>NW_028274823.1:18550000-23550000 GCF_037043125.1 Eumetopias jubatus
ATACTCTCCCCCCTCAACTCAGTTTTGGTATCTGGTCAAACGGAAAGGAAAAATGCAACCACAACTCCTATAACTTTGTGTTGTTGACAGATGTCATTTAAAATTGAAGAAATGCTTTCTAATAATAATAAAAAAGGAGGTGCCACACATACTATCTGAGTGGCTGTCGAGCGAAACGATCTACCTTGCTCTAATGAGCCCCCACGGACCGTGGAGATGCAAGCGGTATTGACATGCACACTTAAGCTAATACACCTAGACCAGCGCCTCCAAGCTCTAGCAGCCAGGGATGCTGACAGAATATCTCGCTTCCATCTTCAAAGAAAGGAAGTGATTAGTATGTTATCATTACCATTCAAAACGTGATTTCCTTATTCCCTCCCGGCATAGGTGACACATCTGAGATGCGGCCAGACGTTGGAGGCAGCTAAAGCCACATCAAAGCTTTCCTTGAAAATTTTTTTTGGGGGGAAGGGCCGGGGAGGGGTTGGGGGTTGGGGGGAAGAATCATTAAAACAATGCATTTAGAACAGAGAGATAGGACCTGATGTGAAGGTCAGGAAAGCTGCAACAACAGTCTATAATAATTAATAGAGTTGTCTAATACACAGTGGAGAAATTAAGAGAAAAGCTGCCCCTCCCTCTGCAAAAAAATAAATAAATAAAAAACCTAAATAAATAAAAGGGAGGAAGGAAGGAATGCTTATATCATGAAAACGCTAAGTCACTGAAGGCTGTAATTGAGAAAAAGAAAAGCAAGTGGAGTTCTCTGTGTTTGGTATATATGACTATTTTTAAATAAAATGAAACACTTTACTCAGCTTATCAAAAATAGTTTTCTTCCTCCTAATTTTCCCTACATGCAGGTTTTGGGAGTAGGGATTATTCTTCTCTTCTCTGAATATTGTTTTCTACCTTAACAAAGGACTTAATTTCAAACTGGTAATTCTCTAAAAAGATATTTGATATGTGAAATCAAGAGTAAATCTGAATTTTAATTCAGAATAACAGAACAAAAATTTTTGGTTCATTTTCATATTGGATGAAATCCCTAAATTAAAAGAAAACACTAAGCTACTACAGATTAAAAAAAATCAAAGATCAATACTGGAAATGGACAGTCTAATTATATGATAATAGATAACGTACGAAACAAAGATTTTAAATCCAGAATGATTCTTGGAATTCCACAAAAGAGAGCCAAAACAGATTATTAAGTGTATGGCTCTAATGGGGAGCAAAATTTCTAAAAGAACTTTACAAAAAAATGCATATTCCTAAATAATGGAAGTAACTCTTCTTCAGGACAGTTCAATTTTATCAGAGTAAATCTGCACACAAGAGGACTACCAGTTTACCAGCAGCTTTCCAGCAGGACCTCACTTTGTATTTTGGAAGCTCTTCACTTAAGTCAAGCTAAAATCAAGTTCTTGTAACAGCTGCGCTATTTACATTGTTCCCTTAGTTGTGCATTGCCCTGGTCTCTGAAAATGAAAGGAAATACACTACAGTAGCAGCTGATGCTTTCAACTTGCCCCCACACTCCATCCCAAACTCATTCTCTCACCCTCTCCTCAGCCCTTTCAAAGCAGGTAAGTGAAGCTGTGCAGGAGCTTCAGACAGAGCTCAACTTGCGTGAGGAGCTGTGCAATGTGGAGAGCTAGAGATGCAGGATTCAGACGGAATCTGAATCACAGGGCTCAGCACAGCCAACACCAACCAGTTCAGCTCCCTGTACACACCAGCCTGCCTCCAAGCATGCCCGGTTCCCAGACCTGAACGGAGAGAGAACATCCCAAGGAAGGGATGGGGCATACTTTGTATCCAAATGCAACCAAACGTCCTATTTTGAAGCAGATGAGTGCTTGTGTTCTTAGGAGAGGTATAAGGAGGAAATCTGGGGTACACTCACTGTTTGATTACTATTAGAATCCTGGCTGAGGAACAATCTCTTCTGAGCAAACCATATACCAAGGCACTGTCATCATCATAATCTATTTTACAAATATCAATGCTATATCCATATCAAAGACTGTTAAAAGAATATTCCAGGGCATATTATTCTATTAGTTGAATGATCTAATTCTTCCAAGTACAATTCCATTCCAGGTTATAGTTTTGGAAACATGCAGTTCAGAGCCATTATTGATGAAACTGTTGCTATAGGCACAACAAAAGAATTAAGCCAAAAATGATGATAAAACATATTTTAAAAGAAATGCAGATGTGATGTTTTCAGCTCTCAGAATTAAGATTTCTAAGTCCACACAATTCAGCTTAACAAAATTAATCTGTCAAAAATGCTGATTGTAATAAGGCCTAATATTTTATTAATTATATTCACTAAATTCAGAAAAGCTTTGTGTAGTTTCTTCACATAGAGGTTTTAGAGTCTATTGTTAGTTCCATTAAGATTTGAAAATTCAGATTCTTCACCTAAGCATGAGCATATGCAAATACGTATAAGCAGATACTCCGTCTTGCAGCAAAATAATGTTGAGTATCACCCACCTCAGGAATAATCTCATACATCAAAACTGCAATTGATTATATTCATTTAGTATATACATCTGCTTCCACAAAAAGAAAAAAAACAAGGTTAGAAGGTAAGGGTTTTATATATTTTCACCCTTTATTTTATAAATCATTATTACTTTTACTAAGAGAGGACATCACTAGAGCATCTTAAGTCAAAAGAGTTGGTGAAAACCATGTCTACAAGCCTCTCATTTAGCATTCATGTCAGCTATAGAATGATGACATACCAATAAAAAAAATTCTAGGAAAATCTAAATCAATGCAGTCAATCGAAACTCAAACATAATTCACGGTACTCTTTATAAGCAATTAGACAGCTTTCAAATTGCAACTTGGGCCATTATTTTATGCCCTAATATAAAAGTAACAAAACTCAACTTCACTAAGTAAAAAATATAACTGTTTTATCTCTGAAAAAGAGTACCAAAACATATTTGTTAGGTTTGGCTTAATTAAACAAAACAAAACAAAACAAACAAAAACCAAGACCAGAATCATTCAGCATCCCTCACTGATACAGGGAGGAAACGATAAACATTGCTGTAAATATTTGCTGGGCCACTAAAAAGTCCGGAGCTGCATTATAAAACAGGCCAGCAACTCAGAAAAATGAGAACTCACTTGGGTGCTATTTCCTACAAAAGGGAAAGTGTTTAACAATGAGGAGAACTTTGGCTATTCTTAAGTATCTGTGTACACAGACTAGTAGAGCATTTATAACATATGTGTGTTTCCCTAAAAGGAAAATAGATTCATGGTATCTTGTGTTGAACCTAAGAATTTTGGGTGAGGGAAAAGAGTCTATTTTAAAAGAATTTTCAGTAAACTGGAATGTCAGGAAAAAAAACATTTTTAATCATATTGACTTCTTTGAAAAACCAATACAAATAAAACAAATCTGAAGTTAGTCTACATAACACTTGGATAAAGTTTTAAGACATCCCTTTATTTTTCTTCCCTTTTTTGGCCTTTAAAATATGAATTTTCGCCGGATGCCAACCAACAATGATCACTGTGATAAGCATGATTAGGGCTTACTTGTTTTTTTAAAAGATAGTCAGCGGAGAACATTTCCAGCCATATAATGAATACTTTTGCTATGTGTAAATTTTCCTGGAAAAAAATGAACCCAAAGATCTTACTTCAGATTTAGAAACTCAATTTTATAGGAAAAAGCAGAATTTAAAAAAAAAAAGGCAAGCTAGGAAGTACTCACCTCTTCACGTAATTTTATCAACTGCAACATGAATGCACACACAAAAAAAAGATAAAAAGGAAAGAAATGGCAGGAAAGAAAGATCAGTTGTGTGACAGGATACAGAATTAACATTGACAATTTATCTGTTTACATGTTTAGCATTTAAAAATCACAGACAAACACATTAAAAGAACCTAAACATAGACTACATGCAGAGTTTTTTGAACGAATAAAGATCACTTTCTCACACTGTCACATTAAACAAAGAGAATAGTGTGAAATTCTCTTTTAAAGTACATCTAAGACACCATCATGAAATAAAGGGGAACGGCTTCATAGAAGTCTATATTATAAAGAAAGAAAACAAGTTTACTGTTCCTCTCTTCTAAGAATGTACCACTGAAGAGGTTTTGTATATACAAGTTTTCAGGATGTTTCTCTATTTTGAATCTTGACAACTGATTTCAGATTTTACCTACAAATGAAAATGATTAATAGTTCATGCTTTTGTCCCAATAAATTTTTAAAACAAATAATTATGTTAGTTAATATCATACATGGGCCCCCTCTAGGAATAGGATCGTATTTGGAGGTAACATTATTTTAATTGGAAATAAGGTATGCCAGGAAAGATAATATTTAGGACATAGTCTCAAAATATTTCACTATCCTTAGAAATACTGTGTATATCAGAGTTAATTTCTAGGATTTGTTTTGCGTAAGAGGCTACTGCAATCACATGGTCGTTGTTTTTTTTTTTAATTTTTGAAGTTTCTTCATTTTTCAATTTTCTTCATCTTGTAAACTGGGCCATCTCAAAGCCATGAGCTATGAGCTCTTATTTCATTTGTACTGTAGTCTGTTCTCACTGAAGTCAAACCAAAAAACTACCCTTTACTTGTTAGTAAATTCCCTGTGATAATGTTTTAATTCTCCTCTGTAGAACATTTTTTATTTACCTTAAATATAACAGATAAAACAAGTTATTTAACTCTTTAGAAACTAGAAAATGGATATAACCATATATCTGGCTCATTCTTTGTGTGTGTCTCTGTGTGTGTGTGCGCGCGCATGCACACCAGCTGGGGGTGTGTATATGTTTCACAGTATTCTAAATCAAATATCATTGTGTAGTTGAGATGACTGCCATAGTTTCTGCAATGAATAGAAACTGAAACCTATGTTGTGAAAGACTATAAACCACATTCTAGGGCTGAAATTTGCATCCTCAGCAATTCAGGTCTACAACTGATAATTTTTAAACATCCAAATTATCTGTAACATCTGTTATAACACTTGACATATACAGGCCAATAAATTAAACTATTGCTTTGGGAGAAACGTGCCACGAATTGCTCACTCTCTAAAAGTATCATGTTTACTATAGTCCGGCTTTCTCAATGCTTAATGCTGTTTTTGTCTCCACAAGGAAGGCAGTATGTATTCTAGCTTATTCTGTCATTTTATTTGTTATATGCAAAGTATTTCAAGTACAAAAGAATGAGATTTCAAAATTGTTAGGAATCTTTTATAGAAAGGGTACAGAATCTATTCCATAATGTCTCACAATGCACTTAGTGAAAATGAAACTTTTAATATAGTCTTTTCAAAATATACAAGAAGTTGTAATTATTTTTAATTAATATTCTCTCAACAACCATCCAGTGCCTATGAGTCAAACATCCTGTTTCATGTGGAAGGTTACCATTCTTCTCAAGAAGAAGTAAAATTTTAAACTAAAATACCTGTCTTATCATATATAGGAATCTTTCTCTTGGCTATCTGAACATTATGGGAGAAAAAGGCAAACATTAATTCACAGGAAGACACGATTTTTGTCGTGTCTTTGATCGCACAGCTATTTTTTTCTTTCTGGGGGCACCATTCTTCAGTTGACTATGATACTTAAAGGGCCAAAGTTTAAAACTACTCCTCTGCAATTGAGACCATTTGGGGCATGCCACCCTGCCATAATCAATGAGTGTTTAAAAATGCTACCCATTTGTTTTTTCAATAGGTTCCAAACAAAAAACGTTCTATCTTGTTTGTGCTGCATGGCTGCATTCAAGCTCTACACCGGATTTGTAGCTAAGCTAGGTAATGGGAGGGGTTTTAATCTTTATCTTTTTTTTTTTTTTTTTTGGTTAGTCTGGGAGTTTTCATTCAAGTAAACAAAAGATGGTCTATTTTTGAAAATTAACAATGCTTAGACTAGACTGAAAGTAGTGATTTCGTATTTTATTGAGTTACTAGCTCCATCATTGGCGACTTGAAAATGTGCCATGCCACCATGTTGAGTTATGATAATCAACATCTTTTTTGAAACAAAGATTTTTTTTTCCCCCAATGCAGAATTTGATACAAGCGGTAATCTGTTCCTTTGTGGGCTGAAAAAATCTGGTTTACGCTGGTTTGAACCAGTGGAATCTCTTGTGGTTAAGCCTTCTGCTGTGGCTAAAATCAAAACCGCACTGCAGCGCATGTGAGGGTTCATGCGCGCGCGCCTGTGTGTGTGAGTGTGTGAGGTGTGTCATGTGACCCCCAGAACTACCGATTTTTTTTTTTTAAAGCTGATAACGCCACTGCCGTCTCTGTCCGCATACAGATAACGAATAAATGCTGAACTCTATTAAACGCCCTTTACACATTATCGTGGGTCGAACACACAATTTTCTGAACTTATGATGACAGTCTATTTATTTCGCTATAAACCCTCAGCACGTAACGAACAGATTTGTGCCTGGTAATGATCTGCTCTGCCAGGGCTATATGAAATGATACCGACCTTTAGATCTTGGGGAATTAAATTGACCGACTTCACCCCCTGGTCTGTAGCTGAAGTTTGACACACTTTATGCACAGCAAGCCCAAATCGGAACTTAAGAGAACCTCGCGTTAAAAAATTAAGCAACCATATCTGCTAAATATTGCTTTACCACAAAAATTTCGGCACGTTTAGGAATATCCTACTCCTTAGACATATATTTGAACCTTCTATTTAGGATTTACTAAAATTTTGTTTACTCACATTTATTCACCAATCAATATAATTTTGCATACGGAAATTGAGAGACCATTAGAGTTCAAAAGTAGAGTCTGGAACATTTTATGTGCCCCATCATCATATTCCACTATGAAGGGGATTAGGGGACTTACTTATGTAAGATTTTTTTTCCTTTCCTGAGAATGGTTTTCATGAAACTAAATCAAGGTAACAATTACTAAAGTTTCCACTCTAAATACAGCACTACTACATTTCAAAAACTCCACTCTCTCAAAGAATTAAAATCTTGCCATATGGAATGGAAAATGTGGTATTTTAAAATAATAGAATGATAATGCCTAAGACAATAGTTCTTGGAAAGCTGATGACCCAACAATACTCGAATGTGCAAAGTAGGTAATTTTGTCCCTTCTTTGTAAATGAGGGATGAGCCATATTTGACAGCATGAAATGGATATGAATCAGAAATAAATTTATACAAAGCAGTTAATTGGGAATTAAATGAAATTGTGTACTGTATGAGGGACATTAATGATGCACTTGAAAAATTCTTAATTGCTGAAATCTTGACATTTCTAATCATGTCAGAAATGTTTATATAAGAGTAAATTAATATACTTTATAGTTAATTGACAGATTATGTGTCTAACAGGTTTTAGATGCCTAAAAAAATGCATATATGGCCAGAATGAGAAATAATAGCTATGGCATTCACATTTGTCTAAATCTCTACAAAGAAGCCACTATAGGGAGGATGTGTATGTTGTATTGAAAATAACTAGTCAGTAGTTAATTTTACCTATTTGCAACCATTGCTATAATTCTTTATTATTTTCCTTTTTCTGATCTATAATTTTTAAAAATTGAGATACATCCCAATGTCAATGAAACATATATTTTTGTCTCATTTTATTTATCTCCAAGTTCTCTCTGTATATTAAAAGTTTATCTTAAATATTACATGGCTACAAAGTTCTGAAAGTCAATTTATCAACAATTAACTTGAAGATAATCTTAGTTGTGGGCAGGAAATATTTTCTTACACAAATTATAGATAATCCTACCCAGAAAAAAAAAAAAACTATCTTCTCAGCCCCTGAGCTATAAAAATTAATATAAAGAGCCAACTTAAAATCTTTTCTTCCTTTAAAGAAAGGGCTTCTGTTTTGATTCCATAGTCTGAATGAATACTGATGCAGAATAAAGAGTTATTCTCAAGTGACCATGCCTGACTAAGGGATGTGTTTTAGTTTGAGGGATTTAAATCCCTAAATTATGATAAAAAGCCCCAAAACAAAATTTAATCATTTCATTATGGAATAGAAATTTTGTCATAGTTAGCAACAAAATATCCAAGAAGTTAAGTGTAGTCTTTTTGAACTTTCAAACCTAATTCGAATTTTGGACTGAAAAATTCACATAACTAATAATCTAACAGTTACACTGTCTCATGACTATAATTTATCATATTCTGTTTATCAAAGTGATAGCTCCTTACAACTAAACTTCAGGTTCTCCAAGCACATTCAGAATTTGTAAGTTTGATTTATACAAGTCCATTGGAAATCTCTGCATAATCACTTTAAAGTGACAGGAATATAATTTGAAAAATTCAGAAAATACGAACTCTATTTTTGTGGAATATTTTTCTTTAGGCATTAAAAAAAATCATACTTATATGTACGTGAGGCAAATGTTTTAGGCATATAAAATGTCCATTAAGAGAAGTGAACATGCTTTAAAAAAAAAAAAGGGATCCCTGTCAGAGTACTACAACATCTATTAGAATAAAGGAGTCTGAGTTAGACAGGAACACCCCTTCCTTTCTATTTCCTCTATATTAAGCAGTAGTTTCAAATGAAGGAAAGATCTATAGCTTTCTAGAGAATTGACATGGGAACTATGCATTCACTTTTTGCAAAAAAGAGAATGCTTTTTTTTTGCAGTAAAGATATGAAATAAAATTATGATTCATTCAAGAGATATGAACAATCTAAATCTCACTTAAAATAGGAAGAAAATATTTTTTCTCTCATCCTCAAGTTATTTAATCTATTATGAGTAAAACCCTTTATCCCACCACCCTTTTATGTTTGATGTGCTCCTTATTTTTTTTTCCCTTAGCCGTTCTCACATTTCAATCAGGGAAGCTGAAATCCCAAGTCAAATCTTAACGTGTTTACATGTCTAAACTCAAGCTGATAACATCCAGATAGTGGATGAGGTGAGATCTTTCCAAAAACACATATAATCAGCTCAGTGATTCTTCTCCCCCTCCTTTTTTTGGGTGGATGGATGGGGGCCTTAATCACATAAGCAACATCCCATTTACAATATTAACTTTACAGTAGATAGTAATATAGTTTCAGCATATGTAGATCTGTAATATAATCTGTTTGAAATGGTAAATATAATTATGCAAGTTTTATAATGTGTATCAATATATTATGTTTTACTATCTTATTAAAATTGTGGTTTACTCAATGAATGATTTATGTTCATTTTTATTTAGGCAGAGTAGAGACCTTTACAATACTTGCCAAAGGAATATTAATAAACACATTCAGGTCTTGCTTCTGAAGTTCCCATCATTTATTTTCTCTAAAAGTGTCAAAGAGAGTAAGTCACTAGGGTTATTTGAGACATTTTAAAAGTCATCTCTAGACTGAGGTTCTTAAAACATTTTTTTAAGTCATATACATTATCTACAAGAATTAATGAAATCTCCAGTATTAATTCAAAGAAAGAAGTGGGACATTAATTAGACTCATGCACTGCTATGTGATCCAATGAGAACTGACAGCCAAGTTGTAAGGCCCTTTTAAGAAGAAACTATCTTATTTTTTGCCTATGCAGATCTTAAACTGTAGAAAGAATTTTCCTATTATTATTATTATTATTTGACAGAAGCAGGACCTCTATATGAGTATCTAAGTTCCACACTGGTGCTCACAATTTGCATTTTGGTGAATGTATTTTAAGAAGCTCCACAATGGGAGACTGAGCTGCCCTGTTGAATTTTGAAAGCTTACTTTCATTTGTTTTGCTGCAAGTGTTGATTTAATTATACTGCATTATTATCAAAGCTGCATTATGTACTTTTTTATTCCTTTTACATGTGTTTGAGGTGAAGACCTTGGCTTTGTCTGCAAACAGTGTGTTTCAAGTTATTTCTTAAGTACTAAATAATAAAGAAAAGAGAAGAAAAGATTTTTTAAAAGATAGCAGACAGTGATCACAAGGTAAAGGGTTAAATGTAAGATCTCCAAGAAACATTTTGAAGTTGATTAAGACTCCAGCTTTGCATTAAACAGTATCGTTTCCACATGAGTTGCTGCTAATACTGTTAAGGAGCAGCTTGAGAGCCCAGTGTGCCAGTGACCTCCTTCACCCTCCAGCCACCCACCGGGCCTTCCTGATTAGCATTCTACCTGGTTCTCTGAGGAATTCCCATCATCCCCTAGGAGCTCATTCCGTACTTCGTCACTGTAGGCGATCCGTGACCTTTTCTATAAAACAAAACAAAAAGGGAGAGAGCGAGATGAACGTTAGAAAGTAAAAGCTTCGGAGCATTATTGGTATCAAGGCTGATCATCTCAAACCTCGAGAGCCCCCTAATGGAAACCTATTTGCTAAGATCTGCAAAGCAAAGTTGTGTAAAGTTCTTGAACTTGAGAAGTTTAATGTAAATTAGAAGTTTTTCAAATGCCAGTAATGAAAGAAAACTCTGCATTGTGTAAGTACTCCATTAATATTCACAAGTGGATCAGAACTGGTATGTTATTCCATACATAGTCCATTCAAATAAGACCACTAAACTAGAGGAAATAAAGCTATATAAGCTGTCTACTGGCAAAAATCACCAGACTGTAATTAAGACAAGTGTATATGGGGGTCTTTAAAATTGTGGCAGGAAATGAACTTTAGAATATAGGTCTTTTAAAATCGCTAATTCTAGGATAATATTATGACTCCAACTGTACACTGGAATGCCTGGAAAATAGTTCATCTGTATTTCCTGCATTGTTGTGATGTTACTAGCCAGAAAGAGATGGAATTTAAAAGTCCATCCCGTTTCCAAACAATAACTGAAATGTCCCCAAGCCCTCCTCAAATAATGGCCTAAGGAAAAGTAATGTGTGTGTGTGTGTGTGTGTGTGTGTGTGTGTGTGTGAAAACAAATTAAATTTCCCAATCCCAATAAATAAAGGCAAGTGGGCTGAGTCAAGCATTCTCAATCCCAGTAAATAAAGACAAGTGGGCTATGAGTCAACATTTCACTCAGCGAAATTTTGTTTTATAAGAAATCGACCTTGACCTGTCAAGTCAGGGGGATATGTGTCTATAAGCAATTCATGAATTATCTAAATGTATACACATCTGGAAAAACTAAAAGGCTCTAAAAGTTAAGTTGTGAAGTTAAGAGTGCCATCCTCAGATCCTCCTTCAGCATCACCCTCTCAGATCCAAATGCAGATTTACAGGTGACTTTGCTGCCTTTTTCTGCTTCTGAACTAAGCAAAAAGAGTCCCTTTAAAAATGGCAGCTGGGAAATAGTAATCTTGTCTCACTTGCAGGATACAGTTTAGGCTTTAACATTTCATACTTGTTCAACTATGATCTGAAAAATTATTGTAGTTTAAAGAGGACTATTCATAATCCTTGAGCAGAAGTCAATAAGATTTTTAATTAGATTTTTATATAGTAGTAAGTTACACTGCTTTGCAACACAGAGGTCATATCTTAAATGTGAAATCATACTAGAATTTAAAAGGACTTCTAACAAGAAAACCCAGTAGATTTTGAATCATTTTAAAGTTGCAGCCTTTCTCAATTGGGGTTCCTTATCTGAACCACAAAATGGAAAACTATTTTAGTGACTATTTTCTCAATCTATCTAGGATGGTACATAAGAGAGAGTTTAGTTCATTACATAGACTAAAAGCCTAAGGGCACTAGGGCTCAACTCTCCTGCAGAACCTAGTTGAAAAAGGCTGACTAGAGTGTAAATAAAAATAAACAAATCTAGACATCCCTTTATTTTTTTTTCAAAGAACAAATCATTCCCATGGAATTCTAAAGATCACTTTGGTTAAACTGAAACTAGAACCTGTACTCATTCTACCACACAAAATTTCCTCCGCATTTTATTACCCTCTGAATACACTCAGGAAAAAGATGCAAAAACTGCAAAATGTTTCAGTAGAAAGGAGATGATAGCATCCCTTCTCTGCCCTGAGTCTCTACCCTAAGCCCCTTTCTCTGCTGCAAGTGTATCTCTTGTACCTTAGCAAATGCAGTAAGACTGTAAATAAATAAAACCAACAATGCTGCAGAGGACAAAGTAGCAAAGTTAAGTCATTAGCCTGAAGTCAGTAATGACATCTATATCAGATGTCTTAACAATTCAGGAGCGAACCAACTCATTCAGTTGTGAACATGCCAGACTTCTTACCACAACAAACAGCATATATTAAGCCTGCTTCTCTTATTGTATTTACTGAAGCTACTATTAATTATTTCTATAGACTTCATACAGAATTGTATTGAAAAATGCTAAACTGCAAGGTCAGTATACCTCATGGCCTTACAACCATATTTAGATCAAGCCAAACCTTTCTTTTGCCCATTCGGAGATCCCCACTACAGTAGTTTCAAACTAGCTAAGCAAAAGTATTTTACAGCATTAAAGGAAATGAGAACCTTTAAACAGGCTGTGGTATCAGAGCTGCCTTTTTAATTATTCATTTCATCACTATGGGGGACTAAAACATTCCACAGTATGCAAGAATATCATATGGAGATTGTTTTTGTTTTCCCCCCTTTCACCAAAATACCAACAAATTGGCATAGATTGTTCAATTACATTATATTCTTATTTTGATTTACTAAACTTCAAAAGAAGAAGAAAATTATAAACATGCATCCCTAAATATCTACTCTTGTTTTGGTGAGAATCCATTGCTTTTGAAAACCAGCAATTAAGAGTGTACATGTTCAGCAACAGAGGAGAACTAAGGATTTATCCACAGTTGAAGGGTGGTCCCTATAAATGTCAGTCTTTACTATTGGGATGGTAAAATTTGGTCATTTGGATGGCTTTCTGGATGTAATTAAGCAAATGATATGCTGAGTTTATAAAATGTTCTCTGATTAAACTAACTTCTCTTAAAAGAATTTTTAAAAAGCTCATTTCAAATATCAGAAATAGTTCTTGAAAATGATGCAACTGATGCAGAAAATCGAGCTCTTTACACTGGAGTATCATTTTACATTTTTTTAAAAAAAAATCAAGACTTTGTTTTATTGTTATATTTAAATGCCTGACATTGGTATTTTCTCCTAATTTTTTTGTGGTTTGAAATTTTAAGTAAGCTGATTGTAATCAGCTATAATTTAGCCTGCAGGATCATCACTAAACTGACTGAATTCCAAAAAAGGCAAATTCCTCTGAATGACAAACTGCTTATTTTATTGATAATTTTCCTCTAAAACATCAATAAATAATTTTACTTTTTGTGGAATTTTTAATAACCTCACTCTCCATTACTAAGTACTATGTTATTTTAATTCAGATGACTCAAAGTTAATGAAGCTGAAACATCAACTGTATCTTGATAAACTAACTAAAATATTTTTACTTTATCATCAACTGTATAAAATCTGTACTTTAGCCAAATGGAAGCATGAGAATTTGAGCTGGAAATGTCACACACTCAGCTACAGTTTGAAGGAACCCAATTCATAATGCATTTTATAAATAGTTAATGACTTCTATACATAAGCTAACCAGGCAAATCAAGAAATTGTCAACATTTTTAGTCTTAGTTGTCAGTTACCACTGTCTACTGGTGCTTTATATGTGGCTTCTGGAGAAGACAGAAAGTCTATGCAGTTTGTAATCTATTGCAATTTCAGGTCTGTACCATAAGGGTGGAAAGCTTCCACTGACAATATTTGCCACACACACACACACACACACACACACAGAGTTAAATACAAGAGCATTTCTCACCTTTAGTTGTGGGTTTGTGTAAAGCTTATTCCTTCTAACTTATACTAAACTTAAGTGGACTAGACACAGTTGGGCAGAAAAATCTACAGACCATATATGAATTATAGAAAGAATATGGCAAATTAACAATTGCCTGTTATCCCTAAAAAGTGAGACACACAAAGTTCCGATGCCTATTTTAAACTGACGACACAAGTGAGTCCTTCATTATGAAAGTGAGGATTTCAGATTCCAAGCAGTTTTCACTTGGTATACGGATACTGATTGGCTGATTTTTCAATACCGATTGGCTGATTTTCTTAAAGCCAAGTTCAATCAGATACACTTGCCCAGTTCTGTCTGGAAATTTGGCTTGAAACAATCTGTCTACTTGACCCAAGCCTTAATATTTCCCAACTGAACTGAAAAGGTTTCTGGATAGGCACTGCTAGACTACAAACAAGATGAATCAACTTAGCTGAAACTAATTAAGAACTGTGATCTGTGGTGCAGCCTTCTATATGATTCTACATGTGAAAGAGGGTACACATAGCCAAAATGAGGATTCTACAACCCACCACTCGCATAAGCATAACAATGCAGTTGGTTTATTACTAAAGCATATATGAGAATTTAATTTCCACAGCGTGCACATGGCAAAGCAATTGCTTAAATTGCCTCACCTGGGAATTTAATACAATGTTATCATCAGACCAGCCACATTGTAAATAGATTTATAATGCTTTCCATGTGCTGCACTCTGTTGCATATGAATTAAGTAATGATCTGGTATTACAATAAAATCAGCTAGTTCCCACACCTGGCAGACAGGATATTTCACTAAATTAATACCCATACAGCTACATCACAAGGCAGGGGAGAGGAAACCATCTCTAAGGCATTTGACTTGAGTTTTACATGGGAGGCAAACACTCCATGGCTATGTAGAATGTCACTGTGTTGAATGGGTTGCTCAAGACAATCTGTTTCTAACATCTGTATCACAGAATTAAGACTTTCTCATTCCCATTCAATTTTGGCCTAATTTTCTTCATTCAGTACTTTAATTACTAATCAGCAATCCACAACATTCACAAACACTAAGAAAGCCCTTTATTCTAATCTATGTGCTGCAGACAGCCAAATAATTGATACAAAGTGCAGTATGGTTTTGGTAAGAAATGAAAGAACAGCTTGTCTTTCTCCCTAATCAAATTGGTCTATAGAAGAAATGGTTAATAGATTTCTCCATAGGTCTAAAACAAATTACCCAGTCTGGCCAGACTTTTCCATTGCTTCTACCATGTCTTTCAATCTCCATATATTTAATAATGCCCAAAGTTACCAGGTGATTAGAAACTGTTATGCTTTCATAGCCAAAGAATTTAACTGGTCTAAAGAATTTAACTGCTCCTGTTACAATTAACACTTAGGGATATCTTATAGAATACCATGAAATTATATTTATTAGCTAGTCATATAATCGCTGGCATTCATTCCTTACCGAATTCTAGCTGGTTTGAATTAAATAATATCATACTTCTGGAATGCCCAGATGGCATTTTCTAAAATGTATCTATCTTTGGCACAAAGCATTTCATTTTTAACCTCACTTCTACTTCTCTATGACCAATTTCAGCTTTTCATACACACTCCACCCCTGACCCAGGACTTTAAAAAGCTCATCAATCCAGGAGAGGAAACTTATATTTTGGAGGAAAAAAAATAAAAAGGAAGTTATGAAATTTTGTTCATCACACTGTTCTCTGCGCCACATTAATTTCTAGCAAAAAAACAATATTAAAACCTACCATGCTACATGATTTAGGTAAAGGGAAAGTATACTGTTAGGTAAATGTTAGATCCTTGGAAAGTAGTTAGGATGAAAAAGCACAGGGTACTGAGCAAAAAGAACAGAGATAACATTTCAGTATGTGATCTTGGTCAAATTAAGTTTTCTGACTATCACTTTCTTCAATATCTAAAATAGCAACAATATTTATTTCTCAGGGCTGTTGCATGAATTTAAATATTATAAACAAATGGAAACCTATCATAATACCTTCGATGTCATAACCTTGCAAAAGACATTCAACTAAATATTAGTTGGTAATATTGGGAAGGATGCAATAAAACCTGTACACATATATGCCTGAGAGTATAAATTCGTGTATCTTCCCTAGAAAATGATGTGCCAATATATACCAAAAGCAACCTTAAAAAGTTCATATTATTTAACTCAGTAAGTCTACTACATTGTTTTGCCCAATTTCCTATTTTGTGATGTTACCATTTTTGGATGACTTTCAGTGGGAAAAAATTTACTGCATTTCTTTAATGTTATCAGAGAAAGTAGGTTCCAATCTGTTTCTTCTAAGTAATCATTCCACTAAACATGGCTTGCTCCTGCTCAAGGGACTGTTTAGAGTTAAAGGTCAAGCTCATTCGCCGGAAAGTGCACATGCCACATGTCACCAATATTGTAGCATTCATAAAGGGAAAGCACACTTTCTATCTATCATAAACTCATGGCCAGTGGACCATATGCAAGCCACCAGAGAGAAAATACTAGCATGCCTTGCTACTAGGCTACCAACAGTTGGAAAAGCAGGTTAACATGAGAACACTGAAAGAATCCATTGTTCTTAGTATGTAATACCAGGAAAAGATATTTAATTTTTTTGAAAAAAAAGTCTTTCTACCATAATCACTTTCATTTATTACTTTTGCTTATATTTGCAAAAACATTTTACATGTTTGAAGTGGATATTTATGTTTTGGCTGTAAACAATGAGCTAGATTATACCACATTTTTATTTTTAAAAAAATTTACCTATAATATCACCTGTGACTATTTATATGCATATAATGAGGTTATATATGTATACATACACATACAGGCTCACACAAACCCATATGCAATCCATATAGAATAATAAGTCTATTTGTGCTTCACAATGCTAGAATAGACCTTTATTTATACTAGGAACTCTGACCACATTGCTGCTACATCATTTAATGATTTGCAAAACAGAGAGCCCAGAAATCATGTACTGTACTTCTTCATTTCCTCCTCCAGCAATTCTAAACTTAAGCATAAAATTTGAGTTTAGCAAAATGCCGTGTGAGTTAGTTAGCACCATGGCCTCACTTGCTTACATATGCTTGTAGTTTACGACTTTCACATTGCTATTGAACACAGTGTGGCTGTGTCTTAAATCATGTTAGCTTGTCAATCAATAATTAAGTTACTTCATTCAGAAAATCAGCTCATGATAGAATGCCCAGATGTTGTTGTCAACATCTGGAATAGTGTAAGTTTTCAGTCGAGGAAATTTAATTCTTTAAAATCTTTCTGAATATAAAATAAAATAACTCCATAAACTATATTTGAAATAATCAAAATGTCAAAATGTTTACTGTTTTGTTTGGTAATAAAAACATATACATACCCTATGCATTTCCACTGGAAAAATGATACTCTGAGAGATGAATGCTATATAGCAGATGCTTCATTTGTATTTTTAAAAGAACTACTGAAATACAGTATACAAATTACATAATTAAGTTGTATGTGGGTATCCCTACGTAATCTGCTTAGCATTAGGAAGGAAAAGCAATCATTCATTGAAAACCTAGCCATAGCCATAATTTCACGCGATCTAGATATCCAAGAGCAAATGATCTCAATGATTCTGTAATTGACAGTAAGATATCTCAAAAAGAACAGAATTGACATGAGGCATCATCTAGGCCAGACTTCCGTATTTAGAGATGAAGAGTTCTGAGCCAGGTGAGGGATCTCCCCACGGCCACACACTTGGGAAAGACGAGGCAGAAGAAGGATGGAATCTGTTTCCCAATGTCAGTGCTCTATTTACTTTACCACCCCACCTTTCGTTCTACCGAACCACCATGGCAGACTGGGGCCGTCCTACTGCTCCTTCCCCCCAAGGCAGGTTTGGCTGCACCACTCACTTGGTTCTAGGAATTTATCATCCGCTATGAATTGATTAGTCTATAGGTTTTGTTTCTTGTCACCTTCTTCCAAAATAAACAAACAAAAAAGAACTTATACATTGTTGTCAACATCTGGAATCTTGACAGTAATAAATTTGCAAGTTCAAGGGCAATGAACGCTTAAGGCAGAATGTTTTAAATCATAGAATAAAACATCTGATCTGAGGATGAGTCACGACCACACTTATGGGTGTAACTTAGATATGTTTCAAGATTAATCTTCAAAGCCTCCGCCATAAAGCACCAATAATCTACCCACATGGCAGGAGAGAAGCTGCACTGGTTATTAAGGTGTGTAAGAACTGCCTTCTTGGCCATAGGATCTGGTGACTCCCTATACAGTTACTCTACAATTTTAGACTGGAACCAGCCATCTCACGAGCAAACAATTTTTACAATATTTTTCCCCTAATACTCGCTTTTGAACACATGTTGTGACAGATTCTTTATTATAGTATATGCTGTGTTATAGTAAGGTTACAGTTCTCATAATTCAGAGATGCCTTTTAATGCTTTATGAATATAGCCCATAAAACCATGATGGTTAGGCAGTAAAACTAAGTTCTTTGAGCCCAAATTGTCTATGAAAACATTCTGAAGATTACTTCCCCATCCAGGTGACCCCAAACTATAATGTATCATAAATATAAATATTCATACCTGATTCATAAACAACATGTGCTTCCTCTAAAACTTTCCACCTTCAATTGAACAGAATAAAATCCTGTGTACTCAGGGGTTTTGCTTCATCAGTTAAATGTTGTTTCTTTGAATAATCAGTCTATCATTTTCTACTGAGTCTTTCCTTTAAGGACATAAACATTCCTAAGTGTACCTAGCTTTATATATTTCAAAATGTTATTTCAGTCAGTACTATACTGCCCAGCCAATGCCCAATCTCTCTTCATCCTTCCCTTCCTGGCCAAGCTTCTTGAACAAGTATTCCACGAACATTAACCTCACTTATTCATGCCCCAGCCACTTCTCAACTTACAACAAACTTGATGCCTTCCTGCCATGCCACAGGACTCCCTAGGATCACCAGTATCTCAGTAGCTGACGAAGTCATTGGTGATGTTTTCCAAGTAAACTTTTGAAGTTTTAGAATAGTTAAAGATTTATAAAAAAAAGTTACAAAGACAGTAGAGTCCCCATAGAACTCACATTTGGTTTCCCCTATTATTAACAACTTACATTAGTATTGTACATTTGTCACAGTTAATGAATTAATAGTCCATTATTACACATTATTATTAACTAAAGTACATACTTTTTCCAGGTTTCCTTAATACCTGATGTTCTTTTTCTGTTCCAGATACCATCCAGGATTCCATGTTACATTTACGTGTCATGTGTTCTCAGTCTCCTCTTGGCTGTGACAATTTCTCAGACTTTCCTTATTTTTGATGATTTTGAAAGTTTTGAAGAGCACCGGTCAGGTGTTTTGTAGAATGTCCCTCAACTGGGATCTGTCTGATGTTCTTCTCCTGACTAGACTGTGGTAATGTTTTCGGAGGAAGACCGAAGAGGTAAAGAGCCATTTTCATCAGATCATATCCAAGGTACAGACTATCAACATGACTTATCACTGTTGATGTTGACCTTGGTACCTGGCAGAGGCAGTGTTTGTCATGTTTCTCCACTGAAAAGCTACTCTCTCCCCCTTCTGTACTCTACTTACTATGTGCGGCCCACATTTAAGAAGGGGGGAGGTAAGCTCTATCTCTTTCAGGGAGGAGTATCTTCATAAGTCATTTGGCATTCTTCTGTATGGAAAGAGGTCTACTCAATCATTCTTCAATCATTTATTGATATCAGTATGGACTTACAGGTATTTATTTTGTACTTATAGTCTAATACTACATCGTTAATTTTGTTGCTCAAATTATACCAGCTTTGGCTCCAATGGCCTTTCAGTCTTCTTCTCATTTGGCCTCTTGATAGCATCTGACGCTGTTGCCCACTTCCTCCTTAGCAGTTACAGCACCGTCCTCCTTAGGAATTCCTCCCTCCTTCTGGTCTTTCCTTCTCAGTCTCCTTCATTATAACTTCTCTCTCAGTCTGACTAGGTCTTCATCCTAGACCTCTTCGCACGCATCTGAATGATCTGATTTTTATCCACTGTTCTAACTACCAGCTAGAAGTTGGCAAAGACATGTTTTTTGCATATTCTAATATGCAAATCTAATTCCTACTGGGTGCCTTAGAAAACTTGAAGGCATCTTAGACTTAACACAGACACAGTGGGGCGTTTGCTTTCTCTTCTACTGCTCCTCCTTCTGTTTTCCCTAGTTTGATGTATGGTTTTACCATGCACATAGTCCCCCCAGATAAAAATCTAAAAATTATTCCCAAATCTAATACATCACCCATCACTACGGATTATTTTTCAGAATATCTACAACTGGGCCTCTTAGCCATATTTGCAGGATGTCTGTTACCTTATGAACTAGTCCCAATTCTTTCCTTATAACTGTTGTTACCACATATTTCAACCCTCTTTTTATATATGAATTATACTTGAGAGATACCTGTATGGTAAGCCTGACATGTTTTAAGGCAGAGGTAGGCCAAAAGGTACAAATTCTCAGTTCCTCATCTTACGAAGTAAAGGAGATCCCTTCAAACCTGTCTCTTGCAGAATATCAAAGCTCCAAAACAATCACTGTCTAAAAATATAACTTACTTCAAAATAGGAAAATAGAAATAGTTAAAAATAGATAGCAAATACATTTGACAAAAGCCAATACAGGAATACCCTGCCTTTGGAAGATTCACATTAGGCCACTTTAAAGGCCTACATCAGTACCTGTTTTTGCTAATGGGAAGAAATCTGAAGGGGATTTTTGCTTTTACAAAAACAGGTGAGTAACATTCAGCATTTGTTTTTCAGTGAGCTGTTAGGGAGGCAGTTCCCACCCTGAGCAGTAAAAGTGGCCCCACTCAGCTCCTTCCCCAGGAACAGCACACAGCATCTCAGCATCAGGGTTCTGAACTGGGGCTGGGAGCACCCGTATTCATCCGCATTTATTTTGTGTATCTATTAGCAAGCTGTGTCCTACGGTATCAGAAAAACTTAAAAGTGGTTATTCTTTGGGTCTGAGAATGTTAAAAAATCTTTCCATGTAACAATTATCATTGTTTCTTTGCTTTACATCATTTTGGCTTATGAATGGTTTCATAGGAACACTCTGCTTTCTGATAGCAGGGGAAACCTGGATACTACGGGAAAATGCTAAGCAACAAACCTCTCTCCAACTTTATAAGTCAATATCACATTTCCCTTTAATTTCAAATATAGGCATACCTCATACAAGCTATTTTTTGTTCTCCTAAGTTAGATATTCCCATTTTTTTATTATGTAGAAGCTAAAAGACCACCATTTCAAACGAGATGCTGTGCATGCATATTTCTTCTTTGTTTGTCTGATTTGTGTAGCTCAGGAATATGGATTACTTCTGTTATCTGCATGAAGAAGCTCTGCTACAAGCCTGGCATTCAGTTTGCTTTTATCTCTGAGACCCCAAATTGTACCGTTAGGCAACAGAGGGCACTTATCTAGATTGAACTGTCATACAAATAGATTTTTGTCAGCCATTCAATTTGTATTGGGGAACACGCCAACAAAAACAAAACCGGCAATTTAAAACAACAAACCTATCCTCTCCTGACAGGAACAAATTGCTGTATTTCAAATGAATAAGAATTACTATAGATCGTACATCCTGCGTGTGGGTGCTACGGAAAGAAAAACAGTCTTGAAACTAATTCTGTCTAGTTTTTCTGGCTGTGGTCTAACATAAAGCAAGTACGCAGTCTACTTAATACTCATAAGCACACAAGGGGAAAAAAAAACACTGACAGGAATTACATGTTATCAGAGGACAATGAGGCTTTCTAATAAAATTCTGGGTCAAAATTCAGTGGCTACGTGAAGAAGGCAACATTGTGCTGCATTTTTACTTTGTTCCCTGAACTCTGGTCCTTCCAGGAATACAGGTGGTACCTATGCCCACAAAATATTCAATTTGAGTAGTAAGACCATCATTTCCCCTGAGCCTAACTTGATTCTGGCTCTGTGTCTTCCATATTCACTGAAAACTTCAGAGAAACGACTTCACCATAGTTATACCACTTTGATATCTCAGACCATTTTGAAAAATAATCAGAGTTCATCTATTCAAAGTTGGTTTTAACCTCAGACAGTAAAGATATTGATAAATTACATCAGTAAAAATACAGTAATAAAATTTTCACAACTTGAAAATAATTTCAATTTGTTCATCAGTATTTAAAATAGTTTAACCCCCTCTCCTATTATTTTTGTCTGATTTGAATCTCATTCCCTTTTTTATAAGCTGCATCTTCATTCTGGACTTCTGTAGTTACTCCTTCAGTGAAATCCCATCTTAGAGTTGTGGAATTATAAACTACTGTGAGGGAAATAAGCAAACATGAAAATTCAGCCCTGTGAATCCACATCAAGCTGAAATAGAAAATACATAAACTTGAAGGTAAAAAACCATGTAATTTTCCTGAATAGAGATCTAATTTGTACGATTATTCAAACACAAATATTTACATTTAAAAATGAGTTTTCTTTGGTCAAGGAGGAGCAAGATGGCAGCAGAGGAGTAGGAGACCTGGGTTTCGTCTGGTCCCAGGAATTCAGCTGGATAGGGATCAAACCATTCTGAACACCTACAAACTCAACAGGAGATCGAAGAAAAGAATAGCAACAACTCTCTGAACAGAAAAGCAACCACTTTCTGGAAGGTAGGACATGTGGAGAAGTGAATCTGAGGTGATATTCGGAAGGATAGACGGCGGGGAGGGGGCTTCCATCACCCACTACCGGCAAGGGATAAAGCAGCCGAGCACAAAATCGGAACTTTTAGAAGCCAGCTCTGCTGAGGGACGTTGCTCCAGTGGCTAAGCTGGGGGTGGAACCCTCGTGGGACAGTGTGGTCTCAGGACCCTTGGGGTCACAGAAAGACCGGGGATGCCTGAGTGCGGCAGAGCTCCCAGGTATCAGAGCAGGGAAGCCGGCTGCAGAGACAGAGCCGAGGTGCGGGCTCTCAGCTCGGGGTTGCCATAAACTGTGATTGGTGACAGTTGGGCCACTACTCCTCCAGCAGGGACCCAACAAGCGGCAGAGCCGGGGAGACTCCCCTTCCTTCCCTGGGGAGGAGCGGCGCGGGAGCGCACCACAGGGATCTGCTGGGTTTGGAGACTCCACACCGAGTCGGGTGCCAGAGATAGAAACGCTCGGTCACAGGCCGGGTGAGCACGGAGTGAGGCTGGAGACCGGGGAGACGGGAGTGATTGCTTTTCTCTGGGGACACACTGGGGAGCGGGGGCCCCGAGTTCTTGGCTCCTCCGGGGCGGAGTTTGGGAGGCCGCCATTTGCACTCTTGTCCTCCAAAGCTGTACCAAGAGCTTGCAGGGAACAAAAGCTCCTGAGAGCAAACCTGAACAGATTACTTAGCCCGGACCCGCCAAGGGCGGGGCAATTCCGCCTCTGGCAAAGACATTTGGGAACCACGGCAACAGGCCCCTCCCCCAGAAGATCAGCGAGAACAGCCAGCCAAGACCAAGTTTACCGATCAATGAGAATGGGAGAACTCCAGCTCTAGGGGAATACAGCACAGAGAATTCATGGCTTTTTTACCATCATTCTTTAGTCTTTCAAAGTTAATTTTTTTAAATTTTTTTTTGAATTTTTCTTTTTCCCTTTTGCAACCAACATCTTATCAATCCCTTTTTTAAAAATCTTTTTTATTTTCCATTTTTAGAGTCATATTCTATCCCTTCATTGTAGGCAACCTTATTTTTAGTATATATATAAGTTGTTCTCTCTTTAAAATTTTAGGATACAGTTTCTTCTAACAGACCAAAATATACCCTAAATCTCTAGTGAATGGCTTTGTTCTGGTCTCCTGCCTGATCACATTCTCTCCCTCTTTTTTTTTTTTAATTTCTTCTTTCTTTTTTCAACCAACTTCTTATCAATTCCTTTTATAAAATCTTTTATAATTTTCATCTTTACAGTCATATTCCTTCCCTTCATCGTATTTACCCTTATTTTTGTACATATATAAGTTTTTCTTTCTTTAAAATTTTGGGAGGCAGTTTCTCCTAACAGACCAAAATACACCCAAAATCTAGTGTGTGGCACTGATCTATTCACCAGCCTGACCATATTCTTTTTTTTTTTCCTTTTTCTTTTTTCTTTCTTTCCGTTTCTTTTCCCCCAGTTTCAGGTCTCTTCTGATTTGTTTAGTGTATATTTTTCTGGGGTCGTTGTTACCCTGTTAGCATTTTGTTCTCTCATTCATCTATTCTCCTCTGGACAAAATGACAAGATGGAAAAACTCACCTCAAAAAAAAGAACAAAAGGCAGTACTGACTGCCAGGGACCTAATCAATATGGACATTAGTAAGATGTCGGAACTAGAGTTCAGAATGACGATTATAAAGATACTAGCTGGGCTTGAAAAGAGCATGGAGGATACTAGAGAAACCCTTACTGGAGAAATAAAAGAACTAAAATCTAACCAAGTCAAAATCAAAAAGGCTATTAATGAGGTGCAATAAAAAATGGAGGCTCTAACTGCTAGGATAAATGAGGCAGAAGAGAGAATTAGTGATATAGAAGACCAAATGATGGAGAATAAAGAAGCTGAGAAAAAGAGAGATAAACAACTATTGGATCATGAGGGCAGAATTCGAGAGATAAGTGGTACCATAAGATGAAACAATATTAGAATAATTGGGATCGCAGAAGAAGAAGAAAGAGAGAGAGGGGCAGAAGGTATATTGGAGCAAAGTATAACAGAGAACTTCCCTACTGTGGGGAAGGAAACAGGCATCAAAATCCAGGAGGCACAGAGAACCCCCCCTCAAAATCAATAAAAATAGGTAAACACCCTGACATCTAAGAGTAAAACTTATGAGTCTCACAGACAAAGAGAAAATCCTGAAAGCAGCTCGGGAAAAGAGGTCTGTAACCTACAATGGAAGAAACATTAGATTGGCAACAGACCTATCCACAGAGACCAGGCAAGCCAGAAAGGACTGGCATGATATATTCAGAGCACTAAATGAGAAAAATATGCAGCCAAGAATACTATATCCAGCCAGGCTGTCACTGAAAATAGAAGGAGAGATAAAAAGCTTCCAGGACAAACAAAAACTAAAAGAAATTGCAAACACGAAACCAGCTCTACAAGAAATATTGATACAGTAACAGTAACCTTACAGGCAATAAAATGGCACTAAACTCATATCTTTCAATAGTTACCCTGAATGTAAATGGGCTAAATGCCCCAATCAAAAGACATAGAGTATCAGATTGGATAAAAAACCAAGACCCATTGATATGGTGTCTGCAAGAGACTCATTTTAGACCCAAAGACACCTCCAGATTGAAAGTGAGGGGGTGGAAAACGATTTACCATGCTAATGGACATCAGAAGAAAGCTGGGGTGGCAATCCTTATATCAGACAAATTAGATTTTAAACCAAAGACTGTAATAAGAGATGAGGAAGGACACTATATCCTACTTAAAGGGTCTATCAAACAAGAAGATCTAACAATTGTAAATATCTATGCCCCTAACATGGGAGCAGCCAATTATATAAGGCAATTAATAACAAAAGCAAAGAAACACACTGACAACAATACAGTAATAGTGGGGGACTTTAACACCCCCCTCACTGAAATGGACAGATCATCTAAGCAAAATATCAACAAGGAAATAAAGACTTTAAATGATACACTGGACCAAATGGACTTCACGGATATATTCAAAACATTCCATCCCAAAGCAACACAATACACATTCTTCTCTAGGACCCATGGAACATTCTCCAGAACAGATGACATCCTAGTCACAAATCAAGTCTCAACCAGTACCAAAAGATTGGGATCATTCCCTGCATATTTTCAGACCACAGTGCTTTGAAACTACAACTCAATCACAAGAGGAAAGTCGGAAAGAACTCAAATACATGGAGGCTAAAGAGCATTTTACTAAAGAATGAATGGGTCAACCAGGAAATTAAAGAAGAATTAAAAAAATTCATGGAAACCAATGAAAATGAAAACACAACTGTTCAAAATCTTTGGGATGCAGCAAAGGCAGTCCTAAGAGAAAAGTATATAGCAATACAAGCCTTTCTCAAGAAACAAGAGTAGTCTCAAATACACAACCTAACCCTACACCTAAAGGAGCTGGAGAAAGAACAGCAAATAAAACCTAAACCCAGCAGGAGAAGAGAAATCATAAAGATCAGAGCAGAAATCAATGAAATAGAAACCAAAAAAAACAGTAGAACAGATCAACGAGACCAGGAGCTGGTTCTTTGAAAGAATTAAAAAGATTGATAAACCCCCGGCCAGATTTATCAAAAAGAAAAGAGAAAGGACCCAAATAAATAAAATCATGAATGAAAGAGGAGAGATCATAACCAACACCAAAGAAATACAAACAATTATAAGAACATATTATGAGGAACTATATGGCAGCAAATTAGATAAGCTGGAAGAAATGGATGCATTCCTAGAAATGTATAAACTACCAAAACGGAACCAGGAAGAAACAGAAAACCTGAATAGACCTATAACCACTAAGGAAATTGAAGCAGTCATCAAAAGTCTCCCAACAAACAAAAGCCCAGGGCCAGATGGCTTCCCAGGGGAATTATACCAAACATTTAAAGAAGCATTAATACCTATTCTTCTGAAACTGTTCCAAAAAATAGAAATGGAAGGAAAACCTCCAAGCTCATTTTATGAGGCCAGCACTACCTTGATCCCAAAATCAGACAAAGACCCCATCAAAAAGGAGAGTTACAGACCAATATCCCTGATGAACATGGATGCAAAAATTCTCACCAAAATACTAGCCAACTGGATCCAACAGTGCATTAAAAGGATTATTCACCATGACCAAGTGGGATTTATCCCTGGGCTGCAAGGCTGGTTCAACATCCGCAAATCAATCAACGTGATACAATACATTAACAAAAGAAAGAACAAGAATCCTATGATCCTCTCAATAGATGCAGAAAAAGCATTTGACAAAGTACAGCATCCTTTCTTGATCAAAACTCTTCAGAGTAGAGGGATAGAGGGTACCTACCTCAATATCATAAAAGCCATCTATGAAAAATCCACACTGAATATAATTCTCAATGGGGAAAAGCTGAGAGCTTTCCCCCAAAGGTCAGGAACGTGGCAGGGATGTCCACTCTCACCACTGCTATTCAACATAGTATTAGAAGTCCTAGCCACAGCAATCAGACAACGAAAAGAAATAAAAGGCATCCAAATCGGCAAAGAAGAAGTCAAACTCTCACTCTTTGCAGATGATATGATGCTTTATGTGGAAAACCCAAAAGACTCCACCCCAAAACTGCTAGAACTTATACAGGAATTCAGTAAAGTAGCAGGATCTGCACAGAAATCAGTTGCATTTCTATACACCAACAAGACAGAAGAAAGAGAAATTAAGGAGTCGATCCCATTTACAATTGCATCCAAAACCATATGATATCTAGGAATAAGTCTAACCAAAGAGGTAAAGAATCTGTACTCAAAAAGCTATAAAATACTCATGAAAGAAACTGAGGAAGACACAAAGAAATGGAAAAACGTTCCATGCTCATGGATCGGAAGAACAAATATTGTAAAGGTGTCAATGCTACCTAGAGCAATCTACACATTTAATGCAATCCTTATTAAAATACCATCCACTTTTTTCAAGGAAATTGAACAAATAATCCCAAAATCTGTATGGAACCAGAAAAGACCCCAAATAGCCAGAGGAATGTTGAAAAAGAAAAGCGAAGCTGGTGGCATCACAATTCCGGACTTCAAACTCTATTACAAAGGTGTAATCATCAAAGACAGTATGGTACTGGCACAAAAACAGACACATAGATCAATGGAACAGAATAGAGAGGCCAGAAATGGACCCTCAACTCTATGGTCAACTAATCTTCGACAAAGCAGGAAAGAATGTCCAATGGGAAAAGAATATCCAATGGAAAAAGACAGTCTCTTCAACAAATGGTGTTGGGAAAATTGGACAGCCACATGCAGAAGAATGAAACTGGACCATTTCCTTACACCACACACAAAAATAGACTCCAAATGGTTGAAAGACTTAAACGTGATACAGGAGTCCATCAAAATCCTAGAGGAGAACACAGGCAGCCACCTCTTCGACCTCAGCTACAGCAACTTCTTCCTAGAAACTTCGCCAAAGGCAAGGGAAGCAAGGGCAAAAATGAACTATTGGGATTTCATCAAGATAAAAAGCTTTTGCACAGCAGAGGAAACAGTCAACAAAACCAAAAGACAACCGACAGAATGGGAGAAGATATTTGCAAATGACATATCAGATAAAAGGCTAGTATCCAAAATATATAAAGAACTTATCAAACTCAACACCCAAAGAACAAATAATCCAATCAAGAAATGGGCAGAAGACATGAACAGACATTTCTCCAAAGAAGACATCCAAATGGCCAACAGACACATGAAAAAGTGCTCAACATCACTTGGCATCAGGGAAATCCAAATCAAAACCTCAACGAAGTTGGCCGGCATGCCATCGTGCATGTGTGTCAACTATGAGGGTTGGTGCCGGGCAGGAGGCTTTCGACTAATGGCGCAGGCACACCTGTTGGTGTCCTGATGGAGCAGCATGCTAGCCATCCCAATGGAAAAGCCAAAGAGAAAAGAGAAAAGTAATGTTGTGCCTCTTTGTCAAGCCAAACCCTCCCCTAGCTTTATTAATCTTCAAGCAAGTTCCCCACCGGCCACTTTCTTGAACATCCAGAACACAAAGCTGCCCTCAGGAGTTGACCACAAGCCCAAGGAATTCCTGGGACTCCTAGAATGTATGTATGCCAATCTCCAGCTCCAGACCCAGTTCGCCCAACAACAGATGGCTATTTTGGAAAATTTACAAGCATCCATGACACAGCTGGCTCCTGGGAAGGGAAGCAAGAACTCTTCTCTCCCAGCCTTATCCTGCAATCTGTTGTTAAATCACTTGCCCCAGCTCAGTAAATGAATTGTGGAACACACACACAAAAAAACCTCAATGAGATACCACCTCACACCAGTCAGAATAGCTAAAATTAACAAGTCAGAAAATGACAGATGTTGGTGTGGATGCAGAGAAAGGGGAACCCTCCTACACTTTGGTGGGAACGCAAGCTGGTGCAGCGACTCTGGAAAACAGTATGGCGGTTCCTCAAAAAGTTGAAAACAGAGCTACCATACGTCCCAGCAATTGCACTACTGGGTATTTACTCCAAAGATACAAATGTAGTGATCCAAAGGGGTACGTGCACCCCAATGTTTATAGCAGCAATGTCCACAATAGCCAAACTATGGAAATGGCCAAGATGGCCATCAACAGATGAATGGATAAAGAAGATATGGTACATATATATATATACAATGGAATATTACACAGCCATAAAAAAAACCCAAAATCTTGCCATTTGCAACGACGTGGATGGAACTAGAGGGTATTACGCTAAGTGAAATAAGTCAATCAGAGAAAGACATGTATCATATGATCTCAATGATATGAGGAATTCTTAATCGCAGGAAATAAACTGAGGGTTGCTGGAGTGGTGGGAGGTGGGAGGGATGGGGTGGCTGGGTGATAGACATTGGGGAAGGTATGTGCTATGGTGAGCGCTGTGAAGTGTGTAAGACTGATGAATCACAGACCTGTACCTCTGAAACAAATAATATATTATATGTAAAAAAAAAAAAAAAAAGAAGATAGTAGGAAGGGAAAAATGAAGGGGGGGAATAGGAGGGGGAGATGAACCATGAGAGACTATGGACTCTGAGAAACAAACTGAGGGTTCTAGAGGGGAGGGGGGTGGGGGGATGGGTTAGCTTGATGATGGATATTAAAGAGGGCATGTATTGAATGCAGCACTGGGTGTTATACACAATGAATCATGGAACACTACATCAAAAATTAATGATGTAATGTATGGTGATTAACATAACATAAAATTTTTAAAAAATGAGTTTTCTTTAATAAAAATTATGTCACAAGAATTTGGCACTACAAAATTCTGTAATATGTCACATGAAGAAGCTATAACGTTATATGTTGTGGCAGCAGGTGCTGGTTGTCAGGTCTTCAGATTTTATTAGGGACAATCTGAAAAAATAGTATACTCCAGATACAAGGCATGAAAAGGACCTCATGAATGGCAGTTAAAATAGATAACAGGCCAAAAACAAGGTGAAATGTAATAGTTCAAGTTGCCTCTACATTTTGGTAAATAATAGAGCTATCTGAGAAAAAATATTTACTTTGAAGAAAGGTAAAAATTACTACTTTAAAAACATGAACAGATGCATGATGTATGCAACATACTTTCAAAGGGTTCAGAAAACAGGGACATATATGTAGAGAGTAAAAGATCAGTAGAGAAAGCATGCACAGATGATAAAGCAAATGGAACAAAATGCTAATAGGTAAAGCTAGATAAAGAATATACGTATGTTCTTTGTACTATTCTTTAAACTTTAATGAAAGTTTGGGATTATTTCCAAATAAAAAGTTTACGATGATTAAACGTGTGAAAAGAATGGGGGGGAAGAAAGTAGAGGCTCTTGATAAGCTATTTTTCTACAGTTAATGTCTGAGATTAACTAAATGTCCATATAAATCCTTGATTAGATAACCGTTCTTGTTAATCAAAAATATGAGACCATTCCTCAGAATGGTCAAAATCAGACAACTGAAACTGCTAATTGTTATCATATATGATGGGGTTTTCCATTTTTTCAGTAAAAATACAGAACTTTATTTGTTAGGGTTATTTTTTAAAGATTTTATTCATTTATTTGACAGAGAGCAGGAGAGAGAGAGAAAGCGACAAGCAGGGGGAGCAGCACAGAGAGAGGGAGAAGCAGGCTCCCCACTGAGCAGGGAGCCCGATGAGGGGCTTGATCCCAGGACCCCAGGATCATGACCTGAGCAGAAGACAGACGCTTAACTGACTGAGCCACCACCCAGGAGCCCCTTTTTACTAGTTTTAAATTAGCAACATAATTTTCTTTTTGTAGTTCAACTATTAGAATGGACTCAATCTAAATCATCCATGGTTGGGGCACCTGGGTGGCTCAGTCAGTTAGGCAGTTAAGCATCTGCCTTCGGCTCAGGTCATGATCCCGGGGCCCTGGGATCGAGCCCCAGGTCTGGCTCCCTGCTCGGCGGGGAGTCTGCTTATCCCTCTCCTTCTCTCCCTCCACCCCCAGCTCCTGCTTGCTCTCTCTCCCTCGCTCTCAAATGAATAAATAAAATCTTAAAAAAAATAAATCATCCATGGTAAGAGAAGTTCAAAGTTATCAGGTTAATAATAAGAGTTAAAACAGTTTGGCAATAAAGTCTAATTCTTTTCCAATTCCTTCATTTCATTCAGAATTAGAACTTTTGAGGATACTAATTCTAAAGTAGGTTGCTTAATAGATAATAAGAAATGATTTATCATTATTATTTCTTTTAACAAAAATGCCTAGAGGATCCTAATACAAATCTCACTGGAGTGTTTGCACTAACTACAGATCTCCTACCATGCTCTTAGGTCATTCTCTAATGTTCTTGAAGAGAACACACATTCTCAGATAGTTAGACATGTGCCTGCTACACTTTGACTTGATTTGGCAACCAAGGTATTGTGATCTGTCTAATTTTGAGTGTGATGGCCCTGGACAGGGACTGAATGCAATTCTATTCTCTGAAAAGAACACAGCCAATTCTGGTGCTCTATAAATATGCAATCATAATAGAACCTTAGGGCTAGAAGGGAACTTGAGAGGTCCTCCAGTCTGCCTTGCTCCCTTATATCATCCTACACTAAATGTACCTTATAAAGACCTACGGAAGGAGGTGCCTCAATTTTCACAAATGAGGTTTACCAACAGTCACTGGCTACTGTCAGGAACTAGTTCCCTACATTAAACTCAAATGTATGGTACTACAGTTATGCATAAAGTACAGACCAACAACACCTGCTGACCATACTTGGCATAACAGTTCTTCACAGACTTGAAGACACTTAAAAACTCCCCAACTTTCCATCACAGAAAATGATCCCAGGACCTTTCTTTATCTGTCTAATTTTCCAACTGTTTATTATCTGAGGGGCCCACTCCAGTATTTTCTATGTTATTTTTAGGAATGGTAGCCCTAATTGCACCCAGAGGTGGACATTAGTAGATTCTTCCAAAATCTAACATGAACCAATGTGTACCCAATCTTATTCATGATATGTAAAGCTGAGGAGGTCACTCTTTTTTCTTTTCTTCCTTATTTCTGCTCTGAGTACATTTAATATTCTTTACACACATTAATTTTTATTTGAGTTATTACTCTTATTTTCTGGTCCCTTGAAGACACAATATGATAAATCAGAGAGACCTCCAATTTGGGCATCTGATGAACCTAGATTCAAATCTCAGCTTTTCCCTTTTCTAGTTGTGATTACTAAGCAAGTTTTTGAATCCCTATGTACCTCAGGTCTAATCAAGATAAAGTTTATGGAACAGTTAGTATAGTGTTGAGCATGTACTAGGAATTAAAGAAATATTACTGCTCTGATAATAATAATAATTATTATTGAGAATGCCAGCAAGTCTCTTTCTCCAGTGTATCAAACTCTGGGTTTGCTGCCTCGGCTCTTTAAGATGACCTCACACACCTATGGCCCAACATGGCTGCATCAGTTCTGCTCCCAGTTGTCATCTGAACTTCTGATATAAAGACCTGATTGAAAAAAAAAAAAAAAAAAAGACCTGATTGCCATTGCAATCCAGTTCCTTCTGGCTCTTGGGACTGGATTTTGCCTCTTAATTTTGGCCTTTTTTTCTTTTGACTCTTTTTACTTATATCTGAACTTACGTTCCTCTGCTTTGAGCCTTAATGTTTTCTGAGTGTTTAGGTTCCAACGCACTCTTTTGCTCTGTCTCTAGAAGAGAAAATACCTGTCTATGTTACCCAAGCTCTAAAAAGAATTCAGGCAGTAATACAAGACAGAAGCTTCAAAGATAATGCACTTCATTATTAGCACATTATTTAGCAGTATGAGTTAAACTAACTGTGGTTTAAATCCCAGTGTTGCTATTTATTATCTGTGTGACTGCAGAGAGGGTGTCTAACCTTTCTGAGTCTCCGTCTGTACACCTGCATAAGAAAAATAAATATGCTTTGTTGTAATGATTACATGGGACTTGCAATAAGAACACTGCTGCAGAAGTTAACAGGTTCCCTCTAAGTCGTCATTTTCCCTCCCCTTCCCTTGTGGGGTGGGTGGGTGAAAAACAAGAACAAATATATTCTGAATTCTCTATGCTTGGCAAAACTAGAAACCAGATATTATTCACAGATCTCAAAATATGTGGAGAGCTGTCCAAAAGCAGATGAGATCATGAAGAGCCACTTGGTAGAGGGTGACAAAATGCATGAAGGTTAAGAGGTCTCAATAATAGCTGAGCTCAACAAGCACCAGCCAAAATATACCTCCTAAAGGTGGGAGACTCATTCTGAAGCATGAAGTCTATATGCTTTGTTTGAAACAATGGAAGTGGGGACAGGCTAAGTGGCCACTGGCAGAAGCCTTCCTAGACATAGTTTGTTCAAAGAAGCAGAAGAGGCAGTGGTAATTAAAGAATAACACAGGACTTCAGTTCCTTAAAGAATACAGAAGGTTATAAGAGACAACTGCCTTCACCTTAACAAACAAAGCAAGCTGGAGAAGCGACAAAATCATCATTCTTAAAACCTAACAGAGAGCTGATGGCACAAAGACACTCAAGTGAAACATTCCAGAAAATCCATGAGCATTTCCTAATAAAGAAGAGACCCGTGGTTGTTCTCATTCCTGAAGGAGTAGAATAAGCCTCCACAGACATAGGTAAGAAGAAACCAGCCAAACTTCTAACAAACTTTTGGGTCCGCATCAGTGCTGGCACCACATATGAGGATTTCAAAGAACCTAAGCCACAGAGTGAGGTATAAGGTTCACTAACCAACGCTTTCCTATGAGTCATCACTGAGTGCTCAGGACATGGTAGAACTGCTGAGAGAGATGCTCCCCTGGGCTATGCAAGAAGAGGTAGCTGACCCTCTGAATGTGGGATGCAAGGCAGCAGAGCTAAGAGAAGTCCATGTTAAGTACTCTGAGATCTTGGATATTGCAGGCTAGGGAGTGGGGCAAGATCGTTCAGAGAAACCTATCTGAGGCATTCCAGCATTGCAGCCACCAAAGGTTAGAGTAGGAGAGGGGAGCAGGAGAGCTGAGAGAAAATGCTCTAGGGAATTCTGGGTCTTCAAAGAGTATAAGCTCACTAATTTCCACTTAGTTTAATTGGAGCGGAGAGAAATCTCCAAAGGTATAGAAAGTCAAGATCAGGACTGGAGAGCAAAGACAATGCCCCAGAGACTTAAAAAGTTAGCAATGGAGCTGTAAAGCAGAGAAAGAGATCCCACAAACCAAAAAGATGGTGGCTTGGCTGAAAAGCAGAATGAGATCTCTGGAAATTCACCAGTGCTCAAAGCTCAAGCCCTGCTGAAAGGAAAAGCCTAACCACAGCCTCAAAATGTGAATTAAACTGAAACTGCAAAAAAGAGCCCATCCACAGTCCAGTTAGAGGTTAGATTAACTTAGCCACTCCACCACAGAAGCCTGAAAGAAAAGGAAGGGTTTTGTTTTGTGTTTTATTTTTTGATAAAATTTTACTTACTTTGCTCCCTATTACTCTTTTATGTAAAATATCCAGCACACAATCAAAAATTACAAGACACAATAAAAAGCAAGAAAACGTGACCCATGGTCACACACTCAGAGATGATCCAGGTATTGGAATTATCACACACAGGGACTTTAAAATAACTATGATAAAACTACTAAGGGATATGGTAGAAAAGATGGACAGTACCCACTGAAGAGATGGGGAATTTCAGTAGAGAAAGAGAGACTATAAAAATAAACCAAATATACAGAAATGATAGCACAAAAAATGTGGCATCAAAATGTAATTAAAATGATATCGTTAAAATCACTTGAGAGCATACTAGAAAGAGCAAAGAAAAGGACCCATAAACTTAAAAGGAGATCAGTGAAAAGTACCCAAACCAAAAAACAAAGATACAAAAAAGTGAAAAAAGCAAAGCAAAGCACACAACTGTGGAATAATATTAAATGACCTAACATATTTGTAATTGGAGTCAAAAAAGGAAAATAGAGAAAATGGGGCAGAAGAAATATTTAAATAAATAATGACTGAAAACTTTATCGAACTGATAAAAGAGATCACCCCATAGGTCCAGCAAACTCAATGAATCACCAGCAAGTTCACACCTGCTGCAGAGAAACCACACATAGGTACAACATAATTAAACCTCCCACTGAAACGCAAAGATACATAACAAATCTTAAAAGCAGCCACAGGATAAGAGAACATTCATCACATATAGAGAGTAAAAATGACATAAATGATGGATAACTTCTCACCAGCAACAACGGAGGCCAGAGGATAATAAAATTATACCTTTGAAGTGTAGAAAGGTAGGAAAATAAACAAACCTGTCAAACCAAGAGTCAATGTCCAGTGAAAATACTATTTAAAGCTGATGGTGAAACAAATACGTTGTTGTTTTTTTTTTTTTCCCAGATAGATAAAAGCGGAAAGAATTCATCTCCAGTGGAACCAACTGGATATGCTAAAATGAGTTCTTCAGACTGAAGAGATAAGACACCAAATGGAAATTATGAACTGCATAAAGGAAAAAAAGAGCTCCAATAAGTATATCTGGGTGGATATAAAACACTTTTTCTAAGCATATGGCATGAGGCTCCCAGCATATGTAGCAGTAAAACGGAAAACAACAAGGGTACAAAGAGTGGGGTGGAATTCTACTGCGGAAGGGCTGAACATTGTCCATGGAGTAAAATGATATTGTTTGAAAGCAGACTGTACTAACTTAAAGATACACACTGTACTCTGTTATAGGAACCACTAAAAAATAATACAGAGGTATACTCAAAAATTTAATACAAGAGATAGAACATAATATTAGAAACTATGTGAATTATTCAAAAGAAGGCAAGAAATAAGGACCAAAGGAACAAAGAATAAGCACACTATATACACAGTCACATATGTCAAACATATGTCACATACATGTCAAGTATACCTCAATAAAGCTGTTTTTCAAAAAAAGAAAAAAACAAAGTGAGCACTAATACTACTATTACTTAACATTTTACTGAAAATACTAGCAAACACAATTAGACAGAAATATAAAATTAAAGAAAAAACCATCACTACTTACAAATGATGTAATTGTATATCTCAAAAATTCAAGAGACTCAGCTGAAATTGCAAACAGTAAGTGAATATAATAAGAGAGCAAGTTGAAATATTAAAATACAAAAACAATTCATAAATACAAATGACAATGAATTAGAAGATGTAATGGAAGAAAGGTCCCATTTAAGGTAAAAACATAAAATATAGAACAACAAAGAATAATTTTACCTTAATTCATTTATAATCCTGAGGTGAGAAAGCCTTTCTAACTTTGATTCTAAATACAGAACCATAAAAGATAGATGATTTTGACCATACAAAAGATAAATATTTTTGAATGGCAAAATACAGAACAAAGATAGAATAAATTTAGTGTTCGATTTAATAAAGTCTAAAGACAAACTATAAACTGAAAAAAAGTGCAAATTCTATTTTGACCAAGGGTTAATCTTCAAGACATACCAGACAATACCTTGTAGACATTGTGGGTTTGGTTCCAGACCACCACAATAAAGCAAATATTGCAATATAAAGTGATTCAAATTAATTTTTTGGTTTCCCAGTGTATATAAAAGTTATGTTTACACTGTACTGTAGTCTATTAAGTGTGTAGTAGCATTGGGTCTAGAAAAAATGTACATACCTTAATTTAAAAATATTGCTAAAAAATGCTAACCATATCTGAGCTTTCAACGAGTCATAATCTGATCACAGATCATCATAAAAATATAATAATAATGAAAGGATTGAAATACTCAGTTAGTATTGAGAATTCCCAAAATGTGACACAGAGACACAAAGCGAGCAAATGCTGTTGGAAAAACGGTGTCAACAGAGTTGCTTGACACAGAGTTGCCACAAACTTTCCACAATATCTGTGAAGCACCATAAAATGAAGCATGTTTGTATAAAGAATTCTTAGACATTAATATGAAAAAGAGCAACAATCACCAGTCCCTCCCACCCCCAAAAAACGGGCAAAGGGTAAAAACAGTTCTTGAAAACATTCCATCTTACTCATGAGAAAAGTTTAATGAAAACTACATTAAGCTACCCCTTTATTCCTATCAATTTGACCAATATCCAGAAGTCTGATACTTCATGTTGTAAGTGAAAATTCATTTTGTGAGTAACTGTCCTCTCATGCACTGCCAAGGGGAGCGTCAACTGGGATATCCCCCATAAGGACAAGCGTGAAAGTATTATCAATATTGCAAATGCACACACTCTTTGAAGAAGTAATTCTATTTTTTTCTTTGTCCACATGAAAAATGACAAAGTTCAATGTCATTCACTGCAGCACCACATGCAATACCAAAAACCATCTACCAACGGGATTGGTTAAATAAATTTGGTACATTCATACAACGGAACACTATTCAGGTATCAAAAAAAGGAATGAATGACTTTTTTACATATTGCTCTCCAAGATCAACTGATAAGTGAAGAAAGCAAGGTGCAGAATAGTACGTACGGTTTATGTTGTCTTTTGTACGGTATGCCATCTTGCTCTTACTTAAACGGGGAGGGAGAAGAATGTACCTTTGTATTTGCTTGTATATACATAAAGAAAAGCTGAAAAGATATACAAGGAATTAATAACAACAGCTACCTAGGTTAGGGATTTGGGGGAGAGTGGAATGGGGAACTGAGATGGGCAACAGAGGTGGAAGGGAGAATTTTCACTGCGTAGATGATGATCATCTTTATCACTATCAGTACCACAATCTCCAGTATCTGCTGGGTAAAAGGTTTCCAATAATGCAACAGAAAACTTCAGGTTATATTTTTAGGACTTTTTGGCAATTGCTAATGAATACTTTGCAGGGTACTTGAAATAATGGGGAAATTTTAGGCATGAGATTAAGAAAAATCCCAAAAAAGTGAGAACTTCTGGACCATGGAGAAGTTTCCCAAAGGAAAAAAGCAGGAATCCCCATGTCTGACTCAACTGAGTGAAGTGGCTTGGGCAGACTGCTGAACAATGTGCCACAGGGTGCAATCACACAGTGGCCCCTGTAAGGAGGGCTAAGTAATCCAGTTAATGTTACCATTCATAATCTCTACAGATCTAGCACATCAGATTTATGTGCATGGGTAAAAGAAGAAATGGCAACCGCAGGCCCAATCCATAACAATATAAATGCACTATTTCACATGGATAACAACAAGAAATAAAACTTTCAAAGCCAAGCAATTAACTGATAAAAGATTATTTCTACCACACAGGCCAGAAGACTTAAACATTAATATATAAGGACTGTCCTCTTCAAGTCTCTCTCCAAGCCACTATTCTGTTAGTGGAAGAAAACTTGGAAAATTTATTTAAAGAAAACATTTGATCAATATCAAAAATTTTAATTATAGGTTTCACTAATTACAATTTAGCACCTTATCAAATGGGAATCCTCTAACTTCTTAGGAAAAACAACAGGAAGCACGAAAATTTGTTTGCTTTCTTTCAGGAATGAGAGAAAGCCCAGGCAATTTAAATTAAAAGCATACTTCAAACTTCCATAAAAACTCTGTTTTGTTTGTTCCTAGGGAACCAAGATGTTACAACACGAAAATTAGCTGCTTGCAGGATACCAACACAAGAAATAGAATAATGGGAAAGAAGTCAAGTTAGTTGTGTTAAAAGAAACAAAAAGGAGTAGGTTTAATTCTAAGCTACCAATAAAAAAGCACATATACTTAAATTAGAGTTTATATTTTCTTGAAAAGGTCAAGATCTCCCTATTCCTGAACAAGTTGTAAACATTTGATTCAGGGACTAGAGCCAATGTTATTAAAACAAGATCATGCTATTGATCACAAGCAGGAGTTGGGAAGAAAATGAAGACAGATAGATACAAGTCTAGTCTCACTTTTAGAAAAATAACTAAAAATACGTGACCTGATGACAATAGGTCACCAGTCATGTTCACAGGAATTTAACACATGTAAAAATCATATGCAGGCATCCTTCTAATATCCCACAGTTATCACATTGATCAACCATTCAATTCCATTTGATTTATGGAAGGTTGTTGTGGGGTTTTTTTTGTTTTCTTTTTGGTTTTTTTGGTAAGGATTATTGAACTGAAGGCCACAGATATAAGTGCAGATACTAATCCCTGATTTATCCAGGACAGGTAAAAAAAAAATATATATATATATATATATATATACTAGATAAAAAAAAAAAGTAAGAATTCTAGGATACCTGAACAGTATATATTTTATTTTGCTACTTAACTTCAATGCTGGCTAATCACATTATGTTTATTTGTAAAATAGCAATAAGGATATACAATTGTAGAAGTTGGAAGACCTAAGATCGTAGAAACTGAAGTAAATATCTACTTTAAAGATTCCCACAAACAAACTATGCTCAACACTACTCTAAACTCATGCGATACCTTTTTAAGAAAGCTACATTTTACTTAAGACATTATTTTGGAAAACAAGATGCTACTAAACCACAACCAAAAAAAAAAAAATCTTACTATTCAATTTAAAAGTAAATTTTTGGTGTAAAAGTTCTAGATTTCCGGGTAAAAGAAGAATAGCTAGCCCAAAAAAAAAAAAAAAAGTTTTTCTTTTCAATTAGTAACTAAATCATGGAGTTTTTGAAAAATGTGACTATTAATAGAATACTCTTAAAAAAGAAAGTATGTTAAAATATTGATCAGGAAGAAAAGAATTTTAGAAGTAATATTACTTCTTTCATTTTCTCTCTCTTTTTTTGTAAGTGACTTTTAAGAACCCTAATCTAGAATTTGTTTTAAGAGAGACTAGAAAGATGTAAAGTTCTTAAAACAGTTTACCATAAAAGACAAGAAATGTTTGAATTAATTATAAACCTGAATATGTCAAAGTGACATAAAATAAGGATTGCTACTAGTTTTTAGGGGAAAAAAAATGGATTAATAAAGCCACAAAGTTTTACTGAGAATCTCGTGCTCAGACCAAAGAAGATAACAAATCTAAATAAGACTACAGGCATGGAATTCGGCAATATTCACCAATTCATCCATTCATGTCTGCATTTATTTAGCATTTTTTTAACAGCACTACATGCCAGGTATTATATTATTAATAAAGCAGATTCCTGGACTGTGAACTCCTCATTGAGGCAGGCATAAAGACAAATAACTGTAATAAGTATAAACGTGTACTATAAAAGGGAGGTTCATACTAATACAGTGGAAGAAAGGAAGGAATTAGCCTGGTTTGATCAGGTCAAGAATGGCTTTACAAAGGTGGTGTGTAACCTGGGGCTTACATGATGAGTAGTTCATCAAATGGAAAAGAAGAAAGAATAACCATAGCAAAACAAAGAAATAGATTATGTACCATAATTAAAACCTAAAACATGCCACACGACACTATAGACTGGGGTACTTTGACACGTCTGGGCAAAATGTGAAAAAGGAAGAACTGTCAGGAAAAACAGAAGGGAGGGGATCATCCTAAGAGGCCTTGACAACAATAATCAAGAGTTCAAGGCTGAACAGCTCACAAGTTTTTCCTCTAAGATCAGAAACAAGGCAAGGGTGTCTACTCTCACCACTTCTATTCAACATAGTACTAGAAATCCTAGCCAGAGTAGTTAGGTTAAGAAAAAGAAATCAAAGCAATCCAAACTGGAAAGGAAGATGTAAAATTGTCTCTGTTTGCAGATAACATGATGTTATATATAGAAAACTCTAAAAATTCCCTGAAAAAAAAAACTGTTAGAATTAATAAATAAATTCAGTAAAGGGGCAGGATACAAAATCAACACACAGAAATCAGTTGTATTTCTATCTACTAACAAACTACCTGAAGAGGAAATTAGGAAAACAATCCCATTTACAACAGCACCAAAAAAAATAAAATCCTTGTATGCTGAAAACTACAAAACATTGATGAAAGAAATTAAAGAAGACACAAACAAATGGAGAGACCTTCCATGTTCACATATTGAAAGAATTGATTTTTTTTTTTTCTTTTGAGAGAGAGAGAGAGAGAGCACCTTGGAGCCTGTTGTGAGGGGTGGGGGCAGCAGGGAGGGACAGAGGGAGAGGGAGAGAGAGAATCTTAAGTAGGCTCCACACCCAGCACAGAGCCCGATGCAGAGCTCAGTCTCAACCCTGAGCTCATGACCTGAGCCAAAATCAAGAGTTGGACACTTAACTGACTGAGCCACCCAGGGACCCCAAGAATTAATATATTTAAATGTCCCTACTACCCTAAGTCACCTACAGATCTAACACAATTCCTATTAAAATCCTAAGGTGGCTTTCATACGGAGGCAGGAAAGACTGGCCTACAGGAATGATCACCAAACCCACAAAGGAGACCCGGGCCTTGGGCTCCCAGAGGAAAAAGAAGGTGATCAAAGAACCAGAGACTCAGTACTCAGTTTTAAACAGTGACAATTATTTCACTGAGGTCTGTCCCACAAGAGCCACATCTCCCTCAAAGATTATGGTCCTAGGGCAGGCATCTAAATGCCTATAGTGAAGAAAAAGAAGGGCCACAGCACCCTCTGTGAGCAGCACCCAGAACCTGAAACCACATTACGTGCTAGACGGAGAGAGAAGTTGCCCAGCCCCAGGAAGCAGCCTCTTGGTTCATTTGAGTTCCAAAGTGGGGAGAAGAAAAAGAAGAGGAAGTCTTTATGGCCTCTGACCATGTCCCCTGGCTCGAGTGTGAAGACCTCCCTGGACCCCAGGCAGGGCGAGAGGGTGAAAAAGGCCCAGGAGGCTGCAGCCTTCTGTAGCCAGGGACCCTTGGTTCTGTGAGTCTGGGGATGCTCTGTATGCTTGCTCAGTGGGGAACGATGGCGAGGAGCAGGTAGTCTCAGGGCAGAAATGGAAGCAGGGGAGCCCCAGGGAATACAATGTGAAGATGAAGAAGAAAAAGAAAATCCACCAGAGGGGAGACACCTCCCTAGGGCACCTTGGGCTTTCCAAGTCCATGGAGAGCAGCCCTAGGAAAGGAAGTATGACGCCAGTCAAAGTTGAGGTTTCAGAATACATCCCAATAGGACATAACCCCAAGTCCCCGGCAAAGAAGAAAACAAAGTCCAAAGAAAAGGCAGAGCAGCCAGGCACAGAAAAGCTGGCTCTGAAGAGGAATAGAAAGAAGAAGAGGAAAGAGAGCAGAGTAGCAGGAGAACCCTGGGAAGGGGAGCCCGACACAGACTTAGAGGCGGTGCTGGAAAAGGAAGGCCACACACACGTGAGCACAGAGGCCAGGTGAGGCGAAAGGCCTTGCAAGTAGAGACGGGTCGTGAGGCAGGCACAGTGGGAGCCTCGGAAGAAAGGACGGGGACAGCAACACAGTGTGGCCAGTGGGATACGGCTAGGTTTGAAAACACGAAACAGAAACCGACATTTCTCAAACATGGATGGCTTTAAACATGTGTCCCCTCATTCAGCTGCCCCCCTAACAGGACTGGAAGGCCCAACATGGCTCTCAACAAGAAGGCGGCTGCCCCCCTGCAGGTGAACCTGCAGCTGGACTACGACCGGGCCACAAGTCGACAGTACGACCAGGGTGCTGACCTTGGCTTCTCCACCACCCCAGACAAAATCTTTTATATCTATATATTTGTTTATTTTTTTACTTATTTGAGAGAGAGTGAGAGAGATCATGAGCAGGGGGGAGGAGTAGAGGGAGAGGCAGACTCCCTGCTGAGCAGGGAGCTGGAGGCAAGACTCAATCCCAGGACCCTGGGATCATGACCTGAGCTGAAGGCAGATGCTTAACTGACTGAGCCACCCAGGCGCCCCCAAAATCTTTTATATTGACAGGAGTGCTTCCAAATCTATCAAGTTTGAAGATTAAACTCTACTGTCCTATCCTTCAAATCAGCCAAAATTGCTTTTATTATTCAGTTATGCAGATGAAAGCCATCTGATAGTTGTCTTGAATCAAACCCCTGCAGAGATTAAGGAAAACTATGCCCATGTGCTTGAACCTACTGTGGTCAGGGAAGCTCATGTGTGAGAAGCCAGAGAACACGGGAGTGGCTAACACCTACTATTTGCTGTGTTAAGCATTCCATCCCTGTTTGAAGACATCAGCATACATATATAGCTAAATTTGCTGAGTAGTTAGTATGTGCCAGGTACATACTAATGTGTTTCCCTTGCATTAATGTATTTAATTTTAATAATTATGAAATAGATGTATTATTATACCCATCTTACTGATGAGGAAACTGAGGTTCAGGGATGAAGTAATAAAATTGCCCCGGTTCACCCAAGAAAAATCCTAATGGCACTTTTTATAGAAACAGAGCAAAACAATCCTACAATTCATGTGGAATTGTAAAGGACCACAAATAACCAAATCAATCTTGAGAAAGAATTAAAGTGGAGACATCACACTTCTTGGTTTACATATATATAGCTGCAATAATCAAAACAGTATGATACTGACAAAAAGATAGACATATTGACCAATGGAACAGAACAGAAAGCCTAGAATAAATCCACACACATATGGTCAACCGATCTTTGACAAGAGTATCAAGAATACACAATGGGGAGAGGACAGTCTCTTCAACAAATGATGCTGGGAAAGTGGATGTCCACAAGCAAAATAATAACATTGGTCCTTTATCATATACCATACACAAAATCAACTCAAAATGGATCGAAGACTTAAATGTAAGATCTGAAATCACAAACACACACAAAAAAGAAAACAGAGGGGGAAAGCTTCATGACATTGATCTTGGCAATGGTTTCTCAGATATTAACAAAGGAAATAATCAGCAGAGTGAAAAGGCAACCTGTGGAATGGGAGAAAATATTTGCAAGTCATATATCTGAAAAAGGATTAATCTCAAATATATATAAGGAACTCCAAAAGCTCAATAATAAAAAAAAAAATCCTAATACCCTTATTTAAAGATGTGCTAAGAACGTGAATAAACACTACTCTAAAGGAGACATACAAATAGGCTATATGAAAAATTGCTCAATGTCACAGGTCATCAGAGAAATGTAAATCAAAACCACAATGAGATATCAACTCACATCTGTCAAAATGACTATTATCAAAAAAAACCCAAAACACAACAAAAGTTGGAGAGGATATGGAGAAATTGGAACCCTTACATACTATTGGTGGGAATGCAAAAAGAGTCTAGCCACTATGGGAAATAAGACAGAAATTCCTTGAAAAAACTGGAAATAGAACTACCAGATGATTCAGCAATCCCATTTCTGGGTATTTATTCACAATAACTGAAATCAGGAAGATTGAAGAGGTATTAGCACTCCGATGTTCATTGCAGCACTATTCACAATAGCCAAGATGCAGAAACAACCTAATGCCCATCAACAGATGAATGGACAAAGAAAATATGGTACATATATACAGTGGAATACTAGTCAGCCTTAAAAGAGAAGGAAATTCTGCCCTATGTGACAACATGGATGAACCTTGAGGACGCTAAGCTAAGTGAGATCAACCAGTCACAGAAAGACAAATACTACGTGTTTCCACTTATATGAGCTATCTAAAACAGTCAAACACAAGAATCAAAGAGTGGTATAGTGGTTGCCGGGGACTGGAGGGAGGGAAAATGGGGAGTTACTAATCAAATGGCATACAATTTCAGTTAAACAAGATGAAGAAGCTTTAGAGATCTGTTGTACAGCATTGTACCTATAGTGAATATAGTATTTATACACTTATAAATTTGATAAGAAGATAAATCTCAAGTTAAGTGTTCATGCTACAATGAAATAAAATAATTTTACAAAAGAGTTATGAAGGGGACACAGATGTGTCATTCAGGCTACCGAAAAGAACATCTACCACTTGAAGTAACATCATTTCTAAAAAAAATTGTCCATCTGAATATATGACACCTCTTGGAAGTCACATGAAAAAAAAAGTGGTGGTCAAAATTCTAACTGTAAACAGAGGTCTACTCAACCTTCACTTGACTTGAGCCTCATATGAATAAGCTAAAATACAGCCAACCATTGGGATGAATATATCCCACAAGCATCAGCTATTCTGTTCTCCCTAGTTTAAATACATTTGTAAGTCATAGGCACTAAAAAGTGTCACCTAAAAAGCTGGTAAGAAAGAAAGACAGAAAGAGAGAAAGACAGAAAGAGGAAGGGAGGGAGGGAGGGAGAGAGGAAGGGAGGAAGGAGGGAGGTGGAGGGAGGGAGGGAGGGAGGTGGAGGGAAGGAGGGAGGGAGGGAGGGAGGGAGGGAGGGAGGGAGGGAGGGATGAAGGAAGATGGAGAGAGGAAGGGAGGGAGGGAGGAAGAAGGAGAGAAGGAGGGAGGAAGGGAGGAAGGAAGGGAGAAAGGCAGGCTTTAAAGTCTAGATTAAAAAGAAATAAATAAAAAGAGTTCAAAGCTGCCCCAAGAGGAACAAATGCAGATACTCCACAGAAGACAGGCCAACATCAAGAATGGGTGAAATGGCAAGTGATGGTGGGACACAGACACAGTATGATGCACTGGGTACAAAGCTACTACTCAGCTAGAACAACAGTGAGGATAGAGGGGAGAGAGACTGTGGAGGTAGAATCCATGGGACTTAAGTGACAATTAGATGTGAAGTCGGGCCCAAGAAACAAGTACGAAGTATCTCTGAGGTTTCTCATGTAGGTAACTGAGTAGATGGTATATTAACCAGCATAACCAACATATGCATTAGCGAGTATAATGAAGGCAGGAAGAGAAACAGATTTTGGAGGAAAGACGGTAAGTTTAGTATATGTGCTGCCGAAGCGAGCACGGAAAGACAGTAAGTTTAATGAGTTCAGGCTGGAACACTGTATTTGAACACCTGTAAAACTGGAATATGTGCAATCGATAACTGAAAAAAATGGTACAGTGTGCAATGTTGAAAGTCTGGGCTAGAGACATGACGTTGAAGTCATCAATGTATAGCCATTAGTGGAAGCCATGGGCATATATAAAATTAACCAGAGAGAACACAGAGATGACAAGAGTCAAGACAACAGTGACCTGCAAACCCAAAAATTAAGGGGAACACAGGAAAAGAAAATCCAGTGAAGTAGATACATAAGAGCCAGGAAGAAACCAAGCAAGTATGGTATCAAAGAAATTAGTTTCAAGAAAATAGAGGTAAGGGCACCTGAGTGGCTCAGTTGGTTAAGCATCTGACTTGGCTCAGGTCATGATCTCAGGGTCCAGGGCTAGAGCCCTGCGTTGGGCTCCGTGCTCAGTGGGGAGTCTGGTTCTCCCTCTCCCTCTGCCCCTCCCCGTGCTCATGCTCACTCTCTCTCTCAAATAAATAAATAAAATCTTAAAAAAAAAATAAAAGAAGATGGGAGTGAAACAAATGCCATGTATTAGAAGGAACACAGTTATGATAAAAACCAGAAAGGGACCTCAGAAACAGGGGTCATGTGTGACTTTAGCAAAAAAGTTTCAGAGTTATATTTATCATAGATGGAAGCAATACAATATAAAAAATAACACACCCAAAATTTTCTTCACACATATTTTTAAAATCAATATCTCCCTTTCTCTAAATGTTGGAGTATTTATACAGTACAGAGACAAGATAAGGCCACTTTTCCCAAAAGTCGATTATTTCTTCATTTATGTTAAACCTTTCCTGACATCTAGCAGATGAATGATTGATTGTAGCACCACGTCCATCCCATTCTCTTTGGACAAAACTCTACTGGATAACATTTTAGTCCCTGTGGTGAAAATAGAATAATTCAGGTAGGGACACTTAGGAAAGAAGACATTTATTAAAGTGACAGGCTACCTGAATAGAACACCAACCACTTGAAGCAATAGCATGGCTAAGAAAATTGTTCATCTGAATATATAATAACCCTTGGAAGTCACATGAGAAAAAGAAGTGGTGGTCAAAACTCCAACTGCAAACAGAGGTCTACTCAATCTTTATTTGACTTGAGCCCCATGTGAATAAACTCAAAAATAGCCAATTGGGATGAATATATCCCACAAGCCTTATTTGTTCTTTTCTGTCTGGTTTAAATATATTTGTAAATTAGTCATTTTGCTCCCCTAGTCACAGCGCATTTTATAATGTTTCTCTAAAAAGAGCATTTTATAAAAGTACTGTGTTCATTGGTGGTGGTTGTGGTGGTGGGGGGGATATTTAATGAGTGCTTGGATCCTGCAGGTAAATCAAGAGGGAAAGTACCCATTTTCAAGCAAAATAAATGACCTCAAACAATCTTATAGAATAAAATATCAGTATCATTAACATTTTATAAATCATCCAATAATAGCACTTCAGAATTATAAGGCTCTTTAAGAATAACTTAACCTCTTCCCCCTACAGATGACAAAAATGCAAATTATGGTCTAATAAAATAGAAAGAGCAGTTCTTTGGTCAGTATAAATCCAGTTGTGCTGTTGACAAAGACCTGTTTCAGCTAAAACTCAAGTTTACTCTGAATGCTTGGACAGAGAGCATTTATATATAGTACATAATCCAGTGGAGGAAGGACATACCAAGTAACATCAAATGTTCTCAACCAGACTGGATATTACTTAGTGGTGATCAATTACATTATTTTATGGTATTTAATACAAACAATGACTAAAAATTATGGTATGATTTCTTGGTTTAAGAATCACAAATTTTAGGAGAGGATAATCAAATATCTTTTATCTTTTCCCCATGTATAAATCTGGCACTAGGGATGCCTGGGTGGCTCAGTCGGTTAAGTGTCTGCCTTCAGCTCAGGTCATGATCTCAGGGTCCTGGGACTGAGCCCCTCATCGGGCTCCTTGCTCAGCGTGGAGCCTGCTTCTCCCTCTGCCTGCCACTCCTCCTGCTTTGTGTTTTCTTTCTCTCTCTCTCTCTGACAAATAAAAAAATTAAAATCTTAAAAAAAAAACTGGCACTAGTTTCTGTGAGACTCTATATTAGAAATAAACTTTAACCTATTTACATATTCATCTGGATCATTTTCCAGAGCTGGAAAATACAATTCTGGTAAACTACTGTGAAATCAATAATTAAATGGTGTTAGCACACTGGGCAAACATAGGACTTGTAGGTTTACAACTGAGAAAATCTCGTGCCAGAGAAGTTGTTTCTCTTGGGGATTTTGGCCTAATTTAGATTATGCTTTACTCTGGAATTGAGTAAATGTATTTAAAAATCAACCTAATTTGCATTTAAAAAAATAACAGATAATATATTTTTTGAAATTACTATGTGTCAAACATTATTCTAACAGCTGTGCATGTGTGTGTGTGCCTGTGTGAATTCACTCTTCACAACAATCCCAAGGTAGACACTATTGTCATTCCCACTTTGCAGATATGAAAACTGAGGCAGAGAGATTAAATAAGTAAATCATTCAAGTTCAAACAATTAATTAGTGTCAGTAAGAACATAAAACCAGGCAAAGCTTCTAATGTAAATCACTTTCCATAATGAATCCAATCACATTTACTCAAATGTTTTCTATTACTACCCCTCTTCCTCCATTGTTGAAGAAAGAATAGCCAACATGCTCTGTGTTGTGTTTTTTTCTTTTTTTAATTTTTAAAGCCACTTGTTTTAAACGTTGGTCCAATTGGCAGCTGTACTGGTTGGAAATAAAAGAAGTGTAAATAATTGCTTAAAAAAAATTTCTAAGTGGTTATGAACACATATAAATGCTCTGCCCAAACATTCATAATAACTTAGGTTCTAAGCTGAAACAGTTCTTTGTTAGAGGCACAGCCAGAATCATATTGACCAGAAAACTGTACTGTCGTTTTATCAGAACATAATCTGCATTATCATGAAATTGGTAGCTAATAAATATCTGTTTAAGTGAAATGAACTTTACACTGAATTTGCTTAAGAGAGCAAAAACTTCACTTTAATGATCTCATACACAAACATTTCAATGATTATGGTTGAGAGTGACCAAGTCAGGCTTTAAAGGGATTTGCTGAATCTTGGTTCCTGCTACTCAAGCTACAGGTTCTTTCAAGGTCCACAGTGACTGTTATGCTGACAATCTAGTGGGCACTCTTTTGTCTTCATTTTACTCAACTTCTCAACAGTATTTAATTTGGTTGAAATGTCCTCTTTCTTTAAATTGTCTCTTCTGTAGAAATGATCTGGCTTTACTTCCACCTCACCCGCTGAGCCATTTTTCCTAATTCAATTAAAATCATTCTCTATTTGAATTCTAAATGCTATAATTCCTGTGAGCTTGGTCAAGAATCTTCTTCTATCACTCTCTTCGCTCCTTAAGTATTCTTATCTATTTCTAAAGTTTAAATACTATCTATATGCTCAAAGTAGATCTAACTCAGTTTCTCCTCTGAACTCAAACATGATATTTTCAAGCGACTATTTAATTTTCCCACTGGGATGTCTCATAGGTATCTCGAATTTAAAACATCTGAGAGTGAATTACTGATTCTATAATCATTCCCCCACTAAACAAACAAAGAAACAAGAAATGACTTGTCCTACACTAGTCTTCCCCAACTCAGTAGATAGCGTCATCTGTTGAAAGACCTAATTATACAAGCTAGAAACTTGGGAATTTATCCTTGATTTCTTCCTGAGAAATATTCATAGATTAAACAAATTATGGAATCTCTCTCTGAAAGAGACAGAGAAAGCAAGTGAAGTATTTAACAGTTACTGAATTTAAGAAGAGGAAAGCACCTGATTATTATACTCTTCTTCCAACTTTTCTCTATACTTGAAAACTTTCAAAATAAAGTTGAGAAAAAAAATTTTTAAGGTACAGAAAAAAAGGCTTTGATAAATTATTCTCTTCAATGAAATAGACCACTGGTAGGTGGCCCATTATTGAGCTAATGTTCTTTTTTTTTTTTTAACAGAGAGAGAGGGGGGGGGAGGCATGAGCAGAGAGAGAGGGAGAGAGAGAGTATCAAGCAGACTCCACAGCCAGCGCAGAGCCTGATGTGGGGGCTCAATCCCACAACCCTGAGATCATGACCTGAGCCGAAATCAAGAGTCAGAGGCCGAACCAACTGAGTCACCCAGGCACCCCAATGAGCTAATTTTCTTAAAGCAAAAGCACTGTGGCAGAACACTCAGGTCTCTTCACTGCATCTAGAAAGATCAGCCTGTGAATTTCATATATCTTAAAAAATTACTGAGAACTTAAGAGCAACTGACTCAGTATTAGGGAAAAAAACAAACAAAAAAACCTCCAAAAAACAAAACAAAACTCTCATTCTTAGCTTCCCAAGCATATTTCCAAATTTTATTTTAGCCTAGCAATATTAGTCTAGAAATTAATGCAGAAAATGGCCACGGGTTCAAATTTTTTAAAAAGCCACCAAAGGGAAATATAGAGCTTTAAATATTTATCTTAAAAAGAAAGAATCTTAAAAAGAAACCTGTTACTTCAGGAAGCTAGAAAGAAAAGAACAAATGATACATAAAGTAGGAAAAAAAAGGCAATAACAAAGATCAAAGCAGAAATCAATGACATAGAAAACAGATAAAATAATGACAAAGAAGCCAAAAGGTTTTTTCTTTAAAGAAATCTAAAAAATTAATAAACTTTTATCCTGGCTAAAAAAAAAGAAAACATAAAATTACCAAAATCAGGAATGAAAGAGGAGACATTGTCACAGACCCTATAAAAATTAAAAGAATTATAAGGGAATATTATGAATAATTTATGCCAACAAATTAGGAAATTTAGATAAAGTGGACAAATTGTTAGAAAGACATAAATTATAAAAACTGATTCAAAAGTAAAGAGAAATAGAACAGGCCTATAACAAGTAAAGAAATTAAATTAGTAAAAGGATCTTTCAACAAAGAAAAGCCCAGTCCTATTGGCTTTACTGATGAATTCCATCAAACATTTAAAGAAATAAACAACCTACACAAAGACATTTACAAAACAGAGGGGAAAACAGTTCTCAACTCATTCTATGAGACCAGTACCACAATGATGCCAAAGCCAGGCAAAGGTATGAAAAAATGTAAACCAATATCCCTCATAAACATAGATATAAAAATCCTTAACATAGTATGAGTAAGCCAAATCGGGCAACACATTAAAAATATATGACAAAGTGTAATTTATCCCAAGAATATAAGAAAAAATCAATTAAGGTAATACATCATATGAATACAATAAAGGACAAAATCCATATGATTATCTCAGTAGACAAAGAAATAGCATTTGACAAAATCCAACACTCATTTTTGATATAGACTGAAAGCAAAGAAGGAATTAAAGGGAAATTTTTCTACCTGATAAAGGACATTTATAGAACAGCTGCAGCTAATATCAATCTAATGGTGAAAATCTTAATGCTTTTCCCCTAAAACTGGAACAAGACAAGGAAATCCATTCTTACTACCTCTATTCAATATTGTATTGGAGTTTTTAGCCAGTGGAAAAAGGTTAATTAATTATAGGTACACATATTGGAAAGAAGTAAAACTGTCTTTATTCACAGATGACATGATCTTTAATATAGAAAATCTAAAAGAATCGACAAAGAAAACTAATTATTGAGTTTAGCAAGGTTGCAGGATACAAGATCAATATACAAAAATCAACTGTATTTCTATATACGAACAATGAACAAACCAAAAGTAAAATTAAGAAAAAAAATTCATTCACATCAAAAAGAATAAAATTTCTAGAAATAAGTTTCACAAAGTAAGTACAAGACCTGTATGCTGAAAACTGCTAAAACATTCCTGAGAAATTAAGGAATATACAAATAAGAGGATTGGAAGACTCAATATTGTTTAGATAGCAACTTCCCCCATATTGATCTGTATTGAATCTATTTAATGAATCCCTATCAAAATCTCAGCAGACTTTTTCATAGAAATTCACAGGTTGATTCTTGAAGTTATATAGAAATGCCAAGAACCTGGATTTTTTTTTTTTTAAAGAACAAAGTTGGAGGACTTACATTATATGATTTCAAAACTTCCTATAAAGCTACAGTAATCAAAACGCTGTGGTACTGGCATAATGACAGATACACAGATCACTGAAACAGAACTGAGACTCCAAACATAAACCCTTACATTATGGTCATCAGATTTTCTACAAAAGTGCCAAGGGAATTTAATGAGGCAAGGATAATTCTTTCCAACAAATGATGCTGGAACAATAGGATATACATATAAACAAACAAACAAAAAAACCTGAAATACTTTATCTCTTACCATACCAAAAAATTAATCAGAATAATCATAAACCTAAATATAATAGTTAAAAATATAGAACTTCTACAAGAAAATCTTTGTATCATTGGGTTGGGCAAAGATTTGTAAGATACAATACCAAAAGCATAATCCATTAACAAAGCTAATAGTGGAATTTTATCAGAATTTAAAACTTTTGTACTTCAAAAGGCAGCATTAAGATAATGAAAAGGCAAGCCACACCCTGGGAGGAAATATTTGTAAACCATATATCTGTAAAGCACTTGCATCTAGAATACACAACCACCTGAATCATAAGAAGACAAACAACCTAATAAAAAAATGGGCAAAAGATTTGAAAATACATTTCATCAAAGATATATAAACGTCTAATATGCACACAAAGACATGTTTAACATCGTTAGTTATTAGGGAAATGCAAATTAAATTACTATGAGATGTTTTTACATATCCCCTAGATGGCTTCAATGAAAAATAGCAACTGCTGACCAGAATGTGGAGAAACTGAAACCTTCATACATTGTTGGTGCGAAAATAAAATGGTAAAATCTCTCCAGAAACAGTGTGGCAGTTTCTTGAAATGTATATATTTACCATAAGATCCAGCAATTCCACTTCTAGGTAGTTTCCCAAGAAAAATGAAAATATGTGTCCACATCGATTTGTATGTGGATTTTCACAGCACAGAGTAAGAATAGTAAAAACTGCAATCAATCTAATGTCCATCCACTGGTAAATGGATAAATAAAATGTGTTACATATTCATACACTAGAATATTAGTAATAAAACAAACTGTTGATAATACTATAGATGAACCTCAAAAATATTATGGTAAAAAAAAAAGCTATAGATAGAGAAAGGAGCAGTGGTTGCATGGGATTGGGAGTTGGAATGAGACGACTACAAATGGGCATGAGGGAGCCTCTAGGTAAAGTGTTAAGAAACTAGATTGAGGTAATGGTTGCACAACTGTATAAATATCCTAAAAAGCACTGAATTGTATACTTACAATGAAAACTTTTATAATATGCAAATTATACCTCAATAAATTTGTTTTTATTTTTTATTTTTTTTAAAGATTTTTTTTTATTTATTTATTTGAGAGAGAGAATGAGAAAGAGAGAGAGCACATGAGAGGGGGAGGGTCAGAGGGAGAAGCAGACTCCCTGCCGAGCAGGGAGCCCGATGCGGGACTCGATCCGGGAACTCCAGGATCATGACCTGAGCCGAAGGCAGTCGCTTAACCAACTGAGCCACCCAGGCGCCCCAATAAATTTGTTTTTTAAAAAAAAGCTGAACTGTAAGGATATAAATTCTTAACCAAAAAAAAAAGAAAAATCTAAAATTGTATCAAAAAAGTAGTACCGATGAACTGGAAATTGCCTACCGCATAGAATTTCTGAGATTATAAAAGGCTCTTTAAAATGTCAGAGTGTCCTCCTATATTTTATATGATTTTTTGTTGTTGCTGTTGTTCTGAAAACACTTCAGTGTCCACACTCTGTTATGTATCACACCTCTATTTTTTTTAAGATTTTATTTATTTATTTATTTGACAGAGAGACAGGCAGCGAGAGAGGGAACACAAGCAGGGGGAGTGAGAGAGGGAGAAGCAGGCTTCCCGCCGAGCAGGGAGCCCGATGGCGGGGCTTGATCCCAAGACCCTGGGATCATGACCTGAGCCGAAGGCAGCTGCTTAACGACTGAGCCACCCAGGCACCCCATATCTCTATTTTTTTAAAAAGATTTTATTTATTTATTTGAGAGAGAGAGAATAAGAGATAAGAGAGCACGAGAGGGAAGAGGGTCAGAGGGAGAAGCAGACTCCCTGCTGAAGAGGGAGCCCAATGTGGGACTCGATCCCGGGACTCCAGGATCATGACCTGAGCCGAAGGCAGTCGCTTACCCAACCGAGCCACCCAGGCGCCCCCCATATCTCTATTTTTAAATGGAAGAAATAAAGTCTATCAGTCCGTTTGTTTATTATATACTGAGTGCCAACATTTTGGACCTGATCTAATGATCCTGTATATTCCTTATTACCAAGAGAGTGGGGTACAGGGAAGATTGAAGTTATAGAAGCTTTCTTGATGGTGGGAAGCCTATGGAATAAGACAACAGCTGTATTTAGGAGCTAATGTCCAGGGCAGCAGTTCTTAATCTTGAATGAACATTGGAATCACTTGGGGAGCTTTAAAAAATCCCTGTGCCCTGGCTGCACCTAGACCAAGGGGATCCAGATAACAGTATTTTCTAAAGCTCACCAGGTGTGTGCAGCCAGAGTTGAGAACCCCTGGCCTAGTGGAAGAGGTGGAGGCTTAAGAAACTTTATGTTCATGACCAACTGTCTTCTGGGAAATGTGGTCTGAAACAGTTGCATTGTAGCATCTAGAGCTGCTGTCCAATATGGTAGCCACCAGCCATGTGTGATTACTGAGCACTTGAAGTAGGGATAATCAGAACTGAAATATGCACTGGATTTTGAAGACTTAGTAAAAAACAGAATGTAAAAATCTCATTAATAATTTTAAACATGTATTGCATATTGAAATAATATTTTGTTTGGATCTATTGGGTTAAATAAAATATATTACTAAAATTAATTTCACCCCTTTTCTTTTTTATGGGATTACTAGGGAATTTGAAGTTACACATGTGGCTGCAATAATGTTTTTATTGGACAGTGCTGATAATCATTCTTAAAAAGAATCAAAATCTCAAGAGATGAAAATGACCTTTGAAACCACCCAATTCAGTTCCTTCATTTTATAGCTAAGGAAACTGAGACCCAGAGAAAGTCACTGGCCTTACAACACACAGCTAGAAAGTGTCATAGCAGAGATTAGTCAGGTCCCCTGACTTGTGCTGTCTATGGCTATTTCCATCACACTTCTTCAAGGATTGCTAAAACAAAAGTGCTCTATCATCTCCTCCCAAAATGGAAAGTTTAATTTAATCAATTGGTATTGAAATATGTACTTTTTATAGAGCGCCTTTTTTCCCCTCTAGGATGTTCTATGTAAGTCTCATGCCTACAACTTCCCTTGACTTTGGTGCCATACATCCAATGTACCAGTCTTGGTGTCATAAAATAAACCAAGAAAAATATAAAAAGATCACATCTCACATTCCACTTTATACTAGGAAAGGTTACATGTCAAAGGGCACTTGCAGAAATATCACAAAAATAAAATTAAGGGAAAGAAATTGGTAGGGGAGGCAGGCAGGGGGGTTGAAACACAATGAAAATAATACTTTGTGTTCCTATTTTAAGTGCCTTTCTCAATGCTATATGCATAGCAGCTAGAGGCAAGCTGGAAAGCCGCCAGGTCCTGGCTGCCAGCAAAAATTTTGTCACCTCCTTTGAACATCTGAAGTATGTTTACCCAATAGATTTCATTAAATTACACTTCCATTAGGAAGCATACAATGTTGATACTCATCTCAAAGATCAAAGGGATCGCTAAGAGGCATGTCATCCTGCTCCCCAGCTGATTGCTATTTCTGGGCCAATCAAGGAAAGGAGCCAGAACAATACTTAGTTAAAAAAAAATTGTAGCATCTCCCCAAGGACTATAGACTAAGAATCTGCAGCCCCATTATTAAAATGAGCATATCATTAATGACAATACTCATACAGTGAGTTATTTTAATACAACTCCTATACAACAAACAAGCTGGATTTAGGTCATTAGCTAAATTTGCAAAGCAGTATTTCTGAGGGCTGAAAAACTCTTCAGTAAAAATATAAAGTTTAGAAAATGGAGAAAGTCCCATTTACAAATGCAAGAGATAGACCCCGTTTTTATTAGTTTCACTGTGATTCTAAATAAACCAACAGGTAAGTCAGATTGGAGATGGTTAATTTAATTACTGGTGGGTTGTAAGATTTTTTTTTTCTCATCTCACTAATTTTTTTGATGGGTGATTTAAAGAAACACCATAAGTGAATTTTTTCCGAAGGTTAAACTATGCCATCTTGGAATCCAATGACTTATGATGAAAACACTTAACTTCCAGGAGCAAGGGACACTAATTTCAAAGGATATAAGATTTGGCCATGGAAAATTAGGAAATGAAAACAAGTCATTTCAACTAGGAATAGAAATATTTAATTTTCATTTAATAAGAAGAGTTAAGAATATATTATATGGTACTGAGAAACAGCTATAAATCCCAAATCTTTTATTTGAGATTAGAAAAGGTAGTTCAGCAAAAGCTCAATGTTCTAAGCCTGATTTTGGGTAATGGAAACTCTTCTCTAGTAATTTTATTGAGGCAAATCTAGTAATTTGCCCAAAACAGGATGAAAGAGGCAAGGTTCAGGCAAGTGTTCTTTCTACCTAACTCTACAAGCTCTGGTGGTAAAGGTAAGGCACCCATCTACAGCCACAACCCAGATTTCAGCTGTTTTCTTTCAACGTGTAGTCAACCTCTTGGTTGCCCATATTTGACACATCATATGAACTCTAATTATCTATCTTTTGCAATTAATCATCTGACAATTACATTTCCTGTACTTATAAGCATCCAGCTGGGAACTGAGTTTTATTCTGAGAGGGAAAAAAGAGGATTCAGGTTTCTAACAAATTACTTCTAATTAACCAGAACCTTTTTTAGTCATCACAATGTAAAGATGCCTACAGCTAGTGAAAGAATTTACTGTTTGCATTCATAATGATACTTTAAATTTTCATTTAAATTTCCCCAAAAGGCAGTTCTGGAAATGCATTGCACTAACATTAGTTAAACAAACATTCTGTTTGGCAGTACACAAAGAATGAGGGAAAAGAAAGATAATTTCTAAGGAAAAGGAACTTGCAGTATGACCAGAAAGGGCACCCAGCAAAATTGAATAAAGCAGAGATTCAAGGTGTACATCTTCAAAGTGGACGATACAAGTTATTTTCCAGTAAGTCCAGAAATTGGCAGGGCTGAGTCATACAAATTTTAGAGCTGGAAGGAACTCTAGGAATCATCTACTCCAGTGGCTCTCAGCAACCACCTGGAACTATTTAGAAATTCAAATCCCCAGATCCTTGTGGGGCCCCACCAACACCTTCTGAATCAGAAACACTAGGGTGGAGGGTGGACACAGCAATCAGCCGTCTAGGTGATTCTCACCCACTGGTCTACTTTAGGAACTACTGATAGTCTAACCACTTCACTGTGCAGATGAGGAAACTGAACGCTGAGATTAGAGGCCAAGGTTTATACACAAGAATAAAATTAAAGAATGACCTTGAGGAACTTACTATCATCTTTCTTTTTTATTAAAATAAAAAAATCTTCGTTAGTATCTAAGATATAATACTATGGCCTAGCACGTAAGTTCTGGGACTACTGATCCTTAAGATCCGCAGCAGCTCTTTCCTTTCACAGTAGACTTAGCTCTTGAGCTCCTGGGACCTAAAATACATAGACATTCCTAGAGTATTGGTTACAAGGTTCCCTACAACATAAAATTCCACAAATATTAAACTAAGAAGAAATGAAGACGAGAGAGAGGAAGCCAGGGTCTTATGGGACTTTAAACCAAAAAACCAGACAGATGCAAGAATAGCATTTGGAAGACGGTACTATATTGGAAAGAACACTGGATACAGAGTCAAAGAATCTTAGTTTCTCATTCTTGCTCAGCCGGTCAATGACCTTGGGCAAGCCACAGTTATCTCTGGCTGAGGATGTGGCTCCTCATCTCAAAACACCTACCTCTGCAGGGCTTCTGAAAAGATAAAATGAAAATTGTCCTTAACACAGCTTTTGGTACATAAACATTAGCCCCTTCTTCCTCTTCTCTTTCAATTTACAGAGGATGCAGATAGAAAGTTATATTCCCAGCACTGTGCTCCAAGAGGCTCTATCTAGCTCCATTCTTGAAATGCATAGTTCTGTCTAGACATTGACACGTTCTCCATTAGCCCTCAGCCCTGTTCCTCTCCATTCTCTCTACCAGATATCCAGAAAAATATTGAAGGTCTCATGGGTTGTTTTTTAATATTTCAGAAAGATTAATAGTGATCATATACTTAATCAGTACAAGACTACACAGCTTAACTAAAACATTGTTTGTTTTTGTTTTTTGCTTTGGGCTGGAATATATGAACTTAGTTCTCTCATACTGATTTAACAAACCTTGACTTCTCTCACATATTTAAAATTCTATCTCCCTAACTTTGTTAATAAAAAAAGTAAGGAAATCAACACTTCCTTAATAAATGTTCTTAATTTGGTTTCCCTGGTGGTGAAAAGTCTGGAAAACATTAACCTAACAGCTTTATTTTAAAGATCTACATGAGAATCACTTGGGACCAACTTGGGTCTGTGGGACCACAATCTCCCAGGGGGAATCCTTGACTGGTGGTTGGCTGTTTTGTTTTTTGTTTTGTTTTGTTTTGTTTTTAAATGCCACAAAGACTTTGATTGAGCACTCCTGGCCCTTAACTACTGCTAATCTGTACTGTCTTCAATACTGGAAGAGGAGGAGCCATAATCCTGACTTCCGACTATGACTGTCAGCTGCCCAAATGGACAAGGATGAAGGCAAAGGCAGTTGGGATCGGATATTGCACACTGTGAATTTAAAATTATGGGTGCCAATTTGTGAAAAGAAAGGTCCTTCTACACTCATCAGTGAGAAAGTGATATATTTTCAGAAACAAAGGAAGAACTCAGAAAATTTCTCATAACTTCAGAAAGACGGGAAAAACTAACCCCACAGAGTATTTTAAAGCAAATACTGTTCCTCAGGGTATAAGGCTAAAGTTTGTATTGTGATTATTTTGTTTTGTATTTTAAATGCAAAACATTATTTGATTGTTTGGGATATAAATATGAAAGTGTACTATTTTAAAGGAAAAACTTAATCTTTCTTCGAAACCAGTGGGCACAATTACACTATTAACTAACACCTTTGGGTCTGGTTCTGGGTTGATACGGGATAGCAAAGTCCTATATTTTAACCACGAGGAATAAGGTATTTTACCCACAGTTAGAAACGCTCTACATTGTAATGTACATTTCATCATTCAGTCCAACTTGATTTCTTCACCACGTACTTCATCTATTCACTCACAGATATTCATTTAGAACTGAGATACTTTCACACAGCATGATCACAGTTCTTATTCTAAAATAGCATATAATGTAGTTGGAGCAACAAGACTAATGACATGTGGGAAAAAAGCAAACTATAAGGCAGCATAAGGTTTAGGACCCAATAGTGCAGACGCTGGAGGAACAGTGGATGAAACAGTCAGAACAGTGTAGAGTTCCATTGGAAATAAGTGTTCTGACAATATCAAAGTATTCCTTCAGTTTATTTATGATAACATTTTGAAATGTGGCCCAATAAACCACATCACCATCCAAATAGTTCTTTGAACATTTCTTTGTATGATTAGCACCCTTTATTCCTAACCAATCTACACAGGCAGAAAATTAAAGATTGGACCTATTACTACCAAAATATTTCTACAGACAAGTTAAATTTTGAGATGAAGGCCAATTTTTAAGTTAAACTAAATGGAAAAAGCATTTTCTTCCTTTTAGATGAATTCATTACAAAAGATACACGGAGTAGAGGAGATTGTGTCAGGTCAGAAAGACAAGCTGGAGCAATGATTCTTGAGTCATGTACCAAAGGCCATAGGGTGGGAAGCTGGAGGAGAGAATTGTGGACAAAACAGCACATAAAAGGGCAGTTAGGTGAGAATAAGTGAATGAGCTGCACACAACAACAGCTCATACGGTAATTTGATTATGGGAAGCAAATTTAAGCTTCTGAAATGAAGCTTAGGAATTAGGGAGAATTAGGAGTGAAATGAATGCTAGAATGTGAAATTTGGATTTGACCCAATTGGCAATGATAAGCCCTGAATGCTCTTCAAAGAAGCAACATGGGAGAAACCCCACACCTCTTTTACAAGGCCAACTCTATCACAGTGTCTCTCAACCCAGATGCACAGTATTTATAAAATACATATGCCTACACAATCGCCCTTATTCTGAGGTCACTTTATGCCTCAAAAAAGTGATATTATCTCTAACTGATATTTTACTGTTTTAAGAGACCCAGAAACAATCCCCTGAAGTAAGAAGAGATTTAATATGGCAAAATCAAGGATATGCTGTAAACAGAAGAGTGGAAATACAGAAACAATCTAGCCTAGGGATTGGCCATGGAGTCAAGAAAAAAGGCCTACGTGTAGGTTCAGAAACTATGGTATCTGAGTCTTTAATCTGAACATCTTGTTATGGGAAATATTATGGGTTATCTGCTTTTTTGGTACCTGTATGTTCTTTGCACCTGTGACAGTATTACATGCAAAATCTTACTATCTTGGATTTAAAGGTGTCTAAGACTCAGATTTCCAAAACTAGTTTTGGATAGCCTCTAAGCATAGGACTACTCTTTCAAAAACAGGGAGAGTAAACAAGAAAAAGATATGCTGCCAAAGGGCACACTATAATAAGGATTTCCTGACATGTCTTTTCCATGTGTTTTCTAAAAATATATTTCCCAAAACATTTTTATGATGCATTACTTCATGCTTAGGTAGGTAGAACAGGTATCATTAGTCTCATTTTGCAAATGAGGAGGGGATGACCCTAAAAGGTAGGAGACCTGCACAAACTCTCAAAGGCACGGTGGCCAAGACAGAATTTAAACCCAGGCCTCCTAAGTAGAATATCCAGTGCCTTTCCAGCCCACTCCACTGCTGTCCCATATGAACCTCCATAAGCCAAAAAAATTTCAAGTGCTACATGACACTCTCAACTGTTAGATCTTAGCACAGACATAAGTGCAGCCAAGTGTTGTAAGAAATGCTTTAATATAAAGTATGTATGGGGCAAGGAGGGGGATTTATAATGCTTTCCTCAGGCTCTCTTATTAACCCCCCCAAAATTTTTTTTTAAAGATTTTATTTATTTGGTAGAGAGAGATAGTGAGAGCAGGAACACAAGCAGGGGGAGTGGGAGAGGGAGAAGCAGGCTTCCTGCTGAGCAGGGAGCCCGATGCAGGGCTCGATCCCAGGATCCCGGGATCATGACCTGAGCCGAAGGCAGGCGCTTAACGACTGAGCCACCCAGGCGCCCCAACCCAAACTATTTTTTATAGGTGAATAGAAGGATGCTACGAAATGATTCAAGAGAGAGGAAATGAACATGGACAGTAACATAAAGAATTAGAGAAATAAATACATCTTGCAGTTGCTGTTGTTTCAGCAGGAGCGCTATAGAGAAAAGTTCTCAAGAGCAAATCTTATGGCAGAGGCTGCTTTCGGCGGAACATGAAACAGGAGTGGGAATAGGCTAAAAAATAATAAAAACTTTGAAAAAAAGTTAAAAGATGCATGTAACTTAAAACTAACATCTTTTTTCTACACCAAAAGGTTAAATTGTGAGGTTGACATTTACATTTGTCATGTTGTCAACGCTTTCTGTCTATCGGCATGTGTACAAACAATATCTAAAGATGTCATCTGCATATTTATACCAAAGGAGCTTATGAACAGGACCTGTCAGTATATTTTAACACCCTTCCAAAACGTCAGCTTTCATCAGATATAAACACAACATGTTTCATTTATTAGTTTGGTCTTAATATAAAAAGTTGACAATCATATGTCACTATAACTATTGATAAGGTAAATATGGACTACAGGAAAATGTCAAAAAGTTATTGAAATGTTTGCTGAAATACTACATCAGGCTGTATTTATCAGCTTTTTTCTGCCAATGAATATGTCATATTTTCCTACATATGGCCATTCCTGAGAAGATGTAGCCAACGGAGCATTTCAGAAACTTCAGGCTTAAAGCAAATGAATTCCCAGGTATGAGAAATTTAAAAGGAGTCAGAACACAGAAGCCACATACAAAAACACATGGCATTATTATTTTGTTCCACTGAAGTTAAACAAATTGTGCTCAAAGAACAATCCATACTGGATGTAACTGTTTGGTTAGAATACTTACGTTTTGTGTTCCTATCACTTACCATAGATGTTGAAAATTGTAAATTCTTAAACTGAATTCACTAGGCACTTACTGAACACCTACTAGGTACTACATTTTTTTTTTGGAATACTTCAGAAAACATCAGAAAACATGACAAGTGGAAGACCCAGGCTCCTCTCCTGAAGAACTTACAATTTGGTTGGAGTGATAAAACATAAGTAAGTGAAGATCAATAAATCTTTTCAGCACTGACATGGAAACAGTGTGTAAGTTGGTACAAGTTATAAACATACATACCAAGGCGAAAGGGAAGTAAAGAAAATTGATCATGACAGGAAAGATGATTACAAGAGACTTCTCAAAGGAAGTGGATAAAGGGCTAGGGGTTGCAGAAATGGAGGACATGTCAATAGGAGACTAATAGATTATATTGAGCCAAAAGTTCCACTGCATACCTATTATCCTAAACTGCATGTAGAATAGGTTTAAAGCAATTTGAAAACTTTTCGCCAGTCTTGAAATGCCAAGCATTCCAATTTTCAACATTGTTCACCAACACAGCTCATGGACCGTAGGGAGCACAGAGGTTGCCCCCTGTATATTTGAGTTAAAGAAGCAGAGACACAACGACTTGCCCAGTGGCACTCAGCTAGTTAGTATCAGAGCTGACACCCAAAGCCAGAACTCTGGACTCTTAATCCAGGGTACTTTCCACTGCATCACACCACCTGTCTTGGTTAACAGCCTGTCTGAAATAAATGTATATTGGTTAGTGAGCCAAATGTTCTTTAAACTCAACACGCTGGAACTCGCAGAGACTGTAGTGACTCTTTAAATGCCGCAAAATAGTATGATTTAGTAGCTTTAGAGTCAGATAGATTTGATTTCAAGTCCTGGATCCAAATTATGACACCTTGGGAAAGTGTCTTAGCTTTTCATAACCTCGTATGTCTGAATTATAAACTGGTTGGGTAGAATAAATGATACACAACATAATGTCTAGCTTGTTACAAGTCCTCAGTTGTTACTTCTCTCTCCCTCTCCCTCTTCAATCCTCATCAGTGATCCTTCTAGACTGAGGAGTTTTCAATCAGCTGTAATTCTGCCTCAAAGGGGATATTTGGAATACCTAGAGACATTTTTTTGATTGTCATGACTAGAGTGGGGTGGTGGTCGTCTACTGGCATTCGGTGGGTAAAGGCCAGAGATGTTGCTAAACATCCTACGAGGCACGAGACAGCTTCCCCTCGCCCCCAACAAAAAATTATCCAGCCCCAAATTTCAATAGTACTGAGGTTAAGGATTTCTGTTCTAGACCAAAGAGAAAGACTACCCATTACCACTAGTGTTCTGTTAGAAAAGAGATCATACCTTTTCTGCCCCCAAAGACAAGCTTTCCAACTTCATCAAAGTATCAAAATCAAGACAGAAACATATCAGATCCCCAAGCTGGGATACAGGGAGTACAAAAATACAATTGCATTAATATTCCTTGCTATATGGATTCTTCTACTTGCATGTGATAGATTTGCATGCAGATCTATATTTCCAGAGACATGGAAAGATTATTTCCTTAGAATCCCCTTGAGGGGGTAATAATTAGTTAAAAAGACATAAATTTCTGAATCTTTATGAATCTCTCTCTTTTTTTTTTTAACTGGAGGACTGGAAAATTCCTCCTTAAGGACAACATCAGTTTGTACTTTGAGATCTTTCTTAGTACTACCTAGATTCCAAAAAGACATTCCGAGTATCAGGATATAGCAGGGAGAGGCAGATCACTGCATGAGTCCCAACAAACGGGCCCCCCAGGCAGTTGCTGGAGGCCCTCATCCTTCTGGTGTGTACCTGAGACTTTCCCACCCTTTCCCTTACACTTTTATTTTCCCCCGACTCCTATTTCTCTTCTCGCTTTCCCTTTTCCCTGCTGTCTATGCCTCTTATCACTTGCCAGCGAGAGTTGTTTAGCCCCAGTCATGACAGAACTCAAAAGACAAAATTCTTGATTCAGTGGCAAGGTTTCAATAACGCTTTCTGGGAGATAGGAAGGAGGGAGATAGGAAGACAGTGTATTTTAATTTGGGCTTTCTAGGTGCTATACCTGCGGGGTGGGGGGAGATTTTGCAGACATAGTATTAGAAGAGCCCCCATTTCAAAAAACGTTACCAAGGGCTCAAGAAATATAGCTGCTCATATCTATTTATTAATCTTAAAAAAACAGTATTTCTAATTTTGCTGGGTTGAAAATCATTCCTCTTCGGAGTGAAAGTGAACTCTTAATACAAAGGGGCTATGGTAAATGAATTTGGTCTTAGAGATTTCTCTCAGAAAATGCCACAATATGGTATATTTTAAGTATCAGAGTGAGCCACAGTGCCATCTATGGCCATCTGAATTAGAAAGCAGAATTTTGCTACTTCGACAATCTCCGAAAACTAGGAAGACAGAAAGCCCTCTTGCTACAGAATACCCTGACAAAAATCTTGCCCCAAATCTGTATTTTCAAGACATATGGAAAGATTATTTCCTTAGAATCTACCTGAGGGGGTAATAATCAGCTAAAAAGACATAGATTTGTGAATCTTACGACATAAACACTTTGAAGTTACATACTTTCATGAGGATAATCTGACTGGAGAGCCTATAGCAAAATGATATACCCATAAACCAAGACTCACCAATCAATTCCTTAAGTTTAAAAAAAAAAAACCTGAGAAAATAAGAATTATTTTACTTTAAGAAATAAAATAGATTTTAAGATAATAATTTAAGACACAAAAGAGTATTTTTTTCTAATCTTTTTTTTTGACTGTAGTTCAAAAATAGTTTAAAAGTTATTTCATAATCAAAAACTCTACATACCATTTGACATGATGATCATAAGATTTAAGTTGATATCACAAGCTATGGGTAAAATTAGAAATTTTTCAACCTGGCCACAAAAGGACCTTCAATTTTCTCCCTAAACAAGAGAAATCCTCTCGTAATTCTACTATCAAGTTGTAAGTTATTTTCCCCACACCAATGCACAGCTATCATCATTTGGAACCAAGTAGATTTTTCTCTTTCTTTCTGTTCCAAATTCACTCGGCTTACTGCCAAGAGAAAATACAGACACGGGGGAGGCAAAGAGCAATTCTGTTAAGATCAATGAAGATGTTGGCCATAACAGAATCCTATTTATCCATCACATCCGTACTTCTTTTTCTGATTAGAGATTACTAGCAATTTCTTGACAATTCCTGTACAAAATTAAGTTACAATCAGTCTCACAAGACTTCACAAGGGAAGGAAAAACTGTATATATATATATAACGTATATATATATATAGTTTTTCCTACTAAACCTGAAAACAAAATACACACACACAAACTTTATAACTATTCCATTCTTAAAAGGGGTTTTAATATGCCTATTTCCAAAGCAGTTAAAAGTGAATATTTACAGACAAAAACAAATTCCCATGAAGATGTTCTATTGGCACTGTCTTAAGAGGTCAAAGGCACACTCTATTTAGTAGCACGAAATTAAAGGCTGAGGGTTTTGTTTTGCTCTAAGCTCAAGTGAAAGTTTAAAATGCTTGTTTTGCCACCCAGGGAGAAAAACTATGCTATGCTATGCGCTGGTTATGGCTTCATGCTATGGCTTCTGTTTTCCCCAAATAAAGGTTATCATAGCACGTAACTTTAAACCACAAGGAAATTAATTTTAAAGTAATTTCTTAATTGATAAAAAAGAAATGTGGGCAACTGTTACTGTAAGATACTGGATTTGCCAACTTAAAGTATGTAAAGTAATAGCACTGAAGATTTGAAAGAAAAAAATGAAAATAAGTTAAAATGGCACTGCAACTCTCAGGAAGGAAGAGCTTCATCCTTTCAGATGCTTCACCTAATATAAAGAAACCACATTACCCAGCACGTGTAGTCCTTCAGTGGTTCTGAACCACAGCTGAGATAAAGGCTGAGCTCAACTTAACCAGCAAGGCTTTACTGAGCTCTCAAGCTCATCAAGCTCTGATGCCCGAGTCACCGTGTACCAGTCAAATTGTAAAGTCCGGGAATGGGCGCCGGGCCTCAGGATTTTCTCCGGTCCCCAGATGATTCAATGTGTAGCAAAGTTTGGAACTAAGGCATCAGCCCCATATTTTAGACCTGATGTGATATCAGACACTTTGGATCTCCCCATCCTCCCTTCCATCAGTACCGCCCCTCCCCTTTGTTTACCTGGTACTTCCAACCTGAATCAACCCTGCTTCTCTCATGTTCCTTCTCATCCTTCAAGTCTCAGTTTGGCTGTGACCTGCTCGTGGAACCTTCAGTTCCACAGGGCTGCCCCACCCTGAAAGCATGCCCTTTCATACACTATCCCATCAGAGCCTCTCCAATTTCACTTACCACATTATTATAAAGACTGCGAGCTTCTTGAAAAATATGTCTTACTCATCTTTTGACCACTTACTCAACGCTTGACACATAATGGATACTAAGTATACATAAATTATTTATAGTAATCTATAACAAAACAACAAATTGTTCAAAGCCACCAAAATTCAAACTATGAATGAAATGGATAGAAAGAACACAAGCTCTTTCTCAAGTTCTCTTCCTCAGCTTCCTAATTTGTTCTTTATTTTTCTTTCAACATTTATTTATATAAGTCATCTCTACGCCCAATGTGGGGCTCAAACTCACAACCCGAGATCAAGAGTCTCATACTCTTCTGACTGAGCCAGCCAGGCGCCCCGTCATTTGTTCTTTAGTTTGAAATTAATTCTAATATTATTTGTTTTACTAATGAGAATTTAAATAATTTTAGCTTCCACCATATTCTTCCTAGTTGTGTACTATCTTGCCTTATATATTTGGGTGTATTCTAAATCAAATTCTCAGCATATGACAATGTTTGGAACTTTTAAATATCAAGCTATTCAGTTGTCTTTAGGTAGGCTAAAGTCCATTCTTTGTTGCTATTAATGACAATATTTAACAGGTACTATAGAATCTCCCACCTTCTCCTTCTCAATGCTGGTATGTATGTTAGGCCAGTGACATAACAATGCAAAAATAGTGACTTCTGATGGTTTCTGGGAAATGTCAGTTATCAGAAATTAGGGAAAGAATGGGAAGGAAATCCAAAGTAAATAATTTAACATGTATTTTTAACTCTAGATGAAAAACTCAGCACAACCATAACTCTAATTAGTCATATGATACCTATAATAAAGTGATATAAAATAACATACAGTACCACTTCTACCTTATAATTCTGAATCTCCTACCACAAGGTCAAAGAGAAACTGCTTATATAGATTAATTTCTACGATGTTTCTTACAAAACAAAGTACACTGGAATATAAAAGCACTGCAACTTACAAGGTCATATCTGAGAATAAGAAGGAAGATTTCAAGTCTCAATCGTTTGTGGAGATGGCAGTTAGTCTACTGAAGCACTGAGAAAGAGGGTTTACATTTTTGGATAATTGAAGGAATCTTCTGGCTTTACCATACCTTCACCTCTAAACTCTTTAATTCTAGGATCACCACTTGTGCACAGGGAAGTCACTGACTAAAAATTAGTGCCGTTCTCAAAGTCCTTGCACAGTTCTTATTTTATTTGACATTCCTATTTACCCATTAGGGAGGCAGAACCGATATGGTGATCTAAATTTGCAGATACAGGAACTGCAGCACAGGATGAATATTGCACATCTGAGGTCTCAAGCCTCCAGTTCCTGGGCTATTCTCACAATTTCACACTTCCTCTTCTGACGAAGTCGTCCATGACCAAATTTGGCTTGCACACAATATCAGAAAAATATGGAATGGACCATTTCTAACAAATGTCTAACAATATATACATGATTGTTTTGAAGTGTAAATAAAGCCGTCAAATAGGGGCCCTGGATCAGACAGCATTTGAAATGAATAGCACTGAATCATGTTCTTTAAAAAAATGGAGAAAAAGAAAAATTGAAGCTTCACTGAAACTAAATAGAATATAATCTGTAAGATTCTAATTATGGAGATGGTTCTCTCCTTTCTAAGCTTCATTTTAAAAAGCACATACGTCCATAAATAAGACAACCCTAGTCTTACTTCAGCTGAAATTTATTTGTAGACTAGGTTTATACAAAAAGATCAAAATAAGAAAACAATGAAACAAAAAATGTCATTCAATATGCAGAAATGCAATGTTCCATTACGAAAGTCAAAGAATATCAGGTAAAAAATTCAGAAGAGATTGACAAAGGGGTCTCTTGTTTTAAAGTACATAATACATTTTTCAGGAACTCATTTCATTTCTATAATCAGACATTTCACACCAAGGCCAATGCCATGCAGTGTAACTTTCCAAACCATAAAATCTGACACTCACTCCATTTTAAGAACGCAATTACAGAGCAAATTCTTCATAACCAATAATAGAAATCTCCATTTTCTTTTCTCTTCTTTTGCTTTGTAAAATATTTATTTATTTAGTTTAGTGGGGGGGGGGCAAGGGCAGAGGGAGAGGGAGAGGGAGTCTCAAGCAGATTCTCCATGCTGAGCTCGGAGCCCGATGCGGGCTCAATCCCTGAGATCATGACTCGAGCCCAAACCAGGAGTCAGATGCTCAGCCAACTGCACCACCCAGGTGCCCCCCAAATCTCCATTTTCATAGGAGATTTCTAAGTCCCAGAGATAACTTCTTTTAAACCATACTCAACAGAGCCAAATGGAGAATGAGGACAGTTCCTTAGAATCTTCTGTGATGGAGATTGACCTATAGCAGCTTTTGTGAATTTGCAAAGACATGAGGAACTTCAAGAACTAATAAAATGCACTAAGGATGGAGTCCCATTTCCTGATGTTCCTAAACTTGACCACACTTAAGCATTTCAGAGGGATTTCTAGAAAAGCTGTTAATCCATGATCTTATGAACTTCTTAAAGGAAAAGCCAAAAGAGCAATTTGATTCCACATTTGTTATTTGTTTTCACTCTTAAATATGATTCTTCCATTTTGGGGAACTAAAACACACAAAGTTAAACAAAACAACCTAAGCCAAAAAATGAGACCGTTTCTACGCATGGTCCGTTTCCTGGTAGGCTTTTAAGGACTTGGAATCCAGAGAAAAAAGTCTCTGGTTGGAATCTCTTCTACCCCATTTTAACTTCTTATACAGGGAAGCTGAAAATAGTCAACATGGCAAAGCTCTTCAGCTACTATTCCACAGTTTAAAACCCTTCACCTGAGAGATCACTTCTGGCTTGTCTTCATCAGCAGCAGCTCAATGCTCCTGAAAGCGATATGCTAAGTCAGAAGTGCCTAATTTGTTTTAAGTTTTGTTCTGAACCTCACAAATGTAGAACTAGATGATCCCAGGGTCCTGGGATCGAGCCCTGCATCAGGCTCCCTGCTCCGCAGGAAGCCTGCTTCTCCCTCTCCCACTCCCCCTGCTTGTGTTCCCTCTCTCGCTGTGTCTCTCTCTGTCAAATTAATAAATAAAATCTTAAAAAAAAAGAAACTGCCATACTATTAAAAAAAAAGACATAAGAATGGCATAAAGAGCAACTGAGGATTCAGAAAAAAAACAAGTAAAAGTCAGAACCGCCATGTGTCATTCCCAGTTGCTAATTTATGTCAATGTAGCAAAGCACAAAATTGACACACTTTATTAGAATATGTTTGTAACCCTAGGGCTTAAGTAGGAAACTTCTAGTTCAGTCAGTGGTGTTACATAATGCAGGTGTGAGTTTCAAGATCCCTAGAAGATAAGCTTTAAGAGGGTGATGAACATGTGGGCAACGGTTCTGTGTGGAGCCATGACCTTGAGGCTTTGGGTTGCTCCAGCATCATCACTACCAGATCATCACTGTCCCACTTTACTCTTCAGCATTAACCAGGAGAGTGACTGGCAAGTACTTCGATAAAAAAGCATTTCATTTAAAAATCAATGAGCTACTTTTCTTTCCAAGGAAAGTATACCACACATGAAAAATGAGAATGACTCAAAGGCAAAACCAAGTAAAAAGGCTTGTCTCTAAAACTACTTAGTGCTTTTCCAAGAGAATTACACAGGGGTTCCACAACTCTTGATAACGCAGCTTCTGACCATATACTTACAGAATATCAGACTATTTTTGACCATGGGACAGTTTATAAGCAACCAGTAAAAAGTTTACTATTCACGAGCAAACAATTTAACATTAAAACAGAGCTGGCTTTTTGACGATGGCAATTAGCTTCTTCGTGTTCCAAACACCAAATAACATTTTCCCATTAATTTTTAAACCAATGTGGCTTTAACTTAAAATAAACTGTACATCAAAAGAATGGAAAATAAACAGCCAGGAACACAATTTGACGAATTGGATTTATTTAGTTTATTTATCTAAACAGGGACCATTGGATCTCTTTAATAGGCTGACAGTTGCACTGGGCTGGTTAATAAAACATTCAACAGTGTCTTCAGCCAATATAGAAATGCAAATCCCATCAGAAATATTTTATTCATGAGGCAGTAATTTCAGTTACTACCAGTGCCTTAAAAAAAAAGAAAGAAAGGCACTTTGCAAATAAACAGTGCCATCTAGTGACTAACAATGAAGCCAAATTTGCCACAGGCTTACGATTAATCTTTCAAAAATCTTAACCAGTTCTTACCTTTCCTCTTTATTTCTTAGGTGAGATCAGAGAGGCTAGGCAAAACAAACACATAACAGAAAAGTCGATAATAATTTGTTAAGTCATTTAAGAAGGATTATAAGCAGAGACAACTACATTAAAACCAATAAGCTTTCTATTCTTTTGTTTGTGTTAAAGCAATTTAGCACTGTAAAAATACACTTCATCTGCTTAGAAAACTCAAACTGCTAGAGATGCCATAATGTCGTGACAAAAATCTGCTCCCTCTGCCATAAAATGGCACTATAACTTTAATTCCAATGACTAAAAAAAATTCATAAGTTTAGGTAAGAATAAATATTCCAATAAAATTGCACGGCCCAATGAGAGATCTGACACCAATTAAATGACTTACATGCACAGAACGTGTGAGTGCACGCACACAGATGTATTTGCATCAGTGTACACTTCAACGTGGTGAATGACTACAGTGGACATGGAAGTTATATTTGCAGGTGAGAAGGGTCAAGAACATGAACCTTTACAGCATCTTGGATTAGGAGACCAGAGTGACACACATGCACAGATCAGTCCCCTTCTGGTATCACTACAGCTGAAAATAGACTTTTGGTTTCTTCCCTATCCAGTGGGTCCATTTCCTATGTCAGCCTCTGGATTTATTGGAGGCTCCGTGAGTAGAAGAAGATTTACCAGGGTCAGTGCCTAGAATGAGAATCCTACAAACAAAGAAGGCCACTTGCCTGATGATTTTTTTTTTAAGTTTCATACTGCAGGGCTTTAGGAACAACTGTCTTAAGGAAATAACTACAAACGAGGAAAATCACATATGTGCACATAAATGTAGTGTTACTTTCTCCCTTAAAGGCCAAGTCATATCAAGATAACTAATATAGTCTTCAGTTTGTGTTTAAGAAATATTGAAAATGTAAAATGAGTTCAGTTTTAGACAGATATGGAGAGCCATGAATATCTGCTTGCCTTACCAATATTAATATATCTTCCATGGAAGAGTAGCTTAGAAAAAGAAATCTCAGTTGTGTCTAATTTTAGAGTTGTAAAATCTCCATAATGACAGGCAACAGGATCTTTCTCATACAGTTGTGGATTAAGTGAGTAATGTATTTAAAGTCTCCAGCCCTGGGGGGCCTATGATTTTATTTCTCATCACATTCTAACACAGAGAAGATATGGAGAAAGTACAACAAAAATGATCCGAGGAGTCACACTAAAAATGTAATTCCAAGGGATATTTTAATAAAAGCCATAATATTGTTGAAACCCTTTGACTTGATAATCTGCCCTCTGAGAAATGACCCTGATGAAATAATCCTGCTCTAATATGTTCATCGTAGCACAATAAATTACAGAGAGAATAAATGGAAATATATTACAATTCAACAAAAGATGAACTAGTATCACTGACTGAAATATTATGCACCCACTAAAATGATTCTGAATTTATAGAACTGAAAAATACCAACCTTAGAATCTTGTGTTAAAAAAAGGCGGAAAAACCGTGAGTTGAGAAACATCATTATTATGTAAAATAAAACAATAAATTATGCAAGGGAGAGGGGAAGGGAAGACTGGAAGAAAACAAATCAAAATGTAAAATGTGGATCTTCTGGGGTAATAGGGATAAGGTGTTTTTTTTCTTCTTTCTATTCTTCTTTATTTTCAGAATATTCTATAATGAGCAGGTATTATTTTTACAGAGAATCAAAAAACAAATGTAATTTTTTTTTAATGGTAAGCATATTTATTAAGTGCACATAGTGGAAGAAAATTTCTTTTCTGGAATGGTTCTGTCCACTTTGGCTGTCTTACTTCCTTCTAGAATGCACTTATGTTCCTGCAAGAAGGATAAGCTGATACTATAATTACAACATATTACCGCTGACACTATCTAAGTCTCTAAAACATGATTTCATGGTTTTCTACAGCTTCCACAGAATAGAAGTAAAATATCTCAGGGAGTCATAAGAACAGAAAAGATAAAATGTAAACAGAAGCATCAAGTTCTTGACCTTTCAACAAAAATCAAAATTTAAAAGTGTTCAACTTTCTCATTTGCACTTCTTTAATCTATCTTAGACTTTAAAAAAAAAAAAACAGAATACGTCTACTAGCTTCACTCATAAACTCGGATACTCAAGTTGTCCTTTCACCTGTTAAAAGAGAGTGCAGGTAGTAGCAGTAAAAGCTTCAAGCTGTTCCACAACATCCTTTGAACCCTGACCTAAGGGACCAACTCCGATAGTCTGCAGGTAGTTGGGTTTCCAGGACCATTCAGCCTCACTGCTGAGACTGTCAATAGAAGTGCCATTCTCTGATGTAGACAGCTTTGCACTAGGAGCTGGTCTAACAATCACATCACATAGTCTGCCAAACAGGAAAAGGACAGCATTCGGGCACCAATGACCTGGGATAGAAGTGAACTTGAGACGGGGGCTAAAAAGCCCTACTTCTAACATTCATTACAATCAATTCCTCCACCCCAAACACTGTATGTGCGTGTCCATCTTAAAGGAAGTTCAGCTTTGTTACAAGAAAAAAAGAATATGCAACTACACAAATATACCACAAGATGGCGCCAGCACCCCAGTACAATATCAGAGATGTAAAAGGCATTCAACACACCCTGTCCTTACGTGACTTTTGGAACCTTGTCCTGGTACATCAGGTACTTGTTCCTTTTTTTTTTTCCTTATGAGGCTTGGTCAAACATTTTATACAATGTTAGGATTTTTTGTTTGTACGAGTTTAGGGGTTTTTTGTTTGATTGATTTTATTTTCTTAAGAAATAGTACTCTTAAACTTGAAAAACCCTCTACTCCATATCCCCCACTCTTGGTTGGCTCATTTCCCTGTGATAGCCTGACATGACACTGCTTGAGCTAACCTTACACCAATATTGAAGAAAGAAATCACCAGAACAATTTAAATATATGAATTCTCACTTAAAATTGTTTTCAAATACATAAAGAGGATATTAAATTGATATTTATGGAAACATGAAGCTGGAGATGGGGGATTGCAAAGGATCATGGAGAAAACATAAGAAAGTGTGTTTAGATGATTTGATTCTGGCCCTGGCTCTAGACAACATTTGGTCTTCCTGGTCCTCCATTTCCTCATCTAAAAATAAGATGACTGGATTCTAACTTTTTTGGCCTAATATTCCCAACTTACACTGAGACCGTAAGAAGCCAAAAATAAACAACAGGAGGCTTTTGGAGGCCAAATGTCCAGGATAATAGAGTATCATCACGAATAGCAACAGTATAAAAGGGAACATAGTGATGACCACTGCCTTCCCTTAACTTCCCACAATTATGAATACAAACTATAACCTGATTTTTAAAATCTTTTAAGCAGTTTTATTTATTCAGTTACAAATTAAAATATATGACATAAGTCATTGTAAACAGTAGACTATTGTTTTTTTAATTTTCAGATACACACAATTATCTGCTAAATACTAATAAACATTAAAAGTACATTGAACTTTTATGCCAGTCATGACAGAGTAATTGGTACATGACTAATCCTCCCACTCTAAACAACTCTAAAAATGGACAAAATGTAGGTAACAACTGTCTTTCAAGAACTGGACAATAGGCAGTGTAGAAGTACAATCCTTTGGAGAAGAGAAGCACTTGAAATGAGCCTCACAATTGCTATGGTTCTCAGCCTGTAGGTACTTTCCAGACTACAGCATGTGGAGATAGAGCCCAGATGGAGCACAGCGTGTCCCTGAGCTTAAGAGGCAGACACTGGAGTTTGGGACTGAGATGGAGAGAATTTAGCACAGTAGTATAGAGAAGGGAGCTACACAGAGAAGGGGCTCCAGAAATCTATAAAGCGTTCTCCTTCAGCCTTCAGAGAAAATGAGTTTGAATATGCAGAGGGCAAAATCCCACAAAGCCTTGTGGAGAACAGGTACTGGGGGGCTATGGATGGAATGGAGATTCTGGAGGTCATCCAAAGCAGGGAGACAGAATTCTGACCAAACACAAGGCAGAGCAGTCATTGAATGCTCCAGTCATTCAAATGGAAGCCAAGAAAAGCCATACCTCAAAAGTAGGTCTACTGTAGACATGTCCTTAAACACTTTAACAATAGCCTTAAGAGGATCAATCTGATCTGCTGGTAAGTTATCTGCTTGCCCAAATAAAGCTCAACATTCTCTAGGGGGTGTCTGGCTGGCTTAGTCGGTAGAACATGTGACCATTGATCTCAGGGTTGGGAGTTCAAGCCTGATGCTGGGCATAGAGCTTACTTGAAAAAGAAAAAAAATTCCCTAAAACATGCATCAACAGCAGAGGTGATAACATGTCATGGAGGCAAAAACTGGTTCTTGGGAGGATGAAAAATTTTGGATATTACAGAGATGGGGCCCTCCAAAGGGTCATAGTATGTACAGATATATAGTATATCTGTAGCATTAAAATTTCATGGGAGTGGGAGGAGGAAGGGACAATTGGGAAAAAAAAAAAGCCTAAAAAGGTTCCTTGGGGGGGGGGAGTGATAATGAAAAAAAGGTTGAGATGCACCACTCTAAAGGAAACCAACAAAATCTAGGCTTTTAACAATGTATGATCCATAATACCAAGCATGTGATAATAAAATTCCTAGACATGTGAAGAAGCAATGGAACAGAACAGAAAACCTACTAGCTGACCTGGATTTTATTCAGCAGGCAATGAGCAGTTCATGGGATTTTGCAGAACAATGTGACATATTCAGATCAGTGTGTTAGAAAATAACTCGAGACTGGTGTAGAGGGGGGTTTAGAGCGGGAGAAGAATAGAAAGAGGAAAGGCTGCTACAAACATCGAGATGGAAAAACATGAGAGCTTCCAGTAGTGGAGATGAAAGTGGGAGATATTTGAGGGCAGGACTGCTAATTCTCAGTGATCAACTGGACGTGCAAAGTGATGGCGAGGGAGAAATTAAAGATTAACTCGGAAGTGACTAGAACTTGTCAAATTTAAGTGTTCGTGTTTAAGGGACTCTGGAATAAAGTAAGTAGTAAGAAGTAGCAATCTAGAGCTATAGAGGTCTGGGTCAGAAATGCAGGTTGGTGTAGACCCAGTCATTGAAGCCACAGGAGTGGATGATGCCACACAGAGTAAGACAGTGGGAGTCAGCGGAGAAGTCTGAAGAATCCAGTGTCTAAGCAACAGGCAGAGGAGGAGGGGCCGGGAAAAGAAAACAAGTAGACGATAAAAGTCGAAGAAAGAAGTACTGAGCTCTCCTCTGCCCTTCCTCATCGGTACAAATGGTCCCCCAAGGTCTCGATGTCACAAGGGGAATAGCACATCTGCTTCATTTGCAATAACAATGAAGGACCATCTGTGCTATTTTTCTTGGGGTTCAATGTTTCTAGGTATAGCACCATAAGAAAGTTATCAAATGTTTTTAAGAAGATAGCCTTCATTCCTTTAAACAAAAAAGAATTAAATATAAAAAGATACTATGAATCAAAAGGGAATTATGTACCTATTTTCTATACCCTGTTTGAACACCTCACGTGGTGTGGTAAGGAAAAGTGCAGGAAGGTGTAGATGAGGCGTCAAAGGACCACTCACTTCTCAAAGGCTTCTCATCAATCCAGAGTAAAAGCCAAGTCTTTACCATGTCTACGACGCCCTTGTAGATTTTTCCCTCTGCCTCCCTCTGTAAACACATGCGCCTCTTCCTCTTTCACTCACGCCACAGAGAACACTCTAGCAAAAACAGCCATGACCACTGTGCTAGCCACTCTCACCCATTTACTCACTTTATTTTCATTTATAGCACTCATCACTCCCCGAAATTATGATATAGATGTATTTGTTTATTTGTTTCTTGTCTTTCCCACTAGAGTTTAAATTCCATGAGAACAAGAACTTTATCTTAATCACAGCTTTTTCCAAGCACCGAGGGCAATGTTTTACACACAGCTGGGCTTGAGAATGATGTGTTGAATGGCATGCAGAATCAATCTGAACTTCTTGGTTCTATCATGCATAAAATGGGGATAGTCATCCACATCTACTCTGTCTACTCCTCATACAATGAAATGAAATAGTGTATGTTAAAGCACTTTATAAACTTTAAGTCACTATACCACGGAAGGTGGGGGCTGGTAGTGGTAAAGGATGCTTCCTGACACAATCAAAGAAAGTTGTGCTAATAATTATCCACATAAATACATGAATTTTTAATGACAGCCCGGAGAACAGATGTTCAGATCACAGTTACTGATTCCATTTTTCTCTAGAACAGATAATATGCCTAAGAAATATGTACCCAAGTATACAATATCCAAATACCTAGAAGACTCTAACCAGATTATATTCTTCAGGAGACAAAAAAAAAAAAAAAAAAAAAAAAATGAAGATTGAGCTAGCTGACTTATAAGCAACAGAAGCAATTTAATTTCTGAAAATTTTTTAAGAAAAGATTAAAACTAAATTCAGTGTTATGAGCTGAATTGTGTCTACTACCTCAATTTATATGTTGAGGTCCTAACCTTTGGTACCTCAGAAAGTGACTGCATCTAGAGAAGAGTTCACTGGGTTACAACAAGGCCACCAGGGTGGGCTCTAGTCCAATGTGACCGGTCTCCTTCTAAGAAGAAATCAGAACATAGTCACACACAGAGGGAAGACCATGTGGAGACCCAGGAAGAAGACAGCCGTCTCCAAGCCAAGGAGAGAGGCCTCAGAAGACACCAACCTTGCTGACACCTTGATCTCACACTCTCACCCTCCAGGACTGTGAGAAAATAAATTTCTGTTGTTTAAACCATCCAGTCTGTGGTACTTTATCATGGCAGCCCTCACAAACTAATATAATTTGTTATTTTAGAAACCAAGAGAGAAACCTTTGTAAAGGAGTTTCATAAAGATGAGGTTAGCAAACTAAAATAATCCTCATAAATATTTTACTTTACTATCATCATTCATATTGAAACACTAATTTTAATTAGAATTGTCTAAGTATAAATTTGAGTTGTCAAATTCTCAAATCAATTTAAATTTCCTCATTATACTTCATATTCTCCCTAAGAGAACCCACCTTTCGCAAAGCAATTAGAGAAGGTTTTATCTAGCACAGAGCACAGGAGCTGGGCCGTTATGCTTCTTTTCTGAATTTAGGCCCATGGCAGATTCCAATTTTTTTTTTAATTAATGGAAAGACAATTTAAAAGGCAACTGCATCAGAGTCACTGATGTAGCCTATCTTGACTTCTCAGGAAAGTATCCATCAAAATATAAAATAAATATGCGTAACTGCAAATCACCCTATCTCCAGACTCTAGGGGGATTTCCACTGGGTCTGGTGCCACTCTAGTCTAGAAGACACAGCCTCCATAAGCAAAACACTTAAGGCAGGAACAGAGGCAGAAAGATCCTCATAAATTCTTGACTTTCTTTATGAATTTGGACCCCAGGGTCAGAAATGAAGTTGATCCACATACTAAGACATGACTCCTCTGTCATTTACAGGTAAAGCTCAGTTCTTCGTCTGTATCTTTTTTTTTTTAAGTAGTAAATACACATAACATAAAATTTACCATCTGAACCATTTTTAAGTGTACAGTTTAATACTGTTAAATATATTCACATGTTGAGCAACCGATCTCTAGAACCTTTCATCTTGCAAAACTAAAACTCTACGCCCATTAAACAATAACTGCCTGTTTCCCCCTCTCTCCAGTCCCTAGCAACCACCATTCTACTTTGTCTCTTATCTTTGACTACTCCAGGTACATAATATAAACAGAATCATATACTGTTTGTCTTTCATGATCGGCTTATTTCACTTAGCATAATGTTCTCAAGCATGTCATGTCATGTCATGTTCATGTCATATCATGTCATAGCATACGTTAGAATTTCCACCATTTTTAAGGCTGAGTAATATGCATGTACCATATTTTGTTTAACCATTCATTTGCTGCTGGACACCTGGGTTATTTCCATCTTCTGGTATTGTGAATAATGCTGCAACGAACATGGGTGTGCAAATATAAAAACCCTGCTTTCAATTCTTCTGGTTATATATCCAGAAGTGGAATTGCTCAGCTCTATCTTTCAAACTCCTATTACTTTCTAATTACTAACAATTTCAACATTATATGTGTAAATTTGCATTCTTAAATTTGTATAAAGTAGGTAGAGTTGAAAGTCCGATACATAGGGAGAGAAAGCTAAATATTCTCTTGGAGCAACTGGTATAAAGGATCACTTTTATAAATAATTAGTTGAATTATTTTTGTCCTTTTAGTGGGAGGAGTGTAACATGTCCTTTTAAGACTCTAATAAAGCCTATGGCACCTATCCCAGGAGAAAAGTGCACATGGGAATGGACATCCAAAAATACCTATATAATTTCAGGACATTCATGTGCCCCTGAAGTCCATCTATGAACACTGCATCTGAAAGGCTGCAGACTAAGGAAAGCCCCAAAACTGGGTTTCAAAATTCTAATAAATGCTAAGTATCAATAAATACTCTCTAAACTCAGAGGACAACATGCTTTGGATCTATCTGTGAGTCAGGAATCTAACGTACCTCATATTCCATCAGTAGCTAGCTCTTTAAGTATTTTTAGACCCCCAAGCCATAAATAATAAAAACTGTGCTGTCTTTTGCACCAGCTTCCAGAGACTATGCATATCGGCTAACTGGCGTGTGGAGGAAACAACAGAAAACAGAGGCGAAAATGCAGTTTAAAGATTGGTAAATATGACAGAGAGGGGTAATCTGACTCACAAAATCTGTTTCAAGTTTCCCCATTTCTTGCTTGTAGCTTCGCATCCTGTTGCTGTACATTCCTCGACTTTGGGGTGGTATCTCTCGGACTTCCAGATCCATCTGTTCAAGCTGGCAGGGTGAGAGGAAAACGTGACTTAAATCATATGCTTATACTTTATTTGGCCAGACATTTAGAGCTGAAAGGATTTAATCCCAATGTCTCATTTTACACCTGAGGAGCCAGGCCGAGGGAGCTAGCTGCCTATGATCAAATAACATTGGAACTGCTTTGGGGGCTTAACTTTTGTTTATGTCAACAAATAAATAGTTCCTGAGTGCTTGCTTGGGACATGCGGAGTGCCAAAGCACTCACTTTGTCAAGAATGTTTGTTTTTTTTTCACACATATGCATTAATCCAAACATCTTCAATAATAACAATTTTAATACCTTTGGTGTGTCCTATCATTCAATCTAACCTCACCTGGTTTGGTCTTCTGACCCCAAACCAACAACCAGGACTATGGGAACATAAAACAAACCATATTTCTACCCTAAATCTATAAAATGTCAGCTCAGCCTTAGTCATTTGGTGAAAATTCTTCTGGAAACTCTTTTCTGATTAGGAAAATCACATGCCAACCAGGATGTGATCTCAACCTTCAGCATAACTCCTTCTACTTTATAACCATGTTATGGCATTAAATGGATACAGTAATTTACTAAATTACACAAAGCTCACTGATATCACAACCGCATACTTTTCAAGAATCTGGCATTAATAACACTTTGGATACAACACATGCGCATTTACTGAGAGGCAACACATAAAGAGTGTGACGGTTAAGAACACAGGCTTTTGAGTCAGACGCCTGCATCCACATCACAGGCTCCACTACTTACTAGTTGGGCAGTCTCGGATGGGTTTATTAACTCCTCTGGGCCTTACTTTTCTCATTTCTAAAAATAGACAGTCTTTTGTAGGACAGCTGTAAAGATTATATGGTGTAATTCCTATAATGCGCTTACAACAATGTCTCTTGCTTGGTAATGACTAGATTAATGTTAATAATAGTAGAGATGATTACTGATGATGCGGAAGAAATACAGCAAGTATAAACACAAGGTATCAGAGGTAGCTTATTTACACTTGGCATTAAAAAATAAAAACCACCACCAACAGCAAATTGGCTCAGGCCATGTCAAATAAACTCACATCCAAAAACGCTGCTTATATTTTACCTTTTAAAGCTTTCTAATGAGTTATTCCCATGACTACTATAAGCTTATCACTAATAAAACTCTTACTTGTCCAGGGGCGCCTGGGTGGCTCAGTTGGTTAAGCAACTGCCTTCGGCTCAGGTCATGATCCTGGAGTCCCGGGATCGAGCCCCGCATCGGGCTTCCTGCTCAGCAGGGAGTCTGCTTCTCCCTCTGACCCTCCCCCCTCTCATGTGCTCGCGCTCTCTCTCTCGCTCTCTCTCTCTCTCATTCTGTCTCAAATAAATAAATAAAAAATCTTTAAAAAAAAACAACTCTTACTTGTCCAGCATTAGAGACTGAATAACGATAGCAGCTCTCAGATAAACCAGAAAACCATGTTTTAATTCATGGGTCTTAATTTTTATTGAGAGAGAGAGAGATAGTTTTAATTAGATTTAAGCAGTGACTACTTAAATTATTGCCATGCCGCAACATAAATGTGAAGCACCAATAAATTAAATTGTTACTCAGCAAGGCAATTTTTTAAAATACTTCTCCCCGGGGGGGCGCCTGGGTGGCTCAGTCATTAAGCGTCTGCCTTCAGCTCAGGTCATGGTCCCAGGGTCCTGGGATCGAGCCCCGCATCGGGCTCCCTGCTCAATGGGAAGCCTGCTTCTCCTTCTCCCACTCCCCCTGCTTGTGTTCCCTCTCTTGCTATGTCTCTCTCTGTCAAATACATAAATAAAATTTAAAATAAATAAATAAATAAAATAAAATACTTCTCCCGGGGGGCCTGGGTGGCTGTTGGTTGGGCGTCTGCCGCTCAGGTCATGATCCCAGGGTCCTGGGATTGAGCCCCGTGTCAGGCTCCTCGCTCAGTAGGGAGCCTGCTTCTCCCTTTGCCTGCCGCTCCCCCTGCTTGTGATCTCTCTCTCTCTTTCTAATGAACAAATAAAAATATTTTTTAAAAATTAAAAAAAAACACTTCTTTGAAATCATCATTAAGTAGCTAGTTCTAACAAGGTGAGCAGGATCATCCAAATAACTGCCTAAGTACATGTAAGTGAAAATCCAAGAGTTAACTACACTGCTGTTTAAGGCATTTTATAAAGACATTGAAAGTGAAATTAAAAGTAGGTAAGAAAAAAAGGAAACACACAACAAGCACTTTCAACGAAACCAGGAATAAGGTTAACATGAACTTGTTTCGTGTTGTCCCAACATTCAGATGGCCAATACAACGTGGGGGCCATGGTAATCACAAGAGAAGCAGCGTCCAAGAGATTAATACAAACCAGTTGTTCGGCAGAAACACAAGTAATCCTAATAAGTGAAATCAAAAAGAAGTTTTTCTGCCAGGGTCCTCCCTTGTCCAAAGGAGAGGATGTAATACAATGAACAGCATCCTTAACAAGGATGTCATCGGAACTAAGTAAATCAGCTGTCTGATCATTTTAAACAAATAGAAACACCTATCTTAGATAGAACTCTTGAGGTTGGTCACGACTGAAGATGACTACAAGCTCCATGAGGGGACGACTATGTTTTATACTTCTTGGTCCAGTAAAATCTTGGTTATTAGGAAACCAGCTTTCTAACATCATTGAGTACCTTGATGGCTCAACAAACCAACACAGATTTTGAGGCAGAAGAACTGCTCCTGCGAACTCAACAACAACTTAAGGGGTCAACTCAAGATCCAAATAACTGAGCAGTTGCACCACACTACTGATGGGAAGCTTCCAGCCAGAAGGAAGGGGTGTCCTAACGGGCAGTTACGGTATGCAGGAGGTCAATCTTTTTACATGAAGGCCAGAAAGCATGAGAGAAATAGTTGAATATAAAAAGAAAAGAAAGTAAGGAGACAAGCATTTGCAAAAGGGAGAAACTGTCAAACGAGAGGCAAACATTCAAAGCTGGGGAGTTGGAAGCCAAGCTGCCGTGGCAACAGCACAGCAGAGATGAGAAGCGAATCTTCTGGAGCCTGGAGAGCATCCGACATTCTGACAGCTAGAAAAGAGCCAGAGAAGACGGAGCAGTGTGGTGCATCTCGCTACCTCAGCCCTCCAAGTCACAGAGCAAAGGTCTGCTGTGTTGTGGGGAATGACAGCCACCTACTTCTGCAGAGCCCCTAAAACGGCAGCCCCTTGTGTATGGCCCTGTCAGCCAAAGTCAGTCAGTCGGTCAAATAAGCCTGGAAATGCTCCAGGCTTTAGCTGCCTCCTACAGTCCCTTCTCAGAGATTCATAATGCCTAAGCCTCCTTCAGGGTCCAAGAAGATTCTGTAGAAAAACAACAACTGAAAAAGATGCCAACCTCCAATTTTTTCTAAGCTAGCTAGTTTCCCAAACTTACTTGAACTGGTAACAGCGGTCACCAGAAACACACTTGGAGAATTGTTCTAAGTAAATCAGTAAGTATGTACTGAAGGAACCCCAAGTAGCACCCTTGAGTATTTAGGAAAGCGACACACTCATTTGGGACCACAATGCAGTAACAAGTAGAGTCGTACTTGTGATACTTGGCTTTGAAACCAAAAACTGGGACACAATACTTTTTAATTTTTTGTTCCTTGATTTGCAAGTTTATTTATATCCAAAAGTAGTGGATGAGCTGGAGCTCTGGGTTTAGCACATTTAAATACAAGTCCATACTCCACCACTTGCTGGGTGTGGTACCTCAAAGTTACTTAATCTCTCTAGGCCTCAGTTTCCCCCGTCTACAAAATGGGGGCAAGAATGGCATTGAGAATCACTCCTCTGTGGGTCTCTCACCCTCCCACATGTCTTGCTGGGCACGCCAAGAATGCGAGGCCCTGACCGCTCCTTTCTCAAGCCATTTCTCAGGGTTGTATTTACAGGGAGCAGCCCTGGGGGAGGAAATACTGTGTCCCTCTGGGACAAACAGCAGGCTCGCTCTCAGGCTGCTACAAAGCAGGGCATTTCCCAGGCTCCAGGTTTCTCTCCTGTAAGGTATTCCACTGTGTGTAGGCATTCTTCCAGGCAAACTTGCATCACCCTGTGAGAGCTGGGGCTCAGGGACCTGAGGTAGCGAGCTGAAACTGGCAGCACCTTTTGTCTCTGACCTAGGAATTCTTTTGTCTCTGACCCAGGAATCTCTTGTCTTCTGCCAGCATCCATGAAACTATGGCAAGCTCACCTGTTACAAAGCAAGGAGGGGAACATCTCAGATCTTTAACACTTCTTGATGAATAGCGTTTGTCTCACAGGGCTTGTGGGAAAATTAAATATTATAAAGCAAGTAATATGCTTAACCCAGTGTCTGGTACTCAGTATGCCTTTAACAAGCATGAGCTATTTCTAGCTATTATGAAAAGTATTATGAAGGAATAAAAATTAAAGGTGGACCTTTCATGAATCCCAAGAAACTATTAAGTTCTCTTCAACTTAAAAACTGATGAAGTCCGAATTATAAAATGCTAATCAGAAATGTTTCATGTTTCTACATAGTATAAAACAGGCTAGAGAAAGGCATCAGCAGAAAAGGCTCTGGTTGTATGTTACAATATATGACCATGTCTGTACCTACCAGTTCTTTTGCTTCTTCGAATTGTTTCTCCACATTTGCAACCATCTGCTTCTTCTCATCTGAAACAAACAATAAATACCAAGGAATTGCTAGGAATACAAGTAAATGTAATATATAAAAACCTCTATTTTTGATATGCCTTTTCCTTTCTGGTCAGAGTAGAGAATTACCACATCAGGCAGACGACCGGATCATTCTTTGGTGGGTTAGGAACCACTTTAAGCCACTGAGTCTAGGTTATATATAATCCTATGGAGTACCTAATTATGAAAAGATGCCATAACATTTCTAAGAGAAAACAAAAATTAGTTGGTCCTTTAGAAGAATCTGTGTCAACAACAAATGTGCAAATTTAGTGGTTGCACAAGGAGTCTTTGGAGCCATGACTTTAATAAACTGGGAATAACTGACTTATGAATACAATTTAAAAGTCACATGGGGTAAATGGGTGATAGGTTAAGGAGTGCCTTTGTAGAGATGAGCACTGGGTGCTGTATGTAAGTGATGAAGTCCATTTATTCAGAGACTACACCTAAGTTTTGCGCTAAGCAAATTTATTGAACATTTATGGTTTTGTGTCTAGCATCCTTCTTTTCTTAGGCAATAATCTCACTCTTTTGAGGCTCTCCTCTTCACCAACCAGGTCGATGGAAGATGGTATCTCCTTCCATGACCTTGCCGCTTTGGTCATAGTGACTTAGCAAAGCACGGGCTTCTCACCCTAGCTGGACCATTCCCAGGAGCTCAATCCCTCTTGCCACATTAGTCTGGCAGGTGAAAGTGAAGACTGCATATAACTCAAGTAAACCAATCAAAGTCCTAGAGCAACAGCAAAGTCTTTTCCTCTCTCTGGTAGAGTTATGACAACCTGAGTCTAGAAGCTGTTGGCATCCATTGTTCTAGCTACAAGGACAGCCACTTTGCAGTGGTTAAGAATGAAGTCTATATTGAGAAAGAAACAAAGCTGAGGGATAGGTAGTAGGTAAGTAGGTAGGTAAGCAAGTAGGTAGGTATATTTAGTTAATTGGTTTCTTGTTCCAGATAACTCTGAAACAGGTTTTGCTTGACTTTATCATGATTTGTTTTCTTGAACTAACACATTTCTTTATTTAAGGTTAGGTTTCAGGGTGCCTGGGTGGCACGGTCAGTTAAGCATCTGACTCTTGGTTTCAGCTCAGGTCATGATCTCAGGGTCTTGAAATCGAGCCCCGCATCGCACTCTGCGCTCAGCGTGGAGTCTGCTTAAGACTCTCTCTCCCTCTCTCTCTCTCTGCCTCTCCCCACTGCACACATTCTGTCTCTCTCAAATCAATCAATCAATCAATCAATCTTTAAAGTTAAGTTTCTGTGAACCTAACGATGACCAACTAATACAACAATGAGAGAAGCTTGAAATGGGTACCACATTTAATAGCTAACTAACTCTTCGGGAGGATAGTCAACACTAAGTGGGGAATCTTTAGTAGAAGTTATTATTTTGCTAGAACCATAATTAGGTTCTGCCATCCCCAACCCCTTCCCTTTGATCCCCCCAAACTGGGGGGGGGGTAGCTGTCACCTAAGATGTTTTGTGCGTACTCCAAATAGGAAAAATGCATATTTGAAATTAAAATTTAGTTTGTTTTTCCCTCTTTGAAAAAGTTAAGGCTATATATGGCCGGATTAAAAATTTAGTATATGACCCCAAATTTATTTGCTCCTGGCACATGTCATCTGTCTGACACCTCCACAAGTTACAGGAGAAGCTCACTATTTTTATGCCAGAGCAGAAGATGAAATAAGACAAGCTCATCTTGGACCAGGGGTGAGATTATGAATTTACATAGCAGTAGGAACATCTGGTTTGCTTTAAGGTGTTCAGTTGTTAGGAAAGTCCATGCCAGGCCTCCAGAACTAAGAAGCACCCGCTTTTCTCATCAATAAAACAAAGGAAGAAGCCTTCCTTGTCCTGTATTCCCCTTTGCTACTAATTTCTCTCTCCTCTATCCACAGTCATGTTTCCCTTCCTCATCTCCCCATTTCCTCCCGGTAATCTTGCTCTCACGCCCACCAATCCACTGAAATGACCCTGAGTCTGATGACCTTTTCTTTGCCGAAACAAACGGACATTCTCTGGTCCTCTGCTTACTTAATCTTGTGGCATCCAACATTCTGCTCCTCCGATCCTAGCACTTTTTCGTCTCCTGGCTTCCAAGACACTCTGATTGTCCGATCCTCCTACACACTCACTTCGGTCTCTGCCAGATCCTTTTCCTCCATTTATCCTTTAACTTGTTGGCATTCCTGGGAGTTCAGTCCTTACTTTTCTTCTCTTATGACTATGATCTATGTCCCTGGACAATTTCATCCACTCTCATTTTTAAACTGTTATATTATACATTCATGATCCCAAATCTTTATCTCTAATCCTTATATATTTCCAGGACCCAAGACCTTTAATCCCAATGCCTATGCCTACCTCCACTGTGACTGCCTGGCAAACTGCTATTCAAAACTCGGATTCAGAAATCATCAACTCTTCGAAGCCTTTCCTAACCTGACAAAAGAGTTGGCTGCTCTCTCTTACAGAAAACGCCTACAATCCTTACCTAATTCCAATAATTTATCTCTCACACTTACAGGTCAGATTTATCTTCTAGGTTGGGGGCTTTAATCATGTCTTAATTATCTTTATAGTCCTAAAATCTAGCACTGAGACTGTCATATGATCAGTTCTTGAAAAATGACAGTTAACTGAATAAATAATGTAAGACAGTGCAAACATTTACAACAGAAGCTATGCTACCAACCACGCTGCTTTCCCTGTCTTCATACCTGCTCCTCTCCACCACTTAATCTTCCTAAAATGTGGCTTTGATTGCATCACTTAAGCCTAGCAGTCAAAGTCCTTCACATTCCAGATCCAAGCAACCTTTCCAACTTTATTTCCAACTACTAGCTCTCCACTGTATATGCTGCAAGCAAACCAGACTATTCATTATTACCCAAACATCTCTCTCTCTGTCTCTCTTTTCCTGCTGTAACCTTTTGTTTAAGCTACCATTTCAGGTTCTTTGGCCGAATACAACAGAATTGATTCTGGCTAACCTCAGCCAAAAGAGGGAATCTATTAGAAAGATAGCTTTTAGAGTTAGAGGGGGAATCTTATTGGAATAAAATGGAGTGGTTTACAGAGTCAATGATAAAAATGAGCCCCCAAGCTTAGAAAGGACAGCTCCCAGGGTGGCTCGGGGTACCCTGAGGGAGCAGGAACTGACAGTCTCTGCAAAAGGAGTCTTGAGCAGCAATGCCATGCTCTCTCCCTGGTTCACTCTGCCCAAAATTGGAATTACAGCAAACATCCTCTGAATGCACTCACTGGGGTAATGTCACCTATTGACCTGGATAGGGCATGGCTGCCTGTCAGTTCCATCCAGACTGGGTTTAGGGAGTTCCTCAATGGAAAACTGAGGTGCTGCTATCAGAAAATAGAATAGAGGATTCTGAGCAGTCCAAAATACCCACCGCACCCACTTACTGCAACCTCTCTTAATATACCCTTTCCCCATTTTTGTCTGCCAACTTCCACCTCTCCTCGAGGTGATTTCCTGGGACAGATCTTATCTCCTCTGAATTCCCAGACCTCTGTGCTCTGTTCTGGTGGCTCTGATGGTCATGAGAAAATGCTTTCTGTAGTTTTCCCCTCACCTTCATTTCCAGCTCCTCGGAGGCAGGGACCACTCTTGCCGTATCTTTGTCCTAACTCTGAATTTAGCCCTCTCCAGCATTCCTCACATTTTTAAGGAATGAAAAGGTGATGATTTAGGAGGAAAGCATGAATGAGGAAGAAAGGAAGGAAAGAAAGACTGCATGAGATGACCTTGGAAATATCTACCAACATTACATTTTTGGCAGTCTTTGAGCTCTACTCCTATGTAATTCCCAAGACAGTTCCATGCTTTCTACACCAAATGGCAACCCCTTTACAAATGGCATGTTTCTAGGATTCAGAACTTTGTAACTAACAGCTATCATTATTTTCACAGGACTATGTGTTGAACATTACCACAGTCAATCCTCAAAACGGCCCTTTGGAGATACTAGTATTATCAAGTACGTAAACTCAGAGTGATTAAATAATTTCTCCAAAGTTAAAGAGCTAATAAATTGCAGAGTTGGAATTCCAACAAGATCTGCTGTTCAGAACTGAGCTCTTAACCTCTGGTGTACTCATAAAATATACTATATAAACAAATTTCATCACCTTTTTTTTCTTTTGCATATAGGCTTGATGAATGCTGGTATACACATAAGTCTTTGCATAGTATGATCTTTTCTTGTGCACTCAATATTAACAGAAGTGCTTAGTGCTGGTATACACACAAATCTGTATAGCATGTTTTTTTGTTAGTATTAAAAGAAGTGCTTAGTTAGCCTTACACACCCCCTCCCCCATAAAGTAGTGTGTCAGAGCTAACTTGAATTGTGTGACTGGTACCTGTCTTTGTGCAATGTAGCTATTTTTAGATAAAATAGCAGCAGAAACTATGTACTGGGAAATGTGCAGTGAAACCACTAAGAGAGGAACTTTTTATATTACTTAAAAATGGATATATTACTAATGCTACACTATGTAGCATGGTAGAGAATGGTCAATACTGAAACAAAGCCATTCTAGAATGATCCATGTAATAATGCATTAGAGTTGGAGATAGCATACGAACTCATGCTTAGCTTACTATAGATGGCTCCACATACAAATATTTATATATACATGATTTACTGTACACGCATGTACTTCCTTGTCTGTCAGCTCTGAAGGACTAGAAGCAATAATACCCCAGTAGCAATGAGTGTACCTAGTATCCAGATCTTGTTTTCTTTTCTTTTTCTCTTTTTTTTTTTTTAAGAGAGTACAGGGGGAGGGGCCGAGGGAGAGGGAGAGAAAGAATCCCAAGCCAACTCCACACTCAGCATGGAGCCTGACATGGGGCTGGATCTCCTGACCTTGAAATCATGACCTGAGACACAATCAAGAGTCAGATGCTTAATCCACTGAGCCACCCAGGTACCCCTAGGTCATGGTTTCTAACACCATTTCTCAATAAATGGAAGTAGGACTCCTTGTAGAAATGGCTGATTCTGAGACTGGTGTAGGGAAAACAAAAGATGATATTGGAGTATTCTATAATACTGGAAAGTAAGAAAGTACTACAAAGGAAAAACCAAAACCAAAACAAAAAACAAACCTGCAATGATAGTGGTATACCAAAAGGACACAGAAGCCAGCTAAAAGGGCTTCCAAAGGTCAAAGCTAGAACAATTTGAGCAACAAAATAAAGTAGTATTGGAATACAATACAAAGAATAAAATAAATATCATGAACCCATGGATATAAATGACTGAATAAGTAAATGGAGAAGAATAGACAAAACCTCTCCCGTAGAGAATCCCAAATGATTTAAGATGCTAAGCCTTCAAGGAGGTGGAATGTGATTCCCCACTCCTGAAGTGTGGGCTGTGCATAGGACTGCCTTCCAAAGAGTATGGAAAAGAAGCAAAAGAGTAACTTTACAGTGGAAAAACCTGACAAACTACTTCAGACAGGTGGTCAAAGTTAGTTAGCATCAGTAGTGATAAGTTGTGTTACAGTATATTCGTGATATAATGTGATAAAAATAGTGATTTCTGTGATCTTTGTCCCCCAAACCCAGAACTCCAGTCTGATCATGAGAAAAGTATCAGGCAAATAGCAGATGAGGAATATTCTATAAAATATCCTACCAGTACTCCTCTAAACTAAAGTCTAGAGAAAAGTCTGAGAAAACTCTGAGCTAAGAGGAACATAAGGAGCCCTGACTGCTAAATGTTTTGTAGTATCCTGGACTGGATCCTAGAACAGTGAAAGGACATTAGGTAAAACAAACAGATAAAACAAAACATAAGGAAATCTGAAAAAAGTATGGACTTCATTTAATTATAATGTATCAGTATAGGTTCACTGGCTGCAACAACAAATGTATCATATTAATATATGATGTTAACAATAGAGGAAACTCGGCATAGGATATATAGGTGTTCTCTGTATTTGTGATTTTTCTATAAATCTAAACCTGTTCTGAAATTAAAAGTTATTTCTTAAAAAAATCAATGAAGCCATTACTCAGCTTAACTACATTGTTGAAGGGAGAGTGGTCCCTCTGGGATTAGAGTGTGGGTATGGGATTAAACTAGGACAATCCAATTTACTATGCACCTAAGTTCCTGAATTCAAGGACTGGAACCATCTCTTCAACTCTCTCTGGAACAACAGAAATGTAATGCATGCAAGTTATACATGTAATTCTAAATTTTCTAGTATCCACATTTTAAAAAGTAAAATTAGCTTTAATATATGCATAGTTTTAATAATATTTAGCCCAATATATCCAAAATATTATCATTTCACTCTGTAGCCATATTCCAAGCACTCAGTAGAAACATGTGGACATTACAGCTCCAGAGCCACATACATTTTAAGCAAACCACAGTATTCATAAATAAAAGCAGACTTCTGAATTCTCCCATCTACAACCACTACAACTACAAAGGCCAAGAGTTAATCATGGAACATCTACAGCTTCTTCTATTCATGGCTACGTCTAGATGGTCTTCAAAAGCCTCCAAGGACTGACATAACTAATGAGAGACTTGAGCATTTCCTTCCAGAAAGGACACCTGTCTTGCCCCACCACTTTCATTTCTCTCCCTGCCTCCCTCCTTGATATCCTGAGTTCAAAGCCCAATTTCATTTCATATCCAAAAGATCCTGATCACTCATATCCTTTCAAATGTAGGCATCAGCAAGAGACATCAACCTAACTCTAGGCTAGGCAGAAAAGGAAGCAAGAATTGAGGTCCAAGTTTCCTTTAAGAGTTCAATTAATATCACAAAGTCTGAGAAGCTGGGTCCTACTAACCCTATCTTCAGCAATAGCAATAATACTGCTAATAGCTATTTGTCATGCACATTTTCTGGGAAGAAAATTGTGCCAGTGTGTTCCAGGCTTTCTTTCATTTGATTTTTTACAATATTGTAAGGTTGAAGTAATTACCTCCTCTCCCTGACTTAAAGATGGAGGAAGCAGGCTTAGAAAGGCCAAGCAATTTGTCCAAGATTGCACATCTAGTAAGTAGCAGAGCAGAGATTCTAAACAGACCCAATGCCATGTGTGAATCTTACAAAATGGTTGGATTCACAAAAGACCATTTATCTCTCTGTAAATGAAGTAAGCAAATAATTGCAGAACAACGTTGTATTTAAGATTCTTGAGGATGCCTGCCTGATGTAAGGGAACCTCTGCAAAGTATCCCCCCACTTAGGATTCTTCACCAAAGGAAAAATAACTTCACAATTAGTATTAGTTATGGTTTTCACTCATCTGTTTTCCTGACTTTGCCACAGAACTCTAATCATTAAAATTAAATTTCAAATACAGTGTCATAAAAATACTACCTAAGAAGGGACCGATCTGTTTCATTAGTCCAAGTACTAACATTAAATTCAAACACTTCAGTCTAAGAGCAAAGTCTTTTTATTGTTTAAAACATGTCACAGAGTAATCAAATTTCTTCTTTAAAATGAAGTTTTAAAATACTCAATCTTTTCTATTCTCTCTGGAGATAACACTTTAATACATTGTACATGCACAGCAGAGATTGAAGTTCATTGCAATCAATCCTACTCACTCTATTTCAATTTAAATAAGCTAATAAGTTGGGGGAATGAACTGTTCTGGCTGCAAAGTTTGCTCTGATTTTAAACTTCTCAAATCAAGTAAATCATAGTTCATCTCCTCTAGGTCAACCACTAATGATGTCCAGAGAGATTATAATTACTTTTTATCATATTTTTTATGGTGATACATATTAATTTGTTAGTTCACAGACATATATCTGAAATTCATAACTTCATGGATATACTTTTCATCCTTTTCTATTTAATTAGAAAGATTACAAAGGAAGCAAGTGTAAGTAACTATTAAGAGGGAAATTACTACATTTTTAAGAATTACTATCATTCAATTAGGCAGGTCAGTAAGCATTCTTCCAGTGCCAACTACACAGTCTTCTTTCAATTCTGGTGAAGCTGCTATGTTTGGGCCTTACATTATATTGTATGCAAGGCCAGTCAAGGCTTTATTTTTAAGGCACTTAAACCAAAAAGTTTCCTTCTAGATGATAAGAATGGTTACATTAAAACAAAGATAAGGAAAAAAATCAACTGTAACAAAATCTGTTTTCTTGGAAACAACTCTTACAACTTTGCACCCATGGATGACTTTGTTACTTTTTATAAAACACCTTCCCCAATACAAAAATCTACAAGCCCAAACAGAAACTGCTTCTCTGTTAAAACTGTTACAATTAAAAATAAATAAAAATCCAACTGAAATCGCAAGTCCTCATACTCTGAGACTCTGGGACTCAAGTCAAAGGAAGTAGTCTCCAGCAACAAGGGTAACAAAAATCAAGATGGTCTTGGGCAGTGGAGAAAAGCGGAACTGAAGAGACGAGGTGATGTATCATGAAGTGATGAGGCCACCAGCCGCTTTCTCCACAAAAATCTCTGAGGCAGCAGAGCTCGGTGGTATATGCTACCTTGGTCTGTCCTCCTGTTCCCTCACTTGGGCTCATAAACCTCTTTAAGACATCATCCACCTCACCAGAACTAACTGGGACTTCAGGAGATGAGTGGGGCGTAAGTTCAGAGATCCTGGTTTCAAGCAAATGTCCCTATTAATAGAAAATAGGTGGGGGAGGGGGAAAGAAAAACAAAGAAATAAAGGAAGAAAATTATTTATAAACACACAAGTTTGGGGGAAGTAGGGAAAGAGGAATGACAACTTAGGTCCTGCAGAAATTATTGCTGGCATCAAGGACTGACCAACAAGGTGGGAAATGGGAAGTTGCCCACCAGTTCACAAATCAGTGAGCATCCTCTTTTCTTCGCACTACACCCCAGAGCCAGGTAGGCTAAGTCCAGACGATGGTTCAATTTCCCTAACAAAACTAAGCTAAAAGTAATAATCTTATCTGCAACTAACCACTCAAATTAAATCTGTACTTAGAAAGATAAATCCTAAAACAATGTCTCACATACAAAAAAAATTACCAAATATCATATTCATATTCATCTGTTCATTTACTTAAACATTTTTCTGAGCCCTTTCTAAGTAAATGCCAAGGAAATCAAACATAGCTCCCAGCTTCATAATTGACAGTTTAGCATGGAAAGCAAGATATGCTAAAACACAAAAACAAGGGGCACCTGGGTGGTTCAGTTGGTTAAGTGTCTGCCTTTGGCTCAGAAACTGCTTCTCTGTTAAAACTGTTAACATGATCCCAGAGTCCTGGGATGGAGCCCCCGGAGGACAGCGGGCTCCCTGCTCAGCTTCTCCCTCTGCCCGTCGCCCCCCACACCGCTGTGCTCTCTCTCTCTCAAATAAACTCTTTAAAAAAAATAATGAAACACAAAAACAAAACCAAGAACACTTCTAGATGGGATACGTGGAATTTTAAAAAGTGAGAAAAATTATCCCGTACCAAGTGTCACATAAAACTAGGTTACAGTCTCCCAAGAAGGATGAGAAATAAGAAATGGGGCTGGGGGTATGAAAAATACTAATGATTATAGCAGCTAACACCAAAAAATTGATTTCCATATGTTAAATCATTTAATCTCCACACGTACAATTCTCCCCATTTTACCAAGAAGGAAAGTTGAGAGCGGTTTAAGAAACTTAAGTGCCACAACTTTTAAGTGGCAGAGCTGGGATCTGAATCCTGGTACCATGGCTCTTAATCCTATTTGGCTTCATATAATAATAATATTACTAACAAAACAACTGGTTACTGTATATTGCAGATCTATGATCTAGGTATGTTCATTCACTCTCTTTGAATACTCACATCTCTATTTTACAAATGAAACAAAACAAAATAAAACAAAAAACTCAGAGTCAGAGAAACGTTCCCAAGGTTGTACAAATAACAAGGTGGTGAAGTCCGGATTCCAGCCCAGAAGGCTCAGATAGGGTAAGCTCTTTTCATGGCACGCCACAACCCAGCCTGGACTGTGCCTTTACCCTCAACCAAGTCCAGCTCCATCGCTCCGGGAGAGCCCCTGCAGCACCTCGCGCCTCAGAGACGTTCCATGGCCCGCGAGCCTCGGCGCCCTCGGGGCCACCCCCACCCGGCCGGGTCAGGGCTCTCACCAGGAGGGAGTCGGGGGACCCTCGCAATCTTGCTGGTGATCTCTGCCGTGAGCACCGCGAAGTCCTGCTCGTAGCCTTCGAAGTCGGATGACATGGTGGCTCCGGAGTGATCGGCCCGGGCCGGAGCCCAGGTCGTGGCAAGGACCACGCAGGACAGAGGAACACGGCGTAAGGACCCCGGGAAGGGGCCTCGAGAGCGGAGTGGAGAACCGGGGACAGCTCCCAGCCTAGCCGCTTCCTGGTTGTTCGTCACAATCTCAGTCCTCCGGAATTTGGCCTGTGTGCGTTTTTTATTGTCCGCTCGGGCTTCAAATTTTAAAAAAATTCGCGAAAGAAAAGCACCTCTATTTGCGCCCCGCAAAGCTTCCTAAAGCCTGCTGGTTCTCGGAGATCACTGAGAGCATGTTTTGCCCCTCCACGCTCTGGAAAGCGGCTCCGGCTCCCCAAGCTATAGATCGCAGAAACTTGCTCCCCGAGGGAAGTCTGATGAGGCGAACCTCCCGGAAGTGGCTGTCGCAAAGACCGCGCGCACCCGGCGGGAGCTGGAGAGCGGCGGCGAGAGCGCTGGCTAGGAGACAGACTGGTCGCGGCCGGTTCCGCACTCCACCCTCTCACAAGCAGGATTTGCTTTCTGCTTGCGCTGGACCGAGGTCCCCATGACGGAGTTATCCGAAGAGGAGAAAACCTGTTCCGGGTGAGCCCAGGCCGCCCCGGAAATGCGATGGCCGAGGAACGGGCACCAAGGACCAGACTGAGGTGGGAGTCAAGGCAAGGGACGTAACTATGATTTTGGCGGTCTTCGCCCCACCCAAGTGAGCCCAGAATATCCAGAATGTTGGAACCAGCCACGCTTGCCAGGATGTTTCTCCCCCGAGTGAGGATTTCTAAGCGCTCTGCTCCATGACACGGGCGGGGAACTGAGGGCACAAGGCAGTAGCATCTGTTGCGTGAAAGTCCATATTACCCTGTGTCTGAGATCTTCCCTTGACTCACTGCAGTCCAGTCAGAAATCCTTCCACAGATCTTCCGATGCTCGCAGTCCTGCCTTCCCTGTCCCTCGCTCCGGAGGCACTTCCTCCTTTTCTCAACGTTCATGTTCATCCTCCCGTGTTCCTCGAGTCATGATTTCACACACACACCTCTGTCTCCCGTCCCCTCCTTTCACTCTCTCTTTGATTTCACTCGCTCGCCTCTTTACCTTTGGCCCTATATAGATCCTGAAGTTGGTGTTTTGGGGTAACCGCAGGCAAATGTATAGACCGCATCGGGCTCATACTTGACGAATCGAGACTCGGTAAAAGGCAATTTAGAACTTGGTAAAAGGCGTTCGATGACTTGGTTTCTAGTCTAGGTTCAGATGTTACTTGTGAGCTTGGTGCAATCACTTAGCCTCTCCAAGCCCATTTCTTTTCTATGAAGAAGGAAGCTGGATTCAATCAACCCTAAAGCCTGCTCCAGCTCTAAAATTCTTTGTCTCCTCAAACCATTCACTAAACGTTGGACAGTCACGGTTCCCTGACAAGTTGAAAACAAGGGAATAAAAACCACTATTTTAGAGTCATGTATCCAGTTTATATGCCATTCAGACTTGAACCCTATTTTGGATCAGATAAAAATAGTTCTCTTTGGCATTTGATAAGGTCCTCATCCCATAGTAGTGCACTTGTGAGATGCCTTTGTTTAGGTGGTTGTTGGGAGTTAAATAGTATATAATAAAATTTTTTACTGAACTTTCTCATTTTGTTTTTTAGATTGAGTTTCAAGCCAAGATACTGGATTCTCCTAATTAAGATAAAGAGCTCTGAGTGTGTAACAGTGAAAATGGCATAATCTGCATTAACATCCCACAGCTTGAAGGCATGACAATTAAGGAACACACATGGACTTGTGACACATGGAAATGTGTGCACAGAAAAAGGAAATCTATAATTTTCTAAAAGTAGGAAGACATTCTTCCTCACCAAAATGGGTACATTCTGCTCAGTTATCAAGTTTGAAAATCTCCAGGAATTAAAGAGACTGTGTCACTGGGGTCCCATCATAGCCCTTGGTGTTATAGCAATATGTTCTACGATGGCCATGATTGACTCTGTGTTGTGGTATTGGCCTTTACATACAACTGGAGGAAGCGTGAATTTCATCATGTTGATAAACTGGACTGTCATGATTCTTTATAATTATTTCAATGCCATGTTTATTGGTCCTGGCTTTGTTCCTTTGGGGTGGAAACCGGTAAGAAAAAGATCCCTTAGGATAAGGAACTCTAATGATAATCATATATTTAGTTTATGGCTTTATCTGCTAACCAATAGTATCAGACACAGCCTACTTTTTGCCTTGGTAGAGGCTAAGCGTATTATTCTAATTACTGATCATTTAGAGCTCAAATAATTTATTTTATATCTGTTTTGAAAATATTCATCTAAATTAGTATTTCCCAGAGAAATTTTAGTGAATACTTGTCCTGCATTAAAGGGAAAAAAAAGAATGAAGGGGACTGGGGGGTCTATAGTCCTAAATTTAAGAAATACTGCATGTAATACACCTCTTATAATTCCACAGTGCAGTTTGGCTCTAGGATCTTTTGTCATGTAATACATTAACAGCCCTCAGAACTGAGAAAACCTCTTCAGAAATTGCTGGCTTAAATCATAAAGTTTTAAAATCAGTGTTAAAATCATCACATAAGGAAGTACAGTATGAATCAATTTGTGGCTTTTTAAAAATTGTAGAACGTTTACGCTCATGAATTTCCATATTGCTTGCTGAGGGACACCACCTGATAGCTTGTTAGAAATGCAGAGTTTTGGGCTCCACTCCAGACCTAGGAATCAGAATCAGGATTTAACAAAATCCCCAGGTGATTCTTAGGTATGTTAATGTTGGAGAAACTACTTAAAAGTGGGTACAGAGATGAGTAAGACAAATTCGTATTCTGAAAAACCTTATAATTGAGAGAAACCAAGGCACTTGTGTAAGTAACTAAACTATAGAGAAAAATGGGATGAGTGCTGTTGAAGCTAGAAGGACCTGATCTTTTTCAGCTGCGGACCTGAAGGAGTAGTGGAAATTTCCACGGATGGGGAAGAAGACATTTCAGGTTGATTGGTGGTGGAAGTATAATAGTCAGAAGTAACAGGTTATGTAGTGCCAATAAGGCTGAAACAAAGGCAGATTGTGGAAGGCCTTAAGTGCATGAGGAATTGTTAGGCCATAGGGAGGTAGTAGAGGTTTTCAAGCCAAGCTCTGACCTAATCAGAGTTGTGTTATAAGAATACTATTCTGACAGTAGACAGTTTGGATTAGAGAGAAACTACAGTAAAGGAAAGTACTTAGAAGTGATTAAAATGGTGCAAGAGAGATTTCCTAAAGAATATCAGCTCCAATGTTTGAATCCCCACCTCCCAAATAACCTGCCGCATGGTCAGCTACCTTTTTCCGGAACTCCTCCCATTCTACTAGGAGTTTGGAAAAGTAGAACCAAATACAATCAGTGGCAGTGGGTTTGGGTGGAGCATGGGGAAGAGAAGTTAAAAATGAGTTCTGGTAATTGGAAGAGCAATGCAGCTGTTACCAGAAACTCATTATTTAAAAATATTTCAAACAAAAGGGCTGGAAATGCAGGTTAGGATTCCATCCTTATCCTCACCGCCCATAAAAGAAAACCGTACCAAAGCATTTATTCATAAGACTTGACATGTTATTACTTAGGATCAGATAACTGATAACTGATATATTTTTGTTTATATTTTGCTACCAAGGAAGATTCTCAGGATAGCATGTACCTCCAGTATTGTAAAGTCTGCCAAGCATACAAGGCGCCACGGTCACATCACTGCAGAAAGTGTAACAGGTACTGTCTATCTTTGCTCCTCATTGAGGACTGATCAACTTGATTACTGGTCTTAATGTTCTTTCCACCACGTCAGTCTTAGTTTTAGTCTCTATAAGGTGGCTTCTTTATAAAAAACATTGTCAAAATACTTGTGTCCGTATCTCCATTTTATTAAGTTATCAATTTTGATGATATATAAGCCTCTTTTTTGTCATAAGTGAAAAGATTTTATTTATTTACTATTTACTTTTTGGAAAAAATACACATTTACTTTGCTTCTTGCCCTGCCAAGAGTAAAAAGTTACGCCTTCAAGGTGTTTCCATAGATCAGAATTAATTGTGCTTGTCTGCTGTGAAGGAAAGGAAATGACTAGCTTTAGAATTGTCCTGAGTCTAAATTATAAGGGTCACCTGCCCTTTCCATCATTTGGGTTGGCTAACGTTTATACTTTATGCATATCTAATAAATGAATTCAGGTGCATATTGTCACTAGTGTGTAATATAAAAAACTTAATGGGCAGAAAACTGAATCACTATAAGAAATATGAAATAAACTAGAACCTTTTTAAATATACAGCTCTTCCACCAGTTAATAAGAAATTTGTGATAAGAATGTTGAGGTTTAGGAAAACCATTTGTGGCAAATACAGTTTGGTGTGAGGTCAGGAAATGTTCTTCTAGCAACAAGGGAAGGAAGCTCAGTAAGACTTTGCTTGTTATACCACATCTTATATTCCATAGTTAGCTTGCTTAACTCAGAGAATCCACATCTAAAGGATGAGAACAGGAAGGAAGGAAGTTATAAGGTCTGCTGGGTACCATCAACCAACCCTGGTAGAGATTTAGAAGTGATTTTGTTGAATCTCTGTTGTACTCTACTTCAGTCACTGCATTTCAGAGCTAGAGGAAGACCAGGAACCCATGCTTATTTCTTTGTAATGAACCTCTCAGTGGGCCTCTTGACTTCTTAAAACAAACTCACTTGTAGCAGACATCTTTTCCTCAGAATCTGTCAGAAAGCCTGACTTTTCTCATGCTGTTTAGAATTTGAAAGAAGTCACTGTTCAGAGTTGTTTAAAAACTCATAAAGACTTTGCTTTCTGTTCCATGGAGTATAATTCCTCTGAGACTCATGGACATGCTGGATTCCTATTTGCTTGATCTTTTGAAGACCAAAATTATTTAAAGTAGACAGGATTTTCTGCCTCATGTTTTATGTAAATTTTTCTTGTTAGATGTGTGATGAAGATGGACCATCACTGTCCTTGGATCAACAATTGTTGTGGTTACCAAAATCATGCTTCGTTCACACTGTTTCTCCTTTTAGCACCACTGGGTTGTATTCATGCTGCCTTCATTTTTGTTATGACTATGTATACACAGCTTTATAATCGGGTAAGTGACTGTGTTTGTTATAAAATCATTTATGCCAAATTAAATGGTAGTTATAATTATTTAAGAAGTCCCTTTTGGAAATATGATTTTTATGATTTAGGTTGGGAAACAGAACTTTGCTTTACCTATATATGAATTTCTTTTTTTAAAAAAGTATTAAAATTTAATTTTTTTCCCAAGATTTTACTTATTGAGAGAGAGAGCATGAGTGGGAGGGAGAGGAGAAGCAGACTCCCTGCCGAGCAGGGAGCCTGACGTGGGACTCGATCCCAGGACCGTGCGATCATGACCTGAGCTGAAGGCAGCCGCTTAACTCACTGGGCCATCCAGGTGCCCCAGCACTTAATTTTTAAGATGAGGAAAAATTATTTTGTTTTGGAAACTTACCTTACTAGCTGTAGTTGAGGTTGATAATATTTTATTACTGTATATATAATTTGATTTCACACTTTGTAGCTGTGGTAAGAATAATTAGAGGGAAAAAAGGAACAAGAAGAAAAAGACAGCCCTAATATTTTCTATTTCCATCTAATTCATGTGGCAAGTCGCAGTTGTTTTGTTCGTTTCTAATTCCAGTGACCTAGAAGGTAGCTCATGGAGCAGGCATGTGTCCTAAAATATCCTCCAGAAGATTAGGTTGACTTATGGGCAAGTAGTCAGGAGATAAAGTTCGGGGTCACAAATTCAATCCCTAAAGAAGCCTGGTGGGTAAACGATTTTCACAGGCCTAAAAGGACTATAGCACCTGGAGAACATGTGCCCCTCACAGGTGGGACAACCCATACTCACCTCGGCCAGTTTCTGATGTTTGGAAACCTAGTCCAGTAATACTAGATCTTCCGGTGTTTCAGGAAAAATCAGAAAATCTGGACTTTTTTGTTTAACATCTCCTGATTTTTAAATGTTGGCACCTGGCTGAATATTTTAAAACATTTTGCAAGCCAAGCAGTAGGCATCTGCAGGGCATGTTTGACTGCATTTTGCCGGTTTTTAACCTCTGGTTGTGGCACATGAGGGAAGAAACAACTACTAAATTCTAGGCTGTCTGAGTTTTTTTGCTGTGGAAGATTGCTGTAAATAGCGAGAAGCAAGGAGAAGATGGATGCCACAATTACAATTTAGATCGATGTCTCGTGCTGTTCATGCACATTAATGTTAGTGGGGTATGCCTTACACTTCCTGAGGAAATAATTAAAAACAAAAAAGTAACATTTGAAAATAACAAAGAATGCTATCCTGCATATCAGTATGAGTTCAAGCATTAGAAATTCATTTGCTTTTAGCCACAACTTCAGGTTATCATTTGTTGATCTTTTTTGATCAGGTTGTTTGAGATGTTCCAGTACAGACTCACCACTTATGACAGCTGAATATTTCAAGTGTGTGTTGTTGGTTGTAGCTCTCCTTTGGCTGGAACACGGTGAAGATTGATATGAGTGCAGCCCGGAGAGATCCTCTTCCAGTTACTCCATTTGGATTAGCGGCGTTTGCGGCCACCTTGTTTGCCTTGGGACTAGCTTTAGGAACGACCATAGCTGTTGGGATGTTGTTTTTTATCCAGGTAAGTTTCTTGGTTACCTCTAGCTAAAAGTTGTCAACTTACTGGGGCTGTTTATAATGAGAGAGAGAAAGGCTGCATTTAAGTGTACAGTATGAAATGGAAATTACTGTTACCTGTACCAGCAAGGTAACTAATCTCTGTACTAGTCAGATAATTTTGAAGTAACTTTGCCAGAATTTCCAGGTAACTGATTTAATTTTTAAAATGTTATCTTAGAGTTACGTATCACTTTATAGTTGAGAAAGCCCTTCTCACATTATAGTCTCTCTTGATCTTCACACCAACCCCCATAAGGAGTTTGAAGAGGAGTATTTTTCCCTTCCTTACAGATGAGTAATTGAATTACAGAAAGGTGAAGTGACTACCCAAGATCACCCACTCATGTATTCAGTAAACTTTTATAATAGTGTGTATTTAATCATCATCATAACACAGCCAACGTTTATTGAGCACTTATGTGCAAGACACTGTTTTAGGGACATCACATGTAGGAGTTCATTTAATTTCAGTAACAACCCTATGGTACGGGTGCTATCTAATGCCTGCTCTGGTGAATTATTCCGCTAATTTCGGAGGCTACAATAATGAAAATGAAAAGCGTCCTGCCCCTAGGGAAGTCACAATTAGTAGTGAACTACTTAGTAAACTAATACTGGCTCATGTGTGTATCATAGATTTATGTACAAAGTGCTTTGAGAACACAGAGGAGGAGGAGGATATGGCCTTGAAGCCATCCCAAAACAATTATGATTCATTCCATTCACCTAATTAGCTTGTTCATTAATTGAAGGCCCACTGTGGGCCAGCTGGTGGTGTGCTCGGCCCTAGGAATATGACGAGGACTCCTTGCCCATGAATGTTTTTACTGTGCCACACTGTTTCTGTGGACACAGCCAGACTAAAAGGAAACGCAGACCTCTCATAGAATCAAAAATGCTGGCCTTGAGGGCTCTGGTGCATCACCCAACCCTTTTAAACTCATAGTTTTAAAATATGCTGGTTTTGGTTATACTTCATGTTTTCTATTAACCTGGGATCAAATTCTTTGAAAAAATTCCCCCAATGCCTCTAATTAAGAATCGTATTAGAAATAAACTAAAACCCTGTGGTGTAAAAGCTCACATAAGTGGAATTAGTCATAGCTGGGAAAATTGATTAATAGAATCAAGACAATACATTTGGTTTTTAAGGCAAGCAGAATATCTGGGTTGACTGAGTCACTTTCTTGTAGTAAATAAATTAATGATAAACTTAAGGTTAATTAAAGATTGTGGTAAGAGATTTTAATAGCAAAATTTACAAGTACTGATTAAATGGATTATATCAGTGTTTTATCAATATTCTGGAAACCTTGTTCAGAAGATAGTACTTAAAACATGAAGCTTTATTAAAATAGTAGATTTAAATTTGATTACGGATTGCCATAATCATTTTGTGGAGAGGCATTATAGTGCAATGCTTGAGAAGAAGAACTTTAGAGTCAGATGGACCACACCCTGAGTGTGCTACTTAGCCTCTGTTATCCTGGTCTCTTCATCAATGAAATGGAGCAATAAAACTATCTCACAGGGTTACTACGAAGATGATAATCTTAAGTGAACCAAAGTTTTATCATAAAATTTTGCTGTTTATCATTTAATTTTCAGATGAAAATAATTCTCAGAAACAAAACTTCTATTGAATCATGGATTGAAGAAAAGGTAAATTTTAATAATTGTTTCCTTAATCTCAATAAAGATTAGTTCAGAAAAAAATAAAATTAGTTCATAGGCCATATTAACTAATAAATGCCTGGAAGTGAAAACTTCACTACCAGATGGCTTTCTTAAGTCATTTGTATTCATACAAAAGATAAATAATAGGAAAGAAACATTTTGATTCATTCTTGGTTTAATATAACTCCCACAGAAATTTGCTTCTTGTTCACCCTGAGTTGCTGAAGAAGGCTAAGCCATACATGAAACCATTTGGCCATTCTTTCTCAGATTAGGGTTTAAGGCCAAACCATTTGGAAAGGAACTTCTCTCCTACCAAGGTGCCATCAAGTTTTTTTCAGTGCTTTGGGACTGAAAAAACCTTGATAAGCCCTATCAGATAGGTCTTAGAGCATAGCTTGCTACAGACCTCACAACCTTTAATACATACTTCATCCTCTCTGTTGTGATTCTGTTGTAAAAAGTCAGTCTGACTACTCTGCTCCTTGCTTAAAGCTTCTCAGAGCCTCACCATCATTGTAGCAGGGTTTATAAACCCAAATGCCTGCGGAGGCCAGGCAGATAACTTAGGTGACAGGAGCCAGCCTGTGTACTAGAGCTGCCTAACAGATGAAACTGATTGTTACCATGGGGGGGTACTCACTCAGTATTCTGAAATCATCTAATTGTTTTTCTAGAAAAGTAAGAGATGTGGATTTCTGTGACATCTCTTTTTTGTTTTTTAAATATTAGCAAGCAATTCAAATTACAAACAAAAAACCTTGTGGGCCAAATAAAACATACCAATAAGACATATTTAGCCCCCTGGCAGTCAGTCTGTGAACTTGAAGTTACAGCAATAGGTTCTTAAACTTTTTGGTTTCAGGTCCCTTTTACATGCTCAAAATTGTTAAAGGACACTAAAGAGCCTTTGTTAATGTGTGTGATATCTATCGGTAATTGCCATATTTCCTGAGAAAAATTTTGAAGATTTATAATTTCATTTAAAAATAATAATAAACCCATTATATGTTAATAAAAATAGCATATTTTTAAAAATTATATTTTTCAAAGTAAAAAATAGGGAGAAGAGTGGCGTTGTTCTTTATTTTTACAAATCTCTTTAATATCTGACTTAACAGAAGACAGTTGGATTCTCAAATCTCCTGCATTCAGTCTGTTGCGATATGTTGCTTTGATTGAAGTATATGAAGAAAATCCAGCCTCACACAGATAAGTAGGTAGGAAAGGAGAGAGTATTTTAATAGGCTTTTTAGTTAATAGTGGATATTCTTTGATACTACATGAAAACTTGACAGGTGATAGTCTTGAAAGGTTAGTCGTATGTGAGATGTGAAGCCCTATCAGTAAACATTTTGTACTCTTGTACATTTCAGTCCATCACTCCATCTTGCTCTTTGAATGGACCTTTTACCCATACATGATTTTATAACATCAGGTATTGGTCATTTGGAAAATATAGTTTTATAGGGTAATGCAGATTTTCCAAATGCTGACACATTCATTCATATCACTACCAATTTTATGGGGGGAAGTCCTTTATTTTGGAAAGCAGTCAAGCTCATTAGTGGTGGATACAAATTTTCTAAAATTCTGATTTTCACTTGAAAGCCTTAATTTTTTCACTCACAAATACTCAGTTGTTTACATTGAAGTAACAGCTTGACTTTGTTCATTTTTGAGAAAATTTCTGCCAAATATTGAAGTGTCGGTAACCTTAGTTTCATTACTCATTCTTTCAAGTAAAAATAGCATTATATGAAAAAAGCTGGCTACACAGCTTTTGTTGGTTCACAGCTCAAACAGCTGTTTTCCTTGAGATAAGCACTTTGGCATGCTTTATGTGTACTCCCCGTCTTGTCACACAGAATAGTGAGAGGACATCTACTTGAGAGTTGAGATTTAATAAAAATAATAATTTTTATTGCATCATCAAGGACATTCTTGTGTAAAACTTTGGTTTTTTTGTTTTTTATTTTGTTTTGTTTTTAAATATGAGTATGTAACGGTGAAGAATATAATGTTTACTTACACAGTTTGGTGCCACTGTCCTGATTCCTGCTTAAGGTACCAGCAATTTTATCCACTACTGCAGATGTCAACGCAATGAAAAGGCAAATAATATGTTAGTATTAAAATGAAAGTTGTTTGACTTTGTTGAACCCTAAGAAAAGGTCTTGGGGACTGGAAGAGGTGTGCAAAGCATGCTTTAAAAGAACCATTGATACACAGGTTTAAGTCCAAGCTCCTTAGCTTATACATAATCAAACCTTTCATGTCTACCCCTTTTCTGTTTCTTCTCCTGCATTTTCTACCTCTCCCCACCCCATCTCACTCTTGATACCAACTAAAATAAAAAACTCCTATTTTATACACCATATCCTTTGTATCTTTTCACATGTCATTCTCTACCTAGAACACACTTCCTCCCTTTTTTGCTGATTTCTTCTGCCTCAAGACCTAGTTTAGGTGTCATTTCTTCCAAAGAACCTTCCTTGACTCTCCCTAGATTAGCTAAGTAGTTTTTTTTTTTGCCTTTCCCATAGCACCTATTGCACACCTCTGTTGCTTCTTTCTTTTTTTTTTTTGAGAGAGAGGGAGAGAGCACAAGCAGAGGGGAGGGGCAGAGAGAGAGGGAGAGAGAAAATCTTAAGCAGGCTCCACACTCAGCGCAGAGCCTGATCTGGGACTTGACCTCAGGACCCTGAGATCATGATCTGAGCCAAAATCAAGAGTCGGATGCTTAACCAACTGAGCCATCAGGCACCCCACCTCTGTTGCCTTTTAACACAGTATTGATAGAATCCCCCCAGCTTCACTGAGTGCTTCTCTTAGGCAGAGAGCAGGCCTCAGTCTTTTTTGTAAGCTACTCTCATCCTTACCACTGTTTCTTTGTTAATAGCCTAAATCTCTGTTCTTTGAGACTTAACCATTTTGAAGACCCTGAGACTTGTTTATAAAAAGGGAAAATAAATTATCCTTTACTATTTGGGTGGGAATTTACACATTTTAGTAGATTCATACATACATATAGCTTGACAATTGTTTTAATTGAATTAACAAATATTATTTTATAAGTAATTACAAGAAGCCTTTCCCTAAAATATTGTCCCCTGATAATAAAATATTTCAAGGTATCATTTCTAGTTAACATAATATATCATCATTAGAGTAATACTTTTTTTTTTCCTAAGGACCAAGGCTCTTCATAAAGTGCCATGCTAAATCTAGAAGTTATTTTAAAACTGGCACTCTGTTCCGGACTAAAATATACAAATAAATGATTAACTTTATAGAAAATTTATCAAAATTACTAGACACTAAAATTGATACAAATTTCAACTGGGTTTGTACACTTACTGTGGGAATAAATAATGTATCTTTATACCACTAGGTGTCAGTGGAACTTAAGAAATTCTAAGCCAGTTTATCTCCTTAAGTTAAAGTTAACAATTTAAGTGCCTAGAATATTGGCATAAATATGCCAATATTTATGCAACTTGAATATTTATGTATATGCATAAAATGTACATATAAATGCATATATAAGTGAGTATATATACATGTGTAATGGTATAAAAAACTGAAAGAAGATCTGCACATTTCTGCTAGTTTTTTTTTTTTTTAAAGATATTATTTATTTATTTGACAGAGAGAGACACAGCGAGAGCGGGAACACAAGCAGGGGGAGTGGGAGAGGGAGAAGCAGGCTTCCTGCGGAGCAGGGAGTCTGATGAGTGGTTCGATCCCAGGACTCTGGGATCATGACCTGAGCCAAAGGCAGACGCTTAACAACTGAGCCACCCAGGCACCCCTCTGCTAGTTTCTTTTAAAAAAAATCATTTTCAGACAATGATGATTCCCCCTGGAACCCGTTTTCCTGGCCATTCCCACAGGTGTGGTTGCCACCCAGGATACAACTGTTGCATTCTGGAACACCTTGAAACAGTTCCTTCCACCCCGAATAAACTCTTGCTTTTTCTTAAATGTTTTTTATCAAGATCCCTTCTTTACACCTGGACTCTTTTGTTTGGCTGAAAAACCAAGAGCATTGAGGATTTGTTATACGTGGAGTAAAGCTATTAACTCATTTATTTATTTAGATTTTATTTATTAGAAAGAGAGCACGAGCGAGGGGAGGGGCAGAGGGAGGGGGGAGAAGCAGACTCCCCGCTGAGCAGGGAGCCTGATGTGGGGCTTGATTGCAGGACCCCAGGATCATGACCTGAGCCCCAAAGGCAGACGCTTAACCAGCTGAGCCACCCAGGCGCCCCACTATTAACTCTTCTAATAAGCATTTTTGAATCCTTGTTCCTGAATAAGCCCCGTCAGACATTTCCTGAACGATCTCATCCGAGGTTGGTGTTATATAGCAAGTTCCTCTTCCAAGTTTGTCTCTCTTCTGTGTACACTAACATTACAAGAAGGAGGAAGCATTTTTAGGAGTGATACAAACTTGAGGAATAAATGTGTATTACTATCAATACTATCAATGGTATATTATTTAGAGCTGTTTGAGGCAGAGGGCATCTGCCATCTTATCTCTTTGCTACCCACAGGCTAAAGATCGAATTCAGTATTACCAACTGGATGAAGTCTTTGTTTTTCCCTATGACATGGGAAGTAGATGGAAGAACTTGAAACAGGTATTTACGTGGTCAGGGGTCCCTGAGGGAGATGGACTATCGTGGCCGGTCAGAGAAGGCTGTCACCCGTACAGCTTCACAGTAAGTATTTCTGTGCAAATAGGCTTTCCTTTCTGTCTCACCCTCTGCCCTTTAAGTGCCCCTTAACTCAGATGACATTTTACAGTAAAATAAGTCATACAGTTTTTTTCAGTTTGGCAAAAATAAATCCAAGTTAACAATCCCAAAGCACTCCTTGTATCATGTCTCTCTTTTAAGTTTCTCTTTAATCCTCCATACATGTGACAAAGTCTTGATCCCTTCACTTAGTTATAAAATCTGGCCTAAAACTGCCTCCAACTTCTCCCTAACGGAAATCACACTTTACAATCGGCCTGGTTTCCTCAGTGAACTCCTTGTACATTCCTGCCACCTCTCTGTCCACACTGTTTTTTCTCTCTTCTGTGACCGCCTCTCTATCATAAGTTATCAAGGCCAGTTTCAATCCCACCTCACTTGGATTTGGTGCGTAACCATATGCTACTGTATGGTAGCTACTGTATGGTGCCCATGAGGTCTCATCTTTATTTAATTCTTTTATATCTTTAATTTAACAAGATTCTGGTACAGAGATTATGAGTTATCTTGATTTCCCCTACTATATTTAATATAGTACCATTTAATAAATTATTGCCGAATAAATTGTCGCTGAAGAGAAGTAAGTCGTAATGATGACTTTCAGTGGAGACTTGCGGGTGAATTTTGCAGGCTGTCTACCTTATTGCTAAAGAATCCGTGAATCTCTGTGTCCACCTTCAGGACTAGCCTGGAAGCCCCGTGAGGGCGGTGAGCACATCTTCCTGATTCCTGGGCCATAGCGAATGCTCAATGAGTATACATGGATGAAGACAGTGAGAATATGGAGAAGAAAGCCTCATGTCAGCTCCTACTCTCATAGGGCCCACTTTCCACTTTTCTTAAAAAAAAAAGTGGCCTTTAAATTGTCAGCAACTGTGAATGCTGGGAAATTGGGAGTTTGTCATGTCACTCTGGTATGGTAGATGGCAAAGGGCTGTTTTCAACACTGAGAGAACATTTTTTCTTTTTATATCTCCAAACAGATTGAACAGTTGAAACAAAAAGCAGACAAAAGAATCAGAAGTGTAAGTTATATTTTTGCAATGATACTAGTTTCTTTTTCCTTTTGTCAGCCTCTACACTTCTGTATAGTTTTCAAAATTGCCTTTGAGTAGAAGCCAACTGTTGGCTTTTCTTAAATGATGTTTCTTAATACAGTTGTTGAAATTTGATACAGTTCACTTTTGTTTTCTTTTAAGTAGTTCTACTGGAGGTTTAGAGGGAATGTGGTCAATTTATATTGCCAACAGAAAAATAATTATCCTCAATATAGGTCATTAGTATGAAATCCATCCTTAAACTTCTGCTGTACAGTTTGATAGTCACTAGCCACATGTGGCTATTTAAAGTAACTAAAATTAAATAAAATAAAAAATTCAGCTCCTTGGTTGTACTAGCCACATTAGAAGTGCTCAGTAGCTACATGTGTCTAGGGGCTCCCACATTGGTTACCACAGATATAGAACATTTCCGTCATTGCAGGAAGTTCTGCTGGACAGCACTGCTCTAGAATTTAATTCTTAGCTACGTGCTTCAAATGCAGGGTAAGAAAAGCCTGGAGAACTAGAAATATCAGTTCCCTCCTATAAAGGAACTGGGAGGGAAAGACTTGTCACCTGATATTTTGGATCTACCTTTAACAATTATTCAGGGGTAAATGTTAAATTGTTTTTCTAATTATTGATGCCAGGTACGGTATAGAGTAATAGAAGATTACAGCGGTGCCTGCTGTCCTTTGAATAAAGGAATCAAAACCTTCTTCACGAGCCCCTGCACTGAAGAGCCTCGAATAAGGTTACAGAAAGGGGAGTTCATTTTAGCCACAAGAGGGTTACGGTAAGTGATAGAAAGCACTGAATTTCTTCTTTAATGATGAAATTAGCATCTAGCCTAAAAAAAACCTAATTTTAATCTTTTAAATATTTCAGATACTGGTTGTATGGAGATAAAATTCTTGATGATGCCTTTGTAGAAGGTATGGAAATGGAAGGAAATGTTTAATAGACAAGGCTACTAGTAATAATTCCAAATTTTGCGGGAATAACTCTTAAAAAAACAATCAGTGTCACATGCATTAGGGCACATAATAGGAAGACACATCATCAAGCAACAGAAAAAGGCTTCTTACATTATTTCTCCATGGCACTTCTATGTATCAGGTCTTTTTAGTGGCAGCTGACATTGGAGCTCCTCATGATCTGTGTGACAGGCACTTGTAGAAGTGCTTCACTTGTGGTGGTGAAGCCCCCAAAAGCCCTCATTTACTTTTCATTGATGAGGAAACCAGAATGCACAGAGACTGAGCACCTTGCCCGAGACCACACTAAAAACATGTAGAGCCAATGCTCCAACCCAAGTAGCCTGGCTGTAGAGCCTGTCTACCAAACCCCTGTGCCCTATGCTCCCCCTGTGAATGAATATTCCCCAGAAGTTATTATGGAAGCTAATGGATTGATATTTTCTGTCTCTTTAATTTTTTTTTTTAAGTTTTAGAACTTTTCCTTTTTAAAGTAAAGATTAATTCTGGATGCTTTTTCTAAAACACTGGGTCAATTGTAGATTAACCCCATATGACTGCTTAGGCAACCTTGATATTAAGAGATTTACATGTTAGAAAAAACCTAAGAAGGAAATTCACAGAGGCTACAGGGAGGTAGTTCCCTGGAACAGGTGAAGTATGACAGTGTGCCCAAAACACCACGATCACACATGTGCAAGTGAATACCCATATTGAGAAATCCTGCCCACCCCCACCCCATGTTCCACTTAGGGGTTGTCCTGAACCACATTAGTACCTTTCCTAGCTAATAGCATTTGGGAAATACTGGTTTTCTAGCTTGATAGACAGCATTTAAACATACATATTTTTTCCTCAAATTATGCTTATAAAAGATGGTAAAGGAGGAAAAAAGTAAAGCAGAACTAAAAGCTTATTGATTTGAAGTAATGGGACTTATTTGGCTCAGCAATATCACTAAATCTATTTATGTCAATTTCATTTTCTCCATCAGGTGTTTCACGAATCAGAGGCTGGTTCCCTAGAAACTGTGTGGAGAAATGTCCCTGTGATGCTGAAACAGATCAAGCCCCAGAGGGCGAGAAGAAAAATAGATAGCCACTGTTAAAGTAAAATTACTCTTTAAGTCCTCTCCATTACTTGAAAATTGTGCATATTACTAAAGAATTATGCAATGAGCCTACTCTGGTTAAGGTGTTCTTTTCCTTAAAGGTGCCCTAGTGCCATAATCTAAATATTTCTATTACCATTTTGAAATGGAGAAGCCATTCTGCATATGCCTTTGAATTCCTGCCCCTCTTTGTCACCTCTTCCTCTCCCCAAAAGGAAAAACACTTCACCCAAGTAAGTCAGTTGCATTTTCTCTAGGATTTTTTTTATGCGCTGCACACTATGGTCCTCACCTGCAGATATAGTTCCCCCTTTTCCAGGAGCATCTGCATGTGATGCTATTATCCTGTTTCCCCCTCAGTTGTTATTTCTTATGTAATCGTCTACATACTATAGAACATATGTCAGATTCAGTATAAGCTTGAATTTTATTACCTGTCTTTTCATAATGCAGATTTTGTCAAATCAAATAAATATCAATGGATGTTCTGTATAAATCTAGTTTTTCTAGCCTCTTTCTTTTGGCTGACTAAAAAGGTTTGTCTTAGTTCTTTGTGGAAAAACTCTCTACGACCTTGTGAAAAATTGGCATCTTTAACCATGAGTCTTAAGATATTCAGTAAATGAATTAATGGCATGAGATCCCAGCATTCTGGGAAACTTCCAACCTAGTGAGCTGCAACTGCTCATGTACGCTTGAATCTCTCAAAACCTGAAGCTTATGCGAATGGTAGGATCTAAGCTGATGGATGCTTGATGTTGGGCTTGTCTAAGCACAGGTAGAATTATAGAAGTCACCTACTTGCATACTAATTCTTTCCAAGGCAGGGAACTTGAGCCTTTAGTGGTTCTAACAGTTAACATTAAGAGAAGGACACTTGGAGATTTAGCAGTGAATGAAACATGACTCTGTCCCATTCTAGTGGTAGGTGGGGAGGTAGACAGACAAGCAAAATAGGCATCAGATGGAGTCGTGGATTGTGAAGAAAGCAGGTAAGGTGGTCTGATGGAAGTGACCTTTGACAGTTGAAGGGACAAGTCATGTGCCTTTGGGAGTAGCTGTGTCTTAGGCAGAGGGAGCAGCCAGAAAAACAGGCTGGAATGTGCCTGGCATGTCAGAGCCACACTGTCAGGAAGGCAGCCAGTGTGGCTCAGCTGGAGTGAGGGAGAGAGTAGGAGAGGAGGTCAAGGAGGTAAGACCACGGAGGGACCCTGTAGGTTAATTCTTGTCTTCCCTTTGTTTCAGATACTCAAGAATAGACATTTCTTCAGCTTTTCTGGGCTTGGGGTCTAGAAAGACCATCCAGGAACATTCTCCTTACCTCCAGTTAGAGGACAGAAAGGAACATTATTCAAGACTACTTAGAGAGCAACAAAGATGGTAAAGGAAGAAACAATGAATCGTGTGCTCGGTTGGAGTTTGGGCTCAGCTGGTATTTGTTTTACTCACAGTTGTGGGAGAAGAGGGCCTGGTTCTCTCAACATTGCCTTTAGTAGCCATGAATCCTGGTTGCCTACTAGAATCACCTACGATCTTTTAAAAATCCCAGGGCCCAGGCCGTACCCCAGACCATTTCAGTCGGAATCCCTAGGGTGGCACCCAGCCATTATTAGGATCTCTGTAAACCCCTCAGGCAATTCTAGTGTACGGCCAGTTTGAGAGCCACTAGGTTACTTGATTAAGTGGTCCTTGATTCTGATTTTTATCATGGTCCGTGAGGAAACACACACCACAGTGTACATGTTTGTGATAGTTTATTTTAAAGGCTTTGCAAGTGGAAGCAACATGTGTTGTCTGGGGGTAAGGTATAGCAGGAACTGGAGTCCAGTAGAGAAAGATCAGTCAGTTCCTTCCCAGAAGATAAGCCTGTGGTGTAGGCTCCATGCTTGCCCATAGGTCTTTGTTCCCAGTTCAGGAGGTTTTTCCTCAGTGCTAGCTTCATTTACTGGAAAAGTGCACTTGACATGAGTTTAAACTCCTTCCCGCATAGCTTCCAGTTCAGCAGCAAACTGTAAGGAAAAGATTTAGTCACCAGATACTATGTAGATAACACTTCGTGAACATTCTTTTTGGACATGTTATAGGTCCCCTTTTTTTTAATTCTCCCAAGTCAGAGAAACTAGGGTGTTTAGGAAGTGTTCAGTATGATCAAACTTGCCTTCTGTGGACAGACGTTAGTGTTCACAGAAGCACACAGAAGAAATTAAAGGTATGATTGATACTAGTGATAGGTTAAAAGATTAAAAGTTTCAGTGGTTTTGAGGAATAGTTAGAAAACATGAATTATAAACAGCTTTTTAAAACTTAAAGGTCTCTTAATTTGAACATTTTTGGACGGCCTAAGTGCTGGGACTGTCAACAAGGTAGGTTTACTGTAAAACAAGGAAGAAGTCACTTTGGCTCTTGAGCTGGCGGTCACTTAGAAAGCTTAGAGGTTGTGAGGAAGGGACAAAGAATAACAAGTGGACCTTGAAGAAAGGCATGTTGATAAAAGTAGACCAAAAACCTGAATATCAGCAACATGTACGATGGGAAGGACAAAATTTATTTAGTTCAGGGCTAAGATTTACATTATAATTCTCCCAATATTTTTTAAAAAGCCATAAACTATGATTTTTATTAATTTAGTAACTAAAATAACAGACAAGAGGAAGGACAGAAAATGAACATAAGATTAGTTTTTAATCCATATTCCTACAAGGCAGGCTACCTCTGAGCCCCCTCCAGTTTCTAAGTACCTTAACCTACTCCTGGATGTTCTCATACAGGCTGTTGATTTGGGTTCGAAAGTACTTGAAAAGCTCTCCCCGTTTTGCTTTCAGTGTTGGTGTTAAGAGCCCATTTTCAGTGGAAAATGGCTCTGGATGAAGAAGGATGCTTTTGACCTAGAAGAGAAGATACGCGCGCACACACACGTCTATTAGTGATTCAGACTTTCCTGCAGAGCCCCCTGCATACTGTAAAGAACTTGAGAAAAGTTGGGTTGATGAAGTGGGAGGGTAAAGAGAACAGTAACACATGCCCATTCCCACAAACTGATAATTTGGGAAAGAAGCGAGAAGGGAAAATGGATAATAAATGGCAAAAAAGGATTGTACAAGTAACTACGAAAGGTCACTGCCATTTGGACTTAGTGGGTTAATGGTACAAAACCTCAAATTCCTTGGAAGTTACATTGAACCCTATTATAAATCCAAACATTATGACTTGAGAGACCAGGATTACATCAGTAGTACATACCTGTTCAAAGGATTTAAGGCCACCATCTCTCCCAATTTTCTGCAAGTCTTCTAAAATGGCTTCCTTTACAACCTAAGAATATAAAACACAGCTTAAAGCATGGCTGGTTTGAAAAAGAGACAAACGAAAGGCTAAATGTGAACCAACTCAAAATGCCTACAAAAGCTCATCAGGATAAAAGCAGGATATAGGCGTATGTATGTACAAGCACATTTTATGCTTAATATTGCTCAAAAAGCTAATGAGAAGGAAAGGCAAATCTAAATGTTAACAGGGATTTTTCTCTGGATGGCATTTTTTGATTCTCTGTTCTCCATTTTTTTCCCCCATAATGAACATGCTATAAAAAGAATAGAGGGTTTTTGTTTAACTTCCCATCCCATCCTATCTTCCAATCTAATAAAACCCATCAATCTATTTCAGCTACAGCCACCTATCCCAAGTGCAGGAAGAGTCTGTTCTTCCAAAGAGGAAGGCATCATTGGTGCCTGATTTGGTGGGGCCTCCTCTGCTCTCCCACTAGGGGCCCCAGGGGTGTGCATAGAGCTTTCTTAAGGGAGACTTACTTGGTTTTGGCACAGTTCTTCAAGGGAGCCTTTAACCCCAAGTTTGGCTACAAGTGAGGGCAGCACTTCCGGGTCAGGAACCACCACTCCCACTAAGGACGACTATGGAGAGGAAAAGGGGCATGTGAGAGCTAGGATCGTGGTGTCCCACACTGGATGAAGACAGTAGGATTCTATGTTGGTAATAGGTACTTCCCCAAGACCTCAGTTCAATATACTATACTATACATTCTTCTCTCACCATGTATTTCAAACCTTCGTGGAATTCTGATCCCATTTCCCTACTCAATATCTTTTTACAAAAATGTTCTCTTCAAATTTGATGATTCAAAAAGAAATGGTATTCAGCATTAAGCCTAAAGCATCTCTGGCCTGTCTTTTGCCAAACCCCACCCACTCCCCAAAAGTTAAGCACAGTATGTATAAAGTAGTTCCTTGTACCAGAGGAACTCCCACTGTAGTGGGAAACTAAGTGTGACATGGGGTCCTTTGTTACTGAATGGCTACCCTTTAGAATAACTGTTAGAACAATTCTATTGACTTGTCCACAGACTCCATCATAGTTAAACAATTTTTTTTACATATGTATTGCCTTGAGGGTTGGAGTGTGACTTCACTTCTTTGGTTTTATAAGCTCAAATCTTCTCATCCTAAACCCACCTATCCAGATTTCCTGTAGCTATCGGAGCCAGCATGGCCTGTACCTGAAAATAGCTATTGTTAAAACAGTGTATTACCCGTAAGCTATCCCCGTGCACAAAAATTTGCAACACTGGTCTACTTCTGATGTAGATATTCTCTATCTTCTCTGGAGCAATGTATTCTCCTTGGGCCAGCTTGAAAATGTTCTTTTTACGGTCAATGATCTTCAGAGTTCCATTCTATATGAAAGAGATAACAGCATCAGTGTTTTCGAGCCCTATGGGTGATGTCAGTGGATAGAGTGGCAAAGTCACAGCTATTTTTCTTCTGTAAACTTGATCTCTAGAGACTTTTGAGCAAACTTTCATTTCTCTTTGTTAGCTTTGGGTAAAGGGGAGGGGAGTGGCTTCTGGCAAGAACCTGTCAATACTGTTTTGTGCTCTGCAGAGAGCCTCAGAAAGCATCCCCAGAACCTGCTGAAGTTGTATAAATGGTTGCCTCATCCAGTGAAGAAACTCTGCAGCTCTGAATTTCCAATAACTTAATTTCCAATTATTCCATTTCCAGAACTCTCAGGAATAGGGAAGGAGTTATAGACTAAAGACTTCTGGATTAGTTAGATCTCTCTCTCCTTGACTCCCTTTTATGTGTTGCTCCTATTAGATCCTGGAGCAGGCTGAGATAGCATCACTGTCCTAATGCTGATCAAGCAAGTCAATAATTGTGCTTGGTAGGATTGAAGCAGGGCTGGGGAAGGCTCTGACCAGCCACCAGAGGTCATTTGCAGCTTCATTTCTCTGAGCTAATTGGTCTGATGAGCTTAGTTAGGTTCTTAGGGATTTGAACTGTAGAATTGGGACAAGTGGCAAATACCATCCACATGATCACACCCTAAGTAGGAAAATAGACTGAACCAACCATGGAACCATCAAGAAGGCTGACTCCAGAAATTAGCCTTCAGGTCAGCCTAATGGACATTATCTGGAAGTGACTAATAAGGCATGGCCCTCTGTAACTCTAGTGTGGGGACTTACTCATAATTATATTTTTGGTCCATGGAAGAGCTAGGACTAAAACACAGATCTCCCACCTAGGTTCTTCAGCTGTACTGATCTCCTCTTCATAGTATGAGGATGCCACAAGCCAGGTAGGATACATCCCTAACCCTTCCAGCTGCCTCAGCTGATTTAATCTACTCGCCTCTCTGCCCATCTTGCATATTATAAGCAGATAGTTCTCTTCAGTCCAACAGAGGCTCCCAGAAATTTTGAAGAAGCACCCACCGGGAGCCAACGGCCGATGTCTCCTGTGTGAAGCCAGCCATCCTCATCCAGAGCTTCCTTGGTTTTCTCTGGATCCTTCAGGTATCCTTTGAACACATTGTTGCCCTTGATGCAGATCTGCACCGAAGACAGCACAGGGTGGTCACAGTGCAAAGGTTGCAACTCCCAGCAGAGGCACTTGACAAAATACCTCCTCCCACCTTAAACCATTCCATGGTTCCCACTACAGTGGGAGCACCACCAGATTTTAGTCCCTGTTGTAGAGGCTAGGAAAGTGAGGCTCACAGATGTTCAGTTCTTTGTTAAAGATTTGAGTCAAACCCAAGTCCGCCACTTGGTTGTACTTGGTTGTACTACAGAGCACAACCTACCCACCTCTCCTTCATTGTTCACTGAAAAGTAGTTCATGTCAGGTACATCTTCCAGCTTCACATGATTGCAAGGCAGGGGGACTCCAACGTGCCCTAGAATACACCACATTAATTCAGCTGGGAAACCATGAAACAGTGATAATTCCAGGCACATTTCTGAGAGATTTATGGTTTGACTTCTAAAAGAAAGAGACTAAAAAGTTACCTGGTGCCAATGCTGGATAAATAAGATAGAAACGTCTGGACTGAAACTTGAGTTTGGCATTTGCCACATTTGTCCAGCGCATTGAGGTTATCTCACCTAAGCCCTCGTTCTGGGAGAACCCCTCTCCCAACCACTGCATCTCCCGCCCAGTAGGTGGAGAACCTACCTGATGTCCAGTCCCCAGGTGACGTAAATGTACAGCCAGCAGTGCATTCTGTCTGACCATAAGCTTCGAACACCTGGGGAAACCAAAGAAGGGTCTGAGACTTAACGCAAGACAAGGCATGAGAAAAGCAAAGTCTCTCAAGGTTGAAAGATACCTGGTGTCCTAATACCTCCGACCCATGCCTGAGCTGCGAAATCTTCACAACTTGGATGCACTCAAAAACCAAAAGGCTCCAGAAATAGACCAAAGTATAGAAACTTCTACTGTATTTCAGGAAAGGTAGCATTTCAAGTTGATAGGAAAATGCGAGTTATGAAGTGAAGTGAGGGCCCAGGGGCCATGGAGCACTTCTGAGGGAACTGAAGAAAGGGAGCAGTGTTTTGTTTGATTTTGTTTTGTTTTGTTGTTGTTGTTGCTTTTTAAGAGAAATGGCTCCAGCTGTGATATAGAACAGCGGTTGGCAAGCTTTTTCTTTACAGGACCAGATTGTAAATATTTTCAGTGCTGTGAGCCCCTGGGCTGTCTGAACTGCTTTGCTGATGGAGCACAAAATCAGCTGTAGACATCATGTAAATGAATGGGCATGGCTACCTTCCACTAAAATTTCACTTCTAAAAAGAGGCAATGGGCCAGATTTGGCCTGTGCTGCAGTTTGCCAACCCCTGGTATAGAGGATAACCTTGACCTGAGAGAGGCTGACGGGGCAAACCAGTGCCTCAGCTACTGCGGTGGGGGAGGGGCTGTGATAGGCAGACTTTGTAGAGATGGAGAAGGCAGCATTTCTGGGAAGTCTGTGGCAACAGGACCTACTGATCCATGGGTTTTAGGGGCTGAGGAAATGAAAGTATTAAGAATGGCCAAGAGGGTGCGAATTTGAAAGAGTAGAGGAGCTCTGGCCTTGGCATCAATTCAGAATCTTTTTTGATGGTGGTTACACCCAAGGGGACGTGGTGAGGACAAAGATCTAGTTCACTTGTGCTGTGCATGTTGGTCAAATGGATGAACTAGTTAGCTGTTTGGGGGGAAAAAAGAGAATTTCCACACCCAAGCACTTGTACTCAATTCCAGATGGAATAGAGACTTTAATTAGAAAATTAAAACTAGGGCGCCTGGATGGCTCAGTTGGTTAAGCGACTGCCTTCGGCTCAGGTCATGATCCTGGAGTTCCAGGATCAAGTCCCGCATCGGGCTCCCTGCTCAGCAGGGAGTCTGCTTCTCCCTCTGACCCTCCCTCCTCTCATGTGCTCTCTCTCTCTCATTCTCTCTCTCAAATAAATAAATAAAATCTTTAAAAAAAATTAAAACCATAAGAGTATCAGAAAATATGAAGGACAGCAGTCTTATGGAATACTGGAGTCTGGGAGTGCTTTCTAAGCAATTCAAAAACCACAAATAAAGAAGATTAATCAGTTTGATGACGTAAATATTTGAAACTATTATATAGCAATCCACAATGCAAAAAGGTGAGACTAGGAAAAATATTTCTAACAAAACAAAGACTAATATTATTACTATATGAACTCTTAGAAGCAATGTGAAAAAGAACCCAATTATCATTCGGCCATTTTTCTACAAGAAAGTAATAGAGTAATTCATGGAAGAAATACAAGTGCCAGTAAGTGATAGAAAAGATGTTCAGTGTTAATAAAAAACAAAACTGCGATGAGATTTCTTATGCATCTGGTTGACTAAGATTTCATTGAAAAAGCCTAACACGGGCAAGAATGTAGGAAATAAGATCTTTTGCATTATCTGCAGGAATGTATAAAAAAAGACAAGATCTTTCTGGAGGGAAGTGTGATAATCTACATCAACATACAAATCAAACCAATATATTTTGACCCAGTAGTCCCTACTTGCAGGGATTTCATACCCTAAATTGATAATTGCATAAATACTAAAGGATACACAAGTATCCTTATCACTTCACTGATTATAATAGTGAAAAAATAGTGACTTAAGTGCCCAGTAGGAGATGAGTTACTTAGGTACATCCAATAAACTATTTCAAAACCACTAAAATGATGTAGATCTTTATTTGACCAGGACCAATGTTGACGGGACACAGTTTAATAAGTATTTTAGAACTGATGCCCGTTTATATAAAGGAGTCTATACACAGATGCATACAGAGAAGGATTATTTTCTCCTGATTTTGAGATTTTTGGTGACTTTCTCCATGGTGTTTTTCAGTTGTGTTTTCATTTTTTAAAGAGTGAACTTCATTTGTGCAAAAGTGAAATAAGCTATCTTCAAAGAAGGTGCTTGGCTTACCGGACATCCCAGTGCCACCCGGAGGAATGTCAAGACTGGACAGGCGATGGGGGCAGCTCCAGTCACCATGAGTTGAACATTCCCACCCAGGCTGGCCTGTTCAGTAGGAAAAAAAAAAAAAAACCACTGAAACCTCTTTCCTTGCCTTCAGTTTCCTCCACTGCTAACTGGGTAGAGCAGCCTACCCAGTATAAGAAATAAACTAGTTAATAGGGCCTGGCCTTGAGGAAAAGCACTTAAAATGTTAGCTGCTCTTATCACTATCCTCTATAGCTGGGACTTGACCTGCTGTTTTTAAATATTTCCTCGGATAATTTATATTCTCAGGCCCTTTGCATTACATATAATCTCAACAGATCAACTAAGAGAATAAAAGTATGCATTAGAACCTATGTAAAATCCTTTTTTTTTTTTTTTTTGCTTTTTCACCAATTTCCTTTAATGACAAAGTTGTCCAAGAGAGTAAACACCGTTAAAGAGACACTCAGCCATCAGAGAAAAAGCAAAGTGTGATAAGCTAGCCAGAAGCCCAGATATTTGCCTGGCTCTGTCCAGGACCCAGCCAACCTACCTGGATCTTTGCAAAGATGAGCTTGTCCCATAAACTGTCACGCCTGATGATCCCCTTTTTCACTTCATTGAATTTACAGGAAATAGCCAAGTTCAACAAGAACTTCTTCAAGGGTGTGTTGGCTTCATTTTGTACCTGCAAGATGATAGCTCCTCTTAGTTCAAAACCAGTTGGAGATACTCACCAAAGCCATTCATCAGTGAGCAAGATATAGTGCCTTCTTGTTTCATAAGGAAGTGACTTTCATTCATGAACTGGATTGCTAAATAATGACAATTCCAGAGAATTATGGCCACACTAAGACATAAGTATACTGAGTATAAATGTACAGAGTTCTAGCTCCTCCAGATTTCTTGTCCTTGGCAAACAACTTTGACAACTAAGAAAGCATGTCCTCAAAACGTTCTCAACATCTGCCTACCAAAATCACTTGGCAATACTAGATAAAAAACAGCTCAATGGGCAATACCTTTTGGGCTTTTAAAAGATCAAGAAAGACCTAGGAATCTGATTTTTTTTTTTAAACAAGCACCACCTCTCCCCACCCCCATAACTATGACGCTTATATACATTAAATTTGGAGAAATAGCACTTTTCTCTATAAGTAAAGTTCCTCTAGCCACACCATACAAAACCCAATAGACTTTCCTACTATTTCTTTCCTTTGGGCTTAATTCTGACACCATTTTACAAGCTCACATTATTTCTCTAGACTCCCTTATTCTTGCCTCACTGACTCTAACCCATCAAACATACACGTGCCAAAGGAGAGCTTCAAGTACAACTTGAAATCCCCCTTATTTACAAAATTAAATACTGAACCCCATATTCTGGCCATCCTACTGGAAGTCAGATTCAAGGAAATCAAGGTTCTTTTCCAGTTCAAAATTGGAAGAGAACTCTCCAGCCATCTTCCATATTTATATTTCCATTTCTGAGCCTGTAGCCAAATAGAGCTGTTCAACCTCACCTCCTAATGCCAACTGTGCTCTAGGCATCTACTCATGCGTATACCATCATTTTACCAATGTCTCACCAGCTCTAAGATCTACTCTCAAGTAGAATCCTGTCATTCCTGATACCTCTTTCAACCTTAAGAGATTTATCTTCATTATTCACACAACAATCTCCTCCTAATAAGTCACTGACAAAAGCTGGAATTTGGAGACTCACACTAATAAAGTCCTCCATTTTTAAAATAAGTGACAAAAGTAAACTCTGTGTTAAGTATCACCATATCACAAAAAACTCTTGAAAGTAAAAACATGTGGGGCTCCTGGGTGGTTCAGTCGGTTAAGTGTTTGCCTTCAGCTCAGGTCATGATCTCGGGGTCCTGGGATTGAGTCTTGCATCAGGCTCCCTGCTCAGTGGGGGGTCTGCTTCTCCCTCAGCCTCTACTCCCCCTCCCCCCATTTGTGCTTTCTCTCTCATATAAGTAAATAAAATCTTCAAGAAATATAGTGAGCTTTGTAAAGCAAAAAAAAGTACAAATGTCTGGGGCTCCTGAGTGGCTAAATCAGTTAAGCATCCGACTCTTGGTTTTGTCTCAGGTCGTGATCTCAGGGTCATGAGATCAAGCCCTGCACTGGGCTCCACACTTGGCATGGAGTCTGCTTAAGATTCTCTCTCCCTCTCCCTCTGCTCCTTCTGCTCATGTGCTCTCTTTCTATCAAATAAATAAATCTTTTTTTTAAAGTAAAAATGTCTAACATGAACAAAAACCATAATAACCACCAAATAATTCCATAGCATGCTGCGAGCTGTTAGGATTGTTAACATTTATGTTAAAAACAGCACTTTCAATGTCCCGGGGTCATCTGTGTTCTAGAATGCTGCCTGCCCCATCACTGAAGCCCCAGGATAGTATCTAAGATTCACATGTTAAAAGGGAGAGCTAGAATCTCAGGGGTGGAGTCCAAAGCATGTGAAGATTGACCATGTGGTGTTATTTCCCCAGGGCTCCCATGCCTATGAAATTATGAAGTGATCAAACACCTGGTTAAGAGATTGGATTCCATTACTGTTTTGCCTGGGTTCCTAGCCCAGTTCCAAGGACTCTTTGGGAAGATTAGACAATCCAAGACTTGGGTGAGAAACATTAAAGATAAGCTGGGGACATGTTATGTCCCAAAGCAGGGAAGCGATCAGAAACTACTGGGGTTATGTCAAAAGGACACATGAACAGCTTGATGGGGCTCCCAACTTCCAATGTGGACATCACAAAGAATGACTGAAATGGATTAAACATACAGCTATGCAAATCACAAGTTCATAATAGTACAAAGGAAAAATCTTGGTCATTTCTGAAGATCACTGAGGCACCAATTCATTATTCTGAAGATTGATAAATAAGGGGAAAGAATATTTGTCATGTCTTTCTGGAAGAATCTCAGCTAATGAATGCAAGAGAAATAACTGAATTGAATTAGAAAAATCACCATGTTGTAAACTCTAATGAAAGAGCAGTGATCAATGTCAACTAACTACTTTGTGACAATATGATTCTGGCCCAACCCCTTTTTGGATATGACTCTGGTCAAGCTTTTTTTTTTTTTTTTTTTTTTTTAACCTCTGAGGCTCAGTCTCCTCGGCTGTAAGTTGGAAATAATAAGTGTAAATGTGATTTCCTGTTTTTGTGAGGATTAAATGACAGAATGCATATGAGATGTTGACCATGGGACCTGGTACCTCAGCAAGAAGCTCAACAGCCAGTAGGTGTTATGAAATCAGAGTGACAACTCCTAAGTAAGTCGGCTTAATTTTGAGGGGTTCCCCAAGTGTCCGAATTGAGCTCTTTCTTCAGATTTGGTCCACGTGATCTTATCCAGATGAATGGGGGTTTCATTTAGTACGGTTTTTCACAGTTGCATTTGTGAATGTGGCCATACGTGGGTGTTGTAGGGAGTGGGGGGTGGAAGTGGAAAAACTTTCTGAGCAACACGGAGTCCCTGAGAGCCTCAGTCAGGCCTAAGCCTTCATCTCAGGGCCAGCCCAGCAGAAGCAAGGTTAGTACCTTATCGTAGATTCTGTTGAGTAGTCGAGGCACGACAGGAAACACTGTTGGCTTCAGAGTTTTCATGTCATCAGGCAGCAACCGAATATCTCCTTGGAAGAAACCAACTTTGGCACCACATGAATACATAATAGCCTAAAAGCAAAACCAAAGGGCAGGGCTCAGAGCCAGAGGCCCCCTGCAGGTAGGGCCTGTCTCGGACCGAATCGAGGAGCTAGGCTGACACCCATGGGCACTTTCCTCTGTACCCCGTCCTCCCCACACATTTCAGACACCCAGGATTCGGAGACCTTACCCCCAGGACAGGTTGGGAACTCACTGCAGCTGAGGTGGTGGGACAGACAGGACAGACGGTGAGACTGAGGGCCCACCCTCTTCCCCCCCTAGCTCTGCGTGACAGTCTGAGACGCTGTCCTTCGTCTGAGACCATTCACCATGTAGCACTAGGGACAATACCTCCAGTTAGACTAGAACATGCCGACTGTTGCAAGACCATCTCAGTTTCAGAGACATGAAAATGTGGGGACAATAATCTTATTAAAATGGATATTTTATGAATCAGATGTCAACACTTCAGCCCAAGGAGCCGAACTGTTCCTTTTGGCGCTTGATGCATCAACAGCTAAGCTGCTTGAAGAGGTGTTTAAGTGGGAAGCAGAGAGAGGATTTTCCATCCATCCTACCACATGTGTTTTGGGGAAGCCAGCACTGCTTTCAGTTCTCAAATCAGCCCCAGAACTGCCTGAAAAGCCCACAGTCCGCGTGCAGAAAGGCAGCTCTCTGGCACACACGCAATCCTGAACGGCTCTACTTCACACACACTGAACATCTTGAACATGTTGCCTGGATCAGATGTTCCTTCTCTGCCCTTCCAGGGGTGGGGTGGGGGCAGGGGGAGAGACACTCCCTTTTTTCTAACCTGAGAACTGTTAAAAAAAAAATTCTAACTAAAATAAGATTTAAAAGAAGAAACAATGTTTCCTATCCCAGCTCAGCATCAAGAGCAGATAGTAAGCTCCTGGCTAGGACTTCAGGACTCACTGGCACCCTGTGTGAAGGCAGGGGCAAGCATCGGTCCTGCTGGACAGACCCAGAGCCCTACTTCAAGCTAGGAAGTCTTCACAGCAAGTTTGCAGTAATACCGGGGTCCAGGACTCAGCTGCACCAGCTCCCTGCCCTCTGCTTTCCCGTGGGAGAAAGGACTGGAAATGTTGTGTAGCTGCCTTTGGAATAAACATGGAACTAGCAAGTCAGGACTGCCTTTCCACATACCTGCTGGGAACATTGGACACTCACCTCTACAATCCTCTCAAACATATGAGCCAAGGGGAGGTAGGATATGCTCACATCCTCAGGGGTGGGCTTGAAAGAATTCTACAGATCACAACAAGGAGAGGCAACATTGGGTTAATGCCAACTCTCTCTTCCAAAGGAGATTTAAAAGCAGCTCCTATTAACTATAGTTAATAGTTTATAATACTGTATTGCATATCTGAAAGTATTAAGTAAGTAGATCTTAAAGGTTCTCATCACAAGAAAAAAAAACTGTAACTATGTGTGGTGATGGATGTTAGATTTATTGTGGGGACCATTTTGCAACATACACATATATGGAATCATGTTGTACATCTGAAATTAATACAATGTTATGTCAATTATATCTCAATAATTTTTTTTTATTTTAAAGACCCACTCCTTCCCAGGACTGCCACACACAGTTGTACATGTGGTACACTGTATAACTCTGAGAGGTGCCCCTTAACTTCACTGAGTGTAGAGATGTGCAGCAATTCTAACAGACCAAGGCTTGAAAATGCACAGTCCTCTGGACAAAGAAGCACCACTATTTGTCCACATTCAGGCCTTTAACATGATTTTTGTTCTTGTTTCAAGATTAAAATCTTACGACAGATTTACATTTTAATGGGGACCTCTTTTTCAATTGACCACTGACCTCCGTATACTTGATGAAAGAAGAGACATTTGAAACAATATTTTGATGGGTCAGCATGGCTCCTTTAGGGTCACCTGTAGGAAACAGGACATGGAGATAAAGATCCTTTAAATAACTAATAGGTAGCCTTTGGCTATGAAAGAAGAAGCTGCATTCAATTGGTTCTGTTCCAGAGAGCCAAGAGCTTCTCCTGTCACCGCGTCCTCTTATGAATGGTATAGGACTCTGTTTATGAATGATTAATGCCCCCGAGACATTACTGCTGACAACATCGTTAGCCTTCTACTACCACAGAGGGTACAGCCACAATCTCGGGTTGCAACAGTCAAAAGCAAAAATCCAAGTAATCCCACCCTGTGCTGTTTTTATGTTTAGGACTTCAGACCTAACTATATTATCTAACTATCACGTTATAAACTGGTACAATGGACAGGAGGATATGGCCATAGGTCATCACGGGCCACATCAAAAGCTATTAGGAGTTCTAATAGAGAAGTTACTGCAGGGGTGGGGGAAGGCACACACTGATCTGTGTAGAACTCTCCCTGGGTCACCTTGATTGAGCGGAACTATTCTGGCAGTGTCAAACTGAGAGAGTGGAATTGGGGAAGAAAGTTGACTTTGTGGTGCCGTCTGAATAGCTCCTGAAATCCATAGCATGGAAACCCCTCCCAGTGTGTTCAATGAAATTTATTTGCTTATACTTCTGTTTTTCCATTGGGGCATCCATGCTCAAAAGCTTTAGGTTGTAAGACCCTAAGGATAGGGCTCATTATAGGGTATATTTACCAGCCCACCCATGACTCAAGCCATGTTTTTGGCCGACCAGGGGCCTCTGGGACAGCTTCATGTGCACTGACCTGTGGTCCCACTAGTGAAGCAGATGATACTCAGGTCTTCTGGTCTAGGAGGCTAGAGGGGGGAGAGAAGCACAAGGGATTAACCTACCAAGAGCTTTGGGAATTGAACAGGACAAGACTCACATTTGGGCAGAAGAAAACTTACCACAGGTTTCCTGAAGTTCTCTTTGCCTAGATTCTACATGAACAGAAAGCCAAGAAAGGAGGTGATTAGTTAAGATGGAAAGACTTATGACAAATACAGCCCCCTCTTTCTCCTTTCCATGCAAACACCTCCCTTTTCTGTGGGAATAGAACCAAAATTCTAACCCAGATCAGACCTAGAAGCCAAATTCAGGCACAGTGGAAGGCCCAGGGAAGAGCATAAAGTTTCTCTAGAACAGCAACGTCAAGAGGGCAGATTCCAGATGTTCAAACTTCCCACTCTTGAGGTCCAGTCATCTAGGACCATTACTAAATCTTGTTGAATAACAGGAATTGTTGACATTTCAGGGCTTACTACATAGCAGGCACTGTTCTGAACACTTTCTAGAGATTAACTCACGCAACTCTTTACAACTCCTCCTCGAGGTGGGGACTAGGTCGGCCTCATTTTACAGAGAGGGGAAGGGAGATGTGGAGAATCTTGCCGAAGGTCACCTAACTCATAGGTGTGGCGCTGGAATGTGAACCCTGCCACCAGACTCCAGGACCCCCTCTATTTCACTACCGCTGAACTCAGTATTGATAAATCCTCTACTTTGAAGTTGGTGCCCACTGGCCACAGACCGTGCTTCTCCTCCGACACGGTTTCTGAATTGTTTGAGGGGAAAGTATTCTCAAAGCCTCACGGCAGGGGTCTTGTGGACCCCGTGCTCTCTGGTTGGTGTCCTGCTTGTTGTCGTGGTGGCAGACCAGGCTTCGAGCTGTTAGTTGAATTTAAGGCGCATACCTCAGCATCAAACAGGGACAAGATCTCAATTCCACTTTTCTCTGCTCTTTGCTTCAGGTCATCCTCAAAGGGATCCATGAGGATGATCATTTTCAGGCCTGGGGTGAGGCCTTTCTCCACATTCCCTATCAGCATTGATGCCTTTTGGGGTGTATCGCAGATCACTGTGGCGATATCAGCTGAAAGCAGAAACAGAGCCAGAGGTCACCTTCTTGCTCTGCTCTGTCCTTGACTGCCTTGCAACGAGGGAGAGATTTTTGAAAATTTCAAAGCTAGTGGGTACCCAAAAGAGATTACATCTGCAAATCAGATTTATAATGCATAAAACCTGAAGCATTCCATCGATAAGAAATGAGCTTAATGGAAACAGAAGCACATAGTTTTCATGCATGCTGCCCAGATAGTTTACAGTTTCTAGAGTTACGACACTCCTTCTGCTTTAAGAATACAGACAACAAACATGGATCACTCAGGTGTGGTCCTGTCAGTGTGTTTTATTTGGGGGAGGGGAGCAGGGAGTAGAAGGGAAAAGAAGGGACAAATGGGATTTTAGCAGGCAAACATTTTATGATTCTACATGTTAGCATTTTCTTGGATAGTTGTTTGTAAAAATAAAAAACTTGTGATTTGTGTCTATAGTCCAGATGCGTCTAGTCACTTAAACTACTAGTTCTGGGACAGAAAGTAAGACCTTGGATATGTGAAACGGGTTGTTATTTGACCACTGAACTTGTACTTGTTTCTCTAACAATGGTATTTTTTTTCTACAAATTCACTGTGGCCATTGGTACATGCTGACTAACTGTACTGACTTGGATTTACAACAATAGGAAATGAAATCAGTGGTTTCATAGTGATTCAGTCAATTAAATGACTTAGTCACTCACTCTGTGACCTTTTATCCAGTGTGGCCAAAGTAAGTTGCCTTATCTCTAAACTCTATCGTTACACTCTGCCACCTTGGGCATTTCATCGAACCTTCTGTGTAGAAGCCAACGCCTCCTTGGGCTTTTTGTAATTTCCTTGTAAATTATAGCCTCAGTACTACAGAACAGAAAAGACTTCAGCAAATTCTGGCCATAGCATTCCAAGTTGGCTAGCAAAAGCAGATACTGAGGAATTACTGAGCATTAAGACAGAATCAAGTTATAATTTAATCGCAAAGTCTTACCCTTGTTGACAATGAATATGATGGCTTCTGCTCCCAAGGTATCATACAGTGGGACAACTACCATGGAGTACGTGTAACAAGCCAACTCAGAGATGATCCACTGTATGGAGAAAAGCTCAAGTAAGGACTAGAAAACACTTTGAAAAGGAAGAGTATTACACTTCAGTCATTCAGGCAACAAATGCTTATTTGATGCCTTTGTGTTAAAATAAATCACCTGGGGGCCCTAGAGACTTGCATTGTTAATGCTATAGAGTAGAGTTAAATAAGAGAGGTAAGCTAGCCAGACAACTACAATACAAAGGACCAACATACGAAAGTAGAATGTGGTAAGTTCCATCCATAAAAGGTACAGAAACCACTCGTTTTAAGGGACTTTGTTAGGTGGGGGACAGGAGGGGCAGAGGGAGAGAGAATCCCAAGCAGACTCCCCGCTGAGCATGGAGCCCTACATGGGGCTTGATCTCAAAACCCTGAGATCATGACCTGAGCTGAAATCAAGAGTTGGATGCTTAATTGACCAAGCCACCCAGGTGCCCCAGTTTTAAGGAATTTTAAGGAAGGAGAAATCACTTTGGAGTGGGGTAAAGGCCATCTGGGACTGCTTTGGGGAAAGTGATAGAAATTGGGCAGGGCTTATGAGCAACTCTATGCCAGCAAATTAGATAACCTGGAAGAAATGGGTGCATTCCTAGAGCTGTATCAACTACCAAAACTGAACCAGGAAGAAATAGAAAACCTGAACAGACCTATAGCCACTAAGGAAATTGAAGCAGTCATCAAAAATCTCCCAAGAAACAAAAGCCCAGGGCCAGATGGCTTCCCAGGGGAATTCTATCAGACATTTCAAGAAGAATTAATACCTATTCTCCTGAAACTGTTCCAAAACATAGAAATGGGAGGAAAACTTCCAAACTCATTTTATGAGGCCACCATTACCTTGATCCCAAAACCAGACAAAGACCCCATCACAAAGGAGAATTACAGACCAATATCCTTGATGAACATGGATGCAAAAATTCTCACCAAAATACTAGCCAATAGGATCCAACAGTACATTAAAAGGATTATTCACCACGACCAAGTGGGATTTATCCCTGGGCTGCAAGGCTGGTTCAACATCCGCAAATCAATCGTGATACAATACATTAACAAAAGAAAGAACAAGAATCCTATGATCCTCTCAATAGATGCAGAAAAAGCATTTGACAAAGTACAGCATCCTTTCTTGATCAAAACTCTTCAGAGTATAGGGATAGAGGGTACATACCTCAATATCATAAAAGCCATCTATGAAAAACCTACAGCGAATATCATTCTCAATGGGGAAAAGCTGAGAGCTTTTCCCCTAAGGTCAGGAACGCGGCAGGGATGTCCACTCTCACCACTGCTATTCAACATAGTATTAGAAGTCCTAGCCACAGCAATCAGACAACAAAAAGAAATCAAAGGCATCCAAATCGGCAAAGGGGAGGTCAAACTCTCACTCTTTGCAGATGATATGATACTGTATGTGGAAAACCCAAAAGACTCCACCCCAAAACTGCTAGAACTCATACAGGAATTCAGTCAAGTAGCAGGATATAAAATCAATGCACAGAAATCTGTGGCATTCCTATACACCAACAACAAGACAGAAGAGAGACAAATCAAGGAGTCGATCCCATTTACAATTGCACCCAAAACCATAAGATACCTAGGAATAAATTTAGCCAAAGAGGCAAAGGATCTGTACTCAGAAAACTATAAAATACTCATGAAAGAAATTGAAGAAGACACAAAGAAATGGAAAAACGTTCCATGCTCATGGATTGGAAGAACAACTATTGTGAAGATGTCAGTGCTACCTAGAGCAAGCTACACATTCAATGCAATCCCCATCAAAATACCATCCACCTTTTTCAAAGAAATGGGAACAAATAATCCTAAAATTTGTATGGAAGCAGAAGAGACCCCGAATAGCCAGCAGAATATTGAAAAAGCAAAGCAAAGCTGGCGGCATCACAATTCCGGACTTCTAGCTCTATTACAAAGCTGTCATCGTCAAGACAGTATGGTACTGGCACAAAAACAGACACATAGATCAATGGAACAGAATCGAGAGCCCAGAAATGGACCCTCAACTCTATGGTCAACTCATCTTTGACAAAGCAGGAAGGAATGTCCAATGGAAAAAAGACAGTCTCTTCAACAAATGGTGTTGGGAAAATTGGACAGCCACATGCAGAAGAATGAAACTGGACCATTTCCTGACACCACACACAAAACTAGACTCCAAATGGTTGAAAGACCTAAACGTGAGACAGGAGTCCATCCAAATCCTAAAGGAGAACACAGGCAGCAACCTCTTCGACCTCAGCCGCAGCAACTTCTTCCTAGAAACATCACCAAAGGCAAGGGAAGCCAGGGCAAAAATGAACTATTGGGATTTCATCAAGATAAAAAGCTTTTGCACAGCAAAAGAAACAGTCCACAAAACCAAAAGACAACTGACACAATGGGAGAAAATATTTGCAAATGACATATCAGATAAAGGGCTAGTATCCAAAATCTATAAAGAACTTATCAAACTCAACACCCAAAGAACAAATAATCCATCAAGAAATGGGCAGAAGACATGAACAGACATTTTTCCAAAGAAGACATCCAAATGGCCAACAGACACATGAAAAAGTGCTCAACATCGCTCGGCATCAGGGAAATCCAAATCAAAACCTCCATGAGATACCACCTCACACCAGTCAGAATGGCTAAAATGAACAAGTCAGGAAACGACAGATGTTGGCGGGGATGTGGAGAAAGGGGAACCCTCCTACACTGTTGGTGGGAATGCAAGCTGGTGCAACCCCTCTGGAAAACAGTATGGAGGTTCCTCAAACAGTTGAAAATAGAGCTACCATACGATCCAGCAATTGCACTACTGGGTATTTACCCCAAAGATACAAATGTAGGGATCTGAAGGGGTATGTGCACCCCAATGTTTATAGCAGCAACGTCCACAATAGCCAAACTGTGGAAAGAGCCAAGATGTCCATCGACAGATGAATGGATAAAGAAGAGGTGGTATATATACACAATGGAATATTATGCAGCCATCGAAAGGAATGAGATCTTGCCATTTGCAACGACGTGGATGGAACTGGAGGGTGTTATGCTGAGTGAAATAAGTCAATCAAAGAAAGACATGTATCATATGACCTCACTGATATGAGGAAATCTTAATCTCAGGAAACAAACTGAGGGTTGCTGGAGTGGTGGGGGGTGGGAGGGATGGGGTGGCTGGGTGATAGACATTGGGGAGGGTATGTGCTATGGTGAGTGCTGTGAATTGTGCAAGACTGTTGAATCACAGATCTGTACTTCTGAAACAAATAATGCAACATATGTTAAGAAAAAAGAAAAAGAAGAAGAAAGCAGGAGGGGAAGAATGAAGGGGAGTAAGTCAGAGGGGGAGACGAACCATGAGAGACGATGGACTCTGAAAAACAAACTGAGGGTTCTAGAGGGGAGGGGGGTGGGGGGATGGGTTAGCCTGGTGATGGGTATTAAAGAGGGCACGTTCTGCGTGGAGCACTGGGTGTTATGCACAAACCATGAATCATGGAACACTACATCAAAAACTAATGATGTAATGTATGGTGATTAACATAACAATAAAAACTTAAAAAAAAAGAAATTGGGCAGGGCTTCGAAGGACTGGTAAGATTTGGTTATGGAGATGGAAGCAGGGCAGGCATTCAGAGAAGAAGGAAGTGGATGAACAAAGATAAGACAGCACAACATCACTGTGTATACATCAAAAGGCATGAAGAGCAATACGAAATGAACTGGAAAGGTGGGTCAGAATCTGCTAATGGTGTTATGTACTGACTTGTGTCCTCCCCACCTTAAATTCATGTTGAAACCTTAACCCCCAATGGGACTGTTTTTGGAGAGAGGGGCTTTAAAGAGGTAATTAAGATTAAATAAGGTCATAAGGGTGGGGTCCAATATGACTGATGTCCTTGTAAGAAGAGGAAGAGGCAACAGGGACGGCAGAGGAAAGACCATGTGAGGACTCACTTTGAAGGCAGCCACCTGCAAGCCAAGAAGAGAGACCTCGGTGGAAACCAAACCTGCTGACACCTTGATCTTAGACTTGCAGCCTCCAGAACCATGAGAAAAGAAGTTTCTGTTGTTTAAAGCGCCCTTGTCTGTGGTATTTTGTTATGGCAGCCCGAACAGACGAATACACTAGGTTTGGCATTAAGTTCCTAAAGGAGAGTCAAAGATATCTCTTCCTGTTGAGGCTGGGTGTCACAAAGGTGGATAATGTAGATTCACCCAAAAGTGCAGTCATTGCCCTCCCAGGGTTTTGGTTAAACAACTGGCACTAGGGAGCATAGGACATCCAACCATTCTGCAGCAGCTTTCCCCTAGGATATTGGTCTAATGACTTAACTAAAGCTTAATTGCAATCATCTTTTTTTTTTGCTTTTTTTTGTTTTTTTGTGTTTTTTTGCAATCATCTTAATGTGTAACAACTGCTTTCAATCACTGTGGAAAGATGGGTACAGCCAGTCTCAGTGGCAATGGGTGCCTTATTTGACAAGTTCAAGTACAACATGCAAGTTCCAATTCTAATACAGATAGCTCCCCCTTTCTACAATGTCCACAAGCTCTTATTTGCGAGCACCACATAGCTTCCTTATTTTCCTCATACAACAAAGAGACTGACTTAAAGGGAATCATCATGGGCTAGGAAATGACAGAAATCTAGGTACTAACTTAGAGCACTAGGCATTCACCCAGGGATTAAGGAGGCCCTGAGCTGTAACTCTTTACAGGGGGACAAGAGTTAAAGAATAGGAGAGCTTTAAATAGTTTTGGTAAGTCATCAGCCAGTGTCATAGTGCTGGTTTCGGGGCAGGGTTTAAGTCTTTAGACTCATTTCTGAAGTTAACTTGAGCATGGTTACCTCTGGCCTATTCTGAGCAAAGATGCCAACAAATTGGTCTGGTGATGGCTTATATCCTTTATGCAAGAGACAGGAACCCAGGTACTCTGCACGATCAGACACCTACGAGAGAGACAGGGAGAAAGGGGGGGGGGGAAGCAGTCAAGACCCCAAAGAGACCAAATTATCCAGAATACCACAGTAACAAAAGAATCTATCCAAAACCATGGGCATGACTTACCTGCTTGTAGGACAGCCACCTGTAGGGCTGGTTTGGTTTTCTATATCCCAAGCAAGGCCCATTGTCTAAAAACATGACATTAAAAGAAAATGAGTGCCAGCTTCAAATCCTTTGGATCAAGAAGGTAAAGGGGGATTAGGAAGAGACAAGACACAAAGGAGAAATCCAGTAAGGATGTGGGCTTCTCTTATGCGTCAAGGAAAGTCAAAGGCAGTAAGTACTCAGTTCTCAAAGGCAGAGAGAGTCTTACAAACTACGTCTGAAACATTTAGGAAACGCACTGAAACATTCAGCGTGGTTTGGTGTTGGAATATGTGACCTCCGTGGTAATAGGTATTTGGAGAAAACCAGGCATATGGACTACCCGCATGACGTGAACAAGTAAAGCCCATAAGTAAACACAAACAGCCTACCTCTCTTGCATCATCTTGGATTGAGCTTCCTTATCATAAATGTATGCTCATAAAAAATACAGAAAAAAATCAAATACGAGCTGTCAATGACTTCATCACTTAAACACTATTATTAACACTGATACTGATTTTCATAGTTCCTTTGTATAGGTTTACAGGATTATGTTCATGCCACAGATATATTTTGGATCCTACTTCCATCCCCCATTTGATATAAAAATTCTCATGTTATTATTTCTTCTCTGTAGAGATTTCAGTGGCCTTTTGTGGACAACTGAGGAAGGGCTCTGTTGCAGTGACTTTGTCTCATTGTGGGTATTTGGGTCGTTTCCAAGTCTGACAGCTGAAATAATGCTCTGATAAATATTTCCAAATTGCTAATTTCAAATTCAGAACATTTCTTAGAATAGAGTCTCTGAAATGAAACACCATGGTTGGGGCAGGCTCGGGGTTGTGGTGGTCGGAACAGCTCAAGTTTTTGATCCCCTGCACCACATTTCTTAGCAGAGCAGTCGTGAGAAAGGACTTTTCTCCCACCAGCGACACATCAAGTCGTACAAGTATCTTTTTCACATGCCTTCTGGTTTGCTAGGTTTAAAAAGTTAGTACTTTAAGTTTCTCTAACAGCAATTTTTTTAAAGATTTTATTTACTTATTTGACTGAGAGAGAGAGAGAGAGAGAGAGGCAGGGAGAGGGAGAAGCAGGCTTCCCACGCAAGAGCAGGGAGCTCAATGTGGGGCTCGATCCCAGGACACTGGGATCATGATCTAAGCCGAAGGCCAATGCTTAACCGACTGAACCACCCAGGGGCCCCTCTAATAGCTATCAAAGTTACCCTTGTTTCATTTACTCTCTTGAATCATCTGTTAATGTACTTTGCCTGTTTGTATGAGAATGTCTCCTGAGATACTGAGGCTCATAAGGAACTACAGAAATATATACACACCCATGCACACACACACACAGGTACACTCTTGTCCATACACACGTACACCTGCCTTCAGTATCTTTACAATTGTGTCATACATTTGACAACAGAAGAATTAAACGTCTGAAGAGCTAAAGTTCGGGAACTCCACTTACTAGAATAAACAGCAATGTCAGCCAGGAGAGCCATGCGAATGGTCATGTTAGGTGAGGGAGCCACGCTAACTAACCGAGAAGCCCCCACGTCTAAGCCAGAGCGAGATGGAATTATTGAGAGAAAGGTAGAAGGGAAGGAAATTTTACCTAGAGGCTCTAGTCAAATTGCTGAGAGGGATTTGGGTCTTGCTGAAAGGAAGCATTCAGAGACGGTGACTACGAATTCAGAGGCAAATCAGTGAATTTCCAATCTAAGTGACAGAGGAAAAGGGAAAGAAAGCTGGGAAGACAGAGCCACTCTGACGAAAGAGATATTTACAAAATGAATGAGGAGCCTGTCCACAGGAAATGCGAGGACTTTTTCTCTCTGCCGGAACAGCTATATGACAGCTCAAGACATCAGGGCTCACGCTGTAGCTTCCCCAGAGGCAAGGCAAGTCCCGCTCCTGAGGTGTTCCCAGCCTCTGCTCCATCCCAGAGAATGCACCCCAGTGGTCTACCACTGCAGAATGTTCCTCACTAGTGCTAGCTACCACTGATGGAATGTTCTCTGTGCACATTAACCAACTACTGTTATCCCTAAGGTACTAACTAAGCATCATGGAGGACCGGGGCAGTCTCTTCAGGCTCACCCAGTAAGAAATGGCAGCAAATGTGGAAAAGTCATACCGCATCACGTCACTTCCCTAATGATGAAAGTGCTAGCTAGAGGCCCATGGCCAAGGAACAAGTCAAATAATTGGCCCTAAGGGGCGCCAACTGAAGTCTCATTAAATTCTGTGCCCTAATCAGCTTCAGCCTATTTAGCCCAAGTCCTGACCAGGCAACAGCCTCGCCTTTGATTAATATATTCAACTCAGATGTCCATCTGTTCTAAAGGTGGGGTCATCTACAAAGAGCCCACCGGTTAACTTCTTGGCAAAGGTGCTGCCCTCAGCTAGGCAGAGTTGAAATTCTGACATGTGGAACCCCTGAGAAGCTCTGTTCAAGATTCAGATTCTTAGGTCTCACTGTGTGGAAATCTGATCCACTGCAACAGGGTGGAGCTAGAGGATCTGTATTTTAAACATTATCCATAGCAGATTCTCAATACAGACCATCTATTGGGTAGGGTAAAAGTATATGTTGGAGCAGGGGCAACGGGGTGGCTCAGTTGGTTAAGCATTTGACCCTTGATTTCGGCTCAGGTCATGATCTCAGGATCATGATATCAAGCCCTGATCAGGCTCCATGCCCAGCATGGATTCTTAAGATTCTCTGTCTCCCTCTCCCTCTGCCCCACTGCCTCTCTAAAAAAAAAAAAAAAAAAAAAAAAAAAGAAAGAAAGAAAGAAAGAAAAAAGGAAAAAAAAAAGTATATATCAAGGCTGATGTATTCATCTCCACTTGGGACCAGACGTATCATTTTTCTATTTCTCATGCCTGCTTACAGGAGAAGCCATTTCACTTTATCTGTTGAGTTGTAATTCAGTTTTGAAAAATATATTTTAAATGAAGGATCTTATATGCCACGTAACATGTGCTAAATGGCTTGTTTCTAGTTACAATAACAACACAATAAAGAAAACTCAAGGAAGAAAAATGTGAAAAATAGAAAATTCCCAAGGAAAGTTTGTTATATTAACCATATAGTATCTTAAGTTGCCAAACAATAAACTAATGGTTGGTTCGGGTTTTGATATTTGCATGGAAGTAAGTACTGATTTGGACTCAGAAATATCAAGTAAAGTCCCCTTTGGAGCCTTCATATAGAAGTTTTCTTTACAATAAACCTTTCTTTGTCTGAAGGTACAACTACTCTTTTAAAACACTTAAGAGCTCACTGAAAATAGAACAATCTAGTCAAACAGACAGATTTCAATATCAGCTGCAACATTTTCTAGTTCTGTTGCCTTTGGAACGTTCCTGAACCTCTGAGTGTCTGTTTCCTCATTTTTAAAAGTAGAGGCAATAATAACTAATCCTTAAGGTTTAGAGGAGGTTAAACAGCTAAGATGTGTGTAGTGCCTGATGCATAGTTGGCACTTGACAAGAGTTGGCTAGTAAATATCATCATAGTCAAAGGCGGAAGGGAAGAAGGGATAAGAAGTCATACAGGCAAGGGCGCCTGGGTGGCTCAGTGGGTTAAGGGTCTGCCTTCTGGCTCAGGTCATGATCCCAGGGTCCTGGGTTCGAGCCCCATATTGTGCTCCCCACTCAGTGGGGAGTCTGCGTCTCCCTCTCCCTCTGCCCCTCCCCCCGGCTCATGCTCTCTCTCTCTCTCTCTCTCAAATAAGTAAATAAAATCTTAAAAAAAAAAAAGTCACACAGGCAAACCTATGTCTGGACAGAATGTCACCAAAAAAAAAAAAAAAAAAAGATGTAGGGAGAAGTATAAGCTGGTTGATTTTGAAAGGAAACTAGCACACAGCGCATTGTGTTCAGTGATACAGAAACAAGTAGTGAGCCCTGATACGTTGCAAACGAACCTGCCAAAGTCCACATGGTGGCCTTTCTAAGGAAGTCCAAAAGATCATTGCCTTTTGTGATACTAAAGAGTACTGGCAAGGACCAACTTTAGGGTCAAGGACAAGGTAAGAAGTCAGGGGCCCTGAATGCTAATTCTGGCTCAGATTCTGCATCTATAAATGCAAGGAATTGCATTTATGTAAGTCCTGTTTCTGAACAAATATAACAGTGAGTTAATCAAAATACCTTCCTCCACATTATTATCAGCTCTTTACCAACTTGACAGGGAAGTCTTCCTTGTGTTAAGTAAGGGACAGATCCAGAGGGGCAAAGTGATTTTGCACCAGGTTACACAGCTGGAAATGGGAGAGCTGGGTTTCAAATGCAAGTCTGTCCTACACTGTTTCCAGCACCCATTCTGATACTCTGCTCTGTCCCCTGCATTTTGTACGTCTGCCTTTAGACTACCACTGGGGTTTAAGAAGTGAGACAGCGGAGAAGTGTATGAGACGAGACCCCACCTCGGTCTTCTTGCAGTCAAGGTCAGACTGCCAGGCTTACCAGACACAACAAGTCCTCTTTGGAAAACATCATACATTGTCTTGGTATCTGAGTAGTAGTAACATAGCAGGTCGTTGCTCTTCTGGCCAGCGCCCTTCCGTGCCCCGCCCTAAGACACAAGACCAAGTTGAGGCCAAGACTGACTCTCTCCCACCCTTTCCAAACCCTTAGGGATTGAATTGAAGAGACCATCAATACTGAACATTGAGGTCACAGGAATGACCTCTTATTCGATCAATTTTCTAAATCCCCAAATTGCAATATCTCTACCTTATAGAAACCCAGTGACTGTCACAGTTACGTTTTTGGCGATCTCCCCCCACCCCCACCGGCCAACACACCTACACATGTGGAGCGAGGAGATAATAGTATGGTTTTATGTTGCAAAAGATCACACCCAGTTTAAACATCTCCCAGATGCACACTAGGTGCCAGCACTGTGCAGCAGATACTACAGATGAAAGTGAGTTAAGATCGAATCTTTGTCCATCAGCATCTCATGAATGAGAGATCATGGAGTGGCGGTGAGGTGAAAAGGGCAAACATACAACGGTAATATTGTGATGTACATGCTGTAATAGAAATGTACATTCTGGGAGCTGAGTCATGCTACCCATTCTGTATTAAGTAGAAAGCCTGCAAATAAATAATGCTTAATAGGGACTTGGAAGATAAGTAAGCATTTACCAGAAAGTTACAGTTCGGTAGAGGGGAGGGAAAGAACAATGCAGAATGAAGGAAGAGGCTGTATAAAGACACAGAGGCAAAAAGACACATTGCAGAGTCTGGGGGATGGACTCCGTCTGTCCTGTAGAGATCAGGATATTAGAGGAAGAGAAGGTAGCTACAGGTGTGCCTAAACATATCGGCTGGAACCATAGGATCAGGCCCTGATGAGGACCTTGGAGCAGCAAAGTCCTCATCCTCAAAGACAAGCTACACTCTCACGCAAGTTAGTCTAGAGAGGACTAGGCATCAGTTAAATAAAACATTCAAAAATGTAAGTTACTACTGTGGTAAGGGCTAAAGAAGGACAGGGTAACATAACACAACAAGCGATCTAACTTAGTCTAGAGCATCAGGGAAGATTTCCAGGAGATGTCACATTAAGTCAAGCTGTCAACAATGAAGTTCCCTGTCTAGCAAAGGAAGGTAGCATCTTACTCTTTGTTTACATAGAAGGGCTGAGGAAAAAGGAAGAAGGAAAGATGATTCAGACTCAGTTTTAGGCAACTGGATGAGAAGAGATGCATTTAACTGAGATAGAGCAGGAGGGGAAATAGGAAAGGGTGTGTGTGTGTGTGTGTGTGTGTAGATAAGCAATAAGGAGAATTGTTGAGCTTGTGTGCCACTGACATTGTCTGGGACCGGGGAGAGATCAGAACTAGGAAGTCAGATTCAGGTGTCATAACCTTTTAGGTACAATTTCAAGTCATGAGAGAGGAGGGATTTTCTCAGCTGGGAGGATTTCATAGGGATTGGCAGACTATAATCTAGGGCCAGATCTGCCTTGTCATCTGCCTTTACAAATAAAGGTTTATTGGAACACATATTACATATTGTCTGCTGCTTTCATGTTACAACAGCAGAGCTGAGTAGTTGCCACAGAGTCCATGTGGCCTGCAAAGCCTGAACAATTCACCGTCTGGCCTTGACAGCATGTGGTTTGCAGCCCCTGCTTTAGAGGAATCGAGATGGTGAGACAAACTCTAGCTGATGGGAGGAAAGAAGCTAAGTGACAAGACTGTCTTGGGATTAGGAAGAAATCTCATTGAAGGGTAGTATGAAAGACAAAAAGGAGAATTCTCAAGTCAGTTGAGAGGAAGGCTGAAGGAGAAATCATTGAATTTCAAAGTTAGGTGATAAGTGACCTAGAGAAGTTTGGGGAGATGGTCTCAGTGGGTTGAAGTTCAGGAAAGGAAATGAACAGATACTCTTAAAGAACTCCAGTGGGGAAAGGGAAGATTGGAAGGAGGTGGTGGTCTGAAGCAGCAGGATCAGGAGCATAGGAAGATGCCAACGGAGAACGTGCAAACATCCCCAAATAAAAGTGGTGGTGGTGGAGAGTAGACGTAACTTGGAGTAAGATTCCCGGGTAGAGAAAAGAAGTTCTTGAAAAGATCAGAAGGGGTTAGCCTTATAAAGGAACAGAAATGCTTTCTTCTCTGCAAAGGATTGAACATGAAAAATAATGAGGAGAATATTCTGGGAGCTTTCCCTTTGCTCAGAGATGTAGGAAGCTGAATGATTTGCTGAAAGTTGGGGAATTGAGGGGGAAAATCCCACTTCAACTTCTGCCCGTTTTAAGAATGAATATTAACTCAACGCCAGAATTTAAATCAAGGAAATAACTTCTTTATCATTCTCAAATATTGGTATCTCAATGAAGACATTCTCCTACCCCCAAAGCACTGGCTCTATCATCTAGATCATAGGTCAGCAAAATTTCTCTGTAAAGGGCTAGGCAGTAAAAACTGGGCTCTGTGGAACACATATGAACTGCTTTTTTTTCTTTTTATTTTTTTTTAAACATGTCTTTTTAAAAATGTAAAAACCATTCTTAGCTTGCTAGTTGCTCATAAAAGAGGTGGATTCTGCCCACGGTCTGTAGCTTACCAACCCTGATCTAGATTATTGGCTTCACAAAACCTAGCTGTGGTTTCATTTTTATTACAAAGCCAAATACGCCAGTAATCGAAGTTTAATTTTGTAGATTTTCTGGTGATTGCTAACCTAAAAGGCTTACTTGCTCACCCTACACCCCATCTTCTTTCTGAGTTATCCCAAGGTATTGAATTACAGTTTGTGCTTCATCAAACGAAAAAGAGGATTGGTAAGTTACCTCAATTCCCACCGACTGGTTGTTCAAATCCAGAAGAGGCAAGACTGGCTGAGGTCTACTGACCAGCCACAGGAAGATGGCGACTCCAAAGGTCAGGATGCAGATCAGTGCCGGGGTTGGAAGTGGGGAAAACAAGAAGTTAAAGATAAAAAGCATCTTTGTGAATAGCAGCAGGAAGTTCAGGCCTTAAAAAAAAAAAAAAAAAAAAAAGGAAAGAAAAAGTTAGAGGAAATGGCTGAAATTTTTACTCAATAGTTGTGTTTACAAAAGGACAGACAGACACACACACACAGACTTCTGACCTTCCAAAAAACCAGGGTTGGACCTCTCTAGCAGCAGAATTGCTATTACTATTTACTTTAGCAATGTGGAAAATAATAGAATGCATTCTCCGCTCCTGTGACTTGACTGTCCTCCCACAAGGCAGAAAGGATCAAAGAAAACAAGTTAATCATTTCCTCGACAATTTTATGAAATGAATGCCCTTTTAATTTTTGGCCCACAGGGCCTAGAAGAAGCCCTTCTGGATCCAGCCTAAGTTGGTAGTCAGAGGAGGGCACTCTAGAGACCCTCCCCTGCCCAGGCAGATTGAGCATCAGGAAGGACTGTTCTGCCTGGATTTCTCTAGTATAAAGCAGAAAAGGGAACATCTGTAGAGGCGACTCAACAGAGTTTAAAAATCAAGCATTCTACATGAAGGACATTTCCGGCTAACCAGATATGCCTTGCTCATTGCTCTCTTTTTTGAAGCATTGGGAGAGTCTCAGAGAGCAACAGCATGTCAGCTTGCTGTGTCCAGTGTCTCTCCTCCAGGGAGCCTAGAGAAACCATTTCTGCTGGAGGCAATGTTAGCCAGGTTCCCAGAAAGAGGGCTGGAGAATGGACTTGACACATGGTAGCAAGTTAGCATTAAAGATTCAGGCCAGGAAGAGATTTCAAGAAACTGAAACCACAAAGGTTTTCCCCAACCCAGCTTTTCTTGTAGTTTCCAGCAAAGTTTGGCTTCAAACTGCTCTAGTAGCAGGAAGTAGTGTTTGGGCAGGTCCTAGGAACTTACTCTGGCTGAGGCCATCTCTTCCAATTCTTGCCCAAAACCGTTTTCAGGCTGGGCTTTTTGCATGGATCATGAAATTTAATCCAACCAATGTCATGAAGTAGCATTTTAGAGATGAGAAAAATTGAAGCTCTCAGGGGTAAAGCGACTTGTCCAAATTCACTCACCATTTCCCACTGCTGCTTCCCCATTGAAATCTACAAAACCACCACTCCTCTTTCCTCAGGAGTCTAGTTATAGAGTTCAAGGAGACCAAACCTGTCTGGAACCTTATAGGCAACAGCAAAGGAAATTCAGAATTTGTACTCTTCAAAGTTTACCGCAGTGTCCTCAGAGATGAGGCCAAACTTTCCCACTTCGAATCAAGAGAGCAAAGTTCGCCTGATAAGAAAAAGTTTGATCAGATCAAGATCATAGTTGCCCTGAGAACTTTAGGGGCAACTGCCAGTAGCCGGCATCTGGAACTTTCTCCATGAAGACAACCACTTCCCACCACCTTAACAAAGCTATGGGGCCTGGGAATTGTGTGTGGGAGAAGAAACAGTCACAAGAATCCTTCTGTCAGTCATCTGAGCATTCCTCTGCTCCCTGACAGGTTATTACTTGAACTTGGAGCAGTCCCTTTCCATTTTATGGAGGAAAGTTGAACTTCCAGAGACTGGGATGACTGTCCCCCACTCCTTGGTTTCTTCCACATTGTATTTAGGGGAAGAAAAAGAAGACACAACAAAAACAAAAGCGAGGCCCCATAGGTGCTAGGTTACCTAACAATGGGTGCCATTGTGACCACCTGCCAGGATTCTGAGAGGTGGGAATTTTGGAATCCAGCCTTACCGGGATTGGTGTGGTGAAGTGGCACTTCCAGGAGACAGAATGTGTTCAAGAGCCAGCCGTGTAGAACTTTGTTTTTCGCCAGGTGGGGAACAGCGCAGCCCCGGGGGCGGGGGGGGGGGAATTGTGAAATTGAGAGTGGGTAGCGGCGCTCAAGGGAAGAGAAACCTGCTCTGTGCTCGCCCATCCTTGCACCATCAGCCATTACCGCCCCCAGCCTGCTGGTACCTTCTGATCTGGGATTCTCTGCTCTGTCCTACACACCTTCAAATTAAGAGATTCTTACTTCCATTCCCCTTCTCAACTATGGGAACAAATTGTCACACTAAGGACTTTGGCTTTCTTTTTGCAGACAGCAGATTTGCAAACAATGTCTTCAAAAGAGGGTCTAAAGGTGAAATTGATGTTTGAGGGATGGTAAGGGATGCGGGGAGGAGGGAGGCTGAAGAGCCCCCTGCAGGTAGCACAAGGGGAGGGAAGGACACAGAAAGAACCCATGACCAGTCTACAGCAGCACCTGCTGTCAACCCCTGGCTGATTGTGACCACTCCGTAATGAGAGCCCCTGATCACCAGATAATCAGATTTTTTTTTCTCCCTGGAAAACGTGGAACACTGCATTTTTGTGAAACCTCCATTTTAACTATTGGCTCAAATAGTTAAGTCTGGTATGAGACAAAACGACATCTGGCTTAATCTGGACCATGGTCTGTCAGTTCTTGAACCCTCCCTTTTAGACATACTGCAGTCACACTGCCCACAAATGTGATGAGACTGACTACTTTGTTACAAACAAGGAAGATACTTACAAATGGCAGTTCGGCAGTTTCAGGAGAATGAAATACCTTGCTTACACTGGCAAGGGATTTTATTTGCAGAAGACACTGAAGGATGTGTCAACGAAATAGCTTACTCTGTTTGCCATGGCAAATCAAGTAGCCAGTTCAAATAGGATACGTGCAGAATTTCAGGCGGTTCCTCTCCGCTTCCCCACATTTTTTTAAAATTGAGGCAAAATTCACAGAAGATAGAATTAACCATTTTAAAATGTACAATTTAGCAGCATTTAGTAGATTCATGATGTTGTACAACCATCGACTCTAGTTAGGTCCAAAACAGTTTCGTGCCCATTAAGTACTTACTCCCTCCTCCCCGCAGCCCCTGGAAACCACTAACTTTGTTTCTATTTGCATAATTTCTTACAAATTCTTAATATTTCATATAAATGGAATCATGTAATATGTGACTTTCTGTCTGACTTTTTTCACTAAGCGTAATATTTTCAAGGTTTATCCATGGTATAGCACATGCCAGTGCTTCATTTCTTAGGGCTGAGTAAATATTCCACTATATGGATAGACATTTTACTGATTCATTCATCGGCTGATAGATATTGGGGTTGTTTTCAGTTTTGGCTATGGAGACCAGTGAGTGCTATGAGCATTTGTGTGCAGATTTTGTTTTGAATACTTATTTTCAGTTCCTTAAGGTAAATACATAGGAGTGGAATTACTGGGTCACATGGTTCTTCTTTTGAAGAACCACCAAACTGTTTTCCACAGTGGCTGTACCATTTTACATTCCAAACAACAACACAGAGGGTTCTGGTTTCTTTATACCCTCCACCAACACTTGCTGTTTTCTGGGGTTTTGGGATAATGGTCATCCTAATAGGTATGAAATGGCATCTCATTGTGGTTTTGATTTGTATTTCCCTAATGACTAATGATGTCGGGCATCTTTTCATGTGCTCGTTGTTTATTTGTATTTCTTCTGTGAAGAAAGGTCTATTATAGCCTTTTGCTCATGTTTAAATTGGGTGGTTCGTCTTTTTGTTGTTAAGGTGTAAGAGTTCTTTATATATTCTGGATACTAGACCCTTATCGGATACATGATCTGCAAATATTTTCTCCCATTCTATATAGTCTTTTTACTCTCTTGATAGGCTTTTTAACGCATACACACATTTTTCACCTTATTGATGCTAGTGCCAGAGAGGATTTGCAACCATACATCATGTCACTCTCTCACAGTTCAGTTGGGAGAAGCTGAGGGCCCAAGAGATGGTAAAACTTCTAGGCTCCACCACTACTGGATCGGGAAGTTCTGGTTAGCAGTCTAACCTTTAGAATCTATTAACACTTCCGGATGTGCTCAAGTAACTGAGAAGAAAAGCCACCGTCTCTTTTGTCATGTGTCCTGTGTCACTCGGATTACAGTTCTGTTTCAGGCATTTCACGGAGCCTCCTGCAAGCAGCTGATGTGGTAAGACTTTGCGCCTCCCTCTACATCACTATTTGGGAAATAGTGGGATGGAGGAAAAGTGTAATGGTGGTAAAGCTGTGTCACACTGCACACGGGAGCTCCTGTTCTGGGTCATCTACAGATGGTTGAGCAAACCACACTGCACATTAGGATGGCCCCAGGTGGAAAGCATCCTCTGCTTTTTAATACGGTGATAGTGACACGCCACAGCCCCATACACCAGGATTTCCCTTTGTCCCCAGTCCTTCCCCTGGATTCACTCCAGGGCCTCCCCTCCTCTGTAGTACGCAGTCACTCATTTCCTGGCTCCTGACACATTTAATTCCCAAGCTAGCGGAAGGATACCTTCTGCCTGAACCCCTGCTTGCCAGCTCCCAGGAGCAGGCTTAGTGTCTAGGTTTGGATCACCCCATATTCAGCTCTGGGTTCTGCTCCTCTGAGGATTCGGGCCACCATTTCTTCCTTAAGTCTGATGTTCTCTGAATGAAGTCCTTAAATGGGCCCTTCCACTACTCTAGTTTTTGGTCAACTATGTTTTTTGCTCTGAAGCTTTCAGGCTATCCCTTTAGCCCACAAATAATGTTTGTTTCGTAGTCCCTTTCCTTTGAAAGATTTTATTTTTTCTACATGTATTCAGCTCTCCAACCATAAGTCAATTCCCTTACAGCCTCTGTATTTGCTTTTCACTTTGCCTGAAACACTATTCCCCAGATCTGAAATGGTTGTGTAGTACTTACACAATGGTTGTGTATTACAGGTTGGGCCTCAACTCAAATGTCACTTCCTCAGAGACTCTTCTCTGATCACCCTATTTAATATTGCCCTTTCCACTCCAGTCACTATCACAGAACCTTGTTCTCTCTTCTCCATGATAATGTTCACTATCTGAAATAGAACTGCTCCCTTATCATCTGTTGCCCCTACTGAATTGATGCTCTAATTAGAACAAAGGTTTTGTTTTGTTCACCTGTACCTCCAGTGCTGACACCATGCTTGGCACATAGTTAGCTTTCAGTCAGTAGTTGTTGAAAAAAGAAATGACCGGTTTTCTGGTTCAGAATTATCTGTTTTCAATACTCTGTTAACCCACTGTCCCTTAGTAAACTCCCCACTCCCAAGCTCCCAGATCTTAGATCATCAAAAGTCACTCTGGCCAATCTTGAGATGGGTGCTCCCAAATCAATATTTAGCACAGTACTGGGTTAGGGATGAAAGGTGAAAAGGATGTATTTCTAACACATATCAAGAACTACTCGGGATGAGTATACTCCTCTGAGCTTGAAAGAAAATACAGGATGAATCTTATCAAATTAAGTCATCCACAGTAGTGAGCAGGAAATCTAGCCTAGAAATAAATAATTGTGGTTACCCTAGGTTTCTGGAATTCAAAGAACAATAAGGCAAATTATCTTTGCTTTTAGGCCCGAAGAACTCATTATTTTCTGCGCAAAAACGAGATGTAAATTTCACTTATGAGCTTTGGGGGAAAAAATCTACTTTCTAGAAAGTGGTATACTAATTTGGATTTAATTGGTTTCTCTGTTCCCTTGCAGGTATGGACTCATTCCGTGGTGATGGAGAGCTCATTAAAAGAGAGACCAGAGTCCCCAGGTTCTAATACCCAGTTAGTTAATCCATTCTGCTGTACTGAATGACTCACTTTCTCCTAGAGATTAGGTGCCAAAGCTTCACAACTCAATGACTCCAAAGGGGCCTGTGTGTGATTTAGAAGGCTGCATATGAAAGTTTTGCCTTCTCGGTTGGGTTTAAAGTCACCAACCCAGCCCCCCTAAATTCCTGCCACTCTCAACTTAGGAAACCTCCATCTCTGTTCTTAACCACATAACCAATATTTCTAGACAAATTCCAAAGTAATGGCAAGAGGTCAAAAGAACATTACAAATCGACAGCTTTATGAAAATAATCTTTTCCTTAACATGCAACGAACATGAACCAGATATGCATTCTATTGCAAGACCCTTCATCCAGTTTCCTCAGGCCCTGGGGCTAAGGGCTTTTTACCTTTTCTTTTCTTACACCAGTTTACTCTTCTGCATCAAATGCAGTTTTCTTCTATTAAGAAGTAAAATATAACATAATTTGCAACGATGATCCGTTTCAAAAAACTTAAACAGAGAAAACCCTGATATGGAAAAGCATTGACTCCCAAAGAGGGCAAGTCTTAACTCCTCGTGCCATTTAAAATGATGCAAAGATCAAAAGAGCTAGCATTCAGGTATATCTGAGATAAAAATGTGTGGTCATGTTTCTCAATTTTAAAAAAACCGCTGAGAGGGGAACCCTAAAAACCCTCTAAGGAAAGAAGAGGCAATTAGAAGCAATGAAATAATTCAGGAAGGTGGCCAGTTACCAAATCAGTAGCCAGAAAGTCAATAGCTTTCCTTGATTTCATGCAAATAACTAATTCAAAAATAATGGGGAAAATATAATTCACAATAGCATATTAATAAATGTGTAAAGGCTCAGTTCAAAAAGTTTAGATGTGAGGGACATCAAAGGTTTGAAAATTGCAAATACATACTCAAAATAGTCAAGGGGACCCCATATTCCTAAATGTATCTATATATCTAATGCAACTCTAATAAAGACCAATGGGAATTATTTGGGGATTAAAAAGTTAATTCTAAAGTTCACCCAGAAAAATAAAGCTTATTAAAAAGAGTTAGAAAATTTTTGAAAAAATAACAGGAATTGGGGATGGGGGAACAGAGTTAAACAATACCAAATTTGCTTCTGTAGGGCTAGAAAAGTTTTCCATTGGTGGTGAATAGAGAAAACTATGTAACAAAATAATCCTGAAACTCCCAGTGGATATATTATCATATACTAAATTGCATTTCAAATAAAGATAGATTTTTTTCACTTAAATAAAAGTTTTGAGACAACTGGCTAGCCATTCAGAGAGAAGACATAAAGCCGATTACTGCCTTATTCCTACAACAAAAATAAGTTCAAGATGGATCAAAGACTTAAATATAAAACAATGACAACCCTAAGAGTATTTGGGGATAAAAAGTATGAGAGAAAAATTCTTTTTATAATCCTGGCATGAGGAAGACTCAAGACAGACACAAAACCTAGGAGCAATAAATGAAAACATTGGCAAGCTTGAAAAATAACTGCCTTGCAGGAAAGATACCAGAGACAAAGATAAACTGGGACAAATTTCAAATACTTTGCCTGTCTAAAGAGCTCATTTCCTCGATAAGGAATGCTTCGAAGTCAATGAAAAACAAAACACAATAAAACAAAAAGCAAAGGTCATGACCAGAACATTCACAGCAAAACAGATTATGGCTGGAGAAAGACAATCATCTTTGCTTATAGTTTTAAAAGTTGCAAATTTAAAGGAAATGTCTTCCCCACCCATAAGATCAGCAATGATGAAATAGTGTAAAATGCACTCTTAATCAGGGAAACGTTAATTTGGGGCAGCCTCCTTAGAGATGCACCTTTTGCCCTTCTACCACAATTTAAAATGTGTGCCTTTTGGGCCTAATGACCCTACGAGTAACTTACCCTGTAGAAAAACATCAGTTCACTAAAATACATCACAAATGTCTGTGTAAGGTACTGGTTTGGGATGTGGGCCTGAGTCAGATTACTTGGGCTCACACCCTGCGTAATCATCTTCTTTGTGACCTGGGTTAGATAACCTCTGTGTGGTTTCTTGTCTGTAAAATGGCAATGATAATATCTTCCTCAGGATTAAAGGAGTTAATATACCTGTAAAGTACGCAGAACAGTGCATTCATTATTACGCTCATCATCATTACATCTATAGGATTGTTTATAAATGCCAGAGACCAGGAAGGCCTCCCTTGGTAGGCTAGCCATGTAAATTACAGCAGGTCTACACAGTGGTACTCTTGGCAGGTATTAAAAAGAATAAAGCAGATATGTGTGTACTGATGTGGAAAAAGCTCTGTGATGAGTTGCCAAGTAGAAAGAAAAAGAACCACTTGGACAAATGGGTATGTTTTTGTGTTTCTGAAAGTATATTCCTCATAAGAAAAGACAGATGGAAGAAGAGAAGTCATTAATGGATTTTCCAGCAAGTTTCAAGTATTCAGTCCTTCAGCCAAAGATATTTAAGGGCTTGACTGTATATTGGCATCATTCCAGGTGCTGGGAATCTAGCAGTGAAAACCTCCCCTTGTGGGTTTGTATTTTATTGGCGAGTTTGATAACAAGTCTGAACAATAGCAAGATTATATAGTATATGGAATCTAAAAAATAGAATTGGGGGAGAGGACTGTGGACAGCGAGGGGGTAAGTTTTCAAGTAGGTCTCATTGAGAAGATAACTTGAGAGTGTGTACTGTTTAATCTGAAATATGCATGCTTTAAAAAAAATGAAAATAAAACCAAAAACTCCAAGTCACCTCATCTCTGACCGAGGCAGCTGACTTAGATAGTTCCACCACCTTGGCTGGGGGCATTTCATGTGAATGCACCCAAGAACACAGCCTCAGCTCCGTTTCTGCAAGCGCAGCCTGCGCACTACCAAAGCCACACTCAACACATGTGGTCTTTTCGAGCGCTCACATTGTGTGCAATCCTCTCAGCCACAGAGCAAGCTGGTTTGGACAGCAGCTCTGGTGGGAGAAACGTTTTTCATTCATTTCTTTAGCAGATAAAGAGCTAGAGCAAAGGTAAAGTTTGAGTCATCAGAGCAAACGGGCCCCCGAAGGCCATGTTTCGACACTTATGGCAAGGAGCTGAGAAGAGGGGCTGGCATAAGATCCTGACCTGAGTCTACAGTTGACTTCCCAGCCAGTCACTGGCACCCAGGTGCTCGGGTCACTGCCCGCACTAGCTTTCTCCAGCAAGCAGTGCCAGGTCACTGGGAACAGGCAGCTCTGTCCATCTGGGGCCTGGCATCCAAGATGCTCTGAGGCACACACACCAGGGGATGCCCCCAGGCAGATGAGAAAGGGCCTCTTTATCTCCACGGGGTGCAGGACAGAGCAGGGAGATGGCATTACCAAAGGAGATCCCTAGTAAAACCCAGAGGGTGACTGAGCAGTCATTTACACAACATGGAAAGATTACATGAGTGCTTAAATAACAGGAGAGGGATATCAAGATCACACCTCTTGCTCTTCTCAGCCCAACTGCTAGGCCATACCCAACAACTCCAATTTGTAAGGCAGGTGGCAGGGAGAGGGGGGAGGGCTAGGCTTGAAACAGGATCCCTGGCCCACAGGCAAGCACACCACAAATCATGAGGTCTTCGGCTCATATCCATCCGTAAGATCTCTGCTGCTGAACCACACGGGCAAAGCTCCAGGAACCAGAGCTCCAGAAGGCTGTACGAACCAGAGCAGGATCAGTTCTATCCTCGGGTTTGGGAAGCTTCCTGTGACACAGTGGACACCTTGGCCATGAGGGCTCCCAGGCAGAGGCTGTCTTAGCCCTTAGATGCTACTGCATCCAGCATGGTGCCTGAGGTACCGTGGGAATCCACTAAGCGCCAGTGAGTCACTTTCCCTGTTTGCTCACCAGTGGCACAAGTTCAGAGAAGGGAACCAGGGAGAGGCATCTGTTGAAGGAAACAGGCTGCAGGATTCAGTCTCGCAGTGACATGATGTGCTCCTATACACAGAGGGGGCAGAGGTGGCTGAACCCTCCTCAGAAATGCCACAGCCAGGGGCTTCACGCCCTGGCACGGGCAACGGTAAGTAGCTTGACCTGAACGAGCTCAAGGATCACTGATTCTGCAGGCATTTGAATATACTCTGTACCAGGTGGTGTGTTCAGAATGGGGAGAGCACACTTAGACTTCATAGTCTACTAAGAGCTAAGACCAATTCCCCAGGCAGTAAACAAATGCACCATGGCATATACCCCAGACTTGGGAGCATCTGGTGGACTGCAGAAGTGTGTGTGGCAAGAGATGTATTTACTCTCTGTACTTTAAATTTATTTATAAATTTACATATTTTAATAAGGCAAACAAAGGTCTTAGACCAACTGTGCGCCCAGCACTCTGCCATGTACAGAGGGACAAACACTTAGAAGATACACCTCCTGCCCTCTGGGGACTTACGGTTCTATCGAATACTGAAAACACTTACAGAAGGATTCAGCAAGGGGGGGGAGCTAATAAATCTGAAGAAGAGAGAGCCTAGTGTAGACTGGAGTAGATGAAGGGGGCTGTGTGGAGCACTAGACTCTCAGGGATGTGTGGGCTTTGATCCCCTGGCCTTATTGCCAACAGTCTCATTTCCAAGGTCAATCAAGGAGGATGACCCCACCAATTAAGCCAATGGCTAATAAGTCCCCAACTCTGATTCTAACCAGGGTCGCTGTCACCACACCATCTTTCTCAACTTTTGCTTACATCTTTCCAACCGATTTTTTTTTTTTTTTTATGGAGAGACAAGTTACCACATTAGGTTGGATAAACTTAAGTGGAAGGTAGGGGAAAGGGGAACAACCAGATGTCAGGGGAGAGGTAGAGTATGGCTCGAGGCACTAACGTGGGACAAGCATCATATTTGGGAAAGGGAAACAGTGAAAGGGTGTTTCTGATGGAGGTAGAGAATCCATCTCTGGTTGGAAGGGTGTGGGGGAGAAAAAGCCTCCAAGAATGCTAAAGGAGACAATATCTGGGGCCTGGTGGAGACACCATACGATGGAAGGCATTTCAGTTCACAAACACGAGGGAGCCTTGGGGTGCCAGGCCTTGCCCAGTTGAACTGAGTGGTATTTAACAAAAAAGCCCTCATTAAATCAAATACTGAAAACCTCTTAACTCAGTCCATGAAGATAGCATAGGACAGTTGAGCCACCCCATAGGCTGGTGGCAGGTAGTAACAAATCCCACTGGATCTCAGATCGACACAGTGATCTGATCTACCTTGATCTAGCTTGATCTACCTTCCTCTGCCTTGATCTACCATGGTGCTTCCAGCAAACCACAGCCCTCCAGCCCTACCCCGAGGAAAACCTTGCCTCAGGAAGCACCCGCAAAGGCTTCCTGAGCTTGTTGCTGACCAAGTGGATGACGAGACAAGTGGGGTCAGGAGAATCAGTATCAGAAGTCCACTGGACTTGATAAGAGAGCCTATAAAAAGATAATCTGGACAAAGTGCTAGGCCCCCGTCACCCATGCAGGATAAAAGCAGTGATGTAAAATGTTGTGAAAGAGGCCTTCCTGCCCGGGATCCTGCAGAGTCAGCCCTCCTACTACCTGGTCTGCCAGTGGTCAGGAGTCACTAGAATCAAAGTGCAAACAATAAGCTTTATTGCCAATAGTCTCATTTGCAGCAGCAAACTTTTAAGGCCATTGCCTGTTCAGGTACCAGAGCAATGGTCCACCACTCGTGTGGCCCTGGGGATAGTTATATAATGTCACCGAGCGCCCGTTTTCCTCAACTGCACACAAGAAGGGGTAGGTAACAGCCCCTACTTAAAGGGAATGCTGCACACTGTCCCCTCGAGTACCTTGCTGGGTACATGGGAAGTCCTCAGGAAGACTGGCACCCTTCCCACTTCCACTCCCCCCAGTGTCTGACTCCCTGTCAAGTATCAGATATTCTACCCTGAGGCTTCCTGAAAGAGAAGAGATGATGATGACCTTCATTCTATAACTGCCTTCCAACTTAAAGCAAAGTCTTGACAACTTCTCATTTCTATTTAAACAGAGGGTTTCTCATTGGAGGGGGCATCGTGCCCCTCTGATTTCTGACCCAGCCATCTCCTCCGACCCTACCCCAGCCCTGTACCCTGTCCCGCACGGACTCACAACCTCACACCTCGTAGGGCAGACTGACCCACGGAGACCCAGAGGTCTGCTCCCAACCAGCTCCCCCAAAGAGGGAAGATACCATGGCATGGCCATAACCATACTGGGCTGCTTGACCTTCCAAACTCCAAAACTCACATATTTATTCAAACAACATGGACTAAGAGCCTAAGACATGTCAGGCACTGGGTTTCCAGGGGAAGAGCGAGGGAGAGTCCTTTTTTGACTCAGATGGATGGTTGCCGAGGGGAGAGAAAGCCCTCGGGTGCATTTACAGCAGACTGTGACAAGAACAATGATGGCTGACTCAGGGCTGCCGAGGACAGGTCACCTTGGCAGGGTGCTGCTGTGCCTGAGAATCACCTCAGGCTGCACCCCCAACGAGGGTTGGTGAATCTGCAGGCCAACAATAGAACCGGCAGGAACAGAACCCTCACTCCTGGTATCTAAACAGCTGCCACAAAAATAAAAAATAAAAAATAAACAGCTGCCAATGGGGCGCCGGGGTGGCTCAGTCGTTAGGCGTCTGCCTTCGGCTCAGGTCATGGTCCCAGGGTCCTGGGATCGAGCCCCGCATCGGGCTCCCTCCTCGGCGGGAAGCCTGCTTCTCCCTCTCCCACTCCCCCTGCTTGTGTTCCCTCTCTCGCTGTGTCTCTCTCTGTCAAATAAATAAAATCTTAAAAATAAATAAATAAATAAATAAACAGCTGCCAAATCCTGGTTGGGGATGTCACTTCCCCAACTTCAGGTGGGAGGTGGGAGGTGACTTCCCCAACTTCACATAACATCCATCATTTAAAGTGAACAGCTCGGTGGCATTTAGTACATTCACAATGTTGTGCAATCACTGCTTCTATCTAGTCCCAAAACACTTTTATCACCCCTGAAGGAAACCTTGTGCCCATTAAGCAGTCACTCTGAATTCCTCTCCCAACCCCTGGCACACCACCAATCTGCTTGCTGCTTTCTCAACAGATTTGAAGTGGGAGGATTTTCAAAAGAGAGGTTTCTCCCAGTTTCTAGTTCTTTGGTCAAGGCACTAAACTAGGCTCATCCAGATTTTTTTCTTTTCTTTTTTTTTTAAGATTTATTTATTTGTGAGAGGAAGAGAGCACAAGTGGGGGGAGGGGCAGAGAGAGAAGCAGACTCCCCACTGAGCGTGGAGCCTGACACGGGGCTCCATTCCACAACCCTGAGATCACGACCTGAGCTAAAACCAAGAGCAGGTCCCTCGACCGACTGAGCCACCCAGGTGCCCCTAGACTCATCCGGAATTGAGGCAAATTTGCCTCTGGCCCTCCAGGAACCACACCTCGAATGCCAGTTTCAACCTTTAAAGAGTGTGTCCAGTTTCTTTATGTGTAAGCCTCAGTTTCCCCATCTGTGAAACAACCAACCCATTCCACAGGACTGTTTTTGAAAATTAAAAGATAACATCCCCCCCCAAAAAAAAACTAACTTTGCCCCACAGAAAATAGTCAATGAATGGAAGCTGTCATATTTGCAGCTCTTGAAAAACATCCACCTGAAAAGTGCTAATACATATGTGAATTCAATATAGGCCCAGGTCACCACATAGGAAAATCTTTTTACAAATGCGATTTTCTAGGAAATCTGAAGAAAGGCCAACTCTGTGCAGGAGTGGTTGGAGCGTGCTATTCAGTAGCACACAGACCATAGCTTTGATCTCTGTTTGACCTTGGAAAGTTACTTCACTTCTCTGAGCCTCCTCAGCCATAACATGGTGAAACCATCCACGTCATAAGCTTCTCTTAATGAAATGTTAAGAGCAGCTTTTATGAGCTTGTGCTTACCCTGGCTTCCTCTTGCTTTTCTCCATTCATTCTCTGACCCTGAGCCTCCCTATAGAATCTGTTGCCCCCATTTGTGTGTTTAGCACTTAAGCATTCATTGATACACTGATGTTATAGTAGGTGCTTTTGCCCTCAAAGAGTTAAAATATAGCCTGGGAGAGAAGACTACTTTAGGTCAGGACCTAGCCAAACACCTGGCTGAAACGTTCTGTTTGGACTGGATAGTGTGTGTGTGTGTGAGTGTGTGTGTGTGTGTGTGTGTGTGTGTGTGTTGTATGTGTTTTTTAATTAAGTTGGAATATGTTTATCTGGGGGTACACTTACCTTGCATTTTCCTAGAATCCCCACCACTTGCACTTTATTACATATCATCTATTTAACTCTATTTAATCTGCCTGTTCTTAAATATTTGTGGCCTTTGTCTTTTGCTCTCTTGATTGTGCCAAGCACACAAGTGATGCCTACAAGAATTTTTACCATGCCTCTTCCAAGACTATTCTGTGTTCATCTCAAATACTTATCAATTGGAGGGGACCCCGACAGAGTTACTCCCATGCTAGAATATAAAGGGAGGGGTCAAGTGAAACCAATTATTCCATTAAAAAATTGTTTTTTACTAAATCAATCTTTTTTTAAATTAAATGTTACTATTTTTTAAGATCCTGCTGCTGATGGAAAATAGCAATCACCTACAAGCTGGAGCTACAGATTCAATCTTCCTTTTCAAACCACCAAAGATTAATACCCACACAAGGTAACAAGCCCCAACTGTGGAGTCCCTTCCTACAGCTCACTCTTTGAGGGTCCTTGAAGTTCATCTGAGATTCAACTTGTGGCCCTACCCCTGAAACAGAGCTAAGTTCATTCAGTAACCATCTCTCCACCACTCATCCATTACCTCTCACCACAGAAGGAGTCAACGTTCACAAAAAATTTGAAGGGGTCTCGCGTGTAGTGTGCCTCCCTCAAGAGAGGCAGGAGAGGGAAAGAAAATCCCATCCATTCCCCCTACCCCCACATTCCTCCTTCCCTTCATGCCTCCTGATAAGGAGGGTTTAAAGGTGTCCCCTGGAGACCCGTGAGTGAGTGAGAGAGAGAGAGAGAGAGAGAGAGAGAGCACGAGAGAGTGAGCTGACACGTGCCAGGTACCCAACAGGCTCTAGATTGGCTGAAGCCTGGGGGTGAGGGTGCCCCCTCGGCCTCTGCCCCATGCTCACCAGACCCCTTGCTAAATACCCCCTCAGGACGCTCCCCTTACCCTGTGAGGGGGGTGCATCCCTCGGGGCTTCCTGGCTCCGGGTTCTTCCTGGCGCAGAATCCCTGGCCCTCTTCCCTTCAGCCCCGGTTCCTCCAGGGACAGGCTGGTTTCAGAGCATCCCTGCAGGCGGATGGCCCCAGCTCCGAGCGTCCCCCACGGTGCCCTGCCTGAGCTGTCCCGAGTCAGGCCATGGCCGGGCTTTCTAACACGCTCGGGGACCTCACTTCCTGGTTTTTCTTTCACAACTGAAAGTGGAAGCTGTTCTGGCCAGGAGGAGAAAAGCCGCCCAAGCCGCCCTGGCTCCTTTTCAAAGCCTTAACCCTAGCCCCTGGGGCTGAAACCACAGCCAGCCGGCATCACGCAGTTCACCTTCTACTCCTGGGTCTGACTACCTTGAAACTAAGACAGAACAAACAAACAAACTGAATTGACTGGGGGTGCCCTGAGCAGACCACCCGTGCCAGGAAGGGGACCCTGCTCACCCCTCGATTCCCAGGCCAGAAAGGTCAGCCCTCGCATCCCTCCTGATGGGGGGAACATCTGGCATAGGGTCCCCCTTCTCCAACCCACGTGTCCCCCTCCCTGGGCACAAGCCAACAAAACAAGCCAGTCAGGAGCCACAGGGATATGGACCTGTGTTCTTTCCCTCGGACATCAGCTCATCCTTTCCGTACCTCCAAATATAAACCGCAGATCTAGTCCGCTGCCTCCCTCACCTCCCCCAATTAAAACTGGGAACTTTTGAAAGGAATGCAACAAGCACATACACCACGCACTGTCATACTGATGCCACATCTTGCAGCTTCTGGAAAACCCACTGTACCTGCGTGAGCCAGTAACAGGAAAAGGCAAATCATTTCTTACTGTTACTATGCAAAATTGTTCTGAGTGTGTAGACCCCCTGAAAAGGTCCTGGAGATTGGTCTACAGGCTATCAGGACCTGCAGCAGTCTCACCATACTCGCCTAAGGCTGGGACCACAGAAGGGCATGAGAGTGTCTGTTCTTAGATTTGGAGGCAGAAATCATGAGTTCTTCTCCCTCCTTGCTCCACCCTCACATATACTCCAGAATTAAGCAACATTTTCTCCAGCTGTAGTCCCTTTAAGAAGGCTTAATGTTAAGTTCAGCATGTGCCTGGCCCTTTACCAGAGCTAGTTAGGATTCATTCACTCTATAGAGAGGAGATCCTAAAAGTCTCTAAAAAAAAAAAAAAAAAAAAAAAGCCAGGGTGAGCTATGTAGCAAACTCAGAGAAGAGAGCTGATCACTTGGCCTCACAGGAGCTCACTTTAGACATGGAAGAAAGACGAAGTATGGGAAGAGGAGGTTAGCCACTCTGCCCTTCTATCTCCTGGGTCATCTCACAGCTGGAGAGACCCTTGGCTTTGCTTAGTTTTGGGAGCTCATTCCTTCAAGAAGCAGCTCCCTCCAGCAGAGAGCAGAATAGGTGTCAAGTCTTACCTATTCTAATACCCTGAGTGCTGGCTTCTTTTACCAGCTGGATGAAGAGCTCAGGGCCAGAGGAGCTTCCCCAGCACCCCCCCTTTTTTTTACTATTTTCCTCCAGGATTGGATGCTCGAGTTAAGAAGTACCTCGGTCATTTAAAAATTCTAGTGGAGTTGCATTCCTATTCAATCCTAGGTACACATAAGTGACACTCCCAAGATTTCAGGAAATAATAGAAGGTTTTGGCAACACACAAGAATTCTGCATTACGCAGCAGCTGCCTAGAGTGACAGACTGATCGGGACTCGAGCGGCACCACCTCCTAGGTAGCTAGCCCAGGCCATGGTGTTTAACAGCCCAGAGACACTTTATTAATCTATGGAATGGGAACAATGCCACCTGCCTTATAGAAGGTGGAGAGTGGATGAGGTAATGCAGGTCACACACCTAGTACGTACGGACCCCAGCACCCAGGACAATGTCTGCTAAGGACTCTCTTCTCCTAGTCCCTTCCAAATGGGATTCGCTGTCATCAGCTGGGGAATAGTCTTTGTAACCACCCGGACAGTGAAAGTTTTGAATGGAAGGTGGAGACACACAGCTGGGCTCTGTCTATAACCCTGAAGGCTTTTTAACTCCGTTTTAGTTCCAGTTAGTGAAATTAACCACTTTCTCTCCCAAATCTATGCCCTGCCCGCACTCACCCAGCCTCCATGTCTCCACCCCCTTTCCAACTGGTCTCTGCTTTGCCTCCGCGCAAGTCAGCTGAGATTACTACTTAACCGAGTGTAATCCCATGTTGGAAGAGAGCCCTTGGGCCGAGAAGAAACATGTCCCATAGACGTACGGTACGCAGTAGGGAGCGTTACTGTGGCTTACCTTGTAAGAGTACGCGCACTTGCCGCGTCCAGGAAATGCCCCCCTCACAGCCGGCTACACCGGTTCATTCAGACACCTCGGCCCCTTCCACAGCTCCTGTGACAAGGCCACAGCCGAAGCCAATGCGTCTCTTTCCAAGAGTGACCCGCAAGCTTCCCTGGAACCTTTGAACCTGTTGCAATAGAGGTTCAAAGGTAGAAGTTACCTGTTCTCAAACACATGGAGTAACTTCCAACAGTGACAAGTGTCGAATTTGGCAAAAGGTTAACACAGAGACCATTATGCAAGGGCTGAGGAGGAGGAGGAAGAAGACAGCTCTCTGTTCTCAAAGTAAACGGTTAACAAGACAAAACCTTTATAAAGCCCATACCTGGGGTGGGGGTGGGGAGGGAGTAGCCAGACAGGGCTTTACATCTGCCTTTGGGACAGAACCCCTGAGACTGTGAAAGGAAGAGGAAGGTCTAGCTAACAGAAGAGGGAAAACTTGCTCCTTGAGTTGAGGTCGAGAGGAACATGGAAAGCCACTTTGATTGGCTCAAGCTATAACTTTAAGAATCAGATAAGCAGAAGTCTGCATTTCAAGATCAGCCTTCTTCTAGAAGGGGCCAGTGACCCCTCCAGGATTAGGACATTTCCAAGACCATTGGAATAAGGCAAATCATTCCAACATCTAGACTGAGGGACAAGCCTACCTGGGTCGTATTTAGAATGCAGAATCATGGAGGCAGCCTGCACCTCCCATGGCTTAGCAAGGCCCTTGAAGAAGCACATTGCTATTACATCATTGTTCAACCTCTGCTACTCTCTCTTTCCATTTTTTAAAAGATTTTATTTATTTTAGAGAGAGAGACCGTGAGTGGGGAGAGGAGCAGAGGGAGGGGGAAAGAATCTCTAGCAGACTCCATGCTGAGTGCAGAGCCGAACGCAGGGCTCCATCTCAGGACCCTGAAATCAGGACCTGAGCCAAAACCAAGAGTTGGACGCTTAACCGACTGAGCGACCCAGGTGCCCCTCTCTCTTTCCATGGTGAGGTCACTAGTCACCATTCTCAGTTCTAAGAACTTTAAGACTGCAGGGCACCATTACTAAAAAGGAGATGCAAGAGGCTTAGAGATTGTGCTCAATTTCTGTGTTATATGTGAGGGCACCAAGGCCCTTTTGGGTGAAGGAAATCACCCAGAATTATACAACTAGTTCCTTGTGAATGCGACACCTTGACCTCAGCCCCAGGAAATCACCTCAGTGCGTTTCCCCGATATGGTTTTGCTTCACTGACATGTGTTCATTTCACTCCCAACAGACTTTAGACACTCCTTTCTGTGTCCTGGGCTGGTGGAAATGTGTGGCAATGCAGTGTTGGGTTTCTTCTAATTGTATTCAATCAGTCAGCCAATAACATCAAAATCAGAAGCCAGTACCTCATCCTGCGGACTCCCGTGTGAAGGAGTGGCTACCACATTAGGTGTTAGTAGGCCAGATTCTCATCCAGGTCTTAGGTGCGTTAACTCTTTAAAGTCACTTCATGGCACACAGCCCTCGTCCTGCCTCAGTACCTGAAGGAAGAGGGCTTTCTTTTTCCTTCTTTTTTTTTTTTTAAGATTTTATTTATTTATTTGACAGAGAGAAACACAGAGAGAGAGGGAACACGAGCAGGGGGAGTGGGAGAGGGAGAAGCAGGCTTCCCGCCGAGCAGGGAGCCCGATGTGGGGCTCGAGTCCAGGACCCTGGGATCATGACCCGAGCTGAAGGCAGACGCTTAACGACTGAGCCACCCAGGCGCCCTCAGGGCTTCCTAACAAATAACCAAAGAACATACAGTTCAGTGAGAACTGGGAACATGAGTTGGACTCATCTGACTGGACTCCTGTCAAGCTGTGTTCATTAGCGACCTACTAATGCCGTACCTGCTAGAGAGAAAGATGCTCCAAACCAGTGGTTTGCAGACTTTAGCAAACATCACAAGGCCCCATGGAGAGCTTATTACAACACCGATTTATGGGCTGGTGCCAGAGCTTGTGATTCACTAGGTCTGGGAGAGGGCCTGAGAATCTGCATTTCTAACAATTCCAGGTGACATACATGCTGCTGGCCTGGGAACAACACCAGGAGCACCACTGCACCAAGCAGCCACTCTGCCTTCCATGAGCCCCACCACTGGAATGCCAAAAGGGACGGTGTTTGGAGTAGTCTTGGCTATGGGGACCCTGCAGTTGAGAGGACAGCAGGGCCCAGAGCAGAACTCATTTTGTGCCTTAGAAGAGAGGTGTTTCTCAAGATCAGTAGGCAGGCCAGTCCCAGAGGTGTGCTTTGGCAACAACATGAGGGACTGCCATTCCCTGCCTCGCTTCTCCTTACGTAAACGTAGATCAAAGCCATGTGGTGTGACAACTAGACAACCCATGTGGGTGTGAGTATGAGCATAGAGGGGGCGTCACCTGATCTGACAACCTTAACTTTATTCTTAAGGGTACCTGAGACAGTAAATGTGAGGCAGCTGGGGCGTGGACTGAGTAGGAGAGGGGAGTCCGGAAGCCAGGTCTCCAGTGCCCCCATGGGCTACCCCATCTCTTGGTAAACCATTGTTTCCTATAGCATCTCTCCTCAAAAACAAACAAACAAACAAAGAAACAAACTTGTGTGAAATAAGGCTTCTTTACAACACCCTCCACTTCACCCTCCCTTCCCAAAGCCATTTGCATTGAGAATTCAATACAAACAAATTCCCTCTAGGTGTGAGCATCCCATAGCCCCTACAAAGTGCAAACTTTATTGTTTTAGGTCATTTATAGGTCAGGTGCTCCAGGTGTGACGAGTCTGATCTGACAGACACAGTTTGGACACACTCACACATGGTGCTGTGGTCAGTGTGTCCACATGCCCTTTGGTAGGGATGAAGAACCCACATATTTCATACACAACAGTTCTAGAAGACCAAGAGCCAATATTCTAGAGTTTTGTAACACAACCTGTAAATAGTCAAAACACACTTTTTTTTGAGAGTGTGTGTGTGAGTGGTGGGGGAGGGGCAGAGGGAGAGAGAGAATCTTAAGCAGGCTCCACGCCCAGCACAAAGCTGAACTCGGGGTTCGATCCTACACCCCTGAGATCATGATCTGAGCTGAAACCAAGAGTCAGACACTTAACCCACTGTGTCACCCAGGCGCCCCCCAATACATCTTATGATAGCAGCTGACAGCTCTTAGAAATAGACTCCAGGTTTCCCTCATTTTTCAAAGCGGGGAAAGACAGACCTTATAAGCAGGCTCTTTTTATCTAGCCCCACAGTGCATTTATGTAGCTTCTCCCAGTTTAGAAAACATTTCCACTATCTTTTAAAAAAACCTGTGAGGTGTAAGTGGGGACAGTACCTTCAGCATCCAAACCTTTGGTATCTCTTGGGGCCCATGACAAGGGCGTTTTTTGGCCCTCACAGTAAACCTGCCAGATGGTTAGGATTTGTGGCATAGGGAACACTTACTTAGGAAGGATCCTAGCCTGTTTTGACTGCTAATGCAAGTCTTTAGAAGTCAGGCAATATGACCCAAGGAGAAAGAGCAGAGTCCTAGAGCTATAGGCTGAATCTACTCATGTTAACGTAGTAATGATGGCTCAGAGAGAAAGAAGAGACATTCCTCTCTAGAGGTGGCTATATAGCAGGACAAACATTGTGATGGCATACAGTGGGACAAATAAATCTGTGAGGGACTGACCTTTAGCTTCCCACATGGCACAGCTGACTTTGAAGTTTACCCTTCTACTGAGATGTGAAAAGGAAGGGGCAAAGTTCCTTAAACTATTAACAAGCGTGCCATAATTGGCCGTTCCAATTATCAGGATTCCATACCCACCCTTCCCTTGGTGATCTGAGGTTTCAAAATTTTTATGGCACTCAAAGTACACCTTTCCAGGTAGCAAGCCACAGTTCTCATGCCAGCTCTTTTCTGAAGGCCTTCAAGGGGACCAGGGACATTAGTGAGCACTTCCCATGTGACAGCGCTGTTCTAAGAGCTTTGTCTGTAATATCTCATTTAATCTCACCATGAAGAAGTTATTATTCCACAGAAGAAAACCTAAGAGAGGCCAATTAGCTTGCCGAAGGCATGGAGCTCATAGCTGGCAGAGTCTCAGAGTCAGATTTTGAGTTGCAGTAGTCTTGAGTCCAGAGCTTAAGAGTGTATCTATGAGTACGATCCATTCTATGAACCCCTTGCCATCTTGGGCTCTTTCACTGGCCTCTCAAAGAAAACGAAGAATCGTTGTCTTAAAGGAAGCAGGACACAAGACCAGCCATATGGATCTGATGCCAAGGATGGAGCGACAGCTACTTTTCCCCTCCACAGAAGGGCTTTCCCTCTGCCTGGATATCCTTCCTGCTGCTGAGATCATTTCCCACACAGAGCCTCACTTCACTAAACTAGAGGGGTCCAATGCACCCTAGATCCAGCTGTGCAACCCTCAGGGCGGTCTGCTTAGTTGTCTGCTGTGCCACCAGTGCCCATGGCTCCTTGCTGGGCGCCGCTGTCAATCCTGCACCATGGGACTTCCCAACACGTGTAGGGGAAGCCGGTCCCCAGCTCGGGGCTAGAGCAGCTCATTCTTCCTCAGCTTGGGTCGTGGACAGCAACAGCTTGGCCACCCAGGCTCTTGAGGCCACTTGCTCATTCATTGTGGGAAGGAAGTGTTACTCAAGCACGAGCACTTGGTTGACGAGAATAGTGTTTGCACAGATTGCAATACAAAGTTTTCCCTATCCCCAGGTACACCACCCCTCCCCACCCAACACACACACAGAGCAAATTGCCTTGTAGACTTAGATCTGAACTTTCCGACAGCACACGGATGGGCCACGACATAGTGACCCTCAGTCCTCACAGTGGCTGGGTATGCTTGTGAACAGCCTCATCCAGGGCAGTGGCTCATATAAATACTCTCACTCCCAGGTTCATGATGTCATCAAGGTTGGGACACAGTGAAACAGGCAACTTGCTCCTTTGTCAGCAAGAGCTTTCCAAGAGCATTTAAGAATCAGAGGGAGAGTGGAAAGATCTCTGAAAGAGGAGTCAGCTCTAACTTCCCAGAGCCCTCAACAACCCCATAAAGATCATCACTATTTCCCAGCAGGTTAGAAAGTAGCTCAGAGAGAAGACTAAGATCTGCACTGCCCAATACTCTAACCGGGAGCCACATATGGCTACTGAGCACTGGAAAGGGGGCAAGTCCACCTTTAGATATATACAATATACACACCAAAGTTTGGAGACTTAGCATGAAGAAAATAGCATCACATCTCAGTTTTTATAATCCTGATTACTTGTTGAAGGATAATATCTAGAATACACTAGGTAAGTAATTCTCCTTGCTCCTTTTCCTCTTATAAATAGGTCTGCTGAAAATTTTGAAATTACGTATGTGACTTGCATTGTATTTTTCTTGGGCAACACTGATTTAGACCAAAGGTCCTCGGCCTTAATGCCTCTAGAATGTAAACAAAAGGTGGTGTCCTCCAGGGGCAGCAGAGAACATGTCATAAGTGCTCTGGAAGAACTTGAAGACAGCAAGGTCTTCTACGTGAACCTCTGGTTTCCCTAGCATCCATTCAACAGAGGTCATGACCTTGACTGAGGCAACAGGTCCGTATTATAAAACTGCTACCATTCCCTGGCTGGTGTTCCATGCCAGGCACCACCCTGTGTGTTCAAGCTCCTTCTGTTACTCCATCTAATCCTCACGTGAGCTCATCAGGGTAATTAGACATAAGGAAACTGAAGTTTAGACACTGCACAACATGTCCAAGTCAGCTTAAATCTCATTCCAAACCAGTGCTCCCAACCCTCTTGCTATGCTACCTCCTCCAAGAGAGTGAGCGAGGAAACACGGAGGTGGGCGTCAGTACTTTGGGGGGCAGGCCAATACCTCCTCCCTCACCAAGCCCTTAAGGACATGGTCCTCTGCTTTGCAGTCTTGGTTCCCTGGGCTCGCAGCACAAGAGCACAACCCTGAGTGCCTGGCTAGAGAGCTCTTTGGGAACTTTTCACATGAGTGGAGCGGAAATACCAGGAAGTGGGAGGAGTTCTGGTCTCTCCAGACAAGAAGCTAAAGAGGGTGGAGGAGTCAGAAGGGACATCCTGCCTCGCTTTAGATGGCTACACACCAGAGGGAATCGGCTCAGACAACAAGCCTAGCGCCACACAGGCCCCTGATTGGATGGAGAAGCATATCATGCTCATGGGTTGAAAGTATATACTCACCAGAGAAAGATGTATTAAGGCAAGGACACTTTGTTTGCTCAGTGTTTGAGACACTGTGGCAACAAAGGTGTTCTTGGAAAACTTAAAATGTTATTGAGAGTGGTTTGGGAAGTAATTACATCACTGTTAATCATTTAGTAGCTTTGATTACTGAGCAGACAGCTGCCCCTCCTCCCCTCCACTTTCTGGGTGTTTTTGCTCTTCATGCTAAGGCTCTATAGGGGGGTCAGGAACGGTAATCTAGGAGATGGGGTCAAAGACCACAAAATAAATATTCAGATCAGAAATATGGCGTTCAGGCTGGACCAACTTGCTAAACTTCAGATTATACCTGTAGCCAGAAGAAAACTTGAAAGTCTAGATTAGGATCCCCAGATGATGAGAAGCACCGTTCAGGTGGCAAAGACTCATTCCTGGTGGAAACAGGTGTGAGAAAGAACACATCATAGGCCGGTGGAAGAGTATTTTAGCCTCCCAGGATAGATATCAGGTGTTGAAGTACGTAAGCGGTCATGTCCCCGTGAAAGGGGATTGTCAGCCCCTCGCGTAAACATTTTCAGAAACAAGATCAGTGTGTCCTCATCAGAAAGCCAAGGTCAGTGCCCCATCCTTGGCCTTCTAGGAGTAGTGTCTGCATGGTCACCTAAAGGAGTGGCTTTTGGATCCAAGGAATCTGCTTTGTTTCAGTTCTAAGAAACACAATCTCCTGCCTTTACACAAGTTCAACCTTTGCTCCACTTTCCTGTGGCTCTTCAAACATTTACTTACTAGAAGCTTTGTATTCATTGGCCGCATCACCACTATTTGCAAGAGTGGAGAACACAACAGGGAAGTTTGAAGTTCACATGTGGACAGGTAATCGCTGCCTTTAACTTGCTCTTACTTAGTGGAGGGTTAGTACGAGGTGTGATAGATCTTCAGGGATGCTCCCTTTAGGAACTTGTAAACAGGACTTGGAGAGAAACTTGCTGCCATCACCAAACATGGAATACTTGGTTAGTTTTGAATCTACCAGAGCCCTAGGGTTTTAGGACAAGGAGCTGGTAAGGTCAAAGGGCTCTGCCCCCTGCCATTTTTCCACTTCGTCAATAAGAAAACGGAGGCTCAAATCCAGCCCCTTGGCAAAACCTGAGGTTGATGCATTTTCCCAGAACACAGGATGAGATGCAAGAGAGTGTGTGAGGACAAGGGTGATGGTTGTCCTTCCCTCAAGGTGATTATGGGCTCATCTTGTACTTCAACACCCTTTTCTGCTTCCAGACAAGTTCAACTCCACACATTCCAAACCTTTACTTTTCTCTAAACATGATTAGGCCACAGATTTACAAGCCGAAGGGAGGCAACTGGGGATGGGGGAAGCAGTTGGGGAGAGGGGGAAGGCAGCTAGAAAAAAAGCCAGAGCTCTTACTAAAGCCCTTCCACCCTGGATCAGCTCAGTTTATCTGACCGTGGATGCTGAGCAGCTGACTCTGTGTCTAGTTTATGGCACAGGCGGGCCAGCATTGAGGAAGTCATAAATGAGGCAGAAAGGACTCTCCCTCTGTAATAATCTCTTCAGAAAGCAGAGATGGGCTAAAGTAGTTATGAATCAGAGCACTACCCCACTGACCTAGGAAACCAAACTCTGTACCTCTGCTGGCCACGTACAGGCTACTTTTGTTCCAAACCATCCTTGGATGCAACCACGTGGCCTCCCCCATCAACCACCACGGCACTGGTAACTTTCAGGCATAAGAATCTCCTAGAAGGGAAGAGGGCTGGAGAAGGAAAGTGGAGAACAGTGTGCCCCCTCCCAGCCACCACAGTCCCTACCGAGCCTCCTCAGCTGCTTTTAACCTCAGGCCTTTCCACTCCAGCCAATCAAGCACTTCACACAACGTGGGGGAGGGGGTGTAACTATAGCAACTCTTTTCCAGACGATGATTGCCATCACCTGGACCACTGCATCTCTGTTGCTCTCCCCCTCTGAGGGCTATGGAGAAATGCAAGGGACTGAGTTCAGCAGAGGATAATTAGAGCCCACAAAGGTAAGCCAAGTGCCTAAGAGGTGTGAGGACTCAGACCACTGTGAGGTTCTCCTGACCTGAGAATTCAGATAGCATGAGTTAAAGCCCATGCTTTTACTCCACGAATGCAAGTCTGTGGGGTTTGTTATTAATTAAAATGTTCACTTTTCTTCTTCATCGCAGACATTAAGACAAAACATGAAAATTAAGTAAAGAGAAGAAGAAACCACCCATATAATTTCCATCATCCAGAGAGAACAACTTTTAGTGGTTTGGTGTATATAAATCTTTGCTATGAAGCCTATGTGCCTTTTTAAGAAAATAAAAATGGAATACCGTACATGTCTTATTTAAAAAAAGATTTATTTCTTAAAGAGAGAGACAGAGACAGAGAGAGCAGGGGGAGGGGCAGAGGGAGAGAGAGTCTTAAGCAGACTCCATGCTGAATGCAGAGCCCAATGTGGGGCTCAGTCCTACGACCCTGAGATCATGACCTGAGCCAAAATGGAGTTGGATGCTCAGCTGACTGCACCACCCAGGGGCCCCAGTACATGTTGTTTTTACAGTGTGCTTCCTCACTTAAAACATTGTGACTATCTTTCCAAGTCAATAAATGTACATTTAAAATATCATTTTGAATGACTGCATAGTCCTTAATCATATGGATTCATGCCAGCTTATTTATCCAGCCCCCTATTATTGGACATAAAGTTTGTGTTTAATTTTTTTTAATTAAGATTTTTATTTTAACTGCAGTATAGTTACCATACAGTGTTATATTTGTTTCAGGTATACGGTTTGTGTCTAATTTTTGACTGTAGTTAAATTTTATCATATGATCTTATTTATTTAGGTCAAATCCCCCAAAGTGGAATTTCTGAGTCAAAAATGCATATATTCTAAGACTTGGATGCATATTGAGAAACTGCCATCAATTAACTTTCCTATCAGCACTGTATGTCTGTTTATTAAACTCTCACTAACACTGAATCTCACTGGTATCTTCTTCCGGTTTTGACCATAACCACGTGTAAGTACTTACAGATACAAAAAGTACTGTAGCGCCTGGGTGGCTCAGTTGGTTAAGCGGCTTCCTTCGGCTCAGGTCATGGTCTCAGGGTGCTGGGATCGAGCCCCGTGTCGGGCTCCATGCTCAGCTCATCCATGTTTCTACTTCTCCTTCTCCCTTTGCCCCAAACCCCGCTCATGCTCTCTCTCTCTCAAATAAGTAAATAAAATCTTTAAAAAAAATAAGAATACAAAAAGTACTCATACTGATTATGATTAATATGAATTTGTACGTTTAAAGGTCCAACACTGTGCTGGATCTGAGGACCCAAGGAAGGACACACGCAGTCAACTTGGCCTCACAGTTTCTCAGAGAAAGACAACCTATAAATGTAAAAAATCTAAAATTATCTAGAGTGGGAGTATAAATTTTAAGAAGTTTGTAAATGGGAGGAGGAGGGTGATGCAGAGCATGTAATAAGACATTGTTTCTAGAATCCTTGCTTTGGCATTATGACCGGTGCAATGATATACCCATCAAGGATGCACCTTTATTGAGTTCCCGCTAAATGGGAAGCAGCATGCTAAGGAATTATATAATCTCACAATATCTTTACAACATTCTTCTGAGAGGGGGTTTGTCATGTTATTTTGAAATTGAGGAAATCAGGGCACAGGTGTAACTGACTTACCCAAGGCCACATACATCTGGTAACCATCTGAGTCAAAAAGGTCCATGGAACTATGGTTAGAGCATGGGAGCCTAGACTCAGATGATTTGCCAGTTTGACACTGAGCTGTCCTAGCAGAGGGGAGAGAGAGAATCTGTAGCTCAATGAAGAATCAGTTATGATGAGTTTGGTTTGGAGAAAAGCCAACCCCTCTAATCCACAGGTTTGAAAATAGCCCTCTGAGGTAGGCGAGACCTAAAGCTCAGGAATCCCATTGGAGTGGGGGGCGGGGAGCTTGCTACTGAAGGAACATAACTAGAGGATGGATAGTCATTGGCTGTTCTTTCCCTCTTCTCACTTTAGACTGTCTCAAAAGTTCTCAAACCTTAGCGTACGTAGGGATACACGAAGGCCTGTTAAATTCAGATCCCCCGGGTAAACCCAAGACCCTGCAGTGGGGCCCTTGAATCTATCCATCTGACCATCAGGAGAGACTGATGTAGGTGGTCCTTAGGTCAAGCTTTGAGAGCCATAGCAAGTTTACTGCGCTGAAATACATAATTCTGAGGTGAGTAGGGGAGGCTAGATGCTTCCCTGCCAGTGGGATCCAGAAGAAAGCCCGTAGTAGGGGGAAACAGAGCCCTTTATACTGAAGAGCCTTTGCCCAGCTGGTAGCTGGGTCATCTTACCTGGGGATAGCAATGGCTTTCCAAGGGGCCTGCCATCCCTGTAATACTTCATGTAAGGTAGTAGTTCATATGTAAAATATTACATATGTAATACTTGACATGTAATTAATCAACAAAGAATTGGCTCTGGCTTTGCCCTGAGCTGTGTAGACGGAGAGTGAGTGTTTATCCTCACAGTAACCTCTCCTTGGGGCCCTAAGCCTGGGTGAGGGGTACAGACCGTACCGGCTGTCAGTAAATCCCCTCACAGCCATCAGCTCACTTAAGCTAGGAGAATTTCCTATAAGATGGATTCAGCAGGTGATAATCATCATCATTATGATGATATCAACATCATCAACCATCACTATCATCATCATCACCACCACCACCATCTAACGTGGATGAAATGGTTCTTTCCCCGGGCATTGTGCCAGGCACTGGATCACTTTCAATCCTCACCATGTCACCTGGGTGAAGATCCCTCTACAGTTTTACCCCCATTTTAGGGATCAGGAAATGAAGGGAAGTAACATGTCCCAGGCCACACAATTTGTGGTGGAGTTAGAATTCAGCCCAGGCCATCTGCTTACAACTTGAGTGGTTCTCTTGATTTTTCCCTTACTAGTGAGGAGGGATTAGGGTTTAGGAGGATGGAGGGGGGTTATGTGACCTTCCCAGGACCATGAAGTTTGTCAATGGTGTCCCTGGATCCATTACCATGGTCTTGCTGACTCCCTGCCCCAGCCTCTTTCTTCAAGACTGCAGCTTCTAGATGTGTTAGGACAGACTCTGAAAAGGGAAGGTTTTGGTTAATTAATGGCACTGAACAGAAAGCAAGCTGTGGTCCTCAGGGAACTGTACTATCTTTTAAGCTCCTGGCATGAGCGTTCAGGAGGCTGAGCCTCTGAGTTCTGCAGTGATACAGGTGTTAGATGCCATTTACGGCTCCCAGGATAGGCGCTGAGGCCTCACTCAGGTCTGGGCTCTGTTTGGGGATTGAAAGTCATGCTGCCCAGAATTCGAGAGATAAGCGATACGATAAGATGAAACAACATTAGAATATTTGGGATCCCAGAAGAAGAAGAAAGAGAGAGAGGGGCAGAAGGTATATTGGAGCAAATAATAGCAGAGAACTTCCCTAACGTGGGGAAGGAAACAGGCATCAAAATCTAGGAGGCACAGAGAACCCCTCTCAAAATCAATAAAAATAGGTCAACACCCCGACATCTAATAGTAAAACTTACGAGTCTCAGAGACAAAGAGAAAATCCTGAAAGCAGCTTGGGAAAAGAGATATGTAACCTACAATGGTAGAAACATTAGACTGGCAACAGACCTATCCACAGAGACCTGGCAGGCCAGAAAGGACTGGCATGATATCTTCAGAGCACTAAATGAGAAAAATATGCAGCCAAGAATACTATATCCAGCCAGGCTGTCATTGAAAATAGAAGGAGAGATAAAAAGCTTCCAGGACAAACAAAAACTAAAGGAATTTGCAAACACAAAACCAGCCCTACAAGAAATATTGAAAGAGGTCCTCTAAGCAAAAAGAGAGCCTAAAAGCAGCATAGATCAGAAAGGAACACAGATAATATACAGTAACAGTCACCTTCCAGGCAATACAATGGCACTAAATTCATACCTTTCAATAGTTACCCTGAATGTAAATGGGCTCAATGCCCCAATCAAAAGACACAGGCTATCAGATTGGATTAAAAAACAAGACCCATAGATAGGCTGTCTGCAAGAGACTCATTTTAGACCCAAAGACACCCCCAGATTGAAAATGAGGGGGTGGAAAACCAATTACCATGCTAATGGACACCAAAAGAAAGCTGGGGTGGCAATCCTTATATCAGACAGATTAGATTTTAAAACAAAGACTGTAATAAGAGATGAAGAGGACACTATATCCTACTTAAAGGGTCTATCCAACAAGAAGATCTAACAATTGTAAATATCTATGCCCCTAACGTGGGAGCAGCCAATTATAGAAGGCAATTAAAACAAAAGCAAAGAAACACATTGACAACAATACAATAATAGTGGGGGACTTTAACACCCCCCTGACTGAAATGGACAGATCATCTAAGCAAAAGATCAACAAGGAAATAAAGACTTTAAATGAAACACTGGACTAAATGGACTTCACAGACATATTCAGAACATTCCATCCCAAAGCAACGGAATACACATTCTTCTCTAGTGCCCATGGAACATTCTCCAGAATTGATCACATCCTAGGTCACAAATCAGGTCTCAACCGGTACCAAAAGATTGGGATTATTCCCTGCATATTTTCAGATCACAATGCTTTGAAACTAGAACTCAATCACAAGAGGAAAGTCGGAAAGAACTCAAATACATGGAGGCTAAAGAGCATCCTACTAAAGAATGAATGGGTCAACCAGGAAATTAAAGAAGAATTTAAAAAATTCATGGAAACCAATGAAAATGAAAACACAACTGTTCAAAATCTTTGGGATACAGCAAAGGCGGTCCTGAGAGGAAAGTATATAGCAATACAAGCCTTTCTCAAGAAACAAGAAAGGTCTCAAATACACAACTTAACCCTACACCTAAAGGAGCTGGAGAAAGAACAGCAAATAAAGCCTAAACCCAGCAGGAGAAGAGAAATAATAAAGATCAGAGCAGAAATCAATGAACTAGAAACCAAAAGAACAGTAGAACAGATCAACAAAACTAGGAGCTGGTTTTTTGAAAGAATTAACAAGATTGATAAACCCCTGGCCAGACTTATCCAAAACAAAAGAGAAAGGACCCAAATCAACAAAATCATGAATGAAAGAGGAGAGATCACAACCAACACCAAAGAAATACAAACAATTATAAGAACATATTATGAGCAACTCTATGCCAGCAAATTAGATAACCTGGAAGAAATGGGTGCATTTCTAGAGATGTATCAACTACCAAAATTGAACCAGGAAGAAATAGAAAACCTGAACAGACCTATAATCACTAAGGAAATTGAAGCAATCATCAAAAATCTCCCAACAAACAAAAGCCCAGGGCCAGATGGCTTCCCAGGGGAATTCTATCAGACATTTCAAGAAGAATTAATACCTATTCTCCTGAAACTGTTCCAAAACATAGAAATGGGAGGAAAACTTCCAAACTCATTTTATGAGGCCACCATTACCCTGATCCCAAAACCAGACAAAGACCCCATCACAAAGGAGAATTACAGACCAATATCCTTGATGAACATGGATGCAAAAATTCTCACCAAAATACTAGCCAATAGGATCCAACAGTACATTAAAAGGATTATTCACCACGACCAAGTGGGATTTATCCCTGGGCTGCAAGGCTGGTTCAACATCCGCAAATCAATCAACGTGATACAATACATTAACAAAAGAAAGAACAAGAATCCTATGATCCTCTCAATAGATGCAGAAAAAGCATTTGACAAAGTACAGCATCCTTTCTTGATCAAAACTCTTCAGAGTATAGGGATAGAGGGTACATACCTCAATATCATAAAAGCCATCTATGAAAAACCTACAGCGAATATCATTCTCAATGGGGAAAAGCTGAGAGCTTTTCCCCTAAGGTCAGGAACGCGGCAGGGATGTCCACTCTCACCACTGCTATTCAACATAGTATTAGAAGTCCTAGCCACAGCAATCAGACAACAAAAAGAAATCAAAGGCATCCAAATCAGCAAAGAGGAAGTCAAACTCTCACTCTTTGCCGATGATATGATACTGTATGTGGAAAACCCAAAAGACTCCACCCCAAAACTGCTAGAACTCATACAGGAATTCAGTCAAGTTAGCAGGATATAAAATCAATGCACAGAAATCTGTGGCATTCCTATACACCAACAACAAGACAGAAGAGAGACAAATCAAGGAGTCGATCCCATTTACAATTGCACCCAAAACCATAAGATACCTAGGAATAAATTTAGCCAAAGAGGCAAAGGATCTGTACTCAGAAAACTATAAAATACTCAGGAAAGAAATTGAAGAAGACACAAAGAAATGGAAAAACGTTCCATGCACATGGATTGGAAGAACAACTATTGTGAAGATGTCAGTGCTACCTAGAGCAAGCTACACATTCAATGCAATCCCCATCAAAATACCATCCGCCTTTTTCAAAGAAATGGGAACAAATAATCCTAAAATTTGTATGGAAGCAGAAGAGACCCCGAATAGCCAGCGGAATATTGAAAAAGGAAAGCAAAGCTGGCGGCCTCACAATTCCGGACTTCCAGCTCTATTACAAAGCTGTCATCGTCAAGACAGTATGGTACTGGCACAAAAACAGACACATAGATCAATGGAACAGAATCGAGAGCCCAGAAATGGACCCTCAACTCTACGGTCAACTCATCTTTGACAAAGCAGGAAGGAATGTCCAATGGAAAAAAGACAGTCTCTTCAACAAATGGTGTTGGGAAAATTGGACAGCCACATGCGGAAGAATGAAACTGGACCATTTCCTTACACCACACACAAAACTAGACTCCAAATGGTTGAAAGACCTAAACGTGAGACAGGAGTCCATCAAAATCCTAAAGGAGAACACAGGCAGCAACCTCTTCGACCTCAGCCGCAGCAACTTCTTCCTAGAAACATCGCCAAAGGCAAGGGAAGCCAGGGCAAAAATGAACTATTGGGATTTCATCAAGATCAAAAGCTTTTGCACAGCAAAAGAAACAGTCCACAAAACCAAAAGACAACCGACACAATGGGAGAAAATATTTGCAAATGACATATCAGATAAAGGGCTAGTATCCAAAATCTATAAAGAACTTATCAAACTCAACACCCAAAGAACAAATAATCCATCAAGAAATGGGCAGAAGACATGAACAGACATTTTTCCAAAGAAGACATCCAAATGGCCAACAGACACATGAAAAAGTGCTCCACATCGCTCGGCATCAGGGAAATCCAAATCAAAACCTCCATGAGATACCACCTCACACCAGTCAGAATGGCTAAAATGAACAAGTCAGGAAACGACAGATGTTGGCGGGGATGTGGAGAAAGGGGAACCCTCCTACACTGTTGGTGGGAATGCAAGCTGGCGCAACCCCTCTGGAAAACAGTATGGAGGTTCCTCAAACAGTTGAAAATAGAGCTACCATACAAGCCAGCAACTGCACTACTGGGTATTTACCCCAAAGATACAAATGTAGGGATCCGAAGGGGTACGTGCACCCCAATGTTTATAGCAGCAACGTCCACAATAGGCAAACTGTGGAAAGAGCCAAGATGTCCATCGACAGATGAATGGATAAAGAAGAAGTGGTATATATACACAATGGAATATTATGCAGCCATCGAAAGGAATGAGATCTTGCCATTTGCAACGACGTGGTTGGAACTGGAGAGTGTTATGCTGAGTGAAATAAGTCAATCAGAGAAAGACATGTATCATATGACCTCACTGATATGAGGAATTCTTAATCTCAGGAAACAAACTGAGGTTTGCTGGAGTGGTGGGGGGTGGGAGGGATGGGGTGGCTGGGTGATAGACATTGGGGAGGGTATGTGCTATGGTGAGTGCTGTGAATTGTACAAGACTGATGAATCACGGATCTGTACATCTGAAACGAATAATACAATATATGTTAAGAAAAAAAAGAAGATAGCAGGAAGGGAAGAATGAAGGGGAGTAAGTCAGAGGGGGAGACGAACCATGAGAGATGATGGACTCTGAAAAATAAACTGAGGGTTCTAGAGGGGAGGAGGGTAGGGGGATGGGTTAGCCTGGTGATGGGTATTAAGGAGGGCACGTTCTGCGTGGAGCACTGGGTGTTATGCACAAACAATGAATCATGGAACACTACGTCAAAAACTAATGATGTAATATATGGTGATTAACATAAAAATAAAAAATTATTAAAAAAAGAAAGTCATGCTGCCCAGCCAACATTAATTCTGACACTCTTTACTAGTATGCTGGTGACTTGGCTTGAGGCTGCTAACCTCGCTGTGGGCTTCCAGGTTCCCTGGAACATCTCCCATCCATTCAGTATGCAAAGGCTGGGTGCAGGCCTCCAGATTGCCATGGACAAGATCAACTCAGAGACAGTGGACCTCGGAAGCTTCAGCTGGGAATTCACTTATACCAACTCAACTTGCAGCATCAAGGAGTCTCTTGCTATTCTCACCAATCAGGTCCAGAGACAACAGATTTCTGCCCTGTTTGGACCAGCATGTCCAGAAGCAGCAGAGGTAGAGTATAGCCTTCTAAAAACTTTGGCTGGTTTTCGTCGGAAGGGATGGTTTTAAAGGTGATGGGACAGACTTGAATAATCTCTTGGCAAGGATGACATTATTATAAATAATAACTATGTAGGGTTTGGATACCATTTCTTTGAGATGTAATTAGACCATGTAATTAGAACAGGTAATATTCTCTTGAAAGAAAGGCTTTCAAATCAATAATTGTTAGTTCACTCACTAACTTGTAGATAGATGTTCACTAACAAACTCGTCGATTATTTGGACATGGTGCTGTTGTGTGTAGACTCATACTATTCACTCGAATGTTGTCAGCCACATGGCTCAGGAAAATTAAGTAGAAAATGAATGTTTTGTTTCAAGCAGAAAAACATCATTTGTTTGTGTAGGTTTCCCTTTGGTGTGTGTGATAAATCATTCAGTGATGTTGAGAGAAAATGGGAAAGAGTGAAGTATGACAGATTGCTATAAACTGGGGCAAGCAAAGAAGACAATCGAATGACTTGTATCTGTTTAGTTAATGGGATTAGCTTTGTGGAAGTCCTTGGTATCTTGCCCTCTGAGAGGTGTGGATGCAAGGTGGGAATAGGAAAGAGCATTATGGCCCTCACTCTCAAAAATACTGCATAACTGTCATTAGTGGCTGCTATCAAATGAAGTTCACACTTGAACTTGGATCTTGGTCTCTTCTGGAATTTTTCTTCTGACACGTTTCTAGCTGTCCAGAGCCTACTCATTCTTCAAAGTCAAGTTCAAATGCCATGGAGTCTTTCTTCACTCCTCTGCCCTCACCCCTCATATCCCTAATTCCTCAATCAGAAGTAATTTTTTACTTTTCTTAACTCCTGTAGGTCTATAGCCTATAAATATTGAAGGGTATATTCAACTCTGAAACTATTTTTAGATGTCTTAGCTCCTGTAATAAGTGATCATAAGCTCTTTTAAGGGCAAGATCTCCAAAGTTGGTTGTAAATAGTAAGCTCCTAATGAAAAGTATTGAGAAGTGAATAAGGAAGAAATAAGTCAACAAATGCTTGCTGTGGTTATTCTTGTCCTTTGAGGTTTTGCATCCTCAAGATGGATCCAAAACATTATCATCAATATTCCAAAAGAGAGGGTCCAGTATGACCCACAGACTTACCAAATTCTAAGTTTACGTAGATACCTTATGATAGGGTTTGAGTGTAGTGTAAACTGAATTATGGAAAGACATCCCTTTGGTTCCTTTCAAGATTATTGGCTTGCTGGCCTCAGAGTGGAATATCCCTGTGTTTGACTTCACTGGACAAATGGCAAAACTGGAGGACAACTTCTTATATGACACCCATGTGACCCTTGTGCCACCCAGGCACAAAATTGGTGATGTGCTCCAGAGAAGTCTCCAGTACCTGGGCTGGAAACACATTGGGGTGTTTGGAGGTCACTCTGGGCCTTCCTCCTGGGATGGAGTGGATGAATTGTGGAAGGTTGTAGAGAATGGACTCAAAACCCATTTCACTATCACTGCCAGTGTGAAATACACCAACAATGACCCAGCGTTCCTTCAAGAGAATCTTAGAAGCATGTCATTGGCTGCCAGAAGTAAGTAGGAAAGAGTCTTCTGTTGCTTATGTTTAGAGAGCCAAGTAAGAAAAGCAGATTGTTTGAAAAAAAACAAAGAACTCCTCGTTTTTCTATGGATGTAAGCAGAAAGAAACGGGGTGCAAAATTAATGATACACAAAGCATCACCAACAACAAAGTCATTTTTTTTTAATCTACAGTGAAATCCCTGATGCTATAGTGTTATGATGCATAGAGTAGGTTCTGGAAGCATCTACCAGGTGGGCTGGGTCCTTCATTTGGGTTATTGTTTAGAGCACGGGCTCTGGAGGTAAACAGCCGTAGGTTTGAAACCAGCCTCTGACACTTTCTAGCGGTGTGCTCTTGAGCAAATACATTAACCTCTCTGTGCCTCAGATACCTTCCCTGTAAAATGGAGACAATCTTCCTACCTACGTCATAGAATGGTGAGGATTAACTAAAGTCATGCCTGTTGAGTGCTGAACATAACTGGTCAGCATAAGATAGCAATTATTCTTATTGTGGTACTTAAGAGGCTCTCCTTTCTAGCATGATTTAGTAACTGACTCTTCTGTTCTTCAAATAAATTAAGCCCTTTATGGCCTTCATGGCCTTGGGACTTGGAGACTTGCTGATCCCTTGGCCTGGAGTGCTACCTGCCACCCTACCCCACTCCACCCAGCACTCTTTCTGTGGGTAGCTTCCTCTTATCCTTTCAGATTCAGCCCAGAGCCCACCTTGTCTGAGGGGCCTTTTCTGACTGCCTGCTATGGAGCAGTACCCCACCCCCACCCCACCACTCACACATTAATATCAGAACCTCCTTTCCCCTCACAAACCAGAACCTTACATGCTCTCTCTAACTCTTCACTTGTATGCTGTGTGACTGTCAGCTTCCTGAGGGCACGGGTCTTCTCTCGTGCCAACTGCTGTATCCTTTGCAACACACAATTGGGACTCAAATAAGCAGACTCTCATTTACCTCATTTAAAAAATAAGTCACTGCTTCAGTTGGGTGTCCTCAAAATGCATGCTGATGTGTTTGGAGGGAAGAAAAGCGGATGGCCTGTCCCTCCTCCTCGTCCCCCATCCAGACTCAGAAGGTCTGAATGCTCCTGATTCTGGGTCATCTATGAACTCCTCCTAACTGCTGTGTGGCTGATGAGTCACAAGCCAGATCTGTTGCTCTGAGCGAATTAAATGAAGAAACTAGAGCACAGAAGTGGCCACCAGTTTTGTTGGCTTGTACTTTGGGACAGACCCACAGTGAGGATTTTTGGGCTGCAGGGTGAAAGCTGCCAGCCTGTGGACTGTGGACGTGGTTCAGGAAGTGTCCACACTGGGGACGGTTTAGGCATTCCTGTTTCCTCAAGCTTGCTCAAGGAAAGAGAAAGTTCAGGTCTCATTTGCTCATTTGGAGTGGCTTCAGGCCACACTTTTTAAAAATGTGTGTGTGTGTGTGTGTGTGTGTGTGCGCGCGCGCGCGCGCGCATGTGAGCATGTGCCAGTGACTGACTTTGTTTTCTCTTCTTAGTTATCATCCTAATCTGCAGCTCAGAGGATGCAAAAATTATTCTGCTGGCTGCAGAGAACCTGGGACGCAGCACAGGAGAATTTGTCTTCATTATTGTGCTGTGGTTGGAGGTGGGTGCCAATAAGCCCTCAGTGACCCCCTCAGTAAGAAGTAACAAGTCGGGGTCCCTGGGTGGCTCCATCAGTTGAGTGTCCGACTCTTGGTTTTGGCTCAGGTCATGATCTCAGGGTCATGGGATCGAGCCCCACACTGGGCTCTGTGCTCAGCGGGGAGTCCACTTGAGATTCTCTCTCTCCTTCTCCCTCTGCCCCTCCCCCCACTCGCGTTCTCTGTTGCTCACTCTCTCTCTCTCTCTCTCTCTCTCTCTCTCAAATAAATAAATAAAATCTTAAAAAAAAAAAAGAATTAACAACTAGGGAACACTTGCTATGTGCCAGATGCATTAGCTCACTGAATACTCACTACTACCTTATGAGCCAGGTACACTTATGTCCTCATTTTATGATCGGGACACTGAAATGGAGCTCAAAGAACTTACCCAGAGTTCTTCTGCATAGTGAGTGAGAGGTCCCTGTTGGAGCCCCAGCAAAGGCCTGGAAAGACCAATATACTGGTTCCATAAGGCAATTCTTAAGTGGTTTGGTTCATGTAATGATCAGGATGGCTAAAATGTACCACATACCTCCTCTAAGTTCCTATACGTACACATATTACTTGTCCTGTTGCACTCAGTATTCTGAGAGACCCATGAGGCAGATATTCCAGCCTCAATTTACACCATCGTGGCACTCATTTCCAACAACCTTGGAAGGTAGACGTTATTAGCATTTCAAAGAACCAACCGGAGGCTCCGATAACTAAGGTACCTTACCCAAGAGCTCAGAGCTCCCCAGTGGCATAGCTGGTCCTCCACACTGGGTCTTTTGGACACTGGGACTGAGCCGTTCACCCCAATAGCTCTGCCTTATGGAGTGCTGACTTGTACCAGGCCCCACCGTGAACACTTGATATACTGAAACCCATTTTAGCTCACATCACCCCACGGGGAGGTACTTTTTATTGCCCTCATTTTATTGATGAGGAAACTGAGTCCCTGAGGGCAGAAATAACTTGCCCAAGGCTATGTGACTAGGAGGAGGGAGAGCTGGTATTCAAACCCAAGTAGGGTGGCCTCAGGGTCTGTCAGCACATCCCACTCGCAGTCTTTTAAAAAATGCCACATACATTTAGCTATGGACACACTGTATAATTTTTATAGCAGATTTATCTTTCTAAAGTGAACTTGGTTTGTTTTATTTATTTTTTTAAAGATTTATTTATTTGAGAGAGAGAGCACGAGTGAGGGGAGGGGAAGCAGGAGAGAATCTTTAAGCAGATTCCCCACTGAGCAGGGAGCCCAAGGTGGGGCTTGATCCCATGACCCATGAGATCATGACCTGAGCTGAAACCAAGAGCTGGACCCTTAGTGGACTGAGCCCACCCGGGTGCCCCATAAAGTGAGCTTGTTTTATATAATCATGAGCTGAAACATAGCAAAAGGGAGTGAAGAAAAATGTATAATAATATTCTGGAGTTCTTTTATCTTTTTATCAAGAAGTATTTTGGATTGCCCAAAGTGTCTCAGATTTTTCTGGGCAGCCAGCTGGAATTCTAAACATATGCCAGACTTCCCAGAACGTCCTCCTGCCTCTCTTGGTTATTGCTGACCACCTTTTCTCTTCACTTCTCTCTCCTCTGCCTGCTGCAGCCAGATGAGGAGAGGCTGGGACAGGTCTTAGTACTGGCAGGGAAGCCTTCAACCCCCTCGTCACTTTCTCCCCAAGCCTCGACAATCACATTCCAACTGGCTTACAGTGGCAGAAAGCTTATAGAATTAAAAATATACCATACAACGTCCATGCAATTGAATTCACGCTAATTTAAAAAAAGGAATAGCATAAATTCATTCTATAAAATATCCCCAATATAGGCTTCCTATATGGGGAAAAATATCAAGGTACAGAACAGCATTATACTGTGATATTATTTACATAAAATGTACACACATGCACATACACACTCCTCTGCACAGGCCTAGAACGGTTGGGTACCTCTCGGAACAGACAGGAGGGAGCCGTAGGGAAATCAGGAAAGGCCTGCATGTATAGATACATACAGTAAGTGGGCACTACTTTCATAATAGTAATAATATAGATAATAACAATCCTAACAAACCACTGAAGCCACAAGCAGAAAATTGAGAATTAACAGTCCTTAATTTTTCAAGCTTTTTGCCACCCTTTGGTACAAGGTAAGCTTTCTGCATCTTAGCTTCTTGACACCCCAGGTAAGCTTTTATTCTTTATTAGTCTTATTTGGCTTCCATCCCACTGCTTCAGTGCTGGCTTGAAAATGTGGACGCGTGGCAGGCCTTCCAGAGTCATTGTGTTTCCGAGGATTACGAGGAAGAGATTCGATCTGACATTGTCTTTAAGCAGTTCTGTTGAACAGGGATATGTCCTACGATGGCGACATTTATTTCCTTGTGTTTTAGGACAGCTTTTGGAAGGAGGTATTGACAAATCGGAAGGTGACACACTTCCCCACGGTCTACGAGTCAGTGTTTCTCATAGCCCTGGACTCCTATGGAGAAGGCCCCGGACATGCAGGCTTCTGGAAGCAAGTCTACCAAAGGCTGAGGGGGCCGCCCTTCTCCAGCACCATCTCCACAGAGGAGCAGGTCTGGTGTGGGGCCTTCCTGCACAGACCCCTGTCCCCTTCTTGGAGAATATTTGTGTTTGGCTCTGCTAGTCTCCCTCTTATTTCCCCTCTGCTTGCCCCACACCCCTAACACACACACACACACACACACACACTTTCTCATCTTCCAGAGCCCACAATAAATAGTAGTCTGATGCCATCTTGTGAAATCTGCACCCCACCATCACAGAGGAGGACAGAGGTTGCTGGGTGAAATGCCGGTGGCCTTTGGAGTTAGAGACCTGGGCTCCCATCCCAGTTCTTTTATTTACTAACTGTGGGCCTTGAGGGGGAATTTCTTAACCTCCCTACACATCTGTCCCTTTACCTGAAAAATGAGACTCCTGAGAACATCTGTCTCTGGGCTGTGGTTTTGAGTAGCTAATAAACCAGTGCATAGAAGGGACAGAAGAGATCCCAGTGAACTCAGGCCCCATTAATTCCCTTTCCTGGCAGGATGCCAGGACCAGGGGGTGTCAGAGATGTGGAGCTAGGAGAGGTCAAGGCAAGCAGATGGTGGAGCACAGGGAGAAGACAGTCAGGAGAGAGATAAGCAGCCAATCTGATCATGAGGGAGATCCCTGACTGTGTGGGATGATGGGGCAAAGTGTCTGATTCCCACAGAGAATTTTTTTTTAAGATTTTATTTATTTATTTATTTATTTGACAGAGAGGGAACACAAGCAGGGGGAGTGCGAGAGGGAGAAGCAAGCTCCCCGCTGAGCAAGGAGCCCGATATGGGACTGGATTCCAGGACCCTGGGATCATGACCTGAGCTGAAGGCAGATGCTTAACAGACTGAGCCACCCAGCCATCCCTCCCACAGAGAATTTTTTATAGAGACACCATTGCCAGAGCTGGAGCTACTCGCAGAGTGGGGCTGATCTGACCTGGAATGTGATGATGGGTCACTGATGACAAGGGTTCCATTAGGAACAAGGTGGCCCATTGTGGATCCTAACAAGTAAGATGATCAACTGATAAATATTTGGGGAGTCATCTACTAAGTGTTAGTTCTGTACCAGGTTCTATGGGGAGAACAGTGCCTAGCCCTTAGTAGGCACTTGTATTTTTGTTGACTAAATGAATAGAACATATAGTGAAGACCTACTATGTGCTTTGGGAGTGGGGAATGGTAGTATACATATTGTACCTCATTTAACTATCACACTCACCATGACAGTGGCTTTCTCCTCATTGTGTAAATAAGCGAGGTGAGACTCAGGTTCAGAGAGGTTATGGAACTCAGCCCATGTCTCACAGCCAATAAAGCAGCTGAGCCAACCTGGCTCCGAAATCTGCCCTCTTTCAATTAAACCAGCCTCCCTCCCACCCAGGGTGTTAAAGAGTTGCTCCTAGATCATGTGATCTAATTGGGAAACTGAGGCCCAAAGAGACAAAGTGTTGTCTGTGATATCCAGGTTTGACAGCACAGGCCCTGGGGAGGTGGGGGGCCCTCCTCCCCCCTGGGGGATGATTGAGACCAGGTGTGTGTGAGGGGGTGAAGAGGCTGGAGAGAGAGTCCCCTCCCACCCAGCCTTTGTCACCCTCGCTGAAGGTGAGCCCGTACCCTGTGAGACATGCCTCGTGAGGTCATGCCAGGATCTTCCCCATCCTGCGCCCTCCCTGATGGGGGGTACTGGGCCTGATTCTTGACTATCAGCTTCTAACGATGGGTCCGCCCTCTCTGGCTTTCCTCGAGGAGCCACCCTGTGTGCTGACCTGCTGCCACCACCTTTCTCTACTTCAGTTTTCTCATTTCTAAGACAGAGATCCTACCTCCTGCCACAGATAGTAATCACAGCCAGAACCAGTCAAGGGCTTACCTTATACCAAGCTGGGTACTGAGAGCTTCTGTGGGCTGTCTCGTTTAATCCCCCCACAACCCATGAGGCAGTCCTATTACTATCTGGATTATATTATACAGGTAAGTAAACCCAGGGCAGAAAAGTTATGTACTTGCCCGGGGAGACAAGGTCATTAGATGGTGGAGCCAGAAATCATACTAAGGCCTGCCTCTCTCTAGGGGCTCAGGTTCTTACTGTTGGGTTAACACTGAGGTGTAGTGCTCATCAAATGCTAGGATTTGTGTTTTCTTTGACTTATCACTCACTTAATAAATTACAGCCTAAACTTTGTCCTGAAACTTAAAGAGGATATAACCCAGACCTGCTCCTTGGGGTTTTCACAGACTCAGTTCATGTGTACTCCATCAACTCCTTTTCCAAGTGGAAATATTAACCAGCTTCCCCTCTTCCTTTTCTTGATGACCCTGAAGGATTTGCTTAAAAAAAAAAAAGGGAGGTGGGGGTGAGGAGTGTGTCTTCCTGCTCTTGTTTTATCCCCTCTGCCAGATCAATTTATTTCCTCTTTCCTGCCCTTTAAAAATTCCTAATGCTAGAATTAGTGGAGGGTGTGAGGGCCAGCAGGGCCCTTTAAGAGAGCCCAAGGCATGTCCCCTTGGGGTTCTGGGGTGCCTGAGCTTTCCAGGACTCAAGGCTGGAGGCCCCTCACTCCTTCCAAACTGGCTTCTGTTCTCTTCTGTGCTGGAGGACTGGCCCTTAACAGAGTTAGGATACAAGTCTCTGCTTCTTGTATTCATTTCTGCCACACAGTGGCCAGGACCACAGCCACAGAACTAGTTGGTGCTGAAGGTCTTTACACCAATCGAAAAGACGACCTTGGCCAAGGAGGTCAAATTAGGAAATGGAGATCCCATCCCCTCTTTGCACAATGAACACAATTCCCGCTGCAGGCAGCAATGTTGGTCATCGCATTTGCTCCAGCCCCTCTCTGCAAACCTTAGCAGGGAGCTGTGCTCAACCCCCAAGTTCAGGATGTCAGCATGCGTATGCATAGCAAGGCAGCATGGGCTGCTGGGAAGAACACGGCCCTTGGGGCCCAGTAGGCCTGCCTCTCTTCCTGGCTCTGAAAACTCAGGGGAGTCTGCCTCCCACCTCTGCTTGTTAAGGAGTGGATGATGGTGCCTCCCCTGCAGGGTCCACTGGGACTAGATGTGTGAAATCACCAGGACTTGCAGTGCTGGGCACAGAGCAGGTGCCTAATAAATGGTTATTTTGTGTCCTGCCCCCAACGGGAACAAATCAACAATAAGCCCTATGTCGGACCGTGTGTCCTTAGTCGCAGGTGTGTCCTTTGTGCATGGTTGAGCGCATCCTAAGCAAGGACAATGAACACACCTGGGCCAGGATGGGGCACCATGTCAATGCCAAAACCAGGAGGGAAGGGGCTCACTAAGAACAAAGTTTGCAAACTCGTGCCTGGGGCCTGGCATGTCATCTGCCTCGTTTTGTCACATCTGATTATTGTAGAGAAGCATAAATCTTGGGTTTTATGTGAAAAAAAAACTGCTTAACGACTTCTTTTTTTTTTTTTTTTAACGTTGGGCGGGCTCCCCAGCATAGGCCTAACGACGTACATCTCCCTGCCCACAGTGGCCTTTGGGCCACGAGAGGACTACCTCTGAACCATCTTCTTTTTCTCACACTCCTCCTTGACCCTTTCTCAGATTCCCTGAAATGGCAAAAACCTCACGGCTGGCTCCTGGTGGCTGCGAGGAGGAGGTTCTGCTGCTGGGAGCTGGTGGGCTGGCATTTCGAGCCCCATGCACCTCTCCCCTCCTCATCATGGGCATCTTCTCTCTTCCCAGGAATCACTGGCCCCGTGTTTGTAGACTCCCAGGGAGAGAGGCATATGAATTACTCAGTTCATGCCCTATGGAAATCCAGAAACAGGACCCTCTTTCTTCCTTTTCTTCAACATGACAGCTATCAGAAAGTAATCAGGTCCTGGGCAGGACATTCCTCCACATGTAGATGGTGCTACAGGAAGGGACCTGGGAGGGGAGGGTGGTTGTGGGGGAGAGGGTCCTGCTGGGAGGCCAGTTTGGGATTCAGCTCCTGGAACCCACCACACAGGTTGTCTGTAGCTCTCTGAACTCATATGAAGATCAACTTTGGGCCTTTAAAATAATTTTGCCCTTGATGGTGGGTGTGGCTCAGCCACTTCAGATTCCAGTTTAGAACACAGCACCCCCCACCCCCCCCCAAGTGCACCTCCACGGGGACCTGGGCCTTCTCTGACACCGCAGCCAGGCAGGTCTCCCTGGCCTATGATCTCAGGGAGAGGCCCTGGCCTAGGGGTGATGGGATACAGTGCCCCCTTGCAGGGTTGAATCCCCAACCAGCTGAACCCACTCACCCAGGCAGCCCGATTCCCAAATCCAGAGCTTGGTGGACACCAGGACCTGGCTGTTGTTCTGGGTTCCCGAGCCTAGGAATCCCTAGAAAAATCCATTTTTTTCTTTCAGCTCTGAATCAATGAGAAAACTGAAAGGAAACCTAAACCTTAATTGAATTTCTACTTGTCCCCACTGTCACCACCACTCCTAATCCAGATTTGATTTGACACTTTTTTCCTCCCTACTCTCATGGAATTTTAAAGTGCCAAAGTAAGTTGGCCCAGGAAATGCAATAACGATGGCAAAATAGATCCTCAGTGTTGTAGGAAGAGGCATTCTCCACGTGGGGGGAGATGTTCTGGTCTGTGAAAGGGCAAGGTGCTCTATAACAAGATTTGTCTATATCCAACATGGGAGCAAATCCCAGTAGCCCCGGAGAGTTGGCAGATCGTTTTTAAATCAAAAGTGACAGGGTTTAAATCAAAAGTTTAAGTCAGCTCTTTTACCCAACAGAAAGATATTGCCCTTCCATGAATTAGATCATCTGCAGGTGAATTTGGAGAGTCTAGGTGAGGTGTGGAAATTGGATGGGTCACCAAATGTTTCAGTTAAGAGACCAAGGCCTGCTTCTTGCAAATGACACGCATGTTTTAGTTGCTCCTGCTATGCCTAAGGTTGAGACAGAGTAGAATAAATCAAGCGAGCCCTGACTTTTCATTGTCTTTTTTTTTTTTTCAAAGACCCATGGGGAATTTCTCCAGGATTCGTTGGCCCCATGGCTCCCTTTCTGAAGACAGACCCAGCTGTGAATTTTACAACGAGCTCTGTGAACCCGCACCTGCTTCTACAGGTCAGGGAGGGTGCTCGGAGAAGGCGGCAGGTAGGGATTCTCCACGGGAGGGGGGTCTCAGCCTCAGTGGTGCTGACATGTCAGGCAGGATGCTTTTTGTGTGGGGATGTGTCCTGTGCACTGTAGGATGCTTAGCAGTGCCCTGGGCCCCCACCCACTACAAGCCAGCAGCATCCTCTAGTTGCAGCCACCCACCCCCGAAATCTCCAACATTGCCTGCCTCCCCTGCAGAGAACCTCAACTCCAGGGAAACCTGGCTCCTGGGATGTGAGTCTCAGGGACTTCATTTCTAAGGAGTTAGAGAGAGTCTGAACAAGGGAGTGTTGCCTGGTGGTTAGGAGCCCAGGCCTGGAGTTGGATGGATCATAACTGAGAACAACTCTAAGGAGAGCACATAGGAAATGTTCAGTCACCACCATTCTCTACAATGGACATTTCTATACAGAGGGGGAGGTGAGTGTAGTTGCCATGGGAACCGGAGGGGGGCGTCAGAAAAGAATCCTTGGAAAAGACAAGTCTGAGTGGACCCAGTATATCCTAGCTTGGGCCCCTGCCTTTGAGGCACCTACTTGGCAGGACCAGCCAGGACCCCGGATGTGCTCACTTCGGTTCTTCAGCAGGCTGTAGTAATGACATGTCTCTGCCCTCCAGGTGTGACTGCTGTGATCCTCACAATGACCCTCCTGATTACTGTCCTGGGAGCTGTGATCATAGGTCTGATTTTAAGGATGCAGAGTGGAAAATTGCAAAAGCAAAATAAAGACATTTGGTGGCAAATCAATTATGATGACATCACCGTTCTGCCCCAGAACAAGGTGAGGCCACACCTAGCCCAGATAGCCATTTTCTGCTCACTGCTAGTGATTTCCAGAAGGGAACTCATCTAGGAGTTTCTGAAAGCTGAGGCTGAGTTATTTATAAAGTGGGTGCTTAACAGAGTCTTAAGACCCGCATTCTGCTTCTGGGCCTCCCATTTCTCCTTGGTGAATATCTTTGGGGGACATCATTTCTAGGCATCAGTTTTTCAATACTTTAAAATGATCAGATGGTCCCAAAGGTTCCCTTCAGCTCTATTACCCTGTGGGCATAAGAACCCATATCTCCTGTTCAGACATTAAAGTTGTCTCCTGGGCAGCATTTAGTTATTTTCAAAACCACATTAACTCCTTGATCTACTGATGACAAAGACAGTTAAGATTCTTTTCCTCGATACACACAAGTTAGACATCGACTGCAGGCCAAACATAGTGCAAGGCATGGCGACATACCGCAAATGATGTCTTCTGAGGAAGGCAAGCACTCTGAGAGACGTCTGTCTACCTGGTAAGACAGAAGCCCCGCAAACGAGAGTACATGTCTCAGCATCGTGAAGGCTTCAGAAAGGAGGTGACATTTGGGAAGAGCGGTTTGCTAGTGGGGAGCAGGAGAGAAGTAACACAGGGTGTGCTAAGATGTGGGGCACTCAAGACGGGGAGGCTTGGCACACATTTAATAAGCATAACGCTATTTGATAAGTATATAACATTTACATAATTTCAAAAAATACTACTATGACCATCTCTTATGACTTAGCATATTTTCGCTTGGAATTCTGAAGTGTCTTTTCTTCCTTTCCTTTTTTTCTTTTTCTCTGTTTTTGTCATTAATATTAAACAGTGCAATCTTTGCAAGTGTATACTGATTATTCTGGAACATTTATTGCCCTACTGGAAACGTTAGTGAGAAATGTTTTTTAGGGTAGAAAGATAGACTTGGGTTTCTGTAGTTTAAGAAGAACTCTTTGTTCCTGGGGGGAAGGAGAGGAAGTGGGGCTCAATTTTACCTTTATCTCAATTTATTAAAAACCTACAAGTGCAATGAATTTTATTTTAAAGATCAGTGAGTTTAGAAGTTCAGATAGTACTTGCTCGGGAGTACATGCTACTCAAGATATTAAGAGAATAATAAGAATCTATGTACTTGAGCAGATGTATGAATCTTAAATGGTTCAAAGCAAAAGAAAAGTGTTCTAGAATGTTGTTGCTTGTCAAAAAAAAAAAAAAGCACCAAGGTAGACCAAAGTATACAGGTTTGTTCTAACAGACATTTAGGTTGACTTTAAAGATGAGGAATACATTATTGTCAAGATCAAACATTTCTCTCATGTTATGTATCTATCATTCCTGTTATATAGGCTTTATTTTCAAAATTGTCATTGTGGTAGTCGTTTCTTTTTATTGGTATCCTTATATGTACTATTCATTCAATAAGTGAGTTAGGACTTTCAAAAAAAAAGGTGACTTGGAGGTACCAAAGTCAAGGAGGCTCCAACATATGAAGACCAGATTGGGATTCATTAGCAAGTCATTTTCAAATGTCCCTGGGGATTCTGGGGCTCACTGGTCTGGCCGGGGGTGAACAATAGATTGAAGGTGGAGGTGTGACAGAGAAGAATCCTGAGCCTCCTTCCCTCTTCAACCAAAGCAACTCTGCTTTGTCCTACCTGGTTTCTGCATTAGGTTTCCAGGTAAGACTCTCCTTGAAAAACAAGGTTCCTCTGTGTTAAACGCATTCTTTAGGTCTTGGGGAGACACTGGGGGTATGAAATAGAGCGGTCATGTGGTTAGATGCTCATTTAGAAAGAGGACTCTGGCATCAAGTAACACATCTAGGTAAGTGCCAGAGCCAGAACTTGAATTTGGGCAGTCTGACCCCAGAGCCTGAGCCATGACGCTGTCTGTGGTGGTATGGACACAAGAGGGACGTGTCGCAGGGAAGCACTCACACTTTGGGTCAGAGGATCAGGATTTGAATCCTGACTCTCCCATGTATTAACTGTGTGACCTTGGCACTCATTTTCTTCACCTGTAAATGGTACAGTCTCTTCAGTACTTGGTCATGCTACTGAAAACAATGGAACTGCTTCCTGTCTTACAGCCATCTCAGAGAGGCACACCTGTGTCGAGAGGGGACAAGAGTCATTCTTCTGGTATGATGGTTTCTGGGGACGCCAGTTCCTTTGTCAAGAGCCAGCAGGGGGAAGAGCTCTTTTATGCCCCAGTAGGGCTTTACCAGGTACTCCTGAGGGCAAAGTGGCTGCCTGTAGGTCCTAGTGTGTGTCTCTGTTCCATTCTCTACATGTCCTTTCTGTCTGGCAGGGTATTGTGAATAGAGGAACACTCCAGGGAAAAGCCAGGGTAGTCCTATAACTCCAGACTTGTGCTTCTCAAACTTGAACTTCTAAAGGAGCCGTAACGGTCCGGGGTGTGGGAGAGAGGCTAAGAAAGGCAGGCAGGGATTATGCTTCAAGCTTCAGCAACTGCCAGTCCTTCTAGCACAGCAACAACATTACCCACAACGGATTCCTCAGTGCAGAATAGCAAGGATGCAGTAATCCATGCTGTAGGACGACAGTGTCCAATAAGGTACCCATTCACCACATGAGGCTAAATAAATTTAAATTAATTAAAATTATATAAAATTTAAAATTAGTTCCCCAGCACCCTAATGTTTCATAGTATTCACTCCTTTAGAAGTTCAAGTCCCCTGGGTGAAAAATATGTGAAGAAAGAAAACCCCTATATTTATTCTTTGAAATGGAAATCCTGGAGAGTAGGGGCAAAAGCTCCAAGCAAGGGGAGACTTGTTCTTTGCCCTAAACTGGATTTAGCAAAGATTGGAGCCAAAGCTTTCCTTATGCAACTGAACTTATTTTTCTAAATATTTACTTGGGTTTTCCAACTACAAAAAACCATCCTGGATATCATCCCTCATCAAACGCTAAGGACCTTTATGAGTACAAAACTATTTTTTCTGAAAAATTTTATTTCTTTATTTAACAGAAAGAGAGAGGAAGAGCATAAGCAGTGGGAGTAGCAGAGGGAGAGGGAGAAGCAGGGTCTCTACTGAGCAGAGAGCCCAATGTGGGGCTCCATCCCAGGACCCTGGGATCATGACCTGAGCCGAAGGCAGACGCTTAACCGACTGAGCCACGCAGGTGCCCCCATAAAACTGTATATTATGGTCAAGTAGCAATTTAGAGATGGCGGCCAACAATCCACAGCATATCCGTATTGGTTAAGCCCCCTGAAATGTTTGTCCTCCTTTCCCTCAAACACCATCACTGGGGTCCCCACCTCTGTGGCCCATACGATGGTGTCCAAACCCTTTAACACAGGCTTAAGGCTCTCTACCCAACCTACTTTCAGAAAAATTGTTTCTCCTGGCTTAAATCCTGTACTCACCCAATGGGTCTTGCTGCTTAGACCATGTGTGTTTTGCTCTCAGACAATGCCATGCCTGCCGCCCCTGCCCCACTCCATCTGGTACCGTCTTGTCCTTCGGGGTTCAACTTAAGCATTACTTCTTCCAAGGACCCTCTCCTCCATCCCGCAGGGGTCCCTGCATCCATGGAACTCCCATCACAGTCCGGAGTCTTTTGCAATTAACCCCATACTAAAAGTGGCAGATCTTGGTTGACATTTAAATCACATGGAGGCTTACCTTCTCTTGTGTCCAGATTCTCTCTCTTCTTCTATGCCAATTTTTCCAGGTTGTCCTGTGATTTGTGGTGAATGATGGACTCTCTAAAAGCAAACTCAATAGTAATGACAACCAAGAAGATAGGCTACTGACTGAAAGCTTGATCTGTGCCCAGCTTTGAGTTAACAGTGTTACATATTTTAACTGACTGAACCCTCAGAAAAACCCTATAAGATGGGTTTTATTTTTAATCTCCATGGTACAGATGAAGAAATGGGAGCCTGGAGAAGCGAAATCCCTTGTTCAAGATTATGTAAGCAGTAAGTAGTAGAAATAGGCTTGAACCAGGTATCTGATTCCAGACTTACACTTAAGACCTCAGCTCACTATTCCTCTGAATGAAAATGAGATATTACTGTATAATAGAAACAGAGCACCCTTAGAGGCAGATGGTCAAATTCTGGCTGTATTACCTACCAGTGTGTGACCTTGGACAAGTCACTTAACCTCAGTGATCTCATCTGGAAACAGGCTAAACATACCCACCTCGCAGGACTGTGTCGTCTGGTAAATGAGATCTCATGTGTTGAGCAACTAGCTGAGTGCCTACAGCTGCCCTAGGGCTGATGTGGGAGCTTGATGGTCCCTTTCGTAGGTGGGTTTCTTGCCGGTTTTCCTGCTTCCCTTCCTAGTCTTTTCTGAGTGGAGCTTTTTCTGGATCATCTAGATTAAGAATATCCCACTTTGTCTCTGGTTCCAGGGAAACCATGTGGCCATCTGCTATGTTGGTGACCAAGCTAAAGCCTGGGTCAGGAAACCATCTGTGCTGCAGGAAATCCGGCTGGTAAGGCGCCTGCCCTTGGAAGAGAGAAAGTAATGATGTTCTCTGGCTCTCTGCTGCCAGCTCCTGGTTCTCATCTGGAAATGCCCCAGGCCACAGGATCAATGGTGGGAAGCTGCTTCCCTTACCTTGGCCCACTACCCCATCCCCTGACAGCCCAGACATTAGGCTTCAGATCCTTTAGCCTGACCCAAGCACCTGAAATCTGGGACCCCTTCCAGCCTTGCTCTTTCTCCTTAATTTTTTCTGGTCTTAATTCTACCTCTCCATCCTCTGTGTCTCCATCCTCTCTGCTGCTCACCTCCCTCGAACCTGGTCCTTGGATAGAGTCAGATTCATGGAGTCTGATTTCTTGCTCGAGATCTGTGACCTGGCATGCCCCTCCCCCCACTGGCATTGACAGCCAAGAACATCAGGAAGAAGGGCCAGGTTTATGGTTTTAGGTTAGACTTTGATCATTCCTCTAGTTTATTTGCTAGAGGAAGGCTGCCTGGATATACCTCCCAGCTCTGCCACTAAGAAGTTGTATGATCTTCAACACATTGTTTTACTGTTTGAGCATCAGTTTCCTCATCTGTGAAATGGGAGCAGTCATAGTTCTTTTTTCACCTTTTCTCTGTGTGAGAATTAGCTGCATGTATGTCAAGCATGTAGCAGAGCTCCCGGCACAGGAGACATACTGTAATCATCAGCTACTATTATTATTTTCATGGGTATGAATTAAGGCACGAAAACATTGTCCCTTTCTTTGGTATTTGCACAGAACCACCCAACATCTGCATTGTCACCCAGTATTGCAAGAAAGGGAGTCTTAAGGCAAACAAACTAGTACATCTTACCTAGGGTTTGATTAGTAGCAGCTAATAAAGAACCTTATCGATGTTTTGCCCTTCATCCAAGAACAGTTCCTCTCGGGTCTAATCAAAAGACCTGAATTATCTCGTTGGGCCACCGGCAGGGGATATGATTAGCAGTGGAATTGCCAACAGTCTGGTTTCCTTTGCTTTGGGTGGAAATTGTCTGAGCCTGTTAGCATCTCTTAAGACATTATAATCACTTCCAAATTATGTTTCTGGACTCATCCTACCCATGGTATGTGACCATCAGCTTTATGTTAGGAACAAGGAAGTATTTAAAAGACTCCAGACCAGGTAACTTTGTCAACATTGAATCGGGTTATGATATCTCCTGGGAAATTTCCAGTACTGGCTGTCGAGTACTCTGCCTCGGGGTGTAGTAGTTCTGGTCGAAATCATCCAATGTGTTAGAATCAAATCCATTCAACATGCGAAGCTCCCTGTGCTTCCAGTGGAGCCACTGGTAGTAATTCGAATAACTGTTTTTTCAGAATGTTTCGAGAAACTCAGATAAGGAGATGGATTGGATGCTCAAACTCTCCTTTGCTTATGACATACTCCATGTAAGTATCATGTAAACCTCATTTAAAGAACAAATACCAGTGTTTTTGAGTTGTTCTGTGTCTTGGGTTAAACTGAACTGTAATCTTTCCTGAAAATTCTCTCTTCCTCAGATCTCCTCGAACAAAATGATTCCACTTCTAAAATTCACCGCTTCAATCAGATTTCCCATTCTTTTCTCCCTCCCTGATTCCAAGTAAATAGTGAGAAGTATTTTACACTAGAGTTGAAAGGGGTGCTGGGCTTATCCAATCAGGAAGAAGCGAGATATTTACATGTCAGGCTGCAACTTTTTACCCCAAAGAAAAGCTAATTACTAGACCATGAAGCAAGCTGGGGAGGAGGGTTCTTAACACCCCTTCCTTCTGCCTAGTTTTTGATTCCTCTCCCCAGAAAACAGCCACAAATCTGTCGAGCTAAGAGGTGGGCTGGGGATGCAGACCTGGGAAGATGTATAAGCAGGCAGGGTCTTTACTTCGGGCAAAGAGGGCTGTGGTGTCTGCAAAACAAGATTAATAATAACGGTAGTAGTAGTAGCTAAAATATATTTAGTGCTTATTTTTGCCCACTTTCTATCGCCTTGTGTGTATTAACTTATTTAATTCTCACAACGAAATATAAGGTAGAGCTATCATTCTATCCACTTCACAGATGGAAGGTGAGTCGTAGGGCCATGTCAGTGTGGACCAGCCTCCTGAGGCTGTCCTCCTTGCCCTCGGCTACAATCCAGCTGCTCTTTGTAAGCTCGCTGTGCCTGCTTTCGCCATCAGAGGGGACCGCTCCAATGACGTGAGAGTGGGTCTCAGGGAGGAAGTCCCTCAGCCTGACACACGGGCAGCAGGGCAGGGCTGGTCATCATCTGTCAATCAACAGCCCATTCATCAACCAACAGACTCCTCTGGGCAAAACCTGGCCTGGGTGTTGGGAGGGACACAGGGTGAGACATACAGTAGAGGGCTGGTGGCTCTTGGAGTGACTTTGGTAAGTCACTTCCCCTCACTGGAGGGGAAGCTTCCATGTGGGTTTAAGAGAAGAGGCTGGTCTGATTGATATCAAAGAATCTTCTTTTTTTCTCTAGGATCTAATTGCTCTTTACTTCTGAGAAGTTGTCTTACTTGTGAAACTTCGGTGTCTTAGGCTTTAGTGGGAAACCAGCATATTGTCATTACCAAGAAAGGCAGACAATGGAAGCCTCCCATAACAGATCCTCACAGACGACCCTGGGCCACCACTGTTTGTTAGTATTTCAGGAAGTCTTCACTGAACATCTCTTGAGGGTTTGCCTTACTCTAGGCACTTTCATAGGAGGACAAGGACTTGTTTTTAATCTCTGAATGGATTAAAATCTAGCTACAGAAAAAAAAAGTCAGGAAATGTACATGTAAAATTAAGTGGTGGAACGGTTAAAATTAGGAGGCTCTGATGTGGCATCCTCTCCTACCCTGGGCTCCTCCTTCCTTCCCTTCACCCCCTTTCCCTTCCCTCCTCACCAAGCCCAGGGAAGTACTCTAGACTCTGGGGATCTGCCTCCTGCTGCTGACATCATATATATTGCCTCTGAAGAGAAACTGGTAAGTTCTCCCCAGGTAAGGTATGGAAAACAAATAGATTTAGCTTTTTCAGTTGGCATTTGGTTTTCAAGAGGTATTAACCCAAAAGTTTCCCTGAAGAAACACTGGGGTGGATGAGAATGGCACTCTGAAAGGAAAGTCTCCCTTGGTGGTCTTCAGTCGCTCTGGGTCACTGAGTCTATCCACTGTTCCATGCCAGGGAAACCAGACAGCTTGACACCTTGCTTTAGAAGGATTGTGGTCTTCTGAAATGGAGTGTGTACATAATGGGACAGTATAAGGAAGTCAGAGTGAGTTAGGTCAAGGCACATTTAGGCCCTTTAAGACCAATTTCTCTGCCAGCATTCCTTCAAAGGGGACAAATAGTAACAAAAATTCACTATAGCTTCTCAGAGCTTCCCCACTGGTGACTTTGACATGAACCCAAGCATTGGCCATACTCTGTGGGTCAGATTGCACTTCTGGCCATCCCGTATCAATCATAAGAACAATTCCTCTCCGGATGTCTATTTGACCAGAACATTCTCTATACCAGGTACCAGAGAGATTCTGAGATGCCACAGACTTTTTAAGTCAACAAACGTATGTTGATTGAGCACCTGATTTGTCTCAGACCCAATTCTGAGCATGGAGGGCACAGAGGAATAGGCTCATTGTCCTCTCCCTAAAGAATTCAACCCAGTGGGGCCAGCCTGGGAAGGAGCTTTGGAAATTGTAATATTCTTCTTGAGTTAGGGATGGGCCTTCATTTCTTAGTAAGAGAAGTCTTGATGGATTAAGAGGAAGAGGGCAGTTTGGCATAGAAGTTGCTTAGGGGTTTGAACCCTGACTCTCTACTACTGGCCAGGTGAACTTAACTACCCTGAGCCTCAGTTTCCCTATGTATCAACTAAAGATAACAGCAGTACCCACCTAATAGAGTTGTTTCGAGAAGTAAGTATACTCAGCACCACGCCCGCCCCCATAACAGGCGCCAGTAAATATTCATTGTTAGTAGGAGCAGTACTATTATCACAGATTACTAGTACTAACTAGTACTACAAACTTGTACATTTAAAAAGTTTCATTCCCATGGGGCTCCTGGGTGGCTCAGTCAGTTAAGTGTCTGACTCTTGATTTTGGCTCAGGTCATGATCTCAGGGTTGTGGGATTGAGCCCCCATTGGGCTCCGTGCTGGGTGTGAAGTCTGCTTCAGATTCTCTCTCTCTCCCTCTTCCCTCTGCCCCCCCACTCACGCACCCATGTGCTCTCTCTCTTTCAAATAAGTAAATAAATCCTGTAAAGAAATTTCATTCCCCCAACAATCCTCTGGGATAAGTCAGCACTGTCCGAACCATAGCAGCTGCATGGGACTATTGGCCAGTGGCAATGTGGCGAGCTCAAATTGAGGGGTGCTCTAAGTGTGAAATTCACACAAGATCCAAAGACTTGGAAAGAAAAAACAACCAGAATTTAAAGTATCTCATTATTTTTATGTTGATTACATGTCAAAATAAGATTTTTTAATACACTGGGTTAAATAAAATATGTCATTAAAGTTAATTTCCCCTATTTAACTGAAAAATTGAAAATTATACCTGTGGCTCATATTGTGTTTCTCTTGGATAGTACTCTTAATAATTAGCAATTAACTCCACTATTCTTTCTTCCTCCCTTCCTTCCTTCCTTCCTTCCTTCCTTCCTTCCTTTCTTTCTTTCTTTCTTTCTTTCTTTCTTTCTTCTTTCTTTTTTTAGAGAAGGGGAGGCACAGAGAGAAAAGGAGAGAGAGAATCTTAAAGCAGTTTCCACGCCCAGGGGTTACTGGATCTCATGATCCTGAGATCATGACCTATTTGGTCTGTGACAATATATATGAAATCATACGTTTCCACCAAGATAGGAAAAAAAAAAAAAAAAAAAACCCAAACCTGAAGAGATGTGTGCCATCTCTTGGAGAGGGTTATATTCCTAAACTTTTAACCATCCCTAAACATATTGTTTATGTTGTAATGGAATGAATGCTGCTAATAAATCTGGATATCAGGGGTAATCAGTGGTGCCTGAATAAAGGGTCTCCTGCCTGGGTTGGGCCTGGCGCTAGCAGGGCAGAAAGAGTTGTGAGCGTCAGGGGCAGTCCTATTGCACAGGGAGGTCGCCACGAAATGAGAGAGAATTCCAGATTGGAGACAGGTCGGCCCAGATTTCAAGCCCAGAGGCTTGTTGGAGCCTCATTAGAGAGTTCCAGAGGTAGCCCCAGCCAGGCCCCTCCAGTTTTGGGCCCCCTCCCTGGGGGTAGAGTCCATTCAGGGCCTCCTCGCATTCCCCCTTGCTGGAACACTGAGTGCCACCATGGCCTCCTGCTACCACACCTGTGGGTGACTTCACCTCCCTCCACAGCGTGGGACACATTTGAATCTGGGCTGTTCCTGTATCACGGTGTGAGGAGAACGGGTGTACTTTGATCCACCCTCCTCCTCCTCCTGTACAATCAGTCACCAGAGGACCAGAAACAGTGAGATCTGATGATTCAGAAGCGGCTGTGCTTTTGAAGGCACCCCAACCTGGGTTTATATTCTGCCTTCACTCTTTGGGAGCAATTTAAAACTGTGCGTTTCCTCATCGGGAGACAGAGAATGAGAACATTAACCTGTCTTCCAGAAAGACAGGATGTGATCCTACGTATGAAGAGAGCAGAGTGCATAGTACAAAGTGCTCAGAGAAAGGTTTGTTGTTATTTATTTGTTCATCAGCGATCCAGATCTCGGGATGAATTTTCATGGACCCTTGTGGCTTCAGTGCAATGCTCAATCACGCCTTTTCTTTGCCCTTCGGAGCTTTCCTTCGTCAGCCACGGGGCATTTGCGCAGTGGGTCAAGGGCGGGGACGTGGGGAGGGCACTGCAGCCCTCCCAGTCCTGCCCCACCACAGGCCAGCGCTGTGACCTGGCGCAGGTGAAATTCGTCATTTCTCCCTTTTCTTCTTTCCTTATTTGTAAGATGAGGTTGACGATAATACCACCCGCCTCTACAGGGTCACTAGGGGAATTACATGAGTTGGTTTAAGTAAGGAACTTAGGTTGATACCACATACCACATACCACATAACTTAAAACAGAAAAAGGTCCAGTAAGACCCTCGAAAGAGACATGGTCATGTTCGCTCTTGCTCCGGAACCTCTGGGGTGAGGCAGGTGGGAGGAGGCCCGCGCTCCTCAGGCTGATGCAGGTACAATGGCCCCACGACAGCCCCATGCCCGTGACGTCCTGAGGCTGCTGCCCTCCTACAAGCTCCCACGCTGAGTATTCTGCAAATGGCTCGGAGATTCAGATCAAAGATATAGAGAGCCTATATGTCTGTACTCTAAGTCCAAGAAGCTGGAAATGTTGAATAAATAGTACGGAAATGTCTTATGGTGAAGCCATCAAGGAAGGTAAGAAAATAAAGACCCCAGGATCGCCCACAGTGGGGCCCCCCTGGCTCCCTGCACTCCTGTGGTTACTTCTGGAATGCAATCAGCCCTGTCCCCCTCGCCTTCATATCACTGCTGCTAGCCTGCCCTGGGACATCGCAGAGATATGTCAACATCCATCCATCTGATCCTGCTTCAAATGTGACAGCTCTCATTTTCAAATTTATCTCTTCTCTCTCTGTCTTCCTCCAATAATTGTTGGTCTTTCTTTAAGCCCTACCTGCCTATGGAAAGATCTGTGCACTCTGCTCCCATCTCCCTGCCAAATGAGCATGCTCTCTGCCTTGGTGACTCACCCTGAGCTTGGTCTTCCCGTTGGCACTCTATTCCCCATTCTTTCCAATTAGTATATGTGCCGCCGAAGCGAGGACTCTATCCCCCATTCTGATCCCTCTCTTGCTTTGGGTTCCTTAGCATCAGGCTTGGCTTGTACTGCACATGATCTGTAGCTAATACAGGCTCTTGTGTTCGGGTCTAAGCATTGGCTTTTTCTTTCTAAGCTCCCCAGGTGGCTTTAATGGGCAGCCAGGGTGTGGAACAACAGAGGAGGACAGGTGTTCTCAGGCTATGTGCACAAGAATCTCCTAGGGAGGGATCAGGTTAAAATGCGCAGTCTGATTCAGTACATCTGGACCAGGCCTAAGACTCTGCATTTCTGCCAAGCTCCCAGGTGATGTTGGTGCTGCTGGTCCCTAGGCCATCTTTCAAGTAGTGGGGATCTAGGCAGGCCCATCTCAGAGATGGTCTAATGGAGGCCCCGTGAGATGAAGTGCCTTGTTTGAAGAGACTGAGTGGTCAAGTGGAGGTGTGAATGCACATCTTCTGATTCTAATATTCTTTCTGGGCCTCTTCATAAATAATGGTAGTTTATTACTGCATAATAATAATAGATATAAACCCTTAAGAACACAGTGGATGACATGAGAATTTTTCAGCATTCCTCATTTTATCGCCTTTCCCTTGCAAAGTGCTCAAACAGGACCCTGAAGTGGATATAACAGAATGTAATATTCTATTATTATAGAATCATTATATGCAGGTAGGAGTAGAGTATAATTCCTAACACGTAGGTAATAATAGTCTTAATTACATAGTGTTGTTTCCATATTGTTTATATATTTATCATATTTATACACATTTTCCTGATAATTTATGGTGAGGATTTACTTTGTGTCATGCACTATGTCTGGTGTCTCACAAACATTATGCCGTGTACCCTCCACAGCCACCCTAGGAGCTAGGGATTATTGTCACCTGTTTTGATGAGAAAAATGAGGCTTACGAGGTAAAGTAACTTGCTCTCTGCTAAGTGTTAGAGCTGGGATTTCAATTAAGGAGTCTGATCACTCCCTCAGATTCTATTTTATTTAGCTTATTTGTTTTAGGCTAGCCTTGCCTTCCTGGCTCCACACCAGGGGGCCAGAAATAGTCTTCCCCTACTTGGGTAACCCTACCCAGGTTGACTCATGGGAAAGGGGCTCTGTTAGTGGCTCTGGAACCAAATGAACCTAGAGATGGGTGTGTCCCCCTCCCCTGGGTCTGTGTTTCTGTCCATCTGTTTCTGTTTCTTCCAGCAGGGTCCATTGACACTCTAATTCATTTGCTTATTTTCACTCTTTCAGGGCATGCTGTTCCTCCGCCGGAGCCCCCTGGGGTCCCATGGCAACCTGAAGCCTTCCAACTGCTCGGTGGACAGCCGGGTGCAGGTGAAGCTGACGGGCTTTGGGCTGTGGAAGCTCAAGCATGGCCGGACCTACAGAACGTACAGCGGGGGACCGACAGACCACTCGGGTAACCACTGGTAGATATTGCACCCATAGCTACCGGCAGAGTAGTCACAGGGCGCCTGCCCCGCCCCCTCTGCCACCTGAAGCTCACTGGCACAGGGACCCGTCGGGGGCCTGCCTCTGGAGTTGACTGTATGTGGCTGTTCTATTCACCGGAGGGAGCGAGAGAAAAATAGCCTCCAGGGTGGTGAGTCTGTGGGGTGATGTCCGAGTTAGGAGGCTAGCTCTCACCCTGGTGGAGCTGGGCAGCCCCAAGCAAATCACTGCCCTTCTCTTTAGGCATCCCACTGCATCATGATCCTGTGTCCTCAGAGCGCATCACCTGCAGGCACTTAAAAGACGATGAGTTCCATCCTCTCAGTGCTCCAGTATCACTTGAGAAGCTTTAAAAAAATACCCAGGTGGCCAGATCCCACCCCAGATCAACTGAATCAGAATATCTGAAGATGGAATTCCGGGCTTGGGCATCTGTGTGGTTTTTAAAAGCTTTCTAATGATTCTCGTGCACATCTCAAGACGAGACCCTCTGCCTGGAGGCCAAACCCCCTTTGCACATGCGCAAACGGAGGCTCGGGGTCATCCTACTCCTCCGCGGTTAACTGAGCACTCTTGAGTCTTCCGTCGCGCGTGTCCCAGGGCCCTGGGCACCCCTCCCTGGAGCAGCACCTTACCGCAGCCTGGCTGTGCGCACGTGGGGGAGTTTCTGTAACGTGGGACAGCATGATGCCTTACAGAAGAAGACAAAGGGGGAAATTCTGAACACCTGCTAGTAGCCACTCTATTTCCCCATCCCCCAATGTGTGTGTGTGTGTGTGTGTGTGTGTGTGTGTGTGTGTGTGTGTGTGTGTGTGTATAGCGACTGTAGCCTACAATGAAATAAACCTATAAACCTCACAGCAAGTGATAAATGTAGGTTATACAAAATATCCAGAATAAAGAGATCTGTAAAGACAGAATGCAGGTTGGTGGTTGCCCGGGGCCGGGGGCAGGAGGACCGGGGAGAAGCTGTTTAATGGCAACAGGATTTTACTTTGAGGCCATGGACATGTTTTGGAACTTCTTTTTGGGTGGTTGGTTGTACAATACTGCGAATGTACTACATGCCACTGAATTGTTCGCTCTCATGGTTAATTTTATGTTCCCCGAATCGTACCTCAATAAATTAGTTTTTAAAATCTAGACAAGACAGAAAGGGGAAAGAATAATGAAGAACTCTACTAACCGCACAGTCAGGTGTTAGGCACAGTTAACACGTGAGTGTGCGTCCTTCCTGTTTGTTTTCTCTGCATTCGCGTACCCGCCGCTCCCTGTTTGCCCTTTTAAGTCGGGCACTGTTGGGAAGATTTCTCAGGGCCTGGATACTTTTAATCCTTCTGTGCTTCCCTGAGAAAGAGTGGTGGCTTTTCCCTTTCTGCCTGCCCATTTCCCACCACAGGCTTCCCTCACCACATCGTTGCTTTGCAGAGTTCTACTGGACAGCCCCCGAGCTGTTGCGGCTCCAGACGCGCCCTAGTCGGGCACCCCAAAGGGAGATGTTTACAGCTTTGCCATCCTGATGACGGAGCTGATCCACAACCAGGACCACAGGCCTTTTGAGGACCTCCACGAGGCGCCAGATGGTAAAGCTGAAAGAGCCTCTTTGGCAGGCTTTGGTTGTGTGGGCTAGCTTTCAAATGCTTGTTTTTTAATTCAGTGTTTATTAATTTATGATTTATTCCATTGTTTTTTCTTTTTAAAGTTTATGTTCTTTTTTAAATTAAAAAACTAGTTGCAGTTTGCTTATAAAAACAATCCAGGAACTCGGGATTACGCACTTTATTCTATGATAGCAGTCAGGGAGATCTTGTTGGAAAATGATTTAGGTCACATCACTTCTGTTCACAGCATCCTCCCCTGGCTTCCCATTTAGGGAATGAAAGCTAAGCCCTAACAGTGGCCTGCAAGACCACCAAAGCCCTCCCACCTGGCCTTGGGGACCTTCTCTATTAGTGTCCTATGGTTGCTATAATAAGTTAACCACAAATCTGCTAGCTTTAAGTGACAGAAATTTATTTTCTTACAGTTCTAGAAGGCAGAAGTCCAAAATCAAGGTTCAGCACGGCCGTGCTCCCTCTAGGAGCTTTAGGGAAGATCTGTTCTTTGCCTTATCTAGTTTTTGGTGGCTGCCCAGGGCTTCATGGGCTTGTGGCCAAATTGCTCCAATCTCTGCCTTCACCTTAACATTGCTTCCTCCTCTGTACACTTCTCCTCCGTCTGTATCTTATAAGGGCACTTGTCGTTGGATTAGAGCCCACCTGGGATTCTGAAATGATCCCCTCAACCCAAGATACTTAATTATATCTGCAAAGACTTTTTCTTCAAATAAGGTCACATTCACAGGTTCTGGGGATTAGGACATGGACGTATCTCGTTGGGGACCACCATTCAGCTCAGTACACCTTCCTAATTCCATTCCGCATGGTTTGCCCCTTTCAGTCATGCTGGCCACCTTATGTGCCTCCCTCATGCCAGACACATTCCTACCCCAGAGCCTTTGCACACACTGCTCCTTCTGTTTGGGTATCTCTCATCTCATATTTGTATATACAAATTTGCTTTATTCTTTCTTAAGGACTACAGAATTTTTCATTGTAAGGATATGCCATGTATTATTGATTAATACACATCCTGGTTATTTTCCATTTCTTGCTATTATAGTTGCTGCAGTGAGTAGCCTTGTATCTTTGTGGACATAAAATTGAAGAGATAAATATATTTTAAGTATATTTAATTTTTTTTAATAAATGCTGCCCAGTTGTCTTTATAGGATATGTTCAGGCTTATTTTTTGCTGAGTTGTCTCTTAACACACATCACGTCATGGAATTAAGGGCAGAAGTGGTGGGAGATAAAGCAAAATTTGATCCAGATTGATAAAAAAAAAAAAAAGTATAGGAGGCGTAACCCCCAGCACTGTTACTTTCCAGGTTAGCCATACACTGGAATTACCTGGGAATTTAAAAACTGCTACTACCTGGGTCTCAGCCTAGGAGATTCTGATGCCATATGCCACCATCTGGGCATCAGGGTTTGCGGGTGATTCCAGTATGCAGCCCATGTTGAGACCTGCTGTCTCGAGCGAGCCCAGGGAAGTGTTTATGTGTCAGTTTCTAAGTTTCTCCCTTGATTTATTTTCTGTACCACTTTGCCTATCATTTCTAGCCCATTCCCAGGGGCCAGCCTCAAGTCTCATCTTTACATCATCATGCATTCCCTGGAGACTTTTTTCAAGTCAGGAGCCTTTCTGAATGTATGTAGTTGCTTTAAAAGCGGATTCCTGGGGCACCTGGGTGGCTCAGCCTGTTAAGCGTCTGCCTTCGGCTCAGGTCATGATCCCAGGACCCTGGGATTGAGTCCCACATCCGGCTCCCTGCTCAGCGTGGAGTCTGCTTGTCTTTTTCTCTCTGCCCCTCCCCGCCAGCTCAGGCTCTCTCTCCCTTGCTCTCTCTCTCAAAAACAAACAAATTAATTAATTAATTTAAACAAAATCTTTAAAAAATAAAAATAAAGAGATTAGATCCCCCCCCCAAAAAAATACATAAATAAAATAAAATAAAATAAAAATAAAAGTGGATTCCAGTTTCTACTCTATGGTCAGGTGAAATAGAGGGTGGACTAATCCCGAAAGGTTCACCCTAAATCCAAGTGCAACTGACTTTGGAACCAAGAAGCTACATAGCTCTTCCTAGACTGAGCCCAGGAAGGAGCCCATCTGTACTTGCCAGGCTCAGCTGCCATGGGATTGCACCAATTGGGGTGGAGGTGGGGGGCGGAGGTGGCAGTGGGGATGGGCAGACTGTAAACAGTTGGTATGTTTGCCCTTCACTGTAGTCCTTTGCTCACAGAGTTAAATGAGAGCTAGCCATATGGGACTATGTATATACAGGACTGCAACCAGGAAAAGTACAAGGTGCACCTAATTTATGGACAAACACGCTTCTTCCATTAACTCCTCATACTTCCCTACAAACAATCCTGGTGCTGGGAACTGGATAGATATCAAGTCTCTGCACACACTAGACCAGTGCTTTTCACATGTTAGTGGGTGTCAGAATTACCCGGAGGGCTTGTTAAAACACGGAATTACTGGGTCCCGCCCTCAGGGTCTCTGACTCAGGAGGTCTGGGGCAAGGCCTGAGAATTTACGTTTTTATCAAGTTCCCAGATGATGTTGAAGATCCACAGTTTGAGAGGCACTGGCCTAGGGCAACCCTGGACCAGCGGCATCAGCATTCCCTGGGTACTTGTTTAAAATGCAAAATTTCAGGCCCAACCCCAGGCCTTTGGAATTGGAAACTGTGGGGGTGGGCCCAGAATCTGTGTTTTAAAAGCCCACCATCCCCCATCCTGATGCACACCAAAGAAGAAGAGTTACAATAGAGTAACCATGGATGGCTGATGATGAAAGGACAGCTGCACATGACCAGCTCATGACGTGTGTACTCTGAGGGGCAGACCCACAATTTGAATTTGAACCCATACGGTAATTGTGTTTGTTTTTTTTAAATGTATTTTCTTTCATATTATTTTTAGGCATGAAAAATGTGCACTTAAACTCAAGTATGTACATTTACAAAAACAAGATAATATTTTACACCGTTTTAGAACTTGTATTGTTATTATTAAGTAAAGGCCATACCTTGTTCAGATTTCCTTGGGTTTTTTGGTTTGTTTGTTTTTTGTTTTTTTGTTTGTTTTGTTTGTTCATTTTTTAAGAGGAGAAGAAAGGGCAGAGGGAGAAGGAGAGAGAGAATCTTAAGCAGGCTCTACACCCGGTGTGGAGCCCGACACGGGGCTCAATCTCATGACCCTAAGATCATGACCTGAGCCAAAATCAAGAATTGGATGCTCAACCAACTGAGCCACACAGGTGCTTCCAGATTTCCTTAGTTTTTAACCCAGTGTCCTTTCTTACCCCAGCATCCCATCCAGGACACCCCACTGCAGTTAGCCATCATGTCTACTCCATGCTCCTTAGGAATGTTTCTCAGAGACTATCCTTCATTTTTATGACATAGTGCTGGCCAGTTATTTTGTAGAATGTTTCTCATTTGGGATTTGTCTGATTACTTTTTTCGTCACGACTAGACTAGGCTTCTCCTTCTTAGGAGGAAGGCCACAGAGGTAAATTGTCATGTTCGTCCCATCATGTCAAGGGTACATAAACCCTGGTTCTTTTTTTTTTTTTTTAAGATTTTATTTGTTTATTTGACAGAGAGAGACACAGCGAGAGCGGGAACACAAGCAGGGGTGAGTGGGAGAGGGAGAAGCAGGCCTCCCGCTGAGCAGGGAGCCCAATGCGGGGCTCGATCCCAGGACCCTGGGATCGTGACCTGAGTGGAAGGCAGACACTTAACGACTGAGCCACCCAGGCGCCCCAAACCCTGGTTCTTTTAACTGGAGAATGATATTGGAAACCAGGACCTAGCTGCTGGGTGTGCTCGTTGCTGCTGGGGTGCTGTGGCATCCTGCCCCTCCCAGGGGCATGTGCACACACACATTTCCATATCTGTATCTATACCAAGCTAAACATGAGTTCATACTGACATTTCCAACATCATGACCACAGGGTTCATTTATTCTAGTCTCCCTATCACTTATCCAAACCTCCCTTTCCAACAGTGAGATCCTGGCTCCCACCATTTGCCATCCATTTATTTACGTATCCAATCGCCTCCTAGGTCTGTGGTACTTTCAGAGTTCTTATTCCGTCCCCTCGTGAGAAGCAGTGGAGGCCACGAGAATACAGTGATTGTGAATGGGTCCTTTTGTTTAGTCTTAATGGTCTCAAGTCATTCTTTAGTCATGGTCTGCCCCTATCCTGGGATTGTCCCGTATCCTAACTGATGTTAAGAATTTGTGTTTTTTGAGGTTTACTCTCCGTGCTGTAAAGTTCTGTGGGTTTTAGCAAATACACAGTATCATGTACCCACCTCTATAGCCTTTTCTGGAATGTCATATAAACAGAACCACACAGTGTAGGGCCTTTTCAGACTACCTTTTTTTACTTAGTAATATGCGCTTAAGATTTGTTCATGTTGGGCGCCTGGGTGGCTCAGTCAGTTAAGCGTCTGCCTTTGGCTCAGGTCATGATCCCAGGGTCCTGGGATCGAGCCCCACATAGGGCTCCCTGCTCAGTGGGGAGTCTGCTTCTCCCCCTGCCCCTCTCCCCACTCATGATCTCTCTCTCTCACACTCTCTCTCTCAAATAAAAAAATAAATAAATAAAAATTCATGGTGTTACACCCATAGTATTTTTATACCGAAACATGTATACATTGTTCTGAAATTATTATTTCCTCTACAAAACCTGGATAAGCAGAATGTTTAATAAATGTCAGTAGAAGTCAATGCAGAATTGAAAGAAAGTAGGTTTACAAAGTTGGACATGGAGGCAGCACGTGGTGGTAACATTTATTACTTGCTAAAATAACTTTTATGGGACATTGTATATGGAATACAAATTGTATAAGGTGCACTTTGGGGATTTCCAACCCCAAATTCTTATACACTCCTGAAGTCACATAGACATATATATGCTTTACTTCAAGAAAAGTTCTATTAGGAAAAAAAAACAACTTAATCTAAAAACAGATTCATTAGAAGGTGCTTATATGTTTTACAGTAGGATTCTTCATTTTCCAGGAGGTTCCAGAGTATTTCTCATAAAATATTCAGATTTCTCCAACATTCCAATCTGCTCAATTTATTTAAAAACTCGATTTACAAATCGAAGAGCACATATGTTTGAAGTGTCCTGAATGGCCCAGAGTTTTCAGACATTTGGCTGTCTACATCCCACATGAATTTCAGAAATCCTCAGCCGAATCGAAGACCCCATGGCATCAGTTCCATTTCAATCTTCCCTGTCAGAGGAGAAGGGCAATGAGGAGATTGTGGTCATGGTGAAGGCCTGTTGGGATGAATCTCCAGAGAAAAGGCCCACTTTCTCGTCCATCAAAAAAATTTTACGAGAAGCCAGTTCCAAAGGGTGAGCGAGATGTGGAACATTTTCTTCTGATCATTTAACCATTAGAATTTTGAAACAATATGGCTGTGACTGCTCCTGTGTGGCTCACTCCGTTCATTCATTCATTCCTCCACTCACTCATTCATTCACCCATTCCTTCATTCATTCATCATCCACCCACTCAATGCCTTCCACATGCAAAGCACCCTATTGCATGCTGATTAGAGTGATAAATTCTCCCTTTTTTTTGAAATGACACAAAAATGTATCAGACATCAGCACTTCCATTGTCCTCCTTTGTCTGTTCCAGATATCACTAATCAACCAAGCTCTCTTTCCCAGGGAATTTCGACATGGCCCCAGAACGTTTTCTGAACCAGCATTCCAAGGGTCATGACTCATCAGTTGGGGTTGGGCAATGAGATAAAAAACTATTCACCAACCTTAGAGTAAGTCTTTAACTTAAATTATTCGTGACTCCCAAGCAATTTCCTCAATAGTAGCTTGCTTCATATTAGGGTAATTGTGTCATCTTTTGGCACATTGAGCATATGCAGGCATGGCCATGTTAGAAGTAGCTTGAGTTGATAGAAGGGCCCTGGGCTGGGAGTCTGGCATCTACTCCTAACTTGGCCATTCTGCTGTGTATTCTTAACACAACAGCCCTGTATTCTGCATTTTCCACGTCAAAATTGTTTTAAATGGTATGTCTCAGGTCAATCATGACTTTTACTCAGAAAATCTGCTCTCCTATGTTAAGGCAAGTCTACTTCCTATGTGAGCCTCAGTTTCCTCATCCGAAAAATGGGGAATTGAAACGATTTTTCTGAAGACGCTTCTAAAACAAGAGCCTATAGGATCTTGAAGTGCCCCTATATCTGTCATCTGAAAAGAAAACAGCTGGTGTTATCCAGAAAAAAAAAAAAAAAACTGTCCTGAAATCTGTATTTCTGACTGACCGTGACAATGATCTGGAGCATGTTGGGAAGTGGGGGAAGGCCACTTTGTTGAGTGCCTGCTGAGTGCCAGACACAGATTGAGACATTGTACCCATTATCTCCCTGAACCCTCACAACAGCCCTGGGAAGTATGTGTTATTATCCTCATTTTCCAGAGGAAGAAGCTGAGGCTCAGGGAGATAAAGGGTGCAGGTCAAGGTCATAGAGCTGGTAGAAGGCCGCGTGACCTCATTGCCATGGTCATTTCACTGCTGTCCACGGGCAGCCCTGAAGTAGGGTACCTGAAGGGCAAGACATGTTTTCTTATCTTGGAATGTATAGCTGGAAGTTGTGCTCCACTGTGGCCCTAAATTTCTTGGGAAAAAGTGTTAATGTGGGGGTTCTTTTAAAGCCACATGAACATCTTAGACAGTATGGTGAGCAAGCTGGAGGTGTATGCCAATCACCTGGAGGACGTGGTGGAAGAGAGGACCAACCAGCTGATGGCAGAGAAGAGGAAGGTGGATAGGCTTCTGTCCACAATGCTGCCAAGGTATTCCAGAGCACGGGGTGGGGGTGGAGCTTTTCAAAGTTCCGGGAAAAAATAGCATCACTATCTAAAAGGCTCCACATAGAGAGAATATTTTTCTTGTTCCTTTAATAAGAGGAAGTCAGGTTCTTCTAAAACAAGTGAAGCATTTTGCAGGCAACTTGGTACAGCCTGTAAAAGGAGATAGGGGCAAAGGACTAGAGAATGTCTTACAGTAAAGATTATGGCTGCGGCAACAGGAGAGCGACCACTAGATGGAGCTCTGGTTGCATGAGTCTGATTAATTGCTAGCTCCCCAGTATTTGAGATCGTGCTCCAAAAGCTTTCTTTGCACAATATGATATGCGCTCATGACTTCAGTTTCAAAACTCGCTTCATTTTTGGCTGTAATTGCATCTGTACTCTCTTTAAACACTTGGCAGGAGCATCTGCTATTAAAATTCCAGCACCCTTCCTGTGTGTCTTGACAAAGAGGTGGGGTCGGGGATTTGAAGGTGTTTACGTGAGATTGGCGGATTAAAGCAAAAATATTGATTTGTGGATTGGTGGCTGCTTACTTTTCCTCCCACATTTGTAGGTTGAATCTTTACCATCAAACTCTGTAACCAACGGGGGAAAATGAGATGCCCTCAGGGAGAAAATCCTTATTGTAAAGGCATTTCTGTAACCTGCTCCCCCCTCCTCCAATTTATACCCACCAATGAAAGTATCTCTTTAGAGAAAATGCAGGCGGAGAAATGGGAGTCAAAAGAATCCCTGTAGATGATGGAATTTTTGTTAACCAAAAACCTAATCCACTGAAGCAAAAGGAACTATAAGGATGACTCTGCAGGGGTTTGTAGGAGACAAAATGAGTAAGAGTCTGTTCAAAACCGATCCCTATTCTCTGGTTTCAGCTTCATTGGAGAACAGCTCATAGCTGGAAGGTCCGTGGAACCGGAACATTTTGAGTCCGTGACAATCTTTTTCTCTGACATTGTTGGATTCACAAAACTGTGTTCTCTCAGCTCCGCCTTACAAGTTGTGAAGCTCCTTAATGACCTGTACAGTTTATTTGATCACATCATTAAGACATATGATGTGTCTAAGGTGAGACACTTGGCTTCTGGGCTGTGAGGGGACACGCTCTCCTTGTCGGTTGACTCCAGGGCAGGAGTGAGGGTGGACCCAGCCCTAGCTGTCAGCCAGGAAAAGCTCTATTTCAGGCTGGCAGTCTGTCTCTGCATGGCAGAAACTCAATATTTTATTCCCGTTTTCTTGGAAAAGGGCTTGATTAATCACAGATGCATGTGCTTGTCAAGATTCACCAGTTGCTCCTTGTTTCCTTCCATTATTTTATCTCTCAGTAAACACATTTCTAAAGAGGCATTCACCTCCTACTGACTAATCCTCCAGCTTGCTCCTAAATATATTTCCTTTGTATTCAGAGAGGCTCACATTTACTCTCCTTTAAAGGTTGTCTTCGGACCCTGTGTGAGTCTCACTTCCGTTACTGTGGTCCTTAGCAGTGCAGGTGAAGACAGACGCCCAAGTGTAGACTATCAGACTTGTGGCTAAAATGAGAAACAAGGATCTGCCTAGTGCCCCTTAGCAGGGGCGGGGGAGAGAGATGTAGGAATATAGTAAAAAATGATTTGTCAAGGAAGGATAGCAAAAGTGAGTAATTTGGCTTCATTCAAGTGGTGGTGATGGCTGCTTTGGATGTTTTCTGAGTTTTCTGATGGGGCTGGATCCTGACTTCAGGGTGCCCAAGCTCATGCATCCTGGGGCAGCCACAGGTTCTGACCATGATTGCAGTGCTCTGCCTGTGGCCCTGGGGCCAGGGAGATTTGGGGGACAGTGTGGTCATATCCCCAAGGGACATAACTTTAATGGTTATCCCCCAGTGTTCCCCGCAGATATGCCTCTGTTTAAGGATGAAAGAAAAGATGGTGTGGATAAGTAGGGCACATGTACCCCAAAACGGAAGCTGCTCTGCTTAGGAGGGTGTCCTCTGGGATTTCTTCTTGGTGTTATGTTCTCTGCTATGTTTTGCATGAGCTAATACTAAATCAGTGTCAGTGTCTAAAGGATGTGTATGTACCCGTGATGGGGAAAGGTAGCCTAGAAGCAATCAGACTTGTGTACTGGTTGATTTTGTGTAATTCTGGGGTGACCGATAGACAGAGGTGTTTTTACTGCCTGGCTAATGCCTGAAATCCCACCTTTACCACATGATCTTCGGATTCTGCTATAAAATGCAAACATCTGGAAAGGGTTGTATCTTTAAAGTTTATACTGATCATTTATTTTCTATTGTGAATGAGGGATCTGAAGGCTGAATTTATTAGGATTTATTAGGGGAGAGAAGAGGACAAATCAGGCAGATACATGCATTTACACATAAGTATAAGCATATATATTGTGTCTAATGTATACATATGTATAAATGTACCTAAGAGCCCTTGTATGGGGTGAAGACATTTCAGGTTGGGCAAGATGAATTCCACTTGATGGATGCATGTGATCCTTCAAGATTTACCCTATTCGTGGGCAGAAGACATGAACAGACATTTTTCCAAAGAAGACATCCAAACGGCCAACAGACACATGAAAAAGTGCTCAACATCGCTCGGCATCAGGGAAATCCAAATCAAAACCTCCATGAGATACCACCTCACACCTGTCAGAATGGCTACAATTAACAAGTCAGGAAACGACAGATGTTGGCGGGGATGCGGAGAAAGGGGAACCCTCCTACACTGTTGGTGGGAATGCAAGCTGATGCAACCCCTCTGGAAAACAGTATGGAGGTTCCTCAAACAGTTGAAAATAGAGCTACCATATGATCCAGTAATTGCACTACTGGGTATTTACCCCAAAGATACAAATGTAGGGATCCGAAGGGGTACGTGCACCCCAATGTTTATAGCAGCAACGTCCACAATAGCCAAACTGTGGAAAGAGCCAAGATGTCCATCGACAGATGAATGGATAAAGAAGAGGTGGTATATATACACAATGGAATATTATGCAGCCATCGAAAGGAATGAGATCTTGCCATTTGCAACGACGTGGATGGAACTGGAGGGTGTTATGCTGAATGAAATAAGTCAATCAGAGAAAGACATGTATCATATGACCTCACTGATATGAGGAATTCTTAATCTCAGGAAACAAACTGAGGGTTGCTGGAGTGGTGGGGGGTGGGAGGGATGGGGTGGCTGGGTGATAGACATTGGGGAGGGTATGTGCTATGGTGAGCGCTGTGAATTGTGCAAGACTGTTGGATCACAGATCTGTACTTCTGAAACAAATAATGCAACATATGTTAAGAAAAAAGAAAAAGAAGAAGATAGCAGGAGGGGAAGAATGAAGGGGAGTAAGTCAGAGGGGGAGACGAACCATGAGAGACGATGGACTCTGAAAAACACACTGAGGGTTCTAGAGGGGAGGAGGGTGGGGGGATGGGTTAGCCTGGCGATGGGTATTAAAGAGGGCACGTTCTGCATGGAGCACTGGGTGTTATGCACAAACAATGAATCATGGAACACTACATCAGAAACTAATGATGTAATGTATGGTGATAAACATAACAATAAAAAATTAAAAAACAAAACAAAAAAAAAGTATGGTATTATTTGGACTTTCACATTCTGCGTGGAGCACTGGGTGTTATGCACACACCATTAATCATGGAACACTACATCAAAAACTAATGATGTAATGTAGGGTGATTAACATAACAATAAAAAAATTTAAAAAAAGAAAAACATCTCAAGAAATTTAAAAAAAACAAAACTAATGATGTACTGTACGGTGATTAACATAACTTAATAAAATTAAATTTAAAAAAAAAAGATTTACCCCATCCGTACACTGCTGCCCGTTTAACTGGTTTTGAACTTGAGTTGTGGAAATATGGTCACCACCACTATTAGATTTCAGAGGAGAAAGCAGTGACTGTGTGCAGGAGGGCTCAGGGAAGGAAGGCTTTGTGAAAGAACCAGGACAAGGGCAGAAACTTGTAGAAATGCTGGGACATGGGAGGAATGGAGGTCAGGGAGTGTGACTCTTCAACGTGGGGGGGCCTCAGAGCAAGGCCACTTTGTTACTTTATTTTCAGGTGGAAGCCACTGGAGATGCATACATGGTGGCTAGTGGACTTCCCATCTGCAATGGAATCCAGCGCGTGGACGAGATTGCCCCAATGTCCTTGTACGTCCTCAGTGCCACTGTCTACTTCCAGAAGGGGCACATGCCTGAGGAGAAGCTCAGGCTCAGGATTGGCATCCACACAGGTAGACAGCCCTGGGCCTTAGGGTCCATGCATGACAGCAGGTGGTTCTGGATTCAAGTCCTGGGTCTGAGGTTTTTAGGACCCCGAAGTTGAATGGTAACATCTTCAAGGGAAACAGGGTTGCATTGTCTCTGTAAATCTATTTCCAGCTAGCCAGATTAGTTGGTGACAGCGAAGACACCCAGAGACTCCAAGGTGTTGAACCAAAAGTTAAGAGGAGACCAAAACGCAGGATGGTTATATGCGGCTGCTATCCGCCCCCCCCCCGCCCCCCCCCATGCCTCTGCATCAAATGCCCTTTGGTCTGGTCTGGTTTTGGTCAAACTCATGGGCACATGACCTGTGCAGAAGCAACCAGCACTTGGTTTAATGCTCTTCTTAGTCTCTTAATATATTATCATAACATTATTAATATAATTATCACTATAATATTATTATATTAATAATATTTATATTACTTACTTTCTTAAATAATTTATTAATAGGTTTTGAATGAGGGGTTCCTTATTTTCATTTTAGACTGGGCCCTGTAAGTTATGTAGCTAGACCTGCTTCTACCTGTCTGTCCTCCAAGGCTTGACTAAAATAAGACCTGGCCCCTAATCAGAATTAATTACTCCCACATTTGTGCTGCAGTTCCTTTGTTTACATCTCTAGTGCATGAATAACATCATCATTAATTTCTGCCTGAGCTTGGTTGTTATAACAAAATACCACAGACTGGGTGGCTTAAACAACAGACATTTATTTTCTCACAGTTCCGGAGGCAGGGAAGTCCGAGATCAGGGTTTCAATATGGTCAGTTTTGATGAGGACCCTTTTCTTAATCGCACTAAAGGCTGCCTTCTGGCTATGTCCTCACATAGCGAAGAAAGAGAAAGCGCTCTGGTGTCCCCTCTTCTTCTAAGGGCCCTACCCTCAGGACCTCATCTAAACCCTAAGTACCTCCCTAAGGCCCTGCCTCCTAATACCATCATCTTGAGGGTCAGGGCTTCTGCAAGTGAATGAAGGAGGGGGTTACAAACATTCGGCTCATCATAATTGATTATGTGGTTTTCCACCAGAAGTCTGTGGATTCTGTAGGTTGCCTCTTTGTAAACCCTAAGATCTGCTGCCAAGCTCGGCCTGAAGAGGGCACTTAAATATTTGTTGAATTGCATTTACTGACTTAATGTGCATCATGCAGTCCAGCCCTTGGAAAATGCAGATGGGCTGGCTATACCCTTCTGTTCTCCTCCTTGTAGGTCCTGTGGTGGCTGGTGTGGTTGGAATCACCATGCCCAGGTACTGTCTGTTGGGAGACACTGAACATACTGTGTTTCATCAACAGCCTTCAGGTAAGGGGAAGATTTTTCTAGAAGGCAGCAGCATAGACCTAGCTTTGAATTTTACTGGCTGTCTTATCTGGGGGCCTGGTTTTATCACCAGTAAAATGGGAATGGTGATAATATTGCCCTTGAAGGGTAGATGTGGGGATTAAATGTGAACATGTATATGAGGTGCTTCACCTGATGCTCTACTAATCAGACGAGCTCATAGATTTTATTATTATTTTTAAAAGATTTCCTTTGCAGCGAAATTCAGCCTTGACAGGCCCACACCCCCTAGGCCATTGCTGACTATCCATTTATGCTTACCAGCAAAGCCCAAGGAAACCAAGATTTCATCTATAATGAGGCCTTCCCTTCACTGAGGCTGCTCCTGCCTAATTGCACTTTGGCTAAGAACAACATTTTCAGTCAACAAGCAAGGGACACCGAGTTGTCTGTTCAGAGGGCACACTTCATGGGCAGCCGTTCCTCCCCTGTGACTCCCACAGGGCAAAGGAGAACAAACAACTTCCTGGTTGAAAGGCAAAGAAGGCTTCACTATTCCACTCCCTGAATTTACTGAGGAAGAAGCTAAAGTCCCAGAGAGCTTCTGAGGTATTTTCTTTAAAGATGTTTGTGGGGTCCATAAAAGTCTGAGGACCATTTGGTTAGATGCATTAAATATCCCATGCAGGGGGTGTAGATCTGGGGTATTGAGTTAATCTACCAGTAGGGGGAGCCATCTAGCCGGCCTCCTCTTCCCGCCCCAGAGCTCTGTGGAGTTGGGATGAGCTGGATAGGGTGAACTCATTTCCTGGGGGACCAGGGGTGGGTTGTTGCTCCCAGACCTGCCAGTGAACTTGCCCTAGCTGCCAGATATTTCCGGTCCATTAGCTTGTGAATTTGCAGTGAACCCAATTTCATTCTGGGAGAGAGGACACCCAGAGGACAAAACTTGGGGCCGCTGGCCCCACCCTGCCTGCCTTCTTTTTTCCAGGGGCTGCTCCCTAACCTTTAGTTATCAGAAGGCATCTCAGCAATGTTTCCCAGGGATAAAGCTCTATCTAAGGTGTGAACAGTCATTGAAATCCCAACAGGATCAGGCCACTCCAGGTAGACTGGGTCAGGGCCGTCAGTCCCCGGAAGGCCTGGTCCTGAGCTCTGACTTCCTGTGAGCACGCAGTTTACAAATGGAAATGTCCCACTCTCAATTTATTGCTTAATTTCTTTCCTATCCAAAGCAAAGGAATGAAGATAGGCTTTGCTTTCAATCAAGGCTTGAATTTTAAGTGGACTTTTTCATTGATTTATGAAGCGCTCAATTTTTTGCAAACTCCAGCAGACGAAGAGGAACCCATCCACTCTGCTATGAATATTTCCCCCTTTACACAGAGAATAGGATTCCATCATGTCTGTCAGTGGTTCTTGTAGCAGACTGACTAAACCAGTAATGCACTTAACAGTATTTCTCTCTCTCTCTTTTTTTATTTTATCCCTTGTAACCCGTCACATCCCGATTACCCTCCTCATGGCTGCTCCTGAATATGGGAGAGCAGTTTGCATGATGTGTTGTGTTTGAGACACTTTCCTGGTGAATTCCCTAAGACTGAAGAAGTGAAAACCAATGAGATCGGGAATGTTTTCTTTTTTTTACTTGACCTGTGAGTTGCTTTTGTAGAGATATTTTTGAGCTCTGTATAGGAAAATAATTTTGGTGAGTTGAGAGCCTTTAATACTAAATCTTACAAAAGATTTGGTGCAATTCTTGCCTTTCTTCAGGAAGAGGGCCACTAAATAGGGGCCAAGGGATGTGCTTTACAAATAGTCCCGTCTCCATGGAGCTACTGTGTGTTTCCATCGGCAAGACTTTTCTTCTGTCCAGAGGTGGGCGACTGAACTCTAGGACCTTCAGAGACTCCATTTTCTCTGACATGATTCCATTTTTATTGTGGGAGGCTCTGCTCCTCCCCATAGGCCTTTAGCATGAAGGCTTGAAAGCATTAGTCAAAAGAAGGCATTTATCTGAGAGGGACAGGGGAGCTACCCCTGCTGCCTCAGCATGGAGACAATGGGACGACATTTATCTTCTTATATTTCAGAATTTCTTCCCTTGTTTGGGAGCAGAGTGTCTGGATTCCAAATACTTTGTTTTCCCATGGAAGGGAACAGAACAACCTCTGCTCTGAGGTCTTTCAGAGAGATAGGCCATTCCCTATACATCCATCCATCCATCCATCCATCCATCCATCCATCCATCCAACCATCCATCCATATGACATTTCATTAATTCAAAGAGCATTTATTGAGCACTTACGCTGTGCCAGGTACCACACTGGGGGGAGATGAGAACATGAAACATTACTTGATCTTTAGCTCTCAGTTTAGTTGAAGAGAAGTAGCATACAAGTAGTACTGCAATATATTAAGGACTAATAGAGGTATGCCCAAAAGTGTGGAGGTAACTAAGCCGTCCAATGTTACATCTAAAAGGCATTAGACAATGATACACTGAAGTAGGGATCGGGTGGGGTATAGTGATTGTCTACCATTATCCCATCTTTGTATTTGTATGGAGTGTGTGTGTGTGTTCCTTTTCAGCTCTAGCCCACATGCTTATACAAGTTATATTTATATAATAAAGACTTTGTTGCTTCTGCCTTTTTCATTGGGCATAATAAACATTTGGCATCCATACAACACATAAAACATTTCCACACAGGTGCATACACGTCCATTCACAGGTGCACAGACATACATGTATACGTATCTATATACATACACACACAGAGAAATCTCTCTGTATCTAAATCTACATCGACTGTTTGATAGGTAGAGATCTATGTGAGTATGTGTACTCAGTATATATGCATGTCTGTATATTTTCTTTTCTTTATATTACTCAAGTTTTAAGAGAGTGAGTCTTTAAGGATCATAAGCAGGAATTTGATAAGATTAATTTCCTAAAATCTAAGGATACCTAAGGGAGTTATCTACTCTTTCCTCATTCTCTAAATATGTTTTATGTTTAGCACTCATGAGAATTTATAACAGAGATTATTTCGAGTGTTTTCTCTTAATTCCTTGATAGAGAAGTTAGAAGACATGAAGGGGCTTTAGCTCACCTGAGGTTGAAACACATTTGATTGCTGGTAGTAGACGTTAGGGCGTTAGAGACAGGGAGATCATACGGATGGCGTTGCTTCCTTGCATCAGAAAGCGAAGGCTGGGAGTTTTGGAAAGTAAATGCAGGGCAGAATGATGGAAAGTCTGTGGTATGTGTGTGAGTCGAAGAAGTTCTAGTCATAGAAACCCCTGGGAGGGTGGAGGAATTGGCTGTCAATATGATACATTAACATCGTAAACTGTAATCATAGGTTATTTATTTTAAGGCATTTTATTTATCCCATAGCACCAGGAGGAGATAGAAGATCATTAAACAATATGATAAAATAAAGCAAAACTAATACAACATTGTTTTACTCTGACGAAGATTTGATCGTGGCTCTAAGTAGGCTATTTAAGAATTTTTGACTAGAACCAATAAAATATGTCTTCTGTCCTTCCTGATTATAAAAATTCTGAATTTATAAGAAGAAGAGATCTCAAACTGGTTGGAGCTCCAGCTTTGAGACCAGTTTAGACTATGCTGAGTCATCTGCATCTAGTCTGTTGCTAAACAAACATGTACTCCATGTTTCCAGAAATTTGGGAACTAGCTGAATTTCTCAGTTCCTTAGCACAGTTGTAAAAGACCCACCAAACTACAGATCTCAAAACTTCTCAAATACATTAACCACAGAGATACATGCTGATGTGTTTTCAAAGTATGAGCCCACAAATTAAGTCTGTACAGGACTAAGAAAAAAACTTGGAGCTTTGGATTTTCCTATCCCATTCTAGCTTCTGGGGTTGACAGTGCATTCTTGGGGCTCTCCCAGTTGTCTACAAGGTTTGGTTCATTCAGTTTTTATTTTGTTGACCCTGTAAGTCATTAACATCCATGCATTCTGGGTCACCGGGGTGGTGGTGTTATCAGGGTGTGGCACCGTGTGATTCCATTAGCCATTTTTGCCGTTGTGCTTCTGATTTTTTTTGCTAGGTTCTGTTCTAATGATCGTTAAGTCAAGGAGACAAAAACAGATAGATACATGCTTGACTGTTAAAGACTAAATGAGGTCAGACCATTCTGCACAGATGACGATTTCTTGGATCAAATAGAAAAAAAAATAGCGAAAGCGTTGAGCATCACAAGGTGTAGAGTAGGTTTGGGTTGACAGACTTCAGAGGACCTGTCACCGATGTCACTCCAGAGTCATGTGCTAACAGTGGTTTCATTTAGGCAGTGCCACTATATGACGTTAAATTTATGTTAATGTGAGTTTTATTCTTCTTGTGGCTTTAATCCTATTTAATCTGTAATTTTCTTTTGATTTTTGAAATCTATATCAGCTATAAAAATGAGTTAATACCTATATAATGTTTATACCTATTTAAGAAACACTATACTAAAAACAAATTAGGTTAGCCCTGGCAGCCTCTCAAGAATTGTTTTCCTTTCTAATACTCAGGTTTGAGCAACACTATTATATTTCACTCTGATTGCCACATCATCATTTGAAAGATTGGAACCCCTGCCTGGTGGCTCAGCCCTGGTTCTTAAATAAGCATTGCACAACATCAATGCCAAAGGCCCCCCTTGGCAAAGTTGGCTATTCCTGTGCATTCTGTACTTAGCACTGACTTTGTGGTCATGCCCTACATTCTCCTCAAAACGCTCAGCAGCACTGGGTTGGGTGTGCTAGTCTTTTAAAATCAGAATAGCTTTCAAAGGAGTCCACTGCAGCCCTGACTTGAGCATGGGGAAAGGAGACTCCTCCACCAGCTGCAGGAGAGGAACTGGAAGTCGCAGGAAGTCACAGGAGGACGTGGGGCACGAAGGCAATCACTGAGATTCACAAAAATCACTGGAGACGTAATTGGCAAAGCACTACTTTCTGCTTCTCAACAATATGCTCTTCTGTTTGTTCTTGCCGGCAGCACAATAAGTGGGAGTTTGCCACGGACCCAGGAGGTGATGTCGGGTGGGAGGAGATGCCATGCCTGCCTGGCGATCTCCTACAACACGACACAAATCCCCAGCATCACGATGAGGTGATAGAGGACATCTGTGAATCAGACAGGAGAGTGGACAGAACCAGTTTACATGGAGCAAGGACAACACAACAAAGAGTTAACTCAATGGAAGCGTCAACTCAGGGGCATTAAGTAGGCTTTCATAAAACTCTGCACATTTTATATAAAATCTATTTATCTTTTGGGGTTTCTGTAGCTTGGTCTTGTCAGTTCCGTGCACTGTTCCTTGTCTGAACATGGGTAACACAGTGATGGCTCATTTCACCTTCGGGCTTTCGCTATGGGACTTCCTTTAGAAATGAGGAGCTGGGATTAGAGTCTTAAAAAGTTGGTTTTACGTGATTTCTGTAACTAAGAGCAAAGTCTACATCTGTGAGTTTATTAATAAATAGAATGTCTTACCCCATCTCCTCACATAGTTGTTCTCCTCATCTTTCGGGTGAGATCTTGGATCTTAGCTGAAATGTTTCTTCCGAGAGGCTTCCCTGGCTGCTATCTAAATCATTCCTCTACCCCCACTCCAACGAGTCACACTACGGGGAAGTGCAGAGGCCTTGCCTATCTCCCTCTGCAGGAGCTCCACTGCCTAGAAGAGTAATGATGGCTGATCTTACTGGATGTTTGCTGTATGCGGGGCATTGTTTGGTGCCCTTAGTTGTAACATTTAATCCATACAGCAGCCATGTATGATAGGAGCAATTATTAGGCCCAATTTCTTAGAGGACACTGGGGAGTGGAAGGGTGAGTTCATTGCCCAAGGTCATTTAGTGAATGAGGGGCAGAGTCACAGCAGGGACTCAGAAATATTTGTTGAAAAAACAGATCATTGAAAATCACATTCTCTAAAGGCAGGAACCCAAGCAAAGCCCCCTGGTGATGTTTTTTTGCTGAGAGGTAGAACCCAATTCGGCTTCATCCAATTTACCCCCAGCCGCACCCTTCCTGCAGAGCTGGCTGGAGAGACATCTGTTTACCTCTATCTCGCTCTGTCCCACCCAGGTGTGCTTTAAAGAGCAGCTTTCAATTCCTAGAGGTTTGGCTGGGGCCAAAGCTAAGCTTCTTTTAAAACACACATTTCCTTTTAAAAGGCGTTGCCCCATGACCCTTCCCAGAGGTGCCTCTTTTCCTTACCTGAGAAGCTATAGAGACTGGAGAATCCCCTGCCTGTAATGAGTGAAGAGAGAGAAAGCTGAAGGTTTAAGAAGCGATCATGGAAGGAGCCTCAGGTCTATGTTTCCAAAATCCAAATCTGACTATATCCTCTCCTGATTAAACCAATAGCCCCCCATTGCCTTTAAGACCAAGTTTATAGTGGGGTTCACCAAATCTTTGAAAGAAGAAGAAAACCATTTTCTCCTTGGCTTTCTAAGGCAGGGCTTGGTAAACTTTCTGGAAGGGGCCAGATAATATTTATTTCAGCTATGGGCCTTATGGTCCCTATTGCAACTATTTGGCGCTGCCTTTGTAGGGTGAAAGCATCTGGGGACAATACCTTATATGAACACGTCTGGCTGTGTTCCAATAAAACTTTATAGAAAAATTTGATTTCATATCATTTTTATGATATATCATAAAATATGAAATATCATTCTTTTTTTTCAACCATATAAGTAGGTACAAACTGTTCTTAGCTTGTAGGCCAGAAAACAGCGGCACAGCCTGGATTGGGCCCCTGGTCATAGTTTAGCAAATGTTCTCTCAGATGTGTAGCTACTAAAGGCCCCAGCCTTCCCACGGGCCCTGCTCACTCTTCATGTCATACCACTCTTCAGGTCATACTGAAAGATTATGGACACAAGCCTTCCCTAGGCCCTGGACTAGACAAGGGTGAATCCCCTTGCCATGAACTCCCATAGCACTCCACCCCCGTCGAGAGTCATCTCCCTTTCCCTTGGCATTTAGCATCTCTCTCCTTGCTAGATGAGTTCTTGCAGACAAGGGCCATGGGGGTCTCCTTTCATTCTGAAACCCCAGTGTCTAGTCCAGCCCAGGGCCAGCACTGGATGCTCTATGAAGTTTTCTTGACTTGCACCAGATGTTCCCAGTACATTTCGTTGTCTATTACTACAGTTTGCCGCGTGCTCTGCCCGGAAGCTCAGCACTTTCTAATTCCGTGCGGGCATTGGAATTTAGGCTGCAGACAGAGAGTTTCAGGGTAGTTAATAAACCTCAACTTCTTGGTTTGGCATGAGCTACGGCTTCCCCTGCCGCTGCCCGCCACCCCCCCACCGCCCCTCTGCCAGGTGGGAAGCCTTGAGTTGCAGGTGAAGGTAGTGTCTACAGGCACAACTGGTTTGGCAATTCCGTTAAAATGCTCCAACCGGCTGTGCCTGTGGACGCAGCCCAGCGTGAACCCAAGCATTCGGAAAACCGAGAAGCTTACTACGGAGGGAGAGCTCCACCACCAGGACGCCCCCTGTCTGGTCCCGGAGGAGGCGCTTCCTCTTGTCACAGGTCTGAAGACCCCCAGCCGCAGGGAGCGGGGGGAAGTGGAGGAGGGGGGCATGAGAAATGCACACAGGAAAGAAAAGGGAGAAAGGCAAGAGATTAAAAAAAAAGAAGTCACAAACTTGGTAGAGTCAAAACTCCCCAGTCAACAGATCTTAGTTACCTTATTTGTCTGTCGTCTATTTATTTACTTCCTTCCTTCCTTCCTTATTATCCAGAGCACTGTCTTCATCCCTTCTCTAACTTGGTTAAAAGGAAAAAGCTTTACTTTATGACCTCTTCAAGCTAGAAGACACCCTGCTGGGAGAGGTTGTTGGGTGTGGGAGGGATTGGCCCGGTTTCTTTTGTTAAGAAGTGAGGCTTTTACCTACAGTTACTCGCCTTACAGTGGTTTGAGAGGTGGACACTTGCAAAATGCGTTCTGGCTCATTTTCTTTTCTTTTTAAAATGTAGTGCCAATAATTAGCCTTTCAGCAACTGTAAAAATATCTGTCTGCTCCCTGCCCTTTATTTGTGCTCCTATGTGATCATTTTCTGGCCAAAACAAATGAGTAGAAACAGAAATTACAATCTTTTTTCGATTGGTTACCACGGGCTACGTGAGCAGGTGTCCTCTTCAGAAACACTGTGTTCCTCCTCTCTGGGGTCTCTAATCCAAACAGACCAGAGCAGGCAACAGTTGGTGATTTAGCACTTTTTGGTCTAATGCAGTGGTTCTCAAGCCTTATTACCATGCCTCAGAATCACCTGCAGGGGCTGTTAAAGCACAGATTTCTGCCCCCCCCCCCCCCCGAGCATTTCTGAATCAGGCGGTCTGGGGAGCCTGAGAATTGCATCCCTCACAAGTTCCCAGGTGACGCTGGAGCTGTTGGGGACCACACTGTGGAACCACTGCCCTAAGGACCAGGTTCACACCTGGCTGCCATGGAAACCTGAATTCTGCAGCAGCTTCTCGGTGGGGCGTGCAGAGGGGGAACCTGGCCCCTGGCCTGGGCTGCGCTGAACTTGGCTGTCAACCCAGGGCCCCACCGCCCAGTGCTTCCCCTCACAAAGTCAGTTCAGCAGTAATGGGTGTTGGGAATTTCTTCAGCCTCTCTCTGGGTCATTTCAAGTCTCAGAGATGGACCCGTAAGCTGGCCAGGCAAGAGCTAAAAATACCCATCTTTTGACTTCCATGCAGCACCTCTTGCTACCACCAACGTTTTGAATTTTCCTTGTGCTTTTAACTTTTTCAAAGCATTTCCATGTCTGTTATTGTGCTCATTTTACCTAATACGGCTCTCTGAAAAGAGAAGGACCACTGTGACTTATCACCACTGTCTTTAAGGATGGGAAAACCAGGCTCCAGAGTTTAAGTGGCATGTGCCAGACCATGTCGCTTGTTGGTGGCAGGGTGGACAGAGCCCGGACGTTTGCCCCTACACCCAGTGCCCTTTCTTCCAGAATGCCCTCAGTACACATGTACACTGGTCTGATTATGATGCCCAGTAAAAATACAGCTTCTCAAATACCACCCCCACCCCCACCTCGGGTCACATTCTCATTCTGGAGAGAGGTGGCTCACCACTGGGCAGGAGAGCTTCTCACTGTCACAGATGAATGTCTCACAGTGTAACCAAACCTTGGAGAGTTTGGGGATGTTCTGGAACCGGAAAGCATTGAATTGGAAGGTGGCCCTGTGATCTTTCCCATTCTCATGTACGAGGACGGATTCATCCGTGGGGCAGCTGGAGCAGATGGGGCAGAGGGGAGAGAAAATTACCTCATGAACTCTAGCAAAATCTGAGGTAAATTCGCAGACAACAGCAACACTCCCCTGGGCTTCTATACAGCGTGTTGTCCTTACAAAATACTTTGACTTGGGAGCACCTTGCTTATCTTCATGATATGAAGTCAAGTTGAGGAGCTATGGGATGGGTGTGCTAGTCCTCATTCTATAGACAGGGGAGAGTGGGGGGTGACTTATGAGAAGCTGCACACCAGGTAAGTCACCACACCTCTGTCTCAAAGAAGGGAAATTCCTGAGAGATGAAGTTGTCTGAAGGACTGGGACATGGGCTGACTCCCAGTATGTGTACAAGATAAAGACACTGGTGCTAAGAACAGCATTTCCCAAAGTACTGCCATAGCCACCTGAGCCAAGTCATATGTCACGTCTTTCTCTGTGTATCTTGTGAGGGTTTGCCACTGGGAATTTGAATTTATGTTGTGTTATTTAAATTCTATATTATATGGTTACGTTTGTAAAAATTTGGTCATATTTTTAATATAGGCACAGAAAAAAAATGACTGGAGGGATACCCTCTAAATGTTAATGCTGGCTATTATGGAGTGGTGGAATTATGGGCGGTTTCTGCTTTCTTCCTATATCTTTATATATTTTCCAAATTCTCTATAATGAGAATGTAGCATTTGGGAAATCCCAAAGTCCCAAAGATAATAATTTACAATAAAAGGAAAAATAATGACACAGATGGGCGTTTGTCAAAGTCTGTGGTTCTCACCTAGGGACGATTTTGCCCCACCCCTCCCCCAGGAGATATTTGGTATTGTCGCCGCAACTAGGGGTGAGGTGTTACTGACATGTAGTAAGTAGAGGCCAGGGATGCTGCACATCACCACACAATAATGCACAAGAGAGCCCCCCACCCCCAACAAAGAATGATCCAACCCCAAATGTCAACAGCATTGAGACTGAAAAAACTTGGTTTAATCAAAATACTTTTTCATTTACCAAACACATGCTAATTCCCTATTTAAGTGCCAGACATTCAACAAGGTGTTGGGAGCAGACACAAATGTACAATAAGGACCACGTGAACTTTGGAGAGTGTTATGTCCAGGTGACAAGGAACACCAGGGTCTGTCCTTTGTGGAAAAAGGTCTATGGGTCCAAAAGCTTAAGACCAGTGGCCAGCACCACAGTGGACCCCAAAGTTAATGCTCCTCCCAGAGCTGCTCTCTGACTTCATTGCCAATCCAACTCAGTATACACACACCAGAAATCCATCCAGCTATCTGAGAGCCCTTGAGATGTCCCCTCCTCCACACATTCCATCAGAGCCAGACATTAGGGGGCAAATTAGAGGTAGGACTGAAGGAATGTCAACTCTTGGAGTTAGTGATTAAAATGAGCAGTGAACAGTATACCTTATATCTGGACCAAAGGTCGGAGGCCTGGCCATGTTTATGGTGACCTATGAGCAATGACAGAGCTGGAGGCATTTTCCGAGTTGTGAAACAAGACCTTGGAGGATCATTCGGTCAATAAACCTGAGAGCCTTGTACGAACTCAAGACCTGAGTCCTTAAAATAGCTTCTTGCAGCTGGAGTGTCCAAGGCGTGGTGTCGGCCAGTGGAAAACAGTGTAAACTGAGCTTTGTTGGGGTGGGGAGGAGGCAAGTCCTGGGCAGGCTTAGATGTCTTGGCTTTGCTGCCTCTTGGCACCGGCTATGGCACCTGCTCCTCTGTGACAGACATCTTGGGATGGTGGAATGCCCAAGGGAGTCTCTTACAACATCACCAGAGGAGTCTTCTTCCCTACATAAGATCAAAATGCCTAATAATATATCTCTTCTAACCTCTCAGTACGCTCTTGAAAACTGGGTTTTCTTCCAAAAGGGCCCGGTGGGAACCAAAAGCATCTGGGAGATTATGGGAGTGGACTTTCTCATTCCTCCCCTTGGCACTGGTTTTTGTGCAAATATCTCCAACCTTAAGGGGCCGTTTTAGCTAGGCAGAATATGGAATCAGATGAGGGCTTCTCTAATTTGGCTCTGCTTCAACGTAGGTTCTCAGGGTTTGCTCAGGAACCCTCTGTTGGGGTAAGTTAACTCTGTGCCTACATGTGTAACAGGTACCCTAGGTAATTCCTATACACACTAGAGCCTGAGGACTGCTTCTATAGACCACCACAAAGCCACAAGCATTCCCTTTCCTGCCATTTAATACATTTGTAAGTTGGAAGTCGCAGTACCAGAGTGCTTTGCAGGGAGAGGTTTCCAAGCTATGGCAGAGCCTTTGCCCCAGTGTAGCCAATGCCTGAGAGAGGTTCCCATTGCCTGATCATAATTTCAGGTCCCTGTAGGTCAAGAATTTATTTCACAGTCTTCCTGAAGTCATTTGATTGCACCATTGCCAAGAGACCCTAAATTGTCAAGAAAACCTTCAGTGATATGTGTGACATCCAAATTAAGCTACCATCTCCACAGGAAGCTTTGCTGGGTTGCTTAGATGTGGTTCTGCTGGCCTGTCCTACCGACATTGCTCAGGAAATAATGCTGCCTGAGTTTGAACCCCAGATCGTCCATCCCCTGACTAGCTCTGGACTTTGGGCAAGATTCTGAACCTGTCTACCCCTCAGATTTTTTCCTGTATAAAATAGTGCTTATTATAAACCTACTTTATAGGGGTTTGGTGAAATTTAAATAAATTAATATTTGTAAGGCACTGACCTAGAACACGTTTGGTATGTTGTAAGTGCTGTTTAAGTATTTGTTAAGTAAAAATAAATAGTTAAAGGTCCAAGGTGGCTCCACCTTTGTTATCTAATCATTTTTGTCCCTGCCCCAGTGTTTACTTAGCTTTGAAGGGTTCAGGTGGCAACATGGGCATGCGGTCTGTTTGGGTTTGGGGAATGGTCTCTTTTGCATTTACTGTTCATTGTGTGTATGATGCCTACATCTCTAGTCTAGCTCAACCTGTCCTCTGTTTTAAAAAGTTACAATTCTAGGTGTTTCCAGAAGATTGTCATCTCAAGCTCAACATGTCACCCTGAACTCAAGGAGAATCCAACACCCTTATCCAGAATCTTCTTCCCTAACACCCAACAACAAACAATTCCTCACCTTCACAACCCACAAGTTTGATGCCACATATTTCTCAGGCTTCTTGCCCTGTCCTTCTCTCCACCCCATATCTGATTGGTTGCTAAGTTTTGATCGCCTCTCCCTCCCTTGGATGACCTTTCTATTCACTTGGCTACACCTCAGTTCAGGCCATGACCTGTAATCTGGTCTTTCCACCTTCCATGTACTTCTTCTAACCCGTCACATGGATGACTTCCAGAATCATCTTTCTATGTACAATCCCAATACTTTCGTCTTCTACTCAAAAATTTTAAGAACTCCCAATTATCTACTGAATTAATAAAAAAAAAACAGTGATATTAATTAAAATGATTGGATACTGACTAGGTACTACATGCTTAACTTTTTACACAGATTGTCTAATTTAGTTCTCACCAGGGTTCTGGTGTCAGACTAATTGGGTTTAAACCCGCTTGCCCATAAATACACACATGCTAAGTATGTGACATTACTTAACCCCTCCTGTGCCTCAGTTTCCTCACTTGGAAAATAGGAATGGTAGTAATAATGACTGTCTCTTGTAAGGTACAAGAGTTAATACATGATGAAGCTCTCAGAAGAGTACCTGGTACCTAGAAAGCACTATATAAATGTTTGCTAGTATCAGCACCCAGTCTGGAAGCACAGAGGGTGTCACGGATGTGACCCTGAGGCTTCACCTCTTCTTCCCAAGCCATTCCAAGCCAAAGTAGCCCCAGAGCAACCCCACTTCTCAGCACTGTGCTCCGGAGGGTGGTACTTACCCCTTGTTAATTAGCTGCCACTGCAAGGGATACATGAAATCAGCTGATGGTGTGGCCCAACAGCTGTTCAAAACCACTTTAAACCTGCAAATGAAATAAAATGCATTGCTTTGAGCCGGAGAGTTGTATGCCTAGAAACATCTGGTAATTCAAAAGTCTCTTGGCTGATCTTTTTTTTCTTTTCTTTGGCTTTAAAAATAGAAATAGGGGGGAAACATACTTACCTAACACTCAACCCTTTGGCTTCTACTCCTGCAAACAGATCTGAACCGATTTCAGATGTCTCCAGGACAAAAGGGGCTTCCTTCTTAGTGGAGAACTTGGCATTCTTTGGAAGGAAATTGACAGTGGTCATTACGACCTCTCAGACTGAGCAGTTGGGTGTGACAGGAGCAGATGAACTGGGGTGGGGTGGTGGTGGGAGTCCACCCAAGGGCACAGGTGTATGAGACCACAGTGAGACCCTCCAGGAGTAGAGAAGGTGTCCCTCCTAGGATGCTGGTGCCATCTTAGAAGGGACGAGGGTATCACATCTCTGGATTTGCTGGTCACAATGAGAAACTGACTGTATGTCTCGTCTATGCCAGCGAACAACAAGATTTGGCTGATGGAAAAAAGGTGGAATCCAAGAATGCTGAAGCACTGAGCTTTACTTAATCACCCACAGGAATAGGGATAAAACATAGACAACCACAACCTCGATTTGCTTTTGCTCACCTCCACTATTTGCCTGAGCGGATTCCAGCCTGGGTCAGGGAGCATATGATCTGACTCCAGTACAGTTAACAACAAAGGCAACAACAGTAACTTACTGATCACCTACTGTGTGTCAGGCACTCCTCTCTATATTGAGATGGTCTCTATGTCAGAACCTCCTGTATATTGAGCTATATCTGGGAACAAAGCAAAGATCTCTATCTCTAACCACCTGACATTTCAGCAAGGGATGCAGACAATAGACAGTAGGCGAGTGAATTATATAATATGTTAGAATAGAATATAGTACATTATATAGAAAAACTGTAAGGAATGTAGAGGAGAGTAAGGTAAGGTGGAAGTGCAAGGAGGGGCAAGCTGCAACTTTAAATACCGATGTAGTTAAGGAGGTCTCACTGAGGTTGTGACATCTGAGCCAAGACTTGAGGGAAGCTAGGAAGCCTGTGCTTCCAGGCTAAGTACTGATACAAAGAAATGCTTCTGTAGTGTGCGCAGCGTATGCAGGCATCTGGGGGAAAAATGTTCCAGCCAAGGCAAAAGCCCTGGGTGACAGTGTGGCTGGCAGGACAGCAAGGAGGCCAATATGCTGGAGCTTGAGCGAGCAAAAGGGGTGGGGGTGTAGGAAGTGAGGGGGGTTAGGGGTAAAGTGAGAGAGGCTATGGGGATGGATCCAGAAGACTGTGGTTGCAACTCTAAGTGCAAGAGGGAGTCATGACCACAATTGGAGCACCAGATCAGCAGCCTTTGGTCACTGGTGTGGTGTGTATGGTCTTCGTTTGGTCTCTTCATCAGGCAGTTCTAGGTGAGTTATTAAAAAAATAGTAGTGTGTCCAGTTGACCTACCCAAAGGAGGCTGATTTCTCCATTCATTGTCTTAGTTTCACTCAACTTTAGTAACAACCTTTACCTACTCTCTGAGTTTAGCCCCTGGAGACAAAAGCATCACGACGGAAGGACAAAGTTGCTGGGCTAATCCTAGCTCCCACCACTAACTTTTAGGCAAGTCAGACATTTAGGCCTCAGTTTCCCCATCTGCAAAATGGGAGTAACCTTTGCCTTCATCAGCCTTGCAGAAATGTTTTTATGATGATGATTTTATGTAATAGAAGCATAAAGCTTAAACCAGGATACTAGGTAGAAGATTGAGTTTCATGGACTTGGAGATTTGCAGAACTGCAATGGGTAAACAGGGTCAGCAAGGATATCTAGTTGCACTGGACTTTAGCCCCCTAATGGTCCAATTCAGGGCCTTTGCTGAGAGGCCTTAAAATCATTTTCTAGTGGCTCTTATATTTTTTCCTGATTGCAGGTCCAGCTAGGGCTCCCTGAGTCAGTCACTCAGAAGTCAATTCTTTTCTTCCTGTCTGCTAACCCCCTGCACCACGTAAATGGTTGCAATAATTAAATAATAATGTTCTTAATCATAAGTGATTTACTAACTTACTATGCAGTTAAAGTGGCAGATTTACAATGGTTGTTACTGTTTATTATTATTTTCTGAGATTTGTCATATTTCACGAAACTGTTTACAAATGGAAGACATAACCTGGGGACCACAATGAGGTCCCCCAACCTAGCCACAGGTGCTTCTCCCAGCCCCATCTCCCAGGGACCAGCCCATGGGGTATTAGAATATTGGAATAATGCCTCTACTTGCAGAGAAACTAGTGCAATTCTGTTACAGAGTGGAGAAGAGAATCTGCATCGTTAATTCCATTTCTGAAACAAAACACTTTTAATGGTCAGTTTCTTCACTTCTCACCTTATAGCTAAGGCAATTCTCAGCATGGTCTCTTCCTACTTTCGTTATAACATAAGTTAGGGACCTATTTCCAGATAGCTTCATCCTATAATACCTGGACCATTTGCTTTGGCATTCCTGGAAACATAGAAACACCGCACAAACTACTCATTTGTGGAACAGGAGGGAAGAACATCTCCTTCCAGTCCCTTCACTTGATGGAAAGATTGAGTCACAATGGTCCATTGACACCGTTAGGATGGGTACATCTGGTTTAACAGCAGTTCATGTGGGCAAGATATGGGAGCTGCTGTTGCTCGCAGGCTCAACATGAGGTAGAAATGAAAGAAAGCTGCACAAAGCTAATATTCTAGAACATGTTCCTAGAGTCTTTCAGAACTAAGAAAGTCACCCCTGACCCAGTGTGCCCTGCAGAGGTCTGAAAGGGTCTAGAATATAACATTTCAATTCTGGGCTCTGCTTTTTAGTGGGGCAGTGGCCAACTGGATCATTCTCAGAGAAGAGGGGGTAGGATGATGGAGCACCAATGGTGGGGAGATGTTGGGGAAGATAAGTTTGAGAGAGTTGAAGGGCCATCAGCAGCGTCATGACTCAGTATTATTTCAGAAGACAGAACCATGACCAATGGACTATAGTTCAAGACATCAGATTTCACATGCTGACCTAAAGTAAGGAAGGCCAACTTGCCCTTGTCCTTGGAAAAGGTGGGGAGCCCACCCCTTAGCAATCTTGCGGAAGGGTTTTGTACGTTGGTTGGGAGGTCAAGGTTGATCACCTCTGAAGATTGTTCTGACTTTGGAAGTCTGTGAATTTTGCCTCTATTGCCTGCATTTGTTCTATCCCAAGGCTTTTCCCTGGTCTCTAAGTAAGAAGAATGGTCAATACTATTTTGATTGCATAAAAGTCAACCTAATCCCATCCTGACACTGATGGTATAAAGGTAACACTATAATGGTAACTGCTGGTGCTAGGAGCTCTCAGAGTTTTCACTTTATATGGGGTCAAAGGCTATGATCATGAATTTGGCTACTTTCGCGGACACTTACCTTGTACCAGGTGGTATGGTAAGTGCGTCATAAAAATAATTTCATTTATTCCTCATAATAAACGTATGGGTAAGTGCTATTATTATTTCTATTTAACAAATGAATAGATGAAGGCCCAAAGAGGTTAACTAACTTACCCAAGGTCGTACAACTAGTAAATGGTAGAACTAGACCTGAAGCCCGTGGGTCAATGGCAGACTATTTTCTTAAGCACACTGCTAGTCCACTTCTGCAAGCTGACTACCTTCCTTTATTTTGGACTGGGGGCCAAAACGACTTCTCTCCAGGAATACCAACTATGGGCTGTTGGCAGGAGTGAGTGGGAGGGGGCAGAGGGAGAAGAGAGGAAGCATGTCGAGTAGAACTGGTGGTTTTGGAGCTCAGCACTTGGAGCTCTGGGAATCCTAAGCAATTAGCCGTGCATTGATTCCTTTGTGCAATCTAGGGCACAGCTCTGTGCCTGGTAATTTGATGGAAATGTATGCAGGGGGCAGATGTTGCTTCAGAAACACACAAGAATGCTCTCAGAGCGGAAGAAGGGAGGAGAAGAAAAATACCAGCCGCGCGGGTCAGGCCTAGGAAACCAAGTCCATGGTAGGAATATTAATCAGTACAAAAGTTTCCGTTGCAACATCAGACCCCATCTTTGCTGAGGTCTGTTTTTCCTGGAAAGGTGTTGATGGGCCCCAGGGGACGCCTTAGCCTCATTTCTAGAACAGCTCAAGGAAGTGTCCTGGAAAGTCTGTTTATCCAGCCCAGGGGATGGTCTGGGTGATGATGAGGCTACACCTCTTGTTGTTGTTGTTGTTGTTGTTGTTTTCTTAAGAAAGAACAGGTTCCTTCCAATTCTAAGATTTGATATATATGCCTGAAACTTAGCCCAACATGGCTGATGGTGGGTGACGATTTTTGATAATCCTGGTGCCTCTCTATAGCCATCTGTCATAAAATCCTCAGAGGAGCATGTCTATAGTTTCATCTGATTAAAATAACCAGATAATCATGCACATCTGAACAGGCGCTCACTGGTAAGGCCAAACCATCACCGTGATGTCCCCTGAGACTGTTATCGATGAGTGAGCCTGTTTTTCTCTCTGGACAACCTTTAACAGTTAGTGCAATGATGTTGCCATCTTTTAATCCTCCTGCTGGTTCACACTGCATTAACCCTCCTGATTATAGGCCCAGGGGCTATATGGGATTTTGTCTGAACTTAACCACTAGGGGTGTGCGGTCAGGGGCAGACCTAGGTTCTTTGGGACCTTAAAATTTCTATAATGTAGAGAGCCCTTTTTAATAAAAAGAATCAAAATTTTGAATATGAAATTAGACCCAGGGCCTTAAATGAGGCTAGTACAAGAGAGGGATCATGAAACCCAAGCTCCATTCCCTTCATAGGAAGTAAGCCTCAGAGAGCAGTGCTAAGAAATCCGTATGCTAGACTGGGCACTGCTCCACACTACATGAGCACACCGTTTCCTCCTTCTGGGCTGCAGATCCTTGTCTGTAAAATGGACCAGGTGACTCTGGGATCCCTTCTAGGGGATCTCTCACTTTCTGAGTTCAGCTGGATTGGTAGCTTCTAGGCAGCAGGTAAAGCAAATTCAAAGAGTTCAAGGTCGGTGGAGTTCCAGGTAATATAGTCCTTTCCTTTGTGAAATGAATGGGTTGGGCATGATGGCTTCGAAGAATATCTCCCAGTTCTAATGTTCTATGTAAAAGTTTCTATTTCTGCCTGCATCTTCCTCCAGCCAGCTGGAGTGTCACTATAAGTAAGCCACCTTCTCGTGGGAAGCTGCAGGTTAAAAAAACAAAACACCCCTTCTAAACAGGAGGGCAGCTGGGCTAATGACTGTTGCATGTTTAGTTTTATTTTGAGAGACCAAAGTGTGCCTTTAACTTCAATGTCAATAGAGGCAGTGTGCCTAAATTAGACCAAGAGGAAGCCCACTCTCTGAATGGCTTTGGATACCAAAGAACTAGGCAGCAGAGGGCAACCCGACCTCTCTCCTCAGCTCTGTCCCAGGCAGGAAGGTCACTACTCTGCGCCAAATGCTTTAACGGGAGCTAGATTCTAGTATAACTCTCTGGAGTGGGTGGCAGTGGAAACTAATCTGGCTTGAGAGTTAGCCGTCTTACTGCCATCTTACTGCCTCCTGACCTCTGACAACTCACAGGATTGCTCTTGCCTCAGTTTTATCAGAAGATGGGGACATTGACTTTATATCTCTGTGACACCTTTTATAGTTCCTCTGTCCAGTCTATGAATCGACCCTCTTGTTGCATCTAGTCTTTGAAGAGGTTTAAAACTAGACCAAAGCTTATGTCTTAATTTGAATTCAAGAACTGGGCTCTGCAGAGAGCTTAGGGAAGAGGAAATCCTGAGGAAGCCTCCCCTCATCTCCTGAAAAGGCCACAGGGCACTTATGAGAACCTGGAGACCACTTACAGTGTAGAAGTTGAGAGACAATTGGCTTTCAAATGTGCCCATGCTCCCGTTCTTCACGTGAACAGTGGCCACTCTGAAAAGGGGAGAGAATTTTCCATAAGGACTGAAACATGCCTGATTGACAGGGCCTGCAGAACACACACAAGGCAGCCAGCTCTCCACTCTCAAAGCAACTTACCTTTGGTCAAACGCGGCCTGGTTCACCAAGTAGGTGGAGTGGTAGGTGCAGGAGAAGGAGTAGTTCACGGGCTGGTTCTTTACGATCACTGTGCTGTCATTGGAAACGATATGGCTGTAGAAGTGGTAGATGGGGGGCTTGTACTGAAAAAGGAAGAAGACAGGGTGGCCCTGGACCCCATGTTGAGAAGGAGGGTTCTGGGAAAAGTGATCAAAGATGGTCAGATCCACGGGGAGATGTCAATGGTGAGCTGAGAATTTCTGCAAAGAGTTCTTGAATGTGTTCGACCAAGATTGTTTAAAATAATCTAGGTTGTATGTTGCACACTTACAAGGGATCCATATACCCATTGGGCTTCTGACCAAAAAGAACTGGTCAAAGAATCTCTGTTTCCCAGCATCAACTTTTTATCCATTTCCCCCATCCTAGTAATCTTACACGAATGCCTTTGCCCATCTCCCGTCTCTAGAACACTATTACTATGTCATATTTGCTCTTTCCCTCTTCCAATAATGACCACTATTTCTGTGACTTTTTCCTCTGGCTGTTGAACTCTAGGATCACAGATTATTGGAATATTCTTGGATCCAATTGGATCCAATTGGAATATTGGAGTTGGAAGGGATCTTGAACATCTATGTGAGAGGTGACCTGCCTAAGACCACACAGATGATTTCTAGTTCACTCTTCCAGGATACTCAAAGACATGTTGTTTCTGTTAATCATGTCCACGACTCTCTAAATCACTAAGTCCTCGTGGGGCCTTTAGGAAGAGGAAGTGGCCTTGGGTGCTCTTTGCTCTCATTTTCGGAGATCTCCTGTATGTACAGCCTTCTGCAGTCAAGGTAGCAGGAATGCTAGGGGTCAACAATGGAGCAGCTGCCCTTCATGACTATACCCCTACTGATTCTGGGGCCCCCAACTTGTGACTTTATTGGGACGTCTCTGATGTCTCCTCTGACCTATGAGGATATTTGGCAAGAGGTTGCATGTGGTTCCTTTTAATTCTGATTACCTGTCCCAAGTCCTTCACAAGACCCAATTATGAATTGTATTATACTTTGGTTACTCCTTTAAAGTGCCTTTCCAACTACTTCAAAGTCTTGTGCAGAGGATGTCCCACCTTCCAGCCCGGAAGGATGGCAGCTTGTGATCACGTGCTCAGAACTCAAAGCAAGGTGGAGGTGGGAGATGTGTATTGTTTTACTCAACGGAAGGTGGCCTAGTTCACTCAGGTAACAAATTAGGAGAATAAAATTCAAATCCAAAGACTCACTTAAACTAGGCAGACGAGAAGAATTTAAATAACACTAACATTCCAGGAAATAAAAGTCAGGATTGGCTTTTAAAAGGAAATTGGTGAATTCTGTATCCCTTTAAGGGTGGGCAGCAGATATCTTATTTTGGGGCCCAGTTGCGTCATCTCAGCAACTCCTCGTTGTGTGGCCTGGACTTACCTCGGACTGGGTTCCACAGTAGGACTTGTTTTTAGGTGACAGATCCGGGATCACAAATTGATAGTAACCTCCCTCATGGACCCCATTGTAACACAGTCCCCCGAGGGCCAGCTGATGCACTTCCCAGCCATAGGGACACTCGGGGATTTTGGTGATGATGGTTTTGGGATAACAAAACACAAGAATGACATCTAGAAAGAGGATACACATGGTTTGAAATCAGATATGGTAATCATATTAATCTTCATGAAGAACAGTGGGTTCTAGCCACACCTGAACATGCAAAGCAGTTGGTTAAAAACACTTTCCTCACTATTCTTCATGAACCGTGATGAATGTTTTCCCCAAACCTCAGTCACTGAAGTTTTCTAGTTTCCGCTACATCTGTGGATATCTACACTATACTTAATATGTACTCAAACCTGGTCCACTTTTCAACTTTAATCTATTTTAAGGAATGTATTTGTGAAACCAGATTGAATGGATTAGAAATATAGATAAATTTAGAAATATATACAAATTTCTGTGCCCATCAAAGTGAGCACATAATTTAAAATCTTTTAAAAATGTCCATTTCATGCATAACATTGTAAAACACTAATTTATGACACAGGACATACTTTCAATAAGTCAAATAGGAAATAGATTGTGTATTTGTTAAATTATTGTAATACATTATTTATTTATTGAAAATAAATATTTTTAGGGGTGCCTGGGTGGCTCAGTCATTAAGCTTCTGCCTTCGGCTCAGGTCATGATCCCAGGGTCCTGGGATGGAGCCCCACATCGGGCTCCCTGCTCAGCGGGAAGCCTGCTTCTCCCTCTCCCACTCCCCCTGCTTGTGTTCCCGCTCTCACTGTGTCTCTCTCTGTCAAAAAAATAAAATCTTTAAAAAAAAGAAAAAAGAAAATAAATATTTTTATATCTATGTATCTATCTATCCATTCATCTATCTAGGATTCTCTAATTTTAAAAAAGTCTAAGTTTCTCCAGTACATTGTTATTTCTTATGGGAAAAGTCTGGTTGGCACTGGCGCCCTTGACTGCATCTACTTGGCTACGATATTGATATTGCATTTTGATAACAAGAGAAACACAGAGCTCTGAACTTTGCAAAGAGTCTTCGGGAAACTTCCCTTTTGGGGAAGATGGGCTAGCCCAAGGCATACCTGCTTTATTCGGAGTGCAAGATCTTGCAGAGGCTTCTGCAAAGACAGCCAACAGGACAAAGGCCTTCATCACCATCACTTCTCAGAACCCGCTCTTTGCCAGGTGGTCAAACCAAGCTGCCAAATGTTCACAGTTCTGCCCGAGGGCCTGAGCCTGGATCATTCTAGGTCAGAAACAGGAGTGAAAAGTTAAAATCAAGGGTGAAAACAAAGCAGCACACACAATCCTGGGGGAAATTTGCAAGGGAGATCCATAATTCTGTCCCCCTTTCTTAATGGTTCCTTGTCTGTGCTGAGAGGCAAAAAGTGGGGCTCCTACCACTGGGAATGTCAATGACACATGCGGTTGCTCATGTTCCCGACTGTTTCATTCTCTCTGGACTGTAGAGGCTGCCTCCCAGATGCTCCCCAAATCTCCGACCTCATTCCTAGCTCGACTTTATATCAGCTGAGGGTGTAAAAGAAACCGGCTCCAGATAAATCACAATGAACATGCATTATCCACTGCAGGGGGAAATAAAGGGAAACCTTGCACAATGATCCGATGGGAAGCTCAGGTTCAGCCACTTGAATCTAATTCCTTTGACTTCACAGAGTTGGAAAAACTTTTTTTTTTTTTAACTGCTTCAACCAGGATTGGAATAAAAAGTTGAATTTTTTCCCCCTCATACAAAAAATAACTTTGATTAGAGGCAAACTAATTTCTGCACAGTTCTAGGGGACAATTTTCTTTCTTTATGTCTTGCTTTCTTTGCTTTATTTCTTGCATTCTTATTTTTATATGGAGGCTATCTAAACTTTAAACTAAAGAGGACCCAAGTTCAGCAGTGTTACAGTGGCTACTCAAACAAAAAATAGGTTGTTTGTATTAATGCAAACATGTTAAGGGATTCCCGTCTGCCCCCCAGTATTTTTTAATAAACTCTAAACTGGAATGTCATCCTGGCATTTCTCAGGAACTTCATCCTGAAAACAACTTTTTATTTTAGTTCTCCAGGTTTTGAAGTTTTGTTAGTCTCCTAGAGCAGTGATATTGGAAGAAGGAACTTAGGCAATCTTATAATTCAATCCTTAGTCACCAAACAAGATCCCACTGAAAACAACAGATAAAATCCTACTCCTGAGAAGTTTCTGAACATATTGCCTGAGATTTTTTTTTTTTTTTTAGCACAGAAATGTAAGAATGAAAAATCAGGGTTTGTTTTAATTTTTGTTTTTAGAGGAAACAGACTCTTTTATCAATCAATGGAAGCTACTACATAAAGCCCTTTGAGAGACAGTTGTAAAAAGTACAGAAAAATGCCCTCTTTTGCAGGGCTTTATAATGTAGTTGAGAAGCTAAGTCACCAATACACAATGATTCAGAGTTAGAATATTGGGTTAAAGCATTGTTTTGCTACTTACCACATTTCCTTAGTTTTAAGATACCCATTCCTCCCTTTGAGCGCACATAATTTAACGTTGTGGAAACACTGCGATGTGTTTTATAAGCAATGTGAATACGTAACATGGTAGAGATTCCTTATTTCCTAAAAATCTAATGTTAAGTTGCTGGTATGTCTTACAATGATGGTGTAAAAAAAAACTGAGGAAGTAACCATGTGGCAAGTCATTAAAAATTTCTGTGACTCAGTTTCCTCCTCTCTAAATGGAGGCATAACCCTGGGCTTAACTTACAGAGTGAGAGAGCAATGAAATGAAGGCTCTTGTAAACTGTGAAGTAGTCAATAAACAATAGATTACATGAAAAGACAACTAACAATTTCATGCAAATGTTTATGTCCCTGAGTTGTTTTTTTCTCCCCCTCAAAGAAAAGCACCACGTGTTGCATCACAGATGCATTTAACAGGATACATACCTATATTGTATAATGGACATGCATGTATTTTATGGATAAAGACCAGATGGGCTGAAGAGGGGAGGGGGATAGAACATATTAATTTTTTTTATATATAGACACTTGGATCAAGTTTCGTGTGGCCTGAAAACACCAGCATGTTTCTACTGATCTTCACAGTTCATTATAGGCATTACTTCCTGAGCACCAAAAAGGCACTTGACTCTAACAAGTATGTGTGACTTCTCTGAGTTTCTCTTTCCTAGGGCTTAGCACTATCTCTGTGTTTCTTCCTTTGTCCTATTTCTTAAACATTTATTGAGCCCCAACAGTATACCATGCACTGGGAAGACACAGGCAAGTCAACGGTGCTAGGAAAGCCAGGTCCCAGAGGCCCAAAGCAGCCTAGCTTCTAGAGAAGGGCCCCTCTGATTTGGCATAATGATTGTTCACCACTGATAACTCACTATTGCTCTTCTATATAGCTGGAATTCTTGTTTCTATTCCAAGAAGATTCTTTTCACACCTTCAGGTATAGGCTTCCTTTCAGCCAACTTTGGCCCAAGCAGGTCAATAGGATCATCTAGTCTCTGACCTGGAAGGGCAGAGTTCTCTCAAGGAAAGTGTTGCAGTGGAAATCAAAACCTTTCTTGTCTCCCAGTGGAAATGTCTGATAAACACCTACAAGATGCTGTGAGGGAGTATAGGGTCAGTTTGGGCAAATAGACCCTGCTGTTGGCCTGAGATCAGAAGCCCACCCATAGCACTTACTAGCTGTGGTTTCTTGGGCAAGTTACTTAGCTTCTGTGAGCCTTAATTTCCTCTTCTCCTGAAAGGATATGATAATATCTATGACATAGTGTTAGAGTATTAAGTAAGATATAAACTGGTTTACATAGACATGGTTTATTTTCCTCTATAAGGGTCAGGGCATCAGGGAGGACATTTTTATGCTTCATTCTGCTTGGGAAATCCAAAGAGGGGAGCCCATTAGGAGTGGGTCATCACTGGATAGTATATACATTATTGCCATCAATGCTAAATTATGTCACGTGTAGCTAAGAGCACAGGTTCTGGATCAGAGATTGTGTCTCTGTCACATTTCCAGCTGTGTGATCTTGGGCAAGTAATGTGACCTCTCTAAGCCTTTGGTTTTTAAAGCTGTAAAATGGGGCTTCCTATCGCCTATGGCTGTTGCAAAGACCTAATGAAATGACACATGTAAATTGCTTAGCACAAGGCCTTGTACACAGTAAGTGCTCAGTAAAGGTTTACTGCCATTAAGTTTATTCACCTGAGATTGGTATCCTCAGGTTGGGAAGACATGTCAATAGCATTCCTGTATGAACTCTGGGCATTTTCTAATGGGAATAAATCTCTCTTTAGAAGCCCACCTTAACAAAGAGCAGGTGCTTTTGATTTCCAGAAAAGCCCTATAATGATACGATCTCACCTACAGTTTCTTGCATGTGGGGACTCACCTAACAATCAGGTATATGATACTCCTTTCAAGGGCAAGCTGAATGAAGTTAGGGAAGCGGAGTCAACTTTTGTGGCAGGCTGCTCTCTAGATGTTGAATTTGCATAAGAAACAGAACAGGACAGAATGTACTTGGGCGGAACAGTATTTGATACTTGCTCTGATAAAAGGTAGGAGGCTCCTATTTATTCCGGGTAATTACCCACTGTTCTGCCACCCCACCCCATCCCCTCTCTGCTTTCCAACACCCCTCTCCCTTCTGGAGAGGACGATGGAGGCAGAGGGCTGCCACTGGGGGACGGATCCCAAAGCAAAATCTCCCACTGAGACTCATGGCTATTTCTCCATCAAACACACAAACAAAACTGATGGGAAGATTTGAACACTCCCAGCATCTTAAAAGAATCCAGGAAAGGGGATTTTATGGCAGACTCATCTGAAAGGTGAGCTTATCTCTCCTGTGTCTTTCTTTTGCGAATTGCCAGGCAATAGAAGTTATCTGTTCTATTTGGAGGTCTTGCATGATTTGTGAAAGCTGACCCAGACACCGAAGGGTTGCCATTTGCAAACTTCCAATCAACATTTTCATTCATTGCTCAGAAATCATATAGGTGATGAATCACGATGATAAACAAACCAGGAAACCCTTACTATGGTAACAGATGGTACTTTAGAAATAAAGCTAATAAGAATGCATCAGAGTTTAAAAGGCTGCTTTATTAACTTATTTTTTTTAAAGCACACTGTTTTGAGTTCATTAAATGTTGGCTTTGTTAAATGGACTCCATTGTTTCCTTTAAGCCCTGAATCAAGCCTTCTCCTACTTTGTGGGAGACTCTTTTGCCAATTTGCAAATGAGTGGGTGTTCCCATGCGGGCTTCAGTGGCTTATTCCTTGGGAATTAATAGTTCTCCAGAGAAAGTGGTGTTCCCCTCAGAGAAAATACACTTCATAAAGGAGAATTGAGAAGTGAGAAAAGAGTCTGTGCTGCTGGAGCATCAGAAATTCAGAGCAAGAAGCTCGGCCTCCTCCATCCCTCCCCAGACCCAGCAGCCGCCAGCTTCAGGAAGCCCGATTACCCCAGGAAGAAGGAGATCCTTTGGTCTTATCTGGCTAATCTCTAAGCAGAGGGCGTGGGGGGGGGGGCGGGGGAAATAAAGCCTTACTTCTTTCTCAGAAGAGTAGGAACCATTGGCCCTTCCCTGGCCTGTCTCCCCACCACCCTCCTTGCCTCCAATTATAAGACTAAAGAATAAAAAATAGTTCCTCTTCAGATCAAAACTAGGGATCTCATTGCTGGTCGAAAACATTCAAGATGGATAATTTGTTCTGTTCTTAAAACTTCCCAAGATATCGTCCTTTTATTCCTTCATTCATTTACTCATTCATTCATTCACCAAAGATGTAATGAGTGTTTGTTAGGTACCAGGTAGCAATCAAATATATGTACATGAATATGTACACAGATGGTTCTTGACATAATGATGGTTCTACTTAAGATTTTTTGACTTCACGATGTCTTGAAAGTGATGTGTTCAGGATGAAATCTTACCTCAAATTTGAATTTGGGTCTTTTCCCTGGGCTAACAATACATGGTACAATACTCTTATGTGATGCCGGGTGGCCCCATCATAAGTTGAGGAAGATCTGTGGATCTTCTACTTGGGGCAAAGGTAAGGATATTGAGGAAGGACACAAATAGTTTATGAAGAATAACAGGACAGAGAAGAGGCATCTAATTTTGATAATCTGGTCAAGATGGGGCCCGAAGGATGAGAATGAGCTGGGGTGGGTGTTGATGGGATTTGTTCACAGGTGTACACACATGTGTGTGTGAGTGTGTATGTAGGGATAGAATATTTTAGGCAGAAGGTATGGCATTTAAGGAGATTCTGATTTAGAAAATATTGGCTGAAGCTGTTCTTTGGAAGAAGCCAAAGAACTTTCAAACTGCCCTCAAACACAGAAGGCTATTATTCCGTATTTCTTTGTGAAGTCAATTGCATTTTGGCCAGTTAGCCAAAAGAGACCTGGTCAGACTCCTTCTGAAGTCCTGACATAACATAATGAAAAAAAAAAAAAAAAGCTTAAAGAAAAAAGTAAAAAAAAAAAAAAAGAAGTCCTGAAAATGCGTGTCTCTGATTTGCCAGCACTAATTCTCAATATTCGTCCAGCTTCCTGCAGCTTGCAGGCGGTTACCACCGTTGAAGTGTTTCTGAGGAGAGGGCCATTTCCATACTGCATCAAAGGGGTTTCTGTGTAACCACAGTGCACGCACCTGCCAATGTTGCCCCTTTGCTCTGAGAACCAAATTGTATCCGGGGGTTGGGGAAGCAGTGTTTTCCAAATCTTGCGGCTCTGAAAAACAAAACAACAACAACAAAAAAACCTTGCAGCTCTGTTAGTACTCACTCCCCCTGCAAAATGTATGCTGCGCATTGTGGTTCACAGAGTGTTAAATCATCTCATGTATAAATTCTGAGGAGTCCCATTTTTTCTGTTTTTCTGACTCTGCACATGTGGGTCTTATCTATCTACTAAACTGGCAGGATGATGTGTGACACTTTTAAGTCTCCTTTGCATCTCAGTGCATACGTTGTGCACTTCTGAACCTACAGAATGACAACATCTGTGTTAAACATTTTGGGAAGACTGAAAACTTGGGAACATACAAACGTAGTTTCTATTATCCATATAAAGTAGATGCCTCAGTTGATTTTAAAGCCTCAAGGGTGATAGTTTTGAGTAGAGCAAGTTATAAATCATGACCACATTTTCATCACAGCATCTGTAATTCATTGTTTGGTTGAAGGAATTTAGAGCAGGAAGTTTATGTTGCAAACTTTTTTTACATGGTAATGATTAAAATACAAAACCCTTTCATTGGATTGATCAGTCTTTTTGATTTCTTAAATGAAGCTTTTTTGCTTGTATTGCCAGAGGGAAATGGTAATTAAAATGGATTAATTGATCAGCATCTATAACGAGCAAGGCAAAATGCTAGAGCAATAGACATGCATAATTAGATTTCATTTGCCATCCATTCTCTTAGAGCCATAACCCCAGAGCTGTTATGGACCCAAAGGTGCGGCCATCAAAAATTCTGAAGCCGGAGGTATTTTCTTTCTTGAGCCAGGGCTTCTGGGGATGGAAAGTAGGTGTTAGGTAATTTTAGAAGGTTGAAGATGGCTGACGGCCATTGCATGGAAACCAGGACCAGACCACATTGGACATCATTGACAAAAGACATGAGCGATGAAGAAATATTGGGTATGAGCTGAAGTGTCCTATAGGCCATGGGGGTAGAAACTGCATGATGGGGGATTTCTTGTTGATGTTTTTAAATGTTGGTAAATGAATGGAATCTCCATGATCTAGACAATCCATAATCATTCTTGAAAGACAAGCTCAAAGCTACATGTTGTGTGAAGATGTCTCAGATCTCTCTACCTCTGGGGACTTTGAACTTTTTGAACTTCTATTGTCTGCCTCATGTGTATAGCATCTAGTATGTGCTGCAATGCGTCTGTTTTGTCTTCTTAAGTTGAGAACTTGTAGGTCTCTGTATTGCTTATAACACCAAAAAATTTCATAATGATTGTTTACCGAGGGATTGGTTATATTGTCAATTCTGCACAAGAACAGAATAGGAATAGAAGTTCCTTTCTCACTCATGTGAAGTTTCAAACAGGTTCACCCAGTTGGTGGATGGTCTTCCTGTGGTTTTCCAGGGAATTGAACTTGTTGGCTCTGTTCCCCTCCAAATCCTTAGAGGTCTCTGTATTGAGCAAGCAGATAGAGAAGAGTATGGAGGGTCTCCAATGGGGAAGCAGAAAAGGCTAGGCTTGAAAGTGACACATGTCATTCCTACTCACAGTTCATTGGCTAAAACTCAGTCAAGCGGCAACGTTTAGCTTCAGCCATGCACCCAGAGAGAAGAAAAAAATGGGTTTTGGTGAACAGATAGCAGTCAAATATAGGTAGCTACCTTTTGGGAGATTGTGTGCCTATCTATCATCTATCAGGAGTGGGTTTTATTTTTCCCATTTTACAGATAAGAAAACTGAAATGGGAACAGCAAGTCACTTGCTGGGCATAAGGGCTGGTGCTTGACTATAACCCACGATTGTCTGGTTCTAAAGCCACCACACTGTATTTGCGTATTAACCCGATTTCTTGCACTAGTCCTTCATTTTCTATTTTCCCCTGTCACTGTTCTTATTCAGGCCTCACAACATCCTAACTTAACTGCTATGATAGCCTCAAGCTGTGTTTCTTGATGTCAGTCAACCAGGCAAATTATTGACAAATCAGTCTTCTTAAAGGACAGCTCCTTGGAACTTACCAAGTCACAGCCTGAAAATCCTTAATTAATGCTCAGTAAATATATGTTAATTCCCTAGTGAATAGAAAGCAAAGGCCCTGACCTGGGCTCAAGGCCCCAGATTAGAGAATTATCTGGAAACAATCTGAGAGCATACCCTGGGTCCTGAATGTCCTAACATTCTATGGGTAAGCCTGTGCTCAGAAACATTGATTCTGGTTTGTTAAAGAATGACTTCTTGGGGAGCCTGTGTGGCTCAGCCAGTTGAGTGTCTGCCTTTGGCTTGGGTCATGATCCAGGGTCCTGGGATCCCTAGCGTTGTGGGGCTCCCTGCTCAGCGGGGAGTCTGCTTCTCCCACTCCCACTGCCCCTCCCCCGCTTGTGTGCTCACTTGCTCTTGCTTGCTCTCTGTCTCTCAAATAAATTAGTAAAATCTCTCTCTCTCCATATATATATATATATATATATATATATATACACACACACACATATAAAAGAATGACTTCTTTCCTGACCTTGTTCTAGGAAGGGTTAGGTATCTTAATCCCCGAAAATCTTCAGCTTTAACCACACAGGCCCCTGTCTTTGGCAGAAGAGAGATAAGAAATTGCCATTGGATATGCCACCCAGCTCTCGAATCCACCCCTATGCACACGCTCAGTGATTATCAGCCTCTCCACTGACTGAGCCTGTGCGGGGCTCTGTTTAATTAATCCAGTGATTTATCTGGAAAAACTAGTTTATGCACAATGGCAGTAGCAGATTTTCTATAAAGAAGGGATTTAAGGTAGCATTCTAGTTGAAAAGATGGGATATTTCAGTGATTAAGGGTACCTTCCACAAGATGGAACAACCTCAACCATTCATACCGAAGACTGAAATGGTTGGTGTGGATTACCGGGAAACGGAGGTCCCCTACCCTCTCTGCCACCGTTACTGCGCTGCTGGCAGGTGATGCTTTTTGCATGTCGTCATCTCCCACTGCTCCCACCTCTGCTTCGTCTGGCAACATTGCAAGGCTATGCCTGTGGATCCCAGCTCCATTCGAAGCACCCACCAATGGCCACCTCCGGGGCCCTGGCCCAGTAGAAGAATCACAGACCCTGTGATGGTTACTTGGATGGCAACTGACTGTATGGGAAAAAAAATCCAACAAACAAACAAACAAACAAACAAACAGCAAGGTGCTGGTTCTCCCTTTTGTGTCCTCCACTGCTGAAATCGGAAGAGCAGACCCTGCAGAAATAATGGGAACAGGGATTCAGTGTAAAGACTTGACACATTTTGGAGGGGCCAGGCCTTCTGACCCAAGGCAGACAAGCCTCAGGTCTCAGAGTACTGGGTGGCAGGCTCCTGCCTTGGTGGGGGCTAGGTGTACAGAAGAACTTGGGGTCCTGGACTGGACACGTCAATGGCTCAGAGCTAGCAGCGATTTTGGTGATTGGCCAGAATAGTAAATCTTGGCACAGTGCTACTGTATCCTCTTCTCATGCCCAGGGCAGACCATCCACTGCTTGCTGAGTTCCTCTGTAGATCACTGGTCAATCCCAAGAGAGGCTCTTCTTGGTCAGCTAATACCTTACTAGCAGAGCTCTTTGACCAGGCCAGCTATCTCTGTGATTACTGACCAGCCTACAGAGGGACCAACCCCTGGTCCAATCAGCTAAGATTCAAGTTCAAGTTGGCTGAAGTACAGTGAAGTACAGGTATAAGAAAAATTTGGCTTCTCTTTCCTTCAGAGGGGGGTTGTAAGTCGGTGGCCTTAGAGTAATGTCCACCTACATCGACAGTGAGACAGACAAGCTGTGTGTCTGAATAAGTTACTTAACCTCTCTCTCCCCCACTTTCCTCCTTTGGGAGACTATGCCAACACCTGCCTCCAAGGATTGTTGTGAGACTAAAAGCAAATAAGGCAGAGAAAGCACTTGGCACCCAGTAAGGGCTCAATAACTAGTAGCTATTGCCATCACCTTAACACATTTCTCAAAGTTCCAGTAAGGCAGTTTTATCTGGCTCCTTCTTCCATGGGGTTCGTGTAAGGGACATTTTTTATCTGAGTCCTTCAGGCTTCTGCTGGATAGACTTAGGAACTCACGTGTGTTAGGAGCTGGGGACCCACCTTTTCAATTGCCGGCCAGTTGCCTTTAAGAGTCTGGGAGCTCCAAGGTTCAAGGTGCTTCTTGCCCCCAGTGAAGTATTTCTGATACTAACTTTGCCTTTATTTTTTTTTTTAAGATTTTATTTATTTATTTGAGAGAGAGAGAGAATGAGAGATAGCACGAGAGGGAAGAGGGTCAGAGGGAGAAGCAGACTCCCTGCTGAGCAGGAAGCCTGATGTGGGACTCGATCCCGGGACTCCAGGATCATGACCTGAGCCGAAGGCAGTCGCTTAACCAACTGAGCCACCCAGGCGCCCACTAACTTTGCCTTTAAATCATATCCTATGGAACCATTCATCCACCAACTATCTTATCAGCCCATGTCTGCTCATGTGCTGGGAAATCAGGTCAAAGCAGAAGCACAAGCAGGGTCAGAGCTTGCCGGATTGGGACACGGGTGAGGTGTCTTTCTGGTTTCGTTCCCATTTGCTTTTATCTTCATCGTCCATCTTTACAGAGTCCATTGATTTTGTGATTTTGTGCTCATTGGATATTTGTTACATTTAACAATGCTCAATCGATGGGTTTTATGTGGCAGTGACCCAGTGAGCCGATGGGTTAGTCCAAACAGTGATACAAGTACCCTCCATTTTTTAAAAGTTTGCATTCTGCCACTTCACTTTTACAAGAGATCTACATGAGTACTTGTCTTCACTGACCAAAAGGAATCCAAGGAGGATTTTTGCTTTTACAAAAAAAGGCCAAAAACAAAAATAGCCTGCAACGTTTGTTTGCAGCAAGCTCTTACAGAGGCAGCACGCAGCCCCAGCAGCAGGGGCGGCCCTGCCAACCTCCTTCCCTAGAACAACACTCAGCATCTCCACTCTGAACTGTGTGCGTGAGCACCTGGGCCTTGTCTCTATTTATTTTGTGCATCCGTTAGCAAGATGTGTCCTAAGGTCTCAAAAAAGCCTAAGAGGGATTATTCTGTGGGTCTGAGAATGCTCGAAAATTTTCCCAGGTAAATTAATAGTAATGCTTCTTTGCTTTATGCTCTTTCAGCTTATTAAAGCTTTCAAAGGAATGCTCTATTTTCAGATAGTGGGGGAAACCTGTATTGATATTCTGGGACCATCCAGAATGTACACACAGCTGTGAGATCTTTATGGGAGAATCTAGTGTAATGATTCCCCCTCCCGCCCCCCCCTTTTTTTTTAAAAAAAAAAAGCAAAATAAAACAAAACAGAGTAGCCTAGTATGTTGAATTTGAGCAACTTGGAAGCCGCATAGTCAAGCCTGCAATTTTTTTCAAGTATTGCAATTGCTGGATAGTTCTGTGGCTTTGTGCCCTATGACCATTACTGGTTACCTCAGACCATTTACATTGCTTTAGTTTCTAGTTTGAAACCAGCTCTGTTCTCCTACAGATGGATTAAAAAGCTATGGAAATCAATCCTTTCCAGTGGACCTAAAAGATGGTTAGATTTGATAGGAAATCCATTTACAGCTCTGAGCACACTCCAAGATAGCCACAGCACAATGCAGTCTTCCCTTGGAGAGCAAAAGCTTGCGCTTGGGAAGCACTTAGATAACTCCCCTACACCCCCCACCCTCATTCTGGTTCTGCCCTTAACTCCCTGTACAACCTTGGCCAAATGGCTCCACTTCTTTGGCCATTCATTTCCATCAAGCTCCTTACAAGGTTGTGATGAAGATCAGAAGTGAGGAAGTCAAAAATGTTTTGAAAATTAGAAGTTGTATATTAAAGTATATAATTGCAATTATACACACACACACATACATATGTGTGTGCACATCTGTGTGTGTGTGTGTGTGTGTGTAATCACTTGCTACTCAGCAGAGAGTCTGACAGACAGTGTAGTCACTTGCTACTCAGCAGAGAGTCTGACAGACAGACTATGCACTGGTGAGTGCATAGTCAATACTCTAAGGTCACATGCAAGGTCCTACTAGAGACAGCCATTTCTAAAGATTTTTATTTATTTATTGAGAGAGAGAGTGATAGAGAGAGAGCATGAGAGGGGGAGAGTCAGAGGGAGAAGCAGACTCCCTGCTGAGCAGGGAGCCCAATGCGGGACTCGATCCTGGGACTCCAGGATCATGACCTGAGCTGAAGGCAGTCGCTTAACCAACTGAGCCACCCAGGCACCCCGACAGCCATTTCTAATAGCGAGGCTGGCCTGGTGGCTGGTGGTGCTTTTAGCTGGAGGAAAGGCTGTTGTGTTGACTACAGTTTATTGGCTGTGCAGGACCTTGCATGGTGGCCCTGAGCCTGTGGCTTGCAGGACCAGGGCTGGGCTGAGACATTTCTGCAGGCTCTTACCAGCCTCTACCAACCTCTTCCTTTCATTTTTTCCACCCTCGTCCTTCTTTCATTTTTTTTTTTTACTAGAGAAGTAATACTTGCTTATTGCAGATTATCTAGAAAGTTTAGAAAATTTGAAACAGAGAAAAATGCAGAATTCCATCCCCTTGAGGCAACCCCTGTTAAGAGTGTGAACTATTTCCTTTTTTCATTGTTGTTGTTACTGTTTTTTGAAATATGCATTTTAAAAAACATCATTGAGAGCCTATGGTTTAGGACATTTTGGTATCCTGCCCACCTCCGTTTCTGATTACAGCATAGTAGAACCTGGATGATCTCTAGGGGTGGACTTGGGAACTTCTTGAATTCCCGTATTTGCTAGCACTGGTGTAGAATATAATTTCCCCAATAAAACTTCTCTCCCCATTTCCCCTTCAGCTGATTCTCTGTTTAGGGTTACTTTCACTACTTTCTAGAACTAGAACATTTATGACCCTAACTGCATTGCACTGTGGCCTGCTAACTGGGTTCCATCACTAACTGTGGAACTGGATCTCATAACCCAATTCGCTACTACTTGAAACTCGAATTCACATGAGCAGAGAGAACAAGGGACTCCATGTCTTGGACTTCCAGGATCACTTGTGAATAGTTTATACTTCAAATATTCAGCTGTGGCTACCAAGGGTGTCCCCATCCCTGCACCACGGAGGAAGAAGGGCCGTTCCAGGTTCAAGGTCAAGATTAACCTTCCAGGTGGAGTTGGGAGACTCAGAGGCTTGGAGCATTGGAGAATCACCTCACTTAGCCTCACTGCCATCCAGGGAGGGGTGACCCACAGCAAAAGTCTTTTATTTTGCCAGCTGGTGAAAGGGATTGAGGTAGGGATAAAGCAACATGACCGTAAGCTGCCCCCAAGAATCTTTCATCTGGGCCCAGTAGAGGTTTCCTATCAAATGGCCACTGGAAAAATGCAAATATTGACCTCTCCCCTCTGCACTTGAGCTTATCCCGAGTGGAGTCAGAATTCTCTCCTCCACATAACCCAAGCCTATGACTTCATGCCAGGGCCTCCTTTGGTGAACACACTGAAACCATTATCCTCCCCGCAATCCTTGTTTTTCTATACTTGTGATTTCAAGGGAGCTGATAATGCCATCCCCCATGGAGCCAGCCCCATTGTCCCAGGCCTTTTGGAACCCATATTGAGTAACTTCGGGGTGGCCCATTAGAGGTGGCTTACACATCACAAGTGAGAGAATGACAAGAAAGTGGCTTTAGGAAAAAAGAATAAAACCAAGCCAGTGAGTTGTGAGGCTGATTTGGGCACAGGTTTCAGCTGTAGTCCTCCATTGTTCTTCCTTTGATGGCGGCCTGCTGCTTTCATCAAAGGGAGGGAGATAGCTCCACACTTCAGAAGAAGAGATTCTAGGGATGCCCAGATCTCATAAAAGCTTTCTGCAGTGAAGCGTCAGTCATTCTTTTGTTCACATATGTTTAATAGCTCCTTATGATTTCCAGGATAAAATCAAATCCCCGGGTATCAATACTTGGATGGGTCCCTCAATGATCTCCCTTAATTTGTGCTTCCAGGTTTTATGCCTTTTTCTCCATCCTATTTAATGGATTCACTGTGGTCTCTCCATTGTGTTCCATTGATTAACACCTCCCAACTTTGACCTAAAAGCGTTTCTACTCTGCTGGTAATGGCTCCCCACCTCCTTCCTCACTTTCTTTTTGGGTCATTTCTCACTACTAACCTAACAACTATTTTTTAAAAGATTGATTGATTGATTGATTGATTTTAGAGAGAGAGAGAGTGAGAGCGAGTGCAGGGGGTGGGGCAGAAGGAGAAAATCTTCAAGCAGACTCCATGCTGAGCAGAGAGCCTGCTGTGGAGCTCCATTCCACAACCCATGAGATCATGACCTGAGCCAAAACCCAGAGCTGGATGCTTAACTGACTGAGCCACCCAGGTGCCCCCCCGCACCCCGACACCTAACTATTTACAAAAGAGGATTTCCTTAGATCAGAGGTTAGGAAGAGGCAGGCCATATGCTGATTCAACAGAAGACAACATGACTTGTTTGGCCCGCATAGAATTTTATGAATTTGAGGCAGTGCTTAAAAATTGGGAAATTTCACATAGCCTTGGACATTCTCCTTCAACTTAATCTGAAGAATAACAAGCTCTGGCAATACTGTGCCCCCATTTCTGCACAGTGATAGCAGTGGTTGCAGACTAGCTCAAGCATGCGGCTGACAGGTCACGTGCTCTCCTGTTGCCATGGTCCCTACCATTCACAGACAGTTTGTATGTGTGTTTCCACCTGCTCTGCTTCTCCTATTCATATTCCAACTGGACTCTGTAGGCATTTGTGTTTGCAACTCCTACCTTAAGTAAAACAACAATAATTTAAAAATAATAAATAATGAAAACACACACATGGAGTCTTTTATTTTATTTTTTAAGATTTATTTATTTATTTGAGAGAGCGAGAATGAGAGAGAGAGCACAGGAGGGGGGGGGTCGGAGGGAGAAGCAGGCTCCCCGCTGAGCGGGGAGCCCAATGTGGGACTTGATCCCGAGACTCCAGGATCATGACCTGAGCCGAAGGCAGTCACTTAACCAACTGAGCCACCCAGGCACCCCACATGGAGTCTTTTAAAGCCCGATTAGGACAAGTTAAAGCACTGCCTAGAACATGACATTGCAGAGTGGGAGGGGGTATCTGGGTTGTGATCTTCTGAGGAAAGCCTAAATCTCCCCAACCTGGTTGGTCTCATCCACACTTTCATGGGCAGGCAGGGAGGGACGGGGCAGGGGACGTGGAAGGAAGAGAAGACTCAAGGGTGGTACTCAGGCTTTCACTCTGAAATTAGGACACTAGAGTTTCCATTGACTGATGGAGGGAAGACTGAGAAAAATAGACCGCAAGGAAAATTCAGAGCTTGATTTTGAGTCTGTTAGATTTGATGTCCCTGTTAGACATCTTTTATGAATTATGTCCCCCCAAAAGATCTATTGATGTGCTAATCCCCAGTACTTCAGAATGTAACCTTATTTGGAAATAAGTTGTAATTAGTTAATATAAGGTCATACTAGAGCAGTGTGGACCCTTAAACCAGTATGACTGGAATCCTTATAATAGAAGAAGACAAAACACTCAGGGAGAAGATGGCCATGTGAGGACAGAGGCAGAGATTGGAGTGCTGCATCTATAAACCAAGGAGCTCTAAGGATCACCAGCAGAGACTCAAAGAGGCGAGAAAGGATTCTTCTCTACAGGTTTCAGAGGGAACGTGACCTTGCTGACCCCGTGATTTCGGACTTTGAGCCTTCAGAATTGTAAGAAAATAAAATTTTGTTGTTTTTAGCCATCCAACTTGTGATACTTTGTTGTGGCAGCTCTAGGAAACAAATAAATCATCCAACTGCAAATGCTGAGCATGCAGTAGGATAGGCCAATCTGGGCTCTGTTACATTATTTTATTTTTTAAAAGACTTTATTTATTTATTTGACAGAGAGAGAGCACAAGCAGGGGGAGCAGCAGAGGGAGAGGGAGAAGCAGGCTCCCTGCCGAGCAGGGAGCCCGATGTGGGGCTTGATCCCAGGACCCTGAGATCATGACCTGAGCCGAAGGCAGCCACTCAACCGACTGAGCCACTCAGACACCCCTCAGTTACATTATTTTAATCTTCACAGTAGCCCTGAATTTTTACAACCATTTGTGTCAGTCAGGAGCCCTGAAGGAACATGACTAGTTTAGAGAGGGATTAATAAAGGAAGTATATTCCCAGGTGTGGGTGGGATGTAGGAAAATATCAGGGGATAGTGCAGAACCCTGAGGTTAGTAACTGTGGGGAATGAAGAGGGTGAGAGAAAGTGTGGGTAAGGACACTTGGGGACAAAGAGGGCTGAGGATGGGTTAACCTGAGAGCGGAGAGAAACACCCAGCTAACAGGGGCACTGGAGTGGGATGGAGGGAACAGGCAGAAGGGAGGATTACGTACCCCAACCATATTCTCCTCCCCCAGTCTCCTGCTCATCTCTCCATTGGAGAACCCAAGGGGAAACCAGAGGACAAAGGAGCTCGTTGAAGTAGTTCACAGAGGTCCAAATACCTGGGGCAGAGAACAAGGTGGAAACGAGATTGGGAAGACAAAGAGATTTCCAGCTCATCTATTTAACACATGTAGAAACTGACCTCATGAGAGGTGAAGTGATTTGCCCAGTGTCACATGGCTAGCGTGTCAGCCTGCGTGACTCCCAAGATTGGACTCAACCAGTTCATAGTGGGGCTTCCCTGATGGTTCACTGGTCTCTGAGACACAGGGAATACCTTTCTAACTGTGGAAGCCATTGGGGGAGGAGAGAGATCATTGTATGAGTCCATCTTAAAACTGATGTAATCATAAAGAAGACAATGGTGCTAGCCCAACTTACCTGGTGGGACCACTACTGCAGGTAAGCCAAATAGGACAGAAATGATTTGCCCAGCCTGGAGAGAGAACTAATGGAGGGTCCAAGGTCCCACAGACTGTTGTAACATGGGAAAAGTCACTTCAGTAACGGAGGCATTGGGCATTAGTTGAAAGTGACTGTTATACCATCTCCTGGAGAATAAGAAATCAAGATGGTGACTGAAGGCCTGTTGGTCAAAAGAAAAATGGAATTAGAAGGGAAGAAGCTGGGCAAGATGCTCCCTTGTCTTTCCACCGCTCTTGGCAAGAGCAGGCATGGTGTATAGACTTCATCTCTTGAATCAGTTCTGACTGATTGGTAGTGGCTGTCTAGAAAGCTGTGTTGAGAAAGATTTTCAGATCAGTGCATCACCATTTGGGTAAAATGCTGTGCTTGATTGGCGATGCCTACTATGAGCATTGAATTGGGAGTAACAGAATGCACGATAGATATTTGCATCCTTGGGTGAATGTATGTGGTTGTCAGCAAAGCATTTCATGATCTCTATGGAAACCATGACATTTTGGTATATAACGTGATGGTAGTTACTCTGCATTTTTTGGAATTCTTTCTTTTTTGTTTTTCTTTAGGTTTTTGTTGTTTTCTTTTTAAGTGAAAATGTTACTTGTTTTAGCTGTGCTGAAAGGACTAAGGATCCTTTTTGACCCTCCTGAGCCATGTGTTAAAAGTGGAAGACGGATCCTGGAGCTGGGGGTGGGGCTGACACAGGAATTGGGAACCCGGGCTAGGATCAGGATTGCTTGTGTTGTGAAGCCCTCCTTTCTCACTCTTGCTCAAGTCAGGAGGTGTCTGGTTTTCACTTCCGGGAGGGCATTTTCTTCTTATGTGTCCATCCAACCAGTGTCAGCCAATAGCTTGTCCCCATTTGGGGGATCTCATGCCTTCACTTCCCTCTGCTTCCTCTCCTCATCCCATCTTCATGGGAGTTCAAACCCAAAGACTCCGGGCCTTGATGTCTCAGAGACAGCCCTGGCTGTGAGGCCTGGACAATGCACCTCACCTGCAGGCTAGAGATACACTGGGCTGTGACTTGGCAGAATGTAACCAGCTAATGGGTGTGACAACCTTCAAAAGACCTCAGGACACATCTTCTCAGTCATTCTCCCAGGTCATCAACTCATGGACGGTTTTGTCCACATGAAATCCTCAGAGAGCACCAGGGGAGGGAGCATGGAGGGGGAGAAGTAAGGGGCTGAGGGACAGGTCTTGCTGATTCTTAGCAGCATCGGAGGAGGAGGTTCTATGTATCAACATCATGCCCGGGAACTTTCTCTCCCAACTTAGGTAGGTTCAGAAGGAATGGGGTAGGGAATATGGGAAAGCCTGCTTACTTTGGAAGAGCCCCTCTGGCCTCTGTACAACCTGCTCACAGTATGATTGGCAGGGCTCCACCAGGCTTGCTTCTTAATTTCTCTCTCTCTCTCTCTTTCTTTCTCTGTTGGGAGTCTAAAATTTCTACCTCAGAGCCACTGCTTAGCCATAACTCCAGTTATTCATTTTAAAGGGTTACTTACCCTTTGAAAGACTATTAGAGTCCATGGAGCAGGTATTCTATCCACATGCCGTGGGTGCAACACTGACGCAGGCTGGCCTCCAGCTGATTCAAGTCCTTCCCTTGTGTTTCAGTTTCCTCCTGTTTGTGCAACCAGAGAACAGGACTCAGTGGTCCTGACCTCGCTTTCATTTCTCTCTGCGTAGAAGCCCTCCCACTCAGGGCAACTAGGGGAAATCCATGTACCTTCCTCTTCTCTATTCTCCAGCTTCCAGTACTTTCCACAGCTGAAGGTCAATGAGAGAATCACGTGTAGTCCCTTGAAAGGGAGAAATGTCACAAAAAGTCACCATGCTGCCCGAGTGGGTGGTGAATGTGAATGTTTGGGGACAGGAGGTGGATGTTTGAGATCAGAGCTGGGGGCCTAGGGGGGTGATGCTGAGCAAGGCTGCAGTAGGCACTGTAGAGACTCTAAGCCCCAAATACTCATGTCTCCCCCTCCCTTGTCATTCAACATATAAATACTACATGGCAAAAAAAAAAAATTATCAAGAATCCAATGTAGTTTTGAATTTTTAGTGCTCTTTTGGAGATACAAAATAACAAATTCTTGAGAGTGGTAGAGAGCGTGGGGGATGCTTGTGCTTTGCGGAGGTCATTGTCACAGCCCTGGCCTTGTCAACAATTGGTGAGGAGCCACCTCCCTTTCCTGGTCTCCACGTCCATGTTTGACCTGGAGTAAGTCATGCTCCCCAGAGCAAGACTCAGGTGTCTCATTTGAAAAACAAGGAGTTTGGCAGGAAGGATCTCTAAAGATACTTCACAGAGTCAGTGTCTGATTACTTTACAAATGGGGCCGGTGCTTTGGTTTGTTTTTAAATGTTTATCTGTCCGTAAATCAGTGCCATAACAAACAGCTAGTTGAAACAATCAAATGACAAATACAAAACACACAAAACAACTGTAGTGTTTTGCATGGTGAAAAATCAGGTTCTCTGCAAGCCTAACCTATCCATTCTGTTCAGGTTTGGTAGACTGAGCACAGGAAGTGTGGGTTTGTTGTTTTTTTTGTTTTTCCTCCTGCAAATGGGGAGGAGGGGGTGTGTGAGAACATATGGAACATTCCATTCTGGTATCATCTGGCTCCTGTCCTAATGTCATTAGAGGGCTCTTGTAACAGTTAAAGCATTGTTCCAACAGACATTTTGTCCCTTTCTTCTGCCTTCCAAAAAGTTCTTTTACTCTCCAAAGGTGGTAGTAGAGAGGAAGGGTCCTGAGGGAGATGTTGACAGGTGTGGCTTGTTCCCTTGTCTACTTTCAGTCAACCCCTCTCCCCTCTTTCTTGAGGCCAGAATGGAGAAGGGTCTGCACTGGCTCCCAGCAGAAAAGCTCTTTTCAGAGGTGGGTGGGAGGGCAGGCAATGTTCTTGGTAGAACTGGCCATTTTCCAACTTCTGAAACAGCCTCCTCTGTTCGAAGAAAACATGAGAAACTGGAAGCAAGAAAAAATGGGATGTTTATCAGATTTGTAAAAGCATTAGAGAGGGGGGCATGGTGGAGAAGTTGAGGCGATGAACCAGAGCCTCCTCTTGGCTGGTTTTAGAACCTCCGATAATCCTGGCTGCTTCTACATTTTCAGATAGGTTTGAGTGATTGACAAAAGCAGGGCATTGGTAAGTTGGTTCAGCAACAGGTGTGTTGTCTTGTGGGCGCATACACTGGATGTTGAGAGTGATGCCTTATCATTTCTTATGGATGATACCATCCTGAGACACCTGGACTAAACCCTGGCTGCCTAGGGGAAGCCGGTGCCCTCCCTGGGATGGTGAATCTCTTTATGTCTCTTATGAATTAGAAATAAACCAAATAAAAGCTTCTTTTTCTGAAATGCAGACAATGGCTGGATAGTTCTGGAGACCTTCCAGAAGCCATAGGTTGTACTTGGTAACTGCTGGCCCCTAGCCTCACATCCCTGGCCAGGGGCTCCTTGCCCCACTGGGAACCTCTGCAAGGACTTCATCCTGGATCTCAGGTGGAGGAGCCAGGTTGCCCCGTGGGTCTGTGACTGGCCAGCCTGGGCTCGAGAAGGGCAGAGAACTCACTCCCATCAGTATCTGGTCTTCAGGGGAGGGGCTGATTATCAAATCTGGCCTGAAGTGTCCAGTGAAATCCTTTGCCCAGTCCCAACCAGTAAATGATAAAATTCAGGTGAAGTTCCCGGCATGATCAAAGAGAATGCCATTCCTGGAATGTTGCCTGGATTCATCTCTCCCTTCTAGAATAAGAGAAGTCTCCATCTTTGTCAAGGGCATCAATGGTTCCAACTGCAAAAATGCTTCCACTAAAGACACTTCTAAGTGTTACTAGTTGTGGAACACTGAAGCGCTTAGCAGGCATCACCTTATTAATTTTTCAAAGCAATCCAGTGAAGTAGGACTTCTATCATCCCTTTTTCTCAGATAAGGGACCTAAGGCTTAAGAGTTTAGGCTGGTGGGTAGTAGAGCTAGGATTATGGGCTCAGACAAGCCTGGCTTCAAAACCTCTGCTTTCACCACTGTTATATCTTCCCTAGTGATGGAATGGGTTAAATGGAATGTGTGGTTGGAAAGGACCTTCTAGACCAGCAGGCCCAACAGTGTCCTTTCACTGAGGAAGAAACTGAGACTCAGTCGGATTTCGTAGTGGTGAAGAGACTGCCTGGGTCTATGTTCTGGCTGTATCTCTTACTAGCTCCATGACTTTGGGCAAATTACTTATTTCTCTCTGCTTCAATTTCCTCATCTGTAAAATGGGGATGATAGCCATACCCACCTCATGGCATTATTGTGAAACTTAATGAAATAATCATTAGAAAACATTTAACACAATAAAAATTAGCCATTTTTGCTATTATTGTTTATAATAGTGAAAAATTAGAAATAAATTTTTAACAATACTGTCCAGTAAATCATACATGCATAGGTACATATATTTAAATGTTTACATAACTGTGCAATTGAAAAATATATATATTTTGTCTGACTTACACAGTCCCCAACTATGCTGGTTTATGATTTTTTCACTTTACAATGCTGTGAAAGTCAGATGCATGCAGTAGAAACTGTACTTCAAATTTTGAATTTTAATCTTTTCCCGGGCTAGTGATATGCAGTATGCTCCTCTCTCGTGATGCTGGGCAGGGGCGGCAGCCCCAGCTCCCGAGCAGCCGCGTGACCATGAACATAAGCAGCCCACACGCTTACAGCCATTCTGTTCTTCACTTTCAGTGCAGTCTGCAGTAAATTACATGAGACGTTTAACACTTCATTATAAAATAGACTTCGAGTTAAATGATTATGCCCAACTGTAGGCTAATGTAAGTGTTCTGAGAACAGTCAAGATAGGCTAGGCTAAGCTATGAGCCTTGGTAGGTTAGACATATTAAATGCATTTCAACTTACGATATTTTCCACTTGCAATGGGTTTATCAAGATGTGACCCCAATGTAAATGGAGGAAGATCTATATGTGAATTAAATATATATAATATATATATAATACAATGCAATGTATTAATGAATTAATTTCATTGTATTAATGAAACTAACAGAAACCATAATTTTGTGGAATAATTACAAGGGAAAATGCTTACAATTTAATGTTTAGTGAAAAAATGGGTTGCAAAACATTGCTCATAGTATGATTCCAAATTTAAATAATACACACACACTTCTATGAAAAGCCATACAAAAAATGCTAACCGTTATTCAATTATTATCTCTGGGAGAGCAGATTTCCTGAGATGAATGTTTGTGTTCCCTCAAGATTCCTAGTTGAAATCCTAACCCCCACTGTGATGGTGTTAGGAGGTGAGGCCTTTGGGAGGAGATTAGGTCACGAGGGTAGAGCCCTCATGAATGGGATTGGTCCCCAGAGAGCTCTCTCTCCCTTCCATTGTTGGCCACACAGTAAGATGGCCCTCCGTGAACCAGGAAGTGGCTCATCACTTGTCATCGAATCTGCTGGCACCTTGATCCTGGACTTCCTAGCCTTTAGAACTGTTAGAAAAAAATTCTGTCATTGATAACCCACCCTGGCTCTGGTATTCTGTTATCACAGCCCAAACTGACGAAGACTGGAATTATGGGTAATTTTTACTTCCTGCTTTTACTTTCCTGCATTTCCTAAATTTTATGTAAAAAATTAATTGCTTTCAAAATTTAAGCAGTGCCCAGAGATGATAAGAATTTTGTCCTTCTTGATGCTTAGTTGATTTGTGAGATTTCTTTTCATGGGAGCATTTATAGCTTTGGGGTTTCCTATCACACACAGTAAGAATGGCGGGCCCATTCCCCTACCTGCCTTTAACATCGTAAGGGCAACTGCCTCCGCCCCTGGCATATCCATGAGTGCTTTTCCTCCAGGGCACAAAATGGAAATGTTCCCCCAGAATCACACCAGCCCTGCAAGCTGACACCAGGGAGCACTTTGTTTGTTGGCTGTTCCTGGCTTGCTTGCTTGCTTTTGAAGCTAATTCTTTACCAGGTAAACTCGAATTTTCTCCCTCAAGTTTACATTTTAATTAATTCATTTGTTTTTGCTAAGCTGTGACCGTCTGAGGCAGGTCTGGAGCTGACACAGATACACAACCACATGAGATTTTAGGGAGATCATCCTGTTCCAAGTTTCTCAAACTCTTCTCCCTCACCATAGAAGATGTGACTAGGTTGTGCCCCCTCTCCCATCTTCAAAATTCATAAAAGCCTTGAGACACCATTGTATTTCTGTGTTTGTTTTAACAAAAGCAAAAATAAGGTTTTACATTACCACTTGGAAAACTTAGCATGAAAAATAAAAATTAAATTAAAAAAATAAATGGGAAGCAAATTGGTCTCTCGGGAAGATGAGCTGGCTCCCTCTTGTCTGTGGGTGTCTCCAGGTCCTGCTGCATTCCTGCAAGGATACTAGTCCCTGAATTTGTGAAGCACTGAAATTCCACCTAATTCTGCAGAGTGTGGAAGGCCTGGACAGGCCATCCCTTATTTTCCCTTGGTGGTTGCTAGAGGGGCACACTTTCCTGTCCTTCAGAGAGAGGCAACTGCAAACAAGTTTTTCTTGATAATAATAGCCAATTCTTATGTTGCAAATCTTTGATGTATTATTTGACTAACAGGGTTTCTGTCTTTTTTTCTTCATCTTAGTAAAGATTTCCTCCCAAGGTAGCTGGGAGCTGTGCTGAAGGCAGGAAGTGAGGGGAACCAACATAGGGCCTTCTAATATAGATCTGATCTGATCTTCTCTTCCTGATGACTATGAACTTGAGGTCCAAAAGGGGAATTAAAAGGAGACAGACATTAAAATTACCATGGGCTGGGGTGCCTGGGTGGCTCAGTCAGTTAAGTGTCTGCCTTTGGCTCAGGTCGTGATCCCAGGGTCCTGGGATCGAGCCCCGCATCAGGCTCTCTGCTTGGCGGGAAGCCTGCTTCTCCCTCTCACACTCCCCCTGCTTGTGCTCCCTCTCTTGCTCTCTGTCAAATAAGTAAATAAAATCTTAAAAAAAAAAAAAAATTACCATGGGCTGAGCACAGGGCTACATAGCCCTTTCCACCTTGTTAATCCCCACAACCCTATGAAGAAGGGGTATCATTTCTATTTTTCAGCTGAAGAAATAGAGGCTCAGAGAAGTTACTAAACTTCCCAAAGGCACACAGCCCATAAACAGAGTGAGGATTTGTTTTCCAATTGGCTTGATGGTAAAGCCAGGGATCTCTCCACCTACACGATGGTCCTTGAGTTCAATACTGAACTTACTGTCTGTCTGGAGATAGGTCATGGGAGTTTGTAACATACATTCGTCAAAGTGCTCATGTCTGGAAACCATTAACTTTTAAATTAAATTAGGAGGAATTGCTGTTGCTCACTTGCTTTTATGCTTTCTTGGGTGGAAATGAAAGGGGGGCTATAAATGGAGGGTTGGGATTGTGTGGTGTTATAAAGAGTGTTCTGGAATATGCTGTTAATATATGCATAGTGTTTATGAGTTATTGTCCATATTTTACTTTTCCGTACATTAAAAAAAACCTTTTGTTTTCCCATGGGAAAGTCAGCGGTCATTCGGTTGTGGCAAAATACAGTTTAAGAACTGCCACAAAGCACCTTGCTTTCAGGGACTTGTGCAAGGCCACTCTGACCGATTAGTAATAACTTGAATCAGAATTCAGGTCTCCCAGTTTCCAAACCAAAATTTGTGTAACATTGCCACTTAAGATTTGGCCTATGAGTGTTGACTTAAGGGAAACTCTAACTGGGAGGAAGATTGACCAACCAGGAGGACTCCAAAGGCTTTCACTAAGACCAGTGAAATAAATGGACCCAACCTTAAAAGTCTGCACCCTGAGTACTCCTTTTCCTTAATTCATTAATCCATATAGCAAATGGTTGTTGAGGAAGTGCTTGGTCAACACTCATTAGATGTATGAGTCAGAATCTCTTGTGTACTTAGGGACTGGGTCTTCACCCACTCTGGGAATCGAATGAATGCTATGGATCCTTGCGGCAGAGAAACGAAATCCTCAAAAATATTTACATACATTTTCAGGGGTTACTGGACCTACTGAAGTCTGTCCGCTGAGGTCATGGACTCCAGGTGAAGAGCCTTTGATCTAATGGTTTAACCTTGAATCAGTTTCTGTTCCCAAGGCACTCAACCTAGTTGCTTACAACTTAATCTTGAATTTCACAGCCCATTCCATTTAAGGATTGACAAGCATGGTCTGGTAATGAAGTAATATGTGCTTCTCATTACCATTTTCATGGCATCAAGAGGAAATTCATGTATTCTCAAGCTGTTATAAGGAAAGCTTTATGCCAAGTGCCATGGGGTACACAAAGACATATCCCACACAGGTTCTGTCCTCAAGATGTCTTTTGTCCACAAGGAAGTATAGACAGTGATAGCAAAATAGAGCAATTTCAAGGTCCAGTGAGTGGGACAGCTGATGCAGATCACGGGCGTTTGGAGCAAGCAGGGTAACTGGTAGACTCAGGTGGTACTCAGGTAAGAGAGGGGAAGCTGAGGCCAAATTCCTGCTGTTTGTTCCTGTGACCGAGACTCAGAGCAGGAGTCTTCGCAGGGTAAGTACTCAGATAATGCCGGCTGTTCAGTCTCACCCCGAGGGCCTATTTCCAGTATTACTGAAAATAATTTTGTAAGGATTGGGGAACCCGGGTGTGAACGCTGGCTCCACGCTCACTACCTGTGTATCCTCCCAGCCCAGTTCCTTCATTTCTCAGAGCCCCATAGGATTGGAAAAATTAGTGCAGGAAAGTGAGAGTCAGCAGGTTGGACGGAATTTCCTCAACTAGGAGCTCTTGAGAAGAATCTATCTGAGCCTGTTTGGGTGCTGGCCTGTCTTCACTTGGTTCCCTGGAAGCCAGAGCGTTGCTGGGACTTAGGGTTGGACCAGAGCAGGAACAGCTGAGTTGGGAGAGGTGATCTCATACGTGGTGTGTTTTGAACGTACTAGCACAATGTATCATCCAATGCAATTTTATTTAGCAAATATGTGCTGTGTGCTTTCCACATTCAAGATAAACACAGCACACTTGTGGAGCACTCCCCGTGAAGGTGGAAAGATAAACAGGTAAATTAACAACTGCAGTACAAGATGGTGTAAGATAAGCACCAGAGAGGAGACCTCGCAGGGGGAAATCACTCTTGTTCTGGTCAGGGATAGTGAAAGGCTTTGCTCCTCTGGCTCTTGAGATAGGTTTTCAAGAATGGGTAAGATTTTTGAATCTTTTTTTTTTTTTCTTTTAGAGAGAGAGTGGGGGGAGGGGCAGAAGGAGAGAGAGAGAGAGAGAATCTCAAGCAGACCCCTGCTGAGTGTGGTGCCTGACACGGGGCTCCATCCCATGACCCCGTGATCATGACCTGAGCCGAAACCAAGAGTCAGACGCTCAACCACCTGAGCCACCCAGGTGCCCCTGAAATCTTTTTATTTTTCTGATAATAAAAACAATGCATGTTTATTATAAAAATGCTGTAAGTACATAAAATATAACCACAAGTAATTCCACATTCGGAGCTAATCACTATTCATATTTTGGTGTGTATTTCTTTTCCTTTGCCCACCAATGCACACGTACACAGTATAAAATTTGGATCAAACCATCACAGATGGGCAAAGATATATTAGTTTCCTGTTGCTGCTCTGTTACCACCAACTTGGTGGTCAGAAATCCAAAACCAGTCTCAGTGGGGCATCTGCAGGGCTGCTGTTCATTCTGGAGGCTCTTGCCTCTGCCTGTTCCAGATTCTGGGGCTGTCTGCATCCCTGCTCATAGCCCTGCATCACTCTGACCTCCGCTTCCATTGTCATGACTCTTCTATCCCCTCTCTCCCTCTTATGACCTTTATAGGATCACATTGGGCCAATCTGGCTAATTCAGGGCAAACTACCTCCGTAATCATATGGTTTACTTCATATATGCAAGCTCCTTTTACCATGTAAAGTACCATATACCCAAGTCTTGGCGATTAGGACACAGACTACTTTGGAGGCCGTTATTCTCTCTACCCGGGGGTTATGGTGTGAGTGATCTATTTTATCAAGCATATTGGTGCTTGTTAAGAGGTGATACCATATAAGTCTGTGGAGGTGGGTCTGGCCAGATGGGAGAGTCTTGAGTATCTTCTGCAGTAAAGAGTGATACATTGGTTATTAGAAGATGAGGGTTCAAGTCTCTGTCTCACCTCTCATGGTATGGCCTTGGAAAATTCATCTAACCTTCCTTTGGCTTCAATTTGCTGCTCAATACAGTTTTCATTTTGACCTTCATCTGCAATTTCTATGGGTTCCCAGCCATGGGGCCCGTAATGTTCCTGCAAGTCAGTGAAGCTGTGCGCATGAACCACGTGGCAGCTCCCAGTAGGTGCTATTTGTGACGCACATGGTGATGCTGTACTGAGGAAGAAGACATGCTGTTCATTTAAAAGTGTTACTGAAGTCACAGTAGATCTTCATCAGTCCACAGACTCTGCAAATAGAAAACTACTCACACATGGGGAGACAGGGACGGGGCCCCTTGGAACCCCTTGGGTGGATGGATCTTCTCAGGATAAAAATTCTTATTGAATTGAGGAGGAATGGGGAGACTGTTGTTGGTTGGTTAGTTGGTTGGTTGGTTTTGGTTTTGGGTTTGTTTTTTTTTTTTTTCAGGAGAGACATGGGTGGATCTGTGTTCTGGGAAGGCCGCTCTGGAAGTAGTGGGGGGTGCTGCTCAGACTTGGAGACTGACTGATTCATTGTTCTGTAAGTATCTGCAGCCCTAGCTCCCTCATTTCCCTTAGTCTTTGATGAAAACTCACCCCCTCCTTGGAGCCCTTTCTGGCCTCCCAAACACCACATCCGACCCCCTCTCACACACTGCTCGCTCCATGTGTCCCTTTCCCACACTTGGGTGTTCTCCCTAGTGCATGTCACTACTGATATTTGATGTCCTTCTTACCTGGCCCTCTCCCCCACCCCAGGATCAGCTGCATGCGAACAGACTTTGTTAACTTGGCTATGATAGTCTCAGCACCCAGAACACTTCATTTTAAAAAATGAATTAGTTAAATTTTTCTTCAAGTATAATTAACGTAGAGTGTTATATTAGTTTCGGGGGTAGGATATAGTGATTCAACAATCCTCCTCCACCTTTCTTAGTGCTCGTCTTGGTAAGTGTGCTCTTAATTTCCTTTACCTATTTCACCCCACCTGCCTCCCCTCTGGTCACCATCAGTTTCTTCTCCGGATTTAAGAGCAGGGTTTTTTGTTTTTTTGGTTTTTTGTCCTTTTCCCCTCATTTGTTCACTTGTTTTATTTCTTAAATTCCATATATGAGTGAAATTGTATAGTATTTGTCTCTCTGAACTGACTTTTTTTGCTTATCATTATACCCAGCACCCAGAACACCTTAGAAGGTGTTTCATAAGTAATTGTTGGATGAATGAATGAATGAATGAAGGTGTGGGGCATGGGGAGGGCCTATATTGTTCAGCTCATCCTATTCACTGTCTGCCTTCCAGGCCCAGCCCTGGGGGTTTCCCGTCTTGGGCCCCTCCAGCCTCTGAGACTCCCATTCCCCTCCCGCTCCTCCTTCCCTCCCTGGATCTCCAGATTTCTCTTACTTTTGCATAGCAGCTCAACTCCTTGAATCTGCATGCCCTCATGAAGATGCCAGCCAAGAGGAGGCTGGAGTTCAAGAGAAGACCAACCTTAAAAATCTTTTTTTCCTTGGGGCACCTGGGTGGCTCAGTCAGTTGGGTGGCTGCCTTCGCCTCAGGTCGTGATCCCAGAGTCCTGGGATCGAGCCCCACGTCGGGTTTCCTGCTCAATAGGGAGCCTGCTTCTCCCTCTGCTCCTCACCTTGCTCACTCTCTCTTGCACTCTCTCAAATAAATAAATAAAATCTTTTTTAAAAAAATCTTTTTTTCCTGTTCTGCATAGAGTGCTTATCAGAGGCCTCAACAGAAGTACGTATAGGTAACAGGTGCGCAGTGCAGATGGCAGTGTCTGCATACAGTAGGTGCACAGGTGAATGCTGAGATTCAGAGGTGCCACCTCACCTCACAGCTCCAGCAAGGAGTGAGGTGCTATTTAAATGTCGTGTGTCAGAATCTGAACACGCCCCGCTCTACCTTCTTTTAGTGACTAAAAGCTGGTCAGGGAAGGGAGAAGTAGAGTCGGGAGGAACTGGGGTACACACAGATGTGGTGGACCCCTGCCCAGCCCTCTATTACTCCAGGAAAGCCTTGAGGTTTGCCTCTAACCGGGAAGGGGCTTGACCAGAGGTGCTGACAGCACTCAGAGGGTGTCTAAATATGCTAAGGTGGACAGCGGCCTAACTTAAGATGTTGGATTTGTTCAGGGCCTGAGCATTGAGGGGTCTAACACATAGGGACTACTTGGCTCTAACTCTCTACTCACCTCCAACTTGCTGTGCAGCCTTGAATAACATTCCCAGCCTCTCTGAGCCTTTGGATTATCCTCTGCAAAGATGGGACAACAGCAAATGAGAATATCAAGTGGTTTTCAAAGGTTGGGCCACAGCACGGCGCCATTACAAGTAAGAGGCTCTGGATGGAAAAGCCTTTGTGTACAACTTGTCTGAGCCCTAAGGCAGAAGTGAAGGATGGCCCCACATCTGGGGTGTCAAGTTCTCAAGGAAGACGTAGATGTCTTTTGGCAAAGTTTCAGGTATCGATTGCTTCCTGCGGGTATTTTGGGTCTGAATGCACAGCTCAGCTGAGTTTGTCAGCTTTCATCTCTCCCTTGTCAGTAGGGGGATCTGGGAACTCATGTGAAGAAGCAGGACTCTCTCCTTGGCCCCTTCTCTACCCCCTCATCGGATCACCAGTTTTGAGCAATTGCAGGTCCTAACTGCCTCCAAGCCATTCCCCTGTCTCCGTTCCCCTGAATACCACCCTTGTGCAGCGCCTTGGGTTCCTGCAGCAGCCTCCTAGCCTCCCCCTAAATCCAACTTCTCCCCATGGCTCCCACCGCCCTCCATGATAATCTTGCCTGCCCTTTACAACTCTGGCCACATGGAGTCACTTGCCCCATGCTCTCCACCTCCAGCCGTTGGCACCTGCTGTTCTTGTGACCGGAAACCACCACCTTTGGCAGTTTCTCTTAGGTAACTCCCAATTGATTTTTAGGCCTCTCTACTCGGGAGGCATTTTTTTCCTGCCGATTTCTCTGACCCATGGCCTCTGGCTCATGCCGAGATTTCTCCTCCTGTGTTAACTCTGATTATCTGGAGGCATCTGCCTGGAATGCTAGTTTGAGGTTTTTGAAACCAAGGTTTGTGGGACAGAGAATGATTCGAGATGTTTGCAGGGGGAGGAGTGAGTGTGGGGGCAGGGAAAGCTCAACCATCCTTGTACAGGCCTTCCCCTCTCCTAGGTCGGGCCCACTCCTCCCCCACGGAAGCCTCTGCCATTTCTGCTCCAATGGTCTTACCTTCCCCCAAATACCTTAGCTCTGATTTCTTCCATAATTGCTTTAGTTACTCTTTCGGGTTCCGGTCCTGGACTGGAAGCTCCTAGAAAATAAGCTTTTCATCAAAACCTCTATGTTCCCATCCAGCAGGACTGGAACATAATTGCTGATGGCTGGGTGGCTGCTCACAACCCTTTGCTCTGGCTCACCGGTAGCCTGACGCTGGGCACCTGTCCACTTCCCTATGGCCTCTGGGAGCCCCTGCTTCTACTGCGCTCATCCTCTGCCGATGCCTCCCACCACGCCTGAGCTTCTCAAGGCTCCCTCCTTCCTGTCATTCCGGTATCCTCCCAAATTCAATTCAAATGTCACCTCCTGAAAGACCCTTTCCTCACTACCCACCTGTTCCTTTGTGACTCTCTAGAACCTTACTCTGCTTCATATTTTTTATAGCACATGCCCACTTTCTGAAAATATTTATTGATGCATTTCCTTTTTTCTTATTTTCTGTCTACACTCCCCCAAGTCCCCAAATATAAGCTCCCTGGAGGCCATGTTTAATCTGTCTTGTTCTAACTATATCCTCAGGCCAGACACTCTTGCCAAGTGACTGGACGGATGAGTGAGTGAATGCCTAAGGAATGGGCTGTCTGTCTCTGAGGTTGATCCAGTAGGAGAACCCTTTTACAAGATTATGAATTTTCCAGGTCTCTGGGATTATGGCCTCTTGCTCTGCAAACTCAGGAGACTTCTAGATGACCTCTTGCTTTCTAGGAGAAAGCAGAGTGTTTACTAGCAATAAAAACAACAACACAAGGGAAAGAGAATGACTGCTGGGTTTGTGGACCAGGCCATCTGAAAAGCGGAGGACCGTCGGCCATCTTTCTGCTCCCAGCTTATCTGGGCTTCTGGGAAGAAAAGAGGCCATGAAAGGACCCTTCCTGTGGCCATATTTGCTAGAAAACAATGAGCTACGTTTCCCAGCTGACTCACCAGGAAGGAACAAATACCCTCTGTGGGTCTCTGAGCCTCAGAGTTGAGAATCCCCTGAAGAATGTTAAGGGGGTTTAATGTTTCTCAGCAGAAAGTGCTTTAGGAGAAGGGAAATAGGGATAGAGGGAGGCATTTTCTTGTATCCTTTTTGGACTTAACAAACAAGGCCTGTTCCTCAGGAGAATGTCTTGTTCTTTTTTTTTTTTTTTTTTTTGGCTGCAATTTTCATGCTCAAAGCCCATTGTCCAGTGTGTCAGTGTATGCCCAAGGGTGCCTCTCCTCCAGGTCCAGGTGGAGAAATGCTTGCACATGGTTGCTGTGTGTTCCGAAGATTTCTTACTGGTATCCATTTGGAAAATACCCAAAAACAGAAGGAAAAAAATGAAAACAACCTATATTTCTGACACTCAGAGGTAACTCTCCAGGCTTTTGCTTCTCATATATATAAATATATATATATAGTTTGTTTCTTTTGTATGTATTTATGAAAATTGGGAACAGATCATATACTGCTTTTTCATTTGACAGCATATCATAAGCAATCATGAATGTTATTTAAGAAAACGTTTTTATTTCCTGATTACAAGATAATATACTTTTGTTACAGAAAACTCAAATGAAATAAATAAAAGCACAGGAAATAAATTTTTAAAAATCTATAATTTCATCATTCAGGGATAATCACTATAAAGTGTGTATGTAATTATTATTTAAAAATATATTCATTCACTAAAGATACAAATGTAGGGATCCGAAGGGGTATGTGTACCCCAATGTTTATAGTAGCAATGTCCACAATAGCCAAACTGTGGAAAAAGCTAAGATGTCCATCAACAGATGAATGGATAAAGAAGATGTGGTGTGTCGATCCCATTTACAATTGCACCCAAAACCATAAGATACCTAGGAATAAATTTAACCAAAGAGGCAAAGGATTTGTACTCAGAAAACTATAAAATACTCATGAAAGAAATTGAAGAAGACACAAAGAAATGGAAAAACGTTCCATGCACATGGATTGGAAGAACAAACATTGTGAAGATGTCAATGCTACCTAGAGCAATCTACACATTCAATGCAATCCCCATCAAAATACCATCCACTTTTTTCAAAGAAATGGAACAAATAATCCTAAAATTTGTATGGAACCAGAAGAGACCCCCGAATAGCCAGAGGAATGTTGAAAAAGCAAAGCAAAGCTGGCGGCATCACAATTCCGGACTTCCAGCTCTATTACAAAGCTGTCATCGTCAAGACAGTATGGTACTGGCACAAAAACAGACACATAGATCAATGGAACAGAATCGAGAGCCCAGAAATGGACCCTCAACTCTATGGTCAACTAATCTTCGACAAAGCAGGAAAGAATGTCCAACGGAAAAAAGACAGTCTCTTCAACAAATGATGTTGGGAAAATTGGACAGCCACATGCAGAAGAATGAACCTGGACCATTTCCTTACACCACACACAAAACTAGACTCCAAATGGTTGAAAGACCTAAACATGAGACAGGAGTCCATCAAAATCCTAAAGGAGAACACAGGCAGCAACCTCTTCGAACTCAACCGCAGCAACCTCTTCCTAGAAACATCGCCAAAGGCAAGGGAAGCCAGGGCAAAAATGAACTATTGGGATTTCATCAAGATCAAAAGCTTTTGCACAGCAAAAGAAACAGTCCACAAAACCAAAAGACAACCGACACAATGGGAGAAAATATTTGCAAATGACATATCAGATAAAGGGCTAGTATCCAAAATCTATAAAGAACTTCTCAAACTCAACACCCAAAGAACAAATAATCCAATCAAGAAATGGGCAGAAGACATGAACAGACATTTTTCCAAAGAAGACATCCAAATGGCCAACAGACACATGAAAAAGTGCTCAACATCGCTCGGCATCAGGGAAATCCAAATCAAAACCTCCATGAGATACCACCTCACACCAGTCAGAATGGCTAAAATTAACAAGTCAGGAAACGACAGATGTTGGCAGGGATGTGGAGAAAGGGGAACCCTCCTACACTGTTAGTGGGAATGCAAGCTGATGCAACCCCTCTGGAAAACAGTATGGAGGTTCCTCAAACAGTTGAAAATAGAGCTACCATACAATCCAGCAACTGCACTACTGGGTATTTACCCCAAAGATACAAATGTAGGGATCTGAAGGGGTATGTGCACCCCAATGTTTATAGCAGCAATGTCCACAATAGCCAAACTGTGGAAAGAGCCAAGATGTCCATCGACAGATGAATGGATAAAGAAGAAGTGGTATATATACACAATGGAATATTATGCAGCCATCGAAAGGAATGAGATCTTGCCATTTGCAACGACGTGGATGGAACTGGAGGGTGTTATGCTGAGCGAAATAAGTCAATCAGAGAAAGACATGTATCATATGACCTCACTGATATGAGGAATTCTTAATCTCAGGAAACAAACTGAGGGTTGCTGGAGTGGTGGGGGGTGGGAGGGATGGGGTGGCTGGGCGATAGACATTGGGGAGGGTATGTGCTATGGTGAGCGCTGTGAATTGTGTAAGACTGTTGAATCACAGATCTGTACTTCTGAAACAAATAATGCAACATATGTTAAGAAAAAAGAAAAAGAAGAAGATAGCAGGAGGGGAAGAATGAAGGGGAGTAAGTCGGAGGGGGAGACGAACCATGAGAGACGATGGACTCTGAAAAACAAACTGAGGGTTCTAGAGGGGAGGAGGGTGGGGGGATGCGTTAGCCTGGTGATGGGTATTAAAGAGGGAAGGTTCTGCGTGGAGCACTGGGTGTTATGCACAAACAATGAATCATGGAATACTACATCAAAAACTAATGATGTAATGTATGGTGATTAACATAACAATAAAAAAACAAAAACCAAACAAACAAGAAGATGTGGTGTGTGTATCTACATATATATACACACATGATGGAATATTATGCAGCCATCAAAAAACAAAATCTTGCCACGTGCAATGACATGGATGGACCTAGAGGGTATTATGCTAAGCGAAAGAAGTCAATCAGAGAAAGATAGAGAAAGAGTATCATATGATCTCACTGATACGAGGAATTTGAGAAACAAGACAGAGGACCATAGGGGAAGGGAAGAAAAAATGAAACAAGATGAAACCAGAGAGGGAGACAAACCATAAGAGACTCAATCTCAGGAAACAAACTGAGAGTTGCTGGAGTGGTGGGGGTGGGAGGGATGGGGTGGCTGGGTGATGGACATTCAGGAGGTATGTGCTATGGTGAGCACTGTGTACTGTGTAAGACTGGTGAATCACAGACCTGTACCTCTGAAACAAATAATACCTCATATGTTAAAAAAAAAAAAAAGATAGCGGGAAGGGAAAAATGAATGGGGGGAATGGGGGGGGGCGAACCATGAGAGACTATGGACTCTGAGAAACAAACAGGATTTTAGAGGGGAGGGCGGTGGGTGGATGGGTTAGCCCGGTGATGGGTATTAAAGAGGGCACGTTCTGCGTGGAGCACTGGGTGTTATACACAAACAATGAATCATGGAACACTACATCAAAAACTAATGATATAATATATGGTGACTAACAATAAAATAAAATTTAAAAAAATAAAAAATAAATAAAAAAATAACATATTCTTAAAAACAATTACATTTAAAAGTCCATTCTTAAAAAGATTAAAATGGGGCATATTGTACATTCAGTGAGGTCAGGGACACTGTCTCTTATAATATGACTATTAAAACTCAAGTATATGGGCGCCTGGGTGGCTCAGTTGGTTAAGCGACTGCCTTCGGCTCAGGTCATGATCCTGGAGTCCCGGGATCAAGTCCCACATCAGGCTCCCTGCTCAGCAAAGGAGCCTGCTTCTCCCTCTGACCCTCCCCCCCTCTCATGTACTCTCTCTGTCATTCTCTCTCTCTCAAATAAATAAATAAATCTTTAAAAAAAAAAAAAAACTCAAGTATAGTTCATATGTTATAGGTTCGGTGAAACCTATTTATATCACCTTCTCCCTGCGTTTCTCTACTGTCAAGCCTGGCAAGTGAAAAATACCCAGATTCCCTTGCAGCTAGGGGGTGGCCATATGATTTCTTCAGGTCAATGAGATGAAGGCAGATACTCAATGAAGGCTTCTCTTCCAGAATGAAAAATGATTAACTTAAAAAGAGAAGACTTAAAAAAGAAGAAGGCTTTTGCCATTTATACTTCCCTTTGTTTTTCTTCTTGGAATGTGGATATGATGTCTGGGGTGCAGCAGTCATTTTGAAAACATGTGGACAAAATCCACAAAGGACGGTATAGCAGAGAAATAGAAACTGTTGATGATTTTCATAACAACTTCTCCAGCTCTTAGCTACCTTTGGACTTCTTACTTAATGAGGAAAAATATGCCCCCACACTAGTTTAAACCACTATTTGTGAGTTTTCTGTTACTTGTACTGAATGCCTTTTTAACTGATTTGAGATGCATATGAAATCCAGCATTATTCATGTCTGCCCTTTATCTTTGCTCCATGTACAATTACCAATTCTCACATCAGAACTCGGTGGGTCCATTTTGACAATAATATGCCTAATCTAACCAAGGACCTGTTTCAGATGTTCATTTCAATGTGAGTTCACAACATCTGGCTATTTTCACTCAATCATTTTTTTTTTAAAGATCTTATTTATTTATTTTAGAGAGAGAAAGAGGTGGAGTGGGGGGAGGGGCAGAGGGAGAAGGAGAGAATCTCAAGCAGACTCCACGCTGAATGTGGAGCCTCACGTGGGGCTTGATCTTACGACCCAGAGATCATGACCTGAGCCGAAATCAAGAGCCAGACAGTTAACTGACTGAGCCACCCAGGTGCCCCGTTGCTCCATCATTTTTATGTAGGTTTGTAACTTTGTCATTCCTAAACCCTCTTCAGTGACCAACTCATATCCACAAGTCAAGGTCTGAGCTTTATATTTCTGTGTATCAACATAACACAGTGTTTTGTGAGTGGTGGACACTCAATAAATATTAGTGGTTTGATTGTCCGATTTTAACTCTAATTTCTTACAGAACATGTAAGAATTTCTGAGACTATTGATTTTGACATTTTTATAGGACCCACAAATACAAAATGATGTTTGTTTCTTAAAATGCTCAGCAGAGTAGGCAACATGATACTGTCATACTATTTTGTTTATGGAGTATATTCAGCTGCCCATCATCCATCATTTAATTATTGTTACCAACACCTTATCTCAGCCCAGTGGTAAGATTACCCTTCTGAAAGAGAGGCTGTATTTCAACAGACCTGGAAATGATTAGTGAGGAGGCTTTGATACTGTTCATATGATCTCATGATTGCAAATGGAATGTGGTTAATTAGTTGCCCTACGCTCAGTGTACCCAGACCTGTAAGGGGCTGGTGTTCTTGCCTGTTGGAGCAGGTGGAATGTCAGCAGAGAGTCCCATGGCCAGGCAGACAAAGAGGGAAGAGAACAATATGGTTGCCCAATGAGCCTTTGAAACAAATCGATCCAGACTGTTTGTGGTTCCAAAAGCCACTGCGTACTTGTAATGCAGTTCTCCTTGGTATGTAATTGGTCAGTGGTTAGGGTGGGGGCAAGAACCTTGACCTCTGCTTGTCCACTTGCAGCAGCAGGATGAGAACCAATTGTTTAATGAGTGTCTTCAGCTCATGTCTTCATTTACCTGGCTCAACCCATCTTCTTCAGCCACGGGGACCAGCACAATGAAGAAAAAGTCACTTAAGAGCATAGTCTTGTTGGCTTCTGTCCAACGGGAGGCCAGAGGGCCAGAAGCCAAGGCCTCTTGGTGAGTGCAGGAGCCTATTGGGCCTTGGCCTCACAGCCAATCAGGTGAGTCACTTGAGCAAGAGAAGAACCAGAACAGCCAGTGGCTGAGATCCAGGATGGAGACATGCCAAAGGAGAAGGTGCAGCATGAGAGAGAGCTCTGGATTAGCTGGAAAGAGTAGAACAGAGAAACCACTGAGCTCTTTTATTCTCCTTCATTCTCCAAACTCATTTTCCTTAAGAAGTAAAAGTTCGGGTTTAATGGACCCTCCCTTATCCAAAGATCACATTTATGAAAACACCATTAAGTCATTTTTCTATAAGGAGACATTAGAAGAGGGTCCACAGGAAACAAAGGAGGAAGACACTGTGTGGGTTAGAAAGGATAATAGATGTTTGCACATAAAGAGATTTGGCGATTGTTTGGGCCACCACTTGCCTTTACTGATATGAAGATGCCAAGAGAAGAGTAGTGTGCCCACGGTCACATGGGTTCAGGATATAACCTGGCTTCTTTTCACCAGGTCTGGTGATCTTTTCCTACATCTCTTCTGAGCCTCCTTTTGTATTTCCTATGGAAAATGGCTGTCCACTCCCCTTCAACCTCTAGGTTCTGACTCCTGTGCTCTGCACAACCCTTCTCTGTTCCTCTTCTGTCATCCGCCCACTGATGACCCTCTTTCCAGGATCAGGCCACCTGATTGCAGAAGAGCACATATCATGAGACTGGGAACGTGCCAGTGCTCAGCAATGTCAGCCTTCTCCCTTCTTCGGCATCCTCTTGCTCTTTGGGGAAAAAAGCTATCAGGAAGCAATTGGAAACCCAAACTGGATGCTTTGTATGTACTCAACTACATTGCAAACTGTTTGAAGGCAAGGACTTTCCTTAGTCTCTCCTGTAAATCCAGGGCCCAGTATAGGATCTGGCACGTCACAGGCGCTCAATACAAACTTGTTGAAAAAAAATGAATGAGTGTCCATAAGAAAAATGGTGTGATCCTCAGAGTAGTCAGAGGAGGTTCCCAGAGGAGGTGGAGCCTAAGCCAGGCTCCAAAAACATGGCTACTGGTGATTCCTTTATTTATTTCTTAAATGTATTTACTGCAGTATTTATTGGGCCAGGCATTCTTCTAAGTGGGAAATGAGTTGCCATTGTTTACGTAGAGGTCAGCAAAGGCTTCATTTATGAAGAGAGAAGTCATGTCTGTTCTAAGAGAGATCACAGTGCCGGGGGGTCCTGCTGAGGATCCCCCCGCCCCCAACCATTGCTCCCTAGAACATTCTTTTTCCTTCACTTCCCCACACAGACATCCTGGTAGTGAATTGGGTTGGCTGGCTGGCACCACTGGGAGAGTGAAACTGTGGAGTGCAAAGGTGTGGCAGTGACACCTGGACTAGGTGACTCAGTGTCCTGAAACTTTGAACCTCAGGCCCCGACTTTTCATGGAGTCTTTTCTCAAGGAGCCAGTGGCCCCCAGATGGCTTATCCAATGTGGGGCTCTCTTCCGGAATTATGAAATTGCGGACACATCTGTACCTGTGTGTAGCAGCAACCTAGAGAGCACCAGCACATTCTGCATTCTAGATTGGAAGCTAAAATCTGTTCTAGGGTAGCATCCATCTGTTCTGGGAGGGATCCCTGGGCACTTCCCTGTCATACAGCCATGAGGTTGGCAGCCACATGGGATCCCCAGGGAGGCCCGCAACAGGCAAATTCATCCGAAGGCATGTGCTCCAACCTGAGCTGGTAAATGTTCTGCTTAAGGACAGGACTATTTGCACTCTGTGGAAATGATTATGCTATTAACTAGTCTGGGGCTATTATTTGGATATAAATAAAGAGATGATCCTAGAGACTGGGAAAGTTGGGGTGACCACAGTACATATGCCTTTCCTGTGGAGAAGGTCCATGGTTATCATCAGATTCCAAAAAGGGTGGTTGATCCCAAATGCGGAGTTCACCTGTTCAATGCGTGTAAGGGAACTTGGCTTCTTAGGGGCAGGTGCCCAGGTGGGCTCTGCTTTGAATAGACCCTTGTGTGGAGGGAATCTAAGAGAGCTTGCAACCCTGTTCCAGCACCTGTGTGGTCTGGCAGGGCAAAGATGCAGACCTGTCTCCCGGCTCCAGCCTAGGGCCGGGGAGCCCAGCCTGTTTTCTGCCAGTGGAAAAAACAGCAGACATTTATCTATATAAACTAAGATGGTAAATCCCTACTTTCCATGAGATAGAAATAGGGCAACAGAAAATTCCAACCCAATTATTCCTGTTACAGAAAATCATGATCATTTTGTATGCAATGATTTAACCATTATTTAAGTATTATTTTAAATGGCTGGTTTTTAGCCCCATATAGGTGCATTTTGCATTGAAGAAGTGTGGTCCACATTTTAAAACACTTTGGTAGGTATTATCATTGAATCACTGGCCTCAGTTTTCTCATTTAGGAGTTGTGGGGACTGAACAAGATCAGGAGGAAATGATAGGCATCACTATATATACCAGCTCAGCTTGATCTATAGCCCTGTGTTAAGAAGGATTCTGAGGCCACTAGTGAGCACTGTAGGAAGATGCCTCCTGATTGGTCAGCTCTGCCAGGAATGTAGGAGGAAGGTTTGGTACCCTGAACCTCATGATGTTTCTTATCTTTTTCAACCACGAGATTCTGTGACTCTAGGACAAGGGTCAGCAAATTATAGCCCTTGGACCCAATGCAGTCCCCTACAAGTTTTTTTTTTTTAAATAAAGTTTTGTTGAAACACAATCACATTGCTTTTACATATTATCTATGGCAGCTTTCACCTACATGGCAATTGAGTTGCTGTGACAGACACCATAAGGCCCGCAAAGCCTAAGATATTTACTATTTAGCTCTTTACGGAAAAAGTTTGTCAATTTTGTTTTAGGGCACTCAAGACATGTTTTTTAAACGTATACATCCAGGGAGGTAAGTGTTAACAACGATTAAGTGAGGCAGTTCCGTTGATACAACCAACATTTGTTTAACGTTTCATGAAGCAGGCAGTCTCTGTTCCCAAGGGGCCAGAGAACGGCACGATGGGATGAAATGATAAAGAATAATATATAAGGTGGAGACAAATAGAAAATGAATAAGGAACGAGAAAGTAAGTGTGAGTTCACTTCACACTTGGGGACTGGCTCAGTGGATATACTATGTTTCTGGTCGAGCAGAGCATTTATAGGGAAATGAACATCATCTAAGATTTCCTTTGCTGTTGTGGCCCCCTGGGCAGGAACATCTCCAACTGGGGCTTAGAAGTGCCTTTCAACCTCAGGAAGACTTATTAGCCTTATTAAGCAAATGAGGCACCCCAAAGGAGAGGTCCTTGCTCGAGATCACAATGCCATGTACAGCTACCTGGGTCTCCCACGGGCCCTGATTCGTTCCACTGCAACTCATGGCTTCACAGAAGAGAATGTCTTAGTGCAGGGCAGAATTTCTTTCATTGGTTCTAAGGTAAGACTTTCACACATGTCTTTGAATGTAAACTGGGAGGCAAATAGATTTTTTTTTCATGTGCAAGAAAGGAAATCCCTGCCTATTGGTGGGAGTTCAGGCACTTCGACTGTTCAACAGTTGGGGGTTCTCCAAAAAGCAGGTGCTGAAACAGGAGTAGGCATGCAGGAGATTTATTGGGGGGAAATGCTTTCAAAGGATACAGAGGGAGGGAGCAGAAGTAGGTAGGTCTTGGACCATGATGCCAGCCTGGGCCCTGTGAAGGGAGAGAGGGGAGGAAGGAAGAGCCTCAGACCATAGTGCAGCTCTGAGACCGTCACGGCTGGGCTGATGGAGCAATGTCACAGGGGCAGAAAAGGTTTGGCTCTAGTGCACGGTCATGCCCAGCCATTGACCGGCAGCAGCCTACGAAAACGTAGCCTTGGCTGAAATGTGTAGTGGATCCAAAATAGCAGCATCTAGAGGATGTTCGTCAACCACACCCCTGCAAGCAGGTTCTCTTGAAAGGGAAGCTGAGCGACATACCTCTATGCTGGCACGACACGCATTGCTTGCCTGCACCACCTTGCCAGGTGCTGTGCCAAGCCTGGAAGCTCCTGGGATCTGAGGAATGTTGTTCCCATCACCAGGGAGCTCATGGTCTAGCCAGGAAGACCAATCTGCGCATCCGGACAAGGGAATGTGCGTTAAATCATGGCAGAGACAATAATAAAGGAGAGTGACGGATCAGTCCGAGATTGTCAGGAACAGTGTGTGGTAGTGGTTCAAAGAGGCAGCCTGGGAGGAGAGCTTGGAATGTTCTCATCAGGCATGACGATAGATAGGCGTGTGTACTGGGTGTTCTTCCTCAGTGCAGCCTTGCCCACGCCCACATATTGCCTCCACCTATTCAGCATTCACTGAGTATCCGCCTATGGCTAGGCTCCATGCCAGGTACTGTGATTTCGTGGGTCCCTGGCCACAAACAAGCTTAGGATATTAAGGGGCCTGATAGACACTGATGAGTCATTTAAAAAACAACATCTACAGAAATACGTGTGGGTTTGTATGGGACTCTTAATGACTGGAATCCTGCTACTATTCACAGTGAGGCACAAACAAGAGGCCATTCTTGGTTTCTCTCCCTGGGGCCTCCAGGGTGGTGCCTTGAGATCTGTGTGCTTAGTAAGTACCTGGAGACTTCTGAGAAAGGGGTCCTCTGACCACACTGTAATTACTCTAGGGAAGCAAGAGAGAGAAACCCATAAGCCACTTGCAAGATTAGCTCTTACAGTCTATTTAGAAACTTTGTTCACTGTGAAAGTGTTAGTAAGTAAATGTAAGTGAATGTGTAGTCTACAGTATGGGGCAAACACTGACAGCCCATTGGCTGAATTTATCTTGAAAATCTATGGGGATTTTTTGGCCTGAACAGTTGCCCAATTTAAAAAAAAAATTTGGAGATTTCACATAAAAGTCCATATTTCCAGCCTCTCTTGAAGATAAAGAGATCTGACAACACAGCTTACATTTTCCCATGCAACATTTGGCTGGAGATGGTAGACGTCCTTAGATGGGATATGTACCCTCCATTTGACCTCAGCCCCCACCACTCCCTAGTAATTATGCCTAAACTATTTTTCTCATTTATATCACCTGCCTGGTGCTAGCTAAGATGCTTTTGGATTTATGATATATTGGGCAGTCTCCCCAACTCAATTGACAAGTGTGGGTGTCTCTGTGTGTGTTCTGTCCTTAAGTAGTGCAGATGGAGCCCAAATCCAAGAGGGTTTTTATTTGGCCATGACACAAACATCAATGGTATGCATCCCTGGGCACCTCCATTAATGAAAGTTTGTACAGATCTTCTCTGGGATGAAAGACTCATCCCAGTACCCAGGACCAGGTACTCAGAAGATGGCTACAGTAGGAAAATTTCCCTGGTCATGGGAGCCAATTTCTTTACTCAAGAGCTGACATAAATAGGAAGACTGTCCATCAACCAACTATTTAAGGTCAAACTTTGACAGAGCCTTGAGGAAATTAAAACCAAAGCTATTTGCATCCTTCTCTGAAGGCAACAGAACAGAGATAGTTAAAAGCAAGGAAGCAGACACATGAATATGCGCCCAGATATGTATTCTCACAGATACGTATAAATATGGATCTAGATGCACATATGTTCTATGTCAACACACATATGATTTGGGGAATGCTTGAAAGATCACTGAAGGAAGAATGAGAATGGTGGCAGCTTGTGAAAGACAGAAAGGAAATGAATCTAAGAACTCTCTCTCTCTCTTTTTAAAGATTTATTTATTTGAGAGAGAGAGGGAGTATGTGCATGCTTGCACTGGTGGGGGGAGGGACAAAGGGAGATAATCTCAAGCAGACTCCCCACTGAGCACCCCGATACGACATGCAGCTGGATCTCAGGACCCCTGAGATCACGACCAGAGCTGAAACCAAGAGTTGGATGCTCAACTGACTGAGCCACCTGGACACCCCCTAAGAACTCTCTTATGAGTGCTAGTGTGAAATCACAGAAAGATCATGGGTTTGGGAGTCAGATGGCCTTAGGCTTAAGTCCCAGCTACACCACGTATTAATTGTATGACCTCAGGCATTTTAGTTAACCTCTCTGAGCTCTACTATTTCATTCTCTGAAATGGGTGTACATAGTCCTACCCTATAGGGTTTTCCAGGACCTGGCCCATGGTAGGTGCCAATAGGTATTGTTTTTTCTCACCAAGTCGAACCTACTGATAGGTGCTTGCCTTGTTTTTCATCCTGATGCCCAATATTCTCTGGTACTCTTAAGTGGGAGCAGATCTAAAGTTACCCTTTAATTTTCCATAAGTGGGTCTTATAGATAGCTCAGAGATATGAGTACCAGCTAGACCTGGTCCTAGCTTGGGACTGTTTCGTACTCTTAGAGAGTTTTCTAACCAACTTTTTCTGGCAGTGGTTTTCCTGGGATGTACTATATTTTGCAAGGAATGGGCCCAAGGAAACCAAATGCTGTGTGCATGATCTTGGTGCAATGGGTCAAGATCCAGGAGCCCTGAGACACCTGGCTAGTTCCAGACTTCCAGTACTTTCACACCCCTTCTGTCCATCCCACGATCCCTACTCCCAGGTGAGGAGCACTTTGTATGGAATCTCCCCTTCGGAGGTGAGCTGTGGCCATGCCCATCACCTGTGCTCTCCTGGCCTGCCAGGCCTCCTTCTCCCCCTGGGGAACTTTGCCCTCCTGCTTCCAGGAGGATTCTTCATGGGTGGTACTCACCAGGTCTGTGCTCTTTGGTTGGGGCTGGACAGGTGACCAGAAGCTGGGTGGGCTCTGTAGCTCTGTCCCCATACTTGCTATCCCTGGTTGATGTTTATCCCACATCATTCCAGCCAGAACACCTGTTTGTATTGTTTATCAAACCTTAGGGTTTGCATGAAACATTGCTGGCCTCAAGACAAGCTGGGAACGTGGCCAGCCTTTCAACAGGATTCTGGCCGCATCCTCTCTGTTATCTCCAGCTCTTCTCTTCAGAGCCATCTGTCCTCGGCATCTTGGGACTTTTATGTTCCTCACTGCCCTGCGATGCACGGCATCTTCCTCACCTTGGTCTTCCCTTACCCACAGTGCCTCCTCCCAGGTTACTCTTCCTCCCGCCCGAACAACTGGGACCTCAACTGCTCTCACTTAAATGTTAGCAGGAAAGTGAGCTGACCTAGCCCGTGTCTGGGATTCACATATCTGCCTTTCAATCATCAGTGTGTGGTTTACTAGGTCTGTGTCTTCGGAAAAGATATGTAATCTCTCTGGGCTGAATGTGCACATTTTTATTTTATTTTATTTTATTTTTTAAAAGATCTTATTTATTTATTCGACAGAGAGAGAGAGAGATAGCAGGAGCCGGAACACAAGCAGGGGGAGCGGGAGAGGGAGGAGAAGGCTTCCTGCGGAGCAGGGAGCCCGATGCGGGGCTCGATCCCAGGACCCTGGGATCATGACCTGAGCCGAAGGCAGACGCTTAACGACTGAGCCACCCAGGGGCCCCAAGTGCACATTTTTAAAATGCGGATGATAACACCTCTTTTGTTGGTCTAACTGCCATTTTCCTCATTAATAATAATGAAATTCTTTTTTTATTTTCTTCTTTTTTGTCCTGGAACTACACATCCTGGAAGCCAAGCCCGAGTATGTAAGAGAACATTAAAGGTCTGTTTTGTGTGTGAAGAGCTGGAGTTGAGAAAAAATAGGACTTAATTCTGGCTTCAATTTTCGGGTGGGTGACTTTGGGCAAGTTACTGAGACTTTCTAATTTTTTATGATGTCATCTTTAAAATGACAATAAAAATAATATCTCCCTCATGCCTAGGATTGTGGGGACAATTACATGAGAGGGAATGTGTGATGGTGCTTCTGCACGGTAAAAATCTGTGCAAATATCAGACTCAACTACTGCTATGAAATTCTAACTTCTGGCTGGGGAGAATCCCTTCGAAGGCTAGCTCTCTTCCCTGCTTTGTTGCCTTCTTGCTTTTCTGCTATGGGGTTGTGAATTTGTGGACAAAGGGGAGTGGAGACTTGTACATGAATGTCCATAGCAGCATTATTCATAACAGCAAAAATGTGGAAACCATCCAAACGTCCATCAAGCAATGAATGGATAAACAAATCATGGTATATTTTCACAATGGAATAGTACTTCAGCAATAAAAAGGAAGGAAGTGAACCTTGAAAACATGATGCTAAGTGAAAGAAGCCAGTCACAAAGGCCGCATAGTATATGATTCCATTTACATGAAATGTTCGGAATAGGCAAATCCATGGGAGACACAAGTAGACCGGTGGTTGCCTAGAGCTGATAGAGGGTGGGGATGGGGGGTGGGATGCGGAATGACTGCTAATGGGAAGGGGTTTCTTTCTGGGGTGATAAAATGTTCTAAAATGGATTCTACTGCTGGCCATACAACTGTGTGAATATGCTAGATATTGTTGAATTATATAATTTAAATGGGTGAATTGTATGGTATATAAATTATATCTTGGGCACCTGGGTGGCTCAGTCGGTTAAGCGTCTGCCTTCGGCTCAGGTCATGATCCCAGGGTCCTGGGATCGAGCCCCGCATCAGGCTCCCCCCTGCTCAGCGGGAAGCCTGCTTCTCCCTCTCCCACTCCCCCTGCTTGTGTTCCCTCTCTCGCTGTCTCTCTCTCTCTTTTGAAAAATAAATAAAATCTTTAAAAAAAATTATATCTTAAGGAGGCTGTTTTATATATATATATTTTAAAGATTTTTTCAAAATTTTATTTATTTGAGAGAGCACGAGCAAGAGAAAGCACAAGCGGGGGGAGGGGCAAAGTGAGAGGGAGAAGCAGGCTTCCCACTGAGCGGGGAGCCCGATGCGGGGCCGTAGGCAGACGCTTAACCGACTGAGCCACCCAGGCGCCCCTTTTTTAAAGATTTTATTTATTTATTTATTTGACAGAGAGAGAGAGAGAGAGAGCACAAGCAGGGGGAACAGTAGAGGGAGAGGGAGAAGCAGGCTCCCTGCCAAGCAGGGAGCCCGATGCGGGGCTCAATCCCAGGACCCTGAGATTATGACCTGAGCCGAAGGCAGATGCTCAAACATCTGAGCCACCCAGGCGCCCCTATATATATTTTAAAGTGGAGATACAACCTTGCTTATCCACTTTTTCCCCCTAGTTGGAGCCCTGCAGGGAGCCCACTGACTTGAGTCCACTTCCTGTCCATCATTGCTGGTTTTCCCCTGCCCCCCTTTGGACAGGCCCAAACTCTCTGTGACAAGCTGCCTTCACGGGCCCCTTCCTTTGGCTTGACTGCACAAAGGGCTCTCTAATAAACTCCTGCCTCCTGTGCTGTAGGACCAGGTTGGGAAGGAGCACCAAGATGAGTCCCCCCATCCGCCCCGCCCCGCCCCGGATTACCTCAGTCTCTGATACAGTCGATACAAAATTGATCTCTATTGAATGAACGGTTGACAGAGGAGATTGGGGTAGGGGTAAGGGGAAATGACTGCTAATGGGAAGGGGTTTCTTTCTGAGGTCACTTGAAATGTTTTAAAATTGATTCTGCTAGTGACTAAGTGTTATTTGCATAACAAGGATGTACTGAAGTTCCTTTAGGGAGGAACTTCCTGTCAATTAGGATTTCAATTCAACTCAACTTCAATTTCAATTCAACTTCCTATCAGTTAGGATATCAATTAAATCCTATCAATAGGATTTAAGGCTTTGTTTATTTTCCTCAGGGCACATAGAACCTTACAGGGACCTGGCAAGAGTTCTCCCGTTAAATCCTTAGCAGCAGCTTAGCCAAGAAGGGGCTGAGTGACATATTCGAAGTCAGAGGGCTACAAGGCTGTGGAGCCATTATCCATTCTCAGGTCTGTTTAGCTGCCAACACCCACCCTCCTCCTGATGCCTCTGTGGCCCAACAGAGCACAGACTGAGACATGAGGGGGGAAAGTGGTGGGGAAGGATGAAGAATATGGAGAAACTCTAAGTCACTGCCAATGAAGGACCCAAGGAAATGCATGTGAAGCATCTCCAACGCATGACAGCAAGTCCCTAGCGTCTCCATGACCTCTTCAGGGACATAGTCAATAAGTTACTCATCTGGTGCCAAATATACTTACCAGTCCCCCCCGCTCCCCTGCCATTACCCAGCCCTGCTCAGCCCCACTCAGGCTTGGTTTCTTAGCAGCAGTGAGAACTATCTTGGCCTTGGCAACATGGAAGCATCCAGGCTGGGAGCTGAGTGCCCCACGTGATTGCTCAGGATCCTCAGCTGCGGCCCCTGGGTCAGGCTCCTCCACTGAGAACGAGGCTCCTGAGCCGGGAGCTTCATTCCCTCGTCAGAAAATCCCCACCAGGCAAAGCCAAGAAGGCAGCACTTACAGCATCATTAAATTATAACGAGCCCTGAAACTCACTCCAAAAGCCTGGGTCTGTTTGCCCTTGCGGTGGGAAGGAAGCAGGTGATTGGCTGGCCCAGCTCGGACTAGCAGGCCTTATCTCGGGCTGGTTATTATTTGATTAAAGAGGCTTCCTCCTCCTCTAGTGTTTCAAAACTGTGCTGGGAGAGTTTGCTGCTGCCTGGGGACTTTTTCTGAGGTTACTCCCGAGCACCCAAAGTCCTTCGGCCTCCAGCCGTACAGACAGCCAAAGGAGCTTTTGTCCGCCACCACACACGGGCAGGGGCTGTCTTCTGAAGAGTCTCCATCAGCTTTGCAAATCAACTGGTTGAACATCATTCTTCAAACACCATAGAGTCAAGGATACAGGTATTAAAGGTAATTTTTTGGGGGGGGCGTCTAATTTCCTAGGATGTCATGACATTTGAAATGGGGGTACGGTGGAAACTCTGGGGCTCAGAGTGGAGAGCAGGAGAGGCAGAGAAAGTGGAAAAAGGAAGTGCAAGAAAAAAAAAGACTCCGAATCTTGGAATTCTACAGAAAGGCAAGGCCAGGGTGTGAGTTATTTGCACCTGGAGTGAGGTGTGAGCGTGATTGCCATGTATCATTGGCATCTGAGCACTTTTGCTCTTATGAAGCCCTCCCGAGGTCTGTCCACTCCCTTGGCGTGTCTGTCATCCTCCGCACTGGCTCAGAACCCCAAAGTCCTGACAGGATATTGGACGCTGTGTGAACAATCCAGTTGCTTTAGCTTGAAATGTATCTGATCTGATATGCAAATGGGACATGGCCTTCAAAGGGTGGGCTTGGTGGCACCAATCCTCGTGATGTTGACCACAGAGAAGAGCAGAGTGGGGCCGAGCACCGCGTTTATGAGAATTTCTTTCCCACTTCGTCGGAGATGCCCGTGCGCCGTGCCCGGTCTGTTCCCATCCCCGCCATGCTCCCCGGCTCAGCTCGGGCTGGGCGGACGGAGGACAAGTCAGAGGACTTCCTCCTTCACCGCTGATGCAAGCGGGGCTCCGTGTGGTGCCACGGTTGGGGGTTAACCGCCTGGGGATGAGGACCAAACTGTCCTCTCTAACTGTGAGGTTTGGCTGGAGGTGGCCAAGGGGGCGGGGTGGGGAGCAGGGTGCAAAACAAGAAAAACATTTTATCTTGGCATTAAGTAGAAAAGAAGGCTTTTAGAGTAAACTGGTATTAAAACTGGTTCTTCTGTCTGCATGTTGGCTGACTGTGTTTCCTCTCTCTGGTCATGGCGGTTGTTTTCACTGCCAAGTGCTTCCATCCAGGCTGCCTTAATTCCGAACTGCCTGTACCCGGGTTGTTTGTGCTTTGCTGGCATCAGCGGGATGTTGGCAACACTTTGCCCCACAAAGCTTTTCCACAGGGTGGAGGACCCTTCTTCCTGCTGACGACTCTGCAGCGCCCCCCCCCTCCAGGGAATTGTCTCTGCCGAGGCCCCCATGGGGTTTCCTGAGACTATTCAGAGTAATGGTCCGAGGAGCTTATCTCCTCCTAATTTTAAGGGAAATGGCAAGAGGGAGGACAAGCCCAGAGCAGGGGCTTGTACCTCTTGGACCTGATTTCTTTCCTGCTCCTCTGGGAACCCTTCTTCCCTTTACCATTGTCTGGATGGCCTGGGTCCTCCTCTCTCACCATCCCTCCATCCATCCCTGTCCCGCCACACGCATACTCGTTCTTCCCACCCACCACGGTTACCTTATTGCACGCTCTCCTTTCAGCTTGCAGCACTCTCCACCCTCCCCTGCACCCTGCTCTGGCCAAGTCAACATATTAGTTGGGTCTTTGAGTAAAGCCTCTTCCTCCAGTAGTAGGTTAGGGTCCCCTACACTTTAACTCATCGGACCCCCTAATCATACTGTCTTACGATTGCTGTGTCCGTATGCATTGCCTCCCTGACACCGGCAGCTCTGTGAATCCAGGGGTCTTGCTTGCAGTCAGGCCCCCAAAGCCTAGCAGCATCTGACACCCAGTAAACTCTCACTGGTAATAGCAGGTAACGCTGACGGAGCACCTTCTCCCTGCCCGGCGCTGTTCCACGCGCTTTACACTTGTTAACTCAGTCCTCACAACACACCTGTGAGGTGAGTATCAGCCCATTTAACAGATGAGGGAACTGTATTAAGAAACAAGTTCACCTCGTAAATGGTGGACTTCAGAGGACATGCTTTCACTCCTATGCCGCGTGTCAATCTGGTGCTGAGGGAGTCCATGAAAAACAAATGACTGGTATCAGGGTAATGAGCAGGACACCAGGCAACTCTCCCATCACTCAGCTGAGCGGACCGCACAGGAACCACAGGGCATGTTGTGAGCAAGGCTTTGAGGACATGGGGGTAAGTGGGCACAGACCCTGACCAGAGCAGGGCTTCGTTGCAAGCTCTGTCCCCTTGTCAGGATCCGCTTTCCCTGTCAGCCTCTTGCCCACCTTGGTAGCCAGGTTTAACCACTTATGGGCTCCAACCTCACGACTGAGAGGGGCTCCAGATCAGGAATTTGGTCCAGCCTGGAAGGGAGCCCTTCAGGAAATTATCTTTGGCTGGATACTCGGAGTCGAGGAGTCGATCAGGTGTCACGCTGAGGGCTTTCCCTGCCAGATCTCGTTTATCCTCCTTGTGAGGGAGAGGGTTGGCATCATCCTGTATCTTGGAGGAACAAACTAAGGCTCAGGGAACTAACTTGCCCAAGCTGGTAAGTGTGAGAGCTGAGCCTCAATTTCTGATGTATCTAGCCTCAAAGCCGGTGCCCTTCCCACATACCAGGGGCTTTCACAAACACTTAGCTTTGGGCTCCCTGCCCTTGGGGGATGGGTCCCCTCTGAAATTCCTGTCAGGCAGCTATTTCTGTTCCACCATCTGCCTTCCCAGTTGCTGAGTGGGGATCTCCTCACTGTGGGGTGGTCCTCAGCGTTGTCTTCCCTGCCTGGACCACGATCCAGCACGGGGCTTGACAAGACCAGGGACTGGTTTGGGGGCATCTGGTCCTAGAACATCACAGCCAAAAAAGCCTAAACCCAAGGCCCCCAACCTAAGGGAATCTGTACAAAGTCTGAAAACCTTTCTTAGAAGAGTAGTAAAGCATTGGAAGGCTCATTCAGATCCGCTGCTGAATTTTGCTTTTTCCACTTGTTATTTAAATTGTCTAAGCTCCAGTTTCCTCATCTAGAAAATGGGTATAACACGTCTCTTGTGGGATTACTTTGAGAATACAGATTCTGCATTCACTAAATGTGGGTGTGTGCCTGCCATGTGTGAGGCACTGGGAAACAGTGGAGAATCAGGCAGAGGAAGCTCCCTTCCCTTGTGGAATGTACAGTTGAATTGGGGGCAATAGGTATTAAAAAAAAATCACACAAATAATTAGGTCATTCCCATTTGTGGTGAGAAAAAGAACAAAGGACCTCATTTAGCTGGGGGTGGAGAGCTAGTCAAGAAAGACTTCTTTGACGAACCAATAGCTTATGAGCACCTAACATGCCACCTGGCCCAGAATGCGGTAGGTGCTCCGTACATGGGGCCCGGGCCAGCCACCTGCAACTCTCTGGGACTCAAAGGCTGTGAGTATAAAGTGTGGGGGTGGACTGAATGATTCCTCAGGCTGAGTTGCCCGTTTCTGGTACTTAAAATTCCCTTGATCCATAGCAAGATAGAGTCAGATTAAAGGAGAAACCCCTGACTCCCTGTCCAGTGCTCTTCTACCCAGCTGTCTGCATGGATGGAGAGAGCCTGAGTCCAAACTCAAGGAGGCCAGGAGGAAGACTTGGCTGATTCTGTCTCCTGGAAGCCCCTTTCTCTAGCACCTCCTTCCACTCCCCAGCTGGAGCCCAACATCCTTGCTCCCCGGGGGTCACTCATTTTAGTTGGAAGTCCCTAAGCCCCTTCCCAGGGACAGAAAACAGGTTCTCTGTGTACTTGTCCTCCAGGTTCCTACATGTCCAGTGTGGATGATTAACCCACCGGGGGCGATCGTCTCTGGTGGTAAAATTCCAAGCACAGGCAGGCTGGGAGGGGAGCAGCAAGTTGAGGATTTGGGGAGGGGCCCATCATCTTCCTTGACTGCCCCTTTCCCCAACCCACTCAGCCTCCCCCCAGGAGCACCATGTTCCTTTCGCACTGCACACGGTGTCTTTTGTAAGCTCTCTGGCCAGGGATTTAGTGACAGCCCTTGTGAAGAGCTGGTTAGCATTTTTTCCAGACAAAGCGTGATGAAAGGAAACGATCAGTTTCAGGCTCCTGATTCTCTCCCACCTTCCCCATGGGGTACCCTGTCCCCTTCCCCATGGGGTACCCTGTCCCCTTGACCTCCAGGGACATATCAACTCCCTATCTCCTCTTCCTAACCTGGGGCCGCACCCTTGCCTTCAGCTGTCTGTTAGCCAATCCCTACCTACTGCTTGCTGGCCATAATGCTTAGTAGGACCTCCCAGGGACATCGGTGTTTTAGCCAGTGATGCCTGAGGGAGCAATAATGGCCGGAAGGCAGGCTACAGGACTGATACTTCAAAGCATACAACTGTCTTCCCCTGAACTCAGGATTTGAAAACCTTTCTTTGGTTGGCGGGGTGGTCAAAGAGGATTGGAAGGATACTGAGAACAAAAATGCTATATGATAAATAATACATTACACCAAGAGCATTTCCAAAGAGACTTTGAATAGCAAGTTGTACCCTGAGGCAAATCCTCCCCAATGGGTCATAAAAGGAAAGTGGCAGGATATGCGCAATGGAAAGCACACCCTCACCACTCAGTTCCCAGAACCTGCAGCCTTGCTGATCTTACCAGGGTGAACCTGGGTGCTCTAGTCCTGAGCAGCATTTCAGACGTATACCGGGGCTCTGAGTTGTCATGCTGAGCCAGTGCTGACGAAAAAACTCCATCACTCCTGAGCTCTCAAGCAGCAGGGGGCCTGGCCTGGAGCCCCTCCCCACCCCATCCTCCCCTTGCCTCAATGCACTTGCTTAATGAACTTGGCATTTGGCCTCCAACCTGCCCTATGGGTCTGGCAGGGAGTTTAGCTGAGGCTGGCTCTGTGCATTGAGCTTCAACCTCTTGCCAGAAATTGAGCTGGCTTAAAAAAAAAAAAAAAAAAAAACCTACCCAAAATAAGTTTTAAAAAAAAGCAACATCCATTTCCCCTGTGAGCTGGACTTTTTCTGCTGAGAGGAGTGGTTGCTGTGGAACTTAACCATGGGGCTGCTTGGTTACAGTGTGGATGATGTTTGCTTTGTGTCAATTCCAAATTAAAAATGACTATGAGGAACAAGGGCCTGGGAAAAATGGAAAGCCTTGGGACTGAAAGCTCTTCTACGACTTGGCAATGGGAAAACAGCAAGGATCAAGCAGCCGACAGGCGGGAGGTTGGCTGCTCCACACCCAGCCCTGCTTTGGCCCACACAGTTCAGGGACGTGGGAGAGGTGCTGAACCTTCACTCATCCGTCCTCTGGCACCTCCCTGGGGCAGTAGCAGTCCTAACCCCCCATCGCACTCCCTTTGGGGCTCATTTTAATTATCTTGTGGGATGATGCCCAGGGTGAGCCTCTTGGGTAGGATGGAGGTAGGGCGCCCCATCCATTGCACCAGCCAGAAACAGTATGCATGATTAGACAATAGAAAATGTGCCCTCTCATTGTCACACTGTAGAAGTTTGTGAAGCAGCACTCTGTGTTCCTGGTGCTTTGCCATTTCTCCTTGGAAGGCCCTCTCCCTATACCATCACCCCTGCCCCACTACTAATTAGCTCTGTGACTCAGGGCAACAAGGCACAACCCCTGTTCTCAAGGAACTCAAAGCCCAGTGGAAGAGATGGGTAATTAAACAAGCAATTTAGGGTAGCATTACCACGTGGGGACCACCACCCTAGAGCAGAGGGGCTTATTCTCAGGGCAGCTTCTATTCCCTCCAGCCCACCCCTCCCTGTCCTTGCCCTGGAATACCTTCTCTGTTCAATCTGGGTCTCAAATCTAACTCTTCTCCCAGCAACTCCAGTGGCTACTCACCGTAGCCACATTCCAGACTGCAGACCAGGGCTGGTCTGTGATGTTTTTCCAAACCACCATGATTTAAGAACTAAGGACAAAGTAGCCAGTCTTTAGGACAGCCGTGTGTATTTCCACGGGAGGAACTTCCCTTCCTTCTGAGAGTCTAACCCTCCTGCTTGTTGGGATGTTGAAACATTCTTTCTTTTATGAGAAGATGATGTTTGTCAGTTTATGTTGCATTTAATTTTAATACTATGACTGGGTGGAATAAAATAGTTAGCATCCATTGTTTACCGAACCACGATAGTTCAAAGTCTGGGAAGCATTGCCAAACAAACTGCTTGTCAACAAGGTTAACACCTATGTCCAAACCCAAGTGGGAGGGAGCCCCTGGGGTGTCTTTCTTAGCGTCTGATTGCTCAGTCTGTAGCAGACTGGCCAAGCTGATGCATTCAAAATCTACTCACTTCCCAAAGGCACTTAGCTGGCTGTGGAGGCCAGATCCTTAAATAGACACTCCTGTTTTCTTGGCGTCCCAGGCTGCTGTATGTTTAATGCCTTCAGTATCCAATTTCTGGGCCAAACTCATGAAAATCTAAAGGGGAATTATCCGTCTCAGAAAGTAGTTGCAATGGAAATAAAAGCGATTCGTATTCAGTGTTATCAGGATGTTTAATTTTTCATGGAAATTGCAAGATAAAAGTTGATCTTCAGAGTTGTGTTAACCCAGATCCCCAGCTTCCACTGAGAGGCAGCTTAGAAACTGCTGGAAAAGATGCCAGTACCCTGGCCTGGAGCAGCCTTTTATGGGCCTTCTATCTACCTGCTGAAGTTAGGAAATCTTGGGGTCAAAGTATCTCGTCTAGTTAAATGAAGTCTCATACTGCCTCTGGTTATCCCGCCATTTTAGATATGGTCCAGGGTATTGGAAGTCCCCACAAAGTTTGATGGGTAGAAGAAAATGCCCATCAGGCAAGCCAAATCCTGATAATATATGTGGTAAAGTCCAAGTTCTTGGGCTATAGTTGAATGTTTCTATATTAAAGGTTATCTAAGGGACACCTGGGTGGCAGCACAGTCAGTTTGGCGCCAGTTCTTCATTTTGGCTCAGGTCATGATCTCAGGGTCGTGAGATTGAGCCCCATGTTGGGCTCTGCGCTGAGCGCGGAGTCAGCTTGAGAGTCTCTCTCCATCTTCCTCTGCCTCTCACGCTTGTGCTCTTTCTCTCCCAAATAAATAAATAAATAAATAAATCTCTCAAATTAATTAATTAATTAATTAAAAGGTTATTTAAAATAAGTGATTCATGCTAGGCTTAGATAATTTAGCTGTAAGGAGGGTTTTCCTTTACCACTCTGAAATGTTGGTTTTGCTCTGCGATGGCCAATACAAAAGGAGACTCTCATGTTTGGACTGAGTCCTTCTTGAGGTCAAGGGTGTGCCTTGTGCACGTTATTGGTGAACACACTCTTCTCCTTTTGCCCATCTCTTGGCATGTAAGATGCCAAAAAAATTGTTGGTGGTGGTAACAATAATGCAAATGACTCTTATCATTTGGAGAGAATCAGTTTCTGGCAGTTTCTACCTTGACCTATTATGACCACTGATTCATTCATATTTTTCACTTGCCTATTTAATTACTAGAAGAAAGTTCTTTCTTTGACCTGATAATTATGTTTTTGCTTACACCCTAAGAAAAGGAAAGAGCAGGAGTAAAGCTGGTGGGCAGCTAAGGCCTCTAGTGAGCACTCTGTGCTCCCAGCCTTCGTCCCTAGTTTCTGGAACCTGCCCTGGCTGCTTATTCAGGGTGTGATCCAGACTGGGGAGCAACAGGCTTGGTCCACTTAATTGTATTTGGTTTGCCTGGGCTCTTTGGCTGACACAATCTTTTCTACTGAACTCCTCCCTCTTGTAATGGGCAGCCCTCTGGTTGGCCAGCAGCTTGAGGTCTGGCAAGAACAATGTAGAGGGCTTAAGGATGTTTCTCATCACAGCTTTGCCATCAATCAGTTGTGTGGTCCTGGGCAGGTCATCTATCTCTCTGGGTCATGGTTTCCACATCTGTAAAACACGTTGGATTAGATCAGAATTTCTCAACTTGGCACTATTGACATTATAGGCCAGATAATTTTTGTTGTGGGGCTGGCTGTCCTGTGCACTGTAGGAAGCTCAGCAGCATCCGGGCTTCCTGTGCGCTGTGGGACGCTCAGCAGCATCCGGGCTTCCTGTGCGCTGTGGGACGCTCAGCAGCATCCGGGCTTCCTGTGCACTGTGGGACGCTCAGCAGCATCCGGGCTTCTACCCACTGGATGCTAGTAGTACTCTTCCCCTCTTTTGTGACAACTGAAAGTATCTCAGACATTTCCAAATGTCCTTCTGGGGGCAAAATCATCCCCAGTTGAGAACTATTGGATCAAATTATATTTACTTCAGTTTGAGAAACCACACTGAGTTGTTAATCCATCCTGTTTCATTGAACACCTACTATATGCTAGGCACTACATTAGGTTTTGTAGCTTAAATATTTTTTACAGATATTCCATGGAGTAAGTGCCATCTACTTCATGAAAATCTGAATAAGAGCTAGAATGGTTTCTACATAGGCATTGAGATAGAATGAAAAAAAAAGAGAGACTCTCTCTTTGGATTCTTACTAGCCTCATCTATAAAACATCAACCTTACACACTATTGTCAGGACCTAATGCTTAGCGTACATAAAAGACTTTATCATAGTAGACATTCGGTAATTAAACTCATCCTCCTTTCTTCCCCACCCCGAGAGAATTAGCTCTGCACAAAACATTAACTTTTTCAGCCTTGCTCTGCCATCTCTAGGCATCTACCCTTCACCTACCACGTGCCTCCACCCGTCTCCCCAGTCAGGCCAATACTGATTGTCTTCTTAAAAATCTCCCAACTGTTTGTTTCAAGGAGAGCCCCCACCCCCACCGCCTTCTAACTTGGTCCATTTTTGAAGGAGTTGCCTCTCTCTAGTGAAGAAAAAGATTCTCCAGAGTCTGGAGAATCACCAGAGATATGCCGAAGCCATTGTTTCATGTTTTCTTTGCACGGTGACAAGGATCTGAGGAAGAGGGAGCTCCTGCTTTGCGAGTTATCTGCACTGCTTCTCCAGGGGGCATTGATCGGGTCATGGGTTTTATCATGGGTTGTAAGTGTCTCAAGGGCAAAGACCCTGTGTTGGTCTTCTGTGGGAACTCCTGCACCATCTCCTCCAAGGAAAACATGTTGGTGTTTGCTAGCTTGACATGGTGAAAGGCATCATGGGGTTCAGGGCAATGGAGTTTGAATCTGTATTTTCTTCTCCAGTCAGATCCTGACCAGGGGCTATGGGAAACATGCAGACAGTGTAGTTCTTGGAAAAAATAGGTTCAGGCTCAAAGCCCAGCTCTACCACTTACTCTCTGTTTCACCTTGGGACATTTATGTTACTACTCTGAACCTCAGCTGTTGTATCTGAGAAGTCTGCAATCACCAGGGTCCCTCTTCATAGGGAGGTTGTGAGAATGAAATGGTAGAATATGTGGAAGGCATATGGTACGATCCTAGTAAATATTAAGTACTCAATAGAAATCCACTTTTATTGATAACAGATATCATTTTAAATAGTAACTATAAACGATAATAAATATTACAGGTATTAGACAACAAAAAGAGGGATTTGGGTGGATGAAAAGGCAGGTATGACACTGACTTATTCTGTTGCTCGTGAGAAAGTGGGCTCAAAAGGGGAAATGAGGGCAAGGGCGTCCAGGTTAATGGCAGAGCTGGGGCAGATCTTGCATCTCTAGATTCTCCTTCATGTGCTGGTTCTACCATGCTGGGGCTGCTTTCCTGTGTTAGAGAAACAAAATGACACCTATAAACATGGTAAGGCAGACTCTTCGCAGTGGCAGACCACCACGATGGGGCTTTTTACAGTGGGGAAGACAGATTGGACTCAACTCCCAAATTAGCACGGGCAAGGAGCAGCGGAGGGGTCAGCGGATGGGAAAGTACTAAGAGGAAACAGCAAGGTTAAGGGGGACTCTGGCTAAACCGACCTAACCGGATTCTTCACCGAAGACAGGCCGGGGTGGTCAGGCAACACCTGCGGGTGGGTGGAGGGTGAGGAGCTGGATCAGATTTGGAAGGTTGGGGATCTGGTGAAACTGACTTAGCAGCGTTCTTGCTAAAACTGGATTTTACAAGGAGGTGCACAGATGGGCTTAGGAGAAGTTTCAGGAGACTGACTAAAGTTTGAATTTTTGTCACCTGCCCAGAAATTTAAAGCCCAAGTTTGGAAAATTGCATACAAATTGAGGAAAATGTGCCTATTGGTTTAAGCAGCATGTGCTGTTTCCAGAGGGAATCTTTCTTCCCGGTAAGAGAGAAATGAATATTTGTCTAATGGGTTTCTGATGACCTAGGGTTGCCCGAGAGAAAAGCGGAGTGTGAGAGGAGGCCTAGCCCCCCAAGGCTCCCCAGCCACACCAGCCTGTCCTTATGCACAGCCAAACACTGTCGAAACTACTGCCTTCGTCCCTCCATCTCCCACCTTCGCAAAGTTCAGCCCTTACCTCCCAGCCCAGGCCCAAGGGACTGGTGAGTTGATCTTTTGCTTTAACGCTGATATTCAGTCTCAAGAGCTGCTATGAATGACCATATAACTGAGCACAAATCGTGTTCCCCTTCCCAATGAGGCTGCAAGAGGTTACTCTGGGCTGACTCAGAGCTGTGATTCGTATCGTGTCTTTCACCTCTTGCCAATAACCTTTAAGCTTGCTTGAGAAGGAAAGACTGGAGGTTTTAGGCTCACTGTCGAGAGAGGAAGAATTTTAACAGAGTGGCTTGCTACACTTGGTCCTTCAATATTAACTATTTGGGGCTTACTTGCAATGGGAGGTTATGTGGTTCTGTTTCGACACTGGCATCATGTGTAATTCACATGATGCAGAATCAGATGGAATGTATTGTCTTTGGGGATGTTCCTGACAGCAGGGACAAGTAAGGAATCCCTGAGCCAGGGATGAGCTCGGGATGATTCAAGAAGAGGGGTGGCCTTGGGGACCAGGGAGAGGAGGATGGCAGAGGTCGGCAGAGGTCAACAGGGGTAACAGCATGTCGACTTGTGGGCCTTGAGAAGATTTTAGAGGCAGAGGTGCAATCTGAGACCATAGTGGACAGAAATGAGGTCCTTGGCCTCATTCTCCGACCTTTGTTGTAATACATTATTCTTCCTCTTTGGTCTCTGGCATTCGTCGCTGTTAGAAACTGGAGATGGGAAGGGGCCAAGGGGAGCCCTCGTCAAATTGGAAGCTTTTGGTTGTGGCAAGCCCATCCTACCACCCTGGCTGACCCCGGCCACCTCACTTGGGCTTTTCTCCTTACAGTATCCCTGACTCACCCAAAAGATCTTTTGGCCGATGCCATTGCCTCTTTGAAATTTTTCTTATCAGGAGCCTTTAAATGCTTTTCCAGGCAGAGCACTTAAGGTGAAAACCAGTTAATGTAATCTTAAAACCCTCTTAATAAATTTCCAGCAACATAAGACCACCAGATAATCATTTTGTCCCCAGGGTCACTCAGAATTCACAGCTCAGTTCCCATAATTAGCATTTCTTTTGTGTCTGAATCATTGAACAGGCGTGAAGAGCCCCAGTGAAAATATTTTGCCTGTTGGCGGTTTTAAAGAAAGCCATAGATACAATCAGTTACCCAAACTGCCTCTAGAGTTGCTAATAATAACAGCCATGTGGCACTTCCCAGTTTCAAAGCTGTGCTGCAAACCTAGCTTACTTAAATTAAAAGTCTACCTCTAGTTTACCTACTTTTATTGGCTTTGGATGATTCCGCCTCCTTCTTCTTCATCCTCTTGATCATCACCAAAACCCTTCATTGGAAAGTACTTACCTGGCTAATAGTAATTAATACTTCCTTTGCAATGCAAATATGTGTTTCTGTCTCATCTTGCTTTAGACATTGTTAAAAGAACAAGATCCCGGATGTGGCTGTCTTCTAAGCCACGCTTTCAAACACTGATTCTTAATCTGGGGTCCATGGATGACCTCGGGGGGGTGGGTGATGAACCCCCTGAAATCAAACGCAAATGCAAACTTTCACATGTACCTTTTTTTTCCTCTGGAGAGAATCTAGAGTTTCATCAGATTCTCATAGTGTTCCCCTGACTCCAAAAAGTGGAGTCTTTTAAGACTTTAGTGACACAACCCATAGTATAGTCATCGAAGAACTCTATGCAAATTTGTAAGTGGAAAAAGGAAGTTGTTGGGGTTGGAGCTGGGGAAGCCTGTGATTCTGAACTACCACACTGACTGATTATGAACCTGGATCAAATGAAGCCTCCCGGACTAGACGTTTTCCCAGAAACTCTTCTGACAATTGCAAACATTATGTATTGCCCACTATACACCAGGCACTGTCCACCAGGGCCTTACATATTTTAACTCTTAATCTTCACAACCACCATATAAAGCAGACATTATGACTAGTCTTGCTGTACACATGAGGAAAATGAGGCACAGAGAGATTAAAACTGTAGATTGAGTTTGCATTTAACATTCCAAGACCCTTCACAGTCCTTGATTTTGTCAAGCTGTAATTAATGGTTCGGAGTAATTACCATTTCGGACATGTCTGAATGGTACCCGTGTTGTAATCTCCAAGCACATGCCTAATTAATAACAGGATTCCTATAGGTACCTCCTCTGGTGGATAAGAACAAATTGCAGGTCATGTGCAAAGGAGAGCCAGCTGACTGCTCTTTTAATTAGAATTTGTCTAAGCGTCACTGTGGTTTATAAAATGGGGTTACTGACTAGATAATTTTATTGTAACTATTATCATCACTAAAAAATTCATGCCATGTACCTAAGGCATGCCATGACACTGTAGAGCTTAAAGTTAACTAAGCCTTCTCTCTGAGAGGTTAAAATTTCATTCATTCCAGGATTTGATCAATTTAGGGGGCTTATGATATAATTCATTATATTTTTTCAACAGTTAATGAGCAGGTGACCTAGAAGCTTATGGACTATCCTCTAAAAACATCATTTATAATTAACCTAGAGAAAACCAACTTTGTGGATATGAAGGTTTGTTTAATCCCATCTGTAACCTATAGAGGTTACTAGGAATTCTACAATTCATGGATGCATGCTAAATTTACATATGTGTGCAAGTAATTTCGGGAGGTGAGGTAGGAACCCTGGATCAGAACCGACAGCCTTTGGAACAAATAACTATAAAATAATCTGATAAAGGGGAAAACTGTTTTGTCATCTCTTAAGCAGAATTGGATGTACAAGCGGAATCGGTGAGCGTAAGTCACCCTGAGTGAAGGGTCGGGCTCAGTGACCTGCATCATCAGCGGTATAACCAAGTGGGACTACAAGAGGGGATTGTACCCTATGACTCTGGGTTATGGAAAACCTATTATACAATATTTTACTTTCATGTTGGGGATCATCCTTGTAATCTAATTCAAATATTTTATGGAATAATATGATGATGACTGTCAGAAAAGATTTGGTAAGAATCACAGCTGATCATATTATTATGCTTATTCAGGTTTTGCTTTATATCAGGTAATTTAGAAAATTGGAAACTGTGTTGATAACACTCTTTGGAAACCTTTTATTGTGGGAAATCTGTAAGCTAAAAGCTAAAGATGGTTATAAGGAGTGTGTTTAGAACATCCAAGAAAATACATTTTCTAGAAGAAAATCTTAGAGCTTCTATGTCCCCAAAAGTAATAAAACTAAATGTCTTTAAAAGTATTCTAAATGGACACTTAGTTAAACTCGGTGGCTCTTCCGGATTAGATTTAATAAGTGAAGTTCTAGCTTACTTTGATCTCATTAGAAAAAGAATAATTTAAATACAAAGTAGTTCTGCTTCTCTTCATCCTCTTTATGAAAACTTTTTTTCCTTTTTGACAAAAACTGATTCTAAGGAGGAAATAGAAATAAGTCTATCTCCAGCCATGCCTAGCTTTCAAGTATTTTCAAATTCCTCCCTTCAAGTGTATAAGGCACATGTGTGTTTGCCTCCCAGCCTCTGCTTTGCCTTGTTCTCCATTGTGGATACTCATCCATGGCAGACCACCACCCATTGCGTTGCTGGTCACCACTGAAGACCTGGGCCCCTATTCTCCCTGGTATTTATGTTGTTCCCTCTCCTCTGACCCAGGGAGTGAGGGTCGGGGGGTGGGGGAATGGGTAATCTGCTTGCTACCTCTCTACCCAGCTTGGATACATGCTTCTTCAAGACCCGTAGAGTCCTGAGCCCCTAAAACTCTATGGCTCATGTATTGCTCCTTGAATACTTCCATTCTTAAAGTTATACTTGTCCATGACTACTGATAGTTGTAATAGTCATTCACACTCTCCTTTATTAAATAAGTAATCACATCTTGTACTTAGACATTCAACAAACAGATCTGGAGTATCTGTTTTGTGCAAGGCACTGTTAGGTGCTAGGAAATCGAGAGGGGAATGGAAGGGGTCAAGAATTTAAGAGGGACAGGCAGACATTAAATAGCTCATTCTATAATGGAGTCTTTAATTATAATTGTGATAGGTCCCATGGGGGAGAAGCATCTGACAAGGGGTCTGACTTAGTCTGAGGGTCAGTGAAGGTTGTCACGAGGAGGTGGGAACTGAGCTGTGGTATGAAGCATGAATTGTAAGAGGAAAGAGGGGGTTGTGGTGGGGACCACAGCCAGCGGAGGAAGGAGTATGTGTGAGAGAAGGGCAGAGCCATCTTTCTTAAGGAGTTGAAGGCAAGCCAGGGTGGCCTATGTCAGAGAGAAAGAGCAAGTGGGAGGAGATGAGGATGGGAAGGTTAGCAAGGGTAGACGGGCCAGGTCTTAGAGGCCATGTTGAAGACTGTTTCCTAAAAGTCTCTGTCCTAAAAGTCCAAAGCCTTTGTCCTAAAAACTGCAAGAACAATAGAAAGGATTTTAAGCCCTTGCAGTGGGGATCAGGCAGAGAAGTGGGGGTGTTTGAAGTGCTCAGTGTTGCATTTTCAAACGTCTGCTCTGGCTGACATGTGGAACGTTTGGGAGAATGGTGCGCGGGAAGCAGACATGAGGAGTCTTGGTAGTAAGTGAGTGGTGGCCTGCATTAGGGTAGTACAGGTGGAGAGGAGGTAAATGGATCGTGGGTTTAAAGTTATTTAGAAGGTTAAATTGCTAGAAGCTGGTGTGGGATTGGATGTAGGAAGAAGTTAAGAATGACTCCTAAGGGGTGCCTGGGTGGCTCAGTCATTGGGCGTCTGCCTTCAGCTCGGGTCATGATCCCGGGGTCCTGGGATCGAGTCCTGCATCAGGCTCCCTACTCGGCGGGAAGCCTGCTTCTCCCTCTCCTACTCCCCCTGCTTGTGTTCCCTCTCTCACTGTCTCTCTCTGTCAAATAAATAAAATGTTAAAAAAAAAAAAAAGAATGACTCCTAGGTTCCCAGTCTGTTGAGAGAGTAGGGAGTAAGAACAAAGGAGGGCCTCAAACCAGCAAAAGTTGCCAAGAAAAAACACGTAGGTAGGGAAAAAGAAATCCAGGAGAACATGGGGTTGTGAAAGCTGAAGAAAGGCCTTGCTCCTTCTGCTAGAACTTGAACTTGCTCAGCAAGCCATCAGTATCTGATAATCTGACATCAGGTTGTACAATAGTAGAAGGACTCTGGGTAAGTCTGGACACTCACCATCTAGGCCACATTAGGATCCCTCTTCCAGAAGACAAGATGCTTTCTGTCCAGCTAACATCTCAACTCCACAAACCACCTTGGACAATATCTTCCAAATACCAACTGATTTTCAGAGAAGTGACCTAAAGCAATATTTAGGAACAAAACTACATGTTGTCTTCAGAAATGCAACAAAGGCACAACAAAGGTTAACTTTTATGATGTCATATAGGGTAGTCTGGCCAGTCAAAAGCTCCAAACTCTCTTCTTTCCAGGTTGGGAATTTTGCTTTATCCATCCCAACCAGAAGGTTCACTGAGGTTGTTCTGATAGTCATTAGAGTTGTTCGTAAATGTTTGGTTATCTTGTTTTGGGCACATGGTAGGATTACATTTCTTCACCCACTTTCTTTGTACAATGCTTTAGCTAATGAAATTGGAACACAAGCGATGTATGGATTAAGAGATTATGGTTTATACTCTCTGTTCTTGGCCTCAGCAAATAAGGAAGTATGTATCAACATGGAGCCTCCCTCAGTGACCTTTATGAGCAGAGCTTCTGTAATGACCTGCAGTTTACATGTAGCAGACACAAGAAATAAACTTTGTTGTCTTAAGGCTCTGAGACATTTGTTACTGTATCATAACCTAGTCCACCCTGACTGATACAGAGACACCCTTTCCAGAACAAAGTAACCTTAAGAGTTTATACAAGTTCCAAAGATTTTAGGACAGATTCTTTGCCAGCATTTAAGCTCAAAGAATTAGGATCTCTCTTTTGTCTCCAAAGTCTCTGCAAGTGGAGACTGCTAACAATGGTAATAATAGCTACTATTTAGTTAATCTTAACCATGCAGCAGGTGCTATGCTAATTATCTTGCATACATTATTCCATTTAATCTCAAAATAATAATCTCCCAATAAGGAAGTGGACATGAGCAAATCCACTTTTAAAATGAGAGAATTGAGGCTCAGAGAGGTTGAATAACTTTCCTAGGGTCAAATAGCTGGTAAATGGTAGAACCAAGATTGGAATCCAGGGTGTCTGGCTCCAAAGTCCTTGCAGAGTTCTCAGACATTCTGCTAGAAGGATTCAGGGTTGGCCCACTGATGTCCTCACTTGAAGCTCAGCTCTTAAGCCAGCCCCATCTGAGTATATTTATAGAGTGGGGTTTAACGTTAAGATACACTTTTCAGACCTGGGACCTGACTACTCTAACTACCAGACTCTCACCTAAGTTGGCTGAAAATGTATGTTATGTGTTTGTGCTCTAGAATCAGGTAGATCTGAATTCACATTGAGGTTCTGCCAGGTACTGGATTCACTTAACCTCTCCACATGCCTCCGTTTCTCCATCTGAAAAAATGTGGGTGATAGTTGTTCCTGGCTCATGGGGCTGTGGGGAGGATGGGCCCCTTGTTTTTCTTTTTGCTCTCAGATCCATTCCCCATCCTTCCCTGCTCTACTTTATGCCTGGGAGGGGAGCCATCCCTACAAACTCATTCCTTAGGCTTCTTTGCAGTTTGCTTCAGCCAATAGGAGGGGCTTGCAGGTGGAGGGAGGGCAGAAAGGGAGGAAAGCCAGGGACGGTGTTCCTCCTGTTTCAGGTTGCACGTCCAGCTGCGGCAGCTTTGTGGTTTGGGGTCCTCCTAGGCAGCCCCTCTCTCCTTGGTCCCAGATGTGGCTTAGGAGGCTCTGGCTTCTGGTTGTGTTAACATCTTTGTTGCTCCAGACCTAGGGTACTGATCTGGTGTTGCTAATCTCTGGGCTGTGTCACAGTCCCCTTTTGTTCTTTCAGCTCTTCCAAGACCTTTTGAAGAAGGATTCTGTATGAAAGTCACACTTCCGGTGGTCTGGCATGGGCTGTTTTCCAGATCGTGCCATGACTGATACAGAGGGTTGCTTGAGATAATGCCTATGAAGTACTTAGAAGAGTGCTTGGCACATAAAAAGTGCTCAACCAATGGTAGCTTACAAAATGGGCTTACTTTCTTCTTACCTAGATTCTCTGCAGCCAGTTGGCCCCAGGCAGGCCCCTGCCCACATCATAGCTCCTGAGTCACTGCCTCCTCCTTCCAGGTTGGCCAAGTCCACGGACCTGGGCTTCTGTTTTGATTCATCCTTCTCTAATCTTTACAGAATAAAGGGCCTGTGAATTCCTCCATGACATTTTTGACACATGTCACAATGTTATTTTTAATTTTCTGAACTTCTTACTAGGGCTTAAAATGGCCTGCTTCATCTGGCCCCTCTTTGTTCCCAACACCTCCCTCTGTCACTTTACTACGTGTTCTGCTCCAGCCCACGCTGCTCACTTCTGTCTGTCAGCTCTGTCCTCCTGCAGGGCTTTGCCTTGTGGACTTTCCCCTCCGTGGAAGGGTCTTCTCTGGGCTCATCAGACAAGGCCCTTCTTGCACCACAGCCTTGGAGTAGCTCCTCCTCCTTTAGAGAGGCCCTCCCTGACCACCTTCTCTAATGCTGGTCACCTCTGTTGTCCTCTGTGACAGAGGCTGTTTGGATCTTCGTTGTACTTTTCCATAACTTGTCTCCCTCCCGACCTGCCAGTGGCCATTAGACTCTTAACACCACCTGGGCAGGATCTGTGTGACATCCCCATATCTTCATCTTGTATCCTCAGGCACTAAAAGATTGGCAAAAAAGGGGCTCTCAGTCAGTATGTTATGAAAGAAAGGATGTTGAAGTAATTTCATGTCAAGGGTCCATAGAACTTCGGTAGTGATCAGTTTTGGGATTCCCCTCTTCTCCCTTATCCTGGCATCTGTGTTGTGCAGAACGCCTGACAGCCAGTTTCCTTCACCATTGCTCCTTGCCCGGGCCCTGCGTGGTATGTGAAGCCCCATTCCCTCTACAACATACTTGGCCACCGGGATCTTCACTGAGGCTCCCAAGACTCTAGACTTTCGGTCATCTGAGTCCTCCCATGGTCACCCTCCTTCTGCAGACTGGCCACCTCCATGGCCCTGCATCTCAAATGGAATCCAGAACCAGCACCCTCAATACTTAGCCCCTTCTCAGCCCCTGCGCCATGTGGGTCCCTGCCCCCTTTTCAGACAACCTCTTCTCACACAACCTAGCTTGATTCCACAGGAAAAACAAAAGACCTATTCAGGGTTTGTCTTCTGGATGACCAACCCGATCAATAGTTTCTCATTTTTTGGCTTTCAGTAACAAAAAGGCAGTTACTTGCAATTAGCCTCCCTTATGGCCTTGGGGAATCTCGAGACTTAAACCCAAGAGCCTGGCTACACACCTGGGAGAAGGGGAAAAAATACCTTCCATTTCTTGAGAATGAACTTATTAGTTGTAAAAAAAAAAAAAAATTCGACTTACAAACTAATTTCTTAAGTACTCTGCTCCACTAGTTCTCTGATGCAGTGCCCCAGACCCCCTCTGGAACTGGTGCCCTGCCCTGAGGCACAGCTAATAGCTGAAAGAAAGTCTGGAACCCTATGTGGGCCTTCCTTCTTGGGGGTAGAGGGGTGGGGAATTGACTCCCGTCAGGTAGCCCAACCTGTAGGAGATGCCAAGGCAGATCTACCCGAAGCTTGCCTGCGTCCTACTGGGGTTATTAGAAGTTTGTGGCTTAATTTACTAATAAAGCAGTTTTTAGTAGAATTGAAGTCCTTATTCTGCCACAAATGTGGTAAAAGTGAGTCAGAGGGGTTCCATTCTCTTCTGGCCTAACGTACTTTCTAAATGACAGGCTCTAAGATCACTTCCGTTGCCACAAACTCCTGCATGATACACTGGTAGGGATGACTTCTTAACTCTTCTCTCATTTTTCCCTATATATTTGAGTCTTTCTAGTGGCCAGAATTGTGCTCAAAATTAAATGTGAGTCAGGAATGCATTTGCCTGTGAGTAACAGAAAACAAGAGTTACTGGCTTCAACAGATAGAGATTTAACAAAAATCCAGAGATGTGTGATTGGTGGTGTTGGGTTTGGACATTAAGTTACGGAACAAATTGGGGGAAGAAAGTGAAAAAGAAGCAGTGCTAGCTGTCTGTTCCCTTTTACTAAGAAAAGCTTCTCTGGAAATCCTCAAATTTGACTTTCTCTTAGGTCTCATTGTTCAGAACTGGGTCATATGACCATGTTGGCTGCAATGGATGGCCAGAGTATGTATGTCAGAAAGTGTCTTTATTTTGTCTTGTTTTTGAAATCTATGTATTTATTTGGGGAAAAGAATTCTACACTGACAGTTTTTTCTTTGAGTATTTTATTTTTTTTTAAAGATTTTATTTATTTGAGAGAGAGAGAGAGAGAGCACAAGCAGGGGGAGGGGGAGAGGGAGAGGGAGAAGTGGGCTCCCCACTGAGCAGCCGATCCCAGGCCCCCAGGATCATGAGCCAAAAGCAGACGCTTAATCGCCCAGATGCCCTCTTTGAGTACTTTAAAGATGCTGCTTTCCTGATTTCTTGTTTGCAAATTTCTGATAAGAAAACTGTCCTCATTTTATCTTTGTTCCTTTGCATAGTGATGTACCTTTTTTTCTCTCTGCTTTTAAGGTTTTCACTTTACCACTGGTTTTAAGCAATTTAATTGCGATGTTCCTTGGTATAGTTTTCTTCATTTTTCTACTGAAGAGTTTGTTGGGCTTCTTGGATTTGCGAGTTTATAGTTTTTTATCAAGTTCAGGAAGTTTTCAGCTACTATTTCTTCAACTGTTTTTTCTGTCTTCCCTGACCCCTCCTTGTTCCCATATTTCTTCTGTCCTTCAGGGACTTCAGTTATGTGTATGTTAAGCTCACTGATACTCTGTTTATATTTTCAGGCTTTTTATTCCCTCTGTATTTCATTTTGGAGAGTTTCTATTGCAATGTTTTCAGGTTCTTTAACCTTTTTTTCCCCCAGTAATGCTTAATCTGCTGTTAGTCCCATAGAAGTGTAGGGTGTGTGTGTTAAAAATCTCAGACAATGTTGGGGTGCCTGGGTGGCTCAGTCGTTAAGCATCTGCCTTCGGCTGGGGTTATGATCCCAGGGTCCTGGGATGGAGCCCTGCATCGGGCTCCCTGCTCTGTGGGAAGCCTGCTTCTTCCTCCCCCACTCCCCCTGCTTGTGTTCCCTCTCTTGCTGTGTCTCTCTCTGTCAAATAAATAAATAAAATCTTTAAAAAAAATCTCAGACAATGTTTTTATGATTTCTAGGTATTTGCTTTTTAGGTCTTTTTAAAGATTTTCCATATCTCTACTTCCTTGGCCATATAGAATACAGTTATAATTGTTTTTTAATGTCCTAGTTTACTAATTCTATAATTTCTGTGACTCATTCAGTTGATTCATTTTTCTTTTTTTTAAACTTTATTTATTTGAGAGAGAGAGAGAAAGCATGAGTGGGGCGAGGGGCAATGGGAGAGGGAGAAGCAGACACCCCGCTGAGCAGGGAGCCTGATGCAGGGATCAATCCCAGGACTCTGGGGACATGACCTGAGCCGAAGGCAGACGCTTAACCAACTGAACCACCTAGGCGCCCCTCTGTTACCCTTTCAATTGATTGATTTTTCTCCTTATATGGGCCATTTTTTCCCTACATTATTTTTGTATGTCTGATCATTTTTGATTGGATGCCAGACATTGTGAATTTTATCTTGTTGGTTGGTGGATATCTCTGATTTCCTATTAAGTACTGTTGTACTGGTTTTGGGATACTTTGTTCTTAGAAACGGTTTGGTCCTTTTGGTGCTGGCTTTTAAGATTTGTTCGGTAGGACCAGAGCAGCATTTACTCTATGGTTATTTTTACCCCACTACTGAGACAAGACCTGTTGAGTCATGAATTATGAGGTTTCTGATCCAGGTGCCAGGATCAGGTCCTATTCCTTGGTCCTATATAATCCCTGGGTATCTTTCCACTCTGAGTTGTGGGAACTGGAACAACTGCCTGCCCTGTGCAAGCTTTGGTGATTGTTCTCACTCCCTTTCTAGGTGGCTCTTTCCCTGGCCATGGGTTGCTTCCTCACGCTCACGTGCTAATCAGCTGAAGACTGGAACAAGGCCTTTTGTAGGTCTCCAGAGCTCCTCTTTCACTGTATAGTTCTCTTCTCTCCAGCACTCTACTCCCAGCTCCCACTGTTTCGCCTTTCCCGGTCTCCCAGTTCTATCTCCTCAACTCAGGGAGTCTGTCTAGCTCTTCCTTGATCCCCCTCTCTGCACTGCCGCCTGACAGCTCTCTTAGGCAGTAAGCAGAGGCAATCAGAGGCAACCACCTCATTCGTCTACTCTCCCTATGGACCACTGTTCTGCATTGCTGCCTATTTATTTAATTAATTTATTTAGTTGTTTTGGTAGGAGAGTAAATTCAGTCAATGTTGTTCCATTGTGGCTGGCTAGACTGGATTACTATAAATTATTGTTGTTCTGTTGATAAAACAGATTGCTGTGTCAACTGTTTCCCCAAGAATTCTCATTATGTAACCTGAAACACCTTGCACTGCAATCCACATCTCCTGCAAGTACAGTACACCCTTGTGTGATGGGTGTTACAGAAGAGTTGCCTACAAATAAACTCTGTGTAAGATCATCTGATTTTTCCCTCTGGCTTCCATTTTCATTCCTGCAATACTCTCTCTGCTTCATTTCTCATCACTTTCTCTTTAGCAATGACTTCAAACCCTGAGACTTTCCTTTGTTTTCTTCTCTCCTTGTTTTTGTTTTGTTTTGTTTTGTTTTTCTTTCCTTTTGGTCAGGGACCAACAATCTATACACAACATGTCATGATGTTTTGGGATTAGAATTCATCACATTCTTGTCAGCACAGTCTTTTTGTACTCAGGTGTGTGCTTGGAGTAAAGGGGTGTGTGGGGTTGAATAAAGGCAGGGCCTTTGACTTCAAGCAGCTCAGTCTTTTTTTTTTTAATGAATAGCTACTCCCACAGTTTTGGATTGTTTTAAAAGTAGGACACCTCTGCATTTTGAGATGGACTTAGAAGTAGAAAGTTCAAGAAAAGGAATTCTTGTTTTTCTTCCTGCTCCTCAGCTTCAACAGTATTTATTGAGTGTTTACTAATAGTGTTATTGTATTATCTAAGAGACTGAGACAAGTCACAGACATTGATGATGATTTCATACTGTTATGAAAGAATGACACATATTGATAAAGACCCAAGGTGTGGCACCACAGTAAATCTGTGAGATTTCACAGAAGGGTGTGATTACTGAGAGCTGGAGATAATAGGGAAGGCTTGGAGACCTAGTTCAGGAAAGAATTACAGGATTTAGGAAAACATGGTGTGAGCACAGTTAGGAGTATGGGAGGCCATGGCTTGACTAGGGACCACCAGAGAGGTTGGAGTGGGAGCTTCTACTGGAGAACAGTGGGGAAAGGAGAGGTCTATCTGTGGAGGCCTTATGTGCCAGGCTCAGGCATTTGGACTGTGGCGAGCTCTGGATGGTTTTTGATGGGAGGACATGGAAGATGTGTTTCCATGAGAGGGTTAGGGTTAATGTGTGCAGAGTTGATGAGGGTTGGTGGCAGAGGTGTGAGAGCAGGGACTATACTATGACCTAATCATCTTTGTATTCCCATCTGCTGGATCAAACTTCATGCTTGTTGCTAAGGTCCACGTAAAAGGTTATCCTTTGCTTTCCAAACTGCTAATATTCTTGAAAACCACCTGCTTTGTCAATGGCATGACAAATACTGTGAAAGAACTTCTTTGTGCCCCATGAAGAATTAAAGGCAGGCAAACTTGGACTCGGGCTCTTTCAAGCCTTGTTTCTCTTTCAGCTCATTTTATTCTATTGAGGAAAAGGTACTCAGCCACTGTTACAGAAATTACACAACAGGGTCATTCCCAATCCCCACCTCCCCCGACCCTAACAATTTCTGCATATTCTTACAAATCTCATAAGACAGACCACACATACACACGGGAACCAAACAACCCAAGCGAACAGTCCCAAAAGAGCCCGGGGTAGGCACAGACTTCCAGATGGGCAGAATTGACCCAAAGCAGCCTCAGGCGCACGTGCACGACCGCGTAGCGCGCGCGCACAACACCCTCACGTGACTCAGCGTCTAGGCGGAGTACCCGTTCGGTTAGGCACTTACACTCCATTATTGGCCCCCCTGGCCCCCTGCTGTGCACACTTTCTGCTCGGATCCGCACGCGGAGCCCGGGAGCCCCACCCCCCCAGCCTTCGGCAGTCCCCCGCCCAGGCCGGGGCCGGCGCACTCGCCGAGGCTCCGCTCACTCTCGGGCGCCGGTTGCGTCATCGCGACGCGACCTTGCAGCCGCACCGGCCGAGACTCGAAGTGCCGGCGACTGCAGGAGCGGAAGTCGGAGCCGGCGGAGCTGCGGGGTGCGGACCGCGAGGGCGAGAGCGGCTGCGGGAAGCTGCTCGGGCCCGGAGCGCCGCGACAGGTGCGTCGTCGCCCTCTCCGCTGGACCCGGCGCCACGCCGGCAGGTTGTCCACTTCCCCGGAGCTCCAGGATTCCCCCTGAGAAATGGGCCCGGCTCGTGCCGGGTGGGGGTCGGGAGACCGGGCTGCGGCATGGGCTCCCCTGGGGAGGAGGGGAGAAGTTCCTGTGGACTGAGTAGCCTCTGCACCTGAAGGGATCGTGGGGGCATTGGCTTTCAGGCAGCTGGGGTGCTTTGCGAGCAGCTGGTGCTGGGGACAATCCCATGACACTTAACCGATGACTGGCCTGAGCGCACATCGTGTGCCAGACACTATGTTAGGCGCTTTATAGGTACTGTGCCGCCCTCCCAGCAACCCCAGGAGGTAAGATCTATCATATGCCCATTTTCCAGATGGGGAAACCAAGGCGTAGAAGTTAACCAACTTGTTCAAAAAACACGCAGATGGTCAGCAGTGGGGGATTCGAACTTGGGTATGTTTGGCTTCAGAGCTGATCCTCCTGTCTCTGTTCCTTTAAAAAGGAGTTAGTTCACCTCAGCTTATAGTTCGGCGCCTCCAGATTTTGTTTTACTTCTTGACCTTGGATAAACGCTGTAGGGAGGGAGGAGCGAACCCTGATTTCCTATTGGCACCAGACTGTCTTCCACTACTCCCATCGCTGGGGCCAGCAGCAACTTCTTTTTCTCAGGCAGCAACGGGGCTCCCCCTGTTGTAGCTACATTCTGCATGTGAAACTGATAGGTGATTTATTTCATAATAGTGTAGAGCTTTCATGCCAGGTGCATTGCTTTACTGTTCTCTCAACTGGCCTATTATGTTAGGTTGATGTCATGTCAAATAGTTAAGGACGATATGGTTGTGCTGAGAATAACCGTTACTGCAGCAAACCCATATGGGGAGTAACTCTGTTACCCTGGACGTGACCTTTCAGAGTTTTAAAGGAGTAATTTAAGGCAGGGTGAGAAGTAGCCAAAAGCTAAAGCAATTTGAGAATTATGTTAGGAAGTTTTTATATTTTAGGTTAATCGCTGTTTTTTTTTTTTTTTTTTTTTTTTAAGCAGTTCACTGTTAATGAAATTTTCCCTTAGGGTACGAAAAGGCTTATTGAAAAGGATGAAAACTATTTATTTAAAAAAAGATTTTATTTATTTATTTGACAGAGAGACACAGCGAGAGAGGGAACACAAGCAGGGGGAGTAGAGGAGGGAGAAACAGGCTTCCCACCTAGCAGGGAGCCTGATGTGGGGCTCCATCCCAGGACCCTGGGACCGTGATCTGAGCCGGAGGCAGCTGCTTAACAACTGAGCCACCCAGGCACGCCAAGGATGAAAATTTTTTAAATCAGATATTTCAAGATGGTATGGTTTTGATTTAGAGCTTTGTAAATGTATTAAAAGTGCAAATATCATTGCATTTAAGGCATCACAAGAAAATTGAGAGCTTAATTCACTTTGAGTGGGAAACTTTAGAGGTGCCCTCTTTGCCTTCACCATTTTTATATTGCATAATATGTATGACCAAAAATTCCCAGCACGTAATTTAAAAAAATCATCTACTTGTGCGCATACAGATAACTTCTATTTAATTAAATAAACACATACCTTCATCCTCCCAGGAACTATGCAGTTATTAACGCAAATGAAATAATTCTTTGTTACCTACCCGAAATAAGCTGTTATGTGCCCTTTCACATTCATGGCTATTTTGTTCAGGAAATCTAAAGATACAAATGTTGATTAAAAAAAAAATCAGAACAGTCTACCAGAGTTGTTGAGTTTAAACACATCAAAGTCTGCTTTTACACATTGACTAAACATGGTGGACGTCCACAGTAGTTCATTTGACATCCTATGATGGAGCAAAATAATGTCGAGGTCAGAATTTTGAGTTTTGGTCGTTACTGTCTGGATTAGTCATTAATTTAAATGATGTATATTTTTTATAGCACATGATTTGGGAGTTACTTCTTGTGACATGGATGAATCTGCACTGACCCTTGGCACAATAGATGTTTCTTATTTGCCAAATTCATCAGAATGCAGTGTTGGTCGATGTAAGCATGCAAATGAGGAATGGGTAAGTTTAATACAGGTTAGAAACATTCAACCTAAAGATGTTTGTCTCAGTGTTGTTTATGAAGGTAGCTGGAAGCAACATAGTATCAAATAGAGGTTAATAGCTACAGAAACTGCCTCCAGCTGTTAGAAGATATGTTTATGGAGCCTAATATTTAAACATTCTTATGGTTTTGTGTTAATTGGGAAGAAAAAATTGGGTGGGATATTTAAGCATAGTGATTGTGTTAAAAAAAGCAAAATACTTTGCATAGAAAAACCTAGGAGTTGTTTTGGGTGGTGTACTTATAAAGATACTTTCTGAATCTATTTTCCATAATTATGAATTTTGTAATGGAAATAAAGTTTTTTAAAAAAATAAAAATTTTAGTATGAATCTCAATTCAAAGGACATGCATTTTCTTGTATTTTTTTCTATTTTGACATAACATGGCATGTTTAAAATATTTCTTGAACATTATCTGCTTTATATAAAAATGATGTCAGAGTTTTGGGGTTTTTTTGCTTAGTTTTGAGAATGTTGTATCAGTGGGATATGAGCAACTGATGAGCTCAATGAGCAAAATGTTTAGAACAGAGGAGCAGAATTTGACCCTAATTGGACAGTACATACAGCTCTGATAAGAATTCCAGGTTTTAAACTCTGTTGTCAGGATAAAGGAATGTTATATAAGTTTACCTTGTTTTTATTTAAAGTAAAATATTTTAAGCTGTGCATAACAACTTGCTTACTGAGTAAGGCTTTGTAGTGCTTTTGTGGGCGTCCAGGATTGAAGAGGAATATTAACTGTTAGCATATGGATCCAGGAGTCTGGTTTTATTCATCCTGCTGCTGTCATGGGCTGTTGAACCTTGTAAAACTGTTTTTGAACCTCTGAGTGTGCGGTAGTCCTTGCTAGCCATCACTATTCTTAGGTGCTCAAATTTTGCTTATGTTCCAAGTTTTGTTCCAAGTGTTGATGATGGAGGGGAGTACCATAAAGGAAAATCACTGAGAAACTTACACTACCAAAAGAAACCCAAGTCTAGGTTTCTCATCTATCTGAAATATCTTAGTTTTAGAGATCAAGTGGACAAATACAGTTCTCTTGCCATTCAGACACTTTTTTTTTTCCATTAACATTTTTTAGGGTGAGTGTGGTTTCAGACCTACCGTCTTCAGATCTGCAACCTTAAAATGGAAAGAAAGCCTAATGAGCCGGAAGAGACCATTTGTTGGAAGATGTTGTTATTCCTGTACTCCCCAGAGCTGGGTAAGAATGTTACTGCTTGTTGACCTTTAATAAACAGTGAAATTCCAACTTTGTGTGAATTTTATTATTGGGTAGTCTTAATGGACTTAATTCATTTTTAGAACTTAGGCCCATGTTTATAAACCAAATATTCCAAGTAATGATGTTGACTCAGTTTTTCTTTCCATTCATTTATTCAGTAAATACCGGTCAAACAGTTGATGCTAAGTGATAATTTGGTTCTTTTTTAGTTTTTTTTTTTTTTTTAAGATTTTATTTATTTGAGAGAGAGAATGGGCACACACTTGAGAGAGATCGAGCACGTGGAGGGGGAGGGGCAGGGGGAGAAGCAGACTCCCTGCTGAGCAGGGAGCCCCAGGACCCTGGAATCATGACCTGAGCTGAAGACAGCCACTTAACTGAGCCACCCAGGCGCCCTGGTTCTTTTTTTAGTTTAGTATGACTTTAGGGGAAGAGTAGATCTTACTTTTAGATCTCTTCTTTTTTTATTTCTTTTTTTAGTTTTTAAGTTCATTTAGCCAACATATAGTATATCATGAGTTTTTGATTTAGTGTTCAATGATTCATTAGTTGCTTAACACCCAGTGCTCATCGATCACATGCCCTCCTTAATTTTAAAGAGTTGATGGGAACCTTCATAGAACTTCTAGATGTTGAACTTTTGACTCACTGTTAAAATCCTAGTGAGATGTGTAAGAGATAGCAGGACAGAGTGAAGTTTAAAGCTGTGGATTTACCCTACTCTCCTTTTCCTAAGTTTCTGTTGCAGGGGGGATGGGTAGGGAGGGTGAGTATCTGGTGACTGTTATAGTGAAAGATGGTTACTAAAATGTTAGGATTGGGGTGCCTGGGTGGCTCAGTCAGATAGGTGTCCGACTCCTGATTTCTGCTCAGGTCATGATCTCTGGGTTGTGAGATGGAGCTCTGCATCGGGCTCTGTGCTCAGCGTGGAGTCAGCTTGAGATTTTCTCTTTCTCTCTTTACCCTCCCCCAAATAAATAAATAAATAAATAAATAAATAAAATCTATTTAAAACAAAATAAGGGGTGCCCGTGTGGCTGAGTCAGTTAAACCTCTGCCTTTAACTCAGGTCGTGACCTCAGCGTCTGGATCAAGTCCTGAGTCGAGTCTGCTTCTCCCTCTGCCCCTCTCCCCCTGCTCTACTTGCTCAAGCACCCGCGCGCACGCGCTTTCTCGCTCTCTCAAATAAATAAAGTCTTTAAAAAATAAAATGTTAGGCTGAAGATTTTAAATAGAGTATGTGCGGGTTTGTTTATATTTTGGTGAAGCAAACACATGTCATGCAGAATCTTTCACATTACAGTGTAGTATTTGAAAAGAGTCAGTTGGATGAAAGGCAAGCTTCTGTTGGTAATTTGCTAGATGGATGAGTTAGCCCGGGAATGTAGAATCGAAGTGGCTGTGTTCTTGGGCAGTAGAGTTACCTTTTAAAAGGTATACCTGGGCACCTGGGTGGCTCGGTTGGTTGGGTGACTGCCTTCGGCCCGGGTTATGATCCTGGAGTCCCCGGATCGAGTCCTACATCCGGCTCCCTGCTCAGTAGGGAGTCTGATTCTCCCTCTGACCCTCTTCCCTCTTGTGCTATCTCTCATTCTCTCTCTCAAATAAATGGATAAAATCTTTAAAAAAAAAAAAAGTATACCTGGATGTTAACTCTTTCTGGGATGGGCCAGTTATCAGGACAGAAATTCTGCCATTTTGAGTGCCTTTCATTTATAGACATTGCTTATAACCTGTGTGGGTAGCTGACTGTGCTGTGTGAATTTTCTACTCAGGATTGGCTTGGCAGGAAGTAGAATTCTGAGTCTGGTGTAAAGGTTCACTAACTTGGGAAAGATTTGTGTGGGACCCAAGCAATTTATGTTAAATATTCTTAATTATAAATATTGTTCCTTTTAAATCACAAGCACCTGTTGCAGGAATTTGGTAGAATTGAAGGACCATGACATTTATAGTCTAGGAGTGAGGGCAGTTCAGATTAATAGGCCAGTAGAAATAAAAATTTAAATAAATGATCATGTGACTTTTCTTTTTAGACTGGCATCTCATCTAATTCTAATTTCAAATCCTTAAAAAGTCAAAATAATACCTTGACTTTAATGTATTCTTTTTTTAAAAAGATTTATTTATTTTAGAGAGAGAAAGTGAACACACGCATGAACATGGGGGAGGGGCAGAAGGAGAGGGAGAGAAAATCCCAAGTAGATTCTGTGCTGAGCACAGAGCCCAACGAGGCTCGATCCCAGGACCCTGAGATCACGACCTGAGCCGAAACCAAGAGTCTGAAGCTCAACTGACTGAGCCACCTAGGCGTCAGGATAGAGTGTAGGAAATTATTTGGTGGTGGTGGTTGGGGGTGTTTTGGGGTGGGCATGGATGAGTTGTATAGTAAATAATTGTTTTTTGCTTAAATACAGTACCTGATGGAGTTGAACTTGATTTTAAGTTCTTTCGTGGCATGTTTATTTAAAATAATTTTAAACAGTACTTTCATAGTAATTTTTGATATTTGCTGCCCTTTCTCTGATACCCTGTTTTCCTTATCTCTAAAGAGATTCCAAGTAAATATTTTTATATCTTCTACTGAAGGTACATTATGCTTTCCCAGCATTTATTTGTGGAATGTTTACCTTTTTGTCCACACTGATAAAGCTACAGACTTTCTCTTTCCAGAAGAACTATCTCTGAGTTATCCTTTTAAGTTTTCCTGTAAAGAGAGTGACCTTTAGCCGTACATTTTCCAATTAAGTAAACAGTCATTTTAGAGAAATAAAGACCGTACTCTTTAGAGCAAGATGTAGATTTGAATATTAGAACCTCCATCAGCCTCAATTTTCCTATCTGTAAAATGGGGATAATAATTATTGTGTCAGGATTATTGCTGGATTTAATAATCTAATGATAACTACATGCTACTTAGCATGGTATTTTTGCATTTGGGGAATACTGAAATCTCCAATATTCCTGTCAGTGATTTAATAAGCTCTCAGTAGCTTCAACTCTTTTGGGTTGGAGGTAAGGAGTGAGGCAGGAAAGGGAGGCACAGCTTCCTTTGCAACGTGGTAAGCCTTAATTCTGAGTTTGTGACCTTCTTTGAAGACTAAAAAGTACTTTTCAATAAAGCATTTTTCTTCATCACTTAGATTTTTGAAGCAGTGCTTAACTTTATACTTGAGTTACAAAAGTTATCAAGAAGTAGTAATGTGGGATGCCTGGGTGGCTCAGTTGGTTAAGCGTCTGCCTTTAGCTCAGGTCATGATCTCAGGGTCTTGAGATCAAGCCCCAAGGCAGGCTCCCTGCTGAGTGGGGAGTCTCCTTCTCCCTCTCCCTCTCCCCCCAGCTCATGCTCTCTCTCTCTCAAATAAATAAAATCTTTAAAAAAAAAAAAGAAGTAATGTGAGCTCTTCACCAGCCATCCAGTTGTATACTTATGTCTACATTTATTTTGTTTCGTGTAGGATAAATTTTTCAACTCCAGTATCCCATCTTTGGGTTTGCGGAATGTTATTTATATCAATGAAACTCACACAAGGTAAAAAGAAATTTCTTTTATTTCTAATACATCTCAAAAGAAAAACTATAATAATCAATGGATATACTCTAAGAGGAATTTCTTCATCTTTTTGAGAATTAATAGAATTGAGCTTCTGACACAAGAGGCCTTATCTAAAAATTGGAAGTAGCATAGCCCCCTGAGAGACTGGTTACTATTACCACTATGTAATTATATAGTACTGATTTCATGAGAGTGTAGATATCACTTACAGCTTTCTCTTTCTATTTGGCATATTGATTTTATATCTGAAGTGTACCAAAACGTGATAAAGATTTGTCTGAGGAAAGGGTAAGTTTGAATGTCTTATGACTTATTATTTTATGCTTAAAAATTGAAATAAACCTAATCTATGGAGTTTTAGAAGATGTATTCCTGTATTGAGCAAATGTTCTTTCATTTTATTACTAGCTTAAGACTTTCTTTAGAATTCTTCCAGACGTCAGGCACTTGGGGGTGGGCTGTTAGGCATCCCAGTGAGAGAAAAGAGGCTTTGTTTTATGTGAATCTAGGCTAGGGGATAAGGGAGGGGTGAGGGGAGGTTGTGTGAATGTCTGTGAGGCAGGAGAGAATGGCAGCCAAAAACGCTGCCAGTCCTTCTACTTAGTTCTAAGAGTAAATGCCTGGAATAGGTCAGCAGTAGGTTCAGGTGATGAGACATTCTTGAAATTCTGTGAAAATTGATCCAAGAAGTCAAATATGTAAATTTGAAGGCTTTCTGATGTTACTGATCATATTTTGGTGATGAGGTAATAAGTGAGCATGACAATGCCTGCATATAAAAGTGTTTTGTTTTTTTTTTTTAATAGAACCAAAGTCAGGGGACATATTTTTTCCCAATCCCATGCTACCCTTCTCCCTCTCTCTCTCTCTCTTTTAAATTTAAAGGAGAGAGGAGCAATTCTGGCCCCCTGATATTTTTTCTCTCTTTTTTGACTTAAGATCCTAAGGGATCTCATAGAGTCCCTTGTTTATGTAAGTAGCCATTTTATGTATAAAGCCAAAGGGTTCATTTGTTGTCCCCAGTTGAAGGCATTTAAGAAAAAAAAGCCTACACTGTACTGACTAGGTGATCTGAAACCAGTCCGTGTGATGACCTGCCTGTGCAGTTGAGCTGGCTACTTCACTTCTCTGTGTGTTACATGAAGCAAAGCCTAGACACTTTTAAGCACACACACACATACACACACACACACACTGCCTTCAATCCATTACAGAAGGATTTCATCAAGAGCTGGGACTTTGCACATTCTAGTAACAATTGTGAAAGTGTTCACTCAAGGAAGAATTTAGAATTAAACACTTAACATAGTGGGTCATGTTTGCAGAGAATTGAGACAAAGGAAAGGAGGTAGAAAAAGAGAATGTCAGAAAAAGAGATGAAGGAACAAGTGATTAATCAACACTTCTTCCTCCAGTTACTTTTCCTTAACTGAGGGCTTTTCAGAATTCATGCATTTATATTTGAAATCTGTCTATTTGAGTGTCTTTATGCGTGAAATGATAATGAGGCATTATATAATCATTACAAATGGTTTCAAATCATTGCATATGAAGGTTTGTAACATTGTTATTCTGAGGTCTCTGTCCCAAGCCCCTATATAAGTAACACATAGTTACCAACAACAATGGGAATAGTCCTATCCCTTAGATATGTCAAATGTTGGGGGGGGGTGGGGGGGTGGGGGGGGAGGTAAGAACTTCTGGCTTCATAAGCCCAGTGTGCAAATGTTTAGACCATACTTTAATTATCCTTGACTTCTGTCAACTAATCAGCTTTGTCAGAGTCAGTGATTGCCTTAGATAAAAAAAAAATTACCTTTTATAAAAAATTAGCCCTTCATGTAGAAAAGACTTCCGGATTATCTCTTTATAGCTCATAGCTATAAGTTACATATATATATATAGCATTCAGCATACTTTTAAAAAATATATTGATAAAGTAAGACTTTAAATTTCTTTTGTTTTTATATTTGGTTTATTATTTGGCAGAGTAACGCCATTCAAGCATTTTAGTACACAAATTCCAAGTTTAAATTTTAGTTGAGTGTACACAAAAGAAATCAGAAATGAAATTGCATAGATCATCCTGAACTACTAAGGAGAATTTGCTAAAGGAGAACACCAAATTTCAGGAATAGATGAAACAAGGCTTTGTTTTTATAGCAGGAAACTACAAGTCAAGCAGTTTGTTTTAGGTGTACCTAGATGACTTCTCTGCTAAGTCCTTTTCACATTGCAGGCACAGAGGATGGCTTGCAAGACGTCTTTCTTATGTGCTTTTTGTTCAAGAGCGAGATGTCCATAAAGGCATGTTTGCCACCAATGTGGCTGAAAATGTACTGAACAGCAGTAGGTAAGGGTGGGGATGCTGTTATAAAGGGAAGAGGCGGGGGGTGGGGAGTTGGGGGGGAAGTGGGGTAGGAATTTTTGCCTTCCTTTATTAACCTTTACTTTCTCTGGGACTCTGTCTCAAGAGGGATTTCCATTTCCAAATGTTAAATGTTAAACTCAAAAGGAAAGCAAGGAAAAGTAGGAGAACTGATGGTTTTGGAAATAGCAGTCTTGTTTTATGCATTAACAATCGAATGGGTTTCTAAGATGTGAAAGGTGAGTCGGAATTCAGAGATGAACATATTTCCAGTTCTCTGTTTTCTGTAATACGAATGTTGGGACATTGTGTTTCTTATCATTATAGCCAAAAGGGAAACACATTTGATATTTCTGTCAGTTTTTGAGTACCTAGGCACAAATTCTTGTGCTAGGAAATCCTTACTAGAAATTTTAAGAGAATAAGATTCTGTCCTTGCTCTCAGAAGAGCTTACTTACAAATGGGAGACTGACTGGAACTCAGATGGAGTGGGGAAATAAATCATTCTCAAGTTTAGGCGTTAGAATATGAGAGTTTGCATGAAGGTCGGTCTCTGATCCACCTCATTTGGTGTCACCATGGTAGACATCTATCTGGATTTGGGGAGCCAGAGACCAGAGTGGTTTGAAAGACTGCTTAGAAACCCTGTAGTGTGGTTGCTAAGGCCCAAACAGTGGTGGCATGTAGTAGGTACTCAATAAATATTGAATGAATGAATAAATAGTTGATAATGGAGATTTAATTATCTTCTCAATTACTTGTAAAAACATTCCTGGCCAGATTGAAATAAAGGTATTAAAGGAATGGCCTAAGGTGCATCAGCAGTCTGTGGAATTGGACTTTTGAATTAATGAATTATGGGGTTATATGCGGTTTTGCTGTGTACTAGTCTAAAATCAGTAGCAACAGTGGGAGAAAACATATTATTTGAAACTCCTTTGGGTTATTGTATATTCTGTTTTCTAGGTAAAAACCTTCAAGGATGTTTCATTCCATCCAGAGGTTTTGACTAGTAACTATGATATTAAAAGTGATTTAAGGAGGTTTAACCTCATGGGTTCTTCCTTAAGTCACATGGAAAATTTACAAAACTGGATTAGATCTTACGTCTTACTTCACTGCTTATTGCTCTGTGTTGTTTTAATCTTGAGCTTTCTTAAATTACTGGGTTGATATGGCAAACACTTGTAAATATTTATGCCCCTCTCTGATCCCTCCTAGGGAGTGTCACATATAGTTCTACTAATAAAGTCACTATATAAATGAGTAATAAATTAGGTCTTTAAAAGAAAAATCACACATTACTTTGGCAGTGGGCTTTGGATACCTCTGAGTATTGCCTAAAGCCACAACCTTTCTCTCCCCTCTGGTAGAGTGTAACTTTGTATCCCCCGCAACATACCTGGAATGTTCAAATTCCTGTAGCTGTTACCCAGTGAATTTGAGTTAAATTTTTAAAGCTGCTTTCCAGATTCCTCAGGGATTCATTGATTTAGGAATATAATATCCTTAATATTTATTAGGCAGCCAGATAAAACATATCTAATTTGAGCTTATTTTCGTGTTAATCACATATTAAGAAGATACATTTTGTTTTGTGACTTATAGCTATGATTTAGAAAATACTGGATGCAGAATGTAGCATAGAACTAGTTACATTTTCTGTTTTCCAGAGTACAAGAGGCAATTACAGAAGTGGCTGCTGAATTAAACCCTGATGGTTCTGCTCAGCAGCAATCAAAAGCCATCAATAAAGTGAAAAAGAAAGCCAAAAGGATCCTTCAAGAAATGGTTGCCACTGTCTCACCAACGATGATCAGGTATTAAGAGGCAAAGCACAAAGTTTTCAGTGAGAGCCATCCTATTTTGAGCAAACAGGGACTGAACCATTAGACTTTCCTGGCACAATGGTTTTGGTCCAAAGGAAGTTTGGACATATTCTGTTGTTAAAACTCCTTTTTATTTTATTTTTTATTTTTTTAATTTTTTTAAGATTTTATTTATTTGAGAGAGAGATCACGGGCAGGGGGAAAGGGTAGAGGGAGAAGCAGATTCCCTGCTGAGCAGGGACCCCGATGAGGGACTTTCAATCCCATGTGGGACTCGATCCCAGGACCCTGTGATCATGACCTGAGCTGAAGGCAGATGCTTAACCGACTGAGCCACCCATGTGCCCAAAACTCCTTATATTCTTATTCAGCTTCCATGGAAAGTAGCCCTGTGGTAGACTTTAAGGTGCCTTGATCTTTGTTAATCGATAGCAGCCCTTGTATGACTGCTGACTTATCTCTAGACTTGTGAGCTGGGTTTCACATATCCATATCTTTTTTTCTTTTTTTTTTTTAAAGATTTTTATTTATTTGAGAGAGAGAATGAGATAGAGCATGGGGGGGGGGAGGGTCAGAGGGAGAAGCAGACTCCCCACTGAGCAGGGAGCCCGACGCGGGACTTGATCCCGGGACTCCAGGATCATGACCTGAGCTAAAGGCAGTCGCCTAACCAACAGAGCCACCCAGGCACCCCACATATCCATATCTTAAAGGGAGTGGTTTTATGCAGCTTTCTGTTCACCTAAATATTCTGTTAATGATTTGCTTCTGAAGTGTAAAGTGTGCTATTTGAGTGAAATGTAAGATTTTCATCTGTAATAAATAGATAAATAGAAATGTAAGATTTTAGTCTATAATAAATACATGTATCCATAAGTGTGCATGTGAAAGTCAGCTCTTTAATTCAATAGTTCAGGTACAGACATACACATACTAAGTTACTTACAAGTACTTTTCGGTTGTAGGTTCAGAAACTTAAGTAGACAAAAGTCAACTCTCTAAATGTATGTATATACATTTGAATTTCTTTTTTTTTTTCCCCCCTTCTTTTAGACTGACGGGATGGGTGTTGCTCAAACTGTTCAACAGCTTCTTTTGGAATATTCAGATTCACAAAGGCCAACTTGAGATGGTTAAAGCTGCAACTGAGGCAAGAATTTTGTGGGATCTGTCATTCTGTTGTCCCCATGTTTGTGGAGTGATTTTAGAGTTCTTTTGTATGGAAATGTTCTCTTGTGTCCTGTGTGCATCCAACCCATTTGGAAGATTTCCCCCATGTGACATGAGCACAGTAGCTGTGCATTTGGGGAGGGGTGAGTAAGGGAGGACCTACCAGTAATGTGCTGGATTCCTTTTGTAAGTTACCTTGCAACAGCTCTGAAATTAGATAGAACAATCCATATTTATAAGTGACAAAATAAAAGCACAGATAAAGATTGCCCAGTCACGGCTAGTAAGTGACTGCCCATGATTTCAAGCCAAACCAAGCTTGGGGTTTACTTTGCTCTTTTGACATGATCAGGGCTGACTCTCAGAAATACATAAAGTCCACTTGAATTCTCAGTTGCACTTCTCCTTCCCCAGCTCTTTTTTTTTTTTTTTTTAATTGTGGTGGTGGTGGTGGTTGTTTTCAGCTAAGGAAGTGTTAAATTGGAAGAAGTTCATATTACTGGAAAATGTTTTTAAAGAATGAGTCATTGATTAGCCAGCGTTGGAGTGATTCTAACCAAATATGAAGTTGCGAAGTGTGATTGAAATTCACATTTGAATTTTAAATTTGGCATTTTTTCTTTTACTAGATGAATTTGCCACTTATATTTCTACCAGTTCACAGATCACATATTGACTATCTCCTGCTGACCTTCATTCTCTTCTGCCATAACATCAAAGCACCGTACATTGCTTCAGGCAACAATCTGAACATTCCCATCTTCAGGTAAGACCAACTTATTTTGAAATTTAAGGTATGGAAAAATTATATTTTGAATTTTTGGTGTTTTCAGTGTACATTTTGAAACATGTTGTAGAGATGACATTAGGTTTTTTGCTTTCATTATACAAGTCATGCATGTTTATTGTGGAAAATCTGAAAGGTACAAAAAGACATTAAGACTATCACTGTTATTTCTATGCTTTATGTGGGATACTTGAACTGTGAATACCTCAACTTCATGGGCACTATTTATCACACGGCTAAAAGGCAATTAGAAAGATGAGATAGCAAATTACTGTAGCAGGCCTGGCAGTAGGGAAGGTGGGGGTGGGGATATGGGTCGTGGTGATGGTATAAAGTAAGAAGAACCATACCTGTTACCTTTGACCTGATAATTTAGTAGTGCTAGAAACACATAATAATTATAATACGACACAAAAAGTATATTTTAGAGGTTTTTCAGGAGAAGGCAGTGCATTCCATTCAGAGGAAATAGTATGTGAAGAGGCCGAGAGGCTCAGATGCCTGGTACGGCCCCAAAACGGCAGACGATTTGGTAGGGTTAGAATGCAGGGTGCGGTGGGAAGGGTCAGAGGCCAGAAGTGGTCATTGCATAGGAATGCAGGGTGCAGTGGGAAGGGTCAGAGGCCGGAAGTGGTCATTGCATGGGGAGTGGGAGCTAGGTCAAAACAGTTTTTAAGCTGAGTTTAGAGTGTATCCTGTAGTTGAAAAGTGGTCAGATTTGCATTTTGAAAAGTCATTCTGGATTACAGGGTGTTAGAACAATTCTGACTCTATTAAAGTAGTTTAGGCAAAAGATAATGAAGGCTTAAATTAAAATTTGTAGTGGTGCTCTTGGTGAGGAAGGCATAGAGTGGAAAAGTATTTAGTAAGGTGAATTTATAAGACGAAATGCTAGTCCAGAGAGGGGGAGTTGTGGGAGGAAGACTCCCAGATATTTACCACCAGGGAACTGGATAGATAGTGGAGCTGATCACCAATGGGGAATGGGTGAGGAGTAGGTTTAGTTGGTTGGGGACATTGCAGGTTCAAATTTCAAAGCAGAGAGCATCTGTGACGTCGGCTCCGAGCAGTAGGGAGTATGAGGAGGATGGATTTACAGTAACTGGAGAGCAAGTGGAGTGGGGGGTTGTGCACATAAGGTCTCACAAAGTAGCCGTAATAACCTTTGTGTGTTGTGAAGTCTGATCCTCAGCCTCACAGTCCAAGGAGCTCCTTCCTGATTCCATTGGCTCAGAGTTCTGTGGCTAACCGGACTCATGGGAATAGCTGAAGGGAAGCCATTCATTCGTGTAGTCACTGATACTTACCAGCTGTGCTGTAGACAAGAGTGAAGAAGTTACATAGTCCTTGCCTTCAAATAGCTCATAATCTACTGGGGAATATAAACAAACAGCTCTAATGCGATGCGATACACCCCCTGCGGGGCAGACATGCTTCCCTAGGGACTAGAATATCTGTGTTTACTCTCCTGGGAACCTCTTCCCAGTACTGGGAAAACTGGGAAGTTGCATTAGAAAGTCACCAGAAAGTCGGTAGCAGGCACAGACTTAGAGCCAAGAGAACTGTTCCCTTTGGGCTTTAGGGGGGCCCTGCCCCATAATAGTTTGCCTTTCCTGTCATCAGAGTAATTCCTGTACTCATTCCCTCCAGGTTCTCAGCTTGCAGGTGCTGCTGGAAGAATCTCATCGAAATGCGTGTTAAAAATTGATAATATCTCATAATCCAACTTTCCTTTTCATGAACTCTGTGCCGGGCGTTGCTTAGCTCATCCTTCCTTCAGACGTGACAGTCGATGACCTGGCCTGTTTATTGGCCACTTTCTTCTGTTACACGCCAGTCTGCCCGTTCACAAACCACTTTTCAGGGTGGGTTGTTTCTCTGGGGGGTTCATCTCATTCATTATGAACTTTTTCATAGTTTTGCTCTCAGAGAGTGAAAGAAGATAGTGAAAATATACATTGATATTAATATCACTCTATTTGAAAAGAAGAGGAGGCTCTGAATTTGGAAACGTTGCCTTAAGTATTATAAAATTTCATCTCAGTATCAAAATCTGTCAGTGTCATAGAACCATGGGGTTGAGAAAAGAATCGTTTTATCCCCGTGTAAGTGTACATAAAGCACATTTTTGTTTCATGTTTTGGGAAAATGGTTGTGCTTGGTTTTGGTTTGATAAAATTACCCTTGTCTTACAGAGACACTCTCTAAGCAGTACTTTCTTGAGGAAATTTCCCCAAAGGAGCTTTTGTAACATCACATTCATTTTGTAGCAAATGTGCCAAAGGCAGATTTCAGGATGTCTAACAGTCAGTGTCCTGAGATCCTTGACAGTTTTCAAATTGAGCAGTATTTCATCATCCTCTTAAAATCTGTAACATTACCTTTGCAGGGTAATATATTATACAAACTTCTTTTGGTTTGGAACAGATGTTAGTAGGTTAGTAGGGCTTCAGTACACGAAGTGATATTCTAAAGGCTGACCAATGATGCAAATGACTGAAAAATGTCAGTAACATGGAAAATGGAAAAACATCCACATTTTCACTGTCAACAGCTCAAACAACACATGTGGTTTATATTCCTACGGCATATGTTTTGAAGTAACTTGGAATTGAATATTGTTACATTTTTACTTATAAATAACGGATGCGTTCTTCAATTTATAGTACCTTGATCCATAAGCTTGGGGGCTTTTTCATACGTCGGAGGCTGGACGAAACGCCAGATGGACGGAAGGATATTCTCTATAGAGCTTTGCTCCATGGAGTATGTATGCCCTCTCATCACCCTTAAAGCCCTTATAGTAGTTATCACAGTAGAAGGAAAAACAGACTTGATTGAGATTTAAAAAAAAAATTGTTGTCTGTGTAATTATTTAAGTGGTTATTGTCTGGGTATGGGGGTTGATGATTATTTCTGTTATCACCAAAATATAGCATCGGCGGAGCTGGCTTGCTATTATTCCTGTGAATAAAATATTTTGTCAGTAGTGAAGTTACAGGTTTTTGTTTGTTTATTTTAAGATTTAACTTTGCTGAGCTTATTCTAAGTTGGGTGGTCTTGAATTCATGGTTTACATTCTCCTTATATTCCAGCATATAGTTGAACTACTTCGACAGCAGCAGTTCTTAGAGATTTTTCTGGAAGGTACACGCTCTAGGAGTGGAAAAACCTCCTGTGCTCGGGCAGGACTTTTGTCAGTTGTGGTAGATACTTTGTCTACTAATACCATTCCAGACATCTTGATAATACCTGTTGGAATCTCCTATGATCGAATTATTGAAGGTCACTACAATGGCGAACAGCTGGTAAGAGGACTGCCTTCCCAAACGTCTTCTTCACTTTCAAGTCTTTTGCTTTTAGATACGGGCTTTTGGAATCAATTAGGAATTTTTTGCTGCTATTTAAAGCACTGTAGGAAACATGGTAGAGTGGGTGGGGTGAGTAGCTGTCATCCCTTGTGTCCGTGTGATTGGCCTTGCTAATGTGGCATTTTCCTGCACATCTTCCTTATCCATTCATCTGTCGGTAGATACTTGGGCTGCTTCCATACTTTGGCTGATATAAATGATGCTGCAGTAAACATGGAGTGCATGTATCCCTTTGAATTAGTGTTTTTGTATTTTGGGGGTAAATACCCAGTACTATGATTATGGGCTTGTAGGGTAGTTCTATGTTTAATTTTTTGAGGAACCTCCATACTGTTTTCCACATTGGCTGCACCAGTTTGCATTCCCACCAGCGGTACAAGAGGGTTCCTTTTTCTCCACATCCTTGAAACACTTGTTTCTTGTGATTTTGATGCTAGCCATTCTGACGGGTGTGATATATCATTGTAGTTTTGATTTGCCTTTCCTTGATGATGTGTCCGTTGGCATCTGTATGTCTTCTTTGGAGAACTATCTGTTCATGTCTTCTGCCCACTTTTTTTTTAAAGATTTATTTACTAGGGGCGCCTGGGTGGCTCAGTCGGTTAAGTGACTGCCTTCGGCTCGAGTCATGATCCCAGGGTCCTGGGATCAAGCCCTGCATCGGGCTCTTGCTCTGCAGGGAGCCTGCTTCTCCCTCTCCGCCCCGCTTGTACTCTCTCACTGTCTCTCCTTCTCTCTCTCTCAAATAAAATCTTAAAAAAAAAAAAAAAAGATTTATTTACTAATTCATTTGAGAGAGAGAAGGTGCATGGAGGGGGTTTGGGGAGGGACAGAGAGAATCTCAAGCAGACTCTCTGCTGAGCATGTAGCCCCACGCGGGGCTTGATCTCATGACCCCGAGATCATGACCTGAGCCGAAACCAAGAGTTGGATGCCCAACTGACTGCACCACCCAGTCACCCCTGCCCATTTTTTAATTGGATTATTTGGATTTTTTTTTTTTTTTTAAATATGTTTATCTTTAATGATCCAAGATTCTGCAAGACACACTGATATACCCAGAACTGGGTGGAAATACAGCTTTCTCAGCCATACTGCCACCAATCTGGGGGAGGGAAGGGCCGGATCCTGGCTGGAGACCCTCCCCCCAGGTACAGTTGCAACCTCACAGGGAGTCTCAGTGCCCTATCTCCATGGAAACCAGCCCAGCACTGGGATGGGGCTCTAGGGAGCCCCTAGGAGCATCTCTGAGAGGTATTTCCCATTAAAAACGACCACAGCTGCCCTCCCCCACCCAAAGCTACTGCCCAGCTTCCCCTCTTCCCCCTCTGCCAAGACAGAGGAAATGGAGTGACCACAGGAGGACAAAGTGACTGTACTTCCTATTGGGCAAGAAGAACGAAGGGAGGGGTTAGCAAGGTGGGTGCCATGGGCAAATGGAGGTGCCATGATTGCCAAAGGGCCAGGTGTGCCCCAACCCCAGAACTACCCTGTGTTGCCAGGGCGCCACTGCTCTGGGGCATAGAAAAAGGCAGGTCTTCAAGGCTGCTTCCTCCTCTAGAGCTGCCCAAGGTTCAGATCAAAAGGGGATGGGGCCCAGGAAGGCTCTACAACCCTAGGAGGCAGTGACACCCACTGCCAAGACACTACCTGTGTCATGATGCAGTGTCAAGGATGTGTAGCCCCCATGCCTCCCTTCCCGGCCTGCGGGACTGCCAGAGGTCCGGCTGAGAAGAACTCCAGGGAAGACCCGGACAGGGGTCAGGGCAGGAGACAAAATCTTCTCCAACTTGACAGCAAAACAGAGCAAGTTCAAAGAAACAAAACCTTGATTTGTACAGCCGCTGCCCCTGGCCTACACCCACTTAGGGTCGCCCCAATAAAAAGCTGGGCAGAGCAGGAGCATGACCGCCCTCGGGGCAGTGCACGGAACTCAGAAAAGTGAGTCTACAGGATACAAGAGAGAAGGGCAGAGCCAAGGCCCTGCTGTTCCCTGACACGTCCTCCCCTGGCCGCACGTTCCCTGGGCCCTGACTTCAAACCCACTGTAGGAGCAACAACATCAGGCTGAGCCCTGGCAGGCAGGTCTCCGGGGAGGGAAGTTCAAAAGGTGTCCCAGAAGGAACGTGAGAGTCCTCTGAAGGCCCCTGACTGAGTTCTTCAGGGAGAATGTTGAGTTGTGTAAGTTCTTTATATGTTTTAAATACTAACTCTTTATCCTCTTTATTACATTGTTGTTTGCAAATATCTTCTCCCATGCAGTAGGTTGTCTTTTAGTTTTGTTGAATGTTTCCTTTGCTATGCAGAAACTTTTTATTTTCATGTAGTCTTAATAGTTTATTTTTGCTTTTATTTCCCTTGTCTCGAGACATATCTAGAAAAATGTTGCTATGGCCAGTGTCAGAGAAATTACTGCCTGTGTTCTCTTCAAGGGTTTTTATGGTTTCAGGTCTCATATTTAGGTCTTTCATCCATTTTGAGTGTATATTTGTGTATGGTGTAAGGAAGTGGTCCAGTTTAGTTCTTTGGCATGTAGCTGTCCAGTTTTCCCTTCACCATTTGTTGAAGAGACAGTCCTTTTCCCCGGGCATAGTCTTGCCTCCTTTGTTGAAGAGTAGTTGACCAAATAATTGTGGGTTTATTTCTGGACTTTTCTATTCTGTTCCATTGATCTATGTGTCTATTTTTGTGCCAATACCATAGTTCGCAGTTGTATTTTTGTGAATGGTGTAAACAATGTACTAAGTGAATTAGTGTTAAGTGTTCTGGTTTTCACTGACCAGACTGCCTCTCCCAATAAAAGGATTACATCTGTTAGCATCTTTGCATGCTAAAGGTTTTATGACAGGTCTCAGTCAATGAATACTTATTTTTCTTCTTTATTTAGTGTTGTTCTTTATACAAACCTCCAGTTTCCATAAAAAAAAAAATAAATAAATGGCAGGCGCCTGGGTGGCTCAGTCAGTTAAATGTCCAAGTCGGGTTTCGGCTCAGGTCATGATCTCAGGGTGGTGAGATTGAGCCCTGCATCAGGCTCTGCACTTGGTGGGGAGTCTGCTGGAGATTCTCTGTCCCTCTGTACCGCCCCCTTCCCCACACATGCTCGCTTGCTCTCTCTCTCAGATAAAGCTAAGAAGTAAATAAATAAATAAATGGCATTTTTTGGATAACAGAATGCCTATTAGCTTTATTTCTTACCATGCTATTCTTTTAAAATTGGAATTTAGGGAAAACCTAAGAAGAATGAGAGCCTTTGGAGTGTAGCTAGAGGAGTTATCAGAATGTTACGAAAAAACTATGGATGTGTCAGAGTGGATTTTGCACAACCATTTTCCTTAAAGGTGAGTATCTGTTGGAATGATGCAGTGTTAAAGCGTTGGTGTAGCTCCGTGTTGGAAGATGTGGGCTCTGGTCCTGCCTCTGCAGCCTCCTCTCCGTGTGACCTCGGTTTCTTCTCTTGGGAAATGAAGACTATGTCAAGAATGGCATTTCCTAAATTTTCCTACCAAAGTATGCCTGTTGACAGAGGACAGTAAATATCTATCTTTGGGAGATGCCAGGGTCAACATTTATTGCTACTGTTTCTTTTTTAGTTCATGAGAATTCTGCTTGTTGCTTCATAGTATATATTGGTATTTTATATTTTAAAATTGCCTTTAGAGGAAATTTTGCAAAATCTACCCCTAAAATCTGGGTAAAATTGACAGTCTAGGATGATGTTCTCCTGAGTGGAATCCAGCCCGCACACATTTCACAGGGAGAGTGACATTCTTACGCAGAAGCCTGGCACTGATGGGTCCCGAGGTCCTGGCAGTTTTAAATTCCTAAGATTTTTGAATTGGTGGAGAAGAAGGATGAGTAAGGGAATCGGGAGCCCAGGGGTAAGGGGCAGGGGTCCTCCTTTTCCTTTTGTTCCATTCTTAGTTTTACTTTAAAGAACCTAACTGCCAGGCTAGATGCTTTCTGGCCTTACATGCTTTCCACTTTGAGGAGCCTTGTCATTTCTTACCACTTTATCTTTTTCAAAACTGTTGCACAATTTCTCTATGTTGTTATGATTTGCTTTTGGATTGAGGTTCTTTTGAATATTATGTAACCCTCAGGTTGTCAGATTTCCTTTAAAAAGCATGGTTGTGTTTATCATTACTAATAATAATATTGGGAATGTCCGATATTTTGTGTCGATGTGAGAAAAGTTAAGTGTTTTCCTTTAACTTTTAAATAATTCTGTTTAAGGGGTGCCTGGCAGCTCTTGATACTGGGATCGTGAGTTCAAACCCCACATTGGGCGTGGAGTCTACTTAAAAAATTTTTTAAAAATTAAAAAAGTTAAAAAATTAAAAAAATACATAATTGTGCTTAAGCGTCATTGTCCCATCCTTTGTATCATCAGGCCTTAGATTTCACACTTGCCAAAATTCTAGGAGTTGTCCTGCAGTTCTGAAGGTAGTTTAGGCTATGGAAAGTACTTCTCCTGCTCTGTAGCATGGCTCATTTTATGTAAGCAAGACAATGAGTTAATGACTGTGTTGTATTCCCCGCCCCCCAGGAATATTTAGAAAGCCAAAGTCAGAAACCTGTATCTGCTCCACTTTCTCTGGAGCAAGCATTGTTACCAGCTATACTTCCTTTAAGGTAAGATTTGTGGAAGCTTTTTGTACTATCTATACTATCAAATATCTGTTATTTCTGGCATTGCACAGAAAAATAGGTTAAGTTTATGAAGAATGTGCACGTTCTCATTGTCACTTCCTCCCTTTGGGTACCTTTTCTCTTGGTCTGATAAAGGATAGTGAAGTGACACATTTTCATACTAGTCTGGAGGTTTTTGATTATTTGCGTTATAACATCTTTTTGATTGTATGAATCAGGTAGGAGTTCTTATTTGATTTATGCTTTTGAATGTTGGAACTGGATTCCTTTTGGTAATAGCTTAGGTTATGCATATTGTATGTAAGTGCAGTGTATAAAAGAGTTTTCCTACGTACATTTTCCAGACTTCAGGGTGAATTGTAACTTAGAGAAATTAAATATTAAGCCCCTCCCCTAATGTGTGCAGGTGTCAAAATTTTAGAAATGTTTTAAAATGAGGTATCTTACTTTATGCAGTTTTTTTCAGCCAGTGGATTTTGGAGGTGGTGTACCAATAGATTATTTGGTCATAGCTCAAAATCTTTTGGTCAGGAGACTGTATTAAATATAATAAGGTATGTTATGGGGGAAAACAATGCATAGAAATGATCTATTTGTGGTTTAAATTTAGAATATGTAGAATTGAAAGTATTTAAGACATTTATACCTTAATTCTAGATAGTTTGCTTATAAGAGAGATAAGAGTGTGGTTATAGAGTCTAATTAGAAAACAATCTTTTCAGACCCAATGATGCTGCTGATGAAGGTGCAGACACATCCATTAACGAGTCCAGAAATGTAACAGATGAGTCCTTCCGAAGAAGACTGATTGCAAATCTGGCTGAGCACGTTCTCTTCAGTAAGTACAATACCAAACCCTTTCATTCTGCAGTTCAGACTCAGCATGGTGCCGGGCACACTGCACTGGTTTTGGAATCTGCTGGAGTTAGGTTCTACTTCTGGTGCCATTACCTACTGCACAGGTGGTGATGGAAAGTTATTAGAAGGTGATGCCAGGGGGATTTGAAGTAATTAAGTAAAACATCAGACAGGGTGCCTGAGAATTAATAGGTGCTCATATGGTAGGTCTTATGCTTTTTAAAAAAACAGTACTGTCAAAGTGATTTATTGTCTCTTTTGTTCATGAATTTCTTTGCACTAATTAGCGGGATGGTGTCTAGGTGTATAGTTGCATGTCCCTTTTCCTGCTGACACCATGATTATTTCTATCCAGCAAATATTGAGGGGCTCTTATGTATGTGTAGAGCTTTGTTTTAGCTGTGGGGAATACAAATTGAAGAATTAGCAGTTCTGCCTGAGCTTACGCTCGTCTGGGTGGCAGAGCTGTGCGCAAGTAATTCAAGTGGGAGTGAGCCAGAGCAGAGTGAGTTGCGTGCAGAATTAGCCTTCTCGAAGTCCCGAATGCCAACATGTGTCATGTTGTAGGATCCGCTTCAAAATCCTGTGGCAGTGATAGTGGCTAGCCCCTTGGTGCACAGCCCAGGGGGGGCTCTCCTTTCCATTCCCTGAGCGTCACTCCCAGGCAGGCCAGACTCTCAGCACTTGCTGGTGACACCGTCATGGGGACTTCTTCTCCTCCCCTCGCTCCCGCCGCTCCAGCTCCTAGTCCTGCTTCTCGGGAGGTCGGGGTATTCTTTTGTGCGCACATCTGTTTGCGTGTCTCTACCCAGACAACCAGGATGTGGCTGTCTAGTCGCTAAAAATATTTTTTTACGATTTTGTATTGCACTGTTTTCCATTTGTAACACACGTACTTATTTATGTTTTTAAAAAACTCTTTATAAATATTCTTTTTAATGGCTATGAATATGGTACTTGGTACTTTTTTCATTTTTTAAACACTGGAGACAGCACTGAGTGTGAGTGAAGTGTACATGAATTCATTATCATCTCAGAAAATTCACACACGGTGTGTTTATTTCAGATTCTTCCATAGATGTTCTCATACTTGATTTATATGATTATATTTTCTACGAATTCCGGGTATTGGGTTATGGACTACAGTAATTCTCAAATGTATTTTGTCCTCTCCCTCCATACCTCGGGCCTGGTCGTTTCCTCCGCAGCCCAGTGAATGAGGCAGCATTTTCATCTTACCAGTGAGGAAGCTGCTGCACGGGGGTTGAAGTAATTTCCCCCAGTTACGAAATTAGGCAGTGTAGGAATTAGATTTGAGCCCAGATTTTCTGACTTCAGATCGACTGCCCCTTCTCCCACTGCACCCCTGTTCTAGGGTGACAGTGATTATGCCTGCAGAAGAGAGCAGTGAGGTGTATAGCCACCAGAGCCTGGAGCCAGGAGCACGTCCAAAAGCACGGAAGTGGGAGACCCTGTAGAGCTGCCAGAGCAGGCTTCTACTCTGGGTCTTCTACTGCCTTCCATGAAGATGTCTCTCGGCCATTCAGTAACTAAATTCCACTGGCCTGTTTGGAAAATGGAGCTGTCTTAGGCTGAGTGCTGTTACACGATACCAATAATCTCTAGTGAGGACTGTTGGCCAGAACGTGGTACCGTGTTGTCCTTTCCCTTCGGTAAATTCTAGTTACAGGAAATGTGGTAGATGTAGAGGTATTTATAGTTGTAAATACTCCTGTTTAAGATGTAGGTACTTTCGGAGACTTTGAGCGGTATTGAAGAAAGGGAGCCTAAAGCTCTGTGTTTGCCTTCCAGCGGCTAGCAAGTCCTGTGCCATTATGTCCACGCACATCGTGGCCTGCCTGCTCCTCTACAGACACAGGCAGGTACGTCTGCGGTGTCCCCTGCACTCGAGGGGAAGCGTGCGGATGCCTTGTCAGCTGTTCAGAGCTTGTTCGTGAATGGACATGGCCCAGTCCTGGCTTGTGCTTCTGAGATAAGCAGTAAAATAAGCCAAGCACCTAGCTCACGTGCTCTGGGGCTTCCAGATCCAACGGAGGAAGATGTCTACGTGAAAAAGCTCCGAGACTGCATAACTTAGACGACAGTAGGACATTTGAGTACTATAGTTCACGTAAATAAGGCCTATTGCGTTGACGTGCCGTAAGTGTTCTGACAGCTGATGACAGCTATTTGACTTATGTTTAGGGCCGCGTTCCCTTCATGCACTTGTCTAAGTGCTATGATGGAAAAGACCGCATTTGTGCCATTCACAGTCATGTTCTCAACACAAACATAGTGCCTACGTGTGTGTGTGTGTGTGTGTGTGTGTACACACATACACGCACACACACACACGCACATGTACACATGCATGTACACGCACATATACAACACACATGCACGCATATTCACATGCGCGCATGCATCATACACATATGCACACACACGTATGCGCACACATGCATGTACACACATACATACACGTATGTACACACATCTACACACGTGTATGTACACACATATGTAAGCACCAACTAAGTAGTTGTCAGATGAATATTTAAATATTTAAAATGAGGGAAATTGGGGCGCCAACTAGGTGACTCAGTCGGTTAAGCGTCTGCCTTTGGTTCAGGTCATGATCACAGGGGTCCTGGGATTGAGCCCCGCATCGGGCTCCCAGCTCAGCGGGGAGTCAGCTTCTCCCTCTCCCTGCTTGTGCTCTCTAGCTCTCTCTCTCAAATAAATAAGTAAAATTGTTAAAAAAAAATAAAAGGGGAGTTACTGCTTAAAACGTAAGCAGTGCTTACTTTTAGATGGCTTCTTCTGCCCTTTGTGATCTTACATGCTCCTGTCATGTGTTGTGACCAGAGCATTCTCTCTGGATGTGAATATCTTGACCTTCAGGAGGACCAGCTTTTTCACCAGTTTTCTGACATCCCGCGTCCTAATATTCTGGCCCTTTCTCTCTGTGCCAACAGCAGACTGCAGGAAAGCCAAGGCAAGACCTAAAATCCTCAGAATGCCTCTTGGCTTTTTGGGAGGCAGGTTTTCCAGTGTTGCGAGATCATTTCTGTCTGTTTCTCCAGGGCATTGATCTCTCCACATTGGTGGAGGACTTCTTTGTGATGAAGGAGGAAGTCCTGGCTCGTGATTTCGACCTGGGCTTCTCAGGAAACTCTGAAGATGTAGTCATGCATGCCATACAGCTGCTGGGAAATTGTGTCACGATCACCCACACCAGCAGGAACGATGAGTTTTTTATTACCCCCAGCACAACTGTCCCGTCAGTCTTTGAACTCAACTTCTACAGCAATGGCGTGCTCCATGTCTTCATCATGGAGGCCATCATAGGTACGGCCTGCCCGGAAGTAGCTTCGTGGGAGGGAAAAGAGCCTAAAGCACATGGTGGTGTCTGTTGATTTAGATCGTAGCCCCTTGTTGGAGGGGATGTGTTGCTATATCACTATAGCTTATTTTTTACATTTATTAATCAATGAGTAGTTACTGAATTACCGTTTGCGTAGTATTACGCTTATTACTGAGGAGGAGAGGGAAGGTGTTCGGCTCTCAGGAGCTGGAAGTCTGCGTGAGACAAGAAAGTGCACATGGCAGTAAGGTGAGCATAGGGTGTGAAGAGGGAGCAGAGGAGAAGGAGAGCAGGAGGGACCGAAGCCCCTGAGGGAAGGGGTTAGATGGAGTTGGGATCACATGGCATCATGAGGAGTGAATCCTGAAGGGATTTAGTTACGTTTTTCTCCAGTGAATGCAGGTAATTCTTTCTGATGTGTTCACAATCTATTAAGGTAATCCAAGTTTTCTGAGCCAGTTCAAGTTTTTCTTGGAGCTCTAAGGTGGCCGGCCTCAGTGATGCTTTTCTCTCCTTAGCCTGCAGCCTTTACGCAGTTCTGAACAAGAGGGGCTCGGGAGGGCCTGCGGGGCCGTCCCCCAGCCTGATCAGCCAGGAGCAGCTGGTGCGGAAGGCCTCCAGCCTCTGCTACCTGCTCTCTAACGAAGGCACCGTATCGCTCGTAAGTGGACTCTTCAGTGCCGCCTCTTGTCTTTTCTAGAGAATTTTTATGAAAACATAAGCCACCTTTGTTTTTCTCTCAGGGAATGTTTGGTCTGTTACTGAAGCTTTACATAATACTCCTGAGTCTCAGTGACTCTCAGGCCAATATGTTGTTTGCTAACTTTGTTTGCTGTTGGGATCCCTGCTCCAGTGAACCCCTGATGTAGTTATGAGGTGTGATAGGACAGATTGCTCAACATGCTCCATGAGTCAGAGCCAAAGTTACTGAGCTCTTATTGTACATACGTCACTGGGTCAGAGGCTTGTAAATAATTAACATGCCCAGAACGTAAGAGCCAAAAACAGTCTTAAAAATCATCTCTTCAACCCCTGTCATTTTACTAATGGGAAAACTAAGGCCCAGCAGGGCTGATGAGCATTTATTTTATATTCTAGCACTTTTAGACATTCATAATTAGGCATAGGCATTCAGCAATAGATTTTTTCCCTCAAAATCATCAACAAATAGTATCCCTATTCTATTTAAAGTCTAATACTCTCACTCATTTGAATGTGTCTTGGGACATTTGTGCCTGCTTGTATTGTGAGTGCGGCCCTCTGCCGCGTTCTTTGCATATGGTATATTGTCACCCTGTTGGGGAATCTGTTTTGCGTGAACCCTGGGGAGCAGGGCAGGATGGGATGGGGTGGATAGAGCTCCCAAGATTGACTGTGTCCTTTTCCTGGGTCATTTTTGAGTTACTTGAATATTTGTCTCCTCCTCCACCACCTCTCTGTACAGCGTTTACCATAAGGTGCATTTGCAGGGAAATTGTCTTATGATGGACAAGAAATCGGCGGTAGGGGCCTGACGAGCAGCCCTTCTGAGGACCGGCTCCACCCACTCACTGGGTGCTCTGCCAGACCCAGAACGAGGGCTTTTCTTGGGCATTGCCCTTGACCATGCATTTATCAAGAGGGTGGGCGTTGGGAATCTTAGGACTTGCCCAGTAGAACGAAGTAGTTGATATGGAAGCATTTGGCGGTTACTTTGTACAGTGTTTTATGTCTATAAAAAGGTCAGTGACGGGGCGTCTGGGTGGCTCAGTCGGTTAAGCGTCTGCCTTCGACTCAGGTCATGATCCCAGGGTCCTGGGATTGAGCCCCAGGGAGCCTGCTTCTCTCTCTCTCTCTCTCTCTCTCTCTCTCTGCCCCTCCCTGCCCCCACTTGTGCTTTTTTTTCCCTCTCTCAAATAAATAAAATCGTTTAAAAAAAAAAAAGTTCAGTGACATTTATATTTAAATGCCTTTTCTTTTCAGCCCTGCCAGACGTTTTACCAGATTTGCCATGAAACAGTAGGAAGGTTTATCCAGTATGGCATTCTCGTAGTGGCAGAGGTAAGAGGAATGGCTCTCCTTCATTTGCCTTTATTTAGTTTGCTCTTCCTTGTCTTTTCTACCAGTTATTTTACTCAGTGTTACAACTGATTATTTTAGACAATAATTACATTTGAAATGTAGTCAAGTCCACATGAAGAGAAAAGAAAAGTAAGAACAGGGAGAGTAAAACACCTTTTGGGATTGTTTTTAGTATTTTGGTTTCTTTTGTGTAACTGGTGTTGTCTAGAACATATCTTGACTCTGTGATACCTGAAAGTTTTCATTCCAAGAGGAGATGTTTCACATATGCGCATGCTTGTAGCTTGCACACACACATTTTTCTCTTTTGAGATTTTAATTTTTGTCGATTTAGTGTAACGGGTATGGCTTGGGGAAGTAGAAATTAGGTTAGAGGAGGTGAGGGTATCTTTATTTGCTCTGTCTGGTAGCTTCCCCCCACTACCTCTTCCTTTCTTTCTTTCCCTCCCCACCGTCTGCCGAGTGACTCTGAGTTTGGAACCGGAGGTGGGTTGACACTGAATGGCTAACAGAGAGGAGTAGGGAGGCAGGGAGAGGGGCTGCTGGCCTGACGTCCAGGCACGCAGATGTCCGTGTGCCCATGCCTGTTTATTTCCTGTTCGCCATCTCTTTGGCATAGCAAGATGACCAGGAAGATATTAGTCCTGGTCTTGCTGAGCAGCAGTGGGATAAGAAGCTTCCTGAGCCTTTGTCTTGGAGAAGTGATGAAGAAGATGAAGACAGTGATTTTGGTGAGGAGCAGCGAGATTGCTACCTGAAGGTACTTCGGTGAAGAATTCTGGTGGACATTACAGGGAGGAGTTGAGGTTTTTGTTGCCCCTAGTTAATGAGGTTCTTAGAAACGGAGCCTCTGCTGACTTATTCCCATTTCTGGCACCCATAAGCCAGCTGTGGTCCTTTCTGCCTAATAAAGACACTCAAATGTTGGAGGTGAGCGAATACCCCCAATTGCTCAGTTTGGGTGCAGGTAACAGAAAAGGAAGCAAAAGTGCAAATTTGGGAAGATGAGTATCGTGTGTGAGACCCTTCCTGAGCCTCTCTTCACGATGCCCAGGGTGCAGACCTATTTGCCCACACCTATGTTCCCTCCTGAAGAGGCAGGACCGTGTTCAATCACCAGCAAGACCAGGCGGTGCGGGCCCAGGGTGGTGGAGGGGTCACTCCTCAGCCGCCACGGCCGGTGGCTCTTTCAGAGTGCTGCTCCGTCTTGCCAGTCCCCCCCAGATTTCTTACCTTGAGCCCTTTGCCTTCAATTAAAACAAATCTCATCACAGGAGAAACTTTAGATGTTTAAAAGATAGATTGTCCCTGATTTGTAATTTTATAAGTTAATAATGACCCATTTTTTCTGAATACCTTAAATGGATTACTCTAGAATACCCCTGATTTACACACACACACAGTTAGGAGGTGTGACTTCTGGAGAGTCCGCCTGGCCTTTTTGGGTGTGATCAGCCGTGAGATGGGGCAGTGAGAGCCCCCGCTGCCACCCGGCACCCCGTCGCCACGACCGCCACTCCCCACTGTGCCAGAATGTGGGCCAAAGGCCCTGTGGGGTGGCAGGAAGTGAGGACCGGGGAGGACTGAGGTGACCTTGGCGTCTTGCCATGTGCCCTCTTTCACACTTGAGCGAAACCCCGGGGTGTCCAGCCTGGGGACCAGCTATGCTCGGTGGTGGCGACATGTCAGTCAAGTGTGCCCGTTTCTTCCAGGCAGCTGTCCAGTGAATGCAAACCGCAGATACTCTAGCAAACAGTGACCCCAGTGCAGGGCCCATTTCAAAGCCAGAGTCCTTTTCAGCAGAGGGCCTGTGCCCGGGGCGTGGCAGGCTGCTTCCGTCTGGCCCAGGGCCGGCCTCTGCGGAAGTTGCTGTGTCAGCATGCTTGTTCGCCCCCCTTCTCGTGGCCTCATCCCCCGCTCTTGCACTCCCAGGTGAGCCAGTCCAAGGAGCACCAGCAGTTCGTCACCTTCTTGCAGAGGCTCCTCGGGCCTTCGCTGGAGGCCTACAGCTCCGCCGCCATCTTCATCCACAACTTCAGTGGCCCGGTTCCCGAGCCTGAGTACCTGCAAAAGTTGCACAAATACCTGATCACCAGAACAGAAAGAAGTGTTGCCGTATATGGTAGGCCTGTTGCTGCTTCAGCTTCTTTTAAAAGCTCTGCCTTTTTTGACGATAGGTAGACCGTAGGGAAGAAATGCAGAATTATCCCCACCTCTGGCTTCATAGATTCCTATCGTCTGTTTCGGGATGTTCTGTAAATGGGACGATACAGTGCTGTACTCTTGTGTGTGGCTTTTTTCACTTAACGTGGTAAGTGAGAGTCCTGCGTGTTTGTGCATGTGGGTGGTTGTTTATTCTTGTTCCTTTATAGTATTCCCACATATAAACATCCACTGCATTTTATTTATGCCCATCACTGAGGGATAGTTGGGGTGTCTGCACTTGAGAGCTACCGTGACTGGTGCTGCCATGAACGTGTTGAAGGCGTCGGCACGAACCTATCCGTGTGTAGGAGTAGTGTTGCCTGTCAGAGCCTCTGTGGGCCCCGCAGGTGGTTCCTTGGGGCGGGGGCGCCCGTCTGCACTCCGGCTGCGGCGTGTTTCCGGGGCTCCACCTCCGGCCCTTGCTTGGTCATGATAAGAGGTGCGACTAGGGTGGGAGCAACGTTTTATACAGTGATGGCTTAGGACCAAAACTGCTTGGAATCCAGACTCTTTAGAGCCAAAAGGGCTCTAGGGATAATTTCTCTCTAGACATTCTCTCCGTATCCATGTAGACCTATGTGGTTCTAGATTTCTCTCCAGATAGATAGATAGATATCTGGAGAGAAGTCACCCACTTTATAGATGAGGAAACTATCGTAGATCACACAGCCAGTTAATGGGCACACGTGGGTTCAGCACTCTTTTTCCGACCTCTAGATTTGTGCTCTTTCCGGTTCCACTGATAACAGGACTCATCTGTTCATCACTGTGCAGTTTAACAGAATTTCTACCCACTGTCTTGTTCGCTTCTCTCAAAAACCCGCTGACCTGGATGTTGCAGGTGTTTCTCCTTTTCCTTTCTCTCGTTCCCTCCCTTCCTCTTTCTGTCTCTCTCCTTGCTCTTTTTGCCTTAAAAGATGACAGAATAGGTTTAAAGAAACAGCAAGTCCTGTGAGACCTCCCAGGTCACCGGTGGCAGGAGTGAAGCTGGATCGGAGTCTGCCGACTTGCTCAAACCCTCTCCAGGGCCTCCCACACTTTGTTGCTGTGGATGTTGGGGTTTACGTGTTTGCCGGGCATCAGCTTTTGACAAGGTCTTATGCTTTCCCTGCAGCTGAGAGCGCCACTTACTGCCTCGTGAAGAATGCTGTGAAAATGTTTAAGGATATTGGGGTGAGTCCCCACCGCTTATGGTAGGAAGGCGTGTGTTACCTTCTCGCTCTGCTCAGATCTCGTCTGTTTGAGCCACCTGCATTTGGGGCGGGCCCTGAGAAAAGCAGTTTCTGCTGGACTGATCATGAGCACGTTTCTGGGGATTGGAAAGGGGACGGGCATGTTGAAGGTGAGGCCCATCAGTACAGATTTGTTTGAATGTTCCAGAATTTTCCTGGTTTTCACCTTCATCCCCAAACCATTTACATATCACAGGTGGCAGTGTGTTTCAACATGCTACTGCAGTTTTCGGCCAGGATGTTAGTTATGTCACATGATCTTCACTTACTGTATTTCTACCAGTATTGCTGGAAGTTTCCTCCGGTGTATTGTACTCCATGGCCTTTGTAAGGGACTCTTTGTGACTTTGTTCTAACATGGATTTTAAAGTATAATACGCTGATTGGGCTCTACTCAAAAAAACACCACACCTGCATCCGTAACCCTACTGGTGAACACCCACATGTCTGTTTACTTAAAGCCAGGATACGGTTTTATGTGCCTTGACTGCCTTTTGGGGTCTAGGACACAGGTCAGGGCTGGTGGCAGAAATATCTTCTTGTTTTGGTTTGTCTTTAATTTCAACTTTCTCTCTAGGTTTTCAAAGAGACCAAACAAAAGAGAGTGTCTGTTTTAGAACTCAGCAGCACGTTTCTACCTCAGTGCAACCGGCAGAAACTCCTCGAGTACATTCTGAGTTTTGTGGTGCTGTAGGTTACTCCTGGCACCTCTGGCAAGTGGAGGGCATCGGACGAGTCCCTCGTAGGCTCCAGCCTCTGGCTTGAGAGCTGAAGGTGCCGGCATGTGGGCAGGTTTGGCCTGTCCTGCTGTGACGTGCTGGAAGACAAGTGCCTTCCCCTCCACGGGGCTGTGCTAACCCCTACTCCGAGATGACACTGCAGCCTTCGTGTGACGCTTGGGGGCCCCCCGGCTTCCGCTTGCAATTCATCGTCAGTAGATGACACAATGAAATCTCAGAAAGTTATTCTGGAGTTTATTAAAGATTTCCCTTTTAAGTATAACCGTTAAGGACTAAATTACTGTGATGGGCACAAAAATGTAGATTCATTTTAGAACCGAATCTTATATAGTATTCTTAATACTGTCGGATAATTTGTCGGTATATTTTCTGATTAATGGTTAATGCTTCCTTTAAACGTAATTGAGTCATCCGTTCACTGTTTTGTTTTTTTCAGTTTTACCTTTGTCAATAGTAGCTAAATTTTAAAGCGGACACCTTTCATCCCAAAGTGCTTTACAAATGAATGGGCTGATCTATATCACACCCAGGTATCACTGTGCTGTCCTTTGAGGTCAGATTTAGAAAGTGTTTGAAGAGCTACATGAAAACACAATATTAGTTTAGGTCAGAAATAGAGCTACAATGTGATCAAAAAGTCAACATCAGGAGGTAAATTTGGCCGGCAAAATTCAAGGTAAACTTGGCCAGAACACTGACTTTGAACTTTTGCTCATATAAAAAAGTGCCATTGAGTTTTAAATGACCAGCAAGTATTTAGGAACGACTCCTGTTTTATGTCTGTACCCCTTCCCACCCCTCAGGTGGCACCTGCCTCTCCCAGGTACAGCTGTTTCTTGGAGATTCTCCAACCAAACAGCAACTGTCCTAACTTGATTCGCTTGGCCTGATAGACTGTGTGAGCGGAAAGTGCTGTGGCTGGAGGCTGCTGACCCAGGGCTCTCATGCACTGTGTACAGGTTGTGCACTGCACTCAGTCCACATGACTGGTGCCCGCTCGAGTTGTGTGGTGTACAACCCGTGTGCCATATATGTGGGAGCCCTATGGACTGCTCAGGGGTTGGAGGCAGTTACGGATTTTTAGCTGTGAGGAAAAACCATGGTTTTTAACAAATATGTATGGGTTATATGCCTAAACCCTGATGTCACATAGTGGCAAATTATTATGGAAAAATTTTCATAACGGGTAGGTGCCTTCTTAGGAGGAGGGAGCATAACTGTTCATTGTGATAATTATGGTGTGATTTCATAAAGATCATGTGATATTAAAATATTTTCTAACAGCTTGTTCCTTCTCTCCATGGTATTATGGAATTAGGAATTTTTCCTGATGAATATTGCATATAGACTTTGAATTTGAAAGTACTGAGAATTCAGTTTGTACCTTTATAAGCTTGGATTTGAAACACTAATGGTAGCCCATGAATATCCTGTGTGTGTCGGGAGAAGGAAGGGGACTGATGGGTACTTCACGTCGTATGAAAGATCTCGTTTGAAACTCATAGCAATAATGCTGTGCTGTTGTGAGCTTTTTCCAGTCTTCTCAAATTCCATGCTTAAGATCTCTCTCTTCTCTATAGGAATTCATGTACCCTTAAGCCATTGTCAGTGTTGTCGCGGCTCCAGCGTGGACAGGGTCTCCACGTGGTAGCACTCCTTGCACTGACGGGGACGGAGGAACAATTCTTCTGTTGGCCAGAGCCCTGCACGTGGGGGACACCCAGGGAGACTTCGTTATCCCCGTGGGTGTTCCTTCTCCAGGCGGGCGGTCACTGCACTAGTCTTGCTCATTCTCCCTCCCAATTAGAGATCAAGGATTGCCCGAGCACTCTCTCAAGTTACCTGGGAAGTCAAGGTTGGGACTGCCCTGCCCGTGGCTTCCACTAAGCGCTGCTGCCGAGTCAGCCTGAGCAGGGCACAGTGGCTGCCCTGGCTTCATCTTCCTTTCCGGTTGTTTTCTAGAAATATCATCAGATGCTTTGGGGAATGCAATGTATGATTTGCTAGCTCTCCCGCAACTTAACTCACTGTGAGAATAAATATGCATGCTTTTTGTAATTAACTGGTGCTTTGAAAACCTTTTTTACGGAAGAAGAATCTCAACCAAAGTTATGCTCATCCAGACAAGCTGACCCGGGGTTAATTTTAGCACAACTCATTCTTCAGTGCCTCATTACTGAAAAACAAACATACATCATCACAGTAAGGCTTCCAGATAGCACTGTTTTTGCTTAAAGATTTATTCTCACTGTTTTCCAAAAGTGAATGGCTTCCATGTAAGATGATACAAACTAGGTGCTTGTAAATAATTTATTACAGTTTACTGCATTTCTCTAAAACTGAAATGCATGCCCTCCAGGGGAAGACTGTGAGTCAAATTAAAAAACAAAATCCAATAATGAGCAATATGAATCTGCACGCTTTCCAACTGAGAATATCCTAAGTGATTTCAGAAAAGAGGAAGGATTTTTTGCTCCCTTAATTTCAAGAAAAGCAAAGGGAAGGAACTTGCGTGAGACGCATAGAACTAGTAGTAACAGGGAAAGTACTCCCAGGTCTTCCTTCTCAGATCTGTTCAGTCTCTCGAAGTCACGAGGATGAGTGGAGAAAATACATCAGGGATTGCCGTGAATGTAAACTCAGATTGTGGAACTTCTAGGCACCTGAAGGGGAAAAGCATTTCCCACGGTTCTCCGAGAATGCAATCTCTGCGCTGTGAGATGTTCACAGGTGTTTTGTAGAAGATGTGTCGCTGGTACGATAAATGTGTACGTGGATCCTCTTTTTTAGAAACTCAACAGTGCACTCTGGCATGGCGTGGGCTCAGGGCGTGCCAGTCCCAAGCCTGTTTAACCCAGCATTTCCAAACTGTTGTCACCCCAGGACCTCTGTCCCCCTTGGTATCCCTATGAGCCTCTCACTAGTATGCCATGGAAAACATTTTGGGAAACACTACATTAGGTAGTTTTTTAAGGGGACAAAACAATATGAGATGGCACGGAGGCAGAACTTGCATGCATTTTGTACAATCACCTGTTACAGTTAGTGGATGTATGCCCCCCTCCCCCGCCCCCCGCCCCCCGCGACGATAAGCACAGAAAACTCATATAGTCATATAGGCGGTCAGGTCTCTTTGATGGAGAGATCAGCCGTCCATGATCCTGGGTTTTTCCCTGAAAGTAATAAAATTAACACAAGGATTAACTGGGGTAAATAATTTAAGGTTTTAATTCAGATCTAGAAGAAAGTACTGCACAACTGAATGCAGATTTTTATCCACAGATAGTTCTAGTGTTTAGAAATGGTAAGACCTATCATTGAAGTTTATAAGACTTAATTTGGATGTAAATCTGTTTTTTAAAACACTCTTTTTAGGAACTTGAGACTTGGCGTCTGGCGTTCTAGCTTAATACAAACTAATGATTGCATTTGAAAGAATTTTGACTTTATTTCTAAACATCTAAAGCTCTGAAATGCCTTGATGGAAGGTGTTATTTTCCTGTTGTACAAAGAAATGTTAAATTGTTGTAAAAAGAATTACTATAAAGTACTGTGAAATAATACTGCGTGATTTTGTGAGCGAAACTTTTTTGGAAATGTTGATTGATTTTTATGCCTGTTAATGTATTGTAAGAAGCACAGAAGTGTAGTTTTGTTTTAATAAATCAAAAAATGAATATATTCTTGATGTCTTGCATTTGTAGTTAAAAGTTCCTGACATAATTCGTTAGACAAACAATTGTTCTTGTTTGACTTTACATGGAACTTTATTAAAATGCTTATAGGAAATAATCTTACATAAATGCATGAGCTTGCAGTGCATGGTTTTATTACTGATCCATAGCTCTCCAAATTTGATCAAGCATTTGGTCTCCTTAGTAAATATTCACATTACAGAGATATACTTTGAGTTTCTGTCAAGATTCCTTTAAACTTGGTGCTTCTGTCCTATTTTTATGTACTGAAGTGTTAGGTTTTCCCCACCGGTTCATAATAGTCGCCCAAAAAATATTAGTTGACTTTTTTGACAAGTAAGGCAAGTATTTCTTACAGCACTATTTTCTGTGGATCCTTTGAAATCACATAAATGCAGCCTTCTCAAGAAGAGTGTGCCCTCTGGAAAGGGAGCGAACAGGTGCCTGGCCATGCTGTCCATGTCCTTTGGGTACGTGGCATGGCTGTGAACCTGACATTCAAGACCACCCCATCTGTTCTCCACCACACCCTCTATCTGAACTTTGTACTTTTCCCCCTCTGGTTTGCTCTGGAAGATCGTTGCCAGGACTGTGTCCTTGCCCTCTGGTGCATTCATTTCTTTCTTTTTAGCAACTCTTGCTGCGGCCAAATGTGACCTTCCCTTTATCAAACAAAATTCCATTTTTTACAACCACTCACTCACTCTAAGTGGTGTTCCTTTTGAAGGCTAATCTCTTAATGTTCAGTTCTACCCACTCATTTCAGGCCTGTTTATTCCCTTTTTTAACAACTGGCAGTCTGCTCTACACACACATCTAGTAAAATTCTTATGTCCCTCCTTGGCAAATAGAAAGGCGTTTTCCTGGTTCTTGTCCACAGTCCTTGCGACGTCCATACCGCAGCCTGGCCTCTCAGTGAGATGCTGCTTCTGCCCTTCTAGCTTCCCTGGCCCTCTGGTCTTCTGTCTCCTTCAGAACTCCACCTTCTCCAGCTCTTACTTGCCTCCCACCCCTTATCAGATGGTCCTGATATTGTTGCTGGAGCCTCTGAGTTAAAAAAATCAATTTTGTCTGAAATCTATTTTTATAGGAAGGAACCCAGTTTTCATGTGCCAGTGCAACAAACGATGTGATCATGTACACTGGCTTGCTGGGCCCTTTTCTCTCTCATCAGCGGCCAGTTCATGCCTTCTGGCCTGGGAGACAGCGGCTATGAAAGCATCAGTTCTAGATGCTCCTTCCAGGAGCCAGAGGGCAATCCGTTGTTGGAAGAAGATTGACCGTGCTCATCCGAGTTAAGCAGGGACGAGGTCTCAAAGCAAAGCTTTGATGAGGACCACTGGGTAATGTTTAACCATGCGGGCCGTGCGCATCTGAGTCAGCCTTTGATGTCAGGCTCATTGCTGTGCCCACATCAAGGAAGGGGTATGTCAAAACAAGGCAGGGTTGCACCTGTCAGTGGCCTTGGTACTAGGGCCAAAGCTACTTCTGGCAGGGAGTGATGAGAATAAGTGCACAAGTTCAATTTCTAGCCTTCTGGGAAAACGTCTTGCCATCTTCCCATTGCATGTCAGTTGAAGATTAGAAAGAAAAGAATCCATACAGAGCCCCTCAAACACCTTTTAAAGTCCTTAACTCACATAGCCAAGATAGAGAACTTCGTAGAAGTGACATGCCTGCATAAGGCAAGAGCAGATGTAGATAACCTTTCCCCTTGCTTCCTTTTGGGTTCTTTATTGGTGGGCTGATCCTATACCTAGACCCCCATTTGCCTGCCATGGTTCCTTTGCTTACACAGAGTTGAGCAGGAAGAGAGCCTCTGAGGTTGAAGATGGCTAAAATTGGCTGCCATTTATTGTGTATCTGTCATGGTGCAGAGCCAGAACTCAGCAGTGATTGCCATAGGTGTCGGAGGAGGTTATCCAGAGAACGTGACCCCCCCGTCGACCCGCAGCCTGGACCAGGGCAATGGGAGGCGCCTCACCCCGCCCCCGTACATTTCGCCTGGGATGTACATTTCACCTACTATTTCTGCCCTAGCAGACATTTCAAGGAGGTAGTGCTGAGAGAGGAAGGAGTTGTTCAGATCATCTGGAGGGCTCCTGTGAGGGAACCCAGTGAAGGTCTCTCAGTGAACTTTTAAGATTCCGGTGTGGAGATCTGTTTGTCTTGCCACTGCCCAGGGCAAGCCTCATAAGTAAGTTCCCTTGCTTGTTTAAGGCTGCCACCTACCCATCTGGAGTGGTCTGCCTCTTTCTTTGGTGTCTCTTTGCCCTTAGTGTACAAAGGCCAGTTTGTGAAGGATCATAAGATAGTATTTTTAGTATCCTGTGTGTCAAGCACCATGCTGGTCACTTGGTGGTGGTCCTCAAGACCCTCAGAGGAAACTGAGGCAAGGTCATGTTGCTAGCGGGCTTGTGATCCTCAGCATTGTGTTTTATAAGCACTCAGGGAAGGCACTCAGCCTCCCTGGTGGGTCCACGTCTGGAAGAGGGAACGGATAACATTGACCCAGAATCTGCAGGTGGCGTTTATTTGGGAGGTGTTTTGAGTGGCAGGCAGGCTTTGGTTGGGCTCACGCCGAAGTCTTCCACTGTGTTCAGTGGGTTGGACAAGTCACTGTCTCTCTTATGGAGGGAAGAGGTTAGGTTCCACTCTGTCCTCCCCCGGGGCAGCCTGTGGTCCTGGCCCCTCCGTCTGGGGTCAGGAGATCTCCCCTCCCCTACAAAGCACCGAATAAATCACTTCTAAATCTGCGCTCCTGGGACAGTAATGGTATCCACAGGGTCAGAGCTACGTAATGCTCTAAGACTCAAAACAGCAAGTCATTTTTTAATGGAAAGTTAGCTTCTATCTCTGGGTTCTGAAGTTTTACAGAATCTGCTTTGTAGGAGCCTTCCAGCCTCATTAACTTTTCCCCACTGACGTTCCCGCTCACTGTAGGCACAAAGCAGGCAAATTAATTTGGAAAGAATGTCTCAGATGGGCAGTGGAACACAACCATTGTTTTTGATCAGGACGAAACTTAATTTTTATTGGCAACAACCTTCCATTGAGATCATTCCCAATGAAAATCCATTGTGCTCTCTAATCCATTGTACCGGGGACATCAGCGTAAATGGTGTGTCCATGGTTGCTGTTTTAATTCAATTTTATTAACAACAAAATCTTGCCAGTGCCCAGGAAACAGTTTTACATAAATTAAGGTGAAATGTACAAGTTGAAAGAGTACTTGTCAGAAAGGGCGTTCAGATCTCATGACACTGGAAGGGGCCAGAATGGGACAGACATCGAATTTCTGCAGACACAGGTTTCTGTAGCAGAGATGACCCTCAAGCGCAAAAAGACGCACCAGGAACCAGACAAATTCCCCGAAAAGATGTGAGGAAATCAGCTTTAAAAATTACAGAATAGGGGCACCTGGGTGGCTGAGTTGTTGGGTGTCTGCCTTTGGCTCGGGTCATGATCCCGGGGTCCTGGGATTGAGACCCGCGTCGGGCTCCCTGCTCTGCGGGAAGCCTGCTTCTCCCTCTCCCACTCCCCCTGCTTGTGTTCCCTCTCTCTGTGTGGCTCTCTCTGTCAAATAAATAAATAAAATCTTTAAAAAAAATAGAAATAAATAAGAATTATAGAATAATTTGAAGGGATGAGATGCTTGGCTATGTGTAAAGTAACCCCCTGGCAAGGTCTTTAGTGATACAAAGTTCAGCAAGTCTGCAAACTAGAGTCAGTAACTTGTTTCTACCCATCAGGGCAAACACTTGATTTCTCCCATTTGTAAATTACAGCAGCGAGCCGAGCCCCATGCCTATCATGGGGAACAGAGATGGGCCAGTGGGCTGGCTATGCTTTGCAAGTATAATTCATTCTCCCAGGGCCATGGAACTCGGTCTTCTGGAAGCAGAGTTCTTGCAGGAGATTCTGTAGGACTCTGTCTATACCCTCTTGGCCACCTGGGGGTCACTCAAGAATGTTCCAGCACCCCTTGTCTGCCTGGATCTCCCTGCTGAGGGCAGTCTCTGCCTGAGAAGCATGAGGGGCCCACAGAGCAAGCCAGAAGTGCTGGAGTGTTAACATCCCAAGAGTGACCCTCAACCAAGGAGGGGTGGGAACCAGACGATAAATAGATGGCTTTTTTGCCCCTCATTGGAACAATTCAGAGGACCCCCAGTGAGATTAAGATCCACCGGCCATGGCAGTGACCCACTCATTATACTTTTTTCTTGGCTTTCCCTCTGCTGTGTCTCCCTTTGCCTGTCCCTTACTGGTGCTTCCTGGCACCAGCTCACACATACATGACTTGTAGATAAATTCTTGTTTCAGAAGCTGCTTTTAGGGGAACCCAAACTAAGACAGCCGTCATGACTACTCGTTGGCTAGATGCTGAGCTGCAAAGCGATGTTAAGAGTGTTTCCAGAGACTGCTAAGTTGGACTCACCAATGCACTGTCATGCCAGCTAGCAGAACAATTAGAGAGGGAGAGAACCTGACTTTTCTAATTCCTAGTTTGCGATCCATGTTCAAAGATGGTGATGAGGAATGATCTATAAACATTGCCCTGCATCTTTTGCTGGTTGTCAGTGGGAAAGATCAACATGGTGCTTGGAGAGATCAGCATTCAGGTGGTAAATGTTCAGGGAGTGTTATTGTTATCAGTTGCCAACACGGACAGGGTTTAATAGGCGGGGGAATAAGATACAAAGTGTAAAGTGAGCAGCTCCCTGTCTCCTAGGAGACACGGGACTTTTCCCAAGAAAAGTTACCTGGAGGCAAATACAGAACCTGCTGTGGGAGATGTGGGGCGAAGGACTTGGCGGGGAGGGTGCATGGCAGAGTCAGTCTTCAGTAGGGTCTGGAAGGCAGGGTGAGAATCAGGCAGTGGGAATAGGAATCCTTGCAGAACCCCACTCGGTAAATAAATTTCACAGAACTATTAAGTTGCGCATGGGTCACCTGTGGGCTTCATTCAGCCCAAAGACCTGCCTCCTTCTGCTTAACTGTGAAATGCAAAACAAATGGAGTCAATGTGCAAGCTGTCAAAAAGATTTCTAAATTCTAAAATTCTAACTTTTGTTAAGATTCCTAGAAGATCTGGCAACAGTGGGTCTGCATTCCACCTGGAACAATGGGTTCAGATGAGGCCTGTGGCTTTTAGTTTGTTACAGTCCCCTCCCCCGCCCCCACCTGATTGTTCCCGGGCACTGAGGCCAAGGGTCAGAGGTCACTGAATCCGCTTGCTTGCAGTTTTTAATTTTTTTCCCCCAAATACTGAGCAATGTCTCTAAATGCATGTCTTTACTTAAAATGACAAAAAGGAAAGCCATCTGAGTGTGCGGATGGGAAAGGTATTTTTTTTTTAGGCGAGAATAAAATGGTACATATTGAGCACGAACTAATTGCTGGTCGCTGAGCTAACAGCTTTCCAGGCACGCCAGCCACTCCCCATTTTACAGATGAAGAAGTGGAGGCAGAACGTCTTGGGGAAAACCCTCAAGTTTCTTTAAAGGAAGCATGACCAGCCTAGCGTTGGAACCTTTGCTCTTTCCACCAAGCCCCGGGGCTGCCTTGACCTTGAGCTTCTTCCCGAGTGCTTGAATTTCATGATCTGGGTTTGGTAAGTCCCCACAGTCACCACATTCAGGGGTGGGTTAGGGGTGAGGGTAGTGGGGGAGAGAGTCCGGGGACACACCGGAAGTGGGTCTTATGGTCACCCCTATGACTTGAAGCCCGCCTCCCAGGACCCACAGGCCTCCCAGTCCTGCCTCGGGACTCACGCCCGCCCACCCCGGGACAGAGAGATGTTTCAGGAGGGGATGTGAGGGCTGGCGTTGAGTGTGACGGATGGGCGAGTCCCAAGCCTGGATGAGGAAAAGCAGGCCATGACCAGGAAGTCATGGGTGACTTCCGTGTTCACAGCTTTCTTCAGGTACAGAGCCCTGAACCGCTAACATAGTTTTGAACAGGTAAGGTCCCGTGCAGGAGTCTTGGGGCTTCTGGGTTAACTGTCTTCCTGACTTGACTGCTGCTGATGTGTCCATAGCTTTGTGATTCAGCCAATGCCTAGAATCTGCCCAGGCTCCCTGGCTTCAAGTCGCAGCTCCCTCCTGACCAGCCCAGGGACCTCCCAGCTGTTTCTTGATTACCCGCCTCCACCCACAGGGGATACAAGGAAATAAGGAATGTTCGGGAAGCATTTAGCGCCAAGCCTGGCACATAGGAAATGCTTTATAAATGTTAGCTCTGTCAAGGCTCTGTCCCTTTCCAGATGACTCAGAAACTTTCCCCAGGACCCTCTGGTTTTTCTACTTCCATCTGCCCGCTCTCTCTTAGCCAGAGATCTCCGGAACACTCTGGCAAAAGCTATGCCAGCCACGTGACAGGGCAGCATGGTCAGGAACAGTGCTTTGTGCTTCCCTAGCGGAGGTCGTGAAGCCTCCGACGCCAGATGGCCCCAGTCTGGTCCCACCTGTACGGGGAGGCAGGGTGTGGCCACGCCGGCTCCGTCCACTAGGTGGCGCGAGCGCCCCACCGGGGGCTCCTGGACTCGCCCAGACCGCAGGACTAGAAGGTGCGCTTCCGCGGGGCGGGGATTTGAGAAGCTCCTTCTGCTCCTCAGCAGCCGTGGCCACAGATGAGACCTCAACATGGATCCTCCAAGGGGAGGAAAGGGAAGAGAAGAGAGCGCAGTGGGGAGGGGTGAGATAGAAAGGGCAGCAGTGGGTGTGGTTCCTGCGGCCCTAGGTCCCCTGTCTGCTGTCCCTGTGGAACAAGGATGCCGATGGGTGAGGCCCCAGGGAGCCCTGTCACCTCTGCCTTGGGCTTATGTCTGTGGCTGTGTCTCGGCCCATCCCCTGTGTTAGTTCAGGCTCTGGCCACTCTGTCACGCTCTTCGGTCCCCCTGCCCCCTGTCCCTTCTGCCTTGCTGTCCGTCTTCTGTGAGCCTTTCGGCTCCTCCCAGAGCCCTCCAAGACCACGTCCCCTCTCCTTGCCCTCACTGCTCCCTGTAGTCAAGCCCAACCACTCGGGAGACTTCCTTAGACACGCCCTCCCCTGCAGCCTTGTCACCACCTCTGCACGTTCAAATCTTCTCTTTTCCCCCCTGGGTCACCTGCAAGTGATTGCTCCTTCTTCTGAACCCTCGTTGCATCTCTCCTATGGCACTGGACACCTTCATCCATTCCACTGAGCCCCTACTGTGTGCAGCAAGGTGCTGAGCCGTGGTGAACAGCACGGACATCTCGGCCCTCGTGGAGCTTGCCTTCCAGGTGCTGAGCTCGGCCTCAGGGGAGTGAACATGAGTGTAAATGAAGCACAGATGAGGATGAATGAAGCCAAAGCGGTGCTGGGGTGCTGCGAGAGAGCATAACTGGGATGTGGACCGGGGGTCTTCTCTGAGCAAGTTGACGGTTAGGCTGAGAGTCTGAAGGGGGGCTCTGGAGTGGGCTGCTTCTGCCTACGGGGCAGCACGAGTGGGGCTAGGACAGGAAGGTGCCCGCTGTAGAGAAGCTAGGAGAAGGCTGGAACCCAGCACCGAAGGGAAATCAAAGCTCAAGCCCTTTAAAGGGCACTGTTGCCACTTGCTGTGCCGTGGCCTGGCAGGGAAGGGGAAGAAAGGAGAGCACGATGCACGGAAGTTGATGGTGTCCAGGACACGGTGGGAGGAGCTGGGCGGGTGGGCCCACTGGGGTATGTGCTAGAGATTGACAGACAACTCTCCCCTATCACAAAGGGATGGGGTCTTGGGTCAGGTTGAATACCAACGCCAATGGCTTGGGCTGGGGTGGAGGGGTTCTGAGGCCCTGTGTCGTCTGAGAAGCCAAGGGTGACACGATGGAGCAGCCAGCTCCCGGGTTGGGCGCAGGAGGGGCAGAGTGACCTGGACAGTCGATCTGAGGTTTGATTCATAGACTCAGAACTTCCAGAGGGCAGGAACTGTTCTTGATTAATTGTTGTGTTCCAAAAAGCATTTCCTGGGGTGGACTCCCTTGGGCAAAACAAGCATCAGGATTTGATACTGCCAACGGGGCTGGAGCAGGGTCCGCTCCGCTGCCTGCCCCTGGCTGTGTGAGGAATGCTTGCTGTGCATGGAGACAGTGAGGGGCCAGGCTGGGCAGGCTCTTTTCCCCTTTGCTCTGTGCCCACGGGGCTCTAAGCCCACTGGGCCCTCACCGCTATTGCTTAAGCAGCGAGCTCCAGATCCCTCGTATTCTCCCTTTGGTGGTCCCGCCTGCCTGCTTCTAGACTTCTGGAAAGTGGAGCGCTTTAGGAGTTCCGTGGTCCAGATGGCCTTGCCGAAGGGGACAGTGGGTGCCTCCCACACACCCAGAAACACATCCCTGATGCCTGAATCAGATCCGAACTTCAATCCTAACAAAGATTCTACCGGCTGTAAACTGCCTTCCTCCCGAGAAGGAGAAGGCTGCCCTGTTAGGTCTTGTTTACAGTGTCAATTTCGCACCTTACTAAAGCTGAGATCCACAGAGCAAGCTGGGGGTGGGAGGGAGGATGTGTCACTTTGCGCCTGGGATCTGCGGGAAGATGGCAAACGCTGAGGAGGGGCGTAGGGAGGGACAGGAAGCCGGAACGGTGCACAGTTTTGCTCCGGCCCTGCCCCTCTGGGAACGTGAGCCATCCTCCCCGCCCCGCAGGGAAGAAGCTCCAGAAGCCGGAGACGGAGGCGCGGTGGAGGAGGACCGTCTGCACTTCCGCCGCTAGAGGGTGCCAGCACCCTTCAGTGCGGCCGGCAGGTGCCAGCGCCCGGCTTGGCTGGAAGGGCCGTTGATAGTGGGCGAGGTTTGGGGTGTCTCCGGGACCTCAGGATGGACATACTGTAGTGCCTGGAACTGCTCTCTGGCATCCCCTTCACCCCCTCCTCTGCTCCGGTGCTCACACGTGGCCGCTGCTTCCTTGGGCTTCTTGCCGACCTGCCCTGGCCCCACTATTGGCCATGTGAGCCCTAGAGTGGGGACCCCAGGCCAAAGCCCCCCACCCCGGTGGTGAACATTAGAAAGGCTCCCCGAGTTGGCCCCAGTGTGTGTGGTCGGGTCGGCCCGTCCGGGATCCTGTGGGTGCCTCCAGCCCCCTCCCTACAGGGTGACTTTCCTGGGGCAGCACCCGTCTTTGGCCCATCTGTCCCTCTCCGCGCTTCAGGCCGAGCTGGGTGCTGCACTCAGTAGGAGCTCATCGGATGCGCTAGAGCCGCGTGCCTCCTGGGGGCCGGCTCCCGGCGCGCTGCTGGCTGGGGTGGTGGCAAGGCCTTGGCAGGCAATGAGTGGGCGGGAAGGCGGTGTGGCCGGAGCTCAGCCCCTCCTGCCGGGGGAGGCTCAGAAGCCGCGGGGGTGCTGGGGACCCTGAGTGAGGGAGGAGGGCCCAGCAGGGAGGAGGGGGAGGTGGGACCACACACCTGGAGGAAGGGGAGGAGGAAGAGGAGGGAGCGGAGGGCATTGAGCCACTCTTGGAAGCACGGAGGAGGATTCAGACGGGCAGGGAGGATCTCTACCATGAGAAGGTTTGGCCAGGTGGCCACCGCGGCTTGCCACTGTTCGAGAACCAACCCATGGAGCTCGTTGGTTCTGCTTCCCACTTCCAAAGCCATTTCCTCCAGGCTGCTCTGGGCCAGGGAACCAAGGGTTGGGGGGGGAATGTTTTCCTTATTCTGCCCTGGCCTTTAACCATCGGGCCAGGCACTCCTCTGTCCCCCCCCCCCCCGGGGGGGTCCACGGAAGTCTTGACAGCTGTGGGCACAGGTGTCATGTTTCAACTGGCGTGGCTCTTGCCACCAGCGTCTCTGAACATGGCCAACCTGGGGGTGGGGCTGCATAAAATTCTTGGACCCCCCGCCCGACAATGTGGGCTGTGGGCAGGCCAGGCAGGCTGCATTTTCTTCTCCCAGGGGGATACAGCTTCTACCCTGGCAGGCCCCTGCTTCTGTGCTAACCTCCAGCAGCCATTTCTCGGGTCTGAAGATAAACCCTCACTGTGTATAGGGCTTGTCTGAAATGTTACTATATTTGATTTTAAATGTCATTGGTGGATGATTGTCAACATCAAGAGAGCCTTAGCGAAGGATGGACATTGTCCAGAGGCCGAGGACTCCTGTAGAGTCTGTGTGGAACACGAGGGAGTCTAATGAAGGGAAGGCCAGTGGGTAGGAGATGGCAGCCATGCTTCTGAAGGCCAGTATGGATGGAGGAGGTGCGTTATCTATGCAGGTTCACCAGAAACCAGGAGGCGGTGGGTCACGGCCAGATTTCTATTCATTCTGCATTGCAATGTGACGGTAAGTGTGACTTTTTTGGAGGAGAGGCTCAGAGAGGTTTAGATTCTTGCCCAGGGCCACACAGCAAAGCAGAGACCAAGCAAGGCTCAGGAGGCAGATTTCTGCCTCTAGATCTTCAGAGTTCTTTCTTCAAAATATTTATCTACTTGGTCAAATAATCTTCACCGCGTGCTTACTGCATGCTAGGTGCTGAGGACAGCTTGGGGTCTGCTGGGCGATGCAGGCAAGTTGACAGGCTATTACCACATAAGGATGATGGGTACACAATATGACAAGCCCAGGCAGGGTGTTAGGGTGGCTCAGAGGAGGGACTCACCTTGGCTGAGTTGGGGGGCAAGCAAGACTTCTTAGAGGAAGTGAAAAGTAGTTGAGCTCTGATGGAAGAGAATCCAGTAATGTGATACCCCACTGAGAATGTCCCAGGAGAAACAGAGAGTAAACACTAACAAAGGGACAAATAAGTAGCCGAAGTCCCTGACATGTTGGAGCTTTCTAGACTCTAGTCCCTGGGAGCAGGAATCCGTACCCCAAGGTGACTGGCTCTGGGGGGGAGCCAGGAGTGGCCAGAGGCCCCCAGCCGGTCAGTGGCGGGGCTGGGAGTCTACTGGCCAGAGGCCTCTTGCTTTCCTTTTTTAAAAAATTCCTGGAGAGAAGAGTGTAACAAAGCCCCACGCTTGCCTCAGCTGGTTTCAGCAATTGCCGACTTCGGGCCAATTCTGCTGTGTCTGTTTCCTCCCTGCCTCCCCCACCTCTGGATTATTTCAAAGCAAATCCCTGACATCGGATCATTTTATCCATAAATATTTCAGTAGGCAGCTCTAAGGGATAATGAAACTTTAAAAAACATAATCACAATAGCATTATCACACCTAAAAACAGCAGTTGTTCTAGTCGGTGTTCAACGTTCAATTGCCTCAAATTTTTTTTTTTTTTTTTAATAGTTGATTTGTTCAAGTCAGGATCCCAGCAAGAGCCACACACTGCAAGCAGTTAGGTCTTTTAAGTTTCTTTTGAGCTGGATTTTTTTCCTCTCTCCTTTCCCTGCCCACCTTGCAATGTGTTTGTTAAGACAGCTGGTGCATTGTTCCGTGGTTTCCCACACCTGCTGTTGGCATCCTCAGGGTCCTGGATAACCTGTTCCTCTGTCCGCTGTATTTCCTGTAGTCTGGAAGTGCAGACCTTGGATCTGGAGGCTGGACCCCATCCAGGTGCAATTTTTGTATCTCTGGCATTCTTTTTTTTTTTTTTTTTAAAGATTTTATTTATTTATTTGACAGATAGAGACACAGTGAGAGAGGGAACACAAGCAGGGGGAGTGGGAGAGGGAGAAGCAGGCTCCCCACTGAGCAGGGAGCCCGACGCGGGACTCGATCCCGGGACCCCGGGATCATGACCTGAGCTGAAGGCAGACGCTCAACGACTGAGCCACCCAGGCGCCCTGTATCTCTGGCATTCTTAAGCACAAAATCAAAAGGCAGCCTGCTGAGCAACGTGTGTGTGTGTGTGTGTGTGTGTTTGCCCGTGTGTGCACACACATGTGCATATGCCTGCGGGCTACTTTCTTCCCCCTTTGGCCCCTTCCCAGCAGCCACTGCTTTCCACTGTTCACAGGCTCCTCTCAAGGTTGCAAAACTCCTTCAAGGCTACTTGCCAAACAAAGAGAAGGCCAGGAAACCATAAAAGTATCTCCTTCGTCGAAGTCAGTCCCCAGGATGCTGCCGCAAAAAAGCCTTCTTCAGCGGGGACACAATTCTTTGTGATGTCTGTACATGAGTTTCCTCCAGCTGCCTCCTTCTGTTGCTCATCTTTTGACTTAGGGTCTTGAGGATCCAAGACCTTCTCCCTTCTCCTCCCGCTCCCTCCCGTCATTCTGTGCCAGCTCAATGCCACAGCTGAGAAGTCAGATGTGAACCTCTGGTTCTGGCCCCGAAGGTCCTGGGGGCCGAAGTGACAGCAGTCACCCCAACGAATGCCCAGAGTGCCCTGGAAACAGGAGGAGGGCTGGGGGAAGGTCAGGGAGCACGGTCTGCTCTCTGCCTCTCCTGCGGGGTGGGAAGCCCCACGCAAGCCAGAGACGGAGTGTGGAGGTGACAGTGCTAGTGGAGAAAGAGGCCGCAAGCTCGCCTTCTAGGATTCCTGTCCTGGCGGCGGACCTGTGTGCTCTGAGAGCCATCCACCGACACACGGGGTTTGGGGAGAAAATACCCGTAGGGAAGACGGTGTCATTTCATACCCTCACAGTGTGTCTGGCTCCATGGCCAGACGACGGGAAGGCATTTTTGACCCTTCTCCTTTGTCCTGCACATCCCATACATGGCCAACGGTGTCAACTCAACCTCCAACACAGAGTTAGGGTTTGTCCCCTTGTCTCCATCTCCTCCAGCCCAGCCCCCACCTCCATCCCCTCCCCATGGCTCCTCAGACCCTTACTTACCTTCCTTCTGACCCTAATCCAGCCCTCACACAGCAGCCAGTCATAGTTTTGGAAACACAGAGGCTGTTCTACCCACCCGCTGCCTAAAAATCCTGTGGTGGGTGGACTAGTTTCCCCAAAACTCCTGTCTACCCGGGACCTCAAAATGGGACTTTATTTGGAAGTACATTCTTTGCATGTGTGATTAAAATGAGGTCCTACTGGATGAAGGTGGGCCTTAAGCCCAGTGACTGGTGTCCTTATAAGAAGAGAGGACACAGAGAAGACCATGCGAAGACGGGCAGATTGGAGTGAGGCACACAAGTTGAGGAGGGCCCAGGATGGCTGGCAACCCCTAGAAGCTAAGAGAAAGCATGAAAGGATTCTTCCCTAGAGCCTTCAGAGGGAGCATGGCCCTGCCAACGCCTCGAGGTTGGATCGTACCTGCCGGAACGGTGAGAGAATAAATGTGAGTTGTTTTAAGCCACTCAGTTGGTGGTACTTTGTGATGGCAGCCCCAGAAAATGATACAAACCCTTAATAAATTCGAAACTGTACGGAGAATAAGGTGGCCCGTCATGTCCTGCCGCCCCTCCTGTGCTCTGGCCACGCCCCCTTTTCCACCTGTCCTCCTGATCATCCCACAGGCTTCCCTTCAAATGCCGATTCCCAGAGTGGCCCCCCTGAGCCGGGGCTCATCAGCATTAGGGACCTGTCAGTCTCTCTCATGTTCCGTTGTAACTTCCTTCATGGCACTTATTCCAAGTTGTAATTTTAAACAGGCTGTGACTTCGTCCCCTTACCAGCTCAACAGGCACACGTGTCTTTTTGTCCTGTATCCCTAGCTCTTCACACTGGTGCCCTGTAGGTGCTTTGTCAATATTTGCCGAGTAAATAAACCCCACATACACATGTGAAGATGTTTCATGGGGTGAGGCTGGGCAGAGGGAGGCATGGGGAGGAGGGGAGGTCAGAAATGACCCAATCCACGGTCCCTGGGTAGGACATGTTGATGCAGGCGGGTCAGGACCAGCTAGCTCTGTTTCCCTGTGACCTTGGGGTGCCACGTGCTTGCCACTAGGAGCTGGGTTCCTCAGTTCTGCTCGCCCGGGAGGCGTGCCCTGTGTCTGAGCAGGAAGGGCCTTTCGGGCTCTCTGTGCCGTGATGTATGGGTCCCAGACAGAGGGCAAGTGATCCTGATTTACACGAGCCACAGACCCTTTGGGGCAGCGGCGTGGTGAATGACATCACCCGACAGAGGAGATTTATGGCACGGGCAAGACGCCAGAGCCTCCAGGAGCAGCTGTGCCAAGTCCAAGTTTACAGATGGGCCTGCCGAGGCCGTGACTTGCTCCGGGTCAAACATGGGCATCCTCCCTCGGGGCAGGGCAGGGCAGGGCTGGAATCCAGGGGTCCTTGGACTCTTTGGACTCCCCTGAGGCCTTACCTCATAAAAACAGTCAAAACCAAGCAGATAACATCCCCCACACCCACCCCCGGGCTCCCTGGGTGGCTGGCATTTAAATCACTTGATCTGGCCCAGCTTTTACTGAAGGATAATAAAGGTGACAGTTCTGTTTTATTTAAAAGTTAAGCTTCTGAAAACTTCCTAGTTTTCAGGACGGAGCCAATGCTGAGAGGTCAGAGCTGTCCTTCAGGTGCCCCTGCCTCTGCCTTCGCTGGCCTTTTGATTCCTTGATGTCAGGGAACCGGAGCCAGATGGAAGGTGGAGGGGGGCCGAGTGTGGCCCGCACCGAGGCGGCCTGCGACCGCCCTCACCTGTCCTGATTTCTGATGAGACTGCCCACCCCATCCACGTAGGGCCTCCCAACCTGGCTTTTTGCTGGGCTCGCAGTGGTGCCTCATGAAGGCGGATGGATGCAAGGAACAGCCAGGGATGGCTTGAGAACCCCCGCTCAGATGACCCTTCCTGTGATTCGCCCCATCCCCTGCATCATCGACTTCCTCACCGATGACACGTGGCCTCTCAGGGCTAAGACGGCCTGGGAGCCCAACTTCACCCCGCTGCTCAGGTCAGAATCCTCTTCATCATTCTCGACTCTTTCCTTTGCTCCCCGGCACAAGCCCTCCAGCTGCAAGAGCCGTGGGCTTGACATCTACAGTGTGTCTCCTCTCCATTGCCATGGTCACCACCTCAGCACAGCCCACCCCTGCCACCCAGATCCCGAGAGACTCCTTTCCCCTTTCCCCGGGGCCCTGCTGCCACCCTGGTCTCGCCTATAGCTCCCGATTCCCCCAGCGACTGTATCAGAGGTGATGCTTATAAGATGCAACACACTCAAATCATGGGAACTCTCCGCTTAAAGCTGTCCATGGCTTTCTGTGGCACTTGGAGTAAGATTCTGACTCCTCGGATGGCCCACAGGGAGGGTCTGCCCATGCAGGGACCGCACCCCACCCCCGCCGGTGCTCACAGCCCCATTAGCACCCCACCAGCACTGCCCACTCGTCCCACAGCCTGCCCCGGCCCTGGGTTCCCTCTGCTGGGGGGCTTTCTCCTCTTGCTCCTTACCCTTCTAGCCTTAGCTTAGGGACGCGCCCTCTACTCCCCGCCCCCTACGGCAACATGCGCAGGGGTCACCAAGCTGCGTGGGCTTTCATAAATGAGGCTTTATTGGAACACAGCCACACCTGTTCCGTCACCTTGGGGTCATAGGGGCAGAGCCAAGAGGTTGAGACACAGGCTGTGTGGTCCGCAAGGCAGAAAATACTTAACCATCTGGTCCTTTTTTGAAAAAAACAAACAAACAAAACCCCCAAAAAACAACTTGTTGACTCCTGTTCCAGCTCAGTCTTTTGTTTGCTTTTTTATTGTCATTTTTCACATACAAGAATCAATTTACATAATTTCATGTTCCCCTTTGTTTTGGCCTATCTTCCCATAAAAGCGGGACTTCCCTGAGCGTAAGGGCATTACATGAGAGAGGTGACACCTGTATGCCCAGTCTGAGCATGGGGATGGGCATACACGAGGCATTCAATTATTATTTGACCAAAACAAAAAAGAATTAAGGCATTATCCAGTATCTTTTAGGATTAATCAAGTAGTTAATGACTGGTCAGGTTAGTAATTCTGAATCATGTTGAGCCTACTTGCTCTAAACACACGTACATGCCCCCTGGGTGGGACAGATGAGTGTTGAGTGTGTATTAATGTCACTCTTACTCACAACAGTCACACCTGAGCACAGACTCTTCTATTTCTCTCCCAACCCGATTGGGCCTCCTGGATAATCTTCGGGAATGAATTGTTTACAAAGGGTAAAAAAATGGATAAAACATTTCCCTTGCCAGGAGCAAACAGGCTGGAGGGTAGACAATGGGCTGGTTTTTGGAAGAAGGAAGCTGAGCCCGGGATCATGTTCTGGTCTTGAGGCCATGAACTTGTTATGAATGGCCTCAGTTTCTTCGGAAGTTGGTAGATTATAAATTATAGCTAACTATGAGACCCTGCTTTCTCTGGGCCATAGTGTCTTCATCTGGAAAACGGTTTCTCAAGAGCACAGATTACTATTTAATTTCCTGGGGCTCTGTTAGCGTCAGTTTCCCCGTGTGTGACCAGGTTATTTTGACTCCTAGCCAGACCCACTGGATTAAAGGGAGGGTGGATTTTCTCCCATATCTCATATTCTTTTTTTTTTTTTTTTTTAAGATTTTATTTATTTGAGAGAGAGAGAGACAGAGCACTAGCAGGGAGGAGAGGCAGAGGGCGACGGAGAAGCAGACTCCCCGCTGAGCAGGGAGCCCGACTGGGACTCAATCCCAGGATTGATAGGATCATATTTAAAAAAAAAAATATATTACCTGATTGTTATTTCTTTTTCCTTCTTGTCTTTTCCTTCCATCCATCAGTGCGAGTCCTGTCTTTCTCCATAGGCCTCCCTGTGAGAGCAGAAAGGAGAAGGGAAAACTCTCTCTTCCTGGCTTTTGAATTTCGAAAGCCCAGAAGGGCCTCATATCGGAGGAAACCAGACACCTGAGATTAAGACCTTCTTCCCATCCCTGTCTCTGACCAGAAAAAGACGCTCAGGGCTGCAGGCAGGGAGGCAACTTGGAGGGGGGTGCAGGGAAGGAGTGGACATGGAGAGACCCCACCAGGGCATGGCTTCCTGCTCCCCAGGCTGAGCATCCTTGCCGGATGTCTGTCTTCCACAGACGGAGCAGGACCTCAGGGGAAAATGGCATCCTAATGAGTCTTGAATGAAGAGCTCCCTGATTGCCTCAGTTTATCCCCAACCTAAAAGAAAAAGTAGCAGATTATTCCAGAAGGGTCATGAGGCCAACAGGGGCCTCAGGGGCAGGAATGGGGATGAGAGCAGTGACGACCTGCAAGGGCCGATGACATGAACACCCTTCTCCCCTCCCCCCACCGCAGCATTCCATGGGCCTTCCTGAAACTTCTGTGCAACTTCACAGCAAAAGGAGGGTGGGCCTGCATTAGCTGGTGTCATCCCACTGCCCTAATCAGACATAAAAGAGCAGTTTCACCCCTGGCTGATACAAATTTGAGGTTGGGCTTGAAAATGGGGATGAAATGGCATGTGGGGTTGTAAACGCAGGAGAAGTTTGGCTTGGAATAAAAATGCAGAGAGGGAGAAGGGGAGAGAGATTGAAAAATCAGTCCCCCAGCCACCAGCAGCCCAGCTGGTAGGCAGCAGATGGGAAAACGATGATGTGCAGATCAGGTGGCGTTAACAAGGCTGATGGCAACCGCGAGAAGCCACCTGCAGCCGGCTTTTCGGAAAATCTGGCTCCCGGGCAAGGGGCTTTGAGTAATCCATCTTGGGAGCCACTGAGCCATGAACTTGTTAAGTGGCATCCACTGGAGGCCTGATCATCTTACACTCAGCTGCACATGGTGGTGGAATCTCTGGCCCTGGCAGGCCAGATGGTGCCAATGGTGCTGGTGGTCGCATGGTCCAGTTGCAGCGAGCACACACTGTAGCAGTTGCCAGGGTTGGCAGCTCCTGGGTCAGCCAAATGCATGGTGCTGGCCCTCCTGGAGCATTTGAGGGGCACGTCTGTTTGCTGTGTGAATGCCGTTTCCTTCCTGCCCATGTCCATTCTCCGCTGACCAGCCTCTGCTTCGGTGGAGCCTGGTGCTTCTGCTCACTTGCCTCTGGAAGGCTCGGGCTGGTCCTGATGAGGGTTGAGGAGACGGGATGGAGAGCAGAGCAGAGTGGATGCCAGAGCTCTGGGCTCAGATGAACTTGGACCTTGATCCCGGCTCCACCCCACTCGGTGGGACTCCAGGCAAGTGACTCAAAGCCCTTTAAATCTCATTTTCTTCCCCTGTCAAAGGAGGGTACCTGCCTCATGGAATAGATACAGGAATAAAATGGAGTCATGTGAACAGAGTACTTAGGTCAGTACCTGGCACCGAGTACCTAGTACCTACCAGTAAGGATAACTGGAAGACCACAGCCAGCCACAACCAACCACACCCAGGCAGGGCTTGCACCACCTGTGACTCAGGATCGACCCCTGGGACATTGGCACCCCAGAGTTCCCACAGCACAGGGGCCAGGGGCTCACTTTCCTTGTGGGACCGTCACTCTCCCAGACCTTGGTGATCTTCTCTGTTTTCCCCACTCCTCCTGGAATGTGCCCACTTTCCCCCTCCCAGGACAGGGCTTGCGAGAGTCCCCGCTGCACGTGACGGTGGGAGCAGACTCTTCCCAGGCAGAATTGTATTAGAGAGCTCCATTTCCTGCAACTCTGCCCATTGGAGAGCGCCTGTTTCCAATTACTGTACCTATCCGTAATTAGATGAGAACACGCGGAGAAACTGGCTTTCGGGGATGCCACAGGCCCTGGACTGGCTTCAAAGCTGTCAGCCTCATTGTGAATAATCAACATTTTGGGGATGAACTTTTGACCAGGCACTCATCGAACATCCATTCCTTATGAGTGCCCTTCGCTGGAGAGGCGGTGTGTGAAGCGGGGGATGGGGTGAGTGGGAAGGGACTGCCCTTGAAATCGGAAAGTTGGAGCTCAAGTCCTTGGTTGTGCTTGAAAACTCAGTTCCTCCGTCTGTGGCTCGGCTTCCTCATCTGTAACATGAGAGGCTTAGACTGGATGACCCCTGGGGGAAAACTGCTTTCTTGAGCTTCAACACTTGTAGGAAAAACACCACCAAGAACTAGAGTAAGCAGCTCAGAGTGGCAGTGGCCAGTCAGTGCCCTTTGGTTTTTAAAATTGCTTCTCCGGGAATCAACTTTGGTGAGTGATAATGCTCTGGGACCCTTTAGGAGGGAAATGTTGGGAGACGACCCTGGGTGGACACAGTTTTCATGAGAATAATTTTTCATTCCAAGGATGCTCTGGGTGGACGACTCATGTCTTTCTAAGTAGTTCTTGACCTTGGCTTTTCATTAGAGTTATCTCAAAATTTTGGTACTCAGACCACACCTCAGAACATTTACAACAGAGTCTCTGGGAGTGGGATGAGGCCTCAGTCCTTTGTAGAAATTGCCCATATGGTTTCATTGCGTGGGTGAGGTTGAGAATCAGGAAGCAACACTAGGACATCTTAAACTTTCATGCGGACCTGAATCACAGGTGATTTTGCTAAAATGCAGATTCGGATTCAGTAGGGCTGTGGTGGAACCTGGAGTCTAACAAGCTCCCAGCTGAGAGGTGCTGTTGGGTTTCAGGACCACACTCCGCATGGCAAAGACTTGGAAGGCTTGGAGGCCTGACTCTGCTGTCAGAAACTACGAGTTCAGGGGCGCCTGGGTGGCTCAGTTGGTTGGGCGACTGCCTTCGGCTCAGGTCGTGATCCTGGAGTCCCGGGATCGAGTCCCGCATCGGGCTCCCTGCTCCGCGGGGAGTCTGCTTCTCCCTCTGGCCCTCCCCCCTCTCATGTGCTCTCTCTCTCAAATAAATAAATAAAATCTTTAAAAAAAAAGACAAAACTACGAGTTCGTGAGAAGCTAAGGTTGTAGGCAGTCATCTGGGAAACTTCTCTCCTCACCCCCATCAGCAGAATGAGACTGGAAAGTCTGGGTGCCCTCATCAGGCTAATAATTTGCCCCTCTTCAAATGGATAGTCTTTAAATATTTGTTCAACATTTTTTTTTTTTTTAGCGGGGGTGGCATTGGTATTGGTGTTTTTAAAAATTGTGACTCGAATATTCTGTCTGCCCCAAGGAGTGTGGGCAATTGGTCACTTTTAGAGCCAGACGCCAGACAGCATGGAATGCTCCCTTTTGTGTTCTGGGAATGATCTGTGGTGCATCTCACTAGGGCAGCCTGTTTCCTTCCTGCCCACGTCCACTCTCCGCTGACCAGTCTCTGCTTCGGTGGAAGCAGTAGCTGTTCATGGAAACTGGTGTAGCAGCCTGCAGATGACCTGGGCCTTAGCCTGGAAAATTGGCTGCTTCAGGCTAAGACTTTGACTTGAACAAGGTTGTGCCTCAAAGACACAAGAACAGTTGGAGTTGACTAACTAGAGTGAGTGTACCCAGGTCTGGGGGTGGTGGTGACAACAGTGACCCATGTTCTGCCGTGGTGGCTGTGGCTGCTAGCCGGGCCCTGACCGGGGTTTGCCCTGGGCTGGGATACTGGCCATCCAGTGTTGCTTGGTTCCAGGTCTCCCAGGGCTCTTGTGAGCTACTCCATACCCTTTCAGTAAATGTATTTTCTGCTTAAATCACCTTGCTTTCTATTGTGTGAACTCAGATTCTTGATTGATACAGAGGTTGGTTGCTGGATTAAATGAGACAATCCGTGCAGAGAACTTAGGGTTCTACCCAGCACAGAGGAAACAACCAGTGAGTGTTAGTTTTGTTGAGGGAGAAGGAGAGGAAGAAGAGGGTATGGGGGAGGGGGAGGAGGAGAAGGCAAGCAGAGGAAGCTGTGAGGGACAGTACGGAGGGGACTTGCTTTCAGGAACGCTGTCGGGAGGGCCCCCTGAAGACATGCCATAGAAATTCAGACCTGAACAATGGAAAGACAGCCCCTGGGCAAAAGTAGGACATGTGTGGTTTGTCTTGGGGGTGGAGCGTCCACCTTCTTGGATGGGTTCCCCTCGTGCAGGCTCAAATGCTCACTCCATCTGCCCGGCTGTGGAAGTCTTTCTCCCGAAGACATCCCTATTCATCACTATAGGATAGGCTCTGCTCTGCTGGCCAATACTTCCTGAATCTCAGGGACTTGACATGGCAGGTGTGGGTCTAGCAACTCTCCAGGAAAGCTGCTCTTTATGCAGTAACTCAGCGATTCTGGCTGCTTTGATCTCGTGGCACCATCAGCTCTTCATAAAGTTCCTTGGTCACGGTGGCAGGAGATAAGAGGGGGAGGGTCAGACACCAGCTCTTGTCTGTCAGAGCAGCCCACCGGCCAGGACTGGTCATACAGCCTCACCTAGAGGTGAGAGGGCTGGGAGCACAGGGAGTGTGGGGGAGCGTGCACAGGCCTGCCACAAGCTCTCATCAAATCCAGTTGAGTTTCTTCCATTGCGAGAAACTGGTGTTAAAGGTGAACTCGTTACACTTGCCACTGGATCTTGGTTAAACCTCAACATGACCAATGAGACGAAAAACTGGTATCATTTCCACTACCACAGGAAGAAACAGAGGCTTGGAGAGTGTATTACTGGGGACTTGTGGTGGCGAATGTTAAGAATCCAGGTCCAGTTGGGGTAGGCAGATAGCGAGGAGTTTATTGATGTCAGTAGAAACTCTAAGGCTTCAGATACAGCTGGATCTAGGGTCTTCATGATGTCATCAGGACTCACTTATTCTCTTGGTTGTGCTTTCTGCCATGTTGGTGGGCTTTCTTGGTGCGGCGGCCCCAGCAGCTTTAGGTATGTGCCTTCTCAGTTTCAAATTAGTTAAAAAAAAAGGGGGGGGGACCTTTTCCTTCTCAGAGGTTCCAACTTGGAATCCCAGGATTGAGTGTCTTGGGTGTAACCAGGGTCATGGGCCATGCTGATTCGGTTGCTGTGGCTGAAGGGGTGGTCTATGCTCCTTGACCTCCTGGGCTACGTGCCCACCTCTGGAGCCAGGGATGGAGTAGTTCACTACCATCAGCCTGAAGGAAAATCATGGTTCCATTACCTGGAGAAGAAAAAAGCGGTGCTGTACAGGCAAACCAAGGAACCAAGAAAGGAGGCATCTACTTCGGTGAACTTCAGTAATGTGCATGAGTTTTTATAGCATTTGAGCGGCAGCCACAGAATTTGCACAAAGGCCCATCGTCCTCCCAGGTGCTCTAGCACTGTGTGAACCACCATATGACTTCCTGGTCGCGTAGTCAACCTGGGAGAGCCACGGTCCCTCAAGTGGCAGGAAAGTTCTTCCTGCTGATCTGTCTATCCCATTTTTGCAGACTGCTTGCATGTAGTGAAATATGCTTTCTTCTTGTTAGGGAGAACAAATTTCAGCCCAAAGGTTCCCTTCCCTGGGGATGACCACAGGGTAATCCTAGCTCTAGGCATGGCATGCAAGGAAGGAAGGATGGGAGGGCAGAGGATGTCTTGAGGCCCTGGGATTTGCAGCACGTCAGTGTCTCCAGCCTGCGCCCGGGGCTTGAAGCTCCAAGACTTGCCTGAAGTCCAGACTGGGGTTGGGAAGGCTGCTCGAGGCAGGGAGGGATGAGCAGAAACAGAGCGTGGTTCTCCGTCCCCCTCACACACACGCCTGACCCGATAACATTGTATCTGACTTTGATTCACATGGCTTTGTCCAGAGGTATATGGGTAAGCATACGCCCTCCCCATGGAGGCTCCTTGTCCCTCTTCTGAGATTTAAAAATCCTTTGAGAGTGGGGACTGTGATTTCTATTTCCGGCAAGCTAGGGGTGGCTTTAGAGATGCCATTTCTTTCTTCTTTTTATTTTTTTAATAATTTTTTATTGTTATGTTAATCACCACACATTACATCATTAGTTTTTGATGCAGTGTTCCATGATTCATTGTTTGTGCATAACACCCAGTGCTCCACGCAGAATGTGCCCTCTTTAATACCCATCACCAGGCTAACCCATCCCCCCACCCCCCTCCCCTCTAGAACCCTCAGTTTGTTTTTCAGAGTCCATCGTCTCTCATGGTTCGTCTCCCCCTCCGACTTACTCCCCTTCATTCTTCCCCTCCTGCTATCTTCTTCTTTTTCTTTTTTTTTCTTAACATATATTGCATTATTGGGGAGGGTCTGTGCTATGGTGAGCACTGTGAATTGTACAAGACTGATGAATCACGGATCTGTACTTCTGAAACAAATAATGCAATATATGTTGAGATGCCATTTCTGAAAGCTCTTTGAGCAAATAGGCTGGAGGAGGAAAAAAGTAGCTGTCCGGCCCTGTGTGCTGTCATTACCACGACTGCATGAGTGTGCGTGTGTGGGTGTATTTGTGTCTGTGTGCATGTTGTGTGTATGTGTGCGAGCGTGTCTCTGTGTGTCCCTGTGTGCGTGGATGTGTGTGTGTGCATGTCTCTGTGTGTGTCTGTTGGGCATATGTGAGTATTCTTGTGTGCATGGGTGTGTATGTATGTTTGTGTATGTGTGCATTCATGTGTGGGTGATTCTTTGTAGGGGGCTGTTCTGTGCACTGTAGGATGGTAGGTAGCATTCCAGGCCTCTACCCCACAGATGCTGGTAGCAACCCCCAACTCCCACTTCGTACAATCAAAAGCGTCTTCGGACATGATCCAGGTCTCCTGGAGGAAAATGGCCCCTGGCTGAGAATGGCTGCTGAAGACACTGCTTCTGGTGGGCACCTGTGGTCACACACTCTGATAAACACAAACAGTTGTTAGGAGACTGGGGTCACATCACCACTGAGGCAAAGATGCCTCTACATGAAGCCTGCCCCCATGTGATGGGGTGTCTTTTGATCCCGGCAATAGCCTGAGAGAGAGGCACGTCTCCTCTGGGGCCCTCCTTGAGGGTGGGTGGCGGGCCCGCCATAGCGGCACCCAACTCACACCCTCGTGGGGCAGGGATGTCCGCCGACTTCCCCGCAGCTCCTGAGAGGCCACCGGGGCATCATGAGCCGAAGGATCCAGGCTGCTCTGTCATGTTGGAAAGTCAGCATCCCAATATCGAATGTTTATAGAACGTTGGCTTTATGTGGGGCCCTGTGCTGAGTGCTTTGCATAGATGATCCTTTTTGATCTTCCCAGCAACCTTATGACATGGCTTCTGTTATTATCCCTATTAAACAAACGAGAAAAGTGTGCGTTAAATCATGTGTCTAAATGGTTGACCTGGGATTTAAACATGGAGAGTCTGACTCTTTAGATGGCATTGTAAACCACCGTGCTGCATATACATGCATGTATCTCCCCATTTTCTGAAAAATACCAGTCCTGCCCAAATGCCAGGGAAATACGATTTTAGGTGAAAACAAATTATAATAAGTATTAAGCATTAGGGGATGCTTTTTGAACAAATTTTAATAAGTGTTAAGAGATACTTTTTGAGCTAAGCCTCCCAGATGGACGACCGGGATACCTCAACCTGGGCAATGTTTTGCTCCTCGGGGAGCAGCACAGGCATGGAGTCCCACCCAGGGTGTGTGGCCCGGCACTTCCTTTGTCCATGCTCCTGCCTGTTTGAAAAGTTTTGGAGTGCACGGGAGTGCAGAGGAGCGGTGGGTGAGGTGGGGGTGAAGCTGAGCGCCAGAGGATGCAGAATGGGGCTCATAGACGCCCCCCCCCCCACCGCCCCGGGAGGTTTCAGGCAGAGTTCTTTGTGAATTTTTACAAACGCCATCAGCAAGCCCCATGGGATAATAGGAGCTTTGGGTTGGAAGGTGCTGGGAGGATTCCCACTATGCCTGGCTTTATTCCCTAAAGATTAGCAAGTAGGGGCAAAGCAAAGGCATCATTTAGATTGGTTTTGCTTCTGCTAATGAGCACATTGCTAGAGTAGTTAAAAACCCTTTAATTTAGATGTGGATTGGAAATAGAGAAAAGCAAGGAGAAGTAGAGCAGGAGGCGAGTGTACCTGCAAAGGGCCCGTGAGCTGGGGATGCTTTATGAGATGCCACCAAACTCTGATCAGTGGGTCGAGCTTATTGTCTGGTAGTGAAGATACTGAGTAGATTGTGTTAAAGGAGCAGGATGGTGAGTTGAGTGGGTCCCGTGCTATCGTGGGATGGGTTACAAATTGTTACAAGAGAGAGGAAAGAGGCATCCGTCATTAAGGGCGAGTCAGTGGGGAAGACGGTTGGCATGTTTAGTGGAACCTGAAAGTGACTTGCCTTATCCGTACATAAGGAGAGTGTGGTCAAGTCACAAACAGGTGCGTTCAGATAGTAGCCCCCGTGCCAAAAGGGGTCCACTTGAATAGGATGGTGATTGTGGAAAAAAAAATCTAAGTCACGTGCCCGTTGGGACTTTTGTTTGCAAATAACAGAAACTCAACTTAAACTGCTTTAAGCAAAACACAAAACAAAGCAGAAAGTAAGAGTGAGTGTGTGTGTGTAGGTAGCAGAAAGTCACTAACCTAATGGAAAATTGTGGAGGCAATTCATTTCTGGCACAGAGTGTCAAGAAGCTCAAAGGATATCAACAGTGTTCTGTTCATCTTTTGACAATACTTTACTGGCCACTCCCACAGGCAGATTCTCTGCAGGATGGCCCCAAGCATGCCTCGCTTCAAGCCCTTACAATGAAAACTTTTCTCTTTCTCATCTGTCCAAGCTAATGTTCTGACTTTAGTCTCAGTGGCCAATCCTGGATTCTGGGCTTCCCTCAGGTGGGGGGTTTAGACCAGGCCCATCCAAACCGCATGGCCTGGAAGTAAGGGAGGGGCCTCACTGGAAGCAGGGGTGGGGGGTGGGGGAACTCATGGGCTCTTGATGGATTCAGATGCGCACCTTTCATTCCACATGCAACACTGATCTACAGCCACGAGCTTGCTTGTCATGCAGGGGGCGTCACACACAGTATTCCTGCCCCAATTTCCCATCTGTTCTATGGTAAGCTTGGCTGGTGATTTGATTTCATTGATAGTCACATCCTAACTGGTGATTTTTGATTAAAAAAACAGTGAACGCCAGGGTTGAGTTTACTGATACGTACCACACAAAGTCATTGAGATGAACATAAAATATCACTTTCTTTCTTTTTTAATGTCTAAGCTTCTCAAAGCGAGACCAGCTCTTTGCATGTCTTCTAAGCCTTCCGTCACCCGACCCAGTGGATCCTCGATTTCCTGTGCTACAAAGAAGCCTCCCGCAAACCTCAGGATGAGGAGCCTTGTCTTGGCCTTCTGCCTTCCCCTTTGCCGCGCCTTCTTCCCTGGAGTGAGGCCACCAGTGATGGAAGTGGGGGGGAGCTCACTAACATTTAGTATATTTTAGAGTGCCTGAGACCACAGCTGTGGTGACAACTGGTTTGCAGTCCAAGAAGTTTCTGACTGAAAGGCTCAAGACAGCCTTCCCACTTTGGGCTTTACAACCTTGGACCCTCTTCTTATGATCCAGTCATTGCTCCAAAGCCCCCTTAGGATCAAAGCAAGGTCCTCAAGAGGCTCTGTGCAAGCCCCTCTCAAACTCCAACCAGATCTTACCGCGAGGCAAGTCAGCAAGAGCACGTGCTGCCCTGCCTCAAATTCTCGTTTATTTTATCAGGGTATGGCATTTTCCTCAGGAGAGTGTCCATACCAGGGCATGACTAGAGCCAGGGGGGTGGTGCCCACTTAGACACGCCTCCGTGGCAGTCCCCCTGCTGGCTGGAACTTGAACGGGACTCTTGATTCTCTTCTCTCTGGAAGCCCAAGAACATAATTTTCCATCCACAATTCACCCTGACCACATTTTCCAACGTCTCCCCTGGAATCACTGATGGTACTTTAGGGTTCTATTGATAGTATAGGGACCTTATAGGTTCCTTGGCTTTGTTGTGTTGTTTATGTTCTCGAAAGACAGTTTTCATTTTGATGTAGGAGGAAAAAAAGTCCATTAGAGAACTTGAAGCTTCAAAAAGCCATGGACATCGTTAGCCATGAGGGAAATATAAATCAGGACCCAGATGCCACTTCGTACTCACTAGGATGGCTATAATGGAAAAGATGGACAGTAACAAGTGTGGGTGAGGACATAGAGAAAGTGGAACCCCAAACACCCCTAGTGGGAATTTCAAATGGTATGATGATTTGGAAAATAGTCTTGTTCTTCCTCAAAAGGTAAAATATAGAGTTACCATGTGGCTCAGCAATTCTACTCCAAGGTATATCTATTTAAGAGAAATAAAGGCACACATATTTGTATGTGAATGTTCATAGCAACTTTATTCATAATGGACAAAAATGGAAACAAACCAAATGTCTATCAGCTAGAAATGGATACATAAAATGTGAAAGAACCTTAAAAACATTATGCTAAGTGAGAGAAGCTTGTCACAAAAGACTATATACAGTATAATTTCCTTTCCGTGGGGTTTCTTTGTGGGGTGATGAAATGTTCTGGTATTGGATGGTGGTGGTGATTGCATGACTCAGTGAATATACCAAAACCCATTGAATTGCACATTTTAAATGGGTGAATTATTTCATATGTGAATTATACCTCAAACATATATATATATATATATATATATATATAGAGAGAGAGAGAGAGAGAGAGAGAAAGAGAGAGAGTCTCTGATAGGAGTAGAAAGTAGCCAGAGAAAATATTCAGTGGTAAAGTTACTTCATAAATAATAATGGTAGAATGTTCTCCACCCCCCCCTCAATAATCACTTCTGATCATGTGTTAGGACTCTAGTTCCTTGTACTAATTCATGACAATTCTTGTCAGTGAGCAGAAAGATGGAAAATTCTCAATTTCCAGGACAAATATGTGAGTCTTAACTTTGATGGGGTCATTGCACGAGACCATGTTCGCCAACACACATCAGCAGTGCCTCTGATTCTGGAGTAATGGGGAAGCCACATCCTAACTGGTGATTTTTGATTAAAAAAACAGTCAACTCCAAGGGAAAGAGAACAAATGAGACTCTTAAAGCAAGTACAATTTCTCGCTCACACGAATGGAAAATGTGCTATTTATAAGAGCAATCCAAAGGGTTTTATTAGTCTCAGGTCTCTCCCAGTGTGATGAATTATGGGAGCTCCGTTCTCCCCATGCTGGGCGGTCTTTGGATGTAGAGTTAGGGCCAGACCTAGAGGCTGGTACAGGGAGACCGGAGGGAGTTTCTTTTCAACAGAGTCAGAATCCATGTCCTTAGTTAGCCAGGAGGACACTACTAGAGCCACAACTGGATAAGCCACTCGATATTAGAAACGGCGTCCCAGCCAACTGGATATCCTTAGGACCCGGCATTGCGTCTGACACATAGTAGGCATTTCATGTTATCTTCTTGATTGTTAAATGTTAACTGGAATACCGTGGGCAATGCAGACACAGGCCCTTACAGAAATAGCAAGGGACACGTTAATCAAATAATCACAGACAGATGCAGTTATAAACTGTGAAGTACCTTGAGGGGAAAACATGCAGGAGCATGTAGAATTATTGATGACTGAATGTCCACGTGACACTCCTGTAAACTGTGCCTCTGGCACACTTTCGGTCTCTCTAAGCGCATGTGTTGAGGCAGAGGAGAAATGAATTCACTCTAGTTGTCATCGGAGCTCAGATGGTCAGGACTAATTTGCTCCGAGGAAAAAAGTTTACGTCAGCCCGCCTCCTCGTTGAAAGAGGGAAGGGCACACGGATAGGGCCTCCCTGGGAACCATCTTGCAGGGTGATGTTTGTTTCCTGGGCCATCAGTCAGGAACGGAACTCACCCCCCGGAAGCCGGAGAGCAACGGTACCAGCGAGGGGGAGACTCTGTGCTGCCCTCATGTGGTGAAAGTGGAGCGTGCGCCTCTTCTCTCCCTGTTCAGGTGCAGAGCACCGTCCACACCAGCCCATCAGAGAACGCACCGCGTCCTTCCCCCTTGCTTAGAGGTGTGCTTGTTGTAAGGAGCTCTGACCTTACATCCATGAGCCTATTGGATATGGCTTTACTTAGAAGCCCCGTAGAAACCTGGTATTTAAAATGCCTGAAAATGAACTTATTGCCTCTCCTCTTCGATACTTTCCCGGCTGGTAAACGGCATCGTTCAGTCCCCTTCTCTCCCTCTGCACAGGGCAAAGCAATCACATTCCTATTCACCATGACTCTATGTATTTTACTGAATTTATCCTCTCTTTCCCCTCCCCAATGCTCTTACGTCAGTGATTAAGTTGTTTGTTCAGGAAACATACAGAGTATTTAGGCTTGTTGTTTTATTCAAAGGTTATTGTTTGATTTGTTGTTTGTTGGGGTAATTGTTCTTGTCCATAGCAAAAGCTTCCCTGAATATAAGGGACATTGTCCTATTCGGTTGGAACCGCGCCCCTTCTAGGAACATTACCAGTTCTTTGCTTCATTTAGTTGTAACTAAAATGTAAACAAAATGACCCTACCTTCTATTCATTTTCTGATGGAGTTGTAAATTTAATCAGAAAAAGACGAAAGCCTTCATTGTCTGGAAATAATGGTGTGTACCTTCTGTAAATGCCATCTGCATCTATCTTTGAGTTTAGAGGAATGCGTTTTAAAGGTAAATCAAACAGTACAAATGGACATCTTGCAGAAATCCATAATTAAATGGAGTTTTCCTCATTAGTGCTTTAAGTCACAATTTGCCACATAAATCCCAAACGCCTTGTGTACCACTCACTATTGATTGGTTAAAAAATTATAAAGAAGCAATTCTTATGAAATGTTTAGTGCGTTTTTTCTTGCCTGGAGAAAATTTTATTATTCAGTTTGTGATAGTATAATCTGTGATCCTAACAGTGATTTGACCCTTTTTAATTCTAAAGTGTGTGTCATCTGAATGGAAAAGATGAGCAGTGCAATTTATTTCACTAGAGGTGTTTTGCCTTTGAGAGAGTCTATAGATCATTGGATTACTAAAGGCTTCCTACTCTTCTGATTTTACAAACAGTTGGAATTAAAAAATAAGAATCAGTCCTTCTTTTGGTGAAAATATTTCAAATTTCTTAGTGTCTCCATTTGCGTGGGTACTATCTGTTGCTCTCTTTGTTTCCATTACTCTTAGATATCTGGTGTTGCAGAATCATAAAATGTTAGCTCAGCATTGTACTTTGAGATCATCCTCAAATAGAAGCTTCTGGAAAGACTCACAGTCTCTTTTAATCTTCGACGTACAAAGTTGGAGAGACTTGGGCCTGACTTTGGCCCTTCCCCCACCTTCTTTGATAACCAATACCAAAGGGATTATTGGTCACTTCTCACTCATTCTGTTGGTGGCTTTGACAAGGAGACAGTCATGAATTCTACTGAGACACGCTCCATTTCCCAGGTGTCTCTAGTAAATAGTGCTCTGTGTGGGGTGAACCGATGTAAATGAGTTATCTGTGGTACAAAGCTGATGGCATGGAACTAGTTTTGTTTTATTGAATTGTCTGTCTTGTTTGGCATAAGAAGTTGTGTTGAAATTCTTCCCGCTTCCCTGTCTTTTTTAGTTTTAAAATTTGTGGGTTTTGATGAGGGTGGTGCTTAGAACAGTTGATAATATATGATGTGCCATTATCTGTGTCATGTTCATTTCTGTGTAAGCACCTAATTTGGTCCATAATGGGGTGAGTCAGCAGAAGACTGTGCCCTTTGCTTGGGAGCCCTACGTTAAGTAATTTTGCATTAACTTCATGAATTATTTGTAATTCAGGCAACATTGAAACTACAAACTTCAGAAACGGATCCCATTCCTGTTCCCCTTGAAATTACTTGGTGAGCTAGCATCTCTCCGCATGACCAGAGAGACTGCTGTTTGGTTCACTTTTTCTTTTTCCCTTTTTTACTGTTGCTTTGCTGTGTCCCGTAAATCTGATTTCTGCCTTAGCATTTCCATCCTTTAATTACGGCAGATCCTTGGCATTTGCAGATTTCCAAGCTCATGGGATTGACTGTACTCTAGAGGCCCTGTAGTTATTTGTAGTTTTTCAGAAGTAAGAATTAGAATTGTATCTAGCATAGGCTGGTAAGCTAGAGAGAGGTCCTTTGCAAATCAATACACTCGACTGACCCCAAACCTTGGCATGGGATCACTCCTCCATCATGGAAGGTTCCAGCTGCCTCTGGGTAACTTAATCTTTAGTCATCCTACATTGGAGATTTAGGGACTGAATTATACACTATAGAGGTATGTGTGGATTTGGTGTTTGTGATGGTTTAGAACTCTGTTTCTCAAGCTTTTAAATAATTGCTAGTTCCTGGGAAACATCCCTAGAAATTCTGATTCATCGTTCTGAGGTAGGCCTGAAGATGTGTATTTTTTAAAAAGTTCCCCAGGCAATTCTCATGTGCAAACAGAGTTGGGGGCCAATGGACTAGGAGATAATTCAATCCTTCATAAACCCCAAGCTCTAGTTTAAAAGATGTGAATGGTTTCCCACCACCATCAAGAGAAAGACCAACCCCTTCAATGTCTCCTAAACCGAAGTTTCTCAGGATCTGGCCTCTGCATTCCTACCTCAGCCTCTTCTGGTGCCACTCTCATCTTCTTTGTACATCTCCCAGCCTCTGGTATGCACCCCACTCCTCCCTTCCAGGGCCTTCAGATGTGCTCTTTCCTTTGCTGGAAAGCTCTTTTCACCTCCCCTGCCCTAGTGAACTCCTATGCATCCTGCAGATTTTAGCCGAACCACATTTCCTCAGTGAAGTCCCTCCTGACCCCTTTTCCCCACCCTTGCTCACTCCCTTACTTTCTTATAGTGTTTACAATTGTGATTGAGGTGATTCTTTGCCTCTTGCCCATCTCCCCAACAATGCTGGAAGCTCCACCATGGAGGGCAGGACCATGTCGTCTCGGCTCTAGACTCCTCTTCGCAGCATGATGCTTGCAAAGAGCTGGCATTTAAGACGGTCATTGAGTGAATGAATATAAGGTTGGCAGCGTTCTTCATCTGTCACATTGACTGTTCCACCGTCAGGATAGAAGTGGATTAATTCGTTTAGGACTAAATGAAGTCCATTAACTGCTGATTAAATACTGTTCTAAACATTGTTTTAAGCCAGGGTTTCCCGGTCTGGGAGCTCTCGACATTTTGGGTTGGATAATTTGTTGGGGGGCTGTCCAGTGCATGAAGGACTTTGAGCAACATCGTTGACCTCTACCCACTCAATAGCCGTAGAAACCCCTCCCCGAGTTGTGCCGAACGAGAATGTCTACAGACACTGACCATTGTCCCCTGGGGTCCGAAATCAAACTTCGCTGTTCAAGGCAGAGAGACCAGGGCAAGAAGTTACCATGACTACCTATGGCGGTAGACCCCCCAGCACGGTTATCTGTTGGTCTTTGAACTTCTGGGCAAGGAAGAACTTGGTCATTGCTCAAGTTCATCTTGAACTCATAACTGAAAAAAAGAAGAAAGAGAAAAGAAAAAAAAGAACAGTTTGAAAATGTTGAGTCCTACTGGAGGGCTTTTTTCTATGTGCCCCTGAAAATTTTGGATTTAAGATAAAGAACAATAAGGGTGATGGCAATTGATAATGACTCATTTTTGTGGGCCCCCAGGGCCCTCGTGATGAAGTCTGGGGCAGCAGTATGTGTGTGAAGGAAGTGTGCCCCTTGAAGCCCTCCCCACACACAGTCCCTGCTTCTGTCTTTTTGACAATGTCTGGTCCCTCAAAGGTTTTTCTGCTTAACTGATTTCCAAACTTGGCTAATCACCAAAATGATAGGAGAGCCTTCTACAAGTAGACATGCCCAGCCCTCTCCCATGGAGATTCTGGGTCAGAACAGCAATCTGAACTTGTGAGGGGCTCCTTCAGTGGTGTTGATGACCCTCTGCGTTTGGAAGATGCTCCCTTAAACCACAAGAGCTGCAGCTAAACCATAGCAGCTAACCTAGCAGAGGGGACTACCTGGGAGTCAAGCTCCATGCTAAAGAGTCAGGGTTGGGGTGCATGTGTGTGGGGGCTCCCTGAAGGCAGTGGGATGGGCCAGCATTCTGTACAAAGGCACGGTGGGAGGAAATGAGTGGTGGGCACATGGCCTGCCTGAAATAGGGAAAGACTGAAGAGAATATTTAGATCAGGGACAGTATCCATAGCACCAGAGAACTCAAATCCTTTATTACTGAAACCCATTTGGCTGCCAAGAGGGGCTCTCATTTTCAATCTTCCTCTCTCCTCCCCTTTTCCTCTCTCAATGAAATAAAGCTTCCAGTATTTTCTTAATATTTTTATTTAGGGGAAAGAGAAGGAAGATGGGAGAAAGATGATCTAAGTGTTTTGCTACAGGCAAAATCTCCCTCTACTTTGAAAACTTTGAGAAGGCTAAGAACTGCTCACCAAATAGCTTTCTGCTGGAGCTGGACCACTCAGGGCAGTGACAGTGGCTGTGGGGGTGTTCTTGGGTGTTCTCACTTTACCCGGGAATTTCCATATGGTCCAAGAAGGGAGGGGGGCAGGGTGGGGCTGAGAGTTCACGTTCTCAGTGAGTGGCTGGGTTTATGCAGTAAGGGTTTCTCCACACATTCCAAGTAGCACTTACAGACTGTGTAACAAGTTCAATTTGTAAGAATCTGTTTAAAAGATGTCAACACACACGTCTAAAAAAAAAAAAAAAACAAAACCAACCCAAACCATATTCTCTCAGGGAAGGAGTTAGTCATGTTTCTTATTGCAGATAATTTGGAGGAATGGGCTTTGGATTACGGCGACATGAGTGCAATACAAATGTAATTGTTTGGAGGTAATTCGAAGAAGAATGAAGTGTGCTTGTACCGGGAGTTCAAGGATATCAAACAGTCTTTATATGATGGAGTTTGGGGTGAAAGCTCTCTTGGAAATTGCAGTCTGAGTTCTGAGCTGTCAGTCCCGAGACTGGGTCCTTCATCGTGGGTGAACGCCCAGCCCTCCAAGGGGAAAGCAGCTATTCTAAAAATTCTTCACCATTCACAGACCTCTCTTGCAGTTCCATGTAAGTGGGCACTTTATTTCTTAACACTTTATTTCACCGCAGCACATAATCCCGGGACGTAGTTCGTGATATTGTTGGTGTTTGAGGTTTCACAAAGATAGTGAGTGGTTAGGTAGAATTGAGACAGGCTTTAAAAAGATTTACATATTCCCCCCTTCTGTTAGCTTCGGTTTTTGGAATGGCTGACTAAGGTATAAATTATTGCTTATTGATGTGGCATTGAACATATGTTTGCGTAATAACTAGGAGGTTTAACTTGGAAGGAAAATACCCTTGGAGCTCAAACCAGAACCACAGAATCTGGATATCTGGGAGTGTGAGCAGCTACCTGATTATGTGGTGGGTAGAGTTTGGGGCCCAAGTCCACATGGCCTGGGCTCCAATCCAGTCTCAGCACTTTTAGTTGTGGTAGATTAATCTACCTCTGTATTGTGTCTTTGCCTCTCCCATTAAGGTGTAGAGTCTATTTCCCACCCCAGGAATCTGGGCTAGGCTGTGACCTGCTCCAGTCAACAGAACGCAGGGAAAATGATATCGTGCAAACTTCAAGGCTCAGCCTGAAGAGTCCTTACACACTTCCACGTTTGCTTGGAACCCCTGCTTCTGCCCTTCGAGCAGGCCAGAGCCAGCCTGCTGGAGTGTGAGAGACCCCATGGAGGCTCATGGAGGCCCCTCAACCAACAGCCAGCCCACCACCAGCAACAGAGATGCCTAGAAACATCCAGAAACATCAACATGCAGTTGATGGCAAAGCAGAAGGAACATAGCCAAGAGGAGAAAAAATGCGTAGCTGAGTCTACCTTCAATTCTGAGGGAGTTTGGGGGATTTTGATAACAGCAATAGAATAGCTACATTAGTGACATGCTCACGGACGTGCTGTTCAAGGTTTCTGTACCGGTTCCCTTGACTGTAAAATGGGTCTAGTCATACTACCTCAGAACAGAGCTCAGGACGTTCTTGAGCAGTGCCTTGTGCACTGTAAGTGGTGATGGTATCAGTCACTATTCTTACGGATGGACTGACAGTGAGGCTCCACCCCAGCTTGTTTGGGAATGTGCTGGTAACCCATAGACAGCTGGAGAGAAGTGACAGCCTCTGAGCTCCTCCTCAGGAAGAGGAAGCATGGGTTGGTGGGTGGAAGGTGGGGCTTTCTCTCCTAGTTCTAAGAAGGTCGGGGGAGGGAAGGAGGCAGCTCTTATCCTTGGAGGGAAGCTGGCCTGGTTCCTGGAGGCAGCGGGGTGGGCGTGCGGGGGGCTGTGTGCTCTCTGCAGCCCAGACTCTGCTTTCCCTTGCTGTACAGATTTTGAGCATTCAGTAGCAAGGAAAGCAATACTTTATTTTATGGAACTGGATATTTCAAAGTAAAGGAACCCCAGATTGGTGTTCATTCTATGTCGGATGGTGGTGATACTGGCGAATCTCACTCTCTCGGGCTTCAGCAGACACAGACAGAGAAAAGAGCCGGTCAGACCCGACCAGGATAACTGCCCAGTGGGGGAAGTGTGAGCAGGGGGCACTGAAGGCACGAAGCAGCCAGGCAGGCGGCAGGAAGTGAAGGACACAGTGAGCCCCGGAGGCCACGGACATTGGGTGGACAGCTGCACCTGACCCCTGTTCCCAGACCCCTGCTGCCGGTCACAACTAATCTCCTTCCAAGACGCACCTCAGTTTTTCCTCCGGAGAGATGAGCCCATGTTATCTGCTTTAGAGATTATTGTTTTCCAGTGACGGAAGAGCCTGTCTGCATGCCAGGCCTTGTTTGTTTGCTGCTTACAGGGACATCAAAGATCAGAAAGACGTAGTTCCTATCCTCAGCAAGGATAAGCACCCATGGTGGTCTGTCACTCTGACTGAATATTAGAATCACCTGAGAGCTTACAAAAAGCCATGTCTGGGCTCCACCACAGTCTGATTAAGCCAGAACCTCTGGGGGTGGAACGGGGGCATTGCAATGTTTCGAATGTTCCCTGTCCTGTTCTGCTGGGCAGCCGGAGCTGACTTTGCCGACTTGAATGGTTTTCACGTCTCAAATAATAAAAAGGAGTGGTTGCGGAGTTGGTTAGTATATGGCTCAATTATTTCAAGAACCCATGTTATTTTCCCACTTCTTCTCTGTCATCTTCAGCATGTTGACTTTTGCCTCAGCTTCCTGGTTGCAAAATGGTGGCAGTGGTACCATGCATTACATCACCCTCATTGCATCTTAAGACATAAAAGGGATGACTTCTATACACACACACACGTCTATGTACCTATCTATGAGTGAATAAAGCCTTTCTCAGAATTTCCCAGGAGAGAGTTCCCTTATAACTCCTGGTCCAGAATAGTGTCACATGCCCAAGCCTAAATCAGTCTCTGGCAAGGCAAATAAAACCCTTGTAATCTGCTGAGATCAATTGATGACTCACCCTCCTGGGGCTGGGGAGGCAGCCACTTACCCCGAGCCTGTGGCCAGGTGGAGAGTGAACCACGAACCATGTTGGGACTTTGCCAGCATGGAATAAGGAGGTACGAGTGGCTGGTGTATAGTGTCTGGCAGGATAGGATGGGCTGTGCTATGGTGACGAGTCAACCCCAGCATCCCAGTGGCTTAGCACAACAAACCTTGACTTCACAGTCATGAAGTCTGGCACTGGTTAGGTGGCGTTCTCCATGTGGTGACCTTGGATCCACGCTCCCTTGTTCCTCCATCTTGTGCGGCCCCCATCTCACCAACGTTGCTACCACATGGAAAAGAGTGGTCGCAGAGGCTTTTAACTCCCTCAACCCAGAAGTGACACACTTTGCTTCTGCTCATTGTCTATTGACTGGAACTACTCAGTTGGCCCAGACCCAACTCTAAGGGAGTCTGGGAAGGGTTGGGGGACACATGGGGAATTTCATGAGCACAAACTGTCTTTGCCAGAACTGGCAGCTAAGCCAGAAGTAGGGGAAGAAAATGTCAACTGAGTTCGGAGGAAAAAGGGTGTTAGGTCAAACGGCCATGTTGGTTGCATGTCCAGGTTTTGCTTCTGATCTTATTGGACTCCCATCATCTCTACTACACAGATGGAATACCAGTCACCACCTACATTGATGCATTAGTGAGGTTTTTGTTTATCGCTTTAAAAGAAATTTGTAAAGACGTGCTGGGTACCTCAGAGGCAGGAAATAATGTAAATATTTGGTGTCATTACCATGCTGTTTGAAGCTCCAGTCATTACTCAGCTGTGTCTGCATCCTGACATGGCAAAAAGTGATAATACTTACATTTACAGAGAAAAATGATGCTCTTCAGCCTTGCTCGGCTTCCTCATGCCTTGGTTCAGTAGCCCCATAGACCCCTTTTTCAACACAACTGGTCATTTTCCCCTAAGTCCTTGAATTATTTTTCAGAGAGCCATTATTCTGACTCATCTGCTTTTCCAAGAGAAGGTGGGTCATGTTCGTTCACGAATGCAAGTGTGTTTGTATGTCTATGGGGCTGTGAAATGAATTTTGGGGGTCTGGAACTTTTGATATAAGTATGTTCTCATCAAAAGAGACTATAAACTTCCCCAGAGCAAAAAGGATGATTTATCATCTTCATAGTACCTTGCATGGTCCTGGGTTTACAAGATGAGCTCTGTAAATCTAATTTAGTAGGAAATCGGTTGACTATTTAGGGTGGGAATGTGCTCAGTTCCTAGAGGATTTTTGGTAATGTACAAAAAAGGGTCAATTTTACTTTGTCAGCATGTGGATTATCTGAATTTCCGGTCTCTTTTAGGCAAAGTATTTATCTCAGGATGACTTCCTTCCGCTAGGCTGACACCACACAACAGCAGTTTACAGATGCTCAAAAAATACTATTTTAAAACAATGTTGCAACACTTAGCTGAAGGTCATGGATCTGGCAACATCAACCATTAAAACATAGCTAAGACCCAGGAAGTAAACAGCAAGAGACCTCTGGAGCAGATGGAAGGTAAAAGAAAACTCTTGCATTAAATTTCTTCATATCAGAGTTCCTTAGATTCTTACGCATGATCCAGTGATTCCTATTGTACCCAAAGTTCTGAAAGAAATGATCATCTAGTCTCCTAGAATGTGATAGCAGAAGTCAATATAAACCTGGTCAAAGAAGTTATGATTTGCATGCAATGGAAACCCGTCTTTTAGAATAATATAGCTATCTCTTTGATTAGCACAGAAATATGTCCACTATCTATAGTCGAGGAACAAGGCAATTTATAGGACAGCAAGTAAAATTTTCCTTTGGTTAGAGAGATAGTGGGTATGCACTCAGAACTTATTATAGCAGTGAATTAGATAGACCTGGCCCCTCCCCTGGGCACTTACAATCGTGGGAGAAAAAGAAGAGTCAATAGTGATTTCATTATTACAGGGTAAACAATGCTATGATTGGTGTTATGAGAGCGCAAGGGAGAGCCAACTACCCCAGCCCTGGGGAGTCCCAGAGGCCTTCCTGGAGGAAAATTACATCCCATAATGATTAGATTATCTTGTATTATGTTGCAGTGTACTTACTGTATTTTATTGCATGACATCACATCATCAATAACATCATTAATTAACAATTAATTATGATGAGGGGCACCTGCATGGCTCAGTCGGTTAGGTGTCTGACTCTTGATTTCAGCTCAGGTCATGATTTCAGGGTTGTGGGATCAAGTCCCGCATCTGGCTTTGTGCTCAGCGGGGTTTGCTTAAGAATCTCTCTCTTCCTTTCCGTCTGCCCCTTTCCCTGCTTGTGTGCTTTTTCTCTCTAAAATAAATGAGTAAATCTTTAAAAAATTAATTACAATGAATAATAATAATACGAATGTCTAAGTTAGGCCTGTGGAAGGAGGTCAAAGGCAGGGTTTTAGAGGGACAAGAAAATTCTCTTAGATGAAGGGACTGTTTGTGGAAGGGCTTGAGAGAGGCCTAATTGGAGGAGGTGAACAAAGCTCAGCCTGGCTTGCAGTTTTAAAAATGGTAAACTGGTACTTTTGGGTGTTGAAATTTTGAGTTTTATTTACTTTCTTCTTTATGCATAATCTATATTTTTTGAATATGTATAATGAGCACGTTTATTTTCCAATGAGAAAAGTGCTATAAATTTATTTTTGTTTTGAAAATTAAAAAAAGACATTTTTGTTATTTAGAACATTTATTAGGTGGCTCAGGGCTTATGTTCCGCAAATGGCACGTAAATCTTCCCGAAGCACCATGAATTGAATGTAATGAGGAAATTATTAAATTATCCAAGGCTTTATTTAGATTGCCAAGGAAAGATGATTCTCTGCATCGTGTGTTATTTTGAATTGTCCACAGGAATCCTCCATTTTAACGTCAAGAAGAACCTGGGAAGGACCACTTGCATGGATTTGTTCTGCCTTTTCCCTTTTGTGAAAATACAAGATACAAACTGTTCTTCAAAGATCTTTCTTCCCCTCTCTTGGTGGAAGCATATGAGTTCCAGGGATTCATGGGGGCGGTCTCTGGGTCCCAAGCCCTTAAGGGACAAGTGTTACTAAATATCCCTTTCATGTCTTCCCAACAGTGGGGACGGCTCCAGGCCCTCGGTCACTGAAGACCCACCAGGCTGGTTGTGTCCTGCCGGAATGATGGTGAGGTGGGGAGTGGGGTAGGCCGAGGACATGGATGGAAAGTGCCTTTGTGTGGCCTCTTGCCTGGGCAGCCATCCTGGATCCAGACGAAAGAACCAGCGAAGAAGAAGAATGTTCTCTGGAAGCTGTAGTGTCTGCACATCAAGTGTGAGCCCAATTCACCTGCATCAACTTCTCCTGTCTTCTTGCTCTGTGATCTATTCTACAATCCACTGAAAATGAGCAGATCTAATATGGTATGACTGAGTGTCAATGTTGGGGACTGATAAGGTGCTGTGAGAGTATTGGGAGGGAAACCTAATCCAGATCCTTGTGGTCAGTGAAGTCCCCTTCCCGGGGGGCGCAGATGGCTAAGGAGGAGACATGAAACTGAGTAAGACTGAGCCAGGTAAAGAGGGCTGGAGAAAGGCTGGTGGGGATAAAGTCAAGGAACTGCTGGTGGCTAGCTAGGTAGGATCCAGCGTGTGCCACAGACAGGGCATGCTAAGCAGAAGACCACTGAGATGAGAAGGGGCCAGCTCATGAGGCACCTTTTATACTACGTTCAGAAATTTAGATTCTTCCCAAGGCCAGTGGGGAACTGGAAAGAGCACAGTCAGATCTGCATTCCAGAATTCCCATTCTGCTGGACGGGGCTCCTTAGGGGGCTGGTAACAGGTTGGGAGTGATGATGTGGACTGACCCTGGAGGCGAAGGCTCCAGTCATTCCAAAAAAAAAAAAAAAAAAAAAGACAGAGCCAACCTTCGTTTGTTTGTTCCTTTCTCCCAGGGAGTTGCAATTAGTTCAAATAGAACGGATTTATTTTTTCAAGAGTGAGTGGTGATGGTTGAGCAGCCCTAGGGCTCGGGATGGTGGTGGATGCAGGATAATTGAGACACTTTCATAGAAAAAGAACAGGTAGGACACAGCTGCTGAGGTCCCATTGCCCTGGTCCTTCGGGGGCTGCATGGTGACTGCAGGGGCCCTGGGGTCCACTGATGCCTCAAGCATCGCCCCCAGGCTGAGTAAACACCTGTTCGGTACACAGGTCCACATCTTCAAATTTGTGTGAGAAGTACCATACAAGTTCATTTATAAGTGTAATACATTCAGAATCATTTCCTTTGTGGCTGTTTTCGATCCAACAAAGCTTAAAGCATAATGACCTTTAGGTGGGGTTCTGAGAAGTATTTTGTCATTAATAACATCCTCATCCATAAAGGCTGCTAAGCACGGTCGCAGAGGGAAGGATGAGACACAGTCTCAGCCCCCGTGGATCTCCTGGCCCTGATTGATCACCCACTACAGATTTGGATCCAACCCCAATAGATGGTTTTAAGTGGACTTTCATGAAGAACAGGAACATGGCGGGTGGATTTAACCAAGGTTCGAATGACTTACTCATTTTGATTCTTCCTGCCTCTCCTTTTCTTGTTTAGCACTGACATTTCCTCTCCTTGCAAACTGTGGTCCTTACAGGTAGCATATGGTGACTTCGCCTAACTAGGCCTTTAGCTAGAATGGCAGAAGGCAGATACAATTTCACAGCAAGCCCTGAAAATCTCCTGATTTGATTTGATGATGATATTAACAACCATAACTAACACAAAAACACTGTGAATAACAAGAAGCTTGACATTTATGGAGCCTTTGAAAATGAGCCTTTGCCAAGCCCCATCAGTCTCTCCCGCAGGGGCTGAGTGGTGCAGATTAAGTGCAGATGGAACTGCCCGTGTTCCGGAAGGCAAGGCGGGGGGGGGGGGGGGGGAGGGGGAGAAAGCAAACACAGCTCTGTCTCAGAGCAAAACTGCAGGACTTTGCTCAGCCGGAGGCCCTGCCTCCCCGTAGTTGCTGACTGTTAGAATCACTTTGGGAATTTTGAAAATAGAGATGCCCAGGCCCCAGGTAGGCCAAACCCAATCAGAATCTCTGGGGTGGGGAGTGAGCATTGGAATTTTTCAAGGCTCCCAGTGCAGTCACCCTTAATGGGCATCAGTACTCCTGGAGGGATATGAAAACACAGATGGAAGGGCCCCGCTCCTAGAGTATCTGATCCAGGAGATCTGGATGGTACCTGAGAATATGCATTTCTAACAAGTTTTTGGGTGATATTGTTGCTATTGTTGTCCCACTACTCTAAGCTCTTAGGACATCTGTGCCTGAGTTTGAGCCTAGAACCCTCATTCTGTTGGGGGGAGGGGCAGTCTCAAGTCTTCTCTTCTATTGTATCTGGAAGAACTTCGAAGATAGATCAAATTAGTTGTATGTTTTCCTTGGATAGCCCTAGCTCCAGGAACAATTTTATAAAGTCACAAATGTTTTGATGCACAAGTGATGTACAATCCGTCATTGCTCATGTTGGATGATGTGACAAGATTGTTACAGTTGTGTTCCTGCCTGAACTCTACTGCGTAACTTCCCCTTAGAGTGCTTCTGTGGGTGAGTGCAAATGTAGCCCTAGCGCTGGGCTGGCTCTCACTTGACCATGGGGGTTTCTATCCTTTCAGTCTTTAAGGGATGGGGTTGTGGGACTGTTTCTTAGGATCCTGACTGCCATAGTGCCCACCGCTTCATCGAGCCATGCGAGTCAGGCTGGGACCAGGCTAGATCTGCTCCCTGAGTAGGGACAGGCACCAGAAGCAGTGTCTGGATGAAATGTCAGGAAATGAGAGGTGGCCTTGCTCATGGTCCGCACCAGAGAGGGCCATTCCAGAGTGTTGGGGAACTAAAGGAGGAGGTGATGTTTGGAGACCTACATAGATGGCTCTGGAGAAGGTACGGATGGGGTTCTCGGTCAGTGGGCAGGGACCTCTAGCAGGACTCAGAAGAGGGATGAGTTTAGGGTTGAACTTCCATCCTTTGGGGAGAGAGGTCCGAGGCAGGAACTGAGGCCTGGGTCTGGAGCACAAGACAAGGTTCTATGAATGAGGCACTGGGTTTTAGGAACAAGACAGGGGCCTGGTTACTCAAATTGGGTTCAGAGTTAGGGCCCGAGCACCCACAAAGTGGGTAAATACAATGCTTGAGTTGCCCAAGTGCTTTTAGCATTGTTTTCAACAGGCTTGTTTCAAGAGAATAGGCGAGGGGGAACCTTAAAGCAGAGGCCAGCTGGCCTCCCCTCTGGAGAGAGGTGTTTTTTGAGGTTTGATATCAGCAAGGTATGCCACATTAGGGGTAAATCTTCCCACAGTGGAGCCTTATATGTATTTCTCTTCCCTAAGCCCCAGTCAGTTAAGCTGCGTCAAAATGTTTGTGTGAAACCTCAAGTCACTGGCTGAATATTCTTCGGTGGATCATGCTAGAATATGCTTGCAGAGGTGGTCAGTATACATTTCCAATCTCATGTCCTACAGTGAGGGAGATGTGCCCTGCGCAGAGGGAGTGGATTACATTAACTTCCTGAGGATGCTCACAGAGAGATGGGTTTGGTAGAACAGTTACTGTATTTTGTTTACACAAAAGGTTTTCCCAAATTTCTTTCTCTGGAAACATACTTTGTCCTTATGGCTAGAGGGTGGTCTTGGACATGAGGCATGGCTAATTATAATCGACCATGATTAATCTAAGGGATGACCAGGTAATTATTGCAAGACCAGTTAGAGTCTTTCTCTGCAACTGACTTATAATCACAAAGAAGAGACTTATCTCTCCTTCTGCTGGGTTGGCTAAGTTGAGTTTGCTGAGAGCCATGCTCCCATCATGTAGAAATGGCCTGCCAGGAGCAAAAAGACCAAGCTGATATGTAAACAGAAACGAATGGGGAGAGGAAAAAGATACACATACCCTGCACACGCCCAGTGGTGTGGAATGTCTGGATCTGGTTCTTGTATGTTTTTCTTCAATCTTTTGAGTGTTATTTCTGATGATGAAGGCCAATAAATTCTCCCCTATATTTGATTGAGTTTGCTTAATAACTGAGATCCCAAATTAATAGTGTGTGGACTGGGAATCTCAGAGGATAGAGAAGGAGCTCAGAGAACTAAAGGCAAAAATCAGAAAAAGTTGCCAAAGAGCTCTCTGGAGGCATGAGCCAGTGAGAAGGCAGCTCCTCGAGGAAGGCAGCACCTATGATGCTGAATCAGAAACCGAGAGAACAGAATCCTGGTCGGCCTCTGCCATTGGCTGGTTGTGTGACCTGCAGTTTCTTCATCTGTAAACTGAGGGGATAGAAGGGCTAGATTTTTTTTAAAAAAGATTTTATTGATTTATTGGAGAGAGAGAGAGAGCGAGCGAGACAGAGTGCATGAGGTGGGGGGAGGGGCAGAGGGAGAGGGAGAAGCAGACTCCCCACCGAGCAGGGAGGCTGATGCGGGGCTCGATCCCAGGACCCTGGGATCGTGACCTGAGCCAAAGGCAGACGCTTGACCGACTGAGCCACCCAGGCGCCCCGAAGAGCTAGATTTTATCAGTGTCCATTCCAGGTCTGGCTAGCAAACTGTTAATGCTCCCGAGAGGGTCCCTATCAAAGTACCCCAATCCTGATGCTGAATGCTTCTCCCACAAGAGTCCTCTCCAAAGCACAGCGTGATTGGAATGAACTCTCCTTAAGAATGCTAGTATTTTTGGCTCATTTAGCCTCGCACGGGTCAATGATGTTTTTGAAACACATCAAATTTTGGAAAGTACAGAATGTTGAAATGAAGTGATTTAATTAGCCTTTAGAGGCTAATAGAATACATTCTGGTAACATAGTTTATCTTTTGGAGATGCAGCTGGATGAGGACATGGAGTGGGGTGAGGAGTGGTATTTGTGCCAGAAGGCTACATGCATGTAGGTACCTCAGAAGAGAAAACAGGGACTGCACTGAACATGGTGACATGCTGCGTGTGTTTTAGCCAGGATTGTGTGCTGGAAGCGCTTGTAGTTGCCTTGAAATTAGGCCCTAAGATTGCTGAAACCAGAGTCTTGATTTCCTAGAAATGTGTGTTCTTCGGGCTTGTGAGAGGTTGGGGATGGGCAGGCACCTGTGTCAGCCACCAGGGCTGTGCCGCGGGTCCTGGCTGAGACCACCCACACTCCCAGCTGTTCCAGACCCCTGCGCTTTGATGTTGGCATTGTGAGCATGTCCCGCCACTGCAAAAGGGAGCATCAGGGAGACACATTTTCCCGTCTGCCGCGTGCGTCTTCATTACGAAGTTGAAAGCTGGGTGCCCAAGTGTGAGAGCACGGGTTCCTAGCTCTCACATCCATCACCCTTGCCTCCTTCCACAATGCCTACCCTATATCCTAATCAAGCCACCTGCTCCCCAGAAGAATTGATCTGCAGGGTAGGAAAGAATCTCTGTTTTTGCTTTCCATGTCGGGACTCCCAAGGGTTGCCACATTGGGAAGTGAAGTGGAGACAGCCTAGAGAGACAAGGAGCGAGCTGAGGAGGTCGGTGAACCTGCAGTGGGCAGAGGAAATGAAGAACGAGGGGGCAGTGAGGACACAGGCAGGAGGCTGTCGGCTAGGAAGACAAGCCAGGTTATTTCTAACTTCGCAAAGCCAACAGCTGAAAGCTTCAAGATGCAGTTGTTCCTGTTTTCCCTCATTAAACAATGTACCACAGAGAAATTTCCATTTATAATACAATTAGCCGGGACATGAACCTATTTTGGTCCTGCAAATGCTCCGGACTTAGCGATAGTTAAGGAAATTCCACAGGGTCCCTTTGAGGATTGAGGGTTGAATGAGATGGGAAAGGAAAATTTTGATTCCTTATTTCCAACAAGTAGTTTAACTTTCTTAATTATTCCAGGTGTCCTTGACTAAGCACCTCACCAACCTGCTTTATTTTCTTTTTTGACAAAACCTATTCCAAACCTCTGCTCACACAGGAACCCTGGGAAACACACTTGTACGTAATTACATGGGAGCCCAGTTGCCTCCAACAATAATCTTGGAAGTGTAATCTTGGCATTGGGCACGAATGGCGGAAAACGAGCAGCTTCCTCCTCTAAAGGATGAGGCAGGAGGGTTTATATTAGAACAAGAGGGATTCCTGTAGGACACTGGGAATTCAAATTTAACTCATTTTACAAAACAGAAATCCTACAAATCCAATTAGGAATTCAGGAAACTGCAAATTAGCGCATCTCACTTTTTCTATAAGATTTATAACAAAAGAGGCAGTCCTGTGTCATACTTCTCTCTACCTCTGACCTTTATTCCTCGAGGCAACTGCAAATAGTTCTTTACTGGTTTCTTCCTCCAAGTATTTTCATATTTCTAAAAATCATACAAATATACTGTTCTTATTGATTGTTCAGTGTTAGATATTATCTACTGACTTTCTCTCACTGAAGATAATTATTGACTCTCTTACCATGCCATTTTTCCTCTACTCATTCAACAGTCAAGTGTTTTTGTTAGTTTAACATCCGGTGCTCACCTTATTGTGAATATATATAATCCCAACTGATAAGCCATATATGCATGTATGTGTATATGTCCCATCATTCTGGAGTTTCTCGCCACTATTTTAGTGGTTCCCTTGGTCTGTCTTCCATATTGGACCCCCCATTTCCTAGTTCTCATGGCTTTCCACTTGTTTGGTTTTAGTTTGGGTGAGGGTTGTTCTTGCGTAGCTTCCTGAGAAAGGATACATGGTAACTACACCTTTAAAAACATGTGTGACTGAAAATGTTTAATTCTGTCTTCACATTTGATCAATTGTTTGACTTCATATGGAATTCTGATAGCTGGTAGTACTACATTGGTAGTAAATACGACCCTCATGATTTTAAAGACATTTCTTTATCCCTTCCTTGTCATCACTGGGAAATGCAATTCGATTCTGATTCCCAATCCTGAGATTACCTCTGTTTTCTCTTTGGAAGTGTGGGGTCTAGGGTCTACACTTTATTCACAATGTTATAAAACATGATGATGAGGAGTCTTGGTGTGAATCATTTTTCTTTCTTTGAACTATATTTGCTGTGTCTTTTTAACCCGGAACTCAAACCCTCTGGTTCTGGGACATTTTCTCTAATTAATTTTTTGGTAATTTCCTTTCTTCCTGTGTTTCTGTTTTTTCTTTCTGAAGCTCCTATGAATTGGGTTTCCTAGATATATATGCTGATTTTCTTATCTTTTCTTCTCTTCTCATTTCCCACCTTTTTTTGGTTTTACTTTATAGGAGGTTTCCTCAACTTCATTTCCTAGACTGTCACCGAATTTTTCATTTCTGCTATCAAAGTTTAAATTTTTTAATAATTTTTTCATATTTTCATGTTTCTTCAAAAAAATAACATCACGTTCTTATCTCATGGTTACAATGTCCTTTTTTTAATCACTCTGAGAATATTAATTATAGCTTTCTTTGGATTTTCTTTCTGTTCCCCACACATTCAATTTTCTCTGAGTTTCTTTTTTCTGTTTGTTATGTTGCTTTTTATCTTTCAATAGACACTTTTCTCAAATGTTTGAGGATCCTGGGCTCCCTGCTCAGTTTTATTGTTGTTGTTTGTTTGTTTTTAATTGAAGCAGACAAGAGTGATTGGGAGCAGTGTCCATTGGTAGGACTTGTCAATGGTGGGCTTCACTTTGGTGACTGTGGAAGGCCATTTCAATGGGGAACTTCCAACGGTTTGAGTATCCATTGGTCATTTTCTTGGGCTTTGAATCTTCCCCAGAGAAAATTGTTCCAGCTTTTTGCCCGGGGCATCTAAACCCGACTGAGCGTTATGGAGTGAAGTGGAAAAAGGAGCCTAAGCCCATCACCATGTACTATGTACCTAGACTTTCTTATGAGGGCTGTGTTTTCAGTATTACGCTGAAGTCACAGGGGACACCTGGAGTCCCTGAGCTTGGAGTCGTTTCGGTCCTAACCACTGAATGCTCCAGTCTTCTGGTAGAGTTGAGTAGGGACATTTGCTTGCTAGTGTGGAGATTTGTGAGTCTAATTATTCCTTAGACCTTCCGCCTATTGAGCATCATTCATGCCCTTATGTTCAGAAGCACTTTGTGCCTCCAATGGGTGAGCCTTCCTGATAGTCTACAGCATAAACAAACATCCTTTTGGGCCCCTCCTGCTTCCAGCTTACTGTCAGAGTTTTCTGCTGTCTACAAATTTATTTTTGTTTTCTTTTTCTTTTTCAGATTTTGTTGCTATCTTCTTCTCTCCCTTCTCTTTGTCTTATTGGGTTATTTAAATTCATTTACTGAAATTTTAGAGGATTTTTTTAAAGAAAGTCCAGGTGAATGTGTGTGGTTGGTCTGCCACGTTTAACAGAAGGCCCTGCTTTCATTTATCTCTGAGAAAACAGCCCCAGAAGGAGGAACGCATTTGCCTAAGGTCACATATACATTAAGGGAAGAGTTCTCATTTCAAGTCTTTCAACTTAATTTAGGACTATTTTAATTTACCTCTGATGCTCCTGAGAAGGTTTGCCCAAGTCGTATTGTAACTATGTGAGTCCTGTTTTAAAGGGTATCAGCAGAGGCATCATCACGATTGCCACCAATAAAACAACTTTTGATTTCATCCACTTAACATGTTTTATTGAGCACCGTGGTGTGCTGGTAAAGTGGCCCATAGTTCAATGTATTGACTCACACAAAAACGAGTTCAACAGACACTGTGCTTCCTCCTGTAGAGGTTACTGTGTAGTGGGGAAGATAGATGTCCAGCAAATAATCACACTCTGGAATTTCACTTGCCCGCTGTGTGTCTACATTCAGGCTCAAGTGCAAGGCTGTTAATAAGTTGTGAGGGTTAAATGAGATGATGCATGGAGGGGGCTTAACTTAACACAGTGAGCGAACCTCTGTAAGCTCTTGATTAAGTTGAGCTATTATTATTGTCTTCATTACTAGTTGTGAAGGAAAGTGAATAGCATTATGAGAAATTACAAGGGGTGTGTGTGTGTGTGTGTGTGTATACCTGTGTGTGTGTACGATGAGATTCTCCTAGTTTGAGAATCACCTACTTGTGTAGTACTGTAGGCACTTGATAGGATGTTTTAAAGAAACTGGTATAAAACTTTCTTACAGAGAGCAACTACCCTTTGATTTGCTGTTTGTGTAAATTGTGATTTATCATGGAACATGTTTGTTTCTATCTGCTTTTGGAAATTGAGCCAGTACTTCCAATGACCATGAGAAATTATAAAATGTCAAAAGAGTTGTAGACCCATAACATTAAATTTTATGGGTTAGAACAGTGTGGCTATTTGAAAAAATAATCAAGACTGCAGAAAGAGGAAAATGGCGGGGGGTGGGGGCATGGAGATGTTTTACAGGAGTCAAACTTCTGGGTAAAATATAAACTATTTCAGGGAAGGAGGAGGCAGGGACTATTCATTCAATAGAAGGAAAGGAATTCTCTGATTTCGAGTCCACTGCAACAAAATACAGGCTATTGACCAAGATCTGAGCTAGAAGACCAACCAAGGATGCGAATAAAGGAAAAGACCATAGAAGATCAGTCAGGATCTCGGGGGATAAAGACTTTTGGCAGAAGAGTAGAGTCCAAGGCACCAAGGCACCATGAGAAGGGAGGGGTGGGGTATAGGAGAGGTAAAGAATGCAACCCTGAGTTCTGTTTCGTCTGCAATTAATGGAAACATGAAGAATATTGAATTTGTAGAAATGTTTCTGGTTTGTTAAGGAAAGAATTATGAATATGTAAACATGGAAATATCTTCTAAATATAAAATATAAACAAATAACTCTGGGACATAAGTATCCTGTCTTTGCATTTCCCTAGAAGGAGAAATATGTGAGGCAATAAGAGATCAGAAGAAACTTGCTAGAAGAGATCCAAGAAGTGAGGCATCACCGATCCCCTGCCCTGCCTCCCCCATCCTCCTTCTTGATGTGACCAGAAAGCAGCTGGGTGATTATTTTATATATATTTTAACTGTGACAATCATGGCTACTCTTCTTAAACCTTTTTCTGGGCCATACTTTTCTTTTTGCATAAACTTTGCCAAGGCTGTGATCTCTCAGAGCAAATTTCTTGGCAAATATAAGTGATATAGCTTGAAAAGCAGGGGAATGATTCACATGCAATTCAGGATAGCAGTTCCTTCTGGGAGGGAGAGGAGAAAGAAGGGGAGGGGAGAGAGAGAGAGAGAGAGAGAGAGAGAAGTGTGCTTTGGGCCAGGAACAAACAGGTTGGGCTCTATAGAGAGGCTTTGGCTCCCTCCCTGGCAAACCTTTACTCCTGCAGGAGCTATTTTCTACTTATTGTAGAAAATGACCTGAGTTCCTTCAAAGCGTCTATGGATTGGCTATTGATGTGATTTCCCAGGAGAGTCTTTCTGTTTTTTTTCTTTTTCCCAGTCTTGTCTCACACCAAGTAATTAAGCTACCCCAATCTGGATCCTTAGGCCACCAGCTCTAGATCTCATTGGTTGATGTTCCAGTGTTTGGAACATGTCTGGGGTGAGAGTGTGAAGTCTGAGGTCCAGTTCTTTCCTCTCCTAGAAACCAGGATGACCACAGGCCAAGACCCTGGTCTTTGGAGTCAGAGAGTTTAGGGTTCAAGGCCCAGCTGAACTACTTCCTGAGTTGTCATTGGGACAATTAACCTCTCAGATCCGGATTTAACTCCTTTGTACAATAGACATGATAATACCTGGCCTGAAGGGGTGTTCAGAGAATTAGGGATAGGTGCTGCTCAATTGTCGCTCTGAGTAAGAATCATAACTACTGATACCTGGTCTTGCTTGAAAAGCATTAACCATCATGAAATAACCAATTCCAATAGGACTCAACATGACTTAGCGTACAGACTCACCCTTGTGAAAAGCAGCTCAATTATAGTCAATCTGGGGCATACCCAATTGTATTCAAAGCAGCTCAATTACTACCTGCGATCTGGGGTATCCCCCCATACCCTTTATTTAGGTCCCCTTTCTAAGCCATGTAATATTTATGGCTTGTCTTTCTGGATGAACAGTCCTTTTGCTGCATCTCAGTTTCAGCTGTGGAATTCAGAGTGGATTTCCTGTACAGGTGTAGCCTGTGTTTTAAGTCAGACCATTCCAAACACGTCCTCCAATTTTGTGGGTAATCAGTCTGGTAGTTTCTCATCTGATTTAATAATGGGTGGATATAGAAACCTAATTTTATTCCTTTGGAGGAGATAGACCACAACAATACATCTGCATCCATCTGTGTCATTCTCAGGGCCTGAAGGTCCCTTGATGTCAGGGAATTCTATTTTATTCATTTTTAGGTTCCCAGGGCCCAGCATGGAGAAGTCCTGAATTAACTTGTTCAGTCATTTATCCAGCAAGGCATATTCGGGGATATTCAGTGTAAGATAAGGGCAGGATTCTGGGCTCTGACCCTGAACAAGATGAACGTGAGCCCACAATCCAGGAAGAGAGAGACATTAAACAAACAGTTACACAAATGATGAATGACTGTTCATGTATGCTGAGGGAAAAGGACACAGTTGCCATGAAACATAACATGGAGACCTGACAGTGGTGGGGGATTTCAGGCTCAGGAGATTTGGAGGCTGGAAGAGTTACCAGGTCAACCTGACCATAGTGTGTCCTCCTGCTCTGAGCGGGGTCTACGGGGGCTCTTATGACCCGCCTGGTCTAGATACCCCTGAAAGCCGGCTAATGTCTACACCCTAGATGAAGATGAGGTTGGACTTCTTTGATGCAACATGCTTTAAGCGCCTACTATGTGCCTTGGGCTTTTGTACGTGTTGCCTCATTTAGGCCCAAACCAGTGTATTTAGTGTAAGCCATACTTACAGCTGAAGGTTCAGTGTGTTTGGTGTCATACTTACACCTGAAGGTTCGGAACGATCCTAAGTTCCCCATAGGTGATAACTGATGGATCCTGCACAACAGCTTGTCCTCTGATTTCAAGCCGTCTTTTGTTTGCAGTGGTTTTCTTTTCTTTAGAAAATTTTCTTAGTTACTGCACCTTTTTCTCAAGCAAAGCCCAATATATAAGCCTGTCAGAAGAAAGCCATCCTGGGCAAACTGGCGATGGAGGATCAGGTTACCACCTGCTGGTCTCCCCTTTGTGCCTCAGGCAGCTTCCAGATCGGAGGACCTAAGACTTGTAGGAGGCTCGGTTTTAAAGCCATTCCTCGACACCACACTGTACTTCTCAGCTCAGGAAAACCTGCAGCTTAGTTACTATCGCATGAGCACAATTAGATGCCAACAGTTTATTAGAGTTTTGTGATTGTAAGGGAGACCTCTCTAAGCCCAGGAAATGAGCAATCCCTGTTAAATATTCATGAGCATTAATATTGGCCAGGTCTTTCTAATTTCAGGCTCATTTGGATTTTCGCCTGTGACACTTTTATGTAAACAAGGAAGCTGAACCGGGGAGGAGTGCTTTGCCTCCAGCAGGTGCAAAGTAAGTATTTGTTGATTTGATTTCCCAGGTTAGCCCTAGAGGAGGAAGTTATTTTAAGTACCTACAATGCAGACCATGCTCCTCCCTCTGGGACGAGCAAAGACGTAGGCTCTCTGGGCCCTAGCCTTGAAGACTTCACAATCCAGGTGCAGATAGGACACGTGTGCCGAAACAACTAGACAACCCTACAAATTGACAAGTCATCAAGTGCTAAATCATATATTGCAGTTCCTGGTGCTATGCGAGGTCAGGGAAGAAAGAGATTAATGAGAGGGAAATGGAGTAATGAAGGTTAACTGTAGAGCCAAGTGGTCCTCTTGATAAATTGGGTCTTGATAAATTGGTAGGAATTGGAGAGAAAGGAGAGGGCGTTCAAGGCAGGGCAGCTACACACGGAGTAAAGACACGGAGGCAGGGATCGACAGGGAAGGAATTTGAGTGATTGGAGAACATGGGAGTGGGGCAATGGGAAATGACTTTCGGGGTCATTTGGGAAATTAATAAACAAGATATACACTTCTTAATGTAGGATACAATCACAGGAACTCAAGAGAGCAAAAGGAATCAGAGCTCTTGTGACTTGGGTCCCAGCTCCTGTGAGTGTATTCATAGCAGAGGCAGTAGAACTGAGGTATATGAAGCCAGACAGAGGAGCTGTTGCTTGATCTTACGGAAAATAGGGAGCCATTATAGGTTCTGTGAGAGGGAGTCCTATTTTGGAAAGATTGCTCTTCAGCATGCTTTTGAACAATCAGAGGGGTGCTTGCCTCCCTTTAGCACACATTCCAAACTTAAGTCTTCTGATGCTTGTAAGCTCTCAATGATGACCTAACCTAAGACTGGTTTTGTGAAATTCTTGATAAATGCTTCCAGTTCATTTCAGTTCCAAATAAATTGTAAATGTTAATCAATCCAAATGCTCTTATGAACAATAATTTGGTAGAGTTAATGAAGTGCTAACAATGAAACATGAAGAGCCTCACTCACGTAAACTGTTAAATGCTGGGATGTCCCTCTAACAGTATCCCTACATTGACATTTTTGCAAGTACAGAAAATACATTCAGTAAAAACAACTGTTACATCAGGCAAGCACCAAGCCTGACCTCTGGAACAATGATGCCATTTGTGTATCGATTTTTGTGAATCAAGAACTGAAGTCTGGCCTCCCTCTTCACATTTATTTTATGACCTGCATGCTGGGTCTCCACATTTCAGAGAGAAGGCAGGCTGGGTCCCTCAGATCAAAGTGCAGGGAGGCACTGGAAATTAGACATTGATTTGGTGCCTCAGAATTAGCCAACCACTGTGTTTAAATAGTGATGATGATATATACCATTTATCAAATTCCCAGAATTCAATGATTGAAAACATTTTACATTATTCATTAAGTCTTCAAAACACTCCATCATGTATATATTTTCATTACCTCTACTTTCTGAGTGAGGCAACTGGGGCTTGGAAATTGACTCACTAATACACAGAGAGGAAATGGTGGAAAGATGGCTATGAACCTACATCTTTTTTTTTTTTTCAAAGACTTTTTAATTTATTTGACAGAGAGAGACAGAGCGAGAGAGGGAACACCAGCAGAAGGAGTGGCAGAGGGGGAAGCAGGCTCCCCACTGAGCAGGGAGCCCCATGCGGGGCTCGATCCCAGGACCCTGGGATCATGACTTGAGCCGAAGGCAGACGCTTAACGACTGAGCCACCCAGGCTCCCTGAGAACCTACATCTTCTTGACCAGATTCTATTCTTTTAACTTCTTCCTTATCCTGCTTCTCCATGATGATGATGATGATGATGATGATGATGATGGAGATTATAGTTTCTGTGGTGGACATTTTTAGTTGCCTAACCAATAGCTTGCTGTCTTCTTTACCTGTGGACCTTGTGTGAGTAGGAAATTTACCCAGCTAAAAGACTTACCTAGACTCCCTTGCACCTTAGGGTGGCCATGTGATGGCATTCTGGCCAATGAGACATAAGCTGAAGGTTCTTGCTGATTTCCCAGTATACACACAGATCCTTCTGGCAACTCCCTTACTCCTATTCCTATCTTGAATGTGGATACAATGACTTGATGTGTAATAGCCATCTTGCAACCAGGTGAGCAAAAGCCAGAGGCTAAGGGAGTGGAACAGGAGTTTAGAGATAACTTGAGTCTTTGATGACTCTTTTGGTAGATGCATGGATCTTGGCCTGCTTGCATCCTACCTACTTACTATGTGATGAAAACAAATCATTGACTATTTAATCCACTTCTATTACTTGCTGCTTAATGCAATCCTAACTGATAAAATTATTATGCCTTTATAGCCCCTAACATACATCAAGGTTTTTCAAGTGCGACTTACTGACATTTTGAGTCTGAATTACTCTTGGTGGCTGGGGCTATTCTGTGCATTGTAAGATGTTTATCAGCATCCCCGGCCTCCACCCACCAGTTGTGACAGCCAAAAATGTCTCCAGATATTGCCAAGTGTCCCCTGTGGGGCTAAGGAGCCTCACAGAGAACTGTTGCCATACATAATTTCATTCAATCTTCTCAATGTTTTTGGAGGTAGGTAGAAATGTTTAATTTCATTTAAAAGGTGGGGAAACTAGACTCTAAGAAATTAAGTGAGCTGCCAAGAGTTATGATATTAGGAAGTAGATGGGAACCCAGGACTTTTGGCTCCAGAGTCAGTGTATTTTCCATCACAGTGCTTGGGTTGTTTGGGTTAAGGCCATTGATCTAATTATTTGAATGGACATCTGCTTTAGATGCTGCCTGATCACTGTAAAGAAATATTGCAGCTGGGTAAGGCAGAGTGTTCTGTGACAAAAAGACAGCAGTATAATTTCTCTGTCTTGCTCCCTTGAACAGAAATGTATTACTCAGGGTTTCAAAAGGCAGGTCACAGGTCAGGGCTCTGAAGTGTTGATGTCATTGTCCTGGCTGCAGTTGGATTGCCTGTTCTTATTTTCTAAAAAATACCAGTCTAAGCAAGCAGATTCTAAAATTTTCCTTAGTCTTTTCTGTGTCCCAGCAACAGAGTATCCTCAGTCAACTTTGGGGAATTAAAAAAGAAAAAAGTTAAGATTCCAGTTGATCTGATTCTTTTTACCCCGGTCTTCCCTTACTATGAAAGCCTTCTGTAGCAGAAGAGCCATATACATACTCAGCCCTCTCTGGGAGTCAAATGCCTTCTCTGTCTTCTTTGCTGTTTCCAGATTTTTCCACTGAGATTGCCTACTGGGGTGTGATCTAAGTGGAATCATCATGAGTTCCAGTTCTGGCCTGTAAACTAAAGAACACGGATTCTCTTAGCCCAGGAATAGCTGCAGAGAGAATCCGCTCTTCGGCGGGAGGATGGGGCAGGGAGTGCCTCTTGACAGAAGAGGATACCGCCAAGGGAACGATGCTTTATCGACCCACTACAGCCTTGAGCTTTGGCTCCTCCTCTTTTTTTTTTTTTTTTTTAATGCTTTCAGACTAAAAGTCGTTTTATTTTTAAGTACATCTCTGTCTGGTGTCTTCAGAGAAGTCTTGCGAAGTCTGCTAGACTTGCTAATAGCTACCAAGGCTGAATCATGTTAGTTCACCTACTACCAGCCTCTGTCAGCATTGTCTGAGCTTATTTTGGGAAGTTATTGGGCTATTTATACAGAGTGAAATGTTCTTGAAATGTTGTTTGCATGCCATCTTGACACTCCGGGAGGCAGATAAACGTTGCCAATGAGAACATTATAAGAAAGGTGAAAATTTCTTGCTTCATTTTCCTTACTTAGTTTTTAATGGATTTTTGTTTTTCTATATTGTATATTCTCCCTCTTTTTTTCTTTTTTGAATAAGGGCATAGTTAAATCAATAGTAAATGTATGAGCCCAGTCTGTATGTATGTATGAGACAGGAGCCCATTGCGTCGATAAGGAGTTATAAAATGATTTAAAGAGACAGTTTCGGATCTCATTTAACCTGTTAGCAGAGAAGTAGATAGAGAAGATTAAAAAATGCAAAATGATGCATCCACATGAATATGCTTTGTAGTTGGAAAACCAACCATTCCGTAGAGTCTCAGTGTTTATACATCCATGGAACTCATTCATTTCTTGATTGAATATTTATTTCATGCCTATGAGATAGACATGGCATTATACATGGGGATTTCAGGTTAAATTTAAAAAATTTTTTTTTTTTTTCTGTGAAGGAATTTGGTCTGATAGGTGAATCAGATGAAAAATAACTATCTGGCAATATCATATAAAAGTGTGCAGAGCTCAACAGGAATAGTAATGAACAAGTGATGGGAAAACAATGTAAACATTGGTATGGCGCTTTCCATCTTATAATATGAGTAATTCTGCTTCCCTTTCCTGGTGATTCTACTGGAGGGGGATTCTGCTTCCTTCCAAAGGACAGGAAAATGCTGGAGGGGACTTCTTCTCCAGACCCTGCTCACTTTCCTTAAAGGAGAATCAGTGTCCAACTGATTGTAGGGAGCTTGGCTGGGTCACATTTTTCCCCTCCGAGTGCATAGTCAATGCATTGAAAAGGTAACAAAGGTTCGTCTCTGATTCTCTCAGGTTCTCATTCTGCTGGCGTCTGGGTTTTGGAGGGAGGCTGATCTGGTCTTTGACATGTACTCAGAGTATGTTTGCAGAGTTTATTTTACCACAGGCAGATACCTAGCCTTAGATTTGCGGAGGGACATCGTTCCCTTGTTTTGGCCTTGGGTCCAAGCAACATTCTGCGATGCCTCTTACTAGGGGAACGTTGTTATCAGATGACGGTTAACAAAGCTGATCCAGTGATCTCCATTTGGCTCTGGCTATTTACCAGTTAGAACTCAGAAGGTATGAGAGATGCCTTATTAGCACCCCTTACATTTAGCAATTTCACTTGATAATTATGACAACGTTGTAGTATGGATTATTTTTCTCATTTTGCATGTGAAGAAGTAGGCAGAGATTGAGGTTATTTGGAATAATGAAATGGCAGCACCACACACATGGGTTCAGATCCTGGTGCTGCCCTTATGTGTAAGTTGACCTGGGGATAAGTTCCTTTATTTGATGAACCTCAGTTTCCTCCTCTGTAAAATAGAGATAGCATCATCACCTTTGTAAGTTGTTGTGTAAACTAGACATTGTGCATATAGGACACATATATAAGCACAATGCTTGATGCATATCAGGTACTCAAAGAATATTTGACCTGAGGGGCGCCTGGTTGGCTCGCTCAGTTAAGCGACCTGACTCTTGATTTCTGCTCAGGTCATGACCTCAGGGTCATGAGATTGAGCCCCACATTGGGCTCTGCACTGGGCATGGAGCCTGCTTAAAATTCTCTCTCTCCTTCTGCCTCTCCCCCACCACTCCCTCTCTCTCTCCTCCTTTCTCTGTCTCCAAAAAAAAAAAAAAAAAAAAAAAGAATATTGGATCTGATTTAGAGTTGAATTATGAAGCCAAAGCAGGGAATTATGGGATCCAGGAAACCTGAGACCAACAACTAACTGAATGAGCAAATAGGAGGTCATCTGTCAGACTTCCAAAATAGGGTGTAGATATCTAGGACAGCCTTTTGGGGGGGCCAGTGTAGGAATATTGACTTCATTTATAGAAGCTAAAGTAAGATGGGCATTAGAAGTTTTAGACTATGTTAAACACACTGAGCAGTAGCTTCTTTCTCAGGATAGATTCCAAACTTTTTTGGTGTAGGGTGGGTCAGGGTGCCATTAGTTGGGTGGTGAACAGTGTGGTACAGATATGCTCCAGGAGGGGGAGGACCAGCCTGCCTTTTTCTCCGTAGTATCTCCAGTGCCTGGAACAGCGTTGTGCATATCTCATGGATCAATAAATATCTGGTGAACCAGTGACTAAATGAACTCAGAGATGGGAGAGTGTTATGAGCTTCAATCCCTAGAGAAAACTGCTTGTCAAAGTTGGCACTTGAGGAAGACCTGGAAGAATGAGTAGACTTTGTAGGGAAAGCGGAAGTGGATACTTTGGCATGGATAACGACTTTAGAAAAAATTCTTTTTTCTTCTTTTTTTCTTTTTTTGTTTTGCTTAGAAAAAATTTCCAATGTAAACTGAAGGACTAAGAGAGAGCTGATCATTCACATGGGTCATGTCCTATACTTCCATGAATTACAACATGACATTTCCTGCTTAGCATTTGTATCTCTTAGGAAGACTGTGCCCATAACAGGATTGGCTCTGTGGCTTTTCTGATTGGCCATATGAAGTCATATTTTTACATTTGGGATTTTCCAGGTTGCTGGTGGCAACAATATTTCCTTAAAGCATACTATTTATGGGTGGAAGTGGGAGGAACAAAAGGCAAAATAAAGGGCAAGCTTTGATGCATACAACTCCCTCTACAAATGCTTCCGAGTCATAACTGAGCAATCATGACACTCTCCATTAATTTAATGAAATTAATATTTTTCATACACCACTTTCAATGCTACAAAGTACTTTATAGTGAGGGGCAAAATGAGATAATGAGATAATGTTTTATGGAACCATGCACCAGCTAGTTTCCTATCACTAGCAAGACAGAAGAATATATTAAAAACGACATGGACAGAAGAGAACTCCAAAATAGCAACCACAGAAGAGAGGGTAGAAGCAGGATGTGGCTCTCAAAGCTCTTTGTTCTGTACTGTAAAAATAGCTCAGTTTATTGGCGGGTTTCAGAGTAGGCCTGGGGAAAGTGAGCCCAGGGGCTGAGCGCTTGCCTTTTCTAAAGCGGTTAGTCCAAAGAAAATGTATTCTTCACTTCCGGTTGCTCATTCATGAGCTAGTCTGGTGTAATCGATTATGATATTTGGAGTCAGTCGAATCTGCCATTCACTGGCTGCCTGCTTTGGCCTTCTTGGGACTCAGTTTTGTCATCCTTAAAAGGAGTGTGAAAACCTGTCTCATAGGGTTCCCGTGAGAATACGGTTTGTAATTTAGCACACTGGTCAGCACATAGTAGACGGTCAACAAATACTCCTTTCGTCTCTGCTTTTGTTAGTAACAACAGCACCAGGTCTAGTTGGGGCTGTTCCTTTAGGTGTCAGGGTGGGACTGAGAGGGCTGGTGGCTGGTGAATGGCGTGGGGAGGCCAGAGCCTGCTTTGTGGGAGAATCAGAGAAGGGTTGGACTTGGCAGGAAAGGCTGTGGGGCATGGGGCCTGTGAGAAACTCACGGGTGAGTGACGGTGTTGTGTTGGGGCCTCAGGACATGCTGCCTCTGTTGGGAGCCAGCACGCTGTGTTTCAAGGCAGAGTGAGGAAGGGCAAGGGCTAGCAAGCTAAAAAAACTCTTATTCCAGGGAAGAGTTTGCCGGGTGGGTCTGCTTTAGCCTGACCCCTCCAGAAAGCATTTAGATGTGGCCCCGATGTCTACATATCCTTGTGACTCAATTAGTGGACGTTTCTGGAAGGTGGTGACTGCTTTTCTTCTTTCATTGTAAATGTGCATTGGGGATGCTCAGCAGGCCCAGACATCTCCCAAATAAAGGCCACAAGAAGAAGGAGAAAGAAACAGTGGTGTGCTGGTGAATGTTTAACAGCTGGCTCTCCGGGAGGGAACAAAACAGTTCTGATTTGTTGCGTTTACTACTTTCTTTGTAAATACTCCCACCATGGCTGATGTCAAGCTACCAATGTGATGTCAACCAGTTTCCCAAATTCCTAACAAGTTTGGCAGTAGGTTCTTAGGAGCCAGTACGAGGTGGCTGCAGCATACCCCGGCTCCAGTACAGCCCTGAAAAGGGTCACTCGTGAAGTTGTCAGCCCCCTCGTGGAGCTGGAAGGAAGACTATGAGGGCTCCAGGTGATTCCAGGTGATGGGGCCCAGTATCAGTATGGATGATTTCTCCTAACCCTGCCATTGACTTTTTCTACCTTTGAAATATAGGCTGGGGCGCCTGGGTGGCTCAGTTGGTTAAGTGGCTGCCTTCGGCTCAGGTCATGATCCCAGGGTCCTGGGATCGAGTCTGGCGTCAGGCTCCCTGCTCAGTGGGGAGTCTGCTTCTCCCTCTGCCCTTCCCCCCTGCTTGTGATCTCTCTCTCAAATAAATAAATAAAATCTTTAAAAAGAAAGAGGTATAGGCTGATTTCTGGCCATTTCTCCTTTTCCTCCTCATATATATAAATATAAATATATATATATATATATGCACACACACACACACATGTAAACACATATGTATGTGTGTAGGTAGGTATGTGTAATATTTATATATATTTAAATCTATATATATTTAAGAAAGAACCAGAACAAAAATCCTTGCTTTCTGTTTAAACAGGAAATATTATTTTCAGGCTTGTTATTGATTTTTTTCTATTATTCCCACAATGCATCAAGTTGGAAAGAAGAGGTTGATTTAATTTTTCTGGCAGGGAAAAATAAACGCCCTTGGGCTTTTCCTAACAGTGCAAACGCATGCCTTCTGAAGTGGGTTCAGAAGGGAAATGTCGTGCACCAGGATTGTAGGGCTGCCTGATGAGGGTCTCCTATTTCCATAGACTCTAATTTTCAAAGCTGCTCCTTTCCCCAACATAATTTAGAATTTTATTTGTTCAGCCTGTGAAGTAGAGCTGGGCATATTGTGGACTCAAGACTTGAATCCTACTAATGAAACAGCATTTAGAAATGAGAGCATCATCATCTTTGCTATAGATTAGTTATAATGTGCTGAGGACCCTGTCTGATCAGAAGCTGATTTTAAATAGCACATTTCATGTGCTTAAGAGTACAATTATTGGTTGCTATCTTCGGAGGACAGCTACAGGGCAGATAAAAAATGAACATTTCTTAAAAAGCAATTAAATGGGCGGGAGACAAATTCTGCAAACAGAAGGAGGCTAAGAAGAAATAATGAACAGAAGTAGAATGGGATTTGAAAATTAAAAAGCAAGTTAATTTGTCATTGTTGGGTAGAAAGGCCCCCTAATGGTGAGGTGATATCCTGGGCTGAACTACTAAGTTTTTAATGCTGTAGATGAGTGTCTATTCTTTTTGCCTTGTCTTGAATAGACAGGAAGCATTTATTGGAAGTCAGCGAAGTTGCCTCCTGACTTCGCTGATGTAGGAAGTCTTTGCTAATAACCATACTTGCTTAAAAGATGTTGGCACGCAACATTTTGGAAAGAAAGACAAAGACAAGCCACCTTTTGGAATGAATAGGGAAAAAGGAGAGAGAGAAGACAGGTGGGGAAATATTCATCTCCAGAACAGCTCTCCAGTGGGGGGGGGGGCAGCAAAGGGACCCCAGGTCTGCAGTTAGACATACCTGGATGTGAATCTTATCCCTGCCATACCTCAACTGTGTGACTGTGGGCAAGTTTCTTAACTTCTCTGAGCTTCTATTTCCTCACCTGAGCAATGGAACTCTTAAGTGTTCCATTCCAAAACACTTAAGTGTTTTGGTCCGCCAAAATCCAGTGACGATTATGTGATTTGTGATGAACACCATGTGCATTTTTTTTTTTTTTTTACATGTCCCAACACAGTCTGATGGGATCTTATGGGGCAAGGCTGGTGGCATTTGGGTGGGCAAGTGGGCCTCAAGCTGCCCGTAGCCCTGCCAGATTCCTGGTGCAGGTACAGGGAGACCCACAGGAACCTCCCTGGGACCAGCAGCTGGGCTGTGGCGAGCAAGGATCAGGTTTGCGACGAATCCTGGCTGCCAACTGTCCTCAACAGGAACAGATCCCAACCTGCAAACAAGTGGTAGGGGGAGAGGGAGGGGAAGGGTCATTAATTTTGTTTGTGTGATAGAGTTCTGATTTTATTATTTTCCCTATAAATGTGGTACTGGCTCATTTCAGGAAAAAAAAAAGTCAAAAAACACAAAGAAACCACAAGAAGAAACTGTAAAATATCCACAATTTTTCCACCCACATTAAGACAGTGTGGTGCTTCTCAAACCTTTCATTTTTACTGAATGAATTTGTTCCCTTAGGAATGAATTACAACTTTTTATTATAAACCTACGTTTGTTTCAATATAAGCATCATGCTTTAAGTTAAATTACTTAGTGTCTCTCACTCCCAGGTCCTTGAGTATGACCGGCCCTTTGGGGCAACTCCATGGCTAACCCAAGGCCTCCTCTACCAGTAGATATCTCAAAGTGTCCCCTAGTTTGGGGTATATTTATCCAGACCATTTCCTCATTTTCTGTGATTTTACACACTACAGTGCTTGCAGCTGTTTGCTCTGGATAGTTAAAATCAAGGTACTTAAAAAATTAATATTTTGCTTATCTATTTTTGTTTATTTTTGGTAATAAATTTATATTGCTTTTAAAACAAGCAGTTTGCTTTTATAGAAAATTTTACAGAAAATATATTGAAACCAGCTTACAGATTGAGTACTGTCTATAGTAGAATTGTAGTAAAGGCATTATATGTACGTGTGTGTGTTCACACACACACATTTATCTGTATACATGAATGTTTTAAAATCCCCATATAGTTACATATCTGTATAGATACATTTTTTATGGCAATATATAATGAACATATTTTTATACTGAATATACATTACTATGTCATTTTATTGATTGCATAGTAATCAATAGCATAACTATACAATATACATGATCATATATATAACAATATATATAACATAGTTATACAATACTGTAGCTATAACATAACTAAATGAAGCCTATATCATTGGGTATTTGAATTTTTCCCAATTTCTTACTATTACAAATATTGCTTTATTGAATATCCTTGTATACATCCTTAATTATTTGACATGTTGCCATTGAAAAGTCAGGTAGTAAGTTTATTCTAATGGTGAAACATGTTCCAAGTTTCAATGTTATGAACAGTGGTTAGGTTCCCAGACTAGCCCAGAACAATTGATGGAATGCAATGTAGTCATACTCGTGTTTGGGTACTATGACACTGTAGTGGGTTGAACTGTGTTTCCCTCATGTCCCCCAGATACGTTCAAGTCCCTAAACCCTGGTATCTGTGAATATGACCTTATATGGAAAGGAATTTTTGCCAATGTGATCACGGTAAGATGTGGTCATACTGGATTAAGCTGGGCCCTAGACACACTGGTGTCTTGATTGAGGCAGGTATGGACACAGAGACAGAGAGGAAACATCATGTGAATGAAGACAGAGGCGGATATTAGAGGTCTGTTGTAAGCCACGGAATGCCAGGAGCCATGGGGAACTGGGAGAGGCAAGAAAGGATTTTCACCTAGAGTTCTTTGAGGGAGGGTGGCAATGCTGACACTTCTATTCAGAACTCTGGCCTCCAGAATTGTGAGAGAATAAATTTTGTCTTTTCTTAAAGCTACCTGGTATGTGATATCTTGTTACAACAGTTCTAGGAAATGAGTACATATACCTGATCACCTTTTGGAATATATTTCTTTGTAGAATGACTATTATAAAGGGCAGTTAGATCCCAGGTATAGATCACAAAAATATTTAAATGCATAATATAATCAAAACATAGCGAATCCCATTTAATATCATTTAAAGCTGTCTTTCCATAAAAAAGCCCCACATATATAACTGGCAGGATGAACTTTGTCTTCAGATAGACATGAGACAATGCCCTATCCTGCCAAGGGCAGGGGTGCTTCTAAGATGGGGGAAACACACAATACTTCAGCTAACATCTAACGTGCACCTGTTGTGCTGGTATACAGTGGTGAACTAGAGAGAGTCCAGTTCTCCATGGGCTCTACAGTTTAGTGGAAGCTGGGAGGGATGGGGGCTTTGGGAGAATATTAAAAGTGAGCTATATAGAATCTGTAGCGACCACTGAGGTGGGCAGGTGGCCTCAGAGGGAAGATGCTAGGATTGGGGAGGTTTACTGGGATCAGCCTTTATGGGCAATACTATGAAAGGAAGTGAGGGTAGTGGGGAGGGATGCGAAGAGAAGGGTAAATGTGGCAGGAGATGAAGAAGATCCGGAAAGTAAAGTTGTGCTTTGAAGGTTTGTGTACAGATGAGAAATTCCCCTAAGAAGGAAGTCGGTATATCTCTTTCTGACTAATCTGAGAGTCTAGCCACTTCTGTATCATTTTTGGTGCTTGCTCCACCCTATTGCTTATTCATCTCAGGCAAGGAAACCAGTCTGTGACTTAAATTTGATTACCAAAGATTTGTAGGATTGGATTTGTGGATTATGTCCTTGAATTCATTTAATTGGCCTAATCCATTCAAGCATAGTAACTGAGCACCAGCAAAAATGAGTCCCAAGCTAATGGCAATGGCTTGCTCTCTGGTAGGAAGATTGATTTAATGCGATGAATAAATGTTTTAGAACCATCAGCTAATTTCCTTTTATGTTCCGCATGTTAATTACCAGAGGAAACAATTTCATACCTAACTGAAAAGGATGAAACAAGATGTTGATTCTCATGTCAAATTACTTGGAACGAGAAATCTGGGAAAGCCACAGATGGGCACTGGCCATGTGCGGTCCAATGGCAGTAACTTGAATACTTCCATTTCACAATGAGGCAGATGCATATCAGGCTAATAGAGAGTAGGGTATTGATGTTTCAAGGCTAAGATCAGGCCATAGGATCCAGACAGTTCCAAGACGACAATGAGAATGGGTTTAAACCTCTTTCCGGAATTGTTCACAGCTGCTGTATTTTGTGGTTTACCTGAAATAGTAGCGTTTTCAAACTTGATAACCTCCAATGCTGACTCTAATAAGCATTTTTATTGCAAAGTTACTTAAGTATATGAAAACATAAAACTCTGTGTAAGCCCCTAAGCGGCTGTAAAATCCCATTCCATTTACACATTAAACAACTGCATTTTATTTTATTTGAATTTTGTTGAGTTTGCAGTTTTGTTTGTATTTACTATGTCCAGCGATGTTGGTTAGCTAAAACGAAATCGCTTCCAACATGAACTTGGTTTTCTGGGTTCTCTGTGTCATTGCTGCATGCTCCCTTTGTTCCTCCACATCATGTTGCAAGCATTTTTATCATTCATGGATCAGTCTTTGCTTTTCCGTTTTTAACATTTGAATAGTATTTTGTGGTGGCCATATGCATACTATTATTTGTGTTTTGTGTTGCTTGCATATTAATGAGAGAAGGGACGTTCAAACTCAAAACTAAAACTTGTAAATTTCCAGGCAGGTAAATGTGAAAAGTCTCACCCACCCAACGTTTGGGATCTTTCAGGTCCTTGAGGAGCCTCTAACACTTGTAGTGGTGGTGTCTGAAATCAAGCCTGCTGGAGGCTCTTAACCTTTCATAAGGTTAGCTGACGTGTAGCTGACGTGTAGCTATAAGGGACAGAAAGGTTTCTAGGTCAAGGTAAAGGAGACTGCCTGCATCTAAGTCCTAGCTCTGCTGCTCACAGCTGAGTAACCTTGGGCATGGTTTTGAAAACACAGGCTAGGCTGCTGGGACCAGAGGTCCCAGACAGTGTGGCTTAAACAAGGTGGGCTTTATAATTGTCCCTCATATTTGGTCTGGGTTTGGCAGCTTGGCAATGCTGGAGAACAAGCTCCTACCATCTTGTTCCTCTGTCAACCCCACCTTCATCTGCACGGTCAGAGATGGCCACCATGCTCACATTTCAGCCACAGGTAGAGGAAAAGGGGCGCTTCCTTTATTTCATTACCTGGAAGTCACACCCATCGCTTCTGCTCACATGTCATCATCTAGAATGGACTCACATGGTAGTGAATGCTGCAATGGAGTCCACGCATCCAGCCAAACAAATATTCCCAGAAAAGAAGAAAAATGTTTGGGTGTGTGTGTCAGGTAGGGGGTGGGAGGGCAATTAGCAGTCTTTGCCTGAGCTCCCTAAATCCTGGTTTCCCCATCTTTCAAATAGGGATAATACTAGTCTATTTCAAGGGGTGGTACTTGTAAATATGGAATTGGGGTTTCCTTGAAGAGCTCTTGGGGATAATACCTGACTTTCATCAAGTGCTAAGGAAGAGGAGCTGTTGACCACAAACTTGGGCGACATCACTCATGGCAGTGACTTCCCATTCACATCAGAAGACGTAGGTCACAGTGATGGTTGTGAGGGATTGCTCTCCGAGGCCATGCTGTACAGACTGCTTTCTAGTCAACCCCAAGTTGCCAAGGCAGCACTGCAGAGTGGTTGAGTGTGGCTTCTAGCTCCAGACTGCCTGGGTTAGAAGCCTGCCCTGCCCCTTGGAGCCATACCATGTGGGGTAAGTCACTTCACGGCTCTATACCTCCATTGCCTCATGTCTATAATGAAGATGACAATATCTGCTTCATGGAGTTGTTCTGATAATTAAATGGATTTTTATTTGTGAAATGCTTATAACAGCATGGAGCTCATAATGAACTATCGGGAACCTGGGTGGCATTAGGCCTCTGCCTTTGGCTCAGGTCATGATCCCAGGGTCCTGGGATCGAGCCCTGCATCGGGCTCCCTGCTCAGCAGGGAGCCTGCTTCTCCTTCTCCCACTCCCCCTGCTTGTGTTCTGTCTCTCTGTGTGGCTCTCTCTGTTAAATAAATAAATAAAATCTTTAAAAAAAAATAAATGAACTATTGTGGGTATGCTCTTGAGTCCTGATGTTATGAAACTGCCCCTCTACCAGGACCATCAAAGAAAGGATTAATTCCTTCCTTGCTGCCTAGAATGGAAGCTCCATTAAGGGAGGGAATTTGTCTTTCTCTCCTTTCAAAGCCTGAAAAAATACCTAGCCCTTTGTAAGCCCTTAATGGATAACTGGATTCTAGTGGCTTGGTGTTCTTTAGGGAAATAACACGTGTCAAAAGTGACCTGTCGGGGTGGCTGGGTGATAGACATTGGGGAGGGTGTGTGCTATGGTGAGCGCTGTGAATTGTGCGAGACTGTTGAATCACAGATCTGTACCTCTGAAACAAATAATGCAGCATATGTTAAGAAAAAGAAAAAGAAGACAGCAGGAGGGGAAGAATGAAGGGGAGTAAGTCGGAGGGGGAGACGAACCATGAGAGACGATGGACTCTGAAAAACAAACTGAGGGTTCTAGAGGGGAGGGGGGCGGGGGGATGGGTTAGCCTGGTGATGGGTATTAAAGAGGGCATGTTCTGCGTGGAGCACTGGGTGTTATACGCAAACAATGAATCATGGACCACTACACCGAAAACTAATGATGTAATGTATGGTGATTAACATAACAATAAAAAACCCAAAACCAAAAAAACCCTCTATATGTTAAAGATACATACCTTGAAATATTTAGAGCTGAAATGATTTGATATCTGGGATTTGCTTTAAAATGTGCCATGAGATAAGACAAATAAAACAGTTGGCAAAAAAAAAAAAGTGACCTGTCATCCTAGTTTCTTATAGTGTCATCTGGTGCTAAGGAGATAATTTGCCAACAAAAGAAACAAGTCATGATCTTCAGGTAAAGTTCTGGATCCAAACCTCTGAGTATGGAGCAGTGGAAAGAACACTGAGGCTGGTTACAAAGCCTGCATTCAAGACTTGGTCTACCCCTAACTACCCGTAGGACTTTGTGTCTGTGGGGGCAGATATCAAAGCCTTAATTTTTTTCTTCTGTAAAATGGGAATAGTATTTACCTTTTGGGCATTTGGGGAAATATGCATGTCAATTCATTAAAACTATAGGGGGATGTCTCAAGTGCGTGGCAAAGTAAATGCAATATGTCCATCTATGGTGAAGGGGCCTTGCTAAATGTGGAGACTCCACACAGGAGGAAGCATGACCCATGACAGAGGGTAACTTGGCTCATGTGAGGCTGCCCGTTGAAAGCAGAGAAATGTCTTGAGTTGGATGTTTTACACTGGGACATCTAATAACCTGTAGCTTGTTTCCAATGAGAGGAAGGCTGCCTTTTGTGATGTGAGATCATTTTGATTTTTAGGCACGGCTTTTGCTTCAGTTGAAATGATCGTTTCTAACACGGGAGGATTCTGTGCTCTCTTCTGAGCAGGCTGGCAGGCCTTTTTTGAAGTGATTGTAATGGGACTTGCTGCATGCATCAGAGGGTGAGGTAGTTGGTCTTTCTTGTGTGGCAGGCAGATTTGATTTCAAACTCTGGAGGCAAATAAAGGAACCCTGGGAAGCAAATATGAAAAATCTGAGCCAACGTGGAAGTGCCAAAAGGGAGATGGGACGGGGACAAAAGAAGGAGCACAGAGGGTAAACAAAAGGGCTTATTTTTGCATCTGTGCCTTCTTCTTCTAATGAGCGTGCATGGGACCTTCCCTGAGTATTGTTTTGGTGAGATTTGCTTCACCATGGGGACACAAAGCCAGAAGCTTTCCTTGATAACAAACATACTAAAGAAATCTTGTTCGTTACAAAAGGCAGAAAGAACAACAGAGACTTGGATGACTTTTAAATGAATTCAGCAGAGGTTGCTCCAGGTTGGGTTTGTGAACAAACGAGAAACAAGGACACGGCAAAATTCTGTTTTTGCGGTGGGGAGCCTTAGGCATAAACCGTTTGGCAAGGCATACTTTTGCAAGACCCGCAAGCTGACAAAATGCTCCTAGGTCAGGGTCACTTCAGAGATAGGAGCTCTATCTCTGAGGCTGCTCTTCCTCTAAAAGGCTCTTTGGAGATTCACCAATTGCCCACAATGGTTCTGTTTGCCAAGGGTCTACAAACCAATCTGTGCATTTAATCCATGCTAGCAGGTGTGACCTCTGGCCCCACCATCCAAATAATCTAAGAGTGACCCTCTGGAACTCTTATGGTGGAAATTCGAAATTCTTATGATGTTGGTTGGAGGAGTGTTTGGTGTCTGGGCGGGCTTGGATGGCAGTGGGGATCCTGTGGGAAAGCACAGCCTTGAGACATCTCTAAAACTATACTAGGCATGCAGCTGATGATTTTATCATCCACAGGATAAGCACCACGCCAAAGAAACCATTAACAATCATGGTAAATTGTGAAGATACCACACACACACAAAAGAGACCCAAGAAGAAAAATAAAGCTTCCTAAATCAGAGAGACAGGGGATGGGACACCCTGGTGTCGGCAGGAACAGTGGAATCTGTTTACTTGTTGAGATGGCGGGTCTTTCTAGGATTGTGTAAAGAATAGCCATTTACTTGTTCATTCATTCAATCAAAAGTATTTACTGACTGGCCTGGGTGGCTCAGTCAGTTGAGTGTCCCATTCTTGGTTTTGGCTCAGGTCCTGGTCTCATGGGTCATGAGATCGAGCCCCGTGTCAGGCTCTGTGCTCAGCAGGGAGTCTGCTTGAAGATTCTCTCCCTCTACCCCTCTTGTGCTTGCTTTCTCTCTCAAATAAATTAGTAAAATCTTTAAAAAGAAAGAAACAAACAAAAAGCCCCAAAGCATTTACTGAGTACCTTCTTGGTACGCTATGCTAGGGCCTGGGATTTTAAAGCTGTGTCTTACAAATAGTTCATGCTACTGGGAATTCTAGCCAGAGGGGAGACAGACATGCAAACGAACGTTTGCCATAAAATGATGGGGGCATATACAAGAGATAATTCTTCGTGCGAAAATGGGGGATGTTTGAGAAAAGACCCCCACAGGAGGTGGCTTCTGCTTTTTCTCTGCAATGGACATCATTGTGTCATTCTAACAAATTGTTAGGGACACATATACCGTCATGCATGCACACACATGTGTAATTCTACTTGCCAGAAGGTTGCAGGAGGCAGCAGTCTGTGTTCTAGAATTCTCTTAACCTTGGGGGCACATGACTAGGTACTTGAGAAATTCTTCTAACAATGATGAGAATGAGTCACCTAGATGGGAAGAATTTATTTATTCTAAGAAAAACAATGAAGACACTCTGCTTTCCCATGGGAAGTTTGGAAGATGGAATAGATGAGAAGAAAGGATTTAAGGCCATGGAAACATCAAATATTTAATAAGCTTATAAAGAAGAGAAGTAGACAGAGCTGTTGTTAGGGGAATAAGTGGGGATCTTATTTCTTTTTCTTTTTCTTTTATTTTCTTTTATTTTTTTATTTTATTATGTTATGTTAATCACCATACATTATATCATTAGTTTTTGATGTAGTGTTCCATGATTCACTGGTTGTGTATAACACCCAGTGCTCCATGCACAACATGCCCTCTTTAATACCCATCACCAGGCTAACCCATCCCCCCACCCCCTCCCCTCTAGAACCCTTAGTTTGTTTCTCAGAGTCCATGGTCTCTCATGGTTCGTCTCCCCCTCCGATTCCCCCCCCTTCATTTTACCCTTCTTACTATCTTCTTTTTTTTTTTTTAACATATAATGTATTGTTTGTTTCAGAGGTACAGGTCTGTGATTCAACAGTCTTACACAATTCACAGCGCTCATCATAAAGTGGGGATCTTAAATGGCAGTTTTATTCCTTTAGCCTCTCCCAATCTTTGCATCGGATCTCAGTAGTAAACTATATGTGTTTTTTTCTAGAACGACCCATGAGGTCCAGCTTTCTGTGTGCAATCACCTGAGCCCCCTGGTCTCAACATTTGTAAGTGAATTATATGTACCCAGAGGACAGACTGATTTGGAGGAAGCTACTGGTGCAATTGCATAGAAAGGATGGGCACCCTGGTGCTGGTTTGGGGAACAGAGGTGGCACTGCGAGGGGAGCGGCGGGTTTCGAGAAGGCAGAGCTCTGGCTCCCCTCCCCGCCTCCCTTTTCCAGAGGAAACCACACCCAACAGGTAAAACAAGAGCTAGGGACTCCCTGCAGGGTGGCTGAGGGCATCTGTGTCTGTCACGGTTGTCCATCAAGCCTTCTGTCAGAGTCCATTTTGGGAGATACCTTCCTCACAGTCTGTGGTGAGCAGAACTGTGCTGATGTGTGGCAAGCACTTAGGGGGTAGCAGCTGACACACAGAAAGTGCTCCCTCCGTGCATGCTGCTGTCATCTCTGAGAACTTCCAAGTGTACGTAAAATGTTTAAACATAAAACTGAGCTCCGAAGGGAAGGGGTGTGTGTGCATGCACCTGCATTGGGAATGTTTGATAAAAGACAAATTTAATGCCTCCTCTATTTGAGAACTTTCTAGACCATGTAATAACGGCAATCACAACAGAAGTGCTTCCTCTCATCCGGCGGCAAAGAGGTTGGCATTTGCCGGTCTGTAAATATTGAGGTCAGGGTCCTGGGATGTTAAAGCTGGGAAGGACCTCATGTGTCTCCCACCCACTCCCAGCTTTTAGTGATGAGAAAACACTCAGAAGACAAGTCTCACCCCAGACCACTTGGCCAGGAAGAAGCAGAGGCAGATGATAGCTTGGGTTAGCTTGAGAGTAGAGAGAGCTGAGGGCTCTGAGTTCCCATCAAGCCCTACTCACTCTCCAGGTGACAGATGAGCCTGGGAATGACGCCAGGGCAAGGGCTGGCCTCACACACGTCAGTCAGCTCAGACAGTGGAGGATGGAGAGGAGCTTGAGTAGGGAGAAGCAGACGTGGAAGCACTCCCAAGGCTCCTTTTGCTTCCATTGCCTTGCCCTGTTTGGATGTCACGTCTGCTGACCACATACTTGTGGAGGGGCTCGGTTGGTGCTATTGGTGATACACCTCAGGTAGCCCTGGCTGTCCCATGGTTCAGTCAAGGACAGACTGGTGGGCATGTGTGTGAGAGAGAGAGAAAGAGAGAGAGAGAGAGAGAGACAGAGACAGAAACAGAGACAGAGGCAGAGAGAGATATAAGTCTCAGATTTGAGTGGGAAGTCTCAAATAGGCTTGGGAGAGAAAGTTTGGAATCAAAGGGATCATTCTCATTACCCAACTTCTTATGAGCACTTTTTAATATTGATTCAACTTGTGAGTCAAGAAAAAAAAATGTCCAAATAATACCATACTCTTTTTGTTTTGTTTTGTTTTTTAATTTTTTATTGTTATGTTTATCACCATACATTACATCATTAGTTTTTGATGTAGTGTTTCATGATTCATTGTTTGTGCATAACACTCAGTGCTCCACGCAGAATGTGCCCTCTTTAATACCCATCACCAGGCTAAGCCATCCCCCCACCCCCCTCCCCTCTAGAACCCTCAGTTTGTTTTTCAGAGTCCATCGTCTCTCATGGTTCGTCTCCCCCTCCGATTTACTCCCCTTCATTCTTCCCCTCCTGCTGTCTTCTTCTTTTTTTTCTTTCTTAACATATGTTGCATTATTTGTTTCAGAAGTACAGGTCTGTGATTCAACAGTCTTGCACAATTCACAGTGCTCACCATAGCACATACCCTCCCCAATGTCTATCACCCAGCCACCCCAACCCTCCCAACCCCCACCACTCCAGCAACCCTCAGTTTGTTTCCTGAGATTAAGAATTCCTCATATCAGCGAGGTCATATGATACCTGTCTTTCTCTGATTGACTTAATAATATCATACTCTTAAGACACACTTTTACATAGAGTGTTCCCTAAATCTTAATGCTCGCTTAAAACTGCTGAGGCACTCTTTAGGTAAAGGATTAAGCGCCGTAGTTGATAGTGTTGAGGGGGTGAGTGCTAGAGAGGGGAAGTGGGGCAGGTTTGGGGGCTGTAACCCAGTGAGGAGCGGGCCAGTCCCCCATCTCAGGGCTGAGCTGGTGGGAAGGAGCCCTTGTGGGCAGATGGCTGTGCCATAAAATGATTTGATTCAGAAGTGCTTGGCCCGAGTGGACCTTTTTGTGGGAATCGGTAGGGAGGAGAATGAAGAAGGCTGGTAAAGGAGTAGGGATGGCGGACCAGGAAGGAAAGGAGGCTGTGGATTCACAGAAAGCCCGTGGTATGCTTCTTGAACTTTCAAGTCAAGGCAGTGGAGTTCAAGCCAAGTTCAGCCTGATCACCAAGGGACAAAGAGCTGCCGTGATATCTGGGTTACATAAATAATTCAAGTAGTAGCTGTCTAGGAAAACACGTCCTGAGGGCTTATGGGGTCATCCTGTCATTGAATATTTAAAAACAAATGAACAGGCTTGCACTCCTGGCCTCACATACAGTGGAAGCCCAGTTCCAAACTTTTAATATTTTCATAATACACGGAGGCTTACGATCCCTTCCTCACCTTTCCCTCCAATTTATGGTTGTCACTGAATAATTCTTGAGCTTGACCTCAGTTCACCTCCTGTGGCTCTTCTTTCCATTTTACCCCATGTGCATCTAAATGTGCCATAAGCCCTTTTTAAAAATTTCCCGGAAGCATCCCCAATGCAAGACAGCTGATGTGGTAGCCTTTTACGGATTAGGGGTCACAACACAGCCCAGACGGATAGCTTGAATCATTTATTAGATTTGCTAGTCTGTAACTCTCCCTTGGTCTTTCCCCACTGCCTGGAACATCTTGCTTGCAGTCTTCTCTTCTCAAACTCTAGTACCTCTTCCATTTTGCTGAGTCCTTCTTCGTTCTTGTGTGGACAATTCACAGCTGTCTGGATACTCTTCCCACATCTATGTCCTGGAGAAATAAAATTTGTTTTATTCTGCTAATCTGATTACCTTTTATCATCGCCACCTTCCTTATTAGAGCTAGAACCTGTCTTTCACAACAAGAATGGTCCTTCAAAATGTTTTTCTAGATAACAAGACAGTTTTTTCCTTAAAAGGGAAGTTTGCCACCAAGTTTTAAAATAATATGTTCCCACCCCTACTTCATTAAATTCTGATCTCTTAAGGAGGAGGGAAAGGGATGACTATTTCTTATTCAAATTAGACCCCGGGCTAGTGCTTTTTTTTTTTTTTTTTAAGATTTTATTTATTTATTCATGAGAGACAAAGAGAGAGAGAGAGAGAGAGAGAGAGAGGCAGAGGGAGAAGCAGGCTCCCAAGCAGCAGGGAGCCCGATGCGGGACTCGATCCCAGCACCCTGGGGTCATGACCTGAGCCGAAGGCAGACGCCCAACCATCTGAGCCACCCAGGTGCCTCTGGGCTAGTGCTTTTTAATGCAGCATTTTATTTAATGCTCATAAAAGCCCTGTGGGAATGGGGGTTGGGAGTGGGGGTCATCCCCCTGGTTTATAGATGAGGACAATGAAGGTCAGGCAAGTCAGGGTGCTCCAGGTCATATAGGCTGGGGAATGGTGGACCTTGAGCTCAAACCAGAGTCTTTGGATTCCAGAATGCATGCTCTTTCCATCATTTTTCTTGTCTTTGAAGAGAGGGCCTGGTCATTGAAACCTCATCTGTACACATTGTTTATTCTTCTCTCTTTGGCCGGGTTTTTCCACTTGCTATAGGGACAGCTCTGGTTCTCTCTTTCTTCCTCCCTTTCTGCTCTCTTCCAAGGGTCCTTGGTCCTGAGTTGTATCAACCCTACCTCTAGCTCCACAGACCTCCTCACCTCAGCATCTACTCCCTTTCATCCCGTAGTTGTGGCCATAAACTGGCCCTGGCGCCCTGGGTTAGGCCTGCAGTTAGGAACCTGGGCTGGAGTCTGAAAGATGTGAGTCCAAACTGCAGCCTAAACAGTTGTGTGACCTTGGGCAAGTGAAATGATTTGCTTTAGTTTTTTCTTCTCTGAAATGGAGACAGTGAGAGCACCCAACTCTGAGGGCTGCTGTACGGGGCCCATGACAGGAGGTCAATAAAGAGATCAGCATGGGTCTGGTGAATCATTAGGGCTCATAAATGGTAGCGATTGGTATGGTTGTTGACATGGCAGTCCGGCTACCAGTCTCCTCAAACCCTTCACAGGCATGCATTGCTTACCTGCCCAGACTCCTTGGCCGGACACTCAAGTCCTCTGCCAACTGTCATCTAGCTTAAGCCCACCTTTCTAGCTCAATCATTTCATCCGAACACTCTTTTCTGACCCTGTGGCCCCTGCCATGGGATGTGAGCCAACCTTAGCCTATGTTTCTTCAGCTCTTTGTGCATTTGAATAATACACATCTCTTGGTACCTCTAGGCATGTTCATTACTCTGCTTAAGAATAAATGCTTTGGGGGACACCTGGGTGGCTCAGTTGGTTGAGTGTCTGCCTTCAGCTCAGGTCATGATCCCCGGGCCCTGGGATCAAGTCCTGCATCGGGCTCTTTGCTCAGCGGGGAGCCTGCTTCTCCTTCTGCCCCTCCCCCTGCATGTGCTCTCTCTCTTTCTCTCTCAGTTGAATAAATAAAATCTTTTTTTTAAAAAAGAACAAACTCTTTGAAGAGAGGGAGGCATTTTATGTCTTTGGTATTGTGGGCAGTGTCTAGAATGAATTCAAGAAACGGTTGGGGAGACAAAGAGCTGAGCAGCTTCTACTGTGGATGGCACTTTGCAACTCCACTTAATCCTCCCCTGACACCAGCTCCATTTCCTGCCTCTCCCCAGTTCGGTCTCTGCTCACAACTTACCTCACTCCCAAGATGGACATCTGACCTTCAACGCTACGACATAGGCATATATTGGAAGGGCTACCCTTTTCTACTTGGAAAGTTACCTCTTTCCTAGTGGTCTCTAAGATTGAGAATTCAGACCCACGGGAACACAGTAAGTTTGAAGTGCTGATTGGGATGGCAGGGTAGAAAGGTCCAGAAAGTCTGGTGATAGAGAGGGGTCTTGCAATCAGGAGCAGGGGCTTGGACACCTTTATTTTTTTATTTTTTATTATTTTTTAAAAGATTTTATTTGTTTATTTGACAGAGAGAGCAGGAGAGCACAGGCAGGGGAAGGAGCAGAGGGAGAGGGAGAAGCAGGCTCTCCGCTGAGCAGGGAGCCCAATGCGGGGCTCGATCCCAGGACCCTGGCATCATGACCTGAGCCGAAGGCAGACACTTAAACGACTGAGCCACCCAGGTGCCCCTTTGGCCACCTTTAGCTTGCCGCATTCAAGTCCTCACTATGATGGTCTTGTAGAATATGAACTTGGTGAGGCTGATCTACATTTCCCAGAATTCCCTTTTCAGGGTATGGTTTTAGCTAGGGTGGGTCACAATAGAGAGTCTTGGGAGATCTGGAGGGTGAGAGAAGATGCAGCCATTCTGCAGCTCATCCGTGTTGTTGCTGATGTGCTGACTCCCCTCCCGGGGGTGAAACAGCCACTGGGCCTGCAAGGTGCACCTGCTTTTCCTCAGCTCCTCCTTCAGCTTCCCTAACCCCTGGCTCAGGTGTGTGTGTTTAGCCCCATGATTGAGGGCTCCAGCTCCTGCAGGGAACCCACACCTTCAAGGTGACAAGCAACAGGGGGTTTTGTCCGTCCTCCTGAGTGGGTTCCAGATTGTTCTTGATCTCCTCCACTTGGCATTTCCCTTCCCTCCCCGACGGCCTGCCTGGAGACTTCAGGTGCCAGCCTCAGAGACAGAGAACAGCCTTATAGAAACATGTCTTCTAGGGGTTCTGCTTCAACCGTGAGGGCCTGGTTGAACCCTGCGTGTCGCATTCACTAAAAGAAAGAGAGAATGGAAGAGACTGGGTGGAATTGACTCTTCTATACGCTGAGCACCTGCCTCCAGTAAGCCTGTGACTGGAAGCGGGGCAGCGTGCTTCCTGGTCTCAGTTCTGATGGACCGCTCCAGAGGGGGACCTTTGTCCTCACTGAGTGTGGAAGCTCAAGGATAATTTTGATGATATTTCTAATTTTTACCTTGTTCTCTGACTTTGGGTCCTAACTCCCATATGAGATGTGAGCCTACTGTATGGATTTGGGAGTTGTTGGTATAAAGGTACCGAGAACAGGGGACATTCCTCAGAGAACGCTTGCAAAATGAAAAGAGGACCCTGGGAACTAATTTCAAAAAGAATTCAAACTGAATATGGACCAAAATCTTTGGTCATTTATTTGGTCTTTACAAAAGACCCCTTTTTATATTTCCATTTATGTAAAAGCCATAAAATTCTAGATCTAGCAGTCATTTTAAAAAAAATCGTTACTGAAAAGTATAAAAAAAAAGAATTAGCTGTCGCAGAAGATTCAGGGCTGGGTACCGACCGTCTAAGGCTCGGTAATGGGTTTAAAGTCCTTTGCTCTGTTCTTGCTTTCACTGGAGTCCCTTGCTGTCTACACAGTACTTTAGGGGGAAAAGAGCAATTTAAAACCCTGACAATATTTACTCATTTCCCGTTTGCCCTGGGGTATCTGAGCTCACCAATACAGTGAATCAACAGCTTAAAAGAGAAGGCAGGATCACACTCTACGGTTTTGCTTTAGACTCGAATTCAAAGAAAATGGAGATTTTCCTTTTGCACTTGGTGTAGAGATAGCCCCATTGGAGAACTCAAAACTACTGGTAGGCAAGAGAAGTCTTCGCGTACCATTGCGGGCTTCTTTGACCGTCATCTTAGATAAGGGTTTGTTTTGAAATAGAAAGAGGCTTGTTTTGGTTTCAAGAATGAGAGAACGCTTTGCTTCCTCTCATCTCGGGCCAGCTCCTGTAGAGTAAGTCATGGGCCTAACATTAGCCCAGATATAGGGTTTCCTTTGAAAATTAAAGCTTGGCTCGTGTTCACAGAGAGCTATGATTTCCTGACTTCAGCTTTGCCTACTGAGTTGGTCTGTTCAAAATGCTTCGGATGGGGGGTGGGGTTGGTCATGGTTCCTGGCGTGGTTGGGAATGGTGTGGTCTTCTTTGGCAGGTCTCAGATTCCAGGATCCTCTGCTATGCCCTCTGTCCAAAGGGCCTTCCCTCAAATCTCAGTTTTACCAGCTCTGTGACTCTGTTTAATGGTAGCAATGGTAGCCATCTCTGCTGGCTGAGGAGCTGGTTCTTCCCGTCATGGCTTCATGCATACTTACTCATTCCCCCAATCTTCCCTGCACTGCCTTCTCATCCATCCATTGGTTGAAAACCAGCTCTCTTGTCTTAAACATGGGGCATGGAATGTATTAGAGGACATCACTTTAGGGTTCTAGACAGACCTCTGTTAACAATAGTGCTAGCTCTTGCTGGGACCTGTGTGAACTAGACCCTTAATACTGGCGGGCACTGTGCTAAGCAGTTTGTATTCATGAACTCATTTATTTCTGAACACAACCCTATGAGATAGATAAGTATGATCCCTATTTTATATGTGAAACAACTGTTAAGCAACATTCTCAAGGCCACACACCTTAGAAGTACTGGGGCCAGAATTCAGGTTCTGCCAGATACCAAATCCATACTGTTAGCTTCCTCCCTACAACTCCTGCTTTGTTCAGAAATCTTTATTTCCTCACTGCCCGGCCATTAGCCATATGTTTGTTAAAAACAAAGCCCTAGATCTTATTTCAGCTCATCTAACATGACTTCCCTTGAGCATTTTGTTTTGAGGCTAAAAAATTTGAACATGAGCATCTAAATTAAAGTGCCCTTAAAAAGATTTATTAGCAGATTGCTTTCATCTTGACCATAACTAATCATAGAAAAGGGAAAACAAGACAAGTGGCCAGAAGTACCCTTTGAAACACTGCATTTGCTGAAACTGGTACAGAGTAGCTTTTAAGACTACATTCAGTTCTCACAAGTCTCCCTGGGGTCCCAGTGAAATAGAATTTGCGACACAATAAATAAGACGTCTATAAAAGAATCATGCCATGCAAGGAGGTGGCGGAAACTGCATCCATTTCTGTAGTCAGGTCTCTAGAAATACATGCAGTCAACTAATGTTGAACCTAAGGTGGTGGTATCATGTACAAGGGCGCCCCCCCCACCTCCTTCCTTCCCTGACTCAAACACTGCTTGAGCTCATACTAATGCTAACTGTTAGGTGCTGAGGATTCAAAGGCGAATACACCAGAATCAGTGAGCCCAGATGAGGCTTATTGTAAGGAGGAGGGATAATAACAAAGACATCAATGCATAGATACTAGGTTAAGTCATGATAATTGCTGGGATGGAAAAGTAAGGTGAGGGAAGGAGGTGGCACGCCCTTTTAGAAAAGGTGGGCCATGAAGACCTCTCGGATGAAATAATATTGGAGCAGATACTTGAGAGAATTAAGGGACTAAGCCATCTGGATTTATAAAGCAAAGGTTCTCCACAAAAGGGAAACAGCCAGTGCAAAGGCCCATAGGCAGGAGCCTGCTTGTCATTTCAAGGAACCGTAGAGAGCAGCGCAGCCAGAGTGGGGTGAGGAGTTGGAAGAGTGGAGGAAGAGCAGCTACAGAGTTGGGCAGGGGTGAAGTGGGGCCAGGGTAAGAAGTTGGCACTTTATTTTAAGTATCATGGGAGGTCCCTGGAGGGCTTGAAACAGGAGTGTGACATGACCTGACTAGCTTTTTTTAACAAACACAACAGGAGAGTAGAAACAAAAGTAGACCAGCTGGGGAAGTTGCTGTTGTCATCTTGGCAAGAATAAGGGTGTATGGTAGCTTGCGCACAGCTGGGACTCTCCCGTGTCAGTGGCGTAGTCCTGGCCCATTCTGTGTGCTGAGGATTTGGCCTGTTAGCTCCTTGTAGCCTCTGAACCAGGCACATACTCTTGAAGAAGAAGAGCCAGCAGCCCCTCTCCCTTTTATACACAGGCAGCTCTTTCCCACTGGGAGTCTCTTCATCCTCCTCTTGAATCTGGGATGGCCTTGTGACTTGCTTTGGCCAATAGAACATGGCAGAAACAATGCTGGGCCATTTCTAGACGTGTCCTTTAAGAATCCTGGCAACTTCCACGTTCTCTCTGGGGAAGCCAGTCACGGTGTAAAGAAGCTCGGGCTGGACTCAGCATGAGGCGCCAGTGGAGAAAGAGAGGACAAATGGTGGAGAAACGTTCTTAGATTTCTAGACTGTGTGATTCTAGATGACTGACGAGTGTTACCCGCTTCACTCTCAACAGCTCTGGGGGGTAAATATTCTCAACATACCTTCCCTGAACAGAGACCAGAAGCTCAGAGAAGTAACTTGTCCAAAGTCACCCAGCTAGTAAATGATGGTGACAGGATTTGATTTTATGCCACTGTAACCCAGAAGCCATCACTCTTCACCATGAGTAAAATGTCACTCTGAGGATGCAGGATGCTTTTGAATTTAAAGATGGAACCTGGGAGAAAAACCGTGGCTCTCAAGGACCAGCAGCAGCCCCATTGCCTGGAACTCGATACACATGCACGTTCTTGGGGCCCAGCACAGACCCCTTGAGACAGAAACTCGGGATGGGGCCATCCACCAATCTGGGCTTTTGACCAGTCCTCAGATGATCTTGATGCAAGCTAAAGTTTGAGAACCAGTGCTGTAGGAATTTTTTCTTGGAAAAGACTTTGTATGTGGCAGGTGTTGGGGAACAGAGGGAAGGATCTGGGGGATGTGTTCTTTGTGGCTCTGAAAAGCGCTGGCCATTCCTGAGGGGATTTAGCCATCTGTCCTCACCGATTAGGACAGGTCTGGGTTTCTCCTTTAGAAATACCTATTTCTTCCCCAAATCTTATCAGTCTTCCCAAGCTGCTTTTGCTTTGGCTAGGCACCTTGGCTTCAAAGGACTGTTACTTCAAAGACTCTTTACCATGATGTAAGTTCCTGTGATGTTAGGTCACTGCCCTGGCAGACCTATTGTTGCTTTATTGGTCAGTTAAAGCCAGGTTAGCTGTGGTAACAAACAACCCCAACATTTCAATGGCTTAAAGCAGATGTAGGCATATTTTTACCTCCCCCCCACAACCATGTGAAGTGATGGACATGTTAATGAGCTTGACTCTGGTAATCATATTACATATATACAATGTACATATATCAAATCATCCAGTTGTACATCTTAAATATACACAATTTTTGTCAACTGTACCTCCTAAGGCTGGAAAAAGCTAAAGAATTTCTCTACTCAAGGTTTTTCTATAAAGACAGAAACAGAGGTAGGCAAGCTCTGGCCCAGGGTCAGGTCTGGCCCACAGCCTGAGTTTACAAAGGTTTATTGGAACTCTGCATTTACACATCATTTATGGCTGCTTTCATGCTATATAGAGTTGAGCAGTTGAGCATGATAGAAATCATATGACTGGCAAGGTTGAAAATATTTGCTATTCAGCCCTGTACAAAAACAGTTTGCTGACTTTACACAACAGAGGGTTATTTTTCTGCATTCCAGAAGACTGTTCCGTGTCATCTTCGCACAAGGACTGTGATTCGTGGTGGCTCCACCATTTGGAACATTGAGGCCTTGTGGTGCAGGGAAGGGTGGATCACAGAATCTCACACTGGGGATTAAACCTTTCACCCAGGTGACACATGTTACTCCCTCTCTCACTACATTGGCGGAAGCTAGTGACACCCGCACCTGTCCCCAGGTGGCCAGAGGAGTGTCCTCCTATGTGCCCAGGAAGAGAGCAACACTGATGAGGACCGCAGTCACTGTAGCTTTAGAAAGACCAAGGCCAGGCAGGCTTCCAGGAATGGCGAAGGAGGGTTTTGAGCTCTAGAACTATTTTCTTTACGGACCTCAAAACTCAGGACCTATAGTCAGGGCCCCGCAGCCTGGGAGAAGCTCTAAAGAGTGAGAAAGTTAGTGTATTTTGACATGTAGCCATTTTGTGGACAACTTGCTGATCTCAGTATACATGATATTATCAAATTATCATCAGCGTGTTGTAGGGAGTTACTTGTGTGCTAAGGCACACAAGCTGATGACAATAGTTGCTGGAATATTTTTGCATCTATAATTAAGTATTTTGCTCTGAATGCAAATAAATAAATAAAAAGAAAACAAACTTTAATCTCAAAAGAAGCCAAATTACCCGTAGTAAATAAGCTTCAACAACACGGGCTGGGCATTTTGATGTGGATGTAGCTGGGAGGTTAACAGTAGCTATGCCACTGTGGAGGCTGTTGAGAGCAGTCCTGGTTGGGGCCAGCCAGGAAGCCTGTCTGATGGTATGGAAAGATTTGGAAGGAACATTGCTCCCATAAGCCTCTTATGGAGGTGGAAAGATAGAGCCTTTCCTTATCACCCTACCCTCTGTTCTCTCCAGATGCTCATAACTATAAGCAGTAACCACATTCCAAATCCCCACTAGGCAAAGAACTTTGCCCAGACCCTTTGGTTAATGAGCATGAAAACTTGAAATTTGAATGAGGCAATCTGACTGCAGTGCTGTGCAATTTACCATTATATAACACAGTGACACTCAACTATGTTTGATTATGGTTTCTAATGAAAAATGTATCATCCCATACACACTCTTTCAGCCACGTGATATTTTAATGCTATGCCATTAAAGGTCACTGAACATATATCTGTCTCTTAATTCTTAGTGGCTATAGAGTATAGATGTACCAATTATTTCATTTATTATTGATTCTTCTGTTTTTCTTTATTTGACACTATTGTAAATTACATTGTGATGAAGACTTTAGTTTTTGCACACATCCATAGTCATTCATTAGGAAAGATTTTTACAACAGGAATTTCTGAGTCAAAGGGTATGCATGTAGGATCATTGCATACAGCCATGTCAACCCCATCTAGATGTCCACACCATGTAAACAGCATCCCTTTGGATTGTGCAAACCCCACAGTTCTGCAGCATTGTCTTTAGGTTTTAAAATCTGTAACTGCCAGTCTTCCATAAAGTTTGTACTAATTAATGCTCCCGTGAGCAGTATGTAAGAATGTATTTCTGCCCAGGTCTGATATAACGTCGTTAATAATAAGGAAAACCTTTGGCAATGTGAAAAGTGATATTTAATGTTTTAATTTTGCATTTCAATCAAGTATTTTGAAAATTGCATCAGTGTGTTCTTGTGATTTGTTTCCTCTGGTCCAATTGCGTTCACTCAGGGTGCTTTTTTTCCCCCACAGGATGCAGTGATGCTGCCAATGTCTGATCAGAGGGAGACTCTGTCAGGGAAGGAAGCATGACATGTAGGATGTGTGCCAGGGAATGATTAAACGAGACAATGTCTGACCTAATTGAATACAGCTATATTCTCATCTCTGCTTCTTCAGTTGGTATGTTACAATGTGTTGTTTTGATTGAAGTATCTAAAGCAAATTTAGCCATATATAGACATGTGGATGGAAAAGGGAAGACTATATCAACAGCATTTCAGATCATTGTTGCTATTCTTTTTTTCATACTACACCAAAATTTGACAAGTGGCATTTTTTAGAGGTTTGTAGTGATGTGACATGGGAAACTGTATTAATGAAATTAGTGTATTCTGTTATGTTAAAATCTATTGGTCTATCTTGTACTTTTGAATACATTTTTGAAAAATCATGCATACTTTTGTAACATCATTGGTCATTTGGAAAATATTGGATTTTCATGTTTTTGGACATTTCATGCAATGTCTTGTTAAATCACATATGTTAGTATCACTGCTGAGCTCATTAGAAAGTCTTCAAGTATTAAGAAGTGGGCATGTTCATGATGATAGATGCAAGTTTTCCAAAATTTTTAGTTTTTGCTGGAAAGTTTTAATTTTAAAATTAGCAAAAACATATACTATCTGTTATTTTCCTTGAAATGCCAGACTCATTTCATTAATTTTTGAGAAAATGTTTGCCAAATATTCAAGTTGCTAGTCCTTCAGGTATTCTTTCAAGTCAAAATCATGTTCTATGGAAAAAGTGGCTAGTTCATCTAGCAACTCCAATAATCACACAAATATCTTTTCATGAGACAACTATCAAGCTTTGGTGTGCAGCAGAAGCATTTTATGCATCTTTCCATTTTATCACATGCTGTGAAAAAGGCACATACTCAAAGTTGAGATTTAAGAAAATTAATATTTTGTGCTGCTTCATAAGGGGCTTTCTTAAGTGAAACTGGCATAAAAAATTGTGAGTGTATGGTAGCAAAGAAAGCAAATCACCAGTAGTACAGTTTGGAGCTATTGCTTTGATTTGTGCTAAGACACCAGCAATTTTACCCACCACCTGCTTTTATGTCATCACTGAAAATGTCAACACGGTAACAGCAACAACAACAAAACCCCAAATAATGTTTAATTTTTTTTATAAAAATGGTTTTGACATTTGATATTTTAACTTCCTGAAAGAGTCTTAGTGTGTCCCCAGGAGTCTACAAACTACATTTTAAAAGCCTCTGCTACAGGATGACCTTGATAAAGTAAAAAATAGCTTTTTACTATACTCTCTGATCTACTTCTAATTGGGATATTCTATTCAGTAATCTACAGCTACAGTCATTTGGTTAACATGTATGGGTACACTTTTAAGTTTGACAGGATTAAGAATGCTAGTTTTGAATTTTTTCTTTTACATTAAAACTGTAGGACACAAAGAGAAATGAGAAATAGTGATTTAATGAGTAAAGAAAGAGGATTGATGGAATCAAGGCTCTCTAGGAGGCGGGAGGACAGTATACGTGTTGGGGAGTTTCAATATTTTACTGTGGTTGTGGGAACTGCAAAGAACTCTCTCCAGGTGATTCTGATCCTCACAGAAGTTTGTGAATACAGGCATACCTTGGAGATATTGTGACTTTGGTTCTAGACCACCACAACAAAACCAGTATCCCAATAACATGACTCAAATGAACTTTTTGGTTTCCCAGGGCACATAAACATTATGGTTACACTACACTGTAGTCTATTAAATGTGCTACAACATTAAGTCTAAAAAAAGTATGTACCTTAATTAGAAAATACTTTACTACTATCATCTGAGCTTTCAGCAAGTCATCAGCATTAATCACAGGTCACTGTAACAAATATAATAAGGATGAAAAAGTTAGAAATATTGTGAGGACTACCAAAACGTGATACAGAGATACCAAGGAGCAAATGCTGCTGGAAAACTGGTGCTGATAGACTTGCTTGACCCAGGGTGTCCATAAACCTTCGATTTATAAAAAAAAAAAAAAAAAATCTGTGGAGTGCAGTAAGGCCAAGTGCAATAAAACTAGGTATGTCTGGTACACCTCTGGGTCATGCCAAGAATATCAAAGGCATCTATGGAGGCAAGGCCAAGTACTCTGGTTTTAGAGGCTCAGTGCTGACGTTGGGTCTAAGCAGGGCCAATGATTCTTCTGCCAGGCGACCCCGGTCGTCTGGGCTACCAGACATCAGCCCGGGCGGTGTCACTTCCCTCCACCAAAGTGAGCACTGGATGCTTCTCAGAGCCCCAAGTCCCTGAAGCAGAGCATGAGCTCCCCTGCTCTAGTCCCACTTCTTTTTTTTAAACTTAATTTTATTATGTTAATCACCATACATTACATCATTAGTTTTTGATGTAGTATTCCATGATTCATTGTTTGCATATAACGCCCAGTACTCCATTCAATATGTGCCCTCCTTAATACCCATCACCAGGCTAACCCATCCCCCCACCCCCTCCCCTCCAGAACCCTCAGTTTGTTTCTCAGAGTCCATAGTCTCTCATGGTTCGTCTCCCCTCTGATTTCCACCCCCTTTATTTTACCCTTCCTTCTCCTAATGTCCTCCATGCTGCTTCTAATGAAGGTGTCAGCTCCTCTTTGGCCAGAGAAACTTAACTGAAGACTAGCCATAATCTTACAGGTATTATGTTGAGTAAAGAAATCAGACACAAAAGAATATGTATTGTATAACTTTATATGAAGTTCAAAATAAGGCAAAACTGGGCGTCTGGATGGTTCAGTCGGTTAAGCGTCTGTCTTGGGCTCAGGTCATGATCCCAGGGTCCTGGGATCGAGTCCTGCCCCAGGCTCCCTGCTCAGCGGGGAGTCTGCTTCTCTGCCCCTCCCCTGGCTCATGCTCTCTCTCTCTCAAATAAATAAATAAAATCTTAAAAACAAAACAAGACAAAAACAAAATAAGGCAAAACTGTCAAAATGACAAAACAGTGATAACTTCTGGGGGATGGATATGGACTGGGAAATGACCCAACAGAACCCTCTGGAAATGGTACCATGTGGTTGGAAGTTGTATGGGTGTACAGATTTCATTGATTTATACATTAAGATTAATGCATGCCTATTTTATTTTTTACTTAATAAAAATTAGTCATAAGCTTTCTAATACAAATGTAAAAAATAGACATAAATAAGGGAATTGACGAACTAAATTGGTTCTCACACAAATGTGAGAATTCGCCATGTTTTGGATCTGCCTAGAGAAGTTTCTCTGGCCATGGAGCTGGTTTGTACCTGCTTTTGGAAGAATAAATGTCAACAGAAAGATGGGAAAGATGGAAGCCTAATTTGTGGCCCAGACAGCGTGAGGAAGCATCAGGATGCTGGGCTGTTCCCCGGCTCTATGCAACTGTGTGTACAGATACATTTCTCAACATTAGACCTTAAGCGCTTTCCAGGGAATAATTTCCAAAGCAATTACTTCCCGCTGTTAATAGCCAATTAACAAGTAGGAGATAATAACTCCTCAGTTGTATTGTGGGTAGGTAGAGCAATATAAAGGCAACTAATTAACACCCAGTCTTTTAACAAACTAATTAATCTAGTCAGGCAAGAACAGTTTATTTAGAATATGTTGAAGGCTCTGAATCCCCAAAATTTCATTTTTCACCGTGCCAATGAATAATTGAAGCCCACAGCTTTCATTTGTCCTGTTCATCCCTCTTCTTTGATGCCACTTGGCTTTGAAGCCCCATCCCTAATAGGAGAAAGCTATTTATCTCTTTCTTTAATAGCCTCATGAATATTTTCTTCCCTGTTACTCCTTGCTAGCACTTGCCAGTTCTTAACATTGCAAGTTTTCTCTCCTTCGTCGTATTTACTTTCGCCTCCTCTTTTGCTTCGTATGCTGACTTTGGTCACCGTAATCCTACAGGTTGCTTAGTATTTGTTTAGGACTGGTAATGACTATTTAGTGTAATGCTGTCTAAACTTAACTGTGCTTTAAAATCAATTCTCTAGGAGTTGGAAAGCTTGTTATAAAATTCGAACCCCTGGCCTTACCTCCTTCCTCCACTCCCTCTTCAGGGATTCTGCTCCAGAAATTCTGGGTTGAGCCCAGAATCTGCATTTTTTAAAAAGATTTTATTTATTTATTTGACACACAGAGAGAGACAGTGAGAGAGGGTACACAAGCAGGGCGAGTGGGAGACGGAGAAGCAGGGAGCTGCCGAGCAGGGAGCCTGATACGGGGCTCCATCCCAGGACCCTGAGATCATGACCTGAGCCAAAAGCAGATGCTTAACGACTGAGTCACCCAGGCACCCCTAGAATCTGCTTTTTAAATAGGCCTCCACCTCCACCTTCTTGGTGGTTTGGAGGCAGATGAGCTCAGCTAGAGGAACACTGCTTTGGGTGGACAACTCATCATCGGTAGTCTTTCCCAGTTGAGAAGTAAACTTCTAGGAAATGGGAAGATAACTCTTTAAATATGAGCTGCCTGTCTGGGTCTCTGCCTTCTTCCCTGTCTGAGCTGTGATCAGGTTGAGAAATAAGGGAATGACAGATGGGGCCTGAAATATCCTCCTCATTGTGATAGGGGCTAATTTGTAAGATGGGGTTCAGTGTGAGGGCCAAATCGGCCAGAGACTAACCCTCAGAATGGGGCAGCCTGACCTCAGCCACGGTGGACTAAGACAGACCTCTCTACACTATTTAGAAATGGCAGAGAGAAGATGTCAGGTATCTTGATAACCTAATACATTTTACAAATGTACACTTTGTAATATGCTTGGCTATTTATATAAAACAATTTCAATTACAGTGTCTCATGGGACCCTTTCAATCACCTCTGAATTCGTATCACCTTTCCTGGGGCTGACAGCTGTCTCTGCTTGGATGACTTAGCTAAATACATCAATCTTTAGACTTCCATGCTTCCTTCTGTCTTCCTTTCCAATGCCATGGCAAAGAACACGGGGAATGAGGCTTGAGAGGCGTGGGGTGAAAACGGGCTCTCTGGCTGGGGGTTTGCTGCTCAGGTACTGTAGCTGGCCATTCACTGCTGAAAATCTACATCTCCTCTTTTCCAGCTCAGCCTGGGACTTGTTTCCTTTACCTGCCGCCTTAGCTTCCCCTTGGCATCTCAGGCCTGAAGATCCCTTTGAAACTCTGGTGGATCTATTACTTGGCCCCTAATCTGAGCATTCCCTTCCTACACACCTCGCCCTGACCTTGGCGGTCTCCATGGCTGGTCTGTTGGCTCTCAGCTTAGCATTTCTCCTGCACTGAAACCCAGAAAAACTCAGGAGAACAAACTTGGTCTTCTCTTTGCTCGGCTCTTCCACTTTATCCTCCTGGCTGTGTTGGGCTTGCTGTGTTGGTGATGATGGCCTGCAGGGTGATCTCCTAGGTCCCAATACTGAGCTGAGTAAGAGGCCAGCTGCCAATGATGTGTCTAGCAGCTCCTTCCACTCTAGGACTCTGTGGTTCAGGACATGTCTGATGCTGTAGATCTAGCCCTATCCACATTCTACTGGACCCATGTTCCACAGAGCCACAGGTAATGTTCTCTGCAAAGCAAAGGAAGGAAGCCTGACTGAGCACAGGGAGCAGCTTTGCTATGATGCAATCTCAATGGCCCCAGCCAGCCCTATGGGAAGCCAGGAATGGCCCTTCAGAGTTGTCCTGAGTTGAAGCAAGCAGGCCAAGCCTTATAATCTCCCAGTTAATGGATGGGAGCTGGCCTGCAGGAGACCTGCAAAGGTGAGCCTTTAGCTGGGGCATTTTCTGAAGAAGGCTGATAGCAGAGGCCTGTCCGCCAGTAGTATTCTCTGCAGCTGGGGGGTAGGTCTTTCAGTCCCGAGGAGCATGGGTCTGGGAGACCATAGTGTTCACTATAGACTAAATTTTCTTTTTCTTCTCCCAAGTCATATCTTCCTTCTGCCCTGGGTAGCCAACATAGGTAGAAAATTACGTTCTCTACATTATGGAAGAAAGTCTCTGATTTAATATGCCAGGACTAGCCCTTGATATGTTAAATGGGAGCTAAAAGGATTTAGAAAATTGTTTTATTCTCAACAATGTCTGGCTTATAACCAATTATCTTGCAAAAAAATGCTATTTTGAATTTAAGAAGCTTAATTATAACCCTCTCTTTCTCTTTGTAGCTCTTCTGTAATAATCCTAATACCCCAAAAGCATCTGGTTAGATAATTTGGGCTAACTAGGAAGAACATACTGTATATGGAAAAGCCCAAGAGAAAACTGCAGAAGTATTTTTGCAAATGTTTGTGGATTACCTACATATATGCTTTCCTCTTTCCTTCCAGCTCATAGTTACTTAAGGGCTGGGGTCATGTTATCCTTATGCTTTTAAATTTCTTGCGTGTTATATAGCACCGTTAGTACACTATGGTAGGTAGGGTTTTGTATCTCTATCATCTTTATGAAAGTGCATGCACATTGGTGCATTTGTTATGTGTGAAGCCAGTTACCCTAACACTTAGCAGCTTAGCCAACATTGTGGCACACAGCTGCTTAGGGTCAGGAGTTTGGGAGGAGCTTAAATGGTTGCTTTTGCCTCAGGGTCTCTCATGAGTTTGTGGTCAAGCCGTTGTCCAGGTATGCAGTCATCTCAATGATAGATCGGGGCCAGAGAATCTGCTTCCAAGCTCATTAATATAGTTGCTGGCATGCTTTGGTTACTCACTAGCTATAGTCCAGACGTTGTAGTCCCTCACCAGTGGGCTTCTTCATGGGTTGTTCACAACATGGCAGCTTGCTTCCCCAGGAGCAAAAGATCGGAGAGTTGAACCCAAAAGGCAAGGCACATCTTTATAACCTAATTCTCAAAAGTGATATACTATCACTTCTGCCTTATGGGACTGGTCATAGAGATCAACCCTGGTGCAGTGTTGGAGGAGACTATGCAAGGGTGTGAATACCAAGAAGTTGGGATCCCTGGGTCCATCTTGGAGGCTGGCTGCCACAACTGGCATAAATTCTTGATCATTCAATTCTTGTAAGCTCAGCACCTGGGAAAAATCCTGGGTTTAGGACTCAGATATGATTGAGAAAAACTCTCTTTTGCCATCCACTACCTATGTGACCTTAGCAAATCACTTTAGTTTAGCTCCAGTTTTCTTGTAAGTAAAATGGAGATAGTAAGACCTTCTTTAGAACAATGTTGGGAATAACAAATGAGGTAAAATATGCAGAAAGCCTAGCCCATAAAGAGCCCCAACAGAGGATTATAACACATGATAGCTATTGTATGTAACAAGGTCAGCATTCTTTCCCCACTCACACATTATGTCCTGTTATCTGCCCCAAGGAAGTGGTGACCCTTAGGACCCAATGGGTGTTCCAGATAAAGATTGGCAACTGGGGAGTGGTCCACCCAATCCAAGAGCAGCATCTTCAGGGCTCTTGCAAGCCCCCAGCTTCCAGTGGCAGGTGACAGTTCTCAGCTGAACTGAGGAAACAGCACTCCTGGTTCAGGTAACTCAGGGTAATTTTGCCTCCTCCGGTTTTTCTTGTTCAATGTCAAGGCAAATTAGTTATTACACTTTAAATTCGTGAGCTGTGTTTGTCTTAGTCCCAAAACACCCCCAGGGGAGGAGACTGAAGATTCTAATTTGCTGTAATCACAGTTGATACTATCATTGTTTTGAAGCATTTGTGTTTTCTCTGATGAAATGTCAAACACACAAGGCAAATTCTATTCTGAATTCTAGATTAAATATTTAAAAATACATGAGTGGTCTGAAAATAATTACCCTTTTAAAGCTCTCTGGAACTCATACAGCTCCTAATAGTGCCAACTGGCTTACAGATGCCATCAATTAAAATAAAGGGGAAAATCCAATCTCAAATTAGTTATATGATGATAATTCTTAGCATGGGAAAGAGATTTAAGTATTGCTTATCTCTATTGGGCTTGGGTATATATTCTATTTTAGTTCCACTTAATTATTATTACTAGTCGAATGTTCTTTGTGATTTGAAAATTCTAATCTTTAATGTAAGTAACAGAATTTGTCAGGGGTTTCTCTGCATATTGTCCAAACATGTCCCTTTGGAAGAAAGTAAATATGAAAAACATTTAAGCTTGCCAGATGGATAGCGTAGTGGGTTTTTTTTTTTTTCATATTATTCAAGGATTCTTGGCTTCCCAAAGGATTCACTGTAGCATGAATTCCCAAGTTCATTTCAAATATAATTTGATTCATGTACATCTTTCCAGGAAAACATTTACACTCTAAAGAGAGCTCTGATTATATGATTAGGGTTAGCATTGTACCTGAATACCTTTCCACACATGTAACATGCACACAGAACAAGGGTGTTTCGAAACCTACGATGTAATTCTAAATGGAAATGTGTTACGGAAATTAGCTCACTTCAGGCATCTTTTGATGTATATCTAAAGTTTAGAAGGCGCTGCCGGAGAGCCGATAAATAATTTATTTTTCTCTTCAACTCCTTGTGCAGTTTTTTCCCTTTAGCTAATTCTCCTTTAAAAAAAATCTTTTGTTAAGAACTTGAAAGAATTCTTTCTTTCACTCAGACTCATAAATATTTCCTTTTCTATTATCACTGCTAGTTGAAACATGTTTAAATAAAAGTTTCTCCCTAAAGGTATGTTTTTTATCTTTGTTCATGGGATGAAATGAAATTAAAATCTGATATATTTTAAAATGCATGATTCAGATCTACTTATTAAAGTGAAGACTGCCCTGTTTTTAGAGCCATCACTTTATTTTTTTGAAACTAGTACATTCAAATCTCAGAATGTAAGCAGAATCTCAGAATCGCAATCTTCGTATTTTTAAAACTTGTCTTATTTACATATTTTAGAAGGCTTTTTTCATTAGAGCACTGTAGTGCATGTTTATTAAAGCAAATTTGGAAAGTACAGGAACATGTAAATGAAACGCCTATCCTGATCATCCCTTTGCTCAAAGATGAACACATGGATATTTTTGTGTATTTTCTTCTTTTTCCCCACATTGGTAAAAATATTTAATTGGATTTTTGAGTGTGATGGAAAGCCTGTCTGAGGGGAGGTCTTTTCCAGAGAAATATCTAATGCCTGACTCTCAGGTTTTTCTCATAGCAATATAAGAAATATTTTTTACCATTAGCTTTATCCGGATACCATCATAATTGAACATACTAGCTTTCCACATTTTTTCCCAGACTTACTGGGGTTGCCAGTAGAATCCAGTGGGATTGACCTAGGAGACAATTCTCCTCAGGAATCTTGTTATAAGTCGGGTGCTATGCTTGTTGGTTCTACTAGCCAGTAGGCCAAGTCATTTACACCCTAACTGATATAATTATTCTTGACGATTTTAATTTTGATTTAATTCTTAGTCATCTGCAAGACAACTTCAAGCGGTTTTTTAAGCAAAGGTAAATAGCTGATATATTTTTAGAGCTTTCACATAACTATTCCCCCCCACCCCCATCAGCTTCATGTGTGAAAAGAAGGGAATAAAATTGTGTAGTTATAATTCACAGTTTTTCCTTCTCAAAGCTATAATTATTACTTCATTGCCTTCTGGTATTTCTTGTTACAGAGTAAATTTTTGCGGCCAGAATGATTTTGTTTGTTTGTTTATTTATTTTTAAGATTATTTTTTAAAGATTTTATTTATTTTTTTGTCAGAGAGAGAGGGAGAGAGAGACAGAGAGCAAGCACAAGCACGGGGAGTGGCAGGCAGAGGGAAAGCAGGCTCCCTGCGTAGCAAGGAGCCGGATGCAGGACTCAACCCCAGGACCCTGGGATCATGACCTGAGCTGAAGGCAGCCGCTTAACTGAGCTACTCAGGCGTCCCTAAGATTTTATTTATTTATTTGAGAGAGAGAGTGAGCCAGAGAGAGAGAGAGAAGGAGCAGGGGCAACGGGGAGGGAGAAGCAGACTCCTTGCTTAGCAGGGAGCCCGACGTGGGGCTCAATCCTGGGACTCTGAGCCGAAGGCAGAAGCTTAACTGACTGAGCCACCCAGGTGCCCCAATTTTGTATATTTATGTGTCTTTTTTTTTTTTTAACTGGATGCCTGAAGAAATTTTCTTTACATTATAATGTTTTTTAGGATGAGTCTCCTTTTTTCCAGGATGAGACTCTGTGCTGAGTGTGGAGCCCAATGTGGGGCTCTATCTCACGACTCTGAGATCATGACCTGAGCCAAAATCAAGAGTCGGACACTTAACCGACTGAGCCACCCAGGTGCTCCTAATTGAGCCTTTTCGTTCCTGGGTTCAAACTACTTGCTGTCCAAGTTTTTTCTCCTTCCCTCTTTCCTACCTTCTCTCCTTCCCTCCTTCCTTTCTCTTATTTCTATAAACTGAGGATGATAATGCTTCATCAGATTGTTATAAGGATTAAATAAGATACTGCAAGCTGAGAGCTAATCTGGTAGATACAATCCTGCTCAGTTAAAAAAAAAAAAGTAGTTCTGTTTATTATTGGTCAAATCCTGCATCAACCAAATCTATTATAGTTGGAAAAACAACTAGTCAGTTGTTCCAGTAGTCAATATAACAAACACAGTCCAAATGTTCACTCATGTCTGTTTTAATAGGATTGACTTGTGTGTATGTATCTATAAATTTTTTTCAGGTATGTGACATTGTTCTCTGAACACAGAATGTGAGAAAGATAAATTCCTTACAATCTGCTTGGAATTTTTTTTTTTTTTTTGATTACCCCAAAGATGTTTGTGCCTCTGAGTGTTGGGGAAGAGTGGGAGAGAGGAGGACTGGGGGTTGGCTCTTTTTATTGATTGATGGATGGACTGATTTAGATCAGCAGGACAGGGAGCACAAAGCTCTGAGCACAGGTTGATGGGAGTTAAGAGCTTTTGCAGAGTGTGGTTATTCTACCAGCCTTCTGACCCAGTCTGAAGCCTGGTAATCCTGACTCAATCTAGAGTACCTATCTCCTCCCTTGTACACCTGGAGTTTGTTCCATCTGTATCATAGAAATATGTCTCTGAGTTGGAACTTCAAGTTGATATGGACTTCTTCTGAGGAGTAGATATGAAGAATCCTCTCTTTTCTCTCCTTCTTGCTCCAGCCTCTGTTCCTCCCTCTCTCTTCCACTTCTCTCCTCTTCACAGAATTTGCACTGATTGGAGTGTTGGTTGATTCGGGTGTGGGAGAAGGTCATTGAGAGGATGTGACCTCTGGTTGAACTTTGAGCTGACCCACTCAACTGGAGGCTCCTCACGTTTTCCCCTCTCCTTGGAATGTACGCTTTGCCCGCCGTTCCCACAGTGGAGGCAGTTTCAAGGACACAGTGTTGAGAGAGAAAGGTGCTGTTGAGACCACCTGGGTGGTATATGTGACTGAACCCAGTTAGTCTCTGTATGAACTTTAAGATTCTGATGGGTAGGCTTGGAGATCTACTCATCTTGAAGTCACCCAGGATAAGCCTCATCCCTTGCTTATGAAACCTGCTGCCAACCACTCTGGAGTGGCCTGCCTCTTTCTTTGGTCTCTTCTTGCCCTTTGTGTACGGGGTCCAGTTTGCGAACCAACAGAGGGTTGAGTGTTAACACGAGGATTTCTCCCGTTTTCCAACCAACATGTCTCTAGTGGCTAAAGCCCAGAATTTTTGATATTCCATTTCTCTCCCTTGAGAGTCACTATTCTGTCTTCTGTCTATATCTTCTAGCCAAGAAAATTTTACTTTCTGTGGTGTGCATTATGAAAAAGAATATGTTGCTTTTTTTCATTTTATAACTTGTGAATTATGTGATAACATGGATATGAACTTTTTCTAACTTGAAAAATTCCTCAGGCTCAAGTATGGCTCTTGGAGGCAATGTCCTCACCTGACTTGTCCACGAGGCTCAGTGAGGTAGGTTGGCGAAGCTATCTTTGAAAATGAAGTGAAACTCATACATAAGTCAATCTTACCAGACTCCCCAGCATCATGGGACACAGTGTACATCAGAAGAAGGTGCACCCACTTGTGGGTGTTCAGTGAACTTCCAGGTCCTCACTAACCACTGGTTACTAGAAGACACTGTCTTATTGTAACTGTTTTATTTCCAAACGATGTGGTTCCATGCATAATGACAAAGCGTCAGTGACGTAGTAGTGTTTAAGAGTTCAGATTTGAAGTCAGATATGCCTGAATTCCAATACTGGCTCTATCATCTGTGTTATCTTTTAAGTTAATTCACCTGTCTGAACCTCAGTTTTCTTACCTGTAAAATAAGGATGGCAGCTGTCTTACAGGCTTGTAAAGGTGCTATATTTGCTATATAATATAGCAAAATGCCTGGAGAATCCTCAAGATGTAAGAAACCCTTATTGAATAGCAGCTACCGTTCCCCTCGTATAAGGCAATATTTTCCCATTTTCTTCTCCTCTGCCCCAACAAGAGTAGGCCACCCAACTCTAACTGACTTCCAGGAATGCCAGCCAGCATCTACTCCAGGAAATCTGATTTTACAGCCTAGTCATGAACTTTGACCACACCCTGGAGAAAGGGAGGGATCTTTATCGTTTATTGAAGGAGGGCCTCTATGTCTTAGCTTCTGATGTGTCACTTTTAGAGGGAGGAATGGCGAGGGGGTAACATCAATCACTGCTTCCTTTTCAATTCTAGAAGCATTCAGAGTTTCTCAAACCAGAAGGCTACATGGTTCCCAAGTGTTGTCATGTTGAGCCCTCAACACCCCAGAACATTCTAGGACATTTTCTCTTGCCAAAGATCCTATTGAATAGTGTGTTTTGTGTTTTCCTCCTTATAACAAATATCTGACCATATGACCTGGGAGAATATGGGCTCTAAGCTCCATCTCTAAGGGCAGCTCAGAAATTAAATGGTATTAGTGTTGACATGAACTTTGCCCCAGCAATCAAAATTTGAAAACTCCAGAAGGAAAAGGCTTGCTTATTGCAAATACCTTACACAGACATTTTAAAGGTGTCTTGTTTAAGTTTGAACTGGAACGCAGCAGTAGGAATAAGACTGGGCACCTGCCTACATGTATTAAGAATATGGCAGGAGGTCCACAGACCTGCAGTGAGCTGCAAAGTGTTGTCCGTGTGAGAGGGTTCCTCAGCTTTGGCACCACTGACATTTTGGGCTGGTTAATTCTCTACCTCTGTTGTTTTTAGTCTAAGTTTCACCCATTCTCATTGCAAACTGGTTTCCTTTCATACAGGCTGTCAGCTGCCATTAGCTCATATCCTGACACTCTGTCATGGGGGGCGGAGAGGGGGAGAGGGAGAAAGAGAGAGAGAGAGAGAGAGAGAGAGAGAGAGAGAGAGAGAGAGAGAAGAAAGATCCCAGGGAAGGGCTGTGATTAGCTGAGGATGAGTAACTACAGTGATGGGAACAGAGGGAGGAAGATGACTTCTACAACCATGTTTGAAAGTCCTGTAATAAAGAAACCTGTCTAATTCTGCATTTTGCTAACTGAACTTTCCAGAGAAGCCCCTCTCTTTCAATACCTGTTAACACACCAGAACACACATGACCTTTGAGACCCAGTACGGTGGAGTTCAATGACTTTAGTTTGGATCCAAACTTTCAAGAGCCTTTAATACACTAACATACATCGCCACTTTGTAAGGCAGAGTATTGTAATTGAAAATTCCCTGAATGACAGTGAGACATACATTTATTATATGCCTAACAAGAGGTCCATATGTAAGTGGACAAGGTCCCCTTTCTCTGAGGTGCACTGGCTTTTTCTCTCCAAGTGTTAACTCTGTTCCTAAGCTAGCTCCCCTCATGTCTACTGGCAGCCCCTGGGCTATGATTCCTTACTCAGTCCAGTGTGGGGAAGAAACTCTTCTTGCTCACAAGCCCTGAGCACCTTTCTCCTTGAGGAAGAGATCCCCGGAGTCCTCAGTGGTCACAGAGGTGGAGTTGCCATGACCTGCTACTTCCCTGTGTGGAGGGGCTCCTGGAAAGTCAGCCACGATGTCTACTGTGCGTTTTTATCGGCAAACCTACTGATCAGCGAGAGGACCTTTGAAAGGATACCTTTTAGATTCACAGGCTCTGAGGTTTAGATGACATGTGAAGCTCATTTTATCCCAGCTACTAAGACTTGCTGAACATTTCTGAGAAATGTCGATGCCACCAAGGCCACCATGAGGGCTGATCTACCCATCCTTAGCCATTCTTGCAGTTCTAGATTTCTGGCTGTTCTTTCTCTCTCTTTGTTCTCTCTTCTTTTCTCCTTTTCCCCCTTCTCCTCAACCTCTTTCCCTCTCTCTTCTGTCTCTGATTTTGCAATCTGGCCTATCATTTTTAAAATTATATTCTCTTTTTGTTTGTTTGGCTGGAGAAGAATATACTGTGTACGCTTTTTCCAGGCCTTGGAGAAACAATGGACCCACTCCTCTTTCATAAAAAGCCCATGTCACAGCTATAATGTGGTAGAGCCAAGACCCCATCTGTCTGATTCTCAAGCCCAGGTGCTAAACTTCCGTGAACTCCACCACCAACCATATTGTAGTATTAACAACAGCATACCAATAAGGGGGTCCCATAAGGGGAGATCACTAAAGACCATAATGGGAGAATCACATAGGAGTGACCTTTTCTTTCGGGAGTCTTGGGTTTCTGGGCCTTATTTGTATTAGGCTTCTGGGAAACTGAATGGGTTGCTTTTCTACCTGCACATGGAGAGATTAATAGCTGTCCCATTTGGATAGAGAAACAGGAGTAGCCACCGTCAAGCTTTCCTGATAATGTTTCCTCCATGTCTTTAACAGAGGTGTCTTCCTTAAATTGAGCTCTAGTCCCTTCCTGTGAGCTTGGAGCTGAGGTTTTGTTCTGCCCCTGGAGGCAGTGCCTTACCTGCTCCACTTTCTAGGCGAATAGCCCTTCATTTACTCGAAGAAGACTTTTTTTTTTTTCCCTGTGGGTCTCAAAGATAGCTTCAGCTTCAGTAAACCCTGGATTCAATAAAACTGTTCTAGGAAGTGTCCTGTTAGCAGTCAATCAAGATAACTCACTGCCTTCGGACCAGCCTCTTGGAAGTGTCCTGAATGAACACTTCATCACTCAGAGAAAAGGGCCAAATGCAAGAGAGAACCTCTTCGAATGTCATTTGTAATCAAGGCAGTTTGCTGCGCTACCCAATCAGCCAACAAGAACACTTTTTCTTTTGAGTGTTTTTTTTTTTTTTTTTTTTTTTTTTTAGTGAATCTCTATGGAGATGGGGGCATAGAGATCTAGACTTTGCTGAGGACATATGTTATATAACTTTCATGTCTTAAAAAATACGCTCTAAAAATCTATGGTATCTAGAGATTAAATCAGAACTCCATTTATTAATTTCCTTGAGGAAAAATAATGAACATTTTGGTTTTGGTGAAAAATTAAGAAGGAAATGAAGAAAGAAAAATTAAATGTGGATCCCTTACCACTGGATATGGTTTATCTGATCATAAATGAAGATGATTAGAAATTTTATTTCTTTGTTTTCATCTCTCTTTTTGGCAACGTCTTCCTCTTTATACGCCCTAGCTAGGCTGAAACGTCTGGTACAACAGCCTCTGATGTAGAGTAGAAATGGGGTGTTTATCAGGTCCTCTTGGGAGGCAACAAGGTGTAGTGAAAAGCAGACAGGTTTGGAGATTGACAACAGTAGGTTAGAATTTTACTCTGTTTCAGGAGTTATGTGATGTTGGGCTCTTTGCTAAACCTCTCTTTGCACCACTTGGCAAAGCGAGTTTCATACTTTAAGGTCTCAGATCAAAAGTCAGGGCCTCAGTGATAATTTTCCTAATCACATGATCTAAATAGTGCCTCCTTTCATTGTCTGTTGTATCATCCTATTTATTTGCTTGAATAATTATTTCCCAGTCTATATTTCCAGACTAAGATGTGCACTTCTTTTTTTTTTAAGATTTTTATTTGAGAGAGAGAGAGAGATAGAGAGAGCATGAGCAGGGAGGGGGCAGAGGCAGAGGGAGAGGGAGAAGCAGACTCCCAGCTGAGTGCGGAGCCCCATGCAGGGCTCGATCCCAGGACCCCGAAATCATGACCTGAGCTGAAGTCAGATGCTTAACCGACTGAGCCACCCAAGCGCCTCTAGAATGCATACTTCTTGAGAGAAAGGACTTCATCTGTCTTTTCCACTGCTGTGTTCCTAGCAGCCCAGATAGCACTTTGGATTATAAGTACTCTATAAATTTTTGTTAAATTAGTAGATGAATAAATGATGGAATACTTACTTCATAGAGTTACTCTGATGGTTATTTGAAACAATGTTTGTAAAGCCTTCAGTACAAGGCTTAATATGCAGTAAAATCTTGAAATATATTCATCCACACAGATTTAGCCCCTGAGATGCCTACTGCAAGGGAAAGGTTGCAATGCTCACATGAGTCCTCTAGGCTGCACCCCCAGCAGTCTTATGTGGGGACTCTGAGGCAATGCACTTAAACTCAGGGTTTCAAGTAATTTTTTTTAATTTTTTTTATTATGTTATGTTAATCACCATACATTACATCTTTAGTTTTTGATGTAGTGTTCCATGATTCATTGTTTGTGTATAACATCCAGTGCTCCATGCAGAACGTGCCCTCTTTAATACCCATCACCAGGCTAACCCATCCCCCCACCCCCCTCCCCTCTAGAACCCTCAGTTTGTTTCTCAGAGTCCATCGTCTCTCATGGTTCGTCTCCCCCTCCGATTCCCCCCCTTCATTCTTCCCCTCCTGCTGTCTTCTTCTTCTTCTTCTGCTTCTTCTGCTTCTGCTTCTTTTTTTTAACATATAATGTATTATTTGTTTCAGAGGTACAGATCGGTGATAGACATTGGGGAAGGTATGTGCTATGGTGAGCGCTGTGAATTGTGCAAGACTGTTAAACCAAGTAATTTTTTATATTTCAGAAAACCTAGTGAGAATCCTACACTAACATCACTGAAACAGCATGTATTAGGGACCTCAGAATTATTTCTTTTGTGCTGTAGTTAAACCAACTCAGTGTGGTAATGTGGTATTCCTGCTTATCTCATGCTGCTGAGACATGCTGCTTGGTGGTTATCTGTGTCTGTTTAATTAGAAGTGAAAATTAATTAATTGGATGCAATTAGTACTGCTTTTTTTTTTTTTTAATGAACACGATCTTTGAAATCTTAGTGGACTGCAAGGTAGAAGAGAATGAGAAATCCCCACGGTGGTGGTTGATTGGACTCCACTGAGCTCAGAGGAGTTGCAGGTGTCCCAGGTGTCAGGCTAGGCTGGGAGATCTTGGAGTTCATTGGAAGCTGGTCAACAGAGGCTATTCTTAGGAACACAGAGCTCTGGAGGCATAATTTAGCTAAGACAACAAACCCCTCCTTCTTTGTCCTGGTTTCCTAAAAGACTCCAACAGCCCAGTTCATGGTACCTCAGTTCTCCATCTTTTGTGAAAATTCCCATTCTGGTTAGATGTATGTTGTTTGGTGGGGTTTGGCACTGGGTAGGGGTATTCGAACCACAGCCGATAGAGTTGGTTCTTTCTTGTTCTCCAGCAGAAGCCTGAGACTACTCTTGACTTTTTTTTTTTTATCGCCAAGAAAGAAAGAAAGAAAGGAAGGTTACAATTGCTGCCGCGGTCAGGGGCATTATGACATGGGTTTGTGAGCATACATCTCTTCCCTCTAGGAGCTCAGGTAAATTCCTCTTTAGGAAACAAAAAGCTTAGAAAATCATAGCTGGAAGGGTTGACTCCCTTCTCACAGAGTTGAGGGGAGGATGTAAACTATAACAAATTGCTTGTTTGATGCTGGATTTTCCCTTCATTATGAAAAGCACTGCTATAAATACCATAGTTATGAACTCCATTGAGCAAGGTTAATCCTTGGGTGGGGATCCATATAAGTAATGATAATTCTTGTTTTCTTCATCAAAAACAAACTGTGAAGCATCATCATATTTAAATACAATGCCATTTTGTGTGTGTGTGTGTGTGGAGCATGGTTGGCACTGCTTGATGAGGTCTCAGATATTCCAGAATAATCAAAGACACTTAGGCAGCTTTTCTTCTTGTAAGTAATTTCAGCTAAGAAATCAACCAGAGTTAAGTACTGCATTTGGGCAGGATAATAAGGTACTTTAGGATTTATTTGTTATATGCTAATATCCCAGGGAGAAACATATTTTCAGGAACAGAACAAAGAAACAATAGATGTTCGTGAAAATGTAATTTCACAGCCGTGTTTTACAGTTCAAAGTTTTGGAGTCTTTTCATATGTCGTTAGTAATGATCTTGCATGGATCTTTTTTTTTTTAATATGTGTTTGAAAGTGCTTGCTTCTTTTAATCTTCAGCTTTAGAAGTCCATACTGAGTGATTGCTACATGTCCCAAGGTGAGATAAAAAGAGACAGTGGTATGAATGCTGACCTTGGGGATTTTATTGTCTTACTGGATGAGTGGGACAGTCTTGAGGAAAGCAAGAGGACAGCATAAGCCACAGAACTGATGCAGTTGGCAGTGTAATTGGTTCCTGAGCGAAGATGTAGAGGAGGAGTTATGTGGCTGTAATTTTTCTGATGTATGTACTGGACCTCCTGCTCACCGTTTCCTGAAATACTTTTTGATCTTTCCAGTACCTCTTTCAATTTAAGGGAGGTGATTTGCTAGGAGCTGTTTTAACTCTTTGACAAACCCTCAGCCAACTCTTCCTTTTGTAACTTAGCTATCCTCACATTTTACCAGATCAATTAAAAAGCATCACTTCTGGGGCGCCTGGGTGGCTCAGTAGGTTAAGCGGCTGCCTTCGGCTCAGGTCATGATCCCAGGGTCCTGGGCTCGAGCCCCATGTTGCTCTGCCTTTTCCCCTCCCGCTGCTTGTGTTCTGTCTCTCTCTCTCTCAAATAAATAAATAAAATCTTTAAAAAAAATAAAAAAATAAAAAATAAATAAAAAGCATCAATGTTCAATATTACTCTCTGTTGAAAAATTTTTGAAAGGATTTTGAAATTATTTTTGCCTTTAAAATGATTTGGCTCCTTGGAATCCAATTTAGAATTGATCAGCAATGATTACATCAATTCCTGGAGTATGTATTCATACTTATATAGTGAGAAAAATCTAACCCAAATGTTGTTTTTATATAAAGTGAAAAATTTTTAATGAAACTTTGCTATTAAAAAATCTGGCATAATATTAGATTTTGTGGACATTTAATTAAATATTTATTAAATTCAAATTTTCAGTTTTCTTGTGTGTATTAAAGCCACAGTCATCTCACAAGCCCCTGAAATATCCCTCCTTAAGTCCAACGCAGAACTCCAAATACCATGGAACAAATACAGAGAGTAAAAAAAGAGTATCTCTGTTGCTCAGTAGGTAAGGCCTTCTCAAGAGAAGTTACACTGCCTTCAGAGTAACATGAAAGGGAGAGCCTGAGAGGCCTTGATGTTTTTCCCACTTGAGCCGTTGAACAAAACTCCAAATGACTTCCATCTCTCTCTTCTTCCTTGGTAACAGTTGGGTGGTGGTTTTAAGCAGGGATGAGGTGGGTAGTTTCTCTGATAGTTGAACAGAATGTTTTCTTCAGTGATTAAATGCATCTAGTTAGCTCTTTTTACATATCATGAAAAACCATATGACCAGTGGTCTTCAAGGAGAAGGCATCTAATATTGAGTACTTACTGCATTTCAGACTTCATGCTAGGTGAAATATGTGTATGTTAGGAACTCTCAAATACAGGAGCTCAATATTTTAAAAATTGTTTTACAGAGGATGCAACTAGGGATCAGAAATGAAGTATTGCATCCAGTTACCCATAGCTAGTAAAAGGGTGGATCAGCAATGTACCCACATGTTGTGTAGATATTCACATGCTCATATAGTTACCTTGATTTTTTTTTCTATTTTAATTTAGTCATTGCTGGTGTTAAAGACTACTCTATCATTAGAGTTCTAGTAATTTCACCATTTTTCCCTTGGATTTTTTTGGGGGGGGGGCTGAACATGTTGACCACAAATTATAATAGTTCTGCCACCCTATTTTCAACCTTTGTTTGTCTTATTATTTTAGTTAGGTTCTGAAAAACAATGTGACACAGAAGCCAGAATAATGGGTATCTTCTTATATTTTATAACCTGAATGCAAATATTTTCCATATTTGACCGTTAAGTATGATATTGGATATAGGGCTTCAGGAGATTAGCTTTATCACATCTAAGAAGACTCTTATTCCAATTTTGCTGGGATTCTTTTCTAAATGTATATTAGTGTTGAATTTTGTGGATGCTCTATATGATTTTTTTCCCATGTATTCATGCACATTTCTGCATAGGCTATAGAACTATAGCCTCAAATCCAGAAAATTCTAATATTGGGTCCTGAAAGCCTTTTCCAGTTTTATTAGAGGTTGGCAATTGTAACTTGGGGTTCATCATCTAGTTAGAATGCTGTAAAGGAAAAAAAGAGCAAAACTTTGTGGCATGTCATCATATATTCCATATGGTTTTAAGTAATATTTCCTTTTTTAAAAAATATTTTATTTATTTATTTGAGAGAGAGAGAGCACAAGTGGGGGGGGAGAGACAGAGGGAGAGGAAGAAGCAAACTCCCCACTGAGAAAGGACCTCCCCTCCCCCTCCCCGATATGGGTCTCAGTCCCAGGGCCCTGAGATCATGACCTGAGCCTAAGGCGGATGCTTAACCAACTGAGGCACCCAGGCGCCCCATAGTTTTAAGTAATATTCCACCTTAGCAAGCAGGTCTTATTTATTTTTACATGTCCAGTTGGTAAAAACAAAAGCAGAAAATTAACTTATTTCCCCCTTCTTTGAACTGTTTGTAGCATGGTGGTGTCATAGCCATCAAGAAGAAATTAGATTGTGTTTGGTTTTCTCTCCTGACATACTCCTAGCCTCTTAAAAGCCCCCTGCAGACTGGAAGCTGTTTAGCCTGAGAAACCGATACCAGATTTTTCCATGTTGGAGTCCCTATCTCTCCCCCTGGTGCTCCAACTCTGGAAACATGGAGCCAACCTATCTCTGTTCAAGTTCAAAAAACTTGAACTTTTTAGAAGTTTCAAGAACAAACCCTTAACTCCCGTGGTGGCTCCAAACCACAAATGCTTTCTTATGTGAGTTGTTCATGTTTGACATTTGGGCTCAGAGGAAAATAGTTTCCGCTGCACGTGGCTCTGGGTGGCAGAAGGCCCAGTTCTAATTCTGGCTTTGTCATGTCCTGCCTCTTGACCTTACTTATCTCTTCAGTAATGGAGAGCAACTGAACTCTATAATGCACTGACATCTAGGTTCTATTTCTAGGAACCATAAGGTGCTGACAACTTTCATCTCTCTTCCCGTCTTTTCTGTTGGCCTGCTTTTACCTCCTCAAGGATGTCTGAGTACAGGTACAGTCACAGTCACTTGTCACATGTTGAGGATAAATGTGCCCCTCAATCCAGGCTGGACCACATGATGGATGTGAGCATAATGGATAAGTCATGACTATTTCATTTGCACGTGAAAGAATGCACTCCGAGTGGCTGAAGCAAAACCAGGCTTGTATAACTGAAAGTCCAGGGGGTAGACAGTCTTCATGCACAACCTGATCTACGTGTTCAAAGAATGGTGTCAGGAAAGGGTCCCTCTCCTCTTCTCCGCCCTGGTTCAGTTCTCCACATTGGCTGCAACCCTAGGCAGCTTTCCCTACACCAACTTCAGCTCACGTGATACACTCAGTATAAGGAGATCTTCTTTTTCCCAACCGTTTCACCCAAAGTCTTGAGCAGGCTCTTGTTTCTTCTTGTCAGTTACTGCTATGCCAGGGAGGTTCCTAACAGGAAACAGTTTGCTCAAATGGGATGATTTGAGGAGAGTGGAAAGGATTATTCTCAAATGTATAGGTAGGGTATAGGGAAAGTACAGGGAACTCTAGGGTCATATCCCTGGGATCTTATTATTATTCCTAGGCTTGGAAACAGAAATGGCTGTCTGCCAGGAGCTATGACCTTTGGTTGACAGTTGCAGTGAGCCCAGGTGAATACAGAGGTTACTCTTGATCTCCTCCCTCCTTCTGCTTTCTTGCCAGTATTTGGAAACAGCCGAATCTAACTAGAAGCTAGAAGACAAGGGAACATACTGGTGAAGTCCATCCTGGTCAAACTCTTGGGGCACAGAGCAGGTTACAGAGGGTTGGAGAGTAGACTCAGGAGGCAAATGGGAGATATCCATCCTATGCTCATTTTTTAATCCCCATGACCAGTGGAAAATAGTGTTGGAGTGGTCAGACTTGAGTCCATACTCATTCCTGGAGCTGAGGATGAGGTCAGGCTGAACTTGAAACGAACTAAGAGTGTGTGTGTGTGCATGTGCACACGTGCAGGCTTATGTTTGCTCAGCAAAAATCATAAGGTGTTGCCAGGAAAAGAGGGAAAGGATTATAGACTGGCAAAAATAGCAGGGACCACCACGGGGCAGATGCATTTCTGTGGCACATGTTCAAATCTCTAAGATTCAGTATTTTTCCTTGGCCTTTTCCTCCTGGGACCTGAGTGAAGCTTGACTGGCAGAGAATGTTCTGGCTGCTAAGGATCAGCCTCCTCACCTTACATGGATTTGGTCATGATCTCCAGCCAAAGGTCAGTCCCTTGTGCAAAGTTCCTTGGAAAACATGCCCCACCTACTGATGGCCTGTCTTGCTCAGGCCTTCAATTTGAGTTGACCTTGTGCTCCCCCATCTTCTGCCTCTAAGTCTTGCTCATTCCAGGCCTGTTTGTGCTGTCCTTTTCCCTGTCACTTGATACCCAATTCCAGCTCCTTTTCTTCACCTGCAATCCCAAACTCAGCCAAAAATTTTTAACTCTGTTTTCCATCCCATGTGATACTTCCCAGTTCAGGTGCTCAGATCCGGAATTCCAATAGCTTGCAATAAAGCCAATTTTCTGAGCTCGTTACCCTAGGATACATTTCTGCTGGTGCTGTAAGGTGGAATTTTAGGGACTCCGGCTCTAGACAGCTCCCCACGATGCCCCCCCCCCCCCCCCCCGCCACACACACGGATTATGCCCTGTCCCAGTGCTCGGTAGACTGAATCATCCCAGTCTACACAGCCCTCACTTGGTGAGCAAAGGTACTTGGGATTGTGGTCCCAGTGGAGTGACACCAGAGGAAGAGCAAAGGGGGAGGGAGAGGAGACCCAGACAGGGGACTACTCAGTGTGATCCTGAGCTTTGCTGGAGGAGTACCTTCAAACTCTAGACAAGAAAGATTCCCCAGAGTCTTATCAAGCTCAAGCCCATCCCCTTCCTCACCCCTTCTTCTCCCTGCCCCGAGGGGGGATTTAGCGGGAAGGGAAAACAGGGAAAACCGAGACAGCCTTTCTCAGAAAGACAGCAAACTGCCCGTCGATGTTTACATGAGGTACTGACTGTGTATCTTTAGTAGAGTCACACATATTTTCTTGGGAGGGAGTGTAAGCGCTTCCTGCACTTGTTGCTAGGGCAGCTGGGCAACTTTCATAACTGGAAATAGCAAGTCTTTGGTTCTTTGGGGCTTCTTTTTTCAGGATCACCAGCAATTTCTATTCTTTCCCAAGGAGTTTGTCTTTGCCATTGGAGGCTTCCCTTGGGCTGCCCCTCTCTTGGTCTCCCTGAGACTATGACAACCTCTCTTCACCCTCATCCATATAAGGAGAAACTGATCCTTACTTGCTAAGCCCATGGAGCTTTGTGACCTGGGGTAGGTAAACCTAATCCTGCTCGCCTCAGTTGCCTTATTGGTGATGTGCGGAAAATAATTGTACCCACACTGTTGTGAAGACTGAGTGAGATAATGCAAGTCAGTGCAGAGCACTGTGCCTGGCATTAGAAAACATGGTTCTTCCTATTAAAAAGGAAAATAGGAATTAGGGGGCTTTATAATAAGTGGCAGGAGTGCCGATGGGGTAAGCTGAGAGGGTTCTCTGAGTTGGACCTGAGAACACAGGGGAGAGTGATGGAGCTTCCTCTGCCCCATCACTTCTCCCATTTCCTGATCTTGTGCCTTGGCTAACTCTTGCTTTGCTGGACTCCCTCTCTGCCTGCTCTCTCCAGCAGGATTGCCGTGGTACTAGTAGATGCCATGAGGACAAGGACTATGGGTCTAATGCCTCTTTGGATCCTTCAAGGCCCCTCGCACAATGTTTTGCACCGAGTAAGTGCTGAGGAAGTATCTAGGGTTGATTCCTATATGGAAAAGAGGGTATTCCAAGCGGGGAAAAAACTGATAAACACCAGGAGCTGGGAAGATTTTGACCTCTCAGGGAAATTCTTTCCTCGTCTCCTGACTCCCATTCTCCATTGGTCAAGGTTCAGTTCACCAGGAGCTTGTAGATTTGGTCAACCGTTGCCCCTTCCCCCCACCAGCAACCATTCCAGAGGAAGAGTCCCTGCTCCACGGTATTGCATTTTATGCATTCTGGGACTCAGCCCTGGTGGGGTACTGACCAGGAGTGAGGAGGGAACTGAGAGGACACCAAAGGAGTACAAAGCTGTACTTCGTCTTTCTTGTCTTCCTTTCCTTTTGTGAATACACTATTTTTTAGTTAAGTAATGCATTCATATGATCTTAATTGTGGAAGTATTCAAGAAGATAGATAAAAGTAAAGGTGCCATTATATATATCATATACGTATAATTTACATATATGTATGTAGTAAACATTCTATATATTCATAAAGAAAAATATGCCTTTGTGCCTCGTATGTATTTTAGATAAATGAGATTACTCCATATTTATTGTCTTGCAGCTTGCTTTTTCTCCTTGGCTATATATCTTATAGATTTTTCTATGTCAGTACTCAATCTTTTTCTTAGTATCATTGTTCCATAGTTTATTTAATTAGTCATCTACTAATGAAGATTTAAGATTGTTTTTTTTTAATTTTTTTATTGTGATTGTTTTTATTTTTCTGTATTACAAAGAATGTCGTAAAACATGAGTTGTTATACACAGATACTTGTTTTCCTCTAAGACAAAATACCTTGCAATAGAATTTCTGGGACTTTAATTAAGTCTTATTTTGTAACTTTAAGTAAAGTTTTTATTTTCTTCATAAAGTTTTAGAACTTTTTGTGAGCATTATTCATAGCTAATTTCATAATTTTATTTCTTTTGTGAATAGAATCTATTATTCTATTATATTTTGTGATGTGTTAGCTTTGGTCTGTAGGAAAGCTACTGATTTTTAAGTGCTGATGTTCCTTTTGACCACTTTTTTTTTAATTTATTTTTTGGCATTTACATGTTTTAATTTAAATTCAATTAATTAACATATAGTGTATTATTAGTTTCAGAGGTAGAATTCAGTGATTCATCAGTCTTATATAATACCCAGTGCTCATTACATCACGTGCTCTCTTTAATGCCCATCACCCTATTACCCCATCCCCCCACCCCGCTCCGCTCCAGCAACCCTCAGTTTGTTTCCTAGAGTTAGGAGTCTCTTATAGTTTGTCTCCCTCTCTGATTACATCTTGTTTTAGTTTTTTCCTCCCTTCCTCTATGCTCCTCTGTTTTGTTTCTAAAATTCCACATATGAGTGAAGTCATGATAATATTCTTTCTCTGATTATTTCGCTCAGCATAATACCCTCCAATTCCATCCACATTGTTGCAAATGGCAAGATTTCATTTTTTGATGGCTGAATAATATTCTATATATATATATTCCAAATATATTCCAATACACACACACACACACACACACACACACACACACACACACACACATCTTCCTTATCCATTCATCTATTGATGGACATCTGGGATCTTTCCAAAGTTTGGCTATCGGGGACATTGTTGCTATGAACATTGTGGTGCAAGTGCCCCTTCGGATCACAACATTTGTATCCTTTGGGTAATTACCTAGTAGTGCAATTGCCGGGTCGTAGGGTAGAGCTACCCTAACTTTTTGAGGAACCTCCATACTGTTTTCCAGAGTGACTGTACCAGCTTGCATTCCCACCAGCAGTATAAGAGAGTTCCCCTTTCTCCGCATCCTTGCCAAAATTTGTTGTTTCCTGACTTGTTGATTTTAGCCATTCTGACTGGTGTGGGGTGATATCTCATTGTGGTTTTGATTGGTATTACCTTGATGCTGAGTGATGTTGAGCATTTTTTCATGTGTCTGTTAGCCATTTGTATGTCTTCTTTGGAGAAATGTCTGTTCATGTCTTCTGCCCATTTCTTTACTGAATTATTTGTTCTTTGGGTGTTGAGTTTGATAAGTTCTTTATAGATTTTGGATACTAATTTTTTACCACTTTGATGGAACTACTTCTGAATCCTAAAATTCTCTTTGATTTTCTAGTTAAATCATCATATATCTGCAAACAATGATAGTTCTCTCTCTTCCTTTCTAATGTTTATATTGCATTTCTTTTTTCTTATTGCATTTGTGATACTATTTATATGATTTTGGCTAACTTAACACACTCTTTAAACTCTTAGGTGATGAGGATATAGATTTACTGCTCTTTCATGAAACTTCTGAGGAGCAGTTATTTCTGCCATGAGAAATGGTTCGGTGATTAGAGGAAAACACACAGGGCTAGATTCCAAGTGAGAGGTAATGGGGAAAAACAAAGATCAGAATGTTCTTTGAGTTGACGAGCCATCTAAAGGTTATGTCAACAATATCCACTAACCAAAAGTTAAGTGGCCCTTATGGATATGGATACAAGCTTTCTGCAAGTTTTTGTTCTGTGGCATAGGGCTGTCTTAGACTTGTAATTGGAAGGGAGGTTTGCAGCCCTAATGTAGGCTCTCAGTGGATCACATCCAGATAGACCCAAGGCAACACAATTATTTAAACCTGTGAAGGTGACAGTGTGCCATACTCCTGACCTACCATGGTGAGACATATGTCTTTGTGGTATTGAGGACTAGCTTCCCTGATCCATCCACCTCCATTCTGATCAGTGGCCTCCACTGTAAGGTAATGTCAAAGGTTGACAGTCTCAACAGTGGAACAAAATAAGCTAATTGGATATAGATTTAATCTACTAACTTTTGTTTCTTTAGCACAAATCTCTGAATTATGGATTTAACCAGGCTAATGGTATGTGGGTTGGAGTGGAAGCTGACCAATGGGGAGTTACCAGAGACATACTATAGAAATCAATATAATGAGGGCCAGAAATTCTTGACTACTGATGTGACTACATTCAGTGGTCTTTTTTCATCCAACCTTTGAGGGTTACTATACCTCATACCTCCTTGTATTTCAGGGGTCACTAATTGCCTACTGCAAAATGCTTCCAATCACAGCTCCCTTTGCAAAGAAGTTTTAAATTTGCCCTGCCTCTATACAAGTTCGATTCTAAGTTAGTGCTTTAATTTTCGTGCTTTGTTTAGAGTCCTCCCCTCCTCCCCTTAAAAAAAAAAAATTTCACATGAGAAATCCCACCCTGGAGTTCAGTGATGCAAAGAAGTTGCCGAACTTCAAGTGGAAACCTTAGATTTTAATGAAGTAGATTTTTCTCATCTTCCTTCTTCTTCCCTCAAGAAAACTTCCAACTTTGGAACTCAGAGTGGAACTGAAGGGCCTTGGGTAAATATGCACAAAGATGGAATGACAATGGATGCATCCTGGCTCCGGAACAGACAATCCTAATGATTTTTCCGCTGTGGGTTTTCCCCTCTCTCCCTCCTGTTCATTTCTTTCTGAGTAATGTTTTGAGCCCAGTGGAGAAGCTCATGATGTTTTCCGGTAGCTGAAATGAGGTTAAAGTAATGAAATTCTGCCAACTAAAGTTTGGGAGGAAGATGCTTAGTAGCTGCTAGGACACAGCCAGTTCTGGGAAAGCAGTTGTATAACCAGAAAAGGAACTCAGTGGTTTGTACAGCAGTGGGTGGCTCTCAAGTGTAGGTCCTAGCATTTGGATGGACACTGGGAAGATTGCAATTTAAAAACTGGGCAGAAATAAATTTCAACTGGATTGGAAGCTCCATGAGGGCAAACCTGGTGTCCTCTTTTCACCGGGGCATCCCTAATGTCTAGGCCACAAACGTAGGTTTGGAAAAATCAATCAAGTGAGTCCAAAGGGGAGAAATCTGAGTGATACGGTAGATACTCCTGACACCTGTGTCACATCCCCTCCTCTCCCTCTGAATTATCTGCAGCTGCCGGGGAGAGTTTAGCCTCACTTCACATGGTGCACCGTGTGCACAGCCGTGCAGTGTCTTCCTGCGTTCTGCCTCGGGTCTGCTCTGAGGTCACGAGAGTTGGCATGGCCACACAGTGCTGACTAGAAGTGGGGGAATGTTAACGCTCCTGGGGTGTTAGGAGGACTGAGGCTGGCCACTGAGGTCTGGGAGCTGGGGGATAAAGTCTCCTGTGTTTTAGATGGACAACTGTGGGAGGCATCATGTGTGTGTGGGAGTGATCCCTTGTTGCTCAGGACAGTGATCTCAGTGATTGACCATGACGTTGGTTTTTCCACCTTCACTGTCCTGCTCTTCCATCTCTCTTAGTCCTGCCTCCTGAGATCATCTGCCCCCCAGAAACACTTGCACCCTAGGCTCTCACTCGGGTTTGGAGGAAACCCAAGCTAAGACAAATGTGTTGGAGCGGGGCATAAGCTTTTGTTTTTCCAGATGGGTGTCCCCCTGATTTCAGTCTTGTTCAGGTTCCACCATGAGCCACACTGTTGCCATCCTAACTGTTAGGGATTTAGAAGATTGGCCCTGGGTCTGGCTGCTTGGGTTCACCACCGGTAAGCTGTATGACTCTGGGCATGGTCCTTAAAAAGATTAATGAAGTGCCTCATTTTCTTTTTCGGTAAAATGAAGATAGTAACAGCACATACCTACCATGGTGATTATTTAAAATTTAAGGAGAGCGTGGTTATGAAACTCTTGGTACCACACTGGCCATGCTAAGGGCTCAACTCATGTTAGCTGCTGCGAGGACAGCCACCTCTTGTGATACTGCTTTCAGTCTTCTATATACTGTGGCTGGCCGTGTCTATCTGTTATCCCTCCAACTCAGCTGTGAGCTTCTTAAGACTGGAACCTGTGGTTTTTCCATCTTTGTGTGCCTTGCTGTCCAGCACTGTGACTTTCACAGAGTGGGCATCCAAGGTGTTATGTGAATGAAAGAATGTCCTTGCTATTATCGGCAGTGATTTCAATAGCAATAGCCTCTTCTCAGTATTTGGATGTCTGAAATCGCTGTACTGTCCTTCAGCAGCAAAGAACAACCTCCCATGGCATGGACTTCTGCATCTATTTTCCAGGAATATCATCCTTATTGGATAGCATTTGTAATTGATTGAGTCACTTAGAGTAGGAATTTATATTTTCCTCCCTACCTGTGCTCTCAAATAGAACTTTCTTTGATGTTGGGAATGTTTTTTTCTGCTGTCTAATGCAGTGGCCACTAGGCACATGTGGCTCTTGAGCACTTGAAATGTGACAAATGTGACTGAGAACGTGAATTTTAAATTTTATTTTGATTTTAAAGAATTTAAACATAAAGAGCCACACTCGATGAGGATCCGCAGTCCTGGCCAGTACCATGCTCTGTGGGTCCAGCACCTAGCCCGTGTCGGGTTAGCGCCGATATGTTTGCTCAGGGAAAGAGTGGGTGAATGTTAAACCCTGCTCTTTCCACATCTATTCTTTTCCTTGCCCTTCCCATCCTGTGAGGAATCATAGCAGAGCAATTATGTTTTGTAGATGGGGATGATGATATTACTATTCAGCCTCCTCCCACCGCCACTACTACTAGTAACAAGAGCAACAACTGATGGGAATCAAGAGTTACTCCAGACATGTGCTAGTTATTTAGACATACTATCTTCTTATTTAGCCTTCATAATGACTCCATGAGGTGCTCTTTCATTTTGGACTTCCCATTATACTAGTCTTCTGGGCTTGCTATAATGCAATACCACAGACGGGGTGGGGGAGGGTTGGCTCATACAACAGAAATGTATGTTCTCACAGTTCTAGAGGCTGGAAGTCCAAGACCGAGGTGTTAGCAGGTTTGGTTTCTCCTGAGGCCTCTCTGCTTGGCTTGCTCATGAATGTGTTCTCACCTGTGTTTTTCCATGGTCCTTCCTGTGTGTGTGTGCATCTCTGGGATCTCTTCCTCTTATAAGGACACCAGTCAGACTGGATTAGGGGATTAGGGCTCACGCTAACAACCCCATTTTAAATTAATCTCCTCTTGAAAGGCCCTATCTCCAAGTATAGTCACATTCTGAGGTACTGGGAGGTTAGGGCTTTGACATATGAATTTGGGGAAGACACAGTTTAGCCCATAACACCCCAAAGAGGACTCTGAGACAAGGACTTGGGTGTAGGTAGCTCATTTGGAAAGCACAGCTGAGTTTATTTAGAGGAAAGTGAAACATGTAGAAAAGTCAATGGAGGGTGTGCTAATGAGTATGTTGCTGGACCTCAATCCTGCCAGAGAACACATGTCAGAATTGCCTGACCAGATTCCAGAGAGAGGCTGGAGCATTTATCCATAGGCTCCACATGGGGCATAACTCTCTCTGGAAAGTAGGCTTTTTGGGTGCAAGAGAAAGCCTCCGGCTGATAAGAAAGAGATCAGGTGTTTAAGGTGGGAAGCTGTCAGCTCCAGCTGGAAACTCAGCTGTGCCCAGGGGACATGGAGAGAAGGGTTGGGGGAAACATCAGCTGCACCTGCTACAGGAAGATACGGTTATTATCCCTATTTTCTAGATGAGTAAACTGAGAGAGTTGAGTAACCAAAAGCAAATGACAGAATTCGAATTTGAATTCAGTTTATTCAGCGGCAAACCCCACAATCTTAGCTATCACATTAAGGAAACTCATTCATTGAAGAAACACTTCTTGGGCATCTTCTATATGCACACGTGCCACTGCTGGGGATATAGCGATGGGCAAGACATAGATCTGCTGTCAGGGAGCTCATGGTCCAGGAGGGACTTACCCAGAATTAGTCAGTGGCAGACCTGGGATGCTAACCCAGGTCTTCGGATTCCGGCACAGTGTCCTTTGCTCTCTCTGCATTGAGCTATGGACCCACAGGTGAGTTGACCACCTCAGGCTATCCACAGTCCTATTTGACTCTCCTTCTCAGTCTGAGAGATCAGTCCCTTTGTCAGCATGAAACATTCCAGCTCTAGCTTTGTTCCAAAAAGAGGCTCCCTAGGAGATGAAGTAAGAGGTGCATGTGGGGTTTATCACTAGGATTTGTTTTCTCCTACTCATCCACTTTGGCTCTCTCCCCTCAGACTGCCTCCTGCACACGCAGGCCTTACCAGGTGCGGTGATCTTGGCACTCGGCGTTCTGTGACATGGCCCAGGTGAACACAGTCAAGATGGCTGAGGTGCTCAGGAGACATGGGCCTCCACCTGTGATCCATTTGAAAGGATTCTGAGAATGAAGCGGAAAGGGATGGACCAAATCCAGTGGTCTCCGTGAATTACTTGGCAGGAAAAGGAAGCATCTCTTTCCAGGTTTGAGTTTTTTTTTTTTTAATTCAAGTTTATTTATTCCAGCGTGGCAAGAATATGAAATCTATATTAGAATGTGTGTTTGCGTAGCTCCTGACTCTGTAAGTCTAACAAAGATCAATATGTTGTGTCTCTGCCGACATTTCTGTCTCTAGCTGACAAATCCTTATTTTTTGCCCTCCAACAGTCCTCATTTGAGTTTTACAAAAGCCTTATGAAGTAGCGAGTACAGACATTGTCTTCATTTTACAGTGTGGAATGTAAGGTTGAGAGAGACGAACACTTGCTCTGCTTTACAAGGTTTTTGGGAAGAAAAATTAAATTATAAATGTGAAAGGATGTTGGTAGAAGGTAAGGGATCATGCAGATATTATTGTTCTCAAAGTGGCAAATCTCTTTAGTGACAGAGCTGCGATACCATGGTTGTTTTTGTTGAGGTCTCTCGGGATATAGAAGGAATCTAAGTACGCCACAGGTCAATGTGGAAAACCTTGATGTTAAACGAGTCTGTGAGCTATCCTTACTAGGTGTTCTGGTTACTACTGCTGCAGAGTAGACCACGCCAAATTTAGTGGAGGGCGACAATTTTATTAAGCTCATGGATCCTGTGGGTCAGGAACGGCAAAAGGGCACACAGGGGGACCCACTTGAATCAGCTTGAAGATGTCTGGGGCCTCATCTGGGCAGGGAAGAGGGACTGTACTGCTGGAGGCTGGGACGCTTGCACTCCCATGTCGGTGCTTGGACTGGGAAGACCGGGACTGCTGGGCTTGCGTGTGGCTTCTCCCTGTGGTGGGCACTTCCTCACAGACTGGCTGCTCTGGGGTGGTTTCTTCCATAGCAGCTCAGGGCTCCAAGCACAGGTGTTTCATTGGACAAGCCAGAAGCTGAACTGCCTTTTTGCTTCTGCCATACTCTATTGCTGACCAGGGAGCCACGGGCTCACCCAACAAGGAAAGAGGACACAGACCTCCCTTCTTGGTGACCGGAATATTTAGGTCACATTGTAGGAGAGCTTGTAGGATGGGAGAGAACGTGGCATCCATTTTTGTAAAATGCAATTTGCCATACCTGGTTTCAACTTACTATCTTATTTTTTGCCCTTTATCTTAATTTGTTTAAAAAACTCTAGGGTCATGTGTTTATGTGGAACGTTTCCATCTTTGTTTGAAAAAAATGTATAAATACAAAAGATTAAAAAAATATAAATATCAGCCTCCCGAGCAAGAGAGAAAACAGAAGCATAATTCACCTTTTTCTGACTACACAAGTATGGCTTTTTCTATGAAGATTAATTGGTCATTGGGTGAATAAGGAAGCCATTCCCCCTATTGCTGGTGGCATTTATTAATGAGGCTATTCTTGATATCCGCCCCCCTTTAAAAGAGTTTTACTTACTTGAGAGAGAGAGAGAGAGAGAGAGAGAGCAAGCACAAGTGGGTGGAGGAGCAGAGGGAGAAGCCGACTCCCTGCGGAGCAGAGAGCCTGACGCGGGGCTCGATCCTAGGACCCTGGGATCATGACCTGAGCCGAAGGCAGAAACTCAACCGACTGAGCCACCCAGGCGCCCCTATTTTTGATAGCCTTAAATGGTCTGCCAGAGTGCAGCTAGGATGCAGATGCATGTCCAGCTGCATGTGTGTTAAATGCACATCTACCATCTCTTCCCCCTTGAGTTAATAATACAAGTCAGGAACGTGTGCAACAGGTCGGTTGAAAACTATGCTTCTGTGGTAGCCGTATACACACGGCAGAAGTTGCAGGGTGAGGGATTTGATGGGCAGTGGGTGTTTTACAGCGAAAGGGTGAAAGCAGTGCGTGGTGTTTCGGATACAAAGATACAAACAGCAACTGGATCAAGAACTTGTCAAAGCTTTGGTACCGACGTGTGTGTGCGTGCACGCGTGTGTGTGTGTGTATGCATATGAGCCCGACAAGAAACAGATTACCCAAGAATCTCTGGGAAGAGGTTTTATATGGGAAAAACCAAAGTGGTTTTCCAAAGTCCTGGTGGTTTTTTCAAAGGAAATGCCGAGATGTCTTTGCCAGAGTGGCCCTCGCCTCTGTGTTCAGATTTTGAAGGCACACTCATGTTCCAGTTAGTGCATACACGCAGGTGTGGGCACACGCAGGCCACGCTCAGTGTTTGGGAGTTAGGGTCACCTTAGGTTTGTACCTGATTATGGTTTGGTTTGCAGAATTGTTAGGCACATAGAGGTCTGATTATCAGAGGATGCCTGCAAAATTTCTTCTCATAAAAAAACCGTAGGATAAAAAAACTTTCTCAAACAGCTATTGAATCCCTACTTATTTCAGGACTCTGGAAAGGACATAAAAATACTTGAGACTTGAATCCTGCATTCTAGTTGGAGAGACAAGATATAAAATGTACAGTTTCGTATTATTAACAGGATGTGTGTTTAAGAAACAAACTGAGTGTTGCAGACACAGTTTGTTTTCGTTGGGGGGAGGGTGTACTCCCTGGGGATGAGGCTGTCAGATAAATATTCCCAGACGAGGTGGGGCCAAAAATGAAATTGGTGGGTGGGTAGGATTCAAAAGATGAGAGGGTGGGAGCATTCCCAATGAGCCCGAGGAAGCAGGGAGTGGAGGATAACAGGGGGACAGAGGTGTGGAGGCAAGAATGGTGTGTGTGGGCTCCCCCCCAACCCCGGCAACTGCGGCTAAGAATGACAGGTGAACTTGAAAACACAATCTCATGACAGCTTACCAAGTGACAGCACCGGTTAGGACACTTGGGCCACGGTATGAATTACTCAGGTCAAATTAAAATCATTAATGTCCAAGGCAAGCCCAACAGAGGCTGGGCCTGCTTTTGAGTTTGAATCAGAGTAACTGAAGCTTCTGAAATGAGCCTGGCTGCTTGGAGAGCCACTGTGTCTCGAGGGCCCGGTGCCCCAGCAAGTTTTGTGCTTTTTGTAGCCCACGAGGGAAGGGGACAGAGTTGCCTTCTACCTCCACTCACTGCTGATCCTCTTTTAATCTAGAGGAATCTAGTTGGGGAATGCTAAGGCAATGCTAGAAACACACATCGGAGAGAGCCCATGTGTGGGGCAATGTCAGGTGACATCATGCTTGCCTCTCTCCTGCCTCCCTGCTTACTATGGATGCTCAGGGGTGCTTGTTAGCCGACGGGAAAAGCACAGTGGCATTAGCACATCCTTAGCATTGGCAATGCAAAACACCATCAAACTTTTATTTCTTTGAGCTAACAGCACGGAAGTGCTGGGGAGTGAATATTCTTTTCAAGCAGCAACTGTATATAAGTTTTCTCCAGCAAAGCAAGGGAAGTTATCATTTATTCCTTCAATAACTATTTATTGAGCACCCACAGTGTGGCAGGCACTGGATTAGGTGACAAGGGTATCGTGGGGAGTGAGACAGTCTTGTGTTATGGAGTGTAGATGAGGCAAGAAGTGGTTTGGACGGTGACATGGAGTGCCGTGATAGAGGAACTAAGTAGGGAGCTGAGGCTGCCTGCTGGAAGGGGTGGTGCTTCAGGAGGGCTTCCCAGAAGAGGTGTCATGTAAGCCAAGACTTTAGAGTCCAAGCTAGACCAGCAAATAAGGGAGGAGGATTGTCAACAGAGCGAACTACATGTGCACATGCCTGTAACAAGACCTGATAGTTTCCAGAAACGAATGCAAACAAAAATGTTACTTTTCCACCCTCTGCATTCTCATCTCAAACTCGTTCTTCATTTATTTATTTAGTCTTTCATCCCACAGTCAGATGTTATGATGTAAGAGCATGTAGATAAAATGGTTGGCTGGGACAAGAACAGGACCCTGCTCCTTTTGGTCTCCAGCCACATGGATTTTGGAGTTGAGCGCATCTGAGCTTGAATTCCGATTTACTCTTGAAATCATGTACTAGCAACGTGACCTTGGGCGTGTTACAAAACATACTCAGTCTCAGTTTTCTCATCTATAAATTGGGGATACTGCTAATGCTTACTCCACAGGGTGGCTTGGATAATTCAGTGGGATAACATGTCTATAAAATGAAGGTGCCCACTGCACACTGCCCTGGCTTGAGATTACCCCAGTGTATTTTGTTCAGCCCCAAAGTTCATGTTCAGAGACTCGCCCAACCACCTTCCTTCAGTGTATCGATCAGTTGTTAGGGGAGTGCTCTGTAGAGGTGTCCTTGGGGATGAGCCGAATGGTGTGGGGTGGACTTACGGCATAGGTGAGGCATCATGCCACTCCCAAACCAGTAGCCCCTGGTAGATGCACCCATGTGTTGGAGGATGAGGGAGTCAGCCAAGGAAGCTCTGCTCCAGAAATGCTCCCAGGGAGCACTCAAACAGTGCCCTGATGGGGGCCTTCTCTCTGCCCGCTCCCCTGCGACCTCCCAGGCTGCAGCCCTTGTCTTCAGCTCACTGCTAGCTTGGGCCCGGGCTGTGTGGGCTGTCCCGTCCTCCCCTCTTCCTCCAGGGCTTATAGTTCCATCATCAGAGGCCTTTCCTGTACTCTCCCAACAGTCCTCAGTGCACCACTGGGAAGCATCTCATCACTAATGGAAAGAAAGTCTAGACTGGTAGCAACTGAAAAATGTTTGCATGTCACCACCTGCAAAGGGCACGGTTTCTGACCTCTACTACGCCCCGAGCAGCAAAGGAAAAGACAAACAGAAGTTGTTTTTAAGAGTGGTTTGAATGCTGATTCCTGGCTCCTTAGCACCTGGTGAATAGCAGCCTTTTGATAAATGGAGGCTTCTTCCTACTTCCTTCCTCTTCCCCTTCTTTTTGTTCCCTTATTTATCTTCTCTTTCCTTTCCAGGCTTTCCCACCAGGTACCACATTCCTACTGGGAATCATTGTCTTTGGGTAACGTGCTCCTTCTTCCTCTGGTGGCCTCCTTCCCCGAGCAGCATCTGCTGATCCAGGTAGATGTGAGCCAGTGACTGTCCCTTACACTTTCCAAACCTGGGAATTTCATTTTGGTCACACTGTGGAGATCCTTCCCCCAGCGAGTAAAATTCTGCTATTCTCATTCGTAGGATGTTAATTTTCCAAATGAGTACAAAGAGCGCCAAAGAACCATAAGATACATCCCCAGTCCCACCAGAATGTCTAGATCAATAGGAATCACAGTTTCAAGTGCTGGGGAGAGGTCGGAGCCACCAGAAATGTCACGTATTGCTTGCAGGGGTGTAAATTGGTACTGCCGCTTTGGAAACCTTTGGCAGTATTTACTAAACTTAAGTACCTATCTATCCTATAACCCAGTACTTCTATTCCTGAGGCTATATCTAAGAGAGAGGAGGGTGTACGTCCACCAGAACACATGTACATGAATGTTCGTAGCAAGCTTAATTGTTAATAGTCCCAAACTGAGAGCAACCCTAATACCTTCAACCGGAGAGGACATCAATAAATCATGGTGTATTCATAGAACAGAATAGTATGCAGCAATGAAAAAGGACGAATTACTGCCACATGAAGCAAAACGCTGAGTGAAAAAAAGCCATACCAAAAAAGAAGGACACGTTTTCATTTAGACAAGGTTTGTAACAAGCACGCCTCGTCTATGGTGATGGAGGTCAGAACAGGGGTTTCCTTTGGGGGAGTATTGACAGGGAAAGGGTACAAAGGAGCCAGTTGGGTTGCAGCCCATATTGGTTACCTCAATCTGGGTGGCCGTTAATTGGTGTGCACATATGTAAAAATAAATTGAGCTGTACACTGAAGATTTATATATTTTATTGTGTAACTTACTATGTGTAAGTTTTACTTTATTTCAAGAGGAAGAAAAGAAAAGGATTTGGATGAAAAGAGGGAGACCTGGGTTCACCCAGCTCTGCCATTAACTTAATGTGACCATGGCCCCGTCACTTCTGCTAGGGACCTCAGCATCAGCTCTGAAGAACCGCACCTGGATTCTATGGTCTTTGGACACTTTGTGATGAGATCCATGACAGCAGTGAAGCCTGGGATCCACGGTCCCCTTCTATCTCCACTAACAGACATCCCTCGTGCTCTGTCATCCAAGGAAGCCAGCTTCTAGGCATCTCATAAACCTCATCCTTGGATGGGCAACTTCCAAATGCTTCTCCTAGCCCGTGGGAATGTGAGTTTCATTTCTTAAGACTCTGGGAAAGAATTCTCAATAAACCCAATTAGGTGATAGAGTTTCCTCCTGTCTTCTTAATTAATTTTAATAAACAAATTAAAATGGTGATATAAACTTGGCAATAGTAGTCCCATTGTACAGAGTAATCAAAGATGTGGATATGTTTTTAAATGACATCATCACCATCATTATTATTTTGCCTATAAAATAAGTAAAACAAATTATTAATGTTCAGTTCTGGTCATGAAAGTACTGGTATTCAGTACTCATATACGATAATGCTGTCATCAATTGGCCCAAACAGTTTGGAAAGCAATTTGGCAATAATTATCAGGAGACATAAAGGTGTTTATATCCTTTGGGTCAATGAATCCTGCTTCTGGAAATCTATTTTTAAGAGACAAAATTCAAAGTATAGAACAAGGATACTGTGTTCACAGAATGAAGATGGGGTGCGTTCCCTTACAATGCTTCTCTCTACATTCTGAATCCCATAGCTGATCCCTGGGTCACCCCAGTGACCCAGCTGGGTCACTGGTTCTCCAAGTGTGGTCCCTGGACCAGAAGCCACAGCCTTACCTGGGGCCTTAACAGAAACACGAGTTCCTGTGACCCAGTCCAGACGTACAGACCTACCAATTCAGAAATGCTGGGGGTGGAGCACAGCAATGTGGGGTTTTAGCACACACCGCAGGGGATGGCTGGTGCCTGTTCAAGTCTGAGAACCACCGACCGAACTTTTACTAGAGCCTCTGAGAACTTGACAAGAGTAGCTAACGGGAGGGAAGGAGGTTTACATCCTGACTCTGCTCAGTCTGGACTTCCCCCTCCTCCTCAGCTTATCGCCTGGCACACAATTCATGAGGCACATGACTTCTTGGTTTCTTTGGCTGGTTTTCAGCTACTGCCAATCTGTATGACATCAACACAGGATGCTAGAGTGGACAAAATGGAGAAACCTTTTAATAGATTTGTCTCCTGTTTGAGTTGTAAACAGCACAAGACAATAAGGATCATTCCTGGTCACCCTAAAAAGTGTCCTGATAAACATCATAAAATGGTCATGCCTAAAGTTCCTTGAGAAGACAACCTCACTTGCTCCTCCCGCTCCCCTGGGTCGTTATGTATTGGGGTGCATTACAGTTCTTTTCCCTATCTTGTTATCCAGAACTGATCCCACAAACAAATGGGAAGATTAAAGTCAGTAGAACAGTGCTTTGCAAACCAGACTATGTACACACATCACATGGAGACCGGTTAAAATGTAGATTTTAATTCAGTAGCTCTGGGATGGGGCCCAAAGTTCTGCATTTCTAAGAAGGTGTCAGGTGATGCTGATGCCACTGGTCTGTGGACCACTATTTGAGTAGCAAGAGTATAGAGTGGGGATGGCCAAGCATCTGTACATTGGAAACACATGGGGAACTTATGCAAGTGTTGACATGTTTCCTACCCACCCCCTCCAGAGACTGTGATAACTGGCTTGGTGTCTGGCCTAGATTTTGGAACTTTGAAGACTCCAGGTGATTGCAATGTACATGTCAGTTGGGACCCACTATTGATAAAATAAACAGCTGACACCTAATAGACTCATCAGCAGCTCAAGTAGCAAGGGAAGCAGGTTCAGGGAGAGTGTAACATCCTCTGATGGGGTAACTTGGAGAGTCGGCTTCTCCTGGTTCCTGAAGCTGGTTGGGCATCCAAATTACCCAAGAACTTGTTAGAAATTTGGAACGCAGAGCACCATCCCAGATTTACTGAATCAGAGTGGGGTCCTTGAAGAGTGTATTTTTTAAATTTTTTTTTAAAGGCAGTGTATTTTTTTTAAACTTTATTTAACCATTTGGGAGAGACAGAACACAGAGGGAGAGGGAGAGGAAGAAGCAGGCTCCCCACCGAACAGGGAGCCCGATGTGGGGCCCGATCCCAGGACCCCAAGACCATGACCCAAGCCGAGGGTAGACACCCAAAGACTGAGCCACCCAGGTGCCGCTGAAAGGTGTGTTTTTAACAGACTTCTCAGCTATGTGGGAACAGCCAGCCCAGCATGGGTTTGTGCCTGTCTAGCTGAACCAGTCTCTCCCAGTGGCCTACCACAGGGGGCGTTTATTAGCTCCTCTAAGGCATCTGCTGCCGTACATTAGATATATATGATTTGAAATACAGTCTGTTCTGCTTCTATACGTCTTATAAGAAATTCCACGTGCTGTCATTCCTGTCCTATAATAGCTGTTGGTGGCTGGCCACAGGGCCTAAGACTGATGTGATTCATGATTCCAGAACTCTGGGACCTACCCAGCCATTGCTTCCTCTGGTGGACCATAGCATCACCTTGGTCTGACCTTTACAGAAGTGGGCACTGTGGTCCTGCCAGACAAAGCTGTGCCTGGAGGAGGGCTCTGGGCTCCTGCCATAAGGCTTGGCCCTCATGAACTTTTGTGCCTTGGAAAGAAAGTTTTCCTCTCTTTGAGTTACTTTTTCTGGCTTTTTCGTAGCTAGAGATTTCTATGTCCTTTCTGTTCTTTTTATTTTTTGTCCCTGTCAGAGACAGTATTTAGAATAAATACTCCCAGACTATGGAGTAAGAATTGAGGAATTTTAGAGCAGACAAGTCTCTGTGGGTATCCCCCCATCTCCCCCAGGCCTTGTTCCAAGCAAATTGGGCCTCTTACATTCCTGATTGCACCACCGTGAGCCTTTCTAGTCATGTGACATTTGCCCTTGTCATTCGCCCTTACCTTTGAGAATCAACTTCGACTTCTATCCTTCCCATCCTGCAATATTATGCTAATTCCTGTTCCTCTGTGAAACTTGTCAGTGTGAAGGATGGGTAGGATCTGGTATTGGAAATGTAAGACAGTTCATGGAATAACTAGCTGAGACGTCTGGATTTTTTTCTGCTAAGCATGGAGCACCAACAAGGTGGGAACTGATACGGTCAGAGCTCTGCATGAGAAATATTGAGAACAGACAAGAAATGGGAACCATTTATGAGGCTATTGCAAAAATCCAAGTGAGAGACATCCTCTCTTAGGACGGTACAAATGGGAGAAAAGGGAATAAAAATGGAAAAATAATACCTCATAAAGAGACAGGCAATTGTTTAGATATGTTCAGTGGTTGAATCCCCACTTCCTAGGGGATAATGCACATGAAAGTGTTTTCTTCACAGACTCGGAAGCACAATGTCCTAGAAGGATATTGCTATTACCAGCTCATTCCTCATCAGTTTATCTAAATCTTGGAAAAGCTATTAAATTAAATGGTTATCTAATAAAAATAAAAACCAAAGCTATGATATCTATGATACGATGACATGATATTTTGTCAGAAGAAAGTTATCCAAATAACCTATTTACTTTGAAGGCAATACAAATTTTAAGCCTGGAACTTCTGCTTTGAAATGGCATAAAAATGGAAATTTCTCAAGTGAGTCATTCAATAGGACAGGCTGTTCCTTTTGGCTGTTCTATTAAAGCTTCTCTCCAATCTCAAAAGTTTAAAAATACATGTCTGTCCCAGTGGAGTCATCTTCTGTGGCTTTGTATACCAATTTATGGTTTAGATCCAGGAAACAACTTGACTCACCTGTGTCTCCACTGGGTTTTTAATAAAACATTTCTCAATGTAGACTTCTTTCAAATAGATGTCCATGTGTTATTTCCAATGGGAAAATGGGAGATGAGTAGAACAGGCTACCATTAAAATCTAATGGGTTTCTCTCAGAAGCCTTAGTAGTATAAATATTTTAAGGGAAGAGAATCATGTCTTAATTCTCTTAGACTCCTTTAAAGATCCCAGCCCAATATCTGGCCCAGAGTAGGTGATCGATACATATTTTTAAAATTAGAGGTCATTGCTATACTTTAAAAGTATTTGTCGACTTGCTAATCAAGATACCAAAACATTCTGATTAACACATTCATACCTAAAATATGTATGAAATGACTATCATGGAGTTAGGGCTTAGTTGTGTGGTTGGATTGGAACTAACAGAAATTTAACTCAAGATGGCTGAAACTTTTTTTGAATTTATTGCTTTTTTAGTAGGACAGGGATATGTTGGGGAAAAATTGTTTGCTTTTCATCTTTCAGCTCTGCTTGCTTCTGTGTTGGGTTTATTCTCTTGTCAGTGGTCTCCTGGTTATAGAAAAATCGTGCCAGAAGCTCCAGGCCTGCCTTCTCTAGGTTTTACTAACCTGGGGGGAAAAAAAAAAAAATATATATATATATATATATATATTTCTTCCACTTGTTCCAACAACAATTTCAGACTCACTTGAATTTATAGCCCCTTAACCAATCATTCTCACCAGGGGATATGAAAGTGACCCCTGGATCTGAGGGACAGGGGCCAGTTGGGCTGAGTCCAGAAAGAGAGTTCACAAAGACAATCAAAGTTCTGTTAGTAAAAAGTAGAATCGATTCTGGACAGGCAAAAACATAGTAGATACCCATTTCAAGAGTATTGGCATATTTATTTGAAAAAAATCTCAGCCTTCAAGGAGCTTATGGTCTGGAACAGTTCTTACACAATTTACAGACTATACCACGGAATTAACCTACTTGTATTTCGTTCATATTGCCGAATAGAATTCAGACATGCAAATCTACTTTCATGGGCTATTCAAATGCAAGGCATTTAGTATAAAACTTTGCATTGGGGACTCCTCAATAAATGTTTGATAAAGTTTAAACACAACTTCTCCAAGAGTTAAAATACCTTTGCTTAAGCTTAACTTCATCTTGCCCTCAATTAAATGATTGAACTTTGTCTTAAATTAAAAATCAGCAGTGCCTTCCTAAAAACCATATGCAAATACATACATTCCTAAGGCATATTTACTATGGCAATCATTCCTTAAAGCATGATCCTTGGTGGTTATATGGGTAAGTTTATGTGCCTTTCAGGATACACCGAGCCTTTGAAGTCCAGGGATGCTCCTATTCTTTGATGTTGAAACAGCACCATGGAATGAAAATAAGAGACCTACACCTCCCAAGGAAGGGGTTACCACCATTGACATACAGATGTGATTTCCTGTGCTTAGCCTTGCTCCTTATTCAGTGTCTTAAGTTGGGATTCCTAGGAACAGAGCCAGAGATAGGATTCCTGTGTAAGTGATTTCTTCAATGAGTACTCTTAGGTACATTCTGAAAGGAACAAGGGAAACAGAAGAGGTCTGCAGAAAACTTAGACAAGGATGTGAGGATCTAGCTTCAGTATGATGGTACAGGGGGCTGTGGAGGATGGGCAACACCCCAGAGTTGTCCCAGCAGGAAAGAAATGGGTCTGCCTTTAATATGGCATAGTATTCACTATTGGCTGCAGGCTTCTTGCCCCCTCTGTGGGGGAGTGGGCCTTGAGTAACTTCCATGACATTGCTGGGGAAAGCGGTTCCTGTTGATGAAAATAATTCTAATAGGAGGGTGGCAGCTGTGTTTGCTGGAAGAAGGATGAGAGCACCAGCCTGTAGAGAGGATCTGGAGAAGGTTCCACAGCTTTGGCTGTCACGGTGGTAAATCATTAATGTGTGGATGCCGAGGTCAGTCTGGTAGGCAGTTCATTTTGTTGCAGTCACTTTGACAGCAGCAACAGATTTTGAACACACACACACACACACACATATTTGTGGCAATACTCCCATTGTAGGAAACTGTAGAGCTGCCTGCCTCACTATGGTATCTGATTGGCAGTATTGTATGTAAGCTATTATCCTGCCAGGAGCAATGGAATCATTGCCATACTGCAACAAAAGTGCTTTCCCTCTTGGAAGGCTACTAAGACATCCTGAAGATTTTCATCATTGCTCTGTTTTACAAAGGAGCATTAGGTTGAAATTTGTTTTCTCAATTTGTTAAGGTCAATATGACTATCGGAAACAGTAGAGGTTATAATCCACCATTAGGTCTTACTGCTTTAGTGTGTCATTAGCATTTCTGAGCAGACAATGCAAGGAGGAAGGACAGCTTCCAGTTCTCATCTAAGACTAGCTAGCTCCAGTTAATTAACTGGAGGGCATCATTGTATAGAAGGGCAGTTCCTAAGGAGAACTGATGAAAACACGTTTCACCTGTAGGGAAAGATTAAACTGGGCCATAATGGAAACATAGTCAGGAAATAGAAATGCAACTCTGACAAAGAATTCTAAACTGGCCCATGCTGGACTTAGGACCTATGGGATACATAGATCTTTCTGGCCCTTTCTGTTTGTGTCAATGGGAACTTCCAGAGACTTCGTCTAGTCGATTAAGCAGTTTTCTACAAACCCTGTTCAACAACAGGTGAATAGTGCCTGCAATAGAGCACTATGCGCAGGGGTTTAGGGAGTGAAGACAAGTCACTGCTGGTTTGGGGCTGGAGGGGGCAGGCTGTGGATTGCTTACAAGATGAAATTTCTCTCATTTGTAATTACTTCGGAAGCAGAGGAGGCTGTTCTGGTCTTTCTAAATTAGAAGGAAGCTTGAATGACCTAATAAAGGCTGTTGCATTTTATTCAAAAATACTTGTGCCAAAGAATGATAACCTGGCTTTTCTATATTAAGTGGCAATAGCTAAGGCATCATTATCTTTTTCTTAAAATTTTTTATTGTTATGTTAATCACCATACATTACATCATTAGTTTTTGATGCAGTGTTCCATGATTCATTGTTTGAGCATAACACCCAGTGCTCCACGCAGAACGTGCCCTCTTTAATACCTCTCACCAGGCTAACCCAGCCCCCCACACCCCTCCCCTCTAGAAACCTCAGTTTGTTATTCAGAGTCCATCGTCTCTCATGGTTCGTCTCCCCCTACGACTTACTCCCCTTCATTCTTCCCCTCCTGCTATCTTCTTCTTCTTTTTTTTTTCTTAACATATATTGCATTATTTGTTTCAGAAGTACAGATCTGTGATTCAACAGTCTTGCACAATTCACAGCGGTCACCATAGCATATACCCTCCCCAATGTCTATCACCCAGCCACCGCATCCCTCCCACCCCCCACCACTCCAGCAACCCTCAGTTTGTTTCCTGAGGTTAAAAATTCCTCATATCAGCGAGGTCATATGATACATGTCTTTCTCTGATTGACTTATTTCACTCAGCATAACACCCTCCAGTTCCATCCATGTCGTTGCAAATGGCAAGATCTCATTCCTTTTGATGGCTGCCTAATATTCCATTGTGTATATATACCACCTCTTCTTTATCCATTCATCTGTCGATGGACATCTTGGCTCTTTCCACAGTTTGGCTATTGTGGACATTGCTGCTATAAACATTGGGGTGCACGTACCCCTTCGGATCCCTACATTTGTATCTTTGTGGTAAATACCCAGTAGTGCAATTGCTGGATCGTATGGTAGCTCTATTTTCAACTGTTTGAGGAACCTCCATACTGTTTTCCAGAGTGGCTGCACCAGCTTGCATTCCCACCAGCAGTGTAGGAGGGTTCCCCTTTCTCCACATCCCCGCCACCATCTGTCGTTTCCTGGCTTGTTAATTCTAGCCATTCTGACGGGTGTGAGGTGGTATCTCATTGAGGTTTTGATTTGGATTTCTCTGATGCTGAGCGATGTTGAGCACTTTTTCATGTGTCTGTTGGCCATTTGGATGTCTTCTTTGGAAAAATGTCTGTTCATATCTTCTGCCCATTTCTTGATTGGATTATTTGTTCTTTGGGTGTTGAGTTTGATAAGTTCTTTATAGATTTTGGATACTAGCCCTTTATCTGATATGTCATTTGCAAATATTTTCTCCCATTCTGTCGGTTGTCTTTTGGTTTTGTGAACTGTTTCTTTTGCTGTGCAAAAGCTTTTTATCTTGATGAAATCCCAATAGTTCATTTTTGCCCTGGCTTCCCTTGCCTTTGGCGATGTTTCTAGGAAGAAGTTGCTGCGGCTGAGGTCGAAGAGGTTGCTACCTGGGTTCTCCTTGAGGATGTTGATGGACTCCTCTCTTACGTTTAGGTTTTTCAACCATTTGGAGTCTATTTTTGTGTGTGGTGTAAGGAAATGGTCCAGTTTCATTCTTCTGCATGTGGCTGTCCAATTTTCCCAACACCATTTGTGGAAGAGACTGTCTTTTTTCCATTGGATATTCCTTCCTGCTTTGTCAAAGATGAGTTGACCATAGAGTTGAGGGTCCATTTCTGGGCTCTCGATTCTGTTCCATTGATCTATGTGTCTGTTTTTGTGCCAGTACCGTACTGTCTTGATGATGACAGCTTTGTAATAGAGCTGGAAGTCCGGAATTGTGATGCTGCCAACTTTGCTTTTCTTTTTCAATATTCCTCTGGCTATTCGGGGTCTCTTCTGGTTCCATACAAATTTTAGGATTCTTTGTTCCATTTCTTTGAAAAAAGTGGATGGTATTTTGATGGGGATTGCATTGAATGTGTAGATTGCTCTAGGTAGCATTGACATCTTCACAATGTTTGTTCTTCCAATCCATGAGCATGGAACGTTTTTCCATTTCTTTGTGTCTTCCTCAATTACTTTCATGAGTATTTTATAGTTTTCTGAGTACAGATCCTTTCTCTCTTTGGTTAGATTTATTCCTAGGTATCTTATGGTTTTGGGTGCAATTGTAAATGGGATCGACTTCTTGATTTGTCTCTCTTCTGTCTTCTTGTTGGTGTATAGGAATGCCACTGATTTCTGTGCATTGATTTTATATCCTGCTACTTTACTGAATTCCTGTATGAGTTCTAGCAGTTTTGGGGTGGAGTCTTTTGGGTTTTCCACATACAGTATCATATCATCTGCAAAGAGTGAGAGTTTGACTTCTTCTTTGCCAATTTGGATGCCTTTGATTTCTTTGTGTTGTCTGATTGCTGTGGCTAGGACTTCTAATACTATATTGAATAGCAGTGGTGAGAGTGGACAACCCTGCCGCGTTCCTGACCTTAGGGGAAAAGCTCTCAGCTTTTCCCCATTGAGAATGATATTCGCTATAGGTTTTTCATAGATGGCTTTTATGATATTGAGGTATGTACCCTCTATCCCTATACTCTGAAGAGTTTTTATCAAGAAAGGATGCTGTACTTTGTCAAATGCTTTTTCTGCATCTGTTGAGAGGATCATATGATTCTTGTTCTTTCTTTTGTTAATATATTGTATCATGTTGACTGATTTGCAGATGTTGAAACAACCTTGCAGCCCAGGGATAAATCCCACTTGGTCATGGTGAATAATCCTTTTAATGTACTGTTGGATCCTATTGGCTAGTATTTTGGTGAGAATTGTTGCATCCATGTTCATCAAGGATATTGGTCTGTAATGCTCCTTTTTGATGGGGTCTTTGTCTGGTTTGGGGATCAAAGTAATGGTGGCCTCCTAAAATGAGTTTGGAAGTTTTCCTTCCATTTCTATTTTTTGGAACAGTTTCAGGAGAATAGGTATTAATTCTTCTTGAAATGTTTGATAGAATTCCCCTGGGAAGCCATCTGGCCCTGGGCTTTTGTTTGTTGGGAGATTTTTGATGACTGCTTCAATTTCCTTAGTGGCTATAGGTCTGTTCAGGTTTTCTGTTTCTTTCTGGTTCAATTTTGGTAGTTGATACATCTCTAGGAATGCACCCATTTCTTCCAGGTTATCTAATTTACTGGCATAGAGTTGCTCATAATATGTTCTTATAATTGTTTGTATGTCTTTGGTGTTGGTTGTGATCTCTCCTCTTTCATTCATGATTTTGTTGTTTGGGTCGTTTCTCTTTTCGTTTTGATAAGTCTGGCCAGGGGTTTATCAATCTTGTTAATTCTTTCAAAGAACCAGCTCCTAGTTTCGGTGATCTGTTCTACTGTTCTTTTGGTTTCTATTTCATTGATTTCTGCTCTGATCTTTATTATTTCTCTTCTCCTCCTGGGTTTAGGCTTTATTTGCTGTTCTTTCTCCAGCTCCTTTAGGTGTAGGGTTAGGTTGTGTATTTCAGACCTTTCTTGTTTCTTGAGAAAGGCTTGTATTGCTATATACTTTCCTCTTAGGACTGCTATGCTGTATCCCAAAGATTTTGAACAGTTGTGTTTTCATTTTCATTGGTTTCCATGAATTTTTTTAATTCTTCTTTAATTTCCTGGTTGACCTATTCATTCTTTGGTAGGATGTTCTTTAGCCTCCATGTATTTGAGTTCTTTCCGGCTTTCCTCTTGTGATTGAGTTCTAGTTTCAAAGCACTGTGGTGTGAAAATATGCAGGGAATGATCCCAATCTTTTGGTATCGGTTGAGACCTGATTTGTGACCTAGGATGTGATCAGTTCTGGAGAATGTTCCATGGGCACTAGAGAAGAATGTGTATTCCATTGCTTTGGGATGGAATGTTCTGAATATGTCTGTGAAGTCCATTTGGTCCAGTGTGTCATTTAAAGTCTTTATTTCCTTGTTGACCTTTTGCTTAGATGATCTGTCCATTTCAGTGAGGGGTGTGTTAAAGTCCCCCACTATTATTGTATTGTTGTCAATGTGTTTCTTTGCTTTTGTTATTAATTGCCTTATATAATTGGCTGCTCCCATGTTAGGGGCACAGATATTTACAATTGTTAGATCTTCTTGTTGGATAGACCCTTTAAGTCAGATATAGTGTCCTTCCTCATCTCTTATTACAGTCTTTGTTTTAAAATCTAATTTGTCTGATATAAGAATTGCCACCCCAGCTTTCTTTTGGTGTCCATTAGCATGGTAAATGGCTTTCCACCCCCTCACTTTCAATGTGGGGGTGTCTTTGGGTCTAAAATGAGTCTCTTGCAGACAGCATATGGATGGGTCTTGTTTTTAATCCAATCTGATAGCCTGTGTCTTTTGATTGGGGCATTGAGCCCATTTACATTCAGGGTAACTATTGAACGGTATGAATTTAGTGCTATTGCATTGCCTGTAAGGTGACTGTGACTGTATATTGTCTGTGTTCCTTTCTGATCTATGCTGCTTTTAGGCTCTCTCTTTGCTTAGAGGACCCCTTTCAAGATTTCTTGGAGGGCTGGTTTTGTGTTTGCAAATTCCTTTAGTTTTTGTTTGTCCTGGAAGATTTTTACCTCTCCTTCTATTTTCAGTGACAGCCTAGCTGGATATAGTATTCTTGGCTGCATATTTTTCTCGTTTAGTGCTCTGAAGATATCATGCCAGTCCTTTCTGGCCTGCCAGGTCTCTGTGGATAGGTCTGTTGCCAATCTAATGTTTCTACCATTGTAGGTTACATATCTCTTCTCCTAAGCTGCTTTCAGGATTTTCTCTTTGTCTCTGAGACTCGTATGTTTTACTATTAGATGTCGGGGTGTTGACCCTTTTTTATTGATTTTGAGAGGGGTTCTCTGTGCCTCCTGTATTTTGATGCCTGTTTCCTTCCCCACATTAGGGAAGTTCTCTGCTATAATTTGCTCCAGTATACCTTCTGCCCCTCTCTCTCTTTCTTCTTCTTTTGGGATCCCAATTATTCTAATGTTGTTTCCTCTTATCGTATCGCTTGTCTCTTGAATTCTGCCCCCGTGATCCTGTAGTTGTTTCTTTCTCTTTTTCTCAGCCTCTTTATTTTCCATCATTTGGTCTTCTATATCGCTGATTCTCTCTTCTGCCTCATTTATCCTAGCAGTTAGTGCCCCCATTTTTGATTGCACCTCATTAATAGCCTTTTTGATTTCGACTTGGTTAGATTTTTAGTTCTTTTATTTCTCCAGAAAGGGTTTCTCTAATAACTTCCACACTTTTTTCAAGCCCAGCTAGTATCTTTAAAGTCATGCTTCTGAACTCTATGTCTGACATCATCCTAAGTCCGTATTGAGTAGGTCTCTGGCAGACCGTACTACCTCTTGTTCCTTTTGCTGAGGTGATTTTTTTCGTCTTGTCATTTTGTCCAGAGGAGAATAGATGAATGAGAGAACAAAATGCTAAGAGGTTAACAATGTCCCCAGCAAGTATACTCTATACAAATCAGAAAAGACCTGAAACCAGGGGAAAAGAAAAGGAAAGAAAGAAAAAAGAAAGAGAAAAAAAAAAGAAAAGATAAAAACAAAAAAAAAACAGAACAAAACAAAACAAAAAAAACAGAATATGATCAAATATGATCAGGCTAGTGCATAGATCAGTGCCACACACTAGATTTTGGGTGTATTTTGGAAGAAAGTGCCTCCTAAAAAATTAAAGGAAGAAAGACATATATGTACAAAATAAGGGTTGATACAATGAAGGGATGGAAGATGATTGTAAAGATGAAAATTATAAAAGGTTTTATAAGTGGAATTGATAAGATAAGAAGTTGTTTGAAAGAAGAAAGAAGATTTAAAAAAGAAAAGAAAAGAAAAAAAAAAGGGAGAGACTGTGATCAGGCAGGAGACTAGAACAAAGCCATACACTAGTGATTTAGGGTATATTTTGATGTGTTAGAAGAAACTGTATCTTAAAATTTTAAAGAGAGCAGAACTTATATATATATGCCAAAAATAAGGGTAACTACTATGAAGGGATAAAATATGACTCTAAAAATGAAAAATAAATGTTTTTTTTTTTAAAAAGGGATTGTTAAGATGTTGGTTGAAAAGGGAAAAAGAAAAATTCAAAAAAAACCGCAAAAAACAATTAAAAAATTAACTTTGATGAACTAATGAATCATGGTAAAAAAAATGCCATGAATTCTATGTGCAGTATTCCCCTAGCGCTGGAGTTCTCCCGTTCTCCTTGATCGGTAAACTTGGTCTTGGCTTGCTGGCTGTTCGTGCTGATCTTCTGGGGGAGGGGCCTGTTGCCGTGGTTCCCAAATGTCTTTGCTGGAGGCGGAATTGCCCCGCCCTTGGTCCATCCGGGCTAAGCGAGCTGCTCGGGTTTGCTCTCAGGAGCTTTTGTTCCCTGCAAGCTCTTGGTACAGCTTTGGAGGACCAGGGTGAAAATGGTGGCCTCCCAATCTCCACTCGGAGGAGTTGAGAACTCGGGGCCCCGCTCCTCAGTGCGCCCCCAGAGAAAAGCAGTCAGTCACTCCCGTCTCCCCGGTCTCCGGCCACACTCCGTACTCACCCGGCCTGTGACCGAGCATTTCTATGTCTGGCACCCGACCCCGTGTGGAGTCTCCAAACCCAGCAGATCCCTGCGGTGCGCTCCCGCGCCGCTCCTCCCAGGGGAGGAAGGGGCGTCTCCCCGGATCTGCCGCTTGTTGGGTCCCTGCTGGAGGAGCAGTGGCCCGACTGGGCCGCGGATCACAGTTTATGGCAACCCCGAGCTGAGAGCCCGCGCCTCGGCTCCGTCTCTGCAGCCGGCTTCCCCGCTCCGATACCTGGGAGCTCTGCCGCACTCAGGCACCCCCGGTCTTTCTGTGACCCCGAGGGTCCTGTGACCACACTGTCCCGTGAGGTTTCCACCCCCCGCTTAGCCACTGGAGCAATGTCCCTCAGCGGAGCTGACTTCTAAAAGGTCCGATTTTGTGCTCCGCGGCTCTAGCACTTGCCAGAAGCGGCTGACGGAGGCCCCCTCCCACGCCGTCTATCCTCCCGAATATCGCCTCAGATTCACTTCTCTGCATGTCCTACCTTCCAGTAAGTGGTCGCTTCTCTGTTCAGAGAGTTGTTGCTACTCTCTTCTTCAATCTCCTGTGGAGTTCGTAGGTGTTCAGAATGGTTTGATCCCTATCCAGCTGAATTCCTGAGACCAGACGAAATCCAGGTCTCCTACTCCTCCGCCATTTTGCTCCGCCCCCCTGAAGGCATCATTATCTTGTTAATGTACAAAAGATGAAGGTTAAGTAGATGAAAATTTACTTTTATAAAGGCAAAATTCTTCTACCATCCATTCTGTACCTACAACCCAACTGTCTCATGATCAAGTTGTTCATGGAGTACAAGAGGCAAGCCAGTGACAAACCTGCCCATGTGTGCTCACACCTCCTAGATAAAAGACTTTGTTTCTCTCTTTGTATAAATGCTAGGCAGAGTAAATGGGAGGTGGGGATACAGAAGCCAATGTCCCAGTGAAAAGGTGGTCTTGAGAAGAGCTGGGACAGAGGGAAAGAGGCAGATTAGAGAGATGGGCTTGCATTATGCTTGCCTAGTAGTGATGGTGGAGTCATGTTTTGCATCCCTACTCCCACCTTAACCCAAGAGAAAGTGACTTGTCTGAGATCCAACAACTAGTTAGTGGAGGCAGATCCAGGACCTCACTACTCATGTCCCACTTCCTGGGGCTTTCTACTAGACCTGACTCATGGCTATTACCAAAGAAAAACCAGAGCTGGACTGTCATGAAAGTGGTAAAAATAGATTTTACTCAGGAACTACGTGATAGGAGAAATGCGACTTCCATATAGAACCAAGCTCAATTCTGCCATACTGCATGGGCAAGTAGGGACTTAGAGCCAAGGAACGGGGTTGGGGGGGGGGGGTCAGTGGATGAAAAATTGCTAAGAGGAAACATCAGGGATGGGGGGGTTCTGACTAAACTGACCTGGTGGGATTCTTACTGAAGGCAGGTCAGAGGGATCAAACATCACCTAGGGCATTTGATTAGATATTAATGGTGGGGAATTCTGGCTAAACCAACCTCACAGGATTCTTGCTAAAACTGGACTCCCCAAGGACAGAGATGGAAGCCTATTTTGGGGCCTTGACAAGCAACGGACTCAAAGGAGCCTAACTACAATTTGGTCAAGAAGAGAATCTTTGTCACTATGTAACCCGTCTCTCAAAAGCCCCTTAAATCATTTTCAGATTCTCTTCCAGAAGTGGGGATCCTACCCTCACTCCTACCTACCTCGCAGGGATTTTAGGACTGATAGGAGATACACAAATGCTTTGGAAACTTTAAGCCTTTATTTAAATATAAGGACACCTAAGGATTGAGCTCCCCAGTACCACACTGCCTCCCAGACTTCTGAAAAACACTTCCTCTGCCAGGTTTCTCGTCAGTGTCTGGACTACTCTTTGAAGAGAAGGTAGAACCAGCTCTTTTTGATGATTTGGAATGGAAGTATTTGGAAATAGTCTTTGCCCTGCTGAGAAAAGGTGTCTCTCTTCAGAAAGCCAGGTGTTTATTTAATGATGCATCAAAGACTGTTTTTGGAGCACATGAAGGCTTTTGTATTCTAAGGGGAAAGAGTGAGAAACATGTTTTCAGCCATCAGCTTTCAATTCTTATGCCAGTGAGTAAGATATTACAAGAAAAAATCTGGCTACATTACAATGGACCAACATTTTTCTATGGTTTTTCCCTGGCAGGAATGCAAGGAAGGAACAGCCCTGTGCAACCTATGCCTGATAAGGAACAGGATCACCTCCCTAGGTTATGGTTTCTATTTTCTTCTTGAGCTGTTAGTTAGCCAAAGACTAAAGAGCTCCAACCTCATAAATCAATAACTCTTCAGGAAATGACAGTTAGCTTTGAGCACCGTATTAGGCAGGATGGAGCAGAGGAAAGAACACTGGAGAGAAGAGAGACTTCTCAACTGACTTGTTGGGTTTCCCTTTTCCCTCTGGCTGCTAGAGAACTCAGAGCCAACTGTGTGGCTCTGAATTGGCACTACCCACAGAATTTTCAAAGTGGGCTTTTATTATTTGCCTTTTGGGTTGGTTTTCAGGCTCCATATGTCCCTGCCCTTGCTTTTCTATCTTTTCCTCTACTAAATTATCTTGTATAACATATCCTGCTAAGCTGCCCTAAAGCTCCTTTGGAATAATGGCAGGTATAGGTCACAACAGCTGTGAGTTGAGCTGGCCATTCCTCCTCTCTGAGGCTGCTTGGAACTTGGCTGGCATCTCTTCCTGCCCTAAGATGCAATGAGGCCATGAGTTGTTGATCAAATTAGGAAGATGATACCAATAGACAGCCTGAGAATACCACTCTCAAGGGCTGAAAAAAATAGAATGGGCCAAGGGCAGAAGCACTAGACTCAGAGGCATGTTAGTGCTGGAAGGGAATCTGATATTCTGAGTCTTAACCATTTATTTTACTGATGAGGGACCTGAGGCCCAGACAGAAGTGTGTTGCCGAAGTTCATAAAACTGGTTCTGGCAATTCTGGACCCTCATCCAGATTTGTGTATGTGGAGGGCAGGGTCCTCCCTTCCGCCCTTTCTATCTTCAGCCAAGGTGGACAGGATGTCACTTAACACAATCATCATCATCAAAGTTTGCAATGGGAGGTGATCTATATCAGCAAAAGACTTATTTCTTTATAGAAACTACATTAATGGATGTGACTATCCTAGATCAAACTATGCTTGCCAGGGCCAGTTCTTGGAGTTGCAGTGTGAGACAATACCTACAATTTGTTAAGAGTTAAGAAGAACTGTATACAAGGGGGGATTATGAGGCTCAGTACATGGAAAATCTCAGTATGACCCTTGGGGGGGTATCTAGTAAGGAAAAGAAGATGAAGGGGAAAAAATTGAAGGGTCTTCAGGGCATTCATGTAGGCAGATTCTCAGCTCTAACCAGAAAGACACCCCAAAGGAGCAAGAAAAGGAATGTTTATTTTACCTTCTGTGCTCTCACTTGTGTTTTTCTTTGGTTAAGGATAAGCCTGGAATGTTCTGGGGATGAACCAAGCCTGTAAGTCTTTTTGACCATGGCAGAGCATAGTGATCAAGATACTTTTAGGTTGTTCCTCCTTCCTCAGAGACTCTGCTGTGTGTGTGTGCTCCTTGCACGCACTGGCTTGGATTTTGACAGCTCATCCAATCTGTCAATGTCAGTTTGACTCTAGGTCTATCCACCCTGGTGTAGTAAACCCCATTAGCTGGGGGTCATCTGAACATTTAATGAGTATACTTTCTATTACAGTCTATGGAAACAAAACCCATTATCTGAGAAGACTTTATAGAGAAGATGAGACTTCTGGGGGCCTAAATGGAATTTGGCATAACTGATAGAGAGAAAACATTATTTTTAGCGTTAGTAATTACCACCAACCACCATTCAAAAGTATCTTTCTGTGATTAATACATTTGGAGACAGATTCCTTGGTTTCAGCGATTTCTCAGTAGAAATGTCAACTCTGTCATTTTCTTCCTGATGTGTAACATCTCTAATTACAAAGTATTTTGGAGCTGAAAATTACGGATGCTCTTTTGGAGTGCAACTTTAAAGATGATTTTGATGAGATTCCAATGTTGCTTACCCTCCGTGACTGACCTTGTATGGTCTAAGTTTGACTATATTTCCAGGTGGTGGGGCATCAGGAGCCAGAGGAAGTAAAGCAGCTTGTGCTGACTTGAGGTCTTTATCCTGCAGCAGTAGAACTCGCTGCCCCTACTGTTGCTGCCTGGGTCCATAGATGAGGATCCTGGAGAATTTAAGACGTTGCTAGCAATGTTCTTCTTTACTTGCATTTTTCCTATTTTAAAAGCTTGGAGAGCTACTTTTTGGTATAGTGGTCAAAGATGTAACTGACCAGGGCTTATGTAGACCGACTGTAACTCCAAATCCTGCCAGCTAGCTCGCTTGGAATGTACAGAATGCATGAATTAATGACAAAAATTGTACAGAAGGTAGAATTTATCCAATCTCATATTTTTATTTACATGGGAGATTTCATGTTTTATGTCAGCTCAACAGGAGAACGTTAACCTAAATGATAGGACCTATATTAACTATACTAACATAACCTATCCCCAACCTAACCTAGTGATAGGTTTGTCCTAGAAATGAAATCCCCCAATGGTGATCTGCCTCCACCAGAAGAGCTCTCATCCAACCAGTCTCTGACTGGTGCCCTTTGTAGCAAGCAGGTGATTTCAGGGGATGACATGCTCAAGAAGCTCCATGGAGCTCTTGAGGAATGTGGGGCAAACAGGTTGTTGTCCTTGCCTAGGAACACCTGGACAGATATACTTGAAAAGTCGATGAGGGATGCCAACTCCTTGGGGGTTACTTTTAATCCTGCCTGAACCACAGAGAGGATTCGTGCCATCAGAAATGGAAGTGGTTTCATTTGATGCATTTCTGAAACTTTGCCTTGTTAGCATTCTGGGTGAACCTTTTAGAGAAAAAGCTCTTAGTGGGAAAACAGAAAAGCTGTTATTATGATACCTTTAAACCTTTCTTCCTTTTCTGTTTCAATTTAGAGATTTAAAATGCCCTCTTATTTTCACCCCTTGGTTTGTTTCATTTTTATTCTTGCTAAAAGGAATAGCTGTTTAGAAAGTAAGAAATAAATCAATGGGTAATTTCTTAGGCATCTGACAGCTTCCTTAATGTAGATAAGAAATGGATTTTTTTTTTTTTTTTTTTTTTAGAGATCTTGAGTGTGATTTTGCTTTGGGGTTTGCATTAAATGTATAGGGTGTCTCTAATCTCAAAAATAGAAAATGGAAGAGAATAGAAAGAAAATCGAAGAAAATTCATTTGATTTTAGACCTGGAGAGGCTTTAGAAATAATTTAATCAAATGGTCATTTTTTTTATAGATGAGCAATGTGAGACTCAGAAAGACAAAGGATTTTTTCCAAGGTCACACAGCTAGATGGTCATGGTGCTGGGTCCACAACTGATCAACCCATGTGCCCGTTGGCTCCTGAGCATTAGTCATAAATATTCATGGTTGCTTAAGGCCCTGTTCCCCATATTCCCCCTCCTACCCTCTGTGACATTACTTTGGTCTCCTTTACCTATTCTTGGCCTTCTCACTTCTGTTCCCATCTCTGTCTGGTTCTATGATGTCCCCATCCCAATCCTACTTCTGGCCTCTGATATTTGGGGGTATTCTCTCTGGTCTTGGAAATTTGATACTTGCCCTGTGATTCTCGGTGCTTGTGTTGCCTTACATGAGGTGTTCTGTTCCAATTCTAGCCCTGCAGAACCTTCCAGGCTACCCGGCTACCATCCTGGCTGCATCAGTCAACCAGTCCTGGGTTCCCTCCACTACCCCCCCATTTGATTTGGTTGGAGTACATTTAATTGGTAGCTTCTGAGACTTTTCAGCCTACAAGAGACATTTTCCTCTCTCTCCTTTTCATGTTCTGGCATCCTTTATGACCTGCCATTTCTTTGAAAGTTCGATGAAAAGGGGCTGTGAACAGGGCTGTCCTGAGAGAAAACTCACCTTAAGAGCTGCTAATGTGTTCATGTGTTAAAATTCTCCTGCAAATGTGCAATTTTAAAGGCCCGAAAATTCCTTTATCCCAAAGAGCAACGCTGGTGATGAAAACTTCAGGCAGTGTGGGAAGTTAGTGAAGTAAATGTGTCCGTTCAATCTGAGCTATCTGAGAGTCCATCTAATCACAACACTTAACACAACTCTCCCCTTACACTTGGGAGCAATGCTTGGTTAAAGAGCTTTGAACTTGCAGTGAGAGGACCCGGACTTGAGTCTTGCCTCCACTCCTTGCTTCCCACATGGCTCTGGCAGGTCTTTTAGCTCCCCGGAGTGTTCATTCTCACTTTTGTGAAATGGAGGTAGGCATACTTGCTCTTTGTCTTCCTGAAGGGTGGTCCAGAAGAGAAAATAGATCTAATCCCTCATCACTGGACACCCAAGACAATGAGTTCTTGTTTCTCATCCTTCCCTGGCTATCTCAGTTCTTTCTTCTATGTCTCTTTTTTTATTACTTCTTATATATTGTAGGCTCCAATAATCAATATTTGAGAATAAAGGATCCCCTCTCATGGCCTTTAGGGAATTATTTCTGACAGGTGACCATTCATGCATATTTCCAGCCTCAACTTCTTTTCTAAGCTTTGTACCTTGTCCTTATGCATTTGAGTGTATTATAAGCAAATCTAATCCAACTTGACATATAGTAGGGCTCAGGAAATGTTTCCTGGCTGATGAGACAATTCATCCCATGGAGCTTTGCAAACCAGAAACTCTACACTCTAGTTAGAGATCAAAACCATTCAGAGATGTCTCATGAATGCATGCAAATGGACTATCTTGGACTTTTTCTATGAAGACAAAATAAATGACAAAATTAAAGTTACTATTCATGCAGCAAACATTTATTTGAACACCTGCTCTGTGTCAGGTCTCTTGTCCTAGCAATACTAAGATGAATGAGTAACCTCTCCTCTTTTTTCCCACTCACTGAACTCCAGGATCATAGTCAATTGAAGGAAGCCACATTTTCAGGTTGTAAACAAGGCTTAAGGACAATATAATTGGGCATATCAAAATCCAAGTTCCTTAAAATGTTCTGTACCCCTCCCCTCTTTGAATAATCTGAGGCCAGCAAGGTTGTATAAAATGTATTAGAAAATTCATGAGCTCATGCACAGTATAATTTATTGATAAAAAAGTTAGAGTAATGGTTCATTGTCCAATCAATGCATAAAGATTCATCATTGTGTTCAGACACCATCTCTTCATGTTTGGGTCCATAAACTATTTCTTTATGTTCTTTGCTGCCAAATGAACCATTTCTGGCAAGTTTCATAACTCCCTGAGAGAAAGAGGTGGCAATAATATTACAATGCCATAGGTCTTTAGAACCTGTTTTGTATTTAAACATGTGTACCTTCTGGCCTCTACAGCTCCCTAATGCTGCTTATTTACTACTAGTTATATCATTACTCATGATACTGCATTATCCATGATGTTGCCTATGAATATTGGCTTCCACTGACTCTCTTTGAGATTGTCACTGTGTTTTGTTGATGATGGCCACAAGTGCAAGTTATACCCAGTGTATATAGGAAAGGGTGAATGGTAATTCATTTCCTAGTCATGTTAAGCTCACTCACTTTTCAGAGTGATAGCATAAAGAGAAAAACGCAACCTGCAACTTGGTCTTCTCTTGAACCCTTCAGGTGTAATCACTACATTCCTGGAATGTGATCTCTTTCAGTGTTGACCATGTCCCAGTTGTCCACACACTTTTCCCCATGGGAAGGATAGGTGAGGGACCATTGGTGGATTGGAAGGAGTGGCCCCATTTGTGCAAGAAAAGTCTGTTCCTTGTCTGGCATGACTTCAGACTGACTCAAGAAAGTCATCACTCCATCAATAGAGCGAGCAAGGACATCACTTGGAACTGTCCTATAAAATTTGTGGAGCAAGAGTTTCAAAAGCCCTTTCCAGGAGACTGACTGTCCTGTGGTGAGGGAGCACACAGAAGAAGGAGTGGGATGACTGTGGGTACCAGAAGTATACAGTGCTTGGGAAAGGATGCCTGACACCATCCCCACTACCCTTGGGTACTGTAGCCTGAAAGTGGCTCGCCTGGCAAAACGGGAGTGGCCAGCACCAGCCAGGCCACATGTTTAGCTCAAGCCTGAGAGCTGGGAGTGGACCACAGGATAGTCTAGAGCTCTGAATGTGTCCTTTATATCATGTGAGTGAGTCATCCCAAATTATCTTGTCAGCACCATTCTAGTGGCCCAATTTTATGGTATCCTGTGAAATAAATATGCCAGCCAGTAGGAGTGATTTGCTTTCCAGTCCTTCTAAAACTGGGGCCCAGTCCTAGACTGTGAAATGACGCTGTAAGTGTGAGGGCATCTGGTAAATCCCACATGAGGACTCTCAAGGGGGATGACTAGGGCCCAAGGGGATCCTGGTTTGGGCTCAGGGCTCTCTACTTGGGCCAACATTGTTGGCTCATGCAAATTCCAGGCATCTGACTGGGGCTTAGACATTTTTGAGGAAGAGACTCCAAAGTATAGGGCCCCTGGGTAGAATCCCTGCTTGTCAGCATAGGGCAGTGCTATCTGGAGAGCTGTCTCATCCCTCCACTCCTTCACTTTCTATGTACACCCAAAGTTCTCAGCCCTGACTGTACATTACCAACACCTGGAAAGCCTATGACAACTAACCTGGGAACCATCCCTAGAGATTCTGATTTCATTGATCTGGAATCAATGAGGCCTGGGCATAGAATATTTTTAAAGCTGTCTATGTAATTCTAATGTGCTTCCAGGTTCGAAAGTCAGTAATAAGACAAGATTTCAGATGTGATATTATCTTAGAAGGAAAGTGCCTCTTGTTGGGGTGGGGGTGGGAGGTGGGAGGGCAGGCAGGACTGTCATGAAGGTACATGGGGAACTCTGCCTTCTGGGGAGGAAGGATTTCTCCATACCCAAGAAAATCCCTTACAATTATTTGCCAGGAAGAGAATGCTGGTCCGGTTCAGTTATGTTTAATGTATAATTGTTACAAATCTCCTTTGAGGAAGACATTCTTGTCAGCTATTGAGAATGAAGGGATAACAAAGGCAGATTCCCTTGCCCAAGTAGTTAATATTCAAGTGGAAGAAGCAGGCACATAAACAGACCATTTTATTTTTATTTTTTAAAAATATTTATTTAATAGAGAGAGAACGCGTGCAGAAGGAGAGGCAGAGGGTAAGGGAGAGAGAGAGAGAGAAGCAGATTCCTTGCTGAGCATGGAGCCTGCCACAGGGCTTGACCCTGAGATCATGACCTGAGCCGAAATCAAGAGTTGGACCCTCAACCAACTGAGCCACTCTTAAACAGACCATTTTAATGTGCTATGGCAGGTGCTATAAGAGAGGTAGGGATAGGGGCAATAGGAACACTTAACTAAGTTTGGGGGTTCAGCCTGGGGAGCACTGAAGGATGAATAGGAGGTGGCCAGATGAAAAAGTGTTTCTCCACTTTTTCTCCACTGTCAGTAGCAGATACCTAGCAAAGCATGGTACCTCTCTAGTATGCTGAATGATCTGTGGAGACTGGAGGATACATTTTGAGGAAACTGTGGAGAGAGATGAGGCTGGAGAGGGTTGTGTGTAAGCGTTGTAGAAGGCAGTGATTGCCATGCCAAGAGCTTAGATTGAGCCTTGGCCAATAGCATCCTTAGCCAATAGGAAATTATTGAACAGTTTTATTGACTAGAGTGCTGTGATTGGATTTGCATTTCACATGGATGGGATGGGGAGCTATGTAAGAAGGGATTAGAGGGGGACAGTATGGAAGTAGAAAGACCAGTTAGAAGACCCCTACAAGAGCCTAGGTGAGAAATGATGAGGAATGGAACCAGAGCTGTGTTAGTGGAGATAGACAGTCTGGAGGGGTTTGAGAAATTTCTTGGAGGCAAACCTTTCAGGGCTCAGTGTATGGCTGGTTGGGTGTTGAGGGAGAAGGGAGGGAAGCATCTAGAAGGACCAGTGTTTAGCATGGACAACAGGGTTTGTGGTGCTGCAGGGAGCACAGCAGGAGGAACAGCTTCTAGAAGGGCTTTAGACCTGTGGTATTTGACGTGCTCATAGGACTTCTGGTTGGTTTCTAAAGCAACCTTCAAATGTAGGCTGTGGCATGTGGGGAAGCGATGGTGATGGGAAGTTCAATCCTGTGACTTCTGTGGTTCTCTCAAATTCAGCTATTGCGTGAGGAAATTAAGAGAGAAATCTTGGAAGAAGATATTTGTAAATGACATAGCCAATAAATAGTATCCAAAATATATAAAAAACACCCCAAAACCCCAAATAATCCTATTAAAAATGGGCAGAAGAGAGGGAGCAGGAAGATGGTGGTGAAGTAGGAGGACCCTAGGCTCATCTTGTCCCATGAACACAATTAGATAACTATCAAATAATCCTAAATACCCCAGAAGTCAACCTGAAGACTGATGGAACAAACTCCACAACTAAAGGGAGAGCAGAGGCCATATCAAAGAAGATACCTGACACATGAAAAAGAGAAAAGGAAGAAGACATGAGCAGACATTTCTCCTAAGAAGACATACAGATGGCCAGCAGACACATGAAAAGATGCTCATCATCATTTATCATCAGGGAAATGCAAATCAAAGCCACAAAGTGATATCACTTCACACCTGTCAGAATGGCTAAAATTAACATGAGAAACAACAGGTATTGGCAAAGGATGTGGCAAAAAGGAACTCTCGTGCACCATTGGTGGAAATGCGTGCTGGTGCCACCGCTGTGGAAAACAGTATGGAGGTTCCTCAAAAAATTAAAAATAGAACTACCCTATGATCCAGTAATTGCACTACTGGGAATTTACCTAAAGAATACAAAAACACTAATTAAAAAAGATGTGTATGCCCCTACGTTTATTGCAGTATTATTTACAATAGCCAAATTATGGAAGCAGCCGAAGTGTTCATCGATACATGAATGGATAAAGAAGATGTCACACACACACACACACACACACACACACACACACACACACAAGAATATTATGCAGCCATAAAAAGAATGAAATCTTGCCATTTGCAACAAATGGTTGGAGCTAGAGAGTATAATGCTAAGCAAAGTAAGCAAGTCAGAGAAAGACAATATCCTATAATTTCACTCATATGTAGAATTTTAGAAACAAAACAAATGAACAAAGGAAAAAAAAGGAAAGACAAACCAAGAAACAGACTCTTAACTCTAGAGAACAAAATGATGGTGGCCAGAGGGGAGGTTGGTGGGGGATGGGTGAACAAAAAAGAGTGAGAAATCCATTTCCTAACAGGATTTTTTTCCCATTAAATTCCGTGGCATGAGAGAAAAAACATCACCTCATATTTTTTTTGTAAGCTCTCATGCTATTGTGGCTAACCCAAGACTAAGATTTTTCTTTTACTTCTATCCACTTGTGTGCATTTTTTTTTTCAAATGCTATTTGAGAGGGAAACATGGCACTAAAGCCAATTTAGTACATTAGAACTCTTTACTATTTTTATTAGCAAATGGCAAATTCTACTTTTTGCCCAAGGCAATTACTTCAAGTTCCTGACAGCGTAATAATTTTGCAGGTTACACTGAGGATGGAATTCCTGATGAAAATGCTAAGTACCTATCCTGTGCCCCACTGAAATCTTACGCACTTGTTCTCAACAGATCACATAGAACTCAGTGCAGAAGAGCAATGAGTTGGTTTGGGCTGCAGCAACATATCAACAGAAAAATAATCTTTAATGTAAAAACAGATAAGTGTGAAATAGAAGGGTTTTACTAAAATCACATGCACACAAAATGTTTTGCCTTTAAATACAACTAAAAAAGCAGTATTTTTTATTGTAGAAGTAGAGATGGAGAGTAGTCTGTTAGAGTGAAAAAGATATAGGGCAAATTGGAACTCAAAGAAGGCAAAATAAGAATGTTTCTCTTGAGAAATATGTATTAACCACACCTTGTCTGGGTGCTGTATTAGTTACTGAGGAGCAATGAGGAGACATCCCAGAATAGAGCCCCTCCCCATCAGTCCCAAGCCAGTACTTGGTCACAGCCATTTGCACCCCCTGTTCATATCTTTGCCTGTTTTATTTTACATTTAATTTTTTATAATTTTTATTAATTCTTTTTTTAGAAGATTTTATTTATTTATTAGAGAGAAAGAGTGCATGCATAAGAGAGAGAGAGCAAGCGAGCAGGGGCAGGGAGAGAGGGAGAAGCAGATTCCCCACAAAGCAGGGAGCCCAACGTGGGGCTTGATTCCAGGACCCTGGGATTATGACCTGAGCCAAAGGCAGACGCTTAACTGACTGAGCCACCCAGGCGCCCCTAATTTTTATTAATTCTTAAGAACGTTTATTTTAGAAGTATTAAATCCATCTTTGATAGTTATAATTTATATACATACATGTATGTATATATATGTGTGTGTGTGTTCATATATGTATAGTAAATATTCTCGTTTGGTCTTTCACATTTTTTATGATGTCATTAGCTGAAATTTAATTTGTTACATTTAGATAGTAAAATATGACATGTCGGTTTTCTTTTATGACTTTCAGTGCTTTATCATGCCAAGGAAGGTCCTGCTCATTCGAGTGTTATAAAACCTATTTTCCTGTAGTGTCCCCTAGGACCTGAATAGATCTTCCTTATCCAGTTAGATTTTTAAGAATAAACTTGTTATGTTATGTGTCTGTAATACACATGCAGAAAAATGCACAAATCATAAGCATGAGCTCTACAAATTACCTCTGCTTAGCTTCTCTCAGAAGCATTAAAAAATATATACTTAAATTTAACAAAGGTGTAATATACAAATTTAGACATTAAAGTGCACCGATCAATGGTTTTACTATATTTATAGGATTCTGAATCCCTCACTACCATCAATTTGAGGACATTTTCATCATCCCAAAGAGAAACTCCCTGTGTCTTAACAGTCACTCCCCATTTCCCAACAACCCCTCAGCCCCTGGCAACCACCAATCTATTTTCTGTAGAACTGCCTATTCACTCCAGTTAGCTTTTTCATCCATCTGGAATCTATTTTCGTGTGTGGTGTAGAGTTCTAACTTTTTTTTTCTCTCTCATATGGAAAAAAATTGTCAGTTGTCAATAATGGTCTAATAGAGTAAAGGAATGAATAAGTAGCCCAGAGAATTATAGGAATTCAGAAGCAGAAGCAACTGCTTATGGGTACATAGTGGAGAAGGCTGCATGGAGCAGGAGGAGTTGCAGCCTGAGTGTGGTTTGGAAAGATGGAAGAGGGAGGAAGAAGAGGAGTGGGGAAGGCAGGGGCAAGATACGGGAAGACCCACCAGGAGCTCAGAGCAGGTCCAGGAGTCCAGTCTCTCTGAGGCAGCTTATATGTGTAGGAAATCTCACCACCTAGAGGGCCAAAAGAGGTAACCTGAGCACAGGCTGTGACATCCTTAAACACTAGGCTGAGAATTTCTCTTTAAATCACAGAGCAATATGAAGGGTTTTACAATGGAAGTGAAGTAGGGAATGTGCTAGAGAATATGCAAAAGGTTTGAAACTTCTTTGCCCAGGTGGAAAATCAGCAGCAGCTTCTCTTGGTCCTCTTGAGTCTCCTTGTGTGGCTCACACTGGTTGAGAAAGCTTCACTAAGTCATTGTCCGTTTGTTCCTCATTTGTGTTTGGGGGAGAGGGAGCTCTTTCTAGCTTTGGGGTCCAGGGATTTCTGGCATGGAAGGTCAGTTGCAGGCTCGACACAATAGTGGCAGCTAACACCTGTCAAGCTCTGCTTCCGTACCAGGTCCTGTTCTAAGCACTTTGTGTATTTCGTCACGTCCTCGCGTCAATTCTAAGAGATAGTTGCTATTGCTATCAGCCCCTTCTACAAATGAGGGAACCAAGATCCAGCAGTTCGGTGACTTGCCCACAGTCACACAGCTGATAAGGGCGAAGGCGGGATAGGAACTCAGTATGTTCTCTTTCTCCTCCTCTTCCTCCAGCTCCTTCTCCTTCTTGCTTTCTCTTTCCCTATTCCTTCCTTCTTCCCTCCCTCCCTTCCTTCCTTCTCTCCCTCTTTCCCTCCCCCCTCTTTCTCTCTCCTTTCCTCCCTCCCCCTTCCTCACTCCCTCCCTCCCCCTTCCTTTCTTTTCCTTTCCTTTCCTTTCCTTTCCTTTCCTTTCCTTTCCTTTCCTTTCCTTTCCTTTCCTTTCCTTTCCTTTCCTTTCCTTTCCTTTCCTTTCTTCCTTCCTTCCTTTCCTTTTCCTTTTCCCCTTCCTCCTTCCTTCTCTTTCCCTCTCACTCTGGAGGAAGCAGCCACTAAGGAACTGCAGCCTACCAAAGAACACATGGGGGAACCTAGAAGCAGATTCTCTAGCTCCAGTAAAGTCTTGAAACGACTGGAGACCCAGCCAACAGCACAGCTGGACTGCAACCTGGTGGGACACCCTGAGTCAGAACGAGCCACTGACATCACTCCTGCATTTCTGACCCTCAGAAGCTGCATGAGATAATAAATCTTATGGTTTTAGCCTGCTACATTTTGGGGATCATTTGTTACACAGCAATAGCTGACTAATCCCCTGAAAATGCCTTGACTAAAGTGAAATTTCATGTAAGAAATCACAAGACTCTCATAGAGCCTAACTTTAGGAAAGAGTTGAGCTTCGCAGGAGTGGAGAGTTATCACCGCACAAAGTCAGTCAGCCACTCTCTCTCGCTTTTTGGAGTGGCACAGCCTCTCGTGTCTGCTGCGTATTGTTTCCCATCTCTCATTCTGTATATTGACTTCTCGTTCTTCTTTCTTGAGAACACTGGTTTGTGTGTCATATGGGGTTACTGTGGGACCAGAGCTGCCCTGACTCCATGTGTTTTTACCCCAGGGCCCAACACAGTCTAATTCAATCCCTGGGCTCCAGAGTACATTCTCAAGAAAACCCAGCTTGAATCAGGTTGTCTATCATGACAATCCACTGTGACCTGGGCCAGGTCACATGGCACTGCAAGGTTCCTTTGCCCAGGCTGAGAATGGGCAGATTATACTAAAATAAAACATGACAGACAAATTGATTACCATTTTCCAAGCATACTGAGAAATTATTTATTAGCAACAATGAAATACATTAGGGCATTTGTTCTAATCTTTTGTAAAAGGCAGACTCCTTTTGAGAGGTAAATATGTGCCCTTAATTTATCTGATTGCAAAGTTTGTTTTCTCATTTTCAGCATTCATGAAGTAGAAACACACCTGCAATTTTAAGCAACAATTACTATGTTGGATGATGCTCTGCTAAAGAGAACCAGTTTCCTGGGGGAAGAGCCCTGTTTCTGTGTGGGTGCTTAAGTTAGCAAAATATGAAGTTGGTTAGTAAAAATTTCATGTCTTAGAAGGCAAAATAACACAGTCAACCAAAGAAGGTGGGGGAGAGTCGGATGGGCCCAAATTTGCATCCTGAACTTATAACGAAATGATGAAGGACTTCTCGGAGCCTCCATCTCTTCTCAGTAAAATGGACCTAGTCATTATCTCACAGATTCTTGGAAGAAGTAGATGCACTGGCGTATATAATATGCATAACCCAGTACCCGAGATGTATTAGGAACTTAATAAAAAAAAGGTTGTTACTATGTTTGAGAAATATTTTTTTAGCCCACTCCCCCAAATAGAGATCTCTTTCAGAATCTATTGTATTCGTGGAGAAATGGTAAGAGTATCCAGTGCCTGCTATTTTTTGCCTTGCAGGTTTAAGGCTGGTTTGAGAAAAATAAGTGAGCATGGAGCCCTGAGGCTAGTGGCAGTCCCAGACAGGACCTGGAGGCCTTTCCTCCTCCTGTTTGTCTACCTGCAAATCCTACCCATCCTTCCAGGGTACTTGTAAACACCACCTCCAATAAGACCTCTCAGATTCTTCCTGGTTTCAAGGGTGGTCTTTCTCCTCTGGTCCCTTACATTTCCTCCATGCCCAGCATGGCACCTTCATTCAACACATGTCTAGCCCCTAGGGGGTCAGGCACTGCTGGCTATTGGGGCAATGATGTGAGCTAGACCAGCCAGCTTCTTGATCTCCTAGAGACCCCCTCGCTGGCATTCTTACCCTCACCCCTGAGGACAGAAGGAGTTGCTCCCACAGGTTCTTGCTCAAACCGTTGCTTCTGGTGTTAAGGGTAAGTGGTGCTTTGGGACTCATTTCTTTTTTCTTTTGCAGGCAATTTGCATTGCAGCAACTATAAAGGTTTAGGAGGCAACCTTCTATACTATAATTAAAAAGATAAAGGTTTTGGAGTCTATTTGAGTCTTGAGCACATCCTAACTGGAAAATTGCAGCATTTTGGTGGATTTTTATAACTCACTGTCTTCATCTGTAAAAGGAGATGATGATCCCCACCTTTACAGATAATTGTGAGACCTAGAAATCGTAGTAGAGCACCGAGACCTAGTGTACATTGGCTAAGTGTGGCTAGTAGTTTTCTTTTTACCTTATTTAGTCATATCATTTTATTTAGCCAAATATTTATTGAAAGCCACCTTTGTCGCATTCCAGTCAATGTTGCAGGCACTAAAGGTACACCAGCAAACAAAGAAGGTAAAGCCCCTGGTTACATGGGGTTTATATCCTCAGTGCTGGGAGACAGACAATCAACTGATATGTCAGGTGGTGACAAACACAATGAAGGAAGGAAACCTGCAGGAAGGAACCAGGACAGAGGAAAGTGCTGGAGTGGGTGTTTTATAGCGAGCTATCCAGGAAGGCCTCTTGGGTGGGCTAGCAATGGAGCCAACCCTGGAATGAAGTGGGCGAGGAACCCAGGTGGCTGTAGGGTCATGTAGGCTTCAGGGAGAGGGAATCAGAATATGCAAAGAGCCTGGGGAAGAAAGGGTTGGAGTTTGAGGAACAGCAAGGAAAGTAGCGAGGCTGGGGTGGCGTGAGAGAGAAGGGAGGTAGCAGGGGACCATACTGACGTATCATCTAGGGCCTGTCGAAGAAAAACCCCGACTTAGTAAGGAGAACCTTATTCATGGGGATTAATGCAAGGGAGGGAAGGGCTATCCTAACAGGGAGAATGTAGGATCATAAAACCTGTTAGTGTCCCAGGCGTAAGGCAAAGAGCGCTTTTCTTTCATAGAGGAGTAAAGAAGCCTAGGAAGAGCCAGCTGTGGGGAAGAGGGCTGGAAGGATGGTGGGTCTGACGGCAGATCAGAGAATGTTTCACCCTGTGGGCAGGCTGTTCTAAGAAGGGGCTGTGTGCTGATTCAGGCTGAGGGTGGGCCTGAGTTCAGGGGCCTAGAGGGGCCACAGAAGCATAACCAAAGCTTGGCTAATGAGCGTTTTTGCTCTAGTTGAGCAGCGGGGGCAAGCCGTTCAGTTAATAATGTATGAGGCAAAGACTAGGAATTTGGAGGGTCTGTACCTGGTCTCGCCATAGATAAACAAGGGGCAGAGGGCATCCATGAGTCTTATCTAAGTCCTAGGGGGAGGCCAGTTCTTTGCAGTGCACTGTTTCTGGAACACAGAGGGTCAGGCCATTTCTTAACCTTCACTGTTTTGCGGGATCGCAGGGCTTGCGTGAAATGCAACATCTTCAGGCCTTTAGATTTTGTCCATGTGAGAAATGAAGTGAATGATATATGACAAATCAACACATGGCCTGTAATATCGGAGCGTCATCCTAAAAGACTCCACTCACAGAATGTTTAGCTGCCTGTCATTCCTGGATCCCCAGCTTCCGGCTTCTCTTCCCTCCAGCCCATACAGCCCACTCCCGCTACGTAACCAATAGACTCCCCACCACCAGAGGCAGGAACTATGTTGATGACTTGCATCATCCACCAGATTTGGAGGTACCCTGGGGAGGGCCTAACATGGTACCTGCTATTCATTCAGTTCCCAAGATGCCATCAAGTAGCACAGTTTCTGATATATCTAGGATCCACTCAGCTCTTTCCCGAAATAATCACACAATTCACCAAATTCCAACTGTTGCCTTCACATGAGGAAGCATGACCATGAAAAAGGCCACAAGAAAGCTACTTTGATTGCCATGCTTCAAGTCTTAAGGGATCAGCAAACTACGGCCAGCAGGCCCACCTAGCCCAGTTTTTAGAAGTATGGTTTGAATTGGCATGCAGCCACACTCAACTGACTTATGTACTGTGTCTGTCTGCTTTCACACTCCAGAGCAGGGTTGAGTTGGTGCAATAGAGAGCATATGGCCTGCAAAGCCTAAAATATTTACTATCTGGCCCTTTGCAGAAAAAAAAAAAAAAAAAAAGACAGCTGACTCCTATTTCAATGGTTGGCCCATTGTGCCATTGCTTGCCTGCGTTGTACATAACAGGGAGCACTTTATTCTAGAAATGTCTAGGGCCTACTTCTTAGTTTGATTAAGATCACCAGAGATTGACAGAATCTGGTCCACCTGAGGGCAGGGAGGACTCTCCTGCATTAAGAACTTTTCACACTGTCCATGATCTGCCTGGCTTCTGCCTTGCTTACCTCTCACCCAAACCCACTTTTATTGGACAGCTTTGCTCTTTTCTCAGGGTTCTGGGTCCCTCTGTCTCTCCCCCGTGCGTTCTCTCAGTGGAAGCACGGTGAGTTTTCTGTGCATCTTTGGTACCCCACAAGCAGTGCTCATTTGGGGGGGCATTATCAGGGAGTCACTTTGCAGAATAAAGACTCCCTGTCAAAGGCCTCCATTTCTCATCTGTTTTACTTTGACCCAAAGAAATCATCATTTATGAAATTCTTTCCAGAGCTTACCGAAGCACTTCAATCTTTTTGCTTTTCATTTGGTTTATGATTATAAATACAAGGTATAGATTTTAGAGAAAATTTTAAATATACAGAAAAATATTTAAAAGAAAAATACCCTATCAATATTTTGGCATGTCTTATTTGCATCTTTCTTTCTTAGATATTTAAAAAAATAGATATCACGATGAAGATGCCATTTGGATAAGCCTTTCTGTTTTGGTGTTTCAAGCACTTTCCCATATTATTAATATCTTGGTAAAAGAATTTTTAGTAAATGTATATAAAATTCCATTTTGTAGATATGTGAAAATTTATTAATTTCCCTAATTATGATATTCAGGCAGCTTCTCTCTTTTGCTTTAATAAATAATCCCATACTTTACATTTATGTATAAGTCTCTGCCCTTATTTGTGTTATTTCTTTACAATAGCATTCTAGAAATGGAATCACTTGGTCAAATAGCAGGAATCTTATGAGCACTCTTTATAATTATCTCCAAATTGCTTTCCGAGAAGTATATCTCAGTTTATATTCCCGAGCCCTTATAATTTTTTTATATCTGCTAATCGATGTTAAATGTTATTTTGTTATTTTGTTTTAATTCATGTTTATTTAAACGGATAATATTGAGCATCTGTTGATGAGCTGGCTACTCATTTCTATTCCATTCCCTATAATACTTCCATTGTAACTTGTTCCCCAGTATTGAAAGTCAAGGTGACCAGGTTCCAAGCCTGGCTCATCCATTTTCCATCTGTGCAACCCTGGGAAGTATCTTTGGCTTTGCAAGCCTCAGTTTTCTTATCAGTAAAATGGGAATGGTTATATGTATAGTCTTGTTGTGACGATCGAGAATGCCAAGCACCATGTCTGGTATATAGGGGTTCTTGAAAACTTTGGGAATTATGAGGATTGAAAGAGAATCTGTCTGATCTTTTATCTAGAGTTTCTGATGTCTTTGGTTGATTCGAATTTGGAATTTTGTTTTTAGTAAGTGTACAAAAGTAAAAAAAAAAAAAGACAACTATAAGCAAAATAAACCTAAAGGTTGAGGGTGGGTTGCATGCACAGATGGGGTGCTAGGGACGAGAATACGGAGATGAATGGAGGCTGCAGCCCACCAGCAGTGCGGCCTGGGCTCTGGCCAACCATGGGTATGAATGGAACTCTACTGTTTAATCACCATGCGGCAAGCTAGTTCATCAGTCTATCACAAGTTCATCACTCTGTGTAATCCCTGCATGTGTCATAATCTCCCCATGCCTCCTTGCCACATACTGGTAGAGCTCCCATGCCTTCCCTGATCATTAGGGGGATTGCTGAGGTGAGAACAGGTCAACCTGCCCCACATTCTCCTTCTCTGTTCTTGCCTGGTTGCAACGTCACTGTGGGTCTCTGCCATTGTGCTGGTCACCCTAACTCACTGCTCCCTGACGATTGTTCCTGCTCTTTATTTTCCAAAGCATCACCATCCCAGTGCTGTTGTGTAATAGAATTTAACATAGGGAAAAGGGAAAGAGGGATTTTGGTACTTGAAGCACACAAAATAATTAAAAATTCGATAGATGTCATTAAAATTTCCTGGTCTATCCCCGGTCCCAGGGAATTTCTTCCTGATTGCTGTTCTACTGAATTTCTGACTTTTCCAGATACAGACAGGTTCTTTTTTCTTTTCTTCTACAGCAGGTATTTTAAAACTCAGCCCTATTGACATTTTGGGCAGGATAATTCGTTGTTGAAGCTGCCCTGTGTGCTGTAGGATGTTTGGCAACATCCCTGGCCTCTACCCACTAGATGAAAATTGTACCTCTCCCTCCACCCCCAGTGTGACTCCTGAAAATACCTCCAGATATTGCCAAATGTCCCCTGGGAGTCAAACCACACCTGGTTAAGAACTACTGCTTTAAAATTCTCTTTCCTTATGTCCCTCTTCTTTCTTTCTTGGGGTGGTGATGCTTTGGAAAATAAAGAGAAGGAACAATCGTGAGGGAGCAGGGAGTTAGGGTGACCAGCGCAATGGCAGAGACCCACAGTGACGTTGCAACCAGACAAAAACAGAGAAGGAGGATGCGGGGCAGGCTGACCTGTTCTCACCTCAGCAATTCTCACCCTCTTTCTTTCCTTACTCCTCCTTGCACCAAAAGAACACTGAACAAAATTCTTGAGACTTCATTATGTAGAGCAGTGCAATTTCTAACATTGCCCTCATGTTAGGCTCCTGCCTTGACTTTGCGGTTGCAAAGAAACTTCACTGAGGTATTTATTTTGACTAAACACAAAAGCTCTCTGCTGAGCCTCTATACTTAGCAATACAAAGAATGTACAGATTTGAGATTATAGTCCTTTCTTTAACTTATCCTAGACCAAATTAATCATGGAAGGTCCTTACCATCCTGCCAAGGTCATGGTTTTGTGTGTGTATGTTTCTTTCTTTTTTTTTTTTTTAAAGATTTTATTTATTTACTTGACAGAGAGAGACAATAGCGAGAGAGGGAACACAAGCAGGGGGAGTGGGAGAGGGAGAAGCAGGCTTCCCGCCAAGCAAGGAGCCCCATGTGGGGCTTGATCCCAGGACCCTGGGATCATGACCTGAGCTGAAGGCAGACGCTTAACAACTGTGCCACCCAGGTGCCCCTGTGTGTATGTTTCTATTCTTCTTCCACCTTCTGGCTAAAAGACTTAGAGGTTTCTGAGAGTCTTTCCAGCAACTCTATACTCTAACTGAAATGCAAAATTTCGTTTGGATATTTGCTATTTTCAGGAACATTTACTAAGCTTCTGAAAATCCCCTACACCTAAAATCTTACCCTTTTATAATCTGGCTCTTTCCTCTGAAGGTTGCAGTTACATTCAATATACTTCAGTGGTAGGTCTCTGGGGGTCCTCCTTCCTTGGGCTCTGCAGCAGAGAATAGTGTCAGTAGTTCCTCTGCTTTGGACCCTAGAATCTGTTTTTTCTATGCAGATTTCTGTATTTGGTTAATGTATTTTGGTGGGCAGGAATGATGAAAAATGTCAAGTCACGAGCTTTAGAGAGTGCATTTTCAGAGTCAGCTACACGAATGAGAGGAAAGGCTGGGTGGGTAGTCAAAGCTGTAGGATGCTTCTTGACAACGGACAGCCTCTTTCCTTGGTCCTGCCTGAGCTTAGATAGCTGGAGTCAGGCTGCACCTGTAATTCCCTTGGAGAGACCCTGCAGCAAGCAAAGGCACATCAGACTCCGGGTGGCATTTTCCAATTCACAGGTGTTTGTTCCTTTCCGCAATTTCACACCATTATTCTCACTTACAAAGCTTTCCCTTACATTGTTATCATTCCATTTTTTAGAAAAGTGAATCTGTACATTATGGACTCAATTCTGCCACCTTCCCCCGGATGCACTTAGACGCGATGGGCTTTCTGACAGGGCAATAGGACTGAGGAGGGGCTACGTTTCAGGAGCTCTCTGTGCTTTCCACCCGGGAGGTCCTCCTGTGGCCCGAGGCAGTCTCTTAGCTTTTGTTCTTCCCTTTCTATAAAAATGCAGACAAACACACCTTCCTCTTTGCTGAATAAAGAGTAGGAGGAAGGCGATGTTTAGTCAGAAAAGTGAGGAAGTTTGAAAGAGGAATGCTTTCTTTAGATTACCAGGGTAGCTTCTTAAGATTAATTGTGCATGTACTGGGTGACTGTTGGCTGTGCTAAGCTCTTAATATGCAGTATTTCATTTATCACTGTAACACTCTATCAAATTGGTGCTATTATTCTCATCCCTATTTTATAGGTGACGACACTGTGGCTTAAGAAAATAAGACTCATTTACCTACAAAGTAGACTGTTATTCACCAAAAAAAAAGGTGTGGGTGTGGGAAATCCTGATATTTTCTATGCTATGGGTGATGGGTAAGCCTCGAATACATACTAAGTAAAAGAGGTCAGACACAAGAGACCTCATATTGCATGATTTCCTTTATGGAAGTGTCCAGAAAAGGCAAATTTATAAAGACTGGAAATAGATGTATGTATAGAGACAGAAAATAGTGGCTACCTGGAGCTAAGAGTGGGAATGGGGAGTAATTGTAAATGGAATGAAGGTTCTTATTGGAGAGATGAGAATATTCTAGAACTGCTTTATGAAGGCAGCTGAAGGCTGCACCTGTTAAAGTTACAGAGTCATTGATTTGTGCACTTGAAGTGTAATTTATGGCATATGCACTATAATTCAATAAAGTCCTTAAAACTGGAAAGAAGGGGAAGAAAGAAGGAAGGTGGGGAGGGAGGAGGAAGAGAAGTCTCACGGGAAGGAGCAGAACCCGTATCTAAACCTGGGTCTGTCTGTTTCCAGAGGCCCTGGTGCTTCACTTCTCTATTTGATTGTTTCTCCTCTTCTGTAGTCTCTCTTCCAGTCCCCATTTCCTGTTTCCTTTCTTTCTTCTCTATCCTGAACCTAAAGTTTTGTTGCCTTTTGTTCACCTTGAGTCTTTTTCCAGGCTGACCCCCATGCACCAGGCCACTTACAAGGAGGTTTGAGCATCCAGTACCATTTTGTATTATTATACTGGACTTCTTGACTCTGTCCCTTTGAATTAGGTTCTGCTGTGGACTAGCCTGGTCTCTTCCCCTGGACCTGCAGGTATATTTTGGCTTCCCAAAGCTCTCATTCACATTCCCTGGACCTGCAGGTATATTTTTGCTTCCCAAAGCTCTCATTTGGCAATCTGTGGGATGTAGGATGACCTTGTTGTGTGCCTCCATCTGCCCTTGGCTTGTTTTATGCAACCACTTGGCTCCCAGGACACGGATGTGGCCTCAGCAGTGTTGGCCAGTGCCCGTGTATGGCCTACCCAAGGCTGCTGGGGAGAGGGGCTGGGCACTCAGTGGTTCATATGCAGAGTTAACTCCTATGCCTCTTGTACATTTTCCTTTCCCCTCCACGGACCCCATGTGAATTTCTTTCCACTGGATTATGGACCAATCTGGACAAATGCAGATTTCAGTCTGAGAAGTTTGGTCACAAGGGCCATTTCTTCTTTAAAGCTCAAGTTACTGAGGTTCAAGTATATGAAATCTAGTACCTTCCTGAGACAGAGATAAGCACAAATAATGAACACTCTTCAGGGGCCCTAAGATTCCTGTCTGTTGGTCAAGAATCATCTGGTTTTGAGTGATTAGAAACTAAACCTAAAGAAGCATAAGCATAAAAGAAAATGACTAGCTCTCATATGTGCTTCAGGAATGTCTGTATCCAGGGGTTCACATAATATTGTTGCTGTTCTCTTTTCTTCTGTACCCTGATTTCCTTGATGTTGCCTCCAATCAAAGGTAGGCATTTCCTTTATGGTAAAAAAAAAAAAAGAGTCAGAAATCTGTTACTCAGGTCAGCATTTAGGAGAATTTCAAAATACTTTGAAGACAAATTAGCAGTCTTGATATACATTTTTCTTTTCATTTGCAATTCCTAAGCACAATCTTAAAACAGAAAGAAGTTTTAGGCATTACTGAGTGTAATCCCCTCAGGGAAGATCTAGATGCAGAGAGGAGGATATAAACTGCTCAGAGTAATAGCTCAAGTTGGTAGCAGACCCAGTACTATTCACTTTGGTGATACTTGCTTCTCATGGCTAATGCAGGTAACAGATGCTCTCGTATTAGAGAATGGGAGAGTGTGCAGCCAGTTCTGACAGCATATGATTCTAGTTCTTTAATCTGAGCTTAGACCAAAGCAATGTGTGGGAATCAAAAATAGATGTGAATGAGAGCTTTAACACTGCCGCTTGGAAATGAGCCCTTAGAGTCTGGTTCTGAGAGGGAGTTCAGCTGGCTTTGGAGACATCCGCCATGGCAGCCTTCAACACTGGAGCTCAGCCTTGCAAAGCCCCAGTGTGTCAAAGCTGCAACCACGATTCTCAAGTAACACCCTCAGATTGAAGAGCATTCATAGAAAGTAGCTGATGTCGGGGCACATGTGTGGCTTAGTCAGTTAAGCATCTGACTCTTGACTTTAGCTCAGGTCATAATCTCAGGGTTGTGAGAGTGAGCCCCGCATCGGGCTCCCTGCTCAGTGCGTAGTCTGCTTGAAATGCTCTCTCCCTCTGCCCCTCCCCTGTTCCCTCTCTCTATATATAAAATAAATAAATCTTAAAAAAAAAATGTGGCTGATGTCCTCAGCAGATGTCATGTTCCCTAGTGTGACTGAAACTGTTCCATGTGTCAGATAACAAGACACATTTTATATAGAGAAAGCAACAAGCTAAGTATTGTGGCATTCACTATTAGCACTGGTGATTGAACTGTGTTCATAGCATTGATTTTGACAGCACTTACTATTCTCTTTATCCTGAAACTACCTATTTCTAAAGGGAAGGGGCATCCACCTGCCACATCTTCATTTGTCAGGCTCTTTCCAGGAAATTTGAAAAGGATTTTACTTCCTTGACAGTGCGGGAATCCTGATGAATTTTTTGAAATGGTTGGATAAAGATCTTCAGTGTTATAGACTTTAATTTTGAATGTCTGGGAGATAGCATTTATTTTCTGTACCACTGGCATTGCATTTGGGCTTAATGTGAGTCTCTCCTGCAGAACCACAAGGTCAAATTGAAGTGAGATGAGATGGAGGAGTCTGGTGTGTTGGCAATATGTATGATGATGACAATAGATTCCTGATTGGTATAGAGTGACACTGCAGAATGTGGCAGAAGTGCATTATCAAACCGATTCTCCTCTTAGAATGCATGTACCTGGGCTTTGAAAAAAGTCCTTTTGAGTCTCCTTCAGCCTGACCCCTTCTGAATTTTATTGGCTGTGTAACAGGCAAGCTCCAGCAAGACAATTTTCTCTAAGCAGTATGTGCAACAATGAAAATACTGTTCTAATTGATGGTTTTACTGTTTCTTTTATGTGTAGGTCCATTTTAGTTATTCCAACTACTCACTATTTAATTGACATAGTGATACTAGGTTTTACGATGGCTAAAATTCAGGCACATTCTGGCACCAAACCCCGGTATCCTACATTTCTGTCTCTTAGCCAAGCTGACCTTGTCTCCTATGGAATAATCTTTCACTATTGGCTTCAGTCCCAATGGCCAGTGCATCTGGAAGCTATAGAATACAGTCTGCCAGTGAACTGGGCTGAGACTGGCTTATTTTGGACTTTGATTAATGGGCTCTTTAATCTGCCATGATGGTCAAATGCAGCCTATAACGGGGCGATCTCCCTGATGTCTTTTGGGGACTGAACATCCACAGGATTCACAAGTTTACTGCTCCTTCATCAAGGCTACTGGGCTCAGGTTGTTGCCAAGGGGAGCCAGAAGTTGGGAACACAGGCAATGAAAGCATGCCTTACAGAAAAATGCCATACCTTCCTTTCAGCGGTACTTGGAGAGTGAGAGCATCCAGGTTTGCTCACTAAGCAGGTGCCTGGCTTGGTGCCTGGCTGTCAGCAGTGGTGGTGTGGAGAGGGCTGGAAGTACGGCCAGGCTGCTCCCAGCACATCGGATTCTTTCTGAGGTCTCAGAACCAAAGGAAAATTGCCAGCATGTAGCCTGTTGATACGCTAAGCTTTGCACTGCATAACATCCTGTGCTGAAATGGTGTTTTTGAGGTAACAACCTTTTAAAATTATGAGTGCTGTGCCCAAGCGGTTATCATTTTCTTAGAAATATCACTCTTCCCCTTTATTCAAGTGATGCTGCACATTTTTTTTTTGCTGGTTTCCTTTTTTTCCTCTTTAAATTTTTTTATTGTTATGTTAATCACCATACAGTACATCATTAGTTTTTTATGTAGTGTTCCATGATTCATTGTTTCTGCATAACACCCAGTGCTCTATTCAGTACGTGCCTTCTTTAATACCCATCACCAGGCTAACCCTTCCCTCTAGAACCCTCAGTTTGTTTTTCACAGTCCATCGTCTCTCATGGTTCGTCTCCCCCTCCAGTTTCCCCCCCTTCATTCTTCCCCTCCTGCTATCTTCGTCTTTTTTTTTCTTAACATTTATTGCATTATTTGTTTCAGAGGTACAGATCTGTGATTCAACAGTCTTGCACAATTCACAGTGCTCACCATAGCACATACCCTCCCCAATGTCTATCACCCAGCCACCCCATCCCTTCCACCCCACCCCCACTCCAGCAACCCTCAGTTTGTTTCCTGAGATTAAGAATTCCTCATATCAGTGAGGTCTTATGATACATGTCTTTCTCTGATTGACTTATTTCACTCAGCATAACACCCTCCAGTTCCATCCACGTCATTGCAAATGGCAAGATTTCATTCCTCTTGATGGCTGTATAATATTCCATTGTATATATATACATCACATCTTCTTTTATTCGTTCATCTGTTGATGGACAGGTTGGCTCTTTCCACAGTTTGGCTTTTGTGGACATTGCTATAAACATCGGGGTGCACATACCACTTCGGATCCCTACATTTGTATCTTTGGGGTAAATACTCAGTAGTGCAATTGCTGGATCTTATGGTAGCTCTATTTTCAACTGTTTGAGGAACCTCCATACTGTTTTCCAGAGTGCCTGCACCAGCTTGCATTCCCACCAACCGTGTAGGAGGGTTTCCCTTTCTCCGCATCCCCACCAACATCTGTCATTTCCTGACTTGTTAATTTTAGCCATTCTGACTGGTGTGAGGTGGTATCTCATTGAGGTTTTGATTTGGATTTCCCTGATGCCGAGCGATGCTGAGCACTTTTTCATGTGTCTGTTGGCCATTTGGATGACTTCTTTGGAAAAATGTCTGTTCGTGTATTCTGCCCATTTCTTGATTGGATCATTTGTTGAGTTTGATAAGTTCTTTATAGATTTTGGATACTAGCCCTTTATCTGATATGTCATTTGCAAATATCTTCTCCCATTCTGTCAGTTGTCTTTTGGTTTTGTGGACTGTTTCTTTTGCTGTGCAAAAGCTTTTTATCTTGATGAAATCCCAATAGTTCATTTTTGCCCTGGCTTCCCTTGCCTTTGGCGATGTTTCTAGGAAGAAGTTGCTGTGGCTGAGGTCGAAGAGGTTGTTGCCTGTGTTCTCCTTTAGGATTTTGATGGACTCCTGCCTGACATTTAGGTCTTTCAACCATTTGGAGTCTATTTTTGTGTGTGGTGTAAGGAAATGGTCCAGTTTCATTCTTCTGCATGTGGCTGTCCAATTTTCCCAACACCATTTGTTGGAGAGACTGTCTTTTTTCCATTGGACATTCCTTCCTGCTTTGTCAAAGATGAGTTGACCATAGAGTTGAGGGTCCATTTCTGGGCTCTTGATTCTGTTCCATTGATCTATGTGTCTGTTTTTGTGCCAGTACCGTACTGTCTTGATGATGACAGCTTTGTAATAGAGCTGGAAGTCCGGAATTGTGAGGCCGCCAGCTTTGCTTTTCTTTTTCAATATTCCTCTGGCTATTCGGGGTCTTTTCTGGTTCCATACAAATTTTAGGATTCTTTGTTCCATTTCTTTGAAAAAAGTGGATGGTATTTTGATGGGGATTGCATTGAATGTGTAGATTGCTCTAGGTAGCAATGACATCTTCACAATGTTTGTTCTTCCAATCCATGAGCATGGAATGTTTTTCCATTTCTTTGTGTCTTCCTCAATTACTTTCATGAGTGTTTTATAGTTTTCTGAGTACAGATCCTTTCTCTCTTTGGTTAGATTTATTCCTATGTTTTATGGTTTTGGGTGCAATTGTAAATGGGATCGACTCCTTGATTTGTCTCTCTTCTGTCTTGTTGTTGGTGTATAGGAATGCCACTGATTTCTGTGCATTGATTTTATATCCTGCCACTTTACTGAATTCCTGTATGAGTTTTCTAGCAGTTTTGGGGTGGAGTCTTTTGGGTTTCCCACATACAGTATCATATCATCTGCAAAGAGTGAGAGTTTGACTTCTTCTTTGCTGATTTGGATGCCTTTGATTTCTTTGTGTTGTCTGATTGCTGTGGCTAGGACTTCTAATACTATGTTGAATAGCAGTGGTGAGAGTGGACATCCCTGCCGCATTCCTGACCTTAGGGGAAAAGCTCTCAGCCTTTCCTCATTGAGAATGATATTCGCTGTAGGTTTTTCATAGATGGCTTTTATGATATTGAGGTATGTACCTTCTATCCCTATACTCTGAAGAGTTTTGATCAAGAAAGGATGCTGTACTTTGTCAAATGCTTTTCTGCATCTATTGAGAGGATCATATGATTCTTGTTCTTTCTTTTGTTAATGTATTGTATCACGTTGATTGATTTGTGGATGTTGAGCCAAACTTGCAGCCCAGGGATAAATCCCACTTGGTCATGGTGAATAATCCTTTTAATGTACTGTTGGATCCTATTGGCTAGTATTTTGGTGAGAATTGTTGCATCCATGTTCATCAAGAATATTGGTCTGTAATGCTCCTTTTTGATGGGGTCTTTGTCTGGTTTGGGGATCAAGGTAATGGTGGCCTCGTAAAATGAGTTTGGAAGTTTTCCTTCCATTTCTATTTTTTGGAACAGTTTCAGGAGAATAGGTATTAATTCTTCTTGAAATGTTTGATAGAACTCCCCTGGGAAGCCATCTGGCCCTGGGCTTTTGTTTGTTGGGACATTTTTGATGACTGCTTCAATTTCCTTAGTGGTTATAGGTCTGCTCAGGTTTTCTATTTCTTCCTGGTTCAGTTTTGGTAGTTGATACATCTCTGGGAATGCATCTGTTTCTTCCATGTGATCTAATTTGTTGGCATAGAGTTGCTCATAATATGTTCTTATAATTGTTTGTATGTCTTTGGTGTTGGTTGTGATCTCTCCTCTTTCATTCATGATTTTGTTGATTTGGGTCATTTCTCTCTTCTTTTTGATAAGTCTGGCCAGGGGTTTATCAATCTTGTTAATTCTTTCAAAGAACCAGCTCCTAGTTTCATTGATCTGTTCTACTGTTCTTTTGGTTTCTAGTTCATTGATTTCTGCTCTAATCTTTATTATTTCTCTTCTCCTGCTGGATTTAGGCTTTATTTGCTGTTTTTCTCTAGCTCCTTTAGGTGTAGGGTTAGGTTGTGTATTTCAGACCTTTCTTGTTTCTTGAGAAAGGCTTGTATTGCTATATACTTTCCTCTCAAGACTGCCTTTGCTGCATCCCAAAGATTTTGAACAGTTGTGTTTTCATTTTCATTGGTTTCCATGAATTTTTTTAATTCTTCTTTAATTTCCTGGTTGACCTATTCGTTCTTTGGTAGGATGCTCTTTAGCCTCCATGTATTTGAGTTCTTTCCGGCTTTCCTCTTGTGATTTAGTTCTAGTTTCAAAGCATTGTGGTCTGAAAATATGCAGGGAATAATCCCAATCTTTTGGTATCGGTTGAGACCTGATTTATGACCTAGGATGTGATCTATTCTGGAGAATGTTCCATGGGCACTAGAGAAGAATGTGTATTCTGTTGCTTTGGGATGGAATGTTCTGAGTATGTATGTGAAGTCCATTTGGTCCAGTGTGTCATTTAAAGTCTTTATTTCCTTGTTGATCTTTTGCTTAGATGATCTGTCCATTTCAGTCAGGGGCGTGTTAAAGTCCCCCACTCTTATTGTATTGTTGTCAATGTGTTTCTTTGCTTTTGTTATTAATTGCCTTCTATAATTGGCTGCTCCCACGTTAGGGGCATAGATATTTACAATTGTTAGATCTTCTTGTTGGATAGACCCTTTATGTAGGATATAGTGTCCTTCCTCATCTCTTATTACACTCTTTGTTTTAAAATCTAATTTGTCTGATATAAGGATTGCCAGCCCAGCTTTCTTTTGGTGTCCATTAGCATGGTAAATGGTTTTCCACTCCCTCACTTTCAATGTGGGGGTGTCTTTGGGTCTAAAAGGAGTCTCTTGCAGACAGCATATGGATGGGTCTTGTTTTTTAATCCAATCTGATAGCCTGTGTCTTTTGATTGGGGCATTGAGCCCATTTACATTCAGGGTAACTATTGAAAGATATGAATTTAGTGCCATTGCATTGCCTGTAAAGTGACTGTTACTGTATATTGTCTGTGTTCCTTTCTGGTCTATGTTGCTTTTAGGCTCTCTCTTTGCTTAGAGGACCCCTTTCAATATTTCTTGGAGGGCTGGTATCGTGTTTGCAAGTTCCTTTAGTTTTTGTTTGTCCTGGAAGATTTTTATCTCTCCTTCTAATTTCAATGACAGCCTAGCTGGATATAGTATTCTTGGCTGCACATACTTCTTGTTTAGTGCTCTGAAGATATCATGCCAGTCCTTTCTGGCCTGCCAGGTCTCTGGGGATAGGTCTGTTGCCAATCTAATGTTTCTACCATTGTAGATTACATATCTCTTCTCTGGAGCTGCTTTCAGGATTTTCTCTTTGTCTCTGAGGCTCGTAAGTTTTAGTATTAGATGTCAGGGTGTTGACCTATTTTTATTGATTTTGAGATGGGATCTCTGTGCCTCCTGGATTTTGATGCCTGTTTCCTTCCCCACATAAGGGAAGTTCTCTGCTATAATTTGCTCCAATATACCTTCTGCCCCCCTCTCTCTTTCTTCTTCTGGGATCCCAATTATTCTAATGTTGTTTCATCTTACAGTATCACTTATCTCTTGAATTTTGCCCTTGTGATCCAGTAGTTGTTTATCTTTTTCTCAGCTTCTTTATTTTCCATCATTTGGTCTTCTATATCACTGATTCTCTCTTCTGCCTCATTTATCCTAGCAGTTAGTGCCCTCATTTTTGATTGCACCTCATTAATAGCCTTTTTGATTTTGACTTGGTTAGATTTTAGTTCTTTTATTTCTCCAGAAAGGGTTTCTCTAATAACTTCCATGCTTTTTTCAAGCCCAACTAGTATCTTTAAAATCATGATTCTGAACTCTAGGTCCGACATCGTACTAATGTCTGTATTGAGTAGGTCCCTGGCAGTTGGTACTACCTCTTGTTCTTTTTGTTGCGGTGATTTTTTCCATCTTGTCATTTTGTCCAGAGGAGACCAGATGAATGAGAGAATAAAATGCTAATAGGGTAACAACGCCCCCAGAAAATATCCTCGAAACAAATCAGAAAAGACCTGAAACCAGGGGAAAAGAAAGGGAAAGAACAAAAAAAGAAAAAAAAAGAAAGAAAAAGATAAAAACAAACAAAAACAGAACAAAACAGAAAAAACAGAATATGATCAAATATGGTGCATAGATCAGTGCCACACACTAGATTTTGGGTGTATTTTGGTCTCTTAGAAGAAAGTGCCTCCCAAAATTTTAAAGAAAGAAAAACTTATATATGTACAAAAATAAGGGTTGATATGTTGAAGGCATGGAATATGAATGTAAAGATGAAAATTATAACAAATTTTATAAAAGGAATTGATAAGAAGTTGTTTGAAAAAAGAAAGAAGAGGATTTAAAAAATAAAAGAAAAAAAAGGGGAGAGAATGTGATCATGCAGGAGACTAGAACAAAGCCATACACTAGAGATTTAGGGTATATTTTGATCTGTTAGAAGAAATTGTATCTCAAAATTTTAAAGAGAGAACAACTTATATATATGTATGCCAAAAATAAGGGTAACTACTATGAAGGGATAGAATATGACTAAAAATGAAAAATAAAAATGTTTTTTAAAAAAGGGACTGTTAAGATGTTGATTGAAAAAGGGAAAAAGAAAAATTCAAAAAAAAAGTTAAAAAAAATTAACTTTGAAAGACTAAAGAATCATGCTAAAAAAGCCATGAATTCTATGTGCAGTATTCCCCTAGTGCTGGAGTTCTCCCGTTCTCATTCATCGGTAAACTTGGTCTTGGCTGGCTGTTCGTGCTGATCTTCTGGGGGAGGGGCCTGTTGCCATGGTTCCCAAATGTCTTTGCCGGAGGCGGAATTGCCCCGCCCTTGTCAGTCCGGGCTAAGCAATCTGTTCGGGTTTGCTCTCGGGAGCTTTTGTTCCTTGGAAGCTCTTGGTACAGCTTTGGAGGACAAGAGTGAAAATGGTGGCCTCCCAATCTCCGCCCCAGAGTAGTCGAGAACTCGGGGCCCCGCTCCTCAGTGCGCCCCCAGAGGAAAGCAGTCAATCACTCCTGTCTCCCTGGTCTCCGGGCGCACACCGTGCTCACCTGGCCTGTGACCGAGCATTTCCATCTCTGGCACCCGACCCCGTGTGGAGTCTCCAAACCCAGCAGATCCCTGTGGTGCGCTCCTGTGCCGCTCCTCCCGGGGGAAGAAGGGGAGTCTCCCTGGTTCTGCCGCTTGTTGGGTCCCTGCTGGAGGAGCAGTGGCCCGACTGGGCCGCAGATCACAGTTTATGGCTACCCTGAGCTGAGAGCCTGCCCTCGGCTCCGTCTCTGCAGGCGGCTTCCCCGCTCCGATACCTGGGAGCTCTGCTGCACTCAGGCACCCCCAGTCTTTCTGTGACCCTGAGGGTCCTGAGACCACACTGTCCTGCGAGGGTTCCACCCCCAGCTTAGCCACTGGAGCGACGTCCCTCAGCAGAGCCGACTTCTAAAAGTTCCGATTTTGTGCTCCACGGCTCTATCACTTGCCAGGAGTGGCCCGATGGAGGCCCCCTCCCCCACCATCTATCTTCCCGAATATCGCCTCGGATTCACTTCTCCGCACGTCCTACCTTCCAGTAAGTGGTCGCTTCTCTGTTCAGAGTTGTTGCTACTCTCTTCTTCGATCTCCTGTGGAGTTCCTAGGTGTTCAGCATGGTTTGATCCCTATTCAGCTGAATTCCGGAGACCAGACGAAATCCAGGTCTCCTACTCCTCCGCCACCTTGCTCCGCCCTCCTGATTCTGCACTTTCAATGATAAATGGCAGAAAGTGGTCCAAGCAAAAAGGAAAAAAATAGAAAAAATTAAAAAAGAAGAAGAAGAAAAAAGAAAAAAAATTTTTTAAAGAGTGACCAGCTTAAAAAGAGACCTCTCTCCTTTGAAGTGAAGGCTTTTCCAGGAATCTGGTGGGATATGTAATTTGGAAGAAGCACCTGGACAGGTGCTCCCTAGAAAGAATTAATTTTGAAATGTAGATGAAAACAAGATCAGCCAAACAGAGGGAAGTCAGGAATTTGCGAGGCCCAGCGCTGCTGGCTGGTTACTCTGGTCCGTAATCTCTAATCTCCTGTGGTAGGATCATGTCTTTTGCACATCTACACCTGGGGTGTGACATAGTGTCTAGGGCCTACTAGATGCTCCGTGTTTGGTGTGTGAAGAAATGGAAGTTTCCAGTGGAGTGAAGGTACTTGACCTCATACAGTAAACAGTCCCCAGACCTCTGGTTGCCCTACAAAGATCAAGCAAAGTTGAATTGAGGAACATGATCCCAGCTGGAAAATAAACCACTTTTATGTTACCACAAATAATGCTGCATATGAAAACACGCCAAACTTAGAGGCTTAACACAACAGGTGTTTGTTGAGTTAATGATTTGGAGGGTGGACAGTTTAAGTTGGCCTCAGCGGGGCAGGTCATATGGTCTAGGCTGGGATCTCACAGGTGCTTGGTTTCCTCGCCTGCAGGCCAAGTAGGCAGCTCTGCTTCTGGAGTTTAGCTAGATGTCAGCAGGGAGAGAGGGTTTACTGGGCCATGTGGCTTTCATCCTCCATCCTGCTTGCTTGTTCATGTGACAGCAATGCTATAGACTGACTGTGTCCTTCCCAAATTCACTATGGTGAAATACTATCTCCCAATGTGATGGTACTAGGAAAGGAGGCTTGTGGTCTGCGATTAGGTCACAAGGGCAGAGCCTTCATGAATGAGATGAATGCCCTTATAAAAGAGACCCCTTCCATGATGGGAGGACACAGTGAGAAAGTGCCTGTCTCTGAATCCGGAAGTGGACTCTAATCAGACACTGAGTCTGCCAACACCTTGACTGACTATGAAAAACAAATGTTTGTTGTTTGAGCCACCCAGTCATGGTATTCTGTTTGAGCAGCCCAAAATGGACTAAGAGAGTAGGGAATAGACAAGTTTTTTAAGGCCTAGATCAGAATGGGCAACAACATCACTTCTAGCACATTGTATTAGCCATCCCAGATTCAAAGGATGGAGAAATAGCCTTTATCTCTTGATGGGAATACCTGCAAACTTACACTGCAAAGGGACGTGGATATAGGAAGGGAAATAATTATAGTTATTATTTTTAAAATCAGCTTTATTGAGGTATAGTTAGCATATCAACAAACAGCCTGTATTTAAAATGTACAGTCTGTTACGTTTTGACATATCCGTATGCCTATAAAACCATCATCACAATCAAGGTTATGGACATACCCCTCATCCTCAAAAGTTTTCTCATGCTCTTTTGTAATCCTGCCCTCCTACCCCTTCCCCCATCCCCAGGTAACCACTGATTTGCTTTCTGTCTCTGTAGATTGGTTTGCCTTTTTTAGAATTTTATATAATTGGAATCATAAAGTAGGTAATTTTCTTGCCTTCCTTCTTCCCTCAGCATAATTATTTTGGGATTTATCCATGTTGAATATTTATCCATAGTTCATTCCTTATTTGTAAGTGTTCATTTGTATAGATATAAGAGTTTACACATTCATCTATTAATGAGTTTGGATTGTTTTTAGTTTGTGGTTATTGTAAATAAATCTGCTGTGAATGTTCACATTCAAATCTTTGGAGAGATGCTTTCATTTCTCTTGGGTAAACACCTAAGAGTAGAATGAGTGGATCATAAAGTAGTTTTATGTTTAAGTTTTTTGAGAAGCCGTCAAACTGTTTTTCAAAGTGGTTGTAACATTTTACACTTCCACCAGCAATGTATGAGGGTTCTAGTTCCTCTAAATCATAGCTATCCCTTGTAGTTGGTAACCTATTTAATTTTAGGTACTCTGATAGGTATGCACTGGTACTTCACTGAGGCTTTAATTTGAATTTCCCTAGTGATTGACAATGTTGAGAATCTTTCCATGTGCTTATTTCCCTGTGGTATATCTTCTTTAGTGAAGTATCTATTCAAATCTTTTGCTCATTTTTGAAAATGGGTTTTTTTGTTTTCTTATTATTGACTTTTAAGGATTATTCATATATTCTGGATATAAATCCCCTTTCAGAAATACAATTTGTAAATATTTTCTCTCATTTTGTGGCTTTTCCTTTATTCTCTTAGCTATCTTTTAAAGAACAAAGGTTTTAAACTTTGTTGAAATCTAATTTATCATTTTTTTTCTTTTATGGATTATGCTTTTGATGCAGTATCTAAAAACTCTTAACCAAGTGCTCACTTCGGCAGCACATATACTAAAATTGTAACGATACAGAGAAAATTAGCATGGACCCTGTGCACGGATGACATGCAAATTCGGGAAGCATTCCATATTAAAAAAACAAAAAACAAAAAACAAAACAAAACTCTTAACACAAAGTCATTAAGGCTTTATGTTTTCTTCTGGACATTATACAGTTTATTGTTTCAGATGCTACATTCTTTTTGAGTTAACTTTTGTATATGGTGTGAGGTATGGATAGCCAATTGTTTCAGTATCATTTGTTGTAAATATTATACTTTCTCCACTGAAATGCCTTCACATCTTTGTCAAAATGTCCCTTGTCCATGTGTGCATGCATCTGTTTCTGGAACAGAACAGATGGAACCCGTTTTGTTCCATTGAAGTATTTGTTCGTCAGTGCGCTAATACCACACTGTCTTGCTTACAGTTTTATAATAAGACTTGAAATGAGGTAGTGTTGGTCCTTTATCTTTCTTTTTCAGAGCTATTTTGGCTTTTTTGGAACAATCACTGTTTAGCTTCATGCTTGAGGAGACTTCTGCAGACCTCTGGGATGCTCTGTCAGTTCGGCTCTCTCCTCTCCAGTACTCTGTCCTTTAACTCTAACCACCTTGGTGTCCCCAGACTCTCAGCTCTGTCTCCTCAACTCAGCCCATTAGCTTCTGACAGGTGGCCTTGCCCTATGCCATGTCCTGGAAATGCTCTCAAGGCAGGAAGTGGGGCAATCATAAGGCTCACCTAATTTGTTTCTTGTCCCTCAAGGGTTATTGTTTTCTTTTGCCTGATATCCAGTGTCTTGTAAACCAGTACTTCATAGATTATGTTTGTTTTTTGGTTCAGGATGGCGGGTAAAAGTGTTACTCCATCTTGGCTGGAGTGAAGCCTCAAATATGGCTATATTTGCAAGTAGTCTCCTATAGGAGATATCAAAAAATCGAGATACTAATTAGTCTTGCTTTTCTATTTTGGCTTTGATCATTGGGTGAACATCTATACCTCAATGTGGAAATAGTCTTAAGACATTTGGCCCAGCAATGGCTGGGTCAAAACAACAAACTGTAATTGTTCAAATTCCCATGGAATCGAATGACAGCAAAATATTTGGTAACTTGTGGGCATAGGGTGTGTCTGACACAACAGACATAACAGTGTATTTCCTAGAAATGCTGCTTGCCAAGGTCAGTTCAATTCTACAAAGCAAAGAGGTGAGATATAGTCTGTTGTTTGGAAAACTGAAGTAGTTCAGCCTGGAGAAGCATATGTAGTATGTGTGGTGGGGAGGAGGAAAGAGAACTGAAGGAATCAAGGGGAATTATTTAAAGAAAAGGCTAGAACAGTATGCAGAGTCTAGACATGGTAGCACAAGCAACCCTGTACACGGAGTTATGGAATTTGGATTACACTGAAGGCAATGGAGAATCTGATGGGTTTTAAGGAGTTTAGTGACATTCATACTTTAGAAACAGTATTTTGGAAGAAGGGTATGGGCAATGCTTGAACAGGATTTGGGTATAATCATGCAATATGCAAGAGATCCATTGGGTGGATGTTGGAATAGTTCTACTGAGGATTGAGGAAAACTTCAGAGAAGCACTAATATGGGTTATAGAAAAGCAGATGAGTTTAAGAGATATTTAAGAGACAAAGTCAGTAGAACTTTGGAATGCTGTAAACATATTTAGGGACTGGAAGATGATAGGGGGAGAGGAATCAAGGATGACTACTGGATTTTTGACTCAAATAAATGGGAGAAGTTGGAACAATTAAACAAAGGGATAGGGGTTTGTGTGTGTGGGTGTGTGTGTGTCCACATATGTATCAACAGACCCTCATGTGATAATTTGCTTTTTCTTAGACATTTCAATTATCAAGCCTCTCTCAGTTACATCACATAAATCCAACTCATATTGGCTTAAGGAAAAAAGGAAATTTTAGTGGCTCTCATGATCAAAAAGTCTGGGGTATCTTGCTTCATGTATATCTGAATCCAGGTGTTTAGTAATCTGAAATTGTTACTCTTCTTCTTTTGGCTCTGATTTTCTCTGTGTTGACTTTGTTCTCTGAGAGCCTATTTGTGTGTGTTTGTGTGTGTGTGGTGGTGGCAACTGTGTCTTCCATTCTATCGGTTAAATAACTTCAAAGGAAAGGGAATGGATCTTTATCAATGGTTCTGAATAAGAGTGATGAAATGGACTCTCATTGGATCTCTCTGACCCATGTGCCCAACCCTAAGTCAATCACTATGTCCAGGGAGATAGATTATTCTGATTGGCCAGAGTAGGAGCAAGTGACCTCTCCAGAAATCTGGGTAGTGGGCTCAACCACACCAGAATCACACAGACTGAGTGTGATTCACCTTCCCACCCCTTCCAAGGAAAACTGAAGTGCTACCACAAGAATGTGACTAGGTGCTGAGCGGGCAAAAACAGCTTCTGTCTCCCATAATTTACTACTAGTTCTAGAGCAGCACCTGCACATCTGATGAATGAAATTGCTTAACTTCGGCCACTCTTGAGATCCTGCCTCACATCTGTTTCTCCATCATGGTGTCTTGTTTCCTTGTCACTGGGAATCGTGACTTCTTTCAAAGAGGGAAGATTGATTGTGTACATTGTTACCATGCCTCCCTACAGTGGAGCTGGCTTCAATTGATTTTCAGACAGCCAAGGAAAGAATCCATATCCCCAGTCTGTATTCGTAGTGTGAACTCAATGTGACTAATAAAATGCCTCCTGAATAACAATGCCATATTGGCAATTACATTTATGGGATGTGCATAGAAATAATAGAACTGCACAGTTTCACTGAGACTGGGACAGTGAGAATCAGAAGGCACCTGAGGAATCATCCAACCCAGTGTTGTTCACACTTTCAAATTAACATTGCTTTTTCTACCTCCGCATGAGAGCATTTTATTCAGCTGCTTGCATGGATTCAAGAACCTCTGATGATGGTTTTCTGCCACTTTGGGCACCCTTGATCTCATTCAGCCATCTTCATTTTGACAATTAAGGAAATTAAAAGAAATCAGTAATGAAGAGAAGTGATTTACACAAAGTCACATGGCAGAGCTAAAACAAGAACCTGTGTAACTTGGACTCCTAATTTTGAGGTTTTTCCACTACAGTTGACTGTTGAACAATGCAGGAGTTAAGGGGTCCATCCCCCACCCCACCCCCACAGTTGAAAATCCACATATAACTTTGAGTCCCCCAAAACGTAACTACTAGTAGCTTACTGTTGACTGGAAGCCTTACCGATAACATAAATAGTCGGTTAACTATTATAGGTATATGTATTATGTACTGTTCTTACCATAAAGTAAGCTGGGAAAAAGAAATTGTCATTAAGAAAATCATATGGAAGAGAAAATACATTTACAGTACTGTACTGTGTTTATTGAAAAAAATCTGCATGTAAGTTGACCTGTGCAGTTCAAACCCATGTTGTTCAAGGGTCAACTGTGTATCAAGCTAAACCTGTTGCATGTTCCATCAACAGAGAAAGACTTGGTGTTTTAAAACATACTGACATTGAGGAAGAATTGCTAGAGTAATTTCTAGGCAAGTTAGGCTTTTTCATTTTGTTCCTTTCCTTCCACTTTTCAGAAGAAACCCATCCTTGCCCTCCATGTTTAATAAAAAGGGAAAGGGACTTACCCTGTGTTCAACACTTACTCTAAAGTTCTTTAATCCTCCTGACAATTCTGTCAAGTAGCTAGTATGCTTGCCATTTTATAGATGATGGATGGAATTCAGAGAGATTGGAAATTGCCCAAGTTTGCACAGCCCACAATGGGAGGCTTACCAATCATCAGGGCTGTGCCCTGTCTGTTCTTTAATAAACATTTTTTTATGGGTAAGCAAGGACACTTCAAAGATGCTGAAAAGGTCATTGGCTATTTAATAGACTGTCAACGTGGCATGTAAACAATAGTAACAACAGCAACAACAATAAAATAATCTATAGCACTACATTCTTCAAGGTAAGAATATGCACCTAAACTTTCAGACCTTCAAAAAAAAAAAGGAGAAGGAGGGGGAGGGGGAGGAAGAGAAGGAGCATGTGCTGGCTTCTAGGGGCTGTTGACTTTCTAAGAACCTCATCCCCTTACAGCCAACGCAGAGATCAGCAATCTGTAGTCTAAAGGTCAAATTCAGTCTACTACCTGTTTTTATAAATAAAGATTTATTGGAACACATCCATATTCATTCATTACCTATTGTCCACAGCTGCTTTTGTGCTACAATGGTAAATTTGAGTATTCGTGATGGATACTGCAAGGTTTACAAAGCCTAAAATATTTACTACCTTGCCCTTTGCAGAAGAGGTTTGCTGACCCCTGGGCTAAAGGAACAGTTAGCAAACTGTATTCTTGAGAGACCTATTAGTTCACCGAAATGGAACTCAAAAGTCTCTTTTACTAGGCTTGGGTGTCAGTGGACAAGGTTATCAGGGCCTAATTTACTTCAAACAGAACAGGTCTGCTTTCATCTCTATTACATATTGAGTTTTCACAGTTGAATCTGTGTTAGGTCAAGGTGATGAATGGACTGGAGACATTAGGTCAGATTCCTGGGGAGTCCTATAAATGTTTGTCTAACTGCTGACTCTGGGAGGAAAATCCAGGTGTCTGTGAAAAGTAAATTTGAGTATTTGGCACTTTTTTTCTCATAACTATGAGAAACAGAAATTCTTCTGCCTACTGCAAAATTGTATTTACTTGAGAAGTCCGAGGCTTCTGAGTGTAATTGTCTTGGGGGTTTTACTTAGGAAATATGCCCTGTAATGACCATAAAGTTTGGGTGGATGATAAAAACAGTCTATAAAAATAATATTTTAGAATTGATATTTTGGTTGTGGAGAGTTTGATGATGTAAGAATTCCCTGAGGCATATTACCAAGGCATTGGAAGTCTGAGATCAAGTTCGTAAGAGCAATAATAACAATGAGTACCATTTATGTATTATTTACTCTATAAAGAGTTCTAGGCACCCTTCAAACACTTCGCCTGGATTATTTCATTAAATCCTCAGCATAAATCTATGAGTTAAGTACTACAATTATTTCCATTTAACATATCAGAAGCCTGAGGCTCAAAGTCATACAGTAAAAGAAGGTGGACCTGGGACTATAATCAAGGCTGTCTGACCCTAGAACATGAACTTACCTGTATACTGCTGCCTCAGTAGAATGTTGAGGATTAAGAATGACTACAGCTAGGAGCTGATTCCAATCCACTCTCAGAGTGTCCAGGACTCAGGAGTGCAGACAACATATTAAGGTCTTCAATCAAATGCCAATATCTGTGTCTATAGAGGCTGAGCCACTGCTTGCCTACTCCAAAATAACTGCAGCAGGAGACAGTGAAGTTTTGTTTTGGTTCCAAGTATGTGTAAATTCAAAAATCTGTTTCTTTTGAAAATTTTACAAAAAATGTTTGACCATGTTTAATATATAGCCATGTAAACAAATAGCCAGTGTCCCTTCTAGGACCTTGGAAGGAGCCCATGAATGTGGGGGGCTCCTGAGGATTAAGCTTTTACAGTGACAGTTGGTTGCTAGCTGTGTATCTGGGGATCACATGATTTTATAGTTTATGAGACCTTTATTAATGTCTATCTTCTCATCCAGAAAGAAATTTTATAAGTAGAGAATATGTATAGCTTTGTTACTTTATTTTATTGTCACCTAGTATATATTCTTTTGTGTTTTAAGGTTCTAGGCTGAGCTTTATTTTTTGCCTTCTGTTAGAATCATCTTTCTGAGATGGGGATGGAGCAATCACATTGTATAGGGAAACAGAAGATATTCTGTCTTTCAAACATGAAAGTTAATGCAGGGAATTGGTTAGCTGAATGATGGAAGAGCTAAGGTGCCAGAGGATGTTGAAGCACATCAGAATTTAGGAAACAAACTGAGGGTCTCAGAAGGGAGTGGGTTGGGGGGATGGGGTAAGCAGGTGATGGGCATTAAGGAGGGCACATATTGTGATGAACACTGGGTGGTATATGCAACTAATGAATCATTGAACAGTATCAGAAACTAATGATGTACTATATGGTGGCTAACTGAACATAATAAAAAAAAATTGAAAGGAGAAAAAGAGAAGTTAAAAACCACAGAAAGCTACTTCCACCCTTAGGGATGGAAGGTCAAAGGAAGGAAATGTTTACCAGAGCCAGACTGCAGGATTATCTGATAGGAGACACAGCCATGGCAAGGACTGCCTAGTAGGAACCGACACCATTAAGGAGGAGCTTCCTGGCTGGTGCTGCTGGAACAATGGAGAAGAGTCATCCTCTGGCAGAGGGGCTGCTTGAGGCAGAGGGAGAAATGTGCTGGCTTCTCTCCTCCTCACACATTTAGTCTTCTCCCAGTGCCTTCTATCAACCCAGAGCCAGTTGGCAAGGGAGCCTTGGAAATGTAGTTTTCTGCAATAGAGAACAGAGCAGAATAAAGATTGGAAATAGAGACGAGAGGAAAAATCTCAGCACACGTCACAATTCACTTAAAGAATGTTATGGGCTGGATTGTGTCACACTCCTCACCCCGCAATGCATATGTTGAAATCCTAATTCAGTACCTAGGAATGTGTTTGTATTTAGAGATAGGATTTTTTTTAAATTTTATTTTATTATGTTATGTTAATCACCATACATTACATCATTAGTTTTTGATGTAGTGCTCCATGATTCATTGTTTGCATATAACACCCAGTGCTCCATTCAATATGTGCCCTCTTTAATACCCATCACCAGGCTAACCCATTCCCCCACTCCCCTCCTCTCTAGAACCCTTGGTTTGTTTCTCAGACTCCATAGTCTCTCATGGTTCGTCTAGAGATAGGATTTTAAACAGGTAATTAAGTTAAGATGAGGTCATTGGGGTGGCCCTAATATAATACTACTGGTGTCCTTTTTTTTTTTTTTTAAAGATTTTATTTATTTATTTGAGGAACAGAGAATGAGAGACAGACAGCACGAGAGGGAAGAGGGTCAGAGGGAGAAGCAGACTCCCTGCTGAGCAGGGAGCCCGATGCGGGACTCGATCCCGGGACTCCAGGATCATGACCTGAGCCGAAGGCAGTCGCTTAACCAACTGAGCCACCCAGGCGCCCACTACTGGTGTCCTTATAAGAAAAGGGGATTTAGATACAGATGAGCACAGAGGGAAGATCATGAAGGAGATAAGGAGAAGATGGCCATCTATAAACCAAGAAGAGACCAGAAGAAACCACCCTGCTGACACCTTGACCTTGGAAACCTGTAGCTTCTAGAATCATGAGAAATAAATTTTTGTGGTTTAAGACACCCAGTCTATGGTACTTTGTTATGGCAGCCCAGACTACTGCAACCTCCAGAATATTCCAGTTTACAGTATTCTGAGATATAGTATGGTCTATTATTGCCCCTGGAGATTGTCTTTAACACTCAGTGGTTAAAACTTGTTGTCCCCAGGGTTACTTAGCTTCTGAGTTACAGAAATCATTTGGGTCACTCCTGCAGATGGAAATCTCATCCAATACCATTTAATTCTCCTTCTCTTTCTCGAGGTTCCTAGAGATCTGTGATGTCTCACCCATGCACAAAGTACATCAGTTAGTTGTCTAATTTCAGAAAGTACTCCCTTATCTGTGGGCCAGAAAACAAAGACATGGTAAAATTTGCTTCTGAAACTGTCCAACTCCTCAAGGAAAAACAAAAATGCTTTTTGGAGCTACCTCAACTTCTATATGGGGATGGTTAAATAATAAATTCCTTCAGACCAGATGGCAATTTGATGCTTTAGAGACAAACTGCTACCTTTTCATTTTCCCTTTGCTGCACCACAATTCATGTGGATCAGGACAACAGGAGCAGGAGGAAGAACGTTCTGCATTTTCTCCCCATCTGTTCCTGTAAGGTCAGCGTGATAACAATATGGCATTCTCTGCGGGATGACAACATAAGACTCTAGACTCAAACCAGCAGAATCCTATTTCATTATAGGAATTTGTACTGCTAGACCCTGAAGGGAAATGTGGCCAATTCCAGAGCCTGAAAATATGATTACTGAGTCCAATTATGAAATAAAAAGAACATTGTATTTGGCCACAAAATACTAGGACTCAAGGCCTTGCTATGGGGCTTCCCATCTGCGTGACCTTAGGCAAATGACCTTTCCTCTATGGACATGAGGATCTCATCTGTCAAGTGGGAGCAATACTTGCCCTATTGACAAATTTAAAAAGCTGAGAAAACTGCAAACCTGATAAACCTGAAGAAATCCTCACTGAGATACATAAGAAAACTTTTGAAAATTAAAGATAATGAGATAATTTTGAAAGCAGCCAAAGAGAAACAATGCATTACCTACGGGGTGCATCAATTTGAATTACAGATTTCTCATGAAATCATGGAGGCTAAAAGGAAGCAACACAATACTTTTCAATTGTCAAAAGAAAAGAACTGTAAATCATGAATTCTCTATCTGGCAAAATTATGCTTCAGAAATGAAGGGGACAAACATTCTCAGATGAAGGCAAACTAAAAGAATTTGTCATTAACAGATCTACCCTTATGACTGGCTAAAGCAACTTCTTCAAGTTGAAAGACAGTGAGAAAAGAGGAAATCTCGTAGCATCCAGAAGGAGGAAGAGATCATGGAAAGGAGAGAAATAGGAGTACAAACAATAGATTATCCTTTTCCTCATGAGTTTCATAAGTCATATTTGATGACTGAAACAAAAATTACAACACGATCTGATACCCAAGACAATTTTTAAGAAGGTAAAAGGCTTTAAATGCATTGAGGTTTCTACACTACTCAAAATGGTAAGATATTGATCCTAGTGGACTATTATGAATCACATACGTATATTTGTAATGTTCAGAGCAACCACTAAATAAAATTTTACAAAGAGATATATTTAAAAATATTATAAATAAGATCAAATCCTAAAATATGTTCAAGTATTCTGAAGGAAGACAAGAGAAAGAATTGAAGAGTAGAGGAAACAAATAGAAAATACTACAACAACAACAAAAAAGGCAGACTTAGGCACTAAGATATCAATAATTATATTAAATGGAAATGGTCTAAATATACCAATCAAAAGGCAGACATTGGCAGCATTGATTAAAAAAATTATGACTCAAGTATAAGCTGCTTATAAGAAACTTCAAATTCAATAATATATGTTGACTGAAAGTAAAAACATGGAAAAAGAATGCAAACATTAATCAAAAGAACAGGATTACCCATAACAATATCTGATAAAGTAGACTTCAGAGCAAAGAAAATTACTAGAGACAAAGAGGGACATAATGTGACAAAAGGATCAATTCCAGGAAGCCATTACAGTCCTAAATATGTATTCACTGCACAACAGAGCTTCAAAATACATTAAACAAATACTGACAGAGCCAAAAAGAGAAATAGACAAATCCACAACGAGAGTGGGGACCTCAATGCTCCCTTCAAGTAACTGATAGAATCAGTTAGATGAGATCAGCAACTAATAGAAAATCAACAAGGATATAGAAAATGAATAACACAATCAACCGATAGTATTTATGTAATGTATATAGAACACTTTACCAAACAACAGCAGAATACACTTTTTTCCCTCAAGTACCATTGTAACATTCACCAAGAACCTTATCTTAGGCCATAAAATGAATGTTGGCAAACTTAAAAATAATTGAAGTCCTATGAAGGGTACTCTCTGATCATAATAGAATCAAATTAGAAATCAATAACAGAAAGACAACAGGAAATCTCTGAATGCATGGAAGTTAATGACTTACTTAGAGGAAAAAACAACCTTAACTTGACAATGATAAGGCGTTAAGTATCTTGTAGGTCATCTTTAGCATATGAAAGTCTTTTTTTTTTTTTTATTCATGAAAGTCAGAGAGAGAGAGAGAGAGAGAGGCAGAGGGAGAAGCAGGCTCCCCTCCTAGCAGGGAGCCCGATGCAGGACTCCATCCCAGGACCCTGGGGTCATGACCTGAGCCAAAGGCAGATGCTTAACCATCTGAGCCACCCAGGCGCCCTAGCATATGAAAGACTTTTGAAAACCTCCCCTTTTCCCTACCCTCAACTCCCAAGTATATAATCCATCACCCCTCACAACCTTGGTGCTCTTTCTGCCCACAGGTCCTGTCCCCTTGCTTTAATAAAAACCACCATTTTGCACCAAAAAATAAATAAAATAAAATCTTCTAAATAATGCAGGAGTTAAAGAGGAAGTCTCAAGGGAAATTAAAAACAAAAACAGAACTGAATTAAAGCAAAAACGTGACATATCGAAATTTGTGGGATGCAGCTACAATGATATTGAGAGGAAAATTTATAGCACTGAATGTTACATTAGAAATGAGGAAATGTCTCAAATTAGTAATTTAAGTCCCGATCCCCAAATTTAAAAAGTGTAAGAAATGAGTAAATAGTAAAGAGCAGAAATAATTTAAATTGAAAATAGGAAAACAATAGAGAAAATCAGTGGGGAAAAACTAGTTCTTTGGAAAAATCAATTGATAAATCTCTAGCAAGACTGACAAAAATTTTAAAAAAGCTGCAAGTCACCAAAATCATGAAGGAAATAGTGGATATTACTTCAAATCTTCCAGCCATCAAAAAACTGAGGGAATACTGTGAGCAATTTCACACAAAAAAATGCAATAATTTGGAAGAAATAAGCCATTCCTTGAAAGCCACAAACTACCAAAACTCAACCACGACAAAATGGACAATCTGAACAGCCTTATAACCATCCATGGAATTGAATGCTCAAGTAAAAATCTATCAAAGAAATATCCAGGCTTGGATGGTTTTACTAGAGATTTACCAAACATTTAAATTAAAAATTAAGAATGATTTTACACAATACCTTCTAAAATATAGAAGATGAGGGAATATTTCCCTACTCATTTATGAGGCTGGTGCTGCCCTAATATCAAAACCATAGAAGATAGTACCAAACCAATTCAATACAAACCAAACCAAAACAAACCAAAACAGAACTATAGACCAATATCTCTCATGCATGAACTGAGATGCAAAAAGCCCTTAACAAAATATTAACAAATCAAATCCAAACATTATAAAGAGAGTTATGTACCATGACCAAGTAGAAGTTATTCAAGTATACAAGGTTGGTTCAACATTCAAAAATCAATCAATACCGTCCTCCATATTAATAGGTTAAAGAAGGAAAATAATATACTCCTATCAATTAATATAGAAAACGCATTTTACAAAATCCAACACTCATTCATGATGAATTCTTTCCCGAAAATTATGAGTAGAGAGAAACTACCTTAACTTGATAAAGAGCATCTACTTAAAAGTTACGGGAAACATCATACTTAACAGTAAGAGACCGACTGCTTTTTCCCCAAGATCAGGAAACAAGGCAAGGATGTCCACTTTCCCCACTCTTATTCAATATAGTACTGAAAATTCTAGCCACTGCAATAGCCAAGGAGAAGAATGAAAGTCACATATTGAAATAAATAAATAAAACTATTTCTATTTGCAGATGATATGATGGTTTGCATATAAAATTCCAAGGAATCTACAAAAAAATTTCTTGAATTAATAAATGAGTTCAGCCAGGTCCTAGGATACCTAATCAATACACAAAAGTCAACCACATTTTTATAGACTTGCAATAAACATGCAGAAACCAAAATTAAAAATAAAATCCCATTTATAATCACTTCAAATAAAATTACTTAGGTGTACACTAAAGAAAAAAAAGTTCTTTATCTGCATGCTGAAAATTATAAAATGCTAATGAAAGAAATAAAGAAGACCTAAATAAGTAGAGAAACATACGCATTCATGGATTGAAAGATACAACATAGTAAAAATATCAGTACTTCCCAAACTGAGCTATAGATTTAGTGCAACTCCTATCAAAATCCAAGCAAGATAATTTGTAAGCATAGACAAATTTATTCTAAAGCTTATATGGAAAAGCACAAGCTACAGAATAGCTGAAATTATCTTGACAAATTGTCAAAGTGGGAGGAGTTACCTCATTTCAAGACTTATGATATAGCTACATTAATGAAGACAATAAATGGAACAGTATAGAAGACCCAGAAATAGATCCATGTAAATAAGACCAACTGATTTTTGACAGAGTCACAGAAGCAATTTGACAGAGGAAGCCTTTTTGGGAAATGGTACTGGAACAGTTGGTCATCCATAAACAATAAACAAAAATCAGTAAACGAAAAACCAGCCAAAACCTCTCAACCTAAACCTCACACCTTATACAAAAGAAATGACAGATCATGGACTTAAATATAAAACATAAAATTACAAAATAATAAAACTCTTTGACAAGAAAAACAAGGAAATCGTTAAAATATAAAACAAAGAGTTAATTTGGCACTAAAAGCACAATTCATAAAAGGAAAAATTAATAAATTAGGCCTCAACAAAATTAAAGACTTTTCTGGTGCAAAACTTCATGTGAAGAGGATGAAAAGGCGAGCTGCAGGCTGGGAGAAAATATTTGCAAACCACGTAATCCATAAATGACTAGTATCTAGAATACATAAAGAATTCCAAAACCTGAACAGTTTTTACTCTAATTGGAAAATGAACAAAAGTTATGGAGAGACATGTCAATGGAGAAGATATGCCCATGGAAAATAAGCACAGAAACAGATGTTCAACATCATTCACCACTAGGGAAATTCAAATTAAAGCCGTGAAATATCACTACACACCTATCAGAGTGGCTAAACTCCACCACCACCACCAACAAAATCTGTAACAACAAATGCTGGTGAAGTTGCAGAGAAATCAGATCACTCATAACTTGCTGGTATTTTTACCAATGTAAATTGGTACTATCACTCTGGAAAATAGTTTGGCAGTTTCTTATAAAACTGAACATGCCATTACCATTTGACTCAGTATTTTCACTGTTAGACATTTATCCTAGAGAAATGAAAACTTATGTTCATACAAAAATCTATACTTGAATGTTCATAACAGCTTCTTCTGTAATAACCAAAAACTGGAATAAGCTCAGGTGTCCTTCAATGGGTGAAAGATTAAACAAACTGTGGGATTTCCATACAATGCCTAATGTTCTGAAAATACTGATCAGTAATAGAAAGGAATGAATGACTGATGGAGTCAATTACTTGGACAAATCTCCAAAGAAATACTTTAAGTGAAAAGAGTTAACCCCCAAAAGTTATATAGTATAGGATTCCATTTATATAACATTCTTGAACTGATAATGTTATAGAAATGGAGACCAGATTAATGGTTTCCAGAGGTTGAGAGTTGGGGAGGGGTGTTAAGGATTGAATTCTGTGCCCCACAAATTGTTATGTTGAAAACCTAAGTGCCAGTGCCTTAGAACATGACCTTAATTAGAATAGAGTTGTTGCAAATATAATTAGTTAAGATGTGGTTAAACTGAAGTAGTGTGGGTCCCTGATTCAATATGACTGAATTCCTTATAAAAAGTGGAAACAGACACACACACACACACACACACACACACACACACACACACACACACACACACACACACAAGAACACTGTGGGAAAATAAAGGCAGAGAATGCCAAGTCAAAGAATCCCAAAGATTATCAGCAAACCACCAGAAGCTAGGAGAGAGGGATGGGATAAATTCTGTCTCATACCACTCAGAAGGAACCAAATCTGCCAATGCTTTGATATTGGACTTCTAGTCTCCAGAATTGTGAGACAATAGATTTCTGTTGTTTACACTACCCAGTTGGTGGAACTTTGTTATATATCAGCCCTAGAAAACTAATAGGTATGCTTATAAAAAGGCTACATAGAGATCTTTGTGCTATAAAAATATTCTCAATCTTGACGGTATCAAAGTCAGCATCCTGGTTGTGATATCATACTATAGTTCTGCAATATGTTACCATTTGGAGCACTGCATAAAGAGCACGTAGAATCTCTCTGCATTATTTCTTAACAATTATATCTGAATCTATAATTAATTACTCAAAAATTTAATAAAAACATACCTGATATGCTAAAGAAAACATACATGATATGCTTGAAATTCTGGGTTTTTTTTTTTTTTACATCTATTTAACCTTAAAATTAAAAAAATAGTCATCATTTTTGTAAGGTATGTATTTTCTGAAAAGCTTTTAGGGGTATATACTAGGGAAGAAGTTGGAAGACTACAGTGCAGATTCAAGCGTGGTTGTTTCTCTAAGAACCTGGCAGGTAGAGATTGATTCAGAACAGTCCCTTGGGGAGTAACTACAACGATTCCCTGAAAACAGGCTTTGGTTGGGAAGAAGAAATATTGAAAACTGGAGCGCAGATACACTTTATATTGATTTTCCTCTTGTCCCTGAAAGGGGCTTTGAGTCTGTAGGGCATTGCCTCCTTTAGTTAACCTAATGTCTCTACCCTTGCCCCAGACCATGTTTAGAGGCTTTCTTCATTTTCAGCCAAACACAAGCTCTGGAATTCTCCCCAAATATGGAACTGATCTTTTTGTTCATCTGCAAACAAAACACCAAATGAAGTTAGCTTGGGGAGAGGGTGTATATGTGTGGTTTGAGACCAACTAGAACTGGGAGTGAGGAGATACTTTTAAACACTTTCCTTCCGTATCTTTTGTGTCTCAAGGACAGGCACACTATCTACACTCTTAGTGTCTGATGAGCTGTTTTCTTTCTTTAATACACTGGACTTAATTGCATGAGATAATGCAGAAAAACAGATGTCAAGGCACTAGGCACAGAGTAGCTCCATCCTCCACAGTGTGGTTTGGGGGGGACAAGCATTAGCTTTACAGGCTGTGGGGGCCTGTGTCCAATCCTCAGCTCTGGTGCCCATCAGCTCACTCAATCTCTCTGGGATCCGTTTTCTTATCTGTAAGGTGGGGATCACACTTGACTCTCAAAGGGTTGCTAGAAGGGTGAAAAAGAAATGAGATGTCATGTGTAGAACTCCTGGCAGATGGCTGGACACAGTCAATAAGCCTTAGTTCCCTTTTGCCTTCAGTTAATTACTGAATGAGTAAAACCATCTGATAAACTAATTTATAAGAAGGCCATTGGAATGTCAGCAATTGATTTTTATAGGTTTAATATAGCTCCAGTTAATGACTTATGGATTCCTGTGTGGTCAGGCTCCACTAGAGGTGTCTATTAATGTTGAAAAAGGCAGTGGGTGCCAGGCAGCTTCAGCACTAGATGCCAGACCTTCCTTGGGCCAAGATGAGCAGGGATGCTCGATCAAGGCATCATAGTGTTTTCTTGGGGCTGAATCTATGAGCCCCTTCACATGGGAACCTTCAGAGCTGAGTGGCAATGGCCTCTGGGAATGAAAATGTATTGTTTTCCCAGTCCTGAGGCAATGATCTTGAGAGGAGTTGAATTGCACTGATGGAGAACAGCTTCTTGTGCCAGGCTGCCCAGGGTCGAATCTTAGTTTTACCACCCACTAGCTCTATGAACATGGACAAGTCCTTAACTTTTTTTTCTTTGCCTCATTTCCAATAGTAACAGTGTCCAACTCATGGGGTTGTCATGAAGATTGATGAGTTAATTTAAATAAAGCAATTAGAACAATGCCTGGTACAGAGGAAGCACTATATAAATGTTGACTATTATTATTATTTCAGGCTTGGGAGAGCTGCTCAAACAGATTTGGCTGCAGTCAGCCACCTGAGCAATCCTACTGAGGAAAATGGCAGGAGGTGCCTTCGGAATAGAAGTGGCTTATTATAATATACTTAATTATAATAGTTCTAATTAATTGAGCATAAATAGTACCAATATAGTACCAATATAGTTGGAACATTATAATGTGAAGATCTAATGGGGAGGGGATGGGAAGGAACCACTTAACTATTTAAAAGAAAGAGACTAAACACCAGGGAGTTGGTTACATAGGTGGTAGAAGAGCTGACAAGGCCTTTCAGGATATGCAGGAACTCCCAAGATTAGCTCTAGCAGAGGGCAACCTCCACCCCTGGGCTGGAAAGACAACGGAAGACTTTTGGGTAATTGCAGGCATCGGATAGGGCTTAGTAGTAGGAACCATGGTGGTGGACTTGTCTGCTGGGAGCCAGGGCCATGGCAGAGAAGTCGCTCAAGGGTTGCCACCAAGTCAGAGGAAAAGGGAGAGAATTCCATGGCTTCTGTCTTCCTCACCCCTCCAGGCTCCCATGGGGCCTCCCGTTAGCCAACCCAGCCAGAGCCAGCCTGCAAAGTAGGTCAATGGAAAGCCAGAGGAATGGATGTGAAAACTAGAAGGCCCAGGATGGGTACAGTACATAACTGGCATAAACATAAGAAGGAGGCATTTTTATTCCCCAGTTTATAGATGCAGATACTGAGACTGAAGGAGATTTAAGTTAATGGTTCAAATAGTGACAACTGGTGAAGTGGCAGAGGCAGGAATAGAATCCAGATTGGCCTAATTCCAAAGTCATTGTCTGTCCAGTGAGGTTCCTGACTCAGTTCTAAAGCATGTGTTTCATTCTCAGCCTCACCTACACTGGGGTCTGAAGTCCCAATATGGAATCTCCTTCTTGTCTCTGATTGTACTTGGGGACTCTCAGGTCATGCTTGGCCTGAAGGGGTATGGCTTTCATGGCAACTCCCAGGTATTTGGGTGAATAGATGAGAGAGTTCTTTGGAGCCTGAAGACCTAATGTCACCCCGTGGCTCCGGGCCTCTATCACACTGGAGACCAAATCAGGCATATCAGTATCCCTTTGTGGGAACTTTGTAAATTTAAATCTCTTTATCTTTGGAGATTCTGAATCAGACAGAGTAAGAGGGGCCCAGAAATTTAAGATACACAACTTTAAAACTTTCTAGCTGACTCTGAAGTCTGGCCTTGACTGGTATCCTCTAGGTTTGCCATCTGCCCTGATTGTTTGAATTGGTGGTCAGGAGTTGCTTTGTTCAACTTAAATTAGTCATTAGAGGTCATATTCACATCCAGCTTCCCTCAGTAGCATCTGGAGTGAATATGGGGGAGGCCAGGGGGACCTTTCTGGCCCCAGAGGCCAGCATAGATTAGAATGCTTTGGTACTTGCTATTAAACTGTTTTGGTATGCAAACACACCAGTCAGGACTAGGTTGTCTTTGAAACTGGGAAATCTCTTCCTGTATATGTTTTGCTGCTTCTATTTGATATGCCAAGATTTTATATTCACTTTTTAGAGTCTGTAGACTCCACCAAGAAGGACTGCTTGGCACACAAAGCTGTCTCACTCACTTTGTTCCCAGATACTCAAGCTTCTTGGGCTAGCCTGGAACTATCTCATGGCTGGAGAATTTAGGGTTTGGAGGGTAATTCAGTGTGTGATTATTCCTAAATTAGAATCTTACCTAGAGATTTTTTTTAAGAGCTAAATAAATGAATTCCAAGTTGAAATTCTACTAATTTGTAAAAGTCTCAGTTTTGGTTGTACTCTAGAATAAATGGAGAGCTTTAAAATATTGATGCAAATATTTCACCCATGGGCATTCTGATTAAATCAGTCTGTGGGCTGGGGTTTGGGCACTAGTATATATTTTTTAAGTTCTCTAAGTGATTCTAATGAATTAATGGACTGGGAAGAATCAGTTGTGGTACCTCCCTACTTCTATTATGTGCTTTGAAAATAGGTGAGCCTAGCCTCAGACCTGGCGTCAAGCATGTAAGAGCTATGTGAACTTAGTCATTTAATTTCTCTGAGCCAGTGGCATGCCAAATGCTTGCGGGGGAGGTGGGGGGTAGGGGTGGGGGGCAGTTAGAAGAAGCAGCTTACCCCAGCTGTTGGTAATAAAGGGATACATTATCTGTAGAAAATTTAATGCAATAAAGCAAATTAAGGTCAGTCTGCTTTAGTAATAAAATACTCCTCCCCACAGGGCCAACTCTTCTCACAGTTACCTCTCCCCTACCACCCTGGTATGCCACGCCACTAAGCTTAAGTTTCCTTATCTGTAAAGCTGAGTAAAATAGAGATCAAAGTACTTTGCTTTTGTAGGGTTGTCTTTGCAATTTAGAAGTCATAATGTTTGAACTGTCTCTTGATCAGTCTCCTAGAGTGACTCTCTAGCTATACTGCTTGGTTTAAATTCCGTCTTCATCATCTTAACTTTGAGCAAATTAATCTCTCTGCTTCAATTTTCCTTACCTATGAAATGGGGGTAAGAAGATACTTACCTCATGGGGCGCCTGGGTGGTTCACTTGGTTAAGTGTCTGCCTTCGGCTCAGGTCATGATCCCAGAGTCCTGGGATTGAGCCCCGTGTCAGCTCCCTGCTCAGCGGGAGTCTGCTTTTCCTTCTCCCTCTGCCCCTTCCCCCAGTTCATGCATACATGCTCTCTCTCTCTCAAATAAAGAAATAATCTTAAAAAAAAAAAAAAATAAGACACTGACCTCATAGGATTGCCTCATCAATGAGATAATAAATACAAAATGCTTTGAATCATGCCTGGTACACAGTAAACCCTCAATAAATATTAGCTATTGTCATCTGGCTTATACTTAGATGTTTATTTAGTAATGATTATTGTTTTATAGCTTCTAAAGATTTGTTGAATACCTATACCTATAATAAGTATCATTTGTTTCTACACAAGATAGAAGGGTACTCATCCTCTAAAGATATCAAGAGAGTGGAGTCATTCAGCCTCTCTCATTACCAGATTCCTTATCTACTCTAAAAATTTCTTTCTTCTGTCCCTTCAAATCATATTTATGCTGGAGATAGACAGGATCTCATTGTCAATGTTTCAAATAAATAGTCATGGCAGGCCTCCAGTTACTTGCCTCAAATATGGTAAGATAGATCATTTTTCTAAAGCAGAATCTGAAGAAAGTTGGAAGACAGTAGGCTAATAGGTGTGCAATTCTGGTTAAACAGGAAATTTTGATTTACCAATCCCAATGTCACTTAATCTTACTTATTCTAATAACATTGTCATAACTAACAATAACATTCATGGTATATTAGCTCTGGGCTAAGAGCTTGACAGGTATCATCTCGTTTAATGCTCTTTACAACTCTGTTATGTAGGTTCTATTTCTGTCCCTGTTCTACAGGTGAGAAAACTAAGCCAAAGAAGGTAAGTACTTCTCTGATAAGTACAGCTAATAAGTGGTAGCCTTGAACCCAGGTTTTTAGCTCCATGTTCTTAAAAATCACCACCATCAGTGTGGGGGGCACACAAACATATTGCTTCCTTAGAGCACATATAACCTGTAGGGTCATTAGTTGGTAAGTGTACATTTTCAGAAGACATCTCAGCAGGTCTAGAGATAAAAGCTCCAGCTGAGTTAATTCTGTAGATGGAATAAGCTAGGAAAGTTCTATGTTTGGAGTCTGTCTTACATGGAATTCAGAGTCTGTGCATACCCCTCATAAGGTGCATAAGGAGTGTCTGGCTATAGTCTCGCCAACATGGTTGGGCAGGTTTGTGGTCTTCTCCCCAATTGGAAAGTCCCACCCCACCACCATCTTCATCCCTGAAGCATCCAGACATCAGTTGGCATTGTAGGGCATCTTATATTTACTCTTCTTAGCTGGGTATGGTCCTGTGTAGTTCAGCCCAACCTATTCCGTGGGAGAATGCCCACTGGTTGGTGCTTCTGTTGCAATCCTCTCTTGGCTGGCTCAGTGTTCTTGTAAGTTTCCATCTCCACATACATAGACCCTCAGCTGTCACCGTATATTCTAGCCCCTTTCTTCATGAATCCATTTGCACACATTCATTTTCTAGCTCATTAGTGCAATGGCCATTACAATTACAACTGGCTTCTTAATTCATAGCTGTTCTGATTATCAAGACAATTATGGTTAATTCTCAGTAGCTCTTATTGTTATCTTTAGTATTCATTTATTCAGTTTCATTTTTAATATAATTATGGCTTAAGTCAGGGCATTCCAAGCCTGCAAGAGGTGGGAGCACACCATGCAGTGTGGTGCAGTCAAAGGAGCATGAGCCTCCTTATTGCAAAAACAATATTATAATAATAAAGGAAGTTGAAAAGGAAAAAAAAATCTTAATTTCACCACTCTTGTGAAACTGTTTTAATTTTTTCCCATTTCTTTCTAAATTAATTGAACGCTTTCACTCCGTGGTAATTACAGTGTGATATACAATGATTTTGTATATATATTTTTTCTTTTAGTTAACACTATACCAAATACAGTTTTCCATGCTGTCTTACTGTTTGTATACATTTTAGGTTGGATTAGAACTAGCTGTATGACTGTCAGCTTGTCCACATAGCCTTTTGGAGCTATACTGATAAGGTATATCAGTATACTGATAAGGTAGTATATGATGCTCTTGAGGTTTTTGTGGGGGTCAGTGAGAGGATGAATATGCAGATGATTCCAAGAGGACTCAGAACAAGGAGTTTCAATACTCGTTAGCTCACATTTCATCTCCTCCCAAGATTTGGCTTTAAGGGCCTAGTTTGATCAATATCTCCCTCTTCAGGGCTGAAAAGCTTGGTTGCTGAGATTCCTTGGAGAATGCAGATACTTCTTGGAGTTACAAAGCCTAATAAATGAGCAGCTGAATTTAATGAGGCAGACCCCCTGGAAAGATAGCCTTGCAGAGTCATACTTAGCCATTTTGCTGGGCCCATCAATAAAATTTCTTAAAGATTGCCATCTTCCTTCATCCTTTTTGTCCCTGGGGCCAAAAAAGTTGATTCCTCTCTATTTTTAAACCTTTAATTCTCCAACTTTACAGCTTGCAAAAAAAGATTGTGAAATTTAAAATACATTTAAAAAAATGTTAGCCATTCTCCATAACTTCGCCATCCTCATACAACTGCCTTATTTTTAGATAGTAGTAATTGTGATCTATATGAAATTTGGTATGCCTTTGCACACTGCTGCTAAGAGTCACAACTTTCATTTTTCATTTCATGGCCTCTATTTTACTAGCTTGTCCCCCCGTGGTTGGGCATTCAGGTTGTTTTGAATGTCTTACTATTTATTATATGTAGTACTGCAATGAACAACTTCATCTAATGATTATTTTTTATCTTTAAAACACTTCTCCAGGACAAATCCCCAGGAGTGGGATTACAGAGTCTTAGGGAATAAGCTTCCTAATAGTGCCTGGAACATACTGATTGAGCTTTCTGGACGATTCACACCAATTTAACCCTCATATCTTTAATATAGTGAATGCTTTGCTGATACTTAGGATGGCCAATTCATACCAATTCTTTAAAATCATAGGAAAGTAGATTAAGAAGAATTTTGTAAAATGAAAGAATATCATGCCATTTTTTAGATTGTTATCATTCATTATGATTCAAGGACAAATAATTCCAGCATGGATTTTAACAACAACCCTGTAAAGGCTAAGGGGCAAAGATCATTCCTGCTTCACAGATGACAGAACTGAGACTCAAGAAGGTGCAGAGTCTTGGCCAGAGTCCCCTGCTGGTCAGCTCCCCGGCATAAACGTTGACTTTCATCTCTTGGTCTTCTGATGCCTAAATCAGTACTCTTTAGATGGCACAGTTTCTGTCGCCCAAACATGGCTTACCTATGTTGTGAGAGAATAAATCGGGACATATAGTTAGAGTGCTGCTTTCTTTGAGGATGATGATGACCAAAGCAGCTAACATTTATTGTGCTTACTCTGTACCAGACATGTACATTGTCTTGTTTAATCTTCACGGCAATCTGGCAAGGTAGGTGTTTATCAGTATCTTTATAGATGAGGTCAGAGAGTCAGGAAAAGTTGAAGTAACTTGTGTGAGATCACAGAGCTAAGAAGTGACAGACCCAAGATTTAAAGCCAGGAAGCCTGACAGAGATCCTGCTCACAACACCTGCTCTGGGACCTCGATTACATTTCTTCACTTTGCTAAGCTCCTTCCTGGCCTGGAGAAAGGATCTCCTTCCACTTCTCCGGGTTGGAGAAACAGCAGTTGGACTGCTTACAATGTCAAAAGTGGCAGTGGGCATGCGGAGGAGCAGATCACTGGCATTTCTGAACATAGATTGTCTACTGAGTGGCCTGTGGCAAAACAAACAAACAAAAAAAGAGGTTCTGAATTCCCTTTGTTCTCTGCTTTTATGTTACCCAAAGGAAAACCAAAGCAAAAAAAAAAATGCCCTTTGAAGCTGTCTTCTAGATGAAAAAATAAGCAGACCCCTTTGCAGTGAGAGACTCCAACCTGAGAGCAGAATTTCAGCATTTTGTTTGGCCTGTGCAGTGTCTATGAAATGTTAAACCTCATGAGATTTCACAAAAAGTTGAATGTGTTAGCTTTTGGGGGGGACAGTGGGGATCTCACAATATGTCAATGGCCACCTTCCCATTTCTCAGCGCTTGGGCACTGAGCAGTGGCAGCCACTTCCTTGACTATAGTTTCTGTTTGCCCCTCTTGATGCACTTATGTCTCCAGTTGGTTCCTTTGGGTTTGGGTTTTCCATGCCTGATTTAAAGGTATGAGGGTGAAGGTAGAGCCTGGAGTCTTTCTGTCTCTGTGACCATAGCCCTATTGGCCTGCCAGACTGTCTGGATCAACTGCCTGTCATTCCTACCTGACGGGTAACCAGTGGTTGGCCAGGGCAGGAGTGGTGTCGCTGGCGAGGTGGAAGCTACCTGTCAGTCGATCTGTAGGTCATGCACCTTGTGCTGTTCACTCTGCACACCATTATTGCCTAGGGCTGGGCCATGCTCAGTGGGTGAGGATGCAAAAATTATGGTCAACCTTCTAGGCACTTACCCCTTTCTTAGAGCCCATAATTTGGCTGCTGAAATGGTTTGCTTCCTTGATAAGATCATTACATGAATTGTTAAGGTAAAAATGTTTTTATCCAGTGTCAGCCGTTCCTTTTACACCATCTCCCCGGCCTTGCTGTATAAGAATGGAGGTTTACCCAAACCCCCAGGAAAGCAGACGGTCCATCCATTTTGCACACACATACACACACACAAACCCTTTGCCTTACTCTTGCCTTCCCTAGGCCCAGCCCTTTTGTCCCAGGACAGAGGTTCAAATATAAAAGACTGAACTGTGAGGGGAACAGCTCCTGGCCCCTTCTCTCCCCGACCTCCAGGACCATTCACCCTCCAATTCAGGACAATGAACTTTTTCTATTTTGTTTTTTTTTTCCCTAATGGCATCAAAAAATATCCTCTCTGCTGCTCTGAGGCAATACTGAGATGTATTTGGTCATCTCATTAAAGATCTGATGCCCCTTTGCTCTAACGCTCTTACCCAAGTAATTATGTCTGCAGCCACGTGTTTCTTTATCTGGAGTATTCAAATAGACAGTAGTATGTATATCTCATTTTTTCCCAGAAAACAAAGCAGGCTATTTTTTTTCTTCCTCCCTCAGCAGCTTTTGGTTCACTGAGAGGTTAACAGTGACCAATGGCTCTGAGGCTGTTTGAATGCAAACGATTTCTCTGCGAACCGTCTCACTCTTGCTCTTGTGCTTATTACATTCTCGTCACTAATTACTCCTTGAAACTTTCATACCAGATATTATTCACTGGGTGACCAGGATGCTTTTAGAAGATACTCTCTTCCTAATCAAGTCAGGATGCAAACATAAAATAGAACAAAGAACTGCCTTAGGGTCCCACTGCCAACATATGTCTCATTTTTTACAAACTCACTTTACAGGTTCAACAAAAACAAACTCAGGGACTGAAGGTGAGTCTCCCAGCCTCCTGTGCTGGGAGCATCCCGTCCGTCTGAATTAGGCTCTCGCCCATTTTTCAAAAGAGTTATACCACTAGACATTTCCTTCAGCTTCTAAGGAAGCTTCTCAAGAATGCCAGGAATTAAGGTTTCTTTTTTGTTTTGTTTTGTTTTAAGTAGTTTGAGGAGACAAGTAGAGTCAATTGTATTTGGAGAGATTAAGGAAACAGCATTATTATCAGAGCTGGTACCTTATTTTCAATTCACTGCCATTGATTAAAACTTGACAAAGGGATTCTTTGTTAATTTGCATGACATTCACATCACATGCCGTCAGATAACTGACTGTGTCTTCCAATTCTTAACCTTTGTAACCCTGAGATGTCAGATAGCCTGATGGATTTGTTCTAAATTGGCTGAATTTCTAGCCTAAGCCAGCTGAGATCTGAAAAGCCGGTTAAGAATATCACTTAGCAAATAATCTCCCAAATAAATCTTATGAAATGTAAAATATTTTCCAGTACAGCTCAATTTTGAATCAAACCTGAATGCATATATAAACCTGTATTAAAACAGCACCTCTACTGATCATGAAATTTTCCTGTTCCGTATTATAGATTGGTAGACACCCATGTAACACACGGGAGTGTGATGTGAGTAGTGAAGATTGAACCACAGTGTGAATTTGCTACATGCATTATGCCTTTTAGGTAAAGAAATTAAATGGCATTAGATACCTCCATGTGAATTTCACACATACTCCATAAGAATTATCTGTTCAAAATAAAACTCGTTTTTCTCCTCTAAACCCTCTTCCTCCTCTGTATTGCCTAGCATGATGAGTGGCCCCGTTACCTATCCCATACTCAAGGGAGAAATCGGAGAAACCTTCACTAACCCCTCCCTGTAGCTTCCACGTCCTGTCTGGTATCATGTCCTAAAGGTTCTTCCTGAAAGTTCTCTGTAATTGCACTCCTCTTTGCCATCCTTCTGTGGAGTCCTCAGTTTTGGTTCTCATCACCTGGAACAATAATAGATTCTTAAGTGAGAAGCCTCCATCTTTCTCTCTCATATTCTCTCTTCTACCCCAGCTTTGCCACCAGGATATTCTGAAACCCAGGCTTCCTTTCGTCACCATGCTGCTCAGACAACACAAACAACTTTAGTGGAGTCCTATATTGTCTAGGGCTAAAAGCCCCAATACAGGAGGAGGGCTGAACCTGTCATGATCTTGCCCCAGTCTACATTTACGGCCTATTTTTCTGCTTCCTCACTTTCACTATAGGATTGAACCAAGCAAAATTCCAGCTCTTCGAAGTTTCTGGGCCTTTGCAATGCTCTCTGCTGGAGTAAGTGAGTTTTACTCACCTGTTAATAAGGACAGGTATTTTTATCTTGTTGCCTGGGCTGGGAGATGCAGTTAATTTCTTCTCTTTCTTGCTACAGTTTCACAGTCTTCTAATACCCTGAGTTTGTCCACTCAGTAGTTGAGACCATATGGTGATGCCTGTATTAATACCCTTTTGTCTTTGTAGCAATAGCGGAGGCAGAATTCTTTTTTTTCTCCTCATTTTTAACAGAGCAGACCCTCTAGGCTTCCAAGCAGTATTCTCCAGTACCAAGAACGGTTTAGCCCAGTGGTTCTGAAACTTCAGCATGCATTGGAGTCCCCTGAAGAGTTTGTTAAAACACAGACTGTTGGTCCCCACCCCTCGAATTTCTGATTCAGGAGGTCTGGACTATGGCCTGAGAATCTGCATTTTTAACAAGTCCCCAGGGGATGCCGATGCTGCTCATCTGAAAACTGCACATTGAAACCCACAGAACAGAAGACTAGAGGTGAACTCAGAGAAGACAAACCCTTCTTGGGGAAAAACTGAGCTAAATTGGCATTTTTGGGCAGTTTGCCCTGTTTTTCTTATTTTGAGGGGTTTGTTGTTGTTGTTTGGCTAGTGGTGGGCTGAGGATTGTTACGGAGACAGAAGAGGGGTTGGTTCTGATGCATCTCTGGGAAAGGACTTGTCACTGCAAACGGGTGGGACAAGTGTACATTTTTGTTAAAGTGAACTACCTGGAGCCTGACCTTGGGTGTCACTTTCCCTGTTTCTCTGCCAGTGGACATCATAAGGCCACTAAACTTCCCTAAGAGTCAGTGAGACCCACAACTTTCGGTCCTGCCTTCCACTGTCTGGCTGGCCCCTGAAGGCCATGGTCATTGGGGTGAGTGAGGGGGCATCTTGATGGTAGTGGTCATTTTCCCTCTGCCTGGACTGTGCCTTCCCCAGCAACCTCCCAGACATCTGTAAGACAGTTCCAATATATTTTCTTTAAATCCTTCCCCATCCTTCTAGGAGAGTCATTTACTCCTGTGTGTTGAAAAAAGCCTGTGTTTTTTACAGCACTGATCAAATGATACTATAATGATGTGGTCTAATGATTTATCACCTCCATACTAGAGTAGTAACTCCTTTGAAGACAGAGCGTATGGGTGTTTATATATGTGTGTGTGTGTGTGTGTAAAAGTGTGCAATATATATCCATATATTTCATCTTTTTCTCCTCCAAGCCAGTATATATTTGCTGAATGAATGAATGGGCCCTACTTTCATGCACCATGCTGTTTCCTCCCTTTTCGAGTGTGTAAATCTTGTTTTGATACAGATTTCAGGCTCCTACAGTTGGGTACTCTATGTTCTCTTTTTTCTGAGTCCTCCTCTACTCATTTTCCAGCCCCAAATTGAATATATGGCAGAATTCAACAACAACAACAACAACTTGATGATAACTTGACTTTCATCTGCTTCTGGGAAATGGGAGAGCATTAGCAAAGAGGGTTTCCACTTTCTAGCCTCCACTTTAAGAGGACAGAAAGATTAAAAGCTGCTGGATGCTTCAAAGTCAAGGTACGAATTTGAGAAAGGGATGAAAGTGCTCAGACTTGGCCGTGAAAGTCTTCTCTGATTGAGATGACTATTGCCTTTGAAAGATCAAAGAGTCACTCTTTCTCCTATCTCCTGGAATCCTAACTGTCATTAATAACCCATGCTGACTCTTTCTTGGGTAAATGGAGGGCTTTTACCTCATCCTCATCCTGATGTGTAGCTCTTGATTCAGTCCTGGGCTCAGGCCACTTGTTTTGTTTTAACCACGGGTCTTCTGTGGGAGCTAGAGTGGATGGAAATGGGATGAGTAGGATCTAAACACCTGTGTGAAGGTAGCAATAGGGATCTATGATCCTCTGCTTCAGAGGATGGTCCACTTTTTCTCTGACAAAAGGCTAGATGGTAAATATTTTAGGTTTTAGGGGCCTTATAGTCTCTGTCACAACTACTCAGCTCTGCCATAGTGTGAACACAGCCATAGCCAATGTAGAAATGAATAAGCATGCTCGTGTTCCAATAAAACTTTATTCACAAAATCACGTGGTAGGTTGGATTTGGCCCTCAAGCTAGTGTGACAGCCCCAGCCCTGCAGCCCATAAAGCCCTGGCTCTGGGTCTGCTGGGCCTCCCAAACGTTGGTGCTTTCTGCAATAAATAATCCCAAAAACTTAGGGTCACTGGAAAACAAATAATTAAAAGATTTTGTGTGTAATTAACCAAGTGGCGTGTGCCAGAGAGTGGCTTCCTTATCAAAGGGAAGGGCAGCCCTGCAGGCAAACAGCAAGAAGCAGGCCCTTCTTCCCTCCTAACTTCTGCTCTCTCTTCAGAACCCTATATTGGTAAAACATAAGCAGAAGCCAAATGATGGAGGAGAAAGGTGTTTTGCAGAGTCCCAGACTCAGCATCGCAAAGCAGAGTACACAATGGTGGACCTGAGGCAGAGAGGCAATGGCCGGGTGACTGGCCAAGACTTCTCCAAGGAAGGATATCAATACAGTTGATATGCAGTGAGGTTAGCAATGAGACCCAATGCAGCGGCCAGAAAAAACGAGATTGCTCTCTGAGAGTTGAGCTGGTAAAACCTACACACACTGTGGCTTCGATTCCCCAGCTGCTATGATTTCACCTCTATCTCTGGCACGGCCGGCAGTGACGAGGGTGCACAAAACTTTGCATAAGGTTATCTGAGTTTCTCCTCAGAGAGACGGGACTGGCATGTAATTGCAAGTCATTAAGTAGAAACCTAATCATGGTATCGTACCATGTTGGGAAAGGGACGCTGTGAGCGCAATGCAGCACATTAGCCTAGAAAAGACGCCCAAAAAGTGTGTGAGTACACTCAGTAATGATTGTGGGCCTGATGTTCACAAACGGACTCTTTGAAGTGATTATTTCAACTGTGGCTTGGCAGAAATGGAATATTCGAGGTAATGAGTTTAATTGATTATAAGAGAGTGTTCCTTCTAATAAGATGCAGTAACTGGTAAGGGCAGGTTGGCTGCTTGAAATGCGCACAAGCAAGAAGAATTTGAAGTTGAAAGTCGTAAGAATGATTGAAGTGTTTAAATATGCAAATGTGATTGGCTTCTGCAGCCCCAGGTGCAGCCACCATCCTCATCCCCAAAGGGTAAAATAGGTTAACGCCCACCCCCACCTCCCAAATCTCCCTAAAAGTAGTTGTTTTGCTGATTGGGTTGGAACAGTCACTTCAGTAGATTCTTAATCCAATCAAAGCATTGTGTCTGAAGAACACTAGCTAATGGATGAACCCCCAAGAGCCCACGGTGGCCAGAATCTGCGTTTCCCCATTCTCTACCTGCTCTGCCAACACTGGGCAGCTGGCTGGATGGAAGTACGTGGGGTGGCTATTGTGCTAAAGCCTTCCTCCCTGGGAGTCTATGAATCGAGGGGTGGGGGAGTGGATATTGGCAACAAAACGTGAACATGCTTGATCATATATTTTCCTGCACCACTAATACAGAGAACTGTTCCTCAGTCTTTCCTCTTGAGAGTATCCTTCGGCATTTCACGTGGATGTATCGACAGGCAGAGACCGCTTTAGTCATGTCTGCTGAACTGCTCTGGTTCACGTGACATTTTTATTTCTCATCACATGAACACATTGCTTGGGCTTCTGGTTTTGACTCAGCCTCTCATAGCTTGGGCTAACATGAGCCAAATCCACATCATTGGGTCCGCTCTTGCAGGGCTGACAAAATTTAGATTCTGCAACTTCAAAACGCGGGTACCAGAGGTGAGCCATGGTGAATTCACTAAGGTAAGTGACTTCCTTGGAGCCCTCTGAGCAGCTAGCCAAGGGAGTCTCTTTGATCTTGCTGGGCGCTGTTCTGCTCAAGCTATAGCAGATTTCAAAGTCCATTTTAAGATGGCCTTTTCTACAAAATAAAATGCTAACCCTTCCTGGACCTTCGTTTCTGGCAATAAAGCTCAAATCCCTATGGCTTTATTTCTATTCTTTTGGGTATAAATAAGTGGGTTTTTTATTTAAAAAAAAAAAAAGAGGAAAAAAAACCCCACAAAATGGTAGATCGCTTTTAAAAATGAACTTACAGATCATCTGTAAGCTGATAAGAGAAGCTGCTCTTTTGAAGCAAGACAGAGGCCAGTGACCTGGCCTGCTAAGACTCAGTGGGCCTCTGTTTGAAAATCGTGTCTGGTCTATTGAAGAGGTTTACAGTGGGCAGGAGGTAAGGTTTTTATTCAAAGCTTCTACCATTCTCAGTCTTTAGATCGCTGCAGAATGCAGAGATGGAATTAGCTATGTTGCCTTAATTCAGCATGAATGTGGTACCCACTGAAAAGTTCATGGAATGTTCTATAGCTGACATTTTTTTTAAATGGTGATATTTAATCAAGTCTATGGTTTTGAGAGCAACAATTCCGCTTTCCTGCATCTCTTCACACCTCATTGACTCTCCGTCTTGTAGGATCTGATTTCCAGGCCCATCTTGGTTTTCTCTGCCATGTCTTTTCATTTCTGTTTCTTTCTGCCAGTGGTTTTATGACTGAATGCTCCAATTTCTCTCCATGCAGCCAAATGCATTGTGTTATATAATTCCTAGCATATACTATTTTCTGCACGGAATTATTTAACTTTGGAGAGTAACAGATGACACCCATTACCTAATAAGGGCCGTAGGAAATAAGCTGTGACTGAAGCATCGTTTATTTCATTTTGTAACATTTGAGACCCAGGCAGAGTCCTGCCCTCTCCACTCTGCCTTACTAAGGCCTACTGCCTTTAAGGACATTCCCTAGTTCCAGGAAAAGAGGGAGGTCCTACAACCAGCTAAGTGTCTTAGGTTTTTAAAAATCAGCTTTTGAGAAGAAAGAGAGCAAGTTTGGCCTTTAGGAAAAAGAATCTTTAACCTAAATACAAGGTTCTTGTCCCACTTGTAAGGAAATTATGAACATGTTTGTCTTCTCAAATGAATATGCTGCTTGCTTTTCATAATGAAGAAACACCGTGCCTTATTTTTGCCTTGTGTGCCAGGGAGCTCAAAGTGAAAGTCAGTGTCCTGCAGATTTCAGCTTATTTGTCACTTCCTGAGAAAGGTGACTTTATCGAGTCTACATCCATTAGCTAGCTTCTCTTCTGGTCACTCTAACTTACTGTATTAGTTTCTTAGGGCCTCTGTAACAAAGTACCACAAACTGGGTGGTTTGGAATAAGAGGAATTTATTATCTCTTAGTTCTGAAGAATGGTAGTTCTGAAGCCGTAAGTTAAGGGCCATGCTCCTTCCCTGTCTCTTCCTAGCTTCCTAGCTTCCTAGCTTCCTAGCTTCTGATGATTGCTGGCAATCCTTGGCTTTCCTTGGCTTATATCCACATCACTCTAATTTCTGACTCCACGTTTGCATGGCTCTCTTCCCTCCGTGTGTCTCCTCTGTGTGTTGACCTTCTCCTCTTATAAGGACACTAGTCAGTGGATTTAGGGCCTACCCTAACTCAGATGATTTCATCTTTACTTAACTAATTATATCTGCAAAGACCCTAGTTCCAAATAAGGTCACATTCTGAGGTCCCATTGGACATGTCTTTGGTATGGGTATGGTGTTCAACCCACAACACTTGTTATAGTTCACACTGCCTTCATGGCACCCACCACTGTCTGTGTTTTTTTGTATTATATGTGCTTCTTGTTCACTATTTGAATGCTTCTACCACCTTCCCTGCTCCAACAGACTACCATATTAGTTTTATGAGAGCTGGGGCATTTTGATCTCATTCCATACTGAAAGCATGGCATGTGGTAGGAACTTGAAAATATTTTGTGTTCGATTAATTATTTAACTGATTTAGAGCTCAATTTTAAAAGCTTATCGTTGCTACAGTGTTCTTCCCTTTTTTAAAATGGCTTTTGTGTTCTCCTATTTATCTTCAACTCACCACCTCAGATCCTTTTGAGAACAAAAGGTGGAGATGAAATTAGGAACAAATAAAAGGCAGTTGTTTAGAACTCACATTGTATTTTTCCTGAGACATAATGTGATGAATCATGATTAGACTCCCAGGGCATCCTTAAAAGTTTTTAAAGTTAAAGACCTTTTAACTTTAATGTACTAGAAATGTATATTGGCATGGAAAAGACTGAAAAATAATAGTGTTTTCTGTGTTGTTTCTTTCAATGAGCATGGGAATAGGGCTGTTCAGGTACCTGGCATACAGTAGGAGGCCAATAAATGTTAAATGCATTAATTAATAAAAACCAAAGAAGCTACCAAGGGACCTAGCCTGCCATAGGCTCTCTTTCCTTGCTAAAGAAAATATGATGAGGTGTTAGAGTATAGTGGGTGGGGGTTGGCTCTGAATTTTTCTTTTTTTACTATTTTTGGCCATATGCTACTTTTAGCCTCACCTGGAAGAATACTTATTGTGCCTCTGGAGACACCTCTATGTTTGGTTGTCCTAAACAGAGCCCTACTTTGGTCTGAGTTTTCTGAATCACACCTTTCCCTGAGTCCCTCATTATTATGCTGAGCATATCATACAGCTAAGAATTTGGGAACAATGCTTAATGAAAACCATCTTGAAAAGTGAAACAAAATGTGGTCGATGTCACAATTCATACACTTATTTACAAATGAGTCCAAGGTGGGGGGAAAAAAGGTGAGGTATGAGACAGTGCAAAAGGCAGAACATCTGTTGTCTTTGCTGTCTTATTCAGTTACAGAGACCACTAGAGGGGCAAATAGAGAATATTCTAGAATGATTTTCACTACAGTGGTAATTTCTTTGCTTTATGCCATTTCATTGACTTTCCCCCCTCTTTTTGAATGGAACAAGAGCATTCGGCTGTGGAATAGGTGAAACACCAAAGACCGATAACAGCCCAAGTTCCCTTGTAGGAGGGCATGTGGTTGACAGATGGTGTCTGTTGAGTCCATGGTAGGAGTTCACAAACACATTTTAGGGTTCCTGAAAGTCATTCTGGCAGATGACATCACCTATTGCAAGGAACAATCATAGTGGGAATAGAATAGTAACATTTGTCATCATGACTCCTGCCTGAATGCACTGACATAGTCTCTGAAAGACATTTCCTCTTCAAAGCAAACAGGAGCATGTCCTGTGCACCTCATAGACGGTCGTTCAAGGCTGGAGTGACTGTGGGTGCTACGATTTGGCCTCATCGGAAGAACATAGCACTCTTCACTGCTATTCTTTTGTGTCATGTGAAAGCAACCAAGCAAATCCAGTATTCACCTTGTTAGCGAGAGTTTTTGCTAAAGGCAAGATTAAGGAGAGCAGCATTCAGTTTCTTCTGAATTCAGTGGTGTCTTGTTGAGAAGTGTCACGTTTCTTTTTTGCTGAGCTTATTCGTTAAGGGAATGTGAACTATTTTAACAGATAGCCTCCAAATTCTCAGGCAGTCAGCACAACATGAGTTCATTTCTGGGTTATATCACTGTCCAGTGCAGTTGTTTCTGAACAATTAGCTTTACACTGGTCAAGGACCCATGCTCCTTCCATCTTGAGGCTCCATTCTCTGTTGGTCCTCAGAATCTTCTTCATTTAGAGGGTGGATGGAGAAAGAGGATGGAGTATCAAACATGGGACGTGTTTATGAGTCAGGCTTAGCAGTGGCTCCCTTCATTTCTGCCCACATTCCATTGGCTAAAACTCATCACATGCCCTACCTAACAGCAATGGAAGCTGAAATAGGCTGGGCAGCTGGGTGGCCAGGAAGAAGAGGGAATAGATGGAGCGGCCATCGAGGTAATCTCTGCCACAAAGGGCAATGGCTAGAGAACTAGGTCTTTCCCATAAGCAAGAGGATGTAAGAGGAGTAGCAGACCTGGCCCTAAGTTAGGTTTCCTGGGGAGTTAGTATGGAGGTACAGAACAGCATACAGCCTTTGGCACCCCATGTACAACACACTCCTGTGGGCAAACCCAGGTTCTTCTCAACTCCTTGTGCATTATTGGGTATAATTCCAGCCATTTCTTAATAAACTAAAATCCAGAGAAAGAAAATGTAGCTAATTGTGGCAAAGTGGCAAGAACAATGCTGGTATCAAGGTAATGTTGAGTTTACTTCTCTCTCTCTCTGTCTATATATATATATATATATAATATGTGTGCATGCACATGTATGTATATTTATACACATACATGTATATATCAATACATATACGTATATGCATATATATAGTAAAGAATTTGAGAATTTTACCATTTTAATTGATATTAACTAAAATCTACTTTTGATACACCATTGTTTTTTTGATACTGTAATTAAGAATAGCTGACTTAGGACAAAGAAAGTCTATTTAGCTGGCTTTTGGGACCAACTAACAAAGCCTAACCACTGTTTAAATCAATCAATCAATCAATCAATCAATCAAAATTATTTGTTAGCAAACATTTTTGTAGTGTCTACAGTATGCAAGACACCAAGAGCCCTAAAATTATTTGCTCACTTAATCCTCAGATGGAGAAATACTATTATTATTCCCATATTATAGATGAAGAAATTGAGGTCCAGGAAGGTTAAGTAACTTGCCACAGTCACATAAGTAGTTAGTGACAGAGCCAGGATTTGAACTTAGAAACTAGCTCCTCAACTAATCCTAGCCACTACATTATGGTGCCCCGTATCAGATCATAAAGAGGCAGAGCAGGTCTCAGGATTGGTTGATTTAATCACTCAGTGGCACTCAGTTACACAGGTTTCTTACAAATTCCAAATTCTTTCTATATTTCTTTTTTTTTTTAAGATTTTTATTTTTGGGTATGGCAGAAGGAGAGGGAATCTTAAGCAGACTCTGCACTGAGCACAGAGCCTGACCTGGGGCTTAGTCTCAGGACCCTGAGATCATGACCTGAGCGGAAACCAAGAGATAGATGTTTAACTGACTGAGCCACACAGGTGCCCCTTCTTTCTATATTTCATCTACTGTCTTGGCTTTACTTTATGGCATGAAAACAAAGAGGCTGCCCCTCCCACCCTACCTGGGGGCAATACACTTCTTCATGTCTAATGGAAGAGAGGGACTAGTTTCTTATTCCTGAGTCTGTTTCTTCCTGTGTTTCATTGGCCCAAACTTGCCCAATATGCCTCAATTCTCTGAACCAATCAGGTTAGCCTGATTGACTGGCTTAACTTCAGGTCAATTGTTTGATATAAAGTGGATGATAACAAGTCAACCACAGGGTCTATTGTAGACACCAACATTTCTAGACATAAATCTGATTCTCCTGATTCTGATGCATTGCCTCCTTAGCTTATACAAGTGATACATGGCAGTTCATGGTATTCCCTTATAATGAAATGACATTTTAAAATGTTGGAGCACTTTTACATATGTTGTCTCATTTCCTAATTAGTAGGCAGTGTAAGTTTTATGGTCCCTACTTCCTAAATGAGGAGACATGTTCAGGAAGGAAGATGGGTGTTTTTCAAAGCCACACCAATAGTGTGAGAGCAAAGACTTGACCCTGTGTCTCTTAACTTATGGTGCAGCCATTATCAGCTAACTACTCTGTCTACATTAGATGTGAAGTCACACACTAACAAGCAATCTCTGGGCAGAGTAGATATCTAACTGGGTCATTTTAGGCCAGTTTTATTTATTTTAAAATTTCTATAGCAGGACTTAAGCATTTTATATTTGTCTTGATTCTCCTGGGCAATTTCTAACTAGATTTTGCCTCTCATACTCAGCCAAAATGTTCTACTTTTTTTTTCCCCTAAGGATTTGGGCTGTTAAAAAATTTTAATGCTGGAAGCTTCTTATGCATGAAGAAAAAGTTTAGGAAGAACATTATAGCAGCCAAATATCCAGGACATGATGCGCTTCCTTTGCAAGGAATTAAAACTTTTAGAACTTCTTTGTTTCATTAAAAGTATAAGAACAAGCATTAATTAACAGGAAAATTATTAAAATAATGCATAAAACATGTCCTGCTGGTTGCTGGAGTCTGACAGTCTTAATTTTCTTTTCTTTTTCTTTTGCTCTGTATCTTCTATAAATAGTATCCAAAACTTAACTAGCATGCCACAAATTCATTTAAGGGAACTAACTGTAATTATAACCATAGTGGGGGTATGACTTTTAGTACTGTCATGTTCAGAGATATCAGAGTTTATGATGTAGTGAAGCCAAGAATTGACGCACCATGGCCCTGAGAGGTCAGTGTTGTTGGCTCTGTCATGACCCTTGTTAAGTTCTGGATGTTACAGAAATGATAAAAAGAGCTGGAAATGTTGTATAATGCTTGGCACAAAGAAGATACCTAATACATATGTATTTATTGCATAAATGTTGAATAAGTTAACTCCCACCTTTTTTAAAATGAGAATAGTAAAAATCCAGAGAGGAAAAATAATGGTTCAAGTTTATGGCAGAGACAATACCAAGATTCAACACTTTTTTTTAAATTGATTTATTTATTTGAGAAAGAAAGCATGTGTAAGCAGGGGGAGGGGCAGAGGGAGAGGAAAGAGAATCTCAAGCTACTCCCTACTGAGCATGGAGTCCAACACTGGCTCAATCTCACTACCCTGAGATCATGACCTGAGCCAAAATCAACAGTTTGACACTTAACTGACTGAGCCACCCAGGTGCCCCAAGACTCAACACTCTTGATTCCTAGTCCAATGCTCATTCTACCAAGGTGTGAGCTGGGGAAAGGCCTTCCTGCCAGTGTCAAACCAAGTCATCTAAATAAAATACATAAAATAAATAGTTATGCAGAGTTATAAGAAAGATGCTCCTTACCTGGGCAGGTCTTTTAATGTGGGGTTTGATTAGAATTATGTGAGGATCATGATATAACTAAGTTTAGGATTGGTGGAAGCAGCAAGGTATGGATTTTAAAGTGAGAGCTTCAAAGGGTGTTGTGGGCAAACTGTTAGTGCTTTCTATTGAAGAGTTCTGGGAAGTTTCTACAATGAGCAAATAAGTGGTTTACCTGGGGAAGAGTTTTATGGAACAGTAAAGTTGTGTTGATGGAAACAATGGAATCGTAATGTCATATAGAAGAAGTAAGCTGTGTGATTTCCACTGCTAGAATGAAAAGGTAGAAGAGCTGCAGGTGTCCAGATGATGGGTAATTCAGAGAGCAACACAAGGTAGACATGATTAGAGCAATTGATAAAGTGGCAGTGACTTAGGTAAGATCAGGAACATCTCTGTTGGGAGAAAATGCCTATGATTTATCTCTGTCCACTTACATTCCTTCTTGCGTGGGAAATCTTCTATGGAAAACATAAGAATTTGGGTACCTGTGTGGCTCAGTCAGTTGAGCATCTGACTTTTGATTTCAGCTTGGATGATAATCTTGGGGTCATGGGATGGAGCACCCTATTGAGCTCCACGCTGAGTGTGGAGCCTGCTTGGGATTCTCTCCTTCTCCCTCTGCCTCTCCCTGTTCTGGCTCTCTCTCTCTCTCTCTCAAAAAATATTTTTATTGGAGAGTTTGAGACCTAAAGAAGTAAAAATGTGTCCTTTTGTGCTAGGGAAATAAGCAACGGTTTTGGAAACTAAAACAAAAATTAGATATCTGCAGGACAAGGCTATGCTGAAAATTATTGAAGGGCAAAACAAAACAAACCTAGCTCTCAAACCCCAGGTACAACGATAACAACAAAATGCACTTTTAATTTCCTTTTCTTTTAATTTTTTTATTGTTATGTTCATCACCATACATTACATCATTAGTTTTTGATGTAGTGTTCCATGATTCATTGTTTGTGCCTAACACCCAGTGCTCCACGCAGAATGTGTCCTCTTTAATACCCATCACCAGGCTAACCCATCCCCCCACCCCCCTCCCCTCTAGAACCCTCAGTTTGTTTTTCAGAGTCCATCGTCTCTCATGATTCGTCTCCCCCTCTGACTTACTCCCCTTCATTCTTCCCCTCCTGCTATCTTCTTCTTTTTCTTTTTTCTTAACATATGTTGCGTTATTTGTTTCAGAAGTACAGATCTGAGATTCAACAGTCTTGCACAATTCACAGCACTCACCATAGCACATACCCTACCCACTGTCTATCACCCAGCCACCACATCCCTCCCACCCCCCACCACTCCAGCAACCCTCAGTTTGTTTCCTGAGATTAAGAATTCCTCATATCAGTGAGGTCATATGATACATGTCTTTCTCTGATTGACTTATTTCACTCAGCATAACACCCTCCAGTTCCATCCACGTCGTTGCAAATGGCAAGATCTCATTCCTTTCGATGGCTGCATAATATTCCATTGTGTATATATACCAAACCTTCTTTATCCATTCATCTGTCGATGGACATCTTGGCTCTTTCCACAGTTTGGCTATTGTGGACATTGCTGCTATAAACATTGGGGTGCACGTACCCCTTCAGATCCCTACATTTGTATCTTTGGGGTAAATACCCAGTAGTGCAATTGCTGGATCGTATGGTAGCTCTATTTTCAATTGTTTGAGGAACCTCCATACTGTTTTCCAGAGGGATTGCACCAGCTTGCATTCCCACCAACAGTGTAGGAGGGTTCCCCTTTCTCCACATCCCCGCCAACATCTGTCGTTTCCTGACTTGTTAATTTTAGCCATTCTGACTGGTGTGAGGTGGTATCTCATTGAGGTTTTGATTTGGATTTTCCTGATGCCCAGCAATGTTGAGCACTTTTTCATGTGTCTGTTGGCCATTTGGATGTCTTCTTTGAAAAAATGTCTGCTCATGTCTTCTGCCCATTTCTTGATTGGATTATTTGTTCTTTGGGTGTTGAGTTTGAGAAGTTCTTTATAGATTTTTAGATACTAGCCCTTTATCTGATATGTCATTTGCAAATATCTTCTCCCATTCTGTCGGTTGTCTTTTGGTTTTGTGGACTGTTTCTTTTGCTGTGCAAAAGCTTTTTATCTTGATGAAATCCCAATAGTTCATTTTTGCCCTGGCTTCCCTTGCCTTTGGCGATGTTTCTAGGAAGAAGTTGCTGTGGCTGAGGTCGAAGAGGTTGCTACCTGGGTTCTCCTTGAGGATGTTGATGGACTCCTGTCTCATGTTTAGGTTTTTCAACCATTTGGAGTCTATTTTTGTGTGTGGTGTAAGGAAATGGTCCAGTTTCATTCTTTTGCATGTGGCTGTCCAATTTTCCCAACACCATTTGTTGAAGAGACTGTCTTTTTTCCATTGGACATTCTTTCCTGCTTTGTCGAAGATTAGTTGACCATAGAGTTGGGGGTCCATTTCTGGGCTCTCGATTCTGTTCCATTGATCTATGTGTCTGTTTTTGTGCCAGTACCATACTGTCTTGATGATGACAGCTTTGTAATAGAGCTGGAAGTCCGGAATTGTGATGCCGCCAGCTTTGCTTTTCTTTTTCAATATTCCTCTGGCTATTCGGGGTCTCTTCTGGTTCCATACAAATTTTAGGATTCTTTGTTCCATTTCTTTGAAAAAAGTGGATGGTATTTTGATGGGGATTGCATTGAATGTGTAGATTGCTCTAGGTAGCACTGATATCTTCACAATATTTGTTCTTCCAATCCATGAGCATGGAATGTTTTTCCATTTCTTTGTGTCTTCTTCAATTTCTTTCATGAGTATTTTATAGTTTTCTGAGTACAGATCCTTTGCCTCTTTGGTTAAATTTATTCCTAGGTATCTTATGGTTTTGGGTGCAATTGTAAATGGGATCGACTTCTTGATTTGTCTCTCTTCTGTCTTGTTGTTGGTGTATAGGAATGCCACTGATTTCTGTGCATTGATTTTATATCCTGCCACTTTACTGAATTCTTGTATGAGTTCTAACAGTTTTGGGGTGGAGTCTTTTGGGTTTCCCACATACAGTATCATATCATCTGCAAAGAGTGTGAGTTTGACTTCCTCTTTGCTGGTTTGGTTGCTTTGATTTCTTTTTGTTGTCTGATTGCTGTGGCTAGGACTTCTAATACTATGTTGAATAGCAGTGGTGATAGTGGACAACCCTGCCGCGTTCCTGACCTTAGGGGAAAAGCTCACAGCTTTTCCCCATTGAGAATGATATTCACTGTAGGTTTTTCGTAGATGGCTTTTAAGATATTGAGGTATGTACCCTCTATCCCTATACTCTGAAGAGTTTTGATCAAGAAAGGATGCTGTACTTTGTCAAATGCCTTTTCTGCATCTATTGAGAGGATCATATGATTCTTGTTCTTTCTTTTGTTAATGTATTGTATCACATTGATTGATTTGAGGATGTTGAACCAAACTTGCAGCCCGGGGATAAATCCCACTTGGTCATGGTGAATAATCCTTTTCATGTACTGTTGGATCCTATTGGCTAGTATTTTGGTGAGAATTTTTGCATCCATATTCATCAAGAATATTGGTCTGTAATGCTCCTTTTTGATGGGGTCTTTCTCTGGTTTGGGGATCAAGGTAATGGTGGCCTCCTAAAATGAGTTTGGAAGTTTTCCTTCCATTTCTATTTTTTGGAACAGTTTCAGGAGAATAGGTATTAATTCTTTTTGAAATGTTTGATAGAATTCCCCTGGGAAGCCATCTGGCCCTGGGCTTTTGTTTGTTGGGAGATTTTTGATGACTGCTTCAATTTCCTTAGTGGTTATAGGTCTGTTCAGGTTTTCTATTTCTTCCTGGTTCAATTTTGGTAGTTGATACATCTCTAGGGATGCACCCATTTCTTCCAGGTTATCGAATTTGTTGGCATAGAGTTGCTCATAATATGTTCTTATAATTGTTTGTATGTCTTTGGTGTTGGTTGTGACCTCTCCTCTTTCATTCATGATTTTGTTGATTTGGGTCATTTCTCTTTTTGTTTTGATAAGTCTGGCCAGGGGTTTATCAATCTTGTTAATTCTTTCAAAGAACCAGCTCCTAGTTTCATTGATCTGTTCTACTGTTCTTTTGGTTTCTAGTTCATTGATTTCTGCTCTAATCTTTATTATTTCTCTTCTCCTGCTGGATTTAGGCTTTATTTGCGCTTCTTTCTCTAGCTCCTTTAGGTGTAGGGTTAGGTTGTGTATTTGAGACCTTTCTTGTTTCTTGAGAAAGGCTTGTATTGCTATATACTTTCCTCTCAGGACTGCCTCTGCTGTATCCCAAAGATTTTGAACAGTTGTGTTTTCATTTTCATTGGTTTCCATGAATTTTTTTAATTCTTCTTTAATTTCCTGTTTGATCCATTCATTCTTTAGTAGGATGCTCTTTAGCCTCCATGTATTTGAGTTCTTTCCGACTTTCCTCTTGTGATTGAGTTCTAGTTTCAAAGCATTGTGGTCTGAAAATATGCAGGGAATGATCCCAATCTTCTGGTACCGGTTGAGACCTGATTTGTGACCTAGGGTGTGATCACTTCTGGAGAATGTTCCATGGGCACTAGAGAAGAATGTGTATTCTGTTGCTTTGGGATGGAATCCTCTGAATATGTCTGTGAAGTCCATTTGGTCCAGTGTGTCATTTAAGGTCTTTATTTCCTTGTTGATCTTTTGCTTAGATGATCTGTCCATTTCAGTGAGGGGGGTGTTAAAGTCCCCCACTATTATTGTATTGCTGTCAATGTGTTTCTTCACTTTTGTTATTAATTGCCTTATAAAATTGGCTGCTCCCATGTTAGGGGCATAGATATTTACAATTGTTAGATCTTCTTGTTGGATAGACCCTTTAAGTAGGATGTAGTGTCCTTCTTCATCTCTTATTACAGTCTTTGTTTTAAAATCTAATTTGTCTGATATAAGGATTGCCACCCCAGCTTTCTTTTGGTGTCCATTAGCATGGTAAATGGTTTTCCACCCCCTCACTTTCAATGTGGGGATGTCTTTGGGTCTAAAAGGAGTCTCTTGCAGACAGCATATGGATGGGTCTTGTTTTTTAATCCAATCTGATAGCCTGTGTCTTTTGATTGGGGCATTTAGCCCCTTACATTCAGGGTAACTATTGAAAGGTATGAATTTAGTGCCATTGTATTGCCTGTATGTGACTGTTACTGTATATTGTCTGTGTTCCTTTCTGATCTATGCTGCTTTTAGGCTCTCTCTTTGCTTAGAGGACCCCTTTCAATATTTCTTGGAGGGCTGGTTTTGTGTTTGCAAATTCCTTTAGTTTTTGTTTGTCCTGGAAGCTTTTTATCTCTCCTTCAATTTTCATTGAGAGCCTAGCTGGATATAGTATTCTTGGTTGCATATTTTTCTTGTTTAGTGCTCTGAAGATCTCATGCCAGTCGTTTCTGGCCTGCCAGGTCTCTGTGGATAGGTCTGTTGTCAATCTAATATTTCTACCATTGTAGGTTACATATCTCTTCTCCCGAGCTGCTTTCAGGATTTTCTCTTTGTCTCTGAGACTCATAAGTTTTACTATTAGATGTTGGGGTGTTGACCGATTTGTATTGATTCTGAGAGGGGTTTTCTGTGCCTCCTGGATTTTGATGCCTGTTTCCTTCCCCACATTAGGGAAGTTCTCTGCTATTATTTGCTCCAATATACCTTCTGCCCCTCTCTCTCTTTCTTCTTCTTCTGGGATCCCAATTATTCTAATGTTGTTTTGTCTTATCATATCACTTATCTCTCGAATTCTGCCCTCGTGATCCTATAGTTGTTTCTCTCTCTTTACTCAGCCTCTTTATTTTCCATCATTTCGTCTTCTATATCGCTGATTCTCTCTTCTGCTTCATTTATCCTAGCAGTTAGTGCCCCCATTTTTGATTGCACCTCATCAATAGCCTTTTTGATTTCGACTTGGTTAGATTTTAGTTCTTTTATTTCTCCAGAAAGTGTTTCTCTAATAACTTCCACGCTTTTTTCAAGTCCAGCTAGTATCTTTAAATCATGCTTCTGAACTCTAGGTCCGACATCGTACTAATGTCCGTATTGAGTAGGTCCCTGGCTGACGGTACTGCCTCTCGTTCTTTTTGCTGAGATGATTTTTTTCGTCTTGTTATTTTGTCCAGAGGAGAATAGATGAATGAGAGAACAAAATGCTAACAGGTTAACAATGTCCCCAGCAAATATACTCTACAATTCAGAAAAGACCTGAAACCAGGGGAAAAGAAAGGGAAAGAAAGAAAAAAGAGAAAAAAAACACAAAAAGAAAAAGATAAAAACAAAAACAGAACAATAGAAAAAAAAAACAGAATACGATCAAATATGATCAGGCTAGTGCATAGATCAGTGCCACACACTAGATTTTGGGCGTATTTTGGTCTGTTAGAAAAAATTGCCTCCTAAAATTTTAAAGGAAGAAAGACATATATGTACAAAATAAAGGTTGATGCAATGAAGGGATGGAGGATGACTGTAAAGATAAAAATTATAAAAAATTTTATAAAAGGAATTGATAAGGTGTTTGAAAAAAGAAAGAAGAAGATTAAAAAAAAAGAGAGAGAGAATGATCAGGCAGGAGACTAGAACAAAGCCATACACTAGTGATTTAGGGTATATTTCGATCTGTTAGAAGAAACTGTATCTTAAAATTTTAAAGAGAGAACAACTTATATGTATATGCCAAAAATAAGGGTAACTACTATGAAGGGATAAAATATGACTCTAAAAATGAAAAATAAAAAATGTTTTTTTAAAAAAGGGATTGATAAGATGTTGGTTGAAAAAGGGGAAAAGAAAAATAAAAAAAAAGTTAAAAAAATTAACTTTGAAAAACTAATGAATCATAGTAAAAAAAGCTATGAATTCTATGTGCAGTATTCCCCTAGTGCTGGAGTTCTCCCGTTCTCCTTGATCGGTAAATTTGGTCTTGGCTTGCTGGCTGTTCGTGCTGATCTTCTGGGGGAGGGGCCTGTTGCCGTGGTTCCCAAATGTCTTTGCCGGAGGCGGAATTGCCCCACCCTTGTCGGTCGGGGCTAAGCCATCTGCTCGGGTTTGCTCTCAGGAGCTTTTGTTTCCTGCAAGCTTTCTGTACAGCCCTGGAGGACCAGGGTGAAAATGGTGGCCTCCCAATCTCCACCTGGAGGAGCTGAGAACTCTGTGCCCTGCTCCTCAGTGCGCCCCCAGAGAAAAGCAGTCACTCCCATCTCCCTGGTCTCCGGCCGCACTCCGTGCTCACCCGGCCTGTGACCGAGCGTTTCTATCTCTGGCACCTGACCCCATATGGAGTCTCCAAACCCAGAAGATCCCTGTGGTGTGTTTACATCCCGCTCCTCCCGGGGAAGGAAGAGGAGTCTCCCCGGCTCTGCCGCTTATTGGGTCCCTGCTGGAGGATCAGTGGCCCGACAGGGCCCCGGATCACAGTTTATGGCAACCCCGAGCTGAGAGCCCACGCCTCGGCTCCGTCTCTGCAGCCGGCTTCCCCACTCCAATACCTGGGAGCTCTGCTGCCCTCAGGCACCCCCGGTCTTTCTGTGACCCCGAAGGTCCTGAGACCACACTGTCCCATGAGGGTTCCACCCCCTGCTTAGCCACTGGAGTGACGTCCCTCAGCGGAGCCAACTTCTTAAAAGTTCCGACTTTGTGCTCCGCGGCTCCAGCACTTGCCAGAAGCAGCCGGTGGAGGCCCCCTCCCCCGCCGTCTATCCTCCCAAATATCACCTCAGATTCACTTCTCCGCACATCCTACCTTCCAGTAAGTGGTCGCTTCTCTGTTCAGAGAGTTGTTGCTACTCTCTTCTTCGATCTCCTGTTGAGTTCGTAGGTGTTCAGAATGGTTTGATCCCTTTCAGCTGAATTCCTGAGACCAGACGAAATCCAGGTCTCCTACTCCTCCACCATCTTGCTTCCTTCCACCCTTTTAATTTCAAAAGAATTTTGAAATTAAAAATTTCAAAATTCCAAAATTTAATTTCAAAAGAATATTTCACTTGCAAACTTTTTAAACAATGGTTGGTTCATCGTTCACTCTAAAAATTGTTTTCTAATGATTGGTGTCTAGGTCACAGTTATTTTTATAAATCTGTTACTTAGTAGGTGTAATATGTATTTATGGCTTAAATTTTGCAAATAATTTCATGTCAAAGTGGCCCAAGAATAGAAATGGGTGTACCTGAAGTTATGTTTGAGAGGCAATAGGTTTGTCGAGCCCTTTCCATTGAATTCCCTAGGACCACCCTTGGTGTTAGTATGCTCGTTAAGAATTCTCAGGCTGGGTATCATAGTGGTGTCCATTTGCAAAGGTCTAGAAAAGTTACAATAGGTGACATTTTTAGGCTTTCCGGTTTATCAAGTACTTTTGATGTCTGCTGTTTTCTCTTAGTTTTTGTCTTTTCAAACACAAAATAAGTTGAGATCTGAGCAGGCAAGTTTTCTTTGTTTTCTGACCATTCTTCTTACTGTCATCCATCTTCCTTCTCCATGATTCTGCTATCAATAATGAAAATGGGGCTTTTCTTCCTCTAATACCCAAGAATACCTAGGTCCCCAGGCCTGGAAGCCTTGCACTTATTCATGAAAAATTGGTTACATTTCCCTCTTTCCAATGTCCTCCTCACTATATCACAATTCATGGTCCTTAGACTGGACTCTGAATGTCATAAAGTGGGAAAAACTCTAATCTGCAGTAAAGAACTTGTCTATGAAGTCAAACCAGGAGGTCCAGAGCTGAAACTATCTCTATACAGTTTCCTAGCATGAAAGCCAAACACAAGAGTTGAAATGTTTAAGGAACAAGCACTCCTCCTGATGATCCCTTTCTTTCTCTTTTTTTTTTTAAGATTTTATTTATTTATTTGAGAGAAAGAATGAGAGAGAGAGAGAGAGCACATGGGAGAGGGGAGGGTCAGAGAGAGAAGCAGACTCCCTGCCGAGCAGGGAGCCCAATGCGGGACTTGATCCTGGGACTCCAGGATCATGACCTGAGCCGAAGGCAGTCGCTTAACCATCTGAGCCACCCAGGTGCCCCTGATGATCCCTTTCTTTTCTGTTTTTCTAGTTACTATGTTATTTATTTGTTTGTTTATTATTTTAATTCCAGTATAGTTAACATACAGTGTTATATTTGTTTCACGTGTACAATATAGGGATTCAACAATTCTTTTCATTACTCAGTGGTCATCATGATGTCATGATAAGTGTCCTCTTAATCCCCATCACCTATTTCACCCATCCCCCCACCCATCTCCTCTCTGGTAACCATCAGTTTGTTCCCTATAGTTAAGAGCCTGTTTTTTTGTTTGTCTCTTTTTTTGTTCATTTGTTTCCTAAATTCTACATATGAGTGAAATCATGTGGTATTTGTCTTTCTGTGACTGATGTATTTCACTTATTGTACTATCTAGGTCCAACCATGTTGTTGCAAATGGCACGATTTTATTCTTTTTTACAGCTGAATAATATCCCTGCCTGTGTGTGTGTGTGTGTGTGTGTGTGTGTACTACATCTTCTTTATCCATTCATCTATCAATAGACACTTGGACTGCTTCTATAATTTTGCCATTGTAAATAATGCTGCAATAAACATAGGGATGCATATATCCTTTTGATTTAGTGTGTGTATTCTTTGGGTAAATACCCAGTAGTGTGATTCCTGGATCATAAGGTAGTTCTATTTTTAACTCTCTAAGGAATCTCCATATTGTTTTCCACAGTGGCTGCACCAGTTTGCATTCCCAACAGTGCAAGAGGGTCCTTTTCCTCCACACTCTAGCCAATACATGTTTCTTGAGGTTTTCATTTTAGCCATTCTAACAGGTGTGAGATGATATCTCCTGAATGATCCCTTTCAATGACTTCACGGTGCAGATGAAGAAATTGAGTCATCTTGCACAGAAAGGAAAAGTCATCTGCTCAAGAAAACATCTTGGTCTCTAATATACTTTAGCATAAAAATTGACATTGGCAAAGCAATTGGATTATGAAGAATTTTTTACTACCTTCTTTGTTCAAGAATTCTGTCATTAAAATGTGTAGTTATTTTGTGATTATTCACAGCATTTGAAACAACAGCTTGAGTACAGACTGGGTCTTCCTTCTGAAAGTATCAAACCACTTTTGAGTCTTTTATCTCAGCTGGCAGAACCTGGCACATATCCTGCTCATTCTAGCAGATCTTAAGGGCTATTAATAAAATATTAATACACATTATGTATATATTCATATTTCATTGTAAACATATTTACCAATTTTTGTTCTTCTCAGATATAATACTCCATGAGTATTATAATGAGAGGGAGACATTGGCTGTCCAAGACCAAATACAAATATCAGAAGATTAACACTCATTCTTTTAAAGTCTTTCTTTCAGCATTTGAATATTACTGTCATGGCCTTAATGCAGACAGTGAACACATAGGTGCGTGTTCACGGATTGGAGGGATTAGGTAAAACTACCCCCCTGCTGAGCCCTTGGGAAACCACACTAAGCATTTTATGTGTATAGATGGTCCCTTGCTGTTTTTTTTTTCTTTAAAAGTAGAAAAAAACCAGGGCTCATGATGTTAATGTCCTGTTGTAAAAGGACAAAAACAGATGTGATGGAGGGTCTCCAGATTTTCCTGCCTCCAACCCTCACATCTTTAAGTTTCCCCTTTCTGCCTTTATTGGGCTATCTTCCCTGCCCTTGAACCTTAATTAATAAAAAAAAAAAAAACCCACAAGACTTGCTAAAATAGTTCTTGAGAGTAATGTTCTCACAGTTATCAGTACAGCATTGCACAGATGATCCTGAGCAAAAGGCACAAAAACTAGAACAGAACTCAAGCAGTCACCCACTATTCGGTGAGTTTTGTAGCTGCAGTTAAAGAGAAACACAGTTACCTGAGTCCAACTGGACAGACACATTTCCTCTCTTGCACTTGCTCTTATGGAACCCTGGCCCTGCTTTGAGTCGAAGTTACCTTTCTCAGGTCCCCTCTGATGCGCATGAGCTGAGCAAAGCTTTTATTCAAGCCACTTCAACTATTTTCTTTTCACACTTTGAAACAGAAACTAGCCAAATCCTGTTCACCTTAGTATCTCCTCTTGGAAATCCTCATTCACTCCTAAGGACTGGGTGGGTGCCGGCCATAATCTCAGCCAATCCAGAAAGTCCTTTATTATGGCATTTAACATACTGAATGACAATTACCTCTGTTACTCTCAAGAGAATATAAGCTCCCTGAAGGCAACACAAGACTTTGTCTTGTGTTGACACGTAGGAGACACTCATGTATTTCCTAAATGAATGACTGACTGACCTGAGTCATGTAGGTACAAAGTGGTGATACGTTCTTATGGAGCTTGCTTCATTTGAAATCTAGCCATGCTTCTTAACCTGGCCTGATCTCAGTAATTAACTGTGTCAAAAGAATGTGTTTATGGAGAAATAGAGTAACTGAAGGGCTGCTCATTATCACCAATTTCTAAGGAAAACTCTCTGGGTTTCATTTCCATAATTCAGCTCTTACTTTGTGTTTCAGATGATGTCATACAACATAATCACTATCGATTTGTTCTTGGCAAATTACTGCTGGACATTAAACCTGGTAGCAACATTCTTACATTAGGGTTTTCTCTGTCCCCACCTTCTCCATCTTCTTCCCTGTGAGTTGTTTTGGTAGGCTTAAATATCATGGGTAATTTTAAGTTTCTGCACAGACCCAGTAGTATTGACCTGAAAAATGATGGTTCCTTTGGATGGATGAGTGCTGTCATCTTCTAGACTGGCTGTTTCTTTGATGACCCAAAGTCTCTAAAATATGAGTCAGTATCCTTGGGGATGAGGTCTTGATTGGTTCAATTTCTTAGTCTCAGCTAAGAAAAATGTTATGTCTTTTATAGAGTATGGAATATAGAATATGGCTTATTGGACTTCATGTTAGTAGCTCAGAACACGGCACATAGTAGATATTCCTTAAGTGTTTGCCGAGTGAGAGGAAAATGGACAATTAGGGATTATAATCATTGCAACAAGTCATGATAGAAATGAGACCAGGTGCTATCAGAGGTCAAAGAGAAGTTGGGTTAGCACAATCATATTTGGTGTCCTCTGTTCCTTCTTTTTATCGCTTTTACCTCCTTCACTTTCAACCTAACGGGAAAAAGAATCCCTAGATTGGTGTCATGAGATTTTACTGTTCCCCAAAACTGTTCTTCAAAGTGTGTGCCATGGGATTTTAGTTCCACAAGGTGCAGATGTCACCTTGTCACACAGTGTATGGGGATGCTGGCAATAGCCACTTGTCTCTTCTGGGCACACATTGTTCCAGAAACTCTGATGGCTTCCTCCCTCTAGCTCCTGGAACTCTCTACCTAAGGGGCTTTCTTTGAGTTCAACCCACATGCAGGGCAAAATAGAGGTGCTGAGGAGTTGATAGCCCTGGGCTTAGTCTTTGACCAGGGATGGGAGTTGGTAGACGAAAACCTCAGCTTCTTTGCCTCTCTTTGGTGGGGCAACTCTGAGGTGTGTTCAGTGCTGTCACCTAGAAGTCACCAGAGGGATCTAGAGAGGTAACCTGCTCATTAACATAGCCTATATTTTCTTTCTTCTCTGTCCTGTTTCCCTTCTCCACTTCCTTAATAAACTATTTGCATTCCAATCCTTATTTTAGTTCCACTACTCGGAGAACCAATGCTAAGATACATATCAAATGGCTTCTTTAGTCAAAGAAAATTGGAAAGTATTGGGTTAAAGTTACACAGGTGTCTGCTGCTTCTCAGAGTCTTTAATATGCTAATATTTATTGTGACTATCCAAGAGAGGGAATTAGTGTAGATTATTCCCAAACTTAATTAGGATTGGCTCTCCCCCCATCCCCAAGCATTTTATGAGATTAGTTCGTGAGGAACAAACCTGGGAATTATACTTTTGGGACATTCTAACACCAACAAAACCTCCTTATAAGAAGTATTTTGTAACAAGATCGTTGGCCTCAAAGAATTAGGAATTTTTATATTATAATTACTAGTTATGAGTAGTTTGAATAACCCATCATGGTTTTCAAAGGGTAAGAAACTCTGAACTGCTTTGAGGGCATAACTTCAGCTCCACTGTGGGTGATCAGCCTTGGTGAGCAGACGGTTAATGCAAATGATGGGGTCACCTCCGACAAGGAAGTCATGGCAATGGTCAATGCAGTAACATTTTAAGCTTTGTGACCTTGATAGAAATACAACACTTTGATTTGGAAAGACGGCTATGATTCCCATTTAATAAATGAGGAAACTGAAGCTCTCAGAAAGGTTAAGTGAAGTCTCCAGAGTCATACTGCTAAAAAAAGAAATGACAAGTCCAGGGCCAGAAGGTTGAGCTCCACCCTAGCCCAGTGTTCTTTCCTCTGTTCCGCATTGCTTCTGTGTGATGTGGGAGCAAGAGGATCGGAATGGAGAGACAGACTGGACATAATGTAAAAACTGGAGCTGGGGGTTTGTTTTATGAGCTCCTAACTTGGTGGGTCTTTGTATCCTTGGACAGAAATTAAAGTCCATGTTCCCTTTCCCATTCATTTCCCTTTCTGTGATGTTCTGTTACTTCTTCCTTAAACACATTAGGATAGCCAAGGTAGTGAAGATTTCCATTCCAGTGTGTCTTATGTCACAACCTCTTCTCTATGCATTTATATCTTTCTGAGAAACCTAGTTTGTGGACCACACGATTTGATTTCAGGAGAGGGTCTTGTATTAACACTGCTTTCTTGTTCTTGAATGAAAGGACCAGAGGTGATACAAGTTTTTTTTTTTTTTTAACACTTGATCGTTAAGTACTTTTTATTTTAAATAGTATTTTAAACTGTGAGAGCTTAATGATCTGAACAAGAAAACTAGAAGCAAGGCTTATAGTTCTAGATCTGGGAAAAAATCTACTGGAGACCTTTTAAAAGAAAATAAAATGGGTGTTGGAAAAGCTGTCCTTTGAGTTTCTCTACTTTGCCTTGGAATTTCTGGTAATAAATCTGTGTGCTGTGTCACTACCATAGTTCAACTGTACATCACTTAGTCTTTCTCTACTTTCTGTGGTTTTTTTTTAATATGTCTAATACTCTGAAGACAATTCTAAGAGATTCTGACAATGACAAATGCTTTATGAATTCTGAAAGGTAAAATTAAAAAAAAAATAACCAAAGACTTAGTCATATAGAAATTCTGGTTCTTGAAAGTGGGGTACAACACAATGGTTCTCAGTCCACATGCACCATAATACATAGGGTGGAGGATGCTTCATGATGCCTTTGTTATGGGCATACCCAACCCTGGCTATGGTGTCACTTCTTTCTCTTTCATTCAAGAGAATCTGTCCTACTGAAAAGTAATCTTTTTTTTTTAAGATTTTATTTATTTGACAGAGAGAGAGATAGCGAGAGCAGGAACACAAGCAGAGGGAGTGGAGCAGGGAGCCCGATGTGGGGCTCGATCCCAGGACTCTGGGATCATGACCTGAGCCCAAGGCAGACGCTTAACGACTGAGCCACCCAGGCGCCCCTGAAAAGTAATCTATTACAAATTCAGTAACTTATCACTAATGTTATTTTAAAGAATATGTTAAAAATAATTAAACGTTTAAAAATAATTATTTTAACACCAAAGCTTCACGTCCATTTGCAGAGGATGAGTCCATACTCTTGTAAAAAACATATAAAACAGTAGATATGCATATAGATTAAAAAGTAAGGGCACCTGGGTGGCTCAGATGGTTGGGCGTCTGCCTTCGGCTCAGGTCATGATCCCAGGCTCGTGGGATCGAGTCCGGCATCAGGCTCCCTGCTCCTTGGGAGCCTGCTTCTCCCTCTGCCTCTCTCTCTCTCTCTCTGTCTCTCATGAATAAATAAATAAAAAGTTAAAAAAAAAAAAGTAAAACTTCCCTTTCCTCCTACTCTACCCTTTCAACTCTGTTCCGTTCCCGGAATAATCACTATCTATGGTTTGAGGTTGTATCCTTCCTCAACGGAAGACCACTTAGGGACTTCTGTTGTCGTTATTGTTGTTGGTATTTTCACTGTTACAAACAATGCTGCATTTTGTGTGCCTGGCCAGTATTTCCCAGGATGGAGAGTATACCTATTTTAAACTCTGACAGATACTGCCGATGCCTCCAAAGGACTAGAACAAGATACACATCCACAGTCTGAGATTTGACCCATCCCCCCACCCCATCCCCTTTGCCAATACTGAATGTTATCACTTCATTTTTCCAAGTCAGTGGTAGAAAAATGGCACTGCTATTTCCATTTGCATTTGCTTGGCCATGAGTGAGATGAAAAACAACTTTTTAACAGTCTTTTGGCCATTTGGCTTCTTTACAAATTATTTATTCATAACTTCACTGATTCTTTACCTGTTGTGTCTTAACTCCAAATCAGCAAAATCTGATTTTGCTTTGTTGTGCTGGAACTGGAGCTCTGAAGACTGGGTGCCTCAGTCATTCTTACTTCTTCGGGTCTATCACTGTAGGGAGGCTCTATATTAGAGGGAGGTTGGAAATTAGCAGAATGGGAGAAAGGGACTTACTTCATGTTTCTTCCTGTTGCTGTGAGCATTGCTCCAGGAGAGGCAGGGAGCTCCAATGGTGGGCTTCTCTCAGCCTCCCCAGAATGAGTCACATCTTCTGCCACCCCTCACAGGTTCTGGTAACCCTACCTCTTTATTTTCTTGTTCTCCCAGCCTTAGAAGTGATAGCTGCTTTCTACGGTTAACATGTCTAGGTTACCCCAGTGTTACCCCCTTTCCTCCTTCAGCCCTCCAACACTTGGGTAGCCAACTTCCTGTATTAAATCCCCCATTCAAAATACTTATTGTGTTTCTGTTTTACTGACTGGTCCTTGACTACTGGCTTATTTATCAATTAGGATATTTGTATTATTATTAGTTTTCAAGAGCTCTTCCTTTTTTTTTTTAAAGAACCCTTTCTAACTTAATACATTGCTTTAAATGTTGTAAATATATTCTTTCAATTCAAAATTTCCATATTCTTATTATTGTGTCTTAACTTGGGGTCTTCTAGAAGATATAACTTGAGGCAAAAATTATAAGAAAATGATTTAGTAGAGGATGCAAATCATGGCCCCCAGAATGTGGGGCAATAAAAAGGTGTAAGAGGGGGAAAGTAATGCAGAATGTTTGATTACTGAGCTGGCCAGAACCTCAGAAGAAAGAAAAAACAGCATGGCAAATTTATCAGTCCTTTGGGGCTGGTAAGGCCGTTTGGAATCACTGTATCTTGGAATAAACTGTTTGGGGGATAAGGATGAGAGAATTACGTATAGGCTTCTTTCTTAAACTTGTCCCCTACCTCTCATTGCTCACACTTTTCCCCATCATAGTCAGCCTTGGTACTTATCCAGCACTCCTCCCTCCCAGAGTCCAGGGAAGTCAGAACTGCTGTAGATATGACAGTTGGGCCTGCTCCCTGAAATTACCAGGACCCCACTGCAGCAGGGACGACAAGGCCATGCTGGAACCCAATCTCAAGTCCCTCAAGGAGAATGAGAAACCCAGCAGTATTAGACGACAAGTGATGGCTGGCATCCCCAGGGTCTCCACCGAGCAGGTAGTCCAGACATGGGAGCAGGTGGGCCTGACCAAATCTGGGGAAACACAGACCATCTACCCTATGGATAAATATGGTACAATATGGATACGTTTCTGCATTCTACAATCTGTTCCACTGATCTGCTTGTCAATAAGTCTTTATATCTACATTGATTTGTAAAAAGATCTTTCCCATTCCTATGTATTTTACATGCTTCATCATTTTAGAATTCCAAATCTTCTTGAGAATTTTATTGGAAGTAATTGATTTATTGATTAATTTAAATAGAACTAACATTTGTTTTTTGTTTTTTTTTGTTTTTTTTTAAGATTTTATTTATTTATTTGAGAGAGAGAGAATGAGAGATAGAGAGCATGAGAGGGAAGAGGGTCAGAGGGAGAAGCAGATTCCCCGCTGAGCAGGGAGCCCGATGTGGGACTCGATCCCGGGACTCCAGGATCATGACCTGAGCCGAAGGCAGTCGCTTAACCAACTGAGCCACCCAGGCATCCCTAAATAGAACTAACATTTGTAAATCTTCCCAGGCAGAAAAATGGCTTGTCTTTCCATACATTTGGGGTTATTTGAGTTTCTACAATTTTTTTCATTTATTTTATTTTATTAAGGTTTTATTTTATTTATTTATTTATTTTTATTGTGTTATGTTAATCACCGTACATTACATCATTAGTTTTTGATGTAGTGTTCCAAGATTCATTGTTTGCATATAACACCCAGTGCTCCATTCAGTACGTGCCCTCCTTAATACCCATCACCAGGCTAACCCATCCCTCCACCTCCCCTCCCTTCTAGAACCCTCAGTTTGATTCTCAGAGTCAGGTTTTATTTTAATTCCAGTATTGTTAAAATACAGTGTTATATTAGTTTCAGGTGTACAATATAGTGATTCAACAATTCTGTACATTACTCAGTGCTCATCATAATATGTATACTCTTTAATCCCTATCACCTATTTCACCCATCCCCCTCACCTCCCATCTGGTAGCCACCCATTTGTTCTTTATAATTAAGAGTCTGTTTCTTGGTTTGTCTCTCTCTCTTTTTCTTTTTTTCTTTTCCTTTGTTTTGTTTCTTAAATTCCACGTATGAGTGAAATCATATATTTTTCTTTCTCTGACTGACTTCATCTGGCATTATACTCTGTGGTTCCATCCATGTTGTTGCAAATATGATTTCATTCCTTTTTATGGCTGAATAATATTCCATCGTGTGTGTGTGTGTGTGTGTGTGTGTGTGTGTACAAACCACATTTTCTTTATTCATTCATCTATCAATGGACACTTGGATTGCTTTTATAATTTGGCTATTATAAATATTGCAATAAACATAGGAGTGCATAGATCTTTTCAAATTCATGTTTTCATATTCTTTGGGTAAATACCCAGTAGTGTGATTACTGGGTCATAGGGTAGTTCTATTTTTAATTTTTTTTTTTAAAGATTTTATTTATTTATTTGACAGAGAGAGAGACAGCGAGAGCAGGAACACAAGCAGGGGGAGTGGGAGAGGGAGAAGCAGGCTTCCCGCAGAGCAGGGAGCCCGATGTGGGACTCGATCCCAGGACCCTGGGATCATGACCTGAGCCGAAGGCAGACGCTTAACGACTGAGTCACCCAGGCGCCCTATTTTTAATTTTTTTTGAGGAACCTCCAGGCTGTTTTCCACAGTGGCAGCCCCAGTTTTCATTCCCACCAGCAGCACACAAAGGTTCTTTTTTCTCCATAACCTCGCCAACACTTGTTATTTCTAGTTTTTACAAAAAAATTTCTTCTACGATTTTTAAAAAATTACTTTCTTCCCATCTTGCATATTCCCTCTTGGATTTTACTCCCAGTTTTAATTGCATTTTGTGATCTCTTTTCGCACAATGCCATTTTCTACTTGCTTGTTTCTGGCCATTTGTATATTATTGATTACCCAATTCAGTCACCTCCTAGAGTTTTCCCATGAGTGGTAATAGTTGACCAGTAGTTTTTGTTGGATTTTTAGGTAGATAAAAGCAATACAACTTCATCTCTTTTTTCACTATTTATACATTTTATTTGTTTCTATTTTTATTTTCTCATCCTCCTGTTCCGTGTTGATTAGCAAGTGTAATAGTGGGCACTCTTATAATTCTTTTATGGGAATGCTTTTAGAAATTAATGTTAGCTTTGATTTTTTAATAAGTATTTTCTCAATCTAAGAAAATATGTATAGATATTTTATCATCTATGCTTATTGGGAGGTTGATTTCAAACAAAAGTATTAAATTTTGTTAAATATTTTTCTAGCATCTTTTCATTAAGAAGATTATATTGCTCTGATACTTTAATCTGGCAATTGCAATCTTTTTAATAGTAGCTTTCCTAATATTAAGTACCCTTGCATTATTGGGACATAATAGTCATAATTTATCTCTCTTGTAATATACTACTAGATTGCATTTGCTAATATTTATTTAAGATAAGAGATCTATAAGCATAAATGAGATTGACCTTTTTCTGCTTTTGTGTTGTCCTGATGTGTAATAAGTATTAGGTTACACTGGACTTGTAGATTGAGTCCACAAGTTTTCTAGAAGGGTTTGTAACATAGGAATTAGCTGTTTTCTTGAAAGTTTGAAGAACTAACCAAAGAAACCATCTAGGTATGATAACAATAGAAAGTTGACTACTTCTAAAGTGCTTCTGTAGTTACTGCTTTGTTGATTTAAATTTGGAATTTATATTTTTCTATAAAATCAGTTATTTCTAACAAGATTTTTCAAATGTATTTTCATAATGTTGTGTGTAATACATACTTTTAAAAACCTCTTGTATATTAGTAGTTGTGATTGTCTTTTTCATTCTCAGATTTTGTGCCTTCTTTATTGCTTTTTTCCTAAGCAGATACTCTACAAATTTAATGAATTCATTGGTTTTAAAAACAAAGGCAAGACTTTAATCAATTGAGACTTTTTGGTTGGGTGTTTTATACTGTTTACATGCGTTTTTATTCTTACTAATTCCTTTTTCTATTTATTTTACGTTTTCATTGCAGTTCCTTTTTAGCTTCCAGTGTTGAATGAATAGTTCATTTATTTTCAATTTGTTTTTTTTTCCCTTCAGACACAAGCACATATGGCTATTCACTTTCCTATGAAAGTAGATTTTATGTCATTCCATGAATTTAGTATTTAATGCTAACATCGCCATTCATTTATAAAACATTTTAATTTATTTTATTTCCATTTTTAACACCTTAGTTATTAAGGTATAATTGACATACTGCCCATATGTGAAATGTAAAATCTGATAAGTTTTGACATTTATGTATGCCCATTAAGCTATCACCACAGTCAAAATAATGAACATATCTACTATCCTCAAGTTTCCACTTCTGCCTTTATAAATCCTCTCTCCTGTCTGTGTAACCCCCATATAGCCACTGACTTGCTTTCTATAACTATACATTAGTTTGAATTTTCTAGATTCTTTTTATAAATGGCATCATAAAGAACATACTCTTTTTTAGCTAAATTCTTTCACTTAGCATAATTATTTTGAGATTCATCCATGTGAAACTCATTCTTTTTCATTGTAATATTATATTTTATGAATATGCCACTATTTGTTTATCCATTCATCTGTTGATGGATGTTTGTTGTTTTCAATTTGAGATTATTACAAATAAAGATGTCTTTGTGTGAACAGAGGCTTTCATTTCTCTTAGGAAATATCTAGGAGTGTAATGTATGGATCTTAAATATAGGCACCTGTGTAATTTGTCGGATCACCACCAACTGTTTTACAAAGTTGTTGTATCATTTTACATTTCACCAGTAGTATATGAGAGTTCAGTTATTCTATAACCTCACCAATATTTAATATTGTAAGTCTTTTGAATTTTAGACATTCTAGGTATATAGTAGCATCTCATTGTGGTTTTACTTTGTGTTTTCCTAATGACAGATAATGTTGGGTATCTTTTCATGTGTTTAGTTGCCATCTGCACATATTCTTTGGTAAAGTGTTCAAATCTTCAAATTATAAATAGCATTAAATTTTATTTCAATTTATGATTGTTCAAGGTTAGAAAATAGAAAATAAAAATGCAATTGGGTTTTGTTGACTGAAATATATTTTAAAATATAAAATAGATATAATTATGTTATATATAATTATATAAATTATATAATATATTATATCTATTTTCTATAATATACAAATATAATAAATATATGTTTTATATATTTTATAGTATACATATTATATATATTTTATATTATATACTTATATATATTTATATTATATACATATATATAATATAAAATATACATTACATGTAATTTTTATAAATGTATATATATAAATATATATAAATTTCTTTATTCATTCACCCATCAGTGGATCCTTAGGTTGTTTCCATATCTTGGCTATTATAAATAATGTTGTAATGAAGATGGGAGTGAATATGTTTTCAAGTTAGTGTTTTTGTTTCCTTCAGAAAATATCCAGAAGTGAAATCACTGTGTCAAAAGGTAGTTCTATTTTTTAATTTTTTGAGAGCGCTCCATCTTGTTTTCCACAGTGGCTGCACCAATTTATATTCCCACCAAGAGTGCACAAGCGTTCCTTTTTCTCCACATCCTCGCCAACACTTGTTATTTTTAGTCTTTTTGATAATAGCTGTTATAACAGGTGTGAGGTGATAATCTCATTGTGGTTTTGATTTACATTTCCCTGATGATTAGTGATATAGAGGATCTTTTTATATACCTGCTAGCCATCTCTATGTCTTTGGAAAGATGTCTATTCAGATCTGCCTATTTTTTTTAAGATTTTATTTCTTTATTTGAGAGAGAGACAGAGAGAGTGAGAGAGAGAGAGCATGAGCAGGGTGAGGGGCAGAAGGAGAAGCAGACTCCCTGCTGAGCAGGGAGCTCCATGAAGGGCTTGGTCTTGGGACTCTGGGATCATGACCTGAGCTGAAGGAAGATGCTTAACAGACTGAGCCACCCAGGCGCCCCTGGATCTGCCCATTTTTAAATGGGGATTGTTTTATGCTATTAAATCGTATGAGTTCTTTACATATTTGGGATATTAGCCTTTTATTAGATATATATGAATTGCAAATATTTTCTCCCATTCGGTAGGTTGCCTTTTCATCTTGTTAATTTTGTTGTTGTTGTTGTACAGAAGTGTTTAGTTTGATGGAGTCCCACTTGCTTGTTTTTGTTGCTTTTGCATTTGGGGTCAGATTAAAAAAATCATTGCCAAGACCTATGTTAAGAAGATTACTGCCTATGTTTCCTTCTAGGAGTTTTATGGTTTTAGGTTTTACATTCAAGTCTTTAATCCATTTTGACTTAATTTTTGTGTATGGTATAAGATCATGGTCTAGTTTCATTCCTTTGCATGTGGCTGTCCAGTTTTCCCATCACCATTTATTGAAGAGACTGTACTTTCCCTATCTTATATTCTTATCTCCTTTGTTGTAAATTAAGTCACCAAACATGCAGGGGTTTATTTCTGGGCTCTCCATTCTGTTCCATTGACCTATGTATTTGTCTTATGCCAATAACATGCTATTTTAATTACTGTATCTTTGTAATATAGTTTAAAATTAGGAAGCATGATGCCTCCAGCTTTGTTCTTCTTTCTCAAGATTGCTTTGGCCATTTGAAGTCTTTTATGGATCACTTGTTCTATTTCTGTGAAAAATGCCATTGGAATTTCAAGGGGGATTGTATTGAATCTGTATATTGCTTTGGGAAATATGGGCATTTTAACAATATTCTTGCAATCAATGAGCACAGAATATCTTTCCATTTATTTGTGTCTTCTTCAATTTCTTTCATTAAAGTCTTATAGTTTTCAAGATACAGCTTTTTCACTTCCTTAAATTTATTCTTTTTGATGTAATCGTAAATGGTATTGTTTCCTTAGTTTCTATTTCTGAGAGTTTATTATTACTGTATAGAAATGCAACAGATTTTTGTCTATTAATTTGTATCCTATAACTTTACTGAGTTTATTAGTTCTAACAGTTTATGATAGAGTCTTTAGGGTTTTTTTATATGTAATATGCCTTCTGCAAATCATGATGGTTTTGTTTCTTCCTTTCTGATTTGGAGGACACTTTTATCTTTTTCTTGCCTAATTGTTCTGGCTAGAATTTTTGGGCGCCTGGGTGGCTCAGTTGGTTAAGCAACTGCCTTCGGCTCAGGTCATGATCCTGGAGTCCCGGGATCGAGTCCCGCATCGGGCTCCCTGCTCAGCGGGGAGTCTGCTTCTCCCTCTGACCCTCCCCCCTCTCATGCGCTCTCTCTCTCTCTCTCTCATTCTCTCTGTGTCAAATAAATAAATAAAATCTTTAAAAATAAATAAATAAAATAAAAATGGTGAGAGTGGGCATTCTTTTCTTATTCCTGATCTTAAGAAAAATCTTTCGCTTTTTCACTATGGAGTAGGATGCTAGCTGTGAGCTTCTCCTATATGGCCTCTATTATATTATGTTCTCTCTATACTTGTTTTGTTGGATTTTTATAATAAATGTATGTTTAATTTTATCAGACGCCTTTTCTGCATCAATTTAGATGATCATATGATTGTTATCTTTCACTTTGTTAATGTGGTGCATCGCATTGACTGATTTGTGGATGTTGAACCATTCTTGCATGGTTGAATAAATCCCCCTTGATCATGGTATATGATCTTTTTAATGTATTGTTCAATTTGGTTTGCTAATATTTTGTTGAGGATTTTTGCATCTATGTTCATCAGGGATATTGGCCTGTAGTTGTCTTGTGGCGTCCTTGTCTGGTTTTGTATCAGGGTAATTAATGCTGGCCTCATAAGTTTGAAAAAGTTCCCTCATCTTCTATTTTTTTTTTTTAAGACTTTGAGAAGGATTGGTATCAATTTTTTGAATGTTTGGTAGAATTCATCAGTGAAGCCATCTGGTCCTAGACTTGTTTGTTGGGAGATTTTTGATTCCTGATTCGATCTCCTTTCTAGTAATCAGTCGGTTCAGATTTTCTATTTCATCATGATTCAGTCTTGTTAGGTTGTATGTTTCTAGGAATGCATCCATTTCTTCTAGGTTTCCACTTTGTTAGCATACAATTGTTTATAGTAGTCTCATGATTCTTTGTATTTCTGTGGTATCAGTTGTAACATCTTCTCTTTCATTTCTGATTCTATTTATTTGAGTTCTCTCTCCTTTTTTTCTTGGTGAGTCTAGTTAAAGGTTTGTCAATTTTGTTTATCGTTTCAAAGAAGCAGCTCTTAGTTTCACTGATCCTTTCTATTTTTTTTTTAGTTTCTATTTCACTTATTTCTGCTCTAATCTTTGTTTCCTTTTTCCTACCAGCTTTGTGTTTTGCTTATTCTTTTTCTCTAGTTCCTTGAGGTATATTATGTAAGTTTTTTTTAAAGATTTGTTTATTATTATTAGAGAGAGAGAGAGAGAGAGTATGCGTGGGGGGAGAAGGGGCAGAGAGAGAGGAGAGAGAATCTCAAGCAGACTCCCCACTGAGCACAGAGCCTGACGTGGGGAGGGCTTGATCCCATGACCCTGAGATCATGACCTGAGCTGAAATCAAGAGTCTGATGCTTAACTGAAGCTATCCAGGCACCTCATGATGTGAGTTTTTAAATTAAGAATGGATATTAGATTTTATCAAATGCTTTTTTAGATCTATGGAAGGTCTTATGATTATTTTGTGTGTTTTAGTCTATATCATAGTGAATTATTCTGTGATTTTTAAATGTTACATTCCTGGGATGAACCCTACTCAGTCATGATGTAGTATCATCTTACTATTGTTGGATTCCTATTTGCTATAATTTTGTTAGGAAATTTTCTATCTATGTTCAGGAGAGATATTGGTCTTTAGTTTTCTCATAATTTTCGGTTTATAGTTTCTGGATTTTGTAGCAGAGTAAAGGAAAACTGTTCCTCTATCTACAGAACACTTCTGACACCAAATGTATGTATGTTTGTTTTCCATCCCAAACAATTCTCCAATTCTCTATGGCCATCAACTGGGTGTCCTACAGTTTAATTCAGTTCTGACACTACCTGGAGTTGGTGCAGACTCCACAAATTGAGGTCTCAGTCCCACAGGACTGCCCCCCAATTCAAATGCCAGTCACAAGTTGTCATCTGTCCTCCTGACCAACCAGCTATAAATCAGGGGTTCTCATAACACCCTCCTCAGTTTTGATAATCTGCTACAATGGCTCACAGAATGCAGGGAAACACTTTACTTATGTTTATCAGTTTAGTTTAAAGGATGCAAATGAATAGCCAGATGAAGAGGTACATAGGGCAAGATCTGGAAGGGTACTGAGCACAGGAGCTTCTATCCCTATGGAGTAGGGTTCCACTACACTCCCAGCAAGTAGATGCATTCACTAACCTGGAAGCTCTCTGAACCATATATTTTAAAGATTTTTATCGAGGCTTCATTACATAGCCATTATCAATTATAAACTCAGTCATTAGCCCCTTTCCCTTCCCCAGAGGTTGGGTAATAAAGCTGAAAGTTCAAGCTTCTAATCTAATCAAGCTTGATCTTTCTGGTGATCAGGCCCCATCTGAAACCTATCCAGGGGCTCACCAAACATCACCTCATTAGAACAAAAGTTGCTTCTATCACTTAGGAAATTCCAAGGGATTTAGGAACTCTGTCTAAGATGCTCCTATCATTCTATCATTGCTGTCACTCAGGAAATTACAAGGGTTTTAGGAATTCTGTGTCATGAACCAGGGGCAGAGATGAAATACGTATTTATTATGTCACTTAGAGTAATGTTGTGTTTAATGTTTCTTGAACTGCAGGGGCTCCTGGGTGGTTCAGTTGGTTAAGCATCTGTCTTCGGCTCAGGTCATGATCCTAGGAACCTGGGATCCAGCCTCCTATTGGCTCCCTGCTCAGTGGGGAGTCTGCTTCTCCCTCTGTCCCTCCCCCTCCCCCTGCTTGTATTCCTGCACTCACTCTCTCACAAATAAATAAAACCTTTAAAAAAATTTTTTTAAAAGATTTTATTTATTTGTCAGAGAGAAAGAGAGCACAAGCAGGGGAAGTTGCAGGCAGAGAAGGCAAGGGGAGAAGCAGGCCACCCCCACCCACCCCACTGAGCAGGGAGCCCGATGCGGGACTCAATCCCAGGACCCCAGGATCATGACCTGAGCTGAAGGCAGACGCTTAACCAACTGAGCCACCCAGCCATCCCTAAAAAATATTTCTTGAAGTGCAGAACTAGCAGAAGTAAATTCTTTTAGATTTTGTATGTCTGAAAAAAATCTTATGTCATCTTTTTTTTTTTTTTAAAGATATTTCACTGGGCATTGAGTTCTAGGTTGAGAGTTATGTTTTCAGTTTGAAAAATATTGCTCCACACTCTTTTGCCTTGCATTCTTTCCAATGGGTGATCTGCTATTATCTTTATCTTTCTCTATACATAATTTTTCTTTTTCCTCTGGCTGCTTTGAAGATTTTTCTTTATTGCCAGCTTTAAACAATCAGATTGTGATGGGCCTTGGTGTAGTAGTTTTCTTTATGTTTCATGTGCTTAAGTTTTGTTGAAGTTCTTAGATAGTTGGATTTATAATTTTCACAAAATTTGGAAACATTTTAGACATTATTTCTTTATTTAAAAATTTTTTAAATATCAAAACCATATTTTATTTTTTAAATTTTATTTTATTATGTTATGTTAGTCACCATACATCATTAGTTTTTGATGTAGTAGACATTATTTCTTTAAATACTTTTTTCTGTCCCTCCTCTTCTCTCTTGGGGATTCCAATTACACATATATTGGACTGCTTAAGCTTGTTACACAACTCACTGATGCTCTTTTGATTTCTTTTGTCTTGTCTCTGTATTTCATTTTGAATCAATCCTATTGTGTTCTCAAGTTCAACAAACTTTTCATCTTTTCCTACTGTAATGTGTTATCTGCCTTTGATCCCACCTACTGTATATGTGTAACACTATTTTTATTTGAGCCTTTTCTATAGGTATGTGGTAATCTGCTGAAGCTTTAATTTGCATTTACCTGATGGTTAATGATGTTGAACATCTTTTTTGTGTTTGCTTGCCAATGGTATATTACCTTCAGTGACATTTTTCTTTGTATCTTTTGTTTATGTTCTGAGTAGATTTACTATTTTCATATTTAGTTCTGAGAATTCTTTAAATATTCTAGATACTAGTTCTGTATTTGTTATCTCATATGCAAATATTTTCTCTCACTCTGTAAATCATCTTTTCATTTTCTTAATGAGGTTTTTCACAGAGCAAAAAATTTTAACTTTGATCGAGTCCAGTTTATCGGTTTTTCTTTCTATGAATCTTACTTTTGGTGTTAAGTTTAAGAACTCTGTGCCTAGCCCTAGAGCCTGATGATTTTGTACTTTTTTTTTTTCCTAAAAGTTTTATAGTTTTATATTTAAGTTAGGGATCCCTTTAGAGTTAATTTGTGTATAAGGTATAAGACTTAGAGTGAATTTGTTATTTTTTTCTTTCCTTTTCTTTCTCTTTCTTTCTTTTTTTTCCTTCCAGGAAAATTAATTCAAAAGGTCATCTTTCTTCCACTGAGGAAATTTTTTCACCTTGTCAAAAAACAGTTGGTGATATTTGTATAGGTCTATTGCTGGGTTCTATTGGCCTAACGTGTCTAGTTTTCTGTTGGCCTAATGTGTCTAGTTTTCTGTTGTTCTGCATGGTCTTGATTGATATATCCGTACAATAAGATTTGAAATTGAGTGTACTGTTTCTTTCCACTTTATTCTTCATTTTCAAATTGTTTTAACTATTATAATTCCTTTGCCTTTCCATATAATTTTTAAAAACAATCTTATCTATAGCTACAAAAAATCATGCTGGGATTACAATAAGAATTATATTAAATCTGTATGACAATTTGGAAAAAATTGACATTTTGAAAAGGTTGAATTTTTCAATCCGTGATTGTGGTATGTTTTCCCATTGATTTTGATTTTCTTTGTTTTATTTCATCAACCTTGTATAGTTTTAAGCATATAAGTTCTGTATATGTTTTGTCAGATTTATACTTAAGTATTTCATTTTTGAGCAATTGTAAATGATACTGTATTTTTGGTTAGGGTATCTGTGTTCATTGCTAATATATGGAAATACAATTGATATTCATATGTTTATCTTGCATCCTGTGATCTTGCTGAACTCATTTATTAGTTTTGGGAGTTAGTTGTATTTTTTTGTAATTGTTGTTGCTTTTTTTTTGTTTTGTTTAGGATTTTCTAGATAAGCAATCATGTCCATATCAGGTCACTTTATTTCTTCTTTTCCAGTCTGCATGCCTTTTATTTCCTTCTTGTCTTATTACACTGGCTGGAACTTCTAGCACTATGCCGAATAAGAGAGGTAAGAGCAGATATACTTGTCTTGTTCTTAATCTTAGAAGAAATCATTCAGTTTTTCATTATTAAGTATATAGCCACAGCTATAATTTTTTGGTAGATGCTTTTTATAAAGTGGAGGAAGTTTTTCTCTATTCTTCTTTTTCTGACAGTTTTAATTATGAAAATATATTGAATTTTAGCACATATTTTTCTTTGTAAGTTAATATGTTCACATGATATTTTCTTCATCTGTTCAAATGGTGGATTACATTGATTGAGTTTGGGGATATTGCACCCCTGAAATAAACTCCATGTGGTCATAGTGTATCAATTTTTTAATATATTGATGAATTTATTTGCTAATATTTTGTAACGGACTTTTATATCTTATATACATTAGAAATATTTGTGGTTTCCTGGGGCACCTGGGTGGCTCAGTCGTTAAGTGTCTGCCTTCGGCTCAGGTCACGATCCCAGGGTCCTGGGAAAGAGCCCCGCATCGGGCTCCCTGCTCGGCGGGAAGCCTGCTTCTCCCTCTCCCACTCCCCCTGCTTGTGTTCCCTCTCTTGCTGTGTCTCTCTCTGTCAAATAAATAAATAAAATCTTAAAAAAAAAAAGAAATACTTATAGTTTTCTCTTTTCATAACATTGTACTATCTTTATCTATCTTTGGTGTTAGAGTAGTACTAGCTTTAAAAAATGAATTGGTAAGTGTTCCATCCTCTTCTATTTTCTGAAAGAGATTGTGTAGAATTATTGCTAATTCTTCTTTAAATTCTGGATAGAATTTTCCAATAAAGCCATCTTGTATTGGAGATTCCTTTTTTGGGAGTTTTAAAATTATGAATTCAATTACTTTATTAGTTATAAAGATAATTAATGATCTATTTTGTATCAAGTGAGTTGTGATAGTTTTTGAGAAATTTATCCATTTGTTTTGTTATAAAATGTATGTGTGTAAAATTGTTTATACTATTCCTATATCCAGTTGTTTTTATATGTATCACTTTGAAGGGTTTTTTTTCTCATTGCTCCTATTGCCATAGTTGTGATGATGGACACTCTAGACATAGCCTGCCTGCTACCACTGGAAGATTCAGCAGCATCTCCCTAGATTTGAATGAATGAGTGCGATTTAGAGACCATTTAGAATTACAGTTCTCAATCCACCAGGAACTATACATTTTGATTTATGGAAAAACTTCCTGGGGGAATCACTCATTTGGGGAAACATGATTCATTTATTGCTAAGCCAAGTGGAAATAATCCATACCCCTATGTGGCAACATATCCATAGTTGAAAAGGGATGTCTGAATTGATTGGGATAACTGATTGAGAACACCACCATCATAGCCAAAAGAAGCAATATCTCAACTGAGTTTTTCTCCAGGCATAATTAATCTTAATACAGAGTACCCACTAAATGGCTCCCATCCATAGATACTGAAAATTTTTAGAGTTAAGACACTTGTGTTTGCCTCCGTCTTTTCAAGAAGATAGGAAGGAGGAAAGCTTATCTGATATCAGTGAAGCAAGTGAGGATGGGTGGAGGATATAGGGAAGTGGAAATGGTTGGAAACAATCATTGTAGGGAAGATCAAGAGAGACAAGGACAGATGATGTTGAATAGCCTTAAGAGATGCTGGCACAAGCAGCTGGCTTTTTCCCTCTCTTACTAGGCTATGAACTCTTTGAGGGCAGGATTACACTTGAATAATCCACAGGATACACAGAGCAGTGCCTGTTATAAGGTGGGTACTCAGGAAGTACAATTTAACCGAAGGAAGACAGGGAAACAAATTTATATTTTGTCTACTGGTCCAAGTTATCCAATTTCTTAGGAACCTAAGCTATTTTTAAACACCCAGAAAATCCCCAGTTACCTTCAAAATAATTTTATCTTTAGGCAATGGTCCTCAACTTTGGCTGCATAATAGAATCAGTTGGTGTGGTGATTAATTTTATGTGTCAATTTGGCTAGGCTGTGGAGCCCAGTTGTTTGTTCAAACACCAGTCTAGATATCGCTGTGAACGTATTTTTGTAGATGTGATTAATATTTACAGTCAGATGACTTTAAGTAAAGATTATCTTTCAAAATGTGGGTGGGCCTCATCCAATCAGTTGAAGGACTTAAGAACCAAAACCAAGGTTTGCGAGAGAAGAAAAAACTTAAAAATAGAGCTACCCTATGACCCAGCAATTGCACTCCTGGGTATTTACCCCAAAGACACAGATGGAGTGAAAAGAAGGGCCATATGCACCCCAATGTTCATAGCAGCAATGTCCACAATAGCCCAACTGTGGAAAGAGCCGAGATGCCCTCCAACAGATGAATGGATAAAGAAGATGTGGTCCATATATACACTGGAATATGACTCAGCTATCAGAAAGGATGAATACCCAACTTTTACATCAACATGGATGGGACTGGAGGAGATTATGCTCAGTGAAATAAGTCAAGCAGAGAAAATCAACTATCATATGGTTTCACTTATTTGTGGAACATGAGGAATAGCGTGGAGGACATTAGGAGAAGGAAGGGAACAATGAAGGGGGGGCATTGAAGGGAGAGCTGAACCATGAGAGACTATGGACTCTGAGAAACAAACAGGGTTTTAGAGGGGAGAGGGGGGAGGGGGGATGGGTTAGCCCGGTGATGGGTATTAAGGAGGGCACATACTGCATGGAGCACTGGGTGTTATTCAAAAACAATGGATCGTGGATCACCCCATCAAAAACTAATGATGTATTGTATGGTGACTAACGTAACATAATAAAATTTAAAAAATAAAATAAAACCAAAAAAAAAGAAAACATTGTAAGAAAGAAACCTTGCCTGAGTTGCCAGCCTGCTGATCTGCTCTATGGACTTTGGACTCAAGACTGCAACATCAACTCTTACCTGAATTTCCAGCCTGCCAGCCTACCCAACAGATTTCAGACTGGCCAGCTCCCACAGCCAATTCCTTAAAATAAATGTATCTAGATCTCTATAGATACATCCATGTAAATACCTCTCTATCTAACTACATAGTTATAGCTATATAGAGAAAATTGGGTGTTTGTTCTATTTGTGATTCTCCGGAGATCTCTTACTGACAGACTTGATGAATTAAAAAAAGAAAAAAAAAGAAGAAGTAAGATGCCTGGGCCAGCCTCACCCCCAGTGATTCTGCTTTTGTTTGTTTGTTTATTTGCTTGGGGTAGGTAGTTCTTTCCCATTTTTTAGCTATTTATCTTCTGTATCATCTAAGCAGTTCATAAGGATTTTTTTTCCCCCCTCAAAATATGTTTGCTTAATGAAAAGCAAGCTTTCATTGAAAGTTTAGACTAGGAAATTAAAATCGGGTTCTATTTCCTAAGTGAATATCTCATTTATTTTTCATTAAAAAAAGGAAGTGCTCAAACTCCAGGTGGGGTTCATATCACAATAGAAGAGCTACTGTCTGTTTGCAGGAGCCTCAGGGTTCTGGTCGGTATTTGTCCCCACGTTCAGCTTATGGTCAAGTTTTTTCTCTGCTTTACAGCAATGCAGCCGCCTGGGCTACTCAGAACTTGAGCTATGACCAGTTGTCTCATTGGCAGGACAATAGGATTTCAAGACTGCAGAGTGAGTGGAGCGATGAGTGGTGAGCAGAAAGAACAAGTGATCCTTGAAAAGAGTAACAAGAGAAGGAAGAAGAAGGGACTCTCCACCAGAAGGTGAAACAGACAAGAGACAGGTTTTTGTTGCTTTTGTTTTAAACTTTTATTTTTATGTTTTTAATCAAATAAAGAAACATAAAAGGCAGTTCTATTTTGCTCTTGTGGGATTGCAAAAGAGGCTGTTAGCAGAATTTCTTGTATCCTAGCCTCTGTGAAGGTCTAGGAAAGAGCCAGATAGGAAGCTCCTAATGAGCACCAGACAGCACGCAGAGTGCAAAGGGCAATTTAAAGGCAAGAAAAGGTAAAGGCCTCTTTTGATTAGTTTCATCATCCTACTGAGAGGGAAATGGAGCCCTAAGGAGAAGGAGATGGACTGACCTCCTAGGAATTTTCCTGCTTCCAACCACAAAATGAAACAAAATCTTTTAGTATCAACATTGAAAAAGACCACTTTGTTTTCATGAGCCCAGAGATAGGGAGCTCTTTACAATCCCTAGAAAGGACTACCCTGGAGATTAAGTGAAGATTTCTCTTTTTGTATTTGCTTCTTGACATTTTCACGGACTCACTGTACTGAGTCTAAGGCTGGGATGAAGAGGACACTGCTGATGCTTTTATGTTTTGGAGCTGATATTCTGCTCTCAGTGTGGGATCCGAAGAGGCCAAATGGAGCCTATGGATCAGTGTCCCCTGAACACACAGTGCTTTGCTTGAGCTTTGGGGATAATGAACACCATCCGCTGAATGAAGAAGGAAAAGGAATAAAGTCTCTTTTGAAGTCAAGGCAATTTCTAATCCAAACAACTTTTGTTTTCCTCCCAGAAATATTAATTAGTGGCATAGTACCTCGTAACTTCTCTCTATTGCCTGGTAGGAGACCATCCTTGACTGAAAAAGAAACACACGCTTTGGCTTTCTTAGTGTGTGAGATGAGGAATTGGGTGGGACAGTTGTGCAGGTAAACTTCCTTGGGGGCGGGGAGGGAGCCCTGCTTTGTAGCATTTGCTGATTTTCATGGTGTAAATACTTCCACAAGGACTGCTGGCCATTGATGTGAAATCACTGAAAGCAGAATTGGCAAGAGATGCATACAGAGGACTATGGAGAGAAGGTGGGGAAGCAGCCCGTCACCAGCCAAGTGAATGTCGGATTCCTTTATCCCCCTCAGGGAAGGCTTTGGAAGCAGACAGCTCTCAGTTTGTGTCAAGCTGGGTGACTTGATTTTTCTAAGCTCAACCGGAAGATCGGAATTTGTCTACCAGTCTCACAGCACCTTAAAAGGATGAAATTAAGTATACAGATTTATCTAAAGCACCATGTCAGAGTGTCTGGTACACAACAGATCCTCATAGATGTTTTGTTCTGTGCCTTCTTTTAATAACTGTTACGACTTTAGGGCTGTATCATTTTTCCTTTATTTAAGTTTTTATTTTAATTCCAGTTAGTAAATACGCAGTGTTCTACTAGTTTCAGGTGTACAATAGAGTGATTCAACATTTCCATACATCACCTGGTGCTCATAACAGCAAGTGCCCTCCTTAATCCCCATCATCTGTTTAATCCACCCCCTACCCACCTCCCCTTTGGCCACCATCAGTTTGTTCTCTGTAGTTAAGAGTTTGTGTCTTGGTTTCTCATTCTTTTTTTCCGTTTGCTCATTTGTTTTGTTTCTTAAATTCCACATATGAGTGAAGTCATATAATATTTGTCTTTTCAAGCTGTATCATTTTTTACTCTACCCCTGATCTACAGGAATAGGAAGTGCCAGCCTGTTGTCACACATGCAAGTTGATCCTTAAATGAATATGAGGAGTGGGTGGTTAATGAGGTTTCACCTCATTCTCTTTTTGGAGGCTTCTTTCCTTCTTACATCTTTTCTTGCTCCCATAATGAATCACTGAGCTACCGAGGCTTTGACTCAGATATTAAATGGTTTCTTCATGGGCACACAGCAAGTAAGTAGCAAAAGTTGGAAATCAAACCCACCATTTATTTCCAGTCCAGCTCTCCTGTGGCCCTGTTGCCAAAGCTGGATCCCCAGATAGTCTTTCAGTGTGTGGAGGCGGCGGCCAGCCTTCCCCACCTATGCTTATGACCAGCTGGTGGCTCCTTCCTGAAAAGGTAGATTCATAAAAATTGCAGCAAGACCTGTCTGTGTGTAATGAAAAGACAGTGCACTGAGTGTCAGAATATGTAGCTCTGAGCCCCAGTTATGTCACCTGTTAGGTTCCCAAGTCTATAAAATGGACAGAAGAATGCTTACCTTGCATCTCTTACAGAGCAGTGGGAGGACAGCCTCTATAAAGGGAAGCTGGAAAGCACTGAGCAAATGCTAGTTATCACTGCCACTGTCCTAGCCCAGTATAGTAGCAAACACCTGGGCTCCAGGGTTAGACCAATCTGGGCTCGAATCCCAGTTCTGCCACTTAACTGGTTGGCTAACCCTGGGCAAGTTACTCATCATGTTTGAGACTCAATTTCCCCTCAGTTACCTTGGTGTAGGGATGATGGTGTTTCCTACCTCAGATGGTTGTTATGAGGTTTACATGTAAACATGGTACGTCTCTTGGCACGGCTCCTGATGTCTTGGAAGTGCTCATTAGCTGCCAGTAATGGTCATTATTATTATATGCTGTTTTTGTTCTGCAGGTGGTGCTGGTCTTTATGTAAGAACAGGGCTTTTAAAAAAAAAAAAAGTGTAGCCAAAGGTGTACAGAGGGGACGCTGCCAAGGTAAACTTGTATCTCTTCCTGGTTTTTGCAGTGATGAAACCTTATAGAGCACATAGCAAAGATGTGCCTTTGCTGCTGATGCTGCCATTCGCCATCTCTGTGGAGCCTGCTAAAGACACACATTATGTTTGCATGCCCCTGTTCTCCACAGCAGTGCTGGGAGCAGCCGCTCTCACCCATCCACAGATGAGCAGTGTGTCTCAGAGTGGTTAGGGTACCTCCACAGAGTCTTGCACTTAGTTAGCTGAGCTGCGCTCAGGTCTGGCTGATTCCAGAGCTCACTGCCTCCTACTCTGTGGGCAGATGGGTCTAGACCATAGTGCTTAAGTGTGGTTCCTGGACCAGGAAAATCAGCATCACCAGGAAACTTGTTAGAAACCAATCAGAAACTCTGGGGGGAGGGCCCTGCAGTGAGTGTTCTATCAAGCCTTCCAGATGTGCTGATGTTTGCTGAGACTCACTCCAGTACGCCGGATCTTCCAGAGGGGTTTCCTTCAACCTCCTGCCCTGTCCCAGATTTCCCTGAGCTGCCTTTGTGGGGCGAACTTCCTCCAGTGTGAGTGATGAACCAACATTAGAGCTTTTACCATTCCATTTCTTTCTAGGGAAATTCCCTGTAGATCAGAGCATTACTGTAATTAATTAATTAGAGTAAATTAACAGCACTACTTACATTCTTAGCATGCACCTGGTGCCAGTAGTATTTTTTAGTTTTGCAGTGATATTTCCCCAAGATGTGCAGAGGAAACAGCGCTTCAATGCTTATTTTCAACTTAAGTCCCTGACTGGGCTGGCGGAGGAGGTTGTTGCCCAAGTATCATATAAAGAACTGCCATACAAAAATTACTATCTATTTTCTCCTTTTATCTGAGTGCACTAACATAGAGTCTACTATCTGATGCTAGAGATATGATTTTCTTCCACGAAAAATTAGTTGTTGTTGTTTTTTTTTTTTTTGGTAGTCTTTGAACTGGTGGGAGGCAAGGTCTCTAGCATTTCCTTCCAAATTTTGTGCATCTGGCAAATGATGGGGTTGGGAGGGAGCTGTCAGGCAGGTGGCATAAAATGGTGTTGTTTCAACCCAAATTGTAGGCATGCAAAATTCAAGCATAAAAGAAATGATGTGATGTTTAAGGTCATCGGTTGGGTCCACAGGAGGTGCCTAGACTACAGCTGTAGTAAAAATTTGAGAAAATGGAGTTTATTTCTCCACATCCTCTTCTTCCATGGATTTAAGTCCCTTTGTTTATGCACGGTGGGGGGTAGCAGAATATGCTACCTCAAAGTATGCTACTTTGGCGTATTGATTTTTTCCTTTTTCAAGTTTTTATTTAAGTCCCAGTTATTTACATACAGTGTAATATAAGTTTCAGGTGTAGAATTGAGTGATTCATCACTTACATATAACATCAGTGCTCATCACAGCAAGTGCCCTCTGGCATATTGAATATCGATATTACTGTTTGACATTTTTAGCTGGAGGCACTTGAAATACAGCAAATGAAGAGAGAGGCTTTCTCTGAACTCTCCTTATCTGACTAAAGAGAGATCTTCCAAAAGGAGCTTGATAAGTCCTCTCCCCCATTGTGTCATCAGCCAGCTAGGATCAAGTCTTGTCATGAGAAGAGACTAGAAGCCAACACCACACTCAGACATACTTTGTTACAAACTACTGTAACATCCATCTGTTTCTCTACAAGCCCATTCTTCTTTCCTAAAAATCATTTACTCTTTCCTCAGAGGCCTACCGTTTCCCCAGTAGGATGTTATTTAAGCCTGAATTCTAAGCCACTTCTTTGAGTTATCCATTTTTCCCTGGGAATCTCCCCCGTATACATGAGGCATACCTGTTAATAAACTTCTGTTTTTTCTTTGTTAATCTGTTTTTCATTACAGGGGTTTTAGCTAAGAACTCAGAAGGGTAGAGGTAAAATTATTTTTTCTCTCCTATAATTGAGTTCCTTTATGATGCCGGATTTCATAAGCAGATCTGCAATCTCATATTCATTCTTATTGGCCACAATGCAGTTGGGAGCACCTGCTGAAGCTGAACCATGTGAGTTCGGGAGGAGGGTAGAGATGTGGCAGTAGTGACACTTCTGGGCAGGAGTCAGGATACTTGCTGAAGGTCCAGTTTGGCTTTGGTGTCACTGAATGGGTGTCAGGGATTTTGGTATCTCAGTGTTTTCTCATCTAGAAATGGAGATATTGAAATCAGTCCAACCAATCTCACAGAAGTAGTAGTATGAGGTACATATGAGAGCACAAACATGAGTGTGCTTTGAAAAGTTTAAAGTGCTACATGAAGCTGGGGCAAAATGTATTAAAACAAGCATTTCCCGGCCTTTGCTGAACTCATAATGTTGGCTTTGAGGGGACCTAATCTGCTGATTCAGCTCCCCTCTCTCTCCCTGTCCTTCTGTCTTTATGATGGGAGTTTTGCCTCCTCAGCTAGTCTATAGGATGAAGGAGGCGATAGGGACAAAGGGGAAAAAACACAGAGGCTTTGAAAGCTTTGGAGGTGCAAGAGGAAATTGTGGATTTAAGAGTGTGAGGCTCTGAAGCAGCTGCTGAGGTGCAAGAAAGGAAGAGGGTGGGGAGAGCATTAAGGAGGTTGGGAGTGTATTATGAACTCAATTCCCTTTTACATTCTTTAAATAATAATTGGAATTACTCTTAAAATATTTATGGTTGTTGGACTGTGTTTCTTTGACTGTAGCACCATCTCTAGACAGGACCATATGGGTCCTTGAGCTTACATTTGGGTACATTTATATTTAAAGTGGCATTCATAAGTGAGCATGTAGGAAAGAGAAAGTTAATTATGGTAAATATTTGAAACTTAGAGAGATGAAAGGATGATTTAGGTTAGACCTAAGAGTCCCGTTCCCCACTTCTGATTCCCTGAGTTACATAGTGAGACGTGAATAGATGTTTCTGTGCATAAATAATTAAAAGCCTTTGCCTCTATTAAAAAAAAAAAAAAGTAATCTGCTTCCAAGAAAAACAAATGTCATTCCTGCTGTTCCCTCTCACATTTAACCAGACCCAGTTGGAGAGGGACTTGGTAAAGTTTAGCAGCAACTTTCTGGGGCTAAATGAAATGATCACCTTTTAGCTCACTACTGATCTCTCCTTCCTTTCTGACTGCCCCCTGTCCTTGGTTTCTAGGGCTTCTGCCTGACCCAGGTGTTGATATGTCCCAGGGTTTCATCAGTCCTACCCACTCCTGATGCATAATGTCTTCTTTACCTTTGGCTTCAACTACTGACTACACACTGAGGACTTTCCAATTCTTAACTCTGTCCTTGCCCTCCTTCTGGAAGTTCAGACCTGTATAGCCATAGATCGTGTGGACATCTCCATCTGATGATTCACAAACTACATGTTTAATCTTCACCTTCCTCTCCAGTCTGTCCTCCCTAGTGAATGCATGACTCCAGTCAGTGGAATCAGAAACTTGAGAGTGATCATTGACCTTTTATCTTTTCAATCCCTGCTTTTTAATCTATCATGAAATCTTCTTAATTCAATTTCTTAAACATCTTTCAACTCAGTCCTTGCCTTTCCATTTCTTCCTGTGCATACTCTAGTTTCACACCATTAAAAAGGAAAAGAAAAGAAAAGAAAATATGAATGACTTTAATAACTTCCCATCTGGTTTTCCTACCTCTATTCTTGTATTCTTGCGCAATCCATTCTGCCCACTGCCATTAGACAGACTTTTTAAAAAAGACTTTATTTATTTGAGATAGAAAGATAGTACAAGAGGAGGGGGGGAGGGACAGAGGTAGAGGGAGAAGTAGACTCCCCACTGAACAGGGAGCCCAATGTGGGGCAAGATCCCACGACCCTGAGATCATGACCTGAGCTAAAGGCAGACACTTAACTGACTGAGACACCCAGGTGTCCCTAGACAGACTTTTCTAAAATGCAGCTTAAAGAATTTCAAATTTCTTCAGTGGTCGAAATTTCTTCATTGGTTGCCCATGCCTTCGGGATAATGTTCAAATCCTTTATCATGATATTCAAGACCCTTTAGGATCTTGTTCCCACCTACACTTCTGACTTCATTGCAACCACACCAAATAAGATACCCAAATGTGCAAGTTTTTGTACATACTTTACCTCTATCTGGGGTGCCTTTCTTCACTGTCTTCCCCCTTATCCCTCCTTGAGCTTCCATAGGTGTTGCACGTCCTTCTCGAGTAACAAGAATTTCTGTAGATTACTGTTGAACAACTGGTTTGTGAGACCCAAAGACAGTTTTGTTAAACTCTGTGTTTTTGATAGGTGAGGCTATCCTGGCACATGATAAAAAAATCTGTAGATGTTTGCTAAAAATTGCAAGATTAGACAGGGGCACTGGACTAGATCTGTAGGAGTTCAGAATTCTCTCCAGAAGCTTATTTCTTTAATTCCTGAGGACTAACTCCTTGAATTTCAATTGCTCACCCTCCATTTTCTCTGGAGAATACTTGAAGAAAATATTGCCCAAAGAAAAGAGTATTGAAAGATGAGTCAAGAAAACCATTTTTTATTTTACATTTTAATAATCGCTGTGTTAACTAGAGCTAGTTAACACCACCTCATCTTTCTCACAGGGTTGGTTTATAACTTTGATAACTCAAATAAATGCAATTTTCTATGTTACAAATTTGTCCTGTAAGTGTTAAGTTTTTTCAGTTAACTGGGGAAGAGTATTTCCAACCCTTTCAGCCTCAAATAAGGGGACTGAGATATTTGAGAATATTTGTTAAAGTTTTTATGTTCCTGCTTTGTGCTCTAACAATCGTGGGGGTTCATAGTTTCATGGCAAATAACCTAGTGGATAATCAAAAATAACTTTTTCTTAGGAATGCACAGCTCATGTGTTTGTTGCAGCTGATTTACCTCCCTGTTTATGCTTTGCACTGGCCATGCTAAAGTGAATGTGGGTTTCCTGGACTTGAAGGCCAGTGGCACAGGAAGACTTCAAACAGCAGAAGTAGAGCCAGGGTACCTTCAGCTGGAAGAGGAATAACACTACAAGAGGTAGAGGGGATTAACTGTGAAACCTTTTGAAACTTGTTGATTTCAACACCTGACAATTAACTTGTCAGGCTGCTGGGGCACTGGGAAAGGATTTCACAGTTTAGTGACACCTGGCAACTTCAGCGCCACTCAGCCTTGTAGGGGACACCCCATTGCTGCTTGGCAGCTGGTACCTTGAGCAGGAAGGAACCTGTTGGAGGCTCCATTCCTTCTGAAAAGTTCATAATTGAATGAGAAGGCTTTGGAATGTTCAGCTTGCAGTGGCCCTTCATAGCCTAGCTGAAAATTTCTATGGCAAATGGTTTGGGACAAAAACTGCAGGTATTAGGATGGCTTCAAATGCTAGGCATGACTGAGTGCCTGCCATTCAGGGGAGAGCTTGGGTTTGGAGCCAAACTTGGGCAGGGATTCCATCTTTGCAACTTTGCTTGTTGTGTGATCTTGGGCAAGGTATTTCTTTCTCAGATTTCCTATATGTTAAATGAGAACAAATGGTAGCCACTTTATTTTTTTGTGAGAAAGAAATAAGATTAAGTATGTTAGTAGTACATTATAGGGGCCCAATAGGCAAACTCAAAATAAAATTGACTAGATGGAAATGTGTCTATGATTGATTGTCTACAGTTGGGGGAATAAGCCTAAGAAGTGAAAGCTGGGTAGAGAAAGGTTCTCTATTTTTCAAAGTCTCAGGTACTTCTCACTTTAAGAACTACGGAGTACTAATAAACAAAACCATTTTACCACCCCTGCGACCCCCTGCCCTGATCTGTAAAGTTATATAATGTATTGGAAAGCACAGGAACTTTGGACCCACACCTGGATTTGACTTTCAACTGGCTCTCTACAAGCTATGTGTCCTTAAATAAGTCATTTAATCTCTCTGATCCTCATTCTGTTCAGATGAAGGCAACTGACACCTAGCATGCAGTGTATTTGCAAATGTTAAATGAGAAAATAAATGAGAATGTATCTAGCATGGTCTCTGACCCTGTGAGTTTGGGGTTTACTTCACTTTCTTTCCCTTACCTTTCCACACGATCAAGAGCTTAGACCTTTCCAGCGGTTTATGATATGACCCAGTGGTGGACCATTTAAACAGCCAAGATAAGGCGCAGCAGAACTGACGTTGGTGATGTGTCTTACCGGGAGTCACAATACCAACCTCTTGTAGGCCTCTTGAGGTCAGCAAATAGTTTTGACAATTTTTTTTAAAGATTTATTTATTTTATTTTAGAGACAGAGAGGGAGTGTGCACAAGCAGCAGGGGCAGAGGGAGTGGGAGAGAGAATCTCAAATGGTCTCCAGGCTGAGCCTGGAGCATGACATGGGGCTTGATCTCATGACCCTGAGATCATGACCTGACCCAAAACCAAGAGTCAGGCTCTTAACCAACTGCGCCACCCCGGTGCCCCAGTTTTGACAATTCAAAAGCTTTATTCAGTAGCCAGTTATTTTGGAGTTGATCACAGAGCAGCAGGAAGGTCTCCTTAGCAGAGTGGGAGCAGGCCTATGAGCTGCTGCTTCTCTGAGTGGCATTTCCCACCCCCAGGCTCCATGTCTTTCCTCATGTAAAATGGTGACAAAGGGGCTGGTTCTCCACCCATCACACAGTGGAGATTCAGTGGACACTAAAATGGCACATCTTCAGTCTAAGACTGACACCCTGAAATTAACTTAGTGTAATTCCACAAACACTGCAGATCAGGAGAACTGTTTCCTAACAGAGCCAGAGATCTTCTTTGTAGCTTATCATTCTGTTCGTTCAAATATCTGCCAGTTTGAGAACCTGTAACCACCCCCACACTGAGTACTGAATCAAGGTATACATTCATGAGATCTATGGAAACCGAATCCAGAAGCTGATTTTCTGGTTCTCAAAAATCTGGCCCACCACTGCCCCATCTCCTATAATTCTACTCCACTGAGGCCAGTGGTCTAACATCTCTACCCCTGCCATTCCCACCAAATGAAAGCTGGCCTTCTGTCTTCTCGGGGCTGCGATCACACTCTTATTGCCACACTCAAGTTCTATCTCCTCCATGGAGCAGTCTCTGAGAGTGGGTGCTTTATTTGAGTTTTATCAAAGACATTGCCTTCTTTTTGGCAAGGCTAGGATTAGGATAACATTTCTTCATAATTCTCTAAGCAGTGAACCCAGTGAGGTGTTTACTGGTTATTACAAAAGGTCTGTGAGCACCAAGAATTGTTTGTAGACTGAATAAGTAGGAAGTCTGGCACATACTTGAAAGGCTATTTTTCAAATATACATAGATGTCTTTGTGATTAATAATTGTGTTAAAGGTGTTGCTGAATTCATAGAAGCTTTTGTCATTATGTATTTTCTTGGCTGACAATGTGTACTTGTACACTATTCAGGAGTCTGATACGGATCTGCTGACTCAAAACCAAGCCATTTCCTGGTCCCTCTTAATAGTGGTTCCTCTGGCCCTAATAATGGGTCGAAAGTCAATATAGCATGATGCAGAGGCTCTGTGTCCCATTAACTGTGTGTGATTTGAGGTAAGGCACAACCCTTCTCGATGCCTGTAATAAACATCCGTTGATTTTGCCTAGTATCTATTCATCTGTCTTCTAGGGTGAGAATAGCCTTATTTACCTTTGGTGACTTATTTCTCCCTTCTAGCCCATGGTTTTAGAGTGGTTATGTGGTCCGGGTGTGGTCCCCAGCATGCTCCTTCCACTCCCAAGTACATGAACCCACAGACGTATGATTCAGTTGCCAATAAGTATGAGCCCTAGGGTTTTTTTTGTTGTTGTTGGAATTCTGGAGAAGAGGGTTCTCTTCCTGTTGGAGTTCTAGGCTTTCTAGATACAAGCTGGAGATGGTGCCAGCCATCTTCTTTTCTTCAGAGAGAGAATCTCGTCTAAAACCAAGGCAATACAGAGACAAATAGGATGAGGGATTGAGACAGATACATACCAGAAGCTGCTGCGAAGCACTTTGATCTACCCATGTTGGAAGCTTGTGCTGCTTCTGGACTTTTCAGTTGCTTGCATAAAAGTTTCCATTTTGCTTGAAGCCAGCCTGAGCTGGGGGTTTCTGTCACATATATCCTGACTGGTCCTCCTTTGTAAAATAAGGAGATTGGACAGGTAAATTCTAAGGGTGTTACCAGCTTGAGGATCCCTGGTATTCTAAAGCCAATTTTCAAAGTTTAGCAGTGAGGGCATAAACCCCCAATTATTGGAATAGAACTGACTACAAGTTCTAGTAAGGTAGTCAATTGATCTATTTGGGATTCCACAGTGAAACCTGTCATTGGAATATCAGAATACTCTTTGATGGAAAACATCTTTGAAGAGCTGATTCATTTTGCCTGGGGATTTACTTTGAAATATAGAGGGGGTGAGAATCATCTCATCTTTTCTATTTTTTTCCCCCCAAACGCCGTTTCACTAGCTCCTCTTCATCATCATTAAAAGAGTGAGACACAGTAGACAAACTGCAGAACTCTCATTTCTGGGTGTAGTGTCAAACATTGAGGCCGTAGTCTGCAGGTGTGTGTGTGTGGGGGGGCGTTGGGCAGGGGTATGTGTCTGTGTCTGTATGCATCAGTACCTATCCTGCAAGGAGTTGCCTGCACTTTGTTTTTTGAAGATTGCTTTTTTGTTTGTTTGTTATACTCACCTCTGGATCCTGATTAAAAAAAAAAAAGTTTGTACAGCGTCATCTCAGATAAGCTGTGCTTTATTTTTCTCTGTAGCAAAACAGGTTCCAGGTGGCATCGTGGAAATTTCCAAACTGCACTCCAGCTATAGTGTGGAGAAATAAGCGTGGGGAACACACTTTTGGAGGGAACTCTCTGCTTCCTTGATCTTGCCTGAGCCCTTCAGCCACAGTTGTTATTTACAAAATCTTCCTGTGGACAGACCTAAGAGAAAAAAACTGTATGTAATTCCAGAGAAAAATCTTCTTTTTAATTTGCACTTAAAGGCCTTAATTATCTCCCGGAGAACAAAGCTTTCACTAAGAGATTGTTGAATGCACTAATTCTTCAGAAGAAAGAGCAGCTCAGTGACTCATAATGTCTGTGAAGGGACCCAGCCTTGTGTCTCTGAGTCTGGTGTAGACTGTGCGTATATGATGATGATGGTGAAAATAGTTACAGTCGTTGATCACCTACGTGTCACACACTTCTCATCTGCGCCCTCATGTAAGTGAACTCTAACATTCATCGTGAGAGGTGTTTAACAGGGTCCTTGCCTCATTGAAGAGGAACATCCTCACAGAGGTTAAGGTCTGAGGTCTGAGGTCGATTCCAAAGTGTCTCTTCAACCACCAGGCTACTCTACCTCCAGGTGGACCATTCCATGGATCCTGTTTAATGAGCAGTCAAGGCCTTTCCTATTTCCATAACTTTTGGTTTCTCTTGAGGGAGCCCATCATTCTTTCTGCTTTTCTCTGCTCCCCTGTCATTAAGGTTAAATGGCCCCACTGAGTGTTTACAATTACATTTTGGATGTATCATTAAAGTTATTATTTGCAGAAAACGAGTGGCTTCATAAAAGTCCTTTATGTGACTTGAGAGCTGCTGTTTTTAAAAGCATCTCATTAGTGGCGGGATCTACAGTGGTTTTACTGGATAGAAATGAACACTGCTAACCAGTGAACCTCTGCGTGGACGAAAATACGTTTTTAAGTGAAAGACTCAGTCTTACTAATGAGAGCTTTTTCTTTTTCTATTTTTCTTTTGGATTGTATATTGTAGATGGTGAGATCTTACAAAGATCTTAAGATATCAGCTATTAGATGTCAAATGTCATGGCTGCCCCGGATACTGAACGAAACCGGGTATGTTTCCAGGTTGCACTCAGAGAGGCAGCAAGGTGGAGAGCCTCTGAGCTGGCAGGTATGGAAGGCTTGCTAAGTGCCAGACCTCGTATGGAGGATTTTTACATACTGTCCAGTGTGACATGCACAATAGCCTTCCTTTCTGACTCTGCTCCATTGCCCTGGAAACCTCTTTGACTCCTTCTGAGTTAGGAAGGATTATTTTCCAGGACCCTGTTCTGTCCATCATGCAACGATATTCATGCTGGTGGCACACCATGAATCCTCCTGCTAAGCAGTTGGATACAGTTAGTTCTGCAGCCTGGGTGGTGGACAAGATTCAGGGGACTGTCTACATGAGGAAGGGAGAATGAGTCTATTTTTTTCTGAGCCAGGACATCAGGGCCCAGGGAGAGTAGCGGGAGTTCCTATGCTGCAACTGGAAGTTATTTGCCGCTGCAGTCGCGTTTGCCCAGCCAGGAACGGCTGTTTCCCCACCTGCCTTGCCCTGGTTAACTCCTACCTGTCCTTCAGTACCCGGCTCTGGTGTCTACCCCTCCCCACCCAGAATCTTCTTTTTTTGACATCTTTAAATGTTCCCTAAAATGTGCTTAATACAGCCTTATCCTCAGACAAGCAATGTGTTCTTTTGCTCTGTGTTGTTTTATATGTAACCAAACCCCAACATCCCTTGTTCTCCCTTCTGGACTCACCACTGTGCTACTCACCTAGGAATACTTTGAGGGTTTAGTAAATGTTTGGTTTTGATGTACACATCCAAACATACAGGGAAGGGGAGAAGTACAGAATTCTGGACTCACATTCAAAAATAGCTTTTAGTTAATTTTTGTTCTTTGAGGACGGCCTCTGTGAGAGGGTCACCAGCGAGCCAGGCTGCCGGGTGAGGTGGTTTTATTCCTTTCCCATCTGAATGACTAGCCCTCAGCGATAGCTCTTGGAGAGTGAGAAAGCTGAGCACTCTAAGTTTGCTCTGTTAAAAATTGCTGCAGCTTGAGGTTCTCGTAGTTTCTAGATGTTTCCACAGCACCTCCTTCCCACTTTGGCAGAGTTTCCGGAACTGGGCCCTGGGATGGGATGGTCATTTTCATTCTAAAGTAGGGTATGAAACAGGACAGGTTGAGAAAGAGAGTAGAAGTGCTCCTAGATCGATTGTCCTTTCAGCTGGGTCCCTCGGAGCCCTCTCCTCCCGTGTCCTGCTACTAGCAGGAACAATGTGAAAGACTTTGAGATGGGCCAAACATTACTTGAAATTCTCCTGACAATCTAGGTCTGGTCTGAGGATCCTTCTAGGGGTTATCTCATGGGAGAGTAGTCTTTGCCTTTCCTTGTCTTTGACTATTTTGCAATTCTGCAGATAGGAGTTAAGCTAGAGAGGGAGACCTGATGGTAATACAAATGATTCCTGATCTTCAAAACGCAAAGAGATTGTGTCCAGAGAAGATGCATTTGATTTCCTTTCTCTAGAAGAGATCAGTGTTGGCATCTATTAGAAAATTAACTTGCACCTTCCTGAATACACATATATATGTGTCCTTCAGCTTCTCCTTTGAACCAGTTACAACATCTTCCTGGTTTTCTCATTATTAACTAGACTAAAAATAAATTCTCTGACATATGTTCTTTTATATTTGTGTGTGAGTCATGATTTTACCTTTAAAAACGGAATTACCCTTGAACATTCCTATACCCTATCTGTTGGTATAGTAGAAAAACACTAAATTCGGAGTCTCAGTTGCCAGGTTTAAATCCCTACTTTCCATTTGCTGGCTCAGTTTCTTAGTTTGTAAAAATTATTTTACTTTACCATTTCTAATGCCGTGATGGAGAATTAGAAATTAGAATTCATAGAACTTTTGGAGCTGGAATAAAATAATCTGATACATTTCTCATAGTTTGGAATTTGCCCTCTAGCAATTAAGGGCGCCTGAGGCTTCTGAGTAATCTAGAAGAGATGAAGACACACCTGGTAGATAGGAATGACAAAGATTCTCTCCTTGAACAAACTCTGGTTGGGCTTCTCTGAGCTCTTATTCAACTAGGCCTCATCCTGGGGCATGTCCTCAAGGGCCCGATTTTAGCAAGAATCCTGCTAAATCAGTTTAGCCAGCCTCCACCACCCTCAATTATATGATCACCCTTGATATCTGACCAAATTTCTCATCCCCTACCATCCTCCAGGTGATGTCTGATCACCCTGGCCAGCCTTCAGCAAGAAGCCACCCCCACCCCTTACTTCTGATGTTTTCTTTAGTAATTTAGCATCCACTGACCCTCTCCCTGCTCCGTGGCTACACATTCTCTCATGTGTCCTTGTTTTTCAGAGTTGAGCCCAATCTCTCTCCCCTAGGGCAAAACCCATCCATACTAGTCCCTCTGCTTTTTGTGATAGTCCTAAATCACGTTGGCCTTTCTGTTTTCACAAGTGTCATGAGTAATTTTTTCTTAACAAGAACTTGGGGCATTTTATTAGCCCCATTTTATTCCCCAAAGACTCTGGAAAAGAGCAAAATAACCTTCAAGTTCATATTGCAGGAGAGTATTTTGACCTAGGTTTAGAGGGACCACAGAAACCCTTTTTTTCTGCAATGTGGAGTCAGAGTAGGATTGGATGTCTACCTTTCTTGAGCATTCCTTGTGACCTCTGGAGCAAACAACAGTCTGGACATTTTCTTTTTCTTAGTTTCCCCCCCCCCCCAAGATTTTATTTATTTATTTGAGAGAGAGAGAGCATGAGTGGGGAGGATGCAGAGAGAGAGGGAGAAGCAGACTTCTCGCAGAGCAGGGAGCCCGCCACAGGGCTCGACCCCAGGACCCTGAGATCATGACCTGAGCTGAAGGCAGACGCTAAACTGACTTAGCCACCCAGGTGCCCCTGCTCTGGACATTTTCTGAACATGTCAGATGTTCTTTACACTGAAGATCAGCAATCCAGTTTTGAAGATTCAACTTATCTATCTCATTCCATTCTGTGTTAAGGCCAATACTAAGGAAATAAGTATACAGTGGAAAACAAAATAGGTAAATGTGATCCCCTCTGAGTATTGAGTCTAGAAGGGAATCTAGGACCATATGAGGGCCTTAAATGGTAAACAAGCTGGAAGGCTTCGGGAAAGTAGAAGGCAGCCTGTATTAGCTATACTGACCAAGGAAAGAAAAAGAAAGTTTATATATAGATTTCTGGGTTAATAGGATTAATGAGAAGTGGGAAAAATTCTAAGTTCTCTTTGCCTGCATGATTTACTCTTTTCTATTTTTATATTTCGCCCTATACTCTTCATATATTTATTTTCTAAATTTATTCACAATTATGTTTACTCATGTATTCAATAGATAAGTACTTAGGACCTTTTAACACACCAAGCTCTGTGCTAGGTACTGGAGATAAAATGATGATTCGTAAGATCCTTGGCCCAGATTAATTCAGAGTCTAATGGGTTTACTTGTTACACTTCCCAAGAGAATTATGTGGTCTTTATATGTTTATCCCAAAAGCATAAATTGAAGACCGTGAAATTTTAGGCATGGGTTACAGTCCAAGAATGGAAATATTTAGCATCTGTGGTGGTGGCTGGTATTCTTAGGAGTCCTTAAAATTCTTGCAGACAGCAGATTATCTGTTTACCTCACCAGCAGACCAGTCTTGCCTTAGGGGGAGCAAGAAGCCTGTGGCCCAGCAAAAAGATGAGGGTTTTAGGGTCTTACCCCCAGTTTCATGACACACAGTGTGACTTTCAGTAAAATACTTAATTTTTCCTAGCTTCAGCAGTTTATAAAATGAGAATGCAAATGTCTATTTCACACTAGCATTGTGAAAATTAAACACAATAACCCATGCTATTGTAAACACATGCAGAGTAAACAATGCAGGCAAATTCTCTGCACGGGGTCAGCATTTAACATGAGTTGCTCAAACTATTACTTGCTGTCCTCACACTAGACAAGCTCCAACCCACAACCATGGTTTTATGACCTATTTATTTGGTTAATCTATGTTATACTTGTCTGAGATGTTCTTACAAGGGAATGAAAATCACCATAATGTTGTCCCCAATCGGCGTTTGTCCCCCTCAGCCGGTGACCAGTAAGGTACTCACTGTGAGCGAGATAATGTCTTCCTTGCGGAGTATTGGTACCTGGCTGTACTCTCGTGTACTGGGAGGTCAACAGATACTTATGGCCGCCTGAGCTTCTCTGTCTGAAAGCCTTCTCTGAGTGTGTAATATCGTCTGCCTGTAGGGAAAGCTGGATGCCCCATGGAGGTCATGCTGTAGAAGGGACCTTCTCTGGGTGAGGAGACATAGGACTTTGTGGCTCAGTTCCTCAGCTTCTTCACTCACCATGGGACAACTCTATGTTGTCTCCATACCATCTCTTGGGCAATGCCTAGAGGGACTGAGTACAAGTTGTCCATAACAGTAAACTGTGCATCAATACACCCTTTCTCGTTGGATTTCCTCCCTTCCCTCACAGAGCTTTCTAGCATTATCTTGTACCCAGATCCTTGTCTCAGCATCTGATTTGGGGGAATCCAAACTAAAACTGTCACTAAGGTAGACCAAACTGGGACAGCTGGAAGTACAGTCCTGAGCCATAGTCTTTGAGGGAAGGACTTTGTAGGTTTGGAATACTCTCATCTGAACCTCGAGTCTAAAGGGCAAGATTGAGGTTGTAAACAGAAGTTGTGGCTAAGAATCAGAATCCAGACAGAAATGAGATTGGATATGGTGAGGGCAGGAGTGCTCTCAACCAATCTTTATCGCCCACCTGATGTGTGGGGTGCCAAGGCAGTCTGAGCCAATGGGTGGTGCTAGCCATAGCCCTTTGGAAGTCGCAGCTGGGTGGTATGGCTTCTTACCTGCAGCCTCCTTCCAGGAGGAAGAACTCTCCCTTTTGTCCTGGCTAGACAGAACACTTGAATGTTGGTGGTGGCTGTTGAGGCTGCAGAAACTTTAATATTTCATTGGCAGGTCCCATCCAGAAATGATAAACCCCCTCTCTGGATGAGATTCAGTGCAAAAGCTGCTTGCTCATGGGGACTTGGGGACTGCAGCGGATATTGGGATCTGTGCAGATAAATTTTTTAACCTTGATAGAGTCAGTGGGAGTTTAATGAGCAACAGAGATTATAGCAAAGGAGATAAATATGTAGGCGACCAGGAAATATAATTATAACATTTCCTTACTTCACTAGACTCGGGAAACGAGATGAATTAAGGACTGAAACATATTCTAATTCGAGGGCATACATGGATGAGAATGTGATCGCCCCCCCACCTCCCCCACTTCTCCTCCTTCATCAAGAAAATAAAAATGAGCATTTTGTGCCATGATGCAGGAGGAATTTAATTGGGTGCTGATGATTCAATTTAACTTGTAAATTAGCTGCCAGAGAGATTACGAGTGCCAAAAAGAACCAGCCTTGCTGTCTCTTTGTTAACTTGTTGACACATTTGATGCAAATTAGATACCGATTTATGGGGCCACAGATGACTGACTTCACAGAGCTATATGGCACATATCCTGGAGAATATATGACCAAACTCAGGCCAAAAAGTTGATTAGGTGATCACAATGAAGCCAACTCCTTCAGAGTTACTCTTCCTTTCAGTCTTTAAACAATGAGTAGAGAATAAGACTCCAGTCTGTGTTACCCCATTAAGTGGCAACTCAGCTTTTAGAACAAATGTCATTTATTTACCTCTGCAAAACACAGACCTTACAATTTAGGTGTGTTCCCAGCAGATGGAGAACGTCCTCTGATCCTATGTCTGAGCTAAGAGGTGGGAAACACTCATGGTAATTACCCCATTTAACCTCCACAACAACCCTTTTCGTTAGACACTCTTTGTTCCCTTTTTCAGATGAAACAGACTCAAGTAACTTGTCTAAGCTCACACAGCCAGCAAAAGGCAGAACAGGAATTACGATCTATGAAGCCCAGTGAAAATCCAAGTCAGCCAGCATCCACTGAGTACACTTGTCACCCTGCCTACCTGCCTACACTGTCCGCCCTCTAATTTTGTTTGGATTAGATATCCCTCCAGGCATCATTGTCAACAACCAGACAATTCTCCTTGGCTATATTTCTAAGTTGTCACTTCCAAGGGGCCTTTTAGAAAACTAGAGCCAATGGGATTACCTGATCCCATCTCTAGTTTTAAGCCAAGCTTCACCAGCTGAGCAAACACTTATGGAGTGGAGGTTGAATTTCTTCTTCCTGTGTTTGAAACCATGAGCATTGGCTGGGCTTCTGGTAAGCATGACAACACTAGCATCCTGAGGGTGCGGAGGGCTGCTGGAACCCACTCTGGGTAAGACGAGGAAGGGGTAAGCATTCCTCCACCCCAAACAGTAGCCTCTGAGCTTGAGATGTTCACAAGAAGCATCACTGTTCAAGCTTGCCTCTTAATATGTGAAATAAAACATGCACTCAGATCCACTCTGCCTTTCCCAGCCCTGCTCTGCTACTCAGTAGGGACACGACGTCTGAGCTCTTGAGTTCCTTAGCATCCTTCCATACTAGTACTTTCCCTTCCTTCCTGGTTAAGCAAATCTGGGAAAGAATAATCTCAGTTGCCAGTCTGGTTTCTAATTATCCCAGTGAGTCTCAATTTCCATTTACGGACTTGGCAACAAAAATCACCAGAGAAAAGTCTGCCCTCCTAATGATTCAGCTGATGTTCTTTATCATTGCTTTATCGCTTTAAACACATTCACCTGATAAGCCTCTGATTAATGAATTCAAAGAATTCGTACCCATTCTTTTGGGGTTGGGACTATTTATCACTCCTAAATATTTGAACTCTACTGGCTTCTTTGTTGAAGTGCTCTGTTAGCTGTCCTACTCTCAGGTTGGGAAGATTTTCAGGATTCGGATTTCACCAGGCCTTAGGGTCCATATTTCCCCAATGCTTCTTCCCCAAGACAGTGTGTCCCATGTCTGGGAGGCATATTTTTGATCCCCACCTTAGAAACACAAAGTTAGGACCAGGGGCACGATATCTGTAATTTTAAAATGCTCCCTCTGGGTTTTCAATTATAAGCGGGTGTGAACATCCTTGTCCCAGAATCCGTGGACAGTCCAACACTTCTACTCTGTACCAGCGTGGACTCGTTCCTCATGAAAGCATGTACATGTGCTAGTTTTCAAACCAAATCATTCATTCATTGGTTCATTCACCAAATTAAGTATTTGGTTGGTATTAGAGCTAATCATTGTGAGAGATTCAAGTACGGGTAAAATAATCATTATTCTCTCAGAGTTCAAAGCTCTGTTGTGTATCTTGAGAATATCATAGAATAAAAGGAGTATCCAGCCTACTCTTCCCAGACATGGGTATATGATTAATTCAGAATTGGCTTAATTATTTGTATCTGTGTGAAGGGCCAAAATTAAATTAGTCATTTTGGTTGATAAAATGAATTTCTGACTAATTCTACTAATCCTGACTAATTCTGCTGGATTGCTCTGTAAATCTATGCTTTGGGTCTCTTCAAACATATGCCGAGTCTCTGGAAATATATACTTCCTGGTCTGGAAGACTGTTTCCCCATCTTGTTTAAGAAAGTTGCAAAGGAAATTAATTGCTGCTTACTCTACCAAAGGTATATTCTCAGCTCACTGGGCACTAATGGAGCATTTCAAAGACTCCTTAGGCAGCCAGGAGTAGGGGCACCTGGGTGGCTTAATCGTTAAGCGTCTGCCTTCGGCTCAGGTCATGATCCTGGGGTCCTGGGATTGAGCTCCACATCGGGCTGTCTGCTCGGTGGGAAGCCTGCTTCTCCCTCTCCCACTCCCCCTCTCTTGTGTTCCCTCTCTTGCTGTGTCTCTCTCTGTCAAATAAAGAAATAAGTAAAATCTTTAAAAAAAAAAAAAGACAGCTAGGAGCAGAGTGGTCTTAGACAGTGCCCTGACACCTTAGGAAGTCACTTGGACAGTTACATGTATGCTTTCCCATGGCCATTAAGTATTCACCACCATTGGCATATTCAAGAACCAAGGCTGCATCTCACACAGTGGTGCATACATTTGTGGGTGATTTTGAGTAGGTATGCCCGCCATTCACTGAGATTCTGTCACATTTCTTGCACTGTGCTAACCACACCACCTACTTTTATTTCCATTAACCTTTACCACTTCTCTGTGAGTCAGTGAACAGGTAGGTATCATTGACCCCATTTTACAGATGAGGCTATTTAAGTTTTAAGAGGTTAAATAACTAGCTGGTAAGTTGGAGAACCAGCATGGGAACTCAGGTCTGTTTGACTTCAAAGCCCATGATCTTTTCCTGTGACAGTGTCACCTCAACTTCACATCTATACACAAGAACAATACCTTTAGTGGAGACACATTCAGGTGAATGTTTATAAAAAGGGAAGCTTAACCCAAATTTAGGGCCAGAAGTTATAGTCAGAAATAGTCTTTTGTCTGAAATAAAATCTTTATTAGAGTGCTACCTTTCATTTAGAGATAATGTACTTGAAAATTTCAAGGATGAACAAATTGCAATCTGGAATTTTTGAGGACCTGCCTTACCTAATATTTTCATAGAATAATAGTTCTTCAAATGACACTGTTATTTAAACTGACAGTTAATTCCCTTTGCAGAAGAATTACAATAGGCCTTACATTTTATCTAATGAAGAATCCAATAAAAGCCACTTCCTGTTACAGACACCTGTCTAAATGAGAGTTTTCATTTATGTAGAGATACCCTGGACAAATTCTGTGGTTCATCTTCTACTGACCTCTACTCTTATTCCCCAATAGAAATCAGGCTGGTTTTCCTCCTTAGCTACTCCTTGCACTTGAAAAGTCTGCCCCTCTCTCCTCATTCAAAGCTGACTCATCTTCCTGAGCTCTCAGCTCTGAGCCTGATGCTTCTGTGACACCTTATACAGTTCTGCCTGTTGTCCTCTTGCTGCCCCCTCAATGCCTCTAGCTCGTTATTGCCCAACAGAAATAGAACAGAAGCCGCAGATGCGAGTCACATATGTAATTACACATTTTCTAATAGCCACATAAAAAAGGAAAAAAAAAGAAACAGGTGATGTTAATTTTTGCTAATATATTTTATTTAACCCAATATATCCAAAATATTATCATTTAAATGTGTAATCAATATAAAGTCATTTTTAAGATACTTTATACTCTTTTTGCTGACACGGAGACTTCAAAATGTAGACTATATTTTGTTTACAGCATACATCTCAATTTGGATGAGGCACAAAGTACTTGGAAAATACATGTACCTAGCGGCCACCACACTGGAGGACACAGCTTGAGCCCCACCTCCTCTGGCATTTCTGTGGCATTTGCTGTGTATTCTGCTAGGCATGCCATTCTCAGGGTGGCATAGCAATGAAAAGAATGGATGAGTTTGACCCTTTGCCATTTACTAATTGTATGACCTTGGGCAATAGTCAACCTTTGTAAGCTTCGTTTTCTTCATCTGCAAAATGGAAATGTTTTTATTGTAGCTACTGTCACACTGGGCTATTGTAAGGAATGAACAAGATATGTGAAATGTTGAACACAGGGCTTGGTACACAGTAAGAAATTTGACAAATATTAGCCAGTAATGGTGGTAGTGATGGTAGTAGTCTCTTCTTAATATACTTGCTTTTATCCTTATATTTTCTGTTCAAATACTATCTCCACATGAGGCCTTTTCAAAATGTTCAAGGTTGAGAGACTTTATTTTAGCAAGCATTATACGACATCATAGTTATCATAGTCAGCTTTGGATTTTTGTCATTGATACATGAACATGTTCTGCCCTTCCAAGGTTAAGTGTCTCGAAGGCAGAGTCTCTGTTTTGTTTTTCTATCAAAGAACCTAGCATGATGTCTACCAAGGAATAAAATGTCAATAAATATTTTTTGAACAAGTGAATGAAAATTACATTTTACTGCTGTTATTTTTTTCACATGTGGGTAGCTGGCCTCCCCAAAGGCAAGGGGCCAGATTTTAGAGTTATCCAATGAATTAATTACGAATGGGGAAAAAAAATCATCAGGATGTATTGATGATGAGAGATGAAAGAATAGAAACATCAAGAATGGTTTCTGACTCCTGTGATTGTAGTACTAGAGGCATCTTTCATTGAGATATAGATTTGGAGACATACCAGATTTGGGGGGAAATGATGGTTATATTTTAGACATGTTGGATTTAGATTTCAGTGTGAAATCAAAGTATTTATATCCAGCAGGCAGTTGCATATTCAGGTTTGGAGCTCAGAAGAGGAACATGGTGTAGGGAATGGTTTTGACAGTAATCCTTTAAATGCTATTCTTTTGAAATCATGGGCAAGGACAGGATTCTAAGTTTCTGCCTTCAGCCATCTTCTCCTTTTCCTAAGAGAACACTATATACAAGAGTTGACCAGAGGAAGAACATGAGATGGAGACTGAGAAGGAGATGCCAGATATTCAGAAGGAGGTCCAGAAGGGAGTGGTGTGAGAGCAGCCCAAGGAGGAAGCCCTTAAGACTTCTTAAGACCTGGGTTTGCCAAGCTCATGGTTCAAGTTAAATTCCATTTTTAATTTCTGATTTCTTACGCTTGTTTCCTTCTTCTTAGATGGCTTTCAATCTCTTAGTGTTCTTTAGTTTCTGATGTTCATTCTCCCTGGTATAAGTCATAGTAGTCCCTTTGCCTAGAGAATTTAAAGGACTTCAAGAAGTGGAATGCTGGCTTTGATTAAGTGACTTCCAGTAGCTGCCAATTTTGCCAGTTAATGGTAGTAAATCCATTTCATCTCCTGTTCAAGAAAACAAGGCAAGGGAAGAGATAAAAAAAAAAAAAAAATTAAGTGGTGCCTACAGCATTTGAATCACTGTGTTAGGAGCTTTATGCACATTATCCTAATAGATTATTACCAATCAAAATATCTCTGTGAAAGATATTATCCCCATTTTACAGATGAGGAGATTATACTTTTGAGAGATGGCATATCTTACCTAATGAGTGCAAAGTAGAAGTCAGACTTGAATTTGGATTTCTTTGACTTAGAAGTCCAGCCTCTGTCCAGGGCCTTCACCCAGTGATTTGATGGTGTCATTTTCACTTTACTAAGTATCCTATAGAAAAATAAATTTTTAGGACCGATGCCTTTTGATAGAGCGTTCAACTTCTATATAAATGGAAGTTTGACTTTCCAACTGGGAGTTGCATGAGCTCTAAATTAACATGAGACCCAAGTAAATATATCCTGTTCATTAAAAGGTATGATGCATTGTTCTTCCCTGAAAGGCATAATTTTCTCGGGAGTGCTTTGGGTCTGAGTTCATTTCCTTTGAGCATCTCCTTCTCAACAGGCTGCAATTTTAGCTCTTCCCTGGGAATGATGATTCAGATTTCCGAGGTTATAGCTAAATAAATGTCAAGCTTACATACTGGAGTGTCTGTGCTCATTTCTACCTGACTGAGGGTTGAGGGGAAGCAACAGGACGCAAAGCAGCACAACTTGTACATGTATAGTCAAGCTGGCAAATAAGTATCTTTCAGTGCCATGGCCAAGACTGGGAATCTTCTGAGAGTGCTCAGGTGCTGATGGCTTATCCACTGGAACAATTTTTGCCATTAGCCTTAGGCTTCTGCTGCTTCCTTGTAGGAAGATGAGCCAAGTAGAATTGGAAACCGGGTTTGTGTTGGGTCTTCCCTCCTACACCTCTTATAGTTGTTCTCAACTGGCTATATGTCCAGGTTGCTTGGGGAATATCCAAAAATCCCTAAGTCTAGGCCACTCCTCAGCACCATTACAATAAAATTGTGAGGAGGAGTGGAGAGACTCAAGACTCAGTATTATTAAGGCTTCACAGGTGATTCCAATGTGCAGCCAGGGGCTGAGACCCACTGTTTTCAAAGTTTTAGGTCGAGGAAAATGGTTTTCAACTCTGGCTGCACATCAGAATAATCTAGACAAGTATTAAAAGTACATATTGTGAGCTTACACCCATGATTTAATTAGTCTATGGTGGAGCTGAAGCATCAGTAGTTTTAAGGAACTTTCCAAATAATTCTAATATTCAGCAGGGGTGAGAACCACTGTTCCAGAACTGAGTTTTGAGCAGTGGTCCCCAGGCTCCTTCTCATACCTAAAGGCATCTGTGAATCCCTTGGAGATCTTTGGATTAAAATACAAATCCCCCTCACCACCAGAGATGCTGATTTAGTTGATATGAGGTAGGGCCTATGATTTTGTCATTCGTAACAAGCTCCCGTGTGATGCTGCTCATTCCCAGATCACTCTGTAAGCAGCATTGGCCAAGCATCTACCTCACCATGATTTTGCCACTAAGCCTTCTGGTGGGCTAGGTATGGGTTGGCAGATGGGAATACCCTCTTTCCCCTTTGAATGCCTGGCAGGTATCTCTTAGTCATCAAGTACATTGACTTGAGAGTCACAGGTTCTTGAGTTTGTTCTCCAGCTCTGCTCCCATGCTCTCTTGCTATGGGATATAGGCCAGGGCAAAAGAGATTATTTATGTCTGCTTAACTGTAAGATAGAGATGATAACAGCAACTACTTCATAGAGTTACTGTAAGGATTAATAGAAATGCTACATATAAAGTTGTAGCTAAGTGTCTGACACATTCTAAGTACTCAATAAGTGGTAACCAATACAGCTGTGCATCCATGACATCCATGGTATATTAGGTTTTTCTGTATATTTTAGCTACAAGACCTTTCTTTTAACTGTAACTTACATGGAAGCTCCATATACGCAAACTAGATAAGGTTAAATCCATTTTTAAAGCAGAGATGTGTGCCAGCACCTGGAATCCCTCTGCTTCTCCCCTAGCTTTCCAAACACTTAGCCAAGGCAGTAGATGTGCTATCTTCTTTGAATGTACCAATTCTAGTCCAACCTACTCATTTACAGAAAAACCCATAAGTGACCTACCCAAGATTATGCAACTAATAAATGGTAGAGCCTACTTCTGACCCTTGGGACCTGGTTTTAGTAAGTTCTTTTTGGTCACCAAATGATAGCGGAATTAGAACCAAGAGCAACACTACTAGATCTGTGTTTTTCTGAATAAAAAGGGACTTTATTATTAACTGAATTTTAATCTTATGATCAATACATGTTTACAGTAAGAAAAATAAAGACAAAGGGAAAGTGTAAGCCCCTCCCCCCATTTTTATGACTTCCATCCCCATTTCTAAAAGCCAACCATTGTAAATAGTTACTTGGATGTTTTTCAGAATTTTAAAACATTTATACAGAGTGATAATATATAAAATATATAAAAATATATAAATATATATATTCTTTTATACAAATGGAAGCAAACCATATCTACTCTTTGGTTTCTAGTTTTTTGTTTTTTTTTTTAAAGATTTTATTTATTTATTTGAGAGAGAGAATGAGAGATAGAGAGCATGAGAGGGAAGAGGGTCAGAGGGAGAAGCAGACTCTCCGCTGAGCAGGGAGTCCAATGCGGGACTCGATCCCGGGACTCCAGGATCATGACCTGAGCCGAAGGCAGTCGCTTAACCAACTGAGCCACCCAGGTGCCCCTGGTTTCTAGTTTTTATTTCACTTAGTTATCTCACTAATCATTCCATACTGTGTATGTGTGTGTGTGTATATATATATATATATACATATATATATATACAAAATTATCATTTTTCGTGGTTACAAAGGATTCCTTTTTTTTTTTTTAAGTTAGCCCATCTTCTTGGGGATGAACGTGAGACTGCTCATCATTTTAGCTGTGGCTACGCTTACACACTGGAGTAACTACTTCTAGATTCCCAGAAGAAAAATTTATAGGGTGAGTACACTTGCACACCCAGTGTTCCTTTGGTTTTGCCACACTGCACTGCAATTTTCTTCCATGGGCCTGTGAGTTAATCACCTTTGGGAAAAAATAAAGGAACTTCCACAGCTGAAATGCCAGACTCCATCCACCTTAGACTTTTTATCTTGGTCCAGTTTGTAGAGACTGAAAGTTCCAGCACTAGCTGTGGGCATTCTGTTCTAAGGACTAAATGGAGCAAATGTTCTACCCTCGATTCCCACTAGGCAACTAAACATATATTTACAGGCCCAAATTGCTCATGTATCATTCACCTTCCCCCAGCCTCTACTCACTCAGTCTCTTTTGGCCAACCAGTAACTGCAATGTCTCCAAAAAAAGCACAAAATGCCATGACTTCCCATTAGTAATTCTCTCTGTCTGCTCTGGGGGTTGGCCTCAAAATGGAGGTGTCTGAAACATGTACCCTGATCTATGAAATTTCTAGTGGACAAAGCTGTTCAGTGATTTTTCAAATAATGCAGCTAGAAAGGGAGAAATGGTTTAGAGCCATGATTAATGCCACCGTGTCCCCGGATACCTTACTTCCTCAGCTCATCACTATAAGTAATTACCTGCCTGATCCTGGACAAGTTCTTCTGTTTGGCTCAAGTCAGCTATTGATCATTTATTTAAGAATTGCATACTCTAGGGAAGGTGGAAAAAAGTCTCCAAATTAATTTTTTTGAGCCCACTGTGGTCATGAATAAATATCTCTCATTCAGACAATTTACATTAGCAACTGCTTAGCAGTGGGAATTTGTTTACCACTTCTGACCCGCTCCTCTGAAAATTGGTTTTCTAACCAGTCTATGAGTGGCAGTTTTAAATTGACACGTTAAATTTTCAAAATCATGTTTGACTTATTGTCTCCTGCTCACAATGTCGCTCAGTGCCTCGACAGATACACATGCTGGTGTTCCGGTTATAAAACTAGAAGGCTCCCATTACTTTTCTTTTGGGAGCACGTGCTTATCTCACAGGTTGGGACTCCAGTTAATAGTTTCCTTAAGTGGAGGACGCAGGCATGTGGTGATTTTTGAGCAATCATAGTATGAAAAATAAGCAAAAAAAAAAAAAAAAAAGTCATCCAAGCAGGTTTTCTTTAGAACTAGTGGAGTTCATCAAGATAAAAAGCTTCTGCACAGCAAAGGAAATAGTCAACAAAACAAGGAGGCAACCCACGAATGGGAGAAGATATTTGCAAATGACACTACAGATCAAGGGCTGGTATCCAAGATCTATAAAGAACTTCTCAAACTCAACACCCAAAAAACAAATAATCAAGTCAAAAAATGGGCAGAAGACATGAACAGACATGTCTCTGAAGAAGACATACAAATGGCTAACAGACGCATGAAAAAATGTTCATCATCATTAGCTATCAGGAAATTCAAATTAAAACCACACTGAGATACCACCTTACCCCAGTTAGAATGGCAAAAATTGACAGGGCAAGAAACAACAAATGTTGGAGAGGTTGTGGAGAAAGGGGAACCCTCTTACACTGTTGGTGGGAATGCAAGTTGGTATAGCCACTCTGGAAAACAGTGTGGAGGTTCCTCAAAAAATTAAAAATAGAGCTACCCTATGACCCAGCAATTGCACTCCTGGGTATTTACCCCAAAGACACAGATGGAGTGAAAAGAAGGGCCATATGCACCCCAATGTTCATAGCAGCAATGTCCGCAATAGCCAAACTGTGGAAAGAGATAAGGTGCCCTTGAACAGATGAATGGATAAAGAAGATGTGGTCCATATATACAATGGAATATGACTCAGCCATCAGAAAGGATGAATACCCAACTTTTACATCAACGTGGATGGGACTGGAGGAGATTGTGCTGAGTGAAAAAAGTCAAGCAGAGAAAGTCAATTATCATATGGTTTCACTTATTTGTGGACCATAAGGAAGAGCATGGAGGACATTCGGAGAAGGAAGGGGAAAATGAAGGGGGGGGAATCGGAGGGAGAGATGAACCTTGAGAGGCTATGGACTCTGAGAAACAAACAGGGTTTTGAGGGGGTGGGGGGATGGGTTAGCCTGGTGATGGGTATTAAGGAGGGCACGTACTGCATGGAGCACTGGGTGTTACATGAAAACAATGAATCATGGATCACCACATCAAAAACTAATGATGTATTGTATGGTGATTCACGTGACATAATAAAATAAAATTTTAAAAAAATCGATAATGCATTGCGATGGTGGGTAGGTGGGTAGGGGCGGAGCCACCGCCGGAAGTAGAATGGTGGAGGCAGCTCAAGACTGAGTGCAAGTCACAGAATCAGCATGATTCTTTAGAGGCTCTTCAGGTTCTCCTCTCTCATTTAGTCTGCAGTCTCAGTTCATTTGAGGAGCAACATTGGTGTTACCATAGTGGCATTTAATAGGGAACTTGATGCTGTACAGAAACTCTTTGTGGACAAGATTAGAGAATATAGAACTAAGCTACGGGCATCTGGAGGATCCACTGATACTGGCCCAGAGCACCAGCAAGACCTAGTGAGGGAGCTTTTGAAGCTTAAGCAAATGTATGGTAAAGCAGACATGAATATGTTCCCGGACTTCACATTTGAAGATCCTAAATTTGAAGTCATCGAGAAGCCCCAGTCCTGAAAAAAAACATGTAAAATTTATTTGGTAATTTGACCTAGATTAGTTGTACACCTGGATCAGAATAAACATACATTTCTCAACCGTCAAAAAAAAAAAAAAAAAAAGAACTAGTTAATGTTTATTTTCACTGGAGCTCCCTAAATGTGAATCTTTATGAGCACTGTATAGTTTAAAGCTGCTTCTAATATTTTTAAAAAATATGTCTAAATATGCAGCCTGAGTCAGAAATATTGCCATGAGAAAGAAAGAAGCCTTCTTCTTTATAGTGTATGAACCCGTGTGTGTGTGTGTGTGTGTGTGTGTGTGTGTGTGTGTGTGTTCACCCACCTGCTTTCCAAGTGTCAGGCAATTTTAGTGTTGGCATATTCCTGTTAATCTGCAAGCATTTGCTTATTATTAATTACTCAGCGCTAACAACTCCCTCAGGTTTTAAAACAACAACTCCCTCAGGTTTTAAAACAATCTTTTTTGATGAGGGCTTTGCTGCTACTTAGAAACATAATTCTGTGCCAACATTTAGTAGGCAGACCAGAAGTGTCCCTGTGTGAGTGCCATGTGGATTGGTTGAAGCAGGCAGGACCCTTGAACCTGAATGCAGCACTCAAATACAATGAAAGTCGTGTTTAATGCTGAGGGGCTAAGACCAAGATACAACATTATGTTCTTAAAGTTATACTACTGAAATTTTCCAGCTCAGCCTAGACTTCTACAACCTAGTGGTTACTCAAGCTTGTTCTTTAATAATTGAGTTGTATCTCTAGTGTTTGAGGAGATAGTTTTCTATAGTTTCTTTCCTTTAAACTGGATTATGCAAAGTCACAGACAGAATCCTATTAAGATCCTCTTCTAGGAAAAACATGACTGAAAAAACGTAATTATAGAGTTTCTAAGGGGTAAGAGGCAGGACTTGGGAGCTGGGAGGAAGGCTGGGCTAGGGTATAGGCATACAGAAGGCTAACACTATGTCTGTCACTGGTTCTTGTTGGCCTCTCTGCTACCTGAATGTGTTCAAATTTGCCAAACCTTAAACCTCAAGGACATGATCAATACCCAACATTTATGCAGGCTGTGGAAATTGTTTTGTGGGCACAGGGAGAAAAGATCAGGACAAAATTTTATTAAAAGGGTCAGATGATATAGACACAATGGGCATTAGTGCCTAAAGTCCATATAACCTTCCATAGTTTTGAGGAAGCTGATGATTAAGTATAGAATAAGGAGAAAATTCCCATTGTAAAGTTAAATTTTCTCTGACCTCAGAATGATGGATGAGGCAGAATGAGGATACCTTCCAAGCAAACTCTGAAGTCTACCCTTTTTAATGGATATATAGTGACCACTTTTATGAATTAATGTATAAAAAGTTGGACTAGAACATTGTATCAGTATGGTTAAAAACAACTCCCAGGTCCCAGAAAGGACTACAGACTGTGGAAAGAGAATATAAATGTATTACAAATGTGTGAAACAATGGTACTGAAGGAAGTAAGGGGAAAAGGCGCTGATCTAAGTAACTTTGGAAATAAGTAGCATCTGTAAGTCTAAAAGCAAAAGGAACTGCACATGAGATCTGCACTCTAGTTGATAAAGTTATTTCCCATGAAAATACAGGTTATAAATTCTGATACTGCTCTACATACATACTTGAACAATTAAGTAAATGGGTAGTGGATAGTGGGAACCATATTTGTCACTGTTGGAGTAGTAATTTGCAGATAAGCAAGGGGAGGTGAATAGAATGATTCAGTGATGATAGATGAGAGTTGGAGACATCAGTAAGAACTCATGGTACCTTGATATACATACAGATGGTTGCACATAGAAATATTTTTAGATATGTGTATATATTACAGGTTAGTATACGCTCATATATTTGCTCCATCATTTGATAGGGCCTAAAAGAAATGACACTCAGTAGTAATGAGTATACCTCATACCCAGCTCTTGGTTTCTAATACCATTCTCCAATAAAAGAACCAGGATTTCTCAGAGAAATTGCTGTTATGAGGACTGGGACACAGGAAATATGCAAGAGGATCCTGAAACATCTTATAGTGCCTTTGAAAGTAAGAAAGTGTTTTTTAAAAAAAACAATAAAACAACACAATGGGGCATGTCAGAGGAGCACTGGAACCAACTGAAAGATCAATGTGCAAAGCCTCAAATTCTAATTGCTTCTTTGAGTTACATTTCTTTGTGAACTCCCATGCCTACACAAGTAATTGAGTTTGTTTTTTCTCCTGTTAATCTGTTTCTTATCATTTTGATTCATGGGTCCCAGCCATTGAACCTAGGAGGCCAGAGGAAGAGTTTTCTTTCTCCCCTACATTGCTCTTTTGTAACTTTGAGGGAGTAGTTATGTAAAATGGCTACAAAAGCTGAGATTGAAGGCCCAGGCTGAGTAAGGAGCTAGTGATGAGTTGAAAGAAGAGGAACCACTCCTGAAATGCTACTTTTCTTTAGACTCCACAAAGCTTAGAAGATAAAACCCTAAGCTCAAGTAAAAGACTGTTTGGGGCATTCTTCCAGATTGTATCATCATGCATGAGCATCCAACAGTAAGGGTACTTTACTTGGGTGTCATATGTGTTTCCCTGTATAATTTTCGTTAAGAACTGTGAAAGAAAGGCAGTTATTCACATGTTGTGGGTGAGTTAATAGGGGCTCAGAGAAGTGAAGTGGCTTGTCTAAGTTCACATAGCTACAAAGTGTGTTCAAACCTAGGTTTGAATCTGGGGCGCAAGTTCATCTCTCCCAAGTTCATCTCTCCCTTCACCTAATCTCTCATGTGCAGAGTGGTAAGGGAGGTCATGACAAGTAATGGGAGGGGCCCTGGAGGACCAGGAGTGGTTATTGCTAGGGGACAGGCAAGGGTCCTGAGAGCCTACACTGGTGTGGTGGATATTGGGATGGACTAGAAGGGAAGGAATTGGAAGACTTGTAAAGAAACTAAGGTGCTACCTGGGGATTGACTGGCAATAGAGATCCATAACTACCATAAAATACTGCAACCTATTTCACACTAAACTGTATTTTTTACGGGGCCCTCCAGAGGTGTGAAAATACTTTTGGGCAACAAGTGGTTCAAAAGATGGTTGGTCCTAAAGCCAGTGGGTACCAAGGCATCTATCTCTAAGGGAGAGGCAGCATGGACCAGTGATATTTAGCCATTGTAAGGTCTTCACTTGACCAATGGCACATGTAGTACTCCTTCCACCCCCGCTGCTGACTCTGATGTTCATTACACAGATAGCTAGGAAGTGCGAGGAGTAGGGTTCACTGTCAGTGTACAGGAGACACCCCTTAACATTCCAGGGCTTCTGAGGAACAGAATGGGAGAGTTTCTACTTCTCTTTTTCATCCTAAAGGACAAGCATATGCCAAATTTTCTAATTCTTCTCAAATAAATTAAGGAAAGAGTAATTTTGTTTCAAAATATTCTTCAGTATCAAAGGCTACCATTTATCCCTTCTCATTCCAGCTGAAGTGATTAATATTCAAGTTGGTGCTATGTAAAAGATTAAGCTTACTGTGTGTTCTCCAGCCATTTATGTTAATTGCAGCCTCTCATTTGTATGGAAAGATTCATAAAAGTATCAAGAGACACTTTATACTGAATTAAAAACTATTGGACTGGGTGTTTCAAGGCTCCTGCTCAGAAAAGAACAATTATTAAAATGTATTATTCAATTAAACATGGAAATCTATATCTATTTCCAAAAGTTGGGAGTAGAGGCAAAAGTGATGCCAGTTAGAACTGGTCCATTAAATCTGACAGTTGTAGCATATTATATTTTATGTGAAGCTGGACAAGTGGACAAGAAGTATAGAGAGACTAATGATGGAGTTCAGGACACACTCCCCCCAAATATGGCCTTAGCATATTGAATAATTTAAGCTGAAGGTGTTTGAAAAAAACTACAGAAGCAGGAAGGTCACTCTGACCTTCTCCTCATTCTCTTCCTTCAACCAGGGCATTAAAACTCATGTGAGAGGCACCCTCCCTATACCAGGAGGAAAGGAGCATCTTTATCTCCAAAGGTGAAGGGATACCAGGCAAGAAAAATTCTAACAAACAGGCCTTTTTAAGTTTCCCCCAATTTACTATACTTACCTCATATTCCTTAACCAATAATATTTCTCCATGACTATTGACAATCTAATCTAGCATAATGATACACAGGTCTGTTTCTCTGGGTCTTCATTTCCTTATGAAGACCTCATGTCATGTAAGACTTATATTAAATAAACTTGTATGCTTTTCTCCTGTTAATCTTTGTTAGTTTAATTTTTATATTCAGCCAAGGACTCTAAGAGGCTCAAGGAAAACATTTCCTCCCTTAGACTAACAAAAGGTGGTAGAAAAATTCTGAGCTCATCTGTCTCCCCATTTCCTGATAGGTAAAAATAATTCTAGTTAGGTAAGAATCCCTTTAGAATTTTTTTTTTAAGATTTTATTTCTTTATTTGAGAGAGAGACTGAGAGGGGCGGAGAGAGAATCTGAAGCAGACCCCACACTGAGCTTAGAGCCGGATGCAGCGCTGGATCCCATGACCCCGAGATCATGACCTGAGCCAAAATCAAGAGTCAGATGCTCAACCAACTGAGACATCCGGGTGCCCCAGCCCTCTAGATTTCTAATACTTTCTTAAATTAGTTAATGAACTTGCAGAAAAGGTCGATCATCCACTCCGAAAGCCACCTGCAGATACTTGCTTCAAGAAGACAGTGATGGGCTGAAGGAGAGAACCAGAAATAGAGACCAGAATGAAAGATTCCTAATTGAGAGCAGATTTCCTAGGTTCATTCTTTTTCCTCTTCTAGGAAACATGAGCCAATGAAGTCCATTCTCCAAATCATCAGTGCTGCCCATGGTTTAGGCTTCCACTTACACTCTCTGTTCATCACTGTGTTTGAGGGGTTTTGAACTCACCTGCACTCCCTGTTTTACTGTAAATTTGTCAAGCCAAGGCATCCAGCAAGTTCAGACTCATCTGGCACAGAGTCTTGGCCCCCTGGTCCTGAGTACATTTGATATGTGCTGGCTGCTACTTTCTACTTCCTGGCTTGGCCAGAGCTTTACAGAACACATATTACATAAGAATGGAAAATTGCTAGGAGGAAGGAAAATAGATTGCATTATTTTCAAAACCTCTAACCAAAAGGCTTGTTTGCTGTCTAAATAAACCAGCCTGCTCTGGCACACTCTAGAAATTTGGCATTTAGGATGTATAATAAGGAAGCCAACAGCTACTGCCTCCAGAATCTGTCAAATGTGAGGAATGGGTTTCCCCCAGGCCAAGGTGTCTGGCATGTTGTAGGTTCTCAATAAATACTGAATGAAATCTGGATCTGACCATCATCTCTAGAGAATAGTCCCACTTGGCCAGGGATGCGGTAGCTTCAACATTTAGCAGATCTGTCTGAAAATTCCTCAAAATGAGAACTTTTGAGGTTGGTGTGGTAATTGTCCATTCTCTCAAAAATCATTCCACTGGAGAAGTTTTGTCTCTTGGTTCAATTTGGTTTGGTTTGTTAAATGGGTGTTGAGTACCCATATGGCCCAGCTGCTATTCCAGGCACTGGAAGATATAGAGGGTGATGACCCAGCCTCTGCCCTTGAGGATTTCCAAGTCTGTGACCCAAATATATTAATAAGTAGCATCTTTATTAAGACATTACCTTAGCTCAGGTTTTCTGTGTGAGACACCATGAGAACTAGAGCAGAAAGCAAATCCTTATAGGGTCCCGAGGTTATGAAACATACACCACCGCAGGACCTCCACGTATGCTGTTTCCTCTTCTGGAATGTTCTCCACTCCCCTTCCTTAATTCCTTCTCATCCCTCAGATCTGAGATGATCATGTCTCAAGAAACGTCTCATTCTCAGAAAAACCTCCCCTAAGATCAAGTTTTCTTGCTTTATGTTCTCATGGAGCATTTAACTCCATTTTTAAAAGGACATTTATCAATGCTGTATTTCCTTTTAAAAATAAAGTCTGGCCGCAGTACTCTATGTACATCAGGGATGGCATCTGAATTTTGCTCACCTTTTTCCCTCCACTGCCATCCCAGGGCCTAATGCAGAGTCACTCAATTATTATTCATTCATTCCACCCTCCACTCTAGTCGCATTTCATCCATTCATTCATTTGTTCAGTTATTTTCTTATTCAATAAATATTAATCACAATATAGGCTACCATTAATTAAACCCCATTATGTTCCAAGCCTGCGCTAAGCACTTTGTAAATGCCATCTCATTAATTCCTCATGCTAACACCATGAGGAAGGTATGTAATAATATCCTTCCTCATTTCATGAATGAGAGAAGGCACAGAGAAAGCAAGTGTGTTTTTTAAGGACACACATTTAGTAAGTGGCAGAGCGAGGATTTGAACCCAGGTCTGTCTGGATTCAAGTCTCATGTTCTTGATCTGCTCTCACAAGGAGTGGCAGAAGCAAGATCTCCTGGTGGTAAAGGGTTAAGACTGAAGTCAGTAGTCACCTCTTTCCTCATCTTGTTGGTGGAAAGCAAAATATGTATTATAGCTACTGTCCCCACTGATGAATTTAAATGTAGGTGAGCTGACAGGGTCATAGAGCCATGTGGCCCAATTCTTTTCTCCCAGCTCCCACCACAGCATCTCACCCAACATCTTCCCTAGACTTTGTTTCCACCTGCCACGTTGGCTTCCTGGTTGGGCCTCTAGCTGTGTTTGGAAGGGGAGCAGGATCTGTTTCAAGGCTCTATGTAGCCTGCCTCTGCAGGAGTCTTAGGGATTCATGGAGGAAGGGAATCTATCTGGGGAGTAGCCGAGCCATCCATTTGGCAAAGATACCTGCTCATTACTTGGTGAGCAAAATGACTTCTGCATCTAATTTGTCAGCCTGGATAAATCAGGGCTACAGAAGGGGCTGTTACAGTACCCCTGCCTACCCAGTAACCTAATGCAATATGGAATACTTCATTACCTTTCAGTTTTTACACCTATTCTGAACCTAATTATTGTTGTTGCTGCCAACTGCTCAGGGTTGAACCAGCTGACAACTTATTATGGTTGCATCAGCCTTTTCTGTCACTAAAGATGTGTGTCACCTGTGGCCCCCTAGAGTTCAAGGGATTAGTAATGAGCAGGAGATGAGTGAGGCTGAGCAGAGAGACACGGCCTCTGATTATGAAGTTTGATGTGTTAGAAATGTTGCTTTCCAAGTGTGAATTCTTTCTTTAAAATAATTTTTATTGTTATGTTAATCATTTTATTGTTATGTTAATCATTAGTTTTTGATGTGTTCCATGATTCATTGTTTGTGCATAACACCCAGTGCTCCACGCAGAATGTGCCCTCTTTAATACCCATCACCAGGCCAACCCATCCCCTCCAAGTGTGAATTCTGATACAGGTTCCCAAGAGGGTGCACTGATTCTGAGAAAAAGTTCCAGGCAAATGGAACAAAGAGAAAGATCTCCCACAAATACAGTGCTTGGCATTTACTCTCACATGCAGAACCTCATTGGACTATCAACCCCTTATTGAAGGGTTTGTTACTTTATAGTGCCAGACCTAGGTCTCTTTCAGAGAGATCAGCCCTTTCTTTACAGAGCCACCTGCTATGCAAACAGTTCTGAACAGATCACTCATATGGAAATTATATTATTGCTATCCCAAACAAGGACACTTTTTGAGAATAAAAAGGAGCACTAAAATAATCAGTAGGCACTAACTGATCTGTAACAGGTGTAAACAGGGACTGTCCTGGACAAACTAGCACAATGACATGTGGACACATTGATATCTGCCCCCCAGTAAGAATCAAGGAGAAAACTCCTGCTAGCAACCCCTAGCTTTAAGAGTAAAGGGGGGCTGTGTGGCATAAAATGTGGAACTTGAACTGCATTTGACTGTGCAGATTAGCAGCCTTCAAGTCAGTGCCACTGTGGAGATGCATGGTTTCCAATGCAGTCTGATGAGAACAAAGGATGACAGTGGGCAACAGAGTCAGGTGGGAGGGTCTGAAGAGCAGCAGCTTGCCACTGGTGAAGAGACCAGGCCAAAGAGAAAACTGGTTAAGAAATGTGGGGTCTTTGTCTGGTTTGGGGATCAAGGTAATGCTGGCCTCATAAAATGAGTTTAGAAGTTTTCCTTCCCTTTCTATTTTTTGGAACAGTTTCAGAAGAATAGGCATTAATTCTTCTTTAAATGTTTGGTAGAATTCCCCTGGGAAGCCATCTGGCCCTGGGCTCTTGTTTGTTGGGAGATTTTTGATGACTGCTTCAATTTCTTTCGTGGTTATGGGTCTGTTCAGGTTTTCTATTTCTTCCTGGTTCAGTTTTGGTAGTTTATACGTCTCTAGGAATGCATCCATTTCTTCCAGATTGTCTAATTTGCAGGCATATAGTTGCTCATAATATGTTCTTATAATTGTTTGTATGTCTTTGTTGTTGGTTGTGATCTCTCCTCTTTCATTCATGATTTTATTTATTTGGGTCATTTCTCTTTTCTTTTTGATAAGTCTGGCCAGGGGTTTATCAATCTTATTAATTCTTTCAAAGAACCAGCTCCTAGTTTTGTTGATCTGTTCTACTGTTCTTTTGTTTTCTATTTCATTGATTTCTGCTCTGATCTTTATTATTTCTTTTCTCCTGCTGGGTTTAGGCTTTATTTGCTGTTCTTTCTCCAACTCCTTTAGGTGTAGGGTTAGGTTGTGTGTTTGAGACCTTTCTTGTTTCTTGAGAAAGGCTTGTATCGCTATATACTTTCCTCTTAGGACCACCTTTGCTGCATCCCAAAGATTGCACTGCTGGGTATTTACCCCAAAGATACAAATGTAATGATCCGAAGGGGCATGTGCACCCCAATGTTTATAGCAGCAATGTCCACGATAGCCAAACCATGGAAAGAGCCTAGATCTCCATCAACAGATGAATGGATAAAGAAGATGTGGTATATATATATACAATGGAATATTATGCAGCCATCAAAAAATGAAATCTTACCATTTGCAACAATGTGGATGGAACTAGGGGGTATTATGCTAAGCGAAATAAGTCAATCAGAGAAAGATAATTATCATATGATCTCACCGATATGTGGAATTTGACAAACAAGGCAGAGGATCATAGGGGAGGGGAGGGAAAAATGAAACAAGATGAAACCAGAGAGGGAGACAAACCATAAGAGACTCTTAATCTCAGGAAACAAACCGAGGGTTGCCAGAGTGGAGGGGGGTGGGAGGGATGGGGTAGCTAGGTGATGGACATTGGGGGGGGGTATGTGCTATGGTGAGTGCTGTGAATTGTGTAAGACTGATGAATCACAGACCTGTACCTGAAACAAATAATACATTATATGTTAATGATAATAGAAAAGAAATGTGTCCCCATCACAAATGATTCACTAAATAATAAAGAAGAAATGGCCTCAAGTTTTCCCAACAGTGGCCAACCTAAGACTGTAGCTTCTTCCCATTTCCTTCCCATCCAGGTTGCTGGATTGCTGAATTTATAATGAAGTTTATGTTGTCCAGTCTTCCAAGTTAAGATTTGGGTGGAGGTTTCTAAAAGCAAATAATAGTCCAATATATAAGACCAAAGAGATTGCACCCAATTTGCTTAAGGGCAAACATTTAGCTTAGAGAAGCAATTCAAGATGGGAAAGCAAAAAGCTGCAGAGCTCTGTAGAACCTGTGAACAAAAAGGAGAGTATTATTCTTTAGCCACCTAGAAAGAGTGCACTCTTGAAACATACAGGAATATGTCAATTTTACACACAAGCCAGTCCTTAATAAGCTCTGTAAAATATGTTACCTGCAAAAAAAAAAAAAAAAAGATAGGTCATCAATAACAATAATAGTTAACATTTATTGAGCACTTACTTTGTGCCAAGTGCCATTCAAAACATTTTACAGGTATTTTCACATTTATACACAATATACAAAAAATAAAAGGAAACTGAATGAATTTAAACAAAAATAAAATTGAAATTAAAATTGCAATGGCAGAATTTGAATCCATAGGAGAAATACCAAAGGACTGATTTGATATCTGAAAAACTCATCCTTGGTATAAAAAGAATTTCTTTTAAAATGCATAGGAAGAAGGCGAAAGGATGACTGTTGTTAAACACGATGACATCAAAATACATAAAGCAAAGGCTAATAACAACAAAAGGCGGAAAAATGACAGAGAGACAAAAAGGCGCTGGGTGACTGGCACACATTTCTTTGCATTTGATAGGCCCAGAGATAAAAGTAAATGAGTAATTAGAGATTCTGAAAAATAAAATTTTAAGGTTAATTTAGTAAACATATACCCAACTTTATACTCTGTAAAGAATATACCTTTTTTTTATTCAAGTTCCAATAAAGCACATACCAAAAAAACCCCCATATATATTAACCCATAAACAAAGTTCTAAATGATTCTAAAAAAATCAGAAATCAAATAGATTATACCCTTTAACTTCAGGCTATAATTTTATACCTTAACAGAAATAATGTTAAAAATTAATAACAAATATGTATTTTACAAATCTAATAATTTGTAAAATGCAAATATAATTAAATCTTGGTCAAAGAAAAAAGCACATATATATATAGGTTAATATATATCTATATATTAGAAATTATGTATATGCATATGTAATTTAAAAATTAACAATAAGAATATTAAGAATGGGAATTTATAGCCTAACGTAAACTCAGAGACAAATTCTTTTCCTTAAATGCTTTTATTCTTAAACAAAACAAAACAAACAAAAATAAGGCAAATATTAAGCACAATGAATTAGATAAGAAAAACAAACACTAGGAAGCAGGAAGTAGAAATTAATGTAGATAAAAGAAAAATGATTTTGGTATTAAGAATAAGACATCTCAAACTTCAAGGAAAGTGATAAATATCATACCATATGAACTAGTATAGAATGTAGGTAAAGAACAAAATTTCCTCAGTTGATTTTATGGGTTTAAACCTGATACTAAAAACTGAGAGTAGGATAGATCAATTAAAATAATATTTTAGTGATTTAAATTCTATATATATTAAATTGATATTATTGTGATTTATTCCAGAAGTGTAAATGTAGTTTATTATTAAGAATCTATTAATAAAATCTCTCATATTAATAGTCAAAGGAGAAACATGACTTGTTATAAAACATGCAATTCAATATTCATATCTGTTAGACATGTTTAGTAACTTGGGAATTTAAATCCAGATTTCCTCTACAGTAACATGCAGACTTTTCACCTGAAATCTATAACTCACATTACATTAATGTTGGAATGACAGAGCTATCCCCATTGAAGTCATGAATAAGGTGGGATATGCCCTGTCTCACCTGTTTAGATCTAGGGAGAAAATATTTGCAAAAGTATCTGATAAAGAGCTTATTTAAAATATACAAAGAACTCTTAAAACTCAACAACAAGCAAATGAACTATCCAATTTAAAAACAGGCAAAAGATCTGAACAGACAGCTCACCAAAGATGGTATATAGATGGTAAATAATAAGCATATGAAAAGATGTTCATCATCATCCATCATTAGGGCATTGCAAATTAAAACAATCTATTACTACATACCAAGTCAAGTGACTAAAATCCAAAATATTGACAACACCAAATGCCTATGATGATGTAGAGTAATGGGCATCCTTGTTCATTGCTGACAGAAATGCGAAATGGTACAGCCACTTTGAAAGACAGTTTGGACGTTTCTTACAAATGTAAACATGCTATTACCATATAATCTAGCAATCGTGATTCTTAGTATTTACCCAAAAGGTTTGAAAACTTATGTCCACACACAACCTACACACAGATATTTATAGCAGTTTTATTCATAATTGCCCAAACTTGGAATCAGCCAACATATCCTTCAGTAGCTGAATGGATAAACTGTAGTATATCCAGGCAATGAAATATTATTCAGTGCTAAAAATAAAAGCTATCAAGCCACAAAACAAATAAAAGAACATGGAGGAAAATCAAAGCTATATAGCCGAGTAAAAGGAGCCAATCTGAAAGGCTACATGCTTCATGGATGATATTCTAGGAAGAGCAAAACTGTAGAGCTGGTAAAAATATCAGTGGTGGCTGGGGATTTAGGAAAAGGAGTGATGAATGAATGAATAGGCAGAGCACAGGGGAATTTTAGGGAAAGGAACTATTCTAGATGATACTATAATGGTGGTTACATGGCATTATACAATTGTCAAAATTCTGGAATACAAGCACAAAAAGTGAACTTTAATATAAACCATGGACTTCAGTTGATAATGATGCATTAATGTTGGTTCACTGATTGTAACACATGTATTACACTGATGCAGGATGTTGATAGTGGAGGAGGGTGGGGTGTAGGAGTATGGGAGAACTCTACTTTCTAGTAAATTTTTCTGTGAATCTAAAACTGCCTTAAAAAAAAAAAAAGTCTAAGAGTGCCAGGGTGGCTCAGTCAGTTTAGCATCCCATTCTTGATTTAGGCTCAGGTCATGATCTCAGGGTGATGGGATCAAGGATCGAGCCCCTGCTTCTGTAGTGCACTCAGCACAGAGTCTGCTTGGGATTCTCTCTCCCTCTCCCTCTTCCCCTCCCCCACTCGCATGCATGTGCTTTCTCTCTCTGTCTAAATGAATAAATAAAACCTTTTTAAAAATTAAAAAAAATAAAGTCTATTAATTAGAAAGCAAAAAATAAAAGTAATCCTAGACATTCTAATGCGATGAGATATGAAGAATCTAATAGTCAGCATCATAAAGGGGGATTTAGAATTGCCCTTTTTTATAAATGGTGATAGTATTCCCAAAAAGCCCAAAAGAATTAAACTGAAACTGAAAAAAAGGAAATTAATAGGACTGCAGTAAGTTGATGGGTAATAAAATAAATATACAGATATCACTTTACTATATACTACTTAAAACTAATAAGAAAATACTAAAAAAACTAAAATATCTATAAATAACCCTATCAAACATATTTATGTATGACCCACATAATTTTTTAAACGTCTAAAGGAAAGAAGTAAAGTTCTAAAGGCAGAGAAATATATTTCAAAAAAATTAAGTAAATAAAGTTTAATTCACTAGATGGAAAGGTTGAAGATATTGAAGATGATTATTCTGTACAATCTTAAATTCAAGTTTAATTAATATCAAAATTCCATTGGGACATTTTTAAACATGAAACAAGGGTAATCCAATTCATCTGGGAAAACAGAATTTTAAAAATGAGTATAGTTAAGTATATGTTATAAAAAAAAGATTAAAAAATGTAATGGGCTAGGGATGTTCTGCTCTATAACATATTAAATAAGGCTTATCAAATAACAATAAATAAACAAACAAACAAATCAAATGGTGTGATATGAGCGTGGTGGTGAACAAAGTAATAAAATAAAATGGAAATTCTAGAAACAGACCCAAGGATAAAAAGATATTTTCTACATGATATATGTAATATTGTAAATCAACTGTCAAAATGGATTGTTCAGTAAATGATGCTTAGATACCTTGTTAATTATTTGGAACAGTATATATATATATCAATTCCTTATTTTATATACTAAGCAAGACAAACACACACATACAGTGTTTTTAAAGTTAAATGTAAGAAAAAAAATCATACCACAGGTTAATTGGAAAAATGGAGCCCAGGAAAAGATTAGTATATCTTCTGTGTACTAATAAACTCCATATACAGTTGACTTTTGAACAATGTGGAAGTTAGGGGTGCCAATCCCTTGCACAGCTGAAAATCCTTGTATAACTTTGACTCTCCAAAAACTTAACTACTAATAACCTACTGTTGACCACAAGCCTTACTGATAACATAAACAGTCAATTAACACATATGTTTATGTTATGTATATTACAGACTGTATTCTTACAATAAAGTAAGTTAGAGAAAAAATGTTAAAATTGTAAGGAAGGGAAATACATTTACAGTACAAAACTGTATTTATTGATAAAATCCATGTATAAGTGGAGCCATGCTGTTCAAACTTGTGTTGTTCAAGAGCCAGTTGTCCATAACTGAAAAGAAAACAGTAAAATCGGGAAATAGTTGCAATATATATGGACAACAAAGGATTGATAAATTTTTTGATTTAAATTCAATTAGTCAACATATTGAAAGATTGATAAATTTAACATACAATGAACTCTTATATTTTAATATGTAACAGCAAATCCTATTAGGAAATAGCATTATTTTTTTTATCACAAAAAATGTAAAAAAAAAAGTATACTACTCAGTGTTGGTGTACAGAGGAAATGGGTCTAATGTTTCTGCAAGGTAGTTTATCAATATGTGTAAACAATCTTTAAAAATACATAGCCTTTAACCAAGTAATTTTTTTCTAGGGTTTTCCCATAGAGACGTTATTCTGATTTATCATAGTGAAATATAAGAAAATTCCTTGTGCCCAACAATATGGATTTATTAAACAAATAATGATATGTCCATACATGAAATATTTTTAGCTTCTGAAAATCAAAACTCAAAAAATATTTGTGTTTGAGAAACTATGCTCATGATGTATGGCTAGTAAAAAAAAAAAAAAAAGCCGAATTGGAAATATTACAAAAATATGGAAAGTAAAAGTTCAACTGTGTGGTGGTCAGAGAGTACTTGTATAGTCATTGTATGTCTTGTATAGTCATTGTATAGTCATTGTTTCTGAGAAACGAGATCATGGGTGATTTTAATTTTCTTCTTTGTATTTGTGTTTATTTTACTCTCCCAATTTTTACATTTCATAATTAGAAAAGAAACACAATAAATATGCCATGAGTAAGTTGAACAAGCCAAGTGAAGGGCTAGGGATCCCACAATCACATGGAGGAAGCAGGAGCCATGACTCATGACTCAGAAATAAGCAAGTTCCAAGGGCAACACAGATAGCAAGTCAGACTGGGAATGTGGCAGAATTCCTTGAGTTCTAGATGCCTCTCAAGCTTGGCTGGTACCTGGCAGGAGAGCAGTCAAGGCAGTCTGTCGACCAAAAAAGTAGTGATGAAACTGGCCCAGACCCAGGTACCCTGGTCCTAGCAAGGTGATGGAGGACACACATGTGGGTCATAAGGACACAATAAAACAAACCATAAGTTTGGCGCTTGCACTCTGAAGATAGCATTGAGTGTTGTCTGTATACCTATATTTGTTTGTATTTGCATGTTAAGAATTTGAGTTCTGGGACTGAATTGCTTTTGTGTTTTGAAGATGGCTATTATGGAGTCAACTCTAAGACAGACTTTGATTCTCCTCTTTCATCCCTTGTCCAACTTCTCCCAAACGTATTTTCTGCCTACTTCCTTATCCCTTTGTTCAACACGGTCTCTTCCTCTGCCCCTCTCAGAATACTAATAGAGTGGAAAGCTATGGACACACACACACAGCACCATCGCACATATGTACACTCGCATAACACATTGCACTCACACATATACATACCACTTATATAGCTCTATTTCTTAGCATTGCTTCCAATAGTGAGGGTAGTGTCTTTTGTTAATGCACTCATTCAGCCAGTGTTTATTTAATACCCACTTTGTGCCAGAACTATGCTGGTACTTAAGAAAGAATAATGAACACGGGCAAATCCAATCCTCCAGCTCCTGGAGTTTATTATAGCCTAGTGCAGCAGGAGAAACAAACAATCAAATAATTGTACTAATGAATAAAAACTCACCCTTATTCAGGCATTCATTCCAGAACATTTGGCATGTGCTCTTTTCCTAAGGGCTGGCAGCATGCAAAGGTGAAACATGCATGGGTAGTGTCCCTGAAGAACTTAGAAGGAGCAGAAGAACCAGGATGTGAGTATTTGGGAGAATCTCCTAAGGATCAGACCCTGTGCTAGGTGCTCACAGGTATTAGGCCATTGACTCTTCACAGGACTTGATTTTGGCATGTCCAACACAAAAGCACATGGATAGCCAAATTGCAACATGCATTTCTCCTCATGAAGGAGTTAAAATATAAGTAGCACAACACAGAATAGGACATAAGGACGTTAATTAGCTATAATGGTGAACAGTCACTACGTGCCTTGAATAATGTGGACTACCATCAGAACCCGACTCTAAGTAAAGAGCATGATGCCACCCCATTTCTCCTACCCCAGTCAGGACTGTAGAAGTAGGGAGGCCTCACTGTGGTCATGACCTTTGCGGTTCTTCTCTGTCTATACCCACCTGCAACAGCCCCAGGCAGCTAGAAACTCCTTGGACGTAACCACTTTCCACTGACTTCGCCCAAGCTTGAATAAGCTGAAATGAAACCAATTGCTAATGAGAGATGCAAAGCACAAATAGCACTTCACTGAAGAATAATGATGAAGCACATTTGGCCATATGTCAGCAAGTTTAAAGGGAAGAGGCTGACTATGGTTATTACCATCTACGTTCCCCTCAAAGAGTTCCATAAAACTCTTTCGATTTGCAGAATTAAACTATAGTTTGCATGTAAACAAGACCTTAATGTTTCCTGGAAGATGCCCATATTTTAAAATAACAATCTTGAAAACAGAAACCAAACATCAGTGCCTACAAATGCTGTGAATTGTAATCTATGTATCTTAAGACATTAAAAACCTCCTCGCTTTGTTAGAAGAACATGCATCAATTAACATCTTTACTGAATATGCAAGACTGTGTCAAACCACAGCTACTGTGTAGGAGGTAGTGTGAACCTGGTGCTTTTAGCACTTGGACCACATTTATAGGCCAAAAATGATTTACATAGAGATGTCCTGATAGAAATGGCAATGAGAATTGTTCCTGGGAAGATATGTTGAGCTATATGGAACTCAGAAAAAATGTTGATGTAAAACCACATTTTTATTTTTTTAAATTTTTTTATTGTTATGTTAATCACCATACATTACATCATTAGTTTTTGATGTACTGTTCCATGATTCATTGTTTGTGCATAACACCCAGTGCTCCACGCAGAATGTGCCCTCTTTAATACCCATCACCAGGCTAACCCATCCCCCCACCCCCTCCCCTCTAGAACCCTCAGTTTGTTTTTCAGAGTCCATGGTCTCTCATGGTTCGTCTCCCCCTCCGATTTACTCCCCTTCATTCTTCCCCTCCTGCTATCTTCTTCTTTTTCTTTTTTCTTAACGTATGTTGCATTATTTGTTTCAGAAGTACAGATCTGTGATTCAACAGTCTTGCACAATTCACAGAGCTCACCATAGCACATGCCCTCCCCAATGTCTATCACCCAGCCACCCCATCCCTCCCACCCCCCACCACTCCAGCAACCCTCAGTTTGTTTCCTGAGATTAAGAATTCCTCATATCAGTGAGGTCATATGATACATGTCTTTCTCTGATTGACTTATTTCACTCAGCATAACACCCTCCAGTTCCATCCACGTCGTTGCAAATGGCAAGATCTCACTCCTTTGGATGGCTGCATAATATTCCATTGTGTATATATACCACCTCTTCTTTATCCATTCATCTGTCGATGGACATCTTGGCTCTTTCCACAGTTTGGCTATTGTGGACATTGCTGCTATAAACATTGGGGTGCACGTACCCCTTCGGATCCCTACATTTGTATCTTTGGGGTAAATACCCAGTAGTGCAATTGCTGGATCGTATGGTAGCTCTATTTTCAACTGTTTGAGGAACCTCCATACTGTTTTCCAGAGTGCCTGCACCAGCTTGCATTCCCACCAACAGTGTAGGAGGGTGCCCCTTTCTGCGCATCCCCGCCAACATCTGTCGTTTCCTGACTTGTTAATTTTAGCCATTCTGACGGGTGTGAGGTGGTATCTCATTGAGGTTTTGATTTGGATTTCCCTGATGCCGAGCGATGCTGAGCACTTTTTCATGTGCCTGTTGGCCATTTGGATGTCTTCTTTGGAAAAATGTCTGTTCATGTCTTCTGCCCATTTCTTGATTGGCTTATTTGTTCTTTGGGTGTTGAGTTTGAGAAGTTCTTTATAGATTTTGGATACTAGCCCTTTATCTGATATGTCATTTGCAAATATTTTCTCCCATTCTGTGGGTTGTCTTTTGGTTTTGTGGACTGTTTCTTTTGCTGTGCAAAAGCTTTTTATCTTGATGAAATCCCAATAGTTCATTTTTGCCCTTGCTTCCCTTGCTTTTGGCAATGTTTCTAGGAAGAAGTTGTTGTGGCTGAGGTCGAAGAGGTTGCTGCCTGTGTTCTCCTTTAGGATTTTGATGGACTCCTGTCTCACTAAAACCACATTTTTAGTGTTATCGTTTACATACAGTAAAATGCACAAAGTCAGAACTATTTAGTTTGCATGTGACCAAACCTGCCAAAATCGTAAGTCAAAGCAGCTTAATCACCGCAAGTGTGTTGCTTCGTGTAACTGAGAGTTCTAGGGCTTCTAATAGAGCTGGTTGCAGGGTCCCAACATGTTGTCAGCAGGGTGTGTTTCATTGGTCTCTGCCATCCTGTCTCATGCCTCTAGCAATTCCAGGTTTCTGTTTTCCTGAGTTTAGGTCCAGACAAAGTGAGAACTCCTTTTTTTTTTTTTTTCTAACAGTTCCAATTAAAGCCAGAGGATTGCAGCTCTTTGGCTTGGCCTGGGTCATATACCTTTCCAAAACCTAATTACTACGGCCAGGAGCTAGTCAGTTCCATCCTCACACCCCATACCAGGGAACACGATCATAGGAAAGCTAGTACCAGAAAGGGGAGGAATGGATGCTGGATGAGAAAATCAAAACATGTCTGCAAAAACTCTGGGGGGGGCTTTAATCCCATGTGAAGTGCTGATATGATGATATTAACATAATCACTATTGCTTATTAAATACCTACTGTATTTTGAGTTCTCTGCTAATAATCCTTATCACAACACCATGAGGTAGATGCTATTATGCCCATCTTACTAATGAAGAGACTGGAACTCTAAAAGCTTAAAGGAATGGCGAAGACTGTCTAGCTAGTAAGTGGGGAAGTCAGGATTTTCACTCAGGTCTATCTTAGGATCCCAGCTCCGTCCATTGTGCCTGTCCCTAAGTAAGCGTTCTCTACTTCTGATCTGATGGAAAAAATGGTGCCTGCATGCATGTGCATGTATCTACTGATATCGAGAATTGTGAAACTGATGGAAGAGGAGGTAAATGATGAGGGGCAAGAGGATGCTTTCAGAATGGGCACCCCTGACTGGGTGGGGGCACCCCACCAGCAGGAAACTGTGTATCTCTGGAAAAACCCAGGCCCATTTGTGCTGGGAGATCCTATCTGGGGAGGCTGTGGGAAGTGGGAAGGCAGTTTTTTAACCATCATGTATTTCTATGGCTTTGTTTTCCTTGTCAAGTTCGCAGCAGCTGCGGGACTTATTAAGACAGAATAATGTTGCATATTCATCAGATGACTTGTTAATCATCTGCCAAGCCCCTCTGGAGAGCAGGAGTCCTGGAGCTCAAATAAAGAATAGCAGACAGCATGTCCTCACCCGCTCTTGAGCAATGTGCTATTGACAATTATATAAAAGTTTTCAGGAAAGTGGGTTTAAACCAGAGGGAGAGTTTGCAGTTTGTAGGTACAGCATGATTTCTTTCTGATCATCTGTTTGGTATCTTACTCTATTCCCACTACATGGGTGAAGAAGGCATGCTCTCCAGTATAAAGAAGAGACAAACTGAGGCCCAGAGAGTGAATGGTGGAGAGCTTTAGTATAGGGCACATGAGAAATCAGGTCTCCTAACCCTTCTTTTAATATCCCTGCTGGTAGGGATCTTTCATCTCTGCTTTGCTGCCAAGAAGCTGCTCATTAAAACACATAATTCTTTAGGATGCCTCCCCTTTGTCTGTTTAGTTCCTTAACAAATCCCAAATTCCTAGTACAGTGCTTGGGACCTAGGGGAGTTTCAAAAAATATTGGCTGAATGAATGAGTCCAAATTCCCCAGATCCCAAATTAAGACCCTGATGCCCATGCAGCTTTTCAGACCTTACCTGTAATACACAATGAACACGGTCCAGTCTCAAACCACTTTGACTTCCAGGATGGAGCCCTCCCAGAGAGCCTCAGGGAATGCTGCTGATGCCCACAGACTCAGTCTAATTGCAACTCCCTTCAAGAGGCTGCTTTAGGTTTCCTGGTGGATCTCAAAATGGTACCTGAAAATTGTTCCTTCCATCCACTCTGCTCTCCCTTTACCACTCATCTGGAAGGATGTGCCCAGCTCCAGCCTTAATTCTTCCAAAGCTCAGGTAATGGCAGACTGTGGCATTTAGTACTAAGTATCCTCTTCTGTATAATGAGCACAATAACAATATAACTTATTTCATAGTAATTATCAGGAGGACATGAGATAATGCCCCTGAAATATCAGGCTGCCCCAGAGTAAGCATGTAGTAAAAGTTAGCCATTGTCATTTATCATCTAGAGGGGCTGGTTAAGAGCACAGACTCTGGAACCAGATCACTGGGTTCAAGTTCCAGCTCTGCTATGTAATAACTGTCTGATCTTGGGTAAGTTACATCCCCTGCCTCAGTTCCTCACCTGTAAAATGGGGATGATAATAGAATTTGCCTCGTAGGGCTGCTATGAGACTTAAGTGGATTGATATGTATAGAGAAGACAGAACATTTCCTGACATATAGTACATGCCAGAGATGTAGCAGTAGGGTTATCCCGAAAACCCAGTACCAGATATCAGATAGTGCTGCCCCTTGAGTCCCCAGGGACCTCCATTTTTGTACTTTACTTACCACCATGTAAGAATTCCTCACCTTTACTCTACCGAGCCTTTCACAAATGCTAGGTCCCCTACCTCTCCTTTCTGACCTTATCAGAGGAAGAACAGAAACTGTGAGAACCAAGATGTGCCTGGTCCACAGTGAAGATAGCCTATTACCCTGTTGACTGAAATGTTAAGAATAACACCCCAGAAGTATCTGCATTTGGATTACTCTTCGGATGCTGCTTTTCCCCAGGGGGAAAAAAAAAATGGGCGGACACATGAGTAAAAAGGCCCACTAAACCGGTTCCTCCACAAAGAAAGAGAAGATCTTCCCCAAATTCCATCTTCTACCCTAAAGTGAAGAAACTGCTTGTGACACCCAGAATGTTCTTTTCCAGGTTCTGTGACCTTAAAATCCAGACTCTATTTCCAGAAGGTAATTGCTGGAAATCTTCAAATGCAAGTCTGTCCCATTTTACAGAAGGGCCCATTTTATAGCATTCTATAGTTCTCAAAGTGTGGTCCCTGGCCCAGCATAATCAGCTTCCCCTGGCAATTTGTTAGAAATGAACATCTTCAGGACCCACCTTAGACCTCCTGAATCAAAAACTTGGAGAGTGGAGTCCAATCATCTCTTTTTAACAAGCTCCCCAGGAGATCCTAAATGCCTGCTCAAGCCTGAGAACAATGTGTTTACAGTGAGTCTTCATGCCGAAAAGCCGACTTTCCTAAGTTAACTCTTCTAGTCTATTGTCCTAAATGCCCAGAGGCATCAGGCTTTGCTGACTGCCCATCTCCCACATAGCTCCCCCTTGTTCTTCTTGTCCTTGCTTCTGTCCTTCAGAGTAGAGCTCCTATGGACCTCTTTCAAGAGTTGTTCTCACTTCTTAGAAGGAAGCATACTAGACTAGTGGTTAAGAGAACAGTCTTCAGAAGCAGAGAGTCCCAGGTGGAAGGCTTGATTTGTGACTTACACCTCAGGCAAGGTGCCTTCCTCTCTGCTCCTCAGTTTCCTCACCTGTAAAATGGGCATAATAACAGCTATGTTTTTGTGAGGTTTAAATGAGTTCTATGAAAGCACATTGTGTGGAAACAGGTGATAACATGGCATCTGTGTATAAAATGAGAAGTGATCCCTCTGGTTTTTACTCTAACCACAAAATAAATAGGAGATCAATCATTCTCACACTTTGCTGCACATGAAAATCACCTAGGTAGATTTTAAGACCCTGATGCCCATGCAGCTTTTCAGACCAATGAAATTAGAATTTCTGGGGGGTAGATATCAATATTTTAAAAATTGACCAGGTGCTCCCAAGTTTGGGAACCAGTACTCTAGATTTGCTTTCTAGTCTGTTTGCAAATGGCATGAATCATGGAGTTTGGCCCAGCAGTATGATACAGTACTGTTGTAGCAAACACCATCTTGTCTATAGATGGTATTTTGCCTGTGTCCCATCAGCCTAGCCAGAATGTAAAGGCCAACAGAGATAACTGGGGCCTAGACCTCCTTGTTTTCCCCATTTCTGAGCCTAGAAAGATACATGGCTTGAATTCAGCAGGTGCTTGCCCTTGATGAACTAATTGAAATAGAAACTGATCTGGTAGAAAGGAATCCCCACCAGGCCATCTCAAAGAGGTTTGAAATGAAGAACAAGGACTCTAAAGCCAGGCTTCATTGGTTTGGGCCATGACAGAACATTCACTAACTATGTAACCTTGGACAAGTTATTCAACTTCTCTGTGCCTCAGTTTCCCCATCTCTAAAAGGGAGCTAATCTAATCATAAGCTCTACCTTTTGAAGTTGTTATAAGGATCAAATATAATAACATGAGTGAAGTATGTCACACAATACTTGGCACATCAATAAATGTTACCTGTTACTATTATTATGCTAGAGACTTACTCCAAACTGCCTCAGACTTCAGCTGTAGGCCTGGTGGGATCATGATATCTGTATTTCCTTCTCATTTTCCATGGATTGGATCTAAGACAGCAAAATTGCTTTATTTGAAATTCTGTGATGCTTCAGAATCCCCCCTCCTTTTTTTAGTACTCACTATAGTGCCTGACACACACAAGGATTCAATAAATGTTCAGATGAAAAGAACAAGTGGATGAGCTGGACTAAAATGAACTACTTCTTGGGGTGCGTGGGTGGCTCAGATGGTTAAACATCTGCCTTCAGCTCAGGTCATGATCTCTGGGTTCTGTGATCAAGCCCCACGTTGGGCTTCCAGTTCAGTGGGGAGTCTGCTCCTCCCTCTCCCTCTGGCTCTCCCCCTGCTTGTGTGCACTGTCTCTCTCAGATAAATAAATAAATCTTTAAAAAATAAAATGAACTATTTCTCTATTAGACACAATAGCTGTCCCTGTGGAGTCAGAGAAGGGAAAATGTCCACTTCAAAAAGAAATACAAACACAGACAAGACCCAGGGATGGAGAGAAAAACAGACACCCCTGGCATTTTGTCACTTAAATCATCATAGCATGCCATATGTCTTTTTGTGAAATCTCTTTATTTCAGCCTTTGCTGGGTCCCTACGTAACTTTCACTCATTCAGTCATGAAAGTGACAATTCCTAATTATAAGCTACAGTGAATCAAGTCTAGAAAGGGACTCTGTGGCAAGAGTGGCATAAGTCAGCATGTGGCTTAGATGCTCCCTGCTTCCCAAATGCATCAGCCCAGCTACCAGGTCATAATGTACTTGTCCTGAAGGCTGTATGGTTCCTGTTTGGATTAATGGGTTTGTTCAGCTCTGGAAGAAAATATAAACATTTTTTAAGTGATGCTTGGGTGGCTCAGTTGGTTAAGCATCTGACTCTTGATTTTGGCTCAGATCATGATCTCAGCATTGTGGGATCAAGCCCTGAGTCGGGTTCCACGCTTAGTGGGGAGGTCTGCTTGAGATTCTCTCTCTCCTCTCTCTCTCTGCCTTTCTACCTCTCCCCCCACCCAATGTGCATTCTCTCTTAAAATGAATAAATAAATCTTAAAATTTTGGGGGGGTGGGAAGGGAGTACATTTATCCAGTAGCGTGGGAAATCCAACCAGTATGGCCTGGAACCTGGGTAATTTGGTTGATGGCAGCAGAACTGCATTACAGGAGACAGTGGATCTCAGCAGTTTTTAGAGAAGAGGCTTTGAAGTCAGACATGCTCTGTTGGAATCCTGGTTTCTCTCCCCACACAGTTCTGTGACCTGGAGCAGTGCTACACAAAGCGTACTTTACAGACCACCATCAGTGCACAGACTGTTACCTATGGTGAGGAGGTTAGGAGCTTGGGCCAGAATGTAAATCAGCTACCCCACTAGGCACGCCAGTTAGTTCTGCTGACTCTTTGTTTTGCCAAAGTAAGACTTTCCCAATGAGTTGATTTCATTCTAATGTAATTTGCTTCTTCCTTTGCTGACTGATAACAAAGAGCTCACAGAGAAGCATTTTGAATAGCAAGAACCTTAGGGCAAGTTACTTACCCATTGTGAGGCTCAGTTACCTTATGGGTAGAATAAGGATTCCTACTAAGTGAGAATAGAATGAAGTCTGTCAGGCTAAGTGCTTAGTGTAATGCCTGGTGTGTATCAGGTGTTCAATAAATGAGAGCTATTACTAAACCAGATAATATAATCCTAATACCACCATACAATATTAACGCTGTTGTCCGAAGTGACAAAAACAAAACATGTTCGGGAAACAAAGGGTTCAGTGGTCAAGTAAGTTTAGAAAACTGATTGAGCTCTGGGGGACAGAAGGAATTCATCCCAGATGTCTGCCATCTTTCTGACTCTTTGAGACCAGAGCTATTTTATTTTTGGTTCTCCAAAGCCATCAAACGTTGAGTTCAATAAATGCATGGAAAGCCTAAAGGCAGATTTTACTTTGGAACCAGCTGTCTGGACATCAGTAGACTCAAAACTGTCCCTGGTATCTTATATCTTCTATTTTCCTCCCCTGGACAGTCTTGAGCATGAGTGACTGTTTCTTCTGAGTTGTCTCCAACTGGCTGCAACTCCTATCCTCCCCCATTTAGACCCTCCTCCTACACTTTTCTTGAATCACTCTGAACCCCCAACAGGACTTTTGGAGCTGTGGCCACAGCAAATGATTCTGTAGGGGCCAACTGGCCTGGAGTAGAAGAAAGTTGTTTTCAGGAAGTCACAAGTCTTTGGCAGCAGAGAGAGATACACACACATAGGGTAGTTTCCCTATGAAATCTCAAAGGTACCCTCAGAGGATATGTGGAGGTAGAACTGTGTTTGAAATCAGCAGCTTTCAAGCATTTTCATTGTACAACTTCCCATCATGTTTTTCCACTACAAAATTTTAGGTTTTTTCTTTTAGTTAAATGACTGCGTACTTGCTTTAGATGAGCTCTATATTAATCAGGGCTCTTTTGATTAAAGGTGACATAACTCTAATCAAAGTAGCTTGAACAAAAAGGAGAATTCGTTGATTTCCATGGCTGGGAGGGATGGAGGAGATGCTAACTTGAGGTGTGACTGAATCTGGGGACCCAAACAATATCCTCGGGGCTTCCTGTCTCTCAGCTCTGCTTTTCCTTCTGCTTCTCTTTATTGATTTTGTTTTCTTCCGCAGATTTATTTCCTCCCAGTAGATGTAACTTGGATGCCAACAGTTCTGGGGGGAGGGGGTCACATGCTCATAGCCTGTAATCCAGGGGACAGAAAGCTGTCATTTCTGAACATCCAATCATAAAATCCCACAGTCACCTGCCCATCTAGTTATAGTTAACTGTAACTAGTTATATTAATCCACCAAAGCTGGGTATGTGACACTCCTGCCCATCTTCCCTCTCCCTTTATAGCCAGGATATTAGAGAATTGTGAACTGAAGCCCCACCAGAACTACCCGGAGTCAGAAAACATTTAGTTCTTCAAAGGAAGGAAGAGATGTTAGGCTGATTTACAGAAGTTATGGAATATTGGAGGGAGAGGGTAAAACTTAACAGAAAGACATAATGGAACTTCAAACAAAAAATAAGGGAGTAAGTTTAGGCAGGCAGGTCTTATGAAGGTTACTCAAATTACCCAATATAAGGTAAACACCTTGTCTAAGGAATTGACTAGTCTTTCTTATTAAAACCTCTCTTTATTATATTAAAACTCACTTTGATCTAAGATTAAAATCATATTTCCCATATTTTCAACAGAAGCATGAATTTTCTCATCACAACTTGGCATTGCTGATGAACCCAACTCTTGTCTCTGTCATTTCTCTTAATGAAATGTCTACCACAAAGTAAATGTTTAATGCATATTAGTTATAGCCACCATTTTGACTTAGGTTATTATAAGAACTATCTCATTAAATATTTATAATAGCCTTACATATAATAACCTTATATTATTATAGCTCCTTTTTTTTCCCATGAGGAAACTGAAGCTCACAGACTTTGTGGCATTCTTAAGCTCATACGATTAGTAATGGGCAGGGCTGATATTATCCAGGTTTGTCTGACTCCAAAGCCGAAGCTCTTTTTTTTTTTTTTTTAAAGATTTTATTTATTTATTTGACAGAGAGAGACATAGCGAGAGCAGGAACACAAGCAGGGGAGTGGGAGTGGGAGAAGCAGGCTTCCCGCAGAGCAGGGAGCCCGATGTGGGACTCGATCCCAGGACCCTGGGATCATGACCTGAGCCGAAGGCAGACGCTTAACGACTGAGCCACCCAGGCGCCCTAAAGCTGAAGCTCTTGATCTCTATGTAATGAATTCAATCTCTGGTAGTTGGAAGATGAGAGAAGAAAATTGACTTTCTTGACCGAACTCTAATTCCAAGTCCCTAACAGTAATTCATACCATCCGGGCCTTTAGGTATCTGCCTCATCATGATTACAAAGCATTCATTATACAAAGACCCTTTATTTAATTTTTAAGACTATTGAGTTGAGGATGCTTCCTTGACAGCCCAATCCAATAACATACAACAAAATCTCCCCATAGACATTTCTTGCTTAAATATAGATGCCACATCCTATTTCATTTGAAAAGCAGAAACAAGATTGGGCTTGTTTTCAACAGTTCCATTTGGCCCTTTGTTGGTACCTTTCTGTTAATAATAATCTCCCGGGTGGTGGATAATTTTAGCATTACTGAAGCTCTAGGTTGTCTCGCTTCTGTGGTTGCCGGTTGCCCATGCTCGTTCACGTTCTACCACCTGCTAAGATGCTCATCTTCATTTTATACGTGTCACCAGCTTGAGAGCCTTGAAAGATGTAACCAAGGTTTCTAAAGAAAAAATAAGTATCAAATTCCCTCTGGTTAAGACAGTAATAGTGATTTTTCTTCCCCCACCCACTTGACTCTTAAGTCCTCTTTGTCTCGCATATATATTTGGAAATGAATTAACACCTGTAAGAGAAGGCAGATTGTCTGCTTTAAAATCTTGGATCAGATGTACACAGGAAATATCTTATAATTTTATGTGTCAATTATACTTCAGTAAAGTTGAAAAAAACATCTTTGGATCAGAGAGTTCAAAGGGAACCAAGAGTCCCTGTCCTCGGTCTCTTACTTAGAACTTCACATGTCTACTCTCTCCTCCCCAGCTCCTTCTGTCTCCTTCCCTTACTCCCCTCAACTCTGTCATTTCTCAGGTTCTTGTCTGACGTATTAAGATGTTTCAGCTGTGAGCGATAGCTGACATCTTAAGGACATTTGTCTCCCATGTCAAGGAATTCCTATATCAGTCAGTTCTTGGTTAATTCAACAGCTCAGGTCACCCCCCTCTTTTTCCTGTGCTCCTCAGCAGGCTGGCTTGATTCTTAGGCTTGTCCTCTTGTTGTTGCAGTTGGCTTTGAGTCCCAGGTATCACACCATACAAGCTGGCTAACAGAGATAGACACTTTTGTGTCTCACTCTCTTTTCCCCACTGAGGGGCACTGTCCCAGAAGCCCCCCAGCCCTCACTTCTTAACGGCCAGAACTGCATCCCAGGCCCAGGCCCAAACCTTGCAGAATGGAATAACCTTCACAGACTTAGACTAATCAGATTTATACTCTGTAGCTGGGAAGAGGCCCCACCTTTAACACCTAACTACAGGGACTGAGAAGACAGACAAAAAAATCTGGGTTCTATTGCTAAAAAGAAATGAGGATTCAACAGGTAGTGTCTGCCTCACTCTTGGGTAGACTCCCAGGTAGGGCTTATGACCTTCACTATAACCAGTAGGGCAATGACTCCTACTTATTTATCTTTAGGCTGGATTTCTTCTGAGACTCAGAGAGGAGACTCCAAATACCTGCTTAGCTATTCCATTTAGATATATAGGTCTTCCTTTTGAATAACCTCTGTCCTTCCAGTTATATGCCACTTAGACATCCCAGAAGCTCTTTCCGGGAAAATACCAGATGCCTTTTTAATCTGCTTCCTTCATTTCTAGGACTGTGTACGGGCCCCTGGAACCCTCATTGGAGGTTAGTTGAATGAAGAAAGATCACACTTTCTCTTGCATGCTATGAGCACCTGTCAGTCGCCATTATTTTTGTATTATGCCTTATTTGAGCAGAACTCCTCACTGAAAGATCCGGGGAATACAGGAAGTCCTCGCTTTGCTTGGTAGCGTGCATCTGTAAAAATGACCGTGCAAAATGATCTCAGTCAATAGGAACGTTTACTATTGTTCTGTGACCTTTAAAAATTTCTATCAAAACATTAGAAAGCGCTCTTACTGTCACTTATAAATGTATGGGGAAAGGGAAAAAAAGAGTGAAACTGATATTAATGCAGTGTTATTTAAACCATTAAAAACAGGGAGAATCAAAGTGTTTTATTTCTTATAAAAAAGTGATAAAGAGTAGTTTGAACCATGCCTGCCTTCTCATCACATCACTTATAATACCCAAATGAACATCCTCTCTGTGCTTTGGCGAATTGTCATGCTTCTTTCTAAGTTTGGATTTGCTTCTGTTTTTTTTTTTTTTCCTTTGCACCTTGTGAAAGGAAAAAGGTTGTGAAATAGCTCTAAGAGTTCTTTTCATGTGAAGTTTTTTGAAGGTGTCAATTTCTCTGGGATATTTTCCTCCTTTTCCTCATTTATGTGGCTAAGTCACCTTCCCTAAGTTCTTCTGACTGGCTGGCTGGAGGCTCCCAGGGACGGCACTCAGCATTCCAGGGTCAGCTGCTGTTACTCGTTTACATTCAGTTAGAATTTTGCTTCTTCTTCTTCTTTTTTTTTTAAGATACTTACTGGTTTGAGAGAGAGAGAGTGCAAGCAGGGGGAGAGGAAGAGGGAGAGAATCTCAAGCAGACTCCATGCTGAGTGTGGAGCCCCACATGGGGCTCAATCTCAGGACCCTGAGATCTTGACCTGAGTGGAAATCAAGAGTTAGATGCTCACCCGACTGAGCCACCCAGGCGCCCCGGAATTTTGCTTCTGATTTGAATTTTATTTTCACTTTTTGTTTCCTTTCCTTCTTCTTTGTTGGCCATCCCCCTCTTTTGATGACCCAGTTCTGTAAAATGTCCCATGAGTTTATCACCAAGAGAGACCAGGAGGCAACACAATTCCAAGGTTTGCTGACTGTGTACAAACTGAAAACCCGTGCACAGTGACCAGTTACCACCAGACTTTGAAAGACATGACTTGATTGGTCACTGACCATGGGGCATATCTGTTATTTTCAAGGTGATTTGTGGACTAAAAGAGCCGACAGCAAAGTTTCTACTGTATTCAATGACTCCTAATTACTACACTGTGGTAACCGGAAATTGATCTGTGCGGTTAGGGAATGGATGCCTATTGAACTAAACCTCAGTGGCTGAAATCTGTATACCATGAAGGGTGAAGGCTGCTTATGTTGTTATTCAGGGCAGAGCCACTCAGTGGCCACTTGTGGTGAGTGTTTCTTTCAGCTCTATACTTCCCAGACATTCTAGGCCAGCCCCTTACTTCCAGGTGGCTGCAAAGTAGGCAGAGCATGGTTTCATCAAATGCCAAACCCCAGACCGTAGGCCTGGTCTCTGGCTTTAGGAAAGGATATACTGTTAGCCTTGGGTGTATGCAGCAGGCATGGATGGAAACAGCGGTTAACTAGGGAGGTGACATATAGTGTAGCTCTGCTGAGAAGCGGGAATGCCATTAGCAAGTTTAATAAGCCAAATAACTGCCCATGGGTCAATCAGAGATGGTGAAGAGAACAAATAGGTAGCCTACAGGTTCTCCTCTCTCTTTGTTTCTGGTCCTTTAGCAAAAATGAAAACTCACTCTCTTTTAGTGCTTTGGCCTTCAGAACCTAATGTAATCCAATCTAATAAACAGATTGGATGGAAGACTCTGGCACTGCCTTTGCTGTGTGAACTTACACAGATATTGGAACCTTTGTTTACCTGCCCTGGGTCCATCCCTTGCTTTCAAATCCTCTCCTTGCCATAGGCATGGTGCAGGCCCCTTTGATATGGTCAGAGGTGAGCTCTACCCTAACCTCAAAGTGACTTGAAACAGGGAGGAAACGTTTGTATTTGCTGACTTGGAGCTCGTTCAGATGCCACCTTTTTCTTTTAGGAAATATAGAGTAGATACATCTTCTGGTGTGTGTGTGTGTGTGTGTGTGTGTGTGTGTGTGTGTGTGTGTGTGTGTGTATTTAATTACATGCTTTTTTTATGTGACAAAGAGAAATGTTAGGTTATGGTAAGAGCACAGACTTTGCCATCAGAGCTGAGTTGCAGCCTAGCCTTGACCACTGACTGTACTTGAGACGTTCTCTGTCATCTCACTGAAAAGGAATTCAAGATGTGGTGGCTGCTGATGATCACAAGCTAATGTGTGGTCAAATAAGCTGATGTGTGTGTACAAGGCTTCACACAATCACTGGGACATTGAATGTGCTCAAAATGCTATTTTCCTAACCTCTCTATTCTTTCTACTTTAGCTTCTAGTGCTCAGAGAGAAAATTATTATTCACTTGTAATGATTAATCAATCCAAAGTATTTGGTATAGTTAGAATTCTGCTCTAAATATTTAACTACTTTTCATTCTATGTGTGCGGCTTTGTTCTTGTTTCTTTTTTGATGTGCTTTAACATTAGAAACCTGCTGAAATCATTTGCAGACAGACATGGGGATACAAGAAGAATGAGGGAATAAATAGTAATATTTCCATCGGAGTCCCACTGATGCACAAATCATTCTTCCCTCCTCTCCTCTGGTCTGGTAACCTGTTGTGATAGAGAGCCACATTCTTCAGCTTGTGGAAAGCTTCACCTCTGAAATAATTCAGCCTTTTATCTGCAGATTTTTCATTGCTGCCATACAGTTGGCACACTGTCAAAGATTTTGACCGTGACGTTTTACTTGCCAACCCCTCGTAGACAGCCTAGGATAAGGGCTGGCATATTTTGGAATGGCCAAAAGGATGCTTTGTATTTATCAAAACCCATCTCATTTATCCTTCCTGGGCATACAAGAAGACTAGCTTTCCTTTGCAGTTAGTTAGGCTGAGGTCATGACTGGGTTCAGGCAAATAGGATGTGGGTAGAAGTGATGGCCTAGCGACAAAGCCCTCCAGGAAACTGATGACATTATGTTACCCTTCTCTGGTGACTTCTAAGGGCCATATTATTTAAATGGAGAATGATAATAGGAAAGGGTACTGGTTACCATTTGGAGGCAAATCACCAAAGAGAGCCACCTGGACCCACATCAGATCATGATGTGAACATATAATCAATCTTTGTTGGGTTAAGTGTCTGAGATATCAGGGCTTATTTGTTACCAAAGCATAGCCCACTCTACGCTGACTAAAGTGCTTCCCTATCCGATTCATGGGACTTTTCTGTAGATACAATGATACTGTCCTCATACTAGTACTTTGTAAAGTGTATACGAAAGCAAGATGTAAACGTAGCATGTGGTTATTTGTGGAAAGTGCACAGGTTTAGGAGGTGAGAGACCATGCTCTTGCAAGAATGTCACATGCTTGCATCTCTCTTCTCTGTAGCCTTGTTATCTGCAGAGTAACAGTCCTCCTCTTAGTCATGACTACTTCTCAGGGTTGTTAAAAGATGCGAATGAAATCACAGATGTATAAGAACTTGGTAAACTGGGAAGTCCTGTCATGTAGAAGGCACCATAATGATTTCTCTGGAGCTTTGAGCCTCTCTCAGGAGTACACTTTCACATGTTTTCTAGAATGTTGGCACAGATTTTTGTTCACAAAAGCATGAGTACAAATTACCTCCTAAATGTAATCTGAAACACTTGGCTGGGGCATTTTCTGCCTCAAATATCTACTTGAAGCTGAAAATAAAAGTGGCTAGGATTTTAAGCACAGAATGTCTGGAGGGGAGATAAAAGAACCTTGCACAGATTTTTAATCTCTCCCGAAGATAAGGGTGGAGATGTAGGGAAGAAGGTATGTGGTTGAAGTCTGGTATAGGAGAGGGAGAGAGATCAAAGTTCCCTCTAGTAAGGACAAGTCATGGACCTCTGGAAGTCCAGAGCATGGTCATGGTTACATGCTCAGCCTCCTACAGGGCAGTTTTGATGAAACATGTGGAGACAAAGCAGGTTGGTTCACAGATGGAAACTTCAGGGCCAAGGTTGACCAACAGGCCCCTGAATGCAACTTTCCCATGTTGGGGCTATGCTCCAAGGGCAGCTAGGCCCACTGAACCTCAGTGTTCAGCTTCCTAGCTCTTGCTGCAGGCCAGGCACCCTGCTAGGTGCTTCACAAATATTAGCTCCTTTATTAGTCATGAATAACCCTGGGAAATAGGTATTATTATTATCCTCACTTGAGAAATGGAGAAACTGAGGCCAGAGCCATTAAACTCTAGGACACAGAAACCATAACTGGCTGAGCCAGGACTCAAACCCAGGCAGCATGCTCTAAACAATAAACACACTATGCTGCCTCATCCAAAAATGGAGTAGAACATGTTTGTGTACCTTAGAGGCCCAATGGCCTTCTACACCCTGGAATTCTTGGACTTAAATTCATCAGATGAGTGTCCATTAAAAACAAAATCAAACAAGAAAGGCACTTCCTGACCAGTTCAGGTTGCACAGATACACAGTTGTGGCTCACAGAAATAAAATGCAAATCCTCTGCTTGCTACTGGAATTAGCAATTCCTTGCTACTGGAAACAGCATCACTCATTGAGGTTCCCAAGTGATTGGACAGCTCCACTGCATGAAAAGCCAGACCCGAGTGAGCTCATTACCTATCACTTGGTTGTTGGCTAAAAGAAGTAAATAAAAAGAAAACCCTCCTGGGGTTATGCTTTCAGTCTAGGGTACGAAGATTCATTAGCATATCTTCATAAAAATGTGTGTCTGCGGCATGTGTTTATTGCTCATCACAATGCTTATACGCACTCATTAATTACCAGTTGCCTTTAGGCATTTACTTGAAGACAGTCAAGTACTATGTAATCAAGTAGAGCTAACAAATTACTTTTGTGGAGAATCTCGAAAAAGGAAAATGTGAGATTAGCAATTAGTATGTGTCTCCTACTTTCCTTGCTGGCTGATTGCTTACCTTATAATGTATTGAGCATCACACAACTGGGTCTCCATGAGTCCTCCTCTAGACTTGGTGTTTCCATCTCCCAAATGAGTATTTTTCTACCATCTTTCCTTCCTACTACTAAGTGTTGTTCAAAGTATAGTCCAAACCACCTGCATCCAGTTTATCTGGGGCTGCTTTATTAAAGTTGGTGAGTCCCCAGCTCCTACACCGACCACTGAATCAGAATTTGCACAAGTGAGGTCTGGGGGCTACTGATTGTGTAAACTGGTTTATACCCACTAGCTCAAAGTTACTTTTATTCTCAGAAGCGTTTCTGCTTTGACAATAAACTAAATGGACACTCTAGGCCTGAAGCTCTGCATTTTAACATGGGCCCCAGGTGATTTTTATGCTTATTAAAGTTTGAGAACCACCATTGTACATGTGGTAGAGGGATTGGATTGGATTGGATATGACTGTTAGTGAACTTGATGGGAAAAAAACCACTCAAGTGTCATTTATAAAAATCATATTCTTACACACATCATTTGTCTAAGACAAAAACAAATTTACTGGGAGATAAACATGCAAATATTAATTATGAGACTGACTTCTCCAACTGGCCTCAAGCAAGTCAGGAAATCCGGCATACCCAAGTCAAGGAACACAGTTGTGTTCATCCCTGCATAGAAATTCTATGAAGGAAAGTGTGGACTACCCACAAACCTGTGCGCTCCTTCTGAACTGGCCCCTGAGGAGTGGTAACCATGGGAAGACATCCTTATATAGTCCACATGGCTGAGAAACTTTGTGAGCACAAGTCACAAACTGACAGTCTCTGTCCCGTAGCCACCCATAGCTGTGTTCTGTTCTGTGCACAGTGATTTACTCATTTTGTGTCATTTTCAAACACTTAAAAATCAGGAGATGTCATATCCAAAGAATTATTTCTAACTTTTTGTGAACTATCAGAGGAACTGGCAAATATGGATTTTGTTCCCATATGGCAGGAGTTGACTAGCTGGGTAGCAGTCCCACTCTTTAGATGGCGCTGAGGTTTTGCTTCTAGAGCCCTCAACTAGCCTGCTTCCTTCATTTCCATTGCCTGCCAAGCACAATGGCTGGGATGTTGCTGCCCCTGCTCTGTGACCAGGTGGCTCTTGTTCTTGGCTGCATATCAGACTTACCTTGGGAGCTTAAAAAAAAGAAAGGAGAAGGGAAAAAGAAGGAGCTAAGGAGAAGAAGAAAGCAAAGCAAAGCAAAAAAAAAAAAAAAAAAGACTGGCTTTACCACAGATGATTGCTACAGGATCTCAGCGGTGGGGCTCAGACATTTGCATTTTTTAAGCTCTCCAGGTGATTCTATGCCAACAGAGGGTTGAGAACCACTGGTTCACCCTGAGAACTTTCCAGAAGCTGCCTCAAGAGAGGATCCCAGCACATTCTCAGGTATTTGAGGGCTCATCTGTGACTACTTTGTTTAATGTACCTGGTAATTTGACCTTGAGGTCAAGGTCAGGAGCAGGGTTGGTAGTAGGGGGAGGGTTGTGCCAAGGTTTGCATTTTTCCCCGTAGTTTTGGTGCAGGTTGTCCAGAGCCTGAGTGGGATAATTGCTCAGTGCTCTCTGTATCCTGCCCCTGACAGGTTGGAACTCAAGGTAAGCTCAAGAAAATCAACCATCTCGTGTCATAAACAAGGAGAGTCAGGATAATTATGAGGTGAATGTTGCCTGAGAGAGCTGACGAGGCATTATTTCTGAAAACCGGTGTGGCATTTTAGGTGAATTCTGCTCATGGCTTCTCCCCTGTTTTTTCAACCTGACTGCAGTGAATAGCTGAGCTCTGAGGGATGAGCTGTTGACATCTCGGTTTGAAATGTAAGTGCCAGGAACATTTCTTGATCAGAGCTAATTCTCCCCTTTTCTGCCTACTGGGTGCCATTTGGACTTTCAGAAAAGCTGTTCCCCTATGACAAAATGGTGAAAATGGAAACTCATCAGAGGAAAGGCCACTAGAGTTTTTCCTGACTCTGATTCAACTCACTCCACCTCACCATTGTAGAAGTGGCCGAGAGGCCTGGTGAAGAGTCATTTCATGGTTTTTTCAAGGTCTAAAAAAGAAAGAAAAATAGGAAAATATAGGAGCAATTCTTTGTGATACTGGGGTAGGTAAAGTTGTCCTAGATAAACCACCAAGAGAGTAATTTACAAAGGAAAATAAATGATCCTCTGGACTTTGTCATAGGAACTTCGGCTCTTAGACACATTACTGTTGATATGGAGAAACTATTTGCAAATCCTATATTTGAGTAAGTACTTATATCTGGCATGTATATAGAATTCTAGAATATTCCAATTTCAGGGAGAAACACACTCAGGTTAAAAATAGACAAAGAAAAGGGGGGGGCACCTGGCTGGCTCAGACAGTAGAGCATGTGGCTCTTGATCTTGGGGTTGTAAGTTCAAGCCCCACGTTGGGTGGAGAGAGTACTTAAAAATAAAATCTTCAAAAAAATAAGCAAAAAATTTGAATAGACACTTCTTCACCTTAGAGGATAACAGGTTAGGAAAATAAGCATGTAAAAAGAATCTCACTATCTGTAGTCATTAGGGAAATGCAAATTGCAACTACTTTGTAATAGCCCTACAGGTTTATTAGATTGTCCAAAATTGAAAACACTAAGCACATCAGATGTCGGTGAGGATGGAGAGGAAGAGAAACTCTCATACGCCGCTGATGGGAATTAAAATGGTACAACCGCTTTGACAAACAGCATTGCAACATTTCAGATGATTAATCCTGTACCACAGAATCCAATCCATTCTGCTTCTGGATATTTAACCCAAGAGTAATGAAAGTATATGTCCATTTAAAGGCTTGCACCTGAATGCTCATAGCAACTTTATTTGCAATAGCCTCAAATTGGAAACAATCCAAATACCTATCAACAGGCTAACAGGTAAACAAACTGTGTCATATACATGCAGTGGAGTCCTACTCAGTAATTAATATGAATGAACTATGGATAGATGCTCAGTATGGATGAATTTCAAGATAATTATGCTAAGTGAGAGAAGCCAGGCATAAAAAGTACATATTGTATGATTGCATTTCTATAAAATCCTAAAAAAATGCAAGCTATGATAGAAAGTAGATCAGTGGTTGCCAGGGATAGGGTGGAAGGGGGAAGAAATGAGAGGAAGGGATTATGAAGAGATAGAAGTAAACTTTTGAGTGAATGTATTCATTATTTTAATTGTATACATGGCTCCCTGGGTGTACACATACAGCAAACCTTATCAAATTTTATACTTTCCATATATGCAGCTTATTATTTGCAATCATTCCTAAATAAAACAGTTTGAAAAGGAAAGGAAAAATGGACAACAAAAAATTAGTTCTGTGATTTTTTGTTGTTGTTTCTGTTAAGATTTTTTTCTGTTGTAAGTGATAGAAAATTGAATGCAAATTGGCTTAGGTGAATCTGAGTGCTCTAGAAGATGTTTGCCTCATTAGGAGGAATAAAAGTGAAATTAAGGAAGCTAGAACTTAGAACATTTTATATTTAACTCTTCCTCTCCATCTGGCTCAATCAGAAATAAATGGACTCGCTTGCACATTTACTTTCTAAAAGTATTTTTTCTACTCAAAGCTCAGAAGCACAAAGAGAGCACAAGATCTTGGCTGGGTATCAGATGCTATTTCCTCCAGCAGAAGGGCAGGACTGTAAAGCTTGAAAGAATGTCTTTTCTTGCTCTCATTAAGGTCTTTGGATAAGCTTTTTCTTTGCTCTTGATTTTGCAAATGGAAAGGTGTAGGTCAATTACTTAGAAGGCAGGCCACACGAAAGAGATGGAAGTTACAAGGAAGCTAGAGCCTCTGTGAGGACAAAAATGTGTCCAGGGCTCTGGCTACCAGATTGTGCTGGCAAGATGCCATGCCCTTTACATCCATCAGTGTCCCATTTGAAAGGAACCTTCAATTTTAGGTCATTAAAAATAAAGGACTCTGTGATGGTAATGTGAATGTCCAGACAGTCCATGATGTGGGTGAGCAAGAGGATGCTGACTGCTAAGGAGATGAGTTTTCAACTGTGTTGGTCCGTGCGAAACTGATGTTATGCCATCTTTGATAGGAAGGGTGAAATACCTGGAGAACTCACAACTTTTTTCAAATAAAAATTAAACTTTTGTTTATACCCTTCCTCCTGCCGGAATAGTTAACATAATTTTTATCATTATCTCCATCGTGTGCCAGAAGGCATCCTGATAGCTCTACCTATTATCACTCTAGAGAAGTTAATCCATCGCGGCTTCTAGAAAGGTTAGCCCTCCATACTGCATGACCTTGCACCCCTGGCAAGTGATTGGATCAAAGTGCACATCTGACCTAAACCCAGCCAATGGCTTCAACCAGTCAGATGCCCAGTGGGGAATCTGATTTTAAGAGTCAAGGACCCATCTGACTCTAGTCAGATGGTGGTGGATACTGAAGATGAAGGGTCACAATATGTTGAGGTGTTGAGGAAGCTGAGGTATGGGGGAGATCAAGTGGTTCCTGGGAGACATTGAGTGTAGTATCTATTTCTGACTTTTGCAGTTCCAACTATCCTGAAAATTCAGCCACCCTTCATTGCCCTTTCTTGGATGTCTATGTTCTCTCCTATTATGTCGTTAAGGTAAACCCCTCATTGAGTTGGTGGGGATGGGTTCCTGTCATAAACTAAAGAGCCCTGCCTACCACTGATCAATATTATAGGGCTACAAGTGCCTTAGAGTATACAAAAGCACTTTTATATGCATTTAATTTATTCTTCACTACAAATGAGATAGGAATTCTTATTTTATTTTGCAGAAAGGGCCCCAGGAAAAAATATGTTTCAGAGAGGGGAAGAAAATTGTCCAAGGTCACACAGGTGATCAGTGGTGAATTTGAAATTCAAGAGAGGATACTGCCATTTCCATGATAGCTAATCATTTGCCCTTGGTTTTAGTTACCATATAGGTTTGGTTACATGTTATAAGGGTAAAAAAATAAATAAATAAGTGGCTTAGACAATATTTCTCCATGACATAATCATTCCTGAGTAGGTAGTTCAGAGCTGGTAGGATGATTTTGTCTCCTGCGGTTATCCAGAGACCCAGGCTCCTCTGTCCTGTTGTTCTGCCACCCACAGTTGCCCTTGCCTCCTGGTCTGAGATGGCTTACCTCCATGACCATGTTCCAGCAAGCAGGACCAAAAAAGTAGATGCAAGAAAGAGGCCTACCTCCTCCCTTTAAGGATGCCCTGTAAGGTACACATATAACCCTATCACATTCCACTGGCCATGATGTAATTACCTAACACATCTAACAGCAAGGGAGGCTGGAAAATATAATCTTTATTCTCAGTAGCCATGCCCTCAACTGATAATTGGGGTACTACTGGTGTGGAGGAGACTCAGGAGCTAATGGATTTGGGGTGACAATTAGAAGTCTCTGCCTCTGTGCCTGTTTCCTCAAAATCCAGGTTGTCTCCTCTCCCCATTTGAAGAAGGAAGTGATTATGCAAATTCACACTAAGATACAAATGACTGGCAATGGATGCTGCTTGAGAGGAGATCCTGTAGACAGAGGATACAGGAGAACAAAAAGGAGGTGAACACTGAGCACTGGGAGAGATAATTGGGGGAACTCCCAGGGGGAACTTCATACAGAAAAGGAAGCTGGAGGAAGAAAAGACAAGGTGTGCCAGTTTCACAATTTTGCAAATATCAGTTCCATTCCTCAGGTTCTTTCTGTTCTGTGATTTCAAGGATCAATGTGGGTACAATAGTAATATGTCAGTTGAACCAGCCTCTATCTTTTCCACAGGAGTGAGTAAAATTTCCACACCAGATGCTGGGCGCTCCAGACTCGTGAGTTAAAATCCAGGCTAGTTTCCTGTTATATGTCTTTCTTCTTTAATGAGTGAAAGCCAAAGGAACCCCAGACTCCTCACTGCTGCTATATCAACAGTGTTAGTATTAGAGGTCTCAACCCTAAAGGTAGGGATAGCATTGCTAAATTTCAGCCCCTGTCACTTCCTCTCTGGGTCAAGCTTAAGGCTGAGGCCACCATATCCTCCAAATTCCATGCTAGGAGTTTCCTCCTGGGTTGAAGATGTTTGATGATGTCACTCATCACCTTGACAGTTGGTAGAGCCTCAGACACCATGCAGGTGAGCCCATCTTTACGGCCCGAAGACTCAGACTGAGAGAGGGGAATTTCACAATCATTTCTAGAAGAGCTCAGACTAGAATTCTCATCACTTCTCTCCCAGGCTTATGCTTTCTGCCATACCAGCAGCTTTTATCTTTCCAGCCTTGCCTTTATTAGGAGTGCTCTTTCTAAAATTTATAGGAAGAAGGACCAGCAAGGGTCTATATCATCCCACTATTAGACCTTCTGTACTCTAAAAGGAGGGCTCAGAGAGCTCTAGCCCATCCACCCAGCACCACTTTGTGGCTGTGGAGAAGGGCTGACGTGTGGATTTCCTATGTCGGAAAGCTGGCCCCAGGAAGGGCCTGATCCCAGCAGCCAAGGCATTAGGAAAACCTGTGGCCACTCTAGCTCTTCCTTGCCCCTGAGACCATCATAAGTTGGCTTTCTCACATACCTCGTGAGCCAGTATAACTTCCTCAAGTCAGAAACCCGGGAGTGGTTTTGGACTAATTGATTAGCTTGGGGAAGCCCCTCTGTTGATTTTTACATCCTCCAGAAAAAAATACCGTATGAACGTGACGTGATTAATGTGGATGCAACTGCCAAAGAAAGTAATAAAGATTTGACACTTATTAAAAAGTGTTGCCAGAAAAGTATGAATGATTATTTTAATATAAGCACCGTGTGGTGCATATTCCCCTGCTTTTCTTTAATTTCCCCACAGATAGGCTGCTGTGAGTGCCATACCCTTGTGAAGCAAATGAGAAATTATATTTGGAATTAAATTTTGAAAAGAAATTGCAATTGTTTTAATTATAAGTCATCCAGTGTGGGTCCTGAGCTAGACAGGCTCTCAGGCACTGACGAATTAGGGCGCCAGCGATAGCATGGGACTGACACCCAAAGCACAGAATTGGGCTTTGCAGCAGGTATTCGTGCCTGTGCTTGACTCCCATGGGGAAGAGCATATTCGTTATTGCTTATTATTAAATGCAAAAGAAGGTTGAGAGCCTTTTCCATTGTAGTATCCACAGGCCTTCTAGCTATGTAAATCCCATTAAACCTAATGGGGCTCTTCTGATTAAAGCTCCATGCTTAAATCCAGAAGATGCCCCCTAGTGCATATATTGAGGGAGTCCCTGAGGTCTACTGGGTAAATAATCTATATATTAAGTAGCCCTTAAGTTATCATTAGAATTCGAAAAGACTCCTCCAGCATCTATACTAGTGGGGACTAGGTACTAGGAATTCCAAAGTAACTGGTAACCTTTTGCAATTCAGCCTAGTTGAAATAACACACTAGTCTTTCCAGTCCTACACTTGTTCCTCCGCCTGTGCTTTTAATCTCGGGCAGTGGCACCACCATTTACCCTGAGAGTCCTCCCATCCCCTCTTCTCAACCGAAGCAGAAATCACTTCTCCTGCCACCATTTCCCCCTGACCTTGGATGTGACCTTAGGTGCTTTTCATCCAGAACTCTAGCCCAACACTGCCCACGCCCAGAATTGGCCTTTGGTGTGAAAACACTTTCCAATTCACCTAATACCTCCTCTCATCGTCCACATCTCTGATGGGTCACTGAGCGCAGTGGATTCTGCCTTCTCTATAGCTCTTTTATTTGCACTTTTGTCCTTTCCTCAGTGTTGCCACCCTCTTTCCTTACTTCTTTTTTACACAAAAGATAGTCCTGTATTTGCTTTTTTGCAGCTTTCCAGCGGGAGTTCTCCGACAGGCTTCGGTCAGGCTTAAGGCCCCATAGCTGTACCTCAGGACCTAGAGATAGCTGCGTTTGTGTGAGTGGGGGTCGTGGTAAAGGCACCGGGTGGGGGCAGGCAGGGTGTCAGGCTTATCACCTCTGCTGCTGCCTTAGCTGCCCACTTTCCATGTGTTTTGTGCATGGAGATTCTATGGAATTTTTTTTAAGATTTATTTATTTATTTGAGAGAGAGAGAGAGAGAGAGAGCAATGCAAGTTGGGGGAGGGGCAGAGGGAGAGGACGAGAATCTTAGGCAGGCTCCATGCCCAGCACAGAGCCCAGGAGGAGTCAGGGGGAGGCTCAATCTCAGGACCCTGAGATCATGACCTGAGCTGAAATCAAGAGTCGGCTGCTTAACCGACTGAGCCACCCAGGCACCCCTGGAATATTTTTTTTTTTAGAGTAAAAGATTGGAAACCAATGGCTTGCAAGTACCCAAAGCGAGAAAATAAGGAGCACATTCTTCGTTTTTCCAGAGAAAACCCCACTCCACCACAAAGGAGGAGTTTAGAATGACAGAAGGTAGCCATTGGTTATTTCTGGCTATTCTTCATTTGCCATCCAACCCCCAGATCTTGTCTTTCTTCTCTGCCTCACCCTGTGGCCTCAGTGAGGCTGACCTATGGCGACTGGGCCACAAGGATTCCCTTGCTCTCTGGCTTCTAACTGAGTACAGACAGTAGAAGCCACTGGCCCTAGATTGTGGGGGTGAGAAAGGACAGTAAGAGGTGTGGGGTTGCCAGATTTTGCAAATAAAAATACAGGATCACAGCATCTCCCCATTTCCCCCAACCCCCAGCTCCTGGTAACTATCATTCTACTATCTCTTTCTATGAGTTTGACTCTTTTATTTTATTTTTATTGCAGATTTTTATTTAAATTCTAGTTAACATATAGTGAAATATTGGTTTCAGATATAGAATATAGGGATTCATCACTTACATGTAACACCCAGTGCTCATCACAAAGTGCCCCATCACCAATTTAGCCCATCCCCCACCCACCTTCCCTCCAGCAACCCTCAGTTTGTTCTTTATAGGTAAGAGTCTCTTGTGGTTTGCTTCCCTCTCTTATTTTTCCCCTTCCCTATGGTCATCTGTCTTGTTTCTTAAATTCCACATATAAGTGAAATCATATGGTATTAGTCTTTCTCTGACTGATTTGTTTCGCTTGGCATAATACACTGTAGTTCCATCCATGTTGCTGCAAATGGCAAGATTTCATTCTTTTTGGGGGCTGAGTTATATATATATATATAACCACTTCTTTTTTTTTAAAGATTTTATTTATTTATTTGAGAGAGAGAGAATGAGAGAGAGCACGAGAGGGAAGAGGGTCAGAGGGAGAAGCAGACTCCCTGCTGAGCAGGGAGCCCGATGTGGGACTCAATCTTGGGACTCCAGGATCATGACCTGAGCCGAAGGCAGTCGCTTAACTAACTGAGCCACCCAGGCACCCTAACCACTTCTTTTTTATCCATTCATCAGTTGATGGACATTTGGGATCTTTCCATAATTTGACTATAGTTGATAATGCTGCTATAAACATCAGGGTGCATGTGCCTCTTCAAATCAGTATATTTGTATTCTTTGGGTTAATTCCTAGTAGTGTCATTGCTGAGTCATGGACAATTCTATTTTCAACTGTTTGAGGAACCTCCAAACTGTTTTCCAGAGTGGCTGCACCAGTTTGCATTCCCACCAACAGTGTAAGAGGGTTCCCCTTTCTCTGCATCCTCACCTCATCTGCTGTTTCTTGTGTTGTTAATTTCAGCCATTCTGAAAGGTTTTTAAGATGCCTTAAAAAATTATTATTTGCTTGTTTGTTTTTTAGATTCTACATATAGTGAGATCATGTAGTATTTGTCTTTCTCTGTCTGGCTTATGCCACGTAGCATAATTTCCTCCAGTTCCATCCATGTTGTGGCAAATGGCAGGATTTCCTTCTTTCTCATGGTTGAATAACATTCTGTTGTACATATATACCACTGTATGTACCATATCTTCTCTATCCTTTCATTTATTAGCAGACACTTGGTTTGTTTCCACATCTTAACTATTGTGAATAATGCCACAATAAACATGGTCGTGCATATCTCTTTGAGAGATATCTCTTTGAGAAATTGATTTTCTTTCCTTTGGATATATATCCAGAAGTGGGATTATTGGATCATATCACATAAATAAGTTCTGAGGATATTAGGTACATCATGATGAATATAGTTCATGGTAATGTATTACATACTTGAAATTTGCTAAGAGAGCAGATCTTAGGCCTTCTTATCACGCATCCAAAAGGAAACCGTGTGAAGTGATGGATGTGTTAATTAACCTGATTGTGGTAATCATTTCTATATATATGTAGATAGATAAATATCTAAATATAAAAATTTATATTTTGGGGCACCTGGGTGGCTCAGTTGTTAAGCGTCTGCCTTCGGCTCAGGTCATGATCCCAGGGTCTTGGGATCGAGTCCCAGATCGGGCTCCCTGCTCAGCGGGAAGCCTGCTTTTCCCTCTCCCACTCCCCCTGCTTGTGTTCCCTCTCTCGCTGTCTCTCTCTCTGTCAAATAAATAAAAAAAGCTTTAAAAAATTTATATTTTGTATATATACATGTGTGTGTGTATAATCAGCATGTTGTATGCTTTAAATATATGTACTTTTATTTGTCAATTCTATCTCAATAAAGCCGGTGGCGGGGGGAATATAGGATCCTAGGAAAATTTAAGTTGTAGGTAGCCATGAAAGACTTTGAAGTATTTAGGACATACTTATACTACAGAATTATTTGTTATTTATCTGCAACTCATATCTAACTGTGAATCCTGTATTTTATCTGGCAATCCTAGAGAGGCTGGGGTGCTTATTCCTATTCCTGCTGAAGCCTAGCTGAGGTTTTATAATGACCATGTTCCTTTGACAACAGCTCTTGTTGAGACCCTTCTTTTATGGCTCCAATTTTCACTGGGATGGAAACCCAGTCCCCTCCCCTTCAAGCCTCCCACTATTTTCAGTATCTGAGAACCTCACCCTCCCTTGCTGGAAACAATCCCTTTAAAAAGTTCAGTTCAATAAATTCCTTTGGTATAGACCATTTGCTTCCTGTCTGATACAAGGGCCACCCCTGTTATAGGCCTTTGTCAGGCCCCTGGTATGTCAGGACAGGGCACTTCTAGCTGGGAGCTTCGCACTGTGTCATTCTCCATGGCAGCAGGCCAAGTGAGTGGGTCCAGTGGTCAGTCACCAGCACATCAACATCTACTGTGAAGACTGGAATTTGAATAGAATATGGATGGAAATGATTGACAGAAAGGGTTTTCTAGGCTACATCTCAGACTGGGTTCCCGAAATATAAGACATGTTAGTGTCTGGATGTGTCTGTGTAGATGTGTACACACATGCACACACGCATATGCATGCATACATATATAATACATATTCTAAAAAAAAATAATCTTTAAAAAAATAAAGCTATTCTTCCTCTGTGATAATCTACCAAATCTGCTATGAAGGAACAGTGAAGCAAACCAAGGAAGCTGATGAAATCCCCTGAGGTAGGAGGGACCGAGTTTCCATTAGCTCATGATGCTTAGGCCAATTTCAAGAACCACTGAGGTGATGGGTGATCAGTAATCTTTGCCATGTCTCTTGATTTATCATTTCAGCATGTATTTGTCAGATGCAGTTCTTTGTGTTTTTAATAAAATAAAAAGCATTTGATTTCTTCAATTTGTCAATTTTTTGTTTAATAATAAAATTTTAAATTGAAACATAAATCAAAGATAATTTCCGTTAAATGTGTGCAGCAATTCATTTGCACGATCATTTTTTGATGTCTACTTTGATCTAAGCATGAATTATATCGCATTAGGCCCATTGGTATCCCCTCAACAATGCATTATAACATAAAGCATGTCCTAGAGGAAATAGATCAGGAAAATGCTGATTGAGTGCATTCTCACTACCTTAGCTGCCTGGATGATCAAGCTGTGATCAAGGTCCCTCATCCCCATTGTGGGTCCCCACTTCCTCCTTCTGAGGCTGGCAGGATTACATCAGGGGTTGGAGACACCTCCTTTTCTGCCCTTCTCAGTTGCCCACCCCCCTCCAAAGGCTTTCTCTTCAACCCCCCACTCTCAGCTTTCTTACCTCTTTATTCCCTTCCAGGGACATCTCTGTCACCTTTACCTGTGCTTAGCCCCTTTGGGTACAGGCACTCAGTAATTTTGAGTCTTCAAAGAAATCAGGAGCTACTCCTCCCTAAAAATCGATAACCACAGTATCAGAGATCCTGATTTTGGAGTAGGAGTTCTTGACTCAGAAAGAGTCTAGAGACCCGCATGGCACCCTACCTTACTCTTTCCCAAGTGTTGATTTCAGGCAAATGCCACCGTCCTAATGCTCAATCTCCTTATGTGAAATAGACCTCATAATACCTACCGGGCTAACTCACAGGACTCTGGCTGAGGCCCAAGGAACTGATAGACTTAAAGGTTTATTGAAGTGTTAAAAGGCTGCTGTAAGTCTACTCTAAGGTTACAGCAGATACATCACCTTGACTCAAATGAGCATGCAATTCAGGAAAACAGCCAGTTTTTTTTTCTAATGGAACAAGTCATGGATTGACTGCTGGTTGTTTTGGCCTTGTGTGAGGGAATTAAATTTTCTTTCATTTTAACAAATCTGAATCGAGTACCTGTCATGTGCCAGGCACAGTGGCAGTAGGAATAAAATGAGAACTTGGTTATAAACCCTGCCATCCAAGAGCTCACAACTTAGTCACAACCCACCCTAACTAGGACATGATATAGTTAGAACAATCAACATATCTGCAAAGCACTCTGGGAGTATGAATGAGGGAACAACACAATCTTTCTGGAAACCAGAATGATTGTAGGAAGATTTTGTACTGGGTTTTACTTTGTTCACTCATTTATTCATTCAACAAATCTCTTTTGAGCCTTGGTTTTGTTTCAGGCTCTGTGCCGAATGCTGGGAATAGCAATGAGCAGGTCAGATGTTTTCTTGTTCTCAGCAGCTTACAGGGTAGTGGGATAGTTCAGAGATTAACCGAGCATCTTACAATTATACAATTATAAATATAATAGGTGCACAGTAGTAGTACAGGATAGTTTTGCAAGAGTTCAGTTAGCATGGTGGTCAAGGGATGGAAACTGACCTAGCACAGTGGTTTAAAGTCTTCCCCTAGGAAATAACACCCAGGCTGGCATCTTTAGGATGGGTAGAAGGGAGAGAATGGGATGAGCAGAAGAAGGGACAGCGTGTGTGCAAAGACACTGAGGAATGGGAGAGTAGGGATTGTTAGAAGAACTAAAAGGTACCTTGCTATATAGGAGCAAAAGCCTCACAAATGTGTCCTCGTCTTTCTGATTCTAGATTCATCTTATTTTCTTGTCTCCTTGTCATCCTGTCTCCAATTACCAGCTCAGGCATCAGTACCCACCATTTTTCAGACATCCTGCACTCCTTTCCTGGGATGCAAACTGAGTCCTTTTATTGAACACATATTGAATCATTTCACAGAAAACTGGGGATGAACAGGCAAGATTGGAAAGACCAGGAACCCAGGAGCAGGGGTTCAGGGGCATTTTCTCAAGCTACCATGAATGTGGCTCAGAGTTCATGATTTGATTTCCATTTCTGGTTTACAGTTCTAAGTAGTTAGATTTTTGAGTGGGCTGCCTTGGGTGAGCTATGTGACCCTGGATCAGTCTCCATGGCAGGAGGTAACAACACATAGAAGGAATGTCTACTGTGGACAAGGCAGTGCTCTTAGTGCTTCAGAAATATATCTCATTTAATCCTCAAAGTAGCTCAAAAGCAGGTATTACCAAAATCTCCATTTCACATAGGAGAAAGTAAGACAGAGACAGATGAGACACTTGCCAAGGTCAGAGCTGGTGAGAAGAGCCCGGTTTTGAACTCAAAAAGTCAGAGTACAGACCCTGTCCTCTTCATCATTGTTCTATACAGGGACCATTCCATGATAGACATGGCCATGGTACCTTTCCTTGTATATTCAAGCAGTTTCCAGAAAAGGAGGAATTGTTACGAGCCAGGAAGACACCTCCAGGCTTGTTGACCGTATATCCCAGTTCAGGTTTAAAATTCCTTTCTTCTTAAGACCAGGTCTTCCCCAGCTATCAAGACCACAGCTGAAAATAAAGTACAAAATTCTAGCTAACTCAGATGCCTACTACCGAGAGCCTACACAGAAAGTGTGGCAGGCGTACTTTCCCAATGAGCCACAGGTCATTCTCTCATCAGATCTGTAACAGTGCAGCCAAAGGCGGGCAGGAATCTCACATGCTTCTTGTTTTCTTCAGTTCCGTAATGTCCTCCAGCACTTATGTTTAGCTTTCCCCATTCCTGAATGTGGTCCTGTCTCACCAATTTCCTTTTCATCTTCCTGCAAGGAACTTTCTTCCTTTCGCCTTTAAATCATAGTGCAGAGAATTCACTACCTCATTACTAGTTGGGAAGATTTGAGCAGGTCCTTTGGGGATAATAACACTTCTATTTATTTTTCTGTCAGAGAATGACAAGGAAGCAAACACAATTACCTGCAATAAAAGAAGTTTTTAAGAGTTTGCTGGAGCTTCCTTAGTCGCAAATGCTTTTTTTCTCCTTAGGCAATCTTAAGCAGAGGAGTTGGTGAATGATCCCACTGCCTAGCTCAGGAGGTAATTCACAAAACCCTTGAGAGGACCTTCGGAGGGAACAGGAGCCAGGAATGGACGGTGCCTTTAAAGAGTAAGCTGCTCTGGCTTGTATACCTGTTCTAACATTGGAGCTTTGGAAGCAACAATAGGCATGATCTCAGGAGTGAGGAGAACATAGTGGCCACTACATGGTAGCAACTCACCACTGTCAAAACACCCAGAAGGAATTGATAGGGCTTTTACGGAATCTGGGAGTTCACATAACTATGGATGCGGATTAAGTCAGGGAAACATAGCTGTGCAGTAGTAAAAAGCTGTCTATAGTCAATGTATATGATTTGATGAATTTGGAGTCAGTATACATTAGTAAAACCATCACCATCATCAGTGTCCCAAACATATCCTATAAAACTATAAAAGTTTTCCTCGCACTCTATTTTTTCATTTTTGTGTGTGTGATAAGAACACTTAAGTTCTACTCTCATCAAAAAAATTTTTTTTAAAGATTATTTACCTGAGAGAGAGAGAGAGGAGGGAGAGCAGGGGGAGGGGCAGAGGGAGAGAGGATCTCGAGCAGACTTCCTGCCGAGCGTGGAGCCCGACACGGGGCTCCGTCTCACGACCCTGAGATCATGAGCTGAGCCAAAATCAAGGGTCGGTCACTTAACTGAGCCACCCATGCGCCAATCTTCGCAAAATTTTAAGTATGTAATACAGTATTGTTAACTATTGGCACTAGGAGGTATAGTAGATTTCTAGGACTTACTTGTATAACTGAAACTTTGTGTTCTCTGATGAGGACCTCCTCATTGCCCCCTTCTAGCACCCCATGGCAAGCACCCTTCTGCTGTCTGCTCCTATGACTTGGACAATTTTAGATTCCTCACGTACGTGGTATCATGTAGTATTTGTCTTTCTGTCTGGTTTATTTCCTTTAACAATGTCCTCCACGTTCATCCATAGTGCCCCAAATAGATTTGCTTCTTTTAAAAGGCTTAATAATATTCCATTGTGTGTAAACACCACATTATCCATTTATCCATTAATGGACATGTAGATGCTTCCATGTCTTGGCTAGTTTGAATAGTACTGCAGTGAATGTAGAAAAGCAGATATCTCTTCCAGATCCTGATTTCAATTTCTTTGGATAGCTACCCATAAATGAGATTGCTAGAACATATGTTCTATTATTTTTAAAAATGTTAATTTTTTGATGAACCTCCATACTGTTTTCTATAGTGGCTACACCAATTTCCTACTAACTCTATACAAGCGTTCCTTTTTCTCCTCACCAGTGAGCACCATCATTTGTTTTTGCTGTTGTTGTTTGCTTTGTTTATTTTGATAATAGCCTGCCTAACATGTATGATGTAATATCTCATTGTGGTTTTGATTGGCATTTCCCTGATGATTAGAATTGTTGAGCACTTTTTCAAATACCTGTGATGTAGTCCCACATGTCTATTTTTGCTTTTATTTCCTGTGATTTTGTGTCATTATCAAAGAAATCATTGACAAGGCCAACGTTCAGAAGCTTTTTTTTCTGTTTCCTTCTAGAAATTTTACAGTTTCTGTCTTACATTTAAGTCTTTAGTCCATTTGAATTTATTTTTGTATATGGTATAAGGGTTAAATTTCATTTTTTTGAATATGGATATCCAGTTTTCTCAACACCATTTATTAAAGAGCCCATTCATTCCCTATTGTGTATTCTTGGCACTTTTGTCAAAGATAAGTTGACAATATATGTCCAAGTTTATTTCTGGGCGCTCTATTCTGTTCCATTGATCTAGATGTCTGAGTTTATGTCAGTACCATATTGTTTTAATTACTGTCACTTTGTAATAAATACAGAAATCAGGACGTATAATGCCTCCAGCTTTGTCCTTCTTACTCAAAATTGGTTTGGCTATTCAGGATCATTTGTGTTTCATATGAATTGTAGGATTGTTTTTTTCTATTTCTTAAAAAAAATGCCATTGGGATTTTTATAGGGATTTCATTGAATCTGTAGATTGCTTTGGGTAGTATGACTTTTAATAATATTAATTCTTTCTATCCATGAGCATAGGGTATATTTCTATTTATGTATGTCTCTTAAAATTTCTTTCATCAGTGTTTTATAGGTTTCAGTGTACAAATCTTTCACCATCTTGGTTAAGTTTATTCCTATGTATTTTATTATTTTGGGGGTTATTTTCTTGATTTCCTTTTCAGATAGTTTACTGTTAGTATATAAAAATACAGCTGATTTGCATGTTAATTTTGTAGGCTGCAAATTTACTGAATTCATTCCAACAATTTTGGGGGAGTCTTTGGGGATTTCTACATACAAGATCATGTCATGGCCTAAGAAAAATAATTTCACTTCTTTCTGGCTTATATACCTTTCATTTCTTTTTTTTTTTTTTAAGGTTTTTTTTTTTTTTTAATTTATTTGACAGAGAGAGACACAGTGAGAGAGGGAACACAAGCAGGGGGAGTGGGAGAGGGAGAAGCAGGCTTCCCGCGGAGCAGGGAGCCCGATGCGGGGCTCCATCCCAGGACCCCAGGATCATGACCTGAGCCGAAGGCAGATGCTTAACGACTGAGCCACCCAGGCACCCCTGTCTTATATACCTTTCATTTCTTTTTCTCATCTAATTTCTCTGTCTGGGACTTCCAGTACTACGTTGAATAGAAGTGGTGGAAGTAGACATCCTTCTCTTGTTCCAGATCATAGAGGAAAAGCTTTCAGTTTTTCACCATTGAGTATGATGTTAGCTGTGGACTTTTCATATATGATCTTTTTTTATTATTATTATGTTCAGTTAGCCAACATACAGTACATCATTAGATTTGATGTAGTGTTCCACGATTCATTAGCTATGTGTAACACCCAGTGCTCATCACAACACATGCCCTCCTTAATACTCATCATCCGGCTACCCCATCCTCCCACACCCCTTCCTTCTGTAACCCTCAGTTTGTTTCCCCAAGTCCAGAGTCTCTCATGGTTGTCTCCCTCTCCGATTTCTTCCCATTCAGTTTTCCCTCCCTTCCCCTGTGGTCCTCTGTGCTATTTCTTATGCTCCACATATGATTTGAGACCATATTATGACTGTCTTTCTCTGCTTGACTTATTTCACTTAGCATAATCCCCTCCAGTTCCATCCAATGATCTTATTTGTGTTGAGGAAATTTCCTATTAAGCTTATTTTGTTGAAAGTTTTTATCATGAATGGATGTTGAATATTGTCAAATGTTTTTTCTGCATTTATTGAGATGATCATATAATTTTTTGTCTTCCATTATGTTAATGTCACATTGATTGATTGGTATGGTGTATGTTGAATCATTCTTGTATCCCAGTGCTAAATCCCATTTGGTCATGGTATATGATCCTTTTAATGTGCTGTTGAATTTGGTTTTATTGAGGATCTTTGCTTCTATGTTAGTCAAGGATAATGGCCTGTAATTTTCTTTCTTCTGGTGCCTTTTTCTGGCTTTGGTATCGGCCTGATGCTAGCCTCATAAAATGAGTTTGGAAGTATTCCTTCTTCTTTCATATTTTGGAAGAGTTTAAGAATTACTGGTATTTCTTCTTTGAATGTTTCACAGAATTCATATGTGAGGCCATCTGATTCTGGGCTTTTCTTTCTTAGGAAGTTTTTGATTACTGATTTTATCTCCTTATTTGCAATTGGTCTGTTCAGGCTTTTTCTTTCTTTTGATTCAGTCTTGGTAGGTTGTATGTTTCTAGAAGTTTGTCCCTTCTAGGTTGTTCAATTCATTGGTGTATAATTGTTCATGATAGTCTCTTATGGCTCCCAACCCCCCTGCTTCATGGTATCAGCTGTAATATTTCTTCTTTCATTTATGCTTTTATTTATTTGAGTCTTCTCTCTTTTTTCTTGGTTAGTATAGGTAAGAGTTTTTCAATTTTGCTTATCTTTTCAAAAAACCATCTCAGTTTCATCAATTTTTCTACTGTTTTCTGTCCTCAATTTTTTTGTTTTTGTTTGTCTCAAGATATTTTTCCCTTTTTGTTTCTTCTTTAACCCAATGGTTATTGAAAAGTGTGTTGTTTAATTTCCATGTGTTTGCAAATGTTCCTGTTTTTCTTATGGTGGTTTTAGTTTTATTCTGTTATGGTCAAAAAAGAAGAACTTGGGAAGATTTTAATTTTATTAAATTTGTTAAGATTAGTTTTGTGACCTCATGTGTGATCTATCCTGTAGAATGTACCATGTGTGCTTGAGAAGAACATGAATTTTGCTGTTGTTAGGTGGTGTGTTCTGTATATGTCTCAGTATTGTTTAGGTCTGCTATTTCCTTATTGATATTCTCTCTAGGTGCTGTGTATATTATGAAAATGGGCATCAAAATTATTCCCGGTCTTCTGGATTATAGTGTCATTCATCAATACTGGCGATACAAAAGGAAAGGGTTTTCAAATTGGGGGAGGAAAGCTGTTGTTGTTTGATCAATTTCATTTACTTGTTTATATTTATACACTTGCCCAAAATTTGAGTATGGCCTTTTTCAGTGCTATTGTTAAGGAGGTTTTTATTCCCTACAACATGCTTGATAAAAACACTTGTCATCCTGGAGATGTCTTCTGCTCTTTGCAAGGCACTGGGAACTGTGTGTCTCTCTCTGCTTTGCTGAGAGCACTCTGAGTGCTCTGAGGGGAGGTTTACCTTCTTATTTCAGTGCTTGCTGCAGAGTTGGAGTAAATGCATATTTGGTTCTAATGTCTTTTTCCTGAAAAAGTAACTTTCCAGTTTCAATCTGAAACATACTACCCCATAGAGCAGAATCATCAAATTGCAATAGCATCTCAAGTGTGCCAGTATTAAAAATTTCTTTCTCAACTCATAGAATGTCTGTATCATTCTTCTCACTTTTATGTACAACATAATGAAGCTACAAATGTTTTCATTCTAAGTAAACAGTCCACAGGGCTTAGGGTTTTTTCTCTGCTGCCCACATTCTGGCCTTCTAGTGTCTTCCAGCACATTCAGGGATCTGTGTCATAGCTGGAAAAAGAATCCTGGTACTCAAATATCCCCTTAGGTTACATATTTAATTTTATGTCTCCCTCTCAGATTAATTTGTACATTGTAACTATTTAATGGGCCTAGATAACCCTAATAAGAAAGGAAGATAAAGTATAAGGTAGCTTTAGCAAACTCATTGACAGAGTGTCAGTTGCAATTTGAAAAAACCCTGTGTATATTTTCTTCCCATCCCCTTCCCTTCCTTTCTTTTTTTTTTTTTTTAAGATTTTATTTATTTATTTGACAGAGGGAGAGACAGCGAGAGAGGGAACACAAGCAGGGGGAGTGGGAGAGGGAGAAGCAGGCTTCCCACTGAGGAGGGAGCCAGATGCGGGTCTGGATTCCAGGACCCTGGGATCATGATCTGAGCCAAAGGCAGATGCTTAACGACTGAGCCACCCAGACGCCCCTCCCTTCCTTTCTTCTTTTCTTGATTTCCTTTCCTTCTCCTGCCCTTTATGAATGTGTTAGAAATGAGTACAGCCCTAAATCAAAAGCAGTTTTGAGAAGTTACTGTTAATGTCTTTTTAACAGCTGGCCAAGTCTCAGGATTCCTCTTTTTCACTGTGATGGAGATTTACAACAATTAATCCTCGGGCATGTGCTTGCTATTCTGTTCTTTAGAGAAAGATTAGACAATATGGGGAGAGAAAACTTCTGCTTTTCTAAAGCTTCTGCTTTTCTAAAATCTCCAGTGCAGATTCTATCTAGGACATCTTTATCCCAGATTGAGGGTTAGCATCAGTTCGTACGATGCCAAAGATAAAATGCAACCCAGGTTTGAATCATGTGACTGGGTAGAGCAGCATTGTGCTCATGCTTTTGGAAGTACAGAAAGTCTATTTACTCAGTTTAATAGCCATGGCCATATTCTTGACATGAACTATATCTCATGTCCTGAGAAGCCTTTAGAAGCAATGCCCTGAAAGAGGGCAAACCACATTCTCTCTAGTGACTTGCCATGCTTAACCCATCCCTGTGGCCATAGGACCCTCTCCACTCTTCTTGCCGAAGGCTCCAAGGTTCCAATGGCCTCTAAATACATGTGTCTGAGAGGTTTCTGTTTGTATTGACTATTAAATCATGTTATAATCAGAAAGTAAACAACAGAATTATTTTCAAGTGTATTCCTCCTTTTGATTCTTATTGTTGAACAGATAATTCTTACAAAAGCTGCAATCATTACACACTCTTGTGTACACATTGCCTTTGTTTCCTCTTTTAAAATAGAAGTTCATTTTTTTTTTAAGATTTTATTTATTTGACAGAGAGAGACACAGCAAGAGAGGGAACAAAAGCAGGGGGAGTGGGAGAGGGAGAAGCAGGCTTCCCGCCGAGCAGGGAGCCCGATGCGGGGCTTGATCCCAGGACTCTGGGATCATGACCTGAGCCGAAGGCAGACGCTTAACGACTGAGCCACCCAGGTGCCCCAATAGAAGTTCATTCTTATTGTAAAAATGTCACATGCAATTATAAGAGCGTACACCATGCAAAAAAAGTACACAAAGAAAGCAAAAATAAACACATAAGATTGTACCATCTAGAGAAAACGACTTTTAATGTTTTCATGAACAATAGATTGCATTTAAAAAGCCACCTTGAAAATTAGGTGTGGTTGGGTTATGGTGTGTAGCAATGTGTGAGGGGAGAAAGAACAGGCAAGAGCTACCATTAACATTTTCTCTAGTTAAGAAGCACCAAAGAGGGGCACCTGGGTGGCTCAGTCAGTTGAGGTCTGACTCTTGATTTCAGCTCAGGTCATGATCTCAGGGTCATGAGATCAAGCCCACATCTATTTGAGATTCCCTCTCTCCTTCTCCCTCTGCCCCTCCCTCCCACTCACGCTCACGCTCTCTCTCAAATCAGTCAATAAATCTTAAAAAAAAAAAAAGAAGAAGCAACAAAGAAACCACATGTTCAGTGGAAAAGGGAGAAAAGTTGAGAGGATAGAGTGTGTGTGTGTATATGTGTGTCTGTGTGTGCATTTGTGAATAAAAAAGGGAGCACCTAGGGTGCTGGACATGGATGAAGGTATGCAAATGTAGACAACACATATGGTTAGAACCCACACGTGAGGAAATTTTTTTCTTTGGAGAGGTTTCCCAGGCCTGCTGCAACCAATAACATCCACAGGGCTAACCTGTATCTGCTCAAAAACAATGTAAACAGTTTTGGATTGGACTTCCTAATTAAAATTTTAAAGTCTCTTTCCTGAAACTGCTAATTAAATTCAATTGAAAATGTCCACATGGGCTTGTCTACATGTGTGTGTGTTTCTATAATTGAACCAATCAACAGAGATACAGATCTGTTGCTTGGGTCTCAATTAGAGAAATAAAGAGTTCACGCAGTTTGCAACTTATCCCTGGGGAGAAGGACTCAGAGACCCTTCACTCCCAGCCAGTTATCAAGTGGATCTATTCTAGGTTTATCCTTCAGTGCCAAGAGAGCCCATAACCTCCTTTGCAACTCAGCCCAGATCCCAGGTGCAAAATAGTTGGCCCAGGATGGTTCATTGAAATCCACAGAGACCAAGAAGCAGAAACCAGCACATCCACTTGGAATACCAAATAGTTTTTTTGTTTTTGTTTTTGTTTTAGCTTTTTTTTTCTTTTCCTTTCTCTATGAGGTCCTGTCTAAGTCACAGGGAGCATAATAAACAAATCTTAGATTTAATCAATTTCAGAGACTCTGGTCTGTTCGCCGACTAGTTTAAATGTATTGAATTTCCTCAGCAGGCTGGGAGGGGGTAACAGTGGCTTATAGCCCAGGATGGATCATGACTTCTTGCATGAACATCTCATCCTTTGTTTATGACAAATCCAGTAAAGATTAGTTTTGTAACTCTGCTGAATGGCTTCTTGCCTGCTAGCTACCCCCAGACAATAGTTTTATCACATCAAATCACCATTATAAGAATCATCGCCAATGTTTCCCCAGGATAAATAGCTGCTTTTTGACTAAGTGTGCCTTTCAAGGTAAATGGTTAAAGACCTGCGTGTTTCATGTCATTAACAAGTTAGCAGATAAATAATCCTATTCAGTAATTTTCTTTGCTGATATAGACAGTTATAAATTCACATAAATGAAGGAGGCAGTTTTCATTTGGAACCCCCACTTAGCATTTTCTGTTACTGAACCTTGCCAGGTAAAATAAAATACAACCTCTTTTGTTTGCTTGGCAAGCAGCTAGCACCCTCCCGCTTCAGTATTCTTTCCTTGTTACTGGTGCGGAAGTCACACTGAAGTCAGAACATTTTTAACTCAGGAACCAGTTGGCCTCCTAGGATTGACCTGGTAGGACTGCACTCTTTGAGTGTAGACAGAACTGTGACAGAGAGAGAATAGCATTCAACTGTCTATGCGTGGCCCCCTGCAAAATCCCTTCTACAAGAGTAATTAGATTTGAATCAGGAAAGAATAAGAACCACTGACCACCAGCGAAGGAAAGGACAGTAAAAAGGTGCAATCTTTTTATGTTACAGTTGGGAAAGTTGATCCAAGAGCAGGAACATGTCTTGCCTGGGGCCACACAATTAATCTTAAGTTGGAACAAAAGAAAAAGTTCACATACCAGTCTTCTAAGGGATGGGACTCCCTCCACCACCCTTTATATGGGTTCTTTTGGTTTAGGGTGTCAGTTTCCATACAGGACCTGTTAAAAAGAAAAGGCTGCTTGGAAGAGAGAAATTTGAATGTCTTGTCCTTCCACTTAAGCAGTTAACAAGAGTTTCTTTATCTGGGAAATAACCAATGACAGCTCAGCCAAAAAGTAATGTGGAACCTCTCTAACTTCTGTTGAAGTTGGACTCATCCCAAACTCTGAGACTAATGCCAAGAGAATAAACCAAACCCTGGGAGCTATGCCCTTGCCTAGTGCTTCCCTTTGCTCATCTGGGAGTCTTCCTTCATTCCTGTAGCATTTGACACTTTTGAGCAACCCCTTCCTTTTGGACTTTTTCCTGTGTGATGACCCCTTTGCCTCCCTAATAACCTGTTCTTGATTTCTCTTCTTTGTAAATCAGGTCTTCCCCCTAACTTGTATTTAATTCTGATCTTGATAAGGGATGTTTGGGAGAAACTCAGCAGCTCAGCACTTCATCAGCCCAGCTGCTGGACCCATACTGAACTTGTGCCCAACTTGAAAGACATTTACAGTGACCAAATCTCTGACTGATGGATGGAGAACAATGAGATAGTTGCAACTTCCTCTGAAAGAGTTCAAATTCAGGGCTCTGCCTCACTCAGGATTTCCCTCTACAGGAAACTCTGTGGCTAGAGAACTGGGCGTGCCTGTCTACCTGGCCAAGTCCACCCACAGCTTGAAAGACAGATGGCCAAGGTGGATGGAGCTGGAGGAGGCAAGAAGCTGAGCAGCCAGGAAGTTCCATGCAGGGAGGTAGAAGACAGATTTTCATGTCAAATGTCCTTGGCCATCCAAGGCCAGGAAACTCAGAGCATGTTGGGCAACTACCAAAGGGAAATATAAAAATATATCTTTGAAGTCTATGCTGAAGGACAGAGGACCCAGAGGTTGTCTTTAGCAGGAGAGCCGTGGGGTCTTTTCCAGCCATCTCCTCTATTTCTAGGACTAGTGAGGAGGCTGACTTATGAGATGCCAATGACCTACCATGTAAAAGGGGTAGATAAAAGAAGAAAGAATATCTGAAATCAGTCTTGGGACAGCTGATTATAGCTTAATTTTTCTGTAGAAATGTATTTTTTTTTTTTTTTTTGGCACTCCTTGTTTCTAGCTTAGGCTAGGTTTTGTGCTGACAGGAAAGACCATCTATTTGGAGAGATTATTGTTATTATTTAATGTTGAGAGCTAAAGGCTCACTTTGACATACTCCAGAAGTTTATATAATTTGACTGACAGTCTGACAGTCCGGCCACCTAAGGATCTTGAGATAAGATACCAGGCAAGCAAGAAACACCCTCACTGCCCTATTACTGACCTTTCAGTGTGGTTTTTTATATTTTGTGAAGGACAGAACAAATGCAAAAGGGGTGTCTTAGTCACTTTGGGCTGGCACAGCAAAATATCATTGACTGGGTGGCTTGGACAATAAATATTTTTCACAGTTCCAGAGTCTATGAAGTCTAAGATCAAGGTGCAGGCAGCATAGTGATTGGTGAGGACTCTCTTCCTGGTTTGCAGAGGGCCACCTCCTTGCTGTATCCTCAACATGGTGGAGAGAGAGTTCTGGTTTCCTTCTCCTCCCATAAGGGCACTAATCCCATTGTGGGGACTCCACCCATATGACCTCCTCTAAACTTAATTACCTCCAAATATCATCACATTGAGAATTAGGGCTTCAACATATGAACATTAAGTCCATGGCAAGGGATTCAAAGTTTGACTTCAAAAGCATGAGGGGGACATCGGGGGTGGGGGGAGGGGGTCTCAGACTGTTGAGCATCCGATTCTTGATTTTGGCTCAGGTCATCTCAGGGTCTTGAGATCAAGCCCCGCATTGACCTCCATGCTCAATGGGGAGCCTGCTTGAGATTATCTCTCTTCCTCTCCCTCTGCCCCTTGCCCCCTCCTTTCTCCCTAAAATACATTAAAAAAATCTTTTAAAAAAAGGCATGAAGGAGGGAGGCAGGAAGTACCTTTTTAATGCTGAATGCTGGTGGTGTTTTCTAAAGCATCTTATTTCAGATTTGGCCTAATTGAAGAATCAGTTTTATTTCTCACATATCGAATAAAATAAATAGTCCTATGTTGATTATCTATTACTATAATAGTACATTTTAATACTCGGTGGCTTAAAAAATAATCATCTATTGGTTATGTGTGAGGAAATCAGCTGTGGGAAGAGAAGGTGAGTTCATTGGATAGCAATTTAGTTTATGCTGGGTTAGACTGCCCTTCTGGTCTCAGCGAGGCTCCCTCACATGTCTGGGCTTGATTGGCTATGGTGGATCTTAGATAGCCTCATTGTAGATGGCTGTGGTGACTGGGGCCTCTCTCCATGTGTCCCTCCAGCTGGCTGGCTCAGGCACGTCCTTATAGAAACTGTGGAGAATCAAAGGTGAAAGCAAAAACTGTGCAAGTGCTTCCACAAATTTCTGCTTTGCTTTGTTTGCTACAGTTTTGTCAGTCAAAGCAAGTGACATGGCCAAACTGAGAGTCAGTGTATGAGGGCATTTCCAAAGGCATGAAACATGAAGGCTATTAATCATAGCAATTAATGCAGCCATTCTACAATATCATGGGAAAATCCAGCTTGATCTGTACTGATACTGCCAAATCCTTACCAGTTTTAGGATACTGATGACATTTAGACAGATTGCACCCATGGGTAATTTGGTCTCCACTACATTGAATATTGATTGTAAGGCTAGTTTTCCCAAGAGAGCTTTGGTTCCTGACCACTCTTTCCTCCCAATCTGACTCTAATTGACTTTTAGTCCTAACAGCAGCACCTGATTGCTGGAGCAGCCACTCTACAGTCAGAGCCCAAAGCAAGAGCCCTTTATCTCTTTGTGCAACTTTAGCTTCCTTTCTGTGTGTTTGAGGGAGATGAATGTTCAGAGAAGCCCAAGGATGAAGAGAACTTTATTAGTCAGGGTCCTCCCAAGAAGCAGAACCAATAGGATATATTATATGTAGTGTTATATCACATGTATTATATAATCTGAGAGGGAGGGTGGATATATACATCCTTACAATAAATCATTTTATAAAAAAGATTTGATTGACTTATGTGATTATGGAGTCTAAGAAATTCCACAAACCACCATCTGCCAGCTGGAGACTAGACAATCAGCTTTCCTGATGGTCTAGTTCCAGGCTGCGTCAGAAGACCTGAGAATCAGCGGACCTGATGGTGTAAACACCAGTCTGAGGGCAGGAGAAAGTCCAGCTCAGCAGGCAGGCAGAGAGAGCATATCCATTTTTTCTCCACCTTTTTGTTCTATTTAGGCCCTCACTGGATAGGATGATACCCACCAACCCTGGAGAGGACAAGACACTTTACTCAGGGCACTGATTCAAATGCTAATCTCACCCAGAAACACCCTCACAGACACACTCAGAAATAATGTTTAACCAAATATCTGGGTATCTTGTGGCCTAATAAAGTTAATACATAAAATCAGCCATCACAGGAATAGTAAGTGGAAATTGGAGTGAAAACCAGACTACCTTGGAGGTTCCCCCAAGACTCTATGTTTGAGGGACAGTGATCAAAGCACGGAGGGACCTTCAAGGTCACATTCCTGGTGTCAGTGATCTTCATGATGTGTCACCATAAAATATTCAGGAAATCTGAAGTTATGGATTTTAGCCCAAATGATATATGGGAGAAAAGCTGTGCAGGGTATCTGGGTCCACAATATTGAGGAAGAGAGTTGATTATACATTCTGATTTATTATCTCTCAATCTTCCTCCCCACTCTATACAGGGACCTTCACCCTTGGCATACTCCTAGATGCACCATTCCTAGCCCCTCTCTACTTCTTCTTTCCCAATCTAGACAGAGTTGGCTTCATCCTCCTGTCCTAACTTACTACTCTTCCAGCTAGCAGAGAGTCTATTCTGTCTTTTTTCCTCTTACTTGGTCCTCTCTTCCCACTCCTTTCTTGCAAGATTTAGGCTTCACCTCTTTATTCCCAGACAAGCACCTCTTGGCTAGTCCCCCAGTTAAGGTGGGTGGCAGAGTGACACAGTAGTTGTATTCTCTTACATAGTCCTGAGCAGAGTGGAGAAAAAAAGGAATAATCTTTGCATATTAGGGATTTGATGTCACTGAAATTTCATAAATGCCATATCAGAAATTATTTAATTCATCTTTCTTGCTTTGTGGAATAGGAGCATGAAATTCAGCCAAGTGAGGGAGTCTATACCTAGATATATAGTCAATTTCTTAATAGAGCCTGGACTATCAAGTCTTCTGACTCCAAGCTCTGAGCTCTTCATCCAGTGATGACATTTAGAGATAGCAGATGTCTTCTCGTCTCTGAAACTATTCAAGCATCACATCAAGGAAAGATTGGGTTAAATGACCCCTGAGGTTCTTTCTAACCCTGAGATTCAGAGACAGTGAGTGTAACCTCTCAATTTACAGATGACGCAGCCAAAAGAAGTTAAACAAATTGCCTCCATCCCATTGTCCTTGAGGTTAAAATGTAAAACTGGGTCTTCAGTCCCTGTTCTGTGTTCGTTCCCTGCACTGTCTTTGGTGTGTCTCACCTATAAGAGAACCACTGTCTTGGATTCTTCACATTTCTTGAATCTAAGTGCTACAGAGCAGAAGAGAACTTGTGCTCCTCATTTGCATTTGTTGGATTTGTTTAAGTCGTTCTTGGGCCAGAAACCCATTTTTTAAATATTTTCTGTAAAGTTGCCCAGACGCACTGAGCCCTAGTTAGTTGGATCATTTAAAGCAATTGATTTTTTTTCTTTACTTTTTTCTCTTGTTCTTTCTCAATTCCTTTGGAAGACTCCAAATGAAAACACAAAGAGAAAAGCAATTTTTGAAAGAATTGAACATCTTGAATTCCTTTCTCAGATGATGGTTTTCTTATTCCTAATGATCCTCTTTCTATTTTTTAAGTAGATCCAACTAAAATTTTCCACCAAATATCCTCAATAGTAAAGAAGAATGAGCCTGTACCTCTGGAGGTCTGGAAACATAACTCTAAGTTCTCCCCAGTTACCTTGAAATTTCCTTGAAGCCTTTGTCTTTTTTTAAAAATGAGAATTTCACATTTAATTCTCGAATCTATGCATTTTATTTAAAGTGTTTCAAATTACATACCATGAACTAAAGTTGATTCTGCAGGAAGGGCTGCCATGTTTATCCTATGACATCATCTATATCCCAATGATACTGCCACCTATCCTTTTTGGCATTGTAAAAAATATTCATGATTAAAGAAGTATGGCTTTACACACCCCATAGAGATGGATATTGATCTTCCCAGCTTGTCCCCGAAAACCATAAAGTCACCAAAGGATGAATTCAGTAACTGCCAATATTTGATCTCCCTCAAAGATATTAAAATTACATTCTGCCCCATTAAGGAATAACACCTTCCCCAAATGCATGTTATAATATAATGTTGTACAAGATTAAAAACTAACATTTATTGTCTTATGCATAATCTCACTTCATCCTCACAATGCTATACAATAAGAACAGTATCAGCTCCATTTACAAAGATGAATCGGAACCACAAAGCAGTTCACTTACCTGCCCAAGGTCACATAACAAGTAAAGGGCTGGAGGTGAGGGTTGGGATGAGACCCAGGCTGTGTGTCTCAGAACCACCATACTTTCTGGCTTTTCTGTATGAGTTTCTTCCAGTTCTTGGCAAATATTTGCTCCTTCAGTTGATATACCTCCCTCCCCAAGAGGCAAATCTAGAGGCAAATCCCATAACTTGTGTTCCACAAGACAATTGTTGTTTCTTGTCTGTCCCTCCAGGAAAGAAAAGAACAAAAGAACTCCTTGACCATTTTCTGATATCTTTTGTATTTTTAAGAAAAAGGAGGACATTTGTATCAAAGACAAAAACCAAATCAAACCAAAATGAAAATGCAGTGACTCAGATACTGTAGGGAACTAATCCTGGAGAAACTCAAACTGACAAGGGTGAGGTCAGAGAGAAGCTGCAGGGAGAAGACTCAATCAGTATGGAAAAGGCTTTTGGGAAGAGAATGTCTCAAGATGCATTCTGGTGTTTTCTTGCCTTCCCCCTGTGCTTCGTCTATCTGCGTGCATTCCCTTCCAAATTTTCTTTTTTTAACCCCTTCAGATGCTCAGCCATGCTTCCTGGCTTGTGTCATGTAAGGATGTTTTGGCCACTGGGAACAAAGATGGTGCTATCACTTTGATCCACTTCTTCCTAGAAACGACTATAATTTTCCCCAACTTTATACCCTTGAACATGGAGATGTCTGGTACCATACTGCCAACACCCCAAAAGGGAGCTTTGGTTCTCTCAGCTCTGATTCTCTAACAGTCATGGAACTTCTCATCATCCTACCTCACTTTCCCTTCATTCAACAGTATTTATTAAACCTCTACGATGTGCAAACCCTGGGATGGGAACTGGAGAGAAGATCATAAGCAGAACAAATACACTCCCATTATCTGGAAGAAAGGCAGACCCAGTTAATAAATCATACAAATATCTGAAAACTTAAACTGGCTAAGTACACTAAAGAAGATGTATGTAATGGCATATGAGAACATTTAGCAGGCACACTTGACCTTGCCTGAGAGAGTTGGAAAAGACTCCCGCAAAACCTGAAGAATGAACAGATGTAAACTGGGGGAAGGTAGAGGGAGGACAGAGCATTCCAGGAAAGAGAACAGCACAGAATACCTTTGAGGCCAGAATGCAGAGACTACAAAGAAAGGTGATAGAGTATGAGACCGCAGAGTTGGGCAAGATCATGCAGAGTCTTCTGGGTCATGTGTATGACTTTATCCTAGAAGCATGGGAAGCCACTGAAGTGTTGAGTGTTGGGGGGAGGAGCTGAGTGGCTCATGTAATCAGAGTGATGGTCTGGAGAGAGTACTCTGGTCTCAGGGAAGGGGAGAATGAATTAGAAGGAGGGCAAGAGGGGATTAAGGGAAATCAATAAAAGGCCATTAATAGATTCTACCCCTGAAACTAATGATACACTATATGTTAACTAAATTAAATTTAAATAAAAAATTTTTTAAAAAGTAAATTTCAAAAAAGGCTATTAAAGATGTTCAGGCAAAAAGACTTAGACTGAATATTGACATTGGAGGTAGAGATAAATGTTTAGATTAGAAAGATATTGGAATATAAATTCCATAGGAATTGTTGATAGATTGATGTGGAAGAGTGAAGAATGACCCTGAATTTCGGGTTTGCACAACTGGATGAATTATAGTACCTTTCAGTGTTTCGGGGAACATCAAAAGAAGGCCAGGTTTTGGGAAGAAAATCATGTTCAGTTTCAGACCCTTTTTTAAATTGGAGCAACTTTGAGTTTGAAATAAAGGCATTAGGTAGTCAGTCAGATATATAGGTCTTCAGTTTAGGAGAGAACTCTGAATCAGAAAGATAAATTTGAGTCATTGGTATAGAGAACATAATTAAAACCATAAACAAGGAGATTGCCTGAGATGCACTGGTATCAGATGGGGTCAGATTGAAGTGGATGGAGGAGTGGCTGGGAGATAAGGAAATAAAGACAGCAAATGTAGACAACAATTTTGAAAAGTTTGGCTCTAATGGGCAGAAGGGAGTAGGGTGATAGCTAGAAAAATATGTGGAGTCTTTCCCCCACCTTGACCTTAGCTCCCATACATACTTTTTGATTTCAGACGTTCCTTGCCTTCTTCAGCCCAGACTCCTGTGTGTGTGTGTGTGTGTGTGTGTGCGTGTGTGCGTGTGTGCGCGCACATGCATGCGTGAGTATGTGTTCCTGGCCATAGTTCCAGGTGACTGCCTATCATGGTCCTATCCTCACTCATGACCCCTTTCCCACTGGCCTGGTTATTGGATCCCCCGATACTGGCTCTGCAAGTTTGATAAAAACAAAAATAATAGTGTGTGTGCCTTGAGTGGAGGGATGAGAGGCAAAGTTGGGTTGATCCCAGACCTTGCTGTAATCAGCGGAATTCGATCACCAGCCCCATCCCACAGCTGGAATATGCTGGAAATCATAGCCTTGACTGTAATGACAGATAGCATTTACTGACTTATTGCTGTGAACTAGGTGCTGTGCTAAGTGTTTCATACAGATCTTATATTTTAATCTTTACAATGATAAGGTAAATACTATTATCATCATCCCCATTTTACAGAAAAAGCCTCAAGGACAATGAGATTTAGAGACATTAAGTGATTTGCTGAACATCACACGGAGCTGGAAGTGGTAGGGCCCATGTGTCCACTCAGTCAAGCTCTAGAACTTGGGCTCATCACCACCCCCACTCTACCTCTTCTCAAACCTCCCATCTCAGAGCATTTAGGTATTTTATCTCCTAATCTTGAAATAGCTATATCCTTGTGTGCGGTTACAAAAGAAACAAGTACCCAGGAGATTTCTGATACTTTCTGTTCTTGGAGGGGTAGAAGGGATGAGCTTTAGTGGAAAGGGTGCTGGATTCAGAAGAACTGGATTCCATTTTGACTGTGCCTCTTGCTAGCTGTGTGATCCTGGGGAACTTAGTTCACAGTTCTGAGCCTCAATTTGCCATTGATTAATTGGAAATAACACTCACTGAGTGCTGAAAATATGCAAGATATTTTCATACCCATTGTCTCATTAAACCCTCACTCCCCCCAAATTCCCATGTAAAGTAGTTATATCAGTATTCCCATTTTACTGTTGAACAAATGAGTCTTATTGAAGTAAATACACGGCACATTACTCTGGACATAACACCCACTTGCATGCAGGGCCAGTGCCTCATTCCTGCCTGCAGAATCCATCAAACCAGCCCCTTTCCATGACCCTCTGGGAAGTTACCTAGTTTGTAAGCTCTTAGTCCTCCCAGCCAGCTCTTCGGTCAACAGATAATAACTGAGCTCCCACTCTGTGCAAGCCCCTGTATCACTGGGGGAAAGGGGACTTTCTCAGCACCTTTTGAAGCTGGTATGATGGGCGGCTTGGTAGAACTGTCATCTTTTTAGGGAAGCTGAGTCTCTCCTGCTAATTCCACTCCATCTCAGTATAGCCTGTTGTTATTTGCATGTCTCCCACAGAAGAGAAGGGAGGAGGATGTGGCAGTGGATGGGTATCAGGGAAGGATCATTAGTCCATGCTAATGCTGTCTGCATAGAGACGGCCCCACACTGCACAGTGGGCCTGGGGTCCTTGGTATTCACTCAGGGCACCCAGCTGGCCAGAGCCTCCACTCCATGGGCAGAATGAGTCTGATGATCATGCTTATAAGAGGCTAATGTGGTCATTAAAAAATCAGTCCTAAGCAAGCATGACTTCCAAATGGTAAGAAAACAAGAGCTGTTTCTTGCGGTGACATCATTTTTTCAACTTGGAAAAGCATTGTCATGACCACAGGCAACCATCACCCTTAAAAGAAATTTGTCCTTAGATATTCACATGGTAGTGCCTTCTTCTTGAGGCCATGGATATAGAGAGCTTTCCTCCTCATGGTGGGGGCAGGGGCCTGCTGGAAAGAGCTTACACTCAAGGCAGGAAGCCTTGGTGCAGTGTCCTCCTCACCACTCAGCTGCTGCTGACCTTGACGAGCTTCCTTCACTTCTCTGTACTGATGGTGGTAAGAGCTGACATCGCTCCCTGGTCTTTCCTGACATCCTTCAAAACCAACTGCAGGAAGGAATGGTGGTTTTTGTTGTTGTTGTTTTTTGTTTTTTTGTTTTTTTGTCCCTTTTCAGGTTTTTAACTGCACAGATTCCACATGACAGTACATCTCAGCCAAAACCATGAAGCAATTTTAAAGATTTCTCAGTAAGACTAGACTATGTGCCTAGTCTGTCTATATTCTTACACTGACCGCTTTGACTTTTGCTTTGAAAAAAAGTTTGACTTTGGCAGGGCTCTCTAGTTAACAACTAGGAATGTTAAAGTTCACATCACTGCCAAGCCTTTCAAATTAATGCAACTTTAACTTTAAACAAATTTAGGTGAAAATAACCTAAAACAATTGATGGGGGTAAAGTGCTGATTTTGTTTTCTTCTCAAGGCTGACCTTTCTAGGCATTTAAGAATGAGCAGGAATTGCAGTCAAGTAAAGGTGACATCAGCATCAAAGGGCAACCGTCCCACATGCCCACCCTTCCCTTGCTGGAGAAGCAAGGGCTTACTACTAAAACTTTTGGATATTATTATCCAAAAAGTCTTCCAGCCTGGAACAGCAGTCTGTCTCCAATAGAACTTGATGGTTTGCTGTCTTTATTTTTCACTCCAACCTTAAAACACGCATGCATACTCATTTAACTTGAACTTGGTAGCTTCTTACCCTTTCCTTCCCTTTCTCTTCCTTCTCTGTGTTTCCGTTTTCTTCCTTCTTTTCCTCCTTCCTTTATATTATGGCAAATTTTACTCTAATTTTGTCCTATACAACAGATGTCTGAAGAGACTGATCGACTTGCTAAAAAATTCATTTGTGCATTTGTATGTATACATGTATTTGCTTTTTCAGTATTTCCCACCATTATTCCATGATTCTCTTTTATCAGTGGCACACAGAGGGTTCTATATATTAACTAGGCTACAATTTGGGATTCTACCTGAAGGTCGGTGTCATTCGTTTTGATAAATATTATTCTTGTTCTTTAGAACAAGCTTCCTGATCTGCTTTCTTGGTGTGGAGCTATATGGTAGGCACCCCAACACTCTTTCCACTGCACCCCTATTTCTCCTTGCATATTTTTCCTTTTAACCTTTTCCCTTAGGTCCATGGACACAGGGTGGGTATCATCTTCATAGCCTGGGCCACTGTTATGAGGCAGACTGAGAATTAATGGGCACTTGGTTGAAATCCTGCATGTTGGAGCTATAGGAAACAAACTGTTTCAATTTAGTTCTCAAAACACATATGCTGAGCAAAGGAACCTTGTGTAGTGTCCACATCATCCATCTTGCTGTCTTTTCATGACATGCTTTGGCCCCCCTCCTGTATATATTTGGAGTTTCTTTTACAGCCAGGAAAAACTTGTCAGTTTGAAAATTCCCCAGGTCCCAGTAACAAGTGCACAAACTTTTCACAAAGATTTTGGGGACTTCTCTTGCAAGATATTCACTCACATCTAAGAGAATTGTGTCGTCTCTGCTCATCTCTGACCCTTCTGTCCCAGCAGACTGAAGATACCATGCATTTTCAGATTTGAAAATTCTAAAATGTCCCAGGAAGTTGTCTTGAAAGCCATTGCCTTATACTCACCTAGAAACCATCCCAATATATGCCAGAAATCAGGTCTCTGTCTATCATGATTGTTCAAAGAAACCAGACTAGAAATATCTTACCTCGAGTCTTGACTTGCTCCTTTGTGCCATTTAGATCTCAGCTTAAATATCACTTTTTCAGAAATGCCTTCCTGACTACTCAATCTTAAGCAGTTCTCCAGACATTTGCTGTTACATTGCCCCATTTCAATTCTCTGTCTTACCATATCTGATATTTCCTTCCTTCCTTCCTTCCTTCCTTCCCTCTCTCCCTCCCTCCCTCCCTCCCACTCTCTATCTATCTATCTATCTATCTATCTATCTATCTATCTATCTATTTATCTATCTATCATCTATCATTCCCCCCACCAAGGGAAAGGTTATTTTATGAAAGCAAGGACATTTTCTGCTTTATTTACTGTTGAATTTCCAGCACTGGGTCAGTTAGCTCTTGCTGTGTAACAAACCATCTCTGAAACTTAGTGACCTAAAACAACAAACCATGTATTTATTTACTTATGATTCTGTGGGACAACAATTTGGAAGCGACTTTGATGAGACAGTTTTTCTCTGCTCATCATGGTGTCCACTGGATTCATTTATGCGTTTGCTGTCAGCATATGGTCACTTGTCCATTCATAGATCTGGGGGTTGGCTCATTGTCAGCAAGAGGAATGGAGATAGCTGTGTGCTCTTCATCTGGCAGATAAGCCTGGACTCATTCATAGGGTGATGGTCAAAGAGTTCCCAAGAGCAACCAGGGAGGGTAAACTCCAATGGTCAAGCACTTTTCAAGGCCCTGATTGCATCATTGCATGCTAATATCCCCATTGGCCAAATCAAGCCTAATACCCAAGCCCAGATTAAAGGAGTGGAGAAATACTGTCTTTTCTTTTCATGGAAGAAGCTTCAAAATCACATTGCAAAGGGGCTATAGGATGGGAAAGCAGATACAAAGATGGGAGAAATTTATGACTATTTCCACAATTTATAATAAGCACATGGTGCATGGTGGGCACTCAGTAAATACTTGTTGAGTGAATGAGTGAATGAACAAATGAAAAATGAACAATCCAAATCTACCAGGAGTAATCTCAAGTCCCTCACATGAGTTCTGATTCCTGACACTAAGTATCACGTTTATCAGGTCATGGCTTCTGCCTCTAAAGAGTTCATGATCTAAAGCTGTCTAAAGTTCTGCTAGAACTTATCCTCTGGGGTGTGTGCTCATAAGAGTTCCTGTATCCACAGTGGTGGACACACTTCAAAGAGGATGATAGACATGCATGCTTTGGACCACATCACTAGAGGCATAAACCTACCAGTCTGGGAGATGAACAACAGTGAATTCAAAAAGTCAGTTGCCAATGGGCCAGGTTTTCTCAATCAGCAGTAATTTGTATTTATGTCCTTAAAGCCATCTATTTGTATATAAACAGATGAGAGGAATCCCCACTATATTCCAACAACCCTGTGATCTCAGTCATCTTGTCCCATTTCACAGTGGAAGACTCATGATAGGTCAGGTCAGGTTTTAAAACATATGCCACACTGCCGGCCTACAGAGATGGGGAACATGTGGATAAACAAAGAGACAGGTGGGGGGAAAGCCTTCCACTGCTTAGCATTTCAAAATTTTTCCATTCTTTCTCCCCATTCTCATCTTATTGACCTCTCTTGTATGGAAATCTTGATGATAACTGCATCCTTTCCAGGTCCTGATAAAAATGATCTTTGGACCAGCCACGTTTACCTCTTACTTTGATTCCATAGGTGAACCCTTATTTGGAGGTTTTAGGGACCCCCTTTCCCTGTCAGAGGTGACAAAAGCAGATAGTTGGAAAGCAAACTCTCAGCTGTATTGCCAATGAATCTGCATTGCAGGACATGGCTCAGATAGGTAGCCACATAGACTTATGGATACCGAACCCCCAGAATTAGACTCCCCATCTGGTTGCAGGATGCCCTGTACAATCACAGTCTTCTCCTCATGGGAACATGCTCTAAACATTAAGGCCAGGATGAGCAAACCAGAATTCTAGTTTCCAACAGAAAGAAGAGAGAAGTTAAACCAAGAATGCTCCTCTTCTTTTCTGCAAATGACCCTTTCTTTTTATTTTTTACAGAGAGAAGTTAGGATAAGAGTGGAAATTAAGAGAAACAAGTCAAAGAGATTTCCCTCATCCCCACACCTTGAACCCACCATATGTTTTCTAAGGTTTGCCTTGGAAAATCCAGGTCTCTCATTCCGAGGTCTCCAGAAGAAATACCAGTGCCACTTAAGTAGCCCCAGCTACACCAAATATACCAGTCCCTGCGTTGAATCTCATTCTCGTAGGTTCAGGATTCAGAAAAACTCTGAGGCTTTCTCATACTGCATTATCTGAATTGTTGCTTCCTGTGTCATTCAAGCCTTTTTCCTGCCAGGCTGCAGCAGAGAGGAAAGAAGACAAGAACCCCTTGGCTGGCTGACAACATTTTTGGCTGCAGCCGCTGAGTATTCCAATTGTGTTTTGAACTAAGGACTCCATCTCTCTGAGGTCCTTAGCTAGACTGATCCATCAAGCCAGGACTTACTGAGAGGGTCCTTTGCACCAAGTGAGGTACAAACACATAGAAGTGTTGCTAAGTTGGTAGGGATGGCTTTCATCATGGTCCCCTGCGCTGTGTGATTTATTACAAAACGGGGGCAGACATGCCCATCTGCCATCTCACTCACCAAACTGACAAAGATATCATTTCCCATGTGTGGTCAGTATTAACAGTTTAAAATAAAATTGTTACCCTGTTATCTTAAATGTATCCAGAGGACTCTTATTACTTTAGCAATGTGATATTCACTATCCTCAGTGTAAAACACACACATACACACAAGAATAAGTTCTTTAACAGTTGAAAATTTTACATCAGTTCATTTTCTCCTTGAATTTAAATTTCATTCCACTTCCCACCAGAATTTTATCCTAATGTAATGTATTTTAAGCCTGAAACTGTTTTATAGAAAACCCTATTATGCTTTTCTGCATCAAAAGTATTACATATAAATGGATATGTAACTTTTTATTGCCTGTGAGCATAAGGTTGTAAGCATTAACTTTTGTGTGTGTGTGAGATATCATTAAAACTATTATTTTGTACATTAATCAAAACAACAAATATATTGTAAATTCTAAAAAATATTTTTAAACAAATAACACTGTTTGAATGAAGCAGGATTCAACATTCTATTTCTCTCTCTTTGTCTTTAAAATGTTAATAATGACAAGCCATATTTAAGATTTGTTATAACAATGCCACTCAATTCTTTGCCCTCTTTCTGAGTTACATACAAAAAATCACAGGGATTTATCATTAACAATAATTATTAATGATCTATTTATTGATAGATCAGGTTGAACTGTCCCTTAATTTTATTGAAAACAAAATTTATTAGAAACTATCTTATAAAAGGATGGATTTCTAAATTATTAGTCATTTACTTTCTCCACACCAATAACAGCGTTTCAAAATGTGTCTTTGTTTAGTGCCCTAGAGGTTTCTACTCCCTGGGGCAATGGTTCTTGGTAAGAGTTAGAATAGTGTGAGATGTGTTTTTCTTTTGTCAAGTTGGGGGAGAAAGAAACATCACCACTCTCTCAGCCATTTTATCAGACAATCTTCAACTTGAAGATTGATTTCCATAAGACTACACCTGCCCTGATAACCAATGTTATTCTGATAAACCTACTCTTTGAAACAGAAAAGCTCAGATTTGTGGTATTTACTGAGTTCCATCTGATAAATATTCCCATGATACTAATCTGAAATTACTGAACTGCAGAGATAAGAATAGATGCACATGAGCCGAGAACCAGATTTTCTACTTACAGAGTCATGTTGAGTCCCTAGGTTAGATCCTTGTAGAAACCTACAGTCTCAGAGTTGGAAGGGACGCTATGGAACATTTGGTTCTATGTCTGTTACTTGCAGGAATGCCCTTCTATAACATTCTCTAGGGGTGAACATATAATTTCTGCTGAAATGTTCCCAGAAATGTTGGCCCTTGCCATCACAGTGTGTTCAAGTTTGATCAGTGTTAATTATTTGCTTTTTCTTTATATCAATCAAATTCCATTCCATGTTAATTTCAATAAGCTCTTTCTGATCTGCCTTCTGTAGGCTCCAGAATAAATCTAACTCCTCTTTCATTGGGCAGACTTCAATTATTAGAGGATTTTAATTATAATGCAGCCCCCTCTCTTATACCTCAACCTCTCAGTATATAAAGCAAGCAGAGACAGTGCAGCCAGCAGTTTACTTTGCAGTCCATGGGCTATGAAAGTCCTTGGTCATTGAAGGAAGCCCCATCTGATATTGTTTATGGATACACTATTTTACTTTCGGCATTGAAGCTTTAACCCTCTACATAGATAGACAGACATTGGCATAAGCATATCCATAATCACACACGGGAATTTAAGAAGCCATGTTGCTTCTAAATCATATCTAAATCATTAATTACCCCCAAGGCATATCTACTATCTATATAGACAGAAACCCTCTTGTCTTTAGTTAACTGGCAGACCCTAGTAAGGTCTACAAGTTCATCAACTTGTACAGAATCATCTTCTGGGAAAGGATTGGATACAAGCAAGTTTGAATGGGTTATGACTGCATATCCAGTTTTATAACCTTCTTTTTGAGTTCTTAAATAGGATCATTTACAAACAGTTATGAGTCTTTGTTTTCTAAATGGGTTTCAAGGAGGTCAGGCAAGGCAAGAAAAACTCCTGAGCAAGAGCTTGGCAGTCATGAAACTGTATCTCCTTTGAGAATAGAAGGAGGGTGGTTGGGTTGAGTGTTGCAATGATGGAGAGAAATATATATGGATTTGGGATGGCTCTAATAAGATATCATTCTGGAAGCAGAAAAATTCTGGGTATTTTCAGTCAAGAGTAAGGTCTGAAACATGAGGGATCATGTGGCTAAGTGTATCTCCTAAGTCAGCAGAGGCTTCGGTTAAATTTGTGGTTGCTGCCACTGCACCAGGCTTTGTTTCCTGGTACATAGATAATAATAAGTGACATGGATCGCTGATGTCCATTGTACTGTTGTGTCAAACCCCCAAGGTTTATCTCGATCTTTAATGTACAAATAGAAAGGTTAATGATAATTAGTGAGACCAAGGCTAGCAGGCCTCCAAAGGAGTCTTTTGTGTTACAGCAGATAGTTTCAAAGGTGTTTTTCAGCACAAGGACTCATCTTGTATATCATCCTTCACTGAATTATACAGAAGGGAAGCCAATTTGGAAATGTTACAAATCAAATTCCTAATTATCATATAACACCAAATAATTATTTAAGTTTTCTGCTGATAATTGGCCCAGGAAAGTCACAAATACCTTACAGTCATTGAGAGGAAAGGGTCTTTCCATTTTGCATTACGTCATGGCCTAATAATGTATTCGGGCTTGACAAAATGGAATATAATCCTTAGAGATTGTGTCCCTCATATGCTACCACTGTCAGCAAATAGAGGAGATCAATTCTGTTAGACTTTTAATTTGGAGAACATAACAGATCATCCACATATTTGAGAACAGAGTTCTGAGTGATTTGGATGTTTCTAAAGTTACAGTTAAATAATTCTAAGAAATAAGAGGGTACTTTGTAAACCACTGGGGCAAACTGTGTGTGTGTGTGTGTGTGTGTGTGTGTGTGTGTGTGTGTGTGTCTGTTTGTGTTTATTTATTTATTATTGATTTCCCCAAGTAAATACAAATAGATATGTGAGTCTGTGTGTCTCTTCACTTTCCTACAACCCCAGTCCCTAATACCATCAATCTGCAAGATGGCTGCTTACTTAACAGTGAGATAAATCAAGTCAAGAAGACTATACCAAAAACAAAAAAAAAACTAAAACAAAAACAAACAAAACAAAAACAAAATAATACAATGGAATATTATGCAGCCATCAAAAAGAATGAAATCTTGCCATTTGCAACAACGTGGATGGAACTGGAAGGTATCATGCTGAGCAAAATAAGTCAAACAGAGAAAGACATGCATCATATGATCTCACTGATACGAGGAATTCTTAATCTCAGGAAACAAACTGAGGGTTGCTGGAGTGGTGGGGGTGGGAGGGATGGGGTGGCTAGGTGATAGACATTGGGGAGGGTGTGTGCTATGGTGAGCACTGTGAACTGTGTAAGACTGTTGAATCACAGACCTGTACCTCTGAAACAAATAACACATTATATGTTAAAAAAAAAAAAAAGAAGATAGCAGGAAGGGAAAAATGAAGGGGGGGAATCAGAGGTGGAGATGGACCATGAGAGATTATGGACTCTGAGAAACAAACTGAGAGTTCTAGAGGGGAGAGGGGTAGGGGGATGGGTTAGCCTGGTGATAGGTATTAAAGAGGGCATATACTGAATTGAGCACTGGGTGTTATGCACAAACAATGAATCATGGAACACTGCACCAAAAACTAATGATGTAATATATGGTGATTAACATAACAATAAAAAAATTAAAAAAAAAACTAATGATGTAATGTATAGTGATTAACATAACATAATAAAATAAAAAAAAGAGGACCATACCAAAGACAATAAAAAATTAAAATAACAGCTTACATAGCACTTCAATGCAAAGGAAGCCTAGTGCTTGTTCATCAGGAATGGGACTTACTTATTTTACCAGCCATGGAACTCCAGGGAGGGGAGACATCAAAGAGTCTTTGATACCCTCTATTCTTATCTGAATGACCAAGCCTGTGCATAAGTTCAGCCTGAGCCAATTGACTATACCAAACTCTTTGGAGGAAGATCAACCAGAGAATGATTAATATAAGCCTTTATTCAAAAGGGCATGAGAGGGCTCCAAAAGAACATTATGAATTAAAAGAGAAAGGTTCGGAGATTTTTAACACTTTAGCAAGAGAGATCAACAAAGTTTAGCCTGTTTGGGGAATAGTTGGACAAAAAAATGGTTCTAAAAAGAGAGGGAAATTATTCTTTCAGATGAGTAGCCTTTGGTTGGACAATTCAAGTCCATTGAGCAGGGTGGGATATCACTGTTAGGGGCTAAAGTCAATTACTTTAGGGAAGTTACATAGGGGAAACAACTATGGGGAACAATGATGACATTAAAGTATGATCTCTATGCCCAAAGTTGTAGTTAAAACCATTTGGTTGTAAAAGAAAGCATTATTATTCCCACTTTGGTTTTTCTCTCCTTGGCTTTCTCTAAATGGGACTAGCATGAGTTTGTTTCTCATTCCTTTTGCTATATAATAAAGGCCAACCTGCCTTACCTTTCCAATATGACTTCATCATACTCTTCATCAACTGTGGCAGACACCTGGTACCTCAAGTCCACCTCTTGGTCCACCTCTGATTCTAACCTCTGCTCTGATGACTAGTTCCTGGGAACTAAGTCTCACCTCATGAAGACTGACTTGCCTCAAGCTCAAGAGATTCGGTTTTCTTTCTTTCTCTTTCTCTTTTCCTTCCTTCCTTCCTCCCTTCCTTCCTTCCTTCCTTCCTTCCTTCCTTCCTTCCTTCCTTCCTTCCCTCCTTCCCTCCTTCCCTCCTTCCCTCCTTCCCTTCCTTCCCTTCCTTCCCTTCCTTCCCTCCCTCCTTCCCTTCTCTCTCTTTCTCCCTTCCCTTCTCTCTTTTTTCTTTCTTTCTCTTCTTTCTTTCTTTCTTTCTTTCTTTTTCTTTCTTTCTTTCTTTCTTTCTTTCTTTCTTTCTTTTTCTTTCTTTCTTTCTCTTTCTTTCTCTTTCTCTTTCTTTCTTTTCTTTCTTTCTTTCTTTCTTTCTTTCATTCTTTCTTTCTTTCTTTCTTTCTTTCTTTCTTTCTTTCTTTCTTTCTTCCTTTCTTTCTTTCTTTCTTTCTTTCTTTCTTTCTTTCTTTCTTTCTTTCTTTCTTTCTTTCTTTCTTTCTTTCTTTCTTTCTTTCTTTCTTTCTTTCCTTTCTTTCTTTCTTTCTTTCTTTTGCCTTGAGATCTTACAACCTTGCAGAAGTCTATTTATAGTTCAGATAAATCAGTGCCCTCAGTGCAGATCTCAATGTGTGATGGGAGCCAGCAGGTAAATGTAAATGTCTATATGTTTCTTATTGGGTACCAGAGGAACTGGGCCTGTGTTACTTACAGGTGTACTTTAGATAATTCATTCTTAGATTGACTGTCCTTACTTTCCTATTTCACTCTACCTACTCCCTCCCTCCTGCTTCTTGGACTTAGCTCCCAAATAAACTACCTACCTGTACCCAAGTCCTTGTCTCCTGGTTTGGGAAGAACCCAAACTAAGATATCAACCACACCTAACATATATTCATTTAATGATTATTAATTATTTATTGAGTACATAAAATGGATCAGACAGTGTTCTAGATGCTGGAGATACAGCAGTGAAAGAGACAGAAGAAAATTGCCCATCCCTAATGCCCATCCTTAATTTATAAATATCCAAAAAAACATTCAAATAGAAAACATAAAAACATAAAACACATTCAGATTAAGAATGTAAATTCTGGGTGCCTGGGTGGCTCAGTCAGTGAAGCATCTGCCTTTGGCTCAGGTCATGATCCCAGGGTCCTAGGATGAAGACCAGCATCGGCGGGGCGGGGGTGGGGGTGGGGAGGTGGGGGGAGTGGAATCCCTGCTCAACAGGGAGTCTGCTTCTCCCCCCCCTTGTGCTCTCTCTATCTCTATCTCTTTCTCAAATAAATAGATAAATTCTTTAAAAAAAAAAAGAACATAAATTCCATGCAATCCCATGGAGCTAATATTTATATCCCATCTAGTTCTTCATAGATTTGCCACAAGCTAGACTGCCTCCCTTCTCTATCTGCGTCCTATAGATCCTTTAAAAATGAAATCAAGGGGGGGGGGCGCCTGAGTGGCTCAGTTGTTAAGCGTCTGCCTTCAGCTCAGGTCATGATCCCAGGGTTCTGAGATCGAGCCCCGCGTTGGGCTCCCTGCTCCAAGGGAAGCCTGCCTCTCCCTCGCCCACTCCCCCCTGCCTGTATTCCCTCTCTTGCTGTGTCTTTCTCTGTCAAATAAATAAATAAAATCTTTTAAAAAAATGAAATTAAGGGGGCGCCTGGGTGGCTCAGTCGTTAAGTGTCTGCCTTCCGCTCAGGTCCTGATCCCAGGGTCCTGGGATTGAGCCCCGCATCGGGCTCCCCACTCCAAGGGAAGCCTGTTTCTCCCTCTCCCACTCCCCCTGCTTGTGTTCCCTCTCTCACTGTGTCTCTCTCTGTCAAATAAATAAATAAAATCTTTTAAAAAATGAAATTAAGTTTTATTCTGATAATAAGAGTAATACATATCCACAATTGAAAATTTAGAAAATATGGAGAAAGTAGAGAGAAGAAAATAAAAGCAAATATCTACCTCAACCTAGAAGTATTCATAATTATCATGTTAGCTTAATATCTTTCCAGGCATTTAAAACTCATTTTAACTTAAAAATACATTTAACTACTAACATAGTAAAATTTAACTCCAATATATTAAAATAAAAATTATATATCAAGTACAACATTGTCACTTTTCTTTTTCAAATTTTCTTGGCTATCTTAATCTATTTGTCTTTTTCAGATAAACTTCATAACCACTTTGACAACTCAGAAATAACCATGTTGCTGGGGTGCCTGGCTGGCTTAATTGGTGGATTATGTGACTCTTGATCTCAGGGTTGTGAGTTCGAGCCCCACATTAGGTGTAGAGATTACTTAAATATAAAAAAAATAATCTTAAGATAACCATGTTGGGATTTTGATTGATCTGCATTAAAATCTATAAATTTTGGGGGGTACACTTGACATAATAATATTCGATCTTCTTACCAAGGAACCAAGGTATAATTTTCCATGTATTCAAACTTCCTTATGTAACCTTAAGAAAATATTTATAGTCTCTTTCATATAAGTTCCAAGTATTCTTTATTACATTTATCCCAAACTGTTTTGTATTTTTATTGGGAAACTTTTCCATTATATTTTAAAAATTGGTTATAAAGAAAGATAACTGTTTTGTATGTTTGTAACTAATCAGTTTCCTAAGCTTTTACTAATTCCAATACTTTTTCAGTTGTTCTCTTGAGTTCTGATTAGATGAAGTTAGTTCAATTCAAATGAGCCTCCTAACCCTCCCCCCATACCTCAAAAACTTCTTTCTTCTTGCTTCTGTATTCATACATTATTTCACTTCTTCCAGAAGATATGATGGGCTAATCTGATTGGTCAGGGTCCAGGAGAGTTGGTTGGATACAACAGAAATGGAAAAAGTCTGATGTCCCTTTTTTGTCTGTTATATTTATCCAATTTTGATTATCAGGGTTATACCAGCTTCAAAAAAAATCACCACAAATTGTGAATCTTTCCATCCTTTTTTTTTTTTTTTTTTTTTACAGAGAGACTCAGCGAGAGAGGGAACACAAGCAGGGGGAGTGGGAGAAGGAGAACCAGGCTTCCCGCCAAGCAGGGAGCCCGATGCGGGGCTCGATCCAGGACCCTGGGATCATGACCTGAGCCGAAGGCAGACCCTTAACAACTGAGCCACCCAAGCACCCCTCTTTCCATCTTTTTTTTTTATGAAAGTATTAAAAGAACATGGGTATTGTCTGTTCCTTCAAGGATCCATCTGTTAAATTCATGTAGCTATATGAAACATCATAGAGGTGTTTTCTTTTGTTTTTAATTGGAGAAAGTGAGAGAAAAGCTCCCCTGATTATTGTCCAATTCCTTTTTTCTAATAAAGTCAATTTTGATCATTTATATCCTCTACAAACTTTATCAGTTTTATTCAAATATTTTAATGGCATTTAAAAATAATTTTAGATTTTCTCCACGTTATGAAATTTTTTCTTTAAAATTTATTGTTGTGTTAATCACCATACATTAACATCATTAGTTTGTGATGTAGTGTTCCATGATTCATTGTTTGTGCATAACACCCAGTACTCCATGCAGAACGTGCCCTCTTTAACACCCATCACCAGGCTAACCCATCCCCCCACCCCATCCCCTCTAGAACCCTCAGTTTGTTTTTCACAGTCCATCGTCTCTCATGGTTCGTCTCCCCCTCCGACTTACTCCCCTTCATTCTTCCCCTCCTGCTATCTTCTTCTTTTTCTTTTTTCTTAACATATGTTGCATTATTTGTTTCAGAAGTACAGATCTGTGATTCAACAGTCTTGCACAATTCACAGAGCTCACCATAGCACATACACACCCCAATGACTATCACCCAGCCACCCCATCCCTCCCACCCCACACCCACTCCAGCAACCCTCAGTTTCTTTCCTGAGATTAAGAATTCCTCATATCAGTGAGGTCATATGATACATGTCTTTCTCTGATTGACTTATTTCACTCAGCATAACACCCTCCAGTTCCATCCACGTCGTTGCAAATGGCAAGATCTCATTCCTTTTGATGGCTGCATAATATTCCATTGTGTATATATACCACTTCTTTATCCATTCATCTGTCGATGGACATCTTGGCTCTTTCCACAGTTTGGCTATTGTGGACATTGCTGCTATAAACATTGGGGTGTATGTACCACTTCGGATCCCTACATTTGTATCTTTGGGGTAAATACCCAGTAGTGCAATTGCTGGATCGTATGGTAGCTCTATTTTCAACTTCTTGAGGAACCTCCATACTGTTTTCCAGAGTGGTTGCACCAGCTTGCATTCCCACCAACAGTGTAGGAGGGTTCCCCTTTCTCCACATCCCCGCCAACATCTGTCGTTTCCTGACTTGTTAATTTTAGCCATTCTGACTGGTGTGAGGTGGTATCTCACTGAGGTTTTGATTTGGATTTTCCTGATTCCGAGCAATTTTGAGCACTTTTTCATGTGTCTGTCTTCTTTGGAAAAATGTCTGTTCATGTCTTCTGCCCATTTCTTGATTGGATTATTTGTTCTTTGGGTGTTGAGTTTGATAAGTTCTTTATAGATTTTGGATACTAGCCCTTTATCTGATATGTCATTTGCAAATATTTTCTCCCATTCTGTGAGTTGTCTTTTGGTTGTGTGAACTGTTTCTTTTGCTGTGCAAAAACTTTTTGTCTTGATGAAATCCCAATAGTTCATTTTTGCCCTGGCTTCCCTTGCCTTTGGCGATGTTTCTAGGAAGAAGTTGCCGCGGCTGAGGTCGAAGAGGTTGCTGCCTGTGTTCTCCTTTAGGATTTTGATGGACTCCTGTCTCACATTTAGGTCTTTCAACCATTTGGAGTCTATTTTTGTATGTCATGTAAGGAAATGGTCCAGTTTCATTCTTCTGCATGTGGCTGTCCAATTTTCCCAACACCATTTGTGGAAGAGACTGTCTTTTTTCCATTGGACATTCTTTCCTGCTTTGTTGAAGATGAGTTGACCATAGAGTTGAGCGTCCATTTCTGGGCTCTCTATTCTGTTCCATTAATCTATGTGTCTGTTTTTGTGCCAGTACCATACTGTCTTGATGATGACAGCTTTGTAATAGAGCTGGAAGCCCGGAATTGTGATGCTGCCAGCTGTGCTTTTCTTTTCCAACATTCCTCTGGCTACTTGGGGTCTCTTCTGGTTCCATACAAATTTTAGCATTATTTGTTCCATTTCTTTGAGAAAAGTGGATGGTATTTTGATGGGGATTGCATTGAATGTGTAGATTGCTCTAGGTAGCATTGACATCTTCACAAAGTTTGTTCTTTCAATCCATGAGCATGGAACGTTTTTCCATTTTTTTGTGTCTTCCTCAATTTCTTTCATGAGTATTTTATAGTTTTCTGAGTACAGATCTTTTGCCTCTTTGCTTAGATTTATTCCTAGGTATCTTATGGTTTTGGGTGCAATTGTAAATGGGATCGACTCCTTAATTTCTCTCTCTTCTGTCTTGTTGTTGGTGTATAGGAATGCCACTGATTTTTGTGCATTGATTTGATATCCTGCCGCTTTACTGAATTCCTGTATGAGTTCTAGCAGTTTTGGGGTGGAGTCTTTTGGGTTTTCCACATACAGTATCATATCATCTGCAAAGAGTGAGAGTTTGACTTCCTCCTTGCCAATTTGGATGCCTTTGATTTCTTTTTGTTGTCTGATTGCTGTGGCTAGGACTTCTAATAGTATGTTGAATAGCAGTGGTGAGAGTGGACATCCCTGCCGCGTTCCTGACCTTAGGGGAAAAGCTCTCAGCTTTTCCCCATTGAGAATGATATTCACTGTAGGTTTTTCATAGATGGCTTTTAAGATATTCAGGTATGTACCCTCTGTCCCTATACTCTGAAGGGTTTTGATCAAGAAAGGATGCTGTACTTTGTCAAATGCTTTTTCTGCATCTATTGAGAGGATCATAGGATTCTTGTTCTCTCTTTTGTTAATATATTGTATCACGTTGATTGATTTGCGGATGTTGAACCAGCCTTGCAGCCCAGGGATAAATCCCACTTGGTCATGGTGACTAATCCTTTTCATGTACTGTTGGATCCTATTGGCTAGTATTCTGGTGAGAATTTTTGCATCCATGTTCATCAAGGATAGTGGTCTGTAATTCTCCTTTTTGATGGGGTCTTTGTCTGGTTTTGGGATCAAGGTAATGGTGGCCTCATAAAATGAGTTTGGAAGTTTTCCTTCCATTTCTATTTTTTGGGACAGTTTCAGGAGAATAAGTATTAATTCTTCTTGAAATGTTTGGTAGAATTCCCCTGGGAAGCCATCTGGCCCTCGGCTTTTGTTTGTTGGGAGATTTTTGATGACTGCTTCAATTTCCTTAGTGGCTATAGGTCTGTTCAGGTTTTCTATTTCTTTCTGGTTCAATTTTGGTAGTTGATACATCTCTAGAAATGCATCCATTTCTTCCAGGTTATCTAATTTGCTGGCATAGAGTTGCTCATAATATGTTCTTATATTTGTTTGTATGTCTTTGGTGTTGTTTGTGATCTCTCCTCTTTCATTCATGATTTTGTTGATTTGGGTCATTTCTCTTTTCTTTTTGATAAGTCTGGCCAGGGGTTTATCAATCTTGTTAATTCTCTCAAAGAACGAGCTCCTAGTTTCGTTGATCCGTTCTACTGTTCTTTTGGTTTCTATTTCATTGATTTCTGCTCTGATCTTTATTATTTCTCTTCTCCTGCTGGGTTTAGGCTTTATTTGCTGTTTTTTCTCTAGCTCCTTTAGGTGTACGGTTAGGTTGTGTATTTGAGACCTTTTTTGTTTCTTGAGAAAGGCTTGTATTGCTATATATTTTCCTCTTAGGACTGCCTTTGCTGCATCCCAAAGATGTTGAACAGTTGTGTTTTCATTTTCATTGGTTTCCATGAATTTTTTTAATTCTTCTTTAATTTCCTGGTTGACCCATTCATTCTTTAGTAGGATGCTCTTTAGCCTCCATGTATTTGAATTCTTTCCCACTTTCCTCTTGTGATTGAGCTCCATTTTCAAAGCATTTTGGTCTGAACATATGCAGGGAATAATCCCAATCTCTTGGTAGTGGTTGAGAACTGATTTGTGACCTAGGATGTGATCAATTCTGGGGAATGTTCCATGGGCACTAGAGAAGAATGTGTATTCTGTTGCTTTGGGATGGAATGTTCTGAATATGTCTGTGAAGTCCATTGGTCCAGTGTGTCATTTAAAGTCTTTATTTCCTTGTTGATCTTTTGCTTAGATGATCTGTCCATTTCAGTCAGGGGGGGTGCTAAAGTCCCCCACTATTATTGTACTGTTGTCAATGTGTTTCTTTGCTTTTGTTTTTAATTGCCTTATATAATTGGCTGCTCCCATGTTAGGGGCATAGATATTTACAATTGTTAGATCTTCTTGTTGGATAGACCCTTTAAGTAGGATATAGTGTCCTTCCTCGTCTCTTATTACAGTCTTTGTTTTAAAATCTAATTTGTCTGATCTAAGGATTGCCACCCCAGCTTTCTTTTGGTGTCCATTAGCATGGTAAATGGTTTTCCACCCCCTCACTTTCAATGTGGGGGTGTCTTTGTGTCTAAAATGAGTCTCTTGCAGACAGCATATCGACGGGTCTTGTTTTTTAATCCAATATGATAGCCTGTTTCTTTTGATTGGGGCATTTAGCCCATTTACATTCAGGGTATCTATTGAAAGGTATGAATTTAGTGCCATTGTATTGCCTGTATGTGACTGTTACTGTATATTGTCTGTGTTCCTTTCTGGTCTATGCTGCTTTTAGGCTCTCTCTTTGCTTAGAGGACCCCTTTCAAGATTTCTTGTAAGGCTGGTTTCGTGTTTGCAAATTCCTTTAGTTTTTGTGTGTCCTGTAAGTTTTTTATCTCTCCTTCTATTTTCAATGACAGCCTAGCTGGATATAGTATTCTTGGCTGCATTTTTCTCATTTAGTGCTCTGAAGATATCCTTGCCAGTCCTTTCTGGCCTGCCAGGTCTCTGAGGATAGGTCTGTTGGCAACCTAATGTTTCTACCATTGTAGGTTACATATCTCTTCTCCTGAGCTGCTTTCAAGATTTTCTCTTTGTCTCTGAGACTCGTAAGTTTTACTATTAGATGTCGGGGTGTTGACCGATTTGTATTGATTCTGAGAGGGGTTTTCTGTGCCTCCTGGATTTTCATGCCTGTTTCCTTCCCCACATTAGGGAAGTTCTCTGCTATTATTTGCTCCAATATACCTTCTGCCCCTCTCTCTCTTTCTTCTTCTTCTGGGATCCCAATTATTCTAATGTTGTTTCGTCTTATCGTATCGCTTATCTCTCAAATTCTGCCCTCGTGATCCAGTAGTTTTTTACCTCTCTTTTTCTCAGCTTCTTTATTTTCCATCGTTTGGTCTTCTATATCACTAATTCTCTCTTCTGCTTCATTTATCCAAGCAGTTAGTGCCCTCATTTTTGTTTGCACCTCATTAATAGCCTTTTTGATTTCGACTTGGTTGGATTTTAGTTCTTTTATTTCTCCAGGAAGGGTTTCTCTAATAACCTCCATGCTTTTTTCAAGCCCAGCTAGTATCTTTAAAATCATGATTCTGAACTCTAGGTCCGACATTGCACTAATGTCCGTATTGAGTATGTCCCTGGCTGGCGGTACTACCTCTTGTTCTTTTTGTTGAGGTGCTTTTTTTCATCTTGTCATTTTGTCCAGAGGGGAATAGATGAATGAGAGAACAAAATGCTCACAGGGTAACAATGTCCCCAGAAAATATACTCAAAACATATCAGAAAAGACCTGAAACCAGGGGAAAAGAAAGGGAAAGAAAGAAAAAAAAAAAGAGAAAAAAAGGAAAAAGAAAAAGATAAAAACAAACAAAAACAGAACAAAACAAAAGAAAAAAACAGAATATGATCAAATATGATCGGACTAGTGCATAGATCAGTGCCACACACTAGATTTTGGGTATATTTTGGTCTGTTAGAAGAAAGTGCCTCCTAAAATTTTAAAGGAAGAAAGACTTATATATGTACAAAATAAGGGTTGATACAATGAAGGGATGGAATATTACTGTAAAGATGAAAATTATAAAAAAATTTTAAAAAGGTATTGATAAGGTGCTTGAAAACAGAAAGAAGAGGATTAAAAAAAAAGAAAGAAAGAAAAAAAAAGGGGGGAGAGAATGTGATCCGGCAGGAGACTAGAACAAAGCCATACACTAGAGATTTAGGGTGTATTTTGATATGTTAGAAGAAACTGTATCTCAAAATTTTAAAGAGAGAACAACTTATATATATATGCCAAAAATAAGGGTGACTACCATGAAGGGATAGAATATGACTCTAAAAATGAAAAATAAAATTGTTTTTTAAAAAAGGGATTGATAAGATGTTGGTTGAAAAAGGGAAAAAGAAAAAATAAAAAAAAACATTAAAAAATTAACTTTGAAAGACTAATGAATCATGGTTAAAAAGTCATGAATTCTATGTGCAATATTCCCCTAGCGCTGGAGTTCTGCCATTCTCCTTCATCGGTAAACTTGGTCTTGGGTGGCTGTTCGTGCTGATCTTCTGGGGGGGGCCTGTTGCCATGGTTCTCAAATGTCTTTGCTGGAGGCGGAACTGCCCCGCCCTTGTCGGTCTGGGCTAAGTAATCTGCTCGGGTTTGCTCTCGGGAGCTTTTCCCTGCAAGCTCTCGGTACAGCTTTGGAGGATGAGAGTGAAAATGGTGGCCTCCCAATCTCCTCCCCAGAGGAGCCAAGAACTCGGGGCCCCACTCCTCAGTGCACCCCCAGAGAAAAGCAGTCACTCCCATCTCCCCAGTCTCCGGCCGTACTCTGTGCTCACCCGGCCTGTGACTGAGTGTTTCTGTCTCTGGCACCCAACCCCATGTGGAGTCTCCAAACCCAGCAGATCCCTGCAGTGCGCTCCAGCGCCACTCCTCCCCAGGGAGGAAGGCGAGTCTCCCCAGCTCTGCTGCTTGTTGGGTCCCTGCTGGAGGAGCAGTGGCCCGACTGGGCCGCGGATCACAGTTTATGGCAACCCCGAGCTGAGAGCCCGCGCCTTGGCTCCGTCTCTGCAGCCAGCTTCCCCACTGATACCTGGGAGCTCTGCTGCACTCAGGCTCCCCCAGTCTTTCTGTGACCCCGAGGGTCCTAAGACCACACTGTCCCGCGAGGGTTCCACTCCCCGCTTAGCCACTGGAGCGATGTCCCTCTGAGGAGCCGACTTCTAAAAGTTCCGATTTTGTGCTCCACGGCTCTATCACTTGCCAGGAGTGGCCAACGGAGGCCCCCTCCCCTGCCGTCTATCCTCCCGAATATTGCCTCGGATTCACTTCTCTGCACATCCTACCTTCTAGAATGTGGTCACTTTTCTGTTCAGAGAGTTGTTGCTATTCTCTTCTTCGATCTCCTGTTGAGTTCGTAGGTGTTCAGAATGGTTTGATCCCTATCCAGCTGAATTCCTGAGACCAGACAAAATCCAGGCCTCCTACTCCTCCGCCATCTTGCCTGTTATGGACTCTTATTTCTAAAGGAAGATAACCCTGTCCCCTTACCATCTCACTCTTATTCTCTCTCTCTCCTTTTTCCTCAAGATGCATACGTTTCTTCAAGTTATATGATTATTATATAGAACCACCTTATTTTTGTTTATTAACAATTCTCTCTTCACTTTCTAATTCATTCATCTTTTTTATTTTTTTCTCCTACTTATGAATTTTTTTAATTTCCTAACTTTTGAATTTAATAATTATTTCCTCTATATTTATTCTTTGGTATATAAAAATAAAAGTATTTATGACAATGTAATTTCCTTTGAGTGCAGTTTTGACCACATCTCATAAATTTGATATGTGGAGTTTTTAGAGTAGCTATTCTCTAAAAGTTTATAACTGCAGTGCTCATTTCCTCTATAATCTAAAGTTTATTTAGAACGATATTTTAGAATTTCTAAGTTTTTTTAATTAAAATGTTTATTATTAATTTTCATTTTCATTGCTTTGTCTACCCATCATCCAGTTTAAGGACATCAGCTTCTTAAAAAGGTGGAATTGAGCTGTATTTTCTCTAGTATCTTTAATTATTCTACCTCTGAGTAATCCTTGCTTTCTCTGATCCCCTATCATACTTAGCTTGGGTTGCTTGATGTCATAGCTTGTTTGGTTTTTTTTGTTTGCTTGTTTGTGTCTTATGTCTGTCTCTCTAACTCCGTAAGCAGTACAAGCAACTTGAGGATAGAGCCCACATTTTAAAATTCTTTGTGTCTCCCATAGCATCAAACACCTCGAACACATTAAGTAATCAATAAATATAGGTGTACCACTTTATATTTCAGGGATGGTGAGACTGATACACAATGTAGAGGGATCAAAAACCTTGCTAAGTAATTACGTGGTTAGCCATTTTACAAAAATACATCTGTATTATGCATTTTTTTGTCCTGAAAAATACTGTTCTCCTGACAATAATCATGATCATGGTGACTATTATGATTATTAATACTGACCATTGAGGGCACCTGGGTGGCTCAGTCGTTAAGCATCTGCCTTTGGCTTGGGTCATGACCCCAGGGTCTTGGGATCGAGCCCCGCATTGGGCTCCCTCCTCCGCCGGAAGCCTGCTTCTCCCTCTCCCGCTCCCCCTGCTTGTGTTCCCTCTCTCGCTGTGTCTCTCTCTGTCAAATAAATAAAATCTTTAAAAATAATATTGACCACTGGTTGAGCACGTCTACATTTCAGGCACAGCTTTAAGAACTTTATATGCTGCTTCTCACTCCATAATGCTCACAATAGCTCTCCCAGGTAAATATGATAATTATCCTCACTTCCCAGATGAGAAAAATGAAGCTTAAGGTCAAGACCATGCCCAGGATCTTCCAGCTGGTAAAGATGAAGGCTGGATTAGATTTCACATTTGTCTGTTCCTTTCACTTCTGGTCCACACCAGTTTCTGTACATTTATTCTCCCAGTTGCTCACTTTCAGTCCATCCCACATTCAAACAACTAAATGCTTGCTGGTTTACTTTGCCAGGAACTGTACTAAAAGTCAGGAATATAAATGTGACTAAAACATAGCCCCTGCTTTTGGTGACCTTCCAGTCCAAGGGAGCCTTTTCTTTGACATACACCAAATTTTAAAATGTTGCAGAATGTGCTAATTGTATCTGGGCTTTCCTGCAGTTTCTCTGTTTCTCTGTTCTCTGCTCCCATGATATTCAGGTGTTTACTTCAGGGTCCAACTTATCCAAGCTGATTCAGATCCTGGCTGCCAAAACTGGGGCAAGTGAAGTCATTGTATGCTCTTTGTATGTGCAGAAAGAACCCAGGGCTTTAATAGCTTTTCTCCACCCACCTTCAACTTGGGTTTTCTCAGGACAATAACATAAGCTTTAAAGCCAAAGACAATTATGACAACGTTGTTATTTCTTATGAGGAAAATTGATGTTGCCAGCCTGAAGTAGGCGCCAGACTTCTGAAACTTACACAGAAATCACTCTTGGAGGCAGGGAAGACAAGCTTCAGAAACATGTTTTATGGGGAAGAAACAACCCAGGTCTTTGTTTGCCCAGACCGTTCGGTCATTTGGGCTCAGGATAGGCTTCATGGACTCTCATCCATAAGATCTTCGCACCCGGCTCAGAGCCTGCACAAACGCCACACCACGGCAAGGCACCCACCATGCATTGCCTAGAGGGACAAAGCTTGGACCAGAGGATAAAAATGAAGGGGGCCTTCTGGACCCTACCTGTCAGATTTGAAGTCTTCACAGGTTTATAAATTTTGCTAGGGGTTTCAGATGACCAGATCGTCCTCACCATGGTCAGTGCCAGCTCATACTTTTCTGTCCCTTCATTTTACTTTTGTCTCACTACCTAAAACTCATCTATGTGTAGTTTTTCTCTCAATAAAAAAATAAGGCAGTTACTTTGTTTTGCTTATTACTGTATCCTTAATGCAAGAATGGTGTCCAACATGGAGTCTGCTCCCAATATCTATTTGTTCAATGATGGAATGGATCATGAGGAATCGTCATGACCAGACGATACTTTTGTGTTCATCTTATTGACTGCCACCTTCTCCAGCTTCTTTATCATCACCATCATGCTCTTTACCATCATCAGTGTGTCAGTGGTGCATCACAAATCCCATGCTGCCCTCCTTCCGTCACCTCCCTGATATCCTCGGCTCTTACTCCTGTTCGAGGTGAGGTACACGGGGAAGATGAACACCTTCAGAGCACAGATGAGGGAGCTGAGCCGCAAATTGGTAAACTAACTCACTTTGGGTCAAAGTCTGGGCCACCGCCCTGTTTGTTCCTCTCTCAGCAAGAGTTATCTGTAAATGGTTTATTATTATTATTATTATTATTATTATTATTATTTTGTAAAGCAAAGTCATTTCCTTCTTGTTCCCTTATAGTACTTGACACTGACTGGTGCATTGGAGGCACTTCAGAATATTTACTGAAGGACCAAATGGCACCAGAGTCCTCCATGATTTGGCCTCTAGCTTCCTCTTCAGTCTTTGCACTCATGCATCCCAGTACCCGTCTTGGCAATTCTTGCTGTTGCCCATTACCTTTTAGCACTGATCTGCCTGTACCCTTCCTTGCACCCCTCTGTTGCTACCCAATCTGCTTATTTAATGAAAGCTTTTCAGGCTTCCCCAGCTTAAATTGACCACTGTTCCCTTGAATGATATCATACCCTAAAACCATTCCTTAGGGCCTCTTTGGAAAATTAGTTAAGTGTGATAGATTGTAAGACCCTAGAGGATGGCAAGCATATCGATATTGCTCATCACTCTATCCTGCCTCAGTACCTAGCAGTGACTGCTAATAGCAGGTAGCATTTACTGAGTGCTTACTGTATGCCAGACACTAGGTTTGTTGATATATACAGATTATCTAATTTAATCCTCATAATAACCCCAGGAAGTATCAATATTGTCCACATTTTATGAATGAAAAAGTAAGGTTTAAAGTTGTTACAAAAGAAGTCAAAGCCACCTTCTAGTACTATCAGTAAACAACCAATGCTCAATCAATGTGGATTAAATCATGTAAAAATTACATGGAATGATCTCTAGTCCCCAAGTCATTGTGCTTTATGCTTGACCTGACTTGGGACAGGGATCTTCCACCCACTTCATTGAGTGATGTACATTGCCCAAGTGGAGGTCCCCTTCAAATCTCAGACCTCCTTCTTCTTTTGTGTTTAAAATTAAGGGAAACTGGCTTCCATACTCATTAACAGCTCTGTACCTGTTCCAGTGGGAAGGTGTGGTGGGCGGTATTCTCCACAAGGTTACATGATTAACTTGTCTTTCTTCTCTAAATGCACTTCCTGTCTTACAAAGGCTGCACAGTGGCAAGTCTCAATTGCCAAGAATTTGTGCCTTTTTCTGACTCCTCTGCAGGCTGCCGTCACATGAATATAATCTATGAAGGTAGTATTACCCACACAGGATATCTCCTTCAATACACTTAACCAAATCATAAAGCCTTTCACCTGTTTTCTTAGAGTCTAGCCTAAGAAAATAGTTTCTTAATAACCTCTCCAAACCCATGATTATAATAAGGATTTCCTTGTGTTCATGGCACTGTTTTTAGACTTGCAGAATAAAATAGATGCATACAATGGTAATTCTTTTCCCTTGACTCCTGGAAAAATCAAGAAGTCATCAAGACTTGGGATGAAGAGAAAGAATATACCTGCTTTTGTTGTATCAGGATTGAATGAGATAATGCACATAAAGCCCCTAGCGTAGAGTCTGTATATGGTTACTCAGTAAAGCTCACCTGCGGTTGTTCTGTTATACAGATTATTAAATTTTTTTGCATTGTGAAAAAAAAAAAAAAAGAATATACTTGCTTTGTTTGTTTTTGCTTCTTCCAAATATGGCCCTTGGCAAAACACAGCGAGTGTAAGCAGGGCCCCACAGCTCTCAAATATCCCTGTCTTGTGCCAACCTATTTAAAGGGGGTTTAGGAATCTCTTTGAGATTCTGTAGTCTAATTAGCCATCAATAATGAGTGAATAAATAAATTGACAAACAAAACTGCCATATGTTAAGAGAAGATTCTATATCCCCATTTTATAAAAGAGACTACTGTAGCTCTGAAAAGGTTAGTTATGTGCACTCTGCTCTGAAGCCTGGTGGTTTGGGGCATAGATTTTAGAATCCAGAGTCATGGCCCTGCCACTTACCATTTACATGACCTTGGGTATGTAACCTCTCAAAATGCTGATCTTCACATCTGTGAAATGGTGACAATAATGGCACCTATCTGTAATAATAGAATTAGAGACAAAATAGGCCATTTCTGTCTTATTCAGCTATACCTCTAGTGCCTAAAAGATGCTTACATGTAGAAAACACTCAGAATGTACCTGTACAAAGGAGAACAATGACTAGCACAGCACATGGCATATAGTAAGTCTTCAAAAGATGTTGGCTACTATATTATTATTATTACTGTCCAGATGAATGGTTGAAGCAGGAGGCAAAACCAGGTCTCTGTTGACTCTGAGAGCAAACACAGGTGGTTCTTTCTTGGTGTTGCCCTCTCCCTCTCATTCTTTATCTCCTTCCACCACCCATGAAGAACTTCATCCCTCAACCACTGAAGTGACTTTCCAAATAGACTCCCTCACTTAATTCATTCTGTACCCAATTGCCTAAAATAAACTCAGTCAACAACCTTGAAGCTTTCCAATTATCTAGATGGAAAAAAACACAGATTCTGTAACCTAAGTCTCAAAGTCCCTCTTTTTTTCTAGACCCACTGGCACCTCTCCCCTTCCTCTCCATGATGCTTTTATTACAAACTGTATCTACCAGACTGAGCAGCTCCATGTGCCCCAGAGTCCCGCCTCTGCCTGTCCTCCATCATTCCTTCCACCGTCCTGTTCTTAACCTTTTCCTCAGTCAGACCAAACTTGGCTCACTCATTAGGCCTCAGCTCAATGAAACATTCTCTAACTGCCTTACCCACAGCTATCATGTTCTTCTTTCAAATTTGACATTTCAACCTATGCTACTCCTATGGCCTTTTCTTTATTTTAAAACATGCTTGTGGTCACATTTCTCACGCTACGTGTATTACTGATTTTCAAACAAGTGTGACTTCCTATTCCTTGGATAGGCATATGCTAGTTTTAGCTGTAGAATAATGATTAAGCAAGCTATTCTGTAAACATCCATTTCTTCATCTATAAAATGGGAATAGTAGTACATTTCTGGATTGCTGTGGAAAGTACAATAAATGTAATGTGTTCCTTCCATCGAGTACCTTGCACATAAAATGTAGTTGCTATGGTTGTTAAATATTATTTGGTTGCTAAATTTGAGTAAAGATGAGCTGAGCATGTTCTAAAAATATCAAGGAATGTTGGCAAATGTGTGGGGTTTTTTTTTGTTGTTGTTGTTGGTTTTTTTTTTTTTTTTTTTTTTAGTTATAAAACCAGCCCCATGTTCTCTCTCTTCTCTTTGGTAGAACCTGGTTTCCTATATACCAGGTGCACCTAAATTAAGGATTACTCCAGTTTTATATAAAAAATATAAAACCAGTCATGACTTACCTCATTAATAAAACTCTTCTACCCCCATCCCTAGCTCTTCTTTCTTATTTCTGTATTATTGACCCAGTCGAGGACCAGTATGTGTAGGAAGCAGACTAGATGGTGCTCTGGGGTTGGAACACCCACAGACACTTCACCTCACTTCAACATACCTCACCTCACTTCACCTCACTTTCTGCAGGGTGTGCCTCCCAGAAGGCCTATCCAGGATGTCTCCTTTTTTTTTTTTTCTTTTTTGGTTCTGCCTGTTTTGATAAGATTAGTTTTTACACTAAGCCTAGAAGCGGAAGGGCCAGGATAATGTCAGGAGGGGCTGGCCCTTATGCAATTTCCTATTGTTGACTAGCAATGGAACAGAGTAATTTTCCTGGCAGTTTTATGAGATTGAGATTTCTCACTCTCATAGGTCAAGGAGGAAGAGCTACAGGGGTGGGAAAGAGATTGCGATGAACTCTAACTTTGGAAGGAATCACAGTCTCCCAGGCCTGGTGCGACACTTCCTGAAGCCCCTCTCTCTGGAAGACAGAGGGGAACGTGTAGGCCCCTGTGCACCTGAGAGTGTACCTGTTGGAGGGCTGCTTGAGCAAAGCACTGGCTTGAGCCATTAACCCTTCAAGAGGCTTCCCCCACTATGGTGAACAATGAACATCTTAACACAAATGCTTTCCCACCAACCAGGGCTTGACAACTCTCACCTTCCTGTGAGTCATATGGGGAAAAGTTATTCAAGTCATAGCAAAGCGTATTTCTATTAATATTAATAGAAATATTAATTTAGCTGTAGAATAATGATTCTACATTATTGGGTTGCAGGATTTAAGGTTTACATCAGGCCTTGACTGCTTTCTTCCAGTGGAGAAACAAACCTTTAGGACAATCATAGTCTTAGGCTCTTGAAGTCATCTATATGAGAACCACTTGAGGTTTAAACCACGTACTTAAAATGTAACTTTCTGGGCCCCCACTGCAGACCTTCAGGATTGAACTCTCTGAGGGACTGGCCTAGGAATATGCATTTGACAGACTCCCCCAAACTTCAGTTTGGGGGTAACTGAGGTACCCCAGGCTGCTGAGAACTGAGTTCTTATGACCTTCTGTGTTATGAAACTATGGCTTTGTTTTTCTTCATTATTCATTGCCTGGAGGAAATTGACTCCCAGTTTTAATCTGATCTGGAAGATGCACACATTTTAAAAATTGTATTACTTTTGCATTCATTCTTTAACACATACACCTATTGAGCACTTGCCAGGAACAATACTAGAAGCCCAGCTATGAAGAAGAGTAAGACATGCTCCTTGAATTCAAGGAACTTCTAATCTCTCAAGAAAACATATATGTGCAATTAAGTGTTAGAGGAGCTCTGAAAAAGGTCCACAAGGATAAATAAAACCAGAAAGGAGAGAGCAATCAATTATACCTGGGGAACATGGCAGTCATCAGAAATATCTTCACATAGTGAAAGATGTGTAGTTATTCCCCAACCAGACGAGTTGGAAGAAAGGTAGCATTCTAGACTGACAGGGCTAAGACATAAATTCTAAAATAGCCAGACAGTTCCTAGGAACTGGAGGTGGTTTAGCAAAGCTGGAAGAAAAGATGATGGGTAGAGGAGAAGGGCAGAGCAATAAATGATCCCTGGGAGACAAGGAGGAGCCAGATTATAGTTATCTGTGCTAAGGAATTTGATTTTTTTCATTGAAATATACTTGGCATACAATGTTACATTAGTTTCAGGTATACAACGTTGTGCTTCACAACTCTGTACATTTGGCTATGCTCACCACAAGTATAGCTACCATCTGTCATCATACAATACTAGTTCAATGTCATTGACTGTATTCCCTATGCTGTACCTTTATCGCTGTGACCTATCCAAGGAATTTGAAATTTATCTTCTAGGATTGTTTTCTCAAAGTATGGATCTTGTGATTTCCACAGTAGAATCACCCAATGCAAATCAGAATTTCCGGAGGAGAGGCTTCATACTAGATATTTTTAGAAGCATCCCGCATGACTAGTACATTAAGTTTAGAACCCACTGTCTGGTAATGTGGAGCCATTGGAGGCTTTTGTGCAGAGGAGAGAAATGATCAGGGTGAATGATGGATGAGTTGGACTGAGTCTGGAGGCAAAGAGAGTTCAGGAGGCTAGTTAGCAGACCATAGCAATTCTCCAGGTGGGAGATGCTAAGGGATTCAGCTTATTCATAAGGATGGGGATGGATAGAAAGGTGTGCTAAGAAGGTAGGATTTATAGGGCAGAGCCCAAATGGAAAAAGAAAGATTTCTGAGAAGGTATTGCCATCAAGTGCAAAGCTTGGTATTTGTTGAAAGTCTTAGCCACTTTTTCTGGGGTCATTTCTATCTTGTTTGAAAAAGAAAAGAAATGTTCTTTCATCATAACTTTCTTTGTAAAGGTAGACACCCTTATTCATTCTTGTGTATGCACATGAATGTGCAGGAAAAACCACAGTAGTTTCAGAGCAATTGCAGGTGATGCTATGGATGGTGGTGAAAGCAACTGTCTCTTCTCAGAGACATAATTCTGCCTCACACTTCCAAGAGGGATGAGGTTGAAATGTTGTCACAGTAGGCTTGGGCTGCCATAACAAAATGTCAGACTTGGTGTCTTTAACAACAGAAATTTATTTTCTCACAGTTCTGAAGGTTAGAAGTTCATGATCAAGGTGCCAGAAAAATTTAGTTTCTGGTGAAATCTCTCCCCTTGGATTATAGATATCTGCCTTCTTACTGTGTGCTCACTTGGACTTTTTTTGTATGTGTGCTCAGAATGAGAGGGAGGGGGAGAGAGACAGAGAGGGAGGGAGGAAAGAGAGAGCACATGATTTCTCTTGTGTGTCCTCTTACAAGAACACTAATTCTATTGGATCAGGACCCCACCCTTATGACCTCACTTAACTTCTTTAGAGGCCCCATCCCCAAACACAGCCATATCATGGGTAAGGCTTCAGCATGTGAATTTTCAGGGGATACAAACATTCAGTCCACAACATTCCACCCCTGGTTCTTCTTATATGCAAAATAATTTCATTTAATTCTAACAGACCCAAATGTCTTAATTTATTCCATTATCAACTCTAAAGTCTAAGGTCCAAAGTCTCATCTAAATATCATCTAAATCAGGTATTGGTGAGACTTGGGGTATGATTCATCCTGAGGCAAAATTCCTCTCCAGCTGTGAAACCATACAAATTATGTGCTTCTAAACTAGAATGCTGGGACAGACTAAAGATAGACACTCCCATTTCAAAAGGGAGACATTCCCATTCCAAAAGGGAGACATATTCTAAGCAATTCCCAAACCTAGCAAGGCAAAAACTCTATTATACTTTAAACCTTGGTAATAGGGGCACCTGGGTGGCTCAGTCGGTTAAGCATCTGCCTTCAGCTCAGGTCATGATCCTGGAGTCCCGGGATCGAGCCCCACATTGGGCTCCCTGCTCAGTGGGGAGTCTGCTTCTCCTTCTGCCCCTCACCCTGCTTGTGCTCTCTCTCTCTAAAATAAATAAATAAATAAAATCTTTAAAAAACAAAAAACCTTGATGATAATCCTCTTTGGCTTAATGACCACCTTTCAGAATCACTGGGGCAATGATCCTGTCCCCAAGGCTCTCCAGGCCATTCCTGGCTCCCAAGTTTTCAGGTGCAGGCTGTCTGGCATTTTGAAACCAAGCAGATGGCTCCACCCTTTGAAACAGAGCAAACAACCCTGATGATCTCTGAATCACCTTTTAGGTCTTCCCTTTTCTTGAAGAATAGTACACATTCATAGCCAAATAGCTTTATTGTTCCATTCTTTAGAATCCAAAAAATTCAAAAATTTTGTCCAGTCTCCGTCTGGGTTTGAATCTCTTATGCGCTAATTGCTAGCTGTGTTGGGTTGGCAATCCAAGTTCCTCATTTGCAAGTTGTATATTTATACCTCTTCCATAGGACTATTCATTCAGCCATCAACTCATTCATTCAACAAATATTTATTTATATTTTATTTCATAAATGACATGATGGAGAAAAACAGAGTCCCTGCTCTCATGGGAATTCATATGGAAGGATACAGACAATGAAATAAATAAACATTTGGTAACAATGCTGAGGAGAAAAAAGCAAAATAAAAGAGACAAAGAGTTATGGGAGAGAGAAGTGGTACCTTTGAGAAGGTATAGTCAGGTAAGCCTCTCCCGGAATGTGATATTTAGACAGAGATGTGAATGAAGTAAGGCAGTGACACAGCCGAATGTTTGGGGGATGAGTATTCCAGGGAGAGTAAGCAATGAGAGCGAGAAAGCCCAGAGATAGGATAAGGCTCAACTTGTGGAAGGATCAGCAAGGAGGCTAGAGGCTACAGTGCCTCCAGCAAGGAGTGACTGGAACAAAAAAAGTGAGCAACAGAGAGAAGAATTAGTCCTTCTGCTTAGGTAGGTAGCTAGCCATTAGATATCTGGGAAAGGAAACTTCTAGGCAGAGGGAATAGTGGCTATGGAGGTTCTAAGGTGAGAGGGTGTTACCATGTTTGAGGTATAAACTGGAAAGAGATGAGATTAGAGGAAAAAGAGAGCCAGGTCATATAGGATGTCTGAGGCCATGAAATGAACAGTGAGTGTAATTCTGAAAAGGGAGGTGTCATTGGAGCACCCTAGGCGGAGGAATGATACAGTCAGAATTACTGTGTGGTGGAGTCATTCTGGCTTTGAAATGGGCAATATACTATAGGGGTCAAGTGTGAAAACTAAGAGATCAGTAAGGAGACTAAAGCAATAATTGCAGCAAGAGATGATGATGGCTTGCTCAAGGTCCTAGCCGAAGAGGTGGTGAGGGTGAGAAGTGTTCAGATTCCAGATACACTTTACCATTGGAACTGATAGGCTTCACTGCTGGGTTGGATGAGAGGTGACCATTTCCACTGTACACAACCTCTAGTTACAAAGGGAAGTGTGTTTCCCCTAGTGGACTGTGTCATAGAAGCTTTTAAATATTTTCATTTGGCAAGGAAATGGTGAGGGGAGACCTGAGAAGAGGTTCTGGATTCTGCAACCAGGGGGTCCATCACTAGGAATGTTTGCCCAGTCATCATGGATGTTCCTGTTGATCCAAAGAATAGGCAGCTCCCATCTTCAGGGGAAATACAATTGCCTTCTCCATGTGACTGTCTCTCTCATACCCATCCTACTCTTAGCCTTACAGCAGACCAAATCTTATCTGGAAACATGATGAAGACTTCCCAGCTTCTTACACTGGAGGGGAAGACTATGAAGAAATGAGAGGGGCATGGGTCTTTCCTGATTGTACAAAGTATGGTCAAATGGTGCTTCTGTCATAAAAGTTCTAGAGCAGGAGTCCACAGGAGGGAATTTCTTGGACCATTGCATCAAGTGCCATAGCTTAAAACTTTGCAGAATGGAGAATTCCCTTTTATGGGATGATACTTTGTTCATTCTTCTTTTGCCCATCTGGGCCTGCTTGCTGGGCCCCAGGCTTCAGGCTTCTAACAGAAATCCCTGCGAGGCAGGTCAGGCCCCACAAAATGGGGAGAAGCAAGGGTGGGTATTCAGATACAGGCCCATTTGTTCCAGGTTGTGGCAGGTCTCCTGCAAGGCTGGGCTCTGCTGACGGGTATACCATATCTCTGTTCCTTCTACATGCTTCTCTCCCAGCATGACAGCTGCTGGCTCTCAGGCACAGAGGCACGACCATCTCCTTCCCAGAGCAGGCTTTTCTTTTTCCTGACTGTTGAGAGCACTGCACCCCATTTTATTATTATTCCACCTATTGACAATAACATTAATTTCTAAAAGATTGTTGTCACTTTATACACAATAAAATAGCATGAACTCGGGGAATAGTTTTTTATAATAGCTGATGATTCAGAAGGGCCTCAAAAACTTCCTTTTTTACTGAGCACTAGTAATCAGTGCTTCTGGAGGGTTGCTTTTTCTTGACAACAAAAGGATATTTAAAAGAGTAACTGTTCTAACATAAATGCTTTCCAGATTAAAATGCCATTTGTTGCTAAGCAAATAAGATGTCCTTACAGACCCACATTTTGTTGAGTTATGAGAGTGTTTGGACTTTTATCACCTTATTAATTAGGAATGGGAAATTCAGAGTAATTTAGTAAAATAGTGGCTTCTCTTTGGGACTAGATATGAAATGATTATGAAAATAAGACAAGTAGCTGCTATGGCTAGAGGGAGAAAATATGGAACTGCCCACTTGAAGACTGAAAGTATAAAGGAATGAAGAGCAAACAGGCTGTGACAGATGTGTGGAGTCCACATACCTGTCCTGAGACAGTTGAGGTCCATCACTTGGGTCAAACTAACTCTTATTTCTCCAGCTCCAAGCAGGGTGCCAGTTCAGATTCAGACCTCAATAAATATTTGTAGGTTAAATGCATAAGTGTTAATTTGGCACCAGAAATTGTGGATGGAATAAAAGCAGGCTCAGATCCAGGTTGAAAAACTATCTTCTGTGATTTTGATTTTGACTATGCTCTGGGACAAGAGTAGAGGTTTATTTATTTATTTTTTCTTTAAATTTTTTATTGTTATGTTAATCAACATATATTACATCATTCGTTTGTGATGTAGTGTTCCATGATTCATTGTCTGTGCATAACACCCTGTGCTCCACGCAGAACGCGCCCTCTTTAATACCCATCACCAGGCTAACCCATCCCCCCACCCCCTCCCCTCTAGAACCCTCAGTTTGTTTTTCAGAGTCTATCATCTCTCATGGTTCATCTCCCCCTCAGATTTACCCCCCTTCATTCTTCCCCGCCTGCTATCTTCATCTTTTCTTTTTTTCTTAACATATATCGCATTATTTGTTTCAGAGGTACAGATCTGTGATTCAACAGTCTTGCACTATTCACAGGGCTCACCATAGCACATACCCTCCCCAATGTCTATCACCCAGCCACCCCATCCCTCCCACCCCACACCACTCCAGCAACCCTCAGTTTGTTTCCTGAGATTAAGAATTCCTCATATCAGTGAGGTCATATGATACATGTCTTTCTCTGATTGACTTATTTCACTCAGCATAACACCCTCCAGTTCCATCCACGTCGTTGCAAATGGCAAGATCTCATTCCTTTTGATGGCCATATAATATTCCATTGTGTGTATATACCACTTCTTTATCCATTCATCTGTCGATGGACATCTTGGCTCTTTCCACAGTTTGGCTATTGTGGACATTGCTGCTATAAACATTGGGGTGCACGTACCACTTCGGATCCCTACATTTGTATCTTTGGGGTAAATACCCAGTAGTATAATTGCTGGATTTTAGGGTAGCTCTATTTTCAACTTTTTGAGGAACCTCCATACTGTTTTCCAGAGTGGTTGCACCAGCTTGCATTCCCACCAACAGTGTAGGAGGGTTCCCCTTTCTCCATATCCCCGCCAACATCTGTCATTTCCTGACTTATTAATTTTAGCCATTCTGACTGGTGTGACAAGGTATCTCATTGAGGTTTTGATTTGGATTTCCCTGATGCCGAGCGATGTTGAGCACTTTTTCATGTGCCTGTTGGCCATTTGGATGTCTTCTTTGGAAAAATGTCTGTTCATGTCTTCTGCCCATTTCTTGATTGGATCATTTGTTCTTTGGGTGTTGAGTTTGAGAAGTTCTTTATAGATTTTGGATACTAGCCCTTTATCTGATATGTCATTTGCAAATATCTTCTCCCATTCTGTCGGTTGTCTTTTGGTTTTGTGGACTGTTTCTTTTGCTGTGCAAAAGCTTTTTATCTTGATGAAATCCCAATAGTTCATTTTTGTCCTTGTTTCCCTTGCTTTTGGCGATGTTTCTAGGAAGAAGTTGCTGTGGCTGAGGTCGAAGAGGTTGCTACCTGTGTTCTCCTTTAGGATTTTGATGGACTCCTGTCTCACATTTAGGTCTTTCAACCATTTGGAGTCTATTTTTGTGTGTGGTGTAAGGGAATGGTCCAGGTTCATTCTTCTGCATGTGGCTGTCCAATTTTCCCAACACCATTTGTGGAAGAGACTGTCTTTTTTCCATTGGACATTCTTTCCTGCTTTGTTGAAGATTAGTTGACCATAGAGTTGAAGGTCCATTTCTGGGCTCTCTATTCTGTTCCATTAATCTATGTGTCTGTTTTTGTGCCAATACCATACTGTCTTGATGATGACAGCTTTGTAATAGAGCTGGAAGTCCGGAATTGTGATGCCGCCAGCTTTGCTTTGCTTTTCCAACATTCCTCTGGCTACTCGGGGTCTCTTCTGGTTCCATACAAATTTTAGCATTATTTGTTCCATTTCTTTGAGAAAAGTGGATGGTATTTTGATGGGGATTGCATTGAATGTGTAGATTGCTCTAGGTAGCATAGACATTTTCACAGTATTTGTTCTTCCAATCCATGAGCATGGAACGTTTTTCCATTTCTTTATGTCTTCCTCAATTTCTTTCATGAGTATTCTATAGTTTTATGAGTATGGATTCTTTGCTTCTTTGGTTAGATTATTCCTAGGTATCTTATGGTTTTGGGTGCAATTGTAAATGGGATCGACTCCTTGATTTCTCTCTCTTCTGTCTTGTTGTTGGTGTATAGGAATGCCACTGATTTCTGTGCATTGATGTTATACCCTGCTACTTTACTGAATTCCTGTATGAGTTCTAGCAGTTTTGGGGTGGAGTCTTTTGGGTTTTCCACATAAAGTATCATATCATCTGCATACATTGAGAGTTTGACTTCTTTTTTGCAGATTTGGATGCCTTTGACTTCTTTTTGTTGTCTGATTGCTGTGGCTAGGACTTCTAATACTATGTTGAATAACAGTGGTGATAGTGGACATCCCTGGCGTGTTCCTGACCTTAGGGGGAAAGCTCTCAGCCTTTCCCCATTGAGAATGATATTCGCTGTAGGTTTTTCATAGATGCCTTTTATGATATTGAGGTACATACCCTCTATCCCTATAAGAGTGGAGGTTTGTGTTAGTAGTAGAAGATGGGGCTTGAAAGATCTCTCACAGATCCAGCCCAAGTCCTAAGAAAGCCAGATCAAATCACATTTTTTTTTTAGGGCAGTGTCACAGCAGAGGAGTGATATAAGCCATTTATCTTCCACTCAGTTTCTTAGACACAGACCAGCCCCTATTCACTATGCACAGACTGATTTATACCCCTATTTTCCAGCTCATTGACATACACTTTTGGTCAAAAGGTAGCCCAGGAAAAGATTCGTGGCTGAGTCAGTGAGAACTCATGCTTACTACTAGAGAAAATATCAAAGAAATCATTCTACAGTAATAAATTAAAAGTGACATCTTGTTGCTGAACTATGTGAAAAAGGGAAGTTGTTGAACCACTCTTCCTAAGCTCAATATGTTTATCTCCTCCCATTTAGCTATGGAGATGGGCCACCCACAACCTTCACCAGTTTTGCCTCATTACTTGGTCCCACCAGACTGGAACCACTTTTTTACCTCCTCTTAGGGTACCTCAACAAGGCTGTCCTCCCTAAACAAACACTGCTCTAGGAAGTGATTGGGAAATGTTTTGTTTAGGCAAAATACCTCTAATTTGAATTTCTCTCTTCAGTCCTTATAGTATTGGTTGAGGAAGAACATTAAGGATCTCATAATCAGTCCTAAATCTCTATTTGTTTGATTTTTTTAAAGATTTATTTATTTATTTATTCATGAGAGACAGAGAGAGAGAGAGGCAGAGGGAGAAGCAGGCTCCCCAAGGAGCAGGGAGCCCGATGGGGGACTTGATGCCGGGACCCAGGGATCATGACCTGAGCCGAAGGCAGATGCTTAACCATCTGAGCCACACCCAGGCACCCTATTTATTTGATTTTAAATTTACTGCCTGGACTTGAATACTTTATAGGATAAGAATTACAACACTGACAGAAAAGGATACACGGCATATGCCACTCCTATTCAACATGGTACTGAAGGTACAATAACAATAATAATATGTTATAAATTATTTAAGGAAGGAAGGGATAAATTCACACATATTTATACAAAGAAATGGAAAGATAAACTAAAATTTTAAGAAAATTCTTGACCAATAGTGAAAAGCAGGGGCATGAATAGAAACTAGACTTCTTGAAGTATTTTATTTGTAGATTTTATAGATGTTTTATTTAATTATAAAACAAAGTTTTATCTTTAAAAAACAATTTCTAAAAATCATAAGTAAAACAAACAACTAACATGACTATGTTTAAAGCTGGTGGAATAATCACCCAGAAAGTTAAAAGTCATTTGAAAACATGGTTAATTGACTGTGTATCTCTGGTGGGGGATAAATGAAGGACCCAACCCCCCAAATCTTTAATATAATATCAGTATGAATGATATTATTCCAATGTAGGTTTCATGTGTGTTAAAGAATAAATCCAAAGAATGTTTATGTTGATGTTTTTGAGGATTGAGACTTTAGTGATTTTGATATTAAGTGAAAACATCAGGTTAAGTACAATCCTGTAGTTCTAAATTCAGATTGGAAGAATTAGTACAATCTCATTAAATGGTGTATCTTAAAAATCATGCTTTCTTTTTTTTAGTTCTATTGAATAAAATTACTAGAAATCATTACCAACTCAGTAGGTATAAGTACCAGTGATTTCCAAGTATCATTTCCATGAAAAGGACCGGGAATCCTTGAAGAAGTGACTATTTCTAGGTTCACAGAAGAAAGTGTTCAAGATTATCCTGGCATATTTTATCATACAGAAAGCAAGGGAAATATCAAAGTCAATTAGGGTCATGACAAAAGAACTTAGAATCCAATCTGATTAAGTTCCTACTGACTAAAGGAGCAATGTGTCTATCAGTAAAAATAATAACTGCAGTAGACTAAAGGACATTAAATACATTAGCATCCATGAGTTCATATTGATAGTATTAATGAAGGTGACAATGATAAAATCAATAAAATTGTTGTTGATCTTTTCAAGATGGTAAAGAACTCTTCATTATTTTGAAAGCTGGTAATTAAAGAAAGAATCAGGATTTATCTTGTCTTTCTTCAAAATATATACCTCAGGATGACAAAATAGTTAATGAGAAAATTTTTCTTTTTTGACATTTTCAGCTAACAATGAAGAGGGAATAATAGAATTATAAATCACCAATTTACAACCCCTCTTGAATTAATGGTTCCAGACATGGATTATCAATGGCTGCTACCATCACAAAGAGAGATAACTCTACGTTTTGTACTCCCTGGTGGAAGTTCACTTGTAAAACAGAACTGCAACCACAAAAACAACAAAATCAAACCTGAATCTGATCAAACCTCTAGGTCTAACTATCAATTAATAGGAAGTTAGCACTGTAGCAGAGTGATTGTTTCACTAAGTTTAGTGGTTATTTTATTTCAACTTCTAGTCTGAATGTGTCATTACCAGGTAACTGGAGGATAAATACCGAAACCATAGATCTTGCTGTCTTCAAGATTTCCCAGTGATGGGTTTTAAGGAGGGCACATATTGCATGGAGCACTGGGTGTTATACGTAAACAGTGAATCATGGAACACTATATCAAAAACTAGTGATGTACTGTATGGTGACTAACATAACATAATTAAAAAAAAAAGATTTCCAAAATGTGGGCGTGTGTGTGTGTGTGTGTGTGTGTGTGTGTGTGTGTTTGTGAGAGAGAGAGAGAGAGAGAGAGAGGGAAAGAGAGAGACCATCATTGAATGAGTATTTGCAATTTCCCTGGAACCCTAATAAATACTTTGTGTATGTTCTATCATTTAATCCTTGCAACAACTCCGTGAATTACCTTATTTGACAGATAGTGCTCTGCAAAGTTAAGTAACTTATTTGAGCTTATAGCTGCCTGATTTCCAAGCCCATGTTCAGGTCCATTACAATATAATTACTTCCTTCTCTAAATGACTATAAAAAGAATTTGAAAACTGGTGGCCTATGGGCTCAATGTGGCATGCAGACATGTTTCATTTGACTTGAAGACTCACATAAAGTTACCTATCTATTTATTTTAGATATTTCAGATTTTAGATATTTTTATATATTTAGATTTTTAATTTAGATATTTTTATAATCCAGATCATTGGATTATATTATTGGAAAATAAAGGGATTGGCAGAAGATGTCCCATATTCTTGCCTGACAACATACAGCTCAAATGAGTAGAAGCTGCTCTTATTAGGTAGGAAAAGTACTCCAGAGTTTGCCACAACACCCACCAATCCCTATTGCTTGTTTCACAGAGCAGTTGCACCTATCCTTCATTTCCTGCTGGGTCCACTAGGCTTTTCTGTTTGTAAATCCTGATCCATACCACATCATTTAACCAACTAAATCATTCCTAAGGCTTTATCATATACTGTTTTATGTCATAGTTATTAGTCTATGTGTCTCATCTCTATAATCAGACTAAGCTACTAGAAGTTTATATTATTATTTTGTATATTCATAGCATAAGATGTTTAGATATCCAATGAACATAAATTTTAATGAAAAGTAAAATGGGTGGTTGCTCAAATATAGCTGGTGGTTATAGTCTTAAGTTGATTTCAGAAGACTTCCAAATGCTCATTCTAATGAACTATCATGTCTTCCACAAGGAAAAGTAAGTCACTAAAAACAGGATTCAGATAATGGGGTCCTTTGCTGCATAGTGGAAAAAGTTGGACTGAAAATATAGACTTTTTATTTTTGAAAATCCCATCTTATTCTCAAAACCATCACTCTTCATGGAACTTGTATTTTACAGCTGAAATAATCAGTTTCTGTGGGGTGTTATTACTTACACTATCTTTTCTGTTGAGAGAAAATGTGTTTTCAAAGCACAAGTTCCCAATCTTTCAAAATAAGTCATGTTGCTAGAAAATGAAAATGTAACTTTAGTATGTCCAAATGTCAGCATATAAAAGGAATACTTCTCCACCTTGTAGCCACCTATGGGGAGCTATTGTGGACATTTCCGCTGACCAGCTGCCCAAGGGATGTGTAGAACAGACAAAAGCTCTGAATGGCCCAGCCCTAAGGAATGATATAACCAAAAACACAAGATAAACACAAGGAATCTTCTCACGTGTCTGCATTTTTTTTCTTTTTTCCTCCATATGACATACTAGAAAAATATTTTTTCTATTTTAAAAAATTTTAAAACATTTTACTTCTTCATAATATACTGTGGCTAGAAAAAGACCGGAATTAAAAGTCCAGTCTGTCTTCTGGGAAGAATTGTTTAAGGACTCTCCTCACAGAGAATTTTCTAGATTCAGCTCTGCAGTTGAATTCTGAGATCCAGGTAAAGTAGAAGGCTGGGAGTATTACCTCAATCGTCTTCAGTGTGCTGAGTCAGAGGTAGGAGGGGACAGACCTGATGTACAGCCCCAGACCAGGGTGGGAGTGAGATAGTAATGAAACACCAGGACCAGGAGCAAAGCTCTGGCTTTAAGTGGCTATAGTTTTGGTATAAACAAGGAGGGTATAACGATTACAGCCCTGAATATTGTAGCCACCTTTTTTGGAAGATGGGACCATGATGACGGGTACCAGGATGAAAGAAAGCAAGGAGGCATTTCCTGGGACTAGTGGGGTCACCAGGACACTTACATACCAAGAGATGGGTATGAGGATTTGGCCAATTTGAGCAGACCTCTTGACCTTGTCTTTTTCTCATCCTTATATTAGATCGAATTTTCCATGGTATTCAGGGCCCTTACTAATTTGATTCTAAGCTACTTTTCCTGTCTTATTACTAATTTCTTCATGCTCACCATTTACGTACATGACAATCAAGCCAAACACACAAGCCCCATACATTCCCCCATATTTTGTTTATGTTTTCTCTTTGGGACCTTCTCCCCATGAAGCATTCCTGAAATTCATCTTGTCCCTCTGGATTCTCATGCTCACCCCCCTTCTCCCATATTGCCTGGCTCCTGAAGACAAAGCTGAGTCTGCCTGATTTCTTGTGCCCTATAAGCACAGGCACATGTCTTGAGTACAACAGACACTCAAGGTAAAGAGAGAAGTTCAGTCAGAATGAGGCTAATCCGTGGGGAAACTTGTTTAAGTACAATGTAAGTCTGAAATCAATTGGGTTTGAATAATTCTTCTCTTTCTATTATTACAGTTCCCAGTTTTATCTTTTTTTTAAGATTTTTATTTATTTATCTTAGAGAAAGAGCACATGAGCAGGGGGAGGGGCAGAGGAAGAGAGAGAGAGAGAGTCCCAAGCAGACTCCCTGCCGAATGTGGAGCCCATGGCAGGGCTTTATCTCAAGATGCTGAGATCATGACCTGAGTTGAGCTCATGAGCCAGATGCCCAACTTGACTGAGCCACCCAGGCACGCCCAAGTTTTCTTATCTATTAAACACTTTCAGTCCTTCACCTTTTTTGGGGTCTCTGGTTTTCATGCTGCAGACACAGGTCTCTAAACAGTCCAAGGAGGTCTCCAGAAGCCAGGAAAGAGGGTGAGCTTTGGTAACACTTTCATCTTGGTATCAGAGTATTGCCTGTACTTCTCCTATATCCAATCTCAAGAAATCAGGCAGATGCCGAAAGTAGCTGAATTCCCCATATGAATTCAGAAAATGATTTGCAAACCTTTTTTTTAAAATTTGTGGGTTAATTAAAATAATCATTACCTTATTAAAATAATATTATATGTGAAATCTCACTGTATGGAAAAGACAAACGTGAACTCTCATATAAGATTTCCTGGTGATAACTATGTCTTTTTACTTCTTAGTACAGGGAGGGTGTTTTTCATACGGGAAATTTGTTTCCTGCTTTCGGGGGGACGGGAGAGGATCTCATAGTCCTCTCATCAGTTGTTTTTCCAAGTAGCTTCAATTCAAAAAAATCAATATGCCATTGAGGTACATTTTGGGGTAGCCTGCCTGGGACCCTACAAAGTCAACCTGGGAAGAAATCATCAAACAAGGAGGAGAAAATAAACCTTTTTAGAAGTACACATCATTCAGTTGGATATTAGGCCTCTAAAACCTGCTTTTGTTTGCTATAAATACTCAATTTCAACCTGATAAATTGTCATTTTGCTTAACTGTGGCCTTGTTTTAAGATGTGTTCTGGGCTGCATCTTAAAGATAGCATGACCAAAAGCCTTGGCTGTGCATGCACTGCTGCCTTGCTCCATTTGAAATAAGAAACAATATAGGTTTGAGTAAAGGAGGAAGTAATAGAAAGAGCATAAACTTGAAAATTCTGCAGATCTGGGTATTGCCTATAGATCTACTGCTTGAGATGTGTGGCCTTAGGCAATTTTCTTAATTTTACTGAAATTTGATTTCAATAAAATAGGTATACTAGTAACTGCCTTGAAAGATTATTATTATACATGTACACTGTATGTGATGCATCTGAAGGAGTTGCTTTTCAGTGAATAGTTTTCCTACCCCTCCCCCATACTTTCAAAGGGGAATATGAAATAGGAAGAGTTACTAAATCAAAAGCAACATCAAGTGAGAACTTCCCATTTTTGTCTATAGATTTTGATTAAAGAATATAAAGAAATCATTTTTATTTCATCTCATGCATTAATTCATTATTGTGGAAAGAGAAAAAAAGTGCATCTCACTTTCTCTCCGTTTCCATCTCTGATCTATGAGCCTCCCCAGATCCAAGCTTCTGTGAAGTCCTAGGCTCTGGATTGTGGTCTTAGCAAGATGAATGTAGGTGAGAGTCTACACAGAAGCTTCAGAGATCCCCAGAGAATTGGAATGTTGTGCACTCTGGGAAAACTTAGGCCCAAGAAAATATGAACCAGAGATTAATACATAAGTATTTCTGGGATTCTTTTAGTCATCAAGAAGCTAAAGGGACATTGAGCAACTGGATAAACCTTCACTGCTTTTGAGGCTGGAATTGTTGAAGGACATGGAGAACATGGCGGCCCACAGGGCATTAAAATAGTTTACTTCCCATTCCTTTCAAGATTGCTGTCACAATGCGACCAGGTATGCTAACAGAACAACTCATCTGTGGGACACAAGAGCCAGAGAGAGGAAGATCAAACAGAATAGGTGTGTGGCAATACCGAGCTACTGGACAACAATAGGAACAAAAACAAAATTATTTAAAGAGCTTCAGATACAGCACAGAAAAGAATGATGAATTCTTAATTTTTAAATTAAAATTTCAAAATATGAGCTGAATTACCAACAATGATCAAATAAGTCAAAAACTTGAATAGATCAATTGCCACAGAGATTGGTGAGGCATGCAAAGATCGACTGTTGTAAAGGCACCAAGTACAGATGGGCTCAAGGGTGAGTGCTCTTTAACTTAAAGGAAGAAATACTTCTAAAGTTATTTAGGCTTTTCTTTTATAAAAATGGAAACATTCCCACTTCATTTTATGAAACCAGCATTATATTCATACCCAACCAGATAGATACAGTACAAAAGAGAAATCTGCAGGCTAATCTCAATCATAATTTAAAATACAGCAACTCTAAATAAGCTATTAGCAAATAGAATCTGACAGTATATCAAAACTACAATATGACTAAAAAGATTTATTTTGGGAAATGTGTGGAAAGTTCAAGCCAGAAAAGTCTCAATATATTCCAACATATCAACTAATAAAGGAGAAAATACATATAAACCTGCCAGTGTCAGATACAGGCATTTGGTAAAATACACATTCATTTCTAAAACTTACTAAGTATAATAGAAACTAGTTAATGAAGTAACTTAAATAAAATATTTCCCCAAACCCAATAGCATATAATAGTCTAAAGAGGAAAACAATAGACCATTTATAATAGTAACAGAAGATAATACAGTGCCTACTATCACGATTATTAATCAACATTGTCTTGGCAATTTAAATAAATACAGTAAGATAAGAAAATAAGATAATGGGTATAAACATTGGAAGAGATACAGCTATCTATTTTTTGCGGATAATGTGATCGTGATAATGTGACCCAGAAAATCCTAGGCTATAGACAAAACTCTAAAAGTAATAAGAGCATTTGGTAGGCACCTAGATATAAGATAATTGTATTTGTATAACTAACACATACACACACACAAACTGACATACATACATATACGTATATGTGTGTATCTCCCATAAAATACTTTACAGAGCAACACTAGGTGATGTAACAGATAAACATTGGAATTCAGTGGCCCATCGTAACTGAACTTAATGTTTCCTTCATGAATAGATGAGAGTGGGATGGGTGGAAGGAACACCATTCCAGAGAGTCATTCAAGGAACTCAGGTTGATAGAGGCTCTGCCAACTTTATTTCAAGGCTCCGAAGGTTGCTTGAGGTATTAATATCTAAATGATGGCTAGAGAAAGAGAGAAAGCCTGGGATATTTTTGAGCCAGACCTGAAGCTACTGAACAACACTTCTATCACATTCTGTTAGCCTAAAGTCAGTCATTTGGAACCATGCAGAAATACGGGAATCTTGGAATTATAGTCCTTGGGGGTGCTGGGCAGCCATTCCCCAGGGATGACTTTTCACTCTGGAGAGAGATCAGAAATCTTCAGGGGATGGCTTACTTCTGTGTTATAAGTAGGCACTATTATTTCCATTTTACAGGGGAGGAAACAGAGGCACAGGAAGTTTAAATAGCATGTCCAAAACCACCTTGGCGGTAGTAGTAGATACAGGATTTGAATCCTGGCAGTCTCGTTCCAGAATCCATGGTCTTAACCACTATGCTACATTAGACTATTTCATACAGCTTTTGTCTATTTTAGAAATAAGCACCAAAAAATGGAGGTGGGAAAAAAATCATCTGCACTCGGGGAAGAAACTACAAAGTTATTAGGCATGTGTTTAATGAGAAAGACAAAGGTCCTATGTCAAGAAAACTATTAAGATGCCATTGAAGGCTATAAAAAATGAACAGATAAAAAAGTACTGCATATTCTTGGATAAAACTTAATAGCATGAATGTGTTGATTCTCCCAGAATTAGTAACCCCAAAAAGTGCATTTAAAAAAATTAGATAGACATTTATATGAAATAACAAATTGCTTAATATTAGTCTGCAAAAACACAACACTGGGTGGGGGGGGGATTGCCCTGCCAGATATTAGATTATACTACAATCAAATTAAAATGGAAATATCAGATAAATAGGTAAAGTAAAATAGAGAATCCTGGGGAAAAATATCTCACCATATATTAAAATTTAATAGATGTTAAAGATACTATTGTGATTCAATGGGAAAGGATAAATTATTAAACAATGGTGATAATGTAACTGCTCCTCCATGATGAAGAAAATAACATTGGACCTTTTTATTTCATCCCCTATGAAAATAATTCCAGATGGATGAAAGTCTTAAATGTAAATAACAAAAAGGTGTAAAAAAAAAATCTTAGTAAAAATCAAGGAGATTATATATTCAATCTAAAACCAAGAGAAACCTTGTTAACCAAGACAGGAGACCACAAACCATTAAAGAAATAAATAAACATACTTGCTTATACAAAAATCATGTGTAAAATGCTTCCCGCATAGCAAAATATAAATCAATAAACAAACTATGTATGGGAGGGGGCAGCAGTGCAGCCAACGAAGAATTGATAACTTTAAATATATGTAAATAGCTCTTACAAATTGACAAGAAAAACAAACAATTGAAGAGAAAAATGAGCCAAAAAATATGAATAAACAATTCAAAGAAAGAGAAATCCAAATGGCTAGCATACACATTTAAGACTTCTCCAACTCACTAGTGGTCAGGGAAATACAAATTAAAGGAACAATGAAATGTCACATACCTATCAAACTGACAAAAATTGTAAAAGCCTCTATTACTTATTCCTGATGGAGAATTTAAGTATACATTCATCCATTGCTGATAGAAATCTGAATCGCTAGGTCCTTTGGAGAAAGCAATCTGGAAATATCTATTTAAAAATACACATTTGACCAGGCAATCCCATAGAAATAACCAAATCACATCTCAAGATATAAGTGGTTCGATCCATTATAAAAATAAAGTGAACTTGTGAGCTATAATATTTTTGAAAAATAAAAATGATACATTTATTTACATGACTGCTCTCCTTTCATCAGTGAAGATCTGCCAGTCATCAAGTGCCATCCTCGTTCTAAGTTTGAAGTGTCAAAACTGGTATACCTCTGTGGCTCAGCAGTCAGTGCTCAGTTAAGGCTAATTTAGGATAGGCCTCCCATGTTTGGCCTAATCTCAAGGTGTCTAGACCTCTGGGTTCAAGCTGAGATGATGAGAAAAAGGTTTTCCCTACTAGGCTTGGGACAGAATGGAAGGGTGTGTGCAAGGACTTCCCTGTGAACTCTCTCCAAGGAAAGTTCAGGAAGGGGATATAGTCAGGAGGAGAGAACAATATAGGAATGTTTCAGTAATCGACCACCAATACTGTGGTCCATTGTGGCAGTATTGGCCCCCAATTTGCTCAGACTGCCCTTAAGTAGTCTTCTCCCACACTGACTCTGGGCTTGGTCATGTGGCTCGCTTTGGTCAAGCAAGGAGAGACTTGAAAAATGCTTGCACATTTGGGCTTGCTTTCTCTTGTTGCCCTTGGGAACCCCAAGACTAACACAGTGTGGACATGACTGATCCAGTCCACTGGATGATGAGTGACATTTGGCCTAGTTATCCTAACAGCCAGCCAACCACCAACCAACTGCCTGACACATGAATGAGGCCATCAACCACTAGCTGATGGAAGATGCCTGAGTGAGCCCAGATGAGATCATTACAACTGCCCAGGTGGGCACAGCTCAAAATGTCAACCCACTAAATCTAGAGCTAATGAAATGGATTTTGTTTTAAGGCACTAATTTTGGGAATGGTTTGTTACATCCCTAAAGCTGCTATACTACCAACGGGCCAGGAAACAAAAATGTCATAAACCTTGAGAATCTCTCGAACATCCATGTTTTAAAGTGAGAGGCTTATGTGAATATAATCAAGTGTAAATCTACAGAAATGCATCTGAGTAGAGAGATGGTATAACAGAAAGGAGACAGGAAGGCAAGGCAAAGCTTACATGGATCAATAAGAATATCTAATCAAATTGATTCAGCCAGTGAAAGAAAACAAACTGAAGTATGAAATAAAAGCATTGAAAAAGTGTGAATCCTTGGATTGTATGAATAATGGAGTTTGAGTATGAGCATATCTAATTTCTCTAATATTAAATTAAAGTTCTAAAGACATATGGTATACTGGATGTAAAAACAGGAGACTCCAAGAACTGAATTATTTTTTTAAATTGAATCATTTTTGTAAAAAATCCAAGCAATTAGTGTGAATAAGTGCTTATGATATAAAGCTTGGAAAGGATTGTTTTAAATATGAGGCATACAGTAAGGAGCTGGGGAGTGATGGTCAATGTATGACCAAATGAAATCCACTGAAACAGGAATTATTTTTTTTTTAAGATTTTATTTATTTATTTGACACAGAGAGAGACACAGCAAGAGAGGGAACACAAGCAGGGGGAGTGGGAGAGGGAGAAGCAGGCTTCCCGCAGAGCAGGGAGCCCGATGTGGGGCTCGATCCCAGGACCCTGGGATCATGACCTGAGCCGAAGGCAGACGCTTAACGACTGAGCCACTCAGGCACCCCGAAACAGGAATTATGATCATGAATTTCTCCTGAGCTTTGTTTTCCATTACTGTCATCAATGAGCAATGATTTACTTCTCTGCCCAACTCCTTGTCTTATTCCCAAAGGATCACTTTAAAAAGCCTTTATTAAGTACTTTGGGTAGACTTAGAAAGATAAGACCTGTAGTTGAAAGAATGGTGTCCAACCTGTGTTGGATGTGGAGTCACACCCTATCCCCAAAAGATTTCTCAGGAAAAACACCATTCTACAGTAATATACAGGTTAGGCATTTGAAAGCACGTACAGTATGTTATCTATTAAAACTACCTTACTGTCCTGGGAAGGTATGCATTCTCCCCTTTGTGTGGATGAAAAACTTTAGACTTTGCAGATTAGCCAGCACCCTGACTCTTGCCCCCAAGGTGTTAGTGGTTCCAAATATAGCAAACTGCCTCTAACTGCTAAGTGGCTGGAAAACTCACTCCTAGTTCTTGATTGTCCACCAAGACATTGGTTTGAAAAGCCTGGTGAAAAGCCCTATTGCTAATGGAGGTTCCTCATCCCAGATGTCACCTTTCAAGTCCTCCAGCAGATCACAGGCTTTACCTGGGCCTTGAATGCCTTCTTCATTGTAGAGACGTCCCAGCTTGTCCTCACTGTTAACTAACACTCTCATTTTTCTCAGCCCTCTTGCCCTTGCTGCTCCTGGGCTCCCGATAGCTCTATGACAACTAAGTCAAACATACACTTTTATAAATCTGGGGGCAATCGTTTTGCCAAATTAATTTGTTCTGCAACTGCAAACCTAAAAGCTCCTTTGAAGGAAAACAAGAGAGCACAAAGAGTTGGATTTTAATTTTTGGACACACAGACCATGTTCTCCAGAAATTTAATTTTCTAGATTAATGAATCATATCAGCTATTGTAAATTAGAAATTCCTTTTACAGCATGGAAAACAATGCAAATAAATTGAATCTGCTTACTGAAGAAGACATTGTGGTGGCCATGTGTCACACACACTTAAACATGGCTTTGTGTTTTTTAGGCTGTGTTGAATTGGTTCTTTGCAGCTAGAAATCCCCTTTTGAGCTTCTCATCAGATTGGTCTGTAAAAAGGACTAGGGTTTCCTCACTTCCTGCCCTCCATTCCCCTACCCTTTTTTTATAATTTAGGAAGGATCTGAACCATCTGGAAATGCTGAAATAGCAAAAAATCCAGTCCAACAGGCTATTTATGCAATAACAATAGTAGTTTACATCTATTATCATATCATTTCCAAAGCATGGCTACACGTGTGATTTCATTTGATCCACATACATTTCTAAAGCATGTATACAGAAGAAGTGATTGGGAGAAACTAGCATTTTATCTCCATTTCAAGAACAGGAGCGTTTAAGAAGAAAGCTTAGGGCATTTGCTGGCCACCAGTGGAAGGATTGCAGAGGGAGCCTTCTCCCTCCAAGCCAGCTTACTCTCTCCTACAGCCTGCCAGTTAGGCTTATCAGAGTTACTAACCCATTGCGGGGAGAAGAGCTTTCTACAGCCCTTCACAAGCCCTACCACTCCGTATTAGAGAGAGAGTGGAAGTTCCAAGGGCAGGATATAGGAGACATGGCTACCCTCAGCCTGCCCTAAACCATCTATATTTATTTCTTAGACCCAATGTCTTAAAATGGGAATAAGGATACTTGCTATATTCACTAGCTTGTTTTGATGAAAAAGTTAAATAATGGATATTAAAGCCTTCTGTGAACCACAAATTACTACATATATGTCAAAGGCAGGACAGAAAATCTGGAAGGAGGGGAGGCTTCCTTCTCTGAGGCCCTGGTCTAGCCTCTGGAGTCAGACAGTACGTAAGACAGTTTAGATATAGTATCTCATTTAATCCTCACATCAGCCCAGGGAGCTGAGTAGTATTACTATTAGGCCCCTTAATTTTCTTCCTAATTATTTTAAATTATGAAATAAAATTCGAACATTTTGTAATAAAAAATATACCAGTTCAGAAAATACAGCCCAAGCATCTTCCCCACCCAGATCTGCAGATGTTAACGTTTTACAAATATTCTTCAGATGTCTCTTTTTCTCTTCAAGAAATAAAATGTCTCTTTTTCTCTCCAAGAAATAAAACATTCCTGTCACTTCTCCCACCTTCGTCACGTCCCTGTACCTCACGGGCATTCCTCCTGTGGATGTTTTTATACTTTTACTATTTGTATCTGTATCCATAAGAAACACACACTAAATTTTTGTGTTTTTAAAAATTTATGTTGGGGGGGCACCTGGGTGGCTTCGTTGGTTAAGCGTCTGCCTTCAGCTCAGGTCATGATCCCAGGGTCCTGGGATCGAGCCCCACATCAGGCTCCCTGCTCGGCGGGGAGTCTGCTTCTCCCTCTGCCTCTGCCTCTCCCCTCCCCCTCCCCGCCCCAGGCTTATTGCTCTCTCTCTCTAATAAATAAATAAAATGTTTTTAAAAATTAAAATAAAATAAAAATTTATGTGTGTTTTAGCCTACACGATATGCCTTCTTTTACATTTTTCTTTCAACATTATGTTTTTGAGCCTTATCCATGTTGATAAATGATCTCAATTTGTTCATTTTAATTCTTGCATGCTATTCTAATGTTGGAATAAACCATGAATCATTTATCTGTCTCTTCACTAGTAGAAGGCTTGTTTACACTATTTTGCTGCCAAAAACATATTTTGCTGTGCGTGACAGCAAATATGTTTATAATAAACATATCAGTAAATATTTTCCTATATAACAGTGACCAAGTTCTTCTATCAATATATTAAGAAGTGGGACCACCAGCTTATAGACTGTGAACATCTTCACCTGTGTAAGGTGTTGCCAATTTCTGTCCCAAATGTAATAATCAATCATTCTTCTGTCACGAGGGTATGAGTTCCCACACACCACATCTGTGCCCACACTTGGGGTTATCAGAGTTTTAAATAGACATCCATCTGACAGACATAAAATGGCACTTCATTGCTGTTTTAATTCCTCTTCTTTTTCTGTCCACAAAAACTCAAAAATAACTTCTCCAAAGTCTATCTATGGAGGTTCCAGACGATGAAAGCATTTGAGAAGTTCGGTTCTGGTCTGATCTAAGTCTTCTGTGGATCCGGTGAAGTCTGGCAAAATGGAGCCTGGGAAAGCCTCGCTCACATCAGTCTGAAGGCTCAGAGTTATTTTCTCTTCTCAAAGCCACAGCCAGAAGTTGAAGCTGATCATCTACTGCCTGAAGCTGCTAGACTGACCCCCTTGGCTCTAGCCTGGATCCCTGGGACTTGGCCCCGGACCTTCACTGAGAGGTTCCTGTGGACTGAATTGTGTCCCCTTCATACGTTGAAGGGGACACAATTCATATGTTGAATCCTTGATGTGAGGATTATTTGGAGATGAGACATCTGGGAGACAATTAGGTTTTAGATGAGGTCATGATGATCCTCACGATGGCATCAGCACCCTTGTGAGAAGAGACACCAGAGAGCTTGCTCTCTCTTTTTCTCTCTCTCTCTGTCCTGTGAGGACACAGGGAAAGGACCCAGTTATAAGCCAGGAAGAAAGCTCTCACCAATAACCAAATCAGCCACAACCTGGGTCTTGGACTTTCCAGCCTCCAGAAATGTGAGAAAAATCACTGCTGTGTAAGCTGGTGTTTTGTTATGGCCCCCCAAGCATACTAAAATAGGGGTTAAGAACTCAGACCCTGAAGTCGGATTAGTTGGCTTAAATTGCCATTCCCCAATTTACCAACCATATGGCCGTGGGAAAGTGTCTCAAGTCTCCTGGCCTCAGTTTCCTTATCTATAGAGATCTTCATAGTTTTTATGTCACAGAATTGTCACATAGGTTAAAATGAGTACTGAATGTGAAACACTTAAACCAGTGAGTGGCAGTTGAAAGTCTCAGTAAATCTTAGCTAAGGTCATTATTTACATTATTAGACAGGAGCTTTTGTTACGTGGTTCCCATGCTTAATTACTTCATGTTTCCCCCTTAACTACAACATAAACTATAAAATCGAGGCTTCCTAGCATCTGGCCACACCTTCCTGTCTAGATTTATGTGTCACAGGGGCCTCCATGAACCATCTGCCAGTCACACCTGTTCATACACTGTCCTCCACCAGTCTGTGTGCCTCGCTGCATTTGTCTTTGAACTTGCCAATTCTGCTGCCTAGAAGCCCCTATTCTTCATGGTTTTCTCTACTCACCTCAGTCCTACTCAGCCTTTGAGAGTCTGGCCCAAATCTCTTGTGTCAGGTAGAATAATGCCCCCTTGTCCACGTCCTAATTCCCGAAACCTATGAATATGTGGCTTTATGTGGGAAAATGTGATGAAGATGAAGGATCTTAAGATGGGAATATTTTCCTGGGTTATTTGGGCGGGCCCAGTGTAATCAAGTCAGTTCTCATCGGGTGGGAGGGTCAGAGTCCGGAGATGTGATGGCAGAAGCAGAGGTCAAGGTGACACGAGGCCACAAACCAAGGAATGTCGGTAGCTTCTAGAAGCTAGAAAAGATAAGGAAACAGATTCTCCCCCCAGAGGCTCCAGCAAAAAGGCAGCCACACTGAGCCATTTTAGGCTTCTGATCTCCACAACTGTAAGAGAACACATCTGTGTTGTTTTAAGCCACTAAGGTTACAGCAACGATGGGAAATTATCTCCCCTTGACCATGGAGACTACCCTAATTGTTTCTCTAAGCTCCCTTGGCAAATGTTGTCCCTTGGCAAATGTTGATTTGAACCCATGCCAGCCCTTTGCCCTCAGCCCTCCTTTCCACCTCCAATGCTGACTTCTATGACCAGTAAAGAAAGTATCTTCAACTCCCTTATGACTGGCTTAGATTCTTCCTATGGGCAGGCAGGACACAGGTGGGAAGCTGGAAGGTGGCTCTTGGTGGTGTCTTGCGGCAGCACCTAGAACCACACTGGTTGCAGGAGCTGTGTTGGTGGCAGTGACAATGGCGGCTGTGGCAGCAACAGTCCTCGGAGTTATACTCAGGCAGCTGAGCTCCAGCAGCAAGGGCTTTAGCAGCATGGCACACTGGCCTCCAGGCAAAGTTTTTTCTCTGAAGATCCAGAAACATGCTAGTTTCCTCCAAATACTATGAGTAACTTTATCTTCCCCTCTTTTAATAACTCCAGCCCTTGAAATACCCTTGCAATCAATTACTGTCTTAAAATTCTTCTGAGGAGGCGCCTGGGTGGCTCAGTCAGTTAAGCATCTGCCTTTGGCTCAGGTCATGATCCCAGGGTCCTGGGATGGAGCCCCGAGTTGGGCTCCCTGCTCAGCGGGGAGTCTGCTTCTCCCTCTCTCTCTGCCCCTCCCCACACTTGTGCTCTCTCAAATAAATAAACAAATAAATAAATCTTTTGAAAAAAATATCTTTTGTTTAATAAACCCAGAGTTGTTTCTCTTTTCCTGATTGGATCATGATGATATAGTTCTTGACATATTATTCAATATTTAAGATGTATTTTCATGTGTGCATGTTTTATATCCTACACTAGTCAGTAAATTAACAACAATTAAGCATAATGGGAAGAGGTATGGTGTATTGTGTTAATGATTGTTAGATGCCACATCATACCACAAAATCATAGTGGCTTAACACTATAATAAAGGGTACTATGCCACTTAATGACTAAGGGATTCAGCCTCCCTCAGTCTATGACATGTCATATCAGCATATGCCTTCCAGTGCAGACAGAGATGAAGAAGTCTGACCAAAGCATAAGTATTCTGGTCCAGAAATGACTCATTTCCCATTCATTTGCCCCAATGCAATGGCAAGGGACATTAGGAAATATAAGGAGCACATGATTTTTTTTTTTTTTAACTTTATTGTCTCAGCCATAGGGAGATTTTCAAACCAGATAGACTGGGGTTTAAAATCTGCATTTTTGTCTCTTATTAGCTATGTGGCCTGAATCAATTTACTTAAACCCTCTGACCATTGATTTTCCATCTATAATAATTCTCAACCTGCAGGGTTGTTGTAAGTATTCATTGGGATGATGGCCATGGTGATAGAAATGATGATGATGATGATTGAGAATGCTCACAATATGCAGACACAGAGCCAAGAACTTTACATACATAACCTCATCTCATTCGGTTCTCAAAATATTCTCTACAAGGTACTAAAATATCCCCATTTTATAGGAGAAACTGAAGTACAGCTGTGAACTTGCTTAAGAGCACATGGCTAGAAAATGACAGGTGCTATTTCAGTCATAGCTGTCTGACTTTAAACTCCATGTTCTTTCCGTGATGCTTAAAATATGAGTCATAAACTCTTAAACTCTTAATCCATGTCAATCCTGGACTCTGCAACAACAATCAAAACAACCACAATAATCACTTATCACTTGCATAGTACTTACTATGCGTCAGGCTTTATTCTTAGTTTTATATATATATATATATATCTTAATTTATATTTATATATATATATAATTTATATATGTATATATCTTAATTTCCCCATTTTAAAAATAAAAGATACAGTTAAGTAACTTGCCCAAGGTCACACAGCTAGTAAGTGACTCTTACAAAAGACTTAGCAAGACAATTCTATGGTTAATTATATTGGAGAAACACCATTTGCTAGATCCATACTTTTGGAGATTCACAATTTAGAATATATTTTTAGCTTTCAGAAACCCTGTGCTCATGAAACCCATTTATGTCCTAAACATATTTGCCATGGAATACTTTGTCTTTTCTTCTAGCATGTCGAGGGACTCGTTCCTTGGACCTCTGGCTGGTAAAGTCTGGACCAGATTGTCCAAGTCAACCTGTCCTTGTAGTGCTTTGAGGAAAGAACCTGGTGTTTGCTCTTCCAAAAAGCCTCAACTAGAATGAAACCAGGGGCTGCAGCCTGGGTGACAGTTTACAGTCTGGCTGCCCTTCCTTCTGTACAAGCCCAAAACATTACCTTCTCCCTTTTTCCCGATGACCACATCCTCAGGAAAACTCAATCCATCTTCCTGACAGGTCAGTTCCGTTAGACACAGGCCTGCTGTAACATGCTGTTAGGAGTATTCTTGGTTAAGTGGTGTTTGGGGCAGCTCTCGGCAGGGTGCCCTCACGCTTCTGCGTGGTCTGCAGGCCACACATGACTCTGTTTGTTTCAAATAAGCCTGGCCCTGAACTACCAATCATTTCTTACTGCATGCACCCTTCAGCTGAGAATGAGCACGAGGAGGAGAAAGTTTGCTCAGGACCTTGATCAAGTGGGAGGGAGGGGACTGTGGAAATAATAAAGCCCATGCATTGTTTATCACTATTATTGCTTTTTGCAAACAGCTTCATTCCATTGACTTCTCACTTTTAAATGAGCTGGGAAGAGGGCCAAAGTTGTTTTTCAGACTCCCCTGAGAGAATGTGAGTGAGTCCATGGCATTTGTATTTTATTAACTCAGAGTTTTTCTTTTGTTTCTTCCAAATAATACAGGGAGAAATTAGACTCTTATTTTAAGTTGAATTCAGGAAAGCTAGCAGACCCTTAACCATACACTAATTATTTCTTTCAGTATAGAAACATAAAGAGCCCCTGAAACCAAAAAAAATCTGAGCAAGGAGCAAACAGAAGATAAAATGTCATCCTCCCAATGCCCCCTGGAAACCAGAATATAGAAAAGCAGTGTCATTAAACATTATAAAAGAGAAATTTGTCTTCAAAGTGGGCATGATTCCTTTGTTTCTAGGTATGTTTTGAGAAGAGGGATATCAAAAAGGCTCTTTATTGATACAACTGCAAGATTGTTTTGTGACTATGTTCTGAACCTGCAGAATGTAGATTTGGAATATACACCAGAAATTTTTAGGATATTCACAATGTATTCTGATAGCCAGGCAAAGATACCAGAAAGTAGATCAGCCAAATGCTAATTCTCCACACATTCAAAGGGATTGGCATTAATCAGCTGAGAAATAAGACATGCATGGATTTTGCAAGTTTAACTATTTGCAAATCAGGGAAGGAGAAGCCATGTGGCTTGTGGCATGCTGGTCTCTGGCTTTCTAATGGCTCAGTGTTGTCCAAGAGAGCACCCTGGGTAGAAAACCCTGATCTAATCAGTGGGAGTGGGATTAATGGGGTGGGTATGTCATAACATGCATGGTAGAAAATCCGTAATACATGCAAGAAGCAAGGAAAGAGAGTGAGAATTGGAGGGAAGGTTGCTGGAAAAGAGAGTAATAATCGATCAAGGTGGCATGATTCTTTCTTCAAACAATTGTTTGGAGTTTTTGATTTCCCAGCAGTCTCAGGGTATCCCCTCATCTCAGCAGACTCAAAAGAGCTTCTGTGTTTTCCCTTTGCCTTTTCACTCCACTGGTGCCTGCTTTTGGCTACCTGAACTGAAAAGATGCTGGTTAGATGCTGGTGAGATGCTGGTGAGAATGTCCAAACCTCTCCAGCACCAGGTAGAGAGCCATCTGGGGAATCTAAAGTAAGGACCAGGGGCCTCCCAAAGGCTCCCAGGCCAGCATCTCAGAGAGGGTACACTCTGAGACTCTTCCTCCTGACTCTATTCTGATGCAGCTGACTATTGGCTGAGAGTGTGGGGAGGGTAGAAGGAGAGGAGGGTGCTGGAAAGAGCAGAAACCCTGGTGCCTGCCAGACTCTGGCCAAACCCCAGTTTCATCAGTGACTAGCAGTGGACTGTTTTCTTCTCTGTAAAATCTTTCTCTGTAAAAATTAGGGTGACACCAAGTACCTCACAGAGTCGCTCTAAGTTTCTAAGTGTTTTGTTTTGGTTTGGTTTGGTTTGGTTTTAGAGGTAGAGTTTAGTGGTTCATCAGTTGCATATAAACACCCAACGTGCATCATATCACGTGCCCTCCTTAATGCCCATCACCTAGTTACCCCATCTCCCCACCCACCTCCCCTCCAGCAACCCTCAGTTTGTTTCCTAGATCGAGTCTCTTATGGTTTGTCTCCCTCTCTGATTTCATCTTATTTTATGTTTCCCTCCCTTCACCTATGATCCTGTTTTGTTTCTTAAATTCCACATATGAGTGAGATCATATGATAATTGTCTTTCTCTGTTGACTTATTTCGCTTAGCATAATACCCTCTAGTTCCACCCACATCATTGCAAATAGTAATATTTCAATATTTTTAATGGCTGAGTAATATTCCATTGTATGTATATATATATGTATATATATACCACATCTTTATCCATTCTTCTGTTGATGGACATCTCTGCTCTTTCCATAGTTTGGCTATTGTGGACATTGCTGCTATAAACATTGGGGTACAGGTACCGCTTCAAATCACTATGTTTGTATCCTCTGGATAAATACCTAGTAGTGCAATTGCTGGGTCATAGGGTAGCTCTATTTTTAACTTTTTGAGAAACCTCCATACTGTTTTCCAGAGTGGCTGCACCAGCTTGCATCCCCACCAGCAACGTGAGAGGGTTCCCCTTTCTCAGCATCCTTGCCAACATCTGTTGTTTCCTGACTTGTTAGTTTTAGTCATTCTGAAGGTGTGAGGGGGTATTTAAGTTTTAAATGAGAACACCTGTCAGTGGCTAGCCGAGTGTTTCACAGTGTTGGCCCCGGACTCCTCTCCGCCAGCCGGCAGCCTGAGTCAGGGCACAAGGGAGTCTTACACCTTCAGCATCCACAATGTAACAACATAACACACAACAACGTAACAACAGGTCTTGGCCCAACACTGAGCAAAACATGCAGTCTCTGTCCTTATAAAGCATACAGTCTGATAAGGAGATAACCAGGCATTACAATCATGGAAATACAGGAGCATAAATCAGGAGAAATGCAATATGAAGAGATGAGGTGCTGTCCTGGCCCATGGCAGACCACAAAAGGGCTTCTGCTGGTCAAGGGATAGGTTTTCAGGAGCAAGGAAGGGTCTCATGCCCCCAAGGATTTTGACCAACTCCTGCTGTCTAGGTTCCCTTTCCCAAGGCTCAGAGGCTCTTCTTCCTCAGTCAGCTTTGAAATGCAGTTTGTCCAGGGAGAGGTGAGGCACTGATTTATAATCCCAGTTGAAAGAATTTCCTTCCTGGAATCAGTGATAAAGGGACTGTATGCGTTTGGGGGTTAGAAGAAAAAAAGGCAAAAAAAAAAAAAAAAAAAAAAGAAAAGAAAAGAAAAGAAAAAGAAAATGTAATTCCAAAGAAACACTGCAACAATTTCAAAGTGCTGAACTGGTTTTTGACAGTCCTTCATTTCAGGCATTTGCAGGCTAACCTGTATGGTCCAATCAATATGCCAACCCATGGTCAGCCTGGACCAGCTCCAGAGGCCAGTCCTGCCCTTCCGAAGCATACAGAAAGACTATGTGTAAATTGTAATTCAACAAAGTAAGATTTAAAACAGAGGCATAGAGACTATGTTATGGAAGACTGGAGAACTACTCTAAGAGGGACATCTGAGCAGAGAAAGTTCTGGCCACATTTTCTTCTTTTAACCAAAAAAAATTCAGTGAGATATATGGATAAGTTAGAGTACACTCCACCATGCTGCAGTAACAAACCCAAGTCTCTGTGACTTAACCAGGGTCGTTCAGAAACTTAGGTTCCTTTCATTTTGTCGTACCTCCATATTCAGAATGTGCCTTCCAGAGTCACCATGGAAGGAGAAAGGAGCATCAAGAATGGGAGGTTTTTAAGGGCCCAGAGTGGCTCCTATTATTTCTCATCTCATTCTATTTAATCTAGACTCAGTCACATGGTTCCAACATATCTCAAGGACTCTGGAAATAAAGCTTAGCTGTGGAACTGGAAGGAAAATGAAATGAGTTTTGCAAACACATAGCAGTATCTTTCACACAAGGGACTGACCCACACATTGGGGAGGCAATGAGGTATTATGCTTTTGAGAATCGTAGGTAGATTCAGATAAGGCTGATTTGAGTTTGAATCAGAGTTCCACCCCCTTGCTATCTTTATCAATCCAGGCAGTTTCCTTGCCTGTAATGATGAGGTTAATAACAATGCCTAGTCCATAAGGTTGTCACAAAGATTTGACTGAGATTGTTCTTGCCATGCCGTATATGCTCGATAAATGATAGTCATCATTTCACAGTGCGAATCCCTTGCCATGACCTACCTGCATCTACATCAAATGGTTTCTTAATGCAAATGTACTTGTGATTTGTACATAATATTCTGACTTCAGGGCGAAAGCCTATTGCTTTCTCCCAAGGTAAACCTCTACTCCCACCCATCTATAGCTAAGGCTGTGTTGAAGTGAGTTCTCTCCCTCCTTCCTGCAGAATCTCTGAAGTTCTGAAATACTGAATAAAGAACCTCATATATTGGAAATTTAAGCATCTGACTCTCCATGAACCTTAAGCTTTCATGTTTTCATTTAATAGTATGGAGATTCAGATGATAAATTTTCCAATATAGCACATTTATCGTGGTGAGCACTGAGTAATGTATAGAATTATTGAATCACTATATTGTACACCTGAAACTAATATAACACTGTATGTTAACTATACTAGAATTAAAATAAAAACAATAAAATTTTAAAAATATTTTATATAAAGAAGTAGAGCATCAAATTTTCTGCTAGCAAAGATCCTGTGGTTCTCAGGAGGCCTTATCAATGTAGAAGACAAGAAGTAGTTGTGCCTTTCTCTTCCTTTCCTGGGGAAAAGAGAAGCATCAGTGAGCCAACAATGTGTAAGGACAATTTTGTTCCATGCCTAATTCTGTATTTAAGCAGATGTGAACATGACCCAGTGGTATACTACAGTATTACATAAAGGCTCACAAAAGTCTATTGTGAGTATATCTTCCTAAAATCTTGTTCCATGGCATAACGTAGGGTCTTTTGCTGGAACAGCATTTGCTGTCCTATGTATTAAATAACTGTTCTCATAAGGTTTATTTATTTATTAACTTGGAGATTCTGAATTTTGGATTTTTTTTAGTACGTGAGGTACCATGTTTAGTGACATGATGTTGGTAGCTTGAAATTGCCACAGAGGGAGTATTTACACCATGGAAATTGACAAACACTAAAAATTCATGCTTATTTTATTTATTTATTTATTTATTTATTTATTTATTTGGATGGGAAAGAAGGCTACAGAACCACTTGTTAAATACTTACTAACACATCACTGGTATAACCCTCTAAAAACCACACACACCCAATATACAAAGAAGAGCCCAGTAGTCAAAGGGATTTCAGATATTTTGGTGACAACAAGGTTAATATATCTATGGGTAATTGGATTTATTTGTTGTTATGCTTTATTTTTTAAAAGATTTATTTATTTATTTGAGAGAGAAAGACAGCAAGAGAGAGAGAGAGAGAGAGCCTGAGCAGGAGGGGCAGAGGGAGAGGGAGAAAGGATCCCAAGCAGGTTCCACACCCAGCCTGGAGCTCTATGTGGAGCTCAATCCCAGGACCCTGAGATCATGAACTGAGCTGAAACCAAGAGTCAGTTGCTTAACTGACTGTGACACCCAGGTGCCCTGTGTTATTATGCTTTAAATATAACTTTTATTGTTTATATCTTTTTGCAAAAATGACATGCTTATTGTGTAAAAAGAAGAAAGTGAGAATTGCCCATAAGTCTACCATCCCGAGATTACTTCTGTTAATATTTTGGTTTCCTTTCATTTATAAACAGTAACATCAAAAATAGTGTCATATCATACATATAGCTTTCCCACTTTGCAATATATTTTGATCACCTTTCCAGGTAATCATGTATTCTTCTCCAACACAACTTCTAGTGGTTGTTTGGCATCATTAGGGCATATATTAATTACAAGCATTATACATAGTGTCAACCTTTTTATTGGAAAAAGAAGTGTCTCTGTTTACTACTGAGGGGTGGACAATTTCCCATGACCTTCTGCCACATTCATATTGACAGGTCAGGATAACAAGTACAGTGGCAGTCTTTTAGCCATCTGGCTGAGCTCACTTCTTCTCTAGTCTATGTCTGATGATTTTTGAGGTTTCTCACAGCTGCTTTCCACCCACTCTGCTCACCCAGAGAGAATAAATGAGAGGATGTTTCTAGGTAAAGAGAATTGCTCATGATTACCTGGAAGGGTTGTTTTGCATCCAGAAGAGAGATGTGAATGGAAAATCCATTTAAATAAATGAAGTCGAACATCCCTGAGCACAAACATACCTTCCCATCCCACCAGTGAGTTCGCCGTCTCTCTGATGCTCAAACATCAATTAAAATAATTATTCTTAAATTATCATTTCAATCCACTTTTCACACAAAGCAGCATTAAACATCTGTAGATTCAGCTCAGAGCTATTATCTCTGAGGTGATATTAATTATGATGCTGGTTGGGTGAGACTCTCTGAAACCAGTTTAAAATCTGTCACAATCATCCCATCCCCCAGCTCCCAATCCCTTACCCCAATCTCTTTTCTTCTTTATTCCATTGCACTTTGATCATTTTCTCACATGCTATATAATTTACTTATTTATTCTATTTATTATCTTTCCCTCTGCTAGAGAGTAAGCTCCACGAATGTAGGGAAGTTTGTCTATCTTGTTTACTGATGTGACCTCACACTTAGAAGAGTGACTGGCATATAGTTGGTGCTCCCCAAATATGCATTTTAATTAATCTCATGGCCCTGATATAAATTTGGAGGCCTTGTATCATGGCTATTTTTTTCTCTACACCTGTGAGAACACCTGTGAGTTGGATGTCAACATCAGTCATTAAACAAGAAGGCAGAAGAACTGAGTTCAAGGCGGTCTCTCCTTTCATCAGGAACAAAAACAGTTTATTTGCTTTAAGAGAATTAAAGGAAGAGGAACAGGAGATGATGTCAGAGCCTTCAAAGAAGTCCATCTATGCCAGTATTCTTTTCTTGAAACTGTGTCTAGATGTATATATTTCCAATGCACCCTTGTCATCTAACCCTTTTTGACATCAGATCATGGTCCAGGGTCTTATAGGTACCATTTAATGTGCATCCACTAAATGTTGTCCAGGAACTGACCTGGACACTAGACACACAGTAATTATTTTCTTTTAATACTGACAAGCCCAAAAGCTATGTATTGCTATCTCCATTTTACCGATCACATTGAGATTGATAGGTGCTGAGTAGCTTATTCAAATGGCGCTGGGCATGACCGTGTTTGAGCTGAGCTGATCTAAGTCCAAGACTATAGTCTTACTACTGAATGGCTCTGCCTCACTACAAGACTCTGGGCACCAGATTCTGTCCTCCTCAGTTTTCTAATCTGTAAAATGAATTTAAAACTGGGTTCTTTGGAGGTTTGGAATAAAGATTAAATGAGATATGTGCAGAATTTGATTATTATAGTGCCTGATACTCAGTAAGTACAAGTTTCTTTCCATATTTACCTTTTGATAAATAGAAAAACCAAGACAGAGTGATAAAACAGCTTAGCTTAAAGTACTGTTTACAGGGGTAAGCAAATGAGACATAAATCCAGGTTTCTACACAGGTCCATCTGTGCTTCCTGGCCCATCCAAATCCAAATCCTGGCAAATCACAAATCACAAATTCACAAATCCAACCAGGGTAGCAGGTACATCTTCACTGTGAATATCCTTTCAGATTCATGATAAGGAGGAAAAACACAAAAATAACAGCACAATAGCAAAAATAAATTTTAAAACACTTGGTTCATTTTCCTAGTGCTGATTAAAGCCAGAAAAAGGAATAGCTATTATTTATAATGTCCCTACTACTGGACCAGCTCTGCTAAAGCATCACACACACAGTATGTACTATTCATCTTATTTTTCAGATTTAGATACTGAGGCAAAAGGAAGTTAAGCAAATTACTCAAGGTCACAAAGCCAGGGAGTGATGGAGGTGGAAACTGAATCTAGATCTGTCTGAGCTGAACACCCCATTTTTAATCTGTATTTATTGCTGATGGAATGACTTCTGGTCTCATGACATTGACTCCCCAGTGATATTGTGCTTCCTTTCGAGGTTAGCCATCTCAGCCATGAAGATAATTGTGAGTATAAGCCTTTTAATGACAAGGACTGAGCCATATTATTAACATATCACTCGTTACACCTAGTACAATGCTTTATTGCTTATGATACTAAAATAAATATTTTTGGTTAATTCATCCATAAAAGACCTCGACTTGAATTCCTTGGGGGAAATATCAGGGCTAACTGATCAGACTTGATCACTCAGGGCTAACTCCATAGTAAATAAGACTCCCACTATGAGATGAAGAGAAATGAAAAGCTTTGTGATCACATGTAAACAAATGTTGCATTTTGGAGTTGGTTCTCAATGACAACAACTTCTCATTTGGCACAAGTTTATTCTAACACTTCCCCCACTTGCTTAATTTCTCCCAGCCACTATAGTTCTAGTGTTTATGTAAAGACCCAAACTGTACTTCATGCTCTTTGGCCACCCCAGGAATGTGCTGTGGTGTCATTTGTAGCCACAACCTGGGTGCATCTAGTGAGACAATGACTTTCAGTTTTTGCTGGAGATGCATTTGCCTTTGTTCTGCACCTTTATCTAATAACAGATCCCTCTTAATCATGTTATGAAGACAGACAAAGTTTAATCATGCCATTCATCATGATTGGGACACAATGTGCTAAGAAGGGCGCTTTATTGCATTGTCTAAACTGAGTTTTAATACAAATAATTTTGACAACTAGGCGATGCTATTATTTATCCAATTAGGACATTACTACAAGTGCAAATCTGTTCTAAATTCTGAATTGAGAGTAACAAAATGAGTTCTATTTAGTCTCAAGATGGCTTTCTTGAGCCTTTAAAAACATTCCTAGTTTTGACAGCCAGGACTGTATATGAATCCCTCACTTGTATCTTGAGCTCACCCCAGATGGAGACGTGAGCACACAGCTGTACCTTTACTGCTCACACAGGAACTGCTCTTGGCAGGCAGCACTGTTGTTATATCATGACTCATCTTTTTATTGCCTTTGTTATCACAAAAGAGATAGAGAGATAGTAGGGAAATCCTTCCCCCAACCCCCGGTTCCAAACCCGGGGGGCTGTGAATCCCAGTAATTCCGTTTTAGGAGTACCAGGTACTTGCTCTGCTCTTTTCTCTCTTTCCAAATCAGGGGCATAAAGAGAAAAGAACCTTACATGTGGACCCCAGTAACTGACTATTAGAAAGATCTGAGGTCATACTGAACTCAGTAATCACTTCCTGATTATGTAGATTTCAAGGAAAGGAAGGATCATGAACAGAATAATTCTGGAATAACCAAAAACAGTCTAGCAGGAGACCTACCCGTTCCTTGGTTTTTATGTGATTCTAATATATTCTCTTTGACCATGATAGTGATGATAATGATGATGAGGATGATACCACCACATATAATGCTGCTAAGTATCAAAGAAGTAGAGTTGCAGAGACCAAATACTACACATAGGAGATTATACACATTAGGAGATTATACTTATTCCTTACTCTTCATGTTTCCTAGAGGGGAAAAAAATTTCTCCTCACTCTTCCTCTCAACCTCTCTCTCACTCCTTTCCAAGGTATTGGAAGGGATGTATCCAATTCGTAAAATTGGGAAGCAGAGATTGAATAGACTGGCAGAAACTGTCCTCGTCTTTCAGAGAGCTCTGTTGGAGAACCTGTGCATCTGTCTTTGCTCCTAACTTCTCTACATACCAAGGCCAAATCAGGTCCAAGCCCGGCCTTGGAGAGAGAGAGCCTGTGGTCTTGTTCTCTCCTTCCCTCCTGTGGAAAGAAATGAAAACCAACCAAATGAGAACAAGCAAAGGCTATTTATTTTAGAACTTGCTATAGCAAGAAAGTCAGCCCCCTTTACTTGGTATTTTGGCAGAGATTTTAAGGCAGACAGGGGAGGGGGAAAGCTTTATACTGGAAAAAAGAAAGGCTTTAGGTGTGTTCTGATTGGAGGCTATTGTCATGGAGAAGCTCTAAGGGGACTAACTAGAAGCAGAGCATCTTATGGGATCAGTTAGGGAAGCATATTTGGCTTTCTCTGATTGGACCTAAATTGGAAGCGGAGACAAAAATGGGGACGCTGTCAGTTATTAATCAAGTTTTGGCCACTTTGGGCCAGTTGCTACAGGATTATTGTTTGGTTTCCTGGACTGGTTACTAGAGATAGTGGACTGACTTCCTACAAGTCTTATAGATAGCGGACTGGTTTCCTGGACTAGTTACTATAGATAATGGGTTGGTTTCTGGTCTTGTTGCTGCACATTATCGATAAGAGTTCTGTTTTTTACATGGCCTGGCCAGTATCCATTTGTACATTCAGTCTCTCATTCTCTACTACAGAAGTGAGGAGCACCAATATGGAATGTGTCTTCTTTTATATTCACACTCTCAGGTGAGACCCTTCTGAGACAATTTCTTGATTGAGAGACAAATATTAGGACACCCTATGGTGTTCACATATCCAAACCATATCTTGCAATCAACTTTACTGCTAATATGGCTGATATATTGATCTCCATCCATCTGACCTCTGGGTTTTTCAAACTAGTACTAAACTCAGGGGTGAAGACAGGGATGAGGTCAACCAATAAGCCTCTAGCCCTATGAAGGACTAATATTCAAATGGAATTGAGGAAGTATCTTAATGGGCAGAAAACTCTTAAATCTGTTCCCTCTCCTTTTGTTAATACTTGAACTATGTATCTAACACCTTTTATTTCAAACTGAGATCCCTTTGTATTTACATAATAGTTTTCATTTTTCTTTTTTTAAGATTTTATTTATTTATTTGACAAAAACACAGTGAGAGAGGGAACACAAGCAGGGGGAGTGGGAGAGGAAGAAGCAGGCTTCCCACTGAGCAGGGAGCCCGATGCGGGGCTCGATCCCAGGACCCTGGGATCATGACCTGAGCCGAAGGCAGATGCTTAATGACTGAGCCACCTAGGCGCCCTATTATAGTTTTCATTTTCTTTCCTTTGTGGTTCTAAATTATTACTTTAGAGTGCCTTAGATTACTATTTTTCCCTTTTTTATGACCCTATTGATGGGGCTGTTGTTCTTTTTGTTCCAGTATATAAATTACATGTTACTTGGACTTGGGTTATAGGATGCAGACATTAAGAGAACACAGAAGGCTATAAAACATTATGGGCATCAAGGTGCCTAGGCAAGGTGATGAATCTGAGCTCTCTTTTCTTTCAGCTTTATTGAGATATTACTGATATATGACATATGTAAATTTAAGGTGTATAATATGGTGGTTTGATTTGATATATGTATATATGAGGAAATGATTACAATAAGATTAGTTAATACCTCCACCTCCTTATATGAGCAGTAACATTTAAGATCTACTCTTTTATTAACTTTCAAATATACAATACTGAACCATTAATTATCATCACCATGCTCTATATTAGATCCCCAAAACTTATTCCTCTTATAGGGCTTAACTGACTGAGCCACCCAGGCACCCCGGAGTGGCAGTAACATTTAAGATCTACTCTTTTATTAACTTTCAAGTATACAATACTGAACCATTAATTATCATTACCATGCTCTATATTAGATCCCCAGAACTTATTCCTCTTATAGTTGGAAGTTTGTACCCTTTGATCAATATCTACCCATTTCCCCCATCCCCAGTCTCTGGGAAACATCATTCTATGTTCTAGTTTTATGATTTTGGCTTTTAAAGATTGCACATTTAAATGAGAACATATATTATTTGTCTTCTTTTGACTTATTTCACTTAGTACAATACCCTCAAGTTCTATCCATGTTGTCACAGAAGGCAGGATTTCCTTTTTTTATGCCTAATATTTCATTATCTTTATATAATATAAAATATGTTGTTATATGTATATATATTACATTTTATTTTTATTATGTTATATACTATTAAGTATTATATTATTTTGTAATACATTATATTATATATATATATAAATATTACATTTTCTTTATCCATTTATCTATCGATGAACACTAAGGTTGTTTCCATGCCTTGGCTATTATGAATAATACTGCAATGGACATGAGAATGTAGATATCTCTTCAAGATAGTGATTTAATTTTCTTCTATGTATACCCAAAAGTGGGATTGCTAGATCATATGGTAATTCTATTTTCAATTTTTTGAGGAACCTCCATACACTTTACCATAGTGGCTATATCAATTTACATTCCCACCAACAGTGCATGAGGTTTCCCTTTCTCCATATCCCTGCCAACACATTTTTTGTCTTTTGTCTTTTTGGTAATAGCCATTCTAACAGGTGTTAGGTGATATCTCATTGTAGTTTTGATTGTATTTCCCTGATGATTAGTGATGTAGAACATCTGTTTATTTAGTAGGCATTTGTATGTTTTCTTCAGAAAAATGTCTATTCAGATCTTATGCTCATTTTTTAATTGGATTGTTTTGTTTGTTTGTTTTTGCTATTGAGTTGTATGAGTACTCTATATCTTTTGGATATTAACCCCAATCAGATACATGGTTTGCAAATAATTTCTCTAATTCAATAGTTTGTCTTTCATTCTGCTGATTGCTTCTTTTGCTATAGAGAAGCTTCTCATTTTGATGTAGTCCTATTTGTTGATTTTTTAAATTATTATTGCCTTTGCTTTTGGCATCATATCTGAGTCTAATCTCTTACATATTGTTTTGGGAGGGGTGCAGTGAAGAGATAAATCTGAACAAGTAAAATACCAGAAACCTTAATTCCTGCCCTTTCCTGCCAGGCATATTGGTTACATGTTATTATGCTGATGGAAGAAAGAGTGGAGCTGGATTAGAAGCCAACACAGAAAGATTTTGTGACAAGTTGGGAATCCCATTGAACTCTTTGGTGATGTGAGACAGACTGTGGAATCATCCACCCTGAGAATTTGTGATTCAGATGTTTCTTTTCCCACTTACATTAACCTTGAACTTCAAAGGTCTATGATAATGAAGGGGAGGAGGTCCAGAGAGGAATACACTTTCCTTGGTTTATTTACTGAAATAATGTCACATACTGATTAGCTGACTAATAAATCCTCATCATAATCCTGTGAGGTAGGAAATACATCCACATTTTCCAACATAGAGAGCTGAGGAACAAATAGGGAGAACTACCTTGCACAAGTCCACATGACTTAACAAAGGAAAGAAAGATGAGAGAAAAGACAGGAAATATGTAGAATTACTGAGGTGTGGAAATAAAGAGTCTAGAAATAGAATTATTTCCACTGTATCCATGTGAAAGGCGGAAACTGTAAATGAATTAAAGCAGATATGTTAGAGAATCCAAGCTTCCCAACTCAACACTTAATTCCTCTCCTCTTACCACCTACCACTTCGTCCCCAAATCTTGACAAACAGCAAAGCACTTCTGCAATGAATTCTCAAGCAACTGGTTCTGAGAGCTGCCAGGATGGGATTGTTCCATCAATCCAGACAAGATGTACAAAAACTAGCATCATCTCCAACAGTCTGATCACAAATTTTGTAGGAGTTACAGATGAAGAAAACTGCCACCTAAGCCAGACTGTAAGGACACTATTCCTTTCTCCCTTCACCCTATGAAACTCCAATCCTGCTTTGATTCAAAGTTACCTGGTCTTCAGGTGCTCCCGGATTCACATCAGCTGAGTAAAGCCTTGAATTTCTATTTGAGTCACTTAAACTATTCATATTCCTTGATAAAAACATAAATTATTTTTGAATAGGTTACACCAAACTGAGAAGCTTATTTGATTTGGGGAGTTAAGGCTCAGAGGACATAAGAAGACAGCAAAATAAAGATATGGACAAATTGTTCATTAAGAAATTAAGAGCATTTTAGAAGATTGCAGGTAAATCAATTCAAGTACACATGTATAACAGTGTCAGAATTAACTTGTACCCCCCCTGGGGGGGGGAGAATTACCAATTAAAGTGTTTGTGTCTTTTTTTTTTTTTTTTGCCAGAGTATGCATTTCCAAAGTTACTTAAGTCAGCACCTTTTCCTCCCAAGATTGTTCCATTCATTTCATTCTGCATTCCATCCTGGGATCCACTGACCTCCTAAGTGATTTTTAAATTTTGCATATAGTAAAGTTTGCTCTTTATTCTGTCAGGTTCATGGGTTTTGATGAATGTATTGTAACACATATCTGCAATTACAGTATCATAACGAATAGTTTCATCTCCATAAATTATCTGCTGGATTTCACTGTCCCCTTCCCTCAAATCCCTGTTAACTACTGATCATTTTACCATTGCTATAGTTTTTCTGTCTCTAGAATGTCATATAATTGGAATCATATAATACGTCCTTTTAGACTGGCTTCTTTTACAGTATTTATTTAAGGCTCATCCATGTCTTTTTGTTGTTTGATAGCTCATTTCTCTTTATCATTGAATGGATGTACCACAGTTGGTTTATCTAATCATTTTTAAACTTGTAGTTTCTTCTAGTTGGGGGCGATTATAAATACAGCTGCTATAAACATTTAACAGTCCAGGCTTTTGTGTGATTGCCAAATCATATGGTAAGGTTATGTTTAGCTCTGTAGAAGAACTGCTAAACCATATCCCTAAGTGGTTGTTCCATTTTGCACTCCCACTATCAATGAATGAGAGTTCTTGTTGCTTCATATAGTGTCAGGTTTTTTTGGACTTTAGCCATTCTAATCAGTGTGTCTCATTCTGGTTTTAATTTGAAATTTTCCAGTGACAAGTGATGTTGATCATCTTTTCATATGCTTACTTGCCATTGATACACTATTTTTGTTGAGATGTCTATTCAGATCTTCTGCCCATTTTTTTTTTTACTGAATTGTTTTCTTATTGTTGAGTTTTAAGGTGTTCTTTGTATATTTTGAATACAAATCCTTTATCAGATATGTGTTTTACAAATATTTCTCCCAGTCAGGGTCTTGTATTTTCATTATTTTAACAGTGTCTTTCAGAGCAGAAGTTTTAAATTTATTAAATAATCTAGTTTTTCTATCATGGATTATGCTTTTTGTGTTATATCTAAAAATGTGTTGCCAGGCCCAAGGTCACCTGTATGTTACCCTATCTTCTAGAAGTTTTGAGATTTTGCATTTTACAGTTAGATCTATGGTCCATTTTGAGTTAATTTTTATGAAAGGCATAGGTCTATGTCTAGGTTCATTTTTTTTGCATATGGACATCCAACGGTCCAGCAGGGCTTGTTGAAAAGAATATCCTGTTTATGTTGAATTGCCTTTGATCCTTTGTCAAAGATTAGTTGACTATATCTCTATGGGTCAATTTCCTGGACTCTCTGTTCCATTAATCTATGTGGGGTTTTTTTTTTTCAAGTTACATGCTGTCTCAATTATTACAGCTCTATAGTAAGTATTAAAGTTGAGTAGTGTGCATCCTACAACTTTGTTCTTCAGTATTGTGTTGGCTATTTATGGTCTTTTGCCTTCTATATAAACTTTAGAATCAGTTGGTATCTATGGAATTGCTGAGATTTTGATTGGGATTTTGTTGAATCTATAGATCAAGTTGAGAATGATTGACATCTTAGCAATGTTGTCTTCTAATCCATAATATGTCTCTGTATTTTTAGTTCCTCTGATTTCTTACATCATAGTTTTATACTATTTTTTAAAGATTTTACTTATTTGAGAGAGTGAGGGAACACATGCAGGGGGATGGGGTAGAGAGAGAGGGAGTAGCAGGCTCCCTACTGAACAGGGAGCCCATGCAGGACTTGATCCCAGGACCCTAGGATCATGACCTAGCCAAAGGCAGATGTTTAACTGACTGAGCCATCCAGGTGCCCTATAATTTTATAGTTTTTGTATATAGATGCTTATATATTTTTGTTATATTTATAATTAAGATTATTACTTTGGGGATTTATTGTCAGTGATACACTTTAAATTTTAAATTCAAATTGTTTATTACTGGTAGATATGAAAGCAATTGACTTTTGTATATTAACCTTTATTCTGTTACCTTGCTACACTTGGCTATTAGTTCCAGAAGCTTTTTGATTTTTTAAAATCAATTCTTTGGGTTTGTATACAGATAATCAAATTATCTGCAAACGCGGACCATTTTATTTCTTCCTTCTCAATCTGTATGCCTTTTATTTCCTTTTTATCTTATTTCACTAATTAGGACTTCCAGTATGATGCTCAATAGGAGTGGTCAGATGTTACATTCTTACCTTATTCCCAATCTAAGGAGAAAAGCATCAATTTTCTCACCATTAGTTATGATGTTATTTGTAGGGTTTTTGTACATATTCTTCCTCAAATAGAGGAATTTCCCCTCTATTCCTACTTGCTGAATGTTTTTATTACAAATTGGCGTTGGATTTTGTCAAATGTTTTTTCTGCATCAATTGACACAGTCATAGGATTTTTCTTTTTGAACCTATTAATGTGGTAGATTAATTTGGCTAATTTTTTAATGTCAGGTCAGCATACCTGAAATAAATCTTGCTTTGTCATGGTGTATGCCATTTTATCCATTGTTGGGTTTGATTTGCTCATATTTTATTAAAGATTTTTGCATTCGTGTTCATCAGAAGTACTGGTCTGTAGTTTTCCTTTCTTGTAATGCCTTTCTCTTGTTTTTATTTCCACTTCTATTTTCTGGAAGAGATTGTGGAGAACTGGTTTCATTTCTTCTTTAAATGTTTGAATTCCCCAAGAAAACCATCTCAGCCTGGTGCTTTCTTTTAGGAAGGTTATTAGTTGCTCATTCAATTTCATGAATGGATATAGACCAATTTGGATTATCTATATCACCTTCTGTGATTTTGATAGTTTATGTCTTTCAGGAATTGGTTCATTTCATCTAAGTTATCAAGTCTGTGGGCAGAGAGTTGTTCATACAACTCTTTATTATGTTTTTAATATCTGTGGGATCCGTAGTGATGAAGCTTTTTCATTTTTGCTATTGGTAGTTTGTTTCTTCTCTCTTATTTTCTTGTTTAACCTGGCTCCAGGTTTATAATTTTCACAAGGTAAGAATGTAGCCATAACCCTAGACTGCTTTCTTATTAGATAAGAAAAATTTCAAACCTTTACTTTGTTTGAGCCATAGCTTTTCTTTTTTACAAGTCGATGACCTTCATCCTTCATACTACCCCTCCATCTCACCTCTCGTTCTTTGTGAATCTCCTGTCTCTCCTAAAGTTTAAGAGTTACATACTATCTTGCCGCCTCTTTTCTCTTTCTTCCCTCCTCCCTCTTGTATTTGTCCTATCAATTATTTCTGTCAATTGTCACCTAACACGGTAGATACTAGATAAACTGGTTGAATGAATGAATATGTTATCTTGATTATAAAAATCCATCGCCAGTATCTGTACCATGAATCAACTCCTAAGAGAAACTGACATGTATGTCCTTACCTTACCTCAAGATTAGAAAATTTCCAAAGCAAAACCAAGGCTTGAATGATTACCAGAGTCATTTGTCAAAGCAAGTACTTTAGCCAAATACTCCGCCCCCAGCAGGACATATCTCTGCCCAAATTATCTGGATAATTTGTTTAGTCTTCCAGTTGGCTTCTGTATGGCCTCCTATGGTCCTTCTAAGCTCCCAAAGCTAAGCTATGCCAGTCCTTGGCTCAGGGGTAGAATGCAGGTAAGTGAGGGTGGAAAGCACTGGAAATCTGACAGCAAGGTCTAAAGGCACTTTTTCTGGGTATTTCTGGGTGTTCCCCCCCCACCCCTGGGAAGGCAGGGGAAAAAATGTAAAATGAAAAAAGAACCAACCTACATATTGTATTTCTCTTCTTTACACTTTTCATTATCTGAAGTTATATTTTATTTTTCTTTAAGCTTGATTTTCAAACTCTCCCTTTGGATGTGAGCTCCATGAGGGCAAGGGCTATCTCTGTCTTGTTATTCTCTTAACATGAAAACTTGGCACATAGGGGATGACCAATAAATACTCCTCAAATGAATGGGTGCATCAATGAATGTTTCAAAAATAAACCAAGAGCCTCTGAGGCAAGCACAGCTCCCTTCTGTGGAGTTTTGTGTTGGATGTAGTGAAAAGAAGGCCCATATGGACCCCAGTGTTCATAGCAGCAATGTCCACAATAGCCAAACTATGGAAAGAGCCAAGATGCCCTTCAACAGATGAATGGATAAAGAAGATGTGGTCCATATATACAATGGAATATGACTCAGCCATCAGAAAGGATAAATACCCAACTTTTACATCAACATGGATGAGACTGGAGGAGATTATGCTCAGCGAAATAAGTCAAGCAGAGAAAGTCAATTATCATATGGTTTCACTTATTTGTGGAACATAAGGAATAGCATGGAGGACATTAGGAGAAGGAAGGGAAAAATGAAGGGGGGGGAATTGGAGGGGGAGACGAACCATGAGAGACTATGGACTCTGAGAAACAAACTGAGGATTTTAGAGGGGAGGGAAGGAGGGGTATGGGTTAGCCTGGTGATGGGTATTAAGAAGGGCACATATTGCATGGAGCACTGGGTGTTATATGAGAACAATGAATCAGGGAACACTACATCAAAAACTAATGATGTACTGGGGCGCCTGGGTGGCTCAGTCATTAAGTGTCTGCCTTCGGCTCAGGTCAGGATCCCAGGGTCCTGGGATCGAGCCCCGCATTGGGCTCCCTGCTCAGCGGGAAGCCTGCTTCTCCCTCTCCCACTCCCCCCTACTTGTGTTCCTGCTCTCTCTCTCTCTCTCTGTCAAATAAATAAATAAAATCTTAAAAAAAAAAAAAAAAAGAAAACACCGGTAGAAAATAGTGGAAGATACTTAAAAAAAAAAAAAACTGCTGATATACTGTATGGTGACTAACATAACATGATAAAAAAAATTAAATTAAAAAAAAAAGATCTCTGTTTGGAATCAGACTGCCCAGGTTTGAATTCTGGTACTATTACCAGCTTACAACTGGGCTTACTTTCTTCATTACACTGAACCTATTTCCTTATTCATAAAATGGAAGCAATAATTATACTCTCCAATATACTTAATATACTACCCATTACCAAGTACAAATTTATTTTTGCTCCAAAAATTGTGTTGACGAGATTCTGAAAAGGAAATATCCAGGATCAATTTGCAGTGTGCAAGACTAGAGATTCATATCTATGTGCTAAGCATCACCACTTCTAATTAGTCTAATTCCCTAATCCATCATATCTAAATGATTTCTTAGGTTTCCTTTGGCTTCAGTATTCCATAACTGACCAAGTGTGCAGTTCTGAGGGCCTTCCCTGTGCTTCTCCCTTCTCCTCTTCCCAGTGAAGTGCTCGTTGATGTGTCCTGCTTTCATATCAGAACCTGGTCATCTTTCCTGACAGTAAGAGGCCCAAGTACAGAGTACATGGTTTCTCTTTGGCCTAACTTTGCAGCATCTTGCAGTGAGTAGAATGTGTTTGGCATACCCATGGATCACTGCAGGGAAAGGCAAACTAAATAAAATCTTATTTGCCTCTTATAAGTCAGTATCTGATGGGGTTTGAATGAGAGCGATACATTACATGTTTTACATGTGTCAGAAAAGACTGAGACCTGGCAAGGAGTATCTTAGTGGTTAATGTAACACAGAACAACACTGTAACAGCCACTCAGTTATTCAGAACATATGACTATGTCCCTCTGACTGGGGACAGGAGTCACAGGTCCCCCATAAATAAAAGGCAAGCATATGTTTCTCAGAACTTTCTCATTTTTATGGGGAAGTATTCCTAATAGCAGCCAATGGTCTGCTAAAATGAGAGGGTTTATAAATCCATTCTTCCCTCATATTTCCTATGCTCTGATAGTCAGCAAAACAAAAGTTTTATTCCAAAGTTAAGTGCCTAATATTGTTCATTGAAATACCATCTGCACAGTCTGAAGTATTTAGTTGGTGGGTTTTATATTTCCATGCTTCTGGAAAGAACTCCAGGATTTTAGTTCTATTACTAGCTGTGTGATTGTGGTATTTTGTTCAATGAAGGACCCCACCCCCAATGAATCACAACTTTCTGTATCAATGTTCTTGTATATCTTTCCCCTCTATGTTGAATTTTGCTTTGGCCAATGGATCATCAGCAAATATGACTCCAACAGAGACTCAATAAGCACTCGTACATCGAGGCTTGTCCTCATGTAATGGAGCCCTGAGCTTGTGTCCTTCAGATTCAAAAACCATTGCAAGAGCGAGGGACAGCTATCCCATATATCCTAATTTAACCCTGCTCCCAGCACCTCTCTAGCTGCATTCTGTCATATGAGCAAACCCAGGAAAACCAACGGAAAATCCATCCAGCCGACCCCTAGAACTGTGAGAAGCGGCAAATTGTTTTAAGCCCCTGTTTGTTTTTATCAACCCCAGTATAATTAATGTAAGGCATTGTATTCGTTTCAAGTGTACAAAATGGTGATCCAACAATTCTATACATTACTCTGTGCTTATCACGGTAAGTATACTCTTAATCCCCTTCACCTATTTTACCCATCCCACCCACTCACCTCCCCTCTGGTAACTACCAGTTTATTCTCTGTATTGTGTTTTATTTGTTTTTCTCTGTTCTCCTTTGTTTATTTTTTGTTTCTTAAGTTCCATGTATGAATGAAATCATATGGTATTTGTCTTTCTCTGACTGACTTATTTCACTTAGCATTATACCCTCTAGATTCATCCATGTTGTTACAAATGGCAAGATTTTTTTTATGGCTGAATAATATTCCATTGTATATATTTATTTCATCTTCTTTATCCATTCATCTATCTGTGGACACAGATTTCTTCCATAATTTGGCTATTGTAAATAATGCTGCAATAAGTTTTTAGGGGTACATATATTTTTTTCAAATTAGTGTTTTTATATTCTTTGGGTAAATATTCAGTAGTAGATGTATTGGATCATATGGTAATTCTATTTTTAGTTTTTTGAGGAAACTCCATACTGCTTTCCACAGTGGTTGCACCAGTTTGCATTCTGACTAACAACGCACAAGAGTTCCTTTTTCTCCACGTCCTCACCAACACTTGTTTCTTGTGTTTTTTATTTTAGCCATTCTGACAGGTACAAGGTAATATCTTATTGTGATTTTGATTTGCATTTCCCTGATGATGAGTGATGTTGAGCATCTTTTCACATATCGGTTGGTCATCTGTAAATCTTCTTTGGAGAAATGTCTGTTCATGTCTTCTGCCCATTTTTTAATTGGATCATTTGGGGGGTTTGGGGTTTTTTTATGTTTTTATTATTTATATTATTATTAATTATTATTATTATGGCTTTTGATGTTGAGTAGTATAAGTGCTTTATATATTCTGGATACTAACCCTTTATCAGATATATCATTTGCAAATATCTTTTCCCATTCAGTGAGGTTATCTCTTTGTTTTGTTGATTGTTTCCTTTGCTGTGCAGAAGCTTTTTATTTTGATGAATGGTGTTTTGAGGATGTTGGTTACATATAGACAGGTAGCTGGTACTGTGACCTTAGGCTAGTTTTGTAAGCTTTGGAAACCTGAGTTTCCTCTTCTATAAAATGGGAATAATGACAGTTACCCTACAAGGATACTGTGAAGATTAAATATAATGATGAATTTGATTGTCTCTAACTCTGAGCCTGGCCCATAGTAGACCATAGGCTTTTAATACATTACATATTTTTACTACTATTTTTGCTGCCTCTGTATGTGTAAGGAGAAAAAGTGAATTGGTTTTTATCATGAAAATTTAGTATATTTTCCAGGAAAATTGTTTTATAGGTACATCAGGGATGCCTAATCAAGATGAGAAAAGTTTCCTTCTTGTAGGGGATACTTTTAGAAGTTGTTTCGTTGGGGCACCTGGGTGGCTCAGTCGTTGGGCGTCTGCTTTCTGCTCAGGTCATGATCCCGGGGTCCAGGGATCGAGCCCTGCATCGGGCTCCCCGCTCTGCGAGAAGCCTGCTTCTCCCTCTCCCACTCCCCCTGCTCGTGTTCCCTCTCTTGCTGTGTCTCTCTCTGTCAAATAAATAAGTAGAATCTTTTTTTTAAAGATTCTATTTATTTATTCATAAAAGAGAGAGAGAGAGAGAGAGAGAGAGGCAGAGGGAGAAGCAGCCTCCCAAGGAGCAGGGAGCCTGAAGCAGGACTCGATCCCAGGACCCTGGGATCATGACCTGAGCCAAAGGCAGACGCTTAACCATCTGAGCCACCCAGGCACCCAATAAATAAAATCTTTAAAAAAAAAAAAAAAGAAGAAGTTGTTTCCTTGAGGAAAATTGACTTTTGTCAGAGCAGCAACATTCACCTAGCTAATGTTGATTTTTTTTTGTAAATATTTCAATGGACTATGCACTTTGACTAGACAGTAACCACAAGGAGAGACTGTGTGGTGAAACTAGTTTAAAAAGACATATAACAAACTCAGAACATAACTGGGGGAAACAGCTTATTCATTTCTGAGACAAAAAACATCACCCGTCATATACCTTGATGCTTACTGAAACCAAAATATGGCACAGATGATTTGTTATGGATATAAATTTGTAGAAAATGAAGTCTAATGGTATAATTATGGAGAAAATCACAGCCCTGTTTATCAGGCATTTTAAACAAAAATTTTCTAAAGAAGTGCAGTGGTATATCAGTGTATGTGAAAAGATGATGTACTTTGAAATAGCTGAAGGATTGAGTGGTTCAGTCCATTGAAAATAGATTTACTTCAGTAGAGAACATCATTAGGCACAATGGACATTCAAGATGAGATAAACACAACAGGAAGAATATAGGATGATGAAATTACTTTGGCCCTTTCAATATATTGTGTAATGGGATATTCAGGCTATTATTGACTGAGTTGGTGAAAGCTAGAAAATATATACAACATTACCAGAGAAATTATCAGTATAAAAACACAAAACAATCCAGAAGCTAATTTGGGTCAGACTTCCAGGGAGATTAGAAATGATTTAAACTATTTTTTGATTTGAGATTTTTGGGGGGAGGGCTTATTTTGGCAAACTTTTGTAACTTTCCTATGTTCTGATAATAAATATTTATGATAACTTGGATTACGGATTACACTTCAAATAGCAACAGAAACATGACAGAGTAGTAAGGGTACATTTCTTGGACTCAGAAGGCCTTATTGCTAGTTAATGATTATGTGACCTTTAATAAGCCACCTCATTGGATCTAAGTCTCTACATCTTCGAAACAAAGGTACTTGAGGTTAGTTATTAGATATTTTTATATCTTAAAACTACCCGATTTTCACTAATTTTGTGATTTAAAGTTAGGCATTTGTGTTATGCTAAACAGTGGCCCCCAGAGATATCCAGGTCCTAATCCTTGGAACCTTTACATATTACCTTTTATGACCAAGGGGACTTTGCAAATGTGACCAATTTAAGGGTCTTGAGAAGGATGATTATCCTGGATTATTTGGGTGGGCTCTAAATGTAATCACAAGCATCCTTATAAGAGAGAATCAGAGGGATATTTGACTACAAAAGAAGTAGGAATCATGACAAAAGATGCGAGGGATTACAGGGGTCATTAAGTCAAGGAATGGGAGCAGTTTCCAGAAGGTAGAAAAAGCAAGGAAACAGATTCTCCCCTAGAGCCTCTAGAGGAATCAATTTTGCTGGCACCTTAACTTCAGTCCAGTGAAACTGATTTCAGACTTCTGGCCTCCAGAACTATAAGAAAATAAATGTGTGTTGCTGTAAGCTACCAAGTGTGTTATAATCTGTGACAGTAATAACAGGAAACTAATATAGCAGTCAAAAACCCTAAGACCAACTTTGAGATATAAATGACTTAAATCATGAAATAGTGACTACTGATTTGGTCATTTATTAAGGGCCTTATCTGATGCCAACCATGGAACAGATATGAAACCTGGTCCTGGGGTTGATACATAAGTCAGAGTTGTATTAGTTTGGATGTTTTGCTCTTGAGCAACAGAAAACTCAACCAGACATGCTTAAACATTAAAGGGGATTTATTAACTCATGAACAGAAAAAATGCAGAGGCAGGACAGAGATTAGGAATTGGTGCTTCTCAAAAATGGGAAATGGGTTCTAGGAAAACAACTCAAACTTTCTACTGTAACAGTTTTAACAAACACCATGAACATGTGAAGTGGCAGAAACAAAGTGCAATCAAAGAAGTGTAAGATATTGTGATAAATTCTATTCTAAGGATACCTTTAAAAATGCTGTGGATACAATAGCCAAACTATGGAAAGAGCCCAGATGTCCATCAATAGAAAAATGGATAAAGAAGATGTGGTGTGTACACACACACACACACACACACACACACACACACACACAATGGAATATTACTCAGCCATCAAAAAATGAAATCTTGCCATTTGCAAAGACATGGATGGAACCAGAGGGTATTATGCTAAGCGAAATAAGTCAATCAGAGAAAGACAATTATCATATGATCTCACTCATGTGTGGAATTTAAGAAATAAAACAGAGGATCATAGGGGAAGGGAGAGAAAAATAAAATAAGGTGAAATCAGAGAGGGAGACAAACCATAAGAGACTTTTAACTCTAGGAAACAAACTGAGGGTTGCTGGACCGGAGGTGGGTAGGGGATGGGGTAATTGGGTGATGGGCATTAAGGAGGGCACTTGATGTAATGAGCACTGGGTGTTATATGCAACTGATGAATCACTGAACTCTACCTCTGAAACTAATAATACACTATATGTTAATTAATTGAATTTAAATAAAATTAAAAATTTTTAAAATACTGTGGATAAATGTAGAAACAATGTGGAAGAATGAAGAAATCTGACTGGGATGGTTTAGGGTCAATTTCTTGGGGGAGTAACATATAAACAATGTTGAAAGATAAGTTAGTCAGATAGAGAAGGGAGTGGTATTCCAAGAAAAGAACATAGATTGTTCAAGGCTAAGGAAGCATGAAAGCATGAGCTCAGTGAGAAGGGCAGTGTGGTTGAAGAGTCCATAGTGGGACTGGGGGTTAAAGGGTAAGGTGCCATGGGACATGAAGCAGGAAAACAAGATTGGGGCTGGAATTTATAAAGTTTAGTTTCTGTAGATCTCATAAGTCATTGTGAGGAGTTTGGTCTTCATCCTGGTAACAATGGGAATCAGGGTCCTCGTTATTGATCTATAGAAGAGGGAAATGTAGAATAGACAGAACTTTGCAATTACTGGAATTAGAAGCTAAGGAAGAATGAGCTGCGTGCAGGACTACTGTGAAGGATCTGGCTTAAGTGAGGGAACTTTAGGTAGCCAGAAATGAGTCTGCAATGCCCCAGAACCTGAGGTAGAGATACTCAGAGAGCTGACAGAGCTGTGGTGGAAGTGTCTGTCTCTCTCACACATGGATGAAGATAGGGAGGTGTGGAGATGTAAAAGAACTTGGCCTAAGTCATGGGACAGAAAGTTTCTGATTCTGCCAGATTCACTCAAAATTTATGCAAGATTCGAACCCAGGCCTGCCAGGCTCCAAAGCTCATGCTTTTAGTACTTCTGCCATATGGCTTCCAGTAGCTCTTTTTATAGGGGTTAATGAACACCTGTTTTGCAGATGGAAGCTGAAGCTCAGAGAAGTGATTTATTCTAGGCTATATGGCCATTAAATAGTAAATCTTGGCCTTGCAAACTGACCTTTTTAATTTCAACTCCAGTGCTATTTCCATTACATGGCATTATCTTTCTATAAAATTTTGCTTTCTAGGGATCTTTTTAATTTTCTTCTCTAGAACATAGGCAGGCAATTCTTTGATAAGACTGGATCAAGTAAAAGTCTTCAGAGAAAAAAATATTAGACTAGAGTAATTCCCTTTAGCAATAGAATTCAACCTGCGTGGCTTTGATCCCCAGGGGACATCTGGCAATGCTAGGAATGGTTTTTAGTTGTCACAGTTGGGTGTGAGTGCTGCTAGCATCTAATGAGTAGAGGCCAGATATTGTGCCCAACATCCTACAGGTCACAAGCCAGCCTCCCACAACAAAGACTTGCCCAGCCTCAAACATCAGTAATGCCAAAGTTGAGAAACTCTGGCCTATAGCAATAATGCTTTTGCTTGGTAGATGGAGTCATTGTGGACCACCCTCTGTCCATATATCCCAAGCCTAGAAAACTCTGTTTTCACTCCCCTGTTTGAGCTGTTACATTAATTGTTGCCTTTATGTGCTTGCTGTCCCCTTACTATCATTTTAAATAATGCAGAGTATTAACACCCATGTCTTGAGAGGCTGACAGGACATATTTTCAGAAAGAAACTTTCTAGGAAATATTTAAAATAGTTTTACTCTTAAAAGTTGAGCTATGCACCTAAGGACACTATACCTTAAGGAAAAGCCTATCTTTTCTAGTTGAAGACAAGTGGTTTAGACAGCAATTGTAGAGGATGCATAAATAATTGGATTGGTGCCTTACCCTAGGGCAGGTTCAGTGAAAGGTTTCACCCTTATTTCCATTTGTCCTTTCCTCCTTGTCAGTCTCCCACAGGGTCATACCTCCTCCTTCTGTTCCCTTAAAGAAACTCTTGGAAAATGCCTATGAGCTCTGAGGAGACACAATTTTGGTCTGTGTTTTGGTGAATTCCTTCTCTTACTATAGTGATTTATTTTTTTAAATTTGAATTGGCGAAATTATACACACTCATCTTCAAAGTTATCAACAACACTGAAAAGAGTAAAGAAGCAGAAAAAAAAATCATCCATCATCTCATAGCCCAGTAGTAACTGTGATTGGAGTTTAAGATTTTTAAATATTTTGTTCCTTTTTTTGATATAGGTGATTTAAATGTTTTAGCTTCAGAGTTTTTTGTCCTTTTATTTTTCTTAGGATTATTTTATAAGCATTTCCCCATCTCATTAAAAATTCCTTGGCAATCTTTGATTTAACGGATATAGATTATTCCATTTGTGGGACATATCTTTTTTTTAACCAATGTTCCATTATTGGCTATTTCCTTTTCTCCCCCACTGTTATAAAGAAGTCTGCTGTGAATATCTTTGGAATAAATCTTTACCTATAGTCCTGATTATTTTTTCAGGTTATATTCCTAGAAGTGCTCAAGCTTTGGGTCAGAGGGCATGAGAACTTTTAAGGTTGGCCAAATTGCTTTCTAAATTATATTAAATTGCAATCCTACCAGTATGCATGAGAATGCTTAGTTTTGTAAGCTTCCGCAGATCAAAAGAAGAAATTTCTTTAAAGAAATGCCTGAGTATAGTGGTATGTAGCAGAGTTTTTAGACTGGAGAACAGAGCCCTAAAAAGAAAAAAAAAAGGAATTCTTAAGAAACAGATCATTAGCAACTAGCTTGGGGAAGTTAAATGCAGATGCCCACCTTTCTGTTTTTATTACACAGCCAAAAGGGCAATAACTGGCTTCTCCTTTTCTCTCATCAGTTTGTCAGCTCCACGTATGAAAATATTTGTTGACTTTAAATCAAAAGTTTATTTTAAACAGGTGGAACTTTCTAAGAGCTGGCTTCATATTTCTATCTAGCTCCTTATACTAGGTCAGGGGCCAGCTAAGTTCACAAGCAAAATTAGCTGAGACAAGCCAAAGGTATTAAGTGACGGCACTCATAATTTATAAAGCAGACATTATTCTGATTGGAAGTATCTATAAATTACTCTTTCTTCAGTGTCTTTCAGTAATGGGCTTATTGTAGATGAATAAGGAGCATTCCTTGAGGCCATAGATGTGCTTAACAAACCAGTGGAGAATGTAGAATGATTGCCAGATGGAAAATGAAGAAAATGATTTGGCCTCCACGTAACATTAGATGGGGCATGAAGACCACTGCTGGGGAGGAGGGAGCACCGACCCTGGGAGACTATGCTACCTGGGAAAGTTGAGTGTCCTTTCGACATTTAAAACGAAAATTAGGACACACCTGTGCATATCAGGACTCCTTAAGGGTGATCCCTAGACTGAAGAGTGGAAAGGGAACAGAATAAGAGTATCAGGAACCAAGGTGACAAAGGAGGCAAATGTCAACTCTGTTGACTTTATTTGACTTGAGATTGTATCCAGCCTCCTTCTGAAAAGACACCATAGCTACAGATTAAAAGCCTAACGCAAGATAAGAAGTGTAAGGTCTTTGACCCAAAGTAGGAAATGTACATTTTTAGGCTACATGGCATGAGACAATCCAGCCAGTGGGATCCAAATAGGACTTCTCTGCCACTACCACCACTGTGACCACAGAGTTTAGCTGAATTCACCTTTTAGCCTCTCTGTATTGGCAGCAACGTGTGCCTTACTCAAGCTTAAAACCAAATACTTAATGGATCTCATGAGTTCACAGAATTTTCACATACTGAAAGCCTATAATCAAGGGGAGAAAAGGGCACTATTGTCCAATATGCTGCTGCTTGTGAAGTGACCTCTGCTTGCAAGCTTTTGTGCTGCAGATGGTCCATAAGAGAGCTTGATCCTTATTCCGAAAGCATCAAGCGAATGCTAATGAGAGGTAGTAGATACTGTTGCTCCTCAGCCCAGGCTCCCTTTACGCCTATTAACTGGGTCACTTACCCATCCCCTAGCTACCCTGAGTATTGTCAGCTAAGGCCTCTTGACTGTCCATCTTCTCCAGAGAATTGTCCTCTGTTATAGGGAGACTCCTACCCTAGGAAAGGAGAACCCCCCCCCCAACCTGGGGCTGTCCACAGCCAATGACTGACTGATAAGGAAATAAAAAATGCAGCCCCCTTTTCTCTAGAGGGAACATGTATGTGGTGGGCGTAATCTTCCAGAACCTGCCAACATCACCCTTGTCCCCAGTAGATCAGGCCAGGCCCAGTCTACCTAAGACCATAGCCTGCTTGGCTCTCTCTGTTTCCTTACTTTATTTTTCTCTTCTCCATAGGTTTTATTCTCAGGAGCACTCTATCCATAAATTACATACCCAAATCCCTCTCAGGCCCTGCTTCTCGATCTAAGACAGGAAAAATTATTTTATGATAATTATTTATCTTTCAGTCTCTTAGAATAGATTTTAAGTTGCTTAAAAGTAAGGTCTATCTTTTCCCATCCTTGTAACCCTCTAGTGTCCAGTAACTTCCTTCTACATTTTAGGCTCTGAAATAGTAAGCTGAAGCAACAATTGTTATTACAGAAACATATGAAGAATCAGATTTAAAAGAACCAAACACTACTAATAATGAATCCACATATATTTTGGTCTACCTTTGAATTAGTGAGAGACTACAATAACATATCCAAAGACCAAAATGCCTTTATTTTCTCCTACTCCCAAATTTAATTATTTTCATAGCTCTTGACACATTTTCTTATTCCACCACTACCCGCCAACCTTTACTCAATTCTGTAATTCTTGACTTAACAGATATTGAACATCTAACAGATAAATGTCTTAGTGAATTCTTTTGTTGTTGATGTTGCAAGTAAAGAAACCAATTTGAGTTAGCTTAAGTGGCAAAGGAAATTTTTTGGAAGGATATGAGGGCGTCTTGTAACATTCAAAGAAGAGTCAGACAAGGGGTAATCAGAATGGACAGAAACCAGGATAGCTTTGGCAACTTCAGGTGCTGAAGTTCATAGACCTTCTCTTTAGAGAACTACCGTTAATAGGACTTAGCCACCTCCAGCCTCTAATTCTTGCATCAATTGGTAAAAAATCCTAAATACAAACCAAATACACAGTTTATGTGTCAACCCCCCAAATAACCAGTTATGGTCAGAAAATGTCACAAGTCGCCTGCCTGGCTGTTGGGGACCCATCCTAGAGAAGTGGGAATTTTTATGAACAGGCAGGTTCCCTGAAGGTGTACAACCTGAGAAGGTAGCATGCTGGACATTCTAGGTCATTTCAGGATTTTTAGGAGAGCCCCAGGAAGGCTTAAAATTCTGGAGGAGGAGCTAGAATGCATGCCCAAATAGTTATTCTCAACTAATGCAAATAAAAATTGACAAATGTAAAGAGCATAAAAGCAAAACATTTTAGGGGATCAAAAGAAGAAAAAAAAATTTCAGCATTGCATGAACATGGATAAAGCTAGGGCAGGAAAAGGAGATTTTTTACGAGCCAGAACAGCACAAGCAAAGGTGTGAATAGGCAAAGTGTGGTATTTAGAGGTGGGCTGGCTTTGTTGGAGGCCCGAGAACATTTTGCAGAGTGGCTAGAAAGCAAGTGCAAAAGGTGAGACTTGGCTTGCTGATGAAGAAGCAGAAACAGGATTTATCAGATAATGGGGAGGCAGAAGGTTTCTGAGCAAAAGAATGAGGTGATCAAAACTGTGCTTTTAGATCAATCTACTTACACCCACATTCCCCAAACACTGCTGTTAGGAGAAATAAAGTCCCAATTTCCTGTACTTTCTAGATGTTTGATGATGCGGAGGCAGCCAGTGTGAAGGATTTCACCACCTTTAAGGGGCCCGTGTGTGGGAAGGTGTAGCTGAGGCTTCTCAGGTGGTAAATACACATGCAGAGCAAAGAATCAGGGCAATTATCAAAAAATCTTGACTATCAGGCTCACATTCATTTGGCAGATTCCAATTGTTAATGAAAAACAGTGTGCGTATGGTTTTTCACCCCTTGGTTTGTTTCACCTTGGGGTTGTTTACTTGAGTCACTCACCTAGATAATTGCTTCTTTTTTCCACCTTTCTTGGTTTCTTTAGTCACAACCCTCATGTGTCAGAGTTCTGAGGGTCTGAAAGAAGCCCCAATCCCAGGATATGGTAGGAGCTCCTTTGCCACGCCGGACCGTTTGTCTGTTTCCCTGTCTAGATTCCACTCTCAGGAGAGGAACTTGAGGCCAGAGCTCTGTTGAGATTGAGACTCAGCCTCTTCTCTCTACATCAGCATCTTTGGAGATTTGGGATTATTTCTTTGGTAGATAGGAAGCAAAAATTATCAGGAACCCACTGAATCAGGGCCAGGGAAATTGCCTCCATAGCTTGAATGCTGCTCTCTCAGAAAATGACACTCATTCCATAGAGACCTGAATGCTAAGATTGTACTTTTCAATATCTCTAGGTTTGCTGTAAGGGGGAAAAACAGAGGGAGAGGGAAGGATATTGGTGACCTCTGCTTTCCATATGGGTTAGATGCATCATTGTGTAGTGGGTATGAATTCCTCTCCACATTACACTTAAATGTAAGAACCATCATATAACTTTATTTTTCTTAATAAAATAAAACCTAGTCTGAACTCCCATCCATAAGAACACTCAAGAGTTTCTATCTCTCATCAAAAACTGGTGATGGATGTATGTATGTATGATTTTAAATTAAATTAAAAAAAAACAGAGAAAAAAAAGAGTTTCTATCTCTGCTATGGTTTGGGTCTCTGCTGTGTATTGGGAAGTTTGTTGCCAATGTGGGGGCCATGACAATTCTGAGGGGCTTATGTGGTACCCAGAAAAGGAATGATGGGCCTTAGTTTGCAGTGACCATCGCAGCAATATGGCCAGGTGATGCCATTTTGCCCATATGCCCGTTGTGAGGTCCTCACCTTAGAGATTCTGTCCCTTGCTATTACTTTCAACACTTGGCATTTAAGGTCTATCACCCGAAGACAGCCCACGTTGACACTCCATTTGGGAAACTGCTTGTTGGGCCTGGGTCTCTGACATTCTGAGAAATACTGCAAACTGCCATTCCTCTCTTAGTAGGTCTTCCCTGTCTGACTCAAGGTACCTCATTCCAACCTTTCCCCTTCAGTGACTTTGAAACAAACAAAAGTATCTACTTCTCCAGGGGTGTGTGTGTGTCTGAGAGAGAAAGAGAGAGGAAAGAGAGTTAGTTTTAGATTTGTGTGACGAGGAGGACTGGTCAAACCTTTAGAAATCTCATTCTTACCTCTCATCCCTGGAGTGAATGTAAATACAAAAAGAGGTTTTTTTGTTTTGGGTGAGTTCATAGCAGCTTCCCCCAAAGCGCTAAAATGCTTCTGGTAGGTTTTATTTGCAGGGGAGGGGTAGGTGGTGAGGAGAGTAACAGGCATTTTAAGTGATTCTCCCTGATACTTTACCATATATTTTATTTCTTAAAAAACATCAGTAAGAACAGAGCAAAAGTAAGAATAGGAGGAACTTGAGAAGAAAACATTAGCATTGTGGCTCCAGGGTGTCTGCAATGTTTCTTATCCCCCTCTGGACCAGCAGGTGAGCTCTTTCTCATTCTCGTTTCAGGAATAGGAATAGGGTAGTTCTTTATGACTTCAGGCTAGGCAGGGAGTTCATCACCAGCCTCCTGCGGGACATGAGGCCCGTTTCTCATACTCTTCTTCCAAGTTCAGAACCTGGATTAGGTTCTGATGTTAAGACCTACATCTGGCTCCCCATCACCCATGGCTTCAAGTGCCTATTGATACTCTGAATTTTCTCTTCATTTTGAGCACTCTAAGAATCTCTTCCTCTTGATTTTAAGCTTGGTTATATACCCAACCATTATTTGTTCTGTTGGACCCAGGACTCACAAGTGTTGGAAAGGTTCATTTGTTGTGGGAAGTTCTTTGATTATACATTCAGTTTCTTTAATAGGAAGGCTATTCACATTTTTTTTAAATCAGATTTTGTAAATTGTGTTTTACAAGGATTTTTTTCCTTTTCATTTAAGTTGTTGAATTTACTGGCATATAGTTGTTCAAATTTCCTCATTACAATCTTATAACATCTATAGAGTCTACAGTGAATATCTTTTTATTTCTGGTATTGGCATTTTGTGTTTTTCACTCTTTTTAAATTATTGTTCTTGCTAGAAGTTTCTCAATGTTTTAAGTATTTTCAAGAATGAAAATATCACTGTCTGGTTTTCTGCTTTTTTATTTGGTTTATATTCTCTTGATTTGCTATTATCTTTATTATTTCTTCCCCTCTACTTATTTTGGGTTTGCTCTACTTTTTCCTAGCTTCTTAAGATAGAAACTTAGATAACTAATTTTAAGGCTTTCTCCTCTTCTAATATATACATTTAAGGCTATAAATTTCCCTCTAGGCACTGTGCAATATTGCATCCCATGTGCATCCCAAATGTCTCATTATTATTCAGTTTAACACATTTTCTAATTCCTCTTATTTCCTTTTTTTTAGAGAGAGAGAGAAAGTGACATGGGAGGGGCAGAGGAGGGAGAGGGAAAGAGAGAATCCTAAGCAGGCTCCACCCCCAGGGCAGAGCCCAACATGGCTCCATCTCATTACCCGAGATCATGGCCTGAGCCAAAATCAAGGGTCACGTGTTTAACTGACTGATCCACCAAGGCGCCCCTAATTTCTCTTATTTCCTCTTTGACCCATGTGTTTCTTAGAAGTGTATAATTTAAATTCTAAATATTTGCAGATTTTCTTGATATCTCATTGTTACTAGTTTCTAGTTTGAGTCTGTTGTGGTCAGAGGATATACTCTCCAATATTTCAATCTTTTGGAATTGTTGAGGTTCATTTTATGGCTCAGGACATGGTCTGTGATGGTGAATATTCCACATGTCTTTTGAAGGAATGTGTATTCTGCAGTTGTTGGGATGTCTGTTGCTCCATCATGACTCCAAACAGCGGTTGGGAAGACCCCTTCTGTCAGCTGAGGGCGCTTGTCATGCGTACTTTGTCACGTGAATAAATATTAATTAAAATATTCAATGTAGTTTATCACAACTTCAGCAAACATTTCTTTTTTTGTCATTTACATTGCTTTTTCCTCTTCTCCTTCTTTCTTGCCTTGTTTCTTTTTGTGCATATTCGTAATTTTTTTTTTATGGTAAAATTCTAGATTGGGTGGAAATATATGGGATAATCTAAGCTTTTCGCTGCTTATCCCAGAAAGTGTTCACCTCTTCCTACCCACAGAATGTATGTGTACATTTATCTCTGCACTGCCTCTGCCAATAAATGTTTTCATTTTTTAACTTGGCAGCTCGAAAGGTGAAAATGCCTCTAGTTGTTAAATTTGCATTTTCAGTTACTAATGAGTTTAAATGCTTTTTACATGTTTATTGGGTAGTAATATTTTTTTGTAAGTTATGTCTTTTGTCCATTTTTATATTAAGACATTTATATTTTTCTTATTAATTTATAAGGTTGCTATCATATGCAATCCAAATATTTCTTTTTAAATGTTTTTCTGAGATTTTTTAAGGCATATATAGATTTACTCCTTAAGTGATCCAATCTGTTTTCTCTTTTCTCTGATTTTTATTTTACTTATTTTTATGCTTGGTAAACCTATCCATATCTCAAAAATCACATCTGATTTCTGTATAATTTATTTAATATGTAGTATGTTTCATTAATCCATGTAGAGAGCATTTTCTTTGGCATAAACTAAATGACTAATTTTGGAAAAATTTGTAATATCACCACCGTATTGAATAATATTTCTTTTCTCCATTGACTTCTGATGCTGTCTTCATAATTTACTAAATTCTGATATATCATAAAAGCTTTTCCTGGACTATCTATTTTGTTCCATTGATTTCGTCAGCCTATTTTTGAGCCAGTACAACATGTTTTAATTGCTACAAATTTAAAGTACTTTTTAATATCCACTAGAGCTTGTCTTGCTTCATTTTTTTCCTTTTTAAAGAAGAACTTGGTATTCTTAATATATATACATACCTATATGTATATGTATATGTATATATAAACATAAATATAAATTATATATGTATATACTAGATATATTATATATGACCTTTTCTTTACTCTATAAGCATTCTATTGAATAGATATATTATTATAACTATTTTGTTCATTAAAAAATAAAGCTTAAATTAAAATATCTTAAGGTTCTTTTGGTTCCCACTTTCAATTCTATTCCTCTTCTCTTTACTCCAGAGGCATTGAGTTTATTATATATTCACTTATTACATCTTAAAATAATTTGGCTTATAAGTATATAAATCAATGAACTATATATGGTATTTATTTTAATACTTTTAAAATTTACATAAATGGTATCATACTGTATATCTCACCCTGGTTCTGGGTTTATTCATTGTTGTTATGATTTTAACATCTGTCCATTGACATATATGTACGTCTAGTTCATCTTGATAGCTCTATAGTTTTCTATTTTATGAATAATACATTAACTTATTCAATCTTTCCATTATTGTTAAGTATTTAGGTTGTTTTCAATTTGTTTGTGATTACAAATAACATTGCAATGAATACCAATTCATATTTGCCCTGTACTCAGATTCAAATTTTTCTTAGACTATATTTCTGAAAGTGAATATTGGGCCATAGGGTATTACATTCTCAATTTCATGGATATTGCTAAGTCGGTCTTCCTGCAACTCTAACAGGTTGACCTTCAGTTAGAATATCAGAGGACCAGTACTCATGTCCACATCAACATTCACTATTGTTATAGTTAGATACTAACATTCTGATGAGTAAAATATGATACATCGTTATTCTATCAATTTGCAATTTGCATTTCCCTGGTTATTGGTAAAGTTTAGCACCTTTTCATATGCTTATTGGACATTCATATTTCTTTTCCTGTGAATTGCTTGTTTATATTCCTTGCCCATGTTTATTTCGAGTTTGATTTTATTCTTATTAATTTCTAAGATTTCTTCAGCTATTTGGAGTATTTTCTATTCCTCTATATATTGCAAATTTCCTAATGCTCTCTTGCTCGCCACTTAACCTACTTAGAGGTGTACGTTCCATACTGAGAATTTTAGTTTTGATGTAGTCACTTTTACCTATGATTAGTTGTCTAGTAAATGCTTGGTATGTTTTAAGAAATGTGTAATTACCAAAAATTATGTAGTTTATACTGTCCTTTCTGACAGTTTTAAATTCTTTTTCATGTTATTTTTCAAAAGCATCTGTAAATTATTTTTTTGTGTTTGCACATTTCTGTCCTCTTCCATTTATGTAAATTGTCTGTTTCTGCATCAGCTTTGCATACTTTTAATTATTATGACATTATAATAAGACTTCAAATCTGGTAGGGCAAAATCCCTCTCCTTGTCATCTCTGTGAAATGTATTCCTCTATTCATATGAAGTTTAGAAAATGCCTGTCATATTTTGTATTGCACTGACTTCAAAGATTAATTGGGAATTAAAGGCCATGTTAAACATGTAGAGTCTTTATCTCAAGTAACAGAATTTATCTCCCACTTTTTTGAAGGTCTTTTCCTGTCTTTCAGAAAAGTTTAATACATTTCTCCATAAGGTTTCTAATTTCTTATTAGATTTATTCCTGATAATCTTATAGCTTTTGAATAATATGAGATCTTTTCTTCTCTTAACGTATTATTGAATTTGGTCATTCCTAGTATAATGGAATGCTGATAGTTTCAGTTAATTCCATTGTTTTGAATATTTAAATATAATGTTAAATTATAACAATATAAGTAACTCTACCTTCTTTATGATCTTGGATTTTCCATGTTGGACTCATATCTATTTTGAGGAGTATACTTGGCATAAAAATTAGCTATGTCAGAGCGGAACTAGATGTTCACTAATACCATATACATATCTTAGCCTATTTTGCACTTTGGTTGAGGCCATGTGACTGCCATGAGGGCAGACGTAATTAATGTAGGCTATTTCTAGGCCTGGCTATAAAACTACCTGCAAGATCCTCCTCACTCTTTTTTTCTTGCTTATTGGCTGAATACAGGAAATCCAACCAAGGACTCTGAGAAGTCCTAAGGGAATAGCAGAATCACAAAAGGGTAAGAACTTAGTTTCCTATTTATTTTTCGGAGGAGAGCCGCCAAGGAGAATTGCGTGATCTTAGTAGGATATGACAATTTTCCTTTGTTAAGCCACTGAGATCTTGAGATTGTTTCAGCAGCTGGTGATAATCATCTTAACTGAGATACTAGCCTTTGACAAATAACTTATCACCAACTTCTAGAAAAGACTCAGATTTAAGCTCTGTCCCTGATTAATGACCCAAGCCTGAAGAAGAACCACAAGACTGAATATTTAGCTTGGGTGCAGACTCTTGGATAAAAATCAAACATGAGGACATGCTAAGAAACAAAAGGTCATTCTAAGTTGTCTGGTCTGTGTGGTGGATCAGTGAGGGAAGGAGGATGACCTTTGTTGGGGTAGATCCTTCTCCCAAGAAACCTGGAACTTTGAGAGAAACAGCACAGTCTCTGAACCATCAGACTCTTGTATGCCATGCAGAAAAAAGAACTCTTTGTCTATATGTTATTTTCATCCCATTCAGCAAACACTCACTGAGCACCTCTTCTGGATCAGGCTCTTTCCTGCACACACACACACACACACACACAGACAAACACACACACATGTGCTTACACACATACCCAAACACATACACACACTCACACACACACATACACACACACACACACACACACCAGAATCACTTCCTCAGAATTAATTTTTTCTAAAACTCCAGGGAAGATATTCCCAGAGTACAGTTATTCTAAAATTGATTTTCTAGACTCTAGTTGTATGATAAAGGACACATCGGGCCCTGGAGACATTCTTGTCTATATAAGCTGATACCAAAGCTAATTAATGCACAGGAGAGCCTTTCCTCTTTAGGAAAATATCAGTCCATTGGTGCAGACAAAAATAGGGATCTTGGTTTATTGTGTGTGTAAATTCTGGTCACAGAAGTTCAAGTTTCCTATGGAAGTACTAAACCTTTCATGGTCAAAGTTATTATAAGGAATATTAGGAAGATTGTGTTTTCCTCTATCTAAATTCTGTAAGTGTAGACTTAGGTAGAGGAAAAATTAAGAATAGGATATGACCTTAGCTAGGCAATGAGGGCATGTCTTATGAGGGGAAAATATGCTTTATGCATACTAATTAACCTGTTTTTGACACTTTTGCATCACAAAGTAAGGCCAAATTAATGTTGTGTGTCCTATAATATTCAGGATTGGCTGCAGAGCAAACTTTTTGACCTCCAGAGCATTCTGTTCAGTGCTTTAGAGGTCATGAGGGAGCACACATAACATAGGCAAGGCTGAATGATAATGTATAATGTGCCTCATAGGTGAAAGGAAACAAATTATTAACCATTTGGCAAAAATTTAGGGCATACCTAAAATCTGTACTAACTTATTAGCTTGCTATGTATATTGTACATCTTTTCTAGAAAGTAATATAGTAGTACATGCAATAGGAGGCATTGAATTGTTCAGATTTTGCACCGAGCAACCCAACTTTTTCTAAAGAAATGATTCAGAAGGAAAACTTGGGGAGACAATATCGTACATTTTCATTAGTTCATTTATTCTACAAACGTATGTATTATATCTGACCCATGTCAAGCACTGTGCTAGGTGCTGGGATTCAATAGTGAAGAAGAAAGCCAACAGGAATGGCTTCTATTCTGGAAACATGACTGTTATAGAGAGCCAGAAACTCTCCTCTTACAAAGACACTAAAAATGCCACATAAAATGAAATTTTAAAGACCGTTTAAATAAATGAGGGAGCCTGGCAGAAAAGTCAGGTCAAGAATAAGACCATGACTCAGTGGAGGTAAGAAAACAGTGAAGCTGCAGGCAGCCCTGAGGGGATGTGCTAACCCATCGGATTGGCTTATATTTTTAGTTTTAACAATCTCATTAGTAAGAGACAACTGACAAAAATATTGGCCCAGCAAAGGGCATGGAATCAGACTGGATACCCTCCTCCATGGATAAAGTATAAAACCACAAAGAATGCATGGGAAAAAAATACCTAGTTTTATAAAAACATGCTCCGCAGAAGGAGAGAGAGCGTTTTCAATTTCAGCACTGGCTGTGGTTGAAAGTGGAGAAAAAGTTGCCTTCGAGAATCTATGACTTAAGGTCAGCCCTCTCGAGAGACTAGGGATTGAATTCACACATCTGGAACCTGAAAAGCCATAACCTGAGACTTTTACCTTAAAATAGATGAAGATAGAGGTGCCTGGGTGGCTCAGTCGATTAAGCATCTGCTTATCCCTCTCCCTCCACCCCTCCCCCCTGCTCATATTCTCTCTCTTTCACATTCTTGCTCTCTCTCAAATAAATAAATAAAATCTTTTTAAAAATAAATAAAAAATAAAATAGATGAAGATAGTACTGTCTCTGGGCATCTGGCAAAAACAAGTGCAAATATTCTCTGGGGGAACTTGGAACATATGAGATTCTTAAAGAATTCCTGTAAGTAGAATTCTAAGAATATAAACGAATAATAATAATAATAGTTTCTACACAAAATTCCTACACATGAATGAAAGACAACAGAAGAAAAAGGAAGGAAAAGTAAATGGAAAGGAAGACATGATCTCTCACAGAACCTATAGTCTAGCAGGAGCTATAGGTGAGTCATTTAGGTATTTGAAATATTACATACTGAGTGCCATGATTGGTGGGCTGATGAGTGGGCAACTGCAGACAGTCTTGACACCTAACCTCCAATTTAAGGGCTCCAAAAAAGTTTCCTGGAGAAAATGGTATCTAAGTTAAGGCTTAGAAGATGATGAAGAGATTACAAAGAAGATGGGGGCACTGAGAATTCAGGAGCTAATGAGCAGGAGTAAGAACATGTGCAAAAGGACAGAGAATGGACCACACATAGCTGTTGGGTTTCTTCAAGTATTACCATGACTTGAGCACAGAATTTGAGCTTGGGAGAGGCAAGAGAAGAAGCTGAAGGTGTAAGAAAGGGCCAGGTTGCAAGGGGCCAGAATTATTTATTTTTTGGTATTATCTACATACCAAAAAAGGAAAAAGGAAAAAAAATCTGAAAATCATCTAAATATCCAGAAATCGGAGGACAAATAAAGAATGGGATAGATGGTTGACTATTGGTGAGTATTAAAAAGAGTTGTTTATGAACTTTGTAGAAAACTGAAAAGATCTTTATGGTTCTAGTGAAAAAACTCAGAACACAAAAATCATACTTTACCACTTAAACTGTAATTATAAGTTTATAAAATATGTATGCATGAAGACAAAGACAGGAGGGAAATATACCAGAAAGAACATTGTGCTAGGAGATGGTAGAATATGGCTGAATTTTATTTCCTCTTTTTCAAAAATGTTGTTTAATATCTTCTCATTTAAAATTAAAATAAACAGAAAGACAATAACTTCAGTGAGTACAGGGAATGAGGTTTTGCTCATTAATGAATCTGGTACATAGTAAAGACTGAATAAAAATAGTTATCAAATGAATGAAAGATGGGCATTGTTTCAGGCTTTCTGGAAGAATTGCTGATAGTAACCTAACACAGTGTCGGTCGGTCAGAATCAGGCTTCAACACCAAATCAGACACAAAAGAATTTCACTTGAGCTTTTTGAAGTTGGACAGCTACTTCACCTTGTATACCCAAGGCAGATCTACCAGAAAGAGAAGACAATACTTTCTCAACATAGGGACTAGAAATAAAGGAAGAGTTGAAAGTGAGGCTTCTTTTTCCTTTTGGGAGGAGGATATAAAGGAGGGTATTGTTTTCGCTACTCGTGTTTTTTTTTTTTTAATGTAGAATATACTCAAATAAATATAAAACATTTTAAGGGAATGTATTTAAATGAAGGGGAAAATCTACAAAACTACGATTTTCTATTTCTGTGAGTTCTTTTTGAATTTTTTTCACATGTATGGTCATAATCATTGTATATATATAATTTTCTATTCTATTTTTCCCATTTAATGTTATTTTATTAAACTCATAACAGTTTAAAATTCATTTTTCATAAATTACACAATATTTCAACATTTCAATCTGTAATTTACTTAACCTCAACCCTTTGCTGCACATGGAGGTTTTTGTTATTGTTGATTGGATTTTTCTTAAAAAAAAAAAAAGAAGATCTTACTATCTATATTGCCAATTTTCTCCTTTGAATGATTTTCTTGAGATAGATTTTTAGGAAGGAAGAAATTTCAAGGTAAAAATTTAATATGGTATCATGACTTGGATAGTTGTCTCCAAATTCTGCAAAAGAATAATAGAGAAAAAAGTTTTCTTGTCTTTCCTGCTAGAATGGAATAGGCTTACTCACTCTGTCAGGATTCTAGGAGAAGGTTGTCTTTCTCAGTATGTTGAGCTCGACATTTTATAGATGGAATCTAATGAAATCTTTTTGGAATGGGTGAAGATAGCCAAAATAATAGCAGTAATAATTCTTCATATTGTTATCTCATTCATTTGTCATAAAATATGGTCTAGTAATATTATACCCACTTTACTAGTGAGGAAGATGAGGCTCATTGAGACTAAATAAGTTTTTCAAAGTTACCCAGACAGCTAATGGCAGGTCTTAGCTAGAATTTAAGTCTGAATTTCTGGACTGTGGTGCCAGGGTAGCCATCTGCAGAAACTGCAATAACTATGGGTTTCTGTCAGTAGGAAGGTAGGGAGTAACAGAGGAGGTATTGACTGCCTGGGATCATATACAGACTAATCTCCAACTGTCTGATCTTTTTTTATTATTTTTTTATTGTTATGTTAAACACCATATATTACATCATTAGTTTTTGATGTAGTGTTCCATGATTCATTGTTTGTGCATAACACCCAGTGCTCCACGCAGAACGTGCCCTCTCTAATACCCATCACCAGGCTAACCCATTCCCCTACCCTCCTCCCCTCTAGAACCCTCAGTTTGTTTTTCAGAGTCCATCGTCTCTCATGGTTCGTCTCCCCCTCTGACTTACTCCCCTTCATTCTTCCCCTCCTGCTATCTTCTTCTTTTCCCAACTGTCTGATCTTGATCAAGTTCCATAAACATTCTGACCTTTGTTTCTTCAACTAGAACATGGCGGTGATAATAGTTCTTGCTTCATCAGGTTGTTGTGAAAAGTGAATGAAGTAATTCATGGAGAATATTTATGCAGTGCCTGCACATAGCAACATTTAGTAAATACCTGTGATATAGCCAAGGTCCAGACTCTGTAAAGTTGGCAAGAAAATCAACCTAACCATTATCCTCCATCTTTTTTTTCAGGACGACTTTAGGATTTAAGATATACCTTAGAGATTTTTGCAGTTATAGTTTCTATGTCTAGAGCCTATAAATTTTGCAGCCCTAACACTTGTCTTCCTTTGGCCCTGGCAATATTCTAATTTATTGTAGAGGAAAATATTTCTTCAAGCTATTGGTGTGTGTTGCTGTGTTCCTGACCATGCTTTCAGCTCTTTATTTTAGATCCCAACAAGATTTCATTGTTCCTTGTACTCTGTTCTCCTGCCTTGTCTATCTATGCCTTCTGGACCCTTTGTCGTGTTATATCATTCTGTGACTGTGAATTAGACATGAGTCATAAAAGCCATATTGTATTGGTGTATTCATCAGCATTTCAGGCTTATTGCTCTGTTTTAGACAATGAAATACTTTGTTTTACAAAGTTTCAATGAATGATTGTATAAATAGATAATGTTGGGAAGTGAACTTGTAATAACTATTAATTTTAGTTACATTGTGCGGTTGAGAACAGTGATTTTAAAAATGAAAGAAAATAGTCTTTTTCTGCAGGTGATCTATGTTTATGTGACTTTGTACCTATGATTTGGAAAAATGTCTGAGATCTTAAAAGTTTATGATGCTTTATTTATTAAACTAACTGCATTTTTGTGAACCTTTAATATATTCAGGAACAGAGTAAATGGCATACTTGAAGTATTTTGTCTTTGAGCTTGGAGGTTTAGTGTTAAAACTGTCTTTGTTATCATGCACATCTTCATTGGCAGTTGAGTTGACTGGCTACTTTAGAAAATGTCGTTCTAAAGTTGGAATTCCAGAGAAAAGAACAACCGTTCATTTCTTCAGTCATTCATTTTTCTCTTCCCATTATCTTCACACCCACGCCAAGGGCTTTGTGTTCCTATCACTCCACTAACATGTCTCAAAATCAACCATTTTCTACATCGTGGCAAAATCAATAGGCGCAGTGCATCTCTGAGTTTATCTATCTTGACCTCTCAGCACTGTTACACAGGGCAGGCCCCCTCCCATTTTCTTGAAACATGTCCTTTCCTGGTTTCAGGACACCACCGTATCTGTGTTTTCTCACACTTTCCACAGCCACCCCTCAGGCGAGTTTGCTGGCTACACAGTCTTTGTCGGCTACCAGACTTCCAAGTGGGGGGTGCCCAGGGGCTTGCTATGGCTCTCTGCTCTATTTTCACCCACTCCCTAAAAGATCTCAACTTGCCTCACAGCTTTAAAAACCATATATGTTGTTGACCCTCAAAATTGTGTCTCCAGTCCAGGTGTCTCCCTGTGAGCTCTAGCCTTACAGACACACGAGCCTACTCATTTCTCTATTCAATACGCACTAATAGAATTTTGTTGTCTCCCCATCAAATTTATTACCCTGCCTGTCCCATACACCTTACCACCTCACTACGTGACATTGGCATCATGAACTTGCTTATGCCAAAATCAGGAATTTTGCCTTCATTTATTTCCTTTATTTATTCCCTCCATCTATGTAATGTGATTGTTGACATGCTTAGTTTTAAGTCTGCTATCTCACTGTTCACTTTCTATTTGTCCCTTCGGTGTTCCCCGCCTCCCCTTTTTTTTCCTACCTTACTTTGAATCAATCGAGTATTTTTTAATGATTCTATTTTACCTCCTCTTTTGGCTTATTACTATAAACCTCGTTTCTTAATGGTCGCCTTTGCATTTATAGTATTATTCAATCTTTCCCCTTGGCATATTAAATCTACCAACTGTCTAAGCACCACACTCTGGAAAGGACATACGGCATTCAGTTATAATAAATTTGCTAATTTTTACTCTGTGTCAGTTTAGGGGTTTTTGTAATTTATTGATTTTTCTTCTTGTTGTGGGTCATATTTTCTAGCTTCCTTGCGTGTGTAGTATGCTAGATACTGTGAGTTTTATGTTATTGGATACTGAGTATTTGTGTATTCCTATCAATATTCTTGTACTTCGTTCTGGGATGTGTTTCATTTACATGGAACGTTCAATCCTTTGGGTGTTTCTTTTTGAGATGTTAGTAGAAGCAGAAATAAAGGTTGTGTCATAGCTAATTCATCCTGAACATTGAGGCAAAAATCCTTCTGAGTATTCCCCCCATGCTGTTTGAGTTATGAGTTTACCAATTTGGCTGGTGAGAATAAGCACTATTCCCAGATCCGTGCAAGCATCAGTTATTATTTCCTCTGACCTTTTCAGATAGTCCTTTCCCTAGCCTCGCGTAGTTTTCCTCACATGCTCTAATTAGTATTTAGCTAAAGACTCTAGGGAAATTCCATGCGTATCTCTAGCATTTTTTTCTTATGTATGTAACTCTCTCATCTCTAATAACACTGTCCTGTGATTTCTGGCTGGCTTGGCCTCTCTGGGCTCTCAGTTCTGTCCTCTCCCCTCACAGAGTCTCCCCCTCTCTGTGTTGCGATTTGGACATTCTCTTCTCTTAAGGCAATAGGCCAAGGCACTTATAAGTTTACTTGACTTGTTTCCCATGTTTCAGGGAGCAATACATGCAACTGCCTGATATCAAATGCCTTAGAAATATTTGTTTTATAAATTTTGTCCAGCTTTAAAAAATATAGGCAAAAAGATAAATCTGGTCCTTCTTACTCTATCTTGGCCAGAAATGAAAGTCCCTTGATTCTTGTCCCTGTTTTTTAATGGGTCTGGGCATTGTATTTGCACATTTTTGTAGAAATAATTTGAGGCTTATGATTTTGTTACTTTCCTCCAGAAGCGATTTCCATTTGCTTCTCTAGGCATCTGAGGGCACTGGCAATCTGAGATCAGCTTAATCAAACTTCAGTTGTTGGGATGATTTGTTGCTGGATGTCAGTTCCTATGATGACTCATCTAATTCTAGTCGAGGGTTAATCCCACGGTGCTGCCTTTTGGAGTGGAAACCCCATGGCAGGTTTGTTTACTGGCTTCCTGATCCTTTGAAAGGATCCTTTGAAAGACCTATGGACCTTTCATTTCAGCTCTTCGTACCCAATGTTATTGTATTTGAAGTAAGTTTCTAAATAGATGATACGTAGAAGAGTGGTGTTGGATTTTTAATCCATCCTGCTAACCTCTGTATTTTAATCAGTGTACTTAAATAATTTACATTTAAGTTATGTATTAATATATGCTAGAGCTTAGGTCTGCCATTTTATTTGCTTCATTTTTCATTCCTATGTTTATCTTTTCTTACCTTCCTTTGGTTATTTAAACATCTTTTAGGATTCCATTTTGATTTATTTATAGTGTTATAGAGTATATTGCTTTGTATAATTGTCCTAGTTGTTGTTCTAGGTATTGCAGTATGTGTGTGTATACACACACACACACACACACACACACACACCCCTTATCACTGTCTCCTGGTATCCATATTCTACCCCTTCAAATAATGTATAGAAATCTCATTTATATATAAATTCCTTTACTCTCCCCACTTCTTAGGAGATTTTTAGCCATTAATTCTTCAAATTTTTTTTTTGCCTCAATCTTGTTCTACTGGGACTCCAGTGATATGAATGTTAGATTTGTGTTATTGTCTCACAGATCCCTGAGGTAAGATTTATATTTTTTGCAGTCTCTTTTCCTTTCACTTTAAACTGGCTGATTTCCATTGTCCTGTTGCATTACTTTGCTGAAGCTGCCACATGATGGGTGGCTTAAACAATACAAATTTACTGTCTCACTGTTTGGGAGACTAGAAGTATGAAATCAAGATGTTGATAGAGTTGATTCCTTCTGAAGGCTATGAGAAAAGATCTGTTCCAGACCTCTTCCTTCTTGACTTGTAAATGGCTGTCTTCATGTTCATATGACATTCTCCCTATATGCATATCTCTGTGTCCAAATTTCCCCTTTTTATGAGGACATTAGTCATACTGGATTTAGGCCTACTCTAACCCATTTTAACTTGATTATCTCTGTGAAGTCTGTCTCCAAACAACATTACATTCTGAGGTCCTGGGGATTAGGACTTCAACATTATGAATTTGGGAGGCACACAATTCAACCCATGACTTTATCTTCAAGTTCACTGATTTCTTCCTTCTATCATATTCATTCTCCTATTGATCTTTCTGGAGAGATTTTTAAATTTCAGCCATTGTGTTTTTTAGTTATACAATTTCCCCTTAGTACTTTTTTTTTATACCTTACTTCTTTGATGAGATTTTTCTGTTTTTTATTTGCATCAAAGGAATTTACTTTTACTTGTTTTTTTTAAGATTTTATTTATTTATTTGAGAGAGTGTGCACGAGAAAGCATGAGAGAGAGAGAGAGAGAGAGCATGAGTGGGCGGGGAGGGACAGAGGGAGAGGGAGAAACAGACTCCCCACTGAGCAGGGAGCCGGACACGGGGCTCCATCCCAGGACCCTGGGATCATGACCTGAGCCAAAGGCAGGCACTTAACTGACTGAGCCACCCAGATGCCCCTACTTTTACTTGTTAAATCATATTTATGCTGGCTACTTTAAAATGGTTGCCAGATAATTCCCACATCTGATTCATTATGGTGGTGGCGTATGTTAATTGTCTTTTCTCATTCATGTTGTGATTTTTCTGGTTGTTGATGTGACAAGTGATAGTCTATTGTATCCTGGACATTATGTTAAAAGATCCTGGCCCCTATTTAAATCTATTGTTGATAGTTTGTTACCTGGTTTAGATTGAGCATACAAATCGAAGCCCACTTTTGTAGGCTACAGTTCCAATAGTAATTTAGTTTTGAGGGGATTTATAGTGTTATTTTGGTTTGCTTGGTTTGTCTAATGCCACTGGGGCTCCTACTAATCTTTGATGTTTCCCCTGCAGGAATGAAAGGCACTTCCTCTGACCAGGCTGCTAGTGACTTTAGGTGAGAGTTGAGGGCATCAGGGATGGGAAGTATTTCCCCAGGGTGTTCTCAGCAGGACCCCTCTTTGATCCAAGGGAGGAATGTACCTAGGATATCTTCTGCTGCTAGGCTGGAAGTTAGGAGATTCCAGGCCTGGATCACCTACTGCTATGGATGGGTGTTTGTGATATCCTGCAACATTATGTTGTTTCTCCAATTCTGGTGTACCCAAGCAGAATGACTACCTCTTCTCACCTTTGAGTTTTCCTATTATTGTCTGTTGTATTATTTCTAGGGTTTATGACTGTATTTAATAGTGTATTAGTCAGAATTCTCCAAAGACACAGAATCAATAGATGAGATATATAGGTATAAAGAGAGATACAGGTAGAGATACAGATACAAATAGACATATATAGATCTGGGACCCAGGGGAGTTAATGGTTTAAATCTCAATCCAAGAGCAGAAGAAGATGAGATGTTCCAGCTCCAGCAGTCAAGTTTACATATAAAATTAACTATCATGGGAGGAACATGGGGGAGGAACAGGGAGAGTCATTTATGCTATCTTATCCAGATCAGAAGTCATATATTTATTCTTTCAAAAAATATATTTTCTGTTATCTATATGGATTTGGAGTAGTGGGTGAAATACATACATAGGCTCAGTATTCTGTCTTCCACACCACATTGGAGACTGAGACTTGAGATCTTTTCTAATGCATTTCTTCCACACTGGAGTTGCTTGAGAATACCTATTTGTACATGTGCATGATGTTTTAATGGGTATTTGTTGCTATTATGGGATATAAGTGGGGGAACCTCTGTGAGCATCCAGTTGTGAACTATGCAGAATTTGAAGTGTGGAAAAACATAATTAATGAAGGAAGTTTATAAAGTAAAGGGATTAAGGATTCCCTAGGAATGAGTAAGATTATGTTATGTATTTTTGGGGGGTGTTTTATTTTCTTTGTCTCTTAATAGTTCCAGTTAAATATGTTTACTTCTTCACTAGTAGGAGTGTAAACTCCTATGTCTTTCTCTTCCCTAGGTATAAAATATATTAGTCATTTTATTAAATTGTCAAAATTTTTCTTTATTAGCCAATATTGGTGACAAGGCTATTTCTTGTTTAGAGATGTTTAATTTTGCTAAACCGAATGGAATTATCAGTAAATTCCTGTTCACAATAAGCAATGTAAAAAAATTTTAAATCATTCCTTGAGCTCTAATTACATATAAAATATCTCACCTGATAGCAGCTAACACAAATGGCTCCTATATTTAATTTTAACATCATGGGATTGCCTCATCTGTCACTGTTTGGAATCTGATCAGGGAGAAAGGAATTTCAGAGGTTGTTATTAAAATCACTTATGAGTTTCTGAGATAGTTACATGGGTTTCATTTGGAAAAGCAGCATGCCACTTTTAAGTGGTAAGCTTTAATTAGCAGAAATACAATTTTATATAAATTAATTAACAAATGTGTGAGTGCCTCTCGTGTGCCTTGCCTTCTGACAGTCTGTGGGAAATGCTCATAAGGCAAAGTATGTTCCATTGCTCACAGCCTGAGTTTGGAGATAAAGAATGCACATATGAAATGGTTAACTGAGAATCCAGGACATTGACCATCAATAAAGAATGAGTCCAGGAGTGCCTGGGTGGCTCAGTCGGTTAAGCCTCTGACTCTAAGATTTCAGCTCAGGTCCTGATCTTGGGGGTAGTGAGATCAAGCTCCATGTCGTGTTGGGCTCTGTGCTCAGCAGGAAGTCTGCTGGAGATTCTCTCCCTCTCCTTCTGCCCCTCCCCTCATCTCAAATAATAATAAGTAAGTCTTAAAAAAAAAAAAAAATGAGTCCAGGGAAGGAAATGCCAAGTAAATACTGGCTGGAGTAGTTAAGAAAGGCTTTTAAGACTAGGAGATATGTTAGCTGGGATTTGAAAGAAGATGAGTTTTGAATTGGTATAAGGGAGGTAAGAAACACCCCAAGGGAGAAGTGACAGACTAGACCCAGAGGTGAGAAGGAATTTGATCAATGTTTCCTAAAAAAAAAAAAAAAAAAAAAACGGAGTACTCAGGGAATGGGGGAAGATTTGGGGAAGATAGATATGAATGACCATCATCAGGGTGAGTCGGGTGGGGAAACTCATGATGTCTTAAAAGAAAACAACAATCATGGTTATCAGTTGGGTATATGAGTTCCTTGGGGACAAGAGCTGACTTTCTGGTTTTGTATTCCCAGAATCTGGCCCTCAAAACTTCTACTGAATGAATTAATAAAGAACAATGGAGAATCTAAACTTAGTCATCTCTTCACCTCATGGATAGAATAATTGGTTCTTCTCCTCCCCCTCCTCGTCCTCCTTTTTCTGTACCACGTGTTCTATTTCCTGCTGCCTTGAGCCCAGCCTTCCCCAGCCTTTGCACTGAATGTGCAAAGCTACTTTTAAGTGAGACAAGTTCTTTCATGTTAGGATTTTGAGTCAAAAGTTCTCTTCTACAATTCTAATACGGGTTTCTACTTTTCTTTATGACTCATTTCCATAATAATTTTCATTTTATCTTATTGTTTTATGGAAAATCCTTGCTCTGAAACCCAGTTCTGAAATATATTTTTTTTTAATTATAAGGTTTTCACAGTTTTAGGTTCACAGTAATGTAGAGAGGAAAATGCAGAGTTCCCAAATATCCCCTCCACACACACACGCAAAGCCTCCCCCACCATCAACATCCCACACCTGGGTGGTACATTTGTTACAAAAGGTGAACAGATAGTGACACATCATAATCACCCAAAGTCCATAGTTTACATTAGAGTTCACTCTTTGTGTTGTACATTCTCTGTGTTTTGACAAATAATGATAAGTATCCATAATTATGGAATGGTACAGAATAGTTTTGTTGCCTTCTAAATCCATTGTGCTCCACCTATTCATTCCTCTCTCCTCCCAAACCCCTGGCAATCACTGATCTTTTTACTGCCTCTATAGCTTTGCCTTTTCCAGAATGTCATATAATTGGAATTATGCAGTATGTAGTCTTTTCAGATTGGCTTCCTTCACTTTGTAATACGCATTTAAGTTTCCTCTGTGTCTTTTTGTGGCTTGATAGATCACTTTTTGGCACTGAATAATATCCCATTGTCTGGATGTATCACAGTTTGTTTATCCAGTCACCTATTGAAAGACATCTTGGTTACCTCCAAGAATGGGCAAATATGAAGAAAGCTGCTATAAACATCTGTGTGAAGAATTTTGTGTGGACAGGTTTTCAACTCCTTTAGGTAAATACCAAGGAGTGGGGTTGCTGCATTCTACAATAGTTATTTAGTTTTGTAAGGAAATTGCCAAACTGTCTTCCAAAGTGGCTGTATCATTTTGCATTCCCACCAGCAATAAAAAAGACTTTTTCATCAAAATATTTTGGTATTTTAAAAATCTGAGGGAGAAAGGAAAAAAATAAATAAATTAATAAATAACCCGTAAAAACTAACTAACAGTTCCTTGATGTTAGAGATAAGGCATGATTTATCTTACTGATCCTGCAATCTGCCAAATACCTGGTGGTTGCTTAGTGAAGTTTACCTGTGTGAATTCTTCCATTCCCTTTGCGGAATTTTTTTTTTCCTTAGGCGTTACCACCACAAGAGTTGATGGGCTCGGCTTTCATTGCCAGTATGTCTTGTCCTAGAATAGCTGGGGTCTTTTTGTTTTGTTTTGGTAGCTAAATTATCCCCTTGCTAGTTCTATCCTTCTAAAGAAGTAGTCAATTCATTCAGTTCAGTCATCTCCCAATTAAATCAATTGTTTGGCGTTTGTATGGACAATACATTCATGAGAAGCAACGCCTAGATCCAGCTGTAGACAGGAACCTGAGTTCAAAGGAGTATGGATGTCCCTCCTAGTTCTGTGCAGAACTATAACAGCATAATGCTGGGGAATATGTAAGCCATTTTTGTACCATTATTACTATCTATCATTTTTTGGAAGTCAACCTGATAATTTAGTTTTAATTTGAAATAATTGCTTCCAGCAAGTTTATTTTATACCTAACCACATAAGCTTAGCTGTTTTCATCTTCTGTTGCCATAGGAGCAAATAGATTAATACAATTGTCTGGGTAGGGTGCAAATAATTTCTTTGATGTATTGTTTTTCATTTGAGAATGGAAAACTTGTCAATTTAAAGTACGAGAATTCTCTCACCAACTTTAAATATCATAATTTTGACACCACATAATCCATCTACCATTATTTTTAGAGATATTTGGAAATTTTAACTTGATTCATTAGCATATAGTCAGAGCTGTGCATAGAACATTTGTGTTTTAATTTCTTTCTCATGAATCTTATTGTAATCAGATGACTGCTCTATGTGATGTTGATTTTTAAGTACTATATGTGCCAAAAAGGAAGTGAGGACTTTTTTCAACAAAATCACAGGGAATCTTCAACATACTGGCAAAGCTTTTCAAATTGACTTAGTTGTATAAATAAATCCTTCTCTAAGTTTGAAGTAAAAATTCAAGTTAAAGTTTTTTGGGTTTTTTTTTTTTTTAAGATTTTACTATGGACTCTGAGAAACAAACTGAGGGTTCTATAGGGGAGGAGAGTGGGGGGATGGGCTAGCCTGGTGATGGGTATTAAAGAGGGCACGTTCTGCGTGGAGCACTGGGTGTTATGCACAAACAATGAGTCGTGGAACACCACATCAAAAACCGTTGATGTAATGTATGGTGATTAACATAGCATAATAAAAAAAAATCTAAAAAATAAAAACAAAAAACGAACAAACAAAACCAAACAGACTCTTAAATACAAAGAACAAACTGGTAGGTGCCAGAGGGGAGGTGGATGAGGGTGGTAAAGGGGATTAAGAGGTACAAACTTTCAGTTACAAAATAAATAAGCCACAGAAATGAAAAGCACAGCATAGGGAATATAGTCAGTAATACTGTAGTAACATTGCATGGGGCCAATGGTGACCACCTCATGGCGGCAAGCACTGAATAACGTATAGACTTGTCAAATGACTATGTTGTATGCCTGAAACTAATATAACATCGTATGTTAACTATACTTCAGTTAAAAAAACAACAGAAACAAAAATATTTTATTTATTTATTTGACAGAGAGAGACACAGTGAGAGCGGGAACACAAGCAGGGGGAGTGGGAGAGGGAGAAGCAGGCCTCCCGCGGAGCAGGGAGCCTGATGCGGGGCTCGACCCCAGCACCCTGGGATCATGACCTGAGCCAAAAGCAGACGCTTACCGACTGAGCCACCCAGGTGCCCCTCAAGTTAAAGGTTTTGGAAAGGCTACTTCTACACATGCCCATGGAATGATGAGAGTTCCAGAATCTGGCTCCTGCTTTGTGAATCTTGTAATCAAGTCCAATAGCCCAGGCTTGGAAGCAAGAACAACTACCCAAGGGTGTGAAAACCCTCAGGAAATCTTGACCTATCTTCAAAAGCATCAAGTAGGGGGAGAGGAAGCAGAGCAATGTTAGGGCTATTTTTAATATTATTTTAAAATTAAATGGACTTACTTATAATACATCTGCAAGACCAGAAACTGGATATGGATTAAGAGTGCAGAATCAGAGGTCACACTTCCTGATTTGCATCTCAGGTTCACCCCCCTTGTTAGCTATGGAATTTGGACAAGTTACTTAGCCTCTCCAAAACTCAATTGCCTCTTTTAGAAAGTGGGCTATTTCCTAGAGTCATAGAAGAATTAAATGAAAATGAAAAACATAGAAAGTATTTACCATAGTATCTGACCTGTAACAAGTATTCAACCAACATTCATGATTACTAGTATTATTTTAACAGATTGTCACATCTGTGTGTTGTTCACTGAAATTCCATCAGCTTTGTGTGATAACACTGTTCATCTCATTCTGATCAGAAGCTGTGACTAGCAATTAAAGATGACTTTAATTAAAATGGGATAATTAATTCATGTCTTAAAAAGTGCTGTGTGTTGGATGAGATGTGTCAAAACAAAATTTTAAAAAACAAAAGTGACAGAAGCAGAATGAAAAGAAAGGGAGATTCTTGGTGGTGAGAAGTTTGGGGATTTCTAGGGTGGAGACTGAGCACAGGAGAGGGTACAAAAAAGGGGGGGTGGGGGCAGGAAGAATGTAACAGTCGTCGCCATCGTGGCCCCATTTACCCACCATGCTCCCCCTCAGGCTCTGCCCTTTGGCTACACTGGCCTTCTTTCAGTTCTTCTAACACCTTATCTTCCTCCACTTTGGGCCTTTTCACTTGCTCTTTCCTTTGCCTGGAACATGCTCTCCACTCCAGTTCATCGAATTAATTCTTCTATCTTCTTGGTATTAATTAAAGTATCACTGCCTTCCAGAAACCCTGCTGATGCCCTGAACTAGGGCAGGTCCCACTCCTAAATTCTGCCATAGCACTGAGCACTTGCTCTGCCTTCATATCATTGTATCCACTTGTTCAGCACTGAACGTTTACCTTCCTTGCCCAGTTGGAAGCTCCATGAGAACAGAGGTTGCCTCTGATGGCTTATTCATCTGGCAGAAGGCCTAGCACATAGGTGGTGCTCAACAATTACAGACTGGCCCATTGATGGGGAAAGACAAACTCCAGGTCCTTCCACATTCTTCTCCATCCACCTGTCTGCATCTCTCTTGGTGGCAACAGTGCTCAGAACAATGTTCATATCCCATAGGCTGGAGAACAAAGGACAGTGCCTACTCAGCAAGTGATGGACAAAATTTTCCCTTTTGGTATTCTTCATGCTCTTCTCTCCTACTCATACCACAAGCTTATCAATGGCCTCCAGATTTCCCATTTGTGGTGCTGAGGATCTCCCCCATGGGGTTCCAACAGCATTGGAAACTATCATGGAGAGCAGCTACTGAGAACTCTGAGGTCAAAGCAGTAACCAGGGACTTGGGAAGTCTCTAAGGGCATTCATTCATTCATTCATTCAGCAAAAATTGAATAATTAATAATAATAATAATAATAATAGCGGGCACTTACGGAGTGCTTATCTTGAGTCATGTCAGTTAATCATCACCACAACCTTATGAAGTACATACTATTAATACCCCTCCTACAAATAAGGAAACTGAGGAAAGGGGCCATAAAGCAACTTTGCCAGAGCCACATACATAGCAAGTTATAAGGCCAGGATTTGAACCTGAACCCTTGCCATACCGCAATTTTGCCTCTCATGGAGCTTATTACAGGCAATTATGTGCCAAATATGAGACTAGATGTTGGGGACCCCAAAACAACCAAGTCTCGGGCCCTGGTCTTGGGGAGCTTGAAGTTGGCTGAGGGGATTCAGGTAAAAATCTTCATGGTGCTGTGCTAAGACTGGGCTAGTGGGATGTATTACATGATGAGATATACAGCCAGCCACCAGGAGGGTACATGTCCTGCCGCTTGGGATGATATCACTTGGTAGACATTTTGATCCAGTCTGCACCTGCACAGCCACAGGCATTCAAATGAGGGCTTGTGGCAGTTAGGCAATTTCTGTTCTGGAGACACAGGAGGCAAGTTAATCCTCAGCACCCCTGGGGTTTTTTCCTTTGGCCCATGGCCAACTCCTTCTTGGACATGGATATGTTTCTTGCACTTAAAAGGGAAAAAGATGGACTTCAGTTTTGGAAGCATATGGTGTAATTTTAAGTTATTAGACCGTTAGTAATGTTCAGGGGAACATTTCCAAAATGTTCCTCCAAGCCTTTGGTTAAAAAACAACAACAACAAACTGCTATTCTATTAAACTGCTTAGTGTTTTCTACCTAAAAAGTGACCGGTTTGTAAATTTTGTGTTTTAACATTTTCAAAGACTCTAGTAAGGGGGATATTTATTACCCACGTTTTGTTAAATATATTTAGTGCTGTCTTTGTCTGTTCCTTGTTTTGGATTCCAGAAAGGTTTTCTATATGACTCTGTAGTATATCTTGGTGATGCCAGCAGAACCACTGTAAGCTCTTTTGTCTCCTCTTTGGGCTCAATAAACACATATATATGGGTTAATGGATGTCCATGATAACTATAGATTTTATAATTTAGAAATTAAAAACGAAGTAATTGGCTGTTGGTTGACCAAGCAATATGGAATAATGAATACAGTGTTTCCAGATACGGATTTTTGAGCTCTTGATTGTCTCTTAGTAGTTACTAAAAAAATATTTATTGAGCGTCTACTATATACTGAGCATTGGGCTAAGCTCTGGAAATACGAAAGTGCCCAAGACAATATGGCTTTTGCCTTTTATGGAACTTGCATTTCATGGTATGGGAAAGAGGAACTAAAGAAGATCAAACTGGCTGAGTGTAATGTAAAGTTTGGGGAGCGGCAAAGATGAAGTTATAGTGGAAGTCTGGGGTGAGGGATGCTTTCTGACTACGATAAAGATTTTTGGCTTCCGTTCTATGTGCAGTTAGGAAGAAGCTGTCAGTAAAATGGATTGTTCCAATTCAGACTGCTGGCTGTGAGTAACAGTAATCCACATGAAGTAGCTCAAGTAAAAAGGGTTTATTATCGGGCAAAAGGGGTGTCTTATGGAAACTCAAAGTTGAAAAACAAAAAGAAGCCAGACCTACAGGAACTGAAAATGGGGAGCAGAAAGCCATTTCTACTGAGGCTGTTCTTTCTCCTGCTTTCTCTGCTTTCTTGCTTCTCACTTATTTTTTTTTTAAGATTTTATTTATTTGACAGAGAGAGACACAGCAAGAGAGGGAACACAAGCAGGGGGAGTGGGGGAGGGAGAAGCAGGCCTCCCGCGGAGCAGGGAGCCCGATGCAGGGCTGGATCCCAGGACCCTGGGACCATGACCTGAGCCGAAGGCAGACGCTTAACGACTGAGCTACCCAGGCACCCTCTCACTTATTTTTTTACAAACAACCTTCCTCGGGGCGCCTGGGTGGCTCAGTCATTAAGTGTCTGCCTTCGGCTCAGGTCATGATCCCAGGGTCCTGGGATCCAGCCCCTCATCGGGCTCCCTGCTCCGTGGGAGGCCTGCTTCTCCCTCCCCCACTCCCCCTGCTTGTGTTCCCTCTCTCGCTGTGTCTCTCTCTGTCAAATAAATAAAATCTTTACAAAAAAAAAAAAAAAAACCCTTCCTCTATCCATCCCTATTACACCTGTCCCATATGGGTGCCGCAAGTCCCAAGTCCAGGTGACCTTTCAGCTCAACTACTCAGAGCTTAGTGCCTTGGTTTCCCTATTTTAACTTCCCTAGGGTGAAATGCAATAGGCATTAGCTGGTCTCCCTTTGGGGTGGAGTCCTTCATACAAGGTTTTGTCATGGACGTTGTAATAAATCTACCTGAGGTCAGCTGTCCATCCTTGACCTAGACAGCTAGGGCTGGTGGACAGATGTCACATAGGTTTTGCCCCTCAATAGTTGGGGAATATAAGACATGGAAAGTTATATCATTAGTAAATTTTGTAGATATACAAAAACTTTGCCTTGTCAATCCCACATAGTTTAATGAGGGTAAAATGAGATAAGGTTTTTTAAAAAGTTTTCTGTAAACTGTGAAGGTCTGGTAGAGGTTAGCAATTGGTTTTGCCCACTGCCAGACTGCTCTGAGTAATGCATCAGTATATACACAAGAAAATGTTTTAAAGTACACAATGAGTCCAGGGAGTAATTTAGAGAGAAAATTATTACAATTATTTACCAGCCATATCTCCTAAGACCAGCTTCTTGATGATCCTGAATACAGGTGGTTAAAGTGGTAATTAACTCTCCAAATTCTAGTTGAAACTAATTTTCAACTGTGCATTATGATTCTTTCAAAGTCCTGTAACATCATTTGGGGCAATAAGAGGAGAAACCTCTAAAATGTGTAGTGACTAGAATATGCCCTTACAAAAGGGAGGACAAGAAGTCGACGTTGTTGAAAGGATGCAGGCACTTTTTATTTTGCTAATGAAAGAGATCTCTCCCAACAAGTAGACAGTGGTAGCTATTATTCTGACAAGGCAAGCTGTTCTAGGGATTGAACTGCCTGTTCAGTGTGAGACATGACCAGAACACATCCGTTATAAGAACATTTCTAAGATTTGTTTTTTAATGACCTCATCAAAGCAGAGAAATTGGGAGCAGAGTTGGTATAACACAGAGCTGCCTGGATGTTAAGGGCTGGTCTTAGAAAACTGAGGTGGGCACAAGCCACAGTTTGATAAGTACTCTTACTTTGGTGGGTTTGTTTTGTTTACTTGTTTGTTTGACTCAGACCTTCTTGAGTTTCTAGCATCATGTAATAGAAGAAACCATGTACAGGAAAACTAGGTCCAAATCCCTGTGGCCTCTTATCAATGGGACTTTGATCAAATGACTGACCATCAGTCTGGTCAATGTATCTTGTATGAAGTTAAGCAAGCCTTTTCCTAGTGGGATGGAATTTGGGAAGATCCAGAAGATGGAAAACAAAGGATATGAAATACTAATGCATATTAAAAATGAAGCCCAGACCATGTATATAGAATTTGCTAAGGGCTGATTTTTTATTTTTTTTATTATGTTGTGTTAGTCACCATACAGTACATCATTAGTTTTTGATGTAGTGTTCCCTGATTCATTGTTTGTGCATAACACCCTGTGCTCCATGCAGTACGTTAAGGGCTGATTTTTTAAAAATCGTTGTTTATCAACTACTTTAAGTATATATAAGAGGCTATGCAAGGGAAAGAGAATTTCTTCGGGGAAAAAAAAGGAAGTGGAAAGAGTGTGCTTCCCCTGCCTCAAGCCCACCACTTGTCCAAGGGAATATACTGTCAAGAGGAGGTTTAACTGCTCACCCCACCTGGAAGTTGTGCAGCCAGGGTCCCAGTGCTGCTAAGAGACTGGTGTCAAATGTGGGGAGACACGCACACCTCCTGCAAGTCTCCTTGGTGACATCTTTCCTGACCATTCGACATTGCAATTCCCTTTCAGTGATCCCCATCTTCCTTCCTTGCTTCATTGTCCTCCCTAGCATCAATCGTAGTCGAATTTATCAATAATGTATTAGTTCTTCAGTGAATTGTCTGCCTCACTACTCTCAAATGTAAATTCCATGAGGATGGGGTCCTTGTTCTGTTCATTGCTATAATCTGAGTACCCAGACTAGTGCTTGGCAAGTGGTAGGAGCTCAATAAATTCTTGAAGTGAGTTAAATTGTGAGGGCCCACAGGGGTCCTTTTGAGTTTGGGGGAGGCAGGGTACCCAACTCTCTCAAGGGGACAAGCTGGATTGAGAAGCAATCAGGACGGCAGTGGGGGGGGTTGCTGTTCCAACCCCAGGGCACACCAGGATAAGCGTGTGTGTCAAGAGTGTGCAGAAGGTGGCAACTGGCTCAGGTCATCACAGAAAGGGGCCCACCCAGAGGATAGCTTGAGAGGCAAGCATGTGTTCAGAGCAGAGCCCAAGGAAGAGTGGTCAGTGACCAGGAGAAAGGGTCAATGACCAACACCGGGAAATAGAACACAAAGTGCTGTCAGCAAGGAGGACTCTCTGAGCCAGCATTGGGCATCAGCCATAATCAGCAGGCCCCAAAGCCAGATTAAAACTGTACCAATCAGATGAAATATCCCCTGCCCCTCCCTGTCCTCCTCCCTGCTCCAAGGCTGAAGAAAAGGGAGCCCGTTAATAACCAGGAAGGAAGGGTGGAAGAGAAGGCAAGGGCACAGTGAGAACACTGAGCTCACCACCACATCCCCCTGTAGGTTTCCAAGCTCGAGTCCAATGTGAGTTCAGGGCAGGGGTTTTAAATCTATTGAGAGAATAAAAGCTTGATATTAGAAAACACTGGACTTGTAAAAAGTCTCCCCCAATGAGACTCATTATAAGTGAAAGTGACAAGAGAAAATGGAAAATCCACTTGAGCTTTCACGTGAGGTTTAATTCTAAGTGGCAGGCTTAAAGGGCCATGATGAGGGAAAAAAATTTTCTCCCTATTTGCACCCTACTGAGTCAATAATTCCAATAAGCCTAGTGCATGTCAAGTAAGTGAGGTAAGTGTGTAAACTGTCCACATCCATAGGAGACCCTTGATACATATCTGTAGTTGGCAGTGATGCCATTCAGAAAACATCCCCAACTGGCTTCCAACCTCTGCCACATTTTCCTATTCAGTTTGCCTATTTCTATAGTGACTTGTCTCTTCCCTGGAAATTTCTCTGACATCTCCATTAATTCCAGATCTTCCAAAGTAGACACTATAATTCTCCCAGGTAAAGACTATAGATTTATCTTCTTTCACAGTCTCACGATTTCTAGTGATAATGATAATGTTTCAAGATAGCCAAAATTATTGAGAACTTACTAAAATACTAGACACCTTCTAAGCCCTTTGCACATAATATTTCATTTAATCCTCACCATGACCCTGAGAGGTAATTATAGAGTATGAAGACGAGGCTTTTCAGAGTCTATAGAACATGCCTGAAATCACTCAGCTGGTGTCAGACATGATGTTGAACACAAGACAAGCAAGCAACAGGAGCTAGTTGGGGCTGACCCACATCCTGATAGGGGAGTCACGCACACTGTGGGAACATACATTCGGCCTCTACTGCGGGCCTCATCCCAATATTCTTTTTTGTTGTGAAATCAGGAGGGTTAATGCAGCTCCTTTCACCTGTGCTCCTCTCACGGAAAGTATATTTTGTAATCTCGTCACATGCCTGTAAGATGAAAACCAGCTTTCTCGGTTCAGCAGGTAAAATCAATGCATCAAATAAAAAGCTTTGAGCCTCAATTACTGAATGCAATGGTCCAAACAGAAACTCTGGTTGTCCAGGCAAAAATATTAACAAGAATCGCTTTGTCTGTTTCTAATTAAGCATATCTCCAGATCCTCTGCCTTATTCATCCCACTCGGATTGAGTACATGATGAATCAGCAGGCAGGAGCCAGTTGCTTTTGTTTTGTCTTTAAACCGTCTGTGGTCTTATGTTCCCAAAGGCAGACCATGGCCCTGGGACTGATGGCCACCAGGTTGCTAACTCATAACTGAACAGATTGCGTGGTTTAGCTATGGGTAAACACAGGATTTGATAGAGGTCTGCATAGAGTTTGATACAGGTCTATACATCTCAGATATTATGTTGTATATATCCCTCTTTCAAAATCCTCACCACTGCATCTTCCCAATTAGTGCTGTGTGAATTAATGAGGCGCTACTCAAGTGTGTAAACTCTCCCAGAGAATGAGAAAGTACTTCTGGAGAAATACTTCCATGGCTGTAACGAGGGTGGTAGAATTTTCTTGTTTAGAGTGCTGCATTCTACCTGGCCAATAAAAGGACTTCTGTTATGGTTTGGCCAGCTGTGGGTATATGGAATTTTTATTAACTCTGCATGTGTAAGTGATTTCCTGGAACACAGGTGCACTAATACATATAAAAGGCACATATTCGGGAAGAATATAAATAACAATTCAGATTTTTGTTTGCTTATTGTTTATGAATCTGCTTACATGATTGGGGAGATGCTGGATCACAGTCCGATTTGAAAATGCCAGTGTGGGGGCCTCTTGGTTTCCAAATCCTTCCTTTAGGCCAGGACCTGGATATTAGATTTAGTTTCATGAATTACGGCTGCTCATCCCTTCCTGCCTAAAATCAGAGTACTCATAAGGTGGCGGAAGAGGCCTGGCAATATATATCCATAGTTTTGGCTGTGAAATGGGGATGGGAAGGTGCAGCCTTCATTTCATCTTGGCTTTTGCACAGACTGCCACGGTGATTAAGAAGAGAAAACTGCTAATTCTCTGGAAATAACCTCTGCTATGGTTCCTATCCCCCAGGCAATTGTGTTCAGAACACAAGTACATTTCAGGGAAAGCACATGAGAAGTTGTTCTCTGGATTTTGGGAACCATCGTGTCCTAACCACTTGAAAAATTCCTTTTGATCTAGCTGTTCTGAATATTTCATGGTTGTATATATTTCATTAATTTACACTGCCTTTCTGGCATCGTTCTTAATGCATTCATGATATTTGTTCAGTTAGGTAACTCTTGGTTAATGATGTCAGCGGCAGACTCAAGGCAAGCTAGAGGGCCATGTTGGATTTGGCTAATAAGGAGAGCTCCTGTTTGCTGAGCTCCGTGCTCCGTGAGGCCCAGAACGAGGCCCTTAGGTATGTTACATCTGTTTCCTGTCACAGCCAGGCCAAGTATGTGTGATTATCCACAATTTACTGAGCAAGAACAGTAACTCAAATTGTGCAAATTGCTTTAGCAAAGCCATCCGATAGTGAACAGGTGGAGTTAGAGTTTCATTTGAGTCTCATCGGAGAATTATCACCTGTTAACCCCAGAAAGTTTTCTGAATCTCTGAGCTTCACTTTTTTCATATGTACAAAAGGGAAAATAATACCTATTTATTTTCCTGGGATGACATGGAAAGCAATTGAAGTAACTTATATGAGAAAATGCTTTGTAAACTGATGGCGCCATAGATATGCAAGGTATGACTATAATGGAAGCATAAGAGGCACACACAGAATCCCCGGGCAGGGTAGATTCCAGAATCTTTATGAATGACCAGAACAAGTAGATCAACAGGGTAGCTAAACATTATGCCACCTTCCACATAGAGTCTTGCCTATACTCTGACTTGAAACAAATGTTTTTCCTTGCTTCTCTGTCATACATAGCATAGGGATTAAAACTTTTAGGGTTAATGTTGCCAGTTATACTGGTGGCCTTCTGACTGATTTGCTCCACAACTCACTCCTTCCACATTTATAGAGGTCTTTTAATATTCCACTTGTGCAAGTGGACCAATTCCTCCTTTAAGTTTTGTAACAAAAGATAAAATTAACTGAAAGTATTATCCATATCCACACTGCAGGTGAGGGACACTTGACCACCCCCCAGGTCCCCTCCCTCTCAGACTGTTATAAGCCACTGGTGATTTTGGGAATATTATCATTCAGAAGAGCACTGTTACTGCCCATCCCCCACTCCACTGGAATCCATAAAACATGAGCCGGCTGCATAATCTCCTGCTTAACTCTATCACTTCTCTAATCACATTTCTCTTTAACACATTCATCAGGACACTGAGCAGAGCTCCGGGTATTTCTTTGGCCTTTGATTTGCACATTAAACTTGCCAGTTTTTGAATTTTTGAAATAAATGATAACGGTGATGCTTGGGGAAGGATTGAGGCGGAGGAACCGGCAGGCTTCACAGGGACGCCTCTTGTTGGATTTCTGGGTCTGTTTGCTGCAGTCTGTCCCCCTTCAAACCTGCAACTGGTGGCCACAGGCACTGTTGATGAGAACCTAGTGTAGGCATGAGATGTGGTGTATTTGAGGACAGCTATTGCCTCCCGGGAGAAAGTGGGATTCATCACTCAACCACTTCTTCCCCCTAACAGTCCTGCTACCCCTAGTCTATGTGACCTTCTGGTGTGGTCATGACATGGCTTCTCAAGAAAAAATAAATGTAAGGCTCCCGGGTGGCTCAGTCAGTTAAGCCCCCGACTCTTGATTTCAGCTCAGGTCATGATCTCAGGGTCGTGAGATCAAGCCCCGCGTCAGGCTCCATGCTGGGCATGGGGCCTGCTTAAGATTCTCTTGCTCCCTCTCCCTCTGCCCACATTGCCCCCCCACACCCCACACACTTGTGCTCACTCTCTCGCTCTCTAAAAAAAAAAAAAAAAAAAGGCAACAAAGAAACTAAATGCATAATGAAAAGGAAGATGTAATTCTAATGTAGGAGAAATTTTAGAATTATAATGTTGGACAAAATCATGCCAGTAAATTTGAAAATTAAGATGAGGTGGACAATTTCCTAAAAGGAATTAATTACCAACTAAGTAAAAAAAAAAATAGGGAATCCAAGTAGACCTATAAATATTAATAAAATTTATATGCAGGGTGACTCCAAAGCTCATCTCCAGTATTTATATGCAGTACCTTATTCAAAGAGCTTGGGCACAAAAAATTTACAATGTGATCTCTATTGCCTAAGGAACTAACATTCCAAGAGACAGAGTAGATGATATACACATCCCAACATGAAAGATGCAACATTACCTGGAAGAGTCTCCATGTCAACCTGGGAGTAACTCTCAGCATCAATAGTAACTATAGCAGTAATGAGCATTACCATCATAGTAGGCAGCAGTAATGAGCATTAAGATCATAGTAGGTATCAATTATTGGGCATTTTACCATGATTTGTGTACTTGGTACACATTTTCTTATTTCATTTCACATCAAGCCCATGAAAAAGGTAATATTATTCCTATTTTGTAGATGAAGAACTGATGCTAAAGGAGATGAAGGCATTTGCCCAAAGTCATCTTGCTAATGATTGGAGGGTCTGGATCTGGACCCAGGCCTAAACCCAACTTGGAATTTTAGGCTGGGTGATCTGATTTATTTATTTATTTATTTTTAAGACTTTATTTATTTATTTGACACAGAGAGAGAGAGAGACAGTGAGAGAGGGAACACAAGCAGGGGGAGTGGGAGAGGGAGAAGCAGGCTTCCCGCTGAGCCGGGAGCCCGATGCGGGGCTCAGTCCCAGGACCCTGGGATCATGACCTGAGCCGAAGGCAGACACTTAATGACTGAGCCACCCAGGCGCCCCAGGTGATCTGATTTAGAGGCAATGTTCTCTTCAAGACACAAGGAAGCAGAGCAGGACACACCACACAAAAGTTTTGATTTGGGATAGCTGAGAGGAAATGCATTTAATCAGGTTTTGTGACTGAGAAATTTTCTGTTAATTTCACTGAGGATTGTTATATATCATATTCCTGTTACAACTGGGATATAATTTCATTTAAATATGATTCAATGACCTTTTGCACAGGACACTGAGTAAAATTATGCTTTCTCCTCTACCTCCAGTGTCAATTAATATAGACTTTATTGGTTTCCTCTGGGTTTTTGTCACCAGGCTCTTACAATACCTCATCACCTGGATTACACAATCCTAAAGGCTTGTGATGGCACCTATCTGATTTGACTGAATAATATTTATTTCACTATTGCTGTGTGTCCCAGAAATACAGGAGCTGTAAATAATCCCATCACTGCTTCCCCAGTGCCTGCCAGCAAGTCCAGCACATAATAGCTGCACAGTAAATGTGGGATGAATGCATGCAATGCTTGGCATGACGCTGAGTTCAACAGTTATATGTCTTGTCATACCTGAAAGAGACTGAAGTCCCAAACACAAGGAAGGACATGATTTTTCCCCAAGAGGGCTGTTCATCTGTTCTGTCTCTATCACGTACTTTGACTTCTCCAAAGATAGAGCCATCTAAGAGAGTACAGAAGTCCCAGCATTGTGACTGAGGAGTGGAGAACTTTGTTAGTGGAGAGGGGGGATTTCTGATAGGAAATGAGTTTCAGTGTTGCCCACAACATGAAGACAAAAGAGAGTAAAGAGAAAGTGTTGGCTGTTTTCAGCATTTTGCAGTGTTTTTTATGGTTTTGCCTCCCACTAGATTGTAGACTCCTTAATGATAGGATCATGCAGCTAGTACAAAACCTTACCTTAAGGATGTACTAAATAAATGTTTGTTCAAGTGGCGTAAGAACATCCACCCGACATTTCCTGACCACCCACTCTGGACTGGTCTCTCTGCCATGGTCACTGCCACTGGGGAGGTCATTGCTCAGTTAAGGAGTTAATTGGTTACTGGATATGAGAATCCATTACAAGTATTGAAAGACAGAAGTTTTAGATTTGAACCAAGTGTTTTTAAATCAAAGATGGTAAAGAAGTTTTGGCAGATAGGCCAAATAAGGACTTCAAAATTACATACTTCCTGCATTCTGGAATGAAAATCTACCACATTGAGTCTTCTGCCCTCCTTCCCTTCTCTTGCATGATTGTCTTCTTCCTTTGTCCCTCCAGGGCACTGTGGAAACTAATGGGTTCTTAAACACTTTGTGAGATTCTTAGAAAAAGAATCCCAGCATTTTTAAATGCATTTTTTCATTCAAAGAGCATGACAAAATTGTAAATGAACCTGTACAAACATCAAAATGAGATGCAAAAACAAAATAGGAAAAAGGGGGAAGGCAGAGTAAACAGAGTTAGAAACCATGTCTCTAGTAGAATGGCCCCTTCTTTTAAAACAAAACTGGATAGAAGTGGTAAGTATGGAAGACCACTGTTTGATGGTCCTGAGTTACCTACTAGACTAAGTAAGTCGTTGAACTTCTTTTTCATTCTGTAAAGTGATTTTCCTCCCCAGACTCTTCTTCTCCCTTTCTGACACACACAAGCACATGACCCTAACTCAGGTCAGATGAAGTCTGTATGTAGTATGCTACAAAGATGGTATGCATGGCCATGAGATAGAGAAATTGAAAACAATACTCAGTGATAAAATATGAAATGTAAGTTTTCAGAATTTCACTAAATGTGTATGTTTACCAATATTAAAATACCTAGCTTTTCCTAGCTTTCCTTGACTTTTTCTATTTTTGGTATCCCTGCTTTCCTGGTGCCCTAAGCCTGTGTTCCATTTGCCTGTCAGGTACCCTTCCACTGTTTTCTGTGTTCTCCACCAGGCTTCCCTGCTTTACTTATAAGCCCATCCATGTACAGCAACTCCTTTCCTTTATTTATTGATCTCATCTCATCTTATCTTCCTTATCCCACATTTTGTTTCCCTCTATTTCAAAAAAACAGATGAACTTGGTGCTGTCTGAGTTGGGTTATTGCCAGATTTGAAAGATTTGCTTTGTACCCTCGACCTACAAGTTTTCTAGAATACAAAGATAAATCTCCCTCTTTCAGTCAGGGTTTTAATCCTTGGTGAATCCTTGGAGCCCATGCAGAATCAATTTCCATTGAGTTCATGTGCCTATTTGTGACTGAAATAGATATGGCTGTAGATAAACACCTTTTAATGAAGTTCATGCCGTTAGGGATAAACTGTGGGCCAAGACTGGTTTTACACTAGAAAATTTTAAAATGTCGAAAAATCCCAGTCCTGTCCCAGTTTCAGCTGGATAGGGGTTGACAGAAAAGTCTAATGCAACCAGAGGGAGGTTCTGGCTAGTTGGAGAAATGGCACTTCTTCTACCCCATCCCCAGTGCCTACAAGAGCATTGCTTCAGGCTTAGGAGACAGCTTTACAGAAATGAAGTGAACTCTTTGTCCACTTTTTCCAACCAGTTTTGTTTTCAAAGAAGTGGCCCTTCCACTGAACCCATGGTTTCTAACTCTGTGTATTCTGCCTTGCATCCTGGCTCTTTGCAGAAAATCTCTGCCTCTTCTTGCTTTAGAACAAGATTCAAAAGAAATCTAAAATCATCTAATGTTTCTATCATGCTTTCCTGTTTATTAAGTTGTTTACATATATTATTTGATTCTTGTGATGATTATGAGTCACTTTGGTATAACCTGATACCTTGGTACTTCCTCATAAATCTTTAGTGTTTTGTCAGCTCCCACTTATTTCCTCCAGTTCATCAGGAACTCAGTTTCAAAGGGACCTTGTAAAATAGGTGTAGCACTAATGCTTTAGGGAACCTTACTGTAGAGAGCTCTTGCTGGCAGGTTCTAGTTAGCATCTAGTGTTTATTTTTTTCACTATACTTGTTATCTTGACTTTGGTTCCCTCCAAAGCGTTTCCTGAGACTAGGTTTCGGGTGTAAGCAGTGTATTAGAGAGGTGAGCAGGCAGCATTGGAAGGGAAGGGGGAAGTGAGTCGGGGAAGAGAATAAAACCAAGAGAAGCCATGATAATGAGCAGTCACCACTGTTGGTAACGGGACTCGGTCCTCCTCCTCTGGAAGACTGTAGAAGACACTCAGGCCTGACCCACTCAGGGATAAGGAGCCTCAGATATTTGTCCTCTCAGCATTCTGTCCCTTGTCAGTTATGAATGGCTCCTGAGAACTTTAACTGCCTTTCTGACCTTCTCTGGGGGGCAAGGGGGAAGCTTTTAAGCAAAGTGACCTAATGCTTCAGAAGGGAAGCCATCACTCTGTCTGGGAACTGTCCATCCACACTGCAATTGACATTTGGGGTGGACCAGGCACTGGATTTTAGCATTGCCACTTAGTTTCTTGAGAATCTCTGCTAACTTCTAAGCATCTCCCTATAAAAAAGAGAAAAATCTATGATGTAGCTTCATATTGCTTGCCTTTTAAAAATATACTTGATTTTTCCAGTTGGCATTCTCTTTGTAGCCAGCTTCCAACTCATTCCAAACTTCTCTGTGTGTGTGTGTGTGTCTCTCTCTCTCTCTCATCAGAGCTCTAGAGTTGTATCACCATAGAATTTTAATTCTAAAAAGGACTTTCCAGTTTTATTTTTTTTTAATTAGCAGATGCAACTAACCTAAAGTTTTACAACTTGTCCTTTGTCACAGAAATCCCCCTTACAAAGGGAAATTAGCTTAAAATTCAAAACACATATGAATAGAGTATAGTCCATTTTTGAAACAGAACTGTAAAGTGACTGCATTGTGTGGGTTACAGATCCTATTGTCTGCCTTGCTCTGGGCATTGATATGTGTCTTTCAAGGCATTTCTCTGATCAGAAGTAAAGGGAAAGGGGAAAAGTGGGCAGGAAAACACATTCCCAGCGCCTCTAACATCAGGAGATTCCTGGGGATTTCTTCACGCTGAGACGAGGGATGAGAGGTCCAGTATTACTTGGTGATATATTGGGCATGATTGTCAGAGTTTATGATTTAGAAGAAAGGAGAGCTAGAATCTGTTCTTCAAGGCTACCCGGTTGATTTTTTTGCTTAGCCTGCATTCGAGCTGAGTCAGGAGGGTGAGGAAAGCACACATCCTTGCAAAGGCAGATGCCCCAATTGGCTTGCTTTATCTCTCAAAGAAGGAAAGGGGTGATTTAAATAGTGGATTTTCTTGTCTTATACATGTTCCTCTATCCTCAGTGGTTTTAGATCCTGAGAGGATTGCTACAAAATGCAGTCTCTTTAGATCTGAAGTTCAGCTTTGTCTCATTTAAGAAGCCAAGGAATCAGTTAATAGGTGAAATCAGTAAAAAGGGAGGTGCTTGCAGCTCTCAGGTTTAAAGGAACTGGGGGACAAGACACCCAACACGTTTTCAGGAGGAAAGGGGGAGTTCATTCTGTGTACATTGAAAAACAGAAATACTTTTGTTTCCTTGCTATAGAAATTGGATTCATGTTCCTTTAGAGAAATGACAAATTATTTTTCACATTTTCCTTTCTGAATTACCAAATATAGCTATGTGAGCACAGCCCCTGAATCACTTGGTGACTAGGAGTTGCCATTAGGATGAGAAGTAAAATTTTAAAGACTCACTGAATTTTCTGTCTTAAATCTAACTTGGTGCTTCTTTTTGTAAATTATGTGTAGTATATTGATAGTAATAACAGGTTACACTTGTATTACCAAGTGATGATAGATGATAGAGAGATAAGTAGATAGGCAGACACTTAATTCCCACAAAAGCCAATGGGATACTATTTTGTTTCCAAGGTATTGATAAAAAAAAAAAAAACAAAAAAAAAAACACTGAGACTTGGAGGAATTAAGTGAGTGAGTGAGGCCCCATGGGAATTTGGTGAGTAGCTGGGAGGGAAAGCAAGTATCTTCCCATCAGCGTCTGCCTCTTCCCCATCCCACCAAACTGCCCTTCGTCTGTTAGAAAACTGTAAAGGCAGCGCACAAGGCTCTATTATGTGTCATCAATGTTTATAACCTGCCTATTATCTAGTCAGAACAGAAATTCTCCACATTTATAAATTAGTAAAGCAAGAATAAAAATGGCCAAGGTTTGAGTATGCTTACCAATTCCAGTTGAGCAGTGGTGGCTGCCTGGAGGTCTGGTGGAAAACCGCCTCTGGATCTATCAAGCAGGAACACAGCAGCCAAACCTGTCAGGACCCCTCCCCTCATCCTCCTAGCCCTGAGTGGCTCAGTGCTCATAGACCGCCAACTGCAAACTCCTTGCTTAGGGACTTTCTATGGCCTCTAAAGCTTGGCAGGTAGTGTGGGCCAGGCAGGCAGGGCAGGCAGAAAGTGTCTGGTCCCAGTACCCCTGGAAACAGGGATGCCTCGTGGCTCAGTCAGCTAAGGGTTTGACTTCGGCTTAGGTCATGATCTCAGGGTCCTGGGATGGGTTCCCTGCTCAGTGGGGAATCTGCTTGTCCTTCTTCCTCTGCCCCTCCCCCCTGCCCATGCTTGCTCTCTCTCTTTCTCTCTCTCTCTCTCTCAAACAAATAAATAAAAACTTAAAATAAATACCCCTGGAAACAGTCAACAACTGGCTAGAGTTGATGGAAAATATCCTTGTGGAGTTTCAACATCAAGGGCATGCTCTGCATGCTCTCCTAGGGGTCCTGAGTGGGCCTGAGCCCCACCTGCCCACAGAACTAACCTGCTTATTAATGGTCTAGGCATTGGCTTACTTCAGTTCCCTGTCTTGACTCCCCATTCCCTTACCATGCAATCAACTCCCAAATACATTTTCTTGTATTCAAATCTTTATCTCAGGGTCTGCTTCTGGGGGAACTGAACCTAAAACAAATGCCATGAGTGATGTTTGCCATGAGCACAAACCAGGGAAGTGACTACTTGCTTACCAGGTATTTTGAGGCCACTCATTAAGTGTTGAGAATGGAAGACTTAGGTGCATGGAAATGCAACATTATGTTGTTATCTGTAAAAGCAGCTAATAATAGCTACCTCACAGGTTCGGGGGAAAGATATATATGATTCTCTTACATGTGCTTTTCTTTCAACCACATCAGAATGTGTTTATAAGTGAAATTGATAAGAAGTGAGGTTGGTGCATCTGTCCAAGCATTGGCCTGCAGAAAATCGTTCTTCCTCAAAAAATAATATAAGAAGGGCCTCGCCAGTCCTGGCAGCTCTCAGTCCTCAGGCCTCCAGGGACAATTATTACCATCATGAGATGGTTAGAACAAATCAGGGTGGATTAAGTCATAACATACATTCTAGGTCATTCTAAATGTAAGAGTATTTTTCAAAACTTGAAGGGTGTAGATAGCATATTATTGGCTGAGTACTAAGGTTTCCTGAGTCAGTCCAATGACAGAGGAGAAGCAACATACAAAAGGTGTTGGGGTACAAGAGCTTTTTATCTTGATGAAGTCCCAAAAGTTCATTTTTGCCATTGTTTCCCTTGCCTTTGAAGACTTGTCTAGCAAGAAGTTGCTGTGGCCGAGGTCAAAGAGGTTGCTGCTTCTTTTCTTCTAGGATTTTGATGGATTCCTGTCTCCCATTTAGGTCTTTCATCCATTTTGAGTTTATTTCTGTGTTTGGTGTAAGACAGTGGTCCAGTTTCATTCTTCTGAGTGTGTATTGGGTGTTATATGTAACTGATGAATCATTAAACTGTACCTCTGAAACTAGTAATACACTATATGTTGATTAATTGGTTTTAAATAAATTTTTTATAAAAGGCGTTGTGGGCTGGTAAAGGTAGGCAGAGAGCTCTGGAAACAAACAACAACAAAATGAGGGAGAGAAAGAGAAAGATCTAATTATTTAGCTTCATTAAGCCTCAGTTTGTCCATCTGTACAACAGAGATAACAGGACTCCCAAGGTTGTAGCAAAGAATAAACGTTAATGCAGAACCAGATATGTCGCGTCCACTCAATGCATGCAAGCTCTATTGCTAATATTATTACAATTTGCCTGAATCTCTGTAAACTGGCCTCACATCATCCACCAGATTATAATGTAGTTTACATAATTATATCCATTTATTTGCATGGACTGCTGAGTCTTTTAATTATGTTCGGGCGTGCCGGAGCTCAACAGTTCAGTCTCATTGTTCTGAAGTTCCCTTAGCTGTGACTGCAGGATTTACTGTGGAGGAATCCAGTGTGTTTTCTCCCATTGAGGACTGTCATGAAAAGCCTATTCATTTCGCACTGCTGCTGCGAGACATCTTTGGAGAGGAAGATACGGGGTTCTGTTTTAAAGGAAGTTGGCTTTGCAAATTCACCCTCAAGAGCTACTGGAAATCAATTAAACTGGGTCCTCACTGTGGAATCTGAGGGTGCCTGTGGTTGAAGCGGCTGCTTTGGGCCAAGTACAGAGGTTAATGTTTGTCCCGCTGCTTCCTGGAACTCACTGGCTTGAAATAGTTTTCTTGAAACAAATAAGAAGAAAGAACCTGAGGAGGAGGCTGGGGTTTCGGATGGTCTACCAACATGGCCCCCTGCTTTCCAGGATGAGGACAGTACAACTCATGAGATCACCAAGGGAAAAAGCTTTGCTGCAAGACTAGCTGTCACTGTGAGGATCCACTGCCTCACGGGAGCTCGGCGTGTGTATCACAGAGCTGGGCTATCTCTCAGTGCTGTGATTCATGGGAATGTCTTGAAGCAAACATTTTAGGATTGTTCTCAGGGGTCTCATTTTTTTTAATAACATTTCTATAAATATATTCACTTTTGTTATATTTTTAAAATTATAGGATAAATTATTTTTGCTGTTTCTTTCTCCCTATCTCTCTACACAAACACACACACCTACACACCTTTTTATAAAATATAAAGATTTGGAAAATAGGAAGAAAAAATGCCAGTAATCCCATCATTCTGTAAGAGTACTTTTCAATGTTCATTAGATCTTTTTTATGTGAATTTTTGCAGTTATAATTGTAATATACACATGATCTATTGCCACATGCATCTCTCAGAATATCTTCTACAAGGCCTAATCTGAGGCTACCAGTCACTTAACAATACTGTAATGATCATGCAATTGGTGTTACTGGGAAGCACGTGAGGACTGTGTGTATAGTGATTTCTTTGTGGAAACCATGTTGCGTACGCTCAAAAGATTCTTCCTTTCATCTCAAACTCTGAAGCAACCACCATAGTTACTAGCTGTTTGCAGCATGTTGACTTGAAGACCGTAATTTTTCTGTCTTTAAGTTTCCATTTAAGTTCCAGAATTTGGAAACACAAATCTTAGGTGGAACTTTCTCCATTATGGTTCACTAACTGCAAGGAAATGGTCAGGCTGAAACAATGATGAGGAATATTGAGGGCGTTCTGAAGGAGATTGATAGGGACTCTTAATAGCTTTGACTTCTCAGATTTCCTTTAACTTAATATTTCACTTTATATTCGGCAAGAGAAAAATCAACGGAAACATTAGTACTTGAGGTGGGATGATAGTCAAAACTCTATCTGTTGCAAATAACTCAAATTGACTTAACTGAAAAGGGGGATTTGTTGCTAGACAACAATAAAGTCCCGAAGCAGGCAGGCTCTCCTTTCAGGTAGATTCAGGAGGATAAACGCCATCATCCAAACTCAGGTGTTCTCAACCCTCTCCACTCTGTTCTCAGGTGCTCTTGCCACGTGGTTTTCCCTAGATGTGCCAAGCTTGTGTCATGCCAGTTTAACAACCCTAGCAGAAAGAGGACCTCTCCCCAATAATCATACCCAAGTCCCAGTTGAGGTTACAAACCCATTCATTAACCAATCACTGAGGCCAGGGATGGGTGAAGGGCTCCTATGCTGGGTCATCTGCCCGGGAGCCAGGAATGGTGTCTTTTCCACCAAAATCTCAGGGCCTGTGTTTGGAAGGGGATGTTTCCCAAATGAAAACAGATGAACCTAGCCTGCAGGAAAGATAGACATTCATTGCAGGAGACGGTGAAGCTCGACTTAATAATTTCTACAGAGTCTTAGATGAAGATTTATCATCAGCAAGCATGTGCTTGGAAGATGTTCCATTTGCCCCTCCTCTTATTTTAAAGAAATGCATTCATTCATCCATTCATTCATATCCTACTTTTTCTCCAGAAAGGACTGCAAAAAGCTTGCAAGGGTACATTCCACATACAAAGTAGTATGAATTAAAGATTGGGCAAAAGAAGAAAGATAAAGAGAGAAAAGTGGCTTGATGATACATAAATGTCCTAGGCAAGCTATAGATCTAGCTGTGGCTCTTTGGAAGTCTAAGAGGGAAGATTTGTCAGTTACCCTGTTCACACAGATCATGATTTTAAAGCAATCCCCATACTCTTCACCATTTCTGGAAACCAGATCTACCAGGAATTTTTCTTGCAAGATGTAATGACCAACCTCACAAGCAAACAGCCCATTTCTCAGCATTCCTTTGCATAATAACCCCTTGTGCAATTATGCTCCTTCTCCAGCATAATTCAGTCAAAGCAATTCTGAAGGGACCATTTTTTTTAAATAGATTTTTTTTAAATGATGGAGTTGTACTGAAGAGGAATTTGACAATTGTCCTTGAGATGATGAATACTAGTAATGATAATAATGTAAGTAGCAGTGGTAGTAGTGTTAATAACAATGTAATTATTAAGAATTGTGCCAGGTGTGAAATCTTTATATGTATGGATTATCTTCCTCAGGAGAATGTCATAAATTCAGAGTACTATTATCATTACAATGAGGTTTTACTTTATGCAAATTGGAAATAGAAAGGTGTAAAGACTATATGCACAAAATTTGAAATAATGTAAATCCCACTTTACATGCCTCCCTGTGGGAAAATGAGTTCTGTATTATGCAAATTTTGAAATGTGAGCAATCTTCAGAAATTCATCGCTAGTATAAAATGCTATAGGCCTATATTCTCATATCACAGGTATGGACACTTAGGTTTAGTGAGGTCTAAAACCTGTCCAATTAATGAAAGGCCAAGCTGAGATTTGAATCCAGCATTCTAGAATTGCCTCCCTCAGGGTTGGTGTGTTTGGGGAGACTGTTGGCCAAAATCCCTTTTATAAACCTGGAGCATCCTAACAGTCATTGCATAACAAATGATTTTTTCAAACTGGACTATAGAGCCAGTTGCATGTAGCTGTATGTGTCATTTTCTCAGAAATATACATTTCATACATGGTGACAAACGGAAGATGCAGTGACTATATTCGCATAAAAAGCTCTGTACACAATTGTGCTCCCTTGCTTTCAAAATCACTTCCAAAGAGCAGAGAAGGCATACCCACTGAACTCTCCTCAGATGAGAAAAAGGAAAAGGCTAGGATCTTAGCACCGCCAAGCACTTCCACCCAATGGAAGATGATGAAAAGGAGCGGGACACAACCCCAGCTCTGGAGTTATCACTGAAAGGAAAGCCAACGCTTTCGTGTCTACTCCAGAACAGGTGGAAAGTCTGTTATCTGTTGAAGCTTGAGTAAAAGAAAAAAAAATCTTATAAGAGCTAAAATCAGTGAGTGCTGATGTAGGCTGCAGAGCAGACGCCATTCTTAGCCTCAGAGATTAACGTTTTCCTTCATTGTTCATCTTAAAAACCAAAATTAGTCCCAAGCCAGAGAAGGGAGTGACCTCTGATTTAGGTCAGGACCTAAAGCTATATTGTTTTTACTCTGCTGATCAGTGAGTGGAGTATTCATTTGGAGTCTCCAACTCGGGGTGGTGTTTTTGTTTGTTTGTTTTTGTTTTGTTTTTAGCAACCTCTCCAGAAAAAAACACCTATACCTATATCTCAAAAAGGAAATTTCTTCTTTCACTGGCCGCCACATGAGCTGAAACATTTCTCTACTCACTGCTCACAGACAACCTAACAGATAGGAGACGTCTGTTAAGCAGGACGGCCATTACACTGTGGTTTGATGCTGGTGTTTTGTTCTTTTTGGCAAGCCTGTGAGACCAGCCCAGTCATTTTGAACCAATATATTTCTGCCACCAAAGCTATTCTTATTCTGGCAAGTTTGCTGCTACCCAACAAGAGAACAAATTGAAGGTAATGGAAGAGATGAGAAATAATCATACCCTTGACATTCTAGCTTTTGTCTGACTTTTCTTGGTAATTTATTTGGCTGAGCATTTTGTAGCTGGTCAAAAGTAAAATTATGTCCCAGGTCCTTTTCATCCATCTTCAGAAACATCTGAAGGAAAGCCTTAGTTTTTACTTTGTTCAAGAAGTGATTTTGCTATCCTGATGTATCATGGCCTTGCAAGGCAATTACTTTAGATAAAGTAAAGTCTGCTCAAAGTTTGAATAGAAAAGGATAGGGGAATTGATTAATTGTTCTAGGAGTACCTCTGCAGCCAAATAAGTGTTGTGGTCATTCAAAAGCTTGCACCCAGTTTCTCATTCCTTTTGGATCTTTGCCCAGTACACTGCTTTAATTAATGACTGATCTCCACTTTCCAAATGGTATCATGTCTTTGAAATATCCTAAGTCTAACTGCTGAATTTTATGGTTCAAGATAGAGAAGGGAAACAACTCTACATTTTAAAACCAATCTTTGCCCAGAGTCACAGGGGAACATGTATAAAGCATCACAATTTTTTATGTAAACACATATCAGAGAAGAATGGTGGAAGACTACATTTTGTGGAAGGTAGGATAATACGGTTCTCAGTTCAAGGGAGTTTTGGCTAGATTGATCTGGATCCAAGTTCCTGTTCCAGACTTAATGTCTGACATTGAACAAGCTACTTTCACAACTATCTACCAGATGTTTGTCACCATTGCCACTGTTTTTATTCTAACATCTGGCATATAAGAACTGCTCAATAAACAATAGCTGCTATGTCTACTATCATTTTATTTATGAAGTGTGACTGACTGAAGACAGAGTGAAAAATTTCCATATGGCCTTAGGTAACATTCATTCTTTTAATGAGAAGGCATTTCTCTGATTATCTCATACACCTCCCATGTCTGGAAGAGAGGATCCCTACAATGAACTACTTGTTTCCCAACACCCCCAAAGAGCAGGCATAGAAATGGAAACCTGCTCTGCTGGTTTACCTGGTCCTGAACTGCTTTCGTGCTCTCTAGAAAATTCTTGACCAATATGAGAACTTGGCCTGCAATCATACATACAAGAAAACTGTGAGTAGTCACTAGAGTTCTCTGGAATTCCCTGATTATTAAACTCAGCCCCTCTCAGGGCTATAACATTCTTCTTTCCTCCATGGTGACTCTTCCCTTGGAATTGTGGTTGAGATGCTGTCATCTGTTCATTTTGTTTAAACTGGGAGACAGTGGGTTGGATCCTTAGCCCCATAACCCTCAGGAGCATCCATGTTGCTGAAATATAATGATGAATATTGGCTAGCATAATAAATAATCTGTTATCTGATTATGTGTGTCTGCATTTGTGTCATTTGTATAATCTGTCCAACCAAGCTTTGGAATGGGAGGGAAGAGACGAATAGGTAGCCCTACTTTCTGATGACCTTAGGTTGACCTTTGCTCTGGTGGAGACTTTTTATATCTCAAAAGTGGAGGTGATGATGGTAACTTCTGGCTCTGACCTGTCACTATGACCCTGAAATAATCGCAGATGTTTTAATCTCCTCAAAAACTGTTTGTTGTGATTCTAGCCATTAGTGTCTTTGTTGGTAGTTTTCAGATTCAAATGGGACAGTCCATGGCATTTTTTGGATGAGTTTTTCAAATGTTTTCATAGTTGCCAATAAATGCATGTTCAGTTGAGTTGAAATGATATAATATGACTCATCAGGACTCAGCTTTCTTTCACACATTGTCTTTGATCTACTTCATTTCTTGAAAGCCATTTTTAATCCATGAGCATTTCTTCTCCTTCTGGTATCCTTTCTCTATTAAGTACTGAAAAGATGACTTTGTGCCACATAAAAGATAGTGCTGATCGCCATAGTAATTTCTGTTCATTTATTTAATTTTGCCAATTAATTGTTAGCTCCCAGAGAATATTTTATAGATAACAGTAGGTGGTCCTGGCAGGTATACTGAAGGCTAAAAACTTTCATGAGCTAAAAATTTCTTTGAAGACTTATTTAATGGTGCTTTATTTATTTTTCTTCTTCCTTTTTAAAGATTTATTTATTTATTTTAGAGAGAGAGAGCGCAAGCAAGAGTGAGAGAGAGCATGTAAGCAGGGGGAGGGGCAGAGGGAGAGGGAGAGAGAGAGAAATCTTAAGCAGACTCCATGCTCAGCACAGAGCCCAGCCCAGGGCTTGATCTCATGACCCCAAGATCACATCCCAAGCTGAAAACAGGAGTCAGATGTTCAGCTGACTGCACCACCCAGGCGCCCCTTTTTTCTTTTTTCTTTTTTTCTTCTCAGCTGAAGAAAAAGTAATGAAGGTTTATATTTTCATGCTATTTATTTTGTATCTCTTACTGTAAGCTGGCTCAAAAACACTCAATGATAATTCTTTTGAAAGCTCGCAGTCTTTATAATCAAGCAGACTTGATGTGAAATCTCAGCTCTGCCATTTTCTGCCTTTGATTGACCAAGTGACTCAACCTCTCAGGAACTAATAATTCTTTCATCTAAGAGCTATTCTCAAACATGATGCACAGCACCTTATAAGTGATCAACTAACATTAGTTTCTTGGAGAAACTTCTCTTGGGAAAAGTTGAAGGTATTTGGCTGAATTGACATCTGTAGCTTTTGAGAGGTTGCTTAGGACATGCAAATTAAATGACTGCATTTTTTAGGATCAGAATTTCTTCACTCTTGAATTTTATTTTAGGAAGAATTTGTTTTACTTTTTAGAGAAAAGACTCTTTAGAAAGCTTTCATAGCTTTAGCAGTCATTCTGAAAACTTTGTATTGAATTTCCCTTAAAATATGCATGTGTTTAAAATTTGAAAAGAAGGGGAGAATATTTGGCAATAATATGTTTAGAGATTTGATCAAAACCCCAAATATTTTGAAACCTAGTACAACCCATACCTAGATTATTTTTAGTTCTCCAAAGTCCAGTAATTTAATCTCTTAATCAAACCTCTTGAAGTTTCCATTTCTAAGTAAATGAAATGATAATAAATAATGAGCCAAAAAAATAAAGTGCACCCATTTAAGGAAACAGTGTGGGAAATTTGATGGGAAACGAATGTGAGTTTGAATAAAATGAAAATATCATTTGTCTCCTTTGATTTTCAGCTCTGAGTAAATGAAGCACTGAAGTAGGAGGCAGCCTAAGTGCCTTGGGTTGAGTTCATCCACAGCATTCGTTCAGGGATGAAGGGAGACGTGGATAATTTAAGGTCTATTATCCTGACCATGACTGCTTATGCTGGCATAAACTCTCCTCTGAAGGACTGTTCTATTTTATTTCATGCTGCCATTATTTCTGCCTTACATGGTCTGAAAAAATGTAATCTGGAGAATGTGTAGAGTAATTGACTGTGGCTGATTGAGTCAGCTAGCAGTGACGATGGAAAAGCATATTGTGTGTCAGGCCCTGGTCAGGTGAGACAATCTCCATCCCAAAGAAAATTGCAGTGCTGCAGGGTGACAAGTAACATTTTAACAGGGAGTGCACAGCAAAGCACAGCAATTAAAGAGTGGCTGTTACAAGATCATGGAACAACTCAGTGCAGTAGGGAGAGCCCAGACTGCAGTCACAAGAATTGGGTTTTAATCTGAGCTCTATCACTAATTAGCTCAATAGATTCAGATATGTTATCTTCCTTTTTGTTCCTCTGTTACCCCATCTTGAAAAATGAATAACCAGAGGAAAGACCAGACAACCTTGAAGATTTTCCAAGAATTTTCTATCTGTCTATCTATTATCTATATGTATTTTTTTTTTCTTGATGGAAAGAATTCTTGTAGTAGCCCAGGAGATCAGTGAAAGTGAGATTGAAACCCCTCAAAAGATGGGCTGATGAGAAGGGGAAATTGTACAGATATATCTTGCTAAGACAGAGAACGAGTCTTCTCGAGTTGTCAGGTTTGATCCCAGCCATGGCAATCACTGCCCTCCTAGACATGGCACAAATGAGTTGGAACTAATGAAGTCATGCTCCAGCGAAAGGAAACATAGTACACTACCTTCCATATCATTCCAAGTAATGGTTTTCACTGAACTCACTCCCTACTCTATGTACTTAGCAGGAAACAAGACCCTAGATGAAGATATAATGTTGTATGCAGTATCTGCCCTTGAGGCAAACAGAAATTTATCCATAGGGTCTTATATCACTTTTCTATTACCTTTTTATTGGAGTATAACAAACATACTGAAAAGAGCACAAATCATAAGTGTATACTTCATTGAATTTTCATGAAGTGTGAACATATATGCAACCAGCACCTAGATAAAACATAGCATACTATCAATACTCCAAATTTCCCCTTAGGTCCCTCGTGGTCACTGAACTCCATGCATTATCCAGACTTCTAACATCAGAGATTTGTTTTATCAGTTTGTGAAGTTTATGTAAACAGAATCATACAGTATGCACTCTTTTGTGTCTGCAATCTTTCATTATTATGTTTGTGAATTTCATTTGGGCTGTTGCATATTGCAGTAGTTTGTTGTGGGCACATGTACAAGTTTCAGGTAGCTGTACAATTTGAAATGGAATTAATTGGTCCTAGGGTTCAGCTTTAGTGACTACTGACCACAAACCAGTCTTCCAAAGACAAATGTTAGCATGGATATGGAACATGCTGCTGATGGGAGGTAAACTGCTGCTCCACGTATGTGTTATTCAAGTGGGTATGCAGTGGTTTTGCACAGTGATGTTAATTTTCATTTCTCTGATGACTAAAAAAGGGGAACACTTTCCATGTGTATTTGTCCTTTCTGAAATGTCTTTGACCCATTCCCCCCACCACAACTGGGTTAGCTATATTTTCCCAACTGACTTGTGGGAGTTCTTGATATAGTCTCCTTTGTCCAAAAAAAGAGCATTGTAAATATCTTCTTTCACTCTCCCATTTGCCTTTTTATATTTTCATTGGTGTCTTTTGATCAACAGAAGTTCTTAATTTTAATGTAATCTGATTAATATTTTTTCCCTGATGGTTAATGCTCTTATGTCCAATTAAAAATTTTTAACTAGCACAAAAGCACATTATATTCTCTCATGTTCAGATTTTCACTCTGTCTGGGATTGATTTTGTGTATTGTGTGAGATGAAGGTCAGGTTTATTTTTTTCCACATATATGTCCAATTGACCTGTTAATTGAAAAGACCATTCTTTCCCCATTATACTGAAGTTTCACCTTTGTCACAAATCTGTCTGTTCCTAGATTCTTATTCCTGTCCATTTGGTCTATTTGCCTATGTCTATGCCAGTGGTATTATGCATTAATTACTGTAGCTTTATAATAAATGTGATTTATGATAACAGAAGTCTTACAGCTTTGTTGTTCTTTATGAGCAACAAAATATTTTTTAACCCTGTCATTTCCTCATAAATTCTAGAATCTGCTTGTCAATTTCCATTTAAAAAAAAACGCCCTGGGGTTTGATTAAGATTGTCTTGAATATACAGATAAGTTTGAGGGAAACTGATATTTAAATAGCAAATCTTCTAATTCATGAACATTGTAAATCTCTTCATTTGGTTCAATTTTCTTTCATTCTCTCAATATTAAAAAAATTAATATAGGAATCTTTCACAGCTTCCATTAAATTTATTCCTATTTATTTCTGATGATGTAAATATTTAATTTTATATTTTGTTTGTTGTTAGTACATAGAAGTTATAAATATCTTTTATCTAGGATCTTGCTTAATTTATTAATTCCAACATTTAATATAGATTTAATTGATAGCTTAACAGGGAGTAATTTACATTATTCAAGGATTTTAGAGAAATAGCATAAAGTGGTATCTTTTAAGACAATGCAATTTGGGACACCTGGGTGGCTCAGTCGGTGAAGCATCTGCCTTTGGCTTGGGTCATGATCCCAGGGTTCTGGAATCAATAGGGCTTCCCACTCAGCGGGGAGCCTGCTTCTCCCTCTGCCTTCCGCTCTCCCTGCTTGTGCCCTCTCCTCTCTCTCCCTCCCTCTCTCTGACAAATAAATAAGTAAAACCTTACCAAAAAAAAAAAAAAGAATGCAATTTAAAGGCAGATCTGGGTTTAAGCTCTGGCTTCTACCACTTACAAGCTTGGGCAAGTCACTTAATTTTCTCATCTGAAAAGCAGAGGTAACAATGGTGCCTACCATATAGTTTGCTATTGGAATATAGTGAAATAATTTATATTAAGTGTTTAGCACAAGGCCTGGCAGGTTGGGCTTTTGACTCAAGTCATGTGAGCTCTTAGATGTAAGTATTAAAGGTCATTTGACATCTAATGGTTGTAGGCCCCCTTTTCCCCCTGTTGCCTATATTGCTTTCTTTAAAGCATTTCTGATATTATAGAGTCAGTCAAGAAACACAATGTTCTTAGGCTATAACAATTTTGCAAGCACACACCCATTCTAAAACTACACCAGTTATGTGAAAATAAAAAGCTACCTACAGAGCATTACAACCTTCCTCTCTTTGCTTTTTGCCCTTCAAGACTATGAAGGAGAGAACAATGTGTTTCTTCATTTGGCTTCTCCTAGCTCCTTAGGTATCAGTGAATCCTCGTCTCAATCTGGTCCTATTTCCTTCAGCACAGGACTAAGACTTCTTGGCTTTAAATTTCCTCCCTATTTACATGGCAGATCAGAGAATTCCAATCAAGAGAGGAGCCTGAAGGTTCCCTAGGGCTTGCTTCTCTAGTTACCTAACTATTCTGATCATCAGATGACTCTATCCTTCAATCTTTACTCAACTGGACAGTATACATGCATAAGATTAGAAGATTAGTAAGTAAAGCTGGTCTGGAGTTTCGCACATCAGAGTTAAAGTGTTTCTTTTTTTTAAAGATTTTATTTATTTATTTGACAGAGAGAGACACAGCGAGAGAGGGAACACAAGCAGGGGGAGTGGGAGAGGGAGAAGCAGGCCTCCTGCTGAGCAGGGAGCCCAACACGGGGCTCGATGCCAGGACCCTGGGATCATGACCTGAGCCAAAGGCAGACGCCTAACGACTGAGCCACCCAGGCGACCTGAGTTAAAATGTTTCTTAACTGTTACCAATGCAAATTTATTATAAATTCAGACCTGTAATGGGTGTGGGTTGGGAGGGCACGATGTATGCAGCATGTATATGTACATACATGGAATATATATATTATATATGTATGTGTGTGTATAAGGATATCTCTGCTGATAGATGGAATTTGTAAATCACCTGTGATGATATCTTGTAATCATTCTTTTTTTCAATGCCATTCAGGACAGGCAGTCCACCCATATTTCCCGAGCATTTGCTGGATCAGTGGAGGTATCACCACCACCCTGCCAAAATTTAAAAAAACAAAAAAACCCACATTGATTTCTTCCAAACTTTACACACACACACACACACATACACACACAGGAATTATACAGACTATATAGAGAATGTCATTAGTAAAAAGAAAAATGATAACCCAAGTTGAATTTCCTTTAAGAGAGTACTTCATTTGTATAGTAAACACAGGGCCTGTAATAACCTTAACTGATTTTTGCCTGAGTTGTGAATGAACTTGACCAAGGGCTTGAGATACAATACAACATTAATGCAGAATAACTAAGATTTTGTCTTATAAATCTAGGTAAGATAAGAAGCTGCAAATGGACCCTGCTAATGACCAGCCTGTGCTGAGGTTGAAAGAGTAAGAAGATGAAACCTATGAAAAAAAACAGCTTTATTGAGCTATAATTTGCATACTATACAATTCACCTATTTAAAGTATACAATGTGATGGTCTTTAGGATATTCACAGATATGTTCAACTGTCACCACAGTCGATTTTAGAACATTTTCATCACCTCAAGAGGAAACCATGTACTTTTTTTTATTATGTTCAGTTAGCCAATATATAGTACATCATTAGTTTTTGATGTAGTGTTCAATGATTCATTAGTGGCATATAACACCTAGTGCTCATCACAACATGTCCATGTACTCTTTAGATATCTCCCCCAGGCCCCGTACCTTACCCCAACTCCAGGAAACAACTAATCTTCTGACTCTATAGATTTCTCAGTTCTAGACTTCCATACAACTGGACTCATATAACATATGGATTTTTGTGACTGGTTTCTTTCACTCAGTATAATGTTTTGAAGGTTCATCTAAGTTGTAGCGTGTGTGAGCATATTGTTCCTCTTTATTGCTGACTAATATCCCAGTGTCTCGATATCCCATATTTTGTTTATCCATTCATTCTTTGATGGATATTTGTATTGTTTCCATCTTTGGCTATTATGAATAATTCTTCTATAAACATTTGTGTGCAAGTGTTTGTGTGGACATAGGCTTTCATTTCTCTTGGGTGTATATCTAAGAATAAAATTGCTAGGTCATAGGGTCACTCTGTGTTTAATCATTTGAGGAATTGCCAGACTCTTTTCCGAAGCAGCTGCACTATTTTGCATTCCTGGCAGGTTTACTCTTAAAAAGATCTCAGAAAGAATTTTTCTTTCAAAACCTAAAAAAAACACATAACCTATAACGTAGCTGGAATACACTCTGAACCGTAGAGTCCACCCATCACTGTTTAAATCATGTACCAATGAGGATAGATGAAATGAGAGCCAAACTCTTGACACATGGACTTCTGGAATGCATCCTGTTTTTAACTGGGGACTCCCTGTATGTGGTTGATGTATTTATCAAAAAAACAACATCTGAGGAAAGGACTCATAGCTGCCATTAGATTAGAATATTCCAGAACTGATGAATTTTAGGACATGAATTCCCCATTTCATATGGGCTTTCAGGGGCCGGGGTGGGGGGGATGCTAACATCTTTTTCAGAGAAAGAAACTTTCAAGATGAATGGAGAAACTTTGGGCAAAATGTTAACCCCATGCTAAGATTCCACATAAGCTCAACATGTTTAGAACTGTGCTCTGGAAGCATTACTTCTTTTGTGTATAAAGGAAGTAATTAAATTTAAAAAGTGTACAGTGGAAAGAGGGTGTGATATAGAACATTTCCAGCAGGAGGGAACATTACAAGTCAAATTGAAGCTACAACTCTTTCTTTTTTTTTTTAAGATTTTATTTATTTGTCAGAGAGAGAGAAACAGAGCACAAGCAGGGGGAGAGACAGAGGCAGAGGGAGAAGCAGGCTCCCCGCTGAGCAAGGAGTCCGATGTGGGACTCGATCCCAGGACGCTGGGATCATGACCTGAACCAAAGGGAGCCACTTAACTGACTGAGCCACCCAGGCATCCCTAAGCTACAACCCTTTCAAGAATCTATGCATTATGTTTGACTGGGATGAGGGTAGTAGTGTCTTCCTTTTTCATGACACAAAAAAAGGAAGGTTTTGAGATCAGAGGTATTTGCATTGTACTTGTTTCTCTTTCTGTATTTTATTTTAAATTGCAATAATTTGTTCTTGGATATTTTCATGTCCTATAAGAAGATAAATTAATTATCCTCTTTTCTCCAATAAATCACCGTCTCCTATGATAAGAAAATTGGTTTCCCTCCCGTTTCATGTTTGGGTTAGAGATGTAAATGTAGTAATTATTCCAGTCTTTTTTTTTCTTTTGTGTGAAGAGTAAATTATGCTCCCAATAAATGTATCTTCACTATTACTTAAGACTGATTAGAACTGAAACACCACTGAAAAGAGATTTACTCTCTTTGCTGTATTAAATAGAATTTCACTATTCTCCAAAGCAACTGTTTCTGTCATATTTCTTCAAGAAGCAAGTTGAGAAGATGCTATAAAAAAGATGGAAGCCTTTTCAGATGTCAAAATTTGGATTTCTTCTACCCATCTTCTGAAAAAAAAGTTTTAAAGGATATATTTTACCATTGTCTAACACGTTGAAGTCATCCAGTGCAAAAATCTGCAGTTTTAGATAATGTCATGCTAAAACTAAACATTTTTTAACTAAGATGTTCAGTTCCTGTGGTGCTATAAGCAGGCTTCTGAGGAGGGAAAGGAATTTATACTCAGTTGTTCTCACACTGCCCAGAGTCAGCAGGGAGAGTTTACTGCCTGGATATGAAAACAGGCTGGCCTCCCTGCAGACTTCCCTGACAGTAATAAAGCATCCATGCTGGGACAAACTCAAGGACCAGAGGGCAGATTCTGGGTGGTGTGGAGAAAACCTTTTTTTCTACTAAGACATACCTTGTGAAATGGGTTCTAATCAGGAAATAACTCTCTCATTCTCATGGAATATTTATTTTTAAATCTTTAAAGTATATATTTATGTACTCAATATACTTTTCAGAAAAGAAAAAGAATGAAAGGAAGAAAGGAAGAAAGAAAAAGAAGAAAAGAAAGAAAGAAAGAAAGAAAGAAAGAAAGAAAGAAAGAAAGAAAGAAAAATTTAAAGATGACCATCCCCTCCCCACCTCCTGTGTACACTTATCCTAGGCTCTGTATGTTTAAACAGTATCTAAGGCATAGCAAACAACAAGGCTCCTGGCTTGAAAAGACTTGGTCTTTCGTTGTATGTTTGGGGACCTTTATAAAATTATGTCGGTGATAATAATTGCTACAGTTTGTTGAACTTATGATGTGAATTAAATTGCATGTGTATAATCTTATTTAGTCCTTACAACAACCCTAAAATATAAATGCCTTTATTTCCCCCAGCTTCTAGAATATGAAACACATGACCAGGGAGGTTAAAGTATGTGTGTGGAGCAATACAGCAGTGAATTGGTGTGAGGATCCTGGATTCTCTGATGCTGAAATGCATCATCTCAATGATTCTGATATGCTATTATTAGACAAGTAGTTGCCAAAGAAACAAATGGTTCAGCTTCTTTATTCTATCAATAAGTCCAGAGATATCTATATTCAGAGATATGGTCCAGAATACAGTATGGAGATAGCAAGGTTACACAGCCAATGAGGGGCAGAGTTCAGACCAGAATCAGGTTTTCCAACCCCAATACCCCAGCCCTCTTCACCCCCAAATCACTTTATCTTCATCCTTCACCCTTCCTCATCTCCATCCTCCAAGGAGATACTTACTGTTGATTTTCTCAATTTAAATCTATAATTAATATGAAGAAAACATTGCCAAAACTTTCCTTGTTGAAGCAATCAACTCTTATTTTTAAAATCTCTCTTTAGGTTTAATCAGCAGGGATATGGTAAGTTGATTTCAAGGGCTCCTTGGTACAGTTTGGGGAAAGTTGAGCCAGCTCAATCCCAGCATGAGCACCAAGGTCTGATGATTACTTTCTTTAAGAATCAAAACAGAGGTCTCTTCACCTTGATTTTGTAATGAAGCAAAAGAAGAGGCAGAGCCAAGTGGGTATAGTTGTTCAAGCCAGAGCTTTCTCAGGAAGTGCTGTAAGCACGGGAAATTTGATTTGAATTGGGAGATTGTGATTCTCTACAGCCTTGACTTCTTAGAACCAGTGCATTTTACCTTCAGTAGGGTCATCCTGGCTTTCATAGCTACGGGGCAATAGAAGAGGCAATACTGTATGAATCAGGACCCTTTGACTTGCAAGTGACAGAAAACACAATGTAAACTGACTTATGCAAAAAGAGAAATTTGGAGAGCCCATTTAGGTGGCACCTCCAAGGATAGGGCTCTTTATGAAGTGTGACTTGACACATGTCATCGTGTGACCTAAAGAGTTGACTTCTTTCTGCCTTTTGCCTTTGTTTTCTGCTGTGTTAGCACCATTTTCCGATGAATTCTTCTTTTTTAAGAGTATGGTGATCATAGCAGCTCAAATTCAAATACAATGAAAAAAAAAAAAAGAGTATGCTTCCCTGATAGCTCAAATGAAATCCTGGATGTAATTCAAACCAATCACTATGGCCAAGTTTCACCTGCTGGAAGACCAGTGGTGAAATGTACTGAGGAAATAGAACATTTAATGAGAGGAAAATAGAATCCTAGACTGGCATTACCTGATCTACTTGTACTGTTGTGCCATCTTGGATGGTTAATTGATCTTAGGACTAAATTTTGCTCCCTGTGAAATGGGGGACAAAATCACATCTAAGGGATGTTCCAGTTTTCATATGTGACAAATGGATTTTTGATTGGTGGAATGTTCTGTCATTTGAGAGCTAAAGAGATTCAATTGTATCATCCACAAAGTAATCTAAGAACGGTTTTAGGTACAAGTTCTATATTTCACCTAGAGGAGGGAAGGCAGAGGGGGCAGCATGACTATCCCAAAAGGGATCTAAACTTAAAGTTGGGAGAACTATCTAGTCGAGTGAAATCAGAGACTGTTAACAAAAGTTTGATGAATGAATGCTGAACAGCTTAAAATAATAAATTTCACTTAAAAAATCAGAAACCAGTTTATACTAATGACCATGCTTAAAATTGACATCACACTATTATGCATTTTCATGACGGGATTGGGTCTCTAAAACACTGGAAATTTTTATTCAACATAACATTTCCTTCAGTTATCTAGACAACCATTATTCATCAAGAATTAACTCATACCCCACCTCTTCTGGGAGAAAAGAAAAGAAACAACAAAAACCTTCTTTGTGACTTTTCATTGGATTGTGTTCTGCATTTTGTCACTATTAATATTGCCTCTCCTATGTAATTTAGTTCTTTACAACATGAAGTCTTTCTCTCCGTCTTTGTGTGGGCGTGTTTTGTATACCTGTAAATATAGTCATTCTTGACTAGATCTCATAGCATCATTATCACTGTAGATGATTCCTTCCATCTAAAAGTATTCTCTTCACTACCTTGTTCTCCTTATATGTTACCTCTGGGTGTTTCCTTCAGTCCCTTTTCTATACTCCTCTTCATCTGCTTTTCTTTTCATTGTTGCTACTTTTCAGGCTGCTGTCCAGACCCACTTCTCTCAGCTCCCACACTGTCTCTGTATAACTACACCCACCCCTATGGTTTTACTAATTCATTTTCTGGGGCCTCCTGAAGCTGTGTTTCTGGTGCTGGTCCAATCATTTCCCCAAATTCTAGGTGTATGTATATACCAGATTTCTCTACTTGGATCTTTTGTGGCCACTTCAAGCCTCCAAAATGAAATCAATGAGTTCTCCTCATCTCTTCTTCTTCTTCTGTTTTTAAAGATTTTATTTATTTATTTTAGAGAGCAAGAAAGAGAGAGAATGAGAGGGAGGGAGAGTGCGTGCTGAGGGGAGGGGCAGAGGGAGAGGAGAGAGGGAATCTCAGGCAGACTCCACACTGACTGGGGAGCCTAACATGGGGCTCAATCTCATGACCCTGAGATCATGACCTGAGCCAAAATGGAGAGTCAGATGCTTAACCAACTGAGCCACCCAGGTGCCCCTCTCCCCATCTCTCTCTTTTTTTTTTTAATTTTTTCTTTTTTTTTATTCATGTTACAGAAAGAGAGATGAGAGAGAGAGAGAGAGAGGGAATATGAGCAGGGGAGAGAGGCAGAGGGAGAGGGAGAAGCAGACTCCTCACTGAGCCAGGAGCCTGATATGGGGCTCAATTCCAGGACCCTGAGATCATCCTCTGAGCTGAAGGCAGATGTTTCACCATCTGAGCTACCCAGGCGCCCCTCCCCATCTCTTCTTAACCACACAAACCTGGTTATCGTCATCCAGACTTTCCCATATAAGTAAATACCATTCCAATGGAATTGCCCAAGTCAAAAACCTGTAAGTTATTCTTACTGCTTCTCCCTATATTACGTCCAATCAATCACCGAATTTTCTGAATTCTGCCCCTCACATCTCTCTTAGAAGTTGTGTGTCCTCATTCCTACTACCAATACACTAATCCAGGGCCACTGTCTTCTGCAGCCCCAAAGGAGCCTACCAACTGTAACTATCCCCCCGTGTCATCCTTTCTTCCCGTCCGCAAGTCCCTCGACTGCTCTCCTTCCTCCTCCCAGAGAGTGCTTTCACGAATGCTGGCAGGAAAGTGGACTCTTTCTTAAGAATGATCAGTGACTGCTCCTTGTTGTCAGTATGAAAAAAATGTTCTTACAATAATCTTGCATGGCTTATTCCCCGGTTGTCTCCCTTGTACTGCTCCCGCCATCCTTCTTTCACGCCCAGCTCGGGTCAACTCAGACGTGGGAACCATTTCATAAGAAGTGGAAATGCCAAGCCACAATCGGCGCCCAATTTAAACACGCCAAAGGGCTTGAAGAGATATTTTTCATTTTTGATTGCAGTTAACAGCACATTTTAAGATCATATTTTAATCAATTTTTTATTAAAACACAGCATTTTAAGGGCTATTTTCCTCCTGTCATGATTTTTTGGCAAGTGACCTTTCCTGACGTGGCAAAGGTTCCCAAAATTTAAGGTGTGAAAGAATCTACCAGGAAATTCCTAAAAATAAAAATATAAAAATAAACAAAGCCTCTAATAGCCTGATAGATTCATATTCAATGAACTCCTAGGTAGGGCCTAGGATTCTGCATTCTAACGAGCTCCCAAAGTGACTCTGATGTAAGAGATGTGAAAATTACAACCTGAGATGGTTTCAAGGGTCCAGTATTGTCTTGCGGCATCCATATGGGTCCCTGCTTCCTGACAGCTCAGTGCAGTCACTGAATAAAACATGTGTTTTAAGCTTTTTATCCAACCCTTTCATGTGTGTTTTAACCAATTTTCTTGGATAAGGAGTAAATTCTGACAAGCCTAGCTCTATTCTTGTCTCTTGTCCCAGGGTGGTGTTCAGTCAATATCTGCTGCCCCTATAGCCATGGCCTCTTCTGCATGGGCTCATTCCCTTCATCTGTTCTCTTATCCTCAGGGTTTATAAAATGTCTCTGATGTATATATAATATTTAGGTGTAATATATATATGAGTTATATATATATATGTTTCTATAGGTTTCTCTCTATATATAACTTGTATATGTATTACACCTAAATATTATATATACATCATAGACATTTTATATGTGTGTGTTTATATATAGCTTGTATATGTATTATACATATATATAGTTTGTGTATATATTATACATAGTACATAAATGTTATATATAACATAAATATTATATATACATATATAATGTACATATATAATTTATAATTAATTTTCTAATTCTGAACATTTTTGGAAATGTGCTTTCCTCTGTTCTATCTCTTCCTGTCAGTGATTCATTTAGCAACTATTTAACAAGTGCCTTCTAAGCTCCCAGTTCTGTGATGGCCACTGGTAGATCTAATAATGAGTAAGTCAAACCTTGTCCCAGTTTCCACAGAGCTTCTAGTCCATTGGCAGAGGAAGCCAGGAAATAAGGGCATTGCACAACACCTTCTTTAATTACAGTTGTGGAAGTGGTGTGAAGAAGAAATACGGTACACAATAATAGCAAATACCATGGGGGTCACGCACACACAAACTCACCCACATACTGTTAGGCTTGTCTTCTTTAGTTTCCACAGCACTTACAGGGGAAAAAAGAACCTCTTTGCCCCAAACACTGGATGATGTTAGATCTGGCAGTTGATCAAGAATATTATTAGCTTCGGGCGCCTGGGTGGCTCAGTTGGTTAAGCGACTGCCTTCGGCTCAGGTCATGATCCTGGAGTCCCAGGATCGAGTCCCGCGTCGGGCTCCCTGCTCGGCAGGGAGTCTGCTTCTCCCTCTGACCCTCTTCCCTCTCGTGCTCTCTATCTCTCATTCTCTCTCTCTCAAATAAATAAATAAAATCTTTAAAAAAAAAAAAGAATATTATTAGCTTCATGGGGTTGTCCTGGGTCCTAGAATATCATTTAATGTTTAGGGAGAAGTTTAAGATGGTGATATTTTTCTCAAATTTGATTTAAAAGAAATAATACCCAATAAAACCACTTTTCTGTTATAAGATTCTATAAGATGAAGAAAATATATTGAACCTGTGCTAGGTGTGTGTTCTGTTGCCTCAGCCTAGAAAAAAGAACGTTTGTTATCTGCTGTGGAGTCTAACTGTCCACACTGCCCAGTTAAAATGATGTTTCAGAAGGGCACATGGAACAGATGCATTGCAGTTGAGGGGCACTGTGGATGGGTATGGTGTTTTTATTCCTTTTGGGTATCTCCATTTTCAGGCTTCAAGATTCATGATGAGCTCTCCTGGAGTTGACACTCCTCCCCCAATCCCCTGAAGAAAAAGGGCTATTTTGGGGGTGGGTGACTTAGTAATGTTTGAACCTTTGTAGTGATGGAATAATAATAATTATGGTGATGACGATAGGGAAAATGCAATCTATTGTGACTGAGTACTTCTTATCATGACCATTTTTACTTTGCTGAAGCCTCTGTGCATCCCATGTAGATGTGTTCCCTGCTGAGCAGTATGTTTCCAGCTGAGGCTATGGAGAGAGGGCATGCCAGCCACTGTGCTCATGGCCTTGTCCAAAGCAATGGCTCTTTCTTGTCAGCTAGCTGGCTGCCAGGCTCAATAAGAGGGCATGCTGATTTCCCAATATACTGCTTTGCTGGGACTGGAATCAAAGCTGTCACGAGTAAAGAGTTCTTTCATCTTTCTTTTCTCCCTGCTTATACATTCAGTGGGGATTCATCAGTGAAAATGTGACCAGCAAAAGGCAAAGGCCCTGTTAGTCTTTAAAACTCATAAAGATAATTTTCAGGTCTTAATTGTCTAAAGATGACATGCATATTGATTTAAATATTGGCTTTAGGGCTGCAAATCAGTTACAATAACTTTCTCACCTGTCTGTTAAGTCTATTGTTTTCTGCCTCTGTAGGATTATGAAGTTCCTATCTGAAAGACTTGTTGGAGCATGGGAGGCATCCCTGATTTTTCTGGGAAATGTGTTAGCAGTTTCTAGAAGTTATAAGTCAACTGTAACAGTGATGCAGTACCATGAGTTATAAAATACAAAAGCCTTTTAAAAATGAGCCAGCAGTATCGTGTTGGTCAGAGATCTGTTGTTTGAAAGTGAGAGCAAGCCAACTAATGTGGCCTACACCAAAAGATTCATTTACTGGAAAGTTCAAGTGTTGAAAATTCCATCAGGTATGGCTGGATCCAGGAGTCCAAATCACATAATCAGTGCTTTGTTCTTCTTTCATAGTTTCACTTTTCTTTGTTCTCCATTGCCTTCACTACTGGACATGTGGTGACCCCTGGAGGCTCGGTCTTGCACAACCTTACACCTATGAGATGGCAGCTGTAGTCTTTCTGGGCCCCAGAATTCACTCCGATTGGACTAACATAGGTAGCATCACCAATCTCTGAGACAATCACTGTGGTCAAGCAGAAGGAATATGCTCCAGGCCTAGATCCTATGACTACCCTGGAAAATGAATGTAGGTATGAGGTTAGCTGATTAATGCCACCCAAATCACATGAACAGAAAGTTCAGGAGGGATTCTTCCCCAAAGGAAAACAAGGTTGTCATTTTCAAAAGATAGAAAAATAGACACTGGGCAGACAAAAAGGAGTCAATGTGCATTACTTGTGTCATAGAACATCCCAGGACCCTTCCTTACAGAGCATCCATCCCCACTCTTGCCCTTGTCAACTAGGCTTGAGCCACTATGCCTTCTTTTAGGGCCTTGAATGCAGTGAGCTTCATCCCACCTAAAGTTCTCCTCACTTGCACTGCATTAAGCAACTCTAGGTTTCCTGAATAAGCCCTTCATATTTATGCCTCCAAATTCAGCTCTTCCCTCTCTCTCGTCCATCCTGCTTGTGAGTTCTCTTCATCTTTCAAGGCCCAGACCAATTATCAGCTTCACTTCTCCCCTCCCCAAATGCCCCTCATGATTCCTTTCTCTATTTTCTCATAGGTCCATTAGAAGAGTGGTCAAGTTGTAGTCTTGTGAGGTACTGTTGCTTTGGTTTCCCCAGATAGTCTGTAAGCTCTTCGAGAATCTGAGCTATGTCTTTTGCATCTTTATATAATTTACTGGTATAGTCATATCAAAATAGCACTTTAAGGGGTTTTCTTATAAAGGTAACTATTTTTAATATTACCTTAATAAACCCACTTGTAATGCATAAATGAGCTAAATACTTTACATCCACTGTTTCACTTATGCCTCACAAAATCCTGTAAGATAGGGATTATTTATTATTATGCCACTCTACGGATGAGAAAACTAAGGCTCACAGAAGTTAAGAAACTTGCCCATGGTTCTGCAGCTGATAAGTAGTAAAGCTGGAATTTGAATCCTCATCTCATTGATTCCAAACTTTGAGATGTTAACCACTGTGCAAACTGTCCCTTAGCCTGACACTGTGTTTGCAAGTGAATAACTGCGCAGATATCAATGGATGTACCAGAGAGATGCCACTTGCCCACTCTGCCCCACCCCATCCTATCCCCCCTGGCAATAAACTCTGCTTTTTGCATATGGAATTCTCCACAGCAATAGATTAAGTGTTGAGATATTCGTTGTGCCCATTTTTTAAGGATCTTTATTCCCTACTTTGCAACTAATCCACCATGAGAACCCTGTCCTAATGAATGGGATGGTTCTTCCTGTAATACAAGTTCATAGTTGACGATATTTTTTCAAAATGTGTGCCAATAATGGAGATCACAGTTGCTCCTTCTTATGTAAACAGGGCAGTCTGACTTGCATCCAGTAGGTGTCACTAGACTTTCCTCTCCTGTCTACAGCCATAACTGAATACGGAGTTGTTCTATCACTAAGCAGCTGCGGAAAGGGACACGCCGAATGTTGCAACATTCCATTGCTTCCTAAAAGCTAAATCACCCTAGTTAGAGCAGCGTTCTTCCCCAGATTGCACTCAACTTCCTCTCTGCCCTACAGCATGGCCGGATAGATCAAATAGCAGTACTTAATACACAGGAGGGATGTGTACCCAGCCCCAAGTGTGGCACCATAGACCACCCTTGCAGGTGCTGGCTCCTTGGCACAGCTTAGAGCTGATGATGGGGAGGAGAAGATACAGATGCATTTCAAGGCCTTAAGAGGAAAAATGCCTCCAGAATGTCTGGATTGGAGTGATAGGTTGTGCCAGGAAACTTTCTCTGCATTGTTAGGGCAGCTGGATGCCTTGACTAGGGGTAGTATCTAGACCCTCAACCAACATCTCTTAAATCTCTCCTAAGAATCCAAATGATTGTAGAAGCTAAAAAAGATATACAGGTGTAAATAGCATGGTTCCTTTATTCCTATATTCTAGGAATTTACTGGCTACTAATACCCATTGATTCAGCCAGTGCCTACTGGGCACTTACTGAAGAACTGGGGATAGAGTGCTAGACTAGACAGGGCATGATTCCTGCCACAAAGGAGCTTGCAGCCTAGGAGAGAATACAAACATTAAATAAGTAATGACACAGTACTAGTATGTACTAGTATGATTAGTAAGTTAACAAATACCGTGAGAACATATAGCAAGGAAGTCAGGTGAGAGTGAGTCAAAGGCCTTCTAGAAGAGATTATTTTAAGGGGAGACCCAAAAGTGAGTTGGAATTAGATGGGAGAATGGAGAGAAGGAAGGAAAAGAAGAGAATGGTGTCAGACAAAGGAAAGAGTCTATGTGAAGGTCCAAAGGGAGGGTGGAATGAGGTGCTTTCAAAGCACTGAAAGAAAGTCTGTGGGGCTGGTGAGCAAGTGGCAGAGGTGGCACTGAAAAGATTGATGGATAAGGCCAGATGACACAAGGCCTTCTACACCACTTTAAGGAACTGAGAATGTACTCAACAGCAATGAGAGTCACTGTTGGATTTTTAAGAGTGTCATGATATAAGGTGTTCATTTGTTTAGTTATTCAACAGTATTTATTGCACGGTTATATGTGCCAGTGTGCCCAGGGCTGGAGACGAATAGAGATATAAACTGCAATGAAATATTTAAAAAGTAATTCTGATTCAGGAAGAGAGAAGCTAGGCAAGTCATCTCAGAATGAAAAAACCCTGCCACAAAAAAAAGCCATTGGGCATCCTGGCATGGCTCAGGATCTGTTCCAAACCCTGAAGATTCAATAGTGAATTAGAGGGGTGCCTGGGTGGCTCAGTCGTTAAGCGTCTGCCTTCGGCTCAGGTCGTGGTCCCAGGGTCCTGGGATCGAGCCCCGCATCGGGCTCCCTGCTCAGCGGGAGGCCTGCTTCTCCCTCTCCCACTCCCTCTGCTTGTGTTCCCTCTCTCGCTGTCTCTGTCTATCAAATAAGTAAATAAAATCTTTAAAAAAAAAATAAAAAAAAAATAGTGAATTAGACTCAGTCATCATCAAGAAGAATATTTATAGTATGCATTTAAGATCAGGAAGAAGGCTATAGTAAGTCAGAGATGAGAACAAAAATGTAGAGTCAATAGAAAGACTTGCTCTTGTAGATAGACACTGAGAGTGTGACATAGTTAAAGCAAATATCAAGGATACAGGCATTTTTTTAAAAGTTTTATTTATTTATTGTAGAGAGACAGAGAGCACAGGGAACCCATCAAGGGCTTGATCTCACGACCCTGAGATCATGACCTGAGCCTAAAACCAGAAGTCAGACCTTTAACTAACTGAGCCACCCAGGTGCCCCAAGGATCCAGGCATTTTAGTGTTTACATTTTTACAGTAATGATTCCATTTTGTGAAAACTGACTGTGTCATACTAAGAGGAACCAGGACTCCATGGAGAGATGGCTGGTTTCAGGTCTGAGGCAGGACATGTACAAGATCAGCCTGGGCCATCTTTTCATACGGGGATAGTAAAGAAGCAATCAAAGAGGAATAGAGTCATATCAAAAGGACACCGGAACAAGCTTGAGGGGGTCTCTCACTGACCACATATGGAATAATTTGAACGTCAAACAAATAAACCTCAATTGATAATGACCTCAGTAAAATTATAAAAATCTATAGATTTGTCATCATGGTTAAAATATATAGACCTCTCCCCAAAATAATCCAAGAAGCCTCATTGGTCAACATTCGAAGTAACTCCTCACTCTGAAAATTGGCAAGGGAGGGGAATTAATTAGATATTTATTCTGCCTTTCCTGGGTAAGCAGTATTTCAACATCATCCCAGCCCTAGTTGGAGAAGGTACTTCTTTATAGAATTCCAGTAATACATTTGGAAGGATTGAAGAAATGACAGAATTAAGAAATCAACATTTTGCAATTTGTAATGAAATGATTAATTTAGGTACAGATTATCAATAAATAAAAACATTGTTTAAATATATCAGGGACTTTGTGAAGGAGAGAGCAGGTTCTTACATCTGAACCTGTGGATCCCTTTAAGCATTAAACCAGACTAGAAAATTTTGCCACCTGAGGCAAAATGAAAACCATAGCACCACCTGTGAGGTATTTGTGGAACTAAAAGGTCAAACCTGAATAGAATTGAGGGTTCACCCTTAGAGCTAAATGTTTGTTTATAAGACATATGGAGTAAACAACAGCTACCCTGTCTTAAGGATGAGAATATGAAACCCTTTAATGGGGGTTAAAAGAATCTTACCTCGTCAAACAGAGAAGCAGATCTGTGGGCAAAAGTTCACACTTAGATGGTGTCTATAATTTTCTTTTCCTATATAATTCTCAGAGGTTTTTTCTGGATCAGCAAAGAGGTGGGCGTGCTACCATGGCTGAGACATAACTAGCTCTATTTTCAGTAAAATGACACTAACTGGCATCACTGCCTACTGCATGGCAGTCACCCTGTTAGTGGCTTTCCAAAAGTTAACTCATTCAGTGCAAGGTAAATTTTCATTAAAAGCAGAACAGTCTGGAGAAAGGATTCTAGAAAAGAGCAATGAACATCTACTGTTTACTTTTCCTTCTCCAGAAACCCAGGGAGAATGGCTACAGAAACACCAGGTACTTGTGATTCTGTAACCACAGATGAAACTCCTAGCCAGGCATCCCTAGAGTTTCCACATTATGGAGGAGACATAAGTAAGAAATTACTGTTTGCATTGGTTATTTTTTTTTATGTTATGTTAGTCACCATACAATACATCATTAGTTTTTGATGTGGTGATCCATTGTTTTCATATAACACCCAGTGCTCCATGCAGTACGTGCCCTCCTTAATACCCATCACCGGGCTAACCCATCCCCCCTTCCCCCTCCCCTCTAAAACCCTTGGTTTGTTTCTCAGAATCCATAGTCTCTCATGGTTCATCTCTCCCTCCGATTCCCCCCCCTTCATTTTTCCCTTCCTTCTCCTAATGTCCTCCATGGTATTCCTTATGTTCCACAAATAAGTGAAACCATATGAGAATTGACATTGTTTAATCAGTTACAAAGGTGTCTATGCAGAGCTTGTGAGGAAATTTGTTAGGATGTGGTTTTGTAGGCAGTGGATATTGCCAAGAACAAAATATGTTCATAGAATGAGTTATCTGAAGAAGTTAAAACATGATCACTATACTATCGGTTCCATGAAAAGCCACATCTATCTTGATTATCATCATATCACCAGCATCTAACACAGTTCCTGGCCCACACTGTTCTGGGCCTCAACAAGTGTTGGATGGATAGGTGGATTGATGGATGAATGGATGGATGGATGGAAATGAATTTTCTCTGATCTGTACCTCTGAAGCAAATAATACATTATATGTTAAAAAAAAAAAAATGAAGAAGAAGAAGAAGATAGCAGGAGGGGAAGAATGAAGGGGGGGAAATCAGAAGGGGAGACGAACCATGAGAGACGATGGACTCTGAGAAACAAACTGAGAGTTTAGAGGGGCGGGGGTGGGGGGATGGGTTAGCCTGGTGATGGGTATTAAAGAGGGCACGTTCTGCATGGAGCACTGGGTGTTATACACAAACAATGAATCATGGAACACTACATCAAAAACTAATGATGTAATGTATGGGGATTAACATAACATAATAAATAAAAAACAAAAAAAATGTGGTTCAGAAATTGTTTATTCTTTGCCAAGTAGACTACAGTCAGACAAACACTGAGGTGGAATTTTGTTGTTTGAAATCACAGAAAGACATAGATTCTTACATGTGTTACAGATGCATTGGTCTTTTCCAAATCTTGGCAAGCGTAACTAAAACCTGTGCATTGTTCTTCTCATTCATCTTCTGAATTAAATTTGTGCTACAGGTTTGCCCTTCTCTCAAAATCATCCCATTCCTAATCTACATGTTCACCTGCTAAGCCTGGGCTTTTGATATCTCCTCCAAACTTGACCTATTCTAGACTTCTATGTTTCTAGTGTGTCCTACACACTGATCTGCATTTATTTAATTATTTTCCACCTAACTCTAAATTTCCTCAGATTCCCTATTGTCTACAGATTACTCAGAACTGTCTGGTCTGGTAAACTCTGTCATTGGGATCCTCTCTCTTAATGAAATTAGTCTTCCCAGTCTGCCCCAACAGGAGTGTGTGCTCCAGCCAAAGTGATGCTTCATACTTAGCTCTGGTCTTGGCAGGCCATGAAGGAATGAAGCAACTATACTCAGTCCCTTTGGTTTCCCAAATGTTTAGGTATTCTGTTGAGCCAGAAATGCCACTTGTGATGAATCACATTTATACACACAGTATGTGTACAGTCTTGACAACTCAAGCTCTTTGCTAACATTTCTATGCTAACTCCAGTGATCTGAAAGGGTCTGTGCATATAAGGAGAATGTGACTGCCTTAACCTCGTTTCCCGTACTTCCCTCCTACGTTAGTGAGCTTGGCTGCCATCACAAAATGCCATAGACAGGTGGGTTACACCACAGATTTTTATTTTCTTACAGTTCTGATGGCAGGAAGTTTGAGATCAGGTGCCAGCATGGTCAAGTTCTAATGAGAGCTTCCTACCTTATAGATGGCTGCCTTGTCGGTGTCCTCACATAGCAGACAGAGTTCTAGCGTCTCTCCTACTGATAAAGGCACTAGCCCTATTGGACTAAAGGCACCACCTTTATGACTTCATTTAACCTTAATTATCTCCTAAAGGCCCTATCTCCAAATAGAGTCACACTAAGGGTTAGAGCATCAACATATGAACTTGGGGGGACATAATTCAGCCTTTAGCACCTCCCTCTCACTTATGCCACCCATCATTCTAGTTGTGTGTATGTCATTTTTGAGCCAAACTTTAAGTTACAAAAAGCCTCATGCATTAATGGTAATTGATCTAGAACCAGAAAGCTCAGTATTGAAAATTTCTGATGAGTTTAATTTTTTGGACAGCCTTTTATTTTGTTTTGCAAGGACTCAGAGAGACTGACACTTCCACAATTCAGAGTAACAGTTGAGTCCAGTGATTTAGGGAACCAACTGTAGCATCAGGCTTGGGTTCAAGTCATGACACTTATGAAGGCATGACCTTGAGTAAATTATTCAACGTCTTTGAAATTTGATTTTCTTTTCTTTTTTTCTTATCTGAAAATGGGAATAATACCTAACACTGTAGACTATTATAAGAATGGAAAAGGCACATGATATAAAGTGCTTGGCATAAACGCCCCGCACATAGCATATAGTATAGATCGATGGATGTAAAAAACGTCAAAATTTATTGAGAATTGACCATGAGACAGATACTACGCTAAGCCCTTACTTACATTGCCTGATTTTAACCTTATAGTATATGCCTATGAGGTAAGAGTAGTGATTAATTCCATTCCATTTATTGACATTTAAACCCTAAAACCCAGTTTTGTTTTGTTTTTTAACCACTCCATCATGTTGCCTCTCAATTAAAAGGTTGAACTTGATTAGCTTTTGAAGCCCCTCCCCCCGACCTGGAATACTCTAGGATTCAAAGACTATTTCTTTCTTGAAATATCTCCCATGGAATTGAGTTGTGGGTGGAGCATGGGCTCCAGTTGTCATGTGGCCCCATCTCCCCAGAGAGTTGTCCATAGCCATCAAAATGACCAGCCTCCCAGAGTCCTCTATTCTCATTTGATTCTCTTTCTGAGGTTCTGACTCACTGCATTGACTGAACAGGCTGTCACAACTCAGTCCTTCCCTAGGATTGGATGTCCTGGTGGGAGGCATCCAGGTACCTTTGTTCTAGGCTACAAGCTCCCCTTTCTTTCTTTTTACCAGTAGAAGTTTAATATAAAGTATATGTGTGTTGTTTATATTTTCATTGATGCTTTCATTTATTCCAAGATGATGTTCCCTTTGGTTAACTGTCAAAAACCATGATTATTGCAGGAGGTTATTTTTTTACTGTAACTGTTTAAAGGTACAGAAAAGCAACTCTTTTTATCTTCAAATTCAGAAGAGAATTCTACCTGTATCTTTAAGAGAATCTGAAAGAAATGAGTGCCTTTATTTATCTCCACGCGGCTTTGAATGGGCTCTTTAAAAACTGTATTGGTTCATGCTCAGAACCAGTAATGTAATATGAAAAAAAATGGAGCGAAATGGTTCCTCATGGGTTTCCTATTTTTCTCTCCACCGTTACTTTTTTTTTTAAGAACATGCAATGCAGTTCTGCCTCTGGATGTACTCTCTTTGTTCAACTTTATTGCCTTTGCCACCTGCCTTGAAATTGTCCTTCAAGGGTTTTGATAAATCAGTTGCAAAGGTGTCTGGTTTCATTGTAACATCTGTAAGTGCCTTTTCTGAAAGGCTCTTTTTATGCTATCTAGAGAAATTCACCTCAGTGAGTCTTTGGAGAACCCTAAAATCAGCTCTAATATATCAGAAAGGGAAAGTGTATTATTTTTCTCTCCTATCTTTACTTTGGAAAGGCACTGAGGGCATTTCAGAGGAAGGAAAGCAACTAATGAAAGGAAAATGATCATTTTGAGAGACTCCTCTGCAACTGCTTTTTTTTTTTTTTTTTTTTTTTTTTGATACTGCGATGCTAAGAAGTTTAAATATGACCTTGGAGACCTATCCCAGCATTCTTCACTAGTCATTCACCCCCACTGAGGTGTTTCCTTTTTTCACTCGAGCCAGGGGAATGAGAAGATGCTACAGGAACTTACAGACACTGACCCCCCCAACCCTACCAACTGAAATTGGCATTTGTTCTTTTCGAGCTCACCTCTAGGACCACAGGACAAAGCTTCAGAATGGATGGCCACTGGCAAGGTTGGAAGGAATGAGAGGCATTATCTTATTCTCCAGGGGTTCTCAGGCATAAAGCTATGTATATGCCCACCAGATCATCCAAAACAACCTACAAATCATTGGTGTACAATAGAGATCCACAGAACTTTAACCAGGTGACTAGATTATACCAAATTATCTAGATGTTCATAAATCAACCAATCCTAGGCTGGTCTGTGATTTTCCAATTGATGAGTCCATGAGGATAAGGACTATCCAAATAGGTGGGGATGGAACTTTCCCCTGAAGGAAAGAGAGATCAGGTGTATGAAGATAGTAATTTGGGGCCAGGGAATTAGGCAATCCATGGGACTGGAGTTAGGAGAGACTTGCTTCTTTCTCAGTCTTGGATTCTGAGCTGAGAGAAAGCTGAGCCACACAGACACAGGTTGAGACCAAGAGGCACCATTCAACCTCCACTCTGAGGGAGCAACTGCACCATAGGACCTCTTGTCTTCAGGCTCACTCTTGCATCTGAGCTCCAGCTCCAAGAAGCAAGGTCTGAGCCTCTGGATGGAGTAGAGAAGGATTTCTTTCTGGGGACTTCTGGCAAGGGCCAGTTCTAGACACAGCCTGTACCTGGTGCCAGAACCTTCTCTGACTCAGCCACCAAGGCACATGAGTGGACTTAAGGTCCACAAAACCATTTCCATCTTAAGTTTGAATTGCAACAATTGATTGCTGAGAGCTACAAACTCAGGTGCCTAGTAGTTCTGCCATGTCATGCACTTAATTGCACACTGGGGTAAGCAGTGACTGGCATTTGGGTAATCCAGAACTCAGGTCGTTTTGGTACTGGCCTTGAAGGGGACATCTGAGTTCCATTTTTTCTAAGTGGTGACTAAGACATTCTTCTCCTCCCCCTCTTCTTCTTCCATCTCATCCCTTTCCTCCTCCTGAAAATCGCTATCAATAATACAAATACTGGGGGCACCTGGGTGGCTCAGTCTGCCTTCAGCTCAGATCATGATCCCAGGGTCCTGGGATCGAGCCCCGCATCCAGCTCCCTGCTTGGTGGAGAGTCTGCTTCTCCCTCTTCCTCTGCCCTTGCTTGTGTTCCCTCTCTCTCTGTGTCTCTCTCTGTCAAATAAATAAAAAAAAAATCTTTAAAAAAAGAATAATACAAATACTGTTTATTGGCTATAACCTATTCATTGACATACCAACAAGGCTTCAAATTCAGTACATCTAAAACTTAACCCATTATCTTCCTCCCTTGGACAGCTTCTTGCCTGAACTATCTATTTCAGCATCCCTTTGGATTTTTACCCTGGTCACAAACTTCCTATATCTCTTGCCTCTACAACATCTCACCTCCATGCCTTCTTTCTCTACCAGAGCCATTAAGGAACTTCTTACCTTCCTTGCTTCCAGAAGGTCCTAGAGCACCATTTTTGGTTTCCCTGCCATCCGTCTATCCCAGCTGAAATAAACCCTGCACACTTGCCACACAAGTAATCCCCTCATATTATGGTTTTGAAGGTATCAGTTCTTGTTCAAAATCATCAATAATTCACTTTTGCTTATAATGCTGAATCTAAACATAGCTGATTCTCTTTAGTCACTGTAGTTATACTCTATAAAATCACTCTGAAGCTGAATAAGCAAATACTGAGCCATTGATCCTGGGTTCCTGAGAGCTTCTGGTCATACACTTTTATCAACCCATCTATAAATAACCTTCTTTATGTGCTAAAAGACCCCTTATTTAATACATATTGTTGATTCATGAACATTGAACTCATAACCAGCAGCACTATAATTCATGTATGTTCTCTGTAAGACACATCACAGCTTTCTTCCACTCAGGGAAACTAGACAGCAATTCAGCACTATGCTTGGGGGCCATTCAACAATGCAAAATATCTGGCATTAAATAGATTGTAAAAAGGACCTGTTTACTGTGTGAGAGCTAAAATAAAAAGACCTTGTTTGACCTCAGCTGGGAATGGGTGTTAGGTGGCTCAAGTTTTTTGCTACTCTGCACATGTCCATGAATGACCATGAAAGAGCCATGAGTATTGACTTGGTGGTTACAAATAAATTTTAGTGAGTAGAAAAACTTCAAATATGGAATCATGAATAACAAGGATTAACTATATCGCATCTTGGATTTCAAAGCCTCCAATAAGAAGGTCACTTCCTCTCTCTTTCTCTCCAGTATTATATCCCATTGTGTCCCCATATTCCACTCCTGTTAAGGTACTCAGTCTTTCTAAATTTACTTCCTATCTTCTTGCCTTTTCTTTCTTCGTGCCACTCCCTATTAGGGACATCAATTAATAATTCTTTGGTTGCAAGAAACAGAAATTCATGAGGACCAACTAAAGAAACACAACAGGGTATTAACAAGAAGAGTGGCTCACAGACTCAAAGGAAAAACTGGGCAATCAAGAACCAGGAAGGCTATGTGCCAAGGAAGCTGAGAAATCCAAGCAAAGGAAGCCCATGGACCTTCTAAGAGGCTACCTTCTGCATGACTCCACCCCAGCTAATTTCCTATTACTCTCCCCATCTTATGCCTCCAAGTTTCTAATTCTTAGGAGAGACAACCTGATTGGCCTATTTGAATAAATTGTTTCTTACCCTCAAGGTGTCTTAATCCCAGTAGCTAAAATAAGGTAGAACGTTAATGGAGCTAATCTGGCTCATTTGCCCACCACTTTGGACAATGTGGCAGAGTCCTTTACCAGTGTAAGACTGGGATTGGGGCTGCCCAGATAAACACAATAATCATTGAACTTGTTTTTTTTTTCTTCTTTATATCCATAGTCTAGAATTCTATTTATCCTTCAATTTCCATCTAATTATGACCCCCTTCTGCAGGGGATCATATTCATATCCATATTCAGCCCTATTTTATAGCTATATGTAAACCTTTCTTATCATACATTCACTTATTTATTCAGCAAATATGCATTAAGTACCTACTACATACAGAGATTGTGCTAAGCCTCCCCTGCTGGCCTTCTAGAGGGCAGGGACTATGGCCTGTTCATCCTGAAACACTGGCAAAAATGAATAATGGGCCCAATGGATTCCACATGGAAATGTCCCATATCCAAGCAGATTGAGTTTATTCAAGAATGAGTTCTTTTATGAGAGTCACGTAGCTTGGTGTAGTTGACTTTCTAGTCAACATAACCAATGCTCTGTATAATTCATTGATTTTATATAATTACCTCAGAGTGATCCAACTAGAAGAATTAGATACAATACATTACATAGCAGAATAAAAATTTACACACACACACCTATTTTTAATGATTCCAAAGGAAAAATTCTTGGAGACCTTCATAAAACATAGCACCAAAAGAGATTATAGAATTCTTTTCTCCAGTTGTGTTAAGATCCATTCATTAATTCACCAAATAGCTTATCTATTTGTCAAGAATTAGCACAGTAGTAATGGGGCAAAGGTATGAAACGGTTAGACACACACACATCTTTGTATCAGATTATAATCTGAAGAATAGTATTTAATGAATTTTAATTTTTAATAGTAAATAATTCTAATGAAAAGAAGAAATTGACATAACCTAGCCTTTGAGTTTATGAAGCCACAAAACAAATTAGAACACAATGGATGAGAAGGTATAAAAATGCAAAACTATAGAGGCAGTGTGTAGATTTGACTTAAGTAACCATGACAGGAGTTATAAAGTCCAGCAGACATCCCCATGATATCCCTCAATAGGATGCCAGGCATCCTATACTGCCCCTACCCTATATTTCTTTATGGGCCAAAGGATCAAAATCTGGACTCATAACAAAGAATTCGTACAGGTTCTTGAGACTATTCAAAGCTCTTTTCCAAGATAAAGATACAGTCTTTGTCCAGCAAGCCTGTGATGAAGAGGGATGTTCTCTGGACAAGACAGCAAGTCCACATCTTAACCTCTCACTTCAGCAGGCTAACTCGGCCTCTTTCATGACTAGTCATTCAGAGTACATTTTGGCTGATAGTCTTGACTGTTTGCATTCCTGAAATTTGTACTTTCCCAAACTGACTGCAACTCAATACCTACCAAAGGCTTGCTTAAAGCAGCTATGATTTGCAAGAAAGGGTCTAAAGGAAATGTTAAGAAATGTCTTCTTTCTTCCAGGTTCTCTAAGTGAAGTCCCTGTCATAAAGCAAAGTACCTGGACCACAATACATCAGCTTCTTACAAAAATGTCTTTGTGGATTTTTACCAATCTCAACATTTACAGACAACTGGCCCTCAAAAAAAAGCATTTATTTTTAATCACATTACTGCCTTCTTTCCTTCAAATTTTTTCTTGAATGTATTGTCCACTAGATACTCAGTGTCCCTTATACAAACATCTACAGAATAAATTTCTCTGTCAGTGGAACTCAAAAACAAAGTCTGTCCCTGTAGAGTGAATTTGATGTTTTCTTGTTATCAGATAATAAACATCATGCAACCCATTTCCCTTCTTGTCCCTTTTTTGTTCCAGAAAATTCAAGGGCTGAATTCAGTCATTGAGTTTGTCTGTTGTAAAGTCATTCCCTTCTGAGGGGTGAAGAGATTTGTCCCCCCTTTCTCCTCCCTTTATTGCTCTACATTATGCAATGTTTAATTTTTGAAGCTGTTTCAAACACCTTTGTAATAGGTGGGAAATAAGCATTAAACCAATGCAGATCTAATTTGTGATCTTTCCTCCATTAATTCAAACTCCTGTCAAGATCCAAAATCAGGGGGGGCGGAGCAAGATGGCGGAGGAGTAGGAGACCTAGATTTCGTCTGGTCTCAGGAATTCAGCTGAATAGGGATCAAAACCATTCTGAACACCTACGAACTCAACAGGAGATCGAACAGGAGAGTAGCAACAACTCTCTGAACAGAGAAGCGACCACTTACTAGAAGGTAGGGCGTGCGGAGAAGTGAATCCGAGGCAATATTCGGGAGGATAGACGGCGGGGGAGGGGCCTCCGCCACCCGCTTCTGGCAAGTGATAGAGTCGCGGAGCACAAAATCGGACCTTTTAGAAGTTGGCTCGGCGGAGGGACGTCGCTGCAGTGGCTAAGCGGGGGGTGGAATCCTCCCGGGACAGTGTGGTCTCAGGACCCTTGGGGTCACAGAGAGACCAGAGGTGCCTGAGTGCGCCAGAGCTCCCAGGTATCAGAGCAGGGAAGCCGGCTGCAGATACGGAGCAGAGTCGCGGGCTCTCAGCTCGGGGTTGCCATAAACTGTGATCTGCGGCCCAGTCGGGGCACGGCTCCTCCAGCAGGGACCCAACAAGCGGCAGAGCCGGGGAGACTCCCCTTCCTTCCCGGGGAGGAGCGGTGCGGGAACGCACTGCAGGGATCTGCTGGGTTTGGAGACTCCGCGCGGGGTCGGGTGCCAGAGATAGCAACGCTCGATCACAGGCCGGATGAGCACAGAGTGCGGCCGGAGACCGGGGACACGGAAGTGACTGCTTTTCTCTGGGGGCGCACTGAGGAGCGGGGCCCCGAGTTCTCAGCTCCTCCGGGTGGAGATTGGGAGGCCACCATTTCTGCCCTGGTCCTCCAAAGCTGTACCAAGAGCTTGCAGGGAACAGAAGCTCCTGAGAGCAAACCGGAGCAGCTTTCTTAGCCCAGACCGACAAGGGCGGGGCAATTCTGCCTCTGGCAAAGACATTTAGAAACCACAGCAACAGGCCCCTCCCCCAGAAGATCAGCACAAACAGCCAGCAAGCCAAGACCAAGTTGATCGATCAAGGAGAATGGGAGAACTCCAGCGCTAGGGGAATACTGCACATAGATTCATGGCTTTTTTTTTTTTTTTAACCATGATTCATTATTTCATCAAAGTTAATTTTTGTTGACTGTTTTTTTTTATTTTTCTTTTTCCCTTTTTCAACCAACATCTTATCAATCCCATTTAAAAAAAAAAAAAACTTTTTTTATTTTTCATTTTTAGAGTCATATTTTATCCCTTCATAGTAGTTATCCTTGTTTTTGGCATATATATATAGGTTGTTCTCTCTTTAAAATTTTGAGGTACAGTTTCTTCTAACAGATCAAAATATACCCTAAATCACTAGTGTATGGCTTTGTTCTACTCTCCTGCCTGATCACATTCTCTCCCTTTTTTTTTTTTCTTAAATCTTCTTTCCTTTTTCAAACAACTTATCTTACCAAGTCCTTTTATAAAATCTTTTATAATTTTCATCTTTACAGTCATCTTCCATCCCTTCGTTGTATCAACCGTTATTTTGTACATATATGTCTTTCTTCCTTTAAAATTTTAGGAGGCACTTTTTTCTAACAGACCAAAATACGCCCAAAATCTAGTGTGTGCCACTGATCTATGCACTAGCCTGATCATATTTGATCATATTCTGCTTTTTTTGTATTGTTTTGTTATTGTTTTTATCTTTCTTTTTCTTTTTTTTTTTTTCTCTTTCTTTTTTCTTTCTTTCCCTTTCTTTTCCTCTGGTTTCAGGTCTTTTCTGATTTGTATACAGTATATTTGCTGGGGATGTTGTAAACCTGTTAGCATTTTGTTCTCTCATTCATCTATTCTCCTCTGGACAAAATGACAAGACGAAAGAAATCACCTCAGCAAAAAGAACAAGAGGTAGTACCGTCAGCCAGGGACCTACTCAATACGGACATTAGTACGATGTCGGACCTAGAGTTCAGAATCATGACTTTAAAGATACTAGCTGGGCTTGAAAAAAGCGTGGAAGTTATTAGAGAAACCCTTTCTGGAGAAATAAAAGAACTAAAATCTAACCAAATCGAAATCAAAAAGGCTATTGATGAGGTGCAATCAAAAATGGGGGCACTAAATGCTAGGATAAATGAGGCAGAAGAGAGAATCAGCGATATAGAAGACCAAATGATGGAAAATAAAGAGGCTGAGAAAAAGAGAGAGAAACAACTACAGGATCACGAGGGCAGAATTCGAGAGATAAGTGATACGATAAGATGAAACAACATTAGAATAATTGGGATCCCAGAAGAAGAAGAGAGAGAGAGGGGGGCAGAAGGTATATTGGAGCAAATTATAGCAGAGAACTTCCCTAATGTGAGGAAGGAAACAGGCATTAAAATCCAGGAGGCACAGAGAACCCCTCTCAAAATCAATAATAATAGGTCAACACCCCGACATCTAATAGTTTTACTATTAGAGTCTCAGAGACAAAGAGAAAATCCTGAAAGCAGCTCGGGAGAAGAGATCTGTAACCTACAATGGTAGAAACATTAGATTGGCAACAGACCTATCCACAGAGACCTGGCAGGCCAGAAAGGACTGGCAAGATATCTTCAGAGCACTAAACGAGAAAAATATGCAGCCAAGAATACTATATCCAGCTAGGCTATTATTGAAAATAGAAGGAGAGATAAAAAGCTTCCAGAACAAACAAAAACTAAAGGAATTTGAAAACACGAAACCAGCCCTCCAAGAAATATTGAGAGGGGTCCTCTAAGCAAAGAGAGAACCTAAAAGCAGCAAAGAGCAGAAACGAACACAGAAACAGACAGTTAACAGTCACCTTACAGGTAATACAATGGCACTAAATTCATACCTTTCAATAGTTACCCTGAATGTAAATGGGCTCAATGCCCCAATCAAAAGACACAGGCTATCAGATTGGATTAAAAAACAAGACCCATCCATATGCTGTCTGCAAGAGACTCATTTTAGACCCAAAGACACCCCCAGATTGAAAGTGAGGGGGTGGAAAACGATTTACCATGCTAATGGACACCAAAAGAAAGCTGGGGTGGCAATCCTTATATCAGACAAACTAGATTTTAAAACAAAGACTGTAATAAGAGATGAGGAAGGACACTATATCCTACTTAAAGGGTCTATCCAACAAGATCTAACAATTGTAAATATCTATGCCCCGAACATGGGAGCAGCCAATTATATAAGGCAATTAATAACAAAAGCAAAGAAACACATTGACAACAATACAATAATAGTGGGGGACTTTAACACCCCCCTGACTGAAATGGACAGATCATCTCAGCAAAAGATCAACAAGGAAATAAAGACTTTAAATGACACACTGGACCAAATGGACTTCACAGACATATTCAGAACATTCCATCCCAAAGCAACGGAATACACATTCTTCTCTAGTGCCCATGGAACATTCTCCAGAATTGATCACATCCTAGGTCACAAATCAGGTCTCAATCAGTACCAAAAGATTGGGATCATTCCCTGCATATTTTCAGACCACAATGCTTTGAAACTAGAACTCAACCACAAGAGGAAAGTCGGAAAGAACTCAAATACATGGAGGCTAAAGAGCATCCTACTAAAGAATGAATGGGTCAACCAAGAAATTAAAGAAGAATTAAAAAAATTCATGGAAACCAATGAAAATGAAAACACAACTGTTCAAAATCTTTGGGATACAGCAAAGGCAGTCCTGAGAGGAAAGTATATAGCAATACAAGCCTTTCTGAAGAAACAAGAAAGGTCTCAAATACACAACCTAACCCTACACCTAAAGGAGCTGGAGAAAGAACAGCAAATAAAGCCTAAACCTAGTAGGAGAAGAGAAATCATTAAGATCAGAGCAGAAATCAATGAACTAGAAACCAAAAGAACAGTAGAACAGATCAACGAAACTAGGAGCTGGTTCTTTGAAAGAATTAACAAGATTGATAAACCCCTGGCCAGACTGATCAAAAAGAAAAGAGAAATGACCCAAATCAACAAAATCATGAATGAAAGAGGAGAGATCACAACCAACACCAAAGAAATACAAACAATTATAAGAACATATTATGAGCAACTCTATGCCAGCAAATTAGATAACCTGGAAGAAATGGGTGCATTCCTAGAGATGTATCAACTACCAAAATTGAACCAGGAAGAAATAGAAAACCTGAACAGACCTATAACCACTAAGGAAATTGAAACAGTCATCAAAAATCTCCCAAGAAACAAAAGCCCAGGGCCAGATGGCTTCCCAGGGGAATTCTATCAGACATTTCAAGAAGAATTAATACCTATTCTCCTGAAACTGTTCCAAAAAATAGAAATGGAAGGGAAACTTCCAAACTCATTTTATGAGGCCACCATTACCTTGATCCCAAAACCAGACAAAGACCCCATCAAAAAGGAGAATTACAGACCAATATCCTTGATGAACATGGATGCAAAAATTCTCACCAAAATACTAGCCAATAGGATCCAACAGTACATTAAAAGGATTATTCACCATGACCAAGTGGGATTTATTCCTGGGCTGCAAGGCTGGTTCAACATCCGCAAATCAATCAACGTGATACAATACATTAACAAAAGAAAGAACAAGAATCCTATGATCCTCTCAATAGATGCAGAAAAAGCATTTGACAAAGTACAACATCCTTTCTTGATCAAAACTCTTCAGAGTATAGGGATAGAGGGTACATACCTCAATATCATAAAAGCCATCTATGAAAAACCTACAGCGAATATCATTCTCAATGGGGAAAGGCTGAGAGCTTTTCCCCTAAGGTCAGGAACACGGTAGGGATGTCCACTCTCACCACTGCTATTCAACATAGTATTAGAAGTCCTAGCCACAGCAATCAGACAACAAAAAGAAATCCAAGGCATCCAAATCGGCAAAGAGGAAGTCAAACTCTCACTCTTTGCAGATGATATGATACTGTATGTGGAAAACCCAAAAGACTCCACCCCAAAACTGCTAGAACTCATACAGGAATTCAGTAAAGTAGCAGGATATAAAATCAATGCACAGAAATCAGTGGCATTCCTATACACCAACAACAAGACAGAAGAGAGACAAATCAAGGAGTCTATTCCATTTACAATTGCACCCAAAACCATTAGATACCTAGGAATAAATCTAACCAAAGAGGCAAAGGATCTGTACTCAGAAAACTATAAAATACTCATGAAAGAAATTGAAGAAGACACAAAGAAATGGAAAAACGTTCCATGCTCATGGATTGGGAGAATCAACATTGTGAAGATGTCAATGCTACCTAGAGCAATCTACACATTCAATGCAATCCCCATCAAAATACCATCCACTTTTTTCAAAGAAATGGAACAAATAATCCTAAAATTTGTATGGAACCAGAAGAGACCCAGAATAGCCAGAGGAATATTGAAAAAGAAAAGCAAAGCTGGCGGCATCACAATTCCGGACTTCCAGCTCTATTACAAAGCTGTCATCATCAAGACAGTATGGTACTGGCACAAAAACAGACACATAGATCAATGGAACAGAATCGAGAGCCCAGAAATGGACCCTCAACTCTATGGTCAACTTATTTTCGACAAAGCAGGAAAGAATGTCCAATGGCAAAAAGACAGTGTCTTCAACAAATGGTGTTGGGAAAATTGGACAGCCACATGCAGAAGAATGAAACTGGACCATTTCCTTACACCACACACAAAAATAGACTCCAAATGGTTGAAAGACCTAAACGTGAGACAGGAGTCCATCCAAATCCTAAAGGAGAACACAGGTAGCAACCTTTTCGACCTTAGCCGCAGCAACTTCTTCCTAGAAACATCGCCAAAGGCACGGGAAGCCAGGGCAAAAATGAACTATTGGGATTTCATCAAGATAAAAAGCTTTTGCACAGCAAAAGAAACAGTCCACAAAACCAAAAGACAACCGACAGAATGGGAGAAAATATTTGCAAATGACATATCAGATAAAGGGCTAGTATCCAAAATCTATAAAGAACTTATCAAACTCAACACCCAAAGAACAAATAATCCAATCAAGAAATGGGCAGAAGACATGAACAGACATTTCTCCAAAGAAGACATCCAAATGGCCAACAGGCACATGAAAAAGTGCTCAACATGGCTCGGCATCAGGGAAATCCAAATCAAAACCTCAATGAGATACCACCTCACACCCGTCAGAATGGCTAAAATTAACAAGTCAGGGAATGACAGATGTTGGCGGGGATGTGGAGAAACGGGAACCCTCCCACTGTTGGTGGGAATGCAAGCTGGTGCAACCACTCTGGAAAACAGTATGGAATTTCCTCAAACAGTTGAAATTAGAGCTACCGTTCGATCCAGCAATTGCACTACTGAATATTTACCACAAAGATACAAATGTAGGGGCCCGAAGGGGTACGTGTACCCGAATGTTTATAGCAGCAATGTCCACAATAGCCAAACTGTGGAAAGAGCCAAGATGCCCATCGACAGATGAATGGATAAAGAAGAGGTGGTATATATACACAATGGAATATTATGCAGCCATCAAAAGGAATGAGATCTTGCCATTTGCAACGACGTGGATGGAACTGGAGGGTGTTATGCTGAGTGAAATAAGTCAATCAGAGAAAGACATGTATCACATGACCTCACTGATATGAGGAATTCTTAATCTCAGGAAACAAACTGAGTGTTACTGGAGTGGTTGGGGGTGGGTGGGATGGGGTGGCTGGGTGATAGACATTGGGGAGGGTATTGCTATGGTGAGCGCTGTGAATTGTGCAAGACTGTTGAATCACAGATCTGTACTTCTGAAACAAATAATGCAACATATTTTAAGAAAAAAGAAAAAGAAGAAGATAACAGGAGAGGAAGAAAAGGGGAGTATGTCAGAGGGGGAGATGAACCATGAGAGATGATGGACTCTGAAAAACCAACTGAGGGTTCTAGAGGGGAGGGGGGTAGGGGGATGGGTTAGCCTGGTGATGGGTATTGAGGAGGGCACGTTCTGCATGGAGCACTGGGTGTTATGAACAAACAATGAATCATGGAACACTGCATCAAAAACTAATGATGTAATATATGGTGATTAACATAACAATAAAAATTTAAAATAAAAAAAAAAGATCCAAAATCAGGGGTAATATCTCCTTGAGTGCTTGTTCAAATGCTATTCAGCACTGGCAAAAGGGGGAAAAGTAATCTGTGTTTTACTTTCTCAAAGATGCAGCCAGTAAGAACATTTGTCTAAGCATCAATAACAATTAGATCTTAATGGTAAGGATATGTTCCAAGTAACATTCTGTTCCCAAAGGAGCAGATTTGGGTAATGTGAGCCTCAGATTAATTTTGTCCTTTGTCATGAAAGTCATGCTAAAGTGGATACTAATCAAGCTCAAAGTGATGAGGTAGAGGTATAGATCCCGAACTTGCATCAAACCTTTGGACACTCTGCTTGGCTGATTAAAACCAGACCTATGGAAGAGGAACATTATGTGTTTACTCTTATATTATATTCTTATTGCATGTAGTTATTTGTGTAGTCCATAATTATACAATAATAATTTAATGAATAAGGTTAGTCGGTTCTTGTAACTCTGATATGATTTCAAACCTTTGGTAGCCTCTCTCTGCACTGAGAATAAAACCTGAACTCCCTATACAGCCTATAAGCCTGGCATGACCTAGCCCTGCCTAGTTCTCCAGCCTCATTTCTTTCCAAGTACCTTCTGATTCACTCTGCTCCATTTATACTCCAGTCCTTTCTGTTCCTTTAACTTCCTATCTGCCATCGCAGGCTCTTAATGTGCTTACTGTTCCCTATACCTTCCTTTCCTCCCATGTCTGGTTCTTCCAATCTCAGACAAAACAACATTACATCTCCTGAGAAGATGCCCAATCGTTGTCGATCACAACACTTTCCTATTTCCTTCCCAGCACTTGTCAGATGTGCTCTTGTTTACTGTCTACTACACTAGATAACAAGCTTCATGAAGGCAGTACCTTACACACAGGGCTATCTTTGCACGTAGCTAAGAGCTTTGTTCCTTTTCTTAGATTATTTTGTGGATTGATACAATTGGACCTCCCCAATTCTCAAATGACAGAACAATCCAAAATCAAAAAAGATAGCATATTAGAACTAGAACATCCCTTGGAAGTAATCTAGTCCTCCATTTCATTGAGCACAGAATTTAGGCATAGGGAAGTGAAGTAACTAACCCAAGGCACATGATGGTAAGACTAGAAAGGGCTCTAGTCCAGAGCACTCATCACCTTTCAATAAGGTTGGCCTCACTGCCTGTCACCATTGGTCTTCCAATGGGTAAAACTTGGCCCAGTTAGGGTGATTGATTTGTCCAGGTATACCCAGGACTTCCCTGGTTTTATCAATGAAAGTCCCATGTCCCAAGAACCCACTCAGTCCTGGGAAATTAGGTAGTTGGTCACCCTAAAAGGTCCGGTATCTGTGTTGTGATGTCATTCCCAGTGCACATGTTGATACATCTTCCCTCCTCCAGGGTGTGTGTTACAAGTAATAAAGAGCATAAGCAGTACATACTCAGATCGACTAAGATGGATATTTCCTCAGAAGCTATCACTAGCAACTGATCATCAACAGAAAATCAACAAGCCCAATGTCAGTAGATAGGCTTTGAATTCAGAAACATTCCTGTTTTTTATCAAGAATCTAGGGCCCAACGGAACATTCTCTTGGAACAAACATGTCTTAGTCTGCTCAGTCTGCAGTCACAAAATACTATGGGCTGGGTTGGTTTAAGCAACAGAAATTTATTTTCTGACAATTTTGGAGGCCAGAAGTCCAAGATCAGGGTGCCAGCATGATCAGCTTCTGGTGAGGAATCTCTTCCTGGCATAGCCCCCCTCATCCGCTCTCCCACCAGTTCTCCAGGGAAGAGCATTTGTGGAGTTTACTCATGATTTACAGGGCTTGAGTAGGTCGCCAGGAGAAAGTGTGAAACAGTTAATCCAAGCAGATCCCAAATTGCTGTTCAGACACTGGAAGGACCTCAGGGCAATACCAACTGCAGAATATCAATTTACTTCTTAAGATTGTTTTGCCCAAAAGCAATCACACAGCAGTTCTCAGGATCTCCAAACTGGAATGGCCTACCTAAGAACTTCCAGCTTATTTGGACTTCATTTTTAGCTTCTTCCGTAGAACAATACACTCATAATTATCCTGACACAGAATTCTTGTATCCAGATAAGTCAAAGATTTTAAGATTAAGGAAATGCACCCAAATTAGACCATTTTAATGATTTTCTACGCAATGGTCTGGAGAAAGAAACATGTCCAAAATATAGCTAGCTGACCTACTTCCATCTATGGTATTAAATCTTTTCTAAAAACCACAGCTGTAAAGAACAACAACAAAAAATCTTTAACCATGACTTCGGCCAGCAAACATGGCTGATTTGAAAACTCATAAAATTTTATCTTTAGTACCATCAATCTCCTCCCCCCCCACTATATACCTCTTAAGCTCTTCAGAATCCCTTCTTTTATGAACACATAGTATCATTGTCTTTTCCCCCACTGTTCTCAAAAAAAATTGCCTATATCTGCATATGAATTTGAATCACTGCTCTTCCCCCCGCCCCGCCACCTTGGTATGTGTTTAAGCTTCATCTTTGACTATGAAAATGATCTGGTTGCCTGGTAAATAATTTCAGGGACTAGGTAGTTCATAGTGGGTGAGCTGCCGGTACTATCTTTGAAAACAGCAATGAATATTGACTCTTATTGAAAATATTATACCGGTGCCTTGTAGAGGGCTTCCAGGGCCACCACAACAAAATACCACAAACCAGGTTGCTTAGACAGCACAAATTTATTTTCTCACAGTTCCGGAAGCTCAAAGTCCAACACCAAAATGTCAGCAGATTTGTTTCTCTGGAGGCTTTCCTCCTTGGCTTGCAAATGTCTGCCTTCTTGCTGTATTTTCACATGTTTTTTTTCCCCTGTTTATGGGCATCCTTGGCGTCTCTTACTCTTCTTAAAGAAACACCAGTTACGTTGGATTAGGGCCCCAACCTTATGACCTCATTTAACCCTAATTACCTACTTAAAGGCTGTACCTCCAAATACTATTATATTGGAGATTAGGGCTTTAATACATAAATTACTGGGGATTCACAAAAGGTAAAGAGAAGAGAATCAGAGAAGATAAAGATTCATGGGGCACCTGGGTGGCTCAGTTGGTTGAGCATCTGACTCTTGATTTCAGCTTAGATCATGATCTCAGGTTGTGAGATGGAGCCCTGCGTCCATCTGTGCTCAGTTGGGAGTCTGCTTCTCTCCCTCTCCCTGTCCCCTTGCTTGCTCTCTCTAAAGAGAAGAGAATCAGAGCATACAACTAGGGAAAGTCGTTAGTTTACAGAGGAAGACAGCAAGAGAAAATGAAAAGAATAAGGGAACTACCAAACCAGAAAACAGTTTATAAGATGGAATTAGTAAGTTCTTACCTAAAAATAATTAAATGTAAATGGATTAAAATTTTCAATCAAAAGACATAAAAACATGGCCCAACTAAATAATGCCTATAAGAGAATCACTTTAGCTTTAATAACAATAACACATAAGGCTCAATGTGAATTGATGAAAAAATGTATTCCATGCAAGTGGAAGCCAGAAGAGCAGTAGCAGCTATACCTATATCAGACAAAACAGACTCTAAGCCGAATGTGATGACAAGATATGATAATAATGATTTTCTTTTTGGGGTCAACTCATCAAGAAGATATAATAATCATAAATATATGTGCACCCATTATTGGAGTATCTAAATATATTAAGCTAATACTAACAGATCTGATGGGAGAAATATACAAAAGTAAAACAAAATAGTAGGGGACTTCAATACCCCACATTCAACAAGGGATAGATCATCCACACAGAAAATTAACAAGGAAATTGTGAGACTTGAACCATACTTTAGACCAAAAGGACACATACCGACTATTCCATCCAACAACAGCTGAATACACCTTCTTCTAAGTGCACATGGAACATTCTCCAGGATAGATCCCAAAACAAGTCTTAGCAAATTTAAGGTTCAAATACCAAGTATCTTTTTTTTTAAGATTTTATTTATTTATTTAATTGACAGAGAGAGAGAGAGACACAGCGAGAGAGGGAACACAAGCAGGGGGAATGGGAGAGGGAGAAGCAGGCTTCCCACTGAGCAGAGAGCCCGATGTGGGGCTTGATCCCAGGACTAGAAATCAGTAATAGGAGGAAAGTTAGAAAATTCACAAATATGTGAAAATTAAACAACACACTCCTGAGCAACCAATAGGTCAAAGAAGAAACCAAAAGAGAAATCAAAAAATATCCTGAAACAAATGAAAATGGAAACACGACATACTGAATCCTATGGGATGCTCCAAAAACAGTTCTAAATGGGAAGTTTATAACAATAAATGCTTGCATTGAGAAAAAAAGATCTCAAATGAACAACCTAACTCAAGGACCTAGAAAAAGAACAAACTAACCACAACTAGCAAAAGGAAGGAAATAACAAAGATCAGAGCAGAAATAAATGAAATACAGAGAAATACAGTAGAAAAGGTCACTAAACCAAGAGCTGATTTTTTTAAAAGATAAAAAAATTGAGAAATATTTAGCTAGACTAATTTAAAAAAGACAAAAGACTACAATAAATGAAACCAAAAATAGAGGAAGAGGCATCACAACTGATACCACAGAAATACAAAGAATCATAAGAGACTACTATGAATAATTATACACCAAAAAAAAAAAAAAAAAACCTTGGATCCGCTGGAAGAAATGGATAAATTCCTAAAAATTACAACCTACCAAGACTGAATCATGAAGAAATAGGAAATCTGAACAGACCAATAATGAGTAAAGAGATTGAATTGGTAATCAAAAACCTCCCAACAAAGAAGAGCTAAGAACCAGATGGTTTCACTGGTGAATTTTACCAAACATTTTTTTTTTAATTAATCCCAAGCTTCTTAAACTCTCAGAAAATTGAAGAGGAGGGAGTACTCCTAAACTCATTTTATAAAGGCAGCATTACCCTGATACTTAAACCAGACAAGGACACCACAAGAAAAGAAAATTATAGGCCAATATTCCTGATGAACATACATTCATGTTTCCTATGGAACTGAAAAACTCTTCTCCAAAGCTAAGTGGAAGAGGTACAGTTACTCCCCATCCTCTCCAATACTTAATATTGTCAATCCTTCTCATTTTAACCATTCTTCAGTATGTGTAGTATGTCTCTTTGTGTTAGGAGAACAAAACCTTTCTCCAGAAGCCTTCTAGCAGACTTAATATATTGGCCATAGCTGGGTCTCATGCCTATGGCTCAGCTACAAGGGCTTTGTTTCATGTCCATGCCTTAGCAAGGACTTTTAGCCTCTAGAGTGGGGGGTGGGGTGATTCTCCGGCAAAAAAGGAAGGGAAATGGAATGAATGTTATGGACAGCTGTCATTGCTTCCCTGGCATCCCATGGTTCACTGGTTTAGATCTACTGCAAGCTGCTAAATGTAGTGAGAAGGACTTGATAACTGAGTTCTTTTTAAAGAGGATAAAAAGGCAAAGCAGACAGACCCAAGTTTTGAGCTTGGGTTCTTAGAGACAGTTGGCATTGGTGGGAAAGGTGTGGATTCAGATTTGGTTCACACTGTATTTGCAGAATCAGACTCCTTTGACCCACAGCCCTTTCAGTGATTCCTGGGATTTTGAAGTACAGTTCAGTCTTCCTGGGTCTTTCAAGAACTTTACAAGTTGTCTGGAGGGAACAAAATCATCCCTACCCTGAAGAAATTAGAGTGAGTGCTGATATGAGGAATTCTTAATCTCAGGAACAAACTGAGGGTTGCTGGAGTGGTCGGGGGTGGGAGGGATGGGGTGGCTGGGTGATAGACATTGGGGAGGGTATGTGCTACGGTGAGCGCTGTGAATTGTGCAAGACTGTTGAATCACAGATCTGTACTTCTGAAACAAATAACGCAACATATTTTAAGAAAAAAGAAAAAGAAGAAGATAGCAGGAGAGGAAGAATGAAGGGGAGTAAGTCAGAGGGGGAGACGAACCATGAGAGATGATGGACTCTGAAAAACAAACTGAGGTTTCTAGAGGGGAGGAGGGTAGGGGGATGGGTTAGCCTGGTGATGGGTATTAAAGAGGGCACATTCTGCATGGAGCACTGGGTGTTATGAACAAACAATGAATCATGGAACACTACACCAAAACAAATGATGTAATATATGGTGATTAACATAACAATAAAAAATTTTAAAAAAAAAGAAATTAGAGTGAGTGGATCAGAACTTGTCGTCATCACATCATTAGTTCAAGTAAGAGATATAGCAAGAATCCCATGTCCCTCCCCACTCCTTTGAGTCCTGATGAGCACCCTAGGTTTCTTTCCTATCAGGAGAGCCTCCTGAAAGCACTGGCATTTGAATGAAAACTCTAGGAAAAGCCAGGGAGATACTCTTCCAACGGTCTCCAGTGTGTTCCCCAAGTCTTAGGGCAAGTATTTGCAGAGGAAGACTACCTTGCTAGTACATTTCAAGTCAATCACCTCTCCTCTTGGGTGTTTCAAGTGACAGTTACAATATAATGGTAAAAAGCCTTTGTTGCAGTCCATGTCATAACATTAAAAATATGACCATGATAGGAAATGATCTCTATGAACCAGAGTTTGATCTCCATTTTTATTTATGCAGATACAAAGGGCTATTTGGATTAGTAATTATGTTTTTGGCATTTCCTGGGGTTTCAAATTACTTACTGGAAACAGCGTGCTGAATTCAAATACTGGATTCTAAATTTCTTATTCATCTATAAGCCATTGCTCAACAAGGATAATGGAAATGCTGCACCAGTAAGTAACAACTTGGAATGGAAAGTAAATCATTGGAATTCAGAGTGGATTTTTAGGATTTTGGTAACAGCTTCTTACAAGAACTTTAGTGGACTTACCATGTAACTGAGGCAGATGTGAAAGTTTTCATTTATTTTTTTTTTCTTTTTCAGTTCTGTTATTATGGAGTTGTTTGTTTCTAGGGAAAATCTAGCATTTTTTTCCAATTCATGCCAAGGATATATCTGTGTTATTTAATTTACCACCGTGTGCTTCAGTTCAGTTTTCAAATCTCATTATGCATGCCACCATGTATAGCTCTGTGTGCAAGTGTGTGGGTGCATGTGTGTGTAGAGAAAGAGAGAAACTGTTTCAAAATTGCCTCAAGAAGATATTCAATATCCAGCCAGTAATAGCCTATGAGAGCCAATTTCTTAATAGGGAAAGAGATAATTATGAGCATAAACACAGCACTTTTGGGACTCCTTCTCTCAGATTCCCTGGAGAACATATGTTCTCAGAGCCCAGAGGGAGATTTCTGCCACCCCGACTCAGCATGCCCTCTGCATAACAGGCTGACTCTGAGATAAGAGAGAGAATCATTCTTCAAACAACCCTTTCCCTACCTTCCACTTAAAATAATGGCAAATTGGATGCATTGCTTTCCTACTTTAAAAATTTACTCTTAGGTCTGTGTGTGTGTGTGTGTGTGTGTGTGTGTGTGTGTGAGAGAGAGAGAGAGAGAGAGACAAAGACAGAGACAGAGACAAAGAGACAGAGACTATCTTCTACTCAAAAACAGAAAAAAGGCATAATGCTCTTTTCCTCCCATTACAACTGGCTTCATGTTCCTAGGTCAGGAGGCAGGAAGCTTATTAACCAAGGGTCAGCTCTTGCAAATATTAACCTTGTTGCATTTTCATCTTTGTCCCTTCTTCTCTTTCCCCTTTCCTAGTGTTCTGATCACACACTTCCCAACTTCACTGCTCTCCCTCCCCTCCTCCAACACTAATGCCTAGGAGGGGGGGTCTGATCAAGTACCAGTTCCTATCATAGGGCTGACTTGAAGCAATGATACTCCACACAACACATGTGATGGATGCCACTCACATGTCAGACACAACTGCTGGGGCTGTAAAGGGTTATGTATAATTCCCAGCTCCCAGCCAGTGATAACTCCACCCTTTTCTCTCACAAGCATAGAAGAAAATCTAAATGCAGGTGAGTAAGAGAAAGCTATTGCAGGGATAATGTTGAATCTGCTTTAATTTACAAAGAAAAATAATTTGCAAGTTGCATCACTTTAAATGCAACTAGTAACAAATTACTTCTCTCCCATCTTACCACTGTAACTCTTAATGCTGGCTTTCCTTTCCAGATCCTTTCCCCATCCTTCCCGTTCTACTTTGTGCCCTGGGAGGATACCTTTTTGACCTGCTTCACCTCTGTTTCTTTATCCTCTAGCCGGTGGAGATAGCATCAGAAACCTGGAAAGCATGAGAAAGGGGAATTTAGTATATTTGTTCTCATCTCTTTCTCTGCTGGCCATAGACCCTCTTCCAAAGGCCACTTGAATCCTGGCAGGCAGTCTTCTCCCATATCTGCAAACCTCATTATAGCTACAGCTCTCCCTAGTGTCCAGGAATGGTTCCTTCCCTCATTCCCCAAGGGTGAGGGAAGAGGGGAGATAGAAACCTCCTTTTTATTAACCCTAGGGTACTTAACCAACCCTTGCTGGTTCCTCTTAACTTTGTCCACACCTTTGTAACACAATTGAGTGTCCTACTGTGTCCTCTCTTCCCTGCCAGGACCCTAATTTTACAGTTGAGAACCAATTGCTTAGATTAACACCCCTCCCAAGAGTTCTGATGCTTAACAGGATGTTGTTCTTGTTGATAGCATGAAGACTGAAAACCCCTGATGTCTAAAAGGAATCTCTCTCAAATGGTGGATGTGGATTCTGGAAACTGAGAACTGACTTATTTGAGTACAAGATATCAGTTACTCATTAGTACTGCCTATATGGACTTAATCTTCCTGAACTCCTAGGGCACATCTTTCTTTCCATGCTTTTTCTCTTTACCATGATATTCTCCTCCGATCTATTACTTTAAGGATCAAATTTATGGCCAAGAATCCATAAAGCCTTTCTTGACCCATGTCTTCCCTCCTTAATCCATTATCCAAGAGTTTATAGCATTCCCCCAGGAAACACACCACATACACACATACACACACACACACACACACACACACACACACACACACCTTATAACAATTGTAATTTTCATAGTCTAAATATTAACTCTCACTATTTACCAGACCTCAGAAAATGATTTTGTTCATATCTGAGTTTGTCTTGTATAAACTGACATTATAGTAAAGAACTGAAAAGCATGCCATTGACTTCGGAGTCAGATGGGCTGGGTTGGAAGCTTAGATCTTCCACTAGCCCACTGTATGTGTATATGTTATATAACTTTGCTATACGTCTGCTTCCTGAAAGGAGAATGGTATAACAATATTCTCACATGATCATTGTGAAAATCAAATGGGATATTTGTTCTGTTTTAAAGCATTGTGCCTGTTGCATAGTCAATGCTAAGTAAATACTAGCTAAAATAAACATATAAAGAACAGGTTGTGTTGTTTCCATTGAGCTCCTTGAAGGTAACAGCCTGTCTTCACATCTTTGTGTTCTCCTCAATAGATTTCCAACATATAGCATGGATGGATAGATGATGGATGATGGATGGGGTCAATAAAGCCAGCCTCAAATAAAAATTTATTCAGGCTGCTTAGACCTTACTTGGCAGAAACCACATTTTAAAAATTTCCAACCAGTCCTTTGGGTCCCTGGATGTGCTTTTTCTTTCTGCTTAATTCACTCAAATCATAGATTCACACTCTTGCATTTATAGGTTGTCTTTTCATTATTCTTTTAGCAAGGAATTTAAATATCCTTCTCCGTATTTTGCCATCCCCATTGCAGCTTTTTGGAAGCTTCATACAGGTATTTATCTCCCTTGAGGATTATTTTCATGTTTCTTTAAAAGCAAAGAGTGCAGTTCCTGCCAAAGCTAACAGCAGAGGATAAAGGAGATCATTAGTTGACTAAATATTTCCACAACAAAAGTTGGGAAATTTCACCCCAAGGGTATTGGTATTTCCAGCCATTCTCTATGGATCAACAATTAGAACAAATTCATCTATCAATTATGAAACAGCCCAGAAAGAATTTGGACTTTTGTTTTTGCCAAGCAGCAAAACAAACTGAAAAGTATGGAAAATACCACACAAACACCCAAATTAATTCATTTCTATGTCTGTTACTGTTTTCCCTCTTAACCAGTCAGAAGTTACTGAATCCAAGTCAATATTTCTTTTACTACCTACTATGTGATAAGCATTCTGTATATCCACTAAAAGAATTCCTTTGAAATGAAGTCTAGCTTAATTAAAACAATCCCTATGATGCATTTGTATTATTTGGCAAAAGTAGATTCTTCCCTTTTTGGCCAGAATGGTCTCACCTGTGATTGAATTCACCAGCTACAATGGCTTCAGGTTTTCCAAAGCTGGTAGAGTGGACAGTACATAGATTTTGGAGTCACTTTTAACCCTGGCTGCGCAGTTACCAGCTCTGTGGCTGAGCAAGTTCTTTGGTCTGTGTGATCCTCTTCCCTCCACTGAAAAATGAGTGTAATAGGATTTACCTCACTATGCAGAGTGGAAGGATGAATGCAATAGTGCAAGCATCCAATATCAGTTTCCCTCATCACTTTATACTCATGCAATTTACACAGCATCTAGGACACACTGGAACAAATATAAGCCCTACATAACTTGGTTTTTGCTTCCTTATTTAATGACCAGAAGAGCAGAAATTTGACCTGATTTATTTTGTGAATCTTCTATTTCTATGAAAGAAATAACTTGGGCTTTGATGTGAGATTATTGAAACTTATCTTTTGATGGCAGGAGGAAAATCCTTGTCTTGACTCCTATATGCACATCTATCTCAGAGTAGTGGATTAGTAAAAATAGGGTAATAGCCAACATAACCCCTTAGTGCTAAGGTTCTAAATAAATTAAGTTCTGAGGCTTTTTGTCTTTTTCTTCCACTTGAGTGGGAACTCTGACAGCCTGTCCTGGGAAAATCTCCTTTGAACAGAGTTCACAATATGTGAAGGAGCCCAGGCCTGTTGGTGGGTGTTGAGGAGTACTTCACTCAGGGTACCCTGGTGCTAGCTGTGGAAGCCAAATTAGGCTATCTTAAGTAACAAACATCTCCTAGATTGGTTATTGGATAGCTCACAACACTGAGAGGCTAGGGAACTGAGCTCAGAAATGGGCGTGGGGGTGGGGAACAAACAAACAAGGGAGATTGGGCACCATTAAGATCCTGTGGCAGAAACAGTCTTTGTGGACTGCTGTCACCAACCTTGACACTTCCGAAAAGACTTTAAGCTCTAGCAGATCTACAATAATTAATCTCTAACTACCCCTGTATAGATGTGCTACATTCTTGAGATTCATGTCCTGGTTGTGAGCCTCTGGTCATCCAGTGTCACATGACCATGCCCTATCACCATGGAGCTGGCGGAAAGACAGAGATCTGTAATGCAGATGGACAGAAGAGGGGCCTTGATTTCAAGCTACCATGATTCTTTAAAAATAGGTAGGTAGTTAACAAGACTGTGTTGTATATTTGAAAGTTGCTGAAAGGGTAGATCTTTTTTTTTTTTAAGATTTTATTCATTTGAGAGAGAGAGAGCAGGAGCAGGAGGGAGAGGGAGAAGGAGGCTCCCTGCTGAACAGGGAGACCAACGTGGGTTCAATCCCAGAACTCCAGGATCATGACCCAAGCCGAAGGCAGACGCTTAACCAACTGAGCCACCCACGCGCCCTGAATGAATAGATCTTAAAGGTTTCCATTACAACACAAAAACTTGTAACTATGTGAGATGATAGATATTAACCAAACGTATAGTGGTAATCATTTTGCGATATAAACGTATATGAAATCATTTTGTGGTACACTTTAACTAATACAATGTTGTATGTCAATTATAGCTCGTATTCTCATGAGCCCACATTTGCAAGGGCTATGGCTGCATTTGACAGACATAAAGTTTCTAGGATGACCTGGCTGTGCATAACTGAGTCTGGCCTCTGAATTCTTGTCATGCTCAGAGGTGAAAGTTCTCTGGAGCCCAGTAAGATTACCAGTGAGCACATCCATGAAGTGAGACATCCATGATGGAGATACTGACTATTGACTTGCTCAAAAATGAAAAATGGTATATGAGTTACAGAGGTATTTGAAGACATCATGTTAAAAACTTGTTTGACTTTCAGTACTGAACAATGTTTGTTTCCTTTATTTCAGGCCACAGAGGATTAGTTTTGCCAAAAGAAGAGAGGTAGTAAAAGGCAAAATAGCAGCCAAATGAAAAGCACTTTGATGAAAGTGTGTTGCAGTGGATAAAAGCATTTATTATATTTGGAGTCAGTTAGGGCTGGGTTGGAATCTAGCCCTCCAACTCTTTTCAGGATGCCTAGTCTTGGTACAGTGACTTAAAGTTCTGTGAGCCTGGTCTATAAAATAGGGATAACAGTGTCCCTAGAAATGGATGGTTGTGAGCATTAAAGATGATCTATTGAAAGCACTCAGCCACACTACAGCCCAGCCAACCCTGATCCCGTCTGCCCCCCATTCTTCCTCACTCACAGAAGAAAATAGAGAAGTCAGCTTGGTTACTCAACTATAAAGCATGAAGTTACTAGAAGCAATTGAGTAAAATTAAAAGGTTAGATGCCAACAGTGAAATAAGACATCAGTGTGGAAAAGAAAGGGCATTGAGCTCAGGCAAAGAGACAGAGTTGTGGTATCGGCATAATTCCTGTGTCATGGTAAAGCCATTTGGCATTGGAGTCACTTGGGAAAGACAGAGAGAGGAATCTTCAAAATAAGAGAAGTAATCTTTACAGTGCACATGCTGCACCAAGCTGGTGCTTTACACACGTTATCACATTAAACTACATACCTACTACATGGGGTACTCCAGCCCATGGTGCGGAAAGTAAAATTGAGGCACAGAGAGGCAGTGAGTGGATTCCTTCTGACCTCAGTTCCCCTGCTTTCTAGGTGAAATGGCAGAAAATGACTTCCTTCATCAGCCCCAGTTTATGTCTCTTCCACTAAAGAAAGCAACCAGCAAATTTGACCCATTTCAAATTTGGAGTTTGGGTCAAGCGTTAACTGTGGTCTAGTCAACGATGATGAAGGCAGGCAGGGAGAGAATGGTGTCCATGTGAATAAACATAAAGTTTCCGCTGTAACCACATACATGGAGGGGGCGAGGGGGGGTGGGGGTGGGGGGCAGGAACACGGCATCAGCAAATCCAGGAGGCCCGCATTCACATTTTAGTGCTCTAAAGAAAAATGAATTTAAAAAAATAGAGATACAGCAATAATTTCATACCCCATCAATGTCACTCACCTTACACATTAACTGGCTCACCCAAGTATTATTTAATTATCTAAGGTAGGAGTGGGCAAAATATCACCCACCCACAGCCACATGTTTTTGTAAATAAAATTTTATTGGAGCAACCATATCCATTTGTTTATGTATTATCTAAAGTTGTTTTTTATGCTACAATCTCAGAATTAAGTACCTTCACCAGAATCCAGAAAACCTGGAAAGCCAAAAACATTTACTGTCTGACCCTTTAGAAAGTTTGCTGGCTCCCTGACCTGGAGTAATGTACTTATGTTTGAATTTGCTATTTACTATTCGATTCGAGCCCAGATATTCTGAAGTTATATGTCTACTGGCTGATTTCTATAGGATAGATTCTATAGGATAGATTCTATAGGATGGAAAGCGTAAGCAGAAGGCTATAGCTACATTGCGCTGTAAGATATTAACCAGTTTATATATCAACAGATTCATTTCAGTATCCCCTGGACCTACTGACTATATAAATTCCCTCCCTTAAATTCTCCTTTGAACCAGATTTGCCATCTTAATGATCCCCTCATTAAGTATTAAGTTGAATAGATGTTTGATTCCTGTTCATTCTATTTTGCATGAGTCATGTTTTTAACTTTGGAAAGTTATACTTTGGCGACTCCAAGGGACACCTTTAAATACAACGTGAATGGGGAGGGGGCTAAGTCTCAAGATAGGGGTGGTAGTCCTAGAGAGCCAACTCTATTGTTGCCACCACACTGTGCCTCATTTAATCCACACAACAACTCTATAAGCTATGTTAACCTACAAAATGGAGAAACTAAGATATTAGCCCCATCTCATTGGGTAGTTTTGGTGGTAGAAAGATAGTGCAAGTCAAGTATTTAGCACAATACTTACTGCTTAACACTTATTCATTAAATGCTAGTAATTATTATTATTAATGGTATTATCCTGTGTATTAGCTGTTTCTTCAGTTGAAAGTAACAGATATTTGACTCCTACTAGTGTTAGCAAATAAAATATATAAAGGAAATTATTAAAGGAAGTATCTTGTGCTCACAGAATCAAAGGAAGAGCTAAAGGGCTTCTCCATATTGGCTGAAACTCAGAGGGGAGAGAGCCAGCCATGTTTAACGATACAAGTGATTTGCTTTTGCAGGACTGTAAACCCTGATCTGATACGGAGTTGGCCTCATTTCTTCTACTCTGTAAACTGAAGTAGAGATTATAACTTCCTTACCTTTGCTTCCCCATGTTGCTCAGCACAGTGCTTGCCACATAGTACATGCTCAGTAAAACTTTATTGACCTACATTACCAGGCTGCTGTTGGGGATAAGTAAATATGGCTGGCAAAAAAAAGTCAAGATCTATAGAAATAGTAATATATCCGGTTTTGGTGGTACAGATGGAGGCCAGGTTGGGACGAGGACTTTGAGTGGTAGCCTGAGGCTACCTTTCCTCTTCGCACTACAAAATGAGATAAAGCTAACATTCCCAACGCAGCTTGAGCGTTCAGACGTCACTGCTGTGCTCCCTTCTTTGTGTTGCTGGAATCTTCCTCTGCTTTGGGGGAAGTGGAGAGATAAGACCTATTCCCCTTAACCCCTCGGGGCACAAGATTGGCCACCCTTATTACCTCACAGGAACTGTCTGCCTCAGTTGCACTGACAAGACCTGCCAGGCCTGGGCACACACTCTGATCCTTCCAATCCCTTCAGCTCCATCACCCGGACATTTTATTTGAAATTGATTTTTAAATGTCTGAGTAATTGAGGTTTTATGTGTAGTTGCCTCTCTGCAACAGAGGTAAGCCAAGGCTACTTATAGCCTCATTAAATGCTGATTAAAAGTGATTGCATTGGTGCCATTCCTCAGGGCGCCCATCAGAGAACAGATTCTGCACTTGGCAGATCTGAGTCTGGAGAGCAGAAACTGTACCGAGCTGGGCTTTGCATTCCCTGTTCATCTCCCACAGATGACCAGCTCTCATAGGAGGGCTATTTTCCAGGCTTCTCGTCCCTGGGACACATACAAGCCTTCAGGCTCTGGTGAAGGCAAAAAATCCACTTTTTTTCCCAGAGACTCAAGACTCTCACTGGAGTCAATCTTATGACCCAGAGTTTTGAGGTGGGAAGTCTAATGTCTTTTGGCACAGATCTAGTGACCTGGACAAGTCCTAGAACCTCTCTTTTTCCCCCCAGTGTCCCACTCATACTCTGTATGTATGGCCCTGGACTTGTTCTTTACCAAACAAACTGGCCTTCAGATTTGGCACAAAAGGAAAAAAGAGGGCCTTCAGGAAACAAAAGAGACCACCAGGAATGGTTGTGATCTTAAAAACATTCTCTGTCCTCCACGCTCTTGGTAACAGCTTTGCCACTGCCCGTCCCCAGAGGCATACAGTTTTGAAGCTGAAAGTAATTTGGGCAGACAAGTTGTGACGTTGAAGTCAGGAAGTCCTGGGTTTGAATCTTGCCTCAACCCATTAAAACTTGGGTAGCCATTGGTAAAATCCTAAGTCTCTCTTTGGCTCAGTTCCTTCCTTGTGAAATGGGAATATCAGAGCCTCCTTCACAGGGTAAGTGTGTGAATACATAATGAAATAAGACATATAAAAGGCCAGGCATAAAAGAAGAGTTCAGTCAATGTGAATTATTCTTCCCTAAAGGGATTGTAAAGTTCATCTAAAAAACAAAGAAACAAAAACAAAATTTAAAAAAAAAATTGAAAACCTGACCCTTGCAGCTTTTTTTTTTTTTGTCTTGGACTCTCCATTATGGATCATGACCTCTGGGTTGCTTGAAAAGGCATCAGCAATGTTCTGGAGAAAAAAAAAGGGAAAAAAAGACACTTTGAAAGTCAAAGAGACTTTCAACCTCTCCTGGAACATAACACTATCTGGAGCAGCTCATTTTTTGTCTATTTTATATATTAGGGTTCTATTTAATATTTCTATTGAAAAAGTCACACTTTGAAAAGAAAAATTGACTGCTATTACTGTATTAGAAAATTCATGGCATTCACGAGGGGAAGTAAGAAATCCCTATTTCCCATCACACTGCGATGCCTTCTTAGCACACCAGGTGGCAGAAGCTCCTTGGCATGTATGTGAAGAAATTTCACAACCTGTCTGGACTAGTGCATCACTAAAGCTTTTGCAGCAGAGAACAGAATGCTCACAGATTCAGTTAATTAAGGGCTAACCCTCTAGGATTTAGAGTTCTCTCTCTTTTTTAAGCCAAAACCCAAAGCAGCTGAACTCTGGACTTGGTCTTTCCAGAGCTGTTCCTAACACATTGTCAGTCTCTATTGCAGCACCTTGCACTGCGCTGCGCATTGGGTAGGAATTCAACAAGTGTTGGTCAATAGAAGGGTCTCCAGTCCAAGTAGATCAGACCTCAGTCCTCACGGCTTGCGCTGGTTTGCCCTGAAAGGCCCCAGCAATGCTTTGTGCTGAACATGTGCCAAGAAAACAAACTAGCAGTCTAGAGAAGGTGCTAGAGGAGGGATATGGCAGGGAGGACCTCACAGGGGAGGCAGTGATTGAGATGGGCCCTTCCATAATTAGGATTTGGAAGAGAAAAGGCAAGTGATTCTTGGCAGGATCCAGAGTCAGACCCAAAGTGAAAGGCAAGGCTGAGCAGTGTGTGGGTAAGAAAAAGATGTGAGGATTCAAAAGAAATGGGAAAATCAACAGATGAATGGATAAAGAAGGTGTGGTATATATACACAATGGAATATTATGCAGCCATCAAAAGGAATGAGATCTTGCCATTTGCAACGATGTGGATGGAACTGGAGGGTGTTATGCTGAGTGAAATAAGTCAATCAGAGAAAGACATGTATCACATGACCTCACTGATATGAGGAATTCTTAATCTCAGGAAACAAACTGAGTGTTACTGGAGTGGTTGGGGGTGGGAGGGATGGGGTGGCTGGGTGATAGACATTGGGGAGGGTATGTGCTACGGTGAGCGCTGTGAATTGTGCAAGACTGTTGAATCACAGATCTGTACTTCTGAAACAAATAACGCAACATATTTTAAGAAAAAAGAAAAAGAAGAAGATAACAGGAGAGGAAGAAAAGGGGAGTATGTCAGAGGGGGAGACGAACCATGAGAGATGATGGACTCTGAAAAACAAACTGAGGTTTCTAGAGGGGAGGGGGGTAGGGGGATGGGTTAGCCTGGTGATGGGTATTGAGGAGGGCACGTTCTGCATGGAGCACTGGGTGTTATGAACAAACAATGAATCATGGAACACTGCATCAAAAACTAATGATGTAATATATGGTGATTAACATAACAATAAAAAATTTAAAAAACAAAAAAACAAAAGAAATGGGAAAATGTGTTTTCCTAGATGTTGCTTAGAAAATGCTGGTCCCTGGGGTGCCTGGGTGGCTCCATCAGTTAAGCGTCTGACTCTTGATTTCAGAGTCAGGTTGTGATCTCAGGGTGGTGAGATGGAGCCCTGCGACAGGCTCCCTTTCAGCGGGGAGTCTGCTTCTCTCTCTCTCCCCCTCTGCCCTTCCCCCCACTCTCTCTCTAAAATAAATAAATAAATCTTTTTGAAAAAAAGACTTTAAGAAAACGTTGGGTCCCTGTCCTCATTTTTGATCAGAGAATTCAGCCCCTGTTAAGCAGTGCATACAGAGATCTTCTCCCAAAGTATTTAGCCAGGAATATCTGTCCCTTTCCAAAAAGGAGAAGAGATAAGGAGGGCAAAAGTTTAGGCCGCCATTTATTGGACACTAGTATGTAGCAGACACTTTACTAGCCACTTTAAAGCAGGCTCATTTAACACAAAGAGCAGCCCTATTCATACATTCATTTATTCATTCATAGCCTGACATAAATGTATTCAGTGTTACCATGTTCTGGGCTTTGTACAGAAGCTCAGAATTTTGATATAGCAGTGTATTAAAACACCACATGTCCCCCTCCTTGTGGAACTTACATTTGCAGGGGAGAGAAGAACAATAAAATAATAAACTAACACTTGGTGAACGTGAAGAAATATTGGGTAGATGTGCTTATCTCTCTCCTGGAGGGAAGATACTGAGGCATGGAGCAAAATACCCACGGTCACCCACAGTCAACAGCAAACCCAGAAATAGGTATCTTTGAATGCTGTGCTTTTAACCCCAAGGCCTTTCTCATGCTCTTGGCATCATTGGGAAATTTCTAGTCTTTTCCCTTGACATACTCTCATCCTTCGAGGCAAAGGAACTAGCCAAGGCTCACTGAATTCCTTTTAGAAACATACCAGGCCCCATGCCTGCCCATGGGATGATTTTGAGTTCTGTGGAGCCTTTTTCTTTCAGGAGCCCTGAACACTACATATTCCCTCCTCAGATGAAATCACATAAATGCTTTAACCCATCTCAAATCAGTTCCAGGTATGAATTTATAGATTGCTGCTTCCAGGCCTCTGCAGTGTCACTGTGACTTAATACCCTGATTTTATAGTTTTTCTGGTTTAGTCACTTATTGGAGCCTTTGGGTATTCTTTCCCTGCCCTACTTCTTCTTAAAGAAACATGCTCATAGCCCAAAGCAAAAGTAAACACATTAGAGTTCACATCTACACAATTAGGGACACAGGGCTCCCCTCTGCAGGCTCTGTCCTGGAAATTGACTTCCCAGTGAAGCATCTTTAATAAAGGTTCTTTAAAGAAAGTTCCATCTTTGAGACCTCCTAGGATTTCCTGTGAAAGTGAAGAGACTCCAACTACAAAATATTACAAATGGCATATAGTGTTTCTCAAAATGATTTCAGAATATTTATGTATTATTTATGTATGCATCTCTCTTTCTCTCTCAAGATAAACAAATGTCACTAAACTAAAACAATGTGAGGGCATCCAGGTGGTAGATCCAATGTGAGTATGTGTGTGCTTATGTGTCTTACATGTGCTGGGGGAGTAGGAGGAGATTTGCATTCCCCTCACTTGTTATTTTTCTTTGTTCATTGAAATGGGGCATACACATTAAATACACATTTCTCTCTTCCAGCAGGAAAAGCTCTAAAATAAACAAGAGGAAATTCCCCCTTCTCCTTAGCACTCCTGTTTTAGGGAGAAAATTCAGAAAATACGTGCTAAGACATGCAGTAGTTTTAGAGAAAACACATTGTTAGACCCAACATAGAACATTCAAAAATCATTGTCTCTGTCTTCAAAGACTGATCTATCTATAAGAAGCAGGCCCACAAATTCTGTAGAAAATATCAAGGAAAAGCCTTAGGTGAAGAAAACAAGGGCAAAGGGAACGTGAATAGGATCAGTAGTATATACACTTCTCGGTATGCCTGTAAGTGCTCCCGAAGAGGACACAAACTTATGGAAACTGTCCCCCTTAAGAATCCCCACACATACCTTTAGAGTCACCAAAGTTGCCAACACTGTCCCCTTCAATGAATCTCAACTGCAGATGAAATAAAAGCTCAACTCCTCCTCTCAACCTTCAAAACTTCCAAGGTTCTACCTCCCTTCCTCCTTTCTGAACTTCCCCCTCATGAAATGCACCCCCTCTCTGTCATATAAGCCAGGCAGGTTTCAGCCACCCCAAGGATATCACTGTCTTCCAGATTCTCTGTATCTTTTCTCTGTATATTTACAGTCATGGGTCTAGATGAGATTAGCTAAGCACAGAGGGAAGAAAGAAAAGAGAAGGAAGCCCAGGATGAACCCCAGGGGCACTCCAGTATTTAGATTGCAGACAGAGTATAAGAAGGCAGAAAAAAAGACAGAAAGAGCTATTCTTAAGATGGGAAGAAATGTAGGAGAGTATGGATCTCAGAAACCAAGAGAAGAGAGGGTTTCAAGAAGTGAAGAGTGGTCAACTGCCAAGTGATGCTGAAAGTGAAGTGAAGAAAGAGGCATGTCTATTAGTTGTGTTAATATGGACATCATGGAGTTGTCTTCATGGGATATAAGAGCAGGAAACCCAACTGAGGGTGTTCAAGGGAGAAGAGCAGGTGAGGGAATGGAGTTCTCTTAGGAATTATACTCTTCGGGGCATTTTCTAAGACAGCTTAACCTAATCTTTAACAAGTCCCTGACATAGAAAAAAAAAATATATGCATATATGTTTATATGATATATGTATATATGTTCCAGACTGAACCCCTTTTAAGACTAAACTATGTAAGAGATAAAATCAGTTCCAATATAGAAACCTTGTCTGGATTTTTATTCAACAAAACCAACAAGAAAATACAGTTTGGGTATAATTGAGGAAATGTGCATCTAAAGCAGATATTAGATGATATTAAGGAATTTTTGTTAATTGTATTAAATGTGATGATGTTATCATGGTTATGTAATAAAATGCACTTATTTTTAAGGAATGCCCTGAAATATATAAAAGTGGAATGTCACTGGTTTGATATTTGCTCTAAAGTGTTAAAACAAAAAATGAAAAGAGTGATGAAGGAATTATGACCAAAGTTAATAATTTTTAAATTTGTATGGCGAGTACATGGGGGCTCATTATAAAGTTCTACTTTTATGTATACTTGAAATTTGTCATAATAAATGTCACAAAATAGTTGTACAGTGAGGGAGAACAGAGAAATAGGACAAGAGCTAGAAAAGAATGTAGGTCGAGGGAAATTTGGGGTTTTTTTTAACACTTTTTTTAAAGAACAGATTTAGGTTCACAAGAAAATCGAGAGGAAAATAAAGAGATTCCCCATATAATTCTTGCCGACATAAATGCATAGCCTCCCCCATTATCAATTTACCCCACCAGAATTGTAACATTTGTTACAACTGATGAGCATGCACTGGTACAATGTAATGACCCAAAGTTCATAGTTTACCTTAGGGGTCACCTTTGGTATTGTACATTCCATAGGTTTGGACAAGTGTATAATGACATGTATTCATCATTATGATATCATACAGAATATTTTCACTGCCCTAAAAATCTGTGTTCTGCCTATTCGTCCCTCTATACCCCATCCAATCTGTGGCAACCACTGATCATTTTACTTTCTCTATAGTTTTGCCTTTCTGGAAGTTCTCATAGTTGGAATCATATTCTATATAACATTTTCAGATTGGGTTTTTTTTTTCACTTAGTAATATGCATTAAAGATTCTTCCATGTCTTTGCATGGTTTGATAGCTTATTTCTTTTTAGCATGGAAAAATATTTTGTTGTGAGGATGTACTAGCTTATCTCTTCACCTACAGAAGGAAATCTTGATTGCTTTTACTTTTTGTCAATTATAACTAAAGCTACTATAAACATCCATGTGCAAGTTTTTATGTGGACATGAATTTCCAACTGTTTTGGTAAATACAGAAGAATGCAATTGTTGGATCATTCTGTAAAAGTATGTGTAGTTTTGTAAGAAACCACAAACTATCTTTCAAAGTGTCTGTACCATTTTGCATTTCCACCATGAATGAAATTCCACACTGTTGCACAGCTTCATTGACATTTGGTATTGTCAATGTTTGGATTTTGGCCATTCTGATAGCTATGTAGTGGTATCTCGTTGTCATTTTAATTTTCATTTCCCTGATAACACATAATGTAGACATCTTTCCATATGTTTATTTGCCATTTGTGTATATATTCTCTGATGAGGTTTCTGTAAAGCTCTTTTGCCCATATTTTAATTAGGTTGTTTGTTTTCTGATTGTTGAGTTTTAAGACTTCTTTGTATACTTTAGATAAAAGTCCTGTATCAGATATGTCTTTTCATAAGTATCTTCTCCCAGTCCATGTCTTGTCTGCTAATTCTGCCATTGTCTTTTGCAGAACACAAGTTTTAAGTTTTAATGAAATTCAGCTTATTCATTATTTCTTTCATAGGTCATGCCTTTGGTGTATTGAAAATGTCATCGCCATACCCAAGATCATTTAAGCTTTCTCTTATTTTATTTTCTATGAGTTTTATAGTTTTGCTTTTTACATTTAGGTCTATCATCTATACTGAGTTAATTTTTATGTAAGGTGTAAGGTCTGTGTCCAGATTTATTAATTTTCATGTAAGTATCCATTTGTTAAAAAGACTCTTTGCTCCATTGTATTCCTTTGGTCCTTTGTCAAGAATCAGTTGACTATATGTGGGCCTATTTCTTGGCTCTCTATTCTGTTCTACTGATCTATCTATTCTTTCACTAATACCATACTGTCTTGATTACTATAGCTTTACAGTTAGTAAGTCTTAAAGTCCAGTAGTGTTAATACTCCAACTTTGTTCATCTTCAATATTGTGTTGACTATTCTCAGTATTTTACCACTCCATACATACTTTAGAATCAGTTTACCAATATCCACAAAAGAGCTTTCTGGGACTTTGATTAGGATTGCACTGAATCTATTGATCAAGTTGGGAAGAACTGACATCATAACACTATTGAGTCTTCTTGTCCATGAACATGGAATATCTCTCCATTTATTTAGTTCTTCGGTTTTGTTTATCAGAGCTTTGTAGTTTTCCTCATATATAGACCTTGTACAACTGTTATAGATCTTTATACCTAAGTATTTCATTTATTTGCATGCTAATGTAAATGGTATTGTGTTTTTAATTTCAAATTCCATTTATTCATTGCTGGTATGCTTTTGTATATTAGCCTTATGTCCTGCAACCTTACTGTAATTATGGCTTCATTCTAGGAGTTTTCTTGTCTGTACTTTCAGATTTTCTACATAGACTATCATGTCATCTGCAAAAAAAGAAGAGAAAAAAGACACTTTTATTTCTTCCTGTCAAATCTGTATACCACTTCTTGTCTAACTGCATTAACAAGGACTTCCTGTATGATACTAAAAAGAAGTGGTGAGTGGAGACAGACATGCCTTATGCCAGATCTTAGTGGGAAAGCTTCAAGTTTCTCACCATTAAGTATCGTGTTAGCTGTAGGTTTTTTGTAGATATTCTTTATCAAGTAGAAGTTCCCCTCTATTTCCGGTTTACTGAGAGTTTTTGTCATGCATGGGTGTTAGATTTTGTCAGTTGCTTTTTCTGACTCTGTTGATATGATCATTGGGTCTTCTTTTTAAGTGTCTTGATGTGATGGATTATATTAATTGATTTTCAAATGTTGTGCCAGTCTTGCATACCTAGTAGATGATGTGTCATCCTTTTTATACATTGTTGGATTTGATTTGCTAATATTTTGTTGAAGATTTTTGCATCTATGATCATGAGAGATATTGGTCTATAGTTTTCTTTCTTGTAATATCTTTTTCCAGTTTTGATATTAGGGTAATACTGACCTCCTAGAATTAGTTAGGAAATATTCCCTCTGCTTCTGTCTTCTGAAAGAAATTGTGGAGCATTAGTATAATTTCTTCCTTTAATATTTGGTAGAATTCACCAATGAAACCATCTGGATCTTTGAGGAAAGTTTTTAAATTGTTCCTTAAAGAAGAAACACTAATGATGTAATGTATGGTGATTAACATAACATAATAAAATAAAATTTAAAAAAGAAGAAACACTAGATCATTTCTGTGATGACAAGGATCCAAGAGGGAGGGAGAAAGAGATGATACAGGAAAGACAGGGAAGAGTCTAAGGAGACCAGAGGGGACTCTACCAACTGCAAGTGCAAAATTTGGCCTCTGAATTTTGAGAGGGGAAAAAAAGTTGACAAGTGGGCCAGTGGATTTGGTACGAGAAAAGAAGATACCTTTCCCTTAGGTGGATTCTACTTTCTCAGTGACGTATGAAATAAACTTATCAGCTAAGAAATACCTATGGTGGCACTGAAAGTGAAAGAAGAAAGGAGACTGTATGAAACAGATAATTTGGGAAGGGGAAAGGAAGGGCAGTTAGATTGCCAAGTGGTGTTAAGAATTCATTAGAGGTGTGGAATTATTAATTGCAGTTGAGAAGCATCAGCACCCTCGGTGGTTTCCTCTGGCAATATCCTCCAGCAGTTGTTCAGGTGAAGGCATAAAGTTGGTAGTTTGTTCTAACCAGGTTGGGGCGTTGCAACGTATGTACATATATACTGGGAATAATCAAACGAGGGAGTTCACATGTTTGGAAGGGACCAATTGTAAAGATGGACAATGAAATTTACACTAGGTAGGGAGGAAAGTAAGGATGCGCAGAAGGGAGGTAATGGAGCGTGACAAGTTTAACTCCAAGGACTGGACAGCCTTCATATTTATTGAGCAAATGCCATGTTTTTAGCACTGTTTGAAGTATTTTATATATATTAACTTCCTGAATCATTACAAAACCCTGAGATGGGTTGTTATTGTTTACCTCTTAAAGACGAATAAACTGAAGGACACAAAGTTTCAGGGACTTGTGAGCACCCCCACAGCTGCTAAATGCTGCTTTAGAAGCCTGACAGCACAGATGCCAAGCTCACACTAAATGACACAGCCTCATTTACAATTTTTGGAGTGGGTGTCGTGAACTAGGTGAGCTGATGGCTAGGGGGTAGTGGTCAGAGAATGGCATGCTTGAAATAGGGAGTTCAAGGGTTTGAACATGAGAAAATGTGGCATGGCAGAAAAAAAGATCTCTAGAGATGAGAAGATTAAGGAAATAAAGAGCCTAAGAGTTGGATGACAAATTATCACAGATATTGGGGCCTTCAAGAATGGTGACAAGTGTTAAGGAAACAGATTTCCTTACTGCAGGACTTCTGAACGAGAGCCTTATATGCTGACTTCTTTTATGACATCCCAAAAGGGAAAAACATATGTTGCATTTCTCATATTTATTCATCATGATATTCTTTCTCTCAAAACATATAATAAAATATTCATAGGGATCTAGTCCAAAAAACAATGCAGATAAACTAACTCCAGGGCAAAGCCACCCAATGCCTAATGCCTACACACCTAACCTTTTATTGCCCGCCCATACCCCAGACCCCAAATTAACCAAGAAATAGTTCTGAGAATATTTATAGCTCACTGAGGGACAAACATGTGCCTTTGAAGAATTATTTATTACAGGACTTTGAAAGTTTCTGCTTTCCTTCATCTTTTCCACGCTAAGATCTAGTCCAAATGGTCAAATGAGCTGTAATTCTGATTGCCAGAAAAATCTCAGCTGCAAACCATTCTCCCAAAGCAATCCAGGCCTGCTTTTCAGGCTTGAGTTTGAGATGAGGCAAAAAAATCTGCAAGATAAACATTTGTTCTTCCCCCCGGGTGACGTCAACCCAAATACTTGGTTTTTGAGACTCACTCATCATCAATCCCCTATGAGTGTGGAACTCTGTACTGCCCTGTATTTAGAGACCTGGACACAGTTCAATAGAGAAGCAGCCCACCACTTTCCTCCTATTTTCTCTGCTAATGGAAACCTTTTAAACTGCTGAACTTTTTATTGGTTATTTGTTACTGTCATTCGCCATTGTCTGTTCCCAAGATGATGGATGTCACTAAATCCACTTCTCCCTAAGCCTTGGTGGGAATTGAATTGACATTCAAGTGCAAACAGCCCAGCCACTAACCACAATACAATTCCAGCCACCGTTATCCCATGTCCAGATTAATTTTAGTCATTTGTAAACAGCATGTGAGTGGTAAAGTTAAAGTCAATGAAGAAAGAGAATAATATTGACAATAATTCCCTCAAGCCACTCTCAACCTGTCTCCCATTGTTATACATTATTTCACCAACTGGAATGCATTTTCTTTCCCAGTTTCTTGTGATACCAAACTGGCTTAGAATGACCATCTTTCATATTTCTATGGGCTATATTATTATCACAGTGTAACTATATGCTATGGTTACATTTTCTTTGGAATTTCCCAAACATAATTCTCTCTTCCTTTTCCACCAAAGAGGAGCCATGGAACACATCTAATAAAAAGTATTGTTTTGGGGGCACCTGGGTGGCACAGTCAGTTAAGCAGCCAACCCTTGGGTTTTGGCTCAGGTCATGATCTTGGGGTCCTGAGATCCAGCCCCATGTCAGGCTCTGTGCTCAGCGAGGAGTCTGCTTCTCTCTCTCTCTCCCTCTTCCCCTCCCCGCCACTTTCTAAAATAAACAAATCTTTAAAAAAAATTTTTAAGCATTATTTTTTATTTCACGGCCCTAGGTAAATGATGATTAGTAATTCATGGCGAACAAACCCAATGCTACTGGTTTCTTTACAGTGTTCCATTTTTTTCTACAAATCTCTATCTATCTATCTATCTATCTATCATCTATCATCTATCTATCTACCTATCTATAATCTACTTATCTATCTATTGATCTATCATCTATTTATCTATATCTTTTATAACAATCATTGGCAGTGTGTTGGAAAACTACACTGAACACAAAATTAAGCTCAATGGTCTCAATGAATTTCGGTGTCAATATGGGATGGACTTAGAAGTGTCAAAGAGATTTGTAGAAATAAGGTTCACTTATATTCCTCCACAGGAAATATTCTAAATCAGCTTTTTAAAATTAGCTTTATTGAGATATAATTTACAAACAATAAAAAGCCCACATTTGAAATGCACAAATCAATGAGCTTTGAAAAATATAGAAAGGAACACAACCATTAGCAAAAACAGGATATAAAACACTTCCCATTTCCATCTCCAAGTTTTTTAGTGTCCCTTTCCAGACAATGCCTACCCCCATAGGAAACTCCTATTCTGAATTCTATTTCGGAGTGTTTTGCCTGTTTTGGGTGTGTTATTCACTTTATATAAATGAAATCATACAATACATACAATGGTGGAGCTGGCCACATTGGCTCATCTTCATACTTTTTTTCTTCCAAGTTTTTTTTTAAATTCTAGTTAACATACATTGTGATATTAGTTTCAAGTGTAGTATTTAGAGATTCATCACCTGCATACATCACCCAGTGCTCATCACAATAAGTGCCCTCCTTAATCCCCATCACTCATTTAGCCCATTTCCCCATGCACCTCCCCTCCAGCAACCCTCAGTTTGTTCTCTATAGTTAAGAGTCTGTTTTTATTGAACACTACATCTGAAACTAATGATGTACTATATGTTGACTAATTGAATTTAAATCAAAAATTTTTTTAAAAGATTCTGTTTGGGGCACCTGGGTGGCTCAGTTGGTTAGGCGGCCGCCTCTGGCTCAGGTCATGATCCCAGGGTCCTGGGACTCAGTCACACATTGGACTCCCTGCTCAGCGGGGAGTCTGCTTCTCCCTCTGCCCCTCCCCCCACCAGTTCTCTCAATCTTTCTCTCTCTCATGCTCTCTCAAATAAATAAATAAAATCTTTAAAAAGTGTTTTTATGATGCTTTCGAACTTCATTTATTTTATTTTTTGGCTTTTCCTTTTAAGTATATGTTCCATTCTGAATTGATCTTTTTATATGGTGTGAGGGAGTGGCTGAGGTTTGTGTTTTTCCCATAGGAATAAAAAATTTTCTTTCTGTATAGAATTATGTTAATGCCTTTGTTGAAAATCAACCATATGACCATATGTGTGGGTCTATTTCTAGAATATCTGTTATGTTCCACTGATCTAAATGTGTATATTTACCTAACATCACACTGCCTTGATTACTGCAGATTTGTAGTAACTCTTAAAAACATATAATGTAAGTACTCCAACTCATTTTTCTTTCTCCAAACGATTTTGGCTGTTTTAGATCTTTTGCACTGCCATATAAATTTTAGAATGAGCTTGTAAATTTTTTTAAAAGCCTGGTAAAATTGTGATTGTAATTTGGTTGAATCTATACATTAATTTGTAAAGAACTGACAACAATATTGTATCATCCAATACATGAACATGATATATCTCCCCATTTATTTAAAGTTCTTTAATTTCACTAAACAATGCTCTGCAATTTTCGACATAGAGCTTTTGCACATCTTTGGATGTTTTTATGGTATTGTAAATATAATTTAAATTTTTTTATGTTTAATTGCTTATTGTTAATGTGTAGAAATTAGTAGATTTTTGTATTATGACCTATGTCCTGTGACTTCATTAAATTTGTTCATTCATTCACATAGTCATTTCTAAAGACTATTTAGGATTTCCTACATAGACATTTACATTGTATGTGAATAAAAGTGGTTATATTTCTTCTTTTCTAATCTGTATGCCTTTTTTTGCCCACTGAACTGGCTAGGACTTCCAATACAAGGTTGAATAGAAGTGATAAGAATGAACATATGTGCCTTGTTTTTAAGCTTAGTGAGAAAACATTCAATATATCACCATTTTTGGATGGTATTAGCAGCAAGTTTTTTTTTTTAAGATTTTATTTATTTATTTGACAGAGAGACACAGCCAGAGAGGGAACACAAGTGGGGGAGTGGTAGAGGGAGAAGCAGGCTTACCGTGGAGCAGGGAGCCCGATGCAGGGCTTGATCCCAGGACCCCGGGACCCCGACCCGAGCCGAAGGCAGACACCCAACGACTGAGCCACCTAGGCGCCCCAGCTGCAAGTTTTTTGTAGATGCCCTTAATCAGGTTGATTTTGACCTTTCAATATTTTGTATTTTCATTACTATTCAATTAAAAATATTTTCTAATTTCTCTTAGGATTTCTTCTTGAACATATTGGTTATTTAGAAGTAAGATGTTTAATTTATAAATATTTAGAAACTTTTCTAGATATTATATTGTTACAAATTACTAATTTAACTATGTTGTGGCTAGAGAACATACTTTATAACATTTCTGTCTTTTTTGTTATTATGTTATATTAGTCACCGTACATTACATCATTAGTTTTTGATGTAGTGTTCCACGATTCATTGTGTATAACACCCACTGCTCCATGCGATACGTGCCCTCCTTAATACCCATCACCAGGCTAACCCATCTCCCCGCCCCCCACCCCTCTAAAACCTTCAGTTTGTTTCTCGGAGTCCATAGTCTCTTGTGGTTCATCTCCCCCTCCAATTTCCCCCTCTTCATATTTCCCTTCCTTCTCCTAATGTCCTCCATTCTATTCCTTATGTTCCACAAATAAGTGAAACCATATAACTGACTTTCTCTGCTTGACTTATTTCACTTAGCATAATCTCCTCCAGTCCCATCCATGTTGATGCAAATGTTGGGTATTCATCCTTTCCAATGGCTGAGTAATATTCCATTGTATATATGAGCCACATCTTCTTTATCCATTCATCTATTGAAGAGCATCTTGTCTCTTTCCACAATTTGGCTATTGTGGACATTGCTGCTATGAACATTGGGGTGCATATGGCCTTTCTTTTCACTACATCTGTATCTTTGGGGTAAATACCCAGTAGTGCAATTGCTGGGTCATAGGGTAACTCTATTTTCAATTTTTTGAGGAACCTCCAGACTGTTTTCCAAAATGGCTGTACCAACTTGCATTCCCACCTACAGGGTAAGAGGGTTCCCCTTTCTCCACAGCCTCTCCAACATTTGTTTTTCCTTGCCTTGTCAATTTTTGCCATTCTAACTGGTGTAAGGTGGTATCTCAATGTGGTTTTGATTTGAATTTCCCTGATGGCTAATGATGATGAACATTTTTTCATGTGTCTGTTAGCCATTTAAATGTATGTCTTCTTTGGAGAGGTGTCTGTTCATGTCTTCTGCCCATTTTTTGACTTGATTATTTGTTTTTTGGGTGTTGAGTTTGAGAAGTTCTTTATAGATCTTGGATATCAGCCCTTTGTCTGTAGTGTCATTTGCAAATATCTTCTCCCATTCCGTAGGTTGCCTCTTTGTTTTGTTGACTGTTTCCTTTGCTGTGCAGAGCTTTTTATCTTGATGAAGTCCCAAAAGTTCATTTTTACTTTTGTTTCCCTTGCCTTTAGAAACGTGTCTTGAAAGAAGTTGCTGTGGCTGATGTCGAAGAGGATACTGCCTATGTTCTCCTCTACGATTTTGATGGATTCCTGTCTCACATTGAGGTCTTTCATCCATTTTGAGTTTATTTTTTTGTATGGTGTACGAGAGTGGTCGAGTTTCATTCTTCTGTATATAGCTGTCCAGTTCTCCTAGAATCGTTTATTGAAGAGACTATCTTTTTTCCATTGCATATTTTTTCCTGCTTTGTCGAAGATTATTTGACCATAGAGTTGAGGGTCCAAATCTGGGCTCTCTATTCTGTCCTATTGGTCTATGTGTCTGTTTTTGTGCCAGTACCACGCTGTCTTGGTGATCACAGCTTTGTAAATTAGCTTGAAATCAATCAGGCAACATGATGCCCCCAGCTTTGTTTTTCTTTTTCAACATTTCCTTGGCGATTTGGGGTCTTTTCTGATTCCATACAAATTTTAGGATTGTTTGTTCCAGCACTTTGAAAAATGTCATTGGAATTTTGATTGGGATGGCATTGAAGGTATAGATTGCACATGGAGTTTTAATAAAAACCATATACTTGGCCATACAATAAACTTCAGTGGTTTTTAAAAGACAGAAATGTTCCATTTACAATAGCACCAAAAACCATAAGATATCTTGAAATAAAATAAAATTTTCAGCTGTGATGGCAGATTTGTTATTCCTTTTTTGATTTTTGAATTCACTAATTTTGTTGCTCTGTTATTAGGTACATTAATGTTTTTAAATTATTATGTCTTCTTGGTGAGTTGTAACTTTAATCATTATGAAATGTCCATCTTTATCCATTCTTTTGTAAAATTTATTATCTTGATAACTACTTGCTCAAATAGTAATATAGCCACACCTACTATCTTATGCTTACTTTTAGCCAGGTATATCTTTTCCATTTTTTATCGTTCAATGTATCTGTGGCTTTATATTTAAAATATGATTTTAGTATATCGCATATAATTTGGACCTTCTTTTTTATCTAACCTGCCAGTGTCTGCATTTTAATTCAAATCTTTAGTTTACTTACATATGATGTAATTATTCATATGATTCTATTAAAGTCTGCTATCTTGCTATTTGTTTTCTACCTGTCCAATGTGTTTGTTTTTCTTCTTTTGTTCTTTTCCTCCTTTTTTTTGTTATCATATTCAACTATTTGTAGTGAGCCACTTAGTAACCTCTATTGGGTTTTTAGCTATAACTTACTATTTTTATTGATTACTTTAGGGTCAAAAGTATGCAACTTTAATGTATCAATGTTTATTTACAAAGTGATATTGTATCTCTTCACATTTCATACCTGATAGTTCTCATTTTCTTCTTCCCAATTCCCATTACACACCTCAAAATAATAATACATTTACCCATTCCCACATTCTTTGTGCTATTTTTGTCATATGTCTGTATTTCACCCTTGTTAATGAAGGGTATTTTCTCTGAATATAGAATATGAGATGTCAGATTTTTCTTTTTCAGCACTTAAAAAAATGCCATTCCATTATTTTCCTACTTTCATTGTTTCTGATGAAGTCCACTATCATACTTAGAGTTTCCCTGTATGTATTAGATTTTCTCTGCTTTTAAGATGTTTTGTTTCTTTATTTTTTAATTTCTTCTGTTTAAGTATAATGTGTTTAAGTGTGGTTTTCTTTGTATTCTTTCTGTTGTGGGTTCACCAAGCATCCTGGATCTATAAGTCAATGTTTTTCATCAAATTCAGAAAGTATTTGGCTACTAATTTTCAAAGTTTTTATGCTGTTTTCTTGCTCTCATCCTTCTGAGACTCTATATATTTGATAAGGTGTCCAATATTATTCCAAAAGTTTTCTAATATGCTGCGAATTTTTCTTCAGTCTTTTCTTTTAGATTCTGTTGGGGCAGATTTAGGAGGAGCCTTATTCTAAAGTTTGACTCTTAATTTTAAGATAAAGTCTTCCTTGTGTCTTACCTGGAGTTGGAGTGTTAATGAAGTTTATCCACTCTGACTGGGCTGGACCTCCAATGTTTTCCAACACCGTTGATATCTAGAATCTCTGTTTCCTTCCCAATGCCATTAACAGCCACTTGCTCATATGCCTCCATGGAATCTTGCCCTGTACACGCACAGCCTAGCCCTCAACCAAGGATTCACAAGGAACCGCCATGCAAACTTTCACCACCACTACCCTGCAGTATGTATTTTTCTCCTCTCTGATGCTTTACCCTACAGAATATACAGATCTTCTAGCTGCCCTGAATTCTAAGCATTTGCGGAGAGGACTTTCCCCCCTCAATAAAACAGCTGCACTCTGTTCATTGCATTGAGGTCAGAAAATTGTACCCAGGCAGACAGCTGGGTGATCTTGGGGCTCATCTTTTAATTTTCCTTTATCTCAGGAATTACCGTCATCCATGCCTATTGTCCTATGCCTGAAAAGAGTTGCCTTATATATGTCATTCAGTTTTCTGTGTGTGTGTGTGTGTGTGTGTGTGTGTGTTTTAAGGAAAACAGTGTCTAAAGAAGGCATTCCAAATAGAAGTTGTTATGAAGGGGCACCTGGGTGGCTTAGTCGTTAAGCGTCTGCCTTTGGCTCAGGTCATGATCCCAGCGTCCTGGGATCGAGTCCCACATTGGGCTCCCTGCTCGGCAGGAAGCCTGCTTCTCCCTCTCCCACTCCCCCTGCTTGTGTTCCTGCTCTTGCTATCTCTCTCTCTGTCTAATAAATAAATAAAATCTTTTAAAAAAAAGTTGTTATGAATTTGCTATCTACTTCCTCAATTTTTTTTCACATAAACTCTAAAAAACCATAAGATGAGATGTTCAAAATGTTCTTATGAGAGGAAAAAAAAGAAATTGAGAAATATTTTTGGCTTAAAACCTCAAAATGACTCTGTTTCTATATGTGTACCCCATCCTCTGAGGCAAGACAGTCTATAAGTGTTCCATATAGTGACTCATTTTTTTTCCCAATTGTCAGTCTTCTCTGGAAATTTTATTCCATCAGCCTAAGCAGGCCAGATTTACTATTTTTGTAGCTTGTTTTAGATTTTCAATAGCATTTTCCCTTTTTGATAATTCAGGGTTCTCTTACTTAAGATGTCAGTGCTCCTTCCTGAACATTAAATCCAGAATGTTGTAGGAGAAGAAATGAGTGGCTATTTCTTTTGAGCATTTTGTTTGAATAAGAAATACCAATATTCTTGAAGTGGTTTTTCAAGTTATAAGGCCCACACTCTTGACTGCCTGAAGTCTCTTCTGTTATGATGTGTTTTTGTTTTTGTTTTACTCCCAGAGTATTATTGGATATGTATCAGGACATTTCCTTTAAGCAGATTTCAGGCAGGAGCTAATTATGCTGACAGCCAGCTACTCATCAGTAGACAGTAGAAAGAAAGCCAGCAAAAGATGAAAGATGTTGGGTATATTCATCAGACCAGATGGTCAAACCGGAAGTTTGAGCCACCTGAACACACTGTGTTATTTTATTGGCCATTAAGCAAAGTGAAATTTTGCAGTAATATTTAACAACATGTTTTTTTTCTCCCTCATTTAAAACCACCAGGCCTAAAATGTGTTAAATGAAATTTCGACTCAGAGTGCAGTCTGTGTTCCAGGAAATGTCACCGAGGGTTTCAAAGCATCTGTCACTGTCATTACAGTTTTATGAGAGCAAGATTATAGAATTCATCAAGAGTTCCTTGCCTGATAAGATGAGTTGTATCTATGTTTGACTTTATTTTTACTTCAAGAAGGAGACCATAGAAGTCCTCCCCACAAAACCATCCTTGCTAGAAATTGATGTGAATAGAAATCATCCTAAGCTTTCCTGTCACCTGGGACTGAAATAGAGCCCACACCTCAGTCCCCTCCCTTTGAGCTGCTATGCTCTCTGTGCATGCGCCAGAATTAATCTTGGGATTTAAGTTATATACCCCAGATCTCCCTAAAATCTCTCTCTTTCCCCAGCATGGAGAATATTTGTGTTCTTTTCATGTTGATGCTCTTGAAAGGATTATTCCCAACAGGATGTTGTACATTGGCTTCAGGACTACTGCGAAATGTCAAGAGGGCTCCTCGGATCTGTATATCATTAGTGTCTCCTGCTGCTCACCATGTAGTATGTTTTGATCTTTCCTTCTTCTAGTGCTGCTGCTTCTTATCTGTCCCTTTTCCTTTCTCTGGGGCTGCATGGGTCCTCACTAGCTTAGCACCTCGGTCGCTTGCATCTTCAGTGTGAATCTTAGTCACCTTTCAGTGGCTTCAGATACTAACTTTAGGGGGGCTTCTAATGTGTATGGAAGATGGGTAGGTTTTCTCTTCTTACACTTCCAGTTTATTGAGTTGGAAATTTAAAGATCTACCCAAAGACCAAAAGGCCCCCAGGGTCAAATAGTGAAATGAAAGAAATTTTCTGAGGTTTTGGAAAATTCTTCTGCCCATAAAATGTATTCCTGAGTTTGGGGTCTGACTAGAATCCTACCTGGGCACCTCATTCTCAGGGGCTATTTTCCCTCCTACCTCACCTTCAGTGGGATTCCAGGTTGAAGAGAGAATAAGGAAATGAATGCCCAACAATTAATTTTATGTGTCATGTTAAAATGCAGAACCTGATTATTCATTCTGATACCATCTTCAATGACTACCTAAACGTCTCTGCTGCAGATTCAGTAAACATTCTAGTGCCAGACAGACAGCGTGAGACATATGCTAGGGACACCAAGATGAATGAGATGATGGCTTTGCCTGAAAAGAGTATACACAGAATTCAGCAGTTTCAACAATGAGTCCTAAAACAATTTTTAATGAGTCCTTCGACTCTACAACAGATAGGAATCTCCAGACAGGAAAGCCCTTTACTGGACCACATTCTTTTCATACTGCCAGATGCTTCATGCCTCCTCACCTCCATACCAAGAGCTCCAAAGACCAAACATGACTTGCCACATCTTTCCTTCAGGTGCAGTCTTCATTTGTTCTAGCTCAACTTTCAGTAGCGAAATTGCATCCATCTTTGCCATTTAGTGCTCTGCCAGCATTGTGCTAACTGACCACTCTCTCCCAAAGGAAGAAATTGCCTCTGCTTTCTTAGAAAATAGAGACCAGCAAGGCATGCTCTAAGTCATCTTAGGATGATTTGACTAATGAAAGCAATGCAACTTAAGAAATTGCTGTTTGCTATTTCTGGTGAAGCCAGCCCCTGGTGGTAAGCACCAGGGTGGATGCAGACAGGAATTTCCCATGAAGCTCATGAGGCTTAAGCTTCAGGATCCCTCACCTGCCTGGCCTTGGGAGGAGTCCTAGCAATGTCCCATGGTCACTGTATTTTTCTCTGCGAGAAGGACTACCCAAATTGAGTATGCTTCTGCTCCCACAAACCTATGTCTTTATTTAGGTATATTTAAAAACAAATCAATAAGAGAGAGTCTCTGTCCTCTGAGATTCATGTTAGCAAGTGAAAAAGATAGCATAAGTGCAACAAAATAAGCAGACCCCAAATATAAAGCAGCCCTCCTATTTTCCCACTGATAATTTTTTTGGTGAATTTTAACCTATACATGCTTAGAGATGTAGTTGGAATAATCAGTATTTACTTTCTTAACTTACTTACAACAGATATTTAAATTCATGTTACCTAATATAGTGATCCAGAAATATTACTTTTTCTACACTCAAATTTCATGGAACAATTTGATTGAAACTTTTCACATGCAACTTTGACGTCAATGTCTTAATCATCCCTAGAGCCCCTTTTTGAATCATCTAGCAAAGTTTTCTTGCATACCATATTCACTGCTGACTAAGTTGTTTCAACTACAACACCGTTTGATTCTGTGCATAAATCTGTCACTGGGAATTTTGTCCTATGCCACTAGAACCCATAATGGAAGAAAGTGCTTTTCATTTGTCCTATAGATGTGTATTTGACATTCCTGCAACTTATGACCATGTATCTTTTTAATGACATTAAAGATAATATTTTTATAATGATACCTGCCGTTTGCAATTGTGAAGACTTTCTCCTGAGGAATACTCATTAGCCCTGTTTTGAATCCCTGCTTCTGCCGACGACCTTTATAGATATCAAACACTAGTGCTAAGGTTATTTCCGGTTATCAGTGATTCTCAGACCTAGCTGTACATAAGAATCACCTGGAGAGCATTTAAAAAACACAAATGCCTGCATCCACTTCCAGAGATTCTGATTTAATGGTCTGGGATGCAGCCTGCATGCTGAAATTTTTTAGAAGTTCTCTAGGCAAATGTGTGGCCAAAGTTGAGCTCCACTATGTTCCCCAAGCAATTCCTTATTATTCAAAATAAAATAATTGGGAGAAGGACAGATCTTAACATAGAGACTTCATAAGGACTCAAATATGAAGTGACTACTTTTTTTCTAAATGATAATTTAAAGAAATATAAATGTCACTTATATAGACATATGTATAATATAGACATAAAATCTCACACAAGCAAAAAGGAACTACATTTTTAATATGGCGAATATTTCCTCTTTTAAAAGTTATACTTGTGGGGTGCCTGGGTGGCTCATTCGGTTAAGTGTCCGCCTTTGGCTCAGATCATGATCCCAGGGTCCTGGGATTGAGCCCCTCATAGGGCTCTCTGCTCAGCAGGGAGCTTGCTTCTCTCTCTCCCTCTGCCTGCCGCTCCCCCTGCTTGTGCTCTCTCTCTCTCTCTCTCTGTCAAATAGATAAATAAAATCTTTAAAAAAATAAAAGTTATACTTGCTAATTAAATAAAATTTAGAAAAGGTCAGACTATCTGTCTCATTTGAGGATTCAAAGAAGGAAGACACTCGGGTATGACATCAGTTGGGAGAAACTGACATCAGAGGATTTGCCTGGACAAAGAGTGAGGAATCATTTAAGTACAGAGATTAAAAGGAAAGGCAGGTGTAACAAGCAAAGGAAATGAAAATATAATACTCAAAGTCCCAAAAATATAGTGCCTTTGAGGTGGCAATTAGAATTTCTTTTTAAAAACAAAGACAAATGTTTGCTTGATGAACAAAGGTATGTGTCTGGCTTCTAGAGATAACCAGCACGTCAGGAGTATTTGTTTGGTAGCTCTTGTCACGGAAGTATAGACTAACATCTAGAAATGATTGTCCAGTCATCGACAGTGTTATTTACTACTTTACCCAGGACACAAATTCAATTTTCTACCTGGACACTTGTGGGTTAATGGGTAATGTTTTCCTTTGGCCACTGGGTATTTGGTATTCTTCTTTCCTGCCCCTTGTTTGGGTTTGTAAGACCAGTCAACAGCAAATGATCCAAAAAGCAAAAGCTGATCACCCTAAATATCTAAATTGAGAACGTCATATTAAGCTTAGTCACTACTCCTAATATGACAGATGTTTCTGGCTGAAATTCACTTAGAAAGAAGAAAAAATAGAAAACAAATGCTCTGTAAGACCTGTGTATTGATTTTCTTTGTAAAAGAGATAGGAAAAGTATAAGGATGAAAGTGGGCGTGGTACATGAAGAAACCTCAGTTGGCTTCGTCAGCAAAGAAAAGAGGTAAAGAGCAGACAGAATTCAATCTCTGAAGACATGAAAGCCTGAAACACAAAGTCATGTACATTTTTTAAGCACTTTACATTTTTCAAAGTCTTTATGTAATCCTGTATGATATTCTTATTAGTTTATGAGATGATCAGACAAGTATGGTTATTCCCATTTCCAGGAAGAAATATAGGTCAGAGAAGTTGAGTGACTTTTCCAAGGTCACAGAACAGGAGGAGACCCAAATCTCTCAACTCTCAGTGCTGTTTTTTTCTACCACCCATAAGAGATCCCTACAATTCATGTTTTACTTCTACCAGTAGCACTAATTTAATGGAGTCCCAGAAAGGTCACCATAGGAATGGATTATTTTAAACAAACTAAGCAGTTTTTCTTTATTTTTAAAAGTGTATATACTTATTAAAGAAATTTTAGAAAATGCAGAAGACAAACACAAATAGTTCACTATCATCTATTAATATTATTTTCACTTAATATTTTTTGTATATTCTTCAGTCTTATTTTTTCTATTTACAATTGCTATTTTTAATATGAAATGCTACATGATTTCACTTTTAAGATAGCATAAACATTTCTCCTTGCTTTTATGCAGACTTTATGAATATTTAATGACTCTATATTAGTAGTTCTCATTTATGAGATGTTCGCCATATTCCAAGCATGATGCCAGTCTTAGATATCGCAATGACCCTATTAGGCAAGAGTTTTTATAACTACTTTCCAAACAAAGAAACATAAGCAGGAGAACAACCTATAGGTTGTAAACTAGAAGGGGTAATTACAGAATTTACCCACCAGGGGTCTGTTAACCCTACTCTGCTACACAATGTATAATCAAATAGATGTTCTGTGGTTTATTCAAACATTCCCAGCGAGATGAACATTTAGATTGTTTCTAATATTGCCAATTATAAATAATACTGAGATAAATGTTTTAGGGCCAGTAATACTATCTCAGTGTTATTTATACTAATAGTAGGCAAATACTAATACTAACCAAATATTTCCTTACGATAAATTATAGAAATGGAATTCCTAGATCAAAGAACATAAACCTTTGAATGTGGTTTAATTGTCACCCCCCAAACACATTATTTTCTTACAAGAGAAAATAATACCCATTTATGTTCCCAGCTGAGAGTTCCATCTTTCAGTGCTTTTGCCTACATCAAAGTTTAGGTTAATATCCCCTTACTTTCCCCCCCCCCGTTAAATTACATGTGAAACATATTAACTAATTTTTTATAGCTGCATTGAGATATAACTGATATACAAAAAACTGTATATATCTAATGTATACAATTTGATGAGTTTGGACATACGCATACACCCATGATACCATCACCACAATAAAGGAAGTAAACATATCCATCACCTCCAAAAGTTTTCTTATGTACCTTTGCTTTTTGTATGTGTATAGTAAGAACACTTACCATGAGATCTACTCTCTTAAATTTTTAAGTGCACAACACCGTATCGCTCACTACAGGCACAATGTTGTACAACAGATCTGTAGAACTTATTCATCTTGTATCACTTTATACTCATTGACTAACAATTCTTCATTTCCCACTCCCTCCATTCCCAGGTAACCCACCATTCTATTTTCTGCTTCTGTGAGTTTGACTATTTTATATACCTCTCATAAGTGGAATCTTGCCGCATTTGTCTTTATGTGACAAATTTAACTTAGCATAATCTCTCCCAGGTCTATCCATATGGTCACAATGATAGGATTTCCTTCTTTTTTAAGGCTAAATAATATTTTATTGTAACTATATACCACATTTTCTTTGTCTATTCATCTGCCGATGGACATTTGGTTTCCATATCTTGGCTATTGTGAATAATGCTGCAATGGAATTTGGAGTGCAGATATCTCTTCAAAATCCTGATTTTGGTTCTTTTGGATATCTACCCAGAAGAAGATAATCCCACGCAAAAGGATGAAATTAGACCCTCATCTTACACCATACCCAAAAATCAACCAGAAATGGATTAAAGAATTTAAACATAAGATCCCAAACTATAAAATTCCTGGAAGAAAACAGGGCAAGCTTCCTGCCATTGATCTTGACAATTATTTCACAGATATGACAACAAAAGTACAGGTGACAAAAGCAAAAATAGACAAGCGGGACTACATCAAACTAAAAGCCTTCTGCGCAGCAAAGGAAACAATCAACAGAGTAAAAAAGCAACCTATGGAATGGGAGAAAATGTCTATAAACCACATATCTGATAAGGAGTTGATTTGAAAATATGTAAGGAACTCCTACAACTACATAGCAAAAATAAATAAATTAATTAACTAACTCAATTTAAAAGCAGGCAAAGGACTGAAATAGACATTTATCCAGAGAAGCCACACAAATGGTCAACGGCTATGTGAAAAGATGCTCAACATCACTAATTATTAGGGAAATACAGATCAAAACCATAATGAGAGATCACCTCATAATTGCTAGGATGGCTATTGTTGGGGAGAGGGAAAAAAATCACTTTTTATTTTACCCTTTTAAATTTTCAACTGGGACCCCTGTAACAAAGGACAGATTAACAAGAGAAAAGCAAACAAATTATTTAATATGCATTTTACATGAAACAGGAAGCTTCATAAGGAAATGAAGACCCAAAGAAATGGTTAAACCTGAGTTTCTATACTAGGTTTGATGAAGAGTTGTGGAAATAGGACAAAAGCAAGCTAAGTATAGTAAACTGAAGGGAATTTAACAAGGCCTGTTCATTCAGATTCCTCTCTGTCCTTTTGCCCTTGACAGAGATAAGGATGCTTCCTTTCTCTAGGATTAGGGAGGGCACCTCTCACAAGAGGCTTTTATGAACTGCTTCAGGGGAAGGTCCGAGAAAGTCCTTCCTACACATACCATTTCTCAAATTCTATCAGGCTGAAATCCTCAATATGCCAAGGTACCCTATTTAGGGGTAGTGTGTCTTCAAGCTCCCTATTATTATTATTATTATAAGGATAAGTGTTGGTGAGTTTGTGGAGAAGATAAATTGGTGCAGCCACTGTGGAAAACAGCATGAGGATCCCTTAAAAAATTAAAAATAGACCTACCATATGATCCAGCCATCCCACTTCTGGGTATTAGCTATTTATTTTAAAAGAAAATATTCTGGTACATTTTGGAAGACCTACGTTGTCAGCATCAGCACTTGCCTCTTCCTCCCACGTATACTTTTATCTTTTACTTAAGATTTTTCTACTTTTCTTATCGCTATGAACAAAAATTGTTCACTAGTCCACTATGTGTAAGGCTTTATGTCTGATGATATTCGGGGACAATTAGGTATATAGTGCAGCCACCCGTGTGGAAGAGCTTAACCTTTAGTTAACACATAGGAAGAAAATTGACAAAATACTTGCCTAAAGGACTCCTAGTGTTGGGAGGAGGGAGAGATCAAAGGTTCCTCAGCTCCTCCCTTCTGCGCTCCCTCTGACAAGTGCAAATTTTCTCCCCTCCCCCCATCTCCTACCAAACTGCTGAGTCACGTTGCTGAATAATCATGAGGCAGATACCCAAATTCCAGCCTATGTATTTATTTTAATTTGGCAGGGGCTGAGTATGGGAAGGGTGGTTGGGAGTCCTGCTTATGCATATGTATTTATTTTAATTTGGCAGGGGCTGAGTGTGGGAAGGGTGGTTGGGCGTTCTGCTTATCATGTAAGTAAAGATTCCGGAAAACTCCTTAGTATAATAGACACTATGCACTATAAGTGGTTATTAGAACAAACTCAGAAACTTTCTCTAGTGAAGAGTAGCCCCTAAGAAGTGCAGATTATGACAAATTCAATTGCAAATTAGGAAGTGTCTATCACAACAGGAGAGAAAAAGGGCTGCTGGGGGAGGGCTTTCCTGACTGTGGCATTACTGAAAGCAAGGACAGTAAGTGGGGCTATTATGATGATTTGGCATCTCAGAACAGCCTCAGGAAGATAAATATCCTTGCTTTTACAAGGGCAGGTTTGGTACACAAGAATCTGCAGCTGGAAAGGGAATTACCTAAACCTGGAGTGATGTCAGTTATCTTGCCATCATTTGGGTGGTGACAGGGTGAAGGAGGAGGAGCAAGTGGCTGAGAGTAGAATGGGGAGACTCAAGACAGGGTCTGTCGCTGTACCGGATGGGTGACAGAGCACGCGTGGAGCTGGCTCAGGAGTCAGGGATGGTGGCCAGAGGCCAAAGGGAGAGGACACGCAGCATTCTAGCCAGAGTGGGGAAGAGGAGACAGGAGGGCAAACCCTTGTAAGGGCAGGGACCCCAGGTGCCCAGCACAGTACCTGGCACAGGGCACGCCTGCCGTAATTCCTCTACCCCTCATCCTTTGGTTTACAAAGTTTTACTCACCTTTCAAGCATCTGGTTGCATGTCTTAAGTCTGTCTTCCTCAAAGAAGCCTTTCTTGACACCGTGGAATACAGATTTGCTACCCTTCCTAAGCCCTTCTAGGATGCTGTATGTCCAGTACATCACAGCACATATCACAATATTGTCACGTTTTCATTGTCTTTCATCCTCTCCGCATTATAAGCTCATGATGGCATGAGCGTCTTGTATACGGCTATATCCCCAGGACTTAGCATAATGCCTGACACATAAAGGCTTAAGAAATATTTGTTAAGGGGCGCCTGGGTGGCTCAGTCAGTTGGGCGTCTGCCTTTAGCTAGGGTCGTGATCCCGGGCTCCTGGAATCGAGTCCCGTGTCCGTCTCCCTAATCAGCAGGGAGTCTGCTTGTCCCTCTCCCTCTGCTGCTCCCCTGCCTGTGCTTTCTCTCACTCTCTCTCCCACTCTCTGTCAAATAAATTAATTTAAAAAAAAAGAAAAATATTTGTTGAATAAGGAGTGGGAACTAGGAGGTGGCCCACCAAGGTGAGATGTTTTAGAACAGACATCCATATAAAAATGCCTTTGCCTTCAGCTAAGTTTCACCATGACTGATTTTTTTCACAACTGTTCTGTTTTCCAGGGAAAATGTAATGTTGAGCAAAAATGGTTTTGTAAGAGTGTCCATTCTGGCTTATTTGATTATATAATTAAAAGCCAATTATTTTCCATTGTTTATGGCTAAAGGCTAGATTCTAGTCAGTGATATGAGCAATATTATATAGAGAGCTCGGGATAATGTAAAACTTTGGTGAAAAGCTAATTATGGGCCAATAAATTCACATCACTGAAGAGTTGAAATTTTCAGGACTTTATTTAAAGACATCGAGTCCCACATCGGGCTCCCTGCTCAGCAGGGAGTCTGCTTCTCCCTCTGACCCTCTTCCCTCTCGTGCTCTCTATCTCTCATTCTCTCTCTCAAATAAATAAATAAAATCTTAAAAAAAAAACAATAAGAAGGGCTCTCCTATATCTTCACAAAATTTAATGAATCAGGCTTGAGTTAATGATCTACATATTAGCCAAGGTCTGAACGTGAGATGCAACATCTTTTATCCCTTAAGGTAATTGTATACTCAAGAAATGTCCCTAATCAGCTAATGGACTGGTCTCTGGCATTGACATTTCCAAGGATAAATTCTAAAAGGGAAATAAGAAGTTTGCTGGGAAGGAGGAATGTGCAGTTATACGATATAAGAAAAATATCTAGGTCAAGCTCTTTGTAAGCCTAAAATGTAATCTTGTATGTTTGGATTTTTGTTTTAGTTTTTATTTAATTTATTATTGTTAATCACACAATTAAGTCATACATTCTTCTTTTTTAAGATTTTATTTATTTATTTGAGAGAGAGAGAGAGAGAGCCCAAGCGGGAGGAGGGGCAGAGGGAGAAGCAGGCTCCCCACTGAGCAGGAAGCCTGACACGGGGCTGGATCCCAGGACCCTGAGACCATGATCTGAGCTGAAGGCAGACGCTTAACTGACTGAGCCACCCAGGTGACCCCAATTCATACATTCTTATAAAAATTCAAACAAATAATTCTATCAAAAGATCCCCTTTGCCACACCAAACTCACAGCCTTCTTCAGATATAATTTTATACAGTTTGGTGTATATACGTCCAGATCTTATTATGTACATTTACATGTATTTATGTTCATATTTAGAATTATATGTTTTTGTTTTGTTTGCTTGTTTTTACATTGTGTATTATCTTACAAATTGCTTTTATTTCAGGTGACAGTATGTCTTAGAGATCTGTAACAGGACATATAAATCTACCCCATTCTTTTTCATTGCTGCATGATATTCCATAGAGTAGATGAAATACTTCATTTAACTGTACCCCGATGGACAGTCAGTCATGTTCAGTTTGTCACTGTAATAAACAACATTGTGATGTGTATGTTGCATTGTAGACACATGGGAATATTTTTCTAGGAAAATACTACTTTAAAATGGGTTGTCAAATAAGAGGATATAAATACTAAATCTTGATAAACATTGTGAAATTTTTCTCCAGAAGAGGCTGTATCAGTCAATGTCAGTACCAACCGCAAGATGTAAAAGTCCTCATTATTTTCTTCGGCCCCACAGCCTTTCACTACTTCTTCCTCCTTGTCTTCCAAGTTTATGGGAGCAAAACTGATATTCCATTGATGTTTCATTTGTATTTCTCTGATTGTAAGTGAAGTTTCATATCTCTTCGTGTAGTTCTAGCTATTTGAATTTCTTTTTCTGTGAATTGCCCGCTTGTATTTTTGCCTTTTTCTTACTTATTAATAGAAAGTCCTTATATATTTAAAAAATATTTACCTGCTGGGCTGAAAGAAAATATTTGCAACATAAATGTTATTATATTTCAACTTAATGTGCTTTGTTAGATCATTTGTGCCCAGGCCAGGCTCGTCTCTGAGGAGCCCTCTCCTGTCCACTGCACAGACCCCAGGCCTGGGGACTGCCAGGCTGAGCCTTCACTGTAGAACCAGAGACTAGGGGAGACCATGTAAGGAGGTCCAGGGTGGTAGGAGGAGTGATAGGCAGCACAGCCAGGCTGCCTGGGGTAGGAAGGTGTCTGAGTGGCCAGCCCCTCACCAGGGGCCTGCAAAAGACACCCTCCTACATTGCCCACAGCCACCACTCAGAAAGCCCCAGCCACTGGAAGGACCTGGCTGCATAGGCCAGGCCAGCAAGGAGGCCACAGAGAAGCTGTAGGAAGGGTGGCTCAGCGCTGAGCCACGGTATCTAGTCAGCAGCCATGATGATGGTGCCCCTGGGGCTGTCTAGGCTGGTAACCCGGCCCCACCAGCACGGCCAGGTGCACAGGCACGGGGCTGCAGCCACCAGCTGCACTGGGCCCGCAGAGGCCTGCGAGCTGGACAGCTATTAGCCCAACAGCTAGGGTGAGCAGGGCGGAGGTGTGCAGGAACTGCACAGTGCCCAGGTGGGCCTCCTGCAGCAGGCTCAGGAGCAGGCCAGGTAGGGCCATGGATCAGCAGTCAGTGTGCCTGCCAAGGGTCCAACAGCGGCTCCGGGGCCAGCACAAGATTGGGGCCAGCCCCCACCAGCCACAGGCTGCTCAGCAGTGGCATCAGGAAGGAGGAGGTTAGAGGCAGCGCCAGGGACCGCAGAGCATGCCCCACACCCCCCTGAATGCCAGGTGAAGGGGGGGGGGCGGCGAACTTTTTTTTTTAGGTTCCACCCTTATCCATTTATTTTAGTTTGGAAAGATGACACTTTGCATGAATCATACCTTAAACAATGTTATGTTTTTGTAATTTTAATAAGAATTCTTATCTTTAAATATGGAAGTTTAAATTTAACTCAGTAGTAGTCATATTAAAAGTGTCATAATACCTTTAAATGCTTCCTCTAATTTCATCTGGCAAATCCTGGGAGAAATTTCTCTGCAGAATTGCTATGCCCTGATAAATGTTTCTGTTTTCCAATATTAGTAAGAATTATGAAGCAAAAATTGGCTAACATTGACTCAGAATTAAAAAATCATTTTTTCAAAAGATTTTTTTTAAGGACTGTTGGGCAGAATATTCTAAGAAATAGCCATCTCCCCAGCTGATTAATTCACTAGAGAGATGTATTCAGGTTTATGAACCAAAAGTTAAGAATTCCTATAAAAATAGCCCACCAGATCCCTGGTGAGGCTGGAGAGCCCAGAGCCCACTTGGCTTGCACAGGCACATGACCCCAGCAGACCAGAAGGTGAGACATACCCTCCCCGGCCACCCACTGATTACTCTGCAGGTGATATAGACCCAGGTCCCTTCCCCTAGAGTTAATTTTGTATATGTTTTCGATAAGGATCTAATTTTCTTTTTCCTCAGATAGCTAGCCAATTGTCCCAAGTTCTTTCCTTCGTTATATGAAGTGCTTTCTCTAGAATATATTTACCTCTGGATTCTGTTGAGCCCCACTGATCCCTTTTTACCTACTTCCGTTCCAATATGATGTCCTGTTCGTTACTACAGCTTTACAGGGTATTTTGGTGTCTCAGAAGCCATATCTCCATCACTGTTTTCTTTTTCTTAAAAAAACTGACTTACTCTTGTACATTTTCTACTACACAAGGATTTTAGAATTAATTTGTCAAATTCCAGAGAAATTTGACTGGGAATGCAACTAAATTTTTAGATTAATTTATGAAGAATTTATTGAGTTTTCCTAAACACAAACATGGAATATTTCTATTTTTATCATGTCTTCTTTTCTGTCTCTCAGTAAGCTTTATACTTTTCTTTATGTTTGTATCAGAAAATGATATTTTATAACTATCACTGGTGTACAGAAATAGATGATAGAGAGATGAAATCCATCAAACTTGCTGAATTTTCTTGAGTGCTAATAGAAAATTCAAAGATTACCTGACAAACTACTTAGATTTTTGGATAAATCCCAAGTACTATCAGCTGTATTTCGTTCTGTCTAGTGGCTATTACTTATTTTCCATGTCTTAGTGCACTGTCTAGTATCTTCATTAAAATGTTGACTAGTACTGATCATAACAGCCATACTTCTCTTGTTCCTGATTTTAGTAAGAATGCTTCTAATATTTCAACATTAAGTGATATGTGTGTTTGAGGTACATAAGTTTTCATGTAATTTGTACCCCACAAGTAAAAGCAAACGTGTGTGTGTGTGTGGGTGGGTGGGTGTGTGTGCGCATGCGCGCAGGCTTTAGTCTCACAGAAAGTATTGGAAAATAATTAATTTTATAAAGTTTCCTATCCTGCAGTCACATCATTTTAAGGAGCTGCCAAAAGCATTTTCTGAAGAGTGTCCTAGTTACGTCTCAAATTGTTTTCTCATCAACCAATAGATGAATAAAAATTATTCCCCTTTGAGGGGAGCCTGGGTGGCTCAGTCGTTAAGTGTCTGCCTTTGGCTCAGGTCATGATCCCAGGGTTTGAGCCCCACATCGGGCTCCCTGCTCTGCGGGAAGCCTGCTTCTCCCTCTCCCACTCCCCCTGCTTGTGTTCCCTCTCTCGCTGTCTCTCTCTCTGTCAAACAAATAATAATAAAAAAAAATTCTCCTTTGATTAAAATCACCACAATGGACTTTATTTGTGTCATTTCTTTCTGTTTCAATTCTGTAACCACTTCAGCTCTATGCATGAGCCCCTCCAAGCACCATTCCCAATCCCCCAAGAATCCCTCACCACCACGGTAATGACTCTTAAATTTTTCAAGAACTCTCCTGTGTTCTATCCACATGGGCCTGATGGTTATCTCCCTGACCCTGGAGAACCTCTCCTTTCCACATCTCCCCATTCTAAGCAGCTACTTTGATGTGTATGTGACCTGTATTTGCAGAAGTTGTCTATCAAGGTGATTCATTCTGTACCCATGTAGTATCACTTACTGTATGCCTGGCACTATACTAGAATATTTAGTGGGTAACGAAGGCATAAAAGACACTGCCTTTTTTCTACAATTTTCCCACAATTGCTTGTATCCTAATTGCATAAGAACTGTAAGCAAGGGTCAAGGGGTGCCTGGATGGCTCAGTCAGTTGAGTGCCCAAATCTTGGTTTCAGCTCAAATAGTGATCTGGTGGCTTGTGTGACCTAGCCCCAGGTCTGGCTCCTTGCTCAGCAGGGAGTCGGTTTGCTGGATTCTCTCCCTCTGCCCCTCTCCTCACTTGTTCTCTCTCTTTCTCTAAAAATAAATAAATAAATCCTTATTAAAAAAAAAAAAAAGAACTGTAAGCAAGACTTGTTTCTGTAGCTAGGAAATTCTTGGAGGAGGGGCATTCTTGAATTAGGTCCTAAAAGGCCTAATAGACATAGGTCAGTATAGAAGGTTTAAATCGTGTTTATTTTTTAACTAATTTATCTTCATTTAGCGGCAATCTGGATTGGGACACCCATTGCCACATGTCTCCCCGTATTGAAGCCCTCTCTGTAAATCACTCGTATTCTGACAGGTGCCAATCTGCCTAGGGCATCTCCATAGAGTGTTCATTACTATAATCACATTTGTCCTCACCTGGAATACCCCAGTCCTCATCTAAGTGGCCTCCGCATCTTCAGTTTCTCATCTCTCCCGTCTTCCGCATACACAGCTACCATCTCAAGCTTAGAGAAAAACTTCAAGGATGCCAATCCATTTCTCAGGATTAATGACTTTCCATTTTCACACTGCATTTAAAATCCTGGGTGACCTTTTCTACCTCTTTACCAAGAGCTGGTTTTCTGTAATGCAACCACATGTAAATGTTCAATGAAGTCTTTACTTCTGCTCACACTGTTATATCTGCCGGAATATCTTCCTCTCTTTTTATTTCCCAAGGCCTAGCTCAAATACCGAAAAAAAATTCTGCATTATTTCCATCTCTCATTAACTCTGCCTTTCACTGGGTTTTACACCCATTAAGTTATGTGTGGCAGTTATATTATAGTGCTGTGTTTTATTTGTGTGTAGCCCTATTTCTTATCCTTCTTACCTAGATTGTAAACTCTGAGGAAGGCATTGTTACCTCTATCATTGCTATATTTTCTTAGGGTGCTCACAACGCCTATAATACAGGAGGGCCTTTGTAAATTCCTTTTGGACTGAATTGATCATGCTAGATAATAAACTGAGATGATCAGAGATTATAAATCTACCTTGGATTGGGGTAACTTCCATTTATAATATTTTGCATTCATGGTCCAGAAGACTATGTATTAGCTAGTTTTAGGCACTGAGCAAATCACAATAGGAATTATCTGCTTTTCCAACAGGTATGCCTGGACCTATCCTTGTTTGTTTCTTTCTTTCTTTCTCTTTCCTAGAATAAACTACAACATTGTCCTTCCCTTTTCTTATCTTTAGACAGTGTCCCAGCTTCTTTCATTAGCATCTAATTTTAATTAAAACAAAACCCACCTATTCCTTTGGAGAATCAGTTACATTTCTTTTCTTTTCAAATTTTAGTAATACTCCATATGAGTTCCCAGAACAAGATAAACATCCTAAGCCTACAAGGACTCAGAGAGAGCAGTTTGCACCTATTTGAATGTTATTCTGAGTGTTATTCAGAGATGCTTCACAGAGGATGGACAGTCCCAGACCATTACATGGCTTTTACTCTCATCCCAGCTGTGCTTCAATCCCAGAGAATCCCACAACCACAAATTTGTGCTGTGAAACACCAGTGAAAGGGAAATGGTTAAAAGGAATTTCTGAGTTCATTTCTTTTCTTCAAGTATTTATGAACAAAAAGTTGGAAAGAAATTCACAGCATAAGTACATTTAGAAGAAGGCTAAGAGCAGCAGAAAACCAGATGACACATTCTGGAATGTGAGTAATCAAGGTTCTATTCAATCCATTCCCCCTACCCCCCGTGCATCAGAATAGTTTCCCCTTTGAAACTTCTTGCACAGTTGCACAGGTGTATTGAATTCACACTGATCCACAAAAAAAAAAGGCAAAAAAATTGTTCACATGTCAACAGCTCTAGAAATTTCAGCAAATTCCTTAAGATGCAAAGATTAAAAATAATCCACTGAGGATTATTTCCTACTATCAAGACAATGGCAATGCTTTTCAGCTGTGAAGAGTCTCTTGATCTGACCACAGAGTATTTGTTGAGGAAAAAAAAAAAATGTGTCTCTGTCTATGCCACATACTAAGAAGTTATATGGCTAGGCCAGGATTCAGAAAACTTATTGTAAAAGGCTAGGCAGTACAGGCTTGGCGAGGTATACCATCTCTGTTGCAACTACTCAACTCTGTCTTGTAGCTGGAAAGCAGACATAGACACTACATTAACAAATCAGCATGTCTGTGTTCCAATAAAACTTTATTAACAAAACAGATAGCCTGCAGCCATAGTTTGCTCTGGGTTGGACTATATGTTCTTTGACTACAGTGATCATATCTTTCTTAGCAACTATTGTATCTCCAGGGTCCAGACTGTGTCTGACACATAATAGGTGCCAAATAAACACTGGTAAATACAAAAAAAAAAAAATCATTACTTAATATTTTAAAAACATATTTCTTGTCCTCAGCTCATCATCTAGTTTTCTGTGGAAGACCAAAACAGGAAAATGTAGAGTAAGAACAAAAAGGTCATGGATTGTGGATTCTGGGTTAGTTTCTTGACTCAACATCAACTCTTTCTACCAACTTTAGTAAGAGTTTATATCTCCATATCTCAAGAACTCAGTTTTCCTAATTATTGAGATAGGGTTTAGGCTTAGGGTTAGGTTATAAAGTCACTGTATTTAATGGCTTTCCAGGTTGTTTTTGTGAAGCCAAAATCATGTCAGAAAACCAAAAGAAGCCCCATGAAGTTCACAAGATAAAAGAGACGGCATTTGGCCAGATGACCAACACCCCCCCCCCCCCGCCCTCTATTCACCTTTACCGGTCACTTCTGACACTGCACATCTCCCATGTCATGGAAGATGAATCATAGCCCCTTTGCTACAATCAGCAAAATTCTGGCTGGGTTCCTAAAAGGGGCTACATAAGGGGGATATAGCAAAAATAGAGGCACATTCTCAAAGTTAAGTGTTATTTGATATGGAATTTTCTCCCTAGCCAACACCAGGGGGAACTGTTGCTGGATCTTGATTTGGGACAATGTGAGCCTAGTATATCAGTTAGAGTCTCAAAATAAAGCAGATGGCACACTCGGGATAATTCAAGGATAGTTCTTTTACAAAGAGATTATTTACAAAGATGTGGACAGGGCATAGGAAAACCACAAAGGATGCTACAACACCCTAAGGTTAATAAGGGAAGAGAGTCACCACCCCTAAGCCCAAAGAGGCCAAAGGAAGGAAGAGTTATGTGAATCTCGCAGGGAAGAGTCATCTAGAACTGGTCACTGTGTGAGGAACAGTGACCTTGTATTGCATAACTTAGCTAGATGGAGGTGACCCAACAGAAAGATGAGAAGGGAAATAATTCACTATCTTCATTTCCCTTCCTCTCTGATTTCCTACTGGAGCTCCTGATTGGCTGCACTGAACCCATAAGGGTTACCCCAAAGGGCAAGGGTGCTTGTTGGTGTGGTCCACACAGGTCAGCCTCCAGAGGCAGTGAACAGGGTGAAGACAGTGGAGAGCACATCTGGAGGGACAAACAGAAAATGTCCAGCACAGATGGAGCCCAAAGGTACTGAAAGCTTATTACACTGAGGCTGTCCTCTGTGAGGGTTGTTAGGTATACCAGTGCGGCATCAGATTGATTATCCACACACTCCCATTTTTCTCCTGAATGAGATTTTCACTGTCTACAAGGAAATGAATTGAGCAATTTTCTGTTCCCTGCAGTGTAAGGAGAATCTGTTGCCAACTACTGTCGCTTAGCAGATGGTAGGTGTTACTGTGAGGCCTATTTGGCTCCTTCGAAGGCAAATGTCCAGGTTAAAGAGCACTGGAGTCAGGAGTCCAGTTCCCAGATCTGATTTTGCTCCTAAGTAACTAAGTGACTGTGGGAAAGTCACTTCTCTTGGGGCTTAGCCTCATTTTCCTAATCAAAGAGAAATACCCATTGGATCTGATAATCTGTGATCAGGATCCTTAATTTAGAGTCCTCTTAAAATTCTTTAAAACCTTTAAAAGTTTGCATGTGCGCACATCAGCATTTTCTATCAGAATAATAATGGTTCCCTCTAATGAAACACTTAACTACCAACAAGGCACTTAAGTACTGTGCTTAGTCTGTTCTCTGTCTCTTGTCTCTCTTCCCTTCTCTCTAGAAAATCTCATTGAATCACCACAACACCCTTGAAGCTCATGAGTCTTTTTCTATTTTATCCTTGAGTGACTTGCCCAAGACACATGGTTAGGAAGCAGCAGAACCAGAATTCTCACCACCCTCTGTAACCCCCAAGATCATGGTCCATCTACCCGCATGTTCCCTTGATCCCAGCGTCAGACGCACAGGACTCAGGATGCCAAATATGCATTAACTCTTCCAAAGAAGAGGCCTCAGGGCAACATGGGGGGCTACTTCCTGGAGGCGCAAGGTGTGAGAGTTTGAGTGTTAGGATCCTCTCTGATGGCCATAGTGTGGGAGAGGTTAAGGAAGGATGATTCTGGACTAAGGGAATCAAGTCCCACTGAGCTGAGCCCTGGAGGTAAAGGAGACACCTCATAGAGCAAACCCAAAGGCCAGGGAGATCTTAAAGCTGAACAGGAGTGCTTCCTCTCATTGAAGATGATTTTTCCTGTTAACCTTCTATAAATTTTGTTGGCCCATCTGATGAAGGAAGTATTGCCCCATTCTATAGTATGGGCTCTGGAGAAGAAGTTTCTCCATCCTAAAGGGAGAATCCATCTATACTTTCCAGAGAGCAGAGGCAACAGAAGGTTGGGGTTCTTGGGGCTATGTGATCTGGCACATTCAAGCTGCTTGAGCCACCAGAGCTTCCTGCTGGGATTGCTGCTGGCTGCCCTGCCACCATCTGGAGAGCCTCTCCACCAGGCCTTGGCTGCCCTTTGAAAGCTAGCCTGTTCTGTTGCTTATAACAAACAGGGCAAGTGCCTAATGAGCATCTGTGAAGCCAAGATATCCCATCTGTGAAGCTCCTAAGACACTGAGTCCACGAAGGACTTTTCTGACCCATCCTCTGAGCTCCAAAGAGGGACAAGTCCCTTTGAGCCAACATGCAGCTTTTTTACAGCCTGGTCAGTGTATGTCATCTACTGTGACATACCAGGGACACAATTCCCCGGAGGAAATCCCATTTGGGGGAGGAAATGATTTGCTGGCCTCTCTGCAAGGGCACTGGGGACTTCAGAGTTCATCAGCTCAAGATGGGAGATTCTAGCGGGTGCAGGCAGCCAGCCAGCCAGGTTTATCTCCTTTGTGCTGGCACAGCCTTAGCAACAGCAAATCTTGGCAGCCCTGCTGTTTGACCTGGATCACGAATGTGAAATGCTCTGCACGGCCTGGCGAGTCCTCTCGATTCCACTTTGTTCTGCCAGAGCCCTTCTCTGCACACTCCATCAATCCCTGTAATCCCCTCCTTATTGCCTGGCTGCACGGATGGCTTAACTTGCCTCCCAGCTGCCGGGAGGCTGCAAGTCGGCTACCACTGCTGGTGCTAGAAACTCCAGTCTAGCACCCAGGGCAGGAGGGACTCTGAAGCTCCCCATCTGGGCACCAGGATGGAAGGGGATACCTGGCCTTGCTGCTCTTGACCAGAGAAATATGAAGAGCTTTTTGAATAGCCCAATGGTAAGGAATCAGTTGATGGAGTATATCACCTGCTCCTGATTTGGCCTGAGAGCCCATGCTGACATGTCAGCAAGAGATACTACTTGGTTTGCTGAATCCCACACCTTCCTACCAACAACAGTGACTTTGAGATACCTGGGAACTTCATTTCCTCTCTAAACTTTGGCACCTGACTACCTGAATTGCTTTCATGGGTGGGATTTCACAGATAAAGGAACTGAGACACAGAGGGGTGAAGTAATCCATTCAAGGTCACAGAGCTAGTCAGTGGCAGAGCTGGAAAGCCAAGGACTAGACAAGACTGGACCCAGCACTTACTCTATGGTGAGTGACATGGGACTAGGCAAGTTGTGCACATTCCCTTCAATTCCTACTCACACTGGATACTAACATCATCCGCCCTCATTACTGCTCTCGCTTCTGACAACATATGATTCTGGCCTTTAAGAAGTTTGCAGTCTTTAGTTCTTTCATAATATCACACCGACTTCTGTTTCTTCAACCTATTTTGAAGACCTGCCTCTTTCATATCCCCTTCTTCTGAAAGCCTCCTTCTGATTCAGGAAATGAAGTCTATGGATGATTTATCTTGTGTTTCACTTCTTCCTATAAAGGCCAAATTCCACCAGAAACTCATGAAATTCAACATTAACCAGTCTCCTTCCAATTTGTCCCTTAAACCAGCTTTGACTATCCACTCTGTGAGAGGTAACAATAAGCACCCAACAGAGGAGGGCCTACCCTCTAAAATTTATCAAATGATCCAGAAACTTACCTTTTGCAGGAACTCTTGGAATGGGAACTAGGAGCCAGTTTCAAGAATGGTCAATGAAGCATGATAACAATTATTTCAAGTGAAATAACCCAAATATATATCAATCATAGAATGTACACATAAAGTGTGGGAAAGTAATACTATCCAGCAGTGACATCTGAGTGAGCTATAACTCTAGGTGTCAATGAAGATAAACCCTAAAACATAATATAGAGTAGAAGAAGTAAGGCACAGAAAAATGTAGGTAATACATTTATTTACACGACATTGAAATATAAAAAAAAAAAACAAATAAAATAGTATTGAGTGTTCATTATGTAAAGGGGCAAAACTACAAGGCAAGGGTACATACAATCTGCTAGCCAGGATGATCGGTTCCTTTGGGCTCTGGGGGAATGGAGAAGGATGTGTCTGAGAAGGGACACACAGGGTCCTTCTAGAGGCAAATGTTCTGTATCTTCACTTGAGAGGCAGGTACCAAATGGTCTGTCTTATTCTTTAAACTGTATACCTATTTTTTGTAGACATTTTTATATGTGTGTAACTATCTCATTCTCTAGAGTGTAAGCTCCATGAAGGCAAGGATTTACCTGTTTATTGCCAAATCATCAACATCTAGAAGGGTGCATAAATAGCCAATATGCTATACATATTTTTGAGTAAATGAATGAATTCATTACTTAATGAATATTTTCATAATATAAATTTTAGAAAGTGATGTTTGATATAATAAAACCCATAGACAAGAGCGCTTTGGAAATAAGGTCCACAAGTGCTGAGGAGAGACCTGAACAGATGGAGTGAAGTGAAGGGAGGGGGTGTTCGCTGTGACCAATGTCATCCGGGGAGGACACAGTCAGACGCTGAGGAGAAGAGAGGAGAGGGGAAGGGGACTCTAGGCCAAAGGACCAACACAATAATTACTACTGTTCACTGAATTTTTTACACTGTGCCAAGATCTTATTTGATTTTCACTACAAGCCATTAAGATAAATACCATTATTACCTCCATTTCACAGACGAACTCATGGCTTTCATTGAGCACTTAGTAAGTGGACCTGTGGCCCGGTCTGTCTGACTCTAGTACATAAACGAGCAGTAGAAGGAATATACAGACAATCTTCAGTGAGGGGGGGCGGGGCGGGCATGTTGGGCTGGGCTCACCAAGTTCAGCTCTGACCCCACTGAGCTCACTTTCCAACCAGGCCCCATTGCTCTGTGCTTGGAGCCAACTATTTGCAGGGAGCACAGTTCCTCTGCAGTGGAAGTAGTGAGTCACCTGCTTCTCATTCCGTGGTGGCAGTGAAGGCACCATTATCTCAACAGAGATCCTCCTCCTGCCAGGTGCAGGCTGAGGAGCTGGAGTCCTGCAGCTCAGGTTTCCATCTGATGCACTCACACCACCTGAGGTCAATGCGATTGCAAACCAAGTCCCAATTTAGACCTAGCCATTGAGACTTCTGCTTGTCAAAGAGAAAGACTCTTGTGTTTTCCAGGGGAAATTAATATTGATAATCAACATTATTATCGTTGAATAATGGCAGCATCTACCCAGTACCAGCTGTATGCTAAGTGCTTTATATGAACTATTGAATTTTCATAAGGGCAGTGTGAGGCATTTAATATCTCCATCTTACCGATCAGAGATTTTCGATGACTTGATCAAGGTGATACAAACTATAATCCATGTACGTAAAACTCAAATGTATGTTGGTGAGCTACAGAACCTATGTTCTTAACCCCCTCACTCTACTGCCTCTTAGGCATAGCGATGCATTGAAAGGGTCAGGAAATACGTGGGAACGTGTCAAGAAAGGGCAGGATGGAATCATCCATCATGCTGAGGACTCTGGAAACAGACCTAGTTGGGCATCCTTGGGTCACTTCACCAAGATCTCTCTACGGTCATCCCCTCCACCAGCTCCCAGACCTCAAGAAGATCGGAGCTTCTCTGAAAGTTCATCAGATTAGCCGCACAAGCCTTAAGGCTATGCCTCTCCTTGCAAGATTAACAAGGATGTGTGTCAAAATCTCCCCAGAGCTCACTGGGTTTCCCTTTCGCATTACCTTAAAATTTAGGCACATTTTCATCTTCATTTCACCTTGAGCTTCTATTGGCAGTGGCCCCTACTGCCTCAGGTTTCAGTTTCCCTATTCTTTCCTTCATACCATCCTAATTCCTGTAAGACTGGAACAAGGACTTAATGTTCTGAAACAGATCTGCAAGGCACCCAGGAGAGTTCTCAGCTTTAAAAAGTTAGAATAAAATTTAGAATGAAATGAAGAAGCAAATCAACACTTTCTGATTTTATCTTATTTATAACTTTGGGTTTTCTTAAATCATGAGTCTTTCTAAAGTAGAATGAATTCGAGTTAGGAGAAAAATGTGATTGGAAAAAGAAATCCCGTAATTAGAGAAACAGGACATTCAAGGTTCATAATGCAAAAATCCTAGCCCCTTTCCTGCCTATATCTTTTAAACCTGAAATGCTAAATTCCATTAAATTGCTTCCGATTTATATATTGGAAACAGAGCCCAGACAGACTCAACTATAGTCCTTTCCAAATTAGGATTCATCTAGTCTCCACCCTGGGCTCAAACCAAATTGGGCCCCCAAGCCCTGCCTCCCTCGTGCACACAGCAATCACACCATTTCTGCGGTGGGCCTCACAGATGTGGCCGGCTGGTTCTGGGCACTGACAGCTGTCCCCCATTCTGGCTATCATCTTCGCATGGTTTACCCTGTGCCCTGTCACTGCTGGGACATGGAACACAGGTGAGAAGAAAACAGACTGGCTTGCCCTCACCCTGCCTCTCTCCAGTGCCACAGAAGCCTTACAGGAGGTTCTTGGTATCACGTGGCAGGAAAATTGCCAAGAAGAGACCTTCGGCAGTCGCTGGGAGACTTAACACTGTGATCGGCGGAAAGCTATAAAAATGAAAGAAGAAAATCAAAAGAGAAGGTCAGACAGGACAAACAGAGAGTCTCAAGAGAGTGTTAGATGAAGATGTAAAATATTTGAAGATGGATGGTCCAAAAAAAAGGAACGATTTTAAAGAACAGACAAAACTGCAAATAGGTACCATGAGGTATAGCACAAAGAGAATTTTTCGAGTATCTAAATGCTTACAATACTTTGACAAGTGCAGGATTTTGTAATGAAGTTTCCACTTTTCCCCACTTTTCCCTGTACACCACCTTCCCATACAGATAGGAAACAAAAAGAGAAAGATTTGACCTCACTGACTAAGATTTACACCTTCCTTTTGCTGTGTCTCAGGTTTCCATTTTAGTCTGTTGATTCTCAGATACTTAGCCGTGTACAATCAGGAGTTAGATGATACCATACTAATAATAATAACAATAGCAGCTAAGATTGAGTGCTTACTGTGTATGAGGCACTGTTGCAAGCACTCGGTGAGTATGAACCCATTAATCCTCACAGGATTAAATTTCCACTTTAGATACAAAGAAGCTGGAGCATAAATAGTCTAGACTACCTGCCCAAGGTCACACAGCTCGTAAGTGATAGCGTGCTGGAGAAGTTGGCGGGAAGATCAGACGACGGAGGCAACGAGGCTCAGTCCACCCACCAGTAGTCCTGCGGGTGGTAAGGGAGGAAGACAGAGAAAAGCCAAATGGGCTGGGAATCGAGAAATATTCCAGAGACGCCAGAACAACAGTAGGTAGGAAAGAATTAAGGAGAGAAGAACTGCTTTTCAGAAACATTGCTGTAGATTATGAATTGGATCACGTTTAATGCTCTTCAAGGGACACAAGTAAAAGTTGAGCTTCCCATTATAATCTGTGCTTTGGACCGGGTTCTCAGATTACAGCTCTACAGAGACTGAGACATTTAAGGACCCAGCTTTTATGATGGTTACACATCTAAAGTGCTTAATGATTTCACGTATGTGATCTCACCAGTTAAGCACAATCTTGTGAGGATAAAACATAGTGATGATGGCATTTGCCGGGAGAGAGCAGGGAGGAGCGAGGTGGCTCCAAATAGCTCAGAAACAAGATGGCTCCTCTGGCAGTTAAACTATGAAATCAATAAGCAATGGATTTGTTTAAGAAATATTTACAGAGCACCGACTAATATGGCAGGAACTGTTTTTACACAATGGGAATAGCAGTGAACAAAAGAAACATTTTCTGGAGCTTACATCCTAGTACGGAAAGAATGAAAATAAGCAAATAAATGTGTAAATATTTACCGTAAGGTCAGTTAGGAGCTGACCCACTGGTTCTCAGCAAAGACAGGCAAAGTCATCCTAAGAAGAATGGATATCTCCCAGCTCTACAAGCTCCCACTTTCACCTCCACGATTGAAGGTGTCATCCACCCAGAGGGGAGGGGGTTGGGAAGATATAGAAGAATGGAAAAGGGAGAGTTTCAAGAGCCCAATATCAGCAGAGCCCATAAAAAAATACTGTAGGAGAGACATATTTCAAATCAAGCTCTACTCCTTCCTAGCTGTGTGACTTTGGGTCAGTTACTTACCCTCCCTGTACCTTGGTTTCCTCAACTATAGTAATACTGCCTACATCTTAGGTTTGGGGTATACATTTAAAAAAGGCAATATCTATATCTTCCATAGTAGCTGTTGCTTACTGTTAAAATTATGCAGCATCCCTACTGATAAAGCTGTTGGTTGTGGAGAACCAGAGAAACTCATCAAGTTAACTGCAAAGACTGACTGATATGTATGACAAGAATCCAACTTGGTGACAGTGGTCCTTACTGTTGATCACAAGCCCCAAACACTTAGGTTGAGGGCTGGTGCAGAGCTCAGCATAGACAGAAAGTGCCACCCAGAGATACCAGAATCAGGTTGTCAGTAGATTTCTCTGTATTCAAAATACTTATTTAATTTTCTTATTAGCAAAAAGAGGCATCAGTAGTCATTACCAAGCACTCACTGGGTGCCAGCACTAAGCCCATGCTCTGGAGAAAAGAAGAGCAAAAATGAACAAAAGGCCAAACTTAGTTTCCCTCCTTAAGAAGCACACTGCCAACTGCAAGATCTACACGAACTCTTGGGTCAACAATCTCAAAGCAGGGGCACCCAGGTAGCTCAGTCGGTTAAGCGTCTGCCTTCGGCTCGGCTCCTGATCTCAGGGTCCTGGAATCGAGTCCTGTGTTGGGCTCCCTGCTCAGCGGGGAGTCTGCTTCTCCCTCTGCCTGCCACTCCCCTTGCTTGTACTCTCTCTCTCAAATAAATAGAATCTTTTTAAAAAACATCTCAAAGCAGCACAAGGGCAAGACTTGGGCTTCCCCCTAAGCACCACAGAGGAGAGCAAGAAAGATGTTCCCTTGAGAGAAGGCTGAGTTGTAGGAGATGAAGGGGGCACACTTTTGTGGCGTGCCTCCTGTGTATCAGCCACCACAACACACATTCTCATTTATTCCTCCCATGCCCCACTGGGAGAGATGCTTAAGCCCATTTTACAGATGAGAACACTCAGCTTCAGAGCAGTTGAATGATTTGTTAAAAGTCATCCAGTTATTCAGAGTCCACCCCACGATACGAGTTGTGTCTGACCTGGAACCCTCTGTTATTTTCCCTGTCACAAGGAGGCAACAGGGGCTAAAGATCAAGAATGTGGTAAGGTCTGGGGACAGAGCTGGGATTTGAACTCCTCTAACTGTGTGATTTAGGCAAATTATTTCATCTCCTTGTGCCTGTTCTCTCAGATACAAACTATTTTTTCATGACAATATCTCTCATACAACATTGTTGGGAATTCAATGACATAATGCTTGCCTGGTGCCTCGGTGGTCTCAGTGCATGTTGTCTGTGACATCAAATAAGATGACACCCTCTCTCAGTCCCTCTTCCCACTGGGACTTATAATGACAGCTTTTTGGCTTCTAAATATAACTTATTACCCAAACACCCAGTTTGCTTGTAACAGGGACTGGAACTGAATCAGTGTCACCAGCCAGATTACCAGTTTTTCACAAATGTCTCATTCTCCACTGCCCCAGCCCCCCCACCACCCTGACCTACTGCTCAGCATGGGGCCCCCACACCCTGGGTTACCCCGATGCGCTTCTCAGGGGAGGACCGGAGAAAGCCATCAATGTCTATATTATTTCCAAACTAAGGAGTGTTTGAGCTGAGGATTTAGGGGAAAAAAAAATAAAGCAGATTTCCTGAATCAGCGAAGATTTATGCTAAATAATCCTTGGACAAAACAACCCACTGAGAAAGGAGAGCTTCACTGTAGCAGTTTGAGGGATATCTTGGGGGAAGAATCAAGTTGTATTCTGTCTCATTATCTGATTCTAAGGACTTAGGGAAGTATCTATGCTGCCAACTAGACTTATAGCATAGTGCAAAACAGTTCTTTGTAAAGGTCTATCAGATATCATTGATCCACTTAGAAAATATCTATTGAGGACCTACTGTGTGCCTTAATAGGCATCCAGGTAATGAGGTATGCAGGTAATGAGGATAGAGTAATGAAAATAAGGAAACAACAACAAAAACCCCATCGTCTCTGCCCTCCTGAAGCTTACATTCTGTATTATCTATTGCTCCATAACAAATGGTACCAAAGTTATTGGCTTAGAGCAATAACCATTTGCTCTACATTCTGTAGGTTAGCAGTTCGGGCTGGGCTCAGCTGGGCTGTTCTTTTTGTCTCACCTGGGGTCACTCATGTAACTGCAGTCATTTGGTGCCTCAACTGGGGCAGCGTGTTCAGAGATGGCCTGGCCTGCAGCAGGCAGGTGGTGCTAGTTCTCAGCTGTTTGGTCTAAGGGCCCTCCCCTGGGACAGCTTACGTCTGCCGCACATAGCCCTTCTTCCTCCAGTTAGACTAGCCTCAGAAGTTCTGCAATGTCATGTCCATGATACTCAATTGGTTAAAGCCGGTCACAAGGCCATTCCAGTGTAAGGGGTACTCCATCTCCTGATGGGAGACACTTCAAAGATACATTGCAAATTGCATGTATACAGTTTGGGAAGAAATTTGTTGCCCCCTCTTTTTTTTTGCAATTTACTGTATTTGTCAGCAGTTGAGACAACAGCAAATATATAACAATACTTAGGCAAAAGTTGTTGTGTTTTTTTAAAGATTTTATTTATTTGATAGAGATAGACAGCACAAGTAGGCAGAGTGGCAGGCAGAGGGAGAGGGAGAAGCAGGCTCCCCGCTGAGCAGAGCGCCCCACGAAGGAACCCTGGGATCATGACCTGAGCCAAAGGCAGACGCTTAACCTACTGAGCCACCCAGTCGCCCCGAGGCAGAAGTTCTCAATCCCGGCTCCACCTAAGAATTCTCTGGAGGGCTTCTTTAAAAAAAAATAGCAGATCCTCCACTGCAGACCAATTAAACCAGGGATTGGAACTTGGGAATCCACGTGACTGACCAGCTCTCCAGGTGATTCTAATTTGCTGCTAATTTTGAGAATCACTGATTAAAGTGCGCTGAAGGAAACATAGGTGGGATGGGGGATTCTAGAACAATGAGAGAGTTGTGTAAGATTTGGAGGCAAGGGAAGACTTTCTAAAGAGGAAATGTTTGAGCTAAGATCTAAATGAAGCCAGAGAGCCTTGGTGCCATCGGAATGTGAGAGGAAAGAGCGAGGCCAGAGGTGAAGAACAGGCTGGGGCAGCAAGTATAGATTTGGTAGAAATGTTGGAAGAAAGGTCCCACGCCACGGAGGCTGTGCCTCAGAGGAATGTTCTACTCACTTTCCTAGAGTCAAGTCCTTACAGTATGATCATGTCACTTGGTTTTTGTAAAGAGGTGAAGCAATAAATAATTAACTGAAGAACAGACTGCGGAAAAACACAACTTTTAAAAAGGTTTTTTTTTTTTTTAAAGAACTCACTAGTTCAATAGCAGTCTCTGGGATATGGGAAACAAAGCTGGAGGGGAGGAGAATGTGCAATAGGGGAAAACAAACAACAAGGAAAAGCATTGCTTCAGAGGAGACAAGTGTAGGAAAAAAAATTACTCCACTCTGAGAGTTCACCTGTGGTAGGTTCTCTGTTTGGCAGGAGCAAAAGGAAGCCCTGAGAACAAAAGCTGTGTCCCACGGCTAATTAGGAGCTGAGAGAGGATAGGGATGCAGGGACTCCCGCTCCTGCTTCACTTCCCTGTCTTCCCTCCTCCCGCTGTCACTTGCCAGCCCCTCTCCCTGCTCAGTCCGTCCTTGTCAGTGCACTATTGTGAACTGCCCAGGCTATCGCTTCTCTGGAAGTTACCTCCCTCCCCAGCAGCGCGCATCCCCTGGTGGGGTTCCCGGAGAAGGTAATGAGACAGTGCTCTGGCCCACTTCCCGGTGACGGTGCCCCAGCAAGAAGGAATCCCGTTGGAGAAGAAGAAACTAAGGCCCAAACAAGGAATTCCACCCCCACCAAGAGCTGGCCCGCAGATGAAAAATGGTCAGTGTCCCCCTCCCTGAAACTATATGTATGCATGGAGATTCCATGAGCCTCTTTTCTGCTCACGGTGGGACCCAAGTCCTCCACAGAGCTTTCAACTGCACTGACAGCTGCCAGCCCACAGCCTCCCCGTCCAGGCCCCTGCCGAAGGGCCCTGAGGCCGGCACCAGCAGTAAGCCTGAAGAGGGTGTCTGCTAAATAGGCAGAGCCCCAGGGCCCTCTCCAAACCCACTGAATCAGAGTCTTTGGGGTGGGGACCTTAGACTGCTCATTTTAAACCAGCTCCCCAGGTAATGCTGTGCCAAGTTAGAAATCAGAAACTTCAATGAAAACTTAAATGTAATTCTCAATCCCCCAGAGAGTTTCTCTCTCAACAGCCTGTTAGGAAATCCCAGACCCCAAACCCTTCTCCAGAACATATCACTAAACACGAAGCCCCAGAACAAGACTGTGAGCCCCAACTCTGGCAGAAAGAGGATATTTTCCCAAGGAAGTACTTTTAATAAGCTTGGAACACAATTTCCTCTGCAGCCTGCACAGCCTGCAGCAGCCTCCTAGTTCCCCATGGATGGGAAGGATCTTACTAAACTTGAAAGAGGAGACCCTCCACGACCAGGGTCTTAGCTGGCTTGAGCCTACTCCCCAGATATGGGCCTTGACATCGTTGATGGAAATCCCAGAACACAGTTCTGGGAGAGGAGAGAAGCAAGACCCTGGCAAGAAAGCAAGACATTTCATAGGTGAAGAGGTTTTGCTCCAGCCAGTTCTGTTGGACAGGCAGACTTTAATGAGGTGGGGTGTGCTGATGCTGGTGAGAAATGAAGAAGAGACAGAAGGCCAGAGAGATAGGCAGGGCCTCAGGGAAGCCCTGCTCCACCTCCAGGGCATCCAAGTTCTTTTTTTTATTTTTTTCCCACTTGCCTAGTTTCTCTCTCCCCTGTCTCCTTTCCCTTGGCTCTCTTCCTCTGGAATTCCCTCTCCTTGTGTCTCTCTTCCCCTCCCACTTTCTCTTCCTCGCTCTTTCTCTCTGTTTCCTCTTTTCTTCTTTTTCTCCTTCCCTCCCCCTCACCTTTCTCTTCATTTTGCCACAAACATTGGGCAGGTGTCCACTCTGGGCCCAGCCCCGTGGATAGCACTGAAGAAAGAGAAACACACTATCAGTGGCCTCTTGGAGGTCCCAAATCATGGGGGAAGATCCCAAGAACAGGCAACTGCAATTCAGTTATAAGCAGGAAAGTGCAGACACCTAAAATAGGCATCTAATCCAGACTGCAGTTCAAGGAAGTGATGTCTAAGCAGACGCCTAAGAGGTGAAGGTGCAGTAAACCAGCAAAGGGCCTGAAGAGGTGTAGGGAGTGCCCCAGCCTGGTACAAATTCCTAAGAGAAAACATCGTACCTCTGAGGGACTGTGAGGGTCCAGGGCTGCCATGCCTAGTTGTGTAGGTTGTGTCTTGCACAAGGGCACTGGGCCAAGGAGCAAGGGCTGACGGCTGCCGTGGGGCATGAGTCTGCCTTTCACACAATGAGTCTCCCATGTTTGGCTCCATATTGACAAGACTATCAAGCCAGTTTCTTCTATTGTTACTCTTCTTCATGGTATATCAGCAAAAGATTGGGACAAAAGCAATAATGCAGGGGCTTCCCTAGAAGCATTTTCTCTGTTGGCTTGTTCGGGGATGTTGCATGATATTCTCAGCCTCTGCCTGGTTTGAGGCTCACCAGATCTAACCAAATCTTGAATTTCCTCCCCAAGACTTTGCATCCTGACTGGGTGCATTTGGCATCCCTGCCTTCAGATTAGCCTCTCTTCCCTGAAGTCATCCATGACCTTGGGTTGGACTGCATGGAAATATTTTGTTTTCCAATATTTCCAGCCAACATTTACCTAGTGATGCCTCATTACCATTTAGAGAACAACCTTTACAACGTATATTGGGAATCATTACTTATTCTCCCCCTCAGAAAGAGGAGGCGTTTTGATACATTGCATTCTTTTTCAGAGTTTGGCTCCAAGTCTGATCTAAAGGCACTTTAAACAGTTAGAAGTGTTTAAGAGACATTTGCATACTTTCCTACTAATTTCACTGGTCAGGGAGATGATTCTCAGCTGTGACAAAGATGGCCTCAAGGCACCAGCAATACTATTCTTCCTTCACCTTCAGAACCAATAACCACAGGGAAAACTAACGGTTGCCTCTCAACATCTTTTTCTTCTACAGCTGAACCCAAAGATGGACGTTGCTCTGACTGAAATAGTATTGACTCAGCCTTGCCCACCAGGGCTCTTTGAAGGAAGGGTTACTTGGCAGCAGAAATGGGATTCTGAAATATTTAGGGAAATTACGATACATTGTTATCTTTGAGAAAGATGTTTTGAAATGTTTGGACTGCCTCTTCTTTGATAGAAGAACCTATTTATTTGCAATTAGAATAAATGAGGAAAGATATTTGTAAACTTAAAAATGTGCACTATCCTCCAAAAAGGTGGAAAGGTGTTTTTGCCCTCCAGCAGGGATGCCCGGTGAAAGGGATGCATTACTACTGCAGTAGCCTGTCCCCAGCTATGGAGATGGGGCTGGAAGACATCCTAGTCCCCAAACATGGCTGAATACCATAGACACAGAGACTAAGAGACCTAGAGAATTATCCTTCCTGCTCAACCTCTGATTCTAGAGATGAGAAAATGGCGGCTTAGGGGAGGTAAGTGACTTTTCCAAGTCACATGGCAAATCAGCGGTGCTGCTGAGATGTGTCCCCAGGATAACCTAATCTTCTACAAAGACCTTTCTTCAACACCAGAATGATCCCCGATTTACTGTCTTTTATTTCATTAATTCATAAGTGCTCAGTGCTATGTGGATCCAGAGAAAGTAAATGATGTAGTCCCCCCACACAAAGAGCTTTTGATTCTTCTAATCACCCTATGAAATACTATCATCACTCTTTTTGAGTTAGGCCCACTGAGGAGAACCCCTTAGATGGTATTTAACGCAACACCTTCCTTTTCAACAAAGAAAGAAGCTTAATTCTCAGCTACTATTTTCCTTAGCATTTACTGGGATCAGTGGGAAATAATGGTTTTAGGTATGGAGAACAGAAGCTGACAGAGAAGGGAGGTACTTTCTTCTCTCTATAACAAACCAGAAATAGGAGGCAGTAAACTGTGTGTGCATCCATTGCATGAGTGGCGTGGTATGGAGTGTGTGTGTTGGGGGGGGGTGTAGTTTTAGGCTGAAATGGCATGTATCTAACACATGCATGGTTTTTCATATTAGACAGATTGGGTTCAAATATCAACTCTGACAGCAGCTACCATGTGACCTTAGCCACCTTCCTTAGCGTCGGTTTCCTCTTGCCTGAAGTGAGAATCACAACCTCACAGTCACAGACATGGAGCCTTGGTGCGAAGACTGAGCGAGGCAGAGAATGGGAAGTCCCTGCATCCAGTGGGTAAAGGAGAGGTCGGCTTCTCTTTTAGGGGAGTGGAGAAAGGAGCTCTATACTTCCTATTTTCCCATATTCTTTAAATTCCTAGTATTGAGATGTTTTCCATTGTGAAACAGAAGAGAGGAGAGAGACTTTATTAAGGATGAAAAATGGCTACAATTTTGAAAGCAGCCTTGTTGACAGAATGTGAGTATGTTTTCAGAATAATTAACAGGAAAGCCAGGACTGAGGAAATTAATTACTATTGGTACAACTGCTTTCCAAATGGCAACCTCGAAGCTGATGCACAGTGAGGCCTCAGTTTCTCAGTGGGGTCAGGGAAGGCCTCTGTTGATCAGCTTCTTGCTGCCCTGGGAGACTGAGGAAGTGATTCTGTCCATCATAATAATATCTTCCAAAGGTGGGAATGAGTATTTTTTAAGCCCCTGCCATGTGCTTGCCTATACCAGCTGCTTTTGCATGTACAAATTTAAGTATCTTATCGATCTTATAAATTAGGTATAATTAACTCTGTTTTACAGATGAGGACATTCGGGGCTGAGCACTTAACTTGCCTGAGGACACACATTTGGAAATTGACAGTCATTTATAACCCAAGCCTGCCTAACTCCAAAGCTTATGCCCTAACCTCTCTACAAGACCACCTTCCACAAAGCATGTAGTGAATGTGCAGGAGGTTGGCTTAGGACACTCAGGGCCAGGGTCTCACTTTATTGATGATTGTTCCATTTGTCCTAGGTTTGAGAACCACCATTTAGTAGCTGAGTGAATTTGGCAAGTTACTTAACCTATCTGATTTCCTCCTCAATTTCTGCATCTGTAACCATTTTGTGCTTTTGAAAAGATTGCCACCATCCTAGAGGGATACTTAGAGGTTTAGAATCTATACATCACCTACCCTCACTCAGAATGTGGCCAGAGCCTACCTTCATTGAGTAAAGAATGGGTGGAGATGCATACAGGAAAGTGCATGTGTCTCCGGATAGAGAATATAAAACTCAAGTTCCATATTATTTCCTTGCCTCAGAGTCAATGAGGTCCTTACCCACTCACATGGGGTTAAGCAAACCTTTCACGTTTGCAACCTTCTTTGTCTAAGTTTTCGAGAGGATCCTATCCATAGGAAGCCAGGAGAACTAAAAAAAAAAAAAAAATGGCTGAGAGCCTGGAAACCCTCCAGATCCAAGATTTAATGAACAGTAGTGAACTTGAGAAAAGGTAAAAATAAACCTGAATTCAGTCCCAAAGAGCAAAGCCCCAAATATCAAAGGAACTGCCAATTATAACCAGCAGTTGAGAACGTATAGCAACTATGGTAGGATGGAAATAGCATGAACTTTGGAGACCATAGGCTTGAATCTCAACTCCAAAATGAATGGCTGAGTGACCTTAGGCAAGGACTCTTCTAAAGGGCAACCTTGCTCAGGGAGTCCTCATTGGTCTGGCCAAATATTCCTCAGAACTGCATGGTCTGGGGGTGCCTGGGTGGCTCAGTCGTTAGACGTCTGCCTTCGGCTCAGGTCATGATGCCAGGGTCCTGGGATTGAGCCCCGCGTCAGGCTCCCTGCTCATCGGGAAGCCTGCTTCTCCCTCTCCCACTCCCCCTGCTTGTGTTCCCACTCTTGCTGTCTCTCTCTCTCTCTGTCAAATAAATAAATAAAATCTTAAAAAAAAAAAAAAAAAAAGAACTGCATGGTCTGTTGTCCTTTGTCTAAGTCCTCCCCTTCTTCCCTATCCCTTCTTAGATGTCAGCCACAAAGGTTTTTCGGGTCCTCCGCTGCCTCTTCCCTCTTTATCCTTCATAGGTTTTCCTCCCTCAAATCTCTTGCACATCTGATCCTATCTTAGTATCTGCTTCTCAGAAGACCTGAATGGATCCCGGGTATTGGAAGTGGTCTGAGAAAGCTTGAGGATGAGCACATTCACTACCTAGCTGGTCATGAGTGGGACATGAGACATGAATAGTTTCAGCCACAAGGTGGTGGCCCAATAGCTAAGAATCACTGAAGCAACCTGAGAAGACATGTTAATGGAGGGAAACATCCCTACCAGTACGATCATTCAGGTACTTTGAAGATAATGGAGAAACTAAGCCTACAAGGAGAGCAGAGTTGGCTGGACACTGGTAAGTTGCACGGATGCTCCACAGAGGGATAAAGAGAAACTAAAAATGGTCGACAAACAGCTAAAGGCTGAGTGTAAGAGCCAGAGGATCTATTTGGCAGCTTAAAGGAGGTTCTTATCTCCTGCAAAGAAGCATAGATAATGACATTCACTTACAGTTTTGCCCTAGGCCTGTATTAATTCTTTTTCCCTCTATAATAATATAGCCCAATTACAGTCCTTTAAGATCTAGAGATCTAGACCTTGTGGATATCTTACAGAATGTCTTATTGATCCATTACACTGATGCCATTGATTGAGCAGTATAAACAAGAAGTGGCACCTTGGCAAGATACATTGCTAAAGAGGATTGGAGAGAAACCCTTTGAATTTCACGGATCTTTCATTTCAGAAAGGTTTCTAGGGCTCTCGTGGTCAGGGTACTAGGATATCCCCCCGAAGCAAAAGACAAATGGCTGCATCTTGCATCCCCTACCCCAAAGAAGCACAGTATCTGGTAGACCTCTTTGAGTTACAGAGGAAGCACATCATCCCCAGCATTAAGTGTTACAACATTATGCCAAGCACTGAGCTACTTAATTATAGTATTACAAAGGCAAGTTTGTCTTGGCCATCAGGAAAATTATACTCTTGACAAACATTACATATTTCAAGAAAGATTTTAGTTGTTGGTAGGTAGCTAGAGTAGGGGCATAATACCTCACTCCAATGAGGAGATTCACTTTTTTGAGGCTCAGTTTTAGACATCATAAAGTTTGTCTAGCTTCGATTCAATGCTACTTACTTTTATTTTGTAGTTCTTGAAGGGTCCTACATGAAGGCCTTGAGTAATTTCCAGGATCCTTCATCCTTTGAGGTACTGAACTTCAATTTTTTTTTAAATCTCATTGGTAGCATGAGGCTGCTGGAAGTGCCACTTCACTTTTCAGCTACATTCGGCTCTGTTTCTCTGTAGCTGTCTCTCTCCAGCTTAAAAAAAAAAAAAAAAAAAAGCAAATGCCTCAAGAGATTAACTATGTCAGACTCACATTATTGCATCTGGGCCCCTCAAGTTCTGGTAGACTTAGGATCTCCCCTGTGCTTTCAAATATATTTTCAAATTTCACCCAACTTTCCCGACCATTCTTGGTGAGAATATTGATCTGCTATAAGCCATCTAAATACCCATCATACTTATTTTTTATGATCTAAAATCTTCAGTAAAAAATCCACACCAACATAAACAGGAAGACTGAAAAGATTCCACAACCAAGCAGAAGGATACTTTGGTCCCTGCTCCATACTGGGAGCGCACAGCCTCTTATGGATGGGTCTTTGCTCTAGAGCTCCAAAGAAGAACTCTACACTGAGCCACAGCAGGCCTGGGAGAAACCCAGCAGCATATCTGATATTAAAAAAGAACTTCAAGGTGCCCAACAAAGAACAGATGACATAAGATCAAAAGCTCCCTGTAGTTACTATATGATACACACACATACACACACTCACTATATACAGAGGCTGCTCATCCTGAAGGAATGGGAACAGCAGATGCTTAGGATACATAATTAATGGGATGTATAATATCTTTCTTGAAATATGTAATGTCTGTCAAGAGTATAATTTTCCTGATGGCCAAGACAAACTTGCCTTTGTAATACTATAATCTAATTAAGTAGCTCAGTGCTTGGCATATAGTATGCATTCAGTAAATCTTTATATTTTGCAAAGAACAAAGGAAAGAACAAGAAGAGGCAACTTTAAGGGAAAGTGCCCCTTAGAGAAACAATCGTATAAAAACAAACCTCAGTGGGCGCCTGGGTGGCTCAGTTGGTTGGGCGACTGCCTTCAGCTCGGGTCATGATCCTGGAGTCCCAGGATCGAGTCCCACATCAGGCTCCCTGCTCAGTGGGGAGTCTGCTTCTCTCTCTGACCCTCTTCCCTCTCGTGCTCTCTATCTCTCATTCTCTCTCTCTCAAATAAATAAAAATCTTAAAAAAAAAAAAAAAACCTCAGTGATCAAAGATTCCTGAAGCTGAATGTGCCTGCACTGTGTATAATCGTCAGTCTGCCCTCAAGTAGAAATCAAGCATTTCTGAAACTTAGCAGTTTGTTCATTTTCCATTCTTCACTTTTTGTATTCCTCTATCCCGGTGGAAAGGGGGAATGTAAATCTTCTCATATTAGCAGCTCCTGGTCTCATTGGGTTTCATGTGGTATTGAGTGGATTGTCAAAATAAAAATCCAAAGAGGGACTAGAGTATTGGTTTATGTAAAGTAACTGTAATGTTCAAATGAAAGCTACAAATCAGCTATGTAAATGAGCCTGTACCCAGGGCAGAATTGCAATCAAACAGCCTGCAGAAGGAAACTTAATAAGCCCTGCCTCTCCTTCTATTATCTTGTGAGTAAGCTTCTGAGAGTCCGGGTCTTGTGAGGGCACTGAGTGAGCGTACCTTCAGGCATTCCACAGGCTGTCACAGAACTGCACTGGGACCTGGCAGCACTCTGAAGTTCCAGGAAGGGTTCAGCAGTTCGCATCTGTGTCTCCATCAAAAGGCATTAAATATGCATTTGATCAAGATAGTAGTTAGGAATATGAAGCACCTATAGGGGAAATTTGCTTGAAATTACAGCCATATGTACATCCTTTGCCTCTGAAATGGCTTTGGGACTCACATGGTTAAAAGAATGGGAAATCACCTGATTTCTGTCGGCTGTCAACAGTTTTGGGGAGGGAGTAGACCAAAAGTCAGGGTTAATGACCAAAGCCGGGATGCAGTCCTACCCATGGAATTTAATTTTACCATTTGTTGGTGGCTACAGAATCATAGAAGCCCAGCAACAGTACCTCCTGGTTTGCCCACGATAGTTCTGTTTTAAACCTATTGTTCCGATAATTGTTACTAGCACCAGCTTTCATTCTTACACATGTCCTGGTTAGGATGATCAACTATACGGCCATCCTCAAAGTAAAGATCTTCAAAACCATTCACCTTTCAGGTAAGTCAAACCCTAAATCTAGTAGCATAGGGACTGTTACCTCTCATAGCCCAGCTCTATGTCCATTCATGATGAGGTGGTAAGTTTCCTGTCTCTGGAATGATTCCGGCAAAAGCTAGATAAGGAGATGAGGTAAAGGAGATACAGCCAGCAAACAGGGACCAACCTAAGACAATGACTTTATGGGGTTCCTTCTTTCCCCAAGATTCTGCAAGAATCAGAGATTCAGCAAGAAACAGACCCAGAGTGGAAACAGTTGCTCAAGTTTCTGCAAGAACATACCAGCTGAGGAAGAGTCCTGAGTGCAAGTTTCCTCCCCTTCTTTACTAGATACTGATCAGGAGCAAGGAAATGAGAGAGAGGAAAAAAGTGAGAGTGTTTACAAGTACTATATTCCCACCTCAACTACAACCTTGACCCAGGCTCTAGCGTGGACTCCAAGAACAGCAAATTCTTGCGAGGTGCAAGAGTTCAAGTATGTGTCAACATCTAGGAGTTCATTTTAGCTGGATAGGGGCAGGCTTTGCTGGAGTATTAAACAAAATTTCAGTGGCTTAAAACAAGTTGATTTTCCTCTCTGCCACACTTTCCAGTGTGTGCTGGCTGGCCACTCTTGCTCATGTTCTACTTACTCAGGAACTCCATATTTTCATGGTTATTGAAATAGGAAGAGGGGAATGTGGTGACTTACCCACTAGGTCTGAAAGCTTCTGCCAGCCATGGCACGCATCACCTCTACATTTCCCTGGCCACAGGAAGTCACATGCACGTGGATATGTCTAATTTCTCACGGAAGTCAGGGAACAGGAAATACGTGGAGGATGGCACCAACTATAGGTCTATGGGAGAGAGTATACAGATGGCGTGCCAAAGTGCCTGGTATGCAGCAGGAGCCAAGCGCGTGCCACCTCCCTCCAGAGAAATGTCCCCATCCTTTGGAGTCCTGTCCTCCCAGCACCTTCTTTTTAAAGGAGACTACAATATGAAGATTATTTAGCCTGGAGACTCAGAAGGGCGGAATCCTGCACAGTATCCCCAGACAGATGAAGAATTCTGCCATGCACCACATAGGCCAGGACTTCCTTGTCCTACTCTGGCCTGAGCACATCTACAGCCCCAGCAGCAAGGCTAGGATTTACTTACGGGGCACTTATCATGTGCCAAGCCCTGTTTTAAGTGTTTCACTATGCATTTAATTCTTCACAACACCTTCTTGAGATAGTAAAAAGATATCCTCTTTTTACAGATGAGAAAACTCAGGCAGAAGAGGTACAGTAACATCTCTGAGTCAGTGGTTATTAAGAGTCCAACCTGGAATACAAACCCCAGGCCTTTTGCTCCAGAGTCCATGTCCTATTACCTGTGCACCAGACAGACTGGTTGGGGATTCAAGACACACCTGTCTTGATGCCATTAGATGCTATCGGCTAACAATAGATACTATCGTGTAACAATAGTATCTGATGGCATAGCATGTGCTAGAATGTTGTTTCCCAGGGAATGGAATTCCTGGAGGCTTTGGAAATGATTGTATTGATTCCTTAAGATCATTAAATAGCACTGAATCCCATGGTGATATGTGCATTTGTTTTTCATGGCTTTCTTCTCTTTGTTTCCCAATTCTTCTGATTATGTCAGAAAGAAAGCTTGGATGTCAAGGCCATCCTGGAACTAACCAGCACTTGTTAATCTCACTTTGAAGGAAGAAAAAGGCCTCAGGCACAGAGCCTTCTGCAGGCAACAGCGTCCACTTAGAATTAAAGGACATAATTTTGCTTGCATTGTATTTATTTTTATTGCTATTTTCTATTATTGGAAGGTGATGCTAGATTTCCACTTATGGCAGTGATATGGTTTCATCTGAAAACATTTGTTTAAGTAAAAAAAAGAAAAGTGAGCTGATATAGAAAGTGGAAATCAAATAGCATGGGTGGTATTCAGACATGTGCAAAATGGTGCAAGCAGTGGGTCCAAGACTTGACTTTGGGAAACAATATTCTGGACAGATGGGTTCACAGAGCAGCCAGCTGGATTTAGGGTAGATGATAAAAAATTCTTTTCCTTTTCTTAGCTGCTACTCGGTGGTCAATAAACAAAACATTAAGAATCTCCTCTTTCCCACCTATGACATATTTTCAAGTGTCCCCGAGCCCTCCAGATTTAAGAAAAAAATGAACCTAAAAGGAAGCAGTGCAATGAAACAAAGAGAGTATTGCATCAGGCAGGAAGAGGAGTAGACTTAAATCAGTACCTAGTCACGGTGTGACCATGAGCGAATTTCCTACTGATTCAGAGCCTCAGAGTCATCATCTCCAAACTGGGAGAAATAAAATCTATGTCCCGGGGTTCTTGAGATTATTAAGTCAGATCATGAGGAAAATATTATCTGGCTCACTTCGCTGGCTGTTGTGCAGATTAAGCATTCATCACACACTTTTTAAGGCACCTACCACGTGCTGGGCAGTCAGAAGACAGCGTCCACTTTTGCCCCTGCAGAGTTGGGTCAGTGGGAATTTACGCTGACAGCAGCCATAAAAGAAACAAAACCGTGGGACTGCCGATTATGGAGGATTCCCCAGAGGCCAGGTGAGGAGCCAAGTGTCCTACATGCAGAATCCTATTTCATCATAACAATAGCTTCTAGAAGGTAATTATCATTCCCATTTTATAGATGAGAATCAGAGACTTGAGAGATAAGAAACTTACATAAGGGGGGCGGAGCAAAATGGCAGAGGAGTAGGAGACCTGGATTTCCTCTGGTCTCAAGAATTCAGCTGGATAGGGATCAAATCATTCTGAACACCTACGAACTCAACAGGAGATCGAAGAAAAGAATAGCAACAACTCTCTGAACAGAAAAGGGACCACTTTCTGGAAGGTAGGATGTGCGGAGAAGTGAATCTGAGGCAATAGTTGGGAGGATAGATGGCGGGGGGAGGGGGCCTCCGTCAGCCGCTTCTGGCAAGTGATAGAGCAGCGGAGCACAAAATTGGAACTTTTAGAAGTTGGCTCCACTGAGGGACATCGCTCCAGTGGCTAAGCTGCGGGTGGAAACCTCGCAGGACAGTGTGGTCCCAGGACCCTCGGGGTCACAGAAAGACCGGGGGTGCCTGAGTGTGGCAGAGCTCCCAGGTATCAGAGCAGGGAAGCCGGCTGCAGAGACAGAGCCGAAGCGCAGGCTCTCAGCTCGGGGTTGCCATAAACTGTGATTGGTGACAGCTGGGCCACTGCTCCTCCAGCAGGGACCCAGCAAGCAGCAGAGCCGGGGAGACTCCCCTTCCTCCCCGGGGAGGAGCGCCGCAGGAGCACACCGCAGGGATCTGCTAGGTTTGTAGACTCCACACGGGGTCGATTGCCAGAGATAAAAATGCTCGGTCACAGGCCAGGTGAGCACGGAGTGTGGCCAGAGACCAGGGAGACGGGAGTGAATGCTTTTCTCTGAGGGCGCACTGAGGAGCGGGGCCCCAAGTTCTTGGCTCCTCCAGGGCGGAGATTGGGAGGCCGCCATTTTCACTCTCGTCCTCCAAAGCTGTACGGAAAGTTTGCAGGGAACAAAAGCTCCTGAGAGCAAACCCGAGCAGATTGCTTAGCCGGACCGACAAGGGCAGAGCAGTTCCACCTCGGCAAAGACATTTGGGAACCACGGCAACAGGTCCCTCCCCCAGAAGATCAGCACGAACAGCCAGCCAAGACCAAGTTTACCGATCAATGAGAACAGCAGAACTCCAGCGCTAGGGGAATACTGCACAAAGAATTCATGGCTTTTTTACCATGATTCATTAGTCTTTCAAACTTAATTTTTTTAACTGTGTTTTTTTTATTTTTTCTTTTTCCCTTTTTCAACCAACATCTTATCAATCCCTTTTTTAAAAAAAAATTGTTATTTTTCATTTTTAGAGTCACATTCTATCCCTTCATAGTAGTTACCCTTATTTTTGGCAGATATATATATAAGTTGTTCCCTCCTTAAAATGTTGAGATAGTTTCTTCTAACTCATCAAAATATACCCTAAATCTCTAGCGTATGGCTTTGTTCTAGCCTCCTGCCTGATCACATTCTCCCCCTCCTTTTTTTTTCTTTCTTTCCTTCCTATTTTTAATCCTCTTCTTTCTTTTTTCAAACATCTTCTTATCAATTTCTTTTTTAAAATTTTAATAATTTTCATCTTTACAGTCATATTCCATCACTTCATCGTATCAACCCTTATTTTGTACATATATAAGTCTTTCTTTCTTTAAAATTTTAGGAGGCACTTTCTTCTAACAGACCAAAATACACCCAAAATGTAGTGTATGGCACTGATCTATGCACCAGCCTGATCATATTTGATCACATTGTGTTTATTTTGTTTTGTTCTGTTTTTGTTTGTTTCTATCTTTCTCTTTTTCTTTTTTTTTCTCTTTCTTTTTTCTTTCTCTCCCTTTCTTTTCCCCTGGTTTCAGGTCTTTTCTGATTTGATTAGAGTATATTTTCTGGGGACGTTGTTACCCCGTTAGCATTTTGTTCTCTCATTCATCTATTCTCCTCTGGACAAAATGACAAGATGGAAAAAATCACCTCAACAAGAAGAACAAGAGGTAGTACCATCTGCCAGGGACCTACTCAATACAGACATTAGTGCAATGTCGGACCTAGAGTTCAGAATCATGACTTTAAAGACACTAGCTGGGCTTGAAAAAAGCATGGAAGTTATTAGAGAAATCCTTCCTGGAGAAATAAAAGAACTAAAATCTAACCAAGTCAAAATCAAAAAGGCTATTAATGAGGTGCAATAAAAAATGGAGACACTAACTGCTAGGATAAATGAGGCAGAAGAGAGAATCAGCGATATAGAAGACCAAATGATGGAAAATACAGAGGCTGAGAAAAAGAGAGATAAACAACTACTGGATCACGAAGGCAGAATTCCAGAGATAAGCGATACCATAAGATGGAACAACACTAGAATAACTGGGATCCCAGAAGAAGAAGAAAGGGAGAGAGGGGCAGAAGGTATATTGGAGCAAATTATAGCAGAGAACTTCCCTAATGTGGGAAAGCAAACAGGCATCAAAATCCAGGAGGCACAGAGAACCCCTCTCAAAATCAATAAAAATAGGTCAACACCCCGACATCTAATAGTAAAACTTACGAGTCTCAGAGACAAAGAGAAAATCCTAAAAGCAGCTCGGGAGAAGAGATATGTAAACTATAATGGTAGAGACATTAGATTGGCAACAGACCTCTCCACAGAGACCTGGCAGGCCAGAAAGGACTGGCATAATATATTCAGAGCACTAAACGAGAAAAATATGCAGCCAAGAATACTATATCCAGCTAAGCTGTCATTGAAAATAGAAGGAGAGATAAAAAGCTTACAGGACAAACAAAAACTAAAGGAATTTGCAAACATGAAACCAGCCCTCTGAGAAATATTGAAAGGGGTCCTCTAAGGAAACAGAGAGCCTAAAAGCAGTATGGACCAGAAAGGAATACAGACAATATACAGTAACAGTCACTTTACACGCAATACAATGGCACTAAATTCATATCTTTCAATAGTTACCCTGAATGTAAATGGGGTAAATGCCCCAATCAAAAGACACAGGCTATCAGATTGGATTAAAAAACAAGACCCATCGATATACTGTCTGCAAGAGACTCATTTTAGACCCAAAGACAACCCCACATTCAAAGTGAAGGGGTGGAAAAGCATTTACCATGCTAATGGACACCAAAAGAAAGCTGGGGTGGCAATCCTTATATCAGACAAACTAGATTTTAAAAAAAAGACTGTAAAAAGAGATGAGGAAGGACACTATATCCTACTTAAAGAGTCTATCCAACAAGAAGATCTAACAATTGTAAATATCTATGCCCCTAACATGGGAGCAGCCAATTATATAAGGCAATTAATAACAAAAGCAAAGAAACACATTGACAACAATACAATAATACTGGGGGACTTTAACACCCCCCTGATTGAAATGAACAGATCATCTAAGCAAAAGATCAACAAGGAAATAAAGACCTTAAATGACACACTGGACCAAATGGACTTCACAGACATATTCAGAACATTCCATCCCAAAGCAATGGAATACACATTCTTCTCTAGTGCCCATGGAACATTCTCCAGAATAGATCACATCCTAGGTCACAAATCAGGTCTCAACCGGTACCAACAGATTGGGATCATTCCCTGCATATTTTCAGACCACAGTGCATTGAAACTAGAACTCAATCACAAGAGGAAAGTCGGAAAGAACTCAAATACATGGAGGCTAAAGAGCATCCTACTAAGGAATGAATGGGTCAACCAGGAAATTAAAGAAGAATTTTAAAAATTCCTGGAAACCAATGAAAATGAAAACACAACTGTTCAAAATCTTTGGGATGCAGCAAAGGCAGTCCTGAGAGGAAAGTATATAGCAATACAAGCCTTTCTCAAGAAACGAGAAAGGTCTCAAATACACAACCTAACCCTACACCTAAAGGAGCTAGAGAAAAAAACAGCAAATAAAGCCTAAACCCAGCAGGAGAAGAGAAATAATAAAGATCAGAGCAGAAATCAATGAAATAGAAACCAAAAGAACAGTAGAATGGATCAACGAAACTAGGAGCTGGTTCTTTGAAAGAATTAACAAGATTGATAAACCCCTGGCCAGACTGATCAAAAAGAAAAGAGAAATGACCCAAATCAACAAAATCATGAATGAAAGGGAGAGATCACAACCAACACCAAAGAAATACAAACAATTATAAGAACATATTATGAGCAATTCTATGCCAGCAAATTAGATAACCCGGAAGAAAGGGATGCATTCCTAGAGATGTATCAACTACCAAAATTGAACCAGGAAGAAATAGAAAACCTGAACAGACCTATAACCACTAAGGAAATTGAAGCAGTCATCAAAAATCTCCCAACAAACAAAAGCCCAGGGCCAGATGGCTTCCCAGGGGAATTCCACCAAACATTTCAAGAAGAATTAATACCTATTCTCCTGAAACTGTTCCAAAAACCAGAAATGGAAGGAAAACTTCCAAACTCATTTTATGAGGCCACCATTACCTTGATCCCAAAACCAGACAAAGACCTCATCAAAAAGGAGCATTACAGACCAATATCCTTGATGAACATGGATGCAAAAATTCTCACCAAAATACTAGCCAATAGGATCCAACAGTACATTAAAAGGATTATTCACCATGACCAAGTGGGATTTATCCCTGGGCTGCAAGGTTGGCTCAATATCCACAAATAAATCAATGTGATACAATATATTAACAAAAGAAAGAACAAGAATCCTATGATCCTCTCAACAGATGCAGAAAAGCATTTGACAAAGTACAGCATCCTTTCTTGATCAAAACTCTTCAGAGTCTCGGGATAGAGTGTACATACCTCAATATCATAAAAGCCATCTATGAAAAACCTACAGCGAATATCATTCTCAATGTGGAAAAACTGAGAGCTTTCCCCCTAAGGTCAGGAACGCGGCAGGGATGTCCACTCTCACCACTGCTATTCAACATAGTAGTAGAAGTCCTAGCCACAGCAATCAGACAACAAAAAGAAATCAAAGGCATCCAAATCGGCAAGGAGAAAGTCAAACTCTCACTCTTTGCAAATGATATGATACTTTATGTGGAAAATCCAGAAGACTCCACCCCAAAACTGCTAGAACTCATAGAGGAATTCAGTAAATTGGCAGGATATAAAATCAATGCACAGAAATTAGTGGCATTCCTATACACCAACAACAAGACAGAAGAGAGAGAAATTAAGGAGTCGATCCCATTTACAATTGCACCCCAAACCATAAGATACTTAGGAATAAATCTAAGCAAAGAGGCAAAGGATCTGTACTCAGAAAAGTATAAAATACTCATGAAAGAAATTGAGGAAGACACAAAGAAATAGAAAAACGTTCCATGCTCATGGATTGGAAGAACAAACATTGTGAAGATGTCAATGCTACCTAGAGCAATCTACACATTCAGTGCAATCCCCATCAAAATACCATCCACTTTTTTCAAAGAAATAGAACAAATAATCCTAAAATTTGTATGGAACCAGAAGAGACCCTGAATAGCCAGAGGAATGTTGAAAAAGAAAAGCAAAGCTGGCGGCATCACAATTCCGGACTTCCAGCTCTATTACAAAGCTGTCATCATCAAGACAGTATGGTACTGGCACAAAAACAGACACATAGTTTAATGGAACAGAATCGAGAGCCCAGAAATGGACCCTCAACTCTATGGTCAACTTGTCTTTGACAAAGCAGGAAAGAATGTCCAATGGCAAAAAGACAGTCTCTTCCACAAATGGTGTTGGGAACATTGGACAGCCACATGCAGAAGAATGAAACTGGACCATTTCCTTACACCACACACAAAAATAGACTCCAAATGGTTGAAAGACCTAAACGTGAGACAGGAGTCCATCAAAATCCTAAAGGAGAACATAGGCAGCAACCTCTTCGACCTCACCCACAGCAACTTCTTCCTAGAAACATCGCCAAAGCAAAGGGAAGAAAGGGCAAAAATGAACTATTGGGAGTTCATCAAGATTAAAAGCTTTTGCACAGCAAAAGAAACAGTCCACAAAACCAAAAGACAACCGACAGAATGGGAGAAAATATTTGCAAATGACATATCAGATAAAGGGCTAGTATCCAAAATCTATAAAGAACTTATCAAACTCAACACCCAAAGAACAAATAAGCCAATCAAGAAATGGGCAGAAGACATGAACAGACATTTTTCCAAGGAAGACATCCCAATGGCCAACAGACACATGAAAAAGTGTTCAACATCGCTCGGCATCAGGGAAATCCAAATCAAAACCTCCATGAGATACCACCTCACACCCATCAGAATGGCTAAAATTAACAAGTCAGGGAACGACAGATGTTGGCGGGGATGTGGAGAAAGGGGAACCCTCCTACACTGTTGGTGGAAATGCAAGCTGGTGCAACCACTCTGGAAAACAGTATGGAGGTTCCTCAAACAGTTGAAAATAGAGCTACCATACGATCCAGCAATTGCACTACTGGGTATTTACCCCAAAGATACAAAGGTAGTGATCCGAAGGGATACGTGCACCCCAATGTTTATAGCAGCAACGTCCACAATAGCCAAAGTGTGGAAAGAGCCAAGATGTCCATCGACAGATGAATGGATAATGAAGGTGTGGTATATATACACAATGGAATATTATGCAGCCATCAAAAGAATGAGATCTTGCCATTTGCAACGACGTGGATGGAACTGGAGGGTGTTACGCTGAGTGAAATAAGTCAATCAGAGAAAGATATGTATCATATGACCTCACTGATATGAGGCATTCTTAATCTCAGGAAACAAACTGAGGGTTGCTGCAGTGGTGGGGGGTGGGAGGGATTGGGTGGCTGGGTGATAGACATTGGGGAGGGTATGTGCTATGGTGAGCACTGTGAATTGTACAAGACTGATGAATCACGGATCTGTACTTCTGAAACAAATAATGCAATATATGTTAAGGAAAAAAAAAGAAGAAGAAGATAGCAGGAGGGGAAGAATGAAGGGGAGTAAGTCGGACGGGGAGACGAACCATGAGAGACGGTGGACTCTGAGAAACAAACTGAGGGTTCTAGAGGGGAGGGAGGTGGGGGGATGGGTTAGCCTGGTGATGGGTATTAAGGAGGGCACGTTCTGCGTGGAGCACTGGGTGTTATGCACAAACAATGAATCATGGAACACTACATCAAAAACTAATGATGTAAAGTATGGTGATTAACATAACAATAAAAAATTATTTTAAAAAAAGATAAAAAGCTTTTGCACAGCAAAAGAAACAGTCCACAAAACCAAAAGACAACTGACAGAATGGGAGAAAATATTTGCAAATGACATATCAGATAAAGAGCTAGTATCCAAAATCTATAAAGAACTTATCAAAATCAACACCCAAAGAACAAATGATCCAATCAAGAAATGGGCAGAAGACATGAACAGACATTTTTCCAAAGAAGACATCCAAATGGCCAACAGACATATGAAAAAGAGCTCAACATCGCTTGGCATCAGAGAAATCCAAATCAAAACCTCAATGAGATACCACCTCACACCCGTCAGAATGGCTAAAATTAACAAGTCAGGGAACGACAGATGTTGGCGGGGATGTGGAGAAAGGGGAACCCTCCTACACTGTTGGTGGGAATGCAAGCTGGTGCAACCACTCTGGAAAACAGTATGGAGGTTCCTCAAACAGTTGAAAATAGAGCTACCGTTCGATCCAGCAATTGCACTACTGAGTATTTACCACAAAGATACAAATGTAGGGACCCGAAGGGGTACGTGTACCCGAATGTTTATAGCAGCAATGTCCACAATAGCCAAACTGTGGAAAGAGCCAAGATGCCCATCGACAGATGAATGGATAAAGAAGGGGTGGTATGTATACACAATGGAATATTATGCAGCCATCAAAAGGTTTGAGATCTTGCCATTGGCAACGACGTGGATGGAACTGGAGGGTGTTATGCTGAGTGAAATAAGTCAATCAGAGAAAGACATGTATCACATGACCTCACTGATATGAGGAATTCTTAATCTCAGGAAACAAACTGAGGGTTGCTGCAGTGGTGGGGGGTGGGAGGGATGGGGTGGCTGGGTGATAGACACTGGGGAGGGTATGTGCTATGGTGAGCGCTGTGAATTGTGCAAGACTGTTGAATCACAGATCTGTACCTCTGAAACAAATAATGCAATATATGTTAAGAAAAAAAAAAGAAGATAGCAGGAGGGGAAGAATGAAGGGGGGGAAAACGGAGGGGGAGACGAACCATGAGAGACGATGGACTCTGAAAAACAAACTGAGGGTTCTAGAGGGGAGGGGGGTGGGGGGATGGGTTAGCCTGGTATTGGGTATTAAAGAGGGCACGTTCTGCGTGGAGCACTGGGTATTATGCACAAACAATGAATCATGGAACACTACATCAAAAACTAATGATGTAATGTATGGTGATTAACATAACTAAAAAATTAAAAAAAAAACTTACATAAGGTTATGGCTTGGGGGCATGGCAGAGCCAGCACTCACCCTCACAACTGTTTTCTTCTTAAAACAGATGTCATCCAGGAAAGTAGAGGTTGGATGGATTTTAGCAAAGAGGACAGAGTGTATTGAAAGCACTTAGAGAGTCAGCCCTGCATCCACCCAAGCGCTTGGTGGATTGTGAAACATTAATAGGGGAAACTTGTCGGTATTCATTATTCCTAATGCATTATTCTTAGAGTCACATCTTCCCCATGGGGTATTTGAAGTTCTCCAAGCACCCATGTGGGCATGGGGGCGAATTCCACTATGAAAGCAATGTACCTTGCTGCTTCCTAAGCTCTCACGCATGCAGGAATTACCCCCGGAGATCTTGATAGAGCACAAATTCTAAGTCTGGAGTGAGACCTGAGAGTCTGCATTTCTCATAAGCCCTCGTGGTCTAGTCTACTGGTTCAATGCCACGATTTGAATAGCAAGGCATTAAAGTCCTCAGACTCCATGGAGTAAGAGATCTTTTCCCAACTTTTCCGATGCAGAGAGCCCTACTCAGCTCTAAATCAAGGTGTAATGTGTGAGGCTGGTGCGCGGTCTCCCTGCCTCGGTGGAAAATGAGCAGAACCAAGAAGGCCTGGGATCACTGCAGAAGCTTCAGCTCTGAGGGGGAGGGGCAGGTGGGGAGGCTGCTGGCTCATAAATTCCCACCAGCAATTAGCCGGAAGGAAGCTGGTCTGAGGAGTCATTAACATTTACAAGTCGCCCCAATAGTCCTCCCCACACTCACTGGAGGGCACCACAAAGTACATGTTATTGAGCCTAATGAAAAAGCCTATAAAATGTGCAGTTAAATTGCACTTCCTTGGGGAGTGGTAGCTTATTTGGGGATGGGAGTCTACCTCCGCTTGGTGGTGGCCTTTTTGCTTAGTTATTTGGTTGTTCTCCTGGCTCTGGCCACCGAGGTGCTGGGCTAGTACCTATTGAGCAGGTAAGGGGCATCAGGCTCTCCGTGGGGTCATCTCATTTTATCCTCGTTCCTTCCCAGACTCCCAGAGAAGAATGCTGAACCTCAGACGAGGAGTTGATGACTCAGATTCAACCCCAGGTTTCCAGACTCCAATTCCCAGGCTGAACATGGACTGTGAGGGGTGGCAGAGGGATATCTGTGTACTGAAATTGTATACCAAGTTGTAGGTGCATGGGTGCATGCGAATAGGCTTTCGTGTGTGAAGAGAACAACTATATAGTTCATCAGATTCTCAAAGGCACCTGTGATTCCCTCAAAAGGTAAGTGCTCTCTAGCTGGATGGTACAACTGGAGAAGCATCATCCTGAGCAGTGGTTCTCAGTCTTTCTTCGTGAGAGGTCCAGCCTTTTAATGCCAAATTTTCCAACCACTCCCTCAAAAGATAGTTGGGATTTCAGAGTGTATTCCTTGAGAAAACATATCATGAACTCAATTCAGGCCTTCTTTCAAGTGAATTTGCGCTTTAATCACGATAGAAGCATCTGCAGGCACTTGGTAAATAAGAGTACATGGATGTGGCAAATATTGTTTCTTTTCTTCTCCCTTTATTCTCAACTGGTATGTGGCAGGGCTGAGTCTAAGTGATGGAGATCCCGGTCCCTAATCAAAGCTCATGCCCTGCTATCATATGCTAACAACGAGCAGCTGCAGGACTTCTCTGTTAATCATGGAAGGTAGCTCATGACAGGGATAAAGAGCACCAGCTATGTGTGGAGCCAGACAGACCTGTGTGCAAAATACAGTTGTGTAACCATTGGCCAATCACCTCAGTTTACCAATCTATAAAATGGGGATAAGAATAGTACCTACTTCCTAAGGGGTCTTGTAAGGATTAAAGAGATGATGATGTGCACACAGCATGGCTCCCATAAATTGAGCACTGTCCAGGGGCTGGCCACATCCTATCATCTCCTTTCATCTTGAGGTTTTGAATGTTTATGTACCTTGTTCAACATCCCTTGTGGTTTGAATTGGGTCTGTCTAGAATCCAAAACCATGGCCGGGGAGTGGGGGTTGGTTCACTCTCTCAATGATCTCTTTATGTGTTCAATGCCACCATAGAGCCATGCACACATAGGTGTTTGATAGATATGTGTTCACTTAAATCAGTCTAAGTTCTAACCCAATATACATATTTGGAAATGAAACCTCATGAATCAGCTGGAGGCGCTCTCGGCACATTGGCTTGAGGTATACACCGGCACTACTGGGAAACAACGTGCTGTTGTCAAAACAAGGCTTGTTGACAGGCATGATAGAAAAGAATCTGAGGATGGCATCAGATAATGCAGACCCTTGTTTTGACTGATAACATGGCCATGATTTCACCTCTCTGAGCTCAGCTATAAAGTAAGTGTCCATAGCTACCTCGTCTACCTTTCAGAGTTGGCCATAAGGAGTGAGTGAGATCACTTCAATGAAACTGTCTGCCATTGTGGGTACAGTTTTCCCATCACTGGTATTACAGATATAGTGACAGGCGGAAAAATTCCAAGGGAACTCCAAAACAATTGTTTTGGAGGAAAGTTGCATTTAAAAAGACAGGACAAGAAGGAACCAGGACTGGGCGCCTGGGTGGCTCAGTCGTTAAGCGTCTGCCTTCGGCTCAGGTCATGATCCCAGGGTCCTGGGATCGAGTCCCACATCGGGCTCCCTGCTCGGCGGGAGGCCTCCTTCTCCCTCTCCCACTCCCCCTGCTTGTGTTCCTGCTCTCGCTGTCTCTCTCTGTCAAATAAATAAATAAAATCTTTAAAAAAAAAAAAAAAGAAGGAACCAGGACTATGGAAAGAGTCATTGTCTTCAGTGGAAATCTAAAATTAACATTCCTGGTCTTAAGGAGGGGGAAAAAAAGAGGGTAGCTAAAATTCATGACCTCCCCAAATCTATCTTGTAGAAAGAGTTAAAAGTGATTTCAATAAGATATTTACCAACATTTAAACTTTACTCCCTAAACTGACCCCGTTTTCCTGAGAACATCTGTGGCCTAGTAGCACGGGACAGGAGGAGTCCCAATACATAGACAACCTGTCTAAAAGGACCTGTAAAACTCGGAAGGCCCCATCAGAAGCCCATTCAAAAAGCTCTGAATCAGATTTGTGCAGCTCAAGAGGTGGCAGAGATCAGTAAATGATTTCCGACAGAAAAAGAGCAAAATCTGCGAGTCTGCCTTTTCAAGCTGCCCGAGCAAAACCACCAGCAGTGCTCATCACAGCTGGAGAACTGTTTCCAGAAAGGAGTAGGGAGGTGAACTCAAGCCAGGGTCAGCCTCTCGGCACACCCACTGCCATCCCCAAAGCTGGCCAGGCCACCAGCTTTAGTCACCAGGCTGCAAAGATTGCAAGTGGCCCTTTCCTCGGGAAACTTCTCAAGCGCTAACAAAACAATGCCCTGTCTGGAGCTCATGGAATAAGCCACTGGCTTTCCGGGTAATCCGTGTTCTAAGCCGTGTGAGGGATCACAGCAAGCAGATCTGTACCCCACCCATTCCTCTGTTTTCCGAGCAGAGCTCTCCTTGGAATTAAAAAAGCTATAATTAACGTGCCTTATTTAGGCATGCCATAATTAGTCACCAATTCAGCGTGCCATCAAATGTAATCCAAATATAAACACCAAGGCTGCAGGTGCCAATCCCCTGGTGAGCTCTGGGAGCTAGTGAGCCCTACCTGTCTTTCTCATAGAACCTCCTCACTGTCACCACCCAGTGACTCACTGGTGAGGCACAGATGGTTCCAGCCATCGAGAGTGAGCCCCAGGGCAGTCTTTCTCCCCAGACATTTCGAAGCCTCAGGAGGTAGACTTCCAGGGAGCAGATTTTGTCCCATCACCACATAAAGAAACTTGAGGTGAAAGCAGCTTCTTTAGTCAACACTTCAAGGGGAATAGTTTGACTTCATGATTAAATACAAGCTTTGGAGCCACTTTTAATCCATTCGACAAATGTTTACGAAGCTCCCGCTGCGTGCAGGACAGTGGGGATTCATAAGGAATAAAACAGGATAATCTGCTAGAAGCTCCATGAGAGAGAAACTGGGCACTCATGCTGTGTGATCTTGGGTAGACGAGGTGACCTCTCTGAGTCTGTTTGTTTATCAATAAAATGGGGATAATCACATTCATCTCACAGTGTTGTGGTGAAGACTGAACATGAGAAATGATGTCAACATCTAGTACTTTGCCCAGCACGAAGCAGAGCTGGGACTGGAGAGTCATTCTCTCTAGATTAGTCCAGCCCTCTGTTTACAATCTGTCCCCACTGGCGATTCTGCTGCACTTCAAAGCAGGCTTGGATAAGAGGGGGACCTGGAACTGTGGGTCAGGGTCACGTGACTGCTCTCTCCCTGTTTGGAGCTCAAGAGTTTTTCTATAGCCACAGACTGGAGTTGGCCATGTTTGTGCAGGGATTGTCTGCTTTGCAGAAGGAATACCACCATCTGACATTACTTACATGCATGGCTATTTCCTGCTGGACCCTTAGCTCTAGAAGCCTCCTCCCCTCTCCTGCTTCCCACTGATCAGGGCATTTCCTAATTCTCCACAGAATTTCACCCAATCAGGATGCCTGGCTGGCTCAGTCAGAAAAGCAGGTGACTCTTGATCTCTGGGTCACAAATTCGAGCCCCACATTGTGCATTGAGATTACCTAAGTTAATTAATTAATTGGCTAATTCATTAAGTAAATGAAAGAATTTCGCCCAATGTCCAGTACATAAGGGAATCAAGTCTGGCTACAGTAATTCATTCAGTCAGCTCCAGGAGGCATCTCAACATTTATTCTCGTGGCTCCTGGGCAGTCTTTTCCTCGAGTATGTATAGTCTCCTTCCTGTGCCCAGTATGTAGCTGCTTAGCCAGTGCATTCCCCTGAAGACTTACTGAGGCACCTACTACATTAGACACTCTCAGGACTCCTTTACACACTGTACTTTATGTCCTCCTCAACACACGGCACCAGCAACGCCCAACTCAGATTCCATCCTTGGTTTCTCTGCCCACAATCATCACATCTAATCCATCAGCATGACCTTCAAAATGGGATCCCAGATCCATCCATTTCTTTCCTTGTTCATGACCACATCTGTCCAAATCACCTCTTACTCAGCCTCCCTGTTTCTATTCCGTATGATCTGTTCTCTACAGAGTGGCCAGAGAGATCTTTTTAAAAACACAAATCAGATCAGTTTACAGCCCCAGTCAAGACTCTCCAATGGCTCCCATCACACTTAGAATCAAGTTCAAACCCCTTGCTCTAAACTCGTGCCCCAGCACCCTGCTCCTCCACCCCTCTCATGACTTCTGCAACTCCAGGGTCTTTGTCTTAGCTGCTGACTTGCCTAAGAACCTCCTCCACAGTTCTCCACATGGATGGAAACATCCTGAATGTTGACTCTCAGAGAGGCTTTCTCACCAGTCTCTTCCCAGCCATTCTGTACTACATCAGCCTTTTAAATTTTGTATCTCATTGACGTCTGATAATCTCCTGTTTATTTCTTTAGATTGTCTCTCTCCTGCCTAGAATAATCTCCTGTTTTTTTCTTTAGATTGTCTCTCTCCTGCCTAGAATGTAAGCTCCCTACAAAAGGTTATTTCTTTTTGTATCCTGTCTCATGGAGCAGAGTCTGGCTCATAGTAGACACTCTTTGTTAAGTGAATGAATCTTCATAACAGTTATCTGTAAAATGAGGATAAGCCCACCTGAGAGAGGTCAAGTGATTTGTGTGACACAGCCAGTGTGCCACAGAGCCTCGATTCATGCCTGAACCTTTGCTACTCTAAAGTTGGTGCTTTTCCACACTCACTGTCTTCTGTTTCATTCCTCTTTCCCTGCCTTTGCCCCCAGCAGCTAACAACATTTCAGATTTATGATAAATGCCTGAACATAGGCCTCTGCCTCTTTTTGGTTTATTTGCTGGCTTGTGGCTCACACCCAGATGTTTGTATTGTCAGCCCCAATGACTCTTCTGAATCAATAGAAAACACTCATTCAAGGAAGACCCTGCCAACATCCTTTACATTTTATCAAGAGATATCTACCACTCATCAAGCATCTGGCATTTCTGTCCATTATGCCTGTAGAAAAAAGGTGTCTACTACTCTGCAGATGAGAACATGGGTGGAAAGTTTCTCTCCTTGAGAAAGAATCAACCAAGATTGCTACCCTGGGGCTGGTTGGCCAAGCTTTCTGGAAAAGAAGCACCATGATACCTTCAAAATTCAAGATAGGACTATGAGCAATAAAGGGGCAAAGAGTTGGGGTGGGAGCATGGTGCCGTTTGCACAGAGAACTCATAAAGGGGGAAAGGGCATGCCTGGTGGAGTGCCCAGTAGCTCTGTGGAACAGGAGTGAGTGTGTGACTGGAGATATTTGGCACGTGTCTACATATGCATACTCACCTTTTAAAGTAGAAATGAACAGCACTGTACTGGGAGCCAGAACACTCACATTTTGAGCACTGTTTGATTTGCTTGCTGAAGGGCCTTGGGCAAGTCTCATAACTTCCTGTCTCAGAATCCTCCTCTCATATGATTGGGGGTCAGCACCCCAGCCCTGCTTACTCCAGACCTTTTGTGGAGACCATTCAGATCATCAGTGGAATAGGACATGTGCAAGGGAAAGTAATTATTATTGTGGTTCTTATACTAATGGATCCCATTCTGCAATTCAGCTTACAGGATATAATGATGGGGGCAGGGCAGACAGAGATGGGGACCTTCGAGTTTCCATCTCCATCTTTCCATCTATGCCTTTCATCATTCAGCTCACCCCCTCTACTCCTTAGTACTAAAAGCCCCCCATACCCCATGCTCTGCCCCACCCATTCTGCCAACTTCCCTCAAACTCTTCACTTATCCAAAATCCAGCTCTTGAAATCATACCCTATTGTATGATTTCCCCCTTGGGGAAAGAAGTCCAGCCCCTGCCTCATTCCAATATGGAAGCATTGAAAGAGGCTCTGCTGCTGAAGAGGGTTTACCCTAAAGGTGACACCAAATCAAATATATCTTCCTCAGTGATCACAAAACTAACCCATTCTACAAGACCAAGGCTGACATCTCTGGAGGCCAATAGGCAAGGGCCATGGGCATGACGATCTCATCACCATAGGAATTAGGCTTATGATGGACAGAAATCCAGCCTTACATTGGGTGATTTTCTTGGCACCATATTTCATGGCCCTAAAGTCATTTGGTTAAGAAAGGACAGAGGATTACGTTATTCACATTGATATGAAACTAATAACAGTACCATGCCTGCCCTGACTAACACAATTGAACTTCTATGGGAGGCCTGAGTGTTCATAGCTCTGGGCCATATGCATATGAGTTTGTGAAGCCATTTGAACAACTGGTCTTCGAGGGGACCAAAACCCTATTCAGGGGATATATTAAGCCTATCTGCAAATGGGATACCCCATAAAGGGCTGTGGAAGCACTGTTTTGTGTGGGTCTCAGCCTACCGATAGTGATGTTGTCAACTAGACATGCCTGGGGGCACTCACCTGAGCCCAAGGTGAGCCCCCACAGACATTTTCCCAACCAGAACCAGTGTTCTGGCTGGATGGCCCGTGTGGTTCTTACTATGATTGCAAGACATACCTCAGCAATAACCATCAGGGAACTTTGAAAAGATAGGTTTATTACTCATAAGGGCTAGAGGGTATACGCCACACCTGGGGCCACACAGCAAGGCTGAAGAGAGAAAGAGAGCTTGGACCAAGGGTTCTGCCTTTATTGGGGTCAAGGGAAGGTGCCTAGGGTTGCATGGTTTCACGTTTTACTAGTGACTTTAAAACAGAAGAGCAGGAATTAAAGCACTGGAAGGGAAAAGCAAGCCGTCCATGGGTTCATTATGTTGGCCACCCAGGCCCTTTTAAAAGGGGAACTTCATGGGTGGGGCAGCCTAGCTCTTTATCTACTTGAGTAGCTGGGGAAGTAATGGATGCTTTTGAAATGGATGCTTTGGCAATCAAAAGCTTGATGTCAGGCACTTACATTACAATCAAAAATGCTAATTGTCAGGCGCTAACACTACCAGCACACTGTACTCAGCTCAATTCAACACACATTTATTGAGCACCTGCTAGATGTGGCTAGATGCCAGGAGGATGTTCTTAGAGCTTTAAGGCCAAGTCTTGGTTCTGTTGTTTGTTACCGATCATGCAGGATCACGATCATGTGGGTGACTTCACTTCTGCAAGCCTCAGTTTCTTCATCTGTAAAATTAGGAAACCTAGTAAAATTTAACTTGTGGGGCTTAGATGGTGTTTCAATAAAAATGCCTATAAAAGTGACTGCAAATAAAGGTACTAGTAAACTGTGAAATAACCCCCTAGATGTCAGCATTGTGAGCAGGCTGTGTGTACTAGGAGGGGAGAAGAAAGATGGTGTCCTTCTCCACCAGTTGGAATGAGGACCCTGCATGTCTTGAGGAACCTCCTTGATTTCGGTAAAATGAAATGCTTGGGGGGCTATGTGACAGGCAGTAGTGAAGATAATCACAAACTCTGGGGCCACACTGGCTGATACTTCACCACGACTTGCTGGGTGACCCTGGGTGAGTCACTTACTCTGCCTGAGCCTGAGGTTTCTTACCTGTCCAACAGTGTTGGGAAGATGCAATAAGTTAATATATGTAAACTACCTAGAACAGTGCCTGCCACAGGCAAGGTCTGCATGTGTGGTTGCTATTTGTTATCACTTAGACATTTAAAAGGCAGGTTGCTCCCAACTTGGAAAGGTCTTGGAAGAGAGGCCTTCCCTACCGATTCTATTTGATGTTGTGCTGACTCACTACCCATTCCTTGGGTTGTGAGATAAAATACAGGATGCTCAGTGAAATCTGATTGCACACAAATAATGAATCATTTTTAGTACAAGTATATCCCATGCAATATTTGGGACATACATATCCTGAAAAAATTTATTCGTTGTCTTTCTGAAATTCAAATTTAACTGAGTGTCCTGTTTTTTCATTCACTCAGTCTAACAACCCTCCCAACTGTTACCCTGTTAGATAATTCCAGGCAGTGGAAAGTACTATGAAAGTGTCATTTTTATGGTACCTATCATCATGTCTTCCTCCCTAGAATGTACACTCCACGAGAACAGGATCTTGTCTGTGTTATTTCTATCTGTATTCCCAGGGATTGGCAGCGTACCTGGCCCGTGGCAGGAACTTAACACAAAGGTGTTTCTATGACTGAGCAAGAGGAAACTTGCAGGTCAAGGGAGAGACCCTTGGAAGAACCCAACTTCCTGCTCTTCTGGTCTTTCTCAAATGCAACTTTAACAAATCTTTCCAAGCGGCATTCCCAGCCTCATCCCTAGGTCTGAGCACTTTGTGTTTGCCCTCTGGGGACCCTAATCCTTCTCGGAGCTTAGACTTCGATCCAGGCTTCAGCATGGGGTTAGGAGACACGTTATATTTTTCCTCTGAACTGTGAGCAATCAATTCTCTGCATTCCAATTCTGTCACCGTCCTGGGCTCCACAGACTACAAGAAATGGACTTGCCTTATGCTAATGGCATTTCATTTATCATTATGGTGCCGAATGAAGGGAGACCATTAAGCTGAGTGTGATGTTTTATTAGTGTGTTTTTCTGAGGTCTGTGACTCCGCAGAACACAATGAACAAAAATGACCTAAATTTCGCTTCTTGAGACGTATTCAGGCTATACATGCTCGGCTGCCCAAGCCTGACGCTGCCTTTGATAAATAGCTTCAGACTTCAGGTCTTTCCTTCTAGAGCATTAGTGCAGGAGTGGCTTTGGTTTCATTTAATTTGAATTTTTTGCATTTAGTAATAACTCTGGTCTCTCATAAAATGAACATCACTCCGCTCTTCTTGACTTCTAGTTTGAGACAATTAGAGACTTTAGGGACTTTGGCACCAGCATGTCTACCCTATGCCTGAAATTGACAATGTTTGCCACAGTGTTAAAAATGGTGTTTCTGAGCGTAGTTGAAATTGTTCATAGCCCTTTCTGATTCAAAGTGTCATATTTGCTGTGTCTGATGTACTGCATTTAAACAGAAATGGCTCTCTCTTGGCTTTGGAATTGAGTTTTAAATTGAACGGGTAGTCAAGCGGCACTGTGATAGGTTGTAGGCAAACACTGGTGTGGAAGGCCTGATGGGGAGTGGAGGAAGGTCCCACTGCCTTGCTTCCTGCACTGGGCGTTAGGAGAACCTAACGATCTACATAAAACTGAGCTACTTTGGCCTCATGCTCCTGTAACATAATTTTTAAAAGAAGAAAAGGAAAGACAGGGGCGGTAACATAAATGGGCTTGCCCATGAGCCCCTGAACAGTTTTCATGGTCCCTTCAAAAGGGACAGCTTGTAAGAACTGTATCTCAGGCCTTCCTCTCTTGCTGGCAACAGGAGAGGATCTGCAGCTTTGCGCACAACCGTATTTTGATGATGTAAATACGGCTTTACAGATTCCAGCAGTTAGTTTCAAAATACGCAAAGGCTTTTTTCCCCCCCTTTACTAGTCAATAACTCATCAGGGGAAAAAAGCTATATGCATACAGTGTTAATTAACAACATTATCAATACTAGCAAGAAGAAATTGGAAGCAAGCTGTATGTGTAATGTGTAATGTGTAGCATTCTGGAAATTGCTAAGTAAATTATGGTGTGTGGACTCTGATGAAAGATAATGCATTCATTGAAATGATAATTAGAAAGACTTGGATACATGGAAAATGTTTCAGCTAAAGTATCAAATGAGAGAAAAATTACTGAATTATACAAACGTCGGGATTGCAACTATATCAGCCTAACTAGGTAGATGAATACAAACTGGAAGAGGAGGCAAAAATGAAAATAATAGTTGTATAGAATTAGTTGGATTAAAGATAATTAATTACTTTCATTTGAAATTGGTTTTTAAAGCCAAAAGTTCTTTTTAAAAGAATGGTTTTTTAAAAAGCGATGGCAGAAACGTGCTATCAGTTTAGATCTTTGAATCTAGAGTCTACTCCTTTGTTCATCCTGGAGCTCATTATGAAGGTAATATCCAGCTTGTAGAATCATTTAAATTCTCCAAATACTTATAAGGATGAAGCTGAAACTATTCAGAGAGACTTCCAAAAAGGAAAAAAAAAAAGTCATCCTCTTTTAGGATGAGAAGCTCTCAGATATCACCAAGGATATGCTCCTTGTATTACCAGTGGGAGAGCTCCAGCTCAGAAGGATTGGAGACTTGGTCAGGACCACACAGAGGGTAGCAGGGCTAAGACTAGACCGGGCAGCCCTGGGTACAGCACAGACCTAGTACGTGAGTCACAGAGACCTCCCTCTGGTGGGGGATTACAATAAAGTTCCTATAGCCCATGGACAGAGCCAGACAAGACTCAAGTTCAGCCCCTAATGCCTTCCCAGCCAGCAAACACACTAACTGGACCACTGTGCTCGGCCGCCCTGCCTGGGTAGGAGGACGGACAGTGTTCCCTTGCCTTTCCTATGTGTGTCCAGTGGTCCTTTCTCTTCCCTGTTCAAGTCAAGGTTGCCTGTCTGTCCCCTTTTCTTGGCTCTGCCCTTGACCCACGGCTGAGTCCTAAAGGTCAGCAGTCTGCTCAATCCCCAGGAAGCTTTCCCTCTTGTTTGACAAAGTGCTGTCCTCACAGCTACTGGACTCTAGCAGAATGGGCAGGGACTTCTCTTGGGGATAGCCACTCTTTACCATCAAGAAATTCTAGCTCAAGCCCTGGGGCCTCACGGGGTCTCTGGAGAACAGAGTGGTCCTGATGTCCTAGATGTCATTGCTGGCATCTGCTTCTAAGTCAAGGACTAGAACATCAGCGCTCAGAAGACCTGGTGCCCATTTGCCTTTCAGCCCAGCTCTGGATTAAAAATGTCCTTCCTGGCATGCTTCACGCTTTGTGCTCCGTGGCGCTCCTTATTCTGGAGTACAACGGAACTGCTCAACTAGATATGTAGAAAGCAGAAGTTCAGGTTTACCGAAAGCTTTTTATTACTGCTAACACGGGAAGAGGCAACACTGTTCCCCACCCGCTCTGGAACTTAGGACAACTTACCTAACCTCTAAATCTCAGTTTTCTTATCTGTAAAAAAATGAGGATAATGATGGGACCTCCCCCCCCCTCAACCAGTCACTAGGAGAATTTGATGAGAGAAGACATATAAAATTGTGGGACAGTGCCTGGCATATGGTCAACATTCACTGTGAGTTAGCTATTCTATATATCCTAATCTTGTCCACGAAACAGGAATTTTAACACCTGTCTTCACCACCACCTTTAATGGTTGTGACTGACAAATAACTTCTAGAGCTGAGCCTGTTTCATCAAGTGTGGAGCACTGTGCAATCCCAGGGACATGAGTGTCACAGTCTTGGGTCATAGGGGCTCTTAGCACCAAGCAGCTCCCCCACTAGGACCGCTACCCCACATCAGAGATGAGGACTCTGAGGCTAGTGGGCCAGTGTGTTGATGGGACACGCCCAAGATCACCAAGCTAATTAGTGACAGGACCCCTTTTATTTATTTATTTATTTATTATTTATTTATTTATTTTAGGACTTGTTTTAAAACCAGATTTGTCCAACTGTAAAGCCCATATTCTTAACCACTATTTCATAACACCTTTATGCCATCGGTCAAAAAATCAATTTTGCCATATATTACATGAAAAACATGTCAGTTATACTAAATGTCTATCAAATCCGGAGTATATAAGGCAAATTTTTTCTTTTTCTTTAATATGTGAAATTTTTGGTTTTTGTTTTGTCTTACTTGATTTGTCGCTGTTTGACCTCTTTATTCTGAAATAGAGCATGAGTGAAAAGATGAAGATGGTGTGGGGGGATCCTTCCAGATCACAGAAGGCCCTCGTTGCTTAGACCTTCTGTGCCTGATGAATACTGCCAACGCTTTAATCAGGATTCTAAGACCCAGAGAGGCTGTGGCTCCATATCTCCTTTGAGGAAGGGCTTGGTATTAAAGAATGCTTGTAGCCCATTTGACCGAGTTGTCTTGCCCTGGTGGGTCAGAAGCTACTCTATCTTAAACTCTTCTTCCCTTAGTCCTGTCAGAGTGAACTGCCATCTCTGTCTATTGCATTCAGAGCCAACCTGTCAGTCATTCTGGATTCAGACTTAAAGATCCTATTAATGAAAATGTTATTTTAAGAACTGGAACGAGGAGAATAACATATGCTTGCATTAATGGGAGAAAACAATAGCAATTGCTTCTGTATATTATGGTTGGGTCTCAGATTCAATGAACTCTGGAATGAGATGGAAAATATAATAAGCATGATTCTGAAAATTGAATAATCAGCATTCCATGTGGTTCCAACTGTAATGGATGGAAAAACATAAGCAAAATAGAAGGACTGTTTGCTCATAAGCTTTTCTGAGACTGTCACTCTGAAGGTGGACTTATCTCTTCGAACAATGGCCCATTGTACTGTGGGAGAGGCAACACAACTTCCATAGTTGAAGTCTCACATTTTAAGTTAAATTTTGAAAAAAAAAAAATCCAGACACTTTTAAATTTATAGAATTAATCTTCTGTCTTTCCTCCAATAACAAGTAAATTAAATCTGCAAAATTATGTTCAGTATATTATTTTCAACTGTGTATTTATTGTTTAAAGATACGTGTCTTCAGTTTCTTCTGTTCCCTTTTGAAACTCAAGTCCATTTCAAATCTTTTGTTAATAAGCCATTTAGTTCTCAGAGAATGGTTTCTTTGTGTTGGTAATTAAGTGTTTTATTTACATAAAGGAAACAGCGAAATACAATCTCTTCCAAAAAGAACATTCTAAAACATTCCACTGAATGCAAAAGCATGACCCTGCAGTGTCAGAATTTCTTCTGGTGATGCCAACAAAAATCCTTGAGCAATTTTACAAGGAACTAAAAAAAAAGCCTGATTCCTCTAAATGATATGGCCCTTTAGGTGTGATCGTCGAGGAAATATTGAAACAATTCAGTAGTAATTGTGTAGGTAAATATACAGGAACTATAAGTGTATTATTTGACACTTTAGCACTAGATCTTGTTACTATGGCATGAGTTTGCTTCCTTGGCTGCAAATACCTTCAGGGCAAGGGTTTTTCTCTGCACATTTGATAGAGTTACAGATGTGAACTTTTTCCTAAGGTGAAAAATGGACATTAGTTACTATTCCAACAAACATGTACGGGTTCCCCCTGACCATGTGACAGGCACTCTTTCAAGAGCTGCAGAAGTCTTCTAAGTCTGAGTAAGATGGAGCCCACCTTCACTGGTATCCAGTTTGGTCAGGGACGTATGGGCAATGGGGTGGCAGGAAATGCAAGGCTTGTTTAGGAAAGAAGTGAACTATATAAAATGATAATTATCATATTTATTATGTGCCAAGCATAGTGCTAAAAGTTTTATTTCCTATATGTCATATAGAGTGACCAACTCATCCCAGTTTGTGTGGGATTTTCCTGCTCTGGCACTAAAAATCCCACATACTAGGGTGCTTCTCAGTCCTGGACAAACTGGGACTTCTGGTCACCCTATATACATTCCTTACAATGACCTTATGAGATCCAGCCTATAATCACCCTCAGTTTGCAGGAATCGAAGGTCAGAAGGCAGGGGAACGTATCCAAGGTTGCATGTTTGCTAATACATGTGGGGCTGAGATATGAAACAGAGTGCTCTGAACTAGGGCAAGACACAAATCCTTAGCTAAAATGCAGCATTTTCACTGCACAGTTCCAGTTGATAAAAACAAAAAAAGGAGATTGGTAGAAAATTGTGGTGGGATCTAAATTCAAGGAGTTACCTGTGGATGCTGAAGAGTCACTGATGGTTTCCAAATAGTAGAACATGGTGGAAACTTTCCTGATTAACTTCATATTGATGACACCAAAGAAGTAGTTCAAACCAATAATTTGTCCATTCACTCTTCCTATCTCTAAAAATCTGCAGCCTCCCCCTCCCCCCCTTATGGCTACTTCTCCCAAACAATAAACAAAACGAAGAGGCATTTTGAAGATGGAAAAAAAATGTTCTTTTGTCCCAAATCCACTTCAGGATTTTTTTTCTTTACTTCTTAGAATTTTCCCCATGTTTCTCTCTATAGCAGAAACTAGAAATACTTGGAAGGCCATAAGCAGTTTCCTTAAACACACTTCTTTTATAGTTTATCATGCCTCAAATCTCATTTTCTTAGAGAAATAACAGGTAGAAGAAGTGCTGGATCTAGGCTTTCCTCTGAGAGATGAGAACAGACGCAGGCAAATAAATTGTCGTGTGGCATGATTTAGAGTCTTGTGGGTGTGCACGCATCTTTTGTCATTTTATCCATTTCCTGTGAGTCTGTTTATTCCCTTTCATTGTCTTTTATTCTAAACCACACTGTTATGTGGTTTATTTGAGAGGGGGAGTAAGTGGGATCTATGCACCCTATCTGTTGAGATGTATGCCACCTCAGATCAGCATAATTCCATGGTCTGGTGCAAGACAGCCAAGCAGAGAAGAGTCCATTCAAAGGGAAGGTGGCAATTTTCATGATGTGCCTCTCCCTGACTGATTTAAGGAGTTATATTAGGCAGAAACCTGAAACAGTGAGCCTTTGTGCCGGGAACATCCGTTTAACTGCATTCCATAAGGTTTCCTGCCAAGTCAACAGGTTCATACATTCTCAGGCTCTTGCTTGTTGGAAATTGAAATCATTCCCTTTACAGAAACAACCTATCCTTCTCTGTGAGGTCTTGTCCACTTGGTCAGAACTCCTTTTCTGGGGTTTATTTGATGATAAATTATATCAAGAAATTAAACAGAAACCCCATTAGTAATGTTGACAATATTCCCCTCACACACATGAAATATTTAATGAAAACCAGGAGCTGGGGAGTTGAATTTGCACACAAAGAATCTGGGTAAGATGGATGTTCTTTGAATGCAGTTGTGAGCTTTTTTCCTCCAAAGATCTTTGCAAATACCCAAGAGCTGTCCCTTATTTTGCTTTTGGTGACATGGAAACACCCATTTAGTAATTTCCTGCCTCAGTTGTTCCCACACAAAATGGAATATCCAGAGGGGATTTTAAAAGTTCTGGGACATATTAAATATGGAAGCAGAAGCGTAGAACCAGCCCAAATGGCTGGTACCATTTGCAAAAGATTTGCAAGTGTGAATGGCCAAAAGAATCCTTACATTTCAGTGGATGAGTGAGCTTGCTCACATTCAAAAGAAGGTGGTTTCTGCTAAATGCCAAGTACACGCCGCTGAAGGAATAGTTGAGGGTCCTTTTTGGATATATCTCACTCTCTCTCTTTAAGTCAGTTGGACCATGCCATAGAGATAAACAGGAACACTCTTCTACACTGATTCTTTACCCTGACTGTACATGAAAATCACCTGCAGACATTCAGAAAGCCCTGTTTCTGATCACAGCAGACCAAGTAATTAACATTTGGTTATGGGAGAATCCAGACATCTGCGTATTTTTTATGTGCCTTCAGTCAGGGTCTTGTCAGGATGAAAAACCAGAAACAAAGAATTTAATTAAAGTAATTTTTAACAAGTTAACTAGTCATTGAGGAATGCAGGAAGCAGCTTCTATCTGTAAGGGTGGGGCAAACAAAGGAATGAAATCAGTGGTATTAAAACAGAGTGTTGAGGGGGGCGCCGGCAGAGCAGAGACCCCAACCTCTGGGTGGGGGGGAGGGGTATGCAGCCAGCTGTTGCTGGGGCCTGAGCTCAGAAGAAGGATCCGATGGAGGTGGATGGGACCAGGCTTTGGAGGAGGAGACACTGGCCTGCTGGAGCTTGTATCTCAGACACAAATGGTTCTGGGATTGCCAAAAACCGGAAACTGAACCAGCTGTTGCTACTGGAACCAACTGCCAAGGCCAGGGTGACACTGGTAGGAACAGAGAGCAAACAGGAGGGAGCAGACTCCCTTCCCTGTATTCCATCCTCTCAGTCTCCTGTAGTGCCTCCTATTGGCAGATCTGCTTAAGGAGAAATGCCCTTGGCAGAATTCCAGCCCTTGCATCTCCAAGTGGAACACAGAAGGGTAGGTTTGAAGTAAGAAATAAGGAATGAAAAACCAACACGTTTTGGTCCCTTAGGTGATTCTATGGGGTGAGCAGGGTTGAGAACCACTGACTATGGAAAGTTATGACTTAGGACTCTGCTCAGGCATTCCTGGTTTGCTTTTGTTTTGCCCCAGTTCCCAGTTAGGTCAGCCTGCCCATAATCAGCCTGCTTCTTTGGTCTCCATGGGCACCTTTGGACTCTTGACTTTGGGTTCCCACAGTTATGGCTTAGATTTGGTCCATGTGTTCTCCCAGCTTTGAAAAACTCCAGCCCCAGGGGTACCTGGGTGGCTCAGTTGTTAAGCGTCTGCCTTTGGCTCAGGTCATGATCCCAGAGTCCTGGGATCAAGCCCCACATCAGGCTCCATGCTCAGCAGGAAGCCTGCTTCTCCCTCTCCCCCTTCTTGTCCTGCTCTCACTCTCTCTCTCTCTCTAATAAATAAATAAAATCTTTAAAAAATAAAAAAATAAAATGTGAATGGGGGGTGCCTGGGTAGCTCCAGTCATTAAGCATCTGCCTTCAGCTCAGGTCATGATCCCAGGGTCCTGGGATCAAGCCCCACATCGGGCTCCCTGCTCGGTGGGAAGCCTGCTTCTCCCTCTCCCACTCCCCCCTGCTTGTGTTCCCTCTCTCACTGCCTCTCTCTCTGTCAAATAAATAAATAAAATCTTGAAAAAGAAAAAAAGAAAAAAAAGAAAAACTCCAGCCCTCATTGGCCCTACAGGACCCAAGATAAGGCAATAAGAGCAGAGGGTTGGACTTTGATTTCCATGGAGTTTGTTTGGGCTCATGATTTCAGGGACCATATATCCCTGGAAGCAGCAGCTCTTTGTGCTTATGGCCAGTCCCAACAGCAGTGTGCTGCTGTGGGCTTTGGTGAGAACCTAAACAGGAAATAGCTATTATCCTGTGAGGTGTGGCTAAATGAAAATGACAGCTTTCATGCCTCTGCTTTTGTTCTCTGGTGAGCCTGATTGGGTTCTTTCTATTAAATTTGGGGTTCATCACTTACAAAATACCCAATAGTTTAGATCATAAAAGAAATAAAGCTAGTCCTTCTCAAATACTCATTCAAATCATTAGATTGAGCGTCAGCAGGCTTCAGTCATTTATTCAACAAATATATATTCAGCACCGACTGTGATCTAGGTATTGTTCTAGGCACTGGAGGTATCACAGTGAACAAAGCAAAGGTATTGTCCTCAGGAGGTCACATCCTGCTTGGGAAGAGAGACAATAAGTAAATAAATAAGTAAACCTCTAATGTACCAGATGGCATATTAGTAATGTATTACCGTGTAGCAAATTACTTCAAATTTTGGACCTTAAAACAACAAAGATTTATTACCTCACAGCCTCTGAGAGTCAGAAAGCTGGAAGCAGAGTAGTTGCACAGTTCTGGCTTAGGGTCTGTCTTGAGGTTGTGGTCAAGTCGTCAGGTGGGTTGTGGTCTCATCTGAAGATTTGCCTGACTCGGGAAGATCTGCTTCCTTACCTTCCTACCATGATCATCACCATGTGGACCTCTCCAGAGAGCTGCTTACAACTTGGGGGCTAGCTTCCCCAGAGTGAGTGATCCAAGAGAAAGAGAGAGTGGTTAAGATGGAAGCCATGGTATCTTTTATAATCTAATCTTGGAAGTGGCATGCCACTGTCATATTCTATTGTCCCTGACCTGACCCTGATAAAAAGTGGGAGGAGAATACACAAGGGCAAGAATACTGCAGATGCAGAGATATTCAGGGCTGTCTTGGAGGCTGGCTACCATGGATGGTAATAAATGCAATGGAGCAAGTGAAGCAGAGTAAAAGGATAGGAAAGGCTGGGGTTTGGGATGACTGTTAATTGCTCTTGATACAGATGGTCAGTGAGGACTTCACTGATACAGAGCAGAGATCTGAAGATGAAGAAGAAGCTTTATGGCTTGCTTTTTAAAGGTTTCCATTTAGGGGTCACATTTTCTGGGAAGACTTCCCTCAGCTCCTGCCCCACCTATCCTGTTCACTAAGAACCCCTACATACGCTCCCAGGGAACCCACACCTAATCTCTGAAAACTTTCATCACGCTGTGGGGCCTTCTTTCTACTTCTTCCACTAGAGGGGACATTTCTTAGTGCCACGGACAATGTTTTTGTCATCTCTGTAACCCAGTAAAAAGATCAGTAAATATTTGATGAATGAATGAAATAAACGAATGAATTTACTTTCTCAGCAGTCTTTTTTTAGAGATTTAGCCTAAACTCCTCTTTAACAGTACATGTTTAGTTATGTTTTGTTTTAATTAAGCATTGGTTATCTTTTGTCTAAAACAAAACAAAAAAAATCCTTGGACATGGATTGATATAGCTGCTTGAAACATAAATCTCCCCCTCTGCTGCTATGCCAACTGCATTGCCTACAGACACTGTTAGTTTATGAAGCACCATATGGAACACAAATATGTGGCAACTTATTGAATGGGAACATTTTGTGAGAAAAATATTTTTGTTCCCATGCAGTAACGTTTCTGTTAAATAGCTTCTAAATATGTAAAAAGATAAAAAAAAAAAAAGCTCCAAGTGGCAAGAGAATACCCTAAGGAATCTAGAAAGTATGCAAAACAGCAATATTATTTTATAATGAAAAACAGATACGAGTAATATTATTTCTTCCTACCCTCCTTTCTCTTGGCAATCATTTTCTTTCTAAATATATGCCCTTTGTCCACGAAATCACATGCTCTGATTCACCCAAGCCCTGGGCGGGAGGCAGCCACTTATACAAAGGACAATTGGTCACTCACAGAAATATGTCTCCCTTGTGTTTTGGAACTAAACTGCCACTCAAAACATCAGCTGTCTCTCTCCTTGTGGCTCTAGAGGTCTAATTTAGGATTGTCCCCAGATTTCAGCCCTGAGAACTCACGGTACCAGAGCCATAGAAACTGTAATATGCACAGGAATCACCTGGGTGTCTTGTTAACAGCAGCTTCTGGTTCAGAAGTTCCGGGATGGAGCCTAAGAGTCAGCGTTTCTAACACACTACTGGGTGACTGGGGGTGGGAGGTGGGGCTGGTCCTCATATCATGCTTTGAATAATAAGAAACTACAATAGGATTGGAGAGTCCAGAGTTTACCTGTCTGCCTACATCTGTAGATGATTTGGGATTTCTCTTTCCTTTCTTTTTTCTTTTTTTTTTTAAATCATCCTAATGAGGAAATCCCTAGTAATCAAGAAACAAATTTATTTCATTATTTTGTAAAATTGTTAAACCACATATTCTCCATAAGATAATTTATATTTTAGGGCTCTGTTCCTTAAAAAGCTTAGTTTGAAAAACAACATGTTTTGCCATACGTCGTCACTTGAACAAATAAATGCCAAGGAATCCACAATTTAGATTTCAAACCAAACTAAATCCTTACCCCTTATCTCCACATCAAACGTTCTGTGTTTCAAGCATTTCCAAAATGGAAGTGAGCAAAGAGAAATATAGTCATTAAAAATAAAATGATAAAGTTGCATTGATCATCACGTATAGAATTCCAGGTCAACACTTTTCTTCTGCACTCCAGTTGCATGGGAGGAATAGGGTATTTCACTCATGATTTATTTTACTTTTATTATTTTAGAAGTTATTATTTTTATATTTTAGATTTGTATTATTTTAAATAGCATTTTATTTTGAAATGATAAAAATATATTTATGTGACATTGATCTAGTTCTCAAAGTAGTACACAAAGTGTGCAGGTTTATGACTAGACTTTGGCCTAGGTATATTCAAATTATCTTATGAAGATATGCAAATATAACATCATATTGACTGGAGGTTGTTAGCTTGTGTTTATTTCTTAAAGATTTATCGAAGTGCAAAAGTGTATCAGAATGAATAGGACATCCCCTGGCTGGTATTGCTCAAGCAGCTCACCCTATGCCCCCTCCCTATTCCCACCCCTAGAGCTCTCACCCCAATCTAAGTAGGAAAGTAGCACCTGTGCCCAGGAGGTTTGGCGATCACTGACCAGGTCCCTGGAGCAGGTAAGCTGGTCTCAGCATTCTCGCATCAACAGGCCACCAGCTGTGAGTCATTATGGTCCCCAACTCAACCTGTCTCACAGTTCGAGAAGCACCTAACTTTCACGGACAACAATTCACAGGTGAAGTTAGATATTCATTATACTTTAGGAGTTCAGGGTAATCACAGATTTATCATCTCACTTCCACTGTGAGCCTCATTGCCCCCTCAAAGAGGTTGGAAGTAGTCCTGACTTCTGAATATCTGAAAAGACAATAGTAATGGAAACCCAGCAGATTCCTTCCTTTGGTCAGTGACAGAATCTTTATACCTGCTATCCTCCTCCATCTGTTTTTGCTTGCTTTTCACTATTTTCCAAATTGTCTTTGAATCACGCAAACTAAAGGCCAACTAGATCAGTACCTAGCACACAGATGTACATAATTGTTTAAGTAGGTAGATGAATGAAAGGTGGAATCTGCAAATATCTTCAACTCAGCCATTTCAAAGGACAGAAGTGGCCATGACAGTACAAGTAACACCTCCATGTGAATAATTAACATTTTACAAAACTTCCACCTATGTCATCTTGAACCTTCTCTGTGGCTCCGTGAAGCGGAGAAGAATAAGTACATTTCATCAATGAGAAAACTGAGACTCAGAGATAAAGGGATATGTCAAGGGCACCTATCAAATAAATGGCAGAGCCATGATTTGCCCTTAGGTCTTTCAATTCCAAATCTCATACCTCTCACACTATGCCGCCTCAACTCAAGTAAGGCTGGGAGACAGACTTTTGAACCAAGAACTGCTGACATGGTCCAAAGACATTTCCAATACACCACAATTCTTAGTCTTGAGACATTTTTCTTGGCCCAAACATCCAGACTCTAAAATCAGAAAATATATCATCAGAATCTAATCTGAGTCAGTGTTTGCTGTGGGGGTGGGTTTCGGGAGTTACCACAGGAAGTAAAGGGGAAGCTGAATATGAGGAGCTCCCAGTTTCCACTCTTTCCAAGTCACTTCTACCTTGTTTCTGTTTTATATGTTGGGGTGCAATTTTTAAATACACCCACTCTTACAGCATAAAGTGGGCCAAAAATCAAGAGACATAAACCTATGTTTAGCACTAGCTTAGTCCCTATCTATGTCCAGTTAGCCTGGGACACTGCTCCATTACCTCTCCATGACTCAGTTTCCTCATTTGGGAAAATGGAGCGGCAGAGATCTTGTGAGAGCAAGTGAAGTAATACAGTTCTACTTGGGATAGTAAATGCAAAGCATTCTCACACGCATGCCCTTGCTGAGGTAGGGGGCATGAGGGGGTGCCGGGGTAGTGGTTGGCATGAGAGGAAACCATCAAGAATTCTCTACAGCCCAGAGCAGGGTAGAACCTGCAGGGAAATTCCCATAACTTTTCCAAGGTTCAGCCTGCCCTGGGAAAGAGTTTGAATGGTCCTGTGAAGAAACTGGACCCTTTCCCTGTTCCCCATTAGGAAAATTGGCATCATCAAAAGAAGTGGAATCTTTGGGAAAAGGAAGAGTGTTTGCTGTGTTAACATTCAGTTCTTTCCCAGCAGGGACGATGAGGAGACCATCTTAGACTACACCTCATGGGAATATACCAGGAAATGTTTCCTGAACTCATGGGCTGGGAGCAAGCAGGACATCAAAAGCTGGCTTAAGTGAATTCGTAACTCATTGTAACTGGAGTCATGTAATATGATTAGCATACTTTTTTTTTCTTTTTGTGAACATAATTTCAACCTGAAGAGGCAGGGTGGAAGAACAGAAATACAACAAGGAGCCTGGGTTGAATCTCTGGGTATAGACTCTGGTTTAATCCCTGCTCTGTCATTTACAAATGGAATGAATTCAATTTCCTCATATGTATAAAATGGGCATATGTTGGGATTTGAACAGGTCAATAAATAAGGCTTTTCTTCTCTTCCAAATAAGAATCTGAATAAAATAGAAATAGACGTGAGTCGAATTGAGGGGTCAACATGAGTTTAATAACTGGCATGTCGGGATTTGAGAATGCAGCCTGGATTCACAGCCAGTAATTCCTAAGATTTCTAATATTTCACCCTTTCCAAAAACTGAACCAAATTCGGGCAAAACCACCACATAGTCATAACCATTTACCTTCCCCAAAGGTGACTCTTGGCAACAAAGAAGAGGACAATGGGCATCAGACAGAAGATAAGGTCACCTCCAAAACAAGAAGAGGATCAGGGACCCTATGACCTTAAGTCACCTGGGAAGGAATAGGGGGCCAAAGGCTGTGCAGACCCTTTGCAGCCCACCAACTGGAAAAAGGAAGAAGCTTCCTCTAGCGGTAAGAGTGTAAAAGAGAGGCTGGAAGGGTCTGTGATTGAAGCCTGGAAACATGAGGACAGAGGAAAGAGTCCCCCATAAGCTGTCTTTCTCTCCCCCACCTGCCTGTGGGGTTGGTGAAATAAGTAAGATCAAGAAAATGGAGCACCAGAGAGCCAGTGAGCGAGCTTGGTGGTTCTTCTTTCTTCTTTTTTCTCTCCCCACCAACCTGCTTTAGAAAATGAGAAAGGCCAAGTTCCAAAGCAGCTTCCTGAGACACTTTCCTGAGGGCCACACAGTCTACCTCAGTCTTTGATGTCAGGCTGGGACCAGCACACACCTTGGCTTCCCCAGGCATGATGGGCTTACCACCCTGGTCCCCGGTCCTGTCCGGTTGAGCGTTTGCTGGACAACAGAGTCCTAGCTGGGCGATACTTATCCAGCCACCCACTTTCCCACACGAAGTTTTTTAGGCAGAGAAGCAACAAATCCTCCTCCCTTTGTTGCTGCTTTTTCTTGCCCCTTTTCTCTTCCTGGTCTCCTTTGTTGAGTTCTTTTTAATAAAGGTCAGCATTTCCCAGATGTGCTTCTTTCTCTTTCTTTTCTTCCTCTTGTCATCTCTGAATGATCCCCCCACTCCACATCCTCAACCACACAAACTGCATTTGAGCCGAATTCCAAATCCGTCTCCTGCCCTAACCCCCTGGCTCACGTCTCCTGCTGCCGAGCCTCCACTTGGATTCTCTTCCAACACCACTAAGGTAACTCACGCTCTTACCTTCCATCCCTCACACTGCTTCTCCTTCTTGTATTTTCCAGCTCTAGTTTTCCACTCACTTTCCCTAAATAAAAATTTTAAAAGTATCCTCAGTTACCAATTCTCTCTTACTCCCTGCATTTAACAGATACTCAGCTGTGTCAGGGTCTCTTACATCTGGCTGCTTCCCGCCATGCTGGCCATCACTGGCTTAACACTAGATCTTGGTCTTGCACCTGCTGCTTTGCAATCGCCTCATAAATGATCTCCCAGCTATAAGTATCAACCTCTCCAGTATATTACCCTCCCTCTTCTACAGTTAAGGTTATCTACAAAAAACTCTCTCTCTCTCTCTCTCTCTCTCTCTCTCACACACACACACACACACACACACACACACACACCATAACTTGCAAAATACTCTTGAATCTCTTCACCTCATGCTCCAAGTCCAGGCTTCTCAGAATGACCCACAAGCCATCTCGCATCCAGTCCCCCTGCCTTGTCTCCCATTTATCCACCCTCCAAGTCTTGGGACCCAATGGCACTGAATTTATGTCACCATTCCCAGAAGAGCCCATGTCCTTTAACACTTCTCTGTTTATGACCTTCTTGTGCCTTCCACTTTGAGTGTTCCTGCCTAACACACATACCTCCTCGTTGGCTTGTAAACCTATTTTTCCTTTAAGGATGATCTCAGGTGTCCCTGCCCTGGGAAAGCCTTCCTTGACTTCCCCACTTGTTAGTAACATGCCTCCTGCATGCCCTCAGCATTTAACTGCTGTAACAATATTCAAATTGTTGGTAATCCATTGGCATTTATGATTCTCCCATTATTAATGGTAGCTTTTGAGAACAGAATCATTTTTCCCCCTCTTTATTTCTAGTATCTAGATATTGACCCCCTCTCAGGTACAATCACTGTACCACTTACTGCGTGCAGAGATAAATGGAAGAATGAAGACTGATTTACTTTAGTGTGATAAAGTGTTCCCATTAACTGCAGGTCTGGGAATCAGGAAACACAGCTCCAGGCACTGGTGTTGTCTCTACTTAGCCCCGTGAACTTAGACAAGTCCCTCCTCCAGGCTGTGTTTTGGTTCTTCAGTCTGAACAATGGTCAAATAATAACTAAACAACTCTCCTCATGGGTAGTAATGGCAACAGGAGAAATTACGTGCTTCGGTATATTTTCATGGCTAATGTGTTAAGTTCAATATGATGAAACATACCAATGTTAGAGAAAATTGATTTTCTGGCTAAATAGTCAGGTGATTTATCTCAGATACTTTATAATAAGTGATTAAAAAATGCTATGTGTGCAGAAGACAATTTAAAGAATTACACAGAACTCAGCTTTATTATCAATCAGTAGTCAGTAGCATCCTGATTTTATATATAGGCTTGCTTAGATATTTTTTCCTTGACATAAATATTTATTTTGAAATCATACCTCTCCCAGGCTGTGAATTCATACCAGCTTGTCTTTAAACCTCTTCCTAACATTTTGAGAAATAAAGAAAATAAACAAAGAAAAAAAATAGAGGCTCACACACTGCTGTGGTACTAGAACTCACTCTATGTTAGAATCTCTCCAAATAGAATAATTCCAAATACAGAAGACTCTTTAGGCACACAGAGTTCATCACAATATTTTTTTCCTACAAGCAGAAAAAAAAAAAAAAAAGACAGAGAGAGAAACAACCAAAACATCCAACAAGAGGCAATGGTTAAATGAGTTACAGTGTATTTGTGCCATGGAAACAATGCAGCCATTATATATTCTGTTACAAGGTTTTGTAGCAACGTGAATACGAACTTGTGTTACAATTTTGTGTGAAAAAGCAAGGTAAAGAACATATGAACAATATGAGCACAAGTATCTGAAGGGGCGCCTGGGTGGCTCAGATGGTTAAGCGTCTGCCTTCGGCTCAGGTCATGATCCCAGGGTCCTGGGATCGAGTCCCGCATCGGGCTCCCTGCTTGGCGGGGAGCCTGCTTCTCCCTCTGCCCCTCTCTCTCTCTCTCTCTCACTCTCATGAATAATAAATAAAAAAAAACATTAAAGAAAGAAAATAAGCACAAGAAACTAGGCTGTATCCCCTTGGCTATTTCTATACCTCTCCCTCTGGCAGCTGTGAAAACGGTGAATGAGAATCATCTTGTTTTCAGGAGTGGGAACCTCCACCAAGAACTTTTCATCAGCAGACTTCCTCTGCCGGTTTGCCCTGTGGGAAAGGATTTCAGTAGTCTCATATTCCCAGCTTTACTTCATTTCTCTGAAGTTTTTTTTAAAAATAACTTATGTTTGATTACCAAAGTAACTTATGTTCACTCAAAAATCTCCCTAATTTTAAAGTTCCTAACCATGTCTGGCTTGAAGTGAAATTGGAAAATGATTGTTCTTTCAGCAACCAAAACTTTTGGCAGCTTGCCTCCAAACAGAGCTTGGAATTATGTAACTCTCAGTTTAGTAGAAAAAAACTTTCTAAAAGGGCCAACTTCTCTTCTAGAATGTATCATTTCTTTTTTTTTAATTTAAATTCAATTAGCCAACATATAGTACATCATTAGTTTCTGATGTAATGTTCAATGATTCATCAGTTGTGTATTACACCCAGTGCTCATCATATCATATGCCCTTCTTAATGACCACCACCCACTTACCCCATGCCCGCCACCCACCTCCCCCTCTGCAACCCTCAGTTTGTTTCCCAAAGTCAAGAGTCTCTCATGGTTTGTCTCCCTCTCTGATTTCTTCCCTTTCAGTTTTCCCTCCCTTCCCCTAAGATCCTCTGTGCTATTTCTTATGTTCCACATATGAGTGAAATCATATGATAATTGACTTTCTCTGCTTGACTTATTTCACTCAGCATAATACCCTCCAGTTCTATCAATGTCATTGTAAATGGTGGGTATTCATCCTTTCTGGTGGCTGAGTAATATTCCATTGTGTATATGAACCACATCTTCTTTATCCGTTCATCTGTTGAAGGACATCTCGTCTCTTTCCACAGTTTGGCTATTGTGGACATTGCTGCTATAAACATTGGGGTACAGGTTCCCTTTCTTTTCACTACATCTGTATCTTTGGGTAGAACCCAACATTTCAAAACAGCTTTTAAGCAGATTATAAATGGATTTTACCACCATGCTGTTATTTCCAGCATATACACTTGGAAGTGTGACACAATTTACAGGTTGTTTTTAATGCTTTGTAGTAGGTGGTGAATTCCAAAATTACCAGGCACAACAATTACAAATACAGTTTCCAGGGCCTCACCCCAAACCCACTGAATTGCAATCTCTGGGAAGGGTCTTTAGATTCTGCATCTTAACAGAGGGTCCTGGTGAGTCTCTTGCACCCTTTACAGAAGAGGAATCTGAGGATCAAAGTGAGAACTTGACTTGCTTAAGGTCACACCACTGGGTGGTACCGGGACTCCTGACATCCAGGTCAGTCCTCCTCCTCTAAGGGGAAATTAGGCCTTAGGACAGTCCTGTGTAAAAACAGAGCCTGGATGTGATGGTTGCCCAGGCCAGATACAAATATGCCTAATCATTGGGCTACCCAGTATTCCTTGGTTCACAGAGGTGCCTCTCTGAGGTTTTTAGAGAGAACTAAACAAGCATTGCAAATTGAAGCAGGGCTTCTGCAAACATTTCTTAGAAAACTAGTCCTTATGAGGTAATCCATGAAGAAGGAATTCCATTATTGGGGAAGTTGCTGTATCCTTTCTCCCTATCTTGAATCATCTCGGAAGTCACTTGTTATGTGAGCCTATAAAGGCACTGAGAAGTCCTGCAGTAAATAAACCCATTTAACTTTCCTCATTCTAGTAGCTCACTGACATATTTGACAGAAATGCCTGTGTGTATATGTGTGTGTATGATATTTTTAACATTTTTGAGAAACTAGTGTTCTAGAGAAACCATCTACTCATCCAGAAGTTTCCCTAGTCAAACCCATGTCACAAGCATGAGCTGGGTAGTTTGGTAGGAAAGCACTAAGCTTGGAGTTTGGAGATCTCTCTGATACTTGCCAGTTTTGAGACCTTGGGAATGTCTCTTGCCTCATTTTACAATTGAGGAAACTGCAACTAAGAGATACATGCCTTTCCTGTCCACTCTACTAGGTTGTCTGGAGGACCACACAGAGCCACCTACAGAATAAACAGCACTATAAAAGTAAAGATCCATCATCTCTTCTTCTTCCTCTCTTCCTCCTCCTCCTTCTTTCTCACATGCTCATCATTCAGAAGGTCATCTCCATCCCAGAGACCTCATCCTGTCTTTCACAGCAGGACCTTGACAAGATGACACCAGGAGTTGGTTGTGATATTGATATGGTATCTCAGAGTGACCAGTGAATCCTGGAATTGCTATAATATCGACATTGTCTTGTCATTCACGACAAACTCTCAAAGCATTATTATAGATGGTAGTGACTCGGGGGTAGAATCTTTCTCACTGAATTACAGGTCAGTTATTCATATAATTGATTTTCTTCTCTAGAGCGACTGACATTGCTAATACTGTCCCAGTCAGATGGCAGAAGACAGAACAGTTTTCCTTGGTCTGTGTTCCAGTGGATTGTTTTCTGACCAACATGCTTCCGTCAGGAGTAGCCCCTCCCACCTCCCTAAGGGAGGGGCCCCCCTGTAGAGGAAGGGGCTGTGGGCTAGAAATGGAGGCATCAGGTGCTGCACACTGACCTTAGGGAAATAGTCACTCGTGTGTCATTGGCTCTGGTGAAGTATGACCAGGCACCATGCTTCATTCATCCCTGTGCCCCTCAATGTTTGGCATAGTTCCTGCTACCCTCTAGGTGCTCAGGAAATATTTCTGAATGAATGGATGAATAAATAAATGAGCTTTGTCCTAATGCCCAGCATATTTTCTCTGGTTTAATGGAGCTTCCATGAGCTATCCTTTTCACCTATGCTAAGCCACACCTTATCATGAGTTTAAAAAGTTAATACAAGAGACTCATTAATACACTCAGAAAACCAGAAAGTAGAGGTCCAGAAATGAATAGAGCCTTCTTTGGACTCTTGATGATCTCACTGTGCAGTAGGGGAAATTTATTGGGCTGTAAGTATTCCAGGGTAAATCCATGGCAACATGGGAAGTCATTTTATTTCCCTTAATAGATTTTAAGCTCCCAGTGGGTAAGAGTCATCTTCATCTTCATCTTCAATACCAACTTCATCTTCGTCCTTATTGTGTAAGCTCCATGAGGACAGGGGTTTTTGCTTTGTTCTCCGACGCATCCCAAGCATTCAAAACAGCCCTGGCACATAACAGGTGCTTTTTTAATCCGCAGTGAATTGAGTAATTATTATCAAGGCTAGAATTTTCTGCCTACTTCTTTCCAGTAACTGTGCTGTACTTTATATTCATTATTTTAACAAAGGAGGAACTGGGAACCTGGAGCAGAAAGAGGTACACGAATGTCCTAAGTTGATGGAGATGCACTTCTTACTTAGATTATCTGACTCCAGAGAACACACTCTTCCCCACATCCTTCCCCATTATGAATATCCCCAGCCACCTCTAAAGCTTTTCTAAGTCCCTCACCGTTCCTTGTAGGATCAATGTTAGATTTCAAGTAAATGAGAGAACAAGACTCCAAACCAAAATAATGGCCCTGGACTGTTGACTGTACTTGTATCTGCATGTCAACTGTCCAATGCCAAACCAGGGTTAATAAAGGAACGGAGACAGAACTGACCAGATAAGCATGCCAGTGTTAAACTCTGCCCAGCCAGGCAGGTAACAAGATTTTTATTGACAGGAAAACAAAGACTTCATAGAAAAATATGATTTGCTCTGCCCTGTCTTTAAGTGAAAAATGAGTCGGGCCAGGGACATAATGGATCACTTCCCCTTTCAAAGACACTCTGTCATTTCTCTCCAGTGATACTGATAAAACCAACCAAACAGCCGGACCACTGGTTCAACTACCACTGGGACAGGGAGACAGAAGTTTGGGAGCTTCCCAGGCCTGGAGAATGCCCATGCCACCAGGAAGGACATCCCTGTATGTGCTAAGAAGTGTGCTGAGCACTTTCCACTTGAAATGCAAAGAGGAATAGACATGGGTGGGGCAGGGGGGTAAGATCTGGGTGCTAAGCAATTATAAAAGCCTCCTGTTCTTAATGATTGTATTTAATTTATTTCAAAAAATACCTGCTAGTCACCTGCTCTGCGTCCGTGCCTATATTAGGGATTTGTGAGTTTTATGCCTGAGTTTCCTAATAATAGTAGAAACACCTAATAGTATGCGACACTGCAATTTACAATGTGCCGCTAACTTCTGCTTATTTTGATGTGGCACCCAAACAATGCTGTGGGATAAGCATGGCAGAATTCATTATGCCTGTTTTATAGTTGAGGATACCAGGGTTCAGAGAACAGCCACTAAGAGCTAACATTTATTGGGTACTCCAACTGTGCCAGGCACCAGGCATAGAGGTCTGCACACATTATTTTTACAACAACCCTATAAGGTTGATACTTTATTATCTCCATTGTACAGATGACAAAGCTGAGGCTTTGAGAGATTCTGTTAAGTTTCCCAAAGTTGCACAAAGAGTAGGCGACAGAGGTGGCATTTAAACAAAGGAGATCCTGTACCCTTGCTCTGAAATTCAAGGCTATTCTGTCTTCAGCGGTTAAATAATTAGCCTAATATCATGCAAATTGCCAGAGGTACAGCTCTGCTCTTACCAGAGCTCTTTCCTTTATCCCTGCTGCTTGAGGAAATTTGTTAATATTGGAAAGGGTCCCTGCTTCAAAGGCATTTGTCATCTGGTAAGGAAAACAAGACAAACATAATACAGAGCTAATAACAAGGCAGGGCCAAAGTCTGGCCTTTAATCAATTAATAAGATCTCCAGCCATAAAATATTGTTTGTGTTCAGAATAGAGAGAAAATCAATCAGTACTGCAGCCTACTATGAGCAGCCCTTTATTGGGAATTTAGTAGGCACTAATGTTTTACTTGCTTTGGCGGAGGCGTTTGCTGCTCTTAAAATACCTAGATGCTGCCCACACCTCCATGCCCCTTTGCCTTTAGGCAGAGCCATGTGATTCATTTTGGACAAGAGGTTGTGAACAGAGGGGACTTCTATCACTTCTGGACTGAGAACAGCATATGAACTCTCTACATGCTCTTTTTTTCCCCAGTAACAGTCCAGGTTATAAAGCCTTTGTCAGCCCATGTTCCTGAGTTTCTTTGAGGAGAAAAGCCTCCTGCTGAACTGCACTACATATGTGTTATGGAGGAGAAATCACTCTATTATGTGTGAGCTACTGCAATTTGAGGTAAATTTGTTACTGCAGCACAACTTAGCCTATCCTAACTCGTGCAGAGGCCTGATAGCATTTAAGAGGAGAACATACCAAAGAAAGGTTGGGATTTTAATTATGCCTCAGAAATTCTGCATGGGGTAGGTGAAGATGGGAAGCTAGAGGGCCAGAAAAGAGAACAGCCCTGCACTCCCAGCAGTGGGTGTGTGTTGGGAGCCAGGGTTGGCTACAATTGGATTGGGGAAATAGGAAGAGGCCAGAAAGGGGTTCTCAGTGCCACACCCTGAGGTTAGAATGAGAGCATGATGAGGCTGGTAAGTACCTTAAAGATCACCTTATGGCTGAAAAGATTTATTTTTGCCATTGCTGATCATCTAATTATAAACCGTGACAACAGTCCTGAGCAAGAAGCACAGGGCCCTTCGGATCCCATAAGGCAAGACCATGGTCTAGTTTGTTGGATGAAGGAAGACCTCCAAGAAGAAATGGCAAGCTGAAAACCAAGGACTAAGCTAAAAGGAAAACTAGGAGCACATTCCAGGCAGAGAAAAATGCAGTCTGGCAAATGCCAGGAGGAGAGACCAGGACATTTGCAGTTCAGAGAGACAAAGAGAGTCAGGGAAGATGAGCCTGGAGAGGTGAAGGTTTCCAGTCCCTTGCCATGACCTACAGTGCTGCAGGATCAGCACCTCAGAGAGCCTCAGGGAGCCTCTGGACAGCTTGCAGCAGTGAGTGAAAGAATGAGCCGTAGATTTGACATCCAACTGGCTGATGTGTGGACGTGAGTGAGGCCAGATAGCACGGGGGTAGTTAGGAGCTACTGCGCTTATCTAGGGAGGGAGTGACAATGGTTTGGTTAGGGGGCTGGAGGGAAAGTTGGAAAGAAGCAGATGGATTTGAATGATTTACATGAAATCACAAGATCAACTGGGAATGGTGGGTGAGGGAAAGAAGGGGCCAAGGGTTTCTTCTAGTTTTGAATTGCACAATTGTGTGGATAGTGTTGGTGTCAGCTGAAATAGTGGAGAAGAGAGAATAAGCCAGGTTGAGGGAGAGGGAAAATAATTAGTTAGGTTTTGAGCAAGTTGGAAAAACCCAGATGGGCTGCAGATGCTGGGCCTTCTGGTTCATAATAAGGAGACCTGAAGACGTCTCACTTCCCATTTCCCAGGTGGTAGTATGTCCTGTTCTTGATGCCTTCCTGAAGGGCCTGGGGACCGAGGATGGATGGGTCCCTTCCCAGACCCCTGATCAGAAGAGCTGGGACAATGCTGTCATGTTCTCACTCCGCTGACCACATTTTCAATGAGCTGACTCAAAGGTCAGAGCTACAGCGTTTGACACTCGAATCTTCTGTTTTACACATTTTATGCTTTATTAAAACCCCGGTTTGACAGTTGACTTAAGATCCATAATAAGAATTTTTACAGGAATCGACACACAGAGATCATACCAAACTCAGAGCTGGGGCACAGCTAATCATCTGGGGGTTTCCACTGTTTACAGGAGAATCCCATCAACATCCCAGAAGATTTCAAGGTTCCAGAGAAGGAATAGTTGATTCTGGCTGGGAACATTGAGGAATTTGCCATGAAATTTGCATTTGAGTTGCATCTCGGAGAATGAGTAGGATTTGAACTGATGGAGATGGAAAGAAAGAAGAGTTTCAGCAAAGGCAGCAGGGAGGGAGGTAGAAGACATATTTCCTCCCCTAGGTATCCTCCAGAACCCTCCACTTTGGTGTCCTGTCCTGAGCACAGCGCCCTTATGTTCCTTACTTGACAAGAGTGATTGTTACCTCGAAAGGGGGCTTTTGATCAATCTGCGGGTGAGGGGCGCCTGGGTGACTCAGTCGGTTAAGGGTCTGCCTTTGGCTCAGGTCATGATCCCAGAGTCCTGGGATCGAGCCCTGCTTCGGCGCAGGGGATCCCTGCTCAGCGGAGACTCTGCTTCTCCCTCTCCCTCTGCCTGCCACTCCCCCTGCTTGTGCTCTCTCCCTCTCTCTGACAAAGAAATAAGTAAAATCTTTTTTAAAAAAATCTGGGGGTGACTCCACTGACTGAAGAGAAGTGGCTGAAGACAGGGAGGAAAGGCAGCACAGAAAAGATACTTCATCGTCCACCCACTTACCTCTCGTCTACATCCTCACGCATCCCATGCCCTAGAGCAGCCTGTTCGATATCCCCTCCACACACCCTTTTATGCTGTTCCCTCTGCCAGAAATGCCCTCCCCCCTCCCTCATCTTCTGTCCAAATCTCCCATCTCTTCTGCGAGCAACTTAAAGGGTAGACCAGCATCCTCCCCTCCTTCCCCAGCCAGAGGAGACATGACATTTCCCATCACAGCAGCTTCCCTGGGCCTCTCACTCGGTACCTTTTATTCTCTGAGCTTCTATTTAGTTTCTTTGGGGGTCATGCTGTGATGCTCCTTGAGGCAGGGACTACATCCGATTCCTCCTTGGAGACCCAGAACCACCTAGCACATGCGTGCGAGCTCCACACAGGTTAGACGGAGGACCGAGCCTGAATCTAGAACTCCTGGGACCACTGCCCAGTTCTGACTCTGAGTTGCAAAATACACAGGAGCAACGCAAAGCCAAGTTCACCCACAGAACGCTTTTTTTTTTAAGATTTTATTTATTTGACAGAGAGAGACACAGCGAGAGAGGGAACACAAGCAGGGGGAGTGGGAGAGGGAGAAGCAGGCCTCCTGCGGAGCAGGGAACCCGATGCGGGGCTCGATCCCAGGACCCTGGGACCATGACCTGAGCCAAAGGCAGACGCTTAATGACTGAGCCACCCAGGTGCCCCCAGAACGCTTTTATTCCATTGCCTGAAACCATGAGAGTGAAACTCCCCTGAGCACCTCGGGGCTTTATAGCTAAATTTGCTTTTGCTTTGTCTGAATTTCACAGCTTTATCTTGGGGGACAAATTGCTTCCTGCCAGTATATTGGGAGTTTCTCGAGGGCCCAATATGCTCCACCTGGTGGTGGAGGAAAGATGACCTTGGCAAGAAAGTGTTCCTCTGCCCAGCAGGTTGCCCAAGCTGAAGTCCAGCAGCCACTGGGTGCGTGTGTGTGCACGTGTGACCATGTGCACCTGTGACCGTGGGCACACGCAGCTGTGGGCGTGTGGATGTGGGCACTTGTCATGGCCTTACCAGCTCAATCCTCTCTTTTAGAAAATTTTTGTTTGGGGCTCATTCACAAGTGGAGAAGATGAGAGATACAGAAAGAGGGAGAGAGATCTATTCCCCAGGGGTAATCATGTTACTGAAAACCACCAGCAGCCATCGTGTTTATCTTTCTCATTTATCCAAACCCCAAACAGCCCTCTGCAGCAAATCACATTTCAGCAGGGCAGATTATTCTGTCTGTAGCATAAACTTCTCACTGCATCTCTCTCCGGAGCAGCCTCTCTAGGTAAATATAAATCTATTCTAATGGCAACATTTGCAGAAGTAATGTTATTTGCCCTGATTTAGAGAAAACACAACATAGGCTCTGGCAAAGCTGATCTTTTTCCTTAGAAATTAATCAAAGGCACATAATTCAGGGGCAACACGAATGCTCCATTGGCAGAGTGGAGTGCTGGGTGTGTGTGTGTGTATGTGTCAGTGTGTGTGTGTGTGAGAGTGAATGTGTGTGTGTGTGTGTCGCAGCAGGGATGGTGTGTGTGTGTGTGTGTGTGTGTGTCACAGCAGGGATGGTGTGTGTGTGTGTGTTGCAGCAGGGATGGTGTGTGTGAGTGTGTGTTGCAGTAGGGATGGTGTGTGTGTGTGTGTGTTGCAGCAGGGATGGTGTGTGTGTGTGTGTGTTGCAGCAGGGATGGTGTGTGTGTGTGTGTGTTGCAGCAGGGATGGTGTGTATGAGTGTGTGTGTGTGTATCTGTGTGTGTGTGTGTGTCTGTGTGTGTCGCAGCAGGGATGGGGGCCATGATGAACTATTCCTGCCTTCTAACCCCTCCTGTGGTCAAGAGGAGAGGGCTCCCTTTCCTATCGTGTAAGTGGCTTCCGGAGACCAGTTCACGAGATTCATATGGAGTTGAGAGAGATCAAATGGCTGTTTTTCACTGTACAACCAAGAATCTGTAAATTTTGCCCCAAGGGAATATAAAAAAACTCAATCCAGTGGTGACCTAGTCTGCCTTTGCAGGAGAGCCTCTGAGAGTGCTAAAGCAGACAATTACTTGGGGGGTGGGGGGGTAAGGTGTGGGGGCAGGGAAGACAGAGTTTTAATGACCACAGCACTGTGGCAGAAGCAGGGGAGATTGGGAACGGGGGTAAGATACTGCCTTTCTGAGCCCATTCCACCTCTAGCCCCTGAGGATAGGGATACAGAATCTGTAATCAATGATTCTTTTAAAAATATTACAGTACAGCCCTGTTCTAAAGCGCCATTCACTGCAACCAGGATAGTAGGCATCACGGCTCTGGAGCCAGACTTGCTATTCTCAAATCCCACTTCTACCATTTACAAACTAGGTGATCTTGGGCTAGTTAGCCTTCCTATGCCCCTGGTTTCTCATGTATAAACTGATTTGATAGGAGTCGTGAAGATTAAATGAGTTAATACGTGCAAAGGACCTAGAACAGCAGCTGGTCCAGTCAGCACACTTGTGAACTATCATACTGTTACCGTTATTCATAGTATTAATGAAACCCGCCGTGGGAACCTCTTGTTGGCCCATGTTCCTGTGAAGACCACATCACAGGAGAGCATCAAATGTGTAATCTACATATCTCATGGGTGACAAAAAGAAAAGCTCCAAGGGTTTAGGATGCGAGGGCTGGAAGAGTTAATCCAGCCATCCCCTCACAGTCCAGGTTCTCTCTGCACCCAGGCCAAAGCCTTGCTGAAGCCTCCTGTTTTTCTTGGGTTGGTTGTTTGAAATCAGCTTTTATTGTCAGGGGCCATTTTCTGTCTTCAGAGCAGAAGTGGGTTGGAAACAACATACGATGGAGACTCAAGTCCAAATTTCATGTCAGTGGGCCCTGTGATTTGTTCAAGTCCCTTCCCTACGTGGCTTCAGTTTCTCCATCTGTACAATGAAGAGGTGGCACCGATGGACTCTAAAGAATCACCCAGCATCACCAATAGTGCATGTAACACCCTGGTCCTCTAGGTAGGCTCAACTTTCAGCAGCAGGCAATATCTTGGGGATCACCACTGGCCCAGGACTCTGGCTAGAGCAGTGAGCAGAGTCATGATTTTTTGGTTGTTGCTATCTCAGTAGTTTGGTCTGTGTCTCAGCAGGTACAGGGGAATCATACTGAGCATGAGTCTCCTGACTGATCCTTACTGCAGTGCTCTTATAGTGAGGCCAATAACAACGGCCAAAGTGGAGGGATTGGACTCTACGGATCAGTCACTTCCCTCCAAAGGGCTGCTGATTCTCAGACTTCTTCCTTGTGTGATCCTCTGAGGGTTCCAGTAGAGCCTGGGCTCTGGTAATCCCATCTTCCAGGGGACACTGCTCATGGTATGGGCCTTGCCACCCCCAATAGCCTCTGGCAACTCGGCCCTTTGTCTCTTTCTTGTTCTGTGGCCCTTGTCAATCCCGGAGCTGGTGAGCACCGTTGGAGAGAAGAGGCTGCCTCAGCTTCCCCTGCACTCCTTTTCCTTGAAACCACATTTCTCCTCCATAGCAGTTTCAGAACAGGATCTGAGAAACACCATGTTTCAAATACAGCAGGAGCACTGCCAGCTAGATAAGGCAGGAGGACTAAGTCTGTTCTCATCTATCAGAGAGTGCATCATTTAACAAACCCTCTGACAAGGATGGAGCACCGACCATGTATTAATAACAGTAGAGGAACCTTTGAATGTGAACTGGTTCTCGATATTGTAGAGACTCTTTATACTTTTTATCTCTTTAAAATTTACGATAACCTTATGAAAGAGCTACTAGTACGATGTGCGTTTTATGACTGGAGACACTGAGGCTCAAAAAGCTTTAAGAACATCACCAGGACTTGACCCAGAGGCATTACAATAGGAAATAAAAAAACAGCAGAAGGCTTCACCTCTGTCTCGTAGAGTGCATATCCTGCTGGAGAAAGAGGATGTGGGCTCTGCCTGGCTTTGTCCTGTGCTGCCATTTGACAGATAAGATAATATACTGTACCTCTGATAGATAAGATAATATACTATGCAGATTATGAGATATGAGAGCCCACTCACTGGGACCTAGAGAAGCGGGGAAAGCTGAATGGGTTTTCAGGCAAGCTTTGCAGGATAGAGAGGGATGCTCTAAGCAAAAGGAGACCAGATTAGGTGAGAAAAATCACACTAGCAAAGACCACCCAACTGTGCCATTCAAGATCCCATTTCCTTCTAGTTATCTTGGACTGAGGATGCTGATTTGGATCATGGAAAAGGAGTTTGGAAGCAAATGCTGGGGTGTTCCCTCTCATTCGGAGCTACTGCTGGCCTGGAGAACCAAGGCCGGCTGCATAGAAACATGTACCAGGAAAGAGCACTAAGGAAAGGTCTTCATGAAATGTGATAAGGCTCAAATTAAAGTCAAGTTTGATATTTCTAAGAGGCAGCTGCTTAAACATTTTCAGCAAATGTCACTAGCAGTAGAAAACATAAAGGCATACTCCCAGTATGTTTACCTGTTTGGATTTTAAAATTCATGCCACACTTGTATAATTCTAAAATATATCCATGTTCATTTCAATTCCCTTACTTAATAATTCCACAGATATGTGTTGAGCCCCTGATCTGTGCTGGGAACTGTTCTGGGCACCTGGGAAAAGCAGTGAACATAAATGACAGCCTCATTCTCATGAAGTTGCATTCTAGAGTTTCTTCTCACATTTTGGTAGAAAATGGTAGTTCCTTGGAGATGTGACACATCCATCCTGAGCTTCCTATATCCCCAACACCTCACCTGTGGGGGTTCCCGTGGGCATGCATGCCCACATTTGAGAAGCAGAGTTCTCAGGAGAGACTCTGGCAAGCCATGGAAACAGATAGGACATCCCTACTTTACTTTAAGGATTGTTCTGGAAAATCTGGGGGTGGATCTTCCAAAGCCACACATCAGTAACAGAATCTCTCTTCCTCACCTATTATTAACACTCTTAGGAAGAACAAGGACCCTGATCCTATGATCTTTCATTGTTGCCATGCTATGCCTCTATCAGTCAGTGATGGTTGCCAGTAACAGAAAATCCAACCCCAAACAGCTTGAACAATAGGATAATAACACATTCATTATCTCACCTAGGAAGGGATGTGTGATGGGGTGGCTCCAAGGTGACCAATTCGGTGTCCCAGTAAGCATCACGAACCTGCATTCTTTGCCCTTTCTTCTCTGCCACACCCAACATGCTGGCTTGCCCTCTAGGTCCAGTTCCTTCATGGCCCAAGGAAGACTACTGCATTTTCAACTTTTACATGCAAGTGTCCAGAGGAGAGAACAGCTTGTTTCTCTATGTGCTTTTGTTTGGTTCATTGTTTTTAGAGCAAGGAACCTACCCTGAAGTCCCATCACATCTCAGCCACAACAGTCCCTGGCAAAGTGAGCAGGATTGCCATGATTGGCTAGGATACTTCTCTATGCTGGAAGATGAATCTTGGATTAAATGGGGGTCTGCAAATGAGGGGAAAGGAGAAATGCCTGGTGGGCAGTGAAGAGGATCTGACACCTTGACTTCCTCTCATATGTTGAATTTCAAGAAGGTACTATATGATATTATGTGGACTGAAAGCTCCCGTGTATTGATTGCCTCCTACTCGACAAACACTGTCCTTGGCGCAGTAAAAGCCATTAATTCCACTTGGCCCCAACCCTGTGTTCTCTTCAAAATTCCTCTCATAATCTAAAAATTCTTGTCTGCTTATTTATTATGTTGCCTCCCCGGTTAGAACACAAGCTCTAAGAAGGCAGCACTCATGTTTGTCTTGTTCATTGTCCCAAAACCTAGCATAGCACATGGCACATAATTGGTACTCAATTAATAGTTTTGAAGAAAGAAAGAAAGAAGTGAACTCCTTTACAAGGTGAGAGATTCTCCCAATGCTTCTATAGCCATTCTTCCTATCTTGCATTTGGGGAAACTGGCTGATAGAGGTTAGGTAAACTTCTCAAGGTCATTTGAGGAGCATATGACACAATCAAACTTTAAACCTAGTCTGTCAGATTCCTCATCCTTGCTCCTTCCTGTCCCTCGGAGAAGACAGCCTTTGATTTAATGATTTCTCTTCTTGGGTGGCTGCACACACTTAACTGCAAATTGGAGCCATTCATTCAGTCCCCTCTGCTCCTGCTCTTTTCCTGGGTCAGAACACTCTCTACCTCTCTGTGCAGAGCCTCCCCCCCCCTCCCACATATACACATCCATGTCCAGAGTTCACTTAGGACACCCGCTTTTCTGAAGTCATCGCTCTATTCCCTACCTCCATTGTTTCACCCTCTGCCTCTAGCTTAATTATTCCCATACACAGACCTCAGCTCCCCAGAGAGATTGAAAAGACTCAAGGGTCAGGAATACTCCATCACCTTGGGAGGCAACATAGAATAATGGTTAAGACCTCAGATTCCAGGACCAGATGACCTGTGTGCAAATTCCAGCTTCTCCTCTTGTGGATGGTGTGATCTCAGGTGAGTTTCTTCCCGTCTATGGGCCTCAGTTTCCTCTTCTGTAGAATGGGAATAACAATGGTATGTAGGGTTGTTGTGAAGTCCTAGCTAATATGTGTAAAACTTAATGCAAAGCACATAGTGAGAGCCAAGTAGATGTCAACTGTCACTTTTCACTTTTCTTCTTTTTGTTCTCCAACAGTGCCAGGCACCTAAAAAATACTTTAAAATTCTTACTAACTTGAATACACTAATTCTCTGGCTACTTTCTCAGTATGCAGTATTTCTTGCCTACCACACTGCAAATTCCAAGGACAGGCATTGCTAGTGTTTTCTCTTTCCTCCCTTTCAGGGTCTACCATTGTAGGAAGAACTAGACAGGTACTTAATAAATCCTTATGGAAATGAACAAACCAAAAAGGCCTTGGGCTTTGGGGAAAATTCTCATTTGATTTTCTTTTCTGCCTTTCCTCTCTTCTTTAATTGTACATCTCTTCTTTCTTCCTGAAATCAGATTAAGCCCCACTGAGCCTAAACCAAAAGTGTTTCAAGTCATTTTCCTAATGGATATGAATTGACTGTAATCCTTTTGTTTTGTGGCTACTGGCAGTTGGTTAGGCAGGTGACCGAGATGAAGATTTTAATCACTCCCAAAATATAGTATTAGCTTACAAAATGTCAGCCCTCCGCTGCACTGGACAGTCATTAATGATGACATTGTAGCTGAGGAAAGGGCCCCAAGAAACCTTAATTGGCCTTCGGCTGATTTTAGGAACCAGACCTTCCTTGTAATTTGCTGCAAAACTCATATTCTCTGAAATAAGAAGATCAGTCATGGGACACTGCAGTGAGAACATTATAGAAAATAGCTCAAGGACAGATCCGTGCACTACAGTTTCATTACGAAGCTAGGACCAGACCCAATCTTCAATGCACTTGTTTTTGGGAGGACTCATTTCTTTCTTTTTATTTTTTTTTAAGATTTATTTATTTATTTTGAGAGAGAGAGAGAGAGAGAGAGAGAGCAAGTGGGGGGAGGGGCAGAGGGAAAGGGAGAGAGAGAATCTCAAGCAGACTCCCCCCTGAATGCACAGCCTGATGCGGGGACCCACATAAGAAGCCTGAGATCATGACCTGAGCCAAAACCAAGAGTCGGACACACAACCAACTGAACCACCCAGGTGCCCCTGGGAGGACTTATTCTTTTTTTATCAAGACTTGACTTCTAAAGGCAATGGGAAGAGGTGGTCCCAACAAGATTTCTCTTTGATCCACACTCAAGTGAAACCAAACAGAAATACTGATAACAGTGGAAAAGAAGAAAGCTGACTTACTTTGGGCAGGAAACTATTTTTGCCAAAAGATGAGTTTGGAATGGAATTAAAAACATGAAAGTATTTCACTTGTGGCCATTCCAGTGGTACCTGCACTCACACGCATACGGTAGATCTTATTAACATAGAACAGGGCTGGCAAATGAGTGTCATCGTGCATAACATTTCTGATCAATTATAGTGGCTGCTGAGAACACAGTATCCAAAAGGATTCTCCTGTTGCATTTCAGCTCAGTAAGAGAATGCTGGAACCATTCAATAATGTCTGCTGTGGCAGAGGAAGTGAAATCCATGCACTAAGGACTTGCCATCCTCGACTTGGAACAGGGGAGGCAGGATGGATTTCTGAGGTAAGTGTAGAAATGCCTATAAAAGCTCTGTTGCATTATTATTTTTCATTTCATTACTGTTTTTCATTGCAAATGGTAGCATAAATCATAAATATGAATATCCAAAGTTAGAGCACTTCTTTCAAAGTTTCTAATCAGTGGGCTCTCCCAGTTCCTGTTTCCTTTTCATGAGAGCCATTGTGACAGGTCTGCCAGTGAGAGAAACAGGCCTATGCTGAGGAACTGTTTTATGGTAATAAAGGAGAAAAACGTAAATGCCAGTGTGGCTTATGGCAAACACCTCCCTGAGTACGACTAGCCTTGAAGCAAACTTCATACACCCACCCCCATTTCCATAGTGGGTTCAGGAAGGCCCTTAAAAGAGAGAGGTCTTGTTCATTCTCACCAATTACTGGAAGAACCGGCTGGTGAGTAACTTCCCTGTTCCCTGGCACTTGACTTGAGATCTGCGTCATTGGTTCAGAACAGTCAAAGGGAACAGGAGGGGCTATGCAGGAGAAAAGATCATGTCACCATAGGCACCTCAGGCTCCCTGCTGACACTGCCCCCAACGTAGGCTCTGGCAGCCATTTGGCAAATCCACCCCTCCAGTACTGATCTCAGTGACAGCTTGAGAGAGGGCTGGGGAGATTTTCCCTTTCTTGAGAGAAGTCAACACAGCAAGAAACAACTTCTTTGCACATTTTGGGGGGATGTGCAGTCTCATGGAAAAGGCATCATGGATTCAGGACAAGGGGAGGGTTTCCCTGTGCATCTGAGACTGGAGGGCCAGAGACCAGCGGTAACTCAGGAATAGAGACAGCGAGCATATTTCTAAAGACATTTCACTCTTTTCAAAGTTCAGCCCTCTAAGTTTTCAGTGGAAGTTTGAGATGGAAGGGATGGAAGAGGGCTTTTCTGTGAAACAGAACTGTCAGCAAGTTCCACGTTCTGGCTGATCGGCTCCCCTTTCTGGCTGATGGAAGCAAGAAGACCTCTTCGGCAATACCAAGAAAGGTATCTGGTAAAAGGCAACAGAGTCGGACTAGATACTGGCTCAGAAAAGTCACTGTCCTCCTTTCCCTCCCCACTCTGACATCAATAACTGCAGAGTCAGCCCTGGTTTCTAAAAAACTTCTTGATGAAAATCTGAACAATGTTTTCTGTTTTACCTTATGAAGTGGAAAATCCCCGAAGGGGGGAAAAAAGGGACTACAGTCTAGTTGAAAATTAAGTTAAACTCAATTAATTTGCATAAATGCATTGGGTTGCTTTGGTATTGTAATTAATTCTTGGTTTGTAAAGTGGAGTTGTCCCTGCAGACCGTGTCCCAGAGTGCTCCATGTGCAATTGCTCTAACCTGGCTGGCAGCCTGGCTTCAAGGGCACCAGCAGATGGATTGTAAGCTCTCTGAGGACAGAGACAAGCCTGATATTGCTCTGTTAGATAAATATGTGATCACTTGATAAATATTTATAGAGCATCCACAGTGGTTGTACATCAGCACATCCATGGGACCTAAAAGTGAATAAAACAGAGATGGCTGCCTAACTTCATGGATGTTACATTCCAACTGGGGAGAGACAGATAATAAACAAGTAACCCAATCGGAAAACAAGATCCTTTCAGGTGTGACAAATGCTATATCATACTATAAAGAAATAAAACAAGGTATGGAAATAAAAAGCAATGCAAGGGGAAGACATCCAAGAACTGAGAAGTAAATGATAGGGAGTCAGCCATCAGTCCTAGCAGGGGCAAAGGTGTGCAAAGGTGCCACAGGTGGGCAATCTTGGCACGTTCCAAGGAAAGAAGGCAGACCAGCATAACTGGAACCTGGTAAATGAGAGGGAGAAAAACGTAAGAGGAGGCTGGTGGAACAGAAAGGGACTAGGTCACGGTAGAGTCAGGATTCTATTCTAAGTCCGATGAGAAGCCACTGGAAGGTTTTTGAGTGAGAGAATGACATGATCTGATAAAAGTTCACTCTGGCTTTTATTTGCAAAATGGATTATAGAGGGTAAGAATGAATACATCTAAGATGTAAATTCTCTGTCTAAATCTGGGGTGGGGGTTAGGTGAGGAACTGTTGAGCAAGAGTAAAGAAGCAAGAAGTAAACAGGTTGTATTAATTGAACATAAGATAAGCAGCTATATCAAAAAGATCCCATAACACAGTAGCTCAAAAAAGATACAAGTTTATCTCTCTCTTGTGTAAGTCCACAGTTGAACAGTCTAGGGTTTGCAGGATAGCTCTTGGCCCTGAAAAGTTATCAAGGACATAAGCCACTAAAGTGACCCAGCCACGCCCAACCTATGGCTTCTATCTCTGGATCCCAGGTAAATGCTTTAGTTTTGCCATCCCACAGACATGATAAAGGGGCAAAGGGAGAACTACGGGGAGTGGTGTGCTGATCAATGTTTTAAACAGTTATTATAACTGGCTCTCTTGGGGGTGAAGGGTGGGGGGTGGAGGGGAGGGGACCGGATTTGTAGCATTTGCTGATTTTCACAGTGTCAATACTTCCACCATAGTTGATTTCAGGCTATCTACTTGACCTCACTGAATTCAGTTAGAAAGAGATGCATAGCAGAAGGGGAAGAATGAAGGGGGGGAAATCAGAGGGGGCAGACGAACCATGAGAGACGATGGACTCTGAATAACAAACTGAGGGTTCTAGAGGGGAGAGGGTAGGGGGATGGGTTAACCTGGTGATGGGTATTAAAGAGGGCACGTTCTGCATGGAGCACTGGGTGTTATGCACAATGAATCATAGAACACTGCATCAAAAACTAATGATGTATGGTGATTAACATAACATAATAATAAAAAAATGAAAGAGGTGCATACAGTGGAGTTTCATAGGTCCTGATAGGTTGACTTTGGCATACCACTGGCCCCAGGGCAAAGCTTCTACTGTGAGCTAATCCCATCTGGGATCATGACAAGTTATAGCACACCCACAGGGTTTGGGGAAAGCCACACATTGATTAGTGCAAAAACATCCAAAATTTTACCAAAATTCACAGAAAAGGAAATTTTTAAATGAGAGATATAAGTATGTGGGATTCTTATAGCAATAAAACTATTCTGAATGATACTGTAATGGTGGATACATTCCATTATACGCTTGTGAAAATTCCATAGAATGTCCAATAGGAAGAGTGAATTCTAACGTAAATTACCGACTTTAGCTAATAATATCAATAATGGCTTATTAATTATAACAAACATACCACACTAATGCATATGTCAATAAGAGGGGAAGTTGAGGGAAGGGGTATCAGGGAGTATGTTGGAATTCTCTGTATTTTCCATCCATTTTTTTTTTGTAAACCCAAAAGTGCTTTAAAAAATAGTCTATTAATTAAAAAAAAGTTACCAAGAAAAAAATCAACAACATGTGTATGTATGTAAATGTGAATGTGTACACATGGGTACGTGTGTGCGGGTACGTGTGATAGGAGGGACCTCACAGGCCTGATGACAGGAGACCTGATTGACTCCCCTATCCCGGTACCCTAAGCCTGGCAGAGCAAGACCAAAGGTAATCCTGTGGAGGAAATGCCCATCTTTCTTCAGTCAGCATGTCCTCTACAAGGTCACTAACTTGGAGCTTATTGTGGACCTGCCGAAAACTCCACTTTCCCTGACTGGAGACATTTCCAAAGAGAAGAATTATAAATCAGTGGTCATCCCTGTCTTTCATCCCTTCCCATACAAATCTCCTCTCTGCAATCTTATTGGAAATAATCATGTGTCTTCTATTTGGGGGCTGGGGAAAGACACCAAGATGGGGCATGAGAGGAGTCACTGCCTCTCCCTGTCGCTACCCCAAAGACAAATAACTAAAAGATCATCTTTCATGTCCCAAAATATCCCATTTCTTTGTCATTATATTATGGTAGGCTGAATGATGGCACCCTAAAGATGACTGCATCCTAATCCGCAGAACCTGGGAATATGTTCCAGATATGGCAAAAGGGACTTTGCAGACGTGATCAAGGTGAGGATTCTGAGATGAGAGATTATCCTGGTTTATCTAGTTCGACTCAATGTAGTCACAAGGGTCATTATAAAACAGAAAGCAATGTGAAGGAAGCTGAGGGACACACAGAGAGATTAGAAGGTATGATGCTGCTGGCTTTGAAGATGGAGGATGGGCCAAGTGCCCAGGAAGGCAGAGAGCCTCTAAAAGCTGGGAAACGCAAGGAAACTCATTCTTCCCTAAATCATCCAGAAGGAATGCAGCTCTCCTGACCCATTTTAGGATTCCTGACTTCCCAAACTATAAGAGAATTAAAAAAAAAAACCACTAAGTTTGTGGTAATTTGTGGCAGCAATTTGTGACACCATAGGAAACTAATATATGTACCTTCTACCTGGGATTCTGCTCTCTCTGTACCTATCAAACTACCCAGGTGTCTCTTCTGCCTATCCTGTTCTTTTAGCTCTTATCTTCAATCCGTAGTTCCCGGGCCAAGCCCAAACAGAACACATGCCACCATCTTGCCTCTCTCTTCTTAGTCTGGCACAATTGCTGGCTGACAGATGAGGATGCTCAAAGAGAATTTGCTAAATGAATGAATGAATGTTGCTTTCCAAAGTCATTCCATGTTTAAAAGGATGATGTGGGGGGGGGGGTTGTTTTTTAGTATTTTGTTTTCAGCTGTGCTGTTTGCTTTAATCTACCCTCAATCCCATAAGAAACCACCCACACATGGTGGCTTCTAGCTGGAAGTACACATGGATTCTTTTTTTTTTTTTTTTTTTTTGGTTCTGAACTGCCCCCATCGTCTGAGCTTTTTATGGGGCTCCTCTTCCCAGGACTTCGTGCTGGTAAATTCCATCTCAACTTCTTTTTATGTGGGACACCAATCTAAACTAGAATCATATGGAAGCTCTATGGAGCCCCAAAATATACAGCCGTGGGGTGGGGGCAAAAAGAGACAGTGACTGTATCTGAGCTAGCACAATGGTTAGCATGTGAAACTCATAAAGAACATCTGGGAGCTGCATAGGCGTGTTGGGTTCATAAAGAGGAAAACACTCTCAAGTCGCAGATTTTACCCCAACCCAGCCATCCACCTCAGATATGCAATGTCCTACGTCCCAAGGGGACTAGGCGACAAACTGTAAGCAGATGAGGTTCCAAGGTGAAAAACCCACTCAAATGATGTCTCCTTCCACAGGTGGGTCATAGAGTCTAGGAGTGTAGGAAAACGCATTGCAAAGAAATGTAAAGACCAGTAGTTCAACTTTTCTTTCGAGCCAAGCCAGTTACTTCTCCTCTCAGACCTTGGTTTGACCACACAGACAGCAAATGGCTGGGTCGAGTCTTGGCAGCATCAATGCAACAAGGCAGGCACATTCATGGGTGCCTGGGTGGCGCAGTCGGTTGAGTGCCCAACTCTTGGTTTTGTCTCAGGTCATGATCGCAGGTCCTGGGGATCGATCCCCATGTCCGTTTCTGTGGTCAGCACAGAGTCTGCTCTGGATTCTCTCTCTCTCCCTTGCCCTCTGCCTGTCCCCCCACTCAGGTGCGCGCTTGCTCTCTCTCAGATAAATAAATAAATCTTTAGATAAAAAAGAAAGGCACATTCGTTTTTAACTCAGGATAAGTCAGAAGGCAATGAAATGATGAAATGATCACATCAACTTTCTAGATTTTAATATTGAATAATTTCCCATTTTTGGTTCTCTACAAAATGATTGAATTCATCCAACCGGGAAGACACACACACCCAACTGGAAAGAGAGTTTCTCCACTGAGGTGACAATGATTGTGGGACAGTCAGCACTTTTCACTGTCATCCCTCTTTTCCATCCCATGAAGCTGGGAAATGCCAAGTATCAAATATTTCCAGTTACCTAAGCTCTGCGAGATGGAGCTTTTATTTCCTAGAGATAACACTAAGCAGGAGATTTCAGAGAAGTCACCATTTAAATGTCCCAAATTGATTGGCCTTAAAATGTCAGGAGCAGAGGAAGAGGAGGAAGATACCAATTAAACTGAACCCTCAGGCACAGATGTCTCATTATAGGCATCTGCCGAGTGGAAACTGCTTGGGACCACCTCCACTGTGCGGACCCCATCTCCAGTGACTGCCCACCTCTCAGAATGACCCCCAGGCTAATGACAGAACATGACTTCAGTCATTCCAAATGAGACCCCACTGCTGTAACCAACATTTGGCTTTTCTGGAGGGGTTCATTTAAGACTTGCTCCCCACAGTTCTAGGCAGAAAAATTTATATCAACTTAAATACAAGGAAATGCCTCAAGCTCATGCATCTCTAATGAGGACTGGCAGAGTCCACCTGATATGAAGAAAGGCACTTGTGGCTTTCTAGTTCTGTTCTGTACAGACAAGCCTCATACAAGGGTGTTCTCCTGGTGCTCAGCTTCGGTCCTAAACTACAACCCATGAAATGACTGGAGGAGAAAGTTCATAGACGAAGAAATACAGGTTAACAACCATAGGGAAAAAGTTTGATCTCCGTTGTAATCAAAGATGTTTAAATTTCCGTAACAATGAGAAACCAATCGTTTGCAAGATATGAGAAGATATGTAGGGTATGTACATATATAAAAGATTTGTACATACATATCAGATATGTACACATATATATATGTATATGTATATATAGATATAGATAGATATCAGAGCCGGTGAAGTTGGGATGTAATAAACATTCTCATAGTATGCTGGGGACACTGTTTTAGAAAGAAAACCAGTCATTTATACAAGAATTTTAAAAAGAACCCTCTGAACTAATCCTACCACTTCTGAAAAGTAGTTGAAGGTAATTACCCAACACTTACTGCACAAAATCTTCAAAGCAGTATTACCTACAGCAGCCAAAACAATAAAAATAATAAAAGGAAGCCTTCTAACTAGCCCCTAGATAGCTATGGCACACCCACATGATGGAATATTAGGCAGCCCTTAAAAACAGTATATAAACACCATCTTAAAACACCTGAAGATGTTGTAAAATGTAAATATTGCCACATTACATTTAAAGGAAAGGATAAAGTTGTATATACAGTACGCTGACAACTTCTGGGGGAGAAGCCTTGCAGTAATGTAGGCACATCAAAATGCAATTGGAAGGTCAGATCGTGGAAGATATCTTCACACTTATTTTGCATTTTCCAATTTTCACAACAAGCACATACTATTTTCATAATCAGAAGAAATGTAATTAAAAAAGAAACTATGTTTTGAAACATAAGTAAAATGAAAGAATGAAAGTGCAAGGAAAAGGTTGCCCATTTAGACCTCTACTCTAGGGAACAGAAACTGTGGGAAAGCCCACATCCTGTTTTAATCCATATGCAAATAAAACCCTCATCTTTATCTGCAGATATTCATGAATATGGAGACTAAGGCAGCTGAAACTAGGACTTTGATGTATGCCAATGCACGCAGAGCTATTAGAAAGAGGATTTGTGATAATCCTGTTGACACAACCCAAAGAACCTTACCTATTCCAGAGCTCAGCTGGAGCACAAAAATATCGTAGAAAGACAAACAGCATGGGGTAATTTAGCAATTAAGGGAATTGCAGTAAACAGATTGGAGGATGGGCTCATTTATCTCCATTTCCAAAGTTTCAATAATAGATTTCTTTGGAGGGTAAGAGAGAATAAAACCCTGCAAGCTAATATTTCCTTTGAGAAACCGTAAGGGGCAGGAAATGTTTCCTTTGCCATTATGCAAAGGTTAGGGCAATGAAAAGCTACAATAAAATGTTTTGGAATCCCACAGAGTGGCATGTATCACAGGACAAATTATGGCTCTGGCCGTGGAATGATCCTCTGCAACATCACTGAGATGAGACCCCACGGGGCAGGAGCTTTGTTCACCTCCAACCCCAAACACTCTTGCACATAACAGATTCTGGAAAGTTCCCTTTAGGCTAGTTTGCAGGAGTCAGTTTTTGATGTGGGAAACAAAGGCAGAAAAAAAATTCTTAAATTACCTTACTATCTCTAGCCCGTTGACAAGTCCTTGAAACAGGCAGAGTGACATACCTCTAGAACTCAGCTGCCTCGATGGTACTACTTTGCCCAACCCCCAGGATCCTGTGAGTCTACTTTAACATACAAAAATTCCTTTGGTCCTGGGATCGAGTCCTGTCATCGGACTCCTTGCTCAGCGGGGAGCTTGCTTCTCCCCCTGCTTGTGCTCGCGCTTTCTCTCTCTCTCTCTCTCTCTCTCTCTCTCTCTCTCTCTCGCTCGCTCTCGCTCTGGCAAATAAATAAAATCTTTAAAAAAAAATTCCCTTGGAAACTTCCTTTATCTCGACCCCCCCCCACCCAAGATACCTGTTGCCAACATCCCCCAAGCGTATGACCCACCGATATACATCTGAAGGGTCTCATGACTGAGGGTTTACTAAACAGTAATAAATGACTTTTTCCTAAACAATAGCTAGCCCCCTCAGGATCCTGGAAATCTTGTTTCTAAAATATCTGGGAGGCTTATGCTATCCCTAACCCCCTCCCAATTTCAAAGTATATAATGGGCCACTCCTTGACCCCAGAGCGGCTCTTTCTGCCCACGGGCCCTGTCCCTGTGCTTTAATAAAACCACCTTTTTGCAGCAAAGACATCTCATGAATTCCTTCTTGGCCATCAGCTTCGAACCCTAACGTCTTTCCCACCTCAGTTTTGACTTCCCTGCAAGACTGCTGTCCCATGGAATCTGCTCTGACTTGAGACTTGATAATCTGTTTTGCCAGAAAATATATAGGACGATCGAAGAGAATACATTTTAGGAAGTTGCTAAAGAAAAAAAATTTGACAAAGATGCGATTTTGTTTTAAAGGCCCAATAAGTAATATTGTGAACGACCGTGGGCGTGGGTCAGTTAACACTGAGCTTCTGCACTAAACGTGAACACTTCATGGCTTTTCCCCCCTGAGACTCTGTTTCTGTGACTATAAAGTGGAGGCAGGAGGGTGGACAGCGGGGTTGGAGTGGGGGCGGGGTTTGCATTCCGTGAGTTCTGCATCCCATTACAGGGTTAACGTTCACTGACCCGAAGAAGAGGAGTATGAGAGAAATCTTGCTTGGGGTGGAAGGAAGCACCTTGCAAAGAAAGAGATTATGCGAACCACACAGACTGGCCCCCAACAGCACTGTCCACATCGCTGATGCACAGTTGATAAGATTGCATAGTGCCATCTGGATGCTATGGTTTAACCACACCCAATACTCAGCTGTCTAATTTGAAGCACTTGCCCAGGAAACCAGAATCAATTGCTCTGTCTCCCAGCAAACCTCAAACTACACATCACTCAGGGAATTGTCCCCGAGCTCAAGTTGTTGATGGTCAAGCTGTCAGCACTGGGTGGCCTCATTCACATTCATTCTTGGAAGCCGGCTCCTTCTGTGGGCAGGAAACAAAGCTGCTGTCCTGGGCAGAATCACGCCCTGCCGGCCCCATCAGTCTGCTGTCCTAATTAGAAATTCCCCTTGTGGTTAAAGTCTTTTCACTGGTTCCCAGGCCTCATCCCAGAGAACACACACCTTTGAACAAAGACCCCAGGTGACAGCGAGAACCAACTGATCCAACAAATCAGCTGTGTTCCCAAGCTATAGTGGTTGGTCAGTATTTTGACTATAACCCCTGGCTATGTGTCACTAAAAAAAAAAAAAGTCACTAAAATGCGGAGGACATGATATTTACTAACTTAAATTCTAGTCCCAGCTCTGTCACACACTTGCAAAATGAACCCAAGTGGACTACTTACTTCTCTAGACCTTGGTTTTCTTTTCTAGAGAGGGTTTGGGCCTGTTCAGAAGGACTTTGCTGTTTTGTTTTATTTTGTTTTACTTTAACCAGACTTCATGAAATCATGACAGGTGTGGGTGTCTGTGCATGTTTTTCTTACAGAGGACCCACAGCTTTCATCAGAGTCTCAAAGGGATCCCTGATCCAAACGTCAATTAAAAACCACTTCTTTAAGCAAATCCAGAATTTGTACACAGGAGGGGCTTGGTGGCAGCATGCTGGTTGGCAAACAATTGTCTAGAAGCTGTGTTTGCACAGCGAGCACAATCATTTTATTTACACCATATGACACAGATCAATAGGAATGGCAGAATCTTCTAAAGATGCATTACATCAAGCTAAGAAAATAGTATTTATTTGTCCAAGCTGGTGGTGATGTTACTTTCTTACCAAGAGTGTCATTGCTGCTTACAATGACTTTGGGGATGAAGGAGAGGCCAAAGCACCCCAGGTCAATTCTTGGCTCTGAGATCTCAGAATGCTCCATAATTTCCATTTGGAATTGTAAGGTATAGGGAAGATCCAAAGAATGTGGTGCTTCTCCATGGAAGGCAGGCCCAGGAGACCAGAGGAATATGAGGGGACAGAGGCATGCCACCAGCCAGGCCAAAGAACCAGGCTGATGGGCACGTCAACTGAATCTGTCCCATCTCATAGCTGTCTCCTTAAAAAATCTACTTGCCTCTACACCCTGTCTCAATGTCATTTTTTTAAAAGACTGCAGTGACTTTACCAGCCTGTTCTATTCAGGTGGTGGTAAGAATGAGGCACTGAATAAATTATAAAGGATGGTAACAACTTTGTCAGAAAGAAAAGTTTGATTATATTTGCATAATCATGATGCTTTAAATAATGACAGTCCCCACTTCGGGCTTGGATGTCAACTCTCCTGGAGGTGTTAACATCATTATTCCACAGGAAAACACACAAAAGCAAGAGAATATTGTGTCCAGATCTCTGTGGGGTGATGTGGAAATCAGCATTAAGTGAGCTGATGGCACATCATTAAATAAGAAATCTTGTTTCCTCATAGGCTTCCCTGGAGAACTGCATTAATTCAGAAAACTTAGTTGGGGGAGGGCAACTCTTTCCTGGAAAGCATAAATGTGCAAAGACTATGTTTAAAGTCCTTGTGGATCATTGTTCAACCATAATGACTTCCTGGGGGAGTTTTCCAAGCACTCACATGGTATCATTATATGACAAATACATGGAAATTTAGGATGGCTATTCCAGATGGCCTTAGGATGATAAGCAAGTTGGTGACCTCCCAGTGACCACCATAAAAACAAAAGCACCACCACAACTACTAGGCACTCAGGGAAACAACACTGGAAAACTTAGATGTCCAATGTTAAACAAATGGTAGCAAATTACAATATGTCCGTAAAGTAATTATGATGCTGTCAATGAAAATTCTGCTCATGAGGAATATTTAAGGACAGAAGAAAGCTGCTGATATGTTAAATTAATAAATCAGGATTCAAAGCTGTATATAAATAAAGCATGATCCCACCTATGTTTAAGAAATAATCTAACAGATAACCATTAGTAACATTTGTTGTACAAGTGACTTTTTTATACAATATATTCATTTTCTTTTTTACAATTCTTCATTGAAAAAGAATAAACACCTTCAAACCTGATCTTCCTCACCAAGAAAGGACTTTTGAATGGAAATATCTAAAAATAAAGAGTTTTTCCTAAAATTAGGAGGACATATGTCTTTTCTCCCCAGGATGATAATCTGCTGTATCTGATGAACTCAAGGGACAGACTATATCAGGTCTACCGCTGGCAGGAACTTCAAACTCCTTGCCAGCCTTCTCTTCCTGTTCCTTCCCCCAGCTGCTCTGAGTCCTAAGACAGAACACAGCAGAGCACAACAGCCTTGTCCTGTTCCTCGCTGGTGAATTTTGGCACAATCGTAGGGACCCAGATTTCCCTTACTTGTGACCCCTAATGGGCCCTGAGGTAGAATGCCATCTGTTGCTAGTACTTGGAAGCCAGCCTGAAGCAGTAACACATTTACAGAACTGAGAATGGAAATCATTTCAGAGCCAAGATTCCATTTCCACCATCAATGGCCACTAAGCCTGACTTTGAGTATTCTTCTGCCAGAAGCACATTCTCCAAGTCAGGTGCAGGAGAAAGGGCTCAGGATGAACCCTGGTAGAATCCTAGCTCTGCCCGTTATGAACCGTGTGGCTTTGGGCAGATGGTTCAACCTCTTTGACCCTCAATATCCTTTCTATAAAATAATATCTACCCCTAGACAGTTGTTGAAGAAATAATATGTATATATATTTATATATATTATATATATACACATATACGTGTATGTATATGTATATATACATATATACATATACATACATACAGTATTCTGGCCAGGGCCATCTGTGTGCTTTGGCATCAGTCAACCATCACTGCTAAAGTGAAGGTTCAGCTTGGTGTTACTGCTATGGAAATATATTGATCCTAAGGCACAGCTATCTATAGTGAGCAAAGAACCCACTGCAGAGACATGAAAAAAAAAATGGTACTAATGAAAACAGTCTTCAATTAAGGGATCAAGCTAGCAGTGCCAATTCCATAGGGAATTCAGATTAGAAAAAAGGCAAAACAAAGACTACAATAATCAGAAATGGCTGTGAAGGAGGTCCCATTTGAGCTAGGCTTCGGGAGCTAGGTAAGAAAAATATTTTTTTCTCTATCTCTCTAGAAGCTTACACACTTATTCTTGGTAAAATGCACCCAACCTGACTGTCCTGCAACATCAGCTATAAAGTCATAAAAAGGAGCAGCCATAGTTGTTTTAAATAGCTATCCTTCTTTCCCTTCCTCCTTCCCTTGCTTTCCATCCTCCTATTTTTCATTTTAAGGAGTTTAAGGTTAATGTGTTCGGGGAATTTGGTGAGGAAGAAAAATATCACAAAAATGGGAATATTTGCAGGTTACAGAAGCCTACAAGTTATGGTGGCGGTCTTCTCTTTTAGAGGGCAGATGTACTTACCAGTCAGATGGTTAGATGCTAGTCTAAGCATCTCAGATTTTACCCTGAGATGCAGCTGGTTTGGTAGAAAGTTAGCCCAAGTGTGTACTTACAGTCACTTTCAGGTCCTGTGTAAAGCCCCACATTCCCACAAGTTTCCCTAAGAGAGGAGGCTGCTTATCTAACTGGCCCTAATAATTCCTGAAGTGTGTTCCTCCTTGACTTTTTGTTTTGTTGTCCAAGAAATATTTACCAATTGGTAAATATGGGAACACACAGCATGCACTGCCTCCATGTGTGGGGACACAGCAGTAAATAAGGAAGAGTAAATCCTTGCCTTCACAGAGCCGCATTCTGAGGAGAAATAGGATGCACCACCCCCCCGTAAACAACTGCACACAGAAGATGAGTTCAGATGGCACAATGTGTCACAAAGAAACAAGGCAGGGCAATGGATGACCCTAGAAGGGTGCTCACCAAGGCCTCTTGAACGAGATGCCTTATAAGTAGAAACCAGAGCGATGACAAGGAGACTTGCCTCCTTATTGACTTGCAGCCATGTTCCTCACTTCTCCTAGAGGAACAACAGACCCTGTGGAATGACACTCTCTAGACTGTTGTGTTTGCTTGTCATTCTTTTTCAACAAGCATTGACAGGGGACCTATCATAAATGATTTGTAGGGTAGGAATAGTACTGCAATGGCTAAAGCACAGAATGTGCAAAAGCATCACTAATTACACTGTGCAGGGTTTCCCTTCTGAAACTTCTACCTTCCCAGCTAGACTGGGGTCAACATGACAAACTGTTATGGCTGCACAAAAAGTAACTGAAGAGCCCTCTGAAGAAATATGCAAAGACTTCTCAGAGAGAGTGACATTTGCACTGGTTCCTAAAGGAAGAGCTGGAATTGTCTAGGCAGAGAGGAGTAGATTTTCTAGCAAAGGAAACAGCTTAATACCTATGACTAGAGTCAAAGAAGCATTTCTGGGAGAAAGGAGAAGGTGAGGCACACAATGGGGGTGGGAAGACCCCTTGAGTTATAACTACAAAGAGACCTGGATGCTTCACTAAGTCATTGAGACATGAATCAGTTGGCGGTGATGGGAGGATGCTAACCTGCGGCAAGACACGGCCAGGTGACTGCACTGGGAAGACCATTATGGGTGCTGGTTCAAGGCAGGTAGAATCCAACCAATCCACGGGTGAGAAGGTCTGACTGGACCATCTCTTTGCCAGACAACATCAAGCCCCAGCCTGGAAGTTCTTACTTGATTGATTTGTTTAATGAATTGTATAAAAGACAATAGGCAAAGGGCTAAGTCATAGTCATCATTGTTTGTTTTCAGAGAAGCCTTTACAACTGACATATACTCACTCTCTGATAAAACATCTTTCATTCAACAAATTGAACTAAATAAACACTTCCTATGATCCAGGTGCAGGATTTGGCATTGGGGTATAGAGCATCAAACTTGACCTTGCCTGCCCTTGAGGAGCCTTTGGTCTTGAGCAGGTGGTGGACTCCTAAACAGACTGGAAGAAGAGCCAATCCAGTCCAGAGAGGAAATATCCCCAGAGCGGGTGATGTCTGAGCAGGGGCCTAAAGGATGAGGAGGTATTAGCCAGGTGAGAAGCAGGGAAGGATGCTCCACGCAGAGACTGCAGCACAATTTGGGGGAACACTTCAGGGAGTCAGTGTGACTAAAGTGTGGGCTTCAGTACAAGGAGGGGTAGAAGAAAAGCCCAGCAAAGTAGATTATGGACATTTTCTGAATTTCTGTAAAAGAACAGAGGGGGGAAAGGAGAGAATTTTCCCATAGTCTGAATATCCTTCTGCCTGTCCCTGGGCAGGATAACCACCATAAGACAAAGGAGAAAATGGGAACTTTTTAAAAATTTCTTTCTTTTTTTTTTCAATACCACACTGATGAGTCAACATGTCTGGTTCCCAGTGCCGGCTCTCTATTTTCTTTTCAGTGCACTTGTTTTACAGTTCAAAATGTCTAGCTAGGGGATCTTACCCTTCTCTCGATTTGTGTCCATTCTCTTCAAGGCTGACTGTTGCTCAACCAAGCAGGACTAATTTTCCAGGGGAAATTAAATTGATAGACTCTCTCATGTCCTGCAATTTCACCTGCCATAAATTCCAAGCACCAAAGAGAAAGTCCATCATTAGCAGAGGAGCTTCACTGTAGGCATTGTCAAGGTTTGGAGAGTACACAAAAAGCTGGAGCAGCACTGAAGGCAAATCAGGGCCTCCAAGAATTTGCACCTGGTGGCAAATATGACGAGTGTTAATTATCTGCCCCCTTCAGATATTACACAATGTGTTAAATTGTCAATTTATCTCTTCCTCTAAAAACACTTATCAATGCGTAGCTAAGAAAGAAAGCCAGGGGAATCTGAATAATCTGAAATACTTTTTCCTCCCCATATCGCACTGGCAGCATTCATTTTTGCAAATCAAGGATAGAGATGGAATCACTGATCTGCACCAAACATTTTTATAATCTTCTGTCTCTGGACTGCCTCTGCAACTTGAGGAAATCAAGCATGGAGAAGAGAAACTCTACATGAACTAACTTGCCAGTCGTGCCTTATATTTTGTATCCCAAGAGTGTGGCATAGAGCCTGACTTAGAGGAGCTGATTGTTTTTCATTGAGAGTCTTTGAGTGATGACAGCTTCATGGACAGGTAGGTACGGATATAGGGTTGAGACATAAATTAGGTCAATGGTTTTTAATCATTTTTAGCCACAAAAATCATTTCTTTAAAAAAAAATAGATAAATACTAGGAATTTCTGACTAGGTGAGGAGTGGGGCCCTGAGTCACACACACCCCTTCCATCTATGTTCCATTGATTCATGCTAAGCGCACAGACACTTGGTTGTGCTCATTGCTTCAGTATTGATGCTAATCTTTCCACTTTTGCTTTTACCCTTCTTTCTTGTCCCACTGCTCAAATAAGAAACAAAGGGTAGGTCATCAACTGCACTAAGTAGACTTCCAGCCAGGAAGTGTGACACCTATCTCCCTCTTAGAAAAACCCTCAACCAAGGAGTGATTCCTCTGGAACAGAGCTTCCCCCTTACTTGGTATGACTTCAGGTATGACTGCATCCCTCTCCATCCCCACAGTTTGCTACTCTAACAATTTTCCTTGAGTCCTTCCCCTCATCGCACACCCCACCCCCAAATGTCAGATTTACATACATTTACACAAAATGGGGGGAGGTGACTAGGTGGTAGATGTGGTAGCAGAGCTATGAAAAACCCCAGGAGGCATTTGCCTTCCAAATGTTTTAGGCTCACTATAGAACCTGGGGTATAGAACTTTGCCCTTTTTTTAAGTACTAATTGTCAATTTCCAGATAATAGGAAAAGTCCCATTTAGCAACCTGATATACAATGAATATACTCTTGGTGACTGCAGAATTTTCAGAAGATAGACGATACATGGCTCCTGGCTTTAAAGAGCTTCTAAGTCAGTTGGAAGTCAAGGCACACATACATGTGTACACACACACACACACACACACACACACACACAGAGGCACTCACACAAATGTTAGTGAGACAAATCAATAGACTATGAGTTCTTAGGGAATTCTAGAAGCATGGAATACTCTGTCCATATTGTGGTTCAGAGGAAAAATGAACACTGTGGATTGGGTGATCAGGAAAAGTGGGCCTGAAACTGTACTGTGAAGGATCACTGAAGGGTCACCGTTAGGGTGTGGTGGCATAAGAATGTGAACAGAGCATGTTTGGGTGGCAGATCTGCCATCTGGCTGGTCTGGAAGGATCACACAGGGGAGCTGTAGGCAGTCAAGGTTGGGAAGTCTCGGTGCCTGACTGTGGAGTCTGGACTCTATCCCCTAGGCAGTGGGAGAACCATATGGGTTCTTGAGGTGAGACAGGACAAGATGAAGGCACTGCAAGGGAAAAGGGAGAAAGACAGCAAGTCCATATCTTTCCTTTAGTTCTGTTTCAGAATTAGGGATATGGCAGTCTTGCAAAGACCATCCCTGACGAAAAGCCTGGATGAGATAGTCACAAGGGGCCAGATCAGAAAACAGGAGAAGTCACAGGGCATTTGCCAACACCTGGCATGCCCTCACGGGAGAAGCTGGCCCAGCTACAGGGATCAGAATGAGCCAAATTCCAACCCTCTGTTTCCTTTCTTTTTTGCACCAAAATCTGTATATGCTTCTTCCCAGACCCTGCTCTCCATTATGTGCTCTAGCTGACAGATGTCATGACTCAAAACAAGCTCCACTTATCACACCCAATGTTTTCCTCAGCCCTTGCAGCGATGTTGGATGCCTGAGCTATGTGGCATAAAACACCATGTGGCTTTTCAGGGCCTGTCAGAGTGAGGCAGTGATGGGAGAGTGATAGAACCCTGGGGGAGGCAGGGATGAAGATGCTGTTGAGATGTCCATGAACATAGTCCATGGAGCTGCCATATGAAGTCACTGAGGCCCACGGTTCTTCATAAGATGCATGAAGTCCTTCCATTCACTTGTGATTCTGACTTCCTCATCTGGAGGCTCAGATGGTCAGTGGTCATGCCCAGCTGGACTCTGGGATCTCACCCACATCAGCACAGCTTTCTGCTTCTTAGGTATCATAAGCAAGACAGAGAGACAGGAGATGATGGTGATAAAGACCTTAGCCTGGAGCTGTCTGACTGCTTGAGGGAGGAGGTTGTTTCTAGATTCCCTGGTCCCCAGAAGTTAGACCTAGGCAGTGGGCATTAGGGTAGCCATCAGCTGTGTAGGAGACATGGACTTGTTTTCTTATTAGAGAGACTTTATTTCCAAGGGCAAATTGGCTCTGAAGTAATAGATAAGGAGAGAATGTCCCCTCCCTCACCTTTGACCCAAGGAATTTCTTAATTCCTTAATTCCTTGAGCTGGGCTTCTGCTGTGAAGTGTCAAGAGTGGGACAGAGGGGCCACGTCACTGATGGGCAATCCCTCAGGCTCATCATGAAATAGCTATTGATGAAGGCTGGTACTTCAGCCTGGCTCAAGATCAAACTAAGCTTCTCTAGTTTGCTGGTATATTAGTAGGAGTTCCTGAATACCGAATGGATGCAGCTATTGTGTGTTTAACAGACCTGGTTTCTGGTGAGACTAAATTTTAAACTGTTTACAGTAATCATATTGTTAGTGATGTAGCTGAAGTTGTTATTTTGAGATATTTATGTGTATTGTGAGATAAAACAAATAAGTAATTATACGATATTCTAATTCTCTTATTTCAGGTGTCCTTGAGAACCGAATTTTCAGAGTGGGAGAAAAAGATAGTTAGGAGATAGAATATCTTAAGAAAAACTGTTGGCTTAAGGAAGTATTGGTATGAATTCAAGATTTAGTTTAAATCAAACAAACAAAACAGAATGTATTTCTCAGTTCTGTTCACTAAAAAGACTTAGAAAGGCCTAGAAATATTGAGCTATTCCTAGAAGCAGAGACAGAGAAAAGGACCTGGGTTCGGCAGTTTTTTTGTGGGGGAACGGGAAGTGATCCCAGGAAACAAGAGGGAGGCATCAGGGAGGGTACAACAGAGAAGGAGCAAAAGCCAAACAAAGGGTATGTTCTTAAGGTCACAGCAGTGAGCAGTGGGGATTTGCTTCTGTGCAGCCCTCTGAGAAGGGTACAGAATGCCCCCCAGAATCATCCATCTGCACACAGGAGGCCAGGACATTATCTCCCACTCCCATTTCCCATCAGATGAGATGATAATTCCAGTGTTGATAATTCCCCACATTCAGAGAAGACTCTGAGGCAGAAAGGGGAAAACATGCACCAGACACACGTGAGGAGTGACACTTACACAATCAGTGAGAGCCTGAGATCCACAGAAATTCTGCTGCAGATGCAGCTGAAATCAGAGGTGGACAAGCAGAGGTGACACAGGGCACCAAGAGCTACTACAGACTCGTGTTGTAATATTTACAGATGAAATGCCATCTACCTGCCTGGGATTGGCTTCTAGGTAATACGGGAGGGGCTGGCTACATGATGCTACAGATGAAATGGGTGTGGCCAGAAACTCATAATTGTTTAAGCTGAGTAAAGAGTGCAGGGTCATTTGTTAAACTATTCTGTTTTTGTAAGTGTTTAAGATTTGCTGTAGCAGAAAACTATGTGAGAGAGGGAGGGAGGAAGAAAGGAGGGAAAGAGGGAGGGAGAGAGGGAGGGAAGCCGCAAAGAAGAGTAAGTGTGAAAGAAGAGAAACAAGACCAAAGGTCCTGGAGTCAAAAATTCTGGCTCCACGGGGGGCGGAGCAAGATGGCGGAGGAGTAGGAGACCTAGATTTTGTCTGGTCTCAGGAATTCAGCTGAATAGGGATCAAACCATTCTGAACACCTACGAACTCAACAGGAGATCGAAGAGGAGAGTAGCAACAACTCTCTGAACAGAGAAGCGACCACTTACTGGAAGGTAGGACGTGTGGAGAAGTGAATCCGAGGCGATATTCGGGAGGATAGACGGCGGGGGAGGGGCCTCCGCTGGCCGCTTCTGGCAAGTGCTAGAGCCGCGGAGCACAAAATCGGACCTTTTAAAAGTTGGCTCGGCGGAGGGACGTCGCTGCAGTGGCTAAGCGGGGGGTGGAATCCTCCCGGGACAGTGTGGTCTCAGGACCCTTGGGGTCACAGAGAGACCGGGGGTGCCTGAGTGCGGCAGAGCTCCCAGGTGTCGGGGCGGGGAAGCCGGCTGCAGATACGGAGCAGAGTCGCGGGCTCTCAGCTCGGGGTTGCCATAAACTGTGATCTGCGGCCCAGTCGGGGCACGGCTCCTCCAGCAAGGACCCAACAAGCAGCAGATCCGGGGAGACTCCCCTTCCTTCCCGGGGAGGAGCGGTGCGGGAACGCACTGCAGGGATCTGCTGGGTTTGGAGACTCCGAGCGGGGTCGGGTGCCAGAGATAGCAACGCTCGATCACAGGCCGGGTGAGCACGGAGTGCGGCCAGAGACCGGGGACACGGGAGTGACTGCTTTTCTCTGGGGGCGCACTGAGGAGTGGGGCCCCGAGTTCTCGGCTCCTCCGGGTGGAGACTGGGAGGCCGCCATTTTCGCCCTGGTCCTCCAAGGCTGTACCGAGAGCTTGCAGGGAACAAAAGCTCCTGAGAGCAAACTGGAGCAGCCTCCTTAGCCCGGACCGACAAGGGCGGGGCAATTCCGCCTCCGGCAAAGACATTTGGAAACCACAGCAACAGGCCCTTCCCCCAGAAGATCAACACAAACAGCCAGCAAGCCAAGACCAAGTTGATCGATCAAGGAGCATAGGAGAACTCCAGCGCTAGGGGAATACTGCACATAGATTCATGGCTTCTTTTTTTTTTTTTTTTTTTACCATGATTCATTATTTCATCAAAGTTAATTTTTGTTGACTTTTTTTTATTTTTCTTTTTCCCTTTTTCAACCAACATCTTATAAATCCCTTTTTTTAAAAAAAAACATTTTTTATTTTTTTTTTCATTTTTAGAGTCATATTTTATCCCTTCATAGTAGTTATCCTTGTTTTTGGCATATATATATAAGTTGTTCTCTCTTTAAAATTTTGAGGTACAGTTTCTTCTAACAGATCAAAATACACCCTAAACCACTAGTGTATGGCTTTGTTCTAGTCTCCTGCCTGATCACATTCTCTCCCTTTTTCCTTTTTTTTTTTTTCCTTAAATCTTCTTTCTTTTTTCAAACAACTTATCTTACCAAGTCCTTTTATAAAATCTTTTATAATTTTCATCTTTACAGTCATCTTCCATCCCTTCATTGTATCAACCCTTATTTTGTACATATATGTCTTTCTTCCTTTAAAATTTTAGGAGGCACTTTTTTCTAACAGACCAAAATACGCCCAAAATCTAGTGTGTGCCACTGATCTATGCACTAGCCTGATCATATTTGATCATATTCTGCCTTTTTTGAATTGTTTTGTTTTTGTTTTTATCTTTTTTTCTTTTTTTTTTCTTTTTCTCTTTCTTTTTTCTTTCTTTCCCTTTCTTTTCCCCTGGTTTCAGGTCTTTTCTGATTTGTATACAGTATATTTGCTGGGGACGTTGTAAACCTGTTAGCCTTTTGTTCTCTCATTCATCTATTCTCCTCTGGACAAAATGACAAGACGAAAGAAATCACCTCAGCAAAAAGAACAAGAGGTAGTACCGTCAGCCAGGGACCTACTCAATACGGACATTAGTACGATGTCGGACCTAGAGTTCAGAATCATGACTTTAAAGATACTAGCTGGGCTTGAAAAAAGCGTGGAAGTTATTAGAGAAACCCTTTCTGGAGAAATAAAAGAACTAAAATCTAACCAAATCGAAATCAAAAAGGCTATTGATGAGGTGCAATCAAAAATGGGGGCACTAAATGCTAGGATAAATGAGGCAGAAGAGAGAATCAGCGATATAGAAGACCAAATGATGGAAAATAAAGAGGCTGAGAAAAAGAGAGAGAAACAACTACAGGATCACGAGGGCAGAATTCGAGAGATAAGTGATACGATAAGACGAAACAACATTAGAATAATTGGGATCCCAGAAGAAGAAGAGAGAGAGAGAGGGGCAGAAGGTATATTGGAGCAAATTATAGCAGAGAACTTCCCTAATGTGAGGAAGGAAACAGGCATTAAAATCCAGGAGGCACAGAGAACCCCTCTCAAAATCAATAAAAATAGGTCAACACCCCGACATCTAATAGTAAAACTTACGAGTCTCAGAGACAACGAGAAAATCCTGAAAGCAGCTCGGGAGAAGAGATATGTAACCTAAAATGGTAGAAACATTAGATTGGCAACAGACCTATCCACAGAGACCTGGCAGGCCAGAAAGGACTGGCAAGATATCTTCAGAGCACTAAACGAGAAAAATATGCAGCCAAGAATACTATATCCAGCTAGGCTATCATTGAAAATAGAAGGAGAGATAAAAAGCTTCCAGAACAAACAAAAACTAAAGGAATTTGCAAACACGAAAGCAGCCCTCCAAGAAATATTGAGAGGGGTCCTCTAAGCAAAGAGAGAACCGAAAAGCAGCAAAGAGCAGAAACGAACACAGACAACAGACAGTTAACAGTCACCTTACAGGTAATACAATGGCACTAAATTCATACCTTTCAATAGTTACCCTGAATGTAAATGGGCTAAATGCCCCAATCAAAAGACACAGGCTATCAGATTGGATTAAAAAACAAGACCCATCAATATGCTGTCTGCAAGAGACTCATTTTACACCCAAAGACACCCCCAGATTGAAAGTGAGGGGGTGGAAAACCATTTACCATGCTAATGGACACCAAAAGAAAGCTGGGGTGGCAATCCTTATATCAGAAAAACTAGATTTTAAAACAAAGACTGTAATAAGAGATGAGGAAGGACACTATATCCTACTTAAAGGGTCTATCCAACAAGAAGATCTAACAATTGTAAATATCTATGCCCCGAACATGGGAGCAGCCAATTATATAAGGCAATTAATAACAAAAGCAAAGAAACACATTGACAACAATACAATAATAGTGGGGGACTTTAACACCCCCCCTGACTGAAATGGACAGATCATCTAAGCAAAAGATCAACAAGGAAATAAAGACTTTAAATGACACACTGGACCAAATGGACTTCACAGACATATTCAGAACATTCCATCCCAAAGCAACGGAATACACATTCTTCTCTAGTGCCCATGGAACATTCTCCAGAATTGATCACATCCTAGGTCACAAATCAGGTCTCAATCGGTACCAAAAGATTGGGATCATTCCCTGCATATTTTCAGACCACAATGCTTTGAAACTAGAACTCAACCACAAGAGGAAAGTCGGAAAGAACTCAAATACATGGAGGCTAAAGAGCATCCTACTAAAGAATGAATGGGTCAACCAAGAAATTAAAGAAGAATTAAAAAAATTCATGGAAACCAATGAAAATGAAAACACAACTGTTCAAAATCTTTGGGATACAGCAAAGGCAGTCTTGAGAGGAAAGTATATAGCAATACAAGCCTTTCTCAAGAAACAAGAGAGGTCTCAAATACACAACCTAACCCTACACCTAAAGGAGCTGGAGAAAGAACAGCAAAGAAAGCCTAAACCCAGCAGGAGAAGAGAAATCATAAAGATCAGAGCAGAAATCAATGAACTAGAAACCAAAAGAACAGTAGAACAGATCAACGAAACTAGGAGCTGGTTCTTTGAAAGAATTAACAAGATTGATAAACCCCTGGCCAGACTGATCAAAAAGAAAAGAGAAATGACCCAAATCAACAAAATCATGAATGAAAGAGGAGAGATCACAAGCAACACCAAAGAAATACAAACAATTATAAGAACATATTATGAGCAACTCTATGCCAGCAAATTAGATAACCTGGAAGAAATGGGTGCATTCCTAGAGATGTATCAACTACCAAAATTGAACCAGGAAGAAATAGAAAACCTGAACAGACCTATAACCACTAAGGAAATTGAAACAGTCATCAAAAATCTCCCAAGAAACAAAAGCCCAGGGCCAGATGGCTTCCCAGGGGAATTCTATCAGACATTTCAAGAAGAATTAATACCTATTCTCCTGAAACTGTTCCAAAAAATAGAAATGGAAGGGAAACTTCCAAACTCATTTTATGAGGCCAGCATTACCTTGATCCCAAAACCAGACAAAGACCCCATCAAAAAAGAGAATTACAGACCAATATCCTTGATGAACATGGATGCAAAAATTCTCACCAAAATACTAGCCAATAGGATCCAACAGTACATTAAAAGGATTATTCACCACGACCAAGTGGGATTTATTCCTGGGCTGCAAGGCTGGTTCAACATCCGCAAATCAATCAACGTGATACAATACATTAACAAAAGAAAGAACAAGAATCCTATGATCCTCTCAATAGATGCAGAAAAAGCATTTGACAAAGTACAACATCCTTTCTTGATCAAAACTCTTCAGAGTATAGGGATAGAGGGTACATACCTCAATATCATAAAAGCCATCTATGAAAAATCTACAGCGAATATCATTCTCAATGGGGAAAGGCTGAGAGCTTTTCCCCTAAGGTCAGGAACGCGGCAGGGATGTCCACTCTCACCACTGCTATTCAACATAGTATTAGAAGTCCTAGCCACAGCAATCAGACAACAAAAAGAAATCCAAGGCATCCAAATCGGCAAAGAGGAAGTCAAACTCTCACTCTTTGCAGATGATATGATACTGTATGTGGAAAACCCAAAAGACTCCACCCCAAAACTGCTAGAACTCATACAGGAATTCAGTAAAGTAGCAGGATATAAAATCAATGCACAGAAATCAGTGGCATTCCTATACACCAACAACAAGACAGAAGAGAGACAAATCAAGGAGTCTATCCCATTTACAATTGCACCCAAAACCATTAGATACCTAGGAATAAATCTAACCAAAGAGGCAAAGGATCTGTACTCAGAAAACTATAAAATACTCAGGAAAGAAATTGAAGAAGACACAAAGAAATGGAAAAACGTTCCATGCTCATGGATTGGGAGAATCAACATTGTGAAGATGTCAATGCTACCTAGAGCAATCTACACATTCAATGCAATCCCCATCAAAATACCATCCACTTTTTTCAAAGAAATGGAACAAATAATCCTAAAATTTGTATGGAACCAGAAGAGACCCAGAATAGCCAGAGGAATACTGAAAAAGAAAAGCAAAGCTGGCGGCATCACAATTCCGGACTTCCAGCTCTATTACAAAGCTGTCATCATCAAGACAGTATGGTACTGGCACAAAAACAGACACATAGATCAATGGAACAGAATCGAGAGCCCAGAAATGGACCCTCAACTCTATGGTCAACTTATTTTTGACAAAGCAGGAAAGAATGTCCAATGGCAAAAAGACAGTCTCTTCAACAAATGGTGTTGGGAAAATTGGACAGCCACATGCAGAAGAATGAAACTGGACCATTTCCTTACACCACACACAAAAATAGACTCCAAATGGTTGAAAGACCTAAACGTGAGACAGGAGTCCATCCAAATCCTAAAGGAGAACACAGGTAGCAACCTTTTCGACCTTAGCCACAGCAACTTCTTCCTAGAAACATCGCCAAAGGCACGGGAAGCCAGGGCAAAAATGAACTATTGGGATTTCATCAAGATAAAAAGCTTCTGCACAGCAAAAGAAACAGTCCACAAAACCAAAAGACAACCGACAGAATGGGAGAAAATATTTGCAAATGACATATCAGATAAAGGGCTAGTATCCAAAATCTATAAAGAACTTATCAAACTCAACACCCAAAGAACAAATAATCCAATCAAGAAATGGGCAGAAGACATGAACAGACATTTCTCCAAAGAAGACATCCAAATGGCCAACAGGCACATGAAAAAGTGCTCAACATCGCTTGGCATCAGGGAAATCCAAATCAAAACCTCAATGAGATACCACCTCACACCCGTCAGAATGGCTAAAATTAACAAGTCAGGGAACGACAGATGTTGGCGGGGATGTGGAGAAAGGGGAACCCTCCTACACTGTTGGTGGGAATGCAAGCTGGTGCAACCCCTCTGGAAAACAGTATGGAGGTTCCTCAAACAGTTGAAATTAGAGCTACCGTTCGATCCAGCAATTGCACTACTGGGTATTTACCACAAAGATACAAATGTAGGGACCCGAAGGGGTACGTGTACCCCAATGTTTATAGCAGCAATGTCCACCATAGCCAAACTGTGGAAAGAGCCAAGATGCCCATCGACAGATGAATGGATAAAGAAGAGGTGGTATATATACACAATGGAATATTATGCAGCCATCAAAAGGAATGAGATCTTGCCATTTGCAACGACGTGGATGGAACTGGAGGGTGTTATGCTGAGTGAAATAAGTCAATCAGAGAAAGACATGTATCACATGACCTCACTGATATGAGGAATTCTTAATCTCAGGAAAGAAACTGAGTGTTACTGGAGTGGTTGGGGGTGGGAGGGATGGGGTGGCTGGGTGATAGATATTGGGGAGGGTATGTGCTACGGTGAGCGCTGTGAATTGTGCAAGACTGTTGAATCACAGACCTGTACTTCTGAAACAGATAATGCAACATATTTTAAGAAAAAAGAAAAAGAAGAAGATAACAGGAGAGGAAGAAAAGGGGAGTATGTCAGAGGGGGAGACGAACCATGAGAGATGATGGACTCTGAAAAACAAACTGAGGGTTCTAGAGGGGAGGGGGGTAGGGGGATGGGTTAGCCTGGTGATGGGTATTGAGGAGGGCACGTTCTGCATGGAGCACTGGGTGTTATGAACAAACAATGAATCATGGAACACTGCACCAAAAACTAATGATGTAATATATGGTGATTAACATAACAATAAAAAAATTAAAAAAAAAAAATTCTGGCTCCACTGAATTGGGCACGTCAAATAATCCTTCCAGGTCTTGGCTTTCTCATCTAAAATGGAGCTGGTAAACAAAAACCCAACTTCCTAGAGCAAATATATACATAATGAAAGTGAATCATTATTCAGACAATGTCATACACAGTAAATGCTGAATAAATGTTAATTATTACCTATTATTTTGAAAACTCCATGTCCAGAGAGAACAGGAAAAGGTAAGCATGCCAATTTTGGTTGATGAGGGAAGAGTGTTAGGAGCAAAGTGATTGTGCAGTAATGCTGTGTGATTCTGGTCAGCTAACATATTTTGAAATGTTCAGAAGAAAAAAAGCCAGAAAACTGTGTTGTACGTGTGCCTCTGAGGGGGACTCTTGTAACTGAAAAAAGAGGCCCCAACTGCCCAACACACTGGAGTGCTCCCCAATTAAGAAAAGTGTGGGACACCTGCTATCACCTATCAGAAGGAAACAGGACCCAAGTAACCTAATTTAGAGGCTGAAGGGGAAGGGCATACCATGGTGTCTGGCATGAAGCACTCCTGAAATGGTGTCATGATGGAAGAAGTATTGTGGGGTGCCTGGGTGGCTCAGGGGGTTAAGCGTCCAACTCCTGATTTTAGCTCAGGTCACGATCTCGGGGTCGTGGGATGGAGTCTCACATCCGCCTCTGAGCTCAGCGCAGAATCCACTTTTCTCTCTCCCTCTGTTCCTCCCCTACTTGCACACTCTGTCTCACGCTCTCCAAATAAATAAATAAATAAATAAAATCTTAAAAAAAGAAAGAAATACTATTGTGTTGGCAGTTCCTGCTGCTGCGAACCATCTCCGTGTCTCTTGATATTGAGGCCACCATGAATCATTCGCCTCAGATTCTGAAATGAGATCATCCCCTCCTCATCAAATGCCTTCCATCCTCAAAGGGCCAGCATGAGAACTGCAAAAAGTAAATGAAGACTCTTGTGAGATATTGAGAGCCTATAAAAATAGACCCTCTTACTGTGAAACCTTCAGCAGCTAATGTTGTTCTGGAAGTGAAAGACTAAATTTTCTCATTCTTTGAGAGTTAACCGGAAACCTCCTTATTTCCACACTCATTAAAATCTTAACATGCATCAGCCCAGCTTGCTGCTTTTGGAAGCTTAATCTTTGAAGGCTTTGATCACATGATGCCTCAGGATCGCCTTTCTGACCATCTCTAGTTCTGTGTGAGAGGAACCAACAACATGGAAGCCACCCAACCTCAAAACACTCCAAAGGCGTTGTGACCAATCAGTAATAATTTTCCTTCTTGTCACTTGCCTCCTACAAATGAAAAACTGAGTGTCAGAAAACAGTTTGACTACTTAGAGATTCTTACTAATTAAATTTTTATTCCATTTTACTGGCTTATGTGAATCTGATGTTAACTCAATATAAAAACCCCTACCAGTCAAGTCCAAGTTTGTATCCAACCATTTTACGGTTTCAAATGGATATATTAGAAATGGTGCCTGAATTACATTTACTGACTAAATCTTGTCACCTTTATTGGGCTATTATGAATATTTTTTCTAAAATTGGAGAAAAGTTTTCTTAAAAGTTCTTAAGCTCTCTTGGGCTACAACCCCCTTTAAGAAGCTGATGAAAACTATGGACCTTCACACCTGGAAAATGTATACATGTACCCAGAGAGCATCCATAGGCTCATAGGGGCTCCAGGGACCCCAAGTTAATAGCTACTGGCTTAGATTTGCTTTCATTGTCGAATGGGTGAGCCCTTTATAAGAGAGTGGTCCTGTGCTTAAATGGTACAAGTAAAAAATAGTTATTCTGAGGTGTATAAGTCTCACATAGAAACCATTCTTACTGAACTTAGGCTAATTGAATTTTTTTAGGCTATTGAAATTTTGCTGTGAGGTCCCTTATTAATTAACTAAATATAAGCTCTTCCTTCCTATAAATGGGACACATTGGAAAATGTCCCTATCTCTCTCCCTGAAAAACAGGACACACTGGTATCTGTCACCTCTGCCCACACTCAGCTGCTCTTCCAGCCACCACAGGAGCTTCCTGGTATCCTCCGGAGGGAATATGTTTCACATCACAGTCAAATAGAAACTTCAGAATAGAGAAAAAAAAACTGATTCCTAGAAGAAGAAGCACTGAACAGAAAAAAATATTAAGAATTAGAGCTTCCAGGAGAGGAAGGACATCACAGGCAGCATGGAGTCCACACTTGCATTTTTTTAAAACATTCATATCTAGCTGGATCTTTGTTGTCAAGAGACTTAATTTCTAATTTTAAAAATGAACAAAAAGCACATTTCACTAACTCTCTAAGATGGTCCCTGAACATTGGGGATTTATGAAACAGATGCGGAGCCTTAATGCCAAGTCTCCTTAGCTAAGATGCTACACATAGCCATTTTCTTCTTTATTAGGCTATAAACCTGTCAAGGTGAAATATAGTGACACTGTCCCATTCTCTTTCCCCCAATTTAAATTCTAGCTATATGTCAAAATTGTTGATTGATCTTCAGAAAACTGTAATTCTTCTAAGTTTCCATTTCTTCATTGTTAAAATAAGGACATGAATACCTACTTGACATGAAGTTTCTGGGCAATTAGATTACACTTGTAAGGTACCCATCACTTTACTAACATGAAGTAGTAAAATATCATTTGAAGGTAGACAGTGGTCAGTCAAAGAGGTATATTATAAACCTAACGCAACCACTGAAAATAACAACAAAATGTCATAGCTAATCAGTCAATAAAAAAGACTAAAAAATAACAATATTTAATTAATCAAAAATAAGATGGGAGAAAAAAATAATAAAGATGGATAAGTAGAAAACAAATGGCAAGATGATAGGTTTAGATCTCGCTGTAACAATAATCACATTAAATGGAAATACTCTTAACATCACACTTGGAAGGTAGAGATTGTCAAATTCAATAAAAAACAAACAAACAAACCATAAGACCCAATTATGTACTCTGCCTTCAAGAAATGAACTTCAAATGTAAGTACACAAATAGTTGGTATGGCATAATACAAAGATGGGAGATGATATACCATGCTATCACCAATCAAAAGGAAGTTGGCTTATCAGTATTAATGCTAAAGTAGACTTTAGAGCAAAGGATATTGCCAAGCACAAATAAAGTCATTTCATAATGATAAAGGGATAAGTTAACCAAGGGTACATAACCATTCTGAACATTAATGTACCTAATAACAGAGCACCTAATACATGAAGCAAAACTGATAGTCTAAGATGAAATAGACAAATCCATAATTTTATATTTATATAGTTTGACGTAGGGGGTGTAGTTCAATATCCCTTTCTCAGTAATGGACAGAATAATCAGAAAAAAATCAGTAAAAATATACTAATTTCAATGATTCTATCAATTAACTTAATTGACACAAAGTTTTCTACCAAATGACAGCAGAATACGCATTCTTCTTGAATGTGCATGGAAATTTACCAGATAGACCTATATTCTAGACCACAAAAACAAAAAGCCCCAATAAAAATATAAAGGACTTAAGTTATATTAAGTATATCCTCTTAACACAATGGAACTAAACAAGAGATCGATATCAGAACGATCGTTGAAAAAAAAACACTTCCAAATATTAGGAAACTAAATAACATATTTCAAAAACCAAAGAAGAAATCAAAAAGGAACAAAAAAGTATTTTAAACTGAAGTAAAATAAAACACAACATAAAAAATTTGTGGGATGTTGCTAAAGCTAAAAATTTGTGGGATACTGTTAAATTTGAAAACTTTGAAAAACTTACAAAAAGAAGAACAAAAGAGAAGGATTAACATTACCTGATTTTAAGACTTAATATAAAGACATAATAATTAAAGACAGAGTGGTATAAAGACGGACAAATACTGTTGATCCTTGTTTTTCACAGATTCCGTATTTGCAAATTCGCCAACTTGCTAAAATTTATCAAGGGCCATGAAGTAACTTTTGGATAAAAGATATTTTCATTATCTTGATTGTGGTGATAGTTTCATGGATGTATACATATATGAAAATTTATCAAATTCTTCAAATATGTGCGGTGTACTACATATCAATAAAGCTGTTAAAAAATTGGGAGACTCACTCAATATTTACACCTACTTTCTACCACGCTGGACTGAGATTTTCACACATCCTTTAAGAATTTACTAATTTTCAGAGAATTCGAAAACAACAAAACATGCTAAAGATTCCATGGACCAGATTATAAACTTTTCTATGATGTTTTGGGGGACATATTGGACTTTGTTAGTATCTCCAGTCACCAATATGTATAAAAGTTATCACTTTCTTATGGAGCCAGATGTTTGGGATAAACCCGTGATGGTTTTTTGAATTTCCTCATTAATACTCAGATATATGCAGGAGGATCAAAATTCTTCCATATACAAATAATTAAATTATGAGAGCTGTCAAAATCTTTCATCTTCTGAGCTACACTTATTGTCAGAGAAAGATGTTAAAATCAATAAGGGAGAAAGGGGAGCATGAACCATCTGGTACTTAATTAGTCAAACATCAGTATGAACTCACATGTAGCTTAATATACATACAGATAGACATACACAGAAACATATAAATATGTGACTATACACTGGTTAATATATATATATAAGTTTCCTAGCTTTGTCCTTGAGAGGGCCTAGGAGCAGTGACACCCTGATGTCAGTAAGCACATCGGTGCCTAGATCTTGGTTTCTAATACCACTCTCCAATAAAAGAAACCAGGGCTGTTTGGAGAAATGATTTATTCTAAGATTGGGATAGAGAAAATACAATATGAGCCTGCAGCATCTTATAGTGCCAGAAAACAAGGAAGTGTTCAAAAAGCCATAAAGGATGGGGTCTTAACAAAAAAGGATGGGATCTTATCAAAAGGACATAGGAACAAGCCTAGAAGAGTTTTCCCTGGCTAAAGCTGGAATAAAGTAAGCAACAAAATGAACACCATAGTATTGAATAACTCAAAGTATAAAATAAATATACATGCAACCATGTTAATATAAACAATAATAGATAAATAACTGAGTAAATAAATAAATAATAGATATATCTGCTTTATAAAATTCCAAATAATATATGTAGGTATTCCTCTATCCAGAAAATGAAGTTTAATTCCCTGACTTCCAAAAATCAGAACATGGAAAGGAAAAAATAGTAACTTTCAATGGAGAGTCCTGCCTGGAAAAACACTATCATAGTTAAGTAACCAAAATTGCCATCATCAGTAATAAGTCATGTTGTTAGCATGTACCCCCTGATATAATGTGATAAGAAGAACACTTCACTTCTGCAGTATTTTCCCCAAAATTTCATAATCCCAATATATGCATGAGGAAGACATCAGAGAAAACCAAATGGAGGGACATCCTACCAAATGCCTAACCAGTTACTCCTCAAAAGTGTCAAGGCTGTAAAAACAAGAAAGACTTCCTTATTGGACCAGAGGAAGTTAGGGAGACATACAACATAAATGCAACGTGGTGTCCTGCATGGGATTCTGAAATAGAAAAAGGGCATTAGTAGTAAAACTGGTGAAATCCACATAAAATTTGGAGTTTAGTTAACAGTAATATATCAATAATTATCTCTTAGTTTTGACAAATCAAATACAGATTTTTAAAGACTACATTAAGAAAAATTGGGAGATGGATATGTATAGGAACTCTCTACTCTCTTTGTAATTTTTCTATAAATCTGAAATTGTTCCAGAAGTTTATTTAAAAAAAAATTTATCCTCTCATTAAATTGGTTAAAGTCTTCAGAGAGTGACAGAAGGTTTCATCATGAAACTGCTCAACTGGACAAATGAATGCTGAGATTTGATTCTGGCCTGTGGCATTGAGAATGTCATTCTGAGTAGGAGATGGTAAGTCAGTTGTTCTCTTCTCCTTAGCCCCAGGAACACCAAAACAGCATCTGCCCTTGCAATGGTTCTAGCCCCTCTCAGAGAAGAGCCAAAGACCTTTAGAGAAGAGAGAAGACCACGGTCTGGAACAGCATGGATGGCATGTGTTTTGATCTCTCATGACAACTGGGCAGCCAAGTGCTCCACCTGCCTGGTGGGCCACAGCACAGGGTGCTGGTAGCAGGGTGTTGGCAGGTGGGGAGGTGAGCTCACTGCTCAATGAATCTTTTCTGTTTAAGCAATCTGAGCCACCCTGCCAGCTTGATATTTTAAATGCACCAAGAATTTTAGAAAACAAGTTTTAGATGTACTGAAATGTATGTCATCCTTCCCAAGAGGCAGAATCACAAGCTTATCCAATTTGCCAGCTGACAATTTGGCCATCTCACTGTCTGTGTCTCAAAACCAATTCAAACAGACACATTGCTCATCCTGAGTGATGCTAGATGGACGTACATGTCAGCAGCCAGACTATTCTACTGCTCTCACTAGGTAAGCTCTTCTGTTTCATTTTTTAATATTTTAAGAGGAGAGCCTACCTTCAAAGGATGTGAGATGCCCAATCAGCTTCAAATTATGCTGTCTGGAAATGTCACCAATCTCATACAAGCTCCAAGAATTAATTCATGACAAGCTTGAAAGAATGCCCAGCACTCATCCTTGTAATCCATCACCATACCCACCAGCTGATCTCTTCCCATGACTCCCTTAAATGCTTTTTCTCCATTACAATGACCCACACTCCATGTAAAAGATGTCAGCGATTCATGAAACATTATTTTATTAAGTGAACTCTATTTAAGTTCTGCAGAAAAAAATAAGCCCCTCCAAGAGTGAATTCCAATTTCTAAAACCTACAGCTAAGGAGGCATCAGGGACTGTTTCCTAGCAAGGGAAGTTTTACAAAAAGCCCTCAGAGAATGTCTACCTTCTACCCCTGCTGATGCCACCTGCCTGCCTAGATGTCTGGGTGTAGCTCTCCCCAGATACCCATCCCTGGTCTCCCCTGCTCCCACTGATACCAATCCCAAACAGTTTGTCATGGATTCACCACTCTTGGTGACCAGATGTCCCCATACCCTGTGCTTACCTGCCAGGCTAGTTTCTGCATCAAGGGCTACCACATAAAATAGAAGAAAAGTTGGGGTAGAGGAGAAATCCTCATCCATGGCTTGGGTTTGTTGATCTACCATCACAAGTGGCTATAGGAAGATGCTCAGTTCTGGTATGTGTTGAGTATAAGCTTTTGTTTTATGCAAAAGAAATGTTCTTTATTTACCATGTCTCTGTGTGGCTTCAGATTGATCTACTGTGACACAGCCTTTACCTCAGCTGGCATTGACACGACTTAAAAGCTCATGTTCTTGGCAGACAAGACTGTTGTATCTGAAGACGGGGGATGGGGAGATGGCAACAAGACTAAGCAGTACTGCAGGAAGAAGTCAGAGAAGAGCCTTGCTCTAGACTCCCTAACAAAGTGGGGCAAGAGACTAGAATCTGCTTCCCCTGGCAATAGGTACTGACAGTGATGCTCATCCAGGGGGCAGCATGGAATAGAGACATATTTCATGTTAGTCCGGGCAGAGTCACAAGAAAGGGTAGTGAATGTGAGACAATGTGTTAGGGGTATCAGGTGGGGTATGGCAGACAGAGGTAGGATATCCAGGGTTGCTACACTGAGATGTCCAGGCAGTCCATTGTTGTAAGTAGGGTGCGTCAGAAAGATACTCATCAGAATACATGGAGTACTTGTTCTAGAAATAGACTGCAAAGCATCATCCATTCTGATAATTATGGTTTTGTGGGTATATGTCATTCCATTTGTTGTCTTTGTTGTATGCTGTTTCTACACTCTGTGAATATTTAGCTATTTTAGCCTGAGAGCTCACGTCTCCTAGGACAACGACTACTCTGTCCAGTAATGTGTGGAAGGGAATGGCTGAAGTTCAAGCCCTAGTCTATGAAGTGAAAGAGAGAGGGAAGAAAGCTCCAAGCACTGGAGAATCATTTCAGGCCTCTCCAGTTTGCTGCTGCCTTTCCATCAAGCAGTTCCTGTGATCACAGATTCATTTTTAAACTCAGTAAAATAAATTGAGAGAAGGTTTATCATTTGATGGCAGCACACTGGGCCAGGGTGGCAAGAGGAGGAGGAGATGGAGAGACTGCCCAGTGGAAGACAGTGGAAAAGCCCACAACTTTTCTCCATCTCTTCACCCAGAAAGCCTTTTGTGTTGCCTTGGTATTATCTCACTGTTGACAGTGACTGTCAATGTCGTCAACGGGTGACTGTCTAAGATGGGGGCAGTCTATGACTGCCTCAAAATAATCCTGGGGGAAAGGCAAGAGCAGGCACAGAATTCAAAAGCTTTCTTTCCAATTTGCCTTCTCTGCTGCCTCTAGCTGTTGTCTACCCCACAGTACAGACATCACCCTATACCCTCCAACCAACAATAGAAACATACACGGGCACACGCACATGCGCACGCACACACACCCCCATGGAACTTTTGTCAGTCCTCTTAGTCACGTTTTCTTCTTGCTTCTATAATTTTGCAAAAGTTGTGTTTCTTCAGGGTTTGTCACATCATTATGTAAATTCAAGTTTTATTTCAAGGAAGTTTCTTGAACTGCATCTTTAAATATTTGTTCTGGCAATTATTTCCTTCTTATTCCTTGGGGAAACAACAATCGTACATATGTTGGATTTAATTTGCCTGTCCACTATCTATCATTCTCTTTCTAACTTGCTTTCATCCTCTCTCTATTTCAACTTAATGTTGTTTACTTTCCTTATTTCTACTATTTATGTCCTTTATCACACTTTCAGCACAGTCTATTCTCTTGTGAATTTTCTAATTTCTTCTTCATTTCTGAGATGAGTTATGTCTTCTCTCCCTCGCTTACACGTGCATACTTCTTTCTTGGGTCTTGACAACACATCTTTTTCCTTTCTTCTAAAAATCATAAACTTTTGGTCACAATTTTTACCACCTCTATGGTAACATTTTTTTAAATTTTTACTATAGTTTTTCCTAACTTTTCCTTTTTTTTCCCTTGTATCTTGCATAGACTGTGGGTTTGTTTCTTTTTTATTATGTATTTCTAAAAAGGTAAGACTTCCCTGGACCAGCCATTGGCTCTCTATGCTTCAATAATTTTTGTTAGTAAAACAAAAATAAAGCAAGATAACGCACTTATTAGAGTTTACCCTTATAATTATACAGATGTCAGTATCTACAATCTAATTTGTTATTTATATTTTCTCCCTATTTCCACTCTTCTCCCTGGATCTAAATGCTAAATTCATAAAAAGAATTCACAAAAGAAGATCTGGAGGAAATTCTAGTGTATTTAGGACCAATGTGATGGGGGGATCTTTATACCAAATCTGATGTCTTGCCCTGCTTTGTGGCACATAATTTCTTCTGCTCTGAATTAGAAAATGGCTCCCAAACTGTGCTTCATACAACATAGTTGTCCATGAGATTTGAATAGACACATCACCAAGAAGACATACTGATGGCAAATAAGCACATGGAAAGATGTTCAACATGAGTGGCTATTAAGGAAATGCAAATGAAAACCACAAGATACCTCTTCTTACCTATAAGAAGGGTTTAAAAAAATTGACATTGCCAAGTGCTAGAGAGGATGTGGAGCAACTGAAATGCTCAGAAATTGCTCTAACAAATATTGCACAGCCACTCTGATAAACCATTTGGCAGTTTCTTATAAAGTAAAACATACACTTATCATATGAACTAGAAATCCCATGGCTGTTTTTCTCCCTAGAGAAGTGAAAACTTATGTTCACACAACAACCTGTGCATAAGTGTTTACAGAAGTTGTATTCATAATTGCCAAACCAGAAACAACCTAAATGTCCTTCAGTATAGGTCAGTGGATAAAATAATTCTGGTTTATTCATAAAATGGATATTACTCAGATAAGAAAGAATAGACATACAACAATATAGATGAATATTTAAGGCACTTTGCTGGGTGAAAGAAGCCACTCAAAAGATGACATACTGTACGATTCTACTGATATGATATTTTGGAAATAGCAAAATGACAGGGACAGGGAAGAGAGTGGTTTCCAGGGGTCAGTGTTAGCAAAGGGTATGTCTACAAAGGGGCAGCAGAAGAGACGTTTTGGGGGTGATAGAACTCTTCTGTATCTTAACTCTAGTGATGATTAGATGAATTCATATATGTGTTAACATTCATAGAACTATACACCAAAATAAAGTTAACTTCACAGCATGTTAACTTAAAAAGAAAAAAGGAACACCAGAGAAAACTATAGATATTATATTTTGAGATATATTTATGCATTCACCACATAATCTTAAATACATTCACATATTTTTATTTGTTTTATTTTTAACTGACCAGTAAAATTACACTTTGAGATTTTTATAGGACCCCCTTCTCTCAGAACTAGAAGTTCTTCAGTACATTGGATCAGGGTGTGCTCCTTTAAAGATCTTTTTTGTTACATAAATTGTATTCCACTTGGAGTTAGGTAAATACACTGAAACCAGGCAGAATCAAAACCCCCACTGGGCAGGAGCAATATGAGAGCTTCCACAGTAATGTATTATGGGCCTCTCTGAGAGATGTAGTAGATACTGCTGTTGGTACACTCAGCATCCTGTCCTCACTTCTGCCTTCTCAGAATCCTAATTTTGTTTAGGCAACAATTCAAAACTCTTTCAAAACCTTGTGAGAGGGTATATAAGCAAAAAATTTCAAATATTTAAGTTGACTTCTAAAAATTGTCAATATATGTTTAAATAGCAATAAAGAATGAATTTTCCAGCATGTTGCAAATTTTGACTTCAAATAAAACCATTAGATCCCTTTTAAAAATCCACTTGATAGGATTTAACGCCACAGAGATTTGGGCCTCATCATCATCAATTTACAAAAATACCTGAACAATCTCATTTTGTATAATAGGCAGAAATTTTATACCATTGATTTATTTCCTTGAAATCATTTTTCCTTTCCACTTCCACCAAAGAACTTTATCCTAATATATTGACTTAGAGATCTCTTTTAATGCTCATAACATTGACATTTTCCTACAATGTGGACTTATAAATGAGTCCTAGTCTCCCAAATTTTTATTTCAGGCTGGGATCATCATAAGTTTACAACAGACACAAAATAAAATGTTCACTGATCATTCTTTCAACATTAACATGGTATTTACCAAAATGTAAACACATTCCCATTTTAAGGGTCAGGAACAGGACTTGTCAACCAGTCCCAGAAAAAAATATATCTAAGAATCTCATCAGCAGTGAGAAAGCAACTCCCAGGTGATGAGCTGGAGATAGGATAAACCTAGGTAATTCTTACAACACGGAAACTCACAGGGTTTTAGGGTAATAAAGAATGTAAATCCAAACATTTACAAAAGAAATCATAACAATCAAATGTAAACTTTTTTTTTTAAGTAGAGAAATTCTTCCCAATTTGTTTTCTGAGGCCAGAGAAACCCTGATAACCTGACAAAGACATTACAAGAAAGGAAAATTATAAGCAAATATCACTCATAAGCACAGGCATAAAAATTCTAAAAAAAACATGAACAAACTGACTCCAGCAATTTACAAAAATATAATATGTAGGAGGGAAATTTTCTGACAAAAAAAAAACCCAGATTAACAAAAGAAAAGCATACAAATTTTATTTCAATGTTGTTAAATGTTTTATGTAGCAATAAGATGGGAAGGGGGTCCTTCACAGAAAGAAAAGAAAACCCCTTAGGCTTGGAGGCTTTTATACCATTCTAACAAATGACAATAAATTCGTAGAGCGATAACAAGACAAAGGAAAGGGGCTTCTGGACTTTTTAGGGGTGGTAAATTGTGGGAAGGTAAACTTATGTGGGACACTAATGGTAGACAGAGTTACTTAGTAAGACTTGTTTCATGTAGCTTTTTCTTGGTGCCAACTCATCTCAGATGATAAGCTGTTCTTCCCTTCTGAGTACCTTTACAAGGGGAATTGATAGCCCTTTTGCTTTTCAGGCAGATAGCAGGAGGGCAGGGCACTCACTCTTTGTTTGCTTTTTCTCAGTTGCCTTCTGCCCAAAATGATTCTTCTGCAGTGTGGCACATTTTGGGATGGCATATTCGGATACCCTACAGATACATCATGATCAAGTGGGCTCATCACTGGAAAGCAAGGTTACTTTAATACTTGAAAACCTATCAACAGAAATAACCACATTTGCATAATAAAGGAGAAAACTATATAACCTTCTCAACAGAGGCAGAAATGGCCTTTGATAAAATTTGAAACCTGATCAGAATTAAGGATAGGGCGCCTGGGTGGCTCAGTCGTTAAGCGTCTGCCTTCGGCTCAGGTCATGATCCCAGGTTCCTGGGATCGAGTCCCACATCGGGCTCCCTGCTCCGCGGGAAGCCTGCTTCTCCCTCTCCCACTCCCCCTGCTTGTGTTCCTGCTCTCGCTGTCTCTCTGTCAAATAAATAAAAAAAATCTTAAAAAAAAAAAAAACAGAATTAAGGATAAAAGCTTATAGTAAATTAGAAATAGAAAGAAAGTTGATTAATCTGTTAAAAGGTATCTACAAAACATTTATAGTCAACTCTATACTTTGTAGTAAAATATGAAAATATCACTCCCAGAGATCAGGAACTATTTCCACATCTCTTGACATTGTACAGGAGGTTCCTAGCAATACGATGAAACGGGAAAGATAATGATACAAAGATTAGAAAGTTAGAAGAAAGATCGCCATTACTTACGTAGGATTTGATTGTATACCTCAAAAACTGCTGTCATTAATAAGTGGATTTATCAGGGCTGCTGGATTCAAGGTCAGTAATAAAAGTGAATGTGTGTGTGTGTGTGTGCGCGCGCGTGCGTGCGCATGCGCATGCTCCAAATAATTAGAAAATAGGATTTTAAAGTATCCTTTATAATTATTAGTTAAAAACATCAAATACATATGAATAGATCTAATTACAGAGATGAAAGTCCTCTGGAGTGAAAAGTAACAAATAGTGTTGACAAAAATTTAAAAAGACCTAAATAAGTGGGAAAATAGTCCATATTAATGGATTTAAATTCTCAATATGGATTGGAAGATGTCAATTCTCCCCATGTTGTTGTGTAGGTTAAAGGCAATCTTAATCAAAAGCCTATCAGGATATGACTGTGTGTGTCTATGTGTGTAAACTGAAGAGCTGATTCTAAAACATTTATGTTGAAATGCAAAGGATAATGAAAACAATCTTGAAGAAGAACAAAGTTGGAGGACTTCCATTCCAAAATATTCCATACTACTATAAAGCTACAGTAATTAAGACAGTGTCATATTGGTGCAAGAACAGAACAGAATAGAAAGCCCAGAATCAGATCCACATACATATGGCCACCTGACTCAAGATAAAAGCATCACTGCATATATATATATATATATATATATATATATATATATATATATATATATGTGATTCCATTTATAAAAATTGCAAGAACAAGAAAAACTAATCTTTGATGATAGAAGTCAGAATAGTGGTTACTCCTTGGGGAAGAGGTATGACTGGAAAGGGGCATGGGAATCATCTGCATGGTAACATAGAATGCTAACATTCTGTGTCTCTTTCTGGATTATGGCTACACAGGTCTATATGTATTTAAAATCTTGTAAATTGTATGCTTAATATTTGTGTACTTACCATGTATGTTTGTACTACAATAAAAAATTTTTAAGAATGCAAGCCAGAGTCTGACTCCATTTTGTGATGTTTGACTGCTGATAGCTTGTAAGCCTTACTGCTTTATCTTCCTCTTCTGCCCCACAGGCCCTGAACGTGGGCAAGCTGATAAGAAAGCTTGGGTGTTCCCTTCTTTGGCCCTGATGGGAAGTTCAAACTACCCAAGCCCCTGCCCACACATGGAGATTCTTATCTCATCTCCACCCCCTAACCACATAGGAAACCCTAGCCAGTCTCCTTTCCTGGCTCTCTAAAGGAGAAGAAGTCACTTTCAGACCTGCTTGTGAGCTCTCCTGCTATTCCCAGAAAGTCTCTTTATGTGAATAATAAAACTTTTCATAAACTCTTGGTATGTGTATGACATTATCAGTCTCAATATCCAAACAGATTTTGACTTGGAAAATTCATCCTCCTTCTACAAATGACAACAGAGGGCCAGTGATTTTGCTTTGGTTTTGTGTTTTGTTTTCTGCTGCATCCTCAGTTACTATAATAATGCTTTTGCACATAGTTTCTCAAGCAATATATGTCGAATACATTGTTACTTGGTAACTACAAGGTTAGAAAATAAATAATTTGAATTGGTAGAAGGATAGACGGGAGAATGTCAATAGAAATCTCAATGTGTGTCTAAACCAAAAAAATAAAGATTTTCAAATCAGGCATGTGCCACGGGATGTACCAACTATAGTAGAACTACATCCATGATAAAATAAATCTACTCGGAGTTATGAAAAAAAGAATCCAGCTGGTAAATGAATGAAAACTGCACAAGTTCTGGGGAAAAAAAGTCAGGAATTTCACTTCTCATTATGTGAAACAGCAGGCAAATAGGTCTCTGTGGAAACAATCCATCCTCCGGTGAGCACAGTGTGGCTCTTGCTTAAAAAAATTTTAAAAATAAAAACAAAAAAAAATCCCAAACCTCTGGGATTTTTTTCCTTGCCTTATCCCTGGGGTGTTTTGTTCTGGGTCAGCTCAGTGATGCTTTATAAAAGAGGACTGGAGCCCAAGAATATCTCTGATTGGAAATGACTTGTCAGAAAGACAGGGGCTCCTCTGACCTCCCCACTGAACCACACGTAGTCTAGAGTCAAGCTTCTCTGGAGAAGAGTCTTTGGTGAGCTCCAGGATTCAGCAACATAGTCTTCCCTGTGTTGCACTACATTTCCTTACCATGAATGGAGTCCCAGTGTAAGTAATCCTTCGTCTCAGAAATGTTCAGCCTTCCCCCTAGGTGTCAGGTGGCATCTCTGTAATTTCAAATGTGTATCTGATGTGCTGGTGCTGGGCATCAGGGAACATCCAGAGCCCCTAGAGTCTGGCTGTCTGTGAGTAGAGAGGGAGGTCTTTTTTTTTTTTTTTTTTTTTTAAGATCTTATTTATTTATTTGACACAGAGAGAGAGAGAGACAGCAAGAGCAGGAACACAAGCAGGGGGAGTGGGAGAGGGAGAGAAGCAGGCTTCCCACCGAGCAGGGAGCCTGACGCGGGGCTCGATCCCAGGACCCTGGGATCATGACCTGAGCCGAAGGCAGACGCTTAATGACTGAGCCACCCAGGCGCCCTAGAGAGGGAGGTCTTATCAACTGATTTCATGTCTGGATCTTTGTCTCTCCACATAAGAAGTAAAGTCTATGCCTCTGGAATGAAAATGTTCAAACTGGGAGATGTTCTTAGGATGTCCACCAAACGAGGTCCATAGTGACAACTCCCAAGTAGTCCTCTTTGGCCAGATTCATAAGTATGGGCTCTTTTTCACAGGCAAGAAATTAAGGTAAGAATTTTTAGACCCATAAGAAGGCAGGAGTTCTACTTATGGTCCCCATCTCAAGCTGAGAGAAAAAGTAGAAAAGAACTACCTGAGAACAATGGAGGATTATCCAGGAAGAAGGCCACACACAGGCTCCCAAAATGCAAGTCATTCTCCTTGCAACTTTAAATTTTTACCATTTTATGCTGCAGGGTGGGATGAAAATCTACAGATGCTAGCCTTGAATGTGACTAAGACGCAGGATTTGGGGGAGGGCATTATGCAAATAAGGCTCTACCAAAATTGTGCTTTCCAAAAATAAGCAAAACAAAAGCATTTCTAAGGATCCTGTCAGTTAATAGCCACTAATGAAAGCTGAGGATGCTGTCAGGGCCACTTTGGAAATAGGACTTTTGAGATGCAAGGTTACTAGCAGTGCCCCATTCTCTGAAAGGGGTTGCAACTATCTGAACTAATGTTTTCTTCATTAACTCTTTTTTTTTTTAAACTGCTGAAGGTCTAATTTTAAATTCCACACAGATTAAAACCCAGGTTAAGCATACTTAACATTAAACACATAGGCCAAAACACATGCAGTACAAGGATGAGAAGAGCAAATGCTCACATTGGTCTTCCTCTGATACACATCTCTCTCTACTTTACTATCCCACCAGAAAACAAGGGTTGGATCTTAACTGCTAGCATTCACTAAGCACTTAGAGAGCTATTTTAGTCACTGTGTTAAATGTTTTCTATGCTTTCCCTTAGCTAAACCTTACAGCCAACCTATGAAGTTGAAACAGAGGCACAGAGAGGTTAAGAGACCGAGCTAATAAGGTGTGAAGCTGGGATTTGAACACAGAATCCGCCCTCTGGACCACTACTCATTCTGCCTCTGTTGGCACAATGCATATTGGAATTCAGTTGTAAAACTGTGAAAATTCAACCCATAATTAGCTAAGCATGAACAACTGCATTTTGTGTCTCATTTCAGCATCTCACATAACCCTCCTCAGGCCCATTCCCCTTGCCTATAAGGAAGGTCAATATTGTGGTTGACCTGTGGAGAAAGGTGAAGATGACCTGAAGCCTCAGCCTGAAACCATGCCCTGACCGATTAGCAGTGTCTAAGGGTGCAGGTTGAAATGAAGGTGGCATACTTGCCAAGAATGTGCCATCGTTTATCTAAACTAACCCCATTGTTCTACAAACAATAAAATTGAGGCCCAAAGAGAGAAAATGAACTGCTTAAAGCCAATGCCAAACCCAATCAGAGCTCAAGTTTTCTTGATTCTAAATTTGCCACTTTTGCCTTACAGTCCTGCAGCCTTCTGCTTGCGAAGCAACATCCTAACCCCCTTCCCTATTTAACAGTATTGTTGTGAATAACCAACGTGACAATGCTCTTGAAATGTCATTGAAATCCATAAAAGCCTGATTTTCTAGCAGGGGGTTATAAAAATCAGCAGCAGCATCAAACCATTCCTTACCAACAAGTTTTATCTTTTGGAAAATTTCCTTTTCAAGGGGATTATATAGGACATTTCTTCCAGTAAAACTTCGGAAGCCTTCATCACCACAAAGACCTTTGCTAATTATTCTTACTGGGGCACCACTTAAGAGTCATGTGAACACTTACATGCCCACTTAGCGATGGCTGTCTAGTGGCCAAAAGTAGTTAATGCAGCTACCCAAGGTGCCTAAAATTACCCCCAGGAAACAGTTTTAACACTAGGAAAATCACCCTCACTCAGTAACTATCTAGCAATTTGAGGAAAGAAATCCATCAACTCTTCAGGGTACCACGATCATTTTTGTAATTTACCATTTGGGGCAGTAGCTAGCACGCGAATGCACCAAAAATGAGCCCAATTTTGTTTTGCGCCCCTTTCTCACTGCATCATCTCTAAGTCCAATTTGGCAAAAAGCATCATCTTAATGCAAGCATTGCTAAGAAAAGAACAGATGGACAAAAAGAAGAGAGAGGCAGATGCACCTTTGGATGGAAGTTAGGTGTGGAACTTCACGCCACCAAAAATAAACAGTAAATTGACACCAAAATTAGTCATTTAGAAGGGCATCCAAGGAATATTCAGTGAACTCAAAACTTCCACAGATGTTGGAGAAATTGCTCACATAGAACTCTCTTCCTTCACACATTTAGCTTGGATTTGTTATAAATATTAAAGAACTTTTATCTGGTTTTCTGCTTTGCTAGCTGAGCAGGCCAACAGTGACACCAAAAGCCTTAATTTTTTTTTTTCAAGACAGACTTTGATACCTCAGAGAGGTTAGTTTTGTGCCTGACACAAGGTCCTATATACAGTAGATGTTTACTAATTATTTGTATGATATAAATTAGCATTGGCCCTGTGTTTAGCACGCTAAGTCCTTAGCACACTACTGGAGTGCTTACCCACACTGTCTTAACTCATCAACAGTGCCTATTCCACACGTGGTTGTAAAGATTACCTTCATTGTACAGGGAGCAAAATGAGGTCACTGAGCCCAGATCACAGCGCTGGTAAGTGAGGAAGGCAGGATTCCAAACCAGCCTCTCGGGTTCCAGGACATCCTAAGCACCACGTTGCATTTTATGAGTTTGATAAAATCTGACATTCCAGTCATTGACTATTTGGAGAAGATTGCATGTGAATTGTGTTCAGTCATGAGATATGATGACCTGATGTAACGTGGCCAGTGTACAATGTGTTTTAGCTTTGACCTTTGAAGCCAGCTTCACAAAGGATTACACTGTTCTTGAAATGTCATTTCTGGTCAGTTATTTAGGTGTCACATGAGGGCTTGTGCCTCTCACATCCCTCTGGCCTTTTGGATTGTTTGCTATTCAGTTTACAAACTGGAAAATAGATCAGTAAGGGGAGGGGAGGACGAAATAGGAGAGAAAACTGGGTACAGAGGTCTGGTAAGCAGTATTGTTACATATACCTGCCCCACAACCACCAAATCATGCCTTGCTATATTATATGGAGGAAAAGAAAAGGTCTAAATCAGCTTTCCCTAGGAAGCTTCTTCATTATTCACATGAAGACAACAAGGGGAAATGCTGAAGGAGTCTTCCTTTTGAAAATTTGTTCCCTGGGCAACATTCATTCATCTCTTACCCTTTGATCTATCTGCAAATCCTTGGTGCAATCTGCTTCCTGCATCAGAACTCAGCACAAGCCTATCATCCTATCATGGACAGATTAAAGCCTCACTGAAAAGTAATAATAGAGATGGGAGGAAGTTTCCTTGGTTCTTGTTTTAGCTTTCGGGTCCCTCATCAGAGAACTGCACAGGCTTTGCCAAGATAAACAATAAAAAAAAAAAAAAAAAAAGCATTAGCCTGGCCCTAGAAAGTGGTCTTTGGAATGAGAGAAGAGTTTTCTCTATGTACTGTGCTCGCCTCTGTTCCCGTATTTGCTCATCTTCTGCTGTGATCATGTGATCTGGAAAGATCAAGCTGGAAAGGTTTCAGCACTGCATGGTGGTGTGGGTGGCCAGCCACCGCTGAGATCTACTAATTAATACCAAGGCAGGGGCTTTCCCTCCATTTCATCAACGATCAGTACACTAATTTATCATGAGGACAGTTTTGCTACTCGGAGACACTGAGGGAAAAGGCATCTACTTCTCAACCATGCTCAGATTGGGTCAACCAGTGAATATGTTTACCAGAGATTGAAAGGGTGGAATAGAAGGTGTCAACTACTCAACAGCCAATTCATGATAACAAAATGTTTATATCTTCCAAATTAATAGGTATCAAGGATGTTTGATCCAGTATCAGAGCTAGGAATCAAGGATCCCATGACCAACTCAATACCAGGGACACCTGATCCCAGATGTTTTAAGAAGAGTCCATTAGAATTAACAATACCATGTTCTCCAAATGCTGTTGGGTGGATCTGAGGATCATGCTGACAACTCTTTGTTAGGGACCATATAAGAGCTGGTTCTGTCTCCAGAGGATTCTGACATGGCCTCTGTTCAAGAAGACAAGGAAAAAAAAAATACCTTGTACACTTGGATTCCCAACCTTCTCAGTGCCCTCATTGGTCAAGTGAAAACAAATTAAAAGCAGAAATCTTAGGAGTCAATCCTGAAGTTGTTGAACATCTTTTACCAAGCTGGGTGCTCCTGGCCAACAGAAGCCTTAACAGTGTGGCTGGAAATGAATACAACTTAAAGGTGATAATGAATATTCAACCAAGCAGGTGACGTTGAGCCTCACACTTGCAGCATTTTCCGCCTAAATTATCCAAGCTTCAGAGACTCATTACTACTCATTCCAAAATCAAGTGCTATTTCAGCTACATCCAAGACCAATCTTAAGGTGGCATGCCCAATCATCACCACCACCTTTGGGAAACACTTCCCTTTCTTCAACCTCTCCCTGATCAAACCTGGGGTTTGGTCACTAAGGCTCATGAATGCTTGAATGGGATGCTCAAACATAAGGCACACCTAATAAGAGCCCCAGTACAAGTGAGTTGCCACTACTGTATTGAAATTCTTCAACTTGCTATAAGTAAGCAAGAGAGTTTGAAAAAGTATCACTCTCAGGTGAATTGAAGCATCTCTTAAAGGGGAGACCCATGGCCCATACAATCAAACAAAAATGGTGCAGTGTTTCAGACAGAGAGGGATTCCCATTACATAAACCCCATGAAATTCATTGTTGGAATCACTCCATTTACAGAAGGTCAGGGCTCCTTCCCAAGTTCCTCTGAATAGAATCTGAGTTGGTCCCTGCCTTTGGTCTTAAAGTGGTTGGGTCTCCATGCAATCTCACCAGAATTGGGGGAAATCAGCACATATGACTCAGAATTTTTTTAAGTTCAGTTCACGTTTTTGTTTTCTTTGTGTGTGTGTGTATTATCTACACATATATGAAGAAAAGGGCTGGAAGCCTCCACTTGTCTCAGAGGTGACACTTTGTCTTTCTGCTTTACTTCTTGCTCCACTAAAACATTTCCAAGCAAAATTTCCACCTTTCAAGTCTTAGCTGGAAATCAGCAACCAAATGTCTTTGGGGGATATCAAATGCTGGGGTTTAGCAAAAACCTTTTGCATGTCTGGTCAATTTGTTTTGTGTTGGAAGGACATTTAATCGATATCTGTCTGATTCGCTTACACATGTATCATCTAAAAGTCATTTTGAAAGAACCATTTCACTCCCAGGAAACTTTTATACATCTGTTTCTGGAGATATGTAAGAGATACTATAAATTTTCTTGTATCAAGAGAATGACCATTCAAATCCCTCACGCATCCAGAGCTTAAGGAAATGAAAGATTTTAGGACTGCTCTAAACCTATAACATCATACAAATTCTCCCATTACTCCTAAGTGCATAAATGATTACTCCATCTCTTTATTTTTATATAGAACAAAAGGCAACTATTAGACAAAAGTGATGGTACTGACCAATTCCTAACCAACGGACTTCCGCAAATCCCTTGAAACTTTGCATGTTCCCTCACATCCTCAATAAAGGGCCAGTTCAGATTATAAATAGATAGAAATAATCCCATTTTATTCCCCAAGGAAACCATATTTTCAAAACTCCACAATTTTGGCATAACATTCAGGCCCCATCTTAGTCTACAAATACATTTCTGCCATGAAAAACCTACTTAAGCATCATGTTTCAAATGAGAAGTATTAAAACTTAGAGCAAGAAAAAACATTACATTCAATTTGCCTTTCTTTGTGGTTTTTCTTTCTTCAGTCATTGGTGTCCAGCAATATATTAAGATTTCTCATAAAATAACAACTAATAATCACTAACAGACTAAACCAATCATGTAGTCTATGAGCCCTTAACTCCATTAACCTATCTACTCTTGACACCTACCTTCTGAAATATATCCAATTATCACTCCCATTTAACAGAGAAGAGAACTCAGGCAATCACCGTGCCTGTAAGTGGCAACAATGGGGTTCAAATCTACTCTGTCTGACACCACAGCCTGGCTCCTTACACTAGTCTGCCTCCAAGGAAAACAGTAACAGAAACATATTTCAAAAACTACAGAAAATAGGAAATAAAAAACAACCCATTAATCCACCCTAACACAACATGTTGGAGCATTTGGTGATTTTCTTCATGAAGCTCTCTCCTTACATGTATGATAATAATGAATATTTTCCTTTTTTCAATTAACATTATATCAAATATTTTCCATGTTACCATAGAAACTTCATGATAGTCACTTTTTTTTTTCATTGGCTGCACAACATTTCACTAGGTAGACAGACCATAAACTATTATCCACTTGATGTAGCAGCTAGGTTGTTTCAATGTTTCATCCAATATTAAAAATATTGAACATCTTTGTGTACATACATTCTTTCTTAGAATATGCTTAGAATTGATGGTCAGAAATGAAATCACTGTGTCAAGGAGCGTGGATCTGTTAATAGCTCTTACTAAACCACTTCATTCCTTTCTAAAAATTTATACCAATATCCGCAACTGCCTTTTTTATCCTCAGTAGCATTAAGCATTATCTTTTATGTGTTTGTGTTGTTTTAACAAGTAAAAGCGAAAGTGGGGTTCAGTGGTGTGTACAATCGCATTTCTATGATCACTAATGAGATCAAAGTTTTTCCATGTTGAAATTATTAGATGGATGTTGATACTCTCATTTATAAGATGAGGAAAGAGAGGTTCAACATAAATGATACAAATAGCACTAAAACTTAAAAAAAATAGCACTAAAACTGGTTCTAGAATCAGTTTTTCCAGTTAGTATTTGTTAGTTAAATAAATAAAAGAAAGAGTAAATGGAAAAAAAAAAAAAGAATGAGCATCTCATTCCAAGTTTCCTGCCATTAAGCACACTGCTTTCCTTATCCCGCTCCTGTTCCCTTAAATTCTAAATTATTTTTTCCAAGTCTGCCACAATCAAGGAAGAATATTGTGAGTTATCTCCCCCTGCAGTGGAACAGGGCATCTGACATCATAAACAGAATACTGGAATGATCTAAATAGACCAAGCTCAGTCTGGTTCTTACTCTGCCTGTATTGAGCTGCACGACCCTGGACCAGGCATGTGTCACATTTTCCTCGACTATGGAAAATGACTAAATGATTTCTCAGATCTTTGCCATTTCCAACTGATTATGGTTATAAAATAGAGAGCTGCATTGGGCACCAAAACAGATTATCATTCCCCCGCCTTGTATCCGAATGACACAAAGTCACGCCACAGAATAGTTAAGACACAAAACAGGTTTTAAAGCTGCAGCCCCTTTTCCACCAGATCATCATGGTGATTGGAATGCTTTCCACCAATCACGAATATAAAAGAAGAGGTACTTAGCCACTTCTGAGCCCAGTAACACTGCTTCCCATGGCTTCGCATAGTCAGTGGATGGATTAGAACGTGACCTAGCAGAATACAGACCTGGGTCAGATGGACATGGGTTTGGACCCAACCTCTGGCTCTTCCTCATGGTAAGACCCTGGGAAAGTTACCATCCAACTGAGGCTTAGTTCAGGCTCAGGCAGGTCCAAGTCCCAAATATCCATCACATATGGGTAAGAATTATACCTCCTTATGGAGTGTCTTTAAGCATTCAAGGTAATAATACTTTATAAAGTTCTTGCCACGTGCCATGCACTATGGAACATGTTTCATAAAGGTCACCAATGGTCACCATTAATTAGTAAACTAGAAGTTATTCCTCAGAACCACGAGAGGGAGAGTGACAAATGGACAATTCAGAGGTGACTCAGCTGTCCGCTCACCCAACAGTCTCTTTCAGCCAGTTAGAGGTGGCCTGCTTCTCCTTGTAGGGCACAACCTCTGAGGAACTCAGGCCTCTGTAGACACCGAAGCACTGCTCTGGGGCACATTTTCTGGGGCTGAGTTAGTGCCCTCTCTCATACAACAAACACTTTGTGGTGCTAATGGAAATTTAATCTCTGTGGCTTTTGGGATTTAAACCGAGCCCTGAGTCCTGGACCTGATCTTGGCTCATCATCTCAGACTCCAACTGGCTCTTTGAACTGTTATTACCCTGATCCTTCTACTTAGGCTCCAGAAAGTGGTTGAAGGTGTTTTCAAAAGGAAACTGCTAGAAGCTGATTCTGGAAACCCTTGGCATAATTAAACACCAGAGATTCACTGAGAACCAGAGGAGCTCCAGGTCACAAATTGCCACAGTGACTGTTTACATGATATTTCACAGAATATTCATTTCTATTCCACAGAGGCAGAAGTATCCCTTTGTTAGCAAACAGGCCTGCCTTCATCGCTTGGCCAAATTATTTCTTTGGATAATTGGGAGCCAGAGAATTAGAGAGAAGAAACTTGGAGGTGCGTGCTGATGAATGATTAGCTACAGAGAACAGAAGGTCTTCTACTCAGTGGCAGAGGGCAGAGGAGGGTAACAGCAAGAAAAGTCTCCTTCAGTCTCACTGACTAATAGGGCTGCAAAGGACCTCAGCTGCAGGGGGTTTTGTTGTCATTGTTTGGGTTTGGTCTAATTTGGTTTAGATTGCTAGAGCTTGGTTTTGACTTCTTATTTGTTTTATTTTTGTCTATATGTCAGTACAGTGCCTGTTCCAATCAGTCCCCCTCCCACCTGCCTTTCTCCACCACAGATTGAGCACCACTGTTTTGGGCCCTGGGTCAGGCACTCGCTTCTGTTTACTCTCAACTCCTTCTTTCCTGAGTGTGTTTGGCACAATAATACCTACCTCCCAAGGTAGTGGTGAGGTTCAAGTAACTCGTCAAAGGATATGGACTAGAAGAGCCAGAGTCAGGATTCATATCTATAGCCTTCTTCTCTCAACCAAAAGAAGGTGGATGCCCGTGTAAGAATAGGGAAGGGACAAGAAGAACACTGTTCCTAACTGCATCGGCCCAATAGGACTTTACATCTGAGTGTAGTTAAGCAAGAGCTTCTGCAAAGCCAGGAGCTGGACTGGATGAGAATGAGAAAATGCCCCAGAAGTCTAGAAGGTGAGAGGTGAATCGTCCATTTTTGTATCCCCCACAATGGGGCCAGCACAGAGTCTAGGCACAAGCATCATGTGTCAGAGCAGATTAATTGGCAATGACTGCCTGAAATCCTGTCTCAAGAAGGATTCTGGAGCCCCTGAATGGCTCAATGGAGAAGGGTTTTGTGATCATTTATTGATGTCTGCTATGGGCCAAGGGAGAGAGGCTAGAACCAAGCATGTCATCTATTTGCCATCTCCAGGAATCAAAGCTATATTATGTTCCTCAAAAGACCTTGAGACTTCTACTTATAAGATAAATAATTTCTAGAGATATAATTTATAGCATGGTGACTACAGTTAATAATACCCTATTACATATTTGAAAGTTGCGGTACACCTGAAACTAATACAAAGCTATATGTCAATTCTATCTCAATAAAACTTGGAAAAAATAAATTAACTTTAAAAAAAGAAGAAAAAGACCTTTAGATACTATTAAGAATGGTGACAAAGGCAGTTTCTTCCTTTAACTATTCATAAAGGCAACTCTTCTGCTAAACACTGCCCCACTTCTCAACACATAGTTCGTTGGCCTCATGCCTTAGATCAGTCTCCCCCTCTCTGGTTTTTCAGGAATTTCGCATAGGACAATTCTTTCCTCCAGCTGAATTTCCAGAAAGTTACTTGCAAAGCAGAGAACAATCTGGGGGAAGAAATGGGGAAAAAGAGAAATGTTTTTTCAAGTGTAATACACAAAACTATGACATGATTTTTACAGTCTACTGCTGAAATATTTTTGGATTATAGCAACTCAAAGAGTTGGCCCCTTAAGCCAAAAACAAATGGATTGCATTTCCTTGCCCCACTATAGACATGATGCAGGCTTTAATTCCTTCAACAAACATATATTGAACTCCTGTGATTGTCCAATATTGGTCTAGGAACTAAAGACACAAAGATGGATATTGACAGTCCCTTTTCATGAGGAGCTCACATCTTGTGAGAAGGCAGACAGCAAACAGCAAACCAAATTCAACAAGGTAAATAAATGCTCTGGTGGGTTCTGTCCCTGTTAGAACAGTGAAGGAAACCTACTCTGATCTGATGAAGAGGGCCAGGGAAGGTTTCACAGAGAAAGAGGTCATAAGACCCACGAAACTAGATCTTAACGAGTCATAGGAATTTTCCAGATGAAGAGGAAGGATGAACAGACTGAGAGGAAGAAACAGCATGTACAGAAGCAAGGAGGAATGAAAGGACAGAGGGGAAAAGAGTTTATTTTGGCTGCTATTTATTTTCCCCTCTTGGGAAGGGATGTGGATGGGAACCAGATTGGACCAACTTGTGACGGGCACTTCATAATCAGTAGGTGAGATTTAACCGTCCTTGCTGGAGTTCTGATAAGTCCTCTGCTTGCATACCCAATCATTTTACCCTAAATACCCATTAAAAAAGATGAGAAAATAAAATTTACCAGGATCCCATTGAGGGACAACAGTGCGGTTGTCCAGAAGAAATTCCTTGGCAAACTAATTTTAGTTCAAGCTAAGATCCCAAAGAACTCAGCGAATGGAGACATTCAGGTTCAAGAGAATGGGGAGTCTTTTGCACTAGAGAAGAAAGAGGGAAAGAGAATGGGAGAGAAAGAGCCAGTAGAATATAGACAGCTAGGTGCTCTGTGAGGAGACCCCTCCCTGTTGCCCATCAGCAAAGTGTTTCTAAGTAAAATAAAGATAGAGATAAATCCTGATATCCGAGCAGATTCCTTGGAGGAGTTGAGCTTGGTTTTCTGGCAACAGAGGTTGGCACAGGAACCGCCCATAGGTGGAGATAGAGAGAAGGATGAGAAAGCAGGAGGTGCCAGAGGCCCCAGAGGCTGTGGAATTTCACCAGATCTCAAAGGGGCAAGAGACCTCAGCTGACATCTGAGTTATAGGTCCTATCTTCTGAAGCGTGGAAAATGCAAGCGGGGAGGAAGCAGGATGTTCATCCTGCCAGCATCCCTGTTTCTGTCTGAAACCTCATTAAAGGTCAAATGCTGTAATGGGCAAATGTCTATGGTGGGACAGGCATCAACAAATGTCTCAAAACACCTGAGTGACTTTGGCTCACTCACTGTGCATAGACACTGACTACTGGGGGCGTCAGACATTAGCAATAGTGACCACCTAGGCAGTGTCACTGAAGATGTATGTCTGACCCAAGAAACAGCACATTACAAAGCGGAGGTTTATGCTAAACTTCCTAGAGACTGAGCCACAGGAGGCCCAGCCTCAGACATGCCCGTTTTCTATTCTAAAGAACTGGGTTGATACGACCGGCCCCCTCCACCAGTGCCAACTATAAGAACAAGTTCATTAAAAAGCAATGAAACGAACGACCACAAAGACTGTTGTGATTAAAAGGTCCACTGAGCTCTCTTGCTGGTTGGCACTGGGATCCGCCAAGAAGGAGGCAGAATCCAGAGTAATGAGGATTTTTTAAAGCCCTTTGCAAATTGCCTCCGATCAAAATACTTTATTATCATAATCACTCCCATTGCCAATTTGGAAATGATGATCTGGAATGACAAAGTGCTCTTTAAGTGTTTAAAAAACAAAAATCACAAGGAGGAGGTGCTTGGCAGAAATCTGCCTTTTGCTTAAAGCCGTAAGTCATATTTAGACTTTGCCTTCCAGAACGTCTATGGCGTGTTCGGTTTTATCCTACTGCCAGAAGCTACATATCTTTCTTTCTTCCGTTTTTCTTCCTTCTTTGGCAGCATTCCTAGAGGACTGCTCATTCCCAAGTTCAGAGGCCCTTCTTGGTTGTTCACTTTCACATGGTCTTACATGCAAAGATTTGCTGCAATGACTCTGTCACCTCCTGGCTTTTCCCTCCTTCTTGCAGACCGGCTGAACCCAGGCGAGGAGAAGATCAGCCGTGGCTGCAGCATGCGCTTCTCCTCTTCTCTGGGTTCCTCCAGGATGAGGGCCCAGCCCGATGCACTCCTGCACCCCCAGAGCCCTACCCTGAGTGGTAGACCCAGTGAACACGCATCTTCCTGTTCTCACAGGTCCATCTGACCCCGTGCCGCCCTGACTCTCCCCACCACCTGCTGCGGCGAAGCAGCAAATCTTCTCTTTGCTTCATCACCTGGCCCCTCCCTGATATCCCTTTACCCTCCATCCCACCCTGGGGCCGCCAGACTCATCCTGTTACACACCATTCTGGGCTTCTCTTTTCTTCACGAGCAGCTTTCTGCTTTCCCCCTAAGGTCAGAAACCTCTTTATACTGGCCCCATGGATGGAGCCCATACTACGGAAGCTTTTTTTTTTAAAAACAGGGAAATTTTTTTTTTTTTTTTTTTTTTTAGAATAAGAGTTGACACACACTGTTAACATTAGTTTCAGGTGTACGACATAGTGATTGGACAAGTCTGTATGTCCTGCTGTGCTCACAAGTATAGTCACCATCTGTCACCATACACTATGACAGTACCATTGACCACATCCCCTAGGCTGCACCTCTTATTCCTGTGACTTACTCATTCCATAACTGGAGGCCGGGATCTGCCACTTCCCTGCACCCATTTGTCCTTCCCCCCACCCCTTGTCCCCTCGGGCAACCATCAGTTTGTTCTCTATATTTATAGTTCTGGTTCTGCTTTTTGTCTGTTTATTCGTTTGTTCTTTAGATTCCACATATGAGTGAAATATGGTATCTCTTTTTCTTAATATGACTTATTTCATTTAGTCCATCCATGTTGTTGCAAATGGCAAGATCTCATCCTTTTAATGGCTGCATAATATTCCATTATATATACATCTTCCTTATCCATTTGTCTGTTGAACAACTAGGTTGCTTCCATATGTTGGCTATTGTAAATAATGTTGCAATAAACATAGGGGTGCATATATCTTTTTGAGTTAGTGTTTTCATTTTCTTTGGGTAAATACCTAATAGTAGAATTATTGGCTCATAAAGTATTTCTATTTTTAAATTTTGAGTAAACTCCTTACTGTTTTCTACACTGGCTGCACCAGTTTGTATTCCCACCAACACTGCGTGAGGGTTCCTTTTTCTCCACATCCTTGCCAACAGTTATTTCTTGTCTTTCTTATCTTAGCCATTCTGACAGGTGTAAGGTGATATCTCATTATGTTTTGATTTGCATTTCCCTGATAATAGAGAAGCTCATTTGATCACATCCTCTGTCAAGACCACCTTTTGTGGTTCCCTGCTTTTCTTCCACTCAGGACACCACCTTGCATTGCCCCCTTAGCAATATGCTGCCATCATGGACCAAAGCCCAATTTAGTCCTAGCCTAGTTGTGACTCTGATCCCAACCTTCAATCCTCCACTTACTAGGAAGGGGAATAGAAAATCCTCAGCGCTCCTCCAACCTTACCTCCTACTTGTCATTAGTGCATTGTTGTACTCCACCACACACTTTTCTTCCAATAAATCACAATCCTTCCCAATTCCAAGCCTCTGCACATTCTCTCACACCAGCCCAAAACACTCCTTTTCCTCCCCCTGCTCTATCAAAATTCTATTTATCCTCCACAGTGCAGTGTAATCCCGATCGCCATCACCAATCATTTCTCAATCAATCCATGTTCAGCCTGCTGATACGGACTTCCCAGGAAATGCATCCAAAGCATGTCACTTCCTGTTAAGAAGCCAATGGCTTCTAAGCTGAGCACTGAAAACAGTGGGTAGACTCTAGTCTGTGGCAGGCATTGTCTCTTTCTTGAGAAGCCCACTGTCTACCAAGACATAAGAAACACGGGTGTGCGGATGACATTGTTGTGTATACAAAAGAGGAAAGGTTTAAATTAACCACTGATATGGAATTGTATCAAGTGTCTGTGTTTCTTGGGAAGGAGAAGAAATACCTGGTTAGAATAAGAGGAAGGAATCCACCACCTCTTACGGAAATGACTGCTCCTGGCATGCCTGGACCAGAAACAAAGAGGCAAGAGTTATCAAGGAGGCAGAGTTGTTAGAGGCCAGGAAAAAAATGAAGTTTAGGTCCCAAGTTGTGTCTCCCTACATTATTTCCTTCCTGCTCTCTATTCCAGGAGAATCTAAGCCCACTTGTTTGGAAATAGCTGTCCAGACAGTTGATGTGGCCCACCTGCCACTCCCTGGTCCTCTGCCCTCCTGATCAGTTGGTGCTGGACAAAGGGAGGTGAGCCTAGCTAGAGCAATGAGCCTCCCTACCCTCCTCACCCTGCCACACACACACCTTCAGCAGCCAGCCATTTTAAAACGAAGGGTATTATGGTAAAAATACACTATGCCAAAAAGTCAAAATTGCTATTAATTGTAACATTATAGGTAACAATGATTAGATTCATCATGCTGTACAATAGTTTTATTTAAGTCACTGTCAAAGGCAAGAATACCTGTGAACTTCAAAAAGTTCACTCACTTCCCTCTAGCCATATCCACCTCCTTGCAATTTCTCAAATTCTCCAGGCACTCTCAGATCTCAGAACAATTAAACATCTCTACCTAGATAGAGCTAGCTCATGCGAGTCCTGTGTTGGATATTCTCTGTTCTCTGTCCCTCCGATCCACTCTCCACTGCCCACCACTCAGCCGCCAGAGCCTGACATCTGTAGGCGACATTACTCACACTCTCTTGCCTTCTGGTTTCTGGCTGGGTTGACTAAAGGGAAGCAATGGCAAGAATTAAAAGTCGGGTAGAAAGAAGATTGGGGTATTTCTTCCCCCAGTTCCCTTCCTATCAGATACAATTTGGCAATGGTTATGATGCCCCATTGGAGGCCAGAGCCCATGCAAGAAGGTAGCGAACAGGCTGAGCACTGAATATAAGAACCTCTGGTAATCTTCTTACTCAGAGATGAATACAAGGATAGGCAGTGGTCCCCTAGTTTTTAGCCAGAATCTTCTACTGAAGAGTCTCTTTAAGAACACTCCAGTCCTGTAAACATAAAAGGTTACGAACCAAAAATTCAGATTGGATTAAAAAAATTACAAAGGAATTTTGAAAGAAGTAGCAAATTCAGTTGACCCTTCTCTTCTTCCTCTTTGTCCTGAGTTCATCATTGTGCTCATCAGAGACCCAAAGTGAGATACCAAATACCCAAGTATTTACTCTTTCATTCATTCATGTATTTGGCTGATATTTACTGAAAGTCTTTCATGTGCCATACACCCTGATAGGCATTAGCAATATGTTGGTTAATAAAGTAGACATACACCCTGCCTTCCCAGAGCTTCCAAACTTGTTAGGAATCACAGACATTTTTGTCTTTTTAAAATATAAAATGATAAATTATGAAAAATGACATGATAGTAAATATTTACTAGTTTTGTCCGCCTGGCATCTGTTTTTCCTTTTTAAAAAAAAAATTTATTTATTTTAGAGAGAGAGTAAGCTCGAGCAGGAGGGACAGAGGGAGAGAGAGAGACTCAAGCAGACTCCACACTGAGCGCAGAGCCTGAGGAGGGGCTCGATCTCATGACTCTAAGATCATGACCTGAGCCAAAACCAAGAGTCAAATGCTTAACCAACTGCACCACCCAGGCGCATCTCCATTTTCCCTTTTGATAACTGTACCTCCTTCCCTGTTCATAGTCCCTGTCATTTGGGGAGCTCCTACTCTAACATTCTAGGAGTAGGGTGGGAACCAGGGCTTGGCCTATGAGAATATGGCTTGGCTTTAGTGATTCATTCTATTCAAGGTGTACATCACCCAAGCCAGTCTCTTCAGAGCCAAGGGCATCAGATATAGCTGCTCTATGGAAATGGTGAATCTCTTTCCACTAGGATTGCTGAGCTGGTGGGATGTAAATGTGAAGTGATCGTGGGACCACCAAGTGGGGAGAACCTTCAGGGAATGGTGAATCAATGTGAAAGAAAGCAGAGCTAGAGTTAGAGAGGACAGATTCCAATGGATGGATGTAGTATCCTAAATCCAATCATCCCTAAACTAGTTACATGAGTCAATTCCCTTTACTGGGTAGTTTAGGTTGAGTTGGGTTCTACTGCTGTGAACAATACTGTCCAGAGGGCAGTGTGCAGGGAACTAGGAAAGGACAACAGAGAGGGGACTACATTATCTTAGGAAGCAAGGGAAGCTTTCTGCTGACTTAAGAGTTTGGAGAAAGGCAGAAGAAGGCCCCTCACACTGATTATGTACCACATAAAAATTCTTTCTAAAAGCAATCACAGTTAAAATAAAATTTATTTTTGTTCTGTCTTCTAATTCAGGATCTATTCCCTGTACCTGCGGATCGGTTATCACCTGAGTTAATCATTCCTTCTCTACTGTCATGCTTTCAAGTCACCAAAAAGGAGTCCTTGAGTCAACCCTCTCCCTGAGTCATAAAGTTTATCTGAGTGACCAGCAAAATGGATATGAAGCTGTCCTCATACCTGAGTGCTTACTTCTAACTTAAGAATTCTCCAAGGAGCTGGCGCTTAGCAAGTTGGTATTTTTTTAAAACCTTAGAGAAGGACAAATAAAAGTGAGAAAGCCTGGCCTCACCCATACGTAGCTGTTGGCAAATAGAGCACAACACTTCACCACTTGGGCAGCTTTTTAAAGCTGCTGACATCTGGATAGGAGTTATTATGACAGACGAGAAGCATATGGATGTTTGATTTGTATCTGTCCCAGATTTCTTTCGGATCAAAGATAGATGGATGGGTATCTCTTGTGTGTGCATAGCATCTTTACACACACACACACACACACACACACACACACAATCACAATCACAGTCACAATCACAAAATGACGTTTTACTTCTCAGACTTGAGATTGTGTACCTGGAAGCAAGGAAACCCTAGTTTCAGATTCTTTCCCTAGGGACTCTTTGTCACAACTAAGAAAGCAACCAAAGTCAACATAAAGTCAGAAAGCCAGCTCAGGGAGGGGGACATTGCTTTGGATGGGTTAGCACCTGCACTGGAAAAGCAGGGGTCCTTTCTCTGCATGATAATCTAGAGGGTGATATCTGGGCAGTGCTGGAGGCTTTCCAGCTCAAGGATATATATTCTGCTCAGAGACATGGCCTCCTTTTTCTTCTCATAAAGAAAGCCATGAAGTTGAATTCAGTCACAGGCCAAGGGGCAGAAGGCCCAAGTTCAATATCAATTGGGAATAAATATATTGCACAGCCCCAGGGATTATTCCCAAGGTGACACTAGGATTCCTACATGGTTCTCCTCCCTGATAGACACCAGGGTCCCCAGAGCACATCAGAGACCCCTGGCAGTGAACAGTTAGAATGATCTGCTCCAGGGAGAGCAAACAAAGGGCTGCTTTTAGCCAAAAATTCTTCTCTTCTAGCCAATCAGCTGTCAGTTATAACACATTGATCTACACATTTCCAAGGCAGGATTACTCACCCCAGAGCAATGCAAATACCTCATGGACACAAGTGGCTATAGGAATCTAGCCAATGTCAAAGGCCCCCCGCCACCTGAGTCTATTGCCAAACTGCTTTGCTGACAGCAACTCCAAAGGCATCCACTTTTACTTTACTCACACAGGCTTCTGACAAGACAGACCTGGAACCATATTTCATCCTAGCCCTGACCTACTGGGCCCGTGGGCAAGTTAGCTAATGTAACTGAGCTTCAGAGTCTTCTTGTGTAGAATGGAACTGGAAGTACCTGCTGCACAGACAGTTATGGGGGTTAAATGATGAAGGCATGTAAGTGTCTAACAGAAACTGCTATATATGAAGGTTCAAAAAATGTTAGCCTCCTACATTTACCTCCTTCAGCACTGTAGAAACTGACAGGTTTACCCCAATCTAAGATAGTCACAGCCATGTAACTTGTTTATATGTCTAACACTAAGATCTTATGGGAGTGCCCAGGGAGGGGGAGGGTTATCTTCTTGTTTCACGTGTTTTTGGTTAATAGTGCCCCAGAAGCCTTTGAAATAACAAGAGAAATTAAGTGGGATGAGCAATAACAATATCAGAAATGCCAGTTGACTTTTGAACTGAGCCTGGCAGGATGGCTCCAGCAAAAAACTACTGGCAAGAAGAAGGACCCTTCTGCCACCAATGAGGTGATGACTGGAGAATCCACAGTCAATGTTCACAAGTGCATCCACAGAACAGGCTTCAAGAAGCATGCCCTCGGGCACCCAAAGAGACCCAGAAATTTGCCATGAAGGAGAGGGGAGCTCCAGATGTGTGCGTTGACACAAAGCTCAACAAAGCTGTCTGGCCCAGAGAGTACAAAATGTCCCGTACCATATCCCTGTGCGGTTGTCCAGAAAATGCAATGAGGATGAAGCTTCACCAAACAACAGGGAATATGGTCCGTGATATTGTGATAACATTGTACGGCAACAGATGGTAGCTACACTTGCGGTGAACCCAGCCTAACATAGAGAGTTGTCAAATCACTATGTTGTACACCTAAAACGAACATAGCATCAATTTAAAATAAGTAATAATAAATAAATAACAAACAAGGCCAAATTTTTTTGAAGTTATGAAACTGCCAAAAAAAAAAAAAAAAACAACCGAACCAACCAATTAGCTTAGGTACATAGCTAGTTGCTCTCCACGTAGCCAGATGTATATTCATTCACCAAATTCCTTGTTAGGTGGAGATTTAGAAATTCTTCTGGCTTCAAGCAGCTTAACATAAGCTCTTAGTCCCAATCAGGTTCTGCATGCAGTAATGTAGGTTGGCCTCTGCTGAAGTAGGAGTCAAAATCCAGTCTAGTCTCCACTCGCCAAGCCAAGAACCCTGGCTAAGGTTCTGTCTCCCAGAGGAAGGGGCACCTGTTTCTACTTCACACAAAGGCACCATATAGACTGTCTCCAAGGCCACAGTCCGACTCTTTCTTCATGAGCATTCTCTCCTTTCCTTTGCCCTCAGGTCCAACTTTCTGGTTTCATGTGGGCCTACACCAATTGCTTTAAGGAGTTCTGGGGTTCTCGGGCTTTACTCTGCTTAGGCTTAAAGCTGATATTTTCCAGCAAAAGAGCTTGTCACCATTAACACAAAAACCTTCCCTGCTCCCCTTCTCTTTGTTATAACATACCTGCCGTACCTCAGGGCCTTTCCACATACTGTTCCCTAGCCTAGAACAAGCAGTCTTCCTGTGGTAGAATCCATCTTGTGTTTCAAGTATTGACTTAAACATCAATACTTTCGAGGGGACTTCCCAGGCACCCCAGTTTCAATGGGTTTCACCCTCATCCATATTATTTTCTGTCACCTTATGCCATTTGTCGTAAGTGCCATGTAATATACAAAAAATAATTTATAATCACATACTGATTTTTTAGTTTCTGCCTTCTGCTTTAAACTCTAAACTCTCTGAGAAAAGCGGCCATGTCTGTTTTATTCACCAGTGTGTTTCTAGCACATTCCCTGGCACAGCCTTCACCTTTCTATTTACTGAATAATGAATGAATGAATGGATGTTGGAATCACTCCTCCTCAAGAAATCTTTCTTGGGCTGCATTGTACCCACTTCTAAGGGAGTTCATTCTCCTTGGATATATGAGACACTCCCACAAACAGGCAACCAAACTCCAGAGGAGCCTCCCCACTGTGTCAGTCAGGCCCCATTGGAAACACAAAGTGCTCTAAGTTGTATGGAGATAAGAATTTATTAAAGAAATCAGAACATATGCAAGTGTGGGAAGAACTGGGAAAATGGGGGTCTGGAAAGGGGAGTCAGGAAAATCAAAGACACCAGTCAACTAACATGCACCTGCATTAGGTGGACACTTTGGAGCAAACAGGATGTTCAAGAGGCCAAGCCCACCTAGCCACTGGAAAGGACCTGGAAGGGGAAATTCATAGACAATCTGTGGAGCTGCCACCTCTGTGGGTCCATGCCAGGCACCCAGTGGTGGGCCTGGGCCCACTAGTGGTCAGAGAGGCCAGAAATCAATAAGATGAGCTAAGTAGAGAGTAGGGAACGCAGCCAAGTCAAGACACACAATGCACTGGATTATCTATCTGTTACCACAGACAACCACGACCTCCCTCTAAGAGGAACAACTGCTCTTCACTGTCACCATCCAAATCTATGCAAAGTCCTCTTGGGCCCAGTCCAACCCAGAACCCCACAGTGAAGGGGATTCAGGGAACATGGCTCCCGCTTTGGCCAGGCTGACATGGCACTGCCCAGTGAACCCATCTGGCCCTGTCAATGGCTTTACTTCTCTGACCACATCTCTAAGGAGGCTGCTGACCTGGATGGATGGCCCAGTCCTGACCACACAATGAACAACAGACACCTTTTTCTGCCTTTATGACTGGCTTCCAGAGCCTCTGTGACCATGTCCCACCACAATTTTGCTTGAGTCTGCAGGTGACCCAGTCTGCCTGAGCCCCACTAAGAGCAAGAGGTGCTGAGCTCGTCTATGTGGTTTGGAGAAAGGAGGGATGTCTTCTCAGTAGAGAGCCTCTGGAAAGAATGAAGAAAGGAATGTACTAACCTAGGGGAGACATGGTCTTTTCTTATTTCCTCATCAGAACTGTCCCTTAGCTGGTAAGCAAGGATTAAATCCACACTTCTGCACTAATAAAAGGTTTTCCTGGTCTGTGTGAACACCCTCTGTTCCTTCTAAAGTCGAACTGACCCTCCCAACCCCACCTTCACAAGGCAGGGCCAGTTCCCACTCTCAGAAAAAGCCAGATAAACCAAATCTTAGCATGCGTCTGATGCCTTCCCCTGCTCATTTGCACATCACCCCTGAGCCCTTGGATGGAAGGGATTTTGTTACCTGTTCATCAGTTCTGCCCTCCAGCTATTGGGCACAGGCTCCGTTCTTCCAGCCTGGCTTCCCCGAGGGCACGTCACAGCCCCCACCCCCCCGCCACCAGGGCTCAGGAACAAATGAGAGCTTCCAAGGCAGCAAAGCACCATACCTCCCTTTTCATTTCCAGGGCAGCTGTCATGACCCTGCTCATCTTCTCCAGAGGTGACGAGCTGTCTGGCGCTGTCCGTCACCCCACTGCTCCAGAATGTAAACCACAGGAGGTCTCCTGCCTGAGAAAAACAATTAACATGAAATACCAGGATTACCGTCTGCCACATTCACAAATCCCTCCAGCTCACATTTGTCTCTCCCGACAATTTATGCCTTCACGGTATCAAGCTGTTCAAATACCCTGTGTTTTCCCTAAACGGACTGACTCGTGGTTCTTGGCACTGTTTGTACCATTTGCTGTAAAAGCCAGAGCTGTCGGCAGCAATGCCCCATCAGAGGTGCTTATGCGTGGAGAGGATTGGTAGGTTTATCTTCCCTTGTTCCACTAAAGTGAAGGCACATGTCCTCTTTCTGGGGAAAGGAAAGCATGAATTTCCAAACCTTTTTTTTTTTTTTTACCACATGGTTTGCATGCATCTCCTTTCTGAGCTACTCAACATGACCGACTCTCCATGGTCCAAGTCATGAAAATAAGAAACTGTCATCACAATGGATGTGGAAAAATAACCCAGTGGTTCTCAACCAGGGATGATTTTTACTCCATGGGGGAACATTTGGCAATGTCTGGAGAAATCATTGACTGTTACAAGGTTGGAAGTAGGAGTTCTATCGGCATCTACTGGGTAGGGGCCAGAGATGCTGGTAAACATCCTACAATGCACAGGACACCTCTCTCCACCTACAACAAACAATTGTCTTCCACCACATGTCCTTAGTGTTGGATTGAGAAACATTGCAAAGAACCCAGTGTGGGTTGGCCTCTCTCACATTCTGCTTCATGTACCTGAGAGCCTCACCTCAAAGTAAGATGGCACCTGGAGGAGAATGAGAGAGCAGGGTTCAATGGCTCACTACTTCCTGATCTCTCTTCTACCTCCAAGAAGCAGTGATCTGAGAGCATGATTAGGCAGAAAGAACGTTTTACCAAAAACAAACTGTGCACATTTGGACATTTATCCCCTGGAGGCTCAGTTTCCTTATTTGCACACTGCGGCTATGAAACAGCCCTGCCTGGCTCACAAGGTTATTGCTGCACTCACGAGAGGTGGCGTATTAAAAAGTTCACTGCAGGAAATCGGAGGGAGAGATGAACCATGAGAGACTATGGACTCTGAGAAACAAACAGGGTTCTAGAGGGGAGGGGGGGCGGAGCGATGGGTATTAAAAAGGGCACGTACTGAATGGAGCACTGGGTGTTATACGCAATGAATCATGGAACACTACATCAAAAACTAATGATGTAATGTATGGTGATTAACATAACATAATAAAATACAATTAAAAAAAAAAAGTTCACTGGAGCTCCAGGCATGTGAAGTGGTAGTTAGGAGAATGCACTGTGGCAATGACGAAGTAAAAGCAAGTACTGTTCATAGCTGGCACAAGAACAAGCTCTCCTGTTGGAGAGAGAATTCTCCCTGACTTCTTGTCCCTCTTCCTCCTGGTCCTTTAAAACACATGGGCACTAGCGTGCGTGCGCACACACACACACACGCACACAACTGATGAGTACACTTGAAGCAGAAGATTCATAAAGCTGTCGGAGGAAAACAATAAAATTGGTCTGCAGAGGACCAAGAGCAAGATGTGTTGTTCCTGGAGAGGGTGAAGACTCAGCGGGACCTGGATGGGGTGAAGGCTCAGCGGGACCTGGATGAGGTGAAGAACTCCATGGAGTGAGATGCTTAAAGGGTATCTGAAGACAGTGAAGCCAACTTTTCCACTGAGTTTGTTTGGGTGATGTAATGTGAATCCACCCACTATCCTGTCCTCAAATTCTCATGAATGCTTTGAGAAAGAGAGAGAGAGAGAGAGAGAGAGAGTGTGTGTATGAAAATCAAGTGCTGAGAAAATCAACACAATGTGGAACAGAGGCAAGACTGGATATAGGAAAAGCCATGAGCATATAAGTCATGCCCTACACACACACACACACACACACACACACACACACACACACACACACACACACAAGCACACAGTCATAGAAATCGTGACAAAAGTCATAGGAATTTGAGGAAGACATTTGAATTAAGGATGTAAGGACGCCCAGATCACAGGAGGGGCAGGAAAGCACCCTGCTTAACTGTAGGTGGGTTCCTGGCATTAGAGTAAGACTTCTGTGTGTTTGTTAAGTTATCTGACATTCCTAGCTAGGCCATGGCACACATCTCCGCTTTCCCAACACCCTACCACCACGTGCTATGGATGGGTCACTGCAGAGATGCCAATTACAAAATCTTTCAAAGCCTATTTAACCAAAAGCGCTATGCAGCTTCCGCCAGTGCAGACAGCCTCTCTCTCCCTGAAGAAGAAAAGATTCTTGAGACTGAAATTCGCTTCCTCTCCCCAGCTAGCCTGGGATGGACTTAATGATATTCGTGATTTTGTCGAAGGAACCATTGTTGGTGTTAATTGTATGGCAGCCAAGATGGCCTTTAAGGAAAAAAAAAGTTTTTAAAAGATCAACATTCGTTAGTTTGGTTCTACATTAAGGGAAGCACATGTGGTGAAGGGAATAATTAGTAAAGTTAATTGCGGCTTCTTGGGGAACCAAGGGGAATCCAGTGAAATGTCCTGACATTCATGCAGAGCAGTATGTTCAGTGCTCCTGCAACTAATTGCAATTAGCAAGTGAGAGAACATACGTAGAGTCTCTATGTGTAATTAATCACATGCCTTTATCACAGTAGACACAGGCTGTGGAGTGACAGGAGACACCTGCCTTGCACTGTGCCTCTGCACTCCTGTGCTCATTCCTGCTGTGCTTCTTTCCTTCCTTGCACCTGTTTTGTGCCTCTTGCATATTCAAGTCCTGCCTTTGTGGGGCAGGCTTTCTGAACAATGTCCCTATTAAAATACAGACCTATAATCTTCCTGGCATAAAGGAGGTGCTCAGGAACTATTTCATTAATGAATGCGCAGATGAATGGTGAGTAAGTTGGAATGGTCTTCTCCCATTTGTGTAGATGACAGTGGCATTGACCCTTTGAGAGCCATAGAAAGGTGGCCTTTGAGGATACAAGGTGCAGACAAGGAGATTTCAAGCATGGGGCTAGGATGAGGCTGCTTGTCTAGAGGTGGCAGCTCCCAGGATGCTTGTGTTAGGTGAACAAGATGTCCTTGAAGAGAGTCCCCTCCCTCTTTTTCTGACACCATCTTCTCAAACATGACTTTGAATGGTCAGATACTGGCTTTCATTGTTACCCCCGAATTATATCTCTAATACTCCCCACCATCAAGAGAAACATGATCCACTCATATGTAAAATATAAATACTTGCTTCTTCGTTGATTTTGCAAATCTTAGACTAGCAAAGGAGGTGATGCCCTGGAAAAGGATTGGATCTTGACTCTTTGATACCTGAAGATTTGAGAAGTTATTGAGTTTGGGAGTATATAAAATTTTAGATATGGAAGAGCTGAGCTTGGACCCAGAATCTTTCTGACTCTTATACCTTCAGGAATCTCATATGACCAACAAAATCATCAAAGTTTCTGCCAGTCAAGTCACACTCATTATTTTGAGCTACCTTCGAACCTCAAAAATAGCCATGACTATTTAATTTGTTACAACAGAAGCTATAATAAACAGATCCCCAAATTCAGTGGCTCAAAATACTTAGTTCATTGCTTTCCCATTTGCCAGTCCAAGGCAGGTAGCCAGTAATATTCCACAGGGTCATCCGCGGAGGCAGACAAGCAGGGAGATTCTGTTATCCTCGACAGTGCCTTCCAAGGTTGTTTGGCATTGCCTTTCTGGACAGAGGGGAAGAACGAGTGGAAATTCATAGTGAAGGATTTCCTTTTAAGCAAGGGACACTGAAGTTGCACCCATCATTTTTGCTTAAGTCCCAGTGGGGAGAACTTAGTGCCACCAAGTTGCAAGGGAGACTGGGACATGCCATCTCTCTCCAAGAAAACGCCCCTATGTCTAGGAAGAAGGGAGGATGAAATAGGGTGGGGGACAAATACTAAAAAAAGAGGAGGGCAGGTCTTAAGATATGTCATAAAGTAGCTTTATCTCCATCATTTCAGTTACACAGAGACACATATCACATGGTCCAAAGTTAGCAGTACAGCACTTGACCACAAGCTCTTTGAAGCAAGGATGAACATGGTGCCTGGCACCCAGAAAGTGCTAAGGAAACATCGGGCCATGAACAATTGAATGGATTAATGAATTGATGAAATGCCACCTAGATCCCTCCAGCCTTGTTTGGAGGATGTATTTCTCAACATTCCTAGGATACTTTTTCCCTTGCTATGCTTCAGTGGCCTCTGAATAAATGAGGCCCTGAAAATAATAATCCAGCAATCCCTTAAAGTTTCACTAAGTCTGGAGATTTCTGGACTCTGTCCACTCTCCATGGAACTGGTCCCAGCACCCTGGTGTCACTAAAGCCTCACTCCCTTCTCAGCTCTACTGACACTTGACTTTGCCTGGAAAATCCTGTGATAACAGAAATCCTGGGAACACTTTAATTATTAGCATCAAAAGAAAATCAATACAAAACAAAACACAGAAAGACTTGACATGAAACACAAGAGGAGAAGAGAGAAAAGGACATTTATTGGGTACCTATTGCATTAAGGATGTGACAAACGTCAAGATAAATGCTGAGTGCCCAGAACATTCACACCATCCTGAGGAGATAGCTATTATTGTCTCCAACTTGCAGATGAGAAAATGAAGTCTCAGAAAGGCTGATAACTTTCTCAGGGTCACCAATTAGATCCAGCAGAAGGCAGACCCCGAACTATCCAAATGAACCAATCAGCTCAATTCCCACTCCCTGAGAGACCAGCAAACCCAGAACTCATTTCCGAATTGACATGCGTTACAGTGACTTGGTACCTTTTCTTAAGGCTAAAGACAAAAAAAAAAATGGCCCGCCAAAATGGCCCAAGCGGAGTATGAGACCTTTGCTTCAATCTCGTAGAGGGGATTTTATTTGAAGGATGGAGATACCACGTAAACCCTCCTCACAGTCATCAGAGCCTCTAGACCAGGGGACCTGGGAACACATCACGGTGCAGAGCACAAGCAAGACAAGATGTTCTTTGGTAATCAACCCAAGAGTGACACGTAGCAGCTTCCCAGCTGGGGGACACCCTTCAGGAAGCAGACAGTCTGATTATTTAAAAAGAAAGCCAGCCAGGCTGAGTAACAAGTCTTGTTCATTTCTTAGTTAGGAAACCACTGTCTCCAGAAATTCCCATGGCACAGTATAGCTGATAAGAATGAGAAGACAAGAAACAAAATCGCATCTGCCTGGGTAATTAGAAATAACTCCTAATGCCAAAATTTGCATATTATCCTCAAATGCAGGTGTAATGGTGCTGAAAATAAGGAAGAGGGAAACAACATGTGGAGCTGATTCTACAGGTTATGGGGCTTCAGGCTAATGAACCAATGCCCCACTAGTCTGTCAAAGAGTATTCTGCCTTCCAAGGTTGGATTAGGGACAACAAATATCTGACACACGTGCTTCACTCCTACACTTAGACCTAATTTATGAATCTTAACCAAATTTTAGAATGCTTTCAACATATTAATCCCTCAACCACTAACAATCGATCTGCATTGACCAAAAAACAAAACAAAACAAAAAACCTAATGGTCACCTTTTGCTTAAATCAACTTCTTGTAAAGTATCTTTGATTAAGGGGAGCCAGAACAGCCCTGAGGAGCAGAGGAGCCTGAGAAAGTACAAGGGAAGGGAAAAGCCACTCTCCTACAGATTGGTCAAAGGTTGCTGGGTAGGGGCGCCTGGGTGGCTCAGTTGGTTAAAGCGACTGCCTTCGGCTCAGGTCATGATCCTGGAGTCCTGGGATGGAGTCCCGCATCGGGCTTCCTGCTCCGCGGGGAGTCTGCTTCTCCCTCTGACCCTCTTCCCTCTTGTGCTTTCTATCTCTCATTCTCTCTCTCTCTCAAATAAATAAATAAAATCTTAAAAAAAAAAAAAGGTTGCTGGGTAACTGCCATAATTCCAAGCCTCCAAGTGAAATCCAAAAAGGCAGCCACAAGGTTCTCCTCCAAGACTGTCCAGAAGATAAATGACATCAAGAGTATGTCCTAAAGCACTTGAAACTTTGAGGAGAAACCAGAAACAATTATCACAATGTCTACATTTTCCCGAAACCGTTTCTAACCCACCCAAGGTAGTCTGATGACAAGCTTAGTCTCTTTTTCTTGTCCAAAGGACTCTCCCTTGGCCCAACATTTTTCTCTTACACATGTTAATCTCATTCACAGAATTCTGATTTTTAAACGGCAGCTGAGTCATATTTCGCTTAGATCCTTCTAACCAATTCATCTGTCGGGAAGCCAACACATTTTAGAGAGGCCATGCTTCGACAGCATTTAAAAAAATATATATTAAAACTTAACAGTAATGTCCCCTATAACTAATGACCGAATTTGTGCTAATCCCCAACCTTCTAACTTTGCACTTGAAGTGTGATTCTTAAATTGGCATTATTAGCGTCACTGAGCGCTTTTTATTTTTTTTATTTTTTTTAAGATTTTATTTATTTATTTGAGAGAGAGAGAATGAGAGACAGAGAGCACGAGAGGGAAGAGGGTCAGAGGGAGAAGCAGACTCCCTGCTGAGCAGGGAGCCCGATGCGGGACTCCATCCCAGGACTCCAGGATCATGACCTGAGCCAAAGGCAGCCGCTTAACCAACTGAGCCACCCAGGCGCCCCCTGAGTGCTTTTTAGAAATGCAGAATCTCAGGTCTACCAGAAGCCAGCTGAATTAGAATCTGCATTTTACAAGATCCTCAAGGGATTCTGATGCACTTTAAGTCTGAGAAGCACCCAACCAGAACAGAGACCATTTTGTGTCCAATAACTAATCGTTCTGTCTCCAGAGCTCACTCACTCTTGTGCAGCACACTGTGCTAACTGGTTTGTGACCCAGCCACAGAGACTAAATGTGCAAATTTGAAAGAAAATCTTCAGCAGGCAATTAGTATTATTAACAAGAGAAGAACAAGAGGATGAGAAGAAAAAACAATGAACACACAAAGAGGCATACACACACAACTTCCTTATTTGACAGTACTGTAACTTCTGAGCATCCTAACTTGGGTGAAGTACCCTGCACATCATCATCAGAACAAATACGGATGAGCTCTTCCTTTTTTTTTTTTAAGATTTTATTTTTTTATTTGAGAGACAGAGAAAGCACAAGCAGGGGGAGCAGCAGACAGAGGGAGAGGGAGAAGCCCTGGGGCTCTATCCCAGGACCCTGAGATCATGTCCTGAGCCAAAGGCAGACACCCAACTCACTGAGCCACCAGGCACCACAGATGAGCTCTTTCTGATTAAATCAAGTTTGTCTATGGTCAGCCTCCTCTTTAAGAAGCTTAGAAAATTACTTGCAAAATCAAAAGGAATGCTATTAATTAAAACTCAAATCATTTTAAACACGTCACACATACACATGCACACACCCAAATGAGTAAGTGAAATTTTTATTTTAATGACCTGAAATAAGGAAGAAAAATAGGGGGAAGAAAAGCAAAGGAGAAGATTTAAAAAAAAAAAAAAGACTGTAATCAGCTTTTGTTACTACATGCTGATCTAAATTTATGAAAGAATATGATAATCATATTTCTTAAATGGCTCCACACTACAGATCCTCGTTGGATGTTTCTCTGTGTTCTATGGCTCCTTCTCGTTTGAGGATCAGGAGGGATCGCATGTTCGGCAGACACCAGTCATGGTGGATCCCCAGGTCTTTAAAAAGAGTTTCAAGGCCTCAGTTCTATGTGACTTTGGTGCCAGGTCTGTGAGGCCCGAGTCCAAATCTCAGAGATGGGATGCACATACATAGTCTGTCCACACAGAAACACAGCCTTTTGCCATCTTAATCTCCTTAGATTATTGGTCACCATTTGAGAGTGGGCCTTTGCAACCAGGTAACCAGCTCTATTTCTCATTTCTGTGCTATTCGCTGGAGACACAAAGGCAAAGAAGACATGACTTGCCTTCAAGACATAGGGAACACTTATAACAGAGCCATATTTAAGGTAGCCTGGGAACACCGAAGAGGCAATATAAATTATCCTTCCTGGGGTGTCAGAAAGAGGTGGGTCAGGGATTACATGACTCTGCCATCTTTTTTTTTTTTGTAATCACCATACAATATCCTATTAGTTTCAGGTATACATCATAGTGATTTAACATTTTTATACATTATGAAGAGATCCTCATGATAAGTCTAGTTATCATCTGGCACCATACAAAGTTATTACAATGTTATTGAATATATTCCCAATGCTGCCCATTCCATCCCTATGATTTATTTATTTTATAACTGAAAGTTTGTACCTTTTAATACCCTTCACCTATCTTTAAACCAAACATTGATAGTACTTTTTACACTCTGGTGTGGAAGAGTAACTCAGTCAAAATATGCTCTCAAAAGCTTCTCTTCAAGTAAGTATTTAGTTTTTCTTTTTCCTCTTAAGAAAAAAAAATGAAAACAAAGGTAATAAGAAACAGAAATTTAATTTTCAATTAAACCAAAAGATGTCTGGTTAAGGGAAGACACTGAACACAAAATCAACTCAAAATGGATCATAGAGAAAGCTTAAAACTATAGCAGAAAATCTACTAAAGAAAACATGAGAAAATATCTTTGTGACCTTGAGTTAAGCTGATTTTTTAAATTAAACACAAAATGTACAAGAAAAACTGACAAACTGAACTTAATAAAAAATTTCTTCAGAATTCAGATTTTATACTCCACTCCCAGAAATTCTGATTTAATAGCTCTACGGTGAGGCACAGATATCCTTAGTTAGAGAAATCTTTGGGTAGTTCTGATGTAGGTGGGCCCCAAAACATGCTTCCTTTCCTTAGTCTTGTGTTTCTCAAAGACAGACAAGTCAATCTGCTCTCTGATCCTGCCGAGAAGCTTCCAGATGGGGCACTTTCAACACAATTTACTTTACATCTCTGAACCTTAGTTTTGCCATCTTCATAACAAAAATAATAAAACCTAACTTAAAGAGTTTGGGAAGGATTAAATAGAATAAATGAAAGTGCTTGATATAGCGTCTGGCCTACAACAAATGCTCAGAGTACTATTTCCAGCCCATTCTTTTTTTCCCAGTTGGCTAGGCATGCCATATACTATATCTTATGCAATTCTATCATTTTTGTAATCTTTGTGTGACTGTATTTTTAATCCATAGGTTTATGACCGATGTCCCTCCCTGGAGGCACAAATATGATTTGTGTGTGTTGTGTCCTCTGTATGATAGAATGCATATTATGATCATTTATCTTAACTCATTAATTATGAAAGTGCTAATAAAAACTGCCCATCCATCCATCTGTCCCAGCAGCCTGCCTGAAATCCCTCCATTACCAATTAGTTCCTCGAGTTAAGCCACAGTTTGGTGCAAATGGGAAAATAAATACTCAAGAGTGGGCACTCAATCTTTCTACCTAATGAAGGGGTCTTTGGTCCTTAGTTGCTGAGTTCTTCCTCATGAAGCTAGAGGTCCAGATCAGGGAAACCTTGAGGAGGCAGGAGGGAACAAGAGATGAGGTGCATAGACTTAAGAAGGGGAAGAGGTCAAAGCCTAGATCCAGTGAAAGGAAAGGTAAGTCATAAGGGGGAGTTAGGTATCTGAGAGCCAACTTGAGAGAGAGTAATGTGGTCCTCCGTGGCCAGCCAAGGACAACACAGAGTCCTGAGAAGAGATGAGGGTAATGGGTAATGGTGGGTATAGTAGGAAGGGGGAGGGGGGCCATAGGAAACCCACTATGCTGCAGAGACACCCTTCCATTTGCCCATTCCCTAACAGCTACTCAGGTGGCCTGGCTCCTCACAGGCTTTGAGCAACAGCTCCATACAGGTATTCCCATGGTGCCTCCTCCAGCCCAAGGCAAAAAAAAAAAAAAAAACAGGGCATCTGCATGGAAATTTAGAAACTTCCATCCTAGCACCACATGAGAGGAATCATCCAATGGGACATCTAGTTCCCTCTGTGGTCGGTGCTCACATCAGCATGAGTCTTTCTTCATGTTCTCTGAGCTCAGAAACCAGGGTGTGGAAAAACGCAGAGGCTGTGTTCTAGATGAAGAAAAGTGAATCGTGGTATTTTCCAGAAAATTCAGCTAGGGCCTTGAGGCCAGTAGGTACCAGCTGGGTCACATAAGTGGCATTCCCCCACCCCACAGCCTCACCATATGCTCATCCTGCTCCTCACGGCCTCAGTGAAGGATGGCGTTGAACAGAAAGGATGAGGTCTTTGTTCAGGCTTTTGCAGGAGCCAGATTTCTGTGAAGAGGAAATGCAAATCCTTCTACATCTGAAAGTCAGCCTCTCTAGAGGCTTCTCCTACTCAATGACAGCCCCTGATTCCATGGCTCTTTTGACCCCTGCCAATGGCTATAACTCTGTCCACACGAAGGCTGAAGGTCAGGGCAGCTCATCACGGGGGAGGTCCATGGGGTATGGCAGGAGAGGTCACTGCTGGTCCTGTACATAATCCAATTCTCTATTCTTTATTATATTTGCACATATAAGATATTTTTGCTTAATATTAACACTCTATGGAGGATACCTGCTTGCTGCTAAGGGATAGAAAGCTAAACAAGCACAGTCCCTGCTCATATTCTAAGTACAGATTTGTTGGGAGCTTAATAAATATAATTTACCAAGTGCTAGGCATCTTATTATATTATAATTTTAAATCTTTCATACATATAAATATATACACATATATATGAATATATGTACTTATATATTTATTCAAATTTCTTTTTACATATGTGAATATATATCATTTCTATATATGAATATATTTTATACTTATATATATCTTATAGATAACACATGCATTTATGTATCTTCATATATATAAAACATTTTTTGTGTTTTGGAAATGACAATGGCATTTTTTCCTAATAATAAAAGTAATAAAGGAGTAATTAAGGGTACAGGATTTAAAGTCAAGCTGCCTTTGACCATGGGCCAGTTACTTATTGCTAAAAGAGGCAAGCAATTCCTACAGGCACAGAGAAGGAAATGAGAGTAAGCCCATTACCCAGAATTAAAATAGTTAATATTTTGCTAAATATAATTCCTGAGTATTTTCTATACAATTCTTTATCTACACACAGTCATGTACTCTTGCTTTTACAAAATGACATATTCTACTTACTGTTCATATCTGACTTTTCTCCCTAACATGGAGTAGACATCTTTATGAGTCAGTACACAGAGAACCCTCCTGTCTTTTTAATAGCTTTCCAGTAGTTCACAGTTTGCAAATTGTCTCCTCTCCTCTATTTCTTTTTCTAATAGAGATGGCACATTTGGAGAAAACACTACCAGATAACAGTTGTGACAATGCACATTCTTTTCACATTTCTGACTTTAATGGGAGTTTTACCACCAAGCATGAGCTAGCCATGGATTATAAATATATATTTAATGCTAAATCTTTTCCATTTATTGATATTTATTGAGTTTCTGTATCAGCAGTGGATATTAATTTTATCAAATGCTTGTTCAGCATCTATCAAGATGATCAGTTACACTTTTCTTTGCTGTTAATAACTTGAATTATATTGATTTCCTAATATCAAATGATTAGTGCGCTCCTAAAACAAACTTTACTTACCTTGCCATGGTGATTTTTCTCTTAACATACTGCTGGATTCTATTTACTATGATGATTACAGATACCCAAATCCCAAATACGATAGCTCATACATACATATATATATATATACACACAACTAATGTATATAGTATATAGCTATTGTACATATAATATATATATATAATACAAGCACAAGGAGGGCACAAAAGGATTATATAAATATATTTTATATTCTTTTTGTGTGTTCTTTGCACTTATATTAGAATTAATGCTTTTTTTATAAAAATAATTGGAAATATTTTGTTCTATCTTTATGCTTAAAAGGCTAGGTAGATTTGTCCCCTGAAGGTTGAAAGTATTTGCAAGGAAAATAATCCTTTGACAAATGTCTCAATTTTCAACTCTACATACTATTGTACTTTGGTTTTCTACCTCCCTTAGGGCATTTCTGGTCATTTATATCTTTTCCCATTTGGGGGTGAAATAGTCACAAAGCCCCAAGGCTCTTCAGCTGTTTGGTGAAGTCCATGCATTTTCTTCCACTGGCTGCCTTTGTCAAATAGTATTTCTAGTTCTCTGTGAAAATGGCTTTTCCCACCTCTCCTACAATTTGCTGAAACCTCTGGGTTGAGGAGTCGTTCCCCCTACAACATCAGACTAAAATCAGGTGGCTATTGAGAAGCTGAATCAAAAAACAAAATGAAGTATATGGTGAGGTGTGACCTTGAGCTATGACCTCCATCCCCAATCATAGTATAGGAAGAATATTAGGCATTGCTTGCCTCCCCTGCCTTCCCAGGCCTCCAATCCTCAGTTCTTTGAATTCTAGCAATCTATTTCATCTTACTGAATGCCCACCTTAGGAGGACATATCTGTGACCTCCCTTTTGCAGAGGAAACCGAACGTGAGAGATTTGTTAGCCAAGCTGAGCTCAACCAGTAGTCAGCAGTACAGATCTAGGACTTGAACCCAAGGCTGTCAGCCTCCACAGTCTATGGCCCTTCCATCACTCTCACCATCATATTTAGAGTCTGAGCTCCAGAGATTCTTAAAGACTTACTGCACTCTATGCCTTCCACAGGGTTGGGGACATGACACTAAGTGACAGTTAAGTTTCTATCACTTGCAACCAAAACAAGCCCAACTAATAAAGCTGCTAATGTGTATCTGCCCATCCCTATCTGATTATAAATTCCTTTAATGGTGCACTGTGCTTTTTCTGTAGAGCCTGCCTAGCACAAGGACTCCCATAAAAATGCAACCAGGAAGATCAAGTTCCAAGTAAGTCTGCCATCATTAGATTGATTCTGGGTTCTAACTATAAATCAAAGCTAACTTAAAATGTACAACATAACTAAATATTAATAAATATGTAAATGGAGATAAATAGCAAGCTAGAGGAGCTGAATCTTAGCATTCTACACAGGTACTATGTAGTCAATCCTGGCTAGTTTGGTTATCTTTTTGGGTTTTAATTTCCACAGCTGTAATATAAATCACTGGACTTACATGGTATGAGATATATGTAAATCCTTGAAGATTAAGAAGTGCTGGATGCAAGGGGTTCAATATGGTGACATAAGAAGACGCTGAATTCACTTCCTCCACAGAAAACACCAAATTACACCTATTAATAGAACAACTCCTCCTGAAGAAGAACTGAGGGCTGCCTGAACAGCTACTGAACAACCGAAGATAGAACAGCAGGACAGCAAGAGAGATGGAATCTCCATACTGTTCTGGCATGTGATGTCATGAGCACTAGGTGTTATATACAACTGATGAATCCCTGAACTCTAACTCTGAAACTAATAATACACAACATGTTAATTAATTGAATGTAAATAAAATAAAATTTAATTTAAAAAACAACAGAGAGATGGAGACAGGGTAACAAAGGGAACCCGCTCTGCTGCCAACAGCAGTGGGGAGGGATAGTACGGAGGGGCCAGGAACAGATCCCTTTGTCCCTGGGCACAGAAAAAAAAGCCGCAGTTTAAAAGAACAACTAGCGTATAAAAGAGACAACACTGTTGAAGGCTGTCAAATGGTAGAGGAGCCACAGGAAAGCTCTCCAGGTCAGAGGGACTGGAGAATGACACAGTTGATGTTCCCAACTCTACCTTAAAGATCTAGACTGGAGCAGGGTCCAGACACTGTAACACGTGGGTTCAGTTGTCACAGGAAGCTTGCGACCTCAGCGAGCCCATGGTCCCTGAGCCCATACCGGCTGCCCGGTTGTGCTGGGGCACAGAAAACCTGTCGTGGTTTTGTGTGTGTGCTTTAATTTTTACGGTTTTATTTTATTTTTACATTTTTTTTTAAGATTTATTCATTTATTTTAGAGAAAGAGCACTCACACATGCATGCAAGAGCAGGGAGAAGGGACAGAGGGAGAGGGAGAGAGAGAATCCTCAGACTCCCCACTGAGTACAGAGCCTGGCAGGTCTCTATCCCGGGACCCTGAGATCGTGACCCAAGCCTAAATCGAGAGTCGGGCCCTTAGCTGACTGAGCCCTTTATTTTTACTTTTTAAAATTTGTCTTGTTTTGTTTCTATTTTTTTTTTCTTTTTGGTTCTGTTCTTTTCTTTCTTGTTCTCTTTTTTCTATTCTCCTTTTTTCTTCCCCTTTGTTCTTTTCTTTTTTTCCTTTTTTCTTTTCACCATGATCAGATGGGATTTATACTGGGGATGCAAGGATGGTTCAACATTTGCAAATCAATCAACATCAGACACCACATCAACAAAACAAAGGATAAAAATCATATGATCATCTCAATGCAGAGAAAGCATTTGACAAGATTCAACATCCATTCATGATAAAAACTCTCAACAAAATGGGATTAGATGAAACATACCTCAACATAATAGAGTCCCTATATGAAAAACCCACAGCTAACATTATACTTGATGGTGATAAAGTGAGTGAAAAATAGACATGTAGATCAATAGAACAGGGTAGAGACCCCAGAAATAAACCTACATTTATATGGTCAATTAATGTATGACAAAGGAGGCAAGAATATACAATGGAGAAAAGACAGTCTATTCAATAAATGGTGCTGGGAAAACTGGATATGAAAAAGAATGAAACTGAACCACTTTTTTACACCATAAACAAAAATAAACTCAAAAGGGATTGAAGACCTAAATGTGAAACCGTAAAAATCCTAAAAGAGAACACAGGTGATAATTTCTCTGACATCGGCCATAGCAACATTTTTCTAGATATGTCTCCTCAGGCAAGGGAAACAAAAGCAAAATAAACCATTGGGATGACATCAAAATAAAAAGCTTTTGCACAGCAAAGGAAATCATCAACAAAACAAAAAGACAACCCACTGAATGGGAGAAGATATTTGCAAAGGATTGATCCAATAAGGGGTTAATATCCAAAATATATAAAGAACTCATACAACTCAACACCAAAAAAACCAAACAATCCAATTTTAAAATGGGCAGAGGAGCTGAGTAGACATTTTTCCAAAGAAGACATACAGATGGCCAACACACACACGAAAAGATGCTCAACATCACTAATCAGGGAAATGCAAATCAAACCACAATGAGCTATCACCTCACACCTGTCAGAATGGCTAAAATCAAGAAGACAAGAAACAACCAGTCTTAGTGAGGATGTGGAGAAAAAGGAACCCTTGTGCACTGTTGGTGGTGATGCAAATTGGTGTAGCCACTGTGGAAAACAGTATGGAGTTTCCTCAAGAAATTGAAAATAGAAATACCGTATGATCCAATAATTCCACTATTGGGTATTTACCCAGGGAAAACAAAAACACTAACTCCAAAAGACATACGCACCCCTATGTTTATTGCAGAATTATTTACAATAACCAAGACATGGAAGCAACCTAAGTGCCCATCAATAGACAAATGGATAAGGAAAATATGGGATATATACACAATGGTATAATTACACAGCCATAAAAAAAAAGGGATGATATTGTGCCATACGAGACAACATGGATGGAGCTAGAGGGTATTATGTTACATGAAATAAGATTGAGAAAGACAGATACCATATGATTCCACTCATAAATGGAATCTAAAAAAATGAATAAAAAAACAAAAAGCAGAATCAGAACTATAAATTCAGAGAACGAACTGATGATTGCCAGAGGGGAGGAAACAAGGGGGATGGGCAAAATGGGTGAAGGGGAGAGAGAGAGATACAGGCCTCCAGTTCTGGAATGAGTAAGTCACTGGAATAAAAAGCGGGGCATAAGGAATTCGGTCAATGATATTGTGATAGCAATGTAACAGAGCAGATGGTGGCTATATTTGTGGTGAACACGGCATAATGTACAAACTTGTCAATTCTCTAAGTGGTGCACCTGAAACTGATGTAACATTGTGTGTCAACTTACACTCAAACAAAAAACCAAAACAAGTGCTGGATGCAACCAAAAGTAACAAAATAAAATTTTTCTACAAACAGACCCCAAATCTCAGATTCCCTCAAGACAGCAAGAACTTGGTAAGAAACTGATGATCACCATTTCTTGGACGGGAAATCTGATCATGGGCAAGCTTCTCTACTAATTTGTTCTCTCTGAAAGAACACAAGTCATATCTTAAGTAATTCCTGAGGTCCACAATGTAACAGAACCTAAAACCTCCAAAAATTCCCCTCTTTCTCCTTATTTTACTCATCTGGATTGGTCTAGATAACTTATGAGTGTGCGAAATCAGTGCTGAGGGAACACTGACATTGTACTAGGGTTTTCTCTTCCACTGTGCGGGTATTTTCATGTTTAGAGTTCTCTGTCTTCTCTTTTGGGAAAAGAAAAATTTGTCATCCAGAGGCATGCTGCAGTTTTTTGCAGATCTCATTTTGCTGACCTTGCTAAGCACTGTCATTTCCTTTAATGATATTATTCATAAGAACAGTAATTGCCTCTAAAATGGCAAAATGCCCTATTTTTTCCTGACACAGTAACAGCAGCTTTAATGAAATGTGCCCACCTCCAAACAACGGCAGGCGACCCTTCCCCACCTCCGGGAGAATCACTTGGAGGGTATTTAATACCATGGGCTCACTGTTAACTAGAAATGTCCAAAAGAATCCTATAACAGTGCTATTTATTGGATTTACTCATTAAAAACATGTAAGATCCACTTAGAAATTGAACAGCTGTTTCTACTTCTTATCTTCAGGTTCAAAAAAAAATTATTTCCTTGCAACTAGAGCTGAGCTTTCCTCATCACCTGATGTGCTGGAAATTAATTATGCAGCAAAGATTTTGCTGCATCAGAGCTTTCTACAATCCTAAGACATAAATGTTGTCTATAACTTTATAAAAGGAGAAGTTTATATGATGAGCTCAGCTTTATTTCTCCAATACCTGCAATGGAAGGAAAATAAAAAGCACCTTTTCTTGAAAAATAGCTCATCTCCAGGGGCTAACACTATACTCTCTATGCCCAGAATAATAAAGGGGATGTTGCTGGGGAAATCATAAGGATGTCCTTGCTTTTTTCTGTGGGCGGCGGGGGAGACCACTACTAAACATAGCTCCTAAGTTTCAAAAGAAGCCAAAATGTGAATCTAGCCATTTAGTGGGAATTTTAAGGGAAACAATATTTTCTCCATATTCCTGCCCCCACTCCTGACATTCCCCAACTCAATGCCCATGTTCTGAGTGATAGGAAATCCAGTCCACCCCATCGCCATCTATGGTCTTCTTCCTACAGAAATAACCGAGCAATGGAGAGCCTTCTGTGGGCTAGATGCCAGGTCTGTGGGACACTGAGTCCCCATAACTGGTCTACTGCACAGGTGAGGAAAGTGAAGTTAACTGTCTCAGCTCCTTACCCAAACTATTCAAGCATTAGAAATAAAAAAATAATAAAAATAAAAATAAAAAAGCAGCCCCTAGCATCCAGAAACTAACAACTGAGACTTACTGATGTTACAAACGAATCTGATGCCTACTGCCAAATCATTATCGTTCTCCGGTTGGTCATAATCTCACTTAGACAGGTCACTGCACACACCAAACACCACATGTCCCTCCTCTCCTTGGCTAAATGAGTATTGCTGCTTCTGTAGCAATTGCCACTTCATCCTCGCTAGCCTGCCCTCCTTATAGATAAGATTTATTAATCAATTATAGAGTAACTCCATCAAAAGAGAAACTGCACTTCCTTGGACACTTCCCAAATGGACCCATCTAAATCCAAAGACCTATAGTAGTTCTTTCCAACGCCCTCTTATCAAGACAGCCCACGATTACCCACCATGTGTGTTCTCCCACCGTTGCAACAAGGAGCAGACTACTTTTTCAACTACAAGTGTGTGCCTGTGGTCTAAAGCCTCTGGTCTCTAGCCACTCTGCAACGTCTTCACTTGTACTCTGAACTGGCCTCAGCCCCTCTTTTTCTCATCTCTAAAATGAGAATGATCAAAATATCTAATTCCTGGGGTGGTTGTAAAGATTAAATGAAATGATGAGCTTACTGAATGCGAGCTCCACTTACTACCATTTCCACCCTGATCCTAATGACTACTGTTTTTATCACAGTGGCCCTTTACTGCCTCTTGGAGACCTTTTCTGAAAGCCCAATTTCAAAGAAGTCTCTCCTTCTAAAGCTCACACATGTATTAAGCTCCTGCTGCATGCGAAGCACTTTTCTCTACCTCTCAGAATTCCTTTCTGCCGAAAATTTCAAAAAATTTTCAAAAACTAGAAAGCCTTTGCTCACTATTAAAAACGCGTTACATGTTGCCTTGTATATTATTTGTCTTTTTATTTCTATTTTTATCCTCTTTAGCTCAAACAAGATGGTTTCTGCCTTTAAGGAGCTTAACCATATCCTGGAATTGTAACCCCCATAGCTCTTGGCACATAGTAAATGATCAATAAAACATGTGTTGATTGAAACAAAAGCCTAAGTATGGACAGAAATGTACCACTGAAAGTGTAAAAGAGCTACCCCCCCTTTTTTTTTTGAGAGAGAGAGAGAGAGAGAGCACACGCGCGCGTGTAGGGGGAATGGTAGAGGGAGAGGGAGAGAGAGAGAATCCCAAGTAGGCTCCACGCCCAGCACAGAGCCTGATATGGGGCTTGATCTCATGACCCTCAGCCGAAACCAAGAGTCAGACACTTAACAGACTGAGCCAAACAGGCACCTCCCCCCTTTTATTCTTTTTAAGTAAACTCTGCCCTGAACATGGGGCTTGAACTCATGACCCTGAGATCAAAACTGACATCATCTACTGACTGAGCCAGCCAGGCACCCCTACAGGAGCTGGCTTCTTAAATCTACAGGCTCTGAGGCCTGGGGACAGGTAGGAATAAGAAATGCAGGTGCCCTTTTTCTTACGGCCCCCCTTACTGACTCCTTCCCTCCTCTCGGCGTTCCTGGTTTTGGCAATCTTCAGGCTAACGAGATCATGTTGCTTTAAAGGTTTTTCCCATCAAGTTAGGAAAGAGTCTTACAAAAAGAGTACATTTCATAGTGTTCCCTTTCAGGAATTTTTTTAATACTCTTTTTCTTTCCCACTCTACCACCAAACATATTTTTCTTGGCTCCAGATAGCATAAATTTCTATTAGTAATGAGGAAGTGAGGAAGTTTCTTTCTGATCACTCCTTTTTAGCTCATAAACATCTTCCAGAGTTTGGGGGTTTTTTTAATGATGGGGTTGGGGGGAGCAGCTTTCAATGCAACATGAATGTTTAATTTGCTCTATGTAGCAAGCCCTCCGATGTCCTAAGCCTACTGCATTAGATCTTCAGTATTTCTTAGAAGGTAGGGGTAGAGAGACCCCTTTCCCACCAGTAAATCTACCATTTTCTTTGAAAATTACTTGGCTTAACTGCTAGGGAAATAATATTTTCTTTAAAACTAAAGAGCAACGCTCCCCCCTCAGACCCTAACTGTGAAATTCCATCACAACTGGGGGGGTGCCAAGGTGCGTGCTGGCCCAGCAAAGATGTCTCCCTGTTGCCACCATGGTGACCCAATTCAAGTGACATAGCCTGTCCGCCTTCTCCACTCCCCACCATGCCTACTGCAAGAAGGACAACCCTGCTCCTACTCCCCAACTATTTGCATTTCTTCCTCACTCAGTTGCAAGTATCAGAGGCTGGGAGGATGATGTCCGCGTCACTGCGTGTCCTGCAGCTACTTGCATGAATGCGTTCCCCCGGTACCTGTGCATCTGAGAGAGCCTCAGCGTATCCGTTCCAGTGAGAAAAGCCAGATGCAGTTACATATGCCGCATGTTTCCACTTATGTCACCTCTCACAACCCAAATTCCTATACATATGTGTAAATATTTGTGTATGATTGTTGAAACATTAGAAAAGTATAGACGGGTATATGATAAACCGTACTGGTTTAGCCCCAGGGGCAAGGGACACGGGAGAAACAGGGGTGATAGGGCAAAAACGATTATATTTTACTTATATATTTGGGGTATTTTTTCACTTCTTGGAAGAAAGCATATGATTTTTTTAAAATAAAAAATGAAAAAAAAAGTAATAAAAGCTCAAAAATATCTTTTAGTCCTTTCTGACTCTTGAAGTGGTCCCTGCAGTGCTCAAAAACTCTTTCCGGCAAGAGTAAGAAATAGAAATCTCAGAAGACCACAGCATGATGAAGCAAAGGGCCCTGGGCTTCAAGTAAGAACATCTGGGTATAAGGAAATTTGAAGTAAGCAAAATAGATTACTGGGTGTCTCCAAAAGAAAATTATGTATTGTTTTGCTCATACCCCTTAGGAGGATCTGATTCTCATCTTTCATTGCCTTTGAATGACTTTACAACTCTGTAAGTTGTAGATAATTGAGAGCAATGCAAAAGAATTTTTTTCTATACACAGGCAATTGGGTTTTTACCTGGTAGAAGAACAAATCTCATTCCCCCACCCCCACATTTTCCTGCTATCAATATGTCTGTCCTTGGGGATTTTTCTTTGAACTCCTTCTGAAATCTTACCAGTTTCCTCATTTGCGATGACTTAAACAAAACGTTTATTTTGTATCTGAATGAAAGTCATCATAATTTTTTTTTTTTCACTTAGTCCTCAACTTGGGATTGAATCCCATGGTGCCTGGGGCCAGAGCTGCCAGCCTCTTTGTTTCCCTGTCCCTGACCAACCATCTTATTACCCTTCTGTCTGTTATATTCTGTCTCTCTCTTGCTCATATCCCTCTGTCCACATGGAATCAGAAGGCTTCATTGTCATGATGCTCACTGATTGTCTCTGGGTGGTGGAATTTCGGGAGATGTGTAGCCTTTTTTCACTTGCTTGCATTGCTTGAATCTTTTATCATTGACATCTGCCATTCTTATAAATCAATAAAGTATATGCTAGCAAGGCCTGACACTTGTCCAAATTTGTTAAGTGCTTTTTTCTCTCCTAATTTCTTATGTCTTTGATCTTCAAAGAACAAGAAAGGTGAGAAATCTGACGTATTAGCAGAGGCCAGTGAACTTTATCAAAGAAGAAATTAAAAGATGAGCAGCCCTCAAGGAGTAGCGTTTCTGAAAGGCTGCCCTTACAGTGCATGGATGCCTCTGGCATTTTGCAGTCTTTTCCCAGGGCGGCCCCATCCCTGAGGCACTCTGAGAGCTCAGCCTCCCTGCCCCAGAGTCCCTGAGGCACTGCTGTCCTGGTGAGACCATTTCCAGGTAGCCAGTAGTTTGTTGATATATCCCTCAGCTGCACCATAGAAATTGGCAAATCTGTTTTGTAACAGCAACCACCAAAGGCATTTGAAGGAAATACACCACTCAGAAAGGTAAATGTAGACACCCAAGTTTGCCAAGGATGCTGTAAGAGGTTGAGCAGCATCCCTGCTCCTCCCTGCTAGATGCCAGTAACACACTCCCCCCTTCTCCACTCCCCACTTGAGACAAGCCTAATGTCCTCTGGGGAGCACAATGGCCCCTAGTTGAGAATCACCAGTCTAGTGCATTGAGCTGCTACTCCAACCAAGCACTGTACTAAATTCTGGAATTTGAATGCTGGGTACAAGAGTCAGGAAGGCAATCACCACGGGGTTTTCCACTTGCAGACCCTGATCACCATTTAGCTGAAGAAAGGAGGTAGGACTTGTCCTTCCAAAGGACTCTCTTTGAAGAATACTATTCTGATGCAGTTCCGAGTGAAGCCACATACTGGATGATGCTGTCTGGAACACAATGCCAACGCGACACGAAAAAATCCCTTGTGACATCACTAGAACATTCCATAATTCAGTGCTCGATTATGTACAACTTTCTGATCCCAAACCAGATGGAACTATTACAAGAAAAGAGAACTACAGACCAACAGCCCTCATAAACATAGATGCAAAAATCCTTAATGAAATTTAAGCAGTTTGAATCCAGCAATATAGCAATAGGATAATATATCATGACCAACTGAAATTTATCTCATAAATGCAACATTGATTTAACATTCAAAATTCAACTGATAGAATTCAACATATTAGCAGATTTTAAAAAATAGATCATCATTTACATATTTTTTCCACATAACTGTGAGAGAAAAGTCTGCAAAGCTTCTATAACCATATAATGGGACCTATCTTCCTCTAGTTTCCAAAATTATGTCCCTCACTTTGTTCTAAGTACTTGGTGTTCTCAATGTCTATCACTATGTAATATTTCTACTAAAAGTCTTTTCAAGGTGACCTTGACATTTTCTTTCTTTTTTTAAAGATTTTATTTATTTGAGAGAGAGAGAGAGAGAATGAGAGAGAGAGAGAGAGTACATGAGAGGGGGGAGGGTCAGAGGGAGAAGCAGACTCCCTGCTGAGCAGGGACCCTGATGCGGGACTCGATCCTTGGACTCCAGGATCATGACCTGAGCCGAAGGCAGTCGCTTAACCAACTGAGCCACCCAGGCACCCCGTGACCTTAACATTTTCTATTTTGTTTTTTGGAAGTCTTCGAACATCTCCCTGATTCCAAAGCCACTCCCACATTTTAGGTATTTGTTATGGCCATACCTACTTCCAGGTATCAAAATGTGTATTAGTTTTTTATTGTATCCAAAAAATTTCCACAAACATAGCAGCTTAAAACAGTATTAAAACAGTCTTTTAATACCTCTGAGTTCTTTAGGTCCAGAGCCCAAGCAGGCTCAACTGGGGTCATCTACTGAGGGTTTCCCAAGACCAAAATTAAGGCTGAGTTGGGCTTTCCTCCAGAAATCTTGTGGAAGAATCTGTTTCCAAGCTCCTCAGATTGTTGGAATGTCCTTGTGTTTGTAGGACTGAGGTACCTGATTCCTTGCTGGCTGTCAGTAAGAGGTCACTCTAAGCTTCATAAGGCTACCTGCAGTTCCTTCTCAAGTGGCCTCCTCCATCTTCAAACTAAGAAAGGCAGGTGAAGTTCTTCCCATGCTTTAAATCTGTCTTCTTTCAAAGGGTTTGTATGATTAAGTTCGGTCAAGATGAATGGTCTCTGTATAATATATATAAGCATCTGAATGACATCTCACAATATCCACAGGTTCCACCCACACTCAAAGGGGAGGGTATAATGAGGATGAGCTCCACTAGGGACCATTCTTAGAATTCTACCCACTGACAAATTTTTGGAGGTGATGGCAATGGCATTATCTTGATTACAGAGGTGCTTCACGGCTGTACACAATGGTCAGACTCACTGAACTGTACACTTCAAAAGGATACAGTTTATTGTGGGTAAATTAAATCTCAGTTCAAGTTTAAATTTTTCACCTACTATCATACTTAAGGATGAAATATGGAAAACATTCCCCCAATATCAGAAGCAAGAAAGGACATATTCTATCACCTTGTATATTCAGGATTGTACTAGAAATCCTAGCTAGTGCAATGCAGAAAAAAAAAGACATAAAAAGTACTATAATTGGAACCAAAGGCATAAAAATATCATTCTGCACAACTGACATGATTGGGTATGTAAAAGTCCCCACAGAATCTACACACATGTCCTTAGAATTAGTAAGTAAATTTAGCAATATTGCTTGGCTGAGGTCAACATACGAAAATCAACTGTGTTGACACATATTAACAAGAAATATTTGGGAAATGAAATCTTTAAAAAAAATACCATATACAGTAGCATTTAAAAATATCAAATATCCAAGAATAAAGAAATATGTATAGCTCTCTACACTGAAAGCAGCAAAATATTGCCAAGAAAAATTAAAGAAGACCTAAATAAACAGAGAAATATACTGCTCTTATGAACTGCAAGAATCAATATTACTGAGATGTTAATTCTACCCAAATACATCTATAGATTTTGTTCCAATCAAAATCTCCAAGACTTTTTGTGGAAATTGACAAGCTTATTACAAGGTTTATATAAAAATGCATAAAATCTAAAATAACCTAAACAATTTTTGAAGAAGAAGAAATCTGGGGGACTTATACTACCTAATTGCAAAACTTCTTAAAAATGCTATTCTATTAATGTGTCATTGTTGCATGGATAGACAAATGGATCAATGGAATAGAATAGAGAATCCAGAAACAGATCACACAAATATAATCTCTTGATTTACAATAAAAACATAATTTCAATTTAATAGGGGAATGGTTAGTCTTTATATTGAATGGATAGTACTTGAGCAATTAGATATTCATACAGGAAATAACTTTAACCTTAGTCCCTATTCATGCCATATATAAACATCAATTCAAGAATAGGCCTAGGGGCACCTGGGTGGCTCAGTCGGTTAAGCAACTGCCTTCAGCTCAGGTCATGATCCCAGGGTCCTGGGATCGAGTCCCACATCGGGCTCCCTGCTCGGCGGGAAGCCTGCTTCTCCCTCTCCCAGTCACCCTGCTTGTGTCCCCTCTCTTGCTGTCTCTCTCTCTGTCAATTAAATAAATAAATAAAATCTTTAAAAAAAAAAAAAAAGAATAGGCCTAAATGGAAAAGTCAAATGTATAGAACTTCTAGAAAAGATATAGAAGAACTCCTTATCACCTTAGAGTAGGCAAAGATTTCTTAAACAATATGACAAAATTGAACTTTAGCAAATTAAGAACGCTTATTCAGCAAAAGGAACCCTCAAGAGAATTAAAAGCAAACCACAGATTGGAAGAAGATATTCTCAATGCACGTATTTGACCATCCAATAAGAAAAAGACAGGTGGGGCACCTGGGTGGCTCAGGCGGTTAAGTGTATACCTTCAGCTCAGGTCATGATCCCAGGGTCCTGGGATCCAGTCCCACGTCTGCCTCCCTGCTTCTACCTCTCCCTCTGTCACTCCCCCTGCTTGCATACCCTTTCTCTTTCAAATAAATAAAATCTTTAAAAAGAAAAAGAAAAAGACGGTAACCCACATAAAACAGGCAGAAGGCTTGAAAAGACCTTTTACAAAGGAGACACACCCAAATAGCCCATAGACCTGTGAGATGGTGCTCAACATCAAGGACAGGCAAATTTTAACTACAAGGAGACAGCCAATCCACACCCTGTTGAATGATTCAAATTAAAAAGACTGGAAAAACCAAGTGTTAGGAGGACGTGGAATTGGAACTCTCTCCTATAACTGCTGCTGGAAATTGGTACTACCACTTTGGAATACTGGGTCAAACAAAGTTTGACATATGCTTACTGCATGATCCAGCTTCTGGGCATTTACCTAAGAGAAAATGTACGTCTACCAGAATACATGCACCAAAATGTTTATAGCAGCTACAGCCCACAATAGCCAAAAACTGGAAGCAACCCAACTAACTATCAAGAAATGAACAAATAAACAAATTGTAGTCTAACTCTGCAAAGGAATAATTCAACAGTAATAAAAGAACAAACAACTGATGCATGAACTACAGAGATGAAACTCACAATAATATGCTGAACAAAGGAATCCAGCCATAAATGGGCCCAAACTCTGGCCACATACAGTAGCATTGCATCTCATGAAGTTTAAGCACAAGGAAAATAAATCAACAGTTATGGCATCAGATTTAGAGCAGTGCTTCTGGGAATTTTTTTTTTCCTTCATCCTTCCCCCTCCTACCTTAGCAAGAAGACCTTTTAGATGTTTTTCCCCTAAAACACCTCCCCCATTACATTTTAGCCTCACAGGGATGTTGTATATCTGCTTAGATGCTGTGGCCTTTTGGCGGGACATAAACCATTGTAATAGCAAAGGGGTTTTTGCCTCCCTCTCCCAAGAACCAATCTTCATCCCCTTGGTTGGTGTCACCCCATTGAGAATGCATGGATTAGCAGTCTCTCTAGGAAGTTATTATCTGGGGAGGGGCATGAAAGAACCATCTGGGGTGCTTGAAATAGTCTGTGTTTTGATCTGGGTGGTGGTAACACAGATGCATACATATTTACCAATATGCAGTACAGACATATTGAGCTGGCCTCTTAAGATTAATGTACTCTATTATATTTATGTTAAACTCCAATAAAAAAAGTAAAACAGTAATAGTGGTAACAAGGAGAAGGAATGAGGATTTAAGGTTTTACCATCTTTCAACTGCATTTTCTCTGCTCCATTTTCAGACAGACTCTCCCATCGTGATGGCAGGATGGAGCTGTGAGAACACAAATCTTGGAAATGCTAGCAGCCAATGCAACAGAAAACAGAGATCTTCCTTTCTTTCATAGTTAGAGCAGAGGTTCTGCACTGATTCTCCTTGGTGCAAATTGGGTCCTGTGCCCATTTCCTGAACCATTTACTTTGATCCAGAGGGGAGTGAGAAACTGATTGGCCAGCCCTGAGCCATATCATCCTTTGTAGAGCTAGAAGCAAAATCAACAGCATCCAGACCACATGGACACAGAGTCAGGGTGGAGTTCCTGTTCCCACAGAAAAACGAGGGTGTTCTTTCTGGAAGGGTAAGTGGACACTAGGCAAAAAGAAAGCCAGTAGGAAGATAAAAGCCCTCAACTGCCCTCTCCCACAGTGTCAAAACCAACAGCAGGCCTTTGCAGGGCATTGCAGGCAAAGGGACTAATGTCATCTTCTCCTAGGACCTTAGGATCAGGTGGGAAAGCTCCAGCAGCAGGCTGGAATTGATTAAAATGCTCTCTTTGTCCATCTCCCTACCTCCCTCCCCACAAACTTTAGAAACAAAAATAAAAACATCATTTGGGATCAAGGTTAAGCAAAGTTCAGAAAGGAGGAAAGAATGTTGAACCAAAGAGTCAGTTCACAGGGATCTCAGTCACTTTGCATGACTGAACATCAGTGTCATCTTCTTAAAATCTGGGAAGTGCTCTGGGTCTTGTCTCACCCATAGGAGGTGAAGAAGAGGAAGACACTATCCTGAGAGTGGCTTGAGGGGAAGTGGGAAGGGCTCTGGGCTTCAGGATCAGGGATTGTCCCCTCCTCCTGCCACCCTGGATTAAGCAATCCTATAACACAGTGACTGGCATTTCCCTATTTAGTAAACAGAACCACTGGATTGTTACTGATTTATTCTACACCTTTCCCCTAGCTGATAGGCAGATGTTGGGTAACCTTGGACATCTGCCTGCTGAAATATTAATTATAGAAAAGAAGAAGTTCACAAGTAAAGATGTCTGGTAAACCCAGATTCTTTGGTGTTTATGCTCAGATACTGATGATGCCAGGAGTTCACAGGAGAAGGTGGGCAGGGAACTCCCAGGTCAAATGTCAAAGGTTATTGCAGCAAATGCAAAGATCCGTCTCTCCCATGAATTCTCCTTCTGCTCTCCCCTCTCCCATCCTGCCTTCTGGTGATGTGCAAGGAGGTGGGAGAAATTTAGGAGGACAGTGGGGAAGTTCAGCTGAGAGAATGACTGTCAATGTTTTTCGTGTCAGGCTCGAACCAGTACACCAGTGGGCTCTCTTAGTGAACACACCTGCCACTTCTTAGATCAGTTGCCAACTCTTGCTCAAGTTGTCCCAGAACCCCAAAAGAGTTGCAATTACTTGAAAGATTGGTCATACATAGCAGGTATCTCTGGAGTTAAAAACCAAAAAGTACCAGATATAGTTGGGGTTTTTACAATCATATTTCCTTTACCTGCACGTACAGTTTTACTATAGGAAATTGCCCTTAAATGCCAGAGCTTTCATCAAAGTAAGATCAATGACTGAAGGGCAGCAGGTCAAAGAGAGGAAAGGACCAGTCCTGACCTTGCTAGCTCTTTTTTCCCAGTGGTACAAGCCCATTCCTAGAGGAGATACCCTGCTCTTACAGCCAGACAGCATTACTCTCCTGAAGCTTGATTCACTGTCTCACACACGCTGAGAGCCTGCCCCTGGTGGCCTCCAGGGCAATAATCCTTGACCTTCTAACAGCGATGGCTGTGGGAGGTTTTATGAAATGAATAAAATCCTATACCCCAGGATGTGGAGTGCAGGGTGAACGGAAGATGGTAATTTAACTGCAAGGCTTGGGTTTAATATAGAGATGAGTTTTCTTCCTCCATGAGCCTATCACTCCATGTACACTAATCTGTCTTCATTTCTAGCACAGAACCTGCTATAGACTTCTAAACTGCCATCAGGGACAGCAACTAAAGTGGAACATGAACCAGAAACTGGAATGAATATACTCATTTGCTAAATCCCACAGCGAATCCAAATATTAACTTTCTAATTGAATTGAGTTTTTTAAAACCAGTGAACCAGCTCAAATTGAAACTGAACCTATATGTTTTCTAAAACTACTAAATGGAAAAAAAAAAAACTACTAAAGGGGGGAAAAGGGGAATTTAAGAAGTCCCAGGGGTATCTACCCAAAAGAAATAAAAACAACCATCTACACAACAGTTTGCAGGCAAATGTTCACAAGCAGCATTATTCAGAATAGCCAAGGACTGGAAACAATTCAAGTGTCCACCAAATGATGAAGGAATTAAAAAAAAAAAAATGTAGTATGTCAATATGATGGAATATTATTCAGTAATGAAAAGAAACAAAATACTGACACACGCTCTTCAGTGTCATGAACTCAATCACATTATGTTAAATTAAAGCCAGATGCAAAAATACCACATGGTAGATGGTTCCATTCATATGAAATGTCCAGAAAAGGCAAATCCATAGAAAAAGAAAGTAGAATTGTGGTTGCTTAGGTGGGAACAAAAGGGTAAAAGGGATCTTTTCAGGTGGTGGAAATGTCCAAGAATTGAACTGTGGTGGTGGTTGCATAACTCTGTAAACTTACTAAAAATCAATTAATTACTCACTTCAAAAAATCTCAAAGCCAATGGGTACTGTTTCAAGTTTCTGATTCCTGCATCTGCTAATTTGCAAACACTATATCTGGCATGACTTGCTCTACTGGGGTCTCCCCACCAAGTCCACGAGAAGCATGGTGGAGAAGCAGTTCCTAACCATTTCCCCAGTGGTCATGTCTTCTGGTAAAACAACACTTCCTCACACCACCAAGTGGGCATAAAAGCAATGTTAGGCCAATCAGCATCTCTCAGTATAGACCCCAGGGATTCGTCCAAGGAGTGAGCATAGAGTCCAAACCCAGCCAGTTAGAATCTTGCCCTATGATTTTTTAAGTTGGCAGCAGGAAGCATCTCATTTTTCTCTTAGCCCAAAGGTGGAAGATGTGAGTTCAGAGCTACCTGGTATCCTTCGCCCTGCCTCATACTGCAAGTCCATTTGCAACAGAAAATGAAACAGTCCATAAAGAAGGACTGACATAAAAACTAGCAAGCTAAAGGCTAAGTGCATCCAACTCCAAGAAGCAAACCAGCCTCAAACGAGCTCCACCCCTGCCTTCTCTGAAAATTGGTTACATTTGCCAACAAATCTCCACCTCCCCACCCCCGGTTTATTCCCTTGAGCTAGTGTGATTTGGGATTCTGTTGCTAGTAAATAAAACACCAGAGACAGAAACAGAACTCAAGGTGACCTCTCCTAGGGAAACTTTTGAATCATCCCTTCCCACTAGAAACATCTCTTCAACCCCAACACATTCAGGTGCCAATGTTTTCTTGTGTTGACCCCATGATTAGGATCCAGTGCTCACCATACTCATACACTACAGCACAAGTGGGCAAACTTTTTCTGCCAAGGTCCAGAGGGTAAATATTTTAGGCTATCTGGGCCACCTGATCTCTATCATAGCTACTCAACCCTGTCGTAGAGCTGCAAAAATGCCATGGTCGATACACAAATGAATGTAGCTGTGTTCCAATAAAACTTTATTTACAAAGCAGGTGGTGGGTCAAATTTGGCCCTTGAGCCATAGTTTGCCAACCCCTGGTATATAGGATTCTTTCTTTCTTTTTCTTTCTCTCTTTCTATTTAACCCCAGGTTCCCAGAATTGAATTAATCATAATCCTTAATTCATGACATGCTCTCACCATTAGTTGTTGATAGGTTTCTTGTATGTGAATTATTGATAGATTTACACACATAATGAACACTCATGAACCCACCACCCACCCAAGACCTGGAGCATTATTAAGAAAACTGACCTAGGTCTGGTGATCAATAGAGGCTTGGCTCTCCAGGGAGAGTGAACCGCATGGGTGAAGACAACATAAAGACATGAAGCCAATTGTTCTTTTTAGAGTGTGGCTTGGCTGAAGTATACACTGAAGTATGGAAAGCAGTAGGAAATGAACCAGGAGAGGAGATTTGGTCCAGGTAACAAAAGGTTGCCTAATATATATATAGTATAGCAGATGGACCCCATATATATATATATGATATATAATATGTCTAGTGTAGGTCTTGAATTAAGAGTCACCTTTAATTAAGAGTCACCTTTAGGAAACTAGACAAACTTAAACAGGTGAACCCATTCAGCTGTGGGGTAACTCATCTTCCAATTCTAACAGGAAAGAAGTAAGGTCCTTCCTTGGGTAAGGTCCAAGTCGGGCACCACTATAAGCATACTGAAGGCAGCGGGAATGTTATGGAAATGTTGACCCAGACCAGGTCTATGGGAGGCGAGCTGATCTGTGGATGCTAAACAAAAGGCAGGAAGCAACTGTGCCCACTCTGTTGGGAGCGAGAAGAGATTAAGGCGTCTTTTGACCTCTGGTCTCCCCACCTGTGGCGCTCATTAGTGCAAATCGCCCACCCCAGAATTCTGGTTCTCCCTCTGTGCTCATAAGATTGTGCTTCCCTATCCCTTTGGAATGAGATGTGATCATGTGACTTGCATTGCCCAGTGAACAGTGAGTAGAAGTAACACGTCTCTTCCAGGTGGTAACCTCAAGAATCCTGTGCAGTTCAACCATCTCTCTTCTCCTTGCCAAAGTGACTGACTGTAGAAATTCTGTTGAGATGAAGCCACCATCAGCCTGAGTTCCTTAGAGACCATGAGAGCAAAGCTATTCTTTGGACCTACACTAGACATTCTGCATAAACCAGAAATAATCCCGCTGTGGGTTAATGCATGAGATATGATGTTTGTTTGTTTTTGGGTGGTTTCTCTTGGGATCAGGAATAATCTTGACCAGGGTCAACAAACTACCACTGGCAGGCCAAACTTAGCCTACAACCTGTGTTGTAAATAGTTCTGTTGGAACACGGCCACACCCACTCACTGATGTACCGTCCATGGCTACTTTCACAAACTAAGTAGTCATGACAGACAGCAGATGGTCCACAAAGCCTAAAAGATTGTTTTGCCCGTTACAGAAAACGTTCACTGACCCCTGACCTAGACTCTTCAAACTGGAAAGCTAAGCAGGATGATCTATCTGAGAAACTTGTCCACACTCCCCAACTTCTTCTTCCTTCCCTTTATGTTCTCCTGCCCTCAGGTAGGACATTGATTCTCTGAAGAAACTTTTGCTGTTGTTAGTCATTTGTAACTTTAAAATTGTAGACCCCACTAAAAAGGGCATTCATGAAATAGATGGAAGAATTATGTTAGAGAAAAGGTAGGGGGTCCTTCCAGATGTCCCTGAAACTATATCATGCTTTCTTTAGCTCAGCATACAAGAGCAGTCCTGGAAATAACCTAATAACAGGTATCTTTCAAAATCTCACCAGTCTACCTCCAAAACAGATGCACTTGGTTCTCTAACAGTTTCATCCACCAAGCACATAGCTCAGAACCAAGAAGTAAACCAAAAATGCTTCGGGGCAGCCAAAAAAAAAAAAAAAAAATGAAATCACAAACCAAATATACTAGAGTAAAAGGTACAAGGAATTTACATCTACACAATAACTAAAAGTTTACACACAAGTCTAACTTGAGGATCTGGCTTCTAAGATCTTTTCAAGAATCAGCTCGCACAAATTCCCTCACCAACTCTACCCCATCGTTTATCATTCTTTTGTTCATTCAACAACAAAATTACCCAGTGACTCCTGTATTTTTAAATGAGACTTAACATTTGTGGAACAACATATAATTGAACACATCCACTCATTGAACACGTCCACTGGCTTCCACGGAAATACAAAGATGAGTGAGACTGTGCCCCCCCACCAAGGAAATGATAATCCACCGGGAAGGAAGGATTGGCAACGCCTGACCCTGATTCGGGGCAGAGGGAAAGAGTCTAGTAACAGTAGAAGGGTTTCTGTGGGAAAACAGAGTAGGAACAGAGTCTGACTTAAAGCTGGGAGCAGAACAAAGCAAGCCAGGACCCTGGCATCTGTCAGGAGTGAGAGAGCAAACAGAATAATTCTAAGTCCAGACAGGGCAGATGCAAGATCCCAAGGGTGTTCGGGCATTCCCCCGGCCTGGACTGCCACACGCAGGAGCCTGCTTGGCACTCATCCCCTCCATGCCTCACCTGCAGTCCGAGTGGCCTTTCTTTTTCTTTTTAAGTAGGCTCCATGCCCAGTGCGAAGCCCAACACGGGGCTTGAACTCATGACCCTGAGATCAAGGCCTGAGCTGAGATCAAGAGCCAGATGCTCAACCGACTGAGCCACCCAGGTACTCCTGAATGACTTTTCAAAAATATAAATCTGATCACTCCTGCCCCTGCTTAAAACACAGCAGTAATTTCCTACTGCTGTGAGGATTTCAGGCCAGGGCAGAGTGTCCTGGGAGGGGGGGGGCCCCAGCTGTCTATAATCCAGCCCACATCACATGTCCCCTGGCTCGCTAGCCCAGCCACAGTGCTCCTTTACCAGCCACTCCTCCATGGCTTGTTCCTCTAGCACTGGACCTTGAGGCCATTTAGTACAAGACCAGAGCTCCTTGACCTTTATGAACCCAAAGATATCACAAACGGTATAATATAGGGCAAGCGTTAATGTTTAGTATCAGCCTCCGTGCTTTTCATTTTGAGGACAAAAAACAAAGCCTGCACACAACAGGTGCTCCATAAATTCCACATGCTCTAATTTGGGCAGTTAGGAAGAGCTTCACATGGAAGGAAGATTTCTAACCAAAACAGATAAATTGTTTTAAGTCCTGATGCTTAGAAGAGTAAGTGCCCGTTGGAAAAATTGGGCTAACCAACAAGAATCCCATAAGGCTTCCTCACTCATCACGTCTTCCTCTGACGCTGGGTGCCCTACAAGCTTGTTTGTATTCATAAACATCCCCACCATGTCTCTCCCCTCTCCCTGCTGCCTGTGCCCCAAATATTGCTGAGCAGAGAAGCTCTTTCAGTCCAGGAGGAAGAGCATTGATTCAGGTGGGAAATGAATCATGAGAACAGCTGTTCTTGAAATCAAATCTCTGGTTTCATGCAAATATTGTCAGAAATAGACAATGAGAGAACCACAGAGGAAGTGAAATTGACACATAAACCTTGTTTCTAAAACAAATCTCTAAGCCACCCACAGGCCTGAAGTGAGCCTCCAGGCGTGTGATTCAGAGGCAGCCTGAGACGCAAGCAAAATACTCAACTGCCTAAATGACATTCTTTTAGGGAATCCAAGAAGTTTTCCCTAATCTTAGATAGCTAGACTATCCTAGGACCAAAGCACTAGAAATTTCACAATTAGAAATTCACTCCTTTGGATATATTTTCTCTAGCCCATTTTTAAAAGATGGCGGTGGGGGGGGCGGAGAAGTTGTCATTCTTGAGCAAGTAAAACACTAAACTAATACCATATAAAGTGTTAAATAACAGTAGTAATAATGTTTTATGTTGACATAGCATGTTATAGCTTCCAAATTCCCTGGGAAGTAGGTAGAATATACACTTTATCCACATTTTACAGATAAGAAAACTGAAGTTCAAAGAAACACCATGGCTTGTAAAAGACACAAAACAAGAAGAGCAAAGATAGAGCAGAATCAGGTCTCCTGACTCCTAGCACAGTGCTTTTGTAGAGATGGCAGCAGAAGCAGAGGCAAAGGGGCATGGGCTGGAGAGTAGGTCTTCGGCTCACCAAATTATGTCTGTCAACAAACCTCTGATCTACAGAAAGGATTTCATTGTAGATGAGATGCGTTGCACACTGCCACATCAAGCCCCTCACACACCCACCTCTAGCCCTTTGAGCAGATTACATCTGCAAAGCCCCTTCTCTGCAGAGGCGGAAGCGCTGAGGAACCACTAGGCAACAGGTCTGCAGGACGCAGTGGGGAGGAGGGGCAATGAGCCCAGCAAGGGAAAGGAGAAGGAGCAGATGGGAGGCATGCACCATGCACATTTCCCCAGGGTTGGAAGAGTCATGGTGTTTCCTCTCTGCCAGGTTCATTTGCCTCCTGTGAATGCTCACAACTGCCCTATGTATAAATATCAGTTAATTCCCCTATTAAAAAGAAGAAATTGAGACTCAGACAGAAGTGACCTGCCTGAAACTGTACAGTGTGTGAGCAATATTGAGCCTAGGCCTTGGGCTTTCCATACCAGGTCTTAGCCCCAAATATTTTTATCCCAAGAAACCAAGAGGATGCTTTATTCCACACCTCCTAGGCACAAGTCAAGTCTTTTATAAAAACTATAAAAGAAAGATGGAAGAAAAAAATGATTGTAAGCACAGGCTGAGCATGGACCGGCACCTGATTCATTTCTTCAAAGGCAAATAGCCACAGCCGCCACTTGGTCACATCTCAGCATTTATCATCTCAGCAGTTGGAAATGCACAGTTTCTTTCATCCACTGGGACTAGGGGGCTTGAGAATGAGCAGAGGATGTGCCCAACATGCATGCTAACCCTTGCTTCCCATAACTGCAGAGATACCACATATCAAGCTCTCCCAGGGGTCCTGGGGCACCCCACTCTTAGACTTAAGCTCACCCTAGAAAGCACTCAACACAGATCTCTCCACAAAGAAATCACCTTCACAAATGTTCCTCGAGAATCCTGCTCTCAAACAAAAATGAAGTTCACACAAAAATAAGCACACAAATATTTATGGCAAATATTTAACAATGAAAATATGTAAACAATCCAGTATTCTCAACTAGAAAGTGGAAAAACAATCCTTATTACATCCTTACCGAAGAATACCACTCAGCAGTAAAAAGGAATGAACTAGTGAAATGCACAACACAGATTAATTTTAGATGCATTATGCTCAAAGAAGCCACACTTAAAAAAAAAAAAAAAAAACCATACAGAAATCTTCTGAGATGGATTGCATCTGGAAAAACAGAGGCTCAGAGAAATTAACATTCTTCGGAGAGTCAGGGCTCAACCTTCAGGGGGCCCAGCTGCAAGGCTTACAGCTGACAAGAAGAGGCAATATGCAAAAAATCAGGCTTAGATTCAGGGAAAACAAGGCCCTTTGCCTTTTCACCCCGAACAACCCCAGAGAAATACCAGGTGAATGAAGCAGGCAGCAAGTTCACAACAGCTATTCAAGACAGTTCTCTGCTCTGTTAACTCAACCCATATTGATCTAGCTGACAAGCCCAGAACTAGAACTTTGCCTTCATTATTAACTAACTTATCACAGTCAGTAACTAATACCAAAAAAATCTGCTGAGCAAATAGATTTCACTTTCCATCTCAGGGTGACTGAAGCTATTTTTATTCAGAGTCCTTTGAATTCAAAGGCAACCATAAAAAAAATGGAGGAAGAAAGAGGCACCCTTATTACAATTCACTTTTTTAAAAAATCTATCAGAAATTATGAGAAGTAATTCAACCATTTCAGCTCAAATAAGGCTAAGCTGGACCTTGGCTGCAACCCCGGGTCCAATATACCTGCTGTCCTTAATCTGTTTTTTAAAAATCTCCTTTAAAAAGGAAACTTGGTTCTTGGCATCATTAGAGTGTGCCAGTCTCTTGACCTGGCCTCAGCCCAGCACTTTCCAAGCACTAGGCCATCAAACGGAACTTGGCACTAACTGTGTTCTTTTTCTGGGCTGTGACTATAATCAATCCAGCCCAGTTTACACCAAGTAAGCATCTTCTGTGGGTTGGTGCTGAGCTGGGGGCAGTGGGGGCTACAAGTCCTCAAGAAACTTATAGACATATTACCTCGTGCATGGAAAACCTTTCTCCAAAGAGAAAATGATGAGAGATAATATAAACCCAAGAGCTAACTGCATTCTGCATTCGGGTACAAATATTGAGCTTCAAACCAATGGTTCTCAAGCTTTATTGCACTTCAGCCTCATTCAGGGTGCTGGTTAAAAATGCAGACTCTTGAGCATCACTCATAGAAGTTCTTCTGTATCTGTAAGTCTGGAGTGGACCTCAGGGGCCTGTCCTTCTAACAAGCCTCTTCCAGGTCCGGTAATTCTGATGTTAATGGTCCCAGACCACACATTGTGGCCTTCCACTGACTAGTGTTTCTGCCAACAAGGGGACTGCTGCCAAGAATGATCAGGAAAGGCCATGCAAAGAGGCCAAGCATCATTAGGGTAAGCTAGAAGTGTCTTTCTTATAAAACAAAATAAAACAAAATGGAGGACCTGGCAAAAAGGAAACGAGTCAACACCCCCTCCTTTCTCATCTCCATTGATTTCAAACATCCAAATCTCTGGTCTCATCCCTTTGATGAAGATGTCCTGTGATATGGGAAAGGTCAGTCTCTGGGCTTGCAGCTAAGAAAATATTTGCACTAGGAACATGATGGCCAACAGGGAGGCCAAGCAGGAGCCCCGGAGGGCGGCGCTGCGGTTAGCTGATGCCCACGGTTGGTGTGCTTCTGGGTGGAATGCCCCTTGGGTTTTGGCTCTGAGTGAGGGAAGTCCCCAGGAGGCCCATGTAATTGTGGGAACCACCAGGGAAGTTCTCCACAGGCTCTGGGAGAGGCAAAGGAGGTTACAGCGATGCCAGAAAGGCTCCCGAGGACTCCAGCAGCCATATTCTCAGCCTGGGCCAACTCAATGGATCTCACGGCCCCCTCGCTCACCTAGAGGCTTCCCTGGCAACTGACTCATGAGGACTGGCAGGAAAATGGCTTCTCTGTGAGAGTTGCCCTAATAGATCTTCACACAAAGGGAAGCAGGGAAAAATGAAGGCAAAAATCCCTGGGATAGTTGAAATCCAAAGAAGAGTGGCAACCTGGAAGTTTCTGTCCAGGCAAAGGAAGTTCGGGCACATGAGGTTTCACTTGTGAATATTTTTGCAGCATTTTGGTTTCAGGCTATGTGAATTGCCAGTCAAACATAAGCAATAATAATATGTATAATAATGCTTACCACAGTTTGTCACGAAGTAAAGCCCCATGAATCAGTGGGTCTCAATCTGGCTGCATGAATATTGTATCAGATGCATTTTCACTCTGAAAATAAAACAAATGAACAAACAAAATACTGAGGTTTGGTTGGTTCAACGAACCACCTAAAGACTAGTTCCCTGTTTCCATCCTTTCTTCTCTCTGGTCTTTTTCCCAAATAGTAAACAATGTGATATTTCCCAAAAGCAAACTCGAACCCACAACCGCTGCTGAATAAACTCCTTCAAGGACTTCCACTACTTTGGTGCCAAAGCAGGGTGTTGTGATATAGTCTACAAGGTACCACCAAATACAGCCCCTGGCACCCCTGCCCCCAGCAATCAGCCCCTCCTCCACTAGCCTTCCTTCAGTCTTTGCAATCTACCAGCTTCGTACCAGCCTTCAGGCCCTTGAACTTGATGCTCCTTCTGCCTGGAATATTCCCAAATGTCCTTTCTTCCACTGCATATCCCAATTCCCATGTCCGTATTTGACTTCCATGTCATCCCTCCGACCTGATCTGGTTCCTCTGGTGTGATCTTACAGCAACTTGTGCTTTTGTCTTGTCTTTCTTGCCACATTTCATTAATTGCAAAAGGAGCTGTTTCATGTCTGTTTTCCCTGTTACAGCATGACTTCCATGAAGCCAGGGTCCTCAGTGTTTTTCCTCACTATTAATAGTCCTAGCTCAGTGCCTCACAGATGATAGGCGCTTGATATTTTTTGGAAGAATGAATGGATGGGTGAATAAATGAATGGGGAAAACTAAGGCAAAATAACCTTGAGTTTAGGAACCACTAGAAAAATATAGCTAAGACGAATAACCAAAGCTTTTTGTCTCAAGAATCCATGTCACTCTGTCCTCATGGGAACTTGCTGAACTCTAGGAGAAGCTTCTAAGAGGCAGGAATTAATGAGTCCAAATCATAAAATCCAAAAGCACCCACCTTTCACATGGAGAACCAGACTCCTAAAAATCTCATCACATGGATGTTTTCTGTAACAGAGCAAAATAAATATATAAATATCTTGTCAAAATTATGAGAAGAACATCTTGAAACATTCCTAATAAGCAAGTGATAATAAAGAGAAAGCAATTATCCATTCATGATATGTAAAATTTCATTGATATGCTCTTTGGCATACAGTTGTCATCACTGGATTTTAATAAACATGAAAAAATGTAAGAGAGTATTCTTAAATTCACTCTGGGCTTTGTTCTCGCAGTTCCCAACCCCCCACTCCCCTTCACAAGGATCTTACTCTCCTAAATAATTTATTCTACACACCAAGGAGTCCTCCATGAATGTAAGCCTAAGAGTTGGAACGAGACAGAGATGAGGAAGTGTCAAGAGGTAGTACTGCCAAAGGAGGACCCAAGCCAGACAGCACTCAGGCCACTTCACTGATCATTTTTAATCAGGTTTGCTGAGGTACATTACTTAAAATAAAATCCACAATTTTTAATGTATAGTTTGAGGAGTTTGGATGGTTGTCTAGAGTTGTGAAACCAGCACCATAATGGAGTTCAAGAACAATTCCTTCACCACAAGAAGCTCTTTCAGAAACAGCCAATCCTCTCTGTCATCCCAGGCCCTAGGTAACACTGATCTGCATTTTATTGCCATAGTTTTGCCTTTGATAGACATTCATATAAATAGAATCATGAAATGTGTAGTCTTTTTTTCTGGATTTTTTTCACTTATAATTATACTTCTAAGAAACATTTATGCTGTTGAATGTATAAGTAGTTTGTTCTATTTTCATGCTAAATAGTATTTACTATATGGATACACCACAATCTATATATCTATTCACCCATTGATGGATATGTTGGATTTTTTTAGATTTTTGTGATTATGAATAAAGCTGCTATGAGCATCTGAGTAAGTTTTTGTGTGAACCTATATTGTTATTTCTTGGGTAAATACAGAGTCATGGAATTGTCAGACAATATGATAAATGGGTATGTTTAACTATATAAAAAGCTACCCAAACTCTTTCCAAAGGTGGCTGTACCATTTGGAAAAGCATCACCAATATATGAAAGTTCCATTTGATCCAAATGATAGCCAACATTTGGTATTGTCAGTCTTTTAAAATGGTAGCCTTCCTCCAGAGTGTGGAGTACTACCTCATCAGACGTAACTTGCCTTTCCCCAATGACTAACAGTGTTGAACATCTTTCCATGTGCTTACTGGACTTTCATATATATAGTCTTTGGAGAAAATGTCTCTTCACATATTTTTCCCATTGTAATAGAGCTGTTTTTCTTTTCATTATTGAGTTGTAAAAGTTCTTTATCTACTCCAGATACAAGCACTTTCTCAGAGGTATGTTTTGCAAATACTTCCTCTCAGTCTGTGGCTTGAATTTTCTTTTTCTTTTTTTCAAAAACCATGAGTCTTTAGTTTTGATGAAATCAAATTTATCATTTGTAGCTCATGCTTTTCATATCATATGTAGGAAATCTTTGCCTAATCCAAAACAATGAAGACTTTCTTCTTAAAATTTTCTGATTTTTAGTTTTTACTATTAGATTTATAATACGGTTTGTCTTCAACTTTGTATATGATGAAAATAAGGGCTGATGCTCTTTTCTTCCATACAAACATCCAGCTATGTCCACACCATCTGGTGCAACACTGTTCTTTCCCTTATTGAATATATCTTGGCACCTTTGGTTTATTATTGGGGGTCAATTACTGGATTCTCCTCTGTTCCGTTGATTTGTATGTCTACCTATCTGCTAATTTCCCACTAACTTGATTACTGTAGCTTAATGTAAGTCTTATAATCTGGTAATGTACATCTTGCAACTTTGTTCTTTTTAAAAATTATTTTTTCTATTCTAAGTCCTTTGAGTTTCCATTTATTTTAGAATCAGCCTGTTAATTTCTACGTAAAAAAAAAAAAAAATCCTGCTGAAATTTGGATCATGACTATGTTGAGTCCATATATCAATTTAGTAAAGATGACATCTTAACAATATTGACATTTCTGGCACACAAACATGGTACATCTCTCTATTTCTTTAGGTCATCTTTAATTTTTGTCAGTCGTAGTTTATAGTTGTCAACAAACAGCTTTTATGCATTTTTAAAAATTTTTTTCTAAGTATCTCATGATTTTGATGATTTGCAAATTTTGCCATTTTTAAATTTTAATATCCAGTTGTTCATTGTTAGAACATATAAATAGAGTTGATTTTTTTATATTGACTTTGTATCTGTGACCTGGCTAAACTCACTTACTAGTTCTGGTAGTGTTTTCTTTTCTTTTCTTTTTGCTTTTTTCTTTTTCTTTCTTTCTTTTTTTTTTTTTTTTTTCTGGCAGACTCCTTTGATTTTCTACACAGACAACCATGGCAGGAAAAAGCATTTTTACTTCTTCCTTTCCAATATGTATGACTTCAGTCTTCTGTCCTGACTTGTGTTACTGACTAGGACCTCTAGCACGATGCTGAATACATACAGGGAGAGTGGGCACTCTTAACTCTCAAATTCAGAGAGACAGCGTTCAGTCTTTGACCATTATGTGTGATGGCACAGACTCGACATCCTTTATCACACTTCAGTAGCAAGGCTAAATTCCCCCTAAAGACTGCTCAGGTTCTACCTTAAGATAGCTTAAAAGCAAACCTTGTAAACATCAAACTGATCCACAAGTAACTTACCAAGTAACTTACCAACTTATCAGAATAAATGCCAACCCTCAATAGCTTTTAATTTAGGGCTGACATTCTGTCTCTCAGACACTCGTTTATGTCGCAAAGAGGTATGGTTGGACAGTTTATCTAAGATACGAATTACTGTTTGTCCCTTGATATCCCCTACCATGCTCCACCCCGCATTTCAAGCCAATCCTTAAGTCCTTTTCCACTTTTTTCTGGAAGGTTCTTTTGTTTTTGTTTTTGTTTTCCTGAGAAGAGTGTAGAAGATGCTGGAAGTCAGTTGTCCTATCTTTTGTAAAATCCACTGAAAAAGAGTGGGTCCTATCTTTTTGTAAAATCTACAGAAGACTAAGAAGTGGGCAGAGGACAGGGATCCCAAGAGCAGCGGGGCCTGTCATGCTGCTCCCCCGAGGGCTTGGTAAGCCCTCTGAGGGGGATGGCTATGTGACCTGTCCAAAAACACTGGCCCCAGGACCCTAGGTTGTTCAGCGTTAACACAGCATCCTGTGCCCTGGACCTGGCCTGGAAGTTGAAAGCTTTGGGCCTCCAGGAACCAGGCAAGCTGGGGCAATGAAGAAATCAACCATGAACTGGCCATAATCGGAGGCTCCTCCCTTAACTGCTAGATTCATATATGTCCCCAAGAAGGGTCAGGAACTGAAATAACGAGTAAGTGTCAGCTGCCAGCTTGGGTGGAGAGCAGAATTCAGTGGAAGAGCTGCTGTGGAGTTGCTTTAGAGGAAAAAATCATAAACGCCATAGTTCCAGACATCTCATTTCATGACCTGTGATACATACTGGTTATACAAGTCTTAAAGGCCCGCAGATGAACATGTTGGGCTCAAAACCAATTTTTGCATTGTACAGAGCTAGGTTGTTGTACTTTTTCAGACATTCACTAGCCTTATTCAGGCACAGTTATTTTGGTATGAATGCATACTTATGCAGTTGACCTAATGTAGGCAACCAGAGAGTGATTACAAATTAAAGGTGGTACATCCAGTGTGGACAACTCCTGTGAATGATACCTGAAAGGTTTCCTTTGGAACTTTATAAGAAGAAATAAGTATTCGTTGTAAAGAACTGTGCCCACACATCCAGAGGTGATGCCTTTGAATGAAGACCCTCTGCTATGCAGTAATGGGGCCAGTGGGTCTATGACCCTCCTCCTTGAGCAAGCATTAGGGTGCCTTCCATACTGAGCTGTCTGAATACCTACTGTACAGTATCCAGATGCCATTCCTGCTGGAAGATGTCTCCTCTCCTCTCAATCTGCTTCCTCCAGATCTGGCCTAGTTGGGGTACCTCGGATGGAAAGACACTCTTCCTGCTTCTCTGAGTGTATTAGGATTCTTTTGGTCACAAGTGACGTAAATGCAAGTTAATTAGCAAAAAGGGGATTGGTGGCCCCAAGGAGTCCAAGGACAGAGTGAACTAGAAGAGGGAAGGACAGGGATGCAGCCAGAACCCAAGGCAGCCCAAAGTTGGGCTCAGAATCCTCATGACACCTCTCCGTTCTGCTTTTCTCTCTGCCAACTCATTCTCTGTCCCTCAGACCAGACCAGCTACTTGCACATGATGGAACATATGGCAGCCAACAGCATCCAGACATTTTACCATACAATTTCAAGTACCAGGGATACTGCTTTGTTGATCTTTCTGGTCTTAACACCCAAAATCTCAAGGATGTACCTTTTCACTCAACGTGGGTCATGTCTACCAATGGATCAATAAACTTGGATGCAGCCAGCCCAGAAGATGGCAAGTCCTGTGGGGATGATGTAGATTTGATGGCAGAATGATGTGGGGTGCAGGGGTGAGAGGAGTAATAGTCAGAGGAAGTGAGCTCCAGGACACTGGCAGGTGAAACCATAGTGTCTCTTAATAGGGCCTCTGCAGTAACATTTTGGGTCCATGTCAACTAAATGGCAAATTCACGCAGTCCCCATAGCTGGAATATCCACAAACACTCACAGACACATAGGAAATGAAGGCAACAAATTGCATCAAGTTACAAGTTCCTAAACCTTGAAGTCATTTCCTTAAGACTAATCAGGCCAGAAGCCAACATTATTTAGGAATCTTCTTAGAAGACACAGGCCTCAATTTCCATTTCTGCCACATAAGGGAGTTGACTACAGAGGTCCCTTCATCTCTAGCCTTCTATCACTGTCACAAAATCTCACCCATGGGGAATTAGGCCAGATCCCGATTACCATTCTCATTCCAAAATGGGACACCTTCTGAAATCCATTTTGGGGCCTTTAGTTGAGGACTGACACATTTCTAGGGTCTTCTTCCATCTGGGAAACACCTAATTGGGGGAAACAAACCTCTTCTAATTAAACATCTCTTTAGCAGATTCATTTACATATGATTTGCCTTTGTTAATAAAAACAGATGAATTCTCTCTCTCTTCTGGGATCATAGCATTTCACCGCAATCAGAGGAGGACACCAGAGGAGCACCAGAGGAGGGCAAAATGAAAGGAAATGGGATTCCCAGAAATCTGTCCACATTTCGTCAACTTCAAGAATAAAGAAGTGAGGGCAGCAAGACAAGGTGGACAAAGCGGGGTGAGCAGTTCAAAGGTCAGGGACAGGAGACTCAAGTCCACTTTCTCAAAGTCACAAAGTGGACCAGAAGCTGACCACTGCTCACTAGCTAATCTCTTCATAATCATGCTATTTTCATTTATACCAGTTACCCTGGTGTTGGGATTACAGTAGGTAACTCTGGTTTTGTTTCAGAATTTCTTTTCAAAATGATACAAATCACTGGAATAACCAGAACCATTTGAACTGAATCTCAAATTCAAAGGTCAAGTTCAAACTTAGGCAATGGGTGATCTTCTAGAAGTTTGAATGCTCTAGCTTTAACAACACCAGTTAGCATTCACTGAGCTCATATCCTGTGCCAGACACAGTGATATATGCTTTACAAACTCAAGTGCCCTTTACTCTTCGCAGTAACCCAGTGAGGAGTATTATTATTACAATTATCACAAAGCCGTGCGGCGGCACCAGACCTCCTAGCCTCAGATCGTGGCCCCACTACCGTCCAGCTCTGCAACAGTAGATAAGTTAGTGAGCTGCTTTGTGCCTTGGTTTTCCCTTTGATAAAATGGGGGTGGACACAATAACACCTATTTCAAGGTTTGTTGGGAGAATTATTAAGTTAATAAATATAAAGAGCTTGAAGCACAATCTGACACTTGGTAAAGTGCCCCATAAATGTGAGCCACTGTTAATAGCTCCTTGTTATATATCAGGCACAAGAAAGGCTAAAGAATTTGCCCAAGGTTACTCAGCTAGTAAATAGCAGAGTGGGGACTCAAATTCACCCATGCTCCACAGGCTCTTTGCCATGCTTAATGAAAACGGACACTACACAAAAGCTACATTTATTATTACTATTTTGTCCGACATCAAGGGCAAACTTGGAAATGCATGTGCTTTTGCTGGGGCTCCAATACTTTATCGGTAGGCCAGTTTGTTTGTTTTTTTTTTTCTTCATTAATGATTTGCATGGCTGGGAATTCTTTCCAAGTGGCCTGGAATTGATACTCCAGTTCAAACTACGGAGAAGAGTTTCTTTAGGAAGCCAGATACTGGGCATAGATGTCTGCCATTCTTAACAGATTACTGAAGAGCCACAGCTTTCCTGGGTTCAGTTCAGTTTATGTCTGAGTAGATAAATTCAGAAGGGCTTTGAGAGGCTATTAAAAGGGAGAAAAAGGATGCTCAACTCAGAGAAGAACTGAGGTAAAATAAATGTTCTGTCAAGCAGGTGATTGACGTCAGTGCAAAGTGTAAGACAGCGAAACAAAGGAAGACTTCTGCTTCCTGCAGCTCCAAAAAAATAAAAAATAAAAATAAAGGGAAATTGATGCAGCCAGAGGAAAGCAAATCTGCTGGAGGGCAGGGAAGATCTGGGTCAATCCTGGTTTGGCTGAATCTTAAATGAAGCAAATAAACAACTAACACCCCCCCCAGATTATATTTTCCCCCCAGGGAATTTTTCCTCTGTATCTCCATTTCCTGGCAAGTGAAACAAGAAGCAAGAATCTGAAATGCCCTCTAGGGGATATCTCGGCTTCATTTAAAAAAAAAAAACTTCACGGAAGGCATCTGTGTAAAATTGCTCTGTAACACAATGCTTCTGGCCTGAGACTGGGGTTGCAAGTTTGCATGGCTTCACTGCACCTTCCAAAGCCATCTGCGTGGCTAACTTGTCACTGTCTTCCCCTTTGCATTATGTTCATCTCATGTCTCATTAGGCACCTCCTGCCTCTGCCACTCAAGAGTGCAAATCGCACAGCAGGTCTGGGCTCCAAGAAAAATGCCCCCTGGGTCTGGATGATACTCCTCTCGAACTTAGCAGGTCTTTACGCAGAACGTGGGGTCGCCTCCTCCCCAGAGCACTTTCTTATTAACCCCACCTCATCCCCAATCCACATCACACACTGAGGTCCAGACTTTCTTCCTCATTCCCCCCCCAACACCCCATCCCATACACATGGAAGGTGATGGTAAAACTATAGTGGACTGTTGCCCAAGTGGGCAGATGTGGTCACATGTCTCCCATTTTGACAATTAATAATTTGATTCCCCCACCTGTCTTGTCAGCAGGAGATGATGTATGTGTGTGTCTTCCTCCCTCAACAAGTATGCCCTTGGGGTTGACACAATTCAGAGATGATCTTTTCAGAGTCTCCAGCTAACTAAAGGAGATTGCTCAACTCTACCTGAGCCATCACTGTTATAGCTCCTTCCCGCCACCAGGTGTCACTGTTGGAAATCAGACCCATGCAGTTTGGGGCTGGTCCATGGCGTCTAAGATTCCTCACTATGGTAGACATTCCCACACAGGCTGCTGTGGTTATTTGAGGGAGGAGAAAGCCCTCCCTCACTGCTGAACCTGCCCAAGGTTCTCATGCTTGGACTCCCATGCTTGCAGCTCTGTCTGGTTCTGCCAATTCCCACAGAGAGAATGGAGTAGCCCAAATTGGAGTCAGGACTGAGCCAAGACAATTACCCTACATCCAGTTTGGGGCACAGCACAGTTACCTGGTGAAAGTCATGAACACAAGGAGGGGTAAAGCATTAGGGCCAAATGCTGTGGTCTATGGCAGTGTGAGAACAAACCATCACATATCATGCATGACCATGTAGAAGAGGGAGTTCTAGATATTCACATGGGATTCTTTATATTTAGTCAATCCAGCCCTGAGTATTAATATTAATTTGCATGAGACTTTAAATGCTAAAAATAAAACATGCATAACCTTTTCCATTTATTTATCCTACTTATTTATAAAAATGGTTTGAAAACATCCATTTAAAAAACCCTCAGATACAATAAAAATTAAAACAAGAACTAAGTAATAATGGCAAGTAAGGGAATAATTGCTGTAGAAATCTTAGAGTATGGAAAGTCTTGCAATTGAGCTCCAAATTAGCCTTGAGCTTCCTGGAAGCCAAGGCAAAGAGGGAAACCCAATGGTTTACATATTTCTTATTGCCTCATAAAAGGACAAATCCCAATTCATCATGACAAACATTTCTCTACCTCTAAGATCTGAGAATGTGAATATGATAATAATAATTTGTTCCATTAAAAATAAATATTTGAAACATTTCGTTTTTTAAAGATTTTATTTATGTATTTGAGAGAGAGAGAGAGAGCACGAGTTGGGAGGTGGGGTGGAGAGGGAGAAACACACTCTCCACTAAGCAGAGAGCTGGACATGGGGCTCAATTCCAGCACCCTGGGATCATGACCTGAGCTGAAGGCAGATGCTTAATTGACTGAGCCACCCACATGCCCCGGAAATGTTTTAAAAGGAGATAGAGCATGGGGTTTTAGACAGGATGACCATATTATTTGTTATTGAAACCAGCACACTTTTAATAGTGAAATGGGGTACTATAGACAATGATGTTGGGATAATTATGTTTATTAGAACTGTTCTGTGAAAATTGAGATATATGCTCATCTCACTCTAGGACATGTGATAGTGCATTAACTATGGGTTAATGCAATTGGGTTTAACACAATGTGCTATTTCTTTTCAAGAGATACTCTCAAAAATTAGATGCAAACCCCCAGAGCACATGCTCTATGCCCCATAACCTATTATGCAATTATCTCAGAAGACAGGGAAGTTTTATTTGTCCCTAAATGATCATATTAAAAATATGTACATTCATCCTGCATTATGACCAATTCAGATGACTCTAAATATTTATCCAAGAACCTATAAATAGCCCTATTTCGATTTAAAGTAGGAAATGACTGGGCCTTTCTTAATTGCTATTTCCTCCTATAAAATATAGACAAACTTTTCTCCATATTCAAAGTCCAACATTAGGGCAACTGTCTCCAGTTGGTCAATATAAAGAGCCTGTTAATAAAAGCATTTCTGAAAGTCATATTACCACTCACCCTGGAAAAGTAGCAACTGTCTCAAGATTTATGAATTACATTAAAAATCCTGCCCCATCACAGCATGCAACCTCCTTAGATAAATTAAGTTGTATCTAATTAAGTTATATAAATTAAATATTGTAATAATAATGGATAACATTTACTGGATGCTTAGTATGTTCTAGGCATAGTGCTAAACAATTTACTTATATTTTCTCATTTAACTTAACTACAATCCTAAGGGGTATTACTATCCCCATTTTACAGATGAGGACACGGGAGATGAGAGAAGCTAAGTGACTCATCTATCATTGTGTGGATGGAACATGGCAAGGTTAGGATTCAAACGCAAATCTTTCTGATTCCAGAACTTAAATTCTTAACCACTATGTCAGTTTCCCATTCATCTTCCATCCCTTCTGATCCAGTGGGAAAAGGCTTTAGGAAAAGTGTTCAAGGAAAAAGCCTTAAAAAAGGGAAAATAAAACAGCCACTTGACTATTTTCCTCTCTCTTCCTGAAAGAACCCCCAGAGAAGAGCTTCCCAAAGGCCAACCCAAGAGAAAAGCTCAGCATCACCTCCAGCACCCAGGAACTCTTGGTGACCCTGTTCCAAGAAACAGAGGTACTTTCCAAGGTTGAACCTAGGACCTGATGCTTAGAAATATTTATTGTTTATGAGTCGGACCAAAGAAATGCTGTGGGAAGGCAATGTGGTTAGAGGGTTGAACCACAGAATACTGAAAAGTTCAAATTCTTGGGGAGAAGTTTGCTGGGTAATGACAGTTTACATAAAACAAGAAAAGTCTAGAAATGAAAAGGGATTGCGATAAGGTTGAGTGACTAACTACAGAAAACCACCATCATCTCCTCTGTTTGTTATTAAAGATTGCAGCTTCCTCTTTATTTCTGAAGCACGGGACTTCCAGATTTTAAAGTCTGCAACCTCAAAAATCCACCAATCTCTCTTGATCCCATTTATCCCAAATAGATGGCCCCAGAGGAAGAAGGGGCTGGAAATGACTTGCTGAGAGCCCTTTGAGATCAAGTCTGATTTATCTGTTGCCATGAGAAGTTAATCCAAAATGGTACCAAGACTGCAGATTCTGCCATACATATGGTGAGAAGAGATGAAGGAACCTGTTTTTGTGTTCTTCTGATGGTGCCATTCAAAACCTGATCTTGCACCAAGATGCCACTTTCAGGGAACTCACAGTCATTTTTATCCTCAGAATAAGAGGGAATAATGGCAGCAAGGGTGTTGCCAACTTATTCAGTTTTGAGCTGGCAGAGGGTGTAGACAGAGAAGACTGCTGTGCCCATGTACATAATTAATTTAAGATCCATAGATCTCTACTCCCAACCCTTTCTTCCATTCTCTAGGGGAGGTAAACAAAGGGGAAAATAATAAGGATGTAACCAGCTGGTCTCCTGGAGAGCATATGACAGAAACAGGACTTAACCAAGATTAGGAGAGAGGCGAAGAGGACTAACTTGCTCATGTAATCCAAACTACGGAGAACAGACACAGAGTGGCCTAAACAAACAGAACCCTCCAACTCTTGTTCTGCTTCTCTCCAGAGGTCAGTTCTATCCTTGTCTACTGCCCACCAATTCCTTCCACAAGGCTGCTGGAACAATGGCTGCTAATGGATCTGGGCCCCAAATGTTTCCAGCTTCAGAAATGTGGTAGATTATTTACAAATTTAGTGCAGTGATTCCTTCCATCCATATACACAAGACCCTTTGCAATATGATTTCGCTGTTCCTCTCATTAAGAGGTGGAGTATATTTCCCTTTGTCTTAAATCTGGGGTAGCCCTGTGATTTACTTTGACCAAAATGCAATAGAAGTCAAGTTGTTTGATGTTCAACCCTTGACATCAAGAGGGCTTCAGTTTCCATTTCTGCCCTCATAGAGTGCTGCCACTGCCATGAAGGGAAACCCAGGATGGACTTACATGGAGAGAGAGGCCCAGACAATGGCCAACACCAAACTCCCTAAGTATGTAGTGAGGCCATCATGGACCCTCCAGCCCCACTCAAGCCATTGACTGACCGCAGCAACATGAGCAAATGCATTTAAGACCAGCACAAGAACCACTGAGGTAAACCCAGAAAATAGTAAAATAATGTCATTGCTATATCAGATCACTAAGTTTTGTGGTGATTTGCTATGCAGCAATAGGTAACTTATACAGGCAAAATGCCTATCTTTAGACTAATCACTGCGCCCAAAGAGGCAGGATTATCTTCCAATATGTCAGATCCCACTGGACCACATATCAGAGTGAGAGACAAGGAAAAGCAATTCCTCCCAAAGAAGCGTAATGCTAATCCCCAGAGTAGAAAAATGAGTCGGGAAGACAAATGAATGCCTATGACCATGTTGGAGCACTTTACAGTTAATAAATATCTTGGTTGACTTTCCACCATTATCCAGTGATGTGACAAGATCAAATGTTATTCTAAATTTACTAATGAGGGAACTGAGGCTCAGAAGTCTCAAGTCTTTCTCAAGGTCACAGAGCTATTATGTAGCAGAGCCAGAACTCAAATCCAGCACTTCTGATTATGGTCGGTGCTCCTCCTCTTAAAGAGATAGGCATGAGGGCTAGTTATTCATGAGGAAGTAGTTATTCAGTTCAATAAGTTACTCTATTGAAGTGGAAGACCAGTGGCCAATCCAGCCTCTTAGCCAACGGCCAATGCATGTGGCCAGCATCATGCTTTCCTCCCAGGGCCTCCATGACAATGGATGGGATTTATTGGCCCAACATATTAATAGATCCATCACCAGTGGTCATTCTGAAGACTAAGCAAACAGCAGGAAGGCAGAATAATAAATCACAGAAATAGGGAGCTCCATTAGATTGATGTACAAAACTGCTGCTGCATGTAAAATAAAAATTATTTCAATTTAGACTGAAAATCAAAGCCCCTCCAGTGGGAGCACAGAGAAAGAAATCCATTCTGTGGTATCACGTGGTGCCCCAAGAAGACCAGAAGCAGAGCAAACACCCTCATGGCCCATATTTCACTGCAACAAGCTCCTGCCATTTTGTTCCTCCAAAAACACTAGGCTTTGACAGTTTGGACTTCCAAATATACTGCAATGATTAATTAACAATTTATTTCCTGTTTTTTCTTCCATTTTTTTCTACATGTCTAACTGCAAATTAAACAATCTAATCACCACAAGATAAAGTGTTACCACACTGAGCTGCTATAATTTCAGACAAAAGCAAAGAAAATTTTTAATTATTTATCCACAGTTAGATTTCACAGGCTATTTCTGTTAAATTTCTTCTAAATATTGAAGAGAGTTTAAGCACTTTCATTAATACCTTCTATGATGTGTAAGGGCCCAAGCTACTAAAAAGAAATAAGAAAATTAGTACAAAGAAAACAGTCAACACTTTTTGATTGTCAAAGATTCATAAGAATTCAAAGAATTTATATATATATCTTATATATATATATACACACACACATATGTATATGTGTAGAGTCAAAGTTTTACTTAACACTTCCCTTATTGTTCCAAAACTGTGAAAGAGAAGATTGTAGAATTATTCTTTATTAAAACAGGCACTCTACCCAGTTTCCAAGAGAATTTGAGGTAGTTTTAAATAAATTGTTCTAAAATAGTAAATAGAAAAATAAAATTAATAACATTAAGCACATATTTGAAATTGGAAGGGGGGAAGAAATAATCAAACAACAAGGCTAACATAAGTATCTTGATCAAATAATAAATCTCTGAGCTTCTGGTAGCCAAGTAAGAATAAGAAGTATATTTCTAGGGAATAAACCATATCACTGAATTAGGGGGGAAAATAACTGTACCAAAAAGAGAGCCATTTGTATAAATATTAATGTATATCTAGGGTAAGTTAATGACAGCCTTTAAAAAAAAAGACTATTGCAAACATACTATAGAAAATCTGGAAAAGACAAAAAAAAGAGAAGGAAAGAAAGAAAGAAAAAGGAAGGAAGGAAGGAAGGAAGGAGGAAAGAAAGAAAAAAAGAAAGAAAGAAAGAAAGAAAGAAAGAAAGAAAGAAAGAAAGAAAGAAAGAAAGAAAGAAAGAAAGGAAGAAAGAAAGAAAAAGAAAGAAGGAAAGAAAGAAGAAAGAAAAAGAAAAATAGAAAAAAAAGTTCCCTATAACCTGGTAGCTAACCATAGAGGTATTAGCTTATACTTTGGCAGTTTTCTTCAGGCTTTTTCCTACACTTGAAGTGTTTTATTATTTTTTTAAAGATTTTATTTATTTATTTGAGAGAGAGAGAATGAGAGATAGAGAGCACGAGAGGGAAGAGGGTCAGAGGGAGAAGCAGACCCCCCGCTGAGCAGGGAGCCCGATGCGGGACTCGATCCCGGGACTCCAGGATCATGACCTGAGCCGAAGGCAGTCGCTGAACCAACTGAGCCACCCAGCCTCCCACTTGAAGTGTTTTAAAGCTCAATTTTAATCCAAGTGCTTATGTAATAATACATTCCATTTTTTCATTTTATATTATAATCATTACTTTATCTTATTACTTAATAACGTGATCAAAAACAATGCAAAATATTCCATTGGATAAATATTCCATATATTACTCAGACATTGCCCAATTGTTGGACATTTTACCAATTCCTCATTATTTTAAAGATTTTATTTATTATTTGTGAGAAAGAGAGAGAGCACAAGCAGGGAGAAGCAGGCCCCCAGCTGAGCAAGGAGCCCGATGCTGGGCTCGATCCCAGGACCCCAGGACCTGAGCTGAAGGCAGATACTTAACTGACTGAGCCACCCACGTGTCCCAATTCCTCACTATTTTAAATAAAACAGAGGAACTCTGTGCATAAAACTCTTTCTAGTTTATATAACAATCTTTAGGATATGTTCCCAAGAGTGGTATAACTATACACAAGCCTATACATGAGCATTTTTATTTCTTGTTTCAAAAGGAGCACACGTTTAGTACGGATGACTTGGAAAGTTTAAAGATGTACAGAGGAGAAGAAGGAACAACTGCACCCAGAGACACCAGCTCTTCGCTGCTTATCATGTGACTTTTAGGGACACTTCTGTATAGCTGGGGATCACAGCATATCAAAAATGTCCTATCCTGTTGTATTCACTAACTGTGCCCTAACTCTTTTCCTGTCATTATAAACTGTTCTTAAATAATGGCATCACAACATTCTGTCATATGGATCATCACAGTGTACTGCATGAAAACTTCTTCAAGCCAAACCTCATAAGGATCAAAATCAAAACTTTCAATGATTCTTTATAAGAGACTACAAATTGGAAGCAAGGTACTAAATGTGGCCCAGAGACATGTTTTGTTTGGCTTGTACAATGTTTGACTTTGGAGGTTGCTTTTTTTAAAAAAAAATTTTTAATTGCCAAAATTTAAAATGTGAGAGATTTCATTAAAAATCTAGACTTCTGAGGGGGCGCCTGGGTGGCTCAGATGGTTAAGCGTCTGCCTTCGGCTCAGGTCATGATCCCAGGGTCCTGGGATCGAGTCCCGCATCGGGCTCCTTGCTCAGCGGGGAGTCTGCTTCTCCCTCTCCCTCTGCCTCTCCCCCTGCTCGTTCTCTCTCTGTCTCTCTCACAAATGAATAAATAAAATCTTAAAAAAAAATCTAGACTTCTGAGGGATGCCTGAGTGGTATAGTCGGTTAAGCGTCTGACTCTTGGTTTGGGCTCAGGCGGTGATCTTGGGGTCATGAGATTGAGACACATGGCAGGCTCTGTGCTCAGCGCAGAGTCTCCTTGGGATTCTAGCTCCTTTTCCCTTCCCCCACCCCTCCCACTCGTTCTCCCTCTCTCTACCTTTCTCTCTCTTGCAAATAAATAAAACTTAAAATCTAGACTTCTGGATCTGAGGGTGATCTGGCTGCTACATCTGTCACCCCCCTGATCACCAGGGTTGATTCAGCTGATCTGGCTTTCTAGATGGGTGTTCCTTTCCTCCCTCAATGCTCTGCGCACATCCCTCCAGAAGCTGCATGCTCCATCAAAGAGGATGACCTTCCCCAATAGAAGAGGACCATTTTGGGATCAAGGGTATACAAATAGCTACACTCCCCTGCTAGAACCTGCAAACAAGCTCTCCAGGTCCATTTGTAGGAGTACATAGGTTAGCCAAGCTTCCAAGACTCCAGATCTTTCTTTTTTTAAAAAAATTTAAAACTAAATGAAATCTAGACTTCTTATTTCCCTTACACAATCAGAAGTTCTGAGCCTACATTTCCACTTGACAGCAGGAGGGCCAGGTTTGAGGAAAAGGTGGTGGCTTCAGTGGACATAGAGGATTTGGTCACCTATGTCCTTCACCTGCCTGGGCTCCAGGGCCATTTGAGTATGTTTCAGGTTATGGATTTGTCTGGGTGGAGAGTGAGGCACTGTCTAGCTACACCCACAAAAAAGCTGTGTCTTGGACCTAGAAGGCAAATTTTTTAAGTATAGAACCAGGATGACAGATTAACAAATTGGCTTCTATTCTAGACTCTGTCCACCATTTGCTGGGTGACCTTAAGCCATAGAGCTTCCCCGAATCTGCCTTTTGTATTGATAGAAGGAGATTAGACTGAATTTATGGTCCCCAGTGCCCATCCTGGATAAAAATACATTAATTGGTCAGTGAAGATAAAAATAAAAAAATAAACTAAGTTCCATGGTCAGTCGCCTCTCAGGCAAATTTCTGAGAGTGCAGGATCTGTGAGCAAGACAGTCCTACATCAGCAGTCATTTCCTACAGACCCAGAGACCTGCACAGATACCATCTCCCCACACACCTGCAAAAGAAGGTGGGGAGACTGTGAGCTGCTGCTCTAACATTTCTTTCAGATTGCCCAGAACACTACAAACTGAGTGAAGATAACTTCATGAAATGGGATTTCAACAAACTATCCAAATTTGATATCTAGGTTCCCAGAACACCACTGCATATAGACCCCCTCCAAGGCACATACCTGTATCAAGAAAACAAATACATGTCACATGATAGCAAATAATTAAGAAAATAACAGCGTTCATCTTTTTTCAGATGCAGAAAAAATAAAACTCATTTTACTTTAAGACTTCTAAAATCAGGATGCATCATCAACTGAATTTAAGTTGATGGCATGCTTTATAACGGATAGCATTTCAGAAATGAAGAAATATTGAAAATCATTTCTCTTTAAATGCCAACAGAAAGTTGCCAACTCTCTTTTCTTAAGAGAAACTACCCTCTGTTCTTAATCTCTATCCTTTCTAAACTTTTTAATGTTGAAGTACCATTCTATTTAAAATGCCAGTGGCAGTACATGTAAAAAAAAAAAAAAAATACCCTCACTAACAAAATTAAAAGTTGTCAATTCAATTGGCCCCAAATTCTTTTTTACCTGGCCTGTGAAATCAAAGCATCTGGGAGCCAGTGAACTGGATGACCTCCATACTCACTAGCAGACCTAATATTGTATTACATTCTTCTTGTGACCAGACGATTTATTTGCTAAGTCCCCTCAAACTTGCTCTTCCAGTCATCTGCTTCACGATAGCATTTCTGTTTTTTAAACAAGTGGTTAATCCCCTAAGGTTCAGGATGACCGATACTTTATTGAGCACTAGGGCTGAATAAAAGCCCCTCCAGAAGCTCAGAACCCCCAGGACCGCAGACAGTGTGACAAACCTCTCTCTCTCTTCCAACCACTCTCCAACTTGGATACATGGGGATGCCCTAGCAGTCTTCAGAACTTCCAGCTCACCCTGAGGTTCTGAGACACCATAAATGTATTGGCTCTAGACTCAGCGAAGCCATTTACAAAACCTGCCATCTGAGACAGATCCCTCAGCCTCGTGTGTGGAACTGAGGGTAACATTAAATCATACCTCATCAGATTGGGAGAGAAATTAAATGGACAATTGTGACAAAAATGCTCAGAAGAGTGCCTGGCACATAGTCAACTCTCAAATGTTCTACAGGAACAAATTAACTTCTAAGACTGTTCTTGGTAAACTTCAAATGCCCATGACTAATGAAGCCAATTGATTGTATACCTCAAAGGAACCACAAACAGTCCTTGTTTGCCATCACCTCCTAGGAAGGCTGACTGACACCACTGGTCGCAGCTCGACATCTACCCAACATGCACAAGAACTTGATCAAGTGGCATCTGGTGAATGTCCAGCATAAGTGATTCCTTTGGGGGAAGGAGAGAGCTGATAGTTCTTAGCAGGCCATTCTTTCTTCAGCCCTGAATGGCATGCATTCATTTCTTCCTTCCATTCAATCATTCAGCCAATCCACAAACATGGAGGGACTGCTTCCCAAGCTCGGGGTTACTGTGCTAGGCACTGAGGACATAAAGAATTAGACACAGCCAGGGGCGGAGCAAGATGGCGGAGGAGTAAGAGACCTGGATTTCCTGCGGTCTCAGGAATTCAGCTGAATAGGGATCAAACCATTCTGAACACCTACGAACTCAACAGGAGATCGAAGAAAAGAATAGCAACAACTCTCTGAACAGAGAAGCAACCACTTACTGGAAGGTAGGACGTGTGGAGAAGTGAATCCGAGGCGATATTCGGGAGGATAGACGGCGGGGGAGGGGGGCCTCCGTCGGCCGCTTCTGGCAAGTGATAGAGCCGCGGAGCACAAAATCGGAACTTTTAGAAGTTGGCTCTGCTGAGGGACGTCACTCCAGTGGCTAAGCAGGAGGTGGAACCCTCGCGGGACAGTGTGGTCTCAGGACCCTCGGGGTCACAGAAAGACCAGGGGTGCCTGAGTGCGGCAGAGCTCCCAGGTATCAGAGCAGGGAAGCCGGTTGCAGAGACGGAGCCCAGGCACGGGCTCTCAGCTCGGGGCTGCCATAAACTGTGATCCGGGGCACAGTCGGGCCACTGCTCCTCCAGCAGGGACCCAACGAGCGGCAGATGCGGGGAGACGCCCCTTCCTCCCCCGGGAGGAGCTCCGCGGGAGTGCACCGCAGGGATCTGCTGGGTTTGGAGACTCCACACGGGGTCAGGTGCCAGAGAGAAACGCTCAGTCACAGGCTGGGTGAGCGCAGAGTGCGGCCAGAGACCAGGGAGACGGAGTGACTGCTTTTCTCTGGGGGCACACTGAGGAGCAGGGCCCCAAGTTCTCGGCTCCTCCGGAGCGGAGATTGGGAGGCCACCATTTTCACTCTCGTCCTCCAAAGCTGTACCAAGAGCTTGCAGGGAACAAAAGCTCCTGAGAGCAAACCCGAGCAGCTTGCGTAGCCCGACAAGGGCGGGGCTTAGGACCGACAAGGGCGGGGCAATTCCGCCTCAGGCAAAGACATTTGGGAACCACGGCAACGGGCCCCTCCCCCGGAAGATCAGCATGAACAGCCAGCCAAGACCAAGTTTACCGATCAAGGAGAACGGGAGAACTCCAGCGCTAGGGGAATACTGCACATAGAATTCATGGCTTTTTTACCATGATTCATTGGTCTTTCAAAGTTAATTTTTTTTTAATTTTTCTTTTTCCCTTTTTCAACCAACATCTTATCAATCCCTTTTTTAAAAAAACATTTTTATTTTTCATTTTTAGAGTCATATTCTATCCCTTCATAGTAGTTACCCTTATTTTTGGCAGATATATATATATAAGTTGTTCTCTCCTTAAAATTTTGAGATACAGTTTCTTCTAACACATCGAAATATACCCTAAATCTCTAGTGTATGGCTTTGTTCTAGTCTCCTGCCTGATCACATTCTCTCCCCTTTTTTATTCTTTCTTTCTTTCTTTTTTAATCCTTTTCTTTCTTTTTTCAAGCACCTTATCAATTCCTTTTTTAAAATTTTTTTATAATTTTCATCTTTACAGTCATATTCCATCCCTTCAATATATCAACCCTTATTTTGTACATATCTAAGTCTTTCTTTCTTTAAAATTTTAGGAGGCACTTTCTTCTAACAGACCAAAATACACCCAAAATCTAATGTGTGGCACCGATCTATGCACTAGCCTGATCATATTTGATCACATTCTGTTTTTGTGTTTTGTTTTGTTTTGTTCTGTTTTTGTTTGTTTTTATCTTTTTCGTTTTCTTTTTTTTTTTTTCTCTTTCTTTTTCTTTCTTTCCCTTTCTTTTCCCCTGGTTTCAGGTCTTTTCTGATTTGTTTAGAGTATATTTGCTGGGGACGTTGTTAACCTGTTAGCATTTTGTTCTCTTATTCATCTATTTTCCTCTGGACAAAATGACAAGATGAAAAAAATCACCTCAACAAAAAGAACAAGAGGTAGTACAGTCTGCCAGGGACCTACTCAATACGGACATTAGTACGATGTCGGACCTAGAGTTCAGAATCATGATTTTAAAGATACTAGCTGGGCTTGAAAAAAGCATGGAAGTTATTAGAGAAACCCTTCCTGGAGAAATAAAGAACTAAAATCTAACCAAGTCGAAATCAAAAAGGCTATTAATGAGGTGCAATCAAAAATGGGGGCATTGCTAGGATAAATGAGGCAGAAGAGAGAATTAGCGATATAGAAGACCAAATGACGGAAAATAAAGAAGCTGAGGAAAAGAGAGACAAACAACTACTGGATCACGAGGGGAGAATTCGAGAGATAAGTGATACGATAAGATGAAACAACATTAGAATAATTGGGATCCCAGAAGAAGAAGGAAGAGAGAGAGGGGCAGAAGGTATATTGGAGCAAATTATAGCAGAGAACTTCCCTAATGTGGGGAAGGAAACAGGCATCAAAATCCAGGAGGCACAGAGAACCCCTCTCAAAATCAATAAAAATAGGTCAACACCCTGACACCTAATAATAAAACTTACGAGTCTCAGAGACAAAGAGAAAATCTTAAAAGCTGCTTGGGAGAAGAGATATGTAACCTATAATGGTAGAAACATTAGATTGGCAACAGACCTATCCACAGAGAACTGGCAGGCCAGAAAGGACTGGCATGATATCTTCAGAGCACCATCAAGAAAAATATGCAGCCAAGAATACTATATCCAGCTAGGCTGTCATTGAAAATAGAAGGAGAGATAAAAAGCTTCCAGGACAAACAAAAACTAAAGGAATTTGCAAACACGAAACCAGCCCTCCAAGAAATATTGAAAGGGGTCCTCTAAGCAAAGAGAGAGCCTAAAAGAAGCATAGACCAGAAAGGAACACAGACAATATACAGTCACAGTCACCTTAGAGGCAGTAAAATGGCACTAAATTCATATCTTTCAATAGTTACCCTGAATGTAAATGGGCTCAATGCCCCAATCAAAAGACACAGGCTATCAGATTGGATTAAAAAACAAGACCCATCAATATGCTGTCTGCAAGAGACTCATTTTAGACCCAAAGACACCCCCACATTGAAAGTGAGGGGGTGGAAAACCATTTACCATGCTAATGGACACCAAAAGAAAGCTGGGGTGGCAATCCTTATATAAGACAAATTAGATTTTAAAACAAAGACTGTAATAAGAGATGAGGAAGGACACTATATCCTACTTAAAGGGTCTATCCAACAAGAAGATCTAACAATTGTAAATATCTATGCCCCTAACATGGGAGCAGCCAATTATATAAGGCAATTAATAACAAAAGCAAAGAAACACATTGACACTATTATTGTATTGACAACAATACAATAATAGTGGGGGACTTTAACACCGCCCTGACTGAAATGAACAGATCATCTAAGCAAAAGATCAACAAGGAAATAACGACTTTAAATGACACACTGGACCAAATGGGCTTCACAGACATATTCAGAACATTCCAAACCAAAGCAACAGAATACACATTCTTCTCTAGTGCCCATGGAACATTCTCCAGAATAGATCACATCCTAGGTCACAAATCAGGTTTCAACCGGTACCAAAAGATTGGGATCATTCCCTGCATATTTTCAGACCACAGTGCTTTGAAACTAGAACTCAATCACAAGAGGAAAGTTGGAAAGAACTCAAATACATGGAGGCTAAAGAGCATCCTACTAAAGAATGAATGGGCCAACCAGGAAATTAAAGAAGAATTAAAAAAAATTCATGGAAACCAATGAAAATGAAAACACAACTGTTCAAAATCTTTGGGATACAGCAAAGGCAGTCCTGAGAGGAAAGTATATAGCAATACAAGCCTTTCTCAAGAAACAAGAAAGGTCTCAAATACACAACCTAACCCTACACCTAAAGGAGCTAGAGAAAAAACAGCAAATAAAGCCTAAACCCAGCAGGAGAGGAGAAATACTAAAGATCAGAGCAGAAATCAATGAAATAGAAACCAAAAGAACAGTACAACAGATCAACGAAACTAGGAGCTGGTTCTTTGAAAGAATTAACCAGATTGATAAACCCCTGGCCAGACTCATCAAAAAGAAAAGAGAAAGGACCCAAATCAACAAATCATGAATGAAAGAGGAGAGATCACAACCAACACCAAAGAAATACAAACAATTCTAAGAACATATTATGAGCAACTCTATGCCAGCAAATTAGATAACCTGGAAGAAATGGATGCATTCCTAGAGATGTATCAACTACCAAAATTGAACCAGGAAGAAATAGAAAACCTGAACAGGCATATAACCACTAAGGAAAGTGAAGCAGTCATCAAAAATCTCCCAACAAACAAAAGCCAAGGGCCAGATGGCTTCCCAGGGGAATGCTACCAAACATTTCAAGAATTAATACCTATTCTCCTGAAACTGTTCCAAAAAATAGAAATGGAAAGAAAACTTCCAAACTCATTTTATGAGGCCACCATTACCTTGATCCCAAAACCAGACAAACACCCCATCAAAAAGGAGAATTACAAACCAATTTCCTTGATGAACATGGATGCAAAAATTCTCACCAAAATACTAGCCAATAGGATCCAACAGTACATTAAAAGGATTATTCACCATGACCAAGTGGGATTTATCCCTGGGCTGCAAGGCTGGTTCAACATCTGCAAATCAATCAATGTGATACAATATATTAACAAAAGAAAGAACAAGAATCCTATGATCCTCTCAATAGATGCAGAAAAAGCATTTGACAAAGTACAGCATCCTTTCTTGATCAAAACTCTTCAGAGTATAGGGATAGAGTGTACATACCTCAACATCATAAAGGCCATCTATGAAAAACCTACAGCGAATATCATTCTCAATGGGGAAAAGCTGAGAGCTTTCCCCCTAAGGTCAGGAACGCGGCAGGGATGTCCACTCTCACCACTGCTATTCAACATAGTAGTAGAAGTCCTAGCCACAGCAATCAGACAACAAAAAGAAATCAAAGGCATCCAAATCGGCAAAGAGGAAATCAAACTCTCACTCTTTGCAGATGATATGATACTGTATGTGGAAAACCCAAAAGACTCCACCCCAAAACTGCTAGAACTCATAAAGGAATTCAGTAAAGTGGCAGGATATAAAATCAATGCACAGAAATCAGTGGCATTCCTATACACCAACAACAAGACAGAAGAGAGACAAATTAAGGAGTCGATCCCATTTACAATTGCACTCAAAACCATAAGATACCTAGGAATAAATCTAACCAAAGAGGCAAAGGATCTGTACTCAGAAAACTATAAAATACTCATGAAAGAAATTGAGGAAGACACAAAGAAATGGAAAAACGTTCCATGCTCATGGATTGGAAGAACAAACATTGTGAAGATGTCAATGCTACCTAGAACAATCTACACATTCAGTGCAATCCCCATCAAAATACCATCCACTTTTTTCAAAGATATGGAACAAATAATCCTAAAATTTGTATGGAACCAGAAGAGACCCCGAATAGCCAGAGGAATCTTGAAAAAAAAAGCAAAGCTGGCGGCCTCACAATTCCGGACTTCCAGCTCTATTACAAAGCTGTCATCATCAAGACGGTATGGTACTGGCACAAAAACAGACACATAGATCAATGGAACAGAATAGAGAGCCCAGAAATGGACCCTCAACTCTATGGTCAACTAATCTTCGACAAAGCAGGAAAGAATGTCCAATGGAAAAAAGACTGTTTCTTCAACAAATAGTGTTGGGAAAATTGGACAGCCACATGCAGAAGAATGAAATTGGACCATTTCCTTACACCACACACAAAAATAGACTCCAAATGGTTGAAAGACCTAAATGTGAGACAGGAGTCCATCCAAATCCTAAAGGAGAACACAGGCAGCAACCTCTTCGACCTCACCCACAGCAACTTCTTCCTAGAAACATCGCCAAAGGCAAGGGAAGGAAGGGCAAAAATGAACTATTGGGATTTGATCAAGATAAAAAGCTTTTGCACAGCAAAAGAATCAGTCCACAAAACCAAAAGACAACCGACAGAATGGGAGAAAATATTTGCAAATGACATATCAGATAAAGGGCTAGTATCCAAAATCTATAAAGAACTTATCAAACTTAACACCCAAAGAACAAATAATCCAATCAAGAAATGGGCAGAAGACATGAACAGACATTTTTCCAAAGAAGACATCCCAATGGCCAACAGACACATGAAAAAGTGCTCAACCTCACTCAGCATCAGGGAAATCCAAATCAAAACCTCAACGAGATACCACCTCACACCAGTCAGAATGCCTAAAATTAACAAGTCAGGAAACGACAGATGTTGGCGGGGATGCGGAGAAAGGGGAACCCTCCTACACTGTTGGTGGGAATGCAAGCTGGTGCAACCACTCTGGAAAACAGTATGAAGTTTCCTCAAAAAGTTGAAAATAGAGCTACCATACGATCCAGCAATTGCACTACTGGGTATTTACCCCAAAGATACAAATGTAGGGATCCGAAGGGGTACGTGCACCCCAATGTTTATAGCAGCAATGTCCACAATAGCCAAACTGTGGAAAGAGCCAAGATGTCCATCGACAGATGAATGGATAAAGAAGAGGTGGTATATATACACACAGTGGAATATTATGCAGCCATCAAAAGGAATGAGATCTTGCCATTTGCAACGACGTGGATGGAACTGGAGGGTGTTATGCTGAGTGAAGTAAGTCAATCAGAGAAAGATATGTATCATATGACCTCACTGATATGAGGAATTCTTAATCTCAGGAAACAAACTGAGGGTTGCTGGGGTGGTGGGGGAGAGGGATGGGGTGGCTGGGTGATAGACATTGGGGAGGGTATGTGCTATGGTGAGCCCTGTGAATTGTGCAAGACTGTTGAATCACAGATCTGAACCTCTGAAACGAATAATGTAATATATGTTAAGAAAAAAAAAAGAAGAAGAAGATAGCAGGAGGGGAAGAATGAAGGGGAGTAAATCGGAGGGGGAAACGAACCATGAGAGACGATGGACTCTGAAAAACAAACTGAGGGTTCTAGAGGGGAGGGGGGTGGGGGGATGGGTTAACCTGGTGATGGGTATTAAAGAGGGCACCTTCTGCATGGAGCACTGGGTGTTATGCACAAACAATGAATCATGGAACACTACATCAAAAACTAATGATGTAATGTATGGTGATTAACATAACAATAAAAATTTAAAGAAGAAAAAAAAAAAGAATTAGACACAGCCACTGCTCCAAAGGATGAAGCATGGTCATTGTCAACTCCTATTGGAGGGCGTGGGTGCCATATGTTCATTAAGCACTAGCAGACACATACCTGGAAGGAAGGACAATTTTAGTAAAAACTTTCATATTCTCTCCTTTAAGGAAATATGCACATGATCTCATTTGCCAGTTTTCTTTCTTGGCACCTCAGAAAGCAATACACTGCAGCTAGAGGCCCTTCTTTTCCAAGGGAGCATTAATAATGGGATAGCACAGGGCTGCTTCTGATCGACAGTATTCATTACAGCTGCAGCTCTGTCAATGTGCAAACTGTAGGGTTTTATTTCTTCTTCTTCTGGTCACATTGAGAGGACCAGATCGCTTACTATCTTGCATCTTTCATCAGGCATTTTTTATTTGCAGTTATAAGGCAAAGTATATAAATGGTTATGTAATGGGGGTTCAGGCAGCTTGCAAAACTTGGAGAGGGAACAAAGAAACAAGGTTGCAGAGTGGCCATTTAAAGCAGAATTACAGCAACAAGGGGACCATTGGCCAAGACAGCAAGAACACGACAGCCTGGGTGGAATGACCATTAAAGGGTAATCATTTCTCAGTTCTCGAGCCAGATCCAAGCAACATGAGCTGATCCCTTCTCCCCACATAATCCCAGCTCAGTGTGTACTTCCAGCAATTTCTAAGGCAACTGCCATGGTGACAGCCAAAAATAATAGGGGAGCATCCACTTGCCTGCCATCTCAGCTTTTGTGATATCTCTATGATCCTCACAAACCTCGTTTCGGAGATACTAGGTTTGTCTTCATTACTGCTTCCTCCATAGACACAGCCATGGAGCAGAACATAAAGCAAATACTTGCCCCCAAGGACCTGTCAGGGTGTTTCAGAGACAAGAAAAGGTTAAGCTGTATCTGTTTAGTTTTTTTGTTGTTGTTTTGTTTGCAGCTCTCAGAATGCTGAAAATAAAGGAATGTTGTGCCATAGCTACAAAATCAGAACACATAAATGCTTACATTTCACAAATTGTCATCCAATAAAGGGACACACTTTTATATCATTTGATGAATGTCTTCCTTCAGTCTTGTCAGAGTGTCTCAAGGACTGCATGTAGAAACCTGTAGCAATGACCTCAGACTCTACCCTTGAAACCTTGATGAATGTGAGACCCTCCTGACCCCATCTGGACATCTGTTCGGCCACGTCTGGAAGAGGCTCTCTGGAGTCTGCACTGTTAACTCCCTTGAGACATGTGGCAATCTCCCTAGTCAGATGTCTTCACTTCTTTTTTGCGTGGATCCATGCCCCAGAGGAGGTACTCAGTGAAACTAAAGAGGTGGAGTGTCTCTGCATCTCCTGGGGACAAACCAGGCTCCGGACATTCAAGGGGAAAGACGGGAGTTGCTGTTGCTACATGGAGCTGCATTCCAATGACACTGGATCTCACTTGATGTGACTCCTCACTCCCCCCAGTTATGGAGATCATTGTATTTCCCACATTTCCAAGAGGAGTCAGGGGAAGGCAGGCTGCAAGGCTGTTTTGTATAAGAGATGCATTTAGATTAGGGTCCTGACTCCCCTGTGCAGTGGGGGTGAGCAGAGAGGTTAATGAGACCAGAGCGTGGGCTTTGGAAGGAGCACCAGGGAGAAGGGAGGCCACATAGCCAGGAAGGCACAGGGCACTGGCACACAGCACTGTGAGATGCTCCTCAGAGCACTCGGACACACCACGTGGCTGACACCTGCATCGATGCCTGTGGGAATCTGCATTTAGCAGAGTGGTGGTCCTTGGGCATGGATGCTCCACAACAGAGCAAAGCCTATGCAAAGGTGTGGGGCTCTCAGCTATCCAAAGGAAAGGTTTTAACCATTTTGGGGTTCAGAGCAAGTTTATCCAGATCTCTGCAGGGCAGAGGGCATTAGCCAATGTCTAGATTCTCTGAATCACACATTTCCTGGAGAAAAACTCTCACCTGCCCTCTTCCTTTTCTAACATGTGTTCCCTTTCTCACCATCTTCTCTGCTTTCTATTCTTGGGTCCCTCTTCCTACCAACTACTCTTAAATCCAGTGAATCCAAGACTGGTAATTAGTGGGTCCCTTGGTCATCTCAGTAAGAGAGTCCAGCCAATCTCCATTTTCCTAGAGGTCTGCACAGCGCTGGCCGCAAGGTATGGCAACCAGAGGACCAACAAGGCTGTTACAGCATGGAGGACCATTGGTTATTATCACCCCCATTGCCCTTTCCTATGTCCACCCACTGGCTTAAGGAAGCAGAACCTCCCCAAATGGATATATTCAACCCAACACCTATACTCACCTTTCCTCGATGTTGGGGTAGAGATGGGGGAACTTGTCCCACAGAAAGAACCATGATCCCCAGTCATCCCATTAGCAAATGTTGATTGAGCTTCTGCTATGTACTAAGCATCAAGCAGGCACACAGTAAAAGTTTCTTGAATTAGTAAATGACTGAATGAAACACCATCCCCTCCTGAAGAGTTAAGGAATGTAAAAGTCTTTTGTAAATATTATTCTATTTATTCCTCTTTGATTTCAATTGATCTTTACAGCAAATCTTTAAAAGAAGCATTATTACAAACAAAAGAACAAACCAAGCTTAGAGTATTTAAATTTTTTTCTATTGTGCAACAGATAGTTTAACTAGGGTTCAGACCATTACTTTCTTCTTTAAGGCAGAGCCTGGCACAATGCTTGGCACAGAGTGCATAGAACTGATTTCACCATGTGCCTTTGCCAAATCAAATATCTGCTCAAAAGCAAACTATCTTATCAGATAACTCAAGGACCAACTTCTACTCTGAAAAGCAAAAAGAGTATATTTTTTTCACAAAGGATTTCTAGAACTTTGGCAGTAGGGAAAAGCCTAGCACATCCAGATCTCTTGTAGGAATGGTTGCTTGTTTCCAATTCTAATATGATGAGATGACCCCATTTCATGCATCAAGGAATTCAAAAAAGTAGAGTTTCACATCTGAGAATCTTAGACTTTCAACAGTTGTGCTAAAAGTCATTACACTTAAGAAGGATGTTGAAGCAATAGTGGAAAAAAAATTAAGGATATACAAAATGAAGGGTCATACAAACAAAGGTTCTAGATTCCTGGTAAGGAAAGTCTGGCTTACTGTCCCCATGTCCCTTCTGTTCTGAATCAAAGCCTTTGCCGACACCACTTAATGCTCCAGCAAAATCTTAGTACCATGCTTCCTACCACAAACTGTCCCTCTCAACCATATAGCAAAGGATTTTCTGGAAAGGCCACCATTCACCTAAATATCCATACTCTTCTTCCCCAGCATCCTACTAACTCTGGAGGGGAAGACAACATTGGGCCTTTTCTGTTCTGTCCCCATAATAGAGAGACTCTGCTCTTCTTAAGTACTTGGCAAATCCCTCTAGATGGCCAAGTGTTTTTATCCATCCATGAGCTGAGCAAAGGGCTATGCCATAACTTCTTCCAAGGAATCCCTCTGGTCCAGACTTCTCCCCAGGTAAAACCCTTGGGCTCTTATACCACCTGACATGTTTTGGGAATGAGGAGCAACAGCATTATTTCAGTTATCTGTTCCACATCAACTGGCATACAATAATCATCAAACTGTATAATGCTTACAGATTCTATGGGCCTGGAATCTGAAAAGGGCAAAACTCCTCTCAGTTCCATGATATTTGGGCTTTCAGCTTGGATGACTCCACTAGCCAGAGGAGTCTAGAACAGGTAGGACCAGAACTGTCAGAACAGGAGGAATCCCCTCCATGATGGCTTTTTCAATCACATGTCTGGAACCCCGGCTGAGGTGGTGGAAGGACCAGAGCACCTACATCTGCCCTTGCCACCATGGCCAGACATCTCAGGGCAGTTAGAAGTTTTACATGGAAGCTGAGGGCCCCAAGAGCAAATGTTCCCAGCAGCACAAGGAGGAAATTGCATGGATGCTTATGATCTGGTCTCTGAAGCCATCATTTCTGCTATACTCTATTTGTCAAAGTTGTCATAAGCCCACCCCAATTCAGAGGTGGGGACAAAGATATCACCTCTTGATGGGAGGAATTACAAAGATATGCAGCCATATTTTTAAATCACCACCATATTTTTAAATCAGCAAGTCCTTGCTCCAGCCAAGGACTTGGTCCCAGTCCTTGCCTCCTCCTAAGATCCCCAAGAGTTTCATTGCATCACAGGATCAGGCTCAATATCATCTTCTAAGTCAGGGTCATGTGCAAATGAGGCTCTTCAAGTTCAGTGCCTTGGCTACGGTTTCTCTTGATCTGAAATCCTGTCAACTGTTTATCTGCACCCCTGCCCCCAACACACACATAATGGTGGAACAGGTGTGAGTTCATAAATCTAGACACTCCTGTTCCAAGAGGGGCACACAACAGTCACTGGTCCATGGCAATTCTGCAATCCATCTGAGCATGTGTTGTTGGTTCCCTTTCTAGGGCTCAGTTCTGCTCTTGGGAAGTGATTTTCCCAAGCTCTTGGCTTCCTCTGAGTCATCTTTCTCATCTATTAAAGCCACCCTTGTCTACAGTTGAGTAGTTTCTCACCTGTCTCCTGCCCATATAAATTTGGAGGGGGGAGTCCATAGACCTCTTTTCATTTTGTATTTTCTCTTTTCCTTTCAGTCAAATATAGTGTCATTCTTTTAAAAATTTGGTGGGTCTCTTATGATCAATTTAAAGTCTACTCCATTAGACAGAAGATACATCCACATGTCTCCAAGATAAACATTTTATTTCCTGGGCTTCCTATGAGGCCACTCTGAGACAGAACCACTAAGATTCTTAGAGTCTATGAAGTACATCCTTAAGATTCTTAGAAGATTTTTGTCTATTTAAAAGTATCTATGAGGCATCATCTTAAACCATTCTGAAGTCTTTCCCAAAAAGGGAGGGCTTTACAGTCACATTCTTAACTTCATCTTCACCCTAAGACCACATTTTCCTGACCATGCCCTGGATTTAATTTTTCCCCTGGGGTTCTTTTTTATCTTGAGAACATTTTTCTGGGTGGAAAGACTGTCCAGGGGCTTTTATGTTTGCTCCAAATTCCATTCAAAAACTAAACAGTTATTCTTTAATTCATCTGTCTCCACCCACATTTGATCGGAGGCATAACAAGAAAGCCAAGTGACCATTCCAACACTCTGCCTGGAATTCTCCCTAGTTGTATCATTGAGCTCATTAAGTACTTTCTTGTTTCGACATTACCACATGTGATAGTGTTGACCAACTTTTGACCATTACAAAACAAGACTCCCTTTTCTTTCAGCTTTCAATAACATTGTCCTCATTTCCCTACCAGCTCTTACCACAGCCTCCTCGAGGTCTGTCAAGCTTCTGCTAATCATCCCCTCAAGGCCCTTCCAGTGTTCACCCACCATTGAGTCCCAAAACCAATACTGCTTGTTTTAAGTTTTTGTTACAGTGGCACCTCACTTTCAGACTAGAACATTTTATTATAATTATTTAATTATTTTTGTGTAACAAACTACCCCCAAATTTAGTGGTTTATTTAGTGTATTTAGTTTAATACAACACTACTTTTTTTTATGCTTGGGATGCTCTGGATCAGAAATTAGGAAATGGCTCTGCAGGGTTGACCCTTCTCTGGTCCACAGTGTCTGAGTATTAGCTGAGATGACTCTTAAGACAAGGTAAGACCCAACAGCTGGAAGTTAGAACAGCTGGGTTTGGAGGATTCATTCCAAAAGAGCTTCTTCACTCCTGTGACTGGAGCTTGGGCTGGAAATGGTGGAAGGAAGGCAGGCTTGGCTAGGACTGTATTAGAAAAGCTAGATGTGGCCTCTCTAGCATGACAACCTCCGGATTGGACTTAGTAGTAGTAGCCCACAACCCCAAGAACAAGTATTCTCAGCAGCTTAAAGCTTTTCATGACATAGTACTGGAAGCCACATAGCTACACATCCAGTGTATGCTATTGTCAAAGCAGGCACAAGGATGCTCAGATTGAAGAAAAAGGGACACAGACTCCATCTCTCAATGAAAGAAGTGTCAAAGAACTTATGGACATATTTTATAACTTCCAACAGCATTTATTGCCAAATATGTAGTCAGCAATAAAGATGAAAAAGTTGGAATGAAGAGGCTAAATAGTTTATAACTGAAAAGTTCATTATTGTCCATCTGAAGAAATATGGGACCAAATCCAAAGAATCTAAAGGGTTGAAATAAATCTTCATCTCACAGAGACAGAAGTGAAAAAGAAAGCTTAAGAGGGATAAAAAAAAAAAAAACACAAAAGAAAGATTTTCAAAAAAAAATTAGGACTACTTCTTATCAAAAGATGACCTACCAAAAGAGAGAGGGTGAGGAGGATTATGGAGAAGGGATGGGGAGGAAAATCATGCAACTATTCATATGCCATGAGTCTACATCATTTCTTTTTTAGAAGAGTAATATCTTTCTGTCCTTGGAATTTTTTTTCAAAATTTTATTTAAATGCTAGTTAGTTAACATATAGTGTAATATTGGTTTCAGGAGTGGAAGAGCATACATCTTTAAAGAGGAAAAAAAATCATACAAAAGAGTCTGCTTGAGGTTTCTGTTTGGTTGGTTTTTGTTTTATTTTGTGGTTCAATGCAAAGAAGATTTCATCCTATAATACTAGAGGAACAAGCAAGAAAATATTTGCTAAGTTGAGAACTTGGAAGAAACTCTCTATCAGGAAGAGTGATGGAGAGAGGTTGGGGCACCTTATGAGGTCAGGCAGGGTGACTCCTCACTAGGAGTTGGGCAACCTGAGTCCTAATCTTGTCTACATCCTGGTATGGACGAGGACACTGGAGCCTTGGGTGATCCCAGGAATCAGAGTTTCTCAAACTAAGAGCCCATGGAACATCAATATTCCATGAGTACATAGAGGCATACCACTACTAAAATCAAACAAAGACTTCCTGGTCACCTAACATTTAGTTAATGTATGATATTTTCCCAATTTAAAAGCTTTATCCCATAAATTTCTCGTAAGTCATGGGAATATTTTTACTACTTTACTCTGAGATATCTGATTTATTAAACTCAATATATTACAAATAATATATTTCATGATGTCCCAAAAAAGCACCATGAATTCCAGATACTTCATTGCTGGACCAAGCTTAAGAATGAAAAAATGTTCAACGTCATTAGCCATCAGGGAAATTCAAATCAAAACCACATTGAGGTACCATCTTACACCAGTTAAAATGGCAAAAATTAACAAGGCAGGAAACAATAAATGTTGGAGAGGATGTGGAGAAAGGGGAACCCTCTTAACCCTTGGGAATGCAAGTTGGTACAGCCACTTTGGAAAACAATGTGGAGGTTCCTCAGAGAGTTAAAAATAGAGCTACCCTATGACCCAGCAATTGCATTACTGGGTATTTACCCCAAAGATACAGATGTAGTGAAAAGAAGGGCCATATGCACCCCAGTGTTCATAGCAGCAATGTCCGCAATAGCCAAACTCTGGAAAGAGCCAAGATGCCCTTCAACAGACAAATGGATAAAGATGTGGTCTATACATCAAAAACTAATGATGTAATGTATGGTGATTAACATAACAATAAAAAAATTTTTAAAAAAAGATGTGGTCTATATATACAATGGAATATTACTCAGCCATCAGAAAGGATGAATACCCAACATTTGCATCAACATGGATGGAACTGGAGGAGATTATGCTAAGTGAAATAAGTCAAGCAGAGAAAGTCAATTACCATATGGTTTCACTTATTTGTGGAACATAAGGAATAGCAGGGAGGACATTAGGAGAAGGAAGGGGAAAATGAAGGGGGGGGAATCAGAGGGGGAGACGAACCATGAGAGACTATGGACTCCGAGGAAAAAACTGAGGGTTCTAGAGAGGGTGAGGGGGATGGGTGAGCCCGGTGATGGGTATTCAGGAGGGCACATATTGCATGGAGCACTGGGTGTTACACACAAACAATGAATCATGGAACACGACATCAAAAACTAATGATGTAATGTATGGTGACTAACACAACATAATAAAAAATTATAACAACAAAAAAAAGAATGATCTCAAAACCGATATTGTAGATTTGAGAGTAAGACATATTCTCATTCTCTTATTATTCAAGAACTGTGACCTGGCACAGTATCTCACAAATTGGCACTAGCAATAGAATAAGAGATGCAAAAGATACTCTAGGTGAAGGCAAGAGATTGGCCTCAATGACCTCTCAGGGAGGATTTTAGGTATCTGTTTTGGATAAAGTTATCTATTCAGTACTTCTATCAGCTCCCATTATCCCATTTCTCAGAATCATATATATATAAAATCTCCATTTGGGCTGCTATAATAAAAATGCCATAGACTAGGTGGCTTAAAAATATTTCTTTCTTACAGTTCTGAGGGCTGAGAAGTCCATGATCAAGGTTCTGGCAGACTTGGTCTGGTGAGCACCTATTTCCTGGTTCATAGACGGCTGTGTTCTCGAGTTGCCCTCCCATAGCAGAATAGGCAAAAGAACTCTCTGGGGTCTCTATTTTAAGGGCACTAATCCCATTCATGAGAGTTTCATCCTCATGACCTAATCACCTCTCAAAAGCGCCACCTTCTAAAACCATCACATATGAATTTTGGAGAGAGCCCCAAATATTCAGTCCATGACATATACAGGTAATTGCTAATTTTGTACTTTGAACCAAAATGCTAATAATTTTCCTATCAGCTGACACACAGAATATTGGGAGACAATTCTCGCTGGGTCTGTGGGTCTCTCACATTTCTAAAGGTCTTGTGAATCTGGCCCTCTTCATGTGGCACTGTGGGAACTAGAATTCAGGAAACTGGTGTAAATGCTAATACTTAGACCACTGTCATTGCCATGAGTTATAAACTATTCTTTGTTTCTGATCCAGAAGTCTCCTATCTTCTGCCAGCTTCCATGAAACTATAGCAGGCTTACTTGTTATCAGGCAAATAGAGTGAAATTTCAGAGCCTTCACAGTCCTTAACACAGAAGGCTCAGTGACCAGAGCTTGCTGCCAAGGAAAAATTCTTTTCTGAATCTTCAGGGCAAAAGTGTCTACTTTCTTATAGATGTTCTTTATATTTCTGTTTAGAGTCTTAGCTCTTCAAAGGTACTGAGGAATTCTTCTATCTCAACAAAGATAGGAGGCATATGCCAAGTGATGTTCACTGAAGCATTGTTTATAAATTTAAAAATCTAGAAACAGGTGAACATCCCAAGAATAGGATATTGGTAAAATTGTGGTCCAGCCATACAACAAAGGCTATACCTCAAACAATATCTGTATCCATAGATGTGTGTCTGTTTACATGGTGCAACATTCACAGTATGTCATCTGGTAAAAAGTACCTTATGAAGTAGAAGTGCTCCCATTTTAGTACCGGGAAGCATATCTTTATACAGTAAAAGAATTCCAGAATGATGTATACTAAGAAATTAATGGAAAATATTCTGGATGGGGAAATTTCAGAGCTTTTTATCTCCCTTTTGACTTACCCATATTTTCTCATTTTTTGCAATGAACATGTATTTCTTGTTGTTCAGAGATGGAAAAAAATAACCTGATCAATAGCTCTCTTCCCTCAACACCTTTTTGAAAATGATTTGGCACGTACTGCACGGAGCACTGGGTGTTCTATGAAAACAATGAATCGTGGAACACTACATTAAAAACTAATGATGAACTGTATGGTGACTAATATAACATAATAAAATTAAATTAAATTCAAAAAAATAAAGTCCAGAGGGAATGGTGCTAGCACCAACACAAGCAGCAATGGCAGGGAGACCACTGGCGATACACATTTCGAGGCCAGGCTCTCGTTGGGCAGGGGGGCGGGGATACTCTGCAGTCTGGGCAGAAGCACAAAGCTCTCCAGACAGAGTCTGCTGGGTCTTTTCTGATTTTTGACTGCATGAGCTCTAACCAGTCAGGCTGCTTTTGTGAAAAGACCCATGTGTCATCTTTCTCTGGCTTTATTGCTATAGCACTTCAAGATTGCCAGAATTTTAATAGGCTTAAGGAGCTGATCGATAGATATATCATGCAATAGCCCCATTCCCCACCCTCTCTATCTTCAGCAAAATAGCTGTACTTATCATGAGTCCAAAGCCAGCTATCTGCTAGCTGATTTCTCCTGTACATGAAGATTGTTGTATGTTGCTGTCTGACCCAAAATATGAAACTCATTTCTATTCTGGTCAAGAGTCTCTAAATTGCCTCTCTAATATGATTGATTCCTGGCTGACTCAAAGATCTGGGTCTCCCAAATTAGCAGTATGTAGGATCCTTGGTAGTACGGTTTCTGACCCTGAAGTATAAGATATACTAAATTTTGAGTCTTAACAACATGGGGTTAAATTCTGATGCTGTTATTTATTAGCTGTTGGGCTTGGGGAAACCAGTGAACTACTTGACTTCCTCCTCTATGAAATGGTGGTTACAACACTGCCTACTACCTCACAGGTAATGGGGTACTATGAACTCAGTGGCCCAAAGACCAAGAAAATCCTAAATGTACACTTAGGGACATGTCAAACCTTTATAAGACCTAAGTACCTTCGCTTCTAAAGGACACATCCCAACAAGCCATCAAACCTATTAAATCATAGATATATCCTGTAATAAACATAAATATACATGTGAATATAAATAAGTGTTCACCATAAAAATATCTTGAAGATTTTTGCAATTTTGCCTTTGAAATCCAGTTACAAGTCATTTGTCATTGACTATGGCTTCTTAATCATCGTGTATATTCAGAAGAAAAAAAACTCTAGCCTACAAATCATTCTCAAGTGTGGTGAAATTTTTATAAATACTTAACTTAATAATGGATCTAGTTGGCATGTTATTTTTGGTAGACAACTTTGATTTTTGTAGTTGCCTATTCTTATTATAGAGCCAACATACTTTTTTCCAAACTCAAACATTTGTCAGCCCCAGAAAAGCTTCTAGGCCCCAGACAGTGAGTCTAGGATGCCCAAGAGATAAATGACTATGTGTCCCCAAGAGCACCCCCAGAGCTATGGTAGAGCAGTGGTCCACCAGGGATCCTGATTCCAATGCATATTCTCAGGCCCTGCCCAACACCAGTGAACTAAAATTTCTGAAATCTACGTTTTTAATAAGCTCTCCAGGGGATTCTTTGCATACCAACATTTGGGAACCAACAGTCTGAAGCCATGTAGAGGGAGGTAAGACCAGCCAAAAGAAGGTGGGAATCTTGGCTGCCAAGAGAGCCCCACTTTAACAACCTCTCTGTGGGCACTCAGCAGGGCAGAGCAACCTGCCCGGGAAGGAAAAAGAGGCAGCAGCAGCAGCACCAGCACCTTGATGGAAACCGAATTCCATTTTTATAGAAATGGCATAAGCGAAGTGTATGCTGCGTTCAGCCCCCAGATGTTGAGTCAAGTTCCTTTTTTTCAACTGGGAATGAATAATTTATAATCCCATTGTGTTAAATCCAAAATAATAAGCCTGTCTGCTGAAGCAGTGCCGAAGTCCGCACTTTGAGGACACACTCATAAATCCTTAAGCACTTTTCTAACTAGTTGAGAAAAAAAATGCATGAAGTGGCTTTTGAGAACCACCAAGCTGGGGTTCTGCAAATGTGGCATCCAGAGGAGCATGCCTGCAACAGAATTGCCTGGCTCTTGTTAAATACACATTCTTGGATGCCCCCCCACTCCAGACTTTGCAAACCAAAATGTTAGCATGTGAGGCCCAAAAGACTTCATTTTTAACAAGGGCCCCAACTCTCTGCTTCCAGACTGGCTGACAGCTTTGCCTTCTGGTCCCAGATTTGAGCTGATCCCTGAGGGCCCATTTCCACCTTGACTTAACTCTGTTTTCTGGGTAGAGCTGAGGCCTCCACCAAGAGGTCAAACCTATTCCCAGGGTTGCAAGTATAACTCTTCCCTTCCCAGAAAACATTAAATGTGTAAAAACAGCCAGCTCATCTCCAAGAGACCAGAAAAATGCCCAGCTATCCTCTGGAGAATCCCTCTCCATCCCCATGAGCCACTGCCCAGCCTTTCCAAAGGTAGAGGCACCTGACGGACAGCCTGATGCATGGTGAGTCCGCCTGGGAGGTGGGGAGGCTGAAGCGGGGCAAGGGATGCACCAGCCCCCAGCCTTCTCCTTTCTGACCCATCTATTTGGCTTGGACAGCCTAAGTTTTGGTCCCCAATTGAGTCAACTTCACCTCATTTGTCTGGATCACCTTGCCACAAGTGAGGCAATTTGCACCTCATCAGTGTGACTGGCCACAAGACTACTCTGCGGGCTTGTGCCTTCTCAAGACGGGGCTAAATGGACCCAGACAAGTGATTTATTTGTAAAGAGTAGCTGTTGCACTCTCAGGTTTGGTGCCATGGGAGCAAAAAGCAATTGGTTCTTGCAGAAAGAGTGTTTTACTGCACATTCTAGAAGACATTCTTTGGGCCACTTAGCTTTGCCTTCACTCTTCAGGGCTTCACTTTTTGGCACAGGGATGCAGATGCGGGTGGGGAAGGTCTAGAGAGAGAACAGAGAAGAGCCAGTATGACACTGTGTTATTAGCAACAAGAACAAAGTCTCACCATATGAGTCATTTCTTTTAAGAATTTCCTCCTAAAGAGGAAGGGAATCAAAGAGCTCTTTAAAATGGAGCTACTTCCCCACAAGCCCATCTGCCAAGTACAGAAAACTGACCACTCACCCTGCAGCCAGGAAAGCTACAAGTGAGACTGGGTTAACTAGTCTTTTTTTTTTTTTTTTTTAAGATTTTATTTATTTACTTAAGAGAGAGAGGGAAAGCAAGGGAATCTTAAGCAGACTCTGTGGCCAGCGCAGAACCCCACACAGCCCCATCTCACAACCCGGAGATCACAACCTGGGCCGAAACCAAGATGGGGACACCCAACCAACTGAGCCACCCAGGGGCCCAACTAGTCTTTTGATAGAAACATGGACACAGAGAAATATTCCTCTATTATTAAAAACTAGTGCAAGCAGAGTGGCAAAGAGTAGGCCCCAGTAGCCTGAGGCTAGCAGGAGGGTGCAGGTCCTGCCCGGGAAGGGGGGCAGCTCCTTCCAGGCCCGTGGACTGTTGGCATACAGGAACATGGACTGGGCTTCCCCGGATCTTCCCAATTTGCAGAAGATGCTAACTATTCAGATTTTCAAGTGACTTCTCCCAATTCTTAATTACCAGCTCTATTATCTTTTTTAAACACTGTACATAAAATAAGTGTGTCAGCTGCAGCCTGTGCCCTAAAGACTCAGGGCTGAAATAGTAGACCCCAAGTTCTCTGCAGACCTCAGGGGTTGAAGGAACAAGGGGCTGTCACTGTCCAACTCCTTCAGGAGCCATTCTTGGACTGAGGGCTCTGTCCTGTCTGAGGCACCAAGGCCAGTGTGGGTTCTGAGCCACTTGAGGACATGGGCAATTAGTGCTCAAGCAGATAATGCAGGCAAAATGCCCTGCCTCCTGCAGCTGATCCCAGAAGTGGGGACCCGCTGAGCCCCTTTCACCTCTGGCCAGGTCAGCTGTAATTACCCAGGACAATGTGCACTGTGTCTGTCTTCCTTCTGCCTTGTCTCAGTGAAATCCTAATCACTTCTTAAGACCCAGCTCATATGTCACCTTCTCTGGGACATCTTGCCCGATGCTTCCCATTGAATCTAATCCTGCCACCCTCCCTCTTCTGTGTCCTACAACAGCCCACATAGATCCACCAACTAGACAGCAAAGTGACCGATGCTACATCATGTTGGGAACCCCGTGAGGCTGGGGTCAGAGGTCCAGGTGGAGACCACAATTACTGAGCAGTTATCACAAACCTGGTGTTTTGTAGCCATTGTCTTACGGTGTTTTGTGTGCTCTGAGGTCGGTCAGCTTTCTACAGAGAAGGAAGGAGAGGCTCAGGGAGCTTAAGTAACTGGTCTGGGGTCACACAGCTGGGATGGGACAGCTGAACCTGAATCCAGGCCTGGCTCGTCCAGAGGCCATATTTTTCATGCTCCAGCTCAGTGCCAAAGTATTTGTATTTCAAGAAACAACAACAATAGCAAAGAAGTTCTGTTCTATTTCGGACTTGTTGAGAAAATGAAATGTAAAGTTCTGCAGAGGTTGAGTGTGCATATGCCCTACAATGAGACTCGAGACACACTAGCAGGGAATGGCCATCGTGATATGTTGTTAATGAGGGGAAGGAGGGTATAGAAGAGTGGGTATGGTGCGCTGCCCTCTGTGTAATGATCTGTAGGTTTAAGCTTAGGTTCCCCCAAGAGCAGACCCCAAGACAAGGATTTGGGAAAAAGGAGTTTATTTGGAAAGAAGTTCCAGGGAGCCCCGGAAGAGGAGAGGGAAAAGGAGTCAAGGAAGGGAACAAAGCTAATGAAGGGTGTGTTCGTGAGCATGTTTCCAGTCTGGGCAGCTGAGCCCGGATCCGTGTGGGGACCTCTGGGAGGCATGTGAACCCATGTCAGCAGCCAGGCGAAAGCTTTGAGCTTTCTATGAGAAGGAGAGGGGAAGGAGAAGATGGGGTTGGGGCAAGAGGGAAGAAAAGCAGGAAGGGGAAGCAGATGGGCCGAAGGGAGGAGGAGTGAGGAGGAAGCTCCCTGGCTACCTGGGCCCATGCACCCTCGAGACCATTCCAAGCCAAAGGCTAATTTTAGGAAATCTGCGGCTCAAGCTGGCTGAGGCTGCCCTCACTTTTGAAAGAGAACCTCACCCCCCACCCTTACCACCCCCTGCCCCTCCACCCCCGCAACCAGACACAAATGCTTGTATATTTCCCTTAAGGAAAGTTTGTGTCTACTTTTAATACCTTGCATGGTTAGCTGATCCATCTTTCATACCATCACCAGCTCTGGGATTTCTGGCTCCAAGACTCCAGGGGCCATCCATGGGGAGAGGTTCAAGTTTCCACGGCAAGTTAATGCCAAAGTCAAGGTCAAAAGGCACAAGAACCCAATACTACTGACAGCAGCAAAGCTTCATCCAAGCAGCTTAGATACTAGTATCAGTCCTGGCCTCCTTTCTTAGCTCTCCACAACAGCCCATTTAAAGAGCAACATCAAGCCGGCATAATGCTAAAGATAACTTTGCCTAAATTATGTTTGTACTTGTCTATTTTCAAGGAATACCTGTAATAACACAGTATTATAAGCCATTGCTCATCTGTTCTCCTGCATGGGCTTATCTCTTCTCTCTTACATGGCTAAACAGTAGAACCCTTTACAAATTGATCTCTTCCTCTTTCCTTTGCAATCTCTCAATTCTTATATGAATACGCGAATTCCCTGTATCTACTTTGGTTACTTTGATCCACCCTCTGGGGAATCCCAGGCAATGTGGTTATGGTGTCACGGACAGGAACAATACTAGAAAGTAAAAACAAACCAGAGGATAAAGGAATCGTAGGGAGACTTCAGCACCCCCATAAAATATCTCCATGAGAGTTGGGGCCCTGTTTCATTCACCACTGCACACTGGTACCTAGAATAATGCCTGGCACATCGTAGACCTTTACTCAATAATCTTCGTCAGCAACACACCCTGCCCCCAAATAAACTTGAAGTCCAAGTACAAAGAGTAAGCTTGCTCTGCAAACACAGGGTAGGAACAAGACCCCTGGCACCCAACACCCTTCTCACTTCCACTCAGACCACTCTCCCTCCTACTGAGTCGCATACACATGCCCACACCCATCCCAGACACCCTCCCAACCGCATTCACACACTCCACCCTCCAGCTGGGCATCTAACATGAACAGAGCAAATGGAAATTTTTGAAATGTCTGGGCTCTTGGATTCCTTGAGCTAGATGTTTCCTCCTGGACCTATCTTTTCTTCCATCTTCCAAATCAAAAGATGCACACTCAGGAGCTAACCAGTCTTGCACCAACATAACCTAGAGCCTGACGTATAGCATTAGGTAAGATAAGGTATGATACCAAGTATTCACAGACCCCAAGGCTCACCATTTGCAGAAAACTCTAGACCTAAAACTCTTTTTTAAATAAAAATCATAGTTTAGACTAACAATTAAGTATTTGAGGTGACTGGACCATTGTGACCCTTGTCTTTCATGCCTTACAAAACTCTGAGACATTCCCTCCCCCAAGACTCTAGAGGCTGTATATGGGAAAGTGGCTTGCTCCAGTGCACACAGCAAGACAATGACAAAATCAAGACCAGAAAGCACTGACTAGAGAGGAAGCTAAATTGGTTTTTAATCTGTACCTTGCTTCTCCAGCAATCAGGCTGCCCACAGGGCTAACCTGGTCAGGAGAGGTAGAAGTTTGCTGCAGTTTTACTGAATACTCTACTGTGCTTTATCAGTGCTGTAAGTCTCCAGCGAGCAGGGGCCATCTTATTTGTTGTGGTAACCCCAGGATCCCACTCAGCGTCTGGCGTATAGTAGACACTCAATAAGCAGGCATGAATTGAGCAAAATCCACCTAAATCAAAAAAGGAAACCGGCTGAGGGCCTTCCAGGTACCAGACACCAAGTGGCATGATTTCTACGTTATTTCAGACAGCCTTTGTATCACCTCTAGGATAAATATCATTCCCCTTTCGCAGATGAGAAAATAGAGATTCAACAGAACTGACAAGTTGCAGAGGCAGAATGAGTGATCTGAGGGATCTGCCGTCACTCAGATCTGAGTGACGGCAAAAACACTTCTCCTCCAAATATTCACTGTCACTTTTAAATGTTCTGATCCTATGGAGCATTACATCCTACAAGGTGCTCCTGGCTCTAAAGGCATTTGGGGCACCATGTAATTTGGAACATTAGATAATTAGAAGTTGTGGTGGTTCATCAAAATGTGAGGGTACCTGGACCAAAGAGAGATAATGGAGAGAGTGTTTTTGCTGGCTCTAGTTTGGGTGATAGATGGGCAGTTCACCCAGCAGGACCAGGGGTGGGAGAGAGCTTTCACACACACTTGCATTTTGAATAAGGATTTGAGCACGATGCTGGACACCCCTCCACATGAATTATGGCTCAGGAGAGAAACACAACAAAGCAATTTGCCTCTGTAACGAATTCCTCTTGTCTGTAGCACTGAAAGAGCAATATGTTAGCAGCCAGTGAGTTGGATAATTGGAAATAAGGGCAACTCTCTGAGCAGGCTGAAGGAAGGCTGAGGAAGGCTGGTTTTTATCAACCTCAGAGCTATCTTTTATAATCAGTGTCTTTGCACAAAAAATAAAATAAATAAATACAGAGGAGAAATAAGCAAGCCTTCCTCATCCACCAATATGGGCAAATCTTTTTTAAAAAAAAATCCTATCTTGAAACCCCATTAAATAGCAGTGAAACTCAACTTCTTGGCTTTGGCAGGAATCTTGGAGGTAGGTTATTGAACTAACACTTCTTCAGACTGAGCAAAATTTTGCCAGAATCAATGTTCTTTCCAATAGAGACAGGCGACAAGGCAACAAGGCCAGTTTGTCTTCTGATTGCTAAGCAAGATTCAAGCTCCTCTTTGCTCTTGCAGTCAGTTGCTGACCAGAAATCCTGGCAGACTTGTGCACCCAGTGATTCAAAAGTTGGTACACACACACACACAAACACACATTCATACCTGCCAAACTCAGCCCCCTCCTCCACCCGCTATTCCACATTCTTATGTTATCAGCCAATGTGCACCCCAAGCCAAGCCAACATCCAACCCACCATTTAGTAAGCATCATGAAGCCTGACAATGAGGATTCATTTATCCTCATGGCAATTTCCCATCTCCCATCAAGTTGTTTCTGATTTCTGAGGGGACAGATTTGTAAGTGTAAAAGCCATGGGCAAAATTATAGGCTGGGGTCTTCCCTTGGGTAAATAATGAAGGAAAACTGGTCCTGGGGCAGGAGTGTTTTTCTAATTAGAGATTTTATGAGTAATATAACAATTCAGGCATATGTTTGGTCCTGCACATAATATACAGAGAAAGATGGAGAATATTCCATTCACCAAGATCTCTTTGGGGCCAACACTGCATTTACTCTGAAGACATTCTTTGTGAAACTGCTGGAGGTCAAGGTAAGACTCCCAGGGCAAGCCCAAGATGTGAGGTGATGAAGAAACTACTCTGCATAAGACAGGAGTGGGAAACTTGACTTTCTGGGAGAAATCCTGGAGAAGGGGAGAGGAGGAGAGAAGTTGATGCTGCTTGGCAACAAGGAAGGAGAAAGAAAAGGAAACCCCACGTGACAGTGTAACCATGGAGTAGGTTGGACACAGAGAATGTCTAATGGGGAATTTTCAACACTGCCTTGCCCATTATTCTTAATAAAATATCAATATTAGAACATGGCTCCCTGATCAGAAACCTTCAGTCACTTCCTGTTGCTTCCAGGATACAGTCTGAAAGCCTGAGCCTGCTATCCAAGGCCTTCCCACTCCAGGCTGCCTCCAAGTGTTCACCAGCTCCAGAGCCAGGACCCCATCGCTGAGGACACTGTAGCTCCAGCCCCCGTCCAGATGCCCTCACCTTGGGCAACCCCTCAGCCTGCTCCAGTGTCAAGTGAGAGGGTGATGTCACCTGACTTCAGAAGGCCCCTTCTTCACCACACTCCCAGAGGATACGTGACTTCTCAGGGACCTCGACTCCCACCAGCCTCCACTCCTCTCTCTCTCCTTCCTTGTCATGAAATCACATGATCGCTCATCCAAATTACCTTTTCCTGCTTGCCCTCCCCCTCTCTGAGAACTACCATCCTTTGAATCCCAGCAGGTTCCCAGCAACTCGAAAACCCCCAATGACACCTTGCACAGGTGTCACAGCCTGCTGTGACCTGCTGGCTCTCGCTGTGTGGATTGACACGCTTATGCTCTGTTGCTGCTTTGTATCATCATTCAATGTCCCACTCACGCATCTGGATCCTTAACCTTCTGAACCCTTGAACAATTTAACCTTATTATTACTACTACTCTGGTATCACCAACACACTCGTGTAGAGTTCTGAGAGCTAAATAGAAACTAAATGAACAAATGAACAAAGTCAATTAATTGGCTTCTCTCTACCAAGCTCAGATGCTTTGGCTCAGATCCACAGGCTCCCTTTAACGTAGAACTTTCTCTTTTAACTTTCTGGAACTCCACCTGCTGGAGAAAAACTTGGTTGCTTTTTCGCAGAGCCTGTTTATCCCGTATCTGGGACAGCAAGGAGACTTGTATCGGCCCAGTGCATGTATTTCTATGGTACATGCAAAGTGAAGGAGCAGACATTCACTGACAAACTACTGAATAAATCGCTCATTAAAGGTAAATAATGGATTCCTGCAATAGCTGGAGTCTGACGCCTTGCCTATTTGAGGGTCAGAGTAAACAGTGAGGGGGTGTCTTCCACCCCCTTCATTTGGGGAGGCTATGTGAGCTCCTTGGGAACAGAAGCCCTTGCCTTTCTAGCTCATTCACCACCATGTCCCTGGCACAGATGGGCACTTGATGTGTGGGGTGAAGGACTGAATTAATGAACGAACATGAGCACATTGAGAACCCTGGGGAATGTCCACAGCCTTCTCATTGACAGCCCCCATCAGATGGTGGCTTTCACGGGGCTTCTCTTGAGCAGCAGCTGGGGGATAGTAGATGAGCACGTGGGGATGTTCAACATCTGATTGTTCCTCTCCTCATTAGCAAAATGCTACTGCTGCTTCCCAGCTTGCCTTGCAGGAGCAGGAGAATACAAGGAAACCCCTCAGGCATGGCGCATGCCAGGTTGTAGCCAATATGGGCTCTGAGCTCCCAATATCCAAATACATGAAAAACAATGCCTGGTGACCTTGCAACTTCCCTGCAGGGTCAAGTGGAGTCTCAGGAGACTTCCATATATGCGGATGAGATACGGCTTCCCTCACACCTGGAAAGGGATCTGAAGCACATAGCCCTATAGGTATAAGAAGGTTATGCCCTGCCAGGCACTATTTCTGAATGGTCTACCCGAGGGTGGAGTTTGTTCACAGGAGACACTCACTCGTGCCTGTTCCTCCTTTGCCCTACAACACAATACCTATGGGATGGCTGGCCAGAGTGAGCAAAGTATAGACTTGGTTCAGGCCAAAACTAACTGATCCATACACAATCAAACCCAGGACCATGGTACTAAGTTCTCAGCATCTTAATTTGGGGCAAAGTGCAGTCACATCCGAAGGAGCTGAGAGAATCTAGGTAGTAGGCACAATGGTTAGTTCAAGCATGGACCCTGGAGCCAGACTGCCTGGGTTTGAAACCTGCCTCCACCACGACTCGATATGTGACCTTAGGCAAGTCACCTCACCTCCCTGTATTTGATTCCTCACCTGTAAAGCCCGTAGCTTTCTGGATGTTAGGCCAGGTTATGTATAAAAGTGTAAATTCACCATACTGACCTAGAGGGGCTGGGTCCTCCAAGGCTGTCATAAGTAAATATGGTAACACTCAGTATACTTGCCTTCATTACCCATTGCCAAGTAACATACCACCCCAAAAGTTAGTGAGTTAAAACAACAGTCATTTATTTGCTCGTGATTGTGCAGCTTGGGCAAGGCTCAGCATGGAAGGTTTGTCTTTCCTCCGCAGGGTGTCAGCTGGGTGGCTCTTTTGTAGCAGAGAATCAAAGGTGGCTTCACCCACATGTCTGGCACCTGATCTGGGAATGGCTGGAATGGCACGGGCCCAGCTGACTCTCTCTCTCTCTCTTTCTTCATAGCCTCACCCTCCTGAGTAGTCAGGCTCCTCGGCATGGCTTCCAAGGAAGCAAAAGCAGAAGGGGAAACTGGCAGACCAAGTCCATCCCATGCTCTTGGTCAACACAAGTCACAGGCCAGCCCCAATTCAAGGGGAGAAGAAAGACCCCACCACCTGATGGAAGGCATGGCTTGTGCATCCAAGGAGGGTTGGGAAGGACCCCTACATTTGCAGACAATCCACTCAAGCACTCACTGTCTGTTCCTACATTAGCAGGAGGAAAACCTCAAGTCTAGACACATAGGTGGGGTAGAGAAGTAATAATGCTCTTGACTTGAACTATCTCAAGTGACCACCAGCTAAACATAAAACACCAAGCTCCAGCAAAGTGCTATACAAATCCCAGGGCGATCACTTACCTGCTGTGTCATGTTGAGGAAGTCACCCTATACTTGAAATCCCCAGTGCTCCCCTGCTCTCATGTAGGGGGGTTGTCTCACTCCAGCAGGCAGCACATAGTGGGCACCTTTGCCATTTATAGGCACTGGGCATTTCAGGATTAAATAAATTCTAACATGATCTGTTGAAAGAATGAACAAATGACTCAATCAATAAATCAGTGAATTGAATTAGTGAATAAATGAGGAGAATCCCCAACAAATAGCCCCTCTCCAGGATTGATGAACTTTATCCCAAGGAACAGTTTGTACCAAGGACCCTCTAAGTGGCTGAAGCTGAACATCTCTCAGTCCCAAGACCCTTTTACTTGCTGTGTGACCTGGGGCAAGATAAGTGCCTTGCACATAGATGTTCAATTAATACCTGTGAAATGTGTGAATTCTAAAATGTTTGTTAAATAGTTGTATGAATCAGTGAACAAACAAGAAAAAATGATGCTGGGGCACCTGGGTGGCTTGGTCGTTAAGCGTCTGCCTTCGGCTCAGGTCATGATCCCAGGATCCTGGGATCGAGCCCTGAATCAGGCTCCCTGCTCAACAGGAAGCCTGCTTCTCCCTCTCACACTCCCCCTGCTTGTGTTCCCTCTCTCACTGCCTCTCTCTCTGTCAAATAAATAAATAAAATCTTTAAAAAAGAAAGAAAGAAAAAATTATGCCAGCAACAAACCCCCACCAACCCTCCCCCACTGTGCAGGTGAACTCTATACCTTAAGGTCCCTCCTTGTTGGGAATACCATTTGGTGGAAATTTCCCCTACTCCCCTCCTGCTTCTTCCCTGATATAGCAGCTGCCATACTTAGCCAGACATTGTCAACCCCACTGGATAAGTGCAGTTTTTACTTCTTTGCAGGTATAGAATACACCCTAACTTATGCTTCATTTTTGAGTATCCTTGCCCTAGCCCAGCATCCAGAAAAGCTGGAGTTCTGAGTTTTGCATGAGGGCTTTCCAGACCTCCTTGTTGTGTCAGATTGCGCATCTGTTCTGCTTCCACCCTCGTAAGCACTCCCTTGGGCTGCCTCCACCAAGCAGCAAGAGCAGAAACAAAAAGACCAGTTCATTGTGGCCCCTAACATTCAACTAAATTGTTAGCTCCCTGAGAAGTGTTCTGTCCACGTGGGGCAACATCTGTCTAATGCAATCATATCTACTACTACAACCACAGCTACTAGGACTTCAACCACCCATACTACTACTAATTACAATAGTACATCTCAGCTACTATTATTATTATGGTTACAATGTGTCAAAAATATACACTCATTATTTTCTTTAGTTCTCTCAATAACTCCATGAAATGGTCATAATTACAATCCCAAATTTACAGATTAAGTCCTAAAGCCCAGAGTGGTTAGGTAACTTACTCAAGTCCCACAGCTTCTCAAGAGCCAAGCAAAGATCCTCAGCACAGGAAGCCTGAGCTCAGGGCTGCTTTGTCACATCACAGCCATGACCACGCTGTTCTCATCTATTTGTCTGTCTCTCCCTTTAGATGGGGACTTCCTTGAGGGCTGGGGCCACTTCCTCCTCATCCTTGAGGCCTCAGTGTTCAGCACAAAGCCTGGCACAGAGAAAGTGTCCAGTGGAAGACGTTAATTGGCTGAATGAGGACTCAGTGACCTGACACACGGGGCCATTCGTTCAATGGCTTTAACCATTTGAGGAAACATCCCATCTATCAGGTTTCATTGCTCCAGTGGAAAAGGCATTCTAAAACCTGGCCCAGGGACATATTTAGCTTTCGGCTCTAAGAGATATTCAATTCATCACTCTTAGCCATCACAGGAATTGGATTGAGTCGGGCTGAGATGCAACAAGACAGATCAGATTCCTAAAAGCTGCTCTTATTTTTCTTAAGGTCCTCTTGCTTTCCCTCCTCTCTCTCCCCCCACCCTGACCCTGCCTCTTGTCTCATAGTACATACGTTCCAAATACTTAAGTTGGATACATTGGGGTAACTAATGACGACTTAATTTATACCTCTTGGGCATTTCTGCTGAAAAGCGCTCCAGTCCCTCTCCTTCCTCCTTACTCTGCTACCTGTTCACACGCACAACCTAACAAGGCTGGGAGAAACCTACAGAGCAAACCCAAGTGACCTTCAGCCACTCAGGATGGATGCCCCAGGAGGTAGCCTGGGATGGTGCCTGAACGCCTAGCGCATGTCTGGGGCACCCCTCAGTGTACTGCAGATGTTCGCACACACCATTTCACATAAGCCCACAACAGGGCAGGGTAGTGTTAGCCCTTTGTGTACAGGTGTGAAAGCTGAGGCCAGGGACTCCCAAATCCTTAGAGGCTAGCACTTAGACTCTGACCAAGGAGCTTACATCCCAGCCTCATCCTACAGGGTGTGAGATGGAAAGGAGGTCATTTCTGAGTAATGAAAAGCTGAAGTGACAATACAACAAGGTAGTCACCTTGCGATGACTTATTTTTAATAATTGATCTTATTTCTGACACAATTAGTCCACATGGGGAAAGCTGGAATTTTTTCAATGGGAAAAATCTTCCAATAACACTCAAAGTGTGACCCCATAGACCACCCAGGGAGCTGGTTAAAATGCAGATCCCTATGTCCCACCTCGGAGAGACTGAATCAAAACCTCTGGGAGGGGGCACCTGGGAATCTGCATTAACAAGCCTTCCCCACCCCCCAGGGAAAATTCTGATATTCAAATTTGAGAACCTGTGTCCTGGAGGCAAAAGGATGAGGTCCACTGCCCTGGAAAGATAATAGGCATTGGAGGAGAGTGGAGGTGGGGGGATCACCACATACCTGGCCCCACGGATGCTCTCCCAGGTGATGAAGGAGGTTCTTGAGAGACTGGCCCAGAGAACCCTCCTCCCAACCATATCTGGCCTCTCTCTACAGGGAAATACTGAAATGACCTTTTCTCAGTGCCAGCACTACTGAATGAGCGTGTGCATCTGCCAGCTTCAGGCATATGAAGCCAAAGGTCAGAATCTCTAGAAAATTAAATTATTTGGCCTTAAATTAGAAGGATCTTATCAATAGCATTTTCTAGAGCTAACTCATCTCTACTCGTTCTGCTGTTTTTTCTGTGGCAGGGGAGCATATTGGAAAAGGTAAAGTGTCGAACATGAACTATTACTCAAAGTTTGGGGTGTGTACAGTTTTGTACCCTCTGCCAAAGAAGCTTCTCAGTGAATGTCAGTTTCTGTGCATCAGAAATTTCTATGGATGCACAACTGAAATTCCAGCAAACCATGGGATAATAATTAAGTCATTTTAAGTCAACTCAAAAATTCAATTCTTGACTTAAGCCCCAAACTTCTCATTGGTTAAATGTCTCGATTCCCTGCCATCCCAGCCAACCACCAGCCCACATGGTGTCAAACCTGGGCAGGAAGCACTTTTGTCAAAAGCATTTCTCATTCTTCTTCCTTTGTCAGAGGGACAGAAAGGTTTGGCTTTTAAAATGTTACCCAAGTTGAAAAAAGTATGACATATAAGCTCAGTACCCAGGGAAATGAAGCTTGCTTTAGTGTACCTTTAGCTTTTTTTTTTTTTAATTTGTGGGAAGGACAAAAAAATATATTGAATTTCATATAATTTTTACCATCGTAGAGTGAAAAGCCACCTACCATATATAAGAGGAACAGTGATGGGCTCCTAGGTCCTCCAGAAGAAAGCAGAAACCAGAGCCAAGAACAGAGCTGGGTGTTCCCTGAGCTGTATCAACGTTTCCCAGAAAAAGGAGACTAGAGAAAAATGTTTCAGAGCAAGCCACAACATGGTGTAAAACAATGCAGGCCCTTTGCTTTCTTTGGAAAATCATGTCTTGTAGGTTGTCAACTGATCTGGGACGATGATATTTGGATTTATTTTTTCAGTTGTATGTTGACCATTTTAGAGATGGGAATGCTATCTTGTTGACCCAGTCTCTCCTCTGGGATGGGGCTCCTAGGGCTTCACAAATGGGGCTGATTCAACACTCTGCTTGGTGCCAGGACCTCTACTCAGGGATAAAGACCAGTTCTCTCACCTCTGGAGCCATGCTCTATTGGCATGGGCTAAAAGCTTTGAGAAATGCACTCCTGCTGTGCACACATGTTGGTTTCTATGGCAATGGTCATCAAGGCTTGGGCCAAGGTTATCAAATTTAGTGAGTCCCTACAGAGACGAAAGACAACTCTCCGTCTGGTGCCTTCTCAAGAACAATTTTTTTTCTCTTCCCTAACCTGACTTCTGATAGTCACTGATAACTCAGTATCACACCCATGCTGCTGCTCCCCAAACACATCCCACAAATTCCAGCTTCTATCAAGCTGTTTTTCTACCTCCAGATAGGACTACATCACAATTTTGCAGGTTGCAAAGATGACATGCTTTATTTAACTCATGGCTTTCTTGCGATGGAAGGTTATTCACAACTGTTATTAACTACCATTTAGTGAGTACCTATGAAATGCCAAGCACCACCCAAGGCACTCAACATACACAATTTCATTCTTTAAAACAGTCTCATGAACTCAGTGTTATAATCCCCATTTCACAGATGGTAAGACTGAGGGCCAAAGAAGCCAAGTAGCATGCTTGCTGTTCTAGTTCTATGTGGTGGATCCAAGATGGGCACCAGGTCTTTCTGATTTCACCAAAGCCATCCTGCCTTTCCATCACTTACTGCTGCCCACCTCAGATGACAGGTTACCTTTATCTTTCTTCTTAGAAGATTTCATAGCTTTTCCAAAGTCTTACATTGTTTCCAAGCTTCTTCTCTGTACTTTAAACTATCATATCTCCTTTGAACATTTCTACTCCACTATCTGTTTTAGTTCTTTATTTTATCACCCCTTTCTGAACCATCTTAACCTTCTGACCTTTTGCACTGAAGCCCTGAATAGGAAATATTGTCTTAAAAAAAAAACTAACGGCAGTCTTCAAATTTGTGCTTTTCAATGCCACAACATGCCAAGATCATGACCTTTGAGATATCTCATGTAGACTTCTTTAGGTTATATTTATTCTGACAGTTATCTTCTGGGTGTCAATCTTCTGAAGGAAGCAGCTGGTGGTTGGGAGGAGGAGAGGGGGGTATAGGACTGAGGAAAGATGAGCAAAAGAACAGCGGTAAATTGTCTGGAATAATTAAACAGTCCAAAGTATCAACACATAGTGGAGATAATAGGAACCCATCCTTTAAAATACTCTAAGGCAATGAATGAAGAATGCTCACTGAATATCATAATTCAATGCTCATCTATCATTTGGGATGAAGGCTGGCATCTTAACCCACTTGTAAAATTTTCCCAAGTGCCAGCATCCTAAGCCAATGATCACAACAAATAGGCTGCCTCCTAAATAAATTTCACATCGCCAAACTCGATTATTGCATTTTTCAGGCATTAACGTGCAAAAAGCCTGAGAATATTGCAGCCATCTCTCAGTGCGGTGGTTATAATGACAGGGCTAGAGCTGATTTCAGGGTTTTCACAATTTTCAAGTGCCTTTATAGAGTTTACCATTCTCTAGGCTGTGTGTCTTATTTATTGGTCCACCCTCTTTTACTGGGCTTTTTGGTTTTTGCTTTTGCTTACAGCTTGGTCTCCGTGTACTGGGCCTCAGCAAAAGTCATCCTCCAAGCCTCCCAGAGAAAGAACACACACTTGGATACAAAATCAGGAACATAGAAATTATCTGGTAGCTTGGGACAGTCAAGTTCTTTCTACAAGAGGCCAACTTTTCAATGCACAATAAGCAAGAAATGACACCAAATCGGCAACAATTTAGTCCTTGTTAGAGTTACTAAACTTTTTTAAACAGAAAGTAAAATTCAGATTCCTTAGTCTGGTTTGTAGGCAGAGGGCATTCGGATCCATTAGATCTTCCCTACTCTTCTTTCTACTCCCAAATGAAGGAAGTGCTTTGCTCTGACCTACTAATGAGTCATTTCCCCAGCAAGGCTATAAATATCCGTGTATTCAGGAATCCCTCTCACAGCACCTAGAATCAAACCTTACACATGGATCACTGTAGAAGGGTGCTTGACCAGAGTCAGGAGTCATGGCTCCTTCAGGAACTTGCTGCATGTCCGGAGTGGATGAGTCCTATTTCTCTCTGTCTCTCTGTCTCTCTCCCTCTCTCCCAGTTATTTCCAATTTAGTGAGCAGAGACACTTACTGGAGTACCTACCTGGCTCAGAGGAAGAGAGTGTGACTCTCGATCTCAGGGTTGTGAGTTCGAGTCCCAAATTGGGTATAGAGATTACTTAAATAAATAAAACCTGAAAAGAAAGAAATGGAAGCAAGGAAGGAAGGAAGGAAGGAAGAGAGAGACACTCATGGAAACCATCACAGTGGTGGGGATCCTGTGGTTTCTAGTGACCAAGAGTAGATTGCAGCCAACTGGGTGTTCTTATAGCAGTCCGGAGTTCTTCCTCCTTATGGGTAAAGCTGGACCAGAACCCAAAGTCTTAGAGCTGATTCAACCTGATTAGCTGTAAGAATCCTCTAGTCATCTCTTGGTTGGTATGGTTCAAACTTTGGACTCCAAAGGGAGAAGGCTTTCCAAGCCCCAAACAGTAACCACCTAATTCACCCATAAACTCCAGGCCCCCTCAGAGTCACCCCTACATGATCTAGCAGTTCTTTGCAGCCACCGCTTAATAGAGTTAAGAACACAGCTGTCCAGGTATGCTGGAAGCCAGAACATAGCTGTCCAGGCCCCTGGCTTAGACTCCAGATCAACATTATTCCACTTGGGAACTAAGACGCCCATGGCCACCCTAAGGCTGGTCATCGTACAGCACATGGCCCTTAAGGAAGTGGGGAGGAAAAGATAGGGGATTCATTTCAGACTCGTTCCCACCACACACTCCCCCAGCCAACATGCTCTGCTGCTGGTAACTCATCTTCATTTGCAAAGTCATAATGAAAAAGGCATGCATGCAGATTTGATCTAGTCTCTGACTTGCTCAAAGGCTCCCAACTATTCAGAGGATAAGGTCCCAGTTCCTTCACTTGCAGGCACTACCTTTTCTCATCTGGCCCCTGCCTTCCTTTCCACACTAATTCTTGCCAGCTCCAATCCCCTCACACTCTGCATGCCAATCCTACCTCCAATCACAGTTCTTGCCACCTCCCAAATATACTGCACTGTGCTTTCTCCCACACGCCTTTGTTGTTCTTCTCTCTGACATTCTTCACTTTACCCAGCTAGTAAATTCCATCTTGGTTCAGGCTAACCTCATAAGTAAAGCCATCCCACATTTACCCCAGTAGAGTTGACCACTTCCCTCCTTGGTCCACATGGTACTGTCCTACCCCACTATGTAATGGCTCCTACTACTCTACAGGACATTTGTGTGAGAAAGGAAGCAGGTGCCCCCAAATAGAGATAGGTGCCTATCATGTAGCTAACATAGCAATAGGCACTTTGTGTAAACTCATTCTGTCATTTACCTGATGCTCTCCCCATACATTGATAAGAAAGTTGAAGGCGGGAGAACCACTTCTTTTTTCTCATAGTATCCCTAATGCCTGACGCTTTACAAGCACCCAAGAATGTTTACAAATTTAAATTCAACTCACACAACAGTTGACAACTGAATGACCAATGACTACTATAAAGTGTCCAAGTGGTTAAGGTTTCATGTAGTAAGACCAGCAACAGAGAGTTTTCTATGGCTTAATCATTAGACTGAGCCCAGAGGCCCACTTTCAAGCTCAGCTTTCAGGGCTGGAAATAATAGAAAGAAGGAAAAGGGAAAAAAAAAAAAAAAAAAGCTCTCAGCGAAGTAAACAAACTGCAAAAAGAAGGCAAGAGATAAGGAAGGGATATAAAGATTAGAGCGATATCCTGGAGAACTCTAGCCAAGCCAGCTTGCCACCCTGCTCTCCTAGCTGGATGGGCGAAAGTATGATTTATATGCCCAGACTTCATCATCTGGAATTTTTTTAAGGTGATAAGTCGTTTTAATCAACCTGGCTTATTCTTTTTGCCTCATGTCTGATACAGTCGTAACCTAGAAGGTAGATTCATGCAATGCCTCCTATTTGGTTGATATATTTGCTCTCTTCCAAGTTTTTCTCTTGAGAGTATCCCTTCTTTATTACTTTCTTTTCAGCTCTTATAATGAAAGTTTTGCAAAGCATGACTACTGTTTTTATCCCTGATCAGAAAAGGAGAGGTACAAATAAAAGAATATGAGTACAGCTGGAATGATTTTTAAGAACAACATTGGGTTCTTAATGGATGAACATCATGCAAAGTATAGAAGCTGGGGGTCTTTGCAATTAGGGCACAAGCCTCTCAGTTGTGAGAAGGTCCTAAAGAGAGGCAAAATGAAACCAGGAGGCAACTTGCCTTTCCTCACTTAGGTGATCTGTCTTCTCCTCCTGCTTTATAGATGACTGTCTTTTTGTTTTTATGAAGATGGTATCCATAGCCATGGTTGGCATTATGCTATAACTACACTGTCAGCACACAATCAAGTTTTATCTCAATTAATGGTAATAATAATCATGCAAGGTAAAAAAAAAAAGTTCCAATCAATTTCCCACAGCTTTATCTACCACTTCCTTTGTACCTTCCCTGAAATTACTGGAAAGAAAAAGCCTTCACTTGCACACACATATACTCTGTGCCTCAACCATCCCATCTTTATTATGTCAGATGAAATTCCCAGGAAGGCACAGGGACCAGAGAAAAGCCCCGCAATCCTGAGGCTCTACCCAAAACACTTCTCCTACTTGGCTGCATGTCCTGGAGCAAATCACGCGTGTTTCTAAGATGGCTCTGCTCCCTTGCCTGCGTAGACTGGGGTCCCCACCCCTGGTTGTCTGCCATATCAGATGGCACTGCCCTGGGACCAATTGCACTGACCAGTGAAACAAAGCTGCCTCTCATGGTCTTCCAAGGGGTTTCTTGTATTTGCCTTCTCTCTTGCAGGGAAAGAGTTTGAAATAATGCTGGTCATATTTGCTAACTGAAGGCCTGAACCAAACTGAATTGATCATTTATGGTTATTCTCTTACTTACTCCTAAAGGCTCAGCCCAACAGTCATCTCTCCCATGAAGCTTTTCTCATAGGATCATTGTGCCTTACACACACACACACACGCGCGCGCGCGCGCGCCTTCTGTGCCCCCACAGCCCAATGTTTATACCTCAATTTAACATTTGCTTCCTATCTGTTTCCCTCTTGTGGACAGAGACCAGGTCTCATTCATCTTTGGGTGCTCCACAGAAATTTCACACAGGGAGGACACATAGCAACCCTCAAGGAGGGGTGGCTACAAGGGTTCAAACAGAGATCAACTGTAGAAGCCAAAAATGTCCTATACATTGGATGCCCAACTAAGCAATGAGATGATGCCACTCAAGGGAGTCCACTCCTACCAAGCTATGGAATAGAAACCAGAAACCAATGTAAAACCAGATAGGACCAGAAGACAGAAGGAGGTGAATTGGTGTTTTCTGTGGCCCCTTAATTCTCTGGCTCTTAAAAGTACATTGATGTCTAGGGTTCATGGGCAGTAAGAGACCTGAAGGTGGAATAATGGTACATGACTGTCCTCATGTACCAAGACACAAGAAGGCAAGAACAGAGGTGAAGTCACCAGAATCAAGAACACTTTCAAAGCAAAGAAAGCTCTATAAAGACTATGGAAATCCTAGTTAACCTGTCCAGGTCTGCAATATTGAACACTTGATAAAGAGACCTCACAAGTTCACATGACTCATAAGTTCTAGTAATAATGAATACAATTATTACTTGATCAATTAGGACTTGTTTAGTTATAAGGCATGAAAAATCCAACTCAATCTACTTTAACTATTAAAAAAAAAAGACATTTATTGCTCATGTAAAGGCCTTTAGACCTAAAATTTCAGGGATAGCTATATCCAGGTGCTCAAATGAAACCATCAGAAATCTATCTGTCTCCAGCTGTTTCCCTGTATTAGCTTTCTCCAAGTGTAAGTACAGACAGCCATCAAGAGTACAAGGTTTAGAGACCCAAAGGGAAAAAGAGAATGTTTCTTCCCATTAACTTCAGTAAAAATTCTGAGGTTAAGCCTCATTGTCTGGCTTAGATCACATGTCAATCCCTGAGCCAATCACTACAGTGACACAGATGAAATGTCTTGATTGAACAAGTCTTGATTATGTGTCAGAAGAAAGAATGGATGCAACCAGGTCAGAACAAGGAAGATGGGATGGACAGGCAAACCTATCCATCTACCTCACCAGTATTTAGCATTTATTATGCACTTTTGGTCTTCTAGGCATAGCCAAGAAATATCAGTCTGTGTTGTGCTCGCTTTTCCTAAGCACTCAGCAAAGAGGACCATAAAGAAAAGCTTTCTCCTCCAATACAGCTCCCTCTCCCAAAATTTCTGCAAGAATGGAGAGTAATTTATTCCAAGAGCAGTGTGACTTAGATTTCCTAGTCATTATGTTTGAGACACTTTAGGAACCAAGATCAAAAGATTAGCAGTAAAAACTAGTGGGGGGGAGAGGTAAAAAGATCTCTACTTACAAATTATATAATCATAAAGCCCAAAAGAATCATGGGTGAAACTACTGCAAACAATATAAGAATTTAGTAAAATGGCCAAGTAGAAAATTCACATGCTATGCCAGCTATTAAGCTATTGTCCTTCAGCTCCAAACCCACCTGTGTATACTCAGCTTTGTGATGCAGAAATGGGACTCTGCAAACCCAGTTTCAATTTTGTCAGCTGAATGAATAACGTATTCATCATGAGGAGCACTCATGAGCCATTTAAACCTGTGAGATCTCTTTATTAGGTATCCAGTACCACAGACTGGGCAGGTCTTTTCTCCCTGTGTGGTTTTAACAGCAGAAGACCCTGGAGGGAGATCCCACAGCTGAGAGGGAGGGAGGGACTCCTTCCTCCATTGGCTCCCTGCCTACTTCCGGTTCCTGTCACTGTCTCCAAGCAATAACCCTTCACTCCAGTAGCAGCAGTGGGGTCTAGTTTTCAGTTTCTCTAAGAATTGCAGACCCAGCCTCACTGTGTACCCTTCAGAGACACCAGCTTCAGCCAACCAATGTCCTCCCCTGAGAGGCCTGCTTTCCATGGGCTCTTCCTTTGAGTCTGGAGAGGCCAGTACCAACTGGGCAGCCCCCTCCTAAAAGTCCAGGCCCCTCTCCAAACTTCTAGATTTAATAACTCCATCCTTTTCCCTTTTTACCAGCCCCAGGCGTTGGGACTGTTGCCTGTAGTCGCTTTCTCTGTGATACCTTAGTTTTCTCTTTTCACCTTTTCAGTTACCCACTTAATACCTTTATACCACTTAACAATTATTTGTATTAAATAATCTCTGTTAAAATATTTGGTACTATTTCTATCTCCTGAACTGGACCCTGACTGATACCTATGCAGAAAGCAATAGATTTCACATATACAAAATAACCAATTAGAAGATATATGGGAAGAGAAGAGAAAACCCCATTCACAAGAGCAAAAGGGAAAAAAGTAAGATAAGTATTAAACTAACAAGAAATGTGAATAACCTATATGAGGAAACCCATTAAATTCTCCTGAAAATACAAAAATAGTCTGAACCAATAGAAAGACACATGCTCTTAGATAGGAAAACTCAGTACCATAAGGATGCGTATTGTGATCCTAATAAAAATCCAATTGGGTTTTATTTTCTTCTGAAGCCAAATTGATAATAAAGTTTATGCAGAAGAATAAAAAAACAAGAATATCAAGAAAGCTCTGAAAAACAAAGAATAATGGGGAGGTGGGGCTAGACCTATTGGGTATTAAGACATATATTCAAATAAAACAGTGTGCTCTGACGTCACTTAGACAGGCAGGCAGACCAATGATCCAGAACAGAAAACCCCCAAATCGACCTAACCATATATGATAAAGACAGTATCTCAAATAAATGAGAAAAGATAGAGTTTTAATAAATGATGTTGAAACTACTGGATGACCATGTGGAAAAAAAATAGATTCATTTCTCATATCATACTTCAGGAAAGTCTAAATGGAGTAGAGATTTAAAAGTTTTTAAAAATAAGTGAGGAAAATCTGTCCTAGCTATGACACAAAATCTAAAAGCAATAAAATGAAAGATATAGAAATTTGAAGACATTAAAAAAAACACCTCTTGCACAGCAAAAAAAAGGAAAGAAAGAAAGAAAGAAAGAAAGAAAGAAAGAAAGAAAGAAGAAAGAAAGAAAGAAAGAAAAAGAAATCGACAAAGTCAAGAAAATGGCAAACAGGGAAAAGTATTGTAATGAGTATCAGAGACAAATAACAAATATTCCAGATATAGGAAAACCTCTTAAAATTAAGAAGAAGAAGACTAACAACCAAATTTAAAGTAAGCAAAATTTATAAATTGGCAATTCAAAAAATTCAATGGCCCTTAATTAAATAAAAAGATACTCAACGTTTTTCAAAATTAGAGCAAATAAAACTGCATATATATGACAAAAGAGTCAAATCTAAAATATAAAAGAATTCCTAAAATTATTGAGAGAAACAATGAGCAAAAAAAAAAAAAATGTTAAGAGCATTTCACAAAAGAAGATATTCAAATGACTATGAAAAGGTACTTAATTAACATCATTAGTCATTAAGGTAATGCAATTATGAATCATAATGAAACACCACTAGATACCCACCAGAACGGCTAATATTTCTTTTTTTTTTTAATTTTTTTATTGTTATGTTAATCACCATATATTACATCATTAGTTTTTGGTGCAGTGTTCCATGATTCATTGTTTGTTCATAACACCCAGTGCTCCATGCAGAACGTGCCCTCCTCAATACCCATCACCAGGCTAACCCATCCCCCTACCCCCCTCCCCTCTAGAACCCTCAGTTTGTTTTTCAGAGTCCATCCAGAACGGCTAATATTTCAAGACTAGTAACAATTGCTGGCAAGGATATGGATCATTGAGAGCTCTCCTAGGTGGCTGATGAGGTGTAAAACTGGTACAACTAAATTGGAAACTATTTAGCAGTGTCAGCTACAGCTAAAGCCATGCCTATCTCATGACCCAGAAACTCTACTTTTAAATAAACACCAAGAGAAGTAAGTACATATTCAAAAATATTCATACAAGTGTTATTTAAAAAAATTTTTTAAGCTGGAAATGATCCAAATGTCCATCAACAGAGTAAATATGTCATAATTTATTTATCCATACAGTGAAATACTACAGCAATAGGAAATAACCAACATACTACAATATAAACCACATGGATATATCTCACAGATGTTATGTTGAGTGAAAACAGACAGAAATAAAACAATGCCTGCTGTGTGATTCATTTATTTAAGGTAAAGATTTTTATGGTGCTAGAAATCAGAATACTAGCTACTTCTAGCAGCCATGTTGATTGAGAAAGAGCAGAAAGGAGCCTTCTGAGTTCAGGAAATATCTTGTATCTTGATTATGATGGTAGTTACACAGATGTGTTTGTAAATAGAAATATATCAAACTTTACAGATAAAATTAGCTCACTGTACATTTTGCATGTTAGACCTCAATAAATTTCAAGAATACAGAAAAAAGTAAACTGAAATACCATCTCTCACCTATTAAATTGGCAAAAATCAATAAATTTGACAACACTCCCTGTTGATAGGGTTATGGTGGAATGGGCACTCATACATTGTTGGTATATCTTTGGCAATGCCTAGCAAAATCATATGCATCTATCCTTTCATGCAGCAATTGCACTTCTAGGAATCATCACCATCAAAAAACACAAAGCAATGTATATGCAAAGACATTTATTGGGGGATTTTTCATAAAGACAAGAGATTAGAAGGAAGACCAGTGTTCATCAACTAAGGGCTTGTTGAATAAATAATGGAACTTCCATATGAGGAAGGATCATGCAGTATAAAAAAGGATATAGAATACTCTCCTGGTTATATGCGTCAGTGACAAAAGGTACAGAACATTCCTTAGAGTAATTTGAAGGGCAGGGGATGTGGTGATTTAAAGATAACTATGTATTCTTTAACACTCCTTTTGTCGAGAGTTGGAACCTACTTTCCTTCCTTTTGAATTTGGGCTGGATTGCAACTACTTTGACCAATAGAGCATGGTGGAAATAAGACTAAATCAGTCAGAGCTTAGCCTCTGAAAGGACTGGCATCTTCCACTTTACTCTCTTAAAATCCTAAGCCACCATAAAAGAATTCCTACTACCCTTTCAGTGAGAACACCCCATCAGAAGGCCCTGAAACTACTTGGAGAAGAAGGGGAGCTCAACTGAACCCAGATTTCCAGCCACTCTTGCCAAGGCACCAGATGTGTATGTGAGCTGTCTTAAATCTTCCAGGTCAACCCACCATGGCCAGCCACCACATGAATATCATTACCACCACACAGAGCAAAACAATCATATACAGTAGAACAATGCATATTGTTCTTTTAAATTTGTTACATGTATTTTGTGACAAATTATCAGTTTGACATCAATAATCTAAATGTTGAATATAAAAGATTATAAATCAAAGAAGTTAAAGACTTTATAAAGTTAAATTTGAATGGAAAATATCAATATGTGCTCATATTTTTTCTGTTTCTAAAAATACATATTTCCTAGTTCTAACTATTAAAAAGGTCTAGAAACAATCACACTACTAGGTATACCTAAAGAATACAGAAATACTAATTCAAAGGGATACATGCACCCCAATGTTTATAGCATCATTATCTACAATAGACAAATTATGGAAGCAGCCCAAGTGTCCACTGATTGATAAATGGATAAAGAAGATGTGGTATATATATATACAATGGAATATTATGCAGCCATCAAAAGGAATGAAATCTTGCCATTTGCAACAACGTGGATGGAACTGGAGGGTGTTATGCTGAGTGAAGTAAGTCAATCAGAGAAAGACATGTATCATATGACCTCACTGATATGAGGAACTCTTAATCTCAGGAAACAAACTGAGGGTTGCTGGAGTGGTGGTGGGGTGGGAGGGATGGGGTGGCTGGGTGATAGACACTGGGGAGGGTATGTGCTATGGTGAGTGCTGTGAATTGTGCCAGACTGTTGAATCACAGATCTGTACCTCTGAAACAAATAATACAATACATGTTAAAAAAAAAAAAAAAGAAGATAGCAGGCGGGGAAGAATGAAGGGGGCGAAATCGGAGGGGGAGACGAACCATGAGAGACGATGGACTCTGAAAAACAAACTGAGGGTTCTAGAGGGGAGGGGGGTGGGGGGATGGGTTAGCCTGGTGATGGGTATTAAAGAGGGCACGTTCTGCATGGAGCACTGGGTGTTATACGCAAACAGTGAATCATGGAACACTACATCAAAAACTAATGTTGTAATGTATGGTGATTAACATAACAATAAAAAAGATGTGATTGAGATATATATATATATATATATACACATACACACACACACACACACACACACACACACAATGGAATATTACTCAGCCACTAAAAAGAATGAAATCTTGCCATTTGCAACAACACAGGTGGAGCTAGTGACTATTACACTAAGCAAAATAAGTCAGTCAAAGAAAGACAAATACTATATGATTTCATTCATGTGGAATTTAAGAAACAAAACAGATGAGCAAAGGGGGGAAAACGAGAGAGAAAAAGAGAGAGAAGCAAACCAAGAAACAGACTCTTGTTTTTTCTCTTAACTATAGAGAACAGACTGCTGGTGACCAGAAAATAGATGGGTGGGGGGATGGGTGAAACAGGTGATGGGGGATTAAGGAGGGCACTTGTTGTGATGAGCACTGGGTGACATATGGAAGTGTGGGATCACTATATTATACCTGAAACTAATATCACACTGTATGTTAACTAACTGGAATTTAAATAGAAACTTAAAAAAAATAATAAACAAATAAATAAAAGGTCTAGAAGCAATGACAAGCCAGGAGCAATGAGCAACCCTAGTGTCCGGAATGGGCTGTCTAAATATGGTTCCCCACAGCAAGGCACCAAGACTCTTCCTAGGAATGACTGATTCCAAGTTTGGGGTTGGAAATACACAAGAGGAGCTGGAGACAGCTTGTGCCAGGAAGACAACGAAGTCACCCAGGACAGGCAGGGTCATGCCCAAAGGTCACAGGAGCCAAATCACAGGTACACACTGGCCTAAGCTGATATCACGTAAGAAAAAAAATAATGATTGCAGTAGAGTGAAGCACATCAAACATATAAAAATTCATGAGATCATTCTGACCCTAAAAAAAAAAAAATTAAAATCTCATTCATCACCACTGGAGGTTGCTAAGGCACCAACTTATTACTCCAAAATTTGATAAAGTGAAAAGATCAAACATTTACTCTGCCTTTCCTGTATAAATTGTATTTCAGAGTAATGAAAAGATGGTTGAGGGAAAGTTTTTCTACACAGAAAAATCCGAGGTAATAAAGGCAGAAGGAGGGGTGGAATTAGACGATCACCATTTGGCAACCCCACTGCAAGAATGGATTTAGGCAATAACTATGAATGGATGCTAACATTGATCAGCTGAAAGGTTGCTGGGGAATGTTATAATGGAGAGATCAGGCTAACAGCATCTAAACACAAAAATCTATCTTTGCAATATTAGAAGAGGGAGAACCACACATAACATGCCTCATGATGTATTACAGTACAGAACACATAGCTCCACCTACAAACTTATGAAATGCTCCTGCCTAAAAACAAAACAGAAAAAAGAAGAAGAAGAAGAACGTAAATCTGCTCCATCTGTAGATATAGCTGCAAGATCACAGGAAACACCAGGAATAGAGCAGCAAACTAAATGACAAGAGAAAGTAATCAATCAAATCAAATGTAGAGTATTCTGCAAGCCAAATGTTCTGGTACCTCCAGCAAATAAAACGGCATTTTAAAAAAGGAAAGAGAATCTGATAGAGATGTAAAAACCAAATGCAATAGTATGTAGACCTTTTGCAGAACCTATACAACTAATTACAAAACAGGAAGGAAGGAAGGAAGGAAGGAAGGAAGGAAGGAAGGAAGGAAGGAAGGAAGGAAGGAAGGAAGGAAGGGAGGGAGGGAGGAGCTCTGAGTTTGTTTCTTAGTTAAAAAAGGTAAAATTTAAACATTCACCTATACCCTATGACCCAGAAATTATATGGTCAGTTATTGAGCCAAGAAACATGAAAACATATATCCACAAAAGCTGTGTACAAGAAGGTTCATGGTCATTTTGTTCATAACAGCCAAAAAATGGAAGGGAGGAGGGAAACACCCATCAACAGGAAAATAGATAAATTGTGGTATATTCACACAATGGAAGGCTAGTTCTTAACAATAGGAATAAACTATTATATACAGAAAATATATGGGTCTTACAGATATTATGCTAAATGAAAGAATCCAAACACAAAAGAATATTGCATGATTCCCTTTATATGAAGTTCTAGAATAGGCAAAACTAATTTATGGTGAAAAGGGTAAGAAAAGTGATTGTCTCTGGAAGGGAAGTTGACTGTAAAAGGGCAGGAGAGTGCTTTCCAAGGTGATGGAAATGTTCTATATCTTGATAGGGGGATGTGAATTACAAGAGAGTATACATTTGCCAAAACTTATACAAATATACCCTTAAGATCTGCACCTGTCACTCTAAGTAAATTTTAACTTAAAAAAAAAAAAAGAACTATAAAAAAATACTGAACTCTAGCCAACAGGTTTTCTTTTCACAATTCTGAAACCACTTTTTGTGTATTATAGGCTTCTTTAGCAAATAAGTAAATCTACTGAGGGTCAGTTTTCTCAGTATTGAAGGATGGAGATACAAATGTGGAACAGGAAACAACTAGAATGTTCTGATTGGGACTAGAGGCATCCATATCAATTTATAGTTGTTAATATAGCTTTCAACAATTTATAGTTTTATAAATAAAAGCACACGTGTATATACATGTATTTCCCGTCTCTGTCCACTAAGACAGCAAAGAAGCCATGATATAACAGTGACAGTGAGCACACCTAGCACCCAGAGCTTGGTTTCTAAACACTCATCTCCGCTAAAAAAGAATAGGGACTTGAAAAAGCTAATTCCAGAGCTGGAACAGGGAAAATACAGGGGATCCTGGAACACCCTGCTGCACCAGAAGTTCTGGGGGCACCTGGGTGCCTCGGTGGGTTAAGCGTCCATCTTCGGCTCAGGTCATGATCTCAGGATCCTGGGATCGAGCCCCGCATCCAGCTCCCTGCTCGGTGAAGAGTCTGCTTCTTCCTCTTCCTCTGCCCCACCCCCTGTTCCTGCTCGCTCTCTCTCTCTAATAAAATCTTAAAAAAAAAGAAACTAAGGAAGTTCTCAAAGAACCAAGATCTCCTTACTAATTACTTATTAACTGTACAACGGAGATACCTGGAGACACTATCTTAACCAAAAGATCCAAGTTGACCTCATCAAGACCCTCCTGATGCACTGAGACCAACACAACATCACAGCTTTAGTATATTACTGTCAAAGAGGCGTAACTTAAATCATAAGGAAACTTCAGACAAACCCACATGGAGACATTCCACAATATAACTGACCTGTACCCTTAAAAATAATGATGAGGTCAAGGGAGACAAAGAAAGATTGGGGAACTTTTCCATATGAAGAAGACTACAGAGACATAATTAAATGGGTGATCTGGGATCAGATCTGGACTGGGAGAAAATACGTAACCATAAAAAGAGCTATTAGGAAAATTGCCGTATTTTGTATGTGGGCTGAGGATAGATAATAGTGTTATATCAGTGGTAAATTTCTGATTCTTGATAATTATAGCGTGGTTACATAAGAAAATGTCTTTGCCCATAGGAAATGCATGCTGAAGTGTTTATAAGTAAAGGGATATGATCTCCAATATACTCGCACGTAATTCAGAAGATATGTATGTAACTCGTAAATCAAATAAAATGGAAGCATTTGGTGACTTCAGGCAAAGGGTATATGAAAGTTCCTTGTGCTATTCTTGCAACTTGTCAGTCTTCAATTATATATTTTTTAAAACAACAAGAAAAATGAATATGGACAGGATTAGATGATATTAACGAATTCCTGGTAATTCAGAGCGGTGTGATAATGAAGTGCTGATTGTGTTCTTTGTTTTTTAAGGCTTTGCTAGTTAGAAATATATTTTGAATTATTTGTGGGTGACATGACATGATGTCTGAAACTTGCCTTAAAATAGTCCAGTAAAAACAAAAGGTCTGGGGATAGATAAAAGAAGAATGGTTGAATGCTGACAAATGATAAATCTGGGTGATGGGCACAGGAGTTTCAATATACCTTTCTTGTTGCCTATAATTGAAATTTTCCATTTAAAAAATAAATACGTTGCCAGATATGTAAGGAAAGAATTCTCCAAGTAATGGAAAAGGAACATTATGCCCCAGGTCCCAGTTCCCACTCTGTGGTGGCCTCAACAGGAGCCTGGACAAGGCGACATTCATCTGATCACGTCCACCTGGTCATCTGCACAATGAGGCTAACGAAGCTGCCTTGTTCTGTCTCACTGTCAGAGCTCTTCTGAGGGACAGTGAGGATGATTTGCTCTTGTCAACTGAGCAAGCCCCATCCCCTGCCATTCAGACCAGCCTGGTGGGTTTTGCCCAGTCAGGTGGGTTCTCCTTAGCCAGGTGGGCTCCCCTCAGCCAGGTGGGTTCTGCCCAGCCAGGTGGGTTCTCCTCAGCCAGGTGGACCCCGCTGGCTGCTGAGCCACAGTCTTCAGAGTCCCTGTAGGAGGGCCGCATCCCACACATACATCTTTTGCTTTTGCAAATACTTGGCAGCAACAGACTTGGGGTGGAAAGCAGGAGGGGGAGCTTTGATAAGCCTGCCTTCTTTATGGAGAAGACAAATATATCAAGGGTGATTTTTCTCTTTCAGGAAGAAATTAATTTCTAAGTGAAATCATGAATTTCCTGATAGTCATTTGCAAGACTTGGGACCTGTCCCTCTCTTGGCATGTGCCTTCCACAGGCTGATTAACATGTTCTGTCGTGTCTGCAGATTAATGCAGCCCTCCACATCTCTCCCTGGTGGAGCTGCCCTGGTGATCTTCGAGCACTTCTACATGCTTCTCCATCTGGAAAATGGGAGAAGAAGCCCAAATGAAAGTGAGTTTCCGGGAGCACCGGCTCTGGAGACACGGCTGGCTTTCAAGAAAGGTCTTTCAAGTGGTGTTAGGACAAGGGTCAGGTTATTTTGTGGACCACCAACTTTTCTGTGCCTGAATGGGTCATTCTCAGGGCAGCTTCGGATATGTGCAGCTGTGAGGCTCCATGGCCCCTGGCAGGGGAGGGAGAGGCCCCCAGAAGTCCTCCTTGGAGAACTAGACTCACTTGGGTGACTAGATGTCTTACGGTTGTGTGTCCCATCACTAGCTACCTTTCAGACTGCTTCTGGCCCAGCCTGAGGCCGCATGGGGTGAAGGGCGGGGGCTGAGTGACTCTCAGGCAGAAGCAGCAGCTCCGTCCCCAGAAAAAAGGTGAGACAAAAGAACTGCGTCCATAATAAAAATGATAATCATGTATCATTCATTAAGGGTTAAGAGTTTGAAATGCATTATTCATTTAACTTGTCTTTAAAAAAGTTACTTTTGTTATATTTATTTTTCAAGTATTTAGATGTGTTTATTATCTCCACATGAGAACTGAAACTGAAGACTGAGTGAGTTCCAGAGGCCACAAAATAAGTGAGGAAGTCGGAGTCGAACCTAGGACAAGTCTGAGTCTTGAGTCCCCACTCTTAGCCTCTGTGCTATACCGCTATTGGGTTCTCAAGAACCGAAGCCCAAATCGAACGGCAGTTGCCCAGGGGACCACTGGCTCCAGGAATGGAGGATTCAGTCAAGGGGAGTCAGGGATTCTGGGGTAGGAAATCCTGGGGGCATCCTGGGCCTGGGGCATAAGGCTGACATCCAGTCACTTCGGAGGTCACCAGGCAAAAAGCCAGGGAGGTAGAGATGGGGAAGTCTAACCTTGGAGGACAGACATCCAGAGCAGCCACTGAACTAAACAGTTGCTTTTTCTGAAGCTGAGGATAGAAGATTTGGCCATAAGGCCATTAAAAATCCAATAGGGGCCACTCTGGGTGGGGCTAGTTGAATTCAGTTGACAACTGGAAAAGGGGATAATCTCTGAGGGCTAAGGCAATCACAGAAGTCTTCCTGGAGGAGAGGAGCCATCCAGCTTACCCCTGAGGGCAGAAACGGCTAGCACAAGTGGAGGAAGAGGAGCAAATGCCTTCAACTGGTCTTGAGGACAAACAGAGAAATGACATGCTTAGTATGTCTTCTCTTGGCATCAATGAGTTTCTGATTTTCCTTCCCTCTCAAAATAAAACCTCTGCCTTTGGGGCTCTTTTGAGGGAAGAGCACTCTACAAGGTACATAGCAATACTCTGGTTTCTCTTCAGATCGCATAAATCTTTCACCTTTTATAAGGTACAGAGCATTTTACAGAGGAGGGATCTTAAGCTCAGAGGGAGCAATGCTGTGAGTGTGAGCACTTTAAGAAAAAACAATCAGTTTCAAATCCAGGTTTCAGAGATGTTACCCCCCTGCCTTTGGGGGCACAGGGTCAGAGAAGGCCACTTGTTGATGGATTTGAAGAGGCTTGTTGTGGCAGAAGAAGCACATTCCAAATACTGCAGTCTCATCTCATTTGCTGATGTCACCAAGCATTAAGATCAGCATTTCTGCTACTGGGTGGGAGCTGGGCACTGGGCAAAGTGGCAGCAACAGAAGAGACTGAGTCATTCCTTAATGCATCCACTCATTCATCAAATATGTATCAAGCATCTACTATGTGCCAGGCTGTGTTTGCTTCACCTGTAGCCCAGTTCCTAGCAGACACAGTGCCTGTGCTCACCCAGTGTGCAGTTTGGATGGAGGCTGAAAGAGATTGCTTAAATGAATGTGCAGACAGAGAGTCACATTCTGGAGTGAGTGCTAGGGGTGGGGAGTACAGGGAGGCTACTGGAGCTGTAACAGGGCTCCGACCAAACCTGGGAAGTAACAAAAGACTTTCCTGGGAAGTGACATGTAAGCTATAAAAGATGAGTATGGATTAACCAGAGAAAGAGGAGCTTCAAGAGCATTCCAGGAAGAGCAAGCAACCAGGGTGAAGGCCAGGAGGCAGGAGGGAGCTATGTGAGACCGGTGGGACAGGAGAGAGAGAGGAGCCTTGAGGTGATGGTGGGGAGGCAGAGGCAGACAGTGAAGGACCTGAAAGGGACAAGGGCCTTTGTGCTAGGGGCATGAGAAGCCACTCAGGGGTTTGAAGTTTGGGGTTGCTTGAATAGAACTGTGTCTTAAAATGTCAGTTCAACTGCTTTGTACGTAATGAATCAGAGCGGGACAAGAGTGGAAACAGAAAATAGAAAATGAGTGCAGTAGAACAGGCGGGAAGTGAAAGTGACTTCTACTCCAGAGACGGCCATGGACACAGATATTGATGGATTCAGGAGACACAAAGGAGGCCTTAGCAAAAGAACATTCCCCAGTAGGAGGACAGATGGCACACAACACTCCCGGTCATCCAAACCCCACAGGGGGATTCTTGGTTCACAAAGGAGGAACTCTCAGCCTGAGAGGTGACCTGAACTGCCCAAGGTTACCCAGCCAGGAACAGAGCCCAGGTCTCCAAACCTGGGCCTGCCCAGAAACCCACTCCCTCCAAGAGACCTCCCCCCGGGAGAGCAGTGAGGGTAGCACCATCACCAAATGCCCCTCAGGGCTTAGTTTTGCCTTTTCACAAAACCAGACCCACAGTCTAGTGACGTTATTTCACACTCTATAGTCAAAACCAGTCTTCGACACATCCCATTCACTGGCAGTCCTTGGAAATAGGGCTTCCCTGGATTCCCACGGGTGGATAATTCAAGAAGCCCACAGAGTTACTTGCTTCCTCTTGCTGCCAGAACAAATTACCATGAATGTAGTGGCCTAAAACAATGCACACGTATCCTCTTATTTCTAGGGGTGAGAAGTCTGAAGTCAGTTTCATTGGGTTAAAGTCAAGATGCAGGCAGGGCTGGTTGCTTCTGAAGGCTCTAGGGGAGAATTTGTTCCCGGCTTTGGGAGGCAGCCTACATTCCTTGGCTCATGGCTTCTTCCTCCAGCTTCGAAACAAGCAGCACAGAATCTTGCTTCCGTTTCCACTTTGTCTTCTGTGTTCAAATCCTCACCCTCTGCTTCCCTCTTGTAAGGACATTTGTGATCACATTTGGGGTCCACCTGGATAAGCTCCTCATCAAAAGATCCCCAACTTACTCACATCTACAAAGTCCCTTGCCATATAAAGTAACATCCACAGATTCTAGGGATTGGGACCTGGATACCTCTCTGGGCCATTATTCAGCCTACTATAGCTTATCCATAAGGAGGGGGAAGACAGGGCTCAAAACCCTCTAGACAACCTTCTTAGGACAGTTGGTTTAATATTAAAATTACTGCATCCACTGAAGCCCACGAAGGCTAAACATTTGCTGTGTGCAATCAAAGCAAACCTAACAGATTGGACTGAGTGTTCAGGTCATGCAATCTCTACATCCCTAACTCACTCTTGCTCTCTGCTGATTCTGTCCCAGGTAGCTGCACACGAACCAGAACCAGCCATTAAGCCAGCAACGTCTTAGGTCCTCTGCTGGTAAAAGCTCAATCTAGAGTAGACCCACTCCTCCTCACACACACACACACACACACACACACACACACACACACACACACAACTAACAAAGAAATTCTGGAAAATCTTTAAGTTTAATTTTCATAAACTGCACAATGAAAATGTATACATCTGAGTGGTTGGGGCCATTTTATATTCAGAATCCATCACACTTAAGAGTCAGACCCTTAACCTCAAACAGTTATGAATACAACCAATCAATGAATCAATCAAATAAAACAGTTATGTACACTATGAGAAAAAAGAACCCAATAGGGAAAAAAAATGAGCAAAGACTTGAGCAGAGCTCAAAAAAGAGCATAAATAGGGCTCTATTTCACTAGTAATCAAGGAAAGGCAAATTAAATCTGCAAGATAACAAGACACACCACCCAAGTGGTCTAAGTAAAAAAGAGAGATAATTAGGATAAAGCGATAATTAGGGTGTGGCACAAGAAGAACTTGTTACATTAGTACAACCACTTTGGAAAACTGAATATCAACTAAAGCTGAACATCTCCATACTGCGTAATCCAATAATTCACATAGAAATATGCATATGTTTATCAAAAAGGTGTGCATTAGAATGTTCATAACAGCACTCTTTTTTTAAAGAAATTTAATATGGATTTTTTTAATTGAGGTATGGTTGACATACAATGTAATATTTGTCTCAGGTGTACAACAGTGATTCAACATTTATGTACACTAGGAAGTGGTCACCACAATTAATCTCGCTCCCATCTATCACCATCAACAGCTCTTACAATATTCACTAACCTCCCTCTGCTGTACATTGCATTCCCCGTGTCTTATTTATTTAGATACACTTTAAAATGAAGATGGGAACACGCAGTACACAGTACAGTACGGATTGCTTTGCACATTTCTGCATGCCTTTGGATACTGTTCTGCAACAAGGACAGAGAGTGATTCTGGGGGAGAATGTGCCCCAGCTCACTACCCCCTCCCCCAGCCCTCCAAACACACACACAGAAGAGCCGTGGTGGCTGCAGATGCAATCCAGGTTACTTCCAGCCCCTCTGGAATGAGCACTTGCTGGGGAAGCACCCCCCCACACCTCCCACGGAAAACAGCCACTTACAGGGTGCAGGTAGGATTCTTCAACTGGGGCTCTGACATCAGCAGCACAGGCTCCCTTAGCCCTGGAACCCAGGCTCTAAGCAAACGGCTCCTGATTCCTCGACCTCTCTTCAGGTGTCACCTGGGCTCTGCAATCTTGCCCTCCTGGGAAGGCAGGGCTTTCACTTCACATCAAAACAGCCTTGCTTGAGCTGAGTAGGGCCAGCATATTCCAAAGCTCCTTTAAAATTTCCTGAGGGAGAGTGTCCTCAGCTCCTCAGCCTTTCAATGTTAGACTATTTCACACAGAAACCTGTATCCGAGCCCTGGAAATAGTTACCTTGAGCACCATTATTTTTTTCTGGTACCTCCCATGAATGGAAACCATACAGTATTTATCCTTTTGTGACTGGTTCTCTTCATTTAGCACAATTTCTTCAAGGTGTCTCCATGTCATCCATGCTATGTGTCAGACTCTCCTTCCTTTTTAAGGCTGAATAATATTTCATTGTATGTATCTGCTACGCTTTCTTTATCCATTCACCCATCAATGGACACCTGGGTTGCTTCCACATTCCCATCAGCAAAAGGGTTCTAATTTCTCCACCTTCCAGCCAATACTTATTGTTTTCAGTTTTAGTATCATCATCATCATCATCCTAATGAGTGTGAAGTGGTACTTCATTGCAGTTTTGATTTGCATTTCCCTAACAATTAGTGATGTTGAACATCTTTTATGTGCTTATTGGCCATTTGTCTATCTTCTTTGAGGAAATGTCTATTCAAGCCCTTTGTCCATCTTTTAATTGAGTTGTTTGGCTTTTTATGGTTGAGCTGTAGGGAGTCTTTATATATTCTGGATATTTGGCTATTAACCGCTTATCAGATATATAATTTGCAAATATTTTCTCCCATCCCACAGGTTGCCTTTTCACACTGTTGATAGTGTCCTTTGACACACTAAAGTTTTAATTACTCCAGTTTATCTATTTCTCTTCTGTTGCTTGTGCTTTTGGGGTCATATCCAAGAAATCATTGCCAAATCCACTGTTCTGAAGTTGTTCCCCCTATATTTTCTTCAAAGAGTTTATAGTTTTTAGCTCTTATATTTAGGTCTTTCATCCATTTTGAATTAATTTTTGCATATGATGTAAGGTTAGAGTCCAACTCTATTCTTTTCAGTGTGGTTATCTAGTGTTGCCAGCACTATTTGTTGAAAAGACTAATTGGCACTCTTGATGAAAATCATTTGACCATAGATGGAAAAGTTTGTTTCTGGGCTTCTTATTCTATTCCATTGCTCTACATGTCTATCAGCAGCACTGCTTTTAACAGCCCAAAAGTAGAAACTAACCAAACATCCATCAATAGCAGAATGAAGACATAAGTCATGAGATAGTTGTACTGTTGAATACTATACAGCAATGAGAGTAAAAGATTTACAACTAATAACAACACGGATCAATCTCACAAAGATATGTTGAGCAAAACAAGTGAGACACAAAGGAATATTTACTTTATGATTTCATTTACATAAAACACAAAAGCTGGCATGTTTAGTTTATACTTCTAGAAGTCAGGATAGGCATTACTCTTAAGGGAGGGAAGCAGTGGTGACAGGGAAGGGTATGGCAGGGGCAGGAGGGGCTTCTGAGATGCTAGCATTGCTACATTTCTCAATCTGAATGCTAGTTTCCTGAGCATGTTGAATTAGTAAAATCCATCAAACTGTACATCTATAATTTGTGCATTTTTCTGAGTGGGCATACTATGTTGCAACAAAAAAGTTTTTTAAATAACAAGCATCTATAGATATAAAGCCTAAAAAAACATGACTTCCCTGCAAGAGCCATTCTCATAGCCTACAGGCCTATCCCTACCTGTCAGAAAGCTCCACCCATCAGAACTCAGCAATGCTAGACTGTCCCAAACACACATGTGGAGTGGTGGTCAGCTGAAAACAGCTTATAAAGTTCCCAGCATCATCTGCTACAGGTCATGTTCTGAGTTCATAAAGCTGATATAAACAAAGTACATTATCCATGATCAGTGTCTAATAATAAAACAATAAGATTATACCTGTTGCTAATATGTCTATGACTAGGAGACAGCATGACAGGGGCAGACAATTAAATCAGGATATGCAATAAGTTAATCCTGGGAGACTCTGGAAGAATGAAACGTGCCTCATCTATGACTGTCATTGGGAGCCTTGTGAGTCACTCCAAAGCACCTCTCGTTCCAGGAGCTTCAGGAGAGACACCTTTCAACTTTTTTTTGTCCCTTTATACTGCTTTGCACCAGGCTCTCTCTCATTGGCTCCCCTCACACCTTTTAGATGATTCCATCCAACACTTGTGAATATTTGCCACTCAGGATAGAGGACCACGATACAGAGCAGACATCATAGGGTAGGTGCTCTGTAAGTCTGTTGACTGAGAGGGAAGGAGGGAGGAACCGTTCCTCTGACAGGAGACTATGGAATAGTCTGGAAGCCATCACTGCTCTCTAAACTCCAAATGGCTAGAAAGACTGCCCCATTCCACCTAAATATAAGAATTTGAAAGCTGAGTTTAGGGGTTGTCTCTACTTAAAATTACTTAATATTTTGTTTATCACAGATTTTTTCATTACTTTTGATTTTTAAAAACATCTCATCAAAATAGTATTTATCTTATACAACTTCAACACCAAAACAATAATAATAATTCATTTAAAAAATTCTCAGAAGACACAGACATTTTTCCAAGGAAGACATCCAGATGGCCAACAGACACATGAAAAATGCTCAACATCACTCATCATCAGGGAAATACAAATCAAAACCACGGTGAGATATCACCTTACATCTGTCAGAATGGCTAAAGTAAAAAAACACAAGAAATAATAAATGTTGACAAGGATGTGGAGAAAAAGGACCCCTCACTGCACTGATGGTGGGAATGCAAGCTGGTGCAGCCAATGTGAAAAACAGTGTGGAGGTTCCTCAAAAAATTAAAAATAAAATTACCCTATGATCCAATAATTCCACTACTAAGTATTAGTCAAAGAAAACAAAAACACTAATTTGAAAAGACATACACACCCCTGCTTATTGCACATTGTTTACAACAGCCAAGATAAGGAAGGAGCTCAAGTGTCCAGTGATAGGCGAATGGATAAAGAAGTTGTGGTATATATAGACAATGGACTATTACTCAGCCATAAAAAGAATGAAATCTTGCCATTTGCAACAACATGGATGGATCTAGAGAGTATAATGCTAAGGGAAATGAGTCAGAGAAAGACGAATACCACATGATTTCACTCATGGGGAATTTGAAACAAAACAAATGAACAAAGAAAGAAGAGACAAACACAAAAACAGACTCTTAAATATAAAGAACTGATGGTTGTCAGAGGAGAAGTGGGGGGAGGGGTGAAATAGGTGATGGGGATGAAGAATACACTTACCGTGATCAGCACTGAATGATGTATAGAATCATTGAATCATTATATTGTACACCTGAAACTAATGTAACACCTATGTTAATAATTATTTTTTTTAATTTTATACTATTTATCTTGATCTTTGGGTCTTGACACCTTCTTATATTTTGCTCCTGAGGGGCGTGCCTGGCTCTCCTCACCCAAGTCCTGGCACTGCACTATTTTCACACTTGAAGCAAAAGTCACACTCAGGATACAGCAATCTTGTGAATAGAGTCAGAGTGCTCTTAAGTCACAACCATAGTCTGTGCCCGGAACTTTCCAGCTCTGATATCCCCAGGCAGGGCAAATGCATTTGTTGGCAACTGCTCACCAGATTTGAATAGTGTTTCAGTGTTTAATTAAATTCCAAGAACACCTGTTTCATCAGCTTATAAATTCCAACTAAATTTTAAGAGGCTTCTGTTTGGCACGCAGAATTTTTATTTTCTAGGCTGTAACCAAGCAACATTTTTTCCTTGAACATCCATCCTTTGCTCCTGCCACACACACCACACCCTCATCTCCTGCCCCTGGTAGCGTGGAAAGCTCTCAGTGGCTTTGCACACTCCCATTCAGCTCTCTGACGGCCAAACATTCCAAGATTCCAGCATTCCTGGCTGTTGGTTTTCCTTTTCTTGATGGTTCCCCTGAAGTGTGGACATTTGTACAAGAAAGCACAGCGCACAAACTGATCCTCCTTCACCACCTCGAATGCAGTAACTACAAGGGCTGTCCTTTGGTTCAGCCTCACCAGCGCACAACCAGAGCCCTGTGCTGGGGGCCTTCCAGGCCTCTACTTCTCTCTGAGCTCAGGCCCTGCTCTGTAAAGGGAGCTAATGACACTCACACAGTAAGGATCAGGCGACTGTCCCTGAGGCCCCACAGCCAGGAAAGGGTAAAATAGGGACTGCAGATTCCAAACTCTGCCCACCTCACCGACTTCTGCTTCTAGGACCCCAAAGTGACTCTATTAAGGGTCCCCTGAGGATATGGTAATGAACAAATGTCAAAAATGGTAGTGGCTAAGATAAAAAAAAAAAACTTAAAGAGATAGCATCATCCATATGAGGACTTGATGGAAAGGATGGGAGAGGTGTCATTAAATGGAACGCCCCCGCCCTGAACCATGAGGATGGAAACAGGTTGTACGACAGCAATGACATTGGGTCTGAGTCAAGTACACTCTACACTGACTGGCCTAACTTCTCTGTGCCTCAGTTTCCATTTTTAAAAAATGGGGGGAATCGTTTCTAACTCACAGGCTTGATCTATTAGTTAAAAGAATTAAATGTAAAATGTTTAGACTAGGGCCTGATGTCTAGTAAGAGCTCAATGAGTGTTAATTATTATTACTGCTTGTTGTCGGGGTTGTTGTGTACCATTATAATAAGGGCTTTTGCCATGCCTTCCTCAGGAACTTCCCATCATCTCCAAGACAGGTTCCAAACTCCCGGCAGTTGGGGCCAGCACCCCTTGCCTCCCTGTGTACTTTCCTCCAGAGCTTCGGCTTGCCTTCCCTCAGGCTATCAGATCCCCCTGGGGTGCCCTCCTCTGACCTGGATGTTAAGAGCATACCTGAGCCTGTCACCTCCGTGGAGCCTTCCCTGACCACCCCAGTCCTCAGGGACCTCCCTCTCTTCTACATTCCTGCCGACACATGCTGCCTGGTTTCCCCATGCGTGTGCCACATCCCAAAGGCCTCTTCGCCCTGCCTGTCATTCTGTGGAAGGACACAGACTGGGGACCGCCCCATAGCCTGTCCTCAGCGTCCAACTCAGTCCTACCCAGGCCAGGTGCGCATTCATTCCTGACTTCCCCCAGTTGTCTCTCGTGTGCTTTGTGCTAGAACCTGGGAAAACAGCATCGAGCAAAGCAGATGCAGAACCTGTCCTCGTGGAAGACGATAATAAACAGGTTGTTAGAGAAATAACTATATAATTTGAAATTGTGATAAGTGCCATGAATAAAAATAAGAGCGAGAGAAAGACCCCAACACCAATTTAAACTGAGCACCAGGTACAGCGTCGCTCAGTTTTCTAAGGATCACTTTGCTGCATCAGAAACTACCATTCTAAGCACAAAACCCTCAAATCATCAAGGAAGGAAAAGACCAAATGGGCCTTTCCCATTTTCCTTGTCTTGGTAAAAGGCTGTCCTTACTCGGTGGCACCCAGCTCCTGGACCTCGGCTCTGAGACACTCTCGCTTCGGCCTTGGGCTCTGGTTTGCAACGGAGGCTCGGAGAGAGAGCAGCAAAAGGAATCCCAGTGGAGCCTCCAGGAGAGAGAAGCATTCACATTCCCTTTGACTAATTCTTTTCAAAAAAAGAAAACAGTGGTTGGGTGTTTAAAAACCACCAAGCTTTCAGGGGATCTCGGAATTTTATTTTTCTGTTCCAAGCAGAACATTCCCTGAAGACATTTTTAGATAAGCCTGGCAATTCTCCCCTTTCTTCCCTGGGATAAAAAGCAGCCAACTTTCTCTCACCTTTATTTTTTCGTAAGTCTTAACTCACGGTCCACTTATTCATTCTGGTGGCTTTTCCCCAACTGCAATTACTGTGTGAGACCACAGGCCACCCTCCTGTGGCAGGCCAGCAAAGGGCTCGTTTCCCACGCAGCCTGTCTGTCCGCCGTCATTCCTGGTGGGGCCGGGCTCTTCCCGCAGGCCTCTGATCTCTTAGCCTCTCCGCGGCCCCCCCCCCCACCCCCGGGGGAAGCACCGCCGTCAAAGCAAACACAGGGCTTCAGCATCACCTCCTTCCTGGTGCTGCCATGGTAGACTCTTCTGACACCCGACCTCCAGAAATGTTTTCCTACAACTGTGTCACTTGCTGTTTACCCTGCCTTGGCTGACTGTCTTGACTTGACTTCCTCCTCCTCCGTTCCTGTTCATAGAATGCTGTGCCATCTGCTGGGCAGGTCAAACTCCTGCTCCATGGCTGTGGGGTGCACCTTGGAGAACCTGACCTTGGGAATCAGGGAAACCTGGGTTTCAATCCAGGCAACCCCATTACCAGCTAAATTCCTCTTTATCCTTCTGCAAATTACAGAGTTCCATAGAGATTTAAAAAAAAAGAAGGAAAGAAGGAAAAGAAAAAAATATTGTTTTGCCATTGGAAGATGTCCTTAATGACTTTATATATAGTCACCTGGACTTCCAGACTTCATGGACATCCTGTAGTGAGGATAATACCAGTCCCATGAGACTCCACTGAGAATTAAAGGGGTTAATAGTTGTAAAGTGCCTGACTTCCGGCCCCACCCTTAGAAAAGACTCAGTAAACATTTCATCCCCGCCTCCTCTAACCCAAATGGGTCCTTTTCCCACCTATACCATTATAACCTGTGTGGTATCACAGCTGTCTATTACACGCCTTCCAGCCCCGTGCCAGGTGGCCTTCATTACAATACTTTCCATCTTCCTAGGCACCTGTCAATCAGAACCATCCACTTGCTCAGAGGGAAGCGAGAAAGAAACCAGGGCTGGCGGCTGTCAGTTTCACCTTGTCTTTAAAGTCCCATGCAGCTCAGGGCTTTTATGAAAGTATATCTTGGCAGCTGCAATTATCTCATGCTAAAATTAAGAAGTCAAGATGCTTATTTCATAGAAGCTCAAATTCCTGGCAACAACCTGTACCTTGTCTATTAGGAGAAATGAGTGGGTCTAGTGGGTCTATATATGATTTGGAGCCTCTGCAGAGGTTTGGTTTAGATTGTCTTCAACTCCCCGAGAAGGTACATTTTTCAAGCCCAAGAATTTATCAGCGTTACCTACATCTGCAAACCTGTCATTTACATATGCTATACATTCCTTTGAGAAAAAATAACTCTGCTTTGTAACTAGAATTTTCCTTTGACTTGATCGTGGCTGTGGGCTGAACTGATGTGACAAAGGGGGTTGCCAGAGAGACCCTATTATAAAGGTGTGGTAATAATTGCTTTCCAGAGGAAGTAACTGAATACACTCCAGTCTTGTTGAAAACATACAGCTGATGAAATATACATGTGATTTCGATGGAAGAACAGCTCAAATTTACTTAGGGTTTTAAACAACAAATTCAATTTAGTTCAACTTCTCCCCCTCCCCCCCATAATAAGAAGCTCATAGACTATTTCAGTGTCTTGCATCCCAAAGACAAGATGCGTATACATCTGTGCACACGTTTGTCTGTATGTGCATATGCTGCCCACACTGTTCCATTTTAAATCTCTACTTTTCTCTGCTTAGGAGGAAGATAAACTACCAGGTAATAACTCCTAGGCAAGGCATGAGAGCATGACACTTATTTTATAAACATCAATAAGTCCCCAGGAAGCTGCTTTGCAGGGAAGACTCAGAAACATTTCTCCCACCACCCTGTAAGTCTCACCTTGGGCCCAGGGAAGATACAACAAAATAGCAGAGACCACACAATTCTGCCCCCACACCAGATCCCCTCCCCAAACACACAAAGCTCTACAACTAGCTTCTGCAAGGGAGAACAGCATACATCAGCATTTCCCAAATGTGTTCATCCCAGGACCTCTTTTGATGAATCATAGGATTAATGTTTTGTGAATCAGTTTGGGAATCATTGCTTCACTAAAGATGCCTTGGCTAAGAGAAGAATTGAGAAGAGAGAGGCCATCCCAATATTTTCTTACCTCTCATCATTTGGCAACCTTGATTGGCTCCTGGTTTTTCACTGTCGGCAGAGGCATAGAGATTTTAAAGAGCTAAAGCAAGGTCTCCTGGGGAATTCAAATTCCCTAGGAAATAATTCCAAGACCGAATGGCCTCCTAGAGATAGAGGCTGGGATACTCCCTCATTTGGGGTCCCCAAGCTAGGACATACTACTATACAACAGTAGATGCCTGAGTATGTGTTGGATTTCTTAGTAGTAGATACATCAGATATGAGCGAGGACACCCATCAGCCAACCTTCCCCCTCCAGGGCTCTGACAGGCACTCATCTCTGGGCCTGAAGCATAAGTACTAACTTCCTTTTATTATTGCCCGAATGTGACCCAGGGCAGGCCAAGGGGAACTTACGCTTCTGGCCATTCCTGGAGGGACAGCGCCGGCTGCACCGGGAGAAACCTTATCAGGATGCCCAGGACAGAAACCTTACAACTTCCTTACCCTTGGAGCATTAAACGGTAAAGGAACAAATAAGAGCTTGCCTTTTTTCCACAGGGTTCTCCTAGACCAGCTACTGTGTGCTTCAAATCCTCTGCCATTCACACCAATTCTTTGGTTAACTTAAATTCTAATTCCACATCTCCCTGGGCCCCAAATCCCAGGAACACTAGCAGAAGGTTAGGACTTCCCAAGGCTAATAGGACCCCAAGCTGGATCCATTCATTCCCTTGCCCCCTCAGGGCAGGATCCATGCTAAATGTAGAGATTAGGGGATCACCCTTCAGTTCAAGGCTGGTCCACCCAGATTAAACTGAGCTAACAAAGGCATTTAACAAAAGAAAAATTTGCCGAATTTGAAGCCTAGAAAACGTCTTGGTTAAATTGGGTGAGATTTAAAAGAAAAGAAAAAACATCAACCCTGGGGGGAAAAAGGTCCTGGAAGCAAGTACATTCAATTAACTGATAAATAAATAAAATCTTTAAAAAAAAAAGCTGATACAGCTATATCACATTTTCCTCTTTCCATGAGGCGAAGCTAACTCAGAACAGAATGTAGCCATTTAAGTTGTTACTTAAATGCAACTTATTTTGCAAACTTAAGTTGTTACTTAAATGCAACTTAAATTGCAAAATAACAGTATTAAAAAGTTAAATATGAAGAGCATTTCCTTTGTGTACCATATGGACTATTGTATTTAACTTTCACAACAATCCGGGGATGGCCGTGGTATCTTATCCCACTCTACGGATGAAAAACTGAGGCTTACAGAGGTTAAGGGACCTACTGAAGATCACCCAGCTACTAAGTAATGAAGCTGAGACTTGAACCCAACTATGTTTGAATCCAGTGTCAACACTCCCAACCAGTACATTGAACAAGATACAAGCTATAACTTCCTCCTAGACCTGCAGCATTTAGGAGAGCCCAAACTAAAATTCCAGTTTCCTTCTCACACAGCTAGTGATTATTATGTGCCTGCCATGTTCCCAACACTACCTTGGGTACCCTACCTGTATCATCACTGAATCTTTACAGTGGTGCTCTAAGATGAGCCACACCTCCATTTTATATAGAGATACCTGGGGCTTAGAAAGGTTGCATGTCCCATGTCATCCGGTTAGGAAGTGGCAAGGCCAGTGACCTAACCCAAGCCATGCCACTCCTAAGGCCATAACCTCCCCCCCCCCAAGGTTAATTACCTTTGTACCAAAAGTTTCCTTTACACACTTGGAAAAACATGAGTTGTATGGAACTGTCAGGGTATGCTGACAATCATGACAAACTTCCCTCTGCAAAACTCCAGAGTAATTTCTTTGTCCCCCAATTTTGAAAACCAAGCAGCTGGCCCCGAGCAACCGGCATTGACTCAATATGCCATCCATCATGCTGAAAATTTCAAGGGAACACTGGTGGCAAATGTTCCTCAAGTTATAAAAATTCCCTCTAGTGGTGTCACAGAACATGGAGGGTTTTATGCAAGCCTGGGCCTTTCTCCAGTTCTTCCTAGGGCTCCTGCTTGGATTCCTCTACTTATGAATTATCAGCTTGTAGAACAGGGGTAAGGAGCTCTGCAGAAAGCTGAGGTACCAGGTGCCAATTGCTTTAGCCACTAACAGATGTGTGCCCTCCCCACTTCCCTCCCCTCAGCACCCAACACACTATGGACTGAAAACCCTTCTCTCTAGTTCCCACTCTTAATAGCACAGGGCAGCTCAGGATCCCAGCTTGAGGCCCAAGTGGATGCCGAGCAAAGACTTTGGCCAGTTTTCTAAGAACTTCTCTCCCAGGCTGGATTCATCTGCCTGCTGGAGAAGTGTCAGCAGCTCTCGCACAGTCCTGGGCTTTCATCTCAGGGGACAGCCCCACGGTAAGTTTGATCTAGCTCACTTTTCATCCTGTGAATTTGCTATTATCAAATATTCAAGTGGAACTAACGAATGCCTTTTACTTCCCTTGAACATAAAGAGTCCTGAAGAAATTGAACCACCAGAGCCTGCTAACTTAGGGGAATGAGTCTTGTCTTCGAGAAAATGCATTTGCTATCCCCACCCCCCAAAACAGTTCTCGGCTTTTTGTGCCCACCTAAAAGGATAATAATATCTTCACCATTACTATGCCAGCAAGAAAAATGTTTCTTTCTCCAGGAGGCAGAAACACATTTTCTGACTGAGCCTAGGAGACAAAATGCTAAATTTGAATTTATTTTTCTTAGAATATCTTTAAAATATCTGGGACCTGCCCCTGAGTTCTGTGCCGTCTGCAGTTCCCCCAATAAACACATTTATTTTTCATGCTGACTAGAACTAGAGTTTGATTTTTCTCTAGTCCCATTTCTGTCTCCCCTGGAAACTTCCAGAGGAAGGACCCTGATATCTAGGAGAAGAGTAGCTAGTAGAAGAGAAAAGAAGTATGGAAGGGCTGGCCATTGAACAGAGCCCACAGTGGTTTCCTGAGGAAGGTGACATTGGACAGCATGTCTCGGTGATTGTTCTCTTTTTCTTTTCCAGAGTTTCCCCAGATAGAGCAAGTCCAGAACCAAAAAGATTCTCATGACATGAGCCCTAAAGACAAAAAGGAAACATTTCCCATACTTCCCTACCTGAGCCCCAAATCACCCCCCAAAACTGTGGGGTTACCTTCTCTCAAACTTTGGAGAATTCTGAAAGAACAAGGATGGAGGAGGTTCAGAATTTCAGTCTGCCAGCATCAAAGAGCCCAAACAGGCTAATAAAGTATGAAACTGCTCTCAGATAAATTAGGGCAGCAGTAGCTACAACTGGACCAAGGCACCAGAGCTGTACCGAACACTGTCTCCATGGACACTGTAGCCCGGGCCCCCAGAGTCTTGCCTGTTGATTTGTCCATGCACAGCACCTGCTCATTGCTCTTTCGGTTATATAGACCCAATGTGTGCCTTCACATCCACACCCATTCTTTTTTTTTTATGTTATGTTAATCACCATACATTACATCATTAGTTTTTGATGTAGTGTTCCATGATTCGTTATTTGCGCATAACACCCAGTGCACCATGCAGTACATGCCCTCTTTAATACCCATCACCAGGCTAACCCATCCCCCCACCCCCCTCCCCTCTAGAACCCTCAGTTTGTTTTTCAGAGTCCATCATCTCTCATGGTTCGTCTCCCCCTCCGTTTTCCCTCATTCTTCCCCTCCTGCTATCTTCTTCTTTTTTTTTTTTTCTTAACATACATTGCATTATTTGTTTCAGAGGTACAGGTCTGTGATTCAACAGTCTTGCACAATTCACAGCACTCACCATAGCACATACCCTACCCAATGTCTATCACCCAGCCACCACATCCCTCCCACCCCCCACCACTCCAACAACCCTCAGTTTGTTTCCTGAGATTAAGAATTCCTCGTATCAGTGAGGTCATATGATACATGTCTTTATCTGATTGACTTATTTCACTCAGCATAACATCCTCCAGTTCCATCCTTGTCGTTGCAAATGGCAAGATCTCATTCCTTTTGATGGCTGCATAATATTCCATTGTATATATATATACCACATCTTCTTTATCGATTCATCTGTCGATGGACTTCTTGGCTCTTTCCACACTTTGGCTATTGCATCCACACTTATTCTTAATCCATGCACGTTCTGCAACACTTCCCAACCTCAGTGAACTGAGCTTTATCTGTTGACAGAGATCCTCTGCCCACAACCCAGCCCATCAATACCTCAGATCACTGAACACAAACACATATGGGGGCCATTCAAGGGTTTTCAGTAGAGGAGTAATGCCAACACATTGGACCTTTAGGAAGGTCACACTGACCTCAATGCAAGAAATGGAAGAGGAAACAAGAAACTAGTTAGAGGCTGATATATTAACCTAGACAAAATATAATAGACTGGATAAGGGTAATGAAGGAGGAACTAGAGAGAAGATGGAGTTTTAAGAAATATTTAGGCACTAGGATAAGTAAGATGTAGATGAGGAAGATGTGCCTTGTTTGGAGAAAAAAAAGCAGTGAATGTCAAAGATACCCCTAGTTTTGTATTATATATAATCTTTATATTTCTGGCTGGACAATACCTGGGATGGTGCTGAATATTGAGTTGGAACACCAGAAAAGAAGCCAATCTGAAGGGAAAAGATGTCAAACTCAATTTTGTATGTATTGAGTTTGGACACTCTGTGGGATATTATCTGGGAATGTTAAGTGGACAGTCGGACATAGATCTGGAACTCCAGAGATACATCTGAACTCAATACAAAAATGTGGGAGTTTTTAGACACAGGTGGAATCAAAGGTGTATGGCCGAGTATGAATGCTCCAAATCAGGGGAGATCCTAGGAAAGAACTCTGACACACCCAATACTTGATACCTTGGAATACAACTTCTGAAAGTGATTAATAAGTAGTGGGGAGACAGAACAGAGGTGCACACAGAGGACCCTATATTGAGAAAGCCACATGAAGTATGACCCATGGTGTCACATAACATGAGATCACACAATACTAGACTTTGAAAATAGTCTACAGGATTTAATGACAAAGAGATCTGAGGAGACCTTCATCTGGCTAGCTTTTTGCTGCAGAGAATGAGTGAAGCCAGCTTAGGGTGGGCTGAGGAGAGACTGGACGGTGAGGAATTGGAAGAATGGTTGGTTAAGAAATGGGTACAACTCTTTCAGAAGTTTTTTGTGAAGAAGAAGAAAAACCAGGGCGGGTGGGCTGATGCCACCATGAAGAGTTTTATTTTTGTCATTAAGATGGAAAAACATTTTTTAAATGCTGACTGCATTGAGCCAATTGAGAAAGAGAGGTTAAAGATGAGAAAGGAGATAACTGGTAGGTGAAGATCCCTGAGGAAGCAGATGGAGGGGATCTGGGGATCCAAGGCAAGAGCACCTCTTCCTTGGAGAGAGAGGTACAGAGGTCAAAACCCACAGAGCTCTAAGTAAGTAGGTTGAATGAGGGGCTGGAAGTTAGGGAGTTCCTGCCAACCCTGCATTAGATGCCAATAGTAACACACTCTCGCTCCACCATTTTATCATCCAAAAGAAGAAATAAACTTGTTCTATCAGGAAAACTGGAACATATTGGTGGGTGTTAGGAGGAGGAAGGTTCTGAGTCAAGAGAAGAAGAAATTGTCTAACAACTGGAGCTGTTCAGCAACCAGCAGCTACAGCTGTCTGTCAGAAGCAGTGTTCAAGCAGAGGACAGAATGCTGTAGCCTTCCTGGCCAACCTCAATGAATCTTGTTCTGGAAAGAAGTTGGAGCTACAGAGTTTCTAAAGACCCTTTCAACAGTAAGCATTTCTGCTTTCAAGGTAGCCCCTCATTCCCAGGAATCCTGGAATTGGCTCCTGTCTTGCCGATGAGGGATCCTGGAGGTTCTTGGACCACCAGTGCTAGAACTGCCATTTGCAGAACTGCCCCCAGGGGGTGTTCAGGAGAAAAAGGTGGCTGCTAATAACCAACCCCATATCCTATCATTTCACTGTTGGAACTTAATCCTGTGAAGCTTTGCTGACCCTCAAGAATTCCCTGTGAAAATATGAACATACTGAGGAGAGTTTCCATTTTCCATTGGCATCAGCCAACATCTGAGAGCAGACCTTTGTGGGAATGGGCAGTCCATTGTCATGGCTGAGATCTAGATTCTAACATCCTTCTGCTGGAGTTTGTGCCCAGCTCCCTTGGTGTCAGTGGGTTGATGATTGGTGAGTTACTTAAGCTTTCTATGCCTACTGTAGAGGATGAAAAATCTAATACTTAGAAAAGTGCCCAGCACATAGTAATCACTCAATAAGTAGTCATTAAATGCACAAATGGGGCAAAAATGCCAGGAGCCTGGGACAGAGTACAGTCATGGTTGGTAAGAAAATACTGAAGAAATGACATTTGCTTCATAATCCTCCATCAAAATTTATAATTTAAAATTTGCCAAAATCCCAACGTTTCAGAAGATCTTTCAAGTTAAAATTATTAACTGTCCAGAAAACACAAACATATTTGTATTTCCAATGAAAAAACACTCTGAGCTATAAAGATTGGCTGAGAAAATGGGTTCAGGTTCCTCTTCATCATGCTCTAGGGGGATCATTTCAGCTTGGCTACGATGCTGTACTGATTTCCACCTAAATCATATTAGTAACTGACACTTATTTAGTACTTACTATGAGCCAAGCAGCTTAATTACACATGCTATCTATAATCCTCATTAAAAAAAAAAAAAAAAAAACCCTGCAGGGCAGGTGTTAGTCCCATTTTACTGACAAAGGAATATGGTTTAGGGAAGTTTTAGCAGCTTATCCAAGGTCACACAGCCAATAGCAAGGTCAGGATTCAAAGTTAGGTCTGTCGGACCACCAAGTCCACATTTGCTACTGTGCCCCATTTCTTCTCCATGAAATACCCTACTAGATGGTAAGCTTCTTGGAGACGGCGTAGTACCTTTGTTTCCCCTGCGTGGCCTAGCTCCATCACATAGGAAGCATTTAGTGAATGATGGTTAAATTCCCAAGTACATAACAGGAGCTTGGTACTTTCCATATTGTCAGTTACTGTTGCTGTGTCTTGTGCCTTCCGAACTTCCAACAAACAACAGTCCACTAATGAGTTTGAGTCCCCAAATTTCTTCACTTCCATCGCTAGGAAGTAAACCTTGACATCCCAGAGGCCACAGGAAGTCATTCTACTGCCTGGTCTTTAACTTCAGAGGGTAACGACACTTCCCAGGCTACTGAAACCAGCACTGGACACTTACCTAATGTTTAGTACAAATGGAATCAAGGAAAGCCAAGATCAGAGGGACGCAGAGCAAAGACAAAGCCTCTCCTATGACTGAGTCAGGAAGGGTGATCTTACACTTCTGGCTCAGGCCAGCACATTCTAGGTTCTGTATCACCCAGTCTTTCCTGCTCTGTGCCTCTATCCCTTCCGCCAGGATGTTTTTCAGTCTGACTCCTACACACATGCATTTCTTCCTCTGTGGTGTGATTTATAGAACTTCCTTTATCTGGCGTGCTTATTCCCATTACTTTGTCAATTCCTATACATGCTTCAAAGACTACCTCCAGGAAGCCTTCCCTGACCGTTCAATCCCTCTCTAATCCTTGTCTCTTCATTTCTAACCCACACCATAGTTTAGACATAACTGTGTGTAGCCTCTCATTGGTCACCAATGCTTCATGCCTGTATTCCAAGTCTCCACAAGTAGACTGAGCATCATTGGCAAATAAGAATGGTGTTTTCTATTCTTCCCTCCCCCATCCCAGTCCTTGCTCATTGAGCCCAAAGACACAAGATATCCCCAGACCAAGTTTCTCGTGCTGCAGTACTCAGAATGCTCCACGCTGGTGAGCATGGGAGGTGCCCTTGTCATCAAACCCAAGCGCCATCCTCATACCATTGGCTTTCCTAAATTATCTCTAACCAGATTAGTCTTCTCCCACAGAACACAGAATCCTCCAAGGAGGCCCGGATGGATATCGGCCCCAGTTCTTCATCTAATTGCTCTCATCCTCTTCCGATACAAGTAAGGAATTATCCCTCCCAAAGCAGTATAGTCCTGGAAAGACATGAGTGGTGATTCATGCATGGGGGAGGGTGGGAGCAAGGGCAGGAGAGAAATGGGAGAAAGAAGAGAGAGAGCATACAGGCTGGTTATGGAGCCACAGAATGAGGCACATTAACCAATTTAGTCAATTATGCAGCTGAAGCAATTAAATAACCTCACAATGGTAGGAGGAAGTGTAAACAGAGCCCACAACACTACCCTGTAGGCCAACAGAAAAACAAGCTTGGCTGCTGTAGTGGCAAGTCATTGCATTCATGCTTTTGGCATCCCTTTACTTCTTTCATAGATAATAGAACTCCTCCACTCAGGAAACCTATTTCATGCCTTTGGAGTAGGCCTCACCTCTAGGTGAGATGGGCCTTGTACGGGGATTAGCTGAGTATGCCTTCCCCCAACCAGGATGGGCATAGCACCCAACAGAGCTGATTAGAATCATGTCTGAGAATAGAAATACAGATACTGAAGGACATCAGCCCCTCCTCCTTTTGGATTGTGAACTTTGAAGAATCAAGGTTGGGATGGCCAGTAGCCATCTCCTTCCAAATGGATAAAGCTTGCCTGAGAATAAAGGCAATATGCTAAGGAGAGCATATGATAAGGATCCAGGAAGTGGAGAGAAAAGGGAGCTTTGATGCTTCATTCGAGCCCTAGATCCAGCCATGCCTGAAGCCTGTGGACTTAGCTCTTATAAACTTTTCCATCAAACTAGTTAGATATGGGTTTCTAGGTTTTGGTTTTGTTTGTTTGTTTGTTTGTTTGTTTTTTATTAAATAAAGACCCAATATAGCCACTGAGACTAGGAGCTGATAGTTCAGGGGGGAAAGATGCCAAAAATCAGAGAGATCTGTAAAAGAACATCATCCCCAAATTTTCTTGAAACTGCAATTTAGCAGGACTTGCAGCCTTCTGCACACTGGAAGCAGCCTACCAAACTATATTTCAACTAACAAAACTCCTAAGTCTAAAGCTCAGAGAAGAATGATGGAAAGGGAATTATCTCGGTCTTCCCTTAAAATCCAATCTAATCTAAGCTTCAGGGAGACTGGACGCACAGTCTTAATTTGACCAGGGACCCACCACTAGCTTCTGTGCACTCCAGGTCTGCGTCTAAACATCTTCCGAAAGGCTCTCACCTAAGCCCAGAGTCAGCTTTTCTAATGTCCCACCTGGACACTGACCACTGTGTGAGAATTCCCACAACCCCCTTGGGAGGCAGGGGAAACAGAGTCAGAGGTGTGGCCAAGTACCTCTCCTGATGGCCTCCCAGCTTGTTGTCTTCTCCCATTTCCCACACAGAATGCCAAGGAGGCATCCACAGCTCCCTGAAGGATGGAGAAGCAAGTTAATTACAGGAAAGATGTATACCTTTGAGATGATTTATGCAGGGATCTAATCTTCCTGTGGTGGGCACTCACACAGACACTTGCTCCAGCAGAGGTTCTCTGGGCAGAGCTGGCATTGATGCAAACCTGCTCCTGCCCACTAGATTGCCTCACATACTCTCCATGAGGAGTCCCATGGACTGGAGGTAGAGTACAGTTTGTCCTCTGGTGCCATCAGCACACCATGGAGGTAGAATGTTGATTCTACAAGGGACTCTGTGCGCAGTTAGAAAACAAGGGAACATGAAAAAGATAAATAGACACACCATTTTCTCCGGGAGCTGATCCTTGGAGCTCAGTTTAGGACCTTGTGCTCTCTCTTGCACAGCCACAAACTCAAGCCAAGATGGAGGTTCTCAACCCTGGCTACACATTAGAATCACCAGGGTAGCTCTAAAATTTTTTGATGTCTGAACCCAAAAATCAGGATTTTCAGAGAAATCGCCCCCAGCAGGATGGAAAACCATTGAGTCAACCATTCTGCCATCCATTTCTTCTCACTTCCAAGGTACCCTCAGTCCAAGTGGTCCAGAGGAGCCAAGATGACATCAGGGTCTCCCTTCCTCAACCTTCCCTCTGCTTCCTTGAGACACTCAAGTTTCTAGTTGGCATTAAGCAGGACTTCACCAAAGGGTGAGGACCCTAGAAACTAAAAGCAAAAGTGTCAGGGAAAAGAAAACAGACTAGAACCCAGCTGGTGGGCAGCTCTTCCACATTCCTCTTCAGGACAGTGACTATTGAATGGACATCTTAGAGGATGCACAGATGGGCAGAAACCCTGAGTGGGGAATGGGCTTTGTGCTTGGTCAGCCCACCCCCAGCGATGGGAGACTAGATGCGATGGGCAGGTCGTACTCTCTCCCTGGGATTGTAACAGCTCCTGTAGCCAATCTCAGTTAGTATTTAAATGGCAAAGACATTTTGACCCCCATGCAGAGAGGATTAAGCTGCTGAGAAAGAGAGGAGAGGAGCAGATACCAGCAAAAAGCAGGAATAAGCGAGAAGGAGGCAGGTTGCACCATCTCTTCGTGCCTCTCAGGCTTTTGCTCCAGCCTGTCATGAAGCCCAGCAGCCATTCCTGTTTTGGGCTCCAAGAAACCGCCTTCCCCCAGTGGGGAGCCAGGTAACTGACAGCCTTCCTGATTGGACACAAACCCAAGCGCTCCTGCCCTCCTCACCACAGGAGCCTTGTAGCACAGTGGAAAGAGAGGCTCTGGCTCAAGAGTCCAGAAAAGAGCTTTCCCATGACAGACCTTGAGCACATTTCTTCACTTGTCTGTGCCTACATTTTCTCATCTTCAAAATGGGGGCCTGGTAAGCATTAAAAAATTAATACATGCCAAGTCTCCAAACAGTATCTAGCACGTTTGCTCTTAAATAAATTCCAGTAAAAGTCATATTTTACTTGTCTCTAAAATTAAGTACTTTTTCCTTCCAGTTCCAGGAAGGGAATCATATTGCCCAATAACCCAGTGGCCAAATGCACTGGTTTCCCTAAGTATGTGGTAGTGTTTTATCAGATGTAACTGTGGGAATCACACTGCCTATAGCAATAGCAATAATAATAACAACAACAACAATAATAAATGCCTAGCGACATTGTAGGTGATACTAGCAAAGGGGGTTGGTAGAGTGGTCACTGAAAACATCAGGCCTGACCAGGCTGGTCATAGAGTCTTCACAAAGAAGCTGGGATTTGATTTGCCATGCTATGTGATGCCAGGCCCCAAGGTGACCACAATGCCCCTCCACCACAATGCCCACCATCCCTCCTGGGAGAAACTGGAAATGCCACCAGAAGGCATTTTCCACAGTGTAAAGACTTCTAATGATCACATTTCCACCGAGGCCCAGTAGATTCTCTTTTTAGATGGGTAAGTTTGGGTTTGCAGTTAGCCAGAAACCAACGTCCTTTTTGCTTCTAGAGGAGGAGGAGACTTGGCCGTGCCCATGCACCTGCCCCAGGGCCACCTGCCGATGGTTCCCGTAGCTGCTGGGTTTCTACCCAGGACCATGCTCTGCCTTGGGACCTTGCTCCATCTGTGCTTGGGAAGTGATAAGTGCCAGAGAGTGACCAATCAGGGGCAGCTCTCTACCAATGAATGATAGGAATTCATGGCTTTCTGGCTTTGAGACCTTGGCACATGCTGTTTCTTCTGCCTGGAAGATCCCTCTCCCCCCAGCCTCCTTCTGGCCGATGGCTGCTCCTTCCTCGTTTTTAGAGACCTCACTCTAAGACTGGAGAACTCGCTTTCGCTGCCCTTGTTCAACGTTCCCTATGATTTCACTTAGGTAACACTCCTTTGACATTCATTGACATTATTTATTTTTCCCAAATTCTTCTTTTCTGCCTGGTAGGAAAAGCTGGAGAAGGTGCAGTGCATCCTTCTCTAAATTCCCAGCCCCCAGCTCAGTGAATGGCACATACTAGGTGCTCAGTGAGTTTTTGTGGAAGGAAGGGATTCGTATCGGCAGTTCCGATGAACATCTGCTCAAAATGGATTTTGTCCTTGGGATGCCTTTAGTTCTATTGCCTCAGCTGCCTGTTTCTTTCTTCCTTTTCTTCTCTCCCTTCTCTATTCCTTCCCAGCTTCCTTCTCAAGAGTGGCCGAGTTGGAGAGCCCTGTGTGACCTGGGAGAGTCCTTGCTTCCCACACCAAGCCTCCTACTTTAACCTCCTCTGCCCATTGGTGGATGTAGCAGGAAAAAGGAAACTGATTACATCTCATGGGCTGAGTGCCTGGCTCTCCAGTGATCTCTGTGCCCCAGCTGGATTATGTTCTCCCCCCCATTTCTTGTCTTGGAAGCCCAGATCCTTTTGGCAAATGATCCTGCCACAGAACACTGCTGAGTGACTAACCAGGAGGCGTGGCTTCTTTTTGATTTCCATGTGGCTCCTTCTGAGCGAATCTCATTCTAGTTTTCAAAGGAGGATGGCATTTACTGAAAATGGGCTGAAGTCCCTCAGCAGAGCCTTGCCAAGGGAATTATGTGCAGCCCCTTGATGTTCTCACCTGTCTCATCTCCCGTGAACCAGCATCCTGACCCTTCCCACCCAGTAGCCTGGGCTGTGGGGCTGCCATTCACCAGGGACTTGAGATGTTGTGTATTAAGGAGGGCATGTACTGCATGGAGCACTGGGTGTTATACGAAAACAGTGAATCATGGAACACTACATCAAAAACTAATGATGTACTGTATGGTGACTAACATAACATAATAAAATAAAATTTAAAAAAAAAAAGCTGAAAAGAGAATGCAAGCAAGAGGTTGGTGGAAGAGAGATGTGGAGAGGCAGAGAGAGGCTTCACCTGGTTAACCTGTACCCAGATTCTACCAAAGAGGGGATTCGTGAACAGACATTTCATCTGGAAAACTTACTCAGAATGCACATAAAGAGATACTGGTGGGGCATATGAATGAGAAGGCAGGGGGCATGGAAGAAGAGTGAGCAGCAAGGAAAACAGGTAATGGAGGAAAAGCTAGATCCAAAGACATGATAGCAGGGAATTTTCCAGGATTGAAAAGAGATGCCTCAGATTGAAGAAGCATTAGTCATGAGCAGAATACATTGAAGTAGTTTCAGAATTGCTAACCCATCCCCTTGTGAGAAATGAATTTACCAGTTATTGTGTTTATGTGCAATTCCTTTTGCCTTTTTTAAAACTAGATACTCTAAGTGTACACTGTTTTCCCAAGATCACTTCTGTGTCTCCTTCCTTCCCCATACGCCTCAGTGTGATGCTGTGATTTGTTTTAAATACAGTTAGACTCATGTATTCTAATCTGCATTCCAACCCCCTCCCCACCCATGCTCCCCTGCCCCGCCCACACACACATCCTAGTTGATATTTTTTTAATGTATACATAATAAAATACATTTTTGTAGTTTGTTGCTCTATGTATTTTGATAAATGCATGGTCTGTACCTGCCACCACAGTTTCACACAGAACAGATTTACCTATAATTTAGGAACTATAATAATAGCTCCATTTTACATTTGAGGAAATGGAGGCACAAAGGAATAAGTAATTTCACCTGAGGTCACCCAACAAGTAAACAAAGAGCTAAGTTTTTGCTTGAGTAGTCTTGGCTCCAGAATACCAGCTAAAAAATTCCCAATACCAAACCGTCTTGGATATCCACACCCAGCCCCAGTCTACATGAACAGTTGATTGCCAGAAACCCTGCCACAAAGAAATCCCCAATGTGCCTCTACTGGAATCCTCAGTCTGTGACACCACTAGAGGCATGCGGAAAGCCTGGCCCAACTTTCTGGAAAAAGAGTCATGAGGACAAAAATAGTACCCCTTTGCAAATTGTCAAGTAGGTTGAGGTTAAGAGGAAGTATAAAGGGGACAGATTGTAACCTCTGGCTCAAGATTTACTGAGGATTATTTTAACCCTCCAACTTGTGACCCTTTGAAGTCACAGATCACATCATATTCATCTCTATAAGCCTAATACTTAGCACATGGCAGATGTTTAATCAATATTTGTTGGATGAATGAATGCATATATTAAACGAAAGACCACAAATTTAAATATCAAGAGGTACCAAAGAAGAGCCATGAGCCCCAGGACATGCTTCCTCTTTCAACTGACTTTCTACACCTTTACCATCAGATGGGAGGCCCTACACTCCAATCCTCTTCGTTTTCCTACTAGGGTCTCGGGCATCATGATCCCCATGCTTATAGTGTAGCAGAGGCCACATACATGCCTGACCTGTTAGTTATGCTATGGGTCTTAGTGTTTCTCTGTAGGTCTTTTAGCCACATGGAACTATGTGGCAATGTAAGACAATATGAGGCAAACTACATGGATGGATGGTGGGTGGAGGATGGATGGATGGATGGATGGATGGATGGATGGATGGACAGACGGACAGATAGATGGACCAAAAGCCTGCACTAAATTTCAGTGAAAGCTACACCTCTATGCTCCTAAAATAAACAAGATTTATTTTGTCCTCCGTTACAGCCATAGTCCCAGTGCCTAACACACTGCCTTACACATAATACATATACAGTAAATATTTGTTGAATAAAAGAGAAATCAAAAGGAAGCGGCAGACAAGCAGTCTCCCTGTGCCAAATGACAAAAGATAGAGACATTCTTAGCTTGTCTATATAATCTTATACATTTAACTCTTGTGTCTCAGCTTCTATAACAGGTTTTACTAATGCTGAGGAGGAAAATTTGAAGACCAGCTCCTTCTGGACTGCGTTTTGCTCACACAGCCTCCATAATTTGGGAACCTGTTAGAAGTTAAAAGTTAGAATTAAAAGGCTTTCTAAAGCCCTAATGGAAGAACACAAAGCAGAGGGGACAGTACCTTCCCTAGGGTCCCTGAGAAGATCTGCTTGCATAACATCAACCTTCTTCACCACCATCCCCAAGAACCAGAACCTGATGTTCAGAGGCACAGTTCTCCTTACACAATCAGAAAATAGAGGGTTGCCAGTGACATCCAGGGAGACCCTCACCAGAGAAAGTTGGCTTGAATGACCATGAAAAGGCAAGCCACCAATAGTCCGTGGTAGCAGATGTTCTGGGTAAGACCCTGAGAAAGAGAAAATTGTATTTCTTAAATACCTCACGTTCCTTTTGTCATGTTGGGTTCTGGGGAGAGGAGGAAGGCCTCCTCTCCATTCCAGCCTCCAGTACGGCCCTCCATCAGATCATTGCTTATGCAAGATCATGCTTCTTGAGTCTACGAGAGCATCACACCGTCTTTGAAATCAGTGTGAATATGCTTGACTTAAAAATAACTGGAGTGTTGCTTGGTCCCCTGGGCATTCCCTGAAGAACTCCTGCCAAGAAAAGGCTCTGCTCCTTGGGGGCAAGAATTTATAAGAGAAGACTGAGTTTCATAAATCATAAAATTATTTCCACAGAAGCAAGCTTTTCTCCTCAGGACACACAAGACCACAATGAAGAGCCCAGCTTTGAAAAAAGTTCTTCATAGAGACAGCATGCAAATGCTGAGCCTCAGAATCTACAAATTAGGATTTGGGGCACCCTGCCTATTGCGGTAGAGTAGGGCCCTGTTAGCAAATGCCAGTACAAATTTTGTCCAAGCCCATCAGGTGCCCACCCATGAGTCACTCGTGCCAACCCTGCAGAGCCTGTCTGCTATAGAACCTGTAGTACATACAGTTGTCAGGGGATTCTCTGTCCTGTCACTCATTCACTCGCCCTCCACCAGAGTAGTCTCTGCTTCCCTGGTCAGAAAGACAAGCCCCTCTCACAACAGATGACTCTGAGGCTGAGGGAACACAGAGCCTGACCACAACCACTAAATTCACCACCACGCTCACAAAGGGCCCAGTCGCCTGCCTTGAAATATGCCAGGGTCTTGCCCTGTCACCGTCCCTACCCTGGGCATATGGAAAGATCGTGTAGTTGAGTTGTGTTGGTCGTTCTCCATGTGTCTCCTCAGCTCACTGCTCTGCCGTTCTCTGCTGTGAGGAACTGCATCGGCAGGGCAGAGTTGCTGCCTGCCTTCCAGGGGGCTCACCCAAGGGAGAAACAGAGCAGGGGGTGGGAGGCGGCATCACGCTCACCTTGTGCGACCCCTCCCTGCTTGGGACCACATCGATGACATGGCTGCCTCCCTCCACACGTCACACTGCAGGCCCTGCCAGGAGCCACTTCACACGCAGCCCTGGAACCCCATGACACTATTCTGCACCCTAGACTCTTCAAGCCTACAAATGGTGGGCGCTTCTCTCTGGGGGCCTCAACACCCTGGTTGATCCCTAGAACTCTGCCCATTCCTGTATGTCTTCCCCCTCATCAAACCGTCCAAGAGCAGTTGTGTTTCCTGGCAGGTGGGCCTCTGGCTGGTCAAGAGGTACAAGGGAAAGGGTGTTAATCTTGGATTGAAGGGAGCCGAGTTCTAGAAGCTGCTCTGCTTCTGACTAGCCATGTGATCTTGAACAAACCACTTAGCCACCGCTTTGAATAAAGTTCTTCATAGAGACAGCATGCAAATGCTAGGCCACCACTCGCTACCTCATCGCCAGAACGAGGAGGCTGGACCTGTGTAGGGAATCCCACACCAGCCTCTGAGCCTCCCTCTTTTCCACATAAACACCAGTATTCCCTGGAACATCCCTCTAGAACCCTGGGGCTCTGAGGAGAAGGTTTGGAAAGGTAGACATATTAGCCATTCTGGTTCTTCTTGTGACTTTGATATTTGATATACAGAGATTAGATGATCTTCTCTGGAGAATTAGCACAATGATTAGAATAGTAACTCATCCACAAGGGGCTCATTGGGATTCACAAGGTATCCTGAGGGGGTGCCTCGGCCCCCGTTGCATCACAGACGGGGCCTTCCTGAAGTGAGGAAGCCTGCCTTTCTTTTGTGCCCTCCTGTCATCAGCCACGTCCTTGGGCAGCAGCAGCCCCAGATGGTGGTGGGCTCTCTGTGTGGTGGCACCCGTTCTTCTGAGGGCAGGTCCCAGGAGGGGCGCAGCTACACACCCTCATGGTCAACATTCACAGCCCTGGTACCAGGGGATCTGGGCAGGACACCCAGCACCCCTGCATGGCACACCTGTGTCCAAGCATCTCCGGCTTTCCGTCTCCCATAAACCACCATCCCACTCCATACTCGCAGCCTCCCTGTGAGGCGGGCAGAGCAAGAACGCTTAACAATTACATTTGACAAGTAACAGACAAGCATGTTCAATGTAACTGAGTCAGGGAGGCATTTCCCAAAGTCGTACAGCTAATAAGGAGGGAGCCATGACCAAAATCCAGGACTCGAGTGTCTTTTCCAAAACCATATATACAATTTATGTAGATGATTAAACTAAATTACTGACTTTAAGGTCTTCATATTTGGAATGAAGCCAACTTTTCCATGTTTCTAGTCATGATTAAAAACACGTCCTCTGGCTGTTCTCCATAATGTCACAGGCTTACCAGGAAATGAAGACAACTCTCTGGGAAACTTGGCCTCTCCATCTGTACTTTCCCACGTGCTTTTGTGAACATTATCTCACACAGGTGGGGCTATCTGGGCTAAAGTCATGCAGCTGTTTGGCCCCCTCGAGTCTGCTCTAGAGCTCATGACCCTTGATTCTCAGTCTGGTGCTGTTTCTGCCTTCTCATGATCCTTTAGTCACTCAACAAACACATGCTGAGTCCTACTGCAGGCCCGTGCTGGGAGCACAGGAAGGGGAGCACCTCAGTCTCCCTTGGGGACCCTGCCCAGAGGAGTAGAGTAAGAGCCGAGTAGGGAAGTCTGTGGGAGAGCAGGCATGGGCCAGGCTGGAGCACTGTGGGAGGAATTTGCATTCTAGGGGCCCGAAGGCACTACATGGGCAAAGGCATGAGCCAGCATGGCATACCCACAGAGCATGGCAGAAGCATCAAATGCAAGGGACACACCCATGATGAACCAGGACAGGGCAGCCGGGGCCCAGGGACAGAGGGCTCTCTCCAAGTCCAGATGTAGAGCAACGATTTCCAGGGGAAGGGACCACAGTGAGGTGTGGGAATCCTCCCAGGACTTCAAAGTGAGCCAAGGCAGCCTATTCTTGGCAAGACCCGTGCGATGGCTGTCCTACCTGGAAGCACAGTATCAGAGTATTTTCACTCACTAAAATCCTCACTAAAGCAGAGGGAAAGCTATGACAGTAACAGGACTTAAGTGGCCGCCGCCTGGCGGGGCTGGAGCCAGAACAAGCCCTTCCTAGGGTTAGGAATGGAGTCAGTTTTCCCGCAACATCTGCGTGACTTGCCTCACTCTTTGAGTGAAGATGTGAACAGGTTGCAGAAAAGAGAACCACCCCACCCCCAAGGCCAGTCAGGCCCTGCTCCCGCAGGAAGCTGCTCCAAGCCTCGGGATGGTGAACTCCACTCTGTGGGGTCCCCGCCCCCTGGAAGGGCACCTCCCTCCCAAATCTGGAGTGGCTGAGGGGTGCCCGGGTCCTTGCCCTGCTTCCTGCGCGAGCCTGGGGCTCCTGGGGCCAGGGACCCGGCTGCTCCCCTCACCACAGCTAGAGCCACGCCGCCCAGGGTAAGGATGCTGAGTCAACTGAGATTTACGGTGGCAGCTCCCTCCTCCCCCTGAACAGTGGCACCGTGGGAGCGCTGTGTGCCCTCCCTGACAGCCTGCCTATCTGCGCAACCTCCCAGGAGGATTCCCTGGCATCTTACCTTCCCTGTGAGCAATGTCTCCTGGCATTTGTCAGAGTCTAACACCTCCTCGGTGGCCCTCCAAGGGTGCCTTCTGTTCACGGAAACTGTGAACACATCCCATCTGAAGGGAGAGGCCTTTTTTCTTTTCTCCTCCACTTTTCAGTGGAGATAAATCCAGGCAGAGGAGACCAGAGAGAAGAGGAGCACAGACCATAGGAGAGACCCAGGAGTGCTGGTGCAGGGTCCCGAGGGACGGGTGCTCTCAGAGCTCACAGGAAGCTGGCCCAGGGAGGGTCGCAGTTAGCCGGTTCCTACACAGTGACTCACATTTCATAAAAAGCTGTCACTTTCTCCCCTGCCCCTAAGAGAACATGTCAGGTAAACAGCCCCAGGGATTCTGGATATGTTTTTATCTCCATCTCCGAGAGTCCCCTTTCCTCCATCAATAGCCATTGGAAGGAGTTATGAAACTGTAATTCTTAGTAGCCAAGATCTCAGAAATAAGTTAATTTTGCAGGATAATTTGGCCTCAGGAAAGGGGGATAGAGGCATGACCTACAGGGAGGGTGAGACTCAAAGCGTCGGAAGGATCAGAAGCGAGAGATGTCCAGCTCACCCTGACTAAGCACCTCCCCCATGCCAAGTGTGTAACACACACCAATCTATTTTCACTGCAATCCTTGTAAGAGCAGGTGTTATTATCCCTATTGATAGATTTGGTCTCTGAGGCTCAACAAGGTCAATTTACAGGGCCAAGGCCTTACAGCTAGGACAGGGCAGGTCTGGATTTGATCCCTGCTAGTGAGCATACAGTCACATGGGGAGCCTGTTTTTTTTTTTTTAAAGATTTTATTTATTTATTTGACAGAGAGATAGAGCCAGAGAGCACAAGCAGAGAAAATGGCAGAGGGAGGGAGAAGCAGGCTCCCCGCCGAGCAGGGAGCCCGATGCGGGACTCGATCCCAGGACGCTGGGATCATGACCTGAGCCAAAGGCAGACGCTCAACCATCTGAGCCACCCAGGCGCCCACATGGGGAGCCTGTTAAAAGCAGATCTCCCAGCCCCACCTTTAGAGATCCTGATGCATTGGATTGGGTTGAAGCCCAGGAATCTGCATTTCTGATCAGCACTCCGAAGTGACTCCAATGCTCCTGGACACCAGATGGTGGGTTGTAAGAGGAGTTTTGGAAAGACACTCGGGTTAGAAGCCCAGCTCTGTGACATTGAACAAGGTACTTGAGCTTGCTAAGCCTCAGCTTCTCCATCCGTGAGATGACAGAGAATACACCATGTGGTTACATCACAGCAACCATGACTGTGATGCAGTGTCCTGCTGGCTTCTCCCAGCAACGTGCACAGGGTGTCTGTGTCTTAGGACAGGAAAGGTTTAACGGACTTTCTTCCTCTTTTCTTTCTGGACTCCAACCACAATCCCACCAGAAAACAAATATGAACCACCTGGCTCCCATGTGGCTATTAAAACACTTGAGTGCCCTGTGGGGAGGACATCAGGGCAATGATTCTCATTTTATGGACAAGAAACAGAAATGAGAGAATTATCACTATTATGGCATTTATCACCTTTTACCTTTTAAGGTTTAGAGTTGGATGGATCTGAGTTCAGATCCTGGCTCTGGCCCTAGGACCTGGAGCAGGCTATTCACTTCCCCTCACCTCTGCTTCCTCATCTGTGAGATGGGAAATATAGGCTTCAAGTATTGTAGAAATCGAAGGCAGTAATATATGGAAATCATATTTGCCAGACTCTGTCAAATAGTAAGGGTTCGGTAAGTGTTACCTGTTACTATTCATCTTGCACTATTTCCCTCACTTGGAAACATGGCTTATCTCTCTGACTGAGCTGCAAGGTCCTGGATAAGGCCAAGATCCATATTCAAGTCCAGGCCCCTCTTCCCTCTAGGACCTAGCACAGGGTTTGGGATGTATCAAGCAACTAATAAATGATGGAAAAATAAGTAAAATAATTTAACAGTGAATGAGAAGGGGAGAAGAAGGAGTGGTTCACAAGACCCACCATACCCTAACCCAAGCCTGTCCAATCAGCCCAGAAGCCAGGTAAAGGGACAGCACCAGCAAATCCTAAACACGGGGCCCTAATTGCTTCGAAGACGGACCTATTGTGTGTCAGTCCTGACTAGGGCTCTGGTAAGCCTGGAAAGAAGGTCTGAGAAGGACTTGGGAATACAGCTGACATTAAGTGACTCATTTTCAAAAGCCATCAAGCTAAATTCGAACCGTATAGTGGATTACATGAATATATAAATTGTTATGTGTGTGTGTGTGTGTGTATTCATTTAGTTTCCTTAGACAGTTTGATAACTCCCTGGGGACCCACTTTATGACAGGAAAGCTATTTTTGGACAGACATGTCAAGAAACTGAGTCTCTACTGAGGTCCTTGGCTTGCACCCCTGGGGTTCATTGGACTGGGTAGGTCTTGCCATTGGCCCTCCAAAGTGATCTGGGCACAGTCTCCCTTTTCCTCATTCAGAGCAGGGCTGGGATTCTAAGCCAGGAAAACATTCCCAGAAAAGAGATGGGTCATGAAGGATGAGGGCCAGAAAACTGGAGGAAAGATCAAGTATTTGAAGGAATCTGGAGAATGAAGTGACTTTGTTTTCACAACAAATTAATTTAGGCAGTACACACATTTATTCTCCTTCAAGCCTACTTTAGAAAAATATCCATATTAGCCCTGGCATAGAATGATCAGGATAATGCTCACATGGTTCCAATGTGATCCACATTCCCAGTGCATTTTCCAGATATAGAGCAAGGCCAAGCGAAGGTGAGAAGTAAGTCATAACTGCAGGCTTACGAAAGGAGCAGGAAAAGTCCCACCCAGTCAGAAGGGGCCCTGTCCCCATCCGAGCTCCCCCAAGCACACAGTCAGGTCTTTTGCCCTTGATAGAGCAAGATTTGGGGCCCTGTGGCCTAACGCTTCCTACCAAGGACACCAAGGACACCGTGTCTGCTGGCCCCTCCCTGCACAGGGCACTCCCCAGCCAGCCCCATCCATGAGCTCCATCCATGAGCGCCACATGTGCTCCTCCTCCAACCCAGCTTTCGGGTCCTTCCCCCAAAATATACCAAGATCCACTATCGTAAGGCCTATCCTCAGTAGAACATAAGGGAAGAAAGAAGGAAGAAACAGGAGAAAAGAATTCAGAGAGCAAGAGAGAGAAGAAAGGAAAGAGAGAAGAAAGAACAAACCTTTCTCGAGGATATTCCTAACAGCGCCATGCCGTGGTGCCCTTTATGCCCCATTTTACAAATGAGGAAACTAACGCCTGGAGAGATGAAGCAACCTTCAAGATCACACAGCTGATCCGTGCAAGAGCTGGGAGTTTAACCCAGTGCTCCCTGGCTCCAAAGTTCACATCCCATACATTTTCCTGAAGAGTCAAAAATGAATCCATTTCTGGAATTGTTAAAAATTAGCAAATTGCCTGGCTATATAAAAATACTCAAACCACACAGAGTGATTCCAAGCGCACTGTGCTTACTGCCACACTTGTACGCAACTGGACCCCAGCTGAGGATATTTGAGGGGACCAATGTCACAGCAAAAACAGGCTACCAGTCTCCACACTGTGAGTGATAGGAAAGCCCTCACCTATTTGTCACACCACCGGGAACCTTTCTATATATCTGGAAAAGGCCAAGCCTTCCCAGAAAGATTCCTTGCCCCCTCCTTAGTCAATAATTTCAGGGAAAAAGGAGGCTGAAATATGCCTTGGTACATAATCCAGGGTTTGGGTTTTATAAAAGTAGCCAAGGTCCCAGTCTCCTCAAGGTCTAATCAAGATCCGTGCCTGGTGTTGCTGCCCCTCCCTCAGAGCCAGGAGCTCATGCAAAGTCACTCTGATTCCGTGACTCCAACTTGTTTTTATAATTGAAAAAAAAAACCTCATTTATGATGTTCTAGGCCCCTTGAAGTCACACAAATGTGGCTTCCCTATAATAAGACTCCTACGTTATGGTTTTGGCATGAACTGCAAAGAAATCATTAAGACAGGAATAGCAAGGTGATGTTATAAACTATTAATAAGCTTGGGATTTCTCTTCATAGGATGTTCATTTTTAATTCAGAGTACATTACCTGAGTATCACTTTCTCGGTAATAAGAACCTTCTTCCCCATCACTCCCTTCTCTCGAATGGATCCAAAGCCAATAAAATTCACCTTCTTTAAGGCTCCCCTCCCCTCATCTCTACACCCCCTTGGTGCCTTAGGAAAATACATGTGGAAGGAGCATTGGAAGGAGCCAATGTGTACGAGCAGGCATGTGACAGTATTTCTAACGCAGAAGAGAAGAAATACTTTAAAATATCCTAATAAAGAAGAATCTGAGAAGTGACAGAGATAGGAAGCTGACTCTCAACCCAGGGTGGTAATAGGTGGGGATAAAAGATTTGAAAAATCAACAGGAGTTGTGATGAAAAAAGAACTGAAGAAGAGTTGCTGGATGTAAGGCTAGCTAGATTTACGAGGACACAGGTCGGGGCCTTTGCCGTAAGCCTCTGTGTTCTCCAGGCTAGGCAGCAGAGGGTTCACCCGGGAGGCCCAAATTAATGGATGTACATTAAATAAGGTAGGGCTGAACTCCCAGTGTCTCTGACTTTAAATATTGCCTGCTCGAAACATTCTCAACTTAGAATCAAGTCGAGTGGTATATCAACCAGATTGTCAGTATTGCCATTGTGTGATCAATGCCTGTGGGCCCAAGACACCCTCTGGGGGAGCATAAAGCTCACCATGACCTTCTGCTAAACACCTGACCTCCTTAGACTTGGCAACTCTCCTGTCCTACCTGGATACACTGGACTCCTTGGCCTAATTTGAGACCATGTGTGTCTTTGTGGGTGCTTTCTCGAATCTAGACTATGGTGAAACAGAGTGAGAGCACCAGGGATGAGTTCCCAAGAGGAGGAGGCAGGGAAAAGTTACAGACAGGTCTTGTGCTGGGAGCGGCATGGGGAGCTGGTACCATAGGAAAGGGGCAGCTGTTCTCCCGAATTTTCATCCTCAAGCAGTGATGTCTGCATGAGAAATGAGATCTCTTAGGCAGGGGACACAGGGCCTGCCTCTCTCTGCAGCTTGAAAACTAAGCAGCTCAGGAGCAAACCCTCCCAGATAATGTGCACTTCCAGCTGAGCCAAATAAGGAGAGAGAGCTGTGAAACAGACATCCCGCGATCAACAGCAGGCTGCTTTTCTTCTTGAGGGGCTCCAAGCAGAGACAGCAGACATAAAAACGAGACTTGCAATTTTCCAGAACCACTGAAATGGGTGACAGGTGTGAGTAATGAGCCATTAAGATAAGTAAGAAAGTCCAGGACAGTTCACTCAACAGAGGAACAGACAAAATGAAGATGTTTCTTTCAAGGGGAAAGACATAAGCAAAGACTATCTTCTGGTCCCACGAGCATTAGAGGTGGATGGTAACATCTCTCTCCAGTGTCTACTGTGACTCCAAAAGACATGCTTGGATATGTAGCAAGAACCATGTCCAGGTTCACATCCTTTATCCAGAAATACCTTTCCAATGATTTTTCTAAAGGAAATCAGCACTGAAAACAAAAAGCGTATTATATGAAAAAAGACATTAGTTACAATATAGTTAACTCTTGAACAACACAGGTCCATCCACTTATATGTGGATTATTTTGATAAATACAATACAGTACTAAAAATGTATTTTCTCTTCCTTACGATTTTCTTAATAACACTTTCTTTTCTCTAGCTACCTTGATTGTATCTAATACATATAACATACAAAATATGTATTAAGAAGATATTTGTGCCATCAGTAAGGCTTCTAGTCAACAGTAGGCTGTCAGTAAAATTTCTGGGGAGTCAAAAGTTACATATGGATTTTTGACTGCATAGGGGTTGGTGTCCCCAACCAAATGGAAGTTAGTCATGGTGGTTTATATTTGCATTATAGACTATCATCCAGCCATAAAAATGACAGTTATGAAGATAACATAGAAATATGAAATAATGCTTATAATGCAATTTAAAGTTGAAGAATTGTCTCTATGTACTGAGTGCTTACTAGGAGCTTAGCACTATGTTATGCAATGTACACGCATTATCTCTCCTCATGCTTATAGAATCCTACGGGTGGGGAGGGTGCTACTGTGATCCTCATTGTACAGACAAGAACATTGATACAAAGTTGTTTAGTAATTTTCCCAAGTCCACAGGAGAGCTAGGATTCAAACATAAGCTAACTGCTCTCAAAGCCATCTCTCCTCATCCAAAAGGGCACACAAGCCCTAGATGCCAAAAGATAATAAGCAAAGGTTAGTATAGGTATGAAAATAGTAGAAATCACAGATGGGACAAAGGGAAAACAAATAGCGAGGTGGTAGATTTAAACCCCAATCATATGGATAATTACATTAAATGTAAATAGTCTCAACAGTGCAAGTATGAGGCAGAGGTTGTCAAATTAGATAAAACTAAGAAAGATCTAACTATATACTGAGAAGTTCGTTTTAAAAGTAAAAACGTGTAAGTTAAAAGGGTGGCAGAAAAATCAAGTTTATTTCCTTTTATTTAAGATTTATTTATTTGAGAGAGAGAGAGAGTGGGAGGGGAAGGGGCAGAGGGAGAGAGAAAGTCAAGCAGACTCTGTGCTGAGCACGGACCCTGATGTGGGTGGGGCTCAGTCTCACAACCCTGACATCAGACATGAACCAAAACCAAGAGTCGGACACTTAGCCAACTGCGCCACCCTGGCACCCCTCAAGTTTATTTCTATATGTTCACAGCAAACAATGGGAAATTGAAATTTTTAAATGCCACTACAATAGCATCAAAGAAAAGAAAGTATTTAGGAATTAAATCTAACAAAATATTTGCAATATCTGTACACTAAAAACTACAAACTGTACTATGATAAAGAAGACCTAAATACAGGAATTAGAAGACTCGACATTACGTAGTTGTCATTTCTCAACAAATTAACCCAGAGATTAATTGTCATGCCAATCACAGTCACATTTTATGTAGTGAATGGCAAGCTAATTCTAAAGTTTATATGGAAATGCAAAGGAGTAAGAATAGACAAAACAATTTTGAAAAAGAATAACAAAGTCGGAGGACACCCATTAACATTGCAAGAACTTGGATAGAGTCACAGTAATCAAAACAGTATGGCAACGGCATAGGAATAAACATAAAGATGAATAAAACTAAGAGAAGCCAATTGATTTTCAACAAAGATTCCACAGTAATTCAATAAAGAAAGGAAAGTCTTTTCAACAAATGGTACTGGAACTATAGGCAGACAGACAGACAGACAGACTCCCAAACTTTATGTCACACCATCTACATAGACAATCAAGAGCTAAAACGACAACATATTTTAAACTGTACCATTTTTTTAAGAAATCAAGACAAAATTTTATGGCTTTAGATTACTCAAGATTTCCTAAATGGGACAAAAAGCATAATCCATAAAAGAAAGAAATATGATAAACTGGACCTCCCCAAAATTTATAGCTTCCATTCTTCAAAATACTGTTAAGAATATTAAAAGAACAAGAGCATACCAGGCAAAAATGTTTGAAAAACACATATCTAATAAAAGACATGGCTACAGAATATACAAAGAACTCTCACAACTCAATAATAAGAAAAAAAGGCAATAAAAATGGGTAAGATATTTGAAGAGTTCACCAAAAAAAATAGATACAAATAGTCAATAAGCACATGAAATGATGTTCATAGCACTCACTTAGAGCTGAAATCAAAAGGACTGGTAACACCAACTGTTAATGAGGGTGTGGAGTAACAGGAATTCTCAGACACTGCTGGGTGGGAATGCAAAGTGGCCACTTTAGAAAACAATTTGGCAATTTCTTATAAAGTTCAACATACACTTACCACCCAATCCTGCTACTGAAAATCCTGCTGTTATTTACCTAAGAGGCATGAAAATCTAGGTCTAAACAAAAACCCATATGTAAATGCTCATAGCAGTTTATTTATAACAGCTGAAAACCACAAACAACTGTCCTTCAACTAGCAAATGGATCAACAAATTTTACTATATCACTACAGTGGAGTACTAACCAGCAATTAAAAAAAGAATTACTGATACATGCAACAACATGGATAAAGCTCAAAAACGTGATATGAAATGGTACCAGGCAGACAGAGGTCCATAATGGATGATTCCATGTTTATGCTACATTCCACAAAAGGTAAAACAATAGGAACAGAAAATAACCCCTGTGGTTATTGGGTCTCAGAACGTGAAGACGGGACAGACTTCAGCGGGACACAGGGAAGAAAAACGTTCTCTATTTTTAGTGTTGTGTTGGCTATATACAAACTGCATACATTCATTAAAACTTATCAAATTGTAAACTTTAAAATAATGAGTTTTGCTTTATGTAAATTATGCTCCAGTAAACCTGACATTTAAAAAAAGTGATGGAGCTTGTCAGGCATATTAAATATAAATATCACTTTATTTAACAGTAAATAAAATGAAAATGAGAAGGGCTTTTTTTTTTTTTTTTTTTTTGCCTACCTTGGAACTCTCTTGAAACTTCTCAGTTATGAACCTCTGGGCTAACACTCACCTTTGGGCAAAGGAGTTTGCTGCCCGCAGAAACCTTTCTACTCTGCCTCCCAAAAGAGGCTCCAAAGATCCATATTTCTCTAAATGCCACTGCTAGTCTACAGAGTAATGCAGTAACTAAATAAATCACCAGCACATAAACTGAAATGCCCCCTTTGAAAGAGAGACTGATATTTAAAAAGAGAGAAAAGAAAAAAAAAATGTATGTCACAAAAAAAGTGTACAGAACTTACGTAGCAACTGAACCATAAGCAAATGCTACCAGAGAACAACTAGACTGTTCTACCCAGCCCCTCACCCCGCCTCTCAATTCACTGCAAATGAGAAGATGCCCATCATGTTGAGGGTGGGGATGACGATGGGGATGATGACAACAGGGAGAGCACAGTTCCAGCACACCGTAAGCTTTCACTGTGACTTTGATATATAGTCTCATTCAGACCGCAAGACAACCCTATGGGTAAGCACTTTAATCATCCCGCTTCACGGAGGAGGAGAATGAAGCACAAAGATGTTGACTAACTTGCTCAAGTTCACACAGCTCCTAAACAACAGGGTTGGTGTGATAGTTGATTTTATAAACCAACTTGACCGGGCCATCGGCTGCCCTGATATTTGGTCAAATGTTATTCTGTGTGCATCTATGAGGGTGTTTCTGGATGAGATTAACACTTGAGTCGGTACAGAGTAAAGCAAGTTGCCCTCCCAAAAGGTGGGCGGGCCTCAGTCTATCAACTGAAGACCTCGATAGAACAAAAAACCTAAGTAAGAGCAAACTTCTCCTGTGTGACTGTCTGAGCTGGGCTATTTCGTTTTTTTCAGCCTTCAGACTCAGACTGAAACTTTGGCTCTTCTTGGATCCCAAGCCTACCAGCTTCCAGACCAGAACGTCCATCATTGGCTCTCCTATGTCTCCAGCTTGCTGACTGCAGATCTTGAGACTTCTCAGCCTCCATAATTATGTGAGTCAGCCCCCAATATGGTGATTTATTAGAAGGAACTGACACAATTAGAAGGACTTAACACACATGATTATGGAGGCCAAGAAGTTCCAAGATACATAGGAAGGTAGGTAGATAAATAGATGATAAACAAACAGACAGCCTATTGGTTCTGTTTCTCTGGAGAACTCTGACTAGTATAACTGGGCTTTGAATCCGTGTATCTCTGACTCCAAAGCAAGAACTCTTAATAATGTTAACTATTCTTAAGACACACCATATCAATGAAAAATCAGTTTGCTTTCCTAAAAGTTGAACACCTTCTGCAAGTTCTAGGATGTCTAGAGTTTTATTGTTATCTTACATCTATTATTTTCCACTGCTTCTAAAACTCAAACATAAAATGCTCTGATCCTACTTGGCTGCCCTCAATTCCATGTTGGGACTCACAATTTCTCACCCATTTGTAATCACTGCAAAGTTCTCCCTGGGTCCCAAACCCTGAAAGAAATGAGGGCCTCTAGGTTAATTGGAAATTTTTGTCAAAGCAAGCACATAATAGGAAATCAAATACTGAGACAAGGAGGCAAGTGATTAAGATCTAGGACAATAAAATTATAAAAGAACTAGAACAACAACTCCCATTTAGCCATCTCCAAGCTCTATGATCTATAATCATACCCATCAATCTCCATCCTTACCATCAAGATACACATGAGGACAGGAGAAGAGCAGGGATTAGAAAATGTTCAGGAAATGACCCAGGAGGAAAGCTCAGTTTACCGCCTGGGTCTCGGATCATGAAACATATTCATCTCAGCCAGATCCTCTCACCGTGGTTCCTCCAGCTGAAGAGGCCCCTCAGCTTTCAATGGTGGGAATCTATTATTCATGAATATACCCAGCCCTTCCGAGAGGGCCTATTTCTGGACACTCGCATTCCTTAGGTCGTATGCTCACTATTGATTGGATAATACTGCACCTGCTTTAAAATACCTCGAGAGAGCAACTGAATCTATACAGTGCTTTACAGTTCGCACTTCTGTATGCTCTCACTGCTTCTTTTCTATGGCCGATGTGACCAGTTCTGGCCAATAAATTATAAACATAAATGATGTGCCATTTCCAGGCCAGAGCATTATTTGCTGGGCAGGATGCTCCAAAGCTCTCCTTCCCTCTGCTAGGAAAACTGCAGGGTTTTTGATGGGCTATTCCATCAGCCTGAGTCTCAAGAAACATGGAACCAAGTTCCCAGAAGTTACATGCAATGTGTGTTGGTACAGCCACTAAGATTTGGGGGGTTGTTATTACAGCAAAAAAAGAGTCTATCTTAAATGGTACAAGTAGTTACAACTACTTGTTTTATGCCTCAAAGGGTATATTCAGAAATTAAATTAGCTAATCTATATTGACTTTCTGAACCATCCATGAGTTGTAGGGATGGTCACATCCCTGGTATTTCCAGTCTGAAGTACCGTAGCATGAGAATCCATCCTGATTCCTCTACCATTATCATGGGTAGCACACTCACCCATACACACACACACACACACACACACACACACACACACACACAATACCATTTAATGGTACCAGCTTAGCAAGGGCCTGGCAACCCAGTACCTTCCTTGTTACATTGGTTGAGAGTCACTTCATAGAGCTACAGAAGGGATCTCACATAAAAGGAGTGGCCACCTGTTTTACAACTATGTGGCTAAAAAGATGGGGTGTGGACTGCTGACTCAGATAATGCAGACAAATTGTGGGAGGACTAAGAGGAGCCCTGAAGTTCGGGACAGAGACAGGACTACAGCTGTGGAGCCTTGAACAAATTTCTAATCGGGAAAATCATCAGTAGTCCCAGACCAGGCTGGCTGTCAGAACCCCTAGCTAAAGCTGGTTAAAATGCAGATGCCTGGAGGCGCCTCGGTGGGTCAGTCATTAAGCATCTGCCTTAGGCTCAGGTCATGGTCCTAGGGTCCTGGGATTGAGCCCTGCATCTGGCTCCCTGCTCCGCGGGAAGCCTGCTTCTCCCTCTCCCACTCCCCGTGCTCGTGTTCCCTCTCTCCCTGTGTCTCTCTCTGCCAAATAAATAAATAAAATCTTTAAAAAAAAAATGCAGATGCCTGGACCGCATCCCTGATGTCTGGAATCCGGATCTCTAGGAATACGCCCAGGGAATATAACACGTTCACGAGCCTGCAGGAGATTCTGATGATTGACCTATAGATTAGGGGAACTATGAACCCCTTTCTGATTGTACAACCTCATAGTCTATAAAGTAAAGCCAGGATATAAGGAAATCAGTCTTCCCAGATATGAAAACAGGTGCTAGTCTGTGCTCAGATGAATCTGTACTCACTAGATGAACTAATGAGAGGCTATGATAATGAATAGCAAAATCTTCGGAGACAGTAAATAAAAGGGCCTCTTTTCAGGGTTAGACATGAGGATGAACTTCTTGGCAACGAAGATGGCCTAGCAGAAACTAAGTTAGGCTGCATGTGGTAAGGGCCCACATTCCCTCCATTAGCCATATTCTGTATGTCTAGGCAGGGCCAGCTTCAAGTATGTATGACTTGTGCAGGCAGAGAGGGACTCTCTCAGAAGGGCCCAGGCTTGGTTTATGCTCTACTGTTGCTGTCTTGAAATATTTAATAATTTTGTCTCTCAATGTGGGTTATATAAGTGAAGTCTAATGAGACAATGGAGCATGCATATGAGCAGAGAGGACTCACAGGCAACAATAATACACACAGGCTCAGGCCTTTGGGTACGGCAGGCTGGGGTAGCCGGCACTGGAACCTGAGCCCAGATGGGTGGCAGCAATGGCCATGGGGTGGGGCGGGGGGTGGTGGTGCCTGTCAGCGTCTGGAGCCCATCCGTGTTACATCTGCATAAATATGAACTCTCTGTCCTGGAAGCCAGGACAGAGACTGCTGGTGTTCAGGCAGTAAACTCTGTCAGTAAATTACTACGAAAGAAAAATGTGCACAGGAACTTTGCAATATAGCATATCCAGGAGTTATGAAGGTTCTTCAAAGAGTTTAGAACCTACAGTTTTGAAAACCACTGCAAAAAAGCAGAGCAAATATCCACAGGCTTAGAACTAGAAACTGAATTTAAAGGTTGCCACACTGAATAGAAAAGAGCACCATTTTCATAACGAAGTTTTAAGTGAACCACTTATTAGCCAGAAAAACGATTTTTTTATAAGTAATCTCTTTACCTAACATGGGGCTCGAACCTACAACCCCAAGATCAAGAGTCATATGCTCCACCAACTAAGCTAGTCAGGTGCCCTAAGAAAGACCATTTTTAAATTAATTTTTCCTTGTATGAAGAAAACACATTGAACTACATAAATAAACGTTTTGCATTATATACAAATCGTGAAGGTACTTTCAGGTGCCCACAGGACCCCTACAGTTTACAGGAAATGTCAGAGAAAACATTAAAATGCTCTTATGTAAATTGAAATTTTAAAATTAAATTCAAACTTACGCAAGACTGATCTGTATGAAGAGTTAAATCTTTTTAGAAAAATTGTTAAGCAAGAATCATTAGCTCTAGACATCCTAAAGTTTGTATTCCAAAATAATTTTTTAGAAATTTATCCTAAAGCTGTTATACCCTAAAGATACTCTTAAACTCCTATAACAACTCCAGTAACCCCAATAACTCAGCAGAAAAATTCTTCTCAAAGTTAAAACTTAGCAAACATTATTTGTGATATTGTACTTGCAAAAGAGATTGCTTTCAATCATATCAATTGAAAATGAAATTGCTAAGATTATAAATTTTGATCATCTCAAAAATGAATTAGCAAAAAAGAGAGCCAGAAAAATCTTACAGCCAATCAAGAGATTACACTGATAAAGTATTTTTATTATAGTATATAAAATTACGACCATAAACGTATTTTTTACTATTTATCATTTTTGTTTTTCCTGTACCACAATTACACCATTGGTGTATAAGTAGTATTTTTATATAAGTAGTAAAATATTTTTAAAGCAAAAGGTTTATAATTTAATACCTTTAACTGTACTTTTTTGAACAAGCAGCCCCACATTTTCAATTTGCCCCTGGCCCTAACTGTCATGTCCTGCTTGAGGGGTAACTATACTGAGGCTTTGCTGGAAACTTCAGCGTAGGTCTGAGATCCCCATCTTGCCCAAGATTTTTAGTGATTTTATCAAGTATAAGAGAGTCCAGTGTATCCTATAACCCAGACGCCAGGAGCATTATAGCAGCTACATTCTTAATGTCTACATTCTTAGGAGTTCTAGGACATCCTTGACTTTGTGTTTCTCCTTTTGGACTTCGGCCCTCATCTCCTGAAACAGAAGGAACTATATTTCAAGCTTTCACCCAATGATTCATGAGTGCAACATCTTTAAATAAAAACAGGGCAGGGAGGGAAGAGAGCATCAGACTTCTTTGAATTTGGGCCAGTGTTTCCAAATGCAAAATACTCAACAGCCAATTTCCCCTGGCTTTGTAGATAAACAACAAGATGACCTTTTATGTCAGAAAGGAGCAATGAAATTTCCATTTCCTTGTGGAATGTTGGGGTTGGAACCAACTTTTTCTGTGTTTCTTCTCAAGATAACAACCCACAAAATGCCCCCAATAAATGCAAATTATGGGATTCTGTGGCCAATTCAAATGTTCAAACAAATGATCTTGCCTCCTTTCCAAATATTACAAACACATCTTTAGTAACTTTTCCATGCAGGAGTGGAAATCTCCCCTTTCCCTGTAATGTTGCATCCTCAGGCTCCTGGGAAACAATGCTCTGTCCAGTAACTGGGTACTGTGAAAGCACAGCATGTCCCCCCACTCTCCTTCCAGTCATTTCAGAATGAACTGAGACCATTTCCCTGAATCCCTTTGGGGATGGCCTGGGGTTGGGGAGGGGGTGCGGTGAGCCATTCCCCCAGTGGAAAAAAAATGAAGCCAATAAAGCCATCATCCATTCTCTACAGAACTTTTCATCCATTTTCTCTTTTTTCACTATTCCCAAAGTTCCCTAAGAATAAAATCATGTTTCCCAGGCCCCACCAGTCTGTAGATAAAACCAGGATGGCTGTAAGAGTCATGTTCCCAGCCTCCTTTAAGAAATATGCTGCCCCTGCTGACTCTAACATTCAGGGTTTTCTGATTATTCTTTTTACAAGGTTGCTTTAAATAACAACTCTTCAGAGTGAACTGAAAATAGAACTTGAGTTACAAAATTTTGGTTTACATGCAATCTTCCAAGACTGGGTCAGTACATGCTAGGAGGTCCACTCAATGATCACTTTGCTTTTAAACTCCCACAAAATAATTAGTTCAATAATACGATATCGAGAAAAAAATACTTTTTGAAACCTTTTTGTGCTTCTGTTTAATTTGCCTTTAAAATAGCCCTGCTATAGGGGCACCTGGGGGGCTCAGTCATTAAGCATCTGCCTTCAGCTCAGGTCATGATCCCAGGGTCCTGGGATCGAGCCCCACATCGGGCTCCCTGTTCAGCGGGAAGCCTGCTTCTCCCTCTCCCAATCCCCCTGCTTGTGTTCCCTCTCTCGCTGTGTCTCTCTGTCAAAAAATAAATAAAATCTTTAAAAAAATAAAATAAAATAGCCCTGCTATAAAAGCTCTTTATCAGAGTTGAAAACATGAGGAAGCTCTCTACCAAACCATCCAATGGGGGAGAGAAAGAGACAGAGGAGGGAGAAGATCTCAACCCTGACCTTGAGAATATGAGAAGAAATGGATAAAAGTGGATTAAGTGGCTGTGTGTCTTTCTTTGACTGCACCGTGGAGTGATGACCTTGACATTCATTCCATCTGCATCATTGACAACAACATTCCCTGCAAGCCCACTGGACCAAAAACCTTCTACAATCCTGCCATTGTTAACACATTAGCAGTGATTCAGGTACTGTTGTAAGAACAATGTCCATCTCTGGAATTGCCAGAGGTAAGTGGACTCTAGATGGGCAACAAGCACTCCTGTGACCATGTGAGCTCCAAGCGACCAGACACGGGAACAGTGCTCGGCCCAGAGCAGCGTCACAGTATCTACTCACAGGGTGAATGAGTGGGTGGAATTTTAAAGAGCTTACCATCTAGTTGAACATGGACAAACTTCGCCCAACATTTGGATTCAAAGAGCAACAGACGAGTGGGTCAGACAAGAGCTGTGTCAGCTCAAGGAAAATAGAGCTTGGAAGGCATTTCAGAAGGATGAACTTCAGAACTTCACCCAGGGGCAGTTCCAGTCAGACCTTCATTTGCCTTCTTGTCAGATAGAGAAGAGGGACGGAGAGGGTCCCTGGGGATTGCAGTGAGGTCGATCTCATGGGTGGCAGTACTTTATCGATGCCACACAAATCGCTCTGCTGGTGGGAGTGACCCTAGCATTTTAGCTCCCTGTTCACTTCTGCTGCTTAAGTGTAGGACTGCCTGAGCCTCCTAAGGTCCAGAAGTAACAACAAAATCATGAGGAAACTGCTCCATTTGTGAAAATCTGGGGAACACACACAACATAGGAAACCATCTTCAGAACTAGCATTCCGGCTGCCCACCCATGGTAGAAAGAAGAGGCCAAAAGGAAAGAGCCTTCCCTCCAAACCTCGACTGAGCAAAGTTCACTACACATGAGCCAAACTGCATCAGCGAGCTGAGATGGTGCCAGTAGCCCAGAAACATCAATGAACGGCCGGAGGATGAGCCTGCTGAATCGGCCTGTTTTGAGGATGGGCTGCTTTTTTAACCAGAAAAGTGCCCTGTTCTTGAATAACACGTAATTGATCTGTTTTTCTTTCCTTTTCCCTCTTTTGCTTTAGTAGCTAACAAATCCTTTTAAACAAATACTTTAGCAGGCCTAGGAGGTTGTCATGTTCTATCCCAGTGGGGCACCCTGGCAAATTATCCATTTACCAAAAATATCTCTGGTTGGAGCCACAATGCCCAATGCCATCCCTGCCCTCTTCAGTGACTCGCCATGGCAAAACAGCCCTTGACATGGGGACATGTAAAATATTCACACGGAAATGTCCAACTCACGCACACACGCATGCACGCACACATGCATGAGTCATTTTATGCTTCGTTTAGTTGGTTCACTTGTTTACAATAACCAGGATGACACTGGAAAACTGGAAGAAGGACCTGGAACTGGACCATCCTTACCTGCTCCTATCACAGCCCATGTGAGCTGAAGTTTGAAAGGCGAGGACTTACCTCCCCTAAGATAAGAAATGTTGGTTCACTCTTCTAAAGAGAGATTGGGGAAACAGCAATTTTACAGTCTTGTGTTCCTAGTTGCGAGGCTTCTCCTTTCTATTTTCTTTGTCAGAATGTGTCATCCTTGTATGACACAGGAAGTAAAACTAGGAAGTAAGGTAGAGGGTTGAAAAGCCTTACAGTTCAGAAAAAAAAAATTCAGTCTCTTCCCATGAAATGTTTCCTGCCTGCCTAACTGCCACTTACCTGTTCGCAGTGCTGTGTCATCTCCCCCTTTGTGAAAATAGATGACATTTCAGTATCTGTAAGGACATAAAACCGTAGGATTTTAGAATGAGAAGAACCTGAGGGATCCTCTAAGGCTGACCATTCACTCTATTAAAAGGATTAGCCATGGGGGTCCCTTAAAACAAGCTCACTATGTGTCTTTAAAGTGGAACTCAATTACAAAAATTAAGTCCACACAGATACGCTCACATTTCCAGGAATGTGGCCACAACATTTTAGGAGGTGGGCCCATAAGGTTATTTGGTTTAGGTTTATCTTGTGAGAGCTAAGACGCAAAAGAATAGACTCTGAAACAAAAGTTCTGTGGTCATCTTCTCATTTAGAAAACCCGGAGTGGTTCTTGCTAGCAAGGCTGCTCCCGCCCCAGGGATTTTCCCTGCTATTCCTTCAGCTGCAAACACTTTTTCCCCTAGATGTATGAATCACTGACCCTTCACTTCATCCAGATCTCTGTCCAAATGCTCTCAGAGCAAGTTTCCCTGATCCTTCGAGCTAAAGTACTTCTTCCCCGCTCACCTATCCCAAATGCTGCTTTATTTCTATTCATCATGCTTACCACCTCTCCCCGACCTGCTTATCGAATCTCTTCAGCCATTAGCAGTTGCCCTGACTAAAGTATATGCTCCATGAAGACAGGTATTTTTTTTTTCTGTTTCGTTCACTAGTCCTATTTCCAGTATCTATCACAGAGTCTGGCACGTATAGGTCAATAAATATTGAACAGATGAGTGAATGAAGGAACAAGCAAGCATATGAGTACTTGGCTGTGTCTCAAGCACATTCTGGAGAACCTTCAGCATCTCGTCCTTCCACACATCTGTGGCTATCTCGAATGTGACGTTCTTTTTTTTTTTCCCAGTATAAATTGTAAGTTCATTTTATTTATTTTTTTTATTATGGCATGTTAATCACCATACATCACATCATTAGTTTTTGACGTAGTGTTCCATGATTCCTTGTTTGCGTATAACACGTGCTCCATGCAGGACGTGCCCCCTTCAACACCCATCACCAGGCCAACAAATGTGACGTTCTTATCATGTGAAGCGCTCTCTCTCTCTCCTAGACGGCAGTGGGGACTGAACAGGTTGTGTAATCCCTCCAACCCTTGCTACATGCCAGACAACATGCATGCACAAACAGGGAATGACTAAAGAGTATAAGAAGAGTGAGGGTGAGAGCAAATGGCAAATGGGAGCCCAGCCGGGGCCGCATAAATCAGGGTAGCCAGACTGGGATGAAGAGAGGGTCATTCCACGAGGAGAAAACAAAAGACACGGAAGTATTAGAACAGCAGAAATGATAAAAGGATCAGGAGGGAAACGAGCTAAAAGAGAAGGCAAAAAGAGGAAGAACAGTAAATGAAATGGGAGGTTCTCGAACGAATGAGAAGTCTTCAGTAAAAGTCTAGCCCCCACCAAACCCCACCCCCCCATTGCCTATAGCCCAGATGGACTCCCCCTGGTATAGCAGGTTCATCAGCCGCCACGGCCTGTTCAGTTTGTAGCAGCCAGCAGCCCTCATGGGAAGGCTGGAGGGAGGCCCCACCAAGGCCAAGTGCGAGGGACAGAGACAGCTGCCGGTGCAGCCAGTCCTGAAATTGTCAGATGGAGATAAGCCTCACCTGGCAGTTTCACTAGACTTTCACAACCACGAATCTGATGATAACCTCGGTAGAGATCATCTGCCTAGTTTCATTTTCTGGTTTGTGAGCAAAGAGAGACAAGAACGGATACAGAGAGTCATGTGGGCATTCGAGTCTCCCTGCAGCTCACTTTGGGCCTGGACACATCCAGCCCATCGTTTGACACCTAATTTTTTAAAGAAACCCTAAGCCAACTAGAGAAAACCTATCGTGTATCAGACATGATACCCCGTGCTCTTGAAAATATTATCTCGATCAGACTAAATGACAGCCCTGGGAGGCCATTATACACATTCTCTATCTTACAGGTGAGCAGACAGAGGTTCTGAAGAGGTACCATGACTTAAGCGAGAGCATATACCTATCGAGTAAAGCTAAGCCTCAAGCTAAACACGTCTGACCTCCAAAGACCTGACTTCCACTGATATCCAGCTACTTGGATGTAAGAAACTTAACTACGGGTGGAGGTATTTATTTGACCAAATGCAAACTCAAGCCATGATTTGAAATAATGGATGAAAGTGCTCTTGTGATGGAGAATACCACATTAGTCCTCATAAAACTCCAGAGGCCCGGTGTCCCATTTCCCACAGACCTATAGCTCCTGTCTGCCAATGCCTCGTCAAGACCCAGGCCAAGTCCCAGGGCCTGAATCTACCCCTTGCCTTGTTCTTCAATCAAAATATACAGGTCTAGGGGCACCTGGGTGGCTCAGTCAGTTAAGTGTCAGCCTTCGGTTCAGGTCATGATCCCGGGCTCCTGGGATCGAGTCCGGCATCGGGCTCCCTGCTCAACAGGGAGCCTGATTCTCCCTCTCCCTCTGCCCCTCCTCTGTGCTCGTGCTCTCTCTCTCTCTCTCAAATAAATAAAATCTTAACATATAGATATAGATATACATGCACACACAGGCCTATAAAATAGAATAATAGGCATCCATTTAAAACAATGCTCCTAAGGAGTTTTTAATGATGAGGAAAATGCTTTTGAAACAAAGTAAGTGAAACAAAGCAGATTCAAAATCTAGACACCGTAGGTCTTAAGTACCTAAGAACAAATATGTATGCCATGATAGAATAATTGGGAATGTACATGTCCACTTACTATAAGCAACTAGAAAATCAAAAAAACTTACACAAACAATGGTTTCTGAATACCGAACAACAGTCATCATAGGACTATGATCTCTGGAAAAAAAAATGGAAACATGGTAAGCCCTGTTTTTGCCCTAGCTCTTGACTGGAGGAACTTTACAGAGACCATAGACAGGGAGAAGAATCCCAAGCAGGTTGGCAATCTTGCTGGATTAAGATACAGAGATCTGCATTTGAGGAGGCTGAGACAGCCAGACTTTGTGGGGGCAAAATTCCAGAGAAGACAGAGCTATGCAGGGAAAGAGCTTCAGAAAACTCTTAAGAGCCCCCTTGAGCTTGTTGCCAAATACTAAGATGTGTATTAATAGGGTGAAACCCCCCAAAGCCAAGAAGATAATGGCTAGGGATCTGTAAGCTGAACACTCTCCAGAACTGAAAGGGCTGAGAGAAATTTAAATTCTGACCAGCCAGAGTAGTGACTCATCATTGATCACCGAGATCATTCAGTACAGAATCTGGAAGGGCCATGCCCTGATCATAGGGCTAAACTAGATCCAGGGTAAAGACTACAGCAGAATTGCCCTAACAAAACTGAAAACAAGCCTTCAAAGGAATACGCTGATCCTCAAGCAACATAACTTCCTGCCGGGACAAAGCCTGGCCCTCCTTAAAGGAAAAAAACAAAACAAAAAAACAAAGCATCAATGTTACAGGCTGAATTCTGTTTCACCCAAATTTATATGTTGAAACCCTAACCACCAATGTGACTATATTTGGAGATAGAGCCTTTTTAAAGGTAATTAAGGTTAAATGAGACCATAAGCCCTAATCCAATATTACTAGTGTCCTTATAAGGAAAAGAGGAGACATCAGGGAAACATGTACACAAAGGAAAGACAATGTGACTCAACTGGAGAAAAATCAATCAAATAAAACACATCCAGAAATGATGGAAATGGCAGATAAGAATTTTAAAACATCTCTTATAAACATGGTCAAGAATAAAAAATAACATGAACATAAGTACAGATATTTAAAAGACCCAAGAAGAAAAGAACCAAATGGAACTTCAAGGCATGAAAAATATATCAAAAATGAAAAATTTACCAAATGTAATTATATTAGTCAGGGTTCTCCAAAGACACAGTACCAGTAAGATATATATCAAGAGAAGGACTTTTGGGTTTTTGTTTGTTTTTTCGTTTTTTGTTTTTTGTTTTTTTATGTAGGTTCCACGCTGGGCGTGGAGCCCAACTGGGGGCTTGAACTCATGACACTGAGATCGAGACCTGAGCTGAGATCAAGAGTTGGACGCTTAACTGACTGAGCCACTCAGGTGCCAAGAGAGATTTATTTTAAAGAATTGCTCCACGTGAGTATGGAGGCTGGCAAATCCAAAATCTGCAGGGTGGACAGGCAGCCTAGAGACCCAGGGAAGAGCCAATGTTGCAACTGAAATATAAGGCTGTCTGCTGGCAGAATTCCTTCTAGCTCATGGGAGGTCAGTGTTTGTTCTGTTAAGATTTTCAACTGATGGGATGAGGCCCGCCTTCATTATGAAGGACAATCTGTCCTTCTCACACCTCATCACTTCTTCACCATTATATCAAGAAGACATAATCCTAAATGTATATGTACCCAATAAGAAAGCTTTAAATTACATGAAGCTTCAAGTAACCTAAAGAGACCAAAAGGAGAAATAGACAAATCTAGAATTATAGTCAGAGAAAATAATACTCTTAATTAAATTAATTATTTAATTAAAGTAGCAAAATTAATTAATTAAATTAGCAAAAAAAATCAGTAAGGATATAGAAGATTTGAACAACACTTTGAACCAACTTGACCTAATTGATAGTTATAGAGACTACCCAACACAACAAAACACACATTTTTTCCAAGTGCTCAGGGAAATTTTACTGAGATAGGTCATCTTCTGGTCCATAAAATAAATTTCAATAAGTTTAAAGGAATTGAAATTATGCAGAGTATGTTTTCTGACCACACTGAAGTCAGTAATAAATAAGAGAAAATATCTGGAAAATCTTCAAATATTTAGAAATTAAACAAAGACACTTCTAAATAACTCATGGGCCGAAGAAGAAATTACCAAGGAAACTAGAAAATATTTTGAACTGAATGAAAAGAAAAAACAACATATCAAAAACTGTAGGATATTGCTGAAGCCATGCTTGGAGAAGAATTTATCATTTTAAATATGTGTACAAGAAAAGAAGAGCAATTTCAAATCAGAGATCTAAACTTCTGCATTAAAAGTTAGAGAAGGAAATGATAAACCCAGAATAAGTGGAAGAAGTAAGATGAAGAATGAAAATTAATAAAAAGCAAGCCAAAAAATAGAGAAAATCAACAAAACCAAAGTCTAGTTCTTTGAAAAGATACAAATAAATTAATTTTTTTAAAAAGAATGCTCCAAAATGCTAACATGTGTTTTTCTTGGTTAGATTATAATTGTTTAATTTTATTTATTTATACTTCATACTTTCTAAATATTTCTAATGAGCACAAAATCGGATTCTAACCAGAAAGCCAAGGCATGATTTCTTAAATTGCCACTCCTGTGTTAATTTCAGAAGCACTACAGTGCCTTGCTCTCCAAGAAAAGACAGTTGTCCTTCCTAAAGTCTGTTGAATAAGTAATGTAACTATTTGAAAGAGAGTACCTCCCACCCAAGTTTCCACAGAAAAGAAGAGAGCCCTACTCCTCTCCAGATGGCTCCAGACCCAGAACGAACACTCCTGTTTCTGACCACCATACACGTTCACCTTCTGGAGAGGCTGAAATCCAACGGGTCCATGGAACCCGCCAGTCCTTTAAAGTAGACTTGATTTCCTGCTCTGCCTTGTCCTTCTCCTCCCACTACCTTACTCTCTAAATAAAGTCTGCTTTCTTCCTCACTAACATAGGCCCCTCCTCACCTTTCGCCCCCTGTACCCCACTGCAGGTAAGAGCAGCTGTTCTCCACCCCTGCATCAGAGCACTTGTGAAATTGCCCTTGAGAGAAAGAGGCCCCACCGTATATGCTGTAAGCCCTCCTCCTCAGTATCAAATGTGACACTGTGATCTAGTTCCCATGTGGCAACTTGTATCTCTTTCCAGTTGGTCCCAATCTTGAAAAAAGGAGAGGCTTTACCTACTCTCCTTTTCAATATATTGCTGGATCCATAATCTGTTTCTACGAGATAATATAAGCCTTTTCCTGATTAAACCATACACATGTGACAAATGAATTCAACTGTATTACAAATGTATGACATAACCTCACTGATGGGGCTGGGGAAGAAAGGAACTGATCTAAATCACCCTGGAAAACAAGATGTTATCTAGATGCTATAAGGTTAAGACATAACGACCTGTCAATAACACAATATTCTGTTTCTGTTAAATCTGTTTCTCACAGGAACACAGGTTAGGATGCCTACATATATATACTAGGATTTGACAATAAATATATTGCACGTAATGACAGCCAGGTTTTTCACCATCAAAGAAAGAAGAAATAAAAGAAAAATCTAAAACGAGCTCTCTGAAAACTAGAGAACACTTATGAAAGAAACTGGAGAAGACACAAAGAAATGGAAAAACATTCCATGCTCACAGATTGGAAGAACAAATATTGTTAAATGTCTATGCTACCCAAAGCAATCTATACATTCTATGCAGTCCCTATCAAAATACCATCAGCATTTTTCACAAAGCTGGAACAAACAATCCTAAAATTTGTATGGAACCAGAAAAGACCCCAAATAGCCAAAGTAATGTTGAAAAAGAAAACCAAAGCTGGAGGCATCACAATTCCAGACTTCAAGCTCTATTACAAAGCTGTAATCATCAAGACAGCAATGGTACTGGCACAAAAACAGACACGTAAATCGATGGAACAGAATAGAGAACCCAGAAATGAACCCTCAACTCTATGGTCAACTAATCTTTAACAGAGCAAGAAAGACTATGCAATGGAAAAAAGAGTCTTTTCAACAAATGGTGTTGGAAAAATTGGACAACCAAATACAGAAGAATGAAACTGGACCACTTTCTTACACCATATACAAAAATAAACTCAAAATGGATGGAAGACCTAAATGTGAGACAGGAATCCATCAAAATCCTGGAGGAGAACACAAGCAGTAACCTCTTTGACCTCGGCTGCCCCAACTTCTTGCTAGACACGTCTCCAAAGGCAAGGGAAACAAAAGCAAAAATGAACTTTTGGGACTTCATCAGGATAAAAAGCTTTTGCACAGCAAGGGAAACAATCAACAAAACTAAAAGGAAACCTACAGAATGGGAGAAGATATTCACAAATGACATATTGGATAAAGGGCTAGTATCCAAAATCTATAAAGAGCTTATCAAAATCAACACCCAAAAAACAAATAATCCAATCAAGAGATGGGCAGAAGACAGGAAGACCAAAGAAATGGGCTAAGAGACACATGAAAAAAATGTTCAACATCACTCAGCATCAGGGAAACACAAATCAAAACCACAATGAGATACCACCTCACACTGGTCAGAATGGCTAAAATTAACAAGTGAGGAAGCAACAGATGTTGGCGAGGATGCAGAGAAAGGGGAACCCTCCTACACTGTTGCTAGGAATGAAAACTGGTGCAGCCACTCTGGAAAAGAGAATGGAGGTTCCTCAGAAAGTTAAAAATAGAGCTGCCCTATGACCCAGCAATTGCGCTACTAGGTATTTATCCAAAAGATACAAACATAGTGATTCAAAGAGGCACCTGCACCCCAATGTTTATAGCAGCAATGTCCACAATAGCCAAACTAAGGAAAGAGCCCAGATTTCCCTCAACAGATGAATGGATAAAGAAGATGTGTGTCTGTCTATATACAATGGAATATTATGCAGCCATCAAAAAGAATGAAATCTTGCCATTTGCAATGACATGGATGGAACTAGAGGGTGTTATACTAATCAAAATAAGTCAGTCAGAGAAAAACAAATACCATATGATTTCACTCATATGTGGAATTTAAGAAACAAAGTAGATGAACATAGAGGAAAAGAAGGAAAAATAAAATAAGATAAAAACAGAGAGGGAAGAAAACCCTAAGAGACTCTTAACTCTAGGAAACAAACTGAGGGTTGCTAGAGGGGAGGTGGCTGGGGGGGAACGGGGTAACTGGGTGATGGGCATTAAGGAGCGCACTTGGTGTAATGAGCACTGGGTGTTATATGCACTTGATGAATCATTAAATTCTACCCCTGAAACTAATAATACAATATATGTTAACTAAATTGAATTTAAATTAAAAATGTACCAAAAAATAAAAAATAATAAAATGAGCTCTGTGGCACTGGATTTGAATCAGCGATATCAGTAGAAACACATGTTTTATTCAAAGATTTATACAAATAGATACATAAATAAATCTAGATAGGAGCTCTTACATATCCAGATCTTGGTTTCTAAATACCATTTCCCAATAAAAAGAAATGGTTGATTTTAGATCTGGAATCTAAAAGATCTCATAGTGCCAGAAAATAAAGTGTTTAAATTAAGAAGTAAAAAAAGCCAGTCCTAAGACCAATACTGCATGATTCCATTTATATGAAGTATCTAAAATAGTCAAGTTCATAGAGTCAAAGAATAGAATGGCGGTTCCCAGAGGCGAGGGGAGCTGGAAATGAGGACTTACTAATTATCAGGCATAAAGTTTCAGTCAAGCCAAGATAAATAACCTCTAGAGATCTGTCATACAACCTTGTGCCCATAGTCAACAATAATGTAGTCTAGACTTAAAAAAAAAAATTGTTCAAAGGGTAGATCTCATGTTAAGTGTTCTTACTACAATTTAAAAAAATTAAAAGCATGTCAAAGGACACAGGAATGTACCTGAAAGAGCTCACCATAGCCAAACTCGAAAAATATGAGAAACAAAATAAATAACAATAGTATAGGACTATAATCTAAAGAATAAAGATCCATTATTCCATATTGATTTAAATAAAAGAACAAGACAAATCTTTTTATAGGAAAATTCCAATCAAAAAAAGCAGAAGGAAAGAGGGAAATAGAAAACACTATGAGACCACCACAGTAATAATTGCTGCAGCCAATATCCACCAATGAATGCTAAAATCAAGGGGTGACACTTTAAGGAGAAACAGGATATTTGCATAGCCTCAAAGTATATTCTCTAAAATATGTATTAATTGCTATGGAGGTTTTAATTTGTCCACATATCCTCTGATACTTCTCCCTCCAGGAGGTGGAGCTTAGTCCAGTAATGGCCAGGCTTCGTGACTCACTTCTAAGGACAGAGTATGGAAAGGGAAAAATAGTAAATCTGCAGTGGAGGAACTGAGCAGACACTGCCTTCCCTAAGCGATGAAAATGACTATCCCCAGTACTCCATCCCACTGATCTGCTGTAATCTGTGATAGGATGTAATGAGGAGGTATCATCTCTGTGATGTTCTTCCCCAATTTCCATAACCTCAGCCTAAGCCTAAGAAAATAGCAGGAAACAGCAAATTGAGAGACACTCTCCAGAATTCCTGACCAGCACTCATCAAAAGTGGCAAGGTCATCGAAGACAAGGACAATAAGCAATAAGAATGTTTAAACTACATGGGGCACCTGCGTGGCTCAGTCAGTTAAGTGTCTCACTTCGGCTCAGGTCATGATCTCAGGGTCCTGGGATTGAGCCCCCAGTAGGGCTCCCTGCTCAACGGGGAGTCTGCTTGTCCCTCTGCCTCTCCCCTGCTCATTCTCTCTCTCTCTCTCTCTCAAATAAAGAAAATCTTTAAAAAAAAAAAAAAAAGAATGTTCCAACTACAAATAAATGCTGTAACAGATGAATGTCATAAACATGCTATTGAGCCAAATAAACCAGAATCGCATAAAAGTATAATTCCATTTATATAAAGTTCAAAAATGGGCAAAACCGATCTAAGGGATTAGAAGTGAGAACAGGGGGTCTCCTGTGGTGGAGGGGGAAGGACAAGGAAGGGCAGATGTTGACTGAGGGGAGACTTCTGGCTGCTGCTATTATTCTGTATTTTGATCTGAGTGTTGATTAGACAAATGTGTTGTTTGTGAATATTCATCAAGTGATATAGGATTTGTGTACTTTCTGGATGTACGTTATACATAACAATAAGTTTCCAGGGAGGGGAGGGAGCTACATACATGGCTCTAAAATTTGGGCCCTTGAGGAGGACTGTGGGGGAGGAAACAGGTCAACAAGAGAGATGGGAGCACTCTCCTGGATCCACCTTCCGGATTAAACAGCAGCCCAGAGGCTGTGTATGGAGCCAGCCAGTGGCAACAACCTGGTAGAAAACAGAAATTCCCAATCAGCCCAGATGCAAGTATCTGGCTAGGTGTAGCTCCTTTTAGGCTTGAATCCTTGGCTCGGTTCCCATCAACATTCCCATTTCTCTCGCTCCTTTTCCCTCTCTAGCTCTATAGCACCAGAACAGAACTGGAGAGAGACTGCTCATTGGACTCACTCCATCTTGAACTGTGTCTCCTAACCACCTCACCAAGTCAGGATGCCAAGGTCTCACAAGAAGCTTTGAGGGGAAATGCAGCACCAGGGAGGCCATCTCTAAAGGCTGGAGAACATGGAGGCTCGCCACCAGTGTGTCCACTTGGGATGAACGAATGTGAGGACACTGGGAAAACACAAAGTTCTTTTTGTCGGCAAGAAACTTGAAGCTGTGTCCTTCACCTTGCTACCCATCAAAGTATCTTGGTGATTTCATCTCTAGATAAATATTCACTCTAGTGACACTTGTGTCTTGTCTCCGACCATAAAGTCAAGATTTAAGAACCATGTGATGCAGGAAGCCTGGGGGTTAATTAGGATTGTGTAGAATTTGTCCTTAGATCACCAACTAAATTCTGATTTAATGCCAAGTTTTTTTCAAGTGGGAGGGGGCACTGAGAACCATGTGACTTGTCTGTAGTAAACTTGAGTTGACCCTCTGTGCCTCCCTTAGACCATCTGTCTTTAAAATGTCCCCTGCACCGTCTGGCCTCCCGTGGCATTTCATGAGTCAGAGTGTCCAAAGGACTGAGCTACTTCCCAAATTACCAACATGCTGGTGACCATGTCAAATCTTCACTTTGCACTTGTTGACACAGCTGCCGGGTCATTCTGTATATCCTTCCAGATCATGCTCAGGATTCACCTTCTCTATCACCTCTTCCCTTACCCTGCCCTGACTCAAGAGTCAAAACATCCTTCCCACAGCCCCTGTGCCCCTGTACACAGTCCTGCTTTGCAGGGCTCACATGGTAGTATAATTCCTTTCATGGCTTTCTCCCCTACTAGGCCTTAACTTTACAAGGGTGGGGTCAGTAACTTCTTATCCACGGCTCCCTACACAGTGCTTAGTATCCCTACACAGTACTTAGTAACTTCTTAGCCACGTCTCCCTACACAGTGCTTAGTATCTTTATTGCTTTTTCTGATAACGCATGTAATAATACAAGGCAATAAATTCAAATAACATAAAATTCAAAATATTACAGAAATATAAATTGTAGACAATGAAAATGCCCCCAGAATCTTCTGCCATAAGATAACCACTGTCAGTTTGGTACATATTCTGTCAACAATTTGTGTGTAAAAAATAGATATAAATTATTAATGTTATAATTTTTCCTAAAGATGAAATCACTGCCTACATGCTGTTTTGCAACTTGCTTTCGCTGCTAAGCAGCATAAGACAGTAGCACACTTCCTTGATGAAACACATGGCTCTACGTTGTTCATTTTAACAGCTGCATAATGTTCCACTGTAGGGAGATAACTTCATTTATTTACCCACTCCCCTCTGGAAGGACTTTTGCATTATATTCACTTTCCTTGCTATACAAGCAATACCACCATGCACCTTTTTTGTACAAATCTCCGTGTGTCCATGAAGAAGTCTTTTTCTGGGGTAGCTTCTAGAAGTTGAAACCCTGGGTCCTTACCACCTTTGTCTCCCTCTTCAGAGAACCAGTGTGGTGTCCATAACCAACAGTGCCTCAGAAATGACTGTTGACTGACCAAACAATGGGAGTCGATAAAAGAAATGGTCCTAAGAGGCAAGTTCTATTTCTTGGGTAAATAGCTTTAGCAAACTGGCCCCTTATGTAAGGATTCTTATAATACACTCTTCCCCACTAGGCTGAAGGCAAGGTTCATATCGAATTTGTATTGGTTCAATTCACCAAATACTTTCTGAGCCCACCCTAAGCTAGAAGCAGGGGATGAAATTATCAGCAGTAATTTCTGGTAAAAAGTTGATGGCTACTGATGAAATACGGAACATCCTTTATTAGTTAATTTCCCTTTATGCCTTGTCTGCCAGGAAGTTCAACACTCAGTGCTGATAAGAACTCTCTTTGGCTTTGGGTTTCTGCTCTTTGCAGTCACCCTTCTTAGAATTCCATTCCACTGCTTGTTACATTTTTTTTTTTACCCGTATTTCTAAAAGTTCTATTATAGATGCATTTTGTTGCAAACTACCTCAAATTGATGTTAAGGGTAATTACAGTAACTAGTTTCTTTACAAGGAAGTTACATTTAATTCTTTTTTTTTTTTAAGTTGTAATGAAGGTAGGACCAGGATAATTTAATAATGTCCTCTCAAAGTTTTGACTGAGGATCAGAAAGGTTAAGTGATTCACTCAAGACAACACAGCCAGGAAAACACAGATCTGAGAATCTAAATGGGGTCTCAGGATTTTATCATGGAAAAAAAATGATGAAAATTAAGATGAACTAGGCACTGAGTCATATGAACACCTAAATTCTTCCGTCCCCTTTACAGTTAAATATACTCACTTTCACCCAGACACCCACATTCTCAAAGTAAACAAAAAGGAAGTTCTTGAGGGAGGGGCAGGGGAAGCAGAATCTCACCTCACGGGTGTGTCAAGATTAACACTGCCACCCAACCAGCACCACCATATGTGTCACTGTCTTCAACCTTCATTTCTCACTCTGCACCAAGACACAACGATTTCTCTAATGTCTATTGTGGTTCCTGCGTAATTCTTCCAGAATCTTCCAGAAATGTTAAATTACATGACAGAAGAAGTGAGGAAGAAGGGAGGTTGGGTGAGGAGAGTATGTGTAGAGAAGGGGGGGAGAGAGAGAGAGGGAGGGAGAGGGAAAGAGAAAGAGGGAGGAAGAGGGAGAGACAGAGAGAGAAACCTAACCGTTAAATAGATGAAGCCAACGAAAGATCCTTTCCAGTGTCCAACAAAAGCCCTCCCTTTTCTTCCTAGCTTTGCTTTCCTATTTTGATAGGGTGGGGAGGACTGTGCTTTTTATACTGTTGCAAAACAAGTAGAACCATGAGCTACACTTCACAATTTATGTAGCGATTTCATGTCATTTTGAGGTTGTATTAGAGTTCCAACAGCTACAGTTATTTCCTCTGGGGAGAACTTGAGAGGCAAGGACCCTACACCCTACCCAACACCACCTATTTATGACCCATATCCTGGGCATTTCACAGGTTAGTTTGTATTGATTTTCCACATCAGCCTCTCTGAATACCTGACTCAGGGCTTTCCCCTGCTAATCCCTGGTGTCACTGGGATGACTTCTGGAACCCATGGATCATTCTCTAGCTAAGACCTTCAAGTGTGTTGTCCCCATCCATTCCCTAGCTGATGACAAGCCCTGGTACCACAGTGCCTTGTGACCACTGCTTGATGCCCCTGCTCTACGGACACTAGTTAGTATCTGACGGTGATGGTTCACTTTATACGTCAGCTTGACTGGGCTAAGGGATACTCAGATGGCTGGTAAAATTTGATTTCTGAGTGTGACTGTGAGGGTGTGTCCAGAAGAGATTAACATTTGAATCAGGAGACTAAGCAAAAAAGATACTCCCTCACCAAGAGGGTGGGCAACATTCAATCTGTTGAGCCCAGAATAGAACAAAAAGGCAGAGGAGGGGCAAATTCACGCTCTTTCTACTTGAACTGAGACAGCCATCTTCTTCTTCTTTTTTTTTAATTAACATACAATGTATTCTTTGTTTCAGGGGTACAGGTCTGTGATTCATCAGTCTTACACAATTCACAGCGCTCACCACAGCACACACCCTCCCCAATGTCCATCTTCCCTTACCCTCAGACATTGGCACTTCCGGTTTGGGGGCTTTCAGACTGAGACCAGGACTCACACCTTGGCCTCCTGATTCAGCCTTTGGACACAGCATTCTGGGTTACACCACTAGATTTCTTGGATCTCCAGCTTGCAGGGGGCACATGGTGGGGCTTCTTAGCCTCCATAACTGTGTGGGCCAATTCCTAAAATAAATCTCATCTCTATCTGTATCTATACCATCCACATCAACTACATCATTATTTATCTGTATCTATATCCTATTGGCTCTGTTGCTTTATAGAACCCTAATACACTGACTGACCAACAGGAGGGGTGGGAAAAGAACAATGCTAGAAGATCTCCACTTTGAAGGTATTTCAGACACCTGTTGTTCAAAGTCTGAGTAGGCAGAACAAGTGTGTGGCACCTTGTAAGTCCTGCGTAGCAGCTGAAGTGGTCATGTTCTTTAAGCAAGGGACACTCAGAGTCAAGAAAAATCTGTGCTACCAAATAGTGAAATTTCAAAAATGTATCTCTCTGGGACAGATCTGTGTTCTAAATACCAGTCCCACATCTCACCTGCCTTCTTGATGACTCCACCTGCATGACTCAGGCAGCTTCAGCTTCCCAAGGACAAAACTGAAGCAGCCATATTCACCATCCCCAGCCCTCTCCAAGTTCCCCATCTCAGAAAATGGCAGTTCTGTGTGTTCAAAGAAGAAATACTAGAGTCATCCCGATGCCTCCATCTCCTCAACCGTCAACAGGTTTACCTCCTGGGGATTTCTCCAATGTATTCCCTACTCTACAATTCCACTACCACCACCCCTTTCAAACCATCATGATTTCATGACCAGCCTAGCTCCTCACTCTCGACTCTCTCTGTTCAATCAGCTTCAACATGAGAGTAAGTTTTAAGAACACAAACCATGGCATAAACACGCCAATGGCTTTCTATTGCTTTTAGAATTAAGTGCACAGATTTGGCTTTGGCCTATGGCATAGGTCTGACCCCTGCAAATCTCTCCAATCTTATCTCTCACCATTCTATACCATATTGGCCTTCTTTTGGTTGCTCAAAGGCACTGTGTCCTTCCCTGTCCCACAGCTTTTGCACATGTTGCTTGTCAATATCTACATGGAATCCTGGGTCCCTGCTCACCTTTACTCAGCTAACTCACTATCCCTCGGGTCTCAGCTCAAACGGCACCTTCTTGAGGAAGTCTTCCTGATCCTCTGTAATGAGCTCTGTAGCATCCTGTGTTTTAGTCACAGTATTTATGATAATGGTAATTATTTTTGTAATTATTTATTAAATGCCCATCTCGGGGTGCCTGGGTGGCTCAGTCATTAAGCGTCTTGCCTTCAGCTCAGGTCATGATCCCGGGGTCCTGGGATCGAGTCCCGCATCGGGCTCCCTGCTCTGCGGGAGGCCTGCTTCTCCCTCTCCCACTCCCCCTGCTTGTGTTCCCGCTCTCGCTGTGTCTCTCTCTGTCAAATAAATAAATAAAATCTTTAATAAATAAATAAATAAATAAATAAATAAATACCCATCTCCCCCTCTCTCACCTCAATCTCCAAACTGTAAGCCCAATGAGGGCAGAGATGATCTACCAGGTACTACAGTGCATTCTAAGTATACAACCGTGAAATGCTCAGTCAAGGTCTGCGGGAGGACAAATGGAGATGAACGGGGAAAACGGGATGAAAGAACAGTTAATTGGTTCTTTTTTGAACTGATTTCTCCTGATGTTTGGAATAGAGGGAACAATAGTTTCCTAGAAGACTTCAAGAAAACTTGTTTTTGAAAAAGTATGTGCATATGTGTATGTATAAATATATTTTCTTCTTTCCTGACTACTTTAATAAGGAAACAAGCATAGGCTGACACATAAAACTTGACAACAGTGGCACCACAGGAAAATGTGTCAGTTATAAATGAAGACTGTGTACAGAAAACTCAATATGGCAAACCCCCATTTTCCTGGATTCCAAATAACTGGAATGTGTGATAATCTTCTTTTAATAACCTTTTTTTCCTCTTTCCAAAAATTACACAGTTCCCTTGGGAATATTAAGGATTTTCAACGTCTTTGGCAAAATCAGTATAGTTCTAGAATCCATTGCTCTGAGACACCATCAAATCTGTCAACTGTAGAAATGTCTGAACCCAGCTGCCAGACTGGAAAGTTTGTGCAGCCGGGCTCAGCACAGGCCCCCCTCACACCGGTCCCAAGCTTCCTGGGTTCAAGGCTGCTGTGGGCCATGAGGCTGCATGACAAACCCACCCATCCCACAAAAAGCAACCCTGCCGAAGCTGTCATCCTATTGCCAAGCTGCTATCCAAGCTAGTTTTGCAACTACTTTTACGTATCAGCAGTGGTAGCTATTTTACCCAGAGAGGTTCAAAGAATGAACTGTCTAAAAGACACTTGGGGTCCAAGCCTGTGGTGCATAAATGAAAGACCAAACTGAATATACCTTTTTTTTTCCTTTTGGTTTTCACAACACCTACTACATATTCTCCAGGACATAGAAAGTCTCATGTCATTTGGCTTTTCTATCGGTCCTTCCCAAAAACTGTCTTGAGCGGAGTAGCAAGTAAGAAAATTGCACTTATGTCTTCCATAAAAGTACAGATCACCTGCATTAGAACTGCAGAGTCTGGGGAGCTTGTTAAAATGCAGATCAGAGCCCCATCCTGAACCTGTGAGGAAATTAAACTGAACCCACCAGTGGAGAATAATGCGGGAGACTGGCAAGACCTCTGACAAGACCCACAGCACAAGAGGAACCAAAACAGGAGAAGCAGGAGACAAGAAATTGAACCCCAGAAGACTCTGCCATGGGGCCATGCTTCAGGGTCCAGAAAGGAGGCCTGTGTGGCAGAAGCCCCGGGGGTGAGGCAGAGACCACACGAGATGGGGCAGAAGGGGCAGGCTGGGGATGGGGAGTCCCTGAAGAATCTTAAGCAGTCGAGTCCCTGGGGTGACTGGTGTTCCTGAAGACTGTTCTGACTGCTGTGTAGAGAAGACATTCGGCGGGGCCAGGAAGGAAATCACAAGACCACTTGGCTTTGCACTAGGTCAGTGAAAGTGGCAATGGAGAGATGTGCAAGTCTGAGGTACACAGTAGAAGTGGGATCATGGGCTGAATGAAGGCCAAGGTCGGGCAAAAGCGACTTTGGGATGGCAAAGCTGGAGGGAAATGGGGAGTCAAGTGATCCCCTTGGACATGCTCTGTGTGGGTGCCTGATCTATAAAGTGGAGATAATTCTACCAGCCTACATGGTTTTTATGATGATTAGAGATAATATATGCAAAGTACCTCAAGAAACATAGTAGGAACCCAAGGAGTGGCATCTATACTATTATTATTATGATTATCAAACATAAGAATATTTGTTGGTACATTGGACACATTTAAGCTGGCATGTCTTCCTTTTTTTCCTCCTAAAAACACCTTCTACTGAAGCTGGACTGAACAATGCCCACCACACAAGCCCAACCTCAGAGATCTTGCACAGAGATTTGCTCTACCTCCCCCTAACTCCAACACCCAACGTCTGACACCGCACACTTGATCCACTTTGTTCCACTTTACTGACAGGAAATATCCAAAACCATAAGGATCATGTTGCCAAGGACTCATATGTGGGGCAATTTGTACATTTTCAGTCTCGCAGGCCAGTGCTTATTCCCCTCTTGGGTCTCACCTCTGCCCCCCTCAAGCCCATGAGTCTCTTCCAGCTTTCCCCAGACCCACCCATCCCAATTTCGTGTCCCCTGAGACTCAAAGAACGTGCAAAGAAAATCAATCCTGCCTGAAAATCAGCAAGCCAAAAGAGATCCCCTGGTGATGAGAGGAGGTGAGGGATGGCCAGGATCTCAAATCCCTGAAGTACATTTTAATGCCTTAATGTGACCAAGAATACAGCCCTGTTGGCACTAGGAACATTCTGATGGACTCTGAGGAATTAAGTGATTCCAAAACTGTTTGCAGGAGGGATCTTAAGAGTCACTGGGAGCAAGCAAAATACCACTTGGAGTAAACTGTTCCCCGACACTGGGTGACAGTTCGCCCTCGGCAGCCATTCATTGGGTTCAGGAAGGGAGGCTCAACATCTGAAGTCTTTCGCTGCCAAAAGAGCAGGAAGGTAATAATTGTGGCTGAAGGGGCAAGTGAGGCCAGAAGAGGAAAACCATTCAATGATTCCAAAGCTCCTAGGAAACAATATGATTGGGGTCAGAGACTGGGAGCTCATCATACCAGCCTCTGCAAGCAACAATCAAGCCTGTGTGCTCCAGGGCCACAAGCAGAGGGGGCGAGGGGCAGGCCACAGTCTCAATCTGAAGGAGGGGCTGGTCCCGACCAAGGGATCACACCATTGCAATCCAGCCATAACTACCGGATGCAGCCAGGGAGGTGGCGAAGGGCCTGAGTGGGCAGCTAAGATGGTGCTAAAGGGGATGCCGGCCCCCCCACCCATCCTGATGGCACCAGACTCCCCAGCTCACCAGGTAGACTGCCCACATGCTGGCCTCTCTAATCAGGGAGGAGGCAATCGTCAAGCTCAAGACACCTCCAGCATTACTGGGACTGGTACAAATGTCCATCTCACAGGGCAGTCGCTTGTCAAAGGAATGTGAGAAAATCCCATCCTTCTAAAAACTTACAACTTCCCCCACGGGACATTTAATCCAGGCCCTGGCCCACAGTGTCACCTCACCAGCATCGGGCTAGACAGAAAGAAGGATGTCAATCCCAATTATAAATTATCTTCCAGCCATAAGCTATTGGAGCAAGTGATCACCTTGATTATCCCCTGGCAGGATCTCAGCTGAGGAGGGAGATGAGCGTGCAGGAGAAGAACAGAGGGAAGAAGGCTTTCCACCGCATGGCTATCACCAAAAGAGCAGGCCTCGTGTCTTCTCAAATGACGCTTAAAAGAGGCAGGAGTTGAGGAGCTTTAAATGTATTTTTCATTTACTTGTTGAGACACAGCAGGATGTAATCAGCTTATGAGTTAAATAGAGACATCTGTCTGTTTCTACCTGAGACCGCCCCAAAGCAGTAGGATAAAGATACATAAATATGTACACACAAAAATGCAGAGTGCAGCCAGTTCCTTTCCACAGCCCTCCCACACCTCCCCTACATCACAGATTCCCCGCCACCTAAGAGTAGAGGCGTGCTCTCCTACAGGTGAGAACGGGCGGGCTGCCTGTGGCCAAACTTCATCTAAATGTCACGGCAGCTAGAGGGGCAGCTTCTAGAAAAAAGAAAAAAAGTCCTTCAAGATTGAGGTCTTCCCCATACTGCCCTGGTCATGGATTCCCAGTACTGTGGCCACTGCTGGACGCTGAGGGCCTGGAAAAAGCACTCAATCAGTCATGCAACCGTGATTTATTGAACACCTCCTTTGTGCCAGGCCCTGTGCTAGCAGGCTGAAGACAAAACATGACAGACAGCAAAGTTATGTGCAAGTGGGAGGAGGGAAGAAAAGCACACGCATGAACAAGCTGAATGGGGCAAAGGTTAAGGGCCATGAGGAAGACACAGAGGGTGATGGAAGAGAGGGTCGGTGGGGGCGGTGTGTTTGCTACAATAGTCAGGGAGGGTAAATCTGAGGACATGACACTTGGGTCAAAACCTGGAGGTGATGAAGAAGGCAGCTTTCAGCCAAGGGAGCAGAGAATGTAGGCCCGGCCCCAGCAGGCACTACAACGAAGCCATTCCCAGCCACGCAAGGCGAAAAGAGAGAAGTGACCAATATAAGGAATGATGCACAAGGCAGCTGGGCCTCGTCCACCTGCCTGAAGATGTACGCACACACACACGTGTGTCCTTGCACACAAGATGTCCGGTGTTCCTGCCACTGCTGGAGGGCCCGTCTGGCTTTATTTAGCAAGCCCCAGGCACAGCCAGGACATGGAAATAAATGACCAGATGGACATGTCAAGCCTGTCTGCAGGCCATGGAAAGCCATCGTGCACTGCCATCAGGGCCCCCTGTCCGCTCTGAATAGAGCTTCACTGGCTCCATTCCTCCAGGCTGTTGGGGAAACCTGTCACTCACCCCTGGGGAGCAAGACACCTTTCCCTCCAGACGGTCTGGAGCAGACCAAGCTCCCTCACATTTCATAACCAGCTCGGGCCTGAATTTATGCCAGGTCATTTTGTTCCATTAAAGTTGCCATGGTTACGCCAGGCCTGGGGTTACCTGGACTTTGGATGTGCTGGACACAGGGGCAGCAGCGGCTTTGCTGCTTCTGTGATTTACCAGGAAAGCAGAAGTCCTGGTAAAAGTACTCCAGGCTGCTCCATGCTGGATAGGACCCCAGAGTTCGGAGGAACTGCAGGTAGGTAGAGCATACCATTCACCCCAGAAACACTAAGGCTCTTTCCTGAATCCACCAGCCTGTGAGCTCCAGCAGGGCAGGGACCCAGACTGATCAATCCCGGTGTCCCCCCAACATCTGGTGCATAACAAAGTCTCCATAGATGTGACTGATTCATTTTGTGGCGAGGAAAAAAAAAAATCACAAAAGAATGCAAATAAAGAATCCATCTTGGGCTCTACCCTCTTTAAAAGTCAAGGGGTAACGAGGAGATGACAAGGAAAACTATGCCCCTCTCATTGCAAACGGGAGAATCACAGAGAGTGATGTTTCTCTCGATGAGGGAAAGGACCCAGGACCTGAATGTGCGAGAAGGGAGGCGTGTTACCGTCAGTCCTCCAAGAAGCTGATGCCAAGACAGCATTGGATAGGGAACAGATGTGTGTGGGGAAAATGCCTATAACGGATAAAAGGGGAAGAAAGCAGGAGTGGGAGGGGAGGCCTTTGGGCCACAATGTAGGAGGAAGGGGAAAAGGAAGATTGGGTAGGAAGAGCCTCAAACTCCAGGGTAGCTCTGCAAAAGTCTCAGCCGGGCGGATGGAAAGCCTCTGAGCAAAGGTGGTCCGTTATTATTAGACGAGTCCCACTCTGAGCAGAAATGGCCCACTCTAGTGTCCCCACTACACTCAGTCACGGTCTGGGCAGGGCCCTGGGTAAGTGTGGTCTTGACATGACTAAGATGGGAAATTCAAATGTAGGCAACTGAGGCTGTCCAGCAGCTGTGTTCCCCCTGCCACCACCACCACCCCCCCAGGCAAGGAGATCTGAGCAGGGCACCTCCATGGCCATTCAGGGTGGGGGTATTTGGAGGGGGTGTCAGGGAGGAGCGGAAGATCCCCAGGAGGGAAGAGTCTGGCACCCATGTGGCTGGAGGTATGGGGAATGTCTTCGGGGCACAGAGACAAGAGGAAGTGGCTGGGAGGCTGTGCTTTATCAACACTGATTGCCTACGTAGTCTCTGCTCTGCCGTTCCTGCGCAAGGACAGAAACAACCTAGGCTTCCTCGCAGGTACGGGTGGCCATGTAACCCAAACCTGGCTGTGAGATGGAAGCATGGAAGGAGAAATCTGCTCAATGTTCCTGATAGAAAGGGAGTGGCTCCACGGGCCTGGGCCTCATGCTCTCCCCTCCTCTCCTCCTGGCTACTCGGAAGGTGAGCCTGAGGCCTACAGGGGAAGCAATCATCTTGCTGGGAGATGACCTGCCTCAGGATGAAAACCACATGCTAGAGCTCGTGAAACATACAGAACATCGACAACAGGGTGGGGCTGCTGCATGGGGGGAGCCCAGCTCCAGAATTCTGGCTACATGAGAACAATAAACCCTCACGGGATGAAGCCATGAAAGTCTATCCAGCACTCCACGCTGTCAAGCCCAAAACCTAAGAATCCAGAGGAGATTCAGATAGAGGGCTACTCTGAGGTGAGCAAGGGGACACCTTCCCCTGTCTTTCTATATGACATTTGGTAAAATGCCGCAAGACAGCCTTGTGAGGGTGGGAGGGTGGGGGGCCTCCCAGAGGGAGGTAGGCATGACAAGATTATTCTGTGTTCAAAGCCTGTGCAGGACGAGAGAAGAGGCTGTCCAAAAGAACCCAGTCCCCTACACTATGTATGAACAAGTCCTATATCCTACCCTCAAGTAGTTTACAATCTCACTGGAGAAACAAAGCAGAGAAATTCTACCTTCATCTAAATATTAACCCTTCCATCCACAGTTCAGTCACTACCAGCCGGCTCTTCATGCCCGTGCCCACCACCCATGACAGACGTCAGTGACAGGTCACTCTCTCCCCGGGACCTGGCCCCCTTCCTGCCCCTGGGCAGCACCCACCACTCAGGGGTGGTCAGCCGCTGAAATGAAGCTGATTTACCTGGCTTGATGCCGTCATCTGCAAACCTGAAGATTGTAGGCCACAAAAGAGAGAGTTGAAATAACACTTTTTCCTCTCATCTCGACTTGACTTAAATGAAACAATTTTCCCCGAGGGATCCCCAGAATAGGATTTGCCTCCCAGATACCAGGGAACATGGAACAGGCACTCCAACCCACCCATCTCACTCTGGCCAACATTAGCGAGTGGCCCGTCCAGTCCAACTGATCTAGCAGTGGGAACTCCTACTTCCAAAGCTCTGGGCAGAGGACTGGCCCCAGAGCAATTGCCCTGACAAACTCCATGCAGTTAGGTGGCAGAGGAGAGATCTCCGGGCCACACTTCACTTGTCAGCATGTCAGTCTCAGAGTGTCCGCGGGTCAAGCTCTGGACATCTGATCGACCCTCTGTGCTCCATGAAGGCACGGATCACGGTCCAGAAAACTAATTAAAGCCTCTAAAGGAAACAGAAAATTCTAGTCTTTAAAAAGTGGAACCAACTCCCCCCTCCTCCCCTCCCATCCCCAGGAGACTTGCACAAAGTTAATCTTCTCATCTAAAAACAAGCCCCATGTCCTTTTCTAACTGCTTTAACGAGAAAAAGTTCCCCATGGACTGCTTCAGTTGTTTCTTCAGTCTGGAGAAAATACCTTTGATTGATAATCATGTAATTACATTTCCAATTCAGTGACCATTATCACTGGATGAAGATCAAGATGAAGTCCATCAGTAACTCCGACAGCGAAGTCTTCGTCGAAGTGGGGTCGTTGATGACAGCAGGGGGGCTTTGCGAGGATTGCAGTCACCACACCATTAAATGACTGGAGTCTGACCTTTTGCAGACTTTTTCTAAAAACAAACTTACCTTGGGCACCTGGGTGGCTCAGTTGGTTAAGCGACTGCCTTCGGCTCAGGTCATGATCCTGGAGTCCCGGGATCGAGTCCCGCATCGGGCTCCCTGCTCAGCAGGGAGTCTGCTTCTCCCTCTGACCCTTTTCCCTCTCGTGCTCTCTATCTCTCATTCTCTCTCTCTCAAATAAATAAATAAAATCTTTAAAAAAATTGTTTAAAAATTTTTTAAAAAATAAAAACAAACACGTCTGTTAAGTCGAACAGATGAAATTAGGAAGATAAAGACACACAGAAGCTGGTCCCTTAGAAAAGGTGCCTAAGAGGAGGCAGCAGAAGGTCTGCCACTGGGTTCTGCCCAATCCCACCCCATTTCCCGCCCCTAATGCCAACCCCCCAGATTGCTAACATATCCTCACCAAGCATAGAAAGCCACACTCCCGGACCTTGAACTCCCAGCTCCCTTACTCAGGACCCATCTTGTGAGGCTCACATTTGCCAACTGCCCATCACTTGCTTATCTCTTGCACAACTGCTCTAACCTGGGCCGTTTGAGCCAGCTCTTTTCAATAAATCTTTTGCTACATATCTCCTACTGCCACTGTTTATTTGGTTGAACCCTGATTGATAAAGCTAAGATACATATAATTTAGAATGTTTTCTTTCAATCACTTACCTTCTTTTACTAAAATAAATATATTTTGCACACAGAACTTGTATCTCTACCATAAATAGAAAACTAGTACCACCTGCCAGAAAGGAAGGAAACCGTAAAGATAAATACAATTAAAAAAAACCAGGGCGCCTGGGCGGCTCAGTTGGTTAAGCGACTGCCTTCGGCTCAGGTCATGATCCTGGAGTCCCGGGATCGAGTCCCACATCGGGCTCCCTGTTCAGCGGGGAGTCTGCTTCTCCCTCTGACCCTCCCCCCTCTCGTGCTCTCTCTCTCTGTCTCTCTCTCTCTCTCAAATAAATACATAAAATCTTAAAAAAAAAAAAAAACCCAGCAATGCCTTGCAATTCCAGCTCGATGTTATTACCTGCCAAAGGCTCTGAGCATGAGGCCCATCCTGCTGGCGTTAAAAAGATGAGGGAGTCGTTTTGGTGCTGGGGTGTGTCTCTATCAAGGACAAAGTCTCAGGGAGATGCTGATCGGAAGGAAAGATTGCTAGAGAACTAAGAAGGGAATACGTTTCTCACTCCATGCTCCCTGTGATTTAATGCTATGTCTGTGCATGTCCTGTCTGAAATCCTATCCTGTGCAACCAGAAGTTTCCAAACAGCACTTGCAGATCCAACACTGCAGGGGTGTGGAAGAGCAGCCCGGGAGCATACAGAAGCAGTTCCTTCATGGTGCTCACTCAGGGTCCAAAGCAACTGGTCTTGGTTTAACTGCGGGGAGTTGCCAAAACCAGTAACGAGGACAGTGGAATCCATGCATTTCCTTCATCTTTCCCACGCACCCTGAAAACAGGGCCCAGTAGAAGGTGCCCTAGAGACATACAATGGTGGCAAGGTCAGACCCCCTTCTCGGTAAGAGAAGCAGCAGAAGCCACAGCAATACTGTCCATTCCCCCAAGGAGGCATCACCCCCAAATTCTCAGGTGTGACTGCTGGGGCTCCCTGTGCCAAAGGGAAAGGGTCCTCGGCCCCAGGAAGCAGTGTTCAGAAGGAAGAGCCTCTTGGCGACCCCTCTGCTTCCTAAGGAACTCATTCTGTGCCTATCCACAGTGCTAGGGTTCTTTGGGTCCCACTGAGCACATAAGTAACCAGATTCACAGCACACAGATGAGCTCTTCTCTAATCCCCCACCGGTGTCACTGGCTCACCTCCTGTTTGACAATTGGCTTCCCTTGTTCACAAGTAACCTGTAGGAATCCAAGCCAACAGAAAGACAAAGCATGTTCCTGAAACAGGGACACACGCAAAATAAGCTAAATAATGAAAAGAAGATGGGGTCAGGGTTCAAATTCCAGCTCTGGTACTTCCCAGTGGTAAGATCTTGGAGCAAATTACATAATTCTCTGACCCTCAATCTCTTCATCTATGAAATGGACCCAAGAATAGAACTGTAGTAGATGCCTTATTTTTTTTCTCTTCTTTGGGTTAAAGATTCCTGATTTTCTTTGGGAATACCATTCCCTCCCACTCTCAGTCCATACCCTATCAGTGGGGTGGACCTTACTCCCTCCCCCTAAACACCTGCGGGACATACATGACCTGGCTCTTGCCAACCAACCTAGTCTACCTTTCTGGTTCAGGAACAAGAATGCAAGCAAAGGTAGTCCACTGAGGCAAAGCACATTCTTTCTACTTGGGTGTCGAGGCTGGTGGGATATATGCCAGAGCCAATGGTGGCCATCTTTGTCATGTCCTAAAGAGTTCCTGGTGAGAACAAAGTCAATATAAAGGAAGGCAGAGCAGTATGAGAAGAGACAGAGAGAGACGGAGAGAGTCCAATCATATTATTTGAGTACCTGGATCCTGACAGGCCTAAAGCTGTCACGATTTATCCCAAAGGCTTTTTTTTCAGTTTCATCATCCACTAGACTAGCTGGGACATCGGTGAAAGCTGAATCAAGTTAACTATCACTTGCATCCTCACTGGGCAACTACACCTCATAAGATGATATGAGGAGTAAATGAGAATGCCATAAATAGTAGGTGCTCAATAAATACTAGCTGTCATGGGGGTGGAGGGGCTCAGTGAAACAATGCCACCTAAAGTACCTTTCCAGTTGCTTACGCAGGGTGAGCACTTACTCAATACATGGTAGTTGTTACTTCTCTCCATGGTAGCAGTGTTAAAAGCCAATTCATTCATCTAGCAGCCCAAACAAGTAAGAAAATCCTTGCAAAGCTCATGGTAGCCACCACTCAGTGCTGTGTGGCTTAGTGGACCTCAGCAAAGTTATTCAAATGGAAAAATCATTTTGCTCCTGGTTAAGTCGGGACAAGCTCTGAGAAGTAAGCATTATATGATGCTACAGAAGCTGAACTTTCTCAAAAGGAAAAATAGTAAGGGCAAGAGAAAAATTCATCTTGCTTCAAAAATCCAGACTGAGATGCTGCCAAGAGTTATGCATGACACACAACCCCACTACATCTTGATGACAAGAAAGATTTAATAATTCCTTTTTTTAAAGGTTGACATACTTAAGCATTCTTCCAAAAATACCAATGGAGAGGAGAGGGGGGTGAGGAACAGATGGAAAGTGACAAAATGCATCAATTGCCCACACCATTTCTTAACACCAGCAGCCAGAAGGAGAAGTCAGTCAGCAAGTGATCAAACTGCCGTCTTTAGATCCAGCTACCACTAACAGATTTCATTTGTACCTGCTGCAGATAAGCCCCATTCTCTAAAAGACCAAAAAAAAAAAAAAAAAAAAAAAAAATCTGCTAAGGGAAAACATGATAGAAGGGATGTTGCTGGATAAACTCTTTAAAAAATGATCGTTAATGGCTTCTGAATTCTTCCAAGGTCAGTGTCACGGGCAGGCAACTTATGACATGGGTTTCATCTTGTTGGGGTAAGGACAGCAGGAGGGAGGTAAGAAATTAAAACTTACTGAGTGGCTACCATGTGAGTTCACTCTCTTAATCCTCATCCCCATTCCATAAGATAAGTAATTAGTAACCCACTGTACAGATCTTGACTTTGAAATGATTAAGCAATATACTTAAAGTCACACTAGAAATGACAAAGGACAGGTCTGCATACTCCAAAACTTACATGCCGAACACCACCACCCACCCTATGAATTTTTACTTTCTCTCTTCCTCTCCCAATTTTTATGGTATCTCTCCCTTTATTCCCTCTCTATAAGAACTAGAGCCCCCAATGAGAATATGAACCAGGTCTATCCTGTTTACTTAATTCAGTACATGATAGTTGTTATTTCTCCATGTAGTCCCCTTAAGCACCGGTTCATTCATCCAGCAGCCCAAGACCCTACTTTTACCCCAGGCAGGTATAATCTGTTCAAAAAAAATGTTTGAAGAAGGACACAGGAAAGAAGGAAGGAAAGTTGGTCTAGCCAGGCATCTTTTGGCCCTCAAAGAAGCTCACTATTTGGCTTTCCTTTGTTTTGTTCTTTCAATTCCTTTGGGGTCCATGAGGAGTCTATACCAATTAGAACCTTCCAATCAAAATCTAAGAAAGGAGGAGGGGCTTGAGGTCACAATAATAATCGCTAACATTTTTTTAACCTATGTCCTTACTATCTGCCTGGCACCTTTTAATCAATTCCTTTACATTAACTCAGAGACTCTCCATAGCAATGCTGTCAGGTACTACAATCACCTCCACTTTCACAGAGAAGTACTAAGGCCCAAAGAGGTGAAGCCATGTGACCAGGATCACCCAGCTGATAAATGGTACAAACCAAAACAGTTGGCTCTGGAGCCCGTGCAGGAATCTACCGCAATCGTCCTCAGTGGGTAAGCGTAACCCATTACGTATGTGTTTCCTGGGCTTCAGGCACATCTGGACTAGAGGACTTGGCCCGAAGAAACAAGGAGTCCAGGGGAGAATGGACATGGAGTTGTCCAAGTCCTCCCCAAACCTAAGAAGCCAGTGTCAGGATGCGGAAGGAGCTTCACATACAGCTGCCCATCAAACCATCTCCCAACCCAGTCCCCAAAGACTCACATGACCTTGGCAGTGGGAGGCAGAATGACAGAGGCATTAACAGCAAAATTGCTGGGGCCCTGAGCGGATTCAGCGGCTACCGGGGGCAGCCCCCAGATGCAGACACGGTCCTCCTCCTCATGGGTGCCGGTCAGTGGGGCACAGAGCAGCCCCAGAACTGGAGGCACAGTGGCCGCTGTTGGTATCTGAGCCCAGAGAACCAGCGCAGGAGAGTGGGCAGAGTCTTGGGTTACCAAGAAGAGAGCGTGATCACGGGTACTTTGAGTGGAGTTGGCATTTTCATAGATCGCATGAGGTCGAGACAGAGAAACTTTATCTGTCTCTATCATCCAGACCTTACTTTTACCTCAGGCTGGCATCATCTGGAAAGGACAATGATCTTTATCCAGAAAAAAAAAAAAAACACAATAAATCAAACATCAGAGGGGTATGTATATACGTACATACACACACATGGTTTTGTATGTGACTATATGTACAGGCATTTGTATACTCAGGCTTCCTTCATTTATAGTTTTAAGAAGTGTGTACATTTTCTTCTCCCCTGAGTCACGGAGTCATGTGAAAAAGTAGAGAAGCAATTCTTAACTCTTGTGGTGATTTCTTCAGTTTACTTGAATGAAGGACTTCTTAGAAGAGTCCTTCCGGGGGTCGATATTGTAGGGGGAGATGAACCATGAGAGACGATGGACTCTGAAAAACAAACTGAGGGTTCTAGAGGGGAGGTGGGTGGGGGGATGGGTTAGCCTGGTGATGGGTATTAAAGAGGGCACGTTCTGCGTGGAGCACTGGGTGTTATGCACAAACAATGAATCATGGAACACTACATCAAAAACTAATGATGTAATGTATGGTGATTAACATAACATAAAAAATTAAAAAAAAAAAAGAAGAGTCCTTCAGGTAGACCCACTTGGAGCAAAGCTCTGGGACTCAACTCATAAAACACATTTGCCTATTTTTAAGATCCAACAGCAGCAATGACCCTCATTCCTACAGCCCTCTCCCTCCACACCACACATGCTGTTCCTTCCGAGCTCGGGGGCACCTGCCTCACCTCCCCAACCTGCTTTTAAATCCCTTTGGCCAAAAGTGACTCCCCCACTTCTCTCCCTCCCATCCCAGTGCCCAGCAAACAGCGGTGAGCCCTGCAACTCTCCACTCAATGTGAGGAAGATGAGAGTTGAGGAGCAGAGCCCCTGGAATTCAGCTCTCCCTGTGCCATCTTGTCCTCTTGCCTCTTCACCCCTGAGAGCCACGGTCGCTAATTCTGGAATGACCCATGGAGATAGAGTAAGCTGAAGAACAAGTCAAGTCAGAGAAGCAGTGCCAAAAGACACCATGGAGGTTTCCTGTTCCCCCATTCATCCAGCAAATGTTAATTAAGCATTTACAGAACGACAAGCAACTCCTAAACCCTGGTGGATGGAGCAGCAGTCAGCCTATTTCCTCAGCTGTCAATCTCTTCTCTTGTTGTACAACTCCAAATCGTTAGAAATTCCACTCCCATACTGCACCAAAATCTGCCTCCCCAAAACTTACCTCCTTTGATTTAGATATCAGCTTAAACTGCATTGTAACTAAACTATGAGGATTTAAATGTAAAAACAAAACCCGGAGGGTATTGAGAAAAAAATATAGGAAAACACATAATCTTAGTTCAGGAGAGAGTTTTCTAGATACGACACCAAGGGAGAATTAAGTACAATTTTTGACAGATTAAAAATTAAGTACAATTTTTGATGGATTTGCCAATATAAATACCCAAAATCTGTATACATTAAATCAAAGGCAATAAAGAAACTGAAAAGAAACATTTGTAACCTAGATGGCAGGCAAGGGCTAAGAGGCTTAATATTAAAAACTTTTAAAGTCAGTAAGAAAAATATAATACAGGCAGGGAAAAATGGGCAAAAGACGCAAATAGGCAATTCATAAGAAGATATACAAATATGAAAGAGAAAACACTTAACCTCACTAATAATCCAAAACATACAAATTAAAACAAGATGCCACATTTTACTAATCAATCTGGCAAGACATTTTAAAATCCTAATACCCAGTACTAGGGAGGATGTGAGGAGACAGGTACTCACACACATTGGTGGTGTAGCCTAAGGAACGGTTTGGCCACACACATCAAAGACAAAAAAAAAAAAAAAGTGAAACACCTTAAAATGTTCATAATCCTTCGAACACTAGGACTTACATTTCAAGGACTTTATATTAAGGAAGTACTCAAGGGAGTGCACAAAACTGTATTTCCAATGCTATTCATCCCAGCATTCATTGTGTTAGATAAAAATTGAGGGGGGAATGTACAAAAGAGAATTTTACAAATAAGTCACGGTTAATCCCTGAAATAGAATACTTTGCAACACTTGAAAATGATGCTGTGGAAAAATATTTAATGACTTTGAAAGTTATTTATAATATTTTGTTGTAAAAAGTATTTAGTTGTAAAATATATATGTATATATAATTTTCAAAATATATTCTTTCAAAAATTGTACCCTCATGTATATAGGATGTATATTTGCCTAGGGAAACTAATAGGTTATATAACCCAATGGGTTCACTGAGAATTGCAGGAGAGGTGACTCACTCTCTCTCATTTCTTTGTAATTTTCCTATATTTTGGCAATGAATATCGGCTCCTTTTCTACTAGTAAAATTCTGCCTTGTAAGCTAAGATTACATCCAGTGTTTTAAGAAGCTCTACCACACAATGTGTTCATGTTTAATCATTCATAAAAAAGAAAGCCCAGGGACATTTTTTTCCTCGTGTTACCTAGTTGATTTTTCAAGGTAAATGCCTTTTTTTTTTTTTTTTTTGCATTTATGCCCGCAGACTGTCATCATTTTGGCTGGGACTCTGACTTCCAGTTTGCTGGGGTCCTTTGGACTCCTGTTTCTGTCATGGATACCTTAGCTTCCTGGCTCTGTACCTTTGGGAAATTTAAGCAGCAGGCCTTCTCCTCCCTCCTCCACTCCCCCTGGGTACAGAATTGAGGATGGGCTGCTGTGAGGTCATGCCCCCATCTAATCCGGCATGGGCAGGGGACTGGGAAAAAGAAGGCAGCACAGTTTACCATGTCGACCCCCAGGACCCAGGAGCAGAATGGCAGAGAGAAAAGTAGTATCATAACAGAGAGATTATATGGAGGAGCCACAGAAAAACATTCTGCCTCCAATCTGATTACAGAGCCAAAGAAATAAGACCTCCGGGGCCAGCTCTCCTGGCTGCCTGCCTCGTCCGCAGACCCAGGCACTGTGGTTGACCCACTCTGCATCACTCACTTAAATGGCAACGACATCTGACAGACAGAGCATCGAGCCATGGCCCCATGTGTCCCTAATGTGGTTAGAGCTGGAGAAATTATTCATCAGAGAATATGCTAAAGCATTTAGTGTCCCCTGGATGCATTAGGGGCAGGTTCTGTCAGCCTCTGTGAAGCACCTCTGTGTTTTTATCCTGAAAACCCCTGAGCTGGCTCCACACTGCCCTCATTACTCATCTCCAGAACCCCAGCCTGTCTCCATGACTCAGCCGGGTGGTCCCATCGTGGGCCCTTTTCTCTCTTCATTTCCTTCCAGGTCTCTTCTGGGCCACTTGCCTCCCTCTTTCCAAGGAGCTACCATCCCCAGCCAAGCCACAAAGGCTCCCACTTGCTGTCCTACCCCTCAGACTCCCACATCCCCTGCAGCCCCCAACTGTGCCCTGCTCCCCAGCATCTACCCTTCCTGTGCTTCAGGGCCTGGCAAAAGCCACCTTCTCCTGACATCTTCTCAGCTCTCCTTAGCCAGAATTAGGAGTGCTCTCAAGTGCTTGCAGGGAATTTTATTTCTCTCCAGCACTTCTGAAGCAAGCATCTAAGGATGAGGGTGGAGAGGGAGGAAACTGTCAGCTCCTACAGAGAGGAAAGACCACTACCTCCTGCTCTTTTATGCTTTGCATACGGCATAAAACCAAGTATGTGGATTTCTCATACTATATATACCATATTATACTCTATTATACTCTCCATGTGCTATATAGACCACATTATATTCTACTATACCTACACTCTAATTTCCTGTCAAAAAGAAGGGTTTACCATCATTCCCAACGACCACTATCACAGAAACACCTGCCTAGTATTCTGAAGTCTGAGTTTAGGAAAAGATCTCTACTTAACAGAAGCAACTCATTACACCTCATTGTAATTACATTGTTATTTTTGCTGCTGTCATTAATCACCTTCATTTATTATGCAGCTGTTATGAACCAGGTCCTGTTCTACGTGTTCCTGCAAACTGTTTCTAATGATTACAATAGTCTACAGCCATACCACCTTCAATGTGCCCGATCTTGTCTAACATTACAATAAGACCCCAAGCTAAGTCCTAACGCCACATTAGAAATGGGAAAATTAAGACACAGAGAGAAGTACAGTGACTTGCCAAAGGTCTAATTACTCAAAATGTATGAAGTCAGGATTTAAACCTGAGATCCAACTCCATATTCCTGCTCTCTCCACTATTCAGCATTTTCTGGTAAACTGTGAGACTCTTCCTGCAGATTGTGAAGTACTGAGCTGTACTTAGGTGCTTTTGTTGGGCAAAGAGCAGTGTCACAATTCAGAACAGCGTTCAGCAGCCAGGCATCCTGTGTTTACCGGCTCCCACTGTTTACTAGCTGGGAGACCTTGTTCAAGGCACAACGAAATCCTAGCTATTGCAGTCCCGTATGCCAACCATGTCCTAGGAATGAGCTCATTAATCCCTGAAAGCAGCTCCACAAGAAAGGCATAATCTACACGGCAGGGAAGCTTTTGAGGTGAAGGACTGGAAAGAGTTTTGAAACCACCCCAACTTGGAAGATCCCTCAAAAATTAAAAAAAGAATCCAAAAGTATCTTGTTAATAATTGGGAAGTTCATTTTATAGTTTACAGAGTGCTTAGGATGAGCACATTTTCAGAGACATGAGGTTTCCCAGTTGTCCTGGCAACCTGGAAAAATGTTGTGAGGGCATGGGGAGCAGAAAGGAGCCCTGTGCTTTCAGTAACTCATTTAAAATCCTTCCTTTAACAGGTCCTAATGCCAAGAGGTAAAGGCCCAAATGCCTGAGCCTGCCCTATATAAATCTTATCAAGTTAGTCTCAGGCCAAATTGCCAGTCTTGTTACCTCACACACTAATTCCAACTCCACGTGACACAAGCTTCTACTCATCCTTCAATACCCAGCTCTAATGTCCCTTGCTCACCAGAGCCTTAACTGATTTCTGTGGGGAGAGGTCATTGTTACTTCATCCCTGCTGCTATAGTCCTTTTGTTCACCTCTCTACTGTAGCCCTCTTTACCTTGTGTGCTAAAGGTTTATGTGTCTGTCTCCACTCTTTGTCGTGGGTAGTGAGGTGGTCAAGGGCTGGGGTAACATCCTGGTCATCTTTCATATTTGTATCCCAAGTACCAGGCACATACCAAGTAACAAGTATATATTTCTGAGTACACACATCAATTAATAAATAACTTGTAATGCTAATGAAAAAAAATCACTCCAACTAAACCAGAATTTGGTTTGAGCTTGATAAATAGTATCTCCTAAATCATCGTCACTATCATCATCATCATCATCATCATCATCATCATCATCAAGATCATTAAGATCCCAGCAATATACAGCCCATGTGACCGAGAAAATTGAAGATCCTCCATGAAGGATTTTCTGGCACTGTTCTCCTAAATAACCCATGTCAATCAAAAGACTTTCTCAAGTCTCTGATATAACTACCTTCCTTCTGCAGTCGGTGTGCTAACTATGTAATAGCAAAAGCACAAAGACCATTCAAAGGCTGACTTACTGCCCTTGCAGGAACACATCAGCCTGTGTCCACAGAGACGGCACACAGTAGGCGTTTGGTAAATATTTGCAGCATGAGGAGTATTTATGGTGTGAGGCCGCTCTCCTGTGGTGTCAGCTTGGCAGTCAGCTATCCACATTGCTCTGATTCAACCACCCAGTCATGAAGGAACTGGTGGTGTAACGAGGAAGAAAAGCACTCAGTCAGAAGACCCAGGTTTAAGTCCTAGCTCTGCTGCTTAGCAACTGGGTGACTCTGGGCAAATCACTTGCCTCTCTGGGAAATAGTTTCCTCCTCCGTAAAATAGGGATAATTTGCCTTGCCTTGTTGTGGGAATTCCATAAATCAATACGTGAGAAAGTATCTAACACAGGCCTGGTGTGATCCACGGACAGCTGTGGGGAATGAGCTTGGTTCTGTGGCTACGCTAGGCTTCTTTCTTGACCTTCAACCTTAGCACCCAGAATTTTGTTTGTATCCATCCTACCAGCATCCAAAATAAGAAGAGGAAGGAAGAGTAGAAAACAGAAGTGAAGAATTGACTCCTTGGGAGAAACGGGTGCCTTATCCAATTGGACTAGGGGTGGTGGAGCTAAGGGAAAGCATCAGGGGAAACCAACACACACACACACACACACACACACACACACACACACACACACACACACACACACACACACCCCAGAGGCTGGGAACAATAATGTGGAAAAATTCCTTTATTTTAGCTATAGAAAATTTGACAAAGTTCTCTCCTTTACGGGAACCACTTACTATTTCTGCCTAACTGTATACTCATGTACATTATTAAATATATTTGGCTTCACTTGGCTATATGTTAGTATGCATGCTGCATTTTCACTAATGTGTTGACTATTTTTTGGAGTCAGACAGCTACTATTTTTAAAAATTAAAGAATACGTTGCCTCTGGTCCTTGTTGATATTTGTGCCCAAGAAAAGAGCAACTTAAAAATATGTATATATGGATGCACCCGTTAGAACGGCAATTATCAACAACAAAATGGGAAATGACGAGTGTTGGTGAGGATTTGGAGAAATATCGAGAAACTGAAAGGCTAGTGCTGGTGGGACTTTAAAATGGTGCAGCCACTGAGAAAAATAGTATGGTGGTTCCTTAAAAAATTAAACATAGAAATACCATATAATCCAGCAATTCCACTTCTGGATTTTTACTCAAAAGAATTAAAAGCAGAGACTGAAAGAGATATTTACACAACAGTATTCACAGCAGCATTATTTACAATAGACAAAAGGTGGGAACAACTCAAATGTCTGCCAAAACATGAATGAGGAAACGATACGTGGTAGACACATACAAAGGACTATTACCCAGCCTTAACAAGAAAGGGAATTCTGATATAACGCTACACATGGACGAACCTTGAAGACGTTATACATAAAAGACATAAAAAGACAAATACTGTATGATTCTACTTATATGAGGGAACTAGAATAGGCAAATTCATACCGACAGAAAATAGAGTGGTGGTCACCAGGAGCTGGGGGAGGGGGTCATGGGGAGTTGTTTAATTGGTACAGAAATGATGGTTGCACAACATTGTCATTGTACTTAATACCACTGAATTCTACACTTAAAAGTGGTTAAAATGGTGAATTTTATGCTGTGTATATTTTATTACAATAAAAAAATTATATAGGGGCGCCTGGGTGGCTCAGTTGGTTGAGCGACTGCCTTCGGCTCAGGTCATGATCCTGGAGTGCCGGGATCGAGTCCCACATCGGGCTCCCTGCTCAGCGGGGAGTCTGCTTCTCCCTCTGACCCTCCCCCCTCTCATGTTCCCTCTCTCTAGCTCATTCTCTCTCTCAAATAAATAAATAAAATCTTTTAAAAAATTATATATATGTAATATATATGGAATTATTATATTATATATGGAATTATATAATTATATATTATAATATATATGGAATTATTATGTATGTATTATATTATATATGGAATACATATATGCATATATATATGTGTGTGTGTGTATATATATATATATATATATATACGGAATGGTGTTTGGGTTGGTTCTCAATTTCTCTTGTATCGTTCCAGTATAACAGTTGGCAAACTGGCGATGGAGGAAGCATCCCAAGCTAGCCAACTTCAGTGCCTTTCTGGAGACCTGCATTTGGAAGGATCCTGAAGGGACACAATTTTCAATTCCTGCTCTTGAGCGTCTAAAACCCTGCCAACAGCGTTGGCAAAAGTTTGAACTAGGCCATTCTCCTTCTGGAGCCTGGGACGCCCTGGCAGGTCCTTGACTGAAAACCACCCCACCCTCTTCTCCTGTCCTGGGCTTCTATACCCAGTCGCCAAAACGACCTGCTGGAGCTTCTCAGGATCCACTTAAGTAACCAGAACTAATTCAAGAAACGGGTGTTAAAGACTCAATGGCTTAGCAGGCCGACTCTCCCAGAAAACATATTTGCATTTTCCCCTGGGCTATCTGGACATAATGACTTAAATCAAAGAAGCAGATACAAATCCATTCTCTCAACAAATATTTGCAGGTTCTGGGACACACAACTACACAATACTTTTCCTTTCAAGGAAAATACGCTGATAGCAACCCGGAAGGCCAAAGTTCACCTGCCCCTGTGGAAAGAACAGAACTCTGAGCACCTGCAGAGAACCATGGGCTCCCCTCCGTTTTGCGCTGGTCTCAGCCTATTGAGAGTGATAGGGCTAGAAAGACCTGGGAGCACAGCCCTGGGTCCAGGTTCCCCACAACCAATCTTGCAGCTGGACCAGCCCTTGTGGTTCTTTTTATGATTTCAAGAAGCCCTCAAAAATAACCAGGTGAAAACTTTGGAAAACAACACTTACTACTCACAGGTCCTGGGAAGTACACAGTGAGGTCATGGGTAGAGAAAGAGGGAGAGAGAGAGAACACACAGGCCTGAGGTTCTGCTTTTATTAGGGTCAAGCGTGGAGGACCTGGGTTTCACAGATTCACTCTTTATTGGTGAATTTAAAACATAAAAATGAGAATTTAAACACAAGAAGAAAGGGCAGGAGAAAGTAGTCAACAAGTCAGTTCTCTAAGTCAACCAAAAGACTTCTAAAACAAGCTTGGGGGTAGGGCAAAGGGCAGCCTGGCTCTTCAGTGGGTGGCTGGCACAGTTTTTATTCAGATAAATGTCTTTGAAGTGGATGTCTCAGCAATCAAAGCTTAAATCAAGCACTTGCATTACAAAAAGCAAAACCAACTGTCTGAGCTCACCCTATACTCTAAGCATGGATCCCCTCACTTATAAAGGAGGTTCTGGGCTGCGTTCTCCCTCTCGGGGCCAATTCATTTCTAAACTGCACTGACTATGCTCAGCTCCAGCCACATCAGTCTCTCCCGTTCCTCACCTGAGCCGCATTCCAAACCGAGGGCTTAATCCCACAGGCTGCCTGAACAGGAACAGGGCCCCTGCAGCTTTCATCCTCAGTGTGCGCGATTATTGGATTACCCCCATGTTCCCAGCTAAATTCCCTTAACTCAAAGCTCTACTTTTTTTTTCTTTCTTTTTTTTTTTCCTTAAGAGAGGGAGAGGGGGGGAGGAGCAAAAGGAGGGGGAGACAGAGAATCTTAAGCAGGCATGGGGCGCAATCTCACAACCCTGAGATGATGACCTGAACTGAAATCAAGAGTCTTAACTGACTGAGCCCCTCAGGCACCCCTCAAAGATTTACTTTTTTTAAAAAAGAGTTATTTATTTGAGAGTGAGAGAGAGAGCATGCGCGAGTGTGAGTGGGGAGGGGCAGAGCGAACGGGAGAGAGAATCTCGAGGAGACTCCCCACTGAGCAGGGAGCCTGACGCGGGTCTCGATCTCACGACCCTGAAATCATGACCTGAGCGGAAATCAAGAGTCAGAGCTCAACCGACTGAGCCACCCAGGCGCCCCTCAAAGCTTTACTTTTGAAACAGACTGATATAGGGCACCTGGTCTGCCTTCGGCTCAGGTCATGATCCCAGGGTCTTGGGATTGAGACCCGCATGGGGCTCCCTGCTCCGTGGGAAGCCTGCTTCTCCCTCTCCCACTCCCCCGTTTGTGTTCCCTCTCTCGCTGTGTCTCTGTCAAATAAATAAAAATCTTCAATAAAAAAAAAAAGAAAGAAACAGACTGACATTTGTTCCCAAATGGGCAGAGACAAGGCCCCAGAGGCTACCTTGTTTTTACCAACAGAAAGCAGGCAGGGTGAGCCCTCCAGAATGGCTCTCAGCCCAAGGGGGTAAGGGGTTCATAGTTTAGCATCTTTGAAGGAGGCAGGCAGGAGCAGGGGCTCCCTGAGAAGGAGGAGCCACGTAAGCTGTCACTCCTCTCCCCGGCCCTCCAGGAAGCTCCGGCCAAGCCATCCCCAAAGAGCCATTCTAGCAGGAAGGGGTCAGGACTCCTGGGGGGAAGCATGGAGGAGAGGACTGACAGGAATGGGGGGCTCGGGGCCTGGCCCCCCACCGCCCCCTCAGCTGACTGAACAACCCCACTCAACAGTGTAAGAGTGGCGGCCGCCCGCTCACGCTGGAGCCGTACGCACTACGCTGTATGGGCGTTATCTCATCTGATTGTCAAGTGACCCAAACTGGTATCTCTTCTGTAGAAATGATGGGACCGAGACACAATGTGGTAGGCTGACCTTACAAGAAAGCAAATTTGTAGCTCCCCTTGGCTACAAAAATAACATTTTTGAAGGGCCCCATTCATGGCATACCTTTTGCCCACTCTCCGTGAAGCAGTCCTCATTTTCTCAGGTAGAGGCAGATGCCTTTCCCCAGCCCCCAACCTAGGATAGCACTTTCCCCTGCCTCTGTCCTTTGAAACAGTTGTGAACACCCACCACGGCAGGCACTGGGCGTCAGGCTCGGGCCTTGTCCATCTTGCACCCAGCTGAGCAGACTAGATACCCACAATGCCAAGTGGGATGACACAAGAGGAAACCCTAAGAACCTGGACGTAGTCCAAGGCCTTCCTTTCCAGGGATGCTGACATTGGAAAGACCACTAGACACCCTGTTCCCATCCTCCAGGCCCGAGGGACACCAGGGCTGACTCTTGCCTACGGTCTATAAGTAACAGCAATGCCAGACCTTGCAGTATTTTCTTGGTCTTATGGAGTCATTTGCCTCAAAAATATCCAACAGCTGTGCATGCCACAGTTGACAGTCCATTAATCATGCATCACAGGGGAACAGGCCATCTCTGCTTCCAAGTCTTCTGTGAACGCACAGACAGGCACCCAGTTTCTAAGCTGCTGGGGAAGACAGACAGGCCTCTAAATTCCAGCTGGCCCCTGTCTGAGGGCTGTAAAGCTTCAGACATCTGGCTAGAAAGATTGGCAACTGTGCAGTCTGTTGGCTGTGGAACACATGATTATATAAGGGTTTGAGCACCATCTGACAAAGCTACGTTCACTCTCTTCAGCCCTGCCGTGGTCTGAGGCACCCACCTCAGCTCACGCCTTCTCTCTCTCTCTCTCTCTCTCTCTCTCCCCTTCCCTCTCTCTCTCAGCGGTTCAGGGCATTTCATGTTAAAAACGATTAGACTCACAATACTAATCTAAACACAACGCAGTGGTTCTGAAGGCCTACTATGTGCCGGGCATGGCCCTAAGCCTTGCAAACATGAGGCTGGCCAAGCAGTATTATCCCCATTGGCAAAGGGGGCAAAGGAGCCAAAGGAAATTAAGGGACTTCCGCAAGTCACACAGCTGGGCAGTGGCAGAGCCAGGACTCAAACCCTGATCTGGCCAATGCCCTCATTACACTTTCTCTTCTTTCCCACAATCCTGTAGGGCCCTCCTGCAATCGCTGTTACCTGGTCAGGATCCCGAAGCCCGGAAATGAAAAATGATTCACCAGAGAGGCCAGGCCAGCTCGGGGCGGGTGAGGGGCCGGGAGGGAGGGGGGGAAGGAAGAGGGCTGTGGGGGCAGGAGAAGCCTATGAGGGAGACGGTGCAGAAGGAAACTGTTTGTTGTGAAACGTTTAATTATTGCACTTGGGGGTAATTTATTATCGGGGAAATTAAGTGATTCCATTAGCCTCCTGTCGCTTTCCAAAATAAATCTGTCAGAGTGGAATGAGGGGGAAAGGAGGTGAGAGCTTCTCTGTTTTAATTTGTTTTTCTGCCGATTGCCAAATGGAGGTCCAGACTCCATTTATCTATGGGAAGGGAATTGGCGGTGCTCCTGCATGAGCCTCTCTGCTACATTCAGCCCCTCTGCAGCCACATTTCCATATCGGAACAAAAAAATGAGCCCAGCTTGGGAAAATGGGGCAAGTGCCCAGGCAGCACAGGAAGAGACCAGAGGCCTGGCAGCTAGAACCAGTTCTGCCCCCAACAAGCTCTGTGGCCTTGAGCAACTTGGCCCCCAGCTCAGAAATGAAATTCTCCAATGGTAATGCCCCTTCCCCCCTAACATCCCCTAAGCACCGGCTGAGGCCAGCTTCTAGTAACTGTCGAGCCTTAACCCCACATTCAGCTCCTAATAAGGACCGGGTCAGTGCAGAGCTCTCCTTGCTCCCCCACCCCCACCCCCAGGTACCGTCGCTATCTGGATCGAACAGGTGTAGCTCTGAGGGAGCAAACGGTGGAGCAGAACCAGAATTCGGGTCTGAGCCACTGCCCTGCATGGCCACCTCATTCCATGTGGGCGTAGGGAATGTTCTTCATATGCACCTGCACTACCCCGATCAGAGCAAGAGGAAACACTACCTGCCTGGACTGTGAGCAACGGAAGACAAGGCACTATTGTTTTCTTCTGGGTATCAGAATGACTGCAGCGCCTAACCAAATCAGAAGTGCTTTGTTATTCTTTGTATCTGCAGGGCTTGGTACTCAGCGGGTACACAAAAATATATTTGTTGAATGAATCGATCACCCTGAGATATGAAATTTCTCACTCAGCTGAATGGACAACCAAATCTTTTTTTTTTTTTTAAAGATTTTATTTATTTATTTGACAGAGAGAGAGAGACAGTGAGAGAGGGAACCCAAGCAGGGGGAGTGGGAGAGGGAGAAGCAGGCTTCCCACCGGGCAGGGAGCCTGATGTGGGGCTCAATCCCAGGACCCTGGGATCATGACCTGAGCCGCAGGCAGATGCTTAACGACTGAGCCACCCAGGTGCCCCTGGACAACCAGATCATAACCAAGGGGGGGGAGATTGCACCTTTTTTTTTTTTTTTTTTTTTTTTTTTACAGAAAATCTAGATATCTGGAGAGAGACGAGCTGCAGGCGGTCTAGCAATTCCAGAGGGGAGAAGCCAAATTTTGCTCCTCGGCCCCAAGAGCTCTGATTTCCTCAGCAACTCCACTGTGGCTCCAGGCAGATGAATGCCACCACGGAGAACGGTGCCAAGGGCCCCGGGGCCGCAGGAGTCGGCCTCTCACAGACGCCTCGCCCTGGTCACGGACACAGGGACCAGCAATCTTCCTCCTGGCCCAGTTCCCCAGTCCCTTCCTCATCTAGAACGTGATAACAGAGCAGCACTGCCCAGCCCCTGAAGACAGAGCCAGGAACACCAGGCTACCAAGGTCGTGTTCAGGCCACTGGCAGACCCAGGCACTGTGTGAGACCTTCTGGAGGGTTCAGCACCCAGGAGTCAGGGCACTTTGTAGTCGAGGCAGGCACCAAGCTCAAAGCCAAAAGGGCCCAACACTGCCATCCGCAGAGGCACCAAGACATGTGGCTGCCATTATCAAAGAACTGTTCCAGCTCCCTAGTCATAGCTCATGTGCTGGGAGTGAGGCTTCCCCACCACAGACGCTGTGTCTGACCTCACCCCTGTCCACCACCAGCATTCACTCAGTGATCCACTGAGCTGGAAGGAACACACACACAAGCCCTGGACACACATCCTGGGTGGTTTCCTAAGTCAATAAATAGCTGTAGTTGCCATCAGTCACTCACACTGGTTGAAGTTATGAGGCCAGTGAACACAGGCTGGGAGAGAGATCCAGGTGCCGGACCCAAGTGCCGCACATCCCTGTCCCCACCCCCTCGTGTCGGGGGTTGCGGGGGAGAACTACCCCTCTCTCTTCTACGATGACTGCCTGGGCCCCTTCTTCGCATCTGCCATAAGCTAGCTAGATAAGGTCAAGCAAGTCCCCCAAATCCGTGTGTCTTAAACTTTATTGTGCACACGAATCACCTGGAGACACAGGTTTTAATGTAGCAAGGCCCGGGCAAGGGCCTGAAATCCTGCATTTTTAGCAAGCTCTCAGGTGATATTCATGCTCCCGGTCGGCAGACCACACTTTGAGCAGCAATGCCCTAACCTCCTGGGTCCTCAGTTTCATCTGTAAAATGGGGCTCACAGTAGCTACCCCATAAGGTAGAGACTAAACATCACATCTGTGAGGCACCCAGCAGAGTGTCTGGCATGTCATGGGGCACGTAACAAATATGAGTTTCACCTTCCCTGCACTGCCACGTCTTTCTAGCTTACCCCCGAGCCAGTGGCTCTTGACCTTGTTTGGCCAATAGACCCCTCTGAGAACCTAATGAAAACTAAAGGTTCTTTACCAGCCATGAGCTAGCCTGTGCTGTGGTAATGAAAAGTCCCAAATCTCCATGACATAACACAACCAAAGTGTACTCCGTGCTCTTGCTACACGTTCAGCTTGGGTCAGGGGGGCTCTGCTCACTGTAGTCATTCGAAGACCCTGATGACAGAACCTCCATCTCAACATACTAGTGCGTGTCCCTCCTCTTGGAGGACAGGCATACAGTGAATCACACATCGGCTCTGACAGGATCTGCTCAGAAGTGACCTACAGCACTTCTCCTGTTTCAGAGACCAAAACAAGTTCCCACGCAATGCCTCATTTCAGAGGGGCCAAGGAAGTGCAATTCTACCCTGTGCCCAGAAGATGGAGAGCCAGAAGTATGTGGTGAAGAACGCTAATGATTACCACCCACCTACTTCCCAGGGGAGAGGATGCAATATCGAAGCTTGCTCATAATTCCAGGAGGTCCACAGACACCCCAAGCCCAGTCCACCCTTTATACTTGCTGAGCATGTTCAAAGGAAACTAGGGAGAAGTAGGGCTCATGCATCAGTTCAATAAAGGTTAACTGAGCGTCTACAATGTCAGGCACATTCGGGGAGGGAAACAAGATAGAACAGGTCCATGCTCTCACGGGTCTCGTATGCGAGAGGGGATAAACACCCAATAAGTGTGGTAGTAAGTACTATCAAGGTTATGTACAAGAGTGTGCTGTAACAGAGTGCCTGGAAGGTTGGGAGAGACCTACTTTAGATGGAGAGGTCAGAGAAGGCCCCTCTGAGAGGTGAGAGCTGAAACCAAAACAGAAGAACCAGAAGGAGCCAGACATGTGGCCGCCTAGAAGAAACGCATTCCAGGCAGAGGAAACAGCAAGTGCAAAGGCCCTGTTTCAGGAAGTGATCAATCCGCTGGATGGATAGATGGAAGGCCAGCGTGGTGCAGTCTTTGTGAGTGAACTGGGCGGTTGTAGAAGTTGAGGTGGGACAGAGTCAGGGAGGTCAGGCCAGATCATGGGAGCCCTGGCTATGTGTTCATGCTGCCTGACCCCGACCCTGGGGATCCTTCCCCCATTTCAAGGGGAGATGGCGACATCCTGAAGACCACCAGTGGGAGTCAGCTAGAACCTCAGGACAAGACAGCCTGAAACTGAGTCCAGGGCCTAGAGGACAGATGATACTCGTGGTAAGTCCAGGAGCCTAGAGAACAAGACCCTCCCTAAGGAGCTGCCATTCCAGTCTTCTCTCTCCCCACTGCAGGACCCAGCTTGGAAGCTTCCTTCTATAACTCAGCACATCCCCCTTTTTTCTTGTACAAAGACCCATGCCACCCTCCTTTCCTGACTCAGCTGTACCAGGCTGGCCTCCCCGTCTCTAGACCAAGTTTCCTACACTCCTACCTCCAAGCTGTTATGATATTCCTCCTTAATGCTGTGTAATGTGCTCTCTACCTGAACATGGACCATTCTTCCTGCAGAAAACAGCTTAAATCCCACCTTCTTTCTGACACCTCTAAGGACCACCCACATGCTGGAGCCAGCTGACCTCTTCTTAAATATTTTAAGCAGCATTGAATTGGCCTAATGGCACTGGTCACTATTTCACACATAATTCTCCTCTCTCAGGAAACTATAAGCTGGTGGAGAGCAGGAACGATGTAGTTAAGGAGCTGCCCCTCGTCTTCCACAGTTGGTACTCGGGAAATTGTTGAACTTGACAGAGGCAGTAGACTGGGAAATGTGCCAACATTGCCCTCTGTACCCGGGCTCCCTGGAGGACAGGGTTGGACCTGTGGCTTACTCATCTCTGCATCCCAGTCCCCTAACACAGGACCTGGAGCTGGCCAGCACCCAGTGGATGTTTGTGAAATAAACCATGGGACTCGCTTAGGCTGGTGATTTTGGATAGGTTACTCGACATCTCTGAGCCTCAGTTTCCTTATCTCTAAACCAGGGATGATGAGTTCCCTCCACATCAGGTTGTTGTAAAGACCAGATGAAACATAAAAGGGACTGCGGAGTCCTCACATATTATGAGTGGCTGAATGGATCCCTGGTCAACAGACTTGGCCATTCCCCAGGGAACACCACACCCAACAGAGAAGGATGTGAACCAGAAGGTCGACTGACACATCCTGCTTCTTGCCAAAGCAGGCCGGACCAAAAGCAAAGAATGACAAGGTCGTGTTTCAAGGAAGAGCATCTGTGCTTTGAACGGTGAGGATCTTCTCATCCATCATGTCTGATATCAACTCTGCTTGCCCTCCGCCTCTGATTCTTTCTCTTGGCTCGTGGGGATAGGGGAGGGGAGCTTGGGGAGCCAGGTCTCCAGGCTCCCCCTTATTTGCTTCTCAGGGGGCTGGTTTGAGTTGTGTTGCCCTCCAGAGGTCTGCTCCGGCTTCCCACACATTCTATGCATCAAAGGAAAGCCTGAGGAGCAGCAGCAAGGGTCAGTGAGCCCATCGTATGTATAGACAGCAGGTTTAGCTCCTATGGAGCAGTGAATGAGGCCGATCTGGGGGCCAACACCACTTTCAGCACCTGCACACCCAGCTAACGTTTCCCAGGAGGGCAGGGTTGAGTGGCCTTCTGGCCCTGCGGTGTATAAGCTGTGTGACCTTGGGCAAATCTCCGAAGCCTTCAAGATTCACTTTCCTCCTAGGACCTGCTTCATAAGGCTTTGGTAAGAATGCATCCAGATAATGCTTAACAAACTGTCTGGCGAATGAAAAAGCTCAACCAATGTTAGCTATTCTCCTTATTATATCATCAAGGCCCAGGTTTGAGGTTTCAAAAGTGTCCTCTCAGACACCTCCCAAAAGGTAAAGAGTCACAAACCTACAGGGCATGCTCCTAACACACTTGGGGATCTCCTCTATCACTTAGGCACTCCCCTGACACTCTCAGAGACAAAGGTGTCTGAGCCTTGTGAGCTTCTGCTGTACAACATTTGCAGAACAAACTGGGAAGTGTCCACACTGGCAAGTTCCCAGACCATGATCATTTACAGAAGGTCCACACGTCAAAACTCTCCTTTGGATTAAGAAGCCAGAGAGGTGGCAGAAGGCAGAGTTCTCAAACATTTCTGTACCGAGGCCGAGCCACGCCCAGGTACACACTCAGTACCACTGGGAAAGTCTCACCTTATCAGCTGGTGGATCAGGAAGTAAGTGTTCCTCCCCACCCCCAGGGCAGGGAAATGATGTGCTGCTGGTCACCTATCTGCGTTGCTCATCCGTTTTTGAATTTCTCAAAGGCAGTGACAATCCTATACGTCTGCAGAGGCCCAACACCTGACAAAGGGCAGGCACTCAATAAATGCTTGTTTAATTCAATCGAGTGCAGAGAATCCTTTTTCTCTGCCCACAGAGGCAAAGAACAACAAGCCTGACCTATGGAAGTAGCTTCCGGAGAACTCCACCAGAGTTCCTGGGGTAGACGCACATCCAGCCTGGTGACCAATCTTCTCTGCTCCATATGGGCATTTCAGTCTTGGGCTTTGGTTACCTGTGGGCATCTGCCCCTCCCATCTGGACGTAGGAGCTTCTGAAGAGTAGACACACTCTGTCTTCTGGCACAGACGGGGCACAAGCATTATTAGTACGACATGCTGGCTACTCTCCATTTGCCCCTCCAAATCCTCCCTCCACCCTTCTCTGCTCTATTCTGCGTCGTGGGAGGCTGAACTCCATGAACCGCATCAACAAGGCTTCCCAGGTAGCTGGCTTCCAGATGGTTTCAGTCAATAGGAGGTGCTAACAGGAGATCGGAAGGTGAAAGGAGAAAGAGGTCCGGGTATTTATTTCCCCAGCACCCTCCCTGATGGATGATGGCTTGGCTAGTGGCTGTACTCCCCTACGCAAGTCCACGGCTCCTGTCAGGTGGCCCTCTCCTTCACTATTGGCTCTCTCTGGGTTCCATAACTGCTCCCTCCCTTGAGCCCTTCAGAGGCAGGTGAGGAAATGGCATTCTGCTGTTACCAACCCTGGGGTCCTTCATCATCCTTGTTGGTGTCCTTTAACCCCACCTGCTGCTTTTTAAACAGTCCCCTCAGTGAATTCTCCCTAATGACTGGCCTGACTGTGACATCTGCTTCCTAAATTTCAACAGATAGGCCTGGAAATCTGAAGAGCTAGGGTTCTAGTCCTGGCACAGTGGCCACTGACCATGTGCCTTTGGAGAGCCCCCGCCCCTTCTGGGTTCAGTCTTTTCCTCTGCACAATGGAGGATGACTTGACTAAGTGTCTCTAAGGCCCCTTTATGTTACAAATGTCCCCACATATCTCACAGGGTCCCTGGGACAGTACGGGGCACAGAGTTGGTGCTGGAGACTACTTTGATGGAAGGCTGCCAGGGTGGGGAGAGGAGAGAGGATGTGGGGAGGGCAGGGACATGGGGGAAGGTCTTTGAGCTGGAGATTAAAGTTACTACGACGTTGTTCATCGGTAGAAATGTGAACAGTCCATAGCAGAGGAAACTGGTTTCCTGTGACCTGGATTTTATGCTTTATGTGGCTGAAATGGCCAGTGAGGGACAAAGAGGCTTGGCTGAGAGGAGGTGTGTAGAAAAGGGGCAATACAATAAATCACCAAGCATGGGATGAGATCAAAGCATCCTGAATTCAGGTCTCAACTGTGCCATTTCCCAGCTCTGTGACCATAGTTGTTTCACCCTCTAAACCTCTCATCCCTTTCCTTAGAGTGAGGATTATATGAACAACCCCCTCAAGGGACAGATGTGAGAGTGAGAAATGTATGTATAACATTTATCGCAGTGCCTGGAACATAGTCAGTGCTCAAGAAACATCACCTATCGCAATAAATAGCACCTATCTTGTGACCAATCAGCTGGACTGGGAAGCAGGGTACTATCTGGTATGAGAACCAGCAAGGCTGTAGAACACATTCACCCCGACAGCCTAAGCTAGGAGCCAGGAAATGAAACCCAAACTGAACCAGAGGTTAAGTCAGAGGAAACAAGATAAGAGCTTGTAACCACCCCTACTCTCTTTCTAGGGACCATTTCCCAACTTTAATGCCATGAACTTGAATCTAAGTAGAGCATGTCGTTTCAATAAGCTTAAGCAGCAGAGATTAGACTCTAAGACAGCTGCAGGCACTGACATCTGCAGGACAGGGCACACATATGTGGGATGAGACTCTGTAGGCCTGACCAGACAGTGAGTGCTACAGGTTCAAAGGCTGAAGAGACATACAAGCTGAAGAGTGCTGGGGGGGCACTGGGGCTCTGACCAGCCAGAGGGCTGAGAACTCCCGAATTCCTTTTTAACAGGCAATGAATCCAGATGAGACACCAGCATTCAGGGACTTAAAGGAAAATATTGCCTTAATGAATGCACAGATGGGGAATCTCATAAGGAAGAAAAATTAAAACTATTTTAAAAAGAACCAAATGTAAATTATACAACTGAAAATGATCACTGCTGAAATAAGAGTTTCACTAGATACGTTTAACTTCAGACAGCAGAAGAGTTAGTAAACGAAAAGATGGGTCTATAGAAATTACTAATCTGAAGAACAAAGAGACAAGAGATCGAAGAAAAGTAGAGCCTTAAAGACCAATAGGGCAGTATCATATGGCTTCACGTATCTGTAATTTGAGTGCTAAAAGAGAAGAGAGTGAAATAGGGCAAAAAAAAAAAATGTTAAGAAATATAGAAAAAAAATCCAAATTTGATGAAAAAATACCAACTTACAGAACCAAGGAGCACAAATAAAAACAAAAATTGTTTTAAATGGAAAAAGTACAACCTGGAGCGTGATAGTCAAACTAATGAATGCCTCACTTGCCTCTCTCTCTCGTCCTGGCCCTTCTCCCTCTTAACTAGTCTGGTTTGAACATTGGTCTGACATCAGATCTTCCCTGACTGAGAAGGCAGAGTCAAGGGGGAAGCATCCTTGAGTTTGGTCACCAAACAGAGAGGTACTCAGGAGGATCTAGAACCATGGGCCCAGCAGCATGGGTATAGGTGGTGAAGTATGACTACATAGCCAATGTGTGGGTCCAGATTTATGCCACTGTCCACACCTGCAAAGCAGAGCACAGGGTGAGCATATGGTGAGGAACACCTCATTATTATTCACAGAAGTAATCTCCTGGAGAACCATCCATCTCCTAGAGAAACAGCCAGGCTCTTCCTTTGCATGTATCCATTTCTACTGAAATCTAGGGCCAGCTCTTTCCCACACTGTGAATCCTAGCTCCAGAGAAGAGAAGGAGAATGTGCTCTATCTACCCAAGGTTGCTCATGGCTTTAAAAGCAGAACTTCTCAGCATTTATGGCTAGAAGCTCTCTGAGATCAACCAGCAAAGAGAGGACCCAGGGCCCCAAATCCTCCTCCCAAGAGGTATTTCTCAGGTATGTTAGGAGATGCAGTCCCATTACACCCAATTCCCAGAGCAGGGAGAGGAAGGTGTCAAGTTGAGCATCAAAGTTAAAGCATGACCATCTAGTTCAGGCCCTGTGTCTGAGCAGCCCAGAGGCTCAGTGGGGCCAACGCTTCCAGAGAAGGAGATTTCATACCTCCATGCCCTCCTGCTGCTGCCTGAGGCTCCCAAATCATGGGGGAAGGGGGAGGGTGGAGATGAGGGTGAATGCCAAGCTCACTGTGAGACCAGAGAAGAGATGGGGTTAACCCAGGCAGCTGACCAGGAGCTGCTTTGGAATTTCTGAATAGGAGGTGCTCAGGAGCAGCAATCAGATGGAAGTGTTAGAGAGTATTTCTCAGGCTACCTGGGCAGCACTTCACCCGCCACTGGGAACATGTCACTGTCCACATCAAAGATGGGGAGGTTGAGGGGGACTAATATAAGGGCCACCTAATGCCACTCACCCTCTTGGCGCTGAATCCAGAGACTGCAGCCGAAAGGGGGGACATAAGGGAGGCTTTTTCCCAGACAGTGTTAGAGAATAGACATAGCCCCCTCAAAACTAATTGCTCACAATGGCTTTTCAGGCATCCGTAAGGACTATGGGAGGGCAGGGAACGCTCATTTACTCTTCACCTCACACTGCCTGCTGTACCCACTATCAAAGCAGGCCCTGGTTATTGGTTCAGCTTGGAGACTAGAGAAGCAACATTTTCAAATTACCTGACTGGTCCTTGGCTATCTGTATCAGTCAGAGTTCTCCAAAGACACAGAACCAATAAAATACACTGTGTGTGGAAACAGACAGAGAGATTGATTGACTCTATGGCACTGGCTGACCCGGCGAGTCCCAGCTCTGTAGGGTAGGGTGGCGGGCTGGAGGCCCAGGGAAGAGCTGATACGACGGTCTGAGTCAGAAGGCAGTCTTCTGCAGAAAGTCCTCTTCTTTGGACTTTTTCTACCCAGGACGAAGCCAGTCATTTTTCTTAAGGCCTTCAGCTGACAGGATGCAGCCCAATCACCTTGGAGAGGGGAGCTAATCTGCTTTACTCAGTATCTATTGATTCAAGTGCTAATCTCATCAAAAAACCTTCATGGAAACATTCAGAATCATGTTTGACCAAATATCTGGGTCCTGCAGCCTAGCCAAGTTGACACAAAATTAACCATCACACCATCATTCTCACAAGATGTGCCTACTGCGGGAAGGACCTGTGCAGGACACAGATGAGCCTGAGGACAAGGTCAACCAGAGCAGACGGGGGCTGCGACTACCAAACTTGACTGTTCTCCTAGACGGCATCCGTAGAAATCATGGGTCCCATTTCCTTTCAGGGAGGCTAGACCAGAGCATCTGCAATTTGAACGCACGTGTGAATCACTTGGGATCCGTGATCCCGAAATTCAGCATTTCCCACAAGGCCTGAGCGACTGCCTGACGGTCTATGGATCCCACCTGGGGTCAGGAGCACTGGCCCCAAGCTAGACTTCTAGGTCCAGTCCCAGCTCACCCCTCACTTGCTGTGTAACTCTGAACAACGGAAGTACTTACCCCCGTCCCTGAATCTTATGTATAAAGTGGGGGGAGGGGGGAAAACTAATAGTATGAACTTCAGAAGATCTTTGTGAAATTAAAGAGAAAATGAACAGGACGTATTGTGGCAAACAGTTCAATCTCAATAAATGCTCTTGGCTACTATATTAATATGCACACAAGATTTTAAAAGAACCCATGTCAGATAAGATAAATAAATCTTATATCCATTGATTAGCTTGGTAAAAGGACCTAGACATAAAAACCACAGGAAGAACGGTTAATAAAATTGAGAACATTCTCCCTGGAGAAGAATGGATGTAGGAAGGAGGCAGAGGGAGAGGGGAGGAAGTAAATGAAATGATTAAGGGCTCTCCAAACATCCTTGAACTAGAGTATCCATGAAAACGAAATGAGAATTATCCTACAAGGCTCCATAAGGTTAAACAAAGACCACGACATGGAGCTTCCAAGGAAGTCAAAATGGGATCAGTAACAAAGACCTGGGAGCCATCGAAGGTATTCAAAAGTGAAGCATGCTGTGTGGACCGAGTCATCTCTTCACCACCGGTAACAGAGCCCGAGCAGCAAGACTGTCAGAGGCCAGAGGCTGGTGCCACAAATGCACAATGACAATTCCCCTAACCCTCCAAGCCCTTCTAGAACTCAGAGCAGCTTACCTCACTGGCTCTTCCTGGGGATGGTCTCCACCATGCAGTCCTGGCACTCTAGCCCTGCTGTCCAAGGACCTCTCCTGGGGGACACTTGGCATCTTGCAAGCTTAGTCATGATGCATCAAACAATTCATTCAGATTTCTTCAATTCCATTACCCAGCCCTTTGGGAGCCAAATGGGAAAAAGAATCAGTTCATGTGCTGGCCAGAGAAGCAGCCGTGTCCAAACAGCCTGCCCCCCATGAAAACACTGGCCTGTTCTCCTGCAGCCTCCCAGACCTGAACTGCCATGGTGTCAGAACATTCAGACAACCACACTGCATGATCATATGTTGAACACTTGGTAGACCCATGGAGACAGTTCCCCCCGTACCCTCCGCCCCAGCCCCTACCCCATGACCCCCTGGATTGCTCCACAGTCTAGCAACTCAAAGCTTAATACCTGGCTCAGCAGGAGCCTGGGTCATCCCAACATCCAGTCACCAGCTGTGGAATATTTTGACATCACCCCATACATTCTGGCCATGCCCCCAGGATCCACCAGTCAGGTACTCCTTGCTTCCTGTAGGTATCTGAGAGTTTCTTCCACCCTGAGCACAGCCTCCTCAGGAGTTAGAAGGACAAGGGAAATCAGTGCTTCCCCAAACACACCTGGCTTTGTGTGGCCTTATATCCCCATCTCCTGCCCCCCATCACCTTCCCCTTGCAAGAGAAGAGAGCCTAGAAGAGAAACAATAAAGAGGGAAGGACCAGGTTGGGGTAAGAATACCGGGGCCCAGCTGTTGGGTTGGGTGGTTGGACCATCTGCAGGGGGACTCTTTGCCTCTACATGGAAAGAATCAGCCTGCTTTGTCCTCCTAGCCCCTGAGAGTGGGGAGTTCATTTGCTCTCCCTGCAAGGACAGTGAGCCCCTCAAGAACAAGGACAGAATCAACAGATGAACGGATAAAGAAGCGGTGGTATATATACACAAGGGAATATTATGCTGCCATCCAAAGGAATGAGATCTTGCCATTTGCAATGACGTGGATGGAACTGGAGGGTGTTATGCTGAGTGAAATAAGTCAATCAGAGAAAGACATGTATCCTATGATCTCACTGATATGAGGAATTCTTCATCTCAGGAAACAAACTGAGGGTTGCTGGAGTGGTGGGGGGTGGGAGGGAGGGGGTGGCTGGGTGATAGACATTGGGGAGGGTATGTGCTATGGTGAGTACTGTGAATTGTGCCAGACTGTTGAATCACAGGTCTGTGCTTCTGAAACAAATAATGCAATATATGTTAAGAAAAAAAAGAAGAAGAAGATAGCAGGAGGGGAAGAATGAAGGGGAGTAAGTCAGAGGGGGAGACGAACCATGAGAGACGATAGACTCTGAAAAAGAAACTGAGGGTTCTAGAGGGGAGGGGGGTGGGGGCATGGGTTAGCCTGGTGATGGGTATTAAAGAGGGCACGTTCTGCGTGGAGCACTGGGTGTTATGCACAAACCATGAATCACGGAACACTACATCAAAAACTAATGATGTAATGTATGGTGATTAACATAACAATAAAAAATTAAAAAATAAATAATAAAAAAAATTTTAAAAAGGAACAAGGACAGATTTGACAGTTAAGCAGACAGGCCTGACTTCAAATTCTAGCCCTGTTGCTCACTACCTGTGTATCTGTGAGGTAACTGAATCTCTCAGAATCTCCATTTCTTTATCTGTAAAATGGGAATGAGAGTAAAAATAGTACCTGTCTCACAGGACTATCATGAGGTTAAAAGAGATTAAAGCCCATAAAACACTTAGTCTGATCCTTGGCATTCAGTACTGAATAAATGTGGGCGCCAGATCTCATTAGAGACACGCCTGCCCCCAAGCCTGGCACAGAGTAACCTCAACAACACTCATCAGACTGAATCAAGTTGGGGTCTATCAGGAATACTCTCCAGCTCCCAGGTCTATCTGCAAGCGGGTTCTGCGCTGGAGGCAGCTGTCTCCCAGCACCCCCTCACCCCATCTGTGTCAGCAGGAGCCAAGGTCAAGGAGACGGGGGCCTCCCCACCTAAGGTCTACCAGGGGAGACAAGAGCTCTGCAGAGTTCAGAAAGCCCAAGGCCCATGCTGTGAAGGTGCTTCAAAGCCATAGCTCCTTCAGCACCGAGGCAGGGGGTGGGCAGGAATGAGCGGGGAGAGTTAGCCCCCCGCCCCAGGAGGCCTTGCTCTCATCTCTACCAGGCCCAAGCAGCTTTAGCCTGAACAGTCTAGCTTCTCTCTGCCTGACACCCTCCCCGCCCCTCCTCTGCAGGGGCTTCTTGCTCTAAATCTAGAAGGGAGTTAGACCCACATCTGACCCCAGCAGCCTCCACTGACTGCCGGACAACCAGAGACAGGCCGACAGCCGGCTATGGCCCTGGACACTAACCCCCAGACAGCCCAGGTTCCTGGAGCTGAGCCTATTCCAACAACTCAGTTAAGAGTGGGGCATCTGTTGTGTGCCCTCCCCTTACGGGGGAAAATGAGGCCTTCCGTCCGTGGAGGGAGCAGGGAGGGGGACGGCTGCCCACATGCCGGTCGTCTAAGGCTGTGGCCAAGGGCCACAGGCATCTATCTACCTCTGACAGGTGCTTCAGTGGGGACACGGGCCTAGAGGCTTGTCCCTCAGAGAGGTGCTTACAGACCAGTAGGGAAGTGCCCCGGGGGCAGTGGCCAAAGACCACGAGAGAACGTGGGTCATTTCCAGTGAGGTGGGATCACAGGAAAAGCAGGGATGGACGCCTGAAGCAGAGGGACAGTTGAAGGTCTTGCAACTGGGATGTGAAATTAGCACCACCAGGGACGCTGGGAGAAACACTGACTTGGAGGACACCTGCCTGCAGAGGTCCGTGGTCAGGGGCCGGAAGAGAAAGCCCTGGAAGCTGTTCCCGGGCCACGCTGCCCCACATCCACAGATCAAGGGGCGATCTCAGACCCTGGAGAACCCCAAGCAGCTCGGGTACCCACTCTCCTCTCTGTAACAGGCTTCTGAAGAGGCCAAGCCCCAAGAGGCGGTTCTGATTGCTTTCAGCCAATCGTGGTGGTTCTTTGGGTGTGGATGCGTGATTCTGGCCAATGAGATGCAAACCTGCTGGAGGGCCGCTGATCAAGGGTTCCTTGGAGGGAAGCAACGGCCCCCAAATGGGAAACATATGGATGTGGCGCCCGGAGATACTACATCCATCTAGTGACCCTGAGCGGCGCCATCCTGGAGGCCAAGCTGAGAGAACCTCAGACTAGGTAGAACTGGAGCTCAGGGGAGTCCCTACGTCTGGACTCATGACCAATAGTAAATGCCTTTACTGCCCAAGCCCATCCACTCGGGGTTTTGGGTGGGGCTGGGGGAGGGGGCTGCCATCCCTCAACTAGCCCCATGACCAAGAACATGGAGATTCAGGCAGCGACCTGGCTTCCAATCCTGACACCCCACTTAGTGGCTGTGTGATCTTGGGCAAGTTGCTTTCCCTTCAGATTGAAATATGTCCCTATTATATGATATATTACTTACTTTAAAATACTTAAGTATACACAATGTGAAGTGCATATGTGCATATTAATTTATGTTCAACTTCACCCTAAGGTAATTATTAATAACTGCAGTTCCCGATCAGATATCCACATTCTAGGAGGTGTTACTAAAGGCTTCAAATATCCTTATCTAAATTTGCACTGCAGGGTCCATAGCCTAACCTCCTGAAGGTCAGACATACTCGTCATGGGACAAACAGGGTTCAAGAATCCAAAACCGCAGCCACTTGGCCAAGTGCGGGCACTTGAGCTCCTTTGGTCCTGTGTGCCCCATCTTTGACTCCATGGAGGGATCTGTCATCTGATCTGCCTTGAAGGGTGGCAGGTCCTGCCATCAAAATACCATTTCCTCCCACTGGAGTGGTTTTTATGCACAGAGCTTGTCCAAGTGCCAAGGTCAGAGCAGGAAGCGTGCTGACCTTGTACGAAAAGGTGTGCCACATTAGCCATCACTTACCTGCACTCTTCAGTGGCAGAATCTGGTCTGAGACTCACACTCACTGCCATGCACATCCAAGTAGCAAGAAGATGCAGAATTCCAGCCCAGCGAGGATCACTGGAAGCTGTGTGTTAACAAAACAAAACAAAACAAAACAAAACAAAACAAAACAAAAAACCTGACAGTTGCTGAATGGCCAAGTTGATTTAGATTTCCTCCTAGCTTCTCCTTCTGGTTTGTTGGGAGGATTCCTGATAAGAGACGTGAAACATGTGAAATACAAATGTTGTTATATTCATCATTCTTTTTCTTATTCCGGCCTCCCTCTTCTTTAATACAAGAACCTCTCCATGCTGGGGAGAGGAGCTGTGAAGAGGAGGGAAGAGGTGAGTTGTTTGCTGAGATTTAGAAGACCACAGCTTGTCCCTCCAACAACACCCCCGGTTCCCAGAGGCTGCAGTGTGTGGGAAATCTCAGGGCACACCGGGCTCGAAGAGGCTCTCTCACTGGTGGCAAGAGCCCATCCAGGGCCCTCCACGACCAACGTCATGGATTCCTATCACTCTAATCTCGTGGTCAAATGTGAGCTGCTGGAGCCCTCTACCCTCCCGTATCCACCAGTGACACATGACACTGAGATATGGCTATCATGATGTGGGCACTTTTTGTAATGGAGATATTTTGATGATTATAACAACAACATCAGAAGTAACTGGCATATTGTACCTAGTACATATAAGTGAAATAGTGCTAGCCGAGTTCTTCACGTGAATGTTCTCATAACACAATACCTTATGAAATCTACAATGGGGAAAGTGAAAGTTTAAAAAATTAAGAAATGTGCCCACACTCCTGGAGTAAATGGTAATTGGGATTTTATTTCAAGTGGTCTCATTCTGGCACCTGTACTCCTAAACACTGGTTTACGGAATACCCACAGAATTTGGGGCAGAAGGTACAGAAGTAGACAGTCACATTTTAAAGTTCAAAAAGAGCCATAAACAAACTAACATATCCATGGAAACTCTGAAAAAGAGGATCTATGAAGAATATGCTATATATTCCCAATAATTAAATCAGTGTGTCATGCATATACACAAACATCCCAATCGAATAGGAAAAAAATGCAAGAAATAGACCCCACTACGTAGGGAATTGAATATGGGACAAAGTGATATCTCAGATCAGGGAGGGAAATAGGGATGATTCGATAAATGATATGGGGCCAAACTGGGCAGCCATGTGGAGAAAAATAAAGTCAGCTCCATGCTCCACACTGTATACAAAGATAAAGTTCAAACTGATCAAAGATTTAGATCAAGGGGCACCTGCATGGCTCAGTCAGTTAAGTGTGTGACTCCTGGTTTTGGCTCAGGTCATGATCTCGGGGTCATTGGATTGAGTACCACATCAGGCTCCACGTTCAATGGGAAGTTTGCTTGAAGTTCTCTCTCTCTCTCCCTCTGCCCCTCCCTGCAAACTTGCTCTCTATCTCAAATGAATAAACCTTTAAAAAAAAAAAAGATTTAAATCAAGAAAGCATGAAATCACAAACTGACTGGAAGAAAAAAGAAGAATTTCTATACAGCCAGGGATAGATCCCTCTAACCAAGACTCAAACTTCAGAAGTCACAAAAGAAAAGACGGATCAATTTGACTAATACAAATTAAAACTTCTGCATGGAAAAAATGATAAGCAATAAAACTCTGGGAGGAAATATTTATATCCCATATCACAGAGAGAGGGCAATTCTCTCTAAAATGTGCAAACTCTTACAAGATGCTAAGGACAGACAACACAAATGGATATGAGTAGACAGTTCACAGAAAAGGAAAAAAATGGCCCTTAAATATATGAAAAGATGGGGCACTTGGGTGGCTCAGTCTGTTAAGCATCTGCCTTCGGCTCAGGTCATGATCTCCAGGTCCTGGGATGGAGGCCCGCATCGGGCTCGCTGCTCAGAAGCAGAAGGGAGTCTTCTTCTCCCTTTGCCCCTCCCCCTGCTCGTGCTCCCTCTCTCTCTCTCTCAAATAAATAAATAAAATCTTAAAATATACATATATATACATTTTTTGAAAAGATGCTCCACCTTCTTCATAATAAGAAAAATGTGAAGGAAAACTTTTTTGCGATAATATTGTTTATCTAGCAAGTTGGCCAAAAACCAAACATTTAACTCTCTGCTCTGTTGCAGAGCCCATGGAGAGATAAGCTCCCTTACACATTGCTTATGGGAGAACCCCCTTGGAGAGCAATTTGAAATTGCATCAAAATTATGAATGCATGGACCCCTTCACCAATAATCTCACCTCTGGGAACTTACCCTACACAGGACTTGCAAACATGTAAAATGATGTACTTACAAGGTTATTCACTGCAGCATAATTTGTTACAGCAGAAAAAGATGGAAAACAGCCAAATGTTCATCAGTAGGGACTAGCCAAGTAAATCATGACATTATGGTACGTCCACCCAATGACGTGCTGTGCAGTTGTTTGGAAAAAAATAAGAATGAGGAAGTTCTTTATATCCTGATACAGAAGGAACTCAGGATATGTAGTGATTAGAGGAAAGTGCAGAACAGTGTTTATAATATGCTACTTTTGGTGTAAGAAATGGGGGAGGGGGTATTTTTTTTTAATTTACTTGTATTTTCAAAATAAACTAAAATTTACAAAAGTAACAAGAATGATTGTCCGTTAAAGGTAGGGGGCAGGAACTGCACACAGAAGGGGGCTGAGATGGGAAAGAGAATTTTCACCTTCAACCTTTCTTTGAACCATGTGAGTATATGACCTATTTCAAAAATTAATATTTTTAAAAATTTTGATGTTATTTTCAGCTTTTTTCATGATTTACCAAACACTATGTGAAAACAGACATCCTCCCCTACTACCTCGAATGAGGCTCAGGGACCATTTAAGTGAAAAAAAAATGAGGGTCAGAAATAACTGCTGGATGTGTTACTTGGAAATTAAAACAGCAGTTTTGCATTTTGATGAGACTGTATCAAAACGTCCCACAACCGGTCACCTAGGTAGAAGGCTGCAGAGAGCGTCCAAGTTCAGAACCCCACCCAGGCCTCCCCCACCCCCGGCTCTGCCGGCCACACTGGGGCTTCTCACACTTGGTTGCACCTTCAACTCACAGGAGGTTTTAAAAATAAGCCCAGTGCCCTGTCCCACCGCCAGACCAGTCAGGCTGGACCTCCCTATGATACCCGCTCTCACCCCAGACACGAGGTGCAGTGAGACTGGGTCACTCTGCTCTGGACACCAGGGCTTCCAGAGCCCCTAATGAGTCCCATATGTGCACATGTGAGGAAGCAATCACATGGCGAAATGCCATGCAGGAGGTCTGGCCCCACACTCTCAGCCTTCTCCTTGGAGGGGCACAAAGGAATCAGGAGAACTGACTTCTGGGCTCAGCCCCGCACAGTGCCACCAGACAGGTCCCCCAGACCCTCTGGGCCTCACTCACCTCACTGAGCAAATGAAGAATAATACCTATGACCTGGGCTTGCTGTGGCACAACTTGTGGGTGCCCAACAGACGTCATCTAGAGCAAATAAACTAGATCCCGTGACTCAAGCCAGCTAGCAAGGCAGTGCCTGAGAAGTGGGAAGTGGGGGGGTCTTTCTTTTAGTAAGGCTCCCCACACCTCTAGCATTTTTGCTCAGGTAGCTTCTTGGCCATGGAGGCATAGAAAGTCCTAGAGAGCCAGAGGGCAGGGGCCAAGAGACAAAGGGTTAGCAGGAGACACCACCAAGGTGGACGCAGGAGCCAAGTTTAAGGAAAGTTGCTTTCCTTAAGGGCGTAAGGCAATGATCCACACAGGCATGTGGAACAGCAGAGGAACCACACGTGAGGTGCTCAGAGTACGGGGCCCACGGGGAGTCTGGGAGGCCTGGAGTGGATCCTATGGCTGGTTTCTCTCATGTCACCCTCTTCATTCCACTCCAGGGTCAGGGTCCCTTTCAGACCCAGCAGCTCAAGCAACCAATACCGATTCCAGGAACGAACATGTACCAAAAGCTTTCTGAGCCAGGGCCTATGCTAAGCCCTTTGTATGTATGACCTCTAGTACTATTATCATCCCCATTTGACAGAGGAGGAAACTGAGGCACAGAGAAGGTGTCTGCCCCCCATCACTTGCTGAAGGCTTTGAGACTCTGCCATCCAACACAATAACCACTTCTGGGATGCGCTGTAAGTGCAAAATACACTGTAGTTTAACGTACCAGGAAAAGAATGGAAAATACCTCATTAACAATTTTTATAGTGATTACATGCTGAAATGATAATATTTTAGATGTGTTGGGTTAAATGTATTAAAATTAATTTCAACTGTCTTGGGTTTTTTTTTTTTTACTTTTTTAATGTGATTACTAGAAATTTTTCAATTACGTATATAGCTCCCATTATATTTCTATGGAGCAGTGCTGATTTGGGACCCAAGTTAGGGGGGACAGGGCATGGCAAACATTGGAGTCAAGCCGAACATTAGTTATGATTGACACTCATTTCACATAACTTTCTGAGGACATATCTGTTTCCCAGCCGGCTTCGGGTCGTATCCAAACTGTGCATCAGTTGACTCTCACTGTTGGTCCCTTCTCTCTCCTTAACCCCCAAGCACTTGGAGGGCAGGACCTCAGGGTAAATGCAGAGAATGCCAAATTTCAGAACCCAAAGCACCCCCCACCCACCACCCCCGAGCACTTGGAGCGCAAGCCTTCGGGTTAAATGCCAGAGCGTGGTGCCAGGTGTCTAGCATGGCCTCGGGCAGGGTCAGCAGAGGATGATGACGGCGATGACGCAAGCGAAGTCCTCACCGGGCCCCCTCGGCCAGAGAAGCTGGGAGGCCCCAGCCAGCTCAGCTGTATAGGGCAGGTGAAGGAAGGGTCCCAGGGACACGCATGGTACTCAAGCTCCTTCTCTCTACTCAGCTCCCTGGGATGCCCCTGCCTCCCTGGCTCCACTCCTCTGATCTAGATAGAACAGGTGAAAGTCTAGGTAGGACAGTGGCTTTGGGAGAGACTGCCCTCCCTCCCTGTCCTTCCAGTTCATCGGAGAAGCTGAGTGTGCGAACGAGACGGGGTCACCTCCAGAAGACGCCACATGCCACCCAGACAGACACACACATGAAGCCAACGGGCCCCCAGGGAAAGAAACATCAGCTGACCAGTGAACAGCCCCCTGTGTTCCCCACAGAGGCCAAGGCTGTGCGGAGCACAGGGGGGACTCAGCCCCCGGGAGGTGGGCGTCGGGCAGAGGAGGAACGCCGCAGGATGCTCCCCCGCTCAGCGCTGGGCTGCAGCCGGCTGACCGTATGTGCACACGGCCCCACATATGTGCACACGGCCCCACAGGCTGGAACAGCCTCCCCACCTGATAACCCTCCCACTCTTCCCTCATGTCTTGGCTCAGGCCTCTCCTCCTCTGTGACACCATCCCCCGCCCCCCCACCACCACCATGGCAACGGTCCCTCCAAACTCTGTCCCGCTGCCACCCCTGGCACTGCCCTGGCCCCTGCGCCACCCTCACCCGGGGAGGCTTAGAGATGCGGGCCCGGCCGGCAGGGCCAGCTCAGCCGTGTCACTAAAGACAGCAAACAAGTGCTGTTTTATCTCCACCTTCCCCCTTTTTTATTCCAAACATGAAATAGAGAAGTTTTATCAGGCACATTTAATCACTGCTCTTCCTCCTCTTCTCTCATTACAAGCAGGGTGACTTAAGCCCTGTCCTTGGCAGGCTGGAACAAATGGGGATAAAAATTCAAGTCACTTCCCAACACATCCCCGAGCTCCTTCATCCTCACGTTGGCTCACCCCAGAACCCTTCCACCAGACTCCCCCGGGAGCCAGGGGCAGCGCCACACTGCAGTCACACCACGGTACCCGGCCCGTGGAGGCTGATGGGCCAATGGGGGGACAGCCTGCTGGGGCGGGAGCTGTCTGTTTCTACACTCTCTTCCAGAACAGGAGAGGAACAGAATCCTGTGGGGAAGCAGACGATGGAGGGGTAGAGTCCATCTGGGGAGCAGCGAAGACTGGACAGAGGAAGGGACACAGTAGCTGGGGCTTAAAGGATTGACAAGAAAGGGAGAGATGGTCCAGGCAAAGGGAACAGCACGTGCAAATGCAAGGAGCCACAAAAGAGCACGAGCTGATGAGCCCAGGGAGGAAGTGTGGGTCCAGAGCTTGAAGGGCCACCCCCACCTGTGTTGCTGTAGGCCGTGGGGAGCTGTTGGCGTCTATTTTGTAGGAAGTTCCCAGTGGAAGCTGAGCAGGGGCTAGACCATTCTGGAGTGTGTAGGGCACTGTGCTGGGCGCAGCATATTGGACTCTTGTATAAGGCAACTGACCGGTGGGCGCCTGGGTGGCTCAGTCGGTTAAGCAACTGCCTTCGGCTCAGGTCGTGATCCTGGAGTCCCGGGATCGAGTCCCACATCGGGCTCCCTGCTCAGCGGGGAGTCTACTTCTCCCTCTCTCTGACCCTCCCCCCTCTCCTGCTCTCTCTCTCTCTCTCAAATAAATAAATAAAATCTTAAAAAAAAAAAAAAAAAGACAACTAACCGGTTATTTTAGGCGTCTTATGACTACAGACTGGCCAGGTAGGGGGGAGGAAATTTAATTTAATCCCCAAATAGGGGATAGCACAGATGTCCCCACTCCTCCGTCCCTGACAGGCATTGCTAAGCAATCACAGCATCCTCCTCATCCTGCGATTGAGGAACCAGGTAGAGGCAGAAAGGTGGGCCCAGGACCCCCCACACGGGAAGCAGCAGAGCCAGGACTGGTGTCCACAAACAGGGGGGTAAGGGTTGACAGGCCAAGGGTCCAGACGAGCAGCAGAGCATACCCAGGTTTTTCCACCTGCTGGATGAGTGTCTGCACGGTCCCTTACCTTCCCTGTGCCTCAGGCCCCTCAGCTGTAACATGGGGATGATAGCATCCCTTCACAGGTTGGGTGGAATGGGATAATGAAGGTTAAGTGTGAGTTCCGAGCCAGGCATGTATTAAGTGCTCAATGAATGGCAACTCTTAATAATATTAATGATGTTATTTTTTTCTCACTGCTAACATGCCATCTTTCTATGTCTTGTCCAACGATCCCCCCTCTCCTCACTGTAGGGGCCCCATCTTTTCTGTTTTTCAACATGCTGCCCAGGAAGCAGAGTGGGAGGCTCTCTAAACAGTCATGACACAGACAACGCATGCCTGCTTCGGCATCTCTGCTTTGCTCTGGATGGACCAAGAGACCATCCTTCGTCCTCTCAGCAATGAAGGGCGATGAGGAAAAGCAGCTGTAATGGGCTGGAACTGCCCTGGTATCTTCTGGGCAATTACTTGGGTTTCTAAGAAAGGAATCATCTTGGAACCTTCACAATATTAACATGTGACCAGCTGGGCAGCCTCCAGGAGCCCCATCTGTACGAGGGGACACAAAAACCCCTGGAAATTGAATACAATGAGACATATTTCAGAGTTACTTTCAAGGAAAGTCCGGTGATGTTGGAAGATTTTTTTGGACAAGCTCTTTGGGCTACGGAATGTTCTCACTGATGTATCCTGAAAACATGAGATGGTCCCTACACAGGATGGAGACCACTCTCTGATGAGCTTTCAAGTTGCTGGGTATGTTTGGGGCCAGAGCTGACTGGCAGCTGGAGCCCAAAGCCCAAATCTTCCTCAGGACTTAAGCCCTACTGGCATTCTGGAATTCCCCAGTGAGAAAGGGCAGTGGGGGAGGGCTCAGATGGGTTCTCAACTCTTTTCTAGCCAAGGGAAGAGTGGCCTTCTTGGGCCAGACAAGGAATCCGGCTGCCCTGTGCCCAGCACGCCAAGAAGCCCAACTAGATGATCTCTTGTTTACATCAGACTTTGCAACTCCCTTCTCTTTCTGCAGGTGAAAGCAGAAATTGGAACGCAAGACCTGTAATGGCAAGGACTTGAAAACTGCTTAGAATTTCCAAGTGTGTGGTAGAGAGAGTGACAGATGCACGATGATTACTGTGTGATTCTCTCACTTTGTAGGAAAATTAATCCCGAGGTACTTTTTTTCAAAGTACTTTCTCAAGGTTGTGAACTTGATTCTTCTCCACCAATCCCTTGGGTTTATTTTGAATAGTTCCTTCTTGGGAACTTTGACATTAAGCTTTCCTAGCTGGTGCCACTTGTTTTAGCCTAATATCAATGTTCAGTTTTATTTTCCTGGGACGAGAATGGCAAACGTGCCTCATTTCATGTGCCACCTTGCCTAAATGGTGGTGACTACCGGACCTCTGCCTTGGGAAGAAATCTGTGGCCAAGACCAGACTCAGCAGGAAATGGTGCTATGATTGATTAGTAATGCCTACCAGGGACATGGGACAGAGGAGTGGGGACATCTGTGCTATCCCCTATTTGGGGATTAAATTAAATTTCCTCCCCCCTACCTGGCTAGTCTGTAGTCATAAGACACTTAAAATAACTGATCTTGTACAAGAGTCTTATACAAGAGTCCAATATGCTGCGCCCAGCACAGTGCTCTACACACTCCAGAATGGTCTAGCCCCTGCTCAGCTTCCACTGGGAACTTCCTACAAAGTAGATGCCAACAGCTCCCCACGGCCTACAGCAACACAGGTGGGGGTGGCCCCTCAAGCTCTGGACCCACACTTCCTCCCTGGGCTCATCAGCTCGTGCTCTTTTGTGCCTCCTTGCATTTGCACGTGCTGTTCCCTTTGCCTGGACCATCTCTCCCTTTCTTGTCAATCCTTTAAGCCCCAGCTACTGTGTCCCTTCCTCTGTCCAGTCTTCGCTGCTCCCCAGATGGACTCTACCCCTCCATCGTCTGCTTCCCCACAGCATTCTGTTCATTTCCCTGTTTGAGTAATAGACCTATAAACGGCGCCAAAAAAGGATTCATAAACTGCAAAGGACTACGTCCGCTGAGCATCTCGTGGTGTCCTTGTTGAATGAGAGTGAATTCTTCTAAGGCAGAAAAGCACCCTCCTGTTCATCGCAGCCTGGAAGGCCCTGGTTCCTCCTCTCCCCCTTGGAAACACTTTATGAAATAAATAAGCTCCATGGTGAGCCCCAGTCATGCCAACTTCAGGCTCCTTGAACCCAAAGTCCTGATGCGCCCTCGTTCATGTCCACTGTGGCGTGACTCAGAGCGATCCCGTGTCTCCACACGAAGCCAGGTTGCACAGGGCCCCAACATGGGGAGATGGCTGGATTTTTCCCATGTGAACAAGTAACACAAGATATGAAAATAGAAATGGACCGAGGAACTCCACCCAACTGCTGATTGGTCTCACTGAGCTAAAAAGGAGAACGGGGTTTTAAGACCCAGGCAAAATCAACAATGAATTGGCTTGTGGGGAAGAAAAGAGATGGCATTTTCTTGAGCTCCAGGGACTAAAAATAGTGTGAGGTTTTCCAAGAGGCTGCAGTGGCCCTTCAGGATATGACTGTGAAGCGTTTATTTCAACAGTTATTGGCGCGCTCAAAGCCAAAGCCATTGGCAGGCCCGTCCGCTCCCCAGGCCCTGGGAGGAGAGGGTTGCAGCCTGTTTGAATGTCAGGCCTCAGCTCCCAACAGAGCTCCTGCCCAGAACGCCACCCTTGCCCCCACATGGAGTCCAGATGCCCCATGCCCTGGTTCCAGCCACTCCCCTGAGTGGCATTTCCCAAAGTTTCTCGCCAAAGCACCCCCAAGAGCAGCGGAGAAATTACAACACGGGGGGAGTCAGATCTGAGACTTGCCTATAGAGGCTACCCCAAGCATGAAATTTCCTCCAAATCTCAGTTTTATCATGAGAATTCATGAAACTATCTCATTCTACTAAAAAAAAAAAAAAAAAAAAAAAAGCCCAAGTTTGTGTTAGTATTTAAAAATCAGTTTGTTCCCTGATCTCACAGTTATATCATCACTCCAGAAAGGAGGGTGGTATTTGTCCTGGGACATCTGGAGCCCCCGGGCCCACCACTGCCTGTGCCTGGTGCCCCACAGTGACAAAACAAAAGCCTTCACTGAGGAAGGTATTTACCTTCACCGGACAGGTATTTACTAGGTTCCTTTAACCACCTAGAACTTGGGATAAAGCAAGGAGGATCCCAGCCCTCCACGAACTGTCCCAGAGGAGAGACAGACAGGAACACTGAGGCTTCGCATAGCTCGTGGATGAGTGTTCCAGCAGGAGATGACCACCGAGGCTCTGGGGGCAGGGAGGTGGGGATCAGGAAAGCCTTCCTTCCATGGAAAGCACAAGCCAGACTGTACTCCAGCCTAGCAGTTAAGACACATGGGCGTCCTTGGGCAAGCCAGTTAACCTCTGTTTCCTCATCTATGAAATGGGTACAACAGCTTCACACGGTCTTCATGGGGATTACAGGAGTTATGTAACACTACGTGCTTCGGACTAAGGGTTCAATAAACATTATCTATTAAGCTGAGAGCTGAGGAATGGATGGAGCCGGGATGTGGTGAGGGGTGGGGCAGAGATAAAGGAGGAGCGAGGGCAAGGGTGTGTTCCAGACGGAGTGAACAACATGTTCAAGAACAGGTACTCAATAAATATTTGTTGAACGAATAAATTCTTTAAGGGCAGTGAGAGTCATGCAATCTCAGTGAGCCACACCCTTTATCTCTCATTTCCTGGCAGGTGTGTGTGGAGGGGGCCGAGAGCGGCCCCTCAGCCAGGCAGCCTCGGGCAAGCCCACTGCATTTTGCTAACCAGCACGTCAAACACTTCAGGGCCGAGACTGCGTCCTTCCCCTCTCCGAGGCCCAGAGCCCTGAGCCTTAAGCCCCTAGGGGACCAATTCCCCTCCGTCTGCCGTCTTTCTGCTGTTTCACAGCTGCCCCCACCCTGAGGAAAGGATTTGGCCAAGGTCACTGGGGAGAGCCCACAGTTGGCCTGAGAAAAGCAAGCGGCGGGCGAGGGGGGTGTAAGGAGCCCTGAACTTGTGGTCAGAGGCCCTGGATTCAAGCCCTTGCTTTGCCAGCCGGCAGCCCTATGACCAGTGGCCTTGGGTGAGTCGCCTAGGACACCAGTCCCGAGAGCCCACCGGGCTCCCCTGATGAGCAGGTTTTTGGAGGGAAAGGAGTGAGGCAGTAGGGTCACCAACCATCCTGGTTTCCATGGGACTGAAAGGTTTCCTGAGATTTAGGACTTTCAGTGCCAACCAGGAAAGTCTCAGGCCAACAGGGATGAATTGGTCACTCAAAGCCTTGCTTCTCCCCTGCCACGTTCTGCCCCCCTTTGCTTCCCTAGACCTGAATCACAAGTCAGCACAGAGCAGCACGGAGCCCTCTGGCTCCAAGGCTGAGCCATGGGGCTGTGTCCACGCTGAAGGAGGGAGGAAGAGGAAGAACAAGGCTTTGGTGTTGCCGCCATGATGTTTCTATACCGGACGTTGGCTTCGATTCACTGTCTGAGGTGGCCCACTGTCTGCAGGTCAAGCCAGAGTCGCTCAGAGATTCAATGTAGGGCAAAAACCAGGCTAGCTGGGGCGTCTGCAGGGCTGGAGGCGGGGAGGGCTGGTCTGTGCTGCTCTCCAAAGGGTTGGGGTGATGGAATATATGACCCTGGTGGCCCTGAGCCCATTGCTCCCCCCCACAAGAGCTAATTGGACTGGTCAACCCGATGCTGACCCACTAACCAAGAAGTAGGCAAGAGGCTGCGGGCGGGTGCTCTCAGCGGGGCCCCACCCCATCCACACTAGTAAAACCAGGAGAGCCTCCAGGGACCTCTGCTCAGAACCCCGTTGCATGCCCTGCCATCGAGATCACAGCAGGCTCCCTGCCATCCCATCGGAGAGATATCTCGTGTTTTCAATTACCAATCCCCATTTACGTCCTGGTTCAGGCTTGAATGCCAGGCTATATTAGGTCATGCCGAGCCAGGCCTGTGGTGCTTTCTCATTAGCCGCAGCTCATCGTATTTTTAGGGGCGGCCAAGACTGAGACAATGCCAGAGGGCTGCTTTCTTCGTGACTCCCCAAGCACCACCTCCATAAACGTATCACACTTGAAGGTCCAAGGGCCCCCGTGGCTCCTACTACCGTCTGGAAAGGAATCAGCTCTGAGACAGGGGCGCGTGACGGGATAAATCAGAGGCAACAAGGAACATGGTCCCTCTGCCTGTTTCTCCGTCCACTCCAGCCTCCTACACTCCCTGGCCCCAAGCCCTGCTGACCTCCTGGTGTCTCATTGCCCCGGGCAAAAGGACAAAGATTCAAGACGCTTGTGGGGACCAAACTGCCTTCCTCGGGGCAGCCTTCCTGTTCCCCGGTCCCTCTGCAGACCCCCAGCACTGCAGCGTGGGGGCCCAGTGCTCTCTCGTCCGCTAGATCGTCCGCTAGATCGTCGTCACTGCAGCCGGAACGTGACAGTTGGCAAAGGGCTGCCCCCCTCATGGGAGCACCAGGCTCACCCACGGGGGTGGCAGTGGGATACCTACTTTACAGCTGAGGGGACTGAGACAGTAAAAAAGGAGATGATGAGCCCAGGTCCTGGAGACAGTACGTGCAGACCTCGGACATCCGCCTCGGCCTGGCCCGGGGGGCGCGGCTCAGAAGCCAAGGCCCAGCCCCCCGGTTAAGGCCACACTCTTGGTAAGCAAGGGAGAGCCATCATTGATGGGTTTCCCTCCCCGAAGCACACTGCTCGCTGCTGGAAGCGAGGAGACCTGAACATGCCGGGGCCCTCTGTACTTCTCTCCCACCCAGCCATCTCAAGCCGGGACAGCCACCCTCCACCGGGGCGGGCCCAGGCCCGCGGAGAGAGGCAGTGCTCCCTGTGACTTCACCTATCTCTGGTCCCTCTTCCTGTTCCACTTAAATCAGCCTCGCTGGCTCCCTCTCTCACACACACATCATACACAGACAGGCACACAGGCACACATACACAGGGTGACTCGGGGACCCAGCATCTAAGAGGACCCCCCCCCGGCCCAGGCCAGCTGGGGGTGCAGGAGGAGGGCAGGCTATTCCTCTTGTTCTTCCCCAGTCCACAACCGAGCACCGTGGCACTGTACAGGGCCTCAGGCTGAAGGGTGGCTCCCAGAGCGGGGCTACGGGTCATACTGGGGCAGAGGTGGTAGGGCTGAAATCCCATTTCACTGCAGCTGCTTTGAAAACAGGGCTGGGATCTTCAAGATTTCTGTGTCCATGAGATCTTTAGGATAAGGCCGCAGACAGAAGGCAGGGACCATTTCCAGATGCTTCCAACTCTCTCTGCCCAAGAATGCCAAGGGCAAGCCCTTTGCCTATTGCTCTGTGGCTGCTAGCCCTTCCATGTCAGGCATACGTCATGGTTCAGGACCCAGACCACCTAACAGGGCTGGCCCAGGGGAAGGACTGGCCCAGGGGAAGGGAACCAGATCGGCAGGTCAACCACCTTGGTTAAGAGGCTGTGGTCACTTCTGCACCCATGTCCGCAGCTTCACTTCAAGCTACAGATCCAGGCTTACTCCATGGGTGCTCAGGGCCACCCACGGAACACATGAACACAGACTAGACAATGGAGGAGGGGTTAACTTCCTTCTTTCATTGACCACTTCCTCCATCTCTGGCCACCCCACCTATACCTCCCCTCCCACGTCTAACTTCTGCTCTTTCCTCATACCCACTGGCCATCTCCTATGCCCATGGCAGCAAAGATCCTAGGATCAACAAGGCCATACCAGATACCCTCTATATGCCAGGCACAGCAAAAGACGCCAGGTGGGGGTAGGAGAGGTTGGTTTGTAGAGAAGTAAGACATAGTCTTGACCCGCCCAGCAGTCTCAGGTTAGTTAGAGAGAAAGGAAAAGCTTATATAGACCCCCCACCACCACCAAAAAAAAGTCAAATAATATGGCAAGATAAAGAGATCCAGGATTCTTCCCCTTAGGTGGTGGAATTAGGCAGTCTGGAAAGATCATAAGTAGGGGGTGGGAAACATAGAGGAAAAGGCATTTGTAGAGTTGGTGACACCCCAGCTTGTCTTGGAAAGACAAGACAAATGTGGACTTCAGACATTTCTCTCTTTCTGGTCTCACATAACTTAGAAGGAACACAGGTCTGCAGACCCCAGAGCACATGACCACAGTGCTCTTTCATTTTTCCTTGGACTCACGTTACACAGAGCTGATTTACAGCCATTATTGACACTTATACGATTCAGGCCCAATCACCACTGTACAGTTTCAAAGGCTAAGATCCATATGAATGCATAAGGAAGCAGAATGTAAGTGCAGAATGCTGGAAGCCCGAATGGCCCATGCGCTTAGCTCATATGGTTTCATTTTGCCAATAAGATCAAAGAAGAACATCCCAAAAATTCAACATACACACAAATAATGCATACACATTTCAACAACCTCTAAATTCAGTTCCTGGAAAGTCTGGCCATGAAATAAATCACTGGGTAACAACAGTTCCTGTTTGGGGACAGTCAGGATTTGGGCCATGAGCTCGATCGCTTTTGGTAACGAGGACTGTGTTGGACTATTCGCTTGGCCAGGAAACTCTGTGAGAACATCTGTTCTGTCCTCTTTAGAAACACATGAAAGGAACACGCGACCCTGGAACTGGAAGTCCAGATGACCAGGAGGCTTGCCCCTCCTGCCCACAGCTTAAAAGAATTCCAAGAACCGATGGATGACCGATACTTCCTCCCAACTCATCCAAGCAGTTGTACCAACTAACTGTATAAACATGGTCTCTAGGCTCCCTCAGCATTGTGCATGGGTTATGGGTTTCTGACTTTAGAGTGATGGCCTCCAGACAACTTCAAAGAACTATTTAAGGCCATTGAAAACCAAGAGCAGTGTTGACACAGTTTGAATTAGAGAATGGATCATAACACTAGGACCAGGTGGCACCTCCTAAAGTACAACAGCTGAACTCACTTCAAGATCACGCAAACTTTGAGGTGATTTTGACCCGAAGGTCACAGGGCTGTACCCATTAGGGTTTTCTTGGTTATAAGTGACAGAAAACCCAACTGAAACTGGCTTAAATAAAAAAATAAAAGGAAGAGAATTTATCAGCTCATTGAATTTTATTTTTTTTAAAGTCTAGAGGTAGGTCTTATTTCACACACATCTGAATTAGGGGCTAAACTGAGGACTCTTGAGGACTCAAGACTCCATCTCTTTCCGAGCTCTGCTCTCCACCATGGTCACCCCAGGTGATAGCTGGACTCAGCAGGTCCAGTCAAAAAGTACACCTTCCTCTCTCCCAACAGTTCCAGCAAAGTCTCTGGCATCTCACTGGTTCTGACTAATTCAGGGATGGGACCATGACTGCGATGGTCTGAATGTTTATATCTGCCCGCAAAATCTGTATGTTGAAATCCTCACCCTGCAATGTGATGGTCTTAGGATGTGGGGCCTGTGGGAGGTGCTTAGGTCCTGAAGGTAGAGCCCTCATGAATGGGATTAGTATTCTTATAAAAGAGACCCCAGAGAGTTCCCTTGCCCCATCTACCATACAAGCATAAAACAAAGTCTTCAACATGGAAGAGGGTCCTCACCCAATTATGCTGGCACCCTAATCTTGGACTTTCCAGCCCCAAGAACTGTGAGAAATGAATCTCTGTGTTTATAAGCCGCCCAGTGTGCAGTAGCCCAGTCTGTGGTAACAGGGGACTGAATGAACTAAGACAATGACCTGGTCACTGTGGTCAGGGTGGAACATACACTGTGGCCTACAAGTCTGGGCTTAGTTCCTATGACTCTCTTGGAGCCCACCCCAACCACATGGACTGAGAGTGGTAAGAGGAAAGTGTCCAAATATAGACCGGGGCGGGAGGAGACTGAGGAGGAAGTGGGGTCTGGGGAGGCAAACCACAAATATTCACCAAAGGACTTATACCAAATGGATCAATTTTCACACATGGATATCATCATACACATGACCTTGATGAAAAACAGATAGAAACCGTCACCTCTGTTCTCTCTGTCCCAGGGCAGGGACGTTCCTGGAAATGCTTTGGGAAAGCCAGGGAGAAGAAGAACAAAGTGTCCAAGTCCAGGAAGAGCTTAGAGGTGACACCTAGCAAAAAGCACCCTATATCTACTGCCTCCTTCCACTTTGCTCCCATGGTCCTCCCCCCATGAGAGCTTTGTAGGCCTTATCTGCAAAGCTGCGATCAAGAGAGTATGAGTCATGCCTGCCACCCTCATAGTAGGGCCCCAGGGACCAGGTCAGAGAGGCACATCCAAGACATTCTCCGTGCATTGCTGGGACAGAGAGCAGGCGGCGCCATTACTGAGCAAGTATCCTCATCATCAAGAAGCTCCAAGGCTCAGAAGACAGCAGCAGGTACCAAATCCAAAACAAAACAAATTTAACCATGAGAAAACAAGTGAACCCATTGGTCACCAGCACAGCCAGGAGCAAGCCAAGACAGTGCTGGACAGGGCAATTGCAGTGAGTGGTTCAGGACCAATACCACGAACAGTGAGTACATCCCAGGGCTGCTTGAAGATCTGTGAGAGAGGTAAGAAGGCCCAGGCCCTGCCGGGTCCAGGCTGCATCATAGAGAACCCCAAAGTGGTTATTAATGCACAGGCAAAGTGTCCCTGGCTTTGAGGCTCTCCCCTCGCAGTCTCCATGAGGAGGGGCATAGAGGAGCTGAGTCACCCAGCGAGCAAAATAAAGGGTGGGGTGTGTTGTTGCCCCCACAGGGGATCACCATGATTGTGATGGTGAAGCCATGAGTCATACAAACTGATTGCTTCTGACCCCTTTCTTGTCCTTCCCCATGGAGTCAGAGTGGGGCTTAATGAGCTGAAACCACCTTTTGTACATGGGCTGAAACCTGGAACAGGAACACTTGTACCCAACCCCCCAACTCCACTGTTCTGTGTACACAATTCTAGATCAGAGTTCTGTTTTAACCCCATCTGTGATGGTCAATTTTGTGTGTCAATTTGGCTAGCCCCAGATATATGGTCAAATATTATTCAAGATGTTTCTGTGAAGGCATTTTTAGAGGAGATTCACATTTGTATCAGTAGACTTTGAGTAAAGCAGCTCTCTGTAATGGTGGTGGGCCTCACCCAGTCAGTTGAGGGCCTCCGCAGAGAGACTGACCTTCCCCAAGCAAGAGGAAATTCTGCCAGCAGACTAGCTTTGGACTCACACTGCAGTTCTTCCTGGGCTGCCAACCCTACACCCGCCTACCCTGCAGATGTTGGACTTCCAGCCTCCACAATTGTGTGAGCCAGTTCTCTAAAGCAAATCTATATGGCAAATGGATGGATGGATAGGTAGGTAGATAGCTAGCTAGCTAGCTAGATAGGTATGTGCATATGTATGGAGAGATAGATCTAGAAATGACAGAGAGAGAGAGATAATAGAAAGAGAGAGAGAAATGTATACATACATACATCCTGTGGTTCTGTTTCTCAGGAGAACCGTGATTAAGATACCAACTGTCTGTGTTTAAACCTGAAACCCTTTCCACATCCCCACACATTCATCCCACTGTCATATGAGATGAATATATAACATATCAACTGTATACCATATGTATTTATATCATATGTACTTTATACCATATACAAACACACACACACACACACACACACACACACACACACACACACACACCCCTCCATCCCTCAAGGCTCTGCACAAAGGTATGCTCTTTGGGGATCCCTCCATGACCCTCAGGCGCCGGGGTCTACAGCCTGCAGTTCTGTCCACACACCCTGGTGCACCTGCCTTCATTCTCTAGTCATTTCAGGCACCAAAGAACAGCAGAACCATAGCTCATGAAGGTCAGAAGACCCAAAGATCTCAGGGGATTTCCACCACAGCCCAGAGAAAAACCCTTTTACTAGATCCACCTCTGCTTAAGGACGTTTAGGAGAGGGGACTTCATCAAGCTGGAGGCAGGCTTTTCTCCAACAGACTGTTCCCTCTGTTTCCCGAGAACGTAATCCGCTCTGCCTTACCCAGTGGGCATGTGTATGCAGGCAGTGTCACGTAGTGTGTGCCTGTTTCACACCCGACACTATGGATTCACCTCTGCGCCCACCGTTCCGTGTCTGAGCATGGCTCCGGACAGTCCCATCTACTGTGTGCGCTGCACTCCGTCACATTACATGTCATTCACTCATTCGTCTGACAAAGGTTAAGGGGCCACATGCTGTGGGCTGGAGGTGCCTGGGGCTCGGCAGGAAACAAAGTCCTTCCCCTCGTGGAACTCACACTCTCATGGGTAAAACACGATAAACATGGATATGACATGATAACCACACAGCCGTGACGTTGTGGAAAAGGGTAAGATCTTACCAATTTCTCTGAGGACAGTGAAACTCTGGAAAATGAAACAACTTGTCCAAGGTCACAGAGACAGCCAGAAATGGAGCCATGGTGCCACCCGGGTCTAACACCCACACGCCAGCTCCTCGTTCCCAGGTGCGGGCGAGCATGGGAGAACGTGCAGGCTAGGAGCGGCTGGAAGCAAAGTATCTGCATTTCTCATGCTCTCCTCTTGCTCTACATCTCCAGCCCTTCTGACCAAAAGTTCCCATGAAGTGGGCACTGGAGAGTTGGTGAAGACACCAGTCCCTGGCTCCAAACCCACTGGAACAAGAAGAAAGAGCAGTGAAAAGACCCTCCCACAGAGCTCTGGGCCCCTCACCACGCAGCCGCATTTGGGCATTTGCCACCTTAGGGGCCAGGGAGGGAAGCTGGCAGGGAGTCAGACCCAAGGTCTAAGCCCCAGAAAAATTAACGTCAAACCTCAGGTTCTCTCTTCTATTAAAATTAAAAAGTAATGTGGTGTAGCTTGGCTTTACAGTTTGGGTGTGATTTTGCGAGGCAGCCGGGGAAGGGGTGCGTGGCATTCTCCATGTAGGACAGCTTGAGCAGTAATGGAGGCAGAAACGAGTGTTATGATCAGGAGACAGTAGAACCCACCTGCGGTGAACGAGGCAGTGAAGAGCAGGATCCTGGGTGCTGAGAGACCTTGGTTTTCGGGGCTGCTTCACTGGAGGCCACTGCGGTCATGACAGGTCGTATACAGGCCTCAGAGCTCATCTACGCCCACTTTCTCGCTCAACTGAAGAACACAAGGTCTTTCTTTCATCGGACTGGAAATGAGAAAGCCAAGAACCTAAGAGGTCAAATCTCTGTCACAAACCATCCTGAAACGCTGGCTCTAAGGGCCTGCTATTGGCCACCCCCCGTCCCCAAATGGCCAGCCCACCCTGGCCCAGCCCAGAGCGGCTTCCTGAGCAGACACAAGCCTCCCACTCTCAGACTGGAGTGGAAAAGCCTGGCACTACTGAGTCTCTGCCCTTCACCAAGCACTGCCCTGGGTAATTCACCAAAGTGCTAGGAACCACGATCTCCTCGAAGTTAAAATCAAAGCCACATGACGAAACCGGAATGGGAATCCCATCTTTCCAACCCCAATGCCTTACCTTTAAAACGCCCTTCTCAGGAACACCAGCCACTCCCTCCAAGACCTGGCACCCTCTGGGAGCACCTGAGAGAGGCAGATCCGTCCCAAGGGAGCAAATGTTGAAAGTAGAAGGATTGGGTTTCCAGCTGACAAACAGGTGGAGAATGACAGAAATAGACCCCCCAGGAACCATGAGCTTGTTGCTGGGAGCTCCTGGGGCGAGCAGAGCAGAGAGGCGTGTCAAGTCACAGACTCCCAAACTCCTGGCAAGCAGAAGGCTCTTCTCGTGGAGGGGCCTGGACGGACCAGCACAGCAGTGAGCAGGGTGAGTCCCGGTGTTGGGGCTGATCGGGTATCTCTCAACTCTGAGCAAAAGCTCTGGGGTGCTGAGTGCCTGCAAACCCTCATCCGCCCTTGCATGGCCCCCAGTCTGCAGCAGCTCAGCCAGCTTGCGTTCCTCCCTGGCCTGTGGTTGACACAACAAGCAAGGCTCAGAAATGGAAGTGTCAGGCCAGGCCTCACAGCCGGTTGGACCTACGGCAGCACCAAGCCCAACTGAGTCACCTCTCCAAGGGGAGGACTGCCTGGAACCGTGATCAGAGGCTCCGAGTCCAGGAACCACTCTCTAAAGATGGAAATCCATGATGGGGGCGCTGGGAATACACTATTTTACAAGCAAGGGTACCTGTGAAATCCCAGTGTCTGGGTCTGCACAGGGAGGGACTGGCACTGCCTTTGGGTGACCCTGAGGGAGGCAGGAGCCCCGGGTTCCTGAGTGTCATGTCAGCACCCTGGCCAGGCCACTGTCGGCTCTGGGTTACTGCTCCCAACCCCACCCCGCTAGCCTCCGGCTGCGGCCACAATGATCGATGGTGCTCCTCCCCTCCCTAAGAACCCTCCAGCAGCTCCCCATTGCCCTCAAGACAAATCTTTCCAGGTGGCTGTGTGACGGGCCCCCCCACCACTTGCCTTTCAGCTTCTCATGCCCAGTCCCACCAAAGTGGGCTTTGTTTAGTAGCTTGAACAGATGAGGCTGCCCCCTCCCCGCCATTGTCTTTGCCAGACCCATTCCTGCCCATCCCTCAGTTCTCATCCAGCTGTCACTTCGAGGACCCTCCTCTGATGGCCGAGCCCAGGCCGGGCCCCCTGGCTGTGAGTGCCCATCGCCCACTGTACCTCCGTCATCCTGCTTAGCCCTCCCTGGTGCCCACTTAGTATCCGTCTCCCCCTGAAAGAAGAAGCGTGGCAGGACAAAGCCCCTCCTTCTCCTGTTTACCACTCTGTCCCCAGCACTGAGCACAAAGAGAGCAAGATCAGTGATCTTAGTTTGGGGACAGCTCCAAAAAAGGGTTGTTGAACGAACGAATGAATGAATGAATGAATGAATGAATCTATCATTCACTGAAACTCCTGAGGCCAAGGCATAAAAAAGAAACTTTAAGGTGAGTATCTGCTGAGAAGGAAGACTACGAAGTACTCACAGGGGCTGAGGAAGGAACCCCAGAATCCCCAGCGTAGCCTGCGGACAGGTGGGGTCGCTGACCCAGGCCAGTCCTCACCAGTCCTCACCCCAGCTCCATGGGTCACCACCGCTGGGCAGCTCCTAAACTGGGACCAAGCCACAGACATGAGGAGAGCCTAGAGAACTTTGATCAAGAGCCCACCGCCTGGTTCCCTGGGGCTCTCTCTCTCACCTGACTCACCAGGGACGATGGGGTGTGCGTGTCTATGTGTCTGTGCGTCTGTTCGCATGCGCACTCTGCCATACTCCTAATTACCCCAACACATGCCCTTGTATCCGCAGAGTGGATGGAAAGAGGGTCTGTGTGTTTCTTCTATGGCTGCCCAGTGACCCATGCAGCTGGATCGTGGACAAACTGCAGGAACCAAGCAGCTGGCCTCCCTCCGGTCTGTCCCTCAAAGTGGTAGCACCTGGCCGCTCTCAGGTGCTGGATCCTACCTTGGCTGTTCCTGATCTGCCCCTCTGGCTACGGCCTCTGCCCTTGTCCACCCTGCTCCAAGTCCCAGCACGTTGTCCCCAGGAGCTGCTCCCCTACCCTGACTCTCTCCGGTGCTCACTGCATTCTGGCTAAGGGCAGCCACCCGGGTGCGGGACTGAGAGTGGTGAAGGCACTGATTCTCTGGGTTGCCCCTGTCCAGATACGGTTTGGCAATGGCTGCAGTGGCCCTCTGCCCACAGCGCCCACCAGGCCCCCTTCCACAACTGCAGGTCTAATGGTTTCGGTAACAGCTCCCTCCCCTCACCCCTTCAGGCTGAGGGTGCTTACAGCTCCCACTGTGCACTCCCAAGGGGCTTCACCACCACTTGTGGGCTCCCCTTCAGCTTGCTGTACCTTGTAAATAGCCCCCTTTTAGTCTCTCTTTACCCGCCTTCTTTGAGTCTCTCTTTACTCGACTTCTCAGTGCGCCATCTTGTTTTGCTCAGATACAAATTCCAGAGAAGCCCCAAGTCCCCACACTTGAACAGTTGGAGAGAGCCTTAAAGGCCAGCGTGGCCTCCCAGACCCTCCTGAACTCTCTGTATTCACATAAATTCCCTCTTCCATGGAGAGTTGCTGCTAAAGAACACACCTGCTAGAGAACCGATGTTGACCTCTCCAGAATGTCTACACTCCATCATCCCGTCCTCCTTCTAGCTCAGCTCCATTACCGTGGTAGGGAACAGGGGTTCCAGCATTGGGGGTGAGGAGGAGGAGCCAAAGCACAAGCTGGAGGAGGGGCCAACTGTAATGAAAATCAATGACACAACACTACACTCCCCTTTAATTCTGTGACACACACATTTGCCCTCAACTCCCCTGATGCTTGCACCCCAGGTCCTGGTGAGCAAAATATCCCCGTGAAAGAGGTTTTGAACCTGTTCACACACGGAGAGACATGTGCACACACATACACTTCCACAAACACTCTCACACACGTACACATAGCCCTTCACACATGTATGCATACATACATGCCTAAGTATGAACACTTATTCACATGTACACACATACGTAAAGGTAGAGCCCACATTTGAAAAAATACACCAAACTCTCACTTCCACCCCAAGTTTCAGTAAGGTTCATGAGTCTTCTAGCCAGCTTTCCGCAAGGACACATCTGGCTTGGCCCTGAGCAGAGTGGCTCACCTAAAGCAGGGACAGAAGGAGAAAGCAGAGCCAGCATTTCATAAAATCTTAAAACAGATCAACAGAAAAGCCCAGTGAGACTTCTTAGCTCAACACTACCCAACAAGCGTTCCAGCAAACATGATTCCCTGAGCTGCTCTATGAAAAATAAAATTCTGCAGTCCAGGGAGTTGGGGAACATAGCCCGCCATATCATCCCCTCTCAGAGAATCCCAAGGCTCTGTGAGGTCCTGAAGAAAAGGTTCCTGCTAAAGGTCATTTTGCCTAGTATTTCAGTGATAGATGATAGGTAGACAGATGGACAGAGAGATAGATGGTAAATACGGGAGAGTGGAAGGAAGAGAGTGGGAGAGAGATTGACATTGATTTTGAAGTTAAACTCCATGGAACACACCTTTAAATAACACTGACCCAGAGCAACCATTTTCATAAGAAACAGAGGCTCAGAAAGGGCTTTGCCCAAGGTCACACAGCTCGTAAAAGACAAAGGTGGGACTAGAACCCAGGCCTCCTCATGTCCAGGTTCACACCCCTTCCAACAGGCCCTGTTCCATTTTTTTATTTAACTCTAATCCCCAGGAGTTCTGGGAATCAAAGAGATCAATGCTATTTTCAAAACTAACCCTGGTGTTTGTGACTGTACTTGGCGACTTCATGTGGCTTCCCTCCCAGGCACACCGTTTGCTGAGGAAGAAGCCCCTTCCTGCACCCCAGACTCCCAGGTCCACTGTGAGGGGTGGCAGGGCCCAGGGCCAGGCCTGATGTGCAGTCCTGCCTCCCGCAAGGGCAGGGGCCTGGATACCCGGATCCTGCTACTCTACTTGAGGTGGGGAGGTAGGCTCCCTGACGGGTAAACCCAAAGAGGACAAGAGCTCACCGTGCCATCCCCAGGGATGGGGTTGGAGAAATGAAAGCTGAGGTCTAACCTAGGCCTGGGTGCGCAAGCCTTCCACAGAGCTAAAACTAGAGCTCTCCTCCCGCCCCTCCTCCCTCAGCCAAGGTCCTGGCACCCTGCCTCCCACATCCTATCCCCTGAGCTCCGAGCCACAGTGACCTCTCCCTCGCTGCGCACTCATGGCCCAGAAAGATGCCCAATGCCCTCAGTGGGCAGGCACCCCCACTGCCCCCCCGCCACACTGTCACCGGGGTACGGCTGCCTAAGGCTTCCTGCAGGCACACCCTGTCTCCCCACGAGGCCTTGAGACTTCCAAAGCGCAGGGCAGGCCCTAATTTCAGCTCCCTCCCGCAGGGACAAGTGCTAGGCTCTGCAGGGTGCGTGCACGGAAGGAGAAGAACTGCCTTGCGTTGCCGGCCTGCGGCCTGGCACACAGCAGGCGCAGAGGTCCTGGGGTTAATCGGCAACTTCCTCATCCAACAGCAAAAGAGAATTATGTTGGAGATCCGTCATAGGACAGAGAAGCCACGAGGAGTCGTCTTCTGGAGGGACTCTGGGATGCCACCCCATCCATCAGCCTGTGAGGGTCTCAGGTCCCTGAACAGCACAATGTGGGGTGCCGAAGATGTGTGCGGGCATTTCTGGCTCCTGAACTCTGATTCGATTATAGACTCACAGAGAGGGAGAGCCCAAGAGCTTCCCATTCTCCCCTCCAGCCCTTCAGCACAGCAGAAACTGAACAGAGACAACTGTGGGGAGAAGGCAGGGCTTGTGGCCAGGCTCAAACGGGGCATTACCCCTCCCCCGCTCAAGGTGCCTCCGCAGAGTAAATCTGGCAAGACACACTTCAGACCCAAAAGCCAGTGGCTTTTGATACCTCAACCAAAGTTCCATAAAATAGGAGGTTCAGCTGCAAAGACAGATTCTCCTGGCCTACATCCTCAGGAGGAGACGTGGACAGGAAGCTGTGGGGTAAGACTCATCTCCTGGTCTTTAGGCTAAGATTCCCCTTGCCAGCCATTTCTCCTCCTCACATGCCGGCCATTTCTCCTCCTCACATCTCCCCTGCCCCCCAGACCTCTGCAGGCTGTTGCTTGAGCCCACAGCTATGAGCAAGCCGCGATGCCCCCTGTGAACTCAGAAACCCAGCCCCCAAGTCTGGGCTCCAGCCCTCGCTCCCCCACCTTCCCCAGCCCCATCCATCTCTGAGGCTTTCTCTGCGGCTGGAATGGGGTGGGGGGCTACACCAGAGGCCCGCACTGTGTGGCACCACCGCTGAGACTTCTCCCTTTCCCAAGGAGCAGGGCCCCTGGGGGCAAGGGCAAGGCAAGCCCCTCCCCAGCGGATGGAGCAGAACAGAGAGTCAACAGCAACAGTGTTTATATCTGCTCCTTTGTCTGGGACACACAACCCAGTGCCTGAGGGCTTGCCAGGGTGGCCTATTGTCTGGCACTGTTTGCCTTTGGGGCGAGAGGTGCCCTGGAGTGGGAAGTGAGAGGCCCGGCAGGGGTGGGAAGCAGGGCCCAGGACCACACCAGGCAGCCAGCCTTGGTGCCAAAGGCCGTGGCTCATGAAGCCCCTGGGCAAGGAGCCAAGTGCCGCCCACTCTTCTGTCTGCAGGCTCAGATGACAGGACATGGCAGGAACTTCCCACCTCTCACGAAGACCCCTCAGAACCATTGTCTTCCCTCACCCAGGCCCCTCAGGGCCCCCAGATTGCTTCTCAGGGCTCACTCTCCCACCCCTGCACGCCCACCCTCACCCCCAACCCTAGGAAGTTAAGGAAGCTAAGAGACACTGCTAGTACTTGCCTGGAGGGGACAGAAACAGCTCGGGGAGAGCTAGGGGCCTGCTTCTGGGGCGACGTCCAAAGTCGGTCTGCACATGTGTTAGAGGCGGCTGGCCTTACAATTCCATCTTCCCCAAACCACCACCAGTCCCTTGCCCTCAAACCCAGCTCCTCCACAAGTGGCTCTTTCGTCAGGGCTACATCTGATCACACGTAAGCGCAGAACCACTCCACATCCAGCCTTAGCTGCTCCTAAACTGAACGAGGCAGCCTGTCACCCGGATCTGGGGGACCCTGCGCAAGTCACTCCCTCTTTGATGAAGAGGGGCTGGATTCCTGGATCTCTAAGAGCCCTTTCAGCTTCAAAGTCACAGAACCAGAACCAGAACCGCAGGGCGAGGATCTTAAGCCCTCCTAGACAGCAGAGTGGAAACTGATACTACAGGAATGCAGCAGGAAGGATCCTGCCTTCGGCCAGAGACAATCCAAGCCACCAACCAATACACGGTTCTGGGCAGGTGTCTCTACCATAGTTTGTGCATAGACCACACTCAGCTGTACACCACATGCTGCATATTATCACACTGTAAGGTGTGATACACATTTTGAAGTATATTCCACACTTTGGGGTATACACACACTTCAGGGCATACAGACACTTTGCAGCATGTAACACTTTGTGTAGATCTACACACTTGGGCTATATCCCATACTTTGTGTATCTACCACATTCCCTGTAGAGACGTCCCTGCTGGGAGCATTCCCTAGTGTTAATGTGACTCTGGTGAGGCTCTGAGGTTCAGAGTGCAGACCCTGGAACCAGATAAAGTTGGGTATGATGCATTTCCACCAGTTGTTAACCTTCAGCAAATCACTTGCCCTCTGAGATTCAGTTTCCTCACCGGTACAAAGGAGATAACAATAGTACCTACCTCACAGGGACTGGGGCGGGGGGAGATTAAATGAAGCAGAGCCCATAATGGGCTCACCACAGCCAGCAGCACACAAGAAACACCTGGTAAAGGGCACCTGGGGGGCTCAGTTAAGCTTCAGATTAATGTCCTCTGGAGTCATATCTGGGTCGTGAGCTCCAACCGGAGTTGAGCCCCTTGTGGAGCCCCTCCTCTGCTTCCACTTGGAGCCCTGCGATGGGCTCAGCAAGGGCTCTGCTTCCGGCCAGGCTCGCTGGGAGTCTGCTTCTCTCCCTCTCCCTCTGGCCCTCCCCCCTCATTGCACGCATAAGCACGCTCTCTCACGCCCTAAAACAAATCTTTTAAAAAAAAAAAAGAAACACTTGGTAAATGGTAGCCTTGCCATTGCTCACACTTTCAAAGGTGAGTGTTTTATAATGTAATGCACTGTTCAATTTAAAATTTTTAATTGAAAAATATATATATATATTCGGATGTTCCCGTAAAGCTTTGGAAACTCAGGTAACAGACAGAACCATTTAATTCATATTTATTTCACATTTGATCTGTAAACTTTTTATTAAAAAAAAAATCCACTGTCATTAGCAACGTGTGCTGCCATTAGTTTGTCTTTAGTGAAATAAGAGCGCAGGCCTTAAAGAGTCTGTCTAAAACGTGTAGAAACTCCGATGTAAACACGAGGTGTCCGCCCTCTTCCCTTGATTTTGGGAGTTCATCAATGACATGATCTCAACCAGAAAAGCAGGGGGGAAAGGACAACACTTTGATACCTAACAGCTCCCGGGACAGGAACTGTACAGTTTGGCAGGCTCATTTGTCTTTTCAAACTGTTTACCTTGGGCAAATTGTATCAGGTTTGCTTCTTCCACATAATTTCCACTCTTCCCTCTAAAAACAGCAGCTAAAAGATTTTTTGCAGTCAGCACTTCTGGAGAAGGAGGGGCAGGTGCACAAACATACAAGATAGAAACATACATATTCTTCAAGCAGTGGCCCTGGAGAGAGGGAAGGTGGGAGAGAGGGAGGGAGGGAGGGACCCACGAAAGAGATACTTTTAAAGTGAGTTACTGGGGTGAAGGGTGCATCAGAGGATAATGGCTTTATACACAGGGCTGCTGCAAGGCAGAAAGGTTCATTTACTTCTGTCTTGGTCCCTCCTTGTAATATTTACATAGGAAAAGGCAATTATGCTGTTAGGCACAGGAAAAAAAATGGACAGAAATCTTTTCCCCCTCAGGAAATCTCAAAGCAGGTCCAGGCCCCAGGGACAGTCACCAGCTGCTGGTGAAAAGGACACAGAAGGAGGTAATGACACCAGAAAAGGGCTTGCATTGCAAAGGGGCTTGGCCTGAACCGAAGGACAATGTGTCTGCCTCAAAGGCATCTCCAACAGCATCAAAAGCCCAGACATCCGGGACCCTAGCGTGTACTATCAAAAATAGTGTATATTTACAGTGGGGGATGGGAGGATGGGCAGGGCTGCCCTGAGCATTTGTTTAAAAACAGAGTTAGGGGAAGGGGGAAAGCAATTAGCCGGGGCTCAGTAACCCCCATCCGTTAATCCTTTGTGAGCCCTACCCTCTGGGGTCCGTTCAGTGCTTGCTTGCTCTGATCTGCATTGACAGCTGGCCTCAGGGGAGGTAAAAAATACCTTTAGAAAGCAATACTAATTAGGGGACTCCCAAGAACCCAGGAAGATCGCGCCAAGTCACAAGGGGCCCTAACAACTACTGGGGGGCCTGCGGCCCTCCCAGCCAGTTCTTTTCCCGGGGTGGGAGGGGGCCAGGGTAGGGGGGAGAGCAGAGGCCCACAGGAGGCCACAGGGCAAGGCCTGGCCAGGAAACACCGAGTAGGCAGGACCCGGGTTTCAGTGCGCAGGGACTGCACAGACGAGCCCCTCGATCCCCGCCGACTGCAGTGGGCGCCAGTCTGTTCGCGGGTCGCGGACCGGGCGCTCACACGATCCGTTTCCTGTCGCCCCGGCAGAGGATCTTCTTGAAGGCCCGGCGGAAGTCGTGGTTGAAGATGGTGTAGATGACCGGGTTCAGCGAGCTGTTGCAGTAGCCGAACCAGAAGAAGAACTTGAAAAGCGTGCGCGGCACGGAGCAGCCCACAGCCGTGAGCGTGTAAGTGAAGAAGAAGGGGAACCAGCACACCACGAACACGCCGATGACCACGGCCAGCACGAACGTGAAGCGCTTCTCGCGGTTCTGCCGCCCGCGCCAGCGCGACGCCTTGGCGCCTCCGCCACGCTCCTCCCCGGGCCCCGCCGCCGACGCCCCGGGCCCTGTGGCCCCCGGCCCGCGCCGCGGCAGGCTGTCCCCGGGCTTCACCTGGCTCGCCCGGGCCTTGCCCTTGGCCCGGGGGCCGCCGCGCTCCGACCTGCGAGGCCCCGGGGGCCGCTCGGCGTGCTCGGACGACGAGCTCTCCTCCAGGTCCAGCGCGTCAGCGTCGCGCGGCCCGGCCGGCGCGGGCTCCCCCGGGGCACCGTTGAGCTGGGCGGGCAGCAGCTCGGGCTCGGCGCCCACGGGGCCCACGCCGCGCTCCGGGCCCAGGCCATTGGGCCTGCGCTCGGCGGCCCCCGGCGGCGCGGCGTTGGCGTCCGGACCCCGGCGGCTGGGCGGCACGCGGGTGCGGCGCTTGGCAATCTGGTAGATGCGCACGTAGACCAGGATCATGATGAGGCAGGGCGCGAAAAAGGAGCCGATGCACGACGAGATTACGTACCACTTCTGGTCGTTGATCTCGCAGCGCGGCTCCGCCGGCTGCGGGCCGCCGCCGCCGCCCTTCTTCTCGATGGAGATGAGCGGCGGGAAGGAGATGACGGCCGAGATGACCCACACGGTGACGATGATGGCCTTGATGCGGCGCGGCGTGCGCTTCAGGTTGTACTCGATGGCCTGCGTGATGGACCAGTAGCGATCCAGGCTGATGGCGCACAGGTGCACGATGGACGAGGTGCAGAAGAGTACGTCGAGCGCCAGGTAGATCTCACACCACGCCTTCCCGAAATACCAGTAGCCCATGACCTCGTTGGCCAGCGAGAAAGGGATGACGAGCGTGGCCACCAGGATGTCGGCCGAGGCCAGAGACACCAGGAAGAGGTTCTGGGGCGCCTTCAGCGCGCGGCTTGTGAACACCGCGATGATGACAAGCACGTTGCCGAACACCGTGAGCAGCATGAGCAGGCCGGCCAGGCACACCAGCGTCAGCGTCACCTGCAGGGAGTAAGGGGTGGCCCGGGGGCCGCCCCCTGGCGCCTCGGTCCCGTTCCAGCTCGTGTTGCCCGCGTCCGGCTGCAGGGAGCCCATGGGCGCGAAGCTGCCCTCGGCCAGCGGCTGCTCCTGGCGGAACATGAACGCGGGTGCCCGCTCGCCTGGGCCTGCTGCCAGCTGCCTTCCGGCCCGGCGCCCGTGGGTCCTCCTCTTCCTCCCGCGCCCCGCTCGCCCTGCCGCGCCTCACATGGGGAGGGGGCCGCAGGGACGCCGGCCCGAGCTGCCGGGGGATGGGGGGCGCTAGCAGCCCATGGGCCCGGCTCCCGCGAACGGCGCCCGGCCTGCGCTTGTGGCGCTCGTCGTGGGCGCCTTCTCCTGCCCAGCTCAGCACAAGTTTTATTTCTAAGCGGCGGGAGAGAGTAGGTCGAGCCGATGGGGAAAGGGAGAGTTATTCTTCAAGAAGGGAGAACAGAAATCATCGGTGGCCTGATCACTTGGAGAGATGACAGAAAATTTAAAATCTATCTCTATCTTGACTCTCGAGCCTGAGCGAAAGCAAGAGGTCTTACCGTGTGCGGGGCCCGCCCCCACCCCGGGAGGCAGCCGAGGGGCGCTGATGCGGGCCTGGGGTCCTAGGTCTGTCTTCTTACATCCCCGAAACAGCGATTACCGACTCCTTCGCTTTCCCCCAGACGCGGCGGTGCCGGCCGGACCCGGGCTGGGGCCGGGGTGCGGACTCTGCCGCCTCTCCCGGAGCGCCGCCGGACTTCCAAAGTTGCGTGCCCAGCTGGGGCTGGGGCTCAGCGCGCGGAGCTCGGGGGTGGCGGCGGGGCGAGCCGTGTGCGGGCCGCATGAAGACTCCCCCGTCCTCAGGTGGGCCGGGGCAGGTGGGCGATCGGCCCTCCCGGAGCAGCGGCCGAGGCACAGGGTTTCTTGGGCGTTGGCCCGGCGAGCGGCGGGCGCTGAGTGCAGCCGGCCGGGCCGGGGTCCGAGGGCAGCGTGAGTTGGGGCAGGAACGCAGGGCTAGGGGAAGAAGGTGCTGGGGGTGGCCGGGCGGCGGCGCGCCGGCTGCTGGGCGTCTGCAGCGAAGCCCGGGCCGCTGCTGCTCCGCCGCGCTCACCGTGAACTGGTTTTATAGCCCCAGGATCAAGCTGGCGTTGCGGAGCAGCCGGCGTCAGCCCCCACGTGGGAAATCGACCCTCCCCCGCCCCTTGCGCCTCCCCTCCGCGGGTCTAGCGCCCGCGCTCCGCGTGGGACCTTGGGGAGCGCTGGCCCCCTGGCCGGACGGGCTCTTTGGAGAGGCGGGTACCTGGAGCTAGGGGTTTAAAGAGCGTGCCCAGGGAGTGGGAGCGGCCCCTGCTGGGAATTGGCCGAGCAGCTCCGGGCCGGCCCAGTAGAAAGCAGCGGGCCCCGGGGAGTGACCCCATCAAGCTGGGTCCTGGGAGGGAAGAGAGTTGGGGACCCTGGCCCGAATCGGGAGCAGCAAACACCGGTACCAGGGGCATCCGAAGCAGCCTGGTCCTGGCGGCGAGGCGAGAGGGGTGCTGGTGAGAAGGAAGGCACGCGTTCGCCTCGAACCCCCTGGGGCGGAATTGGGAAGTACACCCCGGGGAGCGGGACCCGCCCGAGGCCAGAGATCCGATCCGGGGAGAGGAGGCCACGTGTGGTCTGAACCACAGAGGAGTGTGCGGGACACAGGCAGCCGGGGGTCCGGACCGCGCCCCACTTCCACGGCGGTGAAGAGGGGTCCCGGAGGCGGCGGCCACGCTGCACGACTGAGCGAGGGCGCACTGACACCTGCTGGCAGCTCGTCGCCACGGCGGCCACGCCAGGCGCTTGCTTCCGCCTCTGCAGTCCTTTGCCTACAGCGCCTTCTCCTATTTCAGGACAAGTTTGGGTTCGAGCTCAGGAAAGGAGAAGCCAGATTTTAAACTGCACTTTGTCACGTTGCAGAAATCTTCCTAAAGCATACGCGTTGTGTGTCGGGAGTGGGAGTTCGCCTGAGAAAGTCACGTTGGGAAGGGCGCAGCCGGCCATCCGAGCCCGGGACTGGCATCCCATCCTGGCCAAGGCACAGCCCACCGTTCCCTCAGATCCTAGAGGCCTGGAGTCTCCCCTAATGATGGCCCAGTTCTAGCCCGCTATGAACCATTTTATCTTTGTGGAGGCAGGAAAGCTGGACTCCAACCCCCCCCATTCCAGATGCATACACACGGTCTTTTAGTTAAGGAGGGGGGTGCTGGTCAAAAGAGGAGAGAATCTTTTCCATGTTCTTTCTGACGGGAATAGCATGGAGCAAGGTGAATGGCTAGTTTTTCTTGGCATGCTGGTTGCCCTACAATAGATCTCAACAATTGCTAGAGTACCAGTTTGTTTTGTGCTATCTGCACGTTTCAAATCAGCAGGCAGTTTAAGGGTAAGCCCGGGAAGATAGGAACTGTTAACAGGAGAGATTAACAGAGAAGGTAAAGAAAAGTCGCCTTATTGAAGGACCCGATTAAGCAGAATACCTTATGCAACCACCTAAGCTGGAAGTTCAAGATCCAGCAGATCACCTCTCTGTGGGGCAGGGTGCAGGCTCAGGTCTGGCTCGGGGATCGGGATGAATGCAGGGCGGGCGGTGAGCATCACATTCAGCTCCAGCTGATGTCTATGGCCTGCACCAGTGATACAGTCATTGAAGTAGCTGCTCTGGGTGCACACAGGAGGACTATATTTTTTCAAAGTACTTCACAGATGTCTCATTTGACTTCAGTACTTTTATCTCCCAATCTCTGATCCAGTTGGGTGACCTCCTCTACCAGTCTTAATTCCGAGGAGCCAGAAGGCTCTTTTCTGGAGGATCTAAAGGAAGCTGAGAAGACAGAATTTCCTCCCTCTGTTGAGCTCATCACTTCCCATCTTCTGCTCAAATCTCAGCTCTGAGTCTCCTGGCAGGGGGCAGAATCATGGCACAGGCTCGGTTGCCCAGGTGAATACACTTATTTTTGCACAGCAACCAGGAGCCCCTAACTTCAAGTATGAATGATGAGAGAGACAAGAATCCAAGGCCGAGGCAGTCTGGGGCTCGAGGTGTTGTTCACAGAATTTAGGGAGGGAGTCCTAGATGGGCAGGGCTGTGCAGCTCCCTATCTGCTGCAAACATGCAGCTGTTCTCCCAGTCTTATTTCAGAAGCAAGAAGGAAAGTGAAAACCCAGGCCAAAGTATTTTCCTGTCTTGGATCTCTGCTTCTAGCCTGCGTATGACACCTCTTGTCACATTTTCTGAATGCTTCCCAAACAGCCAGTCAGTTCCTTAATTCCTGGGTTTGGAGTCTCTTCTATAAAATGAAAACAGGTCTTTCAAGGAACTAAGGTCTCTGAGACCAGCATACAACACTTACCGGCTTTGGCGAAGTACCTCATATGATCCTGTCCCGGGCTGTGTCCAGAGCCCTTCACCTGCAGAGTTCTTCCTCCTTCTTCTTGTACATGAACCTTATCACCAGAGGCTCTGCCTCCTTAGTTCGACGCATAGGGTCAGTCATCTGAGCTTAAAAAGCTAAGTGGGCACCATTATTTTTTGCTAGAAGATATAGTGCTGCACTCGCTGAATGAGACAGCAATGAGCAGAGAGAAATCCACAAAGACAGTACTTCTTAACCACGCCTGTATAGCAGCATTGCCTGGAATGTCAAAGACACTTATCAGTGCTCCACGGCACAATTATGATTCATCAGGTCTTGGGTGGGATGTAGCATGTGTATCTGAAAAGGTTGCTTGGCAGGTGCTGACAAGCACACTCAAGACTCACTGCCCTAAGCAATACATCTCTGGGGCAGGAGTGAGGAGCAACTGTCTTGGTGGGGGCAGGGAGGGAGCGGCCAAATGCCCTGAACACTTTCAGCAAGCCAATCTGTATATGCTCCAGATTGAGGATCACTGCCCTGGTGGGCCAACGGGACAGCCAAGGCGGGTATCACAGCCCTCAGGGATCTGAGGCAGAACAGGCGAGAGCCACTGCAATATGGAGGTTGACTTTCGTGGCTTGAGGAGTCACCTCTGGGCATACAAGTGGGGGTCCATCATTATTGCTACTATTAATAAAAATAAATACTGTTTATTAGCACTAACCCCGTACCAGGCACAATGCTGAGCAGTTTATGTACTATATACATTTTATATAATTCCCCAAAACAACCCTATAGTGTAGATATGACCTGCCTTTACAGCTGGGGAAAACAAGGCACAGAGAGAGAGGCTAAGTAGGGTATTCAGCCAACAAATAGCAGGGCCAGATCCGGACCCGAGGTTTCCTGATTTTAAGCCCCATTGAGCTTTATAACTGCCTTTCTGTGGGTGTCTGTCCTCTACCACACTGACAAAAGGAAACCTGCAAGAGATTCATCAGAAATGAGAGTGTTGACGAGCTGTCAGATCCTCCCTATGTTCTTTTCCTCCTAATCCATTGTGTGGCTGCTAGAGCAGGACATATAGGGCCAGACGTGTTCCTTCATTCCACATCTGATGTACCGCATGGGAGGAAGCATCAAGTATACTCTGCACAAGACTGAGCATTTCCCCATGGCCAGCCTGATGGAGAGCCAATGCCACAGTACTGATAATGTCCTCCCCTTGATGGAAGTCACAACTCCCTCTCATGGGCTCCCATACATATTTTTTTCATGGCTTGGGTGAACTTCCATTGCACTAGCTCCCCTGTTCACTTATATGATAGTATAGTAAGGGGAAAAGACTGTTCTGTTCATCTTTGTATTTCTAGAACATACCTAAAACAGGCTTTCTAGAAATCAAATTTCTGGAACCTACCCCTTGGAGATTCAACAGGACTATGGTAGGACTTGTATTTTTAACAAACACCTGAGTAACCCAATAAATACCAAAATGTAAGACACACTGGCATAGGTATTTGATAAATATGTGTGTGATGAATGCATGAAAGAATTAGTGAATGAATGGATCCTACTTTCGATTCGGCATCCAAGAAGGAAGAGGCCCAGAAGAAGGTGCCTAAGATGGCTAGCACTTCGTTCCAAAAAGAGGAATTAGTTGAGGTATCTTAACTAGTTCAGAGATACAAGATTCTCTCACATTCTATTTATCTATCTATCCATCTATCTGTCTCTTTTATTATCTCTCTATAGACTTTTTTCCTAAAAAAATGTAAGTAATGAGAGATGTTCTATTTATAACTATTAACTAGGCAATTTACCAATAAATGAAAGTTGCTTAAGCTAAATAATCTGTTTGTCCTGTAATTACATCTGTAATTAAAGGGTCAGGCAACACCAAAATGTACCTTGACTTCATCTAAAGGGAGTGAGGGAACTGGGTAGGAGGTGTTATTAATAGCTTACTTTTTCTTTTCCTCCCTCCTTCCCTTCCTTTCTTTCTTCCTTCCTTTCTTTCTTTCTCTCTTTCTCTCCTTCTCTCTCTCTTTCTCTCTTTCTCTCTCTTTCTTTTTTCTTTCTTTCTTTCTAAGCCTTGACTAAGAAAAAAACGACATGCCTCATTAGCTTGCGCTCCAGGCTGTGATATAACCCTCACGAATAGAAGTTTGGACACACTGGGCCCCTGGGTGGCTCAGTTGGTTAAGTGACTGCCTTCGGCCCAGGTCATGATCCTGGAGTGTCGGGATCGAGTCCCACATTGGGCTCCCTGTTCGGCAGGGAGTCTGCTTCTCCCTCTGACCCTCTTCCCTCTCGTGCTCTCTATCTCTCATTCTCTCTCTCTCAAATAAATAAATAAAATCTTTAAAAAAAAAAAAAGAAGTTTGGACACACCAACGTAGGCCACACACCCACGCACACAGACCATACTTAAACACACGTTCTCAATCCATCTGAACACAACGAGCAGGTGGGGAACACCATGTTCCCACTGCTGCCCCTGCCATGTGCACAGCTGGAACCAAATGCGCCAAGCTACAGACAGCTGTCAAGTCCCTGTGTTGTCGGCACGGGGGTGGTGGGAGGGCAGTTACTAGAAACAAGTTCTCCTGCTCCCTCTGAGCCATTATGTGATTCCTCCACTTTCTTGTGCCTGTGCTGGAGCCCTCCGGGATCACACTGTAGCCGAAGGTCAATGTAAGCCAAAAGAAAAGCAACAAGAGTGTTTTTCGGTGCTGCCTGGTTTCCCACCTTCCGTGCGTCTCCTCACTGCCTGCCGGACCAGTCCCGCTGGACCCACAAAAACAAGTGAGAAGTCCTGCCACTGCCTCTTTGTCTTTATCTCTAGAGTGCTAGCCCCTCTCACCATCATCCCTGGAAGATGAAGCCGGCTGTCTTCTGCCCCTGCAAGGGCCCCTGGCCAAGACCAGGAAGAGAGCACTGTGCCAGGATCGGCAATTCCTTCAGGATGAAAGAAAAGGCCGGGCTCCTCTCTGGCTCCTTGCTGCTGCCCACACACCCCCGCCCCCGCCCCTTCCCCCGCCCCCGCTCCCGGCCCCATGGGCCACGTTTGTGTTTCCAGGACAGTGTGACCGTGGAGGGCGGTGCCCATACGGGAACCTCGTCCTCACCTCCTGCAGTCCTCCAGGGCAGTCCCCACAAATAAGTGCCCTTTCCCACCACATCCATGTGACTATCTTGGCTGTTTTGTCCAGAAGCGTTAAGGAAAAGCAAACCTCGAATCAGTTATGTCACATGATGGCTATTCATTCTCAGGTATAACAGGTGAGCTAGAGTCACTGCGCCTGGGTGTAAAGGAGATATTTGTCACCAACGTTAATAACTCTTAAGCTAACATTCATTAATCTAGGTGGGTAAGGTGAATTCACCCTTCATGTTTACTCAAAGAAACCATGGAGACGCGGTGCCTGAAACATAACACACACACACACGCACACACATGTACACACACACACTATTTAAGAGGTGGTCTGGCTATCAATGCTCCCGGGAAATGTTTTCACAAACTCCAAAAGAAATCCATCTTTCTAACCAGAAAAATCAGAAAAGGGGTTCCTGGAAGCATCCAAATGATGGCGGCAGGGGAAGCCGACGAGAAGGGAGAAGGGGTCCTCTAAGTCCGTGTATGGCTGACCTCCCCTGTGAGCTGTGCATGCGTGTGACCGACAGAACGCGGCAGAGCAGAGCCTTCAAATGCTTCACTTTGGAAACAGTGGCCATAAAAGAAAAGACAAAACCTGGGATCTGAAACCAACCTTCACACAGAGATGTACTTGCTCAATCTTATAATACGTGTAAAATAATTTCAGAATTGCTTCTTCACCTATGCCACTACAAAAAAAAAAAAAAAAGAAAGAAAGAAAAAATCAAGCGCCTAAAAAGAGTTCAGAGGTTACAGTATGCTAAGTGAAAGAAGCCAGACACAAAAGTCATGTATTGTATGATTGCATTACATGCAAGGTTCAGAACTGGCAAATCCATAGAGGCCGAGAGCAGATTTGTGGTCGCCGGGGCTGTGAAAAGGCAAAATAGGGAGCGAGCACTTTTTGGGTATGAAGGTTTTTGTGGGGGTGATGAAAATGTTTCGGAACCAGAGGTGGTAGTTACACAACATTATGAAATAGTCACTTTAAAATGGCTCATTAAAAAAAAATAATAAAATGGCTAATTTTATGTTATCTGAATTTCATCTAAAATTTTTTTAAAGATTTTATTTATTTGAGAGGGAGAACACAAGGAGGGGGAGCTGCAGAGGGAGAGGGAGAAGCAGGCTCCCCACTGAGCAGGGAGCCCCACACAGGACTCGATCCCAGAACCCCGGGATCATGACCTGAGCCAAAGGCAGACGATTAACCAACTGAGCCACCCAGACGCCCCTCACCTAAAATTTTTTTAAAAGAGTTCAGAAATTGTCAGCAGTTCTCCCCTACCTTGCTCCCAAGACTGAGGGAATACAATTCCCTCGAGACAGTCAAATACAATTTTGTATGTTTGTTTGCTTCCAGTTTTTTCAGTTTCCCCTTCCTATTTACTTTAGATTGTGAATATGCAAAATATGCTTCCCAAAGTCAAAACTATACAAAACAAAGTGTCATCCCATCGTGACCCCTTCCACCCTCCTGCACCACCTCCACCACTTAAACCAGCTTCATTGTCTTCCTTCAATAAAGATAAGCAAACATTATCTCCTGTAAATCACTCTGTATCAGTTCATAAAGACCGTATTTTCATCTGCTTTTTTTCATAGCTGCATAGCATTCCATGGCTTATTCAACCAATTTCCTGTGCTTGGACATTTTGGTGGTTCCAATACTTTGCCATTATAAATAATGTAATGAATAACTTTGTGCTTGTGCACTTTCATTTTGCTGGAAACGGCTTGAGTTTAAATTCCTAGGAGCGGGACTGCTGGGTTAAAGGGCAGATGCGTGTGGAGTTTTGTTAGATATTGCTGCGTTTCCCTCCACAGGGCTTGCACCATTTTGCATTCTCACCAGTCACGTATGAGAGTGCCCATTTCCCCCAAGTCTTGCAAATGGAGCATATTGTCAAACTTGCAAATTTTGCAAACCTGATGGATGAAAAATAGTATCTCATTGTAGCCTTAATTTGCATTTCTCTTATGAGTACAGCTAAACATCCTTTCCAGATCTACATAGGTCAATTTTACATCTTTTTGTCAATTGTCTATATTTTTAGCTGATTTTTCTATTATTCTATTTAGCTAGTTTGGTCATAGAAAGGCTTTCTCACCTATGTTTTCTTCCAGTTACTTGTACAGTTTTAATTTTTACATTTAGATCTCTGATCCATTTAGAATTCATTCTTGCTTATGGTGGAAGTGCTGGGTCTAATTTTAACTTTTTCAAATAGCTGCCCACTTGTCCCAACACCATTTATTTAGAAGACCATATTTTCCTCAGTGATTTGAGACACTATCTGTATCATATACTAGATTTTTATATGTAAGTGAGACAATTTCTGAATTTTCTATACCAATCCACTGGTCTGTCTATACATGCACCTTGTTAAATCACATGTTAAATTTTGGTATCTCTTGGGGCGCCTGGGTGGCGCAGTCGGTTAAGCGTCTGCCTTCAGCTCAGGTCATGATCCTGGGGTCCTGGGATCAAGCCCTGTGTCAGGCTCCCTGCTCAGCAGGGGGGTCTGCTTCTCCCTCTCCCTCTGCCCCACTCTCTCATGTAAATAAATAAAATCTTAAAGAGAATAAAAGCTTTAAAATTTTTTTCAGTATATTTTATTATCTGTCTGATAAGGCTAGTCCCCTCTCATAGCTCTTCCTCTTCAGTGCTCTCCTCTATATTCTTGTATATTAATTTTTTCATAAAAACGTTAACATCAACTTGTTTTGCTCCATACAAACTCATAGGTATTTTTTGCACTAAAATTTTTTTAAAGATTTTATTTATTTACTTGATAGACAGAGACACAGCGAGAGAAGGAACACAAGCAGGGGGAGTGGGAGCGGGAGAAGCAGGCTTCCCGCGGAGCTGGGAGCCCAATGCAGGGTCAGTCCCAGGACTCCAGGATCATGACCTGAGCCGAAGACAGACACTTAACGACTGAGCCACCCAGGTGCCCCTTCACTAAAATTTTTAAAATTCTTTATTTAAATTCAATTTAGCTAACATATACTGTATTATTAGTTTCAGGGGTAGAATTCAGTGATTCATCAGTTGCATATAACACCAAGTGCTCATTACATCAAGTGCCCTCCTTAATGCCCATCACCCATTTACCCCATCCTCCAAACCCCCCTCCCCTCCAGCAATCCTCAGTTTGTTTCCTAGAGTTCAACATCTCTTATGGTTTGCCTCCCTCTCTATTTTCATCTTATTTTATTTTTTTCTTCCCTTCCCCTATGTTCATTTGTTTTGTTTCTTGAATTCCACATATGAGTGAAGTCATGTTATTTGTCTTTCTCTGACTGATTTCACTACCCTCTAGTTCCATCCAAACCATTGCAAATGGCAAGATCTGATTTCACTACCCTCTAGTTCCATCCAAACCATTGCAAATGGCAAGATTTCATTCTTTTCACTCCAAAAAGGAATCCTGTACCAGTTAACAATCACTTTCCATTTCCCTCACTTCTCCCAGCCTGGGCAACCAGTAATCTACTTTCTGTCTCTACAGTTTTCCCTCTGTTGGACATTTCATGTAGACGGAATCATAAAATTTGTGCCTTGTTTTGACTGGCTTGTTTCATTTAGCTTTTCACTGTTTATCCATGTTGTAATATAATCAGTATTCCTTCTTTTTCATTACCAAATACTATTCCACTTTGTGGGTACATCACATTCTATTTATTAATTGATGATTAGTTGATTGTTTCCACTATTAGCTATTATTAAGAAAGCTGTATGAATATTAATGTACATGTTTTTATGTAGATGCATTTTCATTTCCATTGGATATGTGTATCTAGGGGTTGGGTCATCTAGTAGGTCTATGTTTAACATTTTGTAACTTCCAGACTCTTTTCCAAAGCTTCTGCACCATTTTACATTCCCACCAGCAATTACAGCATTCCAGTTTCTTCACACCCTCACCAATGTGCGCTATTAACTTTTTTTTTTTTAGATTTTATTTATTTGACAGAGAGAGACACAGCAAGAGAGGGAACACAAGCAGAAGGAGAGAGGGAGAGGTAGAGGGAGAAACGGGCTCCCCACAAACAGGAAGCCCGACAAGGGGCTCCATCCCAGGACCCTGGGATCACCTGAGCCGAAGGCAGACGCTTAAGGATTGAGCCCCCCAGGTGCCCCTAGCTGCCTTTATTATAGCCACCCTAGTGGGTGTGAAGTGGTATCCCATTGTGGTGTGCATACTCTCTCCCCTTTTTTGGATCACATCCTTTCTACTTTGCCAGAACATTTAATAGTTGCATATTCTTCTTTACTCTCACTCCTTCCTTGTTTTAATCTCAATTCTATAATTAAATATCCAAAATCCTCAGTTGGTACTTGTTTTTTCAACTTTTGACTGAATAGTACACACCATCTACAGGATTCTTCAGAAAGGACACATGTTGATGGTATCACCCAAGATCTTGCACATTCAAAACTGCTTGCAGCCTTGATACTTGAAGAACAGCTTCCATGGATACAATCATGGCTCACACTAGATTTCTTCAAAATGATGTTCCACTGTTGCTGTGATTTGCATGTTGTCTTTGAGAACTGATGTCTCTCAGTCTCTTGTCTTTGGAAATTATCATTTGGCTGGAGGCTTTAAGAACTTCTTTAAATCTTTAAGTCTAATAGTTTTGCTATAGTCTCTGAGTCCATTGTTCTGGTCAATTTTCCTGGGTACCCTGGGCCCTTTCAATGTGTACACACAGATCTTATTTCTGGAAAGTCATCGGGTGGCCTATCAGGTCTTTACTTGTATTCAGTATTTTGGCATTTACTGTTGAATTTCCTCTTGTTGGGGTACATTTATCTGTGCTTCTTAAGCCTCCCATTCCCTAGTCTCCACACTCACAAGCTTGCAGCAACAGCTAGAAATGAAAATTCCTTTAGAATTTGTTTTCTATCTCCTAGTCATGCTGAAGATGTGGGTTGTGTGTGGTTTTATTAGGTCTTGCTAATTTATGAAAGGTCGGGGACAGGTATGGAGGGCACAGGGGTGCTGGGGAAATTCAAAATCAGGCAGCTGCCTCGTTCTCCACACCTGGAAGTTGTCAACCAGGCTGAAATAAAGTCCAGAGGTAAGTCCAGGCTAAAATACAAAAGCAAATCAGACCCCCTCAAATGCTATATAATAACATATATAACCTGAGCTATATGTTCTGCTGTATTTAAAACCTCCTTCTATTTAAAAGTTTTGGCTGCAAATGGGCCTGATTTTTGCAATATTGTGATATACTTTATGATAGCAGAAAGGCCCTCTAAGGAACCAGGACTGTGAGTCCTCTCCACCATCCCAGCTGACTCTGTTTCCAGGTAAAGGGGAAGGTGCTGATAGGAGTATTCAAATCTCTGATTTTTAGATGAAGAAATGAAGATGGATAGAGGCAGAGCAACAGAGAATGTCACTGAATTAACTCAAATTGAGGTGATTGGATTTTATTTCAATGATTTTCACGTAACATCTACATTGGCCCTTGAGGTTGTATGCAACGATATTCATCGGTATCTTTTAATATACACACACACACGCATCTGTACACACACACACACACACACACACACACACACACACACACACACACACACACACACACACCACAATGGCTGACAGGAAAGTTACCTAAATGTGATTCCTCATAAGGCTTTTTTTTTTTAATTTCTAAATTTAAGCTGGAAATTTACTTTAAGACTCTTGGCACTCTTGAAACACACAGGCCTGTATTTGAATCAGTTCCTCTACTTTCTTACCCTGCGTCCACACAGATGTCACTTAACGTCTGTGAACCTCAGTTTTAGCATCTGTAAACTGGGAATAATAGAACTTGTTTCCTGTGGTAGGAATTAGATGAGATGATGCACATTAAGTGCTTAATAATACTACCATATACGAAGGGCTAATTAATGATATGTATCATTACTAATATTGCTAATTATTTCTTACTCTCTTCTACATAAGTGGTAAACAGGATGGGAAGTAAAGGTTATCAACTGCACAAGAGAGGCCACAAAGGAGAAAGAGACCTCCCCTCAAAAAGATGTTTTATGAAAGATAGCTTGGTAATGATGCATGTTTAAGGATACTGTTTTCTAAAACTCTAGGAGAGTCTGAGACAGAATCCTCACATACCTTAGCATGGATCTTAGCACAGAGTCCATTATGCTACGGAGCCCTATTCATGAGCAGTGGAGAACCATATTGGAATGTCTAGGGAGCTATGCATTGAGACCCAGGCTAGAAAATGTGTTTCCAATAAATCTCAGATAACATTAATCTAGGTAATCCAGAGATCTGAAGGAAAATAGTGGAAGCAACATAAGATTTGCCAGACCAACTTGGACAAACTCTAATGTCTTTTCTACGAACACCTCAATATCCTCCCTAGTTGATGATGAGACTTCACTATATTTCTAATTTTACAATATTTTTTCAAATTACCAAAATATTTATTTCTTGTTTTCCTCAACATTAGAATGTAATGAGTCAGAAGAATGTTACTTGCGAGGAAAAGAAATGAACATTATAAAATAGGAAAGTCATACTAGAGAAATGCAGAAATACCATTTAAAGATTACATTTTGGTAAAAGCCATTAATAAGCTTTTAACAGACATTATCCAAACAAAATAAACTTTTAAAAGTGGCATGATTTTGACAATATTGATTGCAAAATGAAATGACTTTTTTTAATGTGCTAAAGAGGGACTAACCATGCTCACTACTAGCATGGTAGGATTCAATATGCGGTATCTGGGAATGTTAGCATGTTATCAAGGGTAACTCTGAGAGTCGCACAATAACTACATGCTAGGGCTTATAAGTCACCTCTATAGCCAGGAGTAAAATAGCGCAAAATCATAAAGACAGGATACTTTGAGGCTGCTTTTTACCACTTGGGGCATCAGAGTACTGCCATAATTTCTTGGACAAAGCACAGGAATCGATTTAACACCAAAAGAGGTAACAACTAGAGAGTTTCTGAGAAAAAATGGTGTCTTAAAATTTGAGAGGCTAACTATACACATACCAGAATGGCTAAAATGAAAAAAATAATACTAAGGGTCAGACAAAATGTGGAGCTATTGGAATTCTTATACATTTACTGGTAGATATGTAAATTAATTCAACCACTTTGGAAAATTGTTCAACAGTATCTATTAAAGCTGAACATATGTATATTCTATAATAATTTCATTCTTAGGTATATAGTCAACAGACATGCACATACGTTTATTAAAAGACACATTTAAAAATATTCATAGAAACTCAAAACTAGAAACAATTTTATAGTTATAGAATGGTTAAATAAATTGTGGTATATTCCCAGGATGAAATGTTATACAGCGATGCAAATCACCAAATGACAACTAGATGCAACACTATGAATCTCCTTTGTAATTTGTGTACTCTCTATCCTCTTCCCATTCTCCATCTTTTTTTTTTAATTTTTTTAGAGCAGTTTTAGGTTCACGAAATTGAGTGGAAAATAGAGTTCCCATATATACACTCCCCCTACCCACACACACACACACACCCTTTCCAAACATCAGTATACTGTACTACAATGGTACATTTGTTACAACGGATGAACTAACATTGACACAATATTATCACCAAAGTCCACAGTTGATACTAGGGTTCACTCTTGGTTGTATATTCTATGGATACAAATGTGATAAGAACATGTATCCCCCATCATATTATCATACAGAATAGTTTCACTGTCCTAAAAATCCCATGCTCCTTCTAATCAGCCTCACAAAGGTCTTGGCAACCACTGATTTTTTTTACTCTCAATAGTTTTGTCTTTCCAGAATGTGATACAGTTGGAATCATACAGTATATAACCTTCTCAGATGGGCTTTTTCACTTAATAATATGCATTTAGGGTTCCTCCATGTCTTTCATGTCTTTTCATGCCTTGATAGCTTATCTTTAAAACAGAATATTTCATTGTCTACAAGTACCACAATTTACACATTTACCTACTGGAGGACATCTTAGTTGCTTCCAAGTTTTGGCAATTATGGATAAACTCACAAATACCTGAGCGCAGGTTTTTGTGTGGCCATGTTTTCAACTCATTTGGTAAATACCTAGGAGCATGATTGCAAGTATATGTCTAGTTTTGTAAGAAACTGCCAAATGGTCTTCCAAATTGTCTGTACCATTTTGCATTCCCACCATTAGTGAGTGACAGTTCCTATTGCTCTGCATTCTCACGTTTGTTATCAGGGTTTTGGATTCTAGCTATTCTAATAGGAGTGCAGTGGTATCTCATTGTTTTATATTTTCAATTCCCTAATGACGTATGATGTTGAGCAACTCTTCATATATTTATTTACCATCTGTTTATCTTCTTAGGTGAGATATGTTTAGATCTCTTGACTATTTTTTTTCCTTTGGGTTGGGTTTTTTTTTAAGGTTGAATTCTAAAAGTTCTTTGTAAAAATTTTTATAAGTCCTTTCTCAGGTAAGTCTTCTGCAAATATTTTCTCCTAGTCATGGCTTATCTTCTCATTCTTTTGCCAGTGTATTTCACAGAACAAAATTTTTAAATTTTAATGAGACCCTACTTATTTCATAGATCATGACTTCGGTATTATACCTAAAATGTCAACACCAGGGGCGCCTGAGTGCCTCAGTCGTTAAGCGTCTGCCTTTGGCTCGGGTCGTGATCCCAGGGTCCTGGGATCGAGCCCCGCATCGGGCTCCCTGCTCCACGGGAAGCCTGCTTCTCCCTCTCCCACTCCCCCTGCTTGTGTTCCCTCTCTCGCTGTCTCTCTCTCTGTCAAATAAATAAAATCTTTAAAAAAATAAAAATAAAAAAAATAAAAATAAAAGGTCAACACCAGATTCAAGATCATCTAAACTATCTCCTGTATTATTGTCTATGTGTTTTATAGTTTTGTATTTTACATTTAGGTATATGGTTCATTTTGAGTTAATTTTTGTGGAAGGTTTAAGTTCTGTTTTTTGTTTGTTCTGCGTGTGGATATCTAGTTGCTCCAACACAATTTGTTGAAAAGACTACCCTTTCTTCATTGCATTGTCTTTGCTCCTTTATCAAAGATCAGTTGACTATATTTGTGTGGGTCTATTTCTGAGGCCTCTATTCTGTTCTATTGACTTGTTTATTCTTTCACTAATTCCAAACTATCTTGATTACTGCAGCATTATTTAAGTCTTGAAATTAGGTAGCATTAGTCCTCAACTTTGTCTTTCTCCCTCAATATTGTGTCAGGGAATCTGAGTCTTTTGCCTTTCCTTACAGATTTTAGAATCAGTTTGTCAATAGCCACAAAATTTTCTAGAATTTTGTTTGGGATTATGTTGAACCTATAGATCAAGTTGAGGAAGAACTAACATCTTGACTGTTGATTGATTTCCTACCAATGAACATAGAATCACTCTCCATTTTATTTAGCTATTGGCTTCTCTCATCAAAGATTTGTATTTTTCATCATGTAGATCTCATACATATTTTGTTAGATTTATACCAAAGTATTTCATTGTTTGGATGCTAATGTTAAATGGTATTATTTTTAATTTCAAATTCCTATTCTTTGCTAGTATATAGGAAAGCAATTGACTTTTGTATATGAACCTTGAATCTTGCAACCTTACTATAATCACTTTTTAGGAGTGTTTGTCAATTCTTTTGGATTTTTTACATAGACAATCATGTCATCTACAAAGACAGTCTTATTTCTTCCTTCCCAGTCTGTATGACTTATTTCCTTATTGTCTTTTATTGCATTAGCTAGTACTTCTAGTATGTTTGAAAAAGAAATGAGAAGAGACATCTTTGCCTTCTGTTCTAACAGAAAAGGTTCTAGTTTCTATTTAGTATGCTGTTAGCTGTAGCGTTTGTTTTTTTATTGTTCTTTATCAAGTTGAGGAACTTACCCTCTATTTCTAGTTTACTGAGATATTTCATAAATGGATGTTTTGTCAAATGCTTTTTCCACAACTTATATGATCATGTGATTCTTTAGTCTGTTGATATGATGGATGATATTTATTTTGGAAAATTAAAATGACCTTGCATATCTGGAATAAATTCCACTTGGTCATGGTGTATAGTTCTTTTTATACATTTTTGGATTCAAATTGCTAATATTTTGCTGACGATTTTTGCATCAATGTTTGTGAGAGATATTGGTCTGCAGTTTTCTTGTAATGCCTTTGTCTGGTTTTGGTATTAAGGGGATGATGGCCTCATAGAATGACATTGAGTATTCTCTCTGCTCCTATCTTTTGGAAGAGATTATAGAGAACTGGTATCAAATCTTCCTTAAATGTTTGGTAGAATTCACCAGTGAAAATATTTGGCCCTGGTGCTTTCTACTTTGGAAGGTTATTAATTAGTGGTTCAATTTCTTTACTATAATTAGGCCTGTTCAGACTATTTCCTGTGTGAGTTTTGGCAGATTGTGTCATTTGAGGCATTAGTATATTTTATCTAGGTTATCAAATTTGTGGGCATAAAATTGTTCATAATATTCCTTTATTATCCTTTTAATATCCATGGACACTATGGTAATTGCCCATTTTTTATTTCTGCTATTTCTAATTTGTGTCTTCTTTTTCTAGTTAGCCTAGCTAGAGTCGTCTCAATTTTACTGGTCTTTTCAAACTAGCTTTTGGTTTTTGATTTTTTTTTTATTGAGTTCCTGTTTTTTATTTCACTGATTTACGCTAATTTTTTTTATTTCTTTTCTTCTACCTACTTTGGATTTAATTTGGCCTGCTTTCCCCCTATTTTTGTAAGTTGAAAGCTAGATTGATTTTAGAACTTTTCTATAATACATGCATTCAATGCTATACATTTCCCTCCAGGCACTGCTTTTACAATAACCCACAAATTTTGATGTTCTATTTTCATTTTGTTCAAAATATTTTAAAGTTTTTATTGAAAGTATCTTCAATATTTAGAAATGTATTTAATGTGCAGTATTTTCAGATTTTCTAGCTATCTTTATTAATTTGTAGCTTAATTCCATTGTGGTCTGAGAACATATTTGTATGCTTTCTTTTAAATTTGTTTAGGTGTATTTTATGGCCCATAATGTAGTCTATTTTGATGATGGGTCCATGTGAGCTTGAGAAAAATGTGCATTCTGCTGTTAAGTAGTCTATAGATGTCAATTACATCCATTTGATGGATGCTATTGAGTTCAAATATGTTCTGATTTTCAGACAGCTGAATTTGTCCATTAGAGACGGAGGGGTATTGAAGTTTCCAACTATAATAGTGAATTGATCTATTTCTCCTTATAAGTTAGATCAGTTTTTGCCTCACATATTTTGATGCTGACTTGTTAAGCACCTACACATTTTTATGTCTTATTATTGATAATTTTCCTTGCTCTGAAGTTTGCTTTGTCTGAAATTAATATAGCTACTCTAACTTTGATTAGTGTTAGCATGGTATACCTTTCTCCATCCTTTTGCTTTTTGCATTAGCTAGTACTTCTAGTATGCTGATGCTTTAAGTTATTATTGATATAGTTGGATTAATATCAAACTTCTGTTCATTGCCCTTGTTTTGTCTTCCACATTTTTTCTGTCTTCTGTCTAAATTGAGCATTTTATAGGATTTCTTCCATTTTCTCTCTTCTCTTAGCATATCAAGTATAATTTTTTTGTTGTTAGTGGTTGCCCTAGAGTTTACAATATACATTTATATCTAAGTCCACTTTCAAATCACACATCACCTCATTAGTAAAGCACTTTATAACAGAGTATTTTCAATTCATCCCCCCATCTCTTATGACACTGATGTCATTCATTTCACTTATCCATAATCTATAATCACCAAATACATTGTTGCTATTATTTGGAACAAACCGTTATCTTTAGACCAATTAGTAAGATGATTTTATTTTACCTTCACTAACTCTTCTTTAATGCTCTTCCTTTATGTAGATTAAATTTCTGACCTATATCATTTCCCTTCCCTCTTAAGAACTTCTTTACGCAATTCTGGTAAAGCAGGTTTACTGGTGACAAAGTCCTTAAATTTTAGTGTGACAAAGTAGTTCTCCTTTGGAAGAATAATTTCACAAGGTATAGAACTCTAGGTTGGCAGGGGCTCCCCCCACAACACTTAAAATACTTCACTCTCTTCTTGCATGGTTTCAAAAACAAGTCTGATGTAATTCTTCTTGCTCCTCCATGGGTAAGATGTTTTTATCTTCTGGTTTCTTTCAAGATTTTTTTATCTTTGACTTTTCTGTCATTTGAATATGATATGCATAGGTATAGATTTGAGTGCATTTATTCTGCTTGATGTTCTCTGAGCTCCCTCGATCTGTAGTTTGGTGTCTGACATTAAATTTGGGAAATTCTCCATCATTATTGCTCAAGTATTGTTTTTCTTCTAGTATTCCCATTAATATATACCTTTTGTAGCTGCCTCATAGTTCTTAGGTACTTTTTGTAGTTTTTCTCCTTGTTTTTCATTTGGATAGTTTCTACTGAGCTTCAAGCTCACTGATTCCTTCTTCAACTGTGTCATCTGCTAATGAGCCCATCAAAGGCATTCTTCATTTCTATTAGTTTTTATTTCTAGTATTTTTAAATTCATTTTTCAGATTTCCATCTCTCTGCTTACATTACTCCATTTCTGCATGTTGTCCACTTTTTCCATTTAAGCCATTAGCATTTTAAATTCCTTGTCTGACAGTTCAAAAACCCCTGAGTCTGGTTCTGATGTTGGCTCTGTTTCTTCAAAATGTTGTGGGTTTGTTTGTTTTTAATATGCCTTGCAACCTTTTGTTGAAAGCCAAACATGATGTATTGGGTAAAAGGAACTAATGCAAATAGGTCTTGGTGATGTGGTGCTAAGATGTTGGGGGAAGGAGGGGCACCTGGGTGGCCCAGTCGTTAGGCATCTGCCTTCGGCTCGGGTCATGATCCCAGGGTCCTGGGATCGAGCCCCGCATCGGGCTCCCTGCTCGGCCGGAAGCCTGCTTCTCCCTCTCACCCTGCTTGTGGTCCCTCTCTGGCAATATCTCTATCAAATAAATAAATAAAATCTTAGAAGGAAAAAAAAAAGATGTTGGGGGAAGGAAAATGTCCCATAATCCTGAGTAGGTCTTTTAGTAAGCCTGTGGTCCTGGGCCGTGACAAGGAAATAAATACTTTTTGGTCCTCTCCTCCCCCACCCCACCATTTCAGTGGAATAGGAAGGCTACACTTGGATATTTCTATTCCCCCATATGAAAAGCTAGAGGAGCCTGTAGTTGGGTGTTTCTCTTCCCCCAGGTCAGTTAGGCTCTAACAAAACCTCAGCAGGTTAATCTCTGGTAAAATAGTTTCTCTTAAGGGCAGAGCTTATTAAGAACAGAAATGCTCTCAGTATATTTCAAAATGGTTCACCCCATGCTGGAAGGATGAGGAAATTATTTTCCATTCTTCACTGTGAGAACCTGCTAGGGCTTCTGGAGATAAAAACTTTAAAAGTGTGGAAGCCCCCTTTAGACTGGGCTGCTAGGATTTTTTAACTCTCAGACTTGTCCACACTGAGCCATCAGCAATTCATGCATTACAGTTTAAGTTTTCCTAACCCAACACTGGTTTCCATAAAGGTTTATGCTTATGGGTATCTGCTCTGGGTATCTGTTGTGGTAATTGTGATTCTCCGTATCCACCCATTTCTCCAATTTCAGGAGCACCAGTTGCCCTGTGACTTCAATTCTCCTATAAATCTAAGAAGAATTGTTGATTTTCAGTTTGTTTAGCTGTCTTTATTGTTAGGACAGACTGACAACTTCCAAGCTCCTTGCATGCTGGACCAGAAACTGGAAGTTTTTGCTTTTTAATAACATTTATCAACCTTGAATAGACTACAAAATTTACTTACTGCTTACCATTGGCCTTGCCTCACTAGAATATAAATTTCATTTACTATGGTCTGTTTTGTTCACCAATATATCCTATACCTAGACAGATGCCTGGCATGTTACTGAGTGCTCAAATATTTGCTGAGTGAATATACACCATTTCTTCATACCTACGTTTTGGATATAAAAAACAAATGAACTTGAATGCAGAATTCTCTATCAGCTATGTCTCAAAAGGCAACTATGAGAACTCTAATTTGGATTTATACCTTATAGGCCACCTGGTTTCTATGGTCTTGGAAGTAAATGCAATCTGGTTGCAAGACTTGCCACTCCATTATTCACTTGGGTTCATTTAAACTGATCAGAATGGCTAGCCAGGAGGCCCCCTTTCCAAATTACTACTCAAACTGCTCCAAACATCTCTCTCCCAAAGCTAAACCTTTAGAAAAGAAAATGCATTCACAGTGAAGCATACAATATTACAAAATCAACATGATAAAATCAAAAGAACATTGAACTAGGAGAGGTAGTCTCTCCAGTACCACTGCACTACTTATTAGCTAGTTGACATAACAAGTCTTTGGATTTGATTATTTTATCTTAAAATGTCTTATTTTACCTGAAAGACAGAGATGGTCCATGTAATTTCTTTGAACCCCCAAAACTAAAGTCATTGATCCTTGACTTTACCCAAAACAAAAATTTTATTAGCAAATATTTCCACCTATAATCAACATTAAATATTACCCACCCACACAAAAATAGTAGCAGTTGAGAATATAAATTATACATTGTAGACTTAAGTCAAACACTTTGCTTGTAGCTTATACCTTGCATTTGGTCTAAAAGGATGCAAAGGAAAAAAGGGTGGGTGGAACTCATCTAAATTGTTCAAATTTATGGTTGTTATAACACATGGTTTTAGTAGATTCTTAATGGAGGAAAAGTGTTGTTTAATTTGGCTTTCACCTATTTAGCCGATTTCACCCCTGGCAGTATACATGATGTGATTCAGATGGGGAGGCTACAGTGAAGTAATAGGAATACTAAGGAGTCAGAAGACTCAGGCTCTAATTTCAATGTTGACATGATACTACATCAGTGTATAACTCATTCAGTTACCCTGGCTATTCCCTCATCTTCAATATAAAGATAATGAAGCCAGATTTACATAAAAGTCAAAGGAACAGCAAGGGAAAATGAAATTACTTAAAATATACAAATGATCCTTAAAAAAATCCTCAACGGTTATAACCAAAACCAATTAAGTGGAAAAAAGGATTACTAAGGTTGTCAAGTTTTTAAACGTTCAAAATACCTTAACAATCCTCAGTGGAATTCTAGTAATCTAAATTATTTTAAAATTCAGTCTTGGACAAATAATAATATATTGTGGAGAAAAGTTATATAATAACTGCCAAAGCACTTAGGTACAAGCAAACTCTTGTTGAACCTAGAACTTGTTAAAGAGTTTCCTTGGTAGAAAAGTTTGTGTGTTTTATTTTTTAAAAAGATTTTATTTGTCAGAGAGAGAGAGAGCAAGCACAAGCCGGGGGAGTGGCAGACAGAGGGAGAAGGCTCCCTGCTGCGCAAGAAGCCCCCCCAGTGAGCAAGAAGCCCATCACGGGATCCAGTCCCAGGACCCAGGATCATGACCTGAGCCAAAGGCAGATGCTTAACAGACTGAGCCACCCAGCCTGTATATTTTAGAATCATGTATTTTTTTTAAGCTGGTATTTACTACATGGTATTCAAATGTGCTTTAAAAAAAGTGGGAGAAATGTACTCTCCATGAAGAGTGTGTATGGGTGTATGTATATAAAATGAAAATAAACCCAGATACTCAGATATCTCATCTACAATAACACTAAATGAATGTGTTGACTAATTATGCCCTGGGCGCCTGGGTGGCTCAGATCGTTAAGCAACTGCCTTCGGCTCAGGTCATGATCCTGGAGTCCCGGGATCGAGTCCCACATCGGGCTCCCTGCTCAGCAGGGAGTCTGCTTCTCCCTTTGACCCTCCCCCCTCTCATGCTCTCTATCTCTCATTCTCTCTCTCTCAAATAAATAAATAAAATCTTAAAAAAAAAGACTAATTATGCCCTGGGGAAAGTAACAATAAGTTATTACTGTACGAAAACTAGAAAAATTTTGTTTTTAGTTTTCATCTGCAATCTGAACAAATTAGGGGTTAGAGAATTCTTGACTGTACAGTGTTCTTCTGAAGTTGACATCAAAGGCTAAAATGTGTAGATTACTTGCATCTATGCTGATGTTCACAGAAGGAAAAAACAAGTCACCAAACATTTTAGAAGAAAATGGTAATCATTCCAAACCCAGGATCATCCATAACTCTTCATGTTAATATTTTATTCCCTATAAACCAAAGTCTATTGGTACTTTTTAAATGGCAATCAATGCTCTCAATTGCCTCAGGATGCCTTTATTAAGCAGTAACGGGAGGTGCTTTGGAGGTTAGAAAAACTGAATGAAATCAGCAATTCCTAATTTTTTAAAGTAGATTACTCAAATAGGTGTGAAATCCATTACGTTGTGACCTCCTCAACGGTGAAAATTTCTGTCTGTAATATGTGTTTGACAAGATATATAATAAACATTGTTTTGCACCAGGAAAGTGCTAGTTAAGATGCATGGAACTGGAGCGCCTCGGTGGCTCAGTTGTTAAGTGTCTGGCTTCGGCTCAGGTCATGATCCCAGGTCCTGGGATTGAGTCCCCACATCGGGCTCCCTGCTCTGTAGGGAGCCTGCTTCTCCCTCTACCAGTCCCCCTGCTGTGTTCCCTCTCTCACTGTCTCTGTCAAATAAATGAATAAAATCTTTAAAAAAAATGCATGGAATCTTCAGTAAAATTCAGCAAAACATGACCCTCCAAACAAAATTGGCCACCCAAGTTAAAACAAAGTTGACTTCATTTATGTTTTCATCATTATGCTTTTACTCTTTCATATTCATATAGATGTACTCACATAAACATATAGCATATATCTTCACACTTTAGAAACTGAAAGGCTAACTCCAAGCATTCTGAGTGCTACCTCTATCATAAGAAATATAGCCATTTAGATGCTTAAATAGTGAGCATTAAAACTCCCCCCCACAAATTACATTAAAATTATGTTTTCCAATTTTCAAAGTTAGCAATAAAAGAAAAAGAGCATTCAGATTCTTACCAAAGGAAGGAAATTTTAGTAACCACATAGTTATTCAATAAAGTGAAATATTTTAAGATTTGGACATTCACGGGCGCCTGGGTGGCTCAGTCGTTAAGCGTCTGCCTTCGGCTCGGGTCATGATCCTAGGGCCCTGGGATGGAGCCCCGCATTGGGCTCTCTGCTTGGCGGGAGGCCTGCTTCTCCCTCTCCCACTTCCTGCTTGTGTTCCCTCTCTTGCTGTGTCTCTCTGTGAAATAAATAAATAAAATCTTAAAAAAAAAAAAAGATTTGGACATTCACAAAGCCTAATTTTGAAGGTAATATTTATTATATATTCTCTCATTAGGCACTGTTGCACTTATAATTTAAAGGAGAAATTATTACCCAGTTTTTAAAGATCTCAGTTAAAAACAATAGTTTAAGAGTTGACAGTTTCATTGCTCTGTTTGTGAGAATGCAAACTGGTGCAGCCACTCTGGAAAACAGTATGGAGTTTCCTCAAAAAGTTAAGAGTAGAACTACCCTATGGGCCAGCAATTGTACTACTAGGTATTAGTCCAAAGTATACAAAAAATGCAGATTCGAAGGGATACATGCACCCTGATATTTTATAGCAGCATTATCAACAATAGCCAAACTATCGAGAGAACCCAAATGTCCATCAACTGATGAATGGATATGTATAATGGAATATTACTCAGCCATCAAGAAATTGAAATCTTGCCATTTGCAACAATTTGGATGGAGTTAGTGTATTATGCTAAGTGAAATAAGTCAATCAGATAAAGATAAATCCCATATGATCTCACTCACATGTGGAATTTAATAAAGAAAAAGGTGAACATATGGGAAGGGGGGGGGAAAGGAGAGAGGGAAACAAGCCATAAGAGACTCTTAACGATAGAGTCATCAAATGGGGGTTGATAGAGGGAGGTGGGTGGGGGATGGGCTAGATGAGTGATGGGTATTAAGGAGGGCACTTGTTATGATGAGCCCTGGGTGTTGTAAGTGATGAATCACTGAATTGTACTCCAGAAACCAATATTACACTACCTAAAATTGAACTAAATGAATAATTGAGTTTCATTGCGTCAATCTACAGAAGTCATTAAAGAACCAAAAATCTAATCACTTAATCTAAGTATTTTTGTATTTTATAATGGTATTCTTTTCAAGTCAGAATCTTTTGGTATACATTTTAAAATTGTGCCCCTCCCAAATACATTCTTTTCCTGGGCCTGATTTTTGCAAGCAGGTTTAAGACCATGAAAATCTAGTATTTAGCTAGACTAGGTAAGTCAGTCTTGATCAAAGACGAGTTTAAAAAAGAAAAAATGACAAGGGGCGCCTGGGTGGCTTAGTTGGTTAATCATCTGCCTTTGGCCCAGGTCATGATCCCAGGGTCCTGGGATTGAGCTCCGCATCAGGCTCCCTGCTTCTCCTTCTCCCTCTGCCCCTCCCCACCCCACTCGTGCTCTCAAATAAAATCTCTATAAAAGATGTATAAATTTGGCCAGTTATCTAAAGTCTAATCTATTCCAGAAGATTAACTACAAAGAGTTAAATAGCATAAAGGGAGAAAAACCACCATAAACAGGTTGACTAATTAGAATATGGAAAAGAACAGTAATTTTTTTTAAATGAAGAAAAACAGGTTAAATCTTTAGGTGACATTTCTCGAGACAAGATTTAAGGGAATCAAATTTAACATGACTATAAGCAATCATCTAAGATTATTGGAAAGACCATGAAGAGTTGCCCCTAACATTCCTTATCTGGCACCCTCCACCCAATTCTTTGGAGAGAGAATATTGTACACAGGCCCAATCTTAAGAACAAGCAATTGGTATAATCTACCTATAAGCTTTTATCTATAAGCTTCAGGGCTGAAAAGTATGCAGAAAGAGTGGCTATAGACAAGAATCACTGTCAATGGAATTTTCTGTGAGGACAGACATGTTCTGTATTTGCACTAATATAGTAGTCAGCAGCCACTTATGGTTACTGAGAACTTCCTATGTTCTCAACTTGACTACGGTGACTAAGGAATTAAAGTTAAATCTTTTTTTTTTTTTAAGATTTTATTTATTTGACAGAGAGAGAGAGGGAGAGAGGGAGAGAGCAAGCACAGGCAGGGGGAGCAGCAGGCTCCCTGCTGAGCAAGGAGCTCCATGTGGGGCTTGATCCCAGGACCCTGGGATCATGCGAAGGCAGCCACTTAATGGACTGAGCCACCCAGGTGCCCCTAAAGTTAAATCTTTATTCAATTTTAATCTAAATTTAAACAGTCACATGTGGCTAGTAAATAGCAATGGTTTTGGACAGTGCAGAGTCCTGGAAAAATTGGAATGGATACTAAAATGATATTGAAGCAGAATACACTGAGAAGTTAGAAAAAGTGAACTCTGAATGAAACTGGCTATTTATCCTAAAGACCCTGGTTTCCTTTCCAATTCTACCACAGCTACTTCAATCATTTATTTTGAGAGAGACAGTGCACGTGAGCAGGGGGAGGGGCAGAGGGATAGAGAGACTCTCAAGCAGACTCCACGCTGAGCATGGAGCCAGACGTGGGGCTTGATCTCACAATCCTGGGATCGTGACCTGAGCTGAACTCAAGAGTCAAGTTGCTTAACCAACTGAGCCACCCAGGCAGCCCCTATCTATGCAAAAGCTAAATGTTGGAGTTCAACAGGATTCCATCCTGGAGGATTCCATTCTCTTACCATTCAACATGTGCTCCCTAGGAAATTCTTGTTTCAATTATCAACTATATGCTGGACCTTCTGTTTCCAGGTCTAACCTTCTAAGCACCAGACTTACTTATCCAAATGCTTACTTGACATCTCCATTTGAGGTCCCACAGGTAGTAGCACACAGCCTCTCCCTATACACAAACAAACTAAAAGAACCTGGTCCTCCTACAAAGTTCCACAGTTTAGTAAAAACATCCAGATGCTTAAGGCCACAATCCTAGGAGTAACCTTTGATTCTCTCACTTTTTCAAAGCAATCCTGAAGTCTTACTAATACGTCTTCCTAAGACTCCCTTTTTTTTTTTTTCCATCCCCACTACTACAATCCCAAAGTCATTGTCATCTCTCACCTGGATTGCTCTAACAGCCTCCCATTTGGCTGCTTGGCCTTTAGTTTTTATTCCCTTCATCCATTCTTCTTAAAGTAGCCAGAGTGTTTTTTTGAAATACATATCCAAGAATATTAAGAGGGAAGATGACAGTTAATCACATTGTGCATAGGACTAATATTTGTGACCTTCCCTGATAACTTTTCTTCAGCCAATTAGACAGTTCCCACTGGGTAAGGTCTCCTTTACCCTTATGGATTTTGTTCTCATGAACATTTAACAACACAATGTAAATAATGTTATTAGCCAATATCCCAACTTTCTTTCTCTAGGAGTCTTGTGCTCAATTTTCACCTTTAGTTACTAAGACATCCTAAATGATAGAGCAGACTTTCTTATGAAAGCTTACAAAACAAAATGCATTTTCTCAGGAAGGCTCAGAGAATGAGGGAATTAATTACCTCTAATAATTCAGTCTCCATGATATATTCATTATATACTCTAATAGAAAAACCAAAACAGAAAAAAAACCCGTTTGTGGTTTTATATAGTAAACAATATAAATAACTATACTGACGTTAACTCTCGACCACATAAAATGCTTTGTTGCATTTTTTTGCACCTATTTTTGTATACCTTATGGATGCCATTTGCTGTTTTACGGTTTTCCAGAAGATTAAATGGTAGTGAAGAGTCACTTCTCTTAGTTCATTTTTTTCGATGACACTGCAAAGATGGATTTCATGTTCCAATTTCAGTCACATGTAGCATTGGAAATTTTTTAAAAGATTCAATTGGAAAACATTTACAAATACATTATTTATATTGAATATCTTAATACAGAATGGCTGACTAAAAAATTAAGATAATTTTTATGTGGTCAAAATAATCAACAATTCAGGTGAAAAGTACATTTTTTGACAGGTGTTTTATACCTTCTGACCTTGAATCATAATTCAGAATAGCTAAGTATTCACCACAGCATAAACCCTGTTAAACATCAGTGGAAGCCTGAGCTTTACTAGGAGAAAAGTCAAAACTGTTAACTGTTAAATATTGTTTTCAGATACTATCATTTTTGCAGTGTTCTATCTTGTAACTGTGTTCTATACCTTATAAACTCTGTACTGTGCAAATTATCATGTACCTAATTAAAAACAAGTTCTGACATGCAGGTTAAAATATAATCAAAGGACACTATTCATCTATTCATCATACAAAATATTTGTTACACTCTTATTTAGCAATTACAAGACAGCATGGTGAGCTCTGTTAAAAATGAGTTTTGAAGTGAGAAAAGTAAAACACTAAACAAGGAAAGATTATATATTAGTATACTTTTCTATTAAAGACAAATATTGAAAAAAGACTCAAGCCATACATAACATTCCCTTTAGTAAGTGGGCACCAGGTTTTAAGTGCTAGCTAGCTAGATTTACTGAATAATAATTTCTACAAAATTATTTAAAGAAAATTATATAGACAAGTGAAGCAAATTGTATTTGTATATTAAGCCTGACTAGACCGGTGGAAGATTAAATTCTCCATATAAATATCAGTAATGATAAAAGGTAACTTAATAACATATGAAATCTAATTAATAATGTCCTTGGTAAAGCCCCTCTCAGATTTTCCAAGAGCATTTTTATTAGCACCTAGGACATATAAAATACTTATGTCATTTAAATATTATTCAATTATTATTAGGATTGTTAGGATAGAGCTCTAATAATCTACACAAAGACTGAATCTCCCCACTAGCCCACTTAGTATCATTGTGCGAATGAGGAAGAAAAAAATGCTCCTTCCTCAAGATTCTTTACTTCCATCTGCCAGAAATTTGACATAATATACTGATTTTGTTAGAACAAGGCACTTTACTGCCATCTGCTGAAAAACTGTCATAATATACAAATCTATGATGTACATACATCCAACATGCAGTGTTGTTGCACACCGCACAGCCTGCAAAACCTGCACATGATGGCCCTGCCCATACAACTCTTAATGATCCAGACACTAATAGCATGGATGTAATTGTCCTATCAAACTTTAAAGGTCCCCAATCTAAAAAACCATAAATTACTATCTAGCTCAAGTCCTGATCATTAACAAGAATTTACATTCAAAAAAGTTTATATCTAGAATGTATATGTCAGCAGGATAGTTAACAAGGTTGTATGAAGTGTTTTTTTTTTTTTTAAGGGTAATAATGACCCAACTTCAGTTTTAAGAGTTTAAAAATCTCCTCCAAAATGTATTTATATTTCAATGTTAAAAATAAATTGCACAGGGATGCCTGGGTGGCTCAGTCAGTTAAGTGTCCGAATCCTGATTTTGGCTCAGCACTGGGGAGTGGAGCCGGCTTGAGATTCTTTCTGTCCCTCTGCCCCTCCCCACCCCACTCACTCTCACACTCTCTCTCAAAAACCTAATAAATAAACAAACCCACAAATGTTTCCTTAGAATTAGTGTTATCAGGTTAAAAAGGCATTCTAGTCAATAACAAAGTACTAGTACTTATTTTATAAAATATTATCTTAATACTTTCTTTATATTAACAGCACTCAAGATATCCTCTCATATACCAAATCAACATCATAATTCATTTACATGTTCAAATTCTCAGAGATGTGAAAATCAACCAAACAGGGCCACATGTCTTCCAATTGCCCACATTGGCTCTTAAAGGCTAAACTAACCAAAAGAATAAAAAATATAGAGCAAGAGAAAAGTGTTAGCAAAGATATTTGGCATACCATCTTTCTTATCCTTTGGTATAGGCAAAAGGAAACCTTTCTTTGTAAGTTGTTCATTTAGTGAAATTTGAAAATTTCAGGAATTTATTCCCCTATTTATAAACTATGCCATTTGTTTTCATCTAATTTTAATCATGCAAGAGTAACCATATAACCTTGGTTTCCAGAGGCAGTTCTGATGTATGGCTGTTTGGCCCAACATAATGACTGTTAGTGCTCCTTTCCATTTCAAAATGTCCCATTTTATATACTTTCACCAGAAGCCATTCTTGCTGATAAACAATTACAAATTTTGTGATCTGAAGTTTGGACTCAATATGCATGGCCTAGCAATAACTGACATGAAAAGCAAAAGTTGTAACAAAAGTTATCACAGAAAGACTACATAAATTGTGATGTATAAGCGTTCATCCATTTTAAACGACTCAGGCTTTACAATGAGATAAATTAGAAATATGCAATTACATTTTTAGAGCTCATTCCAATTTATCATCCACCTTTTAATATAAGTACAAATAAATGTTTTATGTTTATTTTCTCCTTCAAGAGTTTCTATCTTGTTTTCATGTGTATCCATCAAGTCCATAAATTATTTAGCATCTCCCCCTTCTTTCTGTATGAAATAATCATTTGGGATTTAAAAAGTACTATACTACCACAAAAGGACTGTTTAACATTGTCATTGCTGTTTTGCTACTATATATTAACAAAAAGCAAAGTTTAGAGCAATGTTTTTCCAATGTAACGTTCTATAACATTCCTTTTTTTTTTTTTTAATTTACTGAGCCTTATGGAGCAATGACTAAACCTGATTTCTTCAAGAGAAAGGAAAATGTTTGGATATGCCAATTAGTCCCACTGGTTTCAGGAAAAGTATTAGCTCATATATAGTCACTGAACAATATCCCTTAATATATTCAAACTATTTAAATATTAAATATCTTGATTAAGAGTCCATTTTAGTTTCTTGTTAGAAGTCATGAAATTCATTGGCTCTTACAAGGCGGCAGCCATAAAAAGGACACGTTTTATACTTCTTAGAAAAATTTTATAGTCCTCAGCTATATATGGTTTGCCTGTAACAATACTTGTACATGTAAGAGTGTGATCCTTCTGCACTGCTGTTGCAGACTAACATAAATGAAGGTAGGGGAACCAAAATGTTTCAAAAACCAAATCTATTTTCATTTTTAAGAAACCTTTTTTTCTAAAAAAAAAAAAATAGGTTACTTCCTTGAAACTTTAAGTTCCATCATTTTTATATATAAACACACCTGGATATGTTTTTTAAAAAACCACACATACACATAGGTATATAGAGCTGTAATAAACAAATTCCTTTTATAAACAAAATTTTAACTGAAAAGCCACAGTAGATGGAAAAAAAGAAGAAAAGGATATTACTTGGTAAAATCCAGTGACATCTACAATAGTTTTACAGCACATTTAAGCATTCTAGGGTTTTATATCTTCACCTGCCTTCCATTTCTTACTTGCTCCTTAAAAAATTGCCAATTATAAATACAGGTTCTACCTCAAACTCAGTCCTGTGAGTGCCAGAAAAAGCAAAACACTCCAAATTTCTATTTTAATAGAGCGTCAATTCAAAAATGGTTTTATTTAAAATACAATGCCCATCTAAATGGAGGGAAAAAAAAAGAAAACCAAGCAGCAATACTTAATTATACAGAATATTCATTATATGAATGAAGTGTTTTTTAGGATGATATCTAGAATGCACTTGCTCTGTTTCTTCCAGTAATTAAACTGACTTAGAATGACACCACCAAAAGTAAGATTACTGTCTAAGGGGCACACACTTACAGTACTGCTAGCCTTAAAAGCAGTAAAGCAAATGAAAACATATCAAATAGCACATGCACATCTTACAGAACTTCCACTGAACTATCAATGGCTTCTATACAATGTGCCTCTTTTCCATAATTTTATTAACACCTACCAAGAAAGGAAAGATGAGATTAAAATCAATGGTACTGAACTGAATTGTTTGAAGCCAGTGCCCCACATGTGGGGAAAAGTGCATTTAGTTCAGCAGCAATATAGCACAGTGTGAAGATATTGTGCTTAGACGCAGATATTCCAGAACTGAAAGATGTACAAGGCAAGTCAAGATATAAAACCATAGTACACTGTTAAATAACCTTGAAACATACATATATTGCAGTGTTCAAAGAAAAACATTCATTTCATTGTACAAGGCTAGGGAGAAATCCTTAAAGTTACCTATTGTAGTTTATGATATAATAAATACATATCTATATAGCATTGTATATACATATATAGAATGTGTGTGTTTATGTGTATCTTTTTTTTTTGCCAAATTATTGTTAGTTTTTGTCATTCTGCAACTTTCAGGAGTGAAAACTCTTCCAAACTACAAGTTTCTGTTCCCCCAAACTTAAGAAAAGATATTTATACTAGAAAAGGTCTCAATACCCTCCCCCCAACCTAAAGACTCACTTCAGATATTTTGCTTTACAATTGATCAGAGAAACACAATTAAAAGAATTCTAGAATTTTTGACTGTATCTTTTCACTTGCCAGTTGTTTCAACAAGCAAGTATCTTTTAATATTTAAACCAGCTGCTGCAACTTCTTTAGCAGAGGACATAAACTAGATTTCACTGATTAAAACAGAGCAAATCAAACCAAAAGAAAAAAAAAAAACCCAGTGATTTACTCTGACTGTAAACAATATATAAAATTTAAATCTCAAATTTCAAAATAAGTTAAAGAAAAATTCTACCTTTAGGGCCTATAATACTACAATGATTTGACAATTGGTAAGGGGAAAATGTATATAAAAAATTGCAACAAAATTATCCATTATTTTTGCTAAGAGAAAGTATATCTAACTATACTACCTCTGGCCCTTAAATTTAATAACGTCATAATTTGTTGGCAAATGTTTTCAGCAAACTGGCATATCATATTACACAACAGAAAAACATCCATCAAGTTCAGCAAAGAAAACTTATATAAGCCTTTTGTACAGAATTAAAAAAAATCTAAATGGCTATGATTCCTCTATTAGCAGAAACACATAATGCAGTCTTTATAAATCTGCCAAATATATCAATATCTACATAAATAGATACAGATATAGATATGAAACATTAATGGCAGTCTATTTTTGAACAGTGTGTGGGACCAGCAGATTTGTATCAGACCATGGCACGATATGGACCCTGCATCTTTAGGAACTGAATGATAAAAGAAGGACCCCCAGCAACGATCTGAGGTGGAAGGTGACTGAGTGGACAGTTCTCAATACTCATGATTGAAAGCTTGCTGCAAAGAGCCAGCTCAAAGGGAAGGCTATGTAGATTGGGGTTGTCATTCAAATACAGTTCTTCCAGGTTCTCCAGTGTACCTGTTAAAAAAAAATAAAATAAAATCAATTACTTTTTTTTTAATTAGTTACTATTCTAGAAGTTCAATTGGGCATGATGCTATCCTGGGCCTTATATATACTGAATACACATTTCCTCTTACTCTCTTCTCTTAGTTTTAAAACTCTACAACCATGGATCTTCAATTTTACTGCATACTCAAATCAAGTGGGGCTGATCTAAAGAACTCTGATGTCCAGGTCATGTTCCATACCAATTAAATTGGAATTTTTTCCTTTATGGTCAGTTTTCAAGTTTGGAAAGTATTTTTTAAATACACATGCTACATCCCCAAAGATTCTGTTTGGGACAGCCTGGCACTGGTATGTATTTTTTCAAAACTCCAGAGGTGAGTTTATTGTGAATCAGTGCCTATAATCACTTCCCTGTGATAAACAATGTGATGATCTCTTTTATTAAATAAATTTCTCATGTGGAAGGATTTTTGTTACTTGGTATAAATCTTTCACTGAGTTACACATATTTGGCAATAAGCCAAAAGTCAACTTATGTAATAATCTTAAAAAAAATTATCTTAGACTGTCTCAGGATATTCACACTTTCTAGGCAAATGTCTCCCACAATCACATGAGGCCAGATGAATAAACATACTAGAAATGAAGTTGCCTCCCATGTTTTCTAATTTCTAAACTTCAAAATTTGTGATATTTGATACTGGTAGGCAGAAGACTAATGAAAATAATGGCTACCAAGGCAATGGATGTTTACATTTAAAATTTTAACTATTAGAAGTTAGTACTATTATCCTTACTTCACACAAGTAGAAAACTTGAAGCTTAGGGAGTTTCCATACCTTATCCAAAGCCGTAAAGCCAATAAGCAGCATGGCCAGATTTTGAAAGATCTATTTTACTGCAAAACCATTTTTTTAAATTAAAATATAATTTACATTATAACTCCAAACCCATTCTTAACCACTAAACTAAAGGGCCTCTGAAACAGCATGGTATAGATGAAGAACATAATACATGGAATTATTAATTTAAGAACTACAATGTGACCTCAACTGATCAATTCTCTTTGTAAAATGGGGTTACAACTTGCACTGCCTAAAATTCAAGGTAGTCACATTGATTATATGAAATAATGGGTATGAAACACTTAGAAAATTTCAAAGTACTGTCAAATATTAATTTAATCAAATATTAAAATTAATCCTAAAACCTCATGAGGAAATGTTCTTTTGGCATAAGACATTACTAGCTTAATTCAGGCTTGTATAATTTTTAAATGGAAGAAATATAAAATAACTCTTCTGAAATAAACATATTGGAAATAGAAGTAGGCTAAAATATTCTCAAATGCAATATTAACACCCCATGAGGAAACCTAACCAAAACCAACTATCCAACCAACCACTTGGGACTCTACTTAAAAAAGAGAGAGAGAGAGAGAGAATCTTGACTCTGAGGTAACATCAGGTGACAAAAACAGATCTGTCCTATTTATCTGAGATGCTGCTTGAACACACGAGAGCAAATCAGTACAGAGTCAAGCATCCAAATGGTTCATACCAATTTCTTCAGGAAGATGAGTGAGTAGGTTCTCTCCAAGGCCTAGATGTGTGAGATTGGTAAGGTGACCAATGCCTCTGGGAAGGGTGGTCAACTGGTTGTTTGTCAAGACTAATTTCTAAAAGATAAAATAAAAGATAGTTACACATATATTTCCTACTACTGATACAAATTTAAAATAATGCATCTACTAAACTAATAAGATAAATTAATAGGTAAATTAGATTAGGTAAGAATCACTCAATAAATCTTACTTTCAAAGCGTATCATTTGTTAGCAAGTGAAAAGCAGATAGTTACATAACATAAAAGTCAGCCCTAATGCTATAATAAAAAATTTCTAAAGAATTAAATCAAATTTGTAAGAAAATTGTGCAGTTTGGAATGTACCCTAAAAACTTTATAGTCATATAACTATAAAATCATCAGGATAATGTTTTACCTGTAAATCCTTAAGATAAGCAATTTCATTTGGCAACGATTCCAATTTGTTCTCCTCTAGATCCAATTCTCTTAACTTCCTAAGGTTTCCAAGACCATGGGGAAGCTTCTTTAGCAGATTGTTTGATAATATTAGAACCTAAGAGAAATTAGTGATAGTGTTTGGTAACTCATGAAATGGAATTATATATTACCATTGTGTGGCTTACAATTTACTAAACTGCTAATTTTCTAAAGAGTGAATATTAACAGTAATGTTCACTTATATAACATTTAACTTACTATTCTTAAAAAAGTCACCATAGCTACTGGAAATAAAAGAGATTCTATTTAAGTCAAAATTAATGAAAGCAAAAGTTTAATTTTACCTATAACAAAAAAAAGTAAAATAAACTACTTGCACTAAAATTCATATAGTTAATGGTATTTTGATACTGAGTGGTTACAAATGTTTATCTGATAGGAAACCACTTATTTATTCAAAACCCCTTACAAACCATCATTTTTAGGGAGGTAATTTCTAAACTGCCTATTTCAATACATAATAGTTATTATTTATGGTATATTTATTACACTGGAGGCCATCCTCTAATATACTGAAGAGAGAAAAAAGTAGCTGAAAAAGATAGTTCCTGTTCTCAGAGAAATTACGGTGGTGGTGGTGAGAGTAGGGAGACTATACTTGGTATGGAGGTAGTGAAAAGAACACTGAACGGGAAGACCTACATAAGGTTCTGGCTAATGTTTTATGCCCACCTTTTCCCCCCGCAACGTTATACCACCTATAATAAAATAAACATATGTAATAAGACCAAAAAAATCAATAGCTATTATTTATTGAGTTTACTACTTGCAAGGCACCTAAATGCATTGTGTGCATTATCACATTTAATCCGAATTCCAACCTTCTGAGGAAAATACTATCATCTTCATTTCACAGCTGAGGAAACTGAAGCTTGGTCAAGTTAAATCCATAAATAGAGATAGAAGTGGAATTGTACCCATATCTGTCTTGCTTCAAAATTCATGCTTTTTAACCATAACACCTTACTATTTTACCTTACTAAATAAAATAATTTTAAAAAAGAAATTAGATTTTTAAAAACATGGATACAGAGGAACTTTTAAAAAATATATATATATTTATTATTAGTAAGGTTTTTCATCAAAAGGATGAAAATTCTAGGGACTCAGAAGGAGAATTCATCCTTGACTAAGGAGGGGACAATAAGATCTTTAATTATGGAAAATAATTTAAAAGGAAAAAAAGGGATGAGAAGAGGGCACTCTAGATACTGAGAACAGTAAGACTAAATGTACAGGGCACCTGGGTGGCTCAGTCGTTAAGCGTCTGCCTTCGGCTCAGGTCATGATCCCGGGGTCCTGGGATCGAGCCCCGAATCGGGCTCCCGGCTCAGCGGGAAGCCTCCTTCTCCCTCTCCCCCTCCCCCTGCTTGTACTCCCTTCTCCCTCTCTCTGTCAAATAAATAAGTAAAATCTTAAAGCAAAAGACTAAATGTATACAGAGCTAGAAATATGCACAAATTTCCAACAAAGAAAATAATCTAATTAGTTAAATAAGAGCAAAAATGTGTAATTAGGATGTAAAAGTGGGCCAGAATCATAGGACAGGTCCTCAATGCCAGTCTGAGGACTCCATAATCATTTTGGTAGACATTAAGTGCAGGATTCTTAGGGAAAAACTATGTTCTAAAAGATGCTAAATTTTAAAGACCTTTTCTTTCAAAGATACTTTATAGCATTCAAACCTACCAACTTTCAGTGGGCAGGAGCAATTCAGAAGCACTGAGCCCAGATTAAGTTAATACCTCATCATCCTAATACGGTTGTATGTTTGAGAGAGCTCTAACATTTCTAATTATGATCTTCCCCCAACAGAAATGGCTTATTTTAACTGGAAACTTTATAAGCAAGATAACTGCAGAAGGGTCTAAGGAGTTCTAAATAAATGCTCTTTTATACTCACCTCAAGAGAAACAAGACCAGACACATCCTCAGGAATCTTTGTGAGCTGATTGGTCGCTAAATTCAATTCTACCATACTGGTCCAAGTTCCAAAATCCAAGGGAAGTGATGTCAACTGATTGTCCTGGCAAAGACAAAAAGAAGTAACCATGGTAGAACCACAAAAACAAAGCTACACACACACACACACACACACACATACACACACAGACATACACACACACACACACACACACACACACACACGAACAGTATTCAGCCATAAAAAAGAATGAAATCTTGTCATTTGTGACAACATGAATGGACCTTGAGAGCAGTATGCTCAGTGAAATGAGTCAGATGGAGAAAGACAAATACCATATGATCTCACTTATATATGGAATCAAAACAAAACACCAAGTTCAAAGATAAAAGATTGATGGTTGCCAGGGGTAAAGGTAAGGAGGTGGCAAACTGGGTAAAGGGAGTCAAAAGGTATAAACTTCCCAGTAATTAAATAAATAAGTCATTGGGATGTAAGATACAGCATGGCAACTATAGTTAATAATACTGTATTACATAGCTGAAAGTTGTTAGGGGAGTATATCTTAAGAAGTTCTCATCACAAGAAAAAATATTCTGCAACTATATATGGTGATGGACATTAACTAGACTTAGTGTGGTGATTATTTCCCAATACACAAACATTGAATCATTATGTTGTACAACTGAAACTAATATAATGTCAATTATTCCTCAATAAAAAAGATCATCCCTAAAATAATTACGATATTCAAAGATAAACATATTTTAATAAATTCTGGCTATATGTTTACATATAAATCTATAGCTACTTAATATATAATTAAGCACATTAAGAACAGTTTTTAAAAACTGTGTGGAAAGACAGTCTTGCATGCTTTAACTTTTTTCTACTTAATAAACTGAGAATGTTTCAACTGGTATTAATATTCTTCTAAACTTGAGTATTAATTTTAATGACTTCACAGTATTCCATTGAAGATATACTATTAAAAAATGAAATCTTTATTAGGTTGGTACCAATTAAATAGAAAATTCTACAATAAATATCCCTACAACTATGCTTTCACAGACATTCATGATTATTTCTTTAGGATAAAGTGCTAAGAGTATGCATGGTTCTAAGATATTTGTTATCTAATACAAATTGCCCTGAAGGATCATCAGTTTAGACCCAATCAGCAAGTAACAAGTAACTGTTCTCCACACTAACAGAGAAAACACAAGTATTAGTGTAAGTACTAATAATAGTAGCTTTTCTCCCCCTCAAAACAAACAGAGGCTCACCTTCATATTCAGCTTACTTAATACTTTTGCTCTGGAGAAAATTCCAAATGGGATTTTATTGATTCGATTGTGTTCCATGTTGAGGGAATAGATGGTGGAAAACTGAGATGGACCACCTACTGGATATAACTGGAAGCAATTTCTAGCTAAGGTCAAACTATTCAGTTTCACAAGACTTGATAAAAGACTCTGTAAACAAAATAAACACATGAATTAGAACTGTAACAGGATCACTCCATAGAATATAGAGCAGCAGGCACAGATGCCTCAAAGGGCCTTCAGGTAACAAATGACAGAGACTGCCTGGGCCAGATCTGTGATGCCTCACAGAGAGGGACAGTCACGACTCAGCTCTAGCTAACTGTTGCCTTATAGGAATGTGGAGCTAATAGAGTTAGATTTCCAGATTTTACAAGAAACAGAAAACTCATGAAATCTGATTTTTATTCCTTGGCTTTAGCTTATTTAGAACACTCCATAAAGAAGGGGCGCCTGGGTGGCTCAGTCAGTTAAGTGTCTGACTCTTGATTTTGGCTCAGGTCGTTATCTCGGAGTGTTGAGATCGAGTCCCTTTGGCTGTGGAGCCTGCTTGGGATTCTCTCTCCCTCTGCCCCTCCCTACTCCCCCCCCTCTCTAAAACAAAACAAAACACAACACCAAAAAAAAAACAACAACCCACCACCCTATAAAGAAAATATGTCTGAGGGTACGAGGTATCTCCTGAGGGGCCAGGCTGAGAACCTTACAGAACAGAATTGTTGGCATCACACAGTCCTGAGTCTGTGTCCTGGCTCTGCCACTTGCTCTGTGACCAATCCTACTCAGGTCCGAGTTAATGATCCTCTAAATTATTATTAACACAATACCTGACTCAGAGGAAGCTGTTATTCAGTAATTTAATGGCTCCTTTAAAGAAGATTAAATTCAGAAAATGACAACACTTCCTGATATTATATAATATTGTTTTTCCATATGGTAAAATTTCAGAGGGAAATAGGCATCTATCAAGTAAGTATTTACTGCACATAGTAACCCCCTTACTTCAGCCTCCCACCATGTAACCACAGTGCTAGGCGTTTAGGTATTACAGAAGAAATTCTGCCATTAAAATGACTAAACCCTACTTAGAGCACACAGATGGGGAAAAAGAAAACAATACATAACTGTATATAATCAACAATAAATTATATGTAATATGCTTTTGCTATTCAAAGTCTGGTTGAAGGAAGAGCAACATTAGCTTGTTAGAAATGTAGACTTTTAGGTCCTACTCCTACAGAATTGAAGAATCTTAACAAGATTCCCAAGTGATTTGTATGCTCATTAATGTTTGAGAAACACTAGTATAGGCTATAAAATAATTCTGAATCCTGGCTCTATCTTTCAGTGGCTTGTAACTTTGGGCAAATTATTTCCCCAAACCTTAATTTATTCATTTGTAAAATGATAATGCCTTATTCTGTAAATTTTAGTGAAGACATTTTTTTAAGAGATAAAATACATAAATAGCTTTACAACCTCTAACATATAGTAAGTGCTTAAATTTTAAGTCCCTTCTCTATTTAAATTTAAAGAAAAGAAGAAATACTGGAATAACTGGAAAAGCAGGAAGGAGACTGAGAGTGAGCTAGATCTTGAAGGATGAAAAAAATTTAAATATTCAGAGAAGCAGAAGAAACATTTTGGATTGATGTAAAGGCCCAAGCAGGGAGGAAACAAGCTGTGCGAGGTATGTATGTGTGTATATTTTAAATAATGTTCAAACATCAGCTGTATACCAGGAGGAAACTGAAGACTTTAATACTTGAGGTGTCAGTTGATTTCTAAGACCAGCTGAAAGAATGAAATAACTATGTAATTGAAGGTATAATTATATGGTGAATTGAAACTTGTTCTTTATGCTGAATGTTAAGAAGCTTTCAACATTTGTCTACTGATGTACACAGATAAAAGGAAGAGCTCAGGTACGAGTGCTGAGAACACTTTGCATGGCAGTCAATTCAAGAAAAATGCCTATATCCTACTTTACTGAAAATACATGAAGTTTTGAGTTTCATGGAAAAAATGTTATTTTTATTATTCTTATAGCTGACTAACTTTACTGATGTTCTTCTTTGAAAAAACCTGAAGATATCTGAAAAGGGGTAACAAGAAGGCAACTCTGCAACCTTTCATTCTTAGGGCATATAATGAAGCTATGCAGCTGTTTATCAATTCCCTAAAGTCAGACACATCTGGACCCCCATCTTAGGTCTTCCGCTTACCAGTTACATGACCTTTGCTGAATTAGACAATCAATGTATTTCTCATAGTACTCCCAGGAAAGTATTTAAGGTACAAATTTGGCCAAAAACATAACTTCTCTGAAGTCTTATTATCCTTCCTGTTTGATAATACCCCAATAATTAATACAATTAAAGATTTTAAATGGGATAATCCATGTAGAGCCCCTAGCCTTATACCTTGAGAAGATGTGTCTACATTAAAACTAGTCCAATTTCAGACAGTCATCAAATAGAGAAGTATATAGTCATTTTGCCAGCTCTGATTTCAGCAATGAGCCCCAATTGGAAACCACTTTCCTGATTGTGCATGCCTAACCCAGCTTGACTGTCTAGTAAGTGCTGTCTAATGGATTTTATTGTTTTCCTTATTGTGCTTATTATAAATGCAGATAATTACATATTTGCATTAGGAATATGCTGCTTCCAAAGCACACAGACTACTTTTTTATAAGACTTAATCCTTTCCCAGATTTGGACAGGGCCAATCAAGGGCTTCCCCCATAGCTTCTCTATCTGAAAATAGGCCAGTTTAAATACATGCACATGGGCGCAGACACACACATACTTCTTCCACAGCCAGACTGAAGAGAGCTATCTTCTTTATAATTTTTATCAAAAATAAATCTTGACTAATTTCAGTCACAAAATATTATATGTGAAACTAATTAGCACAATGTCTGTATCCTAAGAGGTACCTAATAACTATTAGTTTCCCTTCACTGATAATTAGAGTGGATATAAAAATAAGTTAAATTTTCTCATTTTTTGAAATTTAATATACACCCAGTCTTTATATTAGCCTTACTAACATTGTAAAAGCAGTCAATTTTAAGCTCACAATCACATCCTAAAAAAAAAAATCTCAACAAGGTCCAATTATTGTGCCAATTACTGTTAGAAAAAGAAAGGACATTCAACAATAGAACCCCACCCATTTTTACCATTCGAAATTACCACTAGCAAAGAAAGACAAAAATCCAGACAGTCTAGTTGTCTGGGCTATCTCTACAATCTGTGGATTCTATTCCTTATCCCATTTAAACTGCAGGTGAGATACTGTCATAGCAGTTTTAGTGAACTGGTCCATCCTAGAAAATACAATCCTGAAAACCTGATTTTTGTACTCTAATCTAAAGGTTTTCTAAACACCCAAACACCCAGAATAATAGAAGCAAAATTAATAGGTACTTTTTTCTGTATCCCTTAGAAGCAAATCATTATTAAATACATTTATTTTATAAACTAATTGCTACATGCTTATAGCTTCATATGCTCAAATTGTTCTTTATAAATCATAGTATATATCTAAAAACATTTGCCCAAAGCACCTTTATTTTTAATTCAAATACACACACACACACACCGAAAAACTAGAAATAAAGGGCCACATATAGAAAACATTTGCAAAGCTCAATCAGTAAGTCCACAATTCCATTCTTTTATTTGTTAGAATACTTCAATAAGACATAATGCTTGAATAACCATAAGCAAACATACAAGTTGTGGGTATGCTAAAATAATAATATGTAGCAAAAGAATAAAATAAGAGTACTGCATTCTGCCCAAAATAAGTAAAAATATTTTTTCATAGCACAAAAACCAAATTAAAAATAATGTGTTAAGAAATAACAAATTTTGGTGACTGGTATATGACAAATAGGCTTTAATATTATTGTATAAGCAGGGTATAATTTGGGTCATGGAAGTGCTACAGCTAGTATTAACATGATTAATAAATAGTGTGCTCTATGTAGCTCATTGTTTTCCTGTATCATCTTTCTATAGCACTTTTTTAAAGAACTGAACTGGGTAGGGTAGTTGAGTTTTAAAATTAACCATACAACTTTTCCTTAATAGCGGTTATTGTCAGTTCCAAAATGATGTGAGAAAGATTTACATGATGCTTACATGGGAATGTAGCACACTGATTTCTCACCTTGGTTTCTCCCTTCTACACATAAAAAAAAGAAAAACTTAGTTATGTTCCTATAATCATACCTATTCTTTCTTCTTCAGATATTTATTTTAGTGGTGGCTAAATGTCCGTAGCACACTCATTATTTAAACAATCTCAATAATCAAATTCTTCACCCAGCTGTAAAGATTTACCACCTCTCACCTCCGGTAAAGCAGAAATGTTATTGTTCTCTAAATTTAGCTCTTCAAGGGCACTGCATTTTGCCAGTGATCTGGGTATTGCTGACAGTCTGTTGTATCTCAGACCAAGACGACTTAAACTGGACAGGTTTCCTGTGAATACAAAAAAAGGAATTTTTTTTAATCTGATAAACTTGTTAATTTCTTGTTGTATTGTTTTATTGTTAATACAATTTCTGGTATCACATTTTTAGATGGGCCAGGTTTAAATGTCAAATGTAGTGTAGTCAGCCTCTAATTTTAAATTAAACAGTATTACCAGCCTTAAAAAATTACAGAAGCAGATGCCTGTGTCAGTCTTAACTTTGTGGAGACAAATATTTTGATGTCTTTTGACTTTCACGATCTTTCTGAAGTTTGCCCATTTCTTTCTTTTTGCTTTGACCATTTTTCAGAAAGTTGTTGAATAACCTTCTTTCTTAGATGTAACACTACTACAATACTTACAGAAAACATTTATTAGCTTATAGCATAAATTAAACCTTGAAACCCTAGGATGGCAGTCACTATGCCTCATAATCCTATCTAATTATCAATCACCTGCATCTTTCCCTCTTGCTGAAGAAATGAATGATTAAAGTTGTAAGAAATCACTAAATCGAGCTCATTTTTACTCTTTACTTCTTCAAGCCAAAAATTCGTCACTGATAATGAAAATATTCTAATAATTAAATACCATAAGTATAGCCAACTGTAATGCAGAAAAACTTAGCAAGCATTTCAATTCCTATAGGAATTGTAATTGGAATTATTCCAGAGGTATGCTATTTTCATTTACATTACTTTCTTATAATAGTGTCTGGAAACTGGGCCAAGAGTTTGTTGGTTCTGTTTTTGTTTTTAAAGATTTTATTTATTTATTTCACAGAGAGATAGACAGAAGAGCACAAGCAGAGGGAATGGCAGAGGGAGAGGGAGAAGCAGGCTCTGCATTGAGCAGGGAGCCTGATGCGGGACTCGATCCCAGAACTCTGGGATCATGACCTGAGCTGCAGGCAGACGCTTATCTATCTGAGCCACCCAGGCGCCCACTGGTTCTGTTTAAGTAAGATTCCAACAGGCAGAAAACTGAATTCAAAAGCAACAATAAAAACTATCACTTAGCAAAGACAAGTTAATTTTGTGTTTAAAATGCTTCCTAAATTAACGAAGGATGCTTTACTGAATCTTTCTAATGACATTCTGGTAAGACGTGTCAATTTTGGAAAGGGGAAAAAACAAGCTGAGGACTAGATGACTTTCCAAAGCCCCAAAGAATTTAGAGATTAGAAATAAGAGCAGGAATACTGTTATCACTGCACTATGACACTGACTATGATACAAATGTTTCTTAACATTTGGGTTCGCAGAAAATAATCTGCTTTGCGACGAAATGTTAATTATAGTCATATTTGTGGTGGCAAAAAAAAAAAACGGGGACAACCTATTTTTTCAAGAATCTATGAAGAATTATTTAAACTGGAGACACCACAGTGTCACAAAGAATTTTATGTTATCTATTTGACTCGGGGCAAGTTACTTAACGAGTCTATTTCCTCATCCATAAAGTGAGGATAACAACAAATACTTGATAGGGTTCCTCTAAGGTTAAATACAATGTGTGTAAGATACGCAGCACAATGACTGATACGTATGTTCAAAACATGATTTTATTCTGTAGTGTATGTCTATATTCTACTATATTCTACACCTATAAAAATTATGTTACAAAAAATTTCAAGATGTGAAAGACTATGATATTAAGTGAAAAAAGAAGATAAGAAAAATTATGCATTTTGTATGATCTCAACAACGTAAAAAAAGAACTAGAAAAGAATGGAAAGAAAACATCAAAACTAAGTTATCTCTGCATGGCAGAATTATGGAAGATTAATTTTTTTTCCTGTGAACTTGCCTTTTTCCTAATTTTCGATAGCTTTGTCATTTAAAAAATTTGATTAAGAAAAAGTCTATAATTCTAAAGTCATTTTAATTTTAAAAACTGAAATATCTTTATATCATTCTTTTTTTGAATGAATATTTTACATCATGGAGACATTTTTATACTAAAGTAGAGGTAAGAAATTTGGACACTTTACATTGTGAGGCTCATCTTCTCCATAAAGTGTAGATAAGAGCTAAATCATGGAAAAACAGCACGGTGGTCTGAATTCTTAAATAGGCACCCTGATTAAAAAAAGAGATGAAAAAACACCTAAGAAGCAGCAATAAGAGCCATCTGAGAGTAATAAGCATTGACTCTAGCATAAGAGAATGTGAAGAAACTTACCAAAGCCACCACCCAGTTAGTGGCAAAACTAGACTCAAACTCAGCTGGCTCTTATAACAAGTAATCATTCTTCAAGATCTTCACTGACCGCACTGCAGTTAGCTTGCCGCCTCTTGACACAGAAGCCTATGTTCATTCTTACTCCCATGCTGTTTGTCCATACTGTTGTGCTCATGGAAAGCATTTTTATTCCATACTGAGTCCAAAACACTCGTTCATGAAGCTTTCCCTGGCCATTCTATCAAGATCTCATTGATCTCCCTGTAAATTGGACTCATGACTGCATATTGATTTCACTGTAAGATGGCATTTAATTATACTTGTTTTTATGTTGTCAGTCATTTCATGGATTAGTTACCTCCACCCAACAGACTGAAAACCCTTTAGTAAGAAACCTTATATATTTCTATCTCCCCAAAGAATATGTTTCAGTGCTAAGCCCACAGCAGGCATTCATTCATATTTTCTTCACTGCAGAAGCTAAAGCATTTTACTGTTTGTCCTCCTCTCCATTAGGAACAAAAGGTAAAAACTTAAAATTATATGAGATGCTTTTCTTTGACCCATTCTCATTTTAAAATAGGGAGGGAGGGAAGAAATCAGTATTTTATCCTTTGCCTATCCCATGCCCCCTACAGCTACAACAAGGCTGGTAACGGTGGAAATTTTCCTACAAGTAGTGATAATGTCTGATTTTAAAGAACTTCAAAAATCTTATGGTAGAATTTTAATTTGCTGTATGAAGTTGAAGACAGAAAAAGCAGTCGACCTTGGGGGAGCGAGGGAGACACCATTCCTTTCTCTCCTTCATACCACTGCTTTCCCTATGGAAGAAACCTGCTCCAATGTAATAAAACGGCTAAAGCATTTACCAAGGAGTCTCTGAAATCTGCCAGAAGGGTAAAGCACAAAGACCCCATATTTTTGCTCTATCAACTGACACCTCTATTCAATCACTGTTTAGAGCAGAGCAGTACACAAACACAATATTTTAAACATTATTTATTCTCATCAAAACCTAAAAGCTTTCTCTGATAACAAAGATGAGTATAACAAATTCTAAATGCTTATCAATTCAAAAGCCCAATAAATAGAACCAGATTCCTGAAATTTCTCTTCTAAAAGCAAAATAACCCTTGAATTTCTCACTTTTAAAATCAGAATAGGTTTCTAGAATTTAAAAATTACAAAATGGAAATAATGCAGTGAAACTGCCACATGACTTTAGTACCGAAATTAGCGGTTACTTAAACAGAAATAGTACCTCCAACCTTCCTAAACTTTTTCTTTTTCCCTTTTTTTTTTGGTGTGGTAGAAATTAAACTTTAAAAAAATGTAAACTATGAGAATATGCTATTCTGATGAGAAACTCACATGTGCAAAGCTCTTATCACTTTACTGAGAGCATGGCATGTTTGGTCATCCACATTTTGCCAAAATCCACGACTCTTAGCAAAATAAGAGGTGAAAAAAAATTAAGGATGAAATATCAAAATTCTCTTGTGTGAGGAAAAAAGCTGGACATCAGAAGTGTGACATTTACTATGATTCATCCCCTGTAGTGATTTCAACTCTAGCCTCCTTCAGTGATTGGTTTTACCACAAACTAAACTGCAACCTAGAAATCAAGCCATGACTTGCTTTAATGTTGAGCCATTTTGACTAAGAAATAAAATCAATGTTGCTGAGCTTCTGTGTATAAACGTAGGCTGATCACTGCCAATCACTGGCATTTAGCTTTTAAGTGCTTAACTTTGACTATAAGTTGTTCTGTGCTCTGCTCTGACAGCTTGCTTTCTTATGCTGTCAATTTTTAAATTACAGCAACATCAAATGACTATGAATTAAAATTAGATGCTTTCAATTTCAGCAAATATAATCAGCATCTTTAGGTTAATTCAGTTTAACTTTTGAGTAAAACTCTTAACTCAAATGATCTTAATTTTATTTTAACAAAGTAGCAAAAAAAAAAATCAGAAGAAAAGGTACACAGGTTCTAAAATGAAAATAATGTCAAAGGTACTTTTTTCCCCAGAAACACTGAACCAAAAAAACTGAAAGCAAACTGAAAAGCAAGCAATATAAAAATTCTTAATGTCAAAAACCCAAAAGAATGCCACCATTAAAAAGAAAACTAGTAAAGTTGTTACATGAAGCTGCACTGTAATTACCTAAAACCTAATTACTAAAACTCTACTTGTTGATACAACCATAATTACTGTAACATTTCTTCAGAGCCCAGTGCAACAAAAGACCTCTGTGAATTGTTCTGTGCTCCAGCCTTGAAGGCAAGGTCTTGTTGCAGATTTCTCAATCTCATTTGAAAAGAAATAGAAAATAAAATATTTTTTCCTACATGAGACCTCTTACCTCCCCCTACCCCTGGTTTCATAAAATCACCAGAGATCACGGAAGGCTTTAACATATCAAGTTCATAGTTTGAAACAAAATGAATGCTGTAATGAAGTTTAACATTTTCTACAGTTCATAACTGATTCTTAAATTAGAAAATATTTACATGAAAGAGAACATACATTTTATTCAACAGGGTAGACTAATGGTTAAGTCAGAGAAAGTATAAATATGTTTTGAAGTACTCTCTCACTTAACTACAACCAGCTGTCCCCTCCCTACTTCCTTCTGCCTCTTCTCCACATCCTGTGAGCTGTCAGTGATCCTAGCACTGCCCAGCCTGGATGTAAATGGCAGTGATTACTGCCAAGGAGTGAGAAACTACTCTAGGAGTGTTCATGTTAAATAAAGAAAGGGGTAAAAACATCTCAGTCTACTTTTAAGAAAAAGAAAAGGCAAGGGAGTAAAATGATTTTTGGAAAATTTGATTGTCAGGTGACAGTTGAAACATCGCATTTCAGTTGTGAGTTTAGAGCAAGTTTCTTTAGTCCAGGGAAAGTAGAGTAGGGCAGCTGCTGTGGGACTTACATCAACTGTGCAGGATAGGTGTGGATTTTTTTTTTTTTTAAGTTATACTTTTCAAGAAGTAGAATAGGAAAAATATCAGCAGAACTATGTTCCAATAAAGTTTACCACTAAATGTTTTGGGTGAATTTCTCTTCTCCGATAAATGAGAGGGAGAATCTCAAAGGTCAATCAATTAAGACTATTGGGATTTATAATAGACCAAGACCCAAATGTTTGAATTTCTCATCAAATCTCAGCCTTCTGCTATACAATCAAAATACTGGGGATAAGAGAGATGGAAAAGGCAAAAGAATTTTTAATATACATGGCATACAATAAATGACAATATTATAAAAATTTCAATAAATATTACTCATTTTGCCATTATTTGGAATAACAGCTATAAATACTCCATTTGTTGACAACTATCAAAGCATGTAAGAATAAAAATATTTACAATTTTCTTGTTGTTAATGTTTCAGTTCTCACTGATTTCCAATACATACTTGTAATTTGATCATGCAGAATGTTCTAGAAGCAAGGCATTTATGTTATTTTGAGATAACATCTTAACCACAACAGATTAATAATGAAGTCAAATGTTTTCATATTAATAAACATACTTAAAACACAGTTATTCTGACAGAAGTGAAATATATAAAATTAAGAAAGCCAGGAGAAAGAAGGATACATGGAGAAGTCACCCCTTGTCAGAAGAAGTGAATCCAAAAAACCATGACCCTAGTCCTAGTAAATGGAAGATTTTTATCATCCACCACCACCTATACTTTCTCTGTTTGCCAGGGCTATTCATTTTTGTACTAATTTCATCCCCCTTTCATTGTTATTTGACACAACACAGATTCAGACACATGTATAAAATATTAAACAAAATATTGTTGGACTATTTGAGAGAAACAACAGCGCTGACTGATGACCACGTCCTATATATATCCATTTGATCAGCTGAAAGAGTAAAGGAAATTACGTGGGTATTTAGGAGAAAGAGTCCTAAGCAGAGGGACCAAGAAGTATAAAGGCCCTGATGCTAGAACTTGCCTGATATGCTTAAGGAGCAATAAAGTGTTTAGTATCTATAATCCTAACAAATACACAGTGAATAAGCATTGGTAAGAGGGATAAGAATATTAACTTTATAACATTTCGAGCATCTTTAATTTTGGTTCCCGTCTGATTTGCAGTAAACAACCTTTATTGTTCTTTCTAGAACCAAGCAACTATGCTTTTGTGCTTTTTTAATGTCATAAAAAAAGATTATGCATTATTCTTTCTTTTCTCCTTTACTGTTGTAACTAATCGGTTATTCAAAATAAGCAAACTTATAGACATATCTTGCAATGTAAGAACATACAACACTAAGTATGTCTATGTAATTCAAGGAAACTATAAAGTATATAAACTATATAAAACTATCAAAATTAAACCTATATGTTGATTGGCTCAGAGTATCCCAGGGAAATGGACTCTGAAAAATCAACACTGAGAAATATAATGGAGTTCTTGAATTTCAGAAATAAAGGAAAGTACTCTGGGTGGCCAGGCAAAAAGACTGTCCACTTAAAATGGGAAAAAACTGGACTGGCCTCATACTTTATTCAGTGCCAGAAGACAGTACAACTACCTCTTAGTTCTACTAAGATGCTCAAGGAAACAAAGCTGGACCCAGTGATTTTTACATCCATCCAAACTGTTCAAGTATAAAGGTTACAAACATTCTATAACTAGGGAACTATTATTTATGAACCATTTCTGAGAAAACTATAAGATTGACTTGAGCCAACCAAGAGAAGACTGGGGCAACTATGACAACAGGACTGTTGATGAACATTAAAAACAACTAGAGATCAGCATAACAAGATATAACAAAAATGTTACATGTCCCGACAGTGTATCTGACAAAAATTAGGAGGGAAAAAAAGACAAAAAATGACAGGTAGTAGAATAAATTCACTGATTGCCTCATCTATGTCACTCTACTCAACAAAAGTCAATTAGAAAGTATTCTGAAAAAAAGAAAAGAAATACACAATATATCAGGATTTGTGGAATGCGACTAAAGCAGTACATAAGGGGAAATTTATAGCACTAAACGCACATGAGATGAAATCTTCAATGTAAGATCATACAACACAAACTAAATATGTCAATACATAATTCAAGAAAACTCAAGAAAAAACAAAAAACTCACATCAATGACCTCAAGCTTCCACCACAAGAAACTAAAAAAGAATAAAACTCAAAACAGATAAAAGGAAATAATAAAGGTCAAGGTGGAAATCAATGAAATAAAAGTCAGAGAAACAATATAGAAAATCAGTAAAACTTAGAGATAATCAATAAAACTGATACAATTCTAACCAGACAGATGATAGGAAAAAAAGAGATCTAAGTTACTGATACCAGGAATGAGAGAAGTGACATGATGATAGATTCTATAGATATCAAAATAGTAAGGGAATATTAGAAACAATTTTATGCCTATTAAATGTGACAAATGAGATGGACCCATTCCTTGAAAGACATAAATGACTAAGTCTGCCCAAGAATAAAGTGAGGGGTGCCTGGGAGGCATAGTCAGTTAAGCCTCCAACTCTTGGTTTCAGCTCAGGTCCTGATCTAAAGGTCGTGAGATGGAGCCCCATGTAGGGCTCCCTGCTGAGTGCAGTGTCTGCTTAAGACTCTCTCCCCCTCTCTCTCTGCCCCTCCTCCTCCTTCTCTCTAAAATAAATCTTTAAAAAAATAAAACAGTGACAATCTAAATAGCTCTGTATTTATTAAAGAAATTGAAAAATTTTTAAAGATTTATTTATTTTAGAGAGAGAGCACAGGGGAAGGAGCAGAGAATCCTCAAGCAGACTCCCCACCAACACAGGGCTCAATCCCAGGACCTTGAGATCATGACCTGCTGCAAAATCCAGTCTGCCACCCAACTGAGTGAGCCACCCAGGTGCCCCAAAATTGAAATTGTTTTTAAAAGCATTCCTACAAAGAAAATTCCTGACCCCGGTGGCTTCACTGATGAATCTTACCACATATTAAAGGAAGAAATAATGCCAATTTTATACAAACTGTTCCCCAAACTGAAGAGTAGGAACACTTTCCTACTTATTATATATGGCCAGCATTACCCAGAAATTGAAACTAGACAAAGAACAGGTTTTATAACATTATATGTTACTATGGTATATTCAAAGCAATTAAGTAAATCTAATTTTTAAAACTTCTACCAGAATGTATCTTTTTTCATTATGTCTTCTTGGTAAGCAATGTCAACCATATTATCTGAGTTTTTGTCAAGTTCAGGAAAAGATTATAAAATTGTATTTTATTTAGTTTCTTCATTGTATTCTCTTTCTAGAACTTCTAGTCCTTTCTCTCATGACTCTCCATCACTCACTTTGTATCCTTCTGTCTTTTTGTTCTAGATTCTAACAGACTTCTTCCACTTATCCTACACATCGCTATTTTGGTCTTTGGATGTGTTCATTCTATTACACAGTATTTCCCATTAAATTGAACTTTATATGGCAAAGATATTTCTAAAGAATGTATTCTTTGTTTCTTTTTTGCACCAGTCTGTTCATGTTTTATAAATGCAACACATATCTTTTCTATGCTCTTTTTCTTCTAGGGTCACTTTGTTCATCCTGGCCATTTCAATAGATTTTAAGATAGAAAGGCAAGAAATAATTGTGTTCAGTCTCTACTGATCCAGAAATCCAATTCCTTTATTTATATAGGAAATTTGGTAAAATTCTTAAGAATATAGTAGAATAATCCACTATATGTTATATGTTATAATCCAACTATATGTTATACACCATCTTGCCTTTCAGAAATAAATCTAATGCAGTTAACTAGTTAACTAGAATACTTAGTCTGTTGCCACTACAAACAGTAATGTGATATAAAGAATTCTGGGCCAAGAATCAGGAAGATATAGGTTCTAATGGCTAGTTATTATATCCTTCTAAAGAAGTCTCAGATTAGTTGTCCTGTAACTTAAAACAAAAAATTCCTTACAACTGCTTCTGTTTCAAGTAATGGTAGACTAGCTAATTCAGACAAACCCTCCCACTGAAAAAAGTTAAATACACTTCCAAAACAAAAACAGAGAGCGAACAAGATAATGACTAATTACCAGGCCAGAAACCGGCTGGAAACCCAAGAAATAAGCAAAATAATGGACAAAATTTTGTCCTAAGAGTGCTTCTCTAACTGGAAGACACAGCTGATAAGGCATGTTTCTGCCAAGAGTCAAAATCTACAAACAGCCAAGGAAGGGGAGTCCACAAATCAATATCAACTGGGATACTACAGGGCTGCACCCTAGCACTAAGGGTAAACCAGAGGTAAAATAGCGCTTCAATCAGTCTACAGACTACCTTTGAATGACCTGGGGGACCAGAAAAATTTCAAACCTTAGAACACAGATAGATTCAAGTGGTCCCCTTAGGTACCTGAAAGAAACAAACGAAAATCCTTCTGGAAAAAGATCTCACCATCATAGGCCTCTTATGATACAGTAACAAAAGAACCTCATAAATATTCATTACTGGAATTACAAAAATTAAGTACAGGTGTAATTTTCCTAAATAAACATTACAATGCTTATAACACACCAGTAACTAAAAAGATATTCAAACTTTTAAAAATTTCCTTTACTGTTTCTATACATTTACGGACTTTTAGAAAGATAAATAAGACTGTGTAAATATAGAACATATCACAATAAGCACACTTCAGCTTTTGAGTCTGGCTAAGTATTTGAAAAACATTTCGTACTTCAAGACATCTCTTCTCTTAGTCCCTTCAACAGTAGAGATGAACAAGCTTTAAGCTATATTCCCCATGTCTTAAAGACTAAACAGCAGTGGTTTTATTTTTCAGTGTGTTTGCTTCAGTAAAGAAGGGACCACACCCTATATAATAGTATGTAACATTCTGAAATATGAAAAAACAGAAAATGCACCCATTCTGTAATTTAAGCAGTTATAATAAAATATATACTCAAAATTCAATATTCCACATTCTATCTTTATAATCTGATTGAACTCATTTCCTAAAACCTAATTATTCTCTTCACCAAGAAATGGAAATAAAAAGTTTTACTACTTTGACGCATTTTAACTTCTAACTTTTATTATAGAAATGGATCAAAAACAGTCTTTTGAATGTCCAAGTAGCTATAAATGACTATCAATGTCACCCATACCTATAGTATCTGGGAGGTCTAGCAGTTCATTGTGCTGCAAGTCAAGGTTGGTTATCTGTGTGCAGTTTCCAATCTCCTTTGGGAGGTGTTCAAGTTGATTGTGAGCTACATCCAGCGTAATGAGGTTACATAATTCACCTGTAAAATTGACCAACATAAAAATTTAACAAGAATTATTAAAGAATATATTAAATAGTACTGAAAGAAAGAAAAAAAACTTCATTTTCTATATTATAATTATACCTTTCTGGAAAATGTAAAAGTCAAACACAAGATCTAAAACTTATTAGAAAATGACATCTTACAAATATCAAATCATTATGTTGTGCACCTGGAACTAATGTAATGTTATCTGTCAATTATACCTCAATAAAAAAGAAAGAAGAAAATAACATCTGATAAAGTTAAAATGTTGATTATAAATGACTACTAATATAAATGACTGCCAACTAGTATTATATATATAGTTTTAAATAACCAATTCAACCACATTTGTTTGTATATTCCATACTTTAAGTAGAGCTCACTAATTTTTTAACTAAAATTCAACACAATATCAGATTCATCTTCAATTCAATTTGACAGACATCTTCTACCTCAAAATATATATCCTCAAATAGGCATATGTTCTGATGCTATATAAATATACAAAGTGAGATTTATAAATCAAAAACTGCTCCTAGATTTTAATAGTACTCCACAAGGATAGAAAATAAGGTATATTTCTCCTCATTCTAGTTGAAAGAGCTGTACTGGCAATTTAGATTATTCTGTTATTCTGCAACATTCTTCCTTGCAGAATTCTTTATTTGAACATACAGTTCAAAAACTTCATAATTTGTAACAGCTACATTGGTTCTCTCATGACACTCCTTTTTCTCTAAAGGCATTAGTTATAAATACTGAAAAAGTAAGATGAGCAAATCAAGTGCATGAAACTGAAAAATGGGTCTAGGGCACATTATTAAGCCATATTATTATAAACATAGGCAACAAAGAAGAGCACTGGAGAAGGAATAAAGATAAAATATTTCCTTACTCTTAAGTAACAGATACTGGTTTGTTCAAAGTATTAATCGCCACAATATATTAGATGATTATAGATTAAGGATAAATGAAATGAATGACAGCAATGTTATAAGGGACAAAAGGGAGGAACTGGGAATATTCTGTTATAAGGTAACAACACTACCCATGAAGTGGCATAGCATTATTTGAAAGTGGACTTATAATTAGCTGTAAATGCATACTGTAGACTCCAGGATGACCACATACATACAAACAAAATTAAAAGTATAAACAATATGCTAAGAAGAGAGAAAATGGAATATAAAATGCTCAATTAAAACCAGATAAGGCAAAAAAATGATGGAAGACAAAAAGAAAGAACAAGTTCAGCTAATAGAAAACAGTTACAAATATAATTGATATTAATCCAACTAAATCAGTAAATAATCTAAATGCACCAAATAAAAGACAAGAGACTGTCACAGAGGATAAAAGAAAAAAAGAAAAAAGACCCAACTGCATGTTGTTTTCAAAAAGTTCCTTTAAATTACATACTGGTAAATGGAACAATTCTCCAAAACATAACAATTGCTCAAGTTTGTATACCTGCCTATCTCCTCTGTATCTAGTACAGTGCTTAGTACACAGCATCATGTTAACTTAAAGAATAAATGAAGATAACAGGGGAAGATAAAATTTGGATTCTAATTCTCTTCAAGCCAGAAGTAATAAAACATTTTTTTGAATTTGCCATCTTTTCTAATAAATAATACACTTGAAATTGTTTCAGTTCCTACAAAAGTAACTTCCACTACTCTAAAGAAAGATACACAAATCCAAAAGTGTACAGAGTCGAGGCAAGTAAATAAAACAACAGATCCATTATTGCTCTACTGCAGGACTTTTCAACTTCAGTACATTGACATTTTGAACTGGATAATTCTTTGCTCTACGAGGCTGTCCTGGGCATAAGCAGCACCCCTAGCCTTTTACCCATTAGATGCCAATAGCACCTCCCAAATAATAACCACCAAAAGTGTCTCTAGACATTAACAAATGTCCTCTGTTGTAACACTGCCAAAATCGCCCTCAGTTGAGAATCACTGCTACATTGGAGCAAGAAAGTTCAATAGTGTCCAATCCTCACATTTTTCAAACAAAGCTGGAAATGCAGATTTTCAAATAAAATCTTCTAATGCTTAAATGCTAACAACTAATTCTTAGGTTAAAACAGAACAAAACATGTTACTAAACACATTTGTGGGCTTTTTTCAGTATTCAGGATGCCAGTTTGATTCCTCTGAACATAAAAACAAATTAGTTACTAACATTTTAGGAAATCTGCATATGACTATCTAATATTAAAACTAAGGGCGCCTGGGTGGCTCAGTTGGTTAAGCGACTGCCTTCAGCTCAGGTCATGATCCTGGAGTCCCGGGATCGAGTCCCACATCAGGCTCCCTGCTCAGCAAAGGAGCCTGCTTCTCCCTCTGACCCTACCCCCCTCTCATGTACTCTCTCTCTCAAATAAATAAATCTTAAAAAAAAAAAAGAAAAAAAAAAAACTAAAAAATGTTTTTAAAAAGCAGAAATAATCACTAGACTCAAATAAGTTAAATCTTTTTGATTTGTGTAAATCACCACACGGCAACTGGATTATTTTAAACATATATTTTCTCCAGAAAGTTATCCTCCAGCAATACAACTCTCTGCAAAGTCAGGAAATCATGGTAATACTGACACATTAAGAAGAGTGTCACCTAATAACACTAATACTTCTTTCTCAAAGTCTAGTAATCCCTAAATTATTTTGAAAATGCTCAAAGCTCAGGAAACGGGATTTAATTTTTTTTAACAGCACACAAAATATAGCATGATTTTAAAATCTGGTCTTCTAGTACCTGAAATACAGTACACTCACAACTAAATTATATATATTATTGGGAGTTAAATCTGAAAATTATTTTAGACTTTCCCCAAAATCCACATATAAATTTTAAGACCCATGAAGAATACTTTCAGAACTTTAAATTTTGTTCAGTCCAAAAAGTCTAATAAACTTCAGAAAGTTTGTCATTTATACATAATTTCCATGAAAATCTAAAGCATTTTCAAAACGAATCCAAAACTTCTATTTAATGCAATTAACAAAACATTTTTAGTGCTGGCGGTGAGAGAAGTTTAAGATCTCTCTTCTTCAGAGTAACACTCATAACTGCCCAAGCTCCTCTTGTTCATATTCAAATAATTAAAAACATTTGAAAATTGTGAATATATGACAAATTCTGTACTAGACACTGTGCCAGGATAAGAGCCTAAGTTATAATTTGTAAGATATTTAAATATTAAATATCTAAACAGTTCATGAAATCTTATACACTATGTGCTATTTCTATATAATTCAAATATGGTAAAAATATGTATCTAAATCCACCCCAAATGGTTCTCAAGGACAATAACCAAGGTGTTAAAAATGACTTGCCTCTGCCTGGGTTTAAGAGTGGTTTTTATTTCCTACTTTATACATTTGTATTTTGTGATTTTTCCTCATTTTTGTTCATTTTTTAATTCAAAGAGAAGAAAGGGAGATTCAAAGAGGTAAAGACTAGCAGTCTCTTCTACGCTGTTCGTGGAAGAGCATTTTCTGGCTGTAACAGAAGTTTCCTATCTGTGGAGCAGATGTATCTTTTAGTGAAAATGAATGCATCATGCTATCATATGGGTAACACCAGCCATTAATATTACGCATCTTATGACTTATATTCCACACTCACTAAGCCATCTTTTGATTTTAAATTTGACTTCCCACACATTTGCCTATAGAGAACATGGACTTCATTCATTTATCCATTCCACAAATGTTTATTACACACCTACCATGTGCTAGACACTATTCTAGGGGATGAGGATACAGCATGAAGAAAAAAAAAGATAAAATGCCTGCCTTCATAGAACTTACATTTTAACAAGGAAAAAACAAATTAACATATAATCAAGGTGAGGAAGTATTAAGAGCTACAAATGAAAATAAAGCAAGATAAAAGTAAAAGTGTGATGGGGAAGGAGATTGGAGGTGTTGATAATAAGTAAAAAGGCTGATGACGGAGCATTTGCAAACAGACCTGTGCTTCAGAATTCTCTCTCCCTCTGACCCACCCCCACTCGCGTGCTCTCTCGCTCTCTCTCATTCTCTCTCTGGAATAAATAAATCTTTAAAAAAAGGAAAGAAAACAGACCTAAATAATGGGAGAGGGAAGAAGCAATAAGAATTCTGGGGGAAGAATGTTCCAGGCTGAGTGAAGAGCAAGCACAAAGATAAGGCAAGAGAGCAATTCAAAATACAACAGAAGGCCAATGTGGCTAGAATCATGATTAAGGAATCAGGTGGCAGGAGATAAAGTAGCCCTGGGTCAGATCCACTTAAAAGTCTTGTAGGCTAAGGCAAAGAGTTCAGCTTTGACTAAGAAAGGGGTGGTAACTGTAATAAGAGTGTTTTTTATTATTGTTTTTATAGCAATTTTAGGTTTATAGAAAAACTACACAGAAAGTACAGAGTTCCCATAGATCCTCTTCCCAGCACAGTGTCCCCTCTTAACATCTTCCATTAAGTGATACATTGTTACAGTTGATAAATCAACACTGATACATTAATATTAACTGAAAGTTCATATTTTACATTAGCACTCACTCTGTGTTGTCCAGTTCTGTGGGCCTTAATAAATATATAATATCGTGTACCCATCATTACAGGTATCATATGGAATAGTTTAACTAGAGGTGCCTGGGTGGCTCAGTTGGTTAAGCATCCAACTCTCGGTTTCAGCTGAGGTCATGATCTCATGGCTGTGGGATCAAGCCCCAAATTGGGCTTTGTGCTCAGTGCAGAGTCTGCTTCAGATTTTCTCTCCCTCTCCCTCACTCTTTCTCTCAAATAAATAAAATCTTAAAAAAAAAAAAAATAACTACCCTAAAAATCCTGTGCTTCACACCTACACATCCACCCCTCTTTCCCTCCCCCAGAGCCCCTAGCAACCACTGATCTTTTATTTCTGCCTTTGCCAGAATGTTACATATGGTTGGAATCATGTAAGATGTAGCATTTTTCAGATTGGCTTCTTTCATTCAGCGATATGCATTTAAGGTTCCTCTACGTCTTTTTGTGGCTTGATAGTTCACTTATCACTGAACAATACTCCACTGTATGGTTGTACCACAGTTTGTTTATCCATTCATTTATTGAAAGACACCTTGGTTGCTTCCAATTTTTAACAATTATGAATAAAACTGCTAAAAAACATTTTGTGTTCACTTTTGTATGGACATAAGTTTTCAATTCATTTGGGTAAATAGGAGTATGACTGATGGATTGTAATGGTAAGACTACGTTTAGCTTTGAATTTGCCAACTGTCTTCCAAGTGTCTGTACCATTGTGCATTCTCACCAGTGACAAGTAAGAGTTTGCATCTACATTTGGTGTTGTCAGTGTTTTGGATTTTAGCCATTCTAATAGGTATGTAGTGGTAGTGGTTGTATTTTGAAAGTATAGCTTTACAAGATATAGGGGAGCCTTATGGAAAAGCAATAATAATGTAATAATGTTTGCCCTCAAAAAACAAAATCTATCCTGGGAAATTAAGAGCCACATAAAAATAGATAAAAGCAGAATGCTGTAAGCATAAAGCAGGAGGTATATGGGGCACCTGGATGGCACATCAGTTAAGCGTCTGACTCTTGATCTCAGCTCAGGTCTTGATCTCAGGGTCAGGAGTTTGTGGAGCCTACTTAAAAAAAAAAAAAAAGTAGGAGGTGTACACACATACACAAAGTGATGGGCAGGGGACACCTGGCTGGCTCAGTCACTGGAGCATGCAACTCTTGATCTCAGGCTTGTGGGTTCAAGCCCCACGTTGGATGTAGAGATTATTTAAAAACACAAATCTTAAAAAATAAAAAAAGTGATGGGTAAATAGAGAAGCAAGATTCTGGCTGGGTGGACTAGGAAAAGCTAGATTTTAAAAGATGGTCAGAAACTACACAGATATTAAAAAAAAAAAAAAGAAGAAGAAATATGAGAAGTCAGGGAGGAAAAATAATCATGGGCTCCAATTCTTTTGTTAGGGATATATTCAACAGAAATGAGTCCCTATATTTACCAAGAGACTTATATTACAGTAACATAGTGGCACTATTTGTATTAGCCCCAAATTACAAAGTACCAAACAAGAGAATGGATAAATTGTGGCATATTCACACTATGAGATATTATGCGGTAATGAGAATAAACCATAACTACATACACCAATTATGATGAATAACGCCAAGAGGAAGAACTCAAACACAAAAACATACATAGGTTATGGTTCCATTTATATAAAAACAAGGAAAATTAGTATTTGTTAGAAGTCAGTATACTAAGTTTACTCTTGATGGGAATAATGACTGAAAAAGGCTCTCCTGGGTGGTCTTGATGTTCAATTTTTTAACTTGGATGCTGATACTATACAGTTTGCAAACATTCTTCAATTGTACATTTATGATATATCAGTAAAAAGTTAAAAAAAAAAGTCTCTGGCCCAAGCTCCTGCTTTTGGACATGCCTTAAACTAAAACATGGCACAAAAACAGAAAAAGCCATTTTTTAAATTTGTGTTAGATGAATAATCTTCAACATATTTTAGTAGAATGTTGTTTTTTTTCCTCTATGGAAGTTCTTTAAAGCCTAAATTAATTCCATTTTGAAAAATAATTTTTCTTTTGCCTTGTCTTTAGAGGAGGCAAAGACTGAACACTATATCCAAGACTTTTTAAGCATGCCATAACTCTATATCCAGACAATGAAGCATGCTGGACATATTCCTTCTCAAAGGTGACGAAACTGTCTAGATTCTTGTTGGGATTCTTCCTGCTATTTCTCTGAGCAATATAGTCTCCAGGGTTACTCTCATATATTAAACCCATTTTCATTTTGTAATATACAAAGTCAGTGTTCCACATGCAAAAAGAAGTGGGACACATGGTGCCTGATATCTGGAAGTCAGGTAGTTGAGATGTAAAACTAATGTTCATCAAACAACAGAAGAGTGATTTTAGGAGGAGAAAAAAATTTTTCCCCTTTTGGAGATTGCAAGTTATTAAAATGCATTTAAATACCAAATTCCTGAGATTATTTGGAACTTTTCTAAGTTTCCACTTTTTTCACATCTTAATTTAAAAAGACCTTTGACTTTTAGTAATTGTTAAAAATATTTTATACATGGTTTTGTTCAGAGTAGCTTAACAAATATTTTATTAAATAAGTGACAAACTAAATGTGTGGGGTTTAACCAGTAACAAAGGAACATCATTATACAAACATTTGAATATACCATGTCCCTAAAACATAACAGAAGATAAACTATTACTCTAAGAGCATTAAATTCAATCAGTCTGAAACAAATTCCTACGTTCATGTTCTCTTTATCAGGCACAATGCTAAGCATGAAAGATACAAAGAAACTACAAGACACTAAATACCTGTTCTCATGAAATTTAAAATTAGTAGGAGACAACATGTGATTTGATGGAAGCCAGAGAGGGCTCTTCTTATGAAATTTCATCATTAAAAAGCCATTCTTTTAGATCTTCAAGGCCTTTCATTGTCAAAGTTCTTTATCTTTAGGGTGACCATCTCATTCACTTAATCACTCAATAAAAATTTCTTGCGTACCTACTGGAAATTAAGCAGTGAACAAACCAGTCTATTCTCAAGGAGCTTACATTCTAGTATGCACCGAAGGAAGCATCAGAAAATAAGGAAATAAAGTGATAACTGCTGTAAACAAAAGTAAAGCAAGGAAAGATAGTTGGAAGTAAGAGTGTATGGAGCAGCAAGGAGGAACCATATGCATATATGAACTGAAACACAGGACACGGTAGGGGGAGAAAGGAAAAGAAGAAAAGAGATCTGGTAATAAAGTACAATCTGAAGTTTCTGAACAAGCATGATAATCAGAATGTTGTTCTAAAAAGTCTATTTTCTCATAGATTTGAAAGAATGGATTGGAGGAGGCAGAATTAAGAAGCAGTCTTATAGGAAGCTATTGCAGTTAGCTCGCATAAAATAATATGAGGGCCTACAGTGAATAATCAAAAGCAGTTGAATGAACAGGCCCACTACACGAGCAACTAAGAGACATGGAAATAGCAATAGGAATATGGTAAGTTATACATGATGAAGGGGTTTTGTTTTTTTCACAGGTGGTTGTGGACCAATATTCTGTAAAATACAAAATTGCATTCTTGGATGTTCCAGCAATGTCAAATTGTTGTACAAGATTCTAAATGCTTACTTTCAATTTGTGTTGTTAACTTGTGACAAACTCGTGACAAAAAAAATTCGTCAGCCAGCAACCTGTCTGGTAATTAGGCCACACTTTGACACGCTCTAGAACAGGGAAAAAAAATCCTGATTCCAAGATCTCGAACCTGAACTGACAGAGAAGATAATGATGCAATTAAAAGAGAGAAACAGAATCCAAAAGGAAGAGAAGTGTTTGGTGAGGAGTTATATTTTGATCAGGCTGAATGTGAAGTATCAGTGAGATATATAGGTAACAATTTTTGGTTAATTAGGGAAAAAATAATATACAGGTCTGAAGAAAATGTTGTCATGATAGAACATTTTTGTCCCAAAGAGGGAGTTGCGGTTAATATCCAAAGAGTCAAATTCTGGTCTTCTGGCTAATGGTAATTGTGGAGTCCTGGATAAATTCTTTTAAAAACACTATACAAAAGCATGCAGAGAGACTCAAAGCAAAAACTAGAACAAATTCAACTCTTGCAAAAAGGGGACTGTGGTAGGCAGACTTTTAAGATGGCCCCAATGACCCTGCCCATGTATAATTTTATACACTGCATAATTAACCCTCCCTTGAGTGTGCACTGAACTCAGTGACATGTTTCCAATGAAGAGAATACAATAACAGTGACGAGATGTCACATCTGTGACTAGGTTACGAAAGACTGTGCTCTCATCTTGCTACCACCCTTTCTATTGCCTTCTCAGCTTGCACCTTTGATAAAACAAGCTGCCATGCTGGAGAGATCCATGTGGAAAAGAACTGAGGAAAGTTTCCAGCCAACAGCCAGCAAGAAGCTGAAGCGCTTAGTCCAACAACTGCGAGCAACTGCAATCCTTGAAAACAATCACATGGGCTCAGATGTGGAGGCTTTTCCAGACACGCCCTCAGATGACACCCCAGCCCTGGCTACCACTTTGAGTGAGAGATCTTGGGAGGAAACCCTGAATCAGAAGATCCAGTTAAGCTATGCCTTTTTTTTTTTAATTTTATTATGTTAATCACCATACATTACAGCATTAGTTTTTGATGTAGTGTTCCATGATTCATTGTTTGCATATAACACCCAGTGCTCCATTCAATACGTGCCCTCTTTAATACCCATCACCAGGCTAACCTATCCACCCACCCCCCAGCTATGCCTGATTCTGAACAAAGAAACTGTAAGACAGTAGTAAATGAGTGTTGTTTTTAGAGCTATGTTTCAGAGTAATTTCTTATGAACAGTAGATAAGTTATATAAAAAAACTACACTCAGTAAGATCTACATTTGTTAAGGCTTTTACCATGAAGTTACTCACAAATCTGGCAGCAGAAAATAAATCTCAAGTAGAAAGCCAGAGTCCTACTGGGCTGAGAAGCCAGAGGACAAGGTCAAGGGTCTATGACAGTGGCTGGAATTGAAAGTTGGATATCCTGGAAAGAAGGAAACCACAAAGAGTGGAGTCCCAAAATCTGCATATCCATACCCCTCAAATTTTTGACTGACTCTAAAAGTACAACTATGGGAGAGAAGACTCAAGGAGCCCAGGGGAAAAACAACAGCTAGAAGGCAAAAGAGCCAAACAGAGATTTTGACAGCTGCCATCTGTAGTGGGTAAGTTTTTGGAATTTCAATCCTGCCAAGTTAGAAGGGTCAGAAAACAAAATCCCAAAAAGGCCATACTATAAAAATAAAGACCATATATCAACACTAAATCTCAGAAAAATATATCTCAAATTAAAATTTCATTTGCATGGATTAACAATAGCTTTAGACACTGAAAAAGAAATTATATATAGCAATAAAAAATAGCAACAGAAACAATCTAAAACACACACACAATATGAATAGACTATCAATGACCTGAAAGGTAACATAAAGAGATCTACTATACATGTAGTTAGAAATCTACAGAATAAAAAAGCAAAGAAGGCGCCAAAAATCAAGAAAATTTCAAGAAATAATGGCCTAAATCTTTCCAACTTTGATGAAAACCACAAACGCACAGATCCAAGAAGCTCATAAACTCCAAGCAGAAGCAACATGAAAAACACCAAATAGAAGCACATTGTAAACAAATTGCTGGAAACCAGGGACAAAGAAAAACATTTTTTAAATATACAGAGAAAAAGACCAAAAACACAAAAACAAAGAAAAGAATACCAGCAAAACTGTTGCCCAAAACTAGGCAAGCCAGAAAAAACAAAACCAAACAAAACCCAGAGAGATAGGACAGAGAAGTATAAAATACAGAAAAAAGGGGGAAAAAAGAAAAGGAAAGCTGTCAAACTAGAATTCTATACCAAGAGAAATAGCTTTCAAAAATAAAAGCAAAAGGCTCTGAAACAAACAAAAGCCTGCAGAATTCATTATGACCATACCTGCACTACAATATATATTTAAAGAAGTTCTTTGGAAAAAAAGAAAACCGGTAGAAATTCAGATCTACACAAAGAATGAAAGTATTAGAAATGGTAAATTCATGGAGGTAACTAAGAAAGAGGTTTTTTTGTTTGTCTCGCATTTTTTAATCTCTTTAAAAGATAACCAAGAAGGACAATGGCATGACAAAAGGCACAGGAACCAACCTAAAAGAGTCCATAATAACGAAAGGTGGAACAAACTGGGCAACAAAATAATAAAAATCATATTGGACTGGAACCCACAGAATAGAATGAGTCCAGATTGATATAATTTAAGTAATGGAATAAATAAATCTATGAGGCAGAGAAAGGACAGCTTTTCATTATAGAAGAATATCAATTAATGCAAAAGAAACAAGGGAAATTTTTAAAAATCACCATTAGAATACAGTAATAATTGTTTCAGGGAAGATCAAGATCCACCAATGAATGTCAAAATCAGCGAGCAAAAGATTAAGGAAAAACAAGATATTGGCATAGACTAAAAACCAGCACTCCTTAGGTTAATTATTAAGAAGAAAAAATTACTAACTTTAAAGTAGAACAGCACAGTAAAAATCACCATAACCAAGGTCAAAAATCACCAGCAATGAGATATATCAACATCATCTATCTCTTGATATGATTCACTGGGAAAAGCACCATAATCACCTTAGTGGCATTCTTGCCAAACACATAATCTCAAACTAGTCATGAGAAAATAAATATAAACAAAAAATGAGTGATCTATTACATAATACCTGAGCAGTACTCCTCAGAGGTATCAATGTCATGAAAGAAAGGGAAAGACTTTCAAAAATCCTTCCACAGGTTGGAGGAGACTACAGACATATGACTATTAAATGTAATGTAGGATTCTGGAACAGAAAAAGGACATTAGTGGAAAAATTGGTGAAATCTAAATAAAATTTGTAGTTTATACTATTGTACCAATGTAAATTTCTTGGTTTTGATCACTGCATAATGGTTGTGTAGAATGTTAATAACAGAGGAAGCTGAGTAAGGAGTACATAAGAACCCTGTGTACTGGTTTTACAACTTTTCTATAAATCTAAAATTTGTTCAAAGTGAAAAGCTTAAAAAGGATAAAATTTAAGACAAGAATAATAGCAATACATTATTATGGGATTTATAATATATGAATAAAAAGGTATGACAATAATTGCACAAAGAATGGAAGAAGTAAAAGTCTGCTATGTGATGTTCTTAGGATATATGAGAAGTGGTATAATATTTGAATGTAGACTGTTATGTAAATACTGGAGCAGATACCAAAGCAAAGTAACAAAGACATATATAACTAATATGCCAACAACTGAGAAAAATGGAATTTATAAAAATAATCAATCTAAAAGAAGGCATGAAATGAGGGGGGAAAAAATGGCACAAATAGAAAATAGTTGATTTAATCCAATCATGTTGGAAACTATATTAAATGTAAATGGTCTAAACCCTTCAAGTAAGACAAAAACTTCCAGGATTAATATGATCTCACTCATGCGGAATTTAAGAAAACAGATGAACATATGGGAAGGGGGAAAAGAAAAAAAGGAAAGAGGGAAACAAGCCATAAGAACCTCTTAACAAGAGAGAACTGAGGGTTGATGGAGGGAGGTGGGTGCAGGATGGACTAGATGGGGAATAGGAATTAGGAAGGGCATGTGTTATGATGAACATTGGGTGTTGTAAGTAAGTGATGAATCACTGAATTGTACTCCAGAAACCAATATTGCACTGTATTTAACTACCTAAAATTTAAATTAAAAAAATTTTTAAAACCTGCCAGAATTAAAAACCACAAGATCTATATGCTGTCTATAAGAAACCATTTTAAATGTAAAGACACAAAAAGGTAAAAGAATGGCAAAAGATATGTAAGTACCAATTAACAAGCAACGTGGAGTGGCTGTATTAATATCAGAAAAAATAGGATTCATAAAAAAAAAAAATTACCAGGAATGTTACCAGAAATACAAATATTTCTTAATGATACAAGTAACTTCACTGGGGAGAAAAAAAATCCTAGGTATATCTGCAAGTAGTAACAGTTTCAAAATATAAAAGCAGCAAAAATTAATAGCACTAGTGGGAGAAAAATCTATTAGTATGGTTGGCTACTTCAACACTTATTTTTTCACTAATTGAAAAAACAGTGGACAGAAAATTGATAGTGGTATAGAACGAAGGAATAATATCAACTAATGTGACCTTGCTCCAAAAAAAACCAATACAATGCATATTCTTTTCAACTGCATATAGAACATTTGGTAAAACAGGCCATATTTTATAAATCAGTAACAAAAATATTGGAAAACATCTTTTGAATGCTTGAAAATTGAACAATTCACTTCTAAATAATCCATGGGTTAGAGGAGAATAAGAGATATTTAGAAAATATTTTAAACTAGACAATAATGAAAATACAACATCAAAATTTGCATGCTGCTGCTAAAACAGTACTTGGGAGATTTATAATGAAATGCTTATATAATGAAAAGAAAGGTCTGAAATCAATCTAATAGACAAAGAAGAACATATTAAATCTAAAGAAAAAACATTTATAAATAAGGAGCAGAAAAAAAACAAAAAAGATTAAAAAAACAAAGATAATAGAACAAAAAAATAAAACCAAAAGGTTTTTTTTAAAAGACCAATAAAATTTATATATCTCTAGCCAGACTCATCAAAGAAAGACCAAATTATGAATATGAAGAATGAAAGAGAGACATGATTACAAATTATACTGATGACATTAAAAGAATAATATAGAACTATTATGAACTTTATGCCAAAAATTCAACAAATTATACAAAATAGACAAATGCTTTGACAGATTCAAACTACCAAAATTCAAATGAGAAGTAGAAAACTCAGGTAACTCTGTGTCTATTAACTAAATTAAATTAGATCAGTAATTAAAAACCTTCCTACAAAGAAAACATGTCTCCTTCTAAACATTTGAGGAAATAATACTAATTCTACACAAACTCTTGTAGAACGTAAAAGAGGAACACTTCCCAACTCATTCTATGATATGAAGCCAGAATTACTCTTACAGCAAACCATTATTTAAAAAAGAGAGAGAAAGAGTTACAGATCAATGGCCATGATGAATATAGATACAAATTCCTTAACAAAATTTTAGTATGGGTTAAATTAAATCTAGCAAAATACAAAAAGACCCTATTAAAATGTATATAGTAGGCACTCAAATACTGGTAAACAATTAGGTTTCATAAGTTGTGACCTACCCTGTGAAGTCATATGACCTTCCCTTTTGAGTCATATCAAAAATGCTTATTTTTTTTTATATGTTATTTATTTTTTTTAGAGGGAGGGAAGGACAGACGGAGAGAAAGAATCTTAAGCAGGCTCCGCACCCAGCATGGAGTCCAACTTGGGGCATCTCATGACCTTGAGATCATGATCTGAGTTGAAACCAAGAGTCTGTCACCTAACCAACTGCACCACCCAGATGCCCCTAGGAACAATAATTGTTTTTAAAATATAAGCATCTTTGGGGCACCTGGGTAGTGCAGCTGGTTAAGCAACCAGCTCGTGGTTTCGGCTCAGGTCATGATCTCAGGGTCGTGAGACAGCCCCAAGTGGGGCTCCACATTGGATTGGGGCATGGAACCTGCCTTAAGATTCTGTCCCCTTCCTCTGCCCCTCTTCCCCCACTCTCTCTCTCAAATAAATCTTAAAAACAATTTCAACTCTTGTTCCTGAACTTATAGGAATATTTTCAAATATTCAGAGATTAGCTGTATAAAAAAAATCACATCAAATCTTACTAATTTGTAAAACCACATAATTAACAAAAGCTGGAAATACCACAAGCTTGAACAGATTTAGGAACTTACATCAGAATTTCTACATTACTTAAATCTGTTTTATAGGCTTAATTTTCCCTTTCATTGCAAAGAAAATTTCAGTAGCCCTTCTAATCAAGGGCATCTCCAACTAGGCAACATGGACAAGAGTGTCTATATTCCTTTGAATGGGTAGCCTGCTGTCACTAGAATATAATTCCCTATACCTCAGCAGGGTGGAAAGTCAATTGTATCCTCTCTCCGATCCTATCAAACCCTTCTAAGATGGCTTAAGTATTATTTTCTGTTCTCTTATTGCCTCCTTTAGCAAAAACAACTTGTATAGGTTTTTGTTGTTCAGTGAAACATCTGATAATCTAATGACAATAAACTAAGTTAACAGTTCATTTCCAAGTCTCTAGAATCTCTTGAGGAGTCCCAATCAAAAGAAGTTATTTATTAACAACCATGAATTGCCTTTCCTGATTTCTTTTTCCTGCCAAACTAAGTTCCTCATTAGCCCTTGTACAAAACACTCAAGTGAGATCCATCAAATAATGCTACCTGGACAATGAAAGCAATTTTATCACTCCTGGCTGGTTCTGTCCTTAGTATTTTTATATAGATACTGATGATATATTTTTATATGTTGATTATATCACTTAACTTACAGAATATAACACAGCAGTATTTCAGTATAGTAGAAATTCTGTTTTCAGTAACTGTTACTGTGTCAAATGGGTAAAAAATTTTTGCTGATTCTAATTTCTTATAGATATGAGTGCTGTTAAGAGTTGTTTCTTTAGGGTGCCTGGGTGGCTCAGTCGTTAAGCGTCTGCCTTCGGCTCAGGTCATGATCCCAGGGTCCTGGGATCGAGTCCCATATCGGGGTCCCTGCTTGGCAGGAAGCCTGCTTCTCCCTCTTCCACTCCCCCTGCTTGTGTTCCTGCTCTCGTGCTCTCTCTGTCAAATAAATAAATAAAATCTTTAAAAAAAAAAAAAAGAATTGTTTAACATGGGTAAAAATGATATGGGTTCCCAAAAAAGTATGTATTTTAACATATCAGGTCATTCTTATAAGCAAAAAGGGTTATTTTGACAAATTCACATGAAATTGTATATTATATATAAATGATGTAGCATTTTATTGATTACACAATGTAGGAAGAATAAATTTTTTAATAAATATATCCCTTCTAACTTAGCTGTTTTTATAAAGAATAAAAAAGGGTTCATGTATAAATAAATAATAAACTAGCCCATAATTCAATGAAGAAAACTGAAGGAATATTGGAAACAGATAAAGATGGAGTTTTTTTCAAAGAGCAACCATTTCATTCCTTAGAAGAATAACACTTTTAAAACTTCATTGTCCAGAATTCCCCAAACTAAATTAATTATTCAAACTGACTATCTAATGGCCCTAACTCTAATCCACCCAGGCCAAAAAAAAAAAAATTTTTTTTTTTACAAAGACATATCTTTAACATAAAACCCAACAGAATCAGTATTTGTGTACAATGAAGAGTCTCTTTCAAGACTCCTGGGTGGCTCAGTCGTTAAGCATCTGCCTTCGGCTCAGGTCATGATCCCAGGGTCCTGGGATGGAGTCCTGCATTGGGCTCCCTGCTCAGTGGGGAGCCTGCTTCTCCCTCTCCCACTCCCCCTCTTGTGTTCCCTCTCTTGCTGTGTCTCTCTCTGTCAAATAAATAAATTAAATCTTAAAAAAGCATACAAATAAAAAAAACAAATGGTAAAAGAAGGTATGGGAGGAAGGATAGAAGACTGACCTGTAAAAGAAAGCAATGAATAGGAGTTCCATCTACTACTTAACACAAAAAGACAGGACATTTACTTTATGTGTCCATGCCTTATCACACAAAAAGGTAAATGAATATAACCAAATGAAGTTTTCTTAGCTATTCTGGTGTATTATCTCTGGCTCCTCATATGGTTACATTTACTGTCTGTTTAGTATTCTTTTACTGTTTTCTGACAGTGTTCACCCATGTGAATATGTAGCACTGGTATGAAATCACACAGCATTGGGACGCCTGGGTGGCTCAGTCATCCAGCGTCTGCCTCCAGCTCAGGTCATGATCCCAGGGTCCTGGGATCGAGTCCCACATCGGGCTCCTTGCTCAGTGAGGAGCCTGCTTCTCCTTCTCCCTCTGCTGCTCCCCCTGCTTGTGCTCTCTCTGACAAATAAATAAAAATCTTTAAAAAAAAAAAAAATCATACAGCATTAATAAAGATGCCATTAATGCTGAAACAGATAGATGTTCTGATCTTAATATAGTTCCCTAGAATGCAACGCAGCTTGTATAATGGCTAAATTCCAAATATATTATTTAAACTAAACAGCAGGCTATATTTCAAGAACTTATAATTTCTCATACTCCTCAAATATATTGCTAGATGGCATGACTGAAAGTGGTGTACTCATATGACAAGAAAATAAGCATTTAATATGCATAATATGAATCTAATATATATCTATAATAATGCAAATCTAATATATATAGAGAGAAATTTAACAAATGATAATTAGCATGTATTTTGAATTGTGAATTCCTGTTATGGGTTGCTGCAGTAAGTCAAACTACAGTAAAGGTATGTACCACTTCTGGGGAGCTTTGGGGGCTCAGTCAATTAAGCATCTGACTCTTGATTTCAGCTCAGGTCATGATCTCAGGGTTGTGAGATCGAGACCCAAGCTTAAGATCCTCTTTCTCATAGAGTTACCCTACAACCCAGCAATTGCACTACTGGGTATTTACCCCAAAGATAAACAAGTAGTGATCCGAAGGGGCACATGCACCCCAATGTTTATAGCAGCAATGTCCACAATAGCCGAACTATGGAAAGAGCCTAGATGTCCATCAACAGATGAATGGATAAAGATGTGGTGTGTATATACACAACGGAATATTATGCACCCATCAAAAAAATGAAATCTTGCCATTTGCAACAACATGGATGAAACTAGAGGGTATTATGCTAAGCGAAATGTCAATCAGATAAAGACAAGTATCACATGATCTCACTGATATGAGAAATCTGATAAACAAGACAGAGGATCATAGGGGAAGGAGGGAAAAATGAAACAAGACAAAACCAGAACGGGAAACAGACCATAAGAGACTCTTAATCAAGGGAAACAAACTGAAGGCTGCTGGAGTGGAGTGGGGTGGGAGGGATGGGGTGGCTGGGTGATGGACATTGGGGAGGGTATGTACTATGGTGAGTGCTGTGAATTGTGTAAGACTGATGAATCCTAGACCGGTACCCCTGAAACAAATAATACATTATATGTTAATAAAAAACAAAAACAAAAATACCAGAGAAAAAATGCTATGGATAATTTAATTAAAACAGCTTATTTACACACACACACACACACACAAAGATCCTCTTTCTCGCTCTCCTTCTGCCCCTCCCCCTCAAAAAAAAAGGTACAGAACACTGTAAAAAATGTCAAATTTCCATTTTACATGACCTCTGCCCATGGGTCTTAATTTGTAAACATTCTCAAAGGGCTCAGGATTTCATTTTTTGTAATTAAAAAAGCAGTAAAGCGGGGAACCTGGATGGCTCAGTCGGTTAAGCATCTGCCTTTGGCTCAGGTCATGATCCCAGGGTCCTGGATTGAGCCCCAAGTCGGGTTCCCTGCTCAGTGGGGAGTCTGCTTCTCCCTCTCCCTCTGCCCTTCCCCCTGCTTGTGTACTCTCTCTCAAATAAATAAAATCTTTTTTAAAAAAAAGCAGTAAAGATCTGCATCACAGAAAATTAACTATTTGTCTTTCCTTTATAATAAAAGATAGCTTTCAAAAATTAAAAACAAATCTATAGTCATCAAAACACTACAAAATCAAAACCACATAATACCACTTCTTACTCATGGAATGGCTATAATAAAAGAGACAACAGCAAGGATGTTGAGGATGTAGAGAAACCAGAACCCTCATATACTGTGCTGTGAACATAAAAAAGTCCAGCCACTTAGGAAACCAGTCTAGAAGTTCCTCAAAAGGTTAAACATAGAGTTACCATATGACTCAGTAATTCCACGTTTAGGTATATAACCCAAGTGAAATGAAAACAAATGTCCACACAAAAACTCGGATACAAGTGTTCATAGTAATTTTATTTGCAACAGCCAGAAAATGGAAACAACCCAAATGTTCAACTGATGAATGGGCAAATAAAATGTGGTATATGCACAGAATGGAGTATTATTCAGCAATAAGAAAGAATGAAGTACTGATATATACTACAACCTGGAGGAATTTTGGAAAACATGCTAAGGGAAAGAAGCCAGTCACCAAAGACCACATATTGTAGGATTCCATTTATATGAAATGTCCAGAAGAGGTGAATCCATAGAAACAGAAAGTAAACTAGTGTCTGCCTAGGGCTAAGGGGTTTCAAGAAAACAGAGAAGGGGTAACTGCTAAAGTGTACAGAGTTTCTTTTTAGAGGGATAAAAATGTTATAAGATTGTTTGTGATGTTTGTGTACACAAACAGCAATTCAACTCTGAATATGCTGAAACCCACTGAACTGTACACTTTAAATGTATGAACTGTATGGTATGTGAATTATATCTTCATTAAGCCACTAACATCTTCCTCCCTCAAAAAAAAAAAAAAAAAACAAGCAATGGCTTTTAACTGCAGCTACAGACACAATAACCAAGCTTATTCTTTGAGAAGTACAGATCCCCGGAACCTGCCAGACTACTAAGTCATAAACTATGAGAGTGGGATCCACTCTTCTAGACTAGTGGGGGTAGTACAGTTAAGACCTAGGTTAAAATCCTGACATGACTTTTTTTTTTTAAGATTTTATTTTTTGAGAGAGAGAGAACAGAGCAGAAGGGAGGGGCAGAGACAGAAGCAGGCTCTCCGCTGAGCAGGGAGCCCGATGTGGGGCTCAATCCTGGAACCCTGGGCCACCAAGGCGGGGCCCCCCCTTAGCTGCATGACTTTTAGTAAATTATCTAATCTCTACATTTTCAGTTCCTACTTCATACAATGGAGGAAGAAGTGTCTATTTCCTTGGGTTAACTGTAAAAACTTAATGAGATAAAATATGCAAAGTATACCATGACATACTGTGCTCAAACAACAGCTATTATTATGATTATGTTGTTTTTACTGGACATTTTCTTGTTCTTTATAGGGAAAAGATAAAGCAGATTTCTGCAATGTTTGCCCCAAATCCATGCATCTAAGTTAAACCTTGTAAGTCTTAACCCCTTTTAAGAAATATTAACTTTTATCTTTAAAATCAGTTTATTGTCTACCTGATGCCCTGCTTGGAATAAAGTAACATTTATGAAGTTACTATTTTTACAAAAATACAAAAATTACAACACAAACTTTAATAATGCCACTAACTGTGGGAGGGTACTCCTTAAACAAATCCAAAGGTTATTTTTAAAATTACAAACTTAGGAATAAAGGTCAAAAGATTAGGCAGACACAACCATTTAATTAAAATTTGCCAATTTTTAAAAATACATTCACTTTAGTAAAAATGCTGTATCTATATGCTATGAACAAACTGCAGTAAATTTAAAATCCTATAATTTCAGGGCGCCTGGGTGGTTCCATCAGTTCAGCAACTGCCTTTAGCTCAGGTCATGATCCTGGAGTGCCAGGATCGAGTCCTGCATGGGGTTCCCTGCTCAGTGGGCAGTCTATTTCTCTCTCTGACCCTCCCCCCTCTTGTGCTCTCTAATAAATAAAATATTTTTTAAAAAAAATAATAAAACCCTATAGTTTTTTTTTTAAAGATTTTATTTATTTATTTGAGAGAATGAGACAGAGAGAGAGAGAGCATGAGAGAGGGAAGGGCCAGAGGGAGAAGCAGACTCTCCACTGACCATGAAGCCTGATGCGGGACTCGATCCTGGGACTCCAGGATCATGACCTGAGCCAAAGGCAATCGCTTAACCAACTGGGCCACCCAGACACCCCAAAAATCCTATAATTTCTTATGTAAGAAATGTACGTTCTTAATTCCTAGGTAATTTGATAACATCTCTATGGAAAGACATCCTAAATAGGACTCTCATGAATTAAAGCCAACTTTTTCAGATGGAGGATAACACATGCACAAAATAATAAGAACAAAAACAGGAAATAACGTGATATTTTGATATTTTTGTATAAAAATTTAGCATTTCTCTTTTCTTTAGCAATTCTATTTCAGAATGAAACATATATACTGGTGAAATTTTAACTGAATCTGGTATGAAATCAAAAGTCAATCAACAACCACATTTCTATCTGAAGACATGAAAAGGAGTATTTCCATTCAGATTCCTGAGGATATTTTAGTATCTCATAAGTGACACACTTTCAAAGTACAGTTTGGGAAAATCTATCATGGATTTTCTAAATACATTTAATGAAACCAAAACTAAATTAAGATTTTGTGTCTGGTGAGAGTTAAATGTAGAAAAACACCATACCTAAAACTTAAACTGTATCTTTTTCAAAACTAAATAAATTTTTAAACACACCTACAGAATATTATCTCTACAAACCTGCAGTTCCTCAAGTTTCCTTTGTCACCCACTATAAGACCAATGCTCAAGCAACAATATTTTTAATCACCTATTTTATTCAGAATATATCTGCCTTTCATAAGAAAACCTTCCTTAAAAAGTTACATAATAACTTTTATGCCAATTTTTTTAAATGTTCTAAAACGAGCCCACAAATACCTTTATCAATTTCTCAAAACTGGTAAGTCAAGGTTTACTATATTCCCTAATTAAAAAATAAAAATATTTTTACTGAGTTGTTACATATATATTTTTTTTCTGTTTTTTATACTACTACCATTCTTTTGCTTTTTTTTTTTTTAACAAGGCTCTGATATGCCAATCTTTTGTAGTAAATTATGTAGGACAGTCATGTGAATTTACACATTTTTCAGATAAAGAAGGAAATGTGAAAGAACTGGAAAATGTAGCCTCAATGAATCTACTATACTTTTTAAATATTTTTAAAATAGGTGGTAACAAGTTAAAAATTTGGGAAACATTTTTTTATTGCTACAAATTCACCTTTTCTCCAGTGAAAATGAAAGCAGAATAGGTTTATGTGAAAGAGGCCCAACTACATCTATATTCTAACTCACTTTCTTAAGTTTATAACATAAGCTCAAACCATACATTAAAATTGCTAAAATTAAATAAAGTAAAACATAAAGAAGATGAAATGTAGAAACCAGCTGTTTTAGGCAAGTATCAGATATTTTCTGATATGGAAAAGCACTTGACAAAATTATCTGGCATAATAAATACTACAAATAGTAGTAACCCAAGGTCTCTTACCAATTTCAGCAGGTAGTTGTTTGATTTTGTTCTCTCGAATGCTAAGCATGCTGAGTTTTGACAGATTTTTGATGTCCTTTTCCACAGTAGTTATACGATTAAAGCGAAGGTAAAGAGTGGTGAGAGAATCTAGTCTATACACCACTGAAGGAATTTCTCTCAGTTTATTATGCCGTAAATCAAGCATCCGCAGCTTCTTCAAGTTATCAAGAGAGTCAGGCAAACTGGTAAGTGAGTTTTCATTTAGAGCCAGTGTCATGAGATTTACTAGACAGCCCACCTCCGCTGGGAGGGACTGCAATTTGTTGCTATATAAATAAAGTTCTGTTAATTGAGTCAACTCTTTGATTGATGATGGCAATATGTGTATAGACCTCTTGGATAAGTCCAAACGCATTGAATTCTCTTCCCGGCATTTGTTGAGCTCTTTAATCACCTCTGCATTGCTAGATTTTTTTCTAGTCCCAGGTGCTGGATTTGGCCGTTTGATCGTATTGTCAACTGAAAAAGCCACCCCTGGTTGGGCAGCACTGGAGTCCTTCTTTCCATCTTTGGCATCTTTCCCTTTGGTCTTAGGTTCTTTTTCTTTGCTCTCTTTCCCAAAACCTCCAGAGGCTTTTGCCTCTTTTTCTCTTTCCTTGGCTGATGGCACTTTGGGATCTTTCTCTTTAGAGTCTTTTTCTTTTCCTAAACTACTACTCATGATGACTCAAGCTTGGGCAAAAACTACATGAACTCCTTCGTTTTATTTGCCAACAACAGTAAATGGAATTCAAAGATGAAGAGACAAAGATCCTACACAATCAAAAAAGGTGTTGGCTTGAAGAAGTAATCACCATGGAGTAATGGCCATCTGCTACATGTTGGATCTAAAAGCACTATGCCCATTTCTGATAACTTGTTCCAACGGGTAAAATGGTGCTGGTCAATGATTCATTAGAATTCCTGAAATACAATACAAAAAGAATATTAAATTACTTTAGATTAATATATTAAGTAAATGGGCTCCGAAAAACAATCTTACTGAAACTTTGGCCATTTTTCTATGATTTGATGCAGTAAATATTTACTGAACACTTTCTACTATGCAAAATTCATTGAAAAACTATAAAAATTGATAGGGCAGGCCCCTATCTTCAAGGACTTTACAATCTAACAAGAAGAGGTAAGGTAACCATACAAGTTACTATAAGTCTGTAAAAACAGAAGTGGGAGAAATCATAATAGCAGCTAATGTTTGAGTGCTTTCTATGTACAAGCACTACTGTAAGAAATTTACAAATATTAATTTAATACACATAACAGTCCAAGAGATCAACTGTTGTTCCTATTTAGGGACACCAAGGCACAGAAATACTTTTAAGTAACTAGTCCTGTGATCTTGGAAAAGCAACAGAGTTGAGATTCCAATGTATATATCCACAGCCTGTGTTCCTAACCACTACACTAAAACTGCTCTATCTGCAACTAACTGCCTGACAGCTTTAGGTAACAGAAAGGATTTCAAAGGCTCTAATGATAGAATCAAGAGCAGTCTCAGAAAAGAACAAAATGGCAAAGTGAAATATATATGGAGCACAGCAAACAGTTTAAAAAAAAGACATTAAGAATCTGTACTTTAATAAGCATTCTAGGTGATTCCGATGCAGGTAGATCTAGGGATCACCTTGAGAAACAAAGAGCAATCTCCAGTTATGTCTATAAACTAGAAACTGAATGGTGATAAGAATTCTGAAGGGTTCTAAAAAGTAGAAAAAGTTCACTGGTAAAATGACTGACCAAAAGGAATTACAAAGGCTGAAAAGATGAGTAAAATCTTTGTGAAGGAGTCAGTCCTCCCTAAGCATTTTGAAATTTAAAATATAATTTGTATCTTGTGACTCTGTTATTAATTTTATTTTTTTTATTTGAGAGAGAGAGAATGAGAGATAGAGAGCACGAGAGGGAGGAGGGTCAGAGAGAGAAGCAGACTCCCTGCTGAGCAGGGAGCCCGACGAGGGACTCAATCCCTGGGACTCCAGGATCATGACCTGAGCCGAAGGCAGTCGCTTTACCAACTGAGCCACCCAGGCGCCCCCTGTTATTAATTTTATAAGTAACTGATCTTTATGTGGTAGTAGAGCTTAAAGATTAAAGACAAAATGATTAACATCCTACCTGATTAGCTTAAGGGGTTAAAGAAAAAGTTAAAATTTTATGAAACCACCAAAAGTATTTGATAGTCTAAGTGCACAGGATCCTGCTAAGAATTTCTATACAGAGGATGTGAGCCCTACCCTTATACAAGGTTACAGTTTAATAAAACAGCCAAAACACTCACATGTAACAACATAAAATAGTATAGTAAATCCTCAAACAATGACATATGCTATTGCTCTTTTGAGAAAACTGACATCGGTCAAAATGTCGGAGAAAGGCCGTGTACAGAAGTACAAGCAAGTAAAGACAAGGTGGCAAATCAATCCAGTTAGACACAATGAAAGGGTAACTTAGGCCAAGAATACGGAATGATCTTAGTTTGCCATAGGAAAGTGAAAAGGTGGAACTTTGCTGAAGCAAAGTCTCAGGGGTGCAGTAGTAATAGGAGCTGGGTAGAAGATTAATGATCTGTAAATTCCAGACTAGAGTTTGAACTTTATCAGCCTATAAGATTCCAGTTAAATAAACATGATATTTTTGCTAGCGCATCAGAAAAGTTATTATCTCCCCACTACTCACCACCCCTTCAAAAGGAGAAAATAATTATTTTGATCTACAATGGAGAAAGACTAAGAAAACCTTCAGAGATACTGATTGAGAAAGCAATGCTGATGAGCCAAAATGAAAGCACATTTATTAAAATGATACAACAGTGAATAATGGGAGTATATATACACAGATGACAGAATACAGACACTGTTATCAATTTGTATGTAAGAAATGTCATTATGCCAGGTTTCTGAAAATCAAATTTCTATTTAGCAAGATATGTACTAAATCTCAAGCGAGATACAGATGGTATAAAAAAGATGTTACATATTAAAGAACAAATCTAGCCTCTCACAAAGTATACTAGCATTAAAGTTTTTTAATGCTTCTACTTAATAATTAGATCTAAGAGCATTTTTATGAGTTAAAAATAACATTTTTCTAAACACACAACTGGCATTTTTAAAGATGGAATCCTTGATCTCCTATTCTGATGTTTCCTAAACTTCTCTAATAAAAAAATAAACTAAACTAAACTTGGGATATTGGTTTAAAAAAAATAAATTCCCAGGCTCTACCCTAAACCACTGAACTGGAATCTTTAGGAAGAGGAATCTAGGAAACATCTGTTTTAGTAAGAAATGTCTCAGCAAATGCTTATCAAGTTTGGAAATACAGGATATAACCAAATCTGAACACTGAACATCTGAACACTAGTATATTTACTATTGTATTTCTTAAGTATTATTCTAAAAATGAAAATTGAGAGGGTAGCCAGTGAGTTCAAGCCCTACAATGGGTGTAGAGATTACTTAAAAAAAATAAAATGAAAACCAAAGAACTACATAAATATTTGTATGTTATATACATGATACTACTATAAATGTTAAAAATGGTTCCATAAAAAAAAAATAAAAATGAAAATTGAGGATAAAGGAATGGGTCAGGGAAGAAATTGTATTAATGACAAAACAAGTTATTAATAATTTAGTTTCCATTGAAGTTTGAAAAGGGACTTCCCATAATATATAAATACCATAATATATTTGAAGCTCATTCTAGAGATATTTGAACTATTTGACAGTTTCCCTGCAAGAGTGATGGATTTGAACTGACCCCACATACTCATCCTATAATTCTTATACCTAATGAGATTTATTGGTATACAGTTCAGTTACTGTTCATAAAAATACAACTAGTTACAGAGAACAGAATTTGGACTTTGACATAACCATACTGAAAGGAATTAACTAATCAGGCTTCACTATTAACTAAAAAATTTTCACATCCAGTAAAAATATGTGTTGTCTAAGATAACTAACAAATCACTTGACAGTCTCAAATTAAGTTCTGGGTCTAATCCAGATCTGAATCAGGTGACACAACTAAACTTTTTTGGACAAGAAAAATAGTATTGGGAGTAATCTTTCATGTTTCTTGGAAATAAACTAATCAACAGATTTTTTAAAAATCCCTTTATAACATTGTGGGAGACGGTTATATTTGCACAAAATTTGACTCTTGCACCCAGTTATGTAATAGAAAGTGACAGTACCCATTCTAAAAATGCTTAAAATCTACTGAAAAAGCGTAAAATCGCACCAATTACTAAGCTGAGGCTAGCAATGGTGTTTTTATATTGGGATCTTCATCACTCCCGAAGATTCCTCTATTCCCTACCACCTAATAACTACCATACATACAGCACTTGACACGAACTTTTATCTTATTTCAAATTTTCACAACCACATCAAGAAAGATATTAAAAGTGTCTCTACTTGGTTTCTTGAGTCCATTTTATCATCTGTCCAAAAATGATACAAAATATTACCAATTCTATCTGTTGGCAGAAGTCATTTTTTCTCAGGTACTTAGTTGTGTTCTAAATTATGAAAACTCTCAACTTCAAATTCCTAAGGAGAAGAGTTCCTCTATTTCCAATTTATAGACAAGAAAATTGAGGCATTATAGTCAGATACCTGGTAAGTAAGGAAAAATTCAAAACCAGGTCTAACTGACTCTAAGCCCATATATGTTCTTTCCACTGTACCATGCTGTATTTCAAAGACAGCTATCCAAATCATAATTGTATGAGGATGCTGATTACAACACTTTAGGCCTCAATACCTTCTAAGCCAGGGGTCGGCATACTTTTCCTGTAAAGGACCATATATTAAATGCTTTGTGGGCCAGAAGTTCTATTACAGGTGCTCAATTCCATCACTTTAGCATGAAAACAGCTAGAGAGCTGTAAATGACTACATGAGGCTGTGTTTCAATAAAAGTTTACCAAAAGAGGCCACATACTGAATTTGGCCCTCCGGTGACAAGTTTTCCAGGTCACTGTTTCATATTTCAAATCATTCCTTTCAGGAACTGTATCTTGTATGCAAACTGGATGTAAAAAGTAAAAAAAAAAAAAAAAAAAAGTCCTTGTTCTTATAATACACTCAACATTACTCTTAGTTATTTCTAAAATAGCGACAATTTCCTAAAATCTAGGGGAAGGAGGACTGGAGGGGAGATGCAAGTGAGAAAGCACTAGCCTAACAAAATCTATTCTTGGTATAGACTACAATGATAATCATCACATGTAACAATTATTTTTAAAAAACTCATCAATAGGCCACATACACTAAATATCTTCCTTAGTCTTACCTTAAATGTGAATGTGAAAGCTGTACAATACTGGATCTTGAATTATAATGAACAGGACTTCTAGTTCCAAACAAGATGGAATAAGCCCATTTTACCCTGTTCCTCCCATTAATTATAACCTAAAACCCTGGACAAAATACATAAAGCAACTAGCAGAAGATTCTGAAAAGTAGAGAAAAGAAGGTACAGTGGCTAAGGACTCTGGCTCAAGGATAGATAACCTGCGAGTGAGTTCTCTGGGGGTTTTTTTGTTCTTGTTTCCTACATATCCCGGCCTGGCAGTAGAGAAGCGCATAATCCAAAAACACCAGTAGGTACCTACCAAAAAAAAGGTCCAAGAAAAGTTCTCTCTCTCTAGTCAAAGGACTATGAAGAGAATGAAAAGAAGCTACAGTTTGGAAGAAAATGTATCCGAGATATATAAAGAAGTCCTTTAAATAGTAAGAAAACAATCAATGCAATCAGAAAAGGGGTGAAAGACTTGTAGTGACACTCCAATAAAGACATACACGTAAAGATGTTCAATATCATTAGTCGTTAGGGAAACGCAAATATAACTGCATGTCTATTAGAAGAGCTAAAATAAAAAATATCGATGATACCAAGTGCTGGTGAAAATGTGGAGAAACTGGATCAATCACTCATTGCTGATGAGAATGTATATTGGTACAGCCATTCTGGAAAACAATTTGGCAATTTCTCATAAACATACAACCCAGAAATTATACCCACAGGTGTTTATCCTAGAGAAATGAAAACTTAGGGTGACACAAAAACATGTATACAAACATTTATAGCAGCTTTATTTGTAATGCCCCAAAAGTAGAAACAACCCCAATGCCTTTTATTGGGTAAACTGATAAACTGTGGTACATCCACACAATAGAATACTGTTTAACAATAAAAAGGAAAAGGAACAAACTATCCTTGCACACAAAAACTGGGATGGATCTCAAGGGCACTATGCTGAGTGAAAAAGTATCAAAAAGTTAGTATGTGTGATTCTGTATGATTCTGTTCATATAGTATTTTTAAATGACAAAATTATACTTATGGAGAGCAAATCAGTGGTCGCTATGGCTTACGGTTGCATGAGAGTATGACTATAAAGGGGTAGCATGTGCGAGCTTCTTTGAACTGATGAAACAGTTGCGTACTTTGTGTGGTGGTTATAAGAATCTGTACAAGTTTTCGGGGCGCCTGGGTGGCTCAGTCAGTTGAGCATCCAACTTTTGGTTTCAACTCAGGTCATGATCTCAGGGTCTTGGGATCAAGCCCCACATTGGGCTCTGAGTTCAGCAGGGAGCCTGCTTGAGATTCTCATTCTCCCTCTCCCACGGTTCCTCTGCCCCCCTGCTCTCTCTAAAATAAATACCTAAGTCTTAAAAAAAAAAAAAAAAAAAAAGAATCTGTACAAGTTTTCAAATTTCATAGGACTATCAACATCCTCCCCTCCGAAAAAAGACTGCGTGGAAAAACAGGTAAAATCTCAGACTGTAGTTTACTTAACAGTAATGTACCAATGTCAATTTCCTGATTTTGATAAGTGTACTATAGTTACGTAAGATGTTATTATTGGTGGATAATAAGTGAAAAGTACAAGGGAACTCTCTGTACTATTTTTAAAAATTCTATCAGTCCACAATTATTTCAAAAGAAAAATGTAAACAATAAAATACAATGGTCAACACAAATTTACCATATGTAAATTATAAAAAAGCACACTGAGTTTTTTCAATAAAATGGAAGTTTAAAAACCACATTTTGGAAAAAAACATTTTGAAAATAACAATTTTTTAAAAAATAAATGAGTAACAACTCGTATTAGCTAGAAAAAGATTTTTCCCAATCTTGTTCAGTATCAGATAAAAAAATACCCATTCACAGATACCATTCAATTTGGGAAGGTAGATATTTCATAAACATTACCAGGAAAGAAAAGATTCTAAGTACAAATACATTTAAATACACTATATTATGATAATATAGTTATCATTCATAAAATAATGGTGAGTAAATCAAGAACACCCTAAGCATACATTCCCCTCTGTCTTCTAGATAAAGTTAAAAGGTAATTTAACTAGAATTAGTTCAAGGGTTTGGCCATTATACATCAAAATACTCAGTAACTCCAGTTTTACTTGTCACCATATCTAACATAAACTGACCTTTTAGTAAAAAAAGAAAAATTAAATGGAATGAAATGAAAAAAATATCTGCAATGTTACCAGACATGCTACCCTAAGTCTGAGGTACAACCTGCCAATATCCAGTAAGCAGTGTTGTGCTAATGTCACACCACTGCTCTTAGAATTTGAGGGTCAAATTAAAAGGACAGTTCCAATAGTTCCTTTGTTGGAAATAGAGAATTTCATTATTTTGTAATCCATCTGATAAGATTTAAATGTAAGTGATATAACTGACATGTATTACAGAATCAAAGGTGAACATTACTGTAGAAAAATAAAAGGTAAAAAAATAAAAAAAGAAAGAAAAAGAAAAGGTAAATGAGTTCTAACTATATTAGGAGGCAGGGAGCCAGAGACTAGTCTGGAGCACAGTTCTGGCAATATGGTAAAGAAGCAATGCAGAGAAACTTTAGTTACTCAGGCATTTTTATAAACGATACACATATGGAAGATGAATACTAGTAAGACATAAACAGTTCCTAAATGGCAGTCCAAAGACGACTTCAAGCAAAAGAAATACTACAATTGCCTCACATAAGCATTTAACAAAATATATACTGAACCCCTCTGTGTGCCAGGCATCATGCTAAGTGCTGAATTAAAAAAACAGACATGGTTCCTGTCCTCGAAGTGCTTACAGTCAGGTAGAAAAACGAAACAAATAAAAAAGCATTCCATAAAGAGAAAATAAGATGTAAAGGCTGAGATATGCAAGAACATTATGAGATAGAGGAGCTAAATGGAGGCCAATGTTTCACTGATACAAGATCAGACTGTAATTAAAAGAACAAGATTATGCAGGATTTTGTAGCCATCATGAGCACAGATTCTCTTCTACACCATTCAACGGTTTAAAGAGAATAACATGATCTATGTTTTTAATCTCTCTCACAGTATTGTACAGAGAATGGATTTCAAGGGAAAGAGTAAAAGCAGGAAACCAATTAGAAGACTATTACAGTAACTAGGTGGGACTTGATCCTTACACTAACATATTACACAATAGATAAAGTGGATACAATCAAGAAATCTTTAGTAGGGAAACTAACAAACTTGGTGATACAGTCTATGTGGCCAGAGAGGTTGAGGAAGAGAATTCTGGAGCTAAGAGGTCTGAGATAAAAACAAATGTGGACATTATCAGCATATTGATAGCTCCTAAGACCATGATCAGCATGAACAATACAAAAAGGGGGGCAGTGAGTTCAGGGCTAAACTCAGGACATCTGTAACAAAGACCTTGATCCTAGGCAACCACTAAATTTACAGATAAGGTATAAAAGGTTTCTTCCTGGGGCCAAAGGATGGGCTAGAGGGGTAGGAAGCAAAATCAAAAGAATATGGTATCCTGATTATACCAAGTATTGAGAAAGATGTGGAAAAATCGGAATCCTAACTCACTGCTAGTGGGATTGTAAAAGTTTTCCCAATTTTGAAAACAGTTTGGTACTCTTTTAAAAAGAATAAACTCTCACCATGTCAAAGTAGACCTATGAAATTATAACTGATTATATTCTTTCAATGCACTGTGTACAAGTTAACCTTCAATACCTGCCATGTAAGTATTATTCATTTGATCCATTATATCTAATATTATTTACCTCAGTGTTATGCCATTATGGTTTACCTGTATAGCCACCAGGATAAAAAATATTGTCTTGTTTTAGATTAAAAGCTACATAGTACATAAATAAAAATTAAAAGGTAAACAATGCACATACTTTCTTGGTAAATTAGCAATCATTTTCATATCATCAATATTGAAACTAGAAAAGCCTGTGAGATCATCTAGTACAAACTTATCACCCTTCCAAACACCCACTCATTCACCAAGCACCTGAGTCAGGTACTAAACTATATCTGGGGCTAGAAAAGCCAATCAAACAAAAAAATCTTTGCCTTCAGTGATGTTACCAAGAGAGGGAAACAGACAAGTTATAAAACTTTGGGAAAGGTAATATGAGAGCACAGAGATGAAGGAGGGGTGGGAGGAAAGTATTGTGATGAGGCTACAATTGAATCCTCAAAATTGAATAGGGGTTCACAAATTCATTCTGTAGGGATTGGAAGATACTGTGTGCACAGGAATATTATCCAGACCCAGGAACCATAAGCAGTTTTTCTACGTTGGAGTTTAGGCCCCAAAATAAGGTTGAAAATCTAGACTGTCTAATCTTGAAAACCCGAGTACTTAAATTTAGTAATTTGGACTTTATTCTGCAGCACCACAATTTTCAAACCCTAATATTCCAAAAGGGTACTTTCAGGGGCTGCTAAGAGTAAATATGAAGAGCCATTAAAGCATTCCTAAAGAAGAGGGCATATCACAGAACTATTTTTGAAAACTTATCTGATACTGTTCTGAATGATTTTAAAAGATAAGGGGTACAAAAGGAAGACAGAAAAATTAGAGAGCTACTACAAAATCTAATGACTGATTCTCAAATGCTCTCAAATCAGCACCAGACATGTTCTAGAAGAATCATTTGGGGAGCGTAGAAATCCTAAACCCAAAAATGCTACCAAAATAAGTATCTGGAGTAGGAAATAGCAATCTGTATGTTCAAAGTTTTCCAGGTGATTCCAAATGCAGGATCAAATTTGGAAACCATACAATAAAGCCATGTGAAATATGATAATGGTAAATTCAACCACGTTTTTCTTTTTTAAAGATTTATTTATTTGAGAGAGATAGCGAGCTTAGCGGGGAGGGGGGCAGGCGGGGGCAGCGCGGGAGGGAGAGGGAGGAAAGAAGCAGACTCCCCACTGAGGGTGGAGCCAGAGGCACAGGGCTCCATCCCATGACTCATGAGACCTGAGCCAAAGTCAAGAGTCAGATGCTTAACCAACTGAGCCACCCAGGCGCCCCCTCAACCACTTTTAATAAGAGTATTTTGGAGTTTCTGGTTCATTTAAGGTTGTCTCAATGTTTGGGAAGTGCTGTAGGCATTTAATGGGCAGGGGATGAAGGTGTAAAGAACCATCCCTGCATGTTGCACAACCTTTAAATGCCCATCAGGTATATATAACTAGTTGAAATATCTATTTATAATTTTGAGTGCTTAGAACCTAACACCATTTTTTAAAGTAATCTCTATGCCCAATGTGGGGTTCAAAATCATGACCCCCAGATCAAGTTGCATGCTCTACCAACTGAGCCAGCCAGGCGCCCCTAGAACCTAGCTCCATTTTACATATGAAATCCAATTATTTTTATACTTTTCAGAAAATATAACAACGTCCACGTTCTAGAAGGAAAGCTACTTTGTTTAGCTTAGTACTTCAAGAATTATTATCTTTTTTTTATTCATTACTCTGACAATCACTGACACCCATACAGATCTTGGCATTTGAGTCACCAACACAACACACCTATATAAGTTTGCATTTGCAACCGTTATGATGATATATGTACAAGCCTTTGGTCTTCCTTATTTCCTAGTATTGTACCTGAGTGTTTTCATATTGAAAAACGAAATGTGTATCTTATTTTTCCTTTCAATTAACCAGTGTATTATAGTTTCAGTGTAAACCAACCTTTCAGAATAGTAAAAGGGGTTTTACAAAATAATTTGTTATGTAAATAGGATATTAGGTCTGAGGCATTTAAGAACCACTGGTTTAAATTACAAACAGATGTTAACAGTAGTGCATGAGAATAATTCAAGAGACATTTTAGAGACAGAATCAAAGTGGTTGGAGATTCAAGTTAGGGAACCAGAAAGGGAAAAAAACTAAAATTTTGGACAAGCTTCTACTGAGGTTCCAGTGAAAACATCCAGGCTATCCTATTCTAGTCTACACTTGAAAATAGGATTTGGAGAGGCACTTGGGTGGCTCAGGTCATGATCTCAGGGTCCTGGGATGGAGTCTTGTAGGGCTCCGTGCTCAGCAAGGAGTCTGCTTGTCCCTCTCCCTCTGCTCCTCCCCCAACTTGTACACTTGCTTTCTCTCAAATAAAATCTTAAAAGAGCAAGGGGGGAAGGGGAGAAGTAGAAGAAAAGAAAGTAGGATTTGGAATAAAGCAGAAAGGTCCAGGCTAGAAATAAACTTGGCCTTGGTATCAACAGCATAATGGCACCTGAAGGTTTGAATTGAGAAAATCCACAGAGAGCATATAAAATAAAAAGATACTGGTACCTTGGGGAAGATAAACATTTAAGAATAGGTGGATGAAAAAAAAAAGAATAGGCAAATAAAGAATGAATGAATGAATACCTTGCTTTCTTAATCTCTGAACAAAATTCTAAGCTCACCTGAAAAGGTTACCCAGATGTCTAATTCTGCAGGTCAACTAAAACTTTTTCTTTCAATTAAACAAGCTACAACTACATCTGACTTTCTCACAAAAGGAAGCTACTTATAAGGTATTTTACTGACAAGATGTATACATTAAAAAGAACGCATTGTTATTAAGAGATTTTTCTAGAGCCAAATCTTTATTTTTCATAAACATGACAGAAATCATAATAATGGTAATATAAAGCAATAAAAGATAATCTAAGCCTAACAGATCAAGGGAGATTTAAGTTTTAAAAAACTTTATACAAGATTAAAAATAACTTTTCAAACAGGTAAGAAAATCTTTTGAACTGTAAGAAATCTTAGAGGTAATTTTTATACCTTAATTTCAACTTTTTTTTAAGATTTATTTATTTTAGAAAGAGAGCGAGCAAGCGTGCACAGGGGAGAAGAACACAAAGGAGAGAAAAACTCAAGCAGAATCCACACTGAGTGGATTCTGAGAGCCCGATGTGGGGGTTTCAATTTCACGGCCCTGAGATCATGACCTGAGCTGAAACCAAGACTCAGACCTACTGCGCCACCCGGGGCCTCTAATTTCAACATTCTTTAGGACAAGAAACACTTTGTGAAGCACAAAGATATAAAACCAGCAGAAGTGTCAAAGGTCACAGGCAAAGAGGCAGAATTGTAAGCAGTTATATCTGAAGAAACAGAGTGATCTTAAAGAAATGGATTGTAAAGGGGTGCCTGTGTGGCTGTCAGTTAAGGCACCGCCTTTGGCTCAGGCCATGATCCCAGGGTCCGGGCACCAAGCCCCACATCGGGCTCCTTGCTCAGCAGGGAGCCTGCTTCTCCCCTGCCTGCCACTCCCCGTTTGTGCTTGCTCTCTCCCTCTCTCTGTGTCAAATAAATAAAATCTTTATTTAAATAAAAAATGGATTGTAAAAAACCTGTCGGGCCCAGAGAAGTTGCTTCATGCAATTAGGCACATATGGTATGGACTCAAGAGTAGATAAGGCTCTTACAAGTGACTCTACAAAACCCACAATTTAGTACTTACTAAGTTTCATGTCACCTATATATTTAATATGTTTCCACCATTTGTAACTCTGTCACAGCCTCCAATTTTTAAGATAATAACCTTTAAGTTACCTGTGGGTTTGGGGGCATATCTAAACATGGAGGCCTGTCAGTATAAGATGTCAAAGCCCAAGTGGAGATAACATCAGAAAAAATAGCACAGTAAATAACTCCAAAAATTCACTCCACAAAAGCAATGGAAAACTGGCAAAACCAGTTGGAATAAATTTTACCAGAACTCTGGAAATTAACTAAAAGCTTGCACATGGGGTGCATTTAGAAAGCAAGCTGAAGGAAAGAAGGACTGAATCTCAGTAGGAACAAGCTTTGATATTATAACTTGTCCTAGTCCCATTCCCTGCTTTCCAGATGGATGGTAGCCTTGAAAAATTAATGTCCAAATTCCCAGTACAGCCTAGCAGCCCCCAGAGGGAACAAAACAAAGCTGAAGCTCACTGAAAGCTTCATTGCCCCCAAATTATTACTATTAGACCTGTCTGGTAGTTCCCAGAAATAGTCCACTTGCAATACTATCCATATTTGACCTGACTCAGTGCTTGTCCATTGCAAAATAAATTTTCCCCAGGAAAAGGGTTTGTTGAAAACAATTACAGGCAAGTGTTTTATACTCACAGCTGCCTGAGATGGTGGCCAACATTTGGGCCAAACAACAGACTAATCAAAAAGCTTTAAACAAAACAAAACAAAACTAGGAATGAGATACCACAGGGTCTTTGAAAAGTTCCAACACATCACTGGGAATCTAGAAGCTCATGTACATGCTTAAGGCAGTATGCACGCCCAAGCTTGTATATATGCTCAGGAAAAACCTGAGAATGCCCCAAGCTCTTATTTTTAACCATGGGGCCCTGCACAAGCAGGAAGTAAGGGCTAAAGCGGCATTGCCTGGTTGAGTGCTGGAAGATACATCCCAACAACAGAGTTCTTTGGCAAAGACTAGGAGACTTATTAGCTCCAGGCATTTAAAGAAATTTGTGTCCAGTCATTAGCTCTACCCACTAAGCTAAACAAGTAGAGACTTCAGTGGCCACACACAACAGAATTAGTTCAGAGAAGTCACTAAATCAACAACAACCACAACAAGCAGCAACAACAACAGACCCTGGGGAAACGGCAAAATCTCCAGTTGCCCTGTTTTGTTATTTAAAACACTTCTTTAAACAATTTTGTTATTTAAAATGTCTATATTATTGGGCACCTGGGTGGCTCAGTTGGTTAAGTGACTGCCTTTGGCTCAGGTCATGATACCAGGGTCCTGGGATCTAGCCTTGCATCAGGCTCCCTGCTTAGTGGGAAGCCTACTTCTCCCTCTCCCTGCCGCTCCCCCTGCTTGTGCTCTGTCAATATAAATAAAATCTTATAAAATAAAATGTCCAAATGTAATTTTTCAACAAAATGTCTCATCAAACACAGACCACAAATAAAGAGATAAAAATTATTCGGGGATGGGGAGCCTGATGGCTCAGTCAGTTATGTGTCCATCTCTTGATTTCGGTTCAGGTCACGATCTCAGGGTCCTGGGATTGAACCCCATGTCAGGCTCTGCACTCAGCGCAGTCTACTTGGGATTCTCTCCTTCTGCCCCTCCCCCTGCTTATTTATCTCTCTCTAAAATAAATAAAATCTTTAACAACAAAAAAAATTATTTGGGGGAAAAAATCAAACAGTCTCATGTTGAAAATACAATAACTGAGGGTGCCTGGGTGGTTTAGTCAGTTAAGCATCTGCCTTCAGCTCAGGTCATGATCCCAGAGTCCTGGGATCAGAGTCCCACATCGCTCTCCCTGCTTGGCAGGGAGTCTGCTTCTTCTACTCCTCTCCCTGCCTGTTATGTGCTCGCTCTCAGAGGCCTCTCTCTCTCTCTCTCTCTCTCTCTCACACACACACACACACCCACTCAATCTCACTGAAATAAATGAAATCTCAAAAAAAAAAATTAAAAAAAAGAAAGTACAATAACTGAAATGAAAAAGTCACTAGAAAGGTTCAACCAGTATAAGCACTCAGAAAAAATAGTGAACTTCAAGAGTAGGTCAATTGAGATTATCCAGCCTGAGGAACAGAAACAGAAAAAAAATGAAGAAAAATGAACAGAGCATCAGAAATCTGTGGAACACCATCAAGTGAACCAACGTATATGTAATGGGAGATCCAGAAAGAGACAAGTGACAGACATATAAGAAGAAATAATGGCCAAAAAGTTCCTTTCCAATTTTGAAGAAACGCATTAATCTATACCTCCAAGAAGCTTAACAAACTCCAAGTAGGATAAATTCAAAGAAATCTACACATAGGCATCATTACCAAACTGCTAAATGACAAAGATGACAAAGAAAATCTTGAGGAGCAGAACTGACTCATCATGTATAAGAGATAAAAAGATTAACAGATTTCTCATCAGAAAATATGGAAGCCAGAAGGCAGTGGGAGGACATATTCAAATTTCTGAAAGGAATAAAAAAGAACTGTCAATCAAGAATTCTGTATCCAGAGGCGCCTGAGTGGCTCAAGTTAAGCATCTGCCTTTGGCTCAGGTCATGATCCCAGGGCCCCGGGATCAAGCCCCGTGTCGGGCTTCCTGCTCAGCAGGAGGCCTGCTTCTCCCTCTCCCACTACCCCTGTTTGTGTTCCCTCTTACTGTGTCTCTGTCAAATAAATAAATAAAATCTTAAAAAAAAAAAAAAAAGAATTCTGTATCCAGCATTATTCTTCAGTGAAGGTGAACTTACTCTAGAAAATATCTATTTGGATGGGTTAGCCTGGTGATGGGTATTAAAGAGGGCACGTTCTGCATGGAGCACTGGGTGTTATACGCAAACAATGAATCATGAACACTACATCAAAAACGAATGATGTAATGTATGGTGATTAACATAACATAGTAATAAAAAAGAAAATATCTATTTAACCCAAAAGAAGACAGTAATGAAGAAACAGAAAAACAAAAGGGATACAACACATAGAAAACAAATAGAAAAGTTGCAGATGTAAATTATACCTTACCAATAATTACATTAAATGTAAATGGGTTAAACCCTCAAATTAAAAGGCAAAAGTTGGTAGAAGAGATGAAAAAAAGTGATTTGAAAAAACGCTGTCAACAAGACACACATTACAGATTAAAAAACAGAAACAGATTAAAAGGAAAGAAAAAGGTATACCATGCCAATAGTAACCAAAAGAGAGCCACTTCATGGCTATGCTATTATCAGATAAAATAGACTTTAAGACAAAAATTATTACTAGAGACAAAGAACATTTTATAACAAGAGATGAGTAAACTGGGTATTTGGCAGAGATTTTTCTGGAAAATGAAGCAAGTGAGCCTGTCACTTCACAGAAAACTGAGTATACTTGTATCCAATGACAAAATTAGACCTTAAAACAAAATTAGAACTTTGAAAATATGTATCCTCTACCATGAATTTCAAAAGCTACTCAATATTTAAAGACTTTTCTTTAAAAAAGTAACCTTATTAACAAGTGTGGGTTTTTGAGTATTGAATAAAATGTGTCAACATTTAGAAAATTTGCATAACTTAGGAAACCAGTATTGTCCAGTTGATTACTTAAAAATCACACATGGGGGCGCCTGGGTGACTCAGTTGGTTAAGTGACTGCCTTCGGCTCAGGTCATGATCCTGGAGTTCCAGGTTCAAGTCCCGCATCGGGCTCCCTGCTCAGCAGGGAGTCTGCTTCTCCCTCTAACCCTCCCTCCTCTCACGTGCTCTCTCTCTCTCTTTCTCTCTCAAATATATAAATAAAATCTTTAAAAAAAAAATCACACATGGGTAAAAAATCCATTCAAAGTACAAGACAAATCAATGAATTTTATTTTAACAGAATGAAAAGTTCATTAGATGGTACTAGAGAAATCAAACACCCATAGGATAAAAACAGAAGGAAAAGTGAAAAAGGAACCTCAACCTAAATCTCACTGTAAAAAATATTAATTCAATTAATTAAAAAAATTAATTAAAGGGATGCCTGGGTGGCTCAGTTGGTTAAGCGTCTGACTCTTGATTTTGGCTCAGGTCATGATCTCAGGGCCGTGAGATGGAGCCCCCCCCCATCAGGCTCCATGCTCAGTGGGGAGTCTGCTTGAAATGTTCTCTCTCCCTTCCCTCTGCCCCTCCCCCTGCTCTCTGTTTCTAAAATAAATCTTTTTTAAAAAATTAATTAACTTAATATAAAATCATCAATAGTAAAATGTAAACCTACTAAACTTTGAGAGGTAAACAAATGAGAAAATCTTTGGGATCTAGAGTCAGATGAAGATTTCATAACACCAAAAGCACAATTCATAAAAGAAAAATACTCACAAATCCCAATTCATTAAAATTTTAAAATTTCACACGGTAAAAGACCTTGTTAAGAGGATGGAAAGACAAGGTATGGAAGAAAATATTTGCAAACCACAAAGGCAATCTTTGCTGACTTATCTCTAAACACATAAAGAACACTCAAAACTCAAGAAAACAAACAACCCAATTAGAAAATGGGCAAAGATACACACAAACCTTTCACCAAAGAGGAAATACAGATGGCAAATGGCAAAAAGATGTCTGACATCACTGGTCATTAGGGAAATGCAAATTAAAACCAATGAATTATCACTACACACCTATCAGAGCACCAGTGGTAATATCAAATGCTAACAAGGATGCAGAGAAACCAGATATCTCCTGATCAATCGCTGGTAGGGAGGTAAAACAGAGGACAGTATGGCCACTCTGAAAAAATAGTTTAGTGGTTACTTAAAAAATTAACCATATATTTACCATATATTACCCAGCAACTTCACTCTCCCATTTACCCCAAAAAAGTGAAAATTTATGTTTACAAAACAAAACAAAAAAAACCTGTACACCAAATGTTCATAATATTGATTTGTAATGGGGGAAAAAAAAGGAATCAACCCTTGATTGATATCCTTCAGGGAGTGAATGGTTAAACACACTCTGGTATAGTCAATATAGTGTAACACTGCTCAGCAACAAAATGGAATGAACTATTGATACATTCAACAACCTGGATGGATCTCAAGGGTATTTTGCTTAGTGAAAAAGTCAATCTCAGAAGGTTACATACTTTGTAATTCCATTTATACATTTCTGAAATGATGAAAACTATACAGATGAGGAACAGAGTAGTAATTGTCATGTTAGGACAAGGTGGACAGGGAAAGTTTCTTTGTGATAATGAAACCATTCTGTATCTGGACTGTGGTTATATGAATCTATACATGGGATTAGAAAGCATAGAATAGACACACCCAAATGAATACCTAAAAAAAAGGGCAAAACACTGGGGCACCTGGGTAGCTCAGTCAGTTAAGCGTCCAATTCTGTTTTGGCTCAAGTGATGATCTCAGCGTCATGAGATCAAGTCCCAAGCCCCGCACAGGGATCCGCACTGATCACTGAGTAGGCTTGAGATTCTTTTCCCCTCCCTCTCCTTCACCTTCTGCTCCTCCCCATGCTTGCACTCTCTCAAATAAATCAATAAAATCTCTAAATTAAAAAAAAATGGCAAAAAAACGAATAAAGTCTCTGGTCTAGTTAACAATTTTATACCAATGTTAATCTCCTGGCTTTGATAAAGCACTATAATTATATAAAATGCCAACACTGGGGAAAGCTGAGTGAAGTACTATTTTTGCAACTTCCTATGAGTCTATCATTTCTAAATAAAAAGTTAGGAGAAAAAGTTCAATGATATAGTTTTAGATTTTACATTGCAATTAAACTTTAAGAAATTAGTGTCATTTGAAGTAGTATCAGTGAATATGTACAATTATCTGAAAAGGCTATTAAAATATTCCTACCCTTTCCAACTACATATCTGTATGAGGCCTGATTTTCTTCATATTCTTCAGCCAAAATAATATACTGTAACAGACTAAAGCAATTATAAGAATTCAGCCATCATCTATTTAGACATTAAAGAAACTTACAAAAATGTGAAACAAATTCACTTGTTTTGAAAATTCCCCCCCCAAAAAAATACTTTAGGTTAACATGTAATGGGTTTTATTTTTAAAATTTCTTAGTTTTAATTATTAACATAATAAATATGAATAAATATAACCCATATGTAAAAGCTCTCTAGTATTCTAATGTTTTAATACTGTGAAGCTGTCCTAATGCCAGAAAGTTAGAGAACTACTACACCCAAGTTTTCAGGGATGATGGAGAATCAGATGGACAATTTACTCTCAATTAGAGGTGAAAGAAGTTATGTTACTGAACTCCAAACTTCTAAGTTTATGATAATTTAATAATTTTTAAGGTTAATTAGAAATATAACAGGGATGCCTGGACGGTGCAGTCAGTTGGGCATGAGACTCTTGGTTTCGCCTCAGGTGATGATCTCATGGTCATGGGATAGAGCCCCAAATCAGGCTCCAGCTCAGCGTGGTGAGTCTGCTTGAGATTCTCTCTCCCTATTCCTCTCACCCTCCTACTCATGCTCCCTCTCTCTCAAATAAATAAATCTTAAAAAAAATTAAAAAAAAAAAACAAAAAATATAAAAGAACATGCTGCAGACTAGAAATAGATCTTTGTAACTCATACTTCTAAAACAGGATTTGTATCCAGAAAATATAAAGAAACATAATAAATTGCTAAGAAAAAGAAATACTGTGCTAAAAAATGAGCAATTCACAGAAGAAAATTCTTAAAAGGCCAATAAACACTGTCTGAAAACTATTTAGTATCACTAGTAATTAAGGAAATATGAAGAGATATTAATGCCATCAGGCTAGCAAGTGAAAAAGTCTGATAAAACCAACTAGTTGGAGAATGTAAGCCATGAGAACTCACTCAAAAACTGCCGGTAAAAGTAACTGTTAAAGCACTTTGGAGAGCAATTTGGCAAAAACTGATGAATTTGAAAATGCCTATATCCACCCACCCAATCATCAATTCTATTTCTAGGTATTTACAGTATGAAAACTTCTACACACCTGGACAACAAGCTACTGTGGCAAGGTTACACTGCACAATGATAAAAAGCAATGACTACACCTAGAGGAAGCAACATGGAAAAATCTCAGAAACAATGGTGAACAAGAACAAAGAAACATACAAGGTGCAGAATGATAAAGAATGGTTCCATTTGTATAAAGTTTTAAAACATACAAAATTATACATTGTGAATACATAAGGTTGAGACAAGTATCAAATTTAGAACAGTGGTTTCTAAACTATGTCTGAGGGTAAACAGAAGGTAAGATAGTATGATAAACCAATGTTTGATAAATTGTTTAATAAGCTGATTTCAGAGTTCAAATTTATATTTCCATTTCAAAGTAAATGCTTAAATTCTGAGTTCTACCTTTGGCTGTATGGAAGATCTAGAAAGATATCGTCACTAGTCATTAGAAGAACATTTATTTAAAAATACAATGAGAAATAATGTTGAATCTATCAAATTGATGAAAATATAAAACAGTGCTGGTAAGGATATAGAGAAACGGACACCTCATGGACAGTTGGTGGGCATATGATTCAAGTAAAGCTTTTACAAAAATGTGGCTTCTTCATAATATAATTTGGAAGTTTTTGTTTGTTAGAAGAAATTTTGTAAATGTATGTGAGAGCTACATTTACAGAAGGTTACAAAAATATATCCCAAACTGTTCATCTAAGTGCTTATCCCTCAGGAAAGGACATGGGAGTTGGGAGTGATATAAGAGATGGGGGTGGGAGGGGGGGGAGGGAGGGAATAGCAGGGAATAAGGTAAAGTAAATGGATATTGAAACCAAATCATAAAGGGCAATGGATAGTGAGCTAAGAGTTTGGACTCTGCCACGGATTCTTCATCTAGATCTTCTATGGAAGACACTGATGAACAGATAGGTATTCTGGGCCTGACTGACCTGGAAAGGAAGTTATGTGTCTGCATGTACCTCAGTTTGCCAGTACTGAAGGAAGACAGATATGTCTTCAAGCCCTCAGCTAAATCCTTTCCCAAAAAGCAGATCTCCATTCGCTCTGCTTTTACCTGCCCAGTTCCTAATGGTACAAGACTTGTTACCTCAGCTCAAACAGGTTGAGAGTTTATAAACTACTATCACATGATTAACACTTGATTTCCAAAATAACCCTGTGAAGTAGGTAACCAAAGTACTATTCTTCCCATTAATAGATAAGTTAACCAAGATTTATGGAAGTTAAATTATTTGCCCAATAGTAGGTGTGAATCTGACAATAACATCACAAGCAGCAACAGATAGTATTTTCTGAATATTTATTATATGCCAGGCACTGTGCTAGGTGCTTTCAGCTGTTACTTCATTAAGCCCTTGCAACAATTCTGAGGCAATTTAATCCCCATTTATAGATAAGGAAAGGAAAGACAGGCTCAAGAGCAATCAAGTGACCTGTTAAAGACTACACAGACCATAAAGCAGCCATAAGACTAACATAGTTCTGACTCCAAAACCTGTGTCTATACTATTTCTGAATACGTTAAATAAGTATAAATAATGATGTAAATAATCAGGATTTGACACATGAACCAAGGAAAATTTTTGACAGAACAAGATTTGAAAAGATATTATTGCTTTCCACAGTTTGAGGAAATGTTGGCTAAAAAGACCAACAAAATACAGAAAATCTAAATATCTTTAAAAATTATCTCCCTCTCATCTAAGACCTAATTCTATAGGCCACACTAGTACTTTATGGAACATTCTGGCACTTAAAAGATAGATTTCTTTCAATAATATTATATGTCTTAATGCACAATTCACATAACCTTGAGTTCAATTATTTTCTACTGAGTTATATCTTCTTGAAAAGTATGACAAAAAGAATGTATTTTATAATTTAAACAGTATGTCAGAGCTTAATTCTATAATCATTTAGGTCCACTTTTCCATTATTAGAATATATAAATAATTGTTTCCATAACTGACTACTAGAAAGTGATGATGCAGCTCAATTTAGAAGAGAACCTGACTCATGCATCCCTGACCCATGCACCAATTATTAAAAACTAGTACTAGGGGTACCTGGGTGGCTCAGTTGGTTGAGCGACCAACACTTGGTTTTGGCTCAGGTCATGATCTCATGGGTCACAAGACTGAGCCCCAAGACATGCTCCACGCTCAGCAGGGAGTCTGCTTGAAGAGTCTCTTCCTCTGCCCCTCCCCTCACTCACACATGCCTGCACTCTCTCTAAAATAAGTAGATCTTAAAAAAAAAAAAAAAACTAGCACTACCTAGTCCTTATTAGTAATATTAAGAGTACATGCTTATTTTAAAACTATTTTTCTCCTAACTAAAAGAAAGAGAATAATTCAGTATGTGAAGGGAGACACAGATGTCCAGAAACTTCCTTGGGAAGTATTAAATTAAATTTATAGTAAATATGACCCCTTATAAGTTAACTCAAACTCTACCCTAATTTTCATGTTAAATGGGTCTATCGCCTTCATAATTTCTATCTCAAAAGGAATGTGATTAAAAGTAATATACTGAAAAGAAAACACAGTAAAAAAAAAAGACCAAAAGATCTGGAGCTGTACAGTTTGGGTTCCAAATTCCTTGACAAATTGCAATGTGACCCTCTGAGCATAACTATACTTAAAGGCCTCAGATTTTTTTATTTTTTATTAACTCTTTTTCTTAAAGATTTTTAAAAAGATTTTATTTATTTGAGAGAGGGTTGAGGGGGGAGCAGAGGGAGAGGGTCAAACAAACTCTGGTTGAGGGTGGAGCCCGATGTAGGGGTCAATCCCATGTCCCCGAGATCATGACCTGAGACAAAACCAAGAGTCAGACAGTCAACTGAGCCACACAGGTGGCGCAAATGTCTCAATTTTTTATCTGAAAAATGAGTTTAGGGGGCTACATGATCTCATAGGTGCCTTAAGGCTCTAAAACTCCTACTGCTAAGTCTTTTAGCAGAAGGTAGTTCTAAGGACCAATATTGGGTGTTCAACACATAGTAGGTACTCGAGAAGTACTTTCAGACTGGAAGACCAATTCTAACAAAACGTCCAGGTCAAAAAACAAACCCTTAGAATTATAGTAAAGATACTATCATAACTGTGTTGGGTATGTTCACAAACTGGGACAATAGTTACCATTTATCCATATTTAAACAGATATTTTGGAATACCCTAACATGTTTACCTGAAAACATTGTGTAATACATTCTTAGCATTTCCCAAAATGTATTTCTACAACATCTACTTCCATGGTTAAAAAGGTTTATAGTTAGGATGAGATGTTTTTCAAATATAACTATACTGCGTCTTTATAGCAGAAATTATCCTTTTCTGATATAATAATGAACTCTGTGATGAAGGATAGAATATACAAGATTTCCCAATACATTTGGATCAAAAAATCTTTTCTAAGGAATATCTATAAAATCTCATAGTTTCAAGTGCCCTAAGTGCAAATATTTAGTAATAAACATAGGTCAGCATGAGAGAAATTAGAACACTGATAGAATTTTACAAAACTTTAGTAATTTGAAATTTAAAAAAAAAAACACTGGAGTAATCAATAATTGGAATAACAGGGGCTCCTGGATGGCTCAGTCAGTTAAGTGTCTGCCTTCGGCTCAGGTCGTGATCCCAGGGTCCTGGGATTGAGTCCCACATTGGGCTCCCTGCTCAGCGGGAAGCCTGCTTCTCCCTCTCTCTCTCTGCCACTCCCCCTGCTTGTGCTCCCTCCCTCGGTCTTTCACTCTCTCTCTAATAAATAAAATCTTCAAAAAAAAAACAAAACTTATTAAAAAAAATAACGAATAACAAAGACTTAACACTGAAATCTATTCCAATAATACAGCAGGCATTAAAATTTTGTGAGGTTATTAGAATGTATTTGTATTTGAGGCTAAGAAAGTAATACATCACACAGAAGGAATGGGATGGAAAAAATAATTCATTTCTCTGAGCAGTCATCCTGCTCTTGCTAATGGACAAAGGATAGGTAAAACAGAACTAGGTCAAATTAACACAAGATTATGTACAAATCAGAAAAGAAGAAAGCTTGCCCCCCAGCTACCAAGATTTTTTTTGAGCATATTTCTTCTAATAGAGCCATTAAAAAGTAAATTGACGTTTCTCTTAAAAAAACAAGATGCCATTCAGAATACCAGATTATTCCAGAGCTAAAATGTATTACACCAAAAGACTTAAAATTTAAAAAAAAAATCTACTGGGGTGCCTGGGTGGTTCAGTCGTTAAGAGTCTGCCTTCAGCTCAGGTCATGGTCCTAGGGTCCTGGGATCGAGCCCCACATCGGGCTCCCCCTGCTTATGTTCCCTCTCTCGCTGTGTCTCTGTCAAATAAATAAATAAAATCTTTAAAAATAAAAAATAAACAAAAATCTACCATGTATATATAAAAAAAGTTCAATTTTTAGGGGTGCCTGGCTGGTAGAGCTTGCATCTCTTGATTTGAGGGCCACAAATTCAAGCCTCACACTGGGTGTACAGCCTACTTTAAAAGAAAAAAAAGTTGATTTTCGAATCCAACTGAAAAAGGAATCAACACCTAAAATTAAAGAACTAATGAACACTCTAACTAGAGGCATTAGTTTTTAGTTTCATTCTTGATGCTTTGTAATGTACAAGGCTTCATAAATACAAATAAAGTGATATTATCAAACTTGAATGTTACATTGTGATTTTTTAAAAAGATTTTATTTATTTGACAGAGAGAGAGAGAGAGAGAGAGAACAAGCAGGGGGAGGGGTAGGCAGAGGGAGGAGAAGCAGGCTCCCCACTGAGCAGAGAGCCCAACATGGAGCTCGATCCCAGGCCTGTGGGATCATGACCTGAGCTGAAGGCAAGACACTTAATGGACTCAACCACTCAGGAGCCCCGTGATTTTTTTAATTAAAATATTTGATCGTAAAGAACCTCTATAAATGAACTGGTTTTGGCTTTCAGAAAACTACATCAGCATACATTTTATTCCTTATACTTATAAATGATGTTAATTCTGATAAAGCTGGGCCTACAGCCTTTACAATTTCTGGTGGAAATGGCAATGTATAGATGGTGTAGCCACTTTCTCCTCTTGAAAAAAAATCTCAAAACAACTACAACAATGAGAAACAGAAGCAAAATCTACATCTCCATCCCTAAGCAAGAGACATCCCTAACCACATATATGAGAAAGGCTGCCATATGCAGTGAAGGTAGAGAGGGATGCTGGCAGATCTCAAGCGAGAGGTTTGCAGCTTCACATCTCGAAAGTATCACAGCTCAGTTCTCTAAAGTGTACATGGCATAGCCAGAAGGGCAAGCCCAACAACCCCTTGTTTGGCACATCTGAAGGTTTCACAGACTTCATCTGACATTATTGACACAGGAGAGTCAGAACTGAACAAGAAAAGGGGTACATCTTTTCCTAAGAAAAAAATTATTGTACTTTAAAGAGAGTTTTTGTAAGGCACCAGGCTGGCTTGGTCTATAGAGCATGAGACTTTTTTTTTTTTTTTAGAACATGTGACTCTTGATCTCAGGGTCGTGATTTTAAGCCCCACAATGGGCGTAGAGATTACTTAAAAATAAATAAATAAATACATACATACATAGAATTCTTTGAGAACCTAGGCAACATCATTACTACCCAAAAAAAAAATGGAGAGAAGGAAGGACTCAATGCTAAAAACAGTACAGCGATACCTATAAGAACTTCAAGGGGAAAAAAGTATGACTCGAGAATATACATCCAGTCTAACAATACAGTTCAGCATAAAAGCAACAGTTAAATAGCACTGAATATGAAAGAACTCAAGGAATACCTTCCCTATGAACTGCTCTTGAATAAAATACTAGTTGACAAAATTCAACTATCCAAAGGATAAAAAGAAAAACCATGAAAAAAGGACAAGTTTTGAGCACACAGTCCATTTAATTATTAGCCTTAGATGGGGGGGGTGGGGGGAAGAAAGAAAAATTTATGGCTACAGAATATAATGTAAATGTTACAATCCCCAACAATGGAGAGGAAATGGACTGAGTTAGGCTTACACCTTTATACCGCACTGCTTTATGCTGCTTTACACCTTTACATATACTTCAACTGTTATACCTTGATTTAGTTCTTAAAAGATGAGGAAATGAGCTATAATAATAATGCTGTAGGGCACCTGGGTGGATCAGTTGGTTAAGCGACTGCCTTCGGCTCAGGTCATGATCCTGGAGTCCTGGGATCGAGTCCCACATCAGGCTCCCTGCTCAGTAGGGAGTCTGCTTCTCCCTCTGACCCTCTTCCCTCTCGTGCTCTCTCTCTCTCATTCTCTCTCTCTCAAATAAATAAATAAAATCTTTAAAAAATAACAATAATAATAATGCTGTAATAAATATAGGCAAGCTAAATACACTCATTAAAAGTCTCAGGTTAGATCATAAAACAAAACATAACTGTACTGTAGGAATAAAAGATCCATACTCCCCCTGCCCCAATTTGAAAGGATGAAAATGAAGCACAAACTCAAGTAACAAAGGCATTATATCCACACAAAGATACTCACTGTAGCATTATGTGTAACAGCAATATATTGAAACAATCTAAATGTCTATCAACAAGGGCCCTTTGTTATGATTAGATAAATTAAGTTTATTCACTAATATACTAGTTACTAAAAAAAAAAAAAAAAAAAAATGCTGCAACAACCAAGTACCAGTATGAAACAAGTGAGACAGCAAAGCATACTAGCTACTACTGGTAAAGGCTCTGCAGCCACTCTTGGATGTTCCAAACCCTCCAGCTTCCCAACTTACTAACATGTTCAAATTTCTGTGCCTCAGTTTCCTTCTCTGTATGAAGGGGATAATAATATTACCTGCCTCTCAAGGCTGTGATAAAGATTAACAATGAATACCAAAAACCGTGTTAGAACAGGAACTACAACATACAGAGCACCGTGTAAGTATTAGATTTCTTATAGTTAAAGAGAAAAATCTAGTGGCAGAACAGCATCATATGCTACCATTTATGAAAAAAAAATCTATACCTATATATGTATAAAATATCTGTGGAAGTACACACAAAACTGGTAGTGGTTTCCCAGGAAGGGAAACTAAGCAGAAGAGGTTGCAGAGTGAAAGATTTGCTTTACACTTCTGAATCTTTTAGATTTTGTACCATAAGCATGTAATGACTAGATAAAAATTACTACTTAAATTTAAAAACTCTATAAAGAATTTAAGTTCACTGAACACAGTGCTACTTTTCTGGTTAGTTCCCCAACTACTCTGCCTAAGGTACATTTACTCAGAGCAGAGGTCATAAATTATATTCTCAGAGACAAATGTATTTCCCTAAAGCATCTACAAGAGTTCAGATGTGTAATGTTACAATATAAAATAGAAAAATTTATCTTTGGAGACAACACTACAAAGACATTTGCGAAAACAGTGTTCACAGCAATGTGCATATACATAGCACAACACTGGAAATAATCTACATGTACATCAATAGTCTGAATAAATTATAGTGCCACACAATAGAATATCATAGACATTTAAAATAATAGCATACATATATAATACGAATTTATGTATAAAATTGTCCATTTTGTGTTAAATGGTAAACAGTAAATTATGGACTCTTTCCATACAAGAATGCAGATATACTTCATTTCTTTTCATTGCTATGACTTGTGCTGTAACTATACCATAACTTACTTAATCATTCTCATATCAACTGACATTTAGATTGTTTCTATTTGCCTTTTTTCATTTTTTTTTTTAAAGATTTTATTTGAGAGAGAGCATGAGCGTGTGTGCACGCACTGGAGGGCGGAGGGGCAGAAGGGCAGGGAGAATCCAAGAAGACTCCATGCTGAACGTGGAGCCCAACACAGGGCTCAATCCCATACACAGGACTCAATCCCATAACCCTGATACCATGACCTGAGCCGATATCAAGAGTGGGTCACTTAACCAACGGAGCCACTCAGGCACCCCCCTTCATTTACTTTAAATTTAAAATAAAATATATATATATATATAATTTTTTTGGTCAGTAAATAGTGTTTGTTTAGCATAAATCTTCACATATAGGAACTAATATTTCTGTAAGGCAGATTCCTGAAAGCAAAAGTATTTGGTCAAAACTAATATGCATTTTAATATTTATAGGTAATTCCAATTGGTCTCTTTGAAAGAGACTGCATCAATTTATACTCTCCCAATCTTGCCATTATTTTCAATCTTTTTCATTTCCATCAACCTGATATATGAAAAATGATATATTTTAATCTACATTTCCTTGGTTAGTGAGGGCAATTTTTTTTTTTAAGATTTTTATTTATATGAGAGAGAGAGTGAGCAAACATAAGCAGGGGAGGAGTAAAGGGAAAGGGAGAAGCAGATTCCCTGCTAGGGACTCGATCCAGGCACTCCGAGATCATGACCCCAGCAGAAGGCAGACACTCAACCGAATGAGCCACCCAGGCACCCCCAAATCTTTCCATTCTTCCACTGTTTGTAGTATTAACAAAACACAGACCATGGCTACTACATTTAACATCATTTTTTCATTTGCCAATATTTAATAATTGGAAACTTCACTACAATCCAGACCTTTACTTCTCATTAAAAATTAAAAAAAAAAAAAATGGAGCACCAGTGGGTCAACATTTCTTAATACAAAAAACTGATACTGAATAGAAGCTGTGCCCCCCAATTCAACCTTACAGTGGTCACTCATTTATGTCACCTGCCTATAGGAATTTAAGTTTAAGACCCCATTTCTATGGAGTTATTTGGTTATATACTAATTATCAGGATTCTTCATATGAAAGATACTAATGCCTTTTCTTACATATTTGTCATATATATTTCCTCATAGCATTCATAAATATATATAAAATCTGAAAAGTCTACAACACTCATCAAATGATAGCAATATTTATCCTTGGTAAGTATTAGGATGTTTTGTCACTTTATCTCTATTATTTTTTTAAATGTATAAAGTAAGCACTGATTCCTTTTATAATCAGGGAGGGGAAAAAAAGCTATTTTCATTTGAAACAAAAAATTCTAACAGTGATAGTTCGGTTATGTTGACTTTTAAATTGACAAAGGATAAAGCGAATAACCTGAATGTGTAATACAAGAGGAGGTCAACGTAATCATCAAAGCCCATATGCATTAGTTCATGACAGCCCACGAAGAATATATCCAGCACTTCAGATCTGAATTATAACATCTTTACAAAAGATATTCAAAAGTGCATGGACTGGTCTGATTCACACTGAAGTTAGTTTATACACTAAGTTTCTGGATACTGACACTTCAGACAAACAGCTTTTTTTTCTCCAGCTGTAAATATAAAAACTGTGTTTTCAGTGGCTCAGTTAAGGGTCCAACTCTTGATCTCAGCTCAGGTCTTGATCTCAGGGTCCCAAGTTCAAGCCCCATGTTGGGCTCCATATCCCAAAAACTGTATTTTCATTCAGGTATTTTATTTAATACATACTAAGTGTTATGCACTGTGCAAGGTGCAAAGTATGCAATAATAAGGCACAGTACTTGCCTGTAAACTTATAAACAAGTGGAAACGGCAAGAACATAGTGTCATAAGAGCTGCTGAAGCACAAAGAGAAGGAACTTAAACCAGTCTTGGAGGTTGGAGAAATAAGGCTCCTTAAAGGGATAACATCTTAGAAGAAATCAGCTAAAAAGGGTGGGAGGGGGTCCAGAATCCTGCAGTCACCCTCTCCAATTCTCATATCCTAAGAATCACCAACTCCTACCTATCCATCCTTCTAAAAGTTCTCCTGACTCTTCAACTTTTCTTTATTCTCACTGCCACTACCCTGCTGCAGGGTATACTAAATTCTCTCCTCTAACAGCTTTGTAACTGGTCTCACCACATCAACCCCGCCATCCTGTTCCCAACCTAATCACTACACTGTAATTACAGTAATCTTTCAAATACTCAAATCTAATCAGGTTACTGTCCAATTTAAAACACTTGGGAGAGAGTGGGTGGTCCCCCACAAACCTAGCCCTCAGGATAAAATCCAAAATTCTTACCAAGCCTTTCAAGACCTGGCCCCACTTACTTATTTTTTTTCTTTTTAAAGATTTTATTTATTTATTTGACAGAGTGGGTACAAGCAGGGGGAGCAGCAGAGGCAGAGTTGGAGAAGCAGGCTCCGCACTGAGCAAGGAGCCTGATGCGGGACTTGATCCCAGGACACGGGGATCATGACCTGAGCTGAAGGCAGACAACCGACTGAGCCACCCACGCGTCCCCCCGCCTTACTTCTACTACAACTCTAGTATTTCCCACCTTGCATTCAGATCACATGAACTTCTTTCAGATCCTCTATCAGGTCCTGCTATCTCCTGTTGCCAGAACTCTACGTAAGTTATTTCCTCCTGTCAGAAACATAGGTTTAGTTCTTCACCAAGCTAACTCTCGTGTATTCTTCAGATCTCAGCTTAGACGTTGGGAAGACTTTTGTGATCACTCAAAAGCCTTTCTGAATACACCCTCCTAAGCTCGCTCCCACTTAAAACTGCCCCATCAGAATATTTAACACACTGTGTAAGCGCCAGGTTAGCTATCTTGACTCCCTCATTTAAAGTAATGGGAAAATAGGGACACTTTTGCCTTTTTCACAGTAGCATTCTAGTACTTAGAAACAATACCTAGTATACACAGCAGTTGTATTTACTGAAATAATTATAAGTATCTATTCCCTTGGTTTTTATCTACCCTACTAGGCACAGGCACCTTACACAAAAAAGCAATTTTTACTCTACAACTTCAAAGATATTATGAACTTTTTATTAAGTACACAGTAAGTGCTCAGTAAGCACTTGTTGAATGAAGACAGTTGAACAATAGACAAAACCCTTGTCCCATGCTTAGTTTCCCTAAATTCTACTTAAAATTAACTCTAAGTCACTCCGATTTTGATATAAACACCTAAAAATGACAAGATTTCAATTGTATTTTCCTTTGTTTGTAAGTGTCTGAAACACTCCTTATTTTTGAAAAGTTTAAAGGACAAAAATAAACTATTCTCCCCTCCAAATCACATATCCATTTTTTTGTAGTTAAAGAGTTAAAAAGGAATCTTGAAAACCGGAAGACCAAAGATCAAAAAAGCACCCAAAATTAATGTGCCCAAAGGAATATTATTCATACAGAAATGGAAAAAAATACATTCTTAAATAGCGTGAATGAACTTGAGATAAGGGTAGTTTTCATGGAGGGTAAAGAAATAACTGAAAAAATAAAATGCTCTATACTACCCATGCTAATAAGAATTATGTCAAGAGTATAGAATTATAGCACCTTCAAATTCATTCATTTAACTTTTTTTCCCTTTGGTGAGGAGGCAAGATGAATTGTTTGGACAGGCAGGGAGAGATAGGACTAATTTATTTTACATAGTAGCAAATACGTAAGAGTTTTCAGGGAAATCTACATTTCTTCTTATGAAAAAGCCTAAGATATGGAATTTTTATTCTGAGCAAAGTTTTGAGCAAAGAACTGCAAATTCCTGTTTACCCAACCCACAATACAAGCCATAATTGGGATTACAGCTCTCCTGGACACTTCAACTCACCATATATAAAAATTGCAAGATTCTACAGCAAAGCCTCAAAATAAAAGGCAGGGGTGGGGTAGGAGGGATTTAAATGTCTCAATGGACCTGAGACAATAGTAAACATCAAATACCTTGGCCAAACATTCTCTTAAAAGCTCTTATGCCACCCAAACAACCTCCTAAAAAGACTGACCTGCTTTAACTGCCTTTTTTGCCAAGGAACTCAAAACATGTCACACACAACTTAAGTATTCTCCAAATATAGGTTACTTTTCATTTACCATGTGCAAATGGGCAATAAAGAAAAAAGCTGATTACCTCATTATCAGTGTAAAGGAAAAAGAGAAAATGTAATTGCTATCTTAGTTTATATGCACTAAGATGACTACAGTATTCAATAAAGTATTTTCAATTTAAAAAAACAAATGATTTTCAGCATTTTAAAGCTAAACATTAAGTTAACTTTCTCTAACTGCTTCATTTTTATATATATAAACTCACATTCCTTCACTAGGTCTTATCTGATTATAAATCCTTTCCATTACTCACTCTATAAACTATCAGAAACTGTCAGGAAAAATTGTAAACAAAAATAAATGTATTATACATAGCAAGATTAGAGGATGTGTGGTCTCAAGGTCTTAAATCTTAAATTTAAGAATCAGTATTTGGCAAGTTGCCATTATTACAGAGCATATTTGCGCCTGGTTGGCTCAGTTGATAGAGCATTTGACTCGATCTCAGGGTCCTGAGTTCAAGCCCCATATTGGGTGTGGAGCCTACTTTAAAAAAAAGAGTAGGGGCGCCTGGGTGGCTCAGTCAGTTATGCAGCTGCCTTCAGCTCAGGTCATGATCCCAGGGTACTGGGATCGAGCCCTGCATCAGGCTCCCTGCTCGGCGAGGAGCCTGCTTCTCCCTCTCCCTCTGCCCCTGCTGCTCCCCCTGCTTGTGCTCTGTCAAATAAATAAAATCTTAAAAAAAAAAAAATAGAGAGCAAATATCCTTTCTCACATTTATACAGTCCATTTTTGAGACTATTTAGATGAAGACGGTATGCTCAACTAATTATTTTATCTACTTACCCTGTCAGTTAAAATAGGATTTAGAATGCATTTTGGGCTTTAGGGATATAATGTCATTTTCTCTGTATTTTTTTAAATATCCCAAAACAAAAATATTTCCCAAACAAGATCAAAAGAAATATAGTGAGCAGCCAGGCCCAACTTAAGGTTAATAAAGAATTTCTCCCATCAGAAGCTACTCAAAATATTGAAAGGCAGCCCTTGCTTACATTTTTGAAGAGACATAAAAGGACATTTTTTAGGTTAACACGTTAAATCCGACCAGTTCCCAACGAGTATGTACTATTTTGTGACTATAATCCCAAAATGGTTTTCACATAGTTTACGGAAATTTTGACATAAAAAATTCTTATACCACAAAGATGTAAATCATTTAGTAATTTGCGGGTAGCAAGTGATAGGATATTTAAATCATGCCAGAAAGAAAAAAAACTTTTGGCAATACTTAATTTTACTCTCGGAAGCAATGCAAATACTATCATATTGTTAGTTATAAAAACTGGATAATGATATAGTCAGGAAAAAGATGAACTAGTTAACAAATTATTTTTAGCACATGAATCTACCACTTGTAGATTATCAATCTTTAAAGAATCTGAATATAATAAAATATAGCAAAACTTCAATTTTATTAATTTCAACTTTCTTTGATGAAACAAAAATCTTTGAGATCTTGCCACAGGATCATTATTATTTTATCAATTAGCATTAAATGCACACACAGAAATGTCAGGTATAACTGAATTCCAGTAGAGAAAAGGCTAGATAAATTATTTTTCTTTAAAGATTTTATTTACTTGACAGAGAGAGAGAGAGAGAGAGAGAGCAAGCACAGCAGGGGGAGGGACAGGCAGGGGAGAAGCAGGCTCCCCGCTGAGGAAGGAGCCCAATTCCGGGCTGGATCCCAGGACCCCGGGATCATGACCGGAGAAAAAGGCAGCCGCTTAACCCACTGTGCCACCCAGGCACCTCAATTCTTTATATTTTTGTATACAACTAGTTATGCATTAAGGCATTACTCATAGAGCTAACTCAACAAGAATTACACAGCCGACTTTTAAAGCAAATTAAGTCTTTCCTTTTCTGTATCATAAAAATCTTTAAATTGAAACATTTAACTCTAATATCCATCTGCATGCTTTTAAAATTCATGCAGATCAACTCAGTCCCTTTAACAAAATAAGATGGCGGGGTGCCTGGGTGGCTCAGTTGGTTAAGCCGCTGCCTTCAACTCAGGCCATGATCCCAGGGTCCTGGGATCGAGCCCCACGTCAGGCCCCCTGTTCATGCAGGAAGCCTGCTTCTCCCTCTGCCTGCCGCTACCCCTGCTCGTGCTCTCTCCTCTCTCTCTGGATCTCGCTCTCTCTGTGTGTCAAATAAATAAATAAAATCTTAAAAAAAAAAAAACAAAACAAAATAAGATGGCAAAGCTATGTTTTATCAAATGACTTTACAACCATACTTTCCTGAACAATGAATATGAACTAGTAGATTTCATTCTTCATCGTTAGTAGCTAATCAGTTTCAGTATCTGGTTCTCATAGGCTGACATAATGCTGTAATGTTTCCGTTGCACAACATTCTGGGGGAAATGTTTAGAATTATTTCCACTGAAATTTTTAAGTCGTGTGCACAAGCATCATGGAAATGCTTACATCAGAGCTATCAAACTTCTTAAATAAAAATTTTAATTAATTTTTAAAAATTTTGTCTCAAAAATAGTGACTTTTTTTAAAGTCATTTTTCTCAAGCCCAAAAACAATTCTTGCTTTTCTTGCCTTATTTGCAACCAAAAACATCACCACCTGACGTGTGTCATTTACTCACTAATCATCATTATATTTGATTATCTTTTTAGCTTCTTAGTAGTCAACACAAAGCCTGGCAGTCTCACATGTTTTGGAGACTTCAATACACTTTGTTCTTGTCCCAAATACTCATGTTCTGTGTGTACTACTATAAGCTATTATATAACAGGGGGTGGAGAAAATTAAAAAATACTGCAGCACTACAAGCCATTTAGCATGCTGAGTTCCCACAGTTGCTTAGTGGGTGTTCTGAAACTAGGCCATATTTCTAGTATTAAGAATTTCAAATCACTACTTCCAAGGTACAGAAATAAATGTCTTCAAGATTAAATCATAAAACCTTACTATTTTAAGCTGCCTAGTATATAAGCATCCTATTTCTATGAGCTTAAAATGCTAATTAACACATGGTAGATAAACCAGTATTTGTTTTAGCAACAAGAAATAACCAGCTTTTCTACCCATACTTACAGAATCATAGAATTCAATAGATTACAATATTAAGATAAAGTGCAGTTTATCTGAATAAGAACTAAAGCCCTTAGGTGAAATTTTCAATTCCTTACCCCAAAAGATATATAAACAAAATTGGAATTAAATATAATCTCTTTCAGGTCACCCAATCTGCTAGACTCCACATGCTCCTAACAAAGAAGTAATTACAACCCCCAACCTAATTTTTCCAGTCCAGGTTACCAACAAATACCAAAAAAATAAAGCTTACTCTTTTTAACAGAATAAAAGTTACAAAAATACTTATGTCATTTTGTCATATCATTGCAACAGATATGTTTTTATTCAAAACCAATGAAAAACATGTTACTCAATTTTACATATTTCATAGCTACGTAAGGAAAGAAACAACATGGTAGGTATAAAATCTACTTCTACAAACTGTAAAGTACTTACACTGCAGTGATTCAGTACTTTCAGAGAATTATTTGCTTCAACTTAATTTTACTCAATACTTATGGTGCCTGCTATGTCTCACCTCATTAAGCCAATCTTTCCAATAACAAAAGCTTGACACTGTAATTTTTTAATTGCATCATTTTAGATAAAAACCCCTCCCAAATACAACACACGGTCCTGTGTAATCTTTAACAAAAGTTACTAACAACAATTAATCTCTTCTTCATGATCTTCTAGCAGCATTACTGTTATATTATACTATATATAAAACAAATGGTGCCTGGAAAGATTGTTTATCACAACATTAAGTTGCCTTAAACTGCCATTTTTAAAAAATGTTTTGTACCTGATTTTTAAGTGTTTTTCCCCCGCTCTCATTTTCAACTCTCTTAAGACCTCTAGGAGATATCCCAGTCCTTTTTACATTTAGTTACTAAACTTTTTTAAATTGTACATTATGAGGGAAAAAAAGCCTTCAGTTAAGGCCTGAGGGGGTCTAAAAGCAGAAAATACATTTAAGACCAAAAGCACTAGGTCTTGTTTGTTTTGGGGCTCAAGATTGTTAATTTTATTAATTTTTTTATTAGGAGCCTACAAAGTTTAGACATTATATACTGGAGAAATGGTAGTAAAGACAGACATACTTGATGCTACCATGAAACTTACAGTCTAGCAAAAAAGACAGACACTAAAAACATCATTACAAAAATGTTAAAAAAGAGTAAGTGCAGGTGCCAAAGAACCTTAGAACAGGAGAATCTAAGGATCAAAGAAGGCCTCCCAAAGGATATGATAGAGAGGCCAGAAGGGTGATTGGGTTAGCCAGGTGAGAATGCAGGGGGTTGCATCTATCCAAGGAGATGAAACCAGAAAGTTTTAGTTTCCTAATAAATAACCTTGAAATAAATGAGGTGATATACAATTTATAATGTAGGGGCACCTGGGTGGCTCGGTCGGTTAAGCATCTGACTCTTGGTTTCATCTCAGGTCCTGATTTCATGGGCTGTGGGATCAAGCTACATCAGGTTCCTCGCTCAGTAGGGAGTCTGCTCAGAAAGATTCTCTCCCCCTGCCCCTCCCCCTGCTGGCTCTTGCACACCCTCTCTCTCTCAAGATAATTAAATAAATCTTTTTTTAAAATGTATAATGTAATTACTAAGCAGTGAAAATTTTAAGAAGGAATTTCTCAAGTTTCTATAACAAAAATAACTGGAAGGATCAAAAGTAACAACGGACAAAAAGCAGCATGAGAATGTTTTAAAAGAGAAACCATGGCACTTTGGAGGGAACAGAGTTTGGAATGGCAAAAAAACAGCCTCAAAGGAGTATCATCAAATCATACTGTATGGAAAATTACCTAATATTCAAGTTCAGAGAACTTCTAAATCATACAAGCCACAGAGACTTCAACCAGGATATAACTGCTGATGATAGAGTCTGACTTATACCCAAAGGAAAGAGTGGCATTTTGAAATAAGTATGAAAAGAGGTGGTTTTTAATGCTCTCAGAAGAGTGAATTTTATTTTTTTAAATTTATTTTTAGTAATCTCTACACCCAAGGGGGGGGGGGGCTGAACTCATGACCAAGATCAAGAGTGGCAGGCTCCTCCAAATGAACCAGCCAGGTGCCCCCAGAAGAGTGAATTTTAAATGTTTGTACAGTAAACACTTACCACTGAGTTCTAAAGAGGTTCACAAATGTTACTCTTAACATGATGCATAAATGTTGAGAAAAAGATATGTGTCTTTGAAACATAATTATCCAAGGTCTAAACCTGGGGATTATTCAGCATCAGACTGATATGTTCTTCTTATATTTAATTAAAATATTAACGACAAATATACTTAGTTAAAAGGTTTAAATAATAATTTGAAGCAGATCTCCAACATTCATGCAGATCCACAGTTCAAGGCCCAAATTAAAAAAAAAAAAACCCACAAGAAATAACAATCTCTAAAAATATATGCTTTCATGAATGCCTACTAAAATACTAAATCATAGGGATGCCTGAGTGGCTCAGTCGTTAAGCATCTGCCTTCAGCTCAGGTCATGATCCCCAGGGTCCTGGGACTGAGCCCCATATCGGGCTCCCTGCTCAGCAGGGAACCTGCTCCTCCCTCTCCCACTCCCCCTGCTTGTGTTCCTGCTCTCGCTGTGTCTTTCTGTCAAATAAATAAAATCTTAAAAAAAAAAAAAAATACTAAATCATACATAGAATCCAAATTGCTATTCACCTGCAATTCTCCAAATGGACCTTAACATCTCTAACTTCCATGCTTTTTCTGTCCACTCTTTCCTACTTAGCCCTAAGAGTTAGTTCAAGTACTATCCTCCAGCAAGCATTGCTAGTTATACATGCAATCTATGTTTTAATTCATCTGAGTTCTCCAGCATATACTGCTATCAAAGCACTTGTCACACTGTAAAACAATTTACTACTGACCTGCACAGTTCAGGCAACAAACTGAACTTTCTGAAAGCAGAAAACATAACGTATTTATCTATGTATCCTCAGAGTCTGGGACATACATGGCACTTAGGAGAAGGTCAATGACATTATGAATATGAAATTATAGTAAGAAATATTTACAGAACAAAATCTTAAAGTTAACTTAATGACTACTTACAAAACTGTGAGTCCTGAAAGCAGGAAGGAGTGTTGTACAACACAAAACTGGAAACTGAGAAAGTGCAAATTTAACTGATAATATCTAGAATTTAGAGTTAATCTCATCATTGTCAGAACAAGTAATTTCTACTTTACCTCCAAGACATTAGAAAAACCAAAAGAAAAAAAGATTTATCTTTATCAACTGTGAAATTACTTAATTAAAATTGTAGAATTTACAAATAGTATTTGAGGGCAAATAAAGTGCTTAAATTTTAAGTGTTCACAGTGCTATAAACATTAGAAGATAGACAAGCCAAAATACTTCATAAAAGTCTTTCAGGTTCATTTCACATAGGGACCAATTTTACCCACTTTTAAGGTCTCCTTTAATGTTTTAGCTTCAAGCAGTATGTTCATTCTTTCTGATAAAAGAACCCTTACCTTTTACAACATGCACTACTTTTTGCAATCAGTTCTGATCTTTAGAGAAGTTGGAATGAGATATATAGTGTGAAATCTAATTAGTTCTTTTAAATCTTGATAATGGGAATTTCATACTTTCTCAGAAAGCACATGTTACCAACATCTTAAAAGCTAAAGAGCCCTTTGTAATTAGAATATTCTTTTTATGTATTACAATTTTGATTTACAGAATTAAAGATGCTGTACTAAAAAGATGGGAACCAGGGGAAAGTACCAAGGAATGAGCATTAGTTTACCTAAAAAATAATGCAATTACATATTTTAGAACACAAATCAGTTTTTCCAACTTATCCTTGTTTCTTTCAGCCTTCACTGACTGCAATTACATTTCAGAACACTCTATATAAAGTTCAAGCATTCCATAGGTCACCTTGTGACTTAAAAATTTTTCAGATTTTAAGAGTCAGTGTAAACAGAGCTGGGAAAATGCAAAATTTTAACTAGTATATTGTCGGAGAGAAAATATTTTCAGAAAGATTTATATGGCCTAACTTTGATGTGGTATAACTAGCAGACAAAACAAAACTGAGAACACAGGGATAGCAACTTTTTTATAATTCAGCCTAGGCAAGAGTTAGCCTTAAATTATAATATGCCGATACATAATATAAAATGCATGAAGTGTAAGTCTAACAATAAGCAAAAAAGCAACCAATTTAATATCTGCAGTACTCATTTCTCAAGTACCATGTGAAAGTACTTAATACATCACTCTGCTGCTAAATTACAGTTAATTTCTATCTAATTTATGCACAACAAAATATTTACCAATTCCCTACTAGTCTTATTAGGAAAGTGTTTATTCTATGTCTAAATTTCCTCTCCTCCCTGAACTGATATTTTATAAACTAATTCAAGAACACTTCCACCAAGGTCAAAACATAAACCTCAGAACTCAACTGAAGGATTTACAGGTCATTCTGTTTGGTTTTACTGTATTTTGTTGGGGGGGTGCTGCTCTTGTTTGGTTTTTGATTATAAGCATAGATTTTGTTTTCATACATGAACGATACGTAAATGATACATAATATAGTAAACTGAATTCTAAAGATATATTCTTTCAACCTCCAAAAAATACTCATCCTTATATCTGCACACACAAGTTAAGGTTTGTTTTTAATCAAAAACACAAGTTTATTTTTATATTTAAATATCTTACTAGAAAAAAATCTAAAAATTAAATTGTTTAAAGAACACAAGTCTTACAGAAATATTAAATTACACACAACAGATATTGATAATCCAGCATTTCAAAACAAATAGGACTGCCTGGATAACAAAGAAATTCAGTATTATTTACCTTTCCCCCACATGGGTAAAGCAAGTCAAAAAATATACCAGCAGAGGGGCGCCCAGCTGGCTCAGTCAGAAGAGCAAGCAACTCTTGATCTTGGGGTTGTGAGTTCAAGCCCTATGCTGGGTGTAGAGATTACTTAAAAATAAATAAATAAATAAATAACACACACACACACACACACACACACACACACACACACACAGCAGCTTATTCAGAAGACATCTTTGGGAATATTCCACATAGAATTCTAGTTTATATCTCACTGAACATGGGACAAGCCCTGTCCCAAGTCACTGAAGAAACAGTAATACTTAAAAAGCACAATTCCAGCAATATAACACTAGAATTTATAATTTTGGTATTCCTTTTGTTTCAAATTTCTAACTGGTTTGTAAATCACAAGCTGTTTTACAAGTCTGGCTACAATTATCAAAACACAGCTCTGATCAACTTTCTGAAAATGGTAGTTTAAAAACTTTTTAAAAATCTAGCTGCAAGCTATTAATATATCTCTTAATATCACTTTTATTCCTAACAACTTTTAACAAGAGAAAAACACTTGAAAACTGTATTAACAATGAGAGATCAATAAGCAAATGCCAACCCGAGAGTAAAGGTAGTTGTTTCTTCAAAAACTAAACAAACACCCTAAGAAAAAGTAGTAATCTTACAGATAGGCTAGGTCCACCCCTCAAAACTGTCATTTCAAGAATATAGTTTTATGTTAGCTTTATATTTAAGCCATTTGAAAGTTACAAACCTTAAAGCCTTTACTTGTCTGAGATTTTTCAAATGTATATTCATAATTAAATAAAAGCTTCAGTGTACCTTATGTCCAAATAAGTATTTAAAAAGATTTATCACAATCTAAATTCCATAGGTAGAGAATGGTGTTATATATATAATTTCTAAAAATTCTTGTCACTGTCACACAGAAGGTCAACACTTGATAAATTCAAACCATAAATGTATGAATGTTACAAATTGTACCCAACAGCTAAGTTTCTTCAAATACATATTAACAGTTATAAGAGATATGGCATGGAAGGGCCAGGGTAGAAATTAGTACACTAATAAACCGAGGTCTTTAAAATAAGGTAATTTTTCAGTATTAATGCTACACTTAAATACAAAAATACCTGGTTACACAAGTATACCCTAGGATTCTGAAGAACAAAAAATAAGTTTTAGATACAGTAATGCCTCTCGGTAGATACTGGAAGCTGACATTCATGAAGTGTACAAAATTGCACAGGTGAAAGCTACAGACTGTTGGTAGTTATGATGGAAGCAAATACTATACAGTACACATCTACAACCCAATTTTGCTTCAGCATCCCCAGAGACTTAAAAAACATTTCTTTGGGTAGGTTGCAAAACATTGCTTCCTCTTTTATTCTCATCACCCCCATTATGATACAAAGCTACAGACAAGAAAATCAAATCACCAACTGTAAGGACTGAAAGCTTAAAAACACACAAAAAAGCATCTTTTTTCCAACTCCCGAATCGGTATTCATTCCACCTGTTTGTAAATCCGTACTAACATAACAACACAAAACCTCTGCTGATTTAAAAACGGGGGGGAGGGGGCAATTAAGGGTTTGAAGTCATGCTGCTTCTACCTAGGCTTGGGGCGGGGGAGGGGGATGGTACAAAACAATGGATACTGAGGGGCTGGGGGAAAATCGTTTGGTCCTGAAGCCTCCAGCGTTAAGAGCTGGGGGGGGGGGGGGGCAAAAGAGGAGGGGAGGAGGAGAGGAGATAAGAGTACTTTTCCTCTATTCCTAAAAGCTACCGCGGAAAGAAGCTGCCACCAAGCAAGTCCAACAGGGCGGTCTTGGATGCCTACAACTCGCCTCACCAGGCAACATACCCAAAGCCAACTCGCCACTCTTCACAGAAAGGACAGAAGAAGGGGAGAGAGTGGTGGGCTTTGGGGAAGGCGCGAGAAAATACCCCACCCCGCACCACTAGCACTGCGCCAAGGCCCCCGCCAACGATTTACACGCCTCCCGGACGCCCACGGGGCGCCCCGCAGCCTGAGCCAGGTGCCCCCGGGGGCAGAACCGAGCAGGGCCGTCCGCCCGGCGCCCCCGGCCCGCGCCCTCGCGCGGGCTCGCCCTCGCCCGGGCGCTGCCCCGGCCGCCCGCCCTCCGCCACCGCAGGCCCGGCCCCGGCCGCTGTCAGAGCCGGCCGGCTCACTCTCGGCGCCCGGCTGCGGGACCCGCACGAGAGCCGGCTCCGAGGGCCCGGCCCTCCCTGCGACAGCACCCAGGAAAGCGGCGGCGGCGGCGCCTCCCAGGGCCCCAGCCCCTCGGGCCTCGCCCCGGCCCCGCCGGCTCTAGCCCCCCAGGGCGCGCGGGGCCTCCCCCTATCGACAGCCAGCGGGACCGCCCGACGGGTAGGAAGGAAGACAGGAAGAACCGAGTAACCACCACCCTCCCGCCTCAGCGGCCCCGGGTTACCGTCAGGAGCCCCAACTCCGCCATCCTCCTCGCTCGCCCTCCTTCCTCCTCCTCCTTAGAGGCGACGCTGCCCAACCGCCGCCCCCCGCCCGCCCCTCCCCCACTCGCCCCGCCCCGCCCCGCCCGCCCCTCCACACACTCTCTCTCCTACCGCCCCGCCCCACCCCTCCGGCGCAGGCCCGTCACTCGCTGGGGAAGAAAAACAGGCGGAGCCAAGCATACCGACGCTGCCCAATGAGAGTGAGGCACTGGCGCCAACGACGCGGTCCAATCAGAGTGAGACATTAGCGCCAGCTTCCCTCGCCCCGCCCTTTTCCTTTCCTCAGCTGCTCTTACCCTTTCTCCCGCCCACTGGGTGCCGCTGGCAAGCGGAGCCACAGAGTAAGCCTCCAGCAGGGTAGAGTGACAACTCGCAATCGGAAGTTCCTGTTGAAGCTAAGGCAGCCATAACTGATAATGGCAGGGAGTTTCCTGGCCTCCCGTCTCCAGTGTGACGTAGTTTTCCCTTCGCCCAAATCTCACCGTTGCCCCGGGCAACAGTCGAGCCGTCTGGGAAGGTAAATCTGTAAGTAGGCCCGAAAAAGGACTAAAGGTGACCAGACATCCCAGGTTAGACAACTTAATTCATATTCAGAACTACCTGCCCGGGATGGGGGAGAGGAAGAACCAGGTTTCCTGGCCCTTATTTTGCTGGGACGTCTGGTCACTTACCTAGGTGGACAGGAGGTTAGGGTTCCGAAAATCCCTGTCCTGCCCGGAAGTTGCATTTGGCACTTCTGAATGGGGTCATGGCGGAAGGGTGGGAATAGCCAGAGCCCCCGGCACCCCAGGGAGTGCCCATTCCAGCTGGAGTCGCAAAGTGAGGTGAGGGTCCGTCCGCCCTGTCCCGTGAGGCAGCCCCCAGCTAGACGGCGCGCGGGAGACGGAGAGCCGAGGAGGTGAGCGGGGCTCGCAGCCGCTTCCGCTGGAAGAAGGTTTTCTTTCCGGGCTGGCCTGCCCGCCCTACCCCCGCCCCACCCCCGCCCCTCTGAGGTTCCCTGTGGGGCGAGGCCGCTCCATCGGCCCCTCGCGCCCAGCTGCAGCCCCCGGGTCCGGAGGGGGCTTAGGCGCGCGCCGCGGGGCGGAGCTCCTCACTCGCGCAACTTGGAGCTCCTGACCGCGCCCCTCAAGTTCCTCTTAAGTGCTTTCACCCCGATCTTTGGAGGACGGAGAATTCTGGAGCTTGTGGAAATCGTTTTCCGTTACCACCTAGAAAGAAGGAAGGTGGTCCTCCACCGCCTCGGCAACACCTCTGAGTCTTATTTTCCTGCCTCCGGTCTTAACATTAAGAATGTTCTTTTGTTTCACTCCTTTGGGGGCTTAAAAGCAATGACTGCATTTCTGGGTGAAGCTATACCGTCCTTATCTTCCATGCCTACATTTTATTAAACAATTTAACGTTTGTGAATATTCTTAAGAATACCGTAATACTTTTATATGGTTTTTTTTTTTTTCAGAGTTGTCGCATTATCTCATATAGTTTCTTCTGTAGGCTTGAGTCAAGAACGTTAAGTCATCTTGGTAGTCCTGGGTTGGATGCCTAACGTTGCCGGGAAAAAGACCAGGAGAACTTTCAGGTAAAATGAAAACTGTATTTACCCAGCCAGTCAACAAGGGTGCAAACCTACCTTCTTTACTTAGTTTCTTTCTGTTTCCATACTACTCATGCTTGAGCCAAAATGAACTATTCTTGTTTCTTCCAAGATTCATCACTGAGGCACTAACCTTTTGTGACTCTGTTTCCATGCCCTAGTTATCCTTGGAGATGTATTTCCAGATTCTCTGCAACAGGAAGTAATTTACTCTGTGCTTACCTAGCACTTTTTGTACTTTTTTTATGACAACCACAATTTTATATAACAGCTGCTTAAGTTCTTAGCTTTACTGCTATGTTTACATCTAAATAGAACGGTTTGTCTATTAGATGAATCTGTAGATTCATCTCCCTGTCATATTCTGCACGTATGATTTTGGTAAATACTTACTAAAACATTGAATATATTTGGTGTTTCCCGGGTGCTGAAGACATTGCCAGCTTCATTTGATTAAATTCAGTGTAGTTCTTGTTACTCAGCCTCTTGGATTGCCCTTCTGAAGTTTTTGCAACATGATTTCTTCCCTCAATTAAAAAAAAAAGTCATACATACAAAATGTCGAAAGACTGTAATAAACATTCATATACCCTTCACGCAGATCCAATAGTTAACATTTTGCCATATTTATTTCACCCCTTCTCATGCTTTTTTCATTGTCATAAAACTATTTGGAAATAGGTTAGACACCTGTTGTTAAGCAGACACCTCTAAAATTTCCAAAACGTATTCCCTAAGAATTATAAAATTCTCCTGAAAAACATAGTATCATTATGACAACTAAGGATATTAATAATTCTGTGATATTTAAAATCTACTCTGTATGTATATCCTCTCATTTGACCCAAGAATATGTTTTATACCTTTTCCCCTGCTCCTCCAACAAAATTCAGGATCCAGTCAATGTTTATGTATTGTATTTGGGTGTTAAAACTCTTAGCCTTAATCTAGAACAATTCCCCTATCGTTTTTTTTTTTCCCTGTGACATTGTCATTTTAAAGGGTTCAGGCCAGAGGTGTTTTTGAATGTTTCCTTTTTTCTTATTTCTTGTAAGTCAGAAGTTGATCTAGAGGCTTAATTAAATTCCACATATTTTGCAAGAATACTTCACAGTATTCATACTTCACCAATAATGATTAAGCCTTCTCAAATGTAACTATATCTACCATTGTTATGAGTTGTTAGTTAAATCCTTCCCACTTCTCTGCACACACACCCTTGGTATCCTACAAAGAAGAGTTAGCATTTAATCCTCCTGTCTGTGGAGAGTAAGTGCTAGTATCCTGGACTGTCTCCCTGTAGTAAAGTGTTGCTGCTACTTCACCAACACTTGGAGCTGATGTGATACAATCTGCAGCAGTGTACTGATGTCAGCACAGTTTCATGAGTGTCAAGTCCTGGCACCCTGAGGACTGTTGATGAAAGATGTGTGGGCCCTGCAATTCAAATACAGATGAATCTTGATGTTATCAAAGCAGATACCAAGGCAACTGCTGGCCATCTGGTATTTTGTGTGAGTAGGATGTGTCATTTTCTATTAACTTAATAGTAGTGTCTGCTGGTGAAGTATACCAGAACCAGTGGCATCATCCAAATTCATCCAAGAAGAATAGTTCCTGTTCTTAGGCCTAGGCACAGTTCAGAGCTAGACACCGCACATTTTATTCACATGAGTCTAAATTAATTAGCCAAATTGAACATGTTGCAACATTTTTCTACTAGCAGATGCCAGATAGCAAAACAGAATAGAACTACTATAGTTTCCAACCACATGACATATGATGTTATTTGGCATCTACAGATGAATATTATCAGTCCAGATTAAGCTCTGCTAGCATGTGGGCAGCCACTTGAGTGAGAATGAACATTACTACTTTATGTCTGCTGAAAAACACTTTCTTTTTGGGCCCCCTCTTTCACCTTTTCTTCATGTTAGTTTACATTCAGAGATCTAATACGTGTTTGAAAATTCATCTATCAAAAGTCTTGAATAAAACAAATAAAATATTTCATATTTTTCCTACCATTCCTGCCACCCCCATCCACAACCTGTAATAAGCAGACTGAACTTAACTTAAAAGGATCTAAATTAGTAAATAGTCACCAAAAAATATCCTCTACTGTCCTTTATATAAACAGATTGCTTCTGGTGCCTCCCTCAGTTCTCAAAGATTGTATTTTTGTTTCTTAATACCTATTAATGATAAAATAGGGCATTTGGCATATAATGTGTTATAGTGGTTCTGTATTCTACTGAACTTGTGAGGTCAAGTGCCTGTAGCAGTGGGGATGATAAGGGAAAAAGAACAATAGGCAGTAGAGGGGACCAGAGAACTCCACGTGTTCATCTAAATGGGACATTACTTCCCAGCTGTAGCCAAATTTTGCCATGCAGGAATATGGGCCCAGTGTTGCTAGATTTGTCAAGAGGACCTGAAATTTGGACTTTATGTGAAATCTTCTAATTTTAAAACACTGGTTCAAATATTTTTTAAATAATTAGCAAGCCAGCAAAACATTTAACTGGATAGGACCAAGGGCCACCAGTTTATGACCTGTGTTTCTTATGTGAAAACAGGATTGATACTAAGACTAGAATCTGAAAATACTTTAGAAATGTTTTTTGCCATATTTCAGGTGCATTTATTTTTCTAGGTTAGGCAACAACCACTTATCACCTCCATCAAAAATTCAAGATAGATTCTAATGTACACTGTTTCCATTCCCTCAATTACAATTTTAAAGGTTTTTACTCTTTACCACCAGTTTAAAAACTTGTCCACATTTCTCAGCCTTGAATTATATTGTGAAATAGATTTGCTTTATCATATTTTCTTAAAAATATATTTAAGAAGGGTGCCTGGGTGGCACAGTTAGTTAAGCATCTGATTCTAGGTTCAGCTGGAGTTGTGAGATTGAGCCCCCACATGAGTCTTCACACTCATGGAGGAGTCTGCTTAAGATTCTTCTCCTGGGGCGCCTGGGTGGCCCAGTGGGTTAAGCCTCTACCTTCGGTTCAGGTCATGATCCCAGAGTCCTGGGATTGAGTCCCACACTGGGCTCTCTGCTCAGCGGGGGCCTGCTTCTCCCTCTCCCTGCCACTCCCCCTGCTTGTTTCTCTCTCTCTCTCTCTCTCTCTCAAATAAATAAATAAAATCTTAAAAAAAAAAAAAGATTCTCTTCTCTTTCTACCCCTCCCCCTCCACACATGCATGTGTTCTCTCTCTCAAATAAATGAGTAAATCTTTTAAAAACATATTTCTTAAGAGCACAGTTTGGCAGCACATGCTCTTTAAAAGTAAATATAACAGGTTTTTAAAGGAAAACATCTTTAAATAGCTCATGCTGTCTTATAAGTACTATAATGTTGATAAGGAGTCAGAATTTTTAGAGTCAGAAGGTACTTAATGGGAAATCTAGAACAGGCCATTATTATATTCTTATTTTATAGTGATAGGAAAACTAAACCTAGAATAATAAATGTCACACTATATTTCTAAGCACTTTTACATCTACTTTTTATTTGAACCTTACAACCCAGGACAGATACTAAACGTGCTTTTTATGAGAAAATCAAACCTATAATTGGTTAACAAATGTATTCAGGGTCATGCTAGTTAGCAATAGGGCTAGAGTACAACCCTGTATCCCATTTGAAGTATAAATGTGAAATAGATTAATCCGAAAAGAAAAAGAAAAAAAAACCTCCAGTACCAGCTTCTGTTTTAAATCATACACGAGATTTTACTATCACAGCTTGTTTAAAATACTTGGAATCCTAGAATACTCTGAAGCATTCAATTTCAAACTTTAAAAATGGAGTTTTATACAATTAGGATAAGCTGATAAGTTTAAGATAAATTACGGTGCCTGGGTGGCTCAATCAGTTAAGCGACTGCTTTTGGCTCAGGTCATGATCTCAGGGTCCTGGGATTGACTCCTGCATTAGGCTCCCTGCTCCGCAGGGAGTCTGCTTCTCCCTCTGCCTTCCACCCCGCTTCTGCATGCTCTCTCTCTGTCACTCTTGCTCTCTCCTTTCTCTCTCTTAAATAAATAAAATCTTTAACAAAAAAGTTTAAGATAAATTACTGGAGGGGAAAAAAGAATTATGATGAAGAGCTAATGGCAAGTTAGGAGTAGTAGGCACATATGGAAGTTAACCACATTGATCCACAAAATGGCTCCTTGGGGCTCCTAACAAAGATCAAATATTGGACTAAGACTTTAGTGTGACCTAGGAGGACAGTTTTAGAAACATCCAAATCCTGTCCTAAACATTTTTAGAAACAAAGACTTGGCATTGACATTCACAGTATGTTTCATTTTGATATTTCTTTTCTTTTTTAAGCTTGTATTTTTTTAAGTAATCTCTACACTCAATGCAGGGCTCAAACTTGCAACCCCAAGACCAAGAGTCACATGCTCTACTGAGACAGCCAGGTGCCCCTCATTTCAATATTTCTAACCCATTTGTATATGAATGAAATTTGGATTTTAGTAATCTATCCCCCTTCTCTGTCTTCCCCCTATAAGATGATAGCCTACATTTTCCAGATGGCTAGATGAAAATAGTGTACCATCTAAAGCTGACAGTCTTTTTCAGCTTTTTGACCCATGATCTTGGTCTTATCAATATGTCCTCATATAAACTAATCTGCCAGAGGAAAAAATGCAAAACTTGTAAGCTTTTAAAGTGTTGCATATTTCTAATTAAGCTTGAGATTTTAAAGTTCCAGTGGCATCTTTTAAAAATAATACTAATGCTATAAAAAAATCCACAGACAAAACAACAGTATTTTTTCCTACTAAGAGATTTCTTTAGGATGGTATCAAACATGACAATTGGGAATGCTGAATCCTCAAATTAAGGAGAAAGAAATCAAGAAATAGAAAAACATGTTGGTTAAAGCTGTAGTAAATAGAAAAAAATGCAGTGCTTTTGTCAGTATGCTGCACTTACATGTTTATCCTGAGATTTACTCTTTGACTAATATTTTATGTTCCTCCTCCTTTGCAGGGGTCATTAGCAGCTTAAACTGCCCATTTCAGTAGAAACTGAGGATGCCATGTTACCTTAACCTTCATTGGCTTTTACATACTGTAATCTATCCTCTTATCTAACATACTCTTTTTTTTTTTTAAGATTTTATTTATTTGACAGAGACAGCGAGAGAGGGAACACAAGCAGGGGGAGTGGGAGAGGGAGAAGCAGGCTTCCCGCGGAGCAGGGATCCCGATGTGGGGCTCGATCCCAGGACCCTGGGACCATGACCTGAGCCGAAGGCAGACGCTTAACAACTGAGCCACCCAGGCGCCCCTATCTAACATACTCTTAAATGTTCATGTTCCTGCAGTGGGTCTCCATACTAGATCCATCTAGGGTCTTTAGGCCATTGCTACAGATGCAACACAGAGAAAACTGAAGAGACCAAGGCTTTGGAGTCAGGCAGACATGAATTCAAATTCTGTTTCTTCACTTACCAATTATGTGATGTTTGACAAAATAACTTTTCCTAGACCTGGTTTTAGTTAAATTTAGTATATGTATATATGTATTAGGAGATGCAGTGGGAGGTGGGTAAATGGCTAATTCAATTCTAAAATCACCTCTTAGGGTAAAAGTTGTTTATTTTCAGAATTACTGTAGAAAATCCCTTAAAATATCTGTATAAAGTAGATGATTTTGTACTAAAACACTGTGCTGTTATTGTTATTCTTTTTTGTTTGGTTGGTTGGTTTTTTTATTTGACAGAGACACAACGAGAGAAGGAACACAAGCAGGGGGAGTGGGAGAGGGAGACGCAGGCCTCCCGCCGAGCAGGGAGCCCGATGCAAGGCTCAGTCCCAGTACCCTAGGATCATGACCTGAGCCGAAGGCAGACGCCTAACAACTGAGCCACCCAGGCACCCCTGTTATTGTTATTCTTAAGCAAACTAAAATTTAAGGGCCACTATGCTAGACTAAAGGAAAGAAGCTAAAATAGATTCCTGGGCATTGAAACTGTCCTTCCTTTAAGATGACCAATAAGGTAATACCTATAAGGCAAAGGGGATGGGTGGAGAATTCTAAGTGTTCCTGCTTGCCTATAAGGTTTTCTCCACTCTGTTTTAATAATTAGCCTCTATAACTTTAATACATGTCAGTAAACTTATTTTTTCTAAGAACCTAATTTTATGACAATATTGTAATGGTTTATCTTTAAGAATCATTGATATCCATTGACTTCTTACCAGTTGGTAGGGACTGATAATGAATTATGAATTATGTCATTTAATATACTGTTTAAAGTCAGTGCCATTATAAGCTTTATTTTACAGATGAAACTAAGGCTTAGAAAATTAATTTGTTTAAATAACTAACCTGATTCCAGATCCTTCTCTCACCCATTACATGTGTACACTCATCTCTTTTTCCCACACCTATCCTACCACCATCTGCCATCTTTCCATATTCTTCTTAGGTGATTATATCCACTTCTCTAGCTTATACTACTGTACTACTGACTCTCTGGGCATCCAGTCCTTCCTTCCTGTTGAACTTCCATACCCAGTGTATCTTTACCCAGTGGTCTCTACCCTCCCCTCCTTAACCGGTACCACCTCTGTGTTCTCAACTTCAATTAGTAGCAGCATTAGCCACTCAAAAATGTTAGCTTGAAATCTCAGTCATCCTTGATCATTTCTTTATCACCCAGAGGTTGTGGGGGATGAGGGGAATAATGGAGGATATTTGAATCTCAACTTCTTATATGCTTGAATACCTTTTGTATCTTCTCCTCTTGATGCTTATCACTGCTTTTGCTCATACCCTTATCATGTTACCTAAATAATTATAGCTTCCTTACTGATCTCCTTGCCTCTAGTATCTGTTTTTCCTTTTTGTCTAGAATGTGTTTCCAGAAAACTAATCACATGTCATATACCCACTCAGAGCCATCCAGTTAGCTCCCTTCTGTCTATAGGATATAAAGCCCAAACTCTGAGGCGTGGCATTTGAGGCTGAGTATGAACTGGCCTCCACCTTGTCAGTCCCACCACTGTACATACAGTGTATGTACACTGTACTCTCTAGCCATTTGCCTAGATTTTTTTCTTTTAATGACTCTGAGCATATTGTCCACTTTGTCTAGAACACTGTCCCCTTGCTAAACAGCTACTTCTCTGCATAGTAAACCCCCATTCATCCTGTGGGACTCATTCTAGTATCACATTTAGTAGTTTTTCAAAGACCAGCCACTGTCACCTATCTTAAACCAACCAAGTTACTTTGGTTTTGGTTTCTTAAGGCACAGTACACATGCTTTTATTAAAGTAGGTTGTATTCACTTGTAATTATTTATTTACGTGTGTCTCTCCCTCCCCTATGCAGCTCCCCCAAGTTCCCCAAAGAGAACCGGTTTATCCACTGTATCTCCTTCATTTAGCTGTGGCTGGCACATTATAGACATTTGGTATGTTTGTTGAAAGAAAAAATGTGTTTGGAAAGCAACATATGATCCCAAATTCCTCTTATATTGTTTATCTTCCATTCTGAAAGAATTAGTGCCCTTGTCCTGAAAAGAGCATCCTTTCTACTCTAGTCTTTACTGTCCAGTATTTACTTTTAAAGCTCTGTCCTTATTTACAGATATATAGCCACTAACTTTATTTTTCATCTTCAGTAATTATTTTATCCATGTGTATGTAAATTGTTTTGATTCGTTTTTTACTAAAAATTATAATAACTCAATCCAGAATATTTTTGTTTTTCATTTAAATTCATAAACGTTTCTGAGGTGCCTGGGTGGCTCAGTCAGTTGAGTGTCTGACTCCTGATCTCAGCTCAGGTCTTGATCTCAGGGTCATGAGTTCAGGCCCCATGTTGGCTCCACAGTGAGCCTACTTTTAAAAAACAAATAAATAGTAAATAAATTTATAAACATTTTTGTAGAGAAATATGGTAGGAAAATCAACCATTAAAATATGTGTAAGCATGAAAATATATTACATTACAATAAAATTAAGTGGAATGGTAACAGAGGTCTAGGGAGAAAAAGATACAAATTTCTGACTTAGAGTTCTTCATTCTTTTTATTAATGGATGATAATAGCTGTCAAATTTCTATATTCATATTATATTGGATAGGTGTTTAAAAGACTGGTGTAACAGTATTTTTAAATATGCTGGAAATTATAACTACTTGAACTTAATGATAAATTCATATGTCAATTTAGAAATGTTTAAAGGGGTACTTAGTTTTTCTATCTAGTTTTTAAAAATCTCTGGGTGTTATGTAAGCATAAAATCTGAGGACAACTGACATATATTCTCAGGGTTCAGAAGTACACTTTAGTGTTCTTGTGCAGTCCCACACATAATTTAGATTAGGTATCAAACTAAATCACCCCAGAAATTTTTAACTTGTCCAAGTTGTAAGATTAATTTATCAATATGGGTATGATTGATTTAAAGTAGTAATCCTTCCTAGACTTAAGTGTCTCTAAGCTCCCACTCTTACAACTTAGTAAATCTTTCATGACAAAGATTTGGTTTCTCTCCAAGTTCTTCTGCATTAATTTTAGGCATCCAGCTCAGTTGCTGTGACAGTTTTGCTTACTTCGTCATGACTTCGAAATGTACTATCTATCAAAACCATTATCTCTGGGACAGATTACAAACTAAAGAAAATATGGGGAAAGAGGAAGCAGATTATTTTCCAATTACCCGGACCAAGAGCCTCAAAAAATGATTGACATTGAATTCTCTAAGCATTAAAAGTCCAGGTTCTATTAGTGTAAGAATTTTACTTCTGCAATTAAATGTTTTCTCTTAAAATATATCTTGATAAATGTAACATTTTAAAATCTGACATAGTAGTCCATTGTATGGCTATTCCATAATTTATTTAACCTTTGATATACTGCTGAACATTTTACTATTCAAAGCAGTGCTTTAATGAGCATTCTTATTCTTAGATCTTTGTACACTGGTGCATTGTTTTCTTTGGGGCTTATTACTAGGAGTAGAACATTTGGGTCAAAAAAAATGTGCATATTTTGCATCAGTAGATAATACAAAATTATTAATAGATACTCCAAAATATCCCTCTAAAAAATGTGTACCAAAAAACCCCACCCACCAACAGAAAATGCCCATTTCCCTATACCTTCTCTAACGCTGGATACTATCAGGCTTTTGACTTTTGTGCAAATTCAGAAAATATAACATGCACACCAAAATGACGTCACAGTGATTTTCACCTTCTTGAGTCCATGATTATTTTCCTACTTAAACTACAATACCCCCCTCAGCACTCCTAAATTCCTTTAAACTATTTTATATTCTATAGCACTTACTACCTTACAAAATTCTATTATTTCTCTCCCCTTACTCTAGAGTGTTAAGCTTCAAAAGGTGGGTTTTATCTGTTTTGTTCACTAATGAACAGTGCTTTGCACATGATAGACACATATTTTTTAAGATTTTAAGTAATCTACACCCAGCGGACTCAAACTCATAACCCTGAGATCAGGAGTTGCATGCTCTTCTGAGCCAGCCAGGCTCCCAGACACATTTATTGAACTGAATGACATGGCACTTGTAAGATAATATGAATTTCAGTCATGGTTGGTATGTTTCTTCTTTGACCCATATGTCCCTAATGTTGCATATATCTTACCTATCATAATAAGAAAGTACCCTTAGAAGCAACCACAACTCCTTAGGGCACATTACACCAGACAAAACGCCCAGGTTTGGCTATTAGCAGGCCACCAAGTAAAGGAAAGAAATGCTCCTTACTTCTGTGGATTCCCTGGGCAGTTGATTATCAAGACAATGTAGCCTTGCCAATGAGGGCCATCCTGCCACCACCTTGCTTATTTTAGCCCTTCCCTTCCTGTTTCTCTCCTGCTGATGCCTGGGGGGGGGGGGGGGAAGAGAGCCTAGGAACAATAACCAACCCTAGTAAAGCAGACACTCCGCCCAGGCAAGTGACTGCCGGCTCTGATCTTCCCCACACCAGACCCAACCCACTCCCTACCAGGCCTTTGGCCCCACACCCTTTACAGTAACAATGGCAGCTTAGTGAAACCAGAGAACTAAGGTTTGGTAGAGCACCAAGTTTCATTGTTTTCCTGGGGCCAGATTCTGGCTGTGAAAGAGAGACGGAAGAGAGAGGGCAAAGGATAGCGACTGAGTTTTGAGAAGCTGCAGTTGCTATTCTATAAAACATTTAAGTATTCATCCACTGTTTTGCTAAGAAATTTGGTGATGCAAAAACTCTTAGCTACTGTGTTATTTCCTTCACATGTATCAACATCTGTAGTATCTATCCTCCCTTTTGGCAGCGTATCATGTCAGATGTGCACCAAATAAGGGCCTACTGAATATTTTCATTGTTTTACTTTGATGGAGAGACTTTATTATAGCTATATTCAGACTAATGAGGGATTTGCAATGCTATTAGCCTTCAACATAATCTGGGGGGGAAAAAAGGGAAATGATTACTAGGTACCACTGGCAGGCCTGAGTAACAAGAAATGTGGCAGAAGAAATTGTGTGTTGTAAGGAAACTGCGTATTGCACTTATCTCAGATTCCAGTTAGTGATGAGTTGCTTTATTCGTGGTCCATTCCCTATTTCATTTTCACTCCCAAAAAGATCAGCATAGGGGTAAATTTTGATGACAAAATTCTGGAAAATGGATAGAGGTTCCTCAGGTACTTTAGATGTTCCAGAATAGGAATTTGAACAAGAAGCTTGGTGGATAGAGTAGGAAGATTTTATTACAAATGTCAAAGTGTGTAGAGTGGGAATAACTGAGACCAGAAGCAGCTTCACTTGATTATAACTAATTTGCAGTGGGTGGTAAAGACAGGCGCCATGCCAGCATCACCACTTTATAATAATAAATCTTTCTTCTCTGGTGATGTTGTGAAAGGCACGTGGTAAGGTTGCATCACTATGGTGAAATATCACAAAACAGGTGGGTCTGGAGAAGCATCTGTTTGGAAAAGGATCGTGCTACAAATTACAGCCCAGAACACCTTGAATATACAGCACAGCAGTAATCTGGAATGTTAACACTGGAAACAAATGTCATCAGCCAGCTGGTATATATGCTGGTATCTTAACAAAATACTGAAGATGAAGGTATTTGCTGGCACTTTAGCATATAGTATCCCTGTATTAGAGGAAAGTAGCAAACTGAAAGCAAACCTCTCACTTCTGTTCTTCAAGAGCCAGTTTCACCTGTTTGTGTTGCTTCCTTACAAATGTCAGCTGTGTAGCCAGTAACTGATCCTTAGGATGCTTTTTGTCATTACAGCAAAGGGATTTAAGTAGAAACCAGCTGTTAGCTATTGAGAAGTGGGAATGTTAGGAAATATTTACCTACTACCTCCCCTTTCTCCTACCTACCTGCCCTACCTAACACTTCCCAAATGGCAATTTTTTATACCTCATCCACCATTTAGGGAGATGCTATCACTGAACCAAATAGCCGCACATAAATGCTTTTGGTTTTCCTCAGCTGATATCTATTAGGTAATTATGTCTAAAAAAATGAAGTCCTACCTAATTTTTCACAAGGGGAAAAAATTTAGAACATGTAGCCTTCCAAACTGACACCTCCACTGGTTAAAAAATGTTGACAAGGTCTAGATGCTTACACGAATTCTCTCAACTTTGTTTCAATGAAAAGACCCACAAGATATTAATGGGAAAATTATGCTAGGATAGGATATTTCATTTTCTATAGGAATTGTGTTTTTACTTCTTAAACTACAATGGAAATATTTCAAGCAATATGCATTGTTAATTCATTCTTGAATATTAATAATTGATTTCTCATTGAAGGAAAAAACTTAGCTGTATCCAACAATTCAGATATGGCGGAAGTGAAGTCAATGTTTCGGGAAGTTCTTCCAAAACAAGGTATCTAAACAAATACTTAGGTCACAGAATATTGTAGGGACCGAAATAAATAGTAGGCATGGCACATAGCAGGCTCAATAGCGAAACATCTGTAACTATTTTGTGTCCTGTATGCCACATTTACTGTCCACTTTTACTATGTTTCTTTTAGTAGATTATAAAGAACTCATCCATTGCTTTTTTCCCCAGTAAAAAGATGACAAATGAAGCACTGTTTCTTAAACCTAGAAATCCCATTATACTCAAATTTGCAGATTAAAATATGAAATTTTCAGTGAAAAAATAGTAATTCACTAATGTTAAATAAGGTCTGAAAGTGGGGAGAAAGAAACCTAAGTCAAGCAATTGTTAAAGGCTGATGGTTTAAGTTAAACATTCATGTTAATGAATATTCATGATTAATACCATACTTTTTCATATGCACTATGTATTTCTCCCAAATCTTTTTGCAGACTAGACATCTGATACAAAATGTTCTGTGTCTCATAGGTAGCTTAGAATCTTAGGTAGGAAGTTCAAAATGTCATCCTTATGAACTCCCTAGAATTAAATGTTGATATATTAGAAATAACTGAAAACAAAAGTTTTCATTGACAGTGGATTAAGTCTTTTAGACCTTCATTCTAGCTGCAAATCCAAACCACCATACAACTGGGCCATCTCACTAAATTCTCTCTTTTTAAACTTAGGGCAGTTGTCAGTGGAAGATATAACCACAATGGTGCTGTGTAAACCCAAACTTTTGCCCTTAAAATCTCTGACTCTGGAAAAACTGGAGAAAATGCAGCAAGCAGCCCAGGATACGATTCGCCAACAAGAAATGGCAGAAAAGGAACAACAGCAAATAACTCACTGAATGGTAACTTTGCAGTTCTACAGAATACCCTGCCTTACTATTAACAATAGCTAGACAATAACTTGCATCTGTATACTGAAGATGGTGTGTTAATAAAACTGATAGTGCTTATAAAATAAAAATACCCAAAACTAATGAAACCTGTGAATTTAGACACACTCTGGTTTGTATTGAACATGAGCAATTAAAAAACTGAACCCAAATTTTATTGTTCTTTTTTACCCAAGTCTTTAGAACCATAAATTACTGTTTCACCATTCCTATTACTGTTAAGACTCACAGATAACATTCTTAGGCACAAGTGACTAAATGCAACTTTTATATTCAGATAATCTTTACATGTTTATTAAAAACTGAACTTGAAGGTACACTCTCGTACAAAGCGTTTTGGGGCTTTTACATTATTATCTAATTTTAAAACTTGTTTATGAATTTTGTGTTTCATATTTAAGGCTATTTTGCCTGACCAACTGGTCCTACCAGTAATGACAAGACTGTATTTCTCAAACAAATAGGATTTTTAAGAAACCTTCACTTATCAAGTAGTCCCCTGAGCTTTTAATGATACTGACTTTAAGGACTAAAGAATTGCCGGGCTACCTTTATCATCCAGGTATCAAACACAATTAAAACCCTAAAAATAGAAAAAAATATGGACTTGAAGGAGCCCATGAGATAAATATGAACATTAAATTTGGGGTTTTAGTTCTAAGAGACTCCCTAAACCTGTAAGGGGCATATTCCTAAGAATATGTTTGTTAATCTGAATATAATTCTTGGCTGGTTGCTATAATCAATAATAGACTATTTAAATTAGCATAGGCCTTGCTGAGTAATTAGGCTCTGCAAAAGAGGTTAGAAATGTGATCATTCTTTAGAGAACTATTATTAAACTGATAAGAACAGAACTATTATTTATTGGTAGCTACTATTTCTCAGACACTGGATAAATGTAAAAACTTTTTGAGTCTCTGAAGAATAACTTTGTAACACAAACATTAGCTGGTAACAGAACTTAAGAATGATGAAACGTATTGTATTTTTTTTTAACATATCACTGAGCTTTAGAGAAGATCAAAAAACATGTATACATTTCCCACAGATAATATTAAAAGAATTTACTACTGTACTTTTAAGTTTGCAAAGAACAAAATTTAAATTCACTAGGTTCAAATATGCTCCCTTATAGGATTTAAAATTTGCTGTGTAAAATAAAAGTTTTTAAAAAGACCTAAATATGTGTACTCCCAATAAAGAATCAACACTGCTTCACATGTTTTATTTTGTCATACATTCTTTTAGAACCGGGTTCATTTTTCCAGTTTTGTAGAAAAATAGATGTTCCAGCCACCATTTATTTAACTGTCTAGTCTTTAAGACCAATCAATATGTTCCCTGGAAAAATGAATAAGTCTTATGACTAACTCATTTTCTTAAAATTCTTCAAGACAAAGAAATAACTTTTTTTTTTTTTTTTTTACTCCCAAAGCACAGTATTCCAACAGCAGCAGCCAACATGGGGTTTTAGCAGCTTAACTTTACCCCCTAAATAAAGCTTTGTATAAACCAGTGATTTTACTACAAAAACACTGTCTTTGAAAGAAAGGAGTGGCAGTCAGACATCAATGCAAAACTTGGAATGATTAGGTCATAAACATGGCACTTACAAAAGGTAGCTTATGAGAATATTCCACTTAAGAAGTGGTTACTCTTCTGTCCCTCCTTAACACCCTCAAAAGAAAAGAAAAAGATAAAAAGAAAAAAACACGTCCTTTAAAAATTCCCCTTAAATTTTAAGTTTATAAAATTTCAGAAACGCCTTATACCCAAAAAACAAGTGCTTCAAAAAAAAAAACAAAAAACCTGTGCTAACAACTCTTACAATTCAGATATATTTATATATTTTTTTATAACATCTAAGACTGTAAGAGTTCTTATACTCAGTAGCTCTCTGGTTTAAGACGACCTCCATCTCCTTCACTTACAAAACGTTTTCTGCCCCTGTAATGAAAAGAACACAAGCATGAAAATGGATACCAATTCTGACTACAGATCAAAACCAAAAAAACCCTTGGGTTCTTTTGGTTAGTCATTAGGTATTGAAGGGTTTTATTGTTTAAAAAAAAAAAAGTGAGCATACCTCTAATTCTTTTGAGACTCTTTCCCTGCTACATATCCTAGGATATTAACAAATCAAATGAACTGCTAATGTAGGCAGTTTTTAGTTAAATAAAAGCTTAATTATTAAAATAAGTTCATTGACTAAATGGAGTCATGTTAAAAAATTAAAATATAAAGCAAACATGCTATTTAGAATTTTAATATTTACTCCTACTATGTAGTACTAGTATTTGAAAACTAAACAGTGAGCCAAAGAAACACCAACATGACTTGGAATTATGCAAACTAGAGCTACAGAACCTATGAAAATACCCATGTTTAAAAATTTTTTTTAGTTTTTCCTCAAATGTAGAAAAGCCATAACTTGTACCTGCAAAAACAAATCAGAATCCAATTAATTGCAGTCTCTGCCCCATTTTGGAATTCCTACTATTTCAAACTCAAGAGCCCTTGCTTCATAATGTAACCACACTTATGCTGTATATGTAGCTATACAGAGTAGCCAACAACCCAGGAGAAATAGTTGACCAGCAGCCTAAAGCAGAGTGGAAAACAAGAGTTTGCTCAGGATTAGCCCTCATTCTCTGACCATAAACCAACATGCACAAGCATTCAAGACCACATACAAATGTGCACTTCACCCAAATAAGCTAATGGGTAGAGGATAAAAAATCACAGTTCTACGGCAAACAAAGAACATTTAGGTATCTCCTCAACTGATCGTTAGAGTAAAGCCACAATAGAAATGACCAGTTAAGACTTCTGAACAGAAGCTGAAAAGTAAAAAGCTAGTGCCAAGGTGTTGACCCCTTTTCATACTAAGTCTAAGTGGAAATCAGCTACATTTTCCTGCACATAAAGGCTTCAGATTAGAGACCGAGATGGGGAACAGAGCAGTAAGTATCAAGAACCTTACCAAAGCTGACAGTATTTAGTGATGTGTACCACTTGGCACATAAATGATGCCATCACCAAGCAGAGATCTCTCTCTATATATATTTTTAGAGATCTATATTTTAAAACATTTTTATCAAAGCCATTAAACTCTATCTTCTTCCTTCTCTCTGAATGGCTTCTAAACTTTCTAGAGGAAAAGACACTACTAGGAACTATTTTTTCTAAGACTTAATTCTCACAATCAACTTCAATAAAAATAGACAAAGCTTCGCAATTTTGAGATTAAAAATCACAAAAACTTAAAATGCACATAAAGCAGACATACACCATACTCAAGTTTAGCTATTACTAACATTTATACCTATTTATAAACTTCATTATAAGCTTTATTTTAACCACAAAAAAAACTCAGCAACTCCTAAAGAGTTAGATTCTAGTAGCACAAATATATCATCTCCAAGGAATCACACACATCCACTTTCCAATGAGGTAAGATCCAGTTAGCCTTAATTCTCCATCCCATGAAGGAGAAAAAGGAAGTCACATGGAGTACAGGAATGAGCATAGATCTTTGAAGCCAGGAAAGGTCTGGATTCATCCTTGGCCTCTACCATGTGTGACCTTAGGAAAGGTATACTACACTTCCTTAAACTTCAATTTTCTCCTCTTACTGGTGATAATATCTATTCTGAAATAATATTTCAAGTACTTAGAACAGAGCCTGGTACACAGAACTACTACACAAAGTTAGTTTCCTTCCAGTGAACAAGGACTTCATGAAGTAGCCCTGTATAGATTTACAAGGGGGCAAAATAAGCTTTGCCCTTGTTTTTACATAAATTCAAAACAGATGATTTTCACTTGAGAGGCTTTAGGGGAGATGTTATTTTTCTGACAGAATTCCAGAATTTTTCTGGAATGACAGAAAATTAGCTTAGCCTTCCCAAGCACTCAGCCAGTATCTTATGTGAAAAAAGTAATAAAGTACCTTGAAGGACAAAGATCTCTGAGTTGTTTGGAAATTATTCCAGCCTGAAAACATTCTTCTACAAATCGCTCAAGCACAGAGTATGAATGTGGGACATCCAGATTAATGTCTGGAATTTCATTGTAAATTCTCTCATAACCCTAAAACAATAAAATTATATACAGAATGTTAGCCCATATGAAATACATAATGCCATACAACCCATCACTGTCATCAAGCTACATTTAAGGCCTTAACTGTTCATAAAATTAGAATGAAGTCAGATCTGATCCTTGAAAAGTATTAACAGCAGGTATATTTGTCATAGAATGTCTTCTTTAAAATTGTTCTCTCAAAAGAGTTTAGGTAGACATCCATCAGACATTGGACACATTTCTTCACCAACTACTTCTCCATATACATTTACTACACTTTTAAAAAATATAAGGGAAGTAAGAACCTCCCCAATATTTTAAATAGGAATAAATTAAATACTTTAAAGTATATTTGTTAAAAGATCATATTCATGTTTGTTTCTAGATATAAAATAGAAACTATCATATCTTTAAAAGCAGAACTCTTGAGGAAGAACAATCACATCTTAAAAAAACCCACTAAAGTGTTACTTGTAAGAAATGGCTACAAGAGGTCAAATAATCACAACCATTAAAAAAACAAACAACTGGGTGCCTGGGTGGCTCAGATGGTTAAGCATCTGCCTTCGGCTCAGGTCATGATCCCCGGGTCCTGGGATCGAGTCCCACATCGGGGTCCCTGCTCCTTGGGAGCCTGCTTCTCCCTCTGCCTCTCTCTCTCTCTCTCTCTCTCTCATGAATAAATAAATAAAAATCTTTAAAAAAAAAAACTACAGGCACAATACTATTAAATATACCTAAAAGAACATTTCACTGATAATTCATAATCTTTATTCAATCATTATACATTTAAGGTATGAGCCTAAAATTGTTCAAAATAATGTTATACTTACTCTTTTCATTTGGTCTAGAGTAATGGTAGAAGATTTCCAAAGAGATTTTAATAAATCCAAAATCATCTTAAATGTACTTTCTCCAGTTGACTCTAAAACCATTACAATGGCCTAAAAATTGAATGAAGGAATGAACAAATGTTTGGTCATTAATTCATATAAAGAAACTGCTCCTAAAATGTATCAGATTCCTTTTGTCTGATATGTAATTATAATCATCATAAAAATTTAAAAACAACATACTCCTTTAAAATTAAAATTAAAAAAAAAAAGATGTATGCTATTAAAGAAGCATTAAGTCACTGTGGTACAAAAAGGAACACTTAATAATTCTCTTTGGAATGCCAAAGTAATCAAGTAACCTTACTTCATATACAAGCTCATGGTGAAAATGAGGTACTTCCAGTTCCTTGAGGCAATGTTCAGCTTCAGATATATCTCCAGAGAGTAAATACTCTTTCAGCAGCATATCAATCTATTAAATTTAAAAATTGAGATATGTTAGAATTCCTAGTTTTTATTTTTTATTTCTTAAAGATTTTATTCATTCATTTTTAGAGAGAGAAAGAGAGTGCACACGTGCACACGAGTAGGAGGGAGAAAGATTCTGAGGCAGACTCCACACCAACCAAGCACAGAGCCCGAGGTGGGGCTCCATCCCACAACTGCCAGACCAGGACCTGAGCCAAAACCAAGAGTCTGACGCTCAACTGACTGAGCAACCAAGGCACCCCTAGAATTCCTAACTTAAAAGAAAAAAGAAAAAAAAAACTGCTTTTTGCCCACAGGATTTACTTACTCTCAAAGCAGATCACAAACAGCTATATAAGAACATACAGACTTGACACCACACTATCACAACAAATATTTTTTCATAATTAAAAAGTAAACCCCCGGGCGCCTGGGTGGCTCAGTTGGTTAAACGACTGCCTTCGGCTCAGGTCATGATCCTGGAGTCCCAGGATCGAGTCCCGCATCGGGCTCCCTGCTCAGCAGGGAGTCTGCTTCTCCCTCTGACCCTCCCCCCTCTCATGCTCTCTCTCTCTCTCATTCTCTCTCTCAAATAAATAGAATTAAAAAAAAAAGTAAACCCCCAATTTTTAAGTGGTTCATAATTATAAAGAAAATGCAATGCTTCAGTGTGTCTTAATAATCACTGAGATCTAGGAGCAGACTTAAGATGTACATGGCCTGAGTTATGACCATAATGCTTCAATGTTCACTGTAAAACAAGGAATTTTAGAGACCACTAGAGGGCACTGACTGAAAGTCTCAAGATACATTTTTAATAAGGTGTCACAAACTTTCACTTCCATCAGGATGACCTTAATAATAGTGCACTGGCAGCCAAAAAAATGAGTGATGATAACAGAGCAAAATATCCATATACTTTCTCTTTTCTCTACAGCTAAGGATTTGAAACCAATTATCTAAGATGTTCATCAGTAATTCGGCTTCTAGTTGTAGCTAAAGAGGCAAGACCTGACTTTCTTGTTCAAATACAATAACCTCTATGCCTCCAGAGAAAAGGAGGAAAAAGTTTTCCAGCATAAAAACTTCAACAAGAATGTTATTCCTAATACACTGCCTGTTAAAATCACCTTTGCGCCTAGTACACACTCAATGAATGTTGGCTGAATGAAGTAAATAATCTCATTTAAGTATCTTTGACTTCAACTTCTGCAATGCATTTTCATGAAAGGTAAAGTAAAATTTATCAGTAGAATACATCCTAATGAGTAATTCCTATTATCCTGCTTTAGGAAGGTAAATATTTAAAGCATGGCACTTGAATAACATGTTTTTACTTCATAATTGTAAATTAATACATTTTATTATTTAAATTATATCATTTAGAGTTTTGTAACTTTGTTATGCAACTTTAAGTATTTAAATGTTTCCCATTAGGTTCCATGCATTTTTTTGAGAATGATAAATTATAAATACATGTATACATTTCTAAAAGTCTTTGTCTAACTCATCCCTCCATGCAAAAAGAAATGAATATCCAAATAATGTGAACCTTAAACTCATATTGGTAGTTTTATTTCAATTTTTATCTTTGTACTATTTTTATCTTTTATACTATTTTTTGATTGAGATAATTCACATAAAATAGTTTGACAGTTTCTCAAAATACTAATTTTAGGGGAGTATTACCATCTTTTTTTTTAAGTTTTTTTTTTTTTGTAATCTCTACACGGAACGTGAGGCTCAGACTCACAACCCTGAGATCAAGAGTCACAAGCTCCTCCAACTGAGAAAGCCAAGGGCCCTGAGTATTACCACCTTAACAATATTACGTCTTCCAATCCATAAATGTAGGATATCTGGGTATCTTTCTATTTATTTAGGTCTTAATTTATTTCAACAATGTTTTGCAGCTGTTGGTATATAAGAATTACACTTCTTTTGTTAAATTTATTCCCAAATATTTTAATATTTTTTATTCTATTGTAAAAGAAACTGTTTCCTAATTTCACTTCAAAACATTCATTGCTAGTGTACAGAACTAGAACTGAATATTGTATATTGATCTTATAACCTACAACCCTGATGAATTCATTTATTAATTGACAGTTTGGTTTTTGTTTTTTTGTACATTCATTCAGATTTTCTATATGCAGATCTTGTCATCTGGGAATAAAGATAAGTTTTACTTCTTCCTTTCCCATTGGGATGCCTTTTATGTCATAATCTTGCCAAAATGCCCTGGTATCTTGACTGTGTTTATACCCAATCTTCCCAACAACTTGAAAAATTTTTTAAAACCAGATGTTGCAATCATGACATTACAAACACCAAGTTATCTAACTTTAAGATATATAAAAGCAAACTGGTCAAAATCTATACTTTCAGCTCCTTAACCCCCAAACTAAGTACACATATCACTAAAAGATTAAATATCGAAACTATAGTCGCATGAAAAGATTATACTCAAAAATCAGAAGCACATGAGCTATATAAATCTTCTAATTTTCTTAACAATCCGCAAATAAGATTAAATACTTTTTCTGGTTTCCTGTTATACAGCATTACTTTACTGCCAGAAAGAAAGATCCATAGAAAATAAATCTGGCATTTTAATGCAAAAATCAATCATTTTTACTTTTAAAGCATGCATACAGGTAGCAAACTTCCTTATAAAAATCTATCACTCTGATCTACTCTAGTGTTCATAATTCATAACTTATGATCTCAGAGTATCCAGTTTCAAATTACTCATTTAAAAATGTATTTACTGAGTAACTATAAAATAGAAAGTCTTACTTTGACAGTATTTGAAAAATTTTAAACACCAATATAAGAAAAGACTTCAGGCATTCCTTTGAGGTTCAAATACAGCCCTCTATGAAAAAAAGCCCTTTTAACTTAACTCAGTCTTATTTTTAAGTCAGGGAAACCATAAAAATTTAGTAAAAATTAAATAATTCTTGTATAATTTATAGCAGTAGGGTATAAAGCCAAATATACAAAGGTTATCCAATTTTCCATGTGTAGCTTTAAGACTGAACCTAATTTTTGTCTGCAGAAATACCAGCTAAAAATAGTTTACTTCCCTAGAGAAATACATGTAAATTAAGTTAAAGACAATACCCAGTAGTTACCTCTTTAACAAGGTGATTAACAGACTGCTGCCCACCTCCAGAACCCCACACACTGTCTTTGCGCTTTCCACCTTTAGACATACTCAGGAGCACAGTAGCCTTGTCCAGAGCAGCTCTACCAAAAAAAAAATAAGTAACAACAATAAATAATTTTGGCAACTTGGACATGCTTGAGGCTGACCTAAAAGCTTTCATGTAACCTAAAAGCAACCTAAAATTCAAAGGTCTTTTAAAAAACTACTTTTTAAAATAAAAAGTTGGGAACAAAAAAAAAAGTTGCTTTTCATGTTAATGTTCTCATACTCTCTTCTTTTTTCAGTCAACAAAAATCTAACCTTATTACAAATTAATTCATCTGAGGAGAAACATTTTGTGTAAAACTTAACTTTTACATAGATCTATGCCTTCCCACCAGGGCAACCATTCCACTCTGATCTGAGAAGTCCGAGAAAATTAAGTTAACATCTACACCTGGAGAAAACCTAACACATGGCTAAGACCAAATCTAAGTTTCCACAAAGTTATAAAAATCACACAGGATGACTCTCAAATACTACGTTTAGCCTAAAATTATACCAAAGAACAAGAGTGGAAAACATTATTTCCTAGTATTACTGTAGCAGATAAATATAAAATAAAATTGAAAATGGGGCTCCTTTGTTAATACTGTCCATCTTACTAGAATATTAAATAATTACAGAATGTAAAAACTTGAACAGACCTTAAATATTCTCAGTCCAATCGTTCCATTTTATAAATAAGGAAACTGAGGCCCAGGGAAGAGTGGTTTGACATAAAGGTAGCTAGGTTTAGCTAATCCCAAACTTCTACATTATAGTACTGTCCTCTTCCTGTTATATCATGTCAACAATCTCTCAATTTTGTTTTAGCAGTGAAGAATGCACACAAATGACAAACACAATGTCTGATTAATCCAAATGTCATTTCAATAAAATCCTGTAGAATTTTCCCCTTTTGAAATTCTAAGAAGAAAAATTAATTTACTTACCTAGCCTGTACACAATCTACAGTTCCTTTGTAACTATCAATATAGGTATTACATAAAATTCCATCTCCAACAGCTCTAGCAATAAACTGGCCCACCAACTACAATAAGAAAAAAAAAAAAAGCTATATAAAAAAAATCTAAAACCTTTATAGGACACAATTTCTAAATGCATAAATGATGAAGACTGGCTGAACTACACAGTCAATATCCAAGATATACTGGAATATTCAGACATCTATTTAGCACCTGCTAGTTATGCTCAGCATACTCTCCCACAACTCACCCCTCAACATCTCTGCACACTGCCTGAAACATAGTATATCATCAAAATTACTTGTTAAGCCAATGGCCTAAATTTAAGAGAACAAACAAAAAAATGGGACTAGGTTTTCTCAAAAACTGATTAAAAGAATTTATTGTATGGAGAAAACTTGGTGTAGAAATTTCTGTCTGAAAGTATATTCATAGCATTACTTCTTTTTGTTGTTGTTGTTGTTAAAGTAGGCTCCATACCCAATGTGGGGCTTGAACTCATGACCCTGAGACCAAGAGTCACATGTGCTCCACAGACGAAACCAGCCAGGCACTCCTTTTCATAGCATTATTTCTTATAAAAATTGGAAACGACTTTAGTGTCTAACAATAAAGGTGTGGTTAAATGATACATAAGATGGTACATTATGTAGCCGTTAGGAAATACGTTTACCACATTTTATGGTGTAAGAAAAATTAAGTTTGTAAAATAGCATATACAATATAATTCCATTTTCTTTAAAACAAAAAAATGCAAGGATATATAAAAACCATACATTGATATATACCCACAAAAAGTAAAATAGATTTAACACCAAAATGTTAACAGTGGTTATTTTTGCTGGCCTTGCTTCCTTTTGACCTTTATTTTTCAAAAATTCCATTATATGAATTTATGTAATCATTTTTTTAATATGAGTACTGCTATAAAAAGAAAAAAAAAGGGGCGCCTGGGTGGCTCGGTTGGGTGACTGCCTTCGGCTCAGGTCATGATCCTGGAGTCCCGGAATCGAGTCCCACATCGGGCTCCCTGCTCAGCGGGGAGTCTGCTTCTCCCTCTGACCCTCTTCCCTCTCGTGCTCCCTATCTCTCATTCTCTCTTCTCAAATAAATAAAATCAAAAAAAATAAATAAAAAGCTTTAAAAAAAAAAAGTCCACATCTGAATCATTGCTCAATACCTTACACAGACTACTGTCTGATATAGAAAAGTATAACAGAAACAGCACTTAGGAATTAACCTACCTATTCCTATTCCTAAATTAATGTTTAAGTAAAATGCTCTTACCTTGATTTAAAACTTTGGTTAAGTAAATAGCAACAATTTCACACATTTTCAATTTCAAACCAGAAAGTCACATTATAGTATCAGCATGTATTAAATCTAATAAAAGTATAAGGCTTTGAGGACAGAATCTAAATAGAAACATAAATTCATAATTTTCTAATTATTTTCCCAAAGCTACAAAAGGGTACAGACTTATTTATGATTATTTTTATAATAAACATCAGTCAAGCCAAATCAATCTTCAATTTTAACAATCTACATATTTTTGAAATCCTAGCTCATACAATGGCTTAACCACATGTAACAGAAAATATACAGACAGCAAAAAAAAAAAAAAAAATGACCTACAAACTATACAGAGCATGGGTGGAAAAGCAGGATATAAAATTATAGTATGATGAAAACTATATTAGAAAAAGAAAAGAACAGCTAAACAAAAATACACTAAAATGTCAGAGGACTATTTTTGTGTGGTAAAAAATATGGGTCATTTTGTCCTCTTTATCTACTAAAATTTCCTAGGAGCAGGTATTATTTCTATAATTTGAAGTGTAATGGGGGAGAGAATGAATAAAAAGAAGAGTCATACAAACCTGTGGTGCTCTAGGAGTATCCAATGCCAATTCAGGTAGATCTTTCAATAATTTGTCAAATGATTTTTCTACATCATTTGTGCTCATTACTGTCCCACAAAGGTCAGAAAGAAGCTTAGATGTCATTTCTCTATGACTAGCCTTTCCCTCCAATGCCAAGGACACTGCCAACACTGGTACTCCACTTTTCATTTCACCAAGATTTAAATCTCTCAGCATTTCCTATTAAAAAAAAAAAAACTAACTGAAAAGTATATGTCACTGCTTTTAATTCAATATAATTTTATTTTTGAAAATTCAGCATTTTATCCATATATCCTTACCTTTTCCCCTTTGGAAATAATCAGAAAAGCAGTCAATTTTGTAGGATAAGATAAATACATCTTTCTGTACATCTAAATTAGATACTGATCCACTTTGTCAAGCTTTTACTATCTGAACATCACTAAACTCAAGAATGTGAATTACAGGGGCGCCTGGGTGGCTCAGTTGGTTAAGCGACTGCCTTCCGCTCAGGTCATGATCCTGGAGTCCCAGGATCGAGTCCCGCATCGGGCTCCCCGCTCAGCGGGGAGTCTGCTTCTCCCTCTGACTCTCCCCCCTCTCATGTGCTCTCTCTCACTCTCTCAAATAAAAATAAAAATCTTAAAAAAAAAAAAAAAGAATGTGAATTACACCTAAAACAGGATTAAACTATATATTCCTAGTAAGTTTGGTGTTAGGAATTATTTAACCCTGTGTCTTATAATTTTTTTTTATGTAAGTAACCTCTATACCTGACATGGGGCTCAAACTCATGATCTCAAGATCAATAGTCACATACCCTTCCAACTGAGCCAGTCAGGCGCTCCTCATTTCTAGGAATATTCTATGAATATTTGTGGTGAGACTCATTTTACATTATCGTAAGCTGTTTATATAATATATAATCTACTTTTCCTCAAAGTTTTCTCTTCACACTAAAGCTTACTTTATACTATTCATATAAAGTTTAAAAGGAGATCTTAAACTATTGTTTTTAAGTGGAATTATTTCTTTAAATGCTGGGATTAAGTTAAAATTTCCTATTAAAAATATAATAGCAGCTGCTAATACTAACTACTGTATATAATGTATCAAGCATTGTAACAGCCACTTTAGTTTCTATTATCTTATTTAAGACTCAAAACAACCCTTTTCAGGGAGGTATTGTCATCATACCCAAAGCAATGAAAAGTTAAGTATTTGCTGAGGACATATAACTGGAGTGGCCAAGTTGGAAGTGGAACACAGGCAGTATGACCCTACAAGCTATTTAGAGGGTCTTCCTTTTTACTTATAGTTCTCAGAGTATTTAAACCATGTTATACTACTAAAAGGGTGCCAAAACTATTGTCACAGCCACCTAACTGGTGTCCTGGACTGGGCTTGAACAACTCACTCACTGCTTTTAAACATGATACTTCTTTCTGGGAAACTCTTCAACCGTCTTACCCTGGCAAACTTATCATTCTTACATAGCTCAGAATCATCTTTTCTATTACTCTCCATTTTATGCTTCCATAACACTCTGCTTATAGTACTACTCAGTTAATAAATACATAGTATACCTCTAGTCCCATGCTAGGTAGATAGGATTTCAATAGCTTACCCTTACAGGACTTAAACTCTTCCTCTAAAATAGAAGGCTTCACATTATATATATCACTTCCCTCACTGACTGAGCTTCATAAGGGCAGGAATCACCTATTACAAATTCCTTCACATGGTATGCACTGAAAAAATATTTGTTTTATATTTAAATCCTACAAATCTAAGGATGTCAGACCTCATGGTATCAGACAAACCAAGAAAGCCCAGTCTGAAGTATAAGAGTGTAAATTATAAAAGCCTTTCGAAGAGTTGCAATTAAAAAAAATAAAATAAAAAGAGTTGCAATTTTAGTACTTTAAGTCCAAAATCCTAGTTAGGTAGTTTTATTTTACCTTTTTAGATTTACTTTATGAACAATTCATAACACAGGAAATGTTTCAAAACACATGCAAATGATGTTTCAAAAACACATTTATTCTTGGGGCGCCTGGGTGGCTCAGTTGGTTAAGCGACTGCCTTCAGCTCAGGTCATGATCCTGGAGTCCCGGAATTGAGTCCCGCATGGGGCTCCCTGCTCAGCAGGGAGTCTGCTTCTCCCTCTGACCCTCCCCCCTCTCATGCTCTCTCTCTCTCTCACTCTCTCTCTCAAATAAATAAATAAAATCTTAAAAAAAAAAACACATTTACTCTCTTGGTTTCTGTTCACATTCTTATTCAAATCTTTGTATCTTTGTGTTCTTTTTCTTTTGGGCAGAATACAAAGATAAATTTTATCTTAATCCTGAGCATTGAAATAAATGTCAAAAAAAGAGAACTAAATCAGTCATTTTTACCCGAGATCCCTGAAGAGATTTGAGAAGATCCACAGATGCTGGAAATTGTTAATATTATTTTTATACACTATCAATTACAAAAATATATAATTGCAAAAATTATTAAAATATTACTGTGCCATTTTTCAGGGAAAGAAATGGCATATAGCCCTCATCACATCCCAAATAGGAAAGAACTAATCTATATTACGGAAATTTTACTCCATCATAGAAATTCATTTATGCAAAAGAAAATGCTTAAACTTATTCAGTGATCCAAGATCATTTTGGATATGATGTTCTGCTTTTAATAGTGTTTTCTTTACTATATTAAATAAATCATAATTGCAATTTTAAACCTACCGCAACTTCATTAGTATCTCCATGCTCAAAATATTCCTGTATGATTGGTGTTAAAGTCTTCTCAAATGCTGTTTCATCCAAAGGCAAAACTACAGTTTCATAAACACAGTTCTCCTAGGAGGGAAAGGAGGTGAAAGAGTTATAAATTAATGAACAAAATATTCATATAAACTGAAATCTGTTTTGTTTCTTACTTTATTTTTTTTCATGTTCTTAGAAATATTTCCATGTCCAACAATTAGCTAAAATAGATAAGTATATACAAACAATATGGAAGAAAAACAATCTAACATATACCCTGGTAATTTCCCGTCTAAAATTCTCATCACCATGAATTATCTCATGCAAAGACAGTACTTTAAAAAAGATGTGACAGGGGCGCCTGGGTGGCTCAGTCATTAAGCGTCTGCCTTTGACTCAGGTCACGATCCCAGGGTCCTGGGATCAAGCCCCCGCATTGGGCTCCCTGCTCAGCGGGGAGCCTGCTTCTCCCACTCCCCCTGCTTGTGTTCCCTCTCTCGTTGTGTCTCTGTCAAATAAATAAATAAAATCTTTAAAAAAAAAAAAAAGTTGTCATAATGTCTGGGGTTTGTTTCAAAATAATCCAGAGCATGGAGGTGTGCGGTGCATGCAGGGGAATACAAGAGGAAAAATAAATGGAGGTACAGGATAAAACAAGACTGACCATGAGTTATTAATTACTGAAGTTGGTAAAGCCGGGAGACAAGTACAAGCATGTTCGTTACACTATCCTACTTCTGTATAAGTTAGAAATTTTCCATTAAAAAATAAATATATATATATGTTCATTATAAAATCTATTAAAAATTTACATGCTCATGGATGGACCTAAGTGAAATAAGACTGAGGAAGACAAATACTACATGACTTCACTCTTATGTGGAATCTAAAACAAAAACAAATAAACAAAAAAGAATCAGACCTGTAAACAGAGAACAAACTGACAGTTACCAGAGGGGAGGGGCAAGATTGGTGAAGGGGAGTAGGAGAAACAGGCTTCCAGTTATGGAATGAGTAAGTCATGGGAATAAAAGGCACAGCAAAAGAAGAAAAACAAAATTTACATTCTCAACATTGAAAAAAGATAGTCATGTTCCCAAAATAAAATTTACCATAGAATTACCAACCTGAACAGTAATATTTTAAAAGGAACCGAGTATCTATAACTCTTTTATGATGTTCAAAAGAATATATATTCTTCTCAATTATCATTACTATAGAAACAACTCAACAGAATTTATTGAAAAATAGTCAACTTGGGGGTGCCTGGGTGGCTCAGTTGGTTAAGCATCTGACTCGGTTTCAGCTCAGGTCATGATGTGATGGGTCTTGAGTTCAAGCCCCACAGCGGGCTTCACAGTCAGCAGGGAGCCTGCTTGAAGATTCTCTCCCTATGCTCCTCTCCCAATCTCTCTCTCTCTCACATAAATTTTTTTTTTTTAAATAGTCAACTTGGGGCACCTCAGTGGCTCAGTCCATTAAGTGTCTGCCTTCGGCTGAGGTCATGATCCCAGGGGTCTGGGATTGAGACCACATTGGGCTCCCTGATCAGCAGGGAGTCTGCTTCTCCCTCTGCGCCTCGCCCCACCTCAAATAAATAAATCTAAAAAAAAAAAAAAAAAAAATCAACTCAATAATCCTAAGTAAATCTGTAAAGACCTACTTTTAACTCACTTCAGAAATGAAGTGAAACTACACATATATCATTATCAGTTCATTTGGTTTCCTAATCCAAAATTTACCTAAAGTCCAAAAGGACTGAGTACCTGTATGATTTAGATACAGATACTAATGTATACACACACACACACACACACTACAAATCACACATATGTGATCTGACAGCACAGAGTGTAAATAAAGAATGTTATGAGTAAACTACAGACATGAAGTCAAAAAACTTACTAGCGTTTTAAACATAAGATTAAAAAAATAAAGTAAAACACTGATACCTGGTCGTCGTCATAGTTAGGATCTTTCACATCCACCTCCTCCACATCATATACCTGTCCAGGTGTACCCCAGACACCTTTGCCTCCTGCACCACCTGAAGAAGTTTAGAATTGAGAAAGAACACAAAGTTCATAGTTCATAAATTTTAACTGAAATCTGAAATAATTCTAGATATTCAGACATTAAGTAACAGTTAAAAAACTGCATTTTAATTTCTATGCCAGTTTTTTTCTCCAGTTGAATTATACTTTAAACCTTTTTTCTTGGATCACTGCTTTTTCAGTAATGATTAGATATTATATATTTTATAACCTATTTCTAAAACATCAAGTTGAAATAGCTTATAAAGTTAAAACTAAAAAGGCAGATGCTTTAAAATGAGAGCAAAAACAAAACAAAAAAAGATCAGAAAACTAGGTATATCAGGGACCCCAAAAGTGTGATAATGTAGCTGAGCTCTAAATTTTATTTGATATTTCATAAGACCAAAACAAAAAGACGTATGTTGAGCCAATAAGATGTGGCACAGGAAACTCAGTAAGGGTGAAATCACTTAACAAAGAAGCACAGTTTCCACTGTAAGTGTTTCAAAGTCAAATACTCTTTAAATATAATAGTAAACATTAAACTATACTTGAAAACTGGCAATATGTTACGAATAACTAAGCTATTTAAGCACTAACTGCACTGATCATTATTTCTCTGTACTTCTATTCACAAACTAACCAGATGAAGTTTAACAATCCCAACTTTCAAAGTGGTTTTTCTACATAAATTTATTGAAATATTTTTATAACACTTAATAGATTACATTATTTTTAAGGAACTTTTCAGTATCACCAACTTTTTTTGAGATTTTATATCAAGACTAGAGTAAAACAGAATCTGATTATTAGGATTCATTTTGATCTAACCAATGGTTGTAGACCCATTCAACAAGAACAACAGTTTTTGACCAATCAAAAAAACATTTTACAAGAATCCTAGGCTATAAATTGAAGTTCACACCATTCGGAAGCTGTGAAATCTCCAAATTATATCAAAACCCTACCACAGACCAAAGCTAACATCCTTCAACAACAAATACTTATCTACAACTGCTAGTCACTACTCCAGGCACTGGACATAGCAGTGAAAAAATGGACCATTCCTAGGGTACCTCAGTTAAGTGTCTGCCTTCGGCTCAGGTCATGATCCCAGGGTCCTAGGATGGAGCCCGTGTCCTGCTCCTCACTGAGCAGGGAGTCTGCTAGAGGATTCTCTCTCTCCCTCTCCCCCTGCCCCTCCCCCTACTCATGCTCTTTCTCTCAAAATAAATAAAATCTTAAAAAAAAAAAATAGATCATTCCACTCCAGTATCCAAAAGAGAACTGAAGAGAACTCAGGGGCGGGGGGGCGGGGGGGTAGTCTCACTGGCTCACTTGGTAGAGCATGCAACTCTTGATCTCGGGGTTGTTAAGTTCGAGCCCCATGTTAGGTATAGAGATTACTTAAAAAATAAAATCTTTTAATAAATTAAATTGAATGAATGAAAAGGAAGAACAAACGAACGAACTCAGAACCAGATCTACGAAATCATTAAAATTCTGATCCACTTATTACCAATCTAATTTATATTTATCCTATATTCTTAACCAAGGACATAATTACATTCATTAGACAATAGGTATGATTAATTGTTTTTAACTTTTATTTATTAAGTAATCTCTACCTGCAATGTGGGGCTCAAACTCATGACCCCGAGATCAAGACTGACATTCTCCACTGAGGCAGCCAAGTCCCCCAGGTATGATGATTTTCTGACCCCACTTTCAAGCAAAGTTAGTGAATACATGCACAATTCATAACTGTACAAAAAAATCCATGTGTATTTTGCTGAAAAAAAATAAAGTTCTGCTCAAGAAAACAACCTCCTCCAGAAAAAAAGTTCAACTTAAAAAAAAAGTGGGATGCTCCCCAGATTATTACTTTGTAAAAACATACATAAACCATAAAATCTTACATTATCATTGTTTAAATTTCTTGCCTTCCTAGAACAAGGAAACCATGGTTTAAGTATCAGGTCATATTGTTTTCTATTTGTTTCTTTGGACATGGAATATACCAACCTTTCTTTGGTAGTCCCCTTCCTTTCCCAGATCTGGATCTCCTATCTAGCAACCTTCCCTTTGGACTGGTTGGTACAGTTACTCCACTTCTAAGGGCTTCACTTCCATTATCACTGACTGAATCGCCTCTGCCAGAGTCCCGGGATGAGTTTTTCCTCAGGCGCCTTTTTGCCTTGGCATTAATTCTAGCTTCGTTAATGGAGGATGCCGAAATCCAATTTCCATTTATCTCATTTTTTATTTCTTCAGTCCCAGCATTTTCTTCATCACCAGAAAAGAGAGAGTCGCTTAAATTATCAGGATCTTAAAAAGGAAAATGAAGAAAGAAAATACTACGTAAGTACTTTAATCATCCACTGTTACACCAGTTATCATCCTAAGTTATATTAGGTTGAATCACATGAAATTACTGTTTTTTAGGTAACAGTCACATATTGGCAATTTCATATGATTTGATCTAATAAATGACAACTAAACAGGATTACTTTTCACCTTATCACAGAAAGTAAACTAAGTGAATTTTGGTCAGCAGAGTTTAATGAAAGCATATTATATGTTTAGAAAATAAAATCTATGTTAATATACAACCACACATAAAACCTTTAGACTTTTGTGAGCTAACAGAGTTAAGCAATTGGAGATAGTAAGAAAATACTAAGAATCTTGAGAGAAGAAAGATAAACTATTATTTACAGAATGCCTACTAGCACTGTGCTGGATGTTTTGTCATTTACCCACAAGTTTGAGAGCTATTTATTACATACAGGATCATTAATACAGATAAGGAAACTAAGGTTGAGAGTGTTTAAATAACTTCCCAAACAACTCATGATTAATTACACTTAGGAAATATTACTAATCCAAAGAGCCTGAAAGGTATTTGGCAAATAAATGATCTGTTGAGGATTCATTGCTTTCAAAGGTAAAGTTTGGGGCGGGGGGGGAGCTTGCTTTCAAAGCTCTAATTCACCTCTCCAAACTTGACTTGTATCATGTATCATCTTCTGACAATCTTCCAGGCTACATAAAATTTATACATTATTCCTTGAAAGACAGCAACATATTTGGAGTTTCAATGGTCCCATTGAGAATGTCATCCCCACTGCTCTTTTCACTTACCAAAATCCTTTAGGATATACTCGAGTTTTATTTCCTCCATAAAAACTTTCCTAACAATTCTAGCCACAATAACCCTAATGCCCACACGCCATTCATTTACATCACGGAAACCACTTTATTTCTAATTTATGTAGCAGTCTTGCTTTTCCAAGTAAGTCATAAACCTCAAAAGAGGAACCATGCCTTTACCTGTACTTCTCTGTACTCAGCACCTAACAGAGTATCCTTCATACTATCAACTCAAATATCTGTGGAGATCAATGGCATGGAGACAGTTGGCTTTGCTCTGAAAATTTTCTAAGTCAGTGAACTACTGATTAGTTACCCTTGAGCCAGAGTTTTGTTCATTATGGCTAACTCAAGTCAGAGTTGAATCCCTCAAATGGTTTTACATTTCCTAAATGTAATTAGACTGTGTCAAGTCCATGTGTATAGGTTTTAACATGTTTTAAGATAATATGTGGAAACTGAAAATTTTTAAATGAACATATAAAAAACAAATGTGTTGAAATCTTTATAATTCTTGACAAAAAGTATAAATGTTAAGAACATTCTGGTAATCAAAAAACAAACATAACAGTAAGTAGAGTCCAATTACATCATTAGTTTCCTAGTCTCTGTGCCTTCAATCTTCAAACCATATCCAAACTGCATGAAAACTGATTTTCTAAAACATGCCCCCACTGAAAACTCTTTGAAGATATTCCCACTGGGTCAAAATAAAGTTTAAACTCATTACCTTGTAACTTAAGATCCTTCATGATCTTGCCCCTGCTTACATCATCAGAGTAATCGCTGACCATTCCCACATTCAAATGGTCAGAGCTTAAATTTGGTACCACAGGTAGTGATGGGGGGATTAGTTTAGCAGAGAAATACAGAATATATTAGGAAAAAAAGAAAGTATAAAATGGAAGACCAGCAGAGAAAATGTTAATCCATTCACTAACTAACTGAAAAGATCAAGGGTAGTAACTTTGGGGTAAATAAGAAAGTGACGCTCAAAGAAAAAATAAGGAGCTTTTAAACAGAAAAAGCATGAAATGTAGTCTTAAAAAAGTTTTTAGGCTAAGACAGGGAAGTTAGAGTTAGAGGGTGAGTTTGAGACATCATCACAACCACCATCATAACTAAACGACTGCAACTACTGGTAGCAGTAGTTGTCACAGCAGTAGTGCAACTTCTTTTGTCATTACTCTCATCGTTGTTACTACTAGATACCAGGTTCTATGCTAGGCACTTTACATACATGCTCTATAATCTTCACGAAGCTCTATTATGAAGCTGTTTATCTTCAATTTACAGACAGAAGATGTTTCATAGAAAAGTTACATATCTAAAAAGGATTGTGGCCAGGATTCAAATCCACATTTAAATCTCAGATGATTCTAACTGCAGAAAATACAGAGCTAGAGTACAGCAGAGTAGTGACAGCTAAAGAGACAGGACAAGTGAGTGATTATAAAGACAGAAAAGCAGAAGAGTTAAGAGGAAGGAGAAAAAAAGACCAGAGATCAGACAAGTTAGATGGAATTTCAAGTAAGAGCAGGCTGTTGAAGAAAACATGAAACATATTGCTTTCATTATTCTATAATTACGGAAAACCACTAAACTCATCCAGAAGATAAAGGACATCAAATTACAATAAAATGTCACTTTAATAATATTTTTCTTTTTTTTTTGTCTTTTTTTTAGATTTTATTTATTTATCTGAGAGAAAGAGAATGAGAGATAGAGAGCACGAGAGGGAAGAGGGTCAGAGGGAGAAGCAGATTCCCCGCTGAGCAGGGAGTCCGATGTGGGACTCGATCCCGGGACTCCAGGATCATGACCTGAGCAGAAGGCAGTCGTTTAACCAACTGAGCCACCCAGGCGCCCCAAAATGTCACTTTAAACTGTCACTTGGAGTACTAAAGTATTCAATTTCAACACATTTCCCACAATTTTCATCTATTTTAATATCCTTTCAAATATGTTCATATGACTGCAGGAGAACACATCTAGGTATATTTTATCTATGAGCTTATTTTTAACCCATGTTTCTATCAATTACTCTTTTGTATTTTGCTATTCATACTTACCTAGTTTTTTTTTTTGGTTTTTTTTTTTTTAAGATTTATTTGAGGGCTCCTGGGTGGCTCAGTTGGTTAAGCGACTGCCTTTGGCTCAGGTCATGATCCTGGAGTCCTGGGACCGAGTCCCGCATCGGGCTTCCTGCTCAGCGGCGAGTCTGCTTCTCCCTCTGACTCTCTCCCCTCTCATGCTCTCTATCTCATTCTCTCTCTCAAATAAATAAATAAAATCTTTAAAAAAAAAAAAAAAGATTTATTTGAGAGAGAAAGTGTACACACGAGCAGGGGGTGCAGGATGGAAAGGGAGAGAAATCCTCAAGCAGACTCCCCACTAGCATGGAGCCCAATGCAGGGCTCAATCCCAGGACTCTGAGATCTCCTGAACTGAAATCAAAAAGTTGGCCACTTAACCGACTGAGCCATGTAGGTGCCCCATATTTACCTAGGTTTTAGGGTTCCATAACCACTACTGATCTGACTTTAAGAAAACAAAATACAAAAGATAAAAAACCTGAGTACATAATGTGGTGACTTCAAAATTGTTTTCCAGTGTGTACTAATTCCCCTTCTAAATCCTCTGGTATCTCAGTAGTAACCAATCTAACTTACAGTATTACAGAAGCCAACAATCAAATTTTCTTTTTTTTTTTAAGATTTTATTTATTTGAGAGACAGAGAATGAGAGAGAGCACAAGAGGGGAGAGGGTCAGAGGGAGAAGCAGACACCCCGTTGAGCAGGGAGCCCGATGTGGGACTCAATCCAGGGACTCCAGGATCATGACCTGAGCCGAAGGCAGTCGCCCAACCAACTGAGCCACCCAGGCGCCCAACAATCAAGTTTTCAATTAATGGTCCACTGATTGGCATAATGAGAATTAACAATATTAACACATTTCATTTGTTACATACAAAATATGTGCTATGGGCATGACACGTATACACTATAATTTCATTTAATCCTAACAATAAACCTACAGAGAGGGCATTTGTACCCCAGTTTTATACACGAGAAAACTGAAAGTCAGAACAAATAACCTACTTCCCCAAAGTAACAGACTAATACAATAGTCTGACTTGGGACTATCTGCTACAGGAAGAATTTATAGCAAAGGTCTGTCTTAGGCCCATCCAAGTATTAAAGAACTACAAGTCCTTTATACTAAGGTAGTTCTGGTCAGGTATCAAGAACAGGGTTCAAAGAACTAGGACTTGTTATAGACAGAAAACAAAATATATAAAAACTTAAGAGTCGTGCCGTCTCACAGACATATAATGTAGGTCAAATATGTAATTTTAAATTTCCTAGTATCCATATTAAAAAGAAACAGGTGAAATTAATTTTAATATATTTTATTTAATATACTAGATGTTATAGACTTTGAACATAGAGTCAATATAAAAAGTTATTGAGGTCTTTCACATGTATCATATGACCTCACTGATATGAGGAATTCTTCATCTCAGGAAACAAACTGAGGGTTGCTGGAGTGGTGGGGGGTGGGAGGGATGGGGTGGCTGGGTGATATACATTGGGGAGGGTATGTGCTATGGTGAGCACTGTGAATTGTAGAAGACTGATGAATCACGGATCTGTACTTCTGAAGCAAATAATACATTATATGTTAAAAAAAAAAAAGAACAAGATAGCAGGAGGGGAAGAATGAAGGGGGGGAAATCAGAGGGGGAGACGAACCATGAGAGACTATGGACTCTGAGAAACAAACTGAGGGTTCCAGAGGGGAGGGGGTGGGGGGATGGGCTAGCCTGGTGATGGGTATTAAAGAGGGCACGTTCTGCGCGGAGCACTGGGTGTTATGCACAAAACATGAATCATGGAACACTACATCAAGAACGAATGATGTAATGTATGGTGATTAACATAACATAATAAAAAAAAAAAGAGTGCAATAAAAAAAAGGGGGGAAGTTATTGAGGTCTTTCATTCATACTAAGTTTTAAAATCTGGAATGTGTTTGCCCCTACAGTTCATCTCAATTCAGACAAGTCACATTTCAAGTGCTCAATAGCCACATGTGGCTAGTAGCTATCATACTGGGCAGTGCAGAAAAGCAGCAATTATTTATATGTGAAATATATTCTTAAAAATATATCTTACCATCCCCACTTCAATGAAGCAGGAATATGATGCCCATTTATAACCCTAATAACAAGTATTCACATAGCTATTGTATATAGCAGCACCAAAATAATCAATTACTGCAATAATTTTTCCAACTCTAATCTTCTAGCACACTTTAAATCAGGCTTATAAATACAAAATGGCAAGAGGTTTCAACTTCAAACTGTCTGTTCAGATCAAAGAAAACTATGTAATTTGTACATAATGAATTATTCATTGAAAAAATACTATAGTATTAAAAAATGAAGTATGATAAATATATTTAAATTACAAAACAGTGATCTTTTCAATACTAATAAAATTATAAAGCAAAGAATTATCTAAAATATACCAATAGGAAAAGCTCTCACCATTCAGAATATCGCAAAATCCTAATTAAGATTATTGTGAAAGTTATAAATACATTTTAAGTTGTCTGAAGTTACTCAACATTTAAACCTCTATTCCACAAAACCATTTTTATGATAATGTGCTATTGAAGCATCATGGAAAATCAAGAAAAATACCATAGGTAATATAATATATAAATTATTAATTAGGAAAGAGATCAAAGATACCAATAATAGTTTATATTATAGAAATCACTAGCTCATTTGAAAATATTAATGAACAGGTTCACTATTCTTCTCCATTCTGTTAAATACAGTTTATTATAAATAGTAGAGAATAAGAATGTATGGAATGTGAAAGGACAGGCAGAAAAATAAGGACATGTGAAGAATTTCTATAAAAAGAAGAATAAAACTGGGTGACTCCGGTTAAGCGTCTGCCTTCGGCTCAGGTCATGATCCCAGTCAGGCTCCCTGTTCAGCAGGGAGTCTGCTTCTCTTCCTCTGCCCCTCCCCCCAGCTTGTTTTCTCTCTCTCTCTCTCTCTTAAATATTAAAAAAAAAAATCACAAACTTGATTTTAAAAATATAACTCACTTTCTTGTAGTATGAATAAGATGGTTTTTAAAGTAAAGATGGTTTTAATACTATGTTTTCTAAAATTTTGTAGGACCTCAAACATGCTCACAATACAGTCAAGGTTGAAAATATTCTTACTTACCTGTGGGGTTTACATTCAGTATTTGCTCATTTTCTATATCCATTGTTCCTTAATGTCACTTGCACTGATTAAATTACCAATGGAAGTCTTCCCTTGGAATCTGTTTCCTTAAAAAGAAAAAAGTTTCAGTATCTTCCAAACTGACAAATTGAATTTACTTAATCACTGTAAAAAAAAAATCAGCACATAATTTCATTTTTCAAAAAAGAGCTCTCTTCACTTTGAAAAAGAGTTTATCACTATTAACATTTAGTTTCAGTCTTCCTGACAAATGTATCTGGGTCCAAAAAAAAAAAAAAAACCCATGTTTCTGAATGTGCCAAAGCACCCCTTTAACTTGCAAGTAAAAGATGTATAAACATATACATGTTTATTTCAAATTAAAGCAGTATATACATACTCCAAATTTTTTAGGACCACCAGGACTCATAATTAATCTGATGTACATAATACTGGATAGTTCACTACCAATGAATTGTAAGAACTACTACAAAAGGGTGCCTGGGTGGCTCAGTTGGTTAAGCGACTGCCTTCGGCTCAGGTCATGATCCCGGAGTCCCGGGATCGAGTCCCACATCGGGCTCCCTGCTCGGCAGGGAGTCTGCTCCTCCCTCTGACCCTCTTCCCTCTCGTGCTCTCTATCTCTCATTCTCTCTCTCTCAAATAAATAAAATCTTTAAAAAAAAAAAAAAAAAGAACTACTACAAAATGGGGTGTCTGGGTGGCTCAGTCGTTAAGCGTCTGCCTTCGGCTCAGGTCATGATCCCAGGGTCCTGGGATTGAGTCCCACATCGGGCTCCCTGCTCAGCGGGAAGCCTGCTTCTCCCTCTCCCACTCCCCCTGCTTGTGTTCCCGCTCTCGCTGTGTCTGTCAAATAAGATCTTTAAAAAAAAAAAAAAAAAAAGTACTACAAAATGCAAGCAACAGTTTTGATCAAGCATATCACATGACTTAATTTTTCACACTACAACGTATCTGAAGGCAGACAGGTCTGCCATTTCATCACCTAGGTGTCCATAATTAGTTATAAGACTTTGAGACTGGGAGAAATTTTTATAAATGGTGTTTTCTACAATGAGAGTATTATTTTCATAATCTGAAAAACCCATTCTTTTTTTAATTTTTAAAAAATTTTTTAAAGATTTTATATTTAAGTAATCTCTACAGGGGCGCCTGGGTGGCTCAGTGGTTAAGCATCTGCCTTCGGCTCAGGTCATGGTCCCAGGGTCCCGGGATCGAGCCCCGCGTCGGGCTCCCTTTTCGGCGGGAGGCCTGCTTCTCCCTCTCCCACTCCCCCTGCTTGTGTTCCCTCTCTCGCTCTCTGTCAATAAATTAACAAAATCTTAAAAAAAAAAAAGTAATCTCTACACCCAATATGGGGCTCAAATTTACAACCCTGAGATCAGGAGTTGCATCCTCTACAGACTCAGCCAGCCAGGTGCCTCCCCATTCTCTCAAAAAAATAAAACAAACAAACAAAGCCCTTGCCTTTAAAAAAGAAATAAGGACAATGGCATTAGCATCTCCGTATTATAGACCTCAGTTTCAAAATGGCTTAAAAATTATTAATGCTGAAGGTCTTGATGAAATCTTATTTAACTTAGTGATATAAATCTAACGTTACTTGAAAGACTATCAAAATATATTTTGATGAAAACTATTAACAGAAGGTGTAACCAAATGATTTTAGAATCTCTGTAAATATTTTTTAAATAGTTTTACAGTACTTAAGCATTCATCTGTTCAAGTCATACAGGTTAGATATAAGCCCTCCCAATCACAATCATTTCACTAGCAGTGTGCTTTCAAGATATAAAATGAACGAATTAATGAAAATTTAATCATAATATATATGATGCCTCCTGGGACTCGACTTTTTTTTTTTTTTTAAGTAAACTCTATGCCCAATGTGGGGCTCCAACTCATGGCTAGGAGACTGAGTCACATGCTCCACAGACTGAGCCAGCCAGGTGCCCCTCAACTTTTAAATTCCTTAATATAAACTATTTTAACATCTTAGAAGTTTGTAGTCCTTTGATCCAGAAAAGGGTATTATTTTGTAAAACAAAAATAAACACACCTTAATGCTACAATGATAAACCTAATATGGCATAACCCTTAGGCTACCAGGATGCTATCGTACCACTTAAGAAAATAAGAAAATGGTGAGACCACTCTCCAATTCTACTCAGAATAAACAGACTTAAGTGATTCTATATAATGATTTTTCAACATCATAATTTCCACCAACTCTGGATTTAGGGGAGAAAAAATGACCCTTAAAGATATGTATATAGAAATTCATATAAATATATAAACAAAAATGTTTACAAACCTAAGCATTTAGTGTTCTCCATGTCTGAAAATGCCATATCTGTTTCATTTTATATGAGTTACATGTTACAGGAAAGTGAAAATGTCTTATGGATGTGTATGAGCTTTTTAAACTAGAGTTACATTAAAAAGTCTTTTTCATACTTGATGCAAGTAGAATCTTTTGAGAATACTTTCTGCAGGACCTAGCTACTAAAGGAAATGAATTATAACTGATGTTTATAAAGCCTTTTATAATTCAGAGAATTTTACAGGCATTATTTCATGTACCTCTCAGAACAACCTCGAGCTATTTACTCCACTTTACACACAACTGAACAAATTCAGAGAAGGTAGGTGATCTGTCCAAAGAGAGACAGCAGAGACAGCAGCTCAATGGAAGAACCAGAACCCAGACCTTCTCAATCCAGGACTGCTTGCACAAGTTCAAGCCAAGATTTTAATATCCCACAAGAAGATTCTTTTTTTGGGCTAACAGAAGCTTATTAAAACAGACTCTTGTATCAAATCTTTAAATACTACTTTCCAAACACCAAAAATAATATTTATTTTAAACTATTACACAAAAGACATTCATTTGGGCAAAGAAAACTATTAGGTATGACTATCATCTATAACTTACCATATTTGTTTTTTTTTTTAAGATTTTATTTATTTATTCATGAGAGACAGAGGCACAGGGAGAAGCAGGCTCCCAAGGAGCAGGGAGCACGATGCGGGACTCGAACCCAGGTCATGACCTGAGCCGAAGGAAGACGCTTAACCATCTGAGTCACACAGGCACCCTACCATATTTGTTTTTATTAAGTAATCCTAACTAGGGGGGAAAAAAAAAGCCTCGTGTCTTTAGGCAATGATAACGCAATCAAGAACTCAGTCACACTTGATAGGAACACAGACATTTTAAGAATTTAGAGAAAGATAAAAAAAAAGAATTTAGAGAAAGATAAAGATACATTGCATGTTTTTCCTCCCTTCAAAGTAGTGGAGCTTTTTTCCAGTTTACTTAACAATCCATAAGATTTTTGCCCCAAACTTAGCAAAAACATAAAGCAAAAATTCTAAACGCCACATCCTTAAAACTAAACAATAAAATTAATTTTCAATAAGAAAGCAAAAGTATACACAGAAGTTTGACAAAATTAAGGCTAACATTAAAGCTTTCATTTCTTCAATGTGTTTTACAGAAACATACAATCAGAAGTATTCAAATGTCATAACATTCCCCCAGGAGATAGAGCCTCACCTTCCCACCCTCCACCCCCCCCCAAAAAAAACCTGTTTCCTGAAATATACCTCATAAACCACTCTGAGTTTCTGGAGTCAAGTTTAGACCATATGTTAACCAGAAAATTATTTGTATTCACTCCAGAGCTCCAATCACAGCTCATTAGCAACTTAAAATAAAATCAGCTAAAAGTATTCAACCACAATGATGCAAAAGCAAGCAGTACAGAAAATATCAAAGTGTCATTTATTTTTGCACTCCCAGCAACTATTTTTCCTTTCTCATGACTACAACAGAAGAACCAATCAAAATATAACTCCAAGATCCCTGCTGAGATAGTTAGGGAATTTAAGAAACCTACAATGAAGGAAGGTTAAGGACATAAATACCAATAATTAAATTTAGAACGCATCTGCAGTGCTCCCCTTTTAGAAAAGTATACGGTGGTTTCTAAAAAAAAATTACATTAGTAAGAATGCCAAAATTCTAAAACTTAGAAGTAAAAATACAAGTAAAAGGCGGTGACTTTTTTTTTTCTCCCCACACGACGCTGCATTTTTGGTCGTTTTAATCATTGCAGATACTGCACAGTTGCTGGTTACATAGCCAGTTCTCACAAGGGCACGGGAGACGGGAGATACTGACTTCTGCAGACAGTTTTCGAAGCTCTGGGGGGAAGGGGGACACACGACCCCTCTTCATGTACACTGCAGCACCAAACTGACGAATGCCGCAGAAACGGCCGGCCTGCGTTTCACAGAAAGAGGGCTCCCTTCCTGTCTTTGTTTTCTCTGGGAGATTTTCACTTAAGACTAAAAAAGCGACCCTTCGCCCGAAGTCCGCGCAGGGCCGGGGAGGCGGGCAAGTGTCCGCCTCCGAGCGGCCCCTCCCGCAGCGGCGGGCCTCCCTCTTCGCAGCGGGCGCAGGCCGGGACCCCGCGGGCCCCACTCCAGGCCGGCCCCGGGGGAGGCTGGACCGGAGCGGCCGGGCCTGGGCTCCGGAGCGCGGGCCGAGGTCTGGGAACGCCGGGCCGGGGCCCACCAGGGAGGCCACGGAGGCGGGGAGGGCGCGAACCTTCCTCACAGGATTTCAGTCAGGCCAGAAACACGCCTCCCAACGTCCCCCCTCAAAGTAAAAATGAAAACTCGGCCTTCGCGGGGATGAGGAGCAGCCCCTCGCTGGCTAGCGCCCCGCACACCCGGCTAAGCGGGGAGAGGGTCCGGGAGGGGGCGGGCCGGCGCCGCCGCGCTCCGGGGCCCGCCCTCCGCAGCCCGGGGCGTTGGGGCGGCCGCGGCCCTGCTTGCGGGGCTTGGAGGAAGAAGTCGGACCCCCGCCCACCCGACCTGGCCCCGACCCGGCCGCGGCCTCAGGCCCTCTACCCGCCCCCCCCCCCCACAACGTGCGGCGGCCTCCGAGGAGAGACGGGGTTGAGGGAGAGAGCGCAGTCGTTCCAAGCGTGCGAGCCGCCTCACTGGTACTGACCCCTCGGGCCGCCGCCGCCGCCGCCGCCGCCGCCGCCGCTCACCCAGGTCCCTAGTCCGCCGGCCCAGACCCCGCACCTCAGCTTCTACCGCCGCCTCAGAGCGCCTCTGCCCCCTCTCGCTCTGTTTGTTTTTGTTTTGTTCTACCCAGTAACACGGGGGTGAGAGAGCGGCGTTTATTGGCCGAAGCGAGGAGGTCCGCTGGCCAATCGTGGTGGTGGAGCGGGAGCTGAGAAGGAAAAAGGGAGGGAAGTGAAACGTGGAAAGCTGGGCAGGGGCGCCAAGGGGCGCATGCGCGTCGGGCTCCGGGAACTGGCGGGAGTGAGAGCCGGGCGGGAAGCTGGGGGCGGGAGGCTGGGAGGCGCGGCAGGATACAAGCGTAGGCGATAGGGCAGTGCCTTGGGGTGAGGACCAGGCTGAGGCTGCCTTGATCTGCTCACTCATTCCTCTCCCAGGGCAGTCAGCAATCCCGGCTAAATGCTGAGCTTCTGGAGGGTCCCTGCCTCCATTTCCAGACGCTTCTCAGGCGAATACCCTTAATCTCTACGGTCTTTATCTCAGTGAATGTCCTCATCCCTTGAAGATAGAAATCACTCCCATTTCACAGATGAGGAAACAAACGCTCAAAAACTCTTTGAAGTCCCTGTGCTAATCGTGGCTAGTTAGGCTCCTGGGATTCAAACTCCCACAGTCCCACTCCAAGACTGGGGTTCTCAATCATGGCTATAACTTCTTTATTGAAACCTGTACCCCGGTACCCCGCCTGGCTGTTGTTGGTGTCTTTCCTCCTTGGCTGCATTCTCTTTGGCTTATCTTGTGCTCTCATTCTTCCTCCTTCCCTATCCCCTGAGGAAATGACCAGAACCTTCTGCTGCCTGTGCTCTCAGGAAAGGATTCAGCCATTATCTCTGGTCAGATTTTCCGATTGTCTGACGTGCAACACCTGAATTGTCTGTTAGTCTTTCAGCAGCCAAACTGCTTCCTCCCCCACCAGGGAGCTCCTTCCCCTGACTTAGCCCTTTCTGCCCAGTCACCCTGCCTGAGAGTCATCTCTAATGGTATTATTTCTCTGAACAACAACAACAACAACAAACACCCTTTCAGGAGCCTCCCATTGCCTGCCTGGAGCGTCAGCACCTCAGCCAAGCATTCAAGGCCCCCCAGTGTGACTCTCTGGCCTGACTTTCAAGACTTTCTGGCCATGTCTGCACAACCTCCCAGTCCACACACCCCTTTGGCTGGAACCCACTTGGACCTCTCACTGTTTCATATGCGTCCCCACCTCCTGAGGGTTATCATATCACCTTGAAATGCCTCTCTTAACCCCCATCTCTGCCTGGTACAATCCTGTCCGTGCTTCATGGCTCTCCCACGCAGGCTTTCTTGAGCCTCCTGACTTGATGTGAATTTCCTGTCTCCTGATTCCTACCAGTAATGACTTGTACCTCTGGGGACACCAAAACATTCTGCCTGGCATTATGTTATGAGTCCCTGTCCTAACTCTTCTCCCCGTTAGACTGGCACCTTCTTGAAGGCAAGGCTTGTGTCTTACTCATCTGTTATCATTGTAGGTCTTAAGAAGATGCCTTGCACATTTCCTGTACTGGTGCAATAAAGATACTTTGATCTGAGTTCACAAAGTTTCTCAGCATTTCCTGCTCATCCCCACCTCCTGGGCAAGAGCCTCTTGGCATGTCCAGCATCTGAATTAGCCTTATGAGTCACTTTTACTTTTTTAAAAACAAAGCTCCCTGGTCACTCAGTTTGGTTTTGTTTTTGTTTTCTCCATCAGCTGCAGCTGTCTCCTTTCTTTTCTCTGACATGGCTCATGGATCCTTCACTGAGCAGTAACTGCTGGCTCCTTGTTTTCACCCATCCACCTTTCTCCACATTTTTCCTTTTCTCCCTCCTTTTCAGTTCTTTACTGTTTCCTTCTTCCTCCCTGCCACCAACCTCCTCTGACTTTTGCTGGGTTCTTTCATTTACTCATTCATTTAATGCATTTATTAAACACCTATGGCATACGCAGGCTGCAACGGGCAAGCACCTGAAGATCTATGAGAAAATAAAAGAGAGGGATATGATTACCCATATTTAAAAGCCCCCCACTAAAACAACCTAAAGCTTTCAGAAAATTACCCCAAAAGAACCCATTATGGAGTAAAATGTTCATATCCTTTTTACCCATCATCTCTACACATGAGTTTGACATCCCAGGACCCACCTTAGAGAATGCCCCTCTAGCTGGGTTTGGTTGACCAGTTTGACCCAGACCCCCCCCAAAAAATGGGATTCTAGTCCTAGTTCCCCCACTAACTACCTGTAAGAACTTCTTAGGCCTCTGTTTTTTCACCAGTAAAATTCAAAAATTGGGTTTAATTAGTAGTTCCCAAGATATTTTCCAAAGAACGTGAATTTTGTGGAACTTTAATAGATATCATGAAAAATATGTGGGAGGGACTATTCCATAATCAAATCAACCTGTAAAGAAATTGTTTTAGTAAAGTTAAAGCCGGTTTTTGGGGGGGCCCCAACTCTTCTCAGTATTTTTAATAAGCTAATGAGCCTTGAGAATCTTGAAAGACCAGAGTAGGAAGCTAAGTAACACTCCCCAACCTATTTAAACACAGAGGTTTTTTTTCCCCAAGATAACCCAGAATCAGTGTTACTTAGAGACCAGTTTGGAAAATATAGATGACATCCACTATCATTAATATTCCTTCCAGGTGTATTAAACACTGGCCACCTGCAGCTTTGCTAAACATTAAAAAATAAGAAGCTGAAAAATAGAAAAGTATCCAAGTATCAGGAATTTTTGCCCATCAAATCAATCTGCAAATATTTATTCTGTGCCTGTTCTGTGAAAAACACAGAGCTGATCCAGCTGTGTTCTTGGCAAAAGGCATTATGTTCTACCTTAGGGTAAGTAGTGTCTGAAGCATAGAGCTGCCCAGGCCTCTGGGCCACAAAGGACACTTTCATTTCACATTTTAATTGCTCACAACCTGACTTTCTGTTTCCTAACGCCCTGTGCTTATGGGCTTATGAATATTTAGCTGTTGGATGAGAGAAAAGGAGGAAGCCCTTCATCTTAACTCATTCTATCCAGAATGATGGAAGCTCGACTTTTATTTTTAAGAATGACCCATTCCAATTTAGGAGAGGATGGGCCACCACTGTTGCCTAGGATGAGACAGCTGTTCAGAGGTGGCAACAGAAACCGTGCTGTGTGATCAGGTAGACATACATGATGTCTCTCCTCTTCCCCGTAGCCCTCAGGTTTATTGATTCCTCGAGGGACACCAAGAGTGTTTAATTTGTTAGGGTATATGGGGGTGTGAGGGTGGAGGGTAGTTTCTAGTTTTTGCCCCTTAAGACAGGTTACTGACTGCGTCTCTAGCTAGCTATGTTGCCTTGGGTGTTTCACTTCCTCTCTGGGTGGATTGAATGCCTCAATCTTGTACCATCAAAGGAGTTGGCTCCTGCAGGGAGTCTTGAAGGAATCAGTTCAGTTCTGACACTATGATGCTGGGCAAGGCACTGGGAGGGCACCACCAGAGTCCTGGTAGTGGGGGACCAGAGATGAGACAGTTTGCCACTGGTGACAGGGAAGAACTAATCACCAGGCGTGGACAGAGGAACTATCACTCTCAGCCCAGGGGCTTTCTCTGAATACAAAACTTGGATAACCTCCCTTCCTGCCACCCCAAAGTCAACACTGAAGGCTGAGGTAGTGTTGGAAGTACTGATGAGTTAATGTCAGTCAAAGACTTGGAAATGCACAGATGCTAGGCAAAAGACAAGCACCTCAAATTACCATTATTGCCCTCGGAACTTTCAAGGCCTTTTCATTCTTTGGGCAAAGCCCCATCTGAGAACACAAGTTTGTTAATAAGCTCTGTTCATGCCCTTGCATAAGATCGAGGAGAGGCCACCTCTCTCTGGGGACCGAGGGAAGCCTTAGCCCACTTCCTTAAGAAGAACTTTCAGATACCATTGTCGTTTGCAACATCTCCTTGAGCTGACATCTGCCTCCTAGTTCATCAAACCAAGGACTGAATTTTAGGAATTCCTATAAGGCACTGGATTGCTCTTTAGCAGAAATGGTAGAAGACATGAAACCTGCTCTGAAGAAAGGGAGAGTTGTGTAAAGAATTCTAATGATAATGATGATAACTGACATTTGTACTGTGTTTTAAGGCTCACTGAGCTTTTCACATATACTTTTACCCCATCCCTACGAGTAGACAAGCAGATATTACTCTCCCTGTTTTAGAGATGAGGAAAATGGGGTTTGAGTGGGTCACTGGTAATCATAGGACTTTTATGATAAAGGAAATGTGGGGATCCCTAGTCCAAACACTTCACTTACAAACAGAGACACCAAGAACTTAAGTGAGTTGCTGAGACCCACACAGCTAGTTAGTAGCAGAGCCTGAGTGCAAATGAAGTCTCAGTGTCCCTTACACAGGCTAGGCAAGGCGGGGGGGGGGGGGGCGCGGGGGGGAAGGGGGGCGGGCGGGGGGGCGGAGTCCAGATCTTCTAGTACCTAGGCCTCTACTGGATTCTTTCTGCCACTCAACTTTGAGCCTCTTGAATAAAAGTTAAATGTCTTAGCCCTTTCTGGTCCCCTCCTCTACTATTAGAGAAGTCCATTTAAGGTCCAAGAAGTGAGGAAGGAAGGGGAGTGGTGGTAGGGGAGGCTTAGTATGATATTTAGAAGCTGTTGATGGGAACATTTTTCAAGAATCTCTTTCCTAGACTAAAAAATATAGACTAATGTGAAGCATAGTACAAAGAAGTAGACACAATATTTTTAAATAGTATGTACCAAGAAAAGCTAATAAGGTTTTACTTCCCCAATTCAAGTTTCGGGAGGTTTTCTTGGTGCATTTGTCTTTGTGTACTCGCCCCCCCCCCCCGCCCCGCCCCACCACCAAATTTCTCCTGCCACCTTAAGATGTAGAAACAAGCTAAATTGAGCTCAGGAACTACAACAGATCATCTCTTCCCCCAAAGCCCATATATTTTGACACATCCCCAAACCCGGCCTGAGTTCTGAGCCTGTAAAAACTCCAGAATTTTGCAATCACAAGACCATTCAGAGAGATGCTTTTCCAGTACTTCCTACAACTGTCACACCCTGCATTGAATTAATTGTGTTGAGTCAGGGTAGAGAAGCACTTCTCAGTTGTATCTCCAGGGGCTTTATTTGTGTTCTTCTGGAACCCAGGATCCTCAGCTAGGCTGCACACTTGTCAGAATTCATCCTCTTCTCTCGAGTGAGTGCTGAGCTCACAGAAGATGCCAGTATGCCTTTCTCCTGTCTGTGCTGCACTAGTTTCTGCTCATCTCCCGGTAGAGCACAGGGAGCCTCGTATGGAAATGAGAGACTCTTCATACTGGGAAAAAGAGGGATGAATGATCATGGGTTGTCATTAAGAGAGCCTGAACCACAGGGAAACACAACCAGGGAAGGCTGGAGAGGGGTGGAGGGTGGCTCAAGAGGCCAGTGCTGGGTAAATGAAGACACGCATAGAAAAGGAAGTACTGAAGGCAAGTAATCAAACCTCTATTTTGGACAGAGTGAAATAAAAGTACTGGAAAATAAGAAGAGGTCAAGGGCAAGCCAAGGGAGATGTTGTTTTGTACTATTAAATGTTTATAATAAAAATGAAGTTAGCTTCATGGAAGGTCAGAGACAGAAGAAAGTCCCAGGAGAAGGCCTAGTGAGGCCAACTTGCTTGAATAAGGATATAAAAACTGAAGGCCAGAGAGGAGCAGAGGTCCATCTTCTGGCAAGTTATAGACAGCAGTAGTACCTCTAACCTACTACATGCAGCTGCCTTCCTTTTTCCCTTTAATTCTTCTCTGCCTGTGTCCTGCCCTTCAGCCTCCACTCTCTCCTCCCTCTCTGCCTCTCTCTCTCTCTTTCCAAAAAGGGCAGCTTCCAGAAAGAAAAACAAGGAGTGACATTTTAAAGCAGCTCTAGGAAATCCCCAAACCCTGCATTTAAAGCAATAGGATTGGCAGCCCTTCAGCACCATCGACAAAGCCAGCATCGAAATAGGAAATAGTAGAAAAGACACCAACAACCAAGAATTCAAAAGAAAGAGGAAAATAACTCCTAAGAGGCAACTTAAAGTATTACCCTTACGCCTTTCTTGTGTGTGTGCGTGCATTTGTGTGCATTTTGTTTTTAGAAAGTTCTCTTTGAGGGCAATGAATCTAGGCCAGTGAATATTGATGAGCTTCAAAGGGTGCCAGACCATCCTAAAATTTTATGCAAATTGTATTGTGAATATGGATTTGCAGCACAGACAAAAAGTCTATAACTTTTTTTTTTAAGATTTTATTTATTTATTTGAGAGAGAGAGAATGAGAGATAGAGAGCACGAGAGGGAAGAGGGTCAGAGGGAGAAGCAGACCCCCCGCTGAGCAGGGAGCCCGATGTGGGACTCGATCCCGGGACTCCAGGATCATGACCTGAGCCGAAGGCAGTTGCTCAACCAACTGAGCCACCCAGGCGCCCAGTCTATAACTTTTTTTAATAGACCCCTGAAAGAGTCATGTCCCAGAAAAGATCAAGAACTTCTGGAATGCAGCATGTTATTATGTTTGGGCCCTTCTACAGAATGAGTATTCCAACAAGAATTGCCAGTAGACTCTTCTGTATGTCAAACCAGGTATGGAATCAAAACGCCTTCCAGGCAACCACAGCAGGAAAACAAAGCAAAACAAACTTGGTTTTTAGATAGCAGTGGTCCTAAAAAGAGATAGAATGTTATCTTGGAACATCCCAATAGTCGTTCCAGTCAGGTATGGCAGACCTTCCATTATGTTGACCTCAATGGACCAAAAATATAAGCTGAATCTCCCAACATTTCCTAAGCTAGATTCACAGCTCCAATAGCCATGAATTTATCTGTTAAAAAACCTCCATCTTATTTAAGAGACAAAAGAGTATGTAGTGTCTCTCAAAATATGCTTTGCAGATTGGCGCGAGCCAAGCGACTCATGCCCTTTGACAAAATCCAAGTATGAGGGACAATCCTGAAAATCAGGAGACTCCACAGCTGGCTCCTGCTACTTCCTCTCATTTTTTTTAAAGATTTTATTTATTTATTTGACAGAGAGATAGCACAAGTAGGCAGAGCGGCAGGCAGAGGGAGAGGGAGAAGCAGACTCCCGCTGAGCAGGGAGCCCGATGTGGGGCTCGATCCCAGGACCCTGGGATCATGACCTGAGCCGAAGGCAGACGCTCAACGACTGAGCCACCCAGGCGCCCCTACTTCCTCTCATTTTATTTGCAGCAATCTTTATAATCATGGGATTTTTTCTGGGGTTTCATGATAAAATGATTTATAAATTTAGTTATGCCTATGCAAGCAATCATAATGAAACTGATTCCAAAAAGGCTGATGATGGGCCAAGAAGTAAAAATACCCAATGTCCTCTAAGGGAGCTGTTGGATCCAGGCCCAGTAAAAATTCCTATTGATGAGATTCCTCAGGCACCTCTGAAACATCAGGATTCTAGGAAAGGAAAATCTCATTGTCGTTCGGACAGTACAGGGACCTCCCTAAGTTGCATACAAATAGGAGGCCACCTCTGGTATGCACCTCGAGGCAAGCCCTGGAATAGGATTAACTTCCTTACCCCTAACTCCTCCCATTCCTTATACTGGAGTTGATGATGAGGACATGAATAAATGGTACAAGATTAAGGGAAAAAGGGTGCGGGCATCATCTGACAGCCTCTGGGAAAGGATTAAGAGTAATCCTCCGTGGTATCTATGGAGCAAGGACAAGAGACGAAAACATATAGAAATGGAATAAGTACTTTGATAAGATAGGGTTCACACATTGTAAGCTATAAATAAAGTCGCTCCGAGGCTATCGGGAGGAGATGCTTACAACCTGATCTTCTGTCCATTGTCTCCTCACTCGCCGACGCCGTCCTTTCTTTCAAGGACCCTTCCCCTGCTGGAGCTGGACTCCGGCAGCAGATACTCCATTGCAAAAGGATTCTAGGATGAATTAACCTGGGGAAAACTCCTTATCATCTCCTCTCTTGGAGGATCACATAAAAAATGGTGTTTTAAAGACTCTCAGAAATCTATCATAAATAAATCCATTTAATTCTCTTTAACCCAATGTTTACTGGACTTACGTGACCATGGCACTCCATTTTACATAATATTGATTCACATCTTATGAAATACACACCAGAAAGCACTTATATAGTAGAATGGGACCTGAGCTAGAAGCCAAGAGGCCTGGATTCTACTCCTAGTTCTGCTACTGGACTGTGTGATCATGGGTCTTCTGACTGCTCTGCAAAGGTAGGCCTTCCAGTTCTTTCTGGGCTGTGATCCAGCCAATATGATCTCTGGGTTGGCTGCTGGCCTAAGATCCTGCTTATAGCCTTTTTCTATGATTATACATATTTTTATTCAGGAGACTGGACAGTACCTGCTACCCTAATAAGACATTGTCTCTTAAGAGTCCTTTCGACTGTGGGAGGTACAGGCTTCCAGTTATGGAACAAATAAATCACAAGGACAAAAGACACAGCACAAGGAATAGTCAATGGTATTGTAATAGCAAAATATGGTGACAGACAGTAGCTACACTCATGGTGAACATAGCCTAGTGTAGAGAATTGTTGAAGCATTATGTTGTACACCTGAAACCAATGTAACATTAAGTGTCAACTATACCTCAGTTTTTTAAAGAAAAGAATCCTCTGGAGAGATGAGGTAAATGTCTAGGCACTAGAACAGAATAGAACCAACACTGCAAAGCTGAATCAGTCATAGACCTTATTCAACACAAAGGCAGCTAACTAATGGCCATGGGTGTTTGATGGGACTGATTTTATTTTAATAGTAAAACAGCATTTTAATTTGTTAATGTCACATAGGGAATTTAAGCAAGTTACACTATCTGAAAAACACAACTAATGTATTTTAAGAGAAACCCTTCTTCCTGCCCTCACCTCCCTACTCCCATCCCCTTCATGAATGAAGAATCTAAGAGAAGAAGTAATCATCCAGAGTCCTTCATCCAGAATGTCCAGAATGCTTACATGATGATTAGGTTAATATTGCCCTTTATAAAATTTCTCTTTTCTATTTAAAAGAAATTTTTGTAGCCTTGATTATTTATTACAAAAAAATCAATACAAAACTTCAGTATATTGAAAAAATGCGTTCCCCCCTTCTCCAGGACCATTATATATAGCAGAGAATCATCAAGAGCAGATTGGCTAATCTCGATGGAGCAATCTTCAAATTATACCCAGACACACCGTGTTTGTTTACTCTCCCCTCCCCTTCTCATAAGAATTTAAAAACACAAGCTCATACAAAAAAAAAAAAAAAAAATGTCAGGAAATCTGAGGGACCCTGTCCAAACAGCACAGTTAGTTCAGTATCAACAACTCACATTTTGCAACAAAGTATATGGATATGATTTCTCTTACTGAACTTTCGGTGTCAAAAAAGGAAATTAAGGCCATCAGTTTTGCAGCATAAAAATTCACATAAAGGAAATATGAAAATATCCTGGGCCTCCGAGAATGCTCTACACTGTGCGTAGGTAAGGATTACCATACTTCTTTATTTTGAGGAGAGCAGGTGACTTGAGTTTACACAATTGCACAGCTTCTATGGGATGCTCTTGGGGCTCCCTGCTGGTGGAAAAATCCTTCCCTCTCCTCTTCCTCTTCAGGTATGTGTGAAAGGCTGCACTTCTTTGAGCAACACCCTGTCCCTGAGAATTTTTCAGTATAACCTTTTACGTCTTCCCCAGTGCCCCAGTAGCTCTGGTGATGGGGCTGGGTTTTTTGGAAGTTACCCAGCCTCTTTGAAGCCAGCAAGATTTTACCAAGCATGACCACATGACCTAAAGAGCAAATGCCTCTTTTCAAAGGACCAAAGTTATTCCCACAGGCATTATTATCCTCTGGGAGAATCCTCTATCTCAGAGAAAAGGGGTGCTGACTCTAGCTCACTTTCAAAGGTGTTTGAGTCAGTAACAGCCCTGACAGCAAGCTTTCCCAGGGAATACCAGAGGCCTGGGAGCACCTTAAGTACTACCTGTGAAGGTCTTGAGCTCTTACACAATTGGTGGGGAAGTATTAAGGCTCCATGTGTGTTCTGCATCCTAGGCACAGAAGCTCTATAAAAAATTTACGGGCATAACACAGGGAAGATGTCATAAAACGCAGGGGCCCAGAGCTGCAGGCAACAAAGCCAGAGATAAGTTGGAACTTGTTCCATGGAAGGGCTTTCTCCAACCACCACTGTGACCGTGTGTGTGTGCCTTAGTCTCCAACTGGGGCCACAAGATATCCCTCCCAGGATATGCTTGTCTGGTCTCGTGCTGGTCTCCCAGGCTCAGCTCTTTGTTTTCACTGGGGCCTCCCCACTAGACTGTAGGCTCCTGAAGGGCAACAAGCCTGCCCCTGCATCGGGCACTTAGTAGATGCTTGGCAATAAATTCTTTGGTGAAGGAATAAAGAAACTAATACCATTTTGGTTTTCTGTTCAAGAGCACGTCTGAGGCTGTCAGTGGGAGTTTCATTTCCTGGTTTAGCCCAGCAGATGCCTGCCTGTCCTTTCCTGGGTCCACAGGGAGCTGCTCAGGAGAATAAACTACAATAAGCGGCCTTCGGCACCTGCAGCTGAAGCCTGACTTTGCTGAGAACATGCCAAGGAGGGGAAACCGCGGCCATTTGTAGGGGCTTCCAGGAATGGCAGGAAGCTGGAACTCTCCAGGGGCCCAGGCACGCCGGATCCCAGGAAGAACGTGCAAAGTAACACTCCAGCTGTCTCAGGAACACTCTGGCCTGATGGCTGAGGTGGGATGGAGGTTTCTGCCTCAGCCCAGGGGCCAGGCCCAACACCCTGAGCTGTTTGTGTTCTCACTGAGCCTGCTTCACTGGGGTGAGGACTGGTTCAGAGGAAGAGCTAACAAAAAAAAAAAAAAAAACCGGAGTGGTGAAGGGCTGTGCAGGAAGTGGCAGGCCATGGAGCCGGTGCAGAGCTCAGGTACTGAGGTGACACACCACAAGAAAGCGGCCTGAAGATCAGACTCTAGAACGAAACCCAGACTCTATCTGCGCTGGAGGGGTGGGTCCTCTCAGGAGTCGGGTTAATAGCACTACTAGTATTGTCAGGGAGACGGGGTCTAGGTTTAGCCTCTGCCCCCAACCACATGGCTGAGCTTAGACAAGTGACCCTTCGGAGCCTCATTTTCCTCGTCTTGGGAGCCTTTGGGAGACTTAAGCAAAAAGCGCGTGCCAAAGGATCGAGCATTTATGTAATCAATTTCTCTCCTTCCCCTACTATTTAGCATCACTGAAGGTGAAAGACAAGGCCTCCAGGAAGCAGGTGAATTCCCACTGTAAGAGATAACACACCCACCACACTCAATATCACATACACCACACCCATACACATGCCACACCCACGTACACACCACACACACATACACACATCACTCACATCACAAGTGCATACCACACACACAATATACTGTACACACACCACACACACATACACGTATCACACACACATCCCACATGCATACCACACATACAACATACTACACACACACACCACACATATATACACATACCACACACATATCACAGAACACAGACACGCCACAAACCCATACACATGCTAAGTTTAAAACATTTATGAATCAACAACTCTAAATTTCACAGTTCTTCCTTTGGCTGCTCCCTGATTGGAAACAGATAGTCTTCCCTCCCCCAACTGCTTCTGGGGCAGAGTTCCTCTAAATGTGGGTCTGTTCATGGTGATTTTGTTTCCTTTTCTCAGTCAACAGTCATCTGACACCATTACCCGGGTGTTCTCTGCAGCCCTGTCCTTTTATTAGTTCATAAATCTGGTAACTGAGGGAATGTTTACAAAAATTCAGAAAGCCTCCACCATTTATTGAGTGACTACTGTGCCTGGCACCCTCCTGGTGGCTGGTCTTCTCCACACCCAGCAAGGTACTCCTATTATTCCCTCACAGAACAGATAAGGAAATTGAGGCTCAGAAAAATCAAAAAAATGTCGGAGGTCTCACAAGCAGTAAGGGGCAGGATTTGGACCTGATGACCTATTAGCCTGAGCTGCTTCCTCTGACCACTGCAGCCTGGCAGCATGAAACCCAATTTACTTTTGAGGAGTTCCTAATCCGCTGTCCTGAATGCCACCCAGACTGCTCCTCTCCCGAGTTGCTACTTGGGTTCCTTTTGACCCAAGCTCCCTCTCCTCCCTTCTGACCTCTTCCCTCTTGGGAGCCACAAGCTCTGCTCCTTTGGAGCAGCGCCCTGCAGGCAGAAGGCTGGAGGCCTCTACTTCCCCGGCCCCCGCGTGCACGGCCAACACAAACTTCTTGCTGGAAAACACTGTGTCCTGCAGACAAAGGCCCTGTGTGAAGTTGGAGTATCTGCCTGACAGGTCTTCTGTGAAAAGACCCAGCTGGGGTAGTGGGGCTGCCAGGCCAGGGACAGGCAGAGTTCATAAAGAGCTTTTCCAACCATGGAGCTCAGGCTGGACCGGAGCCAAGGGCTGCTGGCCTTGGTGCCTAAACCCTCCCTGGCCTTGGCCCCCCAGAGCCCTTTTCTGGGAAACCGACAGGAGAGCTGAATTTTTAGGAGCTGGGGGTAAAGGAGCTTCACAGCAGAAAGTGGGTTTGGAGTCAGGCATTCCCAGGTTTAAATCCCAGCTCAACCACCTTCTAGCTGTGTGACTTTAGGAAAGTAACTTCTGCTGGCAGCTCCTCAGCTCTCTCAACTATAAACGAAATGAGTAATATCCACTGTTCTTAGTCCAGTGCTTGAGTTTCAGTCTCCTTAGTTCTGAAATGCAAGGGTTGGGCCACGTGACTGAGGTTTCTATCTAAAATGCTCTCATAGGAGGGGAGGGTGGGCATAAAGAAAAGTAATAATAAGATGAAAGAAACATAAAAAATAAAAAATGAAATAAAAGAAAATGCTCTCTATGCAGGCTGGGTTGGAGGTGTCCTTCCTACTCATGAGACAGTGGATGAGACATTGGATGTCCTGTTTCTCTCAGGGTGAACTCAGCCCTGTGGGAGAGTTCCTGGTTTAATTCAACAAATTTTATTGAACACCCCATGACATCCTGTACTCTTTTAAGGACTCAGGGTACAAAGATAAACATAGGCCCTGCCCTTAAGGAGCTCATAGACTAAACCAGTAGGAATGATAAGACCCATAAAAGTAAGTATAGTATGCCCTGGGAAGTGATAAGTGTATTAGGAGGGGTACAGATAAGACCATGAAGGTTGAGAGCAGAAAGAGGGGGTGATTCTGGCCTGGGAGGGAAGTAAAGCTGTGACCAATCCATAAAGGGTCTTGAATGATAGTTTGGACTTTATAGGGCTAGACTGTTGGGAGCCATTAAAGGCTTCTGACCAGGGCAGTGGGCAGATCAGAGCCATGGGTTTGGAGCCTTTTGTTAGACCTCCAGCACCCGAAGCAACCAGACTGTGGAATTCCTAAAAGGGAGAGCCTCAGGCTCCACCATGTTACAAGGGCTTTGTTCTCTGAATGAAATAGTTCAGGACTTAAACCATGCAGTGGACAAAAGCTGCCCTCTATTCTTAATACTCCAGCCCCATGCCCACTGTCTCTCTCCTCTGGGCCTTCTCAGCCAGCCATCTCCTTGCATGAAAGACATGAGATTGAGGCATATGGGGCCGGAGGCAGGCACCCAGCTCAGGGAAACAGTCCTGGCTCAACAAACAGCGTTCCCTGGGACCTTTGCTGCTCTACCAGTTTGCCTTGGCCCAGCTCACAGGCTTCTGGGAAGGAGTCAGCCTGTTGAGGAAAGGATGTGTCAGTGAGTCGCAGTTGGCTTAATTTCCCTGAAGGGGTGTGTGTGTGTGTGTGTGTGTGTGTGTGTGTGTGTGTGTACTCAGGACTAGGTGTTTTGCAGCTAATTTCGGTCTGGGTCAGAACTAAGAAGTCCTCAGTCCATCAATAGCCAGGGAAGATAAGACAAGCAGTCCTCTCCAGGACTGAGCAGCAATAAACTAGCCCTCTGGGTTGTAAACACAGCAATGTATCACACTCTATATTAGCAGAAGGGATCCAGGTGGGTTGTGGGTTTGGTTGAACCTCCCAGAGAGGCAAGGGTCAGCAGTGGGCCCACACTTAAGGCCCACTGGGTTTATTTTATTTTTTTAAGATTTTATCCATTCACCTGTCATAGAGAGAGAAAGAGAGAGAGCACAAGCAGGGAGAGCAGAGGCAGAGGCAGAAGGGAGAAGCAGGCTCCCACCGAGGAAGGAGCCCGTTGCAGGACTCGATCCCAGGACCCTGGAATCATGACCCAAGCTGAAGGCAGGTGCCCAGTGGACTGAGCCACCCAGGCATCCCTAGGCCCCTTGTGTTTAGAAACACTGAAGAGGTGATGGTGAGTTCTGCCCCAGCCAAGCTCCTGCCACTTGGCCCATCAAAGAAAACATGTACACAGCTGAGCCTGACAGGGCCTCGGAGATGAGGAAGACCCCCAGGTTTTAGCGCTTCTTCTGCCAACTCAGCTACCCTGTGACCTTGACCAAGTCACTTTGTCTTACTGGCCCCTGTTTCCTCATCTGTAAAATGCAGCTAATGCTTTTATTGTTGGGCAAACCAGGAAGAAAATCCCAAAACACTACTTAGTAATCAAAAGAAATTACTCAACTGTCAGTCTATCTCATATTCTTTACTCAGAGAAGAGCCCTTTAGATCTTTTCCTGGAGCCTGTGTTTTCTTAGTTGACGTATAATGAGGGTATGCTTGGTTTTCTGGCTTCCTGGCCTACCACAGATGACAAACAATTGATTAGCAGGGGTTGGTCGGCTAGAGATAGACATACTGATGACTGACAAAAACATAGAAGGCAACCAAGAGAGCAAGGAAGGAGAAAGAAAAATTGTAGGGCAGAAACAAGATCTTTAAAAGCAACACAAGACATTTAGTACTATGGCAAACACACTCACATGTGTTAATAGTTCCAAAGGCCATCATGCTTAGGAGCCTCATGTGATAATTGTTACTTACAAGGACTTATCAAAATAGGGCTTTACAAACTATTATTTTAGAAAAATTTCCTTCCAAATGTTTTAAATAAAGGTTTGGTGCTTAAAAGGAAACCTCTTTGGCATTCTGAACATTCAGACATTGGGAAAGATGTACATAATCCAGGAGTGCTCTAGAGGGCACGGTCATACCTGTTTTCTGCATATCAATGTTCAAATCAAATAGTAGGAATGGAGAAGCTACCAAAAAGGTATGAAACCCAATCTAAATTACCGGTTGGGATAGTGAGGGGGAATAATCCCTTGGCCTCAATTGTTCTTGAAGACTGACTATTTAGGAATGGTTCTAACAACCGTGTCTGTGGATGAGTTAGCCTGGAATGTAAATTCGTTTTGCCTTTACTCATGTTTAGAGGGTGAACTTTTCCCAGTATGTGTGGCATACCCACCGTGGGAGGAAGGAGAGTGCGAACCAGGAAATAACATTTCTGACCAGAGAAAACATCCTTTTCAATGAGCCAAGCTGTTGTCTTTAGGTCCATGTGAACACTATGGGCTGGTAGGGAAATTTAACCAATTGAGGCCCACGCTTCTGCTGCTGGCCAGGCCCTATGTTAGGTGTGTGGGAAGGAGGGGCACCCAGGAAGGATGGGGCTGCCCTCAAGAAGCTGATAGTCTAGTTGCTTTTCAAGAATAGGGTCTAGGTCAATATGAGGTATTGGGTAATCAGCACTCCTCCTGATACTTTTTTCTTTAAATACATTTCACTGCACAAATAACAGTTGCTTATGTAGAAAAACAAAAAAAATATGGATGAGGGGTACCTGGCTGGCTCAGTCAGTAAAGCATGTGACTCTTGATCTCAGGACCGTGAGTTCAAGCCCCAGGTTGCACTGGGAGCCTACTTAAAAAAATTGTAAAAAAACAAACAAACAAACAAAAAACCCAAGAAAGTACAGATGAGAAGACCGAAAAATTAAAAGCATCTTCAATCACATCACACAGAAATAACCAATATTAACATTTGTATTAATAACCAATATTAACAAGTTGTGGAGTTGTTCATGTAAATGACTACATTAATAGGATCACACAGCACGTGGGTCTTTTTTACTCAAGAAAAAATATGGGTCCCTTAACACATTCAGAGTGAATTAGAAAAGAAAAACCTCAGAGATAGATCATCTACACTGGGAACATACATTCTTCATCTACTCCAAATAGAAATTCCTGAAATATTAACAATATGAGTATGAATAAATGAAGCTTTAAAAAGATGATAAGAAAACAGAGGAGACTAACGATATAATGTATGGTGACTAACATAATAATAAAAAAATTTTAAAGAAAACAGAGGAGACTCATTATGTAACATCAGGGTAGGACACCTTCTTAAGTAAGACAGGAAACCCAGAAACCAGAAAGAAAAAATACACATTTGAATACTGAAACATTTAAAACTCCTACATGATGAAAAACAGCATAGTTTAAAACCAAACAGTAGACCTGGGTAAAATATTCGAGACATTTAACAGGGCTTCAAAACACAGTGTCCTTTCTTTCTGCCAACAGATGCTTAACGTACAAAGAGTGCCTACAAGTAAGAACAGCTCAAACATCCAAATAGGAAAATAGGGAAGGAACATACACAAAGAATTCACAGAGGAAAGGCAGATGGCCAATAAACATAAAAAGATGTTCAAATTTACTGTTGTCAGGGAAATGCATAAACGAAAAAATTAATGGAACCTGGTGCTTACAGGGTTGTGTGGGAGGGTGTGCTATCCTATATTCCAAGTCCAAGGGTAAATGGCACAACTCTGAGAGGAAGGTGATTTATTAGAATCAAATATATGTATTTGCCATGTGTGTACTTTTTGACCCAGCAATTCCCCTTTCAGGACTCCCTCCTACAGAAACAATGACATAGATTCCTAAACATGCATGTATATTACAGCACATTTTGTAATAGAAAAAAAATCTGAACTGAGGCGCCTCGGTGGCACAGTTGGTTAAGTGACCTACTCTTGGTTTTGGCTCAGGTTATGATCTCAGGGTTGTGAGATCGAGCCCCGTGTCCGGCTCTGCGCTCAGTGTGGAGTCTGCTTGAGAGCCTCTCTCTCCCTCTCCCTCTGCCCCACCCCTGCACTCTCTCTCTAAGACAAATAAATAAATCTTTAAAAAAAAAAAAGAAAAAAGAAACATCTGAACTGACCTAATATCCATCAGGAGGTTGTGTTAATTACCACATATCCATAAAAGCAGCACTACGTAGTCGGTATAAAGAGTCATATTTTATATGTGTACACTTGAAATAATGTATATGGCAGATTGTCGAATAGAAATAAATCAAGATGCAGACCAGTATGTGCAGTAATATTTGGTTTGTAAAAATATGAGTGTGTATACATACATATCTGTGTCAGTATAAACCTAGGGAAAAGTCTGGAAGTATTTGAACCAAAATATTAATAATGCATGTCAGAGGAGGAGGATTTGACTGGTGAAGAAGAGAACTTTTACTTTCCTCTTTACACTTTTTTTGAAAGATTTCATTTATTTATTTGAAAGAGAGAGAGTAGGGCAGTGGGGGTTGTTGCAGAATCTCAAGCAGACTCCCTGCTAAGCACAGAGCCCAACTTCGGGCTCCGTCCCAGGCCCCTGAGGTCACAACCTGAACTGAAATCAAGAGTCGGACGCTCAACCGACTGAGCCACACCGTCGCCCCTACATGTTTTTAAACAGTTGCAATTACTATCTTGACTTTACATGTAAGTTTACCTCAGCAAGTTGTCACTTGCTAAGTTCAAATGACAGAGTCGCTAATGAGTGGCAGAAGTCGGACTCCAGAGGAGGTTCACACAGCCCCAAAGCCCATGTTCCTTCCAGGTTCTCTGCCAGGCTGCTCTGAGAGTGCTGGTTAGCAAGACCAGCCTACAAGATTCTGCCTGGGCTCTTCAGGACCCAGGCAGGCAGGAGTAAGTCTATGACTAGCCCTGAAGCCATCTCTGGGGCTGAACTGCAGGGTGGTCCTGGGGAGGTACTCTGCTTCTGAACTTTGCCCCTGTTCCTGGAGCCTCAGAATTCCAGGAGCCTCAGAATTCTGGGGGGTTGTCATTGAGGCACCAGGACAATCTTTCTGAGATGCTTTTCTCTTTGACTAAAGGTTACACAGTCTAGACTAGGTTTTACTGCCTGTCAATGGGGACACAGAGAAGACCATCAGCAGATGCCACCTCAGACCAAAGGTGGCTTAGCTTTAACAGCCTGGGACACTTCAATTTCCCCCGTGAACCCCTCTGAGGGCCGCAGCCATAAGAAAAGAGAAATTCCAGATCTAACCGAAGGAGCCTCCTCCTGAGAGAACAATCCCTGGGCCCTTGCTGGGCTCAGGAGCTCCAGGCACACAGAGACTAAGACACCACCTTAGCTACCATCTGCGGACAACATAAAGGAGTCCTCAGCCCAGGCAGCTCTCCTCCCACACCGCTCACCTCCTTGTTTTTCATCTGCCCATACTGCTTTTGGCTCTCTGGCCCCTTGCCTGAACCAATATGACAGAGCAACCCTATCCTGGTTGACTTTCCTGGACTTGGCTTCTCTCTGGCCGGTCTCATGGTGCTCACCTGATCCTGTCTTCCTTATCCATCCTCTCCAAACTTCTCAACAGAGCGTTTCTGGGCAGTTGTGCCCTGGCCAAGGTGACCTTCCGACAAGCTGACACATTAAAACTGTTAGGGGTCACTGACCCATTATCCTCACAGACATGGTGCAGGCAGGCTGGTGAATTTCCAGTGACCTGAGAGTCTGGACTGTAAGCTCCCTGAGGATAGAGACCCTGACAGCTTTGTCCACTAATTGTCCACTCAGGGCCGAGCACATAGGAAACTCCCATTAGAACTTGTTGACTAAATGAATCCTGGATGAATCTATTTAAACTCCCTTCTCCCCTGGCCACATAGGACAGCTTAAGTCATTCCAACGCAGGAGATAATCCACTTGAGCAGGATCAGCAAACGTTTTCCATAAAGGGTCAGAGAGTAAACAGTTTAGGCTTTGCAGGCAAGAGGCAAAATTGAGGCTCTTATATAGGTATGCAAAAAGCAAGAGAAAACAAATTCCTGAGATTTGTATTAATAAAATTCAAAAAAGTTATAATAGAGTATATATATTTTTATAATACAGGTCTCCTAATGAGAAGAATAAAATTTTTTTGAGGAATGACATATCACTTAACTGGGGTTCAAAGTCAGTGTCTTCTGGGGCACATGGCTGGCTCAGTCAGTAGAACATGCGGCTGGAACTTGGCGGTCGTGAGTTCGAACTCTACGTTGGGTGTAGGGATTCCTTAAATAAATAAACTTAAAAAAAATTTTTTTTCAAAGTCCGTGTCTTCTATCATCAAAATCTATTGCATATATTCATCTATTAATGCTGACAAGTAATGAGATATTATGTACATACCTTTTCTTTGAAAATAAAAGTTGGGGCACCTGGGTGGCTCAGGCATTAAGCGTCTGCCTTCAGCTCAGGTCATGATCCCGGGGTCCTGGAATCGAGCCCCGCATCGGGCTCCCTGCTCAGCGGGAGGCCTGCTTCTCCCTCTCCCACTCCCCTTGCTTGTGTTCCCTCTCTTGCTGTGTCTCTGTAAAATAAATTAATAAAATCTTTAAACAATTTTTTACAGATTTTATTTATTTATTTGAGAGAGAGCACATGAGAGGGGTTAGGGTCAGAGGGAGAAGCAGACTCCCCGCCGAGCAGGGAGCCTGATGCGGGACTCCATCCCGGGACTCCAGGATCATGACCTGAGCCGAAGGCAGTCGCTTAATCAACTGAGCCACCCAGGCGCCCTAAAACCTTTAAGTAAATAAGTAAATAAATAAATAAATAAATAAGTTCCTTCTCATCAAAACATTAGGAAAAAAAAGAATAGAAGTTGAATTTCTTTTTTTTTTAATTTTTTTTTTTTAGGATTTATTTATTTATTTAGAAGGAGTGAGAATGAGAGAGAGAGAGCACATGAGACAGGGGGAGGGTCAGAGGGAGAAGCAGGCTCCCCGCCGAGCAGGGAGCCCGATGCGGGACTCGATCCCGGGACTCCAGGATCATGACCTGAGCCGAAGGCAGTCGCTTAACCGATTGAGCCACCCAGGCGCCCCGAAGTTGAATTTCATATAATTTTCACATATCAAAGAATATTATTATTTTCAATAACGCTAGGCATGGATAGCACAAAAACAGGGAGTGGGCTGGGTTTCGGTTTGGTTTCAGGCTATAGTTGATTAATTCCTGCACTCGAGGATAATAGAAAGTAGGTTATTCTCCTTCAGCCTTCTAAATCCTACACTTTCTCAGTCCCCTAAATCCTACACTTTCAAAACCTTGAGGTTTCCAAGACATTTTCACTCCCTTTCTTGGTGCCCTTTCCTTCTCAAAGGAGGCCACGTGGGCTAAGCCCTCCCGAGAAGGGGGTCAGGAGTTTCATTATTGCCCAAACGCCCAGAATCACAGAGTGGAGTCAGAGCGGCCGTATGCCCTTCCTTTCCCAAGGCTGTGGCGTTAGCTCTTTGCCAACCACCAGAAAACTACTGGAAAGGGCTTGCCTGTGTTTCTGCTCCCGCCCAAACCACAGAGGGGAGGGAGGCCTCAGAGCGCCTGCATTGATGGGAAACAGTTGTGCTCACCCAGCCCTGTGCACAGAAGGAACAAATTTAGATACCTAAAATCTCATTGCATCTTGAACAACATATCACTTTGGAAAAGACAACTGACCCCAGTACAGAATTCAATGCTGGCAAAATGACATAAATAATGCACTAAAAGGGCCTCCCTTTTTGTAAATATAGAGAGTACAAAGGAGATCAGGGACTTGTGAAAGTACTGATCATTCATTGACTTACTAGTTTTCTCAACGAATCACTTTCAGGGGCCTGTTATGTCCCAGGCACTGAAAATCAGACTGACAGTTTCTGCTCTCCTGGAGTTTATAGTATTGTTCAATGGCATTTGCTAAAGTTCAGTATTCTATGACATATTACTAAGTATTCCTTGAAGTAACATAATTCCGTGGTAAAATAGTGGGGGAAAGAAGAAATTAAATGAAGTCAATCATGTTACTTTATTGTGAGACTTTAGAACCTTTAGCATGCAGATTTCCATCAAGAATCTCCAAGAGACGGATATACAGAAAGCAGCCTTTACAGGCTTATTTAACTGTGGCATCATTTTTGTGAGTTGCATCTGTGGCACCAGAGTCATCTGGAACACAGTTCGGGGAGGAAGGCTCTCAGGACCACTGGGTACAGTCGTGTAGGTTGTGCGCTGAATAGTTTTAGCAGGACCTCTCACATAGATCACTGATCCAAGGTGCTCTGAAGTTTTCTGACTGATGGACCTGATCTGTGTAACTACAGGGCAAAGCATGGGGAGCACAGGGTTCATAGGGCTGTCACTCAGCTCCCTGCTGCTCAGCTCCCACCCTCAGAACAGGCCTGGCAGGCTGGTGCTCAGCAGCTGGGAAAACTGACCTAGTTGCAGAGATAGCCTTAGGGAAGGTGGCCAAGAGGTCAAAGCACAACATTCATGTGAGTCTCCAGGCAGAAAGAAACCAGCATTCTAGAGGGGAGGGCGGTGGGAGGATGGGCTAGCCTGGTGATGGGTATTAAAGAGGGCACGTAATGCATGGAGCACTGGGTGTTATACGCAAATAATGAATCATGGAACACTACATCAAAAACTAATGATGTAATGTATGGTGATTAACATAACATAATAACAATAAAAAAAAAAGAAAGAAACCAGCAGAATGAATTTAAAAAAAAAATTTTTTTTTTAAAGGACCACACCAAGACACAGCACCACTACATGTAAAATTCTGAGGATATAAAGAAGACCCTAGGGACACCTGGGTGGCTCAGTCGGTTGAGCGTCTGCCTTCGGCTCAGGTCATGATCCCAGCATCCTGGGATCGAGTCCCGCATCAGGCTCCCTGCTCAGTGGGGAGCCTGTTTCTCCCTCTGCCTGCTGCTCCCCTTGCTTGTGCTCTCTCTCTGACAAATAAATAAATAAAATCTTTTAAAAAATGTTTAAATTCTAAAAAAAATAAATAAATAAAGAAGACCCTAAAAGCTTCCAGAGAGGTAAAACAAAAAACAGATCACACACAAAGGGACACTTCTAAGAATGGCATGGAGTTCTGAAAAGCAGCTTTGGAAGCTAGAAGACAATGCAGCCAGGATTGCAATATTCCAGATGAAAATGCTTTTCAAGCCAGAAATCTCTACTTGGTCTGACTCCCAATCAATTTGAGAATAGAGGTATTTCAAGAATTGCAGAGTCTCAAAAACATTACCTCTCATGCTTTCCAGGAATTATTTGCTTTACTGAAAACAAAAGCAAATAAACAAAGAGAAAGGTATGGGCTCCCAGAAACAGGAGATGCAAGACCGGAGAGATCCAAAGGGCATCTGGGATGGTGGCGGGGACAGTCTAAGGACAACAGCAGCAAGGTAAGCCTAGAGGGTAACTGGTCCCACCTGGAACTGGATGAAGGGACAGAAGTACGGAAAGAGTCTTGGAGGGAAGCTCCAGGCAAAAGAGAAAAAAAAAAAAAAGGAATCAAGAGACCATCTGACCCTGTGGAAAATCTTAGTTATAGAACGAGAAGACCTATCCATGAGTTTGAAAGAAACTAACAACAACAGGAAGAGGTAATTATTAACTAAAAAAAAAAAAAAAATATATATATATATATATATATATGAAAGGCAACGTGATCACAGTTTGCCAGAAGTGATTCATATCTATTTTACTACAACAAAAACACAAATACCAGTGGAATGGGAGGAAGGGAGTTTCAGAAGGAAGAGTGTAAGCAAGCTCTGCTCCCTACTCAGTGGGAAGTCTGCTTCTCCCTCTGCCCCTCTGCCCCTCTGCCCCTCCGCCCCTCTGCCCTGCTTGTGCGCGCTTGCTCGCTCTCTCTCTCTCTCTCTCTCTTTTGCTTTCAAAAAAAAAAAAAAAAAAAGTAAGGATTTTAAACCAGGCTGTTACCCAGGTCGTCATTGGCTAAGTGGCTTATGCCACTCATCAATTTCAAAGCTTCCCCAGTTAAAGTTCCTGGATTAATAAAAGCACAAATCAGCACATGTTCTGGGCTTTTGGGATTCAGGGAACAGTATAAACTGCAAATGTCAAAGCCGAGAATAATGAGTTTACTGCCACACTACTCCAAGCATGGACAAGAAGCATGGGGGATCACCTGGGAACTTGTTAAAAACGAACAATCTCAGGTGGCACTCAGACCTATTACATTTTGGAAGATCCCTAAGGTGATCTTATGCACATTAGAGTTTGTACCGGCATGATGGAAGGTGGCCGGGGAAATGGGGTGGAGGGTCCCATTACAGATGATACCGTACACAGGCCCATTATAAAGTCAGTGGTGATAGATCAAGAAGGTAATTTGGGGGACATTTTAAGGGTCTCTGGGGCTTTAGAGGCCCCAATCCACATTGCAATAATCCCACATTACAATAAAATGTATATATCTACATACGAGAGGAGTTGAATTATAGACTAGTTGACATGTCATATTCTGTAGGTATTTAAAAATTAAACATTTATCAGTTAAAACCAACAAAAAGTACAGAGTCCAGGGGTGTCCAGTTGAGGCAGGAGCCAAGGACAGAAAGCCCTGGGCCAGCCCATCGGACACATGATGCTATTGGTCAGTCTCCTTGGTTGCAAGTGACATAACCCCAACTCACTCCAGCTAAAACAAAGCAAACAATGTATTGCCTTTCATAATTGGAAAGTTTTCTTCAGCATTACAGGTATGCCCCCTCCAGGAATTTGGTCCAAATATTTGTATATCTGGACTCTGACTCTGTTTCTCAGTTCTGCTTACCTTCTTTTTCAGGCTGCTTCTTGCCACATAATGACGAAAGGACAGCTGGGTGTCTAACCTTATAAACAGTCATTCTCTAATAGTGTTTAAAAATAATTCAGGACCCCAAAGAACTTTTGTTTATGTGCACTCTAGCTATACATATTTAACTGTAGTAGAAAATAAAACAGAAATTTGTAAAAACATGTAATTAATTCATTTAAAAAAACAGTAAGAAACCTATTACATGTGAATATAAAGAACACATTCCTATAAGAAAATTATATTTTCCAGAACAAACAGTATTTACTAAGAAGAGTGTCATTGTTTTTACATTTTTTTTTAAAGATTTTGTTTATTTATTTGACAGAGAGAGACACAGCGAGAGAGGGAACACAAGCAGGGGGAGTGGGAGAGGGAGAAGCAGGCTCCCCGCAGAGCAGGGAGCCCGATGTGGGACTCGATCCCAGGACTCTGGGATCATGACCTGAGCCGAAGGCAGACGCTAAACAACTGAGCCACCCAGGCGCCCCCTCATTGTTTTTACATTTTTGCAAATCTCTTTAATCTTAAAATTAAGAGAAGAGAGCTGGATTTGCCTATCTACTTCTGAATTCAATTTGTTGCAGTATGTTGTTTTGACGTAGGTGAAGAAAATTTGGCCTCACAAGGATAGGTATGTAGAGAAGGGAAGAATCTTTAAATAACTTTTTCAGATAATTGTGCTTTTTTGATACCAAAATTCAAAAATGGTAGTGTTGGGGCCCAGGGCAGGCTGCCCCAAGATGGGCCACTGTGGCATGAAGATTATTTTGAGTTAAAAAGCAATCAAAACCCAGCAGATTCAGGAAAAGTTCTTTACTTCCCCCAACAACTGCCTAAAAAGAATTTAGATAGAGGACCCTCTCCAGGAAGAGAGCTATGGTGGTAGATCACTGCTTTATGATAGGAACTAGGTATGATGGGCGGGAAGGAACCTGGCAAGGCCTTGGCCTCTCTTTTCTCCATTGTTTCTGAGTGGTCCAGCAAACATTTGTTTACCAAACATTTACTCTTTTTCGTTCTTCCTGAGGATTGCATTCCTTCCCTTTGAACACCCAGACCCCTACCTCCTTTATTTCAGTTCAGAATGACATATATTCCCCATTTGCCTGTTTTTGGAATTTCCATGTTTGTGGGGAGTCCTTGTACGTATACTCTCACATTTCATTTTCTCCTGCTAATCTGTCTCATGTCAATTTGATTCTTAGTCTAGCTAGAAGGACCTTGAAGGGAACAGGAAGTTTTGCTCCTTGACAGTAGTTTATTCAAAGGTATTTGCAATGTGGAGTCTGAAACCATATCAGTCAACTTTTCATACTCTGTTATATTCAAATCCATTCATCTGGGGTGCCTGGCTGCCTAGGTCGGTCAGTAGAGCACATGACACTTGATTTCGGGGTTGTGAGTTCGAGCCCCATGTTGGGTGCAGAGATTACTTAAAAATAAAAAATAAAAATAAAATCCATTGATCTGTCCTTCACTGTGAATAAGTCTTCTACCTGTGAATGTTTTTTTTTTTAGATTTTATTTATTTTTATTTTAGAGAGAGAGAGCAAGTGGAGGGAGGGTTAGAGGGAGAGAATCTCAAGCCAATTCCACAATAGGCATGGAACTGGACATGGGGCTTGATCTCACAACCCTGAGATCATGACCTGAGCTGAAACCGGGTCGGAAGCTTACCCAGAGTCAGAAGCTTAACTTGACTGAGCCACCCAGGCACCCCCCCACCCCCTGTGAATGATTTTAAAACATCATGGATCCGTCATTTGGAAAATTGGTTCACTGAGGTTTGCAGAATCTTCCAGTGTTGACCCTTCTCATTACACAATATCCCATTGTTCAGTATCACCACCAATCTCACCAGAAAAGCCTTCAAGCATCAGAAAGCTGTTAAGTTCATAGTGGAGATACATGATTTCTCAAAATTCCAATTTTTGCTTCCAAGCTCAAATTTTACCATTGACAACAAAACTGTCATTTGTTTTCCTTGACATGGCAAGCTCACTTCATTCATTTTTGAGCAAATGTCTGCCAAACACCAAGGATGAATAATCAGTTTGCCAGTCGGTCATTCTTTTCAAAATGGTATTCTATGAAAAAAAGCAGCTGACTCAGCTCCTGGTTCAAACAATCACATGAGTGTGTTTCATGAGATAATCAGGATATTTGGTCATGCAGAAGTGCTTTCTGTACATGTAGGACCTCCCAGAAACAGATACCAAGGAGAGATTAGATGGGCCTGATGGGGAAATCACCTGTGAAGGAAAAAGGGCGAGAGCTAGAGAAAAAAAGAAGACTCTAGATCACCATGCTGGTCTAACCCGGGGAAAGGAGAGAGGGGAGGAAGCATCTCAGGCTGCAGCGTCAACAGAGATTCAGTCGGACCAATGAAGAGCCCTCCAGCCAAAGTCACCCAGGGTAGGAGTCCCACGTCTCCCCAGAATGGAGTTGCACTGGTGCTCGGTCAACGGCTGGGAGCGGACCGAGAGGAGCTTGGCCTTGGCAACAACCAGGGGGTGGATCTGGCAGCCAGCAGATGCCCCCCCACCCCCCAGCAGGAGACCTGAGTAGAGCATTTTCACGGCTTCCACAAGCTTTATGGGTACTTCCCATGTCATCACATCACAGTAGGATAAAGATGTGTATGCAAGGGTTAAGTCTTAATAAAGGTAATCATTTTCACTGCTTCATCAAGAGATTTCTTAAGTGCACGTGGCTCTGTTTTCCCTGCAAATGCGTGGCCACGAGGAATACAGTGACTACACGTTTGATTTGGTGCCACTGCCTGGATTCAGGCCACCATGCCACGAATTTGGCCCAGGATTGACTTTTGCACTCTCGGTGAACATGTCAACTCGGAGCAAAAGGCACGTGAAATCTCGATGTTGTTATAAAAATAGTTTTGGCCTTATAAATCCGCTGAAATGAGCTCAGGAACCCCCAGGGATCTACAGACCCCACTGGGAGAATCACAGACTTACAGATAGCCACCCCAGAATCGGAGGATGCCGGGGGTTTTGGTTTTGTTTTGTTTTGTTCTTTCCGGATGCTTCTGGCAAAAGTCACAGGGAAGATAGTGGTCCCCATTTGGGTCACATTGTTCTCCCTGAATCAATCACCGTGAAGAGGAGGACGAGGTATTCTGATTGGTCAGGCCTCCATCCCGTGAGCACCTCTCCCAGAAGGAGGGGACATTTCAGCCCGCCCAAATCACAGCAAATGGGTTCCCACAAGAAGGAGCAACTCTCTCGCAGGAAGATGAGGGAAGGCATCCTACATGGGCAAAACAACCGATTGTACAGTTCAGTTCAGTAGGATGAGAGGACTCGGCTCCAGGCGTCCGGGCCAGGGGAACGGTCCTATTCCCCGAGGGAGCCTGAGGCCAGAGTCAGGCAGAAGAAGGGAGCCCAGTGGAGGAGGAGGTGCTCAGGCAGGAGCCCAGCCGCTGAGGGCACCAGGGCCTGCCGCGGATGGGGCCGCAGAGCCGTTCAGCCCTGCAGGCGGCCCGAGGGAGCAGGCCTCACGTTTGGTCAGGTTGTGTGTGTGTTCCGGGGGCAGGGGCTGCCTGCAGCTCCTTCAACAACCGTGCAGCTGTGGCCGTTTACATTTCCTATCTTGGTCAGGCATGACTCCGGAATTGGAAGGTAGTGGGCTCTCAGGGGTGGGGAGGGGGGCAGGGCAGAGGGGATTTATGGGTCAGAAGCTGGGGATGGAGAGTGACTGTCTACACTCTCCGTAAATCGAGGGAGATTGCAGTTTGTAAAATGGCATTGGTTCAAATGCAATTCTGCCTGTCTAGCCTTCTTCCCATTTACCACAGAACACCCTGCACCTTCCACTTGTTTATCCTCAGAGTGACTCACTCAGCTAATGAGCACTCAACGCGGGGCCGTCTAGCAGGGTTATAGATGAGCAGTACAACTATTCACCTTCAACGACCAGCACTTCCCTCTTGAAATATTCTCTTTCTTGGGTCTCCTCGGTGGCCCTCTCCCAGGTTTCCTCCTGGGAGATTCTCTGGCTACTTTTTCTTTGACTTCTTTGCACATCCTCAAATGATGACAGTCTTTTGGGGTGCTGTCATAAAACCCCCTTTCTTCTCAGTAGGCAATCTGATCTGTCCCCATGCTCTCAATTACTACCATATTTCTTTCTTTATCAAGCTTTTGTTTATTTATTTGAGAGAGAGAGAGAGAGTACAAGCAGGGGGAAAGCAGACTCCCCGCTGAATATGAAGCCCGACACAGGGCTCAACCTCAGGACCCCGAGATCATGACCTGAGCCAAAGGCAGACGCTTAACCCACTGAGTCACCCAGGCGCCTCACCACGTTTCTTTCTTAAAACCGCTGCAAAACCTCCCCCTCCTTCCTGCAGCACACACAAACTTCACTGTGTGCTAAGTGCTCATCTGTGCTTTCCGCAGGAGCCTGAGACAATTGGAGTAACTGGTACACTAGGGGCACCAAGGCCATGGTAACTCTACACACACACAGGGGCACTGAAATCAGGTCCTGCGGTCGTCCAGACGTCCAGACTGCGGTGTGCGCATGTGTGTGCATACACCTGTCTAGCCATCTTTCAGATTGTCACTAAGTGGCGAGGATCCGACTGCAGCCCCCCACCCCCCCGAGAATATGTGGTTGCTCCATAAAATTCCACTGAGTACATGTGTCTACAATGTGCCAGGCGCACGTACTAGGTGCTGTGAAGCTTAGCAGGGTGAGAGTCAGTGTCCCTCCTTGGGATGGGTGGGGGTGGGGCTGGGGGACAAGCATTTACATGACTGCAGTCAGAATAAATCTCAGAGCCCCACACTGTCTAGTCCCAGCAGGTCACGGAATTTTAAAGACTCTAAAGGAAGAACACCATATTCAAACATTTAAACACATGCAATTTTTCACATTTTAACCTATCTGAAGTCAGGCGGCATCTAACAAATAATTAGATAAGAACACTTTGTTAGCATTTAATTGGCAGGGGTTTTTTCCTTCCTCGTTGAACAAAAAAAATATCAAGCTGAAGTTTACAATTGATGCTGTCTTAGACCAAATGAAAAATGAAAACTTATCTGGGTCACTCAAACCTGTGATCCGTAACACCGTGTCCTTAAATCCCTGCATCCATTTCTTCTGGTTTCTAACTCTCTAAGACCATAGAGCTGGCTGGAGACCTCTCTCTCTCTCTCTCTCTCCCTCCTGGAATCTCTGCTCTCTACCAAGATGAGACAGAGCCTCCCTGACATCTTCCCCAGAGAAAGTATATTCCCTTCTTCCTCTCCCCCCTCCCCTCTTGCCCTCCTTCCCTGTTCTCTGTGGGAGTCCATCTCGCCATCTGCAAAGTTTCTCTTCCCCAGCCCTGCAGACTGACCTGTTCTACCTGATAAGAAAGGAAGGGGCAAATGCTTGGCAGTTAGTTTTCTTTAGAAAGGAAAGGGAGAGAAGCTTTGGATAATCCCACAGGAATAAGTCTTGGGCCAGGGGCAAGAGAAGAGGCAGAGCACAGTGCGGGTGCACCAAGCTGCAAGGGGTAGAATAGGAGTATTCGCTATGATAGGACATACTGGGAAGGCTCAGATTCTGACCCTCCACCTGTGACCGTTGCTTTCCCGAAGCTTCACATACATGTACACCCACATGCACCCACCACGCAGGTGCAAACACATAGGAACATATGCACCTGTGCTCAAACAATTTAGTTCAAGGCCTTTCTGTCCTATTTCACATAGCACTAGGAGGGAGGAAGGCAGGGCCAGCGTGATGGCCTGTTTTCCAGGGCGGGAGGTCCGGCTGGCTGGCCTGAGGCCAAGGCACCCCGGAGACTGGAGACCCCCTTCTCCTCACCGACCCAAATAAAAACGAACCACAGCAGGCTGGTCAATATGCTAAAAGAATGACTGCTACTGGATGGGGCTGCCTCTTTGCTCTGGGCAGATGTGGGTTGGGAAGGGGGCCTCTAGGGAGGAGATCATGCTTCCCTGGGGCCTTGGAAAAAATCAGGGAGAAGCCACAAGGATGAATCTGCAGAGCGGGGAAGGAATGGGGGAGCCCCACTTTGACTGCCTGGTTGAGCCCTGGTGTTGGGGTCCTCAGCTTCCAAGTTGTCCAGCAGCCACCCAGAGTCTCGGGGTTCTTCTGGCTGGAGAAGGACGTTGGGAGAACTTAGGGGGTCCCTGATATAAGGGTGGAATGCATCCTGGCTACTAGATCCCCCCATCTGAGCTGAATGCTGGGAGTGCCTGGCCCTTTGCAGAGCGCCGGGCAGTGGGAACATAAATAAGAAAGGGGAGAGGCCACTCGGGAGGAACTCACAATGGAGCTGGGGAAATCTAGCGTCAACACAGGTGGAGCCGAAGTCCGATCTGATCTGCAAACCCCAGCCCACGGCAGAGCCACTGGGCTGGCTGCACCCTACGAGTTGCCCAAGGTCTGCTCAGAGCCTGTGGGAAAAGTCAGGAAGGCTTTATTTAGGCAGTGGACTCAGAGGACCACAGAGGACCTCTGGTAGGTGGGAAGGAGGAGCCCTGAGACTCGTGAGAGGCTATTTCACCAACAGGTCAGGGTTAATTATCAATCATCTGGCTAGCCTAATCGATCTAGACCAGGGTCTCTCTCTTCCAGGGCTGTGAAATCCCCACTCACTGGGCTAAGCCCCTAGGACTTTCTAGATGCTCCAAGAGAAGGGTGTCGGGAGGCTCCCTGCAACCCCTGGCTCTTCAGGAGGCATTGATAAGGTGTGGGCACTGGGGAGGCAGGCGCAGTTTCCAAGATGCAGGGTGAACCAAGGCCAGCCACCCAGTGTTGACACAACTGTCATAAAACATGCTTTGTTCCCAGCTCTGCCTGGAAGGTCCCTGAGAACCGGGTGGGCCTGGTTAGGTGGGGATACAGAGTGAGGACAGAGAGGTGTGGGAAGGGGATGCCCCTGGGAACACAGAGGGATGGAGCTGGCATAGGAGGCCTAGCTCCGTGGCTATAGAAGAATCCAGCTGTTAAAAGGCCAAGTTTCGGTCAGTATAAGCAGGGCTTGTGTCTCCAACCGTCAAGCTGCCTCCTGGTCCGAGGTGGGTGGGCGCCCTGGACGGAAGGATGGACCAAGCCACGGGTGGGGGGAAGGGAGGGTGGGGGGTAGGCAGGTGCTCCCTGGCACCAGTCCAAGGACAGACCCTGCTCCGACAGCCAGCTGGTGACCGGGCAGAGACTGGGGACTCAGGTCATCCCAGGGGTGGGCAAGGAGGCCACTTTGTCCTTCAACCGAGTCGGTGGTAGCTATTCTGCGGTGGCCCAGAGGCAGCAGGACACACTCGCTGCCTTTGTAGATGCAATGGCCAATGTAGAGACAACCCTATGAATTGATCACAAGGCAACCTGCCAAAAGAGAGGCCGCTGGGTGTGTGTGTGTGGCGTGGGGGACGGTGTCCTGAGACACGGGGGAGAGGAGGTCAAAGAGGGTCAAGAAAGACAGAAAGCAGAAAGAAGGTAACCATTCCCTAGGATGTTCAAGGAAGTCCTAGTTTGCAAGCAGAGGGAAAGGGGAAGGGCATTCCAGCCGGTGGGAAGACCACGTGCGAAACTGAGGAGCTGAGCAGGGCCCGTCTGGGGCCGAGGAGCCAGGGAGCAGGGCCAAACCGCAGCCGGCAGCTGTGGGGGTGAGAAGTGGGTGGAGATGAGGCAGGCATCACCAGGGGCCGGCAGAGAACCGGTGCCCCGCAAATGCAGCCCCAGCCAGGGGTGGGGGATGGGAACAGAACCCCATCTCCAGACAGGCCTGTGGCTTGTAGCGTTGGGGCCGTGCAAAGCGCTGGGACAGAGGAACCGCCACCCCTGGGGACTGAGAGTGAGCTGTGTCCCCCACCCCTCCACCTCTCACTCTGGCTCCATCCAGCTCAGGTAAGCGGCAGGCACGGGTCAGACGTACGGAGGGGCAGACGAAGTGCCAGGAGGTCAACATTTACCCAAGTCTGAGTGAATTCACCGTGGCTCTGACACAGGAAATTGCGGTTTGGATTCCCAGCCTCGGGGACCTGCCCCTGAACTGGAAAGTTCTCTCCCTTTGTGCCTTGCAAGCCCACAGGAGGTGCCCCCGGTACCCATCCTCCTCAGGGCTGGTCCTTATCGACAGGTTTGAGGTGCCCCAGGCTCAGCCTGAGGGAGTAAGAGCTTCCCAGTCAGGCTGGGTTTCCTCCTGGCCATGTCAACCCGTGGGAGAACCCCCAAGAGCAGCTGTCCACAGGTTGTTTCCCAAAACCCAGACCAACAGGATCCCCACCCAGAGGGCTCTCTCATCAGGTGGGTATGCAGGCCGGTCTTGTGGCTGGGGAGACAGCCTCCACCTTGTCTTATGGACTTGGCTCCTGGGAGCTCAGCTAAATAACAGGAGAAGTCTGAAAACAAAACAAAACAAACCCCAAACCCACAAATTCAAGCCAGCACACTGGCTAGTGGGCCAGGCAGAAATGCACAGAGATCAGGTCTTTTGACACTGGGAGATGTCACCCTGACATCAGGGACCACTTCACACAGACCAGAAATCATCCACTGCTCTGTTCTCCAGCTACCTAAGGACTTTCTCCAAGCCTCTCAGTGCCTCTGCCCGCATCATGGACAGTCCTACAGGAGAATTCTAGAATACCGAGTCGAGTAGAACAATTTCCCCAGATAAACTACAACACTCTTTCTCTGCTAACAAAGAGAAAGCCAAGTAATGGACCTTGCTTCCTCCTTTTGCGTTGGCTCCCAGTAGGCTCCCAGTCAAATCTCACACTTATCCACCACCACTCCATCAGCCCTTACTGCTCACATCCTTGCTGCCTTCAACTTGTCTCAGCCCTCACTTAAAATTTCTGTTGGTTTAGGGGTACCTGACTGGCTCAGTCAGAAGAGCATCTGACTCTTGATCTCTGGGTCGTGAGTTTGAGCCCCACATTGTGTGTAAAGATTACTAAAAAATGAACTTAAAAAAAAAACCTTTTTGGGGGTCCCTGGGTGGCTCAGTCATTAAGCGTCTGCCTTGGGCTCGGGTCATGATCCCAGGGTCCTGGGATCGAGCCCCGCATGGGGCTCCCTGCTCGGCAGGGAGCCTGCTTCTCCCTCTCCCACTCCCCCTGCTTGTATTCCCTCTCTCACTGTGTCTCTCTCAGTGACATTATCTTTATTTAAAAGATAAATAAAATCTTTTAAAAAAAGAAAAAGAAACTTTTTTTTTCCTTTTGGTTTACTCTGGTCACACATGGCCTGTGTTGTAGATCATCTCAACTCCTTGTTGGAAGTAGGTGGTAGGTAAATAAACAATGAAGTTTCACTCAGGAAGGAGAGGTTGAAAGTGCAAAGTCCGGCCAACATTCTGGGGCTGTGGGAAATCCCCTTTTGATCACACCCTTGTACCCCAAATTACCTGAAAACAGAACAGGGCGCTTCTCTCCCCTCCCTGAAGCAGGAGGAACTGGAGCAGTCCCCACCCGTGGGCCTTGCTATGCCCTCACCCCTAGATCCAGCTCCCCTGGCAAACTCCGCAGCCTGAGGACAGGAAGAAACTGCTTCTTTGGTGCCTGTTTTTCTGCACCACAGTGGGTGGGGGCCTGCCTTCAGCTACTTTCTAGGGAGGGCAGGTGTTGAGGAGATCAGTTTCAGGAATTTAGCAGTCCAGGTGTCAGTCATAAGACCGGAGAACAGCTAAATTGGGCTCTCGAATCATCCCTACCCCGTTGTGCCTCGTGGCCCTGGTCTAGGGGCTTTAGCGAGATGTAGGAACAGAAGACCCCCATCCTGAGACAGCCAGTAGAGAACAGTGGTTAAAAGCATGGTTTGAGGGGCGCCTGGGTGGCTCCGTTGCTAAGTGTCTGCCTTCGGCTCGGGTCATGATCCCAGGGTCCTGGGATCGAGCCCCACATCGGGCTCCCGGCTCGGCAGGAGGCCTGCTTCTCCCTCTCCCGCTCCCCCTGCTTGTGTTCCCTCTCTCGCTGTGTCTCTCTCTGTCAAATAAATAAATCATGGGCGCCTGGGTGGCTCAGTTGGTTAAGCGACTGCCTTCGGCTCAGGTCATGATCCTGGAGTCCCAGGATCGAGTCCTGCATCGGGCTCCCTGCTCGGCGGGGAGCCTGCTTCTCCCTCTGACCCTCCCCCCTCGCATGTGCTCTCTCTGTCTCTGTCTCTCACTCTCTCAAAATAAATGAATAAATCTTTAAAAAAAAATAAATATAAATCAAATCTTAAAAAAAAAAAAAAAGCATGGTTTGAGAGTCACATGGACCTGGGTTTGAATCCCAACTCTGCCATTTCCTGGTCTCTGACCCCAGGCAAACCTCTGTGGGTCCCTGAGCGGCATTTTCCCTGACTGTGAAATGGGAGAATAACTGATGAGGCCAAGAGACAGGTCCCCATAGAGTACGCACTGAGGTTGGCATGTAGAGCTGCTCAACAGTCTCTGGGGAGAATACTGGTATTGGTGGAGGCTCACAGGGTGGGGGAAGGAGTGTGCGAGCCTCAGGGTTCCTCGCTGGCAGGGGCGTGGCCCTGGGGGGTGCCCCTGTTCTGTGGGACTCCCGTCCCCCAAAAGGCCTGCTGACTGTGCACAGGGGGCCAGGGCTATCCGCAGATGTCAGGGGGTCTTCTTAAAAGCCAGTGTTCTCAGCCGTTAAGAAGGATAAAGAGACCATAGGAAAACAGACTTTTGCCTAAGCACAGTCAGCATGAATCCAACTGAAAAAATCCCGACACGTGCCCCAAGCCCAGGGTGATGACTGCCCTGCCGCCACCAGCTGCCGCTGTCTCCATCTGCCATGCCATGAGGGTCCTCCTTCAAGCCTCTCTCCTGCTCGAGTCTCTTCTACCTTGAATGGTCTCCATTCACTCTCGCCTGTCCTTCCCCCAGCAAAATAAATGCCCCTTCTATTCCAGGAGCTGCCGGGGAAGTCCCTGGTTGACTTCTAGGGAAGTGTTCTTCAGAGTGTGAGCAGAGGACTCCACCTGCCCTGAATCAGCCCCAGGCTTGCTAAAGTGCAGGTGCCTGCGCGCTCCCTGTGACCTGCTCAGACAGAATCTCCATGGAGGGGCAGGGAATCTGTATTTCTAACAAGTTCCCCAGGTGATTTGGATGCACAGAAAATATAAAAACAAACCAACCAACAGTGATTTGTCTCGAGTCTTCACCGAGGGTCAAAGTCCAGCTAGGGATCGGCCTGGAAAATTCACGAAGTGATCTAACTGAAACAGCCTCCATCCCTGTGTGTCCCCCGCAGGACCAGCCGGGAGACCTGGATTCTCGTCTTGATCTTTTTTTTTTTTAAAGATTTTATTTATTTATTTGAGAGAGAGGGAATGAGAGACAGAGAGCATGAGAGGGAAGAGGGTCAGAGGTAGAAGCAGACTCCCTGCTGAGCAGGGAGCCCGATGTGGGACTCGATCCTGGGACTCCAGGATCATGACCTGAGCCGAAGGCAGTCGCTTAACCAACTGAGCCACCCAGGTGCCCTCTCGTCTTGATCTTATACCAATAAGCTGTGTTGCCTTGGACAAGTCACTTCTCCTCTCTGGGCCTCGGTTGTCTCACGGGCAAAGGGAAGGGCCAGCACTTGAGGGTCCCTGGGTCCATCCTGTTCCGACATGCTTGGAAATCCGGTTGGGACAGGCTTCTTTGTGGAGTGGGGAAGGAGAATGGAGGGGTGTAAGGGGCAAGTCCAGATGTCCCATCCCTGCCTTGATGGACAGTCAGCAATTGCCATTGATGTTCCAATGGGGGCCAAGGTCAGTATCTAAATGGTCTGGCCTAGTCAGGGACGGTGAGAAGCAATATCAATGTCCAGGCCATGGCAGAGTGGAACCAGGGGCAGTCTCCCATTGATCCTTGGGAAGAGGAGTGAGCACAGAGAGTGGGTCTGAATGTCAGAGCTCTGGCTTGGTAGACTGGCTCAGAACCAGGTTCTAGGGCCTTAAAGAATATTGGAGAGAAAATGGGAACGCCCAGGCAAGGGCGGGGGGACTGCAATTCAGGGGGTCCCCTGACAGGATATCTCCACCGCACAGCCCTGGGGAGTGCCATCTGACAGAATACGAGGTGCACGGTGCCCCCCAGAGCTATGCCACCCGGAGGGACATGCAGGGCCTGGGGACCGGGGACACAGTCATCCATCCTGGATCCTGAACTTGGAGCAGAGGACAAGCTCCAGGCCCACTCACTACTTTGGCCAGCTGGGGCCCAGCCAGCAGTGGCAGGGAAGGATGCTTCTCCACCCCTCCTGGTGGGAACAGGAGGCCTGAGCTCAGTGCCCGGATGGCCACAATAGGCTGAGGGTTGGGCGGGGGAGCAGTAACAGGCTCGACAGGAACTTTCCTCAGATCTACAATCTGCTCCTGCTAATTACAGGCGGCCCCACTCACTTCACCCTCTGGGGCCAGACTGCACAGCCCCTCCCCGTTGACTCAGGAGCACTGCCAACAGGAGGGAAGGGCCCACGGAAGGTTCCAGGCCGTTCAAAGGACTGGCCAACTGGGCTCAGGAGACTGGCCTTGTTTTGCTAGAATGGTTGAGAAAGAGCTTAGGATTCCAAAAGCAAACAAGGTTCAGTACCAGGCAGCGTACCAAGTGTTTTCACCAGCAATTACCTTAAACCTGAAACAACCCAGAGGTGATGTACACCATTATCGCCCTGGACACTCAAGGACTCGGGACTCAAGAAGTCACAGGGCTAACGAGAACCGGGGCGGGGCATCAACCACCTCACAGAGGATGGAATGGTCAGAAACGACCCGACCTGACCTGGGGCAGGACAACGGGGTTCAGCCTGGGCGAAGACTCGGGGCAGTGGGCAGCAGGTTTATAAGAGGCCAAGAGACTTTTCTATCTGATACTTCAAAAGGAACAGCAGCTCTCCACTTTCCCCGACTCACACTTCGGGAGGCTCACCCGATTCCCCAGAGTTCCAGAGAGAAGCTGCTGTGTCTTCTCTGTTCAACCCTTTAGAGACCTCCTAGATTCAGAGAGGGGCCAGGTCCCAACCTCTGTGCTCAGCGAGCTCCCCCCAGCCAAATGTCGAGGGCCCCCTGCATGACAGACAGCTACTCACAAACTTTCAAATTCTCTTTATTAAAAATCCTTTTTTTTTCCTTTTGTAAAAACAAACACTTGCGGTCAATTATACAGATCAGGAAAAGTGATGACGATTTATAAGACACTCAACAAATTCTAATACTTTACAAGTTCAAACTTAAATTAACTAGTGTTTTTCTTTTCCTCATAAGCTCAAAAAGCAAACTCTGGTCCAGTTCGAGTACAACCTAACAGATCACAGCCTCAGACTGTCCAAGGAAGGGACAGTAATGGCTGTCCTCACACCAACATCAAATCTACCAAATTCTTTGGGAATACTGCCTGTATATACTTTATTTTGGGTGTTTTACGATGAAAAGAAAACTACCTAGGCCTTTTGCTACCTTAACCCTGGGTACAAATGAATCTGTTGCTCAAGGTAGCAGATGCTCTTAAACAAGCTCTTTGGGAAGACACTTTGAAATCGTTGACAAACACTGAAGAAAAGCTTCAAAAAATAAGTATTTTCCTGGTTGCCTGTAATATTGCATTGTGTATGACACATGTACGAATAAAAAGTGCAAATTATAGAGTGGGTGAAGGACCATGCCAATGGAATTGTATAAAAATAAATATAAATAAATACAAATATATACACAAATGCAGAATCTTAGATGATTTTTAAAGTGAAGGTTCTGATTGGATGCAGAAAGCCTCTCCTCGATCCCTCCCAGGGGCTCTCACCAGCTGTCCAGTATGGAGAAGCTCAGTCTATCAGCAAGGGAACCATCCCATTACTTGGGAATGAGGCTGTTTGAACAGCCATCCTGATTCCATGGAAACGGTGCTGTCAGGGCAGGGAGCGGGGAGGAGCTGGCGGGGTCGGCTTTCACTTTGTGGGGAGAAAAGACTGCCAGCCTCTCTGAAAATGCTCAGTTCCAGCCTCCGGTGGTGGGGATAGGCTCTTCCCAGCAAGGTGCCCAGGGAGCTGGCCCTGGACATCCCCGGAGTGGGAAGGATGACAAATAGGGCCAGAGGTTTTCCCAGAAATGGGGGAGGCCGGTCTCCAGAACACCAGGTAAAAACCTGTGGAGGCAGCCTGAGCTGAGCTGCCATCTTCAGAGCCCACTCTCTTTGAGACACCAGCCTTTCCGAGGACCCCAGATGGCCTCACACCACAGTCAGTCTTCCTGCTTCCTCCAGCCCCTGACGGCGCGTGCCCAGGCTGGTTGGTTGGCCTCTGGTGCTGGCCCCTTCTCTGTTCTCTTTCGCAGGTTCCCTGCAACTCTCTCCTCACCAGTAACCATGTGCCCGAGGTTTACACAGGATCATTTTATGTCCTACATTTCTTCCTTCTCTGCGCCTCAGATTCACTGATAAAATGTCAGTGTCGAACTCAGATAATTTCTCTATTCTTCTGCCATTAGTGCAGAGGACAGAATGTGCAGTATACAGATCTACCATAAAAAAATCTTATCTACTATAAAAAATGCAAAAAATAATATAATACAAACAATCCCTTCCTAGTCTATCTATCTGCGGTCAGGAATAGAAACACAGGAACCATCTTCCCAGGGCTGAGCCAGGGAAGTAGCTCAGCTTGTGGAAACAGCACAAGGCTCCCCTCCGACCTTCTTGAGGTCTTCCTCAGGGCTATGACCAAGCCTCATTTCCCCCCAGCACCTGTGTCCCAAACGCTCCCAATGGAACATCAGACTCTCTAGTCTGGGGGCCTGAAGGCACTCACCTCCAGTATCAGAAAACCCTACAGGAAGAAGAGTTCTGTTCTTCGTGACATTCAACATCAAAGTGTGCACACAGGGGTCCTCTGAAATGCCCTTGGCCTCCTGCCCACCTACCAAGTCCTGGCAATCCTTAAATGCTGCTCTTCACTCCTGCAGCCTTGCTCTTCCCTTAGTTTCTCTCTCCACTGAGAGACCATTTTAAAAACCATCCCACTGAGAGGCTGCTGGAGCCCAGAGCGCAGGCACCAAGAACGAGTCGAGGACAGATGCCATTTCCCTGTTTTTATGTCTCTTGAGCCAGTGCCACACGGGGCTGGGAGGCCAACATTTGACCCAAGCCCGTACCAACTATTGTTTTGGCGGAAGGGAGAAGACACTACTGTTTTCATTTTTAATTGAAGTGAATCTATACCAAATTCATTGTCCAGGACAGAACAAAGCTTGGCACCTCCTGAAATCCTGAGGATGGAAATAAGTTTGGGGGGTGGGGAGGACTTAACAGAGCTTCCAAAACGAAGAGCTCTTTTCCTCCTCTGTGAAATTCATTGCTTTTATGTTAAGGCATGAATCTGGTGGACTTCTAGAGGAACTGAGAGGATGAAAGCGTTATTAAAAACGGGGGCTTTTCAAAAAGATGGTCCCGCTGGAGGAACTCCCAGCTTCTGCCAGCTGCTGGTCTGGGCCCCCCCCCCCCCCCGCCCAGGCCTGCAGGACCCGACACCTCCCCTGGCTCAGGACACCAGGTGCAGAAAACGCTCCAGGCCCCCAAAATGGGTCTTGACCCGGGAGTTTCCGGGAGATCTCTTCCTTGGTTGATCAGGCTGGCCTGACCTGTTCTGTCCCATCAAGAATTTGAACACTGTGAAAATCCCTGAGAAGTTGGGTTTTATGAAAAATAAATGACCCTTGGCACAGAAGGTGAGAGAGAGGGAGGGAGCGGGAAGAAGAGAGAAGCAAATTGAAGGAAACAAGAATCAGGGAGGTGGGGGGAGAGAGGGTGGCCCTCAGCCGCTGGACACATCAGGTAACAGCTTCACTGCAGAGACACTTCGAGGGCATTTTCACGAGTCTCCGGGGACAAGCCGAGGCAACATGGCCGGCCTGGTTTTCCTTCCTCTCTGGCTTTAGCTTCCATCGCTGAGGTCAGGAAGGCCCCACCTCGGCTCCCGGCTTCCCGCAGCGTCAAGGCTTCTTCCTCTCAAAGTGCGGCATGATTGCACCCTCCTCAGGCCTGGGGCTGCCGGCCCCCTCCGGCTCCTTGAGGCCCTGCTGGGCCAGCTGGGACAAGTACTTCTGCGGTGGGGAGAGAGGGGGGCAAAGGGAAGGGACAGGGTCAGCGGTGACCTGGCGGGAGAGGGGAGGGAAGGGGAGGGGAGGATGTACCTGGGCCGCTTCTCCCATCATGTCTCCCAGTGTGTGGGGCCCCCCCAACCCTCCCCAGTCCTTCTGGGGCTACAGGACCCATGCTAAGCTCCCTCCGGGCTGTCCTCGAAAACACATCCTAACAATGGGACCACTTCCAAAGCCCTTCTCCTGTGCAAGCGCTCTTCTCTTTCCTTATAGAAACTCACTGAATGCTCACAAGGACTCCACTTGTTTTCCAGAAGAGCCTCAGCGCCCCGGGGCATGTGTGCATGTGACAGGCAGGGGGGACCAGAGGCCAGGCGGACTGGGGCCGACCTACGGGGGGGGAGAGCAGCACTGCCCTGCGCGGATTGCCAAAGACGGGCTGCTGCCTCTCGTAGCCACCTGTTTCCTGGTGGGCAGAAGGCAGGCTGAGAGCCCGGAGGTCTGTCGCTGGATTCCTGTTCTGTAGCTGGGAGCTGCCTCATACCGCCCCCCGAATACTTGCTGCTATCACCACCGGCCCCCCGGCCACACGGCAGGCTGCCCCTGGGATTCTAGATTCCATGCAGAGACACAACTGGGGCCCCAGCGGGGTCCTCTGAAAGCCCAGGCAGCAGGGGGCAGTGCAAAGAGCACTGGATTAGGAGTCAGTGGGCAAGTGGTCACATGTGTGGGTTCTGCTGCCAGATGACCCGGGTTCAAATCCTAGCTCTCGGCAGGCAAGACACCCAGGATCTCTGACATCTATGCAGTGTGGCTAACAACAGGAACTACCACTGTAAGGCGGCTGTGAAGTCCACGGGAGGTACCGTAAGCACTCAGCACAGCGCCTGGCTCAGAATAAGTACCCGGTAATGCTGTCCTATATCATGAGGGGCATCGGCCTTCTGACCCTGGGAACGTACTCATCTTCTCTCTGCCTCTGACTCCTAATCTGGTAAACAGGAGGAATGGTGCCTTCCTCCTCCCAGGGTGATTTTGAGGGTCAGATGCCCTGCTCTCTCTAGAAGAAACTGGTTGGCTCTGAGAGGTGGGTGAGCCTGATGGGGAGAGCGGCAGACCAACTGTGGGTCCCTGAGGGTCAGGCTGCTGAGGGAGGGCCTAGTTTGTCCTCCGCCTCACCCCAGGAAGGGAAATGTGGGCTCACTCCTCTCTGGACCTGGAGCCAGGGAGGCATCTAGCTTTCCTATCTGACTCCCCCCGTTGTTCTGGGTCACTCAGGATGGGTTCTCTTCGGGTTATGACCAGCAGTGGGGGCCCAGCAGAGGCTGCACAGAGAGAAAGGGGGCTCCTCCCACCTGCTCCCCGCCTCAAAGAGCAATCCCTCACCCCCACCTCAAGGCCTGCTGGTGGTGCTAAGTTTACAAGCCACCTGACTTAAGTGTGAGCCAACACCTGCTGCTCGGGTTTGAATTCTTCACTTTTCACACATGTAACGTGGGGTAGTGTGAGGTGCGTGAGGCTGTGTGGACAAGAGACATTCTGTCAAGGCCACTGACAGAAACCTTATCTGAGAAGCCCGCGGTGGAGGCCCCCAGCTCCCCAACAGGTGTGCTGGAGAAACCTGAACTGCAGTTGGCGGGCCTTGAAAGGCTTAGCCCATGTCTGGCCCTGACGTGCCTGGGGACCACGGGAATGGCTCTGGCCTGCTCTGGGGAGGTGAGTCTGCCTGGGGGGTTGGCCCACAGGCCCAGAACACAGTGTAGTCCACTGTCCTGGAAAAAAAAAAATACAGGACTTAGAATCAGAGGCCCTGGCAAGTCTGGACTCATCCTAACTTCTTGAGTGATCTTGAGTTGTGTGGTCTCCTTGAGAACTACACAATCCAGCTGAGAATACCACATGAGATCAAGAGCTCTCACACTGAGGTATCAGAACCTGCTGTTTTTTTAAATGAGGATTTTCAGGCCCAGCCCTGGAGAGAATGAATAGCAGGTGTGGGGTGGGTCCAGGAAGCTGCATGTTTTAAAATTGCCAGCTGGTATGAGGACCACAGTTGGGGAAAATCAGGACCAGATGATCTCCAAGACCCCACCCCGCGCTGCCATTCTATAGGTTTTATCTTGTTGGGGTGGGGGATAATGATGTCTTCAGGGTAGATGGCCACCCTCCGCTGGCTCTGTAGAGCCCAGTCTGGATCCTTGGTCTGGTCAAGTCAGGCCTTCACTGCGCTCCCCCAGGAGAGGCCAGGACTTGGGCCCCAGGCCCCACAGCTTCCTTCATCACAGAGTGGCTGCTCCACAGACGGAAATCAAGAGGCTTAAATGACGAGTCCGGGCATAGCCAATGACAATCCCTTGCAGATGCTGACACAGGCCATGCCATTATGGGTCTTGGTTTGCAAGATCAGCTTAACAGGCTAAAAAAGGGCAAGTGATTAAGAATCAGGCAGTCTGTTTCCGGGCCTGGTAACTCACCATCTGCATGGCCTTGGACAAATCACATAGCTTCTCTGGGCCTCAGTTTCCTCAACAAAAAACAAGAGTTGGCCCATATCTGAGTCTCTTAACTAGGGATGCACAATGGAATCATATGGAGAACTTTCTCAAATTATGTATTCCTGGATCACCTCCCCCCATTCTACTGACTAGCTCACTTCATATATATATATATATATATATATATGTATGTATGTATGTATACTTTCAAAACACTGTCCAGGTGATTCTGTTTCACACCTCTGGTTGAAAAATCCTCGATCAGCCACTCTAACAATTTAACAGCAATGTCTGCTCTGGAGTTAGGACATGCTGCCACCACGAGGGTCTGCCCTAGGTGAGGTCTTATGTGCCAAAAAACTAGTCTGGCTCCTTGTAATAAAAACATAAGGTGCCTTGGAATACTTATCCCTGGGCATCTGATATACCATGCTTTCTATTAAGTTCCCGAAGGTCCCCCCCACCCCACCTGAAGTTGCAACATGCTGCATGTCAGTTAGGTATGTATTACAGAACAGTCTTTCATTGATTCTAAGAGGAGGTTTTCTTCCCCCACACATTAACATCTCTGAAACTGAGACGCATTTTACAATTGATGGAGTCTCACCATTTACTTTGCAACAATTTTTTTCCTATTGGTATCCAAAAAGTGGTAGTGTGTCTTATAACTGCTCGGACCTCGGATTGCATGAAACACAGTAGTATTTTTTATATGTCCCCTGTTACTATACCATAAAAGTTACTTATTTTATTTATCACTTATCTCCTACACTCAGATGGAAGCTCCAAGAGGGCAAGGGTTTTTGTCTTTTGCTTGTGTATGTGTTTATAATTTTTTAAAGTTTTATTTATTTGAGAAAGAGAGAGAGAGCAGGAGCAGGGGGAGGGAGCAGGGGGAGGGAGCAGAGGGAGAAGCAGACTCCTTGCCAAGCGGGGAGCCTGATGCAGGGTTCGATCCCAGGACCCTGAGATCACGACCTGGGCTGAAGGCAGACACTTAACTGACTAAGCCACCCAGGCACCCCTCTGTGTGTGTGTGTGTGTGTGTGTGTGTGTGTGTGTGTGTGTGTGTGTGTGTGTGGTTTTGTTGTTGTTTTATCTCCAGCACCTAGAACAGTGTCTGGTACATAGCATGCCTCTGATAAATAGTTGCAGTGCAGATGAACATTTGAATAGAACATAATGGTGATTTTTATTGCAGCAAACAGGGATACTGCATGGGGGGAACAGAAACAGAGAAATGCCTGCATCTAGAATATCCAGGTCTTGTGAAAAGGGGTCAGCCTCAAGCATGGACCGGGTGATCCCTAACTCAAGTTACTCAGACCAGGGGGAGAGGCAGATACCCCGAAACCCGCCCCCAACAGAATGCTGTAAGTACTCCAGGGGAGACAGATGTCCTGAGAGCACAGGGAAGGCACCAGCATGTGGAGCAGCAACCTGGGGGAGACGGGCCTGGGGAAAGAGCGGCTCTCCACATGGTGGAAGGACATCAACCGGGGAGCTCCCTGGTACTGGGCAAGGAAGGCTCCACGTACCTGTAAGTTCCTGTAGTGGACAGCACTGCGACAGTGGCTTGTCTTCGCCATCTCCTCGCTCGTGTAGAACAGCCCACACAGCTTACAGTAAAACCCAGTCCTGGGCACCACGAACTCCACCCCTGCAGGAGGTTGGGGGACGAACCGGCAGGAATTAGAAAGGCCACATGAGGCCCCTGTGGTCCTGCCAGGCGGCAGGTGGAAATGGGAGCACTGAGCTCCATCCCTCACTTGCTGTTGACTCTGGCTGGTTATTGAGCTTCTCCAAGCCTAGTTTCCTCATCTGCAAAGCAAGGCTGAGAACAGGGCTGACTCCATTCCCAGGTGGTTGTGAAGGAAGGGACATACTCCCTCAGGGGTGAGGGAGTGTTTCACAATTCTCTGCTCTGCAGCGGTTCCTGGGAATGGGGCCCGGACCCTCCCGTTATCAGCCTGCTTCCAGGGAAACGAGGAGGAAGCGTTCCATTTCTCCACGCTGCACCCCTCTCTCTCTAGCTGTCAGGGCCAGGATTCAGGAAGGATGCTGTCATTTTTGTGAGTTTTAGAATTATACTCATTAAAGAAAACTTTAAAAATACACAAAAGTGAGGAAAAATCACTTTAGAGTCATTCCAATCAAAACATTTTCTTCCATACTATCTCTATGTAGAGCTTTTTTTGGGTCAGGAGGCAGTTTTCATTGTACCCTAAGTATAGTTCTGTCTCCTCCCTTTTTCATGTAATCGTGTATCATAAACATCTTCCCATCGTCCAGTGTTTACATCTGAACCACCCAGTGATACCATTTTACTTATGGGATTTGCTAAACAGAAGTCACAGGATTCTGGGAGGCCTTCTGATTTTGCGGAAAGGAAAGGGTGGCCCGATGGCGAGAGAAGTGACGGTGTCACAGCCCAGAGGATGCATCTTTGAAGGCATGGTGGCTGCTCCAGCCTTCGCCAAGGTGTCTGGGGGTCACCGTTCTCCTCTTGAAGCCATGGTTGGCAGAGTGGAAAGAGCCCAGGTCTGAGAGGGCACAGACCAGACTCCAGTAAGAACACGTGGGAAGCTGGGGGGGAGTCAGAACTGTTAGCAGAAGAGCAGGGCATCAGGGCCGTGAAAAGCAGGGCCCCTTGGGGAACGGCGGGAATGGGCCGGCGGCTCCTGCTCTCAGGCTGGGGGGCTGGTGTGTGCGCGCCCGCACTTGGCTGCTCTGCTGCCCACCTGCTTAGCACCCGTGGCCCTGTGGGGGGCCAGGGGGGCTGCAGCGGGTGGAGGGGGGCCCAGGGCAGGGGGGCCCGCCCTCCAGGGGGACTGCGGCCACTTCTGGCAGAGAGGGAGACCGCCCAGGGCTCCATCAAGGCGCTGCGTGGGACCACAAGCCTGGGCTTCCTTCACTTCCCTCCTGCCGCGTCCTGTGGGACGGAGACCCTACCACGGAGTGGGTGCTTAGACTTGTAATTACAACTTTTTTTTCATTTCAAAAGAGCCACTTATCAGTGTGCAGCGGCCAGCCTGGACGGAGGCGGGAGCCCGGGAGGGCTGCCCAAGGCCTGCTTTGACTGATTGCTCCTCTGTGGTTCGGGCCTGGTTTTGGCAGCCTCCTCAGCCAGTTTTCTCTAACTGCCACGCAGCTCGCTGCCCTGCCCGCAGCAGCCCCCAGCAGGGAGGGGGCCTCTCTTGGGCCCGTTGCCCAGAAAGAGGCTGTGCCCTTGCCCTCCTCACCTTCCTCCCACCCCCACGGCAAAGGACTGAAAAGTGGTCCCTGCTCTGCCTGCGGGTGGCCGGCTGGCCCCTCCACCTCACTCATAGGCCCACGGCAGAGGAACCGTAAGCAAGGCCTGCCTTGGTCCTCTGTTCCCACAGAACAGTTCTCCCCAGCCTGCTCTGTACGGAGATGTCCACACAAGACAAGATAAAGGCCACTGGGAGACGAGACGCACCACCCGGAGGCCACAGGGAGCAGACCCAAGCCTGCGATCCCAGCTGCTCCCTCTATCCTGCCCCAGGCCCTGCAGGAGGGGCCTGTGGGTGGTCCCAGCAAAGAAACCTTGGGGTTTCATGGCAGGGCCCTGGTAAGGCCTCCAGTGTCCTCCAGGTTTTCCAAGAGGCCTTCTAGCCCATGTCCTGGGTCCCCAAGAAGGGGCGCCAGTGCCTCAGAAGCCACCACAGAGCATGAAGCAGGGCCTGAGCTGTGGGCCCTTTCGACCCAAGCGGCACAGCGACCATGTGAGGGGTTCTGGGTGAGATTTCACTGGAACAAAGGTGTCCACTGCCAAAAAAAAAAAAAAAAAGGCTTGGAAGCCACAGTATAGTGGAGAGAAAATGGAATTTAGAGTCCGAAAGATCTAGCTCTTTTACATACACTGTGTGACTGTGGGTACATTATTTAAACTCTCTGAGATTAGCCCCCTCATCTATAAAATAGAAATGATACTCCCACAAACGGTGTTATCATTTTGCCTGGTGCTCAAAAAATATTCATTTCCTGCCATGTGTTAAACATTTCTCCACAGAGGCCTTCTTGCCCTCTAACCCGGGGCCGCCTGGAGAGCTCGGGCTCCAAAGGTGGGCAGCAACTCTTCCCTGTCCGTGTCTGATGCCCAGCGGCCGTCAGGCAGTACCAGGTGCTTAAAAGCACTGAGGAAGGAGAAGTCTGAGGAGGATCCCCAAACGCCTGGCAAACCCCCCCTCCCCCGCCCAGTTACCGGGAGTTGCCATGGGCACCACATGCCAACACCACCTCAGGATGCCTCTGGAATGGGAGGGCCAGAAGTGAAGAAAACTGTCACTGCCCCAACCCATCTGGAGCCACTGGGTCCTCCCATTTTTCAGCCTCTATTAAGCATGACAATTAAAGCTGTATTTGCTTTCTAATAATAGCTCCTGGGCCGGGTAATTATAACTCCACCATCCTAGCAAATCCTGTGATGGGTGGAGGGGGAGCTTGCGTTTTGCAGGCAATGCCCTTTGATTCTGGAAGCGCAGACCTTGGCAGGCTCAGGCTGGCCGGGGTCACTCAGAGCTGGCCTCAAACCCATGGGGCCGTGTGCCCTCTCTCTACTCCCCCGACCCCATGTCCACTCCATTCCCCGAGCACTGGGATCTCACCTCCCTTTACTCTGGGTCCTTGGCACTCCCCATTTGGCTCCCTGCTCTCCACAGGGACAAAGCCTGAAGGCTGTTCCCCCCCTCCCTAGAAGTCTCTGCAGGAGTGCTGGATTCTGGAGCATAAGGGGCATGCAGCCCCAGTGAGAGGAAAAAGTAGGGCTCAATAATTACTTCATGAATGAGTAGTAGCAACAGAGAATCCTCCTAGAAGACACTAAGACGTGACACGTATTCATTCATTTCCTCCTCAAACTAACTATACATGGTAGGCTTCTATTACTACCCTTAGTTATTGATGAAGAAAGTCAATAAATCAATGAGGAGAGCTGAAAAGGGTCGCTCTTTGTCCCCTAGCCAGCTGAGATATAAACCTGGGGAATCAGATTCCACAGTCTGTGCTCTTAGCCACTGCGCAAAAATTGCCTTTCCTACATTGTGCTTCCTGAACCAGAGAGACAGGAGGGCAGAGTGGTCTCAGATTGGAAACCCGGAGCTCTGACCTGACCTTGCTGTGCGACCTTGGGTAAGTATCTGCACTTGTTTCCTCTCTTGTCAAATGTGGAGAATGGTGCCATACCCCCACCCCCTAAGATCAATAAGATAATGGGTCTCAAAGCTCATCGAAGACTACATGCAATACAAAAGCACAATCTGTTACAGCCCCAAACTGGAAACAACCCAAATGCCCATCAAGGGCTCAAAATAATTACGCTGAGTGAAAGAAGTCAGGCAAAAACACTATAGTCCAGATGATTCCCTTTGGATTCAAACTCATATTTAGTGACAGAAAGCAAATCAGTGGTTCCCTGGGGACTGAGGTGTGGGGAGGGAGGAAAGACAAAGGAGCATCAGGAAACTTGGGAGGTGACAAATACGTTCACTATGTCACTGTGGTAATTAGTCTCCCAGGTGTACACATATGTCCAAACTGATCAACCATACACTTTAGACACGTGCACTTCTTTAACATCAATTATACTTCATTAGAACTGTTTTTAAAAAGCAGAACGAGATACCATTTTCCTAACAGTTTGGTAAAGATTCAAAACTGATGACATCCAAAGTTGGTAAGGAAGCAGAGAATGAGAATTCTCACTCTGGCAGGGAAAACTGGTATAAACTTTTTGGAGTGCAATTTGGCAGCAATTATGAAAATATGAACTGCAAATATACATCACACCACAACCCCCACCCCCCGCTCCCAGTCTAGGATGCTGTCCTGCAGAAACCCTGGCAGGCACACAAAGGTGACAGCATGTTTGGAAGGCAGCAGAGCATAGAGGAAGCATGGTCCTATGAGTCAAACTACTGGGATTTGAATCCTGACTCCAGTCTTTGCGAATCATCAGCTTTGTAACCCTGCATCTCAGATTTCGAACTTATAAAATAAGGATAAAAATATTATCTACCTCATAGGTGTTTTGAGAGAGTTAAATAATGAGGTAAGCACTAGAAATGGTGCTTGCATGGTAAATGAGAAACATAAAAGCTTAACTATTACAGCATTTTAATAATGGGGAAAAACTGAAAACATGCTAAATGTTCACCAGTAGAGAAATGGATAAGTAATTTACGGTACATCTTTTAGGGTGCAATATCTGCAATCGTTAAGAAGAATGCATTGTCTGTGTACTGACTTGAAGAGGTCTCTGAGTCCCACTGTTAAGTTAAAAAAGCAAATTGTAGAACATTCTGTGTATGGTGTGACCTAGTCTCCATGGGTATGACCGTGACTACCTCTGGAGCTGGGGGAGAAACTGGAGTGAAGAGATACAACATTTAACATTGACTTTACATGGCTCTTATTTTTTACACTTGTCATAATAATCTATCACACTTTTTGGAATGAAAAACAATTTTTAAAAACATAAATGACAAGGTGGCGGAACTTATTAATTTTACTTGTGTGGGTCACACAGATTCCAAGTTCTTGGATGCCAAGAGACTTGTGTTACATTTCTCAACCGCCCCAGAGTGCCTTGCACGGTGCCATGTTGTCTAGAAAGTGCTGCTCAGTAAAAATGGGTACCTTATGAAAATGGAACATTTGGAGGGCAGAAACAGTAATAAATGTTTAAAAGGAGATGAAAAGAAAGAGAAACCCGATGGAAAGGGTGAGCCTCCATATTGACCAGCCCCTCCCTGAGTAAGCAGACGTGTGGTCATCGGTCCTCACATAACCCGTTCTTCTCGTGCTTCCTTGGGACGCTTTCCCAAAGGATGCCTTCCTAAGCTCTCTCTCCAGTGGCTGTTACTACTCCTTTGTCTCATTGCTTTCCAACCTCTCAGAGTCAATGCAAAGACTCAAAGACAACGTGGAGTGGGAGTCACCGGGTTAGCAGTGGTTATCAGAAGCTCCCAGGGCACTTTATTGAAGTAACTTCACTCCTTACCCTGAGGTTCTAGTTCACTCTCCCCTTTGAAAATGTGTCCTAGGTGATTCTATTATTAACCTCCCTTCCTGCACCTGCCCCCACCACTTCCACTACTGAAAATTCCACTATAGAATTGATCTGATTCATTTCCATATTACCGGTGAAAAAAACCAAGGCTCAGGAACCCCAGTGAGGCCTCTGCATTTGCACAGTCCCTGCCCAAAGCCTGAGCCACCTCCTTCTCAGTGCCTCCCACCAGCTGCGTCCCTTTACCCCCAATTTCCATTCTGCCTCTGGCTGGGTTGCCTTCTCTGGCCAGGTGGGTTCTGATAGTACCTTCCATTCCCAGGGCCTCCGAGAAAAGTATTTTTACATCTCTCTCTCTCCCTTTTTATTGACATGTTAATAAAGGACTTATAGGGACTGGAAAAAATAAAAACCAAAATACATTCCTGGGTATGACTTGTCTGAGGTCATGCAGTCATCCAATAAGTGAAACAGGAAGGAAAGGGGCCCAGGTCTCTCTCTGTTCAATGCTCCCTCTACCAAATATAGAGTGTCTCCTCAAATGCAGTGTCTTCAGCATCATTGCCTCAGAGAAGCTGGTCCTTCAAAGAGGAAAAAAAAATGTAGCACTGTCTTGGAAAGGGCTGGGGCAAGGAGGGTAGGGAAGCCAGGAGCAGAAGAGGTTCATTTCTGTTGACTTTGGGCGGCCACTGGGGCCTCTGATCTCTGCCTGAATAAAGGCCGTGTGGTCAGGAATAAAGCATTCCTGAACAGGGAAAGCGAGTTTCTCTTTGCTCTGGCTCTCAGGGCAGTACTGTTCAGGGCCTGACGTCATGAGGTATCTGCTCTATCGGGAGACTGAAATTGCAAGAAACCTTAAAGATACGCACCATACCTATCCCGGTTATTACATCCGACATTAAACACAACAACAAAATGACAAAAAAGCCCTCGGGACCTCTTAGATGTTACCATGGCGCTATCATTTCCTGGAGCTGAATGCTCAGGAAGGACTGTGTACTTCACCTACCTAGAGGAATGCTAAGTTCACTGAACACATCCTCTGGTTCCCAGGAAGGCAAAGAGAGGGGCTGTTTCAGCTCCACCTCGGTGTATTCCAGTGACCTCACGTCCAGAGATTTCATTTCCACGTACTTGGGGTTGTCTGCAAAACATGGGCCAAGGTAGAGAACTAAGGAAGCACAATGTACTTCAAAGACCCTCTGCCATCTATTCTTGCACTTTGTGCTCAGGCATGGTCCCTCACACTGCTTAATAACATGCAGCGAGGGTGAGGACTGCTAATTAGAGCAAAACACTGTAATTGAGAGTTTGTTCCCCTGCCAAAAGAATGCCCCCCACACACGAACCCTCGGCAACTCCGCGCCTTGGGTCCGTGGGGGATGGGCTGCTGCCTCCTTCGGTTGGGATGATCCCCGCCTTGCCCCCCAACTCAGAAATCACTCCGTCTCCGCAGGCAGGAGGATGACCGGCGGCCAAACACTGTGCTGACGTGTCTAGGCACACAGGTTGGCGCAAAAGGCAATGCCACGTTCACCCCAAGCTTGTTGAGCGGTGTTATTAAATATGAGCTCCAAACACTGAGTAAGCTAGTCGGCCATAAACACCAGTGCGTGTTGAGACCTATACGGCAAAATAAAGGGGTTCAATCGGGGCACGGTGAACGTTTCGCTCCTTCTCTAGTCCTGCCTTCTGGAGACCCAGCCCAGGCCTCCCCGTTGCTCTGGCAACAAGGCAGGTGCTCAGGGCAGTTTCCATGGAGACTTGCAGGTGAAAAACAGCTCGGGTCAGCCCGCCATGCAGGAGAGCCCGAGCCTCCAGCAGCCCGACAGGCTCGTGCCAGCCACAGGGCGCTGGGCAGAAGGTTTCTTTTCAAGCCTTTACTCCACGGTTTCTGTCCCCGACTCTGGTCCCCCTCCCCGCCACCTTCAACGTGCCGCAGGCCCTCTGGGGGAGGAAGCGCTAGTTATTTTCCCGCGGAGAAGGCTGAGGGCTCCTCCTCCCTGCACCGCAGCCCTTGCCGGATCTTTGTTCCCACTTGGCAGAGAAGACAGGGCTTAGCCTATTTTAAACTCTGTCTCTCATGATGGCATAGTGCCGGGCACCCACACAGCATCACCTGCAGCGGAGACGGAGGACAGCCTGGGACAGGCCTCGCCTCCCCATCAGGCCATGGAGACTGAGGGGGTCTGTGCCGGGAGCCAGGGGAACGGGCTGTACCCCCTGGGAGCCCCCCCGCCCCCCGTCCCACCCGCTGCCCGCTCGGTGCTCCTTTCTCGCCTCCTGCTCTCCTGACCCCTCCCCCGGGCTTCACAGGAGTAACAGCCCGGGCGGTCCGCCCTTGGGCAGGCTTGAGAGGCCGTCTCCTGATCCAAGGAACCAGGGCCCCTTGGCCTGATAATTCAAAGCTTTCGCTGATTTTAGTTGTCAGAGTCCATCTGGGCTCCCGTAAATTCAGAGAAGTCTATCCTGTCTGAGTTTGCTTCTCAGAAAACATGTGGCCTCCTATCTGATTTCCTTTATACCATTTGCCGAGAAGCGCTAACCGTTTAACCAAGCCTTTGGGAGCTGGCTTTCTGCACCAGCTTGAATGCTGGTTGAAACCGTGCTCGTGTTCGTTCCAGCCTGCACGTGCCTGCACACCTCCCTAGGTGAGCAGTGGTCCCATCAACCCAACCGCACGGGAGAAAAGGGAGGTAGTTACCCTGGGTCGACACTCCTTGGCAAGCCTGGCTTTGGAGGTTGGTGTCGGTGCGAGGACTGGCTTTCCCCTCCAGGGGGTTGCCTTCACAAGCCCCGTCTTCGGGGGTCCCCCTGGCCTTGCAGTCATCGAGAGGTGGGCTAGGCTGCCGGGCCCCCTCCTCCGCTGGCTCCGGGGAAGACATTTGCTGGAGTGGAGGGGCCAGACGCACATCGGAGTGCTCCCCTCCCTCTGCCTGCTCCTCGTAGCAACCTGAACCCTCCAGTGAGAGGCCTGTCTTACGTTCAGCTGGCTTCCGCTCAGCGTCCAGATTTAGGCCAGGCATTTCTACGTCCATGTCACTGCGACAGCTCGTGGGGGTAGAAGGCAGGTCTTTGGGTGTCTTGAGGCTGATTTCCGTGGCCCCGTTCCCTACGGGCTTCACTCCCTCATTGGTGAAATCCTTGGCTATGTCTAGGTCTAAGGTGGTCATCACACAGGGACATACTTCTGGGCAGATTTTATCCTTCTGGTCAATGGGCACAATTTCTTCCAGTTCTGGGATGTCTGGTTCCATAATAAAATCTTCCTCCTCGCCAACCTCGTCCACCGTAACAAGCTCCTCCATGTTGGTGGGGTACCAGCTCTCCCCTTCGGCCTCACTTCCACTCTCCCACTCTTGCTCCTGAACAAACATGCAGAAGAAAGGTCAGAGAGTGATGGAGGAGCAGGTCTTGGTATTCAACCAGAGGGCACAAACCTTGACCACTGGGCCCCTCTAATCAGAAAGATCCTGAGCACTCAGACTTCTGCCTGGGAACGCTTCCTGGGTAATCAGGAGCTGCAAACCACTCAAGTCCCACATCGCTGATACATCCCTAGGATGAGGCTCAAAAACAGCATTTAGAATCAGCCCTTAATGATGAATCTACCACGTTTAAAATGGCACAAAGAATTTCAAACCCTGGTGTATAATGGGTGCTCAATAAAGTTTTCAAATGAATGAATGATAAAGTCATAAACTCTAAATAAATCAACTGGCTGGAGCTATTGCCTTGCATGAAGGCCATAAATGGAACTGTAGCAAAGTCCCCCTCAAAGGTCCCCCAAGCTCCTTTCCCACAAGGGTGCAACTTTCATAGCCATGGCTCACACTTGGCCCCTCCTGAAACTCTGTCATGTCCCCAGGAGCCAGATTTCGGAGATCAGCCCCCTCGCTAGCGATACTCATCTCTCCACCTCTCCTGACCAGAAAGGCACAGAGCTGGCTGCGTTCCAAACACGTTTCTTTTTGCTGAGGCAGCCACAGCACTATAACTGGATTTTTTTATTTTAATTAAGTAAAATAATCTTTACAAGCGCAGATGTTTTGTTAATCCCAGGGTCTGGGCATGCTGAGGTCAGGGCCCTAGCTTGAGCATCCGAAGCTCCCCTCTTCCCCCAGCCCCTCCCAAGGGAACTATTCTGGGAGCCTGGCTCTGAAGCCTGAGTCTTTTTCGGGCACATGTTTTCTCTGACGAGTGCAGCCAAGGTGCTGGAGACTGAGGCAGAGCCCAGGCATGTAGTAAAGATCTCCTTAATAAAGACCGCAGAGATCCCAGGCAAAACCATTCTTCCAAGAAGTGCTGGCTTCATTCGTGGCAGCCCAGGTGGGGTCTTGGACACAGCCCATGCAACGAGTGGGGCATCCTAGGGCAGGATGGGGATGCCTGAGACGCGGTGCCTATGGGCCGTCATGCAAATGTGGCGGTCCTGCCAGCACCTGGGACCAAATTTACCTTCTTTGTCCTTGTGTCTTCTGCATCCGAGGACTCTGTTCCTTTCTCCTGCCTGGCCGCTGATGAGGTGCTTTCTTCCATGCCCTCCTGCTCTTGTTTTCCAGCCTTACCAAAAAAGAACAGAACAAACCAAATCAACGGTGAGCAGGGGCAGAGGAGAGAGGGAGTGCCAAGAGAGAAAACAATATAGCTAACGGTCATCAGGTGTGTCTCACAGGCACATTTCCTTAAGCCTCACCAAACCCCTCGGAGGCAGATGCCTTGCCTGTTATAGATGAGGAAATGAAGGATCAGAGAGGTTAAGTAACTTGCTCAAGTCACACAGACAAGTGGAGGCATGGAAATGTCTCAGTGGTTGGACTGATATCTTTAGTGGGGCAGAAATCTCTGGCAAACTGGGTGTTTTTGCAGTTGTGAAACCTACAGGCAGGGAGGGTGAGTAAAGGGACCAAGGGCAAACTGGTCCGGGGGTTGACAACCATCGTGGTGACATCTCCCCAAAAAGATCTGTTTTGGCCATAAAAATCACATCCAGGCCACTTATGGGTAGGAAGTGGGTTGTTAGTCAACCAGTGCCCCCCTTACCCCTTTTTTGTCCTCTCTCTGACCTAGAGCTACAGCCCAAATTAGCAACCCCCTCCCTTCTTCCTTCCTCCTAGTCCCTCCCGCAAATTCAGTCCCTCATGAGAGTTAGTGCTCATGTCTGAGAAATTGAACAACTGAAAGCAGGTGTGTTTGGTTTGGGAAATTAGGGTCTCTGGCCAGCCTGAGAACTGGGGTCAGCAATCTATCATCCTTAAGCCAATCTGAACCAGTGCCTCTTTTTATATAATCTGTGAATTAACAAGGCTTTTCAAATTTTAAATAGTTGCATTTTAAATGACTACATAAGTACCCACATAATATCTTCACTTTGGCTTCTTGGCCCACATAGCCTAAAATATTTACTGTCTGGTGCTTTGTAGGAAAAGTTTGCCAACCCCCATTTTAGAAGTTTTGGGGGGATATTCTCCCATGACTTCAACTTTGGCCACCAAATCAATGACTCTTTCTGGAGTTTCTCAAGGGCACATTGCATTTTCTCAACAATTTTGGCTGAGGTTGGCTCTAAGTAAATGACTCTAGTTCTGATTTCTTCTGAGCAGACACACCCCTCTTGAGTTGACAAGGAGCCAGCTGGGGCAGGAGCTCAGGGCTGACTGGTTTAACCAGTTATTACCAGACAGGGGAAGAGAGTTGAAATCCTTATGTCCTTGCTCTTTCTGGCATTTGGAGCAGAAGATTCCACTGTAAGCTGTGCTCTAGTCTTCTAAGCTAACCCAAGTGCAAAGCAGCTCCAAATGCCTTTTTAGCCATCAGAATCCATAGTGTCTACCAACAGGAGACCTCTTTCTTTATTTTTTCTCCCTGAATAAACTATCTATGGCCCTCCCTTTACCCTCCCCAAGCAATTCCTACAGCCACACTCCTAGGTCAACACAATAGAGGACTGCCCTCCCGCCCCCACCAAGTCCAAACTGGGAGAGGCGGGGACAGCCTGGCTGGCGGGAAGCATCTTGCCAGTAGGATCCTGGTGCTTCCTCCCTGCAGACAAAGGAAACGGAGCAGTGCCTTCAGTGCACCCTGTGCCCTGGGATCATGTGAGAGTAGCAGCTTAAGGGAAACCAACAAATGCAACCAATGCACCCAGGTGTCCACACCAGCTCACAGATGAAGAAATTAGGTCTTAACTGTTACAAGCAGAGCTCTGCCTCCACAGGGCTAGGGCTATTGATAAACCACCTCCTAACTGTTCTCCCCCTTCTGCTCTGTGGCCTCCTCCCAAGTCTATTCTCCCCAAGGCAATCAAGAATGATCACTCCAAAATGCAAACACTATCATAACCTCACTGCACCTTCTTGCTTAAATATTTCATTTGCTTCCCCTTGCACTTGGGATGAAGACAAAAATCTGTAACCTGCCTACAAGGCCTTGCATGATATGACCCCGTCGACAAACCAGACATACCTCCCACCATTCTAACCCTGGCTGTCTCTGTTCCAGCAACACTGGACTCCAGCCACAGGGCCTTTGCACATGTTGTTCTATCTGTTCTCCTTCCTTTTCACTCAGTGAAACCTACCATTCCTTCAAATCGCAACAGTCCCATCCTAAGCCAGGGAAGCCTCTTGATTCATCACAGGCATTAACAGCACTGTATACCTCCATCGCCTTCTTAGCACTCAACATGCATGCTCTTCTACTCATGTGAGCAATTGATTAGTATGTCTTTCCACTAAACCATGAGCTTCAGGAGATCAGGGGTCATTTCAGCCTTCACTCAGAACTGTAGTCCTAGTGCTAGGTGCTCTGTGGGCATCAGTCAATAGAAGAATGGAGACCTGAAGGCTTGAGGGGGGGGGGTGTAGTGTTAACTAGCTCACACCTGCCTCTGGCATGCTTGGGTCTCTGTCTAGGCTCCGAACTAAGCATAAATAGGTTTTCTATTTCTCCCTCCTATGGACTGTTTATACTGGGGGCTGCATCCTAGGGACCCCTGGGCTCCATCTGGCCCACAGACATGTTTCGGCCTATACAGTTTCTAAAATGTGGGAAATTTCAGATATCTGGACTTTGGTGCTGCTCCTCAAAAAGTGGGGGTTCTAACAGCACAGGGCATGCAGTCCTGAATGGTAGCCATAAAATGGAGCTGAGCAGTGGCTAACTGCCCCCAACAGACAGGTACCTCCTCCGTGGTCTGCCATGACCCCTTCTCCCCACGTTGGCTTCACTCCTATTATCTGTTCTATATCCCCTGCCTGGCTTCCCTTCTCCAGGCACCTGGGTCTGTAACCCTTGATCGCCCTTCTTTCCCATGTTCACCATACTCAGCGACTTGATTTCTCTCCTTCTTTCTGTGGTCTTGTGGTCAAGGCTGGGCCCCACGTGTGGACCTGGCCACCCACCAACACTGAGCAGCACACACACTGGCCTCTCCAGCACAGGCATTTTCTCTAGAGATCTTAGAAATTTCAAATGAGCACAAGCTCATTAAAGTCCTATGACAGCCTTGTGATCACACTCATTTCACAAATGAGAAAACTGAGGCAGAGCAGAAGAGGGTGTGACCTGGTTCTCAGAAGCCTGGCCTGTCTCCAGGGTCCGGGTTCAGTCATTCCTTTCTTCCTCCAACAAATACTTACTGAACACCCGCTCTGTGTCAAGCCCTGATCTAGTGAGCACTGCAGACAAAAATTCCTGCCCTTGTGGAGGTTACCTCTCGGGGGGGGTGGGGGGGGGGTGGAAGAGACAGACACTAAATAAAGACAGACATCAAGGGATAGTTTGGACCAGGAAAGGTGAGCAGAGAAGGGAAGCAGGTTGCGACATTGTGGTTTTATGTAGAGGTGTTTCTGGCCAGGAATATACTTGAGGTAAGCGTGACAAGTAAACACAAAGGAGGGGAGGAGGGAGCCAGGTAGACTTCAGCGGGGCGGGGCGCCTAGGCAGGTGAACACATGTAAAGGCCCTGTGGTGGGCGGAGCCCTTCCAGCTCCAAGTTCAGTCACTGAACTCATCTGACTCCTGGGGCAGGCCTGGGGGGTTGGGGTTGTTCTCAAGATTGTGATATACAGTTTGAGATCCGTGAGGAAGACTTTGTTCTGCTGATATTCCACCAACTGGTTTTGGGCTTCCTGGCTCCAAAACCACAGAAACAATCCGTTGGGGACCCCAACAAGTCCCTACTGACCCCACTCTAGGGCTATTAGAGGCAGAAGCAGCCAGAGAGACAGAATTTGGGGAAGCACATGGGGCTTTCTGGGCATCTTTTTTTGCATCAGGGCTCTGGGGAGGACCCACAGTATGTGTCACCTTAAAAGGGCAAACCGATAAAAGAAAGTGGGTAAAACAGTAGGAGCAGTAAGCTTACTGAAGAGGAATAGCAGAAGTATGGGTAGGATTGGGAGGGGGCAGCTCCACCCCTTTGCCATGGGGACACAGGGTTTGAGGCTGGTGGCATGTGTATGAGGTCCAGGCTGGAGCCCCTGCCCGAGGGGTTGTTGCTCTCTGCCCCTCTGAGCCTCTTCTTGAGAGGATGGGCACTGACCCATCATTAGGCCCTTAGATCCCTCCAAGCATAGACACACTTCTTAAAAACATCTCTGGCTCACAGGTCCTTGGGACCCAGTTCAAGTCCTCAGTGAGGCACACGAGGGTCTTCCTGGGCCTACCCAGGTCCCTAATCTCATCTCTTGAGCTCCCCCTGCTATTCCAGTCAGGAGAAACTGTGGCAGACTTTGAGAATGAGCAAAAAGACAACAGGGTGTTCTTTCCATGGAATGCTGGGCAGTTCGTTGTCCAGCACACCCCTCCAGGAGGTCTGGTCCCACAGGAGTCTGCACTTTTTGTTATCATGAGCTGAACTATTTTACAACCCCGTAAACTGCAGAAGACGAAGAGTAGTGCAAGTGATTCTCGTTCATAGAGATGCAAAGGAATTTTATCTGGTGGAGACGCCACTGGAAGAGGCCAGTTTTTGATCTATTAGCAAATTCACTTCCGCGTACCTGATCGCCTCTCCCTGTTGCCTGCTCTCTGGATTCTCCTCTAGACCAGCGTTTACATCTTCCTGGCTCCCTCATTAATTCGTGAGTTAAATAACATCTTTGACATGTATTCATTTTCTGTTTGCACGAGAGCCATGATTTTACTTTTTAAAGACGTTCTTCTTTAATATGGCCTAAAGATGCTGCCACGCTGAGTACTTGCAGGTTCTTTTTTTTTTTTTTTTTTAAGATTTTATTCATTTATTTGACAGAGAGAGACACAGCGAGAGAGGGAACACAAGCAGGGGGAGTGGGAGAGGGAGAAGCAGGCTTCCTGCTGAGCAGAGAGCCCGATGTGGGGCTCGATCCCAGGACCCTGGGATCATGACTGGAGCCGAAGGCAGACGCTTAACAACTGAGCCACCCAGGCGCCCCATTTGCAGGTTCTTGAAAACAGTCTTCCCTTCTCACTTTTGCCCTCGCTGCTTCCCAGATGGCTTTTTCCCCCCACTTTCAATGCCCAGCTCACATGTCACCTCCTCTGTGAAGCTCCCCCCTCTCCTTGCACAGAGGGAAGGCCCCCGGAGCAGCTCATCCACTACTCTGCTCCAGCATGGGCCCCACTGAATGTCAATCATTTTGTAGCTCTCCTTCCACCATTAGACCTGGGTCTCCACCACAGCATGGACCTTGTCCCATTCACCTCCGGACTACCCGCCTCCGCCCCACGCTGTGCCTGACACACTGCCTGGCCAAATAGCAAAGTGCATATGGGAGTAAATGCAGTAGTGGACAAAAGGGTGACTCTTCAGTGTCCGTGGAGTTGAGAATTGGGCTCTTCTTTCGACTTAGTCCCTGTCACCAAGTCCTGGGTCAGACTAGGACATATGCATGTAGGATTTTTAAAATTGGGTTCTTTATGCAGACCCGCCCTGCTCCCCAACCTCCATTATCCCGCTCCTACTTAAATGGAGGTGGTTTGGGCAAGAAGGAAGTATAAGCCCAGTGAGAGTGTGAATTTTGTACCCAGAGTCCTCACGACGCACCATGTGAACTGAAGTTATGCAGTACATTATAAGCCCTTTCTGACACGTGGATGAAAGGTACCAGCCAACTGCCGAGCACTTTTATTACAGTGGAAGTAAAGCTCTGGACAGTGTCCAGAGCACCACACCAAGCCCTGGACACCCAGGGCATGTTAGAGGGTGGTGGCTGCTTCTCTTTACCACCTCGCCTCAAACTCCAGGGTCGGCAGATGCTTTTGGCACGAGAAAGGATGGATCAGACCAAAGATCTCATCTCCCTGGGCGGAGTCTGTGGGTGCAAACTCCGTGGGGCCCCTCTTCCCCGGACACACACAGGACCACAGAAGGCCTTTGCATCACATCGCCGCCTAACTTCCAGCAAAGGGCGCAGCGTGCCGAGGGATTTGGAGCCCCATCGCTCTGCTGTTTCTGGACTGTGTGTCCTTGGGCAACTAACGTGGGCTCTCTGTGCCTCAGTTCCCTCATCTATAGCCACAGTAGTGTTAGTACCAATGTTACCTCATACGGTTGCTGTGAAGATTAAATACCTTGATTGAGATAAGGTGTTTAGTCCAGTGCCTGGCACGGAGTCAACTTTCAGTAACTGTTTCATTCACTCATTCAAGGCGCATCATCATTATATTAGTACTGCCCTGCTCGGGAACCTGCCTCTCCTTACCTGGGGAAGAGACTGCGTCATTACCTCGTTCCCCACCATCCTGCTTTCTTTTCGGTCGTCAGCTCCTCCTTGGTCTCTGTCGGGTCTCTTGGTTCTGTTTTTCTCACTCTGCTTAGACTTGGTGCTCTCAGGGACACTAGTGACCCTCGGCTCCAGCCCGTCTTCCTTGCCTGAGTCCTCGGGGTGGGGGTGTCTGCTGTCCCGCAGTCTGGCCTCCTCTTTCCTCCTGGACCTCCCGGGAGCGTCCTGCTGCTGCTTTCCATACTTGTCCGATTTGCCTTTGGGCTCCTTCCGGTAGTAGCCGTCTTCTCGGCTTTTGTAGCCCGATGCAGAGTGGAGCAGGGTGGGGGACCCGGGCCTCAGGTGCTTTTCTCGGTGGCCCAGCCTCCCTTCAAGCCGCTCCTCTAAGTCGGCTTTGTCCAGTTGCCAGGGGTAGTGTTTGCGATCGTGCGGCCACGTGTCTGCCCTGCCCCTCTTGTCCTCCCCGTTCTCCCTCCAGGGGCCCGGGTCTCGCTCTTCCTCCCTCCTGGCATAGGGCGAGTGCTCCCACGAGTCCCGGCCGTTGCCCCAGTCGGCCCGGGGGGGGCCCAGAGGGCTGTGGGAAGAGCTGCAGGAGGTGAAGCTCGGAGTGTGGGACCTCGGGGACAGTGACCGGCTCATCGGACTGCGAGACCGTGGCCTTTCCGGGCCGTATCTGTTAGGGAGCAAAGGGGTGGGTTTTAGAATCTGCACGCCCCCCAGCCCCCGTTCACAGATACACCCCAGTCCCTCGCGCGGACATACTGCACACATAACTCTGTGTGGCCGTACGCTCTTCAGCACACAACCGTACAGACAACACAGAGCGGTACAGGAGAAAGCTCTTCCTCCCTCTGGGCTTCTAAGAGGAGGGATTTTCCGTAAGTACGGTCCTGGTCATCTCCGCCCCTTTACCCATTCTGCTCCTGGAAACTGGGATAAATAATTGGACGGGTTTGGCTCCGTTCCATCTTTGCTCCTCTTGGAAGGACGCTAGGCTCGGGGGCGGGCAACTCTCCTCCTGGGGTGTGGGGACGTTGCCCTGGTCCAGCCTGGTGGGCAAAGGCTGCCTGACCCTGGGGTTCAACGACCCAGACTCTTGGCTACAAGACCAAAGCCACAACCCCACCTGGCCTCTACTGTAATAAAGGCAACCTCTTGGCCTCCATTTGTCTCGTTTACCTCTTATCTCAGTCTGTTCAGATCCTGGGCATGGTAGAAGGAGGCTAATTACTGGGGAGAATGAGAGTGAGGAGGCCAGGCTCAGAGATCCCAAACCAAAGAAGGAACTAGGAAGGCATTTTAGGGTTGGAGGTTTGGAACCTTAGCGCTCCGACGTGCTTGTGTTTCAGATGAAGAAACTGAATCCCAGAAAAGGACCTCAATCTGCTTAAGATTCAGAGCAAGACCTCCCAGTTCTCCTGACACTCCGCCACAGAGCTGCAAGCAGCATGGTATGGCTTTATATGTATCTTTTTAAAAAACTCAAACAACCATTTAAAAAAAAAATCCCAAATAAATGGAAATCCCAAACCCAAGCGGCTATATAAAAAGATACACAAACACATAAACACACACTCTCACTCTCTCTCTTTCTGAAGGTTGCTTGGTTATTAGGCAGATCTACTTAATCATACACACACACACACACACACACACACACACACACACACACACACACACACACCCCTATTATTCTAAAAAGAATGGGCGATTTTCATTTGGTTCCCAAATACAGGAAACCCATCCAGCCCTGACTGACCAGGGGACACCCAGATGTGGCTCACTGGGACCAGGCTGCCTTGACCATCCGTGGGGACTCAGCCTGGACTCAGCCCTCTGAAATGACGTTAGAGAGCCACCCATGGTGGCAGGGGGTAAGAACCACAGACTGTGCTCGACCTTGGCTCTCCACAGGGACTCTCTCTGTGGGGCAGCAACAGTGGGAAACTTGTAGCCCCAACTTAGTCAGAATTTCAGTCGGAAGAAATAAGTTCTAAAACTGAATGCATTCTATGTTCAGAGTAAGTGACTGATCAAGTCCCTACTTTTTGGGGGTGTTTATCTACATTCCTGTTCCCACATCTACATTCAGCCCATGAAAAATCAACAGGTGGCTCTAAATAGGACACACACACACACACACGCACGCACGCACTTACTTTCAGGTGGTTTTAGCAGAGCGTAGACTTGCCCCAAAGGGCCAAATATCAACAGAACCCCTCCTCTATATATTCCTTTCCAACAAAGGAAAAGCTGATGAGAGGAAGCCTATCACCTTGCATTTTCCTGAGGCTTACCCTGGAGCAGCACTCTGGACTAGACTGATGCCTTCCATCAGGCACATGGAAAAGTAGGGCCCAGAAAGGCTGATGGACAGGGCAGGGACAAGGGCAGGGCACACTACCTCTACGAATGAGACATAGGAGAGTGTCCCAGCTGCCCAGAATCTGCCCTGACGTCCAGGGCTAGGGCCTCACCTGTCCGCTTCCCGGAACATGTCCCTCTCCCTCTGGGAATGCATGTCCTGGATGATGGCAGCCACAGTTTTTCCAGGTTTCTAGGCAAAGTCAGAAAGGTCATCATCAGACCAGAGATGGCCATGCAAACACCAAAGAGAAACAATGAAGACTTGGGTCCACGGTCTGGTCCACCCAAAGGGAAAAAGTACCTTCTTAGAGGAAGAAAAAGTTTAATCCAGGGCATGAGGAGAGTGAGCATAATGCTGAATGGAGTGGCCCTGACATTTTGGGTACCTCTTTATCATAGAACATCTCGAACATACGCAAAAGCACAGAGAATGGTATATTGAACCTTCATGCTCCATTTCCATTGTCAACAGTTCTGACCAATCTAGTTTATCTATACCCCCACCCTCTTTCCCCACCCCACAGAATACTTTGAAGCAATCCCAGACATAGGATCTTTTCATCCATCCTATGAGGACACTGACGTAGCTCAATAACCCCACAGGGGAACCATTCACGGTGCTCATGGTCAACACATCTTGCTGCGTTTCAGACAAGGGTGAGAGTCCAAGTCCCACACTGTCCCAGGGAAGCACTGGCATACTAGAGGGATGGACCTGGACTTGAGGATCTCAACCCAGGAAGAACAGCCCAGCTCTGCCTCCAGCTGGCTGGGTGATCTGGGGTCAAGGCTTGCTGTCTGTGGGAAACTCACTTTCTCCACCTGTAAAGGTGAGATAATGAGGCCTATCTGGCATCCACCAGTAGCCTCGGGGCATGGCGGGCTACGCTGATAAAAGCCACAGGCAAAGGAGTTGCTGGAGGGTTTCCTCTGACCCCTCTGTGGCTGTTTTCCATGCCTCAAAAGTCCCGGGAAGATGCTGAAACCTTCAGTATGAGCCCTGAACCTGTAACAGCCAGGCCCTGTCAGAGCAGCCCCGATCCTTCTCGACATTACTGTGCTTTCCAGGGTCTCCGTCACTTCTCACCTGACTCCTTCCACCCGGATACCCTCTATGTTTAGCTGATTCACCGCAGCCTTCAAGCCCTACTTGGTAATGGTTCCCTTCTTTACACAAGCAAGTCACACTGCCTTTTGCCCCTGGACTTCTAGGAGCTCCGTACTGATGCACTCATGTTCAAGTCTTACATAATTTCCACAGGAATAGCCTGTCTCTTCAGTTACACAGCAAACTCTCCCCAAGTGAGGACCAAGCCTCCTATTCCCTGTAGCTCTCAGCACCACGTCTTATCTGCAGAAGACCCCCAGTCACCATTTGCTGATTGAATCTTCCTGAGAGCACCATGGAATATACCCAAGAATGCTTCCTAGGGCCAGAGACCCTCTCTGTGGCTGGGAGGCTGGCAAGACCAGTGACTCTGAAACCAGGCCCTCTGCCCCCAAACTGCCTGGGACCCTCAACCCCACCCCAAATCCACTGAAGGAAAATCTCTGGTCAAGAGAACCTGAAAACTCCCCTGACGATTCTCTGATGCAATAACTGGGAGACACTGGTTTAAACTAGTCCAAGCTCCCTTCCGCATGTAAGACGCTATGGTTCTGGAGAAGTCTCTCTAGAACAACCCAGAACATAGCTCATTCTTCTTGTCCAGGTCTGCTGCAAGAAAAAACTTAACTTTTTATTGATCCTTCAGATTTGCTCTTTCTCATTTATTCCATGTATTTGTGGGACACCTGTTATGTGAAAGGTTCTACCCCAAGTGCCCCGAGGAATAGAGCCTCTGCCACAAAGAGGGTATAGGGAGACATGATTGCCAGCGTGAGGCAATATTCAGGATAGGAGAGGAGAGGTACCTTAAATCTCTCCTTTCTCTCCCTCCACTTTGCCTGGTGAGCCAATCGTGAAGTTAGAGGAAGACCCATCAAAACTTCCCCCTACCTCTGCAAGCTCTGGTGGGACCCCAGGTGGTGGCCCCTTTGGCCCAGAGACACAGACGGATGTGGTGTTTTGCCGTCTACTTCCCCAGTAGCACTGCCCCTCCTCCACCCCTGCCCTGAGGTAACACAGGCCTGGCCAACCACAGCATGGCCTTCTCTGGCCACGGAGATTGGTTCAGGGAAGGACATGTGTCCCAAACGAGCCCGATCACAGTTCCGCTCAGGACATCTGAGGAAGCTTCTCGGAAACACTCCAGCTCTCTTGTTGAAGGGACCGGGAGACTGAGAAGCCAGACCTGCTGCAGTCAATGAAGCCATCACGCCACCTAGAGGAGGGAGGTGGGGCTGCCTGGGGCCATCCCAGGGAGACCCCCCCAAAACAAAATGAGCAGAAGGCAGAGTGGAGAGGAGCCAAGCCCTAATGATACCACTGAGGCCCCAAAGCCAGCTGCATCCGCAGCCAGGGCTACTCCTGGACTTTTCATTTACACGAGCCAATAAATTCAGTAATTTTTTTTTTTTTTTTACTTTAGTCCATAAGCTTAAATGAGATCATTTTCTGTCACTTGCAGAGAAAGTCCTAGCTGATTCATGTCAACATAGGGACCATGATGCATGCATTCCCATGCAGTTGAAGTGGATTTTGAGATGCTTTCACAGGAGAAGAGGCATTGTGACAGCCTGGGAGCAGAAAATCCTTTGTAAAGGGCAGAAAACAATGTGTTCTAGACCCTTGCTGCTTACAGTGTGCTGTGAGAACCGGCAACACCGCCTGGGAGCGTGGTGGAAAGGCAGAATCACAGCCCTGCCCCAGTTCTACTGAACCAGAAATTTTAACAGGACTTGCAAGTGATTTGTACGCACATTAAAGTTCGAGAAGCTCTGTTAGAATACTATCTGCTGCTTACGGGCTGGGTGACTATAAGCAGATTACCTGATTTCTCATGTGGACAGTGGCAATCCTACCAACACAATATAGAGATGCAGACATATGCAAAGCCAAAACAGTCCTAGGTTTTGATCATGGCTCTTCCAGTACCAATGATCTTGCCCAAGTCACTGAACTTCTTTGGGCCTCCGTTTCCTTATCTGTAAAACTGAGATAACGAATACCCGTCTGACAGGACTGACCTCAGGATTAGAGTAGATAATGTACGTGAAGTGTCTGGGGCATGACCTGACCCAGAGTACCAGGACTCAATTAAAAGTACCTATTCTTGGGCACCTGGGTGGCTCACTTGGTTAAGCGACTGCCTTCGGCTCAGGTCATGATCCTGGAATCCCGGGATCGAGTCCCACATCGGGCTCCCTGCTCAGCAGGGAGTCTGCTTCTCCCTCTGACCCTCCCCCCTCTCATGTGCTCTCTCTCTCTCTTGCTTTCTCAAATAAATAAATAAATAAAATCTTTTTTAAAAAAGTACCTATTCTTGTTATTATTGTTGTACTGTTATAATTATTGTTATTATCCACCCTACACACCTCACAGGGGAAGGTGAGGGCAGGGCTCAAAGAGATAATACATGGGGGAAAAAAGTGCTTAAAACCAAAAAGCTCAAAGTAGAGTCCTTTCCTGATCTGGTAAACTGAGGTTCACACAGTTGAAGCACCTTGTCCAAGCTCATCAAAGCAGAACGAGGTAAAACCAAGGTAGCACCAGCACCCTCCCATCTGGACTAGGTCACATGGTTGTCGATGGTTCCGTTTTCCCGTTCTTCCTCACACCGGACTGTGAGCTCCTCGGCCAGCTTGCTATGTCTTTACCCACGGTGCCTGACCCAGTTCCTGCCCCCAGTGGGCACTCAGCAAACACGTGCTGAATACAGACCGTGATCATCTGACTCTTTAACCCATGGTGTTTGTACCACCCCAAACAATTTCCCACAGGAAGGTACTACGGTGCCTTAGTACCTTAAAAAGCTGAGTACTCCTGCTAATCCTAATTCGAATCTTACAACAACATCTCATTTAGAGACCGAAGATCCACTGGGAATTTAGTGCAGAAATTCAATTCTAGCCTCCAGGGGAGAATCCAGGAGAATAGAAACTTTGGCTGCATACAGAATGAGATGGGATCTTTCATTTGTCTGAGAAAAGCAACATGCTTTCATTCCCCAGGGGAAAATAAAAATGCCAGGTTCTGCTAGAATTGTTGGCAAAAGAACTTCAGAAGCAATATTGCAAGCAAAGCAGAATCAAGGCTTTGGCAACATTACCATCTACACATGTAGACTTGTCAGAATGCTACTCCTAGCTAGCAACAACCACTGAGCCTTTGTCTCCTGCCTTCAATCTTGAAGGCAAATTCAAGGTTGTAGGTCTTGAACAAAATGGACCCTCAGTAAATGTGGGATAAGCTGAAGCAAACTGGTAGGGCCCTATTACGATGGGACAGTAGACAGCACAAAATAAGAAGTAGATTTGAATACAAATATAGCAATTTAATTACAATAAATCCAAATGGACTAAGGGCTCCAGTTAATTGAACTTCTTGCAAACCATGAAGAAGACACAATCTAAAGAAAAGCATGGGCAAATGACCTTAAAAGAAACGTTCCACTACAAAAGATCCAAATGGAATGGCCAATGAACATAGGAAAAAGGGATCACATCAATTAATAATCAGGAAAATAAAAAAATAAAACCATGATGGGGTGCCTGGGTGGCTCAGTTGGTTAAGTATCCGACTCTTGGTTTCTGCTCAGGTCATGATCTCAGGGTCTTGAGATGGAGCCTCATGTCAGGCTCTCTGCTCAGTGGGGAATCTGCTTCTCTCCTCCTTCTCCTCCTCCCCCCACTCATGTGTGTGCTCTTTCTAAAATAAATAAATAAATCTTAAAAAAAAAAAGAAAAGAAAAAGAAAACCATGATAAACCAATATACTCTCCCAGATAGACAAAAATTAAAAAGTCATATAACAAAATGTTAGTAACAATGCATACCACTGCAAACTCTTACACGAGTAGGAATGTAAATCTGGGACAACTAATTTTGAAAAGGGCTTGCTAGTAAAGTTCAGGGCAAGCATGCCTTGAGATGTAGCAACCCCACTCCTAATTATGTGTGTGCCCCTAGTTATATGCTTGTGTACATATGTACCAGGATAGCATGTTCAAGAATGTTTATAGTAACTTGTCCCTAATACCCTAAAACTGGAAACAGCCCAAATGTCCATCAACAGCAGAAGGTATAAATAAATTCATAGCCATACAACGGAAATTTATGTAACAGTGAAAATAAATAGACACACCCAGCACGGATGGCAGATGTTGAATGAAAGAACACAAAGAGTGGAATTCCATTCATGTAAAGTTCAAAATTAGGCAAAACTAAATGATAATGTTAAGGGAGGCAGAAATGGGTTGTAGAACTATAAGGAAAAGCAAAGAAAAGATCATCCTCAAAGTCAGGAGAGTGGAGAGGGCGGGGTGCAGCTTGACGAGGGACTCAAAGGGACTTCTGGGTGCCGCTGGTGTTGTATTTCTTGACTTTGGTGGTGGTTTTATGGGATCTATGGGATTTCAACCATTACTACTTAAAGAAAAATTTTAAGTATTTATTTATTTATTTGAGGAGTGGGGGAAGCAGAGGGGGAGGGACAAGCGGACTCCACACTGAGCACAGAGCCTAACGAGGGGCTTGAGATCATTACCTGAACCTAAATCAAGAGTCGGAGGCCTAACCAACTGAGCCACCCCGGTACCCCCATTATTACTTTTTAAACTATACAGTACATAATTAGTCATTTTTCTGAATAAAGTAAGGAAGAAAGGAAAGAAAAGAAAAAAGAGAGAAATGCAGAACAAGCTAAAACAGAAACAAAAGCCCTATTTGGAATTATCTGAATTCATCCCTGACAGTCATTCTGACAATGGCCAATTCAGTCATGTGCTGCCTAGAAGGATTTCTATGGGGCTTAAGACATAATCATAGAGGACAGAGGAGAGAATAAGAGATCAAGGTGGAGTGGTGATGAGACAGGAAGAAAAAGTTACTGAAGATCTCTATGGATAGAGAAGGAGGTTATACTTAGAGGTTTATGCTTGGAGCTCCCACCTCTGAAATGCAATCACCTTTCCCTTCTTCCTTCATCCTTCCAAAGACTTCCCTTGTAAAATCCTCTTTGGATCCCATGTAGCTAGTCATCCTGTCTCCAGCATCCTTTTGCATTTTGTACTTACCTCAATAAGCATTTTTCTTGCATGTTGTAAAGGTTGGCCTTCCCATGTGATACTCCCAAAGGCAGTAGGTAATCCTTGGATGTTTTCCTGTCCTCTCCTTCCTGCCAGCACCTAGGCCAGTGCCCCACAAGGAGACACTCAGCTGATGCTGCTGAATGACTAAACAATGAGAGAATGCTTTACCTTCAGCTGTAATTCCTTGTATCTCTTGGACATCCGAATGAGCAACTTCTCACCATTGATCACAGCAGATTTTTCTTGGTAATACTGGACCATGGCCTGGGCAGCTTCTGTGTAAGCCATCTCTAAAAAGGCCTAGGGAAAAATGGAAGGACATAAGCTGAAGTTGACTTGAATGGTCTTTTGTTGTTGTTGGGGGGGAAGGGGCCGAGGGAGAGGGGGAGAGAGAGAATCTTGAGCAGGCTCCACACCCAGCACAGAGCCTGACGAGGGTCAGATCATGACCTGAGCTGAAATCAAGAGTCAGACGCTTAACCCGCTGAGCCACCCAGGCACCCCTGACTTGAATGGTCTTAAACAAAATTCAATACTATGTGTAATTCCATGTCTATGAAGTTCAAGATAGGCAAAATGAATCAATGCTGATAGAAGTTAGAGCTGAGCTTCCCTCTAGGGCGGGGGTGGGGTTCTGACTGGGTGGGGCATGCGGAAACCTTCTGAGGTTCTCTGGAAATGTTCTCTATCCTGAGCTTCATGGTAATTACATGGGTGTACACATGTAGAAAATTAATGGAGTTGTATACTTAAGACTAGTACACTTTAGAGTGTGTATTTTATACCTCAATAGAAAGAAAAAAGATCAGTACAAGAAGCTGTCTTTGATCCCATCTGTTCAAAGAGACCTATTTATTAACTTCACCCAAAGAGCTCATTATGAGATGGCCCCTCTCCTGATTCCCCTGATTACCAATAATTCGTAAATTATGTGTATCCATCCTGGGCTGCATCATGCCCCAGGAGCCCTCCTGGGATGGGAGGATCCATTAACCCACAGTTCCCTGAGACTCTGTAGTGGGGAGAGCAAGTCTATTGTATAAGTGACCTTGGGCTGATCCTTGCAAAATGTGTTATTTTGTTACAATGAGGGCAGGAGACAGAGACCCAGCCATGGGTCTTTGAGCTCTCACTTTTTTTGCAAAGAAAGAAAAATACTAAACAACCCAGGGGCTCCCAAGGCTTGAAAGAAGGCATGGCTTTTTGAGTTACAGAAAGAAGAAAACCCTCAGTTATAGCTCTACAGCGTTTTCCCTCTTTATTTAACTGTTCTGATAAAACACAAGAAAATGGGCTTTTGCATTCAATCAGTGTCTCCAGAGAGTGTCTAAATAGACTATTTTCACTGACCCGCTAGTTTACCCCAGTAGCTGCTGTGGCGGATTCATCCTGTTACCATTGCTTAGATTTGTTTGGTTTGTACTATATGGACAGCGCACAGTCCTTCGATGTTGAAAAGGGAAAGTGGTCTGTGACAAGGGAGCCCTCACTGCGAGCCCCTACACTCCCAGTTCCTTGAACCGAGTGGGCTAACCAAGCTCGTCTTCCGTCCTTCCCTCAAATCTGTTTCTGAATTTCAGAGATGCTTTTCCCTGCTGTCACAGTCTATGGCAGATATGTGAGAGATGAAGAAGTCAAGATTCTTTAGGGTTTTATTTCAGATCCTGCCACCCAGCTTTCCAAGTGCCTCTTGCTTGATGCAAACATTTTAGCACCTCCAGCTCTCAACTGTCAAATGGGAATAATACTAATTCAGGGAATCTCACTGCATTAATGTTACAAGCTGAATTTTGTACATTTACCCAAAATAGAATTCTGAGCAGTCAGAACAAAGGGACTAAGGGAGTAGTCTAAGCCCACGTTGATGGAGGAAGACCACCGATGATCTGATGTGGCTCAGAGTCTCTCAAGTTCATGCATTAATTAAGAAAAGAACTTCCCGGGGCGCCTGAGTGGCTCAGATGGTTAAGCATCTGCCTTCAGCTCAGGTCATGATCTCAGTGTCCTGAGATCCCACATCCCGCTCTCTGCTCAGCGGGGCATCTGCCTCTCCCTCTGTGCTCACATGTGCTCTCTCTCTCAAATAAATAAGTCAATAAAATGTTTAAAAAAAAAAAGAAAAGAACTTCCCGGGGAGCCTGGATGGCTCAGCCAGTTGTGCCCGACTCTTGGTTTTGGCTCAGGTCATGATCTCAAGGTGGTGGGACTGAGCCCCGCATCAGGCTTTGTGCGCAGTGTGAAGTCCACTTGAGATTCTTTCCCTCTCCCTCCCTCTGTGCCCCTCCCCTTGCTCACACACTTTCTAAATAAATAAATAAATAAATAAATAAATAAATAAATAAATAAAATCTTAAAAAAGAAAAGAATGTCTATGTCTGCTCCTTTGGTTCACAAAGTAAAAATATTTATTAACAGTAAAAGATAAAATATTCTTATTCCTGACCATTTCTCTGTATAGACTCCTCCTTTGACTTTAGAAGCAAAGACAGCCATATATATTAACCCTCAAGTTCTCACTCAACCCACACGGGTTAAGGGTTCTTTGTCCTTTAGACTTACCAGGCACCCATCAATTCCCACCCACTCTCCTGCTACAAGACCCAAGGGCCTCAGATGCTAACACCAAAGATCTGTGAAAACATCTGTTCAGTCAGTTGTTGGCTCGCTCCAAATCCAAGCTCTCAGATACGAGATGCTTAGACGGTAAAACAGTCGCATTAGCTCAGGGGGTTCGTAACACAGTGAAAAGACTCAAGTCCATGGGTTTCTATCTTGGGGGCCAGTTAGTTTATCTATGTTAATGAGTCCCTCATTCCAAAGTATCTCCTTCCCTCCAGGCAACTCACAGAGGCCTGTACCCATTACAAGGAGGGTAAGCGAGACAGGGTAAACAAAACACCACCGCCAAACAAAAACCTCTGTGCTGTACCAACAAGAGGCCCAGCTGTGTATTACCTCTTTATTTTAAGAAAACTTTTTTTTTAAGATTTTATTTATTTATTTGAGAGCGAGAGAGAGCAGAGCAGGAGGGAGGGGCAGAGAGAGAAGCAGGCTCCCCACTGAGCAGGGAGCCCAATATGGGGCTTGACTCTGGGACCCTGGGATCATGACCTGAGCTGAAGGCAGCCATTTAACCAACTGAGCCACCTAGGAGCCCCAAGAATACCTTCTTTAAAAAAAAAAAGATTCCATTTATTTATTTGTCAGAGGGAGAGAGCGCACAAGCCGGGGGAGCGGCGGGCAGAGGGAGAAGCAGACTCCCCGCTGAGCAAGGAGCCCACTGTGGGACTCGATCCCAGGGTCCTGAGATCATGACCTGAGCCGAGGGCAGACGCTTAACTGACTGAGCCACCCAGGCACCCCCCAAGAATAGCTTCTTTAAAAAAAAATTATATAGTTCCCTCCACCAATGTGTGGTCTATCTGGTATGTGTGGAAGTGCCCAGACCTACCTGATTAGTGGACTTCATGAGGATGTAATTAGTGACCTTTCCAAAGGGCAGCCCCAGGTTAATGACGTCATTCTCCGTGCAGCTTCCTTCAGGGAGATTGCAGATATGCACCACGCGGCCAGCCCCCGTTTTCCGCTGTGCAAACTAATGGGAACAGAGGGCTGTGGCTAGTCTTCAAAATACACTTCCCTCTGGCCTTCTGTCCCCAGATGTTCCTAATGACCATCTTCACCCCAATAATGATTGCAAAAGGATAACTTATGAAATTAGTGCAGGAAAAGAATCCATTCCCAGACATGTATATCAATTTTATGCCACCCCATTACAGAAAAGATTTGCAACATTTTACTGAGCAATCACATCCAGACTGTCAGAGATGTGGTGGAAGGCTGTACAACTATGATCTCTTGACATTAAGAGCAATATTTAATAAAACTTAAAGTACAGATAGCCCATGATCTTGCCATCCCACTTTTGGAAATCTATCCTACAGAAATAAATGCACCAATATATAGACACCTATGTTCAAGGACACTGCAGTTATTTATAAGGTGGCAAAAAATTCTGGAAACAGGCTGTGTGTCCAAGAATAGGGGAATGTTTGAGTAAATGATGGTTCAAGCATACAATGTAAGACGACAGACCCATTAAAAGGCAGAGGTAAATGAACCGATAAGGAATAATTTTAAGATAGTTAAGCAAAAAAAAAAAAAAAACAAGTTGCCAGAAAACATGTGTAGGACAATGCCTTTTTTGTTAAACAAAACAAAAAATCAGCACATGAGAAAGAGACACATCAAGCAAGTGTTGTAAAGTTTTGATCATTGTTGGAACTCGGGGTTAGATCATACTAGTCTGTACTGTTCTGTACGTTTGAAATTTTTCATAATGAAAAATTTTTCAAGGATATTAGCACAGACAGAGAAAGGCAGGCAGGGGAGGATACCTATCAACTTGTCAACACTAGTTATCTTCAAAGAGCAGAACTGGAAAGAAGTAGGAGGAAAGAGGTTTTTAACATTTTTCTCATATACCTCATATTGTGTGACTACAGAAAAAAAAAGCACAGCAAGGATTTGTGGGAACCTTACATATAGACATCCACGACAACCTGTGGTTTAGGGCAGTGGCTTTCACAACTGTGTTAGCCTTGAATCCTCTCCTCAAATACAAGCTTGCTCACCAGCCCAACATATTCCACAAATAAGAGGAGACAAACCCCGGGGTCTGGACAAACCTCGGGGTCCAGCCCCCTGCCGCCGCCACCAGCCAGCAGCTCCAAAGGACCTCTGAGGAGCATAGTTGGGAAGCCAAGACTCGGGCCTAATCAAAGCTCTGGGAGGAAGTGCATCTCTTTTGTCTGTGCAAACCTTAATCAGCCTGGAGTCTCTGGGAGGTTCAAGAATTAGTACCCAGAAGCCAATCCAGTGTGGAAGAGAAGGATGCAATTTTCCAAACCTGAAACATGGTCTAATAGCATAGCCCACATCTGCATAATCACCATATTCTATGATAAAGTGAACTTCAACATCTAATTATATTTGATGTGGGTCTCGTCCCTCGCGAGGGCTAATATTTGGGTAATTCTATCACAAAAGCCCTCATTTGTCTCATCCGGGCTGAGGACAATTAAGAGTCAGTAAGAATTTCCTTTTATGGCTCAGCCCTGAATTGGAGAAACCCAAATGCCCCTTGCAGACCTCCCCCGCACGATGTCCAGAGGTCAAGCACTTTCCCAAAAAGGAACAGGATTGAGCGTTAAGGCCCAGGCAGCTCCCAGCGCATCCCTGCACCTCCAAGGAGTGCAAACAGAGCTCTTCGTAAGCTCTGAGACTTTGCATCTGAGTCTGGCTAACAAGAACTGAACTCTTCTCCAGGATGACTGTCTCTGTCTCTCCTTTAGGGTGAACGGGCCACACAAAGACCACAGACCCAGCTGAGCTCTGAGGCAGGGCAAAGTGGCTGGTCCTCAGAGTTCATCAACAGGCAGGCCGAGCTGGGTGCTCTGCCTGGCCTCCTCCAAGCAAGCCCACTTCTGCCCCATGTGACACTGCTGTGGTCGGCCTGAGCTAACTCGTGCTTGGACGACAGGGCAGACACACAAAACCACGGGGCCATTTTGGGCTGCTCCCTGCTCCTTGCCTGTCTGGTTGCCTAGTGACCGGCATGAAGGCCAGCACCTCTGTCACTGTCTCCTCCAGGCTGGAAAAAGCTGCCCACAAAGCTTGTACCCGAGCTGCTGGGCGGTGGAACAGGCCTCCTGAAGAGTAAGCACCCCCTCAGCTGCCAGTCACCAAAGCGCAAGAGGAATTCATGCTGTGGACACTGTTCGGTCCTAAAATGAATGGGTCTCAGTTAAGGTTTACTCTCAAGTTTTAAAAATATATTTCATGAGCACTTTCTTCCCCTAAGATTTTTAATCAGAAATAAAAGTTGGATTTTATCGATTCCCTTGTTGTCACTTAATATCGCATCATCATGAGACTTTTAGTAGCCTCCCAGTTACTTATACTAATTTGGAGCTTCTCAACTGGTAATGGGGCCCATGGGTCTGCACTTGACTGACTCAAGGTGGAGGCCAAGGACCTCCAGTGAACCACCAGCGGCTTCTTCACCTCAACCGGTTTACTTCCATTTCTCATTTTCTGAAGTGACCCATGAAATGAAAATCTTGAGGACTGAAAAATCTTGAGAATCGCCATATTAATGGTTTGTTTGTGTTGTGTCTGGCTTCAGGGCAAGTGAGAAACCCTATCTGGTTAGGAAAAAACAAAACAAAACATTTTTTGTGTTATATTCTTTTGCAAATATTTGATTTAGGATAGTTTGGTCTATGTTCTTTTCTGTCATAAATCTAAAATACCTTTTCATTAAACTCAGTTAGGTTCAAAATCATATTTGATTCATAACAGGTGTCCAGTTATATGCATAATCATTCTAATCTATTCTTGAGACCGTTTATATAAATGCAGCTATTATTTGCTTTATGCCCTATGGCGGATCCACACAATGAGGCAGAAAAAGGGAGGGAGGAGAGCCAAACAGGGAGAGGAAGGGAGAAGGAGGTCTTCAGGTGAACAGCTAGAGTAAAATTTGTCCCCAGGGGGCACAGAGGACCCTGAGTGCCTTTGAGCATGCCGTAAGATGCTATACACTAATTCCCAGCCTGGGTTTTCTAATGAGTCCTTAAGGGTCTTTGAAGGTAATAGTATTTCAAAGGAGGGTCATGATTTTTGACATTTAAAAAACCTGAGTTGAGTCTTTATTCTAGCAATATGGTAACCCTGGTTAGATCTTAGGCTGATGCGAAATTCTGAATGGTTATGTCTGTGGTTTTGATTAATAAAAACGGGTAACTAGTTAATTACTCACTAATATAAGTACTTTCTTTGGCAGATACAGTACTTTTCCAAACATGGCATGCAGGGCAGTGGCTGCTTGAGGACGGTAGGAGTAGATGATGAAGGGGTTGGGCTGTAAGAAGCGTGGGGTTTCCAGATGTAGTGGGAAACAGGGGACTTGGATCCGAGTGCCAGCCTGGCCACTGGTTGGGTGCATGACAGGGAAAAACTCATTTTCCTCTCTGAGCCTCAGTCTCCCAATGTCTGGAATGAGGGAGGTAACCTATACATAGAGAATCCTTTCCAGATGTGAAATATCTGTGTTTGTGTGCTTCCAAATTCTATAATTCCACTCCTCCCAGAAGACTTACCCAGCTAAACCCTAGGATCTAGGACAATGATAACCTTCCCCAACTGTGCTGGGCATAAGCAGGAAACATGTGTCTTTCCCACCAGCTGTCCCAGTGAATGTAATGTTTTGCCCTCCCTCTCTATGGGATCAGCTGGTTTCAGCATATGCATTCGTTCACAAGCATGTTCATCCTGCAGACGTGCCTATGTTGGGGGTGGTCTTATCTTTATGGGACTGAAGATAAGTTCCAAGCAGTGAGCACCTTGCTGAAGAGCCCTGCCACTCCCTGAATGACTCTGTGTCTGTAGCGCCTAGAAGAGGTGAGATGATATATTGGGATGAACTAAAGAGGCAGGTCTGGTGCCTCCCTGAGGACAGACACACACCAAGTCTGGGCCGTAAGTTCTCCAGGGACCAGGGCCAGGGCAGTGAGAGCATCAGACAGACCTGGATCTGCGTCTACTCCCCAGTGACTAACCCTGGGGAAGTTTCTTAATTTCTCCAAGCCTGAGTTTGCTTATCTATAAAACAGGGAAAATAAAAATTGATTCCACAGGACTCTTTAGAAGACAAAAATGCTATAAAGTATACAAATTGCCTTGGTGCAATGCCTGGCATCCAGCAGGCTCCTTAAAATATATATGTCTCTTTCATTCCCCCAACAGTTAAAGGATATGCTATGATGGTCCCCGACTGAGAAAAAAAATGCAACTGTACTGTGATTATGTAAGAGAAAGTCCGTGTTCTTTTTTTTTTTTTTATGATTTTATTTATTTATTTGACAGAGAGAGACACAGCGAGAGAGGGAACACAAACAGGAGGAGAGGGAGAGGGAGAAGCAGGCTTTCCGCTGAGCTGGGAACCCAATGTGGGGCTCGATCCCAGGACCCTGGGACCATGACCTGAGCTGAAGGCGGACGCTTAATGGCTGAGCCACGCAGGCACCCCGAGAAAGTCTGTGTTCTTAAGAAATTCATGCTGACGTAGTTAGGGGTGAAGAGGTACAATGTCTCCAGTGGTTCAGAAAAAAAACATGCATAAATGATTAGACGGATGGATGGATGAATAGACAGATAGATTGAGATGGATGAACAGAAGGACAAGAGAGAGAGATAGACAGAGAATGATAAACAGACCAAAATGTAAAGGAGTAGTGAATCTGGGCAAAAGATATACCTTTATGGCAACTTTTGTGTAAATCTGAAATATATTAAAAGTTACAAAAACTACACTTTAAAAGATGTGTATTAAGTGTATATGTGCTCTGGGGCAGAAGAGTAGATGTATTTAGAGAGAATCATTTAAGACTTCACCAACTTGACTTTTTGATGCGCTGTGTTGACGTCCCACCCACTGCTCTGCCTGTAAGGCACACATGCGACAGGTGCATCTGTAACTGTCAGCCCAAAGTCAAATCTCTAAGAGAGCTAAGGTGTCAGGGGTTGTAACCAAAGTCCTGACTACTAACCTAAAGGGACAGTCATCCTTTCCCAGCCTGGGGGCCACTTCAGTCAGCCTGCAGGCCTTCTCAGACCTGGAATGCCCCCATTGCAATGGCCTGGGCTGGCCATTTTCACACGCCAGAGTCACTTACTTAAAACCAGATGCTGCTTCTAATGGTTCACATGGCTGGGTCCCAGGCCTTTCAACTCAATCTTTTATAAATGGATGGAAATGTGAAAGCAGCAAACAGACTGTGTAGGAACTTTCTGAGACCTTTCCATGCCCTCTGATGCAGGTGGGAACAGGCTTCACAGATGAGTTCAAAGAAGAGACTCAGTTCAATAACTCACAAAGTTGCAATAAAAATGTGACTTAGGGCAAAGGGCCTGCTGAATGAGAGCAGTCTCTCCAAGTCCTTCCTAGGGCGACAAAGTGTAGATTGGATCTTATTCAATAAGCAATTTCTGTGTTCCAGCCTGATCTCCTTCAGGTGTGACCCTAATTTCACCTGACACAGTCTCTGGTTTTGTGCTAAACACACCTGAGGACAGACACAGGGCAAATATTTATTCCTTGTGGTGTGGATTTTGAACATACTATGCAGATAGCAAATGGGCATGCGTTGCATAGCTATGGATGTTAGTTTAACTTGGAGGGGAGACACAGATATCTTTATTGACACTTCCATATATTTTATAAAGCACACTAGCTTTGACTTTAAGTACATCTACTCTTATTGGTGCCAGACCTGCCTACAGGTCTTGGGTGGTTCACCTGCCAAGTAACTTCAATACCCCTGTAAACTTTGGAGTCACAGAATCTTACACTCTGATGCCTAGGAGAAACTAACTGTGGACAACTAAACAGTGGTTGATTTGTGATTACAACTCTGGTCTTGCTGAAAAATCGCTCATTCACAAACTTGATAAATCAAGGTAAAGGCATTCAATAGATGGTGTTACAGCATAAGATTGGGTTTTATGTTCAGATATGGAAAGACGTCTAGACACCAATTAAAATACATATTGAAAAAACCAAGTTGCACAATATTATACGGCATTTTCTGATGTTTGCAAAAATACATACTTTTTCTAATTAAACATGCACACGTACACTAGCTAGAGATGAACAGTATAAGACATTTATTGTCAGCTTTCCCTGTAGAGCTGAATTTTCTCTTTTTTATATTTCTGTTACTGTTTGGATTTTTTATACTATGTTTGTACTACTTTTGCAACAAGAAAAAATACTTAAGATTTGTAAAAAGAAAAGGAAAAAAACCCCAGAAAACAAAAGCGACTCAGGTATCCTGTTTCCCCCTCGCTCTTTGCTCGCTTTGAAAATGCACAAGGTGACCCCCACCCAGGGACCAAGAGCAAGGACAGAGCTGGAGGGGCGGAGGAGGGGCAGGTATCCTTTGCCACATCAGTTACTGCTCTTCACGCGTTCTGCAAGTCAGGAGACCAGGGTGCTCTGGGCCATGGACCAGGAAGGCCACAGCAGACAGACAGAGAGAAGTTCCGGAACTGCCAGTGGTCTGAGGAGCAACTTAAACCTCTGGCCTTCCACAAACATGTATGTTTCTCTGTGCCTCAGTTTCCTTATTTATACAAGTTTTCTGGCGGGCAGGGTCCCGGTGAGAAAGAAATCCTGAAAAAGATGTCTGGCCTCCCAGGCCAGGGCAGCCCATCGGCAGCACCAGCACTACATAAGCTCCGAGGTGGCTGTGAAAATGTCAGCATGCAAAGTGCATCTTGGACAAGCACAAGAAAACTATTTACAGCCTGAGAAGGCCCCAATGGCCCCTTCCAGAAACCTGATTACTCTGTTTATGACGACTCAGGCAGCCAAGGATAAAGTGCCTCTGCTCTGTCAAATGGCAAAAGCTTAAGTGAAAGTGAACACCCCTCTCCTGGGACCCTGGGGTGGGAGGGACGGGCACAAATCACCCCCACCACCAGCAGCAAACCCAGCATACCACTGTCAGTTCGGTGTCCCATCTCTGTCAACAATAAACACGGAAATGAAAGGCTCACCCTCCCACGGAGCTGACAGAAGCGAACGTTCAGCCCAGCCTGGGCTTGGTGCAGGTGGTAGATGGGTTGTTTGATCCTTTTAGATTTTGCAGTAGTGCAGAGACCTTCCAAAAGCCCATTCCCAGAGCCCTGAGTCGCTTTGCTTTCCTGCTTAAAGACAGGGAGCTTTAGAGACAGCAATTGCTCTTTGCTCCATGAATAACAGTGATATTATAATGGCAGAGTCCTGGCTGGTTCTGGTTTTACTCAACCAAATGTGTTTCTGAAAAGCTGTATGTAAGTGGAATGGGGGCCTGAAAAAGCCCTGGCACAGGACCAGAAAACATTTCTGAAGAAAAAAATGCATCAAAGCTTTTATGGGTTCTCTATGAGGGTTGGGAGGGGGATAATGGAGGAATTTCCCTGTCCTCATGAAATATTTCTTTTCTGTTTGAGTTTTCACTAAGAGCATAAATTATGTAAGCAGAAAAAAAAGAATAGAAATGTATATACAAAAGGAGCCCACTGGGCACTCCTCCAGGCTCAAAGAGTGTCTTTTGGTAACAGAGTAATCACCCCTTGATGTATCTGCTTATCTTTGGAGGTCAATGTTTGTAGGCAGAAAAAACAATAATTTCTCTGAGGGACACCTCTGCTACTTAAAGGAGCCTTGAAAAGTCTCTTTCCCTAGCAGATGAATCAGCTCATTTCTTAGCTTCTCTTCAAATGTCAGTATTTGTGTATTTCCAGTTTTCGTAAAGACAGACACACTTGCATTTGGTGGACCAGAATCTGACAGAAGAATGTGACCATCCAGGCACTGATGACACGGAGACTGGTTGGGGCAGGCTTTGTCCTTGTCCCCCAGACGTCCTCGGGAAGGCTCATGTGACCAACAAGACCTCACAGAACTGACGACAGTAAGCCCAGTCAGGTGGTGCCCTTCCCCATCCACTGGATCTGTAGGCAACGTCTCCAAACATCTCAAGCTCATCTTGGGGGGCTGTCACAATGCAGAAGAATTCGGGTGCCGGGTCTCACTGGCCCCTTCACCTTGCTCCACGGCTGACGGCTAGCTGAGGCCCAAGAAGTCCTTGCCATCCCCAAGGCAGCTTCAGATCCTGCTGAGCAGTGTGTGGCGTGGAAGTGGATGGGGATGGGGTGGGGGGGAAGGAAAAGGCTCACTAAAGAGAGAATCATAGCAAGGAAGAGAACTCAGAGACCCTCAAAAAGGGGCAGCAGGGCTCAGTGGTTACAAGAGAGGCTTCTAGAGCCAGGCCAAATCCCAACACTTCCATTTATCAGCTGTGTGACTTTCTGCAAAGCACTTAGTCTCTCTGCGCCTCAGTTTCCTCTCGGGGTTGTCTGGGGGATTAAATGAGATAATACATATGAAAATGCTAAGAACCTACCAAGCACTATATAAATGTTATCTACGGTCAGCATCGTCAGCCTGCAATGTCTGGGGTCTCCACCTCCTGCTGGCTGCCAGTGCGGAAAGCGAAGTGTTCCCAGTGTTGCCCCTCCTCAGACTCAAGCCGCATGAACTCTCATCTCTCGGCGTTTGGAGGAGTTGCACTCAGAGCTTCTGCTCGTGTACTGACATGAGTTATGAATCATTATCAACACGAATCATCAGATCGCTTATGCCCACCACACGTATAAGTAGAGTGCTTTCATGGGAGCCTGGCGACGCCTCTAAGAAGGAGCAGACACAACCACAGTAAGTACCAGACAGATCTGCGCGGGACTGAGGTATCCTACTATCGACACTTGCCCAAGGTCACGGGGCTTCTCTCCCGGCCAGCCATCGGCCGTGGGGCAGTCACGGGACACCGCGGCCTTGGACGGGATAGGTTCCCCACAGGGGGTTAAAAGGACTGGTTGCTCCATCACCGCCATCGGTGCTTCTTCCGCATGCGCAGTTCCCACGCCGTCGTCGGTCCGTGTCATGCGTGATCCTCGCAACAGCTCTGGTCTCTGTGCAACCTCGCTCCCACCTTCCAGCTCTGACCACCCCTCAGGAGGCTGCTCGGAGGGTGTGAAGCTTCCAAGATTTGAGGCATCCTCCAAATGATCAATTACCCAAATCGGGTAAAGAGGCAGCTGTTTGCTTTACTTTCGAAAGTCATTGTTAGTGGGGTGATTGCCCCCATTTAAGGAAACGGAACCTCGGAGCAATAAAGTGACTTGCCTGCGGCCACTGAGCTGGTGGGCTCCAGACTAGGGCTCGACCTTAGGTCTCTTGGCTCCACACGCACAGGAAAGGGCTCACGGGGTCAGTGCTGGAGGGCCGGGCTGAGGCATGGAACAGACGCAGAGGCGTCCCGCTCTAGCTTCTTCTCCACCACTCAGCCTCTTCCCCTTTATAAAGGGGCTCAGTTGACACTGGCTCCCTTTCCCTGCCCCGACCCTTGGCCCATCTGCCACCTAATCCAGCCTCCCCAGGCTGGTCACAGTCCCTTTGTCCTAGGGCTAAGATGTCAGAGCAGGGCTGTGGGCACAGACATGCCTCCATGATCCACAGTGGGAAACAGGCCCTGGGGTGGGGCTGCTGCTGGCACTGCCCGCACCCCCATCCAGACACAAGGTCAAAGACAAATGACAGGTCTCCACACTGAACCCAGCCATTCTGCTCTCCTGGGACTGACCCAAAGCTGCACTGACCCGGCATGGCCCTCAGCATGGAGAATGCAGAGAGGGAAACCACAAAATTCTCTTTCACCAGAATGTGCGTGGGCTGTCGGCCCAGAGCTCCCTCTTGGAGCACTTCTACCATTAAACATCACACACAGACACAAACAAATGGAAATCTCCGCCCAGGCAGGCCTCCCCACTCACTCATCCCCCAGGGCCTAACACCTACACTTCTCAGCTTGCCCTCCCGAAGTTTGCATGACACCCCAAAGCAGCAGCGTGCAGGGGACGGCACGCAAGGGCCCGCTCTTAGGAGCTCGTGCTCGTAGGTCGCAGGAGAGGAGAGAAAGAGCCGCTTCCCCCAACAAACTGGAAGAAATACAGGCATGGCCACAAACATACGGACATGCGCCTTCTCGCAGGATCTGACCACACACATTTTATTTACAGCCGGTCTGGTTCTGCGTCTCCCACCTCCTTCCACGTGTTCTCAGGAGAGGAGGTGCCCGACAGCTTCGGGAGGAAGAGGCCACACGCGGTGGGCAAACAGCAAAACCAAGAGGGAAAGGAGACTGTCACCATCAGTGGAAAAAGGAGGAATGAAGCTTTGGGAGACTGAAGAGCAGGTTGTAGAGAGAGGAATGAAAACACAACCAAAAAGGATTTCACAGAAGCAATTATTTCCCCAAAGGGCCAACAAATACCATGACTACACAGTCCTTACTTTCAAACACATTTTCTTTTCCTGGTTCAATCTTCAGAATTACCCAATCATAGAAAATAACCAACTTGAATAAAATACAAAAAGTCTTAAAAACACACACACATACAAAAGCGCAAACCTCCCCCCCCCCCAATATTGAATGCTAGAAAGTCTAGGCATGCTTTTGATTTTAAGTATGTTAGTTTTTTTATCTACGTGTTTCAATACTAGCTGAATTAAACAACACCTCTGCCCACAGGACACGTTTTCCTGTACTACACAAAGTCACATTTGTGCTGGCTTCATCCCAGCCTCCTCTGTGTACCTCTATACCCAGGCGGAGCTGGTGATACAAATGCTTGGACAATGACAATGGAGAAGATACTTCTGTACTCACATTTGTCCCAGGGGAAGCTGAAGGAAATGCGGGATTTGACTGAGCAAATGACCTTGCTGGAATGGCCGCGTATGATGATCCAAGATTTGAGACATAATCTAAATGATAAATTACACCAGCTGTGTGAAATCCTAGTTATTTACTTTACCTTCAAAAGTCATTATTAGGATGTAAGTTGGAAAAAAATAAAATAAAATTTCCTCTTAATATATTGATTAGTGATTGGTGTGATTTTTACCCCTGGGCATGTTGACAACAAGGCTTTATGTCTGTGAGAGCCTAGACAGTAACACCAATACATTTTAGTGTCTTGGGATCTGTTTGCTTTATATATATATACATATAGATGGTGGGGAGAGGGCACATCAGCAGGGAAGTTTAGTTATTAAAGAAATGACATCATAAGCCTTTGGAACGCTGGTTTCTGCTTCAGGCCTTACTCACCTTCAGAGTTCCCAGCAGGGTTATAAACGGCTGTGCTGTTTGGAGAGGAACACAGCGTTCCCTCTGCCGAACCGAGTATACACCGGATACCAGCACTGGAGAGGGGTGGAAAAGGGGAACCAGGAACTCAATAAGTTAAATGAAGAATAACCATATGACCCAGAAACTCCACTCCTAGCCATAGGCCCAAAATAGTTAAAAACCGATGTTCAAACAAAAACTTGTACATGAATGTTCATAGTGGCACTATTCACAATAGCCAAAAGGTAAAAACAACCCAAATATAGATCAAAAGATGAACAGATAAACAACATGTGGTACTTACAAACAATGGGATATTATTCAGGCATAAAAAGGTTATATATGCTACAACATGGGTGAACCCTGAAAATATTTTGCTGAGTGAAAAAAGTCAGTAATAAAAGGTCATATATTAAATGATTCCATTCATATGAAATGTCCAGAAGAGGCAAATCCACAGAGATAGAAAGCAGATTAGTGGTTGCCAGGGACTGCAGGGAGGGGAAAAGGGAATGACTACTTAATGGGTATGGGGTTTGGGGTAATGAGAAGGTTCAGGAACACCATAGTGATAATATTAGCACAACCTTGTGAATCTGCTAAATACCACTCAATTGTACACTTTAAAATGACTAAAATGGGGCATTTGGGTGGCTCAGTCAGTTAAGCATCTGACTCTTGATTTCAGCTCAGGTCTTGATCTCAGGGTTGTGAGTTAAGCCCCACAATGGGCTCCACCCTTGCTGTGGAGCATACTAAAAAAAATAATAATAATAATAATAAAATAAAATACAAAATAAAATGGTTAAGATGGTGAATCTTAATTGAATTTTACCACAGTAAAAAAAGAGGGAGCCAGAAAAGGGAGACTCTTATAAAATTATTTTTTAAATTGTGATAAAATATACATAACACAAAATTTACCATCTTAACCATTTCTAAGTGTACAACTCGGTGGCATTAAGCACATTTACCTTGTTGTACAACCATCACCACCATCCATCTCCGGAACTCTTCATCTTGCAAAACTGAAGCTGCCCCCATTAAAAATGAACACCCCACTTCCTCTCCCTTGAGCCCCCGGCAACCACCATTTTGCTTTCTGTCTCTCTGAACCTGACTCTTCTGGCTACCTCCTGTTAGTGGAATCATCCAGTATTTGTCCTTTTGTGACTGGCTTACTTCATGGAGCACAATGTCCGCAAGCTTTAGTCATGTTGTCACAGGGGTCAGAGGTCCCTTTTCTAAGGATGAATAATATTCCAGTGTATTGATAGACCACATTTTGTTAATCTATTCATCTGTCAGTGGACATCTGGGTTGCTTCCACCCACTGGCTATTGTGAAGAAGAAAGGGAAGCCTTTTCAATGTACTTTTTTCAAAACACTCAAGTCCAGTCTGCTGTTCACATCTTGGGCCATGTGCCCTCTCCTCTGCCTGGGGGGACCCCAGCCCCCTGCTTACTGCTCTGCCCTCAACCCGCCCCTTTCTATTCTCAGCCCAGCAGCCACAGCCCAGCTCGGTGGAGCCAGAGAGCATCATTCCTCTGTTCAGCTCTCTGATACTCCACTCACTCTCAAAGCAGAAAGTCCTCACAAGAAGCCCAGGAGCTCAGGATATGGGCCCCGGCACCTTCCCTGGCTCCTCACCCCAGCACTCCACTCTCGTCACACCAATGTTGCCTGAGCATCCCAGGGCCACACCAGGGCCTTCAAACTTGCTGTTCCCTCCGCCCTGGGAGTACCTGTCCCCCAGACAGCCACGGGCTCATTTCACTCTCTCCTGAGGTGTCCTCAGAGAGGCCTTTCCCCAGCCACCCTATTTAAAATGCAAGGGCCAGCCCCCTGGAGGGCACATGCGTGCGCCCACATGCTTCCTGCCCTGTCCTGACGCTGTTGTCTGCTTAGGTTCACCACCAGGGATGCTACCTAAGTCACTTGTTTATTTTATCATCTGCTCCCCTCACCCACGTTAAGTATATGCTCCTTGAGGACAGGGATGTTGCCTGTTTTGTTCTCTGCTGCTTCCCCAGCACCCAAAACAGAACGTGCCGTAGGTGCTCAGTGAATATTTCCTGAGCATCTGCATGCGCCTGTTCTCCTGGCCAGCACTCACTTTTCAGAGAAGACCAGGCATTTCTGAGCATGTAGTTTCCCTTTCACATGCAGCTCCCAGTCCTAGACCAGAAGGAAAGGAAAGTGACCGAAGTAGAACTGAGTCCATGAGAAGGAAAGGGATGAGGGCAGGCTTCCCCGTCAGGTGGGAGCCTGGGGATGGCGGGGGGGGGGGGGGCAGTCGGAGCCCAGAGACAGGACCAACCCTGCCAACACCTCTCCCTCCTGGGCTCCTCCCCACACCTGCCTTCCCATCCATCTGTCTGTCCGTCCAGCCCCCACATCCTGTACCCATCTTGGACAGGAGCCCAGAATCCCAAGCCAGAGTCCCTCCTCCCCTCTTAGTGGACCCTTGGTCCCATGGCACCTCCCACCTCCCCCTCCCTCCCTCCTACCCCAGAGACACCCCACCCATTTCTATGACTGGTTGGGAAAATCTGGCAGGTGGACTCACAGTGAGCTGCCAAGCTTAAGAAAGGCTTATGAGGGACAAAATCTGCCATCACCTTGCAGTGTCAGCCACCCCCTACCTCCGCCACTGAGTGGCAGGGATGAACTTGCACAGTGTGACCCAAGCAGAGGTGAAGGACACTGTGGCATGACTCCCACTACACAGGGATCATTGTGCTCTGCAGAGTGGGCGAAGAGAGGCTGCACAGCCCAGTGCTTAAGCCACACAGGTTCTGGGAGCACCAGACCCACGTTCAAGTCTCCACTCTGCCACTCTCTAGCTATAGGGCCCTGGACAAGTCCTCTCCTCTTTCTGGGCCTTGGTTTCCTCATCTGCAAAATGAGACTGATAATAGGATCTACCTCACAGTGTTACTGCTGGCATATGGAAAGGATTTATTATATGTTAGCTCTTTTAATATTATTGCTTTGGAATATTTCACTGCATCATTAATACATTCAGGGGGGCATTTATACTATAATAAACCTTTGCTTACATGGGCCCAAAGCATCTTATGACCACGGGGAAGGTGTGATGAGGCTCCATCTCCGTCTTGCAGATGGGAAACTGAGGCGCTCTGCAGTGATGTGTCTCAGTCTCACCTGAGAAGTGCTCTCTGGCCCTCATCCAAAATTCGGCCTGTGTTTTCCTCCCCTTCCATACTCAGTATGATGTACTCTGGGCATACCAGAGAGGAAGAGCCTGATACATTTCTGAGATGAATTTGGGTTCTAATAGCTATAATTTTGATCAAGGGTACTGAAGGCAAAATCCTGCCACCGAGTCCCCAGATGGAACCATTCCTAGCTCCTGAGGAGCAAGCGTTGGGTTGTGGTCGTGAGCCCCCCAGGCTCCAGCTGTGGCTCCCGGGCTGGCATGGAGGACTCACCTTCAAATCAAACACCTTCTTGTCACAGATGCTACAGATGTGTGGCAGGTGCAGGGGGGCCACACCGTGAAAGTCATTCAGCTCGTGAGCCTGCAGGGGCCGCACGGACAGCAGAGCATGCTCCTCCTTGGCCCGCCGCCGGGCACCGCTGAAACCCTGCTTGCTGTTGTTAAGCCGACCCCCAAAGGAAGGAGGGGTCCTGTCTGGGGTGGGCTCCTCGGGGTCATACAGCTCATAGGGCTGGCTGCGGGGTGGAGGCCACAGGTTAGGGCCTGCCGTAAGATCGGGCTTGCTTTGGCCAGAGAATCCGTGGGGGCTCTCCCACTGGCTATTTGGACCCGGCAGCAGCAGACCTACCTCGCCTTTCACGCCCCCGGCCTGCTCAGCTGCAAATCCACCTGCCACATGCGACCCTTGGGAGTTGGGTCCGTAGAAGTCCTTGGGAAAGGCAGCTTGGCCATCTTGCCCTGAGTGGCTGTAGGGCCCTTCATAGGTCACACTGCCTGTGGTAGAGGCCACGACTGGCAGGAAGCTGGGCTGGCTGTCTGTTTCAGAGCCGTACACCTGGCTGGAGTTGGCCTTGCCATACTCATAGAATCCTGCTGCAGCGGGAGCAGGCCCAGTCTTGCCAATGCCCAAGATGACTGCTGGCTGGGCAGGGGTCTGAGGCATGACCCCACTGAAAGGATGCATCACCACGGCGTTGGAGGGCTGGCTGGGAAGGCTCACAGAGGGTCCTGGGCCTCGTGTCTGGCCGGGGGGTGAGAAGCCAATTGCATTAGAGGGAAACCGGGCACTGGACATGGTTGCAGCATGTTGGGGCACCCCAGTTTGGCTGTGGGGGGCGCTGATCACAGACGGATGCCGCAGCTGGTTGAAGAGAGGCTGGGACATGGCCACTTTGGAGAGGACTTGGTTCAGGACTGTGGCGGCCGCGGTATTGTTGGTGACAGCTGTCTGTGCCAGCTTCAGCCGGTGGAGGGTGAGCTGGGCTTGCAGCTGAGCCAGCTGGAGGCTGGCAGGCGAAGGAAGCAGAGGGTTCGCGTTACTGACCGAGAATGGGTTCTTGTCCAGGAGCTTGGCGGCACTGCAGAAACACAAAATCTAGATGCACAGCTAGTTTTCACCCAGGGTGCCAGAGGCTCTTTCTTCGCTTATCCCTGGTCCCCCATCTCCTATAAAACCCACCCTCACAAACCCCACATACAAGTGAGTCTGCAAAAAGCCTGTACTCACACACATATACCAATTTGTTTAAAAACTCCGATAGAAAAAATTATTTTACGACAGAATGGTCAATCTCACTGGTAATCACAGATACAAGCTAAAACCATTAGAAAAAAATTTTTCTCTAGCAAAATAGCAAAAATACATATATATATATTTTTAAGATTTTTTATTTATTTGTGAGAGAGAGAATGAGAGACAGAGAGCATGAGAGGGAGGAGGGTCAGAGGGAGAAGCAGACTCCCTGCTGAGCAGGGAGCCCGATGTGGGACTCGATCCCAGGACTCCAGGATCATGACCTGAGCCGAAGGCAGTTGCTTAACCAACTGAGCCACCCAGGCGCCCAAATAGATATATTTTTTTATTAAGAGCATTCAGTACTGATAAGATAAAGTAGAGTGGACACAATGTTCGTGATATAGTGTAAACTTGTGCAACTTTGTTAAAAGATAGCCTGAAAATCTGCACTCATTACAGCCAAACTCTTTGACCTAATAACTCAATTCTATAAATCTGTCCTAAGGAAATAATGCAGACAAAACTTGATGCCCAAAGGTGCTTAATGATACTACATCATTTAAGAGTCCAAAGTTGAAAATTACCAATTTCCAATAACAAGGGTTAGGGGACGGTTTAAATGAAGTAAATTATGATATATCTACATAATAAAATGTCAAGGAATCATTTACTATTGATGTAAATTTCTACTTTATTATGTAATATTTAAAACATTCAAAGAAGTATACCCAACACCAAGGTTAAAAGAGGAAACATTCCAACATACTAAAATCCCCTGGTCTCCGCTCTCCCCATCCATGCCGCACCCCAATCACTGCCAATGGTAGATACTATCTCGAATTTGGTAAGGTCATTGTTCACAACAAATTAGTGACATGAGCAAATCCATATACTCTATATGTTAAGCAAAAAAAAAAAAAAAAAAAAAAAAAGCTGGCTTCACATTCACATCCAGAGTAAATTATGTGTATATTTGTGCCAAACACATTTTCATCCCAATCCTCATTTCACATTCAAAAGCAACAGAAATCAAGCTCCCTTCAATCCACTCTCAAACCCAATTAGCATAAGGAATAATCAAAAAAGTTACAAGTGAAGACTCTGAATCTGAAGTCGTAGGCAGTGGTGGGCTCTCACAGAAGCTTACTGAGCCGGTGTTCTGTCTGACGCGTGCCTTTCATGTGACCTCTGTTGGTTGGTTGTGGTGTTTTCTTGACCAAAAACCAGGATGCATGATCTGGAAAGGGGACAGACTTTCCCAGAAAGTCTGGATATGTGGTTACTATTGTCAGGGCTCTTTGGTAAGACCGTATTTTCTGGGTCTTCAACTCTCCTTCTGGGTAGTGGGTGTAATCGAGGAAATGTGTTTGGGATGTTGATGAACTGGAATTCCCAGGTCATGTTAACGTTAACCGGAAGAAGAGGACTGAGCATTTGAAACTGGGGTAACCATGGACAACCCAGACTCTATCTTCAGCACGCCTATGGGAGTGTGGGGCAGAAAGAGCAAGGCTGGGACCCTTGTCACAGGCTCCGGAAGAGTAAGTCTGACGAAACAAAGAAGAGAGGCTGGGGGTGGGCCCAGTGAGGAAAAAAGGGGAGACATGGAAAGTGTGTGCCATGTCACAGCTCTCCCACTTTGGAGACACTTTGAGGAAAGAGGGCTTCTGCTTAGGCTGGCACTTTGCATTGGTCTGAGAGAACTGTGGGAGGCAGGGAGGAGGTGTGGAGGGGGTAGAGAGGAAGAGAGGAGAGAGCCTAACATGTACTGCGTGCGATGCTCCTGTGTGACCAGTGATCAGCCTATGTCATCCCCTTTGATGTCTCCATCAGTCCTATTGGGTGGAAAAGGTTCACCCCATCTTGCAAGGCAAGAATCTAAAGTGCAGAAAGATGAGGTGACCTTCTTACGAACACTCACCATTGGTGAATACAGGCATGGGATTCAAACCCCAGCCTGGCTTTGGAAAGAAGAGAAGGGGCATAGGTGGTTAGGCAAGCAGCTTTTCAGTCCTCCCTGAGAACACCTTCTCTTCATGGGCTGCAGCCCTGCTTTGTTTGAAGTGAGTTCTCAGAACATCAGGCACACCAACATTCAAACATAAGAGCAAAGCACACTTCAGAGCCAGATAAAAATGATTTTGGATTACTCTTGCCCATTCTGTGAGAAATCAAGAATTTACCATAAGTCACTGAAGAGACATAACCTTCGCCCAGCCAGCAGCCCTGTTGTGCTCCCAGGACAGAAGAGTTTGGCTGTATTTTAAGATTTTGGGGGGTTGGGGGAGGCATGGTTAAAGGTGGTTACAGAGCTTTCCTCTTCTGGGTAGTTGTGCTGGTTACGGCCAAGCCTTGGTGCCCCAGTGTGTCCCGAGCACAAATCATGACAGCAGTAGAGCTAGGGAGGTGCTAATTGTCTATGTAGGTGAGAATATGAAGGGAAAGGAGGATGGTCAAGAGTCTGATGATAGATTTCTACTTGTGTAGTATTAAGTAGCTGAGCTTTAGAAGAGCAATTAAGCTTAACTCAAAACCCTGCCCACACAGGGCCAACCCTTCCTACCAGGTTTGTCCACAACACAGCCTGTCCCCGCTAACAAGGCGATAATGAGGTGCCAACTTAATTTCCATGACCAGGGTAAGACAAGATTGGTTTTGTTTTTCCCAGAGAAGTCAGCTGTATTTTCTAAAACTGTGTTCTGGACTGGAGGGAGCTCTTGCAGGAGATTCCCCTTCACCTCTGAAAGGACACGCAAGAAGAGTTGTCTTTCCAGCTAGGAAAGCCAACCTCGCTGGATATTTGTAGGTCAGCCATGAGAAACAAGTGCTCTTCCGAGTGCAGCGTGGGTTACAGAAGTTTACCCATTCCGACGCAGCATGAAATAAGAAGACTCACTAGATTTTCTTCCCAACTTCTGCTTTGCCTCGCAAATTCATATTGTCCCCAACCTTCACCAACTTTGAGTGGAAGTGATTTCATATGAATCATCAGAGTTAGGGACCTCTTTTGAACCAAAGATCCTTAAAAAAGAAGAGACACATCATCCTATGAAAGAAAGAAAGAGAGAAAGAAAGAAAGAAAGAAAGAAAGAAAGAAAGAAAGAGAAAGAAAGACAGCCCTAAAATCCTTAGCCTACAAGAGTTAATAACCTAAAAGCCAGGTACGTATAGCAATCATATTTCTAAGCCCCAAACTGGGCCATATGATGTGAGATCTCTAGGGGTTAGAACTAATGTCGCCTTCTTGTATTCCTGCCACCTCCGTTTGTCACTGTTACCTCACTTAACACATCCTGCTTTGTGTTAAAAATAATTGCTTATGTACCTTTCTCCCTCTACTAGACATAAGCTCCACAAGGGAACGGGGCATGGCGTGGAGATTTCGCATCATCCTGGCATGCTGTCTCGTACCTGGTAGTCACTCAGTAACTTCAGTGAACGGAATGAAGAAGGAACATAATGGATGTGGCTCATCAGAACCTGGTGGCTTTAAGATGGGGACCCCTCATTTGACAGTAGACATCTCTGTGGATAAAAACCCTCGAACAATTCAAAAAGGAGAATCTAAATATACCCAGAAAGCAAATGGATTTTGCTGTTGTATACAGCTTAAACCCCAATCAGGTACAGAGTCACTTGCCTAGAAGAGTGCCTACCACTCCCCATTCCAAGGCAGGAGTTCCAACACATCCTTCTCCCTGCTCAAATCTAGGTCTTGAAATTGAAATGAATAATCCTTCTGGTAGGCTGAATAATCCAATCTTAATCCCCAGAACCTGTAAATGTAACCTTACATGGTAAAGAGGACTTTGCAGATGTGATTAAATTAAGGATCGTGAGATGGAGAGATTATCCTGGATTATCTGGGTGGACCCAATGTAATCATAAGAGTCCTTTTAAAATGGAGGCAGGAGGATCAGAGTCAGAGAGAAGATATGAGGACAGAAGCAGAGGTCTGAGATGAAAGCAGAGGCAATGCTGGGGCTCTGAAAATGGAGGAAGGGGCCACAAGCCAAGGAAATGCAGGCACTCTCTAGAAACTGGAAAAGGCTAGGAAATGAATTTCCCCTTAAGCCTCAAGAAGGAACCTGCTGACACCTTGACTTTGGCTCTATGAGACTGATTTTGGACTTCTGACCTCCAGAACTGTAAAATAAGAAAGTTGTGTTGTTGTGAGCCACTCAATTTCCAGTAGTAGGTTACAGAAACAATAGGAAACTAATATAATCCAGCAAGAAAATTAGATGTAAGAGAAGCTTCCACTCAGAGAGGCAGTGGTGGGTATAGGGGTATTGGCTGGATCTTGTTGGTATAGACTCATGCCCCCCAAGGGCCTAGGAAGCACAGACCTTCTGACTGGGTGTCCCAACACCCTCTGGGAACCTTGCCAGAAGCTAGCAAAACCCAGAGGTCTCTTCCTTTTCAAAGTCAGCTTTCTTTAACCCAGCTGGATCAGTGGCAACCTGGGAAAGCTTTGAATTGCAGACCCTTAGGGATCAAACCATCCTCCCAGCCCCACAGCAAGGAGAGAAAGTGACCTGCCCAGAGCCACATTAGCTGGGTGACTGCAAAAATCTTAGCGAGAGCCCCGATCATCTAAGCCAGCTTCTAGTGCCTGACAGAATGGCCTTCCCTACAAAAGCCCTAACTAAGCCCCGGAACTATCTATTTCATCACCAAATTATCATCTCCATCCATATTTATCTCTCCGTTCTGTTCAGAGAGATACTGACTACTTTTGATATGCAAGGCACTCGCCAAGCACCAGGAAGTTGCAATGTGCAGTCCCCTTCTGGGATCCCCACAACTCTGGAGATGGTAGCAGGGATGCCCCCTTGTCTGGGGAGGGGGGAGGGGCAAAGTTCTCCGCATTTCTTCTCCTGAAACTGTGCAGTGGCACAGTTTGAAGCCAAGGAGTGGAAGTGTGGACCGGGGAGGAGGGCGTGCCACACAGGGAGTTCTGTAGCCTGGGCATCTGGCACAGAACAGGAACAACTTATCACTCAGCACAGCCACTGTGACTCACCCAGGCCTCTGCAAGACTAACTGCCCCCCCCAGCGCCGAGGTTGCCTTTCTGAGCCATTAATTATTACAAGGAATTCTTGGTGCATAATTACATTAAAAACTTTGGTTCCCTGCTCACTTAGACAGCATTTTTTAATTAAAGCAGCATTTCTCTCAGGAGTTTTAAAAATAAAATATAACATAAAAGAGAACTAGTTGCCTTTAGAATGTCAGGATATTTAGGAGATCCAGATGAAAACTGTTTCTAATGGTTTAATTCCATAGTGTTGAAAGGATGTGCAACATATTGTATTCACTGGAGAACAAAACAGCTGTCTTGGCTTGAAAATGCTCATTATTTATCCCAAAGCTCATTATTTGTCCCAAAGCGCTTTCGTATTTTATTCTGAGTCCCAAGCAGGCTGCCATGATGGATTGGTATTTGGGCACAAGGAGTGAGGCAGTGTCCTTCCTTGGTTTGAGTCAGGCCGGGTGCTGGAAATTCAGCAAGATTTTTGTGATGTAACCCATCGGGTTCTGAAAGGAAGGGAGAGCACCCAAGACACAGGCAGGAGCCTCTGCTCAGAATCGGATTCCATCAAAGGGGCCAATGGGACATTCATGTGTTTGTTCATCTGGCCCACATGGACTGAGCATCTATAATGCGCCAGGCAAAGTTGCCAGGTGGTGGGAACACAGAGATGAGCAGAGAAATCTTCCTGAGAGCACAGGGGAGCCAGATCAACCCAGAGGGTGATGAGTATGCCGACACCAGTAAGCACAGAGACAGTAAGGCACAGGGGGAGGTGGTTCAAGCCTCAGACATTTTAGAGAAATGTAACCAATGAAAGAAAAGGCCATCTCAAGGGCTGTCCCTGAACTCTGAACAAAGACAAACATTCTGGACTGATTAAGCCACCTACAGATGCAAAGACGTATCAGCTGTTGGTAAAAGGCAGCTGTAGGGTGAACTGTGGTCAGAGACCCAGGTTTCCCCCTGCTTCTTACTGGTTGTATGATGGGGAAACGTCACTTAATTTTTCCGACACTCAGAATTTTCTCATCTATCAAATGGGACAGTAACCTCCATCCAATGGGACACAAGCCCAGCCAATCAGAGCCTGCTGGCCACAGTGACTGGCTCAGGGATGGACACTCCCTGACATTTTGTTGGGGGAACTGAGAGAGAGACATTCTTTCGTCCTGCCATGCCTGGATTGCTAAACTGGTTGAATTTAAGCCACTGCTTAAGGAGAGGCTGCTTGAGAATAAAGCCAACCCAAAGGCAGTGCCCAAAGAGACCAGCACAGGCAGCTCCTGAACGACCTCCTAGGGAGGCCTTGAACCAGTTTCCCCTGCATCTGCTTGGACATTTCTGTACATGAATCAATGCTTTTCCTTTATTTGCTTCATAAACATAATAGTGTCATAAGAAAGCCAACCTACCTGAACCACCTGCTTTTAATTCAGATGGTTTCCCTCCATGGCCCCACCTTGACTCGAGAGTTCCCTTCACTCTCCAGTTTCCTCCACACAGTGCACTGACCGGAAGGCCCCAGCAGCAGGGGAAACTCAGGCAGTCACTTGGCTGTGACTCTCTGCTGACCAGGGACACCTGTTTCTTGGAGGTTTGGGACACAGAATGCTCCTCCATCCTTGGTGGAATAAGAGCCCCACATCCTGGTCACTAAGCCAGGTTGTGACTGGGGTGCAGGAGTAAAGTCCCCCACAAGGGCACGGGCTGCCCGACAACCTTTTCCAGGTGCAGAGGTCCATCTCAGGCCCCACAGGTGCTCCTGTGAGCAGGGGAGGTCATGCCTTGTGGCCCTCACCAGGGGGCAGTTTCTATCTAACACTATTCTTTTCTCAGCACCCAATGGGCCAGTTTGGGTATACTAAGAACTGGCTTTATAAAAGGCATTAGTTATCCCCCTGGGAGAAAAGGATCTTTATTCAAGATACAACGATCTTAGTCTTCCCTCACTTGGAGGAAAGGAGAGTACATAGCGAGTGACAATTGGGCTGCAGGCTGCCCTGTATGAACCGGGGGTAGGAATCGGGCATTGTGGGTTCTAGACCTAACCTGAGGCTTGTCAGCTGTGTCACAGGGGACAAGAGACTCCACCTCTCCGAGCCTTGGTGTCCTCAACTATAAAAAGAGAAGTGACAATCTTTGCCTGGTTACATTATGAGAGCTGACATGGGGTTAAGTAAAGAGTTGTCGGATCCCTCTGCAAACTGTGAGGTGCTGCACAGAGGGAAGGGTGTGGCGTTGTCTGGAACATTATCGGAAAGAACATTTCCTGTGATCACAAAACACACCCTTCCCTTTCTGAAAACATTCCTCCACAGAGGAAGAGATATTTGTCACTCGGGTCCTTGGGGGTAATCTCATTGCCACTAGGATGAGTTAAAATAAGTTCAGCCATATCAATGTGATTGTGCTCTGCACCCCAGATTGGGGGGGGGGGGGTGGAAAGGAACACAGCCCAGAGGCTAAGGGCACAGGTTTCCGAGATGGCATCAGAAAGGGTGTGAATTCCAGTTTGTCACTTGTAGGTTGGGGATGATGGCAAATACGTATCCTCTCTCAGCCTCAAGGTCCTCATCTTTAAAGCAGGGACAGCTATATCTAAGCTACAGGCTTTTCCTGAGAGTTAAATGACAAGGTGTACGTAAATTGGCCTGCATGGTTCCTAGCACACAGTAAGCAATCACTGAGCAGGGCAGCAGCGACCATTTCTACTACAGTCTTTTTACCATCATCATAACCATGATGATGGCTATCATCCTTACCATCACCATCACTATCACCATTACTATTACCATCACCATTGTTCTCACCATTACCATTACTATCACCATCACCGTTATCATCAATATTACTATCTCCAATACCATCACCATCACCATTACCATCACTATCACCATTACTATTACCATCACTGTTACTGTGACCATTACTATTACCATCACCCTTGCTATCACCATTACCATCACTATCACCATTACTATTACCATCGCCATTACCATCACCATTACCATCACTATCACCATCACTATTATCATCAATATTACTGTCTCCAATACCATCACCATTACCATCATTATCATTGTTGTCATTGTCATCATCAGTGCAGATGGTAGGTGAGCTCTGCCCGGGCAGAGAGACAAATCTGCCTTACAGACAGATAGGGATGGAAGAGGGAAACACAAAGAGATGTCAATATGGAGAGAAGGGCAGTAAAAATAAGGGCGGACGCCTGCTGAGAGAGGAGAAACCAGAAGTGCAGATTGGGACTTGGGGGGAACAGAGAGAGTTACAACAGCTGCTTGGTGACCTGGGTAAGTAATCAGCAACACACTTAAAGGGCTGTGGGTTAACAACAAGAGTGCAGCCGAATGAAGTCCAGCAGTGTATGAATGTGCGCGGACTTACAGCAAGCTTTTCGCTGGTAATGCTCAGCCACCCGGAAGCAGAAGCCAAGAACTACAGCCCAGAGCACCAGAGTGCCTAGGCCAACCAGAATGGTCACATTTTCAGTTAAGCACAGTATCTTTCAAGATAACCCATCAGGAATTTAAATTTACTTCCAGTTTGACTCAATTCCCTCTCCTGGCCAAGCAATGAAGGTGTCATTTCTTCTTACAGGCTAAGATACAAAATATAATCCTGGCAAGACAGCTCATGACCAGGGAAGAGAATGTTTTCCAGGTTTGGTCACACTTTCATCGCATGGTCAAATCAAATCAAGTGCAATGGCTGGGATCTGGTCATTGCTGAGTCCTGCCTTTCCCTTGTCTCCTGGGAGCTGAACTTCAAATCATCAATTCTTAACTCTACCTTAACACTCTTAGAAGCTAGGTCAGGATGTGAGCCACAGGGAACAGTCCCTGAAAGTTACAAAGACGAAAATGATAATACCGCAGTAATATCAGGGCTAAGGTTCACACTCTAATTAATTATCACAAATGTTAAGAGCAAGAAGAGGTCTTAGAGACAGCTTATGTTTGTTTGTTTTTTAAGATTTTATTTACTTGACAGAGAGAGATAGTGAGAGCAGGAACACAAGCAGGGAGAGTGGGGGGGTGGAGAAGCAGGCTTCCTGCTGAGCAGGGAGCCTGATGTGGGGCTCGATCCCAGGACCCTGGGACCATGATCTGAGCCGAAGGCAGATGCTTAACGACTGAGCCACCCAGGCGCCCTGAGACAGCTTAAGTTTAACCCACTCATTCTACAGAGGAAAAAAAAGTGGAACCCTCTGAAGTTGGTGTAATATGTGAATCACCCCAAATCACACAGCCAGCTAGAGGAGAGCGGGGACTGGAGCCCACATCTCCTCATCCCTCAGGGCTAATGTAGCTGCTATAGTGGGATGCATCCCCATCAACATTCCTGCCAGGTCTTCTCCTTTGTGAGGAGAAGGGGGGGGTCACACTTATTTTTTTGATAGTGCTATCTGCTTGGTAACGATAGGGCTACTGGATTATCACTAGCGAGGCCTCTGAGTAATTTCAAGATTACGGGGTCAATGCTGGCATTCTCCCATGTGTAGGCTTTGGCCATGACATTACCGTAGGATGATTCATATGACCATGACACCTCTTGGAGGCATTTATAACAGCAATGATAATCTTACCATCTCTCTTTTGTTGCATGTTGTTTAGTTGAAGTATAATCAGTGTTTTCACTTCATTTGCTATCTGATTTCCAGGACAACCAAATGGGAAGGTAAGCCAGATATGCCCATTTCCAGTTTAGTTAAAAGGACTGAGACCAAGAAAGGTCTAGTAAAACACCTGAAGGCATCCAGCCAATAAGGGACTTGAATGAGGGTCTTTTTACTCCAGGATTCCACCCTCTGCTTACACATTCATTAAAGGGAACTTCTCAAACCACATTCCTGGCTCTATTTCTTTGGATGTGATTCGTTTTTCAAGGTTTTGGTTTGTTTCTTTTTTTTTCCCTTTAAATTTTTTATTGTTATGTTAATCACCATACATTACATCATTAGTTTTTGATGTAGTGTTCCATGATTTATTTTTTGTGTGTAACACCCAGTGCTCCACGCAGAACGTGCCCTCTTTAATACCCATCACCAGGCTAACCCATCCCCCCACCCCCCTCCCCTCTAAAGCCCTCAGTTTGTTTTTCAGAGTCCATCCTCTCATGGTTTGTCTCCCCCTCCAATTTCCCCCCTTCTTCTTCCCCTCCTGCTAGCTTCTTTTTCTTTTTTTTTCTTAACATATATTGCATTATTTGTTTCAGAGGTATAGATCTGTGATTCAACGTCTTGCACAATTCACAGCGCTCACCATAGCATTTCCTTTATTCTGTGGTTTTTCTCCCAATTTGTCACAGTATTTTATTTTTTTCCAGCTCCATTGATATATCTTTAAGTTTTTTAATTATTTAAGTTATCTTTGCACCCGACATAGGGCTTGAACTTACCAACCCAGGATCAAGATTCACAGGCTCTTCCTCTTCCGACTGAGCCAGCCAGGCAACCCACCAGCTTTACTGATACTAATATTGTATAAGTTTAAGATGTACAATGTAATGGTGTGGTATATGTAGATATTAACAAAATGATTACCACAATAAGTTTGGTTAACAATCTAAGATGTTATTTTTAAATAACACATTTGGTGTTATTAAATGACCAGCTTTTGGTCCACTGTACTCTGTTCCACATTCGTTCAGGCAGAATAAGATTCTCTAAACCAGGGGACATGCAGTCACCAAGGGGCAGCTAACAGTTCTATAACTGACAAGAGAGGCCTGCCTTTCCTGCTGGAGTTATTAGAAGTGCTCAAAATGTGCAAAAGAGATCCGATAATGCTGCAAACGCAGAGCCAAGAACACACATTCTGCTAGCATCGTAACAGGAAAGATTTACTACAGCAGAGACAGAATTAATGTCAATGTATCCACCAAGAACCGTGTATTTGTTCTTTTTCTTTTCCTTCTTCTGTACCAATTTATTTTCTGTAAAATAACCTTTATTTTATAAAACAAGGGGCGCCTGGATGGCTCAGTCGGGTAAGTGTCCGACTCTTGATTTTGGCCCAGGTCATGATCTCAGGGTCAAGTCAGGCTTACAACTGGACGTAGAGTCTACTTAAGATTCTCTCTCTCCCTCTCCCCCTGCCCCCAATCAATCAATCAATAAAATATTTTATAGAACAGTAGCATTGTCGGTGGTAACTTATTTTTAATCACACTTTTTTGTTTTGAACTTTAAAACTATAAAAATATGAAGAATATAACAAATCTTTACAAGTTCACTGCCTACCCATCATCCCAAATTCACAAGTGCCATGATTATGGTCATTTTTGCCTCAGATATTTTTTTATTAAAAAAAAAGAAACACAAAACTATACAAAGTTGAAGTCCCCTTTGAGACTCGGCCCAGTCTAATTCCTCCGTCTCCCTAGTGACATCCACGTGTGGTGTGTGTGCCTATTTATTTATATATCTGTCTCTCTGTATCTCGCTAAACATAGAAAAAGTATTAAATTAAGAGATTTTTCTATACCTGCATGTGCTTATAAACCAGCATGTAGGACTGGTTTCAACAATATTTCTCCTAAAGAAAAAATGCACATTCTCTGTAGTTTCTTTCTTTTTTTTTTTTTTTTGAAAGATTTTATTTATTTACGAGAGAGGGAGAGCACGAGTTGGGGGAGGAACAGAGGAAGAGGGAGAAGCAGACTCCTAACTGAGCAGGGAGCGCAATGCGATGCGGGGTTCCGATCCAGGGACCCTGGGATCATGACCTGAGCCGAAGGCAGACACTTAACCAACTGAGCCACCCAGGTGCCCCCTCTGTAGTTTCTTTTAACACACTGAGGACTGCAGGCAGGGTGATGGTGTGAAAAAATTGCTGACCTAGAAATCAGAAGATTTCTGCTTACTCCCTGTGGGACCAGAGGCCTGTCAGCTTCCCTTTTTATGTAGAATGAGAAAGCTAGATGAAAGGACCTCCAAGATCTCTTCCACCTTTGAAATCTGATAAATCCCAGGTTTAATTTCCTCATCTGTCACACAGATGGATGTCTGCCCTTGCTAGCTGTTGTAAAGAGCAAACATGATGGTCAGGCACTCTGTAAAGCATGATGATGTTGTGGATAGAATCAGATAATATTGCATAATAATATGTATTATAAAATGAACATTATTTAATTATATATTATTCTTATTCATATATTACATATATTATTAATACATAATAAAACATGATTGATATATAATAAATATTGTAAAATAATATAATTTATAATTTCTCATTATTACTTCTCACAAATTACGCTATTGTTAAGCTCCTGGAAATGCTTTTAAAGAAACTACTGTTATATATATATGGCATGGTTCAGATACACATGTTGCTGGCCAGTCCGCATAAAATCATTTAATTTCTTCCATCTTTGTTCTCTTGGGCAGTCAGTTAGCACAAGAAGAGGCTCTATTTTAACTCTCTCCATGAGAATTTAGTGAATGAAATACCAAAAGTGCCTCATTGTAAGATGTTCTCCTCTAGGAAGGCATTCCACAGGCCAAAGGAACCTTTCACAGTAAAATGAAGTTCAAATCCATTCAGGGCTGCAGTTGGTTTGCCTGACACACAATTTTTCAGAAAATTCATGTTGGGCAGAATTTCACTGGTTTTGTGCATGCTAAAATTGAAGGAGTTGGTTTGATTTCTGGGGTTAGGAGAGATCTTTCTGTTTTCTCAGTGACAGAAGATAGGGTGACCTCTCAACCAACAAACTTTTCTGGAGAACCTCAGTCTTTTGAGATGGAAAAACAAGCTGTTTGAAATATATATTTATAAGCTGCTATACAAATTCTCTCAGGCATCAAGCATTTCTATTTATACATGCAAGTGAAATATTTAGGGGATCATAGGCCCAACTGCCCTTGTGAAGGACAATGTGTACACAAACACACACACCTTTGCATATACTGTTCCCTCACCTGAACAACCTCTGCCCTATTCCCCCTCAGGATCCTTCAACATGCAGCTCAGATGGCACCTCCTCCAGGCAGCCTTCTCTGACTCCTGCCCCCATCCAGTGTGTGTCGTTGCCCCTTCTGTGACCCCCCCGCATAATGCCCTGCTGCTCCGTTAGCCTCAGTTATGCTCTTCTAGCTCCTACCACCCTCATAATTGTCTACTCGATTGCTCATCTGATGTCCTCACTGTTCTGTGATTATTTTGAAGGCAGGAACTGTGTTCCATTTCATGTCATAGTATCTGGTAAATAGTTGGGTGTGGAACCAATAAACACCTCTATACATGTGCACATCCATTCCGTGTGTGTGTGTGTGGACTTAGTAGTCATGTATCACATTCTCAGTTGGGTTTCCTGGCTAGATGTTCCATGTGTATGTTGCTACAGGCTCTAAAGATGAAGTTCTGTGGAGAATGTGGATAAGATTCGATCTTTGAACACTGTCCAAATTATGTAAATATCACCAACCACATCATGTATAAAATTCTAAAATATTCAACAAATAGACTTGTTGCCACATTTTTCCTTTTAACAAATTCTGAAGAAAATGCAATTTTAGTGTGTGATCTGAGAAGATGTGTCTAATCTGCATGATTCACAGATAAAACACATGTTCTGAGAATAATCCCTATGTTCTCTTAACTTTATTTTCAGTAGATTATATCACTGAAATTTTTCTGGTAAATGTATAAGGATGGTAATAAAATTTAGGCCAATTTTAAATCAAAATAAAATTTTAGAATAATTTTTAAAAATTAAGATTCTCAGTCAATATAGCCGGTCTTTTCCTAGAGTTGCCTGACCATTAACCTGGACATTTTAACCAATGTGACGTAAGCCAAATACTAGGTGTCCATATGAAACTCAAGAGGCAGTATGGGGTAGTTGGGGAGGGAGGGTGTAGCACTATTTTGGCCATAAGTAGACCCACTTCTTAAACGGACTTTCCCACCAATAACTGTACATCTCATTGTGGTCAGTTTACCCTGTAGACCTTAGTTTTCTCATCTGTGAAATGGACAGGTCAGATGAGACAACATTTTTAAAATACTTCATTTATTTATTTGACAGAGAGAGAGAAAGCAGGAACACAAACAGGGGGAGTAGGGGAGGGAGAAGCAGGCTTCCTGATGAGCAGGGAGCCCGATGCAGGGCTCGATCCCAGGACCCTGGGATCATGACCTGAGCCCAAGGCAGACACTTAACGACGGAGCCACCCAGGTGCCCCGAGACAACATTTTTAAGGTTCCTTTATGCCATCTGATTTGAGGATGGCGGGTGTTTTCTTAAAGCTGTTATTTAGGGCTCATGGAAAAGTGAAGATTATCTGGCTGTGGTATCATGATAGATTTCAGCCTTGGGAGGTCTGAGTTTCTAGCCTCTACTCCTCCTCCAGTTCTGGGTGACTTCAGAGAGAAACATTTAACCTGCACTCAACAGACCTGTGTGTAAAATGACAAAGTAAAACCAGAGCTTTTTTACTAATTAGGTGGGCATCAGGAGAGCTTCTTAAGACACAGATGCTGGGCTCACCCCCGGCTGCTGTATCAGGAAGTCTAGGTTGGGGCCTGAGAATTTGCATTTCTAACAAGTCCAGGTGATAAGGATGCTGTGCTCTGAGAACCCCCAAACTAGACTATCTTGAGCTTAACTTGCAACTCTAAGAATCTATGGTGAGTTATGGAGAATTGAGTAACAACTGTATTTTTAATAAGCCACTTCTATCTACTAGGCAACCAGTACACCAAGAAGGGCCTTCCTTTTTCATAAAGGGTTTCAGACCCTGCAAAAACAACTTCAAGGATACGTAGCTACCTTTATACCTACCTTCCTTTAAGAGACTCAATCCATGGGGCGCCTGGGTGGCTCAGTCGGTTAGCCGTCCAACTCTTGATTTCGTCCAACTCTTGATTTCGGCTCACGTCATGATCTCAGGGTTGTGGGATGGAGTCCCACGCTGGGCTCTGCACTAAGCATGGAGCTGCTGGAGGTTCTCTCTCTCCTTCTCCCTCTGTCCCTCCCCACCCCCCACTTGTGCTCTCTTGCTCTCTCTCTCTAAAATAAATCAATAAATCTTTAAAAAGAGAGAGAGAGATTCAATGAATGTGTTCAACAACATTTGGCCTCGTGCAATCAAAACACTCAAGGTTCACAAAACCTCGGGTAATCTAATTAGTTAATTAGCTTTGCATCATATTATCAGGTTTGTTGAATAGAAGAAAGCACAGCTCCATTTACGCTAGCTCACTAAGGCAGAGAATAGAAGAATCAGACTCCAGAATGCCAAAAATTCTTTAGTCAAGATTGTGAGAAAGTCCACCTTTCAAACTCACCCTAGGCTAAAAAAAAAAAGTTTTCGACAAATCATCCTTATCATTAAATTTCAAATTGTGGCAATGCAATCACCTGGGGTGTTTTTAAAACACTGATGTTTGGATCAGGTCTCCAGAGACTCTGATTCACCCTAGGCACTGGGATTTTTTTTTTTTTTAAGATTTTTTTTTTTTATTTGAGAGACAGTGAGAGAGAGAGAGCGAGCACATGAGAGGGGGGAGGGTCAGAAGGAGAAGCAGACTCCCTGCTGAGCAGGGAGCCCGATGCGGGACTCGATCCTGGGACTCCAGGATCATGACCTGAGCCGAAGGCAGTCGATTAACCAACTGAGCCACTCAGGCGCCCTAGGCACTGGGATTTTTAATAGCTCCCCAGGAGAACTTTTGTGAAGCAAAGTCTGAGGCTTGCCAATCTATAAAGGAATAGAATCGATCTGTTCTTCATTACTTTGAGCCCCACAAGCTATTTTTGTCACTGCAAGCAGCATGACCATTTGTCTTAAATTATACTTAAGAATAAACACTGAACTTTTTATAAGCCCAGAAAGAGTCACAAACACAATGGGCAATCAATCAATTTTTCTTAGCTATATACACTGAAGCATCTTTCACATGGTTGGATAGATATTTTTTGTGGCAAGACTTTCTCCACAGGTGCACATACAATCTCTGCTGCAGAGAGCCAGATGACGGTGGTCAGGGGTGACTTTTGCCTTCTAAATTATAAGCACCTTGAAGACATCATCCACATCCTAAAATCTTTTTTTTTCCCCAGGAATATCATATTTATTTATTTATTTTTATTTTTATTTTATTTTGTTATGTTATGTTAGTTACCATACAATACATCATTAGTTTTTGATGTAGTGCCTAAAATCTTTCAAATTCCTGAGTGTCTGTCTGGCTCAGTGCTGGGCCAATTAGAAGTACTGAACAAATACTTATTCAACTCACTTGAATTTACGACTGTCTCTAAGCATAGGGAAACGCAGACCTTAGCAGAGTGCACTCAGGGTTTCATTGTGAAGTATGAGGTTTATGTTTCCTGTGTGTGTGTGTTGGGAACATACACTGTCTCATTCTGTTAAATTCCTTACAGCAAATGAGAATATTAAGGTTGGAACATTATAAATATACCGTATAAGTATTTATTTGAGGAAAGCATCCATTTCCCAAAGCGGATGGAGGTTTCTGGTGCCTTTAGACACATACCTTTCTGACTACAGACAACAAGACACAGGTGCCACCCAAGGCAGAGAATATTACATATATAGGTTACTTCTGGCTTTCATCTTTATGTTACACAGCTGTGGTTATATGAAAGCTACTGAGGAGAGTGGATAAAAGACAAAAAAAAAAAAAAACCCCAAAAACAAAAAAACAGCAACAGTCAGATGTAGCCATCTTGGTTACATTTGCACGTGCCATTCTGGATATTTTCTCAGATCACCACCAACTAAACCTGTGGTTAAGATCCACGGAGACTGAGAACTGCCTTGGCTAAGGCAAGAAAGAATGCTTAAAACTCGATGGCTGACTTTTCTTTCACTCAAAACTGCTCTCCAGCACTTTCCTCTGCTACCCCATGCATTGCTAATTAGGAGCAGCCCAAGCTGGACATGTACGCAGTCCTCTATGGTAAAATCGATTATTATATTACTATGGAAAATAAGGAAGTCATTTTGCTCAAAAGATCCAATTCCATGAAACCATACGTGACAGCTGTTAGTGTATGCATGTGGGAGAGGGGCGAGTGTGTGAAAATATCTACCCTTCAGTTTTCTGACATCTTGGCAAAGGCGTGCAAAAAAGAAGAAAGAAATGATTCCAACACATATAAGGCAGAAACCAATGGCAAAGCTACATGATGGATTTTTTTAAAGTCAAAAAATTCCCATGAGGTAAGACACATCACACACGCCATTTTACACACCATTTTATGGGTATGGATTTGCTTTCACACACTGCCAAGAAGAAAACCAGGAGTCCTCACCCGAATGTGTCAAAGCTGCTTTTAATGCATCAGATAAAGAAATGAGGTGAGTCATGTTTGGTTGTGCTTGAGCCTGCTCACAGATCATCACACTCATGTCCAAATATGTTCCCTGACCCTCACAACAGATGTTTATACACTTGCTTGCTTGGGAACTATTAAAATAGCTTTGTTTTGAAATATAACTTTACTTACAGATACTTAATCGTTGCAGAAGTGCGTATCACGGCCCCTTCAGAGGTTCTTAGAAGCAACCTTCAAGCACCGTTTCTTGGCAAAATATCCCAAGCTTCTGAATTCTAATACAGCACTCCCCGCCGGGCTCATGAACCTGACTCTGCCCTCAACAGACACAAGACACTTCAAACGCCTTTAGGTTCACTTTCCATCGCTGACAAATTCCAGCCATCAACACTAAACACCTCAACCTTAAGAAACCCCTGTCACCCCTGAGGTTTCGGGATTCCGAAAACGTCCCCTTCCATGCCCTCAGGTCTGGTGATAACGCAATCTGTCTTCCCGTGGCGGCCACGCAACTTGTCTTTGTGTAAGAATTTAGTACCCAGCATTAAAAGAGCATCTAGACTTGCTGACATTGGGATCGCTGACTTCACTGGGGTCATGGGGAGCTGTTTTAGGTCACATGTTACCCTGCTGTTGTGAATCATTTCTTACAATTTTTTTTTTTAACAGGAGGGGGTGGGGGTACAGGCAAATCGCATACTCATGCACAGATGCTTAGCGCCAGGAACATGGTCAGAAGTGCCGCCTGGACTAGAGAATAAAAAGAAAACCCTCGGCTTCCTTCTTGTGCCGGGGAAAGGTAGGATGATGTCATGCAACCTTACCTTTCTGAAAAAGACCAAGGCGCCTGGCACTGAGCGCTCACCTGAGGCCAGCGAAGCCGGGAGTCATTTTGGGTGTTGTGCATGGGCCTCGCTAGAAAATTCCAGTGACATTCTACCGGCTTTCTGCTTGCCGATCATGACAAGCGTCCACTTAAACTCTCACGAGTCAGGGAAGGGGCAGGGGCAGAGGAGGGGGAATGCAGGCGAGGGAGCAAGAGAGAGAGAGAGAGAGAGGGAGAGAGAGAGAGAGAGAGAGAGTGAGTGGCCCCAGGGCACTGCGGACCGGCTGGAAGGGGAGTCACATGCCGCCAGGAACCATTCCTGCTGCATTACACATGCTGAGTTAAATGGCAAACAATATCAGTCGATGTTTATGCCACATGTTCTCAGCCTCTTCACATATCAACACCCAAGCCAGCTCTGCGCAGACAGACCTCCTGAGAGCACCTCTGAAGGACGGGGTCTTGCGCTAATCATGCCACCATTTTTAATAAAATCCCAAAGCCTCCTGTCCCGGTTTACTTTCCTATTTTTTCATTGGTGGTGGTGGGAGTTTGTTTCCTCACTTGCTTTTTTGTTTTGTTTTGTTTTGTTTTTTACTCTGGCTTTTCACGGGCAACGATCAGGTCCTGAAGGTGGCCAAAAGGACATTTAGCAATGTAGCCACATCAGACAGTACCACACGCTGACTCCCCGCCAGCAAACCTCCTGAACAGTTTGCCCCTTTTTGGGTTTAGATGGAGCACCTGCCCGGTGCTAACTGCAATGCTTTTCAGCAGGAGAAATGGATGGTCTTCTGCTCTAAGCAGTGGCTCCTCACCATGGTGATTCCCTGCAGCCCGGATGTGCTGGAGGTGTTTTGTTTGTCAGAACTGGGGATGCTGCCAAAATCCTGCAACGTTCAAGACAGACCCCGTCAAACAAGGATGACCCAGCCCAGACATCAAGAGTAGCTCCGCTGAGAAACTGCTGCAAAGCTAAAGCCCTTCCTCCGGTCTTACAGAAAACATGACACGGAACAAAGAAGAAGAAGAAACGAAAAGAAAGCCAAGGCACCCCTCTCTCGGAGGAGCTGAAAAAGCTGTGGGGTCCAGGGACGGGCTTCGCCTGAACTGTGGTTTAATTACTTAGGAACCTGCTCACTTTTCCCTCCAGGAGCCACTGTTCTTTCTGCCACTTTTTTCCTCTTCTGTTTCCAAATCTCACCCTGTAATATTTAAAGAGTCAGACCAAACTACACCTTTGGTAAGGCTCAAAGTGCAAACCAGCTGTCCACGAGTATCCCGCTGCCATGATGTGTAAAGCAGCTCTCAGCCCAGCTGGTCCTGTCCGGATGGTCTGGTGCTCCTCTGTGATGCCCAGTATCCAATATAATCTCCTCTCAAAATTATTCAGGAGGGTATGCTTTTTACAAAGTAAAACCTCCGCAAAGGCCTTGTACAGGACCGAGGATTAAAGCTCACTGGGTTCTCCTATTTTATGTCCACCCTTAAAGGCAGGGGGGCGGGGGGCGAGTATGGCCACTGGCATGAGGGAAGCTTCTCTCTGCTAGGACTCAGGGTGTGACCTTCCTGCAGCCCACTGAAAAGTCAAAGTGAAAGTCAGTCATGTCCGTCCAAACAGCCCATTTCCAGCTGCCCACCAGGGGCCTGAGCACTGCCCACCTGCCCAGTGAGCTCCGGGAAGAGCCCGGGGACTCTTCCTAATTTAGTCATAGCCCACAGGCTGCCCCAGGCTTGCCAGGCTCTCTGCTGCGACTCAAGTCACAGACACCCAAAGGCGCCAGTCCCAGATCCTGACCTACAGGAACCAGCCAACCTGGCCACAGGGGCATCTCTGCTCAGGCTGTGGGACCCGCCCATGATCTCTCAGGTTTCCCCAAGGCACAAGGCTCGGCGCCAATCAGCGACTACTCATTTTGCCCTTCCTCTATCCGTCCTATTTCACGATGCTCGTGACTTTCTTAGGATAAGAGTTTACTGAAAAGCGCTCCACCAGGGGCATCTGGGCGACTGGTTGGTTAAGTGTTGGACTCTTAATTCCAGCTCAGGTCATGATCTCAGGGTCGTGAGATTGAGCCCTGCCTCCGGCTCTGCCCTGAGCATAGAGCCTGTTTAAGATTCTCTCTCTCTCTCTCCCTCTCACTCCACCCCTTCCCAGCCCCCAACCCACTCTCTCTCTCTCTCGCTCTCAAAAAAAAAAAAAAAAAGGCGCTCTACCACACACATCTCCCCAAATCTGAGGGAGAAGCAAAGTCAGTCCTTAGAACGAGGCTTTCGAATTGTGTGACCCTAAGCTCTTACCCAGAGTTTAGGAGACAAATCCTGGACTGATTTGGAAATGAAGAGGCACAAGCTGACCCTCTCAAACTACAGTGTAGTAAGCACATGTTGAGCATTTACTGTATACCAACACTGTGTCAGACAAGGAAGAAAGGAGGAACACAAGGTAATACTGAGTGTGGATGCACAAGGTATGCTACCCACTTCACATACTTGATCATCACCACAAGTCTGAAAAATTTAAGATCACTATGTCCACTTTACAGATGAGAACATTGAGGCTCCAAAATGACAGTGTAACTAACCCAAGGTCCCAAAGTCAATTTTGGTCATTTGGAACAAGGTCTATTTGATTCCAAAGTCCTGTTCTCCCACTAAAACATCCCCCAAGGTGCGAGGTGAGTCGTAAGTGTATATAACAGAGTAAAACAAGATGAATGTGGCAGGTGAAGTGTGTTCCAAGTCGAATGAGAACAGGACTGGCTACATAATATGTCGGGCCCAGGGCAAAATGAAAATGCAGGGTCATTGTTCAAAAACTATTAAGAATTACAAGATGGCAAAGCAGAGCATCAAATTAAGTGCAGAACCCTTCGAATCAAAGGGCCTTATGTGACCAGATGTCCATGAAGCCAGTCCTGAAAGAGAGGGAAGAACTCTGAGAGGTTGGGGGTGGGGGTGTGAGCTCTGTCCACACTGACTGCAGCAGTTCCCAGAGCACCATAGCCCAGGACCCTCTGCTGGACGTCCGAGCCTGTCCCTCTTTCATTTGGCCATTCTTTCTCCTGCTGCAGAGCTAGCATTAATGCAAGGGCATGGGAAAGGTCCAGGGTGGGTTGGGGGGGGTGGCAGCGGGCTTCTTGGGTTGGGAGAAGCAGGAGGAAAATCTGGTCCAAACAAATCCTGCTAGTCATTATGATACTGTGAGTTTCTTCGGGTGACACAATGGAAAGGGATAATTTGGCCTCCGCTCCTGAGGAGATGCCCCAGAGCAGGTGGGGTAGTGATCCCCAGTGGAAGGTAGGGGCGAAGCCATACGCAAGAACATAACAAGAGACACCAGTCGCCAGCTCGTGTGTGAGGAATGACGGCAGAGAAAGGTTGAGAACCAGTGAGTGTAAGGAACACTCAGCTGGAGTGGGAAACACGGGGTCTGCGCCTGCTTCCTACCAGCTCACTGGGTGACCTCCAGCCAGCCACCGAGTCCTGGGGGCACAGAACACCCCAATGTCAAGTATACAGGAACTTACGGGCATGCCATGTGGCCATTAGAAGCGATAATTATCCACTTACTCTTTAAATTAAAAACCAGTGCACAAAATTGTGTGTTTATTATGGTTACAGACATGTAAAAGGCAAAATAACCCTTAGGTAGAAGAAAGGAAAAAAAAAATACAGAACACATCAAAATGTCAACAAGGGGGAGTTGTGTTTGGACAGTGAAACTTGGGTAACTTGTTCTTCCATTCTCCTTTTGTAAATGTTTTAATTTTTCTTTCATAAACATGTTTATTTTTTAGAAGTAATTTTTTAGGGAAAAATGAATTCAGTTGGGCTAATGGTGCCCATCTAGCTTATAAGGACCTTCAAATGACCCCTTCATATTACGGAGCATAACCCAGCCCCTTGCCATAGCAGACACTTCTCTCCTGGAGAACCATATGCCAAAAGTAAGGGCAAGGTACATGGAAAAATGAGGCATCTATGCAAGGCATGGCCATGTTCATCCTCTCCTGAAGGCCAAAGCACATGACTCAGGTAGGTTTTCACACCTGTATTCCAAGAAGGCACTGTGCACAAAGCTGGCAGAACATGCAGCATGTTGTCCAGGGGTAAACAAAGGCTCATTTTATGACCTTGACTTCTCACCAGAGAGATCAAAGTCATTAACATGAAAACAGCTTCTTGGTACACGCCACAGTTCAAAGTCAACAGCCTCTACCCTTTCCCCTGGCCTGCCCCCAAAACCGCTGCTAGTCTGGGGGCGAGGAGGAGGAGCGAACTGCAGTCAGGCAGGACAAAGTGGGGGAAGGCAGGGTTACAGAACAGCCCTGGAGGGGCTTGGGCCTTGGGTCTCTGATTTAGCATTTCTATCTCCTTGGCTCGGTTTTCTGTACTTCTCAGGGCAGTGCTAAGTAATTGTATTTTCTTTTGGGAATGCAAGTTCAAGGAGAATGCTAACCAATGACTAATCCAGGCTAGCCCAGGATGCAGACTGCCTCTTCTAATTTTCAGCACACTGGGCCAGAAGGGGCCACCTCATCTCTGTTTTAGGTTGGGAATCAATCACACTAGAGCCGAATCTCGGCCCACACTGGATGGGCAGAGCTGGTCCCTGCTGCGGCCACTTCCTTCTCCACTCTGCAGGCAACTCTGGTCAATTTCTCAAAACCACTTTCTCCTCGTAACCAGGGCTGACTTATGCCATCTTTAGCAACGGGGAGAAAAAGAAAAGTGCTGCCAAAAAAGATGAGGTCTCAGGCCCTTGGGATGGATGGAAGGCTGCAAGTGACCCCTGGACAGAGCCAGGGCAGAGGTTTCAGGCTCCTGTCAAAGTAAGATGAGAGGAGAGAACAAAGACAGGATCCGGCCCCAGAATGGACAAGCTCGGCCCTGTAATGGCTACTTCCTGCACAGACAAAGGCCAGCCACAGCCCGTTAGCAGAGGAAACCAGTCAAGATTTGTGAGTCACACGATGTGGGAATGGGCCCTTCCTAGAAAAGGAAGTGGGTTCTTTGTTGATCAGGTGTTTTTAATTCCCTTCTGGGTAACTGTTGTTCCTCAGGAGGTTCTCCAGGGGCCCCCAAAACAGAAGCAGGAAGCATTTTTAAGTTTTCCAGAGTTGCTCTGTAAGGACTGAACATAGCTTCCAGACACAAATCCCACGCTGGGGTCTCAGGATGACTATGTCCTCAGGACCTTTGCACAACACAATCTATTCCCTCTGCCTGAAAGTCTTTCCTCCAGATTCGCACTGTCCATTAGGGCAGCTATTAACCACACGTACCTTTCAAATTTAAGTTATTAATATTAAATACAATTAAAAACGCAGTTCCTCAGTCACACTAGCCATATTTCAGGTGTTCAATAACTACATGGGACTAGTAGCTACCAGGCTGGATCACACAGTATGTAACATCTCCAGCATTCAGAAAGTTCTCCCGGATAGCATTGCTTCAGCTCCTCATGTAACTGGCTCCTCCCTCAACCTCTGGTCCCTGTGGTACTGTCACCCTCTCAAATCTCAAAGAGGTCACCGCAGACCCAGGAACCTAAAAGACATATGACAACTCTCTGTCCCCTTACCCTACCTTTATCTCTATCTGAAATTACCTTGTTTTTTTGTTTCGTTCTTTATTGCCTGTCCCAGCCTTGGAATATAAGCTCCATGAGAGCAAAGAGCTTGTCTGCCCCTTTGATTGCTGCCTGTCTAACACCCAGGGCAGTATCTGGCACAAACAGAAACTCAAGTCAATATTGTTCAATAAATGAGTCTACTCCACCACTGTGGGATCAGAGGACACCAGCTACCCAACACAGCTGCTGCTTATCTTCCCATGGACCAAGACAATACCTCAGCATGAGCCCCACTTAGAGCATTTGGGATGCTGGGTGTTAGGGGAGCACCCGGTAGAAGCAGGGTGGCTGAAATCCAGCCTGCTCCTGATTCTCCTCCAGGAGCACAGTTGCCTTCCATCCCCTCCATCAGTCAGTCAATGGGGCCGGGCCCAGCTCTTGTAATGTCCTCCTCTGCTTTTGCAAAAGATCAAAATACCCTCAAACTCACTGAGGGTGTCTACCTCCAACACACGATCACTCTTCCTCCATGTGCATATACAAAATTAAGCAATAAGATAGGATCCTAAGTTTAAGGACTTGTTGGTATCTTTTTAAGATTTATTTATTCATTTATTTTCGAGCGGGGAGGGGCAGAAAGGGAGGGAGAGAAAGAATGTTAAGCAGACTTCATGCTGAACCCAGAGCCCGATGCGGGGCTTAATCTCACAACCCTGAGATCAGGACCAGAGCCAAAATCAAGAGTCAGATGCTTAACCGACTGAGCCACCCAGGTGCCCTGACCTGTTGGTATTTTAATACTCTGCATACTCTATGAATGCTTTCTGATGTCCTCTCTGGAATAGGAGGAGGTGAGGATGTCTACTACAACTTTGTTTTACTATTAACTTCAATTAAAATTTGAATGGCAAGGGGATGCCTGGGTGGTTCAGTCAGTTAAGCATCTGCCTTCAGCCCAAGTCATGATCCCAGAGTCCTGGGATCGAGTCTCACGTCGGGCTCCCTGATCAGTGGGGAGTTTGCTTCTCTTTCTCCCTCTGCCCCTCCCCACTGCTCATCCTCTGTCTCTGTCTCTCTCTCTCAAGTAAATAAATGAAATCTTTAACATTTTTTTTGAATGGCAAGAGTATTACATTCAGCAAAACATGATCCCCATGGCTAAGCACTAGAGGAGTATAAAGATATAAAAACTAGAAAACATATTATGTGTCACAGTACTGAACTTTCATTACAGGCCGAGTACAGAAGTCACCCCAATCAGAGGAGCTGGGCATGGGAAAAGAACACACACAATGAAAGGAGAATAATAAACAAATAGAAAGCAAAAATAAGAGCAGGTAGAATCTGCTCAGAATCAGTCCACTCAAGGGACTTGCCACAGTCAAGGAAGTTGGGGGACTGGAAGCGATCAGCTTGACAGCTTGCCAAGGAAGAGAAGGCAGCTTGGAGAAGCTTCAGCAGTATACCCTCTAATTCCCACTAAGGAAACGAATCTGATTTTAAGCTGGTTTCCTCTTCAAGGCGCACATGGCAATTGTTTGCCAAAGCTCTGAGTGCTCTCTTAGTGGCATTAGCTAATAAATGTACCAACCTCACTCGTGGAGGAGCACTGCAGGACAACAGATTTTTGAGAGAATTGGCAAGGAGAACAGCCACTTTTTTATTAACCAAACTCCGATATCCATTATGAAATGATTTCTAAGAAATTGAGTCTATTCTGATATATAAATCATGAAATAATTTCTGTTTGTTTGGCCACGACTGCTTGGAGCCTGGTGATAGGCAGCAGGACTGGTTCCCAACTTCAGGCTTCCTCCACTTTGTCTCTTGCTAAGTCTTCAACAGAGAAGCACAGCCACCTTTGTACCTTGACCCAAGGATGGTCCTCCTCGGGGTGGGAAGGTCACTCTCACTGATATGAGCCCAGATTTGGGAGGGATGCTCACTGAGGTATGGGGAAGGAAGAGAACACCAGGCAGATCCGCCAAATCAATGGGATGACAAACACCACAGATCACTCACAACCAGCCCCAGGGTCCCCTCTAAATCTCAGTTTCCCTCTTAAGTCTTTGAGCTCTCTGCACTGGACAAGATTATCAGCATTCTGATGGCAAGGACTCTATAATACCCAGCACACTGCATTCCAGACAGTAGAAGTCCATTAAATGTTTTCTGAATCAACAAATGATCTATAGGCTTTTCCCCTTGTTGATTATAATTTCAGAGGTTTCTGTCCATATTTGGGATAGGAGGACCAAGGGGTCAAAAATTCATTCTTGACATTCAGGATTTAAAGTTATAAAAACTTGATCCAAGACCAGCTAGTCAAAATGTAATGTTGAGGGAGGGCCAAAGACTGGACTCACAAACCCGTTCCCAGTGCACTCACTTATCCACGGCCTGAGTCAGGAATCCACCTCCATTGTTGACACACACTGGAGTGCTAGGGCCTCAGGCCATGAGAGAAGAGGTGGCTGACTAATGCTGTCTCTCCCATCTGAATCAAAGCCAGCTGCCCTCCCAGCCGCCCCTAACTTGAAGAGGCTGGATCTGGGCCACTACAGGGCAGCGCGGGACCGGGCTGAGGTGGTTGGGAAACCAGCTAAGAGTGGTTTTTCTTTGGTGGTTATTTTTTCAAGGCAAGGATGCAACTTACTGGCCAACCAATTGAAGTTACCCCTTGAGGAAGGAACAAGTGGCATCAAGCAAGATGGGCTCCACCATCCATCACAAGTTTCATCCCAAAGTCTACACTTGATCAGTCTTCCAAATGGTTACTACCCATCTCTTAGAACACATAAAAACTTGTGGGCCTATATTGCCTTGATCTTTTTGCACTGTAAAATTCCTACAGGCAAATATCATAGTTGTTAAACACAAATGCATAATTTTATACAATAAAAATGTAATAGCTATAATAAGGCAGGTTAGGTAGTGGGATATTCAGATAAACCCTCTGGCTGAAAACAACTCTGTAGAAGTCACCTTAAAAGCAATGAGGAGTTGAAAAGATAGAGCAGTCCTGCCAGGCCAATTTGGGGAAGAAGCTTGAACCCAAAGAGGTTGGAGGATTATTTGAATGTCAAAGTTGCTTTTGCCTTGAAGATGCTGGAGGGGTACAGGTGACAGAAGGCAAGGTGCAGGGTGCATTCAATGTAAGGACTTAAAGGATACCTTTTCCTGCATTAAGCTGGGTTCCAAAGGGCTACAGACTCAGGATTAGGATGAAGCAGAACAAATATGTCGCCTCCTCTTCCTCCCCAACCCCACAGGCCCAGAAAGAAAGTTGCTCTGTACCTAAGCAGAACAGGAGAAGGAAAAGTAAGGGAGATAAAATACTCTTGAGAAGATGTGACCACGGACCCACCCTCATGCACATTTCGCCCCAGGAACGTAGAGCAGAAATGGGCAATGAATTGGGTTTAAAGTGGTCCTCAAGTTGTGCCCCTAAAAAGCAGCCAGAAGGAGGAAAGTACACTTATTCCAAGCCTCAAGGAATCTCCACAAATAATTTTTTAAGGGCAATAACCAGCAAAACAGTTGAAGATAATCAGATGCATAGGAACAAGGCAACATGAGGGAGACTGAGTGCAGAAAGACACCTGGACAGTTTCAGAAACAGACTCATTAAGTTTATATATGCTTACCACATGAAAAAAAGAAACAACGAGTTTGCAAATATCTGCAGGAAGGAAAAAAAAATTGTAAAAATAAAATGACCTAGCAGATCTGGAAGAGAATCAAATGGAACTTCTAGAGAAGAAAAATTCAGTAACAAATTAAAATCTCAACAGAAGTGGCTGTCAGCAGATTAAAAGCAATAGAAGAGAGAATTAGAAACCAGAGGTTAGATCAGAGGAAACTGTTCAGAATAGAGCACAGAAAAGCAAAAGTGCGGTAAGCACAGGAGAGTAGATTTACGACATGGAGGACACAGTAAAAAGATCCAAAGTACATTTCACTGGGCGGGGGGGGGGGGGGGGGGTGTCTCTGAAGAGGAGGAGAGTTAGGAGAGCATTGAGATAATATTGGGAAGATGAGCTGAGGATTTTCCAGAACTACTGAAGAGATAAGCTGAGGATTTTCCAGAACTTCTGAAAGATACCACAGATTCAAAAGACCCACAGAAGCCCAAACAGAATATAAAGGAAGGCACACCTAGACACATCACAGTGATCAAAAGCAAGAGTAAAATCTTAAAGAAATAATATAGATTAGTTTAAAACAAATGATAAAGCTGAGAAATGATGTCTCAACATCAAAAATGGAAGCCCAAAGACAGTTGAATCATATCTCTAATATGCTAAAAAAAAATAACGACCAACCTAGAATTTCATACACTCTCTGTGCAGAGATGAATAATGGCCCCCAAAGATAGCCAAGTCATCGTCCCTGGAACCCATGATGTTACCTTATACAGCGGAAAAGGCTTTGTAGAATGATTAAGTGAAGGATCTCCAGATGGGTAGATTATCCTGCATTATGTGGGTGGGCCCAAAATGGAACCACAAGCGTTATAACAAGAGAGAGGCAGGGGGAGATCTAACACAGAAGAGAAGGTGATGTGAGAGAAGAAGACAGAAATGTGAAGATGTTACAATGCTGGCTTTGAAGATGGAGGAAGGAGTCGCAAACCAAGGTAGGCAAGGAATATGGAGGCTGGAAAGGGCAAGGAAATGACTCTGCCCTAGAGCCTCCAAGGCAGTGAAGCTCTGCTAACACTTATACATTAACCCAGGGAAACGAATTTCAAGAGCCATGTGAGAATAAATGTGTTGTTCTAAGTCACCAGGTTCATTTTAGCAGCCATGGGAAACATACATATCTGCCCAAACTATCCTTCTACAATGAAGGCACTTTCAGGACTTCTCGGGCAGACAAAACCCGAGAGAGTTCACTACTGGCAAGGGAAACCCTACAGGTTGCAGGTCGAGCAGGAGGAAAGTGATCCCAGATGGAACACGGAAAGGAAGGAAGAGCAAAGAACAGTGAGGAATGCACAGACTAAATCCCAATGAATGTGAGTGGACAGGACAAAATATTTCATGATGTTCTTTAAACCATACAGAATGAAAACACACAGCAATGAGAGAAAATAAGGTCAGAGGGGTAAATGTTTTTAGAGTGTTCCAAAGGCCTGGTATTACCCAATGGGAAATGAAAGTTTTGGTAAACCTCAAGTACAAATACCTTAAGTTTTAGAATAGAGTGTGTGACTTTCCTAGTAGAGGGAAACAGAGGTAGAAAAGCAGCAACAAAAGTGTGAGGAAGGAGGCTGGGAGGGGTCAGGGACATTCAGAGGCCTCTGGGATCCAGCAACATCCCATTTATTGACCCAGGATAGTTAACACAAGTGTTTGCCTAATCTGTTAAACTCCACATACGTGCTTTAAAAATTTGGGGGGGGGGTGTGTGCCATATTTTATAATTGAAAAAACATCAACAATCACATACTTACCCTTTCAACTATACTCCATGTCCAGACTTTTCTATTTCAGCTCAGTGTTCAGCAAATCAAAAACCCATAAATGAGTTCTCCAGAGACCATCTCATCCAGGCTTCTGTCTACTGCCAAGTAAATGCTTACTATACCCAGTTTGCAGATGATGGAACTAAAGTCTAACGAACTTGATTGATTTATCCAAGGCCATAGTGATTTCATCCAGAGAGTTGAGAATTACTGTTACTTCTATTTCTCAAAAAAACAAAACAAAACAAAAAAGCAAATTCTATTTTTAACTCACCTCGCCCCATACACCCACTCCATATGTTACAAATTCATAGGAAAGATTTCCTGGTGTTGCATCTCTTGCACTGAGATAGGCCCAGAACTGAGTCTGCATACCCAGGACTCTGTTCTGCACATTTCAGAAAGACAAGCTAGTGGCCAGAAAACTGTGAGTGCTTGTAATTAACAGGGCTTTTGCAAGTCTCTCCCTTAATATTGATGCAATGATACAATTTGGATGGTGCAAGAGCAGGGATTAAGAAAACAGGACACATAATCAAGCCTGGACTTGAGGGTGGCTTCCCAATGAGATGCTCACCAAAAACAATGCTGCTAAAACCACAAGTCATGCATCACGCTTTGGGAAACAGCACCACACCATGGGGAGCAACCATTGCCCCAGACCAAGGAACTCGAGAGGAAACATCGCCCAGCCTAGGGGGCTGGGCAGGGACAGTGAAGAAGGAGAGGCACGGACGGCAGCAGCGGCTTAAGAAGAAAATCTGCACAGTTTTTAAGAAACCAGCTTCATCTTAATACAAATTAATGTTTAAAGAACAACTTTGTTTACTGCTAATTCTCTCTACAATCGTCTAACAGGTTAAAACAACAGGTTAAAAGCACAAGATTTTCAACACTAGTCACTGAAAACACAGGAGCTTCATGTTTGCCTCCGAATGATGTCCACTCTTCTGGGATCCCTCACAAACACCATCACTGCAAGGGACGCTCTTAAATGAGAACGTTCTCTTCGTGGATGTCAGCAAGCTAGTGGTAAAGTTAAAAGTTAGACAGTCAAGTCCCAGCCAACATGTCGGGAACCGTGGGTTTCAAAAGGTGTGGCCATTTTCTCTCGAATGGTTCAGGTCACAGAGAGCTTTAGTGGGTTCGTTTTAGGGCATATCCTAAGAACCACTGTTGTGACCACAGAATGGAGCCTCTGAAAGCCCCTTATTTCTCAAACCACCTTTCAGGGAAAAACCCAGAAGATGCAAAGGGGAGATGTCCAAATGAAATGAAAAGTGGGAGAAACAGAGAAGAGAGAGGATAAGATATGAGATAGGCTGTGATAGAAAATGTACATGCGGTGGGAAGGCCAAGGTGAATAGAGGGAATGTGCGTGTCTACACCCCCAATCGGATCCTGCTACAACTGCCTCTCAATTTAAATACTCGGTCAAGTCTCTTAAAATTCATTCCCGTGGCAAAGAGGGACCAGGATAGGATTCCCTGCCTTTCAATTCTGATTTCCTTGTCATTTAGCACCCAGACCAGTTTTATGGGGACATCACGTAAAGTTTGAAGAGAATCTGTACACACACACACACACACACACACACACACACACACACACATTATTTAGGATGACTAACATCGCGGTAGTAATCGCTGCTTGGATTGAGAGCAGTGACAACTGCAATTCCAAATACTCAGTGCAAAACTGTACCAACTCTTCCCTTCTTTTTGTTTTCAAAGCCCTCTCTCTGCAGGCAAAAAGGAAATGATCCCCTACACACTCTGGTCTCCTCAGGTCAACCCCATTTCACAGATGGGAAAACTCAGGCCTGCAGATCCATAGGGGAGGCAAGATTCCAAGGCTCCTTTTTCTAAATTACCAGCCCACAGACAACTATCTTGACCAAAACACTGGTATCGCCCTAGACACCCTTGACATCCATCCTCCGTTCCTGCCCCACCCCCAACACTATACCATACAGGGTGTATTTCTTGGCTCTTTTTCATCCTATGGCTCCAGAGTAGTAATGGAGAATAATGGAGTACAATTAAGCAGGTACATCAACGTCAGCAGTATGTCATTCCTACTCAGTGCCAGCTAATTAAGAATCTCTGCCACTTGGTAGGGAGCACACTTATCACTATAGGGCACCTAGTTCCACCCTGCCAAGGAAAACAGAAAAATCTAGGGCTTCAGAGACATCAGGCAGTGCCTATGAGCTAAGAGGTCAAGCAAGTGTGAATTGAATGTAATGATAATCACTTCCATGCACTTGTACGGAATTTATGCTTATGAGAGGGCTCTTCCCCATATATACTTTCTTCTCTGCTCCTCCAGGCTTGGTAACCTCTCCCATGGAGAGAAGAGAAAATGTGAGAGCCACCAAGGGAGAGGACCTTAGCTGATGATCAGTCCAATCCTCTTGTTTTCCAGAGTGCAAAGCCCCTGAGAGGGAAGATTCTCACCCACAGACACAGCTTGGTGATGGCAGTGTCAGGACCAGAATCAGACTTCTGGGGCCAGGCAATCTCCTAATACAGCTATAGCTCCCACACTGCATGCTGATCTGGGTTGGTAGTTGCTTTGTGATTTCTTTTTTAGTATATGTGCTGCTGAATGAGCGTTCACTGTGTTTTCTTGAAAAAAAAATTTTAAATACAAAAATATGAATAAATATAGCAAGCTGTCATATTCCCACCATCCAGAATTAACCAAGGTTAACATTTCCTCCATCTTAACACCGAAGATAAACATCTCAACCTCCTCCCTCCCTTTCTGTCCAGAGGCAACATCTATGCGTATACTTCTAAGCCACATTCTCATACTATACATCCATAAATCATAGTACTTTAGCACAGTCAGATTTATCAACCTTTTAACTTCTGAGTTGTTGGAATTTTTTGGGGGGGGATGTCTTTTCTAAAGAATTATTTTTCACCCCTAAGGTCATAAAGATATTCCCCTGGATTATCTTCTAACAGTGTCAAAATTTTGATTTTCACATTTAGGGCTAGCTGAAATTTATCTTTATGTATGCTCTGAGATAAGGATCTAATATTTTTCTGTAGAAAGCAAGTTGTCTTGGCATGAGTCATTGAAGAGCTCAGCCTTTCACACTGGCGTATAAGACATGGCTATCCGTGCCAAAAGTTCACAGGGATTCTTGGGTCTGTTTCCCTGCTCCCTAATCTGGTTTACTGCTCCCCTTGTTCTTTAAAACTTTTTTTTCCAGAAGCATCAGACCCATTTTTGTATCTTCCTCTTCCAAATAAATTTTAGAATTGGTTTGTGTAATCCTAAGAGAAATCCTATTGGAATATTGATCAGAATTGTCTTAAATGAGATGCTTTTATGCTAATAAATTGTCCCATCTACAAACATATCATTGTCCATTTATTATATACTTGGATAATATTTTATGATTTTCCTTTTTTTTTAAAGATTTATTTATTTGACAGAGAGAGACACAGCAAGAGAGGGAACACAAGTGGGGGAGAGGGAGAAGCAGGCTTCCCGCTGAGCAGGGAGCCCGACGCGGGGCTCGATCCCAGGACCCTGGGATCATGACTGGAGCCGAAGGCAGACGCTTAATGACTGAGCCACCCAGGCACCCCTATTTTATGATTTTCTTCATCAAAGCCTTATCTATGTTTTATTTCATTTATTCTTACATGCCATACAGTTTAGTTGTTATTATAAACAATACCCTTTTTCCTATAGGTTACTGTTGTTATACAGAAATGCTATTGCTTTTTGTATGCTGATACTGTACTCTGCAATTATGTTTGCCTTTTTTATTATATATAATATTTTTGAAAATTCTTGAATTTTGAAGGTACACAATCATATAATCTTCATATAACAAGAATTCTGTCTCTTATTTTCCATCCTCATGCTTCATTTATTTTTCTTATCTTATTGCATTGGCTAGGTCCGCCAGTATGACACTGAACAGCAGTGGTGATATCTAGTATCTTTACTCTTATTTCTGACTCTAACTGGGAATGCTTCTAAGGTTTCCTTAGTAAGCATGATATTGGCCATAGGATGACAGTTGCCTTTTTTCATGTTCTCAGATGCATCTTCCCAACTAATAAGCTCCTGGGGCACCTGGGTGGCTTAGTCAGTTAAACATCTGCCTTTAGCTCAGGTCATGATCTCAGGGTCCTGGGATTGAGCCCAATGTCGGGCTCCCTGCTCAGCAGGGAGTCTGCTTCTTCCGCTGCCCCCCGATCCCTGCTCATGCACTCTCTCTCTCTCTCTCTGTCTCAAATAAATAAATAAAATCTTTTAAAAAAAAATTCAACTACTAAGCTCCTTTGGAGCGAGGCTGAAATCTAAATCTCACGCATCTTTCCATCCATTATAGCACAGTGCCTGTCACACAGTAAATGCACAATAAATGTTTGCTTATTGCTTATATGTTTCTAAACTCCACTATTCAGTGTTTCTTTTGACACTTCCTGCTTCTCTGACCCCAGCAAATGTGGTAGATACTGCAGCAACATCTGGCTAGATGGTTCTAAGATGAGTGCTCTTCAAGTATGCATGCATGTGTGTACATACTTAACCTTACAGAGAAGAAGGCTCATGTAGTGAGGCTCTGAGAGTTCATGAAGAAAACAATGGATGCTGGTTTTTATTATTATTTTTTTTAAGATTTTATTTATTTGACAGAGAGAAACATAGCAAGAGAGGGAACACAAGCAGGGGGAAAGGGAGAAGGAGAAGCAGGCTCCCCGCTGAGCAGGGAGCCAGACACGGGTCTCAATCCCAGGACCACGACATGAGCCAATGGCAGACGCCCAATGACTGAGCCACCCGGGCGCCCAAGGATGCTGAAGTGAATTCTGTCAGGGATTTGGGATTTGATTACCCTCTGAAAACTATCCTCTCCCTCCTTGTTCATCCCATGTGAATGAGGATTTTTTGGAGATTAACTGGCCCCTGAATAGCTCACTGACTTTTCCAGAAACAAAAGGACTGACTCCTTTGTGCAGAGCCGCAACTCCAGGGGCAGGAGGGGGCTGCTCATACATTTCAGTTGGAGTGATGCCACACAGCTTCTGGCTTCTCAGCAAGAATGCAATGGCTCAGTCGGTTAAGCGACTGCCTTTGGCTCAGGTCATGATCCTGGAGTCCCGGGATCGAGTCCCGCATCGGGCTCCCTGTTCGGCGGGGAGCCTGCTTCTCCCTCTAACCCTCCCCCCTCTCATGCACTATCTCTCTCTCTCATTCTCTCTCAAAATAAATAAATAAATCTTAAAAAAAAAAAAAAGAATGCAATTCCTGGGGATGTGGCCGGCATAGCCCCCCAGAGCTGCACCCGCAAATCCACCAGGAACTGCATTCAGTCCTGACGAGAAAACGCTGCTGGTGAGGAAGGGAGAAACAGAACTGCAAACCATCCTTCCTTCTTGTGCTCCAGCTCCTCCTCCCTTTGCGGCTGATGGAGCCATCAGCTGCATTCCTGAGTCATTTTCCCAACCCTTAACTCACCTGCCTGAGGTTCATGGAGGAATGTAAATGTCAGGGGATGAGAGGCTTGTGGCCCCACCCCAGGCCTCCTCAGCCTCGTCTGAGCAAACTGCTGGAAAGACGGAAAACTGGGTCCTGCATTGTCTAGTGTAAAATCAGAACGACCGAAGGCAGGGACCCCATCCTCAGCAGCAAGAAGTGCAAAGGCCGGAGCAGGCATGGGCAATGGTGAGAAGCTTGTGCTCCTCGTGAAGCAGGGGCCCTGAGTTCAAGTCTCAGCTCCACCACTTCCTTGCAATATCATCTCTAAGTACCTCATCTGCAAAATTGGGACAGACACGATGGCCTCAAGGACTGTCACAGCAGGGACCACGGATGAGGGACAGTCCGCTTAGTCTCTGAAATGCCCAAAGCCCCTGAAGGAAGTTTGCATGAACGCTAGAGACTGAAAATCCCTGAATGGATGGCATGAAGGACCAGGACAAGCCGAGAAGAATGGGGATAAGCCGTGAGCTGGGCTCTGCCAGGGAGACCCACAAAGCCTTCCCTTACAGTGTCATTACAATGGCGTTATGACTTAGCAGCCTCTCAGGGTACAACCAGCAAAAATGAGAGAGGCTGAACAGGACGGCCGGACTGGACCCCGCTGGGCCCGTCTTCACCTTCTCCTCTCCCGCCGCCCCCACATCCATGCAGAGCCTGAATCTTCTGAGTCTGTCTCCGCTATGAATGGCAAAGGCAAATCCAGCCACCCTGCACTATTCCTACGGCCGAGGCCCCAGTCAGCATTTCTGCCGGAATGATTCTTATTCCCCTAGCATCACTCCCGGCCCCAAATGAAGCGCCACAGTGCTACTCAGCCGCATCCTGCCTGGCCAGGTGGTGCACCTCACTCCTCTGCTCAAACTCTTCAGTGGCTCCAACTTGTTACTGTGTCCAAACTTCTCAGAAAGGCATCTGTCCCGAGCTGGGTTCAGCTCCCAGCCTGTCTCCCTACCGGCCTCGCTCATCAGCCACGGACCACCTGCATTTACCCAAGAACACCATGCGCCTCTCGCCCCCGGACTTGGGTGCTCCTTTCTGTGTCGTGAACTGTATTTTATTCTTCTAGTTATGGCCCACAGTGCCTTTAACACAGGAAGTCTTCAGAATGCAACACTGAGGCCAAACAAGGATGGCCCTTGAAAACAAACACTGTTTGCAGACTGAAAGAAGCCACAGACTGATGATTCCGGGCATCTGAAATATCCATAATAGGCAAACCCAGGGGGACAGGAAACAGATCAGGGACTGGGCAAGGAGGGAGTGACCGCTCAATGGGTGCAGGGTCTTCTTTGTGGGCAATGAAACTGTTCTGGAACACTGCGTTACATTTGTGATGTACTTAATGACACTGAATTGTATACTTTAAAATGGGTGAGTGTTGTGTTCTGGGTGTTTTATCAACACACACACACACACACACACACACACACACACACACACACACCCCGAGGCTGAGAAGATATAAATAATTATTCCAGGGGTGCACAGCTAGTAAGTGATTATAAGAGTTGACTTTAAGAGCCTGGTTTTTCACTGCAATTTTAAGAGTCAACAGAGAGCTATCCCTCTACATCTCTACCCAAGTCCGGTGCATTCCATCTGATGCCTCCTCTGAGTGATCCAGGCCTTGGTAGCCCTTGTTTCCAGAAATATCCATGGTATACAGCCTGGCACAAAGGCATCTGTGCCCTGTATTGATTTCTGGTGACTTCTTACATGCTGGTCTTTGTCCCCGCGGCTGGACTGCGCACTCTCGAGGACAGGACCTGTTGTCCGAGCCTTTCCAGGGGGCTTACTGACGTCACTGGTGTGGTGGACACTGAAAAGCATGCTGGATGCCGTTTATATTTTTCACAGTTTTAACCTGTATTTTGGCTGAAAAGTTCCCACGTTCTTTTGCTCAGCAAAACATAAGAGAGTCTCCTTTTGGCATTGATTCAATCTCAGGAAATGCCTTTTTGTCACAGAACTACTAAGCCAACAGCCACCTATTGTTTTCTCATTGATGGGGAAAAAAGTTAACACCACTGTATCCACTTACTCGTAAGAGAAAGTTTCATTTCTCTACTTCAAACACTGTGTGAATATTATAGGTGAATATTATAGGTTGCATTTTAATAGAGCAAGCCAATAAATAAAAACATGTGACATGATGGCCTAGAGTTTAAACATGTCAACTTAAAAACAAGTTTTATTACTTCACTTGAATTTTTTTTCTCTTTTTAGTCTATTTAGCAACTAGCAAGGGAAACCCAGGCTAAAAGTCAAGGTTAACCTTGGGTCCACCACTTAATGACCTTGGGCAAATCCCTTGAACCCTATGGGTAGTTTTCCTATCCACAAAATGGGGATAAAAAGTGCCTTCCTATGAGCCAGACAGAAGTGATGGAAGACACCACCGAGACACCAAATGGGAAGAGCTCAGTAAAGAACAGAGCCCTGAATGTACGGGACACCTGGAATGGCAGGTTTCTGAGTCCAGAGGGGAAGGAGGGAAGTGAATGCACCTTCCTCTGCACAGCTGATCAGCTGGTCTAACAGGTGCGTATTATATGTGTGCAGATTCAGACATCTTATGTAACTATATTACTTTATCAAAACCAGGACCGACAGCACAATACAACGAACTAGACTACAGATCTTAATCAGAGGTCATCAGGTTTTGCATACACTCTCATTTTTAAGCTTACAAATGACTATAATGGTGCAGAGGGTAGAGAAAGCACTGGTATAAAATTATTTACAACTCTATAATGAAATCAATACAACATGATTTTGACGGGCAGTTCCTGAGCAGGCAAATGTTGCTTTATTACAATGTTTCCTTGTGATTGTGTCCACTGTGATGGGACGATATTTACAGCATCTTACTCCAGGAGGTGAAGAGGCTTCAGTGCTCCTTGTTCCCACAACAGTTCTATGAGAATAACAAGGGGTGCTGATCCACCATCCAACCCACCGAGGCAAAATCACCGGATTCCCTCAGCCTTTCTTAAGATTTTATTTTTAAGTAATCCCTACACTCAAAGTGGGGCTTGAACTCACACACTCGAGATCAAGAGTCACATGCTCCACGCACTGAGCCAGCCAGGCGCCCCTGGATTCCCTCTGCCCTAAGAGCATCTCCAGGCAGAATTTGGTGTGGGCCTTGAAATGCTCCAGGTCCACTGAGCAATGCCGCCATCTGGTGGTCACACAAAGAACTAAGAAAATCAGTGATCATGGGTGGTAGTTCTGTTTCTGGGCCTTGAGTTACTCAATCACCTTTACATCTACTCCAGGAGGCTCTACTTAAGGTACATTTGTACTGAATATTCCAATAAAGAATGTTTTGTACTAAGACTCCTGTGTGGTTGATTAAATATGGCCACAAATTCTTTGAAGCCCCTCCCATTAAGAGGTGGAGACTATTTCCCTATCTCTCGAATCTGGGCTGAGTCAGTGACTGGCTTTGGAACAGAATGCACAGGAAATGATGCTGCATAATTTCCAAGCCTTCACGTCAAGAGGTTTCAGAGTTTCCCTCTTCACCCTCTCAGAACACTGCTGCCTTTCAAACAAGCCCGGGCTAGCCTCCTTGAGGATGGGACTCCACCTGGAAGGAGGAAGAAAGGCCCAGCTGTGTCAGCCATTTCTTCTGAGACCCTAGACCAGTGAGTGAGGCCATCCAGGACCAGGCAGCCAAACCCAACCCACTGCCAAAGACAGCGAAGAGTGAGCCCAGGGAAGTCCAGCTAAAGCCAACCCAAAGACTAGCCCACAGAATCACAAGTTCTTATAAGCAACTGAATTTTGGGTGGCTTGTAACACAGCAGTAAATAACCAACACACACTCAAATTTATGACTTTAGAAATCTGTATTACAGAGGCCCCTGGCTGGCTCAGTCGGTGGAGAGTGCAACTCTTGATCTTGGGGGGTTGTGAGTTCAAGCCCCGTGCTGGGTGTAGAGGTTACTTAAAAATAAAATCTTTAAAAAAATTTTTTTTAAAAATCTGCATTCTGGCCAATACACATCAGGTTTGTTCTTACTATTTTAAATTGGGGGTGGAGGCAGCATACATCCATATTTCCACATGGTGAATCTTGACTGTTACACAAATTTTGACTGTTGCATACTCTGATTTTCTCATGCATTTTTACACCCTGCCACACCTCATCTTTCATTCATTCATCAAACATTAAGTGAACATGTCACAGGTCATGGCTCCTGGGGAGACTCTAAGGACTTGGGACTGAATTAGGTATGATGTCTACTTTTAAGAGGTCACATTGGAGAAGACACATGTGTAAATACATCATAACAAAGAGTAGTATGTCTTAGGTTAGAACAGAGGAGTGACTACCTGTGTGTTGGGGCAAGGGGTGGGCACTGTATTAGTCAGGACCCAATCAGGAGAAGAGAAAACAATCCAAATATTTAGAACGAAAAGAATTTAATCCAGGGAATTTGCTATCTAGGTGAGAAGGCAAACAAAAGATGGTGGGGGGCGGAGGGGGTGGGTAGAGCCCTGGAAGAGGGTGAGCAGCTACCGCCAAAGACACCACCAGCCACGGAGAAGGGGCAGAGGTACCCTTGCATTTCCCCTCCTCCGCCTGCAGTCTCCCACAGTGCCTTGCATTGGCCAGACCTAATGGGAGCCTAGGAGATACAGCTTGCTGGCATTAGCACCCTGGGAACACAGCAGGAAAGGGTGACAGCAAACAGGATTAGGACCTGCCACAGGGTGTTGTGGGCTGTTTCATGCCCTACACATTTCTCTGCCACAGCCTCCCTCCCCCTCTCCCTCCTCCACCCCAAGAGCAGTATCAAGGTCCCACAGGGGCCCTTCTCAAAGAAGAATCCCAATAAACTTTTTTTTTTTAAAGTAGGCTTCACACCCAATGTGGGGCTTGAACTCAAAACCCTGAAATCAAGAGTCACACACTCTACCGACTGAGCCAGCCAGGTGCCCCCAACAAACACCTGAATGAGAGCATTAAGTTATGTGGGATAGAGGACAGAGCACTAGCCTGTGAGTCTAGATCTCAGCCAGAGGAAACACTGTCCCCTGGCCCCAAACGATGAGGGGGCATGGCTAATGGGGTTAATGGCTCCTCCAGTCTCACATTTCGACGAGCTGGGAAGAGGACCCGGAGCACCTCTTAAGCCCATGCAACCTGTGAGATCTGGGGGACACTGTGGCTTGGTGATGGACAGCCGCTACCAGGGCTCCGAGGGCAAATCCCAGCTCGGTTCTTGCTACGCATCACTTGCAGGAAGTTGTTCTCTCTCCTAGCCTTTGTCTCCTTGTCAGTAAAATGGGGTAATCATTCCTAGTTTGCAGGGTTGTCCTGAGGATGAAGAGAGCCCCTTGAGCACCTGTGGGATGATCTCTGGAGGGGCTTTCAGAGAGGCGTTCCTGGACCAGGAGCATCAACATCACCTGAAAACTTGACAGAGTGAACTGAAACTTCTGGGGCTTCACCCCAGACTTACTAAGTCAGAAACGCTAGGAGCAATCTGTGTTTGAACAAGCCGTCTAGGGGTTCTGATGCCCTGCTAAACTTTGAGAACCAGTCATTGAGCTGGAAAAGAATGGAAACAGGAGCTATTATTACTATTTTTACAGCTTTGATGAGTTTGAAAAAGGAACATTTTCCCCTATCACCAACTACTCGTTTGGAACGAGCCAGAGGTATCTGAGGCTACCCAGGGCTTTGAGTTCCAACACCAACTGTCAGTGGTTTGGGGTTCACCCAGCCACTCCAGACGGCTGAGACTGGCCCCCTGCCCAGAGAGCCTCAGAGCTAGCCGCTTCCCCCCAGGTAGGACACGCCTGCCCAGGCCTGGGCCTGCTCCCACCCGCTCAACATAACACACTCTTCCACACCCCAGAGGGCTCTGGGAATATCTCAAATGGGGTGAGGCGGCAAAAGGACAGAGAAGCTTTCTGAGTGAGGGAGAAGGTACAAAAAAAAAAGGATGAAATAAATATTTAGCCCTAAAAAAGTAGAAGTGAAAATGTCAGAAGAATCTCTGTCCAGAAATTTGGGGGATAAGAAGAGAGAAGAAGAGAACCAGACGAGGGAGCCGAGGAGATTCGTGATGCCCCACCAACATGGCCTCAGGGAAGCGGGAAGAAGCCGGAAGGACATATCAGGAGGCGGAGTAAAGAACATCCCTCCCCTCATTGCCCCTTTGCCGCTCATCCTGTGTTAGGAGGGTCTTATCTTCCATTGGAAGCATGGTGATGTGTGTCCTGTAACAGGAGTGACAGGGGAGTGGCTCCCACCCGCTGGGAGTGGCTCTGCTGGGGGTATTCTGCCAAACGGTCAAAAAAATATGACTGTTTTGAGATGTCCTGCAGTCCCCATGGGGGCTTGCCCAGAGGAACAAGGATGAGAAGGCAGAGGGTCTGTATTCAAGCAGCTGCTGCTAACACTGACCCACAGAGCCACAAGGATGAGAGAGGGCGTGTGCAGGAGGTACAATCATCGAGGGAGCCTGGGAGCTCTCGAGGGGTAGAGAGGACTTCTGGCCCTGGGCTCCTGCTGGCGCTGGGCGAAGGCGAGGAGGCCCGGCCACCCAGCCACCCATCCACTGCTTCTCTGCTCCACACTCCGGCCACCGCATTTCACCACAGGACAAGCAAAGGACTGGAATGGACTCACTGCCTTTGCCAGAAATACAGCTGAGCCCCCATACCCATGGATTCCTTTCTCTTCTTGGCATAGGTGAATGGATCTTGAGATTTCTTCCCCAATGGCTACAAGTACATCTCAACAAATCTGATGGCAAATAAAGCACTGGCTCTTGAATTCTAAGGCTTGGTGCTCAAACTCCAGCAAGCATCATCACCGGAGTGGGGGGGGGCCTCCCGTGTTAAGGACAGGACCGCTAGCATCCACCCCCCAAGAAGTCTGGAGGAGTAAAGTCAAGAATTTGCATTCTCTTGGGGCGCCTGGGTGGCTCAGTCGTTAAGCGTCTGCCTTCGGCTCGGGTCGTGATCCCAGGGTCCTGGGATCGAGCCCCGCCTCGGGCTCCCTGCTCCGCGGGAAGCCTGCTTCTCCCTCTCCCACTCCCCCTGCTTGTGTTCCCTCTCTCCTGTGTCTCTCTCTGTCAAATAAATAAAAAAAGTCTTCAAAAAAAATTAAAAAAAAAAAAAGAATTTGCATTCTCTCGAGTTCCCAAGTGACCCTGCTGTTGCTGGTCTGGGACCACACTTGTTCTAAGGTAATAACTTTCCTCCCAGCCCTTTTACTTTATAGAGCAAGTCACCCTTCTCATCACATTGGTCAGCCATTCCTGCCATCCCAATAATAAGCATCAGCAAAGTGTGTAAGCCTCCCAGTCACAGCCCCCTCCAAATTCTGAGGGTCTAGAATGCCATCCTCCGAGGCCCCAAGTGAGGTGCATCAGGACTACAGGAACCAAGGGCGTCCTGCAGGCCTACTACGTGCCTGGCACTGTTCTAAGGGACTGACAGGTACTACTTCATTTAATCCCCCTCATACTTCTACTTGCATTTCCTTTTTATGGGGAAGTATCTGAGGCTCCGCGAGGTGAAATCACCTGCCCAAAGTCACACGGTAGGCAGGTGAAGGAGCTAGGGTGCAAACCCAGGAAATCCTGCTCCTGTGTTCTTAATCATTCTGCTCTATTTCCTCCTAACTGGAAGGGCTCTGGAGCTCCTGCCAGGGATCACACTGACAAATCTCTCTGGTGAAGACAAACTGGTTTCCTCCAATAAGGAAAACCCAATGAAAATAAAACAAAGGGACATTGTAGGCACTGAATGTGAGTGAGTGAGTGAGTGAGTGAGTGAGTGAGTGTGTGTGTGTGTGTGTGTGTGATCTACAGGTCAGCAGGCTGGGGGAAGGTGGGAAGACAAGCTCCGGAGTCAAGCTGACCCAATCAGTTCATGAATACAAGCCACTTCACCTCTCTGAGCCTTGGTTTAATAATCTATAAAATCTGTCTTCTTTTTCCCCATTGGAGGTGGAGAGAATTAAGTGAGATGACATATGTGAAGGCTTCTACTTATAAGCCTTCCAAAAAAAGTTTTTGCTAAAATACACACAACATAAAACTTACCATTTTACCATAAACCTTTCAGAAACGCTTTTTACGGTAGTTTGTCTCAGCTCCCCAAACAAGGTGGCAATGGAACCAAGCGGTTGTCCGAACCCTCGCAGGCCATGGCCACTCTGAGAGGGATGGCTTGCGTCATCACAAGGAAGCGTCCAGCACCTGGTATGACCGGCAGCCCGAGGCCTGTGCCCCGCTACCCTGTCCTTCCAGGATCCAAGCTCACCAGAAAGCAGATCTTCCACAGGGGGAGCTGAAGCGAAGAATGTGCCTGAAGAAGGTGGAAATGAATCTTTCCATGTCTGGGGCATCAGCCCTATACTAAGAACCAGAAGAGCCTCTGCTTCCTGCTTTGGGGGTTTTAAATCATTAACAGAGCCTCCCAGCTGCTACCCAGGTGCTTTTAAAATCGAACATGCTAGGAGTTACTAACATACAGTTACTAGCCCAGCTATGCCTGAACAGTGGAGCAGTACTACTCAATCTTCCATGTAAAGTTCAGTTCCTTTTTTCTTTTAATACATCTATCATAAAAGAAAGAAATCGTGTTGTGAGAAATTAGAACTTCTGTCCTAAGGAAGTCTGTGGGTAAAGAAAAAAATGAGAAAAAACATTGTGGGCGAATTAAAAAAAAAAAATGTTTATCCGGTCTTCTTGCCTTTAATACCTCCAGCGAAAGTGCAGGTGAGCGCACTGCAAGGGAATTGGCCCGAGCCCCACCCTCCAGGCCAAGGTCCAGGGGTCCATGTTGCTAAGGTTCCAGAGACTTCTGTGGCTCAAACAGCAACACTGTCCACGTTCTCTGTTTTCTTGTCTTTGGACATGCCTGGAGCTTTGCAGAGGAGGGACTGAGGGAGGGCCTCTAGGCTGAAAGCTAAGGAAGGAATGGCGCAGGAAGCTAATGGAAGACGAAGGTCTTCCCTCTCCCCAGCCCCTGACCCGGGACAGAGTGACATAGAAGGCAAGGATAAAGAATGTGCTGATGCAGATAGGCAATGCTAGAGAAGCAAGATAAGCTGAAATAAGTGTCAGGGAGCTGCTGAAGGATGCACAGTCTAAGCAGAAATGAGGGCTGCCATCTTGGATGGTCAGGAAGTTAAGGAAAGCCCAACTGAATACCACGGGATCACAGGAAAAGACAAGTGCAGACAGTAAGGTAGAGAAGGACCTGACCCCCCAGATAATGACAGCCATGTTGTCCTGGACAGAAGCTCGAACACCGGGGGATTGCCAAGGATGTTTCTCCCAGGCTGGATCTAGCTGGCTTCTGCATCCTCTCTCTGAACTCACGAGAGCTAACATGGATGTGCCGTGCATCCGCTGAACCCTGCCCCCGGAGCAAATATGTTTCCATATTTTCACACAGATAATGTTGTATCTGTTGCTGTCCTCCTGAGTAAGGAGACGAATAGAGGTAAGAAAAAGCCAAGCCACCTTAGCCCAGGAAGGCATCCCCAGTCCATTCCCCGGGGAGGTCCACGTGGCCACAAATTGCCCCCCACCCCTGACACAAACTCCCCACCAAGCCCAAGCCTTGGAGAGCACGGGAGAGAAGGTGGGCTCCATCTCTCTGGTGGATCCTTAACCTGGCTCAGCAGAAAGACAGCTCGCCACACTGGGCTCCCGCTAGCTGCCATGGCCTCCCTCTCCAGCTGGACCTTGGCCAGCCTTCTCTTCCAAGATCCCACCATCCCCCATGAAACACTCACATTCACCTAGTACTAACTCAGGGGCCCAGGTCTGCCCAGCCCATACAGGTTTGGCTCATTTGAAAACACCCAATCTCAGAAAAAAAAAAAAAAATTTAGTTTTCTCTCTAACACCCAAGCCTGGCAATCTACATTACATGATTCCATCAGAAACAAAAGCATCCTAACTTTCCAAGGTCAACATTATTCCACCCTGACCCAGAGCCAAGGCCATCAAACACATAGCTAAGCAACAGACTTCTACCAAATCCTAAAGCACTCTCTTTCCAAAACTCTGGGGCCAGCGGCTGGCCCTGGGGCCTCCAACCAGACTTCCTTCCTTGGCCCAGCTTTGACCATGAACCTGTCTCAGCTCAGCAGTTGGCCAGCAATGCCAAGTTGCCTTAGCACCCAAGTTCCCAGACAAGTCTGCATTGCTGAGGATCAGGGTAGGCCGGAGCAGTCGGGGCCCTGAGGCAGGAGCAAGAGGGAGACCGCACGGCTGGGGCTGAGAACACCCAGATCTGGAGGGCCCTGGGTGGGGTTTTCTCATTGCTGTGTGGGGAGTATTTGCAAAGCTTCATGCACCAGTAGCCAAGGGGCTTGACCTACATGATCTCAGTTCAGTGATCTTGAGCAGGGAGCCCGACGTGGGGCTCGATCCCAGGACGCTGGGATCGCAACCTGAGCCAAAGGCAGACGCTTAACCACTGAGCCACCCAGGCGCCCCTCAGTTCAGTGATCTTCATTCATCTTCCCAACAATCCTGCTGGTGGGGATTATTTTACATCTTACAGATCAAAGTCTTGCAGATCAAAGTTGCCCAAAGCCACATGCCCAGGAAGTCGCCCAGCCTGGATTCAAACCGATACTGATGCTCTTTCAGGCTCCACTCTGCTCCCCTCCAGATCAGTCCTCAAATCAAGTTCTATCTGGAAGGCTCTTGAAACTTCTCCCTACTTTCTTTCTCCCTTAAGCCTATACATAAGCACTTGTCTCCCATGTAAAATTCTCTGAGATGTCAAGATACCAGACAGATGGACAAAACAATCCTATTCCGAGAGAAGACGATGGATGAGTGTAGCATCACGAGGATGGAGATTCTGTTTTGCTCCCTGCTAGATGCCCAGGTCTAGGACAGCACCTGCTACGTGCTGACACAGAGTAGGCACCCAATAAGTGTTTGTTGAACAAACACCCTTCCAGATGGCAGAGTCTCCCAAAGTCTTCATGGTTTCTTAGTCAAACCCCATTCCTAAAGACAAGGCAAGGTCCTTTCAGTTATGTATCAGCCCCCTGAAGAATTCTGAGCAGTTGTGGAATATTTCAAAAGCTTCTTACTAATTCTGTAGCACAATGGGCCCTTCCCATTCAGGGCTGCTGGTCTGGGTTCCCAGCAGTCTCCTGTGTCCCGCTGAGGAATGACAGGTACATCGGACTCCCAGCCGTGACTCACAAAGCTCCTTAGCCAGACTCCCTTTAAGGGATGCCATGTCAGAAGATCCTGCAACACCACTTATTTCCTTTAGGAGAAGAACAGATCGATTGCAGTGGCCCTGCTAAAACTGGGCAAGCTCCCCGGGCCCCGACATTGCTTCTGCTGACCTGAAGGAAAAGCACAACTAAGAAGCCAGGCCTTCTATCAGCTTGGGAGTAGCCCCCAGACAGGAATAAGCCAAGGTCCCTGGCTCAAGAAGCTTACAACTAGTTTGAAAACCAGAAAGGGCACTAATCTTGTTGATATACATATATACCCATCTAACCATATATAGATCAAGATATATGGACTATTTCCAGCACCTCAGAAGGTTCTCTCATGTACCTCCCTCCCTGATCTACACCCCACAACAAGGTAGTCACTTTCTTAACTTCCAATATCAAGTATAATTTTGCCTGATTTTGAACTTCATGTCATTGGAATTGTATTGCACCTGCTATTTTATGTCTGGCTTCTTTCATGCAACGTATCTCTGAGATTCATTCATATGGCATATGTGCTCATTCTTTTAAATTTGAGTGCTATTCCATTGTATAAATATATACATTCTCTTTATCCATGTGCCAATTGATGGAAACAACCAAGTTGCTTCCAGTTTGGAACTCTTATGAACAAGGCTGCTACAGACATCCTTACAAGTCTTTTTGTGGATGCACATACTCAATGCTTGTGATATATAACTAGCAGTGGATTGTCATGGTCCTAGGGTAGACATATTTCTAACACTAATAGAAACTACTTGTGCCCAAAAGGGTTGTACCATTTTACCTTTCCATGAGCTGTGGATCAGAGTTCCAACTGCATGTATTAATTTTCTTCCTTTTTAAAGCCAAATAATACTCCAGGGTATGGGCAGACTACATTGTGTGTCAGTTCATCAGTTGTTATGTATTTGAGTTGTTTCCATATTTGGGTTATTAAATAATGCTGCTATGAATATTCCTGTACAAGGCCTTGTGAAGACTTATGTTTTCATTCCTCTTGGGATACATCTAGGAGTGGGAATGCTAGGCCATATGGTAATTCTATGAGTAACCTTTTGAGGAGCTGCCAGACTGTTTTCCAAAATGGCTGTACATGGGGCACCTGGGTGACTCAGTTAGTTAAGCGGGCTGCCTTCGGCTCAGGTCATGATCCCAGGGCCCTGGGATCGAGCCCCACGCTGGGCTCCCTGCTCAGCAGGGAGCCTGCTTCTCCCTCTCCCTCTGCCTGCCGCTCTGCCTACTTGTGCTCTCTATTTCTCTCTCAAGTAAATAAACAAAATCTTTAAATAATAATAATAATAAATAAACAAATGGCGGTATCATTTTACAATCTCACCGGCAATGAATGATGGCTCTAATTTCTCCACATCCTTGCCAACACTCAGTATTGTCAGTCTGTTTAAATTTTACTCATTCTGGTGGGTGTGTAGTAGTAGCTCATATATGGCTGTAATTTGCCTTTTCCTAATGAGTAATAATGTTATGCACCTTTTCCTATCCTACACTCTCCACCTCCATACCCTCTGATCCCCCACACATAGATGTTGATACCCCATCCACCCCACTGAGAATCACTAGACAAGAACATCCGCTTGGCTTTAATTTCTACAGGCTCTGTTACAAAAGGGGAAGTTTGTTTCATTAATCAATAATCAAATTATGTTAAAATATTAAACAGGCTTTTTTCAAAACCTCCCTTTGGAAATCCAGCCAAAGAAAGGTTCCAGCACTGCTTCTGTCCCCAGGAACAACAGTAGTTGTTAGAAACCGGAAAGAGGCAAGGAAGTGGGAGTGGGAGTAATCTGGGAAGGCTCCCTGTGGAGGTGAGCTCAACTACGACTTGAAGAACAGGTTAAACTGATAAACAGGAATGCCGTCTCTGCAAGGGGAACTTAGTGAAGGAAGGCAGAAAGACTCTGGGAAGGCTGGGGCCAGGAAGGATTCCTGCTTTGGCAGGAATGCTGCAAAGTGTGTTGTAGGGCCAGATAAAGTTGAAGGGATTTATTGATGTAAGATCTATAAAGAACTTTTTGTGTCACAGGGGCAGTGAAGGTTTGGGGATGGGAACTGATGGCTTTTTTTAACGGAGAAGGTGCCAAACAAAACACACAAACAAAAACCAAGGGGACGGGTGAGAGATAGGGTGTTATGATTTTGTCCACAGGGTCAAACACAAAACCCACAACACAGACCTAAAAGGACCATTCGCCAATGCCCAGGCCAGATAAGGAGATTGGCCCAAGAGGGATCATCCAGTTGGCTGATGGTCGTTTCTGAAAGCTTTCATTCTCTACTCAGTCCTGCCAGGCCACCCTCCCCTTGTTTCAAAGGAGGAGGCCAAACAGAAGAACAAAGAAGCAGGTCCTCATGGTTCCTACAGATCCCAGGACTGCATTCTGAAACACTTCAGTGGTTTCCCCTTGCTCTAGAAAAAACACGAAGGCCTGAAACCCCCGCCTCACTGCTCTCTCCAGCCCCCCAATCCCGGCTCTGCACTCTGGCCACCTTGGCATTCCTTCAGCTCCAGGAATTTTCCCCACCTGCTCTTCCAACTGCCTGGAAATCTTCTCCCATCCCCTGGCTTACTCCTCTTCATCCTTCACATCTACCGTCTTCAGGGAAGTCTTCTCTTACATACCACTCTTTCTGAGTTCAGATCGAATTCCTATGTTATATGTTCTCTCGGAACCCTGCTTCTTTCCTCTTGAACACTCATCTCTATTACAACTACACCACCTCACCTTGGTCTTTGCTTGATTAATGTGTGCACCAGAGAAAAAGCCACATCTGTTTCTGCTCATTACCATATCCCATTGTCTTGCACAGTGCCTGGCACATGAATGGATGAAGGAATGAATGAATGAATGAATGAATGGCCACAGAGAGTCTGGCAATTAGCAAGATCTGGTCCTCTGGCCCCTGGTAAATGCAATGACCCAGCAATTCTACTCCCAGGTGTATACCTGGCAGAAATGTGCACATATGTTCCTCAAAAGACATGTATAAAAATGTCCGTGACAGTATTATTTATAATAGTCAGGAACCAGAACAATCCAAATAACCACAAAGAGTAAAACAGATACGTAGACAGCGGTATGGTCATTTAACAGACTACTATACAGCAGTGAAAATTAAGAAAGTATGATTACTCGATACAATGTAGATGAATCACGCAAACCTAACACTGAGCAAAAAAAAAAAAAGTCAGACTCAAAAAAGAACATAATGTATAACAACTATATGAAATTCAAAATCCGGAGAACTAAATTAACGTCAGTATGTTCAAGATATAACCACCTTTGGAGGGGGAGTAAAGACTGAAAGGGAGCAAAGAGGCTCGTAGGGTGTTGGTAATGTTCTGTTTCTTGATCTGGGTACAGAGTTTTAGGGATATGTTCAGTGTATGAAAATTCATCAAATGTTCACTTACTATTTCTGTAGGTATGTCATACTGCAGCAAAAATTTTACTGAAAAAAGAAGGAAAGACAATTCCTTCATTAGATGCGCTGGACCTCAATGGGCCAAGGGGGTATTTTAGGGTTTAGGAGCACAGTCTCCAATGCTGCTGGTGCATTTCTGTGTGCCCAGCACACATGGGCCACTAGCAGCCACCATGTCCCTCTCTTGTCTTGCTCTCCCAAGAAACAAAGCAGAAACAGGATTATTGTCAAATGACCTAATCGAAAAATGTATAAAATTTAATGCAAAAAGTAGAACAAAACACTTTGTTCTATACAGCTGTAAATGTATTGACAAACACACAGAGTATGTGTTTGGGAAGAGAATAAATAAGGGAATTCAGTGCAAATTGGGTGCACTCCATGCAAACTACATTGTAGAGAAATAAGCACGTGACCAGGAATGTAATTTGGGAAGGTGGATGATCTCTTTAATTGTTATAAACACTGCATTATGATTTTCTTGGTTTAAGCAACTTCTTCTCAAGCCCTCTGGTTGCAAAGAAGTTATGACTTTGTAATCCTAAATGCATGTTATTTGGTATTTGCTGCCAAAAGATTGAGTTTCACCCTCTCTGAGGCTAAGTGTGAACATTTTGTGCAAATGCATTTGTGCTCTCCGAGACAAGCCAGCTGGCCCAGGGGAGGTTCGGCCTAGCCCACTGCCCAGTTAATCAGCTGTCAGGACAAAGGGTGTTTTGAATAGTGTTTTTTCATAACTGTGATATTATGATTTATAATACATGTATACATGGTGTTAACCAAGTTTCCAGTGCAGAACTCCTAAACCCTTGGAATTTCCTGTAATGAGAGTGATAAAAGTGTCTTTTGTTATATTAATAAGTTGGCTTTTGGTGGACACCTAAAGATGAGGGCTGGTAGCTAGGAGGACCCACCATGTGATTGGAGGGTTGGGACCCAATGGCCAATGATCTAATCCATTGTGCCTATATAATGAAGCCTCCAGAAAAATCTAAAAAGACAGGGTTAAAGGCTTCTAGGTTGGTGACCACGTGGAGATTCAGGGAGAGTGGTGCCCTTGAAGAGGGTATGGGAGCTCCTCACCCCTTCCCTATACCTTGCTCTATGTCTCTTCCATCTGGTTGTTCCTGAGTTACAACCTTTTATAATAAACCAGTAAGCTAGAAAGTAAAATGTTTTTGGAGTTCTGTGAGCCACTCTAGCAAATTAATCGACCCCAAGGAGCAGGCCACTGGAACCTCTGGTCTATAGTGGATCGGTCAGAAGTACAGGTAGGAGCACTCGGGTGGCACCATCAGTCGAGCGTCCAACTCTTGATTTTGGCTCAGGTCATGATCTCAGGGTTATAGGATTGGACTCTGCATGGAGCTTCGCACTCAGCGTGGAGTCTGCTTGAGACCCTCTCTCTCCCCGCTCATGCACTCTCTCTCTCAAACAGACAAAATCTGAAGAAAGAAGAAGGAGGGGGGTGTGGAGGAGGAGGAGAAAGAAAAAGAACAAGACGGCGACGACATACAGGTAACAACTTGGGCTTGCAACTGGCATCTGAAGGGGGCAGGGGGAGCAGTAGATAGCGCCAGGTAGATAGTGTCAGAATTGAGTTGAATTATAGGACATTCAGCAGGTGCTAGAAAACCACATACACATTGTGCCGAACCTTTAATAGTCTAAGCTTGTGGTTAAACTCCTAAGCCTCTCATTCCTTGGGCTGAAGCTCAAGCCCTAAAACTGGCAATCCTGGGCAAATATCCCAAACTCCAGCCCATATGCATGTTCATTAGCAACTCTGCTTCCATTCCTTTTGTATGTGGGGCCATGTCCTTGGTTCTACAGGTGGTAGCAGAAGTTTAACTAGGAGGCATCAACTCTAGAGATGATGGCCGACTGGTGGGGCAGACACGCACTCTCATACCCTGAGTGGTGATTTTTATCAAAATAAAAATGCATACACCTTTGACCCAGCAATCCTACTTAGAGAAACTGGATCCTTCCAATGGGCTCATACACACTGACACCATTTGGGGCCCGTGGTTTTCTTTTTAACACATGCAAAGACGCATGTGCAAGGATACAACCCCAGCGCTATTGCTAACAGTGAAACAGAAGAAACAACTTAGATTAAATAGGACTGTGCAAATAAATTAGGGTAATTCCTACAGTGGAATACTACTGGATCAAGACAAAAGCACAGGGGGGTTTGCATGGGCTGACAGGCAACAATGTCTTCAGAGACAACAGTGTTACGACAAAAATATGGTGGCTAACTATTGTACATACGTACATAATGTACATAACTATTGTACATTTTCTTTTTGCATAAAAAAGCTATACATGCAAATACATGTTTATATAAGTGGAGAATATCCCTGGAAAGAGACCCAAGAAACTGAAGAGGGAAACAAGAGAAGTGAAGTAAGTGTCAGGAAGAAGGGAGACTTACTGATGATTATAGATAGCTTTGCATCATTTGCATTTTTATCATATGCATGCGGGGTTTTTTTTTCAAATAATAAATTTCACTTTGTTTTATTCACTGGAAAAATATACATCTAGAACACAGAAACTTAATTTGTCCCCAAGTTGCTATAAGCCAACTAACAGCATATATTGTGAGGAAACATCAAAACAAAGGCTGGAGCCAAGTGGCATTATTTGGATTATCGGGGGATGCCTCCAAGAGCAAGTCAGCTCTGAGCAGGGGCTGGAGGGTATGACACAATTAGACTGTCCTTCCCCTCAAAAATCTATAATAAATCTATGAAATGTTTTATATCTTTGGTCACCTGTGAAAGAGCCCAACCCACTTTTCCTCCTGGCCTCGGGTATCTTGATGTTATTATTACATTCATTAAATACACATTTCTCTAGGGAAGAGTTAAGAACACACCTTTAAAGCCAGATGGGCTCTGGTAAAAACCCAGGCTCTGCCATTTACTCCCCATGTGTCATTAGGCAGATGGCCCTCTCTGATTCCTCATCTGTAAGGTGCAGAAAATAACACTTCCTCGTGGGGCCCATCATGAAGGTTAAATGAGGTCCTGTAAGTAAACTTGCTTAGCCCGGCGCCCTGAAATCTGGGACAAAGCTAGAGCTCAGGGAATGGTAGGGCGTAATCCTCATCATATTTCTCCATCTTGCCTCACTGAACCAGCTGCTCCTGAGGACAACAATGGTTAACACAGAAGTGTGCCTGGCTCCCAACACTTTTCCATTTGGGCTTCCAGTAGGGTCTGAGGGTTAGCACAAGGGCTGGGGAAGAAGAGGGGAGCAGCCAGTTCTGACACTCAGCTTCAGAGAGACAAGAGACAAAGCCCAGCCATGATGTGCCTCAAGAGCCACCTGAGCCCAGTCCAAAGCCCAGAGGGCAGATAGCCCAGCCTGGAGCTCCCTCACTATAGCGGCTAAGCTGGGCTGAGTAAGGGCCACTGTGGTAATGATATTATTACCTGAGAGGTGTGCCAGGAACACACATAAACTCATCTCTCCCTCTCAGCAACCCAATTTTACAAATGAGAAAATATCCACCATTAAGATTGAGATGACTCATCTTGGTGGGTTGGGGTCTAGGTTTAAGGATCCTCTTAAAAATGTGAATATGAGGGAATCTTAACATATAGGATCCATGCCGAAGTTTTAACATCTTGGCTTATCGGATAAAGTGATTTCATCCACAGGATTTACCAAGGTAAGCTAAAACATGAAATTTGATGCAAAGACAAATCCAGTTTTAATGGAGGGAAGAGGGAATCAATTCCAATGACATTTGTATTTCAAAGAATTCTCAAAATTGTATCTGAAAATAAGTGAGTTTTCAAAGCTAAGTGGGCATAGCTCCTGGGCCAACTTGAGTTCATTTCCACACAGAGAAGACAGTATTTCGGACCCTGATTTTCCTTGTTCTTAGTTTCTCTATCCCTCTTTTCTTCTCCCACAACCTCACCAGCCTTTTGCTCAACATCTCGAGTGGATCAGCATCAAAGGAAGCACAAACCAATCTCTCTCCAAGACACAAATGAGACCCCTGTATCATACTCTATGATGTTATAAGAAAACAAACCAATCGAGAAGATATTTTTGAATTACCATGCTTCTTTCAAGTTTTTGCCCAAAGATCAGTAATTCAAGACAGAATGCAGACCTTCAGTGAACGATGAAAATTAGCTCTTCATCCAATGGAAGGGAAAGGTTGATTTCATTTTCATGGAAAAAAAGGAAGGAACGAATCTAGTGAATGTGGTTTAACAGATGTTCCCAGGTATACTGAAAAGACAAGAAAAAGGCAGGCTACACACTGCACCTGCACAAACTGATTAGCTAAAGTCACGTGATAGTCCCTTCTCTTGAGAAAGCACTCCATAAGAGCAAACCAAATTGCTGGGGATAAAATATGTCCAGGACCTCGCTTAAGAGGTGATCACCTTTAAAGTGTGAGTGAAAGTAGCTGAGTGAGTCATTCTTGGGCCTTCTGCGAAGTCACAGGCATCAGGAGGTCAAAGGTAGCTGGAAAGTGCTGAGTCACAAAAGTGTGGGAAATGTGTGGCTCGAGCTAAGCCAGTATTTCTCAGGCTAAACAGAAACCACAGACAAGATCCCCAAGGAACAGGAAAGGGTCTGCACCCCTGATTTACCATGATCTTAATTAAAGCACACACACTGAGGAACTAGCCTTGCATGGGCAATTCTATCCACAGTAATCACAAATCATGGTGTTTGCCTCCTCTGCGTATCTGGATATACTTATCCAGAGGCAGCTTCCTCTAAAAGACACCCGCCTGGGTAGGTATTTGGAAGCCACATCGACAATCCTCTCAGCCATACACCTGGCTCTGGGCCTTGCGGTTTTGCCTCAGAGTTCTGCTCATCCCTACACAAGAAGCATCCTCAGCAAGGAGCAAAGGGTCAATGATCTGCTGTAAATAAATGTGAGGATGGGACAGGGATGGACAGAATTGAGGCACCATGTGCCAACCAGGTCCAGAGCTAGAAGGACAGAAGAAGGTCTCAAGAGTGACTTCAAGCAGGGGCGCCTGGCTGGCTCAGTCGGAGGACCATGTGACTCTTGATCTTGGAGTCAGGTGTTTAAGCCCCACGTTGGGTATAGAGATTACTTAAAAAAAAAAAAAAAAAAGAATGACTTCAAGCTAATAGTACAGAACTCCAATTGCCCAAAGAGCATTGTTTGTCAATGTATAGACATTATTCCGGAGCCTTACCAACTTCCCTCTTACTGTATTTTTAAGTGATGATGACATAGACAAGAAGGGAAGGAGCAAAGAATCCTGACAGAAGCAGGATGTCCAGCAGGGATCCTGGCACCTGGAGGAATTGATCCCATAAGGGAAGTCCTGACATAAAGGAGGTTTTCTGAGCTGGTGACTCTGAGCCCTAATAACACAAGTGACTGAGATGGACCATTACTGCTTTCAGACCAGATCCTGCTGCCTGGGAATGTTTCTTAGGGTTTCCTGGGGTCCATTACGGGGAACCTGATATGGGGGAGGGGGTGCTCATGGTTCCAGGGGTCAACGCGGTCAGAAGTTTGCAGTGAGGTCTTCAAGACCTCTAGACTCAGAAGACCGAGTTCTCTCACTCTGGACACCATCTCCACCTTTTCTGGGCAAGAAAAAGAGGAAGCCTCCCCACAGACTTTCTGTTCTGGAACCCAACTATGGGGTTTCAGTGTCAGTGACACACTTAGCCCAGAAAGCCCCTATACCCAAAGATGGAAAAACTGGATTTGGGGAAAGAAAATAAATTTAGGGGATGATTTCAGAACCTATCAAAGAACGAACTCTAGCTGCTGGGCACAGAGCAGCCAACTGCATGTGCCCTTGAAAACCTCAGTTTACCTTTGTCAGAAGTCAGGATCTCTTGGCAAGTGACATGCTTGTATCTGATGGAGAAATGAAAGCTTCCCTGAATTCTTAAAAGAAATCTGAGAGAGGAGACTAGGAGAAGAGGTCCTGTCAGCAGCAGAAATAATTCTCAGAGGGGCGCCCAACTGCCTCGGTTGGTGGAACATGTGATTCTTGGTCCTGGGGTTGTGAGTTCAAGCCCCACGTGGGGTATAGAGATTAGTTTAAAAGAAGAGAGTGCAGAGGAACCTGGAGAGAAACACAGCTAGCAATGAAAGAGAGATCGGGGAAAGAAAGTAACACTCACTCCTGAAACAAAAGTGGCAGGGAAGAGCCGAGGGAAGAATGGCGAAATGTGGAGACAACCACCATTAAACAGATAAGCCAACAAAACTGCAATATAGAAATATTTTTGAAGTGGGTAAAGGTGCACACGTGGGGTTGGATCCATCTTCATGTGAGATTAAGAGGCGTCTAATGCCAAGTGCAAATCAAGAGGATTCTGAAAGGCCAGAATTATACCCTGAATCTTACTACAACTGTAAACTGAGCAAAAACAAACACACCTATATTCTGCAAATTCAGTGGAAGAGAATATTCTTCTGAGTGTCGATCTAAGAAGAATTCCTGCAGAAGTCCAAACTCCAAGGAAAGCAATTTGGAGTGGACAAAGAAAGGTTGATTTTGCCTTTGGAAGCCACTCTCCCATTAGGACTTCTTTTTTTTTAAGATTTTATTTATTTTTCAGAGAGAGAGAGAGTACAAGCAGGGGGAGCAGCAGGCAGAGGGAGAAGCAGGCTCCCCGCTGAGCAGGGAGACCAACGTGGGGCTTGATCCCAGGACCCTGAGATCATGATCTGAGCCAAAGGCAGACGCTTAACCCACTGAGCCACCCAGGCGTCCCTCTCATTAAGACTTCTATCTGCAATAGCACATTCACAGAAAAATCTAAGGTGAACTAAACTCAGTAACAAAACGAGGAGGAAATTGTTTCCCAAATGTATAAGATAAAGAGCGGCTGAATTAAGAATCAAGATAAATTAAAAAAAAAAAAAGAATCAAGATAAATATGGCGGCACGTGTAGAAAATGACAGAATTGTGACTAAAGCCACCTCACAGATCCAGTGAACAAGGGTGGACTCCTGGATTTTTTGGAAAGATCTGGGCCATGGCAGAGGAGATCTGTGACCTGTGGCACAAGCGTCAGACAATACGGAGGGGACCTCACTTCTTTCATTGAAATTCCAAACATTTCAGCCTCCCCCTCCCCCCACTGCATCCTTTCATGGTTAACCAAGGAATCAAAGGAGTTCCCTCTTTCATTCTCTCATGGAAAGGACTAAAGCAGGGAAACGAGCAACATCTTGGCTTGCTTGCTTGTTTTCTGCTTGAGTTTGAGGGCAGGCCCAGGGGAGGCAAGAGGGAAGGAGGAAGGAGAAAGGAACCTGATTTGTTTTCCAAGGATAACAACCAGCTCCTGAATCTGAGAACTGGCCTCAGAGGAATGAAGGCAACAGTGACCTTTCACACCAGGGAAGGGTAACACAGAACAGTTTCACACCTCAGATGTACCTTAGTCATTGAAGGAAACACTGGAATACTTCTCAGAAACAGCTCAACGCGAAGCACATAAGTTACAGCGCTAGAGAAGAGGTCGAGCCGAGTGGTTTCTAACTGCGACATCTGGGGGACTGGTCCCACGTGCAGGCTCCAAGCAGGATGGGGAGGGGGCTGGGCCCCTCAAGGAGAGCGTGGGGAGGGCTGAAGAAATCGAAAAGGATGCCTCCCTTCTATCCTGTCTCCCTGCATGCTGGCTTCTCACACATGACTTTGCCCTAGCATTGCTGTTTCACTGGGAAGGGGAAGCAGAGACTGAGCATGTGGTCCCCGCTCAGGAACCCCAGAAGCACTGGAGAGGGAGCATTCCTCCCACCCTGATGAGCTTCGGAGAAGAGGTGATGTCCACAGGGCCTGAGGGCTGACCGTGGGCCAGCCACTCCGCCCATTTTACAGATGAAGGTTCTAGCATCTTAAGTGATGAAAGGCCACAGAGGTAACAGCACAGCCAAAGGAAACCCCAACCTGTCTGAATCCAAAGTCCGTGCAACACTGCTCTCCCTCTTCCAGGCTCGAGAAGGAGTGCTCAGGATCAAGGCCCAGCAGAAGGGATAGATATTAATCACACTGTCAAAGCAATGAGAAACTGTGACTTGATAAATGCTTCCAAGGAAAGAGTAAGATGGGGCGGTGTGAGCCTCCGCTGGGGTCAGAGAGGAGCTGGGACCTGAAGGAGGTGTGAGGTTTCCTAGGAAAGAGAGGCGCAGGACGGGCAGCGAGGAGAGGCCCAGGTGCCAGGAATTGAAGGTAGATAACTATCTGGCAATTATCTAAGAAGGACAAACGGCTGCCACAAACCGCCTTCTCTGCATTCAAGAAATCTCATTCTGAGTTTCTCCACACCTGGCAAAATCCTTGAGCAGTAGTTGCTCACGTTGCTGAAGTAATAGTAACAGGGAACTAGTACTGCATTACTATTCCACATGGGCTCACAGTATTATGATCCTACCCTTCACATGCTCGATCGCATGCGATTCTGACAACAATCCTATGGGACAGGAGAGCGATGGTGGAATCTTCCCAAAATCACGCAGCCTGGGTGTTGCAGGGACCGAATCTGAACCCAGGTCCATCTGCTTCAAGGCTGGGCACATAAACCAGGACGGCATGGCTCAGAGTCAGCGGAAGGAGATGAAAAGATACCCAGGACGGCCACCTTCATCCCTACGGTCAGTCCTGAGTCCTGGTGACTCAGTGAGCCTCCTATGATGGCACCACCTCCCCTGTCAGATCGGGATGATGACGCCTGCCCACCCCCCTCATCAGGTGTTGTGAGGTTCAAGCAAGCACATGGGAGCCTGACAGGTTTCAAGCACTATATGAATAAGAGGCAAAAATATACCCCAAATATACCCCGAGACTAACCTCAAACAGACAAGGTGAGTGACACACTTTCAAGACCACAGACATAACTGAAGAGAAGGGAGAAAGAAAGAAAATCCACAAAAGAAGCGACTTTCCCTCACCTTGACCCTGGGGCATAAAAAATGAGAGCTAACAGCAATCCCCTGAAGTCTACCACATACCAGGCACTGTTCTGTGCAGTCAAGAATCAACTTTACCAGAGTGCCTGGGTGGCTCAGTTGGTTAAGCATCTGCCTTCGGCTCAGGTCGTGATCCTGGAGTCCGGGGACTGAGTCCCACATCGGGCTCCCTGCTCGGCGGGAACTCTGCTTCTCCCTCTGACCCTCCCCCCTCTCATGCTCGCTCTCTCTTTCATTCTCTCTCTCTCTCTCAAATAAATAAATAAAATCTTAAAAAAAAATCAACTTTACCCAAGAAATGTCTGGCTTTTTCCTTGCCCTTGGCTCCGGGAGGTGATTTTTAAACCCTTGGATTGTCCTGCCTGACAGGTGTCTGTTCAACCAGGAGTCTTAGGTCATACCAGATGGTCTATCGATGTGTTTTATGGTGGGGGCTCCAGGCCACACGGCATCAGCTTAACCTCCAGAAGGGTCAGAGACTGAGGTCAGCCAGGCAGACACTCACTTGAGTCCACGTGACTGAGCCCCGGTAAAAACCCTGGACACCAAGGCTCAGGGGAGCTTCCCCAGTGGGTGATGGTCCCTATGTACCGTCACACACCGTTGCAGGAGAAAGGGAATGTTTTGCCCAATTCCAAGGGGAGAAGGTAATCAGAAGCTCCACACGTGGAACCTTCCTAGACTCTGCCCTGTGTAACTCTTCTGCCGGCTTATTTTAATCTGTCTCCTTTCACCATAACGGTGATTGTAACAGCTTCTAGGACGTTCTACCGATCCTCCTAATGAATTACTACACCTGAGTGTGGTCTCAGAAACCCCTGAATTTGCAACTCGTATCAGAAGGGAGAGTGGTCTTGGGGACAAACGAGGCATTGTCATTTAATCCCCATCTAAACCCAAGGAAGGTGGGGCGCCTGGGTGGCTTAGTCATTAGGCGTCTGCCTTCGGCTCAGGTCATGATGCCAGGGTCCTGGGATCAAGCCCCACGTCAGGCTCTCTGCTCAGCGGGAAGCCTGCTTCTCCCTCTCCCACTCCCCCTGCTTGTGTTCCCTCTCTTGCTGTGTCTCTCTCTCTCTGTCAAATAAATGAATAAAATCTTTAAAAAAAATAAATAAATAAACCCAAGGAAGGAAGTCTTCCATTCCCACCTCACAGACAAGGAGACTGAGTAAAGTAGCTTAAAGAGGCCATCGCTTGCCCATGAGCCTGCACCCAGCAGGTGGGGACACTCGGGTTAATCAGCGGGCTGCGGCATCACCTGGGCTCTCGGTGGTCCTGACACCATCTGCTGGCCCATCTCAGGCTACCCTGAGAGTTGCAGACGGCGAACAGAGGGCCTGGCTCAGCGCTGGTGCATTGAACCGCAGCTCATGCCATGAGCGGATAACGGGAGACCTTAGAAAGTGCTTTAGTGGGAAAAAAAAAAAAAAAAAAACTCCGCTCTAGATGCTGAGTGGTATCGCGACCTTACCATTCCAACTCTGAGTCAGGCCACCTAGGACAGAGACACCGCAGCAGCCCTGAAACCTAAACCCCAGCCCTTTCATGGTCAGAGACACGCCAGCCCTCCGGAGCAGGAGTCTGGGCGGCAGTGATGCAATGCCTCCCGGGACAGGACATTCCACCAAGAGGCCGGCTGGTCGGTCAAGGGGCTACGTCAGGGGTGTGCAGGGAGAGGACTCAGGCAGGAGGGGCGTGGAGGGGGCAGCCAATGGTACCTCTGCCCCCCAGGCAGGGATGGTGTGCCTCTGCCTGCCAGCACAGGGAGGGGCTGGAAGGAGGCTGCACACACAGCAGATTCCCCACCCCCCCCGCCCCCCAGCTCGGAGACCAAGCTGTGCCTGTCAATCCTGCCTCCGCGTCTCGGGGAAGCCTGGTGTGACCACTGCCCTCGGCCTCCGACACACACGCCACCCCAGCTATGTGCCATAAAATTAGTTTTACAAGAGCGGTGGATTTAACACTGCCCCCCACAAACAGCGCCGTGAACTCTGCTATCCCCAAAGAACACAGCCAAGCACGATGGCGTACACAAAATCCAGATTACTGGGCTTTGTTTGTATATTAAAAAAAAAAAGTCTGCCCCTATACCACTGTTTCCTATTTTGTTTTGTACACGTGTACAAGAACAGAAGAAAAATCCAGTCAAGCAGATTATCTTGCTTTTGCTTTATCCTTGGGATTCAAGAATCTAAATAACACCTCATCATAAAGGACCTTTAGTGAAGGAGAAGGTTTTTTAACAGAAATAACTGAGGAATAGTATTCTTAATAATAGTAATGTGAATTACCATCTGGCACCTGGAATTTCAAGAACACCCTTCAAGGAATAAACTCTGCAACAGTGTTATTAACCTACAGCCCTGCAGGGGTCCATGCATGGGTTTCATAAAAACCATGAAATCGAAACTGCAAAATCATGCACAATTTACTCTTGAGAGTAATTCTTCTAAGGTGAAAGTCCAAAGCTTTCATCAACTCCTTAAAGGGATCCCTGACCCCAAAATGTTACAGCAACTAGCACATTCTCGGTCTCATTTGCTCTCAAGACATCCCTGTGAATTAAACGGAAGAATGATCATCCTGCTCCACAGAAGGGGAAGGGTGCTGACTGCCTAAGTTCACGGTGCACCTGTCACTTCATTAGCAACGCTAGTAAATGCTTCTCACAGCCCACCCTGCAGTAAATGTGGCGGTCCTCAGGTGTTCCTCCAACCCGAAGACGTAAAACTCCTTGAATCACAGATTGAACCGCATTCCCTGAACACCTAGCACATGCTCGGGGTGGCTTCAGGGTCCGAGAGGCCAAATTCCTGGAAGGAATGCCGGGCAAGGCTATACTAAACCAGGCGCACCCACAGTAGGTGTTTGATAAATGCTTTTCGGTGATAATGGTGATCCTGTCTTCCCTGCCTGCTGGGAGGATTATTCTCACTCCTCAGATGATTCACAGGAAGCAAAAATATCTGTGTCGGCTACAAAGAAAGAATGTACCCTCTCTAGGTCTCCAAGGGCCAGACCACCAGCAGGGCAACAAGATGACCCAGAATGCCAGTGGCTGCAGCAACGTTAAGAGGCATTTTGCAGCAGCTATTCGGGAAGAACCCTGGGCAGGCTGAATAACTGATCCGTTCTCTCCACTTGCACCTCGAAGTGAGTCAGTGATCCCATGACTCAGTAATCTTTCCTCTGCTCCTGAAACAGAACTGGGGAAATCCTGATTAAGTCCTCTTGCAGAGCTGCCAGTGAAAAAGATGGGGCCTTGGGAGACACCTGTGGGCACTGAGGTTGCCCACGTGCAAATGGGAAGGGACTGTTAGTGGATGTGCCATTTCCTTTCGGGGTATGAAAACATTCTGGAATGAGACAGTGGTGATGGGTGTACAACTCTGAACACACACACACACACACACACACACAAAATCACTGAATGGCATACATTAAAAGGGCGAATCTTATGGGATGTGACTTAAATATCTCAACAGAGCTGCTCTCAACCACAGGGTAGCCACCTCCTAGCTCGCAGCGTTGCTGGGAAGCTTGTGCCAGCCTCCAATGTGCAGCCCCTGCACCCCGGCCCGAGGGCTCCGGGTGAAATCAGCACCATTACTCTGTGCTCCAGGGTTCCTTGGGAAGCAAAGGATAGGAAACAAATGGACAACAGTGATGGATTCTGGGGCAGGATCTGAGACTGGAGTTGGTGGGAAACAAGACCCTGTAGCTTTACAGGTAAGGTTTTTGTTTTGTTTTGTTTTAAATATTTTATTTATTTATTAGAGAGAGAGCACACGAGTGGGAGGAAGGGGCAGAAGGAAGGGGAGAAGCAGACTCCCCGCTGAGCAGGGAGCCCGACTGGGGGCTTGATCCCACGTGGGGCTCGATCCCAGGACTTCAGGATCGTGACCTGAGCAGAAGGCAGACGCTTAACCGACTGAGCCACCCAGGCGCCCTACAGGTAAGGTTTTAATATTTTAAAGTAGAATGTATACATATGTTACTTGTGTAATTAAAACTTAATTTTGGGCGGTACCTGGGTGGCTCAGTTGGTTACACATCTGCCTTCAGCTCAGGTCATGATCCCAAGGCCCTGGGGTCCAGCCCTGCATCTGGCTCCCTGCTCAGCAGGGAGTCTGCTTTTCCCTCTCCCTTTGCCCCTCCCCCTGCTCATGCTTTCTCTCGATGTCTCAAAGAAATAAAGTCTTTTTAAAAAAATTAATTTTGGGACGCCTGGGTGGCTGTTGGTAGGGCGTGTGACTCTTGATCTCAGGGTTGTGAGTTTGAGCCCCTCGTTATGGGGCGTAGAGCTTAATTTAAAAATTTTTTAATTTTTAAAATGCCTGCTGTTATGCTTGAAATAAATCTATTAATCATTTCAAATCGTTTGGCTTAACATCCCTACTTAAACACTGACAGCAACTAAAAGGCAGGAAAGCTCTATAGAGAGAATGCTGTCATCAAAAGAAAGTTACTTCTAATACAATTAGCTTCATTGCTCCAAATTACAAAGTACACCAACCCCCCCCACCCCCAACTAACCAAAGGTAGAGAAAAAACAGCAGTCAGAGCAGGGGGAGGGGGCAGGTGCCCAGTGCAGGGTGAGGGGCAAAGCTCGACTCCCCATGCGCCTCATTCCAATGCATTTCCCCCACCTCCCCAGGCTGCTCTGGGCGCTGTGCTCACACATCTTGCACTTAAGCTGTAAGTGAAGTGGGGGCAGGGGAGGGGGGGAGAGCTCTGCAATAAATTGCCTTAATCTGCTCATCACACCTATTTTTAGGCCTTCGTTTTATAGCTTGTTGAAATGAGAAGGTGCGGGAGATCCAAATAGACCGCTACATTAAGATGTTTCCTGAGAAGTAGGGAGATGTTTTCACAAGCAAAACCAGAGTCGGAAGCCACAGGTTGTTTTCCCCCAATTAGGGAAGCTGCTGAAGTGTTGGCTGGTCTGCCCTCTGGTCATGTGAAAGGCAGGGTCTGTGCCCGGAGATTTACTGCCTGGAGAGAGACTGACCTCTCCTGTCCCGCAGAGCCTGCAGGAGCCCCCGGGAACCGGCCGTCATGCTGGCTACCCTGAGCTGACTGTGAGAAGGTAGCCAGGGCCCTCCCGGCAGACTCGGGGCTCTCTAGCAACACTGCAGGTGTCACATTCCCACGGTCCCCCAGCTAATAGGTGAGGGGCTTAGGCACACCGGCCATTGTGCTAGGGGCCAGAGATTCATCAGCAGGAAACGAAACAATGTCTCTCTTCTGGCAGAAACTGCATTCCAGCACAGGCCGACTGAACACTAGACAAATGCATAATGTCCCAGGCAATGACGAGGACAAGAAGACAACTGAACAAGGAACGAGGGGCAGAGAGGGACGGGGGCTGCTGTTGGGAGAATGGACTGGAGGGGCCGAAGACAGAAGGACACCACAATGTCTGGGGGAGAGGCCACGGTGGCCTGACTCACGGGCAGCAGACAAGGTGGTGGGGGTGGTACATTCCGCATACATTTTAAGGTAAAGTGACAGGATCTGCTGATAGATGGAGGCAGGGAGAGAAGGAGAGGAGAGGCCAGGATGCCTCTAAGGTTTCAGGTCTGAGAACACATTCGGGTCCCAAGGCTGTGCAACCAACTGTGGACCAAGATCATGGATCTGAGGAATGTTCTGCTGTTCCAGGAAAGCAGCGCTGCAGTGAGGTCCTGAGCACACCCTGGAAGCAGCCAGTCACCCGCCAGGGGCAGGTGAACACATGGTTCCCAAACACTGTGCCCAAATTCCTTGGCATCAAAGCAACAGCCCTAAAGGCTTGTCCATGCCGTGCCTAGCAAGCTGGGAGGGAGGGAGGCAGGCAGGACCCTTTATACACAGTGTCTCATTAAATCCTCAGGAGATACTGATTATCTTCATTTATAGATGAAGAAACCACCCTAAAGATGACTGTGGCAGACAAAATATCTAATGTTAAAAAAAATGCACATGGAGAAATCTACAATCTGGGATGGGAAAGGTCTTCCCCAGTAAGATGCAGACCTCAGAAGCTGGGGAGCCCAGATGGCTCAGTCGGTTAAGCATCTGCCTTCAGCTCAGGTCATGAAGCCGGGGTCCTGGGATCGAGCCCCGCGTCAGGCTCCTTGCTCACTGGGGAGTCTGCTTCTCCCTTTCCCTCTGCCCCTTCCCCTGCTCGTGCTCGCACACATGCTCTCTCTTAAATAAATAAATAAAATCTTAAAAAAAAAAAAAGCCACCTCAGAAGCTGTAAGAAAAAGCCTATCAAATTTGAATTCATAAAAAATGTAAAACATCTGCCTGATCAAAGATGAACAAAGACAAAACCTAAAATGGCACACGAATATGCCCAAGAGACAAACAAAAACATAAACAAAATCCAACCCATTCAAAAACAAAACAAAAAGCAATACCTAGGAGAAAATATTTACAACGTAAATAACACAGGGTTGAGATCTATAATGCGCAAAGAATTTACTGAAATCAATAAAAAAATAAAACAGCCACATTTTTTAAAAAAGCAAAAACTATGCATACCAACTAACACAAAGGAGAAATCCAAAAACTCCCGGGATAGGTTGCTCAGCTCACCAGCTCCTGGACAGGCTCAAAAAGGAGGACCTCACGTTTTCAAGAAAAGCACTTACATTCAGTATTGGGGAGGGTGTGGGAAACATACACTCTACTTTGCAGGTGGGCGTGTAAGCCAGGTCTTTCTAGAACACGATTTGGCAGAATCTATCAAAATGCTTCATGTGTATGTCCTATGACTCAGATATTCTACTAGAAGTCTACACCTACAGATACACTTCCATATGTACACAAGAAAACACACCCAAATGTATTCACCGCAGCACTGTTGTAACAGGAAAAAAAAATCATGACAATAACAACTAAACGTCCATCAAGAGATGACTTAGGCACAATTTCCATGTTATCAAATACTATGACATCTTTAATAAGAATGCAGTACTACTATATGTACCAGCATCAAATATCTCAAAAGAAACTATAAAACATTATAGAATGACACATGTAATAGGTTACTCCATAAAAAGTTATAAAACAATTGAGATAATATGTTACTCTGTTAAAAAGTAAAGTACAAATTGGGGTGCCTCAGTGGCTCAGTGGGTCAGGCATCCGGCTCTTGATCTCAGCTCAGGTCTTGATCTCAGGGTCATGAGCCCAAGCCCCAAATTAGGCTCCACACTGAGCCTACTTTAAAAAAAAAGATTTAAAAATAAAGCACAAACTATATGCATGTGTCTACATATATATGGATGTAAATGCAAAGAAAAAGGCCTGGAAGTATACACCACAAACTTCCCTCAGCCGCTAGACTTTTGGAGACAGGATTCAAATTGAGCAGGGTGGGGAAGAATGGAACCTTCCACGTAGGACTCAAAACTCCTAAGGAAACACTAATGTTTGAATGTTTATAATCATGAATTCACATGTTGCTTCTAAAGCTCAAGGATGATAATGCTTCTTGTATTCAAACCCTTCACCGCGCGTGACAGATACCCAACTCAAAGGAGCGGAAACAAAAGGAGGAGTGGTGGCCCCTATATTTGGGAAGCCGGGGTTGGTACTAGCTCCAGCTGCTGCCTGCAGGTGCCGAGACAACGTGGCCAAGCCTCTGTGCCCTGCCCCACCTCTTACTCCCCTTGTCTCAACTTCTCTTCATTCCCAAAGGATACCACCACCTGGCCGACAAGAGGGCTGCCCGAAGCCCCAGGCACACACCTTCTCCAAAGAGGAGCCCTACTGCAAAAGGAACCACTTCTCTCCATGTATTCATCCCAGGGGGACCGCTGATTGGGGTGACTGGCTGGGAGTGCTTCTCACTCACCCAGTGAGAGGGACCGGCACCGTGGAGTCTGTTGGGTCACCTGCCCACGCCCGTGAGTGAGGAAGACCCCCTTCCCGAGGCTATGATGGACAGCCTCACTAGGACCCCATGGATCGGGTGAGGAGTGCCCCCAAGGAAGGAACCAAACCCGAACCAGAGGAAGGTGGCACGCAGAGCAAACAGACAACACAATCCACAACAGAGCAGAAATGAACAAGATCTGAAATCGCTGCCCAGTGTCAGACAGCTAGTCAATGGTGGAGGTGGGATTCAAATCAGGTGTGAGAAACTGCAAAGTCATTGTTCTCTCTGCTTCACGGCAGTGTCACTCTGGGCAGCCAGGGGACACCAATCTCAGGAAGCCCTCTGCCTGTGAAGGGCATGCTGTGGGCCTGTCATCCAAGAACTCCAGTGAGCCCATCACATTCCTTAAAGTTCCCTCCAGGTTACCATCCTCAGAACAGACAGAATTTGCTGGAGGGAGGGAGGTGAAGGGCGAGAGAAGAGAGGTGAGTATTTAAGAGATACGAAGGACAAAGATGAGCTAGGTCTCAACAGAACTTGGAAAGAACAGGAAAGTATGAAGATGTAGAGAAGGAGTACAAACACTCGTCCTGGAGACTGCCTTCACTAGTGTCATCATTTATTAAACACCTTGTTTTGCATTGTGGAAGGAGCTGTACAGAAAGAGTGGAGCAGACATCCCACAGCTCTGTCCTCAGAATGCAATTAAAGATGGACACACGGGTACAGGTGACTGTCACAGGATACACAGACAAGATAAATGTGACCCTGATACAGCCAACCAACTTTTCTTTATGCAGAATCCAAACACATAAGGAAGAAAGCTCAGTCAACAGATGTTTAAAAATACAATTACTGGAAGGATAACAGGCACAGTTGTAAATACAAATTTTCCAGAGTGTTTAATCCTTTTACCCCATCCTCCACCTATCTATGCCACAAATATTCGCTTACTCAAATACCCACCGCCTTCAGAAACCCTGCCCACCCTTGTGCTCTCATTCTAAATGAGGACTTGATCTACATCTTGTATGACTAAATCAACCAGATTACCCCAATCCCAAGCCACATTCTTTCAATGGTGGTCAAATGTATAAAAGTAGACAATGCATTTCTTAATTATATTGGCTGAAGCATAATTAAGTTGGTCTTCACCCAAGCCCATAGAGAAAAAGAAGCCAGGCACTCTGGTGCTCGGGCTTGGGGTGGTAGCAGCCGGTCCTCGCTCTTGTTCCACAGTAGGAAATGAGGTCCAACCTTGCCTTGGATTGAGGGGTTGGGGCCCACTCAGGCAGCTTTCTCCATCCCTAACCACTTACCTCTCCGTTACCAGGAAAGGGAGAAAGACAGGCACCTTCACACAGAGAATACCTACACTGCTTATTACTAGTCTTTTCCAAGCTGGACAATTAGCTATATATACTTCATTCTTCATCACTTACACCCCTTCCTACAAATGAATATGAGACTTCCCAAGACAACTTTGCTTCAAGCCAATGAAAGAACCAAGAACATAATTAAAAGCTATGTCAACACTTCTAGCGACTGCTCTTACCCGGTTTTCTTCTGACACACGGGAGGATTGCCCTTCTCGGCCCTCTTAGTTGGGTGGGCCCAGGTGATTCATTCTTGCAGATGAGCAATGAGGAGCAGTCATGCCACCTCCTGACTGAAGCTTTTAATTGCTGGGTGAGACCCTCGGTGCTCTCTTGTCCTGTCTCAGGGACCAAGAAGGTCCCATGTTCCAGTTAGTGCAGCCGTGAGATGGTGGAGGCTCTGTCATCTTGAGGGGCTGTATAGAACAGCCCCTCCGACGTCTGCCCCACCAATCCAGGCAGGACGTGGGGATGAGTGACAAATACATTTTTACTGTACTAAGCCTCTGGGATTTGGCTATAGCCTAAGTCTACTGTGACTTAATGAAAAGGTTTTTAGTCTAGTGAAAGGTTACGATATGTATTCAAATAAGTAAAATGCATTAAGGGAAGGCTGACATTGGCCTAGCCCGCCAAGGTACTCAACCAATGTCCGGCGAAGGAGTGAATAAATGGATGACATAACCGTGGTATAGACAGATGGGAGTCTAAGAGTGGGAAATATTCACTTCCACTTGGGAGTTAATCCGGAAAGGGTGACGGAGCAGAGGACAGGTAAATATTAACAACATAAATACTGAAAACAATCTGCTGGATTACTGACGTTTCTCAAGTTCATTTGGGAAGGTCCCTATAAGGGGAATTCTTTTTCTAAGAGCCATTCCTCCCAGGAACCTGGAGACCAGGTGATGATTCAAGCCAGCGGGAACCCCCGCCCTGGGCTGCTGGGTCTCCAACCAGGCCACCTAATGTTTTCCACGAGGTGGGAAGCCAGACCAGGTTGCCCCTCCTCAAGACTTCCACAGGGCTGGGGACCCCTGGGAGGGATTCCTCACCCTGGCACCCTCTCTGCTGCTCCCACTGGCGGCTGCCACTGGCCACAGGCCTTCCACAGCTCCTAGCGGCTGATCCTGCTGAGGGCAGTGGCTGCGCTCGTGAGCAGCTTGCTCAACAATCCTAGGGGCAAACATGGCGGCTCTCAAGGAATGTGATCTCTCAGGGGTGCCTCAGGGAGGCAGCTCCTGGGGTCCTCAGGATCTTGCCCCTCCAGCACCTCCTAGGAGCCCGGATGGCCAGCCAGCCGGCCAAGCACATGTCCAAGCACACTTCAGAGGGGACAGTGCTGGGCCAGCCTCCCGGATTGCAGCAATGGTACCAGGGACACATGCCAAAGAGCTCCTCCTTTACAAAACCTTTCCACCACCCTCCAAGGACTGCAGATAAAGTTACACTTCTAGCTGCCCAGCACGGGCAAGACCCAGGGTCATGAGCATCTTGAATCAGGGAACACTCTCTCCCTTAAGAGGGTCTCCTACTATTCCTCAGTCCTAAGTGTGCTGAGGCTCAAGTGTCTACTCAGTGCATTTGGCAGAAGTCCTAACAACCCATCTTCAGGATCAGGAGCACTTCTGTGACTCTGCCCCCAAGCCCTGACCTGCTTAATCCCCAGTAGATGGGTATGTTTCATCCTCATGATATTCCTGGGTTATGATCCTGTGGGACCTGCATCTTCTAGGGATTAACATATCTAAATATCATCAGTGTTCACAAAGAAGTATTTTATACTGTTCCCTACCAACCTAATGAGGCAGTCCTTAGTGCACTGGAAAATATACTGGCACAAGAGTAAGGAGCCCCAGAATCTGTTTCCAGATTGCCACTCAGCAGCTGTGAAACTTGAAAAATAACCGCCTCCCTAAGCCTCAGTTTCCTCACCTGGAAACTGGTGTTAGATCTGCTCTACCTACCTCAGGGAATGGTTGTGGGACAGACATTAAATTAATGGAGGTGAAAGCCCTTTTAAAACACTGTACCGGGGGCGCGTGGGTGGCTCAGTCGTTGGGCGTCTGCCTTCAGCTCAGGTCATGATCCCAGGGTCCTGGGATCAGGCCCCGCATCGGGCTCCCTGCTCAGCAGGAGGCCTGCTTCTCCCTCTCCCACTCCCCCTGCTTGTGTTCCCTCTCTCGCTGTGTCTCTCTCTGTCAAATAAATAAAATCTTAATAAATAAATAAATAAATAAATAAATAAATAAATAAATAAAACGCCGTACCGATGCTGAGTACTATTAATGCATTTATTCTTTAATTTGCGAGAAGTGCATACAATAAGCAATTCCTTATTAATGCCATAAATGCTCAGATTGCAGTACCAAATGACTCAATAACTACCCTGTCCCTTTAGTGTACAAAGTATCATGAGGGACACAGCAAGGTTTACGGCCTGGTTTTTTCTCCTAGTGATTTAAGCCCAGTGGGGGTTATAATCTAATTTAATCTTGCCGCATCTAAAGAGAGTAGAGAGGACTCAGAATATCATCCAAGCCATATCCCTCACTTAATAGGGAAGGAAACTGAGGTTAACTAATAACCAACTAATACCCAACAACAGCTATAAGACTAGCTAGCACTTATTGTGTGGTTCCTGTGTCAGAGACTTGCTTACAACCCACAGCAGGACTGTAGCCCAGGCCTGGGACCCCAGTTGTCCAGACTCCTTGGCCAGGAGTATTTCCATGAGTATATATAGATCTACTTCTCTGCATCTGCCCTGTTCACTGAGCTTTATGTCAACTGCTTCTCTTTTGTGATTCTCACATTGAGTGTCCTGAAAAGAACTGAAACAGCGGGCCCAACAAAGGAATAGTACAGGAGGTAGCCTGGAGGAACTGAGGCACAAGAGAGGAAGAAAGAGACACTCAAAAAACGGAAGCCAAAGTGAGGGTAACCTAAAATGACTGACATTTTAAGCTACTCTATAGAGAGCATAATAGATGTGCTGGGGAATTACAGAAAAAAATACTGTTTCAGCCAAACAGAAACATTTATTTGAGTCCAGGTGATAAAGTATATACCTGTGACATAACAGAAGAGTAATTATCAGGGTCTCTAGAATAGTTTTCATTAAGCTTAATCAATAAAGATTGAAAAATCCTAGAAAGTCTTCTCACGCCACGTTTGGACTATTGCAGTCGCCCAGTTACCTACTACAGCTATGACAACTATGATGGCAAATACTACTATACTACACACACACACACACACACACATACACACACACACGTACACACATACACACACATACACACACATACGCCCACATACACACACATATACATACACACACGTACACACACACGTACACACACATACACACACGTACACACATACACACACATACGCCCACATACACACACATATACATACACACACTACACACACACACATACACACACTACACACACATACGCCCACATACACACACATATACATACACACATACACACACATATACATACACACACACACACGTACACACATACACACACACATACGCCCACATACACACACATATACATACACACATACACACACATATACATACACACATACACACACTACACACACACACATACTACACACACACACACGTACACACACACACACGTACACACATACACACACATACGCCCACATACACACACATATACATACACACATACACATATACATACACACATACATACACACACACACATACACACACACGTACACACACACACATACACACACATACGCCCACATACACACACATATACATACACACATACACACATATACATACACACATACACACTACACACACACACACTACACACAAACACATACACACAGAGACACATACTACACACAAACACACACAGAGAGACACATACACACACAGATACTACACACACATACACAAACACATACACACATAAACACATACACACATACACATATACACACATACACACACACACACACACACACACACACGTATGTCCTCCTCTGTGGTCTTTGGGCTCAGGAAGATTGACAAGAGCATCCGTCCCAAGACACTCCCCTAAAGTAACCTTGGGAAATCTGGATGGCGCCTTCCAGGAATGGCATTTCATGACAACCTCTCTGTGTGGGAGCTTCCTTGTTCCCCAAGCAACAGCAGAAGACTGTGGCCCCAGTGTCACCAGCCCTCCTCCACATTTGAGGGTCAGGGGCTCATGTGGGATCTGTCCTCCAGGTGACAGTTCTACCTCCAGTTCTCCTCCTGCGTGGGGAGCCCAGAGCAGGTAGCAGTTCCTAACCAAGCAGATGTCCACCTGAGAAACTAGCCACCGGGGAGCCCAGTGTTCACAAGAGACTTTGGGAAAGGAATCCCTACCCCTTCTCCCCAAAGAGGGAGAGGGAGAGTGGAACCAGCCTCTCTTCAAAAAAAATGTGAGCTTCTCTCTCCTTCGCAGCTTCTCCCTGTTGGAGAGGAATGGTCTGGGGTTCCAGTTAAGGCTGGGAAGCTGAGAACTGAGGGTAGAAAGCAGCTCTTTAAGGAGACCCCAAACTCAGATGTTCTCTAAACTCAGAACTGGAGATACAAAGGGGACAGGACAGTGCTGACCCGTGGGGTTGTTATGAGGAAAATGAGTGAACATGTGCGCATTTCTTGCCAGTGCTGAGCACACAGTATACGCTGCAGAAGTGTGTGCATTATGTCATCACTTACAGTCCTGGCTGAATTTCCAGATTATCTGGGAATACCCTGCTCGGCACAGCCACCAAACTCTTCTGCTCAAGACTGCCTCAAAGACAAAGCAAAATGTTCAATATGGTCATAGCTCAATCACTGGTATCTTGGTTCACTCATCAGCACAAATGTTAGCGCTAAGAGATCTTAGATGCCAAGGGTGAAACAGCATGGAAAGAGATGGATCAACCTGTGTGGTTTTCACACTTCCGGCTTCTTAGCCGTGAACTCTCTCTTCGTATGAAATACTAGGTGGAAGACTAAAATATAATGCTGATGTGATTGAAGCAGGTCCGGGAGATGTGGCATGGGAAGGCTCACCCTATCCTGCCCCCTTTGTGGCAGTCCCTGGGCCTCCAGGGGACACAAGTTAAAAAGCAAACTGACAGAGGGGCACCTGGCTGGCTCAGTCGGAAGAGAATGTGACTCTTGATCTCGGGGTCCTGGGATGGAGCCCCGCGTTGGGCTCCCTGCTCAGCGGGGAATCTGCTTCTCCCTCCCTCTTTGCCTCTGCCCATCCCCACCCCCCGCTCATGCGCTCTCCTTCTCTCTCAAATAAATAAAATCTTTAATAAATAAATAAATAAGTCAAATGGATCAAACATCACATTCTCTTAAACTCAGATGGGTTCTGACTTTCTTCTACTTTGAGCCTTGTAAGTTTTGAAATTATCATTTATCTTCAAGATTACGTTCAAGACTTGTCGGGTCCTTCACTCAAAGCAACCCCGCCCATAAACAGCACAGAGAGAAAACTCTGAGGTGACCCCCCCCCCGCCCCGCCCGCCATCAGGGCAGAGGGGCCGGGCAGAGCTGGCTGGGCTGGGGCTTGTCCCACACTGGCCTGTTGGTTGCTCCAGCGTTCCCAGCACGCCTGCAGGCTTGCCTTCTCAGAGGCCGGCGTCCAGCAAAGGAATGCCAGGGTCACCCATTGGTTCTTTTACTCTTGACCCCAGCATTTAAATCCTGGTTGTATCACAAGCAGCAGGAGGGCGTCCTGGTGCTAGAGCAGACCCGGGGGGGGGGGGGGGGGGGGGGCGCGGGGGGGTGAGACATGTCAACAAGGGTTTACAGGCTGAAGCTGTTTATATCACACTGAACCTGACCACTCATCAGAAGGACGGACAGCCCTGTCCTGGTTCAAAGGCAAGCTGCAGCGTTGGCCCAAAGGGCCACATTTTGGACCTGCGACTGAAGAGTTGAGAAGAGCTTCTAAAACAAGAAAAACAAAGAAACACAACTGATAGCCAAGGACTTAAAATGAAATTAGATTCCATCAGGGCTTCACATAAAATTAGATGCCAAATCCGGATTATCCCCAAGTTTACAAACACCCACTGAACAATTCTGTCACAAATAGTGCTGCCCACTCTCTGCCCCACTTGCTCCCAAGCCATTATCTTGAACTGTCTGAACATTTCTGTGGGTGCCCTGCAAGAATGGGAACCCCAGAGCCCCAGCTACACAAGGCTGCCCACCAGCATCAAAAGGAGTGGCTTCTCTTTTTAAAGCTACAAGTTAAGCGGGTGTTGTTTTTTTTTAAACTTTATTGTTCTTTTTTTTCTCCTGAATGAGAAAAATAATTCCTGCTTGTTACAGATGCTTGGATTCAGAGCTATAAAATTGAAAAAGTAAAACACCTTCTGAAATCTCAGCCTCTGACAACAGCCACTATTAATAATTTGAGAAACAGGAGTTTCATTTCACTTATTATCCAGCAAAAAAAAAATCATAGAACCTACATACTTGAATAGATACTAGTAGAGAAAGGAGATATTAGTTTTATATCATATGCAAATAGGAAAGTGGACAAAAAATACCACCTTATCCAATAATTAAAACTGTGAAAATTGTCGGAAAAACATGTAACTAAATAAAAGGTCATGAAGTTGGTTCTCACAAATTCATGTAACAGAAAAGAATTTTTTTGAAAAAAAGCTGATAAACGTCTAGTTAGGATTAAGCTGGAAATTCAAACGTGCAAAACTACTTTGAACTGAATTACCAGGTAGCCAATACATAGAACCTGCTACATGATTTGTGGGGTCCAGTGGGAAATGAAAATTTGGAGCCCCTTGTATAAAATGATTAAGAATTTCAAAATGGCAGCAACAGAGAATTAAACCAAGGACAGGCCCTTCTAAGCAAGAAACTGTGCAAACCTCACACACAGGTCACATGCCAGTGAGGCCAGCCCTGTTCATGCACATTAATTTAACCATATGACCACCAAGTGTTTACTCTGTATTTTTAAGGCTTCAGATCTATCCCATTTGCCTTTAAGATCATTCATTGCGTTTTCTGAAAAGGTTCAGCTTTCTCTAAGGAATAAATTGGCGAGATGAGAATAAGGCCAGGAAAAAACATGAAAAAAAAAACCAGTTTATTTTTAGCTTGACCTTGATTAAATCATATGTTTTCTGATGTATTTTCCAGTTGAAATGAATTGGCTATGCAGCTAATATTGTAGAAATACAAAACACTCTGGAATATCAGGTTAGCCAAAATAAAATCTTAAGCTCCATTTCACATCCAAAAATCTACATCCGAGATTATTTACAACATGAGATAGTTTTCTAGGATAAATTTTGGAATACACTTTCAATTTTTTTTTGATAACGAACTATATGCTTCCTTCCCTATACTCTAATAAGCTGTCACTAAATAGACTTCCCACAGAAGTAAAGGAAAAGAAAACCTTATCACTTGGCAGATTAAACTGTATAAAATTAAGAATTCTCTTTAGCCCCTTTAAAGTGCAAAAAGTTCGTTTTACGACAAAAATTTGCTGCATAAAGTAGTCATCCTAGCACCTCCCTGGGTCATTTGAACATATTTCCATGTTTAACTTGAGCTGGGGCATGCATAAGAATAGCTTGATCTTTAATACACGATGGGAATACCAAGAATTCTTTCTAAACTGCTATAAAAGGCTCGCAAAAGCCAACAAAAGGCCTGGGCCACATTCCTTGGCAATTATCAGTAGGAGGAGGAGGCAAAGACAGAGGGGGAACGTGGACTGTAAAAGGCATGGACTACAACAACCAAGCCTCTTCGATTAGGAAAAACAGCTGCAGAACCTTTTCTCTCTCGAGCAAGGGAGAACCACTTTTGTTCCTGAGGTTTAACCTCCGACAGACAAATTGAACACAGGGTCCTAAATTCCCCACCCTTGAGCCCAGGAGAGACCAGAATAGCTCTCCATACCCAAACCTGAATCCTGATGGATGCATCTCAGAGCCCCGGGGGAGTTCTTCAAGCTTCCCATTGGGTTCAACACTGTCACCAATGAATGCTGTCTAACTGCAACTGCTGCAGTTTTTCGGCGGGGGAGGGGGGAGGCGGCGGTGGTAGAGGGGCAGTGGTCGGAAAGAGGACCATCAGCCTGAGCTCCCTTCTCAGGGTCCAGGGCCAGAGCCAGTCTCAACACACAGATGTTGCCCATGCCAGATAGAGAGGGGAAGACAGATCATGTTAAGATCTTACTATATGCTGGAACCTCCCCCAGGGCCTCTGTGCACATTATATTATTAACCCACACAAAATCTTAGCGTTTTGCAGATGAGGAAGCCGACCACAACTGGTAAGGTAACTTGCTCAAAGTCACAGGGCTACAAATAGGCAAGACTGGGCTTCAAATTCCAGTCAACTGACTTCCCAAATCCCCTGCTTTTTCCTTAGCGTTGAAACCCAATGTGGGGTTTCCCCAGGGCAGGAATTAAGGCAGGGCTTTGTCTCCATAGAATTTAGAATAATAACGGAACCACTAAAAGTCATCTGCTCTTTTACTTTTATCACCAAGCATCAGCAATTCTAAACAATGTCAGTGAGAAGCTATTCCTCCTGGAAAGCAAAATATTTTGTAAGCTTAAATTCGAAACAATTCCTACAGTTACTGTAGAGTTCGAATATTACATATGGAAACTTCAAATGAGCGTATTTGTCATATTTACCCTTTGATAAACAACATATTTACAGGAAAGGTAATTTGAAGAACTCCTACCCTTGCAGGTGGTCCCACCCCATGCAAACCCAAACACCAACTGATTTCAGAAATAACTTAATAATAGGTCAGAATCTTCTGATTCCACTTTCGACACAGTTCCATCTGCAATCCAGGCAGTACTATATATTCATATGTTTAAACAGATTTACCACCAACAGTGAGTTCAGAGTTACTTCAGTTCGGGCCCTCTGTGACCACGTGGAGCTTTCATTTGTATTTAAAATTTAAAACCACAAACTGCAAGATGTAAGCATTTTGCTTGGCAAGAGCAAATTTTAATTCAGCTGTGAAATATTGTATTAAATTGACTAGTACCTTTAAAACTTCAATGTCTTTTTTTAATCCTTACAAAGTAAAGGGAAAAAAAATCAAGAAAATAATGGCTGCTGCCTACGTGATTTTTACCAAAAATAATTTTGTCACTCACGGAAGAGGAATGTGAAAAATTATCTGTCCAGGTGTCCAGCGTGCTCGCTGAGCTTTCACTGCACTCCACCAAACTGACCCCACACCACAGGCAGAAACAGCATCCTGCCGGAACTGGGGAAAAGTGTGGCCGGCCAGTAATCCAGCTCCTAGTCCACAGTGGTGAACTGTTAGATCCAGCTGATTGTCCAGCAACACCACGCATCTGCTCTCTCCTGGGAAGAATGCTCTTACAAACAAATTTATGATTCCACAACGATCCTTACCTTTGACCCAAGCACACTTTCTGTACAAAACTGACACTTTTCTTCAAATCCACATGTTTCCAAATCTTTCTCAAATGCAAAGACCATCAAATTCCCAATCTCAGACATGGTGGCACCAACACTGACCACCCTTTCCCAGACATTCATTCTCTCCCCACCCTGCACTTCCCACCAAGCTGTCCGCTGGGTTTTTTCAAGCCCTCGGTAATCTGATAGCACACAATCTACATTGGCTATTATTTGCAACTACTTAATTCCCCAGCCCCAAGGTGAATATTTCTTGAAGACAAGAACCATCACCACACCACTTGGATCTCCTTCCCTCATCTGTCCCTTACACAGTCTTGGACACATTGTAAAAGCCAGTGACTCATTCTACCTTATTTAACAAGTACTAATACAATGCTTACTATAAGTCAAAGAATTGAACATAAATTTATTGTTGGGAGCCACAGATTTAAATAACAAAGTGTTATACCTATTACAGTAGTAAATCTAAACATGTGATTTCCATATGGCCCAATGATTGCCCCCTTGGGCATTCATCTCAGAGCAATGAAAACATATGTTCACACGAAAACCTATACACAAATGTTCATAGCAGCTTTATTTGCAATAGCCAAAAATAGGTTAATGGTTCAACTGATGAATGGTTAAAGAAACTATGGTACGTACATACCATGGAATACTGGCCAGCAAGAAAAAGGAATGAACTATTGATACACTCAACGACTCGGGTTAAGTCTCCAGGAAACTATGCTGAGTGAATAAAGCTAATCCCCAAAGCCTGCAAATGGTATGATTCCAAGCATATGACATTTTTTGAAAGGACAAACTTATTTTTTCGAGATTTTATTTATTTACTTGAGAGAGAGAGCATGAATTGGGGGGAGGGGTAGGAGAGGGAGAAGCAGATTCCCTGCTGAGCAGGGAGCCCAATGCGGGGCTCGATCCCAGGACCCTGAGATCATGACCTGAGCCGAAAGCAGATGCTTAACCGACTGAGCCACCCAGGAGCCCCTGAAAGGACAAACTTTTAGAAGCGGAGAACAGATTAATCATCGCCAGGGCTTGCTGAGAAAGGGAGGGAGGTGTGTATGGTCATAAAAGGGCAATGTGAGGGATAAAACCACACACAACTAAGTGCAGGGACACATCCAAATGAGTATGCACAACACTGGGGAGATCTGAATAAGATAGGTGGATTGTATCACTGTTGATATCCTGGTTGCCATATTGTACTGTAGTTTTGCCAAATGTTACCAGTACAGGGAAACTAGAATAAATGGAACGTGTACTTGGGAACTCTGGATTATTTCTGTATCTGAATCTACAATGATCTCAACAAAAACTTCAGTTAGAAAAGTAGTAAGCCAACAAAAATATCTCAAATTAGTAAGATTTATTTATTTAACAAACAATTATATGGTGCTTACCAATTGCCAGGTGATATTTTAGGCACCTACACATTAACTCATTGACTCCTACGAACCGTATGTGGCAGGCACTATGGATTATTCCCATTTTGCAGATGGAGAAACTGCAGTACAGAGAGCTTAAACAACTTACCCAAAGGACACAGAGCAAGCAGGTTAACTGCTGGAATCTGATTCCAAGGCAGACAATCTAGACCCAGGACCCTCCCCTTGGAGATCTCTTCATGTCGCCCTCGGAGGCTGGGGGCCACCAAGCAGACAAGACCCTTAATCCCAACAGTACCTATTCTGGAAGATTCCCCAAATCCAACTGAAAGTGTGACAAATCCTTCTGATCATAAAGCCAATCAAGAACCTCCCAGGCTGTCAACTTTCAGGGAAGTAAGCAGAATTACTGGCTTTTAATGTAAAATCTTCCACCGTGGGAGGATGAGGATGGTTTTGCCACAGGGTAACATCTACTCTTCCTCCATAGGTTGGAAAACGAAGGGAACGGTTGGGCACATCTGGGAGCACATTTCGGTGGGAAAGAGTGAAGAGTCCTAAAAAGCAAAATGCATTTGGGAGTCGATGAAAACGGGAGGCTGAAACGAGACCAGGGGACAACGTCTCGCTTCACACACCCTGGCCCCAGTCCATGGTCCTGCCGCCCCGTCACCAGGGTGCTGTGTCTTTAGCTCACTGCCTTATCAGCTTCAGGCCCATGCTAGCCAGCGCGGGCCCCAGGGACTGAAATCCAGAACCTCTGTGGCATTCCAGAGCCACAGGCCTATAGCAGGACAAGCTGGTTCGGAAGATTTTCAGATTATCAAGTGGGGAAGACAGGAATGTCACGGCGTCTGGGTGGACACGGGGACATTCATCAAAAAGACAGCTACTACGAAACCGCAGTCTCCCTTTCCCACTGGAGTGGTGGAGAGCTGGGGTATGTGCAGATGCAGGGGTATGGACATGCATGTTAAAAATCAAAATTATTTTAGCAGAGAAATCATTTCCCAAGATTCGGTGCTAGAAAGGGCAAAATGAACACTAGACCCAAACTTTTCAAAAGATAAACTTCCAACCAGAGGGCCCTGCAACTTAACACCAATCCACTGGGTAAATGATGTGAATAGTCTGTTACCAATGGGCCAGCCTGATATGATGAATCATCCAGAAAAAAAGGGGGTATGGGACCGGACTTTATTGGTCCCTATGGCAGGAGCTCATAAAAATTCTCAGTTAAGCCTTGGTTTATCAGTCGATGAAAATTAAGCCGCACGGTGAACTCTAGGCTGGAAGAAACCACGCAGAAATGAAGTTCTTCACAATCTGTGATGCTGAGAAAGAACAACTGGGAACGGTCACCAGGAAAATGGAGTCTCAGCTCACCCCGCCACCAGCAGCCTAAAATGAATGACTCAGGCCCACATGTCAGTTTTCATACCTAAAAAGCATTTCCTTTGCAACAAAGATCCAAAATTTCCACTCGCAGACGAGAGAGCTGAATGGAGACTCTTGGCACCGTCGGGAGGAGGCCACAGACGTGAGAATAAGTACATCACTGGACATGGTGAGGTGGAGGCATGGAAAGACCCTGGGCCCCTGGAGTCCCCGCTGAACCACTAAACCAACCCGGGGCCTCCTGCCCCCAGACTTCCTATCAAGTCGAGGATAAGCGTCCCTCTGGTATAAGCTGCTATTTGCTGGGGTTTCTGTTGGCAGCCAAACATTTCTTAATTGGTACAACCTGCCCATGATGATTTTGCCCAACAGCTGTATTGCGATGGCCAGTGTCGCCCTCCCTACCGGCCCGAGGCTGAACCCTGGCACCCTGTAGGTCTCTCGGTCCTGGTATCTAAATCTCAAGCCCCCAAGTACTAGAATGCATCATCTATAAACTTGGCCAGCCTTGTCACCTGGAAATCTGGGGCTGGTGCCGAAGGCACAACAGATAAATACAAAGATACAGAAAGGGGGTGGGCGGGAGGAAGGTGGAGAGAGGGGAAAAAAACCAGGAAGGGGGAAAATATAAGGGAAAAGAGAGAGACAGGGAACAACTGCCTTTTAAGAATGCATTTTTTTTAAGGGATGCCCACATGCTTTTCAAAATCAGCCTGCTTGGAGTAAGAAGCCCCCGTGTGCCTGACCTCCCTCTCCACTCCGCTCTGGAAAGGCCAGCGCCCATCAGCAGAGCCCCTCGGCCACATGGCACAGACGTGTGAATGACTGATGGGCTTCTCCCTTTGCCTGTGCCTGACTTGGCAGGGCAAAACATATTTTACATTAGCTTAGGTCCTGACATTCTATCATGTTCCCTGTCGAGAGGCCAAATAGTTCTTGGAACCCTGCACAGCAAGTGACATATAACAGAACCCTAGGAAACAGGATGGCTCTTTGCCCTTAAATTAAAGGCTCTCCTTACCCCTCCCACCTCCACAGCAGTGGTCTGGCCTGTGGGGCTGGGAGCCGACGTCTACTCAAGAAAGGTCACCATTCTTTGCCAGCAACCTTATAAGGTACTTTTTATGGAGGGACAGTTGCAAGGTGGGGGGCTACTTGCAACGGGTTGCCTTGGGCGATCTGCATCACTGAACCCGGAACAGAAAGTGGGACGGGGCAGGCACCCCGGGCTCTGGATGGAGCATGGCTGAAGGCTGAAGGAATGGCCATCAAAAATGACACCTTCCTTTTCCAGCCACAAGCTGTCTTCAGTGAACCTTGTCCTGCCACCCCCAGGGACACTCTGTCAGGCTGTAAGGGGATAACCTCAAATGCCACCTCACATGACACTGTCTGGAATGCCAGCGGCCCAGCGACCAGAGTGTCTGTGCCCTCCTTGTGGGGTGTCAACGCTCTCACAAGGACTCGAGGTCCTCACAGACAGGCAGGACTCCTAACGGACAACTGCCAGCAAGGGCAACTCCCGGGCAGGAGGCTGAGGCGACTCGAAAGTGCTCCTCTCTCCAGCCTCTCACCCCGGCACAGCCAGCTGTGGCCTCTCCGGGGCTCAGCCCTGCTCCCCAGCCCATCTCCTGTATTGACGGGACCCGGCAGGGCATTATGGGACAAAAGCAGGAAATGCAAGGCAAAGGCTGCCCACAAGGCGTGCAATATCTAGGTTAAGACACAAGGCCTTTTGGACACAAAACAGAGGAACACAGGGGAAGGGAAGGAAAAATAAAACAAGACGAAATCAGAGAGGGAGACGAACCATAAGAGACTCCTAACTCTAGGAAACAAACTGAGGGTTGCTGGAGGGGAGGGGGGTGGGGGATGGGGTAACTGGGTGATGGGCATTAAGGAGGGCACTTGATGTAATGAGCACTTGGTGTTATATGCAACTGCTGAATCACTAAATTCTACCCCTGAAACTAATAAAAAAAAAAAAAAGGCAAAAGGCCTTTTTTTTTTTTAATGTGAGGGAATCAACAACAGAATCGATTGAGTGGTGATGTGGGAAATGCCTTCATTGGAGGTCAGAGGATGTAGGTGTCACAAGACAAAGGGACAGTCAGCAAGAGGTCCTACCTCTTCTTGTTGGAAAGGTAGGACCCGAGGAAGTGCATGGTGGGGCGGGGGGGGGCCAGACAGACAGAAAGGAGAGAGGGATGGCAAACGTGTGCTGGTTATAAAGGACGAGGTGAGCTCAGGGACCAGGACACGGCCAGCATGGGAGACATGTGAGGGAGCAGTGAGAAGTGAACTCACAAAGATGGGACTCTGTCACACATCTGGTCACCTGCATCGCAAGCCAACAAATAATGCATCATCTTCCTGCCGTGAACACCTCTGTATTACCCAACAGCCGGCATGTGCCTGGCTCATAGTCAGTGCTCAATAAATGCCAGTGAATGAATGAAAATGGTTAAGCACCCTCAACGATGCTGGAGGTCTCAAACCAAGAAACAAAATCATACCTAAAAGTAGGGACTGCAAACTCAGATGCCCACAGGGCCAGGCAGGTGACAAGTATAGCTAGGAGTGAGCAATGGGAGAGCAGTGGGTAGTGGATACCCCATCTTCGGGGGACTACCCCTACCTGATTTAGTGCAGTGCTGCCACCAAGGTACATGAGCCCAGTATTGCCAGATCTTTCTATTGTTCTGTGAAATCCCAATTTTTAAGCATTAGCAATGAATTAAAAAAAAATGTATGTACCAAACAAAACACATCATCTGGAGCCATATTGCCTGTTAAGGGTCTTTGGCTAACCAGGACAAATTTTTTGTTGAAGTTTATAGTCTAAAAAGGTCCCCAGTGCAAACGAATATATGATGATGGAGGTAAGAATGGGGTTTCCCTTGGGGGAGGGGCCTGTGTACTAGAAGGGCCTCTTGGGAGCCTGGAAATGTCCCATATGTTGATCTGGCCGGTGGTTACAAGGGTGAGGACATGTTTAAAATTCCATCGAGCTGCAAACCTGAGAGTTGTGCACTCTATTCCATGAACGTTATAACTCAATTTAAAACATAAAACTGAGGGGCGCCTGGGTGGCTCAATCATTAAGCGTCTGCCTTCGGCTCAGGTCATGATCTCGGGGTCCTGGGATGGAGCTTCTGCTCAGCGGGGAGCCTGCTTCTCCCTCTCCCTCTGCTGGCCACTCCCCCTGCTTGTGCACTCTCTCTCTCTGTCAAATAAATAAAGAAAAATCTTTAAATAATAATAATAATAAATACAATCTTAAAAAAGGTAAAACTGATAAGTAAATATAGAGTCTCCAAAAGCTGAATAAAGTCCTCTCTAGAGTTTGCTTTCAGGGGTGCTGCCCCTTCCACCTAAAATTCCCTTCTGCCCCTACCTCTTTGCACCCTGCTGCCACCTTATTTGTCCTAAAAGAGATGATCCAGACAGCACTTCCTCCATGAAGCCTCTCCTATCCCACCCTGGCCCAAGGCTGAGCTTGGCCAATCCTGGCACTCCCAGACACAGCCCAGTGAGTGCCTCCCTCACCTAACCCAGCACCCATCGCCTCCCCTCCTCCTTTGGAGCTCCTGAGGTCCTGGGGACAGGGACTGTGCCCTGTTCCCTGTGGCCCAGGCCTAGCACACAGTGGGCACCCGATAAGTGTCTGACATGATAGCTCATCCTCCTTCTGGCAATCAGCAAACAGAAGGATGCTTCCCACCCCACCCATCACTATTGTCCTAGAAGAGACAGAGCATAGAATCTGGAAACATGAGATCTGGAGAAAAGAGCCAGGAGACTGTGTCCTGAGTAAGAAGTTGTGGGAGGTGAAGAAACATGTACCTGTAAGATTTGAAATATAATTCTCTTGCACAATCAGCTGCAGTAACATCCTACTGAGAGAGGGAGGGAGTATATGTAGGATTCGTAAGTGCCCTGCCTGATTGACACAAGTCTAGGGCCACAAGTGCTCAGATTCTAACGGGCATCAGAATCACCGGAGGATTTCTTAAAAACAGATTCCAGCGTCCTCCCCAGAGATGCACATCTGCAGGTCTGGAACAGGGCCTGAGAATCTTCATTCTTAACTAGCGTCCAGGTGATGCCGATGCTGTTGGTCTGGGGACGTCCCTGGGAGCGACACTGGACTAGACAGGACCACAGCTAGTAAGTGCCAATCATCACAATGCATCAGTGCTCTTTCTCTTGCTCATTTGACAGACTTTTGTTAAATTTCTACCATGTGCAAAGCCATATAAATGATGCAAACGTAATTAGGACCAATAGTTGCATTCTCACCTTGGTCACCAGAAAATGGATTACTCATCCTCAGTGCCCTTCACCAGATTTGCTATTGAAGCAGAAAATGACACCAATGTTTAGCCACTCCCCAATGCTCAGATGGTCTCAGGTTCAAACTCTTAACTCTGAGAATAAGTTTTAAAGGTCCTCCCTCAACCGCAAACTCATCTGTTTCCCCAAACACCTCATTTAAAGATTTTCCTCATGAGGAAAATCACTCATTCCTGGGCCTCCCTTCAACATAATACCTTCCTCATTTAACCAGAAGAGGAGTTGGGTTATAGTGTTTGGTATTCAGGCCTGGGCAGGGAACAGATGAATTTCCCTGGAGACCAAGCCAGAAAAGGGTCTCCAGAGGAGTCAGAGGATGGAGGCATCTTTCCAGCAGACAAGCAAGCACACTGCTTTGAAACAACACCCCTTCCCTGTCCCGGGCAGGAGCCGCATTCTGACGTATTCGGTTACAAGTTAATGCCTGGGCATTAAATCTAAATGGCTCAAGATACAGAATTCCCGGGCAGCAGGCAGTTGGATTATTTATGCCCTCTATACCTGTGGAAGCTGAGATTTAATTATTTATTCCGTATTAAATTTCCAATCCTGGGCTTCCAGGCAGCAGATGAATAAAGCACCTCAGTTAAACTGCAGGGGACTCTGGGTCATCAACTTAGCCGGAGCTGGAAAACTTAGCAATTTCTGCACCCTGGGATATCATCTCAGTCTCTGTCTAAGAATGTCCTAAAGAAATTCAATCACATATGGAAGTCTTAAGAACCCTTTGAAGCACTCCCCCTGCCTGTGTTCCCTCTCTCGCTGTGTCTCTCTCTGTCAAATAAATAAATAAAATCTTAAAAAAAAAAAAAAGAAGGGGGGGCGCCTGGGTAAGCTTAGCCGTTAAGCGTCTCCCTTCAACTCAGGTCATGATCCCGGGGTCCTGGGATCGAGCCCCGCGTCAGGCTCCCTGCTCCGTGGGAAGCCTGCTTCTCCCTCTCCACTCCCCCGCTTGTGTTCCCTCTCTCGCTGTGTCTCTCTCTGTCAAATAAATAAATAAAATCTTAAAAAATAAAAAGAAGAACCATTTGAAGCAACAATACCTGAAAAATTCAATCCTGTCCTCTCGATGAACATGTAACTCAAGAGGTAAAGACACAATCTTTGAACCATGGACATGATATTCTGCTAGTATATCTTTCCTGACACATCTCTGACTCACTGTAGGAGACCGCTGGCCAGAGTTATTCCTACTCCCTGAGTAAAATGGACTTCAAAATCGTAGGAACTCTCAAGTTAAACACCAGTCTGTTCTCATGGTATCAGATTAGGATGCAATACTAAGGTACATTCTAACAGAACTAATCACCCTCTTATGGTAAGATCCAGTGTGCTGTTGTTGAAAAGCCTATGGTTTGGAGATGACTATTTTAACCCAAAGCATCATCAGCTCTTCACTGCAAGCAGAGCTACTCAGAATCCAAACCGCAACTCTTCTCTCCATGTGTCTCTCTCTGCAGTCATAGCTTGAGTGCAGTGAAATGATTAGATCCCATTCCACTGGATTTTCCTCCATGGCGAGAATATCACCTTTCACACATAAGCCTGGAAGGCTTTCAAGGCCCTGAACAAATTCACCTACTACTTCCTCAGGGTCCTCTTCCTCTTCAAGACAGCTACTCAAGCTTCCAACACAGGGGCCAACACAGCCCCAGCCAAGAAAACAGTGCCTCTGAATGGAGTCACTCCATTCATAGGAACAGAACAGTGTGAATGGCAGAACCATCTTCACTTTGAGGACCAGTGCTGCTTTTTGGTTTTGGTTTCATCCTCCGGTTCTTTCCAACCACACAGGAAGCTGCCTGTTTTGTGTACTTCTGTGTGGATATCATTGGGAAATCTATGGCTACAACAATGTTTGGCACATGGCAGGTACTCAATAAATAACTGATGAACGAATAAGTCTCTATGAGAAAACACCCACCACGAGGACCAGGTGGAAGCACAGAGGAGAGTCACAAAGCTTCTCGTACCACACAGATGGAGGTTGCTCCTCTTGGCTCTGTCTGACCCATTTGCTGAAAAGAAACTGAGAAATTTAAACTGGGCCAAATACATCACTGGTTCATTCCTTTGTACCAACTAAACTAAAAATAAACAAACAAGCAAAAAAACCAAGGTCAGTTTACCAAGAGTAGGGAAATTGTCAGTCAATAATGATATTTTCCCCAAAATGCCACATAAACCCTGTAATCTAAACTATGAGTCACTAGTAGTTTGGAAGCATTTTTATATGGGCTGATAGTCTTATATACAGTTTCCTACATTTTTTTTAAAGCAAATTCTTTCTTGTTCTTTTTTTTTTTAAGATTTTATTTATTTATCTGAGAGAGAGAGAGAATGAGAGAGAGAGAGAGAGAGAGCATGAGAGGGGGGAGGGTCAGAGGGAGAAGCAGACTCCCCACCGAGCAGGGAGCCCGACGCGGGACTCGATCCCAGGAGTCCAGGATCATGACCTGAGCCGAAGGCAGTCGCTCAACCAACTGAGCCACCCAGGCACCCCACTTTCCTACTTTTTTAATGCGACATAAGACACACAGTAAAATATTATATATTCGACAAAATAGAACACACATCATCAACAATATAAACAAGTGAAACCCTCATATTCCTTGGTACTTTACTTCGTAAAGAAATAACAAACCATAGAGTTTCACTGTTAGGCAAGAAAGTAATTCAGTAAAACAGAAGTACCTAGGGCACCTGGGTGGCTCAGTCAGTTGAGTGTCTGCCTTTGGTTCAGGTCATGATCCCAGGGTCCTGGGATTGAGTCCAGCATCGGGCTCCCTGCTCAGCGAGGAGCCTGTTTCTCTCCCTCCTACCCCTGCCCATGCTCTCCTTATTTCTTTCTCTCTCTCTCAAAAACATAAATAAAATCTTTAAAAAAAAAGCAACTAATTTGCCAAAAGTTCAGTATAAAACAGTCATAATTGAGATGGACAAATGCCTAGAAACAAATAATTTGCCAAAACTGACCCATGAAGAAACTGAAAAATCTGAGAAGATCTGTAACAAGGAGATTGAGTCATTAATCAAAAACCTCCCCACAAGGAAAATTCCAGGACCAAAAGACTTCACTGGGGAATTCTACCAAATATTTGAAAAAGAAACATCATGCTTTCTCAAACTGCTCCCAAAAAATTGATGAGGGGGGAACACTTCCTAACTCATTCTATGGAGCCAGCATAACCCTGATACCAAAGCCAGTTAAAGATACTACAAGTAAAGAAAACTAAAGACCAATATTCCTTATTAATGTTGATATAGAATTTTCAATAAAATGCTGGCAAACTGAATTCAGCTGCAAATTAAAAGAATTATACACCATGACCAAATAGGATTTATTTCCAGAATGCAAAGATGGCTCACCATACAAAAGTCAATCAATGTAATATACCATATTAACAAAACAAAGGGGAAAAAAAGCACATGATCATCTCAATTGATGCAGAAAAAGCATCCAACAAAATTCAACATGATAAAAACACTCAATAAACTAGAACCAGAAGGGAACTTCTATTAAAGTAAAGGCATTTGTGAAAAACTCACAGCTAAGATCATAGTCAGTGATGAAAGACTGAAAGCTTTTCCCCTGAGATCAGGATCAAGACAGATGCCCATTTTCACTATTTCTATCTAACATAGTACTGAAGTTTTAGTCTGAACAATTAGGCAAGAAAAAGAAACAAAAGGCACTCAAATTGGAAAGGAAGAAGTAAAATTATTTCTGTGTGCAGAAAGAATTATGTAATATGTTGAAAACCCTAAAAATTCCACACTCCAAAAAAACCTATTAGAGCCAATCAACAAATCAATAAAGTTGCAGGGTACAAAATCAACACACAGAATCAGTTGCATTTCCATGCACTATGCAATGAACAAACCATAAAGGAAATCATGAAAACAATTCCATTTACAATAGCATCAAAAAGAACAGATGAAAGACTTATACACTGAAAACCACAAAACACTGCTGAAAAAAATTAAAGAACACATCAATAAATGGAAAAACATTCCATGTACATGGACTGGAAAACCTAATGATATTGTTAAGATGTCAATACTACCCAAAATGATCTACAGATTCAATGCCATCTCTATCAAAATCTCAATGAAATTTTTGGCAGCAATAGAAAAATCCATCCTAAAATTCATATGGAATTTCAACAGACCCTGAATAATCTTTAAAAAGAAGAATAAAGTCGGGAGACTCACACTTTCTGATTGAAAGCTTACTACAAAGCTATAGTAATCCAAACAGTGTGGTACTGATATAAAGACAGGCATACAAACCAATGGAATGAAATAGACAGTCCAGGGAGGAAACGTCATTTATATGGGGAAAGGGCCAACTTTTCAATAAACAATGCTGGGAAAACTGGATGTCTACATGCAAAAAAAAAATGTTGGACCCTTACCTTATACAACATATACAAAAATAACTCAAAATGGATCAAAGAGCTAGGCTACAAGCCTCTTTTTTTTTTTAAAGATTTTATTTATTTACTTATTTGAGAGAGAGAGAGCACATGAGCAGGGGGAGGAACAGAGGGGAAGGGGAAGAATCCCAAGCAGACTCCACGCACAGTGCTGAGCTGACATAGGGCTTGATCCCAGGACCCCGAGATCATGACCAGAGCCGAAACCCAAAGTGAAACACTCAATCAACTGACCCACCCAGGGGCCCCAGTTACAAACCTCTTAGGAGAAAACATCATGACTTTGGATTTGTCAGTGACTTCTTGGATATGCCACCAAAAACACAAGCAACAAGAAACAAATGGGCAAACTGGACTTCATAAGAATTAAAAACTTTTGCACATCGGAGGACATGATCAAGGAGTGAGGAGACAGCCCACAGAATGGGAGAAAAGATATGCAAATCATATATCTGATAAGGAATTAATATCCGGAATATATAAAGAAATCCTGCTCGGCAGGAGGCTTGCTTCTCCCTCTCCCACTCTCCCTGCTTGTGCTCCCTCTCTCTCTGTCAAATAAATGAATAAAATCTTTGGGTGCCTGGGTGGCTCAGTCATTAAGCATCTGCCTTCAGCTCAGGCCATGATTCCAGGGTCCTGGGATCGAGCCCCGCCATCGGGCTCCCTGCCCTGTGGGAAGCCTGCTTCTCCCTCTCCCACTCCCCCTGCTTGTGTTCCCTCTCTTGCTGTGTCTCTCTCTGTCAAATAAATAAAATCTTTAAAAAAAAATGAATAAGATCTTTAAAAAAAATCCTACAATTCAATAACAAAAAACAAACAACTCAATTCAAAAATGGGCAAAGGACAAAAGACTTGAACAGACATTTCTCTAGAGAAGATATGTAAGTGGCCAATAAGCATATGAAAAGATGCTCAACATCATTATTTATTAGAGTAATGCAAATCAAAACCATAATGAGGGAACACTTACCACTCACTACGATGGCCATTATAAAAACAAACAAACAAGGGCGCTTGGGTGGCTTAGGTGGTTGAGGATCTGCCTTCCCGCTGGCTCAGGTCATGATCCCAGGGTCCTGGGATTGAGCCCTGCAGCGCAGAGGGGGGTGGGGGGTGAGGGTTAACCTGCTCAGTGGGGAGTCTTCTTCTCCCTCTACCTTTCCCCTGGTTTGTGCTCTCTCTCTCTCTCTCTCAAATAAATGAATAAAATCTTAAAAAAACAAACAAAATAACAAGTATTTTGGGGGCACCTGGCTGGCTCAGTCAAGTAGAGCATGAGAATCATGATCTCAGGGTGGTAAGTTCAAGTCCTACACTGGGTGTAGAGATTACTTAAAAATAAAATCTTTAAAAAATAATAATACTGGGGCACCTGGGTGGCTCAGTTGGTTAAGCGACTGCCTTTGGCTCAGGTCATGATCCTGGAGTCCCAGGTTCAAGTCCCACATCAGGCTCCCTGCTCAGCGGGGAGTCTGCTTCTCCCTCTGACCCTCCCCATCTCATGCTCTCTCTCTCTCTCTCAAATAAATAAATAAAAAATCTTTTAAAAAAATAATAATACTAATGAGTATTTTTGAGGATGTGTTCCTTACTGGTGGGAATGTAAAATGGTACAGCCTCTGCAGCAAATGGTTTGGCAGTTCCTCAAAAAGCTAAACATAGAATTATCATATGATTCAGCAATTCCACTCCTAGGAACATACCTAAAAGAATGGAAACAGATACTTTTATACCAATGGTCATGGCAGCATTATTCACAATAACCAACAGGTAGAAACAATCCATGTGTCCACCAATGGATGACTAGATAAACAAAATACATACAATGGAAAATTCTCAGCCATAAAATGGGATAAACTCTGAAACATGCTACAGTATGGATGAATCTTGAAAACATCATGCTAAGTGAAATATGCCAGACACAAAAAGTTCAAATACTTTAGGATTCCGTTTATACGAGATACCTAAATTAAGCAAATTCACAGAGACAGAAAGTAGACTCCAGGTTACTAGGGCCTCCTGGGGAAAGGAGGAATTGGAAGTTAGTTTTTAATGGGTACAGAGTTTCTACTTGGGATGATGAAAAAGTTAAGGAAACAGTGTGGATATCTAGCTACACAACACTGTAAATGTATTTAATGCCACTGAATTGTAAGCTTAAAAATGGTTACATGTATTTTGCCACAATAAAAAAAAATGGCCATGGCTGTTCATTTGAAATAATTCATTTCCAGGGCTTTAAAATAATTGATACCATTCAGTGTAGTCATCTGAGAGTCCTACTTAAGTATTTTTTTAACACCCATCATCTGGAAGCACTTAAAATGACAAAATCTCTTTTATGAGTGACATGATTTGACAAAGAGGTAAAAAACCCATTCTAAATATTTGCAATCCCAAACCTCCCCCTCCCTTAGATTATGTCACAGCTTCTTGATGATACCAAGAATACCGAGAAAGAGAAACACCGTTTCTATCTGGGCGTATACACTATGTCTGTTGTCCCAAATTCACAAAATGCCGAGGCTCCTGGATGGCTCAGTAGGTAGAGCATGTGATTCTTCATCTTGGAGTTGTGAGTTTGAGCCCCATGCCAGGTGCAGAGTGTACTTAAAAGAACAACAACAAATTTACAAAATGCCATCACTGTCCAGCCAGACCCTACAGTGTGGAACTAGAAGCAACAGAAGCAAGTCTCTCAATGCAATTTTACTTAAACTCGCCAGATTTTTAAAGACCCACTAACAGCACAGAACACCACCATGGATTTCCAACAAACAGGATATTAAACAGTTGTACATGACTTCAGTGAAAAACACAGATTAAGCAGTTCTCCACTAAAGCTCCTGCCCCCCACCCCCACTCCAAACCCTGGGCTGCCCCATGCTAGGAGGGAAGGCTGGTCCCATATGACCAAGGCTCAAGATTGCCAAAAGAAGCTAATATTCTGGATTTCTTCCTCTCTCTGAGTCCTTAGTCTGCTTTATTTTTCTTCAACCACTTCTTAGCTGATATTCTAATATTCTCTGTACATGCCTTTTTTGGTCCATGCCTATCTCCTGGAAGCTAAGCTCCATGAAGACAGGTTTGCCTCTTTTGCTCATCCCTGTCCTCCCTGAAGCAGAGCCTGACCTCTGGGAGACCTCAGCCAACATGCACTGAACAAAGAGAGTGCAACAGTTGGGCTGGATGACAGATGTTCTGTATCTTGATTCTGTATCTTGATTTGTATCTTGATTGTGTCAATGACCTGGTTGTGCACTGGACTATAGTTTTCGAGATGTCACTCTTGGGAGGAAGTGGGTAAAGGGTACACAGGACCTCTCTCTATTACTTCATACTACTGCATGTGAATCTACAGTGATTTCAATAAAAAGTTTAATTTTAAAAAGCTTACAAACAAAAAATTCAAGCAAGCAAACAAATGCCTCAAAGACATTCTACAATATTCCTGTCCAGTAGGCTTCAAAACTGGCAAGCTTATGAAAAATAAGAAAAGACTGAGAAACTGTCACAGAGTGAGACTAAAGGGGCACAAGACAACTGAGTGTCACATGGGATCCCAGAACAGAAAAAAGACATTAGTGAGAAAACTGGGGAAATGAGAACAATATCTATAATTTAGCCAATAGTATTATACCAACATTAATTTCTTAGTTTTGACAAATGTTCGTATATAAGCTGTTAACATTAAGGGAAGTTGGGTGAAAACCATATGAGAATTCTGTACAGTTTCTTTGTAACTTTTCAATCAACCTAGAATTTTTCCACAATAAAAGTTTATTTGTAAAAAATGTAGGGTTGGAAGAGAAATGTCTAATAATGTACCAGGTAGTTAACTAAAACTGCATCTGCTTTACTTTTCAGATAAAAATCATATAAATCTAAGCAATAAAAAAGGTAAAGTGTTCACTCTTATAAAAAATTATGCTGTGGCTTAAATCCATAGTCCCTCATCTGAAATCCTTGGGGCCAGATTTGTTTTGGAATTTGACATCTATTTGAGTTCAAAGAAGAAGCATGACACATATGTTGTACATTACACCCGTGAGGGGGCCAGGCTGCACCTTATCGTCACACGCATGCCTGACAGTCATGTGACATAGCCTAAGTAGTTCATCCTTCCAGGTAAGATTTTGTTGCCAAATTTTTCTGAAAACTTTCAATTTTCTGAGCTCTTTAGATTTTAAAATAGTGGCTAGGCATTTGTGGGCTGGATTAATAGGATTCCTAATGAATAAAGCTTTTGATTTTTACTGTTAGACTTCCAAATTTCTAAAACCTAGCACCTCAGTTCTCTCCCCCTCTCCCCCTCCCTTTCTCTCCATCCCCCCCTTCTCTCTCTCTCTCCCTTTCTCCCTCTCCCTCTCTCTTTCTCTCTCCCTCTCGCTTTCTCTCTTTCTCTCTCCATTTAGGAGTATCCCTCAAGAACCAGAGACAACAAGCAGGGACTTCTAGAATACTGATAACATTTTATTTCTTTTTTTTTAAGATTTTATTTATTTATTTGAGAGAGAGAGAATGAGAGAGAGAGAGCACGAGAGGGAAGAGGGTCAGAGGGAGAAGCAGACTCCCCGCTGAGCAGGGAGCCCGATGTGGGACTCAATCCCGGGACTCCAGGATCATGACCCCAGCCAAAGGCAGTCGCTCAACCAACTGAGCCACCCAGGCGCCCCTGATAACATTTTATTTCTTAATCCAGGACTCTTCAGAAGGGTAAAAATTCAATGAGCTCTGCCCATACAATTTGGCCATTTTTCTGTATCTATGTTAATGTTGATGGAACATTTTTTTTTTCCAAAAGCAGCCATCACACAATTAGATTTAAGTCACAAAATGTTAGCACTGCAAGAAATCTTCTCTCCCTCAAGAGATGCAATCTCATTCCTTGTACGGCACAGCTCAAGAGTGGTGCAGCAATCTGCCCAAGGTCACACAGCAATGTGGGGGCAGAGCTGATTCCCAGCTCAACTCCTAGTACAGGGCTCTTTCTGTTATGCAAAAACATGAGATTTCTGTTTCAAACATTTGTTCTACAGTATGTGTTACTAATTAACTGGGGAAACTTGTTATACCATCACATTGGAGTTAATACCACAACATTTTTTGTTCATTTAGATTTATTTTTTCCCATGAAATTACTGAACTGATGTCTGGATCAGATGTCTCCCTTTAATTTGGTGTAACTATGCTCCTCTCTAATAATGCGTAAAACCATCAATGACCATAAATACAATTTAAGTGTTTTGTCATATCATCCAACTTAATCATTCACCTATAAATATATCATGGATGCTTTAAATCACACTGATTGGGCTCATCACTGAAAAAGTGTGAACCTTCTGGATAGCTATGACATTTTTGAGGTTGGAAAAGGAAATATGATTTGAGTGACTTTAATTTACGTATTTTTAATATCTTACTACTTTCAGTACCCTATGACTCACTCAGCTTTTCCTTTTTTTAAATTCAGTCTTGCTTTATGCAAGTTGACAGTCTTGCTGTATGCAGCTGAGCTGGGGCAGTACTAGAAAAGCAATGAGCTTATACTTGGAATAAACATAATGCTTTCTTCCACTGGAAAAATAAATGATCTAGAAAAATGCATACAAGCAGAAAATTCCAAATGTCAGGCATCTGTAAAAACCTAGTTCTCTCACAGATCAAACTGGAATTTCCATAAAAGAAAACCAGTCAAATCAGAGGCTCGTAGCTGTGCTTCAGACTGTGAATCCCTGACATTCTATGCTAAATTTGTGTGTGTGTGTGTGTGTGTGTGTGTGTGTGTGTGTGTGCAGAAGACCCATACTTCAATCAGAGTCTCAAAGGAAGGGGCACCTGGGTGGCTCAGTCATTAGGCAACTGCCTTCGGCTCAGGTCATGATCCTAGGGTCCTGGGATGGAGCCCCACATCGGGCTCCCTGCTGGGCAAGAAGCCTACTTCTCCCTCTCCTTCTGCCCCTGCTTGTGTTCCCTCTCTCACTGTGTCTCTCTCTGTCAAATAAATGAATAAAATCTTTAAAGAAAAAAAAGAATCTCAAAGGAAGCCATGACCTTCAATAAAGGAGAGGTGAGGGAAATAACCATTAGCTATTATAAATAAGAGGGAAGTAAGGTCTGGATGTGAGACCCCCCCCCAGTTTCTATTACAGGTTTTACAAAATATCTAAAGAGCCCTGACAACATAGTATAACACTGTAACGTGGACCCTCATAACAGTCCTGTGAGGCAGGCAGGTAGACCTGACTCCATTTTGCAGATAAGGAAAGGAAAGAACTTGTCAAGGCTCCATGGCTAATAAATGTGGACACACGACATTGGGAATTCAGACTGCATTTAAAACCATTCCCACCAGAACTACATGGCCATTTCTGTTAAGTACAGCTGAGCACTGAAGACCTCTGTCATCACAAGAGCCTGCACCCCTGTGTTTTTAAGACAAACTCTCACATTATGTATTATATAGAGAAATGCAATTTTTTGGTGCAAGAGCTGTAATTTATGTTTTATGCAGCATGCAAAGAAATAAATAGCCCTGCCTTTCTCATTACCTCTATCCTACCTCCATATCTTCCCCACCCAAGGCCACCTCAGATTCTTCCTTTATTTTCCATTTTCCTTCCAGCCATTCCCTTCCGGGCACTAAACTCACCAATGGTAGAAATGTCTCTCCCTCTATGCCTGCCAAACCTGAAGTCAGCGTCTCTGCCTGCCCACCCTCCCAGAGGTCCCTCCTCTTCACCTCTCACTATGGACTACTAGGAACTTACTAACTAATATAGCTAAGAAAAATACATTCCACACCCCTTCCTATCTAGGTGTTTAAATGCCACAGTTATCTTTCAGCTACCCTATGACCGTTCTGAACACATACAGAGCTGTCAACAGAGGACAGAAAACAAGAAAGTCCCTGTGAGTTTGACCTGACAGAAGACAGGTTTGTCACCAGTCTCCAAGTCGAAAATAGATCACCCACCTCTCTGAAGGGCAGTACATAAGTTTCCACTCTTATCTCAGAGGCCTCCGGCAGTTACATGAAATGCATGGAGCAGTTGATGGAATGAAATGTACAATCAGCACTAGGCTTTCGAAATAACTTCTTTTTGACAGGCCCACCAAGGACGGGATGGCAATGAATCCATAAGGTCACGTGTGAAAGGGCTGAGCTTCCAGGAAAGGCCCACACGATGTCTTTCCCAAGCCAACAGCTGATCCAATCACCTCCTTTTCCCAATGACCATACATTTTATTTTTTTAAGATTCTATTTATTTATTTTAGAGAGAGAAAGAGGGAACACAACCGTGCAGGTGGGGGGAGGGACAGAGGGAGAGAGAATCTCAAGCAGACTCCCTGCTGGGCAGAGAGCTGGGGGCTTGATCCCATAACCGCTGAGATCATGACCTGAGCCAAAACCAAGAGTCAGACGCTCAACCAATTGCACCACCCAGGCACCCTGACAAATGACCATACATTTCACAAATGAAGTCACCGCTTCATTTCAGGCTCCAAGACGCAGATCTGGGAACCTGTGCTAGAACTTTTGTTAATCTACTCACTTCTCAAGACGCTGGGGGATCTACCACAGTCATCAGATATACCACCAGCACCTCTCTTGTCTCCTTCACATTACTTTTTGCAAGTGATTATTTTGGTGGCCCTGAGCACCAAGAGATCTACATCTGACTCAAACAACTTAATTAGGCTGCTTCACAGACAGTGAAATACACATAGTGAAAAAGTCTATGATTCCTTTTTGTGAATTACACAAAATTACTAATATCTCGGCTTTTCACCCAATCCTACAATTGGGCAAGATGAACAAATTATGTAGACATAGCATGCCAAAGTTTTGGACGCATCTTCTCCGTTACTAGCTGGAACCTGTCTGAACTTTCACAGGACTCCGTAGCACACACACTTCTACCCTAATGAAGGGAGAAATTATGCTGTGGGTAATGAGGTTCTGCTTTAGTGAATTCTCTACCAGGACAAGATCAGAATTTCCCATTTTCTTTTTTTTTTTTTTTCTTTTTGACCCTAACAATGTCTTGGGCAAATGACAATTCTTTTCTTTCTGTTTTTCCTTAATTGACACTGTAGGAGAAATCTTTCTGTGGATTTTTTTAAAAGCTGAGTTGAGTTTACTCACCCTTTCTCCAAAAATTAAGTAGTTAAAAAAATCTTTTGAAGTAAGGAATACAACCCTGTTCTTAGTCACAGAGCATGCCTTGATTTTTCTCTCTTCCTTCTATCATCATTGACCAAAGAGCCCTAAATAAAGAACATTTTCTAAAAACTTCTACAGGGCTAACAAAAATGGAAGAGCCATACTCACTGACTGTCCACCTAATCTTCCATAGAATTACTAAAGGAATAATTTTAATTATAAGGAATAATAGAAATGTCTCCTACTTGAGAAAGCTGACTCAGCATATTCATTGTGCGCTTAAGAGAAGATCAGATGCCTTATATTTTGGAAATCTGTTTGGTTTTCTAATTGAGCCATTTAAACTAACATTTTACTTTAATCTAGGAATGTGCACACAAAAGCAATGAAACTCTATTTACTTTAAACCCTGCACCTAAGCAAGGTTTTTCACCTTTAAATAAAGCTTCCCCACAAGGAGAATAAAAAGAAAGCTCCTACAGAGCAAAAGGAAAAAGAGAACTCATAACTTGGACTGCACTCACAACTTAAACCTGACCTAGAATGTACCAGAAAATACTACAAACTCCCCTTCCACCTGAAAGATTAATGAAAATGAATTACCAGCTCCCAACTGGCTCCTCTCACCCTAAGGCTGACCTCCCACTGCGACTCCCCAGCGGTAGGGTAGATGGGGAGTGTAAACTTGGCCAGTGCTTTGGCTGAAAAATAACACTGCCTCCAGCCGTTAACAAGTTAATGAAATGCAGACCTACTGGGTCTGAGGCTACCAGACGCCCACACAGTTGTAATTAGAATAAAGCTAACTATGAAATCAAGAGGGTGGCCAAAAGAGACGACATTTGGCAGCCACTTCGAAAATTGTGATTGTCATAATAAAAAAGAAAAATACCCATGAGTCCACACTGATATAAATAATTGATGAACACGTTCATAGGGGAGAAAGAACAGCTCTTCCTTACGGAACAATTCCAATTAATAAATGTAGAAGAAATGAGTAGAACAGAAATTCGCCATTGGAACACTATAGTCATAACTGTTGCATGTAAGCTCCACCAATGGGTGCTAAAATTAGCAAGTGAGAGTTTGAGGAAAAACAGGGTATTTGAATCATCTTACAGGATCTCCCTTGACATATTCTTGATTACACAGGAAAAAAGCACCTTCTAACTTTACAGTTACCACCACCTCAACCAAGTGATTAAGTGATGCACATCCTCTCTGTGGGATTCTTATTTAAAAATGCAAAACCTCGGGGCTCAGTCGTTAAGCGTCTGCCTTCAGTTCAGGTCATGATCCCAGGGTCCTGGGATGGAGCCCCACATCGGGCTCCCTGCTCGGCGGGAAGCCTGCTTCTCCCTCTCCCACTCCCCCTGCTTGTGTTCCTGCTCTCGCTATCTCTCTCTGTCAAAAAAAATAAATAAAATATTTAAAAAATAAAAATAAAAATGCAAAACCTCATGATGAGAACACCTAATCATAAGAACACATGAGACAAACTCAAATCCAGGGTCTTTTTCCAACAAGGGTTGGCAAACTGCAGCCAAATCTGGATCTTTGCTTATTTTCAAAAGTGAAGTTATACAGGGGCACTGCCGCACTCATTCATTTATGTATCATCTCGGGCAGCTTTTGTGCTAGACAGCAAAGCTGAGGAGCTGCACCAGAGACCATGTGGACTGCAAAGCGGAAGATATTTACTACCTGGCCCTTGACCGAAAAAGCTAGCTGATCCTTGTTTACAAAACTGACTGGCCCGGGCTCTCCCAAAAGTGCCGAGGTAATGAAAGACAAGGGGAGACAGGAATTGTCACACACTGGAGGAGAGGACGGAGACACAACACTTAGATCCCAGGTGGGATCCTGGACTGCATCCTGGGATAGAAAAAAGCATTAGTGGGAAATTGCTAAATTCTGGGGGCAGGGGGTGTGGAACATCAGTAATCTGGTCACTAGTATTGTACTAACATCCCTTTCTTGGTTTTGATAAAGGTACCGTGGTTATGTAAGATGTTAACACAAGGGTGAAAAGTATACAGGAACTCTGCTATTTTTGCAAATTTTCTGTAAGCCAATTTATTTCAAAATAAAAAGTTAAAAAAAGCATCGTGATGACCTCCCGAGCCTGACTCCGAGGCTGATGGAGCCAACATCACCTGCCAAGGTTTGTCTTTATCTGCCTTAGAGATTAACTGTGACAATAATTTCAACATCACTGACACTTGATGCAGGTGACCTGAAGGCAGACAAGATTAGCAGAGAGCATTCCTTGTTTTAACCAGCACTGTCTTTAAAAATACAGTATAGCTTGGGGATCCCCATCCTTAAATATGAAGCACTCAATAAAAGGATGAACGGGGCATCTGAATCTCTCCCTGTGGCCTCTCGAAGCTGAACCCAAAGGTAAGAAATAGGTGGACGAAGAGTTCCTTACAGGTGTCAGCAGGGGAGGGGAAGGTCCGGTGCAGACGGTGAAGGGAGATGGTGTGTTCGCTGTGTTCCCTGTGTTCCCTGGGTGTGGGGCCAGTTCTGTCACCAGCTCCTCGAGTGGCCCTGACAAGAGAGTGAAATGCCTTCTGCAGAGGCATCCCTTCTGCAGTCACTCCAGGACTATCCCTACATGGTCAGTGAGGAACTGAGAGTAGGTACCCCGCTTCCCTCCCATCGAGCAACGGCCCTCGGACAGACACGTGGCACACGGAATCAAGATGGATCATGACTTTTAAGAAATCACACCTACAATTATGCCAGAACTTAGAGAGAGAATGAGAGACACAGACCACAAGAAAGACACGGAAAGCAAAGCAAAGCAAAGCAAAGGGGAACAGCGGTGAGAAGTACACAGGAGAAAAAGGTGGGGGTGCAGCTCTACCTTGCATATAACCACTGGGCAAACTGGCCCTCCAGGACCCCCATCTCCTCCCGACCTTACTGATCGGCCCCAGTCTAAGTGGACCACAATGGCGCAAAGGTGAATGGCCCCCCCAAGCTGAGCCACGGAGGGTCGGTTGGGCCTCCCCCAAGTGCCCACGGCTGCTGACCCTAGGTGACTTGTGTCGCTGTGACAGCCACCATGGGACGAAGCACTGGGGGCCAGGCTGGTTAACCGTGTGTGTCAGTCCTGCCACTGGCCAGACACCCTTGGCAGATGCTGGCTCACAGCTGAGCAAACGACCCAGCGAGGCCAAGGCCATCTATCATGCCCCGCGTGGAGTCGTAAAAGGGATGGAGCCTGGAGGACGGAGGCTCCTACCCCCCTTTTAGCTGACAGCACTCCTCCTCCCCGCTTCGAGAGCAATGAACCCCTGAGGTGGGGGAAAGCTGGGCAGTGGCCGGTGCCATCTGGAGAAGAAAGAGGAGGCATTTTATGAATGGGTCCTTTGGACAGGAAAACAGCCCTCTGGACTTCCCCGGCTGGGGCCATCCCTCCTCCCCCGAGAAATGTTCAGGCCCATCTGCTCGGAAGGAGGCAACACACCCAAGGAACACACCCACCACCCACTCCCCACCTTCCACCCCCACCAAGAACATTCCAGGGGTTTTGCCGAACAAACTATTTTCTCTCCCCCAGGGCAGCCTGCGTGACAACAGGTGCCCAGCTCTCACACACCACTCACAGTTTCTGGATTTTATTGTTTTTAATTAAGTTTATATAATTGTTTTTAAGAACGGTGCTGTCTTTTGTGTCCTTCTCTGGCAATTTCAAACAAAGCAGCTGAAGGGGGGCAGGGTCAGTCTGGAGATAAAATTGAGATGGAGGCGCCCTCCGGCTGCCTCTGGCATGAGATGGCATAAGCTGTGAATGACAGTCACCAAATGAACCATCTGTGGGCTGGGCGTGTCTGCCTGGCTGGGCGACGTGTCTGCATGTGCCTCAGTCCGTCAGGGCTGCAGGAAGACGGACCTGCCTCCCAGCCTCCGCCAAACCCGCCCTCAGAAAACAGCCAAACCGCAGACAGGGAGACCTCCAGCCTTCTGCTTCCACCTGCCAGTCCTACCACCTCACCCCACCCTAGTTACATCTGACTTTCTAAGTGACCTGCTGAAGCAGGCACCACAGGCAGGATATTCCAAGACGGAGGGGCTTATGTGCCATGCCCACCTGAAAGACCACAAGAACAGAAGCCATAATAATGATTAATAAGGAAAATGAAGTGACCGTGAACATTTATTGGGCACCTACTATATGCCAGGTACTGTGCCAACCACTTTATACACCCTTCATCCTTGCTGGAACTCTGGAAGAGTATGGATGAGAAACAAAGTTTCCATTTTATAGATGCAAAAACTGAGGCTCAAGAAGGACAAGTTTCCTGCCCAAGTGCACATGGCTACTTAGTGGAATGTTCTTGATTTAAACCCAGAACCTGCATGCTGACCCACTATGGAGCCTCCTTGTCTCTGAGCAAAGACTGCAGTGGAATATGAACTCACCTGCACTCTGGGTCTGAATAAGTGTAAACCACATCATTCCAAGAGTACATTCCAGATGTGGTCTTGCAGAGCCTGGAACTTTCAGATTCCCAATCTAGTGCTCCTACAGCATCACACCATAAAAATGTCATGTCTTGATTAAGTATAAAGTGATTCTACTGGAACATTTTTCTAAAGCCCATGTCTTAAAAAATAAAACTTGATCCTAAAAAAAAACTCCTTAAGGTCATCAAGCTCAACCCTTCCTATGCCACCTCTCCTAGTCTCGGGGAAGCCAAGCTCACTGACTGAAGGAGCTAGCAGCAGAACCCTGATCACTCTGGCCTTGCACGCCCAAGAATGCTTTCCAGAATCAAACCGCATCTTTTCAGAAATGAACAATAATGGAGAAGTCACTCAATCAGACGTTTTCCATGATGGCCCTAACTCAGGGGGTCTGTTCCCCAGTGACACTGCCATGGGTATGAGCCTGCTTTAACTAAAGCAAACCAGATTATGAGAAGATTTCACTGCTCATGCATGGTCTTAGCATGGCCATGGGCTCAAACATGTCCTGAAACAGACATCTATTTAGAGACACCCTCAAGGCCAATTAATGGCAACATGATGTATTTAAATGCCTTGACCCTACACATTTTTGGCATAATCATTTTTAATCTTTGCTCTTTGTTTAGGTTTCCATAGGAATCTGTTATGTATGAATAAACTTTTCAGTATTCCCACAGTTCCATTTCCCTACCTTGGTTTGGAAGAAATCCTTTCTTTCCTTCATATTATTTATCTCAATTTATGCTTTCATAATAGTTTTCTGTATGGTTTTGGTTTATGTCTGTTTTCTTCACTAGACTATAGGCTCCACCCATAAAGATCACACCTGTTCTGTTCACCACTCAGTACCTATGACAGCTCCTAGCACATGGTAGGTGTTCAATAAATACATCTCTTAGTTCAACAAACTAGGAATGAAGTGTCCCATAGGTTAGGCTGGGAGGAAGTGAGCTCTGGAGGATCTGAACACCCTTTATACCTCAGGCAAAACAATTTGGAAAGGCATTACTTCACCAGCCAGATTGACCTCATTACCTTTGGACAGAAATCCATCACATGAAGATCAGCAACACAAAACAGAGGCCCAACTATTTAATAAGAGTCCCTGTCCTAAAAATCACCTATTAGAAAATTTATAAGGGGCACCAGAAGAGCATGCAACTCTTGATCTCGGGTCATGAGTTCCAGCCCCACATTGGGTATAGAAATTACTTTAAAATAAATAAATAAACGTCTAAAAAAAAGAGAGAGAAGAAGAAAGGCAGAAAATTTACAGAATAAACAATAGGCAATACTCCACCTTTTCCAAAATATCACTTAGAACCAAATAGGTCTGCAAGTAGCCATCTGATTCTAGCCTTATTTGAAAACTTAAAAATTCTACAGCAACTCCGAGATTTTGATAAAATTTTCACAGTTTCAGACATACTACCTTTTTTTTAAGAGAGGGAGGTGGGGAGGGGCAGAGGGAGAGGGAGAGAGAGACAATCTTAAGCAGGCCTCTGCACCCAGCACAGAGCCCAACACGGGGCTTGATCTCATGACCCTGAAGATCATGACCTGGGCCAAAATCAAGAGTCAGACTCTTAACTGACTGAGCCACCCAGGCACCTGACACATTACATATTTTTTTAACTTTTATTTTTCCTAATAGCTTCTTGCATCTCCAAATTTCAAAACCAATATTGGATTAAAAGCAACAAAGAACATTCAGTGGTTCCAAGAAAGCCAAGTTGGACGATACAAAGGACACAGAGATAAGAGCCAAACAGGTTTACCACAACCAAGAAAACTGAAAACCAGAAAAGGAAATTGTTCTTTGTAGACATTTGCACCATGGCTTTTGAAATTCTTGGAGGACGTAATGTTAAGAGAAACTCTACAAGCCCAGAATGCCAGAGAGAGAAAAAAACTACCATGTGAAAGTCTGGAATGTGTAAGCCCTCCAACGTGAGAAGCACTAAGTACTGTTTCTCCATGAACTCTCAGAGTGATATTTCTAATTAACGTTTCGTCTTAGGGCACAGTTTTTCTTCTGCTGTTCTTTTTTTCTTCTCTTAAATGTGTTGTTTAAATGTCTCTGTCTCATTTATAATTCTCCCATGCATTGTTTTACTTTATAGACAGTTATTAAGTATGCTACTTTCAAATATCTCTTTTTCTCTCTGAGATGCAGGGCAATTATCTGTGGTCGGCACCATCAGGAAGATGGAGGCAGCAAAGCAAGGACACCCATTTCACCAGATCCTGATTTCAGCCCCTGGAATGCACAATTGGCACCAGATCCTGTGCTCAATGGCAATGTCCTGGTTTTACCCTCCAAGTTCGGAGGACAAAAAAAAATTGCAGTTAGTTCTTGGAGCAATGCAGAACCACATCTGGAATTTACAGTCCATTCTTGCTTGGAATGCTCCAGAAGAAGGAATTCCGCTTCTGGTATCTGGGTTGGCTCATTATTATTGCAAGTGACACTGAGTAAATTCTACCTGAATCATCTCTTACCCCCATTCCTTCTTCTTCTTCTCAGCAACCTCTTTGTAGCCCTAGGTATATTTGAGAAATAGAAGCTCACAGTAGCTATCATTTCCTGCCCACTTACTCCCTGCTGGGCATTCCACTGGGTGATTTATGTGTTATCTCATTTAATCCTCCCAACAGCCCTGAAGTATTATTATCCCCTCCTTCATAAACAATGTAATCGAGGTTCAGAGAAGTAACTTCCAAGGTCAGAGCTAATAAGTGGTAGAGCCATGGGGCGCCTGGGTGGCTCAGTCATTAAGCGTCTGCCTTCGGCTCAGGTCATGATCCCAGGGTCCTGGGATCGAGCCCCACATCGGGCTCCCTGCTCCGCGGGGAGCCTGCTTCTCCCTCTCCCACTCTCTCTGCTTGTGTTCCCGCTCTCGCTGTGTGTCTGTCAAATGAATAAATAAAATCTTAAAAAAAAAAAAAAAATAAGTGGTAGAGCCAGAATGTGAGTCCAGGCCTCTCGGACTCAAAGGGCTGCGCTCCTCCACAACCCAAGGGAGACCACGTCAATCTCACTAGGAGCTCTCATGGTGACGGTCACAGGCTGAAAGAAACCAGGCTGCCTGATTCAGTCTATCTGAACCCCAACTCTGCCTCCTACCAGCTGGAAGTTACTTAACTTCTTTATGTCTCAGTCCCTCTGCTATAAAGTGGACATAATAACTGTTATCCATTTCATAAGGTTGTTTGAGGATTAAATAAATTAAATGTAAAGCCCTTAGAACCATGTTGTCAGCACACAACAAAGGTTAGCTGCTAATAATATGCTGTCGGTAATGATGACAATGTAGTGGTGGTTTCAAGGGTCAGCCTCTCTTCTTGACTTTGGGCTCCTCCCAAACCTGGACCCACCACCCTATCTAATCTTTTACCCAACACAAGCCAATAAAAATCTTATTCTCTTAACCAGGCTCGTCTCCTTTATCCCACCAGAGTCTTCTCGGCGTATAACTTCAGTATAATTTCACTTCCACCCACCCAAAACCTGCTCGTTCCTTCAAGACCCCCCCAATCCCACCCCTCCAGGATGTCTTCCCCAAACACTGGGGCCCCATTGGTCTTCTTCTTTCAGACCATTTGCACCCCAGAGTGCTAGCCCTTAGAATGTCATCATCAATCAGCAACACACTGTGAATACAGAATTATATCCGATCTTGAAACATTCCGTAGATATTTCAGTTTTCTTTGCCTTATCCCCATGACTTGGTTGCAAGCTCCTTAAAGATAACACATGAGATACTTCTATATTCTCTACAGGCAAGGACACAAACCTAGTGTACACACACACACAGCCATATCAAACAGGCATATCCTCTGGTGGGAGAATCCTAAAGTTATTGGCTTATATTATTTTAAGGCATTTAAAAATAATTATTTGAGATAATTAAATGATCTCCAACAGTGAAAATGAACTAAAAAAAAATATCTAAAAAATACAGTCCATCAACATCCTCAAAAATACCAGACTATGGGGCGCCTGGGTGGCTCAGTTGGCTAAGCGACTGCCTTCGGCTCAGGTCATGATCCTGGAGTCCCGGGATCGGGTCCCACATCGGGCTCCCTGCTTGGCAGGGAGTCTGCTTCTCCCTCTGACCCTCTCCCCTCTCATGCTCTCTCTCCATCTCATTCTCTCTCTCAAATAAATAAATAAAATCTTTAAAAAAAAAATACCAGACTATGTATTTTATCTCAAAGATTAAAGCAGTATCACTCTGAATGCCAAGCTTCCTTCCTACCAGCTTGTTAATATACAGGCTTCTGAATGCAATTAAAATTATTTGGATTAAAAACCTTCAACACTATTAATCCAGTGGGCTTCTAAGTGATCCACAAAGACTTAGGAGACATCACTGAGCTCATGTAGTCATGACACAAATGTCCAGCTACAGGTTGCATAATTTAAGTCTGCCCGTCATCTGGAAATGGGCTGGAAATTGAGAATAATTTCAAGGAGGCACTCAGAATTTCTTTAAACTGAAGGACATTGGAATCCTGCTCTAACCCATAAGTAGTAGGGGAAACACAGCAGCCTTGGATTTAAGAGTTCACTATTACAAACAAAGCCCCAGGAACATGAAGGTCAGGCACAAAATGAATGGTGATATAGTTACAGGTTTTCTAATGGATTCTATAGAATGTAAGAACTGACCACGAACAACTCAAACATGAATACCATCCAAACAGTCCACTTATTAAAACTCAGCCCTTCCAATACATTTGCAGACTAATGGCTATAAGTGACTTCTGCATTCCTTGCCACCCACCAGATACACGCAAGTACTGAAATGCACCCTTGAAGAGAGAAACCCTTTCTCTCTGGGCAACGACCTCTCTCTGGGCAACGACCTCAATAAACAATTGCAATATGAAAGTAAGGGGATGCTAAAAACCATGTCAGGTCCAGTCCCTGCCCAAGAAGATACAGCCTCAAACTGCTGAGGGATGTTGTGGACTCATTCTCCTCAAAATGGAAGCCAAGCCCAAAAAGGCGCCCCACACATAAAAAATGGTATTCCCTTTCCATTATCCAACATGGGCATGTGCTCTCCTTTACACACACCAACCCAAGGGAACCTCAAGAACCACCTCAGGCCCTGAAACATAACCAAATCTCTTTCCCCCAATTTCAATATAAACCATTGTCCTCAAAATACAGAGAGTGGGCAATAGTGGGCTACCAAGAGCAGGCTTCCATAGTCAGTATCTAACGCTCCTCACCAGTGCCCTTGGCCTCACTATCTCATGAGGATTCTTTGGCTAGCATGGAATATATATACTCAAGCACAGCTAGCAGGAGTGAAAATTGGTACTAACCTTTTACAAAGCCGTTTGAAAGATAGATGATAGATAGACTTAAAAATATCCCCACACTTTGCCCCAAATAATTACAAAAATGAGACTATAACCTAATACGGAAAACCCTTTGGGCAAAAAGATTGTTTACCACAGAATTATTTTTTTTTTAAAAAGAGGAAAAAAGAAAAACCCAACCACCTAAATATCCAACAGAGGAATGGCTATATAGATAACTTAACAAAATATTATGCAACCAGTATGGATGTTTGTAAAATAATGTTAAGTGAAAAAAGCAGGCTTCAATATTGAACATTTTAGTACAATTAAAACTAGAAAGAAAGAAAAAACTAATTTATGTCTAGAATAAGAAGCTGATTTTGGAGAGTGGAACCCTGAAGGGTTTTTCCTACTTCCTTCTACTGTCCTAGATAGAATAGGCACGTCTTACGCGTTATATGACAAACTGAAAGGGTCCAGGTTCAGGGTACATCCCAGTATGTTGGGAGCATTGGTGCTTTCCCTCTCCAGGAGAGATGGCCATCCCTCTGGGAGTCGCTGGGACCCACCCTCCCCCCCCAGGCCCGGAACAGTCTCCACGCAGGGGACAGAACCTGTGGATGGAGCAGCCTCGGGACGCTGCAAAAGCCAGCGGGCGGCGCGCACACCTCCTCGCGCGCTCCCGGGTAGGTGGGAAGATCGCAAGGGTGCCCCGCACTGGCCCCGGGGCTTTCGGCCGCAACCCCCCAAAACTCCCGGTTGTTCGGAGAAAGAGGGCGGGAGGCAGCCGGGAGAGGCGGTGTCCGCGGAGTGGGGACGCAGGCTCCCGGCGCAGGTGACATAGGGCGCACGTGGAGCCTCCCCTTTCATGGGCTCGCTGAGATTCCTCAGGCTTCTAGTTGTTGTTTTGGGTTTTTGTTGTTGTTGTTTTTTAAGTAGTCTCCACGCCCAGCGTGGGGCTCCAGCTCTCACCGTGAGATCAAGAGTCGCATGCCCTGCGGACTGAGCCAGCCAGGCGCCCCTCTCAGGCTTCTAGTTTTGAAACACACACAAGAGAGCTCAGCAGAAACAACGAGGATTAAGGAAAGGAAAGCTGATCCAGCCTTGACGCGACAAGTTCTGCCACTTCTGCCGCCCTCCCGCCAGCCTCCGAGGGTCCAAAGGGTCCAAGTGACGCCTCACCGCCACCCCCCCCACCCCCCGCCACCGCAGGGTCCTGGGCATCACCACGGGGTTCAGGGAGGAGGGGCCCCCGCGGTCCCCCAGGTAAAAACCATCTCAGCTTCAAAACCGGGATCCTACATTAACAGTCATCAAACGAAAGGAAGAGTCTCGAACACAGGCCCTAAAATACCCACATTTGCCCCAAAACTTGAGGGGGGAAGCCTGATTTTAAGCACGCGGAATTCCTCAGAGATGTGAGGCTGCCTGTCTCAGGCCCCGCGCCCCCGGCCCCCGGCCCATTAACCTTACTGACCTTTAGACCCCATCCTAAAGGGGTTCAGGACTCTCTTTTACAAACTTAAGAATTTCCGACATAATATGAATCACCAGATTTGATCTGTTCCATAAATTAGCATTTAAAATTTACCTTTTCCAAAAAAGAGATTAAAAAGGAGTGTTTCTTAGAAATACTGTTAATATATGTAAAAATAGTTTTAACAAAAGTCACTATTGCTATTAAATTATTTTTACATCCTGAACTGAGAGATGTGTTTGTTTAACAAACACACAGCGTAATACTTATACAGGCAGTGTTCTAGGCACTATACAAATATTAACTTGCTTATTCCTAATAATAGTTATCCCCATTTTACAGAGAAGGTTAACTGAGGCACAGCAAGTTTAAAGAACTTGCCCAAGTTCACATAGCTGGAGGCAAATGGCAAAGCTGGGATTCCAGCCCCAGCAAAACGGTTCTCATATCCTCTCATGAAACTGTCATAAGCTTCACAGTGAAACTCATACCCTCATAATTTACTGCTAACTTTGTGAACTGGTATAACTTTATTGTAAAGCAATATGGCAAATGTATCAAGAGTAATAAAAATATTCGTACCCTTTGACCTACTAATCCCATTCCTGGGAAATACTCCAAAGCTACGTGCATGAAGATATCCATTACTGTAGTATTGGGAATCATAACTGTCCATCAGTTGGTGAATAATTAGCTATATTCTGGTAGATCAGTTTAATGGATATCAAGCATGGTCATGGTAAATTAAATTATGAAGATGATACAGCTGCAAAAAAAAAAAATACTTTTACAATACACCGTTAAGGAGAAAAAACAGAATATAATGCATTGCATGTAATGTTTCAAAATATCTGCCTGCGACCCAACATAAAAAGAATGAAGACAAGATAGGCAAATGGTCTAATCAAAAGATTATTGGTGATTATTCTTTCTTTCAAAATTTCCCTTTAGTCAACTCTACTTCAATTTAAAATTAAAAAATGAAATAAAATAAAATTACCTTTAGGTTGTTACAGTAGTGGTGTTCTAGATGACACCTGGAGAAAGGGAAGCATGTCAAGGTATTTAGGAGAATAAGCTACATTTTCACAAACCATGAGCATTCAAAGGAAAATGTGCAACAAGCGGGGTTCTATTATACCTAAAAGTTCTCCAAGGGGCTTCCACTTGCCAGGGAAGGAGCAGGCCCCTGCGGCAGCTGGAATTAGCACTGTTCTCAGCCACAGGGCTAGCAAACTCCAGCTGAGAGGAACTCTGTGGGGATTCCAGCCTAACCTCAATTCCACAATCAGGGCAACAGTGAAAGAAGCAAAGCCAGAGGCTTTTCACACACCAGCACGCGATCTAAAGAAACACAGTCTAGTCGTGAGAAATTGAGGCTCAGATCTCACCTCAGTGGACAATTTAAAGAAGTGCCACATTCTTCGCTTCCTCATCTACCTGGGCTAGGTAACACCCAACCGTGCCTGAGAAAGAGACAAGAGTGATCTTGACCATTTCTTGGATCTACCCTGAAACTCCAAGATTGAAATCCTTAGACTCCCTCAGGAGTCAATCCTTGACCCTCAGGGGTCAAGATGAAGCAAGGAAAAAAAACAAGACAAAAAGTTCTCCTTAACAGGAACAACCAACCGAGGTGAAATTAAAAGGGTTCAGAGAGATGAATCATTAGACTCACTAATGAATAAAGTTGAGTCCGGGCAAAAACCAAGACAAAAATATCTGAATTACCAGTTAGGGTGAAATTGAATGGTTTTAAAGTAATGGCCTATTATTTTGATTTCAGCAACTCTTGTCTATCAGGGTTTGTCCATTCTCCAAGTCCCAAGCAACTGCCTTACCCAGAAGACGGAGAGCATCCTTTGGTCACTGTGCTCAAGGACTGTGGCAACACATACCTTTCTCCACCCCTACCCCTACCTTGCTTACTAACTGGCCATGCCCAAAAATATCAATCTGGCTAGGAGAGCCCATCCCTTAAAATTTCCTGCAACCAAATGAAAGTACAGAGTTTTCAGAATTGAAAACCTTCTGAGCCTAAAAGTATTGTAATTTAATCCAAAGTTTTATTGAAAAGATCATTAAAGCAAGTAAATGGTTTGTTGAACTGCAGGCAAAAACCCATAAGAGATTTTTCAGACAGATGGTAGTGGCCTATAAACACATCATACTTCATTTTGACTGCTTTTAACAGAACATGTGATATAAGGAAGGTGTTTGTTGCTTAAATATTATTCCTGGTCCCCAAAAGGACCACCGTGCTCCCCAACCCCCTCCCCCACACACCCTTTTCCTGTTCTCCCCTCTCAGATTCTATCTGGAATTATTTTCATAGTTTTCCAGCCATAAACAACCTCACCATCAGCGGATTAGCAAAAGTAATTGGCATTTTAAATTAATCTTCTGTTTATCCTCAACAACAGTTTTGTTGTCATACCAAAAAAAAAAAAATAGAAGGAAGTTTCTCTTCTGCTTAAAAATGACACCTTAAAGGGGTTCAGGACACCACGAGCCAAATATTCGTTCATGGGAAAGTGCAAAGAAAAATGACAAAACTAGCACATACTCACCCAAAATGACCATTTTAAAAATCGCTTTTCAAAAACACAAAACAAGGGCGAGGCTTTATCATGATAAACCGGCTTTTTTTTTAAGTCTTTTTCAAAAAATGTCCACAGGGAACTGCCCTAAGAAGAAGTTCAAAAAAGAGCCTTTGTCAGTCCCTGCCTTCAAGTGAAACCTTAGGCGAAAGAATCTTAACAGTTAGGATCAACTCCGCCCTCTGCCGCCCCCTTCACAGTCCTCAAAGAGCAGACATTAAAAAGATTTCAAAGAGGGAATTTAAGAGGGTTTCTGAAAGTTCTCCCCAGCACTCTCATCACTCATCAGGAACTCTCTGGACAGGAATGACAATTGCTAACTTTTTTTCCCTCTCCCTCCCTCCACCTGTTGTCCCAAGTCTCCCTGGTAAGCCAGGGCCATTCGCACTTTCTGCCTGAATGACAATCTTCTCTGCCATCCGGGGTCTCCCCTTCCACCCAAGTGGCTGCTCCTAAGTTGGAGCCCCTAGAAAAATATGTACCGATTAGGGGCTGCTTAATACCTACGCATCACAGAATGGCCATAGGTTGGTTGGTTGATTGTTGTTTCTCTCATGTCATTATTATCACTATTATTATTATTTTAGTATAATGACTAATGCCTCCTTAACCTTCCAGAATAAGTGAAGTTGGGGTGGGTGAAGGTACAGAAACTCAGATAGCGGAGGATGGCTAGCTGTCCCTAACTCCCCCTTGGGCCTCCCACCCTAGGTAGACCCAGCGACAGCTCAGGAATTCCAGACGGGATGCTTGGCATGAGTAAATAATTGAGTTAAGGGAGATCTAAAGAAAGACTTCACGTTCACATTCATATGCTAAACTCAGTTAAAAATAGACTCAAGAAGGGCCTGACTTCACTTTTAATTTTAGCCTGGTGATGAACATGCCCTAAAGACAGAAAGTCACCAGGCATTTTCCTGAGTGCAATGATCTTCATATTTTTATAAAAAGGAAATGCAGCATGTTCTATTAATAAAAGTGCTGTAGCCTCAGTTAAATCCAGACAGTTTGTAAATCAGGGCTCCCTCTGGCTGAGCTTCCCTGGGCCAGCAGCTCACTCACACCCAAGCCCCCAGCAAGTGGAACAGGTCCCATGCAGTGGGGGAAAGTAAGCTGGACACCCAGGGATCAAAGACCAAAGTGTGGCTCTTACATACTTCCCAGGTGACCAAGTATTTCAACAAGTGCATCTGCCAGTAACTCAAAAGGCTCATGACAAGACTGCCATTTGCCAGGATGGAACCCTGTGTGTCTCGAGATTTAGCGAGGCAAGGGGGGTGGGTTAGGGTTAAGAGGTAAGCAGGGTAGAAGGGAAAGAAAATGGGGTGCTTCCCTCAGGAAGGATAAGCAATTTCACCTTTTCCCTTCAATCTCAAAGATGACAAAGTTCAAGTTGGCCTCCAGCTATCTGGCTGGACTTTTCTATGGACCCACCTTAGGAGGATCTTCTCTAGCTGCCCTTGGCTATCAAGCCACATAACAAACTCAAACATGGCCAGATGGGAAAATTACCACCCTTAGAGCCCTGACCCTCCTCATGGAGGCTAAATGGTAATTCCAAACTTTGGCAAGCCTGCCCCCAGGTCCTGGACAAAGTGCTGGAGAATGTGTTAGGGCTGGGGCAAGACAGGGGTGTCAAGACCATAAGGAATTTCCAAACACACTAATCCCCAACCCAGCTTCAGGATTCTTAGGATCTCCGTGAACTAATTATGCTCTGCTTTCTCTTCTAAATAAACATTTACAGCTTATGTGATCCTCCCAACAACCAGCTGAGCTTGGTTGAAGAAACAGAAGTACAGCATGGTAAACTCACACAGCTAGTAAGTGACAGGCCAAGCTACTTAAACCCAGGTCTCTCTCAATCCAAAACCCAGGCTGGTGTAACAAGAAAGGCCCAACCAAGGTCCAGATGGGAGGTATGCAGTCTATCTTCTCGCCTTTCCCTCCTTCAAAGGAAGACCAACTCTGATGTTTTGGTTCTGATTTAGTTCTTTTGCTTTTGCCCCAGTTTATCTTATGACTGCTTGTAAAATCCTATAAATTCTCAATCTAAACAATCTCACAATAGTCTAAGCCACAGAGGGACATATATTCTATAGAGTCAGAAGTTAAGACTTTGAGCTTTGGGGCCAGACTTACGTGAATTAGCATCCTACCCTTCCCATCACTAGCTGGGTGATTTCAAGAGCATACTCCACAATCCAAAATTAAATTCAGGGACAGCTGAAATCAAAACTGGCCAACTGACTGAGCTGGTGGGCTTTATTTATTTTTTATTTTTTTACTTTTGTTATGGACATGTTCTAACCATACAAAGGTAGAGGGAATAGTATAATGAAATCTCATTTACCTATCACCCAGCTTCAACAGCATTAACTATTGGTCAATCTTGTTTACTCTGTACCCTACCCATTCTTACCCCCCCACACTATTATTGTGAGGCCAATCCCAGAGACATCATTTCATCTATAAATACTTTAGTATATAGCTCTAAAATATAGTAACTTTTTAGTTTTAACATAATCACAATATCATTACCACAGCTATAAATAAATAAATGATTCATGAATAAATCATTTAGTCTCAATATCCAGTATGTTCAAGTGTCCTAAGTAATCTAATCATTTTTCTTAATTTTTTGAGCTAGGATCCAAATAAAGATTATAGATTAAAGATTACAGACTGGATTATATACTGGATAAGTATTTTTAATCTCTTTTAATTTATAGAGAACCCCTCTAGCTCTTCTTATCCTTGTTTTTTTATCTTTATTTACTTGAAAACATCCAGTCTTCAGGCCTGAAGGATGTCCCACATTCCAATTGGTCGATTTTTATCTCCATGGTATTGTTTTGACATGTTTCTCTGTCCCCCGTATTTTCTATAAACTGGTAGTTAGACCTTGAGCCTGGCACAGACAAATTCAGGTTCTCTTTTGATAGTGCTGTTTACTTCCTACCCCATTCCTTCAGAGGGTACATGATACCTGAAGTCTTTCTTTTTTGTGTCGTTAAGATTGATCAGTGGGTTTGACTGTATCAGGCTGATCCATCCATTATAAAGTTTCCCATCAGTTTCGCCTGATGTTTTAGCAGGAATTTACCAACCATGTTGTCTAAACACATTATTCACTAGAGGATACAAAATGATGATGTTCCAATTCTATAATTCCTCCTGTATTTATTAGATAGTATTCTTCTGTAAAAAAGAACTTTTCTTCAACAATTTGGATATCCTAAGGTAACCAATTAAAAAGGACAGAATAAATGTCTGATTCTTTCCCTTCCTTAACCGGTTTTCAGAACGAGTTGGTTCCCCAACCTCTTATAGTGGGGACCATTGAATTTTTAACTTAGGGATTTTACACATTGTCATATATTTGATGTATGTCAATCCACTACACGTACTCTCTTTAATGCTCCAATTGTTCCATATTTGGGCACTGGGAGGCCCTTCAACTTGGGACACAAGTGGTACTTGATAGCCTCTTTGTTTTCTGATAGAGATATTACAATACTTCTTGTACATTTCCTGTCCCAGCCCTGGAATCAGTCATTTTTCTGAGGAATCTTAGTCCTCTTTAGTGGGAAGTTGTATTTAGAGGCCACAATCTAGCTGTCAGAGGTGCTTATTGCTACTGAGTTGGTCATTATTTCTAGGCTTTTCAGTGGACAAACTTAGGAAATACTTTCTCATTTGCTAAAGAAATTATACCAGGAATTCATACTGACATTTCCAATTCAAATTCAGGATTACAGGATTTTTACTTAACACCTTTAATTATGAAACTGTTCTTTTTTAACATACCAAAAATATTGGTTTCTGATTATTTTAACATCATTTGCTTATTCTTTTTAAGTTTTTATTTTATTTAAGTAATCTCTACACCCAACGTGGGGCTTGAACTTACAACCTCGAGATCAAGAGTCACGTGCTCTTCCAACTGAGCCAGCCAGGCGCCCCTAACATAATTACTTATTATATATATTATATACATATATAATATATATAATTGTTTCAGAATAGTAATACCAATACTATCACTAAAAATATTACTGAAAACAGTTTAAGATTTATTTGGAATTTGTTTTGACCTTAAGATACATTCCACCAGAGATACATAATCAAATTATTGTGTTTTCAAGTTATATGAAATAGGGGCGCCTGGGTGGCTCAGTTGGTTAAGCGTCCAGCTCTTGATTTTGGCTCAGGTCATGATCTCAGGGTCCTGGGGTCAAGCCCCAAGTCGACAGGCTCCCCGCTCAGCATGGAGTCTGCTTGCCTCCTTCTCCCTCTGCCCCTCTCCCTGCTTCCTCTCTCTCTCTCTCAAATAAATAAATCTTAAAAAAAATAAAGTTATGGGGCGCCTGGGTGGCTCAGTCGTTAAGCATCTGCCTTCGGCTCAGGTCATGATCCCAGGGTCCTGGGATAGAGTCCCACATTGGGCTCCCTGCTCAGCAGGAAGCCTGCTTCTCCCTCTCCCTCTGCCATTCCCTATGCTTGTGCTCTCTCACTCTCTCTCGCTCACTCTCTTGCTCTCTCTCTCTCTTTCAAATAAATAAACAAAATCTTAAAAAAAATAAAAAAGTTATATGAAATAATTTTCCTGTTCTCCCTTTTCTTACATAAAAGGTAGCAATGTATAAACATTTTCTGCACCCTGCTTTTTCCCCTTAATATATTCCTGAGATTTCTTTATAACAGCACACAGAAATAGTCCTCATTGCATGGGAGGATGCAGAGGAATTGATTCACTAATCCCCTATTGCTGGGCATGTGGTTGTGCTACTCTTTTGGGCCCCTATTGCAAGGGACTGAGACCTAGCCCTTCCTGCTCTTCGTCCCACATCAAGATCCCTGCAAATGCACAGCTCGAGTCTCTGCCGATGGGAGTCTAACGAGACTGGTCACTGTCAGAGCCAGGCTGGAATAGGAGTACTGAGCCACTGATGCCTGGGACCAGGAGGAGCAGCCCAGTTCCGCACCTTCTTTTACTCCCATGAATCACACTGGAGCAGAGGATATGATCGTCCCACCCCTTGCACTTTCATTTCAATTTCCTGCACCACCAAACTCAGATCCCGGAGTTGCACAGAGTTCACAGCCTAGATGGGCTCCGGGAAGCAACAGAAGCTGTGTGTGTGACGATGTCTAAGCTTGACATCTTTAGTAACAGCTCAGCCAGTCCTTCAGACAGTGAGTGAGCTGCTTCTAGGTGCCAGGTAGTGGTCTTAGGTAGGGGATGGGGGGGTGGGTAAGTCAGTGAATAAAACGCCTCCGCTCCTGGAGAGTGGACATGACACTGGCAGGGAGGGAGGAGACACACATTCAGTAAATACACAGTAAGTGAGATACGTATGTTCATTATACCATCTTGTAAGAGAGAAAGTGCCATGGTGAAAACAGAACAAAGTAAGGGAGACTGGACTGGAAGATGCAAGATGCAATTTTATTTTATTTATTTTTTCAAAGATTTTATTTATTTATTTGACAGAGAGACAGCAAGAGCAGGAACACAAGCAGGGGGAGCGGGAGAGGGAGAAGCAGGCCTCCCGGAGAGCAGGGAGCCCGATGTCGGGCTTGATCCCATGACTCTGGGATCATGACCTGAGCCGAAGGCAGACGCTTAACAACTGAGCCACCCAGGCACCCCGCAAGATGCAATTTTAACAGGGTGGCCAGAGCAGGCCTCATCGAGAAATCACCGGCAATCACTTATTTTCCGGGCAACTTTTTTTTTAATTACTCAAAAAAGCTTCATTTGTTTATTTAGCTTTCTGACTCTGTGATTGTGCCTTCCACACTTTGGCAATGATTTTCTGCTCCTCAATAAGGAAAGCATGCTTGATCCTGTCACGGACGTACTTAGCACACACGGAGCCACCACACGGCCCTACTGACGTGTTTTTTCATTTTAAGCAGCTTCCTAAGAACCTTAGGTCTCACAGCATGAACTCCTTGAAGCTGGCCTGGGCACGCACCCCGTGTGGATTTTGGTGCTTTCTCAACCTTCTTGAAAAGGTAAACAATTCTATTACCAGGGCTTAGAGACAGCATAGTTTGGTCAGAGGCTGTATTGTAGGGCAGCCTAGGACAGTATGTCAAACACTGGACCATTCTGAGAACCTCTTGACACCATCCCAGGAAGAGGAAACAGAAGCATTTGTGAGTCCCAAGGCCAGATGGGCAACTCCTTTGTGCAGCCACCATTGGTCAACTGTCCTTATCATTGCTACAATTAAACTGTCAGTATGGCAAATGTTAAGGTAATAATAAAGTGTCTTGGTGCCGCAGTTGTCTTGAGTTGTGTTGTTTTAGCAATGGCTTGAAAGAGGCATAGTATTTGTTTAGGGCTTAAAAAACCATTTTTGTGATCCAGAAACTTCTGTTGTTAAAAACTTTGATGCAACAGGACTTAAGGGGTGTTCGAAGTGGCCATTTCCACCATTTCTCCTACTTAGATCGGAAGAAGAATTTCAGCCTGGAAACTGCTTTCACCTTGAAAGGCATAATCAGGTCCTGGCTGGAGATGGCCGAGGGAGATGAAGCCTGGTTACATTATGACACACGTGTATTCAGCACTTTAGTCTTATCAAAGCATGTTCCCATGGCATCTCATGGGAACACCTCACTGATGGCTATAACAAACCCCACGTCCTGTAACAAGTCCACATCCTGGTCCTCCTTGAACAAATGCGGGACCTAAGAGGCAAAGGGTCCTATCTCTGCTCACGCAGTGGCTTGCAGGTAGAGCCAGACCAGAGCTTGGGTTTCTTACTTCTGGGGTCTGTGCTCCCTTATACCACCTCTCCAAACATAAAAGTAAGGTGTTTGGGTTCCTCTGGCCTTCCAGACAGGCAGGTTGCATAACACATAAGTGGGGAAAACCAAGCTTTGCTCTCATATCTGTTCTCACCCATGAGACCACCCTAAGTGGTTTTTCTCATCACAAAATCAATTAGATCTATAGTTAGGTTGCAGTCAACTTGCTCATTCTCTCATGTATGTGGCAAACTATGTGCCAGGGACCCTGCCATATGCTAGAGACACCAAGAGGAAAGACACTGGCCCCAACCTCAAGCACTTTATGGAGTCTTTAGAGGAGACCTACAGGAGGTAAACATGGAGTAAATGCTATAGTTGGGGGCCACAGGGCCTCACAGGAAAGGGGCACCCGGCCCACCTTCCTGCGTGGGGTCAGGGACAGCTCCGTAGAAGGCATGAAGTCTGAGCAGAATCCATAAAGATGAAAGGAATGTTTGAGTTGAGGAGAAAAGCTGGTGTAGGGGGAGAGCAGGAGGGAGCTGGACAGACAGCAAGGTCAGGCATGGACAGCTGAGTCGGGGGAGATCCAGAAAGGGCTTCTAAGCAGCCTGAATCTCAACCTACAGACAAGCTCCTAAGGCAGGGCTTTGAGCAAATAGACAATAAGATTAAGGCTGAACTGGTGTGGAGAAGAGAAAGATGTGAGGGCAGGCCCAGCTGGAGGCAGGGGGAGGAGCTGGGAGAACTGAATTCAGGCAGTGGTAGCCAGCACAGAGCTGGGGAAAGGCTCACCAGAAAGGAAGGAGGGCATACAAGTTGGAAAGGGGCAGAAGGCCTGGCTCTGAGCCTGGGCTCTCCAGTCATTGATTAGGGAACCCTGAACCACTGGTAATTACCTATTCCCTACCTGATTCACGGGGTGGTTGGAGAATAAAATGGGATTAAACTAGGAAGGAAAAGGTGCCCTGTGAACCCTACAGCACAGCAGGAATATGATGCCATTCACTCAACCCCAGCACTCTTACATCTGTAGACACCTCATCACTAGAAGCCTTAAAATTACTCTCACAGGCAGGATTCCTCTGCTCACTTAATTTCTCTAATGGCTGAATGGCCTTCAGTAAATATGGCCTTCCTTCTAAACCTGGCTTTCTTTTCTATAAAGCAAGAGCATTGAATTAGATGATTTCTAGGTCCTTTCCAGCTTGAAGTTCTGCAGTTTTGTCATCTTACTCATCTTGCGTGCCAATTTCCACAGTAATAATTATTTGTCAAATGAAAAATTATTGGGAGAAGAGTCATCAATAGGAGAAAAAAAGAAACTATGATGAGTGACTGACCCTGAAAACTAAGATGAAAAAGCGTGTGTTCTTTAAATGCCTCGAAGGGTCATATTTAACATGCTCTGTTCAAAGACCCAATAATAAAAATTTAAAGGTGTTTTCACCCAAAAATTACTGTTATGTATAACATCTCTGCTCCTAAAAGTTTAAATGATCATTGGCCTAGATATTTGCCCAAGAAAACTACCCAAGTATATAAATACTTGTAAAGGAATGTTCATACCAGCTTTATTTGTAATAAGCTAAACCTGGAAACAACCTAAACATACATCAACAGGTGAATGGATAAACCATTTATGATATATCCATAAAATGGAATACCACTCAACAATAAAAAGGACCAAACTTTTGATATATGCAAAGAAAAAAGGATGAATCTTAAAATCATATGCTGCAGGAAACCCCACAAAATGGGAAAAAAATATTTTCAAATCACGTATCTGCTAAGGATCTAGTATTCAGAATTTATAAAGGACCCTGACAATTTCACAAAAAAGATAAACAACTAAATTTAAAAATGGACAAAGGGCTTGAATATATATTTCTCTAAAGGAGATATACAAATAGTCTTCTTGCATATGAAAAGATGCTCAACATCATTAGTCATTATGGAAATACAAATCAAAATCACAATGACATGCCACTTTATACACACTAGGATGCCCACAATTTAAAAAAAAAAGTAAAATTACAAGTGTTGGCAAGGTTGTGGAGAAATAAGAACACTCATTCTTTACTGATGGGAATATAAAATGGTGCAGCTACTTTGGGAAACAGTTTGGAGGTTCCTCAATAAATTAAACACAGAATTACCATATGACTCAGCAATTCCACTCCCAGAAATATACCCAAAAGAATTAGAAACAGATATCCAAGGAAAAACTTGTACATAAATGTTCAGAGCAGCACTATTCACAATAGTTGAAAAGTAGAAAAAACCCAAATCCAACAACCGATGAATGGATAACAGTTGCCTGTCCAGACAATGGAATGTTACTCAGCAATAAAAAGGAATGAGGTACTAATACAGGCTACAACATGGATTAACCTTAACATCATGCTAGGGATGCCTCAGTCGGTTAAGCAGCCAACTCTTGATTTCGGCTCAGGTCATGATCTCAGGGTCCTGGGATCGAGCTCCAAGTTGGGCTCCATGCTCAGTGAAGAGACTGCTTCAGGATTTTCTCTCGCCCTCTGCCTCCCTCTCTGTCTCACAAATAAATAAATAAATCTTAAAAACAAACAACAACAACAACAAAACATACTAAGTGAAAGAAAATCTGATACAAAGGTCCACATATAGTATGGTTCCATCTATGTGAAATGTCCAGGATAAGCAAATCCATGTAGATAGAAAACAGATGAGTTGTTGTCAGGGGCCTGGGGGGGAGGAAGGAATGGAGAATACCTGCCTAATGGGGACAGGTTTTCCTTTTGGGATGATGCAAATGCCCTGGAACTAGATAGTGGTAATGGTTGCACAACATTTTGAATGTACTAAGTACTACTGAATTACACTTTAAAATAGCTAAAATGGTGGTGCCTGGTTGGCTCAGTCAGTAGAGCACATGACTCTTGATCTCAGGGTTGTGAGTTCAAGCCCCACATTGGGCATAGAGATTACTTTTAAAAAATAAAAATAAATCAAAAAAATAAAATAGCTAAAATAGTAAATGTTATGCTATGTGTATTTTTCACAATTTAAAAAATACAGATATTTCCTAAAAAATCATTATGTTGAGTGAAAGAAACCAGGTCAAAAACAACAAAAACAGCAACTATGATTACATTTGTATAAAATTCTAGAAAATGCAAAAACTCAAGTTACAGTGATGGAAAGCAGATCAGTAGCTACCTGGGAGGGAGGAGGGTTAAGGGGAATAGCGAAGGATAAATCATAAAAGGTATGAAAAAACTTTCAGGGGTAATAAAAATCTTTATTATCTTGATTATTTGAAGGATGCTTTAAACATGTAGAGCTCTGTGTATTTCAATTATACCTCTGTAAATTAAAAAAAGACAAAAAAAGTTTCAAAAATTATCACTGGATCTCTGAATTCTTAGACTGATTACATTTTTATCTGAAACACACTGAGAAACTCACTGTTTAAAGGATATTTACTGTAAAACCTTTCACAGGTCAAAAGCAAACAATCCTTTCCTAACTCACTGACTCTATTAAGTCTGGTTTCTGCATACAATGGTGTCTTAAGGCAAAAGGACACCTGTGACCAAGTCTGCTAAAACCATTCACCATATGTTTGCTGGAGACTAAGCGAGCTTGATGTTGCCACGTTTCAAGTCCGGAATTCTTCCTGCTATTTATAGGAACCTAGGATACTTTAATCATTGCTGAATCCTGGTTTTTTGAATTGGTTTAAAAATGGTGTGGTAGAACTGGGCAGACGCTCTCTTTGCAAATCAAACTATCATATCTGTTATGATTTTAGCACATCCTGAGAGGATTATAAGTGTTTATATACTCTCTGTGAACATCAGATTCAGGTCTGGCCTAACATGCATAACAAGCAGAGTAAGACAGCAAATCAAATGCCAGAGTCCGATTTGTTAATGGAATTTAAATTGGGATATGGATTTCACTTTAAACCAAAAGGCACACTTAAAGCTACAAGAAAAAAGGGAAAAAGAAACAAGAAAGAATGTTTCTAATTGGAATGTTTAGTTTAACTCAAATTCAATTTGACCTACTTCAGATTTATTTCAGCAATTTTTTCTATAATAGTTTCTTTGTAAATGATGGGTTTTCTTCTTTTAAAAAATATTTTTTTTATTTATTTGACAGAGAGAGATACAGCAAGAGAGGGAACACAAGCAGGGGGAGTGGGAGAGGGAGAAGCAGGCTTTCCGCTGAGGAGGGCGCCAGATGCGGGGCTGGATCCCAGGACCCCGGGATCGTGACCTGAGCCGAAGGCAGACACTGAACGACTGAGCCACCCAGGCGCCCCAATGATGGGTTTTCTATAAATTATTTTGAGGACACAGATATTTACATAGAGAGGATATGATCTTAATTTACAGAACATTCTCTCACCCAGCCTCATACCACCAGTTGTTTCGTAAATATTATTTTTCTTAGTTTTGTTGAGTCCCGGTAAGTTTCTGACTTGATTTCCTCACTTGTAAAATGAGGAGAATAACAGTACTTTCCTCACAGGATTACAGACTGATTAAATGGATTTAACATATACAAGGTGCTTAGAATAATAGGTGGCACCCAGGAAGCACCCAACGAATGTTAGTTGTTACTCATTTTATTATTGTTCCCTTTTACAGATGAGAACACTGAGGCTCCATGTTAGTTAGTGGTGGCAGAGCTGACTCTAGAACACAGAGCAGACTTACTCTTGATTCTTTTCACTACTCCACACCACTCTCCGCACCCATACATATTTTGTGCATGAATATAAGAGTACCAATCTGGAAGAGGCAAAAATAGCTATGTAATTAAATCTAAAAAGCATGAACAAACCAGTAGTCACAGACCAGCTCCAGGACTCACCCAGTTTAGGCTCCAGGGCAAGTCATCAGTCATTTTTAAAGTCCGCTTCATAGAGTGATTTTGAAAAGGAAGATAAAAGGTTTCTGCGAAGAGTTGACTTAGCTTCAAGAGGATGCCTAAAACGTTGTGTGAGCTAGCAAAAATTATATTAGCATCCATTCATGCTATTAGCATGAAAAGGGACATTAAATAGTACTGCAGCCCGTGACAAAATGCCTGCCACAGAGGTTAAGTGGGAAGTGGCTGGCCCATCAGTTAGGTTCCTAGCAAGTCAGGATTAGAAAAGTCCAGAGTCTCCAATAATATCCAGGGGCTGGTACAATGCACACGTATTTGCAAGGCCAACTGATTTAAACTACATGTCCAAACTAATCCATTCTAAAGTAATATTAATTTATCATTTCAGTTCCACATTTCATTGAAGGGGCTTTTTAAAAATATGGTCAAATTAAAAAATAAAACCATGAGGGGCACCTGGCTGGCTCAGTCTGTAGAGCACATGATTCTTGATCTTGGGGTCACGAGTTCAAGCCCACATTGGACGTAGAGCTTACTTAAAAAAATAAATAAAATATATTTTTTTAAAAAGATAAATCCACGAGGTGAAAGTTTGTTGGGGAACAGTATATTCAGAGCATTTCACAGTATCTCATTACTCATACTGTGAGTATTCTCTAATCACAAAGAGAAAAATGTCCCGTTACAATAGGGAGGTCTGGAGGTGACCTCGTTAACCAACAGATCAAACTGAAGGGACACACAGCGCCCATTGCAGATCCTGGCCAAAACGCTTAACCTAAATCTGGTCATGAGGAAATAATACACATATCCAGATCATGGCTCATTCTACAAGACAACTAGCCTGGAATCTTTCGTCATGAAGAACAGAAAAAGGTGGGTACAGTCGCTAATTTTAAAAAGACATCATAAACAAATGCACTTGTGAATCTGAGCCAGGGGGTTTTAAAAAGAGCTACTGGGAGACATTTTTCTGACAAATGGAAAAAGTTAAAAATCTAGGCTCATTAGATAAAATTATTTAAGATTAATTTCCTTCAAATAACAGAACTACAGTTATGCAACTTACTTTCAAATAGTTCAGGGACAAAAAAAAAAATGTGATGCCCGGCTTGTTTGGCAGGATGGAACAGGGCATAAGATGCTCTGGAGAGGCCAGTCTACTGCCACTTACAGAAAAACCTACGGGCGGGAGGTAATGGGGAGGCGATAACATACCTAAGGATGTTATTCAAGTCCCTCTGGGGGATCTGAGCTGACTTGAGCCAGTTGATAAATGGAGAGTTTACGAATGTTCTCCATTTCTCCCTTCCCCAACTCCAGGCACACAAAAGGGAAGCCTAGCAGAAAATGCAATAGACAGAGAGGTGAGGATTCCTACAACCTACCACTCTCCTTGCTATGTGACCTTGAATAATTCACTTGACTTCTCTGATGCTCACTTGCCTTCCCTAGAAAAACAGGAAGTCTGGGCTAAAGCAGCCCTCAGATGCCTTCCAGGCCTAAAGTCTAAGACACAAAAGGGCAGTTCTGTGTTAAAGATAGTGTAATGCCAATATGAAATGTCTATTCCTAGTTTCGTTTAAAAATAGTTTTATTTTCTCTGATTATAAAATTAATACATACTCACTGAAAAAAAAAGTAGAAAGTATAAAAAAAAAACCCCAAAACCCTATAATTGAATCACCTATAGTTAGAACTACTGTTAGCATCTTTATATTTGTTCTTTAAGTGCTTTTCCGGAATTGCGAGCTCCCACACACATCCCCGTACATTTTTTTTAAATGTGAGATTCCTGGTATACATGCTGTTTGTCATTTTTAGTTTAGTTAACAATACTATAATTCCCTATTATTTTATGTTCCATATTAATAAATATAAGATAACGAAATTACATGCAGTTTATTTTCCCAACTGGAAAACTTTCACATGGTTTCTAATTTGTTACTCTTCTAGACAATGCTGCAATAACTATCCTTATGTTCATCCTCATTATGTATTTACCCTAAGCCTACAAATCAAGATTGAATCACACAGCTCATTCCCTTTCTATGCAGAAGGTTAAAAAAAATATCTTCTCAGGTACCAAATAAAGGCTCTCCGTAAGGGCAGTCTATGGATGACGCTGCTAGTGCTGAGGAGACCCAGTCCGTGGGAGGGTCTGCAAACAACGGTTGGTCTCTTCAAGGAGGCCACACAGAAACCTGAGGCTCAGCTTTTGGACACCCATGATCTCTCCGCAAAGTGTTTTTTCGGCCGCAAGGTCCGGGCAAGTATCTGCCCCCCAGGCTGCCCAAGGCCCGCGCTACAGGGTTGCCGACTCTGACTCCCAGACCGCGCAGCCGGGGCCCCAAAAGCCACTCGCCCATCCTGTTTACGGTTCGTGCTTCTGAAAACAATACCATCGCCAAACACGGTCCCACCAAACTGTGCTGAATACAATCCAACTTAGACAAATGAAAATAATTGCATCTGCCTCCTGCATTGAAAACTCTACTTGCAAACTCGAGTATTCACTTTTTGCAAACTCGAGGAGTCACTTCAACCTTCCCAAGTAATTAACATTCCAAAATTACTGTTTTTCTTTTTAAAAATGTCTAGTGATCAGCAAACAGCATAAAATGTTTGTCTTTTCACTGACATCTCTACTTTTCTGACATAAGTTTTTTAAGATTTTATTTATTTATTTGACAGAGAGAGAGAGAGAGACACAGCGAGAGCAGGAACACAAGCAGGGGGAGTGGGAGAGGGAGAAGCAGGCTTCCTGTGGAGCAGGGAGCCCGATGTAGGACTCGATCTCAGGACTCTGGGATCATGACCTGAGCCAAAGGCAGACGCTTAATGACTGAGCCACCCAGGCGCCCCTCTGACTTAAAATTGTAACACTGATCCAAATATGCTTTGCAAATATTAGCGGAAGCATTTAATTCCCTTTATAATCATTGCTGTTTTCATGTGTGAGCAGTCTCACAAGCATGTACCTATACCCATGGCTAAAATGTAACTGATAAGGGATATATTCTGTATCAGATGTATAGGAGAGGGGAGGCATTCTACATTGATGATAATTCAGCAATATTCCTGGAGAGTCACATAATTTTATTCTTGGAAGAGACTGCCATTGATCATTTCCAATCCCTGGACAGGCTGAATTAAGAAGGTTAATGGGCTTGTCCAGGGCACTCGCTGCCAGTCCAGGGTTTTCTTTTCAGCTCTGACCCTCTCACTCCCAGTCCAGGGTTTTCTTTTCAGCTCTGACCCTCTTCATCAGAGACCCAATAATTAATTTAGAGCAAGGATGTGCATTTTACACCAGGCAGATCCTAGATCATTTTATTCATTAACAAATTCAAAGTAAGCTAAAGGAAGTAACTCAGTGGAATTAAAACCTCTTTAAAATACTGTATAGATTACCTTGTCTACTCCTTTAGCTTCGTGATGTTGGAGGTCAGGTTTAAAGGCGGATCTAATAAGAGTCAAAAACATATTTGGGAGACAACCTACAGACAAGCTGCAAAATTGGAGAAGTATTTTAAGATGTCCAGCCCACCGTGAGTGGAGGTTTCCAGGTTCAGGCTGGAAGTGGCACCTGAGAACTGATGGGTCATTACCATGATGGGGAAAAAGCAGGTGCCTAGAAAGGGCAGCAGCAAAGGGCCCTGGTGCATCCTTAAAGCTAATACCCACATTAAAGAAGGGAAACGTGGCGTAAAGACTATCTTCATGGCGTGACAACCACGCTTAAACACATGCATGACCCCCGGCCTCTTGTTTTTGAACACATGGAAAGATTTATTGGCCAAACTGAACTGCAAGTTATTAACACATCCTCATGCAAGTTGTTTAACGGCTCCTTTTGCTCATAAAGTACAGTCACATGAATATGTACCATCTCCCCGACAGAGGTACTGTCAGCGAGTTGGAAAAGTTGCCTTGTAAACCATCAGGGGACTTATTTATAAAATCCAGCAGGAACTGTAGGAAAGAGGAAGATCAATTAACTTGGCTGTAACTTCTGCCACTGTAAAGACTTTATCATATTAGATAGAAATACATGTCATATCCAAAATACTGGGTGGGGGGGAGGCTTCCCTTCCACCTCCTCCTCAAACAGTGGACAGTGCTGACTTGTACCCAAATTTGCTGCCTGTAAGTGTTAAAGACTGAAAGCTTAGTTGGGTGGAATTTAAAGTGACCACCCATTGAGCCAGGCAAAATATCAGCCTACCAACAATACCACCAATAGCCCATAGGTGGTGTTGGAAGCCAAATTCACATTCCTGATTCAAAAATGTGCCTTTTTATTTTTTATTTTCTTTAAAGATTTTATTTATTTATTAGAGAGCGAGCGAGAGAGAAACAGCACGAGAGGGGCGAGAGTCAGAGGGAGAAGCAGGCTCCCCACTGAGCTGGGAGCCCGATGTGGGGACTCGATCCCAAGACTCCGGGATCATGACCTGAGCTGAAGGCAGTCGCTCAACCAACTGAGCCACCCAGGCGCCCAAAAATGTGCCTTTTTAATAAAAGTTAGGATTCACAGTCTTCCCACTGGCGGGAACAAGCAATAGTAGGCTTCCAGTTTATCACACATATCAGGCAAGATCCAGCCAGCTTCATTAACCAGAAAGGGAATTGTCATTTGCTCCCTTGTACAAACCACTTATTACGGTCTTTGCCCTGATTCTGGAATACGGGTCATTTTACTTTCTGTAAAACTTTTCAATGCACTAATTCTAAATACAGCTACCAGTCACTGACACCAGCTGTGGATCCACAGCAACCTTCCCTATTAAATATACAAGATCATATCAGTTAGACCATCCTAAACAAGATAATTACTGTGGCAGGAAATAAAAATCAGATTAAGTGGGATTTTGTGACACAGGAGACCCCTTCAAGCTTCTGTCTGGCAGGGGGACCAGGGTGGAGAAAGGGAGAGGGGTGCCCTGCCTCCCAGTATCTGTCTGGAGTTTTAAGTCCACTTTCTCAAGCTTCTTCCATTCTTGCTTTCCGTGTTTAGTTCAGTCCATTTTAATTCTATCCCTCAGCTAGACCCCAGTTCCTAACATTTTTTAGATTCTTGTTTATTGGTGCTGTGAATTAAACTATACTGGCTTGTTTACTTAAGGATTAGCTGTTATGGGCAGGGAAGAAATATTAGTTTAACTGGAATCAAGAAACCTGCAGCCACAAGAAAAATAAATCAGAGAAAGAGAGAGACACTAGAAAATGTGGGCTCATTTCACTGCAAGTCAAGCCTGGTGGGGTTTTTCCCCCTGGTGACTATAAGGACAGGCAAAGAGATCTTAACAGATCAGAATTCATTCCAACAGACACATCTGGGCTTTTAAAATTATTAATCTGACAAACTGCTAAGGAGGTAACCAAAGAATAAGTAGACAGAAGAATAAAATGGGTGATAATTTTTTTCTTCCCGCCCCCCCAGCACTGGCATTAGAACAGCTCTGTGTTCACCATATGTATAGCCATTTACCATGACTAATGGGAATAACGTACTACATCTCATAATACTGATATCTTTGGCAATTTGAAAAAAAACTCATAACTGCATGGCTACACTTGCTATCTAAAAATACTTATCACAGAAACTCTAAGGCAAAATTTTTTAAGGAAAAAAAATACCTTTCTAGAGAAGCAAAGAAACTTTTCAGAATGCAAAGAAAAGAACCCACTCTCTCTCCTTCCCTGTCTTGGGTAAACACTTAATCCTCTCAGACGCTTTCTCCTGCTGAAAACTTGTCCAACGTGCAGCTTAAGATTGTGTTCAAAATTTTCAAAATTCTTTCTACAAGTGTACCCTTGTTTTCCCTAAAAATGGACTCAAACTGATGTTAGAAACTGGCACAGATGTTAGAAATTCCATCCTCTTTCCAGAAATGACCAAGTATGAGTGTGAGGTAATGTCCGTTTTGGGAAAATTCTTATTTCCTCCCCGATCCTGGATGTCAGCATGCCCATCAAAGTGCATGGACATCCTACACAGCTTGCCTCCACGTTGTTCCCTGAAAGTCACATGGAGCTCCCTCCAAATGCAGAATGTCTGTAAAATTATCTGCAAGCATAATAACTACTTGTAACATTTTCTACACTGAATCAGAGGAGCCTTTGCTCTAAAAACAGTCAGCCCATGTCCTAATGCAATGCAGAAAACTATAACCTTAAGAAATCAAAGTTGGATTTATATCCTCCTAAGTCATGAACACGTGCAGGTGACACTCGCTATCAAATTCTAAACCAAAACCTTTTCTATTTTTATAGTTGATCTTTATTCATTGCTTATCAAAATAATCTGGAAAGGAAATAAAATAACTCACCTATACTCAAATGCACAATCTCATATCATGTAATAGATAGTAATACTTTGCCGCAAGTCAAATAATTTAGGAAAATCACCTATGTGTTCGCCTCACAAAAGGTGTGTGTGCTTGTTTGGTTAATTTTCACCATGAGTAGTAACACTTTGTAGTTGCATCTGACAACTGACTTCAATATTTCACACAGAATTGACTGACTCTATTTCCATTTGGAAGAAAATTTTAAAATTTACAACCTAAATTTTCATTTCTGCTGTTCATCAAGGTTAATAAATAACTCCTCGTGAATCAAGAATTAGGTTTGATTTGAAAGCACAAAATTAAAACAAAATACTTTTGGAAATAAAATATTGTGAATGTTTAAGGAGATAAGTCCTTATAAAACTTTCACCAGCACTCATCAGTCAATGTTGTTTTACTTCTGCTAATATATATATTTTAAGTCATCAAATTATTCTGATTTCCTAAGCTCATTCTAAATCTCCTCTTAAGTTATTTATATTTATTTATATTATTTTATATTTTGTATTGCCCACATGGTTTACACAATGCTTTACATCTTACCCAATAATATCTTCACATTGGCCAACTCAGAGAAGACAAGTTTAAAACAAAGATCTGACAAAATACTAGTTATATGTCTAAACATGGCTGATAATCTTTATAGGTGATGCTAATATCGGCCAGGAGTCAGGGGTTAATATTAGCAGAAAGGTCATGGGCGATTCTTTACTGAAACTAAGAATGCAGTAACAAGAAAATTAAGTATACCGGAGTAGAACAAAAGTACTCTACCAAAATTAACTTTTGATGCATTTTTCCTGAGTACCGAGACTGGCATCCATAAAGCAAATATCAAAATCAGTCTCATTATTCGTCGTCATACTTCATGTAGTTTAGCTACTTAAATGTAGTATACAGCAGTTCTCCCAAGGCCAAATATGACACACATTAACAGGAACAGGCTTTTATTATGATCATGACTATTATTTTATCATAGTCCTTGACTTTATCCAAAATGCAAGCCGATATAAATGAAAACCATTAATAAGGACATTAAGAAGTGAAAACAATTCTCGTAATCCTTAAACACTATGCACATGAAAAAGATTGATATCTTCATTTTGAAAGAGTTCAAAACTTCTCCTCTTACGAATTATATAATGACCTCATTAAAATAGCTAGAATAAACAAAGGTTCCCCAATAAAATGTATTTAATATGTGATCCACTGGAGAAGAATTTTATCCAAAGCTCTAGCTCACAAAATTCTCAATCAAAATGTAGGCAATTGATTCTGCAGCTGAGGGCAATCTCCCCCCTAGGTTTTCTCAAAGATGGCTGATGCAAACAGCACCTCATAACTACATTAAAAATGGTTGCTCAGATTAAATTATGCAAACGTAGTTTCAAAATAACCTGCTCAAGTTTCAGCGCATTGAAGATGGACCTGCAAAACATTTGCCATGTTATGCCTGGTTCCAGCGCAGTTTCAGTGGGTTCTGAGGGGACCAAACCCCAAATCATCCTTATAAAGAACATTTTTGAAACATAAGTGCACAAACATCCAATTCCATGGGCACATTCACCGGCCTTCAACGTGGCCTCTGAACACTGATTTGTCACCAATGCAAAACGAGGCAGAGCCATCAGGCGCTTCTTGAAGTCCCCATTCTGGGCTATTCGCAGAAGGGGACATCTTTGAAAAGCTCTTATCTACTAAAGTAAGATATTCCAGAGATAGAATTTTCAAAATGGGGCTAACAGGGTAAATCAGACACCTATCTACAAAGATATTTCTGTGAACATAAAATTCCTAGCTTTTTACTAATTAAAAGTAAATGACAGGAAAATGCATGGTGATTACAGTACCAAAGCAAACTCAATAAATTTAATGGGTAGCCTAATCTCAAGCCCCAAAACACTGGCCTGGTAGCACATTAGATGTTTTCCAATTAGTAATTGGTCAATTAGTTTTTTTTTTTTAAGTAAAGAAACTTTAGGTTTTAAATATATTTTTCTCTGTTAGTTTATATTTATATCAAGAACTAAAGATACATTTTAAGTAATGATGTACTTAAACTGTCCATCATATTTAGTTAAATCTTAGCTTAAATAATTTGCAAAACAATAGGAACAAAATAATCTAAATTGTTTCCATGTTCAAGTAGTTAGCAGCTTGTTAGTAGTTGAAAGTCAGATAAAATCGAATTAAAGCAGAAAGTTGTCACAAATGGAAACTTTAGCAGTCCACCAGTCAAAAAAGGGGAACCATTTTGTTCAGAAATATGCCGGCGTTTTTTAATGTGAAACTTGAATTTTCACTATTCTTTCTAAAGTCAGTCTTTAAAGCAGTATTTAAGTGCCATTTACTTCCACTTACAACCCATCACTGGTTATTTCTCTTACTGCATTTTCAAACGTTTACGTAACTCAAAGCATCAATACAGCAGCGCTGGGACCACCCCCCCCCCCACCCCGGCAAATACGGTTGATTTTGCTGTACTTAGTGCCTTTCTCCAGCACCGTCAGTTTCACCCACGCATTCATCATTCAGACCTTCCTACACTTTCTTAAACCGGTCTTGACTTCAGTACGAGCTGAGGGAAGCCTTCAGGAGAATAAAGATCCTTCAAAAACCAACCTTCTAGGCCTTAAACTATCAAACAAAATCTCGAAAGAACCAACAAAACATCCCTGTTTTACTGTTACGCCCCCCAAAATGGGCTGAAAGACCTTCTAGGAGCCTGTTGACCATCCCGACGTACTCAGGAGTTGGGAAGCCAAGCTCGGTAAGATTCGCACAGCACCAGAATCAAGATGGTAACATTCATGAAAAACGGTGGCGCGGCTAAGAACTCTTCCTCGCAAGGGCCTCCTTGAAAAGCGTAGACACTTCTTTCGGGGCAAAGCAAAATGTGCTGTTTACAAACCCTCACCATCCTTTCCACCCAATGCTACCGGCTGACTACTCCAGGGGCACCATGGCCCGTGGTGGTCTTTTCCTTACACACCCTCACGGGCGCGCACACACTCACACCGGCTCTCCACACATTCCTGCGGCCTCTGGGACCGGAAAGATGAACCATACTCTCTGGGCCATTTTCCCCCAGTTTGAGCTACTTTAGCTCAAAATATCCAGTAACGTCGCTGAAGAAAAAGGGGATAAGGAAAAACAAAATCATTTTCCCCAAATAACTTGGCTTCCCTGTCCCCAACCTCACGAACAGCCAGAATGACACCGATCTGCCGAGGGAGGACAAGAAAACTTCAAACGCAAGGCGGCCGCGCGGAGCTCAGCAGCGACGGGAGAGATGAAGCCACGGAGCGGGGTGCCCGAGGCGTGTCCCCCAAGCCCACCCGGGATCCCCTCTCCGCTTTCCCCCCCTCTTACTTTTGGATGATCTGCGGTAGGCCGGCTGGGGGCGGCGGCGGCGGCGGCTGCATCCCTCTCGGGCCTGGGGGAGCGGGGGGCGCCGGAGCACCCGGCACGCTGCGGGCATCTCTGTCCGGTTGCTCGGAGCCGCTGGGATCCGCGTCCTGGCTCATGGCTGCGGCCAACACCATGTGAGCCGACACCGGCCCCAGGCTCGAGGCGAGAGAGCGCGCGCAAAGGGCGGCCCCGGGGCACGGGCGCTCACTGGCCGGGGTCCCCGTGCCCAGTCCCCTCGTCCTTCCCGGTGGCGCGGGGAGGAGACGCGAGGGGCGGGGAGGAGGCAGTCCCGGCGGCGCCGCCTGCTCCTCCTCCTCCTCCGGCAGCTCCCGCCAGCCCCGCCGGGCCACGCGGGGGCGGGGGCCAGGGGGCGTCTCCCGTCCGGCGGGAGCCGCGGGGGCCCCCGGGGGCTGCTCGGCGCCGGGGTGGTCCGGGGAGCTCTGCCCGCCGACCCCGAGCGCAGCGAGCGAAGAGGCAGCTTGGCGCACGGCACCCGCCGCCGTGCGCTCTCAGGGTCCCCGGCCCGGCTCTCCGCAGCGCAGCGCAACTGCGTGAGGCGGCGAGACGCGCACCAACTGGCGGCAGCCCGCGGGGCTCTCGCCTCTCAGCGGAGCCGGGCGGCCTCGGGCTTGTCCCCGGGGACCGCGCGCGCCACTCCGCGCGCTCCTGCCGAGAGGGGCGGACAGGGCGCGCCCGGGGCGTCCGCGCGCATCCCCAATGCGAAGTGAGCGGGCTTGGCACCTTCCCGCGTCTGGAGCCTCGCCAGCGCCACTCTTGGCTGAAGGGCCCGACCCGGCGGGGGGAAAAGCCCGGACCCTCCCCCAGTTCGGGGGGACCTGTTACCCCGGGTCTTAGATGACCAGGCCGGAGGGCTCTCCAAATTGGCAGTTCCAGCTGCAGATTTCAGGGGTCTCCAGAAGTAGCCGGTGGGGCCGCCGTGGTTTCTCTTCATTTTTCTCTCTTCTCTAAAAGACCCGCTACGATCCCGGGAGTGCAAAGACAAAACCAAGCAGACGTTTTATTCTTATTTATTGGCGAGATCTTAGTGGACACGTAAAGGATGAAAAGGAGAGAGTTCACCTACATCGCGCCGCCACCGTCACCGCTTCTGCAGTTCGGTTCGCTGTCGGAGCGCAGGTGTGCGCCAGTTCACCCGCACACACCAGCTCGCAGCTGTGGACGCAGGCTCTTGCGTTGAGGACCTACCCCTCAAGGTGCAGCTTAATGTTCTGGCAGCGGGTGGAGGTCTGGGGAGGCACCTGGTGGCGCAAAAACATCTAGGAGCTGGGCAAAGCTCACGGAGGGTAGTTATCCAGAAGATTCTTACCGTGCGTTGGGCGCACTAGCTTTCTAAATCCTGACATTGGCCGCCCCGGGGAAACAAGGAAAAAGCATCCTTTGGGTACCTTGGAAGCCAGAGCGCAGGCCAGGGTGCCCCGTGGTCTGGAAAGAAGTTTGCCGGGGGTCTCAAAAGCCCACGCCTCGTCCTCCCGCAGCCACACGAAGGAACATTCTGGGGATGGGTTTTCTGGAACACGGCAACTAACGGAATTCCCTGAATGATGCTTTCTTCTCTCCCCAGACTGTGAGTTTCTGTCAACTTCCCCTCCAGGCTCAGGAAACTAAGCCTCCCTTGCTTTCTGCCATCCTACCTAGATCTTTACCTCTCCTTCCCTCTCTTTCCTACAGATAAAAATGTCCTATCCACTTTCCATTCCTTCCTTTCTCTCTCCCTCCTTCTCCTACAAATAAAATGATATGCCAATTCCTTGTATTAATAAATATCGTCAAAATTCATAAAAATTGAGTCTCACCAAAAACCCAGGTAACAAGGTATTGATTCCGGTCTCCATTTCACAAATGAGGAGGCGTTAGGGGGATTTGTCCCACAGTACATGGCTAGTAAGAGGCCATCCCAAAAAGAGTCTTCTGAGGCTGAGGTAAGGTTAGTTCATTATCTCTGGTTTCTTTCTTTCTTCTTTCTTTTTTTAAGACATTATTTATTTATTTGAGAGGGAGGAAGAGAGCATGAGGGGAGGGAGAGAGGCAGATGGAGAGGGAGAGGCAAACTCCCCATTGAGCAGGGGATCCTGCTCCCTGCAGGAGGGGGTCCTCCCGCCCAGGACCCTGGGATCAGACCTCAGTTAACCAACTGAGCCACCCAGGCGCCCCTATTGTTTCTGGTTTCTATCACTAAAGTCCTGACTACGGTTTCCATAACACTCCATCTTCCACTGCCCCCCTCCCCAACCCCACCTTGGTGGAAGGAATTACCTGAAATTAACATTGCAATTCTACCAGAAACGCAAGTTAAAACTTTCCATATGCTGTCATTAAAATGTCCTTCTGAGAATCCCCCAAAAGGGATGTGTAGTCAAAAAGACAAACCCGAGTTTACCAATGGAGTGATCCAACATCTGAATGTCAGTTACCAAATATGGAAATTGGGAGTGATGAGACCTGGCTTGCACAGTCCATAACGGGCTTAGGGGTCATGTATCTTGTATATTTGGTGCGGGAAGTATCAATCCAGCAGTTATTTTTTTTTTTTTTAAGATTTATTTATTTGACAGAGAGAGACACAGCGAGAGAGGGAACACAAGCAGGGGGAGTGGGAGAGGGAGAAGCAGGCTTCCCGCGGAGCAGGGAGCCCTACGCGGGGCTCGATCCCAGGACCCTGGGATCATGACCTGAGCCGAAGGCAGACGCTTAACGACTGAGCCACCCAGGCGCCCCTCAATCCAGCAGTTATTACAAACATGATCCCTTACGTTCCAACCTTACCGCCAAACAGAAAAACAGATCTCAAACTTCGGGAAGCTGAGTGTCCAGGAGTCATACTATTGATACAACCATAACCATCCCTGTAACTCTTTTATTGGCAAAAAAAGAGAGACCATGTTATATGAATGCAGCTCTCCACATCTCAAAAATAATGTATTAGCCTATGTGACAAAATAATAACAGTGAATACATCTAAGTATTCATTGGGCTTTTCTTTGCATCCTTTCTGTAAATTTGAAATTTTGAACCTAAAAAATTTTTAATTAATAATTCACAAGGTGTTTTTCAGAAATCCCATTTAGAGCCTAATATTTGCAATTTGTATGTTATATCGTATCAGAAGTTTGAATTGAAGCAGATGCACACCAAGAGGGAAACACTGTAACAAAAACCCAAAGCTTGTTCATGTTCTACCTCCAATCCCCAAATAATGTTGTCCAGGATAGCAGCAAATGAGCATTTCCACTTCGCAAATCAAACATTTAAGTGTATTAAGCAGTTCCGATGAAAAATATTTTTAATTTACGTTTTCTCACTTCTTTCCTGGAAGAATGAAAGAGATCCCCAGCTGGAGTTACAGCCATTTAAGAAACCCTAGCAGTCTTGCTTTTGTCTGCCCTGTGCCCTGACCACCCCCACCACACCAGGGCGCGATCACAGTTACCAAAGTGAAAAAAGGACTGTGTGAGTCACCTTGACAAATGGAGAGCATGACTGGGAGATGAGGGCTGCTAACATTTCTCTTTGTTCCACTCTGCGGAAGCATCCTGTCCCTCCTGATCTGCCAGTAAGCTAGGATCAGACAGTGAGACATTTTGCTGTCTATGAATATATTGAATATTTAACAGGGGTCAGCTGCTAAGTGCTTTCATAGATTCGTACTTCACACTCACGATAACGCATGAAGTAGTTACTGTTATCCATGTTTTAGAACTGAGAAAACTGAGGCTTCGACGGCTGCAAGAACTTGCCCCCGCTCATCTGGCTTCTAAGGGGCAGAAGCAGGACTGCAGGTAGGTGGATCTGGCCCCAAACTTGTCTCTGCTGCCTCAGTGACAGATGTGGAGCTGAGATTCCACCCGCCTTCTTTTGCCGTGATGCTGCCTGTCTCTGCCAGTCCGTTTAAATTGCCATCTGCGTGGTGGCTCAATTCCCCACTCACATTTCTCCAGATCAGCAAATGAATGGGAAGGATCCAAATAAAATTCAAAGAAATTAAGCAGGGTGGCAAGGTAGTAGTAAGGCGAGGGAAATAGAACCCAGGTCTCTGTTATGAGTCGGGTCCTTCTCAAACCTGCCAGGGACTCTAGCACTCTGGCTTGCTTCCTAATATTAATCAATGTTTACTGGGCTCCAGACACTAGTTTTAGGAGGTTTTTCATGCTTTATCTCATTTAATATCACCCTTTTGTAGACAGAGAACCTTGATGAACCTGTAGCCAAGGTCACTGGGATAATAAACAGTGGAGCTAATCTTCAGACCCTGGTCCAAGTCCCTGCAGCCTCCCTGTCCTCTGTTCAAAGGGGAACTAGCCCACTTCTCCGTGGTGATTGTAAACATTCATCTTTGCAGATAAGATCACTTAATATGTACGGCTACACCACATGTCTATTATTACGGTTATTTTTTAATAACGGTTTACTTACTAGATTGTAAAGTGTGATAATTTTCACTCAGAGCTGGTGAATCTGCAGAACACAGACATTCTCATACACTATGGGTCAAAATGTCAGTTGCTACAACCCCTTTGGAGGTGAGTTGATACCAACCACTAAAATTGCATAGGGGAGCCTGGGTGGCTCAGTCAGTTAAGTATCTGACTCTTGACTCCGGCTCAGGATCCTATGGGTTTATGTGTAGCAACAACCAAAGCCCCAGGTACAAGGGAGTTTATTGTGGCATTGTTCAAAATAGCAAAAACTGGAAACAACCATAGTGTCAAGCAGTGGGGGACTGGCTACATCAAGGGTGGTCCCTACATACAAGGGAATACAATATAGACCTTAAAAAACAAGGGGCAAATCTACGTGGACTGCTCGGGAGAAATTTCCAAGATGTGTTACTAAGGAGAAAATTTAAGTTCCACAACAGTATGATTCAATGTATATAAAATCAAAGATCAGGGCGCCTGGGTGGCTCAGTTGGTTAAGCAACTGCCTTCAGCTCAGGTCATGATCCTGGAGTCCCAGGATCGAGTCCCACATCGGGCGAGCAGGGAGCCTGCTTCTCCCTCTGACCCTCCCCTGTCTCATGCTCTCTCTCTCATTCTCTCTCTCAAATAAATAAATAAAAAACAAATAAAATCTAAAAAAATTAAAATAAAAGAAAAAATAAAATCAAAGGTTATAAAATATTTATAGAAAATTATATAAGAAATTTATTATTAACCCAGTAATAACCTCTGGAAATTGGGACGGGACAGGAACTTTATCCTTTTGTGATTTTTTTATATTGTTTGAATATTTGAAATAAAATTTTATTGTAACATATGTATGGTTTGAAATTTTTTTACCCTGAACACGTGCTATTTTTTATTAACTAACAACAAAATCTAATTATTTATTTCTTCAACTAGTAATTCTTAACACTTAGCACATTAATAGGGTATTTATTTTTAAAGCAAAAGTTCATCTGGAAGATGAAGAAGAAACACTCTGGACAATGTATCATCCAGAATTGCTTTTTGATATCCTAACACCCCAGTTAGAGATAGTTGAATAATTAACTTACTAAGTTGCTAGCAGTCGTGTTGCTACAGTTACAATTTACTAGTTTGACAGTTATGGATAAATATTAATCAACCTATCTATGTTAGTCACAACATGTTAACTGCTATCTGGGGGTTAACGATCACAGTTATTACATTTGGTTTTTTGTTGTTGTTTTTGTTGCTTTGTTTTGTTTTGGTTTGGTTTTTTGAGTATTATTCTATGCCAGGCTGTCTTAAGCACACACTATTTCTCATTTAATCCTTACAACCACCTTCCTTACCAGGTGGTTGTTTTTATGCCCATTTTACAGATAAGAAAACTAAGGCTCAAAGAAGGTCATCCACCTGGCCAGCTATTAAGTGGAGGGGCTGCAGATATAATCCTGGTCTTCATTCCTCCTGGGATTGAGCTTTTAACTACTCCACGTGGTGGCATGGGTGCTTCTCGGTGTAATGGGCTTTTGAGACCAGATGCTCCTCCACTAAATCCTGGCCGGATATCTCCAATATCTGTCTCTAATATCTCTCTCTCTTCGGTCTCTCTCTCTCCACAGGACCTGACTTCTCTTTTCCATCCCCCCCACCCCCCTGAGCTTTATCTCTATGCTGGTGCTTCTCTCAGAGCTACAGCATAATCTTTTACTTGAATTTGCAGGAATTCCTTGGAATCCTTATACATGTTTTCAAACAATCATAAAATAAAATCCTGTGCTGGCTTCACGAAGGATTACCTCTCTGAAAACCCAGGAGAGGCAGTGGCTGAAGGATGCTGTTTAAAAATAATATGGTTACTCATGGAACTGGATTCACATTTGAATTTGAAGGAGACAGTCAGGGAACTTTAGCTGAGGAAAAGTGAGGACATGACCCAGGAGGTTCTTTTCTGCCTAACAACTCGCAGAGCATGTCCCTCATTGGCTGCGAGGAAAGGCTTAGCCTCCATCTTGCTGGTGGTGGGTTTACCATCTCAGCCCCTTGTCTTCTAATGAGCTGCACAGGTGTTGTGTTATAATCCATGTAGCAGGTGACTGGGAGTCAGAAAATCCAAGTTCTGGACCACAAGGTGTATCTATCATCCCTAAACAGAAACGCAGTTGTCCCAAACCAGGAATGACATCAGCATCTTCGCCTCCCCTAAAAGCATGGCTGCCCCAAGCTCAGGTGCCTTCAGCTCTGTCCTTCCACCACTTGTTCAGTACCTGGCCACAAAGCAACACTGTGGATTGAGTAGGGCAGGGTTACCTGGGCACGGCTTCCTGGAGAAGAATTTTGAGCTATGCTTTGAAGGATCCAGAAAATGGCTTGATCTCCTTTGCTATTTCCAAGAGAAAGCAAAGCAGCCGGGTACAATAAGGGCTGTTATGAAACAAGTTGCAGCTGAATTTTTTTGGAGGAGGGATGGGAAATGATGCCGGTATGAAATGAATGTGGGAGAAATGTTAGCTGGTGGCTAATTGCATGATTTAAGTTCCATGGGGCTCGGCACCCCCCATGGAGACCCAGCGTTTACACAGCGGTGCTTAATCCCTGGGGAATGTCACTGTCATTCAGAGGCCGGTAGCGTGACCCCAGGCCCCAGCCAAGCAAAACAGCACTTCTCAGAGTCAGAGGATTCCTTCTTCGAGCCCCTCCCCCCAATCATCTCCTCTGTCTTCTCTTATCACTGGGGCTGTCTGTCTGTCAGACCAGTTGGTCGTCAGGGAATAAACATCTCAGGCTGTTTGCCCACCAGCTCAGGGATCAGGTGACCATTATGGAAGGCAATACTGGAGGCCTTTGCATGCCAGGAACAGTGAGAGCCTGTGATGTGCTGACCTCACTGAGTGGGCACCCATGCAGCTGGCCTGGAGCTGGTGGACGGGTGCCACTCCCTGATGTGGCACCTTTGGTCATCCCAGGGCTACCCCAGGCAGGGGACTTTGCCTAGCCCCTCTCAGTAGAGACTCCGGAGTCAGAAGAGCTGGATTAGAAACCGGGACCTATAATCTGTTAGTGGCATGACTTTAGGCAAGTTACTTTACCTCTCTGAGCCTCGGTGTTTCCATCTGAAAAATGGGAATAATAGTGCCCACTTGGTAAGGTTACTGTGTGGATTAAATATAAAGCACTTAGGGGGTACCTGGTGGCTCAGTTGGTTGGTTAAGCATCTCCCTTCAGCTCAAGTCATGATCCCAGGGTCCCAGGATTGAGCCCTGCATCAGGCTCCCCACTCAGCGGGGAGTCTGCTTCTCCCTCTGACCCTCCCCTCTCTCTTGCTCTCTCTCTCACTCTCTCTCAGATAAATAAATAAAATCTTTAATAAAAAAAGATAGTTTACTTTAGGATTTTATTTACTTATTTGACAGAGAGAGAGAGCACAAGCAGGGGGAGCAGGAGAGAGAGAGGCGGGCTCCCCACCAAGCAAGGAGCCCAATGCAGGGCTCGATCCCAGGACCCTGGGATCATGACTGGAGCTGAAGACAGATGCTTAACTGACTGAACCACCCAGGTGCTCAAAAGGTAAACCATCTTAAGAAAAAAAAAGCACTTAGGAGTTTGGTTAAAAGGGTTTACACTTTCAGCTATAACATGAATAGGTCTTGGGGTGCCTGGTTGGCTCAATGGGTAGAGCATGCAACTCTTGATTTGTGGTCCTGAGTTCCAGTGCCATTATGGGCACAGAGTTTACATAAAAAAAAAAAAAAAGAAAAAAAAAGATGAACAGGTCTGGGGATCTAATGTAAAACATGGTGACAATAGTTGATAACAAAATATGTGAGCTGATGGATGCAGTAATTATAACCAGAGGGTAGAACCCCTTCACAATGTGTAAGTACATCAAATCACCATGCTGCACACTTTAAATGTCTTACAACTTTGTATGTTAATTACATCTCAATAAAGCTGAATTTTTTTTAATCTAAAACACGTAGGCCAGTGTCATCTGTCATACGAATGGGGCTCGACAAGATATTGTTGGCTGTTTTATTAATAGGATTTTTTTTAAGATTTATGTATTTATTTTAGAGAGAGAGAGCTCCAGCGTGAGTGGGAGGAGGGGCAAAGGGAGAGAATTTTTCAAGCAGACTCCCCACTCAGTGGGGTGGACGTGGACTGGCGAAGGTGGGGGACGCACTAGATTTCATGACCCTGAGATCATGGCCCTGAGATCAAACCAAGAGTCAGACGCTTAACTGACTGAGCCACCCAGGTGCCCCTGTTATTGGCTGTTTTTAATGGAATGATTACATATGTAATCATAATACACAGTCTTCTCTTAAAAGGGGGAGGTGCTCTGAGTCAGGATGTCAGTCACCTCCTGCATGTAAGACCCCAGGGTGAAAGGATAGACTTGCAGGAATCATCTGGAAGGTGAGCGGGGGAAGGGAGCATTGTCAGAAGAAAACACGGTGGGTAAGAGACTCCCAGGCCTGGGCTTGAGTCCTGGTTCTGCCCCTTTGCCAGCCTTGGGACCTTGGGCTTGCTTCAAAAGCTCCCTGTCCTCATCTTTCCTCAGCGATGAGATGGAGATAACAAATGTTTCCTTCTTTTCATTGTGAGGCTGAGCACAAGGCTGGTCCAGAATCACCTGTAATGATGACCTGCTTGGTCACACTACACCAGGCAGCTCAGAAAATCCGAATCCAGTGAGAATAGGGCACCTGAGAGTGCAGAGAGTGAGAGGTATGGTTGGGTTTGGTCTTTGGAGGTGGGGGATTTGTTGGGGATGGGGGGTTCCTGGGGGGTTGCCTGCTCCTTGGAACATCTCACTGAGGAATGACTTCTGATGATTTAAAGAATCCCAGAGAAGTACTGTTAGGATAGGGGAGGGTTAGGGTTTTCAACACATGTCTGCTTCAGTCCCTGGAGAAGAGTAAATACACATGCCTAAAATGTCTAAGGGGGTGTGATGGGTTGAATTGTGTCCCCCAAAAAGATCTATTGAAACCCTAACCCCTGGCACCCATGAATGTGACTTTCTTTGGAAATAGGGCTTTTGCAGGTATAATCAAGTTAAGATACGGTCATTAGGTGGGCCCTAATCCTGTATGACTGGTGTGTTACGAGAAGAGGGCCCTTTAGACATAGATTACCCAGGGAGGAGGCCACATGACAGTTGCTGCAAGTCCAAGAGCACTGAGCACTGTCAGTCAGCCCCAGAAGCTAACAGGGGTTCTACCCCGCATCTCAGACAGCCCTGCCCACACCTGGATTTCTGAGTTCTGGCCTCCACGACCCTGGGAATACATTTCTGTTGTTTTAACCCGGCTAGTTGGTGGTGCTTTGTTATAGCAACTGGAGTAAAGTGATACAGGGAGGACAGGGACTGGGGGGAAGGGGGGAGCTGAGGGATTTCATTCCCTTGATCTGAGAGCCCAGAAAACCAGATGAAGGAATGCACAGCCTCAGGAGCCTCTGAGGGCAGAGCTCAATTCCAATTCTAGGGCCACCAAGGAAGGCAAGATGTTTGGACCAAGTGAAAATAGGAGGCCAGGGAGGATTCTGCACAAAGATGTTGGCTCCAAAGATCTGGAAATCTGGAGTGGTTTTTAGTTCCACTATTGGTTCATCTGTGGCAGTAGCATTAGGGACATTGGCTTTAGAATCATACAGACCTGAGTTCAAATCCTGACTCTATGTGTTACTACAGTGTGGCCCTGGATGATTTACCCAACTACTGTGTATTTCAATTTCCTCACAGTGAGGTTCATAGGTTCATAGGCTGTCGTGAGAGTCACAATGTTGAGTGTATGACACATAGTATGCCTTCAGAACTCATCTGCGGAATGGGTAATTTATGGAAGTGTTTAGCACCATGTCTGCCAAAGTTAGGTTCCCCAGAAAACAGCCTTGGAGGCAGAGATGGGGTGCAGCAGGTTTCCTGCTTGGGGGATCAATCGTTGTGGGAGCAAAGAGAAGGAAGCATGGTTGGGCAGAAAGAGAAGTGGGCTGTGATCAAGTCTCAGGAGAGACCTCAGCCAACCCCACGGAAATTCTGAAGCTGGGGTAACCCTTCAGAAGCAGCAAAATTGTTCTCGGCATTTCCACGTCTGCATCCGCATGCCACCCCCACCCATGCCATTCAAGTCTAATAGAAAAGTGAGTGTGCCTCACCCAAAGATGCTAACAAAATCCTTATTACATCTCTTTGGCTCTGACTGGGTCATGTTCCTATTCATGAACCCATCTATGGCCAGAAAGGACACTCTCATTGGCCGAGCCAGAGGCACGTGCTCACGTCTGGTACCAGATATAACATCAATGCCACCTGAAGCATGTATGTTGAAAATTAGGGAGTCTGGGGGTGCCTGCTTGGCGCTGTCAGAAGAGCATGCCACTCTTTTTTTTTTAAGATTTTATTTATTTATTTGAGAGAGAATGAGAGATAGAGAGCACAAGAGGGAAGAGGGTCAGAGGGAGAAGTAGACTCCCTGCTGAGCAGGGAGCCCGATGTGGGACTCGATCCCGGGCCTCCAGGATCATGACCTGAGCCGAAGGCAGTCGCTTAACCAACTGAGCCACCCAGGCGCCCAAGAGCATGCCACTCTTGATCTCAGGCTGGTGAGTTCAAGCCACACGTTGGGTGTAGACGTGAAAGAAAGGAAGAGACACACAGAGAGAGGATGGAAGAGAGAAAGAGAAAAGAGGAAGGAAGGAAGGGAGGAAAGAAGGGAGGAAGGGAGGAAAGAAGGGAGGAAGGAAGGGAGGAAGGGAGGGAGGGAGGAAGGAAGGAAGGGAGGGAGGGAGGGAGGAAGGGAGGGAGGAAGGGAGGGAGGGAGGGAGGGAGGGAGGGAGGGAGGAAGAGAGGAAGGAAGGAAAGAAGGAAGGAAGGGAGGAAGTTGAGAGTCTGTGATTCCCTTAATGGAAAGTCGAAGGGTGCCAAGAATGAGTGAAAGCTAGACTGTGAAAGAAAGCCTGACAAACATCTATTCTTTAACTGAAAAGAGTATTAATATACAAACAGCTTCTGTTATGGCAGGTACATACTGAGAATGAATACCGTGATATGGAATGCAACAGGCATTTTAGGGTGTTTGACACAGAGGAAAGTATTCAAAACACGTTTGCTGAAAAAAATTAAATAAATATGCCAACTGAACGGTGGGGGGAAAGCATCCACTGGGTGATCCTCAAGCCGTTTTGAGTCTTAGCCCTAGAGAGGCTTCTGAGCTGTTGGATTGTTCTGTTTCTTATCTGGATATATCGTAGAAATTCAGCAAGCTATACATTTGTGATTTGTGTCTCCTTCTGCATCTGTTATACCTTTAAAAGTTTCTTTAAAAAGTAAAAAAAAAAAAAAAAAGTGGCAGGACACCTGGGTGGCTCAGTTGGTTAAGCAGCCGGCTCTTCGTTTCAGCTCAGGTCATGGTGTCAAGGTCTTGGGATCCAGCCCCATACCGGGTTCCTCTCTCAGCAGGGAGTCAGCTTGAGGATTCTCTCTCCCTCTCCCTCTGCCCCTCCCCTGGCTTGCACACGCATGTGCTTGCTCTCTCTTTCTCTAAAATAAATAAATAAATAAATAAATAAATAAATAAATAAATAAATAAATCTTAAAAGAAAAAAGAAAAAAGTAATCTTCCATAGTTTACAGCACAGATAAGACCACATCCTTAAAAAAAGTAAAATAAATTGGGGCGCCTGGGTGGCTCAGTCAGTTGAGCTGCCAATTCTTGATTTCTGATGAAGTCATGATCTCAGGGTCGTGAGGTGGAGCCCGCGTTGGGGTCCCTGCTCAGTGGGGAGTCTGCTTCTCTCCCTCCTTCTGCCCCTACCTCCCCTCATGTTCTCTCTCTCTCTCAAATAAAATAAATCTTTAAAAAAATTAAATAAATAAAATGAAATAAATAAGATGGCATTCTTTCCTCATGTTCTAGTCTTTACAGCCTTTCTATTGCTGGCTGTTCAATAACAACTTCATCAGGGCACCTGGGTGGCTCAGTCAGTTAAGCGTCTGCCTTCGGCTCAGGTCGTGATTCCGGGGTCCTGGGATCCAGCCCCGCATTGGGTTCCCTGCTGAGCAGGGAGCCTGCTTCTCCCTCTCCCACTCCCCCTGCTTGTGTTCTCTCTCTCACCCTCTCTCTGTCAAATAAATAAATAAAATCTTAAAAAAAAGAACAACTTCATCAAGGGTGATTTTTATGATAATCGAGTGTCCCTATAACCTCCCCACTCTCAACCATTCAGATTTTGGGTTTTAAGGGTGTGTCATGAAGATCATCACAGCACCAGTTTTTATAAATGTGTGTTTCAAATTAGGCTTCCAGGATCCAGAAAGCTACTTTTTTGTTCATTTGTTTTTGCTGAACTAGTTGAGGCACCATAACAGCTCATCCCTAATACCAAGTATTCCCAAAGAACAAGGTATGTTTTTCTCTATAACCACAATATAATTAAGACACACAAGAAATTTAACACTGATATCGTAATATAGTATTATTTTCTCTTCATATGTGAATTTTCCCAATTGTCTAGATAATGTCTTTTATATTTGCTTTTTCGTTTAAATCTAAGATACACATTATATGCATTGCATTTTTTATTTTCCTTAGTCTGCTTTATCCTACAATAGTTTCCACATCTTTTCTTTCTTTTTTTTTGTCATTTATAACATTGACATTTTTGAAGACTCTAGGCTTTGCAGAATTTATATTCTATATTCTGTGTTTGTATCTTTATCATTTTCTCATTACTAGGTTCATGTTAAAATATTTTATCAAGAAGACGACAGGGCGCCTGGGTGGCTCAGTTGGCTAAGCGACTGCCTTCGGCTCAGGTCATGATCCTGGAGTCCCGGGATCGAGTCCCGCATCGGGCTCCCTGCTCAGCGAGGAGCCTGCTTCTCCCTCTAACCCTCCCCCCTCTCATGTTCTCTCTCTCTCATTCTCACTCTCTCAAAAAATAAATAAATCTTTAAAAAAAAAAAAAGAAGACGACGTAAGTGGCATTGTGTATTTTCCATTTCTCACGAGAGGTGGTCCGTTGTGACGGTTTGTTCCATTACTTGGTGATGCGAAGTTGCCTCCCTTGATTAAAGTAGATCTATCCCTTTCCCTTTGTAGCTACAAGTAACCTTTGGCACACTACTCTGAGACTAGGTCAGTCTCCCATTCCCCAGTATTCACCTGGTGCCTTCAGCATCCACTGATGGTCCTTGCCACAGCCAGCTATAAATGAGGGTTTTCTGACTGAATCCATCCTTCTACATTTACTAGATGATTTCTTTTGTAAAGGACAGAGCATACTGTGTGCTCCCCTCTGTCTTGCCTTTCTTCTCTCTCTGTCTCTCCTTCCTTGCCCCCTCCTTTTCTCTCCTGTGTGTATAATACCCACAAAGCTTATTTTCCCTTTCACAAAAGGTATTTCAGGACTCTTGTATGCCTTTTTTTAAAAAATTGTCTGTTTTGTCCATTTTTATATTGCCCTCTTTTATATTTTTATATTTTGGAGAGTTTTCTTCCCCTCAATTTTAAGTCTTCTTCATGTATTAGGGCAATTAGATCTTTTCTTTTTTTTTTTTAAGATTTTATTTATTTATTTAACAGAGAGACACAGCAAGAGAGGGAACACAAGCAGGGGGAGTGGGAGAGGGAGAAGCAGACTGCCCACTGAGCAGGGAGCCAGATGCGGGGCTCGATGCGGGGCTCAATGCGGGGCTCGATCCCAGGACCCTGAGATCATGACCTGAGCCAAAGTTAGATGCTTAACGACTGAGCCACCCAGGCGCCCCTAGATCTTTATCTCTGATATAGGGAGTGAGTATTCCACCTAGTTTAGTATTTCTCTTTCGATTTTGCTTATTAAATTTTTGTGAAATGCTAATGTTGCTTTATTTTTATGCAGAGAAATTCATCAACCTTTTCTTTTGTTGCATTTGGATTTTGAGTTAGAGTTTAAAAAGCTCCCCCGCCCTGAGGTTATTTTTTAAATTCTCCAGTTTTCTTCCAGTACCAGTATGACTTTCTTTTTTTACGCTGAGACCTCTGATTCATTTGGAGTTTATTCTGGTGTACAGGGTGAAGCACGGATCCAATTTTATCTTTCTCCAAATGGCCAACCAGTTGCCCCAACATTTTTTATTTTTTATTTTTTTTAATTTTTATTGTTATGTTAATCACCATACATTACATCATTAGTTTTTGATCCAACATCATTTTTTAAAAGAACCAGCTTTTCCTCCATGATTTGAGATATTACCTTTATCATATGCTAAATTTCCATATGCACTTAGGTCTATTCCTGAACTTTCTATTTTATTCTAATAGTATGTCTATTCATTTACCAATTATTTTATTCAATTACCAGTTTTCATTATAGATTCTTTTTAATATCACTTATTACTTGACAAAACTACTTTCTCACAGCTCTTCTTTTTTTGGGTTTTTATAGCTATTCTTGCATGTTTATTTTTCTATATTAGTCCTGGAATCAACTCCTCTTGGGAAAAAATGTGGTATTTTTATTTAGGATCATGTTAAAATTATAGATGAACTTGATGCGAATTATATCTTTATGATGTTGAGTTGTCCCGTCAAAGAACAAGGGATGTCTTTTGCTTTGCTCACGTCTCCTTTTACGCCTTTCAGGAGTGTTTTAAAGATTTCCTCAGAGAGGTTTTGACAATTTTAGCAGTAGTAAATAAAACACTTGACACTCTAGCAGATCAAAGCAGAAGTTTTATTACGGAAAAACTGATACTAGAAGAGAAAGCAGAGACAAGCAAATCACCACATTGACACCAGCTGCCAGTTTCCCAGGGACCTAGAGCCAGATGGAGAATCAGTCAGGGCAGAAGATGGTACCCAAAGCTCCCCTCCTGGGACTGGTTACCACCTTCCTGGTACCTGGGCTTGTGATGCTGGAGGAATTCCAAATGACTTAGGTAGGTGGCTACTTCCAGGGCCAAGCCTGCCTATTATATACTATATTTCCTTCTCTATGACTAACTCACTCATTTTCTAGAGGCCTAACACCACAATATCAGGTAAACAACTCCCTCACAGATTATGCTAGAATGTCCACACCATTCACATAGTTATCCATTTATTCCTCAATATTTTCTGTTTTGTTTCTATACTAAATAGAGGTTTCACTTTCATTACTTCCTCTAACTGGTTATTGTTCATAGAAATAGAAACATATTTGCATATTTATATTTTCTTCATTTCTATAAAAATGTGCACATATATGTGTATCCTATAGAATTATTTGGTTTGTGTGAGTTTTATCATTAAAACTTTTGAGTTTTCTTGGGGTGCCTGGGTGGTTCAGTGGGTTAAATGTCCAGCTCCTGATTTCGGCTCAGGTCATGATCTCAGGGTCGTGAGATCAAGCCCCACATTGGGCTCTGCACTGGGCATGAGTCTGCTTAAGATTCTCTGTCTCAAGTTAGCCGGGATCAGACCTGGTTATTCTCTCTAAAATGTAATCTCTGAAGCATGAATGCTAAAATATACATACTTGTATCTGCAAGGCCACACCGTACTGTCCAGCACATTGCTGGTGCTCAGTACATGACTGTACAATGAATGGTGGTGTGAGCAGAAGAATTTGAATGTTGCAGGGGATGTTGGATTACAAATAAAATGTATTAGGAGATTGCAATAATTAAAAAAAGATTCTCTCTCTGCCCCTCCCCCCTAAATAAATAAATAAATAAATAAATAAATAAATAAAACTATATTTTTATATATGATAGTAGAGTTGGAAAACTCACAAGTTTTTTTGTTTTTTTGTTTTGAGAGAGAGAGCACGCGCATATGAGCAGGGATTGTGAAGGGACAGAGGAGGGAGGGGAAAGCAAGAATCTTAAGCAGGCTCCACACCCAGCACAGAGCCCATCAACGGGCTCCATCTCACAACCCTGAGATCATGACCTGAGCTGAAATCCACAGTCCCATGCTTAACTGACTGAGCCACCCAGGCACCCCAGGATAGTTTTATTCTTTAATTTTAAATCTTATGCCTCTAATAGTTTTCTCTTGTCTGGTTGCATTAGTTAATATCTCTGATATTACATTCAATAGCCCTGGACATGCTGGGCATCCTTGCCTTATTCCTGACCTCATGTGCTTATCCTTTAAATAAGGAATGAAGTATACATTCTGAATATATACATCTATTATATTAAAATGAATTCATTAATTCCTGTTTTTATTTAACGTTTTGAACATGAATGGATATTTACTTTAGTCCAAAGGTTTACAATATCTATAGATATATATTTTTTCATAAATTTATTAGTGGTAGTAGTAGTGTTTTCAGATTTTTTAAATTTGTTTGACAGAGAGAAAGTGAGAGAGCCCAAGCAGGGGAAGCGGCAGAGGGAGAAGCAGGGAGCCCGATGCAGGGCTCGATCCCAGGACCCTGGGATCATGACCCGAGCCAAAGGCAGACACTTAACCGACTGAGCCACCCAGGTGCCCCCATAAATTTATTATTATGGTGAATTACATTAATGAATAATATCAGACCATTCTTGTGTTCCTGGAATAAATCCCACTTGACTATGGTATATTGCTTTTAATGTCCTCTTAGAGTTTATTTGCTAATACTTGGATTTTTTGCATAAATATTTGTAAGTAAGAATGACCAGGGGTGCCTGGCTGGCTTAATCAGAGAGTATGCAAATTCCTGATTTCAGGGTCATGAGTTTGAGCCCCACATTGGGTGTAGAAATTACTTAAATAAACTAAACAAAACAAAACAAAAACTTAAAAGAAAAGAATGATCTATACATTTTCTTTTTTTGTTTGTTTTTTGTTTTTGTTTTGTTTTGTTTAAGTAATCTCTACCCCCAACATGGGGCTTGAACTCTGAGATCAAGAATCACACACTCTACTGAACCAGCCAGGCATCTCTGGGGTTTTTTTGTTTGTTTGTTTTTTGGTTTTTTTGGTATTTATTGTATTTAGGTATCAATATTATACTTCATAAAAAGAGGGAATTTTCTTTCTTTTTCTAACATTAGGATTATCTGGTGTCTGAAGGATTGCAAGAATTCCCCTGGGAAATCATGTGATCCTAAAGCTTGCTATATACATTTGAAATAGATCTTAGATATCTTTTTCTGTTCTATAAAATTAGTTCTCAAATAAGTGGCCAGAGGATCCCCAGGGGTCTCTGTAACCTTTAACGGTGACTGCAAAGTCCTTCTTTACAATTAAATATCTGCATGAGATTAAATTTTCTTTATATTCTTCAAACCAAACAACATCTAGCAAAAGATTGAATGCAAAAGCAGACATGAGAATTCAGCTGTGTTCTATTAAGCCAAACATTAAAAAGATCTGAAAAATATAAAACAATACTTTCTTCTCACTAATTTTTTGTGTGCAGAAAATATAGTTATTTGTGTTAACATATAATGGGCTTGTTTTTTTAAATAAATAAATATTATTTTAATGTTCTCACTTTTAATATATAATATGGTAAAAATATATATATATATATAATATGGTAAATATCAATAAATATAACCCACAGGGGCACCTGGCTGGCTCGGTCAGAAGAACATGTGACTCTTGATCTCAGGGTCATGTGTTTGAGCCCCTTGTTGGGTATAGAGATTACAATCAATCAATCAATAAATACATAAACAAAAGCTCTTGGGATGTCTTCAAAATTTTTAAGAGTGTCAAAGTGTCCTGAGACCAAACAAAAATTGAGAACTGCTGTTTTCCCCCCATTTTAACAGATTACTTTATTAACATGTCATTCTAAACATTACCTAAATACAGCCTATATTCCAGGTAACTAAAGTTGTTTCAGTAAGAAGTCCAAGTGCACATTCAGGGCTATCTTCAGAAATAGGACCACTTTGGCTTTCATTCTTATATCAAAAGAAATAAGCAATTCAAAGAATAGCTGTCATCCGTCACTGCTGTGTCAGTGTGTCTCCCTCAGCTCTCATATCTGTGGTCCCAGGGAAAGGTCCTTTAGGACCAGCCAACAAGGAGGAAGAGGCCTCCAGGTGGGGCATTTGGTACATGGAGCCCAAAATGAATGGCTGCTGTGGTATATGTGGTCACCCACTCTGTGTCCATACAGAAGTAGCCCAAGATAAGAATGTGCGTGGATTCCTGGGCAATGGTGAGGGAGGTGGCTGATGTGTCAGGGTCCTGGAAAGTGAAAGAATGGATTACCAGGCACAAGGAGTTCTAGGGTAGAGGTGTGTGGACAAACGTATGAATGTGGTTATTAAGTGTGAAGATCATTGCCTCATATGAAAGTGCCCCCCGGGAAACATTCACCATGGAGGAGGCACTGAACGGCCAAGTACCCAGAATGACGGTGGGGGGGGGGGGTTGCTCTTAGTCAGCCTCTGTCATCAGCCACCCCAGCACCGTCCACTGAGTGTGTCAGCGAAGTATCCTGAGTAGCAGGGATGGAGATCATTTATGAAACCAACAGCACAAGCTCCCAGTCCTGGAGACTGAGCTAGCTGCGGCACAACTAGGCAGCCAACGTGCCTAGAGCAGAGACCAAAGCTGAGCCCCTGAGACAGTGCCATCCCTCAAAGAGAGCAATCACAGGTAGGCAACTACTTTGTGGGCCATTATCTGCCTACCACAACTGATGGGTGTCAGCTGCAGCTTTACCAATTTCAGCGGTGGGGTCTGTAGTTTGTCTTACTAACCTTTCTCTTTCAAGTCTCTTTCCCAAAAGAAACTACCAGAGTCCTGAGGGAGCTGCTCCAAGATGGGACAAGTAGATAATACAAAGCCGGTGGAACTGGCAGAGGCAAGGAGTAGACTGTCGTCATTGCTGTGGTAACAGCTACGTCTCCCTTTCAGGACCACGGCATGCATTCCCTCAGTGGCCAGAGGCTTTGGCTTCCGATGGCTCCCAATTGAGTCCCTTTCCAGAATTTCCCTAAACTGAAGGCAGTGTCCTCCCCTGGGGAAGCCCACATCCAATAAATAGTCGCTACAGGATTATAAGGTCCTAGCCCCTTGACTTAAGGTGGGACGTCTCTGGAGAGCAACCCAAGCTCCAGAGCTCCTGACAGAACTGGGAGGACAAGGCCCCATGGCAAGTGCACTGGAGTTCCACTTTCCCTCTGCACAATCCTGCTTCCCTCTCCCCTTACAGATAGTCCTCCCCAGTAAACCTCCTGCACACACATCTCCATCTCAGAGTTTGCTTTTTGAGAAACCTGAGCAAAGATACCTGCCTTTGGCTTTTATAGAAGCTGTATAGAATTTCTAAATTAGTGCCAGGAAGAACATGCACTGTATCTCCAAAATAATAGCTTTGCAATTTATGATACCTCTTTTTTTTAAGATTTATTTTTTTATTTTAAGAGAGAGAGAGAGAGAGAGAGCACAAGGGGAAGAGGGAGAGGGAGAGAGAAAATCTCAAGCAGACTCTGTGCCGAGCTGGCTGAGGGGCTCGATCTCACGACCCTGAGATCACGACCTGAATCAAAGCCAAGAGTCTGATGCCAAACTGACTCTGCCACCCAGGGGCCCCTACAATACGTTTATTTTTACCATGGCTGCCAGGAAGCTCAGAGCCCTCACTGAGCAATCACAGCAACCACTTTACATTGGCTTGAATTCCCATCCAATAGTACCTGTTTATTTTTATTTTTCATTTGAGAGAGAGAGAGCAGGTGCAAGTGGGGGGAGGGGCAGAGGGAGAGACTCTCCAGCAGACTCCCCAGTGAGGGTGGAGCTTGACACTGGGCTTGATCTCACGACCTTGAGATCATGACCTGAGCCAAAACAAGAGTCAGATGCTCAACTGACTGAGCCACCCAAAAGTCCCCAGTAGTACCTATTTTTTTTAAGGATTTTATTTATATTTTTTAAAGATTTTATTTATTTATTTGACAGAGAGAGAGATAGCGAGAGAGGGAACACAAGCAGGGGGAGTGAGAGAGAGAGAAGCAGGCCTCCCGCCGAGCAGGGAGCCTGAGGTGGGGCCCCATCCCAGAACCCTGGGATCATGATCCGAGCTGAAGGCATACACCTAATGACTGAGTCACCTAGGTGCCCCCAATAGTACCTATTTTTCAGCCATATTGGAAGGCTTTTATTGTAAGCCACCTTGAGCCTTCTATTAAAAGAGGCAGAGTATATATAAATTAAAATCAATAACCCACAATTAGCCCCTTTAGGGTAAAACCAGCACACTCTGACTGCTCTTAACACACTAAGCAATAACTCTTGTAGTTAGAGAATTGGCTCCTTCTATGTTTACTAGCGGGCTGAATTTGAGCAAGTTACCTAACCTCTCTGATGTAGTTACTGACCCAAAAAACACGAAGATAACACCACCACCTCTTAGGGCTATTGTGAAGATCAATTAAATGTTATTTAATGAAGTCCCTGATGCATGGAGATGCTCAGGGGATGAAAGCTGTCAAAACCAGCATCAGCCCCAGCACCATCATCCTCATCACCACCGACGTCATTACCACAAGGACAACAGAGACATGAACACTGAATGGAGCATGAACGTTGCTGTTTTAGGGCCCCTTTGGCTTAGGGAATGGCAAACAAGCTTTTGATAAAGTTACCAGGGGATGAACATAGTTTGGCGTTCTAAATCCTCAAGTATTGGAACCCCTGGAGCCCCTGAATTCCCAAGTTCCATTAGAGGGCCATGAGTGGTTCATGTGTGGCGGCCATCACTGATTGTGCTGATGATTAAATGGTGGCCATTCAGCTTATCCAAGTCTTCCTGGAGTTGGTGGTCCTTGGCCTTAATTGGCAGCTGTTCTTCTGACAGTGCTGGGGTTTGGGGGGGGGGTCAAGGCTCCCTGCTCTGTGCTCCCACAGCATCCGGGGCCTCCCCCATCCCCACCCTGTCTTGTGGTTGCCTCTTGCTGATGACATCAACTAGGAGGCTGTGAGCTGCTCTGTGGAGGCAAAGTCTTGCTCACCGTTGGTATCCCCTGGATCTAGCACAACACCTGACACCATAGGAGGTGCCAATTAAATATCTGTTCAATAAATGAATGAGTAATGCCTCCCCCCAGCTCTTTTCATCATCATACCTAACAAGGGAAAAGGAATTAAGTAAATTAGGAAACATTATGGGCGTGTAGCAGTTAAAAACAACAATCATGAACAGTATGTGGGAACTTAGGAAAACAATTATGTGAGAACATTAAGTGATAGACAAGGTAAGCTCCTTTTGGCCTCACCTGGAAAATGGAGCAATTAACATATCTTATATTGGTTTGTTCTGATACTCAAATGAGACAGAAGAGGCAAAATGTTTAGCAGAGTGCCTTCCATGAGCATATATTTGATAAACGGTAGTGTTTTTGTTATTATCATTTACGAAAATAGGAAGTGAAAGAAAAAACAGAATGAAAATAATTATTTTAGGCTGATTATAACTAATAAAACAACAGAGGCACCTGGGTGGCTCAGTGGGTTAAGCCTCCGACTCTTGATTTCTCAGAGCATGATCTCATGGTTGTGAGATTGAGCCCTGTGTCAGGCTCCGTGCTGGGCGTGAAGCCTGCGTAAGATTCTCTTTCTTGGGGCACCTGGGTGGCTCATTCAATTGAGCGTCTGCCTTCTGCTTGGGCCATGATCCCAGGGTCCAGCCTACTGTTCTCTCTCCCTTTGCCTCTCCCCTCCTGCTTGTGCACACGCTCTGTCAAATAAATAAATAAAACCTTTAAAAAAAAAAATAAGGGGCGCCTGGGTGGCTCAGTCGGTTAAGCATCTGCCTTCCAATCAGGTCATGATCCCCAAGTCCTGGGATCGAGCCCCGCATCGGGCTCCCTGCTCCACGGGAAGCCTGCTTCTCCCTCTCCCACTCCCCCTGCTTGTGTTCCCTCTCTCACTGTCTCTCTCTGTCAAATAAATAAATAAAATCTTTAAAAATAAATAAAAAAATAAAAAATAAGATTCTTTCTCCCTCTGGGCGCCTGGGTGGCTCAGTTGGGTAAGCGACTGCCTTCGGCTCAGGTCATGATCCTGGAGTCCCGGGATCGAGTCCCACATCGGGCTCCCTGCTCAGCAGGGAGTCTGCTTCTTCCTCTGACCCTCCCCCCCTCACGTGCTCTCTCTCTCTCTCATTCTCTCTCTCAAATAAATAAATAAAATCTTTAAAAAAAAAAAGATTCTTTCTCCCTCTGCCCCTCCTCCACCTAAAAATTATATTAGAATAAAAACAACTAATGAAACAACAGATTTCAACCATTTCTTTTAATGTAACTAAATATTTTTCTATAATTTCAAAAAACTTTGTGATTAAAGTAACAGTGACTTGGGTTTATTAGCAGCCCCCCGAGCCTCATTAATAAAGTAAAAATAAATATTAAGTCTTATTTGCTTTAGAGGGCTTCAATGAATTAAATGAATTTCCAAATGTGCAAGTGCCTTGAGTGTAGTCCCCTACCTTTTCCAGTTCTTCTCTCTTCCCTTCAAGTCCCCCTCTGGTGTCCTTGTGAAGGGTGCACTGGCCATGAGGGAGACCCTGAACAAAAGGAAGAGTCATGAAATTTAATTCAAGTGAAAATCCGTGTGGGGCTGGCCAGGACATGGGGTCACAGTGGCCAGAGCTGGAGGGGAGCTGGTGAGCCACTCCGAGCAGAGGGGCCCAGAGAGCGCAGCTTGGAATGACAGCCAAATGGAGACAAAACCATGGTGCTGGGTCCTGGATTTGGAAGGGCTTCAGAAAATGACATCAATGACTCAGAAATGTTCAAAAGAAATGCTGGAGGGGAGCAGCCCCCGATCCTCACTGGGACTCACCTGTGGTCCTCACTGGGACTCACCTGTGGTGTTTTCCCCAGCATTGTTTGCTTAAAAACCTCTCCTACCTACCTAAGCCTCCGATGGCCCCCCAGGCTATTATTACTACTGGCTGTTTGGATCTGAATGACAGAGGCCTTGACTCTATCCACCCCCACTGCCCCAGCCTGAGAAAGATAGAGGTGACTTTGTGCAAGTTCCCAGAGCCCCAGCAACAGGTCAGCTGGGGAGCTTGATTCCTGTCCCTGGATGTGTCACTTTCTGACTCCAGAACAACACACATATTCTGGTTTCTGTGTGTTCCCCTTACTACCTCTGAGAACACACAGACAGAAACTGGATGAAGGGACCGTGCCTACTGAATGTAAACAGTCACGTGTACTTGGAGTCCTTTTGTTTGCAAAGGCCAGCAGCCTCCTGCACACCTGTTGGCAGAGTGTCAGCTTTCTTCGCTTCATTCACACTGCATGGGAGAGTCAATCATAGCTTCAGTTACAAAGCCAGCAACATTTGGGAAGCCCTCACAGGCACTTTCACTTAATCCTCACAAAAACTCTGCAAGGAAGGTGTTATTATGCCTGTTTTTCTAAACAAGAGAACTGGGTCTCAGAAAAATTCAGAAACCTGAACAAGATCACACAGCAGAGCTGGGATTAAAAACTGGGACTCTGGCCTCCTAAGAGCCTGGCTCTTTCTACTACACTGGAATTTAGACACAGAATGTTGGGCTTTCTTTTTTTTTCTTCTTTCTTTTTTTTTAAGTAACCTCTATGCCCAACATGGGGCTTGAACTCATGACCCCAAGATCAAGAGTTGCTTGCTCCACTGACTGAGCCAGCCAGGTGCCCCGAGAACGTTGGATTTTAAATGATTGCTTTGTAAATTCAATACTTCTAAGGCACTATTGCTCCTCTAAGCACATAAGAATAATAGATAAAAAAAATTTTAAAGACTTTATTTATTTATTTGTGAGAGAGAGAGAGAACGAGCACAAGCAGGGGGAGGGGCAGAGGGAGAAGCAGGCTCCCAGGACTTTGGAATCATGACCTGAGCCGAAGGCAGATGCTTAACCGACTGAACCACCCAGGTGTCCCAACAGATAAAATATTTTAAAAAATTAATCTTTGCTCAAAAGCACAATGAACATCTCCATGGACCACTCAAAATGAGTCTGAAAATCAACATTTTTAAGCCCATGAAAACATCTAATCCTAAGAAAGCAAGCTAATGAAATCAAACAATAGGGAAGAAAATTTAGTACAGAGTAAATTAAAATAATAGGATTGTCTGGCATAAATTTTTAAATGACATGTTTAGGTGGCATTTTTTTCATTGTATCTTATCACATGGTACATGGTTTCCATTTGTCTCATTCACAGTGATCTTCATTTTGATCACTTGATTAAGATGGCATCCACCAGTCTTCCCTACATTACATCACTCCCTTCCCCTGGTCACTAAGAAGAATTTTGTAGGGAAGCCCTTGTGATGCCTACTGCATTTGTGCAAATGAGAGTCGATGGTGGCTTCCATTGGGATAATGGCAAAATGGCAGAGGAGGGGGCATATTTCATAAATTCAGGAAAGAAAAGCCATATCCAGGCCCTGGTAGTTGCTTGGATATGAGGAATGAGAGAGAGGGAGAAGCTCATCATGATAAATATTCTGGTCAAGGGGGCAGCAGGGTGATGGAGGTGAGTATGGTGAATAGGAGAGAGAGCAGTTAGGGAAAGCTCAGTTTGTGGGTAGGTTCTCATTTCCAACTTAAGAGTCATTATTCCTTTTTTTTTTAAAGATTTTATTTATTTGTTTTTTTGTTTGTTTATTTAGAGAGAGCGTGTGTGAGTTGGGGGAGAAAGAGAGAGAGAATCTCAAGCAGAATCCTGGCTGAGCAAGGAGCTGGACACAGGGCTCGATCCCAGGACCCTGAGATCATGAGCTGAGCCAAAATCAAGAGTTGGCTGCTCAACCGACTGAGCCACCCAGGCGCCCCAAAAGTCATTATTCTTATTTTAAATTTATCCTTAATTTATTTTTGAATAGGTAATATATTCATGTGGTAGGAAAACATTAAGAGGGGCACCTGGGTGGTTCAGTCGTTAAGCATCTGCCTTCGGCTCAGGTCATGATCCCGGGGTCCTGGGATCGAGCCCCGCATCAGGCTCCCTGTTACGCAGGAAGCCTGCTTCTCCCTCTTCCACTCCCCCTGCTTGTGTTCCCTCTCTCGCTGTCGCTCTCTCTGCGTCAAATAAATAAAATCTTTAAAAAAAAAAAAAAGGAAAACATTATGAATATACAGAGTATTTAGGAAATTAAAAAAAAAACAGTTCTAAGTAATCCATGGGTCAAGGTAGAAATCACAAGGGAAATTAGAATATATTTGGAACTGAGTGAAAATAAAAGTGCCGCATATCAAAATTTGTGGGATGCAGTTAAAGTGTTACTTAGAGGGATATTTATAACTTAAATGTTCATATTAGAAAGAAAGATCTAAAGTCAGTTATTTAAGCTTCCATCTTAAGAACCTACTACAAGAAGAGCAAATTAAATTCAAGGTAAATAAATAGAAGGAGGGAAGTAATAAAGACAAGACCAAAAATCAACTAAGAAATGGACAAATGGATAATTTGTTCATTTGTCCATAAATTCAATTAAACCCAAAACTACTACTTTGAAAGGATCAATAAAATTGATAAAATTCTAGCTAGAATAATAAAGAGAGAGAGGATATAAATCATCAATGTTAGAAATGAAAGAGAAGCTAACAGTGCAGATGCTGCAGACGCTAACAGGACAATAAAGAACCATCACTGTAGTCATCACAGATGGTGACTACAGTTATCATGGAGAGCCCTGAGTAATGTATGGGATTGTGGAGTCACTATGTGTACATCTGAAACTGATATATTATATGTCAACTATACTTCAATAAATTTAAAAAATCATAAACAATATAACAGTTTATGACAATAAAATGACAACATCGATGAAAACAGATAAATTCTATTAAAGACAGAAATTACTAACTCAAGGGGTGCCTGGGTGGCTCAGTCGTTAAGTGTCTACCTTCGGCTCAGGTCACGATCCCAGGGTCGTGGGATTGAGTCCCACATCAGGTTCCTTGTTCAGCAGGGAGCTCGCTTCTCCCTCTGCCCCTGCTTTCTCTCTGACAAAAAAATAAATAAAATATTTTTTAAAATCAATTGTATTTATATGTGCCAGCAAAAAAAAAATTAGGAAATAAAATTCTAAAAATAACATTTGCAGTAACACAGAAAACATAAAATACTTAGTGATAAATTTAACATAATATGTGCAAGACTGGTACACAGATTACTTATAAACATTACTGAGAAAAATTAAAGATCTGAATAAATGGAGAGATATAAAAAATTCATGGATCAGAAGACTCGATGTTCTGAAGATATCAATTATCCCCAAACTGATCCACAGGTTCAATGCAATTCCAATGAAATTTCTAGCAGATTTTTTTTGTAGAAATTGATATTCTGATTGTAAATTGTATATGGAAATTAAAAAGGCTCAGAATAGACAAAAACAATCTTGACAAAGGAACAAATTTGGAAGACCAACACTATAGATTTCAAGAGCTACTGTTCAGTGATGTTAATCATGACAATGAGGTGCTGGTGTAAGGGTAGCTATATAGATCAATGGATGAGAATACAATGAGAAATAGGTCTGTACATCTATGGTCAGTTGATTTCAGTGGTGCCAGGATAATTCAAAGCAGGGAAAAAATATTTTTGACAAATGGTGTTGGATCAACAGGACAACTATATGAAAAAAATAAACCTTGACTTTCACTTCATACCCTACACAAAAATTATCTCAAAATGAGTCACATCCCTAAATGTAACTGCTGACTACAAAACTTCAAATGGAAAACACAGAGGGGCACCTGGGTGGCTCAGTCAGTTAAGGGTCCAATTCTTGATTTCTGCTCAGGTCATGATCTCAGGGTTGTGAGACTGAGCCCTGCAGTGGGCTCCATGCTGGGTGTGGAACCTGCTTAAGATTCTCTCTCCTCCCTCTGCTCCTACCCCACTTAAAAAAAAAAAAAAGGAAAAATCTGTACAAATTTTAAAAATTGGTAAAGTAGACTTCATTAAAATTAAAACCTCAGCTTTGCTTCAAAAGAAGCCATTATGAGGGGCACCTAGCTGGCTCAGTCAATGGAGTATGTGACTCTTGATCTTGGAGTTGTGAATTCGAGCCCCACATTGAGTGTGGAGCCTACTTAAAATATAAATACATACATACATACATACATACATAAAATAAACCATTAAGAAAATGAAAAAGCAAGACACAGAATGGAAGAAAATATTCACAATATATAAATCTAACACATGACTCACATCCAGAATGTATTGACAACTCATAACTCAGTAATAAGAAAGAAAATTAATTAATTTTTTAATGGACAAAAGATTTGAACATGAAAGAAGATATGCTGATAGCCAATAAGTAATGAAAATCTGTTCAACATCATGTGTTACGAGGGATATACACATATAAACCACAATGAGATAGCATTATACACTCACAAGAACAGCTTAAATTTAAAAGACTGATTATATCTAATGTTGCTGAGGATGCAGAGGAACTGGAACTCTCACACCCTGCTGGTGGGAATATAAAATGGTACAACCACATGGGGCCCCTGGGGGGGTTCAGTTGGTTAAGCATCCAACCCTTGATTTCCACTCAGGTCATGATCTCACTCAGGGCTGTGAGATCGAGCCCTGCAGCAGGCTCCATGCTCAGCAGGGAGTCTGCTCTCCCCGTTCATGCTCTCTCTCTCAAAAATCTTTAAATAAAATAAAATAAAATTAGATTTTGGTCCTTTTCCTATAAATGACTAGGAAATTTTTATATATTATGAAGATGAGCCTTTTGCCTTAATATCAATAGCAATGTTTCCCCTAGCTTGTCATTTTCTTTGGCTTTGCCCATGGTGTATTTTTTGGCCATGTAGGCTTTTATTATTATTTTTAATGCAGTTGAGTTTATCAATATTTTCTTTTATGATGTAGAGTCATTTTTAAGTCCAATTTCCCCATTAGATACCAGAAAAAGATTATTTCAGACAAGGTCTAGCCATGTCGGACTGAGTGTGGGAAGGGCCTGAGCTGGTGAGGAGGAGACAGGGTTCAAGCCCTTTCTCTGCTGCTTCTTAGCTGTGGATCCTGAGGTAAGTTATCTTACCTCACCTCGGCTCGGTCAGTTTCCTCAGCTGCCAACTGGGGATAATGAGGCCCAGCTTAAAGAGTTGTCAGAATTTCGTGAGATGGTGTAGGAAAAGCACCTGGCACAGGCCTAGCACAAGCCTTCCATACAAGGTGCTTCTTCTGTCTCTCCAAATGATGTGTGTACAGGTGTGTGTGTGTGTGAGAGAGAGAGAGATAGACAGGTGTAAATATATGTGTGTTTGTGAGTGGGAAGAGGCAGGGCCAGCTGTGGGATCCCACACAGTTGGCTCAATTACTCATGGCCTCAAAATAAAAAAGCTGTTCCTAGGCCCCAGGATGATTGTAAATCCCATGCCCTGGTCCTGGGCCAGAACACTCCTTGCCCACCTTCCCTAACAGCCTCCACTGATGGCCAGAGCTCTGCTGCCTCTTTCCCAAGGATGGCCTGGCCCATGGATGCCCAGGCCCTGGGTAGCCACAGAGCATCAAGGGCTCCAGGATGGTCCTGAAGGGTCTGGGGCAGAGGCTGGGCCCCTTCTCCCTCAGAAGGGAGAGAGCAGAAGCCCCTGGTTTCTGCTGGGCTTTTGGAGTCCAACCCCCTCTGGGCTGCTTGCCCACTCTGGGGAACTTTCTGGGTAAGGAGATCGATCTAGAATCAGTGAGTAGAAGGATGCACAGCATGGCTCAGCCAGGGGGGCAAATCTCAAGGCCCTCCCATACTGGAGCTCACAGAGTGTGTGGGTGCACGTCAGGCCTCAGCTTTTCTGAGAAGCGTCCAGGAATCCTCATGTTTGTATACCCATTCCTGTTCTTATGCTTTGGGAATCCATTTTTATGAATCCATTTCTAAACAGACCAGCCACCTCCTCCCTGTTGAGCTCTGTAAAGCTGTTTTTCTGTGGCTTTGCTAAAGGTGAGAGGCACACAGACACCTCTGGAAGCCGCCATGAAGCCAGGCAGGTCACAGTTTCCCCAGCAGTGCCAGTTAACCCCTCAGGGGGTTGATCCCTGGGAAAGATTCCATGGCACCCAGTGCAACCTCTTTCCCACTCCACTGACCAGGAAAGTGGGATTCTGGGAAGGGAAGGACTTGCTTGACGTCACCTGCTTGAGGAGCAGGTCAGGCTGCAGCCTAAAACCCAGGAATACTCTCTTCCTGTCTCTGGGTTCCTGACATCAGATCTAAGGCCTTGAGAGTAATGGGCTCAAAGGATGGTGGGTGAGACTCAAACCCACGTTTCCTGGTGGCCAGCCCTGGACCCTTTCCACTCCCCCAAGATGGCACTGGAAAAGTTCTAAACAAAGAAATACTTCATAAGGTCCTATTTGAGGGTGTCTGTGGGAGATTAAAGATCTGCAAAATCGTGCCCATTCCTCCCATCGAGAGGTGTGGGCCAGTTCCCCTCACCTTGGAACTGGGCTGGGCTTCTGACTTGCTTGGCAAATTGAATAATGTGGAAGTGATGTCCACTCATGGCCGGTTTCCCCCAGCATCATACCAGACACAGGAGTGAAGCCACCTTGTAGCCTCCAGGTCAGCCCATCTGCCAGGCTCTTCTCACTTAGGGGCTGCCATTGCTATCCCGTGGAGTGAAGAGTCACCTAGTTGAATCCTGCCTGAATTCCTGACCTAGCAAATCATGAGGCAGAATAAATTGTGGTGGTTTCAGTCTACTGAGTTTGGGTGTCATTTATTACATGGTAATAGATGCCCGTACAATGACGTTGCGTTTCGAACATACCAGAGAACAGTGCAGCTGGCTGTTGAGTCCTTTCTAAAAGTGGGGACACACTCCCCTTTCTAAGAGTGTCATGCGGTGTTTGCATTCTACTAGAGAGGAAGTAGAGATAGATGTTAGCAAACCTGCCTGTGACCACACAGCTAGCCAACGGCGGGGCTGGTATTCACAGATCCGCCTTTCTTCGAGTCTGCCAGTACTGCCTGGCTGGCTGGAGGTCCCCTGGGACCCTCCCCACATATGAGATCACATGCCTGGACAGGCGGTGTTGGTGTCACTAGGGGCTGGGGCCTCGATGCTGGAGTGAGGGTCCCAGCGCCCCAGGAGAGCTGCCTCCAGGATGACGAATGAGCACAAACCCCAGGCTCAGCCTTTCTCCATCTGCCCAAGCCCCCTCCTCAGGCCTCCACCACCGCAGCTGTCACCGTCACAGCCTCCGATCCGATTACAGACCCCAGAGCCCCCGGCTGCCCCTCCTCCTGCCAGTGCGCGGCGGCGATGGCAGAGACCCATCCTGCCCAGGAACAATGCTGAAGTCGGAGGATGAGTCCGTCAAAGGCAGTGTCCGCGGCAGTCATCCCTGTGGCCCCCTGAGCTCATTCCCAGAGGTCTCAGGCGGCTGGTGCTGAAGAGGGACAGGAATGGGGGCCCTGCAGCGGGGCCGTGTGGAATCCTGCACTTGGCTTTGTATAGACGTGTAAGGGCCGCGCCAGGCCTGGCCTCTGCACCTGCTGCTAAGGGAAGTCACCTCCCACCCGGTACGCACACCCGTGCCCATGCACAGAGGAAGTCACCTTCCACCTCCCACCCAGTACACACACCCGTGCACACTCACAGAGGAAGTCAGTCACCTCCCACCTCCCACCCGGTACGCGCACCCGTGCCCATGCACAGAGGAAGTCACCTCCCACCTCCCACCGGGTACGCGCACCCGTGCACACGCACAGAGGAAGTCACCTCCCACCTCCCACCCGGTACGCGCACCCGTGCACACGCACAGAGGAAGTCACCTCCCACCTCCCACCCGGTACGCGCACCGGTGCACACGCACAGAGGAAGTCACCTCCCACCTCCCACACGCTTATGGCTCAGGAGACCCAGGCATGGATTAACTTGGGGCTTCCCCACTTCCTAACCTGGTGACTCGGGGCTGGTTGCTAACCGTAGCTTCTGTTTCCTCATCTGTGAAACGTTTCATCATAGCACCTAGCTTATAGGTTACCAGGTGCTTACCAAATGATGGTGGAGTAAAGCCCGTCATCCCCTGAATCTATCCATTCATTCCCTCTGGTGCAAGTCCTGACTCCCACTCTCCTCCCCCCTCCCCACCGTTCCCACCTCCCCAACACGGATGCAACTGGGCTTGACCACAGCTACTTTGTGTTACTCCTCTCTGGTAACCCGAAGTCTGTGAGCTCCCTTCCTCAAGGTCACGCTTCTGAGGACCAGAGTGGGTATTCAGAGAAGCTTTGGGTGTTTAGAAAATGTGTCTGATACTTGGAAATAAGGCAACAAACCCACTGGATGCTCTTTCAAAGCCACACTAGAGTGCTGTCCTACAGCTCCCTGAGGGTCATCTGACTCTCTAAGGGATGGTCACCCACTATTTTCTACTCATCAGGGCCCAGACTTTGTAAAATTAGATGTCAGCTTACAAAGAAATAGAGCACTGGGAAGTTGGAAATGACTCTGCGGCCTAGAAGGATACCCCAAAGGTTATGGTTGGATTCACCTACAGGAGTCTGGTCGTCCTGCTGGTTCCCTAAGGAGATAAATAAATCTCTACTACACGCTTCTATAGTGTGTATGAGAATCGTGTGTCCAACTTTTCCCAAAATTCATGCTTCAACACAGATCTCATGTGTTGGGATGAGGCCAGAGTTGGAGTGGGAAGACCTGTGAGCGTGGACACTGGGAAGAAGGTCAAAGCCACTGGAAGAAGAGCAAGGCTGAGCTAAAAGTGGAGTGCACTCGTGTCCTGAGTCCAAGGAGTAATCGACTGCTGAACAACAGTGCTGAGGCCAGGACTTCAGTGGTCCCTCTCCCTAAACCTGAGAGAAGAGGTAGGGGAAAAGATGTGGTCTCCATCAAAAGGGTTTCAAGGCTGAGAGATCTCAGAGGAAATTGTCAGCGAAGTTTCAGGTGCTGCAATCGAGGCTCAAGTTTCTGGAAAGCCTAGAGAGGTTTTTGGAGGAGGTGGAGCAAGTATGGACGGTGGGTCCAGGAATGAGGGCAGCAGGAGATGGGCAGCCTTCTGGACAGGAAGCTGAGTCGGAATGAGGTCCTGAGGGCTTCCCACCGGAACAGGGCCTGGTATGGACTCAGGGGTCAGGCAGGCTCAGGGCTGGGTTCAGGCTGCCGGACACAAGCCATGGGGCGGGGCGGGGGGGGGCGGTTCTTGGTTCTTGGTGGCCAGATTCACACTGGCTGAGGAAGAGACAACCACGGCACTGGTCCCGCTCATCCTGGGTCCTGGCTACCTCAGAACCTCTGGTGTACACGGGAGGTATCAGGATGGCGGGGAACTGTGAGGTCCTCCAGTGCATGTACTGTAACAGTGGGGCTGCGATCATCCCCCAAGTCCCACCCCAAGCTGCCAGCAGGCATCAGTCCTCAGCTGGGAGCTTCCAGGTCCCTTCTATTAAGGAAGCTTATGAGTCAAGCTGGTAAGTTTAAACTGACTCTCCCTCCAAGACGGGAATTCACTTCAGGCCCCCAAGTAAAATGGGGGAGGTTGCACCCACCGTGGCGGGTAAGGATGGGAACGATGCTCGCTTATTGTCTCTGTTGCCCCAGCCCTCTAGATTGGAGGCCTTTCTGTGTAAAGTTCTGCCCGTTTCAGGGACTCCCAGCTCCCACAACCAGAGGCTGCACACGGTTTACCTTAGTACAGATGTAAGTTTCAGTTCCCGTTTTGGATAAAAATACCCCCCACCCCGCAAAAATGTGGCACTTTCCTTTGCATAGATGCCTCAGGAAGGACGTCTCCCGGATTCAGCCCTCAGGTTCAGGTCAAAGGTTCCAACAGGCCCGACCCCCGAAGCCAGCTGAGCTCCCTGGGTAGCAGGCCTGGCCTGCCGCCCCCGAGCCCTGCCGCAGACCTGCTGAGTCCGAATGGCCGGGGGCAAAGCCTGGAGAAACCACACCTCCAACAACCACCCCAAGTGCAGCTGCCGGTGAGCTAACAGTTTAGACTAGAACCGCTCCAGTGCGCTAATGAACGGGTATATGGGGTCCCGCATACACGTCTAGACGAAGATTATTCTAGATCCTTCCCTAGCCACCTGGTTTATCCCTTGGGTGGGGCGAGGTAGACCCCACAGAGCACAGCTTCTCTCGAACACCCACTCCTCTATGGGGAGAACCTTGTCAGAGAGAACCGTGGTGAAGACAGAAATAGAGTCTGTGGGAGAAGTCACTGAGGGCAGAGGGGGGTGGGGCAGGAAACGGCCCACTGGCAGGTGGAAGGCTTACTGACGGGGAGGTACCATAATGCTCTGGACCTGGGAGGAGGACTGGCCTGCTGGGGCCTGCTGCCACCACTGAGAGCTGCAAGGCCGTTGGTGGATAACCTCTTTGAGGCTCACTTTCTTTGGAAAACAGGGACAATAGTTTCTCTCTCAAGGTTATGAGGCTCATCTGCCATAGCGAATATAAATCACTCAGCACAGAGCCTGGCATATAGTAAGTGCTGGGTAGATGCCAGCAGTGTTATCAATCATTCATTCAACAAACACTCACTGGATAAGAATGACAAAAACAAACAACAAAACAATAAACAGACAGACATGGTCCCAGGCCTCATGGCGCTTACAGAAAAGGATCTTAAAGAGATTTCACTTGAATGAAGGTAAATAAAAGAAGACAAAGGTTTTGTTTTTAAAGTGACTGGGACGGGGCGGGGGGGGGGGGGGGAGTGCGTATGGGGCTAGACGACCGGTTTGATTCAGAAGACGAGAGCTCTGTCCTTGCCCCTGCTTTAGATTCAGTCTTTTGGAGCAAGAATAGACTGTGGAGGTCTCAAAAAGGGCATGTGGATTCCTGAGACCCCAGAGCCGTCAGCCTCATAGAACAAATAAAATCGCCACCCACTCCACCTGCCTCTACACCACTATGTTTAACAGCTTGGTGACCTGGAACTATTCTTAGTTCTATCAACTTCCATATCCTTCTCTACCTCCAATGTCTCAAGTTTCTGCTTAAAAACCTTCCTACATGTGTGAACTACAAAGTGAGGAATAATTTTTTTAAAAAGATTTTATCTATTCATTTGAGAGAAAAAGAGAGACAGAGAGCACAAGCAGAGGGGAGAGGCAGAGGGAAAGGGAGAAGCAGACTCCCCACTGAGCAGGGAGCCCAGCTCAATGCACGGCTCGATCTAGGACCTGGTGATCATGACCTGAGCTGGAGGCAGACTCTTAACCAACTGAGCCACCCAGGCGCCCCAGTGGGGAATAATTAAATGGATTTGAGGACCAAAAGAGAAAAGGGATGGTGTGGCACTGGGTGGGGGGTATCACAGGCCTGCTCTTCTGAACTGGAAGATGAATGAGAACTGAACTGAACCCAGGCTCCCCTCCAGGAAGGCTGAGCTCTAAGCAGCTCGGTCAGGGAAGGGGGGTGGGGTAGTGGCAGGGGCTCAGCCTTTTTAAAACTGGGAGCAGAGGATAGGGTTGGGGGAGGTGAGAGGAGCTGAAGGTTAACACTAGAGAATTCCAGAATCAAAAGCCCTCAACCAGCTCCCCACTCTGCAAAGGTGCATGTGAGTCATGCAGAGTGAGAAGAAGGGGGCTCCTGGTTTGGGATTTGCAACTCCTTCCTGGGTACCATCTGAAAGAGTCTGCATAGCCCAGGATCTTGTTATAACAAAATCTTCTGCTTTTGCAGCCTGGCATCTCTGGGAGGGGGGGCGGGGGGGGTGACAGAGTGGGATGGGAGAGGGGAGGCTGCAGGAAAGAACAAAGCTCCACAAATACTCCTCAGATTTGTAGACAGCTCGGAAACCAGCTGGTTCAGAGGTGCCTCCCACTCTGTATTATGGCTGCTGGAGCTGCAGCTATTGACCCCATCTTCGCTCTGAGTTGTTTTGAAGTAGGCTCTGCGCCCAACATGGGGGTGGGGCTTGAACTCACGACCCTGAGATCAGGAGTCACACGCTCTACCGACCGAGCCAGTCAGGCATTTTGAGCTTTAAAAAGGAAGCCAGAGAGGTCTGGTGGACCCTGGAGAGACCAAGATTCTATTCCCAGCTCCACCCTTTCTAACTGGAATATTTAGGCAAGTTACTTCACACTCATGGAAGCTCAATTTCCTCTTCTGGAGGTTGGAGTTAACACCACGCACCTCTGTCCTTAAGTGAGAAGATCAAAGGGCCTGTCTGGTACGTAGGTAATTCATAACTATTAAGTCCCATACACAAGGTTAGCCGTATAGATCAATACACAGCAAAGGCACAGTCTCTGAAAGGCTAATCCTCATGCCTCTGCCCAAAGGGATCAAGATAACCACCTGAAATCAAAGGTCTCTTTCTTCTACTCAGCTAAAGGCAGAGGTTAGACAGACACCCCAGGAGCATGTCCACAGGAAAAAGAAAACAAAGGGTCACAGGAAAGATCTCTTTGGCAACCACTGCAGTAGTTTCACTTTCTAGGAGGTTCCTCTGAGCTTTAGTTGTACCCGTGAGATGAAAGACAGACACTCTCCTTCTCAGAACTGAGCCACCACGTTGCGTATTTATCTACTTGTCCCTTGAACTCCTGTCCATCGTGAGGCCATCCATGCTCCGTGCCGGCACTCACAGCAGTGTCACAGACTTAGCATCATGCAGGGTGAGACTGAAGCCGTGTGCAACCCCAGCTGAGGAACACAAGGTGGGCTGGATGCACACCTGCTCCTACACACCTGCTCAACAAGCTGATGAACACGGTTTGTTAAGTAGTATAGAAACTGACTTCTGGAACAATCCTAAAGATAGGATTTTCTCCAAGGCTACAGGGGTTCTAATAAGGTTTCTAATAAGAAAACAAATCAGCAAGTATTCCCGTCATTCTGTGAACAAATTAACAGACCCTAATTCGGACTCAGTCTTGCTGGGGAGATGACTTTGAAATGTCAAATGAAAAGCAACATAATAGGGTGAAGCTGTTTCAATTAAGGGAGGCCAGGTTACGAGTTAGAAATAGTATATAAGGAACACAAAGGCAATCCCTTCGGGTGTATATGAGATTCAGAAGGCACAGGCAGAAAACAGTACTACTCTGAGAAACAAGTAGGACCACTGAAAAAAAGGGCTGCCATTTTGTTAATAAGGTCCCATTAAAGGGCTGATGCACAGCTTTCGAAAGAGCAATACACCTGTTGCCAGCACTAGGTCCCTTGGCTAAAACATCCAATTTGTGACTGAGCTGTGAGCAGTTATCACTTAGCTCATAAACTCCTGTAGCAGAGAAATCTCAAGAATATCACACCTCGATCTTCTCATTGCTGCTGGAACTCCACTATGAGGAGTCAGAGAGGAAACGAGTTTGAAAACTGGACTGAGAAAAGGCGAGGCGGGGTTGGCATGTGTCAAGAGCCCCCTCTAGCGGTCCTGGAAATAAATGCAGTAACTTGGGATTTACGATATTGCAACCTCTCCTAGCAAAGGCTTCTGCCTTAGACATGGCCTGGTCCTTTACAGACGGTCTCTGAGACCTGAGTCCCAAATGATTTGGCCTTAAACCCATGTCCTTCAAGTTCAATTTTCTTTCTTTTCTTCTTTCACCTGTAGGTACACTTCCATGCCACCAGTTCTTAAAACCAGCATTTTTAATGGCTGAATAATTTCAGACTAAAATTATGAGGCTAACGCTGGATCTGCTATCATTGCACACTTAAACGTTTGTGTATTATATAATCCGCACACCAGGCGCTGGTCTGAAACCACACGGAATCCATAAAAGAGAACACTCAAATGCTAGTGTCCCCTTTGCAACAGACCTTCAACCAGCCAGTGCAATGACTTGAGAGTAAATATACCCGTGTTCTCTTCGCAAACCTAATCTGTGCTGCCTCGTATCCCTATGCAGCTACTGGCAGCCACAAGGGCTCTTACACCCAGGAGACTCTCCGTCTCTAGGAAGGGGAGACGCAGAGCCATGCGGTGGAAGATTTATGGAGCAAGACTGGCAGCCAGGAGTAATCCAGTCCCCCTAGGACATTAAGTGAGACAAATGATCAGACTCCACCTAAATACGTGACGTCTAAAGAAAAAGGGAGGAGGGTATGGGGGGAAAGGCTGAAGAAAACAAAAGAAGGTAGTGACTCACCCTTAAAATCTGTTAACACTAACACAGAGGATCAATCAGCACTGTACAAATATGACACATCTTCATTTTCATAGTTAAGTAGGGGGAACAAAGTACTCAGGGATTGGAAAACTGGCTCTTGCTAGGAAGGTCAGCTGTGTGTGCTCAGCTCACTTAAGTCATCTGGGGTTCTACTTACCCGGGTGTTAACCTGGGCTTCAAATTTCCTCATCTATAAAAGTATTAGACTAAAAATTTAAAAATCTTGTATCTTTAGATCTAAATATATCCTATGTGCAGGGTCCTGATATTTTTAATTTAGAGAGTGTTGACCAAAAAAAGCTGTATTTAAGAGCAAATGCTTTACAAAATCTTGAGCTCCTGCTATACTTTTCCTCCTAGAAATGTAACTGAATTAATCTACTTTATTGAAAATTAATGTGACGAAAACAAAGGCCATAACATTCCTAGAAATTTCTGGAAATAGATTCCATTGTTTATCACAGAGGAAAAGAGCGAGCTACCTGTTTCTCCCAAAAGTATGAAACCTAGGGAACAAGGCTTTCACTACTGCTTAATCTTCACACAGAAGAGAATTTCTACCTAATTACATATAATTAAAAGCAAAGGAAAAATCCTCAAGTAGGGAGGGAAAAACCTCCCTATTTTCTAGGTATTGGATTAACACTGTGCTGTCACCAATTTTAACTGCATTAATATGCATCTGTTTTCTATTTACTCTTCCCCTGCTTAACATAGCAGATACAACATAAATATGCAAACTTGGGTTAGTGTTTCAGGATAAGGATTTAGGCCTGAGTAAAAGGTAAAGAGAAAGAATGAATACTAATTCCTAAAACTGTTAGAATCCTTAAGACAGAACATACTTTCTGCACCTCTATGGGAGGATCCCAGCAATGCAATGCTGCTCCTTGTTTAAGGAGACCATCTGCTGGGTGACAGCAGAATCCTAACACTGTTCTCTTTTCCTCAACCCTGGTATTCTCCCTTTGTGGGAAGCTGAATGAAAGTGCTAGTCCTCTATCCAGAGGTTGAGGGAAACTCCTTTAAGAATTAACCAAATGATTTGTTACTATTTTTTGTTTCAAGTTCTTACTTAAATTACAGTTAGTTAACATATAGTGTAATACTAGAAGAATTAACCAAATGCTTTTAAAGAGTTGCTATTGCCTCGTTTAAAAAAACAAAGAAAAAAAGAAATCCAAAACTCATCTTTCACCTTTTATATACTTCTAAGACACTATTCAGAGTAAACGATTTCTATAAATTGCATCTTTTTAAAGATTTTATTTATTCATTTGATAAAGAGAGAGAGCAGCAGAGGGAGAGAGAAGCAGACTCCCCACCAAGCAGGGAGCCCAATACGGGACTCGATCCCAGGACCCCAGGGTCATGACCTGAGCTGAAGGCAGACACCCAACTGACTGAGCCACTCACATGCCCCAAATTGCATCATTTTCAAAAACTGGTACTTTCCATTTTTCTATTCATTAGAATTAACAATTTCTATTCATTAGAATTAATAATCTTATGTCATCACTATGATATAGCAAAGAATATGGGGTTTTTTGTTTTTTAAGTAGGCTCCACACCCAGCATGGAGCTCAATGCGGGGCTTGAACTCACAACCCTGAGATCAAGACCTGAGCTGAGCTCAAGAGTCAGGCGCTTAACCGACTGAACCACTCAAGCACCCCAAAAATATGGGTTTTAACATTTACATTCTATGTTTCATTATTTAGGTGCTTATTGCTACAAACTCACTGGAGTTTCATTATATGGATATTCACGAGATGCTTAAGAACATTATTAAGTTCTAGAATGATGCTATGCATGTAACATCCCTTGCCAAAATCCGTATTATGGAGGTTGGTCGTAACAAAGCAAAGCAATCTATCATACACTATACACCAGACATTTCAACCTCTATACATAGTGACTCATAATGAGTATCTTTGGGGAGATGCTTAAGAAACATTTTAGGAATACTAGAAAGAAACTATGCTTACAGAACCCTCTGAATGGGGACCTACATACAATATTTCTTATACCAAATTCTGTCAGGGAAGATCAATTATATATGTATTTGTAAATATACACATTTTTAAAAGATTTATTTGAGAGAGCATACACATGCACAGGGGAGAGGAGCGGAGAAGGGAGGGAGAGAGAGCATCTCAAGCAGACTCTCTACTGAGTGTGGAGCATGACACAGGGCTCCATCTCACGACCCTGAGATTAGGACCTGAGCCAAAATCAAGTCATACACTTAGAGGCACCTAGGTGGCTCAGTCGTTGGGCGTCTGCCTTCGGCTCAGGTCATGATCCCAGGGTCCTGGGATCGAGCCCTGCATTGGGCTCCCTGCTCTGTGGGAAGCCTGCTTCTCCCTCTCCCACTCCCCCGCTTGTGTTCCCTCTTTCGCTGTCTCTCTCAATGTCAAATAAAATAAAATCTTTAAAAAAAGTCATACGCTTAACTGACTAAACCACCCAGGAGGCCCTGGGAAGATCGATCATATTATAGCAAAACTAGAGCATAAACAATGTACTTAACATTTAAACTCTACAGATTTAACTAGTCAAAATGAAAGTGAATATACATTTTTAATTTAAATTCACAAAACTTCCCTTATTTTAAAAATGCCTCTTTAGGCATTTCTGGCTCCCACTAGCGGAATAGCTCCTAACAAACCAACCCTCCTGTTACCTAAACAACTATAAATTCTAGGAAGAGAAATCAGCAAGGAAAAAAAAAGATATATATTTTGAAAAGGAAGAAATAAAACAGTCTCTATGGGGTGCCTGGACGGCTGTTAGTTCAGCATCTGCCTTCAGCTCAGGTCATGATCTCAGGGTCCTGGGATGGAGCCCCTAACTTTATTTTTTTTTAAATGTTATCTTTCAGGGGCGCCTGGGTGTCTCAGTTGTTGGGCGTCTGCCTTCGGCTCAGGTCATGATCCCAGGGTCCTGGGATCGAGCACCGCGTCAGGTTCCCTGCTCTGCGAGAGGCCTGCTTCTCCCTCTCCCACTCCCCCTGCTTGTGTTCCCTCTCTCGCTGTGTCTCTGTCAAATAAATAAAATCTTTTAAAAAATAGATAAAAATGTTATCTTTCAAAAGACACCATTTGGAAAGCAAAAAGACAATTCACAGGCTGGGAGAAAATATTTGCAAGTTATACCTGATAAGGGACTTGTATCCAGAATATTTAAGAACTCTTACAAATTCTGTTATTTATATTCTTTTTTTTTTTAAGATTTTATTTATTTGACAGAGAGAAAGAGAATGCACAAGCCGGCAGAGCGGCAGGCAGAGGGAGAGGGAAAAGTAGACTCCCCACGGAGTGGAGAGCCTGACATGGCGCTTAACCAACTAAGCCACCCAGGCACCCCTGTTATTTATATTCGATAATAAGTAACAGAATCTTAAAATGTGCAAAAAATATGAATAAGCATCTCACCAAAGAAGATACACAAGTGACCAATAAGTACATAAAAAGATGCTTAACATCATTAGTTAACAGGCAAATGCAAACTAAGATCATGAGATACCAATTCACATTCACAAGAATGGCTATGATAATAAAAAATAACAAGTGTTGGTGAGGATATGGAAAAACCATAACCCTCATATATTACTGGTGGAGATCTAAAATGGTGCAACTCCTTTGGGAAAGTTTGGCAGTTCCTGGGGTGCCTGGCTGGCTCAGTCACAAGAGCATGAGAGACTCTTGATCTTGCAGTCATGAGTTTGAGCCCCATGTTGGGTGTAGAGATTACTTAAATAAACTTTAAAAAAAAAATTAAAGAAAAAAAAAAAGTTTGGCAGTCCTGAAAATGTGAAAAAGTTACCATATGACCAACAATTCCAATCCAAGAAAAATGACAACACATATCCACACAGAAACTTGTTCATGAACGTTCATAGCAGTGTTATTTATAATACTCAAAAGTGAGAACAAGCCAAGTGTCCAACTAATGGTTGGATAAACAAACCACAGTATATATTCCGACAATGGGATATCACTCAGCAATAAAAAAGAATGAATTATGGATATGTGCTACAACATGGATGGGCCTTAAAAACATGCTGAGACAAGTCAGTCACAAAAGGCCCCACACTGTAAGATTGTATTTATATGAAATGTCCAGAACAGGCAAATCCACAGTATGAGACACAAACTAGATTTATAGCTGCCAAGGGATAAGGGAGGCGGGAGATACAGAGGGAGTGCTAATAGGTACAGGGTTTCTTTTTGGAGTAATGAAAATATTCTAAAATTAGACTGTAGAGATGATTTCACAATTCTGTGTATATACTAAAAAAGTACTGAACTGCATAATTTTAACAGGTGGATATTATGGTCTATGAATTAAATTCTCAATAAAGTGATTTAATAAACATAATAAACAAACAAAGACCTCATCTGAGGGGGGAAAAAAGTTTCAACAATAAAGTTTTCCAAACTTTTAATCAGAAAAACAAGGAAACTTTATGACTCAATTTTTTGGCTTAGTGTTCTTAGCTACTCTTAAAACTATCTTCCTAAATTCTAGTAAATACACTGCTCTCTTAAAATTAAAACTACTTTTAAAGAACGATTACAATGAGTTAAAGCCAGGGTTCTAATCCTTAGCAACGGTCATAATTACCTGGGGGAACTTAAGAACTAGCAACAACCAGAACCCCACTCCATAAAGATTTTGATTCAACTGGTCTAGGGAAAAATACACCAGCAGTTTAAAGCTCCCCCCATGGATTTAAGCACGCAGCCAGGACTGGGAATCGTGGATGTATTTCAAAAGAATATGAAGCCACGTTTAAAGAATCTTTTTAGGTAAAGGCAGACCTTTTCTTAGGCAAAACAAAAAGCAGATTATTTAAGAAAACTTTGTTTCTAATCATACAACTATAAATAAAAAGCCACATAAAATACTAAATTAGTCATAAACCAATTATTTAATTGAAGCTATAAAAAAAGGCATTATAATTGATAAAATAATTAGGAAAGAATATTTAGCATGTTTCAAAAGATTTAAAACAGGAGGACACTTTACAAAAAGTTGTGTGGGAAATAAAATTCTTAAACTATAAGTAGAAATGTAACATTACAGAGTATCTTATAAAATACAATGACAGAAATATAAAAAGACTATGTATGCTCTAAGTCTGAAAACTATTAGTAGTGACTACATATTTAAATGTACAGTTCCTGGGTATGAGATTCATATTACTATACACAACTTCCAAACCAGTGGACAATATTTTCCGTTTAACCATGAGTAGTATCATCTTCTACAAAGTCTTTGGCCATCTCTGCTGTGATCACGTCAATATGACTAACCTGAAGAAAAAAATGTTAAAAACTGTGTTAAACCTTAAAAAAATATCAGTGTTCTCACTGTTCAGAGTAATATTTTAAAAATATGGCCAATCACCTATAAATTTTACATATCAAGTCAAATGAGTCTAAAACACTGATGGATAAGACCTTTATAATGTTGTTTGTTGAAAGCATGAGTTTAAAAAATATTCTGCATTTTAGAACTCTGAAGATCTGGGTAAGTACTAATGTCTAAATATCAAACCATGTTTTTTTAGTTTTTATTATTTTGCTATTTCAAAGAATCTTAAGGCTGAAGACATCAGGAAGAGATGTATGGCCCAGCCAAATAGAAATAACCGTATGGAACTGTTAAAGACTGTGCACTAAATAGACCAGACAGGAAGATATTGTCTCTTAATGACAATGAAAATAAAACCAATGCAACGAATGCCACAAAAAAACTAAACTTCACAGGCATTTGAAAGTTTTGTTTTTTTTTTCTTTACAAATTCATAAGATAAGCAACAAATTTCTAAGTTTTCCTTTATGATTTAAGTAACATAAAACAAAAATTTGACAAATACAATACAAACTTAAACTCGATGTAAAAAAAATTTTTTTTACCTTATTTCTAAACTTTACACCATAGAATTTGTCAGCTGACTCAAGCAGTTCAGGCCTAAAAGTAGTTGTAATAAATTGTGCATGTACAGCAAGTTCCATAATCATATCTATAAAAAGAAATAGTAATTTAATAAAACCATTTTCTGAGGAGATCTGAACATTTAAAAAGCAACTATCTTCACTTACCTAAAATTCAAAACAGCCTGTGACTTTATTTTTCATGCATATATGCAAAATTACCAACTTACTCTCTTATATTAGGGATAGACCTTTTACCCAGTATCTTAAAGTTACAGAATATGAAGTAGCGGCTACTTATAACACAGCATTAAAATTGTCAGAGCAAAACAACTTTTCTCACACACAAAACAAGAACAACCCTCCCCTGCTATGCACATCCCCAAAGATCTTTTGAATTTACTAAAGATCAAATATAGATTCTTTATTTATTTTTAAAGATTTTATTTATTTGAGAGAGAGAGCATGAGTAGTGGGGAGAGGCAGAGGGAGAAGCAGGCTCCCCGCTGAGCAGGGAACCCCACTCAGGGCTTGATCCCAGGACTCTGGGATCATGACCTGAGCCGAAGGCAGATGCTTAACTGACTGAGCCACGCATGCATCCCCAAATATAGATTCTTTAAATACAGAATCAACATTTAATGTCAGGGGCTATTCAACCATTGAGAAAAACAAGTTTTAAAAAGAGAGACTTCTGTGTAAAAGTTTAACTGAAGGATTTTCAATTGACAAACACATCGACCTCTCACAGAATTAAACTTTGTAGTCTAATGCTAAATTCTAAAAAACTTACTAAAAGAAATTTTATTTACAGAATATACACCCTGTCTAGTCCCCCCAAATATCTTAGGCAACAAGAATTCACTACCAAAGAGGCAAGTTATCATTTTTAAGCAAGTTCTCATTGTTAAATACAAACCCAAACTACCTGACACAGCCTTTCTGTGCTGGGCATCCAGAGCCTGGTCAATCTCATCAAACAGGTAAAAAGGAGCTGGGTCACATTTCTGAATAGCAAAAATCAGAGCAAGAGCTACCAAGGATTTCTGTCCACCAGAAAGCTGTTGCATTTCTCTCATTTCACCCTGTTTTCCTGTAAATGACACCTAAGAGAACATTTAACTGAGTTAATACCCAAAAGGGGTAGAATCACCATCACCTCTTAAATCACATACAATGCACCAATTTAATATGTAAAATATTCTACAAATGCCACTACGGTAATACTGGGGAAAATTGGATATAAAGGTATTTTACCCTAATTCCAACTCCAGTGAACTGGTCAACTGATGGGACACTGCTTTGTGACCCAGAACCCCTCTCACTTTCACCACTTCCTTCTCCTTCATCCTGAGACTGACTGCCCTCCACATCTCCTTTCTTCATCACCAAAGTAGCTTTGCCACCAGGTACCAACTTCTGGAATACTTCACTGAAGTTCTTGGATACCTTTAAAAAGAATGAATGAACGAACAAATGAATAAATTACACGGTGATTCAAATATAAATTCTGCTTAGGTGGCATTGCACATATTATTTCTTAAGGCAAAGACAAATATTTAAAAGCAATCACAAATATTTTAACCAGAGCAACAGACTGAATCCTTTTAAGAGCTGTGTAGGATATTCTAATTAGTGTGTTAGAAAACTATATGCTGGATTTGTTCACTTGTATTAGATCCAACTATCAGTGGGGAAAAAAACTTAAAAACCTTTACAAAGTGAGTAATAAACTGAGTAACAGCCAAAGCTTTTGTCTTGTGTATGCATTAAATACAAACAGAAACCTACCTGCTTGAAAGTTAACTGAATAGCTTCATATTTTCGAAGTTCAAGTACATTCATCAGTTCCATGATTGATTTGTACCCCCTATCCAACTCTTCTTGTCGTTTTATTAACTTTTCTTTCTGCTCAGAGAAATTTACAAACTGATCTAAAGCTTTTTTGTTAACATGGCTGTACTTCTTCAATTCTGTGTTGCACTGTTCAAGTTTTCGAAACAACTACAAAGAGAAAAATAAATGTATAACTAAATTCACATGAAGAGAAATTTGCATTAAGATTTCAAATTTAAAACTACACAATTTACCTGTTTGAGGCTCAGTGTCTGGTACTTTTCAAATGCTTCCTGGGGAAGTGATCCAAGTTCTCGAATTTTCTTCATACACTCTTCTTTCTTCTTCAGTAGCATGCCTTGTCGATTTGTCATCTTTTCTAGTTCTTTAGTATCATGATTTATAGCATCCATGTGTTCTTTTTCCATATTTTTCCAGCGTTCCATACTCTTCTGAAGCTCCTTAATTCCAGCTTCTGTTTTATCAATGGAATTGTCCAAATCTAAAATACGGGGGAAAAAACAAATTAAGCCATAATGCCTATTTTAAAGCTAGAGTACTAGTTGAAGATTTTAATGGCCAAGTAGATCAAAATAAATAGGTTTTAGGTTTTTTCTCTTTGTTTAAATTGTACTGTGTAAAACCATGAAACATTTAATTCAGGACAAAAATAGGAGTGTACATTAGTCAAGTATATATTTCTCTTTATTAAATGTTTATAAAAAATTTAAAAAATTTTCTTCTTAGCAACTAGGTGATAAGAAACTTAATTCAGCTATTTCACACTTTTGGAAACAAAATTAGTAATTATGGTCTCTCATAAAATTGTCACAAACATTTCAACAAAACAAAGGTTACTATTTATAATCAACCCACTAAACTACATTCATCATAAATTATTTATGGTGATGGAAAACACAAAATCGTTAGTGCATGCTTTTGCCTATTTGGGTATTTCATTTTGTAGTAAACAATTTTATCAAATAAATAAGTTAACTTTTAACAAAATACAAAAAAAATTTTTACTAAATAAAACTTCACCTTCTGATCGTGCCATAGTATCTTTTACTCTTTTATTGATTGCTTCAAGTTCTGAGGTTGTAGCAGTGAGAACAGTACCCCCTTCTGTCTCTCTCAGTTCATTAAGTTCCTGCAAGATAAAAGAAACTTAAGATAACATTAAACCACAGAATATGAATTTTGTTAGTTTCAAAATATTACATCAACAGTTTCCAATAGCTGTTACTTTTTTTGCATTAATATATAAAAATTTAATCATCCAATTGTTGATATACATTTGTATGGTTTTTAGTTTTTGACTATTATAAATAATGCTATGAATATTCTTGTTTTTTTAATCAACCTCAATGAAGTATAATTTACAACTAATAAAATGAGCCAATTTTAAGTACAGAGCTCAGTGAGCTGTGATAATGTATACACCCACATAACTACCACTACAATGAAGATACAGTTTTTCATTAAACCAAGAAGTTCCCTTGTGCCTCTCTATAATCAGTTCCCTCTACTCATGGCCCCAGAAAACTATCATTCAGCTTTCTATTGCTATAGATTACTTTTCCCAATAGCTGTTATTTTGAATAAACATTCAAGAGAGAAAGTACACTCTGTATAATTGCAAATATTTAAAGTATCCATTAAAGGGGAAAAAAAGGTAACGATATAATAACTAAAAAATTTCTCAGCGACTGACATACTGAGAAAACATGAGTTACTAACACTGAGTACCTAGAATTGGCCAGGATAATCATACAACACAGGTTTTACTGTTATGCTCAGTTTTCACAAGAGGAAACTGAGGCTTAGGAATAATACATTACTTGCACAAGATCGTACACTAGATGGCAGTGCCAGAACTCCAACTCAGGGTATGTGCTTTCTGTCCCCAAAGCCCATGCTGTCTATCAAAGCCACTCGTGTTTAAGTTCTTTCAAAAGGTTATAGTCATCAACAAACGCACAAAAAAGAACATACCTGTTCTACTTGGTCCAAGCGTTTCCTCAAATTCTCATTTAGGTATGTCTCTACTCGAGTAATGATACCTTCTAATTTAATTCTTTCATTCAGCAACTGTCTGTTTTCCTAAAAGACAAGAAAATTATTTGTCTACATAGGCATGCACATTTCACACAGGAATGCCTTTAATCTGTCCTCTCCATTACTTGTGTTCAAAGGACCTGCAATAGAAAGCCCTATATTTTCTTCATTTTCTGTCTTACCTATTCAGAATGCTAAGTTTGTGTGCTTGATTCTTTTTATAAGACATGCCGCCAAAAATATTTACCTATTTTTCATTTTTTGGACTTAGTATTTACGTCTCTGTAATACAAAAATCAAATGTTTAACCAAGGGGTGTCTGGGTGGCTCAGTCCATTTAGCATCCAACTCTTGATTTTGGCTTGTGTCATGATCTCAGGGTCCTGGGACTGAGACCCAGGTCAGGCTCTATGCTCGGCATGGAGTCTGCTTGACCCTCTCACCCTGGCTCCTCCCCCCACTCATGCTCTAATAAATAAAATCTTTAAAAAAAAGTTTAATCAAAAACAGTATTAATTATATAAAGGTAGAATGATCAAAAGAGACAGCAAAGCTAACAAGCTCAATCTTACTAGTAATAAAAGTGCATTAAAGAAGATGAAGAAAATGAAGACTTCTTGTATAATCCTAACATACCCAGAATGGTGTAGAAAAACTTACTTACTCTTACAGATATGAGAAGTTCAAGTCTCATTTTTCTATTTTCTCAAAGTTCCCTTCTTTTGCATTCCCTTAGTAGCAAGAAACTTTTTACAACAGTCAATTATAAATGAAAATTTATACTTATATAAATTGTACTTGCCTGCTGAAGTTGACGAATTTCATCATTCAGGGCATCTACTCTCTTCTGATCTTCCAGACTAAGTTGTGAAAGCAAATCAGTTCCCAGTTCTGCTTTCAACGATTCTCTGGTGGACTCCATAGCATGCAAACTTGCCTCCAAACTTTGTAAGCTACGTTGCTATGTGACAGATCATCCATTTATTAATAAACGTGTTAGTCACTGTATTACTTACTAATAGTGAAAAATTGAGAACAATCTATTTGATATTAAAGTGAACTGAATCATATCAACTCAAGTAACTATTAGGTATCCACTTAATTTGATAATTAGAACTAAGTAGCAGTAAGAAAAATACTTATGATACAATACTATCAGGGCATGTGGGACCAATCATATTCCATGACTGAATCATATAAAAATCTTCTTACATATTAAATATTAGTAAGAACAAAAAGAGAAGACTGCTAGAACGTGTTAGGGTGGTATAGTTGGGCAATTAAAAACTATTGTTTTAGTACTACTGATGAACTAAACAGTTTTTGTTAAAGCTTATGAGACTAATGTATTACTTGTAATTTAGCAATAATAGTTCGGCTTCTACCTGTTTAACAGAATTTGGATAAAATATTTAAACAACTCCATAAAAAGTGCTTAACAGACAAAAATGATTACTAACAAATTAATGATCATCAGAAAATACTATTATGCTATAGCTCAAAATGCCTACTTGTTCACTGAAGCTGGACAATCTGAATGTGGACTACAAAATGAGACTTTGGTTACCCATGGGTGTAAGTACAGTATAGATAGGGGAAGTCCAAAAGTATAGGTCTACAAAAAATGGAACATATAAACTCCAGATAATAACCTATGTAACATACGGTCCATCCCAATTCTAAATAATTAAAATAGATCTGTAACAAAAGGGACATACTTACGAACCTTTGGCATAAAGGTTTTCTCTGACTGCTGCCTCTTCTCTTTTAACATCTTCATTTCTGATAATATGCTATCTCGAGATGCTTTAAATTTCCTTTGCTGGGTCTCTATCTGCTGCATTTGGTTCATCAACTGATCAATTTCATTATTAATCCATATACAAGGCTAAGGAAAATTCTCTCTAGTTCTTTTAAAAACATGTGTATCCCCTCCCTTCCTTTTCTTTACCTCCAAATAAAAGTTATTTCCTGAAATTTATGGACCATAACAACGCTAAATTAAATACTACACTGTGCTATATCATAAAGAAGCTTAAAACATTTTACCCCACCATTTCTCTCAAAATAACATATATTTTACTTAAAGCTATATAAAAACAAAAATTCTTGGGAAACCCTAAGAGAATCTGAATGAGGTATATATTTTTTTGTATCTTTTCAAGAAATATTTACTGTGTAATCTATTATGCTTAAAGCACTATAGAAGGTAGTTATGTATGAAGAGGAGGTCTTGTCCAATGTAGCAAAATAATACCACCTAGCTGGATTATTAAATACAGGAAGGTAGTTGATGTATGCTGTCAATATCCTTTTTCTTAGTGTTTCCCAATGTTTTCTTTGCGCCAACATCTTGCCAAATTTGGGCAGTTCTAAATATGCTCTGCAGACCCCTGCAAAATCAAAACTAACATGTTTATTTACCTTTTGCTCTGTGCTGCTGCTTGCACTGATGGCACAGAAGCTATAAACCCACTTAAAAAAAAAATTTGCCACTTTCAATTAAGAATATCCCAGGGGTGCCTGAGTGGCTCAGTCGGTTAAGTATCTGCCTTTGGCTCAGGTCACAATCCTGTGGTCCTGGGATCGAGCCCCACGTCAGGCTCCTTGCTCAGGAGGGAGCCTGTTTTTCCCTCTCCCTCTCCTCCCCTGTTCCTGCTCTCTAGCTCACTATCTCCAAAAAAAAAAAAAAAAAAAAAAAATCATTAAGAATATTCCAACGACTCAGTAAAAATGGTTTTTCTTGATGCTTGAGTACCTATTAGGTAATCTTGGCACCCAATGTGGGGCTTAAACTCATGACCCAGAAATCAAGAGTTGGATGCTCTACCGACTGAGCATGGTAGGTACCCCCCTCAAGTATCTACATTTTTTAAATTGTGTGATGTAATTCAAAGTATACATAAAACACTTTTGCCTTATACCAAAGTACTGGGGTTAATTTAAGAAAATGCAGAGGTACAATGCTTCTGTTGTGAGCTAAACTAGCCACTCTTCATGGAACACCAGTTTTATTTGAAAGAAGTGAAAGTACTATGTTTACTAAGACTTGGATTTTGACAGCCTTTCTCCACTAACACTACATCTGCACCAAATGACCTTGAAATAGAAATCTAATGCACATTTTCAACCCCTATGTTTAACTTCTATGCAGTATGTGGCATTAGAGGCCCCCAACCCTTCTTCGAAACACTAACCTCGTTTTCTTTCTACAATTCTGACCAATCCTCCTCAGTTTCCTCTATAACTTTAAATTTTAGTGCACCTCAGGTTCTTTGCTCTCAGAAATAGACTGACTCACTGCTATCAGTTTTAAATATTAACAGCTAAGGAAAGAATCAATGTTACAAGAGTTTTTTCCTTGTCTTCAGAAGTTAACTTTTGACAATATAAGCTCCCATGCTTCAATAAAAGCCAAATGTGGAATTTTTTCCCCACTGTATGAGAAAACACACTTAACAAGTAAAAGATTACATATTTCAACCCAAACAGTCCTCCACCGTAGCACAAGACAAAAAGATATTTTCAATATTTCTGCGCAGGTTTTCATTGAGCTTTGCTTCAAGCTCACCTAGTTCTTCTTCTGCTTTTCTAACATCTTTTTGCAATTCAAGTCTAGACTTCCTTGTGTCATAATAACCTCCGGTTAGAGCACCCCGATGACTAACTTGGTCACCTATAAACAAAGCACAAGGAAGGTAGAAATTCTGTGTAACAATTTCTTTATTCAGTGATAAATTGATTTATAATCAAACAACTAATTTAAAGGCTTTACCTATTTAATGAGAATTTAAAAGGATTTAAGCCACTATGAAAAACTTTTGCTTTCCAACTGTTAAAATTTGCATTAAAAAAAGGTGCCTTCTAGGTGAACCTGAACATCTGCCAGAAAGGAAGGAAGTGCTAAAGACCAAGAGGGACAGATCAAGAGGACACAGGACTTGGGAGTTTGGAATTCCACTGGCTGTATTTGGGAAAATGTGAACATCAACAATAATAATGGCAAGTCTTCAGAAGTTTTTTGAATGCTTTTAAAAGCATAGAGATAGGGGTGCCTGGGTGGCTCAGTTGGTTAAGCATCTGATTCTTGATTGAAGCTCAGGTCATGATCTCAGGGTGTTAAGACTGAGCCCTGTATCAGGCTCTGCACTGAGCATGGAGCCTGCTTGAGTCTCTCTCTCTTCTCTCTCCCCACCCCTGCTAGCTCTCTTTCTCTTAAAAAAAAAAAAAAAAATACAGAAGCCTTGAAAGAATTTAAGAATCACCATTTGGAAACCCCCAGTGTATTGAGTCAAATCACTGGTAAAAAAATTGTTGGGGTGGGGTGCTTGGGTGGATCAGATGGTTAAGTGTCTGCCTTCATCTCAGATCACCATCCCAGAGTCCTGGGATCAAACCCCACATTGGGCTCCTGGCTCAGCGGGGAGTCTGCTTCTCCCTCTCCCTCTGTCTCTCCCCTGCTCATGCTCCCTCTAGCTGTCTCAAATGAATAAAAATCTTAAAAAAAAAAAAAAGTTGTTGGGGAACCTGATATTCATGTTTTCTTAAAGGATAGTCCCACATATCACTTATTAATTCCGAAGAGGAAAGGGCACCTTTACAACTGAGAGATTGCTACTGGTCAAACTTAGCATCACTAACAGTGGGACACATTGTGTGATGCAGTAAGAATATACATCACTCATGCCAAGAATGTTTAAACTAAATCTCACGATGAGGAAGCAGGAGGACAAATCCAGAAAATGGGACATTCTATGAGAAAGTCAATTTCCTGAGGGTGGGAAAGAACAGGAGCTGTCCTATATTGAAAGAATCCAAAGAGAGGACATTGCATGCATCCCTGATCAGATCCTGGACATAAAATTATTTTGGGACAACTGGGAAAATTTTAATGTACTTTTTAAATGATATTACTGGGTTATGTTAAATTACTTAGGTGTAACAATGATACCTGGGGCTTAGGAGAGTGTCCTTACTTTTATGAGATATACATGCTTAACTTTTAGAAATAAAGCATAATAATTTTTATAACTTATTCTCAGAGGTAGTTCAAAACAGCAAAAAAAAAATATCTATAAAGATAAAGCTGGGGGTGTGTGTTACCTTCTTTCATCAATAAATAAATTATAAAGAAAAGGAAAAAATTGAAAAATGAAAGGTGAACTTATATACCAGAGGTTCTTAACCTAGACTCCATGGATAAAATTCAGGATATCCATGACTTAGGTAGGAAAAAAAATTTACATCTTTATTTTTATTTTTTTTTAAGATTTTATTTATTTATTCATGAGAGACAGAGGGAGAGAGAGAGGGAGAGAAGGAGAGATAGAGAAGCAGAGGGAGAAGCAGGCTCCCAAGGAGCAGGGAGCCGGATGCAGGACTCGATCCCAGGACCCTGGGATCATGACCTGAGCCGAAGGCAGACGCTTAACCATCTGAGCCACCCAGGCGCCCTACATCTTTATTTTTATACTACAAAATGAAATTTAGCAATGCCTTCTGTTATAACAAATAAGAATCACAGTGGTATTATCAGTACTTGTAACTTTGTTACCAAGAGAAATAACAGCTATTTTCTATCAGATTATATTTGTTGCAAATCTCAAAATATTGTTTACATGTATCAGTACTTCCAAGTTTTATTTATTAGACGCACTGCTAAATCTTGTTTTTGAATACTTTTAAGAATAAATTATGTCATATTTGAAAAAATATTGTGATTACCATGTCAGTATGATTGGTTTCGTGATCCAAAGCATTTTATTTTATGCACTTAAAAATATTTTGAGAAAGGGCTCATAGGCTTTACCAAAGAGCCAAAGGAGTCCACAGTGCAAAAAACGTTAAGAATCCCTACTACAGATCAAATGATTATACTTAAGAGACATCAACTAAATATGAAGTGTGGATCCTGTCTGGACTCAAACCATTTAAAAATGATAAAAAACTGGACATGAATTTTGAAATACTCTTAAAACTAAAATGGAATTTATCTGTTCAAAGCTAAGAATTACTATTACAAACCTTCCAGGGTAATGCAGTCCATAGTAAAAGCACGGGCTAGCTGGGTTGAAACTTCCATGCTACGACAAATAAGTGTTTTCCCAAACACATGTTTGAAAGCTTTGTCAAATCTGGGATTGTACCTCAATTTACTTATCATAGGAATCGCATCCTAAAAATGAATATTTTGTCAGGATAGAGATCACAACACAGTTAATTAAAACATGCTAGCAAAATTATGAATTACATCTTTATGAAATATAAACACAAATGCCTTCATTTTATTCTGAAGAAGTTAGAAAAATCACTCTACTGAAATATCCTGGAAATTACATTCATGTAATCATCCAAGTTTTCAAGAGCAGAGAAAAATAACAGAGTTTAGTGGCTCTGGAGTCAGCTCAAGTTCAAATCCTAGTTCTGACACTCATCAGATGTATGCTCTGGACAAGCTGCTTAACTTCTTCATTTAATAGTTATTCATCTACAGAACTGCAGTAGCAGCACTTTCCTGATAAAGTTGTTAAGACTAGACTAGACCAGACAAACTAATAATATGTGAAACACACAGGATAGCATCTCTCACACAGAGGGGCTATAGGGGCACCTGGGGGGCTCAGTCAGTTGAGCGTCTGACTTTTGATTTTGGATGAGGTCACGATCTCAGGGTTGTGAGATCAAGCCCCATGTAGGGTTCCAGGCTAGGCATGGAGCCTGCTTAAGATTCTCTCTCCCCCTCCCTTCCTCTCCCTCCACCTCCCACCTTCTTGCTCCCCCTGCTGGCTTGCGCTCTAAAAAAACAAAACAAAAACAAACAAACAAAAAAAAACGGCTAAAAAAATGTACACTAATACTATTTCCTCAAAATGTTTTCATTTTGTTATATATATGTTTTAGGTATTCAGGAAAATATTTTTTATATAAAATTTTCCCTTTTTACATTCTTCCAAACTATTAGGAAAGGATTTTTCTAATTTTCAAATTAGGAAATATAACCTAAAACAGTGCAATAAATATGTTAAGCTTAAATTAATAATTACAAAGAGAACACCAATATAACTACCACGGAGGACAAGAAATAAAACACTGCTGACACTAAGAAGTGTGCCCTTTTCCTAATCACATTACCTGTTGGAGATGACCACTATCATAACTTTTGTGATAACCATTTCCTTCTACTTCTTTCAAATTCTATCATCTAAGTTTAGTTTTATGTGTTTATTTATAAGATTTTATTTATTTGGGGAGAGTGGTGAGGGGCAGAGGGAGGAGAGAGAGAATCTCAAGCAGACTCCCTGCTAAGTGTGGAGCCTGGTCTCAGCCGATGTGGGGCTCGGTCTCAGGACTATGAGGATCATGACCTGAGCTGAAATCAAGAGTAAGACGCTTAACCAACTGAGCCACCCAGGTGCCCCTGTCTGTGTGTTTAAAGGGAACCATACCACATGCATTCTTCTTCTTTTTTTTTTAAGATTTATTTATTTATTTGAGAGAGAGCACGAGAGGGAAGAGAGTCAGAGGGAGAAGCAGACTCCCTGCTGAGCAGGGAGCCCGATGTGGGACTCGATCCCGGGACTCCAGGATCATGACCTGAGCGGAAGGCAGTCGCTTAACCAACTGAGCCACCCAGGTGCCCCACTACATGCATTCTTGAGTCTTGTTTCATTCACAGCATCACATCTGTGATTACATTTTCCTCCCCAAAACTTAAAGGATAATTTATAGATTTAAAGAAGAAAAAGGTAGACCCTTTAAAGCAGCTTTTAAGACTCTCACTGTACCAGGAGCACCTGGGTGGCTCAGTTGGTTAAGGATCGCCTTCGGCTTAGGTCATGATCCAGGGGTCCTGGGATCAAGCCCCGCGTAGGGTTCCCTGCTCACGGGGGTAGTCTGTGTCTCCTTCTCCCTTTGCCCCTCCTCCCTCTCATGCTAATAAATAAATAAAATCCTAAAAAAAAAAAAAAAGGATTCTCACTGTTCCACTTAAATTGTTACCATTATCATAGAGTTTCAGCTTTAACCTCAGACTAGGAGAGTAAAATAGTTCCTAATACCATCAACATTCTGAAACTAAATGCCTCAAAGCAATTACATTTTTCTCAAGAACACTGAGGAATATTCTCAATCCATTTAAAGTATACCAGCAAGTAACAAAAGCAACATTGTTTTCAGGGCCTGTTATCTTACTAAACATTTTTATTTAATTTATAAGCCATTTAAAAAGTATATTCAAAAAACTTAAAAAATATTTACTTCAAATGACAGTTCCTCAGGGATTTCTTCTCCTTAATTTTGTCACCCTGGGATAATCTCTCAGAGTAGCCTGTACTTACGTATTTTAACAGTTTACACATTTGCAGTGATTTGTTTCATGTGTTGCCTGTGCCCTATCTCCCTTCCCATCCCTACCCAGTAGTGACCATGCTGTAACAGAAGCATGTTTATCTCACAGACCAGTGAATCCTAACGTACAGTGCCTGTGCACTAGCATGTGCTAACCACAAGAAGAAATAACTTACTGAAAGAAAGATAGACCTTCACACACACCAACTCACATTGGTTTCAGGATAGGCAGTATCCCTGACATCTAACTTGTTAAGAGGAAGAAAAGTGACCTCTCCAGGAAGATTCATTTTATTAAACTCCATCAAAATCTTTGTGCTGACTTCATCTGAATCAACAATATGATAAAATAACCTGCATGTAAACAAAACAAGACACATCTTTATTGCTAGACTTTAAAGTGCTATAAACATTTAGGCAAACAATTTACTTTTTTTTCTATGCAAACCAATTTGTACTGGGGTAGGGTGGGAGGGAAACTACTTAGAAAATTCCAATGAGGAGGAGAGGAAGCCCCAAAAGGGATAGTTTTAGCTTCTACAGTTAGGAATACTTAACATGTACATCTTTAAAAAATTAAATAAGCAACTAGGATAAAAGAAGGTAATGGGAGACAGATTACACTAAAATTCCAAAAAGCTGCTTCTTATTCCTTCTTTCCTTCAAAAATTCAAAATATCAAACAAAAACTTTACCTGTTGCCAGCAGTGACTTCCACGCATGTGTAGAAAGCAGGCTCACATTCGAAGTTATTCATCACAATGCCGTGATAGCCATTTTGAACATGCTGGTTTATTCCTTTCCTACGAAAGTGGTCCAGGACTTTGTTTATGCTGTCTATTCCATTTAAAATTGCCTGTTAAATTGTCAGAAGTGAAAAATATTAAAATAATATTTCCAGTGGCACTCCTGCTGGTAAGAAACAAATCCATTACTTTATACATTAAAAAATACTTCAGAGATTAAACTAAATACCCTCCCCAATGCCACATCACCCCCTTGAAAAATGCCAACTACATGAAACATTTTATTATGGGTTCTGTTCTGACACTAACATTAAAAATGAGACTCTTCATCTGAAAATCAAAAGTGTTATCATTAATGCATGGGTTGTAGTAAGGCTGCTTAAACACGACCCATCATTTCAAATTTAGAGGACAAGTGATTTACACTCTTATTTATCACCTGAAACCAAGGACTTAGAGCTTGAAAACTAACAAATTCTTGTGTAATAATTGGCTCAATGTAAACTGAAGTAATAAAAAGAACCTGCTCACCTTTCCTGTTGCTGCTCTAAGAAGTTGCTGTTTCTTTTCAAGATCTTCTCTTTTAGCAGCAAGTGCTTGCTGTTCTGCATTCTCCTCTCTCCACAAGTAACTAATCAATAAAAATTAGACTGTCTTTAATTTTAAAAGCATTAAGATGCACCAACAGTATATAAATTAGGGTAAAATACTGAAAAAAGTATAAAATTTGAATAGTTCATTTACAACTTTTTAAGATTTTTAAAAAGATTTTATTTGAGAGAGCGAGCAAGCATGCGCACAACTTGGCAGGGGGTGGGTGAAGCAGACCTCCCTGCTGAGCAGGAAGCCCAGCTTGGGGCTCGATCCCAGCACACTGGGATCACGACTTGAGCCAAAGGCAAACGCTTAACTGACTGAGCCATCCAGGAGCCCCAAGAGTTTTTTCAAGTAATTTCTACACCCAAAGTGGGGCTTGAACTCACAACCCCAAGATCAAGAGTTGCATATGCTCCACCAACTGAGCCAGCCAGGTACCCCTAGCTCATTTATAGCTTAAAGACCATTTAACAGCCAGTAATTAGTGTTACTCAAAAAAATTAAGGCATCGGGGCACTTGGTGGCTCAGTCATTAAGCATCTGCCTTTGGCTCAGGTCATGATCCCAGGGTGCTGGGATCGAGCCCCACATCGGGCTTCCTGCTCCACGGGAAGCCTGCTTCTCCCTCTCCCACTCCCCCTGCTTGTGTTACCTCTCTATGTCTCTCTCTGTCAAATAAATAAATCTTAAAAAAAAAAAAATTAAGGCATATTTTAGTCTATACTAACTTTCTTTCACTTTGTAATTCATCTTTCTTATTTTTTACTTCGTAGTATTTTCTGTCCAGTTCTTCTACTCGAGCTTTGACTTCATTAAGATCCTGATCCAGTTTCTATGGAAATAAAAATAATTTAAACTTAAAATCCAATTTCAGGCAAACTAGTCCATAGTGAGAGCGAGATCAGTAGTTGCTAGGGGAAGAAGGAAGGGGAAACATTTTGGGGTGATGAACAGGCTTGTTATCTTAAGTGTGGTCATGATTTCACAGATGCAAAACTTATCAACTTATCAAAGATACATTTTAAACACACACAATTTATCATTATGTCAACTGTACCTTAATAAAGCTATTAAAAAATCCAATTCTAACTTTTAAAAAAATGCCTTTAGGCAAAAGAGCACATCAAGAGAAAATATAAACCATAAAATGAATTACTCTAAAAATACTGCTAAAATAGAATAAATTTACTCACTAATGATCTAAACCTTTCTACTAGAATTTTAGAAGAAAACAATACATTCACACAATCTCAAAATACTGCACTCAATAGTTCTCACACCATTCCCTCTACACACATACGACAGATTGAGGATTATACTAAGAAGCAAAAGGCCATTCTACATAATTCAATCAGCACTATAAAATCATCTCTAACCAGTATAAAGGACAGACTTCACCAGTGGAAGGTGTAGCTGAAATACTGCAAATATAATGAAGTTCAAGCTTGAGAAAGAATGAATAAAAACTACTGAAAAATCTTGGCTCTTCACCAGGCTGTTTCAAAAAGAGCATTTGTTGAGGTTGTTTCCATGAACTCATGACAAACACATTTTCTTTCTTTTAGGAAAGGACACGTAGCTATCACAGCTGAAACTACACTAATTTCCAAATAACTAACTACTGGAATCAACCTGTGTTTTCCATTCCCTCCATAAAATATCCTGACCAAAGCACACTGGACTCTAGAGGTTAGGAGGCTACTATCTATTACTCCTGGTCACTTTTCTACCAGTTATTTATGATTACAGAGCCAGTTGGCTTTGCTCCCCACTATGTTTTCATTTATGCTGTGATTACATTGAATATTAAACAGAATATGAAGACAAAGAAAAGAGTTGTTTCTTTAAAAACTTGACTTAGTTCTGGATACACTCAATGGTGACTCACTAAAAATTGAATTAAATGGAGAAATCAACTCTAAAAGATCGAGAAATAACATAATACATAAACACATATATTAATATGTAATATGTACTTTATAACAAAATATCGTAATTCAAAATGTCAAATCACAAAGTTTTAAAACTAGAAAACTGGTCCAGATTACAAAAGATAACAGAAATATGACAACTAAATGCAATACATGATCCTAGATTGAATCCTGAATTCTGTTCTCATCCAGCTTTAAGGAGAACTATATTTACATATGTGGCTCCTAACAAAAAAGTCCCCTGAGAACTCCCAATCACTACTCATACTCAAAAGAAACATCTTGGGCTCTACATGAAAAGACTGGTGTGTACTCCGGTGGGGGAATGTTGATAATGGGGGAGCCTATGCATTTGTGGTAGTAGGAGGTATATGGGAAACCTCTGTACCTTCCTCCCAATTTTGCTATGAACCCAAAACTACTCTAAAAAATAGCCTTAAAAAAAGATTGGTACATGAGCAAACATTTATCTTAAGCAAAATATTTATGATATAAATATATGTATGTTTACATGTGTATAAACACAAATACTATTACATATAAAATTTAATATACATACATATACGAAGATTTTATGCATCTAGTGACTTTGATATAAACCAATAACCAACTGGTGCAGATCTCATGAGGTAAGAGGGTTCCTCTGTGTAGGTACATACATAACTTCTTCACCCTACACTCGTCCTACATAATCCCTTCTCATCGCTTCTATCATCCTATATACAGCCACACATAACACTTCACAAAGCATTTTCCCCCTTTCTCATTTTAAACAACATGAGATCTTTCTTATTCTGGAAGTGATTTTTATCTTCTACTTCAATTTTTAAGAAAATGCTACTAAACATGCACAGTACATAATGTTTTATTCATTTAGAAAATCTTGTAAAATCACCACTGCCTTAACCAACAAAAAATATATTCTGCAGTAAGTTATTGACAGAGAATTGTAAAAGACTGTAAAAATGGAAAAAAAATTAGTTACTCTGAAATTATATTTTAGACTTGTTTATCACATTAAAATTAAGGGTAGTTCAGGAACATTCTACCAATTCATAAAAAATATATTTTAAAATATACTCGATCTACATGAACACTCACGGATATGGAAAAAAATCTTCCTTGAAAAGGAAAACTACCATATAAATATTAATGTATATGTATAAATATTATGTATATAAATATTAAATTGTGCTGGTCTTTTCTAAACAAGTACCCGTTTTGTGTATTTTAAGAGTAGCAATGTATTGTTCAAAAATAAAACTTAAAGAAATAGGTAAAATGTACATGTCTTCTGAAAAATTTTCACAAAGCAGCTATAAAAGTTCTTACGTTATACTGCTCCAGGTTTTTCTCTTTATTTGCCTCAGTGTCCTCCAAATCCTTATGAATAGCAGCAATCTGTCTTTTCTTGTCATTAATAGCCTGATCTAAAGACTTGAGTTCCTTTTTAATCCATTTATCCCTTTCTTCCTTTGATGTAAACTGGCTTCCTCGACCCTGCTTTGCATAAAGATCTGTTCTTTCCTGGGTAGCTTGGGCCAATCTATATAAGACAGAAGAAAAGAATGGATTAAAAAGGAGACGAGAAAATAAGTTTAACTACAATTGTTATGTCAAGAACACAGAGATAACAGCCATTTTCAAAATTCCGTAAAAAAATATAAAAAGCAACTGGTATCTAATAGAGCTCCTTGGGCTAGTACTATATAAATTTCATTTTGAAAAGTCACAGTTAAAGTCATGTGAAACAGCCCATATCCTAAGGATTTCGGGCAATGTCTTTACTCCAGTTCTGGGTTAGTCAGTAAAGCTAGAGACAGTTCTAATATCCTATCTCAGAAATTTTCAAACTATATTTAACTATATAAACATTTCTAATTCCTTACAATAGAAGACACTATCAAGGCTAAAAGGCAAGAGAAAGACAAAGAAAATATTTACAATACACAGAATACTAGAACAAATACAGATTATAAACCACCTTATCAAACAATAAGAAAAAAAATCAGAAAAAAGGGGCAAAGTAAATAAACAATTCACTAAAACAAATACTGGTGGCATAAAAACATAATAATGCACTAAACCATGAAATCAGCAAAAGCTGGCATGTTCAATCTACATATAGATACCAAAATGTCTAGATGCTAAAACAGCAATAAAAAAAGGAAATAGGATGAAACAAAGTAAGATGTCATGTGGGTAAAAAACAAAACAAAAAAACAAACCACCATCCATGTTTTAAGAAGTCCAACAACATCTAGGCAAGTTATTTATCTTAGGCAAGCTATTTAACCTCCCAGAGCCTCAAATTTGAACTTACAGTGAGGACAATGTGAATGTCTTAGGGCTTCTAAGTGAAAAAAATGTACGTGATACGTATACAGTAACGCTTGGCCCACAGTAGCTGTTTAACACAGGCTATTACTTTGAAATTGGATTTAACTTTTGCCCTTAACTGTGTCTTAACTCATAACTATTTAGCTTTCACAGAGAACTATGTAGAAAGGTAGAAGTGTTGGTGAAAGAAATCCCAGACCTAGCAATTCCTCGCTCTTCTTTTTCTTTCACACTGTTGAATTTAGGTTCTGTTTCTGCCAGTTCTTTCTGCTTTTCTTCTATTTTTTCAAGCAGTTTCTGCCTCTCTTTTAATAAGCGTTTCTGTAAATAAAGCAGGATAAGTAAAAATGCAACCTTAAAAATTTGTTTAAGTTTAGCATAAAATATTTTCTCATGAAAAAAAATTCATGAGAAAACTAATCCTGCAACATAAAACTAATTTTTAAATAAAAGAAACAAGGAGACAGTATCGAGTTGCTACTTAAGTGAAAATTATTTTAATGTGCCAGATCTACAAAAATATAAGCATGCACCCCTGTCACAGAAAGGATGGTTTTCTGTAATACCTATTCAACTGAACACTTATGTCTTTCATTTTTATTTTTATCATTTTAACTTACCCTTTGTTCACTATTGCCTGCCAATTCATCTTGTAAATCCTTGGCTTTAAGCTCTAACTTAGTCCTCTGCTTAATCTGCTCTTGTCTTTCAGCGCTGAGCTGCTCCTTTTCTTCTTTCATAGCTGAAATTTTTGTTTTCAGTTCTCTAACTTGGCGCTCAATATCCTAGTCAAAAAGTATGAAACAGAAATGAGTCAGACAATTAGAAGTATAAAAGCAGAGTTTTAACACCACTAGTTCTGTCCCTTTTTCCTTCATTTACACTTTCAGTACTATTCTGTCTTTCCAATACTCAATCCCAATGACACCCGTTTGAAGTTACCATTCCATAATTCTGGTACAAAAGGATTTACTGTGGTCAAAAAATATAAGTTAACCTAAGCCTAGTTTATAATCTTACCTCCATCTTATCTCTTGCATCCTGCTGGGCATCTCGCAATTGTCTGGATTTTTCTCCACTAGTCTCTCGCTTAGCAGAAAGCTGGGGGGAACAAAAAGCTGTAATTTCTAACTCATTTTGTATTTTGTTTAATACTTCATAACATGTAGTAAAACTGTAAAATATCTGCTAAAACAAAATCATTCACTTGTTTTTTTAATTTTTAGTGGTTTTAAAGTAGAAAGCTCCTTTAGTTTTAAGTATTACTAAAAAGCCAAGAAAAAAATTCATGAAGTTTTTTTATTATTAAGTAAACTCCACCCCCAACGTGGGGCTTGAACTCGTGACCCCGATATCAAGAGTCCCATGCTCCACTGACTGAGCCAGCCAGGCACCCCTTCATGAAGATTTTAAAGGTGGCTTCCCTCATTTTGGTTTGCCTTGCACCACCACCTGATTACATTTCAGATAAAACTATAGCAAGGACCATACAGGTGTAGGCATTTTCCTTGGAATAAATTGAAAGAACAAATTTACTGACCAATGATTTCATTAAGAGGTTTAAAATTTTTTTTTAAGTTTCTATTTAAGAATCCCTGAAAATAGAATGAGCTTGACCTAGTCATTATATAAAATCACTCTGAATTTAAATAACAAAATTCTTTTACCTCATCAAGTTTAGCACGAGTCTCGTTAAGTTCCTGGTTGTAAATGGTATATTCCAGGGCTCGTCTCATTTTATCCCACTTTTGATACTGAGCTAGTTCTTCCTTTTCTTCCTCTAAGGTATGTAATCTCTCTTCAATGTATTTTAACAACTCATTGATTTTTTCCCGTTTGCCCTCTTAAAAAGAAATGAGAGAGGGGTGAAGGAATTGAATAAAATTCTTATGTAAATAATATCTATTCTCAAATATACCATGAGTTAAAATCAATCTTAAGAACTACAGCATTATAGAATAGTATGTGGTAACCAAATCTAAGATACTAAAATGACAAAATGCTTTATTATGAAAAGCATCAGAGAACGTTACACATGGTGACACTTAAGTTTTTATTATTTTAGTTCATATAGAATGTTGTATCAGTTTCAGGTACACAGTACAGTGATTCCATAATTCGATACATTATACAATGCTCACCATAAGTGTAGTTACCATCTGTCACCACATGATGTTATTACAATATCACGGGCTATATTCCCTATACTGTACTTTCCATCTCTGTGACTTAATTTATACATGAAAGTTTTTCCTCTTAATCTCTTTTACCTATTTTACCCATCTTCCCCCTGCACCACCACCCTGGCAACCACCAGGTGGTTCTCTGTATTTATGAGTCTGTTTTGTTTGCTTGTTTTTTTTTAGATTCCAAATATTAGTGAAATCATGTATTTGCTCTTCTCTGACTTATTTCATCAGCATAATACCCTCTAGGTTCATCCATGTTGTCACAAATGGCAAGATCTCATTTTTTTTAAAAGTGGCTAGGGAATACTCCATTGTATACATATACCACACCTTCTTTATCCACTCGTCTATTGATGGACACTTAGGTTGCTTCTACCTCTTGGCTACTGTTAAGTAATGCTGTAATAAACATATGGGTGCATGTATCTTTTTGAACCAGAGTTCACTAATTCTTTTATTACATGTGGTTAAGGGCCACAGTTTAAACTTCCTTTAAAGGCAACTGTGCCTTCCCACAATATTTAAAAAAAAACCCTACTAATATCATTGATGTCACTGATTTTCAACTTTTATAGTAATAGCATCATCTATAACTGCCATATATTGAACACCCACTATATTCCAATCAGGGTGCTACTCTGCTCCTCTACTCACCACCATAAACTATGAAAAAAAATTTTACAGATGGAGAGGTTTTAGACCAGAGAGATCAAGTCACAGTGTCAGTTAATTATTAGTTATTAGTCAGATTTTGAACTCAAGACTGTCTGACTCTTAAGACATGACAGAACACAGAATTTGAAAAGCAAAGTAGGGTTTCCATAAATACATGTACTAAAAAAGATCCAAAGTTTTCCATTTACTTGCTCCTAAACAACTTAAAACCTAATGCCAGCTGACACTTCCAGCAATTTTTTTTGAGGACTGCATCCAATTCTGTTATCCTAACAATGAGGACAGTGGAGGCACAAAATAGTTGACCTACAAAGGCATTATTATCTAACAGCAATTCTTTATTTAAAGAGAAATTATTTGAAATCTCAAAACTTAAAATGTCACAAACTAATTTTCTCTCCATTCAATACGTAGGCAAATTACCAAACAGTATACTGGTGAGAATAGATAGAAGCCTTTCAACTATAATAACACAATGAAAAAGTAATTCATAAAATAAGGCAGAATCACATTTCTTTACCTGTTTCTTTCATTAAAGATATGCTTTCTTCTTTTCGTTCATCATATACTCTAGTACCAGCTACTTCTCTTAATAGTTTCAGTCTCTGAGAATCTGGTGCTGTGGCCATCTGGTTGATCTATAAATTTTGGAAAAATAATTATTACGTAGCTACAGATTGCTCTTTAAGAACTCTACCTTGAGTTTTCACAAGCTAAGTTTTGAGTATCACTTCAAGAATGTAATTTGTGCATTGCATATACCTACACACCTATATGTCCTTTATTTAAATGAAATTTATCAAATGCAAATCCAAATAGAATTGATACATTCATCAATCTAATTTTTGAATAAAACTCTACATTAAAAATGAAGGAAGAACAAACATTCCATCACCATACTTTTTCTCAGTCAACACCGTAAGGTATAAAAGATGAACTCCACTTGGAAAGAGCAAAGTATTTTTACAAGGGGGAAACTATCACTCTATATTTTTAAAAAGCTATAATGATACTATTAAAAATATAACAGGGGCACCTGGGTGGCTCAGTTGGTTGAGCGTCCAACCCTTGGTTTTAGCTCAGGTCATGATCTCAGGGTTGTGAAATCAAGCCCTGAGTCCATCTCCATGCTCAGTGCAGAGTCCACTTGAGATTCTCTCCCTCTGCCCCTGCCCCCACTTGTGTGCACTCTCTCTAAAATAGAATCTTAAAAAAAAAAAATAAGTAAATATATATATATATAAAACAAAAATGGTATGCATTATTATTACTTTTTAAGTAATACACCCAATATGGGGCTTAAACTCACAACCCCAAGAGTCACACGCTCTACTGACTGAGCGAGCCATCCAGGTACCCCCAAAATGGTATGCTTTAAAGAGAGGCAGATAAAAATAACAGGAGTAGCAACCATTAAATAAAATAAGCAAAAGCATCCTTAAAATCTTAAAAATATATGGCAGGGCATCCAGGTGGCTCAGTCAGTTAAGTGTCCAACTCTTGGTTTTGGCTCAGGTCGTGCTCTCAAGAGCATGTGATGGAGCCCCACATCGGGCTCCACGCTGGGCACAGTCTGCTTGAGATCCTCTCTCTCCCTCTGCCCCTTTCCCCGCTCGCACACTCTCTAAAATAAATAAAATCTTGAAAAAATATATATGGCCAAAAAACCACAAAAGGGGTACAAACTGTCATGCAACTTTAAACAACAAGCATGAGTTTACCATATTCATAAAAATAAAACTAATCATTAAAGGCAAAAAATGCTCTCACTGCATTAAAAAAGTGAAGTGAGTTACTCTCACTTTCACATAAAAAGAGAACCAGCTCTGAACTAAGACAGTATGGTCTATCAAAAGCATATAAATCAAGGAATCCCCCTTCAGATCCTTTTTTCTTTTTTTTAAAGATTTGTTCATTTGAGAGAGAGAGAGTGCGAGCACACACACTCGTGTGGGGGGAGGGACCAGGGAAGAGGTAGAGAGAGAATCCCCAAGCAGACTTCCCAGCAAACATGGAGTCTGACACAGGGCCTGACCTCAGGACCTGGAGATCATGACCCAAGCTGAAATTAAGAGTCAGCCACTCAACCGACTAAGCCACCCAGGCACACCCCCTCCTTCAGATCCTTATCCTTGATTACCCCAATTATGGTCATTCAACGTATTCACTTAAAAAATACTTAACAAATGCTTACAGCATTATGCCACTCTTCTGGGCACTGGGAAAGGAGCAATGAACAAACAGAAAAGGTCTTTCCCTCCTGGAACTTACATTCCATGGAAGACAACAAGAAATAAATATACACCAGTACAGTCTAACTGTTAGGAAAAACACAGAATAGAGAAAACATGTAGGGCTGGAGTAAAGACAATGCTCTTTTAGTTAACTCCTGGATGGCTTATATGAAATGACATATAAGTAGAAACTGAAATGAAGTATAGGGGCCTATGCTGTATGTGTGTAGGGAAGACTCAGATAAGTAGTCTTTCATAATCAGCCTCCTTTTAAAGAAATCCCTTGCTTATAAAGCTGGTCTTTTCAAAAACTTGTTCTGCATTTCCCAAATGCAAAACACCATACTCTTCCTAATCACTTCTCCTGGATGCTACCTTTCCAACACATATCTAAAAATCCTCCAATATGAAATAAGTGGACATTTAAAAAGAATCCAAAGTCCAAAAAACACTACAACAAACTATGAGAACACTGTAGGGTATGTTCTAAAAAAAGAAATTACCTTAAAGTATATGAAGAAACAGTAGAAAGTTTGTAACTACTAAAAACTATAGAAAATATAATCTCTACAAGAAAAAATAATATGTGGCATTATGGTAGATTTCTGGCAATGTAAGCTAACTATTTTAGCTGTGTGATATATTAAGTAAGAGAGAATTAATTTTAGGAAGTAATTTTTTTCAAATGTTATTTTTACAGAATTTCTATAGTATATATATTTTTTTAAGTTAGGCTTCATGCCCAGCATGGAGCCCAATGCAGGGCTTGAACTCACAACCCTGAGATCAAGACCTGAGCTGACATCAAGAGTCGGACACTTAGCCAGCTGAGCCACCCAGGCACCCCTCTATACTGTTCTTAAATATGATCGTTGTGACTTTCACAAACCAAAAATGTCTTCCAGTACAAGACATTAAGTAATATAGGCCACCAAGAAGACAAAATCCACCAACTGCTGAAATGTTTCTATCCCACTATACAACAGATCTACTTTGTACTTTAAAAGGTAATACTATCAATACAAAATAAATCAATGAAAACAAAAGACATTTTTGCTTCAACTTAACCACTAAAATCAATAAGCCAAGTTCATCATTCAAGGGAATATACTCAGAAAACAAATTCTATAAAAAAAGGACATACAATTTTTTTACCTTTCCTTGTTTTACAATATAATAAGGATTGCTTCGAGAAAAACCAGCACTTTCAAGGAGATTCATCACATCATTTTTCCTGTTAATAAACATTGAAAAAATTTTTTCAGATAAATAACCCAATAAGCAAAAAAACGAAGGCTGACTCCTGGGTTAAGGAGCATGAGGGACTATAGTCATTAAACCATCTATTGTATCAGCCTCAGAGAATCCTGATTCTTTCTTTTCCCCCCCAAATGATATTATCTGTTTGACAGAGAGAGAGAGAGCACGCGCACACACACAAGCAGGCAGAGCAAGAGGGAGAAGCAGGCACCCCGCTGAGCAGAGACCCCAATGCGGGGCTTGATCCCAGCCTCCTGGGATCATGACCTGAGCCAAAGGCAGATGCCCAACCAACAGAGCCACCCAGGTGCCCCAAGAATCCTTTTTCTTATGTTAATGCTCTAAATACTGGTTTGTTGAACACGAGGCATATATAAAACCCATATAATGAGCTAAGTAAAATACTTTCACTCTTTTGTAAAGAAATTAAAATGTAAAGAAAATGCTTACGTGACCATTTTCTTGTCTAGGAAATACTGATCCTTTTTGGCACCAATAACCCTTCTAAGTGAAACTTCTTCTTTATCAATCTAAGAAAAAATGTAAAAGCCTAAAATTAATTTCACAGTAAAAGTGGTAAACTTTTTAGTTAATAAGGTCATTCTAGAGTCCCTAACCATAATCATTATTTTGAAACTTCAATTCTCACTAAAGATATGCTATGAATATCAACTCTTAAAACAGACGCTTTTTCACAACAGCTTACACACCCCCATCTGTTTACTAGAATGTTCATAATTTTAAGACAAAATTAATACGTAAACTGTATAGCTATTTTAGCATAAACTAAATTATAAAAGCTTAAGTACAGTTGTAAATGTTTCAAAGCTTGGAAGAAAGTCAGCTGCATCAATAAATTCTCAACATTATTACTGGGAAAAAAAGCCATTACTCACTGGCAACCGGTTGTCTGAATTATCAAAAATAATCTCCACAAAAGCAGAAATGACACGAGGACCAGTACCCTCCTAAAACATGCAAAAAATAAACATCATTTAAGTGGTATTTTCAAATTCTTTATCTTTTTTTTTTCCTTTAAATACCTTTAAAATTTAGTGCATGGTAACAAACCTAATTCAATGGAGAAAAATTTCTATCAGACTAGTAATATATCCTTCTTGTCAAAAGAGCAAAGACACTGGCTTAGGATAACAATACTTCTCAACCAAATGGCTTTAGATTCTAACTAAAAACATGAGGACTATTCAAGAGATATCAAAGTGAGATGTATTTCGATCTTGTTCTGAAGACCACTTTATTAGAACCTAAAACCCCAGGCCCACCTAATTCTACCTATTTGCTAATATCTGTAACACTTGAGGCTTTTCTCTTATAGACTCATTTAATGCTGGAAAGGAACCCTAACAAATTATATAATTACTGGAACTCAGCTTTTTAAAACAATTTACAATATGCTACATAATCCTAAATCTGCTATGAAAAGACACACATTTAACATGTGTCACATATAGGCCAACTTATGACCCAGCTACTGCTATACCAAGTCCAGAGAATTTCCAGAGTTTAGAAACTGTTACTACATAGTGATTCAACACAATAAAGAATGATACTTAAAGAGGCTATTCTTTCAAATGCCAATCTTAGAAACCTAAAAAAAAATTTCATCTAAAAATTCAAGTTTGAGAGAGCAAAATAAAATTCAAGTTTATTTATAAAAAAAAATTCAAGTTTAAGAGAGCAAAATAAAAGATAATGGTTAAAAAAACAAAAACAACCAAAACACCTCCCTAATAACTGTGAGATACTCTATTGAGATATACTAAGGAATTTCACTTTCTGGTTTTAAAACTAATCATAAGCCACATTCAAACCAAAAAGAAATCTTACCATTTTATTACAGCCTTTTATAATTTTTTATCCTTAAATTTCTTTAGTTCGTTATTCATAATTATTCAATGAAAAATTCTAACAATTTTATTTACTATAAATACACTTACCTTTCATATTGGAAAATACTGTTACCATTTGACTTACAAATATGGCCAAAAATAAAACAAGTATGTTGTTTAGTTTGCAACTGTTGCTTCCCTATGCTCCCAATTAACTTCTGGTTCTAAGTCTCAAAATTCCTAATTCCCAATCTCAAACTCTTTTTTTCTCCTCAGCAAACCTGCTTCTGAGCATTACCAGATCATAATCTTAATAAAGAATTTATATGGAAGACATACCCATCTATAGAAAAATCCTACAATTTTCTTACCATTATATAAAAATCATGCATTAATATAGTAGGCTAAACTCCACAGAATACACTTAAGAGAGACTGTATCATGTTTACAAAAGATCTGAAGCCTGAACAAATGATTTTATTTACCAGAATCAACAGTGTAGTTTAAAAAATACATAGTATCAGTAACCTCTCAAAGCAATTTCACTCACATGCAACAAAGCCAATCGCTGTTCCGGACGAAGATGACTGAACTCATCACTAAGAACAAACTGAATTGCTAAAAATACAAAAACGTAACTATTAGTACAGTCTAAAAAAAGATCTGTGCCTTATTTATAACTCCCCATACCTTCTACCAGGTAATGAACAAGGCAGATAAAGTAGATTATCTATTCCATATATGTAGAAGATTTGCATGTATTTCAGACTAATTAGCTTGGAAATGATAAGAAAAATACTAAGAAGTTTCCACTGAAACATTTAAGGGAAGAAAAAGAGAACACTGAGGTAACAAAGAGACATGCAAACTAAAGTCTACCTCTTGATCCAAGTATACACTGAGTGGTTAACACTTTGTTTTTACCCACTAGATATAAATAATACACATCAAAATATTTATTAACAAAATAGAATATATTCCTAGAATATCCTAAACTGGATACTTTTCATCAAAAGAAAGTGAACTAAGTGGGAAATACAGGGACATCATTTCAGATTCCCACCTTCTACTGCAATGCTTGCACTGCCCTTATCTGCTCTAAGAAGCTATTCCTGCTTCCATATAGGGTACCTAACTGGACCACCCTGCCCTAGAAATGAAACTACTCAGCTGTCCTGTTTCCAGTCCACCCAGGAGACCTTTGACATTCTAAGAGTTGAGTGTGCATGTATGAATGTGTACGCTAAGGGTGGAGTGGTTTATCTTTTATAATCACCTTGGGAGAATAGATTCAAATTGCCTTCATCCCCTGGAGATAATGAAGTACTTCTACTCCAATCCCATTCTCTTATCATCACCAAATTACAACCACTGAAGGCCTATTGATTTGTGAGCAGAGATGGGATAGAACCTTTGTTCTTACTAAGTTCCCCGCTATTCCTCAAGCACTACTCAACTAAGAGGTTCAAAAATTTTCAACTTGCTTCTTGTATAGTCCAAAACTATTAAAATGTATTTTCTCTCCGAAGGATTTGTTAACAGAGGCATTATTATACTTAATTGCATTTTTTAAAGATTTGTTTATTTATTTGAGAGAGAATGAGAGTGTGGTGGGGAAAGGCAGAGAGAGAGGGAGAGAGAGTCTCAAGCAGACTCCGTGCTGAGTGCAAAGCCCAACGGGCCAAGATCACAACCTGAGCTGAAACCAAGAGTTGGACGCTTAACTGACTGAGCCACCAGGTGCCCCACTTAATTTTCAAAGCTATTTAACTATTTTTTTTTAAGATTTTATTTATTTGAGGGCGCCTGGGTGGCTCAGTTGGTTAAGCGACTGCCTTCGGCTCAGGTCATGATCCTGGAGTCGCGGGATCGAGTCCCGCATCGGACTCCCTGCTCAGCGAGGAGCCTGCTTCTCCCTCTAACCCTCTCCCTTCTCATGTACTCTTTCTCTCTCTCTCATTCTCACTCTCTCAAAATAAATACATCTTTAAAAAAAAAGATTTTATTTATTTGAGAGAGAATGAGATAGAGAGAGCGATCATTAGGGTCAGAGGGAGAAGCAGACTCCCTGCTGAGCAGGGAGCCCGATGTGGGACTCCAGGATTATGACCTGAGCTGAAGACAGTCGCTTAACCAACTGAGCCACCCAGGTGCCCCTATTTAACTATTTTCAAACTGACAACAGTCTTTTGTTGAATCTGTGATTTTTTACACCCCTCCATCCTTCCAAAAAAAAAAAAAAAAGATTTAGAAAGCATTTTTTTAGAAGATGAAACAGAGGGGTGCCTGACTGGCTCAGTCAGTAGAGCATGTGACTCTTGATCTTGGGGTCATGAGTTCAAGACCTAGACTGGGTACAAAGCTTACTTTAAAAATAAATAAATAAACAAAACAGAAAGATAAGTCATTCTCCAAAACAGTATTAACTATTCTACTGCATTTATATATATATATATTTTATATATATATATATATGCGCATTTGCAAAACTTAGATACTGCACTCAAGTTTAAAAAGCACTTCCATTTGTATTATCTCATGATTCTCACAACCCATCAAAGTAGGCAGGTCAAAGACTTCTTTTTATGTTTTTTTTTTTTAAGATTTTATTTATTTGAGAGAGAGAGAGAGAGAGAGAGAGAGAAAGAGACAGCATGAGAGGGGATAGGGTCAGAGGGAGAAGCAGGCTCCCCACTGAGCCAGGAGCCCAATGTGGGACTCGATCCCAGGACTCCGGGATCATGACCTGAGCCGAAGGCAGTAGCTTAACCAACTGAGCCACCCAGGGGCCCTCAAAGACCTCTTTTTGAAGTGCAAAGAGTACCTTAAGAGATTGTTTTGCCCAGTTTTTCAGCTAATTAATCACTAGGTATAGAGAACTCAGATCATTATACCATTATACTTGAAATCCTCTACACTAAACTACAACCCTGTATGAAGAAGTATTTGAGTTTCATGCAGACACAACCTCAGAAAACCAATTTTTCTAAGTAGGCTCCACACCAAGCATGGAGCACAATGAGGGGCTTGAACTCACAACCCTGAGATTGAGACCTGGGCTGAGATCAAGAGTCAGATGCTTAACCAACTGAGCCACCCAGGCACCCCTCAGAAGGTGCGCCTCAGAAAACCAATTTTTATTTTTTATTTTTATTTTTTAGAAAACCAATTTTTAAAATAAATTACCTTAAGATACCCAGGTCTTAACATATTTAGAATTTAAAAAACAATACTTACCATAAAAAAAGTTACTTTTTCCAGATCCATTTCTGCCCACTATAAAATTTCAAAAAGTACATGTTACTTTGCATAGAAACCAATAAATTTAAAACTTTACTGAAAGTATTAAAAAATTTATATTCTACTAACTTAACATCTTAGTATTTGAAGTTAAATACAAAAGAGTAAACAAAAGAAATCAAAAACAAGAGCTTCAATCAACAAATGAGTACAATTTTTGTATAGACATCAGATGGTTTTTTTTCTTAAATTTATTTCATTGATTCTTTTGCTCTTTTCTATTTTTTTTTGAAGATTTTATTTATTTATTTGACAGAGACAGGGATAGCGAGAGCAGGAACACAAGCGGCAGGAGAGGGAGAGGGAGAAGCAGGCTTCCCCCCGAAGGAGGGAGCCCGATGTGGGACTCGATCCCAGGACCCTGGGATCATGACCTGAGCTGAAGGCAGACGCTTAACGACTGAGACACCCAGGTGACCTTTTGCTCTTTTCTAATAGTTTAAAATTAATAGGAATAACCAAACGTTACCAGGTTTTCATAATTACAATCATTACTATGGACATATAATTCTTTTTAAATTATATATAATAGAATATTTTTAATAATTTAAAGATTTACATGTTACTTAAATTTTTAATTCTTAGTCATTTTAAATTCTCAAACTATTTGCTTATTAAAGTACTTATGATCAGCCCTACATATCACATATAATCTCAGAATCACAAAAGTATAGGTAAGTATAAGGCACTTTTTTATCAACTACCTGAATTCAGAAATAAACAATTCTATACATAAAAAGATATCAATGCTTCAGACTTAATGAATTCATTTGAATTTTGTTGTTCAGCAAAATTCCCAATCTCTCTCATCTTGACCAAGATATCCTGAACAAGTTAACCCTTACAGTTATCATCTTTAGTGTAAAGCCTAAAAAAAAAAAATCATTTCTGTTGTGCCAGAAAGTAATAAATCACTTTTTAAAAAAGGCATATGACTGGGTGCCTGGGTGGCTCAGTCGTTAAGCGTCTGCCTTCAGCTCAGGTCATGATCCCAGCGTCCTGGGATTGAACCCCACATCGGGCTCCCTGCTCGTCAGGAAGTCTTCTTCTCCAGCTCCCACTACCCCTGCTTGTGTTCCCGCTCTCGCTCTCTCTCTGTCAAATGGTAAGTAAAATCTTAAAAAAAAAAAAAATTCTTAAAAAAAAAAAAAGGCATATGACACAGAGGTCAGCTTGAAAAAGATTTCTACTGGCTTAATCTAAGAAATCTGAGCACCAAAATAATTGGATGAATTATAAATTTGTGCTGGAAGGAGGAAATAATCCATCACTCCAAACTGATAATAAAATGATAAATAGCTAAGGAAAGAGAACTCTTGCTCACAGAATACCACACAGTAAATGTGAAAGGAATGCTGGAAATGGAAAATCATCATTTTGTAACCATCAGAATAAAGGCAATAATTATCAATGGATGCTAAATCTAGGGGGAAATTTTGAAAAGGAGCACAATATTTGCATGGTCCAAAAGTATTTCCCATCCTCATACTATTTATTACTTGCAAGAGAACAAACACTATACAGTAGAAAAACCAGATAACTACCTAAGACTGGGTGATCAAAAGTAACATCATTTAAAAAAAGTAGAAAGAATGATTCTTTACCTCCAGATGTAATATCCTCAGAGGACCACATCATTTATGTAGTATTTTTTTAAAAACAATGTTATAAAAGACAAAGAAAGGCTGTAGAATTGATCCAGATTAAAGGAGACTAAAGAGACATGACAACTAACAGCAGTACCTAACGCTAAATTAAATTAGATCCTGTACTAGAGGAGGAAAAAATACTATAAAGAACATTTTTGGGTCAATCAGTATAACTGGAAAATGAAGAGCAGATTATTTTATTAATGTCAAATTTACTGAAGTTTGTACTGTGTTTTATGTAAGAAAATATCCCTATTCTTAGAAAGTATACATTGAATTCAAAGGTAAAGGACCATGACCTATATAACTTACTGTTTGAAAAGAGAAGTGTGAGAGTGAGTGCATATGATAAAGCAAGTGAAGAAAATGTTAACAGGTAGTAGGGTAATGCAGATAGGAGTATTCTTTGTATTGTTCCTTATACAACTTTTCTATAAATCTGAAATTATCTCTAAATAAAAGTTTAAAAAAATAATTTATCATTAAAAGAATTACATATGGGGCGCCTGGGTGGCTCAGTCGTTAAGCGTCTGCCTTCGGCTCAGGTCATGATCCTGGGGTCCTGGGTCGAGCCCCGCATCAGGCTCCCTGCTCCACGGGAAGCCTGTTTCTCCCTCTCCCACTCCCCCTGCTTGTGTTCCCTCTCTCGCTGTGTCCCTCTCTGTCAAATAAATAAATAAAATCTTAAAAAAAATAAAGTAAAAAAATTACATATAGTTCAAACCAACATCTACTCATGAATAAATAACTTAAAATTTTTAAATTTCCCTTTAAGAATTACTCTTACCCACAGAGTGAAATACTATATAGCAATTTTAAGGATGTTGAATATTTAATGATTATAGAAAGATATTCAAGACTTTTTTTTTTTTAAGATTTTATTTATTTGACAGAGAGAGACACAGCGAGAAAGGGAACACAAACATGGGGAGTGGGAAAGGGAGAAGCAGGCTTCCCACGGAGCAGGGAGCCCGATGCGGGGCTCGATCCCAGGACCCCGGGATCATGACCTGAGCCGAAGGCAGACGCTTAATGACTGAGCCACCCAAGCGCCCCAAGACTTATTCTCAAACAGAAAAAATAGATTACCAACGGATTACACTACAAGCCCATTTTTATTTAAAAAGGCTTATTTATATAGATGTACACAAGGTAAATCCAGTTTATATGTGCCCCAAATTCACCTGCCCCAACCCAAGTCTTGGTTGCCTGTCAATGGAGAGGCTCAGTATCCATCACTGTAGGTTGTTTCAGCCTACCCTAAGTATGCACTCAGGTCAGATCTGTGAAAAACCAAAGGAGGCTATAGTTCCCTGACTACTTCAGCGGGGGTTAGTCACCAGAGTAACACCATCCAAGAGCATGGGGGAAATTAATGCCCTGTGTGGTAAACTTTGACCAGAGACAGAGACTATTCCTTTCCAATCTGATCTTTCCCACACATGGTGGGTTCCCAAAGTCTGTCTGGAAGTCATCTAATTTGACCACAAACCAGCTGTGCCTTCTTTATAAAGCTATGACCAGCTTTCCCCCTCACTCTTGCCCTCCGACTGCACCTTCCCATTAAGACTTATTAGTAGCTGAGTGCACCCTGCACTGTTTTCTAGGAAACCAGGTTTAACACAAGGATAGATTGTTAATATTAAGAATGGCTATTTCTGGGCAGGATTACAGTTTATAGTTTTTTTTTCCTTTTAGCGTTTAAACTCTTCCATAATGTTCTATAATTAACATATATTTCTTTTGTTAAAAAGCTACAGAAAAGGTAACCTTAAAAAGGTATATGCTTGGGTGGGGCACCTGGGTGGCTCAAATGGTTAAGCGTCTGCCTTCAGCTCAGGTCATGATCCCAGGGTCCTGGGATCGAGCCCTGCGTCAGGCTCCCTGCTCAGTGGGGAGCCTGCTTCTTGCTCTCCCACTCCCCCTGCTTGTGTTTCTGCTCCCCCTATCTTTCTCTCTGTCAAGTAAATAAAATCTTAAAAAAAAAAAAATATGCTTGGTACATTCAAGCATCATTCAACTATTAAAACAAAAGTTTCAAACATCAAACATCACCACAAGAGATACCTGCCTCCCAATCTTTTTTTTTCAAGGTCAAAATCATTAAATAACCAAAGTAGTATGCTTTTACAGGATATTTTTAATGTCCATCTCACTCTATACTACTTTGGATCTTTCTTATATTATTAAGGTACCGGTTTTTAAAACACGTTTAAGCAGTAAAATCATATTAGGTTTGTTAAAGAAAGGAAAGAACACTTAGACAATTCCCTTTGTAACTATTAACAACACTAATGTTGCAAACAAAGTAGTAAACAGCTATCTGGCAACAGCTAAAACAAAAATATTTGATAGATCCTACAGACATAATCTAATCATCATAGGTAATAATGGTCATCATTATAGCTCATTTATAAAATTATACCATTGATATAATTAAGATATCCACCTACTTTTAACCTGTAAGTTAAAGAAACAATATAAACCTAGTAATTATTCATTTTTCTCCATTTCTAAAGATTTTCTGATTGATGAGAATCAGAAGGCACCTGTAATCAAAATGTAAGTAAAATATTGGATCAAGCTATCCTTATGACACACAAATTATATTAACTACTCAATAGGTACAGAAGGGAGGAAAATGTTTTCTTTATTTCCAACTACAAGCTACAAGTGATGTACTGAGGGTAGGTTTTTTTCTTGCCCTCAATTTTTTTTTTTAACTGAAGTATAGTTGACATTCTTGCCCTCAATTTTTAAAATTTATTTTTTATTTCAAAATAATGTTTGCCCTTTACTAATCTTGGTGAGTGCGACAGACTGAATTGTGTCACTCCCCGCCCCCATTCATATGTTGGAAGTCCTAATCCCAAATGTGATGTATTTGGAGATGGGGGCCTTTGGAAGATAAGTCAGGATCAGGTCAGGTTGTGAGGGTGGGGCCTTCACGATGGAATTAGTGTTCTAATAAAGAAGAGGGAGAGAGAACCAAAGAGGTCCTGTGAGCATGATGATGAAGATGGTGACTTCCAGAATGTGACTCTGCTGGCACCCTCATCATGGACTTGAGTTTCCAAAACAGAAAATTACTGTTGTTTCAGCCACCCAGTCTATATTTAATGGTAGACCTAGCAGTCTAATATACCAATAAACCATGCAAGGGGGACAATGTATGGAAGTCTGTTTATAAGAGTTTCATCTAGCCTTTAAAAATTCAGCAGGATGTCAAAAAACACTTTTGCTGGCTGTATCAGCAAAAAATGGACATTCTCATCCGAAGAGTCTTTAGACTAAATACTGTATTTCATTTTCTTTTTAAAGATTTTATTTATTTGACAGAGAGAGACACAGCAAGCGCAGGAACACAAGCAGGGGGAGTGGGAGAGGGAGAAGCAGGCTTCCCCCCAAAGGAGGGAGCCCGATGTGGGACTCCATCCCAGGACCCTGGGATCACAACCTGAGTCGAAGGCAGACGCCTAATGACTGAGCCACCCAGGCGCCCGTAAATACTGTATTTCAGAACAATAATCATTGCAGCTCTTTATCCTCACACATACACTTTCTCATTTAATTTTCCCAACGGCCCTATAAGATGGGTATCATTAGCTCCACTTTACAAATGAGAAAACTAAAGCCCCTCCCAGAGTCAAGTCTGAAAGACTATGTATCAGAACTGGGATATGAAACCCATTCTGTTATGCTCCAAAGTTTATGCTCTTCCCAACAAGATGCATGGTGTGACTTTAAACAGTATGACAGAAAAAAAAAACACCTGGGAACAATCTAATTTGCGAATAAATAACGGTCATCTTTGAAATAAGGCAACAGTGGGCATTTTAATTAGGAAATGACATACCAAGAACAGAATAGCTCAAATGTTAAATTTAGTGTCATTCGCTATGATCATAAAGACACACTTTCACACATACAAGGCTACCTAAATAAAAATGAGTAATGATCGTCTTATGCAAATATTTTAAACGTATAAAATAAGCAATTCGTCAGTGTAGATAAAAGAGACATGCTATTTCATATAGAAAAAAATATATAAATTCATGTAATATTCAAACCCAAGTCCTCTTTCCTTAAGCCTAGACAGAATTTAAATGGTCTATACATATCAATCTGATTTTGTAAACCATCAACACTTACCGATAACATTATGTTTTGAGCTGAAGGGATCTACAATTGTTTGATCTCTGTAACTCCGAAAACCCTGGATAATAACCTAATAAATAAAAAAGATACTTTTCAGAGTATACATACTAAAAGAAGTAACTCCTAAACTAACATTTTTCCTTGGCTCTTCTCTTTCTGGTTTCATGTAACGCAAGATAGCTTTCTATTTCTTGTAAGAGAAACTCATTCTGAAAAGTGGCGATTAAAAATCTTTAAAAAACAGTCCGTTTATTAGTAACCACTGGCACTGTAGTGTTTTAGGAGTTATAGTTAGTAGCCTGTTAAGGAACTCTCAAAATCAAGTACACTGTATAAGATTCGTTGGAATGCTAAACACGACATTGCTTTAATAAAAAAGTGTCAAGCAGGCAGGCTGGCCCCAGCTTCCCTTACTCCAGGAGCGGTGGGCGCTTCTTTCGGACACACCCGCCAGCCAAAATAAGCAGCCGTTCCAAGAAAAGGGTGCTTCAAGTCCAACACACCCAACAGAGAAACTTCTCCCCACGAGCGTCAATGGGCTCATCTTTGCGGTGGACTCTCGCGCGGGAAGACCATTTTGACAGGAGTAAACAAGTGAACGAGGCGGCGCTACCTATTCTGCAAGGAGGAGGGTCCCTTTCACGTCTCCCGTAATTCGGGGACAAAGGCCCCGGGCTAAGCTGACACCTCACCCTGAGCCCCCCAGGGGCGCCTCCGGGCCGGGGAGACCACCTCTCCATACACCCCACGCAAATGGCCCGCGCAGGACAACACAGCTTCCCGCCCAGCCGCTGCCGCCCCCGGCGCGGCCTCCAGTCAGCTCGGGGCTGGGGGCCCTCAGCCCGCACCCGGCCCACCCGGGAAGGCCCGCTCCCTCCAAACCTCTCGGAGAGACTGCTCCGGCAGACGAACGCCCTGCGAGGAGGCCCGCGCTGCAGACGGGCGCCCCAATTCTCCGCTGCCCCCCGCGCTCGCGGGGCGGGGCCTCTCCCCTCCCCCGCCGCCCGCGTCCAGCTCTGGGTCCACCCTGCCGGGAGGCGGGAGGCCCGGTCGCACGGCGACACCCCAGCCTCAAGGAGTGGTCCTCAGAGGCCCGTGAGGGGGTGCACGGGGCGCACAGGCCTCACCTGTTTTATGTACATGGTTCCGCGCCCCTCGCCGGGGAGAACTTCCCCCCGAGAAGCGACAGCGCGGCCGTGGGGTCCAGTGAGGCGCCTACAAGACCCCTCCCCCAAAGCGTCGCTCGCTCTCGTCCAGCCAAACAAAATGGCGGCGCCCGTGGAGGCGGAGTCCGCGCCTTAGACGGAACCATCCTCGCGGCCCCTACAGAGCGTAGGGGGAGTCAGGGTCAGGTCTGTTCTTTCCTTTTGGCCAAAGGAGCCTTCTACAGCGTCCCTAAGTGGGTTTCATTTGATTGCTTTATTTATAGCTGAACTTTTCCTGAGAATTAGTCGGAAGCTTCTTTCGGAAAAGCCTTAATCGTAAGGTTGGCTCGTATTCCCTCCGAGAGCGGAGCTAATGGTTGCGTCCACAAGGGGGAAAAGGTTCGGCGCCAAAGCCAAGTGTGAGAGTCCGAGGGCCAGTAACAGAGCTGGCCGGTTACCACGTGATCTCTGGCTGTTTAAAAGTTTTTTTTTAAGATTTTTAAGTATTTATTGAGAGAGAGAGAGAATGGTAGAGAGAGGGCATGAGAGGGAGGAAGGTCAGAGGAAGAAGTAGACTCCCTGCTGAGCAGGGAGCCCGATGCGGGACTCGATCCCGGGACTCCAGGATCATGACCTGAGCCCAAGGCAGTCGCTCAACCAACTGAGCCACCCAGGCACCCTCTGGCTGTTTAAAAATGCTCACCCCGCGCAACGGGTGCCTGCCCTCGAACCTGCGGAGTACCGCGGACGTGTGGGATTCGGCGTGCAGAGTTCTTGTTGCTCTATTTAGTCTCCTCGCTCTGGGAACTTGTGTAAACTTAGAATGGCCCCCTCTGGCTCGGGACCCGCACACTCACAGCACACCCCGGAAGGGGCTTGACGCTCCAAAATTTCTTTTAATACCGTGATAATTAATACCCTGGGAGCTCTTACTACTTTTCTGTTTGTTGTAAATCTAGTCAGACATGGAAAATTGCAACAACAAAAAAAATATTTAGGTAAGAATAAAAGCTCTTTTGGTTGCCTGGGTGGCTCAGTTGGTTAAGCAGCTGCCTTCGGCTCAGGTCGTGATCCCGGAGTCCTGGGATCGAGTCCCACATCGGGCTCCTTGCTCAGCGGGGAGTCTGCTTCTCCCTCTGACCCTCTCCCCTCTCCTGCTCTCTGTCTCTCATTCTCTCTCTCTCAAGTAAATAAAATCCTTAAAATAAAAAAATAATAATAAAAGCTCTTTTGTTTTTTTAACAGCCTGAAAGATAGTAGGTGCTAGCAGCACCCTAGATGTATCTAATCTCATCGGTCTTAAGGGAAAAACTTTAGTTAGAAATTGGATCTCTGAAAGGGGAACCCTCCTACACTGTGGGTGGGAATGCAAGCTGGTGCAGCCACTCTGGAAAACAGTATGGAGGTTCCTCAAACAGTTGAAAATAGAGCTACCATACGATCCAGCAATTGCACTACTGGGTATTTACCACAAAGATACAAATGTAGGGATCCGAAGGGGTACGTGCACCCCGATGTTTATAGCAGCAATGTCCACAATAGCCAAACTGTGGAAGGAGCCAAGATGTCCATCGACAGATGAATGGATAAAGAAGATGTATATGTACACAATGGAATATTATGCTGCAATCCAAAGGAATGAGATCTTGCCGTTTGCAACGATGTGGTTGGAACTGGAGGGTGTTATGCTGAGTGAAATAAGTCAATCAGAGAAAGACATGTATCATATGACCTCACTGATACGAGGAATTCTTAATCTCAGGAAACGAACTGAGGGTTGCTGGAGTGGTGGGGGGGTGGGAGGGTGGGGTGGCTGGGTGATAGACATGGGGAGGGTATGTGCTATGGTGAGCGCTGTGAATTGTGCAAGACTGTTGAATCACAGATCTGTCCTTCTGAAACAAATAATGCAACATACGTTACGAAAAAAGAAAAAGAAGAAGATAGCAGGGAGGGGAAGAATGAGGGGGAGTAAGTCGGAGGGGGAGACGAACCATGAGAGACAATGGACTCTGAAAAACAAACTGAGGGTTCTAGAGGGGAGGAGGATGGGGGGATGGGTTAGCCTGGTGATGGGTATTAAAGAGGGCACATTCTGCGTGGAGCACTGGGTGTTATGCACAAACAATGAATCATGGAACACTACATCAAGAACGAATGATGTAATGTATGGTAATTAACATAACAATAAAAAAATTAAAAAAGAGAGAAATTGGATCTCTGGGCTGCTGTAAAATTACCTGCCATTCAAATTGGTGGTCCTTTGCTGCCCCTCCGCAGCTGTGGGCTGTTCCAGCCACAATTATTTCTAGATGGAACTATTTTTAATAGCCTGCTAACTTGATCCTTGTCAGCACTCCTTGGTGCTGGCAGAGTCCAATCCTTTACAGCTCTTGGGTTAAAAAAAAAAAAAAATCTCTTAAACATTTCTCCAGGATTAGTGTCTCTGCACTGTCAGTTTCTGTGGGATTGTAGGCATATTAATAAAGTTCAAAACCTCCAGTTCCTATTCTATAAAATGAGGATGCTAAAAATCACTTAATTTTTAGAATTAAAAATAGAATCTATAAAATAATTATATTTACTCAAATTGTGGAGATGGATGCCCCTGAGGCTTGTATGAAATTGCAGTCTGGCTGACATCTTGATTTCAGCTTAATGACACCTGAGGAGAGGACCCAATTATGCTTGCTCAGACTTAGAACGGTATTTCAAAAAATTCTGAGGCTGTAGACCTTTTCTCACAAATATTAACCTGGTTTACAGTATCTGGAGCAATAAAGACTCCAAGGACCCTGAAGGTGAAGTATAGGGCAAGGGCTAAGTACACACATGATATAAGACCCTGGATGTCATAGTTTCTCATTCTCCTCCTTGTACTCCTCCGTTGTTAAGACATTCCAAAATAAAGCTCTATCTCTAAGCTATTGTCAGTTCACAATCGTTTACATCCCAGGAAGGAATCACAGACCGAATTTATCTCTAAGTTACTTCTCCCAACCTCTTAAAAAAGATTCTTTTTTAAAGTGTGCCCTATCTATTCTTAGGCTAGACAGATTTTCTATGGGTACCTTCCAGTCCAATGATCAGGAAGGAAATATCTCATTATTGCTCAGTTCATTTTCAGTTCTTAGGGTCCCTAAGAGATAGAACTAGCACAGCAGAGATGATCCCAAATTACAGTTTTCTCTTGGTGACTCCTTGGTCAAGTCCCAACTCACCTAAGAGAACCTAGAAAACTCTCATCCAAGCAAGATAGAACTATAGCATTTGTGGGAAGATGAGACTCAAAAGAAAGACAAAATCTTTTATTGCTTCCCTCCTGGATATACAGGAGACATTGCAAAACTTCTTTAGCGAAAAAACTTGGGAGGAAGCCTTTTCAGGTACCATGCCCCAAAAGCCAAGACTAAACACTTGATACTGTTGCAGGATTTTTTCCTCTGTTGGTGTCCCCGTCACGCCACTTCAAAGAATGAAAGAGGTAGACCAGACAGAGTGGTGGACAGCAAAGCAAGGCTTATTGAGCAAAATCAAAGTGATAGCACAGAGGAGGAGGGAGAGGACCCGAGAGGGTTGCCATTGGGGTTTCTAAGTCTAGGGGTTTTTATGGGCTTTGTTGGAGGGCTGTTTTAATCTGATTAACCCTCCCTGTACCTGTCATCCAATCAGGGTTTTGTCATCTATCTATCACATGGGAAAGGGTGGAGGGCTCCTTCCAGGGTGGGTGTAAAATCCTTTAAAGGGTGGTTTCCTCTTAGGGCAGGAGGCCTCCTCGTCCCTGCCTGCCTTTCTTCCAATTATTCTTCATCAATACCTCACAGCAAGTAAAGATTCTCATCCCTCATTCTCATTCCTCTACTGGATGATGTTGGGGAAATTGTCATTTTTGGAAAAACCCATTCAAAAAACAACTGCCTGAAAAACCACCAATAACCTTCACTTTGCTTCCCTATTTGTGTTATCTTTATGCCACAGTAATCTTCATATTTTTATTTTTAAAAACTCAAATTCTCATGTAAGCATGTGTCAACATTCTATTTAATTCATTAATGAGAAGCTCAATAAGATGATGAAGCTGGTTTAAAAGATCAAAAACTGAAATTTAGGGGGCGGAGCAAGATGGCAGAGGAGTAGGAGACCTAGATTTCGTCTGGTCTCAGGAATTCAGCTGAATAGGGATCAAACCATTCTGAACACCTACGAACTCAACAGGAGATCAAAGAGGAGAGTAGCAACAACTATCTGAACAGAGAAGCAACCACTTTCTGGAAGGTAGGACGTGCGGAGAAGTGAATCCGAGGCGATATTCGGGAGGATAGATGGCAGGGGAGGGGCCTCCGCCGGCCAGTTCTGGCAAGTGCTAGAGCCGCGGAGCACAAAATCGGAACTGTTACAAGTCGGCTCCGCTGAGGGACGTCGCTGCAGTGGCTAAGCAGGGGGTGGAATCCTCCCGGGACAGTGTGGTCTCAGGACCCTCGGGGTCACAGAAAGACCGGGGGAGCCTGAGTGCGCCAGAGCTCCCAGGGATTGGAGCGGGGAAGCCGGCTGCAGAGACGGAGCTGAGGCGCGGGCTCTCAGCTCGGGGTTGCCATAAACTGTGATCCGCGGCCCAGTTGGGCCACTGCTCCTCCAGCAGGGACCCAACAGGCGGCAGATCCGGGGAGACTCCCCTTCCTTCCCGGGGAGGAGCGGCGCAGGAACGCACCACAGGGATCTGCTGGGTTTGGAGACTCCACACGGGGTCGGGTGCCAGAGATAGCAACGCTCGGTCACAGGCCGGGTGAGCACGGAGAGCGGCCAGAGACCGGGGACAAGGGAGTGACTGCTTTTCTCTGTGGGCGCACTGAGGAGCGGGGCCCCGAGTTCTCAGCAACTCCGGGTGGAGATTGGGAGGCCACCATTTTTGCCCTGGTCCTCCAAGGCTGTACGGAGAGCTTGCAGGGAACAAAAGCTCCCAAGCAGCTTGCTTAGCCCGGACCGACAAGGGCGGGGCAATTCAGCCTCCGGCAAAGACATTTGGAAACCACAGCAACAAGCCCCTCCCCCAGAAGATCAGCCCGAACAGCCAGCAAGCCAAGACCAAGTTTACCGATCAAGGAGAACGGGGAAACTCCAGTGCTAGGGGAATACTGCACATAGAATTCATGGCTTTTTTTTACCATGATTCATTAGTTCATCAAAGTTAATTTTTGTTAACTGTTTTTTTCTTTTTCCCTTTTTCAACCAACATCTTATCAATCTCTTTTTAAAAAAAAAAAAACCTTTTTTTATTTTTCATTTTTAGAGTCATATTTTATCCCTTCATAGTAGTTACCCTTATTTTTGGCATATATATATAAGTTGTTCTCTCTTTAAAATTTTGAGATACAGTTTCTTCTAACAGATCAAAATATACCCTAAATCACTAGTGTATGGCTCTGTTCTAGTCTCCTGCCTGATCACATTCTCTCCTTTTTTCTTTTTTTTTTTAAATCTTCTTTCTTTTTTCAAACAACTTCTTATCTTATCAAGTCCTTTTACAAAATCTTTTATAATTTTCATCTTTACAGTCATCTTCTATCCCTTCATTGTATCAACCCTTATTTTGTACATATATGTCTTTCTTCCTGTAAAATTTTAGGAGGCACTTTTTTCTAACAGACCAAAATACGCCCAAAATCTAGTGTGTGGCACTGATCTATGCACTAGCCTGATCATATTTGATCACATTCTGCTTTTTTTGTATTGTTCTGTTTTTGTTTTTATCTTTTTTTTCTTTCTTTTTTTTTTTTCTCTTTCTTTTTTCTTTCTTTCCCTTTCTTTTCCCCTGGTTTCAGGTCTTTTCTGATTTGTATACAGTATATTTGCTGGGGACGTTGTAAACCTGTTAGCATTTTGTTCTTTCATTCATCTATTCTCCTCTGGACAAAATGACAAGACGAAAAAAATCACCTCAGCAAAAAGAACAAGAGGTAGTACCGTCAGCCAGGGACCTACTCAATACGGACATTAGTACGATGTCAGACCTAGAGTTCAGAATCATGACTTTAAAGATACTAGCTGGGCTTGAAAAAAGCATGGAAGTTATTAGAGAAACCCTTTCTGGAGAAATAAAAGAACTAAAATCTAACCAAGTCGAAATCAAAAAGGCTATTGATGAGGTGCAATCAAAAATGGGGGCACTAACTGCTAGGATAAATGAGGCAGAAGAGAGAATCAGTGATATAGAAGACCAAATGATGGAAAATAAAGAGGCTGAGAAAAAGAGGGAGAAACAACTACAGGATCACGAGAGCAGAATTCGAGAGATAAGCGATACGATAAGATGAAACAACATTAGAATAATTGGGATCCCAGAAGAAGAAGAAAGAGAGAGAGGGGCAGAAGGTATATTGGAGCAAATAATAGCAGAGAACTTCCCTAACGTGAGGAAGGAAACAGGCATCAAAATCCAGGAGGCACAGAGAACCCCTGTCAAAATCAATAATAATAGGTCAACACCCCGACATCTAATAGTAAAACTTACGAGTCTCAGAGACAAAGAGAAAATCCTGAAAGCAGCTCGGGAGAAGAGATATGTAACCTACAATGGTAAAAATATTAGATTGGCAACAGACCTATCCACAGAGACCTGGCAGGCCAGAAAGGACTGGCAAGATATCTTCAGAGCACTAAACGAGAAAAATATGCAGCCAAGAATACTATATCCAGCTAGGCTGTCATTGAAAATAGAAGGAGAGATAAAAAGCTTCCGGAACAAACAAAAACTAAAGGAATTTGCAAACACGAAACCAGCCCTCCAAGAAATATTGAAAGGGGTCCTCTAAGCAAAGAGAGAGCCTAAAAGCAGCAAGGATCAGAAAGGAACACAGACAACATACAGTAACAGTCACCTTACAGGCAATACAATGGCACTAAATTCATACCTTTCAATAGTTACCCTGAATGTAAATGGGCTCAATGCCCCAATCAAAAGACACAGGCTATCAGATTGGATTAAAAAACAAGACCCATCGATATGCTGTCTGCAAGAGACGCATTTTAGACCCAAAGACACCCCCAGATTGAAAGTGAGGGGGTGGAAAACAATTTACCATGCTAATGGACACCAAAAGAAAGCTGGGGTGGCAATCCTTATATCAGACAAACTAGATTTTAAAACAAAGACTGTAATAAGACATGAGGAAGGACACTATATCCTACTTAAAGGGTCTATCCAACAAGAAGATCTAACAACTGTAAATATCTATGCCCCGAACATGGGAGCAGCCAATTATATAAGGCAATTAATAACAAAAGCAAAGAAACACATTGACAACAATACAATAATAGTGGGGGACTTTAACACCCCCTGACTGAAATGGACAGATCATCTAAGCAAAAGATCAACAAGGAAATAAAGACTTTAAATGACACACTGGACCAAATGGACTTCACAGATATATTCAGAACATTCCATCCCAAAGCAACGGAATACACATTCTTCTCTAGTGCCCATGGAACATTCTCCAAAATTGATCACATCCTAGGTCACAAATCAGGTCTCAACCGGTACCAAAAGATTGGGATCATTCCCTGCATATTTTCAGACCACAATGCTTTGAAACTGGAACTCAATCACAAGAGGAAAGTCGGAAAGAACTCAAATACATGGAGGCTAAAGAGCATCCTACTAAAGAATGAATGGGTCAACCAGGAAATTAAAGAAGAATTTAAAAAATTCATGGAAACCAATGAAAATGAAAACACAACTGTCCAAAATCTTTGGGATACAGCAAAGGCAGTCCTGAGAGGAAAGTATATAGCAATACAAGCCTTTCTCAAGAAACAAGAAAGGTCTCAAATACACAACCTAACCCTACACCTAAAGGAGCCGGAGAAAGAACAGCAAATAAAGCCTAAACCCAGCAGGAGAAGAGAAATAATAAAGATCTGAGCAGAAATCAATGAAATAGAAACCAAAAGAACAGTAGAACAGATCAACAAAACTAGGAGCTGGTTCTTTGAAAGAATTAACAAGATTGATAAACCCCTGGCCAGACTGATCAAAAAGAAGAGAGAAATGACCCAAATCAACAAAATCATGAATGAAAGAGGAGAGATCACAACCAACACCAAAGAAATACAATTATAAGAACATATTATGAGCAACTCTATGCCAGCAAATTAGATAACCTGGAAGAAATGGGTGCATTCCTAGAGATGTATCAACTACCAAAACTGAATCAAGAAGAAATAGAAAACCTGAACAGACCTATAACCACTAAGGAAATTGAAGCAGTGATCAAAAATCTCCCAAGAAACAAAAGCCCAGGGCCAGATGGCTTCCCAGGGGAATTCTATCAGACATTTAAAGAAGAATTAATACCTATTCTCCTGAAACTGTTCCAAAAAATAGAAATGGAAGGAAAACTTCCAAACTCATTTTATGAGGCCACCATTACCTTGATCCCAAAACCAGACAAAGACCCCATCAAAAAGGAGAATTACAGACCAATATCCTTGATGAACATGGATGCAAAAATTCTCACCAAAATACTAGCCAATAGGATCCAACAGTACATTAAAAAGGATTATTCACCACGACCAAGTGGGATTTATCCCTGGGCTGCAAGGCTGGTTCAACATCCGCAAATCAATCAACGTGATACAATACATTAACAAAAGAAAGAACAAGAATCCTATGATCCTCTCAATAGATGCAGAAAAAGCATTTGACAAAGTACAGCATCCTTTCTTGATCAAAACTCTTCAGAGTATAGGGATAGAGGGTACATACCTCAATATCATAAAAGCCATCTACGAAAAACCTACAGAGAATATCATTCTCAATGGGGAAAAGCTGAGAGCTTTTCCCCTAAGGTCAGGAATGCGGCAGGGATGTCCACTCTCACCACTGCTATTCAACAGAGTATTAGAAGTCCTAGCCACAGCAATCAGACAACAAAAAGAAATCAAAGGCATCCAAATTGGCAAAGAGGAAGTCAAACTCTCACTCTTTGCAGATGATATGATACTTTATGTGCAAAACCCAAAAGACTCCACCCCAAAACTGCTAGAACTCATACAGGAATTCAGTCAAGTAGCAGGCTATAAAATCAATGCACAGAAATCAGTGGCATTCCTATACACCAACAACAAGATAGAAGAGAGACAAATCAAGGAGTCGCTCCCATTCACAATTGCACCCAAAACTATAAGATACCTAGGAATAAATTTAACCAAAGAGGCAAAGGATCTGTACTCAGAAAACTATAAAATACTCAGGAAAGAAATTGAAGAAGACACAAAGAAATGGAAAAACGTTCCATGCTCATGGATTGGGAGAACCAACATTGTGAAGATGTCAATGCTACCTAGAGCAATCTACACATTCAATGCAATCCCCATCAAAATACCATCCACTTTTTTCAAAGAAATGGAACAAATAATCCTAAAATTTGTATGGAACCAGAAGAGACCCCGAATAGCCAGAAGAATATTGAAAAAGAAAAGCAAAGCTGGCGGCATCACAATTCCAGACTTCCAGCTCTATTACAAAGCTGTCATCATCAAGACAGTATGGTACTCGCTCAAAAACAGACACATAGATCAATGGAACAGAATCGAGAGCCCAGAAATGGACCCTCAACTCTATGGTCAACTTATCTTTGACAAAGCAGGAAAGAATGTCTAATGGAAAAAAGACAGTCTCTTCAATAAATGGTGTTGGGAAAATTGGACAGCCACATGCAGAAGAATGAAACTGGACCATTTCCTTACACCACACACAAAAATAGACTCCAAATGGTTGAAAGACCTAAACGTGAGACAGGAGTCCATCAAAATGCTAAAGGAGAACACAGGCAGCAGCCTCTTCGACCTCAGCTGCAGCAACTTCTTCCTAGAAACATCGCCAAAGGCACGGGAAGCCAGGGCAAAAATGAACTATTGGGATTTCATCAAGATAAAAAGCTTTTGCACAGCAAAAGAAACAGTGCACAAAACCAAAAGACAACCGACAGAATGGGAGAAAATATTTGCAAATGACATATCAGATAAAGGGCTAGTATCCAAAATCTATAAAGAACTTATCAAACTCAACACCCAAAGAACAAATAATCCAATCAAGAAATGGGCAGAAGGCATGAACAGACATTTTTCCAAAGAAGACATCCAAATGGCCAACAGACACATGAAAAAGTGCTCAACATCGCTCAGCATCAGGGAAATCCAAATCAAAACCTCAATGAGATACCACCTCACACCCGTCAGAATGGCTAAAATTAACAAGTCAGGGAACGACAGATGTTGGCGGGGATGTGGAGAAAGGGGAACCCTCCTACACTGTTGGTGGGAATGCAAGCTGGTGCAACCCCTCTGGAAAACAGTATGGAGGTTCCTCAAACAGTTGAAATTAGAGCTACCATTCATGATCCAGCAATTGCACTACTGGGTATTTACCCCAAAGATACAAATGTAGGGACCCGAAGGGGTATGTGCACCCCAATGTTTATAGCAGCAATGTCCACAATAGCCAAACTGTGGAAAGAGCCAAGATGTCCATCGACAGGTGAATGGATAAAGAAGATGTGGTATATATACACAATGGAATATTATGCAGCCATCAAAAGGAATGAGATCTTGCCATTTGCAACGACGTGGATGGAACTGGAGGGTGTTATGCTTAGTGAAATAAGTCAATCAGAGAAAGACATGTATCATATGATCTCACTGATATGAGGAATTCTTAATCTCAGGAACAAACTGAGGGTTGCTGGAGTGGTCGGGGGTGGGAGGGATGGGGTGGCTGGGTGATAGACATTGGGGAGGGTATGTGCTACGGTGAGCGCTGTGAATTGTGTAAGACTGTTGAATCACAGATCTGTACTTCTGAAACAAATAACGCAACATATTTTAAGAAAAAAGAAAAAGAAGAAGATAGCAGGAGAGGAAGAATGAAGGGGAGTAAGTCAGAGGGGGAGACGAACCAGGAGAGATGATGGACTCTGAAAAACAAACTGAGGTTTCTAGAGGGGAGGAGGGTAGGGGGATGGGTTAGCCTGGTGACGGGTATTAAAGAGGGCACATTCTGCATGGGGCACTGGGTGTTAGGAACAAACAATGAATCATGGAACACTACACCAAAACAAATGATGTAATATGTGGTGATTAACATAACAATAAAAAATTTAAAAAAAAACAAAAAAAACAAAAACTGAAATTTAGATAGTCATTGCGAGAAAAAAAAAGAATGCTAAAATATTATTCCTAAATTAGAGGGGTGCCTGAGTGGCTCAGTTGGTTAAGCAACTGCCTTCGGCTCAGGTCATGATCCTGGAGTTCCAGGATCCAGTCCCGCATCGGGCTCCCTGCTCAACGAGGAGCCTGCTTTTCCCTCTAATCCTACCCCCTCTCATGTACTCTCTCTCTCTCTCATTCTCGCTCTCTCAAATAAATAAATAAATCTTTAAACAAAACAAAAAAAACAAAAATAAATATATAAATTAGACACAAAACTGGTAAATACAGGGTGATAAATTATAACCTTTAAAATAATCTAGTCTACTAGTCAAAAGAGATTCATCACATGTTATCGGTTTTCTTCCAGTTTTTACAAAATTGTAAACTATTTGGCCCCTAATCAATTGTGAATACTAAGTTGTTAGTAACATTAAAAGGTCATGCAATCTTTTTTTTTCCCCCCTGTAGTTCCAAGTTTGGTCATTTTTCTGAATAAGGACCTTGACAATAAAAATAAAACTTAGAGATAAACTTTCTTGGGTACCTTAAATATTCCCAACAAGTTAAGGACCAAATTCTCAACATCTTACAGAATGTACAGTCACTGTCCCTCCATAGAATCAATCACATTGGGGAAATTGGAGCTATAATGAAAAACTTAGTCATTGGAAAAATAGTTGCCTGAATAAACCTTGGGTTAACTTCCATAATTACCTCTATACTTGCACCAAATCCCCACAGCTTTCATATTCCATATAAATGATACTATACAATATGTGGCCTTTTGTGCCTGGTTTCTTTCATTTAGCATAATGTTCTCAAGGTTCATCCATGTTGTAGCCTGTAGCATACAGTAATGGTACAGGCTACATTCCCTCTTATGGTTGAATAATATTCCATTGTATGAATAGATCACATTCTGTTTGTCCATTCATCAGCTGATGGACATATGGGTTGTTTCCACTTTCTGACTATTAGGAATAAAATGGCTATGAACATTCATGTTCAAGTTTTTGTGTGGATATAGGTTTCCATTCTTCTGAGTATGTCCCCAGGTGTGCAAGAGCTGGGTCATATAGTAACTCTTCATTTACTTTTTGAAGAAGTGCCAAACTGATATCCAAAGGGGCTGTGCTGTTTTATTTATTTGTTTTATTTATTTATTTATATTTGACACAAGCAGGGGGGAGCAGCAGAAGGAGAGGGAGAAGCAGGTTCCCCTGCTGAGCAGAGAGTCCAACGCAGGGCTCGATCCCAGAACCCTGAGACCATGACCTGAGCCAAAGGCAGCCACTTAACTGACTGAGTCACCCAGGTGCCCCAGGCTGTGCCATTTTATATTGACACCAGCAATGTGTGAAGGTTCCAATTCTTGGCAAAACTTGTTATTGTTGTTTTTTTTATTTTAATAGTCCTAGTGGATGTGAAGTGGTATCTCATTATAATTTTGATTTTCATTTCCCTAATGACTAATGATGTTGAGCATCTTCTCATGTCTTTCATGTTAATTTATGTATTTTAGTTGGAGAAAATACCTTGTCCATTTTTAAGTTTGTCTTTTTGCTGCATTGTAAGAGTTCTTTATGCATTCTGGACACTAGACCTTTAGGTCAGATACAAGATTTGCAAGTATTTTCTATTTCTTTGGGTTGTCTTTTCCCTTTCTTAATAATCTCCCTTGAAGTGCATAAGTTTTACATTTTAATGTCATCTGATTAATCTGTTTTCTGATTTGGTTGCTTGTGGTTTTGGTGTCATATCTAAGAAATCATTGCCTAAATTTTAGTCCAATTTTGATAACTGATATCTATGAAAGGAGTCAGCTACTTTACACTGCCTAGAAAACACTTCTACCCGAAATCTCCAATACTCACCCCTCACCTCATTTAGGCCTCTGCTCAATTTTAACTTTTCAGGAAGGTCTCCTTTGACTACCTTATCTAAAGTAACACTACCCCTTGGTTACTCACCATCCTTGATACTGCTTTATTTTTCTTACAGCACTCTCTATCTGACATTCTCTCTCTCTTTCTCTGTCTCTCCTCTTTTTCATTTTCATTTATTGCATACCTCACTCTCACATTGGAATGTATGCTCCTGGAAAGAAGGAATTTTTGTTTACTTTGTCAACTGTTGGTTACTCAGTGCCCAGCATAGACTTGTAATAGGTGATCAATGATACTTTGTTAAGTTAATGATTCCTCAAATCTCCAACGCATTCTTAACAAACTTTTTCATCTTTGCCAATCTGAAATATGAGAAATGGTATTTTAACATCTTTCAATTTGCATTTCTATTTCTGTGAGTGAGGTTTAGCACTTTCTCATATATTAAAAAATCATCAGGGCTCCTGGCTGGCTCAGTGGGTACAGCATGTGACTCTTAATCTTGGGGTCATGAGTTTGGCCCCACATTGGGGTAGAGACTACTTAAAAATAAATAAATAAGTAAAAATGATTTTTAAAAAATCATCTTTCTTTCTGTGTAAACATCATTGTTTTCAATAGATGCTATTTTAATAAGTAAATACATTTCTTTAAAAGGATTATAGATGTCACAGAGTTTGGTCATTCTTTACTTTATCAGGGTTTGGAATAGTGCCTGTTGAATGAATGAAAAATAACTACCGGAGACAACTATGAGAAGGTGAGCAGAGGCTCCATGAAACTTTTCGATGTTTAAAAAGAGTCCTCCTAATTGAAGGGGATCTCCTAGGCTAAAATACAGAGAAGAAATGATTAGCTTCCTTGGCAGCTACTCATGGACTTTCTTTTAGTTTCCCTGCACTAGCAGAGACTGAGAGTAGGATTGGGGGCAGGGAGTGAGTGGTCCCAGGAAGCAGAAGTGATACAGTGAGAAGTGACAGAACAGGAAGGAAGAAAATTCGAGAACGTGTGCAATGGTGAAAATTTTGCTCACATGGGCACTGATGATCAATCCTACTGGGAGACTCCTGAGGAAACATGTACCACATGCCTCAGGACTGTCACACCAAGGACAGAGAGACTGAGGCATTCATCTGCCAATTCCCATCTCCCACTGCTTAAAAAGCACCCTTGGATGTGTATCTCACCCATGTTTGGGAACTGCACCTGTAGTTAGCTGTGCAGCCTTCCCCAGCCTCAGAGAAAGAACGAAGGCAGAAAACAAGACAGTTGTACTGGCACACCCTTGAGGAGAGAGTCTGTCGACATGTATGGAATCTCTAGTCCCCTGCACTGAGAGCATGTGTGTGGCCTTTGTGTTGTTACTCTTTAGTCTTCTATTGGCTTTGAATGTTTCCACGTGCTTTTGTCTTATCTCACCATCTGGATTTCACACTCTTTAAAGGCCGGTCTATTGGCCACTCTAAGGTGTATCATACGGTCTTTGGGATTATATAATGACATACACACACTTGTTGATTGTTTTTCATTCATTCGTGCATTCGTCACAAAATGTGATGATCATGGTTCTGCGAAGAAGAAAGGAAGATATGCTCTTCGAATTTTTACCTAGCTACCTTGCTTTTTGTTGTCCAGGGTCCTGGATTTGCCTTTGTCCCAGCATTTGTGCATCCCAGAGAAGGAAACTAGACAGCCTCATCAGCCCTAGACCAGATGTCTAGGTGAACATGAGCTACAGAGTGTACTGGGCCAAAGAATTGGAAGTCATGAAATGAAATCTTTGCTGTCTGCAGATCATGTCTGAAATATGTTACCTTCTCAATTGATTTGTTAAAAGGAGAAAGGAGTGGTCAGTGGGGTCCTGATTATATTATCTAAGCTGGTTTTATAGTCTTAATAATGACTTCTGTGGGAGGAAAGCTGGTGAGTGTATTATATGGAAGAGGACTGTGTCCCTGTGCCCAGGTTTCATCCTAGTTGGTCTAGACAATGCCACCAAGTACAACTGGGTAGACTGCACCGCACAGCTCCTGGGGGCACCATTCCCATAGTTGTGCAGTATGGAGACCTATAGATAAAAATCGCAAATGGAAGCTCCTTCTCAAACAGGAAAGACTGAGAGAAGTTTGGTAGGTGTCTCTGCTCATTGAATGGTGCCAAGTAACTGACCCCTCCCCACATGACTTTACCCTGGGGAAGATATTGAAGGCTGGGAAGCTGGTGGGTGAGATCTCGTCTCCCTTACACCAGTCAGTTGAAAATAATAGTTGTGGCATCTACTCTACACCAGACTGTGCTAAACAATTCATGGATAATATTTAATCCTCAACAACCTTGGGAACCTTGGGCAAACCACGCAGGTCTTCAGGTCAGTACTACTTCAAGTGCACTCTGAGTCCTTGCAGCCTATGAATTGCTCGTTACCAGTTCACAAAGAAAGCAGTACAGAATTAAGAGTAGGCTTTTAGAAAATTTCATAGTCATTTAATATCCAAGTGCATGATCAGGGAACTTATCTTGTTGAACAAGGGATAGACCAAGTACTGTCCATGAGTCATGTGTTTTGAGAGCTGTGTATGTAGTAGGACCATGTTACCATGTGTGATATTTCAAGGTTAGTTGGTAAACGGTAAACCGAACACATGTAAAAATCTGAGAAAATAAAAGTATTTCTTTAGATTGTTTCTTATTTTGACCTATTAAAGATACCTTCTTTTTGTAAAAACTGTATTTAAAATTTATCATTTAAAAATATTAGCTAAGGGATGCCTGGGTGGCTCAGTCAGTTAAGCGTCTGCCTTCAGCTCAGGTCATGATCTCAGGGTCCTGGGATCGAGTCCCACATCGGGCTCCTTGCTCAGCAGGGAGCCTGTTCCTCCCTCTGCCTGCTGCTCCCCCAGCTTGTGCTCTCTTTCTCTGACAAATAAATAAAATCTTTAATAAAAATATTAGCTAAATTAGGGAAGCAAATTTTCATAGTAATATTTAACTATAATTTGCATGTGTCAAACTTGACTCAACTGCTTTTAATCAAGAAAAAACATACTTTTCCTACCATGCAAGTAGCAACAATAGTGCAACAACGACTAATGAAAGTGGTTCTGAAGAAATTAAAACCAAAAGAATTTGTACCAGTTTTACTTGGAAGTATGGTTCCTCATGTATTGAGCTCAGTTTTGTAGCCATAATTGCTACTGAAGTGCTGAAACTCTAGTGTGTTATTTGCAGAGCTGTATTAGCTGATAAAGTCAATAAATAAAGTCATCGAACTTAGGTAACATTTACATAGAAAACGAAGTACATTCAAAACCTTAAGAGAGAGGGAAACAAATGAGAGACTCACTCTCTCCCCTTTCTCTCTCTCTCTCTTTTTTTAAGAACACTTGGGAAGAAAGACCATTGAATTTAAAAAACTGATAGAAGCAGAGGTTCCATATTTCACATATAAACATTGGAAATTTGTGTCTTATAAAGTAGCATTTTGAGATGCTAAAATTTCAAAAAAATAGACATTAGTGAGGACTATCTTAAAGATCTTGGAAATTATGGCTGAATCTGTGCCAAAGAAGGTAAGTCAAGTATTATTTTTCATAGCTAGATAAATTTATCAACCAGCTAATGACATGGCAGATTAAGTCACAAAAGAAATACAGCCAGTAAAGTATTTTTCATTGCACGTTGTCGAATGTTCACATACTGCTAACATGACAATTACTTTAGTGTATAGTACATGGTGGAGATAAGAGGGAGAATTTTTTTTAAGATTTTTTATTTATTTACTTGACAGAGAGAGACACAGCGAGAGAGGGAACACAAGCAGGGGGAGCAGGAGAGGGAGAAGCAGGCTTCCCACGGAGCGGGGAGCCCAATGCGGGGCTCGATCCCAGGACCCCGGGATCATAACCTGAGCCGAAGGCAGACGCTTAACGACTGAACCACCCAGGCGCCCCAGGGGAAAATTTTTTTTCAGCTTCGTTGATGACAAACACAACTAACAATGAACCATATAAAACTATGAAGAATTATGTTGTTAATGAATGTGGTTTGAGTTTAAGTTTGGTGTAGGAATATGTTCTTTTTTTTTAAAGATTTTATTTATTTATATAAAATATAAATATCTCTCTCACAAAGAGAGAAAGAGGAATCACAGTAGACAGAGTGGCAGGCAGAGGGAGAGGGAGAAGCAGGCTCCCTGCTGAGCAGGGAGCCCGATGCTGCGGGGTAGATCCCAGGACCCTGGGATCATGACCTGAGCCGAAGGCAGACACTCAACCGACTGAGCCACCCAGGTGCCCCTGGTGTAGGAATATGTTCTAATGGTGCAGCTGCTTTGACAGAAAAACATCCTGAAATTATTACCCAAATTAAATAGCTTGCATGAGAATGTAAATCAACACACTGCTTTGTTCATCAAGAAAATTTTACAATGAAAACATTTCAGTTAAATTAAACAGGGTCTAGTTCATATCAAAAAATTATGAATTATGCAAAAGCTAATGTATTAAATTTGAGATTATTCTCTTTTTTATGTGATAACATGGAAGCTGATCATCAACAACCATTGTTGCATACTGAGATAGGGTGCTTCCCAAAGGGGAAAGTTCTATTAGGGATGTTTGAATGTAAAACAAACTTTTGGTGTTTCTAAAAAGTAAAAACCACCCACCCTTATAAGGCCCCAACTTTTTGAAAATGTGGTTTGAACAACAGACTTGTTTATTTGTGTGATATTTTTGGCATTTTTGATGATGTTACTACTTCTTTTTTTTAAAAGATTTTATTTATTTATTTGAGAAAGAGAGAGAATGAGAGATAGAGAGCACGAGAGGGAAGAGAGTCAAAGGGAGAAGCAGACTCCCTGCCGAGCAGGGAGCCCAACGTGGGACTCGATCCCAGGACTCCAGGATCACGACCTGAGCCGAAGGCAGTCGCTTAACCGACTGAGCCACCCAGGCGCCCGATGTTACTACTTCTAAGCAAGGAAAGACTACAATATGATTTTCAATGGCAGATAAGATCAGAGAGTAAGAATAAAAGCAGCTTGGAAGAAAAGAGTTTCCACACTGTTATACCATGCTCCATCATTTAACAGCGATTACCAAAAAAGTAGGCGATGATCTTGTTATTGCACATCTGTAAAATGATGTAGCGAAATGACTTACAGATTTGACAAAATTGTTTAAATTTTATTTCCATCAAAAGAAGATCCGTGCATGGGAAATTTACAGATCCTGAAACCATTGCTTTCATTGAAAAATAATTTGCTGCACTATCAACAATAGCCAGACTATGGAAGGAGCCCAAATGCCCATTAACTGATGACTGCATAAAGAAGATGTGGTAAATGTATATATACAATGGAATATTACTCAGCCATCAAAAAGAATGAAATCTTGCCACTTACAACGACATGGATGGAGCTAGAGTGTATTATGCTAAGCGAAATAAGTCAGTCAGAGAAAGACAGATACAATATGATTTAACTCATATGTGGAATTTAAGAAACAAAACAGATAAACATTTGGGAGGTGGAAAAAAAGGAGAGAGAGAGAAACCATGAAAGACTCACTCTCTCTCTCTCTCTCTTTTTTTTAAGATTTACTTATTTATTTTAGGTGGGGAGGGCAGAGGGTAGAGGGAGAAGGAAAGACAGAATTGCCCACTGAGCGTGGAGCCCAACTCAGGGCTCTATCTCATAACCGGGATGAGATAGAGCCTGAAATCAGCTGAAATCAAGAATCAGACGCTTAGTTGACTGAGCCACCCAGGGGCCCCAACAGGGACTCTTAACTATAGAGAACAAATTGAGGGTTGATGGAGGGAGGTGAATGGGGGATGAGATAGATGGGTGATAGGTGTTAAGGAGGGCACTTGTTATGATGAGCACTGTGTGTTATATGCAAATGATGAACCACTGAACTCTACTACTGAGCCAATATTGAACTGTATGTCAACTAATTAAAATTTAAAAAAGATAATTTAACTGTACAATTGTTGAACAATACAGGTTTGAACCGTGCAGGTCCACTTCTATGCAGAGTTTTTTCGGTAAATACAGTACTGTCAATGTCTTTTCTCTTCCTTAGGATTTTCTTTTTTTTTTTTTTAGAGATTTTATTTATTTATTTGACAAAAAGAGACACAGTGAGAGAGGGAACACAAGCAGGGGGAGTGGGAGAGGGAGAAGCAGCTTCTCGTGGAGCAGGGAGCCCGATGTAGGGCTCCATCCCAGGACCCTGGGATCATGACCTGAGCTGAAGGCAGATGCTTAATGACTGAACAACCCAGGCACCACTTCCTTAAGATTTTCTTAATGACATTTTCCTTTCTCCAGCTTACTTTATTATAATAACACAGTATATAATACATATAACATACAAAATATAAGTTAATTGTTTATGTTACCAGTAAGTCTTCTGGTGGACAGTAGGCTATTAGTAGTTAAGTTTGGGGGAAAGTCAAAAGTTACACAAGGATTTTCAACATCATGGGTGTTCCCAACCCCCACGTTGTTCAAGGGTCAGCTGTATCACTTTACAGTATAAATTGGTGGAACTGGCAATGGATGGAGAGGTGAGATGTATTTTGAAAATCAGAATCATTTGCTTCATTTTGGGTAAAAGTATAATATGAAAATCCTGAGCTTCGTGGAATTGCTTTAAAATTTCTTCTCCTAGGAGTGCCTGGGTGGCTCAGTTGGATGAGCATCCGACTCTTGATTTCAGCTCAGGTCATGATCTCAGGGTCATGAGATAGAGCTCCAAGTTGGATTCTGTGCTCAGCGGGGAGTCTGCTTGAGATTCTCTCTCTTCCTCTCTCTTCCCCTCCCCCCAGTGTGCTCACGCTCTCTCTCTCTCCAAGATAAATAAATAAATCTTTAAAAAAAAGTCTTCCTCCATTCCCATCAACAAACCTCTATGAGACTGATTTCTCCACTAAAGCTCTTATTAAGACAAAACATAAAAGCAGTTTTGACGACCATTGTACGTTGCGAGTAGCATTATATTCGATTCTGCATGGATTAAATAGGCTAACAAGCCATAAACATGTGCATTTGTCCATTAAAAACCCATAATCTTGATATACTGTTTATTTGAAGTAGGGAATCACTATATTTCACTTATAATTTTCTGTTTAATTGTGAATGCAGAACGACAAAAAGTCATTAGCAATAGCAATTCTCTATATTAACGTCTATAATATGCACACTGAATGAACAACATGTAGAGATTTTGCATTTATTTTACTTTTTCCTATGTTATGTTCGATTATATTATTATATTACATTAGGTTTTAAAAAGTTTTGTATGTAATATAATTTATCTAGTAACTCATTTTTTTTAAATTTTACAAATGGATTAATTTGCAACAGATAATTTTTTTATGTTGAAAATGTAATTTTATTTTTTTATTTTTTTTATTTTTTTAAGATTTTATTTATTTATTTGAGAGAGAGAATGAGAGATAGAGAGCACGAGAGGGAAGAGGGTCAGAGAGAGAAGCAGACTCCCTGCTGAGCAAGGAGCCCGACATGGGACTCGATCCCAGGACTCCAGGATCATGACCTGAGCCGAAGGCAGTCGCTTAACCAACTGAGCCACCCAGGCGCCCTGAAAATGTAATTTTAATAGATAATTCTTCATCTTACATAGGAGCACAGTAAAATACACCACATTCTGAAGAAACTCCAGAAGTGATGAGAATCAAGAGTGGGGGAAATTCAGACGGGCTACAATATCCATCACCTTAAATTGCGAGAGACAAAGGTTCCAACCTGCAGGTTAACATTTACATACTCAGGACTGGCTACACTGATGACTTACAAAGAACAAGGATAGGGAATTCGATATGGAGAAGGGTGGGAAAGAACAGTTTTTTGAGGGGAGGAACTCTGTCAATGCAGAAAAAAATTACTGAATATCAAACAATAGGAGCTCCCATAGCAAATACTGAAGGATGAAAGAATCATTAACTGAGGATCTGATACTCTCAAAGGAAGAAACCTTTCAGATGACACTTACACAAGGTGGCTGCTTGAGATCTGCTCATCAGGTCTACAAGGAAGCCTCATAAATGCCTCAGCAACCCCAAATGATTATCAGATTGGTGTTTCCCTAGTAGCACATACCAGTGGTTACACATGAAGTTTCCAGACAAGAACTAAGAAAAAGGTCATATCCCAAATGCCAGACACAAACAAATGTGGCACAACATGTGAGTCCTACACAGTCAGTCACAACTGCCACTTTGTTGTGACTTTCCTGTACAGTAAGTTTCAAACATCATGGCAAGACACCTATGATCATCTAATCAGACAACACAAACACATTTATTCAAATTTCTAGGAGGTAAAAAAAAATATCAAATACCAATGCTTTATGCATGCTCAGGGCCAGCTTATAAATACTCCGTTCAGTGACATCTTAACACAAGTTTGCATCAGGGAAAAGAAACTGGCAAAATCCACCTCCTGCCAGATCAACTTGTCAGATGGTGAAGACCAAAAGAGAATGTTCCATCAGTTTTAATTTTTAAATACGATTGTCACATTGGGAAAATGAAATAAACACAGTAAAATAAACTGTACAAAGGCAAAGTAGAATAACAAAAAATATTTTACTAAAACATAAGATTTACAGAAGTTTCCAGACAAGCCATACAAAATGGTCACAAGCTTTTTCTTGAAGGAAGGATTCTACACTTGACAGCAAGTCACAATGTTATTAGTGAGGGCTGTGATGTTTGTTTAATGTTCCCATTTTGGTTCAAACAATCAAGCTTGTCCATCTACAGTGTCTAAATAAAGTTAGACTTGGCTAGAGAGCATATTCTAAAGAACTGGTTAGCTGCTTTTAACCAATGCAATTAGATCACCATAAAAAGGGGGAAAGGAGCCCAAAAAATTAAAATAAAACTACCTCTCCCCCTCAAAAAAAGTAATAAAGAAAAACACCCACACCCCTGCAGCTAACCCTGACAACTACCTTCACTCACAGTGCTTTATACTCAAACCATGATGGGGAAACGAATAAAAGCAGAGAAGGGCCACTGCTTTTAAACGTTTCACAACAATCCGGATGGTACTTCTAGCCTCTGCTCATGCTTTACAACAGTGAATCAGGACAAGACATAGGTTTGCTAATGTGCATTTAATCACCAAAGGACTGAAGATGTCTGGGCTTTTATTCTGTAATGTTTCTAAGACTGTGTCCATTAAATGCAAACAAAAAAGGAAGAAGTCTTGGCAGAACAGGAGAACAGGAGAACTTGATGATCAGATCGATTTTAAATATTATTCATGGCATATAGCCTAGTCCATGCTCTAGCTGTTTCTATGGCTTGGGCTTCCTTGGTCTTCCACTGCTTCGCTACATCATTTGCTAATGGATCATCTGGATTGGGAGCACTTAACAAAGCCTGGATCGATAGCAGAACTGTGCGGATCTGCAGTGCTGGGGACCACTTATCTTTCAAAATATCTAAACTCATTCTTCCCAACTTGTCTACATTAGGATGATAAATTTTGGTCATGAAACGTACTTTCGGGGCTGCCATCGGGTATTCTTCTGGTAGGAATAGCTCAAGCTTAAAAGTCCCTCCCTCAAAGGGGGAATCCTGGGGGCCAGCAATGACCACATGAAAATAACGGGCGTTGCTCTCAAATGCTGGGTTTCCTTGATAATCCTGAGGGGCAGCCCGGCCATCTTGGGTCAGATCCCGAGTTCGGCCTCTTGTCTCGACTCTGGCTCCGCTCGCCTCACGCACGAGTGGAAGTCCAGGGCTCCACTTCCGGCAACAGATAATTTTTTTAAATACTGGTTCTTCACCATAGTGTGAGAAGCTCTGTACATGTCACCTTCATCTGTAAGGTTAGGATAAACTGCCAACTTGAATCCAACACAGTTTTGGATGGTGTAAAGTCCAATGAGTTAGGGAAAAAAGGACCACTCAGTCTATGGCCATATCATCCTGAATGCACCCAATTTTGTCTGATCTGGGACGCTAAGCAGGGTCAGGCCTGATTAGTACTTAGATGGGATTCCGCCTAGGAATACTAGGTGCTGTGGGCTTAAAACAGAACAAAACAAAACAAAAAACAGAAAGGGACCACTCATTCCTGCAGGAAAGAGGAGCTGTTTGGGGTTTCACTTTTTCATGTTTCCCACTAGAGGGCAGTCAAGAAGTACTTATAATTGACGGTGCATCTTAAAGCCAAAATTGCTCTTAAACCAAGAGACTGAAACGTGTAGGAAACAATAAAACAGAGCAAGCGCAATTACCCAGTGACCATTTATTGGGTATAGTTAACACTACCAAACTGTACGTTTAAAAATGCTTAAGATGGTAACATTTGTATTATGTGTATTTCCACACCACTGAGAGAGAGACAGAGAGAGAGAGAGAGAGAGAGAGAGAGAGAGACTCTTCAGGCCAGAAACCCGGAGTGGGCAGGAACCATCCACATTGACAACTCCAGCTCACAAGATGTGGAGAGAAGTGGAGACACACAGGCTGACCCATCACAGGGGCAGTTGAGCCTCTTTTCTGGGGCACACACACTTACACACACATGTACTTTTATTCCGGTATTGCTTTACCCTACTTTTCCAAAGTCAACTGTTTTAGGACCCCTCTCTCCATAATTAGTCAGTTCATTCAACATTTACCAACGACCTCCTTGTTCCAGGCACCTTGGAAGGCTCTGGAGGACAGCTGTGAATGAGCTTCTGCCTCAAGGTGTTTAGAGAAGATAGTTCTTTCTAGTTTGGGGCCTTGAAGTTCCTGCATCTCCTTCAATCACTGGCAAGTGGGCCAGTTGGAGCTGTTTCTCAAGTGTTCTCTTGAGAAGGTGAAGAGACAAGGAAGCAAGAGGGAGAAGAGCTCCAGAACCACAGAGCGATCTAGGGCTGCCTTGACAACAAGATCGGGGCACATGGCCAAGCCCTTGAGGTGCCAGGGCTGGACTCAGCCTTGGCCAACTGTCCGTGGAAGGATGTCAACTTTTGACTCTAACAGAACTTCACTGAAGTGATTCTTTGAGACCCAAAGGAAGAGGGGCCCACGCTTTGAGAAACTCATCCCACGTCTATTCCAGCCTTTTTCCGATTCTGTAGGAACACAGGAATGTCCTACTCTGAAGGTGGGCTGAGACCTTCGGGGGCAGTGTCGGGTATGGGTAAGGGTTTGACTTAAGAATCAAACAAGCTTTAGTTAAAACTCAGGCTGTGCCTCGTGGTAGCTAACCTTGCACAATGTCTCTATGTCTGAGCCCCACTATCTTCACTTTTAAAGTGGAAACAATATTAGTAGCACCTCAAAGGGTGTCGTAAGGATGACATTATAAAATGTATGTGAAGTTCTCAGCACAGTGCCTGGCATGCAATAAGCACACAATAAAGCTGAACTGGAGCTCAGAGTGCATCCTACCCCACTCCATTCTACAGATGGGAGAACTGAGGCCCAGTAGCGTCGTAATGGTGGAAAGATGATGGATTCGGGAGTTAGACCTGGTTTGAATCCTGACTCTACCCCTGGACTTTAGGAAGTTCCCTTAATCTCTCTAAACCTCAGTTTCCTCATCTGTGAAATGGGACAATCAGGCTGTTCTGAGGACTAAATGGAAGATATTCTGTAAAGCACCTGGTATCAGGGCCTGGCATATAGTAGTTGCCCAGTAAAATGTTCCTTTGGGTCCTTTCTTCTCTTTGGTTGTCCAGAGTCATATTTGGCTCACCCTTTCTTTCTTTCTTTCTTTCTTTCTTTTTCTTTCTTTCTTTCTTTCTTTCTCTCTTGCTTTCTTTTTCTTTTTTTTTCCAGTAGGATCCGTGCCCAGTATGGAGGCCAACGTGAGGCTGAGATCAAGACCTGAGCTGAGATCAAGAGCTGGACTCTCAACAGAATGAACCACCCAGGTGCCCCGGTCCTAACTTTAAAAATGCAAGCTTCAGGGAGTTCATGCTGACATTCATGATGCAAACATGGACGTCAAGCAGCTTTATCTCAACTCAAATCCAATTCCTGACCTTGGGCAAGTTGCTGATCCTCTTTCTGCTGCATTTAACTTGTCTGTAAAATGAGGATAATAATAGTACCTAGCTCCTGGTGCTGGGTGAGGATCAAGCTCTTTTGAAGTGACCCATAAATGTTTATTAGCATGTTCTGCAACCACGGCTCTGATCTGTAAGAGACTCTCAGGTAGATAAGTAGTAATGCCCATATTCCTTCCTTCTTTTGGTCCTTCCTTCGTTCCTTCATTCCTTCCTTCCTTCATTTTTTGTTCATTTGTGCGCCAGGCTATTAGAGCTGGGATTCACAGAATTAGACACAGAATTCATTCCCTGCTCTTGAGTTGCTCACAGTCTACAAAACTTAAACGATGGCTACCTGATTGTGTGTCAAGGGCTTTGAGGAGAGGCCAGAGTCTGCAGTCAGACTTTAGCCCTGCCACTCTGTGTCCTTACCCGAGTGACTTAACCTCTCTGTGCCTCTATAAAATAATATAAAATGGGGATTATCAGTCCATTTCATTCATGGGATTGTTATGAAGTTTGAATGGTTTCGTAGTTGCAATGTGCGTAGAACAGACTGGCACATGGTAAGCAAACTATGTGGGCTTGTTCAGTCGATAGAAGCATAAGCAGAAATGACATCAGCAGCATTCAGGGAAGAGGGTGGAGTCCTAGAGGAAGAAATAGTGAAACCCAAAGAAATTCAGTGCACTTCCTACATGTAAGTCCCCCTACATTTCACGTTTCGATATAGTCCCACCAGCCAAACCTGGAAGGGACCCTGGAGAATATTTTGTTAAAGATTCACGGTTTGAAGATGAGAAAACTCAGGTCAGGTGAGGTGAATAGAATAATGACCCCCAAATATGTCCAAGTCCTAATCCTCAGAACCTATGTTTATGTGACCTTACATGGCAAAAAGGACTTTGCTTGTGTGATTAAATTAAGGATTTTGAGTTGGGGAGATTATCCTGGATTTTCCGGGTGGGCGCAATGTAATCACAAGGGTCCTTGTAAGGGAAAGAAGGAAGCAGGAGAGTCAGAGAAGTCAATGTGATGATAGAAACGGGTTGGATTGATGTGGGGCCAATGAGTCAAGGAACTCGTGCATGTGTGAACAGGGAGCTCTGATTTCCCCATACCCCTTTACCCCATGGGTGCCCTTCCATTGATCTGAGGCTTCATTCCCTGCTGATTGTTCCAGGAACCAAATTTGCTACTTTCAGCTTTGATGAAGTGCCCTCCTCCCCACCCCCGCCTTTAGAGACAAAGCCAGAGCTTTACTCTCAGAAGTGGAAACTAGGAGTGCCAACAGGAAATGAGTGCTATTAGCTATCTGGAAATCTTTTCAAAAGAAAGAACTCTCCCTAGATGAGATTGGTGAACAAGGCTGATGAGATTTGGGAAATGTAGCCAATAGCAGATAAGCAGTCTTCTAATTGTCATGGGTCCTCTGTGAGAAAGATTTGGTGGCTGGCTTGGAAAATTGAGAGGAGACAATAATCAGAACTTGTGCCTCCACAACTACACAGGGCAGAGGAGGCCTTGCAAGGCCGGGAAACCAAATTTATATATTTGGACAGGAATATCTCTAGAGTGGAGAAGAGAAAATAGGCTACTGCTGCTGGAGAGAACGCAAGGGTTCACCAGTGATCAAGAAAACAGGCCCTACTGGACTTGGTAGATGGGAACACAACCGGACATCAAGCTCTTGGAAGGCTCTTTGTTAGTTTCTACCAAGAACTCTCTTTTAGGAAACTCATCATAGGGGACACATAAAAGATATTCAGCTGCTAAGATGTTCATTTTAGCATCATTTATCTTGGTGCAAATACTCAGCAATATGGAATTGGTTAAATAAATGATGGTATGGCTATGTAGTAGGACACTATGCCAGACATTTTTTTTAAAATGTCGAAGACCATTTTAAGACATGAGATGTTAGTACACACTCATAATTGAAGAGTGGGTTGTAAGATGGCATGAGAGTGGGATCCCATCTTTTTTGTTTGTTTGTTTTGTTTTGTTTTTAAAAAGCATACAAAGCCTGGAAGGACAATTACTAAAATGCTACAAATAGCACCCTTTGGATGATGGGATTATGGGAGGTTTTAGTGTTTTATCTTTTAGCTTATAGGATATTTTCAATATTCAATCGTTAGCATATGTTACCTTTGCAAATGAAAGTTATCTATAAAAAATAATTAAAAGGAAGTGACCAATTGGTTATATCTAGTTTGTGCCTGGATCTTCTCATACATTATCTCACTTATACTTTAACACAGTATGAGGGGGCGCCTGGGTGGCTCAGTCGTTAAGCATCTGCCTTTGGCTCAGGTCATGATCCCAGGGTCCTGGGATGGAGCCCCGCATCGGGCTCCCTGCTCAGCGGGAAGCCTGCTTCTCCCTCTCCCACTCCCCCTGCTTGGGTTCCCTCTCTCACTGTCTCTCTCTCTCTGTCAAATAAATAAATAAAATCTTTAAAAAAACAAAACAGTATGAGTTAGGTGTTATTGTGCCCACTTTATTTACCGGGAAACTGATACAAAGACTTGCTCAAGGTCACACAGTTAAATAAGGGCCGGAGCCACGATTTCAAACCAATTCCTTCACACTCATAGGCCACCCTCTTTCTACAACACCACTTGCTTCCCCCATAAAGAATTGCCAGTTCTCTCTGTGCTCTTTCTGTGGTCAGAGCAACCCTCAGCTTCTATAGTAGCTTTGGCTTGCCTCATCCGCAGGAGAGGGAACAATACTGCTGCTGTTGCACTCCAGGAATCGCCTTATAAATGAATACCTTCACCTCATTCCCACTCTTGTTATGCCTTAGAGTACATCAGTCCCTCCAGACCCGATGAGGGCTGGGGGACCTGGTGGGTCAAGGCCCAGGGACCATGCTCACTCACAGGCTCTGCCACCCAGCTGCTTTCCTGCTTAGCCTCCTTCACTCTAGCATCCAGTGGGTCATTTGAAATAAGCTGGGGCTTCTATAAATACCAGAAGCTGGGTGATCCCCGCCCCCTCTGCCCCCCCCCCCCCCCCCCCCGCCCCGCATGCGGTAACCCAGGGCATTGAGATAAACGCTCAGTTTCCATTGTGCAAGTCGACCTGGGAGGGATGTATCTGAATGGACTCAGTCTCCACACCACTTAGCACAGTGCTTGGCGTGGAGAAGGCACCCCGTCACTATCAAATGTATCCATGGCTACAAGGAACCAGCCAGGTCACTCTCCCGGCCAGCAGCTTTCCTCTTCTCTCCCCTTAGGTCAAACATTGTCCAAGTGGCAGAGAACTGAGCAAGCCGCTAATATATTCTGAAGACCTCCTACTATCCAAAATGACTAAAGAGAGGGTGACAGAATCGAACAATTATTGAGTGCCTGCCTGGGATCAGCATTCTGCTCTTTCTCGTATTCATTCATTCCACAAATATTCAGCTTGGTGAATGTCTGTGGGCTAAGCCTTGTACTGGATGCCACAGAAAATAAACAGGTAAAAAAGGATATGTAAGGAGCCCCGCATCGGGCTCTCTGCTCCACGGAAAGCCTGCTTCTCCCTCTCACAATCCCCCTGCTTATGTTCCCTCTCTCGCTGTGTCTCTCTCTGTCAAATAAATAAATAAAATCTTTAAAAAAAAATAAAATAAAATTATTATACAGTAGAATTGATTTCTTTCCTTCTGATGTATGTTCCATGCATTTTAGTACGTATAGATTCATGTAACTAGCATTACAATCAGGATGCAGAACGAAGTGTAGGAATTTTAATTTCCATTTGGCTATTGAGGAAATTGAGGTCCAGAGAGTCTGAGTGATGCCCCGAGGACAAACACCCTGGTGTTAACACAGATGACAGAAGGAAATTGGGATTTTGCTGTGGAGTCCGAGAGAGGCTAAGGAAAGGATCTGGTTCCAGGTATTGGACCTTGAAGTAGAAATTTTCATTTTTCCAGGGATGGTTGCAAACGTCCATGAAGTCTATTCTGAAGATTTTAAGAAAAACTTCTGGGAATTTAGAATTTAGCTGGGTCCATTGATTTACTCTCTCTGATTACCTGCCCAGCCTCGAGGTCTATAGCTTGTCTGCAATAGCTGATTTTATGAAGCATTTGGATTCATTTTCTTTAAAAAATATGAATACATAGTAATCTTTTGCCAATCACTCCTGGTCATATTTGTGACTGTAGCTTGATTACCCAAAATGAAACAATCGCTTTTCTGACTCCTCTCTTGGGGAAAGCGTGCTTGGCTGCCCTTATCACAAGCCTGCTTTTAACTTGATGTGTTTAATGAGTGCCATCCTGGAAAACATTTCAGTGTTGTGAAAATGTAAATTAAAAGTCACTAAAGTAGATTAAAAGGTCGAGAGTCTCTTCCAAGGAGTGTCATGCACTCACATCTAATACCTCTCAAATACCCACTGTGGTTGCTGAAAGTTTATGTAATTAATAAATACACATGGTTAAAACTGATATTAAGTGACCAATAATTTCCTTCCCACCCCACCCCCAGACCCTAGTCCCTTGGTCTCTCTTTCCAGAGGCAAACATAATGACCAGTTAACTGTGTATCCTTTTGGGAAGTTACTAAGCAATCAAAGGTATTTTATTTATTGTCTATAGAATATGTATTTATGTATTGCCTAAAGGAAATATGCCATCCCATTTTTCCTGACACTATTCATTCAGGTAAGTCAACGGAGGGTGGGCACCAGGGATTCAAAGACAAATACGGCAGCTGTGATTTTCAAGAGCTCATAGTAGAGCAGAAGGGAGCTTATGTGTAAACAGGACTGAACACAGAGTTCTTAGATTTGTGGCCCAGATGCTCCTTGGTCCCACCCATTTGGGTCCTGACCCATCCACCACTGGTGCCATCTTGTGGCAACGGCTGGTTTTCCAGACGTAGTTACATACAGGGCTGGTCTAAGGTTTCCAAGGCAGGGCTAAGCTTGCCTTCCCAGTGGAAAGGGAGATTCTTCTCCTCAAAGTCCCCAACAGGAACCCAGAAGCCCACTCCCACAGCTGGTGACCTCTAGCCTGGAGTAAGCCTCATGAACAACCTCTTTCCAAAGTGCTTGGAATTCCCACCCTACCACCATTGGGTGGGAAGGGACTTTAGAGAGTGACCCATCTCCATTCCAGACTTCCCCTCCCACACATCCTATAAAATGGGTCTTCTGGCCTTGGTGGGGGTGAAACACATCAGTGAACAAGTACTCCCTCCCTGGGGCAGCCTACATCTGGACTGGTCACCCAACACAAAGGGCTGGAAAGATCTTCCCTTTATTAGCTGACACATGTGGCCCTCTGACAACCATCCACTGTCCCCAATGCAGGATTATCCAACAGACACACCACATACAGCTTATAGAATCAGCAAAGTGGAGGCCACTGAAAAAAAATTTTTTTTCAAAGAACATTGATAATTGATAAAATTAAAAAAAAGCACTGAAGTGGTCATCAATGGAAAAATCAGCACGTTACTAGACTTCCTTATACTTGTTTTTAGGATTTACATGGTTTTATTTTGTATTACCTATGGGGATAAGGGTGGGCAGGAGATATCATAATCTTTAGAGGTTGAAGGCCCCTAAAGATCTTGAATGTGCTCCATCGACTTAGATTCTGCGTTGACTCAAAGGAAGTCTCCTTCTCAGATAGCTTTCAAATATCTGATGACTTCCTCCACTCTCACACTCAACTTTGCTGAAGTTTGTCAGCCTCCAGGAAGCCCTTTTTGAGCAACTGGGAGAGAATTGGGGTTTCCCCCAAGATACACAACCCCATCTGTATTTGTCTTACTCGGTGTCCTGACCCATGTACAAGGAGACAGCAATACTCCTGAGCGGGTGCCCACACAGCGCCCACAGAGTCAGTGACTACTCCTTTACTTCATGGCTGAAGCTTGAACATCCACCCACCTGTCCCCATCAGCCTTACATCACCAGTCTGGAGGGATGGGGATCATCCCTTCACCTCCTTACACAACCGCAGGACAACCAGGCTCTCCCACCAGGCTCTCCATAGTAGGGCTGTGGAATGGGGCTGACGTTGAGAGTTGGTGCCCCTCAGCCTGTTAGGATGAGGGTATAAGAAGGGGTGACTAAGCCTTTCTAGCAGCCTGGGGCATCATAAATATCATGGCTCTTATTACTAAACAGGGTATGGCAGAGAGAGGGCTCTGGAGAATAGGGGACCCTGAATGGAACAGGAAGTGGTCACTGTGATTCAACCACAGAGCTTTTCCCTGAATGTTGTCTGTTGTGTGACACAGCATTTGGGGAAAGTCACTGTGCTGAGGTGGGGGTGTGGGTGGGTAGAGAGATGTTCAAGTTATGGGCTGGTCCTGCCACAGAAACTGGGCAGCGAAACCAGGAAGGAGAGCTCCTGCAACATTGGTATCTCCAGGGGGCCACCGCCAGCCCAGATCCCAGCCCTGTGGGAAAATGCTTCTCTGTAGGGGTGGGACAGCCCCCGGGAGGCAGCATCTCTCTGACTTCCCTGGGTCAGAGACCCAACTTACTAGAGCTGCCATTTGGACAGGTTACTTTACTTCTCTGAACCTCTATTTCCTTACCAAAGTAATGGGAATAATAATGGAGACAACTAAGCGGGTTGTTGTGAAATTCAAATGAGATGTTACATGGTTATCACTTTGAAGAGAGATTGGCATAGGGTAGGTGGTAAGAAACAATAGCTATTGGGATGCCTGGGTGGCTCAGTCGGTTAAGCATCTGCCTTTGGCTCGGGTCATGATCCCGGGGTCCTGGGATCGAGTCCCACATCAGACTCCCTGCTCCGCGGGGAGCCTGCTTCTCCCTCTGCCTCTCTCTCTCTCTCTGTTTCTTATGAATAAATAAATAAAATCTTTAAAAAAAAAGAAACAATAGTTGTTATTATTTTGTGTATATTATAACCAGAGACTCTGAATAATCCATTTTAAAGAAAAGAAATCTGAAGTGTCAAGAAGAGAACTGATGTCTCCACAGGGTCTCCACAGCTGTGCCTAGAACCAAGGTCTCCTGCTTCTCAGCCCTTTTGTCTCTTTCTCTTCCCCTTTCCCCACCCCTCCTTCATCACACCATTCACTGTGTCAACCATTTTATGTATGTGAGATCGTTAAATACCACATACATTAACATCGTTAAAAGGTAAGCAAAATTGTTCCATCTTTCGGATACCATGTCATTCAGAATGCTTCTATCCATCTTCTCATCAGTTTCTCTAGAACTCTGCCCTCGCTGCCCTCCCCTTTCCAGGAAGTCTTCCTGGATGAAAACTCCCCCAGAACTCGAATCCCTCGGAGACACTGTATCCTCTCAGCTATTAGTGGACAGCCTGCTCTAGCGAGTACTTCTGCAACCATCAACAATTGACCCAAACATACAGGGGAAGTCAAACATGGGCCTTTCAGGGGTGCCTGGCTGGCTCAGTTGGTAGAGCACGCAACTCTTAATCTCAGGGTGGTGAGTTCAAACCCCATGTTAGGTGTAGAGCCTACTTATAATAGAATATTTTTATTTTTTTAAAGATTTTATTTATTTATCTGAGAGAGAGAGAGAATGAGAGATAGAGAGCACGAGAGGAAAGAGGATCAGAGGGAAGAGCAGACCCCCCGCTGAGCAGGGAGCCCGATGTGGGACTCGATTCCAGGACTCCAGGATCATGACCTGAGCCGAAGGCAGTCGCTTAACCAACTGAGCCACTCAGGCACCCTATAAGAAAATATTTTTAAAAATGGGTCTTGCAAATCATAACTTTAAAAAAAATTATTAAAAACTGGGGCATCTGGGTGACTCAGACGGCTAAGCATCTGCCTTCGGCTCAGGTCGTGATTACCGGGTCCTAGGATAGAGCCCCGCATCGGGTTCCCTGTTGAGCGGGGAGCCTGCTTCTCCCTCTGCCTGCCGCTCCCCCTGCTTGTACTCTGTCTCTCTCTCTCTCAAATAAAAAATAAAAATCTTTAAAAAAATCTTTAAAATCTTTAAAAAATTATTAAAAATACTTTTATAATAAACATAAAGTAGGAATAATAGCCACCTGTTTTTTTGAGTGTTTATTTTATGCCAAGCTTTCTTCTGGGTGATTTACAGGGAATATTTTTAAATCTGCATTTATAGTATTCTCAGCAAGTGAGGAGGATTCCTCAACAGCTTCCATCCTTCCAGGGTTTTCCTGGCTTCTGGCAGCTCACCCAAGGCAGTAGCAGCCTGTGGGCAGCTTCCACTCTCAGGAGACGTCCAGTCTCAGATAAAGCCACAGAGCACTGGGATGGGGGACAAATACCCCAGGTACATCTGGGGACAACCAGTCAAATACATTCACTGTGGTTTTAAGCATATTTCTGAGAGAAGACCTGCCCTCTCTGGTTTGGTTCTGATCCCCTCAGTTTCAGGGTCAGCCTGAGGACAGGGGCCAGGTCTGTGGTGTAAAGTCTGAGATCTTCAGGGTACATTCTCAGCGCAGTGGGAGAATCGCTCCTTCCCCTCTCCCTAATCTCTGAGACCTGGTCACTCACCACTCCTTCCCCTGGCTCCTGACCCTGTCTCTCTTACACCAACAAGCTTGTTGCAATTTCCCCCAATATACCTGGCGGTGTCCTACATCTGGATTTCTGCACATTTCCTTCCCTGCCTCGAACACTCCTGCATCCCCTGCTCACTGTCTGAGGACATTCCTGGGGAATTAAATAAAGATTCCATGTGGGCCTGTCTCCCCGGACAAAACAGGGACTGGGATTTAGTCTTTTTTTTTTTTTTTAAGATTTTATTTGTGTGTGAGAGAGAGAATGAGAGATAGAGAGCACGAGAGGGAAGTGGGTCAGAGGGAGAAGCAGACTCCCTGCCGAGCAAGGAGCCCGATGCGGGACTCGATCCCGGGACTCCAGGATCATGACCTGAGCCGAAGGCAGTCGCCTAACCAACTGAGCCACCCAGGCTCCCAGTCTTAATTATTTATAAAAATAGGCTGCAGGCCTATTGGCCCTAGTTTGCTGATTTGATTTTTTAAAATATTGCATTAAAATATTATTTATGTTGGTCCTTGAATTTTTTGGTACCCCCCCCCTTATGTTTCTGTACTCACAGCAAGTGCTCCACTCTTTTCATACTATTCCCTGCCCTGTTTGTTTGCATCCCCAGAGCCCCAGCATACTTCCTGGAGGTTTGATGAATGAATGGATGAATGAATGAATGAAGAGGAAATCCCAACATCACATCTTGTACTGGGCTGTGGGGAGCAGCTGAGTGCCATGATGTCAACCCCACCTGGCCACTTCCTAGCTGTGTGTCTTTGGGCAAGTTACTAAACTTTGCAGAGCCTCCATCTCTTTATATGATGAGTGGGAATGACAGGTCGGGGTTCTCCCACCTCACAGTATTGTGGGAGTGACTGGCGACTGCCCCTGCTGGGGCACCGAAAACTGACAAATACACAAATACCATAGTTGGGAAGGCACACGTGGACTCCTCCCACCACGATGAAGTTTTGCGTCCTCCTTCCCTCCCTCCCTTGCACCTGCTCTCGGAAAAAGGAACAGAAACGACTTCTTACTGACATGGGAAGTGATCCCCGCCAGGGGAAGCTGAACTTTTAATTGGCACCAAAGCCTTAAAGTAAAGGAAGTGAAGTGGAATTTCAGGTGCGGCGCGGAGGAGGAGGCTTTGGGGGTGGGAGAGATTTTCTGAGTCACTGACGGCACATCCAATAAACAATGTCAAGGATAATGCTTCCAAAAGCTCCAGCCACTCTCCTCAAGAGCAATTGACTTCTTCCTGGGCCTCAGTTTTCTCCCGCATGAAACGAGAGAGTTGGACAAGCTGCCCTCTGAGCCCCCTGCGTCTTGGAGTTCTGATGGTGCTTTGGCAGGACAGGAGGGGGAAGACGCGTCTTCCGTTTCCCTTTGCCCTTCTTAGATAACCGTTCTGGTGTCTTCACTCTCACACAGGCGACCCACCAGGCCCCAGCGTAGGGCCCTGGGCAGGCCCAGGATGGATTCAGGAGCACGTGGGTGTCTGGGCTCCCGAGACTGGGGTGGGGGTGGGGGTAAAGGTAAGCGCTCCGCCCCTCCGGCCTAGGGGAGCCCGGCTAGGTTGGGGTGCATCCTCTGCCCGCCCCACCCTCAGAGCCGCCCTGGCTGGGCGCGGGTGCCCATTGCACAACTGCCGCCCCGGGAATGCAGCCCGGGCAGTTCCCACGGGGCTCCCAGCTCAGGGTGGGACCCCCTCCTTGGCAGGGCGATCAGAATCACGCTCGGCAAAATATTAATTATTGCTGCTTCCAAAGCCCCACCACTGGCAGGTGCCGGGCCCTGCCCAGGAAATCCAAATAATCAGCATCATTGGCATTTTAGTCACCCCCGGTGGGGGGGCCAGACCACGTGATCCCCGCCCCCTCCTTGTGTTGCGGTTGGTTTTGTTTTGTTTTGTTTTGTTTTGTTTTGTTTTGTTTTGTTTTAAGCCAGCGCCACTTCCTGGAACCCAGCCTGACACCCGCAAGTGGCAAGTGCCGGGAGGCCAGTGGGGGCTGGGGTAGGGTGGGGGTGGGTATGGGAGAAGTGGAGAATGTGAAACTCTTGGGGATGAAAGAAGAAAAACTCACTGTCCAAGCAAATTTATACGTGGTTCTCCTCATTTTGGAGAAGAGGCTGAGAGATGTAAGAAAATTGCCCCAAGGCCCAAGCTGGTAAGAGGCAGAGTTGGGACACTTTCCACTATACTAATGGCAGGTGATTTCACAGGCAGGATTAACCACCCTGGTCTAATCAGTGGTTGAGCATATTGGGAACGTGAGAAAGCAGTGGGCAGGCCAACCCTGTCCGGGTGTCAGTGGGGCTGTGGGACTCATACTCTTGGTGGCAGTGAAAATGTCCCATCAAAACACAATGAGCTGGTATGCATCCAGGAAGGTCATGCCCCCCTGACCTGCCTCAGAATTGTGGGAATTTTAAGAGACAGACTCCTAAAAGTTTCTTGGAACAAAGTGCTTAATTGATGTCAGTTAAGCCTCAATTAGTATTCCAAAGAAGCGTTCCAGAATCAGAAATAGTTTGTGAAAAAGCACTCCATTTATAAATGCATACCACTCCCTGTCCTCTCCCGCTTCCTGGATAAGTGGAAGCAACATTTGGGGAATAATTCTATCTACTCCACAGGATATTTTGCTGTTCTTAAGAATAACGATTATGAAAAGTGTTTAATAACATAAGGAAATGCATATGTTATAAGGTAGAAGGCAAGACTGTACACAGGACAATCACAGCTATTTGAAAGAAAAAAAAGGAAGAAAGAATGAAAGAACCCAAACCAATGCATACAAAACAGACCGGCAGGAAACACGCAGATGTTGATAGTGGTTTTCTGTGGGTGGTAGGTGATTTTTCTTCTTTCAATTTTCCAGTATTTATGGCATATATTACTTTATAGTAGAAACTAGCCATACTTCACTTTAAAAGAGAGAAAGTGGATGATAATAGTAATATAACAATAATTACAACAATAGTAAACTAGCACTTACTGAGCATATACTGGGTGCTGGGCACAGTGCTAAGCACTTTACTTGCTTTAAAAAAAAAAAAATCCTCAGAGCAATCCTGTGAAGTGGACATTACTAATGTCTCTATTTTACAAAGCCTCTGAGATATTAGGGCATGTCCTAGACATTGAGTTTTTGGCTGTCCTGGATCCAAAGCCCCCTGGCTAGCGTGCAAGACTTGCCCTCATGTGTGGGCCTGAAGGAAGGAAGCACCCCCCACCCCCTCCTATCCCTGAGGTCCAAGAGCAAATCCTCCCACCTCAAGCCGACGATGGGTAGATGCTCCTGCCTGAGGCCTGGGCCTTGGACCCCTGCATGCTGGAGCGTTAGAACTCCATTTGCTGTGATATCTGGCTGCAGTGGCATCAACATCCTGCCTAGACACTTCCTGGCCAAGGAACAGTTTTGTGTCTCCTACCACTCTGAGCCTGGAGAGCTGCCTTCACTTCTGCTCCTTTCCTGAGACTACCCCCTCTTGACCCCCTGCCGACGGCATTGTATTTGATACCCTTCTTTGTTTAAGACAGTCAGGGTCTGTTTCTGTGTCTTGTTACCAAGAGCTCTGACTGATATCAGTGATTTTCCAGCAGTTCCAGAGCAAATGGTGGAAGCAGGACTCCAATCCAGACCTGTCCATCCAGAGCTCAAACATTTAACCAATCCTCCTGTGCTACCCACTCTTCCCCAGCATATGATAAACATTTCTTGAACTTCTAGAAAACAAACCAGAAACATCGTTTGGAAATTTTTCTCAGAAATGAGGGCCCCACCATCCACCCTACTTCCACGGGGGCCTGGCAGGCCAGGCAGTAAGCTCAGGGCAAAAGCCAGGTCAGGGCGGAGCCAAGCCAGGTCTCCAGTGACTGCCCTACCATGGGACCTGGGAAGGAGAGGAGGAGAGGCAGCTCAGGCCTCACTGGTACTTCCTGACTGCTGCCAGAGAACTGACTCAGGATGGGGTCTCCTCCCCCAGAAGGCTTCTTTGACCTTTGAGAAGAGCCTCGAGTGTGGTCCCCATGGCACCCACGCCAGGTTATGATAGTTGGTTTGCAGGTCAACCTCCCATGCAAATGTAAACTTCTAGAGGACAAGCACTGGACATTTTCCCCCTGAATCCCTCATGTCTGGCACATCAGTATTATTGGAATGAATGAATGAAGGGCTCGTCCCTTCCCCACACCCAGCAGTGGGAAACCTTAAACCCTGGGACTTGTCAAAAGCATCTTGGCGAAATAGAACCACCACGGGCTTTGGAGTTGACAAATCTTGCTTCAAGCCGCGGCTGTCTTACCTACAAGCAGATTCTTCCTTGACCTCCCTGACCCTCAGGTTCCTCATCTGCAGCATGGGGATAGTAGCTAAACTCTCACCCCAAGTGCCTGGGAAAACAGAAACAGTGGTTGGGACACAGTAGAAGCCTCAGTCTATCCCAGGGGCTTCCTTCTCCCAATACTCGAGTTTCATTTGCTTCCCTCTTCCTGCCCCTCACCTGAGTAAATATCCAACAGTAGGGAAAAGGTTAAATAAACTATGGCATACCAATAAGAGAAAATGTTAAGAAGTCAATAAAAATGTGGCTTAACCAAAATTTTTAACAGAATAGAAGATGGCCATGTATTCATGTGAAGTGAAGAAAAGGCCAAATTATTTATACAGTATGACCTCAGCCATTTGAAATGAGTATGCATATGCATGCTTGTACATGCAATAGGCAATTTCTGGAAGGATATGCAAGAAAACTCTTACCAGTGGTTTCCTCTTGTGTGGGAATAGAGAGCTGGGCTGGACTTTGACTTTTTCCCTTTATAACCTTCTGCCCTTATTTTATACATATAAAGAAATAGAGAATAAATCATCTTATAATATAAATAAAAAAATTGCCATGATTATGTATTAATCTGTAAATAAAAACCCCCAAATGCAGAAAAAATAGAAAGGAAATAAAACAAGATTTCAAAAGTGGTTATTTGGGGAGTGGTGGAATCGTGGAATTAATAAAATACTTTTCTCCTTCATATCTTTCCATATTTTCCAGATGTTCTGCGATGAGCTTATAGCTCTTCTATAATCAGAAGTAAGGCAAACCTCATTTCAGTAGCTCCTCTGGACTAGGAAGGAGGGGGAGGAGCAGCAGGTGAGTGTGTCCAAAGGGCCAAAGGAGCCCGAGGTGGAACTGGGCAGAGGCAGTTGTATTTTTGGAGCCCTGTGGTTCCTGCTGAGTCAACTAACTAGTTGTTTGGCCCCAGCCTGCCAGTGGAAGCAGGAAATGCTCCCACTCCTGCCCTGGTTCACTCTTAGTCATCCTCTGGGAAAGCAGGGTAGGGGTGGGGGCCGGAGGGTAGTTGGGAGTCTCCATCTACCCCTGCAGCCTTCTAGGCAGAGAAGTCCTGCGAAGGAGTCTGAGACGGAGATAGCCTATCCACCTGGCATTGTCCACTTGGGGGGGAAGGGGGCGGCAGCTGGGAGGGAGCAGCAGGGGTTGGGGGAGGGGTGCTGGGAAAATGCCCCTCTGGCGCCTCCAGCAGGCAGCACTGCACCCCACTGTGGAGCTGCTGTGAAAATTAATTACCATTTGTCCAGAGCTTTGAGATTCCCCAGATGAAAGACATGGCAGAGGAGTGTCACCATGAACACGTGTTCACGGTACGGGCTTTTATCCCGAACACCCATCATGAGAATCACGTGTTCCTCTCCTAACCTCCCCCAGCCCTGACATCCTGGCCTCAGAGCACCCGAAGTTGAACGTCAATATCAAATCCTGCCGAAGGGGAGGAGGGAAGGGCAGGGAACAGCGGATCCCCCATCATCCTGTATCTCAGATGGGTAAACTGAGGTGCCCCGTCCTCCCCGGTTAAAAGGAGGAAATTATGAGAAAATCGAGAAGAGCGAGGTAAGAAGACTTGGAGAGAGAGGTTGTGGATTAGTCTGTCCCAGAACCCAGGCCTCTGCCCCTCTTGTGGACTGAGGGATGGGAGGAATTCTAGAACTCTCTGGCTCGGGGCATGCAGTGCAAGTAGGTTCATCCCCAGATGTGCAAGGTAGATGGATTTCACTCTGACTTCTAATTCCTCTAGCAAACTGAAGGATTCTCTGTTGATTGCTTCGAACACTTGACCATGGTGAATTCTGTCCTCTCCTGGCTCTGTGAATTTGGGTGAGAAACTCTTTGGTTTTCTGGATTCTTTTTGTTCTGTCTTTCCCTCCAAATTTTAGGCAAGGTAATTGATCTGTAAAGCTGCTTCATGTGTTTCTGGGCAGGTGTACAGAGCAAATCCAACAGAGAAAAGATCATGAAGGGGCCAGGCCCTCCCTCCAGGAGACTGAATTCTTATTGGAGAGTTGGACCCTCCCTTGCTTAGAAGACACTTACACAATGTAAGAGGTCAGACAGACGGAGAAAAGGCCTAAGCCCCAAGAAGAATCGGACAGTTGTGGACTAGAGGATTCAGGAGACTTCCCTAGGACCCAAGTAGGGAAATGCAAAGGGACCCGGCCTCAGTAGAGACAGTGAAGAGGCTGTTGAGGCCAGAATGGAAGGTGCACGTGAGGACGGGGACAGGCAGATGGGCTGGCTGGGTGAGACTGCAGGTCCCTTGAACGCCAAGCTAAAGAACTGGGGTTTTGTCCAGAGGGCAATGAAAAGCCACTGAATGTTTCTGAGCCAGAGGACGAGATGATGCAGAGTTTGAGAAGAGGTAAAATACTTTCATCGGGAGGTGAATTTTCACATCTCTGAGTCAGCCACCCTACCACGAAATTCACCTTTTCCTCCTCAGTCCAGCCGCTGACCTCTGTGTCAGCTAATGATACACATAAGCACAAATGTCACCTCCCGGGGTTGCTCTCTGACACACTACCTGGTGTTATTTTCTTTATAGTACTTATCACCTTTGGAAATGAACTTGTTTAGGCACTTGTTTACTTCCTTTTTCTCTTGTTGTCCTTAGAATGTAAGCAAAATGAGGTAGGTGGGGTGCCGTTACCTATCTTGTTCGGTGTTTCATCTCTAGCACCTAGGACAGCACTGGGCTGGCGGCAGATGCTCCATGTGCATTTGTGGGATGAATGAATAAGTGGATTGATAAAAAATGGATAAATGGTACTACCGTGTTCTCAGCCACCTTGGCCCCTTGACTTGTCCTTCTTCCTCTGCAGGATCCAGTTGTTCTTTCCGTGTCTGTGGATATTATCTCTGCATCTCTCCCTGCCCTCCTCCTCCCCCTTTGCATTTTACCCCTTGATCCTCTCAAACAGTGTCTCAACTCCTCAAAGGCAGAGGCTCCTCGTTATCATTTCCCCATGGGGCTCAGTACAGGGCAATGACGATTCCCACTGATCTGGTCTTTATAGTCTTCCAAGTACTTTTTACACCATCCTGGTATACCTAGGACTCGAACCTCAGTTCTCATCTCTAAACTACACACTTATTCCATTATTATTCTGATTGATGCATAATTGCTGTTGAAAGAATGAATGAACGCTGGAAGTGCTCAAGATCCATTGTAGAGGGAGAAACTGGAAGCAGGAAGGCCTTTGGGGGGAAATGTTGGTTCATATGGAGAAGAGGAGAGTGAGGGAAGTGGGTGCGGTGCAGGGACAGCCAAAAGCTGTGGCTAGAGAAGGTGGACTCCTCGATTACTCTGTCACATGTGTCAAGTACCCTGTCCCCCTTGTCTTGTCGCTTAAGACAGAAAGACATGTAGTCAGGAGAAGACACTAGAGATGAAGTTAAAGGGGGTGGGGGGGATTCCGAGTCCAAAGGAGACATTATTTACTGGTTTGTGAGCTCTTGTATTTATAAGCAATAAATATTAAACATGTAAGCAATTCCACTAGACAGAAATTGCAGAGGACGGGGGCGCCTGGCTGGCTCAGTCGGTTAAGCATCACCCTTTGGCTCAGGTCATGATCTCGGGGTCCTGGGATCGAGCCCTGGGTCAGGCTGCCCACTCCGTGGGGAGTCTGCTTCTCCCTCTCCCTCTGCCTGCGACTCCCCCTGCTTGTGCTCGCGTTCTCTCTCTCTGACAAATAAATAAATAAAATCTTAAAAAAAAAAAAAAAAGAAAGAAATTGCAGAGGACAGGGGCACCTGGCTGGCTCACTTGGTGGAATGTGCAACCCTTGATCTCAGGGTTGTGAGTTCTAGCCCCATGTTGGGTGTACAGATTACTTAAAAATAAAAAAAAAAAATTTAAAAAGAAATTACAAAGGACAAAAAAGTATAAAGAAAATGTAAAATGGAAGTCACCAGTTTTTTCACCATCCAGAAAAAGTCATTCTAACATTTGATGTACATCCTTTTAGACTACATAAACATCAATATAAGTATATATGCACTTATATTTATATATTTATATAATTATATTATATACGTTTATATATTTTGTTGTATATATTGTATGCACAGTATATGTATTTTATATATGTAAGTAGACACACACATTTGTTTTTTTAATAAAATGGGATACAACAGTTTTGTAACCTGCTTTTTGTTCACTTAATAATATGTAGTGAACACAAAGGAAATTTTATAAGCCCAAAGGGCAGTTTGAAAAGATAACCTTTGGGATAAACAGGAAGCCAGAGAAGATATATGAGCATAAAGTGAGTGGCTAAGCTCTGTGGTTTTGATAAATATTATTAAAGCAAATAAATCTTAGATGTCCTGCCAGGTTAGGTAAATATTAGCTCTCTATCAGCAAGGTCGCTAATTCATAGACTCACAGGATGTTGGTCTTAAAGAAGCCTTTGAGATGATCTAATTCCATCCCCTTGACTTAGGTATTGAGAAACTACAAACCCAGAGACATTAACTAATGTGCCTAAAGAGGCATGACTGGTGAGCCACGGAGCTGGAATGAGAACAGAGTCCTGATTCCCATTCCGGTGCTCTTGCCACTAACCCACACGGATCAACTGTGGATATTCTCTTTAGGCACAGGCCCTGATGTGTTGAAAGGAACAGGGAGAGATGAGGCCCCACACCCAGCAGTTCTCCAGGTGTATAATATCACTGGAGCTGTGTGTGTTAGGAGGGCGGCAATGTCCTCGGGCAGGTCACGGGGGAGGCATAGAACAGAGTACTTGAGAGGGGTTGGCTCTGATGTCAGACCACCAAGACACCAAACAAATCTTGGTTCCCTTGTTGTTCTTGCTGCATGACTTTAGGCACTTTAACTTTCTTGCCTCATTTTCTCATCTGTAAAAATGGAAGAATAGCAATATCTACCACATCAGATTGCAGTGAGATTTAAGAGATAATGCACACCAAGAGCTCAGCAAGGTGTTTGTCATATGGAAAGAGTTCAATAAATGTGAGGCATCGTTATTATTAATGCTCTGGTGTTGAAGGTCAATGTCCTCGTAAGCTTTAAAAAGAGCTTAAGGGCACATCACAGCTGTCCTTGACTGTGACATCTGTAAGGAAAAAGGATTTAGAAGCCCAACTATGGAGCTTTTTGAGCCCTGTCCACTATGAGGGCAGGAACCAAGATAAACTATCGCCCAAAGGAGGCCCATAGGCAGCTGGGGACTCAGAGACTTTCTGGTATTCTCACTGGAAGTCGTGCCTGAGATATAACAGTGAGGTCATCCTCATACTCTCTGGGCTAGCCAATTATTATATGAATCAAGGATGTAATTTTTTCCCCTCATTTTTCAATCTATTTAAAAGATAAGCAACTGTTTCAAGCAGAAAGCATAACAAGTTATTACGAGGTTTATAACTTACACAGAACTCAATTCACTACAAGAGTACAAAGGGTAGGGAGGGGGATATGTAAATACGTTATTATAGGTTCTTTCACTATATGCAAAACAATAGTACTATTTGAAGGTAGTGATGCATTAAAGCTGTATATTTTAAGCCTTAGCACAACCGTTAACAACAACAACAACAAAATAAGTGTAATCAATCAATAAGCTAACCGTGGAGAAAATGTGAAATTATAGAAAGTACACAGGGCGCCTGGGTGGCTCAGATGGTTAAGTGTCTGCCTTCAGCTCAGGTCATGATCCCAGGGTCCTGAGATCGAGCCCCGTGTCAGGTTCCCTGCTCAGTGGGGAGTCTGCTTCTCCCTCTTCCACTGCCTCTCCCCTCCACTCATGCTTTCTCTCTCTCTCAAATGAATAAATAAAACCTTAAAAAAAGGAAAACACTCAATTTGTCTAAAACAAATCAGGAAAAGAGGTGTAAAAAACAGAGGGGACAAATAAAACAAAAACAGCAAAATAGTAGATGTAAGCTCAACATACTGATAATTACATTAAAGGTAATTTAAAAGAGATAGATTGGACAAGAAAAGCAAGACCCTACTATATGTTGTGTACAAGAAAACGACTCTAAATATAAATACACAAATAGATTAAAAGTAAGATAAACAGATGCACCGGGCAAACACTAATCAAACGAAAGCTAGAGGGGCGCCTGGGTGGCTCAGTCGTTAAAGGTCTGCCTTCGGCTCAGGTCATGATCCCAGGGTGCTGGGATCAAGCCCCGCATCGGGCTCCCTGCTCTGCGGGAAGCCTGCTTCTCCCTCTCCCACTCCCCCTGCTTGTGGTCCCTCTCTCACTGTGTTTCACTCTGTCAAATAAATAAAATCTTAAAAAAAAAAAGAAAGAAAGAAAGAAAGCTAGAGTAGCGATATTAATATCAGGAAATACAGACTACAGAACAAGGAATATGACCAGAGATAAAGACAGACATTTCACAATGATAAAGGGGCGAATTCATCAAGAGGACACACCAGACCTAAACACTGCTACACTTAACAGAGCTTCAGAATGCATGCAGCAAAAACGGATGCAACCGAGGGGCAGCTGGGTGGCTGACTCAGTCTGTTAAGCATCTGACTCTTGATCTTAGCTCAGGTCTTGATCGCAGGGTGAAGTTCTGCATTGGGCTCCATGCTGGGTGTGGAGCCTACTTAAACAAACAAACAAAAACAAACAAAATGAACTAAAAGGAGAACCAGCTAAATTCCAAGTGTAGTTGAAGACTTCAACACTCTTTTTTCAGTAATTGATAAAAAAGTAGACAGACTTAGCAAGGATAGAGAGGACTTGGGTAACATTGTTAATCACCTTGGCCTGACCTTTCATAACACTCCACCCAAAACAGCAGAACACACATTTTTTTTCCAAGTGCACATGAAATATTCACCGAGACAGACCATATTTGAGGCCATAAAATCAGTCTCAATAAATTTAAGGGAGCAAAACCACACAAAGTATGTTCCATGACCACCACAGAATTAAACTAGAAATCAATAACAGAATGATATATAGAAAACCTTCCAAATTTTGGAAATTAACTGAACAGATAAAAAAGGGAACCGTAATGGAAATCAGAATATGTTTTGAACTGAATGAGAATGGAAATGTAACCTATCAATAATTTGTAGAGTGTTTACAGGAAAATTCATGGCTCTAAATGCTTATATTAGAAAAGAAGAAAGTATAAAATCAATGACAGATTTTTACCTTAAGAAGCTAGAAAAGGAAGAGCAAATTGAACCCAAAGTAAATGAGAGGAGGGAAAAGTAAATATGAGTGGTAATCTGTGAAGTAAAATATGGACACATTGTACAGAAAAATCAATAAAACCAAAAGCTAGTTCTTTGGAAAATATAAATAACACTGATAAATTTCTAACCAGACCAATCAGGAAAAAAGCAAGGAAAGACAAAAATTACTAGTATCAGGCATAGGACAGGGAACACCACTCGAGATCCAGGGACTGTAAGATGATCTAAGGAAACATTATTGACAACTTTATGCTAAACAATTCAGCAACATTGATGAAATGAACAAGTTGTGTGAAAGATACAGACTACCAAAGCTCACTTAAGAAGAAATAAATAACTGGAATAGCTCTATATCCACTAAAAAAACTGAATTTATAGTTAAAAAGCTTCGCAAAAAAGAAAACTTCAGGCCCCAGTGACTTCACTGGTAGGTCCCACCAAATAGTTAAGGAAGAAATAATACCAGGTCTATACAGTCTCTTACAGAAGTTGGAAGAGCAAGGAACTCTTCCTAAATCATTTTATGAGAGCCACATTATCCTGATACAAAAACTAGACAAATACATGACAACAAAAGAAAAGACTAGAGACCATATCCTTCATAAACACAGGTACAAAAGTCTATAATGGAATATTAGTAAGTCAAACCCAGCAATACTTAAGAAAGATAACATGTCATGGTAAAATGGGGTTTATCCCAGAAAAGCAAGGTTTGATCAGCACTCAAAAATGAATCCACGTCCGGGTGCCTGGCTGGCTCAGTTGGTGGAACCTCTGACTCTTGATCTCAGGGTTGTGAGTTCAAGCCCCACAGTGGGTGTAGAGATTACTTAAATAAAATCTTAAAAAAAAAAAAATCAATCCATGTAATGAAATTAAGAAAAGAACTCCATTTACAACGGCATGAAAATACTTAGGAATACATTTAAGGACAGAATTGCAAGACTTACATACTGAAAACTACAAAACTGTTGAAATAAGGAAGATCTAAGTAAATAGGAAGATGCCCCGTGTTCATGGACCAGAAGACTTAACATTGCTGGGATGGCAGTACTCCCCAAACTAACCTACAGATTCAACACACACCCTATCAAAATCCCAGCTGATTTTTTGGCAGAAATTGACAAGCTGCTGCTAAAATTCAAAAGACCCAGGATAGCCAAAACAATCTTGAGAAAGAAGAACAAAGAATTGAAAGACTTACACTTCCCAATTTCAAAACTTACTACAAAGCTAAAGTAATCAAGATAGTGTGTTACTAAATCTCAATAATAAAACATATAACTCATTTAAAGAAAATTTTCAATAGATACTTTACTAAAGAAGATCTATGAATAGCCAGTAAGTACATGAAGTAATTAACATCATTAGCAATTATAGAAATAGAAACTCAAAAATCCAATGAGTTACCGCTACATACTACCAGAATGGCTAAACTCAAAAATACAAACAAACAAACAAACAAAAAAACCCAACAAAACTAATAATAGCAAGTGTAAACTAGAATATAGAGGAACTGGTACTCTTGTTCCTTAATGGTAGGAATGCAACTTACCATGTGACTGGAAATATGTCCACAAATGTCCATAGCAGCTTTATCCATAACAGCCAAAAGCTAGAAACAACCCAGACAATACAAAGGGGCACAAGGAAATTTTGCAGGTCAGTAAAATAGCCCATACCTTGATTGCAGCGATGTTAACATGGCTGTAGGTACACATTTGTCAAAACTCATTTAACAGTAAAAATTAAATAAGTGAATTTCATACTATGTAAATTATACCTTAATAAAGCTAATTTTTAAAGATAATGAACATCATTATTTAATTCCCATTGTGATAGCGCTCTGGAGGGAAGCCATAGGTACCAGGGGAACATTTAATATGGAATCCTGAAATCTGGGAAGGCTTCCCTGAAGAAGTGAAATCATGAGTGAGGTACCAAGGAGATCCAAAAATGAGCGGGTGAAGAAGGAAAAGAATGAAGCAGAGGAAGGAATGTGTGCAAAGGCCCTGAGGCTTGAATCCTCTCCCACACCAGCCTTGCCAATAGAAATCCCACTTTGCTTGCCCAACCCTTACACCAGTGGGTACTTCACTGCTGCAATTATTGTAATTAATAATCATGACCAGTATTCATTGAAGACTACTGTGTCTTTGACTTCACACCAGGCAATTATTCCTCTTGACGTTTACTCTTCAAAATTGTACCCACAAGGTAGATTCAATCAGTATAGCCCTCTTATGGATAAGAACTTCAAGGCTGGGCACCTGGGTGGCTCAGTTGGTTAAGCGACTGCCTTCAGCTCAGGTCATGATCCTGGAGTGCCGGGATCGAGTTCCGCATCGGGCTCCCTGCTCGGCAGGGAGTCTGCTTCTCCCTCTGACCCTCTTCCCTCTCGTGCTCTCTATCTCTCATTCTCTCTCTCAAATAAATAAAATCTTAAAAAAAAAAAAAGAACTTCAAGGCTTAGAGACATGAGGTAATTTGTCCATGTCCACACATCTAGCGAAAGCCAGAGCCAGAATTCACACGCCGGCTTATGAAACTCTAGCCCCTGAGTTCCTAGACACCACTCTATACAACTTCAGTCAGACAATTCATTGGCTCTCCTCTGGAAGCCACACATCTCGACCTTTCCCTGTTCTTCTTCGTATGACATAGTTTCCAATCCCTTCCTTGTCCATTATCTGTAAACCCACCAGTTTGTCCACATCCTTCTTGAAATTCAGTTCCCAAATCTGATGGCCCAGTAATCATGTTGGAAGAGAAGGCTGTCAAGTTAATGAACTCTTGCCATGAGATCTCTTGAAACCCAGTTCTAAAAAACAAATAGATTTCATAACCACCTTTAAGGGATGGAGACATGGAGACACAGAACCGAGACACTTCTGAACTTCATTTTCCAGAAAAGTGTGGTACAGAGAAAAAGTATGGTTTTGGGAGTCCAATGTGAGTTAGGTATCCTGCCTCTGACACCCACAAGCTCTAGCTATGTAACCTTAGGTTGGGTATGTCACCTCTCCGTTTTCTCACCCGTAAACAGGCCAAACAGTATCCACTCTGCTGGGGTTTTGTGGCCCTTAAGTGAGAGAACATACGCAAAATACCCATCACATAGCCTGCCCATTGTAAGTGCTTTTTAAAAGATCTTTTTAAAGGTTCTAAACTCATTAGGTTCCCTGGGCCTGGCAGCTATGCTTCCTTATTCTAAGTCTACCTGAAAACTAGAAATAATTTTTTTCATCTTCCTCCCATAGAGATATATTTGAGAGGTTTTTCCTCTCAAGCGGCACATTTTCTCCTGGCTGCTAGAGAAAAGTGTACAGATGCTTCTAGGGTCTATTTTAAGCTCCCACCTAGTGGCTTCTTGGTTTCTGTAAACTTTACAAGTGAATGGTGGTGGGTGTGTGGGTGTTGATCCACTGCTATAAATACATACTACCAGAATATTAACTTTAGTTACCATAATTCATCACCTTAGGGTGCCCACTGGCAGTAGAATGAGACCAGTAGGGTTGAGTTTCATTGTGCCCAGGCTATGGGGTGGTCTCCTGGGCCTTCGTATCCAACGCTCAGTTTGCTGGCATTGAGCACTTTACATGGCAAGTTAGCCAAGTGTACGGCAGGGTCCCTGCCCTATCTACAGCCCTGCTCAGGGAGGCTGATCCAGGCAGGTCTCTGAACTTAGAGGAAACTGATTGGTCCCAGAGTGGACACCTGACCTAAGGGCACTTGACCCATGACTAACAGGGTGATGTGGTGACATGAACTCTGACCAATAGGGTGACAGTCATTAAATCTAGGAAACTTGTTTCCTCTAGGATTGGGAAAGAACTGGCAAATGGCATAGGGTAAAGGAGCTTATGTGGAGAGATGGAGAGCCCAGCTTCTGGTCCTGACAGTTTTTCATTCCCAGTTTTTGTTCATTCACTCCTTTACTCAATCAATACTTACTAAATACCCACTATAAATCAGGCCCATGGTGGGTCCCTCTCTCTCTCTCTTTTTAAGATCTATATTCATTTACGTATTTATTTTTGAGAGAGAGAGAGCAAGTAAGCCTGTGAGCTGGGGGAAAGGGGCACAGGGAGAGCGAAAGAGAGTCTCAAGCAGACTCCCTGCTGAGCAGGGAGCCCAATGCGGGGCTCGATCTCAGATCTCAGGACCCTGAGATCATGACCTGAGCCAAAATCAAGAGTCAGATGCTTAACCAACTGAGCCACCCAAGCGCCCCCCTGGGGTCCTCTTGAAATGCAATGTAATCTGCTCTCCTGGTGCTTGTCTGGAGAAGAGAGACAGTAGGATAATCATGGATAAATAAATAACCTTTAAACTTTGGTGAAATATGAAGAAAAAAATATAGATAGGAAGCTATGAGAGATGAACAGAGACATTTGACCTAGTCTGGGAGGGCTTCCCTAGAGAGGGGAAGTTTGAGCTGAGACATGAAGACCAGTGGGAGTTATCTAGTTAAAGGGTGAATTTAGGGGAGAAACGTGTTCCAGGCAGAGGAACTAGCATGTGTAAAGGTCCTGAGGCAGTTGGGAACATGGCATGTGTAGTGGCTGTCAGAAAGCCAGTGTGTCAAGAGCAAAAAGACACAATTTGCATCTATCCACAAACCTTTTTCCTTAATGTGGCCTGAGGAGACTCTTCTTGCAAACAAAAGCCCAGTGGACAAAAGCAGCTAGTATATATCCCAGGTGCTCAGAGGGGTAGATCAGTGAAATGACTTCATCTTTGCTCTACAATTTACTAGCTGTGTGACCTTGGGCAAGTTACTTAATCTCTCTGAGGCTCAGCTTGTGCATTTGGAAATGGAGATAGTAAAAAATGTACAGAGTGGTGGTGAGCATTAGATTTGACGATGCCTGGGTGCCTGCCTAGGTCGGTTTGTGGTGCATGGTAGGTGCTTACTACACACTTTTGGTATTAGCCAAATGACTGAGAAAAGACTAGGGCTCAATAAGAACTCATTTCTTTTTTGTACTCCAGTGAGAGTGGAGGTGGGGCCAAGACTAAATACGGCGTTCAAAACAAGTTAGTAAACAATACAAGAGAAATAAGGGATGCACCAAGGCAGAGCTCAGTTATTAGCACAGGTAAACACAGCCATGTGTAGAGGCTGCCATATCCAGGGAGCTCGGGCATGAAGTATGCTGAGCCCAGAGGGGAGAGAAGGAAGCTGGAGCTTCATTCTAGAAGAGGGGAGCTGGAGAAGGGGGTTGTGTGGGGCTTCAAAGGCCAGCTCCAGTCTGGGACAGAAAGTCCAGTGACAGTCATTAGTACTTATGAACTCCATGAGGGTAGGAGCACTTGGCTCTCGTTCCCCCAGGTTCTAGCAGGTGCTCAGCCTTGAGTGGATAGAGCAGTGATGGGTATCTAGGCATGGAGTCACATCCCTCTCATCCGGTGTGTAGAGATCAGGAGGGGTTGTATTGTGGCTTTGAGCAATCTGTCCCTCTGTTCCAGGGTTCTGCCCCTAAAAGGTTACCAGCAGCAGAATACAGGGCTAAAGTGGAGGGCAGTGCCAGGGATTGAGAGACAAGGAGTGAGGGCCCTAGCCAATGGGGCTTGGGGTCAGGACAGGGTTTATCCCAGAAAGAATACAGACCTTGGCAGAGTTACTGAGAAGGCAAAGGAAGCCAGTCCCATGGATGAATCCTTCAGAGTGAGATGGAGAGTTGCAACACTGAGGAGAAACAGGCTTCTTTCCACATGTTTTTATACACCACCTCATTCCATTAATGCATCGTGGTATGTCTAATCTTTACCACCCAAGGGTGGGTTTGTTTTTTTTGTAAGTCACTGTGGAAGTGGAAATAAAAGAAAGTTGGGAAATTTTAATGGAAACAAAATAACATGCCATAAAGTCATTGCAGACAATTGTATAATTGTCGCAAGGTAGGCGAAAACTTTCGTTCTGAACTGCCTGGTGACTTGAGCAAGGAGGGAAACAAGGCAGGCACGAGCTCTATTATGGTGTGCAGAAGATAAATCAACCACCAGCGATTCAGAGAGATAGAGCCTCTGAGGGTATTGAGACCGGGGCAGCATTTTTCCTGGATCCTCACAGGGAGGAGACCCACGGGTGCACAGGGCTTCTGCTAGCACACTGGTGTGTGGCTGCTCATGCATTTCCTGCCCCCCCTCAGGCCCAGCTCAGGAACGAGGGTGGACCTGAAGGGGCTCACCCACAGCCGCAGCTGGGACACAGAATAGGGAAGTACTATCTCTGTTCTCCCAGCACTGGTGCTAGAGACCAACAGAGGTGGTTCTTCACAATCTGGGGATGAAGGAACCAGACCTCACCACCTTGAACTCCCCACCTGGCACTGGAAGCCAGTGAGAAGTTGGTCTTGACACAAATGGAGGTGCAATTAATGAGATTATTAAGGGAGTGAGAGTCAAAAGCCATCCCCAGCTGTGGGGCTTCACTTGGCTTACCCTCCAGTGACTCACTGGCTTATGAGCAATCCTCATATGCCTGATTTAGAGGACTTACTCACCCTTCAGAGAAAGACTTTAATGCAATAAAGCAAATGTCAGCAAGTGGGACACAGCTTAGCACATCACCCCAGCCTGCACCCAGTTTCCTACCCCGTCTCTCCCTGCTCCAGGCCCCTCCAGCCACTCAGCACCTGGACAGGCTTCTGGGTCACATTCCAAGAGGCTCAGGATTTGAAGCCCCGGAAGGAACTCAGGCATCAACTGGACCAAGCCCTGGAGAATTTTGGTCCAGCGAGGTTCTTAGAGATTAGCTCCAAAGTGTTAGAGTTAGCGCAAGGTGAGGGCTGGAAACCAGGACTTCCCTCTTCCCGGTCCGTCCGATGTTCTTCACTCCCCTTTCCGTGAAAGCCCTGCTTGGATTATGCAGATGAGGGGCATGAGGTGAAGGAAATGCAGCCTCTCTAGCGTGGGTGGCATTCTTCCGAGGATTTGCCAAGGAATCTGTGGAGGGAGAGTAGCGAAGAGGAAAGGCTTGCAGAGGACAAGGCCTCCAGCCAAGCCTTTGAGGTGAGATGTTTAGAAAGAGGTGGGCTACCCTGGGCTAGGCCGCCATCTTGCTAGTTGTGGACATGGTGCCTGAGGGGGGAGCAGGCCGTCTCTCTGGGCCCCCCAGAACCGAGGGGTATGTTTGGAACTCCCACATCAGGTCCTGATTAGGAAACAGGCCCCAAGAGTTAGGCTGAGGCAGAGGCCTCGCCAGGTGTGGGTAGTAGAAGTCAATATTGTTCTTTCCTGCCTCCACCAAGAGGAAACAACTCAGTGGACAAGTCGATCCACGATCCAGCTTGGGATTTAAACCTACTCACTGACTGAGGGAATTATCTGGCAGAATTAGTCCCAAGGGTGAAAAAGAACCGGGGCAGGCACTTATGGTGAACTGTCACCTAGTTCACTTCTCTGTCCCTCGGGCATTTTTCCAACCTTTTCTAAGTGTGTCTGCCATGTGCCAGGCACTAAAAGGAGGCTGACCACAAGCTTGGCATTCAGGTTTGCTGCGATCAAGGGCCTTGAGCTTTAAGGGACCTTGGGGATCCTCTAGCTCATTTCACTGATGAAGCATCTGAGGCTCAAGGAGAGCAATTTGCCTGGGCTCATGGGAGTCGAGAGCCCTGAGTGGGTGGATGCTCTGACCACCTCTCCGTGTGACCGGCACCTAAGGACTCCTCTTGCAAGTGAGCTTAGGGAAGCCTCTCAGTTGGAAAGCAATATTCTGCATTGTTAAGGTCACCGGCCACGAGCAGATGCAGACTCAGCCTACCGTGGCACACCTCCGTCACCCTAGTGCTCGTCTGGATCCAGTGAAATATGCTGTGTCCCCACCTAAATGTACTCCTACCTAATTACCCCAACTCATCAACACGAAGCAGTGTTTTTTTTCTTTTCATCTTTTTATTTTGCACTATAAAAAACAACACCACCCAGTAACATACTGCTTTTCTTCACATTCATATGGATTTTAGGAAATTATTGCCTTTTCCCCTGGAGAGAACCTACAGACAAAAAAGAAGTACCACATTACAAAGTCTGCAAACCCCAGAAGTCCACAGCTTGAAGACAACCCCCAGGGGCAGGGAAGAAAACGTGTGTCACGAGAGACGAGACAAGCACACATTAAGGACAGCAAGCTGGGGAGATAACCGTGTCAATGCCACTGACCCGGACGCGGCGGGTACCTCTTTCTCTTGGCACCCGCTGCCACCCCCTGAAAGGGGTGATTTTTGGTCTACGGTCTGAAGAACTCCTTTCAAATGACACAAGAGATACTTTGAGGAGAGAGGGGCGACGAGGAAGGTTCAAGTATGAGTAAGAAATCATGCGAAGTCCGAAGTCAGGGAAGAACCCACAGTGGAAAGGACACCCAGAGAGGTCGACGTCTCGCTACTTCAACCATCCGCCTCCACCCTGGACCCAAGAGGGAGTCTCGCAAACATGGGACGGTTCAAATCAGCATCTAGATGGCGTCCCTCCAAGCCCTGGACAGGTTGCTTTCCTGACTGGGTGGTGGTCAGCTTATGCCCTGAAGCAACAGACAGATACGGAGACTGCCAAAGTTAAAAAAGTAAGGTGGAAATTGTGCTTCCTTCAAAATGAATCGGCTTTGTCACTGCCTTTTCTCCCGGTCTGGCAACCACTCTCTCCCATGCCGCTGTGGCTATTTATTGCCTTGCGCTTGAAATGAAAAGGCGAACTTGGAGGTGCAGGGCCCGGGCGGTCCTGAGAGGGCAGGGGGTCTGGAAGTACAGTAGTCGGCACGTGCTGTGCTCTCATCATGGCTTGGCCTTCCTTCGGTCCCCAAAACCTCTCCCCGCTGTCAGCGTCAAGTTCGTTTGCAAGCCTGGTGACCGCTCACTGTCCCGCGGAGGTTTTCAGTATTGCACAGGTATGAAATGTCCACGAGTTTCAAAAAAGCAGAATCACAGTTGTTCTTGGGGCTGGGCTGGGTCCCCGATGCCGGTTTCAGCAGGATGTGGCCGTGGCCATGGGGCTCCTGCTGAGCTCTGAGACTGTCGAGTGGGTGGGCACGGGGGCCAGTACCGAGGTAGGGAAGGTGCAGTAGGAACCCTGCAGGTCAGGGCTCAGTGTCGGCAAATGGGCTATGAATGACGAGCTTGCTGCCTCCCCTTGGCAGGAGGGAGCCTGGGGCGTGGAAGGCAGGATCTCAGACTCATACTGCAGGAGCTGGCCCATGAAGCCAAAGTTGGGCGACACCACACTCCTCCGCTGCTTGATGTAATCGAAGGCATCCTTCAGACGGAACTGCTTGGCTTTCATGAGGTAAGCCATGCAGATGGTGGGCGAACGGGAGATCCCAGCCTCACAGTGGACCAGGACCTTGCCTCCCTTTTCCCTGACACAATCTGGAAGGAAGAAAAGACAGTGAGGACGAGTTGGAACTGGAACCCAAAGGCAATGATGCCAAGATACAAGAATTAAACACAAAAGTGACCTAGTCATCAAAATGTCACATCTGTCCAAGAGCTGAGGTTCCCACACAGTCTTTAATGCCCACTGGCAAGGACAGAGCTTATGGGGTCCCCCCAGTGTCTATCCCCATGTAGGGCCTTTCTAATCTTCAGACGTGCTTCCCTGTTTTCCTGGATACTTGCACAGATTCTGCCCTGAAGATGCTAGATCTGGGGTAATACTCCCTTTCCTGGAGACGCCATCCTAACTTGGGTTCCACGGATGGGTTTCAAGAGGACATTGCAAAATCCTTGACATTGCATGCAAATTTACTGGGTAGGTACATTTTTCTGAGAGCACCCCAGGTTCAAAGACTGACTCAGACAAGCAATTCCTGCCTTTTGGGATCCGATTCTCATGGGGAGGACCCAGGCCCTCTCCTGCTAGAGGCCTGCCAGCCTCCCTGGGCACCCTGTCTGCCTGTGCCAGGGCGGGATGCTTGGCTCAGCTCCCAGGGTTCCCACCACCAAACATACGATAAATAGTGCACAGCCACTAATTACAGCCCTGACTAAATGACGCTTACTAGACCGGAGGATACAAATGGCTTTCGCAAACTCCATCTTGCACAACAATGGGAGTCATTGCTATAAAGCTACCACCATCAGTTAGCATTCTTTAGCTCAATATGACAAGGTCTCCCTCCTTTTCTGTTCCACTCCTCCCCCCAAAAGAACTACAACAGTTAAAAATGAGGGGCAAAAGGTTACGCATATATATGTACACACACATCAATTAAAAACCACAAAAAACAGTCTTTCCAATTCCCTCTCTTGCTAGTGAGGAAACAATTACAACATTACAACACAGGAAGTCTGATGTACCTGGTACAATGTAAAGCCACAGTGTGCAAAAACACTTAAGGTTTTGAAGAGCAAAAAAGTCAGCTCCCTTACCCAGCTCCCTCCTCAAGTTCAAGAAGTTTGCAAATGAATCTGTAAGATCTAAAAGATCAAGTTTCTGAAGAGTCAAGGAGGAACCCCAGGGCTTCCTCAACAGAACAAAAATCCCAAAGGACACAGTGTAGCTCATTAGAGGTACCCCCAATTTAGTCTGACTCAAAAGAAAAAAAGTTCCTGTAAATTAGTTCAAAGGGGACCCCAACCCTTAGGATTGCACGGTCATGGCTCCGATCTTCCTTTGCTCCTTCTAGACTACCTTTTAACTGCCCAGTGCCACGTCCAAGAAAACAAAGGGCCTAGAGTATGCTGTTTTTGCTCTGCCCCTCAGGGCTTGTCTACCATGTGCCCTCCCGGGCGCTCCCCTGGGAAGGGGTCAAGTGCCATGGTATGGGCTCAGTACCCCCCTTTCACCAGCAGGGCAAGGAGTCTGAGGAAAAGCATCGTGTGCTCTCAAAAGGCTGTGCGTTTGTGTGGTTGTGTACACAATACACAGGATGGAGAGGGAGGCTTCTGAGAAATGGATGGGGGCGGGTTTCATGACCTCATTGAGTAGCTATCCAGGTAATTAAATAACAGGCAGAGAAGGGCAAGGCATTCCCAGGGTCAGGGAGACAATGTCAAGGGGTTCCCATTCTGAACCCATCATTTGGGCTGCCTCTCAGCGATCCAAAGTAATCCTGTCAGCCCAGAGGCTCAGATGACCAGGACAGGCTCAGCCTTCTGCCTTTGGAGACTTTCCCAGTGGGTTTCCTAGAGAGGAGAAACCACGTGTGATGAGCACAGGGCCCACCATGTGGCTGAAGGGGGTCCCCTTAATTGCTACCTGCCCTAAATAGTTACTGCTGTGCCCAACACCTGCCTTTCCCCCTCCAAAAGCCCTCAAAACAAGATAAGGAAAGTCACATCTCAGCTTCAACACCTATGTGTGTTAAAGGGGAAGAAGGCAAGGCCACAAGGTTGGGGAGTGGTGCTTGCAAATCTGAAACAGCCGCTGAGGCAGAGAGAGGGGCGAAAGAGAAGCTGTCAAACGAGGGAACAATCCAGCCTATGCTGAAGAGGTGGAAACCCAAGGCCCAGTGCCCTTTCCAGGCAGAGAGGCCAGAAGTTTCCAGGCCTGTCCAGGGGAGTAAATGATAACTGCCTAACACAACGTACGGAAGATGCCAACTTTGCTATGCACAGAGCATGGAGCTTGATCAAATGCTATCTTTAATCCAAAATTAGCTGAAAATGCAAAACAAATTGCCCCTAAAGCAGTCTGCCAAAGACTGTGAAAAGCTGCCAGGGCCCTCGGGGCTCGGTGTGTAAGTAGTGCTCTCTCAATCCTTCTGTTGGCTTTCTAAAAATGCCCCAACCTACGCAGGAGCACAGTGAGGATCATTCTTTCCCTCCCTTGCTTCCCTGGCATGGAGCATTACGCATGGACACACTCTGCTTCCCACCCGGCTAGGAAAAATAACAAGAGCAGCAGTGAGTATTGCCATAAAATTATATTAATTCATTTATCTTGCAAATTAAAACTCCTATTAATAGCAACTCGAATCCTCCCCTCTGCCTCTTTGGTGGCTGCATCCCTTCCTGGCTCCAACTCCTGGTGGTTGCATAGACAAGACACTTTTCTTCTTGGCAAAGGTAGCCTCCATCGATGCCTCAGAACCGAGAACAGGTGCCCCTATGGGGCTCCCCAAACGACTGAGGACGAGTGACTGAACCTACCAATGAAGTCTATTGCTTCTTGAAAGTGGGAGCTGATGTCGGCTGTGTGGCTGTCTTCCACGGGGATCCATTTGTAGTGTAGGTGGGTGGTGCAGGACTCGGAAATCCGCCGGGAGACATTCAGCAGGGCCGTGATGTGCAGGTTGGCGAGGAACTCGCACTTGGATGCATGGTAGGCACTTCCAAGGTAGAGGAACGGAAGGATTTCAACTGGGCCGCCCTGGAGGGAGGGGGAAAGGACAGCCGGGAAATATTGGGTTAGCTTGCTCCTTTAGGAGACGAAACAAAACAACCCTGACCTACTTGTTGTAAGGTGGGAGGTTCCCTTTCTGGTTTCCAGGTAGAGAGTTCAGAGCCAGGGTAGTTCAACCCAGAGTGTGGGGAGAGCCTGGCAAATGCTCTACCCGACGTGGCTGCCTTGTGACTCAGTGACAGCCAAGCCCACGCAGCAAAGATGTTTCATTTTCTTACACATACCGAGGTAGGGAACGCTAGCAGCCTTCCTGTGCCGACAAGGATGAGAAGATGTGCGTGAAGGGGAAGAACGGAGAGGCTTATGCTCACGTTCCGGCTGCCCCGACAGCACCAGGGCAAGCCTTCTAACCTTGGGGCAGCCCTGGCTTCTTTTGAGTCGGAACAGGTAAAAACTCAAGATGAGTACCCCCACCTTACAGTCCTGATATTTTCATGGTATATTTCATCAAACCTAGGACCCCGATGATTGATCCTAAGACACATGTGGGTTTCAGAGATGTTCAAGTGTGCCCCCCAGAAAGGCTGCTTCTTGGAAGTGGAAATGACCACTGTTTACCTGGAATCCCTAAAGAAAAGCTATTAAGCCAAGGGCAGAGGGGCTCCTCCTCCCCCTGATCTTTGTCACGTGGGACTGAGGGTTTGTGAGAGATGCTTACATCATCACCCTTTCGGAAGGCCACCCACACACCAGGTTTCCAGTTAAGGAGGATCCCAATTAGAAGCTGAGACCATCTACCCTGAGGCAAAGTTAAAAACAGCTAGCTGGTCAGACTCTGGCAGCCTTAGCAGCTCCAGGGTGGCAAGAAAAACCAGAGATAACTGGGACAATGGGAGGCCCCAGAGACTGAGAAACACTGTGCTTTTGGGAGGGGGGGGGCGGCGGCAATGGCTGAGTCTCTGGGAGCTTTTCCCATATCATCCATCCGTTTCCTGTGTTCCCATTTCCTGTCCCAGAATAAAAGCGGAACGGAAACTCTGCCGGACTCATAATAGGGAAAGGGGCGTAGGATGAGGGCTAGCAGAAGGCAACTCTCAAATTACCTGACATGTGGTGTGTGCTTTTTCTTTCCTGAGAAATCAAGTGTTCAAGCAAAGGCCAGTTTGGCCACTTAGAAGAAAGTCATAGAGGATTTTACCAAAGATATAGTAAGAGTAACAACCAGATCTTTTTTTTTTTTTAAAGTAGGCTCCACGCTCAGTGAGGGGCTCAAAATCACGACCCTAAGATCAAGACCTGAAATGAGATCAAGAGTTGGATGTTTAACCGACTGAGCCCCACAGGCGCCCCAACAACCAGTATTTTTATTAGCGCCTACCAGAGCTGGCCCTTGGACTTAACACTTTCGATGTACCTCCATAGATCTCTCCCTCTCTTTAGTGCCTGAAATCTTACACAATTACTTCTAAAGCCTAGAACAACACACCCCTGAAACCATGTGTTTTTCTTTTTCTGAATCCTCTGTTTAGACTCAAGAGGAAGAAACCAAAGGCCTTCAGAAACCCCAAAGCTTAATACAACCTTGCTTGGCTTCTCTCAATGCAGAAGCACTTCTAAGAAATAGCACCAGGGGGGTTCCCCGATGAACCTTGGGAGACATGTCAGGGCCTCCCCAGTCCTCTCTTGGTCAAAGGTCTGCTGTGCCTTCACAACATCCTGACAATTCTTGTTTCTCTTTCACTTTCTGAGATGTGAGGGGAAAACACCACCCAAACAAACAGAAAATAGAAATCCAGCTAAGCCACATGCCCATGGCTTGAATGCTGAGGGTTCATCATACGCTCTGTGTTTTTTAATAAAGGAAAACAAAATAACAACCCTGGCACCTTGCCAAGCTAATAGACTTCCTGACCAGGGAGGGATCCCATTCAAGGGAAGTCACTTGGCTTTACTGGGAAGTTTATTCACAGGGGCAGAGTTCTGCTCATGCCAGGCAGCATCCAGACATCTTCCTTCTTATGATCTGGACATGTACTTATGTTGTGGGAAATACTTGGAAAGCTCCTCCCACCAAGTCAGGTGCCTAGGATGGGCCCCTTCCAAAAGAGGTTCTGTTTCTGTGGAAAACAGAATGAGGCCTTGAAAAGAACCAGAGTTAAGAGAAGGGAGGCGTTCTGGGTCTACTGTTGCCAGGAGCCCAGCTACAGGATTCTTTGCAAAGAGATCATCTCCAGCGGTGAGACACGTTTTTTTCCCCTCTGTAAAATGGGAAGGTGGGCTTTGAGCTCTGGTTTCTGCCAGATTTGGGTCCTTGCCTGCCTTTCCCTCATCCTCCAGCACTGAAGGGGACCCCTGACTGAGCCTTTCACACACTTTCAGCCTTTAAAGAGTTGCCAGAAAGTAACATTCTTGGAAGGAAAAAAAACCCCACATATTTGTATGAGCATGAAATCCTCTACAGTGTCTCCTGATCTTCTCTGGTTTCAGAATTTATGGAATTGTAAGCAGCAGAAACCCTTAGGGCCTGCTTAGCCATCCAAATGGTAGTTTCCCCACAACCCTCCCCCGGTCCCGTTTCAGTTAAAAATAACAAAAAGACACATCTCGACAGGTACTAGGTTGGTTTGCAGAAACTGCAGAGCATGAACAATTACAAAGATTAACACAGGAAGCCTGAAAGTCAACTCTGAAACATCTTCAGGGAAACCTAAACTGATATTGTGAAGCTTCTCTGCACTTCCTAGGCCAGCTAATAATAATGTATCTTTCACTTCCCCTTTTCTCCAGAAGCTGTCAAGCATCCTGTGGCTCCTTTGCTCTTGTCAGCTTGTTTGCTGGAAAGAAGCCCATTTACTCTTGGATGGAAACTCAAGTTGGCAAGCAACAGCTCTCTGAAGCTAGAGGGCTCTGCCAACACCCTGATCCTCAGAAGAACGCACCAGTGCTACTGAGTGAGGAGAGGGAGAGCCAGGGGGCCGAGGAAGGAATGGAGTCCACAGCCAAGACGGCATTTCCAAAACCACTTACCTGGTCATAGGCTGGCCTGTAGCTGAGGCTGAGCACTGGTTTCCCACACTGGCTCATGAGGGCTTTCTCGGTTTCAACCTTTTCTTGTGAAATGGGCTGTACGTCCACACAACACTCGGGATATTCCGAGTAGAAAGTCTCATATCCTCCTGCAAGGTAAAAAAAGAAAAAAAAAAAAAGGAAGCTAGATGTTAAGCGTTGATTTCTCAGGCTTTTAGAAAATGTCCAGAATTAATCAATACCCTAAGCGTGGAAGAGTCAAGAATATTAAGCTAACATAGATTCTGGTCTTATAAGAAAATTGAGCCAAACCAACTAATAGCTTTGGAACAGAAATGGGCTACACACACACACAAACACACATTCCCTCTTTTCTAAAAAGTTATAGCTCAGAGAGGCAATTATTAATTTTTGGCATCTAACAGAAGCAGCTGAAAGGAAATCTGACATCTGGCAATATTAACAAAATCCCTCCAGAAAACAAAAGCTATTTTCACTTACTTGTCTAAAATGCAGGTGTGATTATGCAGAATTGCATTCACTTGCAAGAAGAGACTCCTGAATTGGTCTGTTTCATCCCTAGCCCATTAGCTCTGAACTGGATGATAGATGCAATCCCCTCTATTCATAAGGGAATGGGGGCTAATATGAGGTTTAAACTCAGTGCAATAAAACAGCCCTGCCCTTTCTCACTCCCAAGGAGCTAAAGAATAAAGAACACTGCTGACAATCCTCTCTATAGGTCCAATTTTGAGTAATCAATCTAGTTAATTACCTTCCAAACCAAACTGGAGGCACGAGGCCTTCAGAACCGAATTCTCAGTCCCAATATGTAAAAACTGTTTCTCTCCCCTTCAAGACCACCTACCCTTCCTTTTTATCTTCCTTAGCTTCCCCTCCTGATCTTTCTTCTCTGTAAGTCCTCAAATGATAACTACCAGCAGGTATGACTGTAAAAATCCTTAATATTACATTTAAACTTCTCCAGATGGGTCACTTAAGGTAAAAACTACTCTCTGACCAAGTCACAGAAACTTGAGCATATTAAAGAAGTCTCAGGCCCAGAACTCAATGGGAAAGAACCAAATGAAAAACATGCCAAGTGCTGCTAGGTGAACAGGCCAGGCTCACTTGGGAAAGCCCTCACTCCCAATCCAAAAGGACCCAAGGGACTTCCGCAAGCCTCCAGAAAACTTGCTATTTTTTTCTGACCCAGAGAATTCACCTAGGGTCAAATCATCAATTAAATATGCATTCCGAGCCCATATATTTTCCACAAAGTCCCCTCTTTCTTCCGTCTCTTAGTGGTGTGATAGGCCCACAGTGGAGCCCACGGTGGCCTTAAACCCCTGCAGTAGACAAATAGTTAATGGATAACATGGCGGTCTCCAGCTCCCTCCCAGAAGCTGCAGCCAATTCCTAGAATGAGTCATCTTGCCATTACTGCTTCCTCCCAGCTTGCTGGAACTGCCCCCGCCCCCATTGAGTACACTCAAATCTCCTCTGTGGTCACTTCAACAAAAAGCCCATTGGGCCCTCCCCAGATAACCCTCTGGTCCTCCTGGTCATGATAGAGGAGTCCACACGCCAGGGAGTAACGGAGGTGGGAGGTTGTGGTGTTTGTGGCTTAGTTTCCTCCCACCCCCCACTGGAGCCCCTGGACCCTTTCCCTCCTAGAATGTAGACAGAAGGTCACACTTAGGGACCCACAGCTTCATCAGAAGAGACGACCCTAGTTAGTAAGTCACTTCCTGTGCCTGGGCCTCCAACGATTTGGGTTCCAGGGCACAAACTGAGTGATATGGGATGGGAATCTGGAGTTAAGAGTGGCTCAGGCCCTCCCAAACTTTCCCAAGAATGAGGCTTGGGAAAGACAAGCCTTCAGGCCACCCCATCTCTTGTCTTTAAATAGCACACTTAAAAGAGATGGCTGTCAGGACAGACAGGAGGTGCGGGTGTGGGCTGGGTCCTGCCTGCCTGTTGACAAAATAAGGCAGGCAGACAAAGCTGCTCAGTGTAGTTGAGGGACAGATAAACAAGGGGCTGTCTCTTCAAGCTGGGGTCAGGAGTCCTTCAGATTAGATGGTCTCTTTCACCCACTCCCCTCAGAGGCAGGGAGAGACAGACTGTTCTCTGGTGCCTCACTTGAGCTGCAAGAGCTGTGGGAATTCTTTTGGCTGCTTCAATCCTCTTCAGAGTGATTCTGCTTTTGATCACCGCTGCATGACCAGGGGAGCAGAGAAGCTGCATGGACACTGTATATAAGATACACACTGACAATGCCATTCGGTCGTCATCCCATTTTAGTGTTATTTGGGGGAGGGGGGAGTAGAGGACGATAAAGGGAAGTATAGAAGTCATTATCACCCCCAAGATCTGAAATGCCACTAGATTAAAACCTGAATTCATCATATCTGGACATGAGGTAGATGAAGAAATAAAAATTTTCTTGGACAACAATTTAACTTTCGTGGTGTTATAACTGTTAAGTACCCAGCAATTCCTACTGAAATTTAAAATGCACACAACTATCAACCTGGCAATTCTCAGAATCTCACTGAAAGACAGTGCACACATAAAGCATCTGAACAAAAAATATACCCAACAACATTGCCTCAAATAGCGAGGTTGAAAGCAACCTACTGGCTGCCATCAGGGGACTGGTTTAAGAAGTAAGGGGCACCTTACTCAGTAGGTTAAGTGTCTGCCTTTGGCTTGGGTCACGACCCCAGTGTCCTGGGATCAAGCCCTGGGCCCTGCACCAGGCTCCTGACTCCCTGCTAAGGTGGGGAGTCTGCTTCTCCCTCCCCCTGCTCGCATGTGCTCTCTCTGTCCCTCTCAAATAAATATTAAAAATAAAAAAATAAGTAAAATGGACATGTATGCACTGATAAGGATAAATCTCCCAAGATCTAGTTAAGTGAAAGAAGAAGGAACAGGAAATATACAAAACCATTCTATTTTTTAAAGATACTGGTGGAAAACTAACTTGTCTAAAGACGAACAAAAAATAGTTGGTGGCTGTCTCTGGAGAATGGGACTGGGTTCAAGGGCGTGCAAAAGACCCACTTCTCATCGTACAGCCTTTGCGCTTTTAAAATTTTACCTGTGTTACTGTCATTAAAAAAAAAAAACATTTTAGACATGAATTTTCCCGAGATGTGAGTCTACAGAGCCGCTTACTTCCTGTGGCAGTAACTTCTAAACAGTCAGCACGACCCCCCCTGGAGAGGGGTGGGGAGCAGAGGTAGGAGGACCAGGCGGTGGCTTCCTGGAATATATCTTTCATGCTACTGGGAAGGCAGTAGCTTTTCCTGTACTCATGGCTAAGAACAGGAGGCAAAAAACAACCACCAGGAATAGAAAGAAATCCCGGGCTAAGTATGAAACTTTCTGCAGAGCTTGGAGGGCATCCCTCCTTCCCCTGCAAGTGAGGCTGGTGGACAAGGAAGATGATCATCTTCTGCCTGTCATCTCCCTAACAGGAATCAACAGGGGACAGTCTGCAAGAGGTGCTAATAGAGGTGGGGGCTGCGAGTGTGCTCTGCAGGCCTGGAGTGTGTGAAATTCCCCAAGTTGCATGGTTTTAAAACAGGGCCCTCACGCTCAGTTCACTGCACCCGAGTTCTGAACCACATCACTGCTGTTTCTCAAGGTGTCTGCAACAGCACTGGCAGGGCCTCAGGGCACAGCTTGGGCTGAACCCTCATCTCTGCACTGTGGACTCTTCCGTACGTTGGAGGTTACAAAGGACCTAAATACAAGGCGGGAGAAGTCATAGGAAGTGACCCAGAAATCAATGCTCTGTAATTTGAAAGTCAGTCACTCACTACACGGGCTGGGGAAGTCAAAGTCCTCTCTCCAGCAGGTGTAATGGACGGACCGGTGGGGCAGCTTCTGGGGCGTCTCAAACCAAAGGCGACGGAATCCCCTCCACCACCACCTGCTACACCTCTCCTAAATCCTGGGGCTCGCTGGCCGGCAGCCTCCCACCCCTGGGAAGCAGCAGGAGGCAAGCCCCGGGGATGATCTGCGGGGGGGGGAGGCGTTGAGGAAAAGGGTGAAAAGGGTGGGAAGGCTGTCAGCTCCAAATGGAGCTAGAGAAAGCCCTGGGAGGGGAGAAGGGAAGGCCGGAGGAAAACAATAAAAAGCAGTAAAATGAAGTGGAAAGGAAGGGGAGGGACTGGCCCGGGTCAAAAAGGCAAGAGGGGTCGGTGAAGGCAGCCTAACATACGTTAATTGTCCAGGCGGGAGGAGAGGGGACGCCGCGGCGCCACGCTCCGGGGGGTCGCGACCGGCTGATCCCGCCTGCTCTGCTTATCAGAAAGGCTCAGAGCCCAGGCCCCAACGAGGGTGGCTAAGCCAGCGCCAGCAAACGGGGGCCCGCGCCCAGCACGAGCCGACGGCCCCCGCGGCTGAGAAGCGGCGCCCCCGGCTGCGCAACCAACCCCACCCACCCAGGCGGCCGGGAGCTTTCGAGGAACGCGGGTGGGGAGGGGGAAGCTCTGAGGGCTGACACTGGCAGCGCCCTCCCTAGCGCACGTCAAGCCCCAGGGTGCAGACTCGGGCAAGTGGAGACTACCGGGTGCCGGGTCGCGGAAGGCGCCCCGCACGAGGAGGGGACCCCAGAGCCCCGGGGCGTTCGCCGCGCGGGGGGCGGAGGTGGGGGGGAGGGTGGTGACGGGGGCTCGGCGGCCCCGACGCGCTCACCTTTGAGGAAGTAGACCCGCGGGCCTGCGGGAAGGCAGGCGAGCAGCGAGGTGAGCACGACCCGCGCGGCGCTCTCCTCGCGGAGCTTCTGCCAGTGGCGGCTGCCCTGGTCGAGCACGACCACGGCCGCCACGCCGCCGCCGCCCTCCTGCAGCAGCCGCGCGCGCGCCGCCTCGTCGGGCAGCACGTAGCGCGCCGACACCGCGCCGCCGCGGGCCCGCCGCAGCACCACCGAGTTGAGGTTGACGTTGAGCGAGCCGCGCACGCTCGAGGCGGCGAAGGCCAGGTAGGGCCGGCAGTCGAGCACCACGCAGCGCGCCGCCGCCTCCTTGCGGAGCATCTTGCGCAGCTGGCGCCCGTCGAGCGACGTGACCTTCATGCCGCCGCCCCGCGGTCCCGCGCCGCGCGCCCCGCAGGTGCCCACGGCCAGGGTGCCCGCTGGCGAGGCACGGGAGGGCGACCCGCGAGGCCGCGGCCGGCCGACCGAGCCCGGCGCCGGTGCCGGTGCGGCCGCTCAACTCTTCTTTCCCGCCCCGCACGCTCGGCAGCCAGCCCGGCCACTCGCTGCCCCAGAAGCCGGGGATTCCGCCAGCAGCGCCGCGTTTTATGTGAATGACTGTGCGGCCTGTGACGTGGCTGCCCATATAAGGCCGAATATGTGTATTTCCCCGCCCCTTCGGGCTGTGGCCACGCCCCGGGGAGCCGGAGGCGTGGGGGGCGGGCGCCGGGCGTTAGTCAGCCGGAGAAAGAGGAAGTGGAAGGCGCCTCCCTCCGCTTTCTGAGGCTGTGCGCGGAGAGACACTCACTCGCGCATCACCGAGGGCTGCCGGTGGGGTGTCAGGAACGCCACGAGGCCGAGGTGACCCACGCTGTGCGGGAAGAGGAGGAAGCGGAGGAGGCAGGGCCTGGCGCCGCACAATCCGGCTTTGAGTTTCATAGACGTAGGTTCAGAACCCGCTGGGTGGGGGCCTGCCAGGCACCGAGCCAAGGCCGGGCCGAGGGGAGCCCAGGGCCAGTGCCCCCAGATGAATCGGAAATGGATTTTGGTCTTCACCCAAGTCTTGACGCGTGAAATGAGATGATAGCTGGGATTGGCTTCAAGGGATGGTTTATGGATGACTCAAGATTGGGTTTGTGTTGGTAACCGTTGAAGTTCAGTGATGGGTACCTTATACTGGGTTCATGATACTGTTTTCTCCACTTTTCTGTTTGCTTGAAATGTTCCATAACAAAAGTACCTAAGAGTAAAAATGGAGAGAAGAGCCAGCAAAGGATTAACAGCCTTTTCTCCGTCACACTTCAATAATAATTAGAATAATTGTTTTTTGAGACGCTCTTTTCTGGCCCCTGGAAAGTCTGTCACGGAATCAGCTGCAGCATCAACATGCATCCGTTGATGGAGCTCAGTCCAGGCAACTATCCAGGTGGCTTCTGGATCTGGGGGATTATCTGTGGATCAAGTCTAATCCCAGGCTGTCTGCCCCCACCAGTCCCCAGCAGCGTCAGGCTTCACATCCCCAATCTGGGTGAACTGGACACGTTCCCTCATTCAGCAAGTATTTCTTGAGGGTCAGCTTTGTGCCAGGGCTCTGCTAGCTGAAGGGACAGGTGTGAGGGAAACATGCCTCTACCCTCTAACCCGTGACCGGAGCGGGGAGGGTGCTGCTCTGGAAAACAGCCTGCCTCCGCTAGAAAGGTGCTTGTTTACTACAGCCAGAGGAGAATGAGGTCTTTAGAAGGAAGCAGAAATCAAATTCTGAAATCACAGGCAATCAAACCGGACGCTAGATAGTTGCTATTGGGTCACAGCGGCATTCAATCAGAGGCGCTGTCCTGGCCCAGACAGTAGAGGCTTAAGGAAGAAGGGATGTGGGGGTTTTCTTTCTCTGTGGGGTTATTCCTGCCAGCCTTCCCTGCAGTTGTCTCCCAGTGTCACCAGCAACATCCACCACCAGACATTTCAGCCAGAGCCACGCAAGCCTGGAGCACCCGCAGGGCCAGGCTCTGTGTTGGGTGCTGGACACCAAAGTGAGCAGGACCCGCTCTGCTCCGGTTGTCCCAGCCCAGAGGGGAAGCTTGGCGCAGCCACAGGCATCTGTAAGGTCCTGCAGTCAGTACGGAAAAGCATCCAGGATGTAGGGAGTGGGGACCTGGAGAAGGCCTCCCAGAGCAGGGGAGAGCTGAGGGGAACTTCAAAGAATGAATTGAGGTTAGCCAGGCCACGGAAGGGGAGGGTGGAAGGCATTCCAGGCAGAGGAAACTGCTAGAGGTAAAGAAAAACAAAACAAAACAAAATGCCTGCTCGGTGTGTGGGAGACCAAGGCACTTCTGGCATTTATTAGAAAATTAAGCAGGGTCAGATGACGGAGGGCCTTGTGTGCCATTTATGGCATTTGGATCTATCCTTTGGCTGGAGCAGCCCTGGATGAGGGGTCTTACGCAGTGACCCGGTCGAGTGACATTTGGGAACCTCACTGAGGCAGCACTGTGGAGGATGTTTTATTTGAGAGTGGGGGTAGGGGTCCAGACTGGAGTCAGGGAGACGGATAGGAGGCTTTTGTGGGTAATCCAGGCCTGAGCTGATAAGGGCCTGCCGGAACTTGGCAGTGATAGCAGCGACTGAAGAGGCCATGCAGATGGGAGAAACGTTTAGGAAGTAAATTGCCGGAAGGGATGGGTTGGGGAGACAGTAAGGGGGACGCCAAGGTTTTCAACTGGGGTAATTGGGTGAATGGTGACACCTTTAGATAGGGAACCTACAGGAACAGATCTGGGTGAGTAGCAGCAGGAGGAGGAGGGGGTAACATTCAGACTTGTTAATAAGTTAGAGGTGATCATGGACCACTCAAGGGGGTACCCAGTAAGCGGGGCGGGGGGGGGGGTGGTGGCCTGACAGCCAGTGCAGAAAAGTCATCTGTCAGCCTCTCTTTCCATGTCCAACAGATCACCCCAGGTCCCAGGACTCTGCCTTCCAGATTTCTCTTCTGGTGTGCCCTTTCCAGTCCCGGGGCAGGGCTGGCTGGCTTCATGGGTGTCTGACCTGTATTGCTACACCAGGCCCCATGCTTGGTTAAATGCTCTGCTGTCACTCTCTTGAAATTCTTAATAACTTTTGGACGAGGAACCCTGCATTTTCTTTTTGCACCGGCTCCCATAAATTATGTAGCTGGTCCTGCCCATGGCTATAGTTAAAAGGCCCCATCATCTCCCATACTGGGCTGTATAGTAGTGTCCTGTTTCCCAACCTCCAAGCCCTCTCCTTGCTCTCTTATCCTCTGCAATGTGATCTTAAGCATGGATCTGAGCATAGAGCCCACCTGCTCTGCTCAGAAACCCTCAATGACACGCACTGTCTGATAAAGTCCGAATTCCTTAGTAGAACACCAAGGTCCTCCTCGTTCTGGCCAGTTGGCCAGAACCCACCCGTAACCTTGTTTCTCTCCTTCCTTTCTGCCCCTCCCCCAGGCTCTAGTTGTTGCCTGTTTCCTAAACTTGCCCAGCATTTTATTGACTGCTCCTTTTCGACAGGACTACAACTCATTCCTTTGTATACGGATCCTTCCACCTTCACACACAGCTCCAGAGCTACCATTGCACCTCCAAGAAGCTACCCCCTTTACCCCCTTTATCCCCCCAGTTGTCCTCCTGGGGGGGGGGTCTCACCTTTGTGCAGTTTCTCCCTCCCCCAACCTGACACGTGAGTGTCATTTGTCCTGCCGTTAACCTCCCAGGCCACAATGAGGATTTATCTCACCAACTGTGCCTGCGTCATAACATCCAGCACGTGGTGGGAGCCTGATCCATGTGGTAGGATGGAATTCAGTGCTTGCTGAGACTTGCAGCTGGCTTTTTAGGAAGCACCTGGGAAGAAAGTTGGCCACAGTATATAAATCACAGCATTAGACCCTGGGTAAGGAGGCAAGTTAGGAAGCTGTGGACACATGGTTTCCTAGGGTCAGGAACTGGGCTTCATCGGCCACAGGCCTAGCAGGAAGAGGAAGGTGTCTGAGATTGGAACCATGTAAATATTCATGCCTGTCCACCCTACTGCTTTGAATGGGGGTGAGGATGGGTTCAGGGGAAAAAAAGCAGAATTTAAATTAACATTGTGAGTACATGAGGCAGGGCCTCTTCTCCCTGCCAATTATACTCAGAGGGAGACAAGATTTTTTAGGTTTCTGGGTGCTGGTTTGACCACTCATCCTATCCCTGATGCCCTGGTTCATCGTTGTGATCTGGGATTCTTACCCTTTGGAGGGTCAGGGGTGGCCCTTTTAAAAATGTTGTGGGCCTACAGCGTTCAGCTTCCAGTGTCAGGGAGTTACACAGACCTGGGAACTCCTGTGTCCGTCTCAGCTCATCTCAGCCTCAGTAGGAGCTTCTGGGATTTCTCCCCAGCCCTGCTTCCCAGCCTCCTGCCCATAAGGTGGGCCCAGGTGGCCAGTGACGATGGATCAGAAAGGACCCAAAAATGCCAGGGAGGGGCCCAGGGCAATCCCAGCGCCAGCCCAAGGATCCTCTTAGAAGGATGAATTTTGCACCCCCCTTCATTTATTTGTTTCTGATTACGCAGGAAATGCTCATTATGGAAAATGGAGGGAAGTAAAAATGCTGCCGCCTTCTCCTCCTCCCCCTCTCCTCCTCCTTCTTCTCTGCTCTCTCAGGCTTGTGATCCCAAATCAAGGCTACCAGCCAGGTCTGGACCCTAGAGTTGCTTCCCACCATCTGGCATAAAGGAAAGAGCACTGGACTAGGAGTCAAAGATCTGGATTCCCATCCAATCTCTGCTGTGGCCAGCTTTTATTCTTGAGTTAATATTTGTAAATGACTTTTGTGTGCATGGGTGTTTTTCTCCCCATGGACCTCTCTCTCCCTTGCCCCCAGGTTTCTCGGAATGGGGTCAATACAGTGGTTCCTCATGAGTCCACAGCACTTGCTGTGTGACTGGTGAGAATCACTCATCTTAGAGCCATGGTTTCCTCTTTTATAAAATAAGGACATTAGTGTCTGTTTGCTGATGGTGACTGATGATGACAGAATGTACATAAAGCTGTATTGCATGATGCAAGCCAAAGATATTTGTATGGCCACTGTTGCTAATACTATCCATCAGCAAAGCATTTACTCATTTACTCGGTCAAATCCTGGTGCACTGGTACGTTCAGTTTCCTCCTCTGTAGCTCATAGGTTAATATATGTAAAGTACTTAGAACACTGCCTGGCACCTATTAAGAACTCAATAAATGTTAGCTAGTTGAACAGACTGTAGTATTTGTTCCAGCCAAGAAAAGACTTTTCTAATCGCACAGGGAAAAAACAGATGGGGGTAGGCATGGCAGGGAAGAGGAGCTGCCTAACTCAGCTGGCAATCAAAGAATTATTAGAAGCCTATGAACTTGTTCTTTGGAAAGTCTATTGAGTATAGGGAGATAGTTAAGAGTAAAAATCCCCAGACCCACTTATAGTAAGGTAGGGAAGACAAGAAGCCGTTTACACAATAATTACGCAATTGGGTGGTTTTGAAAATGTTGAGAAATGAAGACATTTTACAAAAAGAGATGGCTAAAGCCTGGAGTATTAGAGCAGGTGAGCCTGGGAGAGGAGTGGAGATTTGATAAATAACCTCGTCAATTCTAAGAGCGAGGACTTGGGAGAGTGACATCCTGAAGTTCAAGTCCCTGGTCTGCCTCTTACTCATTGTGTGACCTAGGCAAGTTACTTCACCTCTCTAAGCCACAATTCTCTCATTTGGAGAAAAAAAAGGGGGAGAGGTTAATAATAGTCCCTACCTCATAGGGATGATGAGAAGATTAAATAAAGTGCCTACAAAAAGCCCTCCTCTGTGTGCCTGGAGCATGGTGAGGGCTCCATGCAAGCCATTATTTTTCTTTATGAAAAGTGATTAGAGGTACAGAAGCACAGAATCTTGGCAGTAAGGAATTTTAATTCTACCTTGAAATTTTCCAGAAAGGAAGCTTACTGCCTCAGGAGACATTTTTGAATGAGGCCAAAAAAGGAAACAAGCATGTTCTGAGATACTACGAGATGCCAGGGATATCCTGAGCACTTCACTTATTCTTACAACCACCCTATGATGTAAGTACTATTGCCTCCATTTTATAGCTGACCCAGGTCACAGAACTGAAGCCGACCTCCCTGTTATCTTCCATACTGTCCTTCTACGTCTGGAGAAATACACAGTATAAGTCTAAACCCTGTTTGAAATATGTGAAGAGTCATCTTGTCCCTTCCCTACTGTCTCTTTTCTAAGACAATAGTCCTCATTCCTCACAATAATGGTTTTCCAAACTCCTAGAAAACTCTTTGCTTATTTGCCAGAACTCTTTACTTGTGATCCCTGAATGAAACCAGGGTGCAGCAGAGAATGTCCATTTATTCAAAGTTCCTGGGTTCTACCAAAAAAAAAAAAAAAAAAAAAAAAATTCCTGGACATGTTTAGAGGAAGGAGGAGATGATGTGGGAGAGCAAACACCTGAAAGCAAAGAGATGCAGTTCTTGCCCTCCATGGAGGAGCCACAGGCTGTCTCTGAAGGATGGGAGCAGGATTTTTGTCCTCCAGTCCAGCCTCACCCCAGTGCCTATTCTGCTGTTCAAATTCGGTCTTGATAAGGCAGGGGCATTTTTTTTTTTTTAAGATTTTATTTATTTATTCATGACAGAGCAAGAGAGAGAGAGAGAGAAAAGCAGAGGGAGGAGCAGGCTCCCAAGGAGCAGGGAGCCCGATGCGGGACTCGATCCCAGGACCCTGGGATCATGACCTGAGCCAAAGGCAGACGCTTAACCATCTGAGCCACCCAGGCGCCCTCCTGGCAGGGGCATTTTTGAATGCCATAGGAAGTGGGCTGGGGTGGGAGGAGGTTAGAAGGAGCAAGTTTGTGGTCTCCCTAATTTCAACCTAGAAATTCTAGATTCAAGCCAGAAAGATAAATAACTGGTGCAAGTACGAGTGTGTGTGTGTCTGTGTGTGTGTGTTTGTGTGCACGTGCACGTGCGTGCCCTTGAGTGAACCTGTATTAGCTACACAGTAAGACACCCTGGGGGCAAGGAGGATGGGAGAAACCACCCAGACTTGAAATGTCAACAGCCTCTGGGTAGAGATCTTGTCTGCTTATTTCCTCCACTCCTTCCCCCTCCCTCTCCCTCTCCTCCCGTCCTCCCTCTCTCTTTTCCCCCTCTCCCTGTGTGTCTTGTGGTGTTTGAAGATGTTTCCCAGACTCCAGTCCTTTTCCACCTTCATGGATTTTGTAATATCTGAATACTACCTCCTCTGTCATTCCCGAAATTAACTTTACAGGGACTCATTTAAACAAACAAACAAAAAACCCTTATTCTGTCTTAAACCAAAGAAAGGATCTGAGGTTTGATAATCTAATTCTATGTTTTGTAGCAGAAATTAAAATATAGGACAATTTAGACGGAGGTTTTCATCTCTGTGCTACCTACAGTAGTCTCCCCTGCCGTCAGGATGCCACCCCGCGCCAACCCCAACAAATTCGGTTCTGGAGCGGAGTGGCCAGTGTGTATCTTCTGTATCTTCTGAGCTACAGTTTCTACTTGCATCAAGTTGGGATAATTAATAAGTTGTAAAGTAGAAACAAAATAATAGACATGAAAGTACTTCCTAAAGCGCTTGGGGTATTCTTTTTCATCAGTCATTTCCTTGCTGTTGGGAGAGGTGGGGTCTGGAATCCTATCTCCCCTGGTCCAGAACGAGTGGAAAGCATTCCTAAACCTCAAGCGTTCAGAGCAAGGTCTTTGGCCAAGGCGCCACCTGACCTGGGTGTTAGTACTGTTGCCTCCAGACTCGACTCAAGACCCAGGCAGCTAGACCCCCCAAGAAACTTGCTTCTTGTTGGAAGAAATGGGCACCCAGCAACCTAGATCCCAAGTGAGAACAGGCCAGCTAAAATGCATGAGTCCTATGGCCTTAAGCACCTTGTCAGTGCTACCCAGACAGTTTATTAACCCACATGTCTGTGCTGAGACCTCACCATGAGAAACATCTATTGAGTACCAGCTGCATGCCTCTGGCTAGGCAAGTTTAGCTGAATAACTTATTTAACCTGTGAATTACATCCCAGCGAAGGTGAGCCTAGTATAGATGGGGGCACTCTGATTCAGAGAGGCTAAGTGACTTGTTCAGGGTCACACAGCAAGGCATTTAAGTGTCATCCCCTGAGCAAAGCCCACCAGGTTGGGCTGACCCCTTCCTTCTCTCTCTGTTATAAACTTGCATCAGAGGCCCTGTGCTTCACAGTTACATTGGATTATTTACATCTCTCTCTCTCCCTCAGTCCAAAGGCCCTTGCAGCCATAATCTTTAGCCTGTTCCATAACTGACCCTAGTAAGACACTTGGCCCACTGAATACATGAAATTCAGTATGGTCTGAGCACCCTACTGCTCAGCTCTGGGCTGAGTGGGGAAGGAAGAGGAGCTCAAGACTTCATTCCTGACTTTAAGGGCCTATGGTCAGTTGTTACAGAACTGACTCTGAAAGAGAAAGAGGGTCCACAAGTCAGGCTTGGGCTTGGTTATAGATTCAAGGAGGGGTGGGGGTTAAAATCGGGGGGAGAGGGAGCCTGGGTGGCTCAGTCATTAAACGTCTGCCTTCGGCTCAGGTCATGATCCCAGGGTCCTGGGATCGAGCCCCACATCGGGCTCCCTGCTCCGCGGGAAGCCTGCTTCTCCCTCTCCCACTCCCCCTGCTTGTGTTCCCTCTCTCGCTGTGTGTCTCTCTCTGTCAAATAAATAAATAAAATCTTAAAAAAATAAATAAATCGGGGAGAGGAGATGGTTGAGGGCCCAAGCGGTCAGGGCAGGCTGGGGAAATGTGTAGGAAGGGAAAACCAGGGAGCATTACTCGGGCAGAGAGAAGAAAGGCTCTGTAGCTGAAGGAGACAAAATGGGAGACAGCACAGGGTTGGGAGGAGGAGGCAGCCAGGTGTCTCCAGGGAGATCACCCTGGTGGGGGGCAGAGGAGTTCTGGGACAGGAGAGAAGGTGGGGAGAGGCTAGGTCTAGGAACTCACACCTGCTTCGCGCAAGCAGGCATTATGTATATGGAGTCTAAAAATGTTTATTACCCTTTGACCTAGTAATTCCACTTCTGGGAAATGATTTTAAGGAAAATCTCCAAAATCCGGGGGAGGTAAAGCTATATTCACAACAGTGTTCATCACAGAGCTATTTATAAGAAGGTAAAAATGGAAGCAGCCAAAACATTTCTCATGAGAATGGCAAAGAAATTGGTATATCCAGCAGCCATTAAATGTGATGTTTTCAAAGCCTCTGAATAACATTCAGAATCAATTATGTTGAAACGTTAAGGGAAATGGCAGGTTACACATAATAACAATAGCCACCTTTATTGAGTGCTATTTCCTAAAGCCACTTCCTAGGTGCTTTCCCTGTTTGGCCTCATGTAATCAATACAACAGCCCCGAGCGGGTGCAGTTACTCCCACAGAACAGATTTGGAGACTGAGGTTCACCCAGGTGAGGCAGGGGGAAGGCTTGGGATTCACACCCTGGTCCCACTCCAGTATGTGCTGGTCGCCACCTTACATGACACAACCACATCTGTCAAGGAGACGGGAGAGAAATTTATGGAACCCTACAACTGTTCTTTTTCGGGGTGGGAGGTGGGGGAGGGATGATCCCCCTACTTTTCTGTATTTTCTAAATTTTTCCTCGTGAAGTTGTGATACCTTTTGTATCTTTTCCTAATTTTCAGTTCTTTATTCTGCTCATCAGTCTGCAACTCGTTTTTTCCCCATTTACCAGTAGGTCTCAGTGATCTTGTCATCTTGTGGATGTCCTTTATTCTTTGGGGGGCCTCGGGTGATCCCACAGTACAGATTTGGCATGATTTATTTACCTCGGTCTCCCATTGAGGGACATTTTTCCCTACACCCCTTTGGACAGAGGGTTGCATTTCTTTCAACAACGGATTGAAACAAAGGACTTCCCGGGGGCCACCCGTGTGGTTTTGGCGGATTGGGGTGAGCGCTCCACATTCAAGGACTGTCCCTGTTGGTAAGCAGACTGCTGGAGTGAGTGGGTCTGTTTGAAGGATCAGTGTCTCTGGAGTCTTAGGTTTCCAGAAATAATATCCCTACACCCCACACTCCCCTTGGGCCAGCTCCATCAGCTGACCCTCCTTGGCAGGTGTAGGGCTTTTCTCTTTGGGGGAAGTTACCAATTAGGATCCCCCGCCCTTGATTCATATTGACAGGCAGCTAATCCTGTTTAGCTGTGGGCAAATCCTCTTCAGGAAGTCAGTTATTCCAATGCCTGTGGGCCACCAGGATGCAGAACTAACTCTTTTTCATTCAATTCCACCAACTTCCCTGGAGGTTTGTTACAGCAACCGGAGCCCGAGCCAATTCCTTAGACTGGCCGTGCCACCGGCAGCCAGCGTTGTCCGGGCCCTGGGCTGTGTGCTTCATTTACACAGAATAAGGAGCTGGAGTCTCAAGATTTCAAACAGCTCCAGCCTTCTGCTGTGATTCTTCGAGGCCTTAGAAAGACACAGCGCTGCATCCTACTAGCTCTGTGCTCCTGGGTGAGTTATTAACTTCTCTGAGCGTCAGTTTCTCATCTTTAAAATGGGGGTAGTGAGACCTACCTGGCAGGATTGTGCGAATGAAATGAACTAACTGCCAGGAGTCGGGTGCCTAGCACAGTGGCTATGCCTGGAAGCTGAGCCAGGGAGTCATGCTTCTCATCCTTAAAGATCTGAAGAATGGAAGCCCTTGGCTCCCTTAGCCCAGTCTCCAAGGGCTTCCCTGGGGCTGCTCAGGAGAGCTTGCTTTTGAGAATTTCTTATTCAGGCAGGGAAGCCTACTCATTTCTCAGCCAAGGCAATGGTACCCTGAACCACTTAAGCTAAAAACAAAAGCAGCAACAACTAAACGCCCCTTCTAAAGGCATCTCTGGACCTCGGTAAGAATCCAAACCCATATAGCTGCTGTCTGGCCAGCACATCGTGTATGCCACGTGTTGCTTCAGCCTTAGCTTGTCTTCATCACATCACTTCATCATGAGCCCTAGCCGCCAGCCCATCAACCTAAAGCTAGCTCCCAGGAGGGGAGGCATCACCTTAGTGAAGTTGAAAGGTCTGGTCCAAAATGTATTATTAGAGTGAAAAAACCAAGTGGAACAAAGAGTCTGGCACTAGTACTGTAGGAAAAGGGGAAACCTGCTTACCCAGACAGGTGTGTGTTCATATACTATAGACCTTTTTTTTTTTTAAAGATTTTATTTATTTGACAGACATAGCGAGATAGGGAACACAAGCAGGGGGAGTGGGAGAGGGAGGAGAAGCAGGCTTCCCACAGAGCAGGGAGCCCAATGTGGGGCTTGATCCCAGGACCCTGGGACCATGACCTGAGCCAAAGGCAGATGCCTAACGACTGAGCCACCCAGGCGCTCCTACAGTATATACCTTTTTACTCACTTACAGGCATTGTGCTGGTACAAGAACTTCTCTAGTATAAAAGTTATCAGCTAACAGCAGTTCCTTCTGGGGAGCACAGCATGCTCTCCCTGCTTACTGTTTGCCTTTCTGGTAACGAACACATCTTTTGAGAGAGACAGTTATTGTAGTGGTTAGGAATGAGGGGATGTTGGAGTCAGACCATCCTGTTTGGCCTCATACTCAGATCTGTATCTCTGCATCAGCCACCGAAGCTCTTGCGGCTCATTGGTAAAAGTGGGATGACAATAATAACAAAAGCAACCTCACTGGGGATGTTAGAGGGTTAAGCAAGGAGATGCATATGCTTAGCACAATGCCTGGAATTCAGGAAGCACTCAGGAAAGGTCAGCTGTTATTATTATTTGTATAACTTGTGTGTGTGTGCACACATATATGCATATAAATATTTATATGGCTTGGGCCCAAGGGCAGAGGTATTGTGAGGCTGCACATGCCCTCCTGTGACAATCACAGCCATAAAAACAGGCGAGAAGGTAAGCTGGTACAGCAACTCTGGAAAACAGTATGGAGGTTCCTCAAAAAGTTGAAAATAGAGCTACCATACAACCCAGCAATTGCACTACTGGGTATATTTACCCCAAAGATACGAATGTAGTGATCCGAAGGGGTACGTGCACCCCGATGTTTATAGCAGCAATGTCCACAATAGCCAAACTGTGGAAAGAGCCAAGATGTCCATCAACAGATGAATGGATAAAGAAGATGTGGTTTATATATACAATGGAATATTGTGCAGCCATCAAAAAAATGAAATCTTGCCATTTGCAATGACATGGATGGAACTGGAGGGTATTATGCTAAGCAAAATAAGTCAATCAGAGAAAGACATGTATCATATGATCTCACTGATATGAGGAATTCATAATCTCAGGAAACAAACTGAGGGTTGCTGGAGTGGTGGGGGGTGGGAGGGATGGGGTGGCTGGGTGATAGACACTGGGGAGGGTATGTGCTATGGTGAGCGCTGTGAATTGTCTAAGACTGATAAATCACAGACCTGTACCTCTGAAACAAGTAATACATTATATGTTAAAAAAAAAAAAGTAGGAAGGGAAAAATGAAGGGGACATCGGAGGGGGAGACAAACCATGAGAGACTGTGGACTCTGAGAAACAAACTGAGGGTTCTAGAAGGGAGGGGGGTAGGGGGATGGGTTAGCCTGGTGATGGGTATTAAAGAGGGCATGTACTGAATGGAACACTGGGTGTTATACGCAAACAATGAATCATGGAACACGACATCAGAAATAAATTAATTAAATAAATAAATAAATAAAATTCAGTATCTACTCATTAAAAAAAGGCATGAAAAGGAAATAAAAGGTATAATCTTTGGAAAGAAAACATCTGTCATTATTCCTACATGTCATGATTATGTTCCCAGAAAATTTAAAGAAGTCTATAAAAATTATTATAATCAATAAATGAATTAAGCAAGATCTTTGGATAGAAGGTCAGTATTCAAAAGTCAACTTTATTTCTAGATTTTAGCAATTAGTAACTGAAAATAGAAAATTTAATGATACAATTTACCACAGTATCAAAAGAAATCAAATACCTAGGAATAAATCTAACGAAATGAGCAAGACCTCTACACAGCAAACTACAAAATATTTTTGAAAGAAATTAACACCTAATTAAATGAAAGAATATACTATGTTCATGGACTGAAAGGCTCAATATTATAATGCTACAATTAATAAACTACTATGGTTCTGGCACAAAGACCCACAGTGGAATAAAACTGAAACAGACCGGGGCGCCTGGGTGGCTCAGTCCATTGAGCATCTGACTCTTGGTTTCAGCTCAGGTCATCATCTTGGGTTCTGAGATCAAGCCCTGTGTGTAGGGCTCCACGCTCAGTGCCAAGTTGCTTGTCCCTCTCCGTCTGCTCCTCCCTCTGCTCACACTCTCTCTCGCAAATAAATAAATAAAATCTTTAAGAAAAACAGAGGCGAGAAAAAAGAACGTCTGCTTGTTAATAGCCAGCTCTGAAAGCCCTTGCCCCATGTGATCTTCTCTATCTTCAAAAGTGGGGCAGTTAAAAGAAACACTGAGGCGGGAAAGGGTAAAATGTTTACAGGTCCAGCACACAGTCTACCCCCACCCCAACAGTACCCCATGGGTTAGATGGCGAGAGAGCTGGAAAAGTGACTCAGGTTTATCCTGTCTCCTGAGCCAGGAGCTTCTGGGGCAGGAAGGAATCAGAGCTAATTGATTCATATGTTCAATGAATACTTGCTGAGTGCTGCTGTGTGGCAGTCACAGATCTGAGCCCAGGGACGCAGCGGTGGGCAGAGAAGACCTAGATAAAACAGCAAAGGAACAAATGAAATCCCGTAATCAGGGGGCTCCATTCTCCTGGAGGTTGGTAGACAATTAAGCAAAATGAGTAAGACTTGTGGTGTGTGGGATAGTGATAAATGCCATGGAAAAAAATTAGCAAAGAAGGGTTGTAGGTATTATTGGGATGATTGCGATTTTAAATAGGGAAGGTCTTGATGAGCAGATAACACTTGAGTAAAGACCTGGAAGTGCAGGAGAGAGCCCAGCACTAGCCAGGTGGAGAGAAGAGCGAACACAAAAACCTTGAGCTGGGAGCAAGGAGAACAGCAAGGAGGGGCCGTGGGGCTGGAATGGAGTAGATGAGACCAGCGGGCCCCAACAGGGGGTGGATTTTGCTCCCCAAGTTGCCTCCAGGGGACAGCTGGTGGTGTCTGGAGAACTTACTTGTCACAACTTGTGGTGGGGCGTTACTAGTGTCAAGGGATGCTGTCCAACATCCTACAGTGCATGGGGCAGCCTCCCCTGCTCCTCAAAGAATTATCCAGCCCCAAACATCTCTAGGGCCAAATTTGAGAAACTCTTGCCAAAATGAGTTGCAGGAGATCATGTCCAAGAAATAAGAAGCAGAGGATTAGAGGATGGGGTTGGGGAGGGAGACTGCCTAGAGCCTTATAGGCGTATAAAGACCTGACTCTAAGCCATTGGTTGTAGCTTAAACCTAAGGACAGTGGTCCTTGATCTTGGTTCCGGGTGCTGGTTCCCTTCGGTTTCCTGGGTGTGGCCAGCCCTCAGGGGCTGGAAAGTGGAAAACAGGGAATGTCCAGTCATTAAGTAAGACTGGATCAGCATGTAAAAACCCGGTTTTGCTAGGAAGTTGTTAATCTGGATTATATGAGGATAGCCCAGCCTTAGTCGCTAGCGGCCCTGAGAAGTCCTGACTTCATCAAGGAAGTGAGCCTTTCCTTTCACCAAGTAGGTTGGTTGTAGTGCAAGGCCAGTGTTTGGATGTAAGTCTTGCCTTCTAAAATTTTTAATGTGCTGAGGGATGGGGGGAGGGGAGAAAGATTAACCCCCCACTGATACGTGGAAGATTCACGCAGGTCCTGCCGAGTGCACACCACTTGCTGGAAGCTGAGGTTAGATGGGTGAATGAACACACGTGTGTGAGGGAGGGAGTCTGGGCTGGGAGATGACATACCCAGACCCCGAGACATGGTGAGATACTTGCAGTCACAGAGGAGTGTGGGCCCTGGCAAGAGAATGGGGCTCAGCCCAGGGTGTGAGGGGGACAGGAGACGTGGTGTCTACGCCTTGGAAGACAAAGTAGCTCAGGAGGTGAGTTACGTGGGGGACAGGCACCCCAAGCGCCCCAAGCAGAGGGCAGGGTGAGGCAGTGTTTTCAGGAACTCCATTCTCTGTAGATTTCTGAGGCTCACACTTGCAGATTCTTATGCAGGTCTCCTCAGGTCCCTCAGCCTGCATTTAACCCTGCACCCAGGGATCTGTGGCCCAGGTATTTCTCCAACACCTGCATGTTGAAGGGCAAGGTTAAGGCATTCAGTCTCCAAGAGAAAGGCAGCCAGATGCTGCTGCCTTGAAGGGCAAAACCAGAGGAGTCTGGCCTGCTGAGCATGGCCACACTGAGGGCAAGGGTTCCCAGCCTTGAGTGGCCTAAACATCACTATGGGGGGGGGGGTGAAATTGCAGATTTCTGGATCCTGTCACAGACCCTTTGCCTCAGTCTCTTAGAGAGGTCCCTCCCTCCCACCACCGAAATCTCAAAAACAAGAAGACAGTCCCACCCAGTGTCCCACCTACTTATTTTAATAATAATGGCTGCTTTTTGTTGAACATTTATTGAGTGTAGGGCTCTGTGCTGCATTTATTATCTGCCTTCAAGCCTCACAACAACCCAGTGAAGGAGAGAAAATTCTGATAAGGAAACTGAGGCACAACAGTCAGGGCAGAAGTGGGAGCGAATGTAGTGCAGGCTTGCCTGACCCCAAACTCGAGACCTTAAGCTCTCTCCACTGCGTCCCTCCTGATGCCGTGCGGGACATCTCTATTGCTTGTCTCCAGAGCTAGATGACAAACTATTGAGGGCAAAAGTTGCATCTTAGGCTGCTTGTATTCCTCAGACAGAAATGTCTTCTATTAATGGGGATTGCCTTCTCAGAAACAGCTGAGAGCTTTCTCTGGACCTTTCTCCCAGCCTGCAGACCCCCAGCCCCCTCAAACAGCATCTCCTCCTTTCTCTTCCCAGGTGGAGTCAGACCTCTCTGGGCTCCTGGGGTTCTAGTTTCTCTGCTCCGCGGCACTTGTCAGAAGGGTCTTGTATCTGAGTTCTCAGCCTTCCCTTCCTTCTGACACATTCCTCCTGGGCTGTGAGCTCCTGCAAGTAGTGAGGCTGGCTTTTGCCCATCTGTCCCACGGAAGCAGCACCAAGTAGGCTCAGTGAATTCAAGGGGAGCTGATTGATGGCATTCAGAGTCTCGATTTCTGCAGACATAAACCAAGGACTGGCTCTTCTTCTTCTTTATTATTTTTATTTTTTAAAAGATATTATTTTTAAAATAATCTCTACACCCAACATGGGGCTCAAACTCAACCCCAAGATCAAGAGTTGCATGCTCCACTGACTGAGCCAACCAGGTGCCCTTTCTTTTTTAAATCACATTTGTTTTTATTTGATTTATTGGGCACCTACTATGTTCTAGGCACTGGCCCAGGTACTAGGAATTCATTAGTAAACAGGATAAATGAGTTCCCTGCTGTCATGGTCCTTCCTGGTAGTGGGGAAGACAGGAAACACATGAATACACTCGGCAAAGCCAGCCTCTGTAGTCGGGGTTGGAGAAAAGAAAGAGCAATCAGAGCAGGAGCCAGACCGGTCTTTCTGAAGAGCCGGCATTTGAACTGATGATGGGATGATTAAAATGAGCCAGCCATGTATGAGTCAGGGGAAGAACGTTCCAGGTCCAAAGGCCAGGACCAATGTGGCCCATTTGAGTATTCACGGATGCTCCTTATGGATGGAATTTTGTAGGCAAGAGAGAGAGGTAGAACAGAACTTGGTTGTAAGTTCAAAATGGGTCTTACTGGGCTAAAAGCAAATTGTCAGCAGGACTGTGTTCCTTCTGAAAGCTCGAGGGGAGAAGCCATTTCCTTACCTTCTCCAGCTTCTAGAGTCTGTCTGCCTCCCTTGATTCATGGCTCCCTTCCTCCATCTTCAAAGCCAGCAATGGTGGGCTCAGTCCTTCTCACAGTGAGTCACTCAGACTCAGGGCCTCCCTCTTTCACTTTTAAGGCCCCTTATGTTGACATTGGGTCCAGGATAACCTCCTCACCTCAAAATTCTTGACTTCATTGTATCTGCAAAGGTCATTTTGCCGTTGAAGTCACATACTCACAGTCTCCATCTTTAGAGGGGCATTATTCAGCCTGCCTCCACCCAACGTGGACACAACAGGACTCTTGATGTTTTCCCCTAAACATGCTCTTCCTGTTCCTCCCCCATCTCAGCATATGGCAGCCCCATTTATCTACCCCAAACCTGGGGTCCTCCTTGATTCCTCTTTCCTTGCATCCCACCCTTGCCACATCTGATGCGTCCAAAAGTCCTGTCTGTCCATTTCTCTCAGCTTCCTCTCCTGCTACTGGTCCAAGCCGCCACTGCCCCCCACCTGGACCCTGGCAGTGGCCTCCTAACTGATCTCTGCTTCTGCCCTATCCTCCCTACAGTTCATTCTCGAAATAGCTGGTGATTTTTCATCATCACCCTGCTTAAAACCCTCCAATGGCTTCCCATCTCAGAGTTAAATCCAGTTTTTTTCACCATAGTTTGCAAGGCGCCGCACAATCTGAGAATCTCCCAGATTATCTCCTACCTCTCTTTCTTGACTACTAAGGTAAGACAGGAGCTGGGACTGTTTGAGACTATTTTCTACCCAAAACAGCAATGATGCCTTCTATTAATTGACTCTCTTCCTTTGCCCAAGTTAAGCATTTAATCCGAAAGCAACCCAAGAGAAGCAGGTCAGGATGGGATTCCAACAATGATTTAACTTGAAATAACATTACCACTAATAACTGTCCTTCTGCCCCTCTAGCCAAGTATTCCAAACCTTTCCCGCTGACCCTGGTCAAGGTGCTGTGAACTATAAGAACAGTGCCTGATAGACCCAGGCCTTAGCATTGGCCACTAGGAGTGAGGCTCTAGGGAGAAAAATCCAAGTCTTCAGAAGACCTTGTCTTAGGTGATTTCAACAATAAGGAAGGTGGTACCAATGAAGCCTCTTGCAGGAAGCCCTCCCTGATTGCTTCAGCACTCAGCGCTCTACCTTTCTCTCACACTTTCAGTTTGTTTCATTTACTTCCCAGCAGGATTTGCAGAAGCCAATATCGTTTCACATGTACATTTCACCCATAGCATGTGAGCTCCTTGAGATTTTTGTTTGGTGTTATACTGCTGAATCCTGAGGGCCTAAAAAGGGCCTGGCCCATGGTAGCTGCAATAAGTATTGGTTGGATAACTGTATCCTTCTAGCCACCCACGGACACTGGACTTGGTCTGGGCCAGGCCCTGTCCTGGCTTCCAGGGACTTGCAGAAGTGACCCGTATAACTGCTTGCCCTCTGACTTTACCGGGGAGACAGACGTATTCACTGCATGCACCCAAAGAAAGGAGGAGGCCACGAGCAAGGGAACCGGACCTGCTTGTTGGAAGGGGAAAGGTGCAGATGGAAGTGAGCGAGATAATTGTTGCAGAGTCCCTGGTGGGGCAGGTGGCTGTGGGGAATGGAGAGCCACCACTGGGCAAAAGTTAGGAGCACAGGCTCTAGAACCCAACTGTGTGAATGTGAATCCTGCTCCACCGCTCACGCGCTGTGTGATCTTGCTCAGTTATTTAATCTTGAGAAAAATGCAGCTTTCAAAACCTACTGCAGAGATTCTGATCTAGCAGGTCCAGGCTGGCTAGGAGCCTGTGTTTTTTGTTTAGTTTAGTTTTGTTTTGTTTTTTACAAGCATCTCATGATTTATTATAGATGGAGCATAGACTTTACCTTGAAAACAGTGGCTTGCAGGGAGAGAAGGTCAAGCCGATCAGCAAACTGGAGGGTCAGGCTTTCATCTCAGTGACCTTTATCAGTCTGAAATCATAAATCGTCCTTCAGAGTTAGACATTATACCACCTACTAGGTGCTATGGAGAAGGCTTCGGGACAGCAGCCAAGGAGGATATCCACCAGGCCTTGTCTCCCCAGATCAGCCTAGGACACTCCCCAAGGGCAGATACTCAGGCAGTCTGCGAATGTGCATTAATAGACTGATGGATTTTCTCGCTAATCCCCAGCTGGCTAGCCTAAACCCCACACAGCGGCTCTGGATGGACCACGTGAACTCCAGCAAGGGCCAGGTTAGTATGGGGGGGCGGGCAGGAGGTAAGTGCCCAGCTCTGGTGTCTTCATTGCTTGGCTTGAACAAAGACCTCACAGCCAGGAACTCTGAGGAGCCAGATGCAAATAAATCCTTGGGAGATGTGAGTGAACCTCTCTGACCCTCAGTTGAAATGCAGGGTCTAAGTGTTACCAAAGCATTCTTCATTTATTCATTTCACAAACATGTAAGCATCTGTCATCTGCCATGGTAAACTGGAGATATAAGGGTAAAACAGGTGTCTGTCCGTGGGGAGGTTATATTCCAGAGGGGACTTAGATAAAAGCAAATAAAATATATAAATTTAAATCAGAGGATAATAACGATAGGAAGACCATAAAAGAGAGTAATAGGGCAGTGGGCGGGGGGGGGGGCAGGGTGTTCCTTTTTTAGTTAGGCCAGTCAGAGAAGGCTTCTGTGGGGAGGTGACATTTATCCTAAGCCTAGATGATGGGGAGCCAGCCATGTAGCGTCCAAGGGAAGTATATTTCAAGTGTAGGGTACAGCAAGTGCAAAGGCCCTGAGCTGGGAAAGTGCTTCAGATGTAAAACACAGCGTCTTCTACAGGGTCCTCAACAAAGGGTCATTTGGCCACTGAGTGGCTGTCTGTACTGTCCAGGGCCCACAGCTCTCATCTAACAGACTCTGTAAGTCATGACATCATGGCTGTAACTATGGCAAACATTGGTGGAGAACCTCATGCCAACCATAACCTCTTCTCATCTGGGACTCACAGTCACTCCTCAGGTAGGTACAACTACTGTATTTGGGGCATTTTACTGAGACTCAGAGTGAAGCAAATTGTTCAGGTCACTTACTTATCAGACGGAAGAATGGGGATTCGAATCCAGGGCAAACTCTACAGCTCTGGACTCATAATGGATGTGTGGCATTGTTGATCTCTCTAAAGCAGGAACTCTTGGGCCTGGGGTGGTACCTGCCTCTCCTTAGGCCATTACAGTGGTCTCTCGGCCTGCTGGGCACTGGCCGCCATGCTGAGCCGCCCCTCTGGCATGTAACTAGCTGAGGGCTATGGTCTGGGGGTGGTGAGCCAAATCAGCCTGTCTGGAAACCATCCTTCTAGGCAACTCCTTCTAGAAGGAAAAGCTGTGTTCTCTTTCCAGCCTGCCCCCCTCCATGGCCCCAGGCATCCGCTTGAGTCAGCCCGAGGCCCGTGTGGGGGCGTCCTCCCGGCTTCTGCAACATCCTGTATTCTGCCTTCTGTGTACCGACTTTCCATTACCAGGGAATCCCTCCCATTAGGGTTTGTTTTTACACCCTGGAGCTGACCAACCCACAGAACAATTACAATGGCTCCCCCAAGGTCACCCAGAGTCACTCCTGCATTACACAGTCAGTCTCCAGCCTCCAGGGTCTGGCAGGAGCTTCCTTGCCTCCCTACCCAAGGCCTCCAATTCTGCTCCTTCTTCAGCCCACACTGTTAGGACCTTCTCTTCCAAAGAGCCTCCCTGCTGTCTCTGCTCCTTGAGCTCCTACTGCCCTTTTGTCTGAGCCCTGAGCGCGGACTTCGGTTCCGCTCCTTCCTCTGACGAGGGCATGCCCTTTTCTCTGGGGAGCCACCCCTCCACCACTCCCTGCGATTAGATGGGGCCTCCAATCACATCATGCCCTTTCTCCTGCCATTGTGATTGGCCCAGGGATGGGCATGTGACCCAAAGCAGGCCAATCAGAATCCTTGCCTGGGATTTTGGATATGGAACATAGGGAGAAAAGCGTCTCTGTCTTTCCTTTGCGTTTGCTAAACTGGCATAACACAAGCCAGGCTGGGGTTATCTACATGTGCCCCCTTCTCCGTTTACGAGATGGAAGCTACCCGTCCACGGTGGGAGAAAATGAAGCCAACACACAGAGAGAAGCAGAGAAAATAAAGATGTGAGTTGCTCATTATTTGAGCTTTTAGAGTTCCTGGACCTGGCCCCACCTCAATTAATGAGCCAGATTTACTTATTTACTTATTATTTACTTACAACTTGTTTCTGCTTGAACTAGTTTGAATTTGGTTTCTGGCACTTGCAACCAAAAGTCCAAACAAGTACAATCATTCATAGGGTTCTTTCTTATACTATCACATACAAAATGTCTTTTGGGGGGGTCTGTGCTTCTGTCTTCTCATGTAGATGGCCATCTCACTCAGAGCAGGAGTTGTTTCTTTAAAAATGTTTATTGTGGGGGCGCCTGGGTGGCTCAGTCGGTTGAGTATCCAGCTCTTGCTTTTAGCTCAGGTCATGGTCTCAGGGTTGTGGGATCTGTGGGCTCTGTGCCTGTGCTTAGCATGGAGTCTGCTTGTCCCTTTCCTTCTGCTCTCCCCCACCCCCCACTGCTCTCTCTCAAATAAATAAAACTTTTTAAAAAATGTTTATTGTGTATTTTTTGATATAAAAAGACATAGGCAACAAAACATAATAATAAAATTAACCCTTATAACCTGCTGTGTGGCCTAAGAATTAGAACATGACTCAGACATGACCCTACCTGTGGGCTCCTCCCCATCCATGACCTGTCTGCCCCAAGGGGTAACGATTGTCCTAAATTTTATGCTTAGTATTCTCTTGCTGTAGAACAATTTTAGGACACATTTATATGACCTCCTTAGAAAAAAGTTGTTTAGCTTTGTTTTTAAACTTTAGAAAAAATGGTTTAGTGTACATAGTCTTCTGAAACTCGCCTTTTTAACACACCATTTATTTCTAAGATTCATCCATCTTACTGCATGTAACTATAGTTCACCTATTTTCACTGCTGTGTAATATTACATTGTGGGAATAGACCATAATTCACAATTTTTTCCTTCTCCTGGTCACGGACATCTGGCTTTTTCATAATTTTACTATTATAAACAATTCTTCTTTGAACATCCTTGTACATGTCTTTCACGCAGGTGCTAGAGTTCCCAGGGTATATACCTAGGAGAGGAATTCCTTGCTAGGTTATTGGTGTGTGCAAGTTCAACCATACAAGATGGTGCCAAATCATTTTCTAAAGTGATTGTACCTACTTATCCCCCCCCCCTTATGTAAGAGCCCCCACTGCCAACATCTTGACCAACTTGGTACCCTACTTCTGTCTCCCCCACTGTACCTAAAAGGGTTTTGGACTCGTAGGATCAAAAATGGTTCATTTACTGATTGCCTGAGACAGTGGAGTGGATGGGGAGGCAGCATGAAAGACAGATGTAGTTGGAAGTTGGAGAAGACGTAGAGACCATCTTCATCCAGAAAGGTGAACAACTAGAACCCCAGTATCGCAGATGGTCAGTGCTGAGCAGAGATTGCTCTCTGGGCTTCTCTGGGCCAATGCCCTGGGACCCTTTTGGAGGCCTTCATGATTGCCTGATTCTGACCCTCAGGGCTCAGCAAGCTCTTTATGGAGACAAACTTCTAGCATGGGCCTGCTCTGGGGAACACGTGCCTGGCACTGCCCACCTTGGAGCATTCCAGAGGAAGATTTTTCAAATGCCTGTTCAGGCATGTCCCATGAGCCAGGGAGGGGACTTTAAAAACCCACCCCCTTGGGAATCCTATCTATGAATAATACCCCCTACATTCAGATGGGCCCTAATGTCCATTTCAAAGCAGTCAGGTTTCCTTGCCCTCTTTACTCTAACTTTTCTTTTTTTTTTTTTAATAGGCAAGTCTTAGTAACATGGTAGAACTTTCTGTTTCCAGCCACCCCGGAAATTCGTAATCTTAGCGCGCACACACACACACACACACACACACCCTCTCAAAGCACACATTCCTCATTTCAAGTCCAAGGCCTACAAAGAGTTTTCTGTTGAAGGTCAGCAGCTCTGATTGCATTTCTTTATTTAGCACATTGTTTTTGCTGAAGCTGATTCCATCACCTTTGAGTTCACGGAAGTGGAGCCCATTAGAAGAGTCGGCAGTCAAGAGGCTCCCGAACAGGCTAAGAGATGCTAAACTTAGGTTCATATGGCTACTGTGGTTTATTGACAGAGACCTCTCTCTCTCAATTTTAATGGAGCCTGAATTTTCCTGCTTTACAGCCACCAACCTGTTTGTAGTGGGAAGAAAGGAAACTTGGGGCTTTAGTCCCAGATGTCAACATCCACTCTTAATCTCTGCCCTTAAATTCCCTACTCCTCCGGCAAGTGACCTACTTCCCATGGCCCTAACATGGCTCTGCAACACTCACATCCGGGCCGCAGGCTGGCCCAGGCGTGCAGATGAGGCAGCACTGTGTCTGGTCCTGGTGGAGAGGGCTATGCACCTGACTGTTGACTGGTCTCTTGGCTTCTGACCTGTGTCTCTCCTTCCCCCATCTTGATGGCCAGAGCCTGCATGTCTGTGGAGGCAACCATGGCCTTCTCTGGCCCCCGCTTCCTCACAGCTGGCCCTGCCTATACTATTCCCACCTATGGTTTCTGTCCTCTCTACAGGGACACTGGCTTTGTTCTGGGTCCAGCTCTCTGATCCACAGTGTGGGAGTGAAAACATCCACCGCGCCAATGAAGGTGGGCTTACACTTAACGGGCACACATCGTCAGGCGTCATGAGATTGGGGAAGATGAATCCCTTGGACAGTGTCTTGTGTTGACATCGTGATGGGGATGCTGTCAGGGTCAGCTAGGGCTGTGACTGCGGAGTGAATTGCTCCAACTCCTCCAAATAGCAATTTGTCGATATGTATTTAAACAGAAAAAAAATGTAATTTTCTCTTGAGCTAGAAATTCCACTTCTAGGAATTTGTTTGATGGAAACACCAAAGACCTATATATGAGGGTGTTTGTGGGGCACCTCGGTGGCTCAGTCGTTAAGCGTCTGCCTTCAGCTCAGGTCATGATCCCAGGGTCCTGGGATCGAGTCCCACATCGGGCTCCCTTCTCAGGGGGAGGCCTGCTTCTCCTTCTCCCACTCCTGCTGCTTATGTTCCTGCTCTCACTATCTCTGTCTCTGTCAAATAAATAAATAAAATCTTTGAAAAAAAAAAAGAGAAAGTGTTTGTGGTGGTCCAGTTTCTATTAGCCCAAACCTGGAAATTATCTCAATACCTATTTTTCTCTCAGATACAGCCGTGCAATGGTGTACCATGCAGCCACTGCAAAAGCATGAAATAGTATCCACAGACTCATATGAAACGATCTTCATGGAATATTTGGTGAAAAGATGGTACAAAATCGTATATTTTGCTAGCTCCATATTTTAAAATAGGATATGGAATATACATGTCTGTATATGCTGACAATATTTCTAGACAAATTAAAGATGAATAGATAACAGAATATTTTCTAGGGATGAGCATGGGGTGGAGGGACAGTTATTTCTTGCTGTGTGCTCTTGCACTCTGAAGTTTTTGTCATGTGTAGGTACGAGTTAAACATAATTTTGAAATATAAAAATGAATATAGGCTGTTTTTTATTCTAATTACTCCCAGGTTTTTATGTCTGGAACATATATATGTCACAGATAGGGGCTCTGACAATGACTTTTAAGAATGGAAAGACATCATACATATTAGGGAACTGAAAGAAGGGTGTGGGATCCCCAAAGTTTGGCCTTGCCCATGCCCACCCCAAAGCTGCTGGTCTCATGTGGCTTTAAGCCTGGGAAAGGGAGCCTCCCCGGCTCCCTGTCACTGCCATCCCATCTCCTGACCCTGGCCACTCATCGGGCCACCAACACCCTCTTCTCGGGCTCCCAGCTTTATGTTGAGTATCACTTGGTGGATGCCAGGCCTCAGGCTCAGTGTTAGTGTCAAGGTATTTGCTTTTTTCTTCCCTCCATCCCCACAGCTGGCACAGTGGTCCAGGTCTCTGTAGCTTCCTCAGCTGCTTGCCCCACTTCAATCCACTTCTCACACAGCTGCCTGAGCGATCTTTCTAAACCGTAAGTCGTAACAGTTATTGCCCTGCTTAAAACCCATCCTATGGCTTCCTATTGCCATTAGAATACAGTCCAGCCTTGTTACCATGGCTGTGAGGCCCAGCAAGACCTGGCCCTTGCCTCCCTCTTCTCCTTGCCTCTCCCACTGCGCCTCACTCTCACTGCTCCGGCCACACTGGCTTTCTTCCTGTTCCTTGAAGACCCAAGCATATTCCTGCCCCAGGGCTTTTGCATTTGCCATTCTCTCTAACCGGACATCTCTTTCGCTCTTTTTGCATACTTGCGTCTCATCATTCAGTTCTCTGCTCAGTGTTACTTTTCTGACTACTCTAGGTAAACAGGGCACCCCTCCCCTAAATCCACTCACCACTCCATCCCATACCGATGTGTTTTCTTATAGTATTTATCAGTGTCAGCCGGGACCTTTGCGACTTGTTTGGGGTCTGATCTTTCTCCAGCGAATTTCAATGTCATTCCCTGTCTCTACATCCATGGTGCTTTAGGCAGTGCTTGGAGCCTGGTGAGACAGCCATGAGTGTTTACTAAGTGGGTGGACGCAGTACCTGGCAGGTGCTCTGTGTTGGTGGAATCTCTGCTGCTTACTTGCTGTGTGGCCTCAGGAAAATCACAATTTCAGCAGCTGTGAAATGGGGCAGGCTGGGAGTACCCAGGCAAACAGAGAACTTCTCTGAGTGGAGCGTTTTGGTATTTTCTCCAAGTCTATTATTCTAAAGAAGTTGCACAGAAACACAGACTCTGATTTTCCAGCTGGGGCCATTTTCTGCCCACCTTCCTGCTCTGGGAAGCAGCACATGTGCCTGGGAGACTCTCCAGGGAGGGAGCATTGGCCTGGAAAATATCCCAATGCCCAGGGGGAGGGGAGAGGCATGCCTGGGGGTGTTGAACTGTCTCCTGGAGAAGAGTGTGGGAAGAAAGAAAGACAGGGGTAAAGGAACTCAGACTTCAGGGAGGTGGTGTAGGCTGAACCCTCAGACAATGTCTGACACTCACTGTAGGGACCCAGAAAGAATGAATGATGAACGTGACTATTGTTATTACTGTCGCTAGGCCGTGAGCACCTCCAGGAAAGAAGGAACCAGACATGTCGAACTGCATTTTCACAATTCTCTGCCTCATTTCGCCTTCACGACAGCCTTTGAGGCAGGTACACTTAGGAACCCCGCTTGGAGCTAAAGAAACTGAGGCAGAGAAGGAGTCTTGCTGCAGGGCCAGGATTCAACACATTCAGAGTCTTCCAATTTTGAGGTCTCTCAGAACTTCCCAGTCTTCTTGGCTTTTGCTCAGCCCAATCTGTTTTGTTTTAGTTACCCACAGGAGAACAACCACTCTGAAATGGAACTGGGGCTGTTGGCTTGTTTTGGAGGGAACAGGGCTCAGAAAAAGAAGAAGCACCCCCGCCTGGCTTTGCAGGAGAATCCTTAGGTGGAGCCCAGGGGCCGCTAGGTAAGGGAGAAAACCAGGGCCAAACCCAGAAAACCTTCTTTCAGGCTTTGAGGTGAGGTGGCTAATCTCCATGCAGCTTACAAGAGGCTCTGGAGGAAGCCAGGCCTTTGGAAGGGGCTCGGCCCAAGTGAACAGAGCTGCCCAAAACAGGCTCCCACAGGCTGGGAACTCTAGCCTTCTGGGGCTGGATCCTCCAGCCCAGTCCTGACCTTCGAGGGGCGGAGCCAGGCCTCAAATCACAAACTTCCAGCTGAGTGACAGGTCCAGCCTGCAGGTTTTTCCTCTAGAGCTAAGTTCTAGGGGCCATGCCTGACTCAGAACCACACCTGGAGCCACCTGCCCAAGATGCAGCCCCTTGTCCTGCCACACTGTAGGGGTGACATTCTCCACCCTGACTCACTCCTTTCCCCAGAAGGACACCTACAATCTCACCACTGCTGCTAGTGCTTGGGATAAGCCCTTGAGGTCAGATCCTTTGTTCAAAGTCTGTAGGGAGCTGCCATGAAATGTCTCATACCTTCATGGGAATTTATCCACTCAAGGGTGTGCGGGAGTGAATGTCCTGTTCCAGGGGCTGTAAGGGATTGGGAGTGGCCCCTGAAGGGATCCTGGGGGAATACACTAGAGAAACAGGCCCCAGTCAGGCCTGGGGTGTCAGGCCTGGGGTCAAGGCGGGAGGAACAGGTGGTGGAACCTGGAGGCAAAAAAGGAACCGAATTAGGTGCTTTTTAATTAGACCATTATGTTTTAGGCAACACCTCTGCTGGAGAGTTGGTCTGCTTTAAGAACCGGATGAAGGCAGTGCTGTCAGGGTTTGGTGCTCTGGGAAAGGCCACCTGGGGTCTGCACGTGTCTTCTCTCCCCTACCCCACCCCCAGCTCAGGCCCCCTTCCCAGTACCTCCCTCCCCACCGTGGTTCCGGAGTGGCCACCCACAGAGCAGCCTCAGGGCTGGGCGCTGAGTCATAAGGCTCTGATGCCTGCCATGGGGGGTGGGGGGGGGTGCAGGGTGGCAGATGGCTTGATGTGGGCGTGAGTGAGGGGAGGGCAGGTGGGAGGGGGTAGTGACCCTTGGCCCAGCTGGGAGGGATTTGAGGAAGTGACCTGGGAGGTGGGCTAAGACCGGCAATGAGCTTTCCTTTCCTGTGTCTTTCCTCCCATTTGCGGAGTAGCCAGCGTGGCCAGGTAGGGGTGGAGAGTGACCCCCGGGGGTCTAAGGCCTGAGACCCAGGGCTTCCGCACGGCCGGCCTGGCCCGGCTGGTCCAACCGTGGGAGGCAGAGCCCGGCTGTGTTTATCCAGGCTGGCGCTTCCGGAGCAGATGGGCGCCTGTCAGTGCTGCCAGCCAGGAACTGGGCTGAAGTCCACTCATCGCCAAGTGGCAGGTGACTCGGGGGCCTGGAGGGGAACATGTGTTTGGTTTGGCTGTTTATTAGGGAAAGTCTCTCCAGGCCGAGAGCTGCCTCCACACCTGAGGGAGCACAGCCCCAGCCAGTGTTGCACACAGTGCAGACTCTTTGACCCCAAGACACTCGGCCCTTCTGGTTCCTGAGAGCTGGGCAATCTGGGAAGGTGGCTCCCGAGTCCAACTCTACTTTTTGCCACCTCTGTCTTGCTGTATTAGTTACCTAGGGCTGCTGTAACAAAGTGCCACCCGCTGGGGGTTTGAGCAATAGAGATGCACGTTCTCCCAGTTCTGGAGGCTGGGAGTCCCAGATTGGGGGGGGCGGGGTTGATGCCCCACGGAGCCTCTCCCCAGGCTTCTGGAGGCTGTCAGCCATCCTGCAGGTTCCTGGCTTGTAGGTACATCCTCTGTCCTCCGCCTCCCTCTTCCCTTGGCTTCCTCCCCTCTGTGGCCCCCGTGTTTGGTCTCTTCCGAAAGGACAGCGGTCATTGGATTAAGGGCCCACCCTACTCCAGTATGACCTTGGCTTAACTTACTTGTATCCACAACGACCCTATTTGGGACCTAAGATGCATTCCGAGGTTCCAGGCAGGACAGAGATTTGGGGAGGACACTATTGGACCCGGGGAAGTGGGGTTGCTCTCCTGCCTCGCTCATACTCCCATCTTTAACGTTTCCTCCCTCTCACGCTGCCACTTCCCTGCTCCCAGGCCGGAGCGGGCAGAGAGGGTATGGCTGCCCCTGTCCCAAGCCCATGGAGCCACAGCTGTTAATTAGGAAGAAAACACTCTAGAAAGGCAGGAATGATTTTTACTGACATGTTCTTCCCCATTAAGGGGCAGTCCACTTACAACTGTGATTTTTTTCATCCTTTTTGGGGTTTCAGAGGCTTCTGGGAATCTGAGGGAAAGCTTTGGACTCCCACTCAGGATAAATGCATGCACAAACACAGCTCTCAGTGGCGACACAGCCTTCCAGGGCCTGTCTGTCCGTCTGCCCGCAGGTTCCAGGGAGGATCCTCTCAGGGCTAAGGAATGCCTGCCCAGGAGCCAAAAGCTGGTCCAGGGGTTGTCAGCCTGGGCAAGGACCAAGGAGGGTTTCCTCACGTTGGTTCCTTGCCAGTGTGTGTGTGTGTGTGTGCGCGCACGTGTGTGTGTGCGCACGTGTGTGTGTGCATGTGCTCGCTCCGGGGTAGGGTAGGCCTCACTGAAGAGGGGCGCGGATGTGTAGGGCCCAAGAAAAGGAGGATACTCTGATGTGGTGTGAACATGTATTTTTCTCTTGTCTCAGTAGTCACCACCCCAGAGACACTGTTGAGAAGAGGCCCAGCCCTGGGATGGCTTTCTAAGATGTATTATTAAATGGGAGGGGGTGGGGACTTGAAGCATAATGGACCCACCATTATCCTGTTTGTGTAAAAACACCCACTGTGTACTTACGCACATATATATGTATATATATGTGTGTGTGTATATATGTATATATATGTGTGTGTGTATATATGTATATATGTGTGTGTATATGTATATATGTGTGTGTGTGTATATATGTATATATGTGTGTGTGTGTATACATATATACATATATACACACACACACACATATATATATACAGAGACTTCCCAAAGTATAAACAAAACAGTGGCTGCTTCTGGGGAGGGGTCTAGCACTTTCCTTGATGCTCCCTATGTTTTAGTATGGTTTGACTTTTTCCAGTAAGAATGTATTCAAATGTTAATTGTGGATTAAATAAGTTAACAGCTTTTCAAAGAAAGGCTCTTGCTATTTGGGGGTTTCAGATCCCTTTGAAAAGCCCTGAAAACCATGGGCCTGCTCTCCACCGTGCACCTGCCCACTATAAGAATCCCCAGGCTGGAGGGAGGACCAGAGCCCCAGTCCTGAAACTGACCCTCGGAGCAGCCCACCTCCTGCCCTAGCCAGGCCACTGGGATGTCCTTTTCCCTTCTCGCCACTTCCCACCCAGTCCCCAGTAAATTCTCGCCTGACCGTCCTCTGGGCCATTGGTTCTCAAACTAGAGGCAACAAAATGGGGGGGGGGGCTTGTTAAAGTGGATTGCTAGAGCACCCCCACACCTAGGGTGGGGCCTGAGATTTCCTTTTCTTTTTTTTTTTTTAAAGATTTTATTTATTTATTTGAGAGAGGGAATGAGAGAGAGAGAGAGCACGAGAGGGAAGAGGGTCAGAGGGAGAAGCCGACTCCCTGCTGAGCAGGGAGCCGGATGCGGGACTCGATCCGGGGACTCCGGGATCATGACCTGAGCCGAAGGCAGTCGCCCAACCGACTGAGCCACCCAGGCGCCCCTGAGATTTCCTTTTCTAACAAGTGTCCAGGTGATCAGATATGATAGATCCCCCTGCTAGACTTTGAGAACCACTGCTCTAGGTAAAGGGCATTAGTTGTGCCTTTGAGGGTTCACCTGGAATGCAAAGAGGGGCTTTGTTCCCTTTGGGGAACAAAGGCTTGTCACCTTTCCTGTGTGGTGGTGAGGAGAAAGTCCTGGGGACTCGTGTGGGGGCAGGGAGAAGGGGAACATCTTCTACTCTTAAGGGTTAGGACTAAGAGGTGCCTGCACTGGAAGACTTACGATTGTCTCAGCAGAAGGGGACCACCCCGCCCCAAGCTTCCTTCCTGTCCCATCAGCCTCTGCGACCCCTCTGCCCTGAGACTGAAGGTGGGGCCACAGAGGCAAGGCCAAGAGGGGTAAAAGGTAAGGGAGGGGCTCTGCAGGCCCTGAGCTTCCCTTTTCTATCTTCAGGCTCTGAGGTTCTTGTGAATTCAGAGAGGGTCTTACCCACCCCCAACCCCCAAGGAACTTGACCGAACAAATTCGTGTCCCTGGCACCCGGCCCAGCAACTGGCACGAAGTCAGCGCACAGTGAATGTGCGTTAAAGGACAGAAAGGTGGAAGCTCAGCCCCACCCTGCAGGCCGGAGGACGCCATGCTGGAAGCAGGGGAAGGCTTTCTGGGGTACTTTGCCACTCCTTCCCTTTCTGCCTCTTGCCCTCCAGCAAGTCCCAGTTCTCCCTATGTCCACAGGGAGCAGCTGTGGGTTTGTTTTCTTCCCTACGGTGAATGTGTCCCACCCTGGGGGTAGGTGAAGGGAGGACTCAGAGCCCCAGTGAATTAAACCCCAAGGATGGAATGCGGGGCCTCAGGGCTAGTGGAGTTGTGCAAGGTCAGGATTCAGGAGCAGTGGGTTCTTAGAGGCCTCTCCACCCCAAGCCACATCAGACTTGCCCTCTGGAATCTCTCTTCAGACCTCAGTGGGAGTCATAAAGATGCAGGCTCCCTGGGGGCTCGCTTTGGGGGAAGTGCCCTGGGCGCCACCACGGAGGGGGGCCTGTGTGTGTGAGGCGCTTTTGGGGATGAGCTCAGCTGTTGTTTGGAGCTTCTTTGTCTGCTCAACTGCCCCGGGAGTGATGCAAGAGGGTCAGCCGTGCCAGATTCTAGCAGAGGCAGAGATAAGAGCCCTTACCAAATAGAGGGGAGGCAGCCGTGGCTACCTGCCTGCCGAGCCGGGGGAAGGGTTGTTCGGTCTGCCCCTTGGGAGCCTCAGTGAGGGGTACAGCCCAGCAGCGCTCTGGTGGATAGTGACCTGTGGAGGGACAGGGACACCCGGAGCTGCTGCAGATCCCAGGTGAACCCTGTGAGGCCCAACAGCCAAGAGTCACCAGTGACTTCTCAGGAGCCCAATTCCATAGTCCTTCTGCTCCTCCACCACCTCTGCAGCCTTAGCTCAGGCCAGCCCTTGCTTTCCGCCCCTACCCCTCACCCCCTCACCCTGCGCTCGCTCTGGCCCGCACGGCGCCTGGCTCTGGGGTGCAAAGGCTCCCACTCGAGGGGCTCCCAGTGGCATGCACAGAGAGAGTTGGCAACCGGCAGCTCAACCCAACAGGCGCCGAGAGCCGTGTCTGGGGAATACAGAAGGAAAAAGCAACCCCTTCTGGAACTCCTCTCCTTCCACATCGGCACTGAACTCTGTCTCTGGTCTCCCGTTTGACTGATGCCAGCTCCTGTTTCTTGAGCTCTGGCATTCAGAGAAGGGCTTGCCACGCCTTCCCCATCCTTGCCACAGCACAACGCAGGGAGACTGTGAACCCACTTAACAGAAAAAGAAACTGACGAAGAGTGTGGCTCAGGAGCTTTCCCCCCTTCCACGCCTTGCTTGCCCTTCATTCCTAACCGTTCCTCCCACTGCAGGAAGATTCCCTGAGGTCTGGCCTCCCTTGTCTTCTCGGTCCTCTTTCTGGCCGTGTCCCCACGCCCACCCCTCCATGATCTTGCGTCCTCCCACACCTCCTGCATCTGGATCAGAGGCTCCAGCACCCTCCAGATGTGCACCCCCACTTCTTTCCCTGCTTGCTGGGCATCTCCATCCAGGCATCCTGCTAGAGCTCAGCCCGCTGTGCCCAAGCCCTCCATCTCTCCAGACTTCTCTCTGACTGTTGTCGGTGCCCCCAGTTCCTGGCCATCCAGGCCCCAAGGCGTCTCTCTTTTGCCTCCATCCAGAACACACAGTACTCTGTGGCACGGCAGGGGCAGATGGGGCAGTGACATCCCACTTAAGACTCTTCTGGTTGCAAGTGACAGAAAATTCCTATTGGAACTGCTGGGATCCATAACAGACCCAGCTGAGCTGGCGTCAGACAAGCGGAGCCCAGCCATTCAGATGGTACCGTCAGGCCTTTCAGCTCCGCACACGCCGGGTACTGACTCTGCTCTTAGTCCCCCGGGTGGCACAATGGCCCTCAGCTGGGGGCTACACCCTCTAGGATGGGAAGGAAGAGGCCAGATGCCTTTGTGAGAAGGGCAACAGGGCGATCACAAGGTGGGAGAGGCAAGCAGGGGCCAGTCCGTAGGGCCCTTCTTTCTCCCCCTGCAGGGCCCCAGGAGTCAGTGCATGTCCACCTCCTCCAGGAAGCCCAAAAGCCCTCCCTGCCTCACTGGTCCAGTCTCACCAGTTTGCCCAGCTCTCTGGGGCAATGAGCTAGAATGGGAGTTATGTGAGAATTGCAACATCCTCTCTCTTTGCCCTCGAGGAACAGGGAAGATAGCATCTATACGGACTCCATAAGAAGGTTGGCAATCCGGATGGTGGACAAGAGCACCGGCTGAGGACTGAGGGGAAATAATGGGAGGTGTGGATGGCCGAGGCTGGAGGGCGGGGGGTCAGGGAAGTGTGCACATCCTCTGTGCACTACACTGAAATGGCAATCAGGATGGGAAGACCTCGCCTGTGCCCACCACTCCCAGACACTGGGAGGTGATGGGGGTCAGCCCCACCCATTACCCAGGCCCTTTGTGGGGGAGGGGAGCTCAGGCTCACAATGCAGCCCAACACTGACCATCCTCCCCTGCCCCCACCTGGGTTAGGGTTGTAGCTGGGGTCTAGGAATAGTGGTTGGGAACAACAGTATTTCATTATCAGTTTCCATTAACAAATATTGGCTGGGTACCTGCTTCAGGACCCAGTGAACACAATAGGCAAATTATCCAGTAGATTTTTTGAGCATCTACTACTGAGTTCAAGGCTCCATATAAGGCAAGGAGCTCAAAGTAAAATGAAATGCTTGGTTCCAGAAGCCGCATCAGCCTAGGTTTTTGTTTTTCCATTTTTAATAATTGATGACAGTAGCTTCAGTACAGATATCAGCGTCCTGCTCTCAGTCATGAAAATCTTGGTTCAGCCAGGTTTTAACTAGAATTATTCCCTCCAATCTTCCCTACAAAGAGTTTTGGGTTTTGTTTTTGTTTTTGTTTTTTTAAGTGATCTCTACACTCAACATGGGGCTTGAACTCACAACCCCGAGATCAAGAGTCGCACACTCCACCGTCTGAGCCAACCAGGTGCCCCTTAAGAGTTCTTAATTATATGAAAAAGTGGGTTTGTAAAACTTGGGGGGGCGATTCAGTCAGCTTGCATCAGCTTCTCTCTTTAAGTAACATATTTCTTTCTTTTTTATTTTAGAAAAGAATCAAGAAGAAAATTAAAAAATGATCCATACTCCTCCCACCCAGATGACCCCTTGTTCTTGCTTCTTAAATGCATATGGAAAAGGGTTGAAATGCTAGAGAAAGACCCAGAATGCGAAGTAAAACTGTCCCATCGCTCCTTCCCAAATTCAGGTTCCTCCTCCTAAAGGTTTGTGCCATTCACGACCTCTTACACATCCCTCCAGGAGAGGTTTAATGCGTTTGTCAGCATCATAAATGCATTATTAGGGGCGCCTGGGTGGCTCAGTCGTTAAGCGTCTGCCTTCGGCTCAGGTCATGATCCCAGGGTCCTGGGATCGAGCCCTGCCTTGGGCTCCCTGCTCAGTGCGGAGCCTGCTTCACCCTCTCCCACTCCCCCTGCTTGTGTTCCCTCTCTCACTGTCTCTCTCTGTCAAATAAATAAATAAAATCTTAAAAACAATAAATGCATTATTATATCCTATTCATAGAAGGTTCTCCCAGAAGTTAAGAAGGGTTGCTCTTGGGGCGCCTGGGTGGCTCAGCCGTTAAGCGTCTGCCTTCGGCTCAGGTCATGGTCCCAGGGTCCTGGGATCGAGCCCCGCATCGGGCTCCCTGCTCAGCGGGAAGCCTGCTTCTCCCTCTCCCACTCCCCCTGCTTGTGTTCCCTCTCTCGCTGTGTCTCTCTCTGTCAAATAAATAAATAAAATCTTAAAAAAAAAAAAAGAAGGGTTGCTCTCTGTCCTTTGATAGTTCATTTTTATATATATATATTTTTTTCCTGTCCTATCACATCTGCATTTAAGAACTAGTCAGAGGAACCAGGTATCCTGTACTCCCCAGGCTTGGACTCGCTGGGTGACCTCAGCAAGTCACCTCACTTCACTGAGGCTCAGTTTTCTCATGGAGAAAATGAGGATCCTGGGGGTGTTCCACGGGAGTGGGCCTGAAGCAAGGCCTGGTTAGCTGGGAGGCGTTCCACACATGCCAGAGCATTCCCTTAGCCCCTTCTGGAAGGAGGCAGGGCCACTCGTTCTAAATTAATGTTACAGAAGGGCCTGTCAGCAGTTACCCCTCAGAATGACCTGTCACTTCACTTCCCGACTGCAGGAAGAGGCGCGTCGGAGTCTCCTGACAGGAGATGACAGGGTCGCACGAATTCCTCACCCTCGGTGTTGGCTCCCACCCCAGGTGCTCAATCGATCCGACTCTGGAGGGCTGGACCCACCTGTCCTTGGCTGGGAAGGAATTCCTGCTAACAGCTGCGACAGGCCCCTGATTATATGGCCCCTGTCCCCCTCCCGCTATTCTTCCTCTGACCTCAGGTTTTAAGATCTCTGTGACCCCTGCCTCAGGGAGCAAACGGCCCATAGGAAAGGTCTCTAGCATCCTCCGGGGTCCAGAAGGTGACTTGGCTATTGTCACCAAAACTGCATGCAGCCCCAGGAAGTCTGAAGGCAGGCCAAGCTTCCAGCCTAAGGAGGTGGGGCTGTGCTGATGGCAGCTGAGGGCAGAGGGTGGACAGAGGCCGTCTGTGGCGTGCTGGGAGGCGCCTGCCGCAGCGCTGCTCCTTTGCAGGTGTTGCTTCCTTGGCCCTCCCAGATGCACTCCCACTTTGCAGATGAAGACACTGAGGCTCAGAGAGCTGAGCCAATTTGCTATTCAGTGAGTAAGGGGCAGAGCCAGGACCGGAGTCTGACTGCGGAGTCCAGAGCTCACGCTCTGCCCCTAGGCCAGGCACGGGTGGGAACCAAATTGGGCCCCCAGAACTCAAGGCCATAAAGGGGCTGCCCGTTCACAGGCACAGGCACCCTTCTCTCGGGGTCTGCCTTTATGAGGCCTGTTCCCTCAGTATCCTCAGTGCCTAGAACAGTGCCTGGCACATAGTATGTGCTCAGACAATCTCTGTGGAATAAAGAAAAGAATGGACAGCAGAAATGGCTGACAAGCTAATTAGATGGCCCCTCCACCAACGTTCCAAGGCTGATGCTCCCTAAACTTGTCTTGAGGCCCTGCGAGAAATGGTGTGAGCTTAACACCAAGCCACCAGCCAGATTTTGGAAAGGGGCACAACCCCCACTCTCTTTAGTAGCCTCTCTGCCTTCCAAGTCAGACCCTTCGTGGTCTGCAGCATGCGGCGAGTCCTGTGAGGTCCCCAAACCCAGGCTGCCAGAGGACCGTGGCCTCCCACGGACATCCCCCAGACTGGGGTCCAGGCAGAGAGGCCCTGACCGGAGGAGTGAGGACGGGATGCTCAGCAATGGAACATTTGTGTCAGCTCACACTGTGGCTCCAGCTGCCCTCCCAGGGCTGGGGGAGGGGGCTGAAGGTCACAGTGGGGTCAGCCTTGGTTCCATCCGGCTGAGGTGCTCCCAGCTCACGAGGGAGTCGGACACCCACAGCCCGGCCTACGAGGAGCACATATTAACAGTAAGAGCAGAAATTAAGGAGCATTTGCCACGCCATTGGACACAGGTGCCTTCCATGTAATTTTCTCATTTAACTCTTACAAACACTTAGGGGCTAAGCACCATTTCATCTTCATTGTGCCAATGAGAAAACAGAGGTACCTAAAAGTTACAGCCTAAAAAGTTGTAAGTGGGATTTGAACCTCAGAGCCCGGCTCCAGAGTCGTGTTTGGCCTCCTCATGTTTGGCCACCAGGACCCAGTGTCATTGTTGGGCCCTGCCTTTCCAATGTGCAGGTGAGCCACCGTCACCTCTGAGCAACTGGGGGAAAAGAGAGCAACCCCGCTGTTCAGGCCTGGAAGCTTCCTACGAGACCTGAGCTTCCAGGTAAGAAGTCCATCTCCCCTGCTGGAGAGGCCATGCGGTGAGGTGCCCAGGGATGAGGTGTCTCCACCATGTCCTGCCCATGCCGCAGCACCGTGGACAAATAAGCCACTAAGTTTGGGGGTGCTTTGTTACCTACAATAGAGATTCGAAACAGCAAGTCAGGAAATTGGTCAGGAAACTGGCCCTTGGAAGTGCTGAGCGAAAACATCCACTGCCCAATGGGTCACTGACCAAGATGCTTTTCTCTTCGTCAGAGAAGCTGTTCCAGGTGGACCAGAGAGGCTCACACAGGCCACTCCAGCTGCTCTTCTTTGTTCGGTGCCTTTAACTGACTCGCTGTGTCCTTTTCCTGAGCCCTGGCAGCAGCAGCTTCCCTGTTGTACCCCCTCCCAAGCCCCCACTCCACCAGAAGCCTTGGCCAGGGCTCCGCATAGAGTGTGGGCCTAGTTCAGCGTGCCGACTCCCACCAGTCAGCTTTGTCCATGTCAGGCCTTCATTCCAAGCCAGGTGCTAGCAGAAGAGAAACCTTCAGAGCCCAAGTGCCTGGTTCAAAGCCCAGCTCTGCCACTTGTTTGCTGTGTGACCTTGAACAAGTCAAGCCACCTCTCTGAGCCTCTGTCTCCTTATCTGTAAAATGGGAAGAATACTACCTGACCTGTGAAGGTAAATGAGATAACGTTTTTAAGAGCCTTACACAGTGCCTGGCATGTAAGTGCCCCCCCCCATATATCCATCTTCTTCTCTCCTTATCTAGAAATGAAGGGAGAAATTTTAGGTTCCAATGACCCTTCCATCTACCACACCTTAACCCTCTTCTCCACAGGTCAAGCCCGGGTCTGAAATTCCAGCATAAGTCATTGTTTGTGGCCCAACTGTCAGTACCCGATTACAGGTCAGCAGGGATGAGACAAGCCCAGCTTTCACAACTAGGAGACCTGGGCTCCAGCATGCTCCCTGCCTGCAGGCTGGGAGACCTTGGGCAGCAGGGTGAGTAGTTCCTGCCCCGGCCTGGCAGAGTTGCTGTGAGGGTCATGGGCACCGATGGACACGGAAGAGCTTTCCGTTAGCATGGTGTCAAGCATGCATCTGGATGTTGCCATTTGTAGTCCTTTTGATAGAAACTGGTTCCCTAGAGCTGTGCTGTCCCAAATTAAATAAAAATAAGAACCCAGTTCCTCAATCACACTGGCCACGTGTGGCTGGTGGCTACCATATTGGATAGCACAGAGAGAGAATGCTGGCATCATTGCAGAAAGTTCCATTGGACAGCACTGCGTTAAAGTTTCCCCAAAAGGACAACCGGTGGGAATGAGAGGGAGTGATGAAGAACAAGGAAGTCTGAGCAGAAATGGGTGGGTGGCATGGATTTTTGTTTGTTTGTTTTGCAGAGCAGATTCAAGGATGGCTACCATCTCCGACTCCCTCCCTGCTAATAGCCATGCTGGGTAGCTTCTCTGGAAACAATGTTTCCTCACTGTGAGATCAGGGAGCGAAAGGGCGGCCTCCAGCAGGAAGTGGCCGGAGCAGGCCCAGACCACAGGGCCAGGCTTTATCCCCTGGTTTGGCGGTTGGGTGGGCCCATGGGATGACATGACAGAGCTTCTCTTTCCATCCGCAGTGCAGCCTGGTGGAGAGGGTGTGGCAGGCAGCCGGGGCCACAGTGCCAGGATGATGATGCTTGAGCTTGGTGCTGAGGGACCAATTAGCCAGTCATGGGGTGCATCCCATGACTCTGCCACCAATCCACAGAGGCTCCCTGAGCCCCAGATCCTCTCCCACTGCAGGCCACAGTACCGGGAACCCAGCACACTCAGGGTCACCAGTACCAGCCAATGCAGCTTGACCGACAGGCTCTCTGGGGGGATAGGGGTAGGGGGAGATGTCCAGAGAGCAGCAGGGACAGACTCAGGGGCCCACTCCATGAGAGGCCCAGCTGTGAGAAGACCTCCCAGAATTGACCTTTTCTGCCTTGCCTGGTAGAGTTCCTTCCTGCCCACCCCAACTTGACACACAGCCATATTCATGTAAGTACCCAGACTTCCAGATAGCAGGCGCACAGACATGCGCACACAGACCCACCCAGAGATGGACAGAGACATAGACACCCGGACATGTAAAACAGATGTGGCCTCCCGGGTGCAGGCACCCGCGACCGGTGGCCAGAATTCCCCCTTTTCCTCCTCAAACAGAAGCCCTCCATTAACCAAAGTGTCCATTGTGTGTCTCCACACAAAAGCAGTCCTAGGGGCCTCCCTGGCCCTCCCCGACGACAAATGAGCCCCCCTGCAGTGCCCCAAGCGCCCGTGCCCCACACATGGGCTGGGGGACCTGGTCACCCAGCTGGACACGTGATGTCCCTGCTCTCAGCCAGAGGCTCCTTTCTTGGCACTGTGAGAACGTGAGAACGGAGCACCTGTTCCAGGGCACACCGGCCTCGTCCCCTCTCTGTCCCCTTGTAATCTTCACAGCAGCTTCGGTTTTCCCATGGGGCTTCCGGTGCCCCCCCCACCCCCCCATCCCCAGAGCAGGCAGGTAGCAGAACAGGTGACAAAGCCAAAGTCATTCTCTCCTGAACAGGTGTGTGCCAGGGCTGGGGGGGGGGCGGTCAGGGCGGGAGGCCAAGCTTGGGGTAGGAGTTCCTAGAAGTCTGTCGAGCCCTGGAGTGTCACAGGCCCATGTCTGGAACCCTGTTTTGAGCAGTCAGTCAGTCGGAGTTGCCAGAAGCTGTGGCCGATTTCCTCCACTGCCCCCACGCTGGGTTCCCTTGCCACATTAGCTCTTATGAACATTAGCCACACACTTGGGGCCAGGCATTCCTCGTAGGCCAGAGTTTCACAAGTAAGTCTCAGAAAAAGCCCAGTTCCCATCTGCTCAGCCCCATGATTTTCTGTTGGCAGACTTAGGTGCTGGCAGGCCCAGGTGATCTGCAGCTTCCAACCCATCTGCCTGGAGGCTGGCAGGTTATCAAGAGCCTCAACCCCAGGCCCGGGGTTTAAAGTCAGTCACCCATCTCTGAAACCACAGGAAATGTCTGTGCCAACTCAGGGGATTAAATCTCTCCCTGCTTCATGCTCTTTCACGATCAACAGAGCAAGATTTATTAAATAATAACAGACCATTTCATTTTTATTGTTATTTTTTTCCGAGAGGGGAAGAGGGAAGGGGCAGAGAAAAACTCTTAAGCAGGCCCCATGCATGGGGCCTGACTCAGGACCCTATCTCCCAACCCTGAGATCATGACCTGAGCTGAAATCAAGAGTCAGATGCTCAACAGACTGAGCCACCCCGGAGTCCCAATAACAGATCATTTTAAAATAACAATTTAAAAATGCTAACAGTTAACATTACTGACACAATAATAGTTCATTTAAAAATAATAATAACTGTCTTTAGAATGTAAGGAGCAATATAAACCACAAAGGTAGGTATCTTTGTCTATTTTGTTCACTGATGTGTCCCAATAGCCTAGACCAGTGTTTGGCACATTGCAGGCACTCAGAGGGTATTTGTTGAATAAAGTGCTTGCTATGTGCTGAGCACTATCTAAGTGCTTTACAAATATTAATGCATTCAACTTTACAACGTTGTGAGATGGGTGATATTATTCCCATTTTGCAAACAGGGAAACTTTGGCACGGAGAAACTAAGTAACCTACCCAAAGGCACACATCCAGGAGAGGGAGGCTTTGTGCTCAAGCAGCCTGGCTCTGGGGCCCAGGCTTCTGACCACCATCCCCTCACTGCCTTTCTTGATGGCAACATCATGTTCTAACCCTTATGCTGTTTCATTGAACGTATTTTTGTTTCATTTCTTTAACAATAATGTATTGACATCTGATTCTCCTACCAGACTACCATTTCCCTGAGGCCGGGGGAGGCAGGTGTGTCTCAGACACAGAAAATCATTCCAAGTTGGTAGAAGGAATGAATGGATTTCCTTCCATCTCATGGTCTATGTGTCATTCGCCAAATGGCTTAGGAATTCCTAGGGGTTGAGGAAGGAACCAAGGTATCAGTGGCCAAAAGCACAGACCCCAGAGTCCAAATGGCTGGGTTTGAATCTTCATCTCTACACTTTCTAGCTGTGTTTACTTGGGCAGGTTACTCAACCTCTTAGGGCCTCAGTTTTGTCATGTTGTTGTCTGTTAAATGGGGATAATAATAGTTTTTGCCTTCTAGAGTTGATGTGGGAATTAAATGAGATAATGCTTGCTCAGAGCTTGGCGCACTGTGAGGGCTCCATAAATGGCAGTTATTGTCCCTGTTAATATGATGTTGGTGTAACTTCTGCTTGCCCTGTATCTGATGTGAAGCCAAGGCCGCCTATTAGCTCTTCCGCAGGCCACGGCCAGCCGCCTGCAGCGGGCTTGACCCACTCCTCCCCATCTGTCACCGTGAATCCTCCGCCGGTTCCGGTCAGAGCTCACAACCTACTTATTAACTTAATTAGACGCGACACCTTTCTAAAGATACCCTGGCTCCAAAGCCAGCCCTAACATCTGGCGAAGGACCTGGGGAATGACACGTTCTCACGGGGCCCCCGGTCAGAGCCAGTGGGGCCTGGCTGGGGGAGAGGCGGGAGGCGCCATCCCAGTGCTCTCTAGGGATTATCGGCTGGCTCTGCCCTGTTAAATTTGAATTTTACATAAATGCCACATTTATATCCTATTATAACTAAGGCCCCAATACTACCCAGGCATGCCGATATTAAAACAGTATTTGGTATTTACCTGAAACTCAGATTTAGAGGGATGCCCCTTTTCTACCCCCCAAAGCTGGCAATCCGAACTCTGGGGCATGCAGGGGAGGGAGACGAGGGTGAGGTGTGTGAAGGAGCAGGCATAGGACTTGGTTGGGCCCTGCTCTCAGCGGCCCTGGCAGCCGGGCTCCACTCTAGGCCTCCTGGGTCTGAGGCGAGGTTGCCTGGGGACTGAGTGGAGGGGAGGCTCTGCTGGAGGACGAGGGCTCTGCTGCCAACTCAGAGTTGTTTGCACTTCACCGGCTCCCTCGGGCACAGGCCCCCTTCCTGGTTAACATCCTGGATGGGAGGACCAAGCACAACAGCGCTTTTCCCCCCGAGAGGTGGTGACATGCAATTCCAGGAGCACCGCTGGTGGGGATGGGCCACAGAAGACCAATCCCTCCTCTTACAAGAGGGCCCCCGAGAAGGTGAGGGGCATGTCCCCATGTCACGAGGGGAGTCGTGCTGGAGATAAACCTAGACCAACGTCTCTGGACATCTCATTCCCATTCCTCCATGCCTCCCTGATTATCTTCCTGTGCCTGTGGGGAACAGTTGTTTCCAGAACAATTTTGATCCTCGAACTCGACAGGCTCCGAGCTAGACCCATCCCCTTCCTTCTCTAACCTGCAATTCTACCTGGTTCTACAGCTCGAGACACGGTAGCCCATCCACCCGGCCGTGCACACTAGAAACTCTAGCATCATCCCGAGCACCCCTCCTTCCCCCATCCTCGCCATCACTAGGCCCTGTTAAGGCCACCTCCGTTGTAGCCTTGAATTTGCCCACCGCCTTCCACGGAGGCAGCAGGCAGCCCCCATCCGGCACCCCGCTGCCGCCCTGCCCCACTACCCGCCCCCCCCGCCCCCGCCTCCAGTCCATTCTGCCCCAGCCGCAAACAAAACATGGATCTACTCTCCCATCTTATTGATCCGTCCTGGCTTCTTATTTTTAGGATCAAAACTGGCCTCCTTAACATGGCTTACAAGCTTCTTGTACCATGTAGGCCTGTCTGGCTCTCCCACTGCTCTTTCCTCCCATGGGAATCCCTCCCTGCACCGGGCACTGGACCGACCTTCCTCACGCCTTTCGCGAACCAAGCTCTCTCTTGCTTCAGGGCTTTGCGTGTGCTGTCCCACCTGCCTGCCTCCCTCCTCCCAGCCTGCCTTCCTCGGCTAACCCCTACCTGTCCAATCTGTCCACCAGACCTTTGTGTAGGCTCCGCATCTTTCAGAAAGCCTCCCCTGTCCCTGCCAACCCTCTGAGGCTGAGGCGGGGTCCTCCCTCAGGCCCCGTGAGGGCAGGAGCCAAGTCTAGCATTTTCCCTGCTACATCTATAGGAACCAGTGTGGTGCTTGGCACACACGAGGGACTCGCTAATCGTGACTTGCAGTCATTATTACAAATGCCTGGGTCACACCAGATGGCGATGCTAGGAGGAGAAAGGAGAGGAAAAGACTGGTGGGCTCAGCGGTCTTTCATTTCCAGCCATGCAACAGATTTTCCTGGGTTGCTTTACAGAAATCTTGATGCCCAGATACCACTCCAGAGATTCTGATTCTTTTGATCTGAGGTGAGACCAAGCATATGGGTATTTTTGAAATCTCTTCAGATATTCTTATGTGCAACTGGGGCCTGTGTGAGCTCTAAAGCCAAGCATATGGTCTCAGCTCAGTAAATTCTTGCTGACTGGTGTCCATTCCTACTACTCCTTATTGAGGACAGGCTGGGCGGGGGGAGGAGGATGTCCCCAGCTATTTACCGCTCTGCCCTCAGATTCCCTTCCTTGAGGAATGGCTCCCTGGGCTGAAGACCAATACATATACACCCTCCTCATGGAGCCAGTCTGGCAACCCAATGTTGGATCTATGGGGAGACAGCCAGGCCCAGAAGAAGGGCAGTGGCTGGGGTCTAGCTCAGCAGTCTGGGTCCTCCATCTCCTGCCAGAGTTGGCTCCAGAGGAGTTCAGTTGGTTCAATAAATATTTGCTCAGCGCCCAGGTTGAGCCAGGTGCTTTGCCAACGGCAGGGGAGGGAGACAGAGGTGAATTCCGTAACTGAGTCTGACTGAGGATCAGTCCTATATTTGGCTCTGGACAGGGGCTCAAAGAGAAACTGGCTGGGGAGTGGAGGTGGCCCTGGCTGTCATCACCATTAGCCTCTAACTCCACCTCCACTATCACCTGAGCAAATAGGAAGCTCTGGGCACCATGTCCCCACCCCGGCCGCCTTCCACATTTATTATGGCCCAATGTGACCGGAGCTGTTGCATCTGAATCTCCTGGGAAGCTTGTTAAAAACATAGGCGCCTGGGCCCCAGCTCCAGAAATCTGATTTGGAAGGTCTGGGGTGAGGCCCAGCACTCTGCATTTTCAGCAAGCTCCCCAAGGGAGGCTAAGGCAACAGGTGGTTGGCGATTTCAATAGGTAGTTGCCTTTAAGCACCACAGCAGTGTCACATCCCCAGGTTGGTTGATGTATTTTGGAGAAGGAAGGGGGTGAACGGTGGCTCAGGGCCCAGTCCTACCTGGTCTGACTGACTCGCTCCACAGTGACTGTTCCCCAACGTTCTCCAAGTGGGCCTTGGGGGCTCTGGGCTGTGTGATTTGATTAGTCCTCACCCCAACCAGGAAAAGCTGGTGTTATCAGCTAGTGCCAAGAAAGAAGCAGTTAATGCCTACCGGGGGGACTGGGGGAGGCCCCAAGGGAGGTAGAGGCACTGGAGCTGGGAGCTGGATCTTGGTAGATGAATTCAATTTTGATATTTAAAGAAGGAGGGGTCGGTTTGTTCTGGGTGGCGCAGTCAGTTAAGCGTCTGACTCTTGATTTCTGCTCAGGTCATGATCTCAGGGTCGTGAGAGCGAGCCCCGCATCAGACTCTGCGCTCAGTGCAGAGTCTGCTTGAGATTCTCTCTCCATCTCCTGCCCCTGCCCATCTCTCTCTCAAATCTTTCTAAAAAAAAGGAGAAGAAGGGGGAGGGAAATCCCAGGGAGGACACAAGGTGAATGACGTCACAAGGTGGGGAACACATTACTGTGTGGAACAGTGGGTGGGCTGATGGGTCATGATGAGGGTGTAGGGGGGGACCTGGGAGGGACCACACAAGAAAGGCCCACCAAGGCCTCTTTACTTGGTGGGCATGGGGAAATGACCAGCAATGTCTGAATGGGGAAGTAAGGCTGATCTGGCTTCAGGAAGGTGACTTTGGAGAAACAGGGTTGGATGCAGGTGAGGAGGCCAAACAGGCAAGAACGGTGAGTCACTCCACCTCTCTGGGTCAGTTTGTTCATCTCTAAAATGGAGATAATTGTCTCTCCCTGACATTTGTCTCAGGCTTGTTGTGAAGACGGAAGAAACGGGAAAATGGGAGAGGGTGTTGGTGAGACCCCTGACACAGAGAAGGTCCGCATCAGGGGGTGGGGAGCTGTGCGGACAATGATGCACTTTGGCTGGAGACCCCAGTGGCACAGCCACAAGACACAGGGGCATCCAAAGAAGACACAGGACCAGGGTGGGAGGAGGCACGTGGCATCTGAATCCACAGAGAGACAGAGAGAGAGACAAAGAGGCAGAGACAGAGAGACAAAGACAGAGACAGAGAGTTCAAAGACTCATCTGAAGCACGACTGCAAACTGACCTATTTCTCCATCTGAATAGACCCAATGGCCGGAATTTTGTTTCCTAGAAAGCCTTGCAGGCAGCCGCCCGGAGCCAGCATCTCAGGGAGGGCTTGACCAGCAGAAGCCTCTTCTCCAGCTAGAGAGGACTATGGGAGACCCTGCAGCCAGAGGGGCTCAGGGGCGCTGGGCAAGAGTGATGCGAGGGTGGCCTGGTCCAGAGCGGTCACTCAGGGTGTCCAGTCCAACTTCCTGCCTTGGCAAGAATCACTCCTGCAGTGTCCCCCAAGAGGGCTACTAACACCACCCCCAATCCTGCCCCAGCCCCTGAGTCTTAGTCCCCTTTGGGCCATTGCTTAACCCAGCAGCTTTAAGCCTCACAACTGCAGGAAGTGAGTTTTTCAATCCTAATTTTCCCAGTGAACAAACAGCATCAAGGAGTCTACACAACTAGCTCGTGGAAAAGCTGGGATTCACACCTTGGATGTGATGGCCTTGGATGCTAAGGGCTGGGTGGCTTTCGCCCACAGTGTCATGCACCTAGTGCTCAGACAGGGGCTGGACTGTCCTTTATAGGCTACACATCTGGAGATCAGAACACTAAGAAGCCAGTTATCTAAGGGCAAGGTGTGAGTTGGTGAGCTCACCGGAAAATGCTTCCTGGAGAAGGAAGTGCCATTCCGGAGGAGGGAACTGGCAGGCTAGTCTGGAGGCCTTGGCTTGGCCTGGGCTTGCTTGGTTCCCTCAAGGGTAGGGAAGCTGTCTTTCCAGAAAGACACAGCCCTGACGCAGGCTTGTTCCTTCCTCCTACCTGGATTCCTTCTGGATCTCTGGGTGTGCAGTCCTCAGGAGTCTGGAAGGGCACACGCTGTCCTGAGACCTTTGATACCTACATATGTAAGCCATTTGTTCTCTGAAGAGTCTGATGTCGCATTCACGTCCCTCAGGGCCTCAGGCTGCAGCCTCCCCAGAGTCCAGTGTGTGGGCCTCACGGTGGATGGTTGAGTCCAACAATTCATATTGCTCAATGACATGCTGGCCTCATGGTGGAAACTTCCCCGTTTGGTGGGGAGACCACACTTGTGTTTTACATTTGTGAAACCAAAGACCCCATTTGGTCATTTCCCCCCAACAAAGGGCAGGAGATTTCAGAAGAGCATGACCTTGTCTGTGGAATGACCACACTTTCTTTCTTCGTTTCCTTGTTGTTGTTATTCTTTTTTCTTTTTTTTTTTAAAGATTTTATTTATTTGACAGAGAGAGACACAGCGAGAGAGGGAACACGAGCAGGGGGAGTGGGAGAGGGAGAGGCAGGCTTCCCGCGGAGCAGGGAGCCCGACGCGGGGCTCGATCCCAGGACCCTGGGACCATGACCTGAGCCGAAGGCAGACGCTTAACGCCACCCAGGCGCCCCCAGTTTTAGGAATAATTTTGACTTCTGCCCTGGGAGACGAGTTCTTTCACCTCCTTCATGCATCATCTCCACTCCCTTCCTCCCAGAACAGTAATATATGGTCATTTGGTTATGTCATTTTTCATAGTTGACCTTTTATAACCAAGTAAACACTATGGCCAGCTGAACCACGTGAGGGACTAGGATTCTTATTTTCCCCTTTTTCTGTAACTGTGGGTGGTAACCGGCTCATGGTCAGTATCGGGCATCACAGCCTAGTGATAATCTGGCTCAACAGACCCCAACCACTGACATCACCAAACCAAACCCCCAGCTTCTTCCCGTGAAACATTTGCAGTTAAGATAATGGTGACTACGAAGAAGACACGGTCCGGAAAAAAAAAAAAATCACTGGGGTCTGCTTGCCTTACGTGTCACTAAGAAGTCACTGAATGGTGGCTCTGAGGTAGATTTCAGAGTCAGCATCTGCCCTCTGTGGCTGGGAGGGCTTCAGTAAGTTACATGCCCCTTCTGAGTTTCTGTTTCTTTGTTTGTAAAATGGAATTAAAAGTTGGAACGACCTACTTTATGGGACTCTGATTGGGATAAAATGGGATGATACATGCCACATACTTAGCACATGGAAAGGCTAGCAAATAGTGAGCGTTATTATTGCTACCAGGTTAGTTATCGGTAGGGGCTCCTTTAGTGGGTATCCCAGAATGAAGAAACAGCATGCTTCGGTTCTGCCCAGGACTTGCAGAGTGCCTAACGGTCATGCGCCTTGTCTCCCGGAGAGCCGAGCGGCTGCTCTGAGGAGCACAGACCCTGAACGCTACGTGGCGCCCCGGCCAGGTGCTGGAGGACAGAGGTGTAGACTGCTAGGATCCCTGTCGCCAGGGAAATGAATGGTGTCTCCCCTCCCCCCTGTTTTCAGGGACCCCATTTCAATGTGGTTGGAGCATTGCCCCGCAACATGGATCTCACTCCTACAGTCTCACTTCCTCTGCTTGCTCCTAGGAGAAGGTTGACCACCTGACCCTTTCCAGTTCCAGAATGTTAAGTCAGAGCTAATATGTGCTAATTTTAAGAAATTCAAACAGTGCCGTGCAGAAGTGTATCACATAGATTTAAACATCTTTTGGGGTGCCTGGGTGATGCAGTCAGTCAAGCATCCGACTCCTCCTGGTTTTGGCTCAGGTCATGAGATCGAGCCCCAGGGTCCGGCTCTGTGCTCAATGCAGAGTCTGCTTGAGATCCTTTCTCCCTCTCCCTCTGCCTCTCCCTGCTCTGCTCTCTCTCTCTCTCCCTCAAATAAATAAATCTTTAAAAAAATTTTAAACATCTTTTTTCTACCCTAGTGGTGGCTACTGTTAACACTTCACTGTGTTCTCTGGGATTTTCTTTCCTGTGCCTCAAAGTATGTGTGTGTGTGTGTGTGTGTGTGTGTGTGTGTGTGTGTGTGTGTGTGTGTCTAGCATTGGTTCATACACCACACTCAGTTACATATTACAACACATATACAGTAATAAAATGAGATCACACCATACAATGAACTCTGCTACTTGCTCTTTATCACGGACCACTTTCCAGGCTGATATAGATATCTTTGCCAGCATGCTGTATATTTGGGGGATGGGATTGCTTCCCATTTTTACCAAGACAAGCAGTCTTGTAATGAACCCACTTTTGGGTATATCTGTGTGTATTTGTGCTAGTGTGTTGTAGAGCAGGGTCCTAGAAGGAAGGTTTCTATAGAGTGAAGACAGAAACAGTTCAGGAACGACTCGTTGGTGATTTCCTTACCCACCTCCAAGATGATCAGTCCAGCTTCCCTACCTCCCACCTCACCTCCCTCCACCAAGCCAGCACTTTTCTAGAGAATGTCTAATCTGGGCCCGGCTGGGGCAACTGGAATGCCTCTTGTGTATGGCTACAGTCGTTGCTGTAGCAGTTATGGAAAACCAAAGGGCTCCAGCCATTTGAGGAGCATCTGGACCCTCAGCCCATGCCTGAGCCTGCATCGTCCCTCTACCTCCGATGAGGCTAAAACAGCTTGCAGACCAGAAATGACTGCTTTTGTCCGGCCGTTGGCCTTTCCACAGAGCTCCCAGTTTCATCGAATGAAGAAACTGAAACCCAGAGAGGAAGTGGCCTACGAAAGACCTGCTCCTGGCCGCTGGGTCAGAATCTGGGTCTGTTGGACATCCAGGAGGTGGGGAGGGAGAATGCAGGTGCAAGAACACAGGTGGCGAGGGGAGCTACATGCTGGGCCCTTCACCACGTTATCCCAGTCAGCCCCAATCGCCGCGCCATGAGATGGGGCAGCGCTGTTCCCATTTCCCAGGTGAGGAAACTGAGGCAGATCAGGACGTCAAACTAGGTCTGTCAGATAGTCGTCCCCTGTCATCCTTCTTCCTTCAACCTCCAGAGCCTGAGCTCCGGGCTACAGCCTTCAGGTTTGGGGACTCGAGATAACCAACAGCCCTTCTAGCTGTTCCTCCCCACAGAGTTCGATTCCAGGACAGACAACCTGCTCTGTTCCCAGCAGGGCACAAACCTGGAGTGTCCCAGCCAGGCTTCTGGAAGCCTCATCTCCCCTCACACAGAGCCAGTGAAACCGTCAGGCAGCCTGATTGCCCCCACCCTCCATGGGATTGGAACACGGGACCCCGGCTTCCCCACCCCTTGGTGGGCCCTCCTGGTGACTTCTCAAACATCACGTAGCAGAGCAGGATCCAACTGGTAGGAAGAACTCCCATTTCGTCCTTCCCCTTCCCACGGCCAGCAGGTCAGCCCGGCCCCTCTTGAGGAGGCTGCCGACAGCAGGGAGCTTAAGGGAACCCCCACCTGGGCTCTCTCAGCTTGCCCCCCACTCCACGGAGGCCGGGGATTCCTTGGGCAGGGCGCTCCTCCCTGGGACTCCAACCTCCCGCTAAAACAGTAGCCCTGGTTGCCGGGCACCGTCAACAAAACACTCCCTACAGGCCAAGCCCTTGCTGGAGATTGAGAACGAGGGTGTCCAGGGAGCAGCCCCATTCCCCAAGGCTAGCTCGGAGGGAGAAGTGGGGCTAGCTGGGAGGTGACTCCTGCTGCCTCTGTGTTGGGAGCAGTCTTCAGGAAATGTGATCCCCTCTTCAGGTCTACACTCCTCCCTCTTCTCCTCACTCCTCTAGGAAGGGTGGGCTACCCTTGGGGCCCCAAGAACCCTGGGTGAGCCCTCTGAGGAGAAGCGGTCTGGCGGATACACCGGTAACAGAGCCCAGCTCACCCCCCCCCCCCCCCGCCTGTTTGGCTTGGGTACGACGCACACCACCCTGCGGGGGCGGGGTCCCCTCAGTGGTCTCGAGCATCCACTCCTGCCCTCCCCCAAGCTGTTCTACAGTTTTATAATCCTCAGTATTTTTTTTTCCTGATAACAAAAGCAGAACAGGTTCATTATTAAAAAATATGACAGGTTTAGAGGAGAGGGTGAAGGGCAGCCCCCATCCCCACCCCCGTACCCAGTATGTGTGATAGGCTCACACTGCACGTACTGGCCGGCAGCTTTTTCAAGGACATTTCTTTGAAAGCAAAACCCATCATGTTGCTTCCATGCTGAAACCACTGCACAACTTTACTCTGCTCCCAGATAAAGAACATTCCCTCCCTTGGCTACAGGCGCTGCTGCCTCCCCTATCTGGTCTAGTGAGACCCTCCCAGCTATACCGCCTTTCGGTCAGGCCCCTGTCCTCCCCTCCCCCTCCCCCTACTTTCCTACCTTTGCACAGGCTGTGTCCTGACTGTGTCCCCACCTGGAAGGCTATTCACTTGGTGAACACCTGTTCCTTCAGATCCCAAGTTACTTCTTCAGAGAGACCTTTTCTGAGCTTCCTGCCCATGGAAAAGCCCTGCTCTCTGCCATCACAGCTGGAATTATAAATTTATATAGAACTATTCGATGATCTTGCTCCCCAACCAAGTCCAGGAGAGCAGGGATCTCTTTTGCTCACTATGGTCTCCCCTTGTCTGGCACATCATACAAGATCAACAAACATAACTGAATTAGTGGATGTGATAATACTAGTTCTAAGGCTAAAATTAACAATACAGGAAACAACAGATCAGTTGGCAAGGATGCGGAGAAAGGGGAACCCTCTTACACTGTTGGTGGGAGTGCAAGCTGGTGCAGCCACTCTGGAAAACGGAATGGAGTTTCCTCAAAAAGTTCAAAATAGAGCTACTCTATGACCCAGCAACTGCACTACTGAGTATTTACCCAAAGATACAAAAATAGTAATTTGAAGGGACACATGCACCCCAATGTTTATAGCAGCACTAACAACAATAGCCAAATTATGGAAAGAGCCCCGATGTTCATCAACTGGTGAATGGATAAAGAAGAGGTGGTGTATACACACACACACACACACACACACACACATATAATATTACTCAGCCATCAAAAAGAATTAAGTATTGCCATTTGCACGACATGGATGGAGCTAGAGTATTATGCTAAGCGAAATAAGTCAGTTAGAGAAAGACAAATTCCACATGATTTCAGTCATATGTGGAATTTTAGAAACAACGCAGATGAACATTCTGGGGGGTAGAAAAAGAGAGATAAACCAGGAAACAGACTCTTAACTATAGAGAACAAACTGTGGGTTGCTGGTGGGGAGGTGGGCAGGGAATGGGCCAAATTGGTGATGGGTATGAAGAAGGGCACTTGTTGTGATGAGCACTGGGTGTTACACGTAAGTGATGAATCACTAAATTCTACTCCTGAAACCAATATTATACTATATGTTAACTAACTAAAATTTAAATAAAAATTTGAAACAACAACAACAAAATACTAGTTCACTAATTGCTTATATGGATCCAGCACCATGCTGGGTATGGGGGCTACTCAATGAAACAGTAAGTCCAGGGCAGGTTCTCAAAGGTGGAGAAGGATGGGGACGGGGGAGGCGAGGGCTTGGGTAAGTGCTGGAATGTCATTTTAAAGGGCTACAAGGGTGTGGGTTTTGAGGTCACTTTGTGATATAGTTGTCATTGCCCGATTGTCTACTCTTCCCATTAAACACGGGACCCTGGAGAGAAGGGCCATTGCTTCTGCATCCCTCCACTCCTCCCTGCACCCCTCCCCCCGCTTAGCCCAGGGCGAAGTCTACTGTGTGTGTCAAAAGGATGATGGATGGATGGATGGATGGATGGATAACAGAGTTGAAAAGCAAGCAGGACCTCAGAGATCCCTTATCCACATTCTCATTTTTAAAATGAGGAAGCTGAAGTCTAGAGAAGTGGAGTACATCTTTCATCACTTCCTCTGAGAATTATCTGTTGATTTCTTCTCTTCGGCCTATAAACAGGTTGAAATGCCCTCCAACCCAACCCAACCCAACCCAAACAAAACATCTCTTTCCCTCTTCCCTACACCTTTTCCCTGAGCTAGGACTCCCCTATTTCCTTTCTCTGCCAAACTTCTTGAAAGACTTGTAAACTCACCCTCTGGACTTCCTCATCTCCTGCCACCCCCTGACCTCTCAGCCTCTGCCTTCCACACACATCACCACAGCAACTGCTGTGAAGTTGTCACTCACCAGGGACCTTTGGGCCCTGAGCCCTTCCTGGGCCCCAGGCACTGTTTGGTGCTGTCACCAGCTCTTCCTCCTAAAACCCCTGAGGCTCTGCTGGGGGGCAGGGATGGGGCCCTTTCTTCCTGTCTAGAAGAATGCTCTCTTCTGGGAAACTTTAACAGCTTCTCCTTCTCCCAGCATCTTCTACCACACTTTTAACCTTAGCCCTTTTGTTGCTCTTATTCTGAACTCAACAATTATTGGATACTTTCTGTGCGCCGGGCACCATCCTAGGCTCTTAGCTGTGTCACCTCATGTCATCCTCACGCCGAATGACCCTCTGACGTGGGTGTGTTAGTTTATCTGCACTTTGCAGTTGGGGAAGCCCAGACGTAGTGAGGAAAAGTAAATCGCTCAATGCCACATAGTTGGTAAGTGGTGTCTTTGGGATTCAATCGTGCTCATATTATTTGTAGGTCTGTGCTCTTAGCCTCAGATCCACACCTTTCTCCTAACTGCCTTATCTACATTCAGGACTCATCTGTGTTCTTACAACTCCCAACTTAATATTTTCAGAGGTGACCTCCCTCTGGAGCTTCAAACCTGCTCTTCCAAACACATGATGAGATTTTTTTCTTTTTCTTTTTCTTTTTAAAGATTTTATTTATTTATTTATGAGAGACGGAGAGAGAGAGAGAGAGAGAGAGAAGCAGAGGGAGAAGCAGGCTTCCAAGGAGCAGGGAGCCTGATGCGGGACTCGATCCCAGGACCCTGGGATCATGACCTGAGCCGAAGGCAGACGCTTAACCATCTGAGCCACCCAGGCGCCCGAGATATTTTTCTTAGATATCCTCCTATTTTTTTTTTAAGATTTTATTTATTTATTTGACAGAGAGACACAGCTAGAGAGAGGGAACACAAGCAGGGGGAGTGGGAGAGGGAGAAGCAGGCTTCCCGCCCAGCAGGGAGCCCGACGCGGGGCTCGATCCCAGGACCCTGGGATCATGACCTAAGCTGAAGGCAGACGCTTAACGACTAAACCACCCAGGCGCCCCTTAGCTATCCTTCTAAAATCTCAAAGCCAGACTCCTCAGATCTCTTGCCAGGGGGATCTTACCAGTCCTGTGCTCCAACATTTGTGGTGGCCCCACAGTGCCCATTGATAGAGGGGTAAAGCCTTCCCTGCCACCCTCAGGCTCATCTGCAATATGGACCCCCCCATCCCTGTGCCCATCTGCCATGATCTTCTGTCTCCTCCTGCTTCTGACTCTGTTTTCTGAAAGATCTAGTGCACCCTGAAGCTCAGAGAGGACCCTCCCCTGCATGCCCCTCACTCCTGTTCCCCTTGGCCTCCAGAAACCCTTTATATCTAGAAAATAGCCTGGCAGGAAATATACTAAATATGACTAGTGGTTACTTCTGGATGAATGGGATTCCAGGTGACTTATTTTTACATCTGTTAAATGTTTTCCAAATTTCCTGCGGTATGTTTTACTGTAGAATCAGAAAAGAACTTGTTAAAATAACTTCAAAAAAAGAATCTTATTCATCCACCCTGCCCACTTCCGCTTTCCTCTTCAAACCCCTTCTGTTTCTTTGTTCACCTGAGGCTTCCCTAAAGGTCATGGGTGGGGCTGCGGTCCCCCGCTTGAGAGCCAGGTGGCCTCTCGTGCAGCATGATCACCCTTGTCCCCGGTGGCCCCCTACCCCACGCCGAGTGTACTGGACACCCCAGAAATGTAGGAGGAGCAGAGTTAAGATAGACACATTCACAGTAGTATTTATCAAAACACTGAAGACTCATTAAACGTCTATCCGTGGGGGCCTGGTTAAACGGGGCGTGGTGGGTCGAGGGCCCTGCCTGTTAGCCATTAGGAAGAAGGACATAGATTCCCGCTGCCGTTATGAACTAACTTTGAAAATTTGTCATTAAATGAAAAATAAGAGTTCCAGAAAAATAAATGTAGTTTGTTCACATTTACATAAAGAATAAAAGGATAGATACACACACAGGCGCGCGCGCGCGCACGCACGGGCACACGCACACGCACGCACGCGCACGCGCACACCCTTATATATGTAGAGAGTATCTCTTGAAGGATCCCCCCCAAGCTGGTAACAGCAGTTGTTTTAGGGAAGGGACCCAGGGGCCAGGAGAACTGGGTAAAAGGGATCAGGAGTTGCGAGTGTTGTTTCTGTTTGGTTTTAAAAACCTGTTTCCATGTACCTTTGACAAAGAAGAAGGACAACTTACGAAACAAAATGGAAGTAGCCATCCCAGAGCGCCCCCACTATTGAGTAAGTGGGTGGACTCTCAACTTGGTTCCCCTTTCTGTCCTTCCTTCTGATGGGCCTGGGGCGGAGGCTGTGGAGAGCAAACACCACCCAGCTCCATCTCTGCAGATGGAGCTGGCCCCCTGCTCCAATGAGGACCCTGTGCACAGAGGCCCCATGAGATGTCTCCAGAAGGAGCTGGGGCTGTGAGTTGGGGAGTGATCCCCCCTGCTGGCCAGGCACCACTCCGGCCTGGGGTAGAGCCTCCCCACCCAAGGCAGGTCATCACAGGCCTGTTGCATGGTGTGCTTTGCCATACCCTCCCGGGCACTTTCTCAGGCCAAGGAGCACCAACCAACAGCAAGGCACAGTAGCAGGCACCCTGGCAGCCCGTCTCCCACAGGAAGAAGCTGTGTCCCGCATGGCGGGCGCGAGGGCCAGTGTGGTGGGAGAGACACCTGAACCCTGGCTTCTCTGGTTAGGTAGGACACCCAGGGCCAGGCAACGCAGGCCCTTCCTGCATCCTTCCTTCCCGCTCCCCAGCGGGGCCCACACACCTCCGACCTTCCTCACCCCAGGCTTTGTCCCCGCGGGCCCGCTATCAGCCACAGACCCTGAGAGTCACGGACAGTCTTTGTCACTTAGGAAGCCAATCTGGCCGGTAGCTAGAGCCCCCTGTGCCAGCTGTCCAAGCCTGTGGGCAGCGCACCCCACTGCTCAGGCTGCGAATGTGGTCTGGAACCCGGTGGACGTGGGGTCTTGTTCCTGCAGCCACTTACAGGGCACGTCCCTCCTGCCACCTGGGCCTCAGTCTCCTGGCCAATAAAATTCTCCAGGGAGGCAAATTGTGCTAAACAAAACCCTGGCATTTGGAGGGGTTGGGGAGCTTCGTGGCTTTTACCCATGCTCAATTCAAATATGATTTCCAAAACATATTTTAAAGGACTCAAATATTTGTAATAAGCATCAACGTGTAGATTTAGAAATGACACGTGATTTTCACACGTCGGAGCCCACTTGTGTTCACGATTTCCTTAGCAGCACGCAAATATGTTGCCAATTCAAACTTAGAAAATAAATTGAAACGAACTTAGAAAATAAACTGAGTGCCGCTCTTGTCAACTGCCTGCACTGGGGCCCTGGGCTCTGCCGACTTTTGTCTGGACAAAGGGTCTGACAGGCATCAGGCTCTGTCACCACAGGGGGGACAAGAGGATCAAACCAGTGCTTCTTGCGGAATGCCATCTGTGTCTAGCCCGGCGCTGGGGGACAGGGTTGCGGGGGGCTCCCCAGCGGGTCGTGGAACATCTTGAGATCCTAGTCAGAGCAGTGCCACTGACTGGCAGAGATTTGCAGGGTCAGTTCTGGAAGTCACTAGCAGGTCATCTGCAGGAGGTAGGGTCGGCTTTCAGCACCCGAGTGGAGGGAACAGAACTTCCCTGCAGCTGCCGGGAGCCATGGCTCAGACACCCAGGCCTGGGGCCAGAAACAAATACTCATAAGGCCAGGGCACACTTCCAAGGTGCCAGGTGCCATGCAGCCTGCCACCTCCCCCGTGGGAATGCATTGTTTCTCACATCAGCATGAGGAGGCTTAGCCTCCTTTTACAGGTGAGGAAACTGGGGCAGAGATGGTTTACACACCGCCCCGCCCCCCCTCCCCCCCCACACCGCGTCCTGTGGCTCGCGAGCAGTAGTGCTAGGAGTCAAACCCCAAGCCAGAGTGGAGCCCAGGGACCGGCACCTGCCCAGGTGATTCAGGTGATCCACAAAGAAGTCCTTCACTGCTTTGTACAGGGTTCCAGGGCCTGGGATACTGGACTCGGGCGCTAATATTTCTGACCAGCAGTGGTCTTCTCATAAGCATTCCCTTTTTGCTGGCGTTTAATCCATTGGGTGGCTGTGGATGAACAATGTCGGAGAGGGGTCTCTGATGCCTGGCACAGGCAAGACCCTGCTCCTTCCTTCGCTTCCCTTCCCCCATCAGGAAGGGGGGGGCTGGACTTGACGACATCTGGGTGCCCTTCCTGTTCTGACGTCCTGTAACTGACTGGCAGTCTGGGGGACGTGGGAGGGGTCAGGGGTCGGAGTGGGTCCGCCGGCCTCCAGACCCCACAGTCTGAGCTTCCAAGCAGTCGTGGGAGTGGCCACGCGGGCACAAGAAGGGGGTGTGTGGGGTACAGTGACTGCCGGGCAGAGCAGCATCTCAGAGGGAAGAGAGGAAGGAGATGGAGGTACCCTGATGGGGGGGTCCCCCTGTGACGTGGTCCCCATCCAGTTGCACCAGCTGTGACAAAGAGCCACAAGGGAATGTGGTCTGGGAGACTGCAGAGCTCATTTACCTCAGGCTAAAAATAGTGCCTTCTCTGCAGCAGGTGGGTGACTCAGCAAGCCCTGGGAAAGCTCCTGGGCAGAGAAGACATGATGCCTGGAGGCCTTGCTTTCCCCCAAGTGCCAGAACAACAGGAAGGCTGATGGACAGGGGCAGAAACATAGGATATATTTGGCAACTCCTCCTGGGCGAACGGAGTTCTCCCCGCTCCCCTCCCCCAGACTCACTGTTCAAAATGAAATTGCTGTTCCAGGCCCAGTCTTGTGCTAGCTTTCTCCCAGGGCTTAAAGGGTGAGGAGAGCGCGAAGGGTGTGTGCGGGTGGGAGGGTGTTCATCCCCACCTGGCTGGGGGGCGGGGGACGAAATAGGCCAGGCGCCGTCTATACTGTGGTCTGCCTTGGCCTTTGACTCCCACCTTGGCCCCCTGCCCACCTGCCGTGGGACCGCAGGAGAGCTGCTGATGCCCTGGCCGTTCTCTGCCATGCTCTGTGCCCAGGGAAAAGATAAGTGCTCCCTTCTTCCCATCCCAGGCTCTTCAGGAAGGAAGCACAGTCCTGGCCTTCTAGATACATCTCCAGAGGCTCAACGGAAGCTGAGGAATGAGGCAGTTATCTGGAGAATTTGCCCTGCCTCAGGCAGCTCTCTGAGCAGATTGGTGTAATGGCAAGAGGCAGGACCAGCACCAGGAGTCGTTCCTGCCAGTCACTTGGCTGTGTGACCTTGAACAAGTCCATTTTCCTCCCTGGTCTCCAGTTTCTCCTCTGTTTATCCACTTATTTAATCTCTTCCACAAATAGGCCTTAAATGCATACCTGTGCATTCCATGCTAGACACAGGAAAATAACAATGATGGAGGATTTCAAATGTCGAGGGAGTCTCCACACCTCTCCCTATCAAACACTGGCACTATTTCTCCATCCCCTGACTCTGGGATGGCCTTGTAACTTGCTTTGACTAACAGGATGCTACAAAAGTGACATGTGACTTTCGTTCTCACCCTCTTGGAGCCCAGCTGCCACTGGGGAAGCCTAAGCTAGCCTGCCAGAGTGGTCACACAGAAGGGAACTGAGGTGCCCACACCGACAGCCTCGGCCAGCTGCCAGTCATGTGGGTGAGGCCGGGGGGGGCCCCCAGCCCCCAGCAGACTCCCAAACCACCGGCAGCAGAGATAAGCCATCCCAGCCAAGCCTTGCCCAACTCGTCAATCCAGAGAATCGTGAGCCATTGAACGGTTCCAGTTTTAAGCCACTGTTCTGGAGTGTTTGTTACGGAGCAAAAGATAATCAAGGTAATTAGCATTTTGACATATGGACCACTGTCTATGTGCCAGGAGCTATATTAAATGTTTTACATGTATTATCTTTATTTCTCACATCAGCCATGTGAGGCAGGCATTGTTATCTTAATTTCCACTTGACAGATGAAAGCACTGAGGCATGAGAAAGAGAAGGAACTTGACCAAGATGGCAGAACAGGTGAGTGGTGGAGCTGGGGTTGGAGGCCATGCAGGTCAGGCCTCAGAGCCCACACCGTTAGCCCCTACGCTGTGTAGAACAGAACAGCTGTGGTTCTTGCCCTCATGGAGTTGACGGTCTAGGGGGAGACGGGCAGGAAACACACAGAGAAAGGAAAATACAAGCACAAAGAGTGGTAAGTAGTGTGAACAAAGTGGGTGTTATGTTTGGTCCCAGGGAAGCCCTCCACAGAGCGCTGAGGATGGAAGGGGGAGACTCTGAGAGAAATGCAGATTCCTGGGCCTCACTGGCTGGTTGAGGGCCCGGCCATCTTTTTTTTTTTTTTTTTAATGTGCCCCCTGGGTGATTTTTCTTATCAGAGAAATTTGAGAAACACAGTTCAGTGGAATCACCTGAGGAGATTAAGAAACATAGCTGCCCAGCCCGCATCCTGAGATTATGACTCAGTTGGTCTAGAGTGAGCCCAGAAATCAGTATTTTTAAAAGCTCCTAGGGTGATTCTAATGTATAGCACAGGATTAGAACTGATTCCAGAAGATTCTACAAGGTCCTAGACTGTTTTTCTATATCTCTTTATAAGGTAATCCCAGGATTACCTGGTGCTTATTAAACTGTTCTTTTAGTGATTTAATACTGTGGAGGGGGGGCCTGAACTGAGCCTGAGGTAAACCCTTGCTCAGGGACTCGCCCCTGATTGAATGGACCCCTCCTCACGGACCCCCTTGCCAGATAACTTTCCCAGGGCTCCTGCAGGGGCTCCCCATGGCTTCCAAGTCCCCTTTAACTTTGATTTGTTTTAACGTGGAGCATTCCTTTAATGGCTGAGAGAAGTTGCTTACCTCCCACAAACATTTGCCCTTCTGTAGGCTAGCCAGACAGCCCCTTGGTTTTTTGTTTATTTGTTTTTTAAAGATATATTTATTTATTTTAGAGAGAGAGAGAAAGACCTCGGGCAGGAAGGGCAGAGGGAGAGAGAATCCCCAAGCAGACACCCTGCTGAGCATGGAGCCTGATGTGGGGCTCCATCCCAGGACCCTGAGATCATGACCTGAGCCGAAATCAAGAGTCTGACAGTTAACCAACTGAGCCACCCAGGGGCCCTGGCAGCCCCTTGGTTTTATTCTCTCTTTCTGACGTCCCAGCTCAGGGACCTCTGGGGCATAGATTCCCCACTGTGAGAAGGATGGCATCTGTGGTATGGCCACGAGAGGAGATGTGTTGGTACATAGACAGTTTCTTGTCTGGTTTCTTACTCTTCTTCCAAAGGAGGCCGGAAAACCACTGGAGGTTGCTCCTGCTTGATTCAGACCAAAGAGTATGAAAGAATCTGCTCTTGGCTTGGGGCCTGCCAGGCTCGGGCCTGGAGAAAGCTCCTGGAGGCGAGGGCAGAGAGGGACCAGAAGAGGCCTAGCCTAGCTGCAGCCCTGGGGAGCATGCCACACGGCCCGGGCGAGCAGAGGTGGTGTGCTGGCAACACAGGTGTGAGCTCTGGCACCCGGGAGCCTCGATTCCTCGTTCTGCAGTGTGGGTTGTGCTCGCAGTGCGGGGGAGGGGGAACAAGAACTCAGGGTTCACAGCAGGGCCTGGGCACGGTAGGCACTCTCTAACGGGGTTTTCGTTCCTCTTCTTTGGGACAGATACAGAAATGCACTTGACACTCTTGAGGAAGACAGAGCCTGTTGGGATAGACCCCAGGAAATGTCCTGTAGGGGCTGGGACAGACCCCAGGGACCGTGGCCCATCCCTGGAGGCCCCAGATCTCCCAAGAGACTCCAAGAGCAGAGAGGTATGCCCTGCCCGCCTGGCCTCACACTCAGAGGGCTCTCTGGGCGGCCCTGTGGGGCACAGCCTGCACTTCCAGGGGGCAGATGGCCGCCCAGGGAAGGTGCTGACGGAGAGAAGGGGTGAGGCCTGAGCCGTGAGGAAGGAATGATGAGAATGAGGCTGTGACTCATTCTCAGGCTCCGGCTCTCAGAAAGAAAGGATCTGCTTGGGGGTGTGGCTGGGAGGGAGCCAGGCCAGAGGGCGTAGGAAAAAACAGGGTGCTCCAAGACCTCTTAACTCAGGGAGAAATCATCCCGGGAAGGGGCCAGTTTAAAAACACAACTGCACTGGTGGTCTCTGCTTTCTTCTGACCCATCCTTCCAACTGGAAGCGTGATGGGAGGCCCCACCGGCCAGGTCAGGCAGGACACCCTTCCTGAGCCCTGGGTGAGACCTGCGGTGGGCACCACCCCGGGAGGCAGACAGAGCCAGGGTTTTGCCACCATGTCTTGTTCTCTTGACCCCCTACTCTCCTCCCCAGCCGCCCCCTCCTCACCAAGCCAACTAGGGACTGTTACCAGGACAACTTCTTCTATATGGCACAAATAGTTTTAAATAGTGCAGAGGTAGGGGTGCCTGGGTGGGTCATAGGGTTGAGCTGCCGACTCTTGGTGTCAGCTCAGGTCGTGATCCTGGTGTCCTGGGATCGGGCTCCATCCACATCAGGCTCCATGCTCAGCATGGAGTCTGCTTGAGGATTCTCTCTCCCTCTCCTTCTACCCCTCCCCCCACTTGTGCACTTGTGTGTGCATGCACGCTCTCTAAAATAAATAAATAAATTTTAAAATTAAATAAATAAATAGATAGATAGTGCTATGGGCCAGTAGCCGTGGCCCTGGGTATCAATTTGTATGTGTTAATCTGCATGGGGGTAGGTTAGGACTCTGAGGAGGAAATTTGGTGAGTAGTAGGGGTGGGGCAGGGAGAGAAGCAAGGCGCCCAAGTCTGACCTTCTATATCACTAAAATTTTGGTTGGATGTAATAGAAAACACAATGTTTTGCTTAATGCAAAACCAGAATGTATTGGCCTTGGAAATGAAGTGCAAGGGAGCATGGTTGGCTTCAGACAAGGCTTCATTAGGAACTCTAAACAATGTCATCAAGGCCTGCTGTTCCCTGTTGTCTTTGGGCTCAGCTCTTCTCCAGGTAACAGCTCAAGCCTGGGCAGGTTCCACACCTGGGGGCAAGATGGCTTCAGAAGCTCCAAGCCTCTCACCCTCTCCTCAGGTCAAAGAACCAGTCGGCTTCTCTGAGAGCCCAAAATTCTGGAACTGAGTTTCATTGGCTCTGATTGGCCTGACCTTGGTCGTATGCCCATCCCTTAATCAATGACAGCCAAGGGGATGGCGTATCCTAAGGTGGGGTGGATCTGTGTAGGACAGGGATCCACAGAGGGAGCTTGGTCGTGGTGGGGTTGGGGGCCGTTTCTCTGGAGTCATAACCTGAGTAGAGTTACTGTGAGTGAGTGAATGGAAACAGGCTGAGAAGAAACACTGACTCCTTACTCTCTGTAGAGAGAAACCCCAGGGTTTCTCTGGGGCCTGGGCTGCAAACTGAGAGAGGGGTCTTCTGCCTATTTCGGCTCAGAGCACAGAACGGCGTTGCGCTGGGGAGGACCAAGGGCCTGCCACGTCGGCCAGCTCCAGGGGTTCTAGCCTTCTCAGGGAAGCAGGGACCTCACGGAGTACCCCAGGCAGTGAGAGAGACGAGGTCCCTGCCTTAGTTGTCCGGTACCTAGCAGACAACAAGGAAGTCAGCAGACTGGCTGTGGGCACCCATGTGACATCCAAGGAACTTGCAGAGATGATGGGGGATGGGGTGGCAAGTATACTGGGGTCCCCTGTGGGAGAAAAGGGCGGCGTCCTTGGTATGTGTACCTTTGCTGGCTATGACCCTTCAGTCTCGGGGTCAAAAGATTTGGATTCTGCTCATTGCCAGACTGTTTGTTAGCCTATGGCCTTGGGCAAGGCCTTCTCTCTTTCTTGGCCTCAGTTTACTCCTCCGTAAAATAGGAGTGTTATCAACCACCTCAAGAGTTGACATGGAAATCAGGTGAGCCAGGGCAGATGAAATGGGGAAAGGCTGAAGTGTGCCTGTTAACCCTCTTTAACCTGATTGCTGGAGGCCTGAGGGGGACGGGGGCCCGAACGTTTGTGCCTGGAGGCATTCTCATCAAGAGGAAAAGCCGAGAAGAACAAACCCTACGTGTGCCCAGGGGAAGCTGGTGGCCCCAGAGACCCTGGGGGCCAGGCTGCCAGCCAGGGATGTGGGCGGCTCTCTGGGCCACTCCCCTTCCCTGCCACTGAGTCAGAGGAAGGGACTCAGGCTGGGCATCAGCCGGGCAGGTTTTACCAGTTGTTGACCGGAGAAGGGAGGACTCGAGAGAGAAGGAAAAGCGAACACAAACAACCTCCTCCCACGGGCCCCAGCACAGATGCCAATCTTCGTCTTCAGCACTGGGGGAGTGTGCATGGGCCCCAATCTGCACTTCCTCCTGGCCTCTCCCCAAAGCCCAACAGCGGGGCCCTCTGGGTGGGGATTGCATGTTTCCCAGGATGCAGCTGGTCACAGGGACCCAGCCCTCTTCCCGCCCTGACCACCCACTCTCCAAGGCCTGGGTTCCCTCTGTACTCCTCCTGATCTGGTGTCCACACCACCTCGCTCCCGTGCCAGAGCCTGGCCTGCTAGATTCAGCCTCTTGGAGAGCTGACAGGTGGAAATGTCTTCTCTCTGCCATGCTTGACCTTTCAGTCCACCTATGAATCAGCTGGTATTGGATGGAAACACTTCTTTCCCATATTTGCCCCAGGCTGGGCAGCTTGCTCTTCCTTGCCGAGGAAAGGCCATTCTGTTTGGCCAGTACTGGAGGCCCCCAGGGGTCTCAGACCGTGTCCACAGAGAATAGTCATTACAGTGGGAAAGTCATGGGTGTGGAGTCAGACTGGATTGTAGCACCTGTGCTGGTCAGCTATGCAATTTTGGACAAGCTAATTTACTTCTCTGAGCCTCAATTTCCTTATCTGGAAACAGTATGGTCATGCCTTACAGGTGGCTGTGAGGACTGGAGATAAGAAGTGCAAAGCTCCTAGCAGGGGTCAATAGATGAACCTTCCTGTCCTTGCACACCTTATCACGTATTACTTTCATGTTTCATTCCCTTCTCTACCCAAAATGATCAGCTTGTTTGCTCAGCAATCATGTGTCGAGAGTCTACTTTGCACCAGGGACAATTATCTTTATCTCCATGGCCTTGGGAAATTGCCAGGAGCTCATTTGATTCAAGAGGCCACGGTGGCTTGGAGAGAGTAAGAGTTAGAAGGCTACCAGGGGGTAGAGCCAGGAGTTGATGTTGGGTCTTCAAGAACTTATGGTAACCACATTCCACGGGTTTCCATGGACTGTTGCTCTGCCTGGAATGTCCTCCCACCTCGTCTCCTTTCCGGATGCAATCAGTCATTCAAGTTCTCATTCCTTCCATCGCCTCCATGACACCTTCTGATCAGTGAGGACACTTGTGGTTGCACGTGATAAGAAATTTCATCCCAAGCAGGCTTAAGGAAAAAAAAAATGGAAGTTTTTGCTTCAAGTAACCCAAAAGTCCAGGTGACCTTATTTAAGGGAAGGTTAACTAATAGCTCAACTAATGTCTGTATTTTCCTTCTCTCTGGATCTTGGCTCTGCCTTCTTTCCTGACAGTGGAGTGCCCAGCCCCCCACGGTAATAAAAGTGCACAGCAGTTCCAGCGCTCACGTTCTTGCAAGTTTCAGGCAGAGTGAGAGGATGAATCTTAATTTCTCCAAGGCTCAAACTTAGTCTCAAAATCGAGACACATGATCTCTGATCATCTTGAGATGGGTCAGGTGCCCATTCCTGAACCAGTCTTATATCCCGGGGGTCAGAGTCCGCGGCTTAGCTTAGACCTAAATCACATGACTCTCTGGAGATGCTACCCTCTGGAGGGAAAGTGAGCTGTGCTCACCAGGAGACAGGAGAGGGGATGCTGATGGCAAAACCACAGATCTCCACAAGCTATTGTTACTTTTCCCCTTTTCTGAATTCCTGCATTCCTGTTTTGCTTTTTTTTAAAAAAACTTATTTATTTATTTGAGAGAGAGGGGGCAGGGAGGAGCAGAGGCAGAGGGAGAGGGACAGAGAATCCCAAGAAGACTCCCTGCTGAGTGTGGAGCCCAACGCGGGGCTCAATCCCAAGACCCCAAGATCACGACCTGAGTCGGACGCTCAACCAACTGAGCCACCTGGGCGCCCCAATGTTCCCGTTTTTCTGCTGGACATCTCTGGTGGGCAGCAAACTCCTTGAGGCCAAGGCCCCACTGTGTGACCCTGAGCTCTTAGGAAAGCCCCTGGAAGAGAATGGGTGCCAACGACATACTTTCAATTGACTAAAGTGTTTGTTCAGAACTTGTTGCATCTAGTCCCCTGCCAGTTGTATCAGGATTTACCTGAGGAAAAGAGAAACACTCTAGCCATTTTAAGGAGGAGGGGGTTTATGACTGGGTATTACATGACGTACAGAATCACTGGGAAGGTTGAAGCTCTAGGCTGAGCTTTTAGGAAGGACCCTGTAGGTCACACTGAGGAACTGGGCCACCCATCAGAAGACACCGCAGTCACGAAAACTTTCTTCTACCAGCTCCAGCACCACCGTGTGCCTGACGTGATCCAGGCACACTGGTGCCCATGTCCGGCCTCTCAACACCCACCAAGTCGGCCACTGGACCCTTGAGTTTTGCTGACCCCACTGAGGTAAAAGCAGGCTTGACAGCAAAAGGAGAAATAGTTAGAAGTTTGGCCCCCACCATCTTTCCACTTTCACATCTCATGTGAGTCATGTAGTCAGACCTGAATCGTATCTGGAATCTAGGAGAAATGCAGTTGTGTTTTTAAAACAGAGTATTTTGTAGAGCAATTTTAGCAAAGTTGAGCAGGAAGTACAGAGTTCCCGTAGAGTCCCTGGCTCCACACGGGCGCAGCCTCGTCCCCCCTTAGCTTCCCCCACAGGGTTGGGACACTTGTTACAATTGATGCACCTACACGGACACATCATGGTCATCCGTGGTCCCTATTTACATTCGAGTTCACTCTTGGTGCTGCACATTCTATGACTTTTGACAAATGCATAATGACATGTACCTACCAATATAGTATCATACAGAGTATTTTCACTGCCCTAAAAATCCTTTATACTCTGCTTGTTCATCCCTCCCTCACCACTAACCTCTGGCAATCACTGATCTTTTTTTCTTCTCCCAGAACTTTAGTATTTTCATCCTGGAGAATCCACGTTTTGAGAGACTTGATTTAGGACAAGGTAGGTAAGGGAACAGACCCAAAGCCACTATATCTTAGCTCAGCTGCTTCCTAGCTGTGTGACCTTGAGTAAGTTACTTCACCCTCTGTGCCCTTGGATGCTCTTTTCTATTAACAGTCCTTCCTCATAAGATTGATATGAGCAGTTAGTGAAATAATTCACATAAAGTGCTTGACAGTATCTGGCACGTGGTAAAAACTCAACGAATGTTTGCTTCTTAGTGATTAACTCAAAGCAGCCATATCCTGGATACAATTTCTTTTCTTTTTTTTTTTAAAGATTTTATTTATTTATTTGAGAGAGAGAATGAGAGATAGAGAGCACGAGAGGGAAGCGGGTCAGAGGGAGAAGCAGACTCCCTGCTGAGCAGGGAGCCCGATGCCGGACTCCATCCCGGGACTCCAGGATCATGACCTGAGCCGAAGGCAGTCGCTTAACCAACTGAGCCACCCAGGTGCCCCCTGGATATAATTTCTGTGAAGGGGATTTTTATTTATTTATTTGAGAGAGCGAGAAACAGCATGAGAGGCGAGATGGCCAGAGGGAGAAGCAGACTCCCCGCCGAGCCGGGAGCCCGACGTGGGACCCGATCCCGGGACTCCAGGACCACGACCCGAGCCGAAGGCAGTCGCCCAACCAACTGAGCCACCCAGGCGCCCCTTCCCTCTCAACTTTTGATTTTGGAAAATTTCAACCTACAGAAAAATGGAAAGAGGAATACAATGAGCACCTGTACCCCTTTCACCTAGATTCATCAACCGTCAACACTTTGCCACATCTGTTTTCTTTCCCTCTCTCTTTCAGGAAGTGAGCTGCAAGCTTGATGACAATTTACCTCTGACCAGATGAGCTATTATCTCAGAAAAACAAAAACACTCTCCTCCACAACTGTTATCACACTCAATAAATTTAAGTTGATGCAATAATATTACCTCATAAATATACCTCCTCCTGAGGTCCCCCCAGCTCAGTGCCCACCCCAGGCCCTGCCTCTGACCCTATCTGTGCAGATGCTAAAAAGGGCTAATCTTTGAGCCTTCCTTGGGATAGGGTCTGTATGTCTTGGCAAGTTCTCAGCCTAAGCATCTGTTTCTGACTGGGGGTAGGAGTGAAACACCAAGGGGTAGACTGTGTGAGGGGCCAGGGCCATGCTCCATGGACACCAGGCCCCAAACACTGACATGAAGCGACCTCTAGAAGCCATCAAGTTCAACCCCAATCTCCCCGAAGAGGAGACTGAGGCCCCAGAGTAATGAAATGACCTGTCCAAGGGCTCATGAATTCAAAACGCCTGCCGGGGGTGGGGGTGGAGGTGGGTTAGACTGGCTGCCTAGGAAGGTCTCGTGGGGGAGCCATGAGTGGAGAATGGACACAGGCCGTGAACATACCCCCATGTGTCAGGGTCTGCTCCTCAGGTCCCAGAAGCAGAAACTAGGTTTGTTGAGGACACCCAGAGGTGACTGCCACCTTGGACTTAGCTGATATTAGCCAAATTCTGGAGACCAGAGTCTAAACCAGAGTCCCTCATATGAATGGCGTTGGCAAGGGAAGAGTCCAGTGAATCCATCTCGTCATTCCCTGGAGGCTGCTTGGCACACCTTCCTTCCAGGAGGCATAGTGCCACCTTTTTGTTCTTTGAATTCATTTCCTGTCCCCCCTGCAGACCAGTGCCTCTCCCTTATCCCCTCTGACCCATTCTTTCTCAGAAGGGACACTGCACAATTTGTTAGCCTGTGCCCTCGATGTTCATCCATCACATCATTTCTGACATCTCATCCAGATTGCCTTGTTTAGAGTCTAGGTGTTCCCAAACCATTTCAAACATATAATCCCAATAGTCTCTGGGATTGGAGTGTTTCCAAAGATTCATACAATCATTCAACCAAGTATTTGGGGATCACTCATTAAATGCCAGGCTCCAGGGAGACAATAGTGAGCAAGATGATGGAAGACCCTTATCAGGAAAGTGATGTTACCAAATACTCAGCTTATATACAGGACTGTAGCTGGGGCTGGAGAGGGGCTATGGTGGGGGCTGGGGACCAGTGAGGGCCCTGTTGCTCTGAGCCCCTCAGAGGCCCTGGTGGCCAGATTAGGGTGCTGGCCACGGGGTTAAAGAGAAGTGAACAGATCTGAGGAGACAATGTCAAGGGGCTTTATTGGTGGGCTGAGGCAGCACCGCATACTGCTTAAGAGCTGCTTAAGAGCACAAGCTCTGGGACCTGACCCTCCCACTATCTGGCAAGGTATGTAGCCTCTCCTGGCCTCAGTTTCCTTGTCTGTAAAATGGTGATAATAACTTTACATCATAGGATTATAGGTTGAGGAGACTGGGCAAGTATAGTCTAGCTTGGTGGAAACCAGGTGCTGCTCCTGAGCTGGGAAGTGCAGGAGCATGTGGGATTGGTGTGCAAGATGCTCTCATCCCATTTGGGATTCTTGATTCTAAGGACCCTGTGTAAGGCACCTAACCAGAGCTGCTCAGCAGGCGGTTGGATGTTGGGTCCCAGGCTCCAGAGAAAAATCTGTGCTGGATTTTCCATTTCATTTAGACTTCTTCTGATTCATTCTTTTAAATTTAGGCTGTATGGGTCACAGCGTTCATGCATGGCTCACAGGCAGTGATGGACTTGGGGCTAGAACTCAGTCTCCTTTATCGGAAATCCTTCTGCTTCAATCAGGCTGTGCCCTCTACTCCAAGAGTCAATAGCTTCTATGTATCAACTCTTGCTATTATCAGGTACTATGCTGAGCATGTACCTGGATCCTCTCCTTTGGACCTCATGACTCTCCGAGATAGCTATTATTAGAGAGGAAGAAGCAGAGGGGAGCTTCAGAAAGTTAAATGTGTTGCCTAGGATCACGGTGTAAATGGCCGAGGGTCTGTCCAGCTTCCATGCCCACTCTCAGAACTTATATTCTAGGGCAGCTCTGTCCAGTAGAATTTTCTGTGATGATGGAATGTTATATTTGCCCTGTTCAATATGGTAGCCATGAACCACATATGCAGATGAGGAACCAAATTTTTAATCTTATTCTATTTAAAATAATTTAAATTTAATAGCCACATGTGGGTAGTGGCTACTGTGTTGGACAGCACTGTCCCAGTCCTTCCAGAAGGTCAAGAAAGACCTAGAACTTCTCCTCATGTCTTGTTGCAGTTTAATGGTTCATAGTTAGGGACAGGATCCTTCTTATGCAAAACGTGGTTTCTGCCACAGGCTACTGAGCTCCTCACAATAGTCAGGCATGCTAGCCCTCGAGGGTTAAAGAGATATTTCCTGCTGCCCACAGTGTTGAGAGGCACCAGATGGGAAAGTTGGATGGTGTGGGAGGTGTGAAGGCCCCTGGTGGCTTCTGCGACGGGGAAAGGAAATGCCCTTTTGTGGCATCCTGGAAGGCCAGCCCCCATCCCTCCCCGCCCCCCCGCCCGGGGCTGGGAGACAAGGAGCACCGAAGACTTCCCGGGATGGCCGGCCCACAGTAGGGACCACCCCTGGGGCATAGTCGCTGGAAGCGAAGGGAGCGTTGAAGAGAGGACCAGAGCAGGCTGGATGGGGCAGCAGGGGCAGCAGGGGCAGCAGGTGAGGAGGTGACGGGACGGTGCAGATGGTCTGGCTGAGGAGGAGGGGAGGAGCGGCAGGGGCTGTCGGCAGAGGGATGAGGGGCGCTGTGCAGACAGTGGGGACCAAACAGGCTTGGGCAGAAGCAGCGCCCATGATCCCTTGCCCATCTGGAAGTAAAGACCCTTCGTGTAAACCAGTTGCTTGTGCCCTGCCACCGTCAGCAACAGCCTCATAAACCTAAGTAAACAGAGGCCAAGAAGAGGCTTGTTGCTGCGTCAGCAGCACCTTCTGTGGTTGCAACAGTGCCTTAGTTACCCTCCTTCCCCCAGCAGGATGATTTTCTAATTACATCCAGTCAGGGACGTCAAGTGTGTTTCCCACTGCATTTCATTTCCGGGCCTGTTGAATGCAGAATTAATTTTTAATCGCCCTGGAAGTGTTGAGTTTAATTACTCAGATTGAAAATGACAAGGAGAACAGGATTCAGGGGTAACTTTTTGGGGTGCTTGTTGGGAATGGGGAGCAGATATCTTTTCAGAAGCCTGTTGAAGGGCATGTCTTGGCTGTGCAGCAGGCCCACAGTATGCCCAGCTCAGCAGTAGACAGGGTCAGAGAGGAAGCAGAAAATGTGGTCACCGGAGAAGCCCAGGCTTCGGCTGGACAGAGTCTTACCCAAGCACACAAATCAGAAGAAGGACCCAGTCCAAGACCTTCTGTCCTCAAGGTCTCAATGGTAGAGTGAAGGCTGTTCATCAGTTCACTCAACCCACTGCTCTTTGGGCTATGTCACCATGTCCATCCAAGTCCAAAAGTCAATCACTAGTCTTCATTGTATAGTTTCTACGTGGCAGCTGGGAGTAAACACGGTTGCCCCCGACGGCCGTTCCCCTTTCCTGTTTGGACGTGGGTAATCTTGCCTCTGCCACATGGCCAGGTGCCTGACTATGTGGTCAGTTGGGGGCCATTCCCCATTTTCCTTACAGAGGTTGCTGTAGGTGTGGGCATGTGATGCCATCTTGGCCAATGAATTGTGGGAAAAAGTCAAGGGGTGGGTTCTGGAAAAGGTCTTTTTTTAGTTCTCAAAGTGAGACACACAGGAGATGCCCCTTTTCTCTACTAGGTATTGTTGTATCTTGGTGTGAGGATTTGAGGTCTGGGACTGGGTGGCAGCCATAGTTTCACCGTGAGGAGATCCCCTTGAGAATGTGGCTGACATTCTGAAGATGGTAGAGCCTGAAGAGCCTGGGTCCTCGGTTACGCCCCTGATTGAACCAATCCTGGAACACCCTATCAAGACCCTTTTGTGAGGTGAGGTAATAAATTCTATGTGGCTGTAGTCATCTTGAGTAAAGGTTTCTGTTTCTTGTAGCCCAGGGCATCTTAAGTGAGACCCAGACACTGTGCCAGTGCTTCACATCCATTGCTTATGTGTTGCAGAAACAAATACAAATTAAGACCTGGGTCCTGGGCGCCTGGGTGGCTCAGTCGTTAAGCGTCTGCCTTCGGCTCAGGTCATGGTCCCAGGTCCTGGGATCAAGCCCCACATCAGGCTCCCTGCTCCGCGGGAAGCCTGCTTCTCCCTCTCCCACTCCCCCTGTTTGTGTTCCCTCTCTCGCTGTGTCTCTCTCTGTCAAGTAAATAAATAAAATCTTTTTTAAAAAGTCTTAAAAAAAAAAAAAGACTTGGGTCCTGCTCTCAAGGGGCTACAGTAGAATGGTAGAAAATGGGGTGTAGTGGGTGTGCTGAGCTGAGGGTGACCAACTGCACCAGGAGGATTCAGGGAAGGCTTCTTGGAGGAGGTGATATTTAAAGGAAATCTTAAAGGAAAAAAAGTTAGGCAGCAAAGGAGGTGGAAGGGGCATTTCAGGCCAGAGATCACCATGAACTGAGGACAAGCTGTGATAGCCTGGGGCCTCCTGAGGACCCCACTGGAGTGACCCTGCAGTCTTGTCTGGGCTGGGGCCAGGGAGAGGCAGGGGAGGCATCTGAGGCACTTCCACAAGCCTGATGGCGAGCACCTACTTTGATACGGTGTCCTAGGCATCTCACCTTGCCCTGAAGGTGTCGGTGCTGGAGGAGTGGGCAAGGGACAGATCTGGGAGGGCTCCTAGCAGCTCTGTCCTGGTAGTGATCAGCAGCCTTCGAAGGGTGTCCAGGATTTTCGAGACATCTCCTTGGCCAGAGTATGAAGCGGCACTTGCAAGGAAGTGAGGTGGAAATGGGGCAGGTCAGCAAACTAGGCTTTTGGGGGTGGGGCACAGAGAAGTCAGCGGGGACTAGAAAAGCGACCCATGCAGCAGGCTGTGGCAGTGTCCACTGCTGACTTCAGAGGCCTGTGGGGGTGGCCTGGCCTGGCGTTTAACCACAGCCGCACAGTGGTTCCGGCCCTAGGTCACGGGGAGCCACAGAGACTGGACGGTGCCAAACAGAGTCCTGGAGGGCTGGGACCAGGTCTGCAGTGTTTTCTGTGTTCCCTGTGGCTTCGACATCTGTGGTTTCCACTCCTGGTCTTCGATCCCTGCTCCTGGCCCTCCCTGCACCCACCTACGGACAGTGGGGAGGACAGTCCGCCAGGCCTGAGGCCGCGGGAGGGCAGAGTCATGGCTGTTGAGGTTCACCGTGCCAGGCACGGGGGCCAAACCTTGCATATCCATCCCCACTTTATCCTCCCAACGTCCCATGAGGTGGGGTGTTGTCTCTGGTGCTCTTCGGGTCTGTTGAGGACGTTCTATGTGCCCAACGCTGGAGATACAGCATTGACTTTACAGACTTGCCCTCCTGAGCTTTCATTCTGTTGCAAGCCGGTGTCAGAGAAACATGTCAGCCCGGCCTCCACAGACTCGAGCACAGGTAGGCTTTTGTAACTAAGACAGCAAAGGGTCCATCTTAGGCATAATGGGAACCTAGGAGCTTAGGTGAAGTCATTGAGAATCTTCTCCTCTAAGGGTCTCTCGTTGCTGCCTCTTTTTTTTTTTTCCTTTGCTTTGTTGTTTTTTTTTTTTTTCTCTCAGGCAGGGTCTTCGTGTGCAGTGACAACATAGCCACAAGCAGCCCTGGGCTTGCACCCCAACCACTGAAAAGAGAGCCTTTCTTTCTTAGCGGGTCCAGCAAAAATCCTCAGCCTAATTCTCACTGGCTGGATTTAGTCGCACGTACTTATCCCTGAGCTCATCACTAAGGCTGGGAGAACAAGATGCTCTAATTGGCAGGGCCTGGGGTGTGTGCTCACCCCTGCGGCTGGCAAGTGAGGGCATTGCCAGGAGAACCACAGGAAGGGAGAAGAGTGGTTTCCCTGGGGAAATCATGGCGCCGGAGGAAAAGAGAATCGTTCGCCCCCCACCACAGGAGGGGAAACTGAGGTTAAGAGAAAACAAATGATGGGGTGTCTGGGTGGGCTCAGTCGTTAAGCGTCTGCCTTCAGCTCAGGTCATGGTCCCAGGGTCCTGGGATCACGCCCCGCATCGGTCTCCCTGCTACACGGGAAGCCTGTTTCTCCCTCTCCCACTCCCCCTGCTTGTGTTCCCTCTGTCGCTGTCTCTCTCTCTGTGTCAAATAAATAAATAAAATCTTTTAAAAAAAAGAGAGAGAGAAAGCAAATGACTCGCCCAAGAAAGCAACTGGTGTATATCTCATCCAGAATTTGAACTCAGGTCTCTTTGACTGCAGCACCTGAGCTCTGAACCCCGATCCTCCATTCTTTCCAGGGCCTTCTGTGGGGCAGAGGCAGTGTATGACAGTAGGGAGAGGGGCTCTGGAGTCGGTCGGACCCGGGTCAAATCCTGGCTCTGCCATTATGTAAGTAAACTCTTTGGGTCTCAGTTTCCACCTTTGTGAAATGGGTTTAACGACACTTACCTCACAGAGTTGTTGGGAGGATTATGTGAGTCAAAGGACATGAAATTCCTTGGAAGAGAGCCTAGCTCATGCTCAGTGGAAACTGAATGAATTTTAAAAAATAAATCATATGGTAGGAGCTAAAGAAAAATTTTAATGGCTGAAAGGATGACACCTCTGAGCTTCCAGATCCCTTCAGGCTCCCTCAGCTGTTAGACACTTCCCTGAATCTCCTCGGTACCAGGGCAGGCAGAAGGGGAAAGCAGGAGCGAAAGGAAGTCGGGGAGAGTGGGAGGGCTTCTCTTCCTACCACGAGAATAAGACCCAATTTCTGGTCTACCAATGTCAAGGGAAACGGAAATCCTGCTCCAGGGCCGGAGGGAGGCCCCCACCCGATCCGCACAGTTGGGGGGGTTGGGGATGTGCTTTCCCATGGGGAGGATGGGAGGTGGGAGCTCCTCCTTCCTCCCTGTGTTCTGCTCCTCTGATCTCCCAGCCGGGTCCTCTCAAGAGAAGAGGCCACTGGAAAGTCTCAGGAGTGTAGAGGCGTGGGTCCCTGCGTGAACCCTCTTGGGGACATCCTAATCCTGATGCCTGATCACGCGCCTCCTCCCCCAGCCTTACCTTCGCAGCGAGCTGAGGTCTCTGAGCAGAGAACGTTAGTTAGCATGGAGGCTACAAGGATAGGCTCTCAAGTTTGGATGGTTCAGGTTCAAATCCTCCTGTTCCTCTTGTGCAGTAACAATATGGCCCGTGGGGAACACCATTCGTTGTTCATGTCCTACACCCCACTGCCATCATCCCTGAGTGGGTCTTGGTACACACGTATCCCACCCACCCACCCACCCACCCACAGCGCGCGCGCACCCCCACACCACACGCCACATACCACACACACCCCCTTCCTTGGAGTGACAGTGTGCCCAGCCCCCGGCAATGGATTTTGACTGGTCTAAGCCAAGGACTGGCAAACTACAACCTGAGGGCCAAATCTGGCTGCCTCCTGGTTTGGTTTGGCGCATGAGCGAAAACGGTTTTTGAAAAAAAATCAAAGAAGAATATTTTGTGACATATGAAAGTGACGTGACATCCGAGTGTCAGTGTCCATAAAGTTCGGTCGGAGCGCAGTCCTACCCATTTGCTGCTGTGTCTGTGGCTGATTTCACACCCCCAGGGAGACTGGAGTAGTTGCAGCAGAGACCTCGTGGCCCCCGAAGTCCAAACTACTTCCTCTCTAGCCCTCGTTAGAAAATGGTGCTGATCCCTGGTGTGAGCCCATCATGATAATCCCGCTCCCTTTTCCCCAGCCTTTCTTGTGGCTAAAGTGGCCACATGCTCCCATTCTTTCCAGGGAACTAAGCAGAAATCTGCTGGGGAGATTTGTATAAAAGCATTGCGTTTCTGAGGGAAGCGAGTAGAAACGGCCGGGACCTCCCCTTCTTCCCACTTTCTGCCTGAGGCGGGGGTGTGCTGCCTGGAGCCCACACAGCCCTTCTCTTTCAGAACTCATTTCCTGCCAAGCTACAGGAAACAGAAGGTCACTAGTCCAGTGGAGGGTGCTGGCTGGGGTCCAAGCAGCAGGGAGATCCACCCTGGCCATCTGCCCAGGAGCTTGTGCTGCTTCTCACCTAGACCAGATTTGGGCCCAGAGGGGCGACCAGTGACCTGGGCTGGACTGAAGAAGGGTCAGCCCTTCCCAAGGACTGGTCTGCGTGTAGCAATATCAACGTGTGGAGCTGAACGATGGACCAAGGCTCCTCTCTGTTGAACCCTGGTGCTCAGTATTTCCCTGAGTCTGTTCCCCTCCCCTCCTACCTCCTCCACAGTAGCTGAAAGAGAATAGGTAATTAAAAAAAAAAAAAAAGTTGGATGGCTGAGTGGATGGTTGAGGGATGGAGGGAAGGAAGGAAGAAGGAAGGAAGAATATGGTTAGGGGGAGGTCTCCACACACATGAGCTGACAGCCGCCCTATGAGGTCACAAGCTAGGTATTGTTCTGCCCATTTAAGAGAGGAGGAAACTGAGGCTCTCTAAGACTAATTGGCTTTCACAGGATCACGAGAGTGGAGTGAAGCAGGGACCCCAACACCAGAGCGGGTCCAAATCTCTGAGCATGATCCCCTCCTGTCTCATCTCCCTAGATTATCAGCTCCAGGCCATACTAGGACCTCTATCCATGGACACAGGCAAAGAACCTGCCGTCACCTCAACAAAGCATGAAAGGAACTTTCATGATGTGGGTCTGGGCAGCTGCAGGCACGGCTTCTTGTCCACACCCCCCAGTTCTGCTCTTGGGGCCTCCAGGAACACATCACTTCCTAGCGGATGCTCAGTACATATTTGCAGAATGAATGAGTTGCTTGTATCAGCTCAAATTCCTCAACAAGAAGTCATAGGCTGCAAAATCCTGGCAAAGCAGGTAAAATTGACATCGTGTTTCCCTGCTTTTGCTGTGGATTGGAGTGTGCGTTCCTGGAGCAGAATAAGCTTTTTGCCACGTTGTACAGGCAAACGGTAATCACCGCCGTGATCGGATAGGAACATTTAAGCCGTGCGCTTGCTAGCGTGCCCCTCAGTACACCAGGCACGGGAGGTAAACTGTCTCATTTAAACTTCCCGACGGCCCGATGAGGTGGACGTTATTGCCATCCTCATTTATGGCGGAGGAATCTGAAGCTCAGAGAAGTTGATCAGCTTGACCAGGGCCACACAGTTCGTAGGCGGCATAGTCTGATTTTATACCCAGGTCTTTCACCTCCATGAAGAAGAGAGGAGCAGGCAGGCGAGAGGGGGATGGGATGGGCCCAGAGGACGAAGCCTCCCCCGTAGTCTGTAAGGAAGATGGCTGAGTCAGGGCCCTGGCAGGGAAGAGAGAGCTGCTCACACGAGCGCAAGTCGGCAGGCTTGCGGGCGGGGGGGGGCTGCTGCCCACAGGACGCGTGGGGTCAGGCTCAGCCCTAGCGTGCTCACTAGCAAACAGAACCGTTTGCGTGTGCTGGGGGTGGGAGCGGTGGGTCGGGGGCGGGGCTGGCCTGATGGTGACTCTCCCCCCATGAGCTTCTCCTGGAGGTGCTCGTGATTCATTTACCCAGTCAGCTGGGCCTCTATCAGGGTGCGACTCGTAGTAAACAAGCCACGACATGCCATCAGGCAAGAGAGAGATGGGAAGGGCAGGTGGCGCAAAGGGCAGCCCTCGGTCTCCTGCCAGACCCGGGTCTCATCCTGGGCCTGCCGTGCTGGGCTCCCCGGAGCTCCCGTGCCAGGCCCACGCCAGCCCGGGGCAGGAAACGTTTCCTGCAAGCCATGAGGCGTGTTGGACAGCATAACCGCTGGCCCTTCTGGGAAGTTCTAGGACTTCCACCCCGTGGGCCGGCCCAGAGGTATAGCTACCACTCTATAGTCTGCTGTGGGCCTCGGTGCCCAGAGACCAAGACCAGACCCCTTTGCGGGCGTCTGAGAGGTGTGACGTAGGTAAACCAGCCTGCACACCATTAACTGACACCGCCGTAGGTGTGGCAGGGTCCAATGGCTGACTTGGGATGGGTGCTCACTCGGTAAAGGTTTGTTGCCTGATGGATTGAATGGGCCCCGAACTCAGAGGCCAGAGGAGAGACCAGAGAAGGCATATCCCAGCCCTCAGGGGACTTAAAACTTCACTCACGTGTAATAACACAATTAACAGAACAGTTTATTTGTGAGACTCTCCCTGGGTGCTCTGAGAGTTTAAAATGGGAGCTGGGACCCTTCCAGGAGGAAGTGGACTCTGGTTGGTCTGAGTGGGGAGCCTGGAGGTGGGTATGAGTGTGGACGGGGTGCAAGATGAGCCTGGGGACAAATGCAGTGATTGTGTGATCCTCTAGAGTGGGAAGGTCCTTAAATATTGGCTCTGATGACAACAAGTTTGTAATAGTGTTTGGCTAGAAGTTCACCCGGTGTCAGGAACCCACTAAACAGACACCTTCTCATTTAATCTTTATACCGACCCTAGGGAGGAGATGTCAGTATTGTTCCCGTTTTTATAGGTAAGGAAACAGGCTGTAACAGGATCAGTAAAATGCTTAAAGCCACACAGATACAGGGGGCGCCTGGGTGGCTCAGTTGGTTAAACGTCCGACTCCTGATTTAGGCTCAGGTCATGATCTCAAGGTTGTGAGATGGAGCCCCATGTTGGGCTCTGGGCTCCACGAGCCTGCTTAAGATTCTCTTTCTCCCCTCCCTCCAAAAAAAAAAAAAAAAAAGCCACTCAAACAGAAGAGAGAAGGAACTGGACTGACGTTATCCAATATGGTAGCCACTAGTTATGGATGGCTCTTGAGCACTTGAAATATGGCTAATCTCAATTGACTTATGCTCTAAGTGGAAAACAACACACTAGATTTCAAAGACTTCATACAAAACAAAAAACATAAAACATTTCATTAATAGCTCTTTTTAGGACTTATTGCCTATTGAAATGATACTTTGGGCATATTGTATGAAATAAAATATATGATTAAAATTAATTTCATCTCTTTTTTAAAACTTTTTATTTTTTTAAAGATTTTATTTATTTATTTGACAGAGAAAGACACAGCGAGAGAGGGAACACAAGCAGGGGGAGTGGGAGAGGGAGAAGCAGGCCTCCAGCGGAGCAGGGCGCCTGATGTGGGGCTCAATCCCAGGACCCTGGGATCATGACCTGAGCTGAAGGCAGACACCTAATGACTGAGCCACACAGGTGCCCCTGTTTCTTTTTTTCAAATGTGGCTACTAAAAAATTAAAATTATGTAGGTGGTTTTCATAATATTTCCATGGGACGATACCCTGCCAAGTGGCTGTCAGCCTCAGCTCGAGCACCTCTAGAGATGGTGTATTCATATCCTAGAGCAGCCCTAACAAAGTGCCGCAGACTCGGTGCCTTAAAGAACGGAAATGTACTGTCACAGTTCTGGGGGCTAGAAGTTTGAAGTCAAGGTGTCAGCAGGGCTGGTTCCTTCTGAGGCCATGAGGGACTCTGTTCCTGGCCTCTTCCCTGGCTTCTGGAGGCTGGTTGGTGATCCCTTGAGTTCTTTGGCTTCTGCTGCATCCCCTCATCTCTACACTCATCACGTGGCTGTCCTTGTGTGTGTGTGTGTGTGTGTGTGTGTGTGTGTGTGTGTGTGTGTGTGTGTCTGCGTCCAAATGTCCCCTCTGTTTAAGGACACTGGTCATATTGGATTAGGGGCCCACACTAGTCTAGTATGACCTTAATTTAACTAATTACAGCTGCAAAGACCCTTTCTCTGAGGTCATCCAAGGTACTAGGGGTTAGGACTTCAGGATATGAATTTGGGGGGCACATAATTCAACCCATAACAGATGGGGAACTCACTCCCTCTTCAGTAGCTCATTCCATATTCGATCTCCCTAATGATCATCCTCTGGTGCCAGCCCATAGATCCGCTAAGAATTCCTCCTTCAAATCATTTTTAAATGCCCAGTCCACCCCTGTGAGGTGGCATCAGGTGCCAGGGACACCCGCATTTCATTCCTTAGAGCCCAGGTGTGACCGGCCCCACCCTGGGTGAGACCGTACCTATTACGTAATGTTAGCAACTGGAGAGCAGGGAGGAGAAAACTGATAAAGGAGAAGTTAAAAATAACCAGTGGGGGGGTGCTGCCCAAATGAACTTTGCCTTTGCAACTTTGATTTACAAACAGCAGAACCAGGAGGTCACCCAGGTCCACGTTGGCTATAAAAACCTCAGCACCGCCTCAGCTGACACAACCCTCTGCCCGGGGCCCGGGAATTTCCAATCCTGGGGAAATGTGACCATAACATGGTGGGCCGCTTCTCTTCCTGTTTCTAAGCCTGGGATGGGTTCTGGTGAGTCCCGCAGAGGGACAGGTACCTGGGATCCAGCCCAACTCCTTGCCACAGGTGTGACTTAGGAGAATGGCAGAATTTACTGGATCCTCTGTTTTCTCAACTGCAAAATAGGGATACGAAGGAAGGCCTCGGCGGGTTACGGCAAGGGACAATCCGAGAGGCACAGCTGGGCCTGGGGTGTGGGAATGACTGAGGTGGGCGCCAAGTCCTATCAGCATCTTGGTGCCCCTCACCTGTTGCACGTGGTCTATTCGGTCGGGGCAGATGTTAGGTGCATTAGGGCCCTCGCCACTCAGAGAGGCCTCTGCCACTCCGAGGGAGCAGCCGCTGGAGAACTTGCCAGAAATGCAGACTCTTAAGCCCCACCCCCAGACCTTCTGAAGCAGAACCTGCATTTTAACAAGATCCCCAAGAGATCTGTTCATTGAAGTTAAAAAAGACCTGCTTTCGTAGACATTGTTTTCATGTGCCCTGGGTCCATTCCCCCTTCTTTTGGTAAAAGTGATCTTACTTTCTTTGGGAGAATCATGCCCCACCCCCTCCCTTCCCCAGCTGAATGTGCTTATCTGCTTTCCAGATACTTGAGGGGCAAGTCCTAGGACTTTGCCGGAACTCTTGGGAAAGATAGCTCTCTTTCCACAGCCTTTATTCCGCTGTAGGATGGAAGCCTGGGGCTGGGTGATGCCATCTTAGTCACCACCATGGAGAATCTAAGAACAGAAGCCCCACAGAGAGGAGCAGGTGTGTGTGTGTGTGTGTATGTGTGACAGAGGGGAAAATTCTTGATCACATCTTTGGAGTTTCTAGCTTTGTCCAAAGCCAGATCAACCCCTCTTGGCTTTCCAGTTCATATAAGCCAGTGTGTGATGGGTTGCTGACACTTGGAAAGACCTCTCCTTTCCGTGGTGCTGCTGAACCGAGAGTAAGGTGAGGTTTGCATCCTTGTGGAGCTCACCCACTGACTACTCCAGGGGAAGACAAGAAAGGGCCATTATGATGGTGAGCAGGTAATGGCCTGACAGAATGAAGCTCTTTGGGGGAGAGAAGTCAGGGAGGGCTCCCCAGAGAAGATGGCACCTGAGTCTGAAGGACAAATGGAGTTAACCACCAGTTAACCTGGTGAACAAATGGAGTTCACCGGGCAGTGCAGGTGAAATTGTTCCAGGCAGAGGGAAGCGTGTGAGCCAAGGCAGGGCGGCAGGAAGCAGCATGAGGGGCCCAGGGTCCTACAGAGATTCTCAGTAACCCAGGGCGTGGGGAGAGGCCAGGTGGGGAAGAAAGTGGAGGACTCGGTGGGCGGTGATGACACGAAGCTGGGACTCCGTTGCCAGCATCCCCCCACCCCAATCCCGCATGTTCCCCAAGGGACTGACAGTAAAGGGGACGGGGAGGGGCAATTGGGGGGAGGGGGCGCCTTATTACTGAATAAAGTAGATGCCCATGGTGGCCACTCCTGAGGGACAAATCACATCCGTGCTAAGCTCCCTGCCCTTGGGAGCCCTGGGGACACCCTGGCGTGATGGGCAGAGGGTTAGCATCATGGCCAGAAGATCCAAGTTGGAATCTCAGGTGTGTGATCACTAGAGTTGTGTGATCTTGAGGAGTCCCTTCACTTTCCTGGTCCTCATCTATAAAAAATGAAGATTCAGAGTCCCTACGCCCAAAGGGCTGCAGTGAGAATTGGTGAGATTATAATAGAAAAGCTTTTTAAATCCGCAAAACACGCAGATCTGTAGCCTGCCGCTGGGGAGGAGGTCCCTGCAGGTTAAGGCCCTGGGGGTGAGGTATAGGGAGGCCTCCCCGTGCTGCAGATAGGAACCCCTGGTTTCCATGCCTTCCTCCCCACGCCCCCTCACAGAATCTGCTCTCCAACAGAGGGGCCAGGGGTCCAGGGGCCTAGCCTCCACCTGGCTCAAGTTGGCCAATGCCAACGAGGCTGCCCTCAGGCCTGGGCTGGCGCTCCCAGCCTGGGCTCTAGGTGGAAATGCAGCGTCCCTGAGGCTCTGGGAAAAGGCAAGGGCTAGGGCTTCCCACCCTGGGGCTCAAAGATGCCTAGAACCACAGATGCTACTTCCTGCGTGGGCCGGTGACGGACTGAACATTGACATGTGCTGAGGAACTCTCCTCCGATTTATTCTCTACCCCATTTTAAAGACAAAGAAAGGTTCAAAGAGATAAAGACACCTGTCCAAGGTCCCAGGGCTACCAGGTGGCGAGACAAGCTCTAGAGCTGGGTGGGTCTGATTGAAAGCCTGGTTCTGTCCTGTAGGCCACAGGGCCACCATGGAGTGATGCTTAACATTTTCAGCAAAGGGGGTGGAGGGAGGATTTATTTTCTGACTCCTTCCTGCCTCTCCTGTCCAGCCACCTCACCCTCCCTGGGCCTGAAGAACAGGACGGAGGCAACCCAGGGATGTGATGGCTTCTGCAGGGGTAGGGAAATGTCCGACAAAGCAGGGGTGACATTTCGGGCAGGGAGGTTTCCAGCTTGAACCCTCCCTTCAAAGCATATCGGGAACAGTGTCCTGCTCCTGGAGCTAGGCCTGCCCTGCCCCCCAGGCTTCTGGCTGGAAGCTCTGGGTCCCATTAACCTGGGGCATGGGGAGGCAGGGGAATCAGTTTGTGCACGGAATTGCCTGAGCATGTCCCTGCCTCCAGGCTGGAGGCCTCAGGAGACAGGAACTAGTGGCCAGGGATGGAGGAGAGCAGCTGGGGCCCAAGGCCGCTTGTTGAGGCAAAGCCTCCCTACATGTTATCGGCCTGAAAGGGTGGGGGCAAACTCAGGGGAAATGAGTGGCCTCCAGGCAGAGGCTGATGGCCAGGTGTTCCTTTACTGAGCCAGGCCCAAAATGGGTTCCCCCAGATGGTGAGCAGCACTGCGGGTTGGCTCAGGACAGAAGGGTCCCTAGGACATGGGCAGACCTGCATGAGACAGTCACCTATTCCCGAGGCTTCCGGAGCTCACCCTGCGGCCGGCAGTGCTCCTGGGGTAGGAGTGCAGGCGCAAGATCTGGATCCTTGGGGCAGGGGGTGCGGCTAGCTTCCTAGAAGCCCAGAGCATCCTCACCCCCCGGGGCTTGCCCTCGGAGAGCTGCGAGGGAGGGCGTGAGTGTGCCTGTGTGCTTCTGCACGGGGTGGGCTGGCCGCCTTGCACGTCTGTGCACGGCCGAGTGGGGGACAGTGTCTGACCTGTGGCTGTGACAGCCGGGTCCGGTCCTGAAAATGTGGGGCAGGGCAGGGTGTGAGAGGGGCGGGTGCGCTGGGGAAAGTGGGGGCTGGGAGTCATCTCTGCATCTGTGGCCGGGTGTGCAGGTGTGGGTGGAAGTGAGAGCGGCAGGAGGTGTGAGTGGAGAATTATCTGTTGCCCAAGGGAGTCGTCTGGTGTGTAAATGTGAAGCAGCTCTGTCAGATATGGGAGTCGTGGGCAGCGAGTAGCCAAGAGTGGTGGGCAGATGTGAATAGGTGGGTTACCTGCCGGATGCGTGAGTCCAGCGAGCGGGGCCCCACAGTGACGTGAGGACTGCGCATTGAGGGCCAGCCCGTTGAGGGGATGGGCAAAGCACATCCTCCCAGGGTCGGGTCATGCAGCTGGGCGGCGCTCATGACGGCCCCAAGGGCAGGAGGGGCGGGAGTTCCTGCCTCCGGGCTCATTGTCCTCAATTAATTCCCAGTTAATACTAGTCAAATAGCGCAGCCGGGGGAGTGGAATGTGCCCCCTCGGGCCGCTTCCCCCAGCCCACAGGGCTCTCGGAGCGAAGGAAGCTGCATCACGCTGGGCAGCACAAAGCCCCTGGGGTGGCAGTTACCAGCTTCTTACAAGGAAAATCGCCGGTGACACTTCCATGCCGGGTTCCAGAGAGTGTTTTTTTTGTCGTCGCAGATGTGTCTTCAAGCCACGGACCGCATCTTGGAGCACCTGACGATTTCTCAGCATTGTGGTCATAAATCTGGGGAATATTAGAATAATAGAGCCATATGGCCAAGAACCACCTGTGCTTTTGTGTGAGGCTGAGAGGAAGTAAGGCAGGAGGGGGTGGGGGAGGCAGGGGGAGGGGAGGAGGAGCCGGGGGGGGGTGGGGGGGGAGGAGCAAAGGAGAACCGGGTGAATGGGAGGGGCAGGTGGAGAGGGGCTCTGGGCCTGGGGTGGGGATGCAGAAGCCTGGAGGCTGGGGTGAGGGGTGCGGGGAGTCCTGTATGCTCTACCAAGAAGCTACAGTGGGAGAGGACAGGGGAGGGGGCTTCGTCTCCCACCCAAGTCCCTCTCAGATGCTCTCCCCTGCATGGCAGTCCTAAGGCTAGAATTAAAAGGCCCCACTGGGTGACATAAGCTGTGTGGACCTTACCAGGCTTCAGCCCCACCCCCTCCTAATTCCTCCATCGCCTGCCAGAGACCCCAGCAGGGACTGGCCTCCTCACTCCTGCCCATCTGGGAGGACCGGCTCGCACTGGGGAGGGAGTGCTTTGGGGCCTTATCTGGATTCCAGCCACACTTCTTAAACGCCAACCCCATTGCTGGTCGCGGGGCAGAACGTTGCCAGATGACTTTCTCCTCCTGAGTTCCGTTCAGGGAGGCTGTGAGGAAATACATTTCCTCTCAGTGTGCTGTGGATTGACTCCAGCTAGCTTCCCAGTGGCCCATAAAATAATAGTAACATTTATTGGGCACATACTTTGTGCCAAGTGCTATTAAGGAGATCTTAAAGAGAAGCTATTAGCAGCTCCGTTCCTGAGAACAGGGAGGCTATGTGACTCTACCAAGCCCACATGTACTAGGAGATCTTGGGGCCAAACCAGGAGCCCCGGCAGCTGACTACCATAGCCTTCGGACTTAACCACCAGACCACCCTGCTTCTCAGGAAAAGGTGGGTTTGTGAAATGCAGTGAGGAGGGGACAGAGGAGCATCTCAGGGGCCTGGGTGACTCATTCCAGGGAAGCTGAGCAACAGGGCAAGTGTTCCTGGGGAATTAGCTCAGCCCCAGAGTGGACTCCCTGAGACGGCACAGCCCGGATTTGGGGAAAGCTGAATACAGAGAGGATATTCCCCGAGAGAAGGAGCAAAGTCTTGGCTTCGCCTGAGGATACGAGTCAGGAGAGGGGAGCAAGGAAGGACCAGCAGCCTGAGGGTTCAGGACCAGTGAGTGAGCACCCTGGAGCAGCAACCCCTGGCAGGGCTACGTGGGGCTGAGGTCCCGGTGGCCTGTCCCTGGCCCCCCAGTGTCCCTGGCCCCGTAGGCCAAGCCCGCATTCTAGCCTGCTGAGCCGGCCGGGCTAGAGAGCACGCGGGGGACGGGGGCCCTCGGAGGGCTGTCATCTCCAAGACCAGTCTGTGAAGGAAGAGTGGGCGGGCCTCCTGCATTTGCACAGCTGCGTGGCCCTTTGATGTGTGGCCATCCCGTCCGTATTTAGGCACTCCCCTCCTAGCCAACCTTTAGGTTGGTAGCGGCTGTTACAGACAGCACACCTGTGGGGCTATCTGCGGGATAAACTCCTAGAAGGAGCATCGCCAGGTCAGAGAACAAGGTAGTTTTACAACACATTCCCATGGGCCCTGCATCACGGTTGTACCGATCTACACCCCCTCCGCCCCCCCCCACCCCGCGTCAGCCCATTTTGATCTTTCCGGAACTGACAAGGGAAACCTGGCATTGAGAGCAGTTTTAGCTTCCCTTTCTCTTAACAGGAGATGGAGGAACACCTTTTCTCTGTTTAAGCACCAGTGGTGTTTCATGCGGGACCCCCATCTCACTCTTCAGGGACTTTTCTCGTTTAAACCGCTAACCACTGGCTGAAAGCTGTCAGCACGGTCGTGGTGGACCTTTACTGGTTAATCGGAATTCTGCTTTCCCAGGGACCAGATGGAGGCCTAAAACAAGTTTAGTTTGTTGGGTTTTTTAATGCGAAAACTGGGACGCTGGGCAGTCAGAACCCCAAGTCCTTTGATTCTTCCAGCTTGGGCTGGCTTTTCTCATCCAAAGGTGAGGAGCTGGACCCCTGTGAGGCTCGCGGTCAGACTGGGCAGCTCGGTGGGCCCCCTCAGCCTCGGCGTCTCCGCGCCCCAGTCCAGTGAGCCACTGTGGGCTGGGCTGCCTGCAAGCTGCTGATCGCCAGAGTGCGCCACGGACGCACGAGGAGGCCCTGAGCTCCCTGCATCTGCACACAGGATCCCACCCCCTCCCCCGGGACTGTGTTCTGTGCTCCTGCGGAGGCTGCCTCGGAGCAGGATGGGGGTTTGCAGACCTGCCCCAGGAGAAAGTCTAGCTACTAGTTCCTGCCCCTGCCTGCTTGTTCACAAAATGGCAGCTTTGGGTAAGGTGCTTGAGACTTTCTGCTATAGAATGTATCCTTTTTTTTTTTTTTAAGATTTTATTTATTTGTTTGAGAGAGAGAATGAGAGAGAGAGAGAGCATGAGAGGGGGGAGGGTCAGAGGGAGAAGCAGACTCCCTGCCGAGCAGGGAGCCCATGCGGGACTCCATCCTGGGACTCCAGGATCATGACCTGAGCCGAAGGCAGTCGCTTAACCAACTGAGCCACCCAGGTGCCCTAGAATGTATCCTTCTTTTCCTCGACTGAGCATGAGTCCCTTGGACGTGCTGTTTCCCCTGCTAGAAATTTCTTCCTCTGGATCTTTATGTGCCGATGCTTTTCTTTTCTTTTTTTTTTTTTTAAAGATTTTATTTATTTGACAGAGAGAGTGAGAGAGCACAAGTAGGGGGAACAGTAGAGGGAGAAGGAGATGCAGACTCCCCACCAAGCAGGGAGCCCAATGCGGGGCTCGATCCCAGGACCCTGGGATCATGACCTGAGCCGAAGGCAGACGCTTAACCATCTGAGCCACCCAGGCGCCCCATGTGCCAATGCTTTTCATATCCCGTTGCTGCTCAGTTGTCTTCTCCTCTGAGCAGATGCTTGGTGTGTCATCCCACCTTTCAGAATCACCGGCTTACCGACTTGTTTCCATGTTTGTGGTGTGTCCCTACCAAGGCAGGGGCCACATTGGCATTGTTCACTGTGTCCCAGTGCCTGGTGGAGAGAGGCTGAGGATATAAAGACCTGAGGAATCCCAGGGCTGCAGGCATGAGGAGGAGCAACTCATCCCGTGTGTTCTAGAAACTCAGGCGGGTGAGCCTGGGGTTCTTCAGGAGGGAGGCAGGGAGCTGCCAGGCCGGAGGAAGGGGCTTCATGGTAGAGCTCTGGAAGCTTGGCATTCGGGGGCTTCTCTGCCCCACCTTTCAAAACCTTTGGGACCTCAGGACCCTGTTATGAGAACTACAGGCTCATCTACAGCAAGGAAGTCCTTTTTAAAATGTGGGTTTTTTTGGTGTCCAATCAAAGTGTATAACTCACCGCCCCCCCCCCCCGCCCACACACACACAGCTCACTCAGAACATAACGTACATGGGCCCTGTATTTCCCTCCCTTATCTCAGCCAGACAGCTCTTGGTGGATCTGTCCCTCTGCTGCCATGACGGGACCCAGTTCTGCGGTTCACCACACTGAGTGGGGTCAAAGGAGCACACAAGGTGTGTGTGTGTCTCAGACTTCCTCTCCCACCCACTGTCCTGGGCTGGATATGGGTACAGCCACTCCATACCCTTCCCGAAGAACCATATTACTCCCTGCCCCCCACAAGGCATGCCAGGATCACTTCTCCATCCCACCTAAGGCCTCCACTGGCATGTCCGCTGTGGTGTGGAACAAGCAAGATTAGTCCAGTGTACGGGTCCAACAATAGGGAGCAGGTTAAGCAAACCAGGAATCATTTAGACTAGGGTTTCTCAACCTCAGCACTATTGGCTTCCTGTTGGAAGCTGTCCTGTGCATGGTAGGATCTTTACAGCATCCCAGGCCTCCACCCACTAGATGCCAGTAGCACCTTTCACCCCGGGTGACAACCAAAAATGTCTCCAGATGTTGCAAATCACCCAGCTGAGACCCAAATCCACTGTTCTATAAATGGAATTCTATGCAGCCATTAAGAATGACAAATAATAATAGAAATTATTACAACTAACACTTCTTGAGGGCACACTATGTACCAGGCTCAGTTCTGAGCTTTATATATAATAACCTTCCTTAATCCCCAGAGCACCCCCATTTCACATATGAGGAAGTCAAGGCACAGAGAGTTTGATTAACTTCTGCAAATTCACATAGCTGATAAGATGCTGATGACATTGACATATTGCTAAGAGAATAAAGGTTAGAACACAGTACAGATAGTATAATTTCTTTCTTTCTTTCTTTCTTTTGCTTCAAAAACACATGCATTGGGGCACCTGGGGTTAAGCTCAGGTGATGATCCCAGGGTCCTGGGATGGAGCTCCATATCGGGCTCCCTGCTCCGTGGGAAGCCTGCTTCTCCCTCTCCCTCTGCCTGCCTCTCCCCCTGCTTGTGCTCTCTCTCTCTCAAATAAATAAATTCTTTATTTTTTTTTTAATTGGAGTATTTTTAATTTTATGTACAACAAGTTGACATTAAAGTAGGTATCTTGGATATCTGCAGTTAAGGTAGGTTATCTTGGATGACCAAGGAAGTTCACTTAATCCAACGTAAGCCTATATCCTTCGCGTACTGACGGAAACATTGGTGGCACATACTGAGGCCATAGTTCCGGATCAGACCGTGCCGGTTTGAGCAGACGCAGCAAGAACGAGAACCCCGGCCACATTTCCTCGGATGGCTCCAGTACAGCTGCTGGTGACCCATCTTGCTCTCTCAGATGCAACGAGGCAAAAGGCAAATAAATTCTTTAAAAAAAATAAAAAATAAAAACACATGCACTACCCACCCCACCTGCCCTGCACATATATATGTATCACAATATATATATTGGTTGTTCTTTCTAGGTCATGAGCTTGAAGGAGAACATTATTCTACTTTCGTTTCTCTGTCGCTTCATATTATATTATTGATGTGACAAGAAAAACCTTGCTGCCATCTCCGGTCTTACAGGCTTGGAGATGTAGTATCTTCAGCCCCATGTCAAGTCCGGGTGACCAGGTAGGGACTCCATTGTGTTTGGGGTGTCTCTGGGGCCTTGTCTAGAGTTGGAGGTTGGAATAAACAGACCCTCCAGAGACCAATGGGGCGCCTTCCCAGCAGCCTCTGGGAAACTCATAATTTAACCCCTTTCCAGAATGTAGTGGGATGAGGGCACGTCACCCAGTGACTGGCATCTAGAGGACATGCAAGGCCTCAGACCTGGCTGAGCTGCCCCCTTGAGATCTACAGGAAGGAGGAAAACGGCCCACACTGCCCAGCGCAGCAGGGTTTCGGCAGGAGCAAATCATGGCACAATGGTGCACCTGGTTTTTTTAAAAAACAATTTTAAATAACATTTGATGTGATCGTTTTATGAGTAAATGATGTTATAAATAGCATATCTTATTGCTCCTAAAATACCCAAATGACTCTACATGTCTAAGGGGAGTTTTGAAATGTAAAACAATTATTTTTTTAAAGATTTTATTTATTTGACACACAAAGAGAGAATAAGCACAAGCCGGGGGAGTGGGGGAGGGAGAAGCAGGCTTCCCGCTGAGCAGGGAGCCCGATGCGGGGCTCGATCCCAGGACCCTGAGATCGTGACCCGAGGCGAAGGCAGACGCTTAACCAACTGAGCCACTGTAAAACAATTATTTTTAAGGCTAGAAAAAGAAAATAAAGCCAAATGTTAACAGCCGCAGAATAGAGGCTAAAATAGAAATGTGCTTTCGAAGCAGAGCCGATCACCTGAGCTGATCTGCTCACGCCAGCCCTTCACTTCTGGCTCAGTTCCTTTGGTGCTCTAATGGGCTCGTGTCCACAGGAAGGCGCTGGGGGCTGGAGGGGAGCTTTGGGGGAGTTCCTGATGAGGTTCACACTCGGTGACTCAGGGCGCTGGCCTTGTGGTTAGCTTTGAGCTTTTCTATTCTGGTCAGTTTGCTGGAGGCATGGTATTTTTAGAATCAGAAAAAGGAAAAAAAAAAAACCCTCCTGAATCCAAAGAAAGGCAAGGTAGGATAGGTAAGGAAGGACCACAAGGGGCAGAGGGACAGATGCTCTTTAGGAACCGTGGCTCTGGGGCTTGGAAATTTACCTTCAGTGAACGAGGCTTCGAGGCAGGTGGGCACACCCACAGGTTTCCTGACTGAGGACTTCCTGCCTTTGAGCCCACCCACGAGCCCACCCACTTGTCCGCCATGTAGAGGTCTCAGGGAAACCCCAGGGTCACATGGTCCTCCCAGTGAACGGGCCCGCGGCCCAAGCTGGGGCTTCCCGGAGCCCACCCCAGCCTCGCCCTCCATGGCTGCTCTCCTGGGCTGTGCCGCTGGGCTGGGGGGTCTGACAGGCAGGTGATGTAGGGCAAGGAACAAAAGCTAGGGCCCACAGAATCCGTGCTTTGTTCCATGGTCTCTGCCTCGTCTTCCTGGTCTTTCTTTTCTTCTTTTTTATTGTAAATATTTTACAAGTCATTCCTTCAGATACATTGGGCTTTATCGAAACTTAAAACGTCATGCATCCTAGGACACAATCACAGAGTAAAAAGGCAACTCACAGAATGGGAAAAAATATTTACAAATTAAGATATCCACGCCCAGACCATATAAAGAGCTCCTAAAACTCAACGACAACAAAGCAAACAACCCATTTCAAAAATGGGTGCCAGACGTGAATAGACGTTTCTCCAAAGAAGACACATAAATGGTCACCAGGCACATAGAAAAGATGCTCAACATCACTAATCACCAAGGAAATGCAAATCAAAACCACGGTGGAATACCACTTCACACTCATTTGGTAGCTATTATCAAAAAAGGCAGAAAATGACAAGTGTTGGCAAGGATGTGGAGAAATTGAAACCCTGTGCATTTGTTGGTGGGAATGTAAAATCGTGTAGCCTCTGTGGAAAACAGTATGGAGACTCCTCAAAAAATCAGTGATAGAATTATCATATGATCCAGCAGTTTCACCTCAGGGTGGACGCACAAAAGACTGAAAACTGGGACTGGAAGAGAGATCTGCCCCCTGCTGTGCATGGCGGCATTATTCACAAACAGCCAAGGTGGAAACAAATCCAGTGTCCACTGGCAGATGAACAGATAAAAAAAAAAAGGTGCTTTATACCTACGATAGGATACGATTCTGCTTCTGGTGAAATGGAGTTCTGACACGTGCTACATCTAAGTGACGTAAGCCAGGCCACAAAGGACAAACACGATTCCATTTATGAGATACCTGGAACAGACGCATTTATAGAGACAGGAAGCAGAACAGTGATTGCCAGGGGCTAGGGGGACAAGGGAATGGAGAGTTAGTGTTTAATGGGCACAGAGTTTCCACTGGGGATGATGAGAACGTTCTGGAGATGGATGGTGGTGATGGTTGTACAACAGCACGAATGTACGTAATACCACTGACCTGTAAACTCAAAAATAGCTAACACAGTAAATTTTATGTTATGTGTTTTTTACCACAATGACAAAATTTTAATGGAAGGAGCATCAATTATCTCCTAGTGCAAAGCCTTCATTTTGCAGAGAAATAAACTGAGGCTCAGAGAGGTGCCAAAAAAAAAAAAAAGCCGTTCGTTTCATATCCTTTTTGCTATCTGAAGCATAACAGGTGTTCTTGAATTTAAATGATATAAAGTAAAACTCCCTTTAGGCAACCTTCCTTAACCACATCCCCTCCTCCGGGGGTAACCACAGTGAAATCACTTTGTGTGAATGCTTCTAGATCTTCTTTTGTGGGTTGACAGAAATGGAACCATTCTGTCTTATTTTGCAACTTGCCCTTTACACTTAATGCTATTTGTTGCAGATCTTTCCATGTCAGTTCCTGTGAGCTCCCCCATTCTTTTAAGGTGTTGTGCTGTATGTCATATTTGCACACCCCACAGTTCAACATTCCCCTGCTGTTGGGCACTTAGGCTGTTTTCAGTATTTGGCTATTATAGACAACTCAAGGTGAATTCCTCTTTGTGCATACATACATAGAAGTGTTTCTTTAGAAAAACTTGTATTTCCTTATCAAAGTTACAAGCATACATGAATGAATGTCAATAAAATAGTTGCCAGGTATTGGCTCTCAGGGAATGTGAAATCTTTTCCATCAGGATCTCACATGCTGTTATGCCTACAATCAACCCTGTGAGCTATCCCCACAGATGAGGGAAAGGTCCAGAAAACTCGGGTCATTTGTCTCTCGCCCTCATCACGGGGCTTATGAGACGGCCCTAGGTCTTCAGGTGAACCTGGTCTAACTATGCAAGGTGTCTGTGATCTTTTCCAGACCAGGACTTGGATCTCTTTCCTGCTGTGTCCCTGCATCTGATACAGGTCTAAGATGTCATGGGCACTAACAAATGCTCCTTGAATATTGTTGAGCAAATGAAAGAACGGATGGGTGTGTGGGAGCCTCCTTGCAGCTCTCGGCACTCTGTGGCCTGCATTTGCCAACACCCACTCACCTGTGCCTGACTACTGCTCCTGCTTTCGGGCCCATCAGGAAAGGGGGTAGGACCCCAGACCCACCATGGGCCTCCCCATATAGGTAACCTAAAAATGTACTTTGAGAAGGAAGAACCTTGGATGAGACCACAGTGACTCCATGATCTGGGGTCACTCGTCCTGAAGCATTTAACAAGGGCCCATCATAGGTGCCCTGCACTGTGCCCGTGAGGAAGACATGGATTTGAATCAGACTCAGGCCCTGACCTCATTTGGCTACAGGACACTCAGACATGGAAAACATAAATTACAGAACTGCATGGTAAATACACAAGTAGAAATGTGTATATGGACACTCAGCAATAAAGACAAATAACTGAATTTTAAAATGGGCAAAGGAGGGGGTGCCTGGGTGGCTCAGATGGTTAAACATCCGACTCTTGATTTCAGCTCAGGTCATGATCTCAGGGTCGTGAGGTTGAGCCCTGCGTTAGGCTCTGTGCTGTGCATGGAGCCTGCCTAAGATTCTCTCTCTTCCTCTCCTTCTGGCCCTCCCCTTCCTCTAGAAAGAAAGAAAGGGAAGGAAGGAAGGAAGGAAGGAAGGAAGGAAGGAAGGAAGGAAGGAAGGAAGGAAGGAAGGAAGAAAGAAAGAGAAAGAAAGAAAGAAAGAAAGAAAAGAAAGAAAGAAAGAAAGAAAGAAAGAAAGAAAGAAAGAAAGAAAGAAAGAAAGAAAGAAAGAAAGAAAAAGAAAGAAAGAAAGAAAGTGGGCAAAGGATTTGAATAGACATTTCTTCAAAGAAGATATACAAATAGCCAACAGAACATAAAAAGATGCTCAACATCACGAGTCACTAGAGACATGCAAATCAAAACCACGAAATACCACTTCACACTCACTGGCATGACTATACTCAAAAAGGCAGATAATAACAAGTGTTGGAAAGGGTGTAGAGAAGTTGGAGTCCTCGTGCATTGCTGGGGGGAATGTAAAATGGTGCAGCCACTTTGGAAAACAATTGGCAATTCCTCAAAATGTTAAATGTGGAGTTACACGTGACCCAGCAATTCCACTCTTAGGTATATATACCCCAAAAGAAAACATATATCCACACAAAAATGTGTACACAAATGTTCTTCACAGAATTATTCAGAATGACCCCAATGAAAACAATCCAAATGATCACAGATAAGTAACGTATGGTCTCTCCATACAACAGAATGTTATTCAACTATAAAAATGAATAGAGTACATCCAACTGGTAATAGTGAAGCTATGCAGTGTAGTAAGTTTTTCTTTTTTCCCCACCATGGGAAATGTAAGGCAGTTAATTTAAAAAAAAATTAAAGTTACAGGGGCACTAGGTGGCTCAGTCGTTAAGCATCTGACTTCAGCTCAGGTCATGATCCCAGGGTCCTGGGATCGAGCCCCACATTGGGCTACGTGCTCCGCGGGAAGCCTGCTTCTCCCTCTCCCACTCCCCCTGCTTGTGTTCCCTCTATCGCTGTGTCTCTCTCTGTCAAATAAATAAATAAAATCTTTAAAAAAATTAAAGTTACAAAAATATGATGTGAAAGTTATGAATAAGTGAAATTTTGGAAAAGAAACAAAACCCAAGACTTTAAATTGAAAATGTATTCTCTTTTTCCTTCATAACAGAAAAAAATGGAGTTTAATATTTAAAATATATGTTTATCCAATGTCTATTTTTATACATGTCATCTTTCCATTGGATTGTTTTTATTGTGCTTCCAGCTTATCTTAGAAAAAGAAAATCCACACAGGTTAATAAATGAGAGCACTAGGAATATCAGAGGATTGTCTATGAAGATGCCTTTTTATTCTTTGTTCATTGTTTTAGGGATTCTTTTTTGCCTTTTTATTCTTTTAACTTGAATCTTTCATTTAAATCTCTTTATTTACTTCTCTGATGATATTGCATGAGGTTAATAACTATACTGAGAATTTATTATTCCTCCTATTCCTTTGGTGACCAAAGCGGTACAGTGGAAGTCATCCATCTGATTAGTCCTAGGAAATGCAGTCCTTCACAAAAAGCCTTTGAAGTACCCTTTTCTTGCCTTCTCCTATCATTTCCTTCCCTTGAATTCCAAGAAAAGGTAGGTACAGAAACACACAGAAAAATGTGATGGTGAATTAATATTTACAAAAACAGGAGCATGTGTTCAAAACAGTTTCTGGTCTCTTCAGATTGCACATATTTTCTGTGAATTCAAATTGTAATACTTACTTGCAATTTTACCAATCTTTATATACAGTGAAACAACTGTACGGAAACTGAATCTTCACCCAGGCAGGAAAGGATAAAAAGTTGTGAAATGGATGTAAAATTTATTTAACCTGATACTTTTTATAAAAATAAGACTTGCTAAATAAATCTAGAGTGATTCATTTTGAATAGGAAGCTATTCTTTTTCTATTGTGTAATAACTGCCTGATTTTGAAAAATAGCTTGGTCAAACAATCAGATATATTGTTATCTAAAAAGAAAAAGGAAGTACTTATACATGTTACAACATGGGTGAAACTTGAAAACATTTTGCAAATTGAAAGAAACCAGACACAAGAGGACAAATATAGGGTGATTCCTTTTATATGACACATCTAGAATAGGCAAATCCATAGAGAGGGAAAATAGATTAGTGGTTGCCAGGGCCTAGGGAGAGAGGAGAAAGAGGAATGCCTGCTAATGAGTGTGGAGTTTATTTTGGAAGTGATGAAAATGTTTTGGAATTAGATAGTGGTGATGGTCCCACAATTTGGGGGATATGCTAAAAAATACTGAATTGTACACTTCAGAAGAGTGAACATTACGGGATGTGAATTACATATCAATAAAAAGGAATAAAGACAAAAATGCAACAGTAGAGAGGTAGTAATACAGAGAGAGGGAAGCAGGGTCCAGACAATTATGCCTCTGTGGGGAGGTTTCCCAGAGAGAAGAAACCATCTGAGCCTGGTTTTAAAGGGCTGACAGAATTCACCAAATAGACTATGGGAAAGAAGGGCCTTCTAGGCAGAGGGAATAGCATGTGCAAAGGTCCGGCCTGAAGACAGGAAACAGTGTGACTGATCACTTCAAGCCCTCTGGTCGTTAGGGGTATAAACCTTGGTGCACAAACTCAGAAGTCATTTTTTGTAAGTGGAATTCATTTCTGACTCTGAGCCCCATTTCTCCAGGCTGCAGAAAGTGTCACCCCCCACCGTTCTGGTGTGTCTAGGTTTGTGAGATGTTCCGAGAGCCTGTACTGCACCAGGACTTGGGGTCAGCCTGAGTCTCCATGATTTAGCACGGAGATTCCGTCCTGTGTGTCTTTGTTCCATGTGTCTTTGACTTACTTCCCTGGTGCGGCGCTGCACCGGAGTCTTGGTCAAGGCTTTGTCAGGGCCGGTGCCTCCGCAGGGGAATCTCCTTCTTCACCGCTGCTTGGGGACATTTGTCCTTCTCAGTACATTTTCTCCGTTTATCTCTTCCGCAAACTCCCTAAATCGTCCTCAGTTTTTGAGCAAAGACCCAGCAAGACAAACTACTCCTGCTTGAACAGGAGAAAGGAAAAGGAGATACGCATAGAGGAAAAAGAAAAACTAATATTCCAAAATATCCAGGTTCTAAGGGACCACAGTATCTGAGGGGTCATTTGGGTCCCAGGGTGAAGGTGCCCCTGGAGGGTCCCTCTGAGGAGCAGACGCCCAGAATCACTCAGCCGGGTGACCCTCCGTCACTAAGTCTGTTGAGAGCTTGAGAGCTGGTGCCAGGAGCTCAGTGGTCCGCAGTTCCCTGCCGCCGGGTTCCCCGGGGCCTCCACCCCCTTCCGCAGTAGGGCCGGGAATTGGAGGGGAGGTTGCAAAACTGAGGCCGTGAGGGTAGAGGCAGGGCAGCGGGTCCAGACACATGCTGGAGACAAGCTGGGGATGAAATGGAGGGTGGGAGATCAGGAGCAGGAATGTTCAGCCTCTCCGGTCCAAGAGGGCCAGGAGGACAGCCAGGAAGGGAGATGAAGATGGAAGCGCCCCGAGCAGGAGGCCAGTCTGGGTTACCTTTGCCCCCCAACGGGCCGCGTGGCTGGAGCCCCCGCAAGGGTCAGAGGGAGCAGGAGCTCAAGATCGCGGAGAGCAGGGTAGGGGTGCGGTGCTGGGCAGGGGAGCTTCCTCAGGCCCAAGAGAGGGCCCCAGAGGCCGAGGCGAAAGCAGAGGGAGAGCGGGGGGGCCCCTTGTGCACTAACTCCCGGTGTGTTCCCACGCCCTGGTGCAAGGGCCGGGGGAGAGCAGGGGGAGCGTGGGAGGGACAGAGGAGGGAGGGAGGGAGGGAGAGGGGCTGACCCAAGCCCGCCTGAGTGGGCATGACTGTGATCCCAGGAGCAGGAAGGGTGCGCGGGAAGTGGCCTTGAGGTGGCGTTTCCATGGCATAGAGCTGGACGGAAATCACAGTCTGGGATGTTCCCTGGCCAAGGCCAGGTTGCCCAGGGAGGAAGGACAAACTTCCTGGCTGGACATCAGGAGGCTGAGCCCCGGGGAGGAGGGCAGGGTGGGGGCAGTGGGATCCCCAGGACCTTGGACGAAGTCTGACGGAGCATACGCCCTCAGATGCAAGCTGGGTGCAGGGCCGGGCCGGAGGAACCTCCCACTTGCCCTCAGCTCTGCTGGGCCGCCTGGCCAGGTGAAGAGAAGGACGTGGGCCTGGCCCCTGGCCCCCCACCAGGGTGAGCCGGCTGGACAGGTGGGGTAGGAGCTGACCGGGCTGCTGGGCGAGCAAGGCCCAGACTTGAGAGCCCACATAGGAGGCCGGGAGGCCAGGAGGAGCCACGGGGCCTGGGAAGGCGGCTGGGCCAGGAGAACGCAGATGGGGATGGGGATGCTCCACACGTGCGTATTGGGGTATTGGGCAGCTGAGGTCACATCCCCTGAGGGCGGCCCCGGGAAGGTCTCTTTATAGCAGACTCAGGCCAGAGCAGGACCACTCTTGCTGGGCATCTGGACCATCGTCTGGGGACAACCACCCTGTGCGGGGTCAGGGAGTGATGAGTGAATGAACAAAGAAAGAAAGGAAGGAAGAAAGGAAGGAAGGCAGGACCTCTCCTAACGATGACCTACCTCATCACAGTGAGAAAGGACACATAAAGCACCAGGCCGAGGACACATGAAGGGCGCAGTAAATCCTCTGGTGTTAGGCTGATGACTCCTTTTACCATACCCAGCCTTCCCTCTTTGCTCGCCCACACTCCACTCACACGTGTCCCTCCTCTCTCCCTAATGATGGGAGCCAGAGAACCACTGATGACGGCCACATTCAACTTGCTGTCCTGGGTTCAGAGGACCTAAGGGCCCCTCAACACCCCTGCTGGCAGAATGATCTTGGTGGTGGGAGACTGTCCGCGCTTGTGCTCCGAGGGGAGGTTGCCTGGGTGCGAATCTGTCAGGCTGGCCAGCGGGGCTGCAGGCGGTCTGTCTGACTCTTAGCCCCGAGGGATGGAGAGTGGAGGGGACACCAGCTCTCACTGAGCCTGGAGGCTGCACGAGGACTGCCTTCCAAGGCAGATCCTGAGTCCCAGCTCTCTGGTGGCATTGGAGTGAGAGGGAAACCGGCAGCCCCTCCTCACACTCCTTCCTGACCTCCTTGGCCGACCTCTCCTCTCCTCTCTTCGAGGAGAGACCTCTCCAGATAACAAGCCCCTGGGGATGTCTTTTGCCCCACAAAGCAGTTTCTTTTATAAGAATACAAAAAGGCAATTAAAAAGCCTACCTGGCCCCTCTGTGCTCTCTTAACAACCATATAGACATCATGAAGTGGTGTTGGGCATATGGGTAGATGTCCTTTGAGGGGAAAGAGCCCTGGGGGAAGGGGTGCCTTCCAAGGAGATTTCTGTCGTGGTGAGTGGGCAGGCGGCAGGCTGGGGAAGTTGGCCGGGTGTGCCCCTCTGGCTGGGGAGGGGCGAGGGTGAAGGAAGAAGCCTGAGCTGCCACAAGAGTTGGCTAGGGAAAGGGGTGTTGGGGAAATATCCCAGGAGGGCTTTGCAGAATGAAACTGCCCCAGGGGGTTCAAGTCATGGCCTCCACCACCTTTTCATCGCTGCCAGGAAGTGGGTGAGGCTGCCCTGTGCCCTGTAGTAGGATCCTAGGCAGATTGGGGAGCCGGGGCCGCAGGCCCTCCCGTACCTGTGGCCATTCCACGGGTGGTTCTTGTCCATTACCACCTTGGGCCTTTGCCGCCATTCTGTGTGTGGCTCTTTCCTGGCCCAGGACCCACTTGCACAGGTCCTTGACTCCAGCAAGTAAACTATTTGAAGGTCCCTCATATTCTCTCTCACTTCTGTGGTCTCTGTGTCGGCTGGCCCCCCACCTGGAATGAATACCTTTTATCCATTTTTGTGGCTAAAGAATTCTCAGCCTTCAAGACTCAGACCAAATGTCATCACCTTCGGGAGCCTTCCCTGTCCCCAGGTGGCTGGGCCTTCCTCCTCTGTGCTCCCTAGTACCTTACCCTTATCTTGATTTCAGGACTCATCACCCTGATAATAGATGAGGGACCTGTCTTAGATTTCCCCCAAACAGAGCCTGAATGAGGCCCTGAGTGTGAATAATTTGTGTGAAGGTGATCCTGGGAGTAAAAGATGGCGAAAGTTAGATGGGAAAGGAGGAAAAGCCCATAGAAGGGTGTGTCATCAAGGTGGCCTCTGTGGGAAATGGGGGCTCAGCTTCCCAGGAAGCATCTAAGAAATCTTCAGAAGTCCAGCCAGAATTGTCTCCTTGGGGGAGGGAGGCCACTGCATTTACCCCCTGCCTCTGTTCCCCACTGGTGATGGGTTGCCCTGGGGGAATGAGCTTCTGCACACTCTCTTGTAGACCCAGCAGGCCCCGTCAGCATGGGAGGGAGCCCCGGGGCAGGAACTGAAAAGGCCAGATGGGACGCTGTTGGCTTGCCGGGCCCTGTCCTTACACAGCCGCGGCTGGAAGCAGAGTGGGCCCAAGGGTGTGTGTGACAGGCACCAGAGACACCCCTACCGAATCCCTGGAGGGTCGAACTGTGTTCTGTCCATCCTGGTGTTTCTGGCAGGTGCTTAGTAAATGTGGAATGACCAGGACACCAGGGTACAGAGAGGCGAAGGGACCCAGCCATGGTTGGGGTCTCCAGCTGAGAATTCTAGACTCCTGACTTTCCCTCCAGTGGGGCTGGGGGATTTCCTCCCTGTAACCCATCCCTATAGCTACATCGCAGCTCAGAGCATCTTCAGAAGCGAGGTTCTACTGCGGGAAGGGATGGAAGACCCTCCAGGGATCAGACACCAGGGGGATGTGGACATAGAGTATGCCTCCCTTGGGCAGGAAAGGGTGGGACACTTTAGTGGACAGTCCCACAAGACAATCTGACAGGAGAAGGGTATTCCTCAAAGCAAAATTGGGGTGCTATTACCTGCAGAAGTGTTGGTGGGTGAGGACAGCCTAAAACCACAAGCTATAACATTGGAATAACAGCTAACTTCTCCATGCCATGGAGTTGTGTGACTCCCACAAAATCACGTGTGTGGCAAGACTTCTAAAAATATGAGACGCTCAGTAGAAGATCCTCATGAGACCACAGAATGTTGGCTGGGAAGAAAGGAGCTGGCCATGGTGCCAGGATGCAGCCAGATCCTCCTCTGAACACTGTACAAACTGAGATGCCCTAGCCAGCACCCAGGAAGCCCTGCCCCCATCCTTAACCAGGAGCCGCCTCTCAGATATGATAACTAATTGAGCCATAATCTCAAGACCAACTTCTCCCTCTGCCATGTTTTTTCACTCTTATGAATTCCTTCTTTGGACACCAACTATAAGCCAGGTCTGTGGGTCTCCAGAATAAGACCTCCTTGCCTTCAAGAAGCAAAATGGCTAGGGAAAGAGATCAGTGAGTAACTATTTCTGTAACGTAAAATGTGATGGTTTCTGGAACATAGGTAAGCACAAAGCCGCTGTAGAGGAGGGAGAAGGAGTCCGCACATTTATTTATTCAACAAGAATTCAGTGAGGTACCACTAGGAGCCTGGCACTGCATTGGGTGCGGGAGACTGGCAGTGAGTGGTGCAGACACAGTCTCTCTGCTCAGAGCACAGGCAGCCCAGGCTGTGCCTCCCGCAGCCCAAACCAGGAATCTGCCCCCTCGGCCTTCTGCACTCTGCTAGGAAGGGCCACCACGGGCCACCTCCTCATTAAGCCTATTCTGACTCCCTGGCCCACAGAACACTTTAAACTCCTAAAGCTGTGTTACCTGGGTCCTCTGATAAGCAGATGCCAAAGCAGGAGTGGACATGCCAGGGGCTTCCTTGGAGAAATCCCTATGTGAGAAAAAAAGAAGAGGGAACCAGAAAGGTTTGGAGGGCGGTCCAACCTCCATGCAAGTGTCACTGGGAGTGAAGGACAGAGGGAAGTCCGGCTGTGTGAAAGCATCCCAGACCGTCATGCATTGTAAGGAAGGCCTGGCAAGGCTGCCAGGGGCACTCAGCACTCAGGGGGTCTGTCTCCAGGAACCAGCCTGCCGACATAGCCCTGCTGCCCCAGGGAAGCATGGCCTCAGCAGAGTGGATTTTAGATCCCACACTCCCTATAGCCAGAGATCTGTGAGGCTCATTCTCGCTGGCCTCCCCAAAGCACTGGACTCTACACATCTCACCCTCGATTTGAAGCTCCAGTAAAGCTTGTTTTCTGCCCTTGCAAATGGTGTTGGGTAAATCTTGACATCTCAACTGGCCTGTGAGTGAGATGTTCAGGACAGGGGTGGCGTCATCATTCTCCATCCATCCATCTGGCTACCGATCCAACCGTCCATTTATTTTTTTCCATAGATATTTACTGGAGCACCCTCTGCTGTGGGCACGATGGGGGTGAACAAGGTGACGCTCAAGAGCCTGGAGGGGAGAGAGGCATTAAACAACCAATCACAGCGTCAACAGGGAGTTTCTAGGTAAAGGTCAAGCAAGTTTCTATTTCCCCTTTCCCCACACCCGGAGGGGGTTTTCTCTGAAAGGGCAGCTGTCCCCAGGGCACTCTGTGGACATGAGTCAGCCCAGGGTCGGGAAGAACACTCGAGCCTGCGGGACCAGTAAGGACAGGGCCCCTGGACTCTCCCTAGGAACTGCCTCGCGCCACTTCCCTGGACCCTGAGGGAGCAAGACAAGAAAACATTGAGGGCAGACCTTCTTCAAAGAAGAAACACTCTCTTGCTTCCTTCAGGGTAAATGTCAGCTCTTCCCTCCCCCAGGAGCTTCTCAGGATGCTCCACAAACTGCTGAGAAGTCAAATCTCTTCCCTGGGAAGCCTTTCAGGAGCCTTACGGTTTTTCCTCCGAGGAGTATAGCCAGGCTCTGCGCTCAGCACTGTCCACGCAGGCCTTCCGTGAACGCCGGGCACGGAAAATGAGGATCCCCATCTTACAGAGGCTCAGAGGGAGTCAGGGGCTTGCCCGAGGCCACACCACTGGTTCGTGGAGGAGTGGAGACCTGAGCGCAGCACTCTGTGCCCCTCACCACCCACCACATTGCCTCAAGATGCCTCCCCCTGGGGCTTCTCTTCCAGCATGGCAGGTGGAGCGGGACCTCAGTCCCTGGCAGGAGCTGGGACTTACAAGCGGGGCCTCCGCGCCCCATTGCCACGTGTCGCTGGTGGTCAGCTGGTCTTCACACACAGCACCCTCTGTGTCCCCACGCTGTGGAGCCAATGGCAGAATCTGCGTGCTGACCCCTGTGCGGAGTCCCTTACAGCTCTACATACGGGGGGTAGCGTTCCAGAACCCATAGAAAGCTATTACCTCATTTTGTCTTCAAAAAACAGTTTTCAGAGCTAGAGGATAAGAGAACCAGTATACTACTATAGCAAGAGGGAAACTGAGGCCCAGGACACGTGGCTGACTGGTGACCACACAGGTTAGCGAGGCTTCGGAGCAGGTCGCAGAGTCCTATTCTTCCTTCCTGCAGAAGCACAAGGCTCTCTTCTTTTGTCTTTTTTCAAAAGCGTTCTTTGCAAAGAACTGGAAGTTCAGCAATAGTAAAGTGTGAAAGATGATTATGAGAACCACTACTTACTGCTCTGCTATTAGCTTGCAACTATTAAGTGCTTATTGTACATAGGAGTTTACAGTGTTATCATAAGGAGTTAAATGGGACCCAAAGCCCATGGGAGCCAGCGTGCTCCAATGGGCCAATTTCCTGCAGCAGATGGGATAGGTGCTTTTGGGCCATGGTGTCATCACCTTCTGTGACTGCATGGAGGCCTTACAGCTTAGACTCCACTGGAGACCCACAGGAGAAGCATGAGAAAATTTGCCAGGGTTTGACTGCCAAGTAGTAATTCTGAGCAGACTTTGTGAGCTAACCCACCTCCTTCGGTCGGCTCTGGCCCCTGCCCTGTCTAGTGGCTTTTCCAGATGCCCTGATCCTTGAAGAAATAGTCCACCTCTAGAACCACCAGGGTTGGAGCCCTCAGTCTGCTGAACCCTGCCCCTGGGCCTGGCTGCTGGAGAAGGCCAGCGTGCCCTGGGGTGTGCGTAAGCTGCTGTCTTTGGACCCTGGTTCCCATGATCAAAGGGTGAGTAGCGTAAGAGGAAAAGAACAGCACAGAAGATGGGCCCCCGAGCTGCAGCCCCAAGGAGCAGCCATTGAGGAGAAGGAGGTGTGAGCCCAGCCAGCAGTGAGGAACCCAGCCCAGTGGAGCCTGGGCTCTGCCCTGGAGGATCCATTCGGCTAGGGGTGGCCCAGGAGGGTGGGGCCAGGGCTCAGTGGCCAACAGCCTCCGTGAGGAGAGCCTCATCCCTCGCGAATTGCCAGCATCAGCGCCGGCTCTGCCCAGCCCACACCCCCTCCCTTGAGCTCCAAGTGTAGTCGTGGTACTATTCACAAGCTGACTTCTGTTTTCTTTTCAAAGCCAAAAAAGACATCAAGCTGTCAAAGAGACTCTTCCAACATTCGGGCTGGGTGGAGGTGCTCGGAGAGAGTCTTTCATTTCTTTGCACCATGGGGAAATGGCCAAACACAGGGTTTTAATTCATCCTTGGGGTGGAAAAATGGGGTCCTCCCTCAGGGTTGGAAAAGAGTCCTAGATCTCCAAGCAGGGAACAGGCCACCCCACAGCCCCTGCATCATCTCCCCTAAAGAAGAGGAGAGCTTTGAGTCAGAGCCACTCATGTGTCATGGTACCTTGGGCACCTGTGTATGTGGGAGGTGTGGGGGGCAGGGGACAGCCAGGATGCCACCAGCAAGAAGACCTAGCATTGATTCAGTGCTCACTGCCTTCCAGGAAGTCTGCTGGACCTTTACATCAACCATCGCATTTCATCCTTACCACACAAGGAAGGTATTGTCATCTTCCCATTTTATGGAGGAGGAAACTGAGGCTCAGAGGTCCTACAGCAGAAAGCCACAGAGCTGGGATGTGGACTCTGGTCTGACTTCAGAGTCTGAGCCCTTGGCCATGGAACCAGGATTCTCACAGTGGCGTCCGGAAACCACCTGCCTGGGGAACTCCCAGGATGCTGGGTCAAAATGTGTGTCCGGAGTCCTGCCGGGGTTTGCTGAATCAGAATCTCAGGGAATGGGGCTGGAAGCTAGGACTCTGACGATCTTCCAGTCAGGTGGACTGCGAAGTCTGAGGTCCCCCGTGTGCTGAGGTCCACTGTCCACTAAGTGTGAGGTGAGATGGTCCCAGCCACAGAGGGTCCTCCCTGACACATGCACGGCACACAGTTTGGAGTTACTTCAGTGACAGGGGCATCCCTCAGAGAGCTCCCCCAGCCCCTGGTGGCTGTCCTCCCATCCCATGTGTTAGCTGGGGCCTGGCCAGTTAGGTCCCAGCCCCAGGCCTGAACTCTCCAGGTCCACAGGAGGCCTGGGGGGTGCTTCTATTACATTAGCCCAAGTTCTTGCCAGGACTGTGGCCCCCTCCTCTCGAGGATAATTCAGCTTTCGATCCCCCCTAATCCGTCCATTCTGAGAAGCTGCCCCCAGAAGCCTCCTCTCCCTCCTTCCTGCGAACCTGCTCTCCACTGGTCTGTGCTCTCTGCCTCACTCTTCCAAGCAGATCACCAGCCCAGAATGATCTTCACTCGAGTGACAGCGACTAGAGTCAGGGACAGTGATGTCCTGGTGGGGGTGTCAGGTGGCCCCGTTATCTTCTGAGGCACTGTGAGAGGTAGGGAGGAGAGGTGTGTGGCAAAAGCCGAGTGACACACGACAAGCCAGGCAGGCCTTCCCGACTCACCGAGGCGGCAGCAGGAGACCTCGGGAACACACTGACGCAGAACGATCCCTCCCGGCCTGGAAATGCCAGCAGGTAGGGTAGGGAGAGCCTGCTAATAGCCGGGACCCATATGCCCCCCTCCGACTCCATAAGCTGCTCCTGCCCCCCGACATCACCCTGGGAAATGTGTGGGACCCGCTTCCTCTAAGCCCTCGTGATTCAGCTGGTCTTCACAGCTGCTCTGGATGTTATTTTTAACCTGCCTTCACCTGGGTGAGGTGGGGACCAGATCTGCCTGAACAATTCCACTCACCAGGCTGGTCCCAGGCAGAGGAGGAAGGTGACAAACTCCGCTTTCTGGCACTTCAAAGAACCTCTCCCCGGGAAGCGAACGCCATGCAACCCACCTGCAAACTGACCTGCCTCACCTGCCCGGCCAGCCTGGGTCTCGGGACGGCTGCTGGCCGCGCGCGCGTCGGGTTGGTATGTCCAGGCCAGGGGGGAAGGCAGCCCGAGAGGCTGTAGAGTTGCCAGAGACGGAGGCTTCTGAGCAGGCCCGCAGCAGCCCAGATGTCTCTCCTTCCGCCAGTTGAGCCTCCTCGTCCTCCCACCGTGCCACATCGTCCACACGTCCTCCAGGAGAAGGGTGACGCAGACGCACAGGCACTCCATCCGTTTGGCCACGGCTGGTCCAGACAGCAAGTCCTGTTCCTTCTCCATCTGGCTTTGTCGCTGAACTTTCTGCTGAACTCCTTCCAACCCTGTCGGCAGCCCTCCTGCCAGGAGGAGCCAGTGCCAGGGAGAACAGAATAATTGCCTCTCGTGTCGTGCATGCAGAGCCTTCATTAACACATCCCCAGAGTGGCATTTGCAGCCCTCTGTCACAGCACCCCCTGTTGAGTAGCACGCAATTCATCACCCCCAGATTCTCTGCTGTCTTGAAAGAACGAATCAGTCCTGTGTTTCTGCCTGTTTCTTTGGCTTATTCGGAAAGTCATGTCGTTGGTGGTGGTGTTCCTTAAGGAGAGAAGGTTTCTCTGTGGCCTTGCCCACTCAATGGCACACAGAAGGGACCTGGCCCAGTCACTCCCCGTTTTTCTTTTGTGGCACCAGGAAGCAATGCTTGCATTCCAGAGGACGCGGAAGGAAGAGTATGGAGTGGAGGGAGCAGGAGACTTGGGTTTTAGTAATGGCTCCGCCAGTGGTTAGGTGTGTGATCTTGAGCAAAACATTTCCAAATGTCACTTTCTTCACTTACAAAATAAGGCGTTGGCATTGACAAGCTCATGGAATCTTAGAGCTCATCTAGTTTACCTGTCACTTTACAAATAGGTAACCTGAGGCGCGGGGTGGCCATTCAGCTCACCCATACTCATGTGGGCTAAGCAGTGTTAAGACTTGAGACCTCAGTTCCGGCTCTCTGTCTCCTGAATTGGGGGGTAGGATTGGATGAAAATAAGGATGTCAGGAGAGCAAAGACACGGTAAAGGGACTCCATGCTTTGTACCTGTGGGGAGCTGTGGAAGGATGACTTCTCCCTCACATCAAAGGTTCCAGTGCTGAAAGGGACGGTTCTCACCCAGGGACCATTTTCACCTAAGGGGACCTTTGGCAAATTTCTGGAGACATTTTTGGTTGTTCCAGTGGGGGAGGGGAGGGTGGGGAGACATCTAGTGGGTAGAGTCCAGGAGGCTCCAAGCACAGGACAGGGAATGATCTGGCCCAAAATGTCAACAGTGCTGAGGTTGAGACCCCAGCTGGACACCAGCTCCTTTCTCTACTGCCACCTGTCCTGGAGTTTTAAAAATTCTCGTTTCCTTGTCTTTAGCTTCAAAGGAACTATCTTTTCCCGATTTTGCTATTGATGCTGATCTTATTATTATTACTTATTATTTTTAAAGATTTATTTATTTATTTGACAGAAAGAGAGTCAGCGAGAGAGGGAACACAAGCAGGGGGAGTGGAAGAGGGAGAAGCAGGCTTCTCGCCAAGCAGGGAGCCCGATGCGGGGCTCGATCCCACGACCCTGGGACCATGACCTGAGCTGAAGGCAGACACTTAATGACTGAGCCACCCAGGTGCCCCTTGATGCTGATTTAAAAAATAATTACTTTCTTGCATATAAAATCATCCATGCTCCTTTTAGAGAATTTAGAGTATCCAGAAAGGTACAAGACAAATAAAAATCAGTCCCACCACACAGAGGTCACTAGTAAGAATATTTTGATATTTGGTATTTTTTCCACATTACCTGAGATTCACTGAGCACACTCTGCTTTCTCCTGTCTCATGGCTTTTCTCAGCAATCCTCTCTGCCCTCTCTCCGACCCCCATTGTTGAAATCATATCTGTCATCAAAGTTGCTTCAAACAGCACCTCCTCCAGGAAGCACCGCAGGCCACATATGACCCCACCGAAGCTGGCAGTGAATTCTCCTGTCTCTCTGTATCTCACAAATGCCAAATTTGACATGCTGGGTTTTTGCTTTTGTTTTTGTTTTGGTATTTCAGTTCTCCGTAAATGCCTTGAGGACGGGGATTAAATTTTAGTGTACTGAATGTGTGCTCCCTCCCCTTCTGGCGCGCGCACACACACACACACACACACACACACAGTGTGGTGTAGGCACAACACCTAAGATGGATCTGTCTTCTTTCCTCTCCTGACATCACCGTCCTCTGACTTCCAGACTAAATAACCATCCTTTAGTTCTTAGTCACACAGAACATTTCAATCAGTGGCTTTTGTTGCTCCATCATTTGGGATTATTCTGGAACTCTTTTTCCAACTGCATGGATCTTGGAGACATTTAGTATTATAATAAAAATCAAAAGCTTTAACTGAAAGACTCGCTACTGTGTTTCAGGCATTGCTTATGTTAATGTTCTGATTCAACCTAAACTACCTACAAATGTGAATGCCAAAGCTAGCAAGGCATTATAGTTTTGCCGCACGTCACCTGGCAGACCAGAGGAGGCACTGGGATTTAACCCAGAGCCACCTGACTCCACAGCTAGGGCCCCCCCGCCCTTGAAGTTTCTCAAGTCCTGTGCAATAGGCCTGCTCCTGCCCACCTTTGTTTTCACAGGAAGAGGCAGCAAGCGGAGACATCAGTGCCTCTGGTCTGGGTGGCTCCCGGCAAGGCGTCTCCTAGGAAGTCACAGAGCCCAACCCAGCTCCTTGGCTGTGGGAACCTCTGGCTGGTGGCAGGGTGACCTGCTGGGGGAGCCTGGTGGATGGCTCGAGTGCAATCCAAGGTCCCGGGAGGCTGAGCCTTCCTGGGCTGGTGGCATCCGGAAGTCTAGCCTCTTGCTCTGGTATTTCCTGATGCCTTGTGCGAAGTGTCTTACACAAGAGGCTAGCAACGGATGGCTTACCCTGCAGACACCTGTCTGCTGGGAGGGCTGGTGTCCCCTTTCTCTTTGTCAGGGGGCTGATCCGCTGGTCTGAGCAGGGGAGGTCCGGGGCTAGGCCCTACCAGAGGAGGGCACACTCTCCTTCCCTCGCCATCCCCTCCTTCCCGGACAGGTTCAGCCCCCCCCCCCCAAGGTTCGAGAGTTGTTTCATCTGGGATGAATTAAATTAGATCCTGCATGGGCTGTGCCGGGCTGAGCCTTGTATGTGCTTTAATCGGCTAGCTACTAGTGTTCGTTTTGGGTGTTGTGATCACTCCTAGCCACACACTGTGCCTGTATCGTGGGCAGCCTGAGTTGGAGACAGGCTCACTGGGAGAGTGTGGCTGGTTCACACACCTGGCAAGCCGCCTCATCCGCTGGGTGACGGGTGAGCCACTGGGTCAGCCTCGCGGCTGAGGACTGGCAGCCCAGGTGTCAGCAGAGGCTGCATTCCAGCGACATTCCTCCTTGGCAGAAACTTCAAAACCAGAGGAAGATATTACTCAGGCAGATTCGGAAGTCATTCCAGGATGTCAAACGCAAGGCTTATGATGCAGACAAGCTGATGATAAAATGGAGTGCTTCCTACGAGAGGGCTGGACTGTCGCCTGGATGCCCCGAGGCAGAGGGCGTGGAGTGGGAGGGCGTGGAGTGGGGGGGCTTGTGCCCAGGAAGGAGGCTGACCGTGACCCCACTCCATCCCAGGTCTTCTTGCACAAAGCCCCTGAAGACAGAATTCGGAATCCTGCCAGCAAGAATAGGCCTCCTAAAGCTGTGGCTTCTTCCTCCTCTTCCTCCTCCTCCCTGTTATGAGGAAGTCCCCTGGGGTGGGGGTGGGGGCTCAGCTGACTGACTAGTGTTCTCTCCTGGAGCCTCCAGGTTGTGATGGGCAGGTGGGCAGAGGCTGGGTCCTTCAGTTGGGGGCTTTCAGTGGCCCCTGTTGTGGACATGACCCCTGGCTAGCTTTACTATCCCCGGCTGGAAAAGACCCTAGGGAGCTCACAGTGCAAGGGGAGGGGGACAGGCTGTAAACACAGCACACAAAGGCCATGAGTTGGCGGAACAGCATCATGCTGCTGAGAGCAGAGCCCCCCGAAGCAGGTGGGAAGTGGTGGCGGGGGTGCAGGCCAGAGACCCGGCACAGCAGTAGGTCTGGGCACAAAAGAGGGGAGCCACACATCCCTGCGGCTGCTGCAGGCGGTGGTGAAGGGTAGCTGGCCAGGCTGGAGGGGAAGCCAGCAGAGCCAGAGGAAGAGGAAGGGGCTCAGAGACAAAGGAAAGGGGAGGGAGGATGAATACGCCCTGAGCGCCTTAGCCAGGCCCTGGGCTAAGGAGTGTTCCTTTAATCCCTCAAACATCTCCTGGTGTGGGTGTTAGAGTCCCCCCCAAACAGGAAGGTGAGGCCCAGAGAGCATCTGTGACTCGCTCCGGTTCTTAGGCTGCAGGTCTCCAACTGTCACCCCGGGCCCTGCTGTCTGCTTATCTTCAGGCCACCAGACTTGTGGAGGAGAGCCCTGTGCCTTTGCAGAGTAGGGCAGCCTTGCAGAACCTCCCCTGCCGGGTAAGATGATGCAGGCCAATGCTGCCTCACAAGACTTGTCCATATTTTCATTTATTTGCTTATTCTAACTCAGCCAAGAACTTCAAGGGAGCATCATTCCTGGAGGATTTGTTCATTGATGTGTCACAGTCTAGCTACTGAGCCCATGGGCAGGAAGGAAATAGGCGGGTTCAGAGACCCAAACATCTGTCCCCTATGTGTCTTGTAACGTTGGGGAGCCGAGACTCCTGCAGCCCTTGGCTGGCACTCTTGGCTGCCCTTCATTCGGGGTAGGAGAAGGGCCAGCAGGAGGCACATCCAAGGCGGGAAAGTGCTCCAGTAGCTCGGCCCTATGGCGGGACCAGGGGCTGCACCATACTCCCCAGCGCTTCTTGCCACCCTGGGAGGAGGTGGCTGCTGGGTGCTGGCCCTCCATCTGTGCCTGCCCGGGTGCACCCCACAAAACATGGAAGTCGCTATCCCTGTGAGGATGGAGAACCAGGGGTGCAGAGCAAGAGCTATTGCTGGGCAAGTTGAGGGCGGAGTTAGCCCAGTGACCTACTGGCCTGGCTCACGCAGCCAGCCCCCGGGGGGCGCTGATCTGAGGTTTGCACAGGTCTCAGGGGCGCATGCGGTCAGGCTCCAGTCCCGAGAGCAGCGCTTGTGCCTCTCCTCCAGGTCTCCACTGGTTTGAAGCTCAGTTCCGTTCCAGGGTGGCTTTTTCCCTCCTTCTTTCCCCCCTTTCCTTTAGACCTCGGGGGGTTGGGGTGGGAGAGCAAAGGTGGAGATGTGCTGTTTTGCACAAAAGACTTGCGTGCACGTCATCCAAACACCGAGTTCCGTTCGCAGAGGAAGTGAGAGGTGTCCGATTCGGTCATGCAGAACACAGCTGGGCTGCTTGAAACGAAACACGGTGGCTACTCTGAAGGAGGTGGTGTCCCTGGGCTGCTACAGGGTTGAGTCACAGCAGACGCCACTCCCACGTCCAAAATACCGGGCCATTGTCCCAGGGAGGTGGGCCCCTCACTCAGGTCATTTCCGACCCACTCCCCGGAATCACATTAAAGGAAAGGCAAAACGAGGAAAAGCAGAAGAAACCAGGATGGCTCAGCAGGCCAAGTGTGGGGAGAGTCGGCCCGCCAGAGCGGCGCCTGATGCGGGACCCCGCCCCCGCTGGGTCATCCTAGCCTTGGTGCACATCCGGGACCCAGGAGCCTATCTCGGTTGTGCGGCCTCCAAAGAGTTAGAATTGGGGGGCATTCCTTGATAAAAAGAACACAAAATTCTGAAAACAAAGGACAAAAGTGAGTATTTATTTAGATGCGGGGGTGGGGATCACGGTAAATTGCTGACACTGCACAGATCGTTCCTCAGAGACCTCCTTAACCAGGTTACCGGAAATGCAAGCGCAGAAACACTTCCTGTTTGCGCCCGGCGCCCCTTCCCTACTTCCCTCCCAGCCTCTCCCAGCTCTGAGGGCCCCAGAAGCCAGTGTCTTGTCAGCTTTACAGTAAGTGTTCCTCCGGTGGGACCTCAGAGTCGACAGTCCGACAATCCGACAACCACGAGAGCTGTGGGCACATAGACACCACCCAGCACAGCTGTTCCTGGCCGTTTGGGGGGTCCTGGTCTCCTTTGAGAACTGAATGACGGCTATGGACCCTCCCCAGAAAAATGCATAATACTCATATCCACTGCACTTTCCATACCATTCCAGGGATTCTTGGACCCCCGGAAAGCTTACCTAGTCCCAGGTAGGGCTCCCCTGACCTAGTGCGATCCATTCGTTTCACAGATGAGGCAACAAATACCCAGAGTGGGGGGGGTGACTTGTTCAAGGTCACACACGGTCGGCGGGAAGCAGAGCTAGGACTCGAATCCAGGCCCCGGCTCCCCCCGACCTCCTGCACTGTGATAGCTTTGCCTCCAGTGCTGGACAGAATGGGGTCCCCGGGGACGGAAACCCCAAGTTAGGGCCCTTCAGAGTGTCCTTCTCTTGTGTTCTGCTATCTGTCCTAGACATGTGTTTTTGCTCAGCATCGCTCAGAGAGGGCAGAAATGATGGCATTGGATAAACATGGACAGGTGGGGGGAAGCTGCAGGCTCTCGGCGTAAATGCAACGAGAAATTGAAAGTTGAGAGAGGGAGAAAAACAGTAAGTAAACAACTTTTGAATGTCCTGCGAGAGAGCTGGTGCTGTTCTGTTCGGTGCCCGGAGAGCTGAGCCTGGGGAAATCCCAGCAAAATCACATCGGACTGGGCCCCGCCTGAGCCCCATCCTCTTCCCAAGCTACTCTCTCCCCTTGTACCCAACTCAGGTCATTGGCGGCCTCTTGGTGGCCTGAGCCCTGTGCTTCACAGGCGTGGTGTCCTCTGCCTGTGCAGCTTCCCCCTCCTGCAGCCACGGCTGCCCACTCACCACGACGCCGCTCGGCCGGCCTGACCCTTCCCCTGAGCCCCCAGCTGACTTAGGTCTCCTGGCACTTCCCCTCTCAGCACCTGGTTCGGCTCTTTCAGAGCCCATATAGCGATGTTCACGGTTCTCTATTTATCTGTTTCGGGGCTGTGTCCCCCAACTAGCCATTAACCTCTGAGTGTGCGGGGGCTGAGCCCTTGGTGCCCCTGGGCCCTGGGCATGACATATGGAGGCTTTCGCGAATCGCGTGCTGATTTCAGTGAATGGTGGCATCTGCTGGTTTGGACCTGGGCACCTGGGACAAATGCCTGAGGGCCAGCTCATTCCTGAGATCCTGGCCAGGACTGCGTGCAGCTGGGAGCTTCAGCACCAGACACAAAGGGAACAGGAGCGGCCGGCCAGTACCATGAATGGTGCCCAGCCCCTCAGAGCAGAGGTACCAGCCAAGCGGAGGCTCACAGGGGCTGAGGTACAAGCCGGCCTCTGTGTGCCTTTGAAGTGGATCCTGATGCTCTGCCTTTTTCTCAAGACCCACCTCTTTGAACTCCGAGGGTCCCGCAGCCCCCTGCCAGCCAGGTCACCAGCCAGCTCACCAGCCGTTGTGTCAGGGAGTGTCAGCTGAGGTCATGGGCAGATGGCTGAGGTGGACGCGTCCCCTGAGGGCTGCAGCACTCCAGGAATGCTTAGGAAGCTCAGAAACGGTTTTCTCTCCTGCCTTCTGGGCTCACCTCCAGATGATGGAGCTACCTTGAGAGGGCAGCCTGTTACTCATACTCAAGTCTGTTCTCTCTCATTCCATTTTGTTTGGGGTGGAGTGTATGCTTTTGTTTTTTTCTTTTTCAACTTGACACCCAGGACTTCATGACTGATGCTGTGGGCAACACCTCCCAAGGGCCGGGAGCCCGGATCAATTCTTTCTTCTTCTTCTCAGTATTGGGCTGTGGGGTGAGGGGGGGAGGGACCCCTGGGACAGAGAGACACAAGGTGAGGCACACGCTGCTCTTCCCCTCCCTCCCCTCCCAGGCTTGCCCCCTGGCGAGCAGTGGTGGTGGGTGGAGGGGGCTGATACTGACCCTGGACAGTTTCTCTTCCCACTCCCATCTCCCGTCCACTAGGGGTGGAGGGCAGGAGGTCAGAGACGGGTACCTTCACCCCTGCAGATAGGTACCTGCTCGAGTGTGACCTGTGCTTGCTCTTAAACATACCCCAACAGAGCAGCCCTCCCCTTCCCCGAATCTTGGATGATACAGTCAGTACAAAATTTTGTGACTCATTTTTTTGGTACCAATCAATCACCTTTGAAGGGGGATGAGAAGCCACAATAGGATGTTTAGGCCGCTGAGCGAAGCTGATTGGTCTGGTTGGGCCAGGTTACAATCCTGGAACTAACTGACTTGCCTTTGTTCTCCAGTTCATCACGATGCGGCTTACAGTAGAGTCCTGCAGCCTTGGTGGATAGAAGACATCCTCACGGCCGAGGTGACTAGTCTCTGGGCATCTCGACAGGGCTCTGCAGCCTCCCTTCCTTCCTTACTCAGCTGGTGACTTTGTCTTTGATCACTGCATCATGGCTTTAGCACTTTGTCTCTGTTCTGGAAAAGCCTTTACATTTGCTCTGTCATAGCTTCCCTGACCTCCCAAGGCCAGCGCATCAAAGAGAGTCACCATGCTGCAAACAATGCTTCTGCTCCCAGGTGAGTGGCAGGGTGTGGGGGGCTGTCAGGAAAATGGTAGGAAATGCCAGAGCAGAAAGGAACAGTAGCTCTTATAGCATCTAGCGCCGGGCCTACATCACAGCAGGGCTCTGGACATTTTTGTCAAATGAATGAAGGAATTCCCAGGATTCCTAAGGGTGTGAGAAGCAATATGGTGGCGGTTCCACACAGAGCCTCTGGCAGGTACTACCCGGCACTGAACAGTGTCGGCGGCTTGCTAGCTGTGCACGCATGAGCAAGCTCCTTGGTCTCCCTGGCCCTACCTCCTCATCTGTAAAAGGGGGTGATGATGATGACGACTACAATAGGGATGGGGTTGCTGGGTGATAGACATTGGGGAGGGTATGTGCTATGGTGAGCGCTGTGAATTGTGTAAGACTGATGAATCACGGACCTGTACCTCTGAAACAAATAATACATTATATGTAAAAAAAAAAAAAAAGTAAGAAGGGTAAAATGAAGGGGGGTACTCAGAGGGGGAGATGAACCATGAGAGATGATGGACTCTGAGAAACAAACTGAGGGTTCTAGAGGGGAGGGGGGCGGAGGGATGGGTTAGCCTGGTGATGGGTATTAAGGAGGGCACGTTCTGCGTTGGAGCACTGGGTGTTATACGCAAACAATGAATCACGGAACACTACATCAAAAACTAATGATGTAATGTATGGTGATTAACATAACATAATAAAATAAAATGTAAAAAAATTGGTATGTATAAAGCAGTTAAAATATTGCCTGGCACATAATAAGTACCACATAAGTGTTTGCTATTATTATTAAGGCCAGATAGTTATTTGAAGGAATCAAATATTACTTTTAACCGGAAGCTATGGATTTCCTTATCTTGTAGGCAATCTCCACTCCCACAAGCTCCTCCCATACACATGGAACCATATGTTGCAGGGGTCAGCAAGCTTTTTCTGTAAAGGCTCAAATAGTATTTTAGACTTTGCAGGTCATACGATTTATGTCACAACGACTCAGTTCTGCTGTGGTAGCATGGAAACAGCCATAGACAATATGTAAATGAATGAACAAGGCTGTGTTCTAATAAAATTTTATTTACAAAAATCGGAGGCAGGCCAGATTTAGCCCACAGACCACAATTTGCCAACCACCAATCTATTGGTATTCTATCATTTTACAAGACTCTGCTTGAATTCTACCTCTTCTAAGATTCACTTTCCTCTACCTGAATTTCCAAAAGGGTCTGGAGGGAACTTAGTGTCATGGAAACAATAAGCAGGAAACCTGGGTTTAAACTCTGCCCTACTACATGACTTTGAGCAAGGCATTTAATAGCTGTGAAGCCTCAGCTTATTCACCTACAAAACAGGTGTAAAATGTTTTGCTTTACTTACCTTACAGGGTGGTGTGAAGATCAAATAGACAAGGCATGTGGTTGTGATTTGCAAACTCTAAAGCGCTACATAATGAAAATTGGTCTTCATGCTGTCCCTGTGCTTAGGATAGTGCTTGGAACTTGGTCTGCATTAACTGCACTGAATCCCAGTAGTGGTGTTAAGTACCAATTTTTATAACAGACATATTGGTGCGTGTCTGTATCTGTATTGATCTTCTTGGGCAGATGGAGAACTCAGCAGACACAGGCCCAGGAGAGAGAAAGGACAGCATTTCCTGGGGTAGAATCTATAGAATGCTTGTCAGCTTAAGATGTAGGTTGGGGTTAGAGTGCAGTAGGTCTGGATTGCCATGACAAAGAGTAAGGTTTCTAAAGGCATATATGGCTAGAAATCTGTATTAGTTTCTTGGGGCTGGTGCAACAAATTACCACAGACTTGGTGGCTTAGAGCAACAGAAATTTATTTTCTCATAGTTCTGGAGGCCAGAAGTCTGAAATCAAGGTGTCAGCAGGGTTGTACCCCCTACAGAGGTCGTAGGGAAGAATTTTTTCGTCTTTTTCATCGTTGCTAACATTCCTTGACTTGTAGACATATCACTCCAATCTTTGCTTCCATCTTTACATTGCCTTCTACATTTGTGTCTTTTCTCTCTCCCACCTCTTATAAGGATGCTTGTTATTTGATTTAGGACCTGCCTGGGTAATCCAGGATGATCTTATCTCAAGATCCTTAACTTAATTACATCTGCAAAGATCTTTTTTCTAAATAAGATCACACTCATAAGCTCCAAGGATTTAGATATAACATATCTTTTAGGGTCATCATTCAACCCATTGTAGAATCTTATTATTTTCACTTAACTTTTTTTTTTAAGATTTTATTTATTTATTTGAGAGAGAGAGAAGGAGAGACAGTGAGAGAGTACAAGTGGAGAGGAGAGGGAGAGGTGGGCTCCCTGCAGAGCAAGAGCCCGATGTGGGGCTCGATCCCAGGACCCTGGGATCATGACCTGAGCCGAAGGCAGATGCTTAACCGACTGAGCCACCCAGGTGCCCCATTCACTTAACTTTTTATCTAAAGTATTTCCCACGTCATTGAACCGTCTTCCAAAATCATTATTTTTGATGGCTAATAATATCCCATATTGTGGATATACCATAATTAATTCATTTCCTCTTACTAGACATTTATATTGCTCATGATTTTCTACCGGTATAATAAGAATACAGTGCATGGGCTTGGGAGTCACACATTCCCAGGTCAGATTCTGACTCTTTCATTTACCAAGGATGTAATGATAGTCAAGTTCCATAAACTTCTCTGGCCTCAGTCTTTCATTTGTGAAATGAGGATCATACTACTTATCTCATGGGGTGATTCAGAGGATCATAGGAAAGAATGTATGTAAAGTGGCTGGTAGCTGAAGGTCTGGCACATTTAAGTGCTTAGCAGTCTTGTAAATTGCAGCCACCCTTGTTTTATTAATATTGATGACATGTCAGTTAATTTACTTAGGATGGATTTATAGAAGAATTATTCCCAAGTCAAGGGATGTAGACAGTTTTAAGGCTCTTGGTTTGTATTGTCAAATTACATTCCAGAAAAAAGCATCTGTAAAGACACTCAGCTTTGCCCAATCCTACATAGTAACTACTCTCTCTGGGCACTGATGGCCAGCTAAATCAATAGACAAGAATTTTATAAGTACCTGTTATGGAACCAGGTTTAAGCTTTGAAGAGCTTGCAGTCTACTTGGACCAACCAAATTGCATACATGAAACAAGACAAATAATAAAAAATGGAATTGAATTAATTAAATCAGCAAGTATCTATTGAGCATCTGTTATGTACCAGCTACTGCCCTAGATTATACAGTGGTGAACAACACAGGGCCAGTCCTCGCCCTCATACAGTTTATAATCTAGAAAGTCAGAACTGGGTTGTAGCACCTCGTTCCTATAGTGGAGTTCAGAGAGAGGAGGGACCCACAGGGACCACGTGGATAGGGGATGCTTCAAGAAGAAAGATGACCCAGGAATGGACCTGGGAAAAGGGGCAAGGACTACAGGAGAAGGAGTGGGTGGGCATGGAGGCTTGTGCCTCATGCCCTCAGATGTTTTATGGAGGCAGAAGTGGAAAAGGGCTCAGGAGGCTCCATTGTGGAAGACTGTAACAGCCTTGAGCGTTGGCCTGGCAAGGGAGGTCAATTTTTTTTTTCCTTTAGAAAACTAGAGACTCATAAAATTTTCTGAGCAGGGAAAGGCTAATGAAAGAATTTAGGAAGAGTGAAAGGGTCTGGGTAAGTCAAGCGTGCAGCCAGAAGGCCAGCCATACTTGGAGCTATAAATCTTGTCCTGTTTCAGAAGCAAGATATGGTAGCATGACTTGGTGGCAGCACTCACACTACTTGGCATGTGAAATCCTGAGCCTTTACCCACCATCTCCTCCCAATACCCAACACCAAACCCTCAGCAAGCTCTAAGCTTCCTTGAATGGTTGCCATTGTTTCCTGGGGCTCTGGGATGAAAGGACCCTAGTTTCTCTGGTCCTAGGAGGCATTAACCTGGTGTTTTGTTATTAACTGCATAGGCCATAAGTGTCCTTGAGCCAGTGACCCTTCCAGGAATTTCTTCTGTTTCACTCTGATGTGTTCCTAGCGGAGGGAAAATACTTGATGACTGACCAGCTCTATGTCCCCTTTGGGGATTAATATACCTCCCTGGTCAGGTTTGGGGTGCAGAGGAGGAGACCTCCTCACATTTCCTGACTGACCACACTGGCATATTCTAGTCAGTGGTGGCAAGGACTGGGGAAGGGAAAAGAACATGAAGGACTATGGGGAGACCCCTGTGTGTGCAGAGAATACCTCTTCCAACCCAACTATCTTAGCTTTGGCTGCTATAACAAATTACCATAGGCTGGGTGGCCTAAACTATACACATTTATTTCTCACAGTTTTTTAAAAATAATTTTTATTGTTATGTTAATCACCATACATTACATCATTAGTTTTTGATGTAGTGTTCCATGATTCATTGTTTGTGCATAACACCCAGTGCTCCACGCAGGATGTGCCTCTTTAATACCCATCACCAGGCTAACCCATCCCCACACCCCCCTCCCCTCTAGAACCCTCAGTTTGTTTTTCAGAGTCCATCGTCTCTAATGGTCCGTCTCCCCCTCCGACTTACTCCCCTTCATTCTTCCCCTCCTGCTAGCTGCTGCTTCTTTTTTTTTTCTTAACATATATTGCATTATTTGTTTCAGAAGTACAGATCCGTGATTCATCAGTCTTGTACAATTCATAGCGCTCACCATAGCACATACCCTCCCCAATGTCTATCACCCAGGCACCCAATCCCTCCCACCCCCCACCACTCCAGCAACCCTCAGTTTGTTTCCTGAGATTAAGAATTCCTCATATCAGTGAGGTCATATGATACATGTCTTTCTCTGATTGACTTATTTCACTCAGCAGAACACCCTCCAGTTCTATCCACATCGTTGCAAATGGCAAGATCTCATTCCTTTTGATGGCCGCATAATATTCCATTGTGTATATCTACCACCTCTTCTTTATCCATTCATCTGTCGATGGACATCTTGGCTCTTTCCCCAGTTTGGCTATTGTGGACATTGCTGCTATAAACATTGGGGTGCACGTACCCCTTCGGATCCCTACATTTGTATATTTGTGGTAAATACCCAGTAGTGCAATTGCTGGATCATATGGTAGCTCTATTTTCAACTGTTTGAGGAACCTCCATACTGTTTTCCAGAGTGGTTGCACCAGCTTGCATTCCTACCAACAGTGTAGGAGGGTTCCCCTTTCTCCACATCCCCGCCAACATCTGTTGTTTCCTGACTTGTTAATTTTAGCCATTCTGATGAGTGTGAGGTGGTATCTCATTGAGGTTTTGATTTGGATTTCCCTGATGCCGAGCGATGTTGAGCACTTTTTCATGTGTCTGGTGGCCATTTGGATGTCTTCTTTGGAAAAATGTCTGTTCATGTCTTCTGCCCATTTTTTGATTGGATTATTTGTTCTTTGGGTGTTGAGTTTGATAAGTTCTTTATAGATTTTGGATACTAGCCCTTTATCTCATATGTCATTTGCAAATATTTTCTCTCATTCTGTTGGTTGTCTTTTGGTTTTGTTGACTGTTTCTTTTGCTGTGCAAAAGCTTTTTATCCTGATGAAATCCCAATAGTTCATTTTTGCCCTGGCTTCCCTTGCCTTTGGCGATGTTTCTAGGAAGAACTTGCTGTGGCTGAGGTCGAAGAGGTTGCTGCCTGTGTTCTCCTTTAGGATTTTGATGGACTCCTGTCTCACGTTTAGGTCTTTATTTCTCACAGTTCTTGAGGCTAAAAACTCAGATGTAGATGCCAGCATGGTCAGGTTCTGGTGAAAACCCTCCTCCAGGCTGCAGACAACCAAATTCTCACTGTATCCTCACATGGTGTAAAGACAGTGAGCTAGCTCTCTGGGATCTCTTTTATAAGGTCACTAATCCTATTCATGAGGGCTCCATTCTCATGACCTAATTACTTCACAAAAGCCCCACCTCCTAAAACCATCCACATTGGGGGTTAGGATTTCAACATATGAATTTGGGTGGGTGGGGGGGACACAAACATGCAATCTTTTAACACCAACTATGAGGCCCACTCCTGTGTCACAGGCCCAGTGGGTGCAAGTAAGAGGTTGGCTTATTTAGGGTCTTCACAGAACAAAGAAAGAGCCATTTCTTTAGTCTCCTATTCCTGTAAATTAGACCTCACAATGCACCCCCTTCCCAGACTGGCACATAGGTTGTTCAAGGACACAGGCAAGCCCACTGGGCTGCCACCTGGTGATCTTTGCCCTGGGGCTTTCCTGGGCTTCAGTGCAGGGGGAAAGAGTGACATCCACTGAGACCCTGAACTCAGGGACCAGGTGAGTCATCAGAGTTTGAGGGGCTTGAGATCCATCCCCGGACAGACCCCCTCATAGTGCAGACAGGGCTGGTGCAGGGCCACCAACGAGGGGCTGGAGTCAGAGCAGGCTCAGCACCTAGCTCTCTGCACCCAGAATGGAGTTCCTCCCCTCCTATGTCAGGCCTCCAAAAGGTGGCCTGTCCTTCCTGAAGGTGATTTGCACCAATGGAGATGGTTTTGATTTGCTATTACTTGGTACATCCCTCTTTTATTTAAAAATAGCAAAGTTCCTGAATGGGTCAGAAAATCAATAGATCCATTTAAACCTCAAACAAAAACAATTCAGGTAAAACCACAGACATGTAGAAAAACTTTTCCTGGGAAGACTGCTCACCCTATACCACTAAATATTAGTGCTGCTGAAGGCCAGAGTTGAGATAGAAAAAAAGAGAGAAACCAGGAAAGATGTCACTAAATGGTTTTTATTTCAAGAGGGAATGGAGTGAGGAATCTAAACAGAGTGGGGAAGGTGAGGACCGCTTACCAGAGGGAGTGCAAGAGGGGACTTACTGGGCTCAAGCGAAAGGACGCACCGAAGCTGGGAAACCCTCCTGCACATGGTGGGCTGTTGGAACACAGTGGTGGGGAAAGAACCTGCTCTGAAGGAACTTGGGGAAGCCCAGCTCATTCATGGAGGCTGGAATTTACGAATGAACTAGACTCTGCATGGTACCATCATATGCCCTGTGCTATGTTCCCTTGGACCCTGTGTTCACGCAGTCTTTCCCCTGAAATTCTCCTCTCTGCTGTCTCAGTCTGTTGATGCCTTAACCATCTTTTCATTAATCCACTCACTCACTGATCAACATGTAAGGAGCACTCAAATTGTGCTCCTTTGGAGCTGGAGATAAACTATGAGCAAGACAAACTGGGCAACCGCCCTCCCTGAGCTCGTGTTTGGGAGATGCTGGAGGTTGGAGGTATTTGGGGGAGGGAGAAAAGTGGACAGGTAATTATTGCAAGACCGTCCAGGTAAATGCTATGAAGCAGAAGTACAGGGTGTTCTGAGCATGCGATGCGATCCATCCTAATCTGGGGCAGTCAGGAAGGGCTTTCCTGAGGAAGTGACGTTTGGGTGGAGCTCTGGAGGCCACGTGTGAATGAATTAGGAGAAGGCTGGAGGGCATGGCAGGAAGAGGCGTCAAAATGTGCGCAGACTCAGAGCAGGGGTGGCTTCTTTGGGGACATGAAAGGCAGACTTGGAGAGTGGGACGCAGTGTGGCTCAGTGAATCATGGAGGCATGGGAGGGGGCATACACTCAAGACTCAGTCATTCCTCAATGACTGTTTACCTCAGAGAGAGAAAGGAGAGGGAGAATTAAGGTGATAAAAATGAAAGGGTTAATATGTTACCCACTAGCTGAAGGTCAGTCAGATAAGGGATAATGAAGCAGGCCTGTGAAAGGCAATAGGGAGTAGTAGGGACTGTGGAAAACAAAATGATTTTATATATATATATATATCTGCATATATACACATATACTGTACCCAAAGGTATTTAAGTTTAAAATACATTAAAACCTGTTACTGGCCAAACAAAGCAAAATCCGACGGCTACCACACTTTTGGGTACTTGATTACAGGGGAAATTGGTGCCTGAAAATAAGGACTGTGGAGGAGGGAGCTGGGAACCGCTTGGCCAAGAGCCAGATAAAGAGCCCAGAAAGCCCCTCTGGTCCTGATTCCCCCCTGTGCCTGTCAGATGGTCCGCTCTGTACGCATGCTCCTGGTGGCCCCCTCCAGCTTGCCTCCTGGGGCTCACCTATCCCAGGGTCACCCTACTCTCTCCAAAAGCAGAGCCGAGGGCAGGATAGTACCTGCTGACTCACACGGACGGTGAGCTGGGCAAAGGGCCCTGCGCAGCTATGCGTAGCTCAGGAGCACCTGTCCATGGGTTGCAAGCACAGCAGTGAGACTGGCAAGCTAAGGACATGAAGATTTGAGGGTGAGGGAGAGTAGGGAAAAGAAACAAATGATGCAGAAAGGAGCTGAAGCAGATGCATAACCTGAGAAAATAAGATTAGAGAACTGACACATTTACTGGTTATTTCAGTGTTAATTTCCTAGCCCAATTTTGGGTCATTTGCATCTCATAATTGGCACTTTCAAAACTTGAAGATAGGGGAGGTTATTTGGCAACCTCCTCCACTTTCCCTTTGTGACAGTACAAGCATGGCTGAGCTTATCTTAAATGTAATCACGTTTGATCAAAAAACAATTACTGGGTTTTTTCCCCCCTCTTTGCTCTGATTTAAATGACCTTGCACGTATGGAGGGGTTTTCTGCACTTAATCTCTTCTTGGTGGTGCAGAGGAAGATGCTCAGCCTTGGTGTGTTTGCTTTCCCTGCAACTCTGATTAAGAACTCTGTTCCTTTCGCTAGACCTGTGTGATGGAAACCTCGTTACATGACAGGAGGAAAAGCTATCTCACCAAAAGAGAAACACTTTTAAAGGCCATTTCAATAGGGCAAACATTTCTCTTGCCGCACACTTTCCTCTAATTGTTGGTTCTACCGCCCCTTAAAACAAAATGTGGAGATATTCCCTGAAGGAAACTCAGCTGAGCCAGAATTTTGAAATGACAGGCTCATGAATGGCAAGTCCCTAAAGGCAGTAAAAATTTGTGGCTTCCTAATGGCCTGATGTCCATTTCACGTTATGCCAGAATAGCACTGGGTTTATGTTCAGATATCTACTCTTTTCTTCTCAGTCCACAGGATTCTAGTGGAGTTGACTTTGCCTTGAGTCCCAACAAAGGTATTATATCGGGGCTGAGAAAGCCAGAGAATGATACTCTCTGGCTGGTGCAGGGATGGCCTCCTGAGCAATGACTGGCCAATTAGGGTCAAGAAAACTCCATCTGGGACAGGTTTCAGCTACTAGACAAGAAGATTCTTTCCCTTTCCTGCTGTACCAAAGCCTGAGGGGACATGAGGCTTGAGCTGCTTGGCCATCTTGTCCCCACAACAAGAAGACTTATGAGAGCCAACATGTCAGAAGACACAGCCAAGAAAAGAAATCCAGTCCTTGTGACATCACTTGAGCATTTGAATCTCACAGTGCATGAAGCCAGCCTACCCCGTGGACTTCTACATGAGACAATATATTTCTAGTTTTATCTTGAGTCTGTCTGGATTAGGTGTTCTCAGTCTTCTGGGTATAATCTATCCAAACATAAAGATATGTGGCTGGTTGCTGTATATATTATATATATATTCCAGTCAAATCTGCCCCATTACTTTAGTTACACCTTATCATTGCTGTATAATGTTTTCAACTTCTTAAAGCATCTTGACAAATGGGCTATTACATTTCATCCAGACCATTCTTATGGGAATTTTCCCATGTCACTTCCCTGTGATAAGCAGCCCTCCCAAGATGACCCTGCTACTACACAGAAGAGCCCCGATTTCCCAGCAGGCCCACAGAAAACTCCTCTCTGCCCACATCCTCTTTTCTTGAAAGAAAAAGTTAAGCATTTTAATAACTACCCAAGGAAACTCAGTCTTTGGAAGGATGATTACACGGGGAGGTTCTTCTCCACTGCAGCCTCTTAATAGACAAAAACCAGGGAAAAATCCCAAGTGTCCAGCCATGAGCACCTCTTTATAGTGGAGTAGTGTGAACCCTTTAACGAGGCTGACCTAAATGTCCAACTGCCAAGAAATACAGGTGAAAAGGCAAACTGTGTGTGTAATATGCTATGTTTGAGGGTTTTTTTAAGAAGTGCTGATGCTGAGGCAGATTGAGTCAATTTTGGGGGTGCTGAAAGACATAGTTAAGGAGTGGGGCTATAGGAACCTGCAGCTGGAAAGGAAAAGGGGTGGCTGGTGATTTTCTGGAGGTAAAGGCAGATTCCTGGTACTTTGCATCCACTCAATGTCTTAACATTTCTACTGTGTGTCTTCTTCCCAGTCATTGATCTGGGCTATGTCTGCAGAGACCAGGGCCAGGATGGCCTCATTTTCCAATGCTTCTAGGATTAACCTTATTTTTTTTTAAGATTTTATTTATTTATTTGAGAGAAAGGGAATGAGAGATAGAGAGCATGAGAGGGAAGAGGGTCAGAGGGAGAAGCAGACTCCCCGCCGAGCAGGGAGCCCGATGCGGGACTCGATCCCGGGACTCCAGGATCATGACCTGAGCCGAAGGCAGTCGCTTAACCAACTGAGCCACCCAGGCGCCCTAGGATTAACCTTATTTTGGACAACAGGTTATGTGACTTGAAATCCTATATGAGAAAAAGCATTTACAAATGTATTAAGCTCAAGAGGTGGGAACAGAGGAATGAAGGATGTAAGAACCTAAGAACCTCATGGGCCCTGCACTGTCCCCAGGGCCCCGAGGAGGTGTCACCAGGAGCATGGGGTCCACCGCAGGGCACGGCAATGGGACCTGGGGACACACTTTGAGGAGGACAGGTATCTGGCCTCTGAGGAGCAGGAGGGACGTACAACCCAACTGAACAAGCTCCTGGGATTCAAGAACCAGCAGGCCAAATGCTCTCAACAGCAGGGACAGGAACAACCACAGCAATGCCCAGGGGAGCCCAGGAGGACTTACCCAAGACCCTTTCAGGGACCCTCTCTCACCCCCAAGACGTCGGGGCACCAAGCAGGCACAAGGTCTGCAGACAGGACTAACTCCAGTACTAGGAAGTTACTGAATTTATAGGAGCGTCTGACCCTGGAGTGTCTGGAGCCTGGCACGGATGGAGGGTACAGTCAGTGAGCTGCCCTGACGTCACTGTTTGAAGCCGTGGCTTGATGGTCTTTGCCACCGTGAACGATGCCGTAGTGTGGACGGCACATCATCTATTTGTCCAGTCGGCTGCCGGTGGCCATTTGTCTCGTTTTCACTTTGCAACCATCACAAATCATGCCGCTTCCACCGCTGGGTTTGTGCGCACGTGGTCAGTTCCTAGGACGAGGACTTGAATTGCTGTTCACGGGTCCGGGTCCTTGTGTTCGGCTTCAGTGGATGCTGCTAGAGTGTTCCAAAGGCTTTGAATCGTTTACCCTCCCATCAGAGAGCTCCTGCTGTTCATCATGGACTTCTAAGTCTTTGTCGATCTACAATTTTACCCCCTATTAATAATCCATGGCTTTTGTTGACAGTGAGGTGATAGTGAGGTTGGGCACGTCTCACATGTTCACCACACATTAGAATTTCTCGTGTAAAATGATTTTTCACCCATTTTTACTTGAATTGATTCTTAAAGCTCCCTTAACCATTAATGTGCTGCAAACATTTCCCCCCATTATGTGGCTTGTTTTTTCATCCTTTGTGTCTTTTCATGAATAGAATTTCTTGGTTCTAATGCTGTGTATTTATTTCATTGTTTCTCAAACGATCTGTGGGTGATGGACCTTTTTTTTTTTTCCATTTCTATCAGGGGGTGATTGATAGGTTCTAAAATAAAATAAGATTGTTAACATAGAGTAAAATTTTTAAAAAACAAGAAAAATACTAAGACAGGAAGGAAATCTTGCTGAATCCTTCTGTGGCTTTGACTTTTCATACTTTATTACGTTTTCTTCAAGTGGAGCACCTGTACTGAGCCACATTCAGGCACTCGACAGATGCTTTCGAATCTAAAATGGAGAGGATAGAGACATCTCATTGGTCTGGAGTGCTGTAAATGGTGCATGACCGAAAAGAATATTGAGCTTCCAGACACGAAAAAGAGGAACACCAGAAAACCAGTATAATGACAAAATGTCCTCAAGCACAAAAGTCTGAAAACAATCAGATTAAGAATGGAATACATTCTACCCTAGCATATTTCTTGCCATATGAATGGTCTACCAGAATAAAAAACAGGGAACACAGTGATCTTACTAATTTACATGCCATTACCCAGAATGCTCTATGGGCTTATCATTTTGAGGAAGAACTCTGCGAGCGTCAGAGTTTGGAAATGAAAGCAAATTAATTTTGGCTATGACAAAGATGTGTGTGTGTTGAGTGTTTGCATCAAGTAGCTGGGGGTGCACTGAGTGTGTGCGTGTGTTTATATGTTGAATGTGTGTTGAGTGTGTGTGTGTATGCCTGCAGGTGTGCCCACAGTGGGAATGTGTGTGGCAAGGACACCAGGAGGATAAAAACACAGACATGCTTTAGGTCACACATGTTGCATCAGGAAACCAAAGGGCTGCTCCAGAGTCTGATTTCCTTTGAGCAGTTTGCAGCTTGGCACAAATGAAACAGCAGACCAGCTACTATTTATTTGGAGGTGATTGCTTTGAGCAGTCTGGAAAAGGAGAGAGGACACGGGGCCAGGGTCTGTCCTCAGCCCACATGGTAATCTCATGGCTGGCAGGTTCTTAGTCATCTCTTTCTTCACAGGGACTTACAGCCCACTTTTGCTCCTTTTCAAGTGAAAAACTAAAGCTTAATTATCCAGAGAGAATCACAGGATGGGACACAATTCACCAAGAAAGTGTGTGTGGTAGGAGGAGGGGGGATGATGACAAATTGACCATTCAGAAATCGGCCTGTGAGCTCTCATTCAGTTACCTATGTGTAATCTAGACCCTCAATAGGCTGAAAGCTCTTCAAGACCTGGGAATTTTAATTCATTTCCCTACCCAGCTCCCTTCCCCTCTTTGTCACACTCGGCACTATTAAGATCTTAATAATAACAGGGGCGCCTGGGTGGCTCAGATGGTTAGGCGTCTGCCTTTGGCTCGGGTCATGATCCCGGGGTCCTGGGATCGAGCCCCACATCGGGCTCCTGGCTCAGCGGGGAGCCTGCTTCTCCCTCTGCCTCTCTCCCTGCTCATGCTCTCTCTCTCTCTATCTCTGTATCTCAAATGAATAAATAAAATCTTGATAATAACGGTGATAAAAGCTAACCCTGAGCACCTGCTCTATGCTAGGAGCCTCGCAGAAGCTTCACTCCAGTTGACAAGGTGCCACACGATTTGGCCCCTGCAGACCTTTGCCTTCCCAGCTCATACTCCTCCCTCTTCGTGCTCCAGCCACATCAGCCTTTTTTTTCTGCTTCTCGAACCCACTAAGCTTGTCCTCATCTTAGAGCCTTGGGGCTTTCAGTTCCCTCTGCTCAGAAACTTCTCTCTCCAGCTGTCAGCATGGTCTACTCTGTCGAATGCTGCTGAAAGACCAACTAAGTTCAGAATAGAACAGTAATTGCTGGACTGGGGCAATGCAGACATTCTTGGTCATCTTGACAGGTGTGGTCTCCGTGGCTTTGGGACAACAGAAGCCCAACTGCAGAGCACAGAGGACACCATATAGAGTAAATAGGCAGAGATGGTAATTACAAAAATGTTGCCAGGAATGGAGGCAGAAAATAATAGCAGGAGAGACAGATGTGGGGTCAAGGAGGGTTTTTTTGTTTGTTTGTTTGCTTGTTTCCTTTTAAAACAAGAGATAAGAGAGCATGCCTCTATATAGATGGAAATGGCACAAGCCTCTGGCACCGGGATAATTTCTGGGAAGAGACATTTTGGAGAGGAGCAAAATGAAAACAGGGTCTGATAGGAAAATTGTAGATCGCCAGGCAATACTGAGTTTGCTCAATAAATTTAATGCTCACAAAATCCTATGGGGTAGATACTGCTATTTTTCTTATTTCATAGATGAGAAATCTAAGGGCCAGAGATGTAAAAGAACTTGTCCAAGATCACAGGCAAGTAGAGGAGCTAGCTGGGGTTTGAAATGAGTTTCTGACTCCTGGTTAATCACAGGATCCAAATGCAAGATTATGAAGGGTGAAAAGTCAGCTCCTAAGCCAGAGAAAAGCTCAAGAGTTATCAGAGATATACCTAAAACCCAAGGCTTGCAATTTGGGTGCTGGAGAAATGGCATAGCTCCAGTGGTTTATAAATATGGAAATTTTGAAGATTTTTATTTAGTTGCCAAAAAACATATCTGTTGGCAATATTCTATTTGACACTTGGGTGTTTGCTTTCAGGCACATTTCTGTTTTGTGTGCTTTTCTGTTTGTGTGTTACCGTTCATAACAAAAGGTTTAGAAATAAGCCTGAGCTGCCCTGTTAGTGGTAGACAATATGGACCATCTCTGCTCAAAATGTGGCACAACTTAGTAATTAAACAACCTGACTGGTCATCAGAACCACCTGGGAAAACTTCTAAAATGAAGATTCCCATCCAAGACCGGGGACTCAGAATTCCCCGGCACACAGCCCAGAACATGTATCATCGGAAGCTCCCCATGACTCCCATGCTCAGCTAACTTTGGGAACTGCTGACCTCAAGCACACCAGTTCAGTTAAAAATCAATGTTTTCTGCAATGTTGTTTCCTATAGTCTTTGGAGATGTTCAAAACATGCCTCCTGCCAATTGGCTGGTCAACTCAACAATGTCCTATGTTCTCCTCTCCTGCCCTGTACCCTGAACTTGACCCTACCCTTTTACTTTCTTTCTGATTGTTCCACTGCTTCATACCATGGAAATAAGTATATGCAAATGCACTGTGTTATAAGAAATATCCTTTAGCTTCAACACTAAGTGATCATAGGACTGATCACATCGCTTCTCTCTCATTAGTATTCCTCTCCCTTGACACCTCCTGGGGAAATACTCCATGCCACCCTGAGGAAAGAGCTTTATAGGGAGGTTGGAGCCACAGGTGGTGGCATGTACATCCATGTGGGAATCAACCAGCTTCTTGACTGGACTAGACCTAGCAGTGGATAGATGACACACCTGCTAGGAAGACCACAGCTGTACTGGTCAGGGGAGGAGACGTTCTCCGCACTCCTTTCTAATCCAGAGCCAGCTGACCATGGCCACTCCTGGACAGGAAGGGCAGAAATGCTCAGATGGGGGTGGTTGATTTAGGAGAAGGTAAGAGCTGAAGCAGCACGAGCCAGCCTGGGTTCGTAATCAAGACTCACAGAGGCCCTAAAGGAGCCAGCTCTGGGGTATCACCTTCCCTCATTCTCTAACCTAGAAAGAACACAGTCAAAATACAGTTCCCAAAAAAATACAGTTCCAGTTGCCACCCTTCTCCGAAAAGAAAGAAGTAAAAGAGCGTAAGTTCGAGACTTGCTTTGCAATTTGAATCTCAGGAATGCATAACAAGCAGCCGTCCCTGCCTTCAGAGCAAAGATGCTCTATTAAAACTTGACTCATCCTTGGCAGTTTATTGTGTTCCCCCCACCCCTCCTTCCTTGTGACACAGAGGAGTGAGGTGAGTAATCCTCTACGCAGTGAGAGAAAAATAGATCCCCAAATGCCTTCCATTATGCTAAAGGCCTGTGTCACCAGCTGTGGCGGCAGGGGGTGTGGTCATCATCCATGACAGGGGAACAGTCAGATCTTCCGACTCCCTCTCTCCAGGGCTATTTGTGGTTCCAGAAGTGCAACAAGCAGGGGCTCAAAACTGATAAGCCCAGAGAAGTCTAAAAGCCCTGCTGGGGGTCTTATGAGAGCCACAGTGGTCAAGAGCCTTTGCATGCAGGAGTCCACAACGCCACCCAAAAGGCAAACAGTTCGATCCACTTTCTGCTGCCTGATACTTCCTGCCCCTTCCCCACAGGCCTAAGAACTCCCTCTTTTTCCCCAGTGTAAAAATAGCTAATATTTACTGAGTGCTGGCTACATGTCAGGCATTGGGAAAGCATTTTCCATGGGTTATGCACACTCATTTTTGTGTGCATGTGTGTGCACACACGTGTGCATACATAGACACACACACACACACACACACACACACACACACACACACACCCTGAGGTGGGTACTAACAGAATCTCCTTTCACAGATAAGGAAACTAAAGCACAGGAAATTGTCATAACTGGCCCCAGAGTTACCTGGTTAATGCAGGACACAGACCCACATAGTCTTCAGAAGAGTGCTCTAAACGAACACAACCATATTATATGATCTGCTTGGCTAAATGCAGTTACCTGAACAATGAACAAGAGACGGATAGGAAAAAATTTCTGTTTCTTCATTTATTTGCTTCATAGACTCCCCAGGTCTTATCCCAGAGACTGGAATACCGATCAATAACTCCAGACGTCCTAAAAGCATTTTTTGTTACAAAAGGCCTTCTAAAAGGAGGAGATGGGGATGTGGTCATTGCCAGAGCCGGAGGCTTCCTAATAAAGCAGTAGCGGGTACAAATCACAGGTGATTATGTGAAGCTTCTTCCTCCCTTACAAAAGCTTACAAAAATTTAAAAGCCTCTATCTTCCCCAATGCAGTTTTAAAAATATGAATTAATTTCCAGTATATCAGCACCGTATTTCCCCCTTCTGGAATTGACCACATTATCCTCCTACCCAGCTGGAACTGTGCTAGGGAGAAAAATAAATGTTTGTCTCAATGGCATTTTCTTATTCAGCTAATTGATTTTTTAAAATAACAATAATGCTTGAACATCCAGCCGCCTAATTACTAGCAGCTTTTTATTTGCGCTATCATTAACTTCACAGCTGCCTGGCCGCCGCCAAGTGGTACCACAGAGACATCAGCTGCAACTGCTAGTTTCTGAAAGGAAGAGCATGAATAAGGCCTGACTCTCCCTCTGCCAAGGTCAGTGAGGGCTTCGGGCTGATCTCAGCAGCACACATGCCCCACTTCAAACGGAGGAAACCGCACGTGGGAACCATGTTGGGTGAAAGGAACCTTGAAGGGCATCTGGTCGATCTCTCCACTTACAGATGAGGGAGTTTGAGGTCCAGAGAGATTAAAGGCTTGCTTAGGGTCACACAACTCCTCACCTCTTGTGCTGGAACTGCCATCCAGGCTTCCTGATTCCTTAGCTTTTTTTTTTTTTTATTTAAATTGAAGCATACAGAGAAGCATATGTATCATGAGTGTACAACTTGAGTAATTATCTTTACGTGAACACATCCATACAGCCACCACCCAGGTCAAGACACAGACCACCTCAGAAGCCCCGCTGGTGTCCTGCTTCCCTTCACTACAAACTCTCTTCTCTGCAAAAGTATCGTGATCCTGACTTCTAACATCACGGGTTACTTTGGCTTGGCCCAGGTTCTTTCGATAAAGAGCGGTGTTACATGGAGTTTAGCTATCAGACCTAAAAAATAAATGTGAATTGGAGTGAACTAAATGGTGAATTAAGACAGAATATCCCCAAAGGAAACCCCATACCATTAAGGAGTATGGGGTCTCCCTTGGGAGTGATGAAAACTGGGACTAGGTGAAGGTGGGGATGACACCACATCGTGATGTACTAAATGCTGCTGAACTGTTCACTCTTAAATGGTTAATTTTGCTGTGTGAATTCTACCTCAATAAAAAAAACCTCATCCCTGAAGATATGTACATTTCATTGTATGTAATTTTAAACTAAAAATAAATTGTAAAAATATTCAACTCTTAAAGACAGCATATCCCTAACAAAGGCTTGTCAATCCCTTCCACACATCTAGCCCCTACAGTACCTGGCCAGCAAGCCTTACCCACCACCTGACCTGGGTGTTTTCCTTCGGCTTTCTTCTCTTCATTGCACTGCCATGTGTCTCTTGTCCTTATCTCTCCATGAAACAGTCCCTTATCAGGGTCATCTTGCCAAAGCCACTGGCCCGTTCTCTGTCCTCATCTTTCTCAACCTCAGGGCAGCATTCAACCTAGATGACAACTCGCTTGTTCTTGAAACACTTGTCTAGGCTTCTGTGACATCATGTTTGTCTGGTTTTCTTCTTACCTCACCAGCCATTCCTCATTTCCCTTTGCCCCTTCTCCCCTTGGTGCAGGCCCGGGGCTCTGTGTTTTTGCACCTCTCTTCTTTAGCTGGGTGACCTCATCCAGTCCATCCATGTCTATGACTTGCAAATAACTATCTCCAGCCCAAACATCTCTGCTGAGTTCCAGGTGTGACTAACCAACTGCCCACTTGACCTCTCTACTTGGAACATCTCACACAGCTAGGACAGAAATATGGAATCTTTCCTACTCCAAGTCTGCTCCCCAACTTGGATTTCTCACTTTTGTAAGTGACACCATCATCCACCTAACCACTTGGGCTAAAACTTGATCATTGTGCTTGAATCATCCCTTTTCCTCACACCTCACTTCTAACCCATCAGTGTATCCTATTGTCTCCACCTCCCAAACGTATCCCAAATCCACCACCTGTCCATTTCCATCTCTGCTGCTCTAACCCTGGTCCAGGGTCCCTCCATCATTTCTCACCTGGACTCCTGCATTATCTCCTAATAGGTCTTACTTCCCTCTTGTCTTCCTTTAGTCCAGCCTTTACCCGACAATGGGAATAATGTTTTTAAAAGGTAAGTCAGGTCGTCTTAGTGAGTGCCCACTGCATTCAGAATAAAACCCAAACTCTCAGAAGGTCAATGGGCTGCCCCAGCTTACCTGTCCAATCTCATCTCTCTCCACTTGTCCCTCACTCAGGACACTGCAGCCACACTCACTTTCTTTCTGTCTCCTGAATAGGCCAGTCTTGTTCCAGTCTGAGGGCTTTTATATCTGCTCTTCTTTTGGTGGGGGCATTCTTCTTGTCTTCAGCAGCACCTCTTATTATTATGACCTCATCTTGAATGTCACTACCTCCTTCAAGAGACCTTCAAGAGACCTCCACCCACTAAAAACAGCCTCTCCTGCTCAAGATTCAATGTATTCCTCTTGATTCTTTTTATATATGCCTGAACTTTTCTCCTGTATTTATTTTGATTTGTTTAATAGCTGTCTCCTCCTGCTAGGAGTTAAGTTCCCTGAGGGCAAGGACTCAGTTGTATTCATGGTTTTATCCCCAGTGCTTAGAACAGTATTTGGCAATAGAAAGCACTATTTAAGTTGATTGGCTGGATCTCATCAACTCACCTGAAATGGGAAAGCAAATTATCGTAATATGGTCTCCCATTATTTATCATTTCAGGACACCAAGTTGCAAGTAACAGAAACCCAGTTTAGACTGTCTTAAGCAACAGTAACAGAGAACATCAAGAATAGGTCTGTCTTTAGGCACAGCTGGTACCATAGACTCAAAATTGCCAGAATTATTGCCTTGCAATCTCTCCTTCTCTCTCTCTTAGCCCTGCCCTCCTCTGGATTGGTTCCACTTGCTGGCAAGCCCTCCCCATGCAGTGACTCCTGCCAGCTCTGTGTTTATGTTCTACATTATACAGCTCCACAACCCAGTAGAAAGAGAGCTGCCTCTTCCCAGCCTTTCCAGCAAAAATCTCAGAATTGACTTTCACTGGACCAACTTGGATCACATGCCCATCCCTGAACCAATCACTGTGTCTAGGGGGAAGGAACATGCTAATTCGTCAAGCCAAGTTGCTCACCCTCTCCTAAATAGCATGTGATTGGGAATTGGCTTTACCTGGGCCACATGACTTAGGGGGGTAGAAGAGGGTAGTCTCCCCCCAAAAACCTCAATGCTAACACCAGGGGCAGAGATGCAAGTTGTGGGAGGAAAAAAAAAATATCCCTCACAATTGTCTTTTTGTTTCAGGGAGGTGAAATTTGTGCCAGTTCCAGAATAACCTATGATTTTAATGTTTAAGGATGAAGAATGGTCTAATTGCTGCCATCTTCCAGGGCAGCCTGATGAGCCCAATTATCCACTGAGTATTTACACAACACTGACCATCTCGTGGACCTGACAGGAGGGTCAATGTCCTAGACTCTCATTTCTCTGGTGTCAGGCCTCCAAGTTCCTGAGCCCTTGTCCATGAAGCCCTCATCTCTCTAGGTCTGGAATGTTTCCCTTTCCCTTGCATCATTGTTAGTTTTCTTGATTTTGTCCCTCAATTCATTGTGCTGGACTGCTCCTTCCTACCCTACCCCTCTGAATTTGCTTTCTGACAGGCCTGCTGCTACCCAACATCTGCCTTCACATCAGGCACTTCCCTCACCAGGTCATTCCTCCCTTAATCTTCAGTGATGGACATCACACAGAGGGAAGAGCTAGAGATGAGTTGATCCCTACCTCATGATTACCTTTCATATACTCACAGATTGACACTCAGTAGGTCATCCATTTTCCCTTCCCCAAATTCCATTTATTTAGTAAAATCATTTTCCTAGCCCTTTCAAATTGTCACTCCCCATTTGGTCCTCTGCAATTACGTGTCTTATGCTCTGTGGCTGAGATACAGTAATAAGAGTACTGTCATTTTTCCTCTGAGTCATGAACTTGGGGACCAAGTATTCTTCATGATCCCACTTGTTATTTCCTTTTTCTTTAACTGCAGAAAGTCACTCTGGTGGTCAGGTGAATTCCTTAGCAGTGATCCTTTGGCACAAGTGTTCTCATTCTAACCACTTATGTTGGTTGAACCCATCTACTTGCACAAACAGAAACAAAAAGCTCATTTTTCAAAGAGGCTGCTAACCTGACCCACAAAGGCAGTTTTATTCCCACCAAAGTGTAAAATTCACGATGACAGGAACTTTGTTTAATTACTACTTTATCTCCAGTTCTCGGCATATATCAGTGCTCAATGACTGTGGATTCATTCATTCAACAAATGCTTATTAAAGCATTTATTAAAGAGGGCATTGCGCCAGGTGATACTTGGGATTGAAGGAATAAAAACAAGTGTATCTAGGAGGATATTTCAGGCACGAGTAAGAGAACTGTCTTAAACAATTAGGCATTTATTAATGGACATAACTAGCAGTCTAAATTTAGATCAACTCAGGTTGGTTTGATCCACCCTCAAGGATCCAGGTTTTTTCACCGTTTCTCATCCTAAGACTTACTCCCTCGGGGGTGGGGGGAGGGGAGAGAGAAAGATCATAGGTGGCTGCCAGTAACCACTGGTTTAACAGCAGGAAAGAGTAAAGCTTCCTACAAGAGAAAGACTCTTCCCAGAAGTCTCCCGTACTCCTCTTCCTTCCTCCAAAGGCCAGAATTGGGTCACACACCTATTCCTGAACCATGGTATTTAGCTTCAGACCATTCGGTCCTCACTTTATGCTGAGGGTGAAGGGATGCTTCCTCTGAAGCAAGGGGACTGTGCTGAGGAGGGGTGGCTCTCTGAATACATGCAGGTTCTGTAAGAAAGGAAGGGAATAGGAACTGGGGACCTAGAGGTGGGGGGAAAGGGGTTGCCACAGCAATCACCACACACCATCACAAGATTTATGATGAAAGTCTAGAGTTTTAAATAGTGCCTGCCTATATACAGACAGTCCCCAACTTACGATGGTTTGACTTATGATTTTTCAACTTTACAATGGTGTAAAAGTGATTCGTATTCAGTAGAAACCATATTTCAAATTTTGAATACCGATCTTTTCCCGGACTAGCAATATACCATAGGATACTCTCTTGTGATGCCAGTCAGCCACGTGATCATGAGAGTAAACAACTGCTACCCTTTTTAAAAAAGATTTTATTTATTTGTTTGACAGAGAGAGAGCGAGCACAAGCAGGGGGAGCGGCAGGCAGAGGGAGAGGGAGAAGCAGGCTCCCCACTGAGCAGAGAGCCCAATGTGGGTCTCAATCCCAGGACCCTGGGATCATGACCAGAGCAGAAGGCAGACCCTTAACTGACTGAGCCACCCAGGCACCCAAGTGCTACACTTATAACCAATCTGTACCCAGACAACCATTCTGTTTTTCACTTTCAGTATAGTATTCAATAAATGACATGAGATATTCAATACTTCATTATAAAATGCACTTGTGTCAGATGATTTTGCCCAACTATATGCTAATGTTGGTGTTCTGAACATGTTTAAGATAGGCTAGACTAAGCTGTGATATTTGGTAGGTAGATTAGGTGTATTACATGCATTTCCAACTTGTGGTATTTTCAACTTACGATGGGTTTATTAAGATGTAACACCACCGTAAGTTGAGGAAGATCTGTAAGATCACCTAAGTAGTGATTCTGATTCAGAAGGTCTGTTGCAGGGCCTGGACATTTGTAATGTCTTAAAAGCTGCATGGGTGATTCTAATGCCCAGCCTGCATTGCATACCAGTGCTGTAAGCTAAGCACCACCATCCCATCAGCGTACAAATAAGAATTGAGCACAGTCCCTACCCTGGAAAACCTACACTAAGTGTCCTTTAAGAGATTTTGGCATATGTGCCAGAGAAGCTCCCTCTGAGCTAGTAAGTTGGGAAAGGTTCTTGAGAGAGAGTGGGACCTCCAAAGATGAGTAAGACTTAAATGGAGAACCCAGGGAAGCAATGTAGCCAGAAGGGCACAGCATGAGCTGGGGTGGAAAAAAATGGAACACATGTCAACTCATGTGTCATGTTTGTCACAGGACAGGCTGATCTCTGTTTTGTTACCTCACCGGTACTTGAGAAAGGGAAGTTTTCCCATCTTCCGTTTTCTCATCTTGAACCAATAATTGGAGAAACTGAGGTTTGTTTCCAGAACTTGGTGAATCAGTGCTATCTGACATTCCTGATACTTTGCTGGAACTATTTGCCAAGCTTCCTCTTTGAGCACAAAGGGGATTTTAAGAGGCAATGATTGGGGCTTTCACATATTTGTTTTAAAAATCAAAATCACTGGGTGGAAAAACCCTATGAGATCACCTCTCTGCTCTACCTGACCTCTGTAGGGGAGACACAGTGATCTTCTTAGAGACAGAGGTATTTCAATTCCTCCTCAAAGCAAACTAAGATAAATCCAATCAAATCCAGCCAGGCTGCAAAAGTGATTGCAAGGAAAGTTAGAAACAAGCTAGAGAATGTGGCAGAAATTTATAAATTGGCTGGCAATTGGATTACATTTAAAGATTCAATTAATGACAGATTGAGAATAGAGTTTCCTTTAGTGAGTTTGTTAACTCCCAGGCAAGAGGCTTGGTGGTTTGCTGATAGCACAGAAGGTGAGTCATGCAGCACTGGCTGGCTCAGCCAGGCTGGGACAAATGTCACCCACTCACTTTGATGGATGCTCCCCATGCATAGAAATATGTGAACAGATAATTGATTTTTTTAAAACTCTACCATTACTCACTGTTCTTGACAACTTATTTTCCTTCTTTGGTATACCTTTGTTGTTGATACTTCTGCTGCATCTAAATTGCTTTTAGATGCAATTTTTTTTTTTTTAGTGAACTTTAAAGGGGTCTCTCTCATTCTAACGGAGTTTCTGAGAGGTAGAGAGTTGGCAACAGACTTGCTATATATGGCTTGGGCTGGACATTCTGGAGGAATATTGCCTCTCTCGGGTTTCAAGAGCCCTCCCTATGTTATCTATTAAGTGGGTTCAGGGCAAGAATACTGGGTAAGTCAAGAGGTATTTACAGAAAATACTAATGTGGTAATTAGCTTCAGCAACAAGAAAAACAAAATATGTGCATACTTTTCAAGGAGGGGTCATATTACAAACTTTATAAGAGAATGATTTTGTCTGGAAGCTCCTAGAAAGAGAACATTAGGCCACAGAGAAGAGGACTGGTATAAACCAGTGAGAGCAGAGGTAAGTGCTGGCTCACCTTGTTTCTAGCCCTGTACCCAGCCAGCTTTGGCAGAAGGAAAATGGAGCAGAAGCAAGAGCAGCTGATACCAGAGTGATGCAGTACCAGAGGCCTCCTACAAAGATGACTCACACCTGTTCAGCTGTGAGAGTCAAACCTTTCTGTGGGTTCCATCTTCCTGGTTTGAGCTGGTCTCTAAGTTCAGAGAGAATCATTTCCCATCATGGTGGATCTGAAGTCAATAATGCTGATAAGCTGAAAATGATTGCAAATGAAAGATATTTTGGAGAAATTTAGGCCTTGTTTTGGCAAATGAGTTGCTTAGACCCATTTCTGAGTCTATGAAATAGGCTCATAAAAGAGCCTCCTAAATCTAGCTTAGAAGCAAAGGCCCCAGGAATATGGATGGTGGGCATGAGCACTATTGCACAAGTGGTATAAAAAGCAAATAAGGGTAGTCTATAGTTGAAAAGAGTACAAAAATAATTTCACTGAAAAAGACTGCTCGCCCAATTTAAGCCAGCTGGTCTACCCATGTGCTAATGATCATACAAGAAGGTGGTCACCTAAGGAGGTGAATCATTTAGCTCAAGTCATCGTTGAGCCCAGTATGCTTCAGTACCCTCAAGTCTCCTTACCTAAGCATGTGTACAAAGTCCCTCTCCTTGGGCTTTTGCCCCAAGTTCTTTTCTGCTTTTTTTCACGTGGATATTTTTATCTTGGGAAAGTTTATCATGGCAAAGAAGATCTTAGTGGCTAAAAAATGGATAGCCTCCATATAGATAATCAATTCAAACTCTGTTTTACTCAGGCATTCACTCATTCAACAAACATCAAGTATCTACTACATGCCATGTTCTGGAGACCTACAGATGAATAAGACCTGATCCTATAGGAAAATCAATGGTGAGAGTATAGTGGAACGCCAACTATAACGGAGGTAAATAAGCACAGGATGCCATGACATCAAAAAGGAAGAGCATGGATGGGGTGCCTGGGTGGCTCAGTCGGTCGGTTAAGCATCCAACTCTTGGTTTGGGCTTGGGTCATGATTTCAGGGTCATGAGATTGAGCCTGCATCAGGATCTATGCTCAGCATGGAGTCAGCTTAAGATTCTCTCCCTCTCCCTCTGCCCCTCCCCCACTTGCTCATGCTCTCTCTCTTTCTCTCTCTCTCTCAAATAAATAAATAAATAAAAACTTAAAAAAATTGGAGGAGCATGGGAACATCCAATTCTGCTGGGAAAAGGAGTAAGGGAAGGTTTACAAGAGGAGGTGATCTTTGAGGTGGGGGTTGAAGGATGAGTACAGATTAGCCAGAGAAATGAGAGAAGAAAAACCTCTCCCACACCACACACAAAAGATCAACATTTGCAAAGCCACAGAGGTGTGATACCATGGTTCATTCAGGGAACTGCAAATGATTTGATATGACTAAGGCTGGAGATTTCAGCAGGACCCAGATCTTAAAGGACCTTGTAGGTCATGCTGAGGTGAAGAAAGTTTATTTCCAAAGGGATGGAAAACCACTGGAAGATTTTATATTGGAAAGTGACATGATAAGAATTGGGACTTAAAATAACAATTCTGGCAGCTAAAAGAAGAAAGAACAGATGACATCTTAGGAGGCTTCCAGGCCATAAATGACAAAGGATTGAACTAAGACAGCAGCTGTGATGGGGGAAAGAGGTTTGAGCTATGTAATGGCGTAATAGCCGGAATCTATGTCTCATTGAGGTAAAGAAAAGAAAGGATGAGTCTAGTAGGACTCCAGTCTTCTCTCTTATGGGAGAATGTGGCAGGTGGTATCACTTCTTGAAAAAGGAAATATAAGGAAAGGAGTAACTTTGGAGGAAAGATAAATTCCATTTTGGACATGTGTATGATCTATGGGTCACCCAGGTAATGATCAGTTGATATTTATTTATTTATTTATTTTTAAAGATTTATTCATTTATCTTAGAGAAAGAGAGAGTGAGCACATGAGTGGGGGGAGGGGCAGAGGGAGAGACTCCACAGGCAGACTCCCTACTGAGCACAGAGCCCAGCACTGGGCTTGATTCCACAACCCATGAGATCATGACCTGAGCCAAAACCAAGAGTTGGACACTCAACCGACTGAGCCAGCCAGGTGCCCCATGATCAGATGATATTTAAAAACATGTTTTCTTGGGACGCCTGGGTGGCTCAGTTGGTTAAGCATCTGCCTTTGGCTCAGGTCATGATCCCAGGGTCCTGGGGTCAAAGCCCTGCGTCAGGCTTCCTGCTCATTGGAGAGCCTGCTTCTCCCTCTCCTCCCCACTTGTGCTCTCTCTTGCCATCTCTTTCTTTCTCAAATAAATAAATAAAATCTTTAAAAAAAAACCTGTTTTCTCAATAAAAAAGTGTATCTTAGAGAATGACGTTTGTGTTGGCTGTGAGTAGAGGAACTACAACTGTCTTGTGTATTATTTATTCCACTGCTCAAAACTGCCTGGCACACAGTAGGTGCTCCATAAATATTTTTAAGGACCTTTCATTCTTAGCAGTTTGAGTATAAAATGTCTAGGTTTGGTTTATTTATTTTATTTATTTTCATTTTAATTCAATTTTATTTTTAATTTACTTATTCTGCCTGGATTTACTAAGCATTTTGAATCTGTAATTTCAAGTCTTCTTGCCAAATTTAGAAAAATTTTAGCCACTATTTTCTAAAAAGAAAAATTCTGAACTAGTTTCTCTCTCATCTTCTTTGGGGCTTATAGTTACACCTATGTTAGAACTTTTGATGTTGACTCAAGTCATTGAGGTGCTCTTAATTTTTCTTCAACTGTTTTCTTGCCTTCAGTTTTGATCATTTCTATTGATCTACTTTTAGGCTCACTGCCTTTTCCATGCAATATCTCCAATCATCTGGTAAGTTTATTAAGTGAATTTTTAATTCCAGATATTAAATTTTTTACTTCTAGAATTTGTTTATTTCCTTTTTTACAGTTTCTTTCCCTCTGCTGCAGTTTCTTGTTTGTTCATTATGAGCATATTTTTGTTTGTGTCATTGAACAGTTACAATAGCTAGTTTAAAATAATTGTGTCCTAATTCTGATTTCTGCATCATCTTAGGATCAATTTCCATCTATTGTCTTTTCTCTTGATTATGGGTCACATTTTTCTGCTTTTTTGATTGTCTGGTAATTTTGGATTGTGCTTGCACATTGTAAATGGTACATTGTAGAGACTATGGTTTTTGTAATGTTAAGCTTTGAATCTTTTTTTTTACTGAGGAGTTAACTTGGTTACTAAATTTTCTCCTTTGTAGTGGGTAAGGGTTGAAATTTCCATTCAGTTCTTTTATCATTAGTTGGGCTGATTGAAGTCTGCCCTACATGTGTTATAGTTCAGAGATCAGCCAGAGACTGGGAAAACTTAATGCACAGATTCTGGAAACTCTCCTCTGCGATTCTCTCATTTCTAGGATACCCCACCAGCACTACCATTTTCCAATTGCGATAACCTCAAACTCTGTCTGCTAATTCCTCAAATAAATTCATCAAAACTGTGGGTTTCTTTTTTTTTTAAGATCTTATTTATTTATTTAACAGAGAGAGACACAGTGAGAGAGGGAACATAAGCAGGGGGAGTGGGAGAGGGAGAAGCAGGCTTCCCGCAGAGCAGGGAGCCTGATATGATGCAGGGCTTGATCCCAGGACCCTGGGATCATGAACTGAGCCAAAGGCAGAGCTTAACCACTGAGCCACCCAGGCACCCCAAAACTGTGAGTTTCTATCCACACTCTAAATGCCCCAGCACGACGCTGACTGGTGCTTGCCCTTAGGCAGAAAGCCATTAAAAAAAAAAAAAAACAAAGAGGAAACTCATCTAGTGCCATTCTCTTCTAAGTGTCAGCTCTTCTCTCGTTTCTAGTTTGGTTTCTCTTTAATACCTTTAGGTAATTTTTTTCCTCTAGAGTTTATAATTATTATTTGCAAAAGGGTTAATCCAATATAAACTACTCTGCTATTAACAGACATGGAATTCCAAGTACCCAATAAGTATTTCTTGAATAAATTCAAGTACCTATTGTATATCTCTATGTTGATCTCTAATAGACACTATCACTTGACCTTATCCAAATTAAACTACTCTTGATTCTCTCTTCACCTCTAGCAAACCTGTTCCTCCCCAAATCTACTTTACTGTGTATATATGATACATATAAATATCATATGTATATATGAAAAGACTATCATCAAAAAGTCACCAAGGCCCTCTAAGTCTTAAAGAGAGCTACTCTGCAGTCCTCACCTCAATCTTGGCAATATTTGACACCTTCCTTATGGAAACTCCTCTTGTGGCTTCCATGACATTATTCTCTCTTGGATTTCTTCCCTTTGGCTTGTGGGACCTTGGTCTATTTTATAGGCTCTTGTTCTAATGGAGCTTATATCTAGAGGACATCTATCTATCTATCATTCATCTATCTATCTATCTATCTATCTATCTATCTATCTATCTATCTATCTATCTATCTTCTTGCTGGCATTTCCACCTAAATGTATAATAGGCCTTTCAAACTCAACATGTCCCAAACTGGAACACTCTCACTCCAGAGTCTTTGCATTTGCAATTCCACCAAATATGCACATGGTTCACAATTCTTACTCCCTTCAGGTCAACTGCAAAGTCAATTTTTAAATGAGGCTTCCCTGACCATTTGCTATATAATGAATACAACCTGCCCCTTCCTTTGGCACTATGTATCCCCTTCCTTTCCTTTATTTTTCTCCATGGAACTTACCACATGTAAATATTATAGATCTATTTTTTAAACTGTTGTTATCAGTCTCCCCTCACTGGAGTGTAAGCTCCATAAGGGTAAGGGCTTATCACTGCCAAATCCCTAGCACTGAGAAAAGAGCCTAGCATGGAGTAGGCGTTCAATAAATATTTGTTAAGTGAATGTTGAAGCTACTTAACTAGAAGAGAGCGAGAAGAAGCACGGGTAAGGAAGGAACACTAGTATTCACAAGCTGGGTGATAGAACAAGGGCCTATAAAACAGACTAGCAGGCAAGGGAAGGAACCTCAAGAGAGAATAAGATCCCAGAAACCAAAAGAGGAGTTTCCAAGGAAGGTGCCAAACATTGTGGAGATCAAATGAGGCAAGAACTGCAGAGTGGCTCTCTGTCTTTGAGAGAGGGCACTGATGACTTTATGGATGACAGCTACTTCAGTGATGTGGTGGAAGAGAAAATCAGACCACAGTGGGATGGAGTAGCAGTAAATAGAAACATAGGGTGAAAGGCTGGGAGAAAGGGCAAGTAGGCAAGCAAGGCTGAAGCTTCAGGAATGAGGGGTTAATGATAGAGGAAAGTCGAGGAGAAATAAGCTCAGCTCAGCTGGAGGGGTTTGCCTTAGGCAGGAGGAAGATCTCACCCTTGGACTCTGAGATGATAGGAAGGAGTAGAAGATGGGTTTGTTTGTCTGATGTACAGAGTCAGGCTCGTACATATGGTTATATAGGTTACGTCTCGTCTGAGGACCACTGACTGAGGGGGCCATTCTGCTCTCCAAGTTATAAGCCCTGACATGGGGCTGTGTCAGCAGCTTTTATTAATGTAGTATCCAAGCCATGCCTCTGAGGTGTTGTGTACCTTTTGTAAGGTTTACAAAGGAGGCCTTGTATGGAACTTACATATTTTTAAATAAATATACATATTAAACTTTATATATTAAATATTACAGGTATAGTGGAAAGCCTCTTGCATACTACTCTGTGGTCCTGATGCCCCTTCTTCTTCCCCAGATACAATCACCATCCTGAATTTGGTTGTTTTCATTCCCATGCATGGTCTTACACTTTTACTATACATGTGTTCCCATAAACGATGTGCATGACTTTAAAATTCGTATTAGTGGTCTCCTACTATACATATTACTCTGTAATTTATTTTTGCTGAATATTTACCCATGTTGAGAGTTATCCATGTTGATACATGTACCTCTAGTTTGCTTTCATTAATTTCATGAATATTTATTCATCCACTGACTAAATGTCCCACATTTTTTTTCTCCATTTCTCTGTTGGTGGACATATATGTTACTGTTTTTAAGGTTTCTGTTTTTAAAACCAAAGCTGCAATAAATTTTATGTCTCCTTATTACATATCGAGAGCTTCTCTCAAAGTGGAATTGCTGGTCTGTGAGGGGTGCCCACTTTCTTTTTACTTGATGGTGCCAACTTGCTCTCCCCATGGATATAGCAACATGTACTGCCATCAGCCATGCATGAGTGTTACCATTTTCTGGTTGTTTTTTTTTTTTTTTCAGAATTTTAAGTTTTCTCCCATTTAATGGGTTATAGTTTTTATTGACATATTCCTGATTATGCGTAAGTTTGAGTATATCTCATGTTTATTGGCCATTTGGGGTTCTCTGTTTTGTAAATTGTTTGTTCATATCCTTTCCTTTCCTTCTCATTATTTTCACTTTTCTTAACGATATATAGGGTGTTTTTTGAATTCTGGTTATTGATTCTTTAATGCAAATATCTTCTTGTGCTTTGTGGCTTGTTTTTAATTTTTTAATGATGCTTTTGGTTGTATACATGATTTACATTTTAATATAGTCATATTTTTTTCAATCTTTTCAAGGATGAATCAATACAAATAATTTTTAGGTGTGTCTGCTAGAGGGGGAAGTTATCAAAGGAAATTCTTGCCAAGTGATCTTTCTTTTTTCTGTAAAGCAAAAGGAGAAGTCAACTTTGAAGAGATAAATGTGGAGTCCCTGAGGTTCCTCCTGTAGCTGACATGTGTTAATTGAGTCCACAACAAATGCCTAGATCTAGGAGTTGGCTGGGGTAGGGTGGGGGGTGGTGAAACAGAATTTCATACATAGAACCTTGCTTTACTAGAGCTTACCATCAGAGGACTAATACAGGTTAGACTGTAACCCTGATATACTTCCTTAGAAATTCAGAGGAAGGAGAGATGGAGGTAGGATTGAGTTAATTATGGACTGGATTAATCAGGGAAGACCATATGTCAACTTTCTTGACCTGCTATAAACCTAAGAATCGGGCGCCTGGGTGGCTCAGTTGGTTAAGCGACTGCCTTCGGCTCAGGTCATGATCCTGGAGTCCCGGGATCGAGTCCCACATCGGGCTCCCTGCTCAGCAGGGAGTCTGCTTCTCCCTCTGACCCTCTTCCCTCTCGTGCTATCTCTCATTCTCTCTCTCTCAAATAAATAAATAAAATCTTAAAATAAATAAATAAATAAATAAATAAACCTAAGAATCACAAATGAAACATAGATAAGGAAACGGAGGCCAACCCAAGTTAAGGTCTCCCAGCTAGTGAGAGGCCGAATGCATACTAGAACTAGAGTTCCCAGATCCAAGATGCTCCACCTGCCACTCAAAGCACACTGACATGTCTTCTTTTGATCATAAAATGAGGTCTGAGAGTGAAGCAAAGGAAAAGTCAAGTAAGACAAAATAGAAATTCAGTTACAACCAAAAGAGGCCCAAGACCATTTAAACTGGGTTCACAAACTGTTAGATGCACTTATTATATTCACATCTAGTTGTCTGTCTTATGAGGCTACAGGCAGAGATATGTTATCCTCATTTTTTTTTTTTTTCAGTTGGGACAGAAAAAGGTAAAGTGACTTGACCCAGGGCACTTTACGAGTTATAGCAAAAGAGAGTCAATAAACAAGGGCTCCATGTTCAATATTTTTCTCTTCCTAAACCATAAGACAAATGGCCACGTATGTCTAGTCACTTTCTTGTTTCAGTTACCTTGGTTTTGTTCATCCATTAACTGTCAGGTTAACTAGTTCTAATTCCCTCTGCTTGTGGAGAAAGCATCAAATTAGGCAGCTAATACGTAACACTGAAAAAAAGAAACCAGATGTACATTGATCAAATTTCTCATAATCAAGCTATTACAGTCCTGTTTTTCCTATCTATATCCTTATCAGCAAACACGAATGTAGAAATCACCTTCAACTGCCTGCAGACACATCGTTATTTAGGATCAATCAAAAGTTCTCTCCAGCCAGAAAATGCTTCAAAACGTTAACTCCTTTTATCTTATTATAGTAATAGCCTTATGAAGAAACTAGTTATCTTGTGCCCGTGTCAGAGAAATATCATAACACTAATTACAAGAAATCCTTAGAATATTCTCCAAAATCAAAAACAATGTTCATTGCTGTCGAAAGTTTGCTTCCTCCATGTTCTCAAGGAGATGGAATTCCACCAGTGCCAGGTACACCTGGCCCCTTGGATAGGACGCCTACAGGAGCTTTGTTCTAAACCACTAGTCTAGGGTGCTCTTCCTAGATGTGAAAATACTAAGGGAGCAGAAGAGGGAGGCAAGAAGCTCTGCTAGTGAAAGCTGGTGAGCAGTCACCAATGCCCTTTCAGAACTGGGTCTTTAAAGGTATTCTTCCAGACAGGGAAGTGAGGGAAAGCACGTGACGTGGAACACACCCTAGCAGCAAAGCAGTAAGGCATGAAAGGGCAGGGCAGGTTTGTATATGGATACCACTGTGTGGTCAGTGTTGAGGATGAGAAGCAGGCTGTGACCATATCACCAATGGCCTTGTAGGGTGGGCTAACAAGTTGGGATCTTACAGGTAGGTCTGGGCATGCTTGGACTGGTGTTTCCAGAAAACCAATCTGGCAGCCAAGTGTGGGAGATGAATCTTAGGGAAGAAGCCCCATTCTTATGCTACTGCATCAGGCTAGGAGAGACAATGATGGCAGCTTGGTCTGCAGCACTAGAGTGGAGACGAAGGGATACATCCAAAACACATCTGGGGGAAGAATTAGTCAAATGACTATAAGGGGGAGAAAGTAATTCTTTTAGCTGAAATTGGAAAAAAAAATTTAGGAAGAGCATCAGTGTCACAGAATACAGCAGAATACAGAAGATGAAGTCAGGCAAAAAATAAAAAATTTTAAAATTTTAAAAGCTTTTTTATAATAATAATTTTCTACCTAGGAAGAGTCTATTTTCAGGAAAAAATTAATTTATTCCTTTTTTAAAAAATAAAATTTACACTAATGGTTTTTCTGTTTATAAAATTCATGCTTAATGGCTTTTGATGTGCTGGAGTAAATAATCATCAATTGTGCCAAAAAATTTTGGGAAATTCTTCAACAGAAGAAATGCCTAATCTGTGTATCTGAGATGCTTATGCATAAGCAAGCTCTCCTACAGCATAATATATATAATAGCATCTATATATTAATCTCTCTCTACACACACACACACAATCAGAAATCAATTTAAAACAAACATGATATCATCTGCAGCAAGTGCCAAGGCATTTTTTCCATTAGCTTTCAATGTGAGGAAAACAAAATGAGAAGGTGACATTGGTTTCTTTCTTTCTCATGGTTTCTTTCTTTTTTTTGAGGAAAAACTAAGCCTTATTTTTTAAAACTGAACCACTAGGGAAGTATATCACAGCCTTGAAACACCAACCACAGACTATATTATCACTTGAAATAAGTTGGTAAAACAATGAGGTCCTTATCAAAATGATAAGGTGTTAGAGCTGGGGCCCGAATGCTGCTTGTTGCAAAGGCCCTAGGCAAAAGTGGTATTTGGTAATGGGGGTGGGGGATGTCCCCCTTTTGCTTTAAAGGAATCACAGCTTACCCAAGTTGCTTACTTTTCCTCCTTTGACCTTCCTATTGCGAAGGGATTGCCTCAATAGGGCTCTGTTATTTCAGGAGGCTAAATAATACTGAGTTCAGGCTTTCATTCCATTCTGTCTATAAAAACCAGGTTTTTCTAAATCTAGTACTTAATAACTCTCTTAATTAAGAAGTTCCTCCTTCAACGTTCATTTCCTGGATACTGGTATACAGTGCAATCAAAACCCCCTTTCCCTTCAAGGGAGAGTGTTACTACTCCAAGATTTTTGTCCTGTAGCTCTGCTGCAGAGAGCCTCAGGGCCCATCACGGCAGCCAGTGAGAGGAAAGGGCTGCTTCCCACACCCAGTATAACGTCACCTCTCATGTTTTTGCAGGGTCTCTTAGCTGAAAGATGTAATGTGTATTTCAAGAAATATATATCCACATCTTGAGGGCCCGAAACACATACCTACAAGGAATTGTTCCAAAGTTCTCATCCAAACTACCTCTCCCAACTCCACACGTTATAACAACCTCATGTCCTTGTATATAAAACAAAACCAAGCAAAACAAAGAGCCAGAAAACTTTTTTTCCCTTCTAAATTAGTGACCTCATAGATTTTGTTTTACGGCTTATGGAAAATGATTTGGTGATCCTTCTGGTAAACAGGAGGTTGGCAACAGACAGAAACACCTCTGCTCACACTCCACCAGATCACAGGCAGGTTAGAAGAAGCTGCCAGCCTGTTCATACCTGTGTACTGAGAAGAATCTGGTACCTTGGAGGGTTCTGGCTTGGTACAAGGGAGATCTCTCGTGCCAGGACAAGCATGTGAAACTTAAGCTATCAAAAACTCTCCTGTGCTATCTCTGACCCAAATTTTAGCACCAGTTTTTTCCATTTCACTTTCTAGGGTTGAAACAAAGGAACCCATATCCAGAGGGAAGTGGCACATGCCTCAAACTTGATACCATCCTTAATTTCTTCAGGAACATCACTTAAACGACCAACACTCCCAATCTCTTTTTAAATAGATTCCTGCTCTCAACCCTGATGGCCAATTGCAAAGACTTCTATTCCCCAATGGATAAGAGACTTCTTCATCTTCTTGGTCATGGTTGGGATGAGGTACATGTGGTCATCCACACACAAGTCTCCAGCTGCCACTTCACCTGAAGCTCTTTACTTCCTGCCTCTATTGAATCTTTGGCTTTGTCATCGCAATGCATGGTGCACTGGGCCAAGTGGTCCTGGAACTTCTCCAACTGGGCTTGACCCAGAGGTGCATGGCAGCGCCCAATGCATTGGTGCCCCTGCTGCATGGACACTTGGTTGTCCTCACAATAGCTGGCACTGCTGCAGAACATGAGGCCCTGCATCTTCCGGATGTTCTCTCTCTCCAGACTCTTCACCATGGAGTCTACTGCCCCCTGCACCGGGAGCTGCTGCAGCTCTGTTAGGGCGATTCTGCACTATACCCTCCTCCACACCAGTGCCCACATGGACTCCGGGGCTCAGGCCCCCGTTTCACAGTTTCTAATACAGCTTCTGCAAGACAGGCATTAGAGGTGCCTAAAAATAGGGGTGATACAAAGAAAGTATGCCTTGTTCCCTACTGTGGATGCTGTGGTGCACTGCCCAGATTCCCCTTTCAGGACTCGGGTGCTCATTCACCCAGAACTAGGGCGTGTTGGTGGCTGACAGTTTTCAGCTGAATTATTTTCAGCCCCCTTCACAGGGGCAGCCCATATCTATTGGCTGATCATTTGGGGTTGGGTGGGTATAAAGTCCTGGCCCCCTTCACGTAAGGGGTAGAGGATCTTTAAAAGGCCATTCAGCTCCAGAGCTCCTCTAGGAATAGCTAAAGACTTGGCTACAGCTGTGTGGCAGCTGCTTCTCCCTCTGCCCAGCCCTGCTCCTGTCATTCTTACAGGTGATATTCCCAAGGGCACTACCCAATAAACTTCTTCATGGAAATCGGAGTCCTTTTCCCAGGAACCCCAACCAATGGCACCTACCAGGACCACAAAAAGCCTTCCATGAGCACTAAATACACAGAATGAAGAGTGTCACTATAAAAGTATCTATTAAATATACTGGGTCTTGAACAAAATGAGCCATACTCCCTACTTACCTTCTAGCTTATGTTCTAAAACTGACAACAGAGATGTTGTAAACAGCACACAAGTGACCTAAAGGACTTTGGATATAAAGTTATTTTACTGAAAGAATCGTAGCAAGAATAATAGCCAAACTATGAAAGAATCATAGCAAGAACAAATATAAACATATATACTAAAACCAAGAACAGGAGTTGAGTCCAGGTGACTAGCAGTTCTTCGTCTGTTAGATACTATAAACCATAATTTTTTTTTTCCTGGTTGTTTGTTTTGCCTATCTCCTCCGATGAAAAGCTGCTTGACAAGGTTACTTCCCTAAGGCTCAATCACTGCGGGGGGAGATGACGGACTCCTGCAGTAATCGGACTGATGCCTGTGTGTCCCCACTGCCACCTAATGGGTTCTTTGAGCATTGAAGCCTCCATTGAATAACTGAATAGTGCTTTTTTTTCAACTGCTGACACTAACTATGTCAATAAAATAGCTAAATGTGACCATATCAAACTATGGGCCACAGTTTTCATGGGGCAAACAGGCTTATTTTGACTTCTGGAAAGAAGTCGTGTTAACTGTCTCCTTTTTCCTATTTACATTTGGGTACAAATAACCAGCCATCCAGGTTGTTTGGTGAAGTATTCTTAAAAAAAGAAAAAGGGTGGGGGCTCCCGGGTGGCTCAGTTGGTTAAGTGTCTGCCTTTAGGTAATGATCTCAGGGTCCTGGGATTGAACACCATGTGGGGCTCCCTGCTCAGCAGGGAGTCTGCTTTTTCTCCCTCAGCCCCCCTCTGCCCCTACCCCCTGCTCATGCATGCTCTGTCTCTCTCAAATTTAAAAAAAAAAAAGAGAGATTCCAGGCTGTTTCTGCAATAACGAAGCTTTTTCTAAGATAAATAGTCAATGAGAACATCGGGGTAGGAAACACTCAGATAAAGAAGGTATTTTCAGGGGCTATGATGCAGATGAATCCAATTAACTCCAAGTTTAAGACCATCTTCAGACTACCACGGGAGACTTTTATATGAGAAAGCCAAATAGGGCTAAAAAAATGAAAAAAGCTCCTGTCACCACATCAGAGGGCAAGGCCCATTGGACCCTCTCCTGCCTGTGGGGAAGTCAAAGTAATTCATTCTCATGCTTTTCTTCCTGGCCTTCAAAGAGCTCCTGTGACTGCTTCAGCTCCACTGCCCACATCTTCCTGCTAGACCTTGACCCATCCAGCTTTCTACGGCCTTTTGTTTCTGACAATCACATATGCTTTTATAATCTCTCATTACTTCTAAGCTTGTTAAACTACTGCTAGCTCCTAGAGATCCTCTCAATTATCTATCTGCTGCTTTCCCCCACCATTTCCCAAACATACACCACACACACACACACACACACACACACACACACACACACAACCACCTAAAACTATTCTAGCTAGTTTACAAATACTTTTCTCCATCTCTTTATTTTGAAAAATTTGAAACACACAGAAAAGCTGAAAGATTAGTACAATGAACACATATATCATCTGGGATGACTGCTAACATCTTGCCATATTTTAATTCTTTCTCTTCATACACACACACACACACACACACATATTTATACACGTATATATGTATATACACACATACATTTAAACACATATACATATACATATATATACACACACACAATAGTTCCCCTTTATCTGCAGTTTCACTCTCCATGGTTTCAGTTACCTGTGGTCAACTGCAGTCAACAAGCACATGATCCTCTTCTGAGGTATAGTCAGAAGGTCAACAGAAGCCTAACACTATGTCACAATACCATGTCTTTCACCTCACTTCATCTCATCACATAGGTATTTTATCATCTCACATCCTCACAAGAAGGGTGAGTGCAGTACAAGAAGATATTTTGAGAGAGACCACAGTCAGATAACTTTCATTATCGTATATTGTTTGTTGTTTAAAGACTTTATTTATTTATTTGGGAGAGAGCGTGTGCAAGTGGGAAGGGGTAGGGCAGAGGGGGAGGGGGAGAAGAGGGAGAGGTAAAGAACCTCAAGCAAACTCCATGCTGAGTTGAGCACGGAGCCTGACGTGGGCTCAATCTCATGACCTTGATATGACCTGAGCCGAAACCAAGAGTCAGATGCTTACCCAACTGAGCCACCCAAGTGCCCCTATTATGGTATATTGTTATAGTTGTTCTATTTTATTATTTATTATTGTTAATCTCTTACTGTGCCCAATTTATAAATTAAACTTTATTAAAGGTATTTTATGTACAGGAAAAAAAAGTATATATAGGGTTTGGTACTACTATTTGTGGTTTCGGGCATCCACTGGGGGTTTTGTAACATATGTTCCCCCCTCCAATGTGGATGAGGGGAGACTACTGTGTGTGTATATACACACATGGACATATATATATACACATATGTATACATATACATACACACACCCACATGAATTTCATACAATTTTTTTGGCTGAACCATTTAAAGATAAATTACAGATGTATGGCACTTCATCCCTAAATACCTGAGCAGGTCATTCTTCTAAGTAACATAAGTAAATTTCACAACCTAAGTAAATTTCACACTCAATAAAGTTAACAATAATACAATACCATCTAATACCCAGTCCATATTCAAATTTTCCAAAGTATCCTCAAAATTTCTTTTATAGCTTTTTCAAACCAAGACCCAATCAAGATTTACCCATTGCACTTATTGTTATGTCTTTTGGTCTTTTGTCTTTTAATCTAGAAGTCCCCCACCTTTTTTTATCTTTTTTGAGGTGGGGAGGGGCAGAGAGAGAGGGGAAGAGAGAGAATCTTAAGCAGGATCCCAGCTCAGCGTGGAGCCTGACATGGGACTCAATCTCACAACCCTCAGATCATGACCTGTGCCAAAATCGAGTCGGAAGCTTAACCAACTGAGCCACCCAAGCATCCCTCCCCAACTCTTTTTAACAACACCGACCTTTTGAAGAATTTAGGCATTTTCTTATAGAATGTCTCATATTTTGGATCAGATTCTTCCCTCAGGGTCATTTTATCTGTTCCTCTATATTTCCTGTAGGCAGAAATTTGGGTCAAAAGGCTTGATTATATTCAGGTTAAGCAATTTTGGCAGAGTTCTTTCATTGGTGATGCTGTTACTTCATGTTGCATCAAATCAAAAGGCCTATAAAGTCAGGTTGTTCACCATTAGTGGTGTTAAGTGTGATCACTAGGTTAATTACTTTATAATTAAGTAATCTGTGGGGTGATACTGTGACGCTGCACACATCCCCTTTTCCCTACTTCCTTTTACAAGATAGGTTCTAGTGTCCGTTGATGATCTTTGCCTCAATTATTGGGGACCGCACAGATTTTTCCAATTGTATTATTCTATCTGTAGGTACTAGCTGGCATTTTCCTACAAAGGAAAAAAAAAACCCTTCCCTTACCCTTGATTCTGAGTATCATTCTAGACTTAGGAACTTTAAAAATGCATTCAGTGCTTTGATCATCTATCACAGTCATTATTCTGTTTAGCCCAACTTGACTCACTTTTGGCCAGAGGAATTGAACTTGATTCTGTGAGCTTTTGACTTGATCCTATTAGTTTTGGGGTACTTCCTGGCTTTCTGGCAAGGTGTTCTAGGCTCACCTTTGTACTTTTGTGTTTTCTGGGCCTGAGACCTGAAAACAACCACTTCTCCACTTGCTGTTTCTTTTGTGGAGAAAGGGATCTAGGTATCAAGATATGGGCACCCACCATTGGGAGAAATTATATATATACTTCTAAGAAATATATACAAAAACAGCTCTAATTCAAATTTAACGTCAGAGGACTTCCCCCCAAACCTTCTTTTATTTTATATTTGTCATTTCTTTTCTCTTAGATTGCTAACATATATTATTTACTTTATAGTACACATACAAAGTTTCAAAATTGCATTGCCAATAGTACTATTAGAATAAATCTGTGACATCTGAGTTTTTGTTTTTGGTCTTTTTGCCCTCAGAGTATATCCCACTAAGAACATATGTAAGACTATTATTAAACACCATTTTCAAATATGTCTAAAGAATTTTGAATGACTGCCATTTCTGATCCTTGTAAAGCCTTAGGTTTAATCTTTTTCAAACTGAAGGAATCCTGTTTTCTCTTTTTGGTGGCATGTTTTCAGTTCTTTAGTGGTACATGTAAAACACAGGAATAGCTGAAAATGCACATCCTAAGATAAGCAAGGCAGTGCAACTGTAAGTGAACAAACCAGAATTGCTATGACTGATGAGCACCTGCACTGGTCAGCATCCATTTAAGGGTGTTTTTCTATCACCTTTAAATGAATGATGGCACCTAAGAATCACCTCAGGGTATATTTTCAATGCACTGTGTGCAAAAACACTCAATAAGTACAAAAAGCCAGTAGCCTGCAGCAACTCTCCATGCAAACATTCAAAACACCTATTATGACTGAAGAGGGCAAAGGCACAAGCAGTTATTATGACTATGTACACATCTCTAATTCATCATCTTAGGCATTTATCAAGATTGCAAAAAATGTGGGCAAATCTGGTGCTACTTTTAGTCAGGAAGAGAGGTACTAAAAGCTAAACTAAAGAATGAAATCTCATGGAGCACCTGGATGGCTCAATCAGTTGAGCACCTGACTCTTGATTTCGGCTCAGGTCAGTGCCTTGAGATCAATCCCCGAGTCTGGCTCTACACTCAGTGGAGTCTGCTTGTCCCTCTCCCTTTGCTCTTCCCACCGCCTCCCCTCACATTCTCTCTCTTAAATAAATAAATAAAATCTTTAAAAAAAAAGAATGCAATCTGTCATTTAACCAATAGTTTGTCACATACTCTTGTGCTCTGCAGTGGGCTGGCACATTTCCAAAGGCAGCTGCTATATTTTAATTTTCTTCAGTAATGAAAGGAAATGGCTGTATATTCTAATGACAGTTTGGAGTCTTCAAATGTTATTTTACCTACTAGGTTTCAATAAAATAAATACCAGGTTTAAAGAACTAGAGGTTTTAAGATACTGCTCTTTTTGAAGAATAAGCATGATCAAACTTGAATGAGAATGTTTTAAGAAAAATTAGACACTGAGAGTAGATTTTCACACTTCAATGGAGGTGGTAAGTCTGAACATTTATTTGAAGTATCACTCTTGGTCAAAGTTTATACTTGCTCCAATTTTGTCTCTAAAAGCTATTGAACCACTGTAAAAATTAAATGAGTACATGTAAAGTGCTTAGAATGGCACCTGGTATACACAACTGTTATTTCTTTATGAGAATTAAAATTAAAACTATATTGCTTTTTCCCCCATCAAATATAACCTATGTTGTACAGAGGAGTGAGAGTTTAAAAGCAATCCTGAAAACAAAAGCTATCAGGATGATACAGAAATCCATACATGAGCTTATAATAAATATTTTCCTATTTTCTGATCTGGAGGTGGTTCATTAAGAGTTCTCCTATATAAGGGGTGCTCAGTCAGAAGAGCATGCAATTCTTGATCTCAGGGTCATTGAGTTCAGCCCCACACTGGGTGTAGAGATTACTTAAATAAATAAAACAAAGAGTTCTCTTAATTCAAAGATTTTCACACAACTGCAAAGTTTATTTTATATTCAAGGAAGGTCCTCCTGGCATTAGTTCTTCATAGACAATTAGAATAAGTGCAGTTTTTTAAACTACACTATATTTTAAACAAATTTCTATTATGTTAAGGAAATACATCCTTTCTGGTCTTTCCTCTTAATTCTAGCTACACACTGCTGCCCTCTACATTTCAGTTCTTCCAAATTGCCACCCCAATTATCACAAACCTAGTTTCCATCTCTGTAGGTTATCTGACTCAATGAGAAGTATATGTCTGTGTATGTAGAGAAGAAAAGGGAAGGCCCCTTCAAAAAAGCAAAAAGGAACTAGAGCAAGATGTCACAGTCCAAAAGAGCCCATCTGAGAGGAGGGCCTTAAGGGTCCTGCAACAGACCCCAAACCCCCAGAGAAGGTTCTTTCCTGGCATTCATATAGCCTCTTTGTGTCACAGGATTTTATATATATATATTATTATTATTTACTTATTTGACAGAGAGAGACACAGCGAGAGAGGGAACACAAGCAGCGGGAGTGGGAGAGGGAGAAGCAGGCTTCCCACGGAGCAGGGAGCCCGATGCGGGCTCGATTCCAGGACCCTGGGATCATGACCTGAGCCGAAGGCAGACGCTTAAGGACTGAGCCACCCAGGCGCCCCGGATTTTATATTTTTAACTGGAAAAAATGATACACGTATGGAAAAAAATTTAGAAAGGGTAAACAATGAAAAATATAATCAGTGAAAACATTTGGCTTCTAGTCCAAATCTCTCGATAGGTTTATGTATATATAGAGTATATATTATTACAAACATACATTTCTTTCTAAACGTAAACGGAAGTATTCACATCACTCTGCTTATCATTTAAGTCAATAACTTGGAGATTGTTCCCTCTCAGGCGAGATTAACCTATATAATTTACTTTATCAAAACCAAGCAGGTTCTAACAAAATAGGTTTTAAGTAAATCAACCTTCTCTTCAACAGGTTCTGCCACAATTAGCTTTTTATTGCTACTAACGCTTTTATTATATAAAGCGATGGCTCTAAAACTTGAGCCGATAATTGGTTATCACCTGAAGCGCTTGTTAAAACAGGCTGCTGAGCCACCTTGAGTTTCGGATTCAGAAGGTCTGGAGTGGGTGCTGAGAATTTGGCACTGGTAATAAATTACCAGGCGATGGTAATGCAGGGGTTGCGTGGACCACATTTTGCGAACGAACCACTATGATGCACGCTGCATTAAACTCCGTTCCTCCCACCTCCTAGCACCGCTAGTCTAAGGCACACGCGATTACTCCCTGGGGAACTTAAGGAAGAGCCCAACATCACTCATTCCTAAGGAAGTCAAAGACCCTTCACTCGCTGCAGAAATTGGAACAAGTCAAACCTACATCCGGCATCTGGCGCCACCTAGCTACGTCATTTCCTTTCTATGAAGCTCCGCCCACTCCGCGTACCTAACACGAGTAAGGCTGGGCGGCCCAGAGAAAGCTGGGAATCACGTGGGTAGGGCGGCGTCTCGCGAGGCTTTTAACCTCTCGCGAGACTCGAACCTCTTCTGTCTTTTCCTCCTTCTTCTGCCCGGCTTTCTTCCCCTCCCCCACATCGCTGACCAAGTTCTCCCGTTTCGGACCGAGTCGCCTTGTTGTTGCCGCGGAGATTCTTCCTGCTGCTGCTGCTGCCACTGTCGCCGCCGCCACCACTGTGCTCATTTGCCCCGACCCCTTCCTGCCGCCCTGCCCCCAGCCCCACACAAGGTAACGAAACCGGTGAGGGAGAGAGCAGGGCCTCGCCGGGCCTCGGCCTCTCCCTGGTTGAAGCGGAGGCCTGAGGCCGAGGAGCGGGCCGCGTTGGAGAGGCCTGGGCGCCGGCAAGAGTCTTAGGGGCCCGGTCTCCTCTGCCACCCAGAGTTGGGTCCTGAGCAGCCCCGGACGGGGCTAGGACCTCCGTGCGGTGGCGACGACCGGGGCTAACCCAGGAAACCGGTCGGGTGGGGTAGGGATGGAGAGGCCTCTTGAGGAAGCTCTCAGCAGTTCCCTGCGGAGCGCGTTTGGGGGTGTGAGGCTCCGGCACTGCTGGGGTCCTCTTCGTTTGTATTTTCCGTTTCCTTGGAGCTTGTGTTTGAATTTCGAGGTCTGAAATAATCGACCAGTTGTGGCGGGCTTTGAGGTGTTGGGTGCCTGGCTTGCTCTAGCCCCTTTGGAGCCTTTCCAAATTCCAGGCTGTGGTTGGACGGGAATTGTAAGACAGAGAAGGGTCCTCGGAAACCCCGCGTGTTTGCTTTATAAATCGAGAAAGGATTCTTGTATCTTATTTTCCGGAGGAGAATGAGCCAGATTGGGTGAAAGGCACGCTCCTTACAATGCCTAAATGGGGTAGGCTTTGTGCCGTTTTCCTTAATGAAGACGCTGCATCGGCAATATTTAAGTGGCCGGGTGAAACATTTTTGCTCTGGAGAAGAGGTTCTGAACACCCTTACTAATTAGTAGCTCACGTAGAGAGTATATTTATGTAGTTATTTCCAAAAGCCATTTATATTTTGTTTTGGAAGTGTTCTTTAGTGCTTAAAAGTATTTTTTTTCTTAATTCTCGACTCTTCCAACAGTTTAGTGCCCCCCACCCGGCGAAGATGTAACAACCCTGTTAATTGAGCCAAATACAGTCTCTTCCCTGTTACAGGAGTTTAAAGAAAATTAGAAATTCTCCTTTTTCCTTTTGTCTTAGCTCTTGTCCGATAAATTCCACACAGAAACAAAACAAGTTTATAATCTGCGGAATTCATTCCCTTGAAGCTTGGATTTGAATCACAGCTTTTCTCAGAACTAAGAGTAAAGGTAATGGTATTAAATTAAGCTGCAGCAATGAATTATATTAAGGAGTTGGGAGCAAAACTGGTAAGGATTAAGTCAGGCAGACAGGGAAATTATTTTTTATGGTGTTTTTCTTTCAGTTTTCATGGTCTTACCTTTTTTATTTTCCCCAGATGTCAGAGGATCTAGCAAAGCAGCTGGCAAGCTACAAAGCTCAACTCCAGCAAGTTGAAGCTGCATTGTCTGGAAACGGAGAAAATGAAGATTTGCTAAAATTAAAGAAAGATTTACAAGTAAGTATAAGAGGACACTATTAGTTACATTGTTTAGAGAAAGTATTTCTTTGTTTTTCAAATGATTTATTGCTTAGGATCCAAGCGCCATTTGGAGGGGAGTGTTTCTTCCACTATCCTCCCTTGTGTATACATGTGTATATGCACATGTACATGGCTCACAGAAGTAGGGTTGCTTCCTCTGTACATCAAAATGAGTAAAATATTGTTCTTATGTAAATCTTGTCTGTTCATACAATTTTTAAAAATAAGAGTTGAATTTAGAAGTCTCTGTCAAACCTTCTAGAGAATAGGTACATACAACTTTACAGTGGAAAGGGCTTTTATTTTTAAAGATCTGGCAAAGGAAATTTAGTTTGAGAGGTAACTAAAAGGAGAAAAATACATGGAATTAAAAAAGTTAACTATGCTGGTATTTAAAAAAAAACAAATGTGGAAGCATTTTATAAGTGATAAAAACAATGAGAAAAATGCAACCTTATTAAGATTCTTTTTAATGTCACAAGATTCTTTGAAAATGAGTGTGTGTGTGTTTCAAAGCTAGCAGGTAAACACCTTGTATTGAAAAACACATTATAAAGATATGTAAAGAGATACTTGTTTTCTGCATAAGTGTTACATAATGTTTGAATTTAAGGCTAGATTTTCCGTTGTAGTTCTTAACAATTGTTGAAGTTAAATTGAATGGATGTGGAAAGGAGATCTTAATTTGTTTCGTCTGTCATGGGAAAGTTCAGTGGGTGTGAAGCTTGCCTTTTTAAAACCTGCACTGGGGTTTCAAGACAAGCATAAAACCATTATAGTAAACATCTGTTGTTTCTCAGAACATGAGGTTGATTAGTAAAAATACTGTATATATGTACATATATATCACTTCATTTTAATAAATTTGAGAACTTAAAATTTTGAGCCTGATTTTTTTGAAAGTTTTAAAAGGTGTTTTGGGATTTGATGGTCTTTACTGATTTAGTACAAAACTAGAGTCATCTTTATCGTATCTAAATCCTTCCCCCGCCCTTATCATCCTCTTGCCCATTAAAATTAATATTTTAGGGATATTAGAACTGCAAATAAATGAAACTTATTTGAAATGGGGTCCAGATACAAGGACTTGGAAAGAGTTTATCTGGGCATAATTAAAATTAGTTGAATATTTTCAGGTTCAAATTATGGAATTAGGATAAACTTGCCTGAAGTTGCAATAGTATGTAATTTTTAAAAACAGAAAATGGGACCCCTCTTCAGTATGTAAAAGGCCAGTGAATTTGAGAGTGCTAGTCAATACTAAAAAGATGTTTGGGGAGCAATTTCTCCCACTCCCAGGCCAACTTTCTGTTTACCTCAAAGAAAGATTCTGGCATGCATCTTCTTTTACCAGCTTAAAAGCAGTCCTTTTTTTTCTTTGAAGAAAATAAAACATTGTTGGTATTATGTATATTGCTTCCTGGGCAGTTGGAAGAAGCTTATGTGTGGAACTGGTAGAGGGGAAGTTGGGAGTGAAGGTTGAAACTCAACATTATTGTGAGGGTTTTTTTGTTTTTTGTTTTTTTTAATATTTCTAGAATAAACTGTCAAGAGTCTAGGCAGAATTGCCTTACTATGATATGATCTATAGTGGAAGTATTGTAGGGAGAGAGACTGTTGTGGTAGGTATTGTAATAAGCGCATAAATGGCTTAACTTAGTGTTCAGTTAATAATGACCTGGGGGTCATTTATCTGTAAGTATCCTCTTTTCTGTAACCATTTAGAACAGCACTGTCCAGTAGAACTTTGTGTCATGATGAAAGTGTTTTATATCTGCTGTGTCGTACTGTAGCTACTAGGGACTACTGAATATTTGAAATAATGGCTAGGGTAGCTGAAGAACTGAATTTTTAATTTTTTTTAAGTAGCCACTTGTGACTACCATATTGGATAGCACAGATTTAGAAGCTTAAGTTCTAAAACTTCAGATAGTAGTAATGCAGAATGTTTTTCCTGACCAGTCTTGATCACGGTCAGGATCCTGACCTGACCTTGATCCTCTTTGTCATGAAAACAAATTTTTCATTTCAGTTTGCTAGATATAGGTTTGTTTTGAACTGAAAACTACCCAAAGATAGAAGACATCATTGAAGATTAGATAAAGATTTGAAAAGTGTTTGGGTGTCGGCTTCCACCTAGTAATTGTTGTCTCCATTGATTACAGTTACATCTTGTTTTATCATGGATTTTTAAAAAATAGTTTTCCTTTTTATCTCTTCTCTGTTTCTGGGATATATATATACCTCATGCCTTTGATATTTAATTCTGCCTTTTATATTTGCTGAAAATTTGTTCAGACTAATGACTGAGTTTGTGGCCTCCTTTGTTTTGTGTTCCTTTAGTGGAATGTCTTTACCCTGGTTATGAATTTGTTTGCCCTTTCATTTATGACAAAATGCTTTTCTGCATTTTTTTCAGCGACTTCATTTTGCCAGTAAGGCTTCCATGTTTATCTTTTTTATGTACTGTCTTTCACATAGAATAAAGTTACTCAGCAGGCAGCACATTAATCTACTGAAGTCCTAATTGCCTCTTTTCACTTAAAAAAGTGGGTATAGTAAGATCTAGGCTAGCTACCTGACTAGCTCCCCAGGCAGTCTGTGATAATCACAAAAATAGTCAATTTATTAGGCTGTTTTGCTGAATAAACTGGTTCTAAAGGAGGCAGGGGTCAAGTCACTTGTCTCATATATTACAGTGGCTCTCTGCATCCCCGAAACGCCTTCCTTCAGTAAGCAGAGTGCTTGAGTGCACCCTTTGACCTGCTGATATGTAGATCACAACATCTGATGCTTCCTGGAATTGCCGATTACTGTAACTGCTGCCCATCTGTCAATGAAGGAGCAGTTTCAGAACTCAGACTTGGGGGAGGAAAAGTAATTAATGGTATGTACCTTTAAGAACCCCCTCATACATAAAATAGTTTCTCTAATACTTTGGTCCGTGTGCACATGTAAAGAAAACATTGAGAAGGGTCTTCATAGTTTGTTGGGAGGGGTATGTGAAACATGGCAAAATGAAAGGACAACTAGGGATAAATGCTTTTGATTTTTTTTAAAGTGTCACTTTAGTGCAGGGCTCTGAAAATTGTAACATGCACAGCTTTTCAGGACCTTTTGTTGAAAATGTATTTCTTTATGAAAATAAAATGGTAAGATGCTCTATGCTTAGAGAGGTAGAGTTCTAAATCTGAGACCTACAAATATAGAAATCATGTTTGTGCTTTAGTTAAATGAAATTATTTAATGATAGGTATTGTATTGGCTCTTGAGTCAGGCTTACTGGATTATATTCTTGGCCCTAATAGTGGTTGATTAAAAACAAGCCTGGATAATTCTCTCCTTCTTTGTAATAGTACATGATCTATTTATGCAGAAGTTCTATGCTTTATTTGCAAAGGATTGTTTAATTAAAGGGTATTTAAATGGCTCTTTGGCACCTAATAAAATCTCATTAAAGACACTACTGAATTTTTAACTCAAATCTGAGTTAGTCTAGTTTTTTGATTCACAAAACTGGCCTTTCTCCCAAGGGCTTAATATTCCTTTTTTTTTTTTTGGAGGGCTCACATATTAGTTTTTCAGAAATAGCCATGAAGATCTAGAATCTTTAGGTGAAAGGTAATATATAATTTCTTGGCTACTGAACCAGAACTACTATTATAAAATTTCAACGGGAGCCATAAGGAACTAGTATAAAGTTTAACTTTGCTACGTTTTCTCCCAAAACACAGTGTGATGTTTTAAGGTATTTTATATGCAACAGTGGGGGCAGGTATGCAAGTTTTTAAAATAGATAAGGTGATGCATTACATAGGTCTTCATCAGAGTAAAAATATAGCAGATAGGTAGCACAATCTATCAATTCGTACTATTAAGTTTTTTAACCAACCCTACCAAATACCCTTGAATGAAGCCAGTATAAACCTGATAGAGAAAAAATACTTGCCACACAGGAAGGTATTGCCTTCCTGTGTGTTACATTTATTTTATTTTTTCCTTTTAAATGAAGCTGTGCTGATGTGCTTTTTAGATATTTTATTTATTATTTTTTAAGATTTTACTTATTTATTTGACACAGTGATAGAGAACACAAGCAGGGGGGAGCGGCAGGCAGAGGGAGAGGGAGAAGCAGGCTCCCCGCTGAGCAGGGAGCCCGATGTGGGACTTGATCCCAGGACCCTGGAATCATGACCCAAGCCGAAGGCAGCCACTTAACCGACTGAGCCACCCAGGCATCCCTGCTTTTTAGAATATATTAAATCTAACCTGGTAATTTGCTTACCTGGATGGGGTAAGTTTTATAATAAATGAATGGGAAGACTACTGGCTTTTTATATGTGCCTGTAGTATTTTAGTAGAAGCATGTATGAGCAGGAACATTTTTATTACTAATAAGGCTGCTTCAAGAGGTTTGGGTTTTGTTTTGGTTTGTATTTTTTGACGGGTGGAGAAGAACATTTTGGCTAGAGAGTTCATACTTCTGCCAAGTAATGGCCTGTAAAACTTTACAGTCCAGGTGCATGAAATATATGTGACAAGATATAAGATAAAAGTGATCTTGAACCTAGTTTAGTCCTTTATAATTGACTATTTCTCATACTAGATCTATGTAGCTAAAATAGGCACTTAGAAATAATGCATGGTAGGGGCGCCTTGCTGGCTCAGTCAGTAGAGCAGGTGATGCCTGATATCAGAGCCGGGAGTTCAGGCCCCACATTGGGTGTAGAGCTTACTTGAAAAAAGAAATAATGCATGATATAAGCTCAAGTCTACCCTTTTTTGTTAGTATTTGAGGTTAATAAATTGAAAGGCAACTGTCGGGTTTAAATACCAGTTCCACCACTCTATAAAATACTGTATCTTAGTTTCTATGTGAGGAGAATCATAGTACCTACATCATAGTATTGTTATGAACTACAAATAAGTATGTGTAGTGTACTTAATAAATGGTATATGGTGTGAGAGCTATCGTCATCAAAACCTGAAAACCTGTTGAAAGTAGGGGATAAGCGAATTATAAAAGTAATGTTATGGTTTTTGTTTTTTCTTTTTAGGAAGTTATAGAACTAACCAAAGACCTTCTGTCAACTCAACCTTCAGAAACTCTTGCAAGTTCAGACAGTTTTGCTTCTACTCAGCCCAGTCATTCATGGAAAGTAGGAGACAAGTGTATGGCAATCTGGAGTGAAGATGGACAGTAAGTGTAGAAAAAAACTCTAACTATAACATGAAATAATAAAATACAATGGTAAGAAGTTTTTATTCAGTTTGAACTACCCTATTTTAATCTTTCTATGTGGCCAATATGATTTGTAGAGCCAATTCGATTATTGGGAGGTTACCACTAATGCAGTTTAGTTTTTAGCTTTTTTTAAAAAATTTTAAGATTTTATTTATTTATTTGACAGAGATACAGCGAGAGAGGGAACACAAGCAGGGGGAGTGGGAGAGGGAGAAGCAGGCTTCCCGCGGAGCAGGGAGCCCAATGCGGGGCTCGATCCCAGGACCCTGGGATCATGACCTGAGCCGAAGGCAGACACTTAACCGGCTGAGCCACCCAGGTGCCCCAGTTTTTAGCTTTAGATAACATTTTGGGGCAGTTGAAGGTCTTGGATCCTAGAGGAGAGAAAAATCAAAGCAGAGGAAAATGAATGGATAGCTTAAATAATCTTAAATTTTTTCCTCAAATTGAAAATTGAGTGAATGGTTGGCTATTTTAGACTTGGGTAAAACACATACACTGAAATTATTCCTATAAAAAATACCTTTTTGGGGCACCTGGGTGGCTCAGTTGTTAAGCGTCTGTCTTCGGCTCAGGTCATGATCCCAGGGTCCTGGGATTGAGCCCCGCATTGGGCTCCCCTGCTCTGCGGGAAGCCTGCTTCTCCCTCTCCCACTCCCCCTGCTTGTGTTCCCTCTCTCGCTGTCTGTATCTCTGTCAAATAAATAAATAAAATCTTTAAAAAAAAACACACACACAAAAAAATCTTTTCTCAAAGAGACTGACTAAAGCACATTTAATAGATGTATAAGAGACTTTCCTGACAATATTTTGATTAGGACCCCTTTTTTGATAGTAGATGGCTAACTCCAACCACTCTTTTGTTATTACCTTTACTAAAGAGCCAACTGATGACAGAAGTTCCATTTGAGACACATGTAATAGTTGAAGCACTGCAGTGTAAGTCTTATAGGCTGAGTACTAAACCTTTACTCACCTGCTTACAGTCATGATATCTTTACAGGTGTTATGAAGCGGAGATCGAGGAGATAGATGAAGAAAATGGCACTGCTGCAATCACCTTTGCTGGCTACGGCAATGCTGAAGTGACCCCACTGTTGAACCTCAAGCCTGTAGAAGAAGGAAGGAAGGCAAAGGAGGACAGTGGCAACAAACCCATGTCAAAGTAAGTGATTTTGACTTTAGTAGTTTAAGTGTAATCTTCCCCATTTTGGTAGTTGAGGTAGTCCACAGAATCAGTGCAGGCTAGATTAAGGTAAAAAGGTTATAATACTCTTTACCATTATTTTGAAGATTAGCAATATAGGGTCAACCTTGTCTGTATGTGTATGCCTAGGCCCACTTAGGTATTCAGTATATTTATTAAGAGGATACTGTGTACCTCTCACTAAGTCAGGTGCTGGGTTTCCACCACAGTGAAGACAACCAGCTTGGGCCTTGTCCTGATTGAGTTTATAGTCTAGAGAACAAAACACAAAATTAAAGGAGAACTTTAATAGTTAAGTATAGAAGTTATGAAAGGAACATAATGGGTACTTTAAGGGAACAAAGAAAAGATACCTAAACTGCGCTTTAGTCATCAGGGCAAATGTCTTTGAGAAGATGACATCTAAACTGAGATGTGGGGGTGCCTGGGTGGTTCATTCAGTTAAGTGACTGCCTTCCGCTCAGGTCATGATCCTCAGGGTCCTGGGATCGAGCCCTGAATCGGGCTCCCTGTCCACCGGGAAGCCTGCTTCTCCTTCTCCCTCTGCTGTTCCCCCTGCTTGTGTGTGCATGCACTTTTTCTCTCTGCCAAATAAATCTTTAATAAAAAAAAAATTTTAACTGAGATCTGAAAAGGAGTTAGCCAGGTAATGAATGAACTTGAAGGTATGACATTGGGCAAACTGCTTAACTTCTTTCCTTATTTGTAAAACAGGGTTGATAGTACCTACATTGTAGGGTTGTAAGGATTAAATGTTAGCATTTATAAGTGTGTAGCACAGTTCTTGACATGTAGTAAGAGTTCAGTAAACGTTTTTAAAAACTTTTTAAAAACTTTAAAAAAGAAAACAGGGTTGGAACATAGAGGTAACAGAAACAAATTCCTGTGGTAAAAATTTGGGGCTTTTAAAGGTGGGTGGTTTGATAAGAGAGGAGGTTAGAGAGGTCAAGGCCAGATCACAAAGAGCTTGACCACCACTGATGGATTTCAAATAGAGGAGATATGTGATCACAGTTGAACTTTCAAATAATCACTAACAGCAGAGGGAAGGCAGCTACTGATGTGATCCAGGTGTGAGATAATGTGGTCTGAACCCAGGGAGCAGCAGTAGGAGGAGAGAAGTGTATGGTTTGAATGGTATTTAAGAGGTAGAATGAACACTATTTTGGTTTAACTTACACATATTTGCCACAGTTTTCTCTTTTTCGGATTTGTCATGAGTTTTTAAAACTTAAGTTGCTACATAAATATATTTGAATTTGGAAAAATTATATCACCTGAGTATCCCAATGAGAAAATCAGATTGTAGAACAATGTAACATCTCTTTTTTTTTTTTAGTCTTTGACATCAGTGTAAAAAAGCTACACTTAGCTTCATAGTGGTGATTATATGATACAGAAGCATCTAGATTGTATTGCCTCTTTTTTAAAGACCTCTTTCTTCATCCTTTTGGTGATAAAGTCAGTATGTTAACTGAGCAGAAATTATTGAGAAAGCTTTAGGCTCTGATCCTATATAGAGGAGTGTTTTTTTAAAAACTCCAGTTTTTGTTTTTAAGAATTTTAAGCTATGATCCCCTTGTATGCTGTGCTCTTCCTGTCTAGGTGAAATAGTTTTATCTGCATTGCATCTCTTTTCTAAATGCAGCACATTAACCTTGCTAACTGTCCATTTAGAAATGGGTAAAGGTTTAGAAAGCTATTAATGTTAAAACTCATTTCTAAAATGCACCTGGCAAAAGCAATGTAAACATCAGAAAGTCATAGTTTAAATATTTGATTTGAGGAGTGCCTGGGTGGCTCAGTCAGTTGAGCAAATGAGTCTTGATTTCGGCTCAGGTCATGATCTTAGGGTCCTGGGATCAAGCCCCACGTCAGGCTCTGTGCACCTAGCACAGAGTTTGCTTCTCCCTCTGCTCCTCCCTGCACTTGCACACACTCGCTCGCTCTCTGTAAAATAAAATCTTAAAAAAAAAATGTATTTGATTTGAATAGGTAATAGATTACAGATATGGTATGAAAGCTTCCAGGGATGCTGTGTATTTCAAATAACATCTCTTAGTAGTACTGGGTGATTGGCATTGTTGGTGTTAGTGCTTCTATTCATGTAATGTGTAAGTTTATTACAGATATTTTTGTTTGCTTTTTGTACTGCTAAGTATCTCTAAGGAAATCATCTATTAAATCTTAAGAGTTGACATTTAGCTGTTATATCCACACAGAAAAGAAATGATTGCCCAACAGCGTGAATATAAAAAGAAGAAAGCTTTGAAAAAAGCACAGAGAATAAAAGAACTTGAGCAGGAAAGAGAGGACCAGAAGGTTAAATGGCAACAGTTCAACAACAGAGCCTATTCTAAAAACAAAAAAGGCCAGGTTAGTAAATCCTTTCATTGTACTTCGTAAATTTGAAAAGTGTAATTTGTCATTAAAATAACCTTAAAATGCAAAAGGGAGGTACATAGGTTTAAAAAAATACATAACTGGATCTTGAATTCAGAATCCTCTTTAATGTTCTGTTTGGCTTATTGTAAAATATCTCCATTAGTCACTGTCTCTCTGCAATAGAAACACTATGAATGAGAGAGTTTATATCAGAAATTACAAAAGATCAGATTGTTTACTCTTCTATAAACTAAAATTTGAAAAACTATTTGGTACCTTAACATACCACTTAGAGGGAGTGTGATGAACCCTACCTGCTTTGTTAACATGTTTTATATGCTGGGCATCCACTGGTAGATTTTATTTAAAAGAGAGCTCCAGTTCCTTTGATGTGTACTGTACTTAAGTGTATTTTGGAAATGTTTTCCCCAAAAAACTAATCAGAATGGTTTCTCTTTCATTTCCACTAGGTGAAAAGGAGTATTTTTGCTTCTCCTGAGAGTGTAACCGGAAAAGTTGGAGTAGGAACTTGTGGAATTGCTGATAAACCTATGACACAATATCAAGATACCTCTAAATACAATGTCAGGCATTTGATGCCTCAATAATCAGAAAAACTGTTGGATTTCATCTCTGCAGGGCTTTACATTTACCTTTTTATCCTTATATTTTTCTAAAGGTAAATTATTTGTTAGATGAGTAAGGAAGATACCATTGTTGTCCTTGTTTGACTTCAATAGAATGAAACTTGAAGAAATTGCATTTGATAACTGCTATTCATTTAACTTTTCGTTACTACTACCACACATTTCCTCAAAGTTTGTTGAATAAAGCAACTTTTCTAGATAGATGCTGCATAAATACAGCACTAGATGAATTGTTGATCTTCCTAATACCAGGCCCTTACTTAATGGATGGTGTGTACTTTTTGTAAAGTCCTAACTTGGAATTTTCAGATGCTCTGAACTTGCCACATATTGTAGCAATTCACTGGAACATCAAGGCAAAATACCAACCTGCTAAAGAAATCTTTTTTTTTTTCAACTTAAACCCATAGCTGTTGCTAATTAAGCCTAAAAATAGGTTAATTTGATTAATTTAAAATGACAAACTTTGTTTTGAGGGTTTTCCTTCAATGATTTGTTTCTTAAGCCTATTAGGCTATCTCTAAAATTGATCCAGCTCTTAAAATTTTTTCGAGTTTTAATTTTATATAAAAACCATGTTTAGGACCAACTTCCTTTTCTAAGGGTTTTTTTCTGTTGTGTTGTTTTTTTCTTTCTTTTTTTTTTTTTTTTTAACGTATGCTCTTTTCCTGTGTTGATTTTTCCCTTATGGTAGTGGTACCATTTTTGGATGTGTAATGTTTATATAAGAAAACAAAAAGCTGATGTATAGCCCTGTATACAGTGTAGATACTATTTTTGTAAAAAAACAAAAAAATCCCCAAGGCTAAATTAATGAACAAGAGTACTGAATGTTTCATCATTAAAAATTTATTGTATTTCTTGTGCATTAATCTGACCATAATTTCCCTGTATATTATGTTCATGTAGCTGAGTTTGTAATTTTTGTTAACTAGATCAAGTTGTCAGCATTTGTTGGTATAAGTGAACATCACAGTTATCCTGAGTTGAGTTTAAGCCAAATATATGCATAGTAAAGTGTCTTCCTATTAATGGAAGATGGTGATTTTTAGGGTATGTGTTAATTTCAGTTTTTGTATGTTTAACTTTTATTAAATAAAGTGTTTTTAAAATCTCCAGGGTGTGTTACCAGAAGGGTGGTGAAGTCCTAGCTGACAGCACTGATACAGTGATTAAGCTTCAGTCTTCTTGCTTGCATTCATCATTTCCACAGAAGAGAATATTGAGTATGTGATAAAGGTTTCAATAAATCCTTATGTACTTCTTCCATTAGACATAAGAAATTGAATCCTAAAGGACAAACTATTTTTATCTTAAGGGCTTGTGCTGTGTATAGAGGTGTTTGTACATTTTGGTAAAAGGAGAAAATAAAAATTTTAATGACTTTTAAATATTTTGGCAAATTGAAACTTAGGACCGTGATGAGAATTAGAATTCTTTATCTTGCCCCTTCACCTCTCTCCCAACCCAGGAGGATCAGTTTTCCTTCCTATAATTTATGGCCACAGGGTAGAACATGTAGGACAGAATGAAAGGTGAAGTCTTTTTTAAATACAAGGCACAAATTACAGCAGAATAGGACTGCTTAGCCTGAAGAACTCCTAAAAACATACTGTTCTTGTTACCAGTGTAACAAATCTCTTAAGAATTAATAATGGTATCTTTTAAGGGTTGCAAGGGAACCCTTTAAATTCAAAAGCACTTGGAAAGAAATTTGGTACAATGGTGTGACCACACAGAATGGGTTTTGGTGAGATTACCTGGGTATGTTTGTTGGAGTAGTAATTTACCTGTTACTTGTATAGGCAGGACTTAATGTTGAAACTTGTATCTCCTTTGACCCAAGGGCTTCCTTTCTGCACATTAATTTTCCTGGAGGGGCTTTGCAGGAGAGAGAGAAGGAATAAGGGTGACCATACTATATAAAACATTAAAAAATTGTATGAGATTAGGAGTCCCTGTGTCAAAAGACCTAGATGTGGCGCTTTGAAAAGTCCTAGTGTCAAGATAATGATCATGTTTCTGGACTAAACTAACAGGATCCCTGGGGGGATGGGAGCACCTGTCTCCTAGTGTGATGCTTTTGTGAGAAGCACGATAGCCAGTGATATTTTACAAGTGAGGGTGGCTAAGTTCAGTACTCTAAAACCAAATATGACACTTTGTTATATATGTAACACTCTGTTCCCCATCAAGAAGGGAGTCTTGAAGCTCAAACTCAGAATGAGTTCATGATGTGAGTCATGTACAGCCCCCAAGTAGCTGTGGTTGCATGGATCTTCTCAAAATTTGCCATTTGACTTTGTTACTGACCATATCAAGGAAAGAAGAGTCCTGATACCCCCCAAATAATTAGATTTTAGTATCACAGACAATAAATGCTTTTTTAGTTAACATGTAGAAAGGCCATACTGGAAGAGCCAAGGACTCAGGAGCCAGACTGCTTTAGAATCCTGGCCCCTCATTTTTACCTGTGTGCATAACTTGTCTTAGCTTTCTCAGCTGTAGAATGAAAATACCAGTTTCATTAGGTTGTAAGGATGAGTGAGTTAATATGTGTAAATTGCTTAGAATACCTGACATGGTAAACACTACAAGTGTTTGCTATTTACTGTGCAAGTGGTAATGGTGACTATCTTTTTTTCCCTAACCTTAACAATGACAATTCACATTATAATGGATAACAATGCCCATTGCGTATAATTCGAAGTCCCTAATTATAAATGTATTACTGAACTGCTGTCAAATTACCAAAGTTATATATTAACTACATGCCAGTAGAAGTTAAAATTTTTATATTAGAATATTTTAGGGCATGTCTCTGGTGGGAAGGGAGTACAGGTTATAATAAAGTTACCCTAATGCTTGCTTAAAATTAAAAACGGGATTTCTGGATCTAGATCCTATTCCAGACCTATTTAGGCCAAAGTATGTCTGTTTTTGACAAACACCACAGGTGATTCTGATGTGCATCCCTGGCCTAGAACCATGTTTACATTAAATGTAAAAACAGTTTGATTTTTGAAATGAAGGAAAAATTACTAATGGGCAATTTCCTCAGCCCAATTATTAAGATTAGGCATCAGACCAAAATGAAATGCATCTGTCATAACTCATTATTTTAATATGCTTTGTCATAGTATATATGTATTTGGGTGTTTTCCATTACAATGCAGCTTTAATGCTGAGTGTATCTGCCTTTAAAATAGCAAGGGTAGAGGCGCCTGGGTGGCTCAGTGGGTTAAGCGTTCGACTGGATTTTGGCTCAGGTCATGACCTCGGTGGTGAGATGGAGCCTTGTGTGGGGCTCCACACTCAGCTCGAGTCTGCTCGAGATTTTTCCCTTTCCCTCTGCCCCTCCCCTCTTCCCCCACTCCTGTGCATGTGCTTTCTCACTCTCTCAAATGTTAAGAAAAAAATAGCAAGAGAAAACCATCTGGTAACAAATGAAAATCATAGTTTTATAAATTGTGTCTGTAGGTTGTAATTAACAAAAGGTGAAAAATGTCACTTCTGCAAATTTAGCCAAAAAATATTTTTGGAGTTCTGGTTTGACTTTTTGCCTCAACTTGGACATTAACTGAAAGATGAAAGAAGAAAAAAAAATCTTAAAACCAGTAAGGTTCTATATTTGTTAAAATCTTGAGAGTTCAATAAATATCTGCTGAATTGTGTTACTTGTATTATACTATGAAGCAACCAGTTAGTATAAATGGTAGTTTACCTCTTCAACAGTAAATGTAAACATTCTTTGTATCTAGGGTTTTAGAGTTGCACGTTAAACTGAATTTTTACTACAGTGGAGAGGAAGAACATAGGCAATAGAGCAGGTAATACCATAGTTTAAACAAACAGAAACACAAGTAATTGAATCCCCTTATACTATGATTTTTTATGTATAGATATGTTTTTAAATACCTTAAAAGGTGCAGAGACTAATACTGGCATTCTAAGAATTTGTCTTGGCCCAGCCAACAGAAAGTAAAATATAAGATGAAGGTGTTAAGAGTTCTGTGAGGTTCTTTGATTGCCTTTTCTGCCTTTCAGCTTATGTATATGTAAATGTGGTTCTTTTGTGGCCTTGAGTGGGGTAAAGCAGATCTGAGAATACTATTGGGTTTGTGGTAGTTGACAGCTAACTAGCTAAAAATACCAAATTTTGGATAGAGTCATCTTTCAGTTCCCAGGAAATAAAAACGGACATTTTACTTACACCAGGCACTTCACCAGTTCACTTTTATGAAACCAGTACAGATTTAAGTTACTGAAATTACTAAAATTGTAATTTGTTTTCCTGGTTACTTTCTTAAAATCACAGCTAAAGAAGCCGTAGTTACATGCATTAAGAGAAAATGTTGCTTTTTGTTTGAAGAGCTACTTTCTCAGCTTGAGGCCCAAAGTCATGTTTATTATTTTGGTGGCTCATGATTTTGCCTTTCTTGGTGAAAACTGATGTGCTTTTGTTTTTTCCCCTTTCAAGCCCTGTACTCACTTTAGCAAGATGCGTGCATTTCTGACCAGAGAAACAAAGAATTCAGGCTTGGAAGACACTTGACTCTATATCCTGGGAAAACTATAGAGTTGAAGCCTGAGACCTGCAGCTAGGCTAGTCTTTAATAGATGGTAATTGTCCAGTTGTTCATTGCTCAGAAGTATGCAGGAAGGAGTAAGTATCCCTTTGGTTCTTTTGCCAGGTTTTTCCCTCCAAAAGCACTGTCAGGTTTAGTTGACATAGCTTTCAGAGTGTGATAAAACTGCTAGTTTAGAAGCAACTAGCTTCTGAAATTTGTATTTTTAATATGCATTTTAGAGCTATCTTATGGCTTTATGTCTCTATAATGCTGTTTGGTGCCCTGATGTGAAAATCTGAGATAAATATCCCAGTTACTGCCCTACCAATAAAGACTTCAAGCATTCCTCTATGACAAAGAACTAAGAGCTTGAGGAAATGGAAAAAATTTCAAAATTATAAGAAGTTAGTTGGCAGTACTTTAAAAGAGCTTCATCTAAGCCATTTCCCCTAATAATTTATGACAGTATATCAAGGTAAAACAGAACCAAGAAGTGAGGTGGTCAGCCAGTACATGTATTCTGAACTACACTTACTATTTGGAAGAATCAGATGTATTCCACAAGAAAACCAGTTTCCTATTAGATCTAGTACATGGGCCAAGATTTTTTTTCTTGGCAAGGCCAGCACTAAATATTAACTAGGGCATTATGCAGTGGTTACTACTAGTGTTTAACAGATTCAAGCTCAGGTTAGTCTTTTTTTTAGAAAGACCAGGTAATCACTAAAACCGCTGATACATCAATCTTACAAAGTCTTTATTTAAAAAAATCTATAGGACATCAAAATTGACTTCTTACAAAGTATAACCTGTCATGGAATTCTGTGAAAATGAACCATTTTATTAGAAATAGTCTTTTTCTGCAAGTCCCAGAGTCAGAATAACTAAAATTCAAGATTAAGGATAAAGAAATTAGAAGATTGCATTCGTCAGAGAAAGGAGAAGTACAAACCTCTTATTTTCTTTTGGTGCTACAAACTCCTAGATTGAGTATGTGTGGGGATTTATATTTTAATCCTTAAAACCTATCAAGATAGAGGTAGTATCTCTAACAACTTTTCAGGAGGAAACAGGCTCCATGAAGAAATTAACTTGCCCAGAGTCCTTAGCAAATATTAGAACTGGGATTTAAGTGTGACCCAAAACACCCTGTTCTTCCCACATTATGCTATTGTTGGTAGGGAGTATGGAATTTTTGAGGTGGAAGGATAATAAAAGAAAGAGAAGAAAGGCAGCTACTGCTTCTTTAAGTGGAAGAAAACTTACCAAAGAACCTTCCCCAAGAGGTTAAACACTTATCTCGTGAGAAATGACCCAGGAGGCAATGTGGCCTTACGTTAGGAAATTTTGCCTCAATAATCTTCACTGCCTTTTAAAATCCTTTCATAATGCTAAAAGCTGTCACTGTCATGGGGATTAGAAAAGGCATTTCTACCAGAGTTCTCATACCTATTCTAATCAGAAACCAGTCTGACTCCTTCAGAATCTTCTTTGGTAATATGCACTGAAGATTTACCCCCATCTATTAATATATTACTCAGGCATCTTACAAAAAGGGTACCTTAACTCAGGTTAGTGGGTGGGGACTAAACAGGAACTTCCAGACATTTTAAATTTAAATGGATCGTTGTAGCCAAAGGGATACCCTAAAAAGTTATGACGAACAGATAATAAATGGCTGTGTGTCCTACTTGAAGCAGTTAAGATTATCGGGTACGTTAAACCATCTGCAGTTAGGTTACGTGGAGTTATCAGTCAAGAAGGCATCTGTTTGTTTATAGAACAGGAAATGGCAATGATTCAAATTGCCATTAATTCTGGACTACTGAAGTAGTGTATCAAACATTTAGGAGATTGTTGCTTCTCAAGGTGTGGATGTTCATTCTTATTTTTTCCTTCATAGAGAAGGGTGGTACAAAAAGCACTCGGGTATTCTTCATTCACAATTTTTATTTCTTGCAATTAACTTTTATATCTTCAAAGTCGATTTGTCTTTTAAAAAATTAATACTTCTTACTCATCATACAATCCACTCCCCTCCCACAAGGAAAACAAACCCAGGGAAGGAATAATTTAGAGGGCAGTTGAAATAGGTACTATAGATTTGTGACAAAGGCTTCCCAGCCCACCAACCTGTACATAAACAACAAAATGGCAGCACCTCAAGTTCTGAATGAAGTCCAAAATTTCAGCCCTAGGCAAGTGATGCAAGTGAATGCCATGGGAATAACAAAATGGAAGTTTAATCCTTGGCTTCCACTTACTTTCCATGGTAGTTAGCAGAGTCTTTAAACTGTCTCCCTTGGGAAAGTCAAAAGTAAGCAAATACATAGAGCAACATTTTGACCCAGCCAGGAGTAATTATAAGTGAAACCAGAAATAATTTACCTGGGCTAGAGAAATGAATTTATCATGTTTTTCATTAAGTCCCCAGCACCTGAAGTAGCAAGTTCTAATAATGAGCTTCTAAAGGCATGCAGTTTTTCACACATCTACTTCAAAGAATTTCTTCCACTCAAACATAGCACAATCAAGGATAAAATATTTTTGGAGGCACAGGAAGAGCACAAAAACAAGTAAGTATATGCTGAGGCCTTGTGTATGACCAAGATGGTACACTTCATACACAGAAGCAGTGAAAGCTGTTAAAGTGCTACTTACAAAGGATAGTCTAACATTACACACAACTCAACTGCACTGCTAAATATGGTTGTCTTTATTTTCTTTTTCCTTGGCCAGCCCTATCTAAACAAAATAAAACTACAGGACTGAAATTAACAACCCATTAAAATCAGCAATAAGTTATGAAAATCATAAAGCTTTTTTTTTTAAGTAATTAAGGGTAGTTAAATTATTCAAAGTATACAAAGTCCAAAGAGCCAGGGGTAAGGGGTCCAAGAAGGCTTCCTGGGGTAAAGGGGGTTGGGGGTGGGGAGTAGAGAACATCTTGGATTTTGAAAGACAAAGGGAACACGTGACGTCAAAGTGCAGGCTAGAAAAGAAATTTCACTTAAAACATTTCTGGAAATAGGTATAAGAGCAACAATAGCACCTGCACAGTGGGGCTGTGAGGAAGGAGAGAGACTGCCTGTAGGAGAATGGACGCAGATCTTCACAATGAGACAAGTGCTGAACTTAACTACGTTAAGTATTATAGTGTGTCTACTATAGGTATCAGATGGTTAAAAGCTGGTAAAAGGTAATGATTCTAAAAGAAAATAAAAACAGCATTGACCTTTTTTCTACCTAGCCCAGACCTCAATCATTTTGTGCACTATAAAGAGTGAGGTGTGAGGTGTTTTATCATTATCAAATGCTGCATCAAAATAGATGATTTTTTTTCCCATGTGTTTTTCCACTATAAAAGACATCTATGTTTTTTTATGGACAAGCTTTAAAAAGATGTCATTTTGGTTTTCAACACATACAAACAGTTATCAAAATCTGAAATAAAAATGCTGCCGTGGCTCAGACCTTGGCCTGCTAATCTGCGTGCACAATTCTTCTGGCCCACGCAGACACAGAGGCATGGAGAGCTTTTTCCTTCTGGCCCCTCAATCCGAATTCCTAGGCCCTGTGTGGTAGAGGCTATTAGACACAGACTGCCCCGTGCAGCCCAAGGGCCTGGGGCAGCTGACTGTCGAGCTGGCGGTCGGGTGCCCTACTGCTAACAATGCAGGATACGGTTAGCTTGCTTAGCATGGAATCCAACAGAAAGCTGAGCTGCATGATGATCCCTTTCAAAAGGCTTCATGGGAGTCTCTCCTTTTGCAGAGCATGAAATGAGCTTGCCTTTTTTTTTTTTTTTTTTTTCAAGAATTGATCATCCACAGGCTTCATGAGAAGCTGTCCCAGGCTGAGTTTTGATAGCTGTTCGGCTATCCAAGTTAACGCCTGATTATCCTGTCTTCCCATTACTATAGGTTTGATTTTGTTTTTAGGACCATAAAACTCAGGAAGGGTTCATAACCCCATCCTTAAATTGTGTCTACTCATTGTATTACGAGCAAACTGCAGAAGAAAAAGAGGACAATCTCCAATGTCCTCTTTCAAATCAACTAAATCAAGAAAATTTCTCCAAGTTTTCTGCTGCCATTAGAAACTGTGATTTTCAAATATGAATATTATGAGTATTTGTTCTGCTGGGGAGGCTCGGCCCCACTTTTTGCTAAGTAATTGCTTAAATAGAGGTCTTTTGACCCTTTTGTTCAAGTATAGCTTTGTTTAGTTTTAAAGAGACTGCATCATGAACCCAATTTAAGAGATTGTTTGGATTGACTTGGCCCAGTGAATATTTTGCCCTGCACTGTTATGTCATGCTGGGTTCTAGGAAGTGAACGAAAGTTTGACACTGGCACTGGAGTAACCCTCGTCACTCCCAATACTCTGCAGGCTGCTGTGGTCATCAATGTCACTGATGCTGGTGGTACTGATATTGTCCACTTCTCCATGGGAGAACTCTGTGCTTTCAACATCCACTTCAATCTCCTCTGCCAAAGAGAAAAAAGGAAGAACATTAGTAATCTGCACTTTCAAAAACTAATGAGAAAAGGGCATAAGAAAAAGTGATTATTTTTTGTAGTGTAAAATAATTATACAAGCTTATTATCAGTGATCTCTGGATAACAGAAGTAACTGAAGGTGAAGAGATACAGGGATATATTTTGCAAAGGGGAATGTCTGGTATCCAGTGGTGGTCTCAATCAGCAAGTTTACTAAAGCCATTGACGCCAGTCCGTCTGGACCTCCCACCAAAAGCACTCAGCCTATTTGGGAATTAATGCTTAATATTAAAAGATCCCAACCCCAAGTGGTTTAACAACATCTGTCTTGCATTAAACTAGAAACTAATTCTCAGTGTTGTTTATTAATCAGAGTTGCCTTAAAAAGGGGAAAAAGCATCAACTTAGTATAGGTGAACTAGAAAATTTATCCATTATCACTTCTCGGCCTTTTGGCTAAGATCAAGTATAGAAAATTTACCCATTTATTCTTGCCTTTGGCAGTCTCATTCTACAGACAGTTCTACAGACTTCTAGGATTCATTATAAAGACCTTTGACTATTCAGTAACTGAACTAAGCCAGTCATTATAGAGTGAACTCTGAGGGATTTGTCTTCAATTTGATTTAATTTTCTTGCATCAAATATAGCTTGAAATGAGGGTGTGAGCCTTAAAAGCCTCTGAGTTATAGTGAGATCAATAGCAAAGATTACAGTAAAGGCATTTCAGTAATGGTATTTAACTTTACTTCAAAATCAAACATGATTTTTTTTAAAAATCCCTAAACACATATGACCAGCTACCAACAGTTTGTTAAATACTACATATACAATCACCAATACTACATAAAATACACATTTTAAAAACCAAAAGGCAGTTGAAAAACTGTTCTGTCCCATAACAGCTAGAACAAACTCAAGATCCTTCAATTCTTTTAAGCTCAAAGTCTGATGTTTCATATTTGGCACTGACTCTAAGGGTTCATACTGATCACAATTGCTTTTAGGAAAAGTGAATTCTTGCTGAGCCCAAGACGACAGAGTAAGTTATTTCAAAGAGTATAATTTTCAAAAGGGCTTGTTGCTTCAAAAAGGTTTAGAAATCTGTTTCTAAAATGCAGGCATCTGTCCAAACAAGCTGTACAAACAATCCTATGAATTCATAACTATTTGTTTTACATCCATAATGCTTCACAGGCTATTTGGTGTTTCCTGGTATCACAGAATACTCATCCAACCTACAACTGGAAAATGGAATCAAAACACCCTATCCAGCAGAGCTTGCTCTGCTCAATCATAACAAAGTAAAATGAGAGACTGTGCTAGCCCAGTGAACTAGAGATATTCCTAAAAGTCCCTTGTAATACTGGGAAAGAGGTAGTAGCACATGGGGACTACTAAAAAAATGGGAACTATAATGATGAAGACACACTCTTTCTCAAATTTGGAGGTGGGGTGAGTACAAGGAGGAGTTAACAGCAGGAAGGGCAGCTAAAGCCTGCAGACCTGACAAAGTCACACAGCCAGTAACCAGTAGAAGAAAGACTAGGATCAAGGTTTGCCTCTTAATTTGGGGTCATTCCTTCTATACCTCACTGTCATTCATAAATGTAGCATGTCCCTGAGGTTCCTGCTGCTGCCTCTGGTTAAACTTCTGTTCTCTCAAACTGCCACATAAAAACAAACTTAAACAGCAAAACAACAGCAACAAACCCAAGGACTCTTAGGGTTGTGTTAAAAGGGATCAAAAATCAATTTGAAATGTTTCTATGGAATATGGGAAATTTGAGTATTAGAATAAAAAGACTACAATGGATTGGAACACATTCAAAACATGAAAACCTGGGGCGCCTGGGTGGCTCAGTCGTTAAGCATCTGCCTTCGGCTCAGGTCATGATCCCAGGGTCCTGGGATCGAGCCCCGCATCGGGCTCCCTGCTCGGCGGGAAGCCTGCTTCTCCCTCTCCCACTCCCCCTGCTTGTGTTCCCTCTCTCGCTGTGTCTCTCTCTGTCAAATAAATAAAATCTTTAAAAAAGAAAAAAAAAGAAAACCTAGGAGTTCATAAGATAATCAAAACCAAATAGCAAAACAAAAAAACCCTGTTACCTCTGGAGGTTGCTAAGACACCGACCGATTCATTAATTCAGAAAATTGACAAAAAAAAAATTTTTTTAAAGCATTTTATCCCATCTTCCCTATATGGACTTGATTTCAGGGTAACCAAAAAAGTTGATGAGGAAATGTTATTTAAAAAAGTTAATAAATGTGAAAAGAATGTCAGAATTAGAAAATACTATTTGTAATACCTAATAAAATAATAATGGGGACCATCATTAATGATTGCTAAAACTATTAAGTGAAAGGTTGAGATTTGCATAAATGTATCAGCACCACCTCTGAAGTATTCCAGCCTCAAAAAAAGAACCTGAATTTAATCAAGCCACTAGATCCACCAACCAGTTTACAGGAAATAGGGACAGAAGAGTATGTTAAATGATGCCATGCGGATTCTATCAGCCAAATCTAGAACATGGGAAGTTCTATAAGAAAAAGGACTCCGTTCCTTTTTATTTCTTTAAGATTTATTTATTTATATGAGAGAGAGTGGACAGTGGGGGGAGAGACAGAGGGAGAGAGAATCCCAAGCAGACTCTGCACAGAGCCTGACATGGGGGACTCGATCTCACTACCCCAAGATCACTATCTGAGTTGAAACCAAGGGTCAGATGCTCAACCGACTGTGCCACCCAAGTGCCCCAAAATGATTCTGTTTCTACAACAAATAAATGGCACTGGGGAGAAAAAAATGTGGAAGTGAGAACTATTATAGATGAAAAGTATCATAAAAGGCATGAACAAATGCAATATGGACTTGGTTTGGATTCTACTTCAAACACACCAATGGTAAAATGCCGTCTTTGAGAAAATCTATCAGAAATTGATGGTATTCGACATTAAATAAGATTATCTGACTTTATTAATTTTGTGGGATATAATAGCATTATGATTATTTTTTAAGTCCCATTTATTAAAGATACATACTGAAGTATTTAGGGACAAAATAACAATGTTATCTGGGATTTGACTTAAAACATTCCAGAAAAAACAGTGAGGATGAGGGGGTGGAGAATCAATGAAAGAATGGCAGAATGTTGTCAGCTGTTCAAACTGGATGATGGGTACATGAGAATTCAATATTCTATTCTACTTTTGTGTATGTTTGAAAATTTCCATAATAAAAAAGTCAAAACAAATTTTACAAACAATTCCTTTTTTGTTTTAGAATCCTCAAGATCTCGTGAGCTCTATTTTCCCTAATATAAAGCTTAAAATCATGAGAGTTCACCTCTGGGATCTTCTATTGTGTTGGGAGGCCTGATGTGGTGGGAACTTTAGATGAACAGATCAGTAAAATTCAAACAAAATTTTTGGTTGATTCTTGGTCTTTCATTCTGCCAAAGACAAATGTTCTGGGACGGATGGAAAGAGAAATGAAGGGTGTGGTACTTTAAAATACAGACATAAAAATTAACATCACCAATTATAAAACATATCAACATCATGTATCTTCCTAATATAATGAATTGAGAAGGGCACAAATCACTCTGTGATATTTCTTCCCCCTAAATGTATAACATCAACTTAATGAGAAAACATCAGACACTATAAAATGACTGGCCAATACTCTTCAAAAGTGTCACGGTCATAGAGATGGAAGAACTATCTAATGCAATGTTGGATCCTGCATTGGATCCTAGATCCGACAAAGGACATTAGTGGGAAAACTGGTGAAATTTGAGTAAGGTCTATAGATTAATAATATAACATGAATGTTAATTTTCTGGTTGCAGTGATTGTATTATGTCTACAAAAGATGTTAACAGTAGGGAAACCTGGGTGAAGAGTATATGAGAACTCTACAATTTTCTACAGAAGACACAACTTCTCTGTAAGTTTAAAATTGTTTCAAAGTAGAGGGGCGCCTGGGTGGCTTAGTCGGTTTATGCGTCTGCCGTCGGCTCATGGTCACGATCCCAGGGTCCTGGGAGAGAGCCTCGCGTCGGGCTCCCTGCTCAGCGGGGAGTCTGCTTCTCCTTCTCACAGCTCACGTTCTCTGTCGCTATCTTTGTCTCTCTCTCTCAAATAAAATCTTAAAAAAAATTGTTTCAAAGTAGAAAGTTAAAAATATATAACTACATAATAAGGAAAAAAAGTTTTATAGTTCATTCAGGCATTGCTAGACAATGTTGTGACTGCACAAAATCCAGAATGGTGCAGTATTGGCTAAAGAGAAGAAAGCAAATACAGTGCTTTCCAATTTACCCTGCCTCTATTTAGATACAGGGATGCTTAGTATTTCATTAGGGAAGAAGCAAACCGCTTACCTCGCTCTGAATCAGAACGATCTGAAGAAATAGTTGACCCGATGCTGTCCATTCGTATTCGTTCCATCTCCTGAGGACCCTGCAGCTGTTCCAGTCGCCGCTTTAAAAATCTCTGTTCTCGTTCCAAGTTCTCTAGCTGGTGCTGGCTCTTCCTCTCAGCTTCTTCAAGTTTCTAAAATGATAAAATGATACTTGTGTACAGTCCAGTACAAACAACAAAATTCATTTTTACCTAACAACTTAAAAGATTTCTTCTTTGGTAGAGAAAATATGAATGAATATACAAGTATATGTGTGTGTGTGTATATAAAAACATACATAAATACATATTTTTAAACACCAAAATAGTTCTTTCTTTTGTGTGTGTGTGTGCGTAATGAATGCTACATTACTAGAACAGTATGAAATTCTCAAAGTCTGTAAAGTTATCTCCATGAAAGAGAAACTTATTCTGCACTGTAGTTCGATGGAAAAATACTGAGGGACACAGCCAAATAAAGTCATCTCCACCAGAGGGCACAACTGCGTTCCTTCTGCCGGTCAGCAGAGCAATTGTTGAATTCCTAGTATTCCCAGCTCCTCAAATGACCATGCTGTCAAAACAATTTAATCAGGTTACGTTGCTCCCATCAGGTTAGCTGATAAGTTTTCAGAAAGATTCCTCTTGAGGTCAGTTATTAAGGAGGACACAGTGAGCTAGCTGATGTTTATGAATAGGAAGCACTGCTTATAATGAAACAAGGGCTGAGACAATCATGTACAAATATGAAAGAAATTCTCACCTTGATGTGTGCTTTGGCTTTGTTAAGCAAACCAAGTGTTGTGTGCCTGGTACAGTCTGGTCCTAGTGGAATCAGAACTTTCAAGCGTTCTAAACACAGGCGCAGATGAGCTCGTCTACAAAAGACAACAAAAATGAAATCAGCACAGCCTGAATATTCCACTAGAAACATCCTAAAACCCATTTTAAGACAAATATTAATTCACAGATTATTTAGTCTCTATCCGTGTTACACCCCTAATTCTTCAGTTTCAAAGGATGTGCAAGTACAGGCATGCCTGCTGGTTTTCAGTCTCCGCCATTTCTGTTGTACTCTACAGACTCGGTCACCTCAGATTATTATCCCCAGTGGTAATCTCTGTCAGAGTTTATTTAATTTTTAAGCCACCCCCTTAAACTGTCTCCAACTGTATTAATGTGGAAGTAGGAAAGCATACTAGGGCAATTAATTGTATCTGATTTTGAACGCCTAGAACCACAGGCTAGAGCAGCAGTTTCCAGCTGGAGTACCCCACGGGGTATAAATTGCTCATGAATTTCCATTTCTCCCCTCCCATCTTTTACACACACCTCTCTCTACAACTGTAGCCATCCTGCAGTGTCACATGTTGTTATGTACTAGGATGAACCACAGAAAATTCCTGATATACAATTCTCACTTATAAAAATGGCAACTTCATATGATTCAGCACATTAGCAACAGCAAAACTGTGTGATCAGCTAGAACAGGGTTAGGCAAAATATATGGCTCTGTGGTCAACTTCAGCCATTGAAACAACAACCCATAAACACCTGTTTCCTAATATCTCAGTGTACCAGCCAATTAGTTTTAAATTTTTATTTCTGCCCCTCTCCTCTCTCTCTCATTATCATACCCCCAATTTTCTACACATGGGGAAAAAGCTAGGTAAAATTTTTTTTTCAAGATTTTTATTTATTTATTTGAGAGAATGAGAGAGCACAATCAGGGGAGGGCAGAGGGAGAGAGAAGCAGGCTCTCCGCTGAGCAGGAAGTCCAACATGGGGCTTCATCCCAGGACCTTGGGATCATGACCTGAGCCGAAGGCAGGTGCTTAACCAACTGAGCCACTCAGGCACCCTGACAAAATTCTTTACAAAAATTATTGCATTCTTTAATCCACCCATCCTATGGGCAACTTCAGCACAGAGTCTCATGGATTTACCTTCCCTGTATCCTAAAGGTACTATGATCACCATGATGAGAGTTCTGGGTACATAATTGTACACTAAAACAATGCTGGTCCACATCTTTGGTTCTGTGCTTCATAAGCATAACATAATTCAGCAATTAATAAACAGTATATCTGAAAAGAAAATCCACAAACGTGTTCACAGGTTATCCTTATTCCCTAAAGAGTTATAATTTGACCATTTAGCAACTGTCTCAATTGCACCAGGAACAAAACACATCATCCTCTCAAAGAGGGCCAAAATGGCTTATAGTTCACCCACCAAACTGTGCTTTCTTGGTCTTAATACACAAGAAATAATAAGTGAAATTCTCAAATGCTAGCAATTTGAAAGCGGGGCAGGAGAAGACAATAAGCAACCAATTATGTCACTGACAAGCAAGGATGATTAAGGGTAGTGAGGTCAGAGGTGTGGTAATGAACTGTCAAGATTCTTCCAATACCCACTACCCCAGCTATAGTTAGGGGTCCATTAGTATTTCCATTCCAAATCTCTTTACTGAATTCAGTAACTCAAATCTAATAGTTGGCTCCAGGCTGAAATCTGACATATCTGCTGTAGATAAGGGAATTTTAAATTTTCCCCTAAATTAAAGGTATATCAATGAATTCCCCTTAATGAGATTTAACAATTTTAAAGTCATTCTGCTCTCCTGCTATGCTACCCCAAATCATAGAACCTTTAGTAAAATTCTCATTTTTAACTGGAAAACCTCTTAAGTGAGGACTCACATGATCACTGAGTGCTTTTGCTGAGCAGACTAAAACAACAAAAAACAAAACAAAAAAATCCATAGTAAAAAGTACCTTTAAACTCTTCATTAGAATTATAGGATATGCCTCACAACTGCACTCATATACGACTGGAGGATGGAGAGAAAGATTGGTGGTGGTTTTGCTAATAACTAGAGGCTCCCAAGGGGGCTCTGAATTCAGTCATCTAAAAAAGTTAATAGAGCAACTAACAAAGTTAACATGTTGCCACAAGAATAATTTGTCAATTTTATTTTCTTAACCCCAGAAATTCAGTGCATATACAGGAAATATCTTTTACATTGAGTTTAAGGAACTTCAGAATGACTCCTTACGGGAGTTTTACATCAAGGAAAAAATGGCTGGGTCACTTTTTGTTTTGTGAGATCTAAGTCACATTAAAATCTAGGTAGCAATCAACTAACATAATATTAAAATGTCTATGTTTTTTTCTCTTTCTTCTTCTTATTGAGATATATATTTACTACATGACTTTGTGTATTCAGCAATATTCCACACACTTGCTTGAGTGGTAGAAGTCAAAAAAGAAACGTGAACTTTAAGAGTTTATAATCTAGACTACAGAATGAAACATATTGTTTGGTTTCATTTTGTTCATAATGAAATGAGTCATACAGAAATCCAGGGCAACAGAATCTGAATAAAAGGGGAGATTGTAACTGGAGAAAGCAGACTTATAAGAGAAGCTGAAACTTGACTTTGGACTTGAGGGATACTGAATTTGTCTATGAAAAAGCAAGGCTTTTCAAGGTAATTAAAAGAGTATAGGACTCAAGTTCATATATTGAAATCAAGTTACTTTTTTCTTTCAGGGGAAAACAACGAAGCTGGAATTTTGTATGGAAATATCAGCCAAGTTCAGCAGTCTGGTGGTCTGCAAAAGCACTGACAAATCAGAATCTGCCCGGGCCAAGGGAGTCACCATGTAAGATGGCCAGATGAACGGCAAAGGCAGACTACCCTCTAAAATATTTTTTATTAGCCACTATTGAACATTTCTTCAAGTCAAGTAATTATAAATGTGCTCCAAGTTACAGCTTAAGAAAACATACCCTGAGTTATCATGTCTCACAAAGACCAGGGATGCCATTTTGCATGTTTTATACATACAATCCTCTAAAATAGGTAGGAGTATGAAGAATGAATGGTAAATGATGTCCTCTGCTCTCCTGTGGGGAAAGGTCTCTCTGTGAGAGCCAAATGTCATTTCCTCCAGTTTTTATACTTGTAAGACAATCAGACATTTGGAGAATAGAGTAACAAAAGGTTAATGGCAGTTGAAGGACAGAAACTGACCAAGTGGGAGCCACACTTTTCAAAGCTGCCATCCAAATACTGCACACAGTTTTCCACACGTGCTTATTATGCCAGTTTTAGGTAAATTCACCCTTCCAAGAGCAATGTGATACCCTGTGACTGTAAACTGGGAAGTCTAATCAGAAAACTCACTCACCTTGATGTGTAACTTTTCTCCCCAGCAGATTACTGAAACACACTGTATGGCAGAATTCTTCTTCCCTTACAATGTGCTGTGCTGCCCTCCATCCTTTCCCCCATAGTCTCCCTGCTGGTAAACCAGATTGCAAGCTTAACCACCAACGACCTAGAAAGACATATCTTTTGATGCCATCTGGTCCTTTCTTTTCTTGCCTTCATTCTCATGTGACTGGTGGCTCAGGAGCCTCCAGTATGGCGTTGCCAAATCATGGACCATAAGACACTGGAGGAAGAAAAGAGGACAAGAGGGAAAAAAAAAAAAAAGCCAACCTTGGTTTGATTTGAAAATCCTTACGCACTGAGAAAAAATTTGCAAGTAGCATAAGGTGATATTTTTCAAATCTCCAAGGAGTAGAAGAGTTGACATAGAGAACAAGGATTCATGAATGGCATAGTCCTGAACCTTTAGTCAAAGCAGGTTAAGAAGGTTGGGGGTGAGAAGGGTGCCTGGGGGCTCAGTTGAGCATCCAACTCTTGATTTCGCTCAGGTCATAATCTCAGGGTTGTGAGATCGAGCCCCGTGTCAGGCTCTGCTGGAGATTCTCTCTCTCCCTCTGCCCCTCCCCCTGCTCGTGCTCACCGGTGCTCTCTAAAATAAATAAGTAAATCTTTAAAATTAAAAAAAAAAAGGTTGGGGAAAGTTAAGGCTGATGTTCTGAATGTTTCGATGAACACCAGACTAACAACCAATAGAAAAACCTGAGATTATAAAATTTATGCAACTAGCCTTGATGGAAAACGAGAAAAAAATTCAGCCCCCTTGTTAGCATTTATTTAACTTTTCACAACACATGGAGAGCTCAGTAAAAACTGTAAAATGTAAATCTTTCCTAATTTAGCATGAGGATTAGACACTGCAGTAGGGGTGCCCTGTGAGAAAACTGGAATCTCCTGGCTGAGAAGGAGGGGGCAAGAGAATGGAGAATGCCAAAGCACTTTTATTTTCAAAGACACTTTGAGGTCTGTTTTAAAATAGATTTAAAAGTGGGTTTTACCCAGGGGAAGAGGCAATTTCCAGTGACTAACCTTGTTGGAGAGAAAGTTCTATCAAACTAACCCACACCTTCAAAAAGGGCAAGCCCCTTGTGGAAAAAGGAACAATTAAGAGTCTGTTTGGCTTTTATTTTGGTAGATTGGGATCCTTTTTCCCTGAAGGAACCAACGCTGCTTTGATTTCAAACCTTGTAAACTCTACTGCCAAACTGAAATATCACAGAACATGAGGGGAAATGATTTTGCTATAAAATGGCCCCTCCTAGTAGCTGTGATATTTTAAAGCGTAGGTATATTAACCACAACAGCATACCGTGTTGAGGGAGGAGAGAGGAAAGAATTCCCTTTCAGAAAAAAATTGCAAGTACCATAGGATGATGTTTTTCAAGTCGTCTCTTGAAACTCGAATCCCTCTGCCCAACAACAATATGAAATTTAACACCTGCCTGGCCTCACAAACCATCCATTGGCTGATGCCCTTGGAGGCACGGTCCTTCATTGGAACTCGCTTGTCTTTCATTCCTCCACTACGGGATACCAAGACTTTGCCAAGTAACTAAATCAAAATGGAAAACAAGTCAAGGGATAGGGACAGTACTTTACTTTCCTCTCGGCTGAATGTTACGCGATGGGCTGAGAGTCCTCCCTTGAGGCACACTCTTCAAAGCTGCAGTGGCTTGTGGCCAGGTTTCCCAACTCCCTACACAACACTTCTGCACATGACAGCAATCAGCAATTAGCTGCTTATCTGACACATTCTTATTTCAATGTTTCTCTAATATATACTGTGTTGAGAATCTTCTGAAAATCTCTAAAGATACACAAAAAAAAATGCCTATCTCTTTTTTTTTTATGAAAAAGGACATTCAAAATGAATCCAGATATCAAGTACATCATGCTATTCGTGGATCTGTCTTATTTATGAAAACAAATATGATGATATTCTGTTCAGCTTATTCTGTTTGTGAAATAAGAAAACTTATTATTTATTCCCGTAAAATAGCATGTGCTAAATACATGTTTCACTTACAACTTACATATTATCTGCTTCACAAAAAATAAGTAAGCTATTAACTGTCAGGCAGTAACTTGGTAAATGGTGGTAAATGGCATTTCCCTAGCATCAGAGCTGACTGTGGTGTCACGGGGCTTGAGGACAACAAAACAAAAACACAGGAGAATAGCTAGGACTCCCTTCTCATTTAAAAAAAAAAAAAAGTTGCTTTCATTATATTCCTTTTAATTCAATTGATATCTTGTAAAATAACCAGAGAGAAATATCAGCAAGTGTTATAATGAAGCGGTGAATTATATAAATTATATACACCATGTAATATTATAATAATATGAATTATTCTATAGTCACATTGTCCACCTTAGCACTGAAAGGCTTATCGATATACAATTAAACAAAATCAGTTAAAGTTGAGATAAACATTACTCACTCTTGGAAGACTTTTTAAAATCACTCTCTCAATAAAATCTAAGTAGTTCTTAGGGTGGAAAGCCAGAGAGTATTTACAGCCAGATGGTTAAATATACAGTAGTATGCCGTCCAGAAGTCATACTTTTCCTCAAAGATTTGAAAGAAAACAATATTTTATATGAGAATAAGCACAAATAATACAAAGTGTACTTTTTTTAAAAAAGATTTTATTTATTTGACAGAGAGAGACACAGCGAGAGAGGGAACACAAGCAGGGGGAGGGGGAGAGGGAGAAGCAGGCTTCCCACGGAGCAGGGAGCCCCATGCAGGGCTTGATCCCAGGACCCTGGGATCATGACCTGAGCCAAAGGCAGTTGCTTAATGACTGAGCCACTCAGGCGCCCCGCAAAGTGTACTTTTAAGGCCAAAAAAAAACCTTCAAATAAATCTTGCATTATTTTACACCACATCCCAAGACCCCCAGGAATCTATGTTCAAACTACTAGAGCAAATTACTACAGATCACTATAGAGCTTTAGAATTCAGAACATCACTTCTGAATCATAACTGGGATTATGATTTTCAAAGGTTTAGAGAGGGACAGAAAGTGGAGTCGGGGAGAAGAGACGGTGAGAGAAGTGAGTAGTCAATAAATTAATGACAAAAAATGATAATATTCTGTCTCAAACTCCACAGATTCCATGTAGGCTGAAATTTTATTTAGTCTTTACATCTCAGAGATATGAAGAGGATGAAGTGCCATTCAGTCAACAGCAATGATCACCAGTAAACAATGAGCTGCTCCAGGTCACTGAACTAGATGTGGTAAAAATTTTAAAAGATGCCAGTAGTGATTTTTATGTTTCAAGATGCTGTAATTTGGCCTTCTGCCTACCTTTCTTGCCTCACTTCCCATTACCCATACCCTTGCAAACCTCTTCCACAAACCAAATATGCTTTTATATTTACCCATTTCTCTAGCTGGAATGTCCTCCTTTCCACTGTCTACTGAGTGAGCATCTAACTCATTTATCAGCCCACAGCCAAACTACTATTTCTTCTATGATGCCTTCATTGCTATATCCCTTCCTCAGAAAATTAATACTTGATTTTCACACTAATCACTCTGTATTTTAGTTACTTTCTAGATAAGACTGAATCCATATTTTTAGCCATCTCGGTTTTTCCAATAACAAACAGAATAACTGACACACAGTGGGGAGGAGGGATGTAACAATTTCTACTGGATATTTCTGGGACTCTCTAACTCTAAAGGATACTCCTCTCTGGAGAGAGGAGTTGAGGTAACAGTACTGGGGCCTCCAAGCAGTATATTCAGATGGCAGGCCGACATTCATGAAAGAACTGCTTATGGATGCCAGAACTATACACTGGGAATTTGTGTGTGCAGCTGCGGTTACCACCAAAGATGACTGGCACCATGTAGAGTAACTGACAATCTCCAACCTCACTCTTGATTAGGATCTACATCTCTTTTAACAGTGAAGCAGAGGACTGAGAATTACAGCCATTAGACTGATTTATCAAAGTGTTTACGGTGATGGAGGACTAAGACAATAATGTCAAATGAAATTCACAGATAATTTTTTGGTCACCAATTTCAACTTTCTAACCTTATGAATAAGCATCCTAGCAAGTAGAAAATTTCACCGAATTAACTTTGGCCTCTGTTCCAGCTGTTGTTCAAGAAATAATAATAATAACAAGTATAATGGCAGGAAGACAATTACTAAGAAAAAAATAGAAAAGACACATCTAAGAAAACCCAGGTATGAGAGAGGAAAGTCTAAAAAGAAATACTCTACAACACGAGAGAGAAAAAATTAAATCAACAGTTTTTAGTATCTGCCCAGTTTTAAAGATCACACGATGGCTGATCAGTTGAAGACTGTAGCGCAGAACACATGAACAATTCTTTGAACTGTCCTGCATTCATCTCTAAGGAAAACTTGACATTTGAAAAAAAAAATTAAAATATGGTTCCAGAGGCATATGTTCTTCACTGAAAACCCCCACAAGGAACCCAACTTCCAAAGTGATTTAACAGAAATTGTTCACTTGATGTCCATTCTATGCTAAATTTAGCTTCCCTGCATATATCTCATCCCCTCTCATCTGTTTATGAGTACTTGGTTTAAAAAAAAAAAAAAAAACTTGATCATTCATTCACCATATTTCTTCTTTGGTCACACAAGAACTTTCTGTATTCCAAGTTTCAAAGTCTGGGAAATAGGGCTACATCACTGGAGAAAACAGTGGCAATTTGTTCTAAATACAAAATAGCTTATTTTCCTTTGGCAACTCTCCAGGGGTTTGGGTGGAGGGAAAGGATACTCCTCTCTGGAGAGATCAGGCTCTGAACCTGGCCTACTGTCAAAACTTAGCTGTGGGTGGGAGAGGAATTTTTAACAATTATTTATCTTTCACATCAATTTGGAAACTGATTAAAGATTTTTGCATTAGTAAGAGTTTTCCTATTCTTCATCTTTTTGTTGGTGTTCATCTCTATTCTGGCAGCCCCCATGGGCTGATTTAATGGTACCAAGGGGCTGAGAAGTGTTGCTGTCCAAAGAAAAAGCATTCTCCCAGAGGGACTGGGAAGGCAATCCGCAATCACAACAGTAGCTACTTGTTAATTTTCTATTTGAAACACAGTGATGTCAATAGTATTGTACCCTGCCAGCCACCATGGGGTAAAGTACATTCTGAAACCAAAACAAACTTCCTACGTGCTGGCAAGTCAGATCTGAGACACAGTGATAACGTTCTGTAAGACACTGCCCTAGTTTTATACACAAAATGCACAAATGCATTAGTCTATTCTTCCATAAAAGTGTGAGTCTAATACTCACAGCCCCACTCTTACCCACAGCCCAGTGCAACTCTTTTATTACATCAAATTACAGTCCAGGATCGTAGAGGGAAATGAAGAAATATTGTTACTCATCTTTAATAAAATGATGATCCTACAACAGCACAAACAACACACTTGAAGAACACTTTGGAACGTAAATGTTCATTTAGAAGTATAAAATGAAAATAGCATAATGCTTTTAAACATGGCCCCACTAATAAGATGTGATTCGTATAATAGTTCATTTTAAGGGGGTATACTCACTTAGGAGGAAAGACACATTTTATTAAATGGAAAAAAAACACTCTGGCCTAAGAATTAACACATCTCTGGAAGATGAATATCCACAGTTTGTACTGAATATGAGTAACCTGAAATAGGGAGCTAAATGATTAAAAGTGGGGACCATGCTTACTACTGGCAGAGGGCAAATGGTTTGGCATTGCTGGACAACTGCCAATTCAGTCAAGTTAGCCAGGGATTATTTTTAGAGTCCCATTTTAGAAAAATTTCCCTGAAACTGAAATGCAGGGTTGTTTGCTTTTTGTTTTGGGGGAGTAAAATTTGGGGCAGGAAAAGGGTAACAAAGAGCAATTATTGACCAATGTGTAATTTTTAAAAACTAATAATCCTGAGGTATTTACTGGGAATTGAGAATCTCTAAAAAAATAAGACTCATATAATTTTAAACATGCCACAGTCCTGACAATGACAGAGAATTAATGTTTTGGTTTATCTTTATTTTTCAAAGTTACATAACCCTTCTGATCTTTCTCTTTCATTATACTGTATCACATTTTTTTCTGACCACAAAGAGTCCAAATGAAGTGTAGTTTTTTGAAAGTTACTTTTGGAGGCAGCTTTGCATAACACCTGGCTCCAATCCTGGGCATGTTCTCTTCTGATAAAAGAGAAATTTTTTTCAGTGTTGTATTAAGGCATTGAGCATTTTTAGGCAGGTAGAATATGAACTTTACTTTTTAAGACCCTTCTGAAAAGGAAAAGGTATTCAACAGAGTAAAAACAATTATAAGAGTCTTCTAAAAGATAAACTTTTATCAGTAAAAAAAAAAACTGGGTTCAAACTTATGACTTGTTTCTATCTCTGTCTAAATCTTAGTTTGACTCTCCTCTGGATAAACCCAGGAAAAAATTAAATGAGAGAAGAATCAGAGATCTAATATTTATTTTATATGATTCCAGCCTTAACTCAATACCAATACAGCTTTCTGTCCAAGGACTGCTGCATGAGTACCATTACACCTTGACTCCAGAACAAATCTATACTGTTCTATGAATCTGAGAAGGAGAAAAAGCCAGGTTGAGGCTCCAGTTTCTTACCACTGCCAATCAAAATCTAGGCTTTTCTGCAGAGCAGATTGTATGGCTCACTTAAGTATATTCCAATGAGAACACAAAAACTGTTGCTCCAGCTAAAGAAGGTGGTAGAATTTGGAGGATAAGTTTGCCCAACTTGGCTGTATTTCCTTTCAGATATTAGCGATGTAACAGGATGAAAGTCCTGAAATATCTCTAGGATCACCAACGTCTCTAATCTCAGGAGACAAAAGATATATGAAAGAGCCTTTGAAGTGATGAAAAATAACACCCAAAACATATTCAGTATTTTCTTCTAAACACACCAATATTTCCTGAACATTGCAAGCCAGTAGATGCATGTTTCCTCCTCCATCTGACCCAATACATACAGCAGTAAATTCGAACTGCTTTCAAGGGAGTTCTAGGAGCCCAGTATCACCAAATTGCTCTTTAGGAAAAGCCTCCTGCAATACAAAAATAGCAGTCTTGCAAAGTCATTCAGCTCTATCTAAATTGTGTTATGTTTACAAATGTTTTAACTACAAAGACAAAATTTCCAATTGAAAAAGAACCTTATTTAGAAAAGACTGGATTTTTTTTTTTTTTTTTTTTTTTTTACAGCTATGCCAAATACAAGCTGTTCTGTAAAGGAATAATTGTGAATCAGACTGGAATAAAGTGAATCAAGATAGAAAAACCATACAGACATTACAACCCTAGAGAAAAATGTCGTAATTGGTCATACCAATGATCCAAATACCAAAGAGTACATTTTTGTCAGTAATACCAACAGATGGCTCAGGAAAACTATGATGGTTGTCCTCCATGCCTACATATATATAGTCATATATACATATGACCAGAAAAATGCCCTCAAATAAAAAAAAAAATATATATATATATAATATATAACATAATACAAACATACCCCCAACATCTTCTTACTAAAGCCCAGGAGCAATGTTTTATAGAGGCGCCTGGGTGGTTCAGATGGTTAAGCGTCTGCCTTCGGCTGGGGTCATGATCCCAGGGTCCTGGGATGGAGCCCCACATCATGCTCCTGGCTCAGTGGGGAGCCTGCTTCTCCTTCTCCCCCTGCTCATGCTCGCTCTCTCTCTCTTTCTCTGCATCTCAAATGAATAAATAAAATCTTTGAAAAAAAAATAAAGAACTGATCTAAAGTGGTTCGATTTCATTTCCATTTTTTATTAGGGTAATAAATCCCTATGAGGATTTCCCTGTGTAAAACAGGACTGTCCATTTTATTTTTTAAATCCAAAAATCCCTCTCTTAAGCTTCAAGGGACTATACTTCCTAATTCTAGTCATCATGTTTTTGGTGAAATAAATCTTAGTGTACGCTTTCTTAATTTCTAGATTTCTTCCTTATTCTAATTTAGCTATTGCATTTCCAAATTAGAAAACCCAAATTTTCTCATTTAATTTTATATTAGTTTAAAGGGTTAACACTGCTCTAATTACTTTGGGATAAAAGTATTAGAAAATAAAGCATGCTATGAAAAACAGACTTTTTGTACTGGCACAAAATCCATGTCAACCTCCTATATCAGTTTTTAGGCAAACTTAAGAGATAGGCAGTATGTTGAAATTTTTATTTTTTTTAAAGATTTTATTCATTTATTTGACAGAGAGAGACACAGCGAGAGAGGGAACACAAGCAGGGGGAGTGGGGGAGGGAGAAGCAGGCCTCCCGCTGAGCAGGGAGCCCGATGTGGGACTCGATCCCAGGACCCTGGGACCATGACCTGAGCCGAAGGCAGACACTTAACGACTGAGCCACCCAGGCACCCTGTATGTTGAAATTTTTAAAACTCAGTAATCTAAGGTTGATATACTAGAGAAAAGTTTACAAAAGCACAATTTTCCTACAGAAACATCCTATTTGGGGTTCTCTATTAAAGGATAAATTGAGAAGTACTCAGAAGAAATATAAGTTACAAGGGGAAAACATGATCACAAAAGTTACTAAGACTTTATACAAGGCTTACTATAATAAAATTAACATCTTCAACAGTATTTCAAAACAAAATGACATATAAGAGATTATGGAGAGCTAAGGAAATGGGCTTTTGTTTTCCTTATTTACTCAAAGCTATAGCAGATTGAACTGTCCCAGTTAAGTTTTCTTGTGAAAAGACTTTATGAAAGAGTCTTTTCACAAGACACTTGGGTATTCACCAACATTGCCACTACAAAAGAGAGAGAACCATAGTAGATACCCCTCCGTAAGAAAAACAACCACTAAAAACAACACTGTGTTTTAGCTGCCATTAGAGACATACCAAGAAAGCAACTACAGATGAAGAAGGAGGTGGGGGTGGGAGGGATGGGGTGGCTGGGTGACAGACACTGGGGAGGGTATGTGCTATGGTGAGCGCTGTGAATTGTGTAAGACTGTTGAATCACAGACCTGTACCCCTGAAACAAATAATACATTATATGTTAAAAAAAAAAAAAGTAGGAAGGGTAAAATGAAGGGAGGGAAATCGGAGGGGGAGACAAACCATGAGAGACTATGGACTCTGAGAAACAAACTGAGGATTCTAGAGGGGAGGGGGGTGGGGGGATGGGTTAGCCTGGTGATGGGTATTAAAGAGGGCACATATTGAATGGAGCACTGGGTGTTATGCACAAACAATGAATCATGGAACACTACATCAAAAACTAATGATGTAATGTATGGTGATTAACATAACATAATAAAATAAAATTAAAAAAAAAGAAGGCTTTATCACAGTCTTTAAATATAGTCCCAGGCCCATATCTATCTTATCCATGCTTAATAGCTGGAAGTTCAATTTCACTTCAGAATAAGTGACAAACTATATTTTAATGATTAAAAGAGCAAAAAAGCCTCAGATGCAGCATTTCTTCTGAAAGCCCTTTCAAACATTGAAAATGTGATAAAACCAATTTTGGCAAACTCCTAGAGAGCAGCATGCAAGTCACAGGAATAATCACTCATAACTAAGCTGTTTATGCTAGCTTTGGCCTATGATAACCTGCTGCTAAGAGTTTAATTCAACTCCCATCTGGGACATACACAACTTAACACTTAATTATATACTGCCTATAGGGGCTTTGTAATCATATATTTTGTCTTCTACCTAGACTATAAATCCTCAAAAGCAGAGTCTAGGACTTCTCCTTTCATCCTATCCCTAGTACCCAGCACACTGTCAATACCTAGTAAGTGCATGTCAGTTGTTTGTAATTATCTTTAGAAGTCCTTTGTCAGTGGTAGGACCAAGTAACTTCAAATGAACTCCCATTTCCACCAAAGATTCTGAATTAGAAAACATGATCTTGGGATTAATGGTATATAAGACTGTTAGGAGAAATTAGCATGGATATCTGACTATAATTTATAAGTCATCTTAGACTGATACTCGTCATCTTAGATTGATGTTCAAAACAAATCCTAAATTTTTCAAGATCAAGGAAGTTTGAAACAAATCCTAAACCAAACTTTAACTTTCAACATATTTCTTAGTTATCTCTAGTAAATGTGCAAAGGGTGGAGGAGGTGGGAGAGGGAGGTCAAATTGTACTTTAGTGGAAACAGTAAAACTGAATCTAAAAGATGGATAATTCTTAACAATTATTTATTCCTAACCTCTGCCTGTTGGACCTATTATACTAGCATCCAACCCCTCTCTACTAAAGTACTCAAAGCTCTATCAAAAAGGTTGGAACACCTCTAATTAACCTTCGTTTGCCAAGAAAGGTAGGGGCATTTTTCAAATTAAAGCTGCCAATTTCAAACATATGTTTGAGCTCTAGCTTTGCTACGCCTAAAATAAGAAATCACAGATAGAAGTATATCATTTCCAAAAATGTTTCTCCATAAAGAACTACCACCTGAAAAAAATTAACTTTAAATTAAAGCACCAACCAGAAAATGCCCTCAAGCTTACATTTAAAAATCCATTTTTTCGGGGCGCCTGGGTGGCTCAGTCGTTAAGCGTCTGCCTTCAGCTCAGGTCGTGATCCCAGGGTCCTGGGATCGAGCCCCGCATCAGGCTCCCTGCTTGGGCGGGAAGCCTGCTTCTCCCGTCTCCCACTCCCCCTGCTTGTGTTCCCTCTCTCGCTGTGTCTCTCTCTGTCAAATAAATAAATAAAATCTTAAAAAAAAAATCCATTTTTTCAAAACAGATGTTTAAATATACACGAGAAACTGGTGGTGGGGGGGAATGAGTGAAATAGGTGAAGGGTTAAGAGTACACTTGTCATGATGAGCACTGAGTAATGGATAGAATCGTTGAATCATTATATTGTACACCTGAAACTAATATAACACTGTTAATTATACTAGGAATTAAAAACAAAACCCCATTTTTTCCTATTCCATTCAAATATTACTAAACTAAGCACTGCTGACTACAATTTTAAAATAAAAGGAATTTTCTTATAGCAAATTCTAAGGCCAATTAAAAATTTAGAAAATGACAGTCAAGGCCTATTAACTTTACTATGAGTAATCTACAAATCTTTATCTGTATGAAAGTTAAAAAAATTCTATGATCTCAAGAACAGTGAAAAACTAAGCACTAAAATCTTTCCTTCCAAGCACAGTAGATCAAAATGTGCTAAACATAATTTAAAAATTTTTATTTTTTTATTTTTAAAATTTCTAATAAAATGCTCAACAAAGCAAGAACAAGTTTCAATACACCACATTTGAAATTTACTAGTTACAGATCACTTCCTATTTAATAAATTCTTTTCTATTGTAATTACTTCATAGTTTTCAAGTGAGCCAAACTCATAATTGCTTTCACACACACACACAGATTTTTTTTTAAAGATTTTATTTATTTATTTGATAGAGATACAGACAGTGAGAGAGGGAACACAAGCAGGGGGAGTGGGAGAGGGAGAAGCAGGCTTCCCGCGGAGCAGGGAGCCCGACGCGGGGCTCGATCAGAGGACCCTGGGATCATGACCTGAGCCAAAGGCAGACGCTTAACAACTGAGCCACCCAGGCGCCCCCACACACAGATTTTTAAATTCTGACACAGTAAGAATGACTCTAGATGAAAACCTATGAGCATCAATTGGTCATTTCAATAACAATCTCTGGCTAGAAGCATTTATGGAAATTGTCAGCATTCTATGAGGTTTTCCTAGAGCTATTAATTCTAAACTAAGAGAGATATTAGCATTCCAAAAAAGAGGAAGTCTTCCTAAGGCTCTGCCCAAGCACAATGTCCTAGCTGACAATGGGAACTTCCATGAAAGAACCTGCTTTAAAAATTCTGCACGATTTTAATGTCAAATTAAATAGCTATCAGAATAAACCAAGTTACCAAAAAACCGAAAGCAAAACAGAATTAACACAACTACATATAAAAATCATAGAGAAGACTCTATATCTCAAAAAACAAGCTGAAATTTAGTGAGATGCTAATATCAATTTATAGAGCTATTTAGACAGAACAGGGTGACAATACATCAAGGGCAAGACACTTGTATCAACTCCAAACATTTTGAGGAAATATTTTCACAACAACAAAAAAAGATCTGTCACAGCTTATATGCTATTTATAGTAAAACTTTAAGTCGCAATTGAGTTTCTTGGTCTGCTGTACCAATTGAAATACAGAGAAAAATGTACTTTCATCTGTAAAACCATCACACTCAAGAGGCATTCCTCCCATGGTACAACTTTAGCAGAGGTCCCATTATGAAGCACAATCACCGCATATTTCCTAAGTGGGTCATATTACCTAGAATATCCTATGGGGACAAACTGTTCTCTCTGAAGCACTAGTGGAGAACAAACTATTTTCTTTGGAAAGGGAAGATATTTGCAGGGTAGCAAATATCTCACTATGTGCCTTCCTAAAATACTTTCTATCTTGAAGTGGCAGGCTTCACAAAACAAAACAGCAAAAACAAAACCCCCCCCCACAGCCATTTATTTGGTTTGACATTTAACTTTTTTCTCTTAATCTAACACAAGGTGCATAGTCTGCCATAAAAATCAAACAAAAATATTAACTATTAATTCACTGAGCACCTGTTATACACAAGATGCTGTGTCAAATACAAAAATGAGCAAGTTAAAGTTCCTCCCCTCACGGGAGGGATATAAATGATCTAGAAAGGGAGGACATTATAGTATAAGGTCATGTAGGTTAAAATTCATATAAGTGATACAGATAGGAATTTAGAGAGGATATCACTTCAGATCATCAGGAAAGATTTCATGAAAAATGTGTATTTTAGCTGTACTTAGAAGGCATTGTGAAAAAGTTCCAGTTTGGGAATCAGAAAATCCAGGTTCTCATATTGACTTTGTCATTAATCAACTTGGTAGAGATGGACTCCGGTTTCCTTATCCATAAAATATGGATATCAGACTAAATGATTTTCTAAGGCCCCTTCCAGCTTTGTTATCTATGGAAATATATTAGACAATTATACGTATTGCCTTTTTAATAATCTTTAAGTTCACAATACACATTTTTACTACAAAAACTCTAACAATAAAATCAACACAATAGTTTCTCCTTGACTCTCACTCTCTTCTCCAGAGGTAACAAGTATATCAAGTTGACATGTATCTTTCCAGAAATTTTCCAATGTATTTACATATAGGACCATGTTACTTTTTTAACATAATGAGATCATACTGGAAATACTATTTTTCAATTTGCTTTTTTAGCTTAATATGCCTGGAAATCTCTCCATATACACACATAGAGGTCTATATCATTCTTTTTACCTGCTGCAAGTTATGAATATATTATTTATTTAGCCACTCCCCTATTGCTAGAAACTCAGGTTACTTATTTTTGGTTATTGTAAAAACTTTGTTACTCTTGTTCATGCATCTTGTTCGTGTGTGCATTAGGTGTTCAAAAGGGAAGTGGGGGTGGGGAGAGTCAAGGAATTTGAGCCAAAAGTAATAATGGTACAAAACAGAGATGAAGTTTGAACCAGGTGTCCATAGTTTCAGCAAAGGAGGAGTCACAATAATATACTGGAAATGTCTTTGGACTAGGAGTGAGGAGATATGGGTCCTAACTCCTGGTTCAAAAACTAGAACTGAGAGTAAAAAGTGGGATTGGGCACCTGAAATCTCAGAATTTTTTTGGACTAGAACAGATCTTAAGGATCATTTAATTCTACACCTAATTTTATAGAAACTGAAGCCTTACCCATAAACTAGAATGTGATTTTGATGACTCCTAGCTTGTGCTTTTGCCTCAGATTCTGCTGGGGCCATTAAAAAAAAAAAAAAAATGGTTGAATAGTCACTGTTGATAAATGCTGGAAGGAGATAATAAGAAGTGAGAATGGCTGATACATAAGGAGGTTACAGTTAAAGAAAGCATAAATTTCTAGTGGACTGAGCACAACTCTGACTTCCAGCAAGGCTTAGCAACTCTAAGCAGGGTGAGGAGAGGGAGACGGACAGTTAAGATGTCTCCAAATAAGGGTTTGGCAGACCATCAAAGCAGTGAGAACATTACTGAAAAGCTACTTTGATTCTTCAAATGGTAAGGAAAAAAGATACCAATAAATTGACCTACAGCTACTTTCTCTACAGATTGCTTATAGACAAAATGTTTTAAATAAGCTAAGCCATCCTTCCTTAAAGTTCTGTTTAACGGCTATGTGCTTTTTCCTCCTTGGTGTGGCAGCCCTCATTTAGTGATCACAGGGGCCTGTTAAAATGACTGATTTGATACAGCAATACGATACAGTCATAATCATAAAACAGGATTTCTGGAGCCTGAGCACATATAAACTACTAAGAGAATACAAAAACAAAAACAAAAACGTGACCAAGACTTAGCACAATAATGTTTAAAGATTAACTTTTTACATTTCCTTAGAAGTCAATGGTAAGCAATTTTCCAAAAGGAACAAGGTCCTAAATATTCAATAGTATTTACATTTCAGAATTCATACCTATCTTTCTGGGTGTGTATATGTATACAGCTCTGAGGAATGTATTTATATTATTTATATACACACAGACACATATGCTTCCCAGGGTAAATTCTACTAGTTTTATAGGGCTATTTACTATTTATCATTACAAAATAAGTACTTACAAAACGGGCTTTTATCACTGCAGCTATAGCACCATATGTTACAATAATCTTTAGATATTTTACAAAACCCCAAAGTTTGAACGAGGTCAGTTCTAAGCTCATTTTTCCAGCTGTTCTTTCGTTGTGTGTGTATGTGTGCATGTGCACACGCACGTGTGTGGGGGTGGGGTCTGTTGCATGCATACATACATACATTATATCGGGAAAATGCTTTGCAGACAACAGAATAATAAAATCTCTAATATGCCTATGATTGCTGAACTTAAAATTTACAAAACTCTAAAACTTTTCATAAGAAGGGAATTCAGAAATCTAGGTCTCTTCCTTTTTACTGTCAAGGAAAGCAAGACCCAGAGAAATCAAATAATTTATATAACAACCACAGCCTACCAGTAGTAGAGATGAAAGGAAAATCGTTATTTTCTGACTTCTGGTACAACTCTCACATCAACAGATTACAAATCCACAAAGAAGTCATCTGTGTTGGATTCCAGGTATCCTTTTCAACAACTTAGCTCTTAAACCATGTTTGGTATTAAAATCTACCTTTCTCTATTAGCTTTACCTAAGATAACAACAAAACAAGGAAGTCATATGAGTTCATTAAGTTTCAACTTTTCTTGAGCTAGAAAATATAAGAAACATGTCATGTGTTTATCCCAGGGCTGTTAATTATTTTCTAAGCAAATCTGTCCTTCAAGAACTGGTTAGCAAGTAACCATATTAGAAAATTTTATTCTCATTACTGAATTTTTCTTTAGACTTGTAGTTTTTCTGCTAGTAACACCTATGGGACTTGCAATTGGCATTATTCACTAGAATAAATAGAAAAATATAAGCAAATACAAAATATTCTCTTCTCTGCAACAGCTAAAATGTATCAAATGAATCTAAATTTTAAAAGATAAAGAAATGCAAGATAAGAAATCTCTCACATAATAAAAAGATTTCTTACTGATGTACTTCTTGGGATGCTCTAATTGCCAAAATTTCTACCAAAATAGAAATTTCTTTAAATGAAGAAGATGCTTTAAGAAAAAGTACTTGAATTGCAGTTATTATTATTAAACCAATATTTATCAGAGCACTTATATTGTACTAATTACTATATGCAGCAAAGGAATTTAGCAAAAGAGCATATGGCCTTAAAGTCTAGTAGAATTCTGCTGCTAATTATTACGAGCATCAGTATAAAAGGTACAGCCAGTTTTATGGATCACACGTATTCCTCAAAGATGCATATAAAATAAATTTTTGTATACTTTATCATCTAAAATATATCAGGAAAGCCTATCAATCAAACTATTCCCTTTTGTAAAAATACAAATTCATGGTTTGAGAGGAAGTGTTCTCTTAAGTTACAGCTGCACTTGGATAAAAAGGTACTACACCTTCACCATGGTAAATAATATTCACTATGTCAATTATTTAAAGTCTGTTTATTTCTAGACATAATTTTAGAGTTTCAAGTTATAATTTTTCTGGGTTATTTTTAAGACCTAATGATCTCATCTCTTCCCACGTTATCAGTTGTAGAAGTGATTTCAACGTTTAGGAACTGTACAGCTTAAGTTCTAAGAACATTGGTTTCTAGCATGTAATCCTTGTCTGAGTCAGCCTCTATCACCTTGCAGCCTGGGTCAGGGAGTAGAAAGCTTAACCTTAATGAGCTATTTCTGACAAAGGTCAATATAGGAACCATGAATCTATCTAGATACTAATGCAATGACTTCATTGCACAGGCTGCATTTTAGATGTGTAATTTTATCTTGGCCATGCTTCCTTTATTAACCATAAATTTTATCTCCAAAACCCACCAATTACTTCATTTCTATCTCATATAACATTTAATTCTAACTCTAACAGGTGCCTATCTCTGCACTCTGACAGCTATTTTTAGTTTATCTGCAGTTTTCAGCATTCCTATCCCTATAAAAGTATGGTTAAAATATTCATTTTCTTGCATACAAAAATAAATGCATCAATTACATGTCTCCATGGCAAATAATGATGGGTACTCTGCATACTGTTTGATAATGTTAGCATCCACATTTATCTGGTTCTACAGCTTCATAAATAGAAAAACTCTATTAAATAAGTATCCCTTACTTTCCAATGCATAACTACTTTTTTAGTGTCCTACAGTTACTCTCAATAACTCAGTACTGTAACTGGACTCCTACTATCTAAAAAAGTACAAAGAATAAAATTATCTTCTTCAGGACTTTTACATAAATCAAAACTAAGGGTGTCAGTTTTCCATCTTTAGACTAAAAAGGAAAGTAGCCATCATTTTATTTGCCTCATCAGAAAACTAGATCAGCAGCTATTTCCTGGTCTCTGGACAATGCTATTTCTCCTTCCCTCTACAACTGTACTTTTAAAATTTGTTGTTTAAGGCCCCCAAAACATAATTGAGTTGTATTTTATTACACCCCAAATGAAACTTATACAATTAGTACATCCTTTCAATATATGGTCTTAATTTTGTTGGATTTCATTGTTAGAGGTTCTTAAAGACCTTTAAATATACCCTTCCTATATGTGACAGAGCTCAAACTTAACTTATTATCAAGTACCCAAACCATATTAGGTAGTAGCACCATATAATATATTGGAAACTTATCTGTGATTAATTACATGTCTTAAGTAATTACAAAGTGTTGAGTCATTTGTGTAGTGCCATCAGAAGATAATGACATCACTACTTTTAAGTTCCAAACTATGATGTCAGTCAACTCTTTTGGACCTTTCTACCAATCAGTGGTGACTGATCTGATTTGATTTGCATTTCCCTAAAGACCACCAATGTTGAACATCTTATCATGTGCTTATTGGCCATTTGTATATTTTCTTTGGAGAAATAGGTATTCAAATCCTTTGCCCATGGGGTGCCTGGGTGGCTCAGATGGTTAAGCATCTGCCTTCGGCTCAGGTCATGATCCCAGGGTCCTGGGATCGAGTTCCACATCTGGCTCCCTGCTAGGCGGGGAGCCTGCTTCTCCCTCTGCCTCTGCCTCTCTCTCTGACTCTCATGAATAAATAAACAAAAAACTTTAAAAAAAAAACAAACAAATCCTTTGCCCATTTTTACATTGGGTTGTCTTTTTATTGCTTAGTTTTAAGAGTTTTTTTCTATATTCTGGATACAGGTTTCTTACTGGATATATGCTTTACAAGTATTTTCTCCAATCCTGTGATTTGTCTTCACTTTCTTGATGGTAACCTTGGAAGCACAAATGTTTTTAATTTTGATTAAGTTCAATGTATCTGTTTTTTCTTTTGTTGCTTGTACTTTGTGTCACATGCAAGAAATCACTGCCTAGAGCACAGTCACAAAGATTTACTCTCATGTTCTAGGAATTTTATAGTTTTAGCGCTTAAATTCAGGTTTATGATTCATTTAAGTTAATTTTTACATATGGTGTGAGGTAGGAATCCAACTTCATTATTTTGCATGTAGATATCCAGTGTATCAGCTACCATTTGCTGAAAAGACACTCAACTGTCTTGGCATCCTTGTCAAAAAATTGTCTTTGGCACACCACAAATGTGAGTTATTACCTCTGGACTTCATTCCATTGATCTGTAAGTCTATTCTTTGGCCAATACCACACTGTCTTGATTATGAAGCTTGGTAGTAAGTTTTGAAATTAGGGAGTATGAGTCTTCCAATTTTATTCTTTTCAAGATTGTTTTGATTATTCTGGGTACCTTGCATTTCCATATGAACTTTAAAATCAGTTGTCAATTCCTGCTACAAAGGAAGCTGGGATTTTGACAGGGTTTGCACTGAATCTGTAGATCTATTATTACAGGCAGTATTGCCACTTTAACAATGTTAAGTAATAGTTTTCAGTATACAAATCTTTTTCCTCCTTGGTTAAATTTATTCCTAGGTATTTTATTCTTTTGGATGTCATTGTAAATGGAACTGTTTTCATAAATTCATTTTCAGACAGGTATATAGAGACACAATTGTTTTTTGTGTGTCAATCCTGAACCCTGCAACTCTGTTAAATTTGGTTATGAGTTCTAATAGTTTTTTTTTTGTATATGTGGATTCCTAAGAATTTTCTATACATTCAATTATGATATCCACAAATAAAAATCGTTTTATTACTTGCTTTCCAATCTTGATGCTTTTTATTTATTTTTATTTATTGATGCTTTTTATTTCTTTCTCTTGCCTAACTGCTCTGGCTAGAACCTCCAGAACAATGTTGAGTAGAAGCCAAAAGAGCAGACATCCTTGTCTTATTCCTGATCTTAGGGGAGAGCATTTAGTCTTTTACCACTAAGTATGATGTTAGCTGTGGGTTTTCATAAATGTCCTTTACAAGGCTAAGGAAGTTACTATAAGGTATTTTCATATTGAGATTTACTATAAGGTATTTTCATACTGAGATTTATACCTTAGTAATAAACCAAGGCTAAGAAGAATTTTTGACTAAAATTCCCAAAATTACTGCACCCAATCCCAACTGTGGACTTCTGATCCAGCTACAGTCATATATATATATATTTTTAAAGATTTTATTTATTTATTTGAGAGAGAGAGAGCACGAGAGGGAAGAGGGTCAGAGGGAGAAGCAGACTCCCTGCTGAGCAGGGAGCCTGATGCGGGACTCGATCCCGGGACTCCAGGATCATGACCTGAGCCGAAGGCAGTTGCTTAACCAACTGAGCCACCCAGGCGCCCTACAGTCATATATTTCTAACCTACAATAAAAGTTTAGTTTCCCTAACCCCATAACTTGTCTTTAATGCAAGCAAATATCCTTAGGTACTATTAGTTGATGTAAAAGTGTCAGTGAAAGTTCTGCCAAACCAATCTTATAATTTCTTTTCCTCCTAACAAATGTAAATTTTTTCTAAAATGTACACACTATATATAAAAGTGCATGTTCTTTTTAAACAAATGTCATACAAGTACCCAAAACCAGTTATTATATGCTCCTCCTTCCAAGGAATCCTAAATAATCAAGTAATATACTAAGAAACCACTCCCTAACCCATGGTCACAAAGATTTAGTATTCTGTTTTGTTCTAGGATAAGGTAGATCAAAACAATCACTCTGTCAAACTAGCCATGTCAAATGGGGATTGGATATATAAATAGTCCAGGAAGAATTCTGTATTCTTTATCATGTCCAAACCATTGGGATAAATGTAACTAATAAATCAAAAATTCTAACACAAAAAAGTTGAAATTATTTATGATATTTTAGTCTCCAAGTAAATATAAATCTTTACCTTGTAAAAATGTTTGCCATTTTCAACACACAGAATGAGAAAGAAAGAACAACCTCACAAGTGGAGCATGAACTCCACCAGGTAAACTATTCCTCTTTACAAAACTACCTGTCTTTGTCTTAGTGCACTATATAATATCCTAATGAACTGAAAGAATCAATTAGTTATTGATTCTCTTCTTACAAGCAAGATAAAGTCCCTCATGGTAGACACCCGTTTTTTTCATATAATTTATGTTTTAAGAATTTATTAAGTTTCAAACAATAAATCATGGAACACTGCACCAAAAACTAATGATGTAATATATGGTGATTAACATAACAATAAAAAAATTTAAAAAAACTAAAAAAAAAGAATTCATTAAGTTTTCCATATACATCCCATGAAATTATTTTAAATAATAATATACCTGTCATGAACTCTAGAGTATTTTATATAGTTGTCATTTTTCACTTAAGCCATTAAAATTCAAGCACATATACTGTTGATTACGGATATACTCAATAGCACATATAATCATTTTTTCATTCAATAAATATTTACTGAATGACTGCTATGTGTGAAGGGTAAATAAAGTCCCTGCCTTCCTGAAACTTACATTCTATGAAAGTAGTCCAGTAAATCAAACATAAATAATTCACACACAGATAAATGTTAAGGTGACAATGGGATAGAGAGTGACTGGGGAATGATTACTGTTCTCTAAAGAGATGACCTGACAACTAAATAATAATGAAGAGCTAGTAGAGCAAGGGTTTTCCAAGCAGAAGGAAGAAACACAAAAGCCTTAAGGATGAAAATTAACATGGTGTGTTTGAGGAAAAGCAAGCAGTGTCAGCTGGATCATAAGAGACAAGGGATAGAGTGGTAGAACTTTGTACGTCATAGATTTTACCTAATTGCAATGGGAAGCTGTGGAGGACTGTAGGTAGAAATGCCATGATCTGGTATGTCCTTTAAGAGGATCACTCTTGCTGCTATGTGAAGAATGAAATTGAGGGAAAAATGAATGCTGGCAGTTAACTAAAAATAATGTTCTTTCTTTATGGTGTTTCTTAACCTCTCTTTCCTCCTTTCTGTTCCCAAGTCCATCACCTGAGTGCTGGTTCCTACAGCCTACTACTACATGAGCTACTTCAAAAGCATCCACACTAGTCTCCCTGCTTCTATACCTAGACTGTATTTTTTTTTCTTTATAAATGCTTCGGTCATACCTATCTCTTTGCTTCAAAAGCCTCAAAAACTTACTACTACCAACAAAAGAAAATCCAAATTCCTTAACATTCAATAACATTGCACAATCTAATCCCAAAACACTTTTCTGGCCTCATTTCCCATTGTTAATTTGATAGACTCTACTCTTCCACTCAATATGGTCTACTCACTCTTTCCTGAACACAGTGATATCACTTCCATGGCTTCCATGGCTCTAATCACACTGACCTCTTCCCTTATTTTTTCCATAGATTCAAATTCTATCTCTTCTTCATATCTCAGCATACATTCATTCTCCTTCACTATTCAGAGCAGTGGCTTTTTGACTATGACCATAGTATTTTATATCATAACCCAGTATGTACAAATTTCATAATTATACATTTAACTTTACTTCAACCAATACACTTTGGTATTTTCTAGTTTTTTCAATTTCTTTTTCAAAATGACTCACTAAAATGATTGCATAGACTACTAGTGGGTTTCAACCTTCAACTTGAAAAACACTATTAGTACACCTTTCTAGACATTCACTGGTAACTTAACTAGATCCTGGTACTAAAAGATGAAACCCATAATTACCAAACTATAACGACCTTAACCTCAAGGATAGGATAAAGTCAGTATCTCATACATCATTTTATCTACCACAATGCCAAACAAAGTATTTATTATTACTGGAGAGAAAGACTGATATTACATAGAGCTATCATATTTATGATTAGACAGAACCATGGTTAGGACTGTTTTTGTGTTCCCATCACCTTGTTTCAAATTGTAGCTAATGATGGTCAAAATGGCTAGTTTTCAATAACACTTTGGCCTAGATTTTCTCCTTCCTACCTTATAGGATTACACAATAGTCTTGCATAGTGGGGGAATACAGTAAGTACTGTATAAATGTCATTTTCATCTTTCCCTCAGAAATATGAGAAAGTCTCTATATGGAGGACACCTATTACCATTCACTGGAACTGCTTCTCTTTTATCCCAAATACTCAGGCACTTCTGCTCCGCCAGTATCCTCATTTGGCCCAGCTAGCTTTGCCAAAATTGCAATAAGGGTAAGCCTTTTGTTTCAAAGGAATGACAGCTATTAGGGCTGAATGGCCTCTCTTGCCATCAGCACTAAGGTTCTTGACCATTAAAGTCCTGTTAAAGTTGTTGACTCTTTCAAAAACATCATCAGTAATTTCAATTAAGAAAATGAAAAAGCAATGAAGTGATCTAATATCTGTACTGAATGGTTTTTTCCTCCGGTAAGGACGCAAGGGATAAGATAAGCCAATGGATAACATGAAATTCTTAAATCTTAAATCTCAAAGGCTCATTAATTTCACCATGAAATGATACATACAGATTCCTGAGGAATGCAGAACATCTAAAGGTACTCTGCTTCTCTTTTACTTCCACCTCCAGAGCCAGTTATAAGCTATTATGGGTCTAGGGGGACAAGGTGAATATACAAGTAACAAATAAATGCCCTGAACCATCTAGAGTAGACTCAGTGTAACCATCAAGGTTTTAGGCAGAAATAAGCCCCTAGGACTTATCCAAGAAAACCTGAATTCCTTTATCAGTCCTGAAACTACCCTAAGCTCCCTACTAGCCTATCTGCCACACTGGGGTAATTGTAAGCCAAACTACAGTTGGCCTGCCAGACTCCAAATCTCCACCATGAAGCTTTCCTTTGAGATCTGGGAGTATGAACCTCAACATTTGCTGGCTACTATCTCCTCAAGGCCAGACCGAGAGCTTCAACAATCACAGGGCTTTGGGATAGCCTTAATTTGGAATTCCTCTGTTATTCACTAACAATTTAAAACCATCTACATTAATTCTCACTGCTTTGCCCCATAAAAAACACTAACTCAGAGCAGCTTTGTATGCAAGATATTAAACCAAGTTAAAAAAAATAACTCCTGACATAAATATGTCATATGTAAAGTGCAAAATCTCAAAAATATGAATTACTTCAGGAATATCTTCTCAGAATGAAGACAAAATCAAATTACCCTTTTGATAGTGAATTACTTTCCTCATGTAAATTCACACTCAAAAGCAAATAAAAGGCAAACATAGGTTATCTTTTTTCTTTAATAAGACATCAAATAAAAATGTTGCCTTTGGAGGGGAAGAACCATTAAATAGAACAGGTAAGGGGCTTAAAAATGTAAACTTAATGTAAACTTAAATTTAAAAAATATTCCTGTGCTGCCTTCTTGCTATTTGGCTAAAACACCTCCCTCCCTTTAAATTATCCTGTGTTGGGGCGCCTGGGTGGCTCAGTCATTAAGCATCTGTCTTCAGCTCAGGTCATGATCCCAGGGTCCTGGGATGGAGCCCCGCCTCGGGCTCCCTGCTCGGCGGGAAGCCTGCTTCTCCCTCTCCCGCTCCCCCTGCTTGTGCTCCCTCTTGCTGTCTCTGTCAAAATAAATAAATAAAATCTTTAATAAAATAAATAAATAAATCATCCTGTGTTTACCAGTATTTTTGTTTTTTGCTAGATCACAGCCTCTAACTTTTCAGAAGTGGAGTGCAGGTTATTAAGCTGGATTCTTCCTTTGGCACTCACCCTTTGACACATTCCACTAAATTTGAGATTTATTTATATTGATAACTACCCCTTTTAAAAACAAATGCATCCTGCGGCGCCTGGGTGGCTCAGTTGGTTAAACCGCTGCCTTCAGCTCAGGTCATGATCCCAGGGTGCTGGGATCGAGCCCCACATTGGGCTCCCTGCTCATGCAGGAAGCCTGTTTCTCCCTCTGCCTGCCGCTCCCCCTGCTTGTGCTCTCTCTCTCTCTCGCTATCTCTCTCTGTGTGTCGAATAAATAAATAAATAAATAAATAAAAATTAAAAAAAAAAATGCATCCTGGAAAGGTTAATTCTATATTACCTTTCAATTAAGACTCAAGAAAGAGAGGAAGGGAGAAAGAAAAGGAGGGAGGAAGAAGACAGAAGAGGATGAGGGAATCATGTCTTAAGTGAAGTAGGGTATGAAATCAGCCAGAGTGTCTTAGACCTGGGGCACCTGTGTGGCTTAGTCGGTTAAGTGTTTGCCTTTGGCTCAGGTACTGATCCCAGGGTCCTGAGATCGAGCCCCACATGGGAAGCAGGGGTCTGCTTCTCCCTCTCTCCCTGCTCACTCTTTTTGTCTCTGTCTCTCTCTCAAATAAATAAAATCTTGGGGCGCCTGGGTGGCTCAGCTGGTTAAGCGACTGCCTTCGGCTCGGGTCATGATCCTGGAGTCCCAGGATCGAGTCCCACATCGGGCTCCCTGCTCGGCAGGGAGTCTGCTTCTCCCTCTGACCCTCTTCCCTCTCATGCTCTCTCTCTCTCATTCTCTCTCTGTCAAATAAATAAATAAAATCTCAAAAAAAATCTTTAAAAAAAATTAAATAAATAAATAAAATCTTTAGAAAAAAAGAGAGAGAGAGAGTCTTAGACCTAAGTAAATAAAATGGAAACAAAAAGCCTTCACTGGAGACACTGGAATTCATATAACGTCCAGGCAATCAAAAGCTACACGTTACACCTGTGCCACAGATACTAAATTAAACAACTTTAGGACTTATCAAAGTAATAATATGGGTGATAAAGTTATCAGAATTGGTATATGGAATGCATATAAACAAAATTTACTCAAAGATTTAAAAAGCTCCATTCCAAATAGTTGACTAAAGAGTCACTTCAGTGTTAAAGGTTTTTGCCAGGTTTCCAGTGAGGGTCTCCCAAGGACTACATTTAGGTGGGTGAAATAATTATGAAAGCCACATGTTTGCCAGTATTTAAAACATGTGGCCCAAAATATACTCTATGCTCTAATTTAAAATACAATATAAGGCTTTAATTTTAGAATCCTCAGAGCTGTCATTTCTTGGTGTTTTTGCCATGTTTAAACTAGCCAGATACTTCCTTTAATATACCAGAAATACAAGGCAGAGAAGAGATTCTTTAAAATGGAAGGTTTGCCAAACTGCTTTGCCGCAAAGCAGTTTTTTACTAGACCACTGAACTTTGCTCCAGTTTTAATATTGGCTTCACTCAATATTAAAAGCCACTATCAACTATAAATGCATCAAATGCTAGGTACTGAGGTTACAAAACAAAAAAAACAGAATCTCTGCCTTTGAGGCAGTCATAGTCATTCAGCAGAAAGAGACATATGAACAGATAATTACAATACTACCTGATTAAGTTCTACAAGAGATATGAAGAGAACATTGTTCAAACAAAGTAGTAAAAGCCACTATGTCAGCCTGGAGGACTATGCTAAGCCTACTGAAGAGGATTTGACATTTAAATTCATCTGCAATGAGGTAGTTAGGTTAGTCAATCTGTAAAGTCCCTTCTATTAAAAAAAGGACAAAAAATTGAAGGTCATGGAAATCTTATTTGTCAAAAATGGCTGGTGCAGATTATTCCAGTTTGTTTATTAATCTAATCTCTGTATCAAAAAGAGAATATTTTACTCATACAATCCTCATCTTCTCTCCCAAACTTGTCCTCTTCTTGCGTTCCTTTTCTTGGTAAATGGTAATACCATCTAAAAACTTAACCTTTCACAGCCAACTAAACACCAGCTTCTACTGATTCTATTCCCTAGTCTCTTTACTCTGCCTGCTTCGACCTCCAATGGCTACCACCACCCCTTATGTTAGAAGCTTCCGATAGCTTCCGAGAGTGTTCTTGTCTCTGAAATCCCTTCTCCCAATCAACAAATTCTCCATATTAGGGCCAAAATGATTTTCCAAAGCACAAGTCTGATCACATGACAACCCATCTTAAAAATCATTCAACTGCTTCCTACTGTTCTCAGAAGAAGCCCAAACTCTTCAGCATAGTTGTCAATATCTGGCCTGGCTTGCATCTTGCTACAATCTTTTATAGTACTCGTATAGAACCTCTTGCAGTTTCCTCAATACACAGTACTCACTCACCATCCTCTGCAGAGCCTTCCAAGACTCCCTCAAAAGAAAAGCAGATGACTTTCCAAAGCGATCTTTCAGCACCTTCTGCTTCTCCATTACCATACTTACCACACTATATAGGATTTTAATTACCTGTCTGTCTCCCCCAGGAAGCTGTAAGCTCCTTAAGGACAAAAATTATCTCACACATTCTTGTATTTCTTATCTAAAGCAGTATGCTTGCCTGGCATTGACATATACTTCATGCTTGATAAAGATTTGTTGAATGCATGGATAAATGAACAAATGAATGAATAAACTGCAAAGAAAGAGAAATTCAATGACCTACAATTTGTCATAATACTTATTAGTTACACTACACAGAAACCTTTATTCTGTCTACCTATAGCATGACCATATTTAAGTCATGAGCCTATCACAATTAACCTGTTTTCAGAAACATAAAGGCAGCTATACCATAAACTCAAAATTCAAATGAATTTAAAAATTTATTGATGTCCTCCAGTTTAGACAGTATAAACCTACTACTTAGGTCATTTTTTGGAATACATATGTATCAGAATCATGATATCCTATACATTTAAAATAAAATTATAACTACACAAGTACTATTACATTATTTTCACAGGTAAAACACTGAGTTTGCTTTTTAACATAAATGAAAGCTGCACTCATCACTGACTCACCGATTCTTTTCCAGCTCATTGTGTGTAGACCTAAAAGGAAAACAAAAAAGACCATTTAGCCACTTGTTGCTAAGGCTATGGAAAGGGGGATTAGTTACTGCTCTACCACACCCAGTGAATTTCTTTAACAACACAATATATAGTCAGACTTGTATAACCTCACTCATCAAGAAGAAATAGTCTACATTCATTAGAACTATTCATCTGGATATGGTGTCTTCAGTTAAGAACTAACTTCTGACACTGGTGTTTCACTGTTATCTTAATAAAATTAATACTAGCACATGTTCTCTTGCCTACTTTTAGTTTCCTACATTTTGTTTATTTGTAGATTTTTAATTCAAACATTACCCCATTTTTGTTTAAAAAGAAAAATGTACTTCTATGTCTTCTTCTACCTCCATTTAGTAACTCCTAAACATAGGGAGAAAAAAGTTTTGGCTAGCACAGAAGCTGACAGGCTTGCCTTACTGCTAAGTGATACAAATTCAAGCTTTCCTAACCTTTGTGTAAAACATAAACAAAGTTATACAAAGAAGAAAATAATATAAATAAAAGAAGATACATTAATAAAATCAAGAAACACACCTTTAAAAGACTGGGGGGATATACCTCAAAATGCTAACAATGGTTATTTTCTTTTTGTGACTTTTTTTCATTTTGCTTATCAGTATTTGTTATAATACTTATCATCTACTGAACAAGTGTAGTGTCTGCTAAACAGTGTGCTAAGCAGTTAACATATATTATTTCATTTTATCCCCCAAATGACCCTTGTTTTATAAGTAAGAATACTGAACCTCAGAGAGGTGGAAATAGGCTCTTGTCCCCAGAGTAGAAGTAGCAACTATGATTTAAGCCCAGGTCTTTCTTACTCCAAAACCCAAATTCTTTTTTTTTTTTTTTAAGTTTTATTTATTTATCTGAGAGACAGAGAAAGCATGAGCAGGGGAAGGGGCAGAAGAAGAGAGAGAGTAAATAAGCAGATTCACCACGGAGCAGGGAGCCTGATGTGGGGCTTAATCCCAGGACCCTGGGACCATGACCCGAGCCAAAGTCAGACACTTAACCAACTGAGCCACCCAAGCACCCCCAAAACCCAAATTCTTAACTACCTGGTAGTTAAGGGCACAGACGATAAGGCCAGAGTGCTGGGTTCAAAGAGTGTGTGGCCTAAAGTGCCTTCATTTCTCTCTGCTCAGTTTCCTCATTTATAAAATAGGAAAAGTAATAGTACGTGCCTCATGTGATTGTTATGAGGAATAAACAGGTTTATACTGAACAGCAAAATATAACAAACTCTAAAGTTAGCTATTATTAGAATTATGTTATATGAGTTCTCTTAAATGAACATGTATTACTTTTATAAAAATTTAGCATTAACAATAACAGGAATTTTATAAAAGAATTTAAGTTCCTGTCACCAGATCTAAAACTTTAATCATTTAATATATGCTGGTTAATATCAAATGTTTTCAGAATATCACATTACTGATTAATCTGATTTATTATTCTAGTGGATATTTAACAATCACATTTCTAAACTTTAACAATAGGAGTGTTTTTGTCAGTCTCATAATTTGTAAAAATTTTACTCACTTTTTTTTTAAGATTTTATTTATTTATTTGACAGAGAGAGTGAGAGAGCACAAGCAGGGGGAGCAGGAAAAGGAGCAGGGAGCCCGATGCGGGACTTGATCCCAGGACCCTGGGATCATGACCTGAGCCGAAGGCAACGCCCAACCATCTGAGCCACCCAGGCGCCCCTACCCACTGTTTTTTAGTTCAAAAGCCAAAAGTCTTCTTTGAGTTACTGTATCTTGTGCACTTTTTGCTTTCTTAACAGTTTTATAAGGTCCAAGTGACACAGGATGAAAAAGTCTAACGTTCATTTTCAAGAGATTATCTTAACAAAAGGATTTCTCCCTCAAGAGGTAAAAAAAAAAAAAAAATCTTAAGATGCTTCAAGAGTTCAGCCAAATTAACAGGAAGGATATGTATAATTCAGGTGAAAGAAATCACAGAAACATAGAACTTTTAGTTTAACAGAGACTCAAGAGCTCAAAACCCAATAAATAAATTACAACCAAATAAAACCAAAGTTTTAAGTTCTTGTTTGTCAAAGTAAATCAGCAAATCAGAAGAGGAAAAGGACATATCTTAAAGAGATTTAAAACAAAAAACATTGTTCAAAATTTGGGCATTCAATAATGAAATTCCCCACCCCCTCGTAGTAAGTTTTGGTTTAACTGCCTTTATCTGAAGAAAACTTAGAACGAGTAAAACAAAAACAATGGAATATAAAGTAAGTAATAAAGGGAAATAATCTATATTTAGAGGGAGGTAGACTATTTACCATAAACTTATCCTAAACAGTTTGGAAATCCCACATATGGCCATAACTGCAAAAGAATATATATACTCAAAGATAAGGGACTGTTGAATTCCAATATTGTATTAAGCCTACTGTCAAAGCTAGCACCAAAAGAACATAATCTGACCCACTGCTGTGAACAAAATTAAAACAGCAGTTCTTCCCACCTCTCTGACTTTTATCTTCTTTCTAAAAAAATATAAAATGATAGCCAAGATTATAAACTTTTCTCCACCAAACCAAGAAATACATGTCATATCTAGTTATACCACTAGTAACATTTAACATTTCCAAATACCACAAACAAAAATGATCATGTATGTACTAATCTTTACCATATTGCCATGATCTTCCAATTTTTTTTTTAAGATTTTATTTATTTATTTGACAGAGACAGAGTGAGAGAGGGAACACAAGCAGGGGGAGTGGGAGAGGGAGAAGCAGGCCTCCCACAGGAGCAGGGAGCCTGATACGGGGCTCGATCCCAGGACCCTGGGATCATGACCTAAGCTGAAGGCAGACGCTTAACGATCGAGCCACCCAGGCGCCCCAATCTTCTAATTTTTAAAAAGTTCATCAGTAGTATTTCTATTTTGATGGCTTTTTTGCCTGTAATCTTAAGTTAACATATACTTTGTTTCTTTAAGACTGTCTTAGGCTACAAGGAATCAAAGACGGTCTCTAGTTGGTAAATTTAAGACATGTATAGAAATAATTATAATTCAAGGCAAAATAAATATATTTAGAAAGGTACAAAGCATTGTGGGAGTTTAAAGTAGGCAGAATTTACTTCCAAATGTGGTTTTCGGGGTAAATTTTAGAAAAGGTAGCATTTGGTATGGATCTTAAATGATGACAATTTGCTACTAGTAGAGGCTGGACCTGGGGGAGGACATACCAAGTGGAAGGGAGCATAAGTAAAAAAGCATAGCTGGCCCAAAACTCTATGGTCAACTAATTTTCCAACAAAGCAGGAAAGAATATCCAATGGAAAAAAGACAGACCTTACCACAAATTGTGTTGGGAAAACTGGACAGCAACATGCAAAAGAATGAAACTGGATCATTTTCTTACACCATGCACAAAAATAAATTCAAAATGGAGGAAAGACCTAAATATGAGACAAGAAACCATCAAAATCCTACAAGAGAACACAGGCAGTAACCTCTTTGACATCAGCCGTAACAACTTATGTCTCCCAAAGCAAGGGAAACAAAAGCAAAAATAAACTACTGGGACTTCATCAAGATAAAAGCTTCTGCACAGCAAAGGAAACAATCAACAAAACTAAAAGTTAACCTTTGGAATGAGAAACGATACTTGCAAATGACATACCTGATAAAGGTTAGTATCCAAAATATATAAAGAACTTCTAAAATTCAATACCCAAAAAACAATCTAGTTAAAAAAATGGGCAGAAGACATGAACATTTTTTAAAGAAGACATATAGATGGCCAGCAGACACATGAAAAGACATGCAACATCACTCATCATCAGGGAAATACAAATCAAAACTACAATGAGATATCACCTCACACCAGTCAGAATGGCTAAAATTAATAGCACATGAAACAAAAGATCTTGGCAAGGATACAGAGAAAGGGGAACCCTCTTACATTGTTGGTGGGAATGCAAGCTGGTGCAGCCACTCTGGAAAACAGTATGGAGGTTCCTCAAAAAGTTCAAAACAGAACTATCCTATGATCCAGCAATTGCACTATTGGGTATTTACCCAAAGGATACAAAAATACTGATTCCTGGGCGCCTGGGTGGCTCAGTTGGTTAAGCGACTGCCTTCGGCTCAGGTCATGATCCTGGAGTCCCGGGATCGAGTCCCGCATCGGGCTCCCTGCTCAGCGGGGAGTCTGCTTCTCCCTCTGACCCTCTTCCCTCTCATGCTCTCTCTCATTCTCTCTCAAATAAATAAATAAAATCTTTAAAAAAAAAAAAAACCAAAATACTGATTCCAAGGGGCACATGCACCCTGATGTTTATAGCAGCATTATCAACAATAGCCAAATTATGGAAAGAGCCCAAATGTCCATCGACTGATGAATGGATAAAGAAGTTGTGGTATATGTATACAATGGAATGTTACTCAGCAATAAAAAAAAGATTGAAATCTTTCCATTTGCAATGACGTGAATGGACATAGAGAGTATTATGCTAAAAAAAATAAGTCCGTCAAAGAAAAGCAGATACCACATAATTTCACTCTTAGATGTGGAATTTAAGAAACAAAACAGATTGGGGCGCCTGGGTGGCTCAGTCGTTAAGCATCTGCCTTCGGCTCAGGTCATGATCCCAGGGTCCTGGGATCGAGCCCCGCATCGGGCTCCCTGCTCGGCAGGAAGCCTGCTTCTCCCTCTCTCTCTGCCCCTGCTTGTGTTCCCTCTCTCGATGTCTTTCTCTCTCTGTCAAATAAATAAATAAAATATTAAAAAAAAAAAAGAAAACAGATGAACATGGGGGAGGGGAGAGAGAGAGAGACAAACCATAAAACAGACTCTTAACTATAGAGAACAAACTGAGGGTTGCTGGAGGGTAGGTGGGCAGGGTGATGAGTTAAATGGGTGATGGGTATTAAGAAGGGTACTTGTGATGAGCACTTGGGGTGTTAGATGTAAGTAATGAATCATTAAATCCTACACCTGAAACTTACACTGTATGTTAACTAACTGAAATTTAGATAAAAACTTGGAAGAAAAAGAAATAAAATAAAATAAGCAGAGCTGTGAAGTCCAAAGCAAAACCAGAGAACAACAATATATAGGTCATAAAGATTTGTGGTGTTAAAGGAAAAAAGTCCTAAGTCTATTAACTCTATCCCTCACATTAGCTGTGTAACTTTATTTATTTTTTTTAAAGATTTTTTTTACTTATTGACAGAGAGAGACACAGCGAGAGAGGGGAAACTAGCAGGGGGAGTGGGAGAGGGAGAAACAGGCTTCCCAAGGAGCAAGGAGCCGATGCGGGGCTTGATCCCAGGACCCTGGGATCATGACCCGAGCCAAAGGCAGACACCCAACGACTGAGACACCCAGGCGCTCCTAGCTGTGTAACTTTAAACAAATTATTTAACCTCTCTGATTAACAGTTTCCTCATTTGTAAAACTGGAATAATAACATGTGGCTTGGCTGGATTACTGTAAGAATTAGAGAAAAATATGTAAAAGCATCTAACACATAAAATATTCAGTAAATGTTAGCTACTGCAACTACTCATTATTTTTTTTATTCTTTTTTTAAAGATATTTATTTATTTGACAGAGAGAGAGAGCAAGAGCAGGAACACAAGCAGGGGGAGTGGGAGAGGGAGAAGCAGGCTTCCCGTGGAGCAAGGAGCCCGATGCAGGGTTCGATCCCAGGATCCTGGGATCATGACCTGAGGCGAAGGCAGATGCTTAACGACTGAGCCACCCAGGCACCCCTACTCTTATTATTTTTAACAAAACTAAAAATACACTACCTAAAACAATCAAGTATACTACATGGGTCAATAAATTGATAAATTCTCAATAATAGTTGAAATTAGCCTGGAAATAAACAAACCACCATAATGATGAAAAAAGAAACTGAAAGAAAACTTAAGTGTTTTGGTCATTTAGTCAGCTGTGAAAACAGTACAAGGTTTAGGGTATGACAGAGAGAAAGATGACTAATTATAGAGACACAAAGAAAATAATGATCCAAATAGTGCTGGCAATAAATGAGTATCACGTACTAGCACACTCGGAAACAACCTCTTTGCTTCTCTGAGACTATGTGTCCAACCAAACCCTTCCAGTAATATACCATTGCTGTATTCAATTATGGTAAGTTGGTTCTCTGTAAGGTTGAGAAGTTCTAATAATCCACTGGGTTAGCCCACTTTTCTTCTCCAAATAAAATGCCCCTCTGAAAGCAAACACTAATGAATTGTACGCCTTTCAGACACCCTTACTCTGAATGCTTAACAACTTCTAAGGACAGAAAAAAGACATTTCTATCATTTTATCACTGAATCATAGGTAATCTTTCTCTACAAATAATATTCCTTTAAGAGAGACACGCTGATGAGTTCACTATTTGAATGGAAATCATTATCTCAACCAGATCTGTGACTTTTCACGGACCACAACACAGCTCTAATACATAAACTTCTAATTCTTTAGGGTGTAGTTTGGTGGCAGTCAATGAAATGAAGCATAGAATTGAAACTGAACAAAATAGTACAGTTTGGCTCAAGAGTAGTGCCACCGTGGAAGAAAAATAAAAGCCCCCATTCCCAGAATTAATATTCTCTTCCAGCAAAAGAAAAGACCTCTCTCTCTTTGTTGAATTAATGAGCAAAACCCAAATCTGTTAACATTTTTGTTTCACTTGCTTTGTAAAATAAATGTTGCCCTCCACACAATGAAAATAACACATTCTCTGAAGCTAAACAAGTATCTTCCAATTGTATCCTAAAGTTTGTATTTCCTCTATATATACTCAAAGGGCAAGAAAAACAGAAAACTTCAGCCACATTAGAGCAGGGACCTCTGAAGTATATTGCTGAAGGGGGCTGACAAGAATAGAGAATTTTTTGGGCGCCTGGATGGCTCAGTTGGTTAAGCGACTGCCTTCGGCTCAGGTCATGATCCTGGAGTCCTGGGATCGAGTCCCACATCGGGCTTCCTGCTCAGCAGGGAGTCTGCTTCTCCCTCTGGCCCTCTTCCCTCTCATGCTTTCTATCTCTCATTCTCTCTCTGAAATAAATAAATAAAATCTTTAAAAAAAAGAATAGAGAATTTTTTGCTGCTAGTGGTATAATACAGTGTTCAATAAAGTTTGAAAAACACTGTTAATAGAAGATCATGCTGACAATAAAGTAATTCTTTTTTAAATTAATTTTTATTGAAGTATAATTAACATAGTGTTATATTAGTTTCAGATATACAACATAATAATTCAACAATTCTATACCTTACTCAGTGCTCACTCAATAAGTGTAGTCACCAAACAATATTATTACAATTTTACTGACTATATTCCCTGTCATACTTTTCATCTTCATGACTTATTTTTTTCTAAAGATTTTATTTATTTATTTGAGAGAGAGAAAGAGAGAGTGCATGTACAAGCATATGTGGGGGGTAGGGGCAGAGAGAGAGGGAGAAGCAGACTCACTGCTGAGGAGGGAGCCCAATAGGAGGCTTGATCCCAGGACCCCGAGATCATAACCCGAGCTGAAGACAGGCACTTAACCAACTGAGCCACCCAGGCTCAGCTTCATACCTTATTAAAGTAATTACCTCAAAACAGTAATTTTGTATATTTGTTTCTATCAAAAGTACATTTTAAAAACCATTAAAAATAGTAAACCTTGAATATTGCAGGCTTTTAGGAAAACTGCCTTAAAAGAAACATATTGCTTCTTCCTTAACAATGACAAAAACATAACCACCACAATAACTAAAGCCACAGAAAAAGCAAGTGTCTAAAAAGGATGCATAATAACTACAATCAATAAAATTTCCCTTAAAACTTATATATCGAAGCTGAATATATACAATCCTTAGGACTCAGCATCTCCACTCGTAGGTATGTATCAAACTAATGTATGTTCATCAAAGGACATACAAAAGAATAATCTTTCTTTTCATACTAGCCAAAAACTGGAAACAAATGTCCATTGATAATGGAATGAATGAATAAACTGTGAAATACTCATACAATGTAATACTACAGAGCACTGAAAATGAACTATTATTCAATAACATGGATGAATCTTCATAATTTTAACATAATACTGAATGAAAAAAGGCAGATACACAAAAATACACACAGCATAACTCCATTCATACAAAGTTCAAAACTGGCAAAATTAATTTACAGTATCAAAAGTTGGAATAGTGGTTACCTCAGGGAGGGGGTGACAGTGACTGGAAAGAGTCAAAGGGAAGGGTTTCTAAGAGTCCGTAATATTTTGGGGCACCTGGGTGGCTCAGTTGGTTAAGCGACTGCCTTCGGCTCAGGTCATGATCCTGGAGCCCCGGAATCGAGTCCCGCATCAGGCTCCCTGCTCAGCGGGGGGTCTGTTTCTCCCTCTGACCCTCCCCCCTCTCATGTGCTCTCTCTCTCATTCTTGCTCTCTCAAACGAATAAATAAATAAAATCTTTAAAAAAAAAGAGTCTGTAATATTTTATTTCTTCACCTTTGTGAAAATTCATCAAGCTGTACACTTAGAATTTGTATTTTTCTGTATGTACATTTCCTTTTTTATAAAAGATTTTATTTATTCGACAGAGAGAGACACAGCAAGAGAGGGAACACAAGCAGGGGGAGTGGGAGAGGGAGAAGCAGGCTTCCCGTGGAGCAGGGAGCCTAATGTGGAGCTCCATCCCGGAACCCTGGGATCATGACCTGAGCCAAGCCGAAGGCAGATGCTTAACAACTGAGCCACCCAGGTGCCCCTGTATGTACATTTTCAATAAACAGGGGAAAAAATTTTAATTACATATGAACTGAATTCAGTAAAAAAACAATTCTTTTTTTTTAAAGATTTTATTTATTTATTTGAGAGAGAGAGAATGAGAGAGAGCATGAGAGGGAAGAGGGTCAGAGGGAGAAGCAGACTCCCCGCTGAGCAGGGAGCCCGATGCGGGACTCGATCCCAGGACTCCAGGATCATGATCTGAGCCGAAGGCAGTTGCTTAACCAACTGAGCCACCCAGGTGCCCTAAAAAAACATTCTTATTTCAAATATACCAATCTAATTTAAGCCTCTGATAAATCTTTTGGCTCACTACATAAACATGCAAGTTATACACTTTGTAAAGCATAATTTTCAATAAGTTTATAACTACTAAAATTATAGAGTAAGTTCTCTAAGCACAATGGAATTAAATTAGAAATCAAAAATAATTAAGATATCTAGAAAAACAGCAATATTTGGAAGATAAGCCACAAATCAAAAAACAAAATGCAGAGAAATTAGAAAATATTCTGAATGATAATAAAAACACAACACATCAAAATTTGTTGGATGTAGCTAAAGCAATGCTCATACAGTAATATTTAGCTTTAAATTCTCCTATTAGAAAAAAAAAAGAAAGGTTCAAAATCAATGGTCTAACTTTCACCTTAATTCTTAAGGTGAAAAAAGAACAAAAAGAAGAGCAAATTAGACCCAAAGAAATAGAGGAAGGAAATAAGAAGTCACAGGTTAAAGAACAATTTCACAAAGAAATCAGAAAATATCTTCAGAAGGATGATAAAGAAAATGCAACATATCAAAATTTGTTCAATGCAGCTAAAGCAGTGCTTCAAGAGAAATGTTTAGCTTTAAATCCTTATGTTGGGGGTAGAGTCTAAAATCAACGATCTGAGATCACTTTTAGAAGTCAGAAAAAGAAGTTAACTAAACTGAAAGAAGTTAAGCAATGGTTCTCAACTGTGGGCTATTTTGCTCATCAGCAGATATTTGGCAATGTCTGGAGACATTTTCTGCTATTACAACTAGGAATCTACTGGCATTTTGTGAGGAGAGGTAAAGGATGCTGCTAAACATCCTATGATGCTCAAAACAGAATTATCTGGCCAAAATTGTCAATAGTGCAGAGGCTGAGAAACTCTGAAGTAGAGGAAAGAAATAATAAAGCCAAGAAGAGGAATGAACAAAATAAGAAATAGGAAACAATAGAGACTATCAATAAAACCAAAAGTTAACTCTAAAAGTCAGTAAAATTGATACATTTCTAAGACTGACGAAGAAAAAAAGAAATTACTAATACAAAAAAATCCTATCAGGATGAAAAAGTGCACATCCCTATAGATCTTACAGATATATTTTTTTAAGACTGTATTTATTTATTTGAGAGAGAGAGAATGAGAGACAGAGAGCACGAGACGGAAGAGGGTCAGAGGGAGAAGCAGACTCCCTGCCAAGCAGTGAGCCCGATGTGGGACTCGATCCCGGGACTCCAGGATCATGACCTGAGCCGAAGGCAGTCGCTTAACCAACTGAGCCACCCAGGCGTCCCTAGATCCTACAGATATTACAAGGACGATAAGAGAATATTATGAACAACTTTATGTCAAATTCAAACAACTTAGATGAAATGGACAAATTTCTTGAAAGAATACAAATTATCAAAACTGACTCAAGAATTAGAAACCCTGAATACTCGTGCATCTATTAAAGAAATTGAATCCATAATCAAAAACCTTCCCACAAGAAAACTCCAGGCCCAGAATTTTCATTGGCAAGTGTTATTAAGCATTTAAGGAATAAATAATACCAATCCTACATAAAATCTTTCAAAAAATAAAGGAAGAGGGAACATTTCCCAACTCATTTTGAGGCCAGTATTATCCTGGTAGTGAAACCAAAGAAATTACATTGGGAAAAAACAAAACAAAATAAAAAAACAGATTACTATCCTTCATGACACAAGAATTCTTAACGAATTATTAGCAAATTGAAGCCAACAGCAAATAGAAAGAAAGAATGAGTTTTATAACTAAAATTTGTCTGGTCTTTATCCCAACTTCGTGAAACCTTTGTTATTTCCAAAGTTATAGGAGTGTCTACATTATTCAAGGTGGGCCCTGGACCACACCTGAGTTTATGCTAAAGAGATGATTCAAACTGAGGGCTGATCACAACAGAAAGACGAACTGTGTGTTTAGAGGGTTGGGGCTTCGAGCCACTGGTATCACCTGACTTCCTAACCTCCAGGGAGAGAACGGTCACTAGAGATTGAGTTCAATCATGTGGTCAGTGATTCATTCAATCATGACAATGATTTTGAAATGAAAACTCTGGAATCTGAGGCTCAGGTGAGCTTCCTAGTTGGTAAATACATCAATGTGTCGGGAAGGTAAAGCATCTTGATTCCACAGGGAAAGGACACAGAAGGTCCATGTTCCCAACTCTCCCAGACCTTGCCCTATATTTCTCTTCATTTGGCTGGTCCTGATTTATTATTTTTTTTAAAGATTTTATTTATTTATTTGAGAGTGAGAGAGAGAGAGAGAGCACATGAGAGGGGGGAGGGTCAGAGGGAGAAGCAGACCCCCTACTGAGCAGGGAGCCCAATGCGGGACTCGATCCAGGGACTCCAGGATCACGACCTGAGCCGAAGGCAGTCGCTTAACCAACTGAGCCACCCAGGTGCCCGGCTGGTCCTGATTTATATTATTTATAATAAAATTTGTAGTCATAAGTATAGTGCTTTCCTGAGTTCTGTGCGTAGTTCTAGTGAATTACCAAACCTGCGGGGATTTTAAGGACCCACAAATTTGTAGCCAGTTAGTACAGCCAGCATTTGTAGTTGAGAACTGCACCCTTAAACTTGTGGACACTGTGCTAACTATGGGTGGTTGGTGTCAGTATCACAAAATACACCACGACCAAACGTTTATTCCAGAAATGCAAGATTGATTTAAGATTCAACAAAAATACCAATCAATGTAGCTCACCACATTAACAGAATAATTTGAAAAATAAAATATAATCTCAATAAATGCAGGAAAAGCATTTAACAAAATTCAACATCTATTCATGATAAAAAAAAAACCCAACTCAGTAAATTAGGAAAGAAAGGAATTTCCTGAAACTGTGAAAAGGCATCTACAAAAAGTACAGCTATCATACTCAACAGTGAAAGAATGCAAGTTTTCTCAAGATTAGGAACAAGGGGGAGCCTTGTTCCTAAGCAGAAAAAAGAAACATCATACAGAATGGAAAGGAAGAAGTAAAAATCTCTGTACTGCAAACAATATCATTTATTATCTATTTAGAAAATCCTAAGGAATATACAAATTATTAGAACTAATATACCAAATTCAATTGCTATTTACAATAGCATCAAAGATTAATAAATACCTAAGGGTAAATTTAACAAAGTATGTACATCACTCACATTCTGAAAAACTATAAAATATTGCTGAACTATGAAAACATCTAAATAACTGAGTAGGGCACCTGGGTGGCTCAGTTGGTTAAGCAACTGCGTTCAGCTCAGGTCATGACCCTGGAGTCCCAGGATCGAGTCCCGCATCAGGGTCCCAGCTGAGCAGGGAGTCTGCTTCTCCCTCTGACCCTCCCCCCTCTCATGCTCTCTCTCTCTCTCTCTCAAATAAATAAATAATTGAGTAAATGAAGAGACATACCATGTTCATAAATCAGAAAATTCAGTATTGTTCAGATGTGTGAGGCCTCTCTAAATTGATCTAGAGATTCAATGCAATCCCAATCAAAATTCTAATAGGTTTTATTGTAGGAATTGACGAGCAGATTCTATAATGTATATTAAATTGCAGAAGACCTAGAATAGTCAAAGGAACTTCTGAAAAAGAAGAACAACACTGGAAGACTTACACACCTGATTTCATGACTTACTAAAAAAAAAAAAAAAAAACTACAGTAGGGTGCCTGGGTGGCTCAGTTGGTTAGGTGTCTATCTTGAGCTCAGGTCATGGTCTCCGGGTCCTAGGATTGAGCTGGCATCAGGCTCCCTACTCAGCAGGGAGTCTGCTTCTTCCTCTCTCTCTGCCCCTCCCCCCAACTCGTGCATGCTCTCTCTCATTCTTTCTTAAATAAATAAATAAAATCTTAAATACCTACAGTAATGGGAGCACCTGGGTGGCTCAGTCGTTAAGCGTCTGCCTTTGGCTCAGGTCATGATCCCAGGATCCTGGGACTGAGCCCCACATCAAGCTCCCTGCTTGGCGGGAAGCCTGCTTCTCCCTCTCCCACACCCCCTGCTTCTGTTCCCTCTCTCGCTGTGTCTCTGTCAAATAAATAAATAAAAAATAAAATCTTTTAAAAAAACCCCAAAAACCTACAGTAATGAAGACACTGTGGTTTTGGAACAAAAATAAATATTCTGATCAATGGACCAATCACAGATTCACACATATGTGGTCAACTGATTTTTTACAAAGATCCTAAGGTAGTTCAATGGAGAAAGTAGAATCTTTCCAAAAAAAAAAAGTATATTTTCCAAAAAATGAACTTTAGCCTTTGCCTCATACCTTCTACAAAAATTAACTCTAAATGAAACTTAGATCTAAATATGAAACCTAAAACTGTAAGACTGCTAGGAGAAAAGAGAAAATTTTTCATGATTTTGGATTATGCAAAGATTTTTTTAGGACATTAGAAGCATGAATAATAAAACACAAACATTATAAACTGAACTTCATCAAAATATGCAACTTTGGTTCTTCAAAAGACACTGTTAGGAAAATGATAAGGGCAAACCACTAAGTAGGAGAAAACATTTGCAAAATAAATATGTAATAAAGAACTTGTAACCAGAATTTACAAAGAACTCTTTTTTAAAGTCTTTGTATATTTTGGATAACAGTCTCTTTTTTTAGATTTTATTTATTTATTTATGGGGGGGGGGGAGCAAAGGGAGAGGGAATCTCAAGCAGACTCCTAGCAGACTCTGTGCAGATCGAGCCCCTTGAGATGACCTCAGCTGAAACCAAGACCTTGACATGACCTGAAATGAAACCAAGAATCCGATGCTTAGTGACTAAGCCATCCAGGTGCTCCTAGACTCTACAAAGAACTCTTTACAGCTCAACAACAAAAAAAAAACTCAAAAGAAAAAAGTCAAAAAACGTAATTAGATACTTCACCAAGGAAGATATATCAATAGCAAACAAGCCCATAAAAAGATGTTCAAGATCATTAGTTATAAGGAAAATGCAATCTAAACCACAAGGTATCATGACATACCCACTAGAATGGCTAAAATTTAAAAGACTGACAATACCAACTGCTATCCAGGTTGTGGAGCTATGGAAGTCTCCTACACTGCTAGTCAGAATGTAAAATGGTACAGACACTTTGGGGAATGGTTTGACAATTTCTTTATAAATATATTTGCTATATTGCTTAGCAATTCCACTCCTAGGTATTTATCTAAAACATATGAAAACACAAAAGACCTGCCCATGAAAGTAATGGCATCTTTACTTGTAATAGCTAAAAACTATATGCAACCTAAATGTCTATCAACTGGTGAATGGATAAACAAATTGTGATGGATCCATACAATGGATTACTCAGCAATATAAAAAACTGAACTACTGAAATGTAGAAAAACATGAATCTCAAAAACACACTACGCTAAGTGAAAGGAGTTTGATGCAAAAAGAGTATATACATGATTCTACTTATATGAAACTCTAGAAATGGCAAAACTGCAGTGATACAAAACAGACGAGAAGTTGCGAGGGCCAAGAGGCGGAGATAGGAAACTGACTGTAAAGAGGCATGAAGCAATGTTTTGAGGTGATAAACATGTTCTATATCATAATTTTGCCGGAGGTTGCATGACTGTATATGTATGTCAAGTCATTGACTCATACACTAAAAATTGGGGAATTTTATTGTATGGAAATTATATCCAAATAAAGCTTATTTTTTTAAAAAGTAATAAGACTCATCCAGAAATCGAGGCAATAATCTAATGTACCACAAAATACTCAAAAATGAGAATAAAATATTAATTCCTTATTGTGGGAGACTAATAATACAAAGTACTAGAAAATACATTATTTAAAAACCTCATTCCTTTGGGAAATACCTGTATTTATGTGTACCTTAAAAATTTTTTCATTTCCAGCATATGATTAATCTGCTGTTAGTCAAGAGTATACACATTCAAGTCTTCATCTTCCATAACAGGAAATCAACAGACAATAAATAGCATAAGCTTCTTATTTTTAAAAAATTTTTTAAAGATTTTATTTATTTGGAGAGAGAGAGAGAACGGGGGAAGGGCAGAGGGAGAATCTCAGGCAGACTCCATGCTGAGCACAGAGCCTGACACAGGGCTTGATCTCATGACCCTGAGATCGTGACCTGAGTGGAAATTAAGAGTCAGACGCTTAACCAACTGAGCCACCCAAGGGCTCCCAGAATAAGCTTTTTTTTATTTTTTAAGATTTTATTTATTTATTTGACAGAGAGAGACACAGCAAGAGAGGGAACACAAGCAGGGGGCGTGGGGGGGGGAAGCAGGCCTCCCACAGAGCAAGGAGCCCGATGCAGGGATCGACCTGAGCCAGAGGCAGATGCTTATCGACTGAGCCACCCAGTGTCCCCCAGAATAAGCTTCTTATTTGGAAATATGAAAGCATGGGTGCCTGGCTGGCTCAGTCAGAAAAGCATGTGACTCTTGATCTTAAGGTCATGAGGTCAAGCCCCATGTTGGGTGTAGAGATTACTTAAATAAGTAAAAATTAAAAAAAAAAAAAAGAAGAAAGCAAACAGCTGATGAACTGTTAAATTACTGAAAGTGGTAGCCTCTAGGAAGTAGAAACTGGAAGAGGAGAGACGAGGTAGATGAATGTTATTCTTTATAAGCCATTTAGTATTAGCGGACTCTTACAACTATATACATCTATTACTTCTTTTTTAAATGTTATGAATTTAAAATAAAAGATAACTACTTCACTTTCTATTCTTAGTAGTGCCAGAAATTAAGAAGCATCTAACACATACTAAAGTTACACATTATTCATGAAATCATCACTTTTTAGATGAGAGAGCAATATTAAAAACTACAGAGAATTTTGAAAATTAAAATTATTGTTCTTCAGCATACTTCCAAAAGTTAAAACAGGACATTCACTGTGTGATAACACATAATATATGATAACACAGAGCAATATTCTAAAAACCTTTGAAAATGCAGAAAATATCAGTGATTTCCTAAATCTCTTGACTTCCAAATTGTAATCTAATATTTTAGGATAGAGTCAGGCATAAAATAAACATTCAATAGATACTTTGGAGGGAAAAGAACAGTACCATAATTAACAGCATTAATTATAATAAATATAAATCCCATTTTTCTGAAGTTGATCCCAAGTTTTATTGTTAATATATTCCATTCTTCCCTATAGTACTAGAAGCAGAAGATCTATTTCAAAGAATCTTACTGTGTAAGGCAAGTACATCACACAGAAAAGTGATTCTCAAAGGAAGTAAGGGACGAGAGGCTGGGAGGATAGCTGAATCTCCTTGTTGTGGCAGCTGCAGGAGAATGGAGGAGGTACCTTTTTCCAACCAGCTACACTCCCTACTCCTAACCCCTTACTGGTTTATTTCAAGTTTTGAAGGCCTAATTGTTTAATATTCATTCATTCCACCTTTAGTTCTTTTTAGCACCTGTCACATGTTCAGACTCTTCTTATTTTACTGCAATAAACAGCAAAAGACAATTTTTTTAACAGTTTTACTGAGGTAAAATTTACATACTAAAGGGGCGCCTAGGTGGCTCAGTCGGTTAAGCGTCTGCCTTCAGCTCAGGTCATGATCCCAGGGTCCTGGGATGTGAGCCCCACATCAGGCTCCCTGTTCCACGGGAAGCCTGCTTCTCCCTCTCCCACTCCCCCTGCTTGTGTTCCTGCTCTCATTGTGTGTCTGTCAAATAAATAAAATCTTTAAAAAAGAATAATTTACATACTAAAAAATTCACCCATTTTAAGGGTATAGTTTAATGAGCTTCAGTAAATTTACACAGTTGCATAACCTTTACCACAATCCAATTTGGGGACACTTCTATCACCCCAAACGTTCCTGCATGCCCATTCGTAGTTAATCTCCATTCCCATCCCTCACTTACCATTGATCTGCTAATTTCTATAGTTTTGCCTTACTTATTTATTTATTTTTTAAATATTTTATTTATTTACTTACTTATTTATTTATTTAATTATTTGGCAGAGAGATACAGAGAGAACAAGTAGGCAGAGAGGCAGGCAGAGGGAGAGGGAGAAGCAGGCTCCCCGCTGAGCAGGGAGCCCAATGCGGGGCTCGATCCCAGGACCCTGGGATTATGACCTGAGCCGAAGGCAGCCGCTTAACCGACTGAGCCACCCAGGCGCCCCAGTTTTGCCTTTTTTAAAATAAATTTCACATAATGGAATTATACAATATGTACTGTTATGTATCTGACCTTATTTAATGTGTTTGTTGTTCATCCACTTTGTTATATGTATGAGTGGTTTGTTTATTTTTATTGCTGGAGAGTATTCCACTGCATGAACATACTACATTTTGCTTGTCCACTCATTCAGCAGCTTACGGATATTTTGTTTCCAGCTTTTGGTGGTCATGAATAATGCTATGACCATCCACATTCAAGTGTTCCTGTGAACATGTGGAATAGGGGGCCTTCATCCCACAGGACAGGACCTCATGCTTGCCACACTCTACCATTAACACCCAAGCTATTTACCAAAATGAAACACATCCTGGTACTTAATAAGTGAATATTAAATTCCTACCAATACTTAAATGTTTGTTTAAAGAATAAAAGAAACACGTTACTCGGCTATTCTAATAACAGGGGCTTCAACTTCAATTTTAAAAACACAAACATAACTTTGTCTCCAATAAGTATACCTGCCACAAATAAACTGACAATGAGAATAATGATATTAAACACCCCTAGATCAACTTCATACAAAGCAATCAATTGTGCCTAAGTCTCTCTAAAAGTCTTCTCAAGGGGCGCCTGGGTGGCTCAGTCATTAAGCGTCTGCCTTCGGTTCAGGTCAGGATCCCAGGGTCCTGGAATCGAGCCCCGCATCAGGCTCCCTGCTCCGCGGGAAGCCTGCTTCTCCCTCTCCCATGCCCCCTGCTTGTGTTCCCTCTCGCTGTGTCTCTCTCTGTCAAATAAATAAAATCTTAAATAAATAAATGTCTTCTAAAAAATATGGTCAACATTTCATTAAAAAGTACCTTCAGATGTACATGATCATGCTCAAAGTATTCAGCCATTCATTCAGTATTTAATGAGTACCTACACTAGGAACACAAATACTCTAAAATTACAAAGTTCCTGTCTTCTTATAGTTCACATTCCATCATCCACTTTTTGCCAATGAATAAAGAAATAAAGAAATAAGGCATGACTTATTACAACTATATAACATACACTATGGCATTTTAACCCTACATTGTTAGATTACCACCATGTAATTCTATTTAATTATTTATACATACTTAAAAATGTTTAAATTTTATACATTGTATATATATACATTGTATATATATACAATAGTAAATTTTAATAATAATATATATTTTATAAGTATATATTATATACTTAAATATATATTTTTATGTATATATAATACCTATATTATATATAATATATAATAAATTGTATACATTGTGTATATATATACCTTGTATACATACATATACCATATAAATTTTATATATTGTTTTGTTTCTTTAAATGGATTAAGTATGATATTTGTGCTAAATTCCATAAAAATATTAGAATTTGAGCTTTTAGGAACCTCCCTAATAAACAATGGTTCTATAGAAAAATGAGATTCAAATACTTCTTTTTGGCTTATAGTACTATTTCCAAGAAAGTAACAAGCCTTCCAGAGGACAAATGACTGAATAACATGTTAAAATGATAATATTAAGAACACCAAATGGTTTTAGAGCCAGGCTAGAAGTCTAAATTTTAAATTATAACTTCTGTGCATTGACTGTTACCAAAAAAGACTACAGAAACCAATCCTAGCAGATTCAGGATTAACAATAATATCTCATCCAGAGTTTTTGTGAAATCTGAAGATCACTTTTTTTCCTGTTATTCATATTGAAGATATATACTCCCACACAAAATTATGGTAATCAAAATTAAAAACCTCAAAATTTACATTTCCTCTAATACCAAGACAAACTTACTACATCTTACCCTCTAGTCTCTTATTACATAAAAACAAAGGTTCTTTACAGTTCCTCAAAGAGAATCCGAATTGTCCCTAATTAATCAAAATAAGAATAAAGGAAAATCAGTTGCTTTATCAAAATACATTGACTGATACTAAAATTACGTTCTTTGGGCGTCTGGGTGACTCAGTCGTTAAGCGTCTGCCTTCCACTCAGGTCATGATCCCAGGGTCCTAGGATTGAGTCCTGCACCGGGCTCCCTGCTCCGTGGGGAGCCCGCTTCTTCCTCTGCCTCTGTCTCTCATGAATAAATAAATAAATAAATAAATAAATAAATAAATAAATAAATAAATAAAATCTTTAAAAATAAATAAAATAAAATTATATTCTTCTATAATTTAAAAATGCCCATTTCAAATGGCTTCAAAGCTCTCATCATGTGGCCTCCACAAATGGTGTTTACATAGTGTTTTCAAAAGACTATCAAAAATATTTCCCATAATAAAGAAATGTAATGAAATAAATACCACACCGAAACCTTTTTATCCAATGTCATAAAACTAAATAAAAAGAAAACCCACAACACTTTTCCCCTGAAATGTATGTAGTAACATTAATAACAAAATTATCTACCAAACCAAATATATTCTCTTATAAGAAATTACTTAAATAAAACATAAGGAATTTCACTTATACTAAGTTATGGAATCCCTATATCTCCTTCAATGTATGTCAAAGTTAATGAATAAGTATATACTGTGAATCTATAACATTTCTACAATAACCTATTGTAATCTCTTCTGTGAATTTAAATAATTTAATCTGTATACTGTCATCTGACAAATATAGCCACGTTTATAACATCTTACTGACTTGTTTAATTTACCATTTCATTACACACATATTTTTCCAAATACACCATAAGCTCCTCTATGGTAGAGAAGCATGTTCTATGTACATAGTATAAGTTCGGTAAATTTGGTTACTAATTACCTTTAAGAAAGCAGTATCAATAACTAGTGAAAAAGGAAGCAAATTGAGGAAGCAAATTGCAAAAGTTGAAAAGCAATGGTGGGAAAGTATTAAAGCAGTAGATGCAAACCACACGTTTCAGACATTTGGCAGAGCAGAAAAGGAGAGTGCTAACACATAAATTTCAGGTTACAGTCACTAAGTCTTACTTTTTAAGTAAATTATTACGAAGGGCTGTTTGCTGATCCCAGAGAAACAAATCCCAGGGATTTGTCTTATCTCCTGGTTCTACCTGTGCAAGTTACCTTGCATGCCAGTCCAGTTTCCTCATCAAAAAAAAATAAGGAAAATATTTTCATTTTACCTCACAGAACTGTTCTGAAATTCAAATGAGGTAATAATATACATTAAAGGGCTTTACAGACAAGTAGTATGTTAAACGCAGAGGGTTACTATTATTATTATTATTATTATTATTATTATTGTTGTTGTTGTTGAAGACGGATCCTACCCTTTGACCCAACAATTTTAATTCTTGATGTTTATCCTAAGAATCTAGGTGGACAAACGTACAAAGGTTATCTGCAAAAAGATGTTCAGAGTAGCCCTGTTTTGAATGAAAAAAAATCTAAAAATAACTTAAATGTCATCAATGGATGACTGGCTTAACAAATTATGGTAAAACATGAAACAGAATATCATGCTATAATTTAATATGATTTAACAGATGTGTATGAACATGAAAAAAATGTTCAAGATAAGATAAAGCAAGAGGTTCAACTTTTGAGATGCCTTCCTTTATCTATCAAAATTAATCAGGTCCTCCCCATTACACTCCTCACAGGATCATCTATTTTTCCTATATTAAACTCATCATAGTTTGAAATAATATATTTATATGTTTACTTGACAACATGTGTTTCCTTCATCAAATGGTAATGAAGATGCTGTACACACATACACTCTCTCTCTCACACATACACACACCTACATACATACGCAGAGGGGAGAGAAAGCTGCCAGTATTTTAAAATGTAGGAAGCCAAAAAGAAAAATAAAAACAATCTAACAAAAAAATATGCATGCTTATATTACATCAGCACTATTGACCAAAAATGGGATCTGGAAATACATTTTGTCAAACGATACCATCAAAGCTCTTTGATTAGATTAGTATCTTCAAAACTGTCTTCACTTAAGAAGTGACAAGAATCATGCTATGTCCAAAAGAATGCAATGCTGTTTCCTTTGCAAGGAGAAATCTAGAAGAAAAAGCTTTCTTCGGGTCAACAGTCTCATCTGGTTAGAATGATGCACATTCTGCTGAAAATCCAGCTTGATATTAAATCAACCACCACCTATAGTTAGTTATCTCTTACCATCTCTAAGCCACATGAGTTTTAATCATAAAATGAGTGATAATATCTTACCTTCATAAAGCAGAGAACTATACCGAATGAAATCTTGAATTCCCTTTTTATAATTTGTGATCTTCCACACCATGTATTCAATATCTGGAAAAAGGCCGCTAATCAAATAGGAACAGAAGCAGCTATCCTACTGACTTACAAGGCATGATCATCAAGTCTCCTTGAAACAATACTTCCATAAGGGAATGTGTCCTTTAGAAACTCCAACAGCAAACGTATGCTTCAATGAAGCATTTAATGGAAAGTCTGAGTTTGTTTACAGTGAGGTACATAAATAATTCTTGATAATTTTTCATTTAAACTCAGTTTTAGGGGAAGACAGAATATCACAGAAAATATCACACAGGAGGTGTTAATCACTCAACATTTGGAAAATACTGAAGAACAATACTAACATCACAAAGAGTTTAACTGCTACTAATCTCTACTTTTGTCCTGATACTCTGAGTTATCTATTCGATAGAGACTCAGGAACAATTTCTTGATATAGAAAATTTGAAAAGCATAGAATAGTAAAAAGAAATTTCACAATAAAAATAAGGTTTCATTCAACTATTCAGTGAACAACGAGGTACATATTTAAGAATAAAAATAGAAAATATAACAAATTTGAAATTACTTCTACTGGTAAAAGGATAGTTTCTTAAAAAAAGAATTCACCGGGGCGCCTGGGTGGCTCAGCCAGTTAAGCGGCTGCCTTCGGCTCAGGTCATGATCCCAGGGTCCTGGGATTGAGTCCTGCCATCAGGCTCCCTGCTGAGCAGGGAGCCTGCTTCTCCCTCTCCCTCTGCCTGCCTCTCTGCCTACTTGTTCTCTCTCTCTGTCAAATAAATAAATAAAATCTGTAAAAAAAAAAAAAAAATTCACCACTACTTCCCCCAAAAACCTAATAATCCATGAAGAAGACAACCAAAAAGTCTTTAAAGCTGAAAATATAACAATACAATCATTCCCTTTAAGACTAAAACATTTCATAATTCTGTAGTTTAAGAAAAGTTAAAACAGGGCGCCTGGGTGGCTCAGTCGTTGAGCATCTGCCTTCAGCTCAGGTCGTGATCCCAGGGTCCTGGGATCAAGCCCCACATCGGGCTCCCTGCTCGGCGGGAAGCCTGCTTCTCCCTCTCCCACTCCCCCTGCTTGTGTTCCCTCTCTCGCTGTGTCTCTCTCTGTCAAATGAATAAATAAAATCTTAAAAAAAAAAAAGAAAAATTAAAATAAAGCCTTATAAGCAAAAGGAAAGCTGTTCTGTTTTCTAATGTCCTCAATCCTAACAAGTGGAATTGAAATGTGGCTGGTCTTGTGAGATTCTTTAATATCCAAAGGATACCAAATAGAATAAATTTTTCATCAACTTAAAAATCAAACATAAATTGGTACTTACCATGACTTTCTACATCAGCTTAAAACAATGCAATTACTATGTGTCATAGGCTCATACCAACATTTATTGCCAATATTTGACAGACATATGGTTCTTGCGGGTACATTTATGATTTTATTTTCACGACAGGATGACAATGAGTGTTCTTTAAAATTAATTGCAACATTCTATAGTCTACTATAATACACTTATATATTATACTATAGTATACTATAATATACATTTAAGAGAAGTTGGAGATTTTTATTCTTCAAATACTACATATTATCTTCCTTTCCAAATATATTATCGTTAACATCCTCCAGAATACAATGTAATCAGAGTTTGCCAAAGCAGGAGTTGTATCATTTCTCCTTCCAGACTTTAATATGGTACTCAGCACAAAAGAGAAATTCAGTTTCACAGAGGGCAGTCTACCTGGAGTTTGAAAACCTTCCATTTTTTAAGAAACACCTACTATGTACAAGGCATTGTGATAGATACTGGGGTAAATCCATAAGCAGAAGAGATTCAATTTCTGCCTTCATGGAGTTTTTAGTCCAATGAATGAGACATGAATTTATCAATCAGAGAACTGTATTTCTACAAACTATAATCACCACCATGAGGAAAAGTAGGAGTGCCATCATGTGAACACCTGATCTACTTTGGCTCATGAGAAACGGCTTCCCTGAAGAAGTTATGATTGAGTTGAAATAAGAGTGTTATTAGATAGAGACAACTTGGCAAAAGGGGAAAGAACAGAATATGTGCAAAGACCTTGAAGTAGGAGGAAACATGGGGTATTGAAGGAATTCAAAGAAAGCTAGCCAATATAATTCATCAGAATTGTATATGGAGCACGAGTGGTTACATGGATACCAGTTAGGTTACAATCGTTCTCCAGGTGAGAGATAGATGGTATCTCATTAGGAGGGAAGTAATGAAGATAAGGGAAAAGAAGGCAGATTCAAGAGATACTTAGGAAAAAATCAGTGTTACAATGAAGCCAGGTAGAGTAGCATTAGTAGAGTTTTAAAGATGACAGATCTTTAAATTTTTCAGTTGTGAGACCAAACAGTAAAAAGCTGGGAATCTGAGCTTATGTGATGCTCTTCAATGAGCCAGATAGCAATTGCAGCCAGGTTTTCTAATAGCAGTAGCATCTTAGGAAGGGTGATTTTAGGAAATGTGCCAGAAGGTCATGACCAAGACTACAGTAAAGTCAACCATGTATTTAAAAAATAATTACATATTATAGGTCCCACTTCTGAATTGTCAGTTAGAAGGACATCAAATGATAAAATTACTGGGATTTTCAAGGTACATGTTTGTAATATCACATTATATCACTTATTTTTTTTCTCTCCTTTGTACTTATATGAAAATAAGATTTCAAGAGTTATATCAGGGAGATCATATTATACCTGATAATATCAGGGGGAAAAAGCCAACCAACATTATATTTGAAAGATGCTACAATGTCAGGGAAACAAATATCACCTTATGACAAACAAGATATCAACATCCAAGATGCATAATAGTAACAGCAACTTCCACACAAGTAGCTTTTTGATCAGGAAAATAAGACAGATATCCTCATAACTCTATTCCTTTCCTTGTTTCAGATGACTAATAAATGGAAAATTTTTACAAGTCTTCTTTCTGCTTTATGTAACCAATATAATAAAATTTCTACTAAATCCAGTAATAGGCCTAAAGTTAACAGATGTCCATAAGGTCTCCTTCAAATGTACTAACAACCCCATTTCCCACATACCCCAGCATCGGAAATTGATCCTTGGCTCCTCTATTCCATGAAGCAGAAGTTTTAAACAAATGGTAAGGAAAAATAATTTCTAGTGTTTGACTTTAACATACTAGTTCTCATCTATAGGCCCCAGTCTAAACCCCACACATGGGTGGACCTTAATATATTCTAAAATCTATTTCTTGCTCTCTCTTTTTCTTTCCTTCTTACTACTTATATTCCTCTGAAAAATTATCTTCCTTAGTCTTGGGTGGTCCAATGTATACATAATTATTTTCCCATGGATACTATAAGAACATGGCATGCCTGTAGTTTTACAGATTTTCTGATGTGCTGTGCTAAAACATACAGTAATTAGCACTGTGGTCCCACACACAATAGTAGAATCCTAACAGGAACACTACCATGAAACAGAAACACCACTTAGTCAAAACCCCAAGCTGAACAAAGTATAAGTCAATAGATGACAAAGATTTACTAAAGACCTGTAACATAACTGGTAAAATCTAGAAATGTGTATCTTATTTATGCATCCATAATCCTTGAATTGTCAGTAACAATGTCACATCTGCAATGATGGAGTGGTATACTGAATAACTAATATTGTAACTGATCTCTAGAACTGTCAATAAATCAATGTCATAGAACTTCAGAGGAAAAAGGGACCTTGGTAAATATGTAGTCCTTCCCTTCATTTTACAGATGAGAAGAGGGACGAAGAAAAAATGTAATAAGATCATTTACGTGATGTCTACAAAATAAGAAAGACTCAGTAAATACTTGTAGCATGACAAAACCCAGGTCTGGTTTCTTATGTGATACTCTTTGCATGTCTCTAAATTAAAAAACAAAAACAAAAAAAACCTTTTTTAATCTACACATGGATTGAAAAACCCATGAATTTGAATTCTTGAAATATAGATCCTAGTTGCTGACACTGAACCAGAGAAACTGTGAAGAACAAAAAAATTCATAATGCTGCATATCATATTACATATTTTCATCCCAAAACTCTCATACCATAAAAAACCCTCTAGACCAACTGACACACAAACATAAATACAGCATATTAAGCTTATAGCTAACTATTTTTATAATTTTAAAAGTTAAGTTTAAAAAACACAGAATAGGGGTGCCTGGGTGGCTCAGTCGTTAAGTGTCTGCCTTCAGCTCAGGTCATGATCCCAGGGTCCTGGGATCGAGCCCCGCATTGGGCTCCATGCTCAGCAGGGAACCTGCTTCTCCCTCTCCCTCTGCCTGCCTGTCTGCCTACTTGTGATCTCTCTGTCAAATAAATAAATAAAATCTTTAAAAAAAAAAAACCAAACACAGAATAGTCCTAATGAAGAAGCCAAAAAAGGAAACATACAGCTTTAAAGATTAGTCAAAGGGGGAAGGGTGAATCCTAGTTTTGCCTCAGCAATGTCAAAAATGCAGAGTGGGAAGATCCATACTTTTGAGCTCTAATTACTATCTGTAGGAGCCTCAAATTTCCTGCATCTATTAGTAAGAGCCCCTATTCCTGCTCTCTCCCCAGTCTACTTCCCCAAGTGACTACCCAACTACCTGTCTGGAGTTCCCCAAACTCTTCAGGCAACCTTAGTTACCCAGAGATTGCTCTGTGCTTCTCCAAAATAAATGCTTACATTCTCTAGACAAAGCTTTGGGGATCAGAAAAAAAGGTCTCACTTAATTCCTCTTGTCAATGGAAAAAACAGCATCTGTTGATTTAAAGATGGCCTTTTGAAAAGTTCCTATGAGCTGAATCCTTAGAATTCACTGACCCAGCCAGGCACTACCAAAAGTTTTCAAAAAATGGAAGTCAACTGTGTCTGAGTACATCCAGACAAGCATTTTCTAGGGATCTCTTTGGACTGAAAAATAAGCATCTTCTTTCTCTGTTGTTGTTGTTGTTGTTTTTCCTTTAAAAGCTCCCTTACCAACTCAATCTTATCAAGTAAGAGATACAACTTTCATAGCATGGTCTTCCCTTTCACCCTTAAACAACAAATAGACCTTGCCCACTAACTTCCTACTCTAATCAAATACTTTTATTCCTTTAACAGAACCCTTGATTCTGCCTTATATACTGCCTGAGCTATTTCTGGTTTTTAAAAATTCTTCTTGGATTGTCCAAGTTTAAAGCTGGCCCAAGATTACTTTTAGCATGTGGCTGCATGCATGGACACATGCTGTCAAGTCTCAATTTACTGTCCCTCTCAGTCACAGATCTCCCCACTTAATAAACCCAGCAAGAACTCTTTGGTTGTCTTTTGGATTCTACTCCTTCCCTTCCACACAAAGTCGGGTTATGATATCTAGACTTTATTACTTTAAAAGGGCCAAAGCTCCGGGGATGGTGGTAAGGGAACTCATTTGGCTAGTCAGTGTTGCTCCAGACTTGGTATTAGAGAACTGAGGTGAGTAGGGCTTGCACTTTTGCCTGAGTGTGTGCTCCCTCCCTCCAGCTGCCCTTTCTAAACCTCCCAGCTTACTACCTGTTGGCAGTGCTGGTGTTGCTGCTCCCGTTGCTGTGTTTCTGTGCTCGGCTCAATCTCCTTGGGGGCTTTGAATGCTGCAGCCCGGGGCTCGGCATGGAGGGGAACGTGGAGGCATAGCCATGTTCACACTCTAAAGAGACAGCAAAAAAAAAAAAAAAAAGAGAGAGAGAGAGAGAAACATGATAACAGGAATGTACCCAAATCCATGGATCCACAGATCTAAAGTCCCTGCAGTAAAATGTTGCTGAAAACAGCAGAAGAAAAGGAGGTAATATTTTCCCACTTTTTGCTTGGGAAGATAAAATTCTCCTTACCAGGACATCGATTCTGTAACATTATATACAGACCCAACCCATCACCTGAGAGGGGTACAGATACTTCTTCTAAACCAAGTAATTTCTCCATCCTCTCCAAAATCCTTTTCTCCAAGAATTCTTGACTGAAACACGCTGATTTCTAAGACTAGCCCCCATCCACCTTAATTATTTCACCCGCCTCGAAATCCCCCTTTAACTCTCTCCATTCTAGGTCTCTCCCTAAGCGTTCCATTTTCACGTATTTCAAACCATTCAATCGCCTCATCTCGGAGGACATGTTCCCCCCGACACCTTAATTTCCAGAGTTCCTACTCTTCACTCCCCAGTCTCTTTACCTCTCTTCTAGTCTCGGTCCCTAAATGGGGTCCCGTCTCCTCCCACCTCAGTTTCTCAGAGGTCCCTTCCCCACAGGTGTGCACCCTCCTCCCCACGGGCTCCTCGGCAGGCATTCCCTTCCTCGGCCGCCAGCCTCGCCTCCTCCACCCCTACCTGCGCCGCCGCCTACCCCCTTCCTTCAGTTCTTTCTTCCCTCTTCCCTCCCAAGTCCTCGGGCTGGCGCCCACCCGCAACACACTCCCTCCCTCTGCTCTGGCCCACCTCCCCTCTGCCCCCAGATCCTCGTCCTCCCCGCACACACAGGCCCGCGCGGCCCCTCCCGCACCCCTCCCCTCGCAGGCTCCGGGTGCCCACCATCACCCGCACCCCTCCCCACCCGCTCTCCCCTCCCCACGCGCACCCCTCCTCACACCCCCCCTTACCACGCACCTCTCCTCACACGCACCCCCGCCTCCCCGCATCCCTCCTCACCCACGCACCTGTCGCCAGCGCACCGCTCCTCACACACGCACCCTCCCTCCCCTCACACACCCCTTCCCTCACACACGCGCTCCTCACTCACACTCCTCATGCACGCACCTCTTTACACACGCACTCCTCACGCACGAGCCCTGCCTCCCCTGCTCACGCACGTACCCCGCTCCTCACACCCGCACCCTCCCTCCCCTCACACATCGCACCGCATTCCCCGCGCGGAGGAGTGCGCGGGCTTGGGTGGTGGCGGAGGCGGGGGCGCCCAGCCGTTACCTCGGTCTCGGCGCTCCAAAAACTCGGCCGCCTCAAGCAGGCGCTGCACGTTGATCATCCGCACCCTCTCCATGGGCACCGCTGGTGGCGACCGGGGCCGCTCCGCGCTCCCTTCCCCGGCCGACAGGAGGCGCCGCAGGCGGCTACAGGCCGGCGCCGCCCCGGGACATGTGCGGCGGGCGGGCGGGCCAGCCCGGCCGCGGCTCGGCGCGCTCTCCGCCGCCCCTTGCCGCCCCCGCCGCGCCCGCCGCGCCCGCCGCGCCCGCCGCCGCCGGCAAGCCCGCGCGCGGTTTGTTTACCTCTCCGCGCAAGCACGGGGGAGGGGCGGGCGCAGCACCGAGACCCGCCCCGTCCCGCCCCTTCCTCTGCCTCCTGGGAAATGTAGTCCCGCCCCCTCCCACTGTACACCGGGAGTGGTAGTACACATACCACCTCAGTGCGCCTGCGCTTTACCGAATTCCGCAATGGCAGCTGGGAAATGTAGTCCCGTTCGACTTCGGTCTTTAGGGTATAAAGACTAAGAAGTTATCTGGGCTTTACTTCTGGGAAGGAAGAATTTGAGCCAGTTATCGGGAAGCTCTTTTCTCAGCGACTTCCGGCGGGTGCCCAGGACCTGGAGCATTCATTATCTGAAGTGCCATGTTCTAGTCCTCTATCTACTACCACTTTTTCATGTAACTTCCATGCCTCAGTTTCCCCATCGCAAAACGTACTGTTCGGCTGGCGCACACACAAGCATTTGAAAAGCCAAGATCACTGTTCAGAAACAGGGGATGATCCCATCCGTACCACAGAAAGTTTCCATGAGGCCCTTCTTCCACCTTGGTTTCCACATAGAGGTAGTTCTGTATTTCGTGCGTTTTTTTTTTTTAAAACTTATTTTGCTCCAGCCCCTCGCTAGTGACTTTAGAGGCTAGAAATCCTCTCTGGTGTTGCCAGTGAAGGACATAATTCAGTGGATAAGTGATTTGGGGCTGAAGTCCCAAAGGGTTCACTTTAAATCCTGACTCTGCTAGTTACACTACCTGTCTGGACTCTTCAGACCTCATTTTCCTCATGTATAAAATAGATACAGTTACTCCATTTATCCAAACATTGAGGGCCTGCCATGTGCCAGGCACTGTACTAGACATAATGTGTACAGTAATGAGAGAAACAGACATGGACTCTACTCTCAAGGAGTCTATAGTCAGTAGGGCTTATTGTGAAGATTAAACGAAAAAATTCCAGCACTTAGTACATGCCACTCAGTTAATGGAAGCTATGATGATTGTTTCCTCTCTTGTTCTCCTCCATAGAGAGGGAACTGAAAGCAGGGGCTAAAGAGAGCAGGGACCACATTAAAGAATTGCCAATGGCTGCCCTCTCTTCCGTTCTCATTCCAAGTCCTCCATCTAACAAGCCCTCAAAGTCTAGACCAGAGTTTCTCAACCTCTGCATTACTGACATTTCGGGCAAATAATTCAGGAGGGGAGGGGGCAGACTTGTGCTTTGGTGTGTGTGTGGGGGGGGCAGACTTGTGCTTTGTGGGATGTTCAGCAGCATTCCTGGCCTCTACCCACTAGATGCCAGTAGCACACTACCAACCAAAAAGGTCTCCAAACATTGCCAAATGTCTGCTGGGGCACAAAAATCACTCCCAGTTGAGAACCATTGGTCTAGGGAGAGGAAGGGCAAGAGGGTCATAACTGTTGAATGCTCTAGGAGCAAGCTGGGAATTGTATAAACAGCCATAACTTTTTCCCACCCTGATTATTTTAACCTGCTGGTGGACATCCAAAATAACAGGAAGCTCTTGGTGAGGGGAGAATTTCCCCTTCCCTGTGGTCATTCCAGTGGCTACTGCAGAAAATATCATCTCAGAATGAAAATCTTACTCTCAAAAATGTCATGAGATTCATGCTGCATTTTAATGCTCTCTCTCTCTCTCTTCCTCTTCTTTTTTTTTTTTCAAAGTGAACAAGATTTCCAATGAGGTCAAAAGCTGCAAAATTATGCCAGCCCTTTTAAATATTACACTTGGCACCACATTTAAGAACCAAATAGATGTTCCATCAAATGCAGGGAGACCCAAAATGAGAGGTGTTCCCACGCTGTTCACAGGAGAGTTTATTTCTCTTGTAAAGACTTTGAAATAGGGACTTGATTTTTTCTGTTGTCACTTCAGATCTGGGCTTTCCCATTAGGTATTGGTAACAACCACTCTCGACAAGGGACATGTTGGGTAAAGGGAAGAATGGAATTATTTAAAAGAAAATAGCTATTCACTAAGATCTGTTAGTTAAGTGCAGAAATTATTAGGTTCAAAGTTAGTTTCTACCACTTGTAGACGCCTTGCTTTAGATCCCAAATTGCTAAAGGGTTACTGCAGGAATTTAAAAGAGGTAAATTCATGACAAATAAAAGTCTCCCCAATGGGAGATAAACCATGTGACATGCAATAAAAAAAATGTACCAACTGAAAATACACAGGGGTTTAGATCCATAGATCATAAGTCCTAGCAGTTATTAAGAGAAAGCAGGATGCTCGGTGCATGTGCCTGACCTTTCACAGTTGACCTCCAGATGAATTAACCAGCCCTTCTTTTACAGTCATGGCCAAGAGGGAGAGGAGGAAATGGAAAGTAGGGCAAGAGTCACCAAAAAGGCCACCTGCATATGTTGAAGAATAGCAGAGTTGATGGTGATGGAGGGCAGTAGGCAGTGTTAAGGGCAGATTTATGTACAGCAATAGTCAGTCTTTTCTAATAGCAACTGAAGGTGCCATTTCCTTTTCCCTGCTCTGGCCGACTCCTAGAGTTCTTGCTTTGACATTGGTCACAAAGGCCTCTCGTAGCACAAAGCTTGGGGCTCTAGCCTCAGGAAAGGAATGTGCTTCACAAACCATCCCTCAGCACCAGTCCCAGGCTGGAGGAACCTAGAAGCAGCTGTGGCCTTTCTTTTGCTCAAATGAATCAAGTTTGCCCTATAAATGCAGATGGGGAAACTGAGAAGAAGCAAGGCTTCCAAAGTCTTCCGACCAAAGAAACTGGAATCTTACCCGCAGTCTCCGGTTCTGTCCTCTCCCTAAAGTATCTCTCTCAGGGGAGCCTCATTTGAAGATGGTAAAAAGTCCTCCTGAATGCCCCAGGCCTCTAACTAAGACAGCCCAGAAGGGGACGAGCTGCCCTCTGGAGCAAGCAGGCAAAGCTCTCCATTCTTAGGGGTCCTTTCTGTCACAGTTTACTCGATGCAAATTTCCAAACGACTTATTGCAGATTCATGAACAATGGAGGAGACTGGTTTGTATTACATCTTTTCTGCAGACAGGAGAGATGGAGAGAGGGGAAGGGACCCTGAGGTTAAGTTACAAGGCCAAAGTCACTGTATTGGTAATACCTGGTGCTTAAGAGAACTTCCCTGAAAGTGCAAAACGCTTGCTGTACAGGGGCACTGTTTTCTGCCATTATCTTTAAGGATGGGGGTTTTCAAGTAATGAAGGCTGAAGATGAAGGAAGGGTGAGTCCTGAGCTCCTAAATGAGAACCTTCACAGTTATACGTCTTTCCATCCTCCACCCCAAAATGACAAGGGCAGCTTCCTTCCCACCTCTGCCCTCAGGGCCCCCAAAACGTGAAGAGCAGCAGAAAACCTTTCCTCCTGCCCAGTGAGTCAGCCTTGCCTAACTTCATGCGTAAGCTCTCCTCAAGTCAGCGGCAGCTCAGAGCTGCGGGTCTGCGTGCAGCCGAGATAAATTTGGGTCTAGAAAGGATGACGTAATGCTAAACCCGAGAGGTAGCTGCCGCCTCCCCAGGCTCCAGTCGCCAGGGCTGCGGGCTGACATCCCCAACACACGGAAAAGCACCGAGCACCCAGGTGCCCGAGCTGGGGGAGACAGAGAGAGAAAGGGCGAGGAGGCGGGAGGAAACGGCAGGGGGAGGCAGTGTTCGTCTGAGATCGCTGAATCTGAAGTTTGTTGTTTTTTAACTTCAGTTTTCTGGTGAGATCAGGCCACTGGCAGAGGCTCAAACAGCTGCACTTGACTTCCATCCTGGCCTATCTCTTCTCCCTTAGAAAAGGGCTTCTTACAATTTTATTAAATGGCCCTTATTACAGCAGCCTATTCCGGGGATTATAATGGATGTGTTAATTTCTCGAATGTCCTGTCGCTTCTTTTTTGCATTAACTTGGATCCAAGAAGAAATCTGCATTGCAGGACTCAGTTAACATGCACATCTAAGACATTTGCTGCCCATGGAGCATCCATTCCACTTGGGGGTACAACTGAGAAGGTGTTCTGGATTTTGGAAAAGGACTTTGCTAGGGACATGCCAAGTTAATGCCCCCCCCCCGGCCCCCCACCAAATAACATTTCATGGTTAATCTCATAGAAGTTTATATCATTAAGCTTATTCCTCAATCCAGTCTCCCATTTTCCATTTTTCAGATGAGAAAACTGAGAGCCAGAGAGGTATGGTAACTGACCGAAAGGCCACACAGCTGCTATCTATCAAACCCCCGAAGCAAGGATTAGAATTCAGGCCCACAGACTCTCATCCTGTGCTCTCTACCCATTTCCATAATTCTTCTTCTGGTTGATTGGTGTTCTTATAAATAAATAAACAAACAAACAAATAAATAAATTAGAAAAACTGATTTTTTAAATTCGTGGAGTCCCAATCCTTTAAATATCAGGTTACATTCCAAAGGGATCCAAAGACTGCTTTTGTTTTCTGTTTAAGGTTCATTCTTCTCTAAGGAAAGGGTGGCCTTGGAATCAACTCCCTTGCTGGTGATGACAAGCCGGGGGCCTAACCTCATTACACCAGTTTAATGAAAAGACTACCACAGGTAAATAATCTTTATTGTATGGAAATGGTTTCCTTCATCAGGAATGCCTCCTGAATACTTTTTTCAAATGACATTTCATCATTTGTTGCTCTAGTCCCTTATTATTCTCCTTTAATTTGTGGTTATAATCATTTATACTGGTAGATTTCTTGACTTTCAGCCATCCTTGGCATATAGCCCACTCAGCCATGGTATGTTATTCTTTTGAAACATCGCTCATTTCATGAATTAATATTTTCCTCAGAATGTTTGCATCTATATTCAAAAGCAAGAATATACTCTGTATATCTTTTGTTGCATGTATCAGGTTTTGGATGCAATGATCTGTTCTTTCAAAGGTAGATGCAACTTGATTTTAAAACCTTAAAAAAAAAAAAAAAGATTGCCAGAGGCCTTCCCTGCTGCTAAGAGGATGCCCCACATTCTTGCCACAGCCCTGGGTAACCCTCCCTCCCCTGCCAGGAGCCTGGCTAGAGCTGCCCTGCCCCCACCAACTGGCATCAACCCTCCCTTCCAGACAGCAGAAACTTGTGGAGGTCACTCTTAGGCTCAGCCAGGCCCTGTACACTATTAAGCCACACACCCAGCCTGCTGCCTTGGGGCTGAGTTCTCCGCCTCAGGTGCACCATTTAGAATAAAGACACCAGGCCCTTCCTTGGCTCCTCAAGGACAAGCCTGATCTCTCCATCTCTTCCAGCCCCGGCATTCTGATTCTAGGATTCTGGGATTCCCCAGAGAGCTTAGAACAATATGCCTCCATTTGTGTACTAGGTTCCACATAATGAGAGCCAACTATGTACACGGTGCTCATCATACAGTCAATTCATGGACTCCTCAGCACACCTCTGAGATTCCCTGGTTCACACATGAGGCCCAGAAAGGTTAAGAGATTTGCCCAGTGTCACATAGGTAAATGACCAGATTCAAACTTAGATTTTCTAATTCTGGGACCCCACAGCATACATCAAGGTATGTTTAATCAGATCAGCCAAACAAAACTGGTTAGAGCAATGGTCTCAACCAGGGGTAATGCCAACCCCTGAGAGGCTTTGGAAATAAGTAGGAGTGTCTTTCTTGAGTGTCACAATGACTGGGGGGTTCTGCTGTCATTTAGTGAGTAGGAACCAAGAATGTTACATCCTGCAGTATTCTGGACTAATCTGCACAAGAAGAACTGTCTCACCGGTAGCTCCCTTGTTGAGAAACAATAGGTCAGAATGTTAAAGAGAGAAAACTCATCATTCATTCAACAGATATTCCTTAAGCATCTTGAGCACTAAGCTAGATGCTGAAGATAGAAAAATGAATGAAACTACTTAATGAACCTGGGGCTCAGGGTGCTTGTAGTCTAGCCTGACACACTGAGGACGAGCAAGCAAAATCAGAGTAAATTGTGATAGGTGGCATAAAGGATAAATAATAAATGCGGGGTGGCTTCGGGTGGATAGGAGGACCAGGGCAATCACAGGGGCTGTCCAGGCCGGCCTCTCAAACTTTAATGAGCACACAAATCCACCTGGAAATTGTGATAAAATACAGATTCAGATTCAGCAGGTCTGGGGCGGGGCCTGAGAGTCCCCTTTCTGACAAGCTCCCAGCAGATGCCAAGGCTGCCCATCTTAGGACCACACTCACTCTCAACAGTAAGGCTGAGATAGGAAAGAAAGGATCGAAAGGTTTGAAACAAGTACGTGACATGAACCCAGTTATATTTAAGATCACTCTCGTTTCCTCGATCTCCACTGAGGAGGAGAAGAGGATGGACCTACGCCGCTTGACCGGAACCAGCTGGCCCACACCATCACGGTGGCAGCCAGGGTCTACAGCTCATCTCTGCAGCTCACACGTGCTTCTCCCCTCTGGCTTCTCTGGCAGAAGCCATTGGCTCCAAGCAGGGCCAGACCAGCTGCCCCACAATCTCGAACGCCTTCAGGAAACCTAGCACAGCCTGGTAGGGTGTGGATTCACAGCCCTGACATCCTAGTGTGCAGAGCCACAGGAGCCCTACTGGTTGGGTGAGTTCCCCAGGGGCTGCTGGGCAACGTAGGACTGACTGCACATGCAGGGAGCAACACCCTAGACCAGTGTCCTTCAGAAAAAGGGCCCTCATCTGACGTTAGTGTCAATAGCCAAAGAGCCCTGGAAGCTTTGGGCTGCCTTCTCTCTGCCCTAGGATGAGTGGGAAGTGAAGGAAGTCACTCCAGGGAGGCATCCCCCAGGGGACCCTCAGCTTGGACTTCAAACATTCCAGATTCCAGCCCTTTCCTCTTGCCCCTGAGGCCTAACTTCTCATAAGAAGAAAGAAAAACCTAGGTTTGAGTTTCAGCTCCACTCTATGTTAGCATGTGGCCTTGGGGAACTTAGCCTTGCTAAGGCTAAGGCTTTCCTCATTTACGAATGAGGATAATTCTAGCACCCTCCGATTGTGTGGTTGTGAGGATTTAATACAGAGCACTTAGCATTGTGCTGGTACATAGTAACTGCTCAGTAAAGGGGGCCATTATTGCTATGCCTTTGGAAAACAGAGACAACATTGCACTTGTCAGCAGTCCCCTTGGGGACAGCTTATCAGACTCCTAGGAGACAGGCAAGAATTATTTATTGGTCTCTATTTGTCTATCATTTGTACTGGAATATGAGCTGGAACTGGAGACCATACCGCCTGCACTTTGAAAGCACCAAGCACAGGGCTTGGCTCCTGGCAGGTTTTAGACATTATCTGTTGAATTGAGCTAAATTTTACAGCTGGTGAAAAGAATTAAAGAAAGTTGTATGCAAGGCATTCAGAGTCTTAGGAGTCAAGAAAGATGGCATGGGAGGTCAGGTGTGGTAGAGGAAGAGGGAGATTAACACAGGGATGCCATAAGGCAGTTCTGGGCCCCTGCAGAAAGAAAAACAGAGGACGCCCAAGCTCCCACCTGCCACCTATGGCCACAAGCACAGCAGCCCTGGGCATGCCCTCCATTTTAATACAACAGTATTAAATGCAACTGCTGTATTTAATACAACAGTATTAAAATTGTCCCAAATCATCTTTATTCAAGTATTATTGCTAATGGCCATAAAGACACAAGAGTAAAGTATCTCAAATAGTAGGCAATCCAAATCCCTTTTTATTGGCTTTAGTTTGAATTTCCCAATCTCCCCCAGGACACTATGTTTATCTTTCTAATTTTGCTGTGTTTAAATTTCCTTAGCAGATGCTGGAGTTGGATATAAGAGGTATGTGGCCAAGGGCATGTTGTATGGGAGAGTGGGCTTGGTAGGAATACTGGTATGGACAATCCTCCAAGTACAGAATGCCCCAATCTATAAAGAGCTGAGAGTGGAATGTGTATATTTACAAGGCTGCTTATAAGGGTACTTAGTTTCCTAAGCTCAGGCAGGAAAAAAAAAAAAGTCAGATCTGTAAAAATTACAAAGACAAACACAAAACATAAAAGATTTTAAACACAGGGTGGGGGTAGCTCACCCAGCCCAGAAGGTGCAGGGAGGAGAGGGACTATTCCTTTAGGAAGCCTAAGATAAATTTTTGTCCCATCTGTAATGATGGCTAGAACCAAAGACACCAAGTCCAAGTCAGATGCAATTCTACATCGTTGGGGTTCACGTTAAGACAAGTGAACTTCTAAAACCTGGCACTAGAATAAACACTCCGGGCATGAGGGCAGGGACTGTAGCTCCAGGACTAGCAAAGTGCCTGACATAAAGCAGCAGTATGTGCTCCTTACATATCGGTTTGAATGAACCAATGAATGAATGAAGAAATTCACAGAACAAATTTAGGGAGAATTCCTGACAAGCAACATAGTTCCACAGATTATAAAAGGATATGCCACGAGGGCCTCTTAAAGAGAGAATCTCCAATCTAAATTTTTTTTGAAAAGGATCCTATTTACATATATTTCCTGGAGATTTATTGCTCAAAGCAAGGGTCACCTGAACTTTCAAAATGTTTCACAAGCAAGGGGCCTAACACAACTCAGCCAAGATGAGGAAGTAAAGAAGTCTCAAGCTCTGGAGGATGGCGGCAAATTCCCATTATTTTTGGCCAGAGAGATCAAGTCAGCTGTTGACAGCTTTGACACCTCCAGCCAGGCCACTCAGGGACAATGATATCAGAGACAATTACTTCCCCTTAGTAGCAGAAGAGCCAGAGAGCAGGTGTCTGTCCCTGTGGAATTGAAGCCTCTCTCCAGTGCGAGCCCAGAGCTCCCCCCACCACTCCCAGAGGAGGCCCCTCTGGGAAGACTTGTATTTCTCCTCCTCAGATAAGGCTTGGGTAGCCATCCTGTCACTGTCACTGCCTTTGGGTTCCTCCTACCTCCCCCAGCCCCAGTGTAAAAGAAAATATTTTTTTTTTCTAAGTGGGAAATTCACATTAGCTTCATTTTGAAAGACTATTGAGAATGTTGCAATGACCTTTGCAATAACTGGACACACCCTAGGATCAGTAAACCAGGTTTGAGAATTGCTGACTTTATAAGCACCTGACCTGTAAAACAAAAGCCCAATTTGGGGCTCTGCTTGTAATCCAGTCTCACACCAGGCGAGAGGCCCAGAAGAGTCTGGTTCTGCCTCTGCTGTGTCATCTTGGGCAAGCCACTGTCCCTTTCTGGGCCTCAGCCTCCCCATCTATACAGTGAAGGTGATGGATGCTCTGTGACCTCTGCGGCTCCTTCTAGCCCTGACACTCTGTCTTGCCACCTGCCTCCTTTAAAAACAAAACCTAAAATGGAGTGGAAGAATGGGAAAGTCAAGAGAATGGTTCAGAAGGCGAGACTCTAATACGTGCCCCCCCCCCCGCCCCCCGCTGATTTCTGCCTGCTGAATATTGCTTTCTTCGTTCTGCAAGAAGATTCCCATTTCTTGCTGGGTTGTTGCTTTTTTACTCCTTTTTCTCCTCCTTCTCTCTCTCTCCCTCTTTTAACTCAAAAGCCACAAAACCACTACTCACCTTCCCCAAACGGGTCATTTGGAAGCCAGAGCTGTCAGGGGTTAGGTGTGTCAGGCCTGGCATCCTGGTGGTATCTAAGTGAAGACCAGGCCAGGGCAGCCATGAGCTTCTCCTCCAGAAACCCAGTTTAAATCAATATTTATCCAACTGTATTTATAGAAAGGGGTGGTGGTAGGGAGGAGGGGATGGGGTAAGGAGGCAGGGGGGATCTAAAACAGAACAAGCCACAATGACTGATGCAAATCTTTGTGGCCAATTCGTTTCTGCAGGGCCGGGCTTTTTTTTAAAGGCAAAAGACCCGGCTTTTGATGAACCTGCTATTGGCCCCAGTACCATAGCAACAGCCCAAGTCCTCTGATATGCCCAGAGGACAGACTTGGGAAAGGCAGCAGGAGGGGGTGGTGTTTCCTAGGAGCCTAAACTTGAGTTAGGGCCAGGAGAGTTGAACAAGTCTGAAAAAAAACCTCTCTAGTTGGCTCTTCTGTCCTCGGCCTTGCTTCTCAGCCTTTTCTAAGCAGGGTGTGTACAGGAAGACCTTGAACAATCAACAGAGTGTTTCAAATACCAGCTTTGCTTTGGGTTGCTGGGTGACCTTGAGCAAGTCATTTTACCTCTCTGGACTTCATTCCTTGGCTGGAAAATGTGTACATGCATATATGGTTAAGACTGCAGGCTCATTCTGGAATCAGAGGCCTAGGTTCGAAACTCAGCTCACTAAACCATATGACCTTTGGGCAAGTTACTCAACATCCCTGCATCTTGGTTACCCCCTCCATAAAATGGGGTAATAAAATTGCACACATCATGGGGTTGTTGTGAAGACTGGAGGAGATAATGCACACTTAGCCCCATACTTGGTATGTAGTCTGTGCTCAAAAATGGTAGTCAGTACTGATATTATGTAATGCAGTTAGTTGCTGATGCAACATGCAACCCTCTTCATTTCCCTCAGTGTTCCCTCCAAACTCTTGCCCAGCCATCCTCGGATAAAAATCCCCATTTCTGGGTACGTCAATGGGAGAGTGTTTCCATCAGCTGGGGAGGGTCAATGAGCAACTATTATTGTTTTGCCTTGGAACTGATGGGACCTCCTTTTTCCCCCCAAACCAGGAATGGCTCAATTCAACTTCTCCAATATTCTAAGGGTCCCTTGGGTCCCCTCTGCAGGGTGCCCGGTCCCTGGGAGCTCTGGGATTCTGAAAGCCACAACAATATCCTCAAAGTCTACTTCTGGCATTTACCAGTGGGCAGAAATCATATTTAAAACTGGAAAAAAAAAACTGAATCTGAGAAACATAATTTAGGATGCAGCAAAAAATAAAGACCTGATTTAAGAATGTTCTTTACACAAAGCCCCCAAAACCAAATATCCCACTCCACCTCCACCGTAAATCAGCCCACAGAGTTTTCAGGGAAAAGCAAGTGCACATAGTAGATGTTCAGTACATGTTTGCAGAATGAATGAATGAATCATAAGATGCCTGCTATGTAGAAATGTGACCTGCTTGAACATTAGTTGCCATCAAAGCCCTCAATTTTAGCAAGGCTGCCCTAGTCCCCTGCTAGTAACTGATTCATTTTCCAGGTCACAGCAGATGACAGTGGGCACTTTCAACTCTCTAGGCCTAACCTATCATCTCTGTGCTGCCCCTGCTTTATAGGCCAAGGGCAGTCTGTGTTGATTATGGGAGACCCTCTTTCCTTGGAAGAGATCAGTATTTCCAACTCTTCTCCGAGTCCCCAGAAAGTCTTTACTGTGTCTCCTGGTCTTCAAACCTGATCACTGTGCCATAGCCAATAAATGATAAATCCAACCAATCAAAGAATGTATATCAAGTGTCTCTGTATGCCCAGTGGTGTGCTATATGCAATGGTGGCCTATACTGAAATGCTATAAGTGATCTTTTCCCTTAGGATGTTAATCACCTCCCTGGGAGGATAAAGCTGATACACAGGAAGCAAGTAGAAGATTGCATGGTTACCGATTATCAAAGCTCAGAGAAGAGACTATTTATTGAGCACCTACTATATTCCAGGGACTTTAAATGTTTAAATGGAGTACCTCATTTAGTTGTTCAGCAATGATATAAGACTGGTTCTACTGTTATCCTCAATTTACAAAAAAGAAATGGAACCCCAGAGAGGTTAGGTAACTTGTACCCAAAGTCACAAAGCCAGTAAGCAGCAAAGGAGGAATCTGGGCCCTGTTTTGGGTAACCATAAAACTTTCAGTATCTCAACTACCGTGAATTAAGAAATAGCCAGATGAGGCTTCCTAGAGGACGTGGGAGCTGACCTAGGTCTTGAAGGGTGAGTAAGATACAAATAACCTCAGAGGAATAAGAGAATGAAGCCCTTCTAGATAGAGGGAAGAGTCTGAGTCAAGCACGGAGTCATGACTGCAAAGCGTGCTTGCTGGTGGACCTGCTGGACAGGAGCAGAGCAGATTAAGAGAGGAAGGCGGGGTGGGGCCAAATGACACCACAAAGCAGCAGCTTCCTCCATCAGGAGGAAGAGGCTGCTCCTTGGCCTGTCCATGCCCCTAAGAAAGCACCTCACCCTCAAACCCACATAATCCACTCCAGAGAGCAATCCATGCCATCTACTCCCATGTAATCATTCTTCTCTTCTTAAAAGCATTGCCCCCAAAGCGACCTTCTGCAGACACTGAGAAACCCATTTCTATCCTCTGGACGTTACCTGTTAAGAGTAGCTTCTACTTGCCCCGCTACAGCTTTTCTGTGAGTCTGGTTCTTTTTCCCTTTCAGTTTTAACCTTTTCCAAAACAGGAAGTAAGTATTTGTCTAATTATCAGTCGGTCCTAAGTTGCCACCCCTTCACTGGACCCCAAATGGATATAGGAGATGATGCCAGAGGTGATTTACATATAACTTCTGATTTTGTGATAACCGGTCCTAGTCTCCGTGATTAATATCTCTGGAGACCTTTAATTTGAGATCCTTAAGGATTCACATCAGTTGGAACGTCAGGAAAAGGTACCCGCATATCCTTGGGAATCCTTGTCTTGCAATACTGGGTGACTTAATTTGAACACCCTCTCCCCGAAGAGACTCACCATATCTACTGGGAATAATTCAACACTGGGGCCACAGCTTGGTGAGCACTCCTACTACGGAAACCTCAAAGAGGCAATGAAAAGCAGTTCTGGCAACAATGGAAAATAAGGCAAGCTCCTGCCAAGTAAGTACTTTGCAAACAACAGTAAAAACGAAACGTGTGAACTCGTGACCAAGGTCTACTGGTGCATTCCGGAAAGGTCTCACAGAACCCGAAATGGAGAATCAAGGCTGACACCCATCTCAGGGGAGAAGAGCGTCCCTTTAAGAAGGGATTGTACCAGCTGGCCACACTACAGCTCCCAGAGATTTCCTGGCTTGCCTCCTAGCCCCACCCACCAGTCTCTGGCCTCAGCAACGCGTGACGTCAGAGAAAGCTGACGCTGGCGATAGGCTGAACAACGCAGCTAGGTCAAGTCCAGTCAGAGGAAAGAAGTTTGTCTCCATGTGGAAACCATGTGTCTCTAGCTGGGAGGGGGAGGAGGAGGAGGCGGAGAAACTGAGATCAAGTGATTACAGGGGAACTGGCTGAAATGAAGGCGGGGAGGTTGTGCACCTGAGCTGGCCAGCAATGCCCTTTGCAGTAGTGACCTAAAAAGAAAAAAAAAAAAACTTGCCCAACAAACAAAGCTTGAGCCCCCTCCCATCATAATAATAATTAAACAACTAGGATCCCTGCTTCCTTCCAAAAACCAGGGACCTGAGAAATGCTGTAGTCCTATCGGAACGCCCAGATCCCCCTCCCTCCCCCAACGACTGAATGATGTAAGCGTTTCGGAAAGCGGGGCTCTGAAGCAAAACAAGCCCCGCGCGCGCGGAGCGACCCGCAGTGCCCGAGCCCGGCGCACGCACGACCCGCCCCCCAACTCGCGTTATTGCTGTGCACACGCGGACCGCCGTGACGCGCGGGCATTGTGTGCAGCGAGCAGAAAACAACGGCGAGCGCCACCAGCGCGAAGAAGCGCCCCCAGTAAAATGAGGCAGATGTAGGGCCCGCCGTTTTCCGAACCAGGAAACCCAGACCTGGCGGGAGGCGGGGGGGGGGGCCGAAAGTGGGGAAAATAAAGCAGCCCCCGTGGGCCGCTTCAGTTTGCTAGGGGCATAATAGGGGGCCCGGCGATGGTCGCCCGTAGTTTGCTGGAGGTCACCCTCGCCTGCGAGAGCTATTGGGGAGGAGGCGAGGGCCTGGAGCTGGGTCCCCGCAGCCAAGCCGGGCAAGGCGCAGCGCCCCACGCTCTCGGGGAAATCTGGGGGCCGTTGGCATCACGTCATGCAGAGCCAAACAGCGGCGGCAAATAGAGGCAAGAGAGCTAAAAATACTCCCGCGGGGAGCCGGCCGGAGGGGGGGTCAGTAGGGCCGAGGGGCTCATTACGCACACGAAGTTGACTTTGACTGGGGCGCTGAGGTTCCCGAACCCCTCTCGGGGGCTGCGGGGCTTGCAGTGCGGTCACTCGGGAGAGGGACCGGGAGGAAGCCCCCTGGCTTCCTCCGCCACAGGAGCCCCGCTCCGCTGCCGCTGGCCCGCCCCGTGCGGGGTAGCCCGGCCCGGCGCGCCCGGCCCTCTGCTTACGTGACTGGTGGCCACGCCGGAGCCCCGGCACGGGGTAAACTAGGAGGTGGCGGCGGCCAGGGCGGCCGGGGACGCCGCGGGGGAGGCGGCAGGGGCGGGGGCGGAGGTCTCTGATTGTCTGCGGGTGCGAAGGGGGGGCGGGACGCGGTGGAAGCTCCAGCCACCTCCTTAGTACACCATGCTTGGCGGGGGTGGGGGACCAGGTTTGCCACACACTGCCAAGGTGCCCTCTTTGGGTGCACCCCCCCGCCAGAGTCGGCACCACGGGACAGACTCCGGAGAACCCCGGACAGGGGTGAGGGGTAGCTAAAGAAATCGCGCCCCTCCCCCCTCCAACAAAAGCAAACACACCAAACAAAACCACGTCTTCACCCAGCTCCCCACCAGCTCTGGCTTTTCAGAAACTACCCTCCTGACGAATGCACTCCCCCCCCCCCATGAATAATCGCAAACTGAGCCGGCTACACAGCCAGCGATGCGCCTTTCTCGCAGCCCTGGCACTCCGAGAAAACAGGAGAGAAGAGAAAGAAAAGAACATACACAACCGTCCTCCCAACACAAATCCTTGTTTTTGCCTTCAGCCACTGCACAACTGGCGCTGGCAACACACGGTTACTTTCACCCTGAAGGCCTGGGTGTTGGTCAGCTAAGGTGTTTTTGTGTTTGAGGACTGTTGTTGTGTTTCAGGGGGAGGAGGTTGCAAGATCTGACACGTTGCAATCGGACCATCCCCCCCCCCCCCCCCGTCTCATTGATCTTCCTACTTGTTCGGACAGATTAAACAGTCTGGTTTTCTCCAGTACATCGGTTTATCTGCCTCGACCCCTTCCCCCTTCTCGCAGCTCTTATTTGTGAGGACCATGCTGGAGACGCCGCACACGCGTGCCCCCGTTAGGACGCTGAGTCGACTGCCTGGGAGGACTGGGGGACCCAGCAGACAGGGGCAAAAATGAAACAAACAAATACAAAAGGAGGCCAGGCCGGGGTGGGGCTCCCAGCACCCCCACCACCACCACCACCACCAAACATTGCTCTCCACCTGAATCCGCGAGGGCGCGGTGGGGGGGCAGAAGGACGGCAGAAATCGACAAGGCAGGCGTTTGCCAGGCGCGCTCGCTCGTAAGTCGTCTCCCGGAAAATAAAGAAACCGCACACAACAGCCCACACCTTCTTCCCCAACTATTGTTTCCTGCGAGATCCCAAAGTTTCCTTTTAACTGTGTCCCCCTCGCCAAGTTTCACGGGCGCAGGACGGCGGGTCCGGGGCGAGCTGCTGGTGCTGCCTGGCCCAGCCGGCCTGTTTGGGGGAGGGGGGTGGCGGCACCCCAGAGCAACAGAGGTGCTGGGGGACTGTATCCGTGGACGCGATGGCCGGAGCCTTGCTGCGCGAGGGGAGGAAAAAGCACAGTAGACAGGAGGGAGAAGCCCAGCCGAGCCAGCCAGACCAAGCCCACGCCGCGGAGGGCTGTTTGGTTGTTGTTGTTATTGTTGTCGTGTGTGTCTCTTGTGTGTTTTTTTTCTTGAACCGCTGAGCTCTGCCTACGATTTCCAACTTTCGGCTTCTAATCCCCACCCCACCCAGGAACGAGCGACAGAAAAACAACACTTGTCTGCCCGAGAAGGCTGGGGCGGGGGGGGGGGGGGGGGCGGGAGAAGGAAGAAAGGCGACCTCGAAGAGATGAGCTCTGGGCTCAGTTGTCAGCAAACAACACTCCCCCGCTTGTCCACCCGGCGGTCCTCCCAGCCTCCGGGAGACCGACTGACGGACGTACCGACAGCCCCCCCTCGCCGCCCCCCGCTCGTCTTTGTTACATCTTTAGCAGCTTTGTGCGTGCGTGTCCTTTCTCCAGTGTCATCGGCTTTACTGCCGAGGGCTAGATGTGTATGTTGGGGGGAGGGGGGGCGCGGGCCGAGCAGGCGACAGGGGTCGCCCAAGTGGTTGAGAAAGAAAGAGCCGGGCGCCGAGGAGCAGCGGGGCCCCTAAACTTACTTTTGTTTTCTTTCTCGATCTGCTCCAGGTAGCTGGCGGCCTCGAGCAGAATCTGCACGTTCTGCAGAAAAGTGTTGATGTGCTTCTCCATCGAGTTCTCGCTGGTGTTGAAAATGTCCGAGAACGGGCACCTGAGCTTGGTCCCCGCGGGCTCCTCGGGCTGGGCCGGGGGCTGGGGCGCGGCCACCGCCGGGGGCGCGGCGGGGGCCAGCCCCGCGCCCTCACAGCGCGCCTCCTTGCGCGGCCGCCCGCGTTTGCCCATCCGCTGAGCTCGTCCTTTTTTGGGGCTGCGCTGCCCGGCCGAGCTCCGGTCCCCAGAGGAGACCCGGCTGGCTGGAGCGGAGGAGGCGCCGACGCGAGGAGGCGACTTGACTTCCCGAGCCTCGCTGCGTGCAGTTGTGTGTGTGAGTGTATGTGAGTGTGTCGGTCTCGCAGTGGGTCTGTGTGTATGGGAGATTGAATGAACCTACAGGACAGACGGAGGCGCTCTGGCGCCTGGGTCCTAGTGCGAGCCTGTCGCCATCGGACCGGTCAAAATAAAAGGTGGAGACAAGCGAGGCAGGGACCGCCCTCTGCCCGTCCCCGCACCCTTCCCCGCCTCTCCCCAAATCTTACCTCGGAGTAGAGCACTGCATTTCAACACTAATGGAAAAAATACTCGATGCCTCTGAGTGGACCTGCATATAAACAAACTAGTAAGCTATTTTTTTCTTCACATAAAATTAAGACCTCGTGAACGGTCCAGCACAATTCCTCGCACATAGTGAGTGGGTCCCTATTAAATGGTAGCTGCTATGACTTTTTTTCTTTTAAATAAAAACCCAATCCGAAAACCCCATCGCATGTAACCTGAAGTTTCCTCCCCCCAATTCACACACCCCTACACATAGACAGGCACAGGCATGTGCCTTCACGGGGTCAAATGAAATCCCCAGGCCACCAAATCCCAGATACAGATTTACTCACTCTTTCTTTCTTCCTTCAAATGCAAAGTTATTTTCCAGGAAGGGGGAGGAGATGTAAGCCTCTCTCTCCACACTCCTCTTCCCAGCCTTGGTCCAGCTGTGTAAAGCTCACACTAGGGTGCTTCCACACCTGGCACCCTTTATTTGACAGAGCAGCCGAAATGGCAGGCCAGGACCCCCACCCACACCCCCACCCCAGCTGAATTCCACCTTTTGGCTCTGAAGACTCCTACCCCCAGTTGACACTGTTGTTTTTACTGTGCTGCTATCACCCAGTCAGGATCTGCGAGAAACAGGGATGCTTTCCAGGCTTGGGAGGTATGGCGGGAGTCAGAGGGCTAGCTGAAGACCATTAGGGAGTGTCACAGAGAAGGGTTCAAATCCAGCTCTGAAGCACACAGGCTGTGTGAGTTTGGGCAAGTTCCCTAACCACTCTTGGCCTGTTTCCCCATCCATGAAACTCTGATAAGGTTCTTGTGCTGATTAAATCATATCTGCACTTAGCACACTACCTGGCCCATGGTAAGATCTTTTTCTTTCAATCCAGACCCAGATAAGAGCCTAGGTCCCCTAATTGCTTCTAAGTTGTTGGGGGCGGGGATGGCAAGCTGAAGCAAACAAGACTCTTCTGCATTTTGTTGGAAAACATCTCTGCAACAAACCCATCTAAATATTGTCACCTTGCAAGGCCAACTGGAATTTTCCTCCAGGGGAACCATTTACACAGAAGCACATTAAATACCGCCCCCTGCAGTTGAGCAACCCCACCACCCTGCTCAGAAGCAGCTTCATACACGTTTGTCTGGAAGACCCTTATTGGAAATGGAAACTTTTTTAAAAAGGAGAGAAAGTACATTTCTTTGTAAAACATTCATTATGTAAAACTTAGAATACACGTACCCTCACAGAACCTTCAAGAAAGTCTTGTGTACTTTCAGAATGAAATAACCTGCTGCTGATATGACAGGAGCAATCGGTAACTGGCATTTTAAAGCCAATGTATTCACATTTGGGACCATAATATAATCATACTACATATACTGTCTGTCCATTTTCTGTCCTGTGACAAATTTTGCATGGTTGATCTCCGCATCCTTTAGCTAGGATAGAGTAGAAGCTCCCAAGAGCTGTAAAATAAAAGTTTACCTTCCATTATCAGAACAACTACTGACTTTTTTTCCTGCTGGGACCACAACCTGAGTGACTCATGTTTAAAAGTGTTTATAAGTATAAGGACTTTAGGAATGTATAGTTTCAAACAAGTTTTATCTAATGCTATCTTGCAAAAACCAGCACTTGTGTAACATAGCCCCGATCTCCCTTGCCCTAAGTGAAAGATGATAGTGAGACAATGAACCAGCTAAGCCCGAAGAAAACCTGAGTTTTCACCCTGGTGGGCACACCAAATGTGTATATATGCAGTGCAGTGCCCAACATGCATGTCTACACACACTCACTGAGATAGGCACACCCCACACATGAGTGCTGGGGCAGGGGTTAGGGTGTCTTGTAATTATTTATTTATCCCTGTTTCATCTCTCATAGGTCTGTGAGCTTCAGAAAGCCCAGTGGGAATCTTCAAGCTGGGCCACGGATCTGACCAAAGCCAAAATAAACAATGGCTTGAAGAAAATCTACAAAAAAGTGCTGATTTGCACTATTCCCACAGTCAGCCACAGCCCCCACCGTCATTCCCATGGAAAACACCACTGCTGGTGCCAAATCAATTTCCCCCCCTTCATAGGGGCATTGTTTTTTGTTATTATGTGAGTTCTTAGCATCAGACAATAGTACCACAAGAGACTCAGTGGAGGCAGGAGAAATGCCTTTTTGTTTCACTAAGTCTGTGCCATTGTGCCCCAGACTCTAGCCCACAGATAGTAGTCACGTATATTCATTTTGGTAACATGTATGTGGAACGATGAAGCCACCAAGCTAAATCTCCAAGCCCCATTCCTTATTTTTCTTTTCCAGAGCCCATCAAGTGTTAAATCATGTCAGCATCTTATTGCTCTCTCCCCCTTTCCACACCATCCCTCAATTATCAGTTCCTCTAATAAAGTTGGCCCCCACAGAAAGAGTGGCATTTCAGGGGTTATATCACAGGACAGGCATCCAGGATGCTGGGTTACAAGCTCAGCTCCATTCCCCGTTAGCTTTGCTTCCCAGGAGGAGGTACTCAAGCCTTTTGCACCTTACTTTCTCCGGGGCTTTGACTCCATAAATAAACAAGCCTCTTTGGAGACTTGCTGGCAGTTTTTGCAGAGAACAGGTAGTAGATGAGAAGGCAGCTGGCCTGAGAAAAATATGTGAACTCCTTCAAAGAAAAGTAGTGATTTTTTTGCAGTGCCCAGCGAGGCCAGACAAGATGTTTCCAGGGGCCCAAGATATCTTGGAGGCCCATTCACTCAGGGGCCTGTTTTCCCAAACTTCTATTTCTTTGTTTGGTCTCTCTGCCTTTGGTAATATTTTTCCATCAGACTTGTTTGCATATTAATGCAAGATTGCTCTCTCATGTGTTTGTCCCTCTTTCTCCCCAGACATTCTACATGCTTACATCAAAGGAGTTTGTTTTGCCTGTTAATTCTGTCTTCAGGTACACAGAGACTGGTTAATTACTGAGGCTCAAGGAGAGTGGCCCTCAGACCCCCCCATTCTGCACTTAGATGGGATGCCCTTTGCTGTCCTGGACCATTTGGGCTCTCCTAGGCTCCTCAGCCCTGCTCTTCCTCCTTACCCCTTCTCCCTTCCCTAGCCCTTCCTGCTATAACATCTAGCTTTTCCTTGGACCTTGCCAGCATGGCCAGGTCAGGTTCTTCCCTGCTCTTTGACCTGTGGTCTTTGTACTCAGGCTTGATAAACACCATCAAGAGATCTTCTGTCCCCTGCATTGTCACTTGAGTCCTAATTCCCCAGAGCTTTCCTAGCCAAGTTTTTCCTGAGCACCTTTCGTTGGGCAATGAGCTGAAGAATTGGCTTCTTCTTTCCTTGGGAGCCCTCATCTTGGTTTCACCTACTAGGAGGGAGAAGTGGCTTCAAGGAAAGCCCAGGAATAGAGGTTTAGGGACTGGTAAGACACGAGCAGAATGGCACGAACAAGGAGAACTGTGTGGCTCTGCCTCTCCCACTGGCTCCTGGAACAGCTTTTAAAAGTGCTGAGCAGACCTCCTCCAACCACTCCCCATGCCCCCACCCCCACCCGCACATTCACCAGCGGGTGTAGACATGGACAGAGGATAAATAGCCTCCACCCTACACTGGAGCTCACCTGGGTGTCACCTGCTCCTGGGGCATTATCTCTGCTCCTCTGGACTCTGCCCTCCCTTCTCCTGGACCTCCAAGGCTGCCAGTTCTTCCTGTCTCAGGCATCTCCTGGGCTTCTCCTATGCAAAGCTCAGGACTTATAGGGTTCGTTAGATTATGAGCTCATCAAGGGCAGGGAGCATGCCTTGCTCCCCCAGCACCCTAGCACAGCACATGCATGGCACAAAACAGGGGCTTAGGCCCTGAGAGTCAAAGTCATGAATGCCTTTTCCTGCCTGGCTGGACCCTTGGTGCTGGTCCTTCCTGGCTTCCTGGCTCCTGCATGGCAAGAGGAGGCATTTGACACTGTCTGCAAAACTATTCCTGAGTCACTCACATTAAAGTTTAAATATCAAAATGCTGTCTGTCCAGAAGCCAGAAACCCATTGAGTCACATGGTTGAGGTTCCCTTCCCCAAAAGTGCAGAGGCTCTGTCACTCTTTCCCCGGTCCTTACTGCTCTACATATCTGGTAATAAGATGCCTCTGATGGAAATTTTTCAGAAATCACCAGATGATGAAAGCAATGGCCTGAGACCAAAGTGGGAATCGTATGGAGCTTCCCCTCCACATATTCTCATGGTAGGGTTTCTTCTAGCCGGGGGTGGGGGCGCAGGGGGGCGGGCCTTCCGGCCCCTATTTTCTTTAACATCTCCATATTTTAAAAAATGCATTCAGCAAAGATTCTAAATTCATGTATATTAAGGTACCAGTGACTGACACTAGCTTAGATATGACCATTCCTGGAGGATTTTGGAATTAAAAGATGGCCAACGCTTTAAGCTAAAGGAATAAAGTTCCAGTGGTGAAATGTTAGCCATCAGGAGATGGAAGGAGAAGGTAGTATTCAGGCAGCAAAAGATCCTCCTCTTGATTATTAGCTGGCTGAACTCGTGTAAGTCACTTGACCTCTCAGAGCCTTGGGATTCTCACCTACCAAATGGGAAGAACAAAGTTTACCTGGATGATGGGGTGTATATAAAGGAACTTTGGAAACTGTAAAGTGTTGTACACATGTCAGCATAGTATTAGGCAAAAAGAGTCCTGAAAGATTTTTCAGGGAAAACAAAAACAATGACAAAAATATGGGGGGGGGGGAGTTAGAAACCCAGAGTTTTGGGCCAGTTCTTCCACTGCACTACTGGGTAACTCTGGATAATATATATAACTTCGGGCCCTGCAGCATCAATGTCCTCACCTAGCCTATTTTCTCTTTCTCCTCGTTCCATCTCTTCTGTGTGAGACCTGCAAGTTGCCCTCTCTCTTTGCTGATCCAGAGCTCAGTTCTCAAGGGTGAAAAGGTCGATGAGCAATGAAGCGGTACATTTATCAGGAATAATGGATACATGAGCACATACTCAACATATGGATTAATTCATATCATCAGAAGACATAGTCTTCCATGTGTCAGGCTCACTCTGGGTATAGGAACACAAAAGTGAGCAAAAAGCCAAAACCCCCACCCTCACGGTTATCTCTCACCCAGGTATATACGTAGAAGACATAGGACCAGTTGTAAGCATACAGAGAGATAGATAGATAGTCCCATATATGCACCCAGAGCAGGCCTCTTTACTCCTGTGTCTTTCAGAAAATGAAATGGAAACCTTAAGTTGGAGCCAGAATATGGGATTCCTCCAGAGGAACTATGACATCCTCTTACGCATCATAGAAATAGCAAAAACAAGAGTGAGGAAGGTTTGCGTTCTTGTTTCCCTTTCTCTCTTCTTGCTTAAGTTGGAAATTAATTTTTATTTGCACACAACTGACCCTTTGCGTGTTTCCACAGTAGTAAGGAATATTACATAATGTATCAGAAAAAAAAATTCATGTCATCTTATTTCACAGAGTCCTGAAGACCTCGCAGATATGTGTGGCCTTCCAAAGAGTCACGTCAAAACAACTGTCTAAAATTATAACCTACCTGGAAAAGTCAGAAATGTAATCAGAGGCTATTTCCATGTAACTACACCCTAAAAACACCCATCCCAGACAGGCCAGCACAGGAGAATAACATGTTGATATACAGTTGCAAGAATCTGTCTTAGACTTTTGATACTTAATTGCATCACTGTTAAAGTTGAGTTGAGTAGAACATCCCTAGCGCAGAGGTTAGAATTGGGAAATTTTTCTTCATTTCCTGGTCACTTTTCAAAATCCTGGAAGAACTGGGCGCTACCAAATCGTAGACTGAATTGATGTTAAGGAAAATGTTTTCTCATCGCATTAGTTTTAATTTTACAACCTTTGGCCATGAATGCTTTTGAGTTTGTTACACAAACATGGGATGTGGTCCCACACTATCTTAGAGATACTGGAGGTACGAGAGCCACTATTCATAAAATGCTCATGATATTCCAGGCCCTAGTTTCCAACCACATTTTTATTTCGTCTTTGTAATCATTCCGTGAGCGATTATTCTCACTGCCATTTGCCAGATGAAGAAATGCAGACAGAGGAAAAAATAGGCGCCTTGCCCCAGAGGGCACAGCTTCCACGTGGCAGAGGTGGGCACTCCCTCATCTCCAACCTGGTACAGCAAAACATTCCTTCTTCCTGTTTCTATCCCACTTACCTTCATTCAGTTCTGTCCAGCTGCACGTTTGTCAGGTAATAGTTTATGTGGTCTTGCTAATTGGGTTTATGTGCATAACAAGCGTGCTTGTTTCAAATCCTTATTTGATTACATACGGAAAATTTCTCCAGTAAAGGATGCTTGGATTCTCCCTTCCCAGGCTGTGAGTTCTTCCAGAGCTTCCATGGCATCTCCAGCAGTGCTTAACAAATGCCATGCACAGAAAACTGTGCAATGGACATTGACAACTAAGAGCTCAGCACACAGGACCCACTCAGGGAGTAGGAAGTACCATCGGTGTAATTTATCAGACATAACCAATCTCCCACAGGCTAACCTCTCATGGTCTGTCCTCCCTTTTACACAATTAACTCCGCTGCTGAGTTAGAGAACAGACAGGAGGTGCTGAGAAACCACATGTATTTGCGGCCTGAGTCAAAGGTTGTGAAGCTGGGAGCAACATGTAGTCCATTTGGAAGTATTGTTGGTCCCATAGGACAGAGGTTCTCAGCCTGTGCCTGTGCATTAGAACAACCTAGGGATAGGACTGCCAGATTTATCAAACACAAACACAAGATGCCCAGTTAAATTTGAATTTCAGATAAACAAGGAGCGATGTTTTAGTGTAAGTATGACCCTTGCGATATTTGGGACATACCTAGGCTAAAAAGTATTTGTTGTTCTTCTGAAATTCAAATTTAAAAGATCATCCTGTATTTTATCTGGCAACTTTGATCGAGGAGATTAAGTGCAATTAAATTAGAATCTCTGGAAATGGGGTTCAGATACCACTAATTTTAAAAAGCTTCTAGGTGGGGACACCTAGGTGGCTCAGTCAGTTAAGTGGCTGCCTTTGGCTTAGGTCATGATCCCAGGGTTCTGGGATCAAATCCCACATCCGGCTCCTTGTTCAGCAGGGAGCCTGCTTCTCTGCCTTTGGCTCCCCCTCCTTGTGCTCTCTCTCTCTCTCTGACAAATAAATAAATAAAATCTTTAAAACAAATTTTTTAAAGCTTCTAGGTGATGCTTATGTGCAGCTATGTTTGAGAATTACTGCTAGAGGGCACCTAACATCTTGGAGGGCAATGGAGGGGAAATTGACCTTGGCCCATGGTGGGCTATCCTCCAGGAGGAAGTGATGGAGATATAACAAGCATGGAACAAGCCTTACCTACCCAAGTTTGTGCCTTCCTAGGCTCTGCTGGGCTCCATCCCAGCAACCAGGCCAGGCTCAGTCAGTGCAGAGCTGGATGGTACGGTCAGTTTCACGTCCTCATGGCCACATGGAGGGGCTCAGCACCATCTCCAGGGAGCTTGACCCCCTCCAGAGGCACCAATCTTCCTCTACCCCCTGCAGCCCCAAACAGCTAAGCTAGTGCCAATCAGATTTCATTTCCTTTGTGAATCTAAGTTAATCAGGGACCCAAATTTCTACTGTGACTTGGAGAGCTCAGCGTGCAGTCTGCTTTGAGAAGCGATACAACACAGGAGTTAAAAGCTTGGGTTTGGAGCCAGGCAGAAATGGGTTCCAATTCTCTTTCTCACATTTATTTAGGTATATAAGCTTGGGCAAGTTATATAACCTCTCTGAACCTCAGTTTTTCATCTACAAGATGGGAATGATGATTTTACTTAGCTCACAAGGTGATTGCGAGAATCCTGTGGGATGATGCCCCCAGAGAGCTTAGCGATGTGCCTAGCATGGATGAAGCATTCAATAAGTAGCTGTCATTATGATTTCATTGCTGCTGTCTTTCCCAGATGCCCTCTGCAGCAAAAAGTGATAATATGGGGCAGGGGGCAGCAGCAGTATAACCCGGAGCTCCCCCGAGGAGTCCCTTTCCCGGACAGAACATGGGCTCAGAACCCCTTGTTCTCACCTTTCTGTCTTTGAGCTCTTGACCAAGCCTTGTAAGATAGGATTACTCATAGCATAAAGGAAAGGGCTAAATTCCAGTTGTGACTTTGTCACTAACTGGTCATGATCTTTGGCAGGTCATTGCACTTCTCCAGGCTAAGTTTCTTCACCTACAAAGTGGATATAGGGCAGGTCGTCACTTCTAGTCATAATACTCTGTGATCAGCTCCCTGTCCAAATTCTGGCCTTGGTTCCATAGACAGTCTCCCCAGAGAATTAAGATTCCTTTTCTATCTATTCCCAGGGTTCTAAAGTAGAACATCAGGGTTCATGTAGGGTGGAGATTGAGACTTGTGTGTTTCCTGCTTCTCTTCAGGTACAGATATACTTCTATTTTGCTAAAAAGTACAACATACCCTCCCCTTTAAGTTATGTTTTCCCTTCAAAGAATGGAGGGAAATTTTACCTTCACTCTCTCTCTTGGGTCCTTCTTTCAGGTAACCAACACTGACCTTTGCCATAGTCCCTGGGTGCAAATGGAATTGAAATGTGAAGGGGCTCTTCTGAGGGCATCATTCAAAAGCTGAAGGCCCGCACCCCCAAACTGGAATACCCTGGGTACACCTGTTCTTTTTCTCTAAGGTAATCCTTTCCTAATCCTTTTCCAAATTTCACCTGCCATTGAGAGTCCACTGCTGTTGTCATTTTTGAAGGACAAACCTGTTTTTCAAGTGATAATTGCATTGGCCATCTGTCTCCAATAGCCATACCGCCCCCCGTCTTTCTCCGAACCCCTAAATGACTGAAATAATAGTGCGATAAAAGAATCTAGTTGCAACAGACAGCATTTTGTCCATGCGTGTTCAGTATCAGGATGGAGCAAAGAGCAAACCAGGTAACAACAGAAAAATCTTGCTTGGCTTTCAGAAGTTTTCCTGCCACAGGGCTGGGAGCTGGAGAAAGAGCTGACTCTCACCTCCAATGAAGAAAATCATTTTATTAGTGTGGATCCCAAGGAGGGGCTGTACTGCTTTTTTACAAGGGAACATAACTGGCTAACATCGTGTTGCTGGATATTCTGAGAGCATGCCTATTTCCATCAGGGCTTGAAATAAAGTCCTAATCAAAGTGGTCATGAACTCCTTTTGAAGCTACACAGGAAATCTCTGGGAAACACAGTTAAAAAGACTCTAGTTCAAAGGAAACTCCTCCTTTATTAATAATATTCAGAGATTCGTTCCTAATTTGGTTTTGGTGACTTGCTGTGAAGAAGGAAGCAAAATGGGAATTTGCTCAATACCTCTGGGAAATCAAACCCAAAAGGTTGGGGGAGGGGGTTGCAGATAATTAATTTGGGGGGACATCATCAGCCACCAGAGCTTTTGCACGGTAAAGCAAGACCCAACAGCTAGTCATGTTGGTGTTTTTAGGGGTGCCATCCTGGGTGTAAAACTATCTCCACTCCCCACTCCCTTTGAACTATCAAGATTTAACATCCTTTGATGGGGTTAATTTTACTGTGATAACAGATTTACCTAGAGAGGATCCTTATATAATTTTAGGTCTGATTATCTTTCTGAAAAGATGGGCTCAAAATACCTCACGGAGGGGCGCCTGGGCAGCCCAGTTGGTTAAGTGTCTGCCTTTGGCTCAAGGTATGATCCCAGGGCCCTGGGATGGAGCCCCACTTCTGGCTCCTTGCTCAGCGGGGAGCCTGCTTCTTCCTTTCCCTACCCACCTTCCCCCCATTTGTGCTCTCTCTCTGTCAAATAAATAAATAAAATATTTTTTTAAAAATCTCATGGAAAAAAATAAGCAGAGAACTTTGATCACCTAAAAGTGTTGGTGAGTTATGCCAAAAGTTAGCATGATACCAAAATTTCAGTAGGGTTTTGCATTGGTTAAGAGGTATAAGTAAAAACAGGGGAGAAAGAACTTCCACTTCTAGGAAGATGGGGTAGACACACTTTTCTCTATTCTTTCTACTAACACAACAAAGAACCTTGAACATTATATAGAAGACAAACATAGGAAAACTCTTAGAGTGTCTTGCATAACTCAGTCAGTTAAGCATCTGCCTTCAGCTCGGGTCATGATCTCAGGGTCCTGGGGTCGAGTCCCGCATCGGGCTCTCTCCTCAGCGGGGAGTCTGCTTCTCCCTCTCCCTCTCTGCTCTCTCTTCCTCTCTCACTCTCTCTCAAATAAATAAATAAAATTTAAAAAAAAAAGACTCTTAGAGGCGGAGAGAGAAAGGCAGAATGGCTAGCGATCTCAGGATTCAAGGAACAACACCTTGGTGAGCTCTCTGGATTTTATTTTTGCCTTATTTACCTCTATCTTGGAGCTGAAGAAGCCAGCAACCTGGAAGCACCAAGTGCATACAGAAAAAGGCCAAACAAAAGGACCAGGAAAGGGGCAGCCTGGCATGATATAAAACTTTTAGATAATAACCACTCGGTTATGGTGAGGCCGGTCACCACAGTAAAACACCAGCACAAGGAAAGGCCAAATGGGGAGAATTGACAGTTAACCCAGCCAGGCTGTAAAAAGGCTCCCTCAATACCCTGCCAGAGTGATGTCAGAGAAGGCAGAATATGGAGCCGGGAACACCAAAGGTACAAGCAACAAAAGCAGCAGTAAACAAGTAGAATTCGTCAAACTAAAAAGCTTCTGCACCACAAAGGAAAAGAAAATATCAATGAAACGAGAAGGCAACCCATGGAATGGGAGAAAATATTTGCAAATCATGTATCTGTTAGGGGGTTAATATCCAAAATATATGAGGAACTCATACAAATTAATAGCAACCCTCCCAAATGATCCAATTAAAAATGCACAAAGGATTTTCCATTTCTTTCTTTCCATTTCCATATCTTTCTTTTCCAAAGAAGATATACAAATGGCCAGCAGGTACATGAAAAGGTGCTCAACATCACTCACCATCAGGGAAATGCAAACCCGAACCACAGTGAGATATCACCTCACACCTGCTAGGAAGCCTAAAATCAACAACACAAGAAAACAAGTGCTGGTGAGGATGTGGAGAAAAGGGAAGTGCCCGAGAGGAAAGGTTGTGCCCTGTTGGTGGGAATAGAAATTGATGCAGCCGCTAGAGAAAACAGTATGAAGTTTCCTCAAGTAATTAAAACTAGAACTACCATATGATCCAGCAATCTCACTTCTGGGTACATAACTGAAGGAAATGAAATTACTATCTCAAGGAGATATCTGTACCTCCATGTTCATTGCAGCATTATTTACAATAGCCAAGATATGGAAACACGCTAAGTGTTCATCCACAGATGAATGGATCAAGAAAGCATGGTATACACACACACACACACACACACACACACACACACATATAATATGGAATAGTATTTAGCCATAAAAAAGGAATTCTTGCCATCTGTGGATGAAACTGCCAACACGGATGAAAGTTAACGTGAGGGTATTATGCCAAGTGAAATCAGTGAGACAGAGAAAGACAAATACCCTATTATCTCACGTATATGTGGAATGTAAACAACAACAAAAACTGAACACTTAGAAACCAAGAGTAGATTGGTGGTTGCCCGAGTGGGTGTTGGGTGGTGGGGGAGATGGGTGAAGGGGGTCTAATTATACAAGTTTCCAGTTAGAAGGTGGATAAGTTCTGGGGATCTAATATAGAGCACAGTGACTTTAGTTAACCATACTCTGTTGTGTACTTGAAAGTTGCTGAAAGAGTAGATCTTAGAAGTAAAATACACACACAAAGGTAACTTTGTAAGGTGATGGTGTGTTAACTAACCTTATTCTGGTAATCATTTCACAAGAGATATGTATATCAAACCATCACATTGTATGCCTTAAATTTATACAATGTTATATATCAATTATATCTCAATAAAGCCGGGGGAGAAAAAAGATTTACTCTATGGATACATAAACACATGTGTATTTGCAAGATGTTACCAGGCAGGAGCTCTCTTTTCTGAACCTTATCCTGTTCCTTGGGTTGGTGTTCTGTTTCGTGTGTCCTAGGAGAGCTTGCCTGCACACAGCAGTGTCTGCACAGAAGTGAAATCTAGCATGTGTCCACAGGATTGCCTAAGGAGACATGACTACAGAAACCAGGGCCTGGTGATTGGTGGCATGTGTCCCGGCTAAGATCACAGCCATTGTCCCTGAGAGTGTGGAGCTGATTCTGAAGCCACTGGAGTTTGCCTTGCTGTTCTCTCTACCCCCCACCCCTCCCTCTTATCTCTCCTGGTCTTTCAGCCATCTAGCTTGGATTTCCTTTAGTCTTTTTTTTTTAGTAACTTACAATTTTTTTAAATAAGTGAATAATCATCACAGAAATACAGGGAAGAAACAAATAAGGTAGTAAAAATGACCCAGGTCCCAGCTCCTACTGACGACATTTTGCTTGATAAATACGCACAAACACACCTACTTTCCCCACTTCGGGCCCTTAATTTGTACCACCTTCCCCTCCAGGGTAAAGTCAAAACGGGTTAAATGAAAAGCTTTGTTACCATAATCAAGAAACATTGTGTATAAGGCCCTGTATTACATGTACCTCCAGCAGTCTTCCCTAAAAAAGTGTTCTCCCTAGCTGCACTATATGCATGAATATATTTTTATATATTTATATTTATATGTATTTTTTAACCAAAAATGAGGTCATTCTGTAAGGCTGTTTTGTGACCTCTTTTTTTTTCACTCAATAATGAATCATGAACATCTTTCCAGGTCAATAAATATGCTCTTACAATATTTTAATGGCTGCACAATATTCTATTGTATGACTGTACCATAATTTATTTAACCAGGCTCCCAATGGTAGACATTTAAATTGTTTCCAAATATTTTTTGCTGCTGTAAACAATGTTACAATAAACATCCTGTAGCAAAAATCTTTGCGCCAAGTTCTTAATTATTTCCTTAGGATACGTTCCTGGAAGGGAATAGCTGGGTATACGTTTGCACATTTTTAAGGTTATAAAAAGTTTTTGTCAAATTGTCCTGCAGTTAATTTGCTTCCAAATTATGAAAATGTCCTGCCCCCTCTCCCCGACACACATGCTGCGTCCCCATCATTCAGGTGCCATTCGAATTCTCAAGGGGCTGCCACCCAATTCCTCACTAGCTCTTAACTGAAGCAAAAGGAGTTCAGGCTGAGGACCCATGTTTGGACCCTTCCCGTGGTGGCCACCTGCACTTCGGATGTGGGGGTCTGAGGAGGGTGGTGTGGGTGCTGCGGCCTCTATAATGAACCACGCCTCTGTAACATCTGCAGCAGGCAAAGATCCGAGGAGGTGTCTTGCGGGGGGCGCGCCCAACTACTGCTCACCACTCTGGAAGGTGGTTTGCCAGGAGCACCCCTCTCCCCCCTCTGCTGGGAAGGAGTGATTCCATTAAAAACATCCAAGCCCGAGTCTCCTGAGTGACCACCCACCAGCACAGATGCATGTATATCGTCCCTTCTCAGACATCCAATTTCACCAACTTCAGAGTGACAGCTCCTGATTCTAGGTCATCTCCAGTGTCAAGTTCCTTCAGGAGGCCCCAAACTTGCCGTCCTCACTCTCGGGGGTGCCTACTCACATTCCCCGTCACGGCCTCTCTGGCTGGGCCACCTCAGAGCCCCGTATGGAGAAAGTGTTGATCCTGAAACCAGGGAAACGGGGGTGGGGGGTGGGGGAGCTGGGTCTCGCTCTTCAGCAGGGCAGCTGGGGATGTGGAGTAAAACCTCCTCTCTCTCTCTGTTTCGTCCAGCTGGGCGACAGGAAGAAGGGATGTCCCATTCCATGTCTCTTCCAACCTCACAGGATTGGACAAGAGAATGTCTGGTCAGAAAGAGGATCTTGTGCTCTCAGGACACATTACCTTGTGTTTATTACCATTGTCTTGTTAATAGCCCCTACTGTGTGCCAAGTGCTGACCACCTTGGGCCAGGCACAGACTGCTGAACAGGTATTAGCTCACTTCATCTTGGCAACAATTCTATGAGGTAAGTACTAGCCTTACCCCCATTTTACTGATAAGTAAACTAAGGCACATAGAGGTCAAGCGATCGCCCGAGTTCGCAGCCGGTAAGTGAGGGACATGGGAATCTGACGTAGGGGGTCTGACCTCACAACCTCATGAGCCTGGAGCCCACATTCTAGCCATTGCGTGGAACTGCCTGTATCATAATCACAGTGGCATGAACCACAGGCCACTTGAGGAGATACACGAGGTGTCTGGTGCCGCGCTGAGAACTTGAAATGCGGTCTCGCCGGATCCTCTACGCTCCTGGTTAAGTGGGCACGTCAGTCACTACTTTACAGATGAGTAAACCGAGGTCCTGAAACAGATTGGAGGGCTTGTCCCGGGGCCAGGAGAACCTTGACCGTGATCCTCACACATGGCTTCTCCAGCGGCCTGCAAAGCCCTGCTCCGCAGAGACAGTGGGAGGACGCCAGGACAGCGGCTGTGTACTCGCTCCCCAGGACCCCTGGCAAAGGACACCCCTCCCACTGCTCTCTGGCTTATCTCCTAATTAAGCATTTTGTCAGGGCAAGTGGCTTTTTGTCCTCAAAACAGAACTCTTCTTTCCTACAGAAGAAAGCAATTTCCTCCATGTCAAAGTTGCCAATATCTTTTCATTGTTGTTTCCTGGAGGAGGGGCCTGGGTGACGTGTCAACAATGTGGCTTGTGGCAGAGCCCCGGGTCCTCCCACCCCCTCCAGGCTTCCGGAGGGCTCTGGTCTTATCTTCAGGTACAGCATTATCGGTTTGCAAAGCCAGCAGCAGCCTTTCTTTATTTCCAGAAAAGAGGAGGGAGCGCTTTTCAGCCCTGACTTGCTTTGGGATGGCCAGTTCAAACCTGGAGTTGCAGCAGGCTTCACGGGCTGCTAGAACCTGACTTGCACCAGGATCCGTGTTCTGAGACCAGCTATGGCCTCAGGGGCTTGGGGTCCTTTCTTAAGCCAAAAATTATATATTTTTACACATAAACACTTTGGAAATGATACAGAAATAAGTCGTGTAAAAAGTACAATTCTCATTCACCCTATCACGCCCCCTCAGATCACTCACCACAATCCTTCCAGATTTTTCTTCAGATACTTGCATTCATCTTCGCAAACACAAACATATGGAATTTTGTAGATGTATACTTTTTTATGCACAAAAGATAATATAGTATAAATTGTGACCTTTTTTCACACAAAAATATATCTTGGTATTCTTTTGAATAAGTTAATAGTAGTCAATAGTATGAGTGTGATTTCCCCCCATTTATTTATTTTTTAATTATTTTTTGAGAGAGAGAGAAAGAAAGAGTGGGGGAAGGGCAGAATGAGGGAGAGAATCCCAAGCAGGCCTCATGCCCAGTGCAGGAGCCTGACGGGGGGCTCGATCTCAGGACCGCAAGCGAGATCTGACCTGAACCAAAATCAAGAGTCAGACGCCTAAACAACCTGAGCCACCAGGTGCCCCTCCCTTTCTCTATTTATTAAAATGGTTTTTTAAAAAAAAGTTTAGAGCGGGGAGGGGCAGAGGGAGAGAGGGAATCTTAAGCAGGCTCCATGCCCAACCCTGGGCTTGATCTCACAACCCTGAGATCATGACCTGAGCTGAAATCAAGAGTTTGGACGCTCAACCGACTGAGCCACTCAGCTGCCCTAAAATGGTTTTGTTTTTATTTTGAAGGAGAATATATACACAGAAAATCTCAAACAGGGGCGCCTGGGTGGCTCACTCACTTGGGCATCTGCCTTCGGCTCAGGTCATGATCCCGGGGTCCTAGAATCGAGCCCGGCATCGGGCTCCTTGCTCAGCGGGGAGCCTGCTTCTCCCTCTCCCTCTCCTCCTCCCCCCGCTTGTGCTCTCTCTCTCTGACAAATGGATAAATAAAATCTAATAAAAAATTTAAAAAATAAATATCCTAGAAAATGCCAAACAGTACAAAGGGGTATATATTGTGCCTGTTCTGTCCACTGGTGTACCCCCCGTACCTTAAACAATGCTCAATACACAGCGACCCAATAAACAAAGGGTATCTCTTTCTCACTCCTGGACAACCACCACGCAGCCCCCGGAGTTCCTGTGTATCCTTCTGGATATATTCTGTGCACGCACAAGCGTATCTGTGAATGCAGTCTGTGGCTTGAATTCGGCTCCTCACCATCTTCTTCCCTCCCTTTCCTATCTCCATGTAAGTTTGCAGGGGGCAAAGCTCTGAGGGAGAGAGAGAACTAGGTGCATGGGAGTGCTGGTCATCCCACAAGCCGTAAGATCGGGTGGAAAGAATCATGGCTTTGGCACAGGGAGACGTGGATTGCATGCCGGCCTCTAGGGCTGACTTCCTCGTTGCCTTCTAGACAGAGTAGGGGACAATGGCAGTGGCACACAGGGCTGTTCTGCAGAAACTGTGAGGTAGCGTGGGGGAAAGCCAGGGACACGTGGTCAGGGCACCGTCAGTTGGAACAGGTGATGGGATGCTCTGCAAGCAGCTCTGTGTCCTGCCCTGGTGCGGAGGATGACAACTTTTCCAGAAAGTAGGGCAGAAGTCTCAGTTCTACTTTGCTGAAACCAGATGAGACTTTAGAGCGATCGAGTCTCAAACCATGGTTTACTGCTATTAATCAATCAAGAATATTGCTGAGGAGTTACCAGGTGCTAGGCATTGTGCTTGAGGCTTGAGATACAAAGAAGGAAAAGTTTAGGCGCCAGGATCCTCCATTCGATTAGGGGAGAAAGACACAGCCATTCAACATATATTTATTGAGTGCCTACTCTAGGCGTAAAGGATTCATCACTAAACCAAATGGACAAAAATGCATAGAATCTACCTTAAGGGCTCAAATAAAGGGAGACAGATGCCTAGCGGCTGGGACAGCTAGATCAGCCCAAATTAGCTACACATCGAGATCGGTCTTGGAGGACCAGGAGGAGTTCACAGGCAGCCAAATGGGGAAGAGCATCTGAGTCCGAGGGAACAGCCCTTGCAAAGGCACAGAGCCGTGAAAGAGAATAATGTACTTGAAGGGAGTCTGAGTGGCTGAGGGCTGAGAGGCTGGTGGTGCAGGAAGGGGAGTCACCAGGAGAGGCGGCTGGCCAGGTAAGTCAGGGGAAAACGATGAAAGGCCTTGTATCAGTTTCCTAGCACAGTTAGAACAAATTACTACAAACTTAGTGGCTTAAAACAACCCAAATTTATTATCTTCTAGATCTGGCAGTGAGAAATGATCTTACGAGGCTAAAATCGAGGTGCCCAGAGGACTGTGTTCTTTCTGGGGGCTTTAGGACAAGCTCCTTTCCCTTGCTTCTTCCAGCTTCTAGAGGCTGCCTGCATCTCTCCTTCTATCTGTAGCCCCTTTTCTCCATCTTCAAAGAGAGCAGAGTACTGTCTTCAAATCCACCTCTTTCTCTCTTGCCTCCCTTTTTCATTTATAAGGACCCTTGAGGTTATATTGGGCCCACCTTGGATAATCCAGATTAATCTCCCTATCTCAGGAGCCTTAGCTTTATCACAACTGCAAAGTAGATGTAGAAGTAATTTGTTCACAGTTCCCAGGGATTAGGGAGCAGGCATTTTAGGATGTAGCTTTATTCTGCCTAAGGGACGCTCATCTTGTGAGCATCAGGGAGGGCAGGCCTATGTCAGGAGAGCCTAAGGAGGCTGATACAGTGGTCCAGGATGGAGAAGAGGGCGTTCAAATGAAGCAGGTGGTTTTGCAGATGGAGCAGACAAGTGGACTTGAGAGATGTGGAGACCTAGAGAAAGACCTTTCTAGAAGTCTAGTGCAGAACAGAAAAGGAAGGTGGAGCTGAGGGAAGATGTTTCTTATTTGCTTATTGGTTGATTTTATCTTTTATAATAAAACAAAGGGCTTCAGTGTGATTTTTGGCTGAGGGGACGAGACAATGGATGAACATCAGGGAGATCTTGGAGAATTAAAGATTGAACTAAGATTATGAAGTCTTTAACTTAAAAAACTTGTGTTTGAGGAGTTTCTCAGCTAGAGAACCTCCATTGTTTTCTTTTATTCTGCCCGAAACTTCTGGCTCTAAGATAACAAATTCAGTAGATGGTATTTCTAAAGAACTTTCTCCCAATGTCAGGTTCCAGAAAAGGCAAGTTCTTCCTGCGTATATTATTTCAAATCTTTTTGTCTTGGTTTCTTCAAAAACATACGAGCTAAAGCTAACTGAAGGCCTATGGCTCCAGGCCATCAGGGCCTGAGGACCAGGTTACTTTATGAAACCACCTCTGACACACTTCAGATTGGTGGGAAGGGCTCTGGAATCGTAACTGAAGACCCAAGCTCAGGTCTCAGCTACACACACACACACACACACACACACACACACACACACACACACACATTTGTGACCTTGGATGGATCCCTTATTCTTGTAGTCGCGGCTTCCTGTCTGTGAAACAAGAATAATTATAATACCTGCCTGCTTACTTCACAGTGTTGTTGTGAGAGAATCAGTTGCAAGTGTCCACAAAGAGCCCTATAATTGGGAAAGCACCATACAATTATGGGCACTATTACTTTTTCATGCCCAGACACTTATTCTGTTCTTTTTCCTGAATATCACACTCTATTCCATCTATAAGTGGGGAAATGAGCTTTGGGCCAACCAGGTAAGTCTCACCTGGCCATCAGGGGAGGCGGAGAAGGTCGTGCCGCAGTCCCATGGGGCAGAGGCGAAGACCAGTGACAATTGCCATGTATTGTGGTAAGTGCTGCAGATGTCATCGGAATCTGTAGAGAGCAGATCTCTCCAGAAGAGGAATTTGACGCTGAGGACGGGTGGTCAGGGCTGGCTTTTTAGGGAGGCGACCACATGCTGAGTGTAAACAAGCAGGTGGGCAAAGGGAAAAGGGTGCTTCTAGCGGAAGAGACAGCATGTGCAACAACATAGGGTTTTCAGCAACGGAACAGGTTGGGGAGGCTTGGACCCAACAGTCAGATTCACAAGGCTGTTGCAAGCTCATACTTTCAGCTTACGGGCTTTCCAAGGCCCAAAGCCCATCTCAGTGTGTTCTTATCTGGTCTGGGGGCCCTGCAGGCTGCCTCCCTTCCCTGGGATACAGCTCTGGGGAGTTATAGAACTCTGGGAGCTCCCAACAGTTAGGCCAGTCGATCTTGACTCCTTTTCCAGAGAAGGCTTGGGCTCCAGCTTCATTTCTGGGAATACACCTACCTCAGAAACAGCCAGGCTGCCATGAAAGAGTCTCTCACTGAAGGCAATTTTGTTATTAGGGAAAAGAAAGCCCCTGTCCCCCCTTCCTCTGCCAGCTCCTGACATGAGTCCGTGTCATTAGTTACTGCTTTGGCAGTTTTATTATGGAAATGACATATTGAAATACAAATTGGGATGTGTACAGTGTAATTACTAATACTGCATATTCATTTCCTCCCTTTGTTACTGCTGAGTCCCCATAAAGCCCCCTCGCAGCCAGTCCCAATCTTTGTGCAGTTGCTTCTTGTCCCTTTTCTTTCTGAAGGCCAGGCGGGGTCTGGGGCAGGAGGTGGGGGGGGAAACACAGCCAGAGGAAGTACCTGCCTTCCCTGAGAAGGGCTATTTTTGTGACAATGCTGAGCTGACGTGTCAGGCTGGGTCTCAGAGGTCCAAGGGCTTCCCGGCTCTTCCCAGACAAACAGCTCGCAGACTGAGCCAGACACGGGAAGTCCCAGCCAGGGGACCTTTCTAAAAAATTAAATGCAACAAAACAAACCTTGTCAGTGATATGGGGGTCGATGCTCCAGGCTGAACTGAGCCATCCTCCAGGACTGCTTACCTCTCTTCCCTCAGTACCTTCTCAGGAGAGGGTGCTCGCATAAGTTGGCCAACCTGACCACTTGCTGGAGTTGCACAATGAGGTATTCAGGGCTGTGTAATCTGTCCAGTCTCCCTTGATGGCCTTGCTTTCTGTCCCTCCCCCGGGGAGGACTGTGCTATAAACGCATCTCACTATGAGGCATGGATGGCTAAGAGAGTGGGCTCTGGGTTCTCATCTTGCCTCTGTCACTTAGCCGTTGTACCATTTTGGGCAAATATACTTAATTCATTTGTACCTCGATGCCCCCATCTGTAAAGGAAGGCTGCTAGAAGTTTCCATTTCCTAGAGGGGTTATGAGGATTAGATACCTTAATGTAGGGCAGAAGTATGGGACTCTAGGTTTTATTGCATGGATGGCCTCAATTAATGTCCTCTCTGCATCTAGTCCTTTGCGATGTGGCTTTGTAGGAGCCCCCATCAGGGATAAGAGCCTGCTCTTCTACTCCGGAAAGAGAGCCCGTTTATTTCTTTCTCTGGCCAGCAGAAGTGATAGTGGGCCAGTGTTGAGCCCATGCCCCAAGTAGTGTTACTTCTGTTCTGTTGGAACCCTGCCTCTATCATGAGAACAGGCCCAGGCCAGCCTCTTGGATGAGAGGCTAAACGAAGCAGAGCTGACTTAGCCCTATTGTCCCAGCTGAAGCCCTGGACATGTGAGAAAGCCCAGCCACGATCAATGAGTCAACCCCCAGGCAACCCACAACTAACCACAGGAGCATGAGTGAGGCCATCGCAGACCAGAAGAACCACTTAGCCAACCCACAGACTCGAGAGCTTAATACATGCTTATTATTTTAAGCCACTAAATTTTGAGGTGGTTTGTTATACAGCAATAACTAGCCGATGCACATGGCAAGCTTTTATTGTACTTTCTCCTTCCTCTAGTACTCAGTGTCTATATGCCTTGATCTATTACTTATCTACACCAAAGGAAGACTCTAGGGACAGGTGGAGAGCAAGGTATTAGGGCAAGAGGATAGGCCCTGGAGAGAGACGGACAAAGTTCAAATCTCAACCCTGGCATGTACAGAGACAGGACCTGTTGCAAGTCATTTCTGTTCCATTACATGGGAATAATACCTACTTTATACAAGATTGTAGTATGGATTAAATAAGGTAATGGATGGGGAACAGTCTGGTACCCAGACTCTCCCCTTTCCAGAGGAAGCTCGGTGTCTTGCACATAAAGTAACATTCAATACATGATGACTGAAATCATACTTCTCTTGATTAGGTTGAGCTGTTAAGCTCAGTTACCTGGTGCTCTAAAGCAAAGATACAGGTCATAGCCGCATTCAAAAGTGCAAGGGAAATGTTCTCCAATTAGCCAATGATATGGTAATCCAAATACCAATAAACAGTAGAAATCCATGCCATTTGCTTAGTGTTTGTGAAGCCCTTTCATGCATACATTGTTGACTCTCACATTGACTCTGTGGAACCCCTGAGGACCAGCATTGTTCCCATTGCACAGCTTCTAAGGAAATTGTTAAGGTCAGTGGTTTGCCCTTTGATACACAACTGGTGAGTGGTGGGGCTGGGACTCCAAGGGCTCATGCTGCACCCAATATATCAGTTGTTACATCACTCACAACCTATGTGGAGTCCCACTAAATGGGAAATTAATCTCTGATCATCTGTTTATTGAATGCATATAGCTTAAAATGAAATACTCCTGATCTCCTGGAAATAACTCCGACCTCACCTTCGCTCGGCACAGAGGTCTTGGGATCTTTCAGTCCAGGAGTCTTTTTTCTGGGGTGAAGAATCTTTCCTTGTCCTCATCATTTACTGCTAGGAAAGAAAAGGACCAAGTTAAACTCTGAGGCTGACATGTAGGCAGTCAGCCTAGTGCGCTGAGGGTCCTTCCTTCTGCAATTGCTGGGAGGGCCCTCCCCAACCACCATGGGACAATGTGTCCCAGCAGTTGAGTCCTTCAAGGATTCATGTATTTCTTGAATAAAGATCATCAACTCCTTTCTTGGGGTACGTGGGTGGCTCAGTCAGTTAAGCGTCCGGCTCTTGATTTCAGCTCAGGTCATGATCTCAGGGTCCTGGGATCAAGCCCAGTATTGGGCTCTGTGCTCAGCAGGGAGTCGGCCTCAGGATCTCTCTCCCTCTCCCTCTGCCCCTCCCTCCACTTGTGTGCGCACACTCTCTCTCTCTAAAATAAATGAATCTTAAAAAAAAAAAAGATCTTCAACTCCTTTCAGGAAGGACAATAGGAAAGACAGGGCTACTTTCTTCTTCCCTGCAAAGTCAGACAGCAAGCACATGTCCTCCCAATGGACAAATTTCTGTCTGGGTGAGATGAGGGGTTGAGAGGTAGGCATAGGGGATACAAAATGTCAGTGAAATAGTAAATGCAGTTCTTGACTTCTAGGAGCTCAAAATCCAAATGGGTCCTGGGAAATGCCCTTCTGGGGAAGCCATCTCCAGGAAATGGGTCAAAAGTTAAAAAGCCATCTGCATAAAGATATTTGTAACAGTGTGATTCAGAGTGATCAAAATCTGGAAATTGCCCAAATGCCCAACAAAGGAGGATTGGTTAAGCAAACTTTGCTTTATCAAATTGATGAGATATTACTTCACAATTAAGAAGGATAATAGTGAAGTTTAAGCGGATCCATGAAGAAATGCATAGGAAATAATATCAGGTAAACAAGGAATGCAGAAAGAGCTTCCAGGCCTTGGTGACATCTGTGTAAGGTCTTACGTGCACAGTGATAATGACTGTAGAGAAACATTACGGAATAAAAATGGTTGTCTTAAGGTAAATGGGCATGATGGCAATTTTTTGGTCATGTTAGCTTAACATACAGTGAAAGATCCAGAAAGCGGCATGAGAGAGACACGTCATCTGGCTTTCAGAACACTATGCAAAACACCAAGTGTAGATGAGAAGAAAATGAGCACCACGGGGGCGGGGGGGTTAGGAAAAGTTGTGGACGTCATTATGAGTAGCCTAATGATGGGTCACTGCTGAGATGGCACGCCTATGGACATTTCTGGGGACCCCAAAACACAAAGCCATACTCAAAGAACACTAGCAGTTCCTATGATGGAGTTTCAGACACACGGCCAGCATGCTGGGGGAGAGTTTTGGAGTGTAGGGAGGTCTCCTTGGTGCCTTTCAAATCACATCAGTAACTCAGCTGCTCACTCATCATGTGGAAGGCTAGTCCTCAATCTGCGTTCAAGTTTTTGTTCTGTTTTGTTTTTAAATATAAACAGCAAACATGACATAATGATGAGGAAGAACAAAGGTGAACTGGGCATCCCATTTGCTTCAAAGAAGCCAAGTTTTATTATCAGGATGTTCGGTGCAGGCTGTTTCTGGGGGCTAAAGGGAGGTCAGTGCCTCTATCTCCTCTAAATTCTTTCTCTAGCCTGTGGTTAGTCCCCCAAAATGTGCAGCCTGAGACTCAATCCATCCGTTCTCAAATTTCAGTCTGAGATGTACTTTGTTTGGATGCATAAATGTACAGATTCCAGGTCCCCACCACCTGATTCTGATTCAGACCACAAACTATTTGCCAGCAAGCCTGTCAGGTGACGCTAATGCATGTGGTCCTGGGACTATACTTTGAGAAGCACTCGGCTAAACCATTTCAATTTGTTTAAAACTTCAAATCCTAACCCAGCCCTTACCACTCTGTTTGCCTCCTTAAAGCTTTGTGGGTCATTTTCATATTTTAGTGGGGAAACAAGAGGCAGGGGGATGAACAGAAGAGCACAGAATGCTGAGGAAGAGGGGGCAGGGCCCCTTCCCCCAGGGGAGAGGCCAAGATCAGAAAGCCAAGGACTTTGTACCCAACTTTACTGATGCTGTCTCTGTCATCATTGGCCAATGATGTATGATATCTGCCATCTGGTTAAGAATGGATTGGGGGTATGCGTACGTGGGCACTCGTGTGTGTGAGTCTGGGGACTCAGGCTGGGAGGGGAACAGAAATGGAACGGGGGTTTGACCCTCTCTGATCTAACTCTAAAGGTGCTCACAGTTAGAGACGAAGAGACGGACCTAAATAAATTATTATAATAAAATAATGAAAATTGCCCCAAGAGGGAGAAACACAAGTATTGTGGGAACCGGGCAGAGAAGGGAATGACTAATAAGTCTGTGTGGGGGTATGGGGAGGGTGGGGCTCGCAGGATGATTAGTTGATGACTTACCACAGACCAGCCACGGTAAATAGTAATTTCATCCTCACAACAACCTTGCAAAAGGAGGTATTCTTTTATATGGATGACCGTGTATCTCAGAAAGATTGGCCGTATATCCAGCATCATACAGCGTGATTTGGACACAGCCCTGTCCAACTCTGAAGTATGAGGGGTGATTGTCCCCTAGGATCCATTTGGCTCTAATCCCAGTGAGTCATTTCCCCTCAGGTTCCCCATCTATGAAAGTAGGGCCGGGCCCTCTGTGTGATGCAGAGTTCCTCCCCAGCCCAGAGCCCAGAGCCCAGAGGGGCCTACCAAGACCTCAAGTGTGGAATCCCAGGACCTGCACGGAAGGGAATCCTGCTCTCCCAGAGAGGCGCTGCTCCCTCCCCACCAGCAGCTGTTACGAGACAGGACATTCCTTACCCCCTGCCTGCCCGGCTTTCGGGGCTTTCGGTCGAGCTCCCTCTCTCACACCTGAACTGCCCGGCTTTCGGCTTTCCAGCTCCCTCTCTCACACCTGAACAGGAGGGGAGCATGGGCATTCGGAAAGTTGGGAATACTTCAGCAAGTCCCAGCCAACCCACGAGGGAAGCAGGATGGGATTTCTTTTTCTGATTTCCTATTTTGACTCCTGATCTCCCATCTCAGTCAGAAAGTTTACTGATCCTCAACGCAGTGTGGGATAGAGGAAGTCTTCTTTGTTAGCACTTAAAAAGTTTTTTTGGCCACTGGTGGCCCCACCAGCCCACAGCAGCTACACACACAATACATGGGCTGGGAGGAAGGCAGCGAGGCGGGGGTCCTCTCTGGGAAGCCCTGGGAGGACCACACAGCAGGCCTAACCTCCTGTAGTGTGAATGCAAACACAAGGAAAATCAGCCCTGGGTGGTGTCAGATCCCTGGCTCCAGGCTGTTGTAGAGAGAGAAAAGATACCCCCTCACTTCCCTGGGAGCTACCAGGTCGCCAGAAATCCTCTTCTGCTGCAAAGCCATGCCCATTCCTGCCCCAGGAACAGGCCTGCACATGGGCCCCGAAAGCCTCCCACCGCAAGTGCAGAGCAAAGCAAAGGACATGGAGACCGATCACCGTCTGCCTGGACAGAGCCCAGGGTCACAAAGGGCTCCAGGGGCAACTCCAGCAACAGCTCCAGGTGTCCCCACTTCAGTGCCTCACAGGAGCTGCTGTTCCGGGTCAGGGGCCTTGCTGACAGAGCCCTAGCCTCTGGTCCAGAATTATTTTTCTCTGTGGACAAACATCCTCTCCAGACTCCCCAGCCAGCCTGCTATCTCTAGGGGACACTGTGTGATGCTTTGACACCCAGAATGACCAAATACTCTAGACCAAATATTTCCCAAATGTGGAAACAGGCAAACCAGCTCTGGCTGGTCCAACCATGGGGAACAAAGCAAAAGACACCTCTCCTTTGTCCGATTCTCCCCATAGGTCAGGCTAGCTTTAGCTTCCACTCGTAGTAACAGTAGCTAAGCCTTGCTAGATTCTCTTATGGGGGTCGTCTTGTTTATTTCTTCAAGTAACCAGGTGAGGGGGATACTGGTTATGATTCCCTTTTGCAGAGGAACAAACTGAGGCTTAGGGTGGAAAGTGGTGAAAGCGCTGATGAGCACCAAGGCCATCTGGCTTCGGAGCCTGGACTCTCAACCACCACACCAAGGGCGCAGATACTGGGTTCCTCTCAGAGTTGCAGAAAATCCACCCTGCCTTCCATCTGATGATGATGACCAGCCAGTGCGAAGTTTTCAGGGACCCCTCTCCCTCTTGGGAAAAGAGAAAGCAGTTACTCCAAAGATCACGGGGCACCTGTTAATGCCAGGCGGGGAGTGGGTGTGGGCGGGGGAGGGAGGGGAGGGCACATGCTCAGCGCCAGGAGGCCGCTCGGGATCCATGCACCTTGGCTTGGCAGCCTCTGTAGACCCCTCGGATACTGATCCCAGGCAGAAGGGCCTTCTAGAAGTAAAGATGTGAAGTGTTGGGGATTTGTGGCACCACAGGAGGTCTGAGGGAAGATCTCAAATTGAACCCGGGAGGTTGCCACCCAGCCTTGAGGATCCTCATATTCAAGGGGCAGAAAAAACCCTGCAGAGGGGGAGGAAAGGAAGTGGGGTGTGGCCAAGATCTGGAAACAACCTAAGTGTCATAGACAGAGTAGATAAAGAAAATGTGTTGTATTTTGTGTGTGTGTGTGTATAAAACATATATATGTAATTATTATATACATATTATTTGTATATATGCACACACATACAGAATGGAATATCATTCAGCCTTCAAAAAGAAGGAAATCCTGCAGTTTGAGGCAACGTGGATGAACCTGGGGGACATTACACTAACCTGAAATAAGCCAAACACAGAAAGACTCATGATCTCACTTATATGTGGAATCTTAAAAAAAAAAAGTCAAGCGCGTAGTAACAGAGAGTAGAATGGTGGTTACAACAGGGCTCGAGCCGGCACAGGAGGGGGTGGGGGGTTGTTAGAAGGCACAAGCTTTCAGCTATAAAATGAGTAAGTCCTGGAGACCTAATGCACAGCCTGGTGATTACAGTTGCCAATACTGAATTGTACCCTTGAAATTTGCCAGGACAGTAGATCTCAAGTGTTCTCATCACACTCACACATCCCACCCAGAGATCACTCTGTGAGGTGATGGATATGTTAGTTCGCTTGATCGTGACAATCATTTCACAGTTTACGTGTGGATCAAAACATTGAGTTGTGCACCTGAAATACATACAACTTACACGTGTCCATCATATCTCAATAAAGCCGGAAAGAAAAAAGGTAGCATCTGCCTGAAGAGCGATCCCAAGGAAGAGAGCAGGAAGTGGGACTTCGGAGCGTGGAGAGGGGGCCTGGGTCCACGATCCAGGGAGGCAGATGTCAGCCTGACCTAGGACAGCATGGAAGACTACTTTCTTGTTGCTGGCGTTGCTAATATTCTCACAGCGGCTGTGTGCGGAGGCCAGTGCCAACCAAGCTTTAGGCTAAGCGCTTCCATCTGCACGGGCTAACGCACCCCTCCTGACCACCTGGGAGGAGAGGCCTGCAGTTCATTAGTGTCCCGACACCACACATGAGAAATTAAGCTCAGTCAAGTTAAGTAACTGGTTGAATGTGGCTGAGCCTGCATGTGGGAAAGCTGAGGTTCCTACGCACGTCTGGCTGAGACGTCCACACACTTTAATCATTAGGTCCGTCTGCTCGCCCACCTTTGAGAGGGGTGAGTGAGTTCCCCATTCCCAGAGGTATTCAAGGGATGCTGTAACATGCCTGATCATAGGAATCCCCCGAGAGGCTCCTCGACATCCAGCTGCCCAGGCCTTACCCCAGAACCACAGCTGAATCTCTGCAGAGGGCCCCAGAGTCTGTTTTTTGGGAAGCGCTAAGCAAGACCTGGAAGCTTGGCTTGAGGGAGTCCTGCACTTAAAGGAAGCGGGACCCAGATGCCCGCTTAGGGTTCCCAACTTCTGTGTGGCCTGAGTGTTTGTGATTCTGTTTTTAGGCAGGTCCTTCCTGAATCAATGTGTCAGACTTTCTGGCACCTTTTGATGGCTCTGGGGCACCTGAGCTGTCTTCAGAGCTGCCCTGATGCCCCAGAGATAGGTGGAGCAGGGCTGGGAAGAGCCCTGGGAGCCAGGAGAAAGTGGAGGGAAGCCACATTCCCTGATTTGGGGGGCAGGGAGAAGGACTCTGAGGGGCATTCTCTGATTCTCTGCACCCCGAGGCCAACAGCTGGGAGGCTGGTCCTTGCTGCCCCCCTCCCTTGCAGAAAAGTGATCCTTTCTCAGAGAGCATGGATGGACAGTAGGAGGTTTCCAGGGGACATTTCTGCCACTGCTTTGGAGGGATGGAAAGTGGCTTCCGGGGGACTAGCCGAGGAGATGCTGTAGAGAACCCCCAGGGTTCCAAAATGGTGCGAGTGGTTGTTGCACCTTCGGGAGTGCTTTCTTCTCCTGTGTCAGGCCCTGTGCTGGGCACCCTGCATGCAGCCTCTCAGCTAATCCTCACAGGTTCTCACGGAATCCATACCACAACTGCTCCCATTTATACAGAGGAGTTAATACGCTGAGAGAGGTTACTTGTCTCCAGCCCCACAATGACCGGCAGAGCCTTCAGATCTCCTCCACAGTGAGGCTGCATTCCTAACCAGCTCCCAAAGGACTTCAGTGTTTCTTAACTTCATTTCGGATCATTGACTTTTGAAGACGTGACCAAAGCTATTACCTTGTCCTGACAGCTAATGATCAGTGACATTCACCATTTACCCAGCCTGCTTTTGGGGTTGTACCTGTACCGATTTGTTGAATCCTGGCAACCACCCAATAGAGTGTTATCATTATCCCCATTTAGCAGATGAGAAAACAGAGTCTTGAAAAGGTTGAGTAACTTGTGCCAAAGGTTGTAAACTGGTATAACCAGGCTTCAGACTCAGTGAGTTTCATTCCAAAGTCTACACTATTAACAGTTATTCTATCTTGCCTTATTCCAGGGAAGTACGTACTCTACACCCCCACACAACCGTGGACTCCATCGGGGGATTTGGGGCTCTCTGAAATCCTCTTTTGGGGTCCAGCTCTAGGTTAACAATACCTAAGGATCATTTTTTTTTTAAGATTTTATTTGACAGAGAGAGAGAGAGAGAAGGAACACAAGCAGGGGGAGTGGGAGAAGGAGAAGCAGGCTTCCCGCCGAGCAGGGAGCCCGATGCGGGGCTCGATCCCAGGACCCTGGGATTGTGACCTGAGCCGAAGGCAGATGCTCAACAACTGAGCCACTCAGGTGCCCCAGGATCAATTTTTTTTTCTTTAAATCAAAACTCAAAGCTTTATGCTTCCAGGAAGACCAGGTACTGGGAGGGGAGAGTGCAGGCCTGGGGCTTTTGGCCAAGCTGCTCTGAAGCTTGCTTTTGCCTCTTTGCCAATTCTAGATTCCGGGGTCTACCCTAAGGCTGGGGTAAAGGTCAGTTCCAGCCACACCTTGCTTTCTGAGTGACCATGCTATTGGGCAACTCCATCTCCTACCTGCCCCCTTGCCCCAAAGTTACTGGGCCTGCATTTGCCTCTCTGGTAGGGAGCGAACCAGGGGTCCAGTCCAAGAGGGTATCTGGGAGGCAGGCAGATGAAGGAAGTGCTACAGCTAAATCACAGGTGTCTGAAATTTTCGTTTACATCAGAATCACCTGTTCAAAAGCAGATCCCTGGGCCCCACCCCCAAGGATTCTGATTAAGTTTGTCTGAGTTTGTTTTTTTTTTTCCAATAAAGGCCTCAAGTGTTTAATAAAGGCCCACTGACAAAGACTGACCAAGGTCAGAGTCCACATTATCCGCCCTGCTGGCAGCTGTAATCAAGAGGAGGACTCCTGGTTAATTCTAGTCACGCTTGGGGCAATGGCATCGGGGCAGAATCCCAGAGACATAGGGCAGGGGATTTGTATGCTGAGCAGACAGAAAGGAGGGGTAGTTCCTGGAACTTCTTTGCAGCTGCCGCTGCCCTGAGTCCTTAGCAGTGGCCCGTCCTTCCTCTCTCCCCTGCCTCCACTCACCAGCCTTTACCCAGCCTCCTTCCAAGAGTCCCTTCTCTGAGCTAGGAGAGCTGCTGGTGGGGGGGGGGGGGCGGATAAAAGACTGAATTTGTTAGGGCAAGACATAGTTCCTGGTCTTCAGGGACCCAGAGTCTAGTTGAGAAGGTGGTGGACAAGTCAAGTAAGAACTGTCAATGAACCTGGGGCATTGAACCCAGGGAACTGTGGGAGCCAGAGCACAGCCCGTGGCCGGCGGGGGGTGGGGGGCCTGGGGAGGGAGGTGGTTTTGAGTGAGAGGCCACAGCGAATGACCGTTGGGAGCATAGAGGTGACTGCAGAGGAAGCTGCCAGGGAGGGTGATGAACCCACCAGTTTGCCAGCGATGGAGGGGGTTTCACTTTCAGTGGGCAGCCCCTGCAGGGCAGGTGGGCTGAGGGCCCCTTCAGAAGGCCTGGAGAGCCTCCCCAAGGCACAGAAGAGCCCACAGAAGAATCTTCTAAGACTCCGGACTCTCTCAACCAGGCACGGGGTGAAGGATAGCTGGGGAGTCTGGAGGTTTGGGGACCCACTTCTGAATACTCCGGGCTTTTTTACAAACCTTGAAAGGTCCATTGAAAGACACAGAGGGCTGAACCAGATCATCTCCAGCTTCAAGTAAACAGATGAATTACACTCCAAGAAGCTGTAGGAGGAGTGGTGACTAAATTCGTTCTTAATTGAGCTCTTACTGTGCATCAGGACTGTGATAAGTGTCTAATAGAGACGGTCTTATTTATATGCCATAACTTCCCTTTGGGGCTGATTTCATTACTCCCATTGGAGGGATGAGCAGACAGAGGTATGGAGGGAGCAGGTCACCTGCCCTGTCACACAGCTGGTCACTGGCTGAGCTGGGGCTTTGACGAAGCACACCTTAATTGAGGAATAAAGATCCATGGGATATTTTCTCTAATTGGTCGATGTGAAACTCCCCAAAGTTTTAAACAGTACTCACCTGTCACAGAGAATTTAGAACCAGAATGAGGAAATGACTTAGGTCAAGGCACAGCATTTTACAAAACAGAAAAATCAGGGCGCCTGGGTGGCTCAGTCGTTAAGTGTCTGCCTTCGGCTCAGGTCATGATCCCGGGGTCCTGGGATGGAGCCCCCGCATCGGGCTCCCTGCTCTGCGGGAAGCCTGCTTCTCCCTCTCCCACTCCCCCTGCTTGTGTTCCCTCTCTCGCTGTGTCTCTGACAAATAAATAAAATCTTAAAAAAAAAAAAGAAACATCCAGCTGGGAGCAGGTCAAAATGAATCTCTGTGTTTAAGCTGCGTTGTGAATGTCTAAGGGGAACCAAGGAGTTAGCACCTCAGCCAGCCTGTTTTCCCAGGCAGAGAGGTGCTTTTTGATTGGGAAGGATAAGGAGCATTTGAAAAAGGAATGAAAGATCAGTTGCATTTCTGGAACACGGTAACTAACAAAGGGGGCCTCTGTCGTTCTCCAGGTCCAGCAAGGTGACGCTGCTAATCCTAGAATCTATCCCACAATCACCCGGCCGGGGAGAGGCCTCTGTCCCCAAAGCCCTCACCAGACAGTCATACAGGTTTAGTCAGAAGATGAGGGTGAACCCCCCTCGTAGTTGCCCTTCCGTCTGGAGCGGGGCTTGACAGCAGCATTTTCCAAATGTAAGAAATACATTTTCTGTCACCACCCAGCACGGACCTGTGTGTATATATGTTTCAGAAAGCAATACTTGCCTGTGTTAAATGCAGTACACTCTGTTGTCCTCCATTCTACCCAAATTCCTTTGTTTTAAAGCTGGTTATGGTTATGACCAGCTAAATGGATTTCACTAAGCACTAATGGTTTATGATCCACAGTTTAAAAAACATCGAGCAGTGTGAGAAGGACCAGGGAAACTGAGTAGGAAGCGTTAATGACAGGAATTTATACTGCAATCACTGTCGCTACTGTTGGGCCTTTGAATAATGTTTTGTGTTTACCCTACATTCATCTAATTGGCGTTGTTCCATGGATTACCTTTATTCTGAGAGATTTTTAATAGATATTTTCCTCCAAAATGGTTCTGTGGCCAGACAAGTTTGGGAAATGACAGATACTATAGCCACACCTGACATGCCACAATGCACTTCACCTGTTCAAGGCTCTGAGAAGGTCTGCAGTGAAGGACCAGCAGACTGTTTATCTAGCCTTTCCCAGACTTTTTTTTTTTTTTTTTTTCCCACAGAGCCATTTATTCCTTTATGGGAACACTGGTGCTCTCTAGAAACCAGTCAGGGCCTGGCTGCTTCACATTTTGCTTTGTCCCCGAGAGGCCAGCGAAGCAGGTGTTATGGGAGTGCTGTTGGAACACAGTTCACCTACTTGTCTGATTCCCCACGTGGGGTCAGGGCCAGAGCTGGGCCAGAGCCAGGCCTCCTGACTCTCAGTCAGATGGGGGAGCCCTCGGCAGTCCCATGATCCCGAAGGGCTACTTTCCAGAAGGGCTGAGAAAATCCGGCCACCCTGACATGCATGCAGGGGCAGTGGAAGGGTGCTGAGTGTCCCAGGAGCCCAAAGCTCAGCCCAAGGACCCTTTGGCTCTTCAATCTCCCTGGAGGCAAGAGGGAGGTGGGGGCCTTGTCATGCCCCCTCCCCTCCTGAACAGGATTAAGTACCTCACCAGCCATTGTGCAGACAGAATAGATACTTGCTCCCCTGGCTTCTAGTTCCTGCTATGGTTCAGCTCAAGCTTGGCTGAGGAACCCGTGCTCAGATTCGTGAAACAGCTCCGCTGGTTTCTTTTATTAATTATTTTGGAGTATGTCGTGTGTTTCTTTGGATACAAAAGAAACACGGGGATATATAATAAAATTTTTCTCCTAGAAAATGAAGAAATTTCTTCTTTGTTCCGGTTGTCTCATCACCCAGTTCCTCTCTAGAGCCAACCATAGACGGGCTTCCAGTATCTGTGCATCTACAAAGAAAGATACACAGGGGCGCCTGGGTGACTCAGTCAGTTAAGTGACTGACTCTTGGTGTTTTTGGAGTTGTTTTTTCCTTGTATTCTCTGGGTAGTTTGGTTTTTGTGTTTCTGGCGTTTTTTTGTTTTGTTTTGTTTTGTTTTGTGACTGACTCTTGGTTTAGGCTCAAGTCATGATCTCAGGGTTGCGGGATCGAGCCCTGTGTCAGGCTTTGTGCACTCAGTGCAGAGTTGGCTTGAGGCTTCTTTCTGTCTCCCTCTGCACCACTCTCCCTCTCTCTAAAAATAAATATATCTTTAAAAAACAAAGATATGTACTGTACCCCATGTATACACATTAGATATTCAAAAAAAATTTTTAAAGATTTTATTTATTTATTTGACAGAGAGAGACACAGCGAGAGAGGGAACACAAGCAGGGGGAGTGGGAGAGGGAGAAGCAGGTTTCCCGCTGAGCAGGGAGCCCGATGCGGGGCTCGATCCCAGGACCCTGGGATCATGACCTGAGCCGAAGGCAGACGCTTAACGACTGAGCCACCCAGGCACCCCACACGTTAGATGTTAAACACAAATTAACATACTGCACACACTCTCTGCGCTTCACTTTTGAACTTAATGATGGATTTTGGAAATTGTTCCCTTTTATTACACAAGCTTTCTTACTCTTTTTTATGGCCATATATATTATAGCCCTTTATGGATACATCATAATGTATTTAACTAGCCTCCCCCTGTTGGACATGGACTACTTCCAGTGCTTTCTATTAGAAATTATACTGCAGGGGCACCTGGGTGGTTCAGTTGTTAAGCATCTGCTTCGGCTCAGGTCATGGTCCCAAGGTCCTGGGATCGAGCCCCGCATCGGGCTCCCTGCTCCACGGAAGCCTGCTTCTCCCTCTCCCACTCCCCCTGCTTGTGTTCCCTCTCTCGCTGTGTCTCTCTCTGTCAAATAAATAAATAAAATCTTAAAAAAAAAAAGAACTGATGCTGCAGCAGATAATCATGCACACCTGAGTCGGGGGGGGAGGGCAGAGATAAAGTCCAGAGCGTGTAACCACTGGGTCAAGGCACCGACACTGCTTTAGGTGATGTTAGGGGTTGCCTGGTGGCTCTGCTCCAGCGCGGGGATCCCAGGAAGAGATGCGGGGTTTCCCTCTCATTAGAAGTTTTATCCAGCCAGCTTCATGCATTGCCACTGGCCTCGGGAAACATGGGGTGTGGTTCTGCCCTGTCTTCAACCAGCTCTGTGACCTTAGGTAAGATACAGACCTACCCCAGATGTTCTCCTGCCTTTGTAAAACCGGGTGTTGGAGCACAAGCCGTGGGGACGCACTAGCTTTTTACTCTCCCTGGTTCTGGAATGTGCTCTCGGTGAGTCTTCCAGTGGCAGGGAAAGGCAGCACTAAACGGTCCTTGCTCCCTTGTCTTGTCTCCATTCTGGAGACACTTCTCATTTAGGACCAGGTCTTTGGTCTTGTTCTTGAGGAGAAGCCAGCTGAGCTGTGTGGCTTGCTTCTATCATCTCCTTCCACAACAATAGGATCTCCACATGGGCTGGGGGTTAGCAGGTCTCACTCACTGCGGTATTCCGGCATCTAGAGCAGCTCCGTTCGATGGAAATAGAGTGCCATACAACAACAATAACACGCCATGACACACCTATTAAAATCATGAAAATCCGGGAACACTGACAGTGCCAAATGCCGGTGAGGTTGTGGGGCAACGAGAACTCTCATTCATTGCTGGTGGGAAATGAAAAATGCTACAGCTACTTTGGAAGATGGTTTGGTGGTTTCTCATAAGACTAAACATACTTTTACCAGGCTCCTTGTTATTTACCCAAATGAAATGAAAATTTATGTTCATAAAAAAAAACCCTCACTTGGATGTTCATAGGAGCTTTATTCATAATTGCCAAAGCTTGGAAGCAACCAAGATGTTCTTTAGTCGGCAAATGGATTCATCCAAGCTGTGCTAATCCAGGTAATGGAATAACATTCGGCGCTAAAAAGAAATGAACTATCAAGCCATGAAAAGACATGAAAGAAACTTAAATGCATATTATAAAGTGAAAGAAGCTAATTTGAAAAGTCTATATATTGTAGGATTTCAATTATTTGGCATTCTGGAAAAGGCAAACTTATGGGGACATTAAAAGGGGCAGTCACTGGGGGGTTGGCTGGAAGGAAGCGATGAATGGGCCGAGCACAGACGATTTCTAAAGCAGTGAAGTGACTCTGTATGACACTGTAATAGTAGATACATGGCATTATCCATTTGCCCCAGCCAGTAGAATGCACAACACCAAGAGTGAACAAAGCCTGATATAAACTATGGACTCCAGGTCATAATAATGATTTGCTGGGGTGGGTTCACCAAATGTAACAAACACACCACTCTGGTGCAGGCTGTCAGCAATGGCCCAGGCTGTGTGTGGGTGGTGACAGCGACTGTGTGTGAAGGCTGTCCCTTCCATTCAGTTTTGCTGTGAACCTAAAATTGCTCTAAAAAAAAATTAACTATTTAAAAATAGACCTTAAAAATTTGAGCCACATACACATTTTTCCATTAAAAATTGAGATAAAAATCAGCCATTGAAAAGGTACAATTCAGTGGTTTATAACGTATTCAAAAGGTTGTGCATCACTCACCATTATCTAATTCTAGAACATTCTTTATCACCCAGATCCATGAACAGTTGCTCTCCGTTCCTCCGTCCCCCAGTGCTCTGGCAACCAATAGCCTACTTTCCGTCTCTACAGATTTCTTAGGCTTTCCTTCGCCTTGGGTCTATACCTAGGAGTGGCATGGCTGGATCACATGGTAGCTCTATGTCTAACTTCGGGAGGACCTGCCAGACTATTTTCCACCGTAGCTGCACCATGTTCCATTCCCGCCAGCAAGGCACGAGGGGTCCGGTTTCTCCACATCCTCACCAACACCTGTTAGTTTCTTTTTGTTTATAATCATACCAAGGGGTGTGAAGTGGCCCAGAGCCTAACCTCTTAACTACTATTCTACACAGGAGGCACTCCATGAACACTTTTTGAATGAATGAGACAATAAACACAGGTTGTCATCGTCAAGGATGGGATCTGAATAATCGGACAAGTGACGCAAAGCGTACTGGCCAGGAGCTTTAATAGAAGAGGAGGCTGGGTGGCTCAGCCCATTAAGCGTCTGCCTTCGGCTCAGGTCATGATCCAGGAGTTCAGAGTTCTGGGGGGTCGAGACCCCTCATCCCATCAGGCTCCCTGCTCAGCGGGGAGCCTGCTTCTCCCTCTGACCCTCCCCCTGCTTGTACTCTCCCTCACTCTCTCTCTCCAATAAATAAGTGAAGTCTTAAAAAAAAAAGTGAAGGCTGTTTTCCTCTAAATAGTGATTTCCTGGTGGTGTCAGTCACCTGCAGTGTTTTATTTATTTTTTATTTTTTTTTAAAGATCTATTTATTTTAGAGAGGAGGTGCACCTATGCCAGCGAGGGGAGGGGCAGAGGGAGAGGGACGGAGAGAATCTCCAGCCGGCTCCCCGCTGAGCGTGGAGTCCAATGTGAGGCTCAGTCTCAAGACCCTGAGATCATGACATGAACCACAGTCAGGAGTTCCGACACGTAACTGACTGAGCCACCCAGGCGCCCCCACCTGCAGAGAGTTTTAAAAGTGCAGATTCCCAGGCCCCATTCCCAGAATTCCGTGTAGTAAGACGCAGGCTCGGGATTATTTCCCCAGGTGATTCTCCTGGGTAGCCACGTTTGGGATCCAGAAATCTAGAAAGGGCACTCGCATTTGCAACAAGCCAGCCGTGGGAGTGCCCTTTAGAAATGCAGCACGTGGAAAGGGCAGGAATAAGCCCGGGCTGACTTTTGGAGCCGGAGCCCTGCACAGTGCTGCACCTCCAGGCCAGGGCAAAAAAGGCCATAGCTGAGACTGAGTGAGAACTCACCTCGTTCCAATTCTTTATATGCAACCCCTGCTTTTAGCTTCAAAATGAGGTCCTCTGAGGAAGGCACTCTTAGTGATCTCTCCTTTACAGATGACAGCACCGAGGCTCCAAGGGATGGAATCACGCAAGACCTCACAGCTCCGTAGAGCCAGGCTTCAAGCAAGGTCTGTCTGGCTCCACTCTGCCTGTTTTCCTCCCGGTACCATCTCTCTACGCTGGACATAACTCACTGGGCTCGGGTGGAGTCAGGACACACACTAATACAGGCGGGACCTAGACAGGCCCGCAAGGAAGGAGCAAGATGCTTAGTGGGCGGGGTGTACGCCGTGGTGCTGGGTAAAATATCGGCAGGGGAAGGCAGGAGGGGGCCAAATAGAAGAAACAGAAGCGGTTCTTTTTGGCAGTGCCTTACTACACTTTCTAAGCCCTATAGTTGCCCCAGTTACTTCCTGCTGCAATGCTTGCTTGCCTTGTTTGCCCCTGAATGCCCTCCCACCCTCTCCAGAGGGACTCACGTACAGCAAATATTCCTTGGCACCTAAGAATCAGGAGTAGATGATTTCAGCTGCCATAGCTCATTTAGATATTATTTCCAGCTGAGAAAACCAAGGCCCAGAGACATTAAATAACTTGCCTAAGATCATACAGTATATGTGTTGTAAGGCAACTCCATCTTCGTTTTTGACTCCTGGTCCAGCGCTCTTTTCCTCCTAGTCGTGATTCTTAACCTGAGGCAGATTGTGGGTCCCTTTGAGAATCTGATGAAAGCGATCTTCCCCACACTGAGCGGGAACATCCCGGTGTGTGCGCTGGGGCTCATTCACAATGCTATGATTTGGGGGCGATGCCCAGACTCTAGTTAACCTGCTCTGCTTTGCTTGTGCTTTGAGGGACCCCCTCACAGGAACAACAGTTTTACAAGAACCTATTAACAACCCCTCAAAGACAAAGGCAACTTAAAAGAGCTGGTTCATCACAGAGCCGGGTCCCTTCTTTGCAGGCCCAAGCGGACACGGAAACCATCAAAAGCTGAGGCTGGGAAACCCAGCTTCCTGCTTCTGGCCTCAATTCCCCACCACCATCACCACCAAGACCACTCAAAATAAGACGAAACCGAACACATGCCCTCCCCACGTCGTTCTCCTCGTGGTTTCTCTCTCTGCTTCCTGTTGATCTTGAAGTTTGCTTTACTTCACAGCCTCTGACTTCTGTGCACAGCCCATGGGCACTCCCCTAGCTTGAGAGGAAATAGCATTTTAAAAAGACCAAGAGAAGATGGCAGGTGGGAAACAGCGGGTGCTGAGGGGCGATGTCCTGCCTCCCTTCATCCATTTTGCTGGAAAAGTGGGGACCCCCCCCCGGCCCAGCAGTGTGGCAGCCCCGCGGAACTCGGGTCCAGATCCTATCAAACATTGCCAGGGTCGACCTGGATGAATCTTGGTTACGGGTTTTGACAAACGTACCCACACTCCCACCAATGGTTGTGGGGCTATGGAAGGCATAATTGCTATCTGGACTTACTCAGCGAGTATGGGTGGAGGACGGAGTCACAGGACACAGGATCTTTGGGGACAGTTTATGAGAAATGCCCTTTGCCTCTCTCCATCTGTCCCCTGGAAAACCAAGGGTCATTGGCCCATTTTTCTGGTTTACACCCCGAAAGCTTTTTCCAGCCATAATTTCAAACTCCAACCCCTCCAAGAGATCTCCCTGGAGCCCCTCAGTGAGACTTCACCCTCACCCAATCTCTTAGCCTCCGTTTGCTACTATAATTACACGTCTTCCCTTGCTAGATGGTGAGCCCTTGGAGGGGCATGGGTGACCACTGAATCACTCTTTTTAGAAATTACACAACTAATATACATTTACTGTTTGGAAATAGAAAATTCAGGGAGCCCTCCTCCCCCCTCCCAAAGGATAAAATATATCCACGATGCCCCGGTGGGACTTGTAACATTTTGGTGATCTTTCCATTTTCCTGTGCAGACACAAACACCCCCACACGCCACATTTACTTAGAGTGGAATCTATTCTACTTTGAGTTCCGTAACTCCTTATGGGCCCGCTCAAAAATCTTAAGATATTTTCCTCTCAACATTGTATATCATTGGGATCACTGCAGAGAGTCCTGTGACAGCTATGTCCCAGTTTTCTCTATCAGGCTCCTCGTGCTGGGCCTTTAGGTTATATCTCGTTCTTTTCTAGAAGACAGCTTTATTAAGATATAATTCACATACTAGAAAATTAGTCCTTTTAAGGTGAATATTCAGGGGTTTCTAGTGTATTTACAGAGTTCTGCAATCATCATCACTGTTCAATGTTAGAAAATTCTCATCATTCCCAAAAGAAAGCCCATAATCATGAGCCAGCGTCATACTCCCTAGCTCCTAGAAACCTAATCTCCATTCTGTATGAATTCTACTTTAACCCTTGACATTTCATATAAGTGGAATTGTACGATGTGTGGCTTCTTTCCCTTACAATGTCATGCATCGGTCTTTCTTTTCTGCTGCTGGATGATATTTCACTGTATGGATAATACCACATTATGTTTATACATTCATCAGTCGACGGACACTTCATTGTTTCCACTTTTTGCCTGTTATGAATAATACTGGTGTGAACATCTCTGTGTAAGTTTTTATGTGAACATGTTTTCAATTCTTTTCGGTCTATACCTCGGAGTGGAATTGCTGGATCATAGGGGTAACTTTATGTTTAACTTCTTTTTTTTTTTAAGATTTTATTTATTTATTTGACAGAGAGAGACACAGCGAGAGAGGGAACACAAGCAGGGGGAGTGGGAGAGGGAGAAGCAGGCTTCCCGCGGAGCAGGGAGCCTGATGTGGGGCTCGATCCCAGGACCCTGGGATCATGACCTGAGCTGAAGGCAGACGCTTAACGACTGAGCTACCCAGGCGCCCCTATGTTTAACTTCTTTGAAGAACTGCCAAACTGTTCCAAACTGGTTGTACCATTTTACGTTCCATTAGTGAAGTACGGATCCTCCAATTTCTCCACATCCTGGCCATTATTTACTTTTGTTCACCAATTGGTTTTTAACACTAGACCTGTCCCTTGAATATAGGAACTGCTGAATCCACGTTTGCTAGATTGATCATGCACTTTCCCCAAACAGCAAGTTTTTGCTTTTCTGAAACTCATCTCTATAATCCACCCCCCGCCCCCCCAAACACCAGGCCAAACCCAGCCTTTGTCCTTGGAGCAAGGGAAGGCTTTGTGGAGGAGGAGGCGTTTGTTTGGGTTGGGAGACAGTTGTGACAGCAGAGCCTGGCTCTGGGGGCAACCATCAACCCCTTGAGACTTTGGTTCAATCACCTGTAAAGCAGAGGCTGAGAACAGTACCTGCCTCACGACATAAGGCAAGGAAACCACGCGGCACAGTGCCGGGCACACAGCGGGGCCTCTTGTCCTTCCCCATGAGAAAGATGAAAGGTTGGCTCTCCAATGAGCTGGGGAAGGACATGGCCCTTGAGGAAGTAGCATGTGCCAGGACAGGGGGAGTGAGAACACGTGGCCAGAGTGAGGGGAGAGGGTGGAGCATGGAAATAAAGTCAGGAACCCATGGGGCCAGACCCCCTCAAGGGGCTCCTTGTGAGGGAAGGAAGTTCCATCATTCCTTGAAGTCACAGACCCTAGGCTCGGAGGGACGGGGCCACGGTGTGCGGTGTGCGTGTTTCAGCAGGGTGAGGCTGGACTGAGAGCCTGGGCCAGGGGCAGCCAACCCAGGGGGCTGTTTAAATGAATCTGGGTGAAAAATGAGGAGTCAGACTAGAGCCGTGAGGACGGGCATCACAGGAAGGGCCCACAGGGAGAGAGATTTAGGAGATGGCATCAGTGGGATGTGACCAGCCCTGTGGCTTCTGATAGCAGGCTGCCCTAGAGATCTCATCTTTTTAAATTCTCACAGCTCTGCAAGGAGCTACCCGCTTCTCCAGTTCTAGGTTCTCAAACTGAGGCTCAAAGGAAGTTAAGAGATTTGCCCAAAGTCCTAACAGAGGGATAACATTTGCCCCCAGGTCTGCCTGCTTTTCTGGGAGGACTTAGCTCTGCAGTCCAGCCTGGGAGGGAGGGAGCAGGGGAGCGCGATGGCGGGAGGCCTGGAGCTCAGGTGGGTCAGTCTGGCTGCAGGGCCTCTCTGAGGAGTGAGGCAGTCGGTGAAACAAGAGAATTTGCCCAACAGGAGCTGGGATGTCTCCGATGCCCTCTCTTCCAGGGGATGGGGGGAGGGCACAACACGCAGCCTTGGAAACAGAAGTGTGTTGAATGGAGACCATGACCCAGCCCGCCCTGTTTGGAGTGAGGCTGGCACATGGGCCCAGGCAGAGAAGAGGCAGATCCCCACCTCTTCCCTCGTTCAGAACCCCATCCTTGGCCAGAAGTCTAGATCCTCTGGATTTGGGGCTATGCTGGGGAAGGGGGGGTTGTCACTGGGCTGGTGGGTGGGGCCGGATCTCCAAGCAGCCGCAGGCCTTCCCCTGAGCACTTTCCTCAGCAGGGCTAAGAGACTCCAACCCCTTGGCGGAAAAATCCACACTCACAGCATGGGGAACTGTCCCAGGCCCGCCTAGGAGACCAACGCGCTGGTGTGCCTCACAGGAGCAGGTGGGCTGAGGGGCACCGAGGAGCAGAATGGGGGAGGGGGCTCTGGGAGGGGAGTCCCAAGCTGCCAGGCCTCACACAGAGGGGGAACCCCTTGCTTCCACTTTCCCCCAGGCCGCACTCCCCAGGGCTCCCTTCCTGAGCCCATCTGCCTTTGTCCACGAGGTCCTGCTCACTCAGCTTAAAGTTAGCGGAGACCCAGATGGGGACAGGGCAGGGAGCCATCTGGTCTTCTCCCAAGACCCTCCAACCCCCGCCCCCCCCATCGTGGTCCCCAGGGCCCGCCTGCCTCAGCCCAACTACCCCCTTCTCCTCTCTGCCTTGGGTCTTTATCCCTGTTTACTCTGTCAGTTCGGAGGCCTCAGTCCCCTGCGCACAGAGAGCGATCCTTGGGCTCCCTCCCCCTGCCTCTCTTTCCTCCAGGTTGGCGAAGTCGGGGTGGGGAGGGAGGAAGGCAGTCTGCAGTCTCCCCTTTAGCTGAAAGTGACCGTGGCCGTGGTCTCTTTGCGGTCAGCTGCTTCTCGCAGACCAGAGCTGGAAGTCCTGGGGTGGGAGTCTGGGTGAGGAGGGTGGTGGCCAGGGGGTCCCCGTGAGGGACGGGGGGGGGGTGGGTGGGTCAGAGGCTCCACTTCCCTGATCGCCTCGGGCAGGCCTGGCTCAGTCAGCCTCTTCCATCCGTGTGGCCAGTGACCTCTCCCTGAGCGCCGCTGGACACCTGGTCTCGTCTCTCTGAGGCTTACAACCGCGGAGGAGGAGGAAGGTGGAAGTAGAGGAAGGAGCCGGGAGCAGAGGCGCCGTGGGCGTGGGCCGGGGGGTCCCAGGAGGGGCCTCACCTCGGCCCCGGGGCGACCACGTGTGGACACCGGGAGTGGGCCAGCTCAGTGCCAGGCGCTTGAGTCGCACTTCTTCCAGCCCCGGCATCATCTGTACGAGGCAAATGTGCTCACCCTCCCCTTACAGCGGAGGACACTGAGCTCAGGGAAGACCTTACAGTGGAGGACACTGAGCTCAGGGAAGAAATTGGCCCCACGTCTCTCAGCGGGCCTGTGGCAGAGCTTCTGGCTCCAAAGTTCACGTGCTTGCTCTCTTCCCGGCCACTCAGGGTCTGCCTCGCCTCGTCCCCTCGTTCTGGAGGGAAGCCCGTGGGCCCTGAGCTCAGCCCTGTGTCCTCTCACCAAGCCGGGCTCTGCCTTCTGGAGGGACGTGCGCCACCTGATTCCGGGCCCCACAGCTGGTCTGGAAAAGCCTGTCTCACACGGGGATCACTTGAGTGCCCAGCAGCTTCCCAGGGTGAGAGGGCCCAGCCTTCCTCCTTGGAGGGGGCTGGAATAGGCAGAGGCAGGGGAGAGGCAAGAACTGGGGGTCCCAAACACGGAAGCAACTTCTCTCAGGAGAGACCCAGTGGCTCAGAGACGCTTTGATTCCTGATCCCCACTTCCTGATCTCTTGGGCAAGTAGTTTGGCCTTTATGGGCCTAAGGTTCGTCACTCCTAAGACAGGGTGAGTAATGTTGGAGCCTGCCCCCAGCCCCTGGGTGGGGGGCATCGTCAGAAATGCCATTTTCCAGGTAAAGCACCCAGGTTCATTGCCCTAGACGCGGCAGGGGCACCACGCCTACTAGTGGAGTTTATCATTCCTGTACTTTCTAGGCTGACCTCTCCCAGGGCCACACCACACACTCTTGGGGTCACAGGGCCACATCGCTGGTCAAGGCTGTAGGCCATGACGCAGGAGTTTCACTCACCTGCACAGAACACGACTGGGCCTGGCTCATGGCTGCCCTCATGACAGGACTGTGAGCTCACCCTGCTTTGTTCATCAGTGAGGATGTCCTGGGGACTTTCAAGTGAGGGATCAGCCCCAGCTACGAGGAAAGGAGAAATTCAGTCCTAACTGCAGATCATTAAGCCAGAAGGAGATCTGAGAAAAAGGTGGACGGCAAGCAGCTGCTTTATGGGTCCAGTCCCTTCCGGGGTCTCCCTCTGTCCCAGGGAGCGGCAGAGCTGATCCACCCCAGAGGCCGAGCTCGGAGGGCAGCCTGCCCTGTGCACACCCTGCTCCTGGGTCCTGTGCGAGCTAACAACTTGGTGGTGCCTCCGGCTGATAACCGCTCAGTATTTGTTACTCCTTTTCTGAAAGAGGAGGCTGAGCACAGACAGAAGGGTGGAGGACCAAGTGGGGTGAGGTGGCAGCAGTAATGGTCTTTGAATGCACAGACCACACCCGGAAAAAGCAGCCCTGATGTCAGCCAGATCTTCCCCTCTGGCAACACATCGATACCGGAGGTAGGTCTCAGTGCCTTCCCTCACCTCAAAATACTTCATCGTAGTGTTCTGCTAATCCCAATGGTTGAAAGCTACTTCCTAAGTCGAGGTTCTTCATTCTTTTCACCTTTATCAGGATGGTTTTTAGTGCCCGTATAGACTGGAGCCCTGGTTAATGCCCAGTTGGCCAACTGCTTCTTCCAGGTCTGGCTCTGACAATAGCACTGGTTCCTCAAACTTCCAACCCAAGGAAAATTCTCTGCACGAGCAAATGTGCCTTAGGAGCTGAGAGTACCGGTGGAGCAGAGTTCCAGGGATTCTCCAGGCATAAGTTCTCAGAGGAGAGGACAGTGTTGACTAGAGAATCCATCAGAAAAGTTTGTTTCCTAAGAGGAATGGGGTGGCCAGTGCTGAGAAGTGGGGACAGAAGAGGTAAGTATTCATAGTGCTTTCTCCACAGCCCATGGCCAGAACACCTGGCACCCCAGAGAGCTGGTCCTGCCCTGGATCGGGTCCTGTCCGATGGTGGCAAAGGCCACCAGCTACCTTTGGAGGGAAGTACCCATGTGGCCGGGAGGGCGGTGTTGGGAGAAGTCTCTATTTGGAAGAGGGCGCTAAGTTGGGTGGGTGGTTCCCTGGCCTTATCAGGGCCCTGCAGTCCAGCATGACACCAGGGCAGATGGGCTATCCAGTCTCCACCCTATTGGACTTGGCTCAGTCCCCGTAAGAGGGAGGGCCTTGTCCTCACACACCCTTGTGCTCAGTGTCACCCTACTCCACCGACCTCACTGGCCTCCATGTCACAGCCAGTTGCAATGGGAAGAGAAGTTGGCTGGCTTTCAAAGTCAGGGGTGAGGAGAGGCATGGCACTACCCAGACTGGCCAAATCCTGGCAATGGCAGAAGGCAGGCGAGGGGCTTCCGAAGGAGAATGAACACCTGTTGGATTCCAGAGGTTTTAGAAACGAGTTAAACAGCTCTGTCGGAATTCATTCAACTGAAAGTATTAATCATATTTCTCCCTGGTGGCAAAATGGTCATGGCTTAGATGCGTCCAGGCAGCAAGTAATGGAGAATGCTTTCCATTTCCCACTGAGGGAGGGTGATGGCACAGCTCTGACCTCAGGCTGACACGTGCTTGACGTGCTCTTCTGACATTGTGTGACCTCGGAAAAGTTGTAAGTCTTCTTACAGTCTCATTTTCCTCATCTGTAAAACTGAGAATGTTTTTATGAAATTAAGCACCATAATGTGTGTTAAGTACGGAGCATCGGACGGTAGGTGCTCAGTAGGTGTTCCTTCCTCCTAAAACCCCTCTTTCCTTCATTTCTCATTGTCTTTACCTTCTCATTTGAGTGATTTGATGTTATTGACTAATTCTGATGCCCTGTGGTGGCTTTTAATTTGACTACAAATTCTTTGACATTCCCCTCTTCAAAAGGTGGAAGCTAATATCCCTCCCCTCGAAGACTGGCTGGACCTCGTGACTTGCTTTTTGCATGAAGAGGATACAGCAGAAGGGAAGGTGTGTGACGTCTGTCATAAAAGGCATTGTGGTTTTCACCCTGTTCTCTCCTGGACCTCTACTCTTTGGGCCACCCTGTCATGAGGATGCTTGAGTAGCCCATGTAAGGAAAGCCCAGGTGGGGAAGATGGAAGGTGTCCCACCAATAGCAAGCACCAACTTACCAACCATCCTCCAGCCCCAATCAAGCCCTCAGATGACTGCAGCTCTGGCTGATACCTCGTTACAACCTCTTGAAAGACCCCCCAAGCCAGAATGCTCCTGAATCCAAAGTAACTATGAGATATAATAAGTGCATATTGTGGTTTTAAGCCTCTGCATTTTAGAGTGACTTGTTACACAGCAATAGATTAATATGTATCTACTGAATCCCAAAAAAAGCTCTGAAACTGCATAAAGGCAAAGCTATAACAACATGGAAAGCTATCAGAACAAGATTTGAAAGATGGGAGTGAAGTAATAAATGGGGTGGGTCTAGGAAAGAGACTGTTTCCTTCAATTAGAAAATCTGGTTAAAGACAAAGTAGAGCCTTTAAGGCTTCTTTCAAGCCAACGTAAAAATGGGAACTTAATGGGTCATATTTTTTTTAAAAGATTTTATTTATTTATTTGAGAGAGAGAATGAGATAGAGAGAGAGAGCATGAGACGGGGGAGGGTCAGAGGGAGAAGCAGACTCCCTGCCAAGCAGGGAGCCCTATGTGGGACTCAATCCAGGGACTCCAGGATCATGACCTGAGCCGAAGGCAGTTGCTTAACCAACTGAGCCACCCAGGCGCCCCTTAATGGGTCATATTAAAACTATTTTTTTCTTTTGGCTTTGAATAATGATAACCATGTGGGATTTTAGATAAATAGCACCACTGTACGGTGAATGGCACCTTGGTACCTTGCAGATACTCTGCCTACTGTAGATCATGCTGAGGTGTGAAATAGTGAACATGTAGTTCACTTATAATGATGCACTTTCTGACAGTTTTCAGAAACTCTTGGCATTACAAAAGTTAGGAAAAAATGTACACTGTATTTTGCAAACTTTTTATGTAGGTACTAAGATAAAAAATAAGGTATAATAAGGTTTATAGGAAAAGTCTCCATTCTACTCCTGTTCCCATGGGCTAGTTTCCTTTCCCATGGTTAACCCTCTGTGACTGATTTCTGGTTTAATTTCCCAGAAATATATTTTTTAAAGATTTTACTTATTTATTTGACAGACAGAGACACAGCGAGAGAGGGAACACAAGCGGGGGGAGTGGCAGAGGGAGAAGGTTTCCCGCCGAGCAGGGAGCCCGATGCAGGGGCTCGATCCCAGGACCCCGGGATCATGACCTGAGCCGAAGGCAGACGCTTAACGACTGAGCCACCCAGGCGCCCCTCCCAGAAATATTTTATATACACACAAATAATATATATTGTTTGCTCCCTTTATTACACAAACGGTAGCATACTATAGGTGTGGTCCTGTCCCGTGCCTTTTATTCAATATTGATATAGGACTTAAAGATAACATTTCCCTTAATTATCCCAATTTTTGATTTTCTGAGCTTTTGATATTTTATTATTCATACTTGGGAAATGTAAAGAAGTCGAAAAAATAAAAAGCACTTGTAATCCCACCTTCAAGAAGTCGCTGCTGTTCAATACATACTGTTTGGGTGTAGTCTTTCCTGTCTTTCCCCTATGAATATGAGATGTTTTAATACGTGTAATTTTTTTAAACTCTGGAATGAATTTCATATTCTGGGGTTTTCCTCCCATTTACTTTTATATACTCCCATTCCCTCTCCCTTATCACTACCACTATACACTAAGTATATTCAGGTTTTTCTTAAGGGGCATATTTATTTTCTCAATAATGCTCTGCCCAGTGCAGGACTGAGGTGAACTTGCCTTTTCTGGGTCTTCTCCAGGCTGCTGTGAGAACAGCTCCGACCAGCCTCTGTCACCAGAGCATCTGCAAGATGAGCAACCAAGATTGTGAGGCATCACTGAAGCACATGCATAAAGGACCTTCTTGGATTGCCAACATGAGACAGTTGGAGCCATAGAGCCTGCAGATGGCCAACTCCCTGTGTGATGGCACTCAGCTCTCAAGGAGCAAAGAGAGCTAGGAAAGGTCAGCCTTGCTGACCAGAGCCCCAAAGTCAGCTGTTCCCCTGAACACAACTTAGAATTACAGTGATTGGCCGAGTCCTATGGGATTCTCCAGGAAGCTGCCCTAGGTCTAGGCATCTCCACTGATCTCGAAGGAAGTTGCTGCTCTGGAGCATCCTTGCCTGGGAGGAACTGACATAACAATTTCCTCTCCATCACCTTCCAGGGCACAAACCACATCTTCCAGCGAGATTTCTTACTGGAAAAGGGCAAGTTACATAGGGTTATCTACTCATTCTTTCTCATCCTGTACTTCTTTTTCAAAGACTAGACATCTGGTCACAGTTGTACAAAGAATTCTGGAAAGAACAGGAATGACAAGTTTTTGTTTTTTTTTTAAGATTTTATTTGAGAGAGAGAGCATGAGCAGGGGGAGCTGCAGAGGGAAAGGGAGAAGCAGGCTCCCTGCTGGGGTTCGATCCCAGGATACCGGGATCATGATCTGAGCCAAAGGCAGATGCTTAACCAACTGAGCCACCAGGTGCCCCAGGAATGACAACATTCAAGTGGATAACAGTGGAAGGGGCAAACCAGATGTAGTTTACTCCTTTATCTTTTCCCTAATATGCATTTTCTTCCAGCAGATAAAGGAGACCAAGCAAGTGATAACACTATAATGATACCAACATTAATTCAGGGCTTACTGATACTGGGCTAAGTTTCATGTACATTATAATCTTGCTTAATTTTTATAACCACCCAAAGAGGTTAGTGCAATTATACCCATTTTATAAAAAAGTGAAGAGCTAGGAATCAAAGTCAGGTCTCTAGGACCCCAGGGCATAAACTCTTAATTTTAAACTATAATGCTTTATTGTTGGACAAAGAAAAAAAATGCTACAATGTCAGAAGTGGAAATTTTAGGGTATTATTGGTATAATTATTTAATAAGATATGTAACATGTCATATGACAAATGAGAAAGAAACGTGAACCCAGTACAATGTACTAATTGATGTCTGCTGTCTCTAGAGATTCATGTAAATTAAGAAGACAGCAGTTATCTTTTGGAAATAAAGACAGTAGAAGTATAAGCTCTTAAGTCTGATTATGCAGGTCTGGAACCCCAGTTTTGCCACTTACTAATTATGTGACCTTGGGCAACTGCTTTAAACTTTAGTTTCTTATCTGTAAAATGGGATACTACCATCTACCTCAGAGGTTTGTTGTATTAACTTAATGAATCCATTTAAGGCACTTGGGTGTTCAGTCAATTCTACTATTACATTTAACCCATAGAGTTATAATGTGCCAATGACATCAATGACAGCGGCCTTCAGTTAAATAAATAATTGCTTAAGATCCAATGGGCAATACATGAATTGACAAACCACACTGGTGATCAGGATGTAGTGGCTATATCACTGTAGGGTTTGCTAAGGCTAGACAAATACTCTCTGTAGATGCAATTCGTCCTTGGGTTCCTAGCCAGAACCTCACTGTATCCTTGCACAGGAAGCCCCTCCCCACACTGGATTAGTGAATGCCAGCATGGCTACCCAGGCAGTTTGCCCTGGGGTAAAACTCTGCCTCACCTAGAAGCCACTTTACCATGAGACAGACAGTTGGGGAAAGCTTCTCCGACATTGTCTTAAGTTCTAACACTTGATGTTCCTACCAGCTGATAAGCAGGCTGCTTTTGGTGAATCACCTGGCATGACAATAAGAAACAGACTTGGAGTTTGAATCCCAGATCCACCACTTACCAGGTGCGAATGTAGGATAAGTTACTTGGCTTCTCTCTAAACCTTGGTTTCCCCTCAGTGGAGTCAGCCCTACAGTGCAGGATTGGGGATTAAAGGAGATAATGTAATTTAAATATGCAATACAATGCCTACCCAATGCCTAAACTGTAGCAGTTATTTGCCTTACAGATCAGACTAGGAACTTCAACTAGGATTTGTATCCCAAGCCACTTCCTGACTTTCACTATTAAGATATAGGAGAACATCTTTTTGCTATGTACATATTATTCACATCATCAACACGAACAGTATTGTCTACCATGAACAATAAAAATGCAGATTCTAGTTTTGGCCAAGCATGGTGGAGGGCAAAAGGATGACGAAGGTACAGTCTCTGTGCTCCAGAGCTCACATTTTAGGGGAGATAGATACATAATCAATAATGTTAATTTAAGACAGGCTGAGAGAGGTATGATCCTAAAGTGCTACTGGACTTTGGTAAAGGAAGAAAAATCATTTTGATGAGAGAAACATCGATGGGGCCAGGTGGTAGAGGATGCCTGGAGAGCTAGGAAGCCCTCTGGCCAGGTGTGTAGGTTAGGGAGAGGGGTGTAATGAGGGTCTGCTTGCCAGGGAGTGCTCTATGGACAACTGCTGGCTCAGGGGACTGAGTGATTCAAGCAGATGCTGATGACAGATCTGAGCTTCTGCAAGTGGGGCCCAGGGAAGCCATTCTCTCTCTAGTGGCAGGCTGGAAGAGTGAATGGAGAGGTCATTATTTGGGCAAGTGTGGCGAGATGAATCAGAGAGGCCTTCTGACTCAGTGGCAAAAGGTAATTACCACAACCAGAGGGTTATGGAGGATGTACCTTGTAGAATCAAAGCTGTTTTGCTCATCTGAACTCAGAGCCTCATTTATTCCAGTTGGAGCAAGAAACACAGACCAATCATTCTCTTCAACCCAGTCAGTACTCGTGAGGAGCATCTTCTAGTGACGCCCAGGAGCGGGGCCAGAGTCATCACTGGAGCTAATTTCCCTGTGGTGAAACTGCTTTCAGATAGGGCAAACGAGCTCACAAGGAACATCTGGCCGTCTTCACAGCTAGTGGGCTGGTAGCACTTGGCCCCTGTTCATTATTTGGTGCTCATCCTCCCAGGTAGGTTCCGGTGTGAACAGCAGTAGCCCAGTCCTGCTGCCCTGCAGGACTCTCACACGGCTGCCTCCACTGTGAAAGTCAGGTCAGGCCCCTTCCTGGCCCCGCAGCACTCCTCTGCCCTCCATGGCTGGGGCTCCCGGACCCCCTCACCTAGCTGTGGCCTCCGGGACTAGCCCTGATGAGGCACGAGGAACTCAGGTGGCTCTGGCGACTCACTCAACATTAAGCCACGCCTGTCTGTAGGCCAGTCATGACCTTGTGTCTTGGCTCCAGCACTGCCTCGTTTCTGGAATTCTGAGTGGTATCATGTACCTCAAGTCTGGTAACAGGATCCCCATCTGCCATCCTCCTTACATCTGGGTTCCTGTCCTGAGGAACTATCTCCTGCCCCTTAAGCCTGAGGTCCTGCCTTGATCTTGCCATTGCCCCACAGGAAGCTGAGGAAGCGCTGCCCTTGAAGCCTCAGCTGGGGCTCCTACACAGGCTAGGAGACTTGCAGTCCCGCTTTCCTGCTCCGGACACCTGACTGGGACGTACACTTCCCTGACGGAGACCACTTTACCAGATTGTGCTTCTGGCTGATTGCCATGTCCTCCAGATTCCATGTTTCACCTGCTGGGCTGGACTTCCTACTAGCTGCTTCAGCCCAAGCTGCTCTCCCCACGCCTGACTTTGCTCAGTGAGTGGGTAGAATTCCAGAGCTTGCTCCACCCAGTCTGCCCTGTTCCTCTGCAGTTAATTGAGCCATGCTCAGCTTGACTTTAGCAAGGATATGTGCATGTACTCTTGCTCAATATTAACCTAAAGGTCAAAATGGAGACATGAGACCATACTTATACAAAATCATTTCACATACATGGTTTGAAGACAGAAAACTACTTAAAAGATATTTTAAAAATGAAAAGTCTCAGTTACCACACAACATATTTTAAAAGGCTTAACATACCCAAACATCAGGTGCAGTGGGAGCCTAACCCCACCCCCGTGGACCAGTAGCTAATACTTGGAAAACATTTTTGGTTGTCTGAATAGCCTCAAATTACCTTTAAGTTGAAATAATTGAAGCCGACATTTCCAAAATAGAAATCAGGTAGGAAGTAATCTATAACCTTAACTTGTGAGTCCAGTAAACAACCATGAAGAGTATGCCTGTGCCTGCCGACCAGTTGGCCATATCTCCCTACTTCCCCTAAAACTGAGTGGGTCACCTATTCTGAAGTCAAAGTCTACCAAGCCAGCCACCACTGAAATCCAGGCCCTAGAGCATTACTCAACAGGAAAGGGTGAGTTCTAGAACGCAACAACGACTTCCTCCAGAGCTCCTGCTCAGTGAGAATCTTCAGAAGCTATTGCTTTTGGAAAAACCAATTAGAAAATACTCTAACATTAAGGACAGACACTAGACTGGCATATCATTGAAGAGGGTCTAGCAGCACTGCAGCTCTAAGTCCAGGCTGGGACAGTCACTACCAACATTTGTTTTTATTTAATTTATTTATTTTTAAAGATTTTATTTATTTATTTGACATAGAGAGAGACAGTGAGCACAAGCAGGGGGAATGGCAGGCAGAGGCAGAGGGAGAAGCAGGCTCCCCACAGAGAAAGGGGAGCCCGATGTGGGACTCGATCCCAGGACTCCGGGATCATGACCTGAGCTGAAGGCGGTCGCTTAACCAACTGAGCCACCCAGGCGCCCCCAACACTTGTTTCTAAACCCAGAAAAGAGGACCAGTGGGAAATCCACAAAACTGTCTACCTCTTAACTCCTGCATTTTATAATCATACCACTTTCCTCATTTGCAACCCATCTGTTAGAATATTACTGCTATGGGACATCCAAGTTTTTCTTCAAAAATCTCAAGTCTAAATATCAGCTTGAGAGGACACTGTTTGGTCTAAGAAGTCCAATTAAGTAATACTCCAGATTGGTCTTTCCATAGGGCTCATACATTTAGTGGCTTTTTGAGGGGCAGCCTACTACAAGTAGACAAACAATGAGGACAAAGTCTTGTCTACAAGACACAAGATTATAAACAAGATTTTGTTCTATGTATTTTGTCATTTTAAAAGCACAGCTAAAAAGTTTTGGAATAATTTCTTAGAAACTTCGTATTTATCAGTGCACATCCAAATTAGATTAGTAATACTACTCTGGTTCCTCTTTTGCTTTTTACAAAATTGGATTAAAATCAATGTTATTGATTTTAAGGTATGGAATTTAGCAAGGAACTAGTATTTTGTCTAGCGATGGGAATTACCTGGGACTGAAAATAAGGGATTTTTTTTGTTTTTTTTACTATTGTAAGCAAGGTCAAAGCTGGCCCCAGAGAATGACAAAACCTAAAGCACTTTGTGTAGAAATAAAACAAAAGGTAGCTTAATCAGTAACATTCACCATTGCTTTGGTATCAAGACTTACCCAACCAGAAATTATACAGGCCTTAGAAATAATTATGGACTGCATATATACCTATCTTTCTGCTAGATAAAACATGTAACTTTTTTGCTATGGAAGGAATATCAAAAGGTACCAGTTTATCATTTAAGGTATAAATGACACTTAAAATATTACAGGTTGCATCAATAAAATCAGCACCTTGATTAATTTGAGAGAATACACAAAACTCTCTGCAGATTTGACACTTTAGGAAAAACAATTATTGTTTACATAATATACAGGCTCAGTCCTGCAATAGGTTTCTCTTAACGATTTCTGTAACAACATATTAATTTGCCAAGAACTTTAGAAAACTGTATATTTATTCCTAGGTTACGACTTGATGAGCTTCCAGGGGAGACTATGGCACAGTAGAAAAGCAGGAGATGCAGACGTGAAGCCCTTTGCTTAACTCCTGGCTTCGCTGCCTATGAGCTGCATGATGTTAGGCAAGCACAGTTTCTCTGAAGGACTGATCCTTCTTAAGTCAGAACAAGAAAACGAGGCTGAAGGAATAAATTAAGTAATTTGGTATCTTTAAACTTTCCTCAACCTTAAAGTACATCTAGCAATGCATAATCAGAATAAAGTCCTAAATGGAAGCTCAAAAATATTTTGAATGAAAGTTCTCATGATTAATTAAAACTAAATTTAGACCCAGGATTGCCCTCTAATGGTCATCTTTTAGAAATGAAATCCCCTTGAAAACTACTGAATTTGCAAGTTACTTTTTCTTTTTTTTTTTAATTTTTTAAAGATTTTATTTATTTGAGAGAGAGAATGAGATAGAGAGAGAGCATGAGACGGGGGAGGGTCCGAGGGAGAAGCAGACTCCCTGCCGAGCAGGGAGTCTGATGCGGGACTCGATCCCAGGACTCCAGGATCATGACCTGAGCCGAAGGCAGTCGCTTAACCAACTGAGCCACTCAGGCGCCCCGCAAGTTACTTTTTCTATCGAAAGTTCCCCAAAAGGCTTATCCTTGTTCTGATCTCCAGCAAGTATGCTCGATGTTTCTCCAAGAAAGATCATCTCCAAGTGTATTTATTTAAATAAAGTTGTAAGTAAATAAAAATACACTTCTGATCTTTGAAACTACTTGTATAGCCAGGGGCACCTGGCTGGCTCAGTGGGTAGAGCATGAGACTCTTGATCTCAGGGTTGGGAGTTCAAGCCCCACACTGGGCCTACAGCTTACTTTATTTTAAAATTTAAAAAATAAAAGGTCAAGGTTTAAGAAAAAAAGTAAAATTACTTCTCTAAACAGTCTTTTCAGATTTTTAAAATAACAGTTTCCTTGGAATGTTTCTCCTGTCCCCAACACTGAAAACCAAAAAGGAAACACAAGGAAAAGATAAAGGGCTTTTACCCAAGTCTTTTTTGCATCTTAAGCAAAGGTATAGAGATACCTTGTCTTCCAGGTGTCATGGTGAAGATTCAAGGGGTGCTCCTTATATTAAAGGATAGTATCACCACAGATCACTCCTACTTTGCAGGTATTCATCAACTTCTTCATTCTTGGGGTGACTTGTTGAGAAAAAGAAAAGTCTTCCAAATCAAAAGTTAATGTTTTATCCTAAATCTATATCCCATCTTATATCAAAACGTGAATTCAGCATGGTTGGACTTATAATTCAAACTAAGGAAACTGCCTTAAAAAAACCTCAAACATACACTGGAGCCACACTGGGTCTGGCCCAAAGGTAATTTTAAATATCTGAATTTTGATGGGTGAAATGCTAGTACTCCCTTCTCATTTTCTGTAAGCCTTAGTCTCATTATCCACAAAATGGGGATAATATCTATTTTGTTGGGATGTTGGGAAAGCCAAATGAGGTAATACATGAAAAGCACTTAGCATAATTTTTGATAACGAAGGCATTAAGAAACAAGAGATTATCAATTAATCTCCCCAGTCAAAACATGCCAATTTTTGAAGAAAGCATTATATTGCCATTCAGAGGCACAAGGAGTCATTTTCTACCATGGTTTCTTCCTGACACCTCACTTCAAATATTGTTTCAATGTGTTTTCCACCATAGGCATTAGAGTCCTTGCCGGTGGTGTGTGAGTGAAATGGGACTTCTTAAGACAACAAAGTTGAGAACAATCTAGCGAAGAGAATGATAAGCAACAAAGGAAATGTCTTCTGAGTTCTGGGTATTTCACAACAAACATGGTGCCTACCGACTGTCGGGGAAGTTACAGGCAAGAACTTAATCCACATAGTGAATTGTTAGGTCTATTACACCCTCTAGTGGCCAAAAGGAAGATTGTTCTTTTAAAAATCAGTTTGGTCAAGATGGCAATTTGGATGTGTATATGTAACACCCTTGAGTCAAAAAAATAACCAGCTTGCCTTTATGTGTTTTTTGCCTATGTAAAACAAAACAAAACAAAACAAAAGAAAACAAAAAACCCTAAAAGCTAATGTTAAGAGAAGCCAATGCTGTCACAACTGGATTCATTCGGTTCTCTCTATTCACTGCTGAATGAAAACACTAAACACTAGAGGAAGAGGCGCAGGCAGCACACCTTCATGCCATGATGACTCTCAAATGTAACTAAAGTTAGTGGTCTTTGTTGCTTTATGGAAGGGAATTTTGAAATGAGTATCTTTCTAAAGCAGCAATTTTTCACCACAGGGTTATTTACAAGACAAGGTAATAATTAAATATGCCCAAGACTATGAATCTATTCTTCTCTGCCCAAAACCCTTCATTTTTATAATGGGTAATTATAGTAAAAACTTCAATTAACCAGAACCCTCAATTAACATGATTTCCCCTCTTGCATTCTATTTTTAGGACAAAGTAGAAAAAAGAATCACAAGAAGTCATTCCTATGAAGGATTGGGTTTGAAAATCTTCTAGGATGAATTATGCTAAGGAGAAAAAACCCAGAATAAAATTACATTCACACCATGATAAGCAATATATATGAGATCTACCTATAAATCATCAAGAATTGGAAGGGAATAGATTTTCAATGTTAATGTGCTGGAATTGTAACCTATTTTCTATTCTTTTTATGGTCACATTGTTACATAAATAAAAGTCATAGATAAGGGTAACGTATATAATAAACTCAGCACATATTCTGCAACATTTTCTATTCTGCATCCATAGATCTGGACAGTAGAACTGAGACTGAGAATCAAAGTCCTAAGTCCTTCCAAGATCTTGAGATCCCAGAGATATAGTTAAGGTCACCATACACTGTCAAGATAAAAAATAGGTCACTTGGGGAAACTTTCTTCTAACATGAGCTGAAACAAGAAGGGTTTTTATATAGTGAATTTTCAACTGATTTGAAAATAAATTTACCAAGACATCACTTATTCAGAAGCAACAGCCCTACTCAAAATCTCACTGTGGTTAAAAAAAAAAAAAAAAAAATCAAAATTCCACAAAGTAATTTAGGCTAAGCAACCACCCCTGAATTGAAAGTTCGTGATACCAAATCCATCTATTTAAAATACTGTTTATTTGTGATTTAACATTAATTAGCATTACATCTAAGAGCAATATCAGATAACATTTTACATTTTCCACAGGACACAGAGGTTCATTGGCTCATTCTTTATGCCAAAGCAAGTAAATAGAGGCATTAGCAAAAGGTGCAAATAGTTCACTGTTGCATTTAAAAAATATTTATGCACATTGCATTCATTTAAGATATATATATATTTAAAAAGTTATGGAAAAGCATAGTTCACAGGTTACTGTTTCTACATACGTTGTAATACAACATAAATGATGTAGAACATAAAAAAAATCCTCAAATACAGAATTAAGCAACTGAAAGTTTCCACTAAGAGATTAAAACACTGATTCCAGTAGTTAGTGAGATCTAGAATGAAATTTCCAGGCTCTGTTTCAACTTTGCATCATCATACAAATACAGTCAAACAGAACCAGCCCCCGAACACACTGTAATCAATGTGATTTTTTTACATGCCAACTCACCCTCCAGAAACACTTTGGATTATTTTTACCCACTGACCATTTCGGATCATTGATTTTACACTGATTTGTGACATCACTTGGGTGAAGGGGGGAAAAACTATATTAAGTCTAGGTTTAAATTTGTATTTACATTAGAAAGAAAGTTAATTGAAACAAGATAAGAAAATTTTGTAAAAAATCAAGAAGTGGTAGGTTTTCTCACTGGGGATCAGACCCACTGATTTCTTCTAGTACTGCCTTCTAAAGATACAGAAATTAAAAGGAATTGACCCTTTTAAAACTCAAATATCAATGAAGAAATATGAGGATTTTGGCAAAGCAGAATTTTAGCAATTTGGGACATGTTTCAAAAAAACTATGCTTCAAATCCTATTGTGACGATGAGTCTTTATCAAACTAGAATTCTTTGCATGACACCACTTTTGTTCCCTTCATTTTTCACTTTCTCTTTTCCTTTTCATTTGGTTACCGTATGAGAGCTTCTTCATTTGTTAGCAATACTAAGAGAAAAATACATGATAAGGTTCAAATATGAATCTAGTTATACCTTGAAATGCTCTAATCCCCTTTTGATACCAAGTCCCTGGATTCTTGAATTATATTTAAGTATACTTAGTACCAAGCAGCCTCAAATATGCTCTACGGTTATATGATTGGCTAATATGCTTATGATGCTTAAATTGAATGGTATATAAACATCTCAACATACAAAAATCGTTTTTGCCAGAGTTAAACTAAATAACCCATGTTACGTGTACAAAATCCCCTTTGTTGAAAAATAAGAGGCTTTCTAAACTAATAAAAAAGGAAGTTTTCAAAAATTATAGTTTACTAAAATGATTTTTTTTGGCAAAGAAAGTTACTTCAGGTGAGGAAATTTTATACTATGAATAAAATTCCAAATGAATCTTTTCCTAAACTTTTTTTTAAAAAAAATTATGTGCCAGTGTATACTAATGCTATAGATTCTTAGAAGCTTTTAAAGCGTTCTGTTAATGCCCACTGAAACAATGGGAACCCAAAAGGTACAGTCAATAATCATGGTAAAAAATTATAATCTGATTACCCAGTGAAGCAGCTGCTGAGAAATAAAAATTCTCTCGCTTGTTCCCTGGTAATTTGTTTCCAACAGATATTATGCAGAAGGCCTGAAGTAATTCAGACAGATACCTGTTTGTGGTGAATTATAGTAATACTTCATGAGGGCAGAGCTAACTAAAACTAGCAAGTATTTAAAAATTCAAAAACCTTTTTTGGACATAAAAAATGAGAGATGAATTTGAGATTTTTTTTTCATAATGTTTTTCTTTTAGTAAAATCTCTTTCCAGTTCTTAAAGTCCAGTTTGCTACATACCCCCAATCTTATCTACCACTGCATATTAATGATCAACTTAAATGTGGTATTTAAATGTGCAATGTCACATTGTAATAATTATAAAAAAGACTTCAGTTAGGCTTCAACTTTCTCCTTTTTTTTGTTCTTTTTCAGAAAGGAAGGAGTACGGAATTTCTTCTTTTTCTTGGATGGTGATTTTGAAGGTGAGCCTTCAGGTGACAGGACTTCTTCAATTTTTTCTGGAGACTTAATGGTAATCTCGATGTTCTCTATGGTCGTGCTTGTAGTTAACCTACTTACTCGCTTAGCAAGCTCATCTTCAACATCATGCATATCATCCTTGCCATTCACTACCATGACAGGCACTTCCATGGAGATGAAGCTCTTGGAAAATAGCTCATGGTTTTCTACAAAAGGGGAGGGTTTTTTTTTTTTTTGGTTATTTTATATAGTTAACATCTTTGCTTTATTTTACAAAACTGAAACGTTTCAGCAATGTACTAAGGCATTCACTTTAATTTCAATAAAGATAAACCATTATCTTAATAGACTATGGATCTAGTAGCATGAAGCTGATTTTCTCACATGGTATAAAGGGGAAGGGGACAAAGTTTTTAGACCAAAGGATGAAGGATAGATAAGTCTGGTTTGATGATTTGACAGTTTCATTGTAAATCAAGTCAGTATAAATGAGGAAGACAACATGTATTTTTCTTTAATTTTGGGGTCATTTGGCAATTAAAACTGAAAAAAATTTCATGCTTCTGATTGGAAGATGTGGGACAAACCACTTTTAATTTCACAAATTCTTAAGAACTACTGGTTGCCAAAATCCCGATTAAGGTAAATCAATATAAACTATGAACAAAAGTAGCACACCATTTAATAAAAAAAGAGATATAAAATTATTGGGAGCTTTAAGTAAAATCCACGGCAAACATTGCAATCAGGCATTCAATTTCTTTACATGAAAACAAACGACAGAGGACAAACTCTTAAGACTAACTCAGTGAATGCTATGGGAAGTTACAGTGAATACCTTCTAATTTTTCAGGGATATTTTGCGGTGACTGAGTTTGAGACTGAATTTGTGAAACAGATGAAGCGTCATCTGAGAGTAATTCCTGCTCAGCATCTGTTGGATGAGAGTTTAGTTAAGAGCCATGCAAAACAAAGAAGCATAAGATCTCAGGGAGGTTAGTGCATACTTCGAACACCTGCAGACATATGATAAACTCTTCAGCAATGAGCTGAGCATGCTAACAGCTATCCCATATATCAATAATTACGCATTAAGAGGAGGTTAATGTGTTAACATTTCTGGCTGCTAATAATAAGTTTACATACATGCTTACTATAAGGAAGCATGGCTACTCACAGCCCAGGCAAATAATATGTATGCATTTAGCTTTTGCTAGAGTGTTAGAAAACCAAAATATATTGAGCAGCCAGGTGAAAAGAAAGATGAAGTCTCACCAATAATGCTACATTCATGAGGCAGAATGCCTCACTGAATTTTTGAACAATATCCAATTAGTGATTCCTGTCAGAGCAATATTAGTGAGCTAATTCAGAAGGCCATAATGAATGTGGAAGAAACTATTTATAAAAAAAATATATAAAAGGTGACGGTTCTAGAGTGCAGTATTTATTACCTGGCATCTTTAGGCTTTCAAAAAATGAGAGATTAAAGAGGGACCATTTTACAAAATAGAAAAACAAAGTTTCCAACCTTAGGTTAGAATAAACAAATTCAATAATACCACTTGGAACATTTAGCATCATCACATTAATGAGTCAGGATGACTCCCTCTTGTGACAAAGGCACCAACTAACATACTGATAAAAATCATTCCCTGGATGATCCAGTTGTCAATTCTTTCTACACGATACCTAACATGGACAAAAATTCTTTATCTATTGGTTCTGTTCTGTTTTGGGTAAAAATTTCAACTGTATGTTGTAGATGCTCTAAAGCAGAGGCTTTTACCCTTTTTTGGGGTCACAGACTTCTTGTCCCTTACCCTGAGTGCCCTCTTTCCCCAAATGTATTTCATATAAAATTGAGCATATATTTTTCAGATGGCTCATGGACTGTCTGGAGCTTATCCAAAGACCCAAGATTGAGAACCCCTGCTATAAAGAATTTCTTATTTTTGAGAAAAAGGGAGCTAGCATTTAATTAGCTGGGGTTTCATGAACAACTTTTAAATATAATCCTTACTTAGGGTTCTGAAGTCAGAAAAACTCAACCTCATGAGAGTGACCATGTGCTTAAAGAAAGTCACCTCAAAACTTTGGCAGTTTGCTTTCGAGATTATAATACTGGCACCTTGCAACACCCAAAAACAAGAGAGATTTTACAAAGTCTTAAAGACATACAATATATGCTGTAATGTTTAAATCTATTACTGTATCTGTATTTACTTTAGCTGATAATTCTTTACTTATCTGTGGATTTCACATTACTATGAAAGACTTTCTGCTAGCCATCAGATTGCTTTCAGAAGAAAACTGTTTTCTCTACATGTTAACATACATGGACTATGGTGGCTCTCTGCATTTTAGCTCCACCCACACTCAGTAAGGTCTGGAGAGATAACATAGAACAATCAACTACAGAAGGAACATTTAAAAAAAACAAAACAAAACACTGACTGCCTTCCATCCAACTCAAGGTGTTCTGCTGTTAGTAGTATGGTTATCAGGCTTAATCTGAAAATGAACTAACCTTCCAGGCCCTGCTGTTTACGTTCGATTGTCTTCTTATACTCTTCAAGCTCTCTTTCTGTGAGATGACTGAAGGGGTTGGGAGGAGCTGGTGGGGCCTGATCGTCATCTTCAAATTGCATGGTCTTGCAGAGAAAAACATTGAAAGATCAGAGGTTATTCTTCAGAACTGGGTTAGGGGTTCTGAGGGCTCCCAGAATGATGGTGGGAGGATGGTAGGAGACTGAAGATTTCTCCAGATAAATGGCCTCAGATAAAAGAACAACAGATCTTAACACTTGGGGATTCTCCAGAGAAACAACCAATGACCTTACAGTGAAGCTCACCAGTTCCCAAGCTCTGCACACACCCAGAGCATCTGACTGGCTTTTCAGTGCCCCGTTCTTAAATATAAACAGACTGCCATGTATTACTAGACACCCGAGGAACGCTTCCAACATGGAAGGGAGAAACCAGGGAACAAAAAAAAAAAAGAGGGAACTCAGAAGAAATAAGGAAAATAAAGGTAGCTGAAAAAATTTAAAATTGATTCCCTTAGAGCAGTAAGAGAAAATGTTGTATCCATGAAAGACTAGGATGTTATTTAAAGATTTTAATTATTTATTTGAGACAACGAGCGCACAAGCAGGGGGAGTGGCAGGGAGAGGGAGAAGCAGGCTGCCCGCCGAGCAGGGAGCCCGATGTGGGGCTCGATCCCACGACCCCGGGGTCATGACCTGAGCCGAAGGTCCTGGTTCTCCACTCCTTTGTCTAATAAAGGGTGAGTCATTTGGTTCTATTTTTAACTTTCTGCCTGTTTGAGTCCTCCCACCCTGCTGACCCAGAAGAGGGAGGGGAAGGGCGGGGAAGTGCAGAGAACCTCCTTCTGATCCTAGAGGGCTCCTAGAAGGAGGCAAGCCCAGGCTGGGAAGGCCCAGAGGATGGGTGCTAGACAATATGGGGAAGAAGGAGGAGGTCTCACAGGGCCGGCAGTGCTCCAGGATGGGTCCTTGAGGGGTGGAGGGGACAGTCCGAGCTGAAGGAGGCCCAGTGGACTGGAGTGGATCGGAGGTGGTTTTTCCAGAGCCCTAGGAGGCAATCTCCCAGCAGATCTCTGGGCTAAGAGCCTCCACAATAAGAGAAATCCCATGAGGAGGCTGGTGTGGTCTCACCTCCAATCCTTCCCAAATCCACCGCACCCCTGGACTCAGCCATCCGTCCCAGAGACCCTGGCTCTAGGGTTAGACCCTGGGTCGGGATACTGCCCCCATTACCAACGGCAAGCTCTTAGGCAAGTTGCTTAACCTCTCTGGTCTTCCATTTCCCTTGTCTGTAAAGTGGGATGAAAATACCACTTACCTCATAGGATGGTTGTTGGAAATGTACAGGCGACCCTGTATTAGTACTTTTAAAACCTAGTGTAGTGCCTTGAACACAGCAAACACTCAATACTGTTATTTATTAATATTATTATGGTTATCGGGGTGCCTGGGTGGCTCAGTTGGTTAAGTGTCTAACTAGGGCTGTTATGATCTGGGGGTACTGGGAGCCGGTGTGGGGTTCCCTGGTCGGTGGGGAGTCTGCTTGTCCCTCTCCCTCTGCCCCTCTGCCCGCTTTTTCTCAAATCAATCAATCAATCAATCAATCAATCAAGCCTAGGGTGTTATTTAAAAAAGAAACATTCAGGGAATAAGAAGTCTTGAAAATTTTTCCAAAATATATCAAAACAAAATTAAACAGAAGGATAAGAAAATAAAGTCAAGCAAATCTCCCAGAAAATAGGAAAAAAAGACAAAGGGATGGAAAATGGGAAAGAAAAATCAAAGAGGTTCAACTAACAGCAAATCTTGACAGAAAAAGAGATTGAGGAAAAAACTACTGAAGAAATAGATTTAAAAAATTCCCAGAGCTGAAGGCTAGGACTTTGCAGATTGAAAAGGGTTACTGAATGCTAAGAAAAAAGACTAAAAGAAATCTACTACAGAGCACATCATCATAAAACTTCAGAACAGCAGGGATGTAGAAGAGATCTAAAAGAATAGAAAAGGGCCCTACACAAAGTCACGTGAATCACAGTGCTCCTCTCAACAGTAACATGGAGTTAGGGGACAACAGAGTGATGCTTTCCGTATTTTTGAGGCAAATTATTCTAAACTAGAATTCTATGTCTATTATATGAACATTTGAGGGTAGGACAGGATTTCAAGCTGTTACCTTCTGTGTATCCCTTCTCAGAAAGCTAGGAAGAAGATATGTTCATTGATAAAGGAATAAATCAAGAAACTGGAAGACACGATGTAGGAAATGGGATACTACACAGTCAAGAATCAGAGGAATCCTCAGGATGAGACTGTGCAGCTGGCCCGAAGAGCAACCAGTCCACATCGGGACTGGAAAGACAGTAATGCAAGATTACCTGTTACCTTTGACCCTTTGGAAAATAATAAGAAGGGCTTTAATTTTCCTTTGAAAAGTTTGGGAAGAACTAAGCCAATGTACCCAAAATACTAAGCCAATGAAAAAAGGAGGCACTTATTAACTCCAGGGGTCAGAGACTAGTATAAGAAAGGATTTGTAATCATGGGATATTACCTGGCTCAGCAGTAAACACTGAATAATGTGAATAATAACATTGAAAGCTGATCTAACCAGGAAACTGTAATATAATCTTTCCCCCACATTTTCTCATCTCTGAAATCAGGATTCATCTAATGATTGATAGCTTCCTACAATTATAATTGTGAGGGTCTTTTCTCTTTTAGTGATATACAAAACAACGGTACTTCTTACAGTTGATGACATAGATTCGATGACATCAACTGAGATCTAAAATTAACAGGCCAAGAACTCTTTAGAAACGTGAAGATAAATGCTAGAAGAAAGTCCTTGCCCCTGAAAATTGGAAGTTGAAGGTGATATTTTAAGTCTGGCAGTTATTTGACTTTTCAACTTGTGCTTATATTAACTTTAGTAAAAATAAATATTCATGTATCAAAAACAAAGAAATTAATGTGGTAGATCAAAATCAAAGATCGTATTACTTCATGGACTTACAGAAGGAGGTTTATCCACAACAATTCCAGCAAGCAACTGAGACTGTGGTCCTGCTGTTTTCAAGTCATATCGGTTTTGTTCTCGAATCTGAATTGAAATACAGTAAGAAGTTCTTGGGGACAACTATGTAGATGACCTTTACTCTCTCTTTTCCCACAGGCTTGCTATTTGCCCACCCAGAGCCTTTTTCGTTCCTGTCTCCACCCATCCCAACAACTCACATTCATCTCCTCCACTCTTTCTGATGTGTGATTTCTATTGTCTTATGTGGTTAGAGAATTACATTTTCCACTAACGCCAGGGCTCACTTTCACTAATACAGCAGCAATATGTTTAATACTTCTTCCCCGTGTAGCCCACTTACCAGTGAATAGCACAGAGCTGGAGGTATTCAACACAAGCCAAAATTATACTGAGTTTCAAAATCTTCTTTATTCAAACCCCAAGGTTGGTATTAATCAGATTTAATCACTAGTGATTTGAACATAAAATGGTATAAAAAATGCCTCCCCTGGCCCCAGAAGACCACATCTCACCTTATTTCTCTTCTCTAGTACCTCATTCGGGTTTGTGTTTAAAGGAACAAACTGATTTGGATCTTCAATTTTGATAGGTGTTCCACTACTAACTTTAGAAGAATCCTCTGCTCTCATCCACTAAAAAATAAAAAATTTTATAGAATGAAGCTTTGTGTTAAGGAACAAGGGTAGGTTCTTGGTAACTGTTTATTGACTCAAGGAGAGGGAGCATACACTGCCAATACTTTAAAGAATTTCACTAAGCAGTATTTAGTGGTCAATTACTGTATATCTCATACTAGTTAGAAAAAGGCTCACGATCAGCACTCACTTAAAAAAATGTGATTACTATTTACATGAATACTCATTTATATGGCTACTTAAATTTTCTCCTTTTGGCATTTTCAAATATGATGTTCAAAACATTCCAAGCACAGATACAGAGCTTGATCTTGTATTAACTCACATTCAGAGATGGCGCCTGCATTGAAGTTTCTTCAACTGATGATGGCTAAGTCACTGAAAAGGACTCAAGGCATCCCTTAAAATTTAGTTTTCCAGACTTCATTTTTTATTTTTGGCTGCCAGAAAAGGTCAACCCCCTGACCAGCATTTTACAAAGAGGGTAATCTGGTAGTGACCCATAATATAACAGAATGATAGGGATAGAAGAGCCTTATAGAATTCTTCTTCTTCACCCCATATTATATCCCTAAAAGAAGGCTAATATTCATCAATATTAATAATGGTTGGCCATCAGTCTCTGTCAATAAAATTAATTCTGGGAAACTAAGGAGTTTAATTATGTTCTTTTCCTAGGAGATAAGAAACCTTTTTTTTGTTTGTTTGTTTAAGATTTATTTATTCGAGAGAGTGAGAGACAGCACAAGCAGGGTCAGAGGGAGAAGCAGACTCCCCTGCTGAGCAGGGAGCCCGATGTGCGGCTTGATCCCAGGACCCTGGGATCATGACCTGAGCTGAAGGCAGACGCTTAACCGACTGAGCCACCCAGGTGCCCCAGGAGATAAGAAATCTTATAGACTAGGGAGAAACACTTTGATGTCTAGGCACTTCCATATTGAATGGTACTGATTGATAGAATGAACAATTTTGAGTCTTTAGAGGATATTTGGTGATAAGCACTCTAAAACTAAACCAAATCTGAAGCAAAATGTTGAAAAAGACAACCCATTTCTCTCTCTACAAGATCTTGCCTAAGGATAAATATGTGCAGTAATTCATGAAACTTTGGCACCATTACGTTTCCATAATTTTTATAGCTTTGATTCACTGGTGTAATATAAACTGCAAAGCAGTAGCTAATAGTGGATTAAGAAGAGGGCTCCAGAATCATTTTTGTATGCCTTCAAATACTGACTTTACTATGCACAAATGATTAGTTAATTCCTCTGTGCCTCAGTTTTCACATCTATAAAATGGGGGAGAAAAATAGTATCCTCTCCGTATTAAGAGAATTAAATGAGAATTCACTTATGGCCCATAAAACAAAGTATCTTGTTACCAAGTTTATAACTGATAAATGACAGGTTATTATTATTATATTCTGCTTTCCCAGTATTTTTAACAGAGAACATTCAATTCAGGAGTAACTAGGCAAAATATTTCGTAAAGGTGAACCATATAAATAGTGACATACTGTGATTTTGGTCCTGGGACTGGTTTCACCATTCCGAGACTCCTCAGGCACATTCACTTTCATGTAAGTATTTGGGGAGTTCAGCCATCTTGTTTTTTCCCGCTGCTGCCTCTGTGCCATATATTTGAGAGGAGACAGTAGCACTGTGTCATCCTCGAAGGAAAAAGCAGTCACAGTTGCCGGGATCTCCACATCACTCTTGTGCCTGGGCTTCTCTCGAACGAGAGGATGCCTGTAAGCATAGCCTGTTCTATACCCCTAAGGGACAAAAAAACCACATCTGAAGCAATCAAACGTGTACCAAACACAGCATCTGGACTCCAATTCTTTAAATAAATGATCAAAAAGACTCCTTTGTTGAAAAACAAAGGGGAAAGTATCTTTCAAACCCCACATAACCTCCACATAACACTAGAGTTGAAATTAAGCAAATTTCAAGATTTGGTTAAAACAGATTCCAGCTGACAATGCGATTTCCACTCACACAACTGTTCCTGACAAAGGTAATTTCAAAACTGCTGACCAGAAACATTTTCCTAGCTATTTTCCAGTTTTTTGGAAGCCAAATCTCAGTGCTCATTTAAGTCTTTGTTCCAGGGTCTGAAAGCAATCTATCTTCTGACCCTTAGTGGAAGAGGGTAAAATCTTAAGATGACATTTGCATGTTTTACCGTATGATTCTTAAAAATGTGGTAAAATTACACTGGAATGCCAGAGGCATAAGGAGGGCCCCAGATAGTCCAAAGGAGGATGGAGGCATTTGCTCTTGAATCTGAAGACATGAAAACCAAGCTTATGTACAATTTTTCACCTACCAAATTATCCAGAGTCCTCATCAGCCCTTCAAACTCAATCTCGCCAACCTTCCATTTTTGATGGGAACCCATATTCACTCCTCCTCCTCCAGATGCTACCACAGTGTAAGTGAAAGCTTTGTACTTCTGAGGATCCAGCACAAGCAGATTGTCTACTCCACCTGCCCCTGCTAATGCCTGCACCTGTAATCAATGGCAAAATAGAGAGACACAAGACTGTAAAGATTATAAGTATTTTACCTTTAAAAAGGTATAATTTTAATTCAGCAAATACCTATAACACTTGCTCAGGCTACTAACAACAAAAATAAGGCAATATACTTGTGAAAAAAGGCAGCTGAAGTATCTTTTCCATCTATCTGAAAAAGATACCTTCCAGGATTCTGACCCTCCCTGATGGAAAACACATTTAGAGCCATTCCTTTTAACATATTTCAAGAAACTGAATTCTCTTGCCAAATTTTAAAGTTATCTTGCAGTTTTCCCATGGTTATTTTTTTTTTTTTTTTTTGCTGACAGTTCTAATTTTAAAGGAATATAGACACTATACTGTGAATTTAAGGATATTTAGGCAGAAGAAGTCAGCTCATCTTAATCAAGCTTTTCATAGCTTCATTTGAGAAGAGGAGGTACTGCTAAAGCAAAAAAAAAAAAAAAAGGTTAAGACATTAAAATTGACAGAAAAGTTTTTTCCCCTTTTTGTGGCCCTTCCAATAAATTAAGACTATTACCATTTGCTTCAAGAGAATCTTCTTGAAGATGGAAATTAGGTCTGTTAAAAATACATTCAGCTTCTCTGAGAAAAAAGTGGCTGATAACTATCCAACTTATTATAATAAGTCTGAGGCCGTGCAGTTGTTAGAAACTGCACAAATTCATAAGACTTCTGGCCCTGCTCTTACACTTTTTATAGAAATGGCTATAATACATCTGATCTTTGAGGACTGACAGTTGCCTCTGTTTCTCAATTAGCACCACACCACTTCAGGGTAAAAACAGAGATGTGTACAATTACACTATCTTAAAAAGCAGGATTATGGGGAAAACGATGTTTATGAGGCACTCAGATTTGTGTGTGTGAATTTATATATGACATTTTTTTCCCGTCCTATTTTCAATTCAAGAGATAACTGGGCTGACCCCTTTTATTCAAGTAAAACAGAGCTTCTCTTAAAAGACAAACGAAACAAAAAGCCAATAGGACTTTGAAAATAAGTAAATACAAAACCCATCTCAACAAGCAAATTACAAAGCAATAAAAAAAAAAAGTGGGGGAGAGAGGATAATTTTTCCTACCTGAATCTCACAGGCTATCTGCACGTTAAATATATAATGAAAAGCCTCCTCAACTGTTTCTCCAAGGGCTACCACACCATGATTTCTGAGTACCAGCACCTAAAATAGAATCCCAAAGCAATCACTTTAAATAACTGGCATAGCTCACACTGTTTTCATCAACAGCAACAGGAACAGCAACAAAAATAGCTCCTTTGATAGAAACTCTACTTACATACCTTACAACTTGGCCCCAGAACTTTCTGCAGTTGAATTCTCTCCTCCTGTTCATCAAGTGACCCTTGGTAGTCATAATAGGCAATATCTCCCAGGATGAGGGACTCTTGAGAAATTGGAAGGATCCCACACTTCATGGAGGATACCTATTTGATTGGGTCCACGTCAAGAGGACACATTTAGTTACTAATCACACTCTCCTAGGAACCTGATTCTTTAGTCAGCTCAGGAAGCACTGGCCTATTCACTGTGTTCACCATTCCAGCCCATCTCCTACTTCAGCTCGTCACTTCTTCCAGAGGGGGGAAAAAAAGGATTTAGGGGATACAAGTCAACTTAAATGTTGTGCCAAATATTATGAAAGAAACTTTGCTTCAAAGAACTCAGTACCCAATTATTAGCTGATTAGTTAAAAAGGCCAATGCTATCTCTCCAGGTGTTTCCTACAATGTCAAGCATTTGGTCCAAAGGAACTTTTGCTTTCTGGGTATTCAGAGGATTAATATTTTGAATATGATTCTGAATGATGGGGTGTGAAAGCGTGCAGGTAGTAAAGCATCATGTAAGGAAAACCATGAAAATTAAATACACTTCCCAGAGCCATTGCTGGTTTTAGTCTTCAGCGACTTACAGCTGCTGTTGCAAGAGTATGGATGTGGATCACACACTTAACATCAGGACGTGTGGAATAGATTGCAGCATGGGGACTGAAGCCTGTGTGGTCAATTTTCAAATTAGTACTTCCCTGATCAACCACTTCTCCTATTATATTGACTTTTACCTGGAAAAAATCAGAGAGACATATTTAGTTGGTATCAATGTATCAAAGACATGTATCAAAGTCTGCCTGTGGTCCACCAGCTAAACCAGGGGGTGGCAAACTTTTTTGTCAAAGACAAACAGTAAATATTTTAGACTTTGTGGGCCTCTGATGCAACTACTCAACTCTGCCACTTTATGTAGAACCATAAAGAACTGTAAAAAAAGAAAAAAAAGTGTGGCTTTGTGCCCATTAAACTTTATTTACAAAAAACAGGCAGTCTGCAACAAAACTTAGAATTTATAAGAAGTTGTTTCTAAAAAGCCAAATAACTTAAAACTCTTCACTAAAGGTCTGGATGAGGTCTGGCATTTACTAAACTTGCTGGAAAATCTCCATTTGCTAACACTGCAGCACCCAGAACCAATGTAGTTGCTGCCATTCTAGAAGCCAATGATACTGGTTATGAGCATAATCATGGAAAAATAAAATGCTACACAGTCAGCCCCTCTGCTCAGACCAACTGAATTTTGCCGAAATCTATCTATAAAATACACATAGACTTTGTGTGTAGGTTTTAAAAAAATTGCAGAGTATACAGGGTGGAAAAAAATTCAAAAGATTCCCTTCAAAGCATGGATAGGTTCACTGATAAGACCAACTTATTTATTAGTCTCTTCAACTACCTTGTTCTTCTTGACCCCTAAAGCTTTTCTTAAAAAAATCAACATAACCTTCCAAACTCTTTCCTGTTCATTAGCAAATGTTTTCCCATCCATACCTTCTCTTGTTCTGTCCTGTACTAAAAACTAAAAGCTGTCAGAAAAGCACAAAGAAGGACAGAAAAAGTAACATAGGAATGAAAACTATACCAAATTGGAGGCTGTGGCTTCAGAAAAAGACAGGCCTCTAGGAATTATTATTATGTGGTCTTGCTCCTTACTTATTCTCACCTGAGAGAAAGAAAAAAAAATAGGGAATTACTGTGAGGTGTTCATATTTTGCAGTGTAAATACGATGGGGAATATATTTGCAGTGAATAACTGTAAGAGATTGGGGGTGGGGGGAGGTTGACAGGAAGCAAGAAAGCAGAAATTAAAGGTGTGCAACAGAAAACTTTCCTTGAAAACTTTTCTTCCCTCAACACTCGAGCACTTGCTAAACATTTCTGACATTAGCTTCTCATTTACTGAACTTAACCTGAAGTGTTATCCTGGGAGTTCTTTTTTTTTTTTTTTAAAGATTTTATTTATTTATTCATGAGAGACAGAGAGAGAGAGAGAGAGAGAGAGAGAGAGAGAGAGGCAGAGGGAGAAGGCTCCCAAGGAGCAGGGAGCCCGATGCGGGACTCGATCCCAGGACTCCAGGATCATGACCTGAGCCGAAGGCAGTCACTTAACCAACTGAGCCACCCAGGCGCCCTATCCTGGGAGTTCTAAGGTTGCTTAGGGTCAGCTACATTCATGAGAAAATATTAACTGAATGTGGTAATGACTATAATTTCGATTTACATCATGGAAATTAAAGGAAAGGGGGCAAAGGAAAGAGAACAGAGTCTCTTCTGGGGAAGGAGCTGAAGTGGAGATGAAGGGGCAACTAAGGAGTGGCTGGGAGAGAAGAGGTATAAGGAAGACTGCGCCTGAGCCACTTCCACCACCATAGTTTCGTACTTTTTTGCTTCCAAATATTGTCTGGCTTTCCAGTGTGACAACATTAAAACAGATAATGGAAAAAATATACTTAAAAAATAAAGCTCAGGGAGGAAACTTCCCTGACCCCCTCTATTTTTCCTGCCCCAACCCAAGTGCTTTTTAGTGACACTCATGCTCAAATATAATTAATATGGAGAGAGAAAATTCTGCCAGAAGAATTTCTTCTTGGATAGGTTCTATAGCTGGTTTGAACAAAAGGGATACTACAGACAGAAAATGGAGAAGAAAGCGAGGTTAACCGTAGCCTCTCCCTTGGAGATAAGGTTTAAATCAGGAGTTGGCTGTAACCCAGAATGCTAGGTTCAGAAAATGAAGTCTGACTGGACTTACGAGTAAAGGTGAGAGGAGTACAGCTGCCTTCTGGCTGGGATTTTTTAGAAAAGGAATCGAAAGCCAAGGAACTCACGGAGATGTATGTATTTGCCAGCTGTGCCCATCCAAACAAGTCCACGAGTCTGTACAGGCTGGCAAGCTTACAGCGGGTAAGCTTTTCTCCCTTCACGTATGAGGCTGTATCTGCCCCAGGAAGGTCACTGATAGGTGTGACCATGCCGAGACCTAAAAGGAAAAGTTGTGGAGAGAGATTCACGTCAAGGAACGCGGTACCTGGAAGCAGCCTGAGTCTGCGAGTGCTCCAGCCTTGTAAATAATGATGTGAAACTTCTCAGCCCACACAACGTTCCTTAGCTTATCTTCCTTCACATGAGTACCCGGAGAGCAAAAATGCACATCAGCAATCTTCGCTATTTCGTCTAGTACTGGACTTGTGAGGGAGGGACTTGGTAGGAAAATGGTCACATGATCCTAATGGCCAAGGTGTTATCAATATTGACATTATTGCTAATTTTATGATGAAAAGATCTCAACAGAAAGCCACTTTTCTAATAGCCCTTTTGACATTTATTCAAAAAAAAATTATTTAAGATAGAGAAGAATGCATTCAAACCGGTCTGCCTTTAGCCATCACTAAGCAACAAAACCTAGTCTTGGGCTTTCGTGATCCAACCGCTAACTTCAACTGTGACCATGTTCCACTTTCTCACATTTACCACCTCTTCCCTGGAATTCTTCTGCAGGCCTGTGTGACACAGCCTGGACCTCCCATTCCCCTTTCATCTGTTGCTTCCTTCTCCTCCAACCAGCTCTCCTCCCTTCTGTCCTCTGTGGCTCCTTCCCAAAGCTCAGTCCCCCACTATGCTCCCCTCTCATTTTACTTTTCCCCAGGAAAACACTACAGACTCTTGAATTTTCATTGTCACTTCTGTGTGGAAGACACCCTAATCTTTACCTGTGACTAGGGCCTCCTGCCCACCCTCCAGCCTGCTGCTTCTAACGGCCTGCAACGCAACAACATACAGATTAAAAAGGTCTAAAAGCAATTTTATCTCCCCGCTTTTTCTGACCTTCTCACTCCTCCTCAGTCTTCTGATGTGCTGGTACTACAATTCCCACAGTCTCACACAGGAAGTAACCTTCCCTGGGCCACCAAACGTAATTCATCACCATGTTCCGTCATCCTTTGCCTTCCAGGTTTCCTCATTTTCCATCCCTGAGTTCGCCTCACATGTAATGCTTTCAATAGGCCGCCTCATTTTGTCCTTGCCTGTAGCCCCTCTCTTTGTAAATCCATTCTATATAAAGTCATCTTTTGCCTCACTACTCCCCTGCTCAAAGTTTTGCAAAAGCCCAACGTGAAGGCCTACAAGGGCCCAGGAGATTCACGTAAGGGCCGAAACTGGGCCTGCTGCAACTTGTAGGCACTAGAGAGGGCACAAGCCTGGGCTGAAGGGGCAGCTGACGCTCTGCAATCGGCTGCTACCATGTGAGAGTTGGAGGTCGGGGCGAACATTTCAACAGAAGTCTCAAGTCTACACTCGAATGTGAGAGCTTCTCAAATGTTCTGAACTAATTCAAAGAGTTTCAATATGTAAGCCATACATTCAAAACAGTATAATTTTTAACAAAATTTCAGAGGCAGCTGTGAATTGATCTCTCACTCTCCCTGCCAATGTTAACTTCTACTTTCCACAACACAACATAAATTTTCCAGCCAAATTGGCTGATTTCTAGTCCCTGACCTCTGAACCATGGAACACAAATCTCCTACTGCCATGCCTTTGTATAATCCAGCCAGCAACTTTGGCAGCTCAGCTCCTCTTTCCTGCTATGATATCTAGGACACTCACAGGATAGCTCCTCTTATTATTCTGGTCTTCCCCGACCTGTCTTCCTCTTCCAATTTTCGAAATTTTCTCTTCAGACTCTTTTCTTTCCTGCTTATACCCCCTTGAATGATTATTTAATCAACGTACACAGCTACGAGTAATACTTCTTTATGTCCATCTTCCAAGCCACTCCCTTAAGCTCTAGGACTGTATTTCCAACTGTGGCCATGTCTTGGCAGCTCTTGGCAACTTTGGCATGCCTAAAGTTGAACTTCCTCCATTTCCCAAGCCAAAGAGATCCCCAACTCTGGACATTCCTATTTTTGTCTAATTATACCACAAAATTTCCCAGTTAATTCTTCACACAGAAACTATAGAGGTCTTTCTACATCACCCTCCTGCTTAAAATGGCTTTTCGAAGTTAGAATAGAATCCAAACTTCCAACTCTGGCTGGGAAACCCTGCATAATTCAGCCTCTGCCTATGTTTCTGACCTCACTTTGTTCTACTTGTTGCCCCAAACCCATGCTCTCCAGACATAATCTTTAATTTTTATTCCTTGAAGAGACCACCAAATTCATTCTCATCTTGTTTCCACCTGACATTTGTACTTATTCCTTCTACCTGGAATGTTTTCTCTCGATCTTGGTATGGTTTGTTCCTTCTTACAGTTCAGATTTCAGTTTAAATGTCACCTTCTCAGAGAGATTCTCCCTCATCATCCAATCTAAAGTAGTTACCTAGTTCCTCCTATCAAATCACCATCTATTAATTATTTGCACAGCACTTCCTATTATCTGACCATTTTCTTTAGTCTATTTTCTGTCTCCACAAGCACAGGAAACTTTGCCCATCTTGTTTATCACTGTATTCCCTATCTCTAACAGGGTGCTTGGAACATAATAGATACTCAATATTACCGGAAGAGCAAAAACAAACTAGCTCTACCTTCAAATTTTTCTGTTCCTTCTTATAGAAAGTTTCTCCCAAGCTAGAAGAGTGATTTTGGAACTCATAGTTCTTCTCCCACTCCATCCCCACAATACCACATCAAACCTGTCACTAAGTCTTCTCTACTCTTCCTTGGTGATGCCTTTCTCGTTGATCTCTTCCTTTTTGTACCCACACTCCTATTTCAGTTCAAACACTTACACATCACACTGGGACTCTTTCAAAAGTTTTTTTAAACAGTATGTATGTGCCAACATGCTGGTCCACTGTGAGTTCTACAAACACACCCTAACCTTAGCATGTTTCCATCATCATGTCTCTTTTTATGCCATTCCTCTATTTTGGAAAGTACTTGAATTCACTGACTCCTACTTATAAATCTTTAACCAAAAAGAAACAAAGAAAGGAAGAAATGAAGGAAGAGAAGGAAAATGAAAGAAAAGAAAAAGACAATCCTTTGACTCTAACATGAAGCAGTCCCTGACAGTACCTTCTGGCACTCCATATCTGTTCTGGTATTGCAGTGAGTTCTGTACATATCTTGCTGAGATATAAAGTGCTTATAGTGTTCAGCTCACCAAACTGGTGCTCTCACCAAAGAGCTATTATTAAATGAATAAAATGTCTTCATTCCTCTTTCATACCAAATTCTAACTACTCCATCTTCAAAAGCCTGGTTAGTTCAGGCCTCTCTTTTTCCATAGTTTTCTCAGTCCACTTCAGCCAACAATCAATTCCAACTCTGAGTTCATAGCCTTTTAAAAGGTCATTGGACAATTTCTTATGAACTGCTTTGTAAGTTTTTCTTCTATAGTTATCTTGCAGTTATAATCATTTTTGCATTCATGGAATGTCTCCTCAACCAAAAATATACATTTATCTAGGACAGGGCCCTTGTCTTATTTTATAATCTTACAAAGTCTAGTAAATGCCTGGTTGGGAAGAAAAGGTAAGAGATTTTAACACTTTGTTACTCTAAGTATTAGACGTTATAAACTTAAGGACTGAACCAGAGCAGAGTAGGCTGCCAGAGATGTACAGTGTTCAAAGTAGAGAAAAAAATCATAATTTTTTAAACTTCCCAAAACTATTTAAACGACATCGATGGAACTAGAGGGTGTTATGCTGAGTGAAATAAGCCAGAGAAAGACAATTATCATATAATCTCACTAATATGTGGAATTTAAGAAACAAGGCAGAGGATCATAGGGGAAGAGAGGAAAAACGAAACAAGACAAAACCAGAGAGGGAGACAAACCATAAGAGACTCTTAATCTTAGGAAACAAACTGAGCGTTGCTGGAGGGGAGGGGGGTAGGGGGATGGTGTAATTGGGTGAGGGACATTAAGGAGGGCACTTGATGTAATGAGCACTGGGTATTATATAAGACTGATGAATCACTGACCTCTACCTCTGAAACCAATAATACATTATATGTTAATTGAATTAAAATAAAAATTAAAAAAAATTAATAAACTTTCCAAAACTGACGTACTGAGGGGAGGTGAAGTAAAGCCTGAGAAAGAATTGGCCATGATGTAATCTGCGATCTGCTGTAATGCCAGCAATCCAGTTGGGTTGTGGCCTTTCTTCATCTGTTCTTGAATAAGGCATTCCAGGTCTTCCCGAAAGGCCTGAAACACATAAAAATAACCACTGAGCACATATACCTCACTTGGAGCAGAACGATCCAAACATAACTTTCTCTATAATCAATCTTTTCCCCATCCTTCTTTTAAATAAGCTTTCATCTACACTACTTTAAAACAGATATAAAACAAAATAATAAAGCACTGAAAGCAGCAGCAAGAAGCGCGCTTTCAGGGGAGGGAAAAATCATTAGGAATTCTTAATCTCAAAGAAAATGAGCTACTATAACATCTACAACAGACAGATATAGATGAAACAACCCTGTTAACAATATGGAACTAGAGTACCAAGTATAGACTGATGGAAACAGAGAGCCATTCCTTGTCTAGCAGCCTCATTATCTAGGTTAGGCTAGAGTCCGTATTTGAATGGGACAAGGCTCTGACTACAGACTGCCTCACAGCAGAAGTCTTCACTAAGACATACTAAGTATATCACAGCTTCCATTTTATGATTTCCACTGCAATCCCCTAGCTCCACAAACACTGAAAGCAAACTGATAAGAGTGGAGAACTGATTACTCCCCTTCTGCAACACTGTGCTAAAGAAAGGACATTTTTCCCCCAACTTTGGGTACTGTATGTTCCTGTTCTCGAATTCTGCTGTATCTTTTCTTTTGCGGGCGTATCTACATGTGTCAGAAACTGTTTATATAAATAAGAATTCTGAACATTAAGAGAAATTCTCTATTCTACTAACCCTTGAGTTGCTAATATGATTCATCATCTGAAACCTCTCAAATTGCTTGAATTGAAATCACTCATTTTTATTTCCATAACACCCGACCAATACTTATTAAATTCATTATTTGTTCTCTTGCTCAAGCCTTTTTTCATTCATTTTAAACATGAAAGCTCTTGCGATATAAATTCTCTAAACCTTGCTCTTGGTTACATGTGAAGCAGAATGCCTGCCGGAAATTAAGTTCAATTTTTTCCCACTTCACCTAAAAGGGAGAAGGTAGAAAACTGCCTTGGAATCACTACCTCCAAGAAGAGTACATACTAACCCCTTGAAGATCACTGGAATAATCTTCATCAGAGGGTGAATTTCCTTTGAGTCACCAACAGTAGCCTTCCTTGTAAGACTGGGAATAAGATCTCCTGGAGTCCCTGCTTAGATGTAGCCTTGCTTAGAGGATAGCTGAATAACTCAGAGGTTTTCAGAAAGGACTTCTTAAAAAAAAAAAAAAAAAAGGCATAGGAACCCCATGGAGGAAAGGAGAAATGTGGTTTGAAGCTATGAGGTTGCAGATATTAAGACCAGTCCTGACTCAATGCTTGTGTTGCTTTCAGAACAATAGTTGAGAGGTATCTGTGATGTGAAGAGCTGAGTGCTAACCGCTGTAATCTTGGGAGCTCAACCATGGAGCACCATGCAACACCCTAACTGAGCTTAGCACAGGAAGAGGGAGGTCATCCTTCCCTAATGCACCATGGCGGCCTGTACAGGCATCTGGGTCAACAATGAATCTGTATCTTCTATTGGACAGAGTAAGAGTAGTTTTCAACACCAGGGAGGTCCAGTGGCCATGGGCTGTATGCACTTTAGCATGACTCACATACGCACATGCAGACATATGTACACACCACATTTTGGATATAGAAGTCACTGATGAACCCTTTTGAACTATGTAAGCCACTGACGTTCTTGGGACAGCTTAGAGGGGAGTAGAAATTCCAAGAGGAAGATGCTGTATTTTCTACTAATACAGCAGGTGGATGTTTGAGTGATTTAAAAAGTACTAGTGACCAGGGGCACCTGGATGGTGCAGTTAGGCATACGACTCTTGGTTTCGGCTCAGGTCATGACCTTGGGGTTGTGGGATCAAGCTTCATGTTGGGCTGTGCGCTCAGCGCAGAGTCCGCTTCAGATTCTCTCTCCCTCGCCCTCTGCCCCTCCCACTTGTGCTCTCTCTCTCTCAAATAAATAAATAAATCTTAAAAAAAATACTAGTGACTATATTTGAATTCTGAGTTCATGGAACAGTTTATACCAGTTAAACATGGTTTTTCTTTTACAAATTTGAGGCTTGTTAAATGTAAATCATCAGCACAATTATACAAATTCTAAACATCTAATTCCATTGACTGTATCTAGTTCATTTAAATATATGATTTAAACCACAGAAACTATCCTATAAAATATCCTTTACAAAGACACATTACACTGATCAGAAGACTCCATTTCTAAGACTTAGTGAACATAAAGTGGTTGTGAGCTTCATACAGATGAGTAACATGAGTATTTTACCATATTTAAGGCTGAAAGGAAATGAATCTTCTATATATACTCATTTACCTTTATATAAACTATAGAAAACTTCTGGACATTGGCAATGGGCCAGTTGACTCTTCTGAAACTGTATTTTCCCTTCAAAACCAAATCCTGTTTAAACTTTCCTTCAGCTGAAAGCAGCTATAACCAATATTCTTTTATTCAGTAAAATAATAATTAATAATAATACCTACAATGTGTATCACTCATGATTTACACTGCAATAGCTCTGAGAAATGGGGATCATTTTAGTGAGTACCCCACCTCACAATGTTCCAGGAAGAATTTAAGACAGATTCCATAGATTAAAATTATAAAAAAACAAATATAGGTTAGAAAAATTAAGCTAAGGAAGAAATAAGCATAAGGAGATTAGTCAGAGCCAGGAAGGAGGTTAAGATACAAAGTACATGCTATAAAACTGTAGGCATTTGCTAGAGATTGGCCAAATTTTATCTAAACTCTCTAGCAGCCAACATGAATTAAGATAATCTGCTCAGTATGCTGATATACAATGGCTTTAAGATTAAAAACCAACCAGTTGTTCAAGAGAATCACAACTATTTATAAACTGATGAGACACTTCTGCTGGGTGGGATGAGAAAGCTAAATAAGAAAGGTCGAAAAATTTGTCCAAGGCAGTAATTGTCCAAGGCAAAAACTCAGGCCAAATGCTATTTTCATTAGTGAAAATGCTTTTTCCACTTTCATACATCCCACAATATGGTGGGCACCACCCTAAAATTTTGGGATGATCCACAGTGTCATAAGGGGAGATATATAAGCCCTCTAAAATCAGTTAAGAGAAAAATATGAATTTCCCCTATAAGGCTAGTGAATAGCTTCTACACAGTATAGGAAAATAATTTTCAAAGTAAATGAAATTTCCCTAGCCTTTTTATACAGTTGTAAGTGCTTCAACAGATAAGAATTCTTCTATAACAAAGGATTTATTATTTTGTCATGAACATTTATAACTCATTAATGTTTCAAATATTTTTGAAATATTATTCAGATAACTACCTAAGTCATAAGACATTATAAAAACTAATGATAAAGAAATTATTTCAGCTGGTTTTAAAAATGTATCTATAAACATAGTAAGCTTTAAAATATTGTATTAAAATAAAAACATACTTATCTTTATGATGACAGTTAATCATATTTCTACTAAAATCCAATGTTAATATAATAATCCTTTATAGCTGATTCATTTGAATCTCACAACAAAGTCCTGAGATAGGCAATGATTTGCTCAAGGTTGCACAGCTAATAAGTAAATGGAGTAAAGGTTGAAATCTGGAACTCTCAGCTGGGCACAGAATCTTTCCCTAATTTTATAGGAGATGCGTTGTATCACAGAAACCAAATACAACTAATAAGGCAGCAGGCACGTTGTGATCAGAAATACAGAGTAAACTTCTTAGGCTAGATTAGAGCATTATGTTGTAATGATGGAGCAAAAAATTTATATAGTGGCAGATGATGATGATCCACAAGTACCAAAGTACTTGCCCTCTTATAGCTGGGACTTCTCCCATCAAAGCAGAATGAAAAACTAATTTATACACAGGGCAGCAAGGTGGGCTTCTAAAATCAGATTAAACCAACAATTCCCTAGAGTGTCCACTAGAGGAGTCAGGTTAAAACATCAAACAACATATATATAAAGCCACAGCATAAACCATGTCTTCTCTATCTCTTTGAAACAGAACAGAGGAGATCGTGGGAGTTTTTACACCTTGAATGCATGAATACATGAACATGAATAAGCCAGACTGCCATCAGGATGATAGATTCTTTGGAGACCTTCAAGAAAACCAAAATATAGTCTAAGGAATTGTGATTATATAATCTTCCAAGTGTTGCCATAAAATGCTTTCACTCAGCAATGCTGTATATAACTCATGCATACAATTTTCACAAAAATACTTGCCTGCTATGTGCTAGTCATTACATGACTTGCTTTTATGTTATTTAATTGTCACAACAACCCCACAAGGTTCATTTTACCAACGAGGAAACTGAAGCTCAAGTTAAGTGAGTTTCCTATGTCACATAGCTAATGTGTGGTGGTGAACCCAGATCCAAAGCAAGCACCATGTGCATATATGTACATATAAAAACATTCATATAAACAGATTAAAACTGGAAGTGATGAGAAAATGGGCCGACTCCTAACAGGCCAAGATGGTCTGGTACTCCAGGATCTCTATAATCTGTCATATAACATTTTGGCTATATCTACCGTTACTACCTTATGCTCTGGTTTAGCCTATGAGGTTTGCTCATCACTCTGATCACAACCTGTACTTTTCTATCCCTGCTCACTCTATTTTGCCAAAGGGAAATGCTGGCTTCCTCTGTTCCTCTACCTAATCAGTTCTCAACCTTTATCTAACACTCATCTTAAATGCCACCTTCTTCTTGAAGTCTCTCCTTTAATCACCCAATTAGATGGGATCTCCCAATTTCTTCTCTTTCCATCCTTCTCTAAATTCTTTTAACATTTACCTTTACTACACTTAGGGTACCTGTCATAAGATTGTGATTTACTTTTCCTACTCTACTACACCATGATATTGGATGGTTGGGACTGTGATTTTCACATTGCTAGAGTCTGAGTGTCTAGTTCAATACTCAATTAATAAAATAGTAAATTAGAGTTTTTCTTTTTTTAAAGATTTTATTTATTTATTTGAGAGAGGGAGAGAGAGAGAGTGAATGAGCAGGGGGAGTCGCAGAAGGAGAGGGAGAGGGAGACTCCGCACTGAGCAGGGAGCCCGATGCGGGACTCAATCCCAGGACCCTGGGATCATGACCTGAGCCAAAGGCAGAAGCTTAACTGACTGAGCCACCTAGGCAACTTGTTTTTCTTTTTCTTTTCCTAGAATACAAGGAAAGAAAGTAAAGAACCTGATCTCAATCTTGATTGAGTTAACGATAGCAAAATCCATTTCAAAGGTTTTTAGCACTGAAATTTGAAGCTCTAGAAAAGCATCTTAAAAGTCTGTTACTTGAAGGAGAAATTCTTCCTGTGTAATTAGGTATGTACATCATCTAATGGGAGAAATGCATCTTTTTTTTTTTTTTTTTAGTAAGAAATGAATCTTCACTAAATGTCATAGATTTTTGAAAAGTCACTTAATTCTTCAACTCAAACAACAAAATTCTACTTGAAAACTTGGTTTGTCCCCAGAGCATTATAGTTTGGACAGCTCTCTCATTAGACACATGTCCAAAAAATCACTAGATGAGAAACAAAATGTTTAAGTTAAAAGAAGGTACCTTAAAAGCCTTATCTGAATCTTATACCCTTTCATTTTATACATCGTCTGTCAATACTGAGGGAGTGATCCCATAAACTCTGAATTCATAAGGTATGAATAAAAATAAACATGATTATAAAAACATGAAAGATTTGGAGGTAAGAGTATACTTTAAGTACAAACATACTCATGTATCCTATAAACCAAAGGTAGAATTATCTTGAAGTATGAGATCTTAGCTTCTGTATCTAGGATCAGAGCTTTTACAAGAAAGTGGTATTGGATGAAAGGTATTTTAAATTACAGAAAAGAGGACCAATTTGATAAAAGAAACTGACCTGATGCAATTATTTCAGTTAAGGCTAAAAAAAATAAAATAAAATAAAAAAGAAAATCACATAGGCTGATTTGTAAATAATGTTTAACTTATGGACATTAAATAACAGAATGCTGGTAAATATCATAGATAGATTTTAAATATTCACATCTGGATGTTCTATCTCATAATAATTACTAGAGTGAAAAATTGGAGCAAAAAGAAAAAAAGATTACAGACTAGCATGCTGCTCCCAAGGCACCCTGCAATTATGTTATTAGATCTCTCCCAAAGTGGGATTAGGAGCATAACAAACTTACTTAGAATTTCTCCATTAAGAAATGTATTCATTTGGAAATAGATTACCACTGGTCCTGTTGAAAGGAGAAAAAACAAATAAACCAAACTTTCTTTTGGATAGTCTTTGTCCTCAGCCTAAGTCTTAATTAATATGAAGCTAAAGGTTAGAATAGTATCTTTTTGTGATGCTGGCATGTAATAAAAACGCAAACAAAATTAATAAAGAATTCTTGTATCTTAAACTTCCAAAGCAACCAGATAAATCATGGTGCTTTTGATCAACTAATCTAATTAAGGTGTCCTGTTAACTTTTTTTTTTATTAGAGAGTGAGGGGAGGAGGGACAGGGGGAGAGGGAAAGAAAGAATCTTAAGCAGGCTCCAACACCCAGCACGGAGCCTGATGTGGGGCTCAATCTCACAACCCTGACTTGAGCTGAAATTGAGAGTTCAGACGCTTAACCAACTAAGCCACACAGGCGCCCTCTGGTGCCCTGTTAACATTTTAGGCCTTACAGTGATATTCTAAAATGTATATGGCTTTGAAGTTTCTCCTATCTTCGATGTAAACTTGTAGCATGACACATTGCCCTATTAAGAAATGTTAGTGTGTCATGTGCCTGAGCTATCACCACCTATATACTCCTGTCGTTCTAACTTTCAGAGTAACACTGAACACTTCCATCAACCAGTCTAAACTGCTTCCCATAGTGGTAAGGTTTAAGAACATTGATTCTTTTTCTGAAACCCACCAGATGTTTTCCATATTAGGTTGTCAAGTTCAGCAGGAGCTTGGTGGACAATATTCGAGTGTTTAATGACTCAAAGTCCACCCAGCTATTCATATAGCCATCCATCCAAGTATGTATGTGGAATTTTAACTAAATATCTACTATGCACAATGTCCTGTTAGTTTTTCAACTTAACATGCTTCTTTAATGTTGGTGAAGCATCATTTAGTTTCAACAGTTTGCCCTGGACACTTCATTCTGAGATAAGGGGGTTAATGATAATCTAGGGTCTCCATAGACATATGTATGAGGAGTATACTGGTCAAAGAAAACTTGTAGATTCTCCTTAGTGCATTAAGAAGATCTCTAGCTAAACCTGGTTTAGGTTTTGACAAAAGACTGTGAAATTCCTAGAAAGAAGTAATACTTGGGAGTCAGGATGAGACGTTCTTTTCTCTTATTTTCTTAGCTGAAGGCAATAAGGTACTGTGTTTGTCAACCAAATTTACAGACAGCAAAATGTCTTATGATTGAAAACTCTACTTGTGTTGGGTTGAATTAATCTTAGCAACAGAATTTGATGATGAATAAAGCAATAATAATATATGGGTGGAGTTTTTTCATTGTTACTGAATGCTTTAAGTGGTACAGCCTACTGGTTAAGAGCATGAGTTTTGGAGTTTACACTCAGAGCCCAAACTTGTAAGAACTTCAGCAAGTTTTCTAAGACCTCTAAGTTTCAGTTTATTCATCTGTAAACTAGAGATATTAATACTTTTTTGATTAAGTTGTTTTGAGGATTAAATAGGATTTGATACATAACAGCTGCCCATAATAGGTGTTAATAGGGGGCTTAATTAAAAAAAGTATTATACTTTGCTTTTATTAGTTTCTCTATTTCCCTTTCTTCTCAAATAAACTCAATATTTTAAATAGAAGGCTTGCAAACCTGTTTCTTACAAATAAAAATTAGTAATATCTTTGATTTTGATTTAAATATATAATGTATTATTTGTTTCAGGGGTACAGGTCTGTGATTCATCAGTCTTACATAATACCCAGTGCTCATTATAAACATACCCTCCCCAATGTCCATCACCCAGCTACCCCTTCCGCCCACCCCACCTCCCAGCAACCCTCAGTTTGTTTCTTAAGAGTCTCTTATGGTTTGTCTCCCTCTCTGGTTTCATCTTGTTTCATTTTTTCCCCTCTCTTCCCCTGTGATCTTCTGCCTTATTTCTTAAATCCACATATCAGTGAGATCATATGATAAATTGTCTTTGATTGACTTATTTTGCTTAGCATAATAAACTCTAGTTCCATCCATGTCGTTGCAAATGGCAAGATCTCATTTTCTGATGGTTGCGTAATACTCCATTGTAGATATATACCATATCTTTATCCATTCATCTATTGATGGACATCTGGGCTCTTTCCATAGTTTGGCTATTGTGGACACTGCTGCTACAGACATTGGGGAGCAAGTGTCCCTTCGGATCACTACATTTGTATCTTTGGGGTAAATATCCAGTGCAACTGCTGTGTCATAGGGCAGCTTTATTTTCAACTTTTTGAGGACCCTCCATACTGTTTTCCAGAGTGGCTGCACCAGCTTGCATTCCCACCAACAGTGTAGGAGGGTTCCCCTTTCTTTGCATCCTCACCAACATCTGTCATTTCCTGACTTGTTAATTTTAGCCATTCTGACTCGTGTGAGGTGGTATCTCATTGAGGTTTTGATTTGTATTTTCCTGATGCCGAGTGATGTTGAGCATTTTTTCATGTTGGCCATCTGGATGTGTTCTTTGTAGAAATGTCTGTTCATGTCTTCTGCCCATTTCTTGATTGGATTATTTGTTCTTTGGGTGTTGAGTTTGATAAGTTCTTTATAGATTTTGGATACTAGCCCTTTATCTGATATGTCATTTGCAAATATCTTCTCCCATTCTGTCGGTTGTTTTTGCTGTTTCCTTTGCTGTGCAAAAGCTTTCATCTTGATGAAGTCCCAATAGTTCATTTTTGCCCTTGCTTCCCTTGCCTTTGGAGACATGTCTAGCAAGAAGTTGCTGCGGCCAAGGTTGAAGAGGTTGCTGCCTGTGTTCTCCTCAAGATTCTGATGGATTTCTGTCTCACATTTAAGTCTTTCATCCATTTTGAGTCTATTTTTGTGTGTGATGTAAGGAAATGGTCCAGTTTCATTCTTCTGCATGCGGATGTCCAATTTTCTCAACACCATTTTTGAAGAGACTGTCTTTTTTTCCATTGGACATTCTTTCCTGCTTTGTCAAAGATTAGTTGACCACAGAATTGAGGGTTCATTTCTGGGCTCTCTATTCTGTTCTACCGATCTATGTGTCTGTTTTGTGCCAGTACCATACTGTCTTGATGATTACAGCTTTGTAACAGAGCCTGAGTCTGGCACTGTGATGCGACCAGCTCTGGTTTTCTTTTTCAACATTCCTTTGGCTATTCGGGGTCTTTTCTGGTTCCATACAAATTTCAGGATTATTTGTTCCAGTTCTGTTGATGATATTTTGATAGGGATTGCACTGAATGTGTAGATTGCTGTAGGTAGCATAGACATTTTAACAATACTTGTTCTTCCAATCCATGAGCATGGAATGTTTTTCCATTTCTTTGTGTCTTCCTCAATTTCTTCCATGAGTATTCTAAAGTTTTTGGAGTTGATTTTGATCTTTATTAGTTATGGGTTTTGTCTAACAGAGTGAACCCCAATATCATAGAAGACACATAGGTTTTTAAGAGAATTATATTTGCAGAAACACTGCAAGCTTGGGCATAAAGGAACAAAGGTAGTTCCAAAAGAAAAGAGGTCTTTGAACCTTAAGCCTCTGTAAGAAGGAAGAAGGCTGAGGAAAAAAAACAACCACAGGCTACCATTCAAAGAAAAGGAAAGATGATTCAGGGGGTAGAATGAAAAGCCCAGAGGGCAGAGCCACTAGCTAGAGAGTCACCCCCTTGAAAGTAGAAGGACTGGGTCTTCATCAAGGGAACTTCCAAACATTTGCCCAGATGGATTTCACAACTGCTATGGACCAGTTATTCCTTTGCACCCCTAATTTCCTTTTTGAACAGGAATGTGTTTCCCCACCACTGGCTGTGTGTGAGGGCAGATAACTTGTCTCTTTAGTTCTCTGGTGTATAGAATTGAGAGGACTTGGGGCACCTGGGTGGCTCAGTCGTTAAGCGTCTGCCTTCGGCTCAGGTCATGGTCCCAGGGTCCTGGGATCAAGTCCCACATCGGGCTCCTTGTTCTGCAGAGAGCCTGCTTCTCCCTCTCCCACTCCCCCTGCTTGTGTTCCTGCTCTCGCTGTCTCTGTCAAATAAAAATAGATAAAATCTAAAAAAAAAAAAAAAAAAAAAATTTAGAGGACTTGTACTAAAGGAACTGTACTTAAGGAATCACACCTGAGGAGCATCATCTGCAGCTGGAACAGATTTAGTAAGATTCTGGATTCAGGAAAATAGTCTAATGAGATGAGACTTCTGCAGGGGTGTGAGGAGAGAGTGAGTGTATTTTCCATGTGGAAGGAAGTTAAGTAAGTTGCGGCAGAGTGCAGTGCTTTTAAATTCAATTGTGATCAGAGAGTGGAAAATCCTCCTGTCAAAAGGTGGATATTAATTCCTCTCTCTTGTATGAGCTGAACTTAGTGACTCACTTCTAACTATAAATATGGTGGAAGTGATGGTGTTTAATGTCTGAGATTAAGTCATGAAATGCACTGCAGACTCCTCCTGGTTCTCTCTCAGATACATGCTCTGGAGGAGAACACTCAAATTGCCTCAGGTAAAGGTCCACGTGGCCAGGAACTGTGGCCCTTTGCCAATACCCACATGAGTGACCCATCTCAAGAGTGGAAACCTCCAGGCCGGTCAAGCCTTCAGATGACAGCAGCCCTGGATGATGTCTTGACTGCAACTTTGTGTAAGACCTTGAGCCAGAACCACTCAGCTAAGCTGCTCCTGAATTCCTGACCCAGAGAAACGAAGAGATAATAAATGCTTGTTGTTTTAAGTTGTACAGTTTCAAGGTAATTTGTTATTTAGCAACAGATACTAACACAGGTCACCATGGGTTATATCCTTTGTTGTTTTAAAAGTTTGTTGTATTAAAAGAAATTTGACAACTGTTGTCCCAAAACAGAGAAGACAAAACTTACACACTTTTCTAAGTCTTTCACAAATGAGATTTTAAATTCACTAGCAAAGATCTAGGGAAAAGATGATCAATCCACAATTCTTTTCAATCTTCTCTGTTCCTATCTGGGCTGAAAATTACCTCTCGCTATGTGAATATGGAAATGACAATCGGTATGTCTGGCTTTTCCCGTAATTTCATTTAGTTCTCTAAGGCATAGGTGAAATTGATACTTCTAGCCAATTTACAAACGAAAATACATAGGTATAAAAAAAATTAGAACATCTACTCAAAGTTATGCTGTCTTTATTTAATGGAGAAATTAAAACGAAAGCCCTGGCAAGGAAATGCTGCTTAGTACTTTTTCCTTTTAAACGTTATAGTTAAAACTGAATGGTCCTTTTTGGAACATTTCTAAAAGAAATCTCAGTATTTAACAACTTTTAACAAAATCTGAATTTCATCTCATTCCCTGTTACTTTATACTACATGTTACTGTAATCATTTGGCAAATAAGTTAATTCTTAAAAGTGGGGTGTGTTTCTTTAGAAGAGGGAATATATCTATTTTAATCCAAATAATTAATGTGCCTTTCAAGTATTTATAAACACAGAGAGTTTAGGTTTGCATAAAAGAAGGCACTGAACATTTACTCCCTCATGATGAATCCTCTGGTTAATCTCCTTTCCATTGGGAAAGGATTTCTTTACGGGTTTATTTAAAGGATAGGTTTAAAGTTAAGCTATACTTAAATTCTTCAAAGCTTGCACTGCTTTTATAACTTGTACTTGCTTTTATCTAGGTCACTGGTATAGCTGAATTACTCACGGTGGAATTCCCCTTTGGCTTTGGGCTCAACCTCTGTGATTAAATTCACAAGGGCACAACAAAAATGATTTACCAGGGCCACCTTAGGGAGTTCTATGCCTTGGTGCTTATTTTATTTATTTATTTATTTAAGATTTTATTTATTTATTTTGACAAAGAGAGAGAAAGCGAGAGAGGGAACACAAGCAGGGGGAGTGGGAGAGGGAGAAGCAGGCTTCCCGCTAAGCAGCAAGCCTGACGTGGGGCTCCATCCTAGGACCCTGGGATCATGACCTGAGCTGAAGGCAGAGGCTTAACGACTGAGCCACCCAGGCGCCCCTGCCTTGGTGCTTATTTTAGTACTGAAGATGAAAATCTAATATAATCCCAACATGGGCATCACGTGTCTATGTTTGCTGAACTCTACCTTATAGGGGTCCATGTTCTTCATTATGCATAAAGTTATTAATTCATTTTGCATCTTAAATCAAGCTATTCTCTCATTTTCCATCACTGATATATGACATTTGCAATTCCACTAAGGGTTTGTAAGAAAACTAACAAATCACTTAAATATGATTTACAAAGTCTGTATATTACTGTGCAGATAGAATTTTCAGCTTAAGTTTATGATCCACTTTTAATTTAGTTAGTTTGGTACGTATGCATATATGTGTGCCTGCATTAGGTGTACGTAACATTAGGCTGCCAAATCAAAGACCACCTCAAAAACCTTAAGTCTTCCTATGCTGCTCTGTGTGTCAAGGTACACAAAGAAAGAAGAAAATATGTGCATGGGATGTATCTAATTCACTTCTTGGTTCGCAACAATTCAGTCATTCCTTTCTTTTCTACACAGATACTCACTCTGAACTGGGTATCCTAGCTCGGCTGATCTTTTGAACTCCTCTAATGAAGTATTACACTCAGAAATCACACAAAGAAAATTTACACCACCAAGACAATAGTAGTTTGTTATTAAAGCTTTGCAAATTAAATATATAAATTAGGTGTTCATTTTACCTCTGAAAGATTGGGGGCAACTAGCAGTCACTCTTCCTGCACCCCCCTTCTAATGTGAGCATACTTTAAGATACCTCCTACCTCACTCTGTATCAAGGTTTCCAGAGAGAAGAAAGATTATAGCCTAATTATTTCAACTCACAGGACTTTGCAGGATCTGAGTAACTCGTTTCCTCTGCTCCATCATATTGAAGTCTTGTCGTAGATCAGGAGACATGTTTCTTTCCCTAATATATTCTGGGTCATTTTCATTGATGCGGTCAAAATACCTCTCTTTGTGAGGCATGCTGGGAGGAGGAGGAGTAGTGACCACGCCTTGGCTGGCATCTGAACTCATGCTTCAAGTCAGCGACTCCCCTTGTTATCTGCATTAATAAACACAAACGAGGACATTCATGATAAGTATTAAATTAGATTTTATGGAGGTCAAGCAGAGCTTTTTTTTTTTTTTACCCAGAAAGTACCAGTGGCAACTTTCTTTAGAAAGTAGCTTCTCAAAAAATATTAGAACAATTTTTTATTAAGGTAAATTCTCTTAAAGTGCTAAATTGGAAACTGATATTTTCAGAGGTAATGAAAACTCTTCAATTCAATTATAATAATGTCATCAACTACTAACTGAATCTTTAGGAGCAACAATCAAAATCTCTGAAAGTAAAACCTCACATCTAAAATGGCAAAATTTCCACAATTAGTGAGTATTGTCACTAGAGCTTCTCTTTTCTTACTCATGCTTTTTTATGTTAGACCAAACTTTGGCCATATTTAATGACCCTACATTTTATAGAGAATGTAATTTACTAACATATGAGAGAAACACAGTTTTTTAAGTCTAAAAATTTTCCTTTAAGTTTTTCCAATGATTCAACTTCCTAGGAGGAATTACTAAGGTTGCCAGACTACAGCAGATAGTGCTTCAAATTCAAGAAACAGTAAAAAGCTATTGAAACCATGTGAACAGCTGAGTCACTTAATTATCATGATAATCACACTTCTCTAGACAGATTCAGGAAGAAGGTGGTAAAGGCCACTTTCTTCTTAGGGATCTGAATCTGATAAAAACCAGAGATATCTGGTCTCATCTTTAAAACACAGTTAACAACCAGTGAGATTACTGTATTTGTCTCTAATAACATTTTTCTCTGATAGAATTCATCTCTACAGCTGCCCTGGTGCAACTTAGACCAAGCAAACAGTAAGATTAAAAATTCTTGCATTAGATGACATGATGCCGTATAAAGAAAACCCTAAAGACTCCACCAAAAAACTACCAGAACTGATAAATGAATTCAGTAAGGTCACAGGATACAAAAATTAATGTACAGAAATCTGTTGCATTCCTATACACTAATAATAAAACAGCAGAAAATTAAGAAAACAATCCCATTTACAACCGCACCAAAAATAAAATGCCTAGGAATAAACTTAATGAAAGAGGGGAAAGACCTCCAAAAACTATAATACTGATGAAAGAAATTGAAGACAACACAAAGAAATGGAAAGACATTCCATGCTCACAGATTGGAAGAACAAATATTGTTAAAATGCGCATACTACCTAGATTTAATGCAATCTCTATCAAAACACCAACAGCATTTCTCACAGAACTAGAACAATCTTAAAATTTATATGGAACCACAAAAGACCCTGAATAGCCAAAGCAATGTTGAAAAAGAAAAACAAAACTGGAGGTATCACAATTCCAGACTTCAAGTTATACTACAAAACTGTAATAATAAAAACAGTTTGATAATGGCACAAAAACTGACACTTAGATCAATGGAAGAGAATAGAAAGCTCAGAAATAAACCTGCAATTATACGGTCAATTAATCTTTAACAAAGAAGGCAAGAATATGCTAGCTACTGAACTTTATATACATTAGTTTATTTACTTCTCTTAATCCCATGAGGTAGGTGTTATCTCCATCTTACAAATCAGGAAATAAATTCATTGAGAAGTAACTTGTTCCAGGCCAAAGAGCTAGCAAGTGGTGGACCTGGGATTTAAATCTAGTCCGTAGCTCTCTAGGGTCAGTGGTCTTCATCACAACCCAGACCCAGAGGTAAGCTAGTACTTCTTTTCAAATGCCAATTCCAGCTACTCAGTAGCACTGATTATTTTTTGTTTTTGAGACTGGTAAAACCTTTCCAAACAAACAAGCAAGCAAACGAAAGAAAAGTACCAGAATTGCCATGGTTTGGAAGGGAGTCATGCATCTTCACTATACTGCTTCCCAAGGAGGGTTATTTTAAGAGAATAAAGTGGTAGATTATTTTAAGGGAATAAAGTTTTTCTTAATCCTGAACAACTAAACTAAGCATACATATTTCTGCTTCTAGAGGATATGGAAACAATTCAGTTCCAGGGTTCCTTCTCTTTAAAATTAACCAACCCGGGCGCCTGGGTGGCTCAGTCGTTAAGTGTCTGCCTTCGGCTCAGGTCATGATCCCAGGGTCCTGGGATCGAGTCCCACATCGGGCTCCCTGCTCGGCGGGAAGCCTGCTTCTCCCTCTCCCATGCTCCCTGCTTGTGTTCCCTCTCTCGCTGTCTCTCTGTTAAAAAATTAATTAAAAATCTTTAAAATAAATAAATAAATAAATAAAATTAACCGACCCTTTTTTTAAATTCAAGTATAATTAACATGCAGTGTTATATTAGTTTCAGGTATACAATATGATTCAACAATTCTATACATTTCTCAGTGCTCCTCTTAATCACCTTTATCTATTCAACCCCCCTCCCCTCCTCTCTGGCTATTACTAGTTTGTTCTCTATTTAAGGATCTGTTTTTTTGTTTGTTTCTTAAATTCCACATATGAGTGAAAATAAATGGTATTTCTCTTTTCCTGACTCAGTTCACTTTGCCTTATACCCTTTAGGTCCATCCATGCTGCTGCAAATGACAATATTTCATTTTTTAATGGCTGAGTAATATTCCATGTGTGTGGGGGGTTGTGCACACGTACATGTGTATGTGCACATACACATCCATCTTCTTTATCATCTATTGATGGACACTTGGATTGCTTCCATATTTTGCCTATTGTAAATAATGCTGCAATAAACACAGGGGTGTATATAGCTTTCTGAATTATTGCTTTTGTTTTCTTTGAGTAAATTCCCAATAGTGGAATTACTGGATCATATGATAATTCTATTTTTAATTTTTTTGAGGAACCTCCATACTGTTTTCCACAGTGGCTACACCAGTTTGCATTCCCACCAACAGTGCATGAGGGTTCCTTTTTCTCCACATCCTTGCCAACACTTGCTACATCTTGTGTGTTTGATTTTAGCTATTCTGACAGGTATAAAGTGACATCTCATTGTAGTTTTAACAACCAATCCTATTTTTCATGTTACATATATACAGTCATGCTTTCTAGTACTTCAAAGCAACATAAACCAGTGCAAACCAGTATGAACTCCATTAGTGGGAAAAATAGTCATCTTCTAAGAGGATTCTTTGAATTGAAAATAATGCAGGAAAACAGATTTTTTTTTTTACAAAGTAAAGTTATAAAACTTACTGTCAACACCATGGGTTTTACTCTGGCCATACAGATTAGAAACAAGATATCAAGCATAAGCAAAAATTCTAGTTTAAAAAATCTTATCCAAATATTTATGAAATAACCACCCAACATGTATGTTTATAAAGAAATTTAGGTTCAAGGCACAAACAGATGAAATACTCCAGAACGATGGCTTTCAAACTCTAAAAATGGCAATCCACAATAAGAAATACATTTTATAAGTGTAATCACATACATGAGATAATACAACTGAAATAAGGTCATGGTACTTTCCCTTACTATGTGGTACATTCTGATATTTCCTATTTTAATCTTTTTCATTAAAAAAAAATACTGGTCAAAGAGATTCTTGGTCTACTAATGGGTTGTGACCCACAGTTTGACAAACACTATTGTAGAAACTCTAAGTTATAGTCAGATGGAAAACAGAAAGGAAAAGAGGTGTGTTTGTATATGAGATGGGGGAGAAGAGACTGAATATATGCTAGAGATGGAAGGGAACTGGAAATGCTTCCTTGAGATTTTTAAAAAAATGTTTATGGCAGACTATAGCAGTTAGATCCTAGTGATTTGGGGGATAATTACATTTTCCTCCATTTGGGCAGTTAATGCCATCTGTACTACTCAATGTCCATTTGTTTTCCATTTTTTCTTGAGTCTTATCTATTTCTATTTCAATTTTCCAGATCTCTTTGCTTATGTTTGTAGTTCCCACAGGCAGGGGACTCCATAAGTGGTAGATGAATTGAATTAGTTTACTATCTCACAATTCCTCCCAAATCAATCTGGTTTGTATTAGTCCTAGGCTGGGAATGGTAAAAAACAATCTTATGAAAAGTTATTAAAAAAACTCCCAAGAATTAAGTCTGGAAAGACTTTAACAGCTTCTTCTAGAATAGAAGCAAAAAGATGGTTGTACTTTCAAGTCCCAGGACTATTGTTCCATACTTAAAACAAAAATCAAAGCTATGCCAAGACTTCAAAGCAGCATATTTGCTTACAACAACAGCAACAACAACAAATGCTGGTTTATTAAGTTAGGGTTTTTCTTAATGAAATTTACTGTAAAATTATGAGGGTATTTAAAGTTTTAGAAAACAATTTGGACCCTGCACAAACTGTAACAAGCCACAACTTTAGATTGACTGGTGAAGTTTAATTCATTTTAAATTCTAAAAAGCATAGGGATGTTGGGTGGCTCAGTCGGTTAAGCGTCTGCCTTCGGCTGAGGTCATGATCCCAGGGTCCTGGGATCTAGTCCCGTATTGGGGTCCTTGCTCAGTGGGGAGCCTGCTTCTCTCTCTGCCTGCCACTCCCCCTGCTTGTGCTCTCCCTCTCTGACAAATAAATAAAATCTTTAAAAAGAAGAAAAGAAAAAAGTTTTAAATTCTAAAAGGCATGAACTACTTTCAACTGCAAGCCAAGATTTTATATACAACTGACATGGAAATCAACAGACTTGGATAAATGGAACTAGGCATAGAGAAAAGTAAAGAAAAAAACCCCAAACAACGGGCAATGAGGAGCACCAAGTAATACAGATAACACTTTGTAAGTGCCGCAATGGAAGAAGATTTAACTGTCCCACAAGCACTAGGGTCTTATTGTTATAATGGATATGGATTCTATTGAGAGTTCTCTTGGAATATTTCAGACTAGATTCAAGGATCACATTTTACAGATGAGAGGAAACTACACTCAGAGGTGTTGAGTGCTTTTTCTAAAGCCACCATGTGCAAGTATCAGATATTGCTATAAAATCATACTAATGACATGTATTAGTACCATCATGTCATTCACAGATTGCCCCATGGTCAAAATTTACTCTTCCAATGAAATATATGAAAAAACCCCAGGGCTATCACATACATTTTATGCAGGAATTTTATAAATATCACTGACTGTGAGGAATAAGCTATAAAGAAGGGCTACAAATTTTAGTTCATGTAAACAGACTTAATTGTATGACTGTCCCTCTAGCATGCACAGAAAAGTAGATAAACAAATTAGGTTTTTCATTGGTAATCTGCTTCACTTAAATACACAAGGAACACATTTAAGTAACTGGACTTCTAAAGATTAAGAAGTATTCACTAACATATTACCACTAAGTCAAGGAAGTGTCTTTCATTTAATTCTTTGAAGCAAAAATTAAGAGACTATCTGGTCCAAATCTCTTATCTTCCAGATTAGATAACTAATGGAAGAAGTCTTCATAAAGAGACGAGCCCAAGACCATATACCAAGCAAGCATCATCGGGGTGATCTAGGTTCTCCTAGTCCAGGGCTCTTTCCATGACACAATATTGCTTCCTCATAATTTGCCACCCTATATACTTGGTCTTTTCCATCAGTACTTAGGAAGCCAGATATAAAGATGCATAAAGACAAGGAGTACTAGGAGCTGGGCTGATCAAGAGCTTCATGAGGCAGGAAAAGATGAATGGTACCATAAAATATCATGGAACATTCAACGCAATTTTGAGTTCCAGACAAAAATGAATGAAATGCAGAGTAAAGCCCCTTAAACTGGATCAAATCCGTCTGAAGAAACTGCCAAACGGGCAATGATCAGTACTTTGGAAGTTCTAACTGTTAACCCAAATGACTACAATGTCTTAATTAGAGGTTATCAAAATGACACTGACTACGCCCTGGGTAACAGTAAATTTTGTTCAAATTTACACTCTTACCCCTAGAGTTAATTTAGCATCATTTTGAAAGAGTTGAGGGTCTCTGACTATTTATAATGAAATAAATTAATCTTCAGAAAAAGATTATGTTGGTAGTATCTCCACTTCATAGATAAGAAAACTGAGGTTTAATAATTTGCCTCAGGAAGACACAAAGAAATGGAAAAACCTTCCATGCTCATGGATTGGAAGAACAAATACTGTGAAGATGTCAATGCTACCTAGAGCAATCTACACATTTAAGGCAATCCCTATCAAAATACCATCTACTTTTTTCAAAGAAATGGAACAAATAATCCTAAAATTTGTATGGAACCAGAAAAGACCCCGAATAGCCAGAGGAATGTTGAAAAAGCAAAGCAAAGCTGGTGGCATCACAATTCCGGACTTCAAGCTCTATTACAAAGCTGTCATCATCAAGATAGTATGGTACTGGCACAAAAACAGACACATGGATCAATGGGACAGAATCGACAGCCCAGAAATGGACCCTCAACTCTGTGGTCAACTAATCTTTGACAAAGCAGGAAGACAGTCTCTTCAACAAATGGTGTTGGGAAAATTGGACATCCACATGCAGAAGAATGAAACTGGACCATTTCCTTACACCACACACAAAAATAGACTCCAAATGGTTGAAAGACCTAAACGTGAGACAGGAGTCCATCAAAATCCTAAAGGAGAACACAGGTAGCAACCTTTTCGACCTCAGCCACAGCAACTTCTTCCTAGAAACATTGCCAAAGGCAAGGGAAGCAAGGGCAAAGATGAACTATTGGGACTTCAACAAGATAAAAAGCTTTGCACAGCAAAAGAAACAGTCAACAAAACCAAAAGACAACCGACAGAATGGGAGAAGATATTTGCAAATGACATATCAGATAAAGGGCTAGTATCCAAAATCTGTAAAGAACTTATCAAACTCAACACCCAGAGAACAAATGATCCAATCAAGAAATGGGCAGAAGACATGAACAGACATTTTTCCAAAGAAGACATCCAAATGGCCAACAGACACATGAAAAAGTGCTCAACATCGCTCAGCATCAGGGAAATCCAAATCAAAACCTCAATGAGATACCATCTCACACCAGTCAGAATGGCTAAAATTAACAAGTCAGGAAATGACAGATGTTGGCGGGGATGCGGAGAAAGGGGAACCCTCCTACGCTGTTGGTGGGAATGCAAGCTGGTGCAACCACTCTGGAAAACAGTATGGAGGTTCCTCAAACAGTTGAAAATAGAGCTACCATACAATCCAGCAATTGCACTACTGGGTATTTACCCCAAAGATACAAATGTAGGGATCCGAAGGGGTACGTGCACCCCAATGTTTATAACAGCAATGTCCACAATAGCCAAACTATGGAAAGAGCCAAGATGTCCATCGACAGATGAATGGATAAAGAAGATGTGGTGTACATACATACAATGGAATATTATGCAGCCATCAAAAGGAACAAAATCTTGCCATTTGCAATGACATGGATGGAACTGGAGGGTATTATGCTGAGCGAAATAAGTCAATCAGAGAAAGACATGTATCATATGATCTCACTGATATGAGGAATTCTTAATCTCAGGAAACAAACTGAGGGTTGCTGGAGTGGTGGGGGCTGGGAGGGATGGGGTGGCTGGGTGACATTGGGGAGGGTATGTGCTATGGTGAGCGCTGTGAATTGTGTAAGACTGTTGAATCACAGACCTGTACCTCTGAAACAAATAATACATTATATATTTAAAAAAAAAAAAAAGAAGATAGCAGGAAGGGAAAAATGAAGGGGGGGAAATCGGAGAGGGAGACGAACCATGAGAGACTATGGACTCTGAGAAACAAACTGAGGTTTCTAGAGGGGAGGGGCGTGGGGGGATGGGTATTAAAGAGGGCATGTGCTGAATGGAGCACTGGGTGTTACATGCAAACAATAAATAATGGAACACTACATCAAAAACTAATGATGTACTGTATGGTGATTAACATAATAAAATAAAATAAAAAGTAAAAAAAAAATTTACCTCAGATTACCAAATGTTCTTCACCAAATGTGGAATTATTCATAGTTACAGATCTCAATAGGTATGAAAGAATTGACTGCAAGACGGAATGGCTCAAAGACTGCCATTTTCTAGAAGTATATACAGCTATCACAACCTTGATTACAGCCTTTTTTTATTGTGGTGCCTGGAAATACATTACAGGATCACAATATTTACAAAACAGAAATGGTAAGTGTTCTGAAAGTAGTGAGATTAAAAAGTCTCGTATGACTATCAAATTGGTATAAAAGTAGAAACTTAACTCTCTCTGGCCTAGTGCCAGAATCTTTTCAAATGACTTCTGTTGAGTATATCTTTAAAGTAAAACTATACATTCTAAACTTCTATATAAAAGTCAGGAAACAATGAATCTACAGTTGATTAGTAAAAGATACTATTAATCTGAGCCTTAGCCTTAAAATCGAAACTTAAAGTCAAGGAAAAAAACAACAAATAACAACAAACTGGTAATGGTAACACCACCTCATCATGTTGCTAAATGTCCTGTGCTTAATGGAATTTGACAGCTGGCTCGGTAGTCCTTAAAAACAAAAACAAAAACAAAAATAAAAACAGATAAAAGAAAACGGTCATTTGGAGGGCATACTTATGAGAATGTTTTGGTTTCAAACTTTGTTTTATGAAGAAAACTAGGGGCGCCTGGGTGGCTCAGTGGGTTAAGCGTCTGCCTTTGGCTCAGGTCTCCTGGACCCAGCCCCACATCGGGCTCCTTACTCAGTAGGGAGCCTGCTTCTCCCTCTCCCTCTGCTGCTCCCCCTGCTTGTGCTCTGTCAAATAAATAAATAAAATCTTAAAAAAAAAAAAGAAAAATAATACATGGCTAATTAAGATAAATTATTTTAGCAAACATGAAAAATACATCCTGTGCTTGTACAACTGGAATTTAGTAGTTATATTTTAAATAATGTATATTATGATTACATCTAAGTGCAGAGCAGTAAGTACAAAAATTTTGAACAGGTGTTTGCTAGGTCAAAATTCAGCAGGGTGAGCCAAAGACTACAAGTATTCATTCAACTGCTGGATAGCAGGATGAAAACATAGGAATAATCAAATGTTTTTCTCATTAAGGTACCAATACTTGATGAAGGATATTTCATTGATCAACATCACCTGTTGCAAGGAACAGTGTGCTGGATTCCTGTATTTGAAGAGGACGGATTTGGGGAGAAGAAGGACAGTTACTTGCTTAGGCATTGGCAGGAGTGTAAAGAAATACCATTTACTGGTAACTTGAAAAGAAACCTTTCGTTATAAATAGATCAAATTTACAAAATATAATGGCCACGCAAGAGGCAGATTTACAAACTTGAAAATATGTATAAAAAGTTCAAGAAAATGAAGTGTATTTTCTTGAAGTCCAAACTCAATCATTATCTAGATTTAGCTCAAATTGTTCCCAACATGAATCATCTGGAAAAATATGAAACTGATTTTTAAATAAATATACAGCCTTATAAAATGGTCAGTAAAACAATCAACCACAGAGAGGCAATCCCCCAAGTATCTCGCAGAATCCAAAACAGATGGCCTTGGTGTCTTTACCCTCTTTTCTACAACAAAATTTAATGTATGTTCTGTATATATTCCCTCAGTATTCATTTGTCTTCAACATGGAGCTTTTGGAAATGATTGGGAAAAAACAAAAGGAGGATTTTTTTCTTCTAGGACAAAGTTGACAGAGACTAGTGGATTGATTACTTGAATGTGCCTCAGACATTTAGTTTCTGTTACTGAGTCCCCTGGTATCAGTGAAATTTTTAAAACTGAGATCCAGGAAAATCTCCAGAGCTTGACAGCTCATGATAAATGAGAGGTTTTAAAAAGTGGAATCACTGGAGATTGTGATTTTTAAAAAAAGATTCATTGCTCTCAATTTCTGGAGATAACCTTAAATCTTTGACTCTTGACTATATGGTAGTCCTTCTGGGCAAAAAGGTTTTTGTTTCTGTTTTTAAGAAACACTAAAGTCTTTATATGTGCAGCACTGAGCTTGAAAAATTTAAAGGCCTTGCTTTTGACATTTTCTTGAGAACAATGTTTGAGGTCAAATTCACTCTTACCTAATACTGTACATCTATCTAGAAACCTCAGGAAACTTTCCAAAATGAATATGAGAATATAATATAGAACACTTAACTCCCCCAAATTCCAATCTTATGTCTACTTATTTCTCAAGTATTCTGAAGAAATTCTAGTTCCTCACTCTGAAGAAATGCAAACACTACAAAGCTCATTATTAAAAATGAGATGAGTTTGCAAAATTAAACAATCACCTAAAAGTCTAGTCTAGAAAACGGATTTGTTACTGCGGATGATATACTTCTAATGGTTCATTCCTAATGGGGTCACTGTGACCAATGAGAAACAGGAGGGGGCCTGGAAGGGCATGCATACGCGCATGCACACACACACATAAGGCAGAGCTCTTTATTGTAAAAATTGAAGGAAAAAAAATATAAAGAACATAGGGTATCAGTAAGTCCCAAGAGTTCATTCTGATCTATTATTTCAGGTATTCCAGCTAAGGAATTTTGGCTTTTATGGTTATAAAGATGTAAAATACAGCTGCAAAAGCCAATCCAAAAGCTGTAGGTAACTCAATACATTGTCACTGCAAGGAAGTCTGATTTGAAGGAGTTCCCACCTTCAGATTTTGGCTAGTAAGGAGGATTTCAAGATCATCACAACCCCATCTGTTTTCTTTCTATGGAAAGTTTAACAGTGAGCCACGAAAATGAAATTTATTAAGCATAGGTAACAGTACTTGAAAATCACTTTGAAAAATACTTGGTCAGAACCTGCCATTTTAGAAATGTGATCACTGTTATAAGAGGCAGTCCATGAAAAGAGATGTTCATCAACCTCAGAAATCTGCTTTTTGTACAAAAACTTTTTGTGAAAACTTTTTCAAATGAATCATCCTTTACATCTAGAGTTCAATTTTACGTACTGTACTGGGTTGAATAATGTCTCCCCAAATTCATGTCATGACTTCAGAATGTGACCTTATTTGAAAATAGGGCCTTAATTTGTAATCAAGTTAAGATGAAGTCAGATTGGATTAGGAAAGGCCCTAATAAACCCAATGACTAGTGTCTTTATAAAAGCGAGAGAGATGTGGACACACACCCCCCATGAAGAAACACAGGGGGAAAAAAAGCTATGTGATGATGAAAGCAGAGATAAAAGTGATGCTGCTGCAAGCCAGGGAATGCCAAGGACTCCTGGCACCAAAAGCTAGGAGAGGCATAAAGCAGGTTTCCCCTCAGAGCCCCCAAAAGAAATCAACCATGCTGACACCCTGATTTTGGACTTGTGGACTCAAGAGAATAAGAGAATAAATTTCTGCTATTTCCAGCCACTTGTTTTGTGGCACTTTTTTATGGTAGTTCTAGGAAACAAATACACACGCTGTTCCAATGGAATTTCCATCCTGATAATACTAATTTTTCATGAGCCATTTTGCCATCATAACAATGTGGATAACAATGTGGACACATAGCACACCTTTGCAGAATCAAAGTTGGCTCTTTAGAAATAACAGACATCATTGATAATAAGTAAGGGCAATGCAAGGTAAATATATTCCACAGTGGCATGACTTTTGCAAACTACAATTTTAGACTGAGAAACAATGTTTCCAAGAAAATCTGAAGCCAAGAAGATACAAATGTTCTTGTCACATCAGAAGCTGAACAGAAATTTCTTTGTAAAACTCCATGAAGACTCACAATGAATGCTACCCACAAATAAAAGATGCAGTGGGCTCTACTACTTCTATCATAGCTGAAACAGTGTTAAAGCAATTATCAAGCTATAAAATATTACTGATGGAATATTTTTTCATTTAACTAAGGATGGATTTAAAAGCCACTTGCTCAGGTTAGCAGGTTCTTGCCATGCATACATACATACATGCAGTATTTCTGCTCATCTCCCCACACTAGGGACCACTGAACCCTAACCTGCAGTTTCAATGTCATGCCACAGGCCCTGGATCCCTGGGATTATGAAAAACCATAAGAAACTAGTTAAGCAGCTCAACATCAAGTTAGTCTTGCTGCTGCTTCTACTCTGTCGTCTTTCACTTGAGCAATACTTTAATTCTTAAAGATCAAACTCTGTTGGTCTCTCAGCCCCTCCAGTCACTATAAAGCAGCCTAAATCCCTTTCTTGTTTCTCTGTCAGGTAACTCCAAATACTTTCAAAATAGAAACTCTATACCTGAACCTGATACGTCAGGTCTGAGTCTTAGACCCTTCCATCAGTTTCTATAGTTCCCTGAGGTCACCTGACAGCTCGTACCTCGGCTTACAGGGGATTTCTGATGCCATGGAGAGTTCCCCATCTAGCCTTCTCCCAATTACCAAAATACCCTGTCCCCATGCTCTGCCCATGTGTCAGGGTTGGACACTTACTGTTGAACCTCCCTCTTACTGACGGTCCACACACCTGGGTTCTTCCCTATTGCCTGTTGCTAGGGTTCTGCTGAGGCCTCAAAGGATCTGCCTAGATTCCAAATCCTTGTCAGGCATGTTTCAGTCACTGCAACTCCATTCCTTACACCATTCTTCTTAGTAATTTAGCTTGTGTGTGTCTTCATTAAAGAAATTACATTAGAATTTTTAAAAACACATTTTTTGATGAAAATGTTTTTATGTGAAGAGAGGGATAATGGCCAATAGTCAACATTTCCTGACCATCTAATGTTGTCTTACATGGTCTTAAGAATATAGCAGGTTTTAACTCTTTTAATCTCCATAATAACTCTAGAAAGGTAGTATACCATACTCATTTTACAAAGAAATAGCACAGAGAAGTTGTTTATCCACGGTCACACAGGAGTATGTGTTAGTTGAGATATAAATTTAAGGAGACTGGCTCCAGAACCTCTGTTCTTAACCACTGTGCTATATTGTATCTCTACCTTCCACCATCCCATTCCTCTCCCTAATCCCCAGTGTTTTTAAATTTTGAGTCATTTGGAATTTATACCTGTTAAGATCCTTTGGTAAATGTTTCCAACTCCTCCCCTACCCCAGTCCCCAAATCTAAGTGAGTCACCTAAGTGAACACCATCTAAGTCCCTACCTCTAATGTGAACTCTTTGGCAAAATATGTATTTTCACAGATTAGATTTTTCTTACAATGAAGTTTACTTGAACATGAAAACATGTTGTACAGGGTCTGACACTCAGGGGTTATAAAGTCAATAATAAACAAGCAAAATTTCCTGGTAATTCACCAAATTTAATCTTCCACCAAGTGTAATATAAATTACAACTATAACTATAAGCTTTAGGAAGAGGTGGTGGTGGTGCCTAAGTTCTTTGGAACCTAATATCTAGATTACATATGCCCCATTATTTCATCTAGAACTGTGTTGGTCATTTATTGTCATTTAAAGAGGTTTAGGCTCTGACCAAGTATAAAGTAAGATTTAGCCTTGAAAAGTAGGCTTAGTCGATATGATTAAGAACCTTGAAAATGGGGCGCCTGGGTGGCTCAGTTGGTTAAGCGACTGCCTTCGGCTCAGGTCATGATCCTGGAGACCTGGAATCGAGTCCCGCATCGGGCTCCCTGCTCAGCAGGGAGTCTGCTTCTCCCTCTGACCCTCCCCCCTCTCATGCTCTCTCTCTATCTCATTCTCTCTCTCAAATAAATAAATAAAATCTTAAAAAAAAAGAACCTTGAAAATGTATGCATACATTTTAATTTTTTAGGACAATTAATTCATATAAGAGAAAAGAGATTGGGATCCTTTTCTGACACGGAGACACTGAGGAGACTGGAGAGAAAAGAATAGAGACAACAATTGAAGTCTCTAAACCACAGCTGGAACCTGAAGTCTTAATAAAAAGAAAATCCGAAAGAAGACCTAAAAAGTCTAATGTCAAAATCAGGGAAAAAGAGAAAGCATTAAACTAATTCATCATTTAATTTATGAAAATTTAACAAAGACATCAGAAGTGCAGATTTTTAAAGGATGAAGAATACCTTTATAAGGATAACAGAGAGACAAAACATTTATAAACCCAAATAACTGTCCCAAGAAATATATACTGCCCTTCCCTAATATTAATTAGAACCAAAATAATAGCATCTTTAGAACTTATGTTCTATTAAGCTCTAATACCTTTAAGATATTATTACAGCTAATCCTACCCCCTCAATTCTCCATATGAAGAAAGAGGTCCCAAAAAGAATGTGACTTCTCAAGTGTCCCTCAATTTATTTTGAGACTTTTCACATTACTAGAATAGCATATGATACATAGAAACTAGATCATATGATCTGTCAATGTAAGAAAAGATTTAAAATAGAAACTGCATTTAAAAATTCAAGATTGTAGCAAGAAACTAATTTCAGAAGCTACTATGCATTAAATGTTACCTTTCATGAAAAAGAAAAGTCACCTAATGTCTTAAGCTCCAATTCCTTGATTTTAAGTAGTTTTTAAGTAGCATTCAGGGTTAACAACATACAAAACAGATTTTTTTTGTGTATTTTCATAAGAATTTAGAACCATTTAATCACTTTTTAAAATAATGAGAATGCTGCTCTTTCAAGCTTTAATAGTAATTCACTAGAGAGAATAAACTTTATGACTCAGCTTTTTGTACCCACTCACATGCCTGAAGGGTCCACTTAAATTGCTTGTTATATTTTAAATTCAGGCTTGGAGTAGGATTCTTGTTTTTGTCTAGTCACAAAGACTAGACTCACAGCTTAGTTCTATAGTGCCTATTTAGATGGACTTAAAGCCTACATCAAGTACTTTATTGTCAAATAAAAAGCAAACTTCATGGAGCTTAGTAACTTAAGTAGCTCTCCACAGTGTTTGTTAAATATTTTGTTTCTACATTTGATCTCTATTGTCAAGGAAGAGTTCCGTAGAGTTGCAAAGTGCCAGAAAGTGTTATTTTAAACGTCTAAAAGGTAGTATGGACACTACAACCTTTGGGGTTCATGGTTACAACTGAGAAGCACAAAGATACCTACTATATAATTTTCCAAAAAACACAATTTTCTTAGTCCCTCCCTCAAGGAGAAAAAAAAAAGCACCTTGGAGTCCTACCTTTAAAAAACACTTAGGAATCAGTCTGGGGGTTTCTAAAATTCAGGCTCTGAAAACAGGATGGAAAAGATTTCCCAAGTGTGTCCCTCATAGACTTAGAGGAAAATGATGACTCCCAAACAAAAGCCATTTCCTTGATTGATGCTTTGCTCACCTTATTTCTCATGTAATTGAGCTCTTTTCCCTCTCATCTCCAACCCTCCAAATCTTAATCCATACTTTGAAGTCTTATTCAAAAGCCAACTCCTTCCATAATGGCTTCCCCAACCTCCTCCACAAGAATTAGCCTTTCCTCCCACCAGTATTGCTCCCAAAGCACTTTTTCACAGTCTGTGTTGCCTTTAAACTATTTGAGTAGGTCTGTCTGCTCCAGTAACTGGGTCAACATCTTTTTCCTTTCTTTACTGTCCACTTAACAGTTATGCAATAAGGGTTTATTAAACTAAGTGAGGTAAGCAGGGCTACTGAATCATAATATCCCATTCTCTACTTGACTTAGAATAAACTAGGGCAGATAATTTAGAGCAACCCTTGAAAACTGGGCTAATCATGGTTTGTTCAGAATGGCCAGGTACCCAAGATGGTTGAGGTAATGAATTTCACCTGCATATAAAATAAATGTCTTAAGCTGACTGAAAAGTAATCACAAAAAGAGTGAAGGTATAAAAAGAGCAATTTTAAAAAAATCTATACTTCACTCCTGGGTTTTGAAACGAGGTACAAGTTGTGGTACAAAAATGTCATTTTAAAATATAAAAAAAAAAAAAAAATCCTATTGATCCTATCAATCTAGCAACCACTAATTCAGCTGTTAGGTAAAGTCTATAAAGAAACACACAGGGCGCCTGGGTGGCTCAGTCATTGGGCATTTGCCTTCGGCTCGGGTCATGATCCCAGGGTCCTGGGATCGAGCCCCGCGTCGGGCTCCCCGCTCTGCGGGAAGCCTGCTTCTCCCTCTCCCACTCCCCCTGCTTCTGTTCCCTCTCTGGCTGTCTTTCTGTCAAATAAATAAAATCTTAAAAAAAAAAAAAAAGAAATATAAGACACAGGTCTAGTTTCTGCCTTTAAGGACTTCTCAGTTCTATCACAGAAGAACTAAGACATGACACATGGAAAGGTAACAAACAGTAAAAACCAGTTTATGACAACTGCCAAATGAAAGATAAAATAGAAAATAACCAAGAGTTGTTGAGAATGGCTGTTAAACAGAATTTTGGGTTAAGATAGTAAAGGAAGATTGAAATGAAAGGTAAGTTCTGATGTGCTTCATGTATAAAATGAGGTGATGGTTTGATCACATGGCTTCCAGGTTTACCTTCCACCTATGAAGTTTTATTATATTCTTATCACATAATTATAGTAGTGACTTGATACTGACCATACCCTCAATGGAGTTTTCTTCTTCCTAATCATTATGAAAGAAACACAGCTTTGAAAAAGTAGACAGTCCTCAAATAAGAAGTATTATAAAATTATTTTAAATATAAATATCCAAAATTGAATGTGATATATCTCATAAGAACATTTGATAGTTCCTAAAGACCCTGAGTTTGAGGCTTTTTTCTTTGTACTAGCTTCTTGGTGTAGCTTCCAGAACTCAAAACAGGCCTTTAAGTGGACATTTTTCATAGCTGAAAGATGTATTTGAAACCATTTAATTAATTCTTGTCTCTCTGCGGGAAATGAGTAAACCTGCAAAAAGTTCATCACTGCTATCAACACATTTTTTTTCTTCTTTGTTCTTTTTAACTGTCATGACTTCTATGCCCAGCAGTTACTGATGGTCATATGTATTCTGAAGCCTGGCCAAAGTTTTTTTTTTTTTTAGGGTAACACTCAAAACAAAGCAAATATTGGCTTAGTTATGACACTTGTTGTTCTAATACATTAATAGCCTATTGTTCACTGTGGTTGTCTCAACAAGATAATACATTGAAAAACAGCGTTTCCTGATAGGAAGTGAATTCCCACTGTGTGTCACAGGACCCCAGCCAAAAGCTGGGCTCCAAAGAAGAAACAGCAGTCCCTTCTAGGACTGCATAATGGAGCAGAGTAATGATTAGACTTTTTCTTCTCTCTTTTACACACACACACACACACACACACAAACACACACACTTAAAAATGGCTTTCTGCTTCAGCTCAAACTATAATCTATTGGACCGATTTTGCTATCATAGGGTTGTTTTTCTTAAAATGATTGCAAATGTTTTAGACAAAGTTGTTCAACATCCTGTAGACAGCAGTATCCTGTATATTTCTAACTACAGAGAATTTCCTTAGTCGTAAATGTCACAATGGATGGGGTAACTTGACAAAGAAGATATCAGGATGTGTCATCAAGACATAGTGTGACCATTTTCAAAGGTTAGTGTCATACAAGCAATAGATTAAGTCATAATATATGAGGTACAATAATTGTAACAGGTTTTTATAGGTTAGATACATGTAAGTGGGCAAAAATTAAGGCTCAATTAGTCCAACCACAACTTTATTTTGTTTAGAATCTCATTAGTGAGAAATTGATGTCACTAGCAGATCCACACACAGAAGAGTGTGCCTCCACAGTAATTAACACTGTCCTAACAAGACATTAAAACCTTTTTAATTATTTAAAATATATCTTGTTTTTATCTATTTTCACAGACTCAAAATTTAAAGAACTTTCTCTGCCCAATTCCACTTATCAGTGAATATTAGAAAATTCTATCAATGGAAGAAATAAGAGTTGTCATTTTAATAGATTCCAGTAAGACAAGACTGTCTCTGATTTAGGTATTTCCACTGCTTAATGCGGTGCTTGGTTCCTAGATGGTCCTCAATACATTTTGCTAAACTGAACCATATGTCAAACACCTGATATGAAAATTAACACAGAATACCGGTAGTAATTATGCAGCATTGCTTCGATTAATAAATATCTCAGGTTTCAGAGAAGCATACTTATTCAAGGTATATCAAGTTTTCTGCCACGAAGCTAGGCTAAACCAGCATATGAATACACAGACTCCCCTACCTCCAGGCTGAGAAAGTATCTTTTTATCTTCTTGTTATTACACAAATTAAACAATGAAGTTCTTTACCATTCCGCTTTCAGGACAGCTGTCATTTGACAGAAATTCAAGAATAAAATTGTGAAACAGGCAATCCTAAACATCTTATGTGTGATGCAGCAAAAACTCCTGCTTCTGTTACTTTATAACTTTGCTGTGTAACTTGGTAACTTTGCTGGCTGGATAATAGTGTACAGTTCACCTCTAAGCTGCTTCCTCAGCACCAAATCAGACTTTACCTATGTCAAGCAATATCAATTTTAGCATTCAGTGAAACAAGGAGATGGATTAGAGGACTAGAATGTGAAAACAATTTAAACAAGGAGGCTGATGCCAAGTTTCAAAGCCCTGAGGATTAGCCTTGAATGGCTGGATTCATTGAAAATTACAAGGATCCATTTTAAAAACAAACACCACCTCACTCAGAATCTTCTTCTCAAGTATTCAAGCTTGATAAAAGGATCTGCTTTTCTCCGGAATGGATTTTATACTTTTGAAGTGGACGTTTTAGAAAAGGACAGTTTATATAAAATACAACATTCAATTTCTCTTTTTTACAGTCTTACACTTTAAAATAGCTTAGCCCAAATGGTAGGTCAAATAAATTACACATCATACAATATACACAAAAGATGTTTTCAATTTAAGTAACAGAAACCTAATATAGATTGGGTTATATAGCTTAAATCAATACTTCAACAAAAATATAGGTAAATACTGCAGTTGGAAAGGGCATTAAAACTCATCTATTTTGGGGTGCCTGGGTGGCTCAGTTGTTGAGCATCTGGGATCGAGCCCTACTTTGGGCTCCCTGCTTCGTGGGAAGCCTGCTTTTCCCTCTCCCACTCTCCTCGCCTGTGTTCCTGCTCTCGCAGTCTCTCTGTCAAATAAATAAAATCTTAAAACAAAAACAAAAACGCATCTATTTTAACCTCTCATTTTATAGGTGGCAAAACTGAGGATCAAGGAGGTTAACTGACCTGCCCATAATCTTACACTCAAGTTACCAGACTTTGAACCCAATGTTATTTGATTAATCTGCTGAAAAATGACTCCTAGGGCAGTTCTTACTCACTCATGAACGGCTGGGATAGTGGGGCCTACCCTTGGTGTTCTAGCCAGAGGAGGAGAAACTGATGAGAGATTTCTCTATTTCTGCACAGCACTATTACCCCTTTTTAGCACCTGGGTTCTGGCTCCAAAATGGAGGTAGGAGAGAGGACTGATTAAGTATATCTGATAGGGGAGAAAGGGAACAATTTGGAAATAATCCAGATATCTATCAAAGGATGAATGAATAAATTATAGTACATCCATCCATACACCAAAGCACTATACAGCCATTAAAAAGAATGAGGTAGATACACAACGGTGTACATTGTAAATTTAATTTGGTTAAAAAAAAAAAGATGTGCACTCATTCATAGAAATTTTTTGGGAAAAAAGAGAAGAAACCCCCCCTAGGGAGTAGGGCTCAGGGATTAGGGCTGCAGAGACACTTTGTCATATGCCTTGTATAATGGAGCAAACAGGAGAGGATTTAAGGGCAGCTATATAGAGCTTGGTGAAAAAAAAATCTACTTTCTTTATATTACATAATTACAAGAAAAAATATGATGATGATGATGATTTTTAGAGAGGGGTGGGAGAGGGAGAGAGAGATTCTTTAGCAGCTCCATGCCCAGCGCATGAGCCCGACGTGGGGCTCCATCTCACAACCCTGGGATCAAGACCTGAGCTGAAATCAAGAGTCAGACACTTAACTGACTGAGCCACCCAGGTGCCCCAGATTTTCAAATAATATTTTGAATAAGAGTATTACTGGAGGTATTAACTACTGACATTCCACAAAAGTTCCATATAAAATCTATTTAGAAAATTTCCCAATTTCAATATTTAACAACAAAGTGGTTGGCAAGCTTTGTTCTGGAGCAACTATAAAAACATCTAAGAGTAAGTGTGTTCTCTTAGAGTTCAAAGGGACAGTAGAGATCATCTAGCTCAGTAGACTGAAACCAACATTTTAAAAATGAAAAAGAACAAAAGTGTTTTCTGTGCTGTAAGGGAAACTTATTTCAGAAATTAAGTGGTGTGTATGTGGTTTGTGTATTGGGTAGGGATGCAAAACAACTTGAAAATTTATTTTCTTGTTGAGGTGATGATTAGTGAATTCTACTGCTCAGAACAGAATCAAAGACTAAATTTCTAAAATTTCTGATATACATAGTTTATTTAAAGTAAAGCTTTAGTTTTTATGTCATTTATAAGAATGATTCTGGGTTAACATCTAAACATTTTTTCCCCTCAATTCCAATACATCCCCTTTAGCATTTTTAGAAGAGGCATGTGTCTTTACAAAGAGAATTAAGGTATTCTCAACTGGAAAAGTTCTTAGAGAGCTAAGCCAAATTCCCAAGTTTACAAGTGAAGAAACCAGTGTCCAATGTAATAGCCTTTTGATTTCCAGCCTATTGCTTTTATCTGATACACCAAGCTTCTACTTTTTTCTTACATCCTTGTGATATTAGAAAATGGCTAAACACAATTACTACCAAGTTTCAAAGAAGAAGCTAAAGCAAGGAAATGCTCACAAGTCTAAGTCCAAAAAGGATGACACAACGTCACCCCCGCAAGCTTTACGAAAATCTGCCATTTTCAACATTCAGTTTTGATTTCAACTGAAGCAAGTGCTTCAACTTGCTTGTACTGAATGGGTGTGTCTATCCCACAAGGGTACACAATGGACATGCAGGAGAGGAAGACAATAGTCAGTACAGAAGAGATCACAGAACACAGCCTCTCAACATGCCTACTCTGGTCAGTGCATAATTAAACACTTCACAGGCATTTAAAACACAGCTACAAATGAAACCCCAATATGTAAAGGGGAAAAAAGTCAGATCCATTTGTAAAGGGAAAATTGCTGAATGTGGACCTCACTGAATTCTCCTGTAGTTCAACTTACCGCTCACGTCACAAACTCTAGAAAGAACACAGAGGCACAGACAAGGCATGGAACAGAACTTTGGGCTGCAGCCTTCCCCAACTCTTCTGACAAATACCCAACAGCAGCAGGACAAAGCATCATTATAACAGAAATAAAGGCTCTTTAGATGCTGGCTTTTTTTAATTCAATGAACCCACTCTTACACACAAAGTTCATGCCACGATGTCTCGAAATACAGTATTGCCAGATTATGCTGTTAATGGGTCCAATAAATTCAGTGCAAAACACTACTTCAAGCATTTTTATGTTAAGTAATTAGCACATTTGGGAAACTACCAGTATTTTCCTTAAACAGTCATTGTCATTCCCCCAAACAATTAAAAACAACAGTAAACTGCTTAAGGAACAACAACAAAAAAAAGCAAGTGAACTAACAGGAAAAAATTTAGTTGAGTGATAAAGTTACAGGCTCCTTCCCAAGAAGAATCCTGCACATTACTAGCTGCTAGCACAAAACTAGCCATCTATCTTATCAATGCTTCCCCCTAAGCTGTGCGTTATCAGTTTTACAATAGACAACCCATTACTTACAAAAAAAAAATGAAGCTGCTGTACATTCTTAAGCTGGTTTTTGTGTGGCAATTCTGATGCAATGCTGCCCTAAAAATGAACTTTGTTTTAAACAGTGAGATATCCAACCTCGGTGCGGTTAGAGCAAGGGTGGAGCCCACTCTGGGGGAAATAACACACCCAAAGCAGACTTCAGTGACAGCAAACTGCACGTTAATACTGCCACAACATTTTTCAGGGCCTCAGAGTCAAAACTTAATTGGTTAATCCTCCTCAAAGAAATGGGGGAGGGGAGGGCAGTTACTCGTGCTTTTCTGCTGTGAAACAAAATATGGACTCATTCCTTTTTTTGTGAAGAAAGTAAAGATAAAATGCAAGGTAGATCACGCAGCTCAACCAGCTGAATGTGAGGTGGAAGTGGACTACTATAAAGGAAGTCCAACCATGCCAACTTCTAAGTTTAGCAATAGCAGCTTCTGCATATCTCAAGGTGTTGGCAACATTGCTCACTCTAGAACTTAACTTTTTGGCCTATTTGGCCAAAATAGGGGATCCAATAATGAACATAAGCATTACCTACCCTTCTCTATCAATGCTCTACTTCTCCTGGTAATGCAGAAACAATAAAAGCATTTTCTTATCAACTAACTAGCAAGAGTTGCCTTAAAAAAAAAAAAAAGGATTTGATTTATAAACTTGTTTTGTAGAATATTAAAATACATAAAAGGGAGAATTACTTTGATGGAAATCACTAATACACATACCAGACTTTAAAAAATTTTATAGGCACCTGCTTTTTCAAATAGTTTCATAGAGTTTTTTCAGTTTTTTCTATTTACAAATAAGATATTCTGTAAGATGTATACATACTGCCTAAAAAACTTAGTGTCTAAAATAATCAGTTATTGAAACTGTTACCAAACATCTGGTTATTGTTCAAAGTGATTTTAACCAATACTACTTCCTGTATATGCACATTCGGACACACAACCAACAGTTACTTTTAACTGAACTCCTATAACTCATGGAATAAAAAATAGGGTTTTTTTAGTAAAATACCCACGCAGGTAAAAAAAATAAGCTATATAATCATTTACATTGAATTTAGAACAAAGAAAAGACTTTGGAGAAGACCAGGAAAATATTATTTTTAATGATACATGTTGTCACATTACCCTCTGCACCAACTGCTACTTCCTCACACTGGAACAATAAATCAGTCTGCAATGCTGAACATTTTGGTATTTTCCTCTTCTTTCCCCCCGCCCCCCATATTTTCAGAGGTGGCCTATAACAACTTCCAGGATCCTAGGAAGGGGGTGCTTGCTGACTGATCGAGCCTTTTGTTGGATTATGAGGTCGCTTTTACCATAAAATAAATTAACCCATTCAAAAATACTTAGTGCACATGCCTGTTTTAATTATTTTTCAACCATATATATAATTATGAATTGCCCGCCATCCCTTGCTGCTCTCTATCTCACCCCCAAACTGAACTCAAAGGTAGCAGTCAGATATATTTGAAGAATCCCATTTTGATACTTTTTGGATTTGCACTGCTGGAAATGTCTGTTTTCAAGTCAAACTTCACTTTCACAGCTGCAAAGGAAATGACAAGAGAAGAAAAACAAAGCCAATATATATCAGCAATTAATTCCATCCACAACTGCCCAGCTGTTTGTGCATGGAAGAATCAGTCTGTTTCCTTTTGGGGCTTTCACCACTGAAAATTGATACTGCACATTCAGAGACACAAGCTGTTTGTAACATGTCAGGAATGTGCACAAGATCACAGAGTTGAAAAGACAAAATGAAATCCAGATCTAGTTTTCTTGAGACTTGCCAGTATTATTTCATAGCTTAAAAAAAAAAAATCATAAAAACACCCCAATCAGAGAGCAAAATACATGAAAAAACAATCTCCCTTCTGACTATTATCCTTCCAATAAAGGGGAAAATCTGCCAGTGACATCAGATTTAGTATCAAGAATAGACACTCTGATTTATTGGCATAGACAAGGTGTGACATTCTTAGGAATCCACATGCCCCCAGTATGTTAAATCCAGCCAATACTTTTTGAACTACACAGTTGCTTGCCCAATGTGTAGTTAGGCCCTTTAAAAAAAAAAAATCCTCATAAACGTGAAAGTTGTTGGGAACCAACGCTTTCACCACAGTGATGTAGAAAAGCAAGTTTTTCTTGGTTAGTTCAGACATTATTTGGCACTCACATACACCTGCCTGTTTCAGGGATTCATGTAAATTTACTGATCCAATCTTCTAGGGTAACTCTCAGAAGCAATTAATTTCTCCTTCCCTCTCCATACCAGCTTTGTGGATTTTAAATAAAAACACTGTCTACTGAGTGCCAGAGGCTTAAAAATTATAGTACGGGCTCCTGCACAACTCAAAACGTGTCCTGATCCCCCTCCCTCTGCCCTTCAATTCCAATTTTATTTCAAGTATTTGTTTCATTTAAATGCCACTTTGTTATATTTTCAAACACACAAGATTGTAAAATAATCTGTGCTTTCAGTATGTAAAGTGACTTGTAGCAAATGGTTATTAAAGTTAGAAAAAAAGATGACATTTTTGGAAGAAAAAAATTCAAAACATATTTTAGCTATCTTACTGGTTTTTTTTTTTTAATATGAAATTAGGTATCCCTATGATTTAACTCATTGTTCTAAGGGCTCTCCCCTCCACTTCTGCTGCACAAGAGTTCATGAACCCTTCACACCCATACATTCTCAAACGCAATTGGATGAGACACTCATTTGGGGCACCACCAGGGGCTGGGGCTTAACCAATGAAGAGAAGATAAGCACTCTGCTTCAAATATGAGAGGGACATTCCATAAGCTTCAGAATGAAGATGCTCTCAAGTGCCAGAACTCAAACCAGCACAATGAGAAGCTGTCTTCAACTAAAGTGCTGGGAAAGCACGAAGTGTCATTTGTTAAAGAATAAAGAAACACAAGGCATCTCAAATCTCAAACTTGTGGTTGACCAAAAAAAGGGCTTTTCCCTTAACAAATATCACCAGATCAAGGATATTTCTAGTGTGAGAGAGGGAGAGAAAAGTTTAATCTTTGGCTGATGGTGACATTAAATTCTAGAAATATGGTATAACTATTAGTGACTCAGAGAGCCACAGAGATGAGCTTTGCTTGGCAAGCTTCAGCTCTGTGGAACATTCAGACTAACTTGAAATGTCTATGGGAAGGAACCTCCCCATCTACAGGACTGGCTAAGGAACGAAAAGGTCTCTCTGAGCTGTTTAAATCAGGTTAAATTCATGGTAATCCAACTAGAGCCTGAGGTGGTGTTAAAAAAGACTCTTCAAGTGAGGAGGTGACTATCGATAGGAAATTGTTGACTCATCTTAAAAGTGATTTCCTCACTCTGACAATTATAATATCTTAATATTTATGTTATTTTAGATTTTCAAATTTATAGCAAATTTGAAATAATTTTACAGTAAGCACTATACAAGCCCTATCTAGATTTTACCATTAACATTGTACTATACTTATTTTATCACATACCTCATCTACCCATTCTTCTATACATCCATTAATCTGTTATTTTTAGTGCATTTTGAAGTAAGTGGCAGATATCCATATACACCCCAATACTTCAGCATGCATACCATTACCCAGAGTTCAATATTTGCTTAGGGCCTTTTTTCTTATGATATAAAATTTATATACAATGAAATGCAGAAATGTAAGTGTATACTTGTACAAATGCCTATCAAAATGCAGAACATTATACTTTCAACCCCAGAAAGTTCCCTCATGCCTCTCCCCAGACAATGCCCTCTTCTATTTCCTCAGAAGCAATCATTATTTTAATTTTAAAGTGATTTTAGGCATCAGACTCTTGATTTCAGCTCAGGTCATGATATTAAGCCATTGTTAATAGGTTCCGTGACCAGCAGGGAGCCTGCTTGAGATTCTCTCACTCCCTCTCCCTCTGTCCCTCCCCAACCACCCCCCGACCCCGTGTGCTCTCTCTTTCTAAAATAAATAAATCTCAAAAGAAGAGTTGATTTTAAACAACTCTAAATAGTCATGCCTTGGGGTACCTGGGTGGCTCAGTTGTTGAGCATCTGTCTTTGGCTCAGGTCATGGTCCCAGGGTCCTGGGATCAAGCCCCGCATCGGGCTCCCTGCTCCGCGGGAAGCCTGCTTCTCCCTCTGCCACTCCCCCTGCTTGTGTTCCCTCTCTCTGTCAAATAAATAAATAAAATCTTAAAAAAAAAAATAGTCATGCCTTTGCAACCTATGCTTTAGAACATTCCCCACTACGTCACATAACTTGGCTGCACAAAGTGATCAGGCGTGAATGAAACAGATGGAAGGAGCCTAAGAAGAAATTATAAAGTTAAAAGGAAGTGTAGACTTATCTGCTCCAATTACTCCACTTCTTAGGTGAAGGAAACAAAACTTCAAAAGTTTTGGCTGCCTGTACCAGTCACCCACCTGGTCAGTAATTTATTGGTTGGGCCTTTAGGATGAAGAAAACAGAAACTTGGGAGAGACTGCTGGGCTCAGAGGAAGAGCTCTGCCACTTACAGGCTATATATCTTAACAAAGTTTCTTGGTTTTGGTTTTTTAAACTCCTCTGAGTCTTAGTTTTGTCCTATGTAAAACAAGGAAAATCTTAATTCATAAAAGTTGTACGGCTTAAAAGAGATAGCCTTTGTAAAGTGCCTGGCATGCAGTAAGTGATCAAAAGAAGGAAACACAAGAAGTGGAAGCAAAATCAACAGTTGTGGGAATAGTTCAAGCATATGCCCATTCACATACTGCTTCGAAGCTTTTGTGCTACTCCTTTGTTTGCTCTCATTTCACATATGCAAACAAAAAATAGCAAATAAAGCAGAACTCTTTATTTGCTACAGAGGCAAGCTATTTTTTACCTCTGGGGAAAAAAGTGCTACTTGTTTTCTCTTTGCCTTCCTACTATGACAGAACTGGAATGGTAGGGCACCTGGGTGGCTCAGTTGGTTGGGTGACTGCCTTCAGCTCGGGTCGTGATCCTGGAGTCCCGGGATCGAGTCCCGTATCAGGCTCCCTGCTCGGCGGGGAGTCTGCTTCTCCCTCTGACCTTCCCCCCTCTCATGCTCTTGATCTCATTCTCTCAAATAAATAAATTAAAAAAAAAAAAAGAACTGGAATGGTAGGGGGAGGGAAGAACAGACTTTTGACTTGGTAGTGACTACTTACACCATATATACTTATATCTCCACCAGTCTTTGTATAAAGAGCTCCCTTTCCCTAGCGTGATCTTCCTTTTAACCACCAAGTCAGAATTCAAGGCCCAGTTAAAATCTAACCTACTTTCCTAATCTACTCAGAACAAAATTAAAGCTTCTTCATCCTGTGTTTCCATTATGCTTTAAATAACAGCATTATAGAACTCAGACCAGATGGCTGCTTCCATTAGTTTCCCTTACTTCAATGGGAGAATCTTTGTATTCCAATGCCTAGCACATGCCATAAGTGCTAATGGATATGCCTGGATAATGGGTACTCAGTTATGATCAAAGTAGCAAAAAACAAAAACAAAAACAAAAAACCAACAAAACACTAAGTCCAAACACTCACCAAAAAGGAAAGCAAAGTGCTAGAAAAGTGGGGGGCAGGGAGATGATCACAGGGCATGAAATTAAAGAGATTAAAAGTCAACTGTGTGCAAACTCTTGTGTTCTTGGAGAAGTAACTGCTGCTAAGCAATTAAAGTGCCACTGGAATAATTCAAACTGCTATGTGCTTTAAATACCTATCCTGTGTACCACCCACAACAGCTCCACTGAGCAGTACTATTAGGTTCCTTTTATATATGAGAATACGGAGACTCCAAGAGGTTAAGCATAAAGGATCACACAACTCGTGGCAATGGAGATAAAATAGAAGTGATTTTTTTCATTACAAGTGATTTTCATAATAGGCCAATTTTACACAGAGTGTGGGGAGGCTCTGGAATTAACAGAACCCAGATAGGGGAGGGACGACCAAATAGCACAAGAGATTCAGCTGAGGGAGAAAAACTCAGGGAGAAAAAAGGCCTGGCCAAGAAAAACAAAACAAAAACAAAAAAAAACAAAGCTGAGACAATTAAGAGGAGTACGACTCAACTCCATCAACAGTCTGCCATCCTGGAGTTATGAAACCTGTCAGAGATGGCCCTAGAACCATAGCAGTGCTAAATCATAGCTCTTACTCTTATGACACTCCCCACCCCAAACCAACTGTTCTCAGAAGTAATAAATACAACATGGATAACTCCTTGATAAAAATGCCAACCATGGTGTTCATGCTTCAGAAGATAATGAAAGCCTTGCCAAGTTGGTGAAATTCAACTCTTGTCTGCAGGCATCTGGCTATATTCTGTAATTTCCCATTTAGGAAAACCCAGGTTTTGCTTCCCTTGCAAAGATGGATTTGTGAAGGAAAGCCTTCACGTTGAAGTTCAAAGCTTCATGTGTCACAGCCCTCTGGCTTACCTCCAACATAGCACTCATTACATCGACTCACAATTTTCTGTTTGCTGGTATAGCTCTCATTCGTGCTGTGAGCAACTGGCAGGCAGGGCCCCTAAGCACCTAAGCATAGGGCAAGTTCAAAAAATATGGATGGTAAATGAATAATATCCTTTGCCTATTTAATATCTGATAGATGGTTATTTGTTAAAAGAGGTAATTCAGGATTTAAAGATGAAGCAGTTACAGAAGAGGCAAGGTTGGGAATAAGTGAGATATGGTTAATGTTCAAAATTAGGTTTTTTGCTGGATAAAAAAATGTATACAACATAACCTACAATGATTGGCAATAATAAAGCTGACGCAGAAGTTTAGTAAATCATTAGGTCTAAAGATTGGACATGATCCCCATTTAAGATAAAAATTAACCAAACTAGTGAGTTTGTATTATATCTGAAAGTTGCCAAACTTGAAGTGGAAAAACAATATGTGGCTTTGACTCTCCCAGGGCATAATACTTCCAAAAACAATGCATTTTATTAACCACCTCTTAGAGGAAGACAAAGACTACATGGGGGGGAAAAAAAAACCAAAACATTAAAAAGGGAAGAGTAAACGTTTATGTGCTATTAAAAAACCTGCATTCACAAATAATTTCTGCTTTGGGGAAAAGTCCCCCCAAAAAAGGAACAGAAAACAAGTAAATATAAATGCTCTATGGCCATATGACCTAGACATTCATGACACATGCAATTTTTTTTTAAGATTATTTATTGAGAGAGAGAGTGAGAGGGAGTGCGCATGAGCAGAGGAAGGTGCAGAGGGACAGAGAGAATCTCAAGTCAACTCTGCACTGAGCACAGAGCCTGATGCAAGGCTCAATTTCACAACCCCAAGATCACGACTGAGCTGAAATCAAGAGTTGGACACTTAACCAACTGAGTCACCCAGGTGCTTCTGCAATTTCGTGTTAAAAATATTACTTTTGTTTTGATTGGTTCCATCCAAGGGTGTGGGGGACCAAGGTAGACATTTTTTAATTGTTGCCTTTTCTAAACATGAGAAAAAAAAATCTTAGTTGAAAAAATGTTTCACATTTCAAATAATTTACCCAATTAAAAAAAAGCCTTCTTTTTTAATCTTCAGAAATTGAAGTATTCTCATCCAAAAAAAAAAAGTCTTCAAATACTTAGCTTCAAACACTGCTGTAAGGTAGGTAGGTGGGCAAGCTGACAAATCACATGACTTAAAGGACTAACGATCTTTTCTCAGGTCAAGCTCTGGAACACATGTTCCCTATTCATTACAAGAATACATCCTATCCTCTCAAACAAAAAGTTCCAAATCCCCCAAATGCTACCATAAAACAGGGCACTAGACAGGTTTAGAAATGTTCTCCTCCTTTTCATTCCCATTCTTTAATCCCTCCAGTTCCACCTGCCCTCAGTGAAAGTATCTGTGGATAGCTGGTAGATTTGCCACCTTTCTATTTCCTTAGGTAAACCAGTAGTATGATAGGAGGTTTAATTAAAACAAAAACGAGGGGCGCCTAGGTGGCTCAGTCAGTTGGGTATCTACCTTCAGCTCAGGTCATGATCTCGCCTTCCTGGATTGAGCTCTGAGTCAAGCTCCCTGCTCGGCAGGGAGTCTGCTTCTCCCTCTCCCTCTGCCCCTCCACCTGCTTGTGCTCCCTCTTCTCTTGCTCTCAAATAAATAAAATCTTTAAAAAAACAAAAATGAACACAAAAACAAAACTGGCCTATAAACACATCTCTTCTTATCATTTTAGAAACACTTCAGTTTAGTGCATCATACTTTTTGCCCCCAAGTATTACTCTAGTTGGAGAATATCAACTTGTTCTGTGCCAAATCTACAGCTGCACTGATTTTAATCTACTCTGATTTTAGATTTTAAAAATTTACCTTTAAATTCAAAGTTGGTAAGTCAATTAATCAATAAATCTTTCTACTTCTGGTTGAATTTATTTATTCTTTTAACAATAATTCATTAACACCTATCACATTCTACAGTTGAGGACGTAATATGGTGGAGAATGCAAGAAATGAATGAGACATTATTCCTGATCCTAAAACACTAGCAACTTAGTGGGTTGGGGGAAGAAGAAGGGAGAGACAGCTTCTTAAGCAATTATATTAGCCCACTGTGTTATCGTGTTATAATAGACATATTATGAGCTCAGAGAAAAGAGCCAATTGTAAAGGTTCCTAGAGTTACACTTGAGCTTGGTCTTAAAAGGTGTGGTGGGGGGATGATGTACAACTCTGGCAGAAAGATATGAAAAGACAACATGCTTCTTAATAAACTTGTATTTTAACATGTAGCTTTATTTTTTTTAATTTTATTAATTTATTTTTAGAGAGAGTAGGAGGGTTAGAGGGAGGAGAGAGAAAATCTTAAGTAGGCTCCATGTCCAACATGGAGCCCAAAACACGACTCTATCTCATGACCCTGAGATCATTATCTGAGCTGAAATCAAGGGTTCGAACGCTTAACCAACTGAACCACCCAGGCACCCCACCTGGCTTTACTTTAAATAAAAGTATCACTAATGGCAACTAATACAAAAAGGAAATAAAAATTGTCACTAGTTAACAACTTACAGTGGTTTGTATAATTTAAACTATAGGAACCCTACAATCTACTAGCAAACCATACAGTTTTGTGTCATGAGCTTTTGCTAATCTTCTGACTTGCACACTAAAAATCTCAAAAGCCATTTGTATCCTTTCTTGGAACAATGTTTGTTCTTAAGCTGCACTAACTAATGACTTAGAAATAATTAAGACCAATTATCTTGAAGCCAGTCATACTGTGATCTGCCACCATATCCTCATGGAAGGAGGAATAAGAATGTTCTAGGTTAATACCAAAGTCAGTATACAAAGACATGGTCAACCTGGAACAGGTACACCATACTCTATGGGCTCAAATCCTTAAGGGTATCAAGTACAAGGACGGTAGATTTGAAGGGAGGGGCTGGGAAGAAAAAAGAAAAACACAACTAATCACAAGCATTGTGTTTGTAAGTTGCCTAAATTTTCAAGTTCAAGGCTCAGAAAGATGTTGATACATATGAGAAGGGTTACTTTTGTGGGCTAATCTGACAAAAGTAAAAGGGATGCCATATTAAATTGCTGAGAACAGATCACCCACTCTGATCAGGTTACTACCCATGTGAAAATGTCATAAGTTAAAGTTTAAGATAGGTTTCCACATGAAAGTACACATAAATAACAAATCTTCCATTTTATGAGGAATAATATGAAGATCATTATTTATAGCACACACTATGTGACAACCTAAGTGAAAATTATCTAAAACAGAGAAATTAAGGTAGGATTATTTATGTGAATTCTTTAAAGATTCTTTGCCAGGTTCTTTTAGATAGTAATCTCCCGTGTTTAACATGTTATACTGGGATTCAAGAGCCATGTGTACTTTATATTCATGAATTCACACCTATAATACCTAAGCTCTGACAAAGAAAGAAAAAAAAACTGTTGCAAAATGTTCAGACTGAAAGGTTTGATCCTGGAGTACGAATTTCTCAGTGAAACACATACCTTTGGACAGGGTAGTAAGTAACTTTCTCAGAATAGTTAGAGAAAAGAACCAACAACAACAACAACAACAACAACAACAACAAAAAGCCTCATGAGAACTGCTCCTGAGCCTTTGAGAAGGGAGGTGACTAGAACAGTACAAAAACTGGGTGGAAGAGGGCAAAGGAAGAGCTAAGAAAGCACATGAAGAGACATCTAAAGGGGCCAAGAGTGACAAGAGAGATAAGGACGATAAAGTAACTGTGGCAGCAGCATGAGGCTGGGCATACCCACAGGGAGCTATGTGGCTTATTTCAAGGGGGTGGAACACTGAACAAGTGGACAATTTTGATTTTGTTTAACTGAAAGGCCGCTGTGCAATCCTACAAATGGGAAAAAGAAAAAGTGTTTTTCCAATATAGAAAGCTAGGATGCAATAAATAGCTATCACTTGAAAAAATATTAAACAAAAGAGATTACCTTATAATATATAAAAATGAAAAATTGAGAACTCTGAGGAAAAGCAATATAAAATCTATGTAAACCCAGAGCTACATTACTGATTGATTGTCATGACAAAGCTTTTCATCCTGTGCACTATGCCATCCTTCCAACCACAAGATCCCCACAAAACACACTGACAAGAATGTGAAGCAGCGTAAGGTTTTTCTTCACTCCAACTCTCAATTTGGCAGCTTATGGAAACAATTCTTAATGGCTGAGTTTTTAAAACTCACTCCAAGATAAGCAGGACTGTGACTCCTGTGGGCTATTTCCAAGTTGCCAAGTCATTAATCTAAAACAGCTCTCAAACCCTTTAAACTGATTCCTGCTGGCCCAATATAATAAATGATACGGTGTTTTAAATAAAACGGAGGGAGAGGGTAGAAAGAAGACCCAAACGAGTACCTCTGGAGTTACTTTTAAGTTAAAAAAAAACAAAAAAACAAAAAAAACTGGAAGCAATAAGATAATATACATTTACTACTATATTTTTCAATCATGTGCCTGGAAACTACAGAAAGGAATTTGGAAAGGCCTTCTGCCAGAAGCAAATTACTTTTTTCAATTTCAAGTTTAAACAGTTACTACCTTTGCTACACCCCCAGAAATGAAAGCAAAACAACAACAACAAAAAGATATATTTCAAATATATTTCAAGCTTTTTGCAGATGATTTACTACATTAATCAAATCTGTTCATTCCTGTAAGCATTAGTTAATACCTTCCTACAGGAATTGGAAGAAGGACGTTGTGCATTCAACAAGTGTTTGCCTTTGCCATGACACAAAAGTCAAGATGTACATAAACCAGTAAACAATCAGTGCATCTAGACCAATGTTTTTAGTATAGTGAGAACAGAGCAAGCAGCCACAGCTTTAGCATTTTGGATCATTGGTTTAAAAACAAAGATTTGTAGCTAGGGCTCAAAAGAGGAATCTAAACATGCAAATCTTAATATAAAGCAGTTATAGAGATCATACCATTATTAGAAAATACTCATGGAAATACTTTTATTTCAGTTATTTCCAAAATAACTAGACAAATTATATCACAAAACAATATAAACACAAACAATGAATCATGGAACACTACACCAAAACAAATGATGTAATATATGGTGATTAACATAACAATAAAAAATTTAAAAAAAACAATATAAACAAATTGTAAGTGCTTAAAACTTATGAAGGAATCCTAATCATAATCATAGTTGATTTATTAGGATGAGTAAGATCAGAAGTAAAAAATAAAAGTTGCTTGGTCTTCTGAAGATGATGAGCTCAATGTTGTGAATAAAAAATTGCTAAATTAAAAAGCAGGTTTTCCTCGAGTCGTAAGTTAAGGGGGTGGAGAGTTCTTTACAAGGTAGGGAGTTGTTATAACCCTTGTCAGTTGTTATAACCCTCAGTTAAAAGGTAGACCAAAAAAATCTGTCCACCAACAGAGGAATTAAAAAGCACACACACACAGACCAAAAACAACAACAACAAAAAACAAAAAACCACAACACCTTAATCTGTCTTTTCCAGAATGCTGAGTGGGACAAGAAAGTCTCCCCTGAGAATCTGTAACAACAGGCCTACTCTTCAAAGAATTTGGTATTTGAAGAAAAAAAAAATACATACCCCCAACATGGTCCAAAAAATCCTAAGCCAACAGAATAACAAAGTGGCCTTAGGCTGGTAGCACTACTGATACCCCACAAAAAGGGAACATAAATTCAGTCTAGAGAAAGGTGCTCTCAAAACAGACTGCCTAAGGATTTCCACAGATAAAATTCTGCCAAGTTAAAAATTCAAATTACAAAGCACATGAGTAACAAATCACATTAAACAAAAGTCAGCAGAAACAACAGAGAGTAGAATTTGATACCTCCCCCTAAGAACTGCAGACAACAGAATACTAAGACACAGAATATAAAATAAGTTTTTACAATGTTCAAAATCCTTGAAGATAGAACTGGAAGCATGAGAAACAAGATGTTATAAAGGAAGACCAATAGAGCTGAAAAACTACAGAATAATCGAAAAAAACATAGTGAATGGATTAAACAGAGTAGACTAGACCCACGTAGAGAGAATAAACTGGAATCTAAATTTGAAAAAACTAGCCAGAATGGCAGAGAGACAAAGAAATGGAATGTGTAAAAGAGAGGCTAAGAAAAAGAGAAAGCAAAGAGGTCCAACATACCAGAGTTTCTAAAGGGGAAACAGAATAGGGGAGAGGTCATATATGGGGAAATCATGGCTAGAAACTTCAGAGACAAATCACCTATAAAGGACTGTTAATTACATTTGCAATAAGATTTCAAAAGAAAAAAACTCATAGGACACAAATAATAGTGCTGAGAGAAGATAGCAGTCAGCCTAGAACTGTAAATCAAACAGAACTATCAAGAGTAAGTAAAAAAACAAAAACAGAAACAAAAAGAAAAAACAAACAAAAAAAAACTATCTTACTAAAGAGTTCTATAAACTCATTAAAGAAGCTTTTAGAGGATGAATTTCAGAAAAATTAAAACTAGAAGAATGGAGATAGAAGAGGAAAGAAAATGGTAAACAAGTGAATAATTTTTAAAATACCATATAAAATAATAGCAATAACAAATGTAGAAGGTTAAAAAACTGGAACTAAAATCCTAATAATATCACATAATATGGAAATAGAGAATGAGAGTTAAAATGTTTTAAGATCCTTGTATTGTTCAGAAGGGAAGAACTATTGACTTTAGACTGATAAAACCTTAATCTGATAAAAGATTATCCAGAATATATTTTAAAAATCACTAAAAAAAGAAAAAAAAAGACAACCTAATCTGTTTATTAATAAAAGATCTAAACAGGTACTTCCCAAAAGAGAATGTCCAAATGACCAATAAATGAAGAAATGCCTGTCATCATTAGTCATCAGGGAAATACAAATTAAAACCACAAGGAGATATGCTATCTACCTATCAGTATGGTTAAAAATGAAAACAAACAAAAAAAATTGTTAATACCAAGTATTGGCAAGGATGTGGAGCATCTGGAACTCAAACAGTACAAATCCTTATGCCAACTAGTCAAGTATTTTGGAAAATTTTTTGGCATTATCTACAAAAGTTGGACACACGCATACCCTGTAATCTAGCTACATCTCTCCCAGGAATACACTCAACAGATGCATGCATGTGTATACACAGACACACACACACACACACAAATACATGAATTATATATATATATATATATATATATATATAAGAACACTAAAAACAAGAATATTCATGGCAAAATTTTTTAAAAAAGATTTGAGAGAGAGAGAGAGAGGTAGTGAGCACGAGTGGGGGGAGGGGCAGAGGGAGAGGGAGAAGCAGCCTCCCCGCTGGAGCAGGGAGCCCAACATGGGGACATGGGGCTTGGGGCTCGATCCAGGACTCTGAAATCATGACCTGAGCCTGAGCAGAAGGCAGACGTTTACCGGACTGAGCCACCCAGGCGCCCCGGAATTATTTTTAAAAGCCCAAAACTAGAAACAATCTGAATGGCCATCCACAAAAAGGATAGATTAGTGTACATTCATATCAAGGATTACAAACAATAATGAGATAAACTATTGTTATGATGCAACAACATGGATGAATTTCACAGACAAAAGTGTTGAGCAAAAGAAGCCAGATACAAAAGAGCAGATACTGAATGATTCAATTTGTATAAACTCAGAAGCAGGCAACACTAACCTACACTGAGCAAGGAGCCCAACTTGGGGCTGGATCTCAGGAGTCTGAGATCATGACCCAAGCCAAAACCAAGAGTCAGACACTCAACCGGCTGAATCACCCAGGTGCGCTTGGCTTTATTCTTTTTATTGTTCATATTATATAGTGAGTCTTTGAGAGTAAAAGACACTAATAGGAGAGATACAACTGCATTTTGTGCTAGCAGGCTCTATGAATAGCAAAAATAGCTGAAAAGACCTTATAGGTCATCTCGTCCAATTCTCTCTTTGTACTTGTGAGATTTCAGAGGTGCCTAAGGTCACTACCTAAGGTCATACAAAGCACTTATCTCCTGACTTCAGGTCAGTACTTTTTCCACTCCATCAAAGTTAAAGTTGCTGCTTAGGAGAAAATGCTCAAATTGGAACCCTCTCTCCTACGGAACACGTTGTCATTCCTTTGTATCACCAACGAAACATTCCACCTCAACTGAGATGTCAAAAAACATTTCAAACCTATCTGACCAAGGTCAAAAATGAAGTTGTGTTAATGTACATAACCCACCGGTGTACTAAACTTAAATAGACATTAGAGTATAAAATTTCAAGGAAGGAAGTAGCTCTGGGTAATACTGTTCCAGTGGCAATCAAAGATATTTAGGATGGTTAGATGAAAGAAATAACATCCTGAGGTTGTTCTAAAACTTTGAGAATAAAATAGTGGAATGGTTAGAATACAGAGAAAGTATTTAATTCTTCATAAAGGAATTGTGTGGTTTATAAAAAGAAAAAAAAACTACTTCAATTACAGCACTGGTCTAAAACATTCAAATGCTCTTGGGACCTTCTTTTCAAAATTTATTCAGAGGGGGTTTCTCCTTGTCATTCAGTTTTTGCAGCACACATATCCATATTTAATTCACTCTCTGACTATAACCTAGTATTTAACCATTGTTCACATTCTTGTCTGGGCACATGTCCAAACTCTTCCTCCATGAAACACTAGAATAAACTTTAATATATTAGGAAATTAGAAAAATTAAATGAACAGGAGAGAAAGCAAATGCATTTTCACACAAAGTACAGGATACAGCTGTGATATGTCATCTGTCAAGCTTACAGACTATCTCCTTAACTAAAAGAAAAATTACAGGACTCTCCTTAGCTGAACAGGAAGTAGCAATCTAAAAAAACATAAATGTTCCCAAGCCCTAATTCTATTCCCTTCACTTCTCATTTCCAGCACCTACTCACCCTTTGACCAGGCCTGTGTAATACACGCATTCAAACAGCCTTGATGAAGTGTCAGTAAACATATGGATGACAAGTATTTTGAGAGTCCACAGAATAACCTTTAATCATGATGTCCCCAAATAAAAAACCTGTGTTGGCTCTACTCTTCTGAAGAAACAGGTTGTAACAAAAATGACAAAATCTGCCTTGGCTCTTAAGAAGTTCGTATTTCTATGTATGATCCTTAGTCTCCCATTTCTGAAAGTTGTTTCTATGGCACCAAAATATAACTTAAAAAACCCAGAATTTCCTTTTCTATCCTTTGTAGGATACCATGTAAACTCATAAACATCAGGCACCTTACCCAGGCCCAAGGCAACAGAGGCGGAAAAGAAGAATTTCATAATGGAGCTAACATGTGATTTATAAATTATAATTTAAAAAGATAAAAGCCAAGCAAAGAAGCAGCAAGAGAATGTTCTAGGCACTAGAAGCCACATGAGCAAAAGGAGCAGTATATTTGGGACAAACAATAATTTAATAGCATGGCAAATCTTCCCAACAGCTCCACTTTAAGTCAGTTAGCTGGATACTTCAATGTTTACTAGAGGTGCTCCCACTAAATCAACAGGAGATCATATTCAAAATGGTAGTTCTACATACATATAAGAGAGGCTCAAAACAAAGGAAACTATGATATGCTCAAATGGGTGTGTTTACAGAAGAGAGGAAGTGGTGAGCATTTTAACCAAGAAAACACTGTAAAATCACTTCCAAATACCCCTTTCAATCTTTTGATTTTCCCAGCTTACCTTTTCAATCAATTGGAGGAGAGCAAAACAGTGTTGCCACAGTTCTCACAAAGTACTATCACCATGGGTCTGACTATACAAAAACAGAGCTAACCCTCAAACCATCTTGGGAAGTCACCAAAAAGTCACCATCTTGTCAATTAGATGGTATATATTAGAAATGAAAAGAAACGCTGTACGGAAAAAGCAATAAAAGAACACATGGAATAGAGAGAAGGAACTCTTTCTGAGATCTTCCCCTCTCCCACGGCAGGCTCCACAATTTATGAACAGCTGGGAAATTTCCTTTTCACAGGAAAAGGAGGACTTCTTAGTTCACATTAAAGTGGAAATGACAAAAACTATATCATCACACAGAAAAAAAGGTGTTTCCTGAAGGAAGGAGACAGTACTGCATTTAAATACACACACACAAACACACAAACACACACAGGAAAAGCAAAACACATGTAGACAACAAGCAGAAAAAATCTTTTTCAAGAGATAAAGGATAAAATAACCAAATCAAGGAAACATTACATGGTAGGAGTTAGCCTCAGTGGGATAATCACTTTGTCCCATAGGGTTAGCTCAAGTGCAAATACACTTAAGGGGAATAACAAAAACATATTTGCACTTCATGCAGGGATTCTTATCGCTATTTTAATAAATACCTAGTTTCAGCTTTTCTTCCACATGCACACAAAAAGAATCTAATCTGTTTCATCACTAACTTATCACTAGTTCATATAATTCAGATTACTTCAAAGAATTAAGGCTTGAATGGTTCATTCTTTAAAATATACTGATTCTTAAGCATACTTCTTCATTCTACAAAAAGTATTCTTGCAGTGCCTACTAAGTGCTAGACACCAGTTCATGTTAGGCACACAGTGGAGAACAAGTTTCCTGCCCTCAAGGAGCTTACATTATTCACAATTGTGAAGGATAAGTTTTAAAAATCCCTTTGCCTACTTTCGCTTTACTGACAGGGCAGTGGATTTCAAACTTTACAGTTTTTACAGCAAATAGAATCACATGAGGAACTTTAACAAAAATTTCCAATACCCAGGCTACACCCCATTCCATTTAAATCAGGATCTTGGGGTAAGACTCAGATATCAGTATTTTTCAAATTTCCTAGATGACTCCAAAGAACAGTCTATTGGAGTACTAATGAACTAGAGCATTGGTTCTCAACTTTGGGCCTTTGAAGGAATGGAGAATAAAAATAAAGAATCCCTAGAAATATATTCCTCTATCTTCTCCCTATCATACCAACCAAGTCAGAAGGTTCACTGGGGGTACAGGACAGTTTACTCTGTGGGAAGGTGAGATGTACTTGCTATCCACAATAGCACCTTCCCCATTCCTCACCTTAGTCAAAATAGAATCTCTGCAGAGGGGGCTATCAAGCATGCCGTTTCTGCCTCTAGCTTGGGTATCTAGGCTACACAAAGTGGGGACAGAACAGTCATCCTGAGATACATGGACACACAGGAAGCACACGGGGTGCTTCCATAATACAATAACCAGAGCATAAGATTTTAATTGTTTAAAATATTCTGATTTTATTACTTTTTAAATCTTAGGGTCAAAAAGTCACACTAGGGTTGAAATTAGCAAGAATGGATTAGGCACCAATACTCAAGTATATGTTTGGGAAGAATCAAATAATCCCAAATCAAGATGTTTTGGTTCTCAGTGGGAAGAATACAGGCAGGCATTAGGAAATGCCCTAACTCAAAGGTAAGTATTATTAATGATGTTGTGGAATTAAGGAACATAAGCCAAAAAACTAACAAAAATTAAAGTCCTTCATAGAACAAAATATAGTCCTTTTAAATTCCATATATTTTTTAAAGATTTTATTTATTTATTTGATAGAGAGAGACACAGCGAGAGAGGGAACACAAGCAGGGGGAGTGGGAGAGAGAGAAGCAGGCCTCCCACCGAGCAGGGAGCCCGATGCGGGGCTCGATCCCAGGACCCTGGGATCATGACCTGAGCCGAAGGCAGACGCTTAATGACTGAACCACCCAGGCCAGGCGCCCAAAATTCCATATTTTTATATGTTTATTTAAAAAGCAATTTAAATCACCCAGTAAAAGCAAAATGGAACTCAATTTCCCCCCACATAAGGGCATTCCCTGAATTTAAATATATCATTAGAAATTAAAAGTTTATGTACAAAATTCTAAAGAATTCCCATTCCGGACCAGCACAGGTATGTCACGGATCCCTCCCTTCCTGGCTGTTTTCATCTCACAGATGAATCACAAGTATTTCTCAATATTTATACCAAGTGTTGTAATATCCACCATACTGAGTTTTTAGTACCCCACTTTTCTCTTCTACGTGAGTATTCTAAATGCTTTAAGCATGTCCCATCAGTATATCCCAAGAATAACTTGATAAAAGTATATATTGCCCATGATTAAAAAACAATGTAAAAGTAACATCATACACAAACAGAAAATACAAAATCCCCATTTCTAAGAAGGTAGAACCATTCATTATAGTGTATTGCTTGTTAACAATACATTTAATGTCTTTTAACATGTAATGTTTATGTATGCAGTTCAACACGTTACAAAGACTACCTTACAAGTTTAAGACATCTGTCTCTAATCTATGAATACGACAATAAGAGATTTAGTGTGAAAAACAAAAACTTCTCTTGGTTAAGTAAAAATGCTTTCCTTCATCTTTTCAAAGGAAATGAGAATTTTCCAGAGTAACTATTAGGGAAAATTACTGGCAATTATATTTGATACTTATCAACAATGTAATATATTCAATACAGAGAAAAGTTGGTTGTCACATAATATCCAATTTAAAAAGTATAAATGGAGGGCGCCTGGGTGGCTCAGTTGTTCAAGCGACTGCCTTCCGCTCAGGTCATGATCCTGGAGTCCGAGGATCGAGTTCCGCATCAGGCTCCCTGCTCAGCAGAGAGTCTGCTTCTCCCTCTGACTCTCCCCCTCTCATGCTATCACTCTCTCTCAATAAATAAATAAAAACCTTAAAAAAAAATAAAAAAATAAAAAAGTATAAATGGAATGGGGTAGGGAAGGGAAGAATTGGGGGTATGAGGGAAGAATATAAGAGTATCACAGATTTCTTAAGAGTCTGTGTCAACTGCCACTAACCTCACCCACCTCTTATCCACAAAGGCATCAAAAGATTTTACAAACCAAAGGGACTGTTGAGGAAATCATTGGAAACTGTTAATAACCTAGTGTTTCCTTATACCACTGACTACAGGAATCCAAACAACCTTCTAATAAAGATGTGGGTCTGAAAAGAATCAAAAGTAATCTGATTATAATTCTACCTTCCCACTAGGACAGCCACTGTCCAAACAGTCCTCTTGAAGGCTGAACACCACCAATCGAAAGAAAGCGTTCTCCATTTGCTCAGAATAAAAAGGCAGATGTCAGAACACTTGGATTCCAGCAGCCATCCAAAAAAATGAAAAAAGCAGGAAAGTGTAAGTGAGAACCAGCAAGGATTTAAAAATTAGTCTTTATCTCCTTTTATACTGGGAATTAAAATTATTTTGAAGAGGGGCGCCTGGGTGGCTCAGATGGTTAAACATCTGCCTTCGGCTCAGGTCATGATCCCAGGGTCCTAGGATTGAGCCCCACATCAGGCTCCTGGCTCAGCGGGGAGCCTGCTTCTCCCTCTGCCTCTCTCCCTGCTCATGCTCTCTCTCTCTATCTCTATGTCTTAAATGAATAAAAATCTTAAAAAAAAACTATTGTATTGTAGACTTCTAGGCTACAATACACTTTTCTATTATTTCATTTTATGCTCAAAACAACTCTGTAAAATTATACCTCCATTATATAGACTAAAATCCATCAAAGACACAGTTAGTAAATGGCAGAATTAGGACTGGAATCCAAGTGTTTTTTTTTTAATTAACATATAATGTATTACTTGTTTCAGGGGTACAGGTCTGTGATTCATGAATCTTACACAACACCCAGCACTCACCACAACACACACCTTCCCCAATGTCCATCACTCAGCCACCCCATCCCCCACCCCCCTCCCCTCCAGCAACCTTCAGTTTGTTTCCTGAGATTAAGAGTCTCTTATGGTTTGTCTCCCTCTCTGGTTTCATCTTGTTTCATTTTTTCCTCTCTTCCCTAGTGATCCTCTGCCTTGTTTCTTAAATTCTGCATATCAGTGAGATCATATGATAATTGTCTTTCTCTGATGGACTTATTTCGCTTAGCATAATACCCTCCGGTTCTATCCAAATTGTTGCAAATGGCAAGATTTCATTTTTTCGGATGGCTGCTGGAATCCAAGTGTTCTGACATCTGCCTCTTTATTCTTAGGCAGGTGAGCTGCCATACTTTAGTCATTTAAACTTTTAGCTTCTTGGTTTTGTTAATTTGGGCTTTTCTTAAACTTATAAAAAATCATAGAAAAACATTAAGTTCTTAATACTGTAAATATTTATAAAGACTCTGGACCTTAGTACTATCCCCTCGGTAACTTATATTGTGAAATTTGGCAATTCCTTTTTCAGTTTTGTTCTATTGTGATAAAATACAGGTAACATAAAATTGACCATCTTGACCAAATTTATGTGTATACAGTTCACTGCATTAAACACATTGATAATGCTGTGCAACCTTCACTACTATCCATCTCCACAGCTCTTTTCATCTTGTAAAACTGAAACTCTATACCTATTAAACAGCAACTACTCAATTTTCCCTGCCCCAGTCTCTGGCAACCACCATTCTACTTTCTGTCTCTACAATTTTGATTGCTTGAAGTATATCATATAAGTGGAATCATTATAGTTTTCGTCTTTTTGTGACTGGCTTATTTCATTGAGCATGTTCCCAAGTTTCGAGTATGTTAGGATTCCGTCCCTTTTTAAGGCTGATGAATATTCCATTGTATGTATATACCACATTTTGCTTATCCATTCACCTGTTAGTGGACACTTGGAAGCAACCCAGATTTCTGATGACTGCCAAATACACACTATATTCAGCACTTAACATATACATATTTAATGTTCAAGAAATAACACGTCATATTTCTGAAATTAAGGTTAATTGTGATAAGCAGCTAAGTGGTCTATGAAAAGAATGATTTACCACTATTTTCTATATGAACAGCATACCAAAATAATTCAGAACACTTAGGCAAGAAGTTCAGCAGTTCAGTCAAATATAGTGAGTACATCTCCTTGGTTGTTCTATCACCAGAGCTTATTCCTGTTTCTTGTCCTTTCAGTAATTTTTCCAGTTTATGTCAATCAAGGAAGATTTCAGCAGCACTATAACAACAGTTAATATCATTGGGCACTCACTAGATGCTAAATTCTTTACGTGGATTTAAAAACAAGAATATTGTGGGGTGCCTGCGTGGCTCTGTCGGTTAAGCGTCTGCCTTTAGCTCGGGTCATGACCTCAGGGTCCTGGGATAGAGCTCCGCATTGGGCTTCCTGCTCAGCGGGGAGCCTGCTTCTCCCTCTCCCTCTGTGATCGCTCTCAAGTAAATAAAATCTTAAAAAAAAAAAAAAAAAAAAGAATATTGGCTCCTAAAAGATTAGCTTCCTTCCCAGGTCTTGAGCTAGTCCTATTCTATTATTACTTCTATTACTTCTAACTCTAAATCCAGTGCTCCATCCACTACACACATGATACCAGCATTATCTGGCAGTACTAAAATATTTTGTGACTAAGTTTACAGCTCTTAATCTTGATGCTACACTCTTGATTTCTGATAATTATAAAAATACACACTCATATTTACATACCACTCTCCAGAAGTAAATTTTAATCAGTTTACCAGGTATTCTTTCATACATTTTCTCTGCATATATAAACAGAAACATTCTTGCTGACACTTAAAGAATAAGTCCTGTTGGGGTGCCTGCGTGGCTCAGTTGGTTAAGCGTCTGCCTTTAGCTCATGTCATGATCCCAGGCTTATGGGGAGCCTGCTTCTCCCTCCCCTTTTCCTCTTCTCCCTCTCCCTCTGCCTGCCACTTCCCCTGCCTGTGCGTGCACGCTCTCTCTCACTCTGTCAAATAAATGAAATCTTAAAAAAAAAAACAACTCCTTGCATTACATATTCTGTTCTATACCTTAGTTTTTAAATTAACAATTTTATAGTGGACATTTTATTCTAAGTCCGAAAACACAGAATGAGGTCATTCTTCAATGGCTACAGTGTATAGTCATCCCCCATTTTTTTTTTTTAAACCAACTCTTCAATGATAGTTATCCCTATACATATGACGTAGCCATATCCATATGCACATTTTTTGGAAGTAAAATGTAAGGTAAATTCCTGGAAATGTAACTGATGGGTCAAAGGGTAACCACATTTAGTCTCTGATAGATGTTGACAAACTGCCTTCAATGAAATTTGAACTTATTAACAGTCTTCTTAACAGTGTTAGAATTAATGTTTCATTTACAACTTCTGTTCCAAGGGAATCTCACCCACTTTTATTTCTATACTCAGTGAAAACATTAATGCTTAAAGAAAAGGAATCAGTGGTTTCTATTAACTTCACAGCAAGATTAGACTGCTAATTTAATTACTAAGTGGTTTTTGTTTTGGTTTGGTTTTTTAGTTCTAATTACTGAGTGGGTTTCGTTTTTTTTTTTTTTTAGTTTAAAAACAATAATAAGAAATCAAGCTATAAAAAGAGATGAATAATTGAAGTACATTCTGTGATATAAACTATACTACTTTAAGTTTATATACAGAAAAATTACAGTCTGGGGTATTAGAGTATATGTACTAGATTTTAATAGAGTATTACTAGAAATACAGACATAAAATATATCTGAACGCCCAACAGTGACCTTAAAGAATCCACATGGACAGTTGATATACTGAGAAATGCTCATTAAAGAGTGAAAAGCTATATTATGTGCCATTATAATTTGCTACAAAAGAAATCACATTAAACTCAAGCAGAAATTGGCATTATTTAAATTCACCTACTTTAAAGTAAATCTAAAAGCATCCTTTTTATTACCACTGAAGTAAATGCAAAAATGTAGAATGATCACTATGGTATGGTAAATTGTTGAGGTTTTTCTCCCCCCTTCTGCTATGATCTTATGCTCTCAGCCATCTGGACTGTATTCACTGTTCTACTGGAAAAGTATAGTTGCTCACTAGCAGAAGTACAAACTCTACCTTTCCTATTGTACTTGCGGTTATTCCCATGTGCTTTTTTCATTTTCTAAACTAGGTATTTCGCCCACCTCAGAATATTACTCTCATTTGTTAACTCAACAGAATATGCTATACATCCTTACAATATGGTTGTTGCTGTGCTATATTTGAACAATGGTTTCTTTAAGCTCTAAGGAAATTCCTCTTTTCTACTTCAACTTCTCCAGTAACACTGCCTCTGACAGGGCCCCAGTGCTTCTGTTAATTTTATGGGTCAATTTGGCCATAGATTGCCCAGATTAAACATTACTTATAGGTGTGTCTGTGAAGATGTCTCTGGATGAGATTAGCACTTGAGCTGGTGGATTAAGTAGACTGCCCTCTCCAGTGTGGATGAGCATCATGTAATCTTTTGAAGGCCCGCACGGAACAAAATGCAGAGGAAGGTGGAATTCACTTTTTTCTGCCTTTGAGCTGGAACATTTCATCTCATCTCCTGCCCCTGGTCTGGGATTTACACCACTGGCTCTCCCGGTTCTCCAGATTTCAGACTTTGAATTATACCACTAGATTTCCTGGGTGTCTGGCTTGCAGATGGCAGATCATGGGACTTCTCAGCCTCCATAATCACATGAGCCAATTCCTCACAATAAATCTCTTTTGATAGAGACAGACGGACAAGTAATTCTATTGGTTGTTCCTCTGGAGGATCCTAATACAGTCCCTTTCATTTGAATCACTGTCACTTTATTATCAAATATACATAAGACGTCTGAAATGCTTTTTAAGCTAAAAAAGATAACCAGTCATTTGTTTTTAATATAAGCTATTTGTCAAAATAGCCATGGTATATTTATGCAAAGAAGGAGCCTGCACTTTAACTTGCCTCAGGAAGTTAATGTTTTACCCTATATATTTGATATCACAGACCATTAGAATGAAGCAGATATTCTTTTTTTAAAATTTATTATGTTAATCACCATACATGACATCATTAGTTTTGGATGTAGTGTTCCATGATTGTTTGTGCATAACACCCAGTGCTCCACGCAGAACATGCCCTCTTTAATACCCATCACCGGACTAACCCATCCCCCCATCCCCCTCCCCTCTAGAACCCTCAGTTTGTTTCTCAGAGTCCATAGTTTCTCATGGTTCGTCTCCCCCTCAGATTTCCCCCCCTTCATTCTTCCCCTCCTGTTATCTTCTTCTTTTTTAACATATATTGCATTATTTGTTTCAGAGGTACAGATCTGTGATTCAACAGTCTTTTTTGTTTGTTTGTTTTATTTATTTATTCATGAGAGTCAGAGAGAGAGAGAGGCAGAGGGAGAGGGAGAAGCAGGCTCCCCGCCAAGCAGGGAGCCCGATGCGGGGCTCGATCCCAGGACCCCGGGATCATGACCCGAGCCGAAGGCAGACGCTCAACCATCTGAGCCACCCAGGCGCCCCTGTGATTCAACAGTCTTGCACAATTCACAGGACTCGCCATAGCACATACCCTCCCCAATGTCTATCACCCAGCCACCCCATCCCTCCCACCCCCCACCACTCCAGCAACACTCAGTTTGTTTCCTGAGATTAAGAATTCCTCATATCAGTGAGGTCATATAATACCTATCTTTCTCTGATTGACTTATTTCACTCAGCATAACACCCTCCAGTTCCATCCACGTCATTGCAAATGGCAAGAGCTCATTCCTTTTGATGGCTGCATAATATTCCATTGTGTATATATACCACCTCTTCTTTATCCATTCATCTGTCGATGGACATCTTGGCTCTTTCCACAGTTTGGCTATTGTGGACATTGCTGCTATAAACATTGGGGTGCACATACCCCTTCGGATCCCTATGAAGCTGATATTCTATGAGCAGTGATTCTTTCCTGTTTTCCTTAAGAGGGAAGTGGCCTTAGTTCTTACTCATTTTCCAGACTGATAGAGGTTATATAAAAGATCTCTCTATAAAAACACACTGTTGGTGTATTTTAAATTTTTTTGTTTACTTATTGCATATGGTGAAACATCTTTTTTAAGATTTTATTTACTTAATTGAGAGAGAGAGAGAGAGAGAACGAGAGAGAGAGCACATGAGAGGGGGGAGGGTCAAGGGAGAAGCAGACTCCCTGCCGAGCAGGGAGCCCGATGCGGGACTCGATCCAGGGACTCCAGGATCATGACCTGAGCCGAAGGCAGTCGCCCAACCAAATGAGCCACCCAGGCACCCGCATATGGTGAAACATCTTAAGGTACAAAAAAAGTCAACTTGTATTAAGGAGTATACACAATGAAGTTAGTCTTCCTTCTAGCTTTGCACCCCTTTCTAGAATAAACTTCTTTGCCACTTTCTTGTGATTCTTTCCATATATCTCTTCTTGCCCATTTTTATAAAAATTATAGAATGCATGCTCTCTACATCTTGCTTTGTTCCACTTTACAGCATATCTTAGAGTCTATTCTATTTCAGAATGTATAGATCTACCTATTTTTTAAATGGTTGCACAGCAATCTATTTTATGGATATCATTTTTTATATTCCCCCATAATAGGCATTCATATTTTACATACTTTTTTCTTTCATAATGCTGCACCAATTATCTTTGAATGTACTTCTCTGCATGTATTTGTTAGTGTATCTCTGAGAAATCCTCAGAAGTGGGATTGTTAGGTCAAAGATTATAAAAGATTTTTATTGTGATAAAATATACATAAAATTTATCATTTTGACCATTTAACTGTATAATTCAATGGCATTACATACATTCACAATGTTGAATCTACAACCATGTGCAACCATCACTACTACCCACTTTCAAACATTTTCATCATCCTAAACAGAAACTATATACATTAATAACTCCTCTTTCCTGTTCCCTCCCAGTCCCTGGTAATTTCTATTATACTTTGTCACTATGAATTTGCCTATTCTAGACATATGTACAATATTTGTCCTTCTGTATCTGGCTTATTTCTCTTAGCATATTGTTTTCAAGGTTTATCCAAGTTGTAGCATGTATCAGAATTACATTCCCTTTAAAGGCTGATTTATGTTCCATTGTATGTATCTATCAGATTTGTTTACCCATTTATCTGTCAATGCACACTGAGATGCTTCCATCCTTTGGCCACGGTGAGTAATGCTGCTATGAATACTGGTGTACAAGTTTCTGTTTGAATACCCAGAAGTGGAATTGCTGGATCATATGGTAATTTTATGTTTAAGTTTCTGAGGAACAAACTGTTTTTGACAGCAGCTGTACCATTTTACATTCTCACCAGCAATTTCCAATTTTTCCACATCCTCACCAACAAATGTTATTTACCGTTTTTGATAACAGCCATCTTAATGGGCATGAAGTGGTATCTCATGGTTTCGATTTGCATTTCCCTAATGATTAGCAATGTTGAGCATCTTTTCATGTTTATTGGCCATTTGTGTATATTCTTTGGAAAAATGTCTTTTCGAGTCCCATTTTTAAATTGGGTTTTCTTAAGTTGTAGTTCACATATTCTAGATATTACTTATCAGATATATAATTTTCAAATATTTTCTCCCATCCTGCAAATATTTCACTCTTGACAGTATTTTGTAATGTACAAAAGTTCATTTTTATAAAGTCCAATGTATCTTTTTCTTCTGTTGTCTGTGCTTTTGGTGTCATATCCAAGAAATCACCACCAAATCCGGTGTCATCAATATCTGCTCCCATGTCTTCTTTGAAGAGTGTTATCGTTTTAGTTCTTAGTTTAGGTCTTTGGTTCATTTTCAGTTATTTTTTATATATAGTAGTCTCCATTTATCTGTGGCAGATACATTCCAGTGGATGCCTGAAACTGCAGATAGTACTGAACCTTATATGTACTAAGTTTTTTCCTACACATATACACCTATGACAAAATTCAATTTATAAATTAGGCACAGTAAGAGTAACAATTTACTAATAAAACACAATTATACTGTAATAAAAGTTACATGAATGTGGTCTCCCACTCTCTTTCAAAAATATTGTACTAGTCTTCTATTGTATTTACTCTTCTTCTTGTGATGATGTGAGATGATAAAATGCCTACATGATTGAAGAAATCAAGTGAATGACGTAGGCAATGAGCCATAGTATTAGGCCACTGCTGATCTTCTCACCATATGCCAGGAGGATCATTTGCTTCTGGACTATGGTTGACCATAACCTAAAATCCCGGAAAGCAAAAGTGAGTAAGGGGTGGGGGTCGGGACTACTGTATGGTGTAAGGGTTTACTTCATTCTTCTGCTCGAGGAGATCCAGTTCTCTCAGTACCATTTGTTGAAAAAGATTGTCCTTTCCTTATAAAATGGTACTGGCACTCTTGTCCAAAGTCGACCATACATGCAAGGGTTAATTTCTGGGACACTATTAATTTTGATAGTGCCGAACTGCTCTCCAAAGTGTATATACCAACTTATACTCCTGCTAATATATGAGAGGACTCATATTCCATATCATCCAGAGATATTTTTGAAAGCAATAAAATGACTTGCGACAATATATTTCATATCCTTAAGTATTTTAATAGGTTTGTAAGTATCATACTTAGGTAAATATTTTTGTAAAATGTTTGTTTCAAATGGGGTGGTGGTTCTCATTAGCTGAATATAATTTTAAAACATACTCATTTTTACCTTACCACCCCAAGATACTCCCAAGATGTTCTTTGGGGATCACACGAAACTACTTTTTCAGTGAGAGATCACTGGAATTTAAATTGTTTTTTCATTTCTGCTTCTAAGAGGCTATCTCATTAACTTTTTGCTCTGCAGCTGACTCTTTTTCCTATGGTTGTCTTTTCTGATTTTCCCCAAGATCAACAATATGTAGCATAACAAGAGTTTCTCTCCATTGGCTCCAAAATACAAATTTAAGATTCAAAGAAGAATAAATATTATAAGATATGGTTTGTACAAATTTTCATTTGTAAAATGGTTCTTAACCATGGATCCATATAAAAACTATCTAGGCCTCTACCCACAGATATTCTGATTTAGAATGGAATGGGACCCAGATACATTGACTTGTAAAATGCTAGAATCTGATCCTAATGTATCTCCCTAAGAACCACCAGAACTCATCTGACATGACAACTGTATGCAGTAATTCTGTGTTACAGTTTGCATTTATAGATGACCAATTTGAGGCTAAGTTAGCCAAGTGACTTGCCCAAGGTCATGTAATAGAATCCAAGTCCTACAACTATATTACACAAAACTGTCTAAGCCCAATATTACTTACAAGGTTACAAAAAGTGTGTTAATTAGGTAAATGTCCTTTTTATTTTTATTTTTTTATTTTATTTTTTTTAAAGATTTTATTTATTTATTTGAGAGAGAGAATGAGAGAGACAGCACATGAGAGGGGGGAAGGTCAGAGGGAGAAGCAGACTCCCTGCTGAGCATTGGCGAGACTCAATCCCGGGACTCCAGGATCATGACCTGAGCCGAAGGCAGTCGCTTAACCAACTGAGCCACCCAGGTGCCCCGTTAAGTGTCCTTTTTAGATGGTAAGTCATCTATGTCAGTTTTAAACAGATAAATGATCTATCAATAGGAAGACTCTTAATACTGCCCTAAAGGTAAATACTAAAGAATAATGAACAAACACAGTTAGCTACTGTGAACCAGCTATGCTTATTATTCTGATGCATTAGGAAAGCATGACCCTTAAGACCTGTATCACCAAGTAACCACTAGATTTGAATCCCATGCTCTTATAATTACAGCTTTCCAACTAACCAATACATAAAAACTTCACTTTAGATGGGAGTTCATGTTCTTCAAAGCTTTTGATCCCTCATCTCTAGAATTATATAAATTTATCTAAATTTATACAGATTCTTGATATAACTAATAGCTCAAAAATGCTAAGTAGCAACAAATGACCTTAAAACAATCTATACTTTCACCACTAGGAACAAAGTCCTGGTGGAAACATCAGCATCAGCACTCTTTTTCAAACTCTGTATGCTGGAAAAAGTCCTCAAGGAAAGCAATCTGCTATCTCCTTGCGCTCTTCCTCTGACCAGAGAGTACTTCCATTGGTAAGACTGCAGTCAAAATCCAATACTCGCCAAATGCACATAGCAAACTACTTTGAGACGTAACTATGCCACCCCCCCCACACGAGTACTATAAGTATAGCATTTTAAAAAATAGCATTTGATAAGTAAGGTTATCTAGTTCAAAGTATAAATCACGATCATTTTCCATTTTTTAATTAAGAGGTCATTATTTTCTTCATATCATGGAAAAAATCTGAAGACTTCACTGCTTACTGTTCTGATGTATTATTACTTCTGTAGTTTACAATTTTATTGTGAAGGAGTATATTTTTTTCCCCTCTCCATGACATTACTATCCCTGAAATAAAAATTTCATTAGTATTACTTATCAACTAGGGATGTTCTGTGAATATTTTTAATGTTTTGAAGCTCATGTTACAGAGGGCAGTATCTTTGTCAGACTGTAACACAAAACTACATGAAATACTTGTCTGATTTAGTGGAAATTTCTGGGTTCCTTGCTGGTTCATTCTCTAAATTCATGCAATAATACATGCAAATGTCATGCAATAATACACATAAAACATAAATATAAAAATTAAAATATATGCAAAATACATCAATCAAGTATGAAGTTCTGTAAAAACAAATATAAAATATATGACTCTTACTGTGAAGGAGCCAATGGTCTAATAGGCCAGAAGATACAATAATACAAATCATAAATTCTCACATAAGGTTTCCCATAGGATATACAAACTATCAAATTAATTTATATAACCAGAAGTTTCCTTTTCCTACTGTTTAACGAATTTCATCATACCAGACTCATAAGAATATCTTCCCTAATTCTCTCATTCTTCCCAAACCAAAAATAATCTGTCCTTCCTCTGAGTTACCACAGCCCCTGACCTGTACCTTCTTACCACTTTGTACTTTATACTGCAGTTATTTAAGTACACAGCCTATCTTCCCCAAGTGACACAACATTCCTTGAGAAGATCTATTTCTGATTTATCTTTGTATCCTCTCTGTTTAGTACCAGCAAGAATTAAATTTTTATTGAATGAAGAATTTAGAACTCCTATATAATAACCTGAAAATAGCATCTTAGTTTCAAGGGATTAATGTGGATCTTAAAATTTCCCCATCTACTCTTGGGAAAACTTATTTAGTGAAAACTTACGGTTCCAAACGTGATATTTTCTTTCCCCTCAAAGAAAGGTATATTCTTTTTACCATGTTGTTCTTCCTGAGCTATTCATCCTTGGTTGCAACATAAAAATAAAGTAGACTGGGTTTGGGGGGGTGGGAGGGATGGGGTGGCTGGGTGATAGACATTGGGGAGGGTATGTGCTATGGTGAGCACTGTGAATTGTGCAAGACTGTTGAATCGCAGATCTGTACTTCTGAAACAAATAATGCAATATATGTTAAGGAAAAAAAAAGATAGCAGGAGGGGAAGAATGAAGGGGAGTAAATCGGAGGGGGAGACGAACCATGAGAGACAATGGACTCTGAAAAACAAACTGAGGGTTCTAGAGGGGAGGGGGTGGGGGGATGGGCTAGCCCGGTGATGGGTATTAAAGAGGGCACATTCTGCGTGGAGCACTGGGTGTTATGCACAAACAATGAATCACGGAACACTACATCAAAAACTAATGATGTAATGTATGGTGATTAACATAACAAGAAAAAATTTAAAAAAAAAGTAGACTGGGTAATTTTAACCATAAAAGTGGAGTAACAGCAAATGAGCAAGTGAAATATCTAGAAACATTCAAATGCAACTTACAGAGTAAAGCCCTAAGAAAAAGACTGGCTATACTTAAAAAGTAAGTTATTAGAAATAACTAGGGTTATTAATAAACCCTATTAATAAAAAGGGTTATTAGAAAAAACTAAAGGGGGAATCAATTTCTTTACATGACAATGTTACAATTTTCTTTAAAAACTCATATATAACTAAAAAAATACTCATTTTCTCAAAAATATAAATGTGCAAATTTGAAGAGTTCCTGTTACATGATTTTAAAATATCAAAAAAGTTTGATGATACATTCATCCTATTTTCAATGCTTAAAATTATTTCAGGGAAAAAAAAAACTCACCTGGATTTAAAGGCTAAGACTACCTCAAGTAAAGTTACAAGTACTACAAGAGAAAAAAGGAAGAAGAGCAGGAAAAGATATCCACCTGTAAAGAGCAAGCAGTTCAACTGAAAAGTGGAATGGCCCAACAACCACAAAGACTAAGGTCTCCAGCACACAATTCAAATGCAAACAAAATTACTATGTTTTCCCCCAGGCTATTCCACAGCCTGAAAATAAGTTTTTTAAATCAACATTCTTGACCACTGAACCAAGATTAATCATTACTGGCCCAGTGCATGCAATATGCCAAAAAGCTAAAATACATGACAATTCATGAAAAATAAAATAAACGTTGACCTATTAAAACTCTGAAGTAAAATATGTTTTCTACTTTTTTCTCAAAATTTTAATAGCTAGTTTAGATTAACATTAATTTAAAATCTCTAGTATGAGTATAATTTTAGACAAAGAACAAAATCAAATTATTTCATCATTAGTAGAAGCTTTCTTTTGAAATAAGTGGATGATGGAAATTGTTGAAGTAGTGCTTATTTGTAATTATCAGGAGAATTAGATTTGGCTCCTGAGTCTGAGAAGTGGAAAAAAAAACTGATGGAAAAAAGTACCAAAGCAAACTCAGTTATAAGATTATTATTATCGGGGCGCCTGGGTGGCTCAGTTGGTTAAGCGACTGCCTTCGGCTCAGGTCATGATCCTGGAGTCCCGGGATCAAGTCCCACATCGGGCTCCCTGCTCAGCAGGGAGTCTGCTTCTCCCTCTGACCCTCTCCCGTCTCATGCTCTCTCTCTATCTCATTCTCTCTCTCAAATAAATAAATAAAAAATCTTTAAAAAAAAAATTATCATACTAGTGTGCTAATTCTAAACTAAAATCCACATTCCATGTTATTCCAGACTATTTCCTGATTTAAGAAATAGTATTTTAATTGAAATGTATTTTCTCTTTTTAAAGCATGAGGGTTTTTTGTAAAATGATTTATAGGATTATTTCTCAGCTCACCTAACATATACCTCGATAAACACTTCCAAGTCATTTGGGCAAGACTGTCTTTCACAAACACACTGCCATGAACAAAAACACTTTTGCACTAGTCAAACCTCCTGAACACCTGTGCTCTTTGTCACCTTCTGGCTGCCTTACCACCACCACTGCCCTCATTGCTTCCCTCCCAAGAATATAGAATGTTAGTTTAAAATAATTGTTATTTAATATAGTTGTGTTTTAAACCATCATATGTTTCTTAATGTTAATGTGCTTGTCCACAGAATAGGAAGCTGTTTTTTAATTATGGCAAGCTCTGATATAAACAATAATGCCTTTAAAAAGACAACACTATTTATAAACTACTATGGAATTTCTTACCTACAATTACCTACTCACAAAGTATATTTCCACAGAATGAGACCTCCTTTTGTAACACATAAAGTCAAAATCTTCGAGGACATTTTTTTAGATAAGAAATTTAATAGAAGGTCCATGAATCCCAAGAGATTCCATAGATAAACTTCAGAAAAATTAATTTAGGATCTCTCAAATTAAAAACAAAAAACATTACGTGTATTTTGGGTGAGTCCATAGCTTTCATCAGATTCTCAGAGTGACCTGTGACTCCAAAAGTTTAGGAAGTGATCTAATTAGATTGGGGGTTTTAAGTCTGGTTTCACTGGTACATGCCTATCAGCTGTGAGGTATCTATCACAAGTAACTAATTTTGTGATTAAGTACCCAAGTTTGTGAAATATTTGCTTTTTTGAAATATATAATGGAACAGTCCCAAAGTTACCTTTATATTAACATAACTTTCATTTACTTGCATTTCTTGTATGCCAGAGACAGAAAGAGCCCATAATTCAGAGCACAGCCATGGAAATATGCTGGGCATGTGAATTCCCTATGTTACATGTAATCCAGCAGCAAAAAGCTTGAGAATTGTTGATTTGAACCACCCCCCTCACTTTATAGAAGAACAAATTTAGGCTCAGAGATTAAGCGATTTGTTCAGTCACAGAGGAGTCCTGGAACTTCAATATAATCTTAAACAGTGCTGGGATTAGAATGAATGCCTACACTGGAATTTTCTTAGGCTGGAGAGTGGCTATAAAAAAAAAAAACAATTTTATACCTTGGTATTCAATACAGTTCCATCCTTGGAATACTTCTCTCACTCTTGTACATTCACCTTGGACAACCTCATTTGCCTCCTACAACTTCAACTATCTATCATTTCTTCTAATTCACAAATCTGTATTTCCAGTCCTGCCAAACTTCTTGCTTGTAGCTCCAGATATATATGTCCAGCTGCTCACTTTATATCTCCTACTGTTATGCAAGTTTCTCAACCTTTACACATTAAAAAAAAAAACAAACTCATATTACCCACACATTCTTCAAGGGGGAGGGGGAGGGAAAGGGAAGAGATCTTCAATCCCAGTTTTCTTTCTCTATGCCAAAAACCTAGGAGTTTTTTTTTTTTTTTTAAGATTTATTTATTTATTTTGAGAGAGTGAGAATGAGAGAGAGAGAGAGAGAGAGAGAGCACATGGGGGGGAGGGTCAGAGGGAGAAGCAGACTCCCTGCCAAGCAGGGAGCCCGATGCGGGACTGGATCCAAGGACTCCAGGATCATGACCTGAGCCGAAGGCAGTCACTTAATCGACTGAGCCACCCAGGCGCCCAAACCTAGGAGTTTTTTTAACCAGACTTTTACCTCCCACATCCAGATAGTAACCAATTCCTTCTGATTTTGCTATTTTTCCTCTCCATCCAAAAGTAGAAGTCTCTTCCTCTCCATCCCTAGGACTACTGGTTTATTTTAGGCACTTGTTCGCTCTCTCTCAGGGAATTACTGTAACGATCCTTTTTGCTTTCAACCCTCCATCCCTTCATCTACTTTCAATACTGCTGCCAAAATGAAATTTTTAAAACAAATCTGACCACATCATTCCACTTCCTATAAATCCTTCAGTGGCACCCCATTATTGAAGAATAAAGTCCAAATTCTTTAACATGGTATGTAAATGTCTCCATGATATAATCTTTGCTATAAAACTATTATCTGCTTTATACTACAATGGAAGAATGAGTACTTAAATTTGCGGTTAACTACTAATTATGGATAACCATTTAAAAATTACTGTGCAAGTATACATATATTAACTGGTATATATATTAATTGGTTAAACTGTATATGTGCTGTGTAATCCTGCCAGGGCAATTTGTTCAGTCATGTTTCAGGTAAGCTGGCCCATTAATCACCTCTCAGTCTTGGCAAAAGTTTCACATCATGTAGGAAAAGCTAGTAAGAAAAGAAGGCTTCTGGGACAGTCCATAACAGAATGGCAGGCTTTGATGGGGACAGCGGTAGCATGAGGGAAGAAATGGACAGAAGGAAAAAGAAGAGTCAAACAATTTCCTAGTCTAAAAAAAACCAATGGTAATCAAAATTAGTCTCACACCAACAGTAGCAGCAGCAGCACCTTGGAAACCTGTTAGAAATGCAAAGTATTGGGCCTTACTCCGCACTTGCTGCTTTAGAAAGTGTAGCGTGTGGCCCAGCAATCAATGGTTTAACAAGCCCTCCATGTACTTCCTGGAGCAACTAAAGTCAGGGAACCACTAGCCTAAAGGGATCATGTATGACTGGCAGCAAGAGTGCCAGTCCCATTGCAGGGAGCTGAGACAGCATCACAAGTGAGGTTCCTGTTTAGTCAGCTGGTCTCACCTGGCTTTAAAGCTTCTTATTCCATTTCTGTTGCTGAACTGTTCCTTTCTTGTAGAGAATTATCACTCATCTTTAGACTTCCTCACCAAGTAATATCCTTAGAATAAAGATTGTTCAGATGAGTCTACTCCCTATTACCTGTAACTCCTTTAAAACATGGGATGCTGATAGGGTGGGGTTGGGGATGGAGGTGGAAAGAGAATATCAACCAAGAAGAGTTATTAGCACCAAGGGGGCCCTGAGTAGATGAACTCACCGAAGAAAGGAAACCCTATGGATGAGATAATTACCTTTTGTTCCACAAAAGGGTAAGTGTAAGGATCTCATACTAACATAACACGCAAGGAAAAAAAGTGTTTATTTTATATTTCGGTACAAAAGAACTCCTCCCTTAAATCCATTTGGGGTTTGATGGTCTAGTCATAAAGACTACTTAGCATTAAACATGCCATTTTTAGTTATTCAGGAAATAGCAAGCCAAAGCTAAGAGACATGAGGTCTTCCAAATACAACTGAAAATAAAATATTATCTCATGGTTTGGTTTGGCAGTTAATGGTAAGAGAACTTTTTCCGGTAGGAGACTACATTTATACATTACACGTCCCAAAACCTGAAACATGGCTGGCTAAACTTTTTTAGTTCAACTGAATTTATGCACTGGCTCACAATTAGAAGAGTGAATATATTTAGTATTTTCTATTACTCACAATATGACACAGCTTTCTAAGTTTCCAACCTAGGGATGATTCAAGAACCACATTTAGCTGTAACACTAAAAAAAAAAAAAAAAAGGCATGCTCAAATATCATGTTTAAGGAATTCATGGAAAGCAAAGAAATGCCTAAAATCCTTGATGTATATTCAAGTTAGAGAATATAAATAATAGGCTTTGGTACAGATAAGTAATTTGTTTATCCTCAGAGTGCCACTGTCTTAGTTGATAGTCTTAAAACCTCATTTCACAGAGTTAATTACATGGCAGTATCCTGAGTTATTGAAATCTTTGGTTTTCCTTTCAGTTCAAATGAAAACAGCCTATTGCTACTAAAACATCTCTTTACCAAATAGTTGCACTTAAAACAATTACATTTTATTTTACTCTTGAAAAAATATATACAATTTAAATTAGAAAATAGCTTGTTAGTGAAATTACCTGGCCTATCAAAAGTCCATGTAAATTTTTAAATATAAGGAAAGTCACATTCACAAAAAGCATCAAAATGCCCCCAAAAGATAATACCAATATCAATTTAAAGACCTATCCTATGGAAATGAACATTTCTATGTAAAACTGTCTTATAATACTGGTTTTAAAATGAAACTTATAAACACAAGCCTTATATGCCCCAACCCAAGATATCTGTAACTGTCAAAATGTAATTGTGATTTTTTTTTTTTCTTAAAAAGTAATCACAAAAATTCTGAAATCTGCTAACACATTACTTAAGGGCTTTGTTTTCCCCCAAGTATGTTCTAAGAAACAAGAGTTCCACAGGATATTAATACATTTTATTAGAGTGACTGATTTCCCTGGTCTATGGGACATTTAATTTGAAATACACTGAGGTGTTTTTGTTTTTTTAAAGGTAAACTCAGTAACTGGCAATATTTCTCAGTCTTTGTTATGCTAATATGCATTATGAACCTTTAAGAGAAAGAGTAAAGAAAGTAGTTTTCCAAACATATTTGAAACGATTTTTCCTGGGTAATCTCTTAGAACTACAGAAGACAGTGTGGGAAATGTTACTCTGGGGCATGAGGCTTCTAATATGAAAATGACAATGTATTACACTTATATGGGGTTAATTTTGAGGTTAAAAAGGATCCATGTTAGTTTTTCAGATCTAATCTCCTATGATGTTTGAATTCCTTGTCATTTGTGCCAAGTGGTCTTTGATTCAGCCTATCTACCTGCTCACCTTAAACAGAGTATTAATTTTGAGCTCATTCTATACAGAAACTTGCCTAAAGATATTAAACTTAATTCATCTGCACTTCAGGATCTTTCTTGTTCACAGAGATTAAGAGAGAAGCAAGTTATGAATCCAGGAACTTTTCAAAATAGAAATAAAAAGTATAATATAATGAAGTTACTGTCACTGCTCTTTATTATTTATAAAATGTATGAAGTATTTGCACTATGTTACACAATGTTTGTACTATCTACATTTTAATGTAGCACATGCAAATTTTAAATAGAAAAATTAATTTATTTTTAACTATACTTCAAGAACACGGCTGCTGCTATGAATTCCCCAGAAACGGGCTCATCTGATTAGTACAACTGATCTGCCAGCTGGATGCATCCCAAGTAAATTTCAAACTGGCATTTGGCAAAATATCCCTGTACCCAGCAATTTACACAGAACATAAAGATGCATTCTAGAATTGCCCTGAGAACCAAGCAATTGTATGGTAACATGAATATATTCAACTTACCCTCTTTATGCTAAATTTGCTAGCTGAGCAGTTTAAATGATACTTCAAATTCTGTGCCTCAATTCTGCTTACATTTATTCTGTATTAGTTTGTTGGCATCTAACACTGGATTAGGAAAGACTGCCATCTGGTAGTTATGGCAACGTTTTACTAACTTGGTCGGAAGTTGAAGACCGTGAGCCTCAAAGAAATGCAAACTAGGCTTATTACTATGAATATATCAATATCTTTTTTTAAAAATAGTCATTCAGTAGGGCTTTTCATTTTAGAGAAACACCGTGGGTGCTTGCACGCTCACACATTATATAATCAACCTACAAAGGTCTAGTTTTAAAAGGGGTTAAAGGGATGACTAAATAAGCAATTAGGTCCACACTCCCTTTACCCACAAGGCTGCCACTGTCCCTTTGATAAAGCCTAGGGATGAGAGCCAAATTAGCCCTATTTAAATTGGCAATTTAACTCTAACTTCCCTTAGTCACATGGGGGTACATATTTTTTCCTCTGAAAGAAGTTTCAGGTGAGCAATACTTCAGATGAAGTAAATAACAGTATAAAAACAGTAACAACATGTACAGAGCATATGAGCACACAGTAAAGGTTTTCCAATTCATCATGATCTTTTTATACCATGAAGGAAAGCCAGAGAGGTAGAACGACAATGATTATCTTCTATAATTTCCTAAGGTTACCCAGTTATGGTAATGGTAGAGCAGGGAAAATTTAATCCACACTATCTAGTTAGAAATTTTATTTTCTTCCTACTATATCACAGTTTCTTTCCTGAAATCGTATTTTACAGCTTACATAGCTTTTAGTATTATAAATACGTGTGTGTGTGTGTGTATAAAAAGGCTTTGAATCTGAACTTGTCCAAAACTTCCCTGCAGCCCACCTCATCTAGTTTTACTCCTTGAACTTTTGTTTTTCCTTTGCTCCCCTTATCTTCCCAAAGTCACCAACACTTGCTTGAGCCTGAATTAAAGCAGCAGCGTGTAAATGCAGAATCCAGCCATCCAGCGCACTTACAAACTGTGATTACATCTACTCCAATTTACAGACTAGCGTGCCAACACATGGACTATTTCCCCATGCTCTCATTCTAAATGCAACAATATCAAGGACATAGCCATTAAGAGATAACCTAGGATTATTAAAGACTTATCCAGCTCAATATGCTTATTCTATCCCATTATTTTACTTCAACCCTCTTTGTCTATAAAAAGCCCCTTCCTTATCTGGTCGGTCTTTGAAGTCTCAGATTTGATATTCCTGACATTTAGAGAAGGAGACTCTTCTATCTCTTCCTGAAGACATCTGAAGCATTCTTTGCTGACTGATTTTCAAGATGGGAGAGATGTTCTTTCACACAAGGCTTTTAGATTATTGATCCTGCTCAATAGGCTGTCACTAAGGTGAAGTCTCTTGATTAATGTTTGAGCCACTTGCTAGGTACTAGCAGGGGAAAAGGGTGGCCTGGCCAGAATGGAAGCACTCAAGTTGTTCACCAAGAAAAAAAAGGATCAGCTAACACCATTTGGCAAGAGACCCCTTTAAATACAGCATTCTACTTCATGCTAAAGGACACACATAGTTAATGGAAAACACAACGAGAGCATAATACAGCAAAAGAACAATGGCTCTAGAATCAGACAGACATGGGTTGGAATCTTGATTCTGCTACGTGCTAGCTGACGCAGGGCAAAGTTAAAATGTATCTAAATCTCTTCATTTTAATTAATATCAATTGGAAGAACTGATGTGAGGATTCAAGATTTTATGTAAAGTACCTGGTCCAGTATCTAGTATATGGCAGGTACCCAATAAACAGTAGCAATTAAATAATTGTTTTTAAATCACCTGTCTTCAAGAAGAAGCTAGTCAGGAGTCAGTAATCACTAGAGGTAGTAGGCAGAGTAACTTAAAAAAATATATCTCATAGATTGGGAATTAGAGGATAGGTAGTGGCTGCTTGTAGGCAATAGTTCTCAAAACAGCACTGTAATATAAAGTGGCTCAGCTAAGTCAGCTGGAATACCTATAGCGAAGGCTTTCTGAGGGAGCATTTCCCTGAACCTCTAACAAGCTCCTAACAGTAAGAATACAACATAAATTCTCTTTTTTTAAAAGATTTTTATTTATTTATCAGAGAGAGAGACAGAGACAGAGGCAGGCAGAGGGAGAAGCAGGCTTCCCGCAGAGCAGGGAGCCCGACGCGGGGCTCGATCCCAGGACCCCGGAACCATGACCCGAGCCGAAGGCAGACACGTAACGACAGAGCCACCCAGGCGCCCCTCTCTTAACTTTTTAAAAGTATTTTCCAGTAGAAACATAATGTAAGTCAGAGCTGTTTTTAAATTTTCTAGTAGCCACATTAAAAAAAATAACAGGTGAAATTAATTTTAATATAGTTCATTTAACCTAATATCAAAATATCATTTCAACATAAATATTAAAAATTGACTTATTTTACATTCTTTTTCCTTGTAGTAAATCTTAGAAATTTAGTATATATTTTACACTTAACATCTCAATTAAGTCCAGCTACATTTCAAATGGCCAATAGCCACATGTAGCTAGTAGATACCATATTGAACAGTGGGGCTCTACAATCCTTGCATCAAGCCTGGGCCGCGTCCAAAGAATCTGCCCTAATACTTGTTGCTCTACTATTCTACTAGGGACCCTAAAAGTCTTGTTAGAAGATCTCATTTTTAAAATGTAAACATCAGCTGACATTTCAACAGGGATTATGTGACACAGTTAGCCACCTGGGAAGTAAAGAAGAAGGAAAACTAAAAGGGGGGGGGGGTGCTCCGTGAAGAGAATCTTAAGGAAACCAAAGACATGTTTTGCATAGATCACAGGTTAGCTCAGACCCATGCCACTTAAAATCATCTCATAAATCCTTTCTAGGTTGTCAAACCCCAGATTACTATAATAAGATACCTGTATCAAAAGCTGGCACAGTCAGCTTTGACAAACATATACACAGTATATAACTAGTAACAGCTGTTGGGAGCTGTAAGACATTGGTAGAGGAATGCCAATCACATCAATCAACACCACTTCTTGACTGCCCATTAGTAGAGTGTATTCCAATCAGGTCAGCACCTTTAAAATTCCACAAACCTGAAAGAATTTTTAGTAAATAAGACCTCTGTAAGGGGTCATTAGAACAATGTAAAAGTCTGAACAATTTTTTAAAGCTGATAAATATCCCTTCTTCCTGAGGTATTGTGATAATTCATGCATTTGGACAATTATGCCTTCAGTTAGGTTTGTTTGAAGTTCAACTGTAACTGTAAACAACTTTCAATCAGGTAAGAAAAGTCTGTGTCATATGGTTTGCTTTTTTGCAATTCAAAAAGTACTTTCAAAATATGTAATGTAAAGTGCAACCAGATGCTGTTGGCAAAGAACTGGATTTCCAAATGTGACCGATTTCCAAGAACATTACCACAGATGTGGCCTACACATTGGGTGAGTATAAAGCTTTGAAGAGTTCATATCTAACCTAATCATCTATTTAGAACTCTCCATGCTTTCCCACATTTCAGTGATGGTTCAAATTTTCAAATAGAGTAAATTTCTCAAAAATGCAGAGCAAATCATAAATACATGTATGATTTAAAAACTGCCTCCTCCTAAATAGACTCAAAACACACCATACAGCTGATATATCATAAAAAGCCCCCATTCTATCAAAAAAATACGAATTGATGTTAATACCTGAACAAGAACAATAGATCACTTGCATTATTATATAAAGCTTAGTCAGTGAGTGGCAGTTTTCTTCCATTTAGAAAAGTTTTCCTGGGGTGCCTGGGTGGCTCAGTCCTTAAGCATCTGCCTTCAGCTCAGGTCATGATCCCAGGGTCCTGAAATGGAGCCCCGCATCAGGCTCCTTGCTCAGCGGGAAGCCTGCTTCTCCCTCTTCCACTCCCCCTGCTTGTGTTCCCTCTCTCGCTCTCTGTCAAATAAATAAATAAAATCTTAAAAAAAAAAGTTTTCCTCAGTTCCTGTTACTACAAAAATTTACATCACTAACTTGTTACTCTGTAGACTAGCTTTCAAAGTAGATGCAAAACACATTTGAATTCGAAAACTGCAATAACCCCTGTAGCATTTGTATCATATCTAAGATAAAAAGAAGTATCTTTAATGATTGAGATTTTTCTCTTAAATAGCTGAAATTTAGAAACATGTACAGATGCTATGTTAACTGATTCACAGGATAAGTATACGGAAATAAAATTAAATGGCAAAATTCATTTCTTAGTATTTAAACATGCAGAGGATGAACTATTTCACATCATTACTCTCTGAAACTTTCAGATAAGGGTCCTGAATTAAAATCTCAATTAATCACAAAGCTTAGTGTTTTGGACAAACATTGAACTGTAGTTAATTTAGTAAACTGGCTGGGTTGCTTTAATATATTACCAACATTCATTTTAGGCATTCCTCCTTCCTCTTCCTTTTCTCACAAACAGGGACTTGGGAGTGGTAGATGTAAGTAAGCAACAATCATTTATTCAAAACAAATTTACTGAGCACCTTATCTGTACCAGAACACACATGACATATTTTACATGTCATCTTATTTAATCCTCAAAGCAACCTAAGAGATGGGTATTTTTACCCCATTTCTACATACGAATAAAGAAGGTTCAGAGAAGTATCTTGCTCAAGGCCAGCAGGATTTTAAGTCAGATCTGTCTTATTTGTACTACCTACCCAACGCTAACTCTTCCCTCTCTATTCCAGCTTGCCTCACTTAAGCTCAACCAACTGAACCTGCCCTCTAAAGTTCTCATTCAATAATATTTGCATTTCTTTAGCAGTACTAGTTTTTGGTTATCAATTATAAAGGGGAAAAATGGATAAAACCGAGGACCAAGAATGACTTGTCTCAGAAGTGTTCTATTTTCCATTAAATTATAGAAGAGTATACATAGAGATGGCTACAGTCCCCCAAATAGACTTCTACTGGAAGAATCCTCAACACTAATGTGGGACAAAAGAACGACATTCTAGTGCTATGTTGCCCAATTTGGTAGCCACCAATTACATGTTAATTACTGCATACTTGCAATGCGGCTAGTCTGAATTGAGATGTGCCATAGTGTAAAATACACACAAAATGTACAAAAAAAGAGCAAAATATTTCATTAGCTTTTTATATTGATTACATGTTGACAGTATTTTAAATATATTGAATAAAATAAAATTTTAATAAAGTATAAAAATATATTCCAAAAATTTCATTTTATTCTTTTAATAACGACTTGAAAATTTAAAATTCTATATGTATTTGGGGGAGAGGACAGCAGTATTCTAAGGCCTTCCTATGAGACTTCAAATCAGACTACACAGATAGTTTGTACATAAGGCATCCTCCTGCGCAAACACCACCCCTGAACAGAAGGCCCAAATCCTTACAATTAAACCTCTTCTAAAAAAAGATAGTGAGCTATCAAAAGAAAAACATTCTGAGAAAATTCACGTAATTATTCTGATCAGAAATGGCAAATAAATGTTAATTTTTTTTTAAAGATTTTTATTTATTTACTGAGAGAGAGAGAGAATGGTAGAGAGAGAGCATGAGAGGAAGGAAGGTCAGAGGGAGAAGCAGACTCCCTGCTGAGCAGGGAGCCCGATGTGGGACTCGATCCTGGGACTCCAGGATCATGACCTGAGCCGAAGGCAGTTGCTTAACCAACTGAGCCACCCAGGCACCCAAATAAATATTAATTCTTACAGTAATAAGCCGAATATACGTAGCCTTCTCCCCCATACACACTCTCCAAAATCTTAAAAGCGGTCTTTCCAACCTTTGGTTTCACATATTTTCATGAACATATTTATCTTTATTGCTCAAGAATTGGGCAAGATACTATTAGGGCCTTTATTCCAAATATTGATTCTAAGTGTACTAGACCACAGAAGATCTAAAAGTCAATGTACACTGACTTTAGGACTCACCTAGAAGTTACCACTTCCAATATATCCCTGAAATCCATTTGTATTCTTAATCATTTGATCTTCTTTCATTAGAGGACCCAAGGAATTTCAGGTATTGAAGTTTCTATTAATCAATGTTTTATTCCCTATAGACTAAAATCTCAGGAAGAAGTACCAATAGAAACTTTTTAAAAATCGATCATTAACTTAAATATTACATGGTTTTTATAAAAGAACTGATTTACAAGGTTTTAAATACAAATATTGCCACCATTTACTAACTGAGACAACATGGATGGACCCAGAGGGTATTATGCTAAGTGAAATAAGTCAGACTGAGAAAGTCAAAAACCATTATGATTCCACTAGTAAGTGGAATCTAAAAACAAACAAAAACCCACAAATTTTGTCACCATGAAACAGCTAGTACTCAGTTTAAAATCAACTTATGAAAACACTGAATTCAAAGTTCTCCAATACGTACCCTGACCTTGTACCTCTTCCTATTAAAATCCATTTAAAAATAGATTGAAAGACATCTTATATACTAACAGTGAAATCAAAAGCAATTATATTTTTAGACCCCAGCCATAATAATGAATCCTTTTAGTTCCTCAGAGAATTATTGAAGGTCTTATTTTGAAAAAAATCAGGCTATCTTGCAAATTACTTTCTAAAACTGTCATGAAACCAAATGTTATAGCAAAACATGGGGAAACAAATCTGACAAATTCCAAAGTCCTTGGTATGATGCAACATTGATAAGATGCATTCTTAAATGCTAAAAATCTTGATGAGTTTATCACAAAATTAGATTAAAACACTAACATTTCCGATATGACAGATTTCTTCCTTCACTATGTTGTATATTGGGGTTTATTAGTATTTCAAATCCACTTGTTTAGGACTTAAGTGAGGTTGTTTTGATCTAAGGGTGAATCTGTTTATATTGAGGAATCTGCATTGGGATGTTGTCATCAACATCTGTTGTTGATAAGCACTTCCTAGCTCAACTGTTGACGGGCACTGCTGGGGACTTATGGATAAGATCATATGGAAGAACAGCTATGACGTAATGGACATTTAAACTTTAAATACCAAGAATTTGTGAGGACTTACCAGGAATGTTTGGTGTGGGCAAGGCTACTCTTTGCTGATCTAAATAGCTCTCTGAAGATCTCGAAACACTTATTCCTGCTGTGGCCAGGCTACTATGTGGTCAACAGTGGTGTTAAACCATGCAGCAGTCTCAGGAAGAGAAGGGAGATCTGTCTGGCCTTGGCAAGGTTACTCCTCATAGCCAGTGGTGTGAATCGGGTTATGGTCCATGGAGTAATAACCTTCAGAACCCACTTTGCTGCCAATACTGGTGCCATCACCCACTAGCCACATGCCCCAGAAGTGAGGAACTAAGCCAGCAGCAGATACCCAAGTTTTTGTTTGGAAGGATCGACTGTACCAAGAACCAACTCATAGAAAGATACATTTCAACTAAATTTGGACTCTATATCTTTTGTTCCCCTTTGCCTGGAATAATGTAATTGATCTATCATTGGTTTTGGAGTAGGTTATTTCTTTATTGGCTAATTAAGAGACATTATCCTGTATGCTATTGGCTTGTGAAATATAAATTATAATTCCTGCAGTGAACCTATGTTAAATTATTAGCAAAGATAATCTTAGTCTCTGAGCATAATTTGCCTCAAACAAAACACTGTACCTTATGTAATGGCCCACTCAGTTGAAAATAATGGAAAATTGGGGCCATAAATCCTATAATCTATTTCACTCAAATGACCTAAAACTTTCCCTTTTCTTTGGAGTGTGGAACTGCTTCTCATTTAAATATTTCTTTTCCAAAGAAAAAGTCAAGGCAGCTAAATACATCTAGTTTGAATTTTCAATATAATGTTCCTAAACCTGTCAGAAACATTTACCATGTGCATGACTGGCTTCAGTGGTAAGCATACTAAAACTGGAACAATATACAGAAGATCAGCCTAGTTTTTGTCAAAATAACAAGAAAGTACATGACACATTCCAGAGTTTTTTTTAAATTTCAAAAAACTTTTCCTAATTCAATGAAAAACTTAAAAAACAAAACAAAGACAGGTACCAACTATTTCTTGAAAAGCAGCTTCAAATCACTGAGAGATGGTGAGGTCTCTCATCCTGTCTAAACCCTGCTCTAGGGAAGACCAAGTGAAATTCTGGTGAACTCCCTTACTCCAGAATTGCATGAATGGGTTAAGATTGCTGGTAAAGTCATAAAGTAGAAAAGGCACTGGACTGAGAGTCACAAACACAGTTGTGAGTCCAGATCAGCCACAAGTAACATTATCTTGAACATACCACTTTGCTCAACCAGACCGGTCCTTCATCCATAAAATAAGGTAGGGGTTTTCAAAATCCTATGCATCTAGATTTCATCCCCCACTTTACTCCAAATGCCTCTCCAAACTTTAAAATTTACAGAGAATTCTGGAAAATTTCCAATCATTAATGGAAAGTCTAAATGATTCACACAAAGGCAGAAATTCAGCATCCAAAGAGATTTGCAAACCTGGGGATCTCCTACTTCTATTAGTGGGGAAACTTCCTTTTCATTGGGTCACGAAAGCAGAGGTCAGCTAGCACCACTTTACAGATTTCCACCATAATTATCAAACTCCCTTTCCAACCCACCAACACAGAATTTGCACAGCTGAGGGGTATAATGAGGCTACAGTTCTTCACTTTAAAATATGAAGCAGGGGTGCCTGAGTGGTTCAGTTGATTAAGTTTCCGGATCAGGTCTGATCTCAGGGTCTTGGGATCCCAGGATTGGGCCCTGCGTCTGCTTGGTATTCTTTCTCTCCCTCTGCACACCCACCTCCTCCCCCCCCGCCACCTCACCACGCGCTCTCTCACACGCACTCTCTCAAATTTTTAATATATGAATTAAAGGCTATAGGTTCTGTGCCCCTTGTCTCAACTCCATGGGCTTGAATGCCAATCATAACCTTTGCTGCATGATACAGATTTGTGTAGAGTTTCAAACTACAATCTTGATTAGGTATAAAAATAACAGATTTTATATCAACTGAAACCTTGATCTTAAAACAATTTTTTTGATCTAAGAATATAGGAGGGGGTGGGGAATTATTGTTTAATGGGTACAGAGTTTTAGAGATGGAAGGTGGTGGTAGTTATACAATATTACCACTGAACTACACCTTTAAAAATGGCTAAGATGGTAAATTCTATGTTGGACACCCACAATAAAAAATATTGGCAGACAGCAGACACCCAGGACTCCAAGACGTATCAGTTCTGCCAATGAAGATGAAACTCCTAGATGTTCAAATAGGGAAGCTGGTAAGCTGGAGACAGGATTTTGTCCCTAAAGGCACTTGTTGGAGAGTTTCAGAGAGGTTACTACCAATATTACAAATATGTCAATGTGAAGAAAGGAAGCACTGCTGGGCTTTCTATGGTGCTGGCAGCTTATGTGCTGTTCAACTAGTCTTTCTTTTTATTTAATTTTTTTTAAGATTTTTTATTTATTTGGGAAAGAGAAAATGAGAGACAGAGAGCATGAGAGGGAGTGTCAGAGGGAGAAGCAGACTCCCTGCTGAGCAGGGAGCCGGATGTGGGATTCAATCCCGGGACTTCAGGATCATGACCTGAGCTGAAGGCAGTTGCTTAACCAACTGAGCCACCCAGGCGCCCTCAACTACTGTCTTTCTTACAAGGAATTCAAACAAGCGTGGCTAAGCCAGTTCCACCGAAGAGGGTACAGTGTGGAGGGTGGCCTGGCACCCCTTCTTGAGGAACTAGATAATTGCTGAAGCCTTTCATATCCTAATTGAGAATTAACACCCAATAAAAGATGACTGGTACAAAAATAAATATATTGGACATTTTAAAAAAGAACCCCCCCCAGATATAAGACTATTATTTATAGTATTTGCATAGGAATGACATTATATTAAATTCAAAACAAGAAAAGAAACCAAGTCTAGTAACTGTAAGTTTAGAGTCAGGCAATCCCAAGGCTTAGGAGAAAATCTTATGACTTAGTGGGTGGCCAAAGGCAAGAGTCAATAAAATAACGCCAAGTACCAAAAATAAAAAGTTTTAGAAGAGGTACAGTTACAGCTGGCCTAATGGGGCAGATGCACGATGGTAAAGGCTGACCATTCCTGACCCCTTCTTTGCCCTCCCTCCTAGAGAATGTTTTTCTATGGGAACACTTCTCAAACAGAATTTGCTTTGTTAGCATGTATATTTTCATAAAGTTATCTGTCATTGCCTAGGATGAGACAGGAGTGACAGATGATTACAATTTCCACCTCCCATTCTTCATACCTCTGCTGTAAGTGGAGAGGAAGCTAGAAAAGGACACTCTTAAGAAAAAAAAAAAAAGAATGGATCTGGAAACAACACCTAGAACAGGGCTAGCTTTCTCCAGGTTGTTCTCAGCCTAAGGCTCTATTTCTTATGCAGCAATTCATCCACCAGGTATAGGCAGACAAAGTCTTGATTCAGGAATTTAAAAATAAACAATGAAAAATATCTCTGGAAGAATATACACGAAAGGAGGTAGACCTGAGTGGTTTGGGGGTGGAGTGACAATTTTCTTCTCACTGTATACTCTTTTGTGCCTTTTGCATTTTGTTCCATGTCCTTAAGTTTCCTACTCAAAAATTAATTTCAAATATTTAAAAATGACAATTTTATAAAAATATGCCTCACAATAAGTTTACCTTATAAATCAAGTAAATAAATTCTTGCTTTTAAATAAATCTGTGAGGGCTTTTTACTCTTCTGTCAAACCTGTCATAGTATTTTAGGTCAATGAATTATTTTTAAGAATTGCTTTTGAATAAGCTATTCTAATGCTTTAAAATTTTAAGCATGAAAGTTTTATCTTGTAATATTTTAGAAGTTAGTTCTGTCAAATTTTGTATTTTCTTCCATCCATTTATAAAATAACTATGTCCTACTATAATATCCTCTTTGTTACATGTCTTACTAGAGGGAGCTACAAACCCACAAACAAAAATAGCCAATCATGCCTTCTAATAAATTGGAAACATTAGAGGAGACAAATCTTACGTTCCTGGTTTCATTATGCAAATACGCAAAACCTTACTGGATTGGATCCTTTACTAAATTTACACCAAAAAAAAAAAAAAAGTATTCTGAATGTGCTTGACATTTCTAATTGTTTCTTTACAGGTGCTCACCATATGTTTACTTTGAAGTTCCAAGATAAACCACTAAATATAAGGGGAAACCTCAAGATGGCACAATGTCCTGTAATGATAGCATGCAATACTTAATACTGAAATGCCCTCTATCTTCAATTCTTTATTATTCCACTACACAAAAGTTTAAAATACAAAACACAGCATAGGGAGGGAGTTTCATTTGGAAACAAAGACTATTACACCAAAATGAGGCCTATTCAACCATTTCCAAAGACACAAATGAAAACAAATCCAAAGACTGAATTGGGTAATAACTGACAAGTTATAAAAAATTAAGGAAAATTAAGAAATAGTCGCATTTCTAAAGTCTTTTGGTAAGGAAAAGATACCTTCAAGAATCTGCCTCCTTTCCAGCAGTATAGGTGTATCTCCCCTCTGTCATAAATCAGAGAATTGGAAATGGAGTAAAATACATTTAAATTTCTACCCATGGTGATGGAATGTTCCTTCAACCTCTGCATTATTCAGCAAGTTGTACGTATTTTTGCCTCCAAAAGGTCCCATTCCTCCCCTTCTCATCTCAAAGCCACTGCCTTACTTCATTTGCTTATCTCTAAATGCCTAACTTGTCTCTTTGCCAATACTTCCTCCATGACAACATTCTTCACACCACCAATCTCAGACACAACTGATTATGCCTCTCATCAGCTAAAATAAGTGCCCCGGAATAATATCTAAGTTTCTTAAAATAGTACCCAAGGCCTTCATGATCTAGTGCTCTCAACCTTACTCTCCTGTGTCCTCTTCCACCACATTTATCCTGTAGACTGCCTTTCTATCCTCTTGGTCTATAATTCACTCTCTTCCAACATTTGAGATCCTCTAAAACTCAATTTAAATGTCAGCCTCCTTCATGAACTGTTTCTCTCAGTGGGATAAACATTTCCCTTCTTTTTGCCCCTCTGCACTTCCTTTAAATTGCTGCCTTAGCATAGCTCTCGAGCTAGTGTTGGAATTAGCTACAGAAGTGCCTATCTGCCCACCCTATCTTTCTTGTCTGGTTCATGTGTTCCCTTAAAATGCTGAAAACATGTTAAACCATCCAAGTAATATGGACCTCTGTTCTCTAGAAGCTTTCATTCTAATAAAAGAATATATGAATACATATATTTCTTCATAATAAAATTAGGGGATAAATTTTATGGTATGTGAATTATATCTTAATTAAAAAACAAAAATAAAAGAAAAATAAGAGTAGGAATGGGTACGAAAGTTAAAGATAATCCTTTCATCTACTTCCTCAGAAGGCAACTCTTTGAGAGTAATAACATTTTTAAGAAGTAAATATCATCGTGGGTTGGCTTAAAAAAAAATTATTGGGAATTGAGTTCTCCGTATTTTTAAATTATAGGTATGGAGAAAAAAGCCATCTTTATTGATTTAAGACCCTAATAAACTTATTTATCAACTAGTTTCTGTTCTCTGAGACTCACAGAAATGATCATCTTAGAGCTTTCTTTTGCGTTATCTAGGCCATCTCCATGAAATTAGGTATTTAAAAAAAAATTAAACTCACTTATGACTTGCCAAGGATAGGATCACAAACTACTTCCTGGTTTCTACCTGAATGATCTAAGGATCTTAACTCTGCCACTCTAAGCCAACCAAGCTAAACCAGGTTTAGTGTGTTAAGTCTTGCTTCATCAACTTTTGACTGGGAAAGCAGTTCTATTTTAGAAATAAGGTCCACATAAGTTGTTTTAGTTATTCTTGTGCACATGTGTACACATATACTTTTTTCCTGGTATCTTTTTTAAAAGTTAAGATATAATTCGCGTACCATAAAATTCATTCTTTTAACGGTGCAATTCTGTGGTTTTTAGTATATTCACAATGTTGTGTAACCATCAACCCTATCTAGTTCTAGAACTTTTTCATCATCCCACAGGGAAACCCAGTACCAATTAAGCAGTCACTCCCTACTTCCCCTACCCCTCAGGCCCTGGCAACCACTAATCTGCCTTTCAGGATATGCCTATTCTGTGCATTTCATATAAATGGAACTGAGCAGTATGTGACCTTTCATGTTTGGCTTCTTTCATTTAACATAATGTTTTCAAGGTTCATCCGTGTTGCAGAATGTATCAGTATCTCATTCTTTTCTAGGACTGAATGAATTCCATTGCATGGATATACCACATTTATCCATTAATCACTTGATAGACCTCCAGGCTGTTTCCACTTTTAGGTTATTATGAATAATGCTGCTATGAACATTAGCATACAAGTGTTTTGTGTGAATAGTATGTTTTCACTTCTCCCGAATATATACCTAGGAGAATTACTGGGTCATAACAGTAACTATACATTATTATTTTTAACCATTAAACTGTATTAACTTTTTGAGGAACAGCCAAACTGTTCTATTTTACATTCACACACACATTTCCAAGGGCAGTAACAACAGTTTCACATTTTGATTAAAAGCAAATTGTGCTATGCCTAGAAAAAAGAATTCCTTTGGGACTAAGTGTCTTTAGAAGTTCAAGTAAATTCAAGGTTTTACATGAGAGATTAAATCCCTTCAAAGCATGAAGATGTATAGCAAGACATGAAGCCCTTACTATAGCAAAGTTTATTCTAGTTGTCAAAGGGATTAAGTATGCAAATATTTAAAAGTGAGAGAGGAAAATAATGACAACTCTCAAGTTTACATAGTGGGCAATTACTGTACTTACACTCACAGCAACTTCCTACTCAGTATGTCCAAGTGGATGTCTGACAGACATTTCAGACTTAATAGGTCTCAAGTGGAACTCCTATACCCTTTGCTCCCCAAACTTGTTCCTCCTGCAAACTTTTGCCTAGACACCAAACCTTGGTCTCAAGTTTGATGCACATATACCACACATCCCAAATGGCAAATCCTGTTGTCTCTATCATCCAAATACATCCAGGATCCAATCACACCTAACCACCTCTACCAGATACATCATCTCTCACCAAGATTATTGCACCACTATGGCCGAGTGTCAAAACATAACCAAAATAATCCTTTGAAAACCTATGGCAGATCATGTCCCACTTCTTCAAAGTCATACAATGGCTCCCCAACACCCATCACTCATTCTGTGTCATTCATGCCAGACACTCTTGGGCCTCAGGGATTTTTCCCTCTGCCTGCCATGGATCATGCCATGAAGAAGGTAAGAATGTATGCGATACAAGGGAATCACATACATTCTTACGTTCTTCAAGTCTTTGCTCATGTATCATCTTCTCATTAAGGGCTTCACCTAGCCACTGTATTTAAACTTGCCATACACCCAAATACTCCCTTTATTTTCATTTCCAGCTCTGTATCTCTCCAGAACATTTACACCAATACAACACACGCTTTACTTGTTTGTTTCTATTTACCTACAAGAATATAAACGCCATTAGGGCAGGACAGTTCTTCTGTTTTCTTACTGAATTCCCATAATTTAGAACATGGGCTGGAATATATTAAGCATTCAATAAATATTTGCTAAATGAATGAACAAATAAAATGAAACAAAGTTGGTCAGAAAAGAAGAGCTAAACAGAAGTCAGAAATATTTATAAGGCACATACTAAATATAGTAAAAATGGAATGGTAATGGAAAAACATCATTTTTTGAAAAATATGCCATTATGTTTCCAGTTTGCTTTAGGAAAAATTGCTATCCTTATTTATTTCATTGTTCTCGAAAAGGATCTACCCATTGTCCATTGCCAAGGGCCCTTAGCTTATCTTCAACTAAAACTCTGGGGGTCCTGGGGTAATGTCCTTTTCTCAACTGCCACATATACATAGAGCCAAGGACTTTCATAATCTTGGTCTTCAATTAGACCTGTTCTCAGGATCTTCACACAGTACAGTCATAGGTTTCTTGGCCACTTTCCAAGTTAAACCACTAACTGGGGAGTTTACCTTCCTTGGAAGTAAAATCACAGAATCTTTAAACTGAAATGGATTTTAAGATGATCTGGGATCGAGCCCCGCATCGGGCTCCCTGCTCAGCTGGGATTCCTATATATTAGAAAACTAAGATGAGAAAGAAATAAGTGACTTGCTCAAAATATCTTGAATAGTTACACTAAGTATTTTTCAGAAAGTAATAAGCATTACAAAAATCGAAGAATTCAGACACTTGGAACAAATCCTCTAAATTCCAAAACCAGACATTAACAAAAATTAAGTACAAATGATATTTCATAAGATCAACAAGTCTATCTATACATTAGATTTAAAAGATATAACAGAGCCATCAACAGAATTATACTCTGGTATTTGGCAAAGAAGATGATGGACAAATTCAGGTTTTTAAAAAAGGCACCCCTATTCCCAAAAGGAGGCTTTTCTTGTTGAGTGTTGGGAATGATGAGAATTTCTAAAGTCTTCTTCCAAGTACCAAACTTTCCTAAACATTACTTCAAAGTAACAGTATTAGGATGTTTCATGTGGGGTTCATAAGGAGTGTTATTGAAATCTACATGACAGGGTACCTGGGTGGCTCAGTCAGTTGAGCAACCAACTCTTGGTTTCAGTTCCAGCCTTGATCTCACAGTTTTGAGTTCGGGCCCACACTGGGCTCCATGCCTAAAAAAAAAAAAAAACAAACTACATGCCCTTCACCACCACCCTCTCGTTCCCATTCCCGCAATACTCTAATATACCTTCTAGGGAGGTGTGTCCTTGGCACTATTACTCATAAGAGTATACTTAGCCTTCAAGTGCCTTACAGTGAGAAGAAACTGAACCACGATTATAAACTATCTCCCATCAGGCTAAAGAAAAAAAAGTTATTTTCATGGACAGTAATGTCTTGCCAAAAACTCTTTCCATAGCCTGCACCTAGTGAAATCCTATCCTGCCTTTCAAGGCCCACCCCTTGTCCTCTTTGCTTGAGATTTTTTCTGACCACTCCATCTGTGGGGCTTCTTTCTTGATGAGATGACCTATACCACAGCCTTTGTTATCTATACCTGCCATTCAGCATTCATCACACACTGGCAAGGAGTATCTTTTGTGTTGTCATCTTAGTCGTTGCTGACTTTTTCTGTTTGACTGGAATGTAGAGTCAGAATCCAAGGAGTTATGTAATTGATATTCCTAAAGGGGTTTTCTGGAAGGCAAAACATAATTCTCTTACATATGAAAGGGAAGAGTCAGAGGTCCTTCAAGAGTGATTGGTTTATAACACAAAGCACTCTGAACTGCAATTTTAGAAGCTTTTGGTTACACCAAAACAATGACTTCCAACCTGCTGAAGTAATAAAGATACCTTTTAAGGTCAAAATAGGTTTCAAAAGCTGAAAGCACTCTCAATAGTAGGTATTAAGTATCATTTAATTCAGAGGATATATGCATTCAAAACTAATTAGTACATATATGAGAGGTATAGTACTCATTTGGTCCTCAGAGCACACTTGGTGTGCACAACAAATTGAAGTTCCCCCAAGACCTCAGATTGGCACACGGTTGAATTTTATTGTGCTGTGGATATGGGATATTATTGCCATATTAAGAAGTACTACTACCTAAAAATATTTAGGAGCAGGCAAAATATAGAAAGGCAACTAACACATCCCTATTACCCCAACTGCAACCCCTCCAGAACCCCAGCATAAAACCCTTCTGTAACTCAACCCCTCCTCCCATGAAGTAGCATATTTTAAGCAACATGAAACAATTCGCTGTTTCAATTACAAATTTTCTTGTGATTTTTTATTTTTTAAAGATTTTATTTATTAAATTTATTTATTTTATTTATTTATTACACAGAGAGAGAGAGAGAGAGAGAAGAGCAGGGGAAGCAGCAGAGGGAGAGGGAGAAACAGGCTCTCCACAGAGCAGAGAGCCTGATGCAGGACTCGATCCCATGACCCTGAGATCATGACCTGAGCTGAAGGCAGACGCTTAACCGACTGAGCCAGCCAGGTGCCCCTCTTGTGGTTTTAAACAAATAATATAGCAAAAGGAACAAAGAAATGAATTATTTTAGACAAAACCAAATGGCAAATATTTGAAGGTCTATCTCATATATACTTCCTGATCCTACTGAAATTTCAATCCTATTTACCCATTTCATCACCTTTTTAAAAAACAAACGGGGTGCCTGGGTGGCTCAGTCGGTTAAGCGTCTGCCTTTGGCTCAGGTCATGATCCAGGGTCCTAGGATCGAGCCCCACATCGGGCTCCCTGCTCAGCTGGGAGTCTGCTTCTCCCTCTCCCTTCTCCTGCTGGTGCTCACTTGCTCTCTCTCTCTCCCCCACCCCCTCAAATAAAATCTTTTAAAAAAACAAAGAACTACCAGTATTTTCCAGCAGAGGCATAAATACTATTCTACTCTTGGTTCAAGTCTTTTGTGCAGTCACCAACAAGAATGAGCTTAAATAAATGAGCAGTATAGCACCCCATTTAAAGGAGTTAGCCTTGGGCTCAAACCTTGGCTCTGCCACTTATCAACTGTACATTCTTAGTTACTTAACTAAATTCCAGATAATTTAGGTAAAGTGCTTAATAGGATCCTTGGCAGGTTTTAAGGGCTGAGAAAAATGGTTACTGATTAATTATATCTGATATTTAACAACAAAGATAGTATCATAATTTCAAAGCTTCCTTTCAATTCCTAATGTCAAAGTTCCTTCTTGTCTGGCTTCGACAGGCCTATTCCAGGTATTGTAAACTTCCACTGACCTACATCTGATTCTGTGACCTCCAGTTCTACCCATGACTGCTACCATTGGCAGTCTCTGGAAGTTAGGAAACTCTTGACAAAACAGGAGGCCACTTGAGTAAAGCAGATCAACAACAAAACCCACTTTGAAACAGTGAAATCACTCAAGCAAGAATAACTGCCTTAGAAAGGGAGACAAAGTAAAAGGGCAAGAGAAAAAAAAATACTCAAATACTCTTAAAACCCTTACCTCTAGTTAAATAAATGATTTGTCTGATTTTAGAGCCAAATTTTAATTTAATTTTTTTTAAAGATTTTATTTATTTGAGAGAGAGTGTACGAGAGGGGATAGGGTCAGAGGGAGAAGCAGACTCCACACTGAGCAGGGAACCAGATGTGGGACTCGATCCTGGGACTCCAGGACCATGACCTGAGCCAAAGGTAGTAGCTTAACCGACTGAGCCACCCAGGCGCCCTAGGGACAAATTTTTTTAAACAACGTCATTGTAGTCTACAGAAGCCATCGATACCGGAACCACTAATGAAACATGCCTCATTAAAATAATTTTCTTGGGCGCCTGGGTGGCTCAGTCAGTTAAGCGACTGCCTTTGGCTCAGGTCATGATCCTGGAGTCCCAGGATCGAGTCCCGCATCGGGCTCCCTGCTCAGCAGTAAGTCTACTTCTCCCTCGGACCCTCACCTCTCTCTCTCAAATAAATAAATAAAATCTTTAAATAAAAATAATAATTTTCTTTACCACTTTTGATTTAATAATGATTTCACCATTGCTAGATTATTTAATATAAAGTCTCAACAACTTCTTGAAATTTCTCCTTTCCCATGCAATCCAAAAAGTGGTGAATTAGTTCTTTATCATGTGTTTAGGCCTCCTGTGGAAAGTGTAATTAAAATTAAGCAAGCAACAATTCTACTTGGTACTAAAATCTTGTCAAATTCTTCAGTGAAGTGAGGTCTGGTTTCTTCAGTAGCCAGCTGAGAGTTCTGTAAGAAAAACGTGGGGCTGCTCAACTTGATGCTGGCCATTCAGTAGATGGCACTCTTCCCTTTGAGCCCAAATTAAACAAGCTCCAAAAAGCACGTTCCGTGACAGTCAGGTGGGATACAAAACAGGGTTTCTCTCTTCAAAGCACTTTAACTGATAGTCACAATCCCTCCAGAAATGTATCCATCAAAAGCTGATGGTCCAACCAGACACTTTTAAAGAGCCCAGCAAAATTCAGATTATAAAAACATCAAACAATATAAAATCACCTGAGTGATTATCAAGTAATCAGCTTTTCAGAGCCTTCACTATGTCAAGCAGATACACTGTTCTTATTCAGGTATAAAACGTTCCTTTCCAATTCATTCTGCTCTAGACAGTCTTTCAGTGGCTAGTGACCAAATCATTGTCTATCTAGTATTTCATTAGAATATTTATTTAATGATAATAGTTTAGAGAACTAGGATTTTTTTGTCATCAACATTCACTAAGACAAAAGATGTGTTTCTTTCATATTACTTTCAACATTTTTCGGTTAAAAATAATTTTTGATACCCACTTAAAAAGAAACATCCTAACACAAAATTACTGTAGATTTAGTTTTGCAAAAAAGTGCTTAAATATGGGTTTCTGATTCATTAACAATATGTATTTTAATTTTAATGCATAATGGCTCCCAGCTATTACATGATAAGGTTTCTCACACTTCTGTTTCAGAGATCTTTTTTTAAAATTTAAAAAACAGTTGTGGAGAGCGATGGAAGGAAATTCCTTTTAGTGAACTTTCTAGCTAAAAGGCCAAACTTTTCAGCAATCAGATAGGAATCACCTTGAAAATTCCACCTTTCTCTAGAAGAGATAAAACAGTTCTGGTGATAAAAGTCATAGGAGGAAGGCAAGGTGGAAAGAACATGGTTTTAAAGTTAAAGAAAAAAAGTTGGGAGTGGGGACAAGGAATAAAACCAATATATCAACTTCACTGCCAATCTCTTTCCCCTTTCCACTATCTGTGCCGCTCGTCCTATGCGCTTAAGCTCATTCACAACTCCACTTGAGCTGTGACCATCACCATTCCCCAACTTCTTCCTTAGACGTTAAGAAAGCCTGCCCTTAGAATCTTTTCATGTACTAGTAAGACAAATGAGATGAGAAATGACACTGCAGCTAACAGTTGCTGGCTCTAATTTCTGAAGGATTAAAAACAGAGCGTTCTTAAGGAGTCCCTGGGAAGGACTTGATCCCCAAATATGCATCTTCAGACATATCAAGAAAGCCTAATTATCTTCTCCATGAGGATACGGAGTAAACCCAATTTTTTTTTTTTTTTTGGTATGGCATTTAGTCATTCCAGCAGATCAAAAGATGACAGGATGAGAATATTGTATGGAAAAAGGAAATGCTGTCCTTGCACAGGATAACTGAGCTATTGTGGAAGAACGTCACAGAAACACCGCTGATAGTGACAAATTAAAGTCATACACCAAGTCCCAAGATACTGAAAAATTCAGCACTTCTCCAACCTGATTGCTTTCTACATTGTTGGAATTCCAGCTCCCCCAGCAGGCAACCAACAACAGCCTGGGAGCGGAATTAAACAGTCTCCTGAACTCAGGAGTCCTTTCCTCTTCCAAAGAGGTAAGGGGATGGGGGAGTAAAAAAAAATTACAGGAATAAATTTAAAGGAGTATGATAGGTAGTAAAAAGAATAAAGTGACAATTTCATGTATGCCACTTGGAGTTAGATTTCCATCTTGCTTAATCAATTGCTTGCCTTAATGTCTACTTGCCTTGGGAACATTAAAATTAAAAGTTTTATTAATATATACAGTGTACCTCTTGAGACACTGGTTTTAAGAACATTATGTCATTTGCCCTTAGGCTTCCAAAAAGTGTTTTAACCCCTGGCTGGCTAGTTGTGAGAAATTTTTATCCTATGGAAATCATTATGTCTGTGTACTGCAGAAAAAGTGAGTTTCATCACCCAGGTTCAAACTGTAGTCTTGTTTGAGGAAGTAGCAATCTTAAATGCTAGTTAATGTACTGCCTATACACCAATATCCTGAGGCCCAGTTTTGGACAATTTGAAACAAAGAGGTTTCAAAGTTCATCTTATACCAGCGAGGTCTTACCATTTCCAATTAAGCTTTAACGCCAATTTTTTTTTTTTTAAAGATTTTATTATTTATTTGACAGAGAGAGACACAGCCAGAGAGGGAACACAAGCAAGGGGAGTGGGAGAGGGAGAGGGAGAAGCAGGCTTCCCGCCGAGCAGGGAGCCCGATGCGGGGCTCGATCTCAGGACCCTGGGATCATGACCGGAGCTGAAGGCAGACGCTTAACGACTGAGCCACCCAGGCGCCCCATCGCCAACTTTTAAAAACAAATAAATGTAAGGTACATGGTGGCAAGGCAGATCAGTCTGACATCAGATTAAAGTTCAATTTAGATCTAGACTCATGATAAAGCTGTAACTGTACATCAAAGCCTATACAATAACAGTTCAGCTTTGGCATAGTTAGAAACCAGTCTATACTATCTTCCTAACAAGGAAATTTATAAGAACAATAAGCCTTTAAATATAAAAGATGGGTTTCATTCATTTTATACCTTTCAGTGATCATGGTACTATTTTTTGGGTTATACTAGATAACACTGAAAGCCACATTCAATCTTTAAGGTTTCTAGGATACTCCTCATTAAATTGCTCCTTCAGTGTAGTAATACCCTAGAAACCTGAAAGAGATTATTAATGCAGCTTTTCAAAGATATCCAACAAAAATTAGTTTAAGGAAACAAGAGACTCTGATTCTCATTATTTGTACTATCAGCTAAGGTTCTACAGTGAATTAAACAGTACCATCTTAACATTCAAATACACGTTCAACTGTGCAATTAACTTAATTTTGAATTGCATTTTGAAGCTTGTCCAAATATAAAAGATCAACATTATTAAAATGCACATGAAATAGTGCCCACAAACCTTTTTTTCTGCAACAATTAAAATTAACATAATTTTCAGTTAAAATTGTTCAATGCATACTGTTGATACTCTATTTATTGCATGAATGCCAGGTGAATAATTTTTAACTTTACATGAAAGGAAGAGTATCCCCCAAGTAGGATTATTACATACATGTGTGTTCATAACCAGCTACTGCTAGAAGGAAAAAATTAAATTCATCTAGTTATTATATAAATGGGATATATAAGAGTTAACAGACATGTTTTCTTTCAAGCCTCAATGAAAGACTTCTAACCAGTATGATATAAAGGATTCTGAATATATACAACCCATTACAGTAAAAATCTGAGATTGTCCTGGCTCTTGGCCAAGAGAGCTTAGTCACTTGCAGAACCCGAAAGACCTCATAATAATCTCATCTATAAAATATACTGGAATGGATCCCAAGATCAAATGATAAACCATTAACACAAAAGACATGAAAGTATCAGGGCACTCATTTTGAACCTCAATGACCTAACACAGTCTACAACTCCTTAATGAATTTTTTTTTTTAAAGATTTTATTTATTTATTTGACAGAGAGAGAGACAGCGAGAGCAGGAACACAAGCAGGGGGAGTGGGAGAGGGAGAAGCAGGCTTCCTGCGGAGCAAGGAGCCCGATGTGGGACTCGATCCCAGGACCCTGAGATCATGACCTGAGCCGAAGGCAGACGCTTAACGACTGAGCCACCCAGGCACCCCTTAATGAATTTTAAATAAGGTGTCCATGTTTAAAAAAGAATAGCACTCTGATTAGACATTTAAATTTTTTTCTATTCAAATTCTACATATTTAGCATTTCCAAAGGATTTGGAAACAGCACTGAATATTAATTCTAGCCAAAAAATTTAGTATTTATGTGAGAAACAGATTAGTAACCTGTGTCTTCAATACAGCTTGGGCTTTCTTAGTTCAACACATGCCTGTTTTTAAACATTTTTTCCTAACATTATATTTCACTAAACTGTCAACAAAAGGACGTTTCAGTTCTCTACAATAATTCTAAACATTACTGAAACGAGCTCCTAATTTACGTTATAATTTATTTGCTTGACCTATCAACTACACTGGTGAAGCAGCAACACACAATTCCATCCAAGAGGAATGTGAGTGACAAAGTATAAGCCATAGTTATATCTTAAGGCTAATTTTCAGAAGCAACTCAGACGGAATTTAGAACAAATTTAAGTGACAATCCATCTTAGATATGATGTTGATAATCAGAAAATCAGCCTGATTTAGTGCAAAACCAGAATCTCTCCAAGGAAAACTAGTGCCTGCTGGGCCTCGTGAGTCCCAGCACATCTGGCAATCTTTAAAAAAAAAAAAAAAAAAACCTTTAATATCTTTAGTAATTAAAAAGATAACATACTCTAGCCCAAATACAGTATCCTAGCTAAACTTAATCAAAAGAGAATCCTCTTCCAAAATCCAAAAGGTGACTCTACTTAATGCAGATTAATCACCACCCTTCATATTTAAACAGTCTGTTGGTGGTATTAATACAGGAGGGTGTGGCTAAACAAGACCAAGGCATACCTGTAGTTTTGGGAATACTTCAAAGACCTTTCACTGATTTGTAACTACTACTGCAAGTATAATAGCAGGGCCTACTAGTTACATGGGCTCACTCTAGAGTCAGACTCTGGGTTCAGAACCAGCCTGTGGCACCTAGAGCCTATACTCCTTGGGCAAAAACCTAGGTGTCTGTTTAGTCGTTGGCGTGTCATGAGGAATAAGTAAATTAAATCATATAAAACTCTGTCTGGCACAGAGGTAGAGGAAATAAATATTGGTTATTACAAATATTTGCTTAGTCTTCACTTGCTATGTAGTGTGATATAACCACCTTCTGAAAAGACTCATTTTATATACTAGTGATGATAAAGTCATGAAACACTTACTGAGTACCAGACCATATTGTAAACACTTTACATAAAACAACTCAGTTAATATTATGACATTATCATTCCCGAACATTATACAAACTCAATTTGTTCAGATATGGGTTTCTATGCTTTTATAGGATTTCCTCCCTCAGTAGAAATGCTTCTTATACCCTGAGGACATGTGTAAGTGCTGCCCAGTACTGCTAACCAACTGCTTTGCCACAGAACAGATTAAACAGCTAAACAACCTGTACAGGCTTAGGTGTAACAAAAACAGACATATTACACCTACTTCAGGAAGCCTCACAACTGCAGAAGTTGAGCCCCACCTTGAGTCCAGATTTAAGGATTGTGTGTAGGAGCTGATGCTATGTCGTCTTAGTCTCAAAAGACATTCTGGTTTTACAAGACCAAATCCACACTTTAAACATCACTGAGTGGAACACACATTCTTCCCAGTATAGCATTATTGAAAAAAGGGGTTAGAAATAGAAAAGTGTACAGTTTTTTCACTTTTAGAATGTAAAACATTTTTGAAAACACAATTCTTCTATCATGCAAAATAAATATTTCCCAGGTGTCTTATGATCACCTGTCATGTCAAATGTTTACCAACAAACCTCCTGTTATCATACATGTAAAAATCTACATTGAATGCCCCATAACCAATTATCTCTTAATTTACATTTAAATTGAGATAAATTATGTTTAACATTCAAAATTGATAGGCCACTTTTTTTTTTCTTTAAAAACAACTATTACCAACATGCCAGCACCTGAGGTCAACTTTTAAGAGTGAACTCTTTGGATGGGGCGCCTGGGTGGCTTAGTCGGTTAATCGTCTGCCTTCAGCTCAGGTCATGATCCCAGAATGCTGGGATCGAGTCCCGCATCAGGCTCCCAGTTCAGTGGCGAGTCTGCTTCTTCCTCTCTCCCTCTCCCACTGCCTCCCCCATCCCCCACTTATGCTCGCTCTCTCACTTGCTTTCTCTCAAATAAATAAAATCTTTAAAAAAAGAGAGAACTCTTTAAAAAGATGAAGAATTAAATGTAGCAAAAGCGGCCATATTTTTCTGGCCCTCCCTCTGCAAAATTAATCTGCTCAATTTAAGCAAAGGAAAACGAGTTAGAGGGCAATTACAGTGCAATCAAGATTTGGATACAAAAAACTTTACACATATGCTCCAAAAGTAACGCTATAAATGAGTTGGTACCATACCTTAATTACACAAATTTTTTAATAGTCAAGCTCTTAACGACGGGTTATTCTCTTTAACAACACTCTAGAATTCTTCTGAAGCCCAAATTAGGAATATACTAAGCATGATGTAGAGGCACTTCATTCCAAGAAAAGCAACCATTTCATACTGCTAAATGTGAAATATTGTATAATTTAACAAACATGCACACACGTTTATGTAGCTGGTTCCAACCCCCAGAATCTTACCAACTCCTTCACCACAGTTGCATATAATCCCGACTCAAAACCTCCTGGTTGAGTTAAATTCCATTTCTCTCCTTACCACTATACTGGTCAATTGCAACAGCACACGTGCCAAAGAAATTAGTGGTTTTACTACGCTCCCATTTTGAGCGGGCACCTACTTGCAATTAAATCTCTGCAACAAAAAAGTTCACCTGAGGCCATTCTTGCCAATTTAATAGAGGCCTAGCTTATTCTACCTGTCTCTGTGGTCTTGCCTCAGCTATAATAGCATACCTCCAAAGAGGCTGGACGTGCCCCAAACACCAGCAAAGTGGACCCGCTGCCAACTCGGCTTGTCACCCCAGGCAGGAAGCACAACCTTAACGTGTAAGCGTTTGTAGGGGTGTGTGCGCGCGCTAGGAGGATGGGGACGCGGATTACAGGAACGCTTTCAACTAGTAACAGAACTTCTTTAAACGAGGAAAACAAAACAAACCAACATTCTTTCCCTTACCTCCACCTTTTCCAAGTGCGGCAACCTCGGGGGCACACCTTCAGAGCTTAAGGTCCCCAGGTCACCAACGCTTCAACTAGCTCTCGATTTTCAGAACTCCCTACGGTACTCTCGAGGGAAACCAGAGGACGCCCAAGAGTCGGGCCCACCCCGCGGCGCCCAGAGGCCCTCCCTCCCCCGCACGTCCACTCCCCTCGGACTAGCCCAGGGCTCCCATTCCGGCCCCCCGGGAAGAGAGAGGTTCACCTGAGGCCGCAGGGACAGCCAATAGGAAGTCCCCTCGGCCCCGGCGCTCCCCGCCCCCGCGCGACCCCCTGGAAGGGTCCCGCCGTGCAGCCCGCGCGGGCGCCAGCCATCCCCGCTGGGAGGAGGGGCCCAACGACGGCGCCTTCTCTCCCCTCAGGATTACCTCGCAGCTCGCCTCCCGCAGCGGGCTTTGTGCTTCCCCTCCTCCTTCTCCGAGGCCGCCGAAGCTGCAGCGGCTGCTCGATCCGCCGCGGCCGCCTCTTAAGCGCCGCACGGCTCCACAGGGGAGGACACAGGGGGAGGGGGGCGTGAGGAGGGAGGGACCTGGGCGCCGAGCCCTCTATAGCAGGAAGCGGCGACACCTGGGTCGCGATGCCTCTAGCTCTCGCTCACTGCTTTTAAATAAAATAATTTAAACCCCCTTCCTTCCCCTCCCGCCCCTCGCCCTGGCGACCGTTACCAGCGGGCGGCTCGCGCTCTGGCGGGACTGGCCGAGCGCCCCCGGAGCGTCCTCTGGCGCCGCCCCCTAAGCCCCGCCCTTAGGCCCCCAAGCGCCTCTGGCTCCGCCCCTAGAGGCCGGCCCCTCGCAGCCCCCGAACGCCCCCTGGTCCCGCCCTTTGCCCCCCCATCTCGAGCGACCTGACCCCGCCCCTCGGAATCACAGGACGTTCTGGGCCCCGCCTCTTCAAGGCCCTGCCTCTTCAAAGCCCCGCCCCTCGCGGCCCCTCGCGCCCCTCGCGAGCCTTGGCTCCACCCGCTGAGGCCCTCTCCCCGCCCGCGAGCACCACATCTGTGTAGCCGCGACCGCAGGGACCTACCGGCCGGCCGGGCCTCTGGGAGGGCCTGGCGCTCGGCAGCTCCCTGGCACCTCCTCAGCGTCCTCCTCCCGCTATGCAGTTCCGATCCGTGGCGTCCCCTGAGGGTCGGAGGGGGAAATAACCCCGACGGAAACCCGACTACCAGGGGGAGGAGGAGGAATCCGCAGAAATGTCGCCCGCCCTAACCTGAGCGAGCCTTCCCCGTCCCGAGGCTGAGCCGCAGCTTTCAGTCAACCTCTGCCGCCTGCTCTGGCAGCTGGGTCTTCAGGGGGAGGCCACGGCTAAGGTTCAATCTCCGCACGGCCCCCATAGGAGGGGCCTAGATTTTCTTCTCAGCATACTTGCCTATTGGGCGCTTCCTCCCCCTACTCACCTCCACAGAGGGGCAGGGCAGGGGCTCTTTCAATCCTGCTCCACTTAGACCGGTGGAGGGTCTTCACCCCTACTTTGGCCCCTGGCCTTGTAACCTTATGAGAGATGGCTTCTTGGAGGGGAAAAGTCGAGGGAGACCGCGCCAGCTTTCAAAATGAATTTGGGGCTGGGTAAACTTTGCAACGTGCAATAGCAGGGATGTGGATCTATCCACAGGTGACACTGGGGCCCCCCATCCCCCGTCGCCCAGACACATTTCTCACCCCAACCTGTTCTTGAAACAGACCTCCCAGCAATGCACACCTTTCTCAGCCACCCACGAATTGCACATCCCTCCCGCACACGTGTCCTCCACAGGCACGAATCCACTCGCAAGCACACCCCTCCAAGCGCCATTCTGGTTATTCATGGTCCCTTGAGTCAACCCCACCCTACCAAACAGAACAAACTTCATTCCCCACCCTTGTCTCCCTTCGTTTCCAAGGCACTGGCGACAGTCCACTTCATTTCCTTCCTCCTCTGCAGACTCTTCTCTTCCCCCTCAAATACTTCATGCCATCCCCCTCATCTTCATCCCCTCCCTCTTCCCTAAAAATGTGCTAATTAAAATGTAGTTTCCTCTTCCCACATATGAAGTGTGGAAAATGAATCTTGTGTTGGCACAAACTGTGATTCATTTATCCTCCTTTTCTCTCTCCACTGGACTAAGGCTGTAGAAATTTCAGTCTACCACCATCTCCCATCTGCTCAAAATCTAACCATGCCTTATGATTTTTAAATACCCCTAAAGGATCAAGGGAAGGCTTCCTGGCTTTGAGGAGAAAATATTTAGAAAATGCTCAGCCTGTCATTTTATTTGGTGTTTAAAAATATCTGCAGTATTTGAGAGAGATATTGGGAGTGGCTGGATTTTTTTTTGCATTTATAAAGCAAAAAATGAAAAGCTTTTGCATGCATCAAGGTTAGCCTTTCTATGAATAGCAAAAAAAAAAAGTATGTTAAGAGCACTTATCAGACAATAGTCTCCACTATATAGAGCATTTGCCAGTCACAAATCTAAACAACCCCCCCCCAAAGGAAGACAAATTAACATAATCCATTTTAAGCATGTCTGATGAGCAATCTTTTCCATGATCATTCCCTTTCCCACAGTTTCTGGACAAAATGGATAAAAGATCGGCTTACCCGCAGAAGATGCAAGGCTTGCTTGTGTCCAGGGTAGTAGACGTGGTGTGTGTCTTCTGTAGGTGTGGGTTCTGCAGTGAACCACTGCAGCCTCAGACCCGTGGCGGCGGCGGCGGCGGCGGCGGCGGCGGCGGCGGCGGCTACAGCAGCCGCAGCAGCTTCTCCCAATGCTGAGTAGTAAAGTGTGTGACTTAGTAGAGACTCCCCAGTTACCATTAGGCGCTTGCTTATAAAAAAAAAAAGGAGGCGGAATCTTTCTTAAAGGAATGGGCTTTGTTTCTCCTCTCTACTATTGCTTCATAAGAAGCAGAAGCGGGGACTTTTGGGGACTGAGTAAAGCAGTACAGCTGTGGGAGGTCAAGGTTAAAATTAACTGGATGATCGAGGGACTGATTTAGTGTGAATCAATGAAATGCTGGAAGCTCACTAGTTTTAAAAATATTTTAAAGAGCCCTGCTAACTTCAAACATTGGGGTCCATGGCAAAAACAAACCGGTGTGCCTGGAAATCAGTTAGTATTTTGTGCTAATATGTAATTTCCAATCACTGCACTAAAATGATAACCAAATAAAAGAAGGTTATTAGCATTTAATACAAGAATTCGAAAAGAATAACAAAGTTCATTCATGTGACAGGGAGCAATGAAGTCAAGCCTTCTAACCCTTATAAGCATACCTGGAATTTCAGTGGATGTTGGTATTAGAAAATATATTATTGACAGATTTCAGTGTGTATTCATGTTTTAAAAATCACTTTGTTATTTATAGAAAAACAAAAAATATCTAAGATAATTCTAAACATAATAGCAGAGCGCTATTCTATTTCAGTGGCAATTCAAAAATCAGCAAAATTAAGAAAATAAGTAGATTAACTTACTTTAAGTACATGTGAATCTACTATTTAGACTATTGAAGTGTAATGTGCCCATACAGGAGAAACTTGATATTCTGCATTATAACTTTAAATTTTATTCAATAATTAATAATCCTTGGTTTAAACAGTGAATGAACAGCTGTGATTATTTTCTTCATAGGTAAATGTAGAGTTGTGGCCTCAAAATATGAATAGAGAAAAATATACAAAATGTTTTGCAATTGATTTTCTTTGCAGGGCCTTTGTTAACTACAGGTGTGATATTGAGCTAATATGTAACCTTATTTGGTCTTTAGTTCCCTGTTTTGTAAAATAATGATGTTGGGTTGAAATTTTCCTTTAACATTCCAAAATAGTATGATTTTATGATATTTATTTGCTTATGTTTTTGTTAATGCAAGTATGTCTCATTCTAGATTACTTTTCATGAAAACTTGGATTAAAAATAAATCTTTATTTTAAATGTATAACCAGAGTTTGTTATTTACTGCCATTTGGGGAATTATTTTGCAGATCAAATAATCATTTTTATAAATGAATAAACTTAATTTTATCTGACTTAAGATTTTACAGGTAACTATGACCAGTTTTCCTGAAGCAGGACCCTACTATATTGCTAAGAGTATCGACTTAGTGGAGTACATAATGTTTAATAATAATGAAAGCATTTAAAAACTGAGCATTGCTGGATGGTAGAGTTGGAACAAAGTTTAGAGCTCACTGACTCCAATCCTGTGATTTTATAAATGGAAAGGATGGAAACCCAGAGAAGCAAATGGGGACAGAGTTAAGGACAGAACTGGGTTTTACTCTGACTCTCCACTCTTCATACACACACACAAGGCAAATAAACAACACGTATGAACATACATACAGTTTCATATACCCACACTGGGAGCTGAGCAGGACCTATCACAACAAAAAACGATAGTTTCACTCAGTGACACTATTTTTGTACCCGTAGTATAAACTAAAGAATATCAAACAAGTACTTAACAGCGTGTGCAAACATTAGCACAAATTTTGCCTTTGGGTTTACACTAGAAAATGAAGAAATTTTTCCAGGAAAATGTTGTGGGTTTTTTTGTTGTTGTTTTGGTTTTTTTAAGTGACTTCCAAGGAAACACTCATTGACAAACTCTTGCTTATATTCCACCCAAATGACAGGGACTTCAACTCTGTTGGTTGTTTCCTTGGGCCCATTGGTGCTCTGTTCCCTTTTGTCTACATCCTTAAACATGCCTGCCAAGAGGAAAAGTTTAAGAGCCAGGCGAGGAAAGTATCATAGACTTTAATTCTGGCCTTCAGAGATGCTTTTTGGAAGTTACTTTTTGTGCTATTAGATAGTAACATTTTCCCTTTGATACTGATCTGGTGTTCCTGGTAAAGAACCTGGCACTGACCTGAGCCCCCTCTCCCTAGTTTCAAGGGGGCATTACAGTTAAAGTCTGTGTTACATTAGATGACATAGCAAACTTGGTGTTTTGTGTATCTGGCAGGACAATTTATCACCTTGATTTAAAAAAAGCACGCTTCCTACAGGGAGAGAATCAAAGGAAATTAGTTGCCCAATTTCTTCATCTGGTTTTGTTTATCTTGCTTTTCTGTAAGGAAGGCATTTCATTTACCAGGTGGTAATAGACAATGAATAAAATGGCAATTACCTGTATAATTCAACCCCTCCTAATTAAATGCATTTCTTTGTATCTTCCTAAAAGTGCTGAGTACAGTCTCTTATATAAAGGCACTTAATAGATACTTTAAAAAAATGAATACACGAATTAATGAATGAATAGCCCCCAAAATATCCAGAAACTGATTACAAAGTGTTTTTGTTTGTTTGCAATTTGCTTTGTCTAAAACAACTGACTCTATTCTCTACCTCCCTTTTCTAACACAGTCATGATCTAAGAGAAACAATCTTCTTTCTGTAGAGCTCTTTAGGCATGCCTGATTTGTATTCTCCAATTATATTGTAGCCACAAATCTCCACATGAACTCTGGGTAGATCCAGCAGTAGCCGAGACACTTTCTGCCAAGAAAACACAGGCTTAAGTTTCAAAATTCCAGTGCTGTAGTTCTGGTTGTGACACCAACTGGTTATGTGACCTCAAACAAGTTTCTTGACATGCTTGTGCCTCAGTTTAGCCATCTTTCAGGCGGTGGATTATAATACCTGCTGTACCTACTTCATAGGGTGGTTGTGAAGTTCAAATGAAATAATAAATGGAAAAGTGCTTTGAAGTTTTCAAAGGACTATGTAAATATAAGGTATTATTATAGGCAGATGTATTTAAAAGCAATTATCTAGTTCAAGGGACTTTACCCTAAACAACTTGTTTTACTACTTATTGTTTCAGAAAGCAAATAGGTTCATCTCTGTGTGTGTGTGTGTGTGTGTGTGTGTGTGTTTTCACAATGCTCATATGCACCCTGCTGCTTCCAATTTAACAACTTCTCAGCTTTGAGGCTTTTTTTCCTGGACTGGGGAATACGCATATGCAGTTGAACATGAAGAGCTAAGAATTTATATAGCTTTCCCCATCCCTTTGCCAAAACTTACCTTTTTGAAAAAGTTCTCAGGCAGAAAAGTAAACTCAGTGATGCACAACAGCCTTGTCATACTACGTACTGTCCTGTACTTAATTGGTAGGGCTAGATGAGCCATTCATTTGAAACTTCGCCATGCTATATACATTTTGATCCCCTTTTATGCCATGCCTGTCTGGAAAGTACTTGGGGAACAGAGTAGGGAGGACTGACATGAAACTCATGCTAATGAGTTCTTCATTCCCTGAGGAGACATAATCAGGATGATACTCAAATATTCATCAACATATTTTATTAGTACTATGTGACCTATATGGTTTCTTTTAAGGAAATTATTTCAACTAAATACCTGACAGATCCTTGTAAAACTGTTTAAGTGATCAGGCCTGATAAATTTCTGTAACATTAACGAAATATCACCCTCAGTGGTCTCCTTTTTTTAAAAAAGGTATTTATCCTCATTCATTCATTTTCCATTTGGTGAAACTTTTAAAATCACCATAGCTAAATAAATAACTGCCAATAAACAAACAACTACTACAAATAAGATACTCTGAATGAGAAGCCCATTCACAGGTAGGACGTAAAAACTCATACAAAATGAGTTTCTGTGAAGAGAAACTATAAAATGAATACAAAGTATGCAATTGGTGCATGAAACCTAAAGTATATCAGTTTATCTTTACATTTCATCACATGGTCATAGGCCTTAAGATTTCAGGGGCTAATCTTTAATATATATGTCCTAATGACCTGATTTTAAATCCTGTTTTAATCCTGACGGCACTATTTCTAGAATGTGATCAGTAACCACTTGGAACAGAAATACCTGGGGGTATTTCCTAAAATACTGATTGTTGGGCCCTATCCTTGAATTAGAATCTTTTAGGGTTAGCCTTGGATTGAGGGTTTTTTAAAGCAGCCCAAGTGATTCTCATGTACCAAAATTTGGGCAGTGCTATCCTATAGGAAAAATGCAATGTATGTAGAATCTCAGAGTCACAATGAATGAAATGTAGGTGGGTCCTTTTTCATTATGTGAGAGGCATTCAGAGGAGGACTAACCCTGGCTGCACCATTTCTATGGCATAAGTTGGTTAAGATACTAACCTTTCTGAGTCCTAACATCCTCATCTGTAAGATAATATTTTCCACCATGCTATTGTGAGGATTAGATAACATATGGAGAACTTCTACTCTAATACCTGACATAGAATGGAACTTATGCATGTGTTCATTTCCTCTCTCCTTGTTCAAAAATGAGTTTAAAGGTGCGTTCTTCTTGTCCAGTATCCTTAGTATGCTTGGTAGAGGAATATGAGCTAGTTGTTTAATGATAGTTAATATGTTGTGTTCTTATGTATGTAATACCGTACGTCGGTATTGAGTGCTTCGGATGCATTATTTTCATACCTACAATAATCCCTAAAGGTAGATACTATTATTATTTTCATTTTACAGATGAAGGAACTGAGGTTTAAAGAGGGTAAGTAACTTCCCCAGGATCTCAGAGCAAAACAATAGTGGAGCTGCAATTCAAACTGAGGCTTTCTGACTCCTGAGCCTATTCATTATGCTGTATGTTCTCTATATTCTCTAAGTGCTTAGATAAAGCTTATGAGCCAGTTGCAACAAGCAACTGCAAAAATGGACTTTATAAATATGCCAAAAATACAGACAAACAAATGTCATCATTTCTCTATTTTAGAAGCCTTTGCCTATAACAGAGTATGGCACATAGTAGGTGTTCAAAGTATTTACTGAATGAATGGAAGGTGGAGTTTTAACCAGCATGCTATTGTAGGAGCTGACATACATAAACTCAAGTTTTAAGTTGCAGGCCAAATTGGTCTGATTTTTCAAATCAGCTTATATTCTGACCTAATGCAAGTCACTAAATTTCAAAGCTACAGATCATCATATCATTTGCAACAAATAGTTCTTGAACAGTTGCTATGAACTATGCACTAGTCTGGCCCTGGGAAGATTAAAATAAAAAACAAAACCCAAAACTTTAAGACATAGCCTATGCCCTAAACATCTAATTGGGAAATAAAATACAAATGTGTGAAGCAACTAGATTGCAAAATCACCACATATGAGATAATAAATGTGAAGCTCCTAGCAAATGGTGAATACTCAATAAATATCTGCATATTGTCAATAATGTTACTTTTCATTTTAATAATTATTGAGACATAATTACTATAGTTTTATTATCAATAGGAAGAAAAATTAATTGTTATCACTATAATTTAATGAGTGATTATGTGCCAAGCGCTGTGCTTGTTATTTTATAGATGTTATATTTAATCATTTTATCAATCTTGCTAAATCAATATTATTAATCCTATTTTTCAAATGAAGGAGCTAAGGCTCAGAGAGCTCAAATAACTTGCCCAAGTCACACATTTGGTAAATATACCAGATTTAGGGTAAGTAGTATATACGGAGTCCAAAAGGAGTCAGGGAAGAGAGAGGCCAACTCCTACTGGAGAAAGCAGGGAGGATGTCTCAGAGTGGGAAGAAGAGCAGGGCTGTGACAGGGGAAGATGGAGGAGCAGGGCCTTTGATGATGGAGGTGGCAGGAGCAGAGGTGTGTATGTGAGTTTTCTGAGTCAGGTCCCCCTACATTTTGCTCAGGGCCATGTTCATGGTGAATGCATGACCTAGGTCTCTTCACTAAATAGAGACAGGAAAGTATGAGGCGTGTTGGTAGAACAGCAAGTAAACCTGTTTGTCTGGAATGAAGAGTTTGTGTAGGGCAAAGTTAGAATTTTGTCATCCCCAAACCCATAATCCTGAAAACTCAGCCTTTGTCTATTGACAGCCTGTTTAAGTAGCCCCCACCTCAAGTTATTTTCCATTCATTCACTCACTTATTTTCATTCATTGAGACCACAGTATTTACTGAACTCCTACTATGGGCTAGCCACTCTCCTGGGTGCTAGGGATAGCACAAGGAATAAAACAGACAGATTTCCTTGCACTCATGAACTTTTATTGAACTGGCAAAACACAGATGCTAACTGATAAATAAAGGTATTTTCAGATGGGAAGGGTTATGAAGAAAATAAAACCGACTATTGGAAATGGGCTACATGCGTGACTCAGTCAGTAAAGCGTTGGACTCCTGATTTCAGCTCAAGTCATGATCTCAGCATCCTGAGACTCTTCCAATCCAGTTAGGAAGCCATTAAAGTCATCCACACAAGAGGAAATGGGGTCTTGTTGTTGGAACGACTGCAGAGGTGAGAAGTGAGTGGACTTGGGGATCTGGAGGTAGGGCTGACATGACTTGCTGATAGAATGCACATGGGAGGTAAGGGGAAGAAGAGAAAGAGAGGAATCAATCCAGAATGATCTCTAGGCCTTTGGTCTGAGCCTCTGGGTAGATGAGGTCACCTTATCCAAGATGGAAGAAACTTGAGAAGTAGCATGACAGGTAAAAATGAACACTTCTGTTTGGTCACGTTAAGCTTGAGATTACCCTCCTTCTTTCCTTCAGAATCTCTATTCTACTCTAATTATCTTGTTAGTTAATTTTTGGGGGGGTATTTGTTCATTGTTAATTTCCTCCCCAAAAGAAACTTCAAAAGAGCAAGAACTTGTTAATCTTGTTCTTTGTTGTATGCCTAGATTCTAGAATGCTGGTTGGCACAGATATAAGCTCAATAAATAATGGGATTTGTTGAGTCTGGTTCAGTGGTTCTTAAGTGTACATCAAAACCACCTGCGCAAACTTATTAAAGGTTTAGAAAATCAGCCTCCACTCTCACACCTTCCCACCATGACTCTGCTTTTATAAGTTGAACTCAGGAAACTGCATATTTAGCCAGCACTGTAGATGGCCAGTGGTCTACAGTTGGAACTATTAATTCAGATATACTAGTGTTCATTCATATATTTACCTTAGAAACCACATTTCAGCACCATCCCAAAAGACTACAAAGTATGGCTTCATAGAAGTCAATGGTATTCTTAAATACGGTCAAATCATAAGGTGTTGATTTAAAAGCTTTTGAGAAAAAACATTGAAAGAATCCTAAGGTCCCTTCCATCTCATTTGACTTGTATGCTATCATTGAAGACCAGGAAGGGGTCTCTTGGGGGGGGGGGTCCTTCATGTGAAGAAAAATGGCTCCCTAAGTGCTGGGCCAATCCTTGTGTTTGTGCCCTACACCTATTTACAGGTGAGTGAAACTCCTTTACCTGGTGATTATAGGAAATGCATGTTTTTGTTTGCACAGTGTCTATTTCCATTTTCAGTAAGAGTGCTTCAGTGTTCCTTTGAGGAACCTTTTTTCACCCCATTACTGTAGTCCTGGGGCCCTCCCCTCCCCTGGCTCCAAGCTGGAGCAACCAGATGGTCTCTCCCAAGCACTTGAATATTGAGTAGAGTGACACAGAGACTTAAGAAGATCAGAGTTTGGGGTGCCTGGTGGCTCAGTCAGTGGTCCAGCTCTTGATTCTGGCTCAAGACATGACCTCAGGGCCGTGGGATCAAGCCCTGTGTTGGGTTCTGCACTGGGTGGGGAGCCTGCTTAAGATTCTCTCTCTCCCTTTCCCCCTGCCCCTCCTCCCTTCTTTCTCTCTCACTCTCACTCTCTCTCTAAAAACAAACAAACAAACAAAAAAACCCACAAAAAAAGATCAGAGTTCATCTTGAGGGAGGTCCCTGAAGAGAATGTGATTAGATACTGCTGCAAAGATCTCACCGAAGTGACTTGGCTCCTGTCCTTTCCAAAACCTGATTGTTCAGCTTCTTCAATTCTACAAGCTGTGAACCTTATTCTTCCAATATAGTTCTGTGTTTGCTTAGAGCGGTTTCAGTTGCTTGTAATATAATCTATGACACAGCAATTAACAACCTTGCAACTTATAATTAAGGTTTTGAAAACAAATCCTCCCGGGGAGCAGTAATACATTGACCTAAGTTTTCACTAAAGTGTAAACATCTGATAGCAGAGCCTGAATAATGTGCTTCAGCAGGCAGAGGCTGATGAAAGGGCTCCATGCCTTGACATCAGTTCTACCTGATGAGGCAGGAAGGAGAAGGGTGGCTGGGATGTGACCTATCAGTCTCACTTCAGAATTTGCCTCGAGTTTACTCATGAGATAAATACCTTGCTGGAAACCCTCAAACCTTTTTATTTCATCGTTTCTGCCTAGTCCTCCCCGCTCCTGAATTTCTATCTTCAGACTAAACTTTCAGAGTAAGTCTTTCCAAAGCAGGGCATAATTACTAGGCCACATAAGCCTAAGACATCAATTTATGAACATGAGAACTCATAATATTAAATTTAGCTCTCATTTCCTTCAGCGGCTCCTGGGGAAAAAGAACATCCTGGCCTTTTAATCATTTGGGTTAAATCCTAGTCATTCGTTGACCTCTCCCCTCCCCCACCCCATTTGAAAAAAGAGACCTCTAACTCTTTAAGACTCTAAGAAATTCATGATCTCACTCCTGTCTTATAAGCAACAGTCTCTGACTGAGACAAGTTTCTCACAACCTTATTGGTAGTGATTACTGAAATCAAGTCATAACCGATAGGATGCTAAACAAAGCCAACCCTGCTCTGCGGCCCTGGCTGTGAGCCACACCCAGGGTGAGATCAGGAGCACGTTACGGTTTAACAGCACTAATAATGAAATCTCATTACTTGAAGATTATATGCAGTGTAAATGGAGCTCAAATGTAAAAACCAATCTAGTTAATTGTTTTATTTTTAATAGTGGTTGCTACTTGTAAAAACCAACAACAACAACAAAATCTGGATAATAAATCTAATAGAGTCTGGATAACTAATCAGTTTCCCTTTAAATTTGTGGTGGGGGGTGGGGGGATCACCATTCTTTCCATTAGAACTAAGATTTGCTGAACACTTACTACTTTCCAAGTACGATTCAAAGTGCTTTATAATGTAGATATCTCATTTAATCTTTGCAACAACCCCATGAGGTATTATCGTATTATCTCTGTTTAGAAATAAGAGAAATAAAGCAGTGAGAAATTAAGTCATTTGCCCAAGATCAAAGAATTGGCAAATGGCGGGTTTGGGTTTTGAATCCAGATAATAAAATGGCTCCAGAATCTGGACTCTCAACCACCCATCTGGACTTCTCTTACCACCTTCCAACCTTGCTAGGCCAAAGAGGCAAACAGCACCTGGTCTTTCCTTCTACCTGCGCTCGAGTTCCTCACTTTAAACTTTTTAAAGTTACATTTGGACCAGGTAATCGAAACAAATAGGCTTTCCAGCAGCCTAATTGCTTAGATGTTAATTGTTAACTAAATGGTGAGCCTTTCCAGCCGCCTTGACAGAAATGTACTAACCCAGATTTTATGTTAAGTAAAGCAGTAAGAATGTAAGGATCTTATCTATGTCTCCAAATGTACTAGCAAGGCCTTCGCTTTTCAAACTCCCTTGAAGGGTTTATACTCTCTTACGGTGGATTTGAGAGGGGGGGAATGAGTGGCAATCTCTCTCAGAAAAGTGAGTTCTTTCTCTGAGATGTGGTTCTTACTTCTTCGTCAGGGAGGTAATTAAGAGACCAGTGTGGGACATGGCCCCACGTGGGAGCAACGTGGCATGCCGCGGGGGTGGCACATACATGAAACATGCTTCTTAAACATTCAGAGGCTCTCCCAATACCAGTGTGGATTTTCTGAGCTCGTCTCCCTACAGTCTGGCCATGGCTCAGCATGCTTCAGCCTAGAAGGTGGTAGTTTCTTGAAGACTTTTCTTAGTTTTTTATTTTCTTTTTCTTTTCCATGGAATGGGGTATAGAATTGATCCAGCCTTGATTGCTCTTTTAAAAGATTGCCCGAGTTCCTACAGGATGTATCTCTGGTTGGGCTTGGCTTTTCTGTTATCTAGGAGTATGCCAGGCCCCTTCCTTCATTGCCATTACTTTCTTTATATACAGCATTAATACATTTACTGCTGGATTAGAAATCCAAGGTGTTAAAAAAGAAGAATGTGGGGTACACCAAGCGCATCTGCCCTTTGTGCCTTTATTCTTAGAGGAGAAGGGGGAGGGCAGGAGTGAAGAAGAGATAGGCAGGGAAAAACAGAAGCGTTACTCTCCCTGCCCCAATCATATATTGTTCTAGGAAATCAAGGTGGAACCTCAGTTAGCTGAAGTCCCAAACAATGAATAAAGGGATTCAAAATGCTAGAAAGTCTGAAATCTTGGACGTAGGTGTGTTCTGTGGAAAGGTCCGCAGAAGAGTCACCATGACTCCTGAGTTCTGTGTTAGTTTGCTATGAACTTGAGCAAGTTAACTTAATGATTCTGAACTTCTGTTTCCCCCTCTGTAAAATGGCTGTGAGAGTCAAATTATACACTTGTAGACTTGGAAGCGGACTTGGAGATTATTTGATCTAGCAGCCTCTGATCCATTGCAGGAAGTTTGTCTGTAATATTCCTGACAGAAAACCAATTGCCCAACCCTTTACTCATTATCTCCTCTCCCTCTTAAGCTGAGCTAAATTCTGCCTCAGGACTTTGACTCATTTGGTCGGGTTCTTTCCTCTGAAGTTCTGAGTTGGTGACTTTGATGGCAACTGAATGATATAGGACAGTGGAAAGAGAATCAGGTGAACCCGAGTCTGGACCCCATCTCAGGCACTTAATTAGCTGTGGAATCGGAACCAAATTCTATCTGTTCTGTGAAGCTCGGTCTCCTTATTTGTCTAATGGAAAAATGGCAACCTACTCTGTGAGTTTGTTGCAGGAATTAGGAATAATTTATATAAAATACCTTCATATAGAGAATGCTTAATAAAAAGACTGGGAGGATTCTTTTTCTTAGAATATAATAAAATCAATATTTATTGAGGCTTGAGGAGTTCATGGCATGATTTCAGGTCCTTCTTCCAATGGTTTGTTCTGAAATCTTAACTTTTCCCCTGCTTCCAGTCCTAAATAATCACTTCCTATGTATTTCCCTGCATTACCCTTCCCAATAAATTCACGTATTCTTTTGCTTGTACAACTAGAAAAAGAGAAGGAAGCTTAAACACGGACTTTATGGACTTGTAGCTGAATGTATACTGACCAATTAGGAAAAAAATTTGCAGTAGAGGTGGAGTTTAATCCTCACTCTGAAGCATGCGGGCCTTCTGAGTTTTCCTCCAAAAAAGTCATTTGCTTCTAAAATAAAGAAAAGTTTGGGTAGGAGCTAAAATGTGCACTGGAGGAGAGAGTATTAATTTTACTGGAGTGAAAGGAATTCTGTGAGTCTAAAAGTGAGATAGTACCCTGCTACAGATCTCACAATCAATTAAAACCTCATAGAAAGTCTCCTTAGGAATGAAAGCTTCAAAGTGTCTCCTCCTGAATTTGGCCATAATTATAAAAAAATAAAAACATGTGACTCTTTAACCAAGCAAATCCACTTAAAAGAAGCTACTCTACAGAAATCCTTGTATGACCATCTGAACAAGATAGTTACACACTACTATGTGTTTTCCAATAACAAACGAAAGAAACAATAATATAAAACTTTCACTAGAATAGTAAAAACAATTATAACAGACTCACAAAATGAAATACGATGCAGCATTAATAAAACATGATGCTGACCTTGGATATACTAAACTGACATGATGTCCATGATATATTATTCTGGAAAATAGTAAGTTATAGAAAAACGTGCAAAGAGTAATGCCATACTAGCATATATGTGTGTGTATATATATTTGTGCATGCATGTAGATATAAATATATGATGTATGTTTTAGAAAAAAGTTTGGAAATCTATATAGGCAACTGTTAATAGTTACTTCTGAGGAGTAGAATTAGGAAGGTGAGGAACACTTTAAATTTTTACTTTAAATGCTTATATTTATGACTGCTTTTACATGTATAAATGTTATTTTTATAATTTTTTAAAAACAATGAAAGGAGAATAGCTGAATTCAGAAACATCTGTTTAAGTACTTAGTTACCTTTTCCTAAATTTCAGGAGCCCTGCCTCAAAGAATAGCTTTTCCAGGGAAATGGTTAAAGTTAATCTGCTTCCTTTGGATAAAAAGAATCTCAGCATTAAGAAACAATCCTGTTTAATTCTTGTTTAGTTACTCATTTATCTCTTCATTCATTTGTCCGCAGTAAAACATAAAAGTTAGCAATCAGCTGAGGGGGGTGGTGGTTGGAGTTAGAAGTACTTGAGTTTGAATTCCTGGCCTAACATTTACTGATTGTTAAATTTTGGCAAGTTATGTAACCTCACCAAACCTCCATTCCTCATCTGCAAAATGGGGCCAGAAGTCAAAAATTGTGGGGATTTTTAGAAGAACATTTAAAGAACCTAGCCCAGGACTTGGCACATATTACATGCTCAACCCAAGCTTGCTATTGTCATTTGTGAATTTATCATTCAAAAAAACCCATTATTGAGCATACTGAGTGGCAAGTTTTGTGTCAGATTCTGAATTTTTAATATAGGTAGTATATGATCCTTGCTTTTAAGGGGGTTAAGTCTAGATCAGAGGTCAATTCAGGGACTTCCTGAAGTTGGATGAGAAAAAAAAAATCACATCTCTATTTTTTACTAACCTCTAACTGAAATTTAACATTCCTTCAGTTATGAATTTATACAACAAATTGCAGAGGTATTCACACTATCTGTGACTTTGTCACCAACAGAAATCACGGATATTTTCATAGAAGGTTGTAGTTTTGCAGAAATTTTGAATTTCATTCATGCACATCATTGCTTCAAAATTATAATAGTTACTAGACCCACTGCCAAATCTGGGAATTGTGTTAATAAAAAAGCACAAATGTATCACCAAAGGCAAGGGAAGCAAGGGCAAAAATGAACTATTGGGACTTCATCAAGATAAAAAGCTTTGCACAGCAAAAGAAACAGTCAACAAAACCAAAAGACAACCGACAGAATGGGAGAAGATATTTGCAAATGACATATCAGATAAAGGGCTAGTATCCAAAACCTATAAAGAACTTATCAAACTCAACACCCAGAGAACAAATGATCCAATCAAGAAATGGGCAGAACACATGAACAGATATTTTTCCAAAGAAGACATCCAAACAGCCAACAGACACATGAAAAAGTGCTCCACATCGCTCGGCATCAGGGAAATCCAAATCAAAACCTCAATGAGATACCACTTCACACCAGTCAGAATGGCTAAAATTAACAAGTCAGGAAACGACAGATGTTGGCGGGTATGCAGAGAAAGGGGAACCCTCCTACACGGTTGGTGGGAATGCAAGCTGGTGCAGCCACTCTGGAAAACAGTATGGAGGTTCCTCAAAAAGTTGAAAATAGAACTACCATACGATCCAGCAATTGCACTACTGAGTATTTACCCCAAAGATACAAATGTAGGGATCCGAAGGGGTACGTGCACCCTGATGTTTATAGCAGCAATGTCCACAATAGCCAAACTGTGGAAAGAGTCAAGATGTCCATCGACAGATGAATGGCTAAAGAAGTTGTGGTATATATACACAATGGAATATTATGCAGCCATCAAAAAAAAATCTTGCCATTTGCAATGACGTGGATGGAACTGGAGGGTGTTATGCTGAGCGAAATAAGTCAATCAGCGAAAGACATGTATCATATGACTTCACTGATATGAGGAATTCTTAATCTCAGGAAATAAACTGAGGGTTGCTGGAGTGCTGGGGGGTGGGAGGGCTGGGGTGGCTGGGTGATAGACATTGGGGAGGGTATGTGCTATGGTGAGTGCTGTGAATTGTGTAAGACTGTTGAATCACAGACCTGTACCTCTGAAACAAATAATACATTATACGGTAAAAAAAAAAAAAGAAGATGGCAGGAAGGGAAGAATGAAGGGGGGGAAATCGGAGGGGGAGATGAACCATGAGAAACTATGGACTCTGAGAAACAAACTGAGGGTTCTAGAGGGGAGGGGCGTGGGGGGATGGGTTAGCCTGGTGATGGGTATTAAAGAGGGCATGTACTACATGGAGCACTGGGTGTTATATGCAAACAATGAATCATGGAACACTGCATCAAAAACTAATGATGTAATGTATGGTGATTAACATAACATAATAATAATAAAAAAGCACAAATGTAACTATATCTCAAATTTTGTTTTATATTTTGAAAGCTTTATATTAGTTTAGTTATTTTGTACTCCTATGTATCTTACTTTATGCATTAAAAACAGTGTTCTGAAGTGAGTACATAATATATGTTTTCCATGTATGAGGAGGTTCATAACTGCACTATTCATTACAACATAAAACTGCAAACAAACTACATGTTCATCAATAGAAGAATGGATAAATCAGCAGTGGTATATTCATGCAGTGAAATACCACCCAGCAATGAGAATGAATACACAATTGCTACATTCAGCAACACGGATGGATCTTACAAACTAAGACTGAAAAGAAGAAACCAGACCCAAAAGGGAACAGGCTGTATGATTCAGTTTATACAAAGTTTCAAAACAGGTTAGCTCATCTCTGAAGTTAGAAGTCAAGATAGAGTTTACCCTTTTGTGGGGTGGTGGCTGGGAGGGGTGTTTGGGGCTTTTGGGTTATCTATTGATCCAGATATTAGCAATATGAATGTGTTCACTTTATACAAATTCGTTGAGCTATCCATCTATAATTTGTGGACTTAAAGTCATTGTACTTCAATAAAGATTTACTGTTAAAAAGGGTCCATAAGCTTTACCAGTCTGCCAAAGGGATTCATGGCACAAAAAAGATTAAAAACCTTTGGTCTAGATGAAGACACAGATCCAGAGAAATTACTATAATACATTGTGTTTTACACAGCCTGGATGTTTCAGGCCATTCCTGAGCCCAGGAGTCGATCCTAGTGACCCTGTAAGTATAATTCATACTCGTCAGAACAAGAATCCTCTTTTTATTTATTTTTTATTTTTTATTTTTTTAAAGATTTTATTTATTTATTTGACAGATAGAGACACAGTGAGAGAGGGAACACAAGCAGGGGGAGTGGGAGAGGGAGAAGCAGGCTTTCCACCGAGCGGGGAGCCCGATGTGGGACTCGATCCCAGGACTCTGGGATCATGACCTGAGCTGAAGGCAGATGCTTAACGACTGAGCCACCCAGGCGCCCCAAGAATCCTCTTTTTAAATATTGAAAGTAGGGTCACTGCAGCTGCAGGAAAGGAAGGACAAAGTACAATTAAAGCACAGAGAAGAGAACCATTAATTTTGCTGAGGTTGGTCAGGAAGAGACCTCGTGGAGAAGGTGGTATTTGAACAGAGAATCAAAGGATAAGCCAACTTTCAACTGCAGGACTTCCTGTCAAAGTGAGCAGCATCAGGGAAAAATAGGAAGCATGCTGCGTTTGGAGAACATGGAGTCATCTGGTGTGGCAGAATGTTGGGCAAGGTGATTGGAGGTGGCAGGGAAGGGGGAAAAACGGGAGACAGGTGGAACCCTGTGCATCGCGCTAAGGGGAAGCAACCAATACTGTTTGTTTTTACTTCTTACTGCAGGAGTAGACATACAGAAGAGTCCCCAACACATAAGTAAACAGCTTGATAGATTTTCACAAACCAAACACATCCATTCTACTAGCACCCAGATCAAGAATTTAACGCCATCCCATTAACGCCAACCCAGAAGCCCCTTTCACCATCCTTACCAATCACTACTGCTCCACCCCGCTGCCAAGCATAACTGCTATCCTGACTTCTTTTTTCTTTTAACCACTTCACTGAGGTCTGATTGACATGTAAAAAGCTGTGCATATTTAATGTATACAACTCAGTGAGTTTGGGGATATGTCTATACCATGTACCCATCATCTCCATCAGGGCCATAAACATATCCAACACCTCCCAAAGTTACCCCCCCTTATTATAATTATCTTTCTTTGTGTGGTAAAAAAATTTTAACATAAGATATACCCTGTCAGTAAGTTTTAAGTTTTCAATACAGTATTGTTAGCTGTAGGAATTATGCCGTGTAGTAGATCTCCAGAACCTAACCTATCTCTCAGAACCAAAACTTTGTACTTTTTGAATATCATCTCCCCACCCGACCTTTCTCCAAGGCAACCACATTTTACTCTCTGCCTCTGAGTTCGCCTCTTTCAGTTTCCAAATGTAAGTGAGATAATACAGTATCTGTCTTTCTGTGTCTGGCTTATTTTGCTTAGCATAATGTTCTCCAGGTCCATCCATGTTGTTGCAAATAGCAGCATTTTCTTCTTTTTTTAAGGCTGGGTAATATTCCACTGTAATGTATACCACATTTTCTTTATTCATTCATCTGTCAATAGGCACTTAGGTTATGTTTCCATATCTTGGCAATTGAGAATAATGCTACCTTTAACATGGGAATGCGGGTACTCTTCGAGATCCTGATTTCAATTCCTTTGGATAAATACCCAGAGGCAGGATTGCTGGGTCATACAATAATTCTATTTTTAATTTTTTGAGGAACTGCCTCACTACTTCCCACAGCAGTGGCTCCAATTGACATTCCCATTGACAGTGTTTTAGGGTTCCTTTTTTTCTATGTCCTCACCAACACCTGCTATTTTATTTTATTTTTTTCTAGTAATAGCCATTCTATCAGGCGTGAGGGGACAACTCATTGTGGTTTTGATTTGCATTTCCTGGATAATGTGATGTTGAGCACCTCTTCATGTATCTGTTGGCCACTCCTGTGATATATAACACACCATGGGTTGGGTTTGCTGGGTCTTGTGCTTTATTTAATGTATGCACTCTTTTGCGTCTGGTGCTTTCACTCATGTTGATAAGTGAAACATAATGTCATTATGCGTAGTTGTAGATCATTCCCACCTAAGTTTTAAGCAGGGGAATGGTGTGGGCTGACCTCTGTTAGAAAAATCACTCTAGCAGCTTCAAGGAGGGTGAAGTGAAAGACAAGAAATTTCACACAGGGAACTAGAGCAATAATCTAAGTGAGAAATGATGAGGGCCTGACCCAGAGCCCAGGCAGTGGGAGTGGAGAAGAAGCAGACAGATCAGAGTCAGCCTGAGCTCTGGAGAAGCAATTCAAAACATATGTTCCATTTACAGTGTCCTTCAAGTACAGAGGAGAGCACATAACTGAGTGCTCGGAACCAGAGCAACATTAATTGACCACGGCATTAGTTTGGGTGCTTGTCAAGATTTAAATGAAACAAGCTGCCCCCCTCTAAGAGTCTATTGTCATAGATGCCGGGAATGAGACAGACCAAAAACCAACACAATGGGGATAAATGAAGGGTGTCCCACGAAACTTTAATGACCTCAAATGGTTACTGGAGGAGTTTTGCAGTTGAGTCATTTTTCTTCAATATTTTTTGCGTGGTGGAGTTTCAACATAACACTTAGATTAGTTAGGAAAACAAAATCAGGACTGAAGAGACAACAGGGAGGGAGAGAGTTTAGCAGACAGTGGGGAGATGGGCTGCCGGGGGTATGAGATGGGTATGCAGGGCAGACGGACGGGGAGACAGTTGGTGAAGGATGAAGTGAAGGCTCATTCGGCATCCATATTAATCTCATGCTTCTCAAACTCAGGTATATACACCCTTGACAGCATGTCAGGAGGAACTCGAGTCACCTGATAAATACAGTACATCTTGCCAGAGTGTTCACTTTACCCTAGGGTCAAGGAGGAGGATGGTATTTATATGGAAGCAAACAACATGTAATGGAGTAGAATACAAATTTTATGTGAAGTTTCAAGGTAAAATACAGACTCCATTTGATTTTCTAGCCAAACGCTTTGGGCTTCAGCCCCAATGTCTCCCTTGCCATTAGGTGGAATTCAGGAGAAAATTTTGAGAAGCCTCAATTCCATCACTCCTGATTCCACGTTCCACTGTATGGACGCTAGCACCCCTGCCGAGCTCTTTTCCAGAGTGGGTGGTGTTATTCAGCAACATTCCTTCCTTCATTTACTCGTTTATTCCAACAATATTAAGTAAGGGCTTGCCATATACTAAGACCTGAGAGATGTTTTTCTCCTGTATAATATTGTAAGCTCCAAAAAGGACTGTCTTTTAAAAAAAATTAAGAGTCCCCTCAGCATTTGTCAAACCTTGCATATGTTAGACTTCTATAAATATTTGTTGACATGAAATGAAATGTGATCTTTGAAAAAAAATCCAAGGAAGAGTTAAGAGGGAGACAATAAAGGAGAGAGAAAGAGATGAGTGTATGTGAGCTAACTGCTAACCATTATCAACTGAACATGTTTCATCCATGAACTACTCTGAGATAGACTTTAAGTTATATCCATTTCATAGCTAAGGAAATTGAGGTTGGAAATGAATAGCTTGTTTGAAGTAACACAGCCGGTAAGTGACAGAGCCCAGATTCAATCCCAGCTTTATCTGATAATAAAGCCCGTAGAGAAAATCTATGGAAATATAAAATGCATACACCCTTTGACCCAGGAATTCTACTTCTAGGAACTTATCCTTGAGATATTGTGACTTATAATATAAAAGAAATATATATTTGGTCTTCATCCTGTTTCTGACATGTAGCTTCTAAAACTCTTGGAATTTCTTAAATGATGAGAGAGATAAAGGTGTCCTTTGTTATATTAATGAGGTGAGTTTTGGACCACACCTAAGGATGGGGGCTGGTTGCAGTGGAACCAACATATGATTGTAGGGTTGAAACTTTCAGTCACACCCTCTGGCCTCCAGGGAGGGGGAAAAGGGTTAAAGACTGAGTTCAATAATCAATTGCCAATGATTTAGTCAAACATGCCTATGTAAGGAAGCTTCCATAAGAACCCAAAAGGATGGGGTTCCAAGAGCTTCCGGATTGATGAAAATATGGAGATTTGGGGAGAGGGCAACATCAGGGAGCATGGAAGCTCTGTGCCCTTTCCCCATACCTTGCCCTATGCATCTCTTCCATCTGGCTGTCCCTGGGTTATATCTTATTATAATTAACTGTTAATCTAGTAAGTAAAATGTGTCTCAGAGTTCTGTGAGCTGCTCTAGCAAATTAATAAAACCCAAGGAGGGAGTTGTTGGAACTTGTGATCTATAGCAGTGGGGTCAAAGCACAGGTCAGAGCATCTGGAATTGCAATTGGTCTGAAGTGGAGGGCGGTCTTGAGGGACTGAGCCCTTAACTTGTGGAATCTGATGCCATCTCCAGGCAGATGTGTCAGAATAGTGTCAGAATTGAGCTGAGAGACACCTGGGTGGCTCAGTCTGTTAAGTGTCCAGCTCTTGATTTCAGCTCAGGTCATGATCTCAGGGTTGTGAGACTAGTCCCGCATCAGGCTCTGCTTTGGGCGTGGAGACAGCTTAAGATTCTCTCTCTCTCTCCTTCTCCCTCTGCCTTCCCCCTGCTCTTTACCTACCCCGACTCTTTCTCTGTCTCAAAAAAAGAATCAAGTTAAATTGTAGGACACCCAGCTGGTATCAAGAATTGCTTGGTGGTGTGGGGACACCCTGCTGCCCCATTGTAAAACTGGATGCAGAATCATTAATCCTGTAGTTACACTCAAAGAAGTGCTCAAAGATACAGACACAAGAATGTTCATTTCAGTGCTAATTACAACAACAATAAACTGGACATAATCTAAACATCCTTCATTGGAGAATTGGTTAGATAGCATAAAGAACATATAGAAAGAATCATACCTATATGTACTAATATGGAAAGCTGTTTAGGATATATTGCTAATTGAAGAAAAGTAAGTTGTAGAACAGCATGTGTTATTTTTTTTTTGAAGTTCTTTTTTTTAAGATTTTATTTATTTATTTGAGAGAGAGAGAATGAGAGACAGAGAGCATGAGAGGGAAGAGGGTCAGAGGGAGAAGCAGGCTCCCCGCCGAGCAGGGAGCCCGATGTGGGACTCGATCCCCGGACTCCAGGATCATGACCTGAGCCGAAGGCAGTCGCTTAACCAACTGAGCCACCCAGGTGCCCCAGCATGTGTTATTTGATTATATTTTATTTTTTAGAAAACAAATGCACAAATCATATATGCATTCATGTATAGGCACCAAAAATTCTGGAGGACTACATACCCAACTTGAACAGAGATTATCTCTGCGGAGGTGATGAGGTCTGCCCGGGGGGGGGGGTGTCTTTCCTTTCACTTTATTTCCTTTATGAATTGTGAGAAAGCAAATTTTTAAAGATTTTATTTATTTGAGAGAGAGAGAGCATGCACGCATGCTAGTGTGGGGGAGGAGGGAAGGGGCAGAAGGAGAGAGAGAGAATCCTAAGCAGTGAACCTTCACAATTATGACTGAGAAGTATAATGAGACCAACGACGGTTAAAATATACATTATGCTTGTAATAAGTATATAGGACTTAGACACTCCCCATCTCTCGCTCTCACTCTCTCATTTTATTTTTATTTAAAACCTTTTTAACTATGATAAAATACATATAACATTTACCACTGCAACCATTTTAAGTTCACTGTTCAGCAGTGTTAAGTATATTCACATAACTTGGAATCCATCTCCAGAACTTTTTCATCTTGCAAAACTGAAACTCTGTACCCACTAAACACCTTCTCCCCATTTTTCCCCCTCTGCCAGCCCCCGGAATCCACCATCCTGCTTTCCATCTCTATGAATTTGACCACTCTAGGTACCTCATATAAGTGGAATCATACGGTGTTTGTCTTTTTGTGCCTGGTTTATTTTACTTCGCATAATGTCTTCAAGATTCATCCATGTTGGAGCACCTGTCAGAATTTTCTTCCTTCTAAAGGCTGAATAGTATTTTATCATATGTATCACATTTTGTTTATCCCCATTCCTCCATTGATAGACACTTGGGTGGCTTCCAGCTTTTGCTTACTATAAGTAATGTTACTCTGAACCTGGGTGTACAAATCTCTCTTTGAGACCTTGATTTCAATTCTTTTGGACGGATACCCAGAATTGTAATGGCTGAATCATATGTGATTCTTCTTTTAAATTTTTTGAGGAACAGCCATACTGTTATTAAGCTTTGTAGTTGTGATATACTTATTGCTCCGTTAGAAAGATAGAAGGCAAGAAGGTGGTTGTTTCTCAACGTATAAATCACACAAAACCCAGGAAAGCAGAGGTGCCATCAGTGGAATCAAGAGACTTTTAAAAGAACTCTAGGACTTCTCAAGCAAATGTAGGCACAATCTTTAGATCATTTCCCTGGGAAGTAGAGAAGGGAAAATAATTACTGACTAAGCTGCGTAATAAGGAGCTAAGTATTTTCTCTTGGGAAATAGTTGTCTGTTTGGGGGAGTTGCAAGTTCTGGGGAGTGCCCTCATTAGAAAACAGCTGATGATTCCAGGAGAACTTGGAAGAATCACCATGGTGACACAGAGTGACCCATTTAAAGTGTAAGACGTATTGTGAGTCGAACTTCAAAAGGTGTCTGCATAGAATCTTCTTTTTCATTTTTCCTTGGGCATAAGATATAAAAGAAGGTAGCGTTGCTATTAGTATCTCCAATCCTCTTGCAGTCTGATGTACTTGGGAGGTAGATTATGACGCCTTTAGATTCTAGTCCTGGCTTAGTGTCTGTCTCCTTAGCTGCATTACTTTGAGCAGGCCACTTAACCTCTCCAACCTCAGGGGGTTGACCCAAAGGCCCTCAGAAGTCCCTTTAGTCTGTGGGTTTATTTCTGTGCATATGCATAAGTGCCTCAGCTTCTTTTTGTTTGCTACTCCTTTTATCTGGAACTTGGCTATCCGGCAAACCCACCTCATCAGACACAGTGGAACATGAGGAAATACACCAAAAGATGCTAAGCAGGGAAACACACCATCAAAGTCCATGGGCTAAAGCTCCTTCACCTTCTTGCTTTCCTTGAACCTCAGGTGCACGTGGTTGAATTAATCACACTCTTGGATTCACACAGTCTCATCATGAGTCTGGACCTGGTCACTTTCTGATCTTCTCTTCTCCTTCCTTTCCCATCCCTTGTCTCATTTCCAGGCACTGTGCTTGGTGGTATAAACGGATGATTGCATTTAATTCTAATGAGAATGCTGTGAGGTGCACAATACTGTTATCCCCACTTTACCTATGGGAAACTGAGGCCTAAGGGGATTGAGAGGCAGAGGCAGAATACCCTGCTGGACAGATCCAGAATCTACACTCCTAAACACTACGTGAGCTAATCGAGAGAACTTGTTAAAAATACAACTCGACTGTAAGTTATTCTGACTTGTCTGGAGGAACCTCCCCCTCCCATTCTTAAAAAGGAAATGTGAACAGATCTATTTTGAGGCATTTTGCTTCTCCTCATTCATTGTTAAACTGGGATCACAATCTCTTTGGATTTCCTTTTCTTCTTCCACTTCTCTTGCAAAACTTGGAGGTACCGTTGTCAGCTTGGGCCTTGACTCTATTACTTGCTGAGGACATAACTGGAATGGTATAAAATAGTACTTCCTCTCCTTAAAAAGGACCCCTGTCCACTCACATTGTATTGTTTCTGCATCTCCTTTATTGGAAGATGATTGCTGATGGACAGAATATGCTCTTGAAGTCACATTTCTCACCTGGATGGGTGAATAGTGTAGGGATTTATAATAGAAAGGAGTGCACGTCACTTTTAAGGTAAATCCATCCCAAATTGATGGTTATAGCTAGATTGATGGCCACTTGATGCTCCTGGCATTCTTAACACAACCCTGATGTGTGATGGGACAGGACTGTTAGCATTGGCTGAGTTTGGTTTGGGGCAGATGCAGGGACAGGAGAGGTTAAGGGCTTGGTTGACTAGGAAGATTCTTCCCACTGGAGTCTGAAGGTGGTTTAGCAGGAGAGGGGGATGAGGTGACAGTTGAGAGGAGCAAACCAGAAATACTAATAATAATGTTGATGATGATAATAATGCTAAAAATAATAATGTCAATCTCTTGGGGCTTACTATGTATCAAACACTGGGTTATATGGCTTTATACGCATTATCTTATTTAATCTTCTCAGCAACTTCTGGTGGCTACTATTACAGAGACCCAAAATAAAGACTTTTACAATCTCCACTTTATAGTGGGGGAAATTGAAGTTTAGAGAGGTAAAGTTAATTTATTTAAGATCACATAGCTAGCTACGACTCATTGGTCCAAACATTTAACCACCATACTCATACAGCCAGGGAGCTTTGGATCCAAGAGATAAGGTAAGGATAGAACAGGAGAATGTCTTTTGAAGGGGGTGATTGAGAAAGTCTACAGTGGGGCTCTGTGTAGGCCCAGGACTTGCGGCTCAGGATTCTACTCAAATGGAGAGAGAGAGCACCCCAGGGTGGTTCTCCTGATTGGTGCCAAGCATCCATGAATCCAGGCCAGGGCCATACTCTGTCCTTAGAATCATCTCTTCCCTGTCTTCTTCTTAATTGTAAGGCCATGCTATTATGTAACTTGGACATAACAGCCAAAGATAACTTTCTGCTTGAAACAATCATATTTTATGTTCAGGGGTTTTGACTGAGTAAAAGAATTCTTTCTTCAAGTAAGCATTTTATTCTGTTAATTGTATGAAGTCCTTGCAGAAATGTCTTGCAAATGATGGGATCAACCCCTGTCCCTAAGAGAGGGATCCTTAAGACTTCCTGCACCTTGGAAGAAAATCATGCACCCCCAGCATGAAATTCATTTAGAGTCCCATCAGAGCTTTCTAGTGCAGTTTAAATGAAGTTTCTTTTATTTTAGATTTCACTTCTCTGTAACAAGTGAGTCATTGATTTTCAAAAACTTTTAAATGTATCCAGAATCTTTTTTTTTTTTCTTTTTGGTTTTGGTTTTGAATAGCCTCTCAGAAAACCCAACCCAGTAACCCTGTCCTCTCTCCCTCCTGCTTTGCTCTAAAGATAGCAATCGTCTATATGGATCACAGTGCTTCCTTGGATGAGAATGAACAACTCTCAACCAGCTAAACTGTTGATCCATGTGAAAGGAGTGACTCACAAGTCTCCCTAAATTGTTGCCCAGCAATTATTTTTTAACACCCGTGTGCTAAATTCTGGGAAGGCCTGATAATAACAATAAAATTAAAAAGGAATTTTAGGGACCATCTCAGTTCTCTTTGTGATTTATGAGGTACTCTGATCTTGAGTTCCTTTGGAAGCCTTTCCATGTAACTTTAAGTAGGGAAGCTGACTAGAGCCTCCCCATAAAACTGTGCTTGGGTACAATAAACCCCTGAGGATTAGTCAAAGACAGATTCACTGGATGCCAAATTCTTTTCTATCATCCGAGAGTGGCCAATGAGACCAAGGGTGGGAGTGAGAATTCACTAGGGTTTTCAACAAAGCATTCCAATAAATTAAAAAACAAACAACCTTTGTTAGAACGAAGGGTTTGCTAATGCTAGCTGGTTACAGCGCCCTCATGTGTCTCAGCGTGGTAGTATCATTTTAGGGCTCTCAAAGGACACCAAATGCTCGTCTGTCTAATCACTCCACCAACACCACTTAATGCATTCTCTTCCTTCCCATTGGTTTCCAGAGCCACAGATGTTGAGGTGTTAGTTGGAATTTCCAGTGTGATGGTGATTTTTATCAGCGGCTGTAGGAATAAACCATTTCACTTTCCAGAGTCTGCTTATCTGTGGGCTTGCTGAATTTGTGCTCATTTAAATCTCAATTCCTGCCACAAAGTGAAAATACCCCAAATGTCTGTCATCTGGTGAATCAACGAATACATTGTAGCAACCCATACAATGGAATACTACTTAGTAATAAATAGAAAAGAATTATTGACATCCACACCAACGAAAGGCTGCATATGGTAAGATTTCATTTATGTGACATTCTAGAATTTGGATGCATATTAGATTAGTGGTAGCCAAAGAATGGGGGAAAGAGGGTGGAGTTGGCTGCAAAGGGGTACAAAGGAACTTTTCAGGGGAATTGATAGTGTTTTGTCTTTTTTGATGTTGGTTACCTGACCATATACATCAGTCAAATTCACAGAACTGGTGTTGGTGGTATGATGTTGAGTATAGCTTCCAAAACTCATTGAACCACACACTAAAAACAAAACAAAACAAAAAACCCACCTGAATTTACTGTGTATAAATTACACCCCAAGAAGCCTCACATAAAAATTTTTAATTCAAAAAAAAAAATCACTGTGGACTACTTCCAAAGTACAAATCCCCAACCCTTCTGGGTTTACTTCTTGGCCTCCTTTGCCCATCTGAAAAAGACACCACGGTGATCTCTTGTAGGAATCTGCAAGTTCCTGCTCAATTCAAAGCCCCAATGGGGCCAGACTGCATTCCACATGGTCTTCTCCCTGACTCTTGTCATTGTGCCTGCAATGGGGTGTGCAGCGAGTGACACGGAGACTTCCAAGCACTTGGATATTACGAAGGAAAACATCAAAGTTATAGTCTAGTGCTAGCCCTGCTACTAATAAGTAGGAACCCCTTGGGGGGAAATGAGATCTGGGCTCTGAAGGCAAATTCATACTGTCAGTTTGCTGGCTTCCCTCCACGACAGACAACAACCAGTTTTTTCTGGGCAGGAGTTGTGTCTTGTGCAAACTATCCAACAGCCACAAACTATCCATGAACCATCCCAGGTAGTGCCCAGTGTCTAATTCTGGAAAACAGTTTTGGTTTGATGGCTCCCAAATGTTCTACCAACCCTCACCCTCAACAATGGTGACCTACGAATGTTAATCCCAGGCCAGTGGTTCTTAAATTTTACTGGGCCTACTCACCTAACTTGCTAAGAGAGTACATCTTAAGTGTTCTCACTACACCCATACACATAAAAGGTTAACTATATGAGAGGATAGATGTGTTAATTTGATTATAGTAATCATTTCACAACATATACGTACATATTAAATTGTGTTATACAACCTTAAAAAATCACATTGTACGACCTAAATGCAGACAATTTTTATTGCCTGTCATACCTCAGTGAAGTTGGAAAAACAATCACCTAAGGAGTATACTTTCTAAATGACAGTTCCAGTCATCTATTCATACCTGAGATGCTAGTGCCATAGGTCTGGGATTGATCCCTGGAAACAGAATTTTTAATAAGCACCTTGGATGATCCAGACATAGGAAGTCTAAGGACCACATTTAAGGAAGTGATGACTCAGACCTAGAAAAACTCCCATATATAGGCTGAACAATTTATTCATGGAAATGTTTGACCTACCAATGGTTCAACACAGTGACTAGGAGTGGGGCTCTGGAGTGAGGTTCCTGGGTTCAAAGCCCAGCTCTACCCTTTGTCACCAATGGCCTCAGGTTACTTCATCTCTCCATAGTGTGTATAAGAGGGGGCAAGATCAAATGAGTTAACATATAACAAAACACTCAAAATCGTGCCAGTAAGCATTAGATAAACCTCAATTATCATTCTCCAGATCAATAAAGATGGGGGGGAAATATTGCATGGAAACCATGAACAAAAAGAGTTACTTCAAGAGTTTTTCTTTTAAAGCTTAGACATCTCCAAATACCTCAAACTGTAAAGAGAAATGTGAACTCCCTTACATATGCCAACTTTCCTACATTCCTAATCTCTTTGCCCTGTTTTAAATATTAAAAATGTAAGCTGGGGGAAAAAAAGCTGAACTTGGTAGCACCTTTCCTTTTCGAATGATTGAGGAGCTTAAGACAACTCCCATATGTTAGCGTATTCATCTTTACAAGTTATATATAATGTTTGGTGACTCTTGAACAGAGATGCAAATCAGAATCATGTGTAGCGCTCTTGAAAGGTCTAAATTTTGACTCAGCAGAAATTGGGGCAGGGCCCAGGGAATGTGAATTTCTAAAAAGAGCTTTTCTGTGATTTGGCTATCCATTCCAGGTAGAGAACTAGTCTTACAGGAAGAGGCTGGGATAATCCACCTTGCTTTATAGCTTCAGAAACAGAGACAGAACATGTTAAATACTGTGCCAACACCACTCAGCCAATCAATTGCAGAGGCAGGAGTTGGATTTTGGTAACTCTAAGGCCAATATGCTCTCCATTACAGATCACACCGTCGACGCTACTTGTGTAGGGTAGGATGAGAATACTAAATTGTCATTCCCTCATTTGTTTATGAACTAATACTCTGATCTGAATTCATAGGAACTAAGAGCTGCTGACCTGGGATTCTGAATTCCGTTCAGATTCCACCTTTTACGCTCTTACCCACATGTCCGCACTTAGTAATTATCCCCATTAAATCCCTGGAAGTGTGAGAGTCAGCTTACTTGGAATCTGGGTCAAATCCCTCTTGGAAATATGATCATGAACTTGAGGATTCTTCTGGTGGCTGAAGGCAGTGGCATTTGGTGGCCTCTACTCTGGGTTGAGGTTTTTGTGGGTTCCCTTTTCATTTTGAGATATATGTGTGACCTGTAAAGTCCCTCAGAAACCATTTTCTTTAATGTATTATCGGAGAAGGAAATCTGTCAAATTAAAATCTGTAGCCGGAAGGGGGGCAGCCACCAATCAAGTGAAATTATTCTGCTGAACTTGAGCCAGGGAACCAAACTGGGGCAGTATCATTTCACTAACAAAATGGCCCGGCGGGCTGGGATCCCTGCCTGCAGACCTTCACACAGCACCAACCCCTTGCTAATAAAACAGACCCCTTTATTGAGTTACTTCTTGGCACCCGCTAACTGCTTTCCTTTCAGATTTTCTCTTGTCCATATTTCAATATCCCGCCTTTGCATTTTCCTCCTGCTCTTGTTAAAATACTGTTTCTTTTCTTTCTTTCTTTCTTTCTTTTTTTTTTTTTTAAGATCCCTTTTAATCAGATAGCTCCTGCTGGCATGAGCTGTCAGAGGTATTCATTTCAGTGGACTCTGGCCTTATGCTGCATTACCTTGGCAACAAGATTTAGAGGCAAAAGCCCTGCCTTGAACTTGTCAGAGGCTCCAAGACATGAACTCAGCACATATTACTCTCTAGCATATCAAGTTGTCATGCCAACCACTAACAATAAAACCCATCTCTCCCTTCTAGGGTTTTAATTCAATAACTTTTCAGATTGGCTCCTTCTGTAATTCAATTGGTCTGAAAATGTAATATATGAATATGTGGGTGTGTGCGTGCATGTGTGTGTTTAACCAGTCACTAATGGCCTTCCACTAAATGACTGGAGATTGGAAATACAATTTAGGTCAAAAGTTCATCAGACTGCAAAGAAAAAAAAAAACAACAATGCTGGATCGAACAAAAGAAGCCTGAAATTTTGGAAATCCTGACGAAGAGGTAACTAAGTGAAATCTCAAGAGCTGACCTCTGCCCTCAGATGTACGTACACGACTTCCATTGGCATATAGCTATATGTGTAGTGCTTGGGGCCTCTGACCTTGACATGCAGTGTAGATGTACCCCCACATGTGTTTACAACTCTTTAGTTGGTTTTGAATACATAATTAACTTCAATTTCTTTTTTTTTAATGTTTTATTTATTTATTTGAGAGCAAGAAAGAGAGCACAAGATGGGGGAGGGTAAGAGGGAGACGCAGACCCCCCGCTGAGCAGGGAGCCTGATGTGGGGCTCCATCCTGGGACCCCGGGATCATGACCAGAGCTGAAGGCAGACGTTTAACCAACTGAACCACCCAGGTGCCCTATTAACTTCAATTTCTTAAAAGCACTCCAACTTTTATACTTATATTTCATTTTCCTTTAACCCAGAAGGCTTTGTGGGAACCTGTCACTTCAGAAAGTCTCTTAACCCTCTAAGATCACTTAGACAAGGCATTGCATGGGTCTGGGGGCTAGAAATAACTGAGGGTCAGGGTTTCTCAAACTTAACTTCTTCAATACTTCCTGATCCTTGTGCCAACTCTATGATTATTAACTTACTATTTTTATCCTTTTATTGACTTATTTAAATGCATAAATTTAGGGGCGCCTGGGTGGGCACAGTTGGTTCAGTGTCCGACTCTTGGTTGCAGCTCTGGTCATGATCTCAGGGTCATGGGACTGAGCCCCACGTTGGGCTTTGCGCTCAGTGCAGAATCCACTTGGGATTCTCTCTCTCTCTCCCTCTGCCCTCCACACCCCGCTCGTGTTCATGCATTCTCTCTCTCTCTAAAAATAAATAAATAGATCTTTAAAAATCAATCAATAAATAAAAATGCATAAATTTAGAAGGGCAGCTTTATGTCATGGACGTGGTACTCTGCTTTTTTAGGTTTTCTGCCACTGAGGACATGGTTATTTCTTAGCTTCCAATAACTAACACGTAGAAGGTTGATGATGTGCTGGGCACCACTGAAAATACTTTTCCCATGCTAACTCATTTAATCCTGACTGCCACCACTACAGCCCACTGAGGCAGGCAACTGATGTCATCATCTCAACTTTACAGAGGAAGAAAAGGAGACATAGAGAGGCTAGGCAGGATCTCCACAGCTCCATAGCTAGTAAATATTAGAACTGAGGTTCAAACCTAGTGGTCTGGTTCCAGATTCTCAATTTCATAGCCTGCTTCATTGGGTTCTGGTTGAATTTTTGAGCCTTTTTTCAGTTTTAGGTAAGAAGCATTAATCTACGCTAAACCTAAAATCACAAACTTCTTGAAGGCAGGGACCATATCTAACACGTCTATCTCCTGAGTATCTAGGTGAGTGCCTTTCACATAATAATTACTCAGAAATATGGTTAGGTTGTTAAGGAATGATCTAAGAGAATCCTAGAATATCACATTCAAGGTCATTTTGAAAAGGTAGTTTTTGTTTAAGTTGCAACAATGGAGGCTTTCATCACCACCAACCCACAGGTACATAAGGTCTTCTAGAGACCAAAGTCATTGAGAACAGAGGCCATGTTTCATGGTGTGATGGATATATTTTTTTTTTTTAAAGATTTTATTTATTTATTTGAGAGACAGAGAATGAGAGAGATAGAGAGCACGAGAGGGAAGAGGGTCAGAGGGAGAAGCAGACTCCCTGCTGAGCAGGGAGCCCGATGTGGGACTCGATCCGGGGACTCCAGGATCACGACCTGAGCCGAAGGCAGTCGCTTTAACCAACTGAGCCACCCAGGCGCCCATCATGGTGTGATGGATATTTTCTGTTGGCCCTGCCAGAGACACATTCTTTGCTACCAAAGACCGTTGGTTCTATTGAGCAGCTCCTGCTGGGATGGTAATAGGTTTCTGCTAGTACCACTCACCATTCCTTATTGGTATCCTGTGACTGTCTGAAATTTTATCAATAGTCCCTTCAATAAATATATATCACTTATAGGACGGGATTCTGGCTCTTACCCCTGTCATCTAGTTCCATGAGAGTCACCTCCGGAGCTTGTTAAAATGCAGATTCTGATTCAGATGACTGGGGTGGGTCCTGAAATTCTGCATTTCTTTTTTTAAAGATTTTATTTACTTATTTGACAGAGTAGAGAGAGAGGGAGAGAGAGAGAGGGAGAAAGCATAGGCAGGGGGGAGCTGCAGAGAGAGAGAGAGAGGGAGAAGCAGGCTCTCCACTGAGCAGGGAGCCCAACATGGGGCTCAATCGCAGGACCTGGGATCATGATCTAAGCCAAAGGCAAACACTTAACAGACTGAGCCACCCAGGTGCCCCTGAAATTCTACGTTTCTAATAAGCCTCCAAGTAACTGAATGCTTCACAGGATACACTTTCCATAACAGACATCTAGTCAATGGTATGTAGTTGTCACTCGATAGGTTTTTTAAATTAAATACAAGAATGATTCAATGAGTGGCTTGGATGCAGTACAGCATTTGTCAATACTGGTGAAGGAAGACATGCCCTTGCCACAACTATCTTGTAATAACTTACCTCTGAGGTCCCAGTGTGGCTGCAGCAAACCCACTCGATCACACCGTGAAACTCATGGCTGGCTGGACATCCTCGCTTCCGTCTTTCTCATTGCCAGAGCTACCCTGGTGATTCTCATCCTCCCGGGTTAATACTGTTTATAAAAAACAGCAACTACCACAACTAACCTGCAAGAAATTGAATTCACACACATGAGTATTTTTTTTTTTTGGAGATAAAAGTAAAACTGATTTATTTCAACATCAGAATTGATCTCCCCAAGGGACAATTCTTGCTGAGTGAACGGTAGTAAAGAAATTCATAGTTTGCCAAATAGTGAGTCTTATTTGCTCAGATTCTGCATAGTCTTGTACAAACAGGTTCTATAGGCAAAGGCAAAGCCAAACTCCAAGAGATCACTCAAAATAAGACCCAGCCCAAGGCAAAATACACTTAACTGTGCCTGTAAGCAGATCAAGCTGTCAGGAGATCTGAATTACCTTTTACATTTGTTATCAACACACACTTTTTGAACACCTACTGAGTGCCAAACACTGTTATCTCTTTGCAGGCCATGAGTATGTGCACAGTAAAATCTTAGGAATTTCAAGTCTGAATAAAATGAATAATGTGGGGCGCCTGGGTGGCTCAGTTGGTTGAGCAACTGCCTTTGGCTCGGGTCATGATCCTGGAGTCCCAGGATCGAGTCCCGCATCGGGCTCCCTGCTTGGCAGGGAGTCTGCTTCTCCCTCTGACCCTCCCCCCTCTCATGTGCTCTCTCTCTCTCAAATAAATAAATAAAATCTTTAAAAAAAATGACTAATGTGATAATTCTGGCAGACGCTAACCTGAATTTGACTTTTTCACTGACCATGCAAAAGGATTTACTACACCAACTGATAGTTTGCAAAAAAAAAAAAACTACTTAAGAGAATAAATGATTTTCAAGACCTCTCAAGGATTTTTCAAAGGCACATTTAAGTTTTGACCACAGAGTCACTGATTGATTAACAATGCTGACTACTGTGTCAATTAAAAATATTCTTCTAAACGCAATGTGACATCCTAGATTATATCCTGGAATAGGAAACTGGGACATCTGGAAAGTGTCAAGTTTTACAGTAAGAGTAATGGTAATAGTAATAGTTTATAGTAAATTGGATGTGCCAGGGTGGGCTTCTTAGTTTTGGCCAATATACCACAATAGTATTAGATGTTGACATTTAAAAAAATCTGGGTGAAGAGTATTTGGGAAGTCTCTGGACTGTCTTTGCAACCTTTCCACAAAGGTAAAATGTAAAGTTTATTAAACAAATCTTGTGCATTCATGAAATCTGATTCTCCAAGAACTCCTAGTAGCAACAATAAAAAAGTATTTCTTGAACCCCATGTTCTGTTGGCACAATGCCAAGTGTCCTCCCCATGTTCTCACAATAATGTTATGAAGTAGGCATGGTTAGTTATTCTCATTTACATTTAAGGAAAACATGGTTTACAGAGTGATTGAGCAATTTCCAAAAGACACACAGATAAAAATTGATGGACTGATGGAGTCAGGATGTGACAAGGTCTATCTAATCCCAAAGCCTGGGCAACCCCACAACTCCAGTTTTGCCTCTCCTAGCTTGAGTTTGTCTGTGTAAAAGAGAGTTATCACTTATTCACATTGACATTCACCTTTCATTTGAGTTGACGAAACCACGTCAATCGAGTTATTGTGTACTGCACCTATAAGTTAACCAGAGTATCATTTTGAAAGTAACCAAGTTTAACACATGGTCAAGTCCTCCACCTTCCTGCCTTGTTAAATTGGGCTCTAATTTTCTTGCAGGGGGGGAGTAGGGAAGAGAGGCTGGGAGAGGCCTCTATTCTAAGGAGCTTGGAATGCTTTCAGAGCTAAGTGACTGGCCCTTTCCCCTTGGCTCCTGTCTTCTTTTGCCCATCATGTACTCACTTTAGGATGGTGGGCCTCTCGCCCAGGACTTCCCAGCTGGGCTTTGGCCATGCATGGCTTATTTAGAAATGGAAAGAGGTAGCATACCACAGGATTTATGGTTCAGGGTGAAGAATGCCAGTGCTATATGCAGAGAGAATAACTGGCTCCCTTAACACAATTACTGGAGAGGCCTCAGAACAGTCTCTGTCCCCAAATATCCCTCTGGCTGGTCCAGCAAGGTGCCCGTGATCAACTAACTCGTATGAGATGCAGTGTGCGCTTTGCGCTTTGTCATGGGCACATACTTCTCACAGCACCTCACGGTTTTGCTCAGGTTTCACCACTTGGCACATTTCAGGGATCTCAGCATCCCAGCTGGAGTTTGGCCTGGTTGATCTTTCATTCATTTGTGAAGGGACAAAAATGATTACATAGCAGAGTTCCCACCTTTTCCCCCTTCTTAACACTCAAAGCGGGTTGTGTTTTTGTGAATCATTCTGTCCTTTGAGAAGAATTCTGTCATTGCCGGAAGAATAGTTTTTTGGGCTTTCTTGATACAGAATCAGAAGGGGAGGGGAAGATGAGGGAGAGGTGCGTTAACCAATAAGAAAGGTTTTGAGGAGATTGCGGGGTGGGAGCCATTTTAGTAGAAGAAACACAAGAACAGGGTGAAGTTCTTAAGAGAGAAGTGGGGCTTAAAGAAATATCACCCTACATTCTTTTCCCCTTCTTGGTGTTCAGAAAGATGCAGATAAAGGACCATCTTAAATGGATTAAAGACTTGAACATAAGACCCGAAACCATAAAACTCCTGGAAGAACACATAGAGGTAAGCTCCTTGACTTTGGTCTTGGCAGTGAGTTTTTTGGATTTGACACCAAAACCAAAGGCAGTAAAAGCAACTAAAAGGTTTTTTCACGGCAAATATCCTCAATCAAATGAAAAGACAACCTGTCGAGAGGAGAAAATGTCTGCAAATCAGCAGCGACTCTTTCTGCCCATGGATCCTGTTCCCGCACTTTAATAAAATCACATTTTGGCACCAAAAAACGAAAAACAAAAAAAACTGCAAATCATATATCTGATAAGGGGGCTAATATAAAAAATATATAAAGAGCTCATGCAACTCAATAGCAAAAAACAAAGAATCCAATCTAAAAATGGGCTGAGGAACTAAATCAACATTTTTCTGAAGAAGACATGCAAATAGCCAACAGGTACACGGAAAGATGCTCATGAACATCACTTATCATCAGGGAAATGCAAATCAAAACCACAATGAGCTATCACCTCACACCTGTTGTGTGGCTGTCATTAAAAAGACAAGAGACAACAAGTGTGCACCAGTCATCTCCCCGGGTGTGAGGCTCCTGGTGATTTCTATTCATTATTTATTTAATCCTCACAACTTCAGGAGGGGCGTTTCACTTCCCATCCTGCCCTCAGTTTTTCCAAATGAGGAAACTGGCTCAGAGACATTAGTAACTTCCCCAAGTTCTTCGAGCTAGAGAAGGACAGAAGTAGGCCTTTAGCCCAGAACTATTGGATGCTGAAATGTTTGTTATTCTTCTTATCATTTAATAGTTTAACAAATCATTATTACATAAATATCTTATTATAAAATGTTATATTATAATACTATAATTATTGTTATTGTTTTTTATTTCTATTATGCCAGCTTCAGTTTTCAGATTTCACAACTAGAAAAAAATTAAAAAAAAAAATTTAAAATATTTTGGGGTTCCAGTATGAGACTGCTAAATGTGTGTGTGTGTGTGTGTGTGTGTGTGTAGTCTTCAGGGCATTTTTAAAATGCTCAACTACGGGCTCCTGGGTGGCTCAGTTGGTTAAGCGACTGCCTTCGGCTCAGGTCATGATCCTGGAGTCCCGGGATCGAGTCCCGTATCAGGCTCCCTGCTCAGCAGGGAGTCTGCTTCTCCCTCTGACCCGCTTCCCTCTCATGCTCTCTATCTCTCATTCTCTCTCTCTCAAATAAATAAATAAAACTTAAAAAAAAAATGCTCAGCTACAATATACCATCACTATCATTTAGTAAAAAAAAAAATTCCCTAAATGTACTGATATGGAAGTATCTCTGTAATATGTTAAGTAAAAAAAGCAAGATGCAAGATGTTATCTGCTGTATCAAAAATGAATTTCTATAAATATATCTGCTTGTACATGTATAGAGCATTTCTTGAAGATATAAGAAACCTGTAACAGTGGGTTTGGGAACCAGAATTCTGGGGTAGAAGGAAGATGTCCCACATAGTCAATATGTACATTTTGAATTTTGTGCAAGGGGCATTATGTACTAATCTAAAGATAAATAAAGAAATGGAAAATAAGTCTCTGAAAGAAAATATATTGTTTATGTCCCCCAGACCCCCCATTCATGTCTTGAAACCCTAACCCCTAAAGGTGATGGTATGAGGGGGTGGAGCCTTTGGGAGGTGTCTAAGGCATGAGGGTAGAGCCCTCAGGAATCGGATTAATGCTTTATAAAAGAGACTCCCTTGAGATCTCTAGCTTCTTCCACCATGTGAGGAAATAGCAAGAAGGCACTGGCTATGAATCAGGAAGTAGTCTCGCACCAGAAGCCTACCATGCTGATACCTTGAGTTTGGACGTTCAGTCTCCAGAACTGTGCACGATAAATTTCTGTTGTAGATATGCTACTTGGTCTGTGGTATTTTGTTACAGCAGCCCAAACAGAGTGAGACAGATATTTTAACATTTTTCAAAAGATATGGCTAACATAATCACAAAGCAATTTGAATAAATGTAATCTTACCCTTATTTTTCCCCTTTGGACATGCTTCGGTGAAAACAGTAGGCTTCGGGCTGACCTTCCCATTCTCACTGACCACTCCCTGAGAACGTATGGATGTGAGTTCCTCCATTTCTTTTGGAGGTCCCTTGTAGGTGCCCAAATTTCAAGACAATTTTTCCAGCATTAGAGCATAAATAGGGGAGTCAGACCTGCATGGATTTGAGCAGTTCACATCCTGATGCAAGTTCTTTTTTTTTTTTTTTACGGATTTTATGTATGTATGTATGTATGTATGTATGTATGTATTTGACACAGAGAGAGAGCATGCACACAAGCAGGATGAGCAGCAAGCAGAAGGAGAGGGAGAAACAGGCTCCTCAGTGAGCAGGGAGCCTGACTGAGGGCTCGATCCCAGGACTCTGGGATGATGACCTGAGCCAAAGGCAGACGCTTGACCGACCGAGCCACCCGGGTGTCCCGATGCAAGTTCTTGAACTTGCCCGCTCTTCGGAATCACCTGTGTAGTTTGTTACTAGCACCTTCCTAGAGACCATGCCTTAAGGTAGAGGTGGAAATCTGCATTTTAAACAAGCATTTCCCAAGGATGCTGCTGCACCAGGAACCAGCATCTGAGAAAATAAATAGCCCAGACTGCGTATCCTTACGGCCGGAGGATGATGACTGAGTTTGAACACTCATTCAAGCTTTTCCTAAGATATTTTTAGAGCAGAGGTCCTTAGATCAGTGACAGTCAAAAGTCAAACCAACTATCGCCCTCCCCTGCTGTGCCAGAGGTCAAACGGGATGTGTCTGAGATGGAGTCGGCCGATGCAAACAGGATCTGGAGAGAAATAGCCATTTTGCCTTTTCGCTCTGGACCTCCCTCTGACCAGTTCCGGAAACAGTCCTGATTAGAGCATAATTGATTTGGACTCGTTGAGTGGAGCAGCCAGGCCTGCACACGGCCTTCCCGCGCTGAGCAAGCTGTGCAGGATCATCCAACTCTTTGCTGCATTAAAAACAATATGATATGACATGGGCTGGGTTTCTAACAACGTTTTCAAGCTATGTAAGATTATCTCGTCTGTGACTGTGCCAGCAGTACTTGAGAGAAAGAACAGGGCATTTCTCTCCAGCCCCCAAGGGCAGCAAACTCGAGGCATTTGGGTTGCATAAGTACTAACCCCGGTCACACAGGATTTGGGGTCTTTTGCTGGTCAGGAAATGGTCATGTATTCCTTTCAAAGATGAATCCGTTAATCCTGTTTAAACAAGAGTTCTAAATACTTAGCTTTTTTTCTTTTTTTTCTCCCCATAGCATACATCATCATCGAGTTACTATAATTCAAATTTATTGGGAACTGAAAAGACAAACCAAATAAACAACAGCAACAAAAAAACCCCATCGTACCAGAAGACTGGGAGGAAATGAGTTGAGTCAGAGAAGAATTCCAGTGGGGATTTTTTGGTCGGTGTGTTAGACTCCTTACTTTCAAGTAGTTGTTTCCTCTTTTTGCCCCAGTCTGTTAAGACCCCGTTGAACTGCAAACGGGCCACCAGCCAACCAAGTGATAACTGCTGGATGTCTGAAGCATCTCTCAGATCCACACCACACATTCTACCCCTTGAACTTACTGTTTCCTAAGATTAGGTCTATACAATCCAGTTATCCAGGAAAGTGAGAATACCAGTAGTATGATTGATACACATGTTACCTGTGAGTCTGCAGGAGAGTGTAGGCATTCTGCAGCGAAATATTCAGATGTATAAGATATTTATTTTGTAGCTCCAAATGGCTTAATTTTGCTGTGCGCAATTTCATTTTGTTCTTTCTTCTTTAAAAAGATTTATTTATTTATTTTGAGAGAGTGAGAATGAGAGAGAGAGAGACAGAGAGAGAGAGAGCACATGAGAGGGGGGAGGGTCAGAGGGAGAAGCAGACTCCCTGCTGAGCAGGGAGCCTGATGCAGGACTCGATTCCGGGACTCCAGGATCATGACCTGAGCCGAAGGCAGTCGCCCAACCAACTGAGCCACCCGGGCGCCCAATTTCATTTTGTTCTATGTAGACCCGAAACCAATGTCCTACATGTTAAAAAAAAAAAAAACCCAGACATATATTCTGTTAGATCCCAGTTTGGATTTTTTTATGATAAGAAATAAGTATGTCTTTGACAGCTTTTATTTAAATCTTTGTATTATGGGCAATTTCAAGGATCATATATAAAAGTAGAGAAAATAATATAATGCTCTCCAAGTTTAAATAATTGTCAGTTTATGGCTAATTCCCACCCTCCAAGCCTGGATTATTTTGAAGCAAATCCTCATCCTATCATTTCATCTGTAAATGTTTAGTACAAAGTTTTAAAAGATAAAGATTCTTTTAAAAACACAAACACGATACCATTATCAGATTTTACAAATGAACATTATCTATTTAATATCAAACAGCATCCAGTCATCTGCTGATTTTTAAGCAGCAGTCTTACAGATTTCATCAGACTGATGAAAGTCGAGCAATCCTTGCACTGCTCCAGGAACTGTGTGATCCCCCCACACCCAGTGCCCCAAGGCAGGGATGCTTCAGAATCAGATGCACAAAAGTTCTTTCAAGGACTTGAGATTGAACTCATGTGTCAAAACCTCCCCGGCTGTGGAGATCGGGCTGGATTCTCCAGCACTGTTGACTTTGGTCTTCATGTTTATCCATTCATTTTTCAGACCTCCAGTCGCTTGTTTATCTTGGCCATCCTTTTCCAGCCCGAGACTTCCCACACCCTGCCATCTGGCACCCTCTCTGGTTTCATTCCCACAGCCCCAGCTCTGAGCAGAAACCTCAGCGGAAGCCCAGATCCTGCAAAAGGTCCCAAGTGCTAGGCCCATGATTCTGTACCCGAGTCTTCCTGTAAGAAGGAAGGGGCGAAAGGAATTTCTGGAGAGGATTCTCAAGGTTCGTTACTAACAAAGCACAACTCTCTTTATTGTCAACTGATAGAATCATAGTCAGTAAATATCTCAGTGCCTTGGTTATCTCATTTTGATAAGCTAAGAAATCAAGTTAGAATAGTACGTGGTAGTTCCTTTTTAAAAAAAGTCATTCTATTCCTGAATATTAAACTTGTGTCCTTAAATTGCAGTAAATTGCTTAAAGATCTGTAAATTGCTCTAAGTCAAGACAGCAGATTTTTTAGCTATGAGGACTTAAAATTTCTTTAGATTAACGGAGCATTTTTGACGGTAAAGAAAGTTTTTAATTAATCCCATGCAAACTGAAGCAGCTCATTTGCCGATCTCTGGCAAGTAAGTCTCACCATTTCCTAAAACTGTCTTCTACTTTCCAGCTCTCTTGGGAATTGCCCTCGACTCGTCAAATCTACCAGTCCTCGAAGACTCTACTAACCACTCAGGCCAAAGAGTGTCCCTCTCTAAACTTCAAGAGTGACACCATCTACACCCTCAGGATGTCTTTAACAGTTCCTGAAAACTTCCCTCACTGTGTGCTGGGTGCTGTGTTTTGTCCTTATTATATTATCTTATTTACCTCCAGTGTATTGTCTCAGTTCAACAGTTACAGGAGGAAAGACATCACTTTATGAATGAGGAGAATAAGGAAAGATTAGGTAAGCACCCAGTGTCACGGGGACACTAAATGACAGAGCTGGGTTAGATGACTTCAAGGATCACTCCTTGATCTTTTAAGCTACATTGCCTTTTAAAAAAAAATCATATTCCACCTTGCATTATGTAAATATGTATGTATACATGTCCTCTCCTTGACATTGTCTATGTGTCTAGCACAGTATCTGGCAAATGGAGGGGCTTGATGCTTGATCAATGTCAGCTGTTACTATTGTTGCTGTTATTACCGACCATTATTTACCATGTGGCCTAGAACAGTCTCACTTTCATGCTGAATCCTGCTGTAGATGCAGAAGCATGACAGTCTGGCCTTACTGTCGCCAGATGTAGCAGACAATATACGGATGTAATACTTGGGACATACTTATACTAAGAAGGTATTTAAGTTGCTCCTCTGAAATTCAAATTTAACTGGGCAGCCTGTATTTTATCTGGCAAGCCTCGCCGAGGGACTTAAGAGCAATCAGGAGCAATGACCACAGCGCTATGCAGCAAAAGGAGGGCTCCCTGCTAAGCCATCTGGTGCTGATTAGCAGTGTTGCAGGAGTTCTGGAAGGGGAGGGGCACAGCGGGTGCAGGGAAGTCAGAGAGGGCTTCATGGAAGAGACGGGGTTCTCACACCAGGCAGAATGGGGATTTTAAAGGCATCTAGGCCATGGAAAGGATTAATGGAAGCAGCCATAGACCACGTGGCTTCTAAAATGTGCTTATTGTGGAAATAAATTCAAGGAACAGAACTGGAAGAAAGAAAGGACACCCCTTCAAGTCGTTTTTGAAAGTACGCAAGACAGTGAATGGTTCGCAACATTAATCCCACTTGGTCCAAATAGCATATAGTTCCTACAAGGCCAGAGATGTCCACATTCCTGGTCTCTTGTTAGGAGAAGTGGAATAAGCCCAGATCTAACACCTGAGACCCACTAGATTCCAGAGAAAAGTGCCTGAGATGTGTTGAAGAATGGGAAAAGTCAGAGCTTAGTTGGGGAGAAAAAAACAGAGCATAACTGCTGTCTTGGAGAGATGCTCCCTCCCAAGCAAAGGTGTGGCCCTAATCCCCTCGTGCAAAGACATTAATTCATAAACACCTGGATGATGCACTGCACAGGGGCAGACCATTTACTCAGTGCCTTTTTGTGTCAGGCACTGTAAATCCATAATTTAATTCTCACAAGAGTCCTACTTTATACTGTAATCTTCCTTTTATAGAGGAGGAAACCGAGGTTCAGGCAGCTCAGGTAATCCATTGCAGATCACCCAGCTACCAAGTGGTGGAGCCAGGATTCCTATTTGGGTCCCCTAGCTTTCAAATCCTGTTTCTTTCTCCTCCACCTTTCTGACCTGGGTCAGTTCTCTGCCAGTCATTTTTAAGGTAACATGCCTGTTGTCCTCCACTTAGGGGAAGATGACGGTGTGTTCATCCCGGGTGATGACTTTCTCTCGGCTCAGATTGGCACCTGGAGTACTCCTGGGTGCTGGGGTCTTCCTTCCCGCCGTGGTGCGCGTCGGTGTGCTTCGTGCCCATCCTGTGCTCTGGGGAGGGAAAATTCTCCCCGGTGCTCTCACCCGGGTGCCTCAGGCATCTTCTGTTGGAATCCCAGGTGGGTCCTCAGCACCACCAAAGCCTGGGAAGAGGCCTCAGTCTGTGTTAGTGACTCTGGAGGCCCCTCCTCCCCCAGGCCCTCTGTATGCAGTGTCTCCACCAAAGAAAGGAGGGGGATAAAAATGCATCTAATTAAAATAACTTTCCAGGGGTAGGGAATGAAATCCAGGCCGATTACAGGTCAGGGCGGGTTAGCCACGAGCTTTTTCAGATGTCTAGAAAGAGTCCACTTACAACACAGAGTAGAGAGAGAGAGAGACACTTCCAACCATTAGGAGCCAAATGTTGAATTTGAAGGGCTATGAAAACAATCTAATTTATTGGAACATGTTTTTCTAGCAGCTTTGGGGTAGAGCTGTGATTGCCTCCTACAGGGATTTGTGATCTCATCCTGTCCCCCCACCCTCCCCAACTGTAACTGTAGGGTTTTCCCGTTAGAACCTAACATATGGTTTGTAGCAGGAAGTGCAAAATCCCAGCAATGAGTAGAGGCTCGGGTTTCAGACTGGAGAGAGACTCAGGTGAGCTACAAGGAAGGGCCTTTGTTTCCTGTGAAAATAGAGTTGAAAGGAGAGTTCTCAGTGACCCCTTGGTTTGGAATGAGGTAATTAATTCTCCAGAAACTCCCTCTAGTTTCCTGGACAACAAAAATCAATGTTTTGTTGATAGAAAAACTGGGAATAATAAATTGGTTTAAATTACAGATTTTCTTTCTTTCTTTTTTTTTTTTAGATAGTGATTCCTTCCTACCAACCCAAAATATAAAACACAGCAAAGAAAAAAAACAACACACACACACACATACCCTAACTCTCTCTGATTCACCCTTTGATTCACCTCCACTCTTTTTAAAAATTCTAAGCTTAGTGCTGTGTGAATATTATTATGCTCAAGAAGATAGGAAACGACAAAGGTGGATCAAATCCCATGCATGATTGTACACAGAACAAGAAAATCTTTGGGTATTCTTCAGGCCAAATATTCTCACTCTGAGTGGGGTGATGGTAAGTTCAGCATATCAGAATTCCCGGGGGGGTCCGAGGGAGGTAACCAGGATGAGCTTTTTGTTTATCAAAAAGCATTGAGGATTAAAGAAAAAATAAAAGGACGGAGAAACTGGCTTAGGCTGCGTTGGCTTTTTTTCCATTTCAAAACCAGCGAAACAGTTTTGCTTTTTAATGACCAATTTAAGAAATATGTAAATGGTGTGGTCTTCTTGGAAATCCTGTTCATGGCACATCCTGTATTCCTGGTTGAAATCAAAGCCATTCTTCCTCTTTGCTTCTCACCTTGGGGCCTGAGAACATGGACTTCAGAACCAAACTGCCTAGGTTTTGCCCTGGCTCTCCCACCTTCCATTTCTCATCACATGTAAGATGTTATTGACCACAAGACACATCATTGTTTTAAGCATCACTAAGAAAGAAGAAAAAACTGCCAACTAAATGAGAACACAATACGAATGTGCCATCAATTATAGGGCACAGTCCTAATTTCAGTGGTTGCTAACGTGACAAAAATTTGTTTTAGAATTGGTGAACTATGACCCTTGTTTTAGGAATTTAGTCTTTTAACTTAACCTCTCTCTGTTTCATTTTCACAGTTAAAAAATGAGAGGACTGATGATATCTACCTCACTGGGTAGTTGTGAGGATTCAATGAGTTGGTTAATGTAAAATGCTCAGAACATTCCTTGGCACATAATGAGCACTGAATCAGCTATCGTCATTCTTCAATATATACCGCTCAAATTGACAAATACTTGTTCCAATGCAGTGTGGAGGTTTTCATGGTTGTTATTTCTGCTAGGGGAAAAAAACAGCATGGTAACACCCACACATTGCAAACTGTGATTTTAGAGAAATAAAAGCAAGCCAAACTGGGAGAATGGTAGCAGATCGTTTCTCTCTGCCTTGGTCTCTGAGTAATTTCTTCAAGTACACCCTCGTTCCCACAGAAAAGTGCCTGGCTTGCCTGATAATTGCTCTGTTGTGGAAAGGGTTTTTGCATTCATGAAGCTCTTGTGGATAATTTTTGCCAAATTTTTTGTGCCTCTAAGCGCTTCCTGGAGGCACCACGGTCATAGGAGGATTCTGACCTCAGAGGGATGCCAGGCAGGGTTTGATGCACACAATCCATGCTGTGCACGGGCCAGATGGTTGCACACAGCAAACACTGTTATTTCATTCACAGAAAGTCAGAAACAAGCTGATTTCACCATTTTAGCCCTAAAAAATTGGAAAAGTAAACAACCCTATCTTGACAAGTAGGCCCATGTTGATGAAACTCATTTTTGCAAATAGATGAACATAGGTGCAAATGAGAATTCCCAGGGTAATTGCTGCTTAGAGGAGGTTGACTTAGAATTAAAACCCATAAAGGCAAGACTCCAAATCCACATATGTTTTCCAGACTCTTGGAAACGCTTGCATTTTGTTGTTGTCCTTAGCCTCTGCTATCCCTAACTTCTTCCTGAAGTTATTGAAGAAATAGATACTTGGATGATTAGAATGCGATCTAGCTGGCTCTCATTTAAAGGCATATGTCTGTTTTTACACCCAACCAAGTTTGATCAAAAAAGAAACCTTGTGGGTGTTGGCACTGGGGCTCAGGATGCCTGACTCCAGAGTTTGAGAAAAAGGGCTGGACTGGGGTTTAGGAGACCTAAATCCGTGCTTCTCTTTTGGATGACCCAAGGGTCACTCTTCACCACTGTCTTTTTTTTTTTTTTTTAAGATTCTTCATCTATAGAGTTTCTCCTAGCCTTAAATCTCTGTGATGGAAGGAACTTAGTAAGCATCTGGTTCTGTTGGGTGTCATTAAACACCATGTGATGGTTATTTTTATGCGTCAGCAGGCTAGGCTATGGTGCCCAGGTGTTTGGTCAAACACTAATCTAGATGTTGCCAGGAAGGCACTTTGTAGACATGGTTAACACAATCAGTTGACTTCAAATAAAACAGATTACTCTCCATAATGTGGATGGACCTCATTTAATCATTTGAAGGTCTCAAAGGCAAAGACCGAGGTTTCCTGGAGAGGGAGGAATTCTGCCTTCAGACTAACAGGAATGTTGCCTGCGTTGAGATCCTGTTGGCCTGCCCTGCATGTTTCGCACTCGAGCCTGCAACCCTAGCTCTTACTTGAATTTCCAGCCTGCTGGCTTTCTCTACAGATTTCAGTGTTGTCGGCCCCCACAATTGCATGAGCCAGTTTCTGAAAAAAAATCTCTCTTTCTTCTCTCTCTCTCATTATATACGTAGTCTTGGCTGGACCATTTGCCCTGACTTACCTTGCACTTGACCTCCCCATCTGACCTTCTCAGGTTCTGACTTATTTTTCAACACATGAACTAGCCTCACCCCTTAGCTCTACATCTCTAGCTTCAACCTGTATTTTTCTCCTAGATGACCATGATTTAAACTTTCTTTTTGGCCTACCTACCGTTTATTTCCCTGAGTCAAACTTCCTCTGATCTGCCGCCAATCCTGTGTCCTTGTCAGTTGACTCTGAGGATGGACCTGGGCACATATGACTGAGCTCAGCTAGGTATATGCAGAACTGTCCACACACTCACGACCTCCAGGGCTTCTGGCTTTTTGTGCTTCAGTGGAGTAAAAATTCTTGCCCTACTCAGAAACCACATTGTTTACACAGTATTCCCATACTTTCATAAAAGGTTAAAAAGCATCCGGACCCATTTCCATCTCCTGGGGGATGTATTTCTTATTCGTGTCACAGGAGATAAGTGGCTATAGGAGTAGGTGTTTGTTAATTAAAAGGGAGTGTGTATCATTATTTTTCACTTATTCACAAGGGAGATTCTAAAGAGTAAGTATGGTTGTGGGTGTGTATGTGTATGTGTCTTAGTTTGTAGCAAATGTTTGCAAGGCTCTTGGAGATCCGTGGAGGAAGGTTGCTGGGTCAATGCCAAAATTTATTAGAAATACAGGCTTTGCTAACCTACTCTAGAAGACTCTTATCATAGAACAAGTGTTTGCCTTCATCAGGGCCACCTCATAGGAAGTCCAGGGCATATTATGACTTCAATGCACTGACCATCTGTCAAGGTCTAAAGAGTCCTATATATGGTCTGTCTGCTATGTACTAAGGACAATGAAATATTTTGCTCTTCCTTGTACTCTAGTGGAATTAGGCTGAGTTTATGTTGTATAACACTGCCGTCTCACCCTGTAATGAGCAACTTCTAAGGAGGAGGCAGCAGGGGGAACAAAGCCACCTGCCCTTTGCCAACCCCTCCATGTTCTGCCAGTGCACCTGCAGAGAACTCTGAGGGCTCGTCCTGGAAGAGAGACTGCTTATTATGTTTCATTGTGTAGATGACACAGGCCTTTCCAGGACAGGCTGGACTGAAAAAAAAATCTCTGCTTTGTTTCTTGGCCAGGTTTTATCCAAGGTCTCCTAGGGCGGAGGGATGATTAAGCAGCTGCCTTGTTGAACCTTTGCCTTTCACATTCACCTGCTTTGAGAAATTCGATCCACTTAGACAGAGACATGAAATATTCAAAGGAAGCTCCCAGTGATCTGTGACTCAATAGCTTTGCAGGGTTAAATTGAGGAAGTGTCACGTGTTGGTCACACCTCAGTAGCTCTTGTCCACAGTTCAAGTCTGACCCATTGGTGGGCTAAGTCAGACTGAAGTTTTGTTACTATTCTTAAGTATAAGATAAGCATTGCTTTCTAGCCCACTCCCTGCCACTGCTAGGGTGGGAGAGATTATCAGTTAGGGCCCTTTCTGTTGAGACAGAAACTCTGTTCAAATTGGTTTAAGTGAAAAAGGAAATGTATCGGATTGACTAACTAAAAAGCCCAAGGCTGGGTTGGCTTCAGGAGTGGCTGGCTTCATGGCTCAAATTAGGTCAACAGGACTTGGTTTCTCTCCATCTCTAGGCTCTGCCTTCTGTTTGATTGGCTTATTTTCAGCTGTCATGTGGTAGGCCCCAGCCGATCCACACTCCCCCTTGTGGTGGCAAGATGGCCCACAGTTTAAAGCTGGGGTCAGCAAACTTTTTCTGTAAAGGTGCCAAATAGGAACTACTTTAGGGTTTGTCGGCCGTATAGTTTCAGTTGCAGACACTCAGCACTACTGTTAAAGTGTGGAAGCAGCCATAGATAATATGTAAATAAATGAGCATGGCTATGTTCCAATAAAACTTTATCTAAAAAACAGGCAATGGGCTGGATTTGGCTTGACAGCTATAGTTTGTGGATCCCTGGAACTATACAGTTGTTATTGGAAAATGGCTGCTCAGGAGGGGAGCTAAGATGGTGGCATAGTAGGAGGACCCTAGGCTTGTCTTTTTTTTTTTAAATATTTTATTTATTTGACAGAGAGAGACACAGCCAGAGCAGGAACACAAGCAGGGGGAGTGGGAGAGGGAGAAGCAGGGAGCCTGATGCGGGGCTCGATCCCAGGACCCTGGGATCATGACCTGAGCCGAAGGCAGACTGAGCCACCCAGGTGCCCCGGACCCTAGGCTTGTCTTGTCCCTGGAACAAATCATTCTGAATATCCAAGAAACTGATCTGAGGACTGACAAAACAAACTCCACAACTAGAGGAAGAGAAGAGGCCACATCAAGGAAGGTAGGAAGTGTGGAGACGTGCTTTAGGGGAAAAACAGAAAATGGCTGCTCAGCCAGGGACTAATCTCCCAGCTTACCTGTAATTGGGTATGGCCACATGACTGAATTCTAGCCAATAGAACACAGGTGGAAGTTATGTGGAGCATTTCTGGGTCAAAACTTTCAATAAGCAGGTATGCCCCTTCATAGTCTCTTTACCTTCTGAGACTGGTCGCATAGGATGAGGAAGTTCTGGGGTGGGGCGGGGCGGGGCGGGGGGGGGCGGCGGGGGCGGGTTGTGTGCAGAGCCACAGGACAAAGGAATCCTATTCCTGTGCAGGGTAGTCACCCAACAACCAGGAACAATTGCCTCAGACAGTTATGAGAACGGAAATAAATTTCTGTTTTGCTCAAATCATTATACATTTTGGTCTATTTTTAGCTACGGTTTACCTACCTTAAGTAATACAGAAATTAGTGTTAGAGAGGGAGTGCTAATGTAAGAAACACCTAAAATATGAGCACTTAGTAGTTGTGCCATGAGAGACAAGAAAATAGAGTAAGCCGCAAAAATGGTGACCCATGTTATGCAGTGGCAAAATTCTTGTTAAAACTGTTGCCCTCATCATCTGGAAGGCAGAACCAAGATGAGCCCGTAGCTCTGGGGAAGCCATTCGGAAACAGACAGAATGTTAGTGTGTGTGTTACAGTTGAGCTCCTTGCTGCTTATAACAAGTGAAGCTCCTAGAAAGATATGGTCCCTAGCAATAATTGACCAGTTTATAAGCAGAAGTGAAAGGGAATGAAGATAGCCCCCAAATCTGGAAAAGCCTGTTGATTCTGGATCCCAAACAGAAAAAAATAAGGCTAGAAGAAAAAAAAAATTAAACCCTAGACTTGGAGAGGACAAAAATCCATTAAGAATTCAGTTAAATATAGCAGCTCAGCCCCTGCAGCAAAAATCAGATTAAAGGTGTAGCTTTTCCACTCAAGTCTATTGTTCAGATGGCCTCAAGGTAGCTGCCATTAAGTTGAGAGAAAGCTATGGAGGGGAGGAAAAAAATAATTTAGGCTTCAGAACTATGTCCAGGAAAAAGTTCTGGGTGTGGTTACTAGCACTTGGAATTCAATGGAAGCAAATAAATGAGAAGCTTACTAAGTTTTGGAGGGAATCATATTACTAAAGAAGTCACAAGCTGGGATGAAATCATCTTTATTGGGTCAAGCTTACCCTTTGTTCCTAAATTTGCATGAGAAGAAAGTGGGCGATTCAAGGCTGTAGGGTCTTCAAGGAGTATACTTCGGAAGTGGCCCAGAAGGATAATGGACAAGGAGGGATATCCAGTAGGATGGAGTAAGGGGCCCTAGAGAAAAACAGACAATGAGATCCTCCCAGAGAGCAGATTAAAGGAGTAAGCAAGGCACTTCTCCCCTCTTACCAGGCAGAGGGTCTTCACACTGCCCACCTAGCAGGATCCCATCATGCTGTTAGCCAAGGACTCTTTCCCATTCTTCCTTTTTCTGAATGAGAGTCTTTTTTTTTTTTAAAGATTTTATTTATTTATTTGAGAGAGAGAGAATGAGAGATAGCACGAGAGGGAAGAGGGTCAGAGGGAGAAGCAGACTCCCCGCCGACAGGGAGCCTGACGCGGGACTCGATCCCGGGACTCCAGGATCATGACCTGAGCCGAAGGCAGTCGCTTAACCAACTGAGCCACCCAGGCGCCCCCTGAATGAGAGTCTTATTGCAATTATCAAGTCCCTGTGGCCCCATGGCATAACAGATGTGAGTTAGTGGAGTGGATAACTGGTCTTTTATTTAATAAATTGTGGGACCATGAGGAGCCACATGTAGGCCTGATTGAGAAGATATTGTATTCTCAAGAGTCCCTGCCTTAGGGCGCCTGGGTGGCTCAGTTGGTTAAGCGACTGCCTTCGGCTCAGGTCATGATCCTGGAGTCCCGGGATCGAGTCCCGCATCGGGCTCCCTGCTCGGCAGGGAGTCTGCTTCTCCCTCTGACCCTCTTCCCTCTCGTGCTATCTCTCATTCTCTCTCTCTCAAATAAATAAATAAAATCTTTAAAAAAAAAAAAAGAGTCCCAGACTTAGAAGTGATTGTAGCGACGGAGTGGAGTTCTGGGTTGTCTTCCTTGAGAGGACATGGGTGTAGGCTCTCTATGTGGGAAGAAGGGTGCAAATAGACAGCTGTGTCTGGAAGGGCAGACTGTGATAGAGTGACAGCTGCTTACTAAAAATCCATTTCCTCTTCTTCAATGTACAGCTAGACCACAATTCCCAGGTTACATATGCAGTTAGATGTGTCACTACGAATGAGTTCTAGCCAACAGAATGTGAGTGGAAGTGATACAGGCCATTTCCAGGTCAAGAAGTTTGTGTATTCGCTCCTACTTCATCCCCCTTCTGTTGGCTGGACATAGATAATGATGAGGTTCTGGACCCTAAGGGATAGTACAGCTACAAGTTGGAAGGAGCCTGAGTTTCTGAATCATCACATGGAAAAGAGCTGTCTTCAAACTGTTGAGTAAGTGAAAAATAAACTATTGCCTTTGAGCAATTATAAGTTTGTGTACTTGTTACCACAGCTTAGCCTACTTAATTAATACAAGAAGCAACATGGTCTCTCTGTGTGTCTGTTTAACCCTTTGTCTCTCTGGAGGCTGGCTTTCATTGCTCTGCTGTATATAACCCAGATGTTAACTGGAACTTCCTTTTTCCTTGAGTTCTAGGTGAAACTTGAATAAGCTCTCAATTCCTTGTCCTATGGGTATCCCAAGCCTTTTCCACAATGTCTCTGAATTCCCAATGGATCTTACGGATTCCTTTCCCTCTGGAGTTCTTCAGCTCATATGGTCTCTGTTCTGTTCCACAGTGACCAGACATGAAACTTAGACCCTTTTCTGACTCACACACACATACACACCCCTCACACAAATTATTTACAAGCATGAAAATTTGTACGGAGCAACTGGAGAGGAAGAAATGGAGGAAGAGCTTACAACTCTGATGATGCAAACCTTAAACGAAACTGTAGGTGTTGCCATTCTTAAGTCACGCACCGTTTCACTTCACCTCTTCTGAACTTCTCTCCTTAGTTTTCACTCTTCTCTCTCCCTCTTTCTCCTTCTTCTTATACCCAGGACCAGACAAAAGTTCTTGGATTCCATGGACAGATCAACAATCTGTCACTCTGGAAATACTAATAATGAGATGTTTCTCAAACCAATATTTGGAAGGGAGGCAACGTCCTGTGTGGGGTGTAAGGGGGAAAGCAAAGGATGAGGCTCACACTCGGCCTCTGCTGTCCTCCTGAGCAATTCTGCTCCAGCCCCAAACATGCACAGCTCACTAGGTAAAATAAGAGAATTGTGTTTAACTTGACCCACTCTCCTAGGAAGTTGTTTTAAAACCAATTATCTGTTGTTGTGCAGCCATGCTCTGGAGACTCATCCCAACCCATGTGGCTAAACAAAATATCTGTTACAAACTTACCCTTCTCTTTCTGAAAGAAGTTTTGATAACCTCAAAATTTTCTATTTTCTTCATGTTTCCAGTGGCATTTTTATATGAGGTTTTACTGCTGCTTATAGATTGGCATTCTAGGCCGTGGCCTACCAGCTTCCTCCTAAGGAAGGTCCAACTCTTTTTCCATTTTAGGAGAAACACAAGAAATATTTCTCTTTTTCTCCAGCAGTGTGGCTTCCCTTTTCTCCTGATGTCTCCACATCAGCCTATGTTTGTTATTGAAAGAGTCCATAAGTAGTTTATCAAGGTACTTTCCCATACAGAGAGAATTCTCTCCCTAAAACGAATTCTGGTTCTATCTGATAATATAAAAATGTTTTCACCTTGTTTTACATGGAAATGATAGAATATGGCTGTTGTATCCCTGGAATTAATTAGCTTCTAGTTCCAGCAGGGTTGTCATATAGAGTTATACACCGTGTACACTAAGCAACTCTAGGGGGCACCTTTCACACTAGGCTCCATGTGATTGACAGTCCCTAACATTATGTAGTCCACAACCTATACAACTATATGTTACAGCCCTGTTTCAAAGACCACCCATCATCTAACTAGCTATCATCTCAGTGGTCTAGTTTCAAATTTCTGGGAGAAACTGTTGTCCATTTTGGATCAGTCGTCCATTCCTGTCCAATGAGATATGCCCAGAGTGGAAACATCATGTTATAGACACACGAATCTAAAGATTCATTACTTTTGGGGAGCCTTCCTCAGGGGGAATTGGAAAGAGTTCTCAGAGAAGGGGTTGTATGGGAAGGGTATACGTCTTAGAACATGGCATTTACTGGAGTGCTTAGGTGGCTCAGTTGTTTAAGTGTCTGCCTTTGGCTCAGGTCATGATCCTGGGGTCCTGGTATTGAGTCCTGCATGGGGCTCCCTGCTCAGTGGGGAGCCTGCTTCTCCCTCTCCCTCTGCTGCTCCCCCTGCTTGCATGCTCTCTCTCTCTCTCTCTCTCCCCCTCTGTCAAATAAATAAGAAAAAAAAAAAAAAGAACATGGCATTTGTTGAAAGATTTTGGTATTGGCATTGGCAAGGGCCAATCATAGAAAAGAATAAATAGCCAAAGGGGGCATATAAATATAATCCAGCCAATGTTTTCAAACTGTGAGCTATGACCCATTAATGAGCTGTGAAATCAATTTAGTGAGTCACATTTTTTAGAAACATAAAAATGATATAAAAGAGATAAGAAAATAACAGCAGACAAGCCATCTAGCAAAGGTAAACATTGTTCTGTGAAGTTACATTTTATTTATTTATTTGTATATGGGATCAGTATATGAAGTGTGGATTGTGCGTTGTGTTGCAAAAGGATCAAAAGCCAAACCAAAGTCCAAACCAGACAGTGACCCTCCCTCCTACCTGCTGGCCCACAGGTTTGATGCAGGCCCATTTATCTCAGAGGGTGTCTCTGGGCCTGGCCTCCCCGGCTGTTCCTGCCTGATCTTCTTGGCTGACCCTTGGTTTTGTATCTGGTTCTTGCTCCTCATTCATTCAGGTCTCAGACTTCCTCTTGGCTCCATGCTCAGGTCCAGCCCTGGGAAGTCCAGCCTGGTTAGACTCCCCAGCATTCCAGGAAGGGAAGGTTGGATGAATGACAGTTCCTTGCAGAATAAATGGTCTTAAGCTCTTCCTTAAGCATAGATAGGTGGTTCTGTATTATAGGACCCCACCACCATCCCACTCCACCCCCAAAGTCATAGCTGATTGGAACAGTGGTGAACACTTGTCCTAAAGGCAGCTAGTCCACTGGCTGGCCCGCAGGCTATAAGGTAGCCTGGTATAAAAGTTTTGCACAAGGGGATTAATAGTGATTAAGTGAACTAAACAGATGTTCTCTCTCAGGGCTTTGAACTCAGTTAGAGAAAGTGAGTCAATTGGTAGGAGGAATACCTGCAGCCTTACCTCCTATGTCTTACTACCATGCAAATCTCTAGATACTGAAGTCTGGAGGGACCAGCCTGGAACTTGGCACCCTGTATCTTGTGACACTGTCTGCCCATCTGAGATCTTGGTTCTGGAATCTTCCTGTCCCCATCATCTCAGTGCCCAGCTCAGTGCCTGTACCTGCCTGGAGGTCAATGGATGCATGCACGAATGTCCTTCATCTCAACCCCAAAGGGTTCAGGTGCTTGTGTCTGAGGGGTTAGAAGCCCTACCTATGGGCTCTGGCTCTGCACCCTCCTGCCCACGTAACCTTGGCCAAGTTACTTGATTCCTCTAAGCCTCTATTTTCTCCTCTGGAAAATGAGGGTGGAATTACCTACTTCTTAGGCTGTTGTGAAGTTTAAAATAGCAGATGTGTGAGAGCCTACACATAACAAGCCCTCTAAAACATTTAGTATATCTGAGTATAGGGAAGTTTTTTATATGAGAGTTGCACTTTGTGAGACCTCTTGTAAGTCAAAACCAAACAACCTCATGATCCAAGGCTCCTCCTAACAAAGGATGGTGGCCTTTTATGTTGGCCAGCTGGCAAGAGAATAAGCAGAGTTTCCAAGTCACTGGTTCTCACGTTAAAAATTTTGCAGTGTTGAACGAATTCTTAATTTCTGAGTATCCATATTTTCAACATTTCAAAAACGAGTCTTTATTATCACCTTTACATTACACACTTTTAAATAGACCGCAATCAAATTTGCTTAAAGTGCTCTGCACTCCGTGATTTGAGAGAGAAGAAGCTGAAAAATGCACTTTGTGATGCAAAAACGGCTCATTCTTCGTGGTCCTGCACAGCTGCGTGTTCCCGCATCACATCAGCCTCTAGATCTGCTCAGCATTCAGTCTGGAATTTTTTAAATGTCATAACAGTGTGCTTTCAAAATAATATGCTCGTGCACCCCCATCCCCAAGCGTGTAATATTGTCAGGATGTTTTATCTGGTGCCATATATCTTGCACATGACGAATCCATTTCCCCAAACAAACCATCACACATGTCCACATTGTCTATAAATTTTGAATCCTGACATCTACCCTATTACCCTCTGACGTTTGGATTGGCCTGAGTTGGGCATAATTAGGGGGGCGATGTTTTCAAGGAATGACAAAAGATGTCACTCTTTTCTTCCTGATGGGTCCCCTCTGGAGAAAGTGATGTCAGGAACTTACAAGACTTAGCCCCACTAGAGAAAGCTGCAGATGCTCTCCCCAGGGGACCAGGAGATTAAGCAGGCCTGATCTGTAAGCATCCCCACTCCAGGGGTGATAACAAGGTCATTCTGTACTTGGGTTTGGCTTTATAGTAATACATCTGGCATCGATAGAGTTTCCTTCTTTCCAAAGTGCTTTTCTATTTATGATCTCACTTTGCCCTCACAGGATGAGGAAAGGTTGCTGGTTAGAATGAGCAAACCTGAGTTCCTCCTGCTCTGGGGCTGGGCAGGTCCCTGCTTGTTTCTCAGGTTCAGTTTCTTCATCTGTCAAGTGGTATCATAATTTCTGTTGGGTGCGTGGGGTTGTGTAAAGTGCAAATGTGCCCATGTGTTGAGCAGAAAAGTGCTTTGAGAAATCAAAAAAGCTAAAGACAGAAATGTGCTGTGATGATAAAAGTCATTTATACAATCTGGAAGGAAACTTAAGCAGTAACACAGTAAAGAGGTTTTCAGCCTTTGTCTTGTGAAGACCCTCAGATGAATCATGGTCAAGAACAGTACACATTACTTTGGCAGGCTCAGATTTTTGGTCTCTCGCTTCAAGACACCTAAACTGTAGGTCGAATGCCATTGCTGGTGTTGGCTCCTTTCTTTCTCACTCAAGAAAGCATATCAGAAGGTAAGCAAGAGAGATGTTATTATGTTATTATGAGGGTAACCTTGATTTCATTCAATTTATTTTCATTCAATTTATTTTCCAAAAATACAAACTCAGGACCCTTATATAAAACAAAACCTTGACCCAAACCTACTTTAGCAACAGGTAAAATTTACAGACTTATGTAATAAAAGAATGTCCAGGAGCAGATGCTTTGGTCATGGCTGGATCCAGGGGCTCAAATGATTTCATCAGGACTTAGACTATCCATCTCCAGGTTCTGCTTTTCTTTGTATTGACCTTTTCAGACAGAGTCTCTTCATGAGTGATAAATGGCTGCTGGCTTGTGTTCGCAAGGCTTAGCACCCTCTGTGAAAAGAGAGCTTTATTTTCCCAATAGTTCCAGCATAAATCCCAGGATTAAGACTCATTGGAAGAAATGCCTGCTCTTTCTGAATCAGGCCCTGGGTTTGGGTCAATGGGATGTGCTGATTGGTTGGGACTGTATTTTCTCTCTCTCTACCATGGGGGATGGGGGGTGGAGTTAGGGTCAGCTTTATCTGAACCACATGGTCTAACAGTGGGTGTGTGGTATTCCCCAAAGGAAAATTGAGGGGCTGTTACCAGAAACCAGAACGGAGGCTGGGTGGGCGAAACTCACAGATGTTCATTACAGTAAACATGGTACTTAGACAATTATTGGTAAGAAATTACTTACAACTCACATTACAATTGGGTTGCAATTTAGCAGTGTGTTAGAAAAGTGTGATTGAAAACCTCTGTCTAGTTCATCCTTCTCATTTTCCAGATTTTCTTATAGCTTGATAAGTTTATTTTGGGCATAATGAGTTGTTTGTGATTTTGATACCTCATCAGAGGTTTTCTTAATGTAAGGAGCCAAGCTAAGGGGTCTTCTGACAAGTTTCCAAGAAACAAATGGCCCCTCCAAAGGTGAAGAGGAGATTACTAGGCAAGCTTTCTATAGATAACATCTGTACTTCTTGCTGTGGAAAAAAAAACAACAAAACACCTTACAAAATTTAGTACCTCTGATTTCCCAACTTTTTCATGACCTGGGGGCAGTAGAAGGAAGTGTAAGTTTTAATCACCTGGATTTAGAGACAAGGAAATTGAAACAGAGAGAGAAAACCAGGCTCATGTGTTAGCAGCATGGCTAGTTATTTCCACGGTATGACTAGAGGCATTTCGTAAGGCCTACTATTTTTGGAAACCTCTAAAACGAGCAATCTCTGCCACTGACTTGCTTTCTTAATGAGATGTGTGTAGTTTAACTGGATCAAGGCATTATATTGCTGGGAGGTCAACACATAATGCATTTTTAAGAGTCAGCTTAATTCAACAAATAGTTATTAAGGGCTTATTACTAGTTGTATCACTTAGGGTGCTTTCAGTTGCAAGTAACAGAAAATCCAGGTCCAGTAGTTTTTAAAATTAAAAGGAATTTTTTGGCAAGCCCAGTGGTAAGGTGGCCTTCAGGTGGGGCTTGATTCTGAAGTTTACCAAAGACCCAGCTTCTTCTCTTTCTCTTCAGACTTCCAGGCTTTCTACTTCACCGTAAGACTGGCTGCCTTATGATCATAGGATGGCTTCCAGAATGTTCTGAGCAGTTTATGCTTCCTTAGTTACATCCATTAGGATAAAACCAATTGTTCAAGTTTATAAGGGTGTGGTAGCTCCCCCCCCCTCCCCTGAGAATATCTCCTCATATCTCACCAGCTCAGATTGGGCCATGTACTCCTTATTCCTAAACCTAAGTTTCAGGCCATGAGGTAAACAGGACCATCCCTGGCACTATCTTAACCAGACACACATGGGCTGGAGATGGGATGGGGTGGCCAGGGATCTTGCCTGACTGGAAATCTCTGTATTGTCAATGGAAAGAGGGAAAATAAATGCAAAACTGCATCTCATTAGGCTCTGGCTTTTTATTAGTGAATAGAATGATATTGAATATTTGTAAATACATGAGAATCAAACTTCAAAGACAGAGCATATAATTTTAGTTTTGGGCTTACTGAGTTTCAAGTACCTGCAGAATATTTGGGCAAAGCTGTTGAGTAGAAAGTTAGGAATAAGGACGCAGTGCTCAGAATATCGGGTTTTACTGGTGATATAGATATGGTAGTTAAAGACATGACAGTGGAGGTGAGTGGGTTCAGGGCGAGCACCCAGGGGCAGTGCAGGGCCAGTGCCCAGGAGGAGTGCAAGGTGAGTGAGAAGAAGCCTTGACACCTACAGCAGTGGGAAAAGGAAGGGGGACCCAAGAGGCTGGAGAAATTGAGAGAACACTGTATCAAGAGGGCCTAGAGGAAGAGCAGTTCACGAAGGAACGAGGGGTTGTCTCCGAGGCCAAGTTAGATCAGGCCTCAGCAGTGCCTGTTCAGGTGGGTGGCTGGGAGGTCATTGGTGGTCCCTGTGCAGGGATGGGGTAGGTGGAGGATAGTCAGTGAGGAGAGAGGGGAAGTGAGGCAGTGGTGCCAGGGACAGAGACCACACCGTGCAGAGCCTGTCTGTGAAGGTCAAGGGAGAGAGGGCCGAATTCAGAGAAGAGGGAGCAGGCGATCTTTTTCCTACGAGGGGCTTAGAGAGGTGAAGAACTTTTCGTATCGGGCCTTTCATCTGTTGACGTACTTCTCTCAGGACAGGAAGGACAAGTGTGGGCGTAGCAGGAGGGAGTGGAGTTTACTACAGATGGCAGACCACAGCCTGCAGACCCCAAATACTTTCTCCTCCCAGACTATGTAGGGACACTTGACACCCCAGGGTGCCCATCTGCAACACACCCAGGTACCCAGGTACCTTCCTGCTCTTCCTTTCACTCTGCCAGCCCAGAGACATCTTCCAGTGACAGTCTGGGCATCCTGGGGGATAGTGCGATATCGCCATTCCTCTCCGCCTCCCCCCTTCCCCTAAAGGAAGGTACTGGGGACCCTTCAAACTCCACTCAAGGACCTTCCAGACTGCCTAATGTGTAAACTACTTGCCACAACATCCAGGCTCCCCAAATCCTCTCGCTTTCACTCCTATCTTCATCTTGCAACTTAACCTTTGTCTGTTTCAAAATCTCCATTTGACCAGTGGGAGTGCCTATGCCTTGCGGGCAGCGGGGCGGAGGGAGGATCTGATGAACATTCTTTATGTCTTCCATCTTCCTGTCTCAGTGGACTCAGAGCCCCTTCTCCTTTTCTGAGCGTGCCCCTGCTGACCCCTTCCTCATGCCTTGTCCCCATGGAAAACACCCTGGACTGGTGGGCAGAGCCTAAGGACAAGCTGCAGTGACTGGGTCCATATCAAGGTGTCCCTGGCCCACCTCCCCTTCCAACCCCTGCTGTTCAGTCAGCACTTCAGAGAGCAAGTCTCAATGAGGGTGTTTCTGAGGCTGAGAGAAGAAAGAGAGAGTTCACAGCTTTACAGGAGTATTAGACGGTCAACGCCTCTAGCCAGCACCCAGGGGCACTGGGGCTCCCTCCCGCCTGCCGCAGTGGAACGATCTCTGCCCTCTGCCTCAGCCCCGGGCGGTTACTGACGGTTACTGAACGTGTGAGTCACTTGTGAGGTGCAACATGAGGGTTCCTGGAAATGCAGGAGGCCTCAGAGGAGGTTAAGTACTTGGCTAGAGCGAGAGCTGCCTCCATGTGGGCTCTAGGCACGGCTTCTCTAACAAGGGAGCTATTCACATCTTCCCTGGAATCTCACCCCACCCTGCCCCACCCCTCCGTCCTGGAGCATCCTCTACTTCGGGTTCCAAGTGCTCTTGGCTTTGCATTTTCCCCTCTCCCTGTTCTGAATGACAACTGATTTTAGCAGGATACCAACCCGCTCTGGGCTCAGCACTGTATACCAATAGTAGGGCCACAAAAGTAGCTTTTTCCTACTGTAACTAATGGTCCAGCCCCAAAGGTTAGACTTATGCAAATAAAATATTTAGAGAACTAACCAACTTTGTATTTAGTTCTGGGAGAAGGAAAAAAAAATCAAGGCAATACAGGGAGTCAGCATAGTCCAGAGTTGTGCTACCTAATACCATAGCCACTAGGCACATGTGGCTATTTAAGTGTAATAAAATGGAATGCAATGAAAAACTTAGTTTCTCGGTCATCCTCACCATAGGGGGTACTCTGTAGCCACACGTGGCTAGTGGCCACCATATTGGACAGTGCAAAATTAGTATTTTTACTTTGCAGAAAGTTCTATTGGGCAGTGCTAGCCTAGAGTGATATAGGTTGACTTTGGAGAATAGGCATGGCTCTGGGTGGGCCTGGAAGGATTGCAGAACTAGATTGAAGAGGAGGGGGAGGGACTTCCAGGTAGGAGAAACTATGAAACTGTGTTCAGAGGTTGGAATGAACCTGGCATTTGGGGGCAACCGCCAGGGGGAGAGGACTAGGGGAGAATCACAGTGCTGACCCAACAGGGTCATTATAAGGGTTCAATGGGTGATGTTTGCAAAGGGCATGGCATAGTTCATGGCAAAATAAATGTTACCTACTCCTGATGTTATTCCTTATCAGACTGAGGCTGTTTGCAGGATCACTGCAGTTATTATCTCTGCTTCCCTCTTAATTTTAAAAAAACTTTATATTACTGATTAATCAATTTTTTCCTTAATGATTTGTGTTCTTTGTGTCTTATTTAAGAAAATATTCTGTACCCCAAGATTTTTCCTTACCCCAAGGTAGTCTCCTGTATTTTCTTCTTTAAAAGTATTTTTAAGTAAAATGTTGTTGACTGAAGTATAATATGCTTACAGGGAAGGGCGTACGTTATAATAGTACAGCTCCTTGAATTGTGGCCCAGTGGGGCATGGGTTCCTGAGGTTACACATTTCAGCCTTGGCAGAGTCAGATCTTCTAAAAGCCAGGGCTCCTTCTCCTTCTAGTTTGTCCTATGGCTGCTCTGAGCCATCAGCTGGATCCCCTTTAAGCTCCGCGCCAGTCCCAGCCCCCTTCCCCCAAGCACTGTTGTTGTTTCAGAGAACATGCAGCCCCTTGGGGCATTTACACTGTGCAAAAGTCCCAAAGCACAAGGGAAGTTACCGTAGAGGACCTGGAAGGTGGGGCTGGAGCCCAGAGAGAGGGGCATTGATGAGGTGGAGGTGGGTCAGGGCCTTGCCTAGCGCAGCAGCTTCAGGGTTTTAGATTTTTAAAGCCTGTCTGGTTGATAGGCCCTGAGAACCCGTGATCATGACAGACAACAAAATCTTCTCTAGAGCTTTTCAATCTGTAACTTTTTCTTTCGTTTCTTTTCTTTTTTTTTTTTTAATTACTTAACACCCACATGATTCCAGTTCTTCCTAATTCCAAAGAAAGGAAGAAAGACCTGATTGGTGATGAGGTCATACAATAGAAACTTTTTGTTTTACTCTCTCTCCACTTAAGAGCAGTTCCTGCTTGGCTCTTACTTCCTTAAGCCACTCGGCAGCTCCTTTGTGCCAGAGAGCTGGGGGTGGAGGAGCCATGGGGACGGGCTGTTTTTACAGCTGCGCTGAACTCCAACCTGAGGGCCCTCCATCCCACTCCTCGCACGCTCGCTCGACTCCACTGAGGAGGGAGAGGGTGTAAATCATGCCCTCCCCGATGTGTTCCGAGCTCATTTGTCTCTGAGTCTCACCCAGGGGCCTCTTAACTTCTGACTATTAAGTAGTGAGCCAAAACTGCCCAGAAAGGTGACTCTTCAGCATAACAGTAAGGCCTACCCCTCGGGCCGAGCCCCCCTCCTATCTACAGGTGTGCCTTGCTCTACACAATCGGAGCATTGACAAAACCCTAGATTGATAGGGCCACACACTGGTCGGGGCCACCACCTCTTCTTCTGGAGGAGGAAACTGCTTTTCCCATAAGTTCAGTGAACTAGGAGGTCTCCAAGGACTCCGATTTTGACAGTCATGATTTTATGAAGATGTATAGATTTCAGATTTTTAAAAGTCACTGTGGGAGTTCACCAGTAATAACAGAGCTAACGTTCACTGTGTTCTCTCTGGGTTCCGGATAAAGTGCAAAGTGCTTCTCGTGTGTTCTTTTGTTTAGTCTTCAGACAGCCTTTTGGGTCACCTCTTCTTTTTCCCAATCAGCAATGAGCAATTGATTACAAGAATGGATGTGCTGAACAGCAGAGCAAACTAGATGGCACTTTCTGGAAACAAGGGAGGCCCAGCTCCTTGCACCTGAGGAGGTGAAGGGCCCCAGCTCACAAGACTGCACGCGGTTCCCAGCCTTTCTCCTGCAGGGACTTGCGCTCTGAGGTCACACCGTCATTAGTTTGAAATCTGTGGCTGTCTTACAGCATCTGCTGCTTATTTTGTGAACTTCGGCAGAAAGGAGGTCCTGCAGGGGCCCCGCAGCCTCCTCCCTGCCCTACTTTCTCAGCACTCTGGTGCCCTTTTTTGATCATCTGCTCCTCTGATAAGCCCTCGAAGCCTGCAAGGATCTCACTTGCCCACCAGTGTCTGTCTGTCTGTCTGGTGTTTGTTTTTCTATTAACCAGAGCCATGTAGATTGGGAGCAGTCCTGCAGCATGTCTGGCATTGTCACTGTAAGCATCTCTGGTATAGACACCTTTGCCACAAACGTTTTTGCTGCATAAGTAATTGGCCATAAGGCATTTGTGTCATAAAAGAAAAAAATAATTGGCTGACAGTTTGGTTTCATTTCTCCACTGCTGCAGTACTCTCATTTTTTTTTTATTATATAAATCTTAGCCCTCATAATGGTCTATACAGTGGTGTACTTTTGAACCCACATCTCCCATAGAACTTTAGAACATCTATCAACAGACATGTGATAATATGCCAAGAGCAAATGCCAGTATAGAAGGTTTTCGCAAGGGGCCCTGGGTGGCTCAGCTGGTTAAGCATCTGCCTTTGGCTCAGGTCATGATCCCAGGGTCCTGGGATCGGGGGTCTACTTCTCCTTCTCCCTCTGCCCTCCCCCCACCTTGTATGCTCATACAGTCTCTCTCTCAAAAACATAAATAAAATCTTTTTTTTTTTAAAGAAAGCTTTCACAATGCAATACAAAGCTCAGTAACAAATATCCATCCTAGTATTTCTGCTTTTTTTTTTTAAAGATTTTATTTATTTATTTGACAGAGAGAGACACAGCGAGAGAGGGAACACGAGCAGGGGGAGTGGGAGAGGGAGAAGCAGGCTTCCCGCCGAGCAGGGAGCCCGACGCGGGGCTCGACCTGAGCCGAAGGCAGATGCTTGACGACTGAGCCACCCAGGCGCCCCTTCCTAGTATTTCTTTTAATGAAGGAAGAAATCTTAGTGGGAAAGAAAAAGTGCGATGCTGGATGAAAAGACAAATTAACAAGAAAAAAAATATAATACTATTAACAAGACTTTGAAGACAAGTGCATAGGTAGAGTCCACAAAATAAAATCAGTTATTTGTGCAGTATTGCCACGAATCTACAGTTATTTGTGCAGTATCGCCACGAATCTACATTATATGTTTTGAATATATTCAAAAATTTTGCATTTTGTAATAGTCTTTTAAATTTTGTTTCACTTTTCATGTTTCATTATGTTCTTTTAAATGAATGTCCCTCTTTTATTTTTCATGATTGTCTCCTGTATAGCAAAATTGCCTTATGGCCAATTAGCTAATGTGACAGAAATGCCTGCAGCAAAGATGTTTATGGTGAACTTGCCTAGACCCCTCCTGCAGACAGCAAATGCACTAACACCTTATGGATGTCTCAATCACCTGGATTAAGAGTGCCCAACTGAATACTTTCAGGAACAAGGCAGATAGCATGACGCAGGTGGCCCGCTGGCTGGGCACTGGGCACCACTGCTCAACTCCATCATGTCTGGTTGCAAAATTTTAGCAAGAACCACAGGTCCAATCTTAATAGATTTTTTTTTTTTTGTGGTGGGGTGAAATCTCTTCATTTTTATGTGTTGACAACTATTTTTTAAAAATCTTAAAATACCATGTGGGATGAGTGAAACATATCTGTGGGCCAGACTTAGTCCTTGGGTACCCAATTCACAACCTTTGATGGCGGTTTTCACTTGTGTGAGTTTTGTTGTAGAGGTTATCCAGGGAATCACCTAATTTTTCACTTTACTTCATGTATGTATGGATGTAGCCCTTGTTCTTGAAATTTTAACCATCCAGGGTTTGCTACTCTGGGTTTGCACAGCTGACTGAGAGACTGTGGGCTGAAGAACAAGAGGAGTAGAGGGGAAGCAGCAGACCAGGCTTCTGCAGTAACTCGGGTGTGTAGCGTTGCTCACATGAATCTCTTGGTTTGAACATCCTCATTTATTAAATGAAGGCATTGGTGAAGGGATCCTTCCAGTTCCAAAATTCCATAAGTCTATGACTTTAATGTAAGTGATGGAATTAGTACTCCTTTTTTTGTTTGTACCTAAAATGTCTATACTAGGTGCTTAGAGACTCAGGCTTATGGTGCACTAGGGAAACAAATCTAATTTACTAGAGTATAGGGGAAATCTGAGGTGTAATTTTTCCCGCCGGTTTCCCTAAAAGGAGGGGCTAAATAAGGGTTCAATCTAATGTGAAGTGCTACTTCACTTTCCCAGTGGCAAAAGTCATTAGGAATTTCATTTGAAATATGGAGAGCGTAGGGACTTCTTGGTGGGTCAGTCAGTTAAGTGTCTCCCTTTGGCTCGGGTCATGATCCCCGGATCCTGGGATCGAGTCCCGCATCGGGCTTCCTGCTCTGTGCGGAGCCTGCTTCTCCTTCTGCCTGCTGTCCCCCGCCCCCGCTTGTGCTCTCTCTTTCATAAATAAATAAATAAAATCTTAAAAAAGAAAGAAATATGGAGATACTAGATGGAGGAAAGACAAATATAACGATAAAGAATAGTAAGAACAGACCAGGATGTGGAAATATTGGAACTCTTATTCATTGCTGGTGTGCATATAAAATGGAGCAACCACTTTAGAGAACAGGCAGTTCTTCAAAGTAACTTAAACATAGAGTTGCCATATGACCTAGCAATTCTACTCCTAGGTATATACCTAAGAGCAATGAAAACATACATTTACAAAAAACGTTATACATAAATATTCATAGCACCATTATTTATAACAGCCAAAAAGTAGAAATAGCACAAATGTCCACTGAAAAATTTATTTATTTATGACAAATAAAAATTATATATATTCAAGGTATGCAATGCGATGTTTTGATATATGTATACATTCTGAAATGATTACTGCGATTGAACTAATTAACATATTCATTACCTCCCGTAGTTATTTTGTGTGTGTGTGTGTGGTGAGAATACTTAAGATCTACTCTCTCAGCAGATTTCATATATATAATACATTATTATTAGCTATATTCACCAAGTTGTACATTAGGTCTCCAGAACTTATCTTATAACTAAAAGTTTTTTTTTAAAGATTATTTATTTATTTATTTATTTGAGATAGAGAGAATGAGAAAGAGAGAGAGAGAGAGAGAGAGCGCACATGAGAGGGGGGAGGGTCAGAGGGAGAAGCAGACTCTCCACCGAGCAGGGAGCCTGATGTGGGACTCGATCCAGGGACTCCTGGATCATGACCTGAGCCCAAGGCAGTCGCTTAACCAGCTGAACCACCCAGGCGCCCATCTTATAACTAAAAGTTTGTATCCTTTGATCAACATTACCTCTTCCCTCCTTACTCTCCACTCCCCTCTAGCCTCTGGTAACCACCATTCTACTCTGTTACTATGAATTCAACTTTTTTTTTTTTTTTTTTTTTTAGAATTCACATATAAGTGAAATCATGCAATATTTGTCTTTCTGTGTCTGGCTTATTTCACTTAGCATAATGTCCTCTAGGTTCATCCATGTTGTCTCAAATGCAGGATTTCCTTCTTTTCTAATGCAGAATAATATTCCGTTGTGTATATATTATCACACTTTCTTTATCCCTTATCTGTTGATGGACCCTTAGGTTGTGTCCATGTCTTGGCTATCGTGAATAATCCTGCAATGAATGTGCGAGGGCAGATATCTTATCAAGATGGTGATTTTTGAATATATGGCCAGAAGTGGGATTGCTGGATCAGATTGTAGTTCTATTTTGATGTTTCAAAGAACCTCCATACTATTTTTCACAATAGCTGTATCATTTTACATTCTCACCAACAATGTACAAGGGTCTTCTCTCTACATTCTCCCCAATACTTGTTATTTCTTGTCTTTTTGATAATAGCCATTCTAACAGGTGTGGGGTGATAGCTCACTGTGGTTCTGATTTGCATTTCCCTGATGGTTAGTGATGTTGAGCACCTTTTCATAAACCTGTTGGCCATTTGTATGGCTTCTTTGGAAAAATCGCTATTCAGGTCCTTTGCCCATTTATAAATTAGGTTATTTCTTTTTGCTATTGAGTTGTATGAGTTTCCTTATATATCCCAAATATTCATTTGAACGGATAAATAAAATGTGGCATATTCATACAATGGAATACTATTCTATCATAAAAAGGACTGAGACCCTGATATAGGCTACAACATGGATGAACCTTGAAAACATTATGCTAAATGAAAGAAACGGACACAAAACGGGACATATTGTATAATTTCATTTATATGGAATGCTCAGAAGAGGCAACCCTATAGAAGCAGAAGACAGGTTAGTGGTTTTATAAGGCTGGGGAGGATGGGGTAAGTGAGGAGTGATACTAAAAGATACGAGATTTCTTTAGGGGAGATGAAACGTTATAGTGGCGACGGTTGCCCAGCTCCGTGAATATGCTAAAAATCGCTTACTTGTGTACTTTAAATGAGTGAATTATATGGTATGTGAATTATATACCAATGAGGTTGTTTAAAAAAGAATACCAAGGATAAAAAGATTTAAATGAAGGGGTGTATGAATAAAAATTTAAACAAAGGTCAATGAGAAATAGGAGAGAAGAATGTTATAGAGTATGTTAAGTTGCTAATACATATTTTTAGAGCTCTTCATTTTATTCTGAGAAGGGGCTGCTTTTAGCAGGCAAATTATGGTTAGAAGAAGGGATGTTTAACGATCAGAAATTGTGATTTTTAGTCTTGGCTATGGTCCTAAGCATGAAATTATTTTCCTGATATTTTTATGCAGTATTCTGAAGCTCAGGCAGACTGCTCCTCTGTTTTTTTATTCCATTTGCTTGAGTTTGGCTTGTTTGAGTTAATAGTGAGGATGCATTATAGCAAGGGACACTCATGACGTAAGTACCGACAGGGCTGCCAAAATTCTGCAGAACTTGCCAAGCCCCAGTGAGTTGCCCCATGCCTTGCAAAATCCAAATCACTAAACAGGAAGAGTGAAGGACTTGCTAGCTGGTGCTCAGTTTGGGGCATTCTGTGTTTAAGCGCCAGAGGTGAAACATTTCAGCAAGATGTAGTTGATTTAATTCAATTCCAAGGGCAATTTCAATGGAGTTTCTTTTTTTTTTTAAGATTTTTATTTATTTATTCATGAGAGAGAGAGAGAGAGAGCAGAGGGAGAAGCAGGCTCCCAAGGAGCAGGGAGCCCGATGCGGGACTCGATCCCAGGATTCTGGGATCACGACCCGAGCCGAAGGCAGACGCCCAACCATCTGAGCCACCCAGGCGCCCTCAATGGAGTTTCAATCCAGGCCACGCTTTGTCAAATTCTCTAGAAGTCACATACTGGGATGTCTGCAGTGGCCTGGCAGGTAACAGATCCTCCTACATGATCAAATGGAGGGCTCCCTGTCCCATCTTAAGGGAGAAGTCCCTGTTCATGCTGCTTGTTGCTGCATAGAAGGAAGGGCCAGTGTTGCCAAACCAATCTTCTGATTTTTCAAAAGAAGCTGAAGATAGGGATTTTTAAATAGCAAACTTTTCCTTTTTTAAATGTTGCTATCTAACTAGAATTTAAAAATGCAACAACCCACGGAATGGGAGAAAATATTTGCAAATCATATATCTGATGAGGGACTTGCATCTAGAATATATAAAGAATGCTTACAACTCAATACTGACAAAACAACCCAATTTTTTAATGGGCAAAGGGTCTTAATAGCTATTTCTTCAGTAGAGATATGCAAATGGCCAATAAACACATGAAAAAAACCCTCAACATCATTAGCTATCAGGAAATGCGAATCAAAACCACGAGATACCATTTTATATCTACTATAATAGATGACTAAAATAAAAAAGAAAGATAACAGCAAGTGTTGATTAGGATGTGGAGAAATTGGAACCCTCATACATGGCTGATGGGCATGTACAATTGGTGGAGCCACTTTGGAGAACAGTTTAGCACTTCCTCAAAAGGTGAAACTTAGAGTGACCATATGATTTAACATTTCTATGCCTACATATCTACTCAAGAGACATGAAAGCATGTCCACACAAAAACTTGTACATGAATGTATTATTCAGCAGCATTATTCACAATATCCAAAAAGTGAAAACAACCCAAATGTCCACTAACTGATGAATGGATAAACATTACATGGGATATTATTTGGCAATGAAAAGGAGTCAAGTACATACTACAACATGGATAAACCTTGAAAACATTACACTAAATGAAAGAGGCCAGTTTCAAAAGACCATATACTATAAGATTACATTTACATGACACGTCCAGAAAAGGCAGATCTATAGAAAGTAGATTGGTGATGGCCTAGAATAGAAAGGATGGAGGGAAATGGGAAGTAAGTGCCAAGGGAAATGGGAGGTAAATGCCAAGGGTGATAAAATGTTCTAAAATTGAATATACTAAAAGCCATTGAGTTGTATACTTTAAATGGGTAAATTGTATAGAAAGTAAGTTATATCCTAATAAAACTGTTATGAAAAATGACTATAGTGGGAGCCACACAAAACACATGTACCAGGCTGCCAACTTCAAGTCTTTTGATTAGAACTTGATCAAATGCGTAGCAGGTCTGGAAGGGGCTGGTCAAACCCAAATTCCTAGGAAACCAGAGAAGAGGATGATTTGCCAGTTCCAAAGTCACATGCCTATTTAGTGGCAGAGTCAGGGCCAGAACTTGTCTCTTGACCTTTACCTCTAGGCCATGCCGTTTCTATCCAAAGCCCAGATTTCAAGGCGGAGCCAGGAAGGGATTGTGAAAAGTCAACATCAGGAACAGCTGGATATACTCTCATCTTTTTCCCACATTTTCCAAAGGTCCCTCAAAGACTTCTTGAGAAAAGGATAAAATATGGCAAAAAGGAATCTTCCTTAAAGGAAGAGACAGACACAGTGCTTCCCTGGGCCTCTTTTCCTATATCATGGGGAGGTCTGCATGTTTCAGTCACTTTCTCTGTATATTCCTGATTCATTTACACTTAGCTCATCATTATGTTGTTTGTGTAAGAACCATTTGATGTCCAAGAAATCCTTTGGGTCTCTTTAAGTTAAAAAAAATTTTTTTTTCATGTGAACCAAAGAACTGAACTTTGCCAAGAGTAAATAGAACTCAGATATCAAAAGGTCTGAGTTCAGTTTTCATTGAATACAAAGGGTGAGTAGATTCTGAGCTGAGCCAAACGCATTCTCCCACCCTTAATTTACAGTACATTGTTTTGGCAGACTCTACAATCCCCAAAGTTGGCTTTTCTTCTCCCATTCCTTCTTAGGGTGTAACCACAAGCCTATCTTTTGGTTAACTTTACAAAAAATAAGGCCATATTGTAACAATTTATGAGAGCCTCACTCATCACTGGTTCTACAGTTATCAATTTTATTAGAACAAATTGGATTGTTTGAAAAGGTTAAAACCCTCCTCTGAAGTTGTAATTTTGTTTGATATCCTACAAGAATGTTTATTTTTTCAGTCCTTTCATCTGGGGGTTTATCAAAAGGGTTGTTGCGCCCTTCCCCCCATCAATGGTCAGGCCATCAAGCAGTTATTAAGGTGAATATTGGAGGACTACTATGCTTGTGGTGCTCAGATTTGGAGAATGGTACAGGTCTTCCATTCCATCTTTTAATGAGAAAGGGTCAGAGAAATGAGTAGTATTTTGAGTTTTTTAAAAATAACAAAACCAATCTCAAAATAAAGAAGCAGAGCAAAATTAAGATCACCCCAAATTCTGTCACCTCAAGATAAGCATTGTTAATATTCTGTGGATCATTCTCCTGTATTCTAAAAAAAAATGTATCTATATTAATAGAGATATATGTATATATATGATCATAAAAATGGGATATTACATTGTTTTGTAATCGTTTTTTTCCATTTCTTAGTTCATGACTAATTATCAATATTAATAAAATTATATCTACTTCATGCATAACATTCACTTGTACAGATGGAATGTAACTTACTTAAATGATTCAGGGAGTCTTTCAATTGCAAGTGACAGAAAATCCATGTCAAACTGACTTAAACACAAAGTCCAGGGGGAGATTTGGTTTCAGGCATGGCAGGATTCAGGGCTCAAATAACGTTATGACATTTCTGCTTCTCTTCCTCTCCTTTTGCTCTTCCTTCTGCGCTTTGGTGCCACTCACATGTTGCATGTAGAGGCAACAGTTCCAGAGAACGTGCGTCCGGGTTTTTGCCTGGCAGAGGAGAACAAAGCTCCATTCCGGCACTCGCCATGAAAACCGCGTTGCCCTCGTCCCATAGCAATCTCGGAGTCTTCACTGCAGCTTATGCCCAGGTCATGAAAGACTCCTGGAATCCAAGTGTTTCACCAGAATAACAGAGATTGAGAATGAGGGGTGAGGGGGTGGAGGAAAGGATGGGTCTTCCAGGGGAAAAAGAAGGATGGTTACCAGAAGGAGATACTAAAAGCCATTGCGTTGTATACTTTATTGTGTGGCCAAAATAAGTCTCACAATTCATATCCTTGAACATTTAGAACTCATTTTGTATTGTTTCCTAGGGCTTTTGTCACAAACTACCACACACTGGATGGCTTAAACAGAAATGTATTTTCTCACAGTTCTGGAGGCTGGAACTCCAAGATCAAGGCGGGGTTGGTCCCTTCCGAGGGTTGAGAAGGAAAATCTGTTCCATGCCCCTCTCCTAGCTTCCACTGGTTCGCTGGCAGTCTTTGGCTTGTAGATGCATCACCCTGATCTCTGCCTTCATTGTCACATGGTGTTCTGTCTGTGTCCAAGTTTCCCCTTTTTATAAGGATACCAGTTGTATTGGATTAGGGGCCCAGTACTTCAGTATGACCTCGTCTTAATAATTATCCCTGCAAAGGTTCTGTTTCCAAATACAGTCGATCACATTTTGAGGTACTGGGGGTTAGGGCTTCAAAATATGAATTGTGTATGTAGGTGGCACAATTCAACCTATAATATGTCTTTACACACTTAATGTTTCTGGCTACATTTAAGGCCCATGCAGTCTAGGTTTGAATGATGAGTCTGGCTACTTCTCTCTTGCTGGTGTGTGGACTAGCAGATTGGATGAGGTGACCTCTAGGGCCCCTTCGTGTTTAAGGCCTTGGGGGCTAGGAATCCATCCTGTTGCCTGAATGTACCCCCACAGAGCCCCACCACTGCCTAGCTTGTGGACTTTGGACAAGTGACTTACCCTCTGCAAACCTCAGTCCCCTTAAGCAGTAAAATGAGGATAACAGTCCTCCACTCCTTGGGTTGTTGTGGGCCAGGCACATAGCGCTCAGGAAATGTTAGTCACTGTACCACCTCTTCAGACATATGAGGACCGGAGAGTCAGAAGAGCCTGACATAACCCCAGTGTTCTCACCTTTTGTGATAATTTGGCTCAACAACTTCTCTCTGAGTTCGTCCCAAAAGAAGCTTAAGAGATGCCTTAGGCATTAAGGGATGCCTTGTTAGAGAGCAAACCAGAATTCAGATCCAGTCCAGGGAACACAAAGTATTCTCTTTCTCTGCTAAAGCCAGATGCTGTAAATGCTGAGCAGGCTCCTCCTAGGTGGTGCGGTTACGAAATACCTGTTTCTTTTACGTCCCCCTTATCCGTCTCTCTGACATTTCCTTCTTTCTCTTACAACTTGATCTTTCCCACCATCTATCAGATGTGGGCTGGAACCAGTCATTTTATTTACAATCTCTCTCTTTTTGGCTCTATAAATTTGGGGATATGGAACAGCTGTCTGCTGCTTGCCAAGGCGCCACATCTTTTAGTTCTTTCAGACTTTTTCTACAGGGCCTAATTTAGCTTGTCTAAATGCCTATTGAATAACAACCAGAACTTCCAGTTCTTGCAGGCTGCAGGACCTATTTGATAAGGTGTATTAAGGCCTTCACCAAGGTCAAAGCAAGAAGTGTAGGTCACCTTTAAACACATGGTTACTTTCACTTAGCAAATATTTCCTAAGTGCTGACTCTGTGCCAGGTGCTGTTCTAAGCACCAGGGTCCCTTACCCTTGAGGACTGCACATTCTAGGGGCATTCATTCACACGGAAAATATGCAGTGAGAACCTACTACACGGCAGGAATTGTTCATCATTAAACAACACAGACACAATTCCTGCACTGATGGCTATTTTGTGTGTGTGTGTGTGTGTGTGTGTGTGTAAGAGGGGATAGAATACAATACACACAAGTAAATTTTTATCGTAGTAAAAGGTGATAAGCACTATGGAAAAAATACAGCAGGGTAAAGGGGATTAGGAGTGGTAGTGGAGTTGCATTTTAAATAGGGTGGTCAGAGAAGGTCTCTTTGAGAAGGTGGTATATAAGGCACCTGGGTGGCACAGTTGGTTAAGCGTCTGCCTTCAGCTCAGGTCATGATCTCAGGGTCTTGGGATGGAGCCTCGCATCAGGCTCCTGGCTCAACGGGGAGCCTGCTTCTCCCTCTGCCCCTCTCCCTGCTTGTTCTCTCTCTCTCAAATAAATAAATATATATATATTTTTTAATTTTAAAGAGAGAAGGTGATGTGTAAGCAAAGACTCAAAGGAAAGATGAGAGAAAGGTGAGGAAGACAGCCCTCATATTTGCTGGAAGAGCAAGTCCAAAGGCCCTGGGGCGAGTGTGCCTGGTTTTTCCAAGGATAGCAAGGAGGATAGTTTAGCTGGAGCAGAGTGAACAAGGTGTGAATAGAAGGAAGTGAGGTTAGGGGCAGATCGAGTAGAGCTTTTGGCTTGAGTGACACGAGGAACCAACAGAAAGTGCTAAGCAGAGTAGCAACAGGATCTCAGGACTGACCCGGCTGCAGTGTTTAGGCCAGACTGTGCAGCGCCGGGGGCAGTAGGGAGGTCAGTGAAATCAATCACACAAGTGCGCCAGACCAGAATAGGACTGTTGGGGGCGGGAGGGGGGCAGTGAGAGGGGTGGGATTAGGGATTTATTTTAAAAACAGGGCAACACGATTTTGTGGCCGACCTGATGCGGTGTTTGAACGAAGAGGGCAGGGGTGACTCCAAGATTTTGGCCTGAGCATCCTGAAAGAATGGAGCAGCCACTGACTGGGATGGCCAAGACTGGTGGAGCACAGTTTTGTTTTGTTTTGTTGCTTTGGGCCGGGAGCGCCGTTCAGACATGTTAAGTTTGAAGGGCTTGTTAGCTCTCCAAGTGGAGTGGCCAGCTGGATTTGGACGTTGCCTGGGGAAGTGATTTTGGGGGACATCTCTAAAGCCTCAGGAAGTGAGACCCTGCTGAAGTACTATCAGAACTGGCTTCGTCTCTCTCCTCTCTGCCCTCCTCAAGGCCGGAACCTCCCCGGAGGGCAGCTCTTCGGGCCACAGCCCTTTCAGCCGGCAAAGGCCCTTTCTTCCCTTTGGGGAACAGTGATAAAAATCAACAGAAATGGTGCGCCGTGGCACGCCTCCACCGCCTAACTCGCTGCAGGGAAAGAGGCAAAGCCCACTGGGGTGGAAAGCTGACCCGCCGCCTGCTTCCCGCCTCCCTGACCGCCCCCTGGAAGCTCCGCGCCGGTGGGCGGGGCCTGCTGGTGGGCGGGGCCGCGGCGCGAGCGCACGCCACAGAAGGGGGCGTGGCCTCTTGGCTCGCGCGCTTGCAGCGTGCGCGCCGGCCTCGCTCCTTCCTGCTCTTCCCAGGCTGATCAGCTGGTCTGCGCTCCCCTGACGTGGGTCGGGGCACGTCACCGCCGAATGGCAGCCTCCAGAAAGGCACCGCGAGTAAGGTGAGGGACTCTGCCGGGGATCCGGCTTCTGGGCAGTGCGCGATCCCCGGGGTCCGGACGAGCATGTTGCACCCCGGAGGGCAGGAACGAGAGGGGTAGAAGCGGCAGGCGGCCCATCACAGTCTGGAGAGGGCTCCGGCTTGCGGGAGCCCCCTGAGCGGGAGCAGGGGGAGGGGGCCATGCAGCCGGGCAAGTTCCGGTTCGTTTCAGGAGGGCCGCGGGCATCCTCAGGCAGCCCGATCCCGGCCCCCGGATGTGTGTGCCCGCCGAGCTGCGGCGCTCAGCCCGAGGGGCGGTGGCCGTGTCCCACCTCTCCCCCTGGCTTGGCAGGAAAGCCCCCGCTGTTGCAGGAAGTTGGCCCCTCCAGGCGCCTCCGGGTGCCCGGGGAAGTGGGTGAGCCCCTGCCCTCGCCCCGCTTCCCGTGGAATATAATCTTCAGATTACAACCTTGACAATACACCAGCAATTCGCCTTATTGATGTGCCATGGCCAGGAAGATAGGCACCTGCGGGCCCATCCCCACCCACATGGTTTCAGAGGTTGTATTAGGGAATACTTCGGCATAATCTCTAGAAAGATCCCACCAGTAACCTGTCCTGGGCTTTCCCTGGGGGTAGGGAGGTGGGAAGGATAATCTCCTGGTCTCAAACACATTTCAGCCTATACTCCCCCCACAACTAGGATGTACTTATTACATACAGTAGCTAACAAGGTGGGAGACTGAGAAATGTTCTGAGATCACAAAGGCTGGAAGCCAGAATCCCTGGCGATCCGCATGGGATCAGGGATCAGCCATCCTCAGACCCGTTGAGACTTGAATGAATACACTTGGCAGCATGGCCAGGCTCCCTTGCTGAACACAGACCATGGCTTGTACTTGTGATTGTGAGTGGACAGATCCCAAGCTGACCTTGACCTGGCCTTGGCCTTGCTATGTCAGGTTGGGGGTGAGTAGAGAACCAGACCTATCTTGGTGTAAGGATGTGGGGAGGTGTGGCAAACCTAGTGTGGAAGGAGTTGCCCCTATGTTAAGTGCTGGCAATGGGGTTAGGCAAGTGGATAATGATGAATTAAGTCCTAGGCACATGGGTAGCTTTGAGGACCAAGATTAGATTTATAGAATCACAACATTTTGGGGGCAGAAGGGTCTTTCAGCATCAGCTGGCAGAGCCTCCTTACCACACACAGAAGGCAACTGAGAGGCTGAGAAGGGCCATTTGCCCCAGGCCCTTCCCCTAGTGGCAGAATTTAAGTGATATTCAGTGTAAACACGAGAACTTATTGCAGTTCAGGTAAAATTGACTTAGGTAAAAAGGGGTTGAGCTGTCTTCTAGTGCATCTGAGTCCAGGAGACCAACACTGGCATCAGACTTGGCCTCTTTTTTGCATCTCTTGGCTCTGATTTCTTAAGGCTTCGTTCTAAGGCAGACTTTCCTTCTGGGAGGTATGACCATTCTGTGCTGGCAGCCCCAGCAGAAATAGAGCCCTCTTTCCTAATGGTTGGAGCACAAATCCCAGATCTGATTTCCAGTGGGCTGACTTGACCTTATGTTTATTCCTGAACCAGTCGTGGCCACAGGGATAGATTGGGTCCCAGAACTTGGTGGGTTAGGGGATGAGATTGATCCCAACTCTGTGGACTGAAATGGAGACAAGACAGTCTCAGATGGAAACCATTGTGCTTTGACCAAAAGAGGGAGGGATAGATTTGGGGTGGGAAGAGACCACATTTCCCACTACTGCACCCTATAACTTGTTTCAGTCTACCCTTATCTGAACTCCTGAGGTGTGATTGAGCAACGTGGTCCTTGTTTTGCCCCATCCCAGGTGATAGATGTGTCTGATTCTCATCATGGACCAGGGTAAGGGGGATGATAAGCACACAACCCTGCTGGGACTTCTTTAAAAAGAGAGACAGAGAAAGATGTGCCCTTCCCATCTTATGCAAAGATCGAACAGGAAGTTCTCTGCATGCTTCTTTCCCCTGACCCACCTCCTGGCACATGGCACATCATGATCTTGAGAAGGTGTAGGCTGAAGAAATCCTGGAAAGGGGAAGAGCACTGTGCTGGCAGTTGGGAGGCTGGACTGTAGTTCTAGACAGCTGCTCTGTTACCAGCTAGCTGTGAGGCTTCCAGCAAGTTGTTTGATCTGTTTCTGTTTCTTTGTCTAGAGGAGGGAGCTGAGTTGGATGGTCCCTAACGTACATTGTAGCTCTAACATTTAAATGGTAGCCCTGCTTCAACTGAGAGCCTGAGAATGTATCTGTTCAAGTAAGTGAAGGGCTGCTGGATCTTGGATTCTGCAGAGACCAGGGTAGGACCTGAGCAGAACAACTATAATGTTTAGCTGCTTCATGGCCCCTTTGATCTTGATAGGAAGGTAGAGGTAGTGATGCTAAGGGAGAGAGCTTGAATTGAAATTCTCCCATGAGCATCATGTGTCAGACCTGATTTCTTGTGCTGGCTTTGCAGCTGAGGTGTATGGCCTGTGGCAAGTCATCTTTGTTTTCTCGTAAACTGAATGAATAGAGCTACTTCTGAATAATTTCCCTCCAACTGTCTTGCCTGTGTCTTAATTAGTCACTGGGCCCAGTTAACTCTGAACGTTTAGAGAAACTGACTTCCTTGGCTCACCATCTTGTCAACGGGTATATGAAGTCAAAGGAAATGGTGACAATGTTACATGGATCTCTGTCCAAAAAAGAGAGGTTTCTTACTTTGTAAAATATTATAACAGCTTTCTTGAGATATAATTCATGTACCACACCATTCACCTTTTTAAAACATACATTTCAGTGGCTTTTAGAATATTCGTTAGAGTTGTACAACCATCACCACCATCAGTTTTCGAAACATCTTTATCCCCTTGCCAAAAGAAACCCTGTACATGTTAGCAGTCACTCCTCATTTCCCCCCAGCTTCACTCTAGCTCTAGGCAATGGCCAATTACTTTCTGTCTCTATGGATTTGCCTCTTCTGGACATTGCATGTAGATTCATACAATATATGGTTTTCTGTGACTGGCTTTTTTCATTTAGCATAAAATGTTTTCAGAGTTCACTATGTTGTAGCATGTTATCATTACTTGATTCCTTTTTATTGCCAAATAATATTCCATTGTATGGATAGGCCACTTATTTATCCATTCATCAGTTGATGAACATTTGGGATGTTTCTACTTTTTGGATATTATGAGTATGCTATGAACATTTGTATACAAGTTTTTATGTGGACTTATGTTTTAAATTTCCCATACCTAGTGGAATTGCTGGGTCATAGGATAATTCTTTATTTAATGTTTTGAGGAGCGGTGGATTGTTTTCCAAAGTCACTACACCATTTTATATTCCCACCAGCAATGTTTGAGGGTTGCACTTTTTCCACATCCTTACTCATACTTGTTATTGTCTGTTTTTTTTTTTTTATTATAACTTTCCTAGTGGATGTGAAATTATATCTCATTGTGGTTTTGATTTGCATTTCCCTAATGGATAAAGATGTTGAAAATCTTCTCATGTGCTCATTGGCCATTTGTTTATCTTCTTTGGAGAAATGTCTATTCAGAAATGTCTATTCAGATGCCCTGGACCATTTTAAAATTGGGTGGTCTTTTTATTGTTGAGTTGTAATAGCTTTTTATATACTCTGGATGTTAGACTCTTACCAGATATGAGTTGCAGACATTTTCTCTCATTTTTTTGTTGTCTTTTCACTTTTTTGATGGTATCCTTTGAAGTACAGAAGTCTATTTTTTTTTTTAAAGATTTTATTTATATGTCAGAGAGATAGAGAGCACAGGCAGGGGGAGTGGCAGGCAGAGGGAGAGGGAGAAACAGGGTTTCTCCCTCTGAGCAGGGAGCCCAATGTGGACTCAATCCCAGGACCTTGGGATCATGATCTGAGCCGAAGGCAGTCGCTTAACCGACTGAGCCACCCAGGCGCCCGTACAGCAGTCTTTAATGAAGTCCAGTGTATCTGTTTTCTTTGGTTGCATATGCTTTTGATGTCATATCTAAGAAATCATTGCCCACTCCAAGATCAGGCAGATTTGTGTCTATTCTTCTAAGAAAACATTTATGTTTATGATCCATTTTGAGTTAATTTTTATTTATGATGTGAGGGTGAAGGTTCAGCTTCATTCTTTTGCATGTGGATATCTGGTTGTCCCAGCATTTTTTGTTGAGGAGACTATTTTTTTTTTCCCTCCATTGAATAGTTTTGGCACTGTTGTCAAAAATTGACAGTAAATGTGAGGTTTATTTCTGAACTAATTCTGTTTCATTGATCTATAAGTCTGCCCTTATGCCAGTATCACACTATCTCTTTTTTTTAAGATTTTATTTATTCATTCGAGACACAGAGATAGAGCATGAGCAGGAGGAGAGGCAGAGAGAGAAGTAGGCTCCCTGCTGAGCCAGGAGCCGGACGTGGGGCTTGATCCCACGACCCTGGGATCATGACCTGATGCTCAACCATCTGAGCCACCCAGGCGCCCCTCACCCTGTCTTGATTACGGTAGTTTTATTAGTTTTGACATCAGGAAGGATGAATCCTCCAACTTTGTTCTTTTTCAAGATTGATTTGGCTGTTCTGGATTGCATTTTCATATGAATTTTAGGATCTGCTTGTCAATTTTTGCATATACAAGCTAGCTGAAATTTGATAGGGATTGCCTCTAGATTATTTTGGGGAGTACTGCATTTTAACAATATTGAGTCTTCTAATCAATGAACATGGAATGTCTTTCCATTTATTTACGTCTTTAATTTCTTTCAACAATGTTTTGTAGTTTTCAGAGTATAAGTTTTGCCTCTGTTTTGTTAAATTTATTCCTAGGTACTTATTCTTTTGATGCTATTGTAAGTGAACTTTTCTTAATTTCATTTTTGGATTGTTCATTTTAAGTATATAGAAAAACAATTTATATTATATATTGATTTTGTATCCTGCAGTCTTTTTTTTTTTAAAGATTTTTATTTATTTGAGAGATAGAATGAGATAGAGAGAGAGCATGAGAGGGGGGAGGGTCAGAGGGAGAAGCAGACTCCCTGCTGAGCAGGGAGCCTGATGTGGGACTCGATCCCAGGACTCCAGGATCATGACCTGAGCCGAAGGCAGTCGCCTAACCAACTGAGCCACCCAGGCACCCATGTATCCTGCGGTCTTGATGAACTTGTTGGTTCTAATTTTTTGGTGTAGATTCTTTAAGATTTTTCTATACTGAAGATAATGCCCTTTGCAAGTAGAAATAATTTTACTTCTTTTCTAATCTAGATGCCTTCTGTTTCAGTTTTTGCCTAATTGCCCTGGATAGAACCTCCAATATAGTGTTGACTGAAGTAGCAAGATTGGACATTTCTGTCTTGTTCTTGATCTTAGGGGGAAAACATTCAGCCTTTTAATATTAAAGATGATGTTAGCTGGGGATTTTTGTAGTATTCTTAATCAGGTTGAGGAATTTCTTTTCTGGTTTTTGGAGTTCTTTTATCATGAAGAGGTGTTGGATTTTGTCAAAGTGCCTTTTTTCTGTTGAGGTGGTCATGTAGTTTTTATTTATTCTATTGATAATTGTGTATTACATTAATTTTTGTATGTTGAACCAATCTTGCATTCCTAGGATAAATCCCTTTTGGTGATGGTGTATGATCCTTTTTATATGTTACTGGATTCAGTTTTGCTAGTATTTTCTTGAGGATATTTGCACTTAATTTATAAGAAATATTGATATGTCTTACTTTTTAATGAAAGAATACATGATTCCCTCAGTAAAGAACATCCCATTCTGTCCAACAAAATTAAATTCTCCATCTGAGAACAGGCCTGGAGTGATTAGTGAAAGTGTCTGGTCTTCTGGTTCTCTGTGTGGGAGACTGAGCTAATGCGGGCTCTTCTCCCTCTACTACCACATAAAAATGTGGTAAAATTATAACAAAATTACTTTTAAGTTCATAACTGAATAAAATCCAAACGCTTTGTATAACCTATTACGGGGGCTCCTTGTTGCCTCTCTGATCTTGTCTCCTAACCACGTACCTCCTCACCCACCAGCACAGGTAACCACACTGGCCTCCTTGCTTTCTCTGATGTATACCAGGCATACTCCTGCCGTAGGGCCTTTGCACTTAAAATTCCCCTTTTCTAGAACGTTCTTTTCTTGGACATTCACATGGCTTGATCCCTTACTTTTTTTTTTAGGACTCTGCTAAAATATCATCTGTTAGCAAAGAGACTAATTTTCATACATAAAGTAGTTTCTCCTGAAGATAAGCTCTTAATAAAAGATTATGAAACAAATAAGGAATAACTTACTGAGGGGGAGCCAGCAGACCCAGCAAACTTGAAGATTACTATCCCAAGACCTTCTAATGGGAAGTCTGAAATGAATTTTATTTTTTTATTTTTTTAAGATTTTATTTGTTTATTTGAGAGAGAGAGAATGAGAGATAGAGAGCACGAGAGGGAAGGGGGTCAGAGGGAGAAGCAGACTCCCTGCTGAGCAGGGAGCCCAATGCGGGATTAGATCCCGGGACTCCAGGATCATGGACCTGAGCCGAAGGCAGTTGCTTAACCAACTGAGCCACCCACGCGCCCTGAAGTGAATTTTAAAATAAAGGCCCCAAATAATTAAAACTAAGAGAAGGAATAGAAACCATAGTGAAAGAATGGGACACCATGAAGAAAGAGCAGGCAGATTTAAAAAGAACCAAAAGAATTTATACGTGTGAAAAATACAGTCATTGCAAATAAAATCTTTTTAGACTAGTTAGGAGATTAGACATAACTGAAGAGAATTCAAGAATTAGAGGTTAGATCTGAGAAGGTTTGCCTACCATGGTGCTCTTTTAGCTGCAAGTTTTATCCGAAACTTTTACTTACTTCGTTATGATACTGGGGTGAGAGTCCTTCTGAGTCACGAAGGAAAATTGCTAAGTCAGGTAGATATCCTCGCTAACTAAGCCTTGCCACGTTTCCTATGGTCAAAGTCTGCAATATCCTGTTTTTTCTCTTCTTAAGGGCGAATCATCAGGATTTTCAGCTGAAAAATTTAAGGATAATTGAGCCTAACGAGGTGACACACTCAGGAGACCCAGGTGTGGAAAGAGGTAATATTTTACTTATTAATTAGATGGAATGTCTCAAAAGAATTTTAGGTTCCTGTACCCTAACCCCAAGTTGGGAGAGAATAGAGGGTAAAGGATTAATAATTGCTCATGGCTGGGACTACGGGGACATATATCTGGAAATTAAAAACCATTTTGTCCTTTGGGTTCTGGGTAGTTGGTTACTATTTGTATATTTACCACTTTTTTTAGGTAGTAAGTTAGGGAATTAAAATTTTTGTATGTCCTGTTTCTGGGGATTGGGCAGTGGTGGTAGAGGAGATAGGTTATTACTGAAAATGCCCTATTCTAGGGTCTAGGGGGTGCCTGGGTGGCTCAGTTGGTTAAGTTTCCCACTCTTGATTTCAGCTCAGGTCATGATCTCAGTCTTGTGAGATCAAGCCCTGCATCAGACTCCGGGCTTAAGAGTCTCTCTTTCCTTCTCCCCCCTACCCCCTCATGCACACACTACCCCCCCCCCGCAAAAAGCCCAATTCTAGTTTTTCTCATCTCTAATATAAACTTTTATTGATTACCTTAGAGGTTGGCTTTCAATTTTTGTCATAAGATTTTGAAAAGAGAAAAGTTTAGAGTATATTACTCTGCTGTATAAATTATGCATTCAGGAAAATCTTTTTAGGAAAAATTTCTGGAACCATGCTCTCTTCCCAGAACTGGTTATTTGTATTGTTGGGTTACCAGAAACCTGAATTCTGAAAAGTGGTATATTACTATATTTCTATCCCTTGAAAGCTAGTGCTTTTCTGTAGGCCACCCAGGAGAACCAGAGCATTTTCTTTTAGTTGACTAAAAAAATTGATTACCTGAGGTTCATAAATCATGACTGGTCTCTCTTTGGAAGAGCAATGCTATAATTGCATGCAATTAGGTCCCTTTTCTTTAAAAATACAGATATCCAACATATTTTGGGCCATAATTCGGAAGGAGAGGAAGAAGGAAGAAGGAAGGGGAAGAAAAGTAAGGAAAGGGAAACTGATAGAATTGTCAAATGTAGAGTTTAAAGAGAACTTCTTTTTAGTTTGTATGAAGAAATAGAGGTTCAGGGTACATCAGTTGTCTGAGGTTGCAGATCCAGCTGGAAACTGGAATCCACTTGTTTTGATTCTATTGGTCTTAGGATATTTTAAGAGAGCCTCTCATGTCCTCTAGATAATATGGTATAATAGAGCATCGACTTGGGAGTTGGATAGATATTGGGTCCTGGTGCTTGATAACCCAGTTGGCTGGGGCGTGTATTTAACTCTTGTTTCTTTATCTGTAAAATGGGAATACTGAAACCTCCCTTGGGAGGCTTATTTTGAGAATTAACCACTAATGCCGTGTAAAGCCCTTGGTCCTTGCTCAGCAGTGAGACAGAGAAACAAATCACTGTCTCTAAAGCTATTGATGCTGGAAGAGCAGCCTGGCATCTATGTGGGTGTTAAGATGCTGAAATTGGTGTAAATCAGCCCCTTCTAGGCTTATAACAAGGTGTGTAAGAAACCCAGCTGGTGCTGCAGACCCAGATTCAAATAATATTTCTTGAGCCTTTATGATGTACCAGATGCTGTACATGGTGCTTTCACACATGTTGTTTCAAGTTGAATTCTCCTACCCACCCAGTGAGGTAAATACGGTGTGCTTTTCATGCACTCCTAAGCAGTGAAAAGTTTTGTTTATGATAAAGGCTGAAGGTTTGGGAACTTATTTCTAAAAGCAGGCCCACATATGCAAGAGACTTTGAAATGAGTCATTCTCTTTAAAGCATGATTTAAACATACCTGGCAGTGTATGGGCTAATGTTACATCATGGACTAGGCTTGTTGCTCCTGGCCTCCTACTTCCCTGCACACCCTGATTAGCTCTTGGCTGCTTCTAAATTTCTGAAAGTCATGGAATGTGGAATGAGCAGATGCTGTAATATGACGTCATCTGATATCCTAGCTCTCTTCTTTCACTGAAGGAAGATTCATTACTGTTGATTATATTGAGTCTGAAAAGATCATGACACAAAGGTGGGACATTCCCTCAGCCATCTTTGAGTGAGTTATACGTAGGTTTAGGTGGCGGGCTAGATATTCAGGAACGAGGATGACGTGTTCCTATCTTAAGGAGAGGCAATATATATACACCTGTTGCACTGTTTATCACTTTGCTTTCATGGCTAGTTAATTGTGTGTCTAACTCTATGAATTAAGCACACATAATTAGGAACGAGGATGACGTGTTCCTATCTTAAGGAGAGGCAATATATATACACCTGTTGCACTGTTTATCACTTTGCTTTCATGGCTAGTTAATTGTGTGTCTAACTCTATGAATTAAGCACACATAACATTTCCTATGTGCCAGGCACTGTTTCTAAGTGCTTTGCACATGGTAACCCATTTGATCCTTGTAAGACTCTCATCTGTGTCTTGGCTGCTTCTCATAATTGTATCAGCTTTGTCCCCTCCTCAGCTAGCTGCTCACCCGGTCAGTCGCTTTCACGGCCTCTTGTGCTTGTGGCTACAGCTGCCCCAGCCATCTTTGGGCATTGTCATCGCCTCAGTGGAAGCTGCCTCCATGGCCACAGCCCATTGCTTTGGCCATTGCCCGTCACTGTCTTCTTCACCTTTGCTGTGGATGCCGCCGCCGCTTACCACGTCCTAACTGCAGGTTGTGGTATTGCGAGTTCTCTCTTTGTGTCTGATGTGGGCGGCAAAGCAGTGGCTGCCTCTGACCCAGGCGGCCAACTAAATGTGAAGGGCATGGAGGAGGAGGGAGCAGGGGCAGTGGTGATGGCAGCTGGCATTGTTTAGGAAAGTGTGAAATGCCGCGCTAGAGAGTAAGGCCGGTCAAGGGGAAGAAGGTGATGGTGAGGCAGGAGATGGTAATGAAGGCCAGAATGTGGTGGTGAGGAGGCAGGAGGCAGGTTCTGGTGCCCAGGAGCCAGAGGATGCCTTTGACCAGTTCCATTTCACCTTTGATGGTTTTCAGTTTGTAATTGAGGATTTTGTGCTTGCCGTTGGTTCTGTTGACTTCATTGATGAAGTCAGTGGCTGATAATGTTGATACATGCTATAGTCAGTGCTGTAAACACCCAGTCGGTGCCATCAAATTCCTTACGTCAGAATGTGCCCAAATAGAAGCCACATTCTATAAGGAAGTTAATGATCTTGACAGAAAATACATTGGCTTCTATCATATATTTGCTTTTTAAGATTCCAGATGCCCAGGCTGTACTCCAGACTAATTAAATTAGAAGTCCGCCAGGTAGTTCTGTTTTGTAATCAGGGTTGAAATACTGCTCCAGAGGAAGTCTACATTTTGGCTTGACTCTTTTATTTATTTATTTATCTATTTATTTATTTTTTATTTATTTTATTTTGTTATGTTAATCACCATACATGACATCATTAGTTTTTGATGTACTGTTCCGTGATTCATTGTTTGTGTATAACACCCAGTGCTCCATGCAGTACGTGCCCCCTTTAATACTGTTAACTTGCTTAGAAATTTGGTTTGAAACCCCTGGAAGTGTCCTGAAAAAGTTTCAGATGCTGGCAATCTTACAAGGTCACAATGGGCTTTATTTTGAACCTAGTTGGAGGTGTTGACATATAAACTTAGGTTGGATCAGGTAATTGTGATCTCTCTTTCTTAGATAGATGAGAAATTACAGGTTCAGTACATTAGACAAAAGGAGAGGATGCTCCTCTGTAAAGTATTCAGAAGCAGCTATAATGCAAGGAACATGGGTATGTTTGAATTGTGACTAGGACCCTTTCCCGTGACTCTGTCTTTTAAGTATGTCTGTCCTTTGGAGGCTCTGAGTTGGAGTTCTGAGGCTGGTGGTTGAAACTACCCTCGCAAATTAAGAATGGGGCACTTTTTCAGTGAGTCCCAACATCAGTTTGGTACCTCAGAGGGGAATCTGTGGGAGGTAACCATCATGACTGAGACTTCTGTAGCCCCAGATGCTGGTAATGATGGACAAGAAGCAGATGAAAATGTTGAAGAGAAACTTAAAAAGATCCATACCTAGCAGAGTTCAAGCTACAGTGAGTCAGGGTGCCAATCCTTGAAGATAACTGGTGGTGTAATGGCCCCAGTGTAACTCTGTGTTACTTACAGCATTGTGTGTTAGGATGCTTTTGGTTAAGTAAAGTATTTTTATTTGTTTAAAAAAATGAGTTGGCAAAATCTGAATGCTGGTGAGGAAGTGGAGCAATAGGACCTGTCATTCATTAATGGTAGGAATGCAGAATGGTGCAGTCACTTTGGAAGACAGTTTGGCAGTTCCTTACAAAACTAAATATATTCTTACCTTATGATCCAGTGGTCATGCTCCTTGGTATTTACCCAAAGGAGTTGAAAACTTATGTCCACACAAAAACCTGCACATGGATGTTTATAGCAGCTTCATACATAATGGCCCAAACTTGGAAGTAACCAAGATGACCTTCAGTAAATGAATGTATAAATAAACTGTGGTATACCCAGACAATGGACTATTATTCATCACTAAAAAGAAATGAGCTATCAAGCCATGAAAAGCCACAGAAGAACCTTAAATACATATTGCTTAGTGAAAGAAACCAATCTGAAAAGGCTGTGTACCTCTATGATTCCAGCTGTTGGACTTTCTGGAAAAGGCAAGACTATGAAGACAGTAACAAGATTAGTCATTTTCAGGTGTTGGGGACAGTGAGAGGAGGGATAAATAGACTGAGCAGAGAGGATTTTTAGGGCAATGAAAACTATTAAGCTGTTTCGTATGATACTATATATTAGATACATGACATTTTGTGGTTGTCAGAACCTATGGAATGTACCACACCAAGAGTGAATCCTAATATGAACTGTGGATTTAGGGGGATAATAATGTGTCAGTGTAGGTTCATCAGTAATAACAAATAGACCACTCTGGCGAGGGATCTTTTTTAAATAATTTATTTATTTTTTTTCAAGTTTTTATTTAAACTCCGGTTAGTTAACAGATAATGTGATATGAGTTTCAGGTGTACAATTTAGTGATTCAGTACTTACTTACAACACCGGGTGCCCATCACAGTAAGTGCACTCCTTGGCCCCCCTCCCCTTACCCACTTCCGCTCTGGTAACCATCAGTTCTCTGTAGTTATGAGTCTGTTTCTTCGTTTTCCTCTTCTTCCCCACCCCACCCATGTTTGTTTGTTTTGTTTCTTAAATTCCACATATGAGTGAAGTCATATGGCATTTGTCTTTCTCTGACTGACTTGTTTCACTTAGCATAATGCTCTCTAGCTCCATAGGTGGGCGTCCTGATTGTGGGGGAGGCTGTGTGTATGTTGGGAAAAGGGAGGTATATGGGAACTCTCTGTATTTTCTGCTCAGTTTTGCTGTGAATCTATAACTCTTTAAAAAAGAAAACTATTTAAAAAATGAGCTGGAAAAACTCATTATTCTACCTGAATTCTAAGTTTTGTGCTACTGTATGGGATATAGGAAAATATGTATGGTCACTGTTTTATAATTGGCTTTTTTTGAAGTTGTTTTGTTATACACCCATGGGACTATAGCTAGAGATAGTCCTTATGTATTCATTTATCTATAGTTATCAGACAGTATGATTTATCAGAACTGTTCACTGATATCAGTATTTTTTTGAGAAAAGGTTTTTTGAAGAACCAACAAAAATGATTTGAAGGTCAGCTTGCATCATCTGTGCCTTTATCACATAGAAAGTCTTCTGTACTCACTAGGAGGCAATGCTCTTTTTGGGTACATAGAAATTAGTAAAAGTTTAAGAATTTTTAGTAAGACTACATTTATCATTTTCTTTTTAATGATTTTCATATTTCTGTTTCTACTTTGTATTTTCTGGAGCTGGTGACTTTATCCCCAAAAAGTCTAGCTTTATTGGGATAGACTCCTAGGGACCCCTGTGACTTTTTCAGGGCTCAGTCTGAAAACCCTGGATCTACTCTGCTCCCACCATATTTTAGAGTGGTGAACACAGACCACTAAGGCCTGGATCCCCTTCTCCTTGAGGTTGCACGCCCTCGGTTGATAGTAGGTATTCAGCAGAGCACATGTCAAAGTCATTGACCTTTCTGCTCCTAATCAGTGGTTGGCTATTTAACAAAAATGTAAAACACACCTCTTTTAATGCAGTCAAACTTAAGCAGTAAGACACCAGAGAAAGAAAATGAAAATTATTCCAGGGGTGCCTGAGTGGCTCCATTGGTTAAGCGTCTGCCTTCTGCTCAGGTCATGATCCCAGGGTCCTGGAATTGAGCCTCGCATTGGGCTCCCTGTTCAGTGGGGAGTCTGTTTCTCCCTCTCCTCCGATCCACACTTGGGTGACTGGCGTTCTAGAAACTTCTCTGTGCATATGCACATACAGAATTTTAAATAAGAATGACCTATATATCTTCTTTTGTAATTTTTTTTTAAGATTTTATTTATTTATTTGAGAGAGAGAGACAGAGATAGAGCAGAGCGGGGAGGAGATTTATCTTTGTTTATAGTAAAAAAGGGGGGATACGTAATTGGGTAAATGAACTTTCATAGATGCAATAGTACACTACAAAACAATTTATAGGTGATCTCTAGGGCTCCCTTTGAACTAGTCATTGAGTTGCATGGGGCAGGCTGGTTTTGGAACTAACTCTCCTGTTGTTGCAGACGGCGGAATGGCTCCAAAGGTCACCTCCGAGCTGCTTTGGCAGCTGAGACAAGCCATGAGGAACACCGAGTATGTGGCAGAACCAATCCAGGCCTACATCATCCCATCGGGAGATGCCCACCAGGTACTGAGTGGAGCTGGGCCGGTGATGGACCTCATCAGCCTCTCGTCTGTTTTCATTCTTTTCCCCCATCTCCATTGTGTTTGTAGGATTCTAGTTGTCAGTCCACAACTAAGCATGTCCTCCAGGGCTTGGCACAGGGACCTGTGTCTAATAGGGTCTCACCAAACGTGTGTTGATTTGTCCCTGGCTTCCTTATTTCTGGTGCATATAGCCAGCTTTCAATAACTTGTGGAAGCATTAATGGACAAATGAAGGAGCAGAGGTGTGGGCCTTTGTGTTGCTGACACACTTTACTCCATCTCTTCTGCCACACCCTGTCCTTTTTTTTTTTTTTTAAGATTTTAAGAGAGAGAGAGAATGAGAGATAGAGAGCACGAGAAGGGGGAGGGTCAGAGGGAGAAGCAGACTCCCTGCCGAGCAGGGAGCCCGATGCGGGACTCGATCCCGGGACTCCAGGATCATGACCTGAGCCGAAGGCAGTCGCTCAACCGACTGAGCCACCCAGGCGCCCCTGCCACACCCTGTCCTTAACAAGAATTGTCTGTCCGGCCTCCCTTCTCCCCATTCAGACTGTCCCATCCCTCTCACATGGCCGGAGAAACAGCCAGGAGGTTGTCATGGATCTCTACCCCAGCAGATTTTAGGGATAATTCTGAATACCATCCTCTCCTCTCCTGCCACCCACAACCGTTACCTTTGATGGAAGCAGCTCAGTAAGTGTTGCTTAAATCACTGAGAAAACACTAGTGACCTAAATATGGAGGAGTCGGGTTTGGAGAGGTGGAGACTGCATGTGATGGGGCCGAAGGGCAGAAGGGTGAAGGGATTCTAGTATCTTCTCTTTTAGGTCATTGAGTCAGCAAGTGTTTGAATGCCTATACCATGGCCGTGGGACTGCAGGGTTCCAAAGATGAATTTAGGATTGAATTCCTGCCCTCACTATGCTTATGGTTTGATGGAGGGATGAGACAACATAAAAAGTACTATTCTTCCATAGAGTCGTCTGTACATAAATATTTTATATCCTTTGCTTATGTGCAAGGCACTGCGCTAGGTGTGGTGCAGGACAGGAAGATGAGAGTGGTCCTGTTCTCAAGAAGCAGACAGTTGAGTGATGGAGTAAAGACATGTCTGTATTACAAGGTGGAATGTGGAAGTGCCATCAAGAAAATACGGACAAAGCACTATGGGAGTTTGAGGGTGGGAGGGAAGATGATGGAAGGTTTCATGAGCAGGAGAGACATTTGAACTGGATGTCAAAGAATGGGTAGAGTTGGAAAAATAGAGGAAGTGGAAAGGATTCTAGGTGGGAAGGTTAGTAGGGGCAAAGGTGGAGAAGCAGGGAAGGTTGGAGTGCTTTTCAGAAACAGCATGGCAGATTCCCCTGGCAGAAGCCCAAGGGGGGCATAAGCAATAGGGGGAAATACAGCTACAGCTGGTGCTGTAGGATCCTTTAGCTGCAGGTAATAGAAACCGCCTTGAGATCCTTTAAACAATAAAAAGGCTTTATAAGGGTTTAGGGGCAGGGCCACTGCTTAGGCAGAACTCCAGCTTGTGAATGGTGGTCTCTGGACTTGTGGAATGTCAGGACCTCAGATTGGGTGTCTCATGGAAACTGAGGGCAGGTATGCAGCTGGCCCAGAACTACTGGGATGGGAAGGGTTTCAGCTCTCGCCATAGATCTGTTTCTCCCTTTTTTAAAGGCAACAAGGTAGATGGTAAATAGGGGGCCACCCAACAGTTCTCACATTTATATCTCTTGATCTTTTACTTTCAAGATACCAGATTGAGCTAGAACCTTAATCCCAAATCCAGAGTCCTGGGTGAGAACTTGATTAGCACAGTAGCTTGGTGTTTACCCTTGGTCCTGGTGTGTATGCGTGTGTTTGTCTGTCTGTGTGTGCATATGTGGGATGGCACGTGGTGCAGACATGACTGATGAGGGTCTACCATGATGGAGGGGCGGCATGTAAGAGATTACTGTAAGTTGAGCAGTTGCCAAAAGATGTCCACTTTAACTGGCCTCTTTTCTGCCCCTCCCCAAAGGTGTCAGACCCCATGGTTGTGACAGTAGCATTAACCTGGGATAGCAGGAAGATTGGACCCCTGCCTGGAAACAAGATTTCCTGGCCTCAGGAGCAAATGAAGGGCTGAAATGAATAACAAGTTTAACATTCAATTTATCATCTCAACTATTTTTTTTTTTAAGATTTTATTTATTTGAGAGAGCGAGTGAGAGAGAAAAAGCAAACACGAGTGGGGTGGGGGTTGTGAGGAGGGGCAGAAGGAGAGGGAGAAGCAGACTTCCCACTGAGCAGGGAGCCCCGGGGAGCCCAGCCCGGGGCTCAATCCCAGGACCTGGGATCATGACCTGAGCTGAAGGCAGACGCTTAACCGACTGAGCCACCCAGGCGCCCCCATCTCAACTATTTCTAAGTGTACAGTATAATAGTGTTAACTGTGTGCACACTGTTGTGTAATAGATCTCTAAAACTTTTTCGTTTGTAGAACTGAAACTCTATACCCACTGAACACCCCCTACCCTTGCCTCCCACCAATCACCACTCTACTTTCTCTTTCGAAGAGTTTGACTGCTTTATATACCTCATAGAAGTGGAATCATACAATTGTCTTTTTGTGACTGGCTTATTTCACTTAGCATAATGTCTTTAAAGTTCGTCCATGGTGTAGTTTATGACAGGATTTCCTTTTTAAAGGCTGATAATCCATTGTATGTATATACCCCATTTTTTTTCCAAACCACATTTTAAAAAATCTTTTTATGAACATTTAGGTGGCTTTTAGCTCTTGGCTCTTGTGAATAATGTTGCAGTGAACATGGGTGTACAATTGTCTCTTCGAGATCCTGTTTTCAATTATTTTGGATATATACCACAAGTGGAATTGCTGAATCATGTAGTAATTCTATTTTTTTTTAAGTAAGCTCTGCCCCCACTGTGGGGCTCAAACTCAGGACCCCAAGATCAAGAGTCTCATGCTCTATGGACTGAACCAGCCAGGCACTCCAGTAATTCTATTTTTAATTTTTTGAGGAACCTCCATACTGGTTTCTATGGTAGCTGTACCATTTTACATTCTCACAGCAGTACACAGGGGTTCCAATTTCTCCACATACTTGCCAATACTTTTTTTTTTTCTTCAGTAGTGGAATCCTAACAGATATGAGGTAATATTTCATTGTGATTTTGATTTCCATTTTCATGATGATTAGTGATTTTGAACATCTTTTCATATGCTTGTTGGCCATCTGTCTCTTTTGGAGAAATGTCTATTCAAGTTCTTTGCCCTTTTGAACAAGTTTCTTAACTGCAGGACTTCTCAGGGCCTTTAATATGCAGATGTGCACTGTGCAGCTCCAAGGAGAGGATGAAGTATTCAGCATTTTCTGGACTTAAATGTCCGTGGAATTCCCACAGTCCTCTCAGGGGTAGGCTCAGGTACTCAGTGTTCCATGGAATTCCTTGGTCCGTTCATCTACAACGGTACTTTTCATGCTATGATGGGTCAGAACTTGATCCTCGAAGAGGGGAGAGGAAAGGGAGATCCTTGTGTGGAGAGGAGAAGCCACCGAAGACTAGGGTTCTGCATGTAAAAGTGGGTGAAGGGGAGGCGAGAGAGTACGAGACGTGAGTATTGGAGAAGTAGTGGATCCGGCTGGAGTAGGGGTTGGTGGCATGTGAGGAAGCTATGGTAGTGGGGTACATTACTGTTAGACTGAATAAGCAGGGGGAGGTGGGGGGAGGTGGGTGCGGTTTAGGGTGGGGGTCGATAACAATTCTTCCATTCACCTCTGTTCTCTAGGATAGATGAACAAGATTCACCACCTTCATAGGAATGAAAGTTTCATCTTGGCTGAGGACTAGATGGATAAGTCGGTTGGCCAGCACAGCCTGGGCCTGAGTCATGAGGTCTAGGTAACAGGCGCCCCAGCATTTAAGAAGGGCAGACCCTAGTCTTGTCCCTGAGGAAATCCCCCTTTCCTTGCCCCCCACCGCCCTCCTGTCAGGGCCAGGCTTTAGCCTCTGGACTTGGGCTTCATGTCATGTGGATTCTGTGCTGATGTACCAGTGGCGTTTTTCATTTTCTGCCTTTCAAGCATCAGGCAGTTGCCCTGGACTGATTTGATCGTAGCTATTTTATCTCAGTATTGAGCAGGATGGTGGTTCCTGTGGTGGGAGCACCTTACATGGCAATTGGTGTATGGGGTCTTCTGTAAGTCCCTCAGTCTGGGTTCTCCAGAGAGACAGAACCAATAGGATATATAGAGATATCTACGTAGAGAGAGACTTATCCTGAGGGGATGGGCTCCCACATTAGCTCCCCTGGTTCTCAGGCATTTGAGTTTGAACTAGAACAAATGCCGTTTGAACACCAGCATTCCTGGCTCTCCAGCTTGCAGACAGCACGGATGGCGTGTGTCCCTGTCTGAGTTAAAGGCCCGAGAACCAGGAACGGTGATCTCTGAGGATGGAAGACAGATGCCTCAGCTGAAACGAGAGAGCCAATTCGACTTTCCACCATACTTTTGTTCTCTTCAGACCTTCAGTGGATTGGATGCTGAACACATCGGTAGGGCAATCTTCAGTCTGCTGATTCAGATGTGGTCTCTTCCAGAAACCACCTCACAGACATAGCCAGAAATAATGTTTTACCAGCTAGCTCTCTGGGGGTGCCTTAACCCCCAAGGTGATGCGGAAAATTCACCATCACAGTCCCCTAGCACTGTGTTGTGTGAAATCGGGTCTCTCCTCCGAGAGGGTCGTACAGTCTGTTGTAGAGTGCCAGCCAAAGACTCCTTACAGTACTGCTTCATTTGTGAGCTTCCCCTCCAGGGGAGGCCTCGGTGTAGGAAAGGCTGGACCGTGAATGTTATTTGAATTAAAAGTTGAAAGTTTCTGGTTAAGGGTGGGTTGGGATTTCAGTTTGTATTCTTCTGCCTGGAGTTAGGATACAACCTATATGTTTACTAGTAGGGGATGTCCTTGTAGCCAAGATAAGCCAGGTTTATTTTGATATTCTTGGTTCTGGGTGCTGTTGGTGAGCCATTTTTTTTTTTTTTTCTGTCGTTATAAAGCTGTTTCTAGTCTGAAACCCTGATTGGGCCTCATATGCCCAAAGCAGTTCCTTGTTAAACTGGGGAATGGCAGTGAGACTGGCCAAACCACAGGTGATATTCCAGGCTCTTCCCAGCTCTTCACCCCCTGCTAATGACCCCAGAATTTTAGAATTGGATGGCTTCTCCCTGGATGAGGAAACTGTGACTCAGGAATTTAGGTTTTTATCAGATAGTAGGGACCCATTGAGGGCTTTTGAACAAGAGAGTGACATGATTAATCAAAGGAGTAGTGTTTAGCGTGGAATGGAGAAGGGACATCCTGGGAACTGAGAAGCCATTGGGAGACCATTGCAGGATCCTGGAGTCAGGGTACGGAGGGCTTGGACTTGGTGCTGGCCTTAGGAGCAGAGAAGAAGGGAAGGGTTTGGAGGAGAAGCAGAAGAACATAGATTGAGTGTGGACCTTACAGGCAGTTGGCAGAGAGGCTTGGGAAGGTTGGAACCTGGGAGGGTTTGTGGTGCCATCCAGAGAAACAAATGAGAAGTCCTCAGTTCCTTGTTTCAGTTCCTTTGGCGAGGTGGGGCGTAGTTGGGGTGACTGCTAATTGGGACTCTGGGGCCTTGCCAGGGCTGTGAGGACAAGGAGCAAGGGTTGGCTTTGTGTGTGACCTGCCATAGCAGCCTTCTCAGTAATAGAGAGGCTACTGTTCTCTGTGGCTCTTGTTCCTAATTGTTTCATTTCAGGCTAGATTCAGGGTTGATGGAATTTCTCCTAAGGGTGGGGAAGGGAGGGTGTTGGAGAATGAAGGGGAATCTTGAATTCTGTCCTTTGTGTACTTTCCAAAACACAAATACACACACCCACACACTGTTCCGTGCTAGCGAGAGAACGCACCCCGAATGCATAATACGCAAGGCCCGGGCACTCCAGTTGCTGTCCTCTGCAACTCTAAGGGTTCGTTCTTTGTAAACCCAGAACAAGGGTTGTGGTAACCATGAGTTTGGGCCCAGGGGCACTTTCACAGTGAGGAATTTGTCCATTCTTTCTGGTAATCTGGATGCTTTCAGGTACCATCTGAGTCAAACATTGAGATTCGTTGGTACCCCTGGCTCCAAACCAGGAGAATCATTGGTCGGGGCCAGAGCCGTACCGGCAGCGCCTTTTAGAAATCTCAGTTCTTTATCCTCCGCACCTTTAAGGCTTCATATTCTGCTCTTGCGCATAGTGCAGTCAGAGGGTCGTGTCTGTCAGAGGTGACTCCACCAACTTGAGTTTTTGGCTGTTTTTATGATTCCTCCTTCTGGAAGACGTGAGTCAGATCCTCCTAACCTCTGTCCTACGCCCATTCCTTCTGGAGTTGGCTTCCTGTTTGGTATTTCTTAAACAGGCTCTCTCCTAGGGTGGAGTAGTGATTTTTATCACAGTGATTTTACCCACTGTATTAATTAGAGCATTGCTACTGCGATAACACATCTCACAGCTGCAGTGGCCTGGTACCTGTCTCTTGTTTACGCAGTGGTCTGGCGTGGGTGTTCTTGGTTGGTGGGTGTCTGTCTTCTCCTAGGAGGAGAGTGATGCAGAGATCCAGGCTCTTTCCATTCTCTGATGCCACTATTCCAGCTGCTGGCCGGAGGAGGAGCTTGGAGAGGCCACACTGCTTTTTAACTGTCCTGACCGGGACATCACTTCGGCCCCACGTTCCATTGGCGGGAACTAGTCATGTGACCCTACCTAGCTGCATGGGGACCTGGGAAATGAAGTCCCAGATGGGAATATAGTTGTTGGCAATAGTAGGAGTTTTGTTTTCATCACCTAAGGTAGGGCATGGATAAATGCCCGTCTGGATGGTCCTGAAAAATTCTGACACGTGGGAGTTCTCGGAGTGGAGTGGGAAAGCTTTGTGGAAGAGGGCATGTTTGAGCTGGATTTTGAGAGGTGGCCGAAGCTTTTTTTTTCTTCCTTATTTATAGATGTGCTTTATTTGGCTGTGTATTATTTACATTGTTTGTATTTGATGTCACCACTTAAAAGTTAGGTGATCTCTCATGAACACACATATATTTAGCTTCTGAAATACTAAGGGGTGGCAACATGTGGCCTGCATTCCAGCATGACAGGAATCAGAGCTGAGAAGAGCTGCTCTCTGGAAAAGTCACTTCCTTATCCTGCTTTACTGGTTTAGTTTGCTTGCATGTACCCCAAGACATTTGAGTTTGAAACCACAGTTATAATACCTTCTGGTCTGAATAATATATTATTTCCTACTGCTGCTGTAACAAAGTACCACAAACTTAGTGGCTTACAATAACACAAATCTATTAACTTACAGTTCTGGAGCTCTGGAGCCTACAGTGGGTCAGTAGGGCTATGTTTTTTTTCTCGAGGCTCCAGGGTCAATCTATTTCCTTGCCTTTTCCAGTTTCTAGAGGCCACCTGCATTCCTGGGGTTGTAGCCCTTTCTCCGTCTTCAAAGAGATGGCTAAGGTTTTAACTAGATAGAGGGAAAAAGGTTCATCTTTCCTTTTTTTTAATAAAGATTTTATTTATTTATTTGACAGAGACACAGCGAGAGAGGGAACACAAGCAGGGGGAGTGGGAGAGGGAGAAGCAGGCTTCCCGCAGAGCAGGGAGCCCAATGCGGGGCTCGATCCCAGGACCCTGGGATCATGACCTGAACCGAAGGCAGACGCTCAACGACTGAGCCACCTATGTGCACCAGGTTCATCTTTCCTTTTGCTTGTTCGTTTATTCGGCAGATATCAGTTGAGGACCACATGCTGTGATGAGGAGGAGCTAACCATGCCATGATCAGAGAGAGCCTCTGATTGGCACAAGAAACAGCATGTGCAAAGGCCCTGAGGCAGGAACGAGCTTGGGAAGTACAAAGAGCAGAAAGCAGGCGGTGTGGCTTGAATGTCTTGAGTGGCTGGGAGAGTGGAGGAGAGCTCTGAGAGGACAGCAGGGCCTGGTCAGGCAGTACCTTGGGAACTGGGCTGGGGTTTGGATTTTACCCTAAGTATGATGGGGAGCTATTGGCGGGTTTTGAGCAGGATGCTAACATGGCCTATATAGACATTTGGGAAAGCTCACTCTGAGTGTGTGTGAAGAATGGATTGTTGGGTCCCTGGTCCAGGGGGAGATGATGGAGGCCTGGACTGAGTGCTGGTCTTAGAGATGGAGAGAAATGGTGGTTTTGGAGAAAAAGCCAATAGCTCTGCTTCCTTGTTTCTTTTTCCCGGCATGCTAAGGCTTTGGCTTATTTTAGACCTTTTTCTGTTCTCTGGGGAGAATGTTCTTGGGTTTTGCCAGCTTCACAACTGGGGGAAGAGTGGGAGGCCCAGGCCCAGTGCTTGTCTGGACTCTGCCTAGCCCGTTGGTGTGGAGGTGACAGCTTCGGTCAGTGACGGCTTCCTGGCGTTTTGACTACTTAGGTCATGTCTAGACGTTCTTGCCCAGACCTTGTCTTGATCCCAAACCAAACATGTTCACCTGCTGTTAATTCCACCTCCCTTTGGAGAAACCTGCCCCCTGCCTTTGCTGATAGGCAGCTCCTTCGAGAGGCCCTGTCCCTGGAAGAGGCAGGAGAGCTGCGTCCCTGCGTGGAAGAGTCTCGCTGGGCCGACACGAGCAGGACCTTCTCTGCCAGCCCTGCGCTGGCATCCTCACTGTATGTCGTAGGTGGGTGAGCCCCAAGCAGGGGGACCTCCTCGCCCATCAGGAGTGTCCCCTGTGTCTTCCCCGTTGTGTACCCTGAGTTACAGCACGAGAGTTATTTTTGTTGACCTCATTTGCGCAGCCTCTTGGTGGCTTTTTCACACACGATTCAGGAAGAAACTAATACTGTCTGCTCCATTGCGTATATGCAGCATTCTCAGCTTTCTGGTGAGTTGTTTTAAACATTAACTTAGTCTTCCTCACAACAATCCTGGGAGAAGGGTGGGAACTCTCCTATGCCCTCCATTTTTCTTTAGTCTTGCACCCAGGGATTACTGGGTTATAATCAAATGAGAAATCTGCAGCTCATCAGTGCTGCTGGCGGCCATTTCTTCTTGTTCTTACTGCTAAGATCAAGTGTTCCTCTGTGTTCTGGGGTAAAACATGTACCTGCTCTTGCTTGCAGCAGTCTGAGGAGAGCTGTTTTAGATGAGGAACCCAGCTGAGAGGTGCAGTGAGACTTGCTGCAGACCACCTAGCGGGGCCTGCTGGGCCTGGGCAGGGTTCCCCGAGAGCTCTTCCAGCATCTCTGTGGGTAGCGGTCCTTTGGCTGCAGCTGCCTCAGTGAAAGGGGCAGGAGTGAGACGTGGGTGCCTTCTCACCCCTCCTTCGTGGTGACCTAAAAGTGCCTTGGTCCGGCAGCGCCATTCTCCATCCTCAGCGCTCCTAACCCTGCGAGGCGCTTTAGCTCAGGAGAAAGCTGCCAGCACTAGAAGGGGCGGCAGCTTTGGTTTCCAGCACACCACATCCGGGCCCTGCTCCTGACCTGGGAGTGGGCACGTTGCTTAAAGATTCTGGCCTCACCCCTCAGTGTTCTCATCTGCCAGGTGTCTTACCCTGGAGAGTCGTTACGAGGATGAGAGATAATGTGTCCTATGGGAGCAGCATGGCAGAGTGCTTCAGAGCCCAAGTTCAAAGCCCGCCCCGTCCACTGTGTGACTTTGGGGAAGTTACTTCACTCTCTGTGCTTCAAGGCTGTTGGCAGAAGTACCCCATGGCCATGTACCCTCTGCACGGGAATGAGAACTGCCTGTGTTCTTCAGTTTCCCAGCCCCTTCCATTTAGAGGCAAGGGGATGGCAAAGACCTGGTTTGGGACATGACGTTTTCTTTTGCTGAAGCCTCCTGGATCGGAGGAAGTGTTTCCATTTATTCCGTAATAGGAAGGGACAGGGTCTGCATGGGAGCGTTTGGTGATGCTACCTTGGAGGGGAACACACACAGGAAGTTCGGAAACAGGCTCATGCCTAAAGAGATCTCAGAGAATTATTGGCACCTAAAACAGAAATTCAGCCTTTCCTTTCAGAAAAATAACAGATGCCTAAATGTCAGTGGCAAAGGAAGGGGGGGGAGGCTGTTGGGGTGTTTTTTGAGTAAGATCTCGGTGAGGAAAGAGCAGTTTATTATGTTTTGTCTTGATTTGCTTTGTTTTCCAGAAGAAGAAATAGAGGCTAGCGGGAATAGCTCTTTTAGCCCTTACTTAATTAGGGTCTTCTGCAGTGTGTGCTAATTTTTTTTTTTTTCATGTTCAGCTTGACTTTTAAGCTAGACTGTTCAGCTTGACTTTTAAGCTAGACTGTTCCTTGAAGGTGCCAAGGCTTCGCCAGCCTCTGTGTCCCTGCTGGGCCTTGCACACAACTGGGCACGTGGAGAGCGGTTGGTACATGATGGGTCCAGGTCCACTTCATCATCCTTTGTGTTTTCCAGAGCGAGTACATTGCTCCGTGTGACTGCCGGCGGGCCTTCGTCTCTGGATTTGATGGCTCTGCGGGTGAGTTGCTAAATTTTCTCTTCTGTTCTTTCTGTACTTTTGTTCGCTTCCCAAAAATAACTGGGCCAAGTTTCAGCCTGTGACAGAACCAGAAAGAAAATGTAAACCAGACACTCCCCCCTTGAGCCTCTGCAGAAAGGTGTGAACTCCCAGCATCCCCCAGCTCTCAAAGTTCACCTTTTAGTGGCCCTTTTCTCAGTGCTTTTGCTATTAAAGTTTTATTTATTTTTCTTACCGTTATTTTTTTTTTGCTAGTAACGTTTTAAAACATTTTTATTTAAAAATATTTTGAACCTTTTACTGACTATAGCATACATACAGTAAGTTGTATCAAACTGAAAATACCAAGAAATGGGACCCTAAGGGCACCCCAGATCCCCTGCCTTAGCTTGCTGGTCCTGTGTAATTCTCTTAAGTGCTTGGCTTTGGGGCTCAGTAATTTCACTTTCAGTTTAAATAACAAAGGTTAACTTCGAGCTACACTGATGCCCTGCCCAAACTTGTCCAAAACTGTTGTGCTCTTGAGGTTTAGGGTAATTTCCCCCGCCCCTCAGACTCCCATCTGTTGAGCTAGCTAGACTCGGCAAGAACTGCTTCCTTTCCTATACGTGCTTGTGTTGGTTGGCACCTCAGGATTGCTTTTGGCTGGCACCTCTGCTGAAAGCCTGGGGTTCTGCCAGGCCTGTAGGAACTGGGCAGGTAGGGGTGGGAGGTGTCAGCTCCCTGCTGGTGACCAGTGAGTCCTGTGAGTACTTAAGAGTACACTTGGTTTCTCTCAGAAAGGTGAAGCAGTTCCCTTGGGGTATTTGGTGGAACAGAAGGCTGTGATCACTGTGCAGGAATCATTTTCACCTCCATCTTGTTGAATATGAGGCTGTTTTGACCATAGGTGCATAGTCCCCGGTTCTGCTGGCCTTGACTTGTGCTGTGCAAATGGGGTTCTGGGCCGGGACCGGGCAGCCAGGGCTGCCTGCAGACTGAGTCCTTCAGAGCTTGACCCACAGCTGGTTCTCAGTGGCATCGTCTTCTCTGGCCTAGAGTGTTTCCTGGAGTCGAAGGCCCATCTGTCCCGCTAGAGTGAGTGCTGGTGGGAGGCTGGGCCACACAGGAGCCGGTGCTTCTCACTGTGCTTGCCAGCCTGTTGCCGCTGTGTGCAGCTTCCATGTGGTCATCAGAAACCTTTCGCTTTCTTTGGCTCCCCTGCTCCAGGCACGGCCATCATCACAGAAGAGCATGCGGCCATGTGGACTGATGGACGCTACTTTCTCCAGGCAGCCAAGCAGATGGACAGCAACTGGACGCTCATGAAGATGGGTGTGTAGAGGCATGGCCAGCCCAACCTGAGTTGGCCAGCTTTGGGAAGGGACCCTCGAGGCCTCAGGGTTTCTGGATCTTAACCTTTTGATGAGGTCGAGGACCCTTTTGAGAATTCAGGGTGGGTTAGTCTGCTTGGGCTGCCATAACAAAATACCATAGACTAGGGGACCTAAACGACAGAAATTTGTTTTCTCAGTTCTGAAGGCTGGAAGTCGGAGATCAGGGTGCTAGCCCGGTCAGGTTCTGGGGACAGCCCAGCTCCTGATGGACAGATGGCCGCCACCTCACCTGGCAGAGAGAGAGCTCTCTCTTCTTCTACTTAAAGGGCCACCAGTTCTGTCAGATGAGAATGCCACCCTTACGACTGTAACATACGAATTTTGGCAGGACACGATCCAGTTCATGGCATAAGAAAGCCCTCTTTCTCTCACATATACATGCAGACACACACACAGAGGAAGACATTTGTTATAAATGGACAGGCTGGCAGACTTTAAACTTTTTGATTGTATGCCTCTGTTAATGGTGCGTGCACGCACCCTCAACATAGATGTATACTTATTTATAGGTTTATACACATGTACTGGTGTCCATCTGCATTTCAAATGTGAGCAAAGCTTAATTTCTTTATTTTTTAGAAAAAATACAAAAAGACATCTTAATACTTTCTGTTTGCACCCCAGTGGATCATTCAGTGTACCCCTGGGGTGTGGGTATCTCTCTTTGGGGCCCACATCTCCAGCTGTCAGCACTTTGGGGGTCAGAGTGTCAGAGAAGCGAATTCTGTCTGCCTGTTCCTTATGTGGCGGCCCCGGGGGACGAGTCCTCCTTCCTTCCAAGTCCCTCTCTACTTCGCTGTGTCTTCCCTAACGCCCCCTTTCCTCAGGCATCTCTCCTGTGTAGGGAAATTCTGGGGGGTTTGGTTGGGGAGTGATTCATCCCTGGGATTTTGCCAGATATCTGTCTGCTAGGAAATAGCATGACTTCATCCTATAAAAGTCATACTAGGGGCATTAAAAGAAACTTCGTTAGTAAGTGGCTTTTTAGCGGTTTGGAAGAAAATAGCAAAGAATCAAATAGCAAAATAACAAGTCAGTGCCAGTTTTTAGGCAGTTTTTTGGAATTGAGATTCATGAGCTCATTTCTTTATAAACCTTTGAGCTTCCCCTCTGTGGTTATGTGGTTATCAGCAGGCAGTAGGGAAAACAGTAAAGATAAGTACTGTTTTAGAACATATGAACTTTCACTCTAAATATAGATCTGTTTCACCAAAATGATAACTTTTAGTAAAAATCTGATCAGTTAAGAAGCATACATCCAAACGTAGAAGGTATTGGCTTAGATTAAAGAAAAACTGGAATATCAAAAATAATTTCAGTTCCTCTGTTGAAGCTTATTTGCGGTTCTAGGACTAGTCTCTTGGAAACGGGAAGGGCTGTTTGCTCTTGGGAATTGGGAAGGCAGGGAGCCATCGTAGAGATGATGGTGACGGGACCTGTGCAGCCCTCTTGTAATCTTTCGAGAGATTTCTTTGCTTCTGAGACTTGTGTTCAGCTGTCCAGTCAGGCCTGGTTCAGGAGTGGGCGCCTCCTGTCTGCCACCCACCCTGCCTTCCAGCGAGGGAAGAGCACCGTGGCCTGTGTTTTCCTTACCTGGTGTGGGGTGTAAGCGAGGTCCCCAGCTCCCAGCCTTCACCAGTCGCCACCCAGGTGCTCATCAAGTGCCCAGTAGTGGTAAAGTGACCAAAGGCTGGGGGAATGTTCTTTGTAATGACACATGTACCATTGTTGCTGTGATTCTCAGGATGCCATTTTTACCAGGAGTCGAATGAAAATCTTGCCTTTTCTTTCTTTCTTTCTTTTTTTTTTTTTGGTCTTCTTATCCCTATGCTTTTTTTTTTTTAAGATTTATTTATTTATTTTAGAAAGAGAGATGGGGGAGAGCATGAGTGGGAGGGGCAGGGGGAGAGGGAGAGAGAATCTCAAGCAGACTCCATGCTGAACACAGCCCGACTTGGGGCTTGATCCCACAAACCTGAGATCGTGGCCTGAGCCAAAACCAAGAGTTGGATGCTTAACCAGCTGTGCCACCCAGGTGCCCCATCGTATGCTTTTGAATATACCATCTTACCCTCCTTGCATCCTTCCAGGATTAAGGAAAGTTCACATTTTTCAAGTGCTGCCAACCCACCTTACAGAAGGTGCTTCATAAGGACCCTGTTATCATGTTGGTGGATTGCATCCTTCTGGGTAGAACTATGAGCTTGGGTCCATTGGGAATAGTTTCTTCTATGTGCTTTCCTCTGTAGGTCTGAAGGACACACCAACTCAGGAAGACTGGCTGGTGAGTGTACTTCCTGAAGGATCCAGGGTTGGTGTGGACCCATTGATCATTCCTACAGGTGAGTGAGCTGGAGTCCTTCCAGCGTGGGTGAGGAAGTGCCTTCTAGATGGTTCTCCATACTCTTTGTTTGCTTGTGGGACTTGGATCATTTGGGGGCTCAGCATGACTTGATGTCATGATAAAGGTCAAGGTGAAGAAAAGAGTTCTGGCAGAGAGGCAGGGGAAGGCTATGGGTGGTGAAGATAACCTTTTTATAGTTCCTCACCCTGCAAACCCGGCACCGGGCCACGGGAGGATCGCCTTTCAGAAGGCACTGCTGCCTGCCTCAGCTGAAATGGCATTTGGTTCATGCATGGCTGGGCCACGTGTATTTCTCCCCAGATTACTGGAAGAAGATGGCCAAGGTGCTGAGAAGTGCAGGCCACCACCTCATTCCTGTCAAGGAGAACCTCGTGGACAAAATCTGGACAGACCGCCCTGAGCGCCCATGCAAGCCCCTCCTCACACTGGGTCTGGACTACACAGGTCAGAACCCTGCTGCACCCATCGGGGGCCCCCGGCCACCATCCCCTCCACCTGTCACTGCTCTCCCCATCCCAGTCCTCTGCATCAGAGTTGAACTTGAGCTGATGGCAGGATTTGGCCCCACCCTGGCACCAGTGCGGCATTTGATGAAAGCAGGAGCTTTATTTGTTTCCACAGTGGCTACCTACTTGCCACTTATTTTACATAATTTATTCTTGCCACGCTCTTCTGGGCAGACCTTTGGCGGCTGCTAAGATGGCTTTTTTACCACACTGCCTCTCTAACATGTCTGATACTGGAAATGGCCGGGGCGGGGGTGGGGCGCGGGTTTCTAGGTTCCATTTCCTTTCCTTCTGCCCACATTGGTAGATTTACCTTCCTAGGCACCCCCCCCCAACCCTGCATCTAGTACCTTCTGCCTTAGAGGCTTTGGGCGTGGGTGGGTTTCTTTGGCCTGTGTGATAGTGGTTGGTGAAGAGCGAGCGCTGTGAACCGTTCGTGGGAGCTGAAAGTGTGGATTTATGGAACAGCGAGGGATGCAGAGAGAGGCCAGGGATGTGGGGCTGCAGGGGAGGGAGCCGTGCTGTAGAAACAGAAGAGGAGAGGTGGATGGGGGATGTCTGGAATGCAGGCAGATTGCCCAGAGGGGTCCTGGGAAGAAAGCATTGCAGCCCAGACTCTTGCCAAGTTTTAAACAGCATTCCCGAGCTGATCTTCAAAGCGGTGTTGGTTGTGGGGGCAGCCCTCAGCTTGCTTTCCCTGTGACGCCCTAACCAGAGGGTAGCACAGACTGAGGGGGATAGGTCCAGTGAGTGGCCCAGGGTCAGCTAAACATTTTCCGTGAGAGTGTTTTGAATTTTTTTTAACTGAATCAGAGGCTTGGACCTATTACTGGTAGGAGAGGGGAGAGCAGATGTTGGTGGGTAAGACATTTGTTCAGCAAACATGAGTGCCTACTACGTGCGGGACACTGTGCCAGGTGCTGGGTGAATATGGCAGATGGTTACCCTGTTCCCAGGGGGTTGTAACCTGAGTTGTAAATAAGTGCTGTTTCATGGCGGGTGGCGGTGGTGGTCATGGTGGTGATGGGGTGAGCTTCTCTAGGGCCACAGTTTCATCTGGAGAGCCACAGGGAGACCCTGGCTGTGACAGGGCAAGTGTGATTTGGGAGCATTAGTCACAGTGAGTCAGATGGCAGGGAGTTCCTAGGTCTTGGCACCAAGACGCGAGTCTCTGGGCTCCAAGAACGTGAAGTGGTGGGTGGTATCCCCCTGGCCTCTAAGACTGGCTGAGTTTTCTCTGCCAGGCAGTATGTTCTCATAGCCCCCTGTGCTTCTGCAACTGTGTCAGTCTTTACACAGAAGTATAGCTATTGCTGGATTAATTGTCTGTCTTACAATCTAGAAGATTCTAGAGAGATTGTAAGCCCCATGAGGTCAGGGGCAGGGCATCGCTCAGAGCTGGAACTACAGTGACCAGGCACAGCGCCTGGCAGATATCTATGCCTAGGAAGTCTAGATACTTCGTACACACTTGTTCGATGAACAGATGCATTAATTTTGTGGGTGAGGCAGTCAGGGCTCTGGAAAGTCAACAGGCTAGGACTTGTTTGCTCAAGTGATATGCTCTCTCTAGGATGTGGTGCTGGTTAGCGGTGTTCGAGATGGGTTCTTCTCCTTGGCTCCCGAGGGTCCCCGGAGCGAGAGTTGCAAGCACATTTGTTTCTTGCAGGCATCTCCTGGAAGGACAAGGTTGCAGACCTTCGGTTGAAAATGGCTGAGAGGAACGTCGTGTGGTTTGTGGTCACTGCCCTGGATGAGATTGCATGTAAGAGCTCTGGCTTTAGTGTTTGGGCATGTTACCCCGTCTCTCCCTGGGTTCTCTGGGAATCTGTGTGTTCAGGCCAATCAGCTTTCTGAGTGGCCAGGGAATAAACAAAAGACTGTGTCACCAAATGGGTATATGATACACCAAATAGGACGGAGAAAGAATTATAGAGAATGCGGAGAGGAATGTGGCTTTTCCCAAAGTAGTATTACAGCTAGGGGCTGATGTTAAATCAGTGGTGATGTCCACCCCTGGCCAGTCTCTTCAGGACTGTGACACCACTGAGGAAGGACATTTCTTCCTAACATTTTGAGTCTATCGACATTCATGTGTGTCTCTGTTTGTAGAAGTGGCATCATAGAAGATTATTTTTTTCTCTACGCTTTTCCTCTAGTTCCCTAAGTTCTTCACAGTGAGAGTGTTCTAGAAATACTTCTACCTCAGAAAACTCGGGAACTAAAAATTCTTCACCAACCTTTTTGATACAGTAGCAGTTTGTGAATCTTTATGTAACCCTTATGTAATTGTTTAGTACCTTGTCATCCTCCAGAACCTGAAGGAATCTGGTTGAACCTTCCTGTCCCCCTGTCTTCTGTTTTCTGATTGGATTTGACCCAGGGTTAACTGTTAACTACCTTATCTTTTTATTTTCTCACTAGAGAAAGAGACCCTACTACACAGTGTCCTATCTTTCCAATCCCCAGCCCCAAAACTTTGTCAGATATTACTGATGCCTGACAGGTATGTCATGTATCAGTGATCGATATTCTTAATTAATTAACAACCTTGACATTAGAGAAAATAGCATATATAAAGTTAATTTCTCCCTTTGATTTTAAGAAAACACATTCCTGTTGTGGAAAACCTGGAAAATGTAGAGGAAGTAAAAAGAAGAAAAAAAAATCACCTAATACTTTGTTGCCCAGAGATAGTCACTGTTAATATTCTGTGCATATATAAATTTTATAGCTTGAGTTTTCCAGTGTATCAGTATACTCTAGGCATGTATAATCATGATTTAAGTTAATATAAATATCCTATCATCTGGTTATACCATAATTTATTTAACCGTTACCCTAAGGATGACCTTTGAGTTATTTCTGATTTTCCCATGATTTTATTATGATGCTACCATCAAAATCTTAGTGCATCAGAATCTGTGTCTTGGTTTCCGATGATTTTCTTCTATTTGTGGCTGGCTTTTAGGGGTGGTATTACGGGTTAGAGGGTGTGTGCGTGGTAGTGCTTTGGACCCATCTTGCCATTTACCTGCCAGAAATGTTTATGGTGGGTGTGAATGTGCCTGTCCTGCTCACCCTCGCCAGTCCCAGGTACTGTCGTTTTTAAAAAGTGCTAGTCTGATAGGTGAAAGAAGTTGCATTGCTTTACTGCGAGAAGCCATTATTCTAAAATAGAGCCAGTACTTTTCTCACCAGGGTCTTTTTTGTTATACTGTGTTCTTCAGGAGAGCAAGCATCAGGCTGTGCTTTCTGCTGGCCCCCGTAATTTCTTAAACATACAATGACCTCCCCCAACCCCTCTTGACACTGGCTGTAGGCGGGTCCTCCACCCTGGTTGGGTACCACAGCCTGCCCTTGGGTGGGCTTGGATTTGAGTTTCATTCATGGGCCTAAGCCCTGCTGACTCACTGCTTTTGTTCCTGTGTTGGAAGCTCCGCCTCCATGGGGCTCCTTGACTCTTAGCCAGAGGGCCTTATTTGGGTTCCCTCATCGTGGGTGGGTCTCAGTTTTTCTACCCTAGTCGTTTGCTTCAGAAGGGAGAGAGCGCTTGGCTCTTTTCCCTTCACTTGGGAGTGCCAGAGGTTTTCCCTGCGGCAAGGCCAGGCCTGGCAGGTCACCACCGGGCGGACCGTTTCAACTCTTTGTTTGGAGGGTAATTCTCAAGTTTTTGACTAACTTCCACTTTGTTCCCGGGACAGTGATGCGGCAGCTTGAGAAACAGTTCTGGTGCCATCATTTGGTGGACATGAGCAACTGCAGCTCAGAGGTGGAACCAGGAAGTCAGGTTTCCTGCTTTTGTGAGAGATGCCACCAAATCCTTCCAGGGAAGCCTTCCACAGATGCCAAAGTGCTTCCCTCCCCCTCTAATCTACCTGTTAAAATCTCAAGTCAGGCAGGTGACAGGGTCTTTTTTTTTTTTTCTTTTTCTTTTTTTTTTTTTTTTTTTAAAGGGCTGTTCAATCTCCGAGGGTCAGATGTGGAGCACAATCCGGTGTTTTTCTCCTATGCAGTCATAGGATTGGAGACGATCATGTGAGTGTTTGCCCCACATCGGAAAGTCCTTCCTTCCTCGAAGCTCCTCAGATGCCCTGTCTCCCCTTCCTTGCTGGTCAACCCCATCACTGTCTGAGGTCCTGCTGATGTGCTGCTTTTCTTCTGCGAATTTCCCCTTTCCTGCCTCTCTCTTCCTTTCCCTCTGGTCTTCCTAAACACTAGGTATTTTTTACATCTTGCCTCTCTCTTAATTCCCAAATGACTTGAAATCTATGGAAGTATCTCTAGTACTAGGAGATTAAAAAAATAAGTAGGCAGGGACATCAGAACAAAACCGGAATGAGGTTAGTTCACAAAATTTCTGCTGCAAGGTCTTGGTCAGGCCACACATTTGATTTTGTTTTATAGCAGCCATTGCAAAGGGATATATGGGCTCCATTATACAATCCTGGGTCCACAATTCAAATAAACCCAGGCATTTCGAAGGTCAGAAATGACACAGGAAAACCCCCTCAGTTGTGCTTTGTCGAATTGTCTATCTGTTAAAGAATTGCTGTGGCCTTCCTGTGGTTGCTCTTTGATTTGGATGGCTCTCTTTATTCTGATAAAGTTTATGAAGTTGCTAGGGTCTCTGTTGCGTGCCAGGACGAATGAGGCAGGCAGGGTCCTGGGATAGAGTTGGGGAGATGAGTGTCTCTTCAGGGGATTCAGGCATGTAAGTGGGCACTGACTTGACAGTGGGGTGGGTTCGGGTATTATCGGAGGGGCCTAGCCTACCCTGGGGGGGCGGTCAGAAGAGACTGACAAGTAATATTGAAGCAGAGATCAAGGGCACGTGAGAGTTGGCTAGGTGAATGGGGAGCAAAAGGAATGGTGATCTGAACAGAGGGAATAGCATTGGTGGTGGCTCTGGGCAGGAGAGAGCACAGTGCCTGCAGAGGACCTGGAGTGGTTCAGTGCGGTTGGAACGTGGAGTGTGAGGCCGGAGGGTGAGCAGGGGCCATGTAACGGAAGACCTGTGAGCCAAGTCCAGGAGCTCAGACCTTTATTCTGAGGACACGGGGGAGCGTTTGAATGGATTTTTCACAAGGAACCACAGGATCAGGTTGGCAAGTCATAAAGAATACTGTGGCTGTGCAAATGGGCTGGTTGGGGGCAGGACTGGGTGCAGGGAGACCAGCTAGGAGGCTGTGGCACTAATCCGGTGGGGAGTCCGTGCAGCCTGAGCCTGGCTGGTGACTGGGGAGGGTTGGAGGCAAAGCTGGACAGATTTGATGGGGGTTTAGACTGTAGGTCCAGTGATCTTAGTGGAGGGAAGGAAGGACATCAGGGACAGTGCCCAGGTCCTGGCTGGGGGAATGAGGTGGACGGTGATAACATATACAGGGGTAGGGACACAACTTGGAGAGCAGGATTTGGGAGAGGCATGGGGAGGAAGGAGAAGCTGCTTGGTTTTGATTGCTAGAAGATGGAGTGTATCTGTGGGTCCGTGTTCCCCCAGCTCTCGCTCACATGCCCTCCTTTCTCTGTCGTCTTACCTCTCGCCCCTCTGCAGGCTCTTCATTGATGGTGACCGCATAGATGCCCCCAGTGTGAAGGAGCACCTGCTCTTTGACTTGGGCCTGGACGCAGAATACAGAATCCAGGTGCTTCCCTACAAATCCATCCTGAGCGAGCTCAAGGCTCTTTGTACCAATCTCTCTCCAAGGGAGAAGGTGTGGGTCAGCGACAAAGCCAGCTATGCCGTGAGCGAGGCCATCCCCAAGGTTCGTAGCCCTGCTAAGGGCCATGCGCGTTCAAAGCCTGTCACGTTCCAACTGCCAGCCTCTTCCCAGTTCCAGCATCTTGCAGCTTTGTCTTTGAAACAGACGCTGTGCTGGAAGATCTCTGGGACTAGCTGTCAGATCAGAGATGCCCCCTCCCTGGAAGAGCCCTTTGGGCTGGAGCCATATTCAGAGACTGAGGGCCCTTAGAACTCATGGAGTCCTCTGTGTTTTCTAGAGTGTGGCATGAGAGATGATTTTAGGTGGTAGACATTCAAACTTATGTTTATTTAAATGTTAACTGTTTTAAAAGCAATTTAGTCTATACTAGAAAACACATTTCTAGCATTTGAGACCGTAAGGTTATAAAATTATTTCTTGAGATAGGGTTTAACAGACTAAGTTGATCTAAAGATGGTCTAAAGAAAAGTATTAAGTGAACAGGGATCGAGAGGATAGGCAGCCAGGGTACGAGCTGCGTAGGTGGTAGGAGAGTGCCTGAAGTCTGGGAAACGCTTCGCGTGCCCCCTCCCCACCACATTTTACAGCTGAGGAGACTGGAGGCCCCGAGGGGCTTGGGAAGTTGGGGACTTGTTGGGGGTCAAATGACAGTGATAGCCTTGCCCTTTCCTGAGCCCCTGCTGGGTGGTGCCAAGCTCTGGACACCTGTCTCCTCATTTTAACTAGGGCTCAGGGCAGGACTGGAATCCAAGCCACCCTGGATGTAGCCTTTTCGACTGTCCTGCCTGGGTCTCTGGCTGCCAAGGGGGTACCCAAGCCCAGGGGTATCCTCTCTTCTCCATCCTGGGAAGAGCCTAGGCCTGGCCCACTGGCCCTACCACGCTCCTGCTGCGTGACCCTCAGTTACTCAGAGATTTGCTTCCTTGACCTGAGTTAGGGGATCATGCCTGCCTTCTCAGTTTCGTGAGGGATATGCACGTGAGAGCGAGGGAATAGGAGAGTGGAGAGAATGAACACCTTTCAACAAGCTCTGTGCAAGTGCAAGGTCGTCCTGAATCCCCCTCCTGTAACTCAGGGCGGGGTTCTAACTTGTTCTTAAATCGGGAAGGGTCTTCCCTAGCCCTTTATGATCAGACCATGAAGAGTACGTGATGTGTGATTCCTGAGCAAGATGGAGGAAGGAGTGGGAGTGGGAGCCCTTCCCTCATCAGTCATGTGTGTCCCCAGACTATGGGAAAAAGCCTCCTTTGTGCGGCAAGAAAGGGGTTATTTTGGTCAAGCTTTGATCGTTAGTGAACTCTGACCATGACCATGGAGGCTTGAAAAGCAGTATCTTCTGATGGCTGGTGGCCAGCAGTGTCAAAGAGCTGAGGATATGGAGGATAGAAGAGAAATACCTTGTTTGATGTACTTTATCTTTTTGGAAGAGCCCAAGCCCCTTTCGTCATGCTCAGAGTCATCAACCAAAAGGCACAACTAGGGGGGTCCTGAGAGGGAGCTCTTCAGATGATTTGTCTTAAGTGTGATGTTGCCAGGTGAAGAGGTGATTGCCTTGGTCTTGGGTGTGTGGAGCCAGACTCGATTTCCCATACTACTCCTTTTGCCCGTAGGATCATCGATGCTGTATGCCTTACACTCCCATCTGCATCGCCAAAGCTGTGAAGAACTCTGCCGAATCAGAAGGCATGAGGCGAGCTCATGTGAGTAAAGCAGCCTGTGCAGAGGAGGGGTGTATGGTGGTCGGAAGGCCCAGTCCCTCACCTGCTAGGTGGCTTTGAGCCTGGCACAAGGTGGGAAATTCTTTGAGCCTTTCAGCGTTAATGAGAGCATGAAATAAAATACTCAATAGGCTAGATCTTTACAGAGTATAGCATACCCCACAAAAAAAGGTGATGATGATGATGCTTCTTAAATGGCCCAGAGTATGTTTCAAAGCCCGCAGTGGGTCTGGAAAGATGCAAGGCCCACAGATGGCTTTTGCCAGTGGCTTGCCTTTCCTGCTTCGGGAGGGTGGGAGTGAACCCGCTGAGGGATTTGCCCCTGCTCTCCGGTGGGCCCTTTCCTGGTTGTGCCTGAGCTACTGAACAGGTGAGGAGCCCTGTCCCTGCTGGTGGGAATTGCTGCAGATGTGTTTACAGGGCGTGCCTGCGTGGGAAGCCCTGATTGCTGGTGGTTGTGCCCTGTGGGTCCAGCCTTCTCAGTCCCATGTTGGGGCTGGGCTCTGAATTTGCCCAGCTGATTTTCAGTAATAACTTTTTAAAAAATGTCTCCATTGTTTGCACAGATTAAAGATGCTGTTGCCCTCTGTGAACTCTTTAACTGGCTGGAGAAAGAGGTTGGTTCTTCGTCTTTGTTTAACACGTGGATTTCGATTATTCTGAAACTGTCAACATGTGATTCTAACCGTGGCCCCCTCCGTGCTCCAGTGACCATGAGGTCCAAGGTCTTGATCTAATTTTAGGACTCTTCTCTTGGTAGTTCTTTCTGGAAATTTGGTGTGTATTTAGAAATTTTTTTAATTGTAGAAAATAGTAACACAGATGAAGGAAGAATTTCCTTAACTGAGAGGATCCTTTTTGGGTCAAGGCATTGTCTTATAACTAAGTGGAATTTCATTATAAGGAAAAGTGGTTCATAATAATATTATCGGCAAGCTGACAGTATTAAGAGAAAAAGATCTTTGTGTACATTTTGGACTTCAGTTTAAGATGTAAAACTTTTGATAGTAAATTGATTCTTGGCCATTAGTTTCTTGCCTTTTCATTCCTTATGGTTGACAGCAGGGGATTTCTTTGTGCTGTTATTAAACAGTCTCATGTTCCCTTTAAATATTATATAAACGACTCTTTAAAAGTAGCTTAAAGTGGAAAAAGAATATCACGCTTACTCCCACCTATGTAACTAGTTTATTCCCTCTGGCTGTTGTTCTTCTGTGTAAATCATTTTTACATGTCTCTCAGTGTATAGATATGGTTTTGTATTTTATTTTATTCACTTAGTACCATAGTGTGAGCCTTCTCCATGTGCTTTGAGGCCTTTAAAAAAGAATCCAAATTGTGAAAGCGTTGTGTGCTGACAGATGGTAGCTACACTTCTGGTGAGCACAGCGTAACACAGAGATGCTGAATCACTGTTTCGTACACCTGCAACTAACATAGCATCGTGTGTCAGCTACTTGCATTAAAAAAAAAAACAAAAAACAAAAAAAAGGGATCCAAGTAGAGAGGTTGTGTTTGGTGGTTAGACCGATTTGCCATTCCTCCTATTTTCAAGTGTTTAGATCATTTTTAATTTTTCTTTTGCTATTATCAGTCACCCTGTAATATTACCTTTGCATTGGTCTTTTTTATTTATTCAGGATGACTTTCTTAGGATGATACCCTAGCAGGAGATGCTTTTGAATTTTTAAACTTAGATGGATTAAGTTTGGGGGAGGCTTTAGGATATAACACTGAGACAAATAGTTGAGTGGAAAATTGAAAGGATAGAAATCCTTCTACTTTAGATAGCTTTGATGAGAGTCTTTGGAAATTCCCTCCTGGTTAAAGATGAGACATCGGCTGTGTCCTGGAAGTGGGACAGTTGGGACATGGGAAGTGAGGAAAAAATAAGCTTTTACTGCATCCCCTTTAACTTGTATGAAGCACATGAATTTATCACCCCAGACGATTTATAAGCAACTCCCTTGTAGGTGCCCAAAGGTGGCGTGTCAGAGATCTCAGCTGCTGACAAGGCCGAGGAATTTCGCAGGTGAGGATCCGTGTGTGTGGGGGGGCCTGAACCTTGTGGGCATTTCTTTGGCGAGTTGCATGAGGCTGAGAGGGCCCTGGTTCTTGGCACAATAAAATCCTTCATGCTGCTCTGCTCTCTTTCTGTTCTAGGCAACAGGCTGACTTTGTGGACCTTAGCTTCCCAACAATCTCCAGTACGGGACCCAATGGCGCCATCATTCACTACGCGTAAGGCATGCGGAGGAGCTCTCTGCCTGGCTTTGCTGCTGCTTCTGCAGGAGCCTGAGTGGGTGGGTGGGTGGGGGCACTAGTTTACCAGGGGCCTTAGTGCCCACCTCCCTGTGTCTGTTGAGACTGTTCTTAGATAGGAAACGAGGACTTGCTTTCTCTCGTTTCCTCTAAATCTCCAAGTCTCTGCCTTTTGGGAGCCTCCTCTTAGGCTCAGGTGTATGGTGTTGACCTTCTCCATGAGGTAGTCAAATGGGTTGTCCCCCTCTTTCCTTTCCGAGGCAACAGGAGGTGTATTCATAGCTCTTGATCATGGTGATCAGAATATTTTAGTGTTTGTCTTTCCTGATAATGGCAGCCTTTGTGATGCATGAGTCCAAACATCTTGTGAGCTCCATCACCCCCATACTGAAAAACTTAGCACTAGGTTGTTGAGTATCCTGTTGTGGTGAGGGAGGTAATTAGCACCCTTTCTTCCCTCCCTGTGGACTTAAAGCTGGGTGCCCAGCCTGTGGGGGATTTCAGCAGATGACCTCCAGTAGTGTGTGGACTCACAGAGTGGAGCATTCCCTGTGCTGTGAGACGGGAGGGGCACTGATAAGTTTAGGATTGATCTGCCTGTGGAGACGGTGGGAAGTGGAGCGTGGCTTGGTCATTGGATGCCAGCTTCAGATTTGCCCAGGCTAATGGTTTTGCCTAGTGTTGGGCATTTTGAGTTCTTTGCTCCGTGTGTATGATATATACAATCAGTGGAGGGACACTTGGTCTTTCTCACTGTGCTGTACACAGGCAGAGGCCCCCCTCACCCCACTCTTAATAATTGCTTTTAGAGCTTTTAGTCTGGGGCACATTTGGAACCTGTGTGTGGGAGACAGTCACAGATGTGATTGTGCAGTTCTCTCCTATTAATGCTTCTATTCGAAAATTAAAATATAAAGAGGACTTTCAGTTTTTGTCTTATGTTTAATTCAGGTGGTGAATTTCTTGGTTGGATACTATCCTAGAATTTTGCATGTAATTAACACATTAAAAAATTTCAGATCAGGCAGGGAGAAGTCTGCTTCTGCTTTGGCATTTTTTCGCCGTGGGCTGTTGGAAGCCTGCTAAGAAGCAGGGCCTGGAGCTGGTTCCATTCGTTTGGCTGGAGTGACCACTGATGCCCTTCGTGCTGAAGAGAGGGTGTGGTGCCTGGAAATGAACGAGTCCCTTTCTCAGCTGCAGGGTAGAGACTTGGAATGCCCTTACTCCTTCTAGCATTTCCCAGTGCAGTGGTACTGTCTGGAGATGGCATGGGGAAATCAGATCACTTTTTTAAAATACTTCATGTTCATTTAAAAAAAGTACTATGGCATAAGAACATTGTGATTCACTCCTTTTCCTAATAAAAATCCCTTTACTTTTTCTCCCAAATTTGGGACATTTACCTCCTGTGTCTGGTGGTCTGGGAAGCACATGGGGCCTGGGACCCCATACCCAGAGACAGGCGACTCCTGGCTGCTGTATTCCCAGTTCTCAAGACTCTAGCTTGGTCCTCTCGCATCTGATGATTATTGTTTTTGTAGCTTTTACAACTATTTCATTAACCTGTTTTGTTCCAGACACAAATGGAGATAGATATGAGGAAATATGTTATTCTTCCTTCTCTTGAGCTCTTTATCCAGTTGGGGAGATAGGTTGACTGGGTCTTTGAGTAGTTCTAGAAGATTAAATTATTTGGAATAATCGATTTAGTGGGTAACTTTGGATTTTGATATACTTTCAGACCTATGTAAGTTGTAAGAATAGTATAAGGAACTCTCGGATGTCTCCTCCCAGATTCAGCAAGTACATTTGTGGAATAATTAATTTTTAATTAACTTTCTTAGGCCGGTCCCTGAGACGAATAGGACATTGTCGCTAGATGAAGTGTACCTGATCGACTCGGGAGCCCAGTACAAGTAAGTGAACTGGGGCTGCCATAGAACGGGATGGTGTCGGGTCAAAAAAGTTGAATAGGGGCGCCTGGGTGGCTCAGTCGTTACTTACTTTGGCTCAGGTCATGATCCCAGGGTCCTGGGATCGAGCCCCGCATTGGGCTCCCTGCTCCGCGGGAAGCCTGCTTCTCCCTCTCCCACTCCCCCTGCTTGTGTTCCCTCTCTCGCTGTGTCTCTGCCTGTAAAATAAATAAATAAAATCTAAAAAATAAAAAAGTTGAGTAGGGGGCAAGCCAGGCCCCAGCGGAGGGTGCCCAGACGGGAATCTCACTGTGCACCAGCCCCTAATGGAATCCTTCTCATGTTTTGTCCTTTTTTTCACCCCTGCTTGAAGTTGTCCAGTGGTGACTCTTCCCACAAAAGACCGTTTGATAGAAATGTTTAGTTCTTGGCCGGAAGTTGTTAAATACTAAATAAATAACTGAAAGCAAGCTTTCAAAACCGTTGGAAAGGCTTCTGCCCTAGTTCATAAACCGCCTGCTAGTTCTCTGGACTCGTAACGCCCTCATGGCCTTGGGAAGAGAGGGATTAATTTTAAATGAGTAGATGAGAAACTAGGGTTGCCCCTGAATTTCTGAATTTCCATCTTCATGTCTCACTGCTGTCATGTTCATCCTCTAGGACACTTCTCAGAGGAGAACCCAAGATTTGGCTGGGTCCCCATGTGGAACCCACGAGAAGGCGCTGGAATAGGTGTTGTCTGTATTAAGATAGCACGAGCAGTTTTAATGCTCCGTTCCCACTGCAGTTGGGACTGTGGCTGATGGAGAGCCTGACTGTATTTTTATTTTTAAAGATTTTATTTTATTTTAGGGAGAAAGAGAGCAAGAGCAGGGGGACGGGCAGAGGGGGAGAGAGAGGGAAAGAATCTCAAGCGGACTCTGTGCTGAGCGCAGAGCCTGATGCAGGGCTCCGTTCCACCACCATGAGATCATGACCTGAGCCAAAACCAAGAGTCAGTTGCTCAAGCAACTGAGCCACCCGGGTGCCCCTGGAGAGCCTGATTATTAAGCGGGCTCCACCACATCGATGGAGATCACAGCCTAGCCTCGGGACACATGGGTCTGTATTCATAATAACAGCTTAGAGCTCGGTGTTGAAATTGTTTGGGTTCTGGTGTAAATTTTGGTTCACGTCTAAATTTTAGCAAGATACCAGAAGTTACCCTTTCTGTGTCAGGGGTGTGGATTAGTGCATTCTAAGAGATGTCTTTGGGTAATTGTAGGGTCCAGTCCTTTGCTGTCCTGACGGGAAGCATTAGAGGTTGGCCCTCTTTTGATAGAAGCAGGCTCCCACTTGCTCCTGGTTCCTTTGTCCTCCTTCTCGTTTATAACCCTGTGATAGTGTCACCCATGAAACAGTCCTTACACTGTAGACCGAGAGCGTGCGTGCGTGCGTGTGTGTGTGTGTGTGTGTCAGGGCCCGACTGAGTTCATTCTCACCACCTCAGGCCATCCTTGCTTTCATACTTTGTCTCATTTTATTTATTTATTTAGAAAAAGATTTATTTATTTTAGAGCACAAGCAGGAGGGTCAGAGGGAGAGGGGGAGAGAATCTCAAGCAGATTCCTTGCTGAGTGCCGAGCCCACCATGGGGCTTGATCTCACAACCCCGAGATCATGACTCGATTCAAAACCAATGTTCAGATGCTTAACTGCACCACCTAGGCACCCCTGAGCCAAAGCTTATTTTGAGTGAAAACTAATTTGTCCTTTCTTCTGGAAAGGGATGGAACGACAGATGTGACACGGACCATGCATTTTGGGACCCCTACAGCCTATGAGAAGGTAAGGTGGGGCAGGAAACTGGAGAGCCCTCTCTGCTTTCTTAACAACGGCACAGCTCTAAGGAAAAGGAATTGTGTAATGAAGGAAAATTTATATGTGGGAGAATAAAATAGCTCATTACTGTGGAGTCAGGCTTCTCTGCTTTATGATGTCCATTTAATTAATTACTGGAGAAATTTTAAAAGCATTCTGTCTGCTAAGGTCAGAGTAACTCAGATTCAAGTTTAAACAGCGTCAGTATTCTCTTGACTCAGGAAATCTCTTTGTGGATGGGAGTAGGGTAGTGAAGTGTATACTTTTTACAAACAGTGTCTAGATTTGATTCTGAAAGCCACCCCATCCCTTCTTCTTTCAAGTTCAGCATTTCCATTTATAGGCTTAGCTCAGGAAGCCTCTAAAATGGTATACACTGCTCAGTTTCTGGTCTGCCTGGCATGGAGAGGAGGAGATGATGGTGAGGTAGGAGTCTGGAGACTGGACTTCAGGTCTTCTCTGCCGTTTGCTGGCTCTGTGGCCTGGAGTAAAGCACTTAGACACATCCATAAAAATGGGGATACGAGTACCTGCCTCCAAGGCTGGTTATAATGGTTCCAGGACCCTCGCAAGTTCCCGGATCAGTCAGTACCCAGCAAATGTTGGTTGAGTCCCTGAGTGAATCTGTTTTTCTAGGAGCTCCTACAGGAAGAGAGTTTTACGCAGTGCGGCAGAGCAGATTTTAGTTTTAGTCCTGCACCTGACCTGTTTGTAGGCACGAGCACCTTAGGAGAATCTGACCTCGGCTCCACGTACCTTTGGTGTGACTCCTTTCTGTGCTGGATAAAGAGCTCTAGACCAGATGGAAGAGTGTGGGTTCAGTCCTCGCTCTGCACCTTACTGGCAAGCCACTAACCCTCCAAGCATCACTTTTCTTACCCGGGCAGTAGGGATCACCCCCGAGTCTAACATGGGTAAGGGACAGATGTTGATGCCGGACCCCTGGCTTCAAGGCCAGGTGCTGTCACTTACGAACTACGCCGCCTGGCAGACTGGTTAATCTGTCAAGTGAGGATGACAATAGCATCTCCAGCACCAAGTGTGGGATGAAGTGCTCAGTGCTTAGTACCATGCCCGGCACAGAGGAATAGCTCGGTAAATGTTAGCTCACGTCATCGGTAGTTTTATGACTTGCTCGTCTTTCTCAGGCTCAGCTAGAGTGTGTCAGAATGTTCAGTACAAGGGGGGGACCTGTGGGACCATCTCTCTGACAGTTCCTTTTAACTAAATTTAATTTCAAGATTTTCTAGATGATGGGTCCCATGGCCAGGCTTTTTGTTTTTCCACCAGAGTTTTTTCTTTTTACTCTGATTTTCTCTGTGCTATTGCTAAAAACCTTCAGAGGCAAGGTTTTCTGAGCTGCCGGAAAACTCCAGGACTGAAGCATCTGTCCTCGTCTGCAACATGCCCCTGGGTTTTCTTTGGCAGGAATGCTTCACATACGTCCTCAAGGGCCACATAGCTGTGAGTGCAGCTGTTTTCCCGGCTGGAACCAAAGGTAGGTGGGTCCTTCTGTCATCTGGCAGGCTTTTCCTTGTTCAGGCACCAAACGTGTCTAAGGTTGAGCAGAAGAACATGTCCTTTGTTTCCCGTCAGCCTTGGCCCCTTCAGGCCCAGCCGGGGCAAGTGCTGTGTGGAGTGAGTCTCCTAGACCCCTGACTGAGCTCCTGACTGAGCTCGGCGGGCCTCCCAGGGAGCCAGGCTTCGGTTTGGGCTTGACGTCAGTGGTGGACCTCTCTCCTGACCACCTGGGGTGTCAGATGACACAGGCAGGTGGCTCCCAGGAGAGGGCGGCCAGCGCATGAAGGCCTCCGGGCCCAGGTGGAAGTTGGTTGGTGCAGCCTCCTGTCTCTCCTGCCTTGCAGGGCCAGTGCCTCCTTTTGGGACCCTTGTCGGGCTTTATTTTACTGGGAACCTGACTTCAGATAGATACCAGTCTGCTCGAGGACTGATGGATGGGGCACTGGATGGGGAGTTGACAAGACCTGGGCCTTGAATCTGCTTAGGTGGGGTCTGCACTCATATCCCCCTGGGCATCTGTTTCCTTAGAGTCTCATCTCTGTAATTGTGACGCTTCAGGGTCCCAGAGCTGGGAAGGGAAAGTCTGCCTCAGCCACACCTTAGTGCTGCAGGCGTCCAGCCCCTTTACTGGCTTCCCGGACACACAGTCCTCCCGCTTCAGACTGAGCTCTGGCTGGTGGGGGCGCGGCTGTCTCAGGAGCTCGGGTGGTTAGTTCTTTCTTGTGCTGGCTTGAAATCAGAACCCTCTAGTCACTTTTACATGCTGGTTTCTGTTTCACTTTCTGGAGCCAAACATAATAAATCTAATCTCTAAAGTGCTTTGCAAATTGAAAAGTACTGGACAAATATCATCAAGTGGTTCTTTATGTGTCTTTCAGGACACCTTCTTGACTCGTTTGCCCGCTCAGCTTTATGGGATTCTGGCCTGGATTACCTGCACGGAACGGGACACGGTGTTGGGTCTTTTCTAAATGTTCACGAGGGCCCTTGTGGCATCAGTTATAAAACGTTCTCTGATGAGCCCTTGGAAGCAGGCATGATTGTCACCGATGGTGAGTGTCCTTCACATCCAGGGTGTGCATGGGTCTTCGAGCCTGTTTGAAGGCTCTCTGTTGTTGCTTATCTTTTCATTATCTTAAAGTAAATTGGATATAATTTCCCCCTCTTGTCACCTTGAATTAAACAAGAACAACAACTTTTTATGATTATAAAAGTGATACGTGTTCATTTTAGAAAAGGTGAGGCCATGGGACAGCATGTGGAAGAAAATGAAAATCACTTGTAATCCAGCCGCCCAGGGGAAACATTGCTTCGTGGTTTGATGTGTTAGCTTTGGGTCTTCTATATACCTCTACGTCTTTTGTTCTCATCATTCAGATTATACTGGACGTATTGTTTGTATTCGGCTTGCTTACTTAGTGTACTTTCCCCATGTCATTACCAGATGTCTGTGCCTAGAGTTTGATGCCCGCTTCGTTATGTCTTATGAATAGGCACTGTGACTTATTTGGTGGATCCTCTGCTGTTGTACTCCCCACCCTGGCACCAGTTTTCAGGGACTTTAGAACCTTTCTTTCTGTTCCTCGAGTACCTGTTGGAAGTGGCCGTGCGAGAGGAGGTGGCGTCTCTGGGCTCTTGTCGCCGGACTGAGTGGGCTGTTTGCCTGTATCCCCTCCTCCAGGGTGGGGCTGTCATCCTGGGAGCAAGCACTTCTGCTCCGTGTGTGCGTGCGCATCACGGGCTGCTTCTCATTTCTGGGTTTGATTTTTTTTTAGAGCCAGGGTATTATGAAGACGGGGCTTTTGGAATTCGCATTGAAAATGTGGTCCTGGTGGTTCCTGTGAAGACAAAGGTAGGTAATTGGCTATTTATTTATTTTTAAATTTTCCTTATTTCTTAATGAGGGAGGATGAAGATATTTGTCTTTGGAGCCAAGAGTGTGCCATTCCGGAGCCAAAATGGAGCTTCCTCCCCCTGATACCAGGGAGTCTCCTAGAAATCACTGTCCTCTGCAGAAGCCAGAAAGAAAATCCGTAATGAACTGGGACCCAGAATTGGGATTCCTGGGGCACAAGGCAGGCCCCTGCTTGAGGGGATTTGGGTTTGGGGCTCTTGAGTTTACTAGAGGCAGCTCCTTGTCATGATGCTGGGGGTGGGGGAGGTGCTTGTTTAAAGGCAAGGCTCCTCCCAGACCTGAGGCCATGGCCTGGAAACTGTATCTTCTTTTTTTTTTTTTTTTTTTTTAAGATTTTATTTATTTGACAGAGAGACAGTGAGAGAGGGAACACAAGCAGGGAGAGCGGGCAGAGGGAGAAGCAGGCTTCCTGCTGAGCAGGGAGCCCGAAGTGGGGCTCGATCCCAGGACCCTGGAATCATGACCTGAGCCAAAGGCAGATGCTTAACGACTGAGCCACCCAGGCGCCCTGGAAACTATTTTCAACAAATGCCTCAGATGATTTTTACCGGGTAAAGCTGAGGAACCCTTACTTATACAGTGGGTCAGGCCCCACAGGTTGGTGATTAGACAGATCTGTTGCCTTCCAGAAGACAAGCGCTTCACCTTCTCCCCATCACTATTACCAAGAGTTCGCAGGGCTTAGGTGCTAGGCTTTACCTAGAAGACCCGTTTACTGCTCTTCTGTGGGTGACGGTGGAAATCGAACAGTTGGAGGGAAGTGGCATCCTCAGCGTGTGGGCGGGCCTCTGCTCTCTGCTTCCACATCGAAGTCACCTTGAGAGTGGCCTCTCACCTCGCTCCCAGAGGTCTTGCCAGAAACAGAGACCCAGCATGCTCTCAGGTGCCCTGGCCAGTCCGTACTCTGTAGCGTGGACACACCTGCTGTCTGTCACCAGATGGGACTGGCTGGTCGAGGCAGGACACGTGGTTAACTGTTAAATAAAAGTGATGTTGGGGACTTGCACTCTGGTAGAGTCTTGAGAACCAAAACCGGTGATGCCCCTCATCCAGACACTGCCATGCTCTGCCCCCACTGCTTCTCCATCACAGTGGACGTTAGCCTGGGGACCTGCTGCACAGAGCCCCTCGGCTTTCCCCAATGATGGCTGTTGGTACAGCAGGGCAGCTCTAGGACAGTGGCGTCCGATGGGTTCATCGTGCCTCCTGGACCCCCTGAAGATGCCGACCAGCAAACCCCTTCCTGGTTCCCGGTCACACCTGCCCTGGGGGCGGGGCTGGTCATGGCTGGTGGGAATGACCTCATGGTGGTTCATTGGAGTAGATAGGAGTAAAAGCTTCTGTTTTCTTCCTTTTCCAACAGTATAACTTCAATAACCGGGGAAGCCTCACCTTTGAACCTTTAACTTTGGTTCCGATACAGACCAAAATGATAGATGTGGATTCTCTTACAGACAAAGAGGTAATGAGGGTGGCTTGGAGGAGACAGAGTGGGAGTGGGGCTGGGGAGCTACCTTACATTCTCTCACCTCTTCTCACTTTGTAATTTAGAGATCTGTGCCACCTGCGTCTGAAAATCCCAGGTCTCCTGAGGACTTTGGATGCTTTTCCTGTACTTGTTGGCTCTGTAGGTAGAGATAGTCCTCCCTGCACCATTGTGGGGCTGTAAGGTTTCATGAGTGGGACTAGTTCGCCATTGCTTTCCTTGAGGGCACGAGCCATGGCTGCGCTGAGGAGCGTTTAGCAAACCATGGGCCATGTGTCTTCCTAGGAGGAGCCAGATGGGTGGTAGGGCCTGTTGGCCATTGCATGTACCACATTGTTTCCTCGTGTTGAATGAAACATTAAGGGAATGAAAAGCAAAATCTATTATCATATGCCCAGTTTTCACATAGACAAGGAGAGAGGCAGTGCCTACTCTTCTCGTCACTCCGGGCTGTGAAGCTCTTCGTAAAGCTAGGAGCACAGTGGGGCTCACTGTCAAGCTCAGAGGGATACAGGTCTTGAAACCCCTTCAATCCTGTGCCGGGTCCCCAGGCCCACAAGGCCAGGTGAGGTGATTGGCCCCGGGACCTGGGGTGAGTCAGGCTTGAGGGATCAGGCAGGTGATAAAAATTGGAGCAGAGATGGGTCAGAAACAGGGCAGGAAGAGTCAGCACTGGACAGACCAAACAGTTCCTGAGCCAGGGAGCCAGAAGCCAGGAGGAAAGAAGTTTCAGAGCAAGAGGCAGGTGGTCGGAAGTCCCTGCAAATGGCAAATGAGTGGTGGGAGCCAAAGGCAGGACGAGCCTGGCAGGTCCCGTAAGAAGTAAGTTCTTGTTGCCAGAGCAGCTACTGACCTCACCCCGGCCACGGTGAAGCGCCTCTTGAGGCGTCCTCTGTGGTGCACACCTGGCCCCATGCTCGGCACTAGGAAAAGTGCCTCTGAGGCGCGGGGAGGCCTCTTCTGCTGGACCATGGACTGGAACTCTCCCAGCCAGAAGCCTCTTCTGCCGGACCCAGCTCACAGAGGGGTGACAATAAAAGGTCATCTGCTTCCTCCTTAGCGTGGGCACTTCTGCTTTGCCCGTCAGTGTCCTTGACCGGCCAGACATCCCCACTTAACGGCCCCTAAATGAGGCGACCGTTGTGGGTTTATTCAGCTTGTCAAGGGTGCCAGGCAGGAAACAGCTTGTTAGCGGCACAGTGTCTGCCGTGGGCCTGGCAGGAAGAGTCCCTCCAGTGGTCCCTGGCTTAGGGGAGAGGGGACAAGAACACATGAGCGGACTTGGAAGCCGCCGGCTTGAGTCCTTTGTGCTCTGTAGGAGCCAGGGTCTCTTCTCATGGCCTCGGGTACAGCTTCCAGGGTCTTAGTAAGGGGCTCTCCCGTACGAAGTCACTTTGCTCTCAGAAGCCCAAGGCCATGGCTTCCTACCATGCAGCTCTAGGTCATGCAGTCTCTGCTGTCCACATAAAGTGTGCTCATCAGGAGGCTTCCTCCCAATGACATTCCACCTTATCCACAGAAATAGTGCATGAGGAAGGTTGAGTGAGGCCATTCTTTCTTGAGGGAGGAATTTTGTTAACCTGACTCGGCCCACCCCATGACATTGAACATAGACCAGTGGCCTCTGTTGTATTCAGTGGTTCATTACTATACCTTGCGTGGCCGAAGCACTGAACTCTTCTTTCTGCCAGTTAGTTTTTATGGGGCAGATAATAGCTTCTTACCCTTAGATCATAAGCAAGTTTCTACAAATAACAGTAGATGTATTTAATATACCAAGCAGAGTACATTTATTGTCTCTTTTAGCAAAAAACAAAAACAAAAACAAAACTCCTTCCATATACCACTTAAATCTGGGGCCTCATTCTGTCAGAAGGCACAGTAATACCCCACACCCAGATTCTGTCTATTTGGCTTTTTAAAATACTCGGTCATGCCCCTTACCGCCTCCCAAACCGACAGTGTTTTTGGTTACTTTAAGGACTTTTTGGGTTGGGTTTGCATTCCCGTCATTTATCACCAGATGGCAGCTGAGGACTTCGGTCATGAATGTGGGCAGCTGCAGACTTTCAGGGCCTTTGGAATGTTGGTCAGGCCCCCCTGAGGCTGCGCGTACAACTGAAAGGGTCTCGGGGGTTTCACCTTGGCTCCAGGGTTGGCTGCTTTGGACTGCAGGCTGTCTCATAGTCCTGCCTGACCCACAGCAGTTGGCTTGCTTTTGACTCCCTGTCCTGCTCCTAACTCCTAGCAGGGGCCAGTAGGCTCTTACCAGTGGGGAGTGGAGCCCTGGCTGGGTCAAAGCCTGTTGGCAATACCGCTGTGTCTGTCTGCCCATCTCAACCCCTGGGCTCATCCTTGGTACCTGGTCCAGACTGTAGGCCCCGATGCCCGTGTTTCTGTAACACCATTGCCTTCCCAGATGGCATGTGGCTCATGGCAACAGTGGCACAGATGGCGGGGTCTGTCTTGCCAGCTTCGCTGCAGCTGAGTGTCGGGTCGGGCCCACTTCATGGCCAGGGAAGAGAATGGGTGGTTGTCCTCTGGGTAGAACTTGCATCACTCCAGCCTTCGCACCCGCCCCGCCCCAAGGGGGGAGAGTTTACTCTTTTATGGCCGCAGAACTTTTGCCGTTAGGCCCCTGTGGATCCGCCCCAACCCAGACACCAAGTCCTGTCAGACCTCCTTCCTTCTTACCTCTTTTTAAAAAAATCTCCTGGGGCGGTGGGCACATTCCTTTGAGTGTCTGAAAGTTAAGCAAGCTCCCGGCCCCACCCTGCAGCACCACAGTCCTTGGTCACCAGAGGTTTGGGGTTTATCTAGATAGCCACACTCATAAGACCATGGGGGCTTGGCTGATCCTAGTTTATTCAGCTTTGGCAATGGAAATGGGTAGGAAACTCCGTGCATTGGTGCGACACCTTCAGGTGTGTCTCTTAGCAGGAGTTTAACCAGCCCTCTAGGGGCTAGTTTTCAGCCCCCCTCCCCTCCACTGCCACCCCAAGATGGCTGAGGTGTAAGGGAAGGAGGCCACATAGGTAGGTGTAGGACCTACCAGACCCCCTGCCCCGTCCCTCTCACAGTGTCCTGTGAGTTTGGCTTGGTGCTCCTGTTGGGAAGGATACCTGGTTACAGGTTACTCTGCACTCAGGGAAGCCCGAAGCCATGACTTGCTCTCAGGTATTTTTAGTTCCTTCACAGTCATTGCCAGTCCACATGCAGTAGACTGTTCTGGAAGCATTTTACCGTAAGCAGTGTGGCCTTGTCCCCTCGGTTTCCAGGGAAATGGTGCCCAAGGAAGTTGCTCGTCCCTGAGCAGGGAGAAAAGGTTTTGTGTATCTCTGCTCTCAACTCGTGATCTCCGCGCCCGGGGGCCTCGCCCTGTTTGCCCCTGTAGCCGCTGGGAGAGGTGTGAATACTGCCTGTCTTTCTCCCGTCTTGCAGTGTGACTGGCTCAACAATTACCACCTGACCTGCAGGGACGTGATCGGGAAGGAATTGCAGAAGCAGGGCCGCCAGGAAGCTCTCGAGTGGCTCATCAGGGAGACGCAGCCCATCTCCAAGCAGCATTAATCCTCCCTGGTTTTCGTTTTTGTAAAATGCTCTGGGGAAGGGAAGAAGCCTGGCAGATCCCTGACATCTGTCCCCTTTCCTCTCCTCCCTGCTTTCCTTCCCCTTTTTACTTTGAGATTCTAAGAAGAACTGAAAAATCTTATCCTCTTTGATATTTTCTTGCAAACACTCAATCTTTTATGATTTTTTTAATTGTTGAGAACGAGCCAAGAATAAAATTGCTGCACCAGAAGGAGGGTCCCCACAAAGCTGATCACTCGCTCAGGGAGACGCCCCGAGCAGCCGCAGTGAGTTCTCTGGCCAGTGATGGTGAAACACTGAGTGCTTGCTCTCTGATGGTCAGGTTCCAGGTGCTAGTACATTATTCATGATCACCTTGATTCATGAGACTGTATTTATGATCAGTGAATAAAATGTCAGAATGTGCTTTGTCTCGGCTGTGTCTTTCCTCTCAGCACTGTCCACCCCGCATGTTAGGCGATCTCATCTCCAGGACTGGTGGCCTTTGGGGGAGATTTTCTAGATAGAAGGTCCCCTTTCAAGAGGGATCTCTGGCCTCCCCACATACTGTCTGGCTTAACTGGAAAGCCTTTTTCTTTTCTCTGGAAAACCTAATATTTTGGTGAGTGTAATGTCAAAAGTGAGTCTTCCATGGTCCACCATGTGTTACACATTGCGGAGTCTCAAATAGATTTGACTATTTTTGATATTTTGTTGTATGGCTAGTTCTTTTTTAAAATAGTCTCATTAAATCTTAAACCATATCTTGGATTTGGATGGCTTTGAATGATGAATAAATATAAGATACTTCGGCCATCCACCAAAGCATGGTTGGCAACGTCCATTACTTTGTAGCTGGGGAAGCAGAAAATGAAGTGAGCTAATCTATTTTTACCATTCAGAACCAGGGCATCAGCAGGGAAAGTTTCCCCAGTATGATGAGCCTAAATTGACAAGAGTGCCTTAAAACCCTTGCCAACATTTCCGTTGTCCCTCCTCTCTCCTTTTCTCTGAAGGATCGTTGGCTCCAACTTGCTGTGTGGGAGGAAGCAAGATACACGGCTAGTTCTCAGGTTGTATTTGTGATGCGGACTCAATAACGGGATGTATTTTGATCCGCCAGAGATCCATTCTTGAATGTGTTTGTTTCGCACTTGCTCCTATTTCTATGTCCCACGGGATTGTTCTTAAAAGAAGTTTCTCCTTGAATGATAGGATGTATTAATTGTGTTTCTCCTCCGTCATCCCTCTAAAAGTCAGAAGAACCTCCCCGTTAGGACTCAGACCATCATCTTCTCTGCTCCCCCCAAAGGTTTTCCTCTCCCAGAAAACGGGAGCTGTGAATTGCAGTTGGTTTGGAGTTCAAGCAGGCCGGAACTCAAGCATGACAGCCACTCCACTGTTTGTTCATCAGGCTCGTAAACCTGTCCCTTCCCAAGGCAGCCTTAGAGCAAAGTTTGATTTAATTGCCTCAAGCCCCAGAAGCAAAGGTTCCTGGTGCCGGGTGCCTGGAGTTTCCTGCCTGGATCTGCATGTCTTGGCATTAAGTCCAAGAGACAAAACTAGGCAAGCTGATCCCAGAAAGATGGTTAACGGGAATAAAACTGCAATGTGCAAGTGCCCAGAGGGAGGATGAGCTAAACGAGAATCAAAAGACTCTTCTCTACTTTTTGAATAAATGATTAAAAAAAAAAAAGGTTGGGTGTAAAAACAGGCAGTATGCTAAATTTATGGAATAAGTCCAGGGAAGCTGATTTTCTTTTTCTTGCTCAGTTTATCCCTTGGTGAAGTCTGATGTACAAGGTAGTAAGGATTCTAGGAAGGGTACAGATGGGGGGCCTACACTGTGGACATGCTGTCAGGGGCTGACTTCCCTCTGGTAAAATGAATCCATCCATGTCATGTGTCCGGTGCGAGGGACCAGCCTTCACTCGGCCCTCCGTGCTGGTCCAGCCTGAGGGCCCGTCCTGGCATCAGCTGCCCGGTACTGAGAGAGGAGTGAGCAGTTGTGCAGGAGGCGAGGTTGTACCTGTGAGAGCCACAGAGGAGGTTTTGCCCTCTTGTTTCCCCACAGCCGGGGGGATTTATGCCGGCAAGGACATGAAGACTCGACAAGAAGCACTTTGTGACACGTTTCATGCAATAGCTTGAGTGCTTTGGCTCTGAGGAGAAATGCAGGGGGGTGGGGGGGAGGTCGACAGAGGGGCGGAGGGGCTTGGCAGGTAGAGCCCATGCTGTGGTTGCTAGATGTGAAAGTGTTGGGAGTACAGAGTCGGGATTCAGTACACAGCGTCAGTGTTTAGAAACAAAAATGCAGACTTTGGCAAGGTGATGTATCTAGATCAGGCCCCCCTGAGGCTGCGCGTACAACTGAAAGGGTCTCAGGGGTTTAGCAAGGGGCTCTCCCGTATGAAGTCACTTTGCTCTCGGAAAGTGTGCTCTGCAAGACGGGAGAAAGACAGGCAGTATTCACACCTCTCCCAGCGGCTACAGGGGCAAACAGGGAGAGGCCCCCGGGCGCGGAGATCACGAGTTGAGAGCAGAGATACACAAAACCTTTTCTCCCTGCTCAGGGACGAGTAACTTCCTTGGGCTCCATTTCCCTGGAAACCAAGGGGACAGGGCCACACTGCTTACAGTAAAATGCTTCCAGAACAGTCGACTGCATGTGGACTGCCTTTCGCACCGTACACATGACAAGTTGGGTTGTAGTTTGTGGATTTCCCCAAATCACGCCCTATAAATGGGGTTTTGCTGGGATAGCTCATGGAGGAGCTCTAGACCAGACAGAGCTCATGGAGAAGATCTACACCAGATAGAGGTGACAAGTATCCCCACAAACTCTTAATATGAGCATGTCATCAGCGTCTGTGCAGGAGGAAGCCGAAGGTCTGGTGGACCCAAGAACCCCCAAATAACCATCAGGAAGTTGAAATCTCAGTGAGCCAATTTGAGAGCAGCCCCTGGAACTAGGGCGTGGTTTGCCCACTCCAGTAGGTGAGCAGGAGGAATTTGCGGTAAGGCCTCCTGGGGCTGGAGCAGTCAGTGTCCCAGGAATGCCTAGGGCAAAGTCCCACGCCGAGGAGAAACTGCCGGAGATAGGATCCCAAAGGAAGCAGCGCCGGTGCAGGAGACACAAAGGAAAAGACTCCTCTTTCCCTCCAGTCAGACGGAACAGAGTCAAGACTTTGCAGAAAGTAAGAGCTGTATTTTTTAACACATCACAAAGTCAACAGCAAAGGGGGCTCTAGAACCCTGAATAAAACTACCCTAGTTCAAGTCTCTCTTCCAGAAGTTCAGAAGAATTAATTTCACCTAAAAATGGGCAAAAGAGAATAAAGATTGAGGTAAAATACTATTGCAAACTTAAAAATAATGTGAATGACCTGCCTACAGTGAAATCACATCGTCGGGACATGCCCATAAAATAAATGAAAATGATAATGTCTCAAAAACATATCTATAGATTTAAAAATAACATGCAAGAATGACATAAGACAGAATTAGAAAAGTTGGGAAATTAAGAACTCAGGAAAGAATTAGAAAAAGCAATCATTTAAAATACGAAGGAAAGGGACGCCTGGGTGTCTCAGTTGGTTAAGCGACCGCCTTCGGCTCAGGTCATGATCCTGGAGTCCCGGGATCGAGTCCCGCATCGGGCTCCCTGTGCAGTGGGGAGTCTGCTTCTCCCTCCGACCCTCCCCTCTCTCATGTGCTCTCTCTCTCTCTCTCTCTCATTCTCTCGCTCAAAATAAATAAATAAAATCTTTAAAAAAAAATGAAGGAAAAACCAGAAGGAACACAGGAATGAATCAATGCAACAATGTTTGAAGAGCAGTAGAAGATGAATAAGGAGAAAATAAAAAAAAAGAAAAAAATGAATAAAAAGGATTTAAGAGAAAGTGACAGTTATAAAAGATAGGTAAAGAATGTAACATTTGTGCAATAGGTTCCCCAAAGAAGAAAACTAAAGCAAGGAAACAGAACAAAAATTAAAAACTGTAATTTTAGAAAACATCCCCAAGATTAAAAGAAAACCAAAAAGTTTGAAATTACACATTGCAGGAGAATACCCCAAAACTGAATAAATAGACCCAGAATGACCACCAGGACATATTGTAATAAAGTTATTGTACTTTAAGAAAAAGAATGAATCCTTTAGTATTCAAATGATCTAGTAACTTAACAATAGGAAAAATGTGGGATTGCCATCCAGAATTGTTATTATTTTATTATTATTTTGAAAGAGGTAGAAGGGACCACGGGAGGAACCAGGTCAGATTGAAGGCCCACACCAGTGTGGCACCGATTCTGGGGCTCCTGGCTCTCCAGCCGGGGCTCTTTCCACCAAGGAGAGCTACTTCCCCAACGCCTGACCTACAGCAGGTACAGCTGAGGGCTCCAGCCTCACTGCAGGGGCCCCCTCCTGTGCTAATTAATCCTTCTTCCCTTCTTCAGAGTCTCTATGAAGTGTTTCCTGATTGCTCCAACTGAAAGTCCCTGCTCTAAATTTCTGTTGCACTTTCTTCACAGACTGTAGTGGATATTCTCTTCATAAAACCAACTTTTCTGATGTCTTTCCAACTAGACTTGTAGCTTGTTCGGGTCCGACACCAGCTATTGCCTGGACTGGGCACACAGTAGGTGCTCGTAAATATTTATTGATATAGTGGTGAAGACATTCCAAACAGGTTTACAGCAGAGTGAACCACAGGAGTGAATTGAATTCGGTCCCACCTCTTAATTGTTGGTGTGGGGCAAGTTAACGTATCTTTGACCTCATCATCGTCTGCAAATGGGGATGATATGATATTTACCGGTAGCACATTTGTGAGGGTTATGTGAAAAAGTGAGCACAAAACAGCCTAGTGCTAGGCAGGTACTAAGTAGTAAGTACTCAATTAGCTGGGACATCTATATTTTTAAGCGGAAGGTGAGGTGCCCGTTTTGAATTCTCTGCTTATTTCCCCCTGTTTCTTCCTTCTCTAATTTTCTCATATCATTACTTAAAAAAATAAACTTTAGAACAGTTTTAGATTTACGGTGACGATGGTATAGGGAGTTCCTTTACACCCTGCCCCTGGTTCCCCTGTTACTAGCATCTTATGTATTATGGTACATTTGTCACCATTAATGGACTGATGTTGATGTGTTATTAGTAACTACAGACCATAGTTTACTAAGATTTCCTTAGTTTTAACCGAATGTCCTTTTTCTGTTCCAGGATCCCATTCAGGATATCACATTCCATTTTGTTTTCATGGCTCTTCTTAGCTGTGTTTCTTGGACTTTCTTTGTTTTGGGTGACCTTGGCAGTTTTGAGGAGTACTGTAGAATGTCTCTCTACTGGGAGTTTTCACATGACTAGACTGTGGTTATGGGTTTTTGGAGGAAAACCCCAGAGATAAAGGGTCATTTTTATTGCATCTTATCAAGGGTACAGACTTAGAATATGACTTTCCCATTGTTGACCTTGGTCATCTGGCTGAGGTAGTGTTTGTCAGGTTTCTCCACTTACTCTTAATCTCCCCTTTCCATAGTGTACTCTGGAAGGAAGTCACTATGTGTAGCCTACTAAGCTCTGCTCAGTTTTCTTGAGGGTGGACTGTCTGCATCAATTATTTGGAATTCTGCATAGAAGATTTGTCTCTTTTCTCACATTTATTTTTTCAATCATTTCATATCCAAATTGACTTGTGCTTTGGTTTATCATGAATACTACTTATTTTGTTGCTCAAATTGTTCCAGCTTTGGCCATAGGGACTCTTTCAGTTGGTTTCTTTGTCTTTTTGATACACTTCCATAATTGTGTGTGTGTGTGTGTGTGTGTGTGTGTGTGTGTGTGTGTGTGTGTGTGTGTGGAGCATGTTCTTACTTTCTGGCACTCCAAGAAGCCCCAGGCTCATCTTGTGTATTTCTCACCTCAGTTCTAGAATCAGCGATTTCTCCAAGGAGCCCTCGTTCCTTTTATTGGAGAAAGGTATTTAAAATTACCATCTGGGCAGCAGATGTGTTCTTTGCTACTGGACTGTCATTGTTTGTAGGCCCTCTCAGCGAGAGCAAGGAAATGTATACATGCACACTAATGCATCTCTATCTATCTATCTATCTATCTATCTATCTATCTATCTATCTATCTATCATTTATTTACCTACCAGTTTCTATATGTAACCATCTGTGTCTATATGAAGCTAGATGTGAGTTTGTACTGATGTCTCCAGCTCTAATCCATGATCACCTCCTCTTGCTTACGTGGAACCTCCCACTCTACCTTTGAGAAACCTGGCTCCTGCCATCCCCATCCATTTGCCAAACTGTCGAATTCTGATGTACATGTGTGGCAGTAGTAGGATTGTGAGCCTGTGCCACTGTGGGAAAAACTCTTATCAACTCGAGTACAGTGTTTGTGTGCAGTTCCTTGTGCTTTGGTTTGCAGACACCACTCATTTCCAAAGTGACTTAAGTCAGCACCCTCCCGCCTCTCCCTTCAGGGAACTTGTTTCACACATTTGAATATAGTTAGAGTGTCTTGTCACAGTCTGCGTTCCATCCTGGGATTCTCCCAACCTCTTAAATGATTTTCCCAATGTGCATACATTAAGATTCACTCTTTGTGCTGAATGGTTCATTGAGTTTTGGTGCATGCATAGTGTCACGTATCCACACCTACAGTGTCATACAGAATACAGAAAACCCTCGAAATGTCCCCGGGGCTTCACCTATTCGGACTTCCCACCTCTTCCCCTGCTGTTGGCACCCACTGATCTGTTCACTGTCTCTACAGTGTTGCCTTTTCTAGAAGGTCATATATTTGGAATCATACAGTATGTAGATTGTTTCAGACTGACTTCTCAAACTTAGCAATATATAGATTTATCCATGTCTTTTTGTGGCTTGATAGCTTATTTCTTTTTATCACTGAATAATATTCCATCAAATAGATACGCCAGTTTGTTTATACATTCATCTATTGGAAGATGTCTTTTTTATCATAAATTTTTTAAAGATTATTTATTTGAGGGAGAGAGAGAGAGAGCATGAGCAGGGGGAGGGGCAGAAGGGGAAGCCGACTCCCCGCTGAGCAGGGAGGCTGATGCCGGACTCGATCCCGGGACTCCAGGATCATGACCTGAGCCATGCTTCACTGACTGAGCCACCTAGGTGCCCACCTATCATAATTTTTTTAATAAGAGGGAAAGTTTTTTTCTTTCTAAGGGAATTTTTATTTTATTTTTTCATGATAGGAATAGCATGTGAAAGGCAGGGTACTGTAGTGATTAGGAACCTGGTTCCAAAGCAGATGGTACAGGGTACTCACGGTGAGTCCTTGGGTAAGAGCGCAACTTTTCTGAGCCCCGGTGTTCCTTTCTGCAAAGGGAGATTAGTGGTGGCATCTCCCTGTCCTTTGGTTGTGAGGACTGATTGGGAAAGCTCCTGCAGAGCATGTCCCCGAATGTAAGCTCAGCCTGGATGCCCATAACTTCCAACCCAGCCAGAGAGAGACTTGTTTTTGAAATTGCAGTTTATTGAGATATAATTCACACAATATGCAATTCTCTGTTTAAAGTGAGACATTGATGCTGGTGCTTTCTCTCGATATCCCCAGAAGGTATCAAAGAAGGTTTTCACACAGAGACATAACTCTAAGATGCATCCTCAGGTCTGAGTTGTTAGAATGTGTAACAAACCTCATTACAGAAAACCTGACTACACCTGCTCGGGTGATCTGGGGCTGTGGTAAAGCCTCTTGGAAAAGGAGTGAGTGGGAGATGGCTTCTCCACCACCCCATCCTCTCTTCCCTTCCTCCCAGGGTCAGAAGAGTCTGCAATATGCTCAGGGGGACGGGGGAGAACACACTTCACTGAACAAGAGAAATTTGTTTTTAAATTTCTTTTTTTCAGATTTTATTTATCTATTTATTTTAGAGAGAGGGATGGGAGGAGGGAGAGAGAGAATCTCAAGCAGTCTCTGCGCTCCGCACAGAGCCCGGTGGGGCTTAGACCATGACCTGAGCCGAAATCAAGAGTCAGACGCTTAACTGAGCCACCCAGGTGCCCCAAGAGAAAGGTTTTTGAAGAAAAGGATGAATCCCCAAGGAGATGCTTGGAAAACCAGAGGGGGGAGAGCCTGGAGTTTCCAACAGTTGAGAGTGTCGCACACCAGGGGTTAGTCGAACCCTGCGACTTCAGAGCAAGCCCCTGCAGTGCGGGCATAGCGGCGTCCGAGGCCCTCCTGTGTTCCGCCAGCAGATGGCAGTGTGGTTCTTCAGAGAGAGCGGAGATAGCCAGCCGCGGAGGAAGTGCATGGAATTCTAGGTACTAAGAAAGACCTGCGGGGCACCCTCGTGTGCTCCCAGGGCTGCCACTCAATGTCCCCTCAGAAACCAATGTGCCCAGCCCACGTCTGTAGGCAGGAATGTCGGTAGAGTTCATTTAACAAAGATGGACTGAAATGCCAGCTCTGATGGGACCCTCAGCTGGGTGTGATGGGTGCAGAAAGATGCGTCCTGTGGGGCTCCTCACAGAGCATGTGCGTTAACGGAGACACATGTCCCAGTGTGACTACAGCACAGGGAGGTTTATAATGTAAGTGGGGCAGCCAGGAGGTTTCTATAGAACCTCTCTAGCCCCCCGCCCATTGGCACATCCGAACTTCTCAGCTTGTGTGAGTCCATCCAGCAAAAGTAGCCGACCTCTGCTAAGCTGGCTCACCATGCCAGATGCTAGAAAAATCACCACAGCTTTGCTCTCTGGCCTTTTAAAAAAAGACTTAATTATTTTAAGAGAAGTTTTAGATTCACAGCAAAATTGAGAGGCAGGTACAGATTTCCCATGTACCCCTGCCCCCAGACATGTGCAGACTCCCCCATTATTAATACCCCGCCCCCGAGTGGTACATTTGTTACAATTGATGAACCTACATGGATGCATTATAATCACTAAAATCCATAGTCTATATTCTGTTTCGCTCTTGGCGCTGTGCATTCTGTGGGTTTGGGTAAATGTCTAAGAACATGTATTCATCATTATGGTATCATGCAGAATTTTTCACTGCCCTAAAAATACTCGTGCTCCAGCGATTCATCCCCCACTCCCCGACCCCTGGCCAGTACGGATCTTTAATGTCTCCATGGTTTTGCCTTCTCCAGAATGTCCTAGAGTTGGAATCACACAGTATGTAGCCTTTTCAGGTTGGCTTTTTTCACATAGCCATCCATATGCATTTAAGTTTCGTCCATGTCTTTTCATGGCTTGGTACTCATTTCTTTTTAGTGCTGAATAATATTCCATTGTCGGGAGCTATGACAGTTTATCCATGCACCTTCCGTAGGACACCTTGGCTGCTTCCACGTTTTGACAAACATCAATAAGGCTGCAATTATGAATTAAACATTCATGCGCAGGTTTTTGTGTGGACGTGTTTTCAACTCCTTTGGGTAAATATCAAGGAGCACAGTTGCTGGTTCGTATAGTGAGAGTATGTTTGGTTTTGTAGGGACCTGCCAAACTGTCTTCCCCAGTGTGGTTGCTGCCTTTTCATCTTCGCCATCAGCAATCTCACCTCCTTTCCCTCTCCCTCCGGGACTCTTACTTTGCAGCCCTTTGTGGTTTTCCCCTGACTGTGTCCCTTTGTGTCTTGAACAAGGAAACTCCATGTGGATTTCATTATCTGTAGCAGGAAATATACAGCTATGGGTTCCCTTCTACAGTGCTATTTCCTATCTAAGCAAAGGCTAAAAGGTATGTTCTCTCCGACCCTAGAAACTTTTTCTGCCCTCTCCATGTGTTGTGATTTGTACTCTGTAGCCTCAGGACTCAGGAAGTCTGGTTAGTTTAGTGATTTGGAGCTCAGCACCAGTAAGATCAGAATCCTTTGTTGAGAGCCCAGGTGAGCCAGTAGATTTCTTTTGTTCCATGATCATAGCCAGTATCTTCAAACTTGTCACCATTGTCATGGTGTCCTGGCTTCTCCTGTTTTATCCCCATCTCTTCAGTCTAAAAATGAGGTCTTTTAGCTCCCACCTTCAGGCCTGGCCCCTTCCACACTCCAGGACCATACCCATCCTCTGCCCAGCTGAATGCTGAGCTGATTCTGAGTCCTTTCTTGTGCCCACTTCTAGGACAGGGCCTGGGCTTCTGAGTGATCCTGCCTGCTTGAGGTCCAGCTTTTGTTTCCTGCTCAGCCTTCTGGTGGCTCCTGGACTTCACAAGGGCAGAAGTACTAGCCTGGTGGGGGTGGAGTAGACCTACCACTTACCCACTGTATGACCTTGGCTTGGTTCCCTGGCTTCTCTGAACCAGTTTCTTCCTTTCTTAAAGGGATGGGAATGGCTAATAACCTTGCCTGTACAATCTTCCACAAAATATAGTTGCCATTTTCCCACTTCCTCTGTCTTTGCGTTCCCGGGAATGTTCCAGCTTGATTGGTGCCAACTATTTGCCCATCTTTCTCACGCCCAGACTACAGAACCCCATGTACCTTCATACCTGGTGGGACACTCCCCTTTTGCAGGACTCTGCTGAGATGCCACTAGCCTGGAACACTGCCTCTCACTCCCTCTCCAGCACCATTGCTCTGCTGTTTTGGTGTAGCTGCCTGCCCCAGGGTTGTGTAGGTTCCGATCCCTGATCCTGCCAGGCCACTTCCTGCTGTGGTTTATCCTTCTCTCTCAAGGGCATCAGAAGACACATGGCTTACTAACTTCTATAGCACTGGACTTGGTTGCAACCAGGTGAGGGAGCCTGGATGACAATGTAGCCCATCACCATCCTGGGTGCCTGGTTCAAAGAACATCTGGTAAGGAAGGTGCTTGTGAAACCAAACCAAACCAAACCAAACCCAACCCAACCCAACCCAACCCAACCCAACCCAACCCAACCCTGACATTGATGATTTGGAACATCTGGGTCTATCAGTTTCCTGTAAAGACTGGCAGAAAAATCTCTACAAAGTACATATATTGGAGGTAGATCGATAGAGAACACTTATTTTTCTGAGTACTTCCTAAGTGTGGGTCCTCTTCTAAGTACCACATATTTCTTCTTTCCTGTAATCCTCCCCCCAAACCCTATAAGGTGGGTACTACTAAGAGTCCAATTTTGTTTTTTTTTTTTAAAGATTTTATTTATTTATTCGAGAGAGAGAATGAGAGACAGAGAGCATGAGAGGGAAGAGGGTCAGAGGGAGAAGCAAACCCCCCTGCTGAGCAGGGAGCCCGATGTGGGACTCGATCCTGGGACTCTAGGATCATGACCTGAGCCGAAGGCAGCTGCTTAACCAACTGAGCCACCCAGGCACCCAATTTTGTATGTAAAGAAGCTACAGAGGAAATGAAATAAATGACTTGTTCATGATTGCACAGCCAATAAGTGATGGAACCAGGAATCTCACCTGGCCGTCTGACTTTGGAGACTATGCTCCTGTCATCCCCACCCTCACGCTGATCCCAGGTAGGCAGCTGATATTTGCAGAGCTGGACACACTCCTTGCACAAGCTGGATGTGATGGGAGGTCTTGGGGGCCTGGAGGAGCACTCTGAAGGGCAATTGTATTTGCCATGATCATGGACCAAGGAATAGCATCTACAGATGCAGATGTAATGTTCCAGCTGTCCTTTGGCTCACATTTGGTGACCAAATGTGAGGTGCCAGTGGGTGAAAATACTCCTGTGCATGAAGTGAAAGGGAAGTCATTACCTTCTACCCCCCTACCCCAGGGTGCAAGTGCAGAATTAGAGGACATGGCTATAAGGTAGACCTGATGCTAATTGGCAGGAATGCTTTCATTGCCTTATGAAGCAAGGTTCATTAACTAAAACATAATGTTCAGTGTGACTTTAAAATTAAATACCTAAGACATAATGTCTCATGAGGCGGACATGAAGTGGAGTTATTTATATTCTTGCTCTTTAGCATGTTAACTTATTGTATTATTTAAAACCAAATCCACTCCGGGAGATTTAAGGTGCCTATTTGGCCTCTTTTCAGAGAACTTCATACTAAGTTTTGATACCTTGACTTGTGAGGTCATCGAATCCCTTTCTCTTTCTTTTGTTAGTATCAGTTAGTGTTGCCCAACCCTTTCATTGAGCATCTATGGGAAGAGGTAATAGAACATGTCTCTACTATGGAAGAATCTGTGATGTTTTGGAGATTGTGCTTATTGAGCGGACATATGGCCACATTACACATATGGTAGAAACTGTACCAGCTGGGTTCTCATTTGTAAGAATCAGACTCTTTCCATATTTAGGGGAAAAAAAGTGGAAGGAGAAGAGGTTTATGGAGGGTGGTTGGTGGCGCTGGTGTTGGGCATCAGGAACAGTTGGTGTCAAAAGGGTGCAGTCCTGTGCTGAATCTGCCCTCTACATTCTCTCTGACTTACCACCACGTGGCCAAGGCTCAGGGTCCCAGGAACCTGCCCTGTGAAGCCTGGGTTCAGGGGGCAGTGGAGAAACAATGTAGCGCCTTGACTTCTGCTAGCATAGGAGGCAGTGTGAGGTGGCAGGGGCTGGACTTACCTTCTGCCAAGGCCTTGAAAGTTGGGGAATCCTCCCAAACGGGAGATGGAGGGGCTAAACAGAAATGGAATGGTGGGTGTTGAAGGCTGTATAGCCAACAACAAAATAAAACTGCCCCCTCTTGACCCAGTGGTAAAAAAACCAAGGATAGAGAGCTACTGCTATATATTTTGCTTTATGCAATATGTAAGGTTTTTAAAAAAGTTATGTTTGTAAGGAATCCTATGTCAGATGGACCAGGGTACCACCTATAAAAAGGAGCTCTTGGGGCGCCTGGGTGGCTCAGATGGTTAAGCGTCTGCCTTCGGCTCAGGTCATGATCCCAGGGTCCTGGAATCGAGTCCCGCATCGGGCTCCCTGCTCCTTGGGAGCCTGCTTCTCCCTCTGCCTCTCTCTCTCTCTCTCTCTGTCTCTCATGAATAAATAAATAAAATCTTTAAAAAAAAAAAGAAGACTGTAAGGTCACGCTTATTAAAAAAAAAAGAGGAGCTCTTGGTGCATCCTTTTACAAACTGGTGATGTGAAACATAGCCTCAGATTGACTTGATTTGAAGTGGATTGCCTTATAATGGATTGTTCTGAAGGAGATTCAGCTGCATACTTAACTGCGCACCTGTGGGGAAGGTAGATCTGAGTTTTCCCGTGAAGTCCCCTCCCCTTAAGTAGATCTTGCTGGAAGATTCCATCACAGGCTCCATAATCTCCTTAAGAACTGGGCACACTAGGATTTCCATTTTTTCTTCCATGTTTATCCTGTTGCCTTCATGGCTCCCTTCGGGGCAGTGAATGAGCCTGAATGGTTTTTCTTTAAGGGTTTCTTCACTGGGTGCTCTTGTTGGATGGAAGGTGTTGCAGATGGACTCAAATTCCATCACAGCTGGTGTTTGCTGCAGCACAGGATTTTCTTACCCGTCTGCCAGTTAGTGTAGCAAGTTGTTGTTGTTGTTGTTGTTGTTGTCTTTAATTAACTGAGTGCCTGCCATGAGGCCCTGCAGGTTCTTCAAGGTCCCGCTTCAGCTCTGAGGGTCTCCTAGCACACAGCCCATGGCCTCTCTTCTTCCCTGAACTCCACCTGGGCCCCAAGGGGGGGACACTCAGACGTGACTTCATGTGGTTCTGCTCTGTTCTCTGGTCCTGTCCTGTGAGTGGGTTACACACCGTTTCCTCGGGCTGCCTGACTAAACCTCATCTGGTCTGTTTTGAAGAGAAGTTGACACTGTTGTTTACTATCACTGTGTGGACACAGCTTGTGTGGGCTATATACCTCCCTTCCCTCTCTTCATTCTCCTCTTAAGAAAAGTCCAGAGTTTTAGTTCTGCGGCTTCTCAGGAGCCAATGGGCGTCTGTGGACTTCTCCACACTCAGCCGTCCGGGGGGCTCTAACCAGGAAGCTCAGAGTCTTGAAGAAGCTCTGCCCAGTGAATCACAGTACCCAGAACCCACAGTACCCAGAACCATTCACACCAACAGGGCCCACGTTTGGGGATTTCTGGGCCCAGCCAAATTTCAAGATGATATAATCTAGAGGCTGAATTTGCTAAACAGGGACAAAGACAAATGTATCAACAAAAGAACAAAACCAGCCAAATTGTGGAAGTAGCCCAAGTGTCCATCGATTGATGAATGGATAAAGAAGATGTGTATTTATATACAATGGAATGTTATTCAGCCATAAAAAAGAATGAAATCTTGCCATTTGCAATGACATGGATAGAACTAAGGGATACAATGCTAAGCGAAATAAGCCAGTCAGAGAAAGACAAATACCATATGATCTCACTTATACGTGGAATTTAAGAAACAAAACAAATGCACAAAGGAAAAAAAGAAAAGAGAGAAAGAGACAAACCAAGAAACAGACTCTTAACCTTGGAGAACAAACCGAAGGTTACCAGAGGGGAGGAGAGTGGGGGCATGGGAGAAGTAAGTGACGGGGTTTAAGAGAACACTTAGCATGATGAGCACTGAGTATAGAATTGTTGAATCACTATATTGTATACCCAAAACTAATATAACATTGTATGTTAACTATATTGGAATTAAAGCTAAAATCTTAATTTAAAAAAAGTGCTTGGTATGGCTCCAGGTACAGAGCGAGTGCTCAGTGAGGAGTGCTCCCTTCTGGGGGCCTCCTCCCCCTTCACCCCTGGACTCCCCATAGTCTCTGCCTTGCTCTCCAATGCTTTCTAGGCACTTTCTCTGTCTCTTCGTCCTTTTCTGCCCTAACCTGCTAGAATTCTATGATTCAACCCAGTCTTGTGATGAGGGGTGTGAACTGCAACGATGATGCTCTGGTTCAAATCCCAGGGCTGCCATTTACCAGCTGTGTGTGCATGGGCAAGTTGTGTAACTTCTTGGTGCCTCGGTGACCACACCTGCAGAATGGGGATGCCCACTTCATAGGGGGGGTATGAGGATCCTGAGGGCTAAGATATGCATCAGTGTTCAGCACAGTGCTTGGTACCCAATAAACACCCAGTAAATGTTACTATTCCCAGCTCCCCAGGTGTCTGTCCTCTCTGACACCCTCTGTGTGGAATCTCGTTCGTTCTACCTCTTGGGGCCCTCATGACCCTCTCTTTCCCTTCCTGAGCTGCTGGGTGGGAGCTGCCCCGTCCCTGTTGTTTCATTTAGTTCACTTTGTTCATTTTGTTCTGACCTACTCAGACCAGCATCCCTGCTACAAGTCTCTTTCTAGTACATTTCCCATATAAATAGCAGATGAATATTTTCTGAAGCACATTTCTGATTGCACCACTCCTCTGCTCTAAAACCTCCTATGACTCCCTGTTGTCCACAGACTAGATCTTAAATCCCAGTCTTGTGGTTCAGACTCCGCCCATCTGGACCCCACCCACCTAACAACCTTCGTTCCCCTGCTCCATCCTTCAGATGATGCACCGAATGGATTTGTTCTTTCTCCCTTGTGTCTTCCCCGTGGTTACTCACCTCGAGGCTTTTGCCCTTGCTGTCCATCTGGAGCACCCATCCCCTCCCACATACCCAACTTCTACCATTCTTCAAAGCCCAAGGGGAAATGTCACCTTCTCCTTCTAGCCTGCCCCAAATTGGAAGGATTCTCTAGAACTTTGTTTGAACCTCTCCAGTCACTGCTCCACTTTCCACTCTGCTTTTTGTTGGAACATGATTCGTTCACAGCAGGCTACCTGCCACTGTTCCTGTGTCTGCTTGTCTCCTGACGGCTGTCCGTAGCCACGCAGCCTCCCTCAGCGAGCGTGTCCAGGCCTGGAGCTACTGAATGTCGCCGCGCGCAGAACCTGAGGGGGGCGCTGCGAAGACAGGCCGAGTCTCCTCTGCTGCGAGGGATCATGAAGCCCAGCTGGGGGAGAGTGTGCGCGCACATGTGAACTGTCTTGGGAACATTCTCAGAGCCGCACAGCAAGCAAAATGGAGCGGGTGAAGGCAGTGCCCCAGGGAACTGGCCAGTTCTCCAAGGCTGCAGGGCAGGAAGGACTCAGCCTCGTGTGTGATGGGGGAGGCTCCGAGGAGCGGCCGGTTTGCACAGAGACTTGAAGGCAGGGAGGCGCGAGGGCTAACTCGCCATAGACGGGGGCCTGGGGCGGGGGCGGGGGCAGCGGTGTCTGTGGCGTCACTGGTTGAGGGACAACGCCTGTCCCAGTTGCTGGAGCTCCGAGTCTCTGTTTCCTCTTCTGGCTACCACGTGATGTAGTGACCGAGACCCCAGGCTGTGGTAGCAGAGTGACTTACTGGAGCTGAAATCCTGGATCTCCTGATGGTTGACTGAGTGACCTTGGGAAAGTGACCTGAGTTCAGTTTTCTCATGCTGACAGGACAGCAGGAGGTACAATGACCCAGCGAGCCTAAGTGCCTGGAAGTTCACACGCGCTCAGTTCAGCTCAGGATGCAACTCCAGAGCGTCAAGCTCTTCACCTTCCTGGAGGACTGTGTGTCACCAGCTGGCTTCTGCAGGGGCTGGGCACACAGCACTCCGTGAAGGCACAAGTCACCTCCCAAAGCAAGATGTGTCTGGGGTTAATTAAAAACGCTGGACCTACCTTATTAATTATCCTCCTGTACTTCTAGAAAGTGAGAAGGGATATATTTAAAAAAAAATAAAGCCATAATTTTCAGACACATGTCAAATGAACATGTGTCAAAGATTTCACTTAACTCATGAATGAGGGGATCCACGCTCTCCCCATCGTCTCAGCTTTTGCCTCATTGATCATTTTAATTCTCTCCCATGGCTCTTAGCTTCTACTCTACAGGTTGAAACGAAGTGATGTGTGAGCATGGGGGTGGGGTAGGGAGAATAACCTTTGTTTTAAGAGGGTATTTTCATTTTATAGTTATAGTGTGTTTTGTTGTTAATTTCCTAATTAATGGCAAGTCCTAATTAGTCCTAGGAGGAAGGAATGCTATGGAGAAAAGACAGACAAAACAGAAAGGAAGAAAGAGCAAAAGACCTTGCCATGGAAATCCGGATGAGCCACGCAGGGAGCTATAAACCTAAAGAAAGCTTCATTCATCAGCATTTATTATTTTTTAAAGATCTTATTATTGATTGATTGATTGATTGATTGATTGATTTATAGTGCAAGCCAGAGGAGGTGCAGAGGGAGAGAGAGAGAGAAGCAGACTCCCTGCTGAGCACGGAGCCCAATGCAGGGCTTGACCCTGAGATCATGAACTGAGCTGAAATCAAGAGTCGGACATTTAACTGACTGAGCCACCCAGGCATCCCCATTCAGCAACATTTATTGAATACTTACTGCATGCAGTGATGCAATGTGCTGTACCAGGCTGTGTAGACATAATACATATTACATACATAATTGTGACCATGACCTCATTCTCACCGGGCTTGTAGTCTAGTTAGAGGGAGAAAGCCACCTTGAGCCAGCCTGTTGAGCACCTTGATTTCGTGAGACAGACCAGGATAGTGAAGCGGCTTGGAAATTTGTCTTGGAGAAATTGTAGGGGAAGGTGAGGGTCCTTAGTGTCTAAAAGCGTGTCATGTGGAAGAAGGCAGACTTATTCCATGTGGCTCAGAGAAGCAGAGTGAAGACTCAGCATTCATTCATTTAACAAATATTTATTGAGTGCTATTCTGTGCCAGGCTCTGTTCTAGACACTGGGATACAAGCAGTTAAAAGGCAAAAATGCCTGTCATTAAGGAGCTGATTTTTTTTTTTTCTCAATAGAGGAAGTTGCAGGGAAGACAGGCCCAATATCAGGATGAATTTCTACAGCCAGGACTGTTCAAAGATGGACTTTTTCCTTGACGGGATAAAGAGAATATTCAGGATTTTTACTGGATTGACCACTCTTGGTAATGATATAGGTAAAAAAAGTCAAATTCACAAGTGACAGCCAAATGCTTGTTTTTTTTTTTTAAAGATTTTATTTATTCATTTGAGAGAGAGAGAATGAGAGATAGCACGAGAGGGAAGAGGGTCAGAGGGAGAAGCAGACTCCCCATTGAGCAGGGAGCCCGATGTGGGACTCGATACCGGGACTCCAGGATCATGACCTGAGTCGAAGGCAGTCGCTTAATCAACTGAGCCACCCAGGCGCCCCCAAATGCTTGTTTTATCGATCCTCTTTTTATGGCTCAGTTTTGGCCTTTTGGAAGACCTGGACATGCCTTCTTCCTGGGTGGGTGAGAATGTTCTGGCATAGGATAGCTTGGTGCTCTATAGTGTCGGTTCCTGGAGCTGGGATTGACAGAGGCAATGCATTGTTACTCTCTCCTGTCAGCTTTTGAGATTGCACCCATAAATATTGGTTAGAAATACCAAATCTTTACTGTATTCTTTCTGTGTGCTCCCTTCTGTGCCTGGTGACTGAGGAATGAACGCAAGACCCAGTCCTTGCTCTTGGCAAACTGAAAGTCGAGCTGGGAAAACAGATGCCTTCTGAGGGGTGGGTGGGCCATCCTATAGCTGTGGTTCAAAGAAGCAGCAACCAACTTTTGTAAAGATGTAGGTTAAGCTGTATTTTCTGCAGGTGTCCCTTTTAACATGGAAATACATCTGGGAAAGGGTAACATTGTTATAACATAGTTTACCTTGATCATGGTGGCAAGGCATACCAGAATCACTTTCCACAAATATTTGTGGGGTTTCTACTATCAACCAGGCATAGTTCTGGGTACTGTAAGTACAAAGATGAGAGTGGCCCTAATTCCTTAGCATATAAGGTTCTGTAAGGAAAGCAAAGAGCAGCTTACATAAATAAATAAGTCCCCTGTATACAGTAGCGTACACACACCCATTGCTCTCTTCAGTGATCTTCACGCATTTACACACTTGAGATTGTGATTCTCTCATTTTGTAGGCTTGGATTCATCTTTATTATTATCATCCTGGCAATAAGAAGATCCAGCCTTGCTGATGGAAATAGCAGCTCAAACATAAGAAATGTATTTTCCTACATTGTTAAGACAGCCTTGGGAGGACAGGGATTAAGTTTGGGGCTCTCAGGGACCATCTGCATGTCATTTAAAGCTCAACTCAACACATGGACCACCCCCTGAAAACTTCAGCATGCAGTAAATGCTCATTGTTGAAGCTCATGCCTTCAAACAACTTACCACCTAGGGAGTGTGTATGCGGGGGCATTGGTCTAAAAAGCTGAGTTCTAAAAGCTTTGGAAGATTTAGGCGCCTGGGTGGCTCAGTTGGTTAAGCGACTGCCTTTGGCTCAGGTCATGATCCTGGAGTCCCTGCTCAGCGGGGAGTCTGCTTCTCCCTCTGACCCTCTTCCCTCTTGTGCTCTCTATCTCTCATTCTCTCTCTCAAATAAATAAATAAAATCTTTAAAAAAATAAATAAAAGCTTTGGAAGATTTAGAGAAGAAAGCTATCATGGCTCCTTGAGGGGCAGTGATCAGGAAAAGCTCCACAGAAGAGGTATTGTTAGAAATATGGACCCTGATGATTGGTGGAATTTCAACCAAGAGGAAAAGGGGACCCCTGCAGGGTTGTGCTTGGATTTGTGAACATAGCAGATTTGACAATCAGTGAGACCCCCTCCCCAGGACCAGTCTTTTCAGTTTCATCAGGAAGATAGAATGGAGGATAAAGGTTCAGATTGTTAGGTAGAATGTCTTTGATATTTTGGGAGTCTTCCTAAATAAACAGTAGTCCCAAAGTTAGTCCTGTAATCCACACAAAGATGATTAAGCACACAAGTTGATAGGGTTCTCATTTCAAAAGCCTCCTCACTTATCAGACAGTCCCCTATTATGCACTAAATCTCAAGGCTTAGTGAGGCATCACTGTCACTAAAACACCCTAGAGGAAAAGCAAATAGGGCCATTGGTTCATATACAAAGCTAATGTGATGGACCTCTGACTTAAAGTCATACGCTCAGAGTTCCTGCAAGACTGAGGTGGCATGTGACTGAGGTCCTTGCTCGGTAATGATACAGTTTGGAGCTGGCTGCACAGCGACATTGTGCTTCCCATTGGCCCAGGAAACTGCACACCATGTGGCCTCTGAGCACTTCACATGTGGAAACCCAGTGAGTTCATGACTACCACTGGCCCCAGAGGGCTGCTCTTTCTCCCATCATTTCCATTAGTGCCTCTGAAGGCCGGAAAGTTAGTGCAGGAGGGTGGGTTGGCAAGGATCTACTTGGAGATGATTTCAAATAGATGATTCCTCTACGAATAGATGGTCAGTTTAGCACTGAGAGTGGGACACAGTAAAAGCTCAATCATGAAAACATATTGTTAATATTAGCCTTCTGGTTACTATTTCTCTCCCCTCACTGGGCAGTTCTGCTGCCCCCTCCTCCTGTGGTATCAGTAATTTTCACTTTGGTTTTGAAACCCGAATCCAATTATGTCAGCCTTCTGCTCAAAATCCTCCACTGACTTCTGAGGCTCTTAGGATAAGGACCCTGGAATGTGGAGCTAAGGGCCTGGCTCCGCATCGTCCTCCCTCCCTAGGCTTCTTTCTCTTCGAGCTCTTTCTAACTCTCTTTGCTCCAGTCCTACAACCTGACTTTCAGCCCCTGGTAACTTCCAGACTGCTTCCCACAGGCCTTTGCACAGGCCACTAGCTCTACCTGGAATGCTCACCTCCTCCGTCTCCACCGGTCAGCTCCCACTCACAAGTCAGATCTCAGTTCGAGCTTCATTGTCTCAGGGAAGTGCTCCCTGACCTTCCTGACCAGCTCAGAGCAACCTCCCCCCACCAAAACACCCTCTTACCACGGCACCTGCTGCTCTATGTGGTACTTACTGCACCTGTAAGCCAACATTTATTTTGTCATGATTTGACTGATGCTCTGTCTTCCCCACCAGACTGTGAGTTCCACAGTGTCAGAGGCCCTATTTGTTCTGAGTTCAACCTCTAGGCTCCTAGCGTTGTACCTCACATGTGGTAACAGAGTTTCACAAATACTTTTCCATTCATCCAACAAATATCTACTGAACACCCATGGACTGATGCTAGTGACTATTTGTACAAAGTGAGAGAGGGGAAAAAAAAAAAGCCCAAAACATAATGGTGGTGGAATCACCACAGAGGGAAAGTTACAGAGACAATATGATTTCAAGAGGCAAATGGATGAAGTAGGGCTGTTAGTACAACAGTTTCTCAGTCTCTGACAAAGCAAGGCTCTTGGCGTGCCACACTTCCATTTGTGGCTATTGCCTAGTTTGTGGTTTTCCAGGATGACGAACTCCCTGAGGTAGCCAGCACTTCCTGAGAGACATCAAAACCGTGGTGGGGAGTTGTTCCAAACTCTGGGAAACTCAACGGAGAATTTTTATTTCATTTAGCAAATACGTACTTAGATGTAGCCTTTTATGGGGCAGCTCTAACCTGTTAGGGGCAGCAGGAAGAGCCTCACCTGTTCAGAAACGAGTGAGTCACAAAGCAGAATGTACTTTGATGGCAGTAGGAAAGAGCTCTAGCCTAGATTGATTTATGTCATCATTATGACATGTCTAGAGAATACCATCTTTCAAAGTGAAAATCAAATTCTGGAGATGAAGAACTGCTTTTTAAGGGAAGTTTGTTGGCCCTGACATGATCACTTGAGAGCATCATCTTGCGTCTTTGTATCCAGAATTTACTGAACTGTAGAATGGATAATACGATGTATCATTTGCTTTAGGCAATGCACTGTAAATATTTCATGGCTTTTAATATGTGCCATGATTAGGTATGTGTTTTAGGAGTCAAGAGGATAAGGCTTTAAAGCAATGAAATGGCAGTATTTCCTTTCAGTTCAACATGTTTTCATCTGGGAGCTTTAAAAACATGTCACAAGGAAAAATCTCCAAGGCTAAGGTTCTCCTGATGATATCAACAATGGGAAAGAGATCTTGAGTCTTGGTCTTTAGAGCCTCCATTTTTTTTCTAGAAGAAAATTCCCTAAAAATGTTCATAGAAGGGACGCCTGGGTGGCTCAGTCTGTTAAGCGTCTGCCTTTGGCTCAGATCATGATCCCAAGGTCCTGGGATTGAGTCCTGCATCTGGCTCCTTGTTGAGATGCCTCTCCCTCTGCCTGCCACTCTCCCTGCTTGTGCTCTCTCTCTCTCTGACAAATAAATAAATAAAATTAAAAAAAATTCATAGAAGTCCATAGCTATTTTGCAAATTTGTTTTGGTATTAGATAATATTACTCCAAAAGCCAGTTTTAAAATAAACTAGTGAATAAATGTTGAAAGAGAGCTTTAATGTTGAAGTGGTCTTAAAATGAATAAGCAAAGAAATAACATTCAGCAAATATTACTGAACACTTAATATGTATTGGGCTGTTTAATATCCAAATTGAGATGACAATTCGTGGCTCTTGGCACCCTAAAGATCAAGATAAGATTGGTTTGAATCCTTAAATTTACCTCCTGTGACAATTCCTCTAGCCTTAAAGGGATGTACCATTTAAGAGGGGAGCTAAGGGAAGTTCAGGAATAATTATAGGAAAGAAGTAAAGTGTACAGAGGAGAAAGAGAGAGAAGCCCTTGCAGCTGGAAGAATCAGAGGATGCTTCTCGGAATTGTGGAGGTATGTTTAGATGAAGGCAGAGAATCCAGTTATGGACCAAGGGAATAGTGTGAGCAAGGATATGGTGTCAGGAGAGTGTAGGGCAAGTACAACTGTCCTTTGGTTGACTGGGGCATGAGGTACCTGAAGGGAAGAGTAGTGAGGAAAGCTAAGAGTGGGCAGCTGGTTTGGGGCTTTGGAGGTTAAGAGTTTTGTTAATGGTGGAATTATCCAGATGTCTTGCCTAAAGATTTGTTCTTATCCCCTGACACTAATGACATCTGTGTACAATGATTTGTTTGAGGACCTGTTTTCAATTCTTTTGAGTATATACCCCAAAGTAGGCAAACTCCATTCTTAATCCTGACCTGATGGATGGCCCCATCCCATTTTATAGTTTGATCTCAGATCCAAATCCTTCCTGCAGAACTCAAAAGCACCATTTCCCAATTCTGCTTGAATGTTCCCTTTATTTATTTACTTTTACTTTTTATTTTTAAAGAATTATTTATTTGAGAGAGAGAGAGAGAGAGAGCACGAACGAGGGAGAGGGCTCCCACTAAGCAGGGAGCCTGAATTGGGCCCATCCCAGGACCCTGGGATCATGACCCGAGCCACCCAGGCGCCTCTGAATGTTCCCTTTAAATAAGCCTTCTATTCTCTTTGTTGAAAGGCAGTGTGGGATAGGATTGAGGACACGTGGCCTGAGGCCAGAAGACCTGCAACTTAGGACTAGGGCTATCAGCTGGTTAGCTAAAATTGCCTGGCCTTCAGTTTAGCTAAAACTCAATGTACTCAACTATACCCTTCATTCCTCTTGAAGTTGTGATTAGCATGGGGACAACTGGTGTTTTGAAGAGTATTTTCCAAATGTCAACGATTCCTCCATATAGGTATGTACTAGGTCCTTAAGATTTCAAGCCAGAAAGGATTTTTAGAGCGAGCATGCTTGGAAATGCTATTATTGTACTAATCTAACTGAGGCCACCAGGGAGCCCTATTTGGGGGCTGAATTGTGGGGTAAACTCCAGATCTTCTGATGCAAATCTGGGCCTTTTCCACCTCCCCACAGCCAGACCTCCCTCTGAGGCTCAGTCAAATCTTTTGTCCTTTCTCCTCTGGTTGAGAAAAAACAAGAGCAAACACAGTACCTCTGAGTTATTCACTGAGTCAGTTGAGCTCAGATTTATCTCCAAAGTCTGGCTGTTCTGTGACCTTTCCTGAATTTCATTCTCCAGGCGTGGGAGTGAAGCCAGTCCTTCTCCTGGCTCCTGCTTAGTATCCTTGGGAATTCTCTTATTTGTATTCCTGTCGCTGCCACTTTTAATGCACCAAAGCCTGCGTTTAAAGCAATAACCAGCCTGACGTTTATGAAATAAAAGATTGATATCAGCTTCATGAAACTCAGGCAAAAGCAATATCTTTTCTATACCTTGCTGTGCCTTTAACTCCAGGAACTTTTATACTCGGTGGCCACGGAGAAATGAAATAATAATAATGACAATAATAAAAAATAGTGATATCTTCTAAGAACCACAGTTTTGAGTAATGTTTTCTTTAATTTCTTTATTGATTTAATGACAAGAGAAGATTCGACTTATTACTTTCTTCAGTGTCCAAGTACATTTTCACTTTTAAAAGAAAGGTCATAGTGTATAGCTTAAAGGTTGACGTTTTGTTTATCACCTGGCTTCTTTATGCATTGGTAGCTTGGGCAGCTGAAATGCATGACCATGACCACCCTGTTTCCTCATGAGGAAGGTAAGAAGAATCAGATGGGAGAAAGCGTTGCTTCTCTTATGAAATAAAACATTCTGGAAAATAAGTCAGCTTTATACTTGTTCTTCCAGAAGGTCATTCCATTTTATGGGGGGGGGGTCTACTATTTATTTGCACACAACGGCACAAGTGCCTAAAGTAAGTATAGGATTTGACATCTGTGACCCAACATAATTTGGCTTCAGTCAGACTTCCCAGTTGTATCACCCATTACTTTCACACCTGATGAGTTGGTCAAACTGGACATTTCTCATTTCCCATGTAATTATTTTCAGTTTTATTTTTATCTAGTCAGATAATCTCTGCCCTTTAATTGGAGTGTTTAATTTACTTGCATTTAACTGGGTTTGAGTCTACCATCTTGCTTTTTGTTTTCTATTTGGGCCATCTGTTCTTTGTTCCTTTTTCCCTCCTTTCCTGCATTCTTTAAGATTAACTGAGACTTTTTTTTAGTATGCTATTTGATCTCCTCTAACAGCTATTTTAAAGCCCTTTCTGCTAATCCCACCATTCCTTTCATTTCTGTATCTGTTCCTATTGACTGATTTCTCTCTTGGATTTGGGTCACATTTTCATGCTTTTTCACATAACTGGAAAGTTTTGGTTGTATGCTGGATGCCACAGTATGATTATCTGTATTTTATCGTTTTCCTTGTTAGAAGAGTTAAGTTTGGTCCTGGCAGGCCGTTAATTTACATGGGGCTCAAGACTTGTTTCAGGTATATAGTGAAAAAAGGAGGAAAGTGACTAAAGGTTAGAAAAATATTTAGGGGCCAAATCATCTAGAACTTTGTAGACCCCAGTAAGGAGTCTGGATTTTACTTAAACAAGAAACCAGTACAAAATTTTCGGCTAAAGAATGATACAATCTATCTTTTTAAAAAGACTGTTTTCTGGGTTCAACTAAATAAACACTTATTGGAGACCTATATGAGCCAGGACATGTGACAGACAATGGAAACCGGACCATGGATGAATATATAGGACGTTCCTGCCCTAGAAGAGCTCGCAGAGTGACTGAGGCTATTATGTGCGAATGTCACGATGGAGGTAGGCATGAAGTATTGGGAGACAGAACTGGTGCCTCAGGGATGGTGTCCTAGAGTAAGTTACTCTCAGCTGGCTGTTTAGAAATGACAGGACTTAGCCAGGTGAAAAGAGGAAAGGTACCAGCAGCAGGCGGAATACCTTGATTAAAGGTATGGAGAGGTGAAAGGGCTGTGTGTGGGGAAACATGGAGTTCAGTTTTGCTGAGTGTGAAGTGTGAAGCTTTGTTTACCCTCTCCTCTCCCCTCCAAAGTGCTTCCCACCCCAACCTGAGTTCCACATGTGCATGTGCCTCTACCCATTCTTCAGGTTCAATTCAAATATCACTTCCTTCATGAGCAATTCCTGATGCCTACAGAGAAGTGACTAGTATCGCCACTGCCAGGGTCTGTGTTATGCTCGTATTTAGCTCTCCATGTCCAATTTACCTATGTTTCAACTACAGAATCTAACAGCAATTGGCCTATAGTGGTCAATAAATATTTATTGATTAATAAATTCGGTAAATCTCCCGGGATGCTGATGTCTAGGTTTATTGCTAACCCCATTGTCTTTGTCCAGCTTCATACATCTTTTCACCACATTGGGCTCAGCTCTTCATATAGTTGCCCCAAATCACCAGGCAGCCATAACTTTTATTTGTACCGCACTATATTCACTGACCCCTTTCAATTCAAATAATGGGATATCTACTTTTTCTTCATTTTGTTGTTTCAAGTGTCTGGTACTTTGAATCTTAAATCTGGAAGAACTCTTAAAAATCATCTAGTTTGTTGGTTTTTAAACTTGGCTGCACATTAAAATCAAATGGGGGAATTTTAAAAAAACATCTATGCTTGGGATCCACTCTCCAGAGACTGTGATTTAATTGCCCTGGGTAGAGACCTGGACATCCTATTAAAAACAAAAAATAAAAAACAAAAAAACCCCCCAAACAATTCTCCCCAGGTGATTCTAATGTATAATGAGAAGTTAGAACCACTGATCTAAGGCACGTTCCTTATATATGACAAAACTCATTATCTGTTACAAGGGAAGAAACTCAAGTCTGGAGAGGTCAAGTGACTTGTCTGAGGCTCACACAAGGAGCCTAATATACAGCAGATCTTCATCTAGAACCAAAGTCTCCTTCCTATGCTGCTATTTATTTATTTAATTCTTTTTTAAAGTTTTTATTCGAATTCCAGTTAACATACGGTGTTATATTAGTTTCAGGTATACAATATAGTGATTCAACTTTTATATATCACCTGGTGCTCATCACAACAAGTACATTCGTAATCCCCATCACTTATTTCACCCATCCCTCCACCCTCCTCCCCTTTGGTAACCATTGGATTGTTCTCTAAAGAGTCTGTTTCTTGTTTTGCTTTTCTTTTTTTCCCTTTGCTCATTTGTTTTGTTTCTTAAATTCTACATGAGTGAAATTTTTCTCTGACCTCTTTTGCTTAGCATAATACTCTCTAGTTCCATCCACATCATTGTAAATGGCAAGATTTAGTTCTTTTGGTTGAATAATATTTCATTATGTATGTGTGTGTGTATATATACACACACACACCACATCTTTATCCATTCATCAGTTGATGGACACTTGGGCTGTTTCCATAATTTGTCTACCTTCTCCTCACATTACCAATTTATGAGCAGTTCATTCTCTTTGAATTCTGAACTCTGACCCCCCTTCTCATGAGAACAAAGCCATATTCTTTGGAGCCTGACGAGCTTAGATTTGAGGGAGAGCATTTGTTTTCATGACAGTGTCCACCTCCTCTTCACAAGAGAGAAGCTTTTATTTGTCCAAACTTGATAATCATTTGGCCACAATTTCACTGGAGAGTTTTACAAGGGTAAACTTGTACTGGATTGTCTTACTCTCAGCATTGTTGTGAGGTTCAAATGAGATAACACACATACCGCATTTAATGTTGGGCTTGTGGCAGAGTGTGTGCTCAATAAACAGAAGTAATCAACAGTGTTATTATTACTATCATAATTCCTAATCAGTGCCGTGTGACAACCCTAATTAACAGTGATACTGATGTACAGTGGTTGTGGGTAATTGCACATATTTTAACATCTTCGAGGGACTGTACCAGGCAGTTTACATACATTGTTTCATTTAGCCTTAAATTATTATTGTTTCTAGTTTACACATGAGCAAGCTGAAGCCAGAGCATCTAAGTATCTTGTTCAGTCTCACTGATAAATGATGGAGATAGGTTTGGATCCCAGTGTGGCTGGTCCCAAAGTTTATGTGTTTTTGTTCGCAACTGACTGCCTTGTTCGGTCTCAGCATTTTGCAGAAGGGGTAATGGAAAGGCAATGGAAAGTTAAGGCTCCCATGCTGCATTCTTGATATTTCAGGTCAACATTACAAGGGGCAACAACGATGACCTTCCTCAAAATGGACATTTCTGATGTTCCTGCTCTTACCTGTCATAGCCTCATAACATAAACACATCTTGTTAATCGGGTTGGCCCCATGGTCTCCCCTCTGTGTGTCCCTTCCCATCCCTTTGCTTCTGGTCCTGCTACTCTCACTGTCTGTGACTCTTTCCTCCTCTGCCTTCCTCTCCAAATATTTCTAATTTCTTAAGGCCCCACTTGAACCCTCATCTCTGTGACATCTCTGGCTGCTCCAGGCTGTGTAGACCTTTCTTTTCTTTGAATTCTTACTGCAAGCAGGGCCTAGACTCTGTAGGTGAGCACTTGTCTAAGTCAATGTCCTTCGGTCAAAAGTAGCAAATGCCACTCCAACCTCAGGCATATGAAGAGAATGTACCAGAAGGACACAAAAGTATCTCCTGAAACTGAGGGGCAGCTCATGTAGCTGGGCCTTATGAGGGACTTGAAAGCCTTCAGGAAGCAAGGCTGCTCCTCTCTTGTGGGTCTCAGGTTCTCTCTGTGTTTTGCTCCATTATTTCCATATAAAAGGTTTTCTGTGTTATTTCATGTCCCTTACTTGGTCAGCATCCCTCTGCTCTTTTAGTTCAGGTGTTTAAAGAGAAACACAGGGATTTCAATGTTGTGGGAGGGACACTTTCTTTTTTTTAAAGTAGGCTCCATGCCCAGCATGGAGTCCAACGTGGGGCTTGAACTCACAACCCTGGAGTCAAGACCTGAGCTGAGATCGGGGCGCCTGGGTGGCTCAGTCAGTTGAGCTCCCAACTCTTGATTTCAGCTTTCAGCTCAGGTCATGATCTCAGGGTTGTAAGATCAAGCCCCATGTCTGGCTCTGTGCTCAGTGGGTTATCTGCTTGAGATTCTCTCTCTCCTTCTCCCTCTGCCCCTCCCCCTGCTCTCTTTCAAATCAATCAATCAATCAATCAATCAGTCTTAAAAAAAAAAAAAAGACCTGAGCTGAGATCAAGAGTCTGAGCCACCCAGGCACCCTGGAAGGGACACTCTTATTAGCCCATTTTGGTGTTTACGGGATACCACTGCGGTTCAATCAGCTGTGACCCAACCAAGGGTACACGGTGTGAGTGGGGTCAGTTTCTCTGACATGGGAATGGGAGGCAGTGTTAGCTGGGCAGGAAACTGTAAAAATGCCCGCTTCAGCACTTGATAAGACATTGCCTTGGATAATTCTTTAATTGATATAGTAATTACTAGTGACATTGCCATAAGCCTCCCCATGGAAGTGACACTGTCTTTCCTATCTTTTTGTGCTTCTCTCTCACTACACACACTCAAAATACCATATCTGATTGTTTATGAACTGACTGAAACAAGGAGCAGGACATTATTTAGAGAGCTGCTATCGTCCCTGGTTTTGGGCACAGAGCTCCTAAAAACATTGGAATTTGAGTGATGAGGGTGATAGGAAGCTCTTTTGTTCTAATGAGGTGACTCTTTCTGGACCCCTAGATAGCTTCAGGATGGGGGCTTGATCCAGAAAGGCCAAGCCTTGATCATGAACTTGGAACTTTCAGCCCTAACCTCTCAACCTTTGTGGTGGAATAGGGGCTGGAGATTGAATTAATCACCAGTGCTCAGTGATTCAATCAATCATGCCTATGAAATGAAACCTCCATAAGAACTCCTAAATGACAGGCTCAGAGAGCTTCTGGGTTGGTAAACAAACACAGCAAGGTGTTAAGCTGGCATACCTGGAGAGGGCAGGGGAGTCCTGTGCACCCTTTTCTTTATGCATCTTTGCTCTGTATCTTTTCCACTTGGCTGTTCCTGAGTTGTACCCTTTATAAGAAAGTGCTCATAAAAAGGAAAGTGCTTTCCTGAGTTCTGTAAGTTGACTTAGCAAATTATCCACCCTGAGGGAGGGATTGTGGGAGCCCCTGACTTATAGCCAGCCTGTTGGTCAGAAGTACAGGAGGCCCAGGATTTGCGGCTGGCATCTGAAGTGGTTGGGGGCCATCTTGTGGGACTGAGCCCCGAACCTATGAGGTCTGCACTAACTCCGGGTAGTTGAGTATCAGAGTTGAATTGAGTTATTGAGTACCCGGTTGGTGTCTGGAGAATCAGAAAATTGGTGGTTGGGGGTCAGAAAAACTCCAAAAAGGCCAAAGGGAGAAGTGCTGCGTCAAGGAGATAAAGAAATTCTCACAATGATTGAGCTTCACAGAACACTCTTGTACCCAGTGGGTTAATCTGCTCAGACTGCATGAGAGAAGAAAATTAAAAACAAAAACAAAAACAACAACCTCTCTAAATTAGTCTGGAAAAGTTAGAAACTGGTGGTACCACTAGGTCAAACAGCAAAACAAGCTAGTGAAGTTTCCCAAATGATACTCAGCTCAGGGAGAGCAGCTAGTGGAGATGCACAGTCTGGCCTTGGCATCTTCTGAAAGCTTCCCCTCAGGAGGACCGGGCCACGTGGGAACGAGGCTTCAGCTCTGAGCTTTGCTGTCCAACTCAGTTCTGATTTCCCTGTGAGTCAGCATTCCCCATCACAGGAGAGAAGTGCCCCAGCACTTCCCCACCCCACACCCCTCTCTGGGGAAGGCTTTGAGGGTGCCCATTACACTGCCTCCAGGGGCCTTGCATTTTCACACCTGCTCCTAGAGTAGGAACCTTGGATTTAGCTCCATACACCTTGTGGCTCCTAGCACAAGCCTGGGCACATGATGGCTATTCCCCAAGTTGACCATGCCCTGATTCCACGTGAATCTTATGCCTCCACTTTGTTCAGCTCCACTGAACAGTGACAAGGCCCGGGAGAAGGGAGAGGAGGATCCTGGCTTCCAAGGCCAAAATGAATCCTGGTGTGAAAAGCTTCATTCTCTATGAACGAAAGTTCAGCCTTCATCGGGCAAGTGGAAGAGAACTTTTCTTTCTTTTGACTGAGAATTAGCATCCACCTGTGCTGTTTTTGAGCAAGTTGGCCTGCATCTTCTGGGTCTGTGGGTAAAGTCTTTCACCTGCCACACTAATGACAAGGGCAGTTTATTAAAAATCCCGGAAACAAATAAACCCTGCTGTGCTCCCACAAAATGTTGGGAGGTATGGCAATATCCCCTAATAAGATACACCATTGAAAGGCAATTCAGTCAACTAATAACAATTAATTGAGTACCTACTATATGCTAAAGACTATAATAGGTAATGGGGTATTAGAGTTAAAAACAGCAGGGCACCCCACCAAATAGCACAAGATAAGAATGTCTGTACATACAGGCTTATCTTTTTTTTTTTAATTTTATTTATTTATTTGAGAGAGAGAGAGACAAGTGGGAGAGGGAGCAGACTCCCCGCTGAGCAAGGAGCCTCATACAACTCAGGGCTCGATCCCAGGACTCCCGGATCATGACCTGAACTGAAAGCAGTTGTTTAACCGACTGAACCACCCAGCCCCCCTCCTTTTTTTTTTCTTTTAAATAATTATATCTAGAGCTGCTCATCTACTGTTTGTTAGGGATAAAGAAATTGAAACTTAAAAAAGAGGAGGGACTTCAAACAAAGCTTGTTTTTCAAAGAATTTCTTCACCTTACAACTCTTTTCTTTATGGCTTATGCCTTCTGTCTGCTCTTCAGTCTGGGCTAGAAACACATGGGCACAAGCTCCATGCCTCTAGCAAGAAGGAAATCTTTAGCCAGTTCCTGAGCAGGCATCACTCTTTGCCCACAGGTCCTGACCCAGTGAGCCTCAGGTATAGGTGGGTGGTTGCAGAACAGTAGGGATATGGGGTTTCAGCTCCACCGAACTGTGGTGATGGCCAGTAATGGACCACCATGGGGTCAACAAGGATCATGCCAAAACTTCACGATTCCCTGGTGACAGCTCTTCAGATCACAGCACCCTTGACCACCATCAACACATGCAGAAACCCTCTTTTTTTTCACTGCTTCTCATACCTTCAGTTGCCAGTGTGATATTTATCCTGCAAGTTTTAGAATCCAGTAACCTCAAAGGCAATTCTTCCCTTTGGACTTTCTGTCTTCTCTCTAGTTCTTCATTTGAGTAGGTCACAAATAGAAGAGGCAGGAAGAGAAAGCAGGAATAATTTTTCTTTGAAGAGACCACTGGCCAATATAGATTGATAAATATATATATATATATATATATTATGTATATACTCTCTACAAAGCATTCTCTCTCTCTCTCTCTCTCTGTGTGTAGCATATTTGCTTATTCCGTTTCACAATATTAAACTTTACCTGAGCCCATTACTCCTGGAAAACAGTGACAGTTAAGAAATCTCCTAGCCTTTTGTGTTCCAATAAACAGTTTATCATAAAGAACTACCCTTCCCCATGTGACTTTGATAAGACTCAAAGTCCACTCTTTCTTATGGCTCACATAGACATGGGGGTGCCTCCCTTATTTACCCAGGACAGAGCCAAACACAGCCCTCTCCCTTTTGTCTGAACCTGCTGACAAGGCTGGACACAGCCTCTCCAACTTCCTGTTCTTTGTCTTATGATTGGTTAGCTGAGATTAGAACTGTTTGTCCCCCTGAAATTAGCTAACCATAGAGGAAAACGTTTTCTGGTCTGATAACTGACTGAGACTTGTCCTGCTTTGCAAAACAACCCCAACTATAAATGACCTCACTTGCAGCTTATTTACTCTCCTTCTGCTCCCTTAGAAGTTTAAGGCAAAACCACCCCATGGAGACGCCCTGATCTTTGGATTGGGTGCTCTTTTTATTGCAACAGCCCGAATACAATCAATCTTCTTATTCATCTGGTGTTTGCCTCTCCCCCCATGTTTACTGAGATACTACTGACCTGTTTTTGCCTTTGACAAGCTACCCAAGTTTTATTGAACCTCTATTGTACATGGGGGAGGCAGAGATAGCTATGATACTCTTTCTTCTAAGAGCTCAACATGCAATAGATAAAAGATAAACAAACATGAGTAATCCTAGTGCCTGGAGGCTGTAATAAGCACTTAAGAGAGGTGAAGAGCACCAAGGTAACTGTGGAGATGGAGGTGGGGTTTTCAGTTCTGTGTGCCTCCCTCTCCTATGGCTATGTCCCTGGTTGTCAATAAAATATTTCCTGGGCTCCTGGAAGAAAATGCTGCTGGGAAATATGGAATTTAAAATAGGTATGGAAGAGCAGAACAACCTTCCCAATATGTGGTCCCCTGCGGGAGGTACAGAGTGGTGAGAGCAAATCTAAGCACACCTGCATCCCCTTTCCCCCCAGCCACCTCAAATAAGCATACAATTGAAGTCAACCCAATGTCCTTGATATGCAAGCTTCAAAAAAGTCTTCTGGCCCCCACTTCCAACCAACCAGACAGCTTCTTTCTGCAGAGAAAATCAGTGGCAGACACTGTCTGCTTTCAAGAGTCTGAAAATGACCTGAGCAGCCGGAATGACACCAGCAGACACAGGGCAGGAGAATGTGGTATCCAGTCAGCCTCAGGAAAATGATAAAGGGACCAACTTGCTGAGCTGATTGCTGCACAAAGGTTATTTACACAAACCCAATCTGGTCCTGGCCAGTGAAAAGAGGATTGAAGGGAATTATCAATTAATAGTTCATCAGACTTTAGCCTTGCCTTAGCTTGCAGAGGCTCAGATTGCAGCCAGTGGGTTGTTTTCCCTCCCTTTCAAAACTGAGGATGCGGGAAGGGGAGATAAATTGCCAAACAAAACCAGATTGCAAAGGGGGCAGTCTATCACAGCTTCCAGGGAATCATAAAGGGCATCATCTTTATCGTAAATCATAAATGTGCATAAACTTAAATGCACATTACAGTGGCTAAAGCCTAGCTTAAATTGGTGCATTTTTGTTTCAATAGCATGTGATTATTCTTGTGATGTTATTACTGTGATTATAACTATTGAAATTTGCCAGTGTATTGAGATAGCTTGTCCAAAGAGATGCAGCTTGAAATCATGAATAACAGGTGATTTGTTGTGAGCACCCATTGAAAGGGCAACTGGTCAGGCAGAATTCCATTTGGGAAGCTCAGTGTGGTAGGGAGAGCCTGGCTGCTTACAAATGGGGAGAAAGAGATGGTGGAAAGAGAGCTGACCTTGATCCCCAATCTTGATGCTGCAGGATCTTGGAGAAGTCACTTTACTCCCCACTATGAAGTTCCATAAACATGCTATAATGCACATTAATGCTGCCAGATCTTTGCATGTCCTGTTGCCTCTTTTCCTCAAAGGTCTCACTTGGTAAATTGTCTTCCTTCAAGTTTCTGCTAGAATATCTTCATTAGATCTTCCCCTGCTCTCTCCAGGTAGAGCAGATGACAGGACAACCATCAACATTTATTAATATCGTGAATATAAGATAGTATGATGGTGGTGAGGCTTATGTATCACAGAGTATTATAAGTATTAAAAATGGGAGACAGGTCTGGCTCGACTTTATATCCACTGCATAGTGATGGCACTTGGAGGACAATTAGTAAATATTGGCTGAATAAGTTTCTTCCCCAGTATAGTAAGCAAAGCTCCCACAGAATTGTAGCAAGGATCAAGGGAAATTATAAGTATTAATATACCCGGTAGTGAACTATACACAAATCAAACATTTTCAAATCAAACTGGACAAGAAGAATCTGTGTGAGAAATCATATGGCTGCTCATAAACCCAGCTGGCATCTGCTAATCTGTCTTCAAGAATCCAAGTCTCCTGCCTCAGCAGCTCTTCAGAACAAGAAAATCCCGTTTTATCATGAGTCAAAAAGGGTAGGATGTTGCCTTTTTTTTTTTTTTTTAATAGAGTATGGAAAGAGGTAGTGAATGGCAAGATAGAGTGACGCTTTGGAACACAATCTACCCATCAACAGTTGTATTTGCAAACATTGATTGTGCTCTACTCTTCAACTTTAGATGGCAGGTTGGCCTCTGACATCTAGGGTCTTCTCCTTCTTAGAAGGTCCAGGGGGAGAGGAGGGCTGCTTATCGTGCTTCCTCCTTCAACAGGATGTAGGGAAACATGAAGCATCAGGAAGACCAGAAGAAGGGGTGTGGCTCATGGAAGGAGGCAGGGAGAGGAAGCCCCCTTGGTTGAGAGGCCCTGGGGCCACACTCTGTTACTGCTGGTCAGGATGTTTGGCCTTAATCTCCATCCTGCCTTCACATGTTGCAGGGAGAGGGGAGGATACACCACCTAGAAACAAGGGGAAAAAGTCTTTAGGATACACAAATCCCTGAGTCTCCATCTTAGCACCAGGACTCGTTCTCCTGAAGTTTGCTGGAGGCTTCATCATCATCAGGCAAATATTTACCCAAATTATTAATTTCTAGAGCTTCAGTTCCACTGTTTATTGTTGACATATTTTATTGTAGTTGGGGGCAGGACCAGAAAGTAACAGTTACTTTCTCTCATCAGGGAGATAGGACTGAGCAATCTCAGCTGCTGGACATGGGCAAGACAAATCATTTTCTCTGTCATTAAAACTCCTCCTGGGGTGAGAACCAGGATGGAGAATGCACATTGAGTGTCAAGTGAATGGACACCATTCTCCCTGCCTTCTTGCTGCTGGACTAGACTGTAACCTCTCGGAGGGGAGAGGCAATGGCTCGATTACTTAGCTCTGTATTTCCAACAACATGCATAGGATAAAAGTGAAGGAATGAATGAAGGAATGAGCTCTCTTTAACACCACCCACAGAGACAGATGAGTACTCAGCTCTGTTTTAGGGGGAGCGTGTTGCAGGAAGGTGGAAACAGGGTGGGAAGGGATGTGACCTGGCTCCTAGAGAAGGACCACACACCATCACCCTGGGGCTGATTTCTCCCGAGGAAGAGCAACCAGGGAATCTGGTCCCCCCAACCCCCCGGCTTTTTAAAATCAATTAATTAATCAATATTATGTTCAGGTAGCCACTGTATAGTACATCATTAGTTTTTGATGTCGTGTTCAATGATTCATTAGTTATGTATAACACCCAGTGCTCATCACAACACGTGTCCTCCTTAATACCCATCACCCTGTTATTCCCCTCCCCCTCTTCCCTTCCTTCTGAGACCCTCAGTTCATTTCCTGGGGTCCATAGTCTCTCATGGTTCATCTCCCTCTCTGATTTCTCCCCTTTCAGATTTTCCTCCCTTCCCCTGTAGTCTTCCGTGCTATTGCTTATGTTCCACATATGAGTGAAACCCTATGATGATTGTCTTTCTCTGCTTGACTTATTTCACTTAGCATAATCCCCTCCAGTTCCATCCATGTTGATGCAAATGGTGGGTGTTCACCCTTTCTGATGGCTGAGTCATATTCCATTGTATGTATGGACCACATCTTCTTTATTCATTCTTCTGTTGAAGGGCATCTTGGCTCCTTCCACAGTTTAGCTATTGTGGACATTGCTGCTATGAACATTGGGGTGCATGTGCCCCTTCTTTTCACTACATCTGTATCTTTGGGGTAAATACCTAGTAGTGCAATTGCTGGGTCATAGGGTAGCTGTATTTTTAACATCTTGAGGAACCACCATTGTTTTCCAGAGCGGCTATACCAGCTTGCAAGGAAATCTGTTTTTACCTCAAAGGCCAGACTGAAGCAAATGGGGTTGGGCAGGCTCCCCTCTCCAGGTTCCACCCTGTTGTAGGTCAGAGAAAGAGCCCTGGAAGAGGAGAAAGGGAACTGAGCTCTGGCTGTGCCCATAGACCCAGTATGGACTGGACAAGTCCCTTTCATTTCCTGGGTCTCTCTTTCCATCATCACAGAATTGGTGAGGAATTGGTTCATTCTGGGCATCTCTGACATTCCCCTGGGTACATCTGGTGGCAGAGAGGAGAGAAGACCTGTGGGTTTGGAGCAGCCACTGCAATTGGTAAAGTTTTTTGACAAGGCCTCCTTAAAAATTTCTGGCAAATTGCTCACTTGACTTAACAGTATATCTGTTTGTTTTAATATATAATAATGTGTGTGTACGAAACCTTCTAAGTGCATAGAATTATCTTAGAAGCTGAGCCATGTTTGCCTTGGATTCTTCATCTCTGTGGGCATTACCACCTCATTCCTGAGTGTGGGGAACATCAGAGCTACATGACCTGAGGGTCCCTTGTAGCTCCTAAACCTCCTGAGGTTTAAAGAAATTTGGAGTAGATAATTCCTCTCATTTCCCCCAAACAAACCCACATTCCCATTCCTTGTTTCACAATATTCTGATCTGAATGTCATCCTTTGATGAGAAAGTTAAGGACACAGCAAAATTCTATGGAATTCTTTAGTAAATCCTTGAATTCAGGAACTTATCCTTCTTTGTTTGATTTATTTCTTCCTGGGCTACTTCTTAATATCCCTGATAAATTTAGATGGAACACATTCAGGAAAAAATTCCTTTCTGGATATGTCTTCTCTAAAAGCATGCTATAACCCCCTTAGTACAGGTCAGCTAAACTACTTGCTTCTTGGTAACAAGAAGGTGGAAAAACTGCAGGGACAATTATTTATTCATTATTTTCTTCTTTTGGTCTTAATAACTAGTTTTGTAATTGCTAGACCTCTATTGGCTCCAGTAAAAAACTGTTTGCCATTTTAGAAGCATGCCTGAGTTACAGGGGATTACTAGATGTCGACAAGTGCTAGAATTATGTGGCAACAATAATATATAATATGCCTCTGGTGTCCCTGTGTGCAATTTGCCAGCTTCTCTGGCGCAGCCCTAACAAACTCAGCAAAGGTCTGCTCACTGCTAGGGGCCAAAGAGCAAGTCTCCCTTGGTTGCAGAGACTGGGAGAACACATTGGTTATGCTGACAAGTACCTTACTTGGTCCTTAAATCAGAAGGCTGTCTTTGTCCCCTGGGACCTCAAGGCAGGAACTGCCATCCTTTCAACCTTCACAGCCACAAAGACCTAAGGCCCCTTTAAAGGGCTCTCAAGGATGTATGTCAGGCATTGCTTTTGACAGTTGATGTCACTAACAGGAAACTTCCAGCTCAGAACCCGGGCTTATCAGCACATTCAACACACTGTCTTTTGGGAGACCCATACCACATGAGAAATGGGAATTAATCCGAAGGGGAAAAAGTATTTTTTTTTTTTTTTGGCTGGGTACAGTATACTTTATTGATGGTACATGACAAGGTGGGGCTCCCCAAGCCCCTCCCCTTCTTCAGGGGGTCTGGGATGGAAACGGTGGAGGTCGGGAGATTCTCAGTGTTTTGTGGGATAAGTTGGAGCAGGGACTCCCCAGCAGCTGAGGGCCTCTCTTCCTCTTGCTCTCACTGGGGCTGGTGGTCCAGGGGGCTCTTACTCCTTGGAGGCCATGTGGACCATAAGGTCCACCACCCAGTTGCTGTAACCGAATTCATTGTCATACCAGGAAATGAGCTTGACAAAGTGGTCGTTGAGAGCAATGCCAGCCCCGGCATCAAAGGTGGAGGAGTGGGTGTCACTGTTGAAGTCGCAGGAGACAACCTGGTCCTCAGTGTACCCCAGGATGCCCTTGAGGGGGCCCTCTGATGCCTGCTTTATCACCTTCTTGATGTCGTCGTATTTGGCAGCTTTCTCCAGGCGGTAGGTCAGATCCACGACGGACACGTTGGGGGTGGGGACACAGAAGGCCATGCCAGTGAGCTTCCCGTTCAGCTCAGGGATGACCTTGCCCACAGCCTTGGCAGCACCAGTGGAAGCAGGGATGATGTTCTGGGCAGCCCCTCGGCTGTCGCGCCACAGCTTCCCAGAAGGACCGTCCACGGTCTTCTGGGTGGCAGTGATGGCATGGACGGTGGTCATGAGGCCCTCCACGATGCCGAAGTTGTCATGGATGACCTTGGCCAGAGGAGCCAAGCAGTTGGTGATGCAGGAGGCATTGCTGACAATCTTGAGGGAGTTGTCATACTTCTCATGGTTCACACCCATCACGAACATGGGGCATCGGCAGATGGAGCAGAGATGATGACCCTCTTGGCCCCGCCCTTCAAGTGAGCCCCAGCCTTCTCCATGGTGGTGAAGACCCCAGTGGACTCCACAACATACTCAGCACCAGCATCACCCCATTTGATGGCGGGATCTCGCTCCTGGAAGATGGAGATGGACTTTCCATTGATGACAAGCTTCCCGTTCTCAGCCTTGACTGTACCGTGGAATTTGCCACGGGTGGAATCATACTGGAACATGTAGACCATGTAGTTGAGGTCAATGAAGGGATCATTGATGGTGACAATATCCACTTTGCCAGAGTTAAAAGCAGCCCTGGTGACCAGGCGCCCAATACGGCCAAATCCGTTCACTCCGACCTTCACCATCGTGTCTCAGGGACGCGGCTGGCACTGCACCAGAATACGCGGCTGTCTGTCGAATGGGGAGGAGCAGAGAGCTGGGGAAAAAGTATTCTTGTCCTGGCGTCTGACTCTTCATTTTTTCTTTAAACTTTATTGAGATTTAATTTTCCTATAATGAAACGCACTCATTTTAAGTGTACCGTTTAATGTTTTGGCAACTATGTATACCATGTGACCATCATAATCAAGATACAGAACATTTTTGTCATCCTCCATAGTGCCTTATGCCCTTTATACTCAATGCCCCGCATGCACCCTAACTCTGGGCCATGACGGCTTTCTGTCATTAGAGATTAGTTTTACCTACTCAGGAAAGTTAAATGAATGGAACAATATGGTGTGTATTCTTGTTTCTGGCTTCTTTTGCTTAGCATATGGTTTCGAGATTCAGCCACGTTTCTCTGCATGCCAGGAGTTCCTTTTGTTTCTGAGCAGTATTCGTTGCATAAATATACCACAAGTTGCTATCCATTTACCTGTCGATGGGCATTTGGGTTGTTTTCAGTTTTTGGCTTCTACGAATAAAGTTTCTATGAACAAAAGTCTTCTTTGTAGACATACATTTCTTAGAAGAGTATCTATGAATACAACGGCTGGATCATATGGTAAATATAGGTTTAAATTTTTTTATTTTATTTATTTGACAGAGACACAGCAGGAGAGGGAACACAAGCAGGGGGAGTGGGAGAGGGAGAAGCAGGCTTCCCGCTGAGCAGGGAGCCCGATGCGGGGCTCGATCCCAGGACCCTGGGATCATGACCTGAGCCGAAGGCAGACGCCTAACTACTGAGCCACCTAGGCGCCCCTAGATTTAAATTTTTAACAAACTGTCAAAAGGTCTCTAAAGCATGTGTGCTATTTTACATTCCCATGAGCAATGCATGAGAGTTCCATTTGCTCCATATCATTACCCACATGGTATTATTAGTCTTTTTTTTTTAGGATTTTTAATTGTTTTAAAATAATCTCTACACCTAATGTGGTGCTTGAACTCACAGCCCCAAGATCAAGAGTTGCATTCTCTACTGACTGTGTCAGTCAGGCGCCCCAGTATTGTTGTCTTAATTTTAGTCATTTTAGTGTATGTGGAGTAATATCTCATTGTGCTTTTATTTGTATTTTCCTGATGATTAATAATGTTGAGCATCTTTTCATGTACTTTTAGTCATTTACATATCTTCTTCTGTGAAGTGTCTGCTCAAGTATTTGGCCAATTTTATTATTTGTCTTATTATTTTGTAAGTTTAAAAAATTCTAGATTTGTCAGATGTAGATAGTGTAAACATTTTATCCTGGCCTGTTTGCATTTTTATTTTTAATGAGTGGAAGTTTTAAATTTTGATTAAGTCTGATTTTCCTTTTTTCTTAAATCATTGCCCATCTCAGGGCCATAAAGATCTTTTCTTCTTTATCCGTATTTACCTAGAAGTTTTAAAGTTTTAAATTATCTATAGAAGTCTATGATCCATTTAAAGTTAATTTTTATATATGGTGTGAGGTACATCAACATCAGAGTCAACGTGTTTCCCTTGTGTTTATATTTAGTTGTTCCAGCTGCAATATTGAAACGGTTATTATTTTCCCAAGTAAAGAACCTTGACACATTGCCAAAACTCAATTGACTATAAATGTGTGAATTTATTTCAGAATTTTCTGTTCTAGAAAATTTGTATGATTATGTTTATGCCCATACCACACAATTTAATTACTGTCTGAAATGATGTAGTATAGGCTTCTGTATATATTGTTTTTTTTTTTCAGAATTGTTTAGACTATACCAGTCTTTGGAAATTGCTTTTTATTTTTTTAAATACAAACAAGACTTTTTGGGTTTTAACTGAGATTACATGGAATCTACAGGTTAGTATAGGTATATTTTCCATTTATTTAGAGTTCCTTCAATTTCTCTCAGCAGTGTTTTATGATTTTTATTTTACAGGTCTTATATATATTTTGATATATTTATCTCTAAGCATTTCAGGATTTCTGATGATACTGTAGGTAGTGTTTTTTATTTATTTATTTATTTACTTTGTATTTCACTTTCTAATTGTTTGTTACTTGTGTGTAGACATAAAATTGATTTATGTATGTTGACTTTGTATCCTAGAAACATGTTAGACTTACTTGTCAGTTATGGTAGCTTTTTTTTAATGGATTCCTTAGAATTTTCTACACACATAATTATGTCATCTGTGAGTAAAGACAGTTTTACTTTTTTTTCTTAACTGTATGCCTGTTAGTTTTTCTTATTACTTATTTATTTTGGTTTCTCTCATTACCTAGGACCTCTAGTACAATGTTGAATAGTAGTAGTGATTGTGGACATCCTTGTTTTGTTCCCAGTCTTAGGGCATTCAACCTTTCATCATTCAGTATGATTCAGAGATGCTTTTTAAAAATCAGGTTAAGGATATTCTCTTCCGTTCCTAATGTGTTGAGAGTTACTATTATGAGTGGGTGTTTAATTTGGTAAAACATTTTATGCATCTAAGCAAGTGATCGTCTGCCTTTTCTCCTTTATTCTGCTAATATGATAAATTATAATGATTACATTTTGAATGTTAACCCAACTTTGCATTCCTGGAAAAACACCAACTTGGTAATGATTTATCTATCTATCTATCTATCTATCTATCTATCTATCTATCTATTTATTTATTTATTTTTAAAGATTTATTTATTTGAGAGAGACAGAGAAAGAGAGAGAGAGAGAGTGAATGTGGGGAGGAGCGAAGGGAGAGGGAGAGAAAAAATCTCAAGCAGATGAGTGTGGAGCCTGATGCAGCGCTCCATCCCATGACCCTGAGATCATGACCTGAGCCTAAATCAAGAGTTGGAAACTTGGGGCGCCTGGGTGGCTCAGTTGCTTAAGCATGGGACTCTTGGTTTCAGCTGGGGTCATGATCTAAGGGTTCGGCAATTGGGTGTGTCTTACTCCACACTCAGCAGGGAGTCTCCTTGGGGATTCTCTCTCTCTGCCTCTCCCCCGACTCATGGGCTTACACTCTTTCTCTCTCTCAAAAGGGTAGATAAATCTTAAAAACAAAACAAAACAAAACAAAAGAATTGGAAGCTTAATCAACTGAACCACCCGGGCACCACAATTCATTGTCTTTTTTATATATTGCTGGATAAACTTTCTTAATTAAAAAAAAAAATTAAAAAAAATCTATTCTTCATAGGGGATGTTGGCCTGTAGTTAGCTTTCTTTTTTTATAATATCTTTGTTTCTGGTATCAGAATAAGTTGATCTCATAAAATCATTTCAGAAGTGTTCCTTTCTTCTGTATTTTATGAAAAAGTTTAATATTATATTAAATTGCTCTTAAATATTTGATAAAGTTTACATGAAGCTGTTTGGAGCTTGAATTTCCTTTATAGCAATGTTTTAAGGAAGGAATTCAATTTCCTTAACACATATAAGATTGTTAATGTTTTAATTTCTTGTGATGATTTAGTCTTTCTAGGAATGTGTTCATTTCACCAGAATTTTGGAATTTAATGGAATAAAGTTTTCCACAATATTTCCTTTTTATCCTTTTAATATCTGTAGGATCTGTAGCAATTTCCCATTTTTCATTCCTGACATCAGTAATTTGTGTCTTATCTTTTTTTTCCTGCTAAACATGGAAGTTTATCAACTGCACTGAGCTTTTCAATGAGCTTTGTTTATACTGTATTTCTTTATTCCTTGGCTTTTTTCTCTGCATTGGTTTCTACTTGTCTTTATTTTTTTCTTAATTTTATTCACTTTGGGGTTAATTTGCTTCACTTTTTCCACTTTCCTAAGATGGCAACTTACACCCTTGATTTTTATACCTTTATTCTTTTTTAATGTGAACATTCAAAGTTATAACTTTTCTGGCAGTCACTTCTTTAGTTGCATCATACATATTTTGATATGTTATGCTTTAATTTTCATTCAATTCAACATTTTTCTCATTTCTTTTGTGGTTTTTTTCTTTGACATATTGGTTAATTAGAAGTATATTTTAAATTTTTAAATATTTAGAGATTTTCAAGATATCTTTTTGTTTATTTCTAATGTAATTATATTTTGGTCAGAGAACATACTCTCTTTAATTTCAGTCTTTGAAAATTTATTGAGTCTTGTTTTATGGCTTACCATCTGGTCTATGGTGGTGAATGTTACATGAGAAATTGAAAACAATGGGCATTCTGCTGTTTTCAGTGTGATGTTCTATAAATATCTATTAGGTCAAATTGGCTGTAGAACAGAATAAGAGATTGGATAAGTCATAGTTATTCTACTATGGCCAGAAGCAAAATCTCCTTCATTTACATTTGACTATACATGCTATAATTAAGCCAGATTGGAACAGGTCCTCAAAGCCAGCTTGAATCGAATGTAACACTAATCCGATTTTAGAGGTTGTTACTGATCCAATGCTTTCAGCTCATTTCTTGCTAAAAAGGAATAGTTTCTTGGTATCAACAGAAATTTTTTGTCTTTGGCCACTGAAAATAAGTAAAACAAGAGGTCCAAATTACTTACCTCTGGTTCTGATACTATAGAACTGTATATTTAAAAATGGCCAGAGAAAAACATAACTTTTGGATAATATTATACTTAGTATAGAGAATTTAATTTTATTCATGGTCATAATTCAGAAATTATTTATTATATGATAAAGAAATTAAAAATTATGGTTAAGTTATTTCTTACCTCTATACATAGTCTAGAATCCCAGTAAAAATGACTTTATTAGATACAAACATCCAGTTACAAAATATGTAAGTTTTGGGGATGTAATATAAAGCATGGTGACTGTAGTCAATAATACTGTAGTGCATATTTGAAAGTTGCCAAGGGAGTAAATCTTAATAGTTCTCATCAGAGGAAAGGAAAATTTTGGGGTGCCTGGGTTACTCATTTGGTTAAGCCTCTGCCTTGGGTTCAGGTCATGATCTCGGGGTCCTGGGATAGAGCCCCTGTGTCCAGGTCCCTGCTCAATGGGGAGTCTGCTTCTCCCTCTCCTCTGTCCCTCTCCCCCATCCCTCCCCCGCTTGTGTTCTCTGCTCTCTCTCGTGCTTTCGCTCTCAAATAAATAAATAAAATTTAAAAAAAAAGAAGAAAGGAAAATTTTGTAACATTTTATGATGATGGATGGTAAATAGACCTATTGTGGTGATCATTTCACAGTGTATCCAAATACTGAAGCATTATGTTGTACCTCTGAAACTAATATAATGTTATAGGTCAATCATACATCAATAAAAAATAACTCTATTAACCCTATTAACTCTATTAACATACATCTGTACAACCTGTGAATTAAATCTGATCTGTGATTGAGTTTATTGACTAAGTAAAATATATTCTGCATGAAATGATAGTTGTAATGATATAATTGTAATGATAGTTCCTTTTCTGAGAAAAAGGAAGAGAAGTCAGAGAGAGGAAATAAACAACTATTCAGTCTTTTTTTTAAATGAAACAATTTTTTTGCTTATGTTTAACTACTCCAAATTACACACGCTTGTTTAAAGCAAAAATAGTAACAATGTTTTTGTGAGTTTATAGCATACATAAAATTAAAATATAGGACAACGAGACCGTAAAGGTCATGAGGGAGTAACTGGAAACAGGAGGGAGTAACTGGAAATTTTAAAAAGATCCTTAACAAGTGTAGTTCACCTATATTTCCACCTACTACTTTTATTTTGAATCCTGTGTTGTATGCATTTTACCACAATAAAAAATTGGGTAAAAGAAGATAGGCTATTTTGAAGACTAAGGAAGTTAGATGTAGATAAACATAAATCTGCAAAATCTTATATCATCTTAAAGTATTTGAAGGGGGAACAGAATTTTTATTGTTTTTTTGTGGTTGCACTGACACTTTAAATGCTTTTATTCAGTGTTTCCAAAGGGCCATTTTCTGAAAGACTCAGTATTCAGCCTTTCTTGAAGAGGGGCAGAAAACAATGACCAGGCCAGCTGCAGGCAGATGTCCCATATAAGTTCTGAGATGAGGCTTACATAAACTTCACAAACTTAAAAAATTTTTCTTAAAATTTTTTTCTGTATATAAACACACAGAAACGTCTGTGTCAACACACTCAGATCTAGAGCACAGCCAGCAGATCTGGTGGACCTCTTGATACCTTTCAGGTATCATTCCTTGAAGACAAAGCACGATCCTGACCTCTAACTGCATAAATTCATTTTGTCTATTTTAGTTCTTTGTATTAAGAGAAGCATTATAGTTTGCACTCTTTTGTGTTTGGTTTCTTTTCCTTAATGTTATATTTCTGTGGAATTTGTCTAAGGTATACGATTTCAGAGAGTTCGTTCTCATTGTGTATGTATAATAGAATATTATCTGTTCTGTTGATGGGCATTTGGATGGTTTGAATAAATTTAAAATTAAAAAAAATGTTTTTTTTGAAACTTTTAAATTATGGGTTTAAAAATTCATATTATACAGAATACTATGTATATATTAAATATTCTTTGGAAAGGTTTTGAGGGAATATATCAAATATTAACCGTTAATTCTGCCTTCAATTATTATTATTATTTGCCTTTAATTATTTTTAATTGTCTTTCTTCTATCTGTACTTTCCAAATTTCTCTAGTTAACAACTATTTGTTCAGTACTCTAAACAAACAAACAGAAACCACCTCATGGGATTAAAGACAAGCTTTGCCAAATTAATCTGGCCATAAATTATTGGCACTACTAATATTTGATGACTCACCAAGCCAAGCCCATGGCACAGAGCAAAACCAGCTTTTTGAGTTGATGAAAGCCAGTGAACAAAGGACTTCTATGCTGGCCCATGTAACTAAAGGTTTACTGATCGTTCTGAGTTCAGTTTGCTGAAGAAAAGTAGATCATTAGTCAAATTCTCCAGTCTACTTATTATGAAAGGAAAATCTGTTCTTAAGTTATCATAATGTAGCATATGGAGAAAAAGCAAAGGCACACCAAACAGCAGATGAAAGTGGAGATTCTGTAACAATGCCAGCTGCAGCTTTGGCTCTCTGGGTGCCATTATCATGGAGTTGCCTCTCTTCAAGAAATGGTACCAAATATTTACAGGGCTTAATTACCCAAGCCCTCCATTTTTTTTTTAATGAGAAATCAGAATATATTTCTTTTTCTTGTATCTCTCTTCGTAAATACCATTTGTCCAACTTCTCTTCTCTTTTAGATTGTTTGTTAACTTTACTCTGCAGCCTTAGTAGGGAGGCTATGTCTACACATTGGGCAGAGGACATGACATACCCTACTTCTTTTGAACCTTCTCTTCTTATGAGCACACAGGTCCTTTCAAGTCTATTCCAATAATCTCCAGCTGTCTTCCAAAAACACTAGGGTAGATAGTGTTACCAAGTCTTTGGGAGAAAATTTTCTATGGTCTAATATATTTGAGAAATACCAGGTTAAAACAATCTGAACAGGTTTCTTTTCTGTAATATTTCTAGAGTCTTAAGTGAATTGTTATGCTTCAGGTGGCTGAGGATTTATTATGAAGCATTTCCTAATGTATGTGACTAAGGAGACTGTGTGTGCATATATGTGTGTGTGTGTATGTGTGTGTGTGTGTGTGTGAAATGCATGTTAGCATAATGTGGAAGTGGGGATTCTAAGAACATCTTTGTTATGTGTTGATTTGAGTCATAGAACTCCAAAGCCTACAAGGGTTGGACGGAAACTACCGTTGAGTAGGGTCTGGGACCGGGGGGCAGTGTGGTCTTTCTGAATTGGGCAGACACTTCTCAGTTCCAGCTGATTGTTGCAATGCTGGAGTGTAGCTTCAGCAGTTTCGGATCTTCTGACTTGTCAAGTGAAGAGAGAAATCTAGATTTTTATATAAAATGCCTAAACTTTAGGTGTTGGAAAATAATTTAAATGTTTTTTAAAACACTGTGTGGATCACATAAAACATGCCTGCCAAGTAGATTCACCCTATAGGCAGATGACTTGCATACTCTGAGAAGGCCATGACATATCAGATAAAGGGCTAGTATCCATCACTTACCACCCAGTGCTTTGTCCTATCTGATATATTTCAGTTTTCCATGTGTGATATTTAAATTGTGCATTATATTGCATTGGGTTTTCATGTATGTAATGATAACAATATTAACTCATTCACCAAATAATGCCAGATATGGTGTTAAGGACTCAAACCTAGGGTAATTAGCTGAATCTTTGCCATATGAAGGCATGTATTAACTACATTTTAAGGTGAGGAAATAGGGAAATTAAAGAGATTAAGTATATCATTCTAGGTCAAAAGAAAGTGGTGATAAGTGGGTGGGCTTGACAAGTCCGTATGCTTTACCACTAATTCTATGTTCAAATCTCTTGTCTTCAACTGGGGAATTCATAATAGATAGAATGTAAATTCTTTGATATGGCAACCACATCTTCTACTTCTATTGTATAGCCAACTCTTTACAGGAGGGGACCCATACAACTAGACACATAGTTGGTTCTCAAAAATCACTAATAGATTTTTTTTAAATTTAATTTTATTATGTTATGTTAATCACCATACATTACATCATTAGTTTTTGATGTAGTGCTCCATGATTCATTGTCTGCGTATAACATCCAGTGCTCCATTCAATACATGCACTCTTTAATACCCATCACCAGGCTAACACCCTCCTCTCTAGAACCCTCAGTTTGTTTCTCAGAGTCCATAGTCTCTCATGGTTCGTCTCCCCCTCCGATTACCCCCCCTTCATTTCACTCTTCTTACATCTTATTTTTTTTTAACATATAATATATTATTTGTTTCAGAGGTACAGGTCTGTGATTCATCAGTCTTACACAATTCACAGCGCTCACCATAGCACATACCCTCCCCAATGTCTATCACCCAGCCACCCCATCCCTCCCACCCCCCACCACTCCAGCAACCCTCAGTTTGTTTCCTGAGATTAAGAATTCCTCATATCAGTGAGATCATATGATACATGTCTTTCTCTGATTGACTTATTTCTTTTAGAATAATACCCCCTAGTTCCATCCACGTCATTGCAAATGGCAAGATTTCGTTTTTTTTTTTTTAATGGCTGCATAATATTCCATTGTGTGTGTGTGTGTGTGTATATATATATATATATATACCACATCTTCTTTATCCATTCGTCTGTTGCTGGACATCTTGGCTCTTTCCATAGTTTGGCTATTGTGGACATTGCTGCTATAAACACTGGGGTGCACATGCCCCTTCGGATCACTACATTTATATCTTTGGGGTAAATACCCAGTAGTGCAATTGCTGGGTTGTATGGTAGCTCTATTTTCAACTTTTTGAGGAACCTCCATACTGTTTTCTAGAGTGGCTGCACCAGCTTGCATTCCCACCAACAGTGTAGGAGGGTTCCCCTTTTTCCACATCCCTGCCAACATCTGTCATTTCCTGACCTGTTAATTTTAGCCATTCTGACTGGTATGAGGTGGTATCTCATTGAGGTTTTGATTTGGATTTCCCTGATGCCGAGCGATGTACAGCACTTTTTCATGTGTCTGTTGGCCATTTGGATGTCTTCTTTGGAAAACTGTCTGTTCATGTCTTCTGCCCATTTCTTGATTGGATTATTTGTTCTTTGGGTGTTGAATTTGATAAGTTCCTTATAGATTTTGGATACTAGCCCTTTATCTGATATGTCACTTGTAAATATCTTCTCCATTCTGTTGGTTGTCTTTTCGTTTGTTGATTATTTCCATTGCTGTGCAAAAGCTTTTTATCTTGATGAAGTCCCAATAGTTCATTTTTGTCCTTGCTTCCCTTGCCTTTGGTGATGTTTCTAGGAAGAAGTTGCTGTGGCTAAGGTTGAAGAGGTTACTCCCTGTGTTTTCCTCTATGATGTTGATGGACTCTTGTCTCACATTTAGGTCTTTCAACCATTTGGAGTCTATTTTTGTGTGTGGTGTAAGGAAGTGGTCCAATTTCATTCTTCTGCATGTGGCTGTCCAATTTCCCCAACACCATTTGTTGAAGAGACTGTCTTTTTTCCATTGGACATTCTTTCCTGCTTTGTTGAAGATGAGTTGACCATAGAGTTGAGGGTCCATTTCTGGGCTCTCGATTCTGTTCCATTGATCCATGTGTCTGTTTTTGTGCCAGTACCATACTGTCTTGATGATGACAGCTTTGTAATAGAGCTTGAAGTCCGGAATTGTGATGCCACCAGCTTTGCTTTTCTTTTTCAACATTCCTCTGGCTATTCGGGATCTTTTCTGGTTCCATACAAATTTTAGGATTATTTGTTCCATTTCTTTGAAAAAAGTGGATGGTATTTAGATAGGGATTGCATTGAATGTGTAGATTGCTCTAGGTAGTATTGACATCTTCACAATATTTGTTCTTCCAATCCATGAGCATGGAACGTTTTTCGATTTCTTTGTGTCTTCTTCAATTTCTTTCATGAGTATTTTATAGTTTTCTGAGTACAGATTCTTTGCCTCTTTTGTTAGATTTATTCCTAGGTATCTTATGGTTTTGGGTGCAATTGTAAATGGGATCAACCCCTTAATTTCTCTTTCTTCTGTCTTGGTGTTGGTGTATAGAAATGCCACTGATTTCTGTGCATTGATTTTTATATCCTGCCACTTTACTGAATTCCTGTATGAGTTCTAGCAGTTTTGGGGTGGAGTCTTTTGGGTTTTCCACATAAAGTATCATATCTACAAAGAGTGAGAGTTTGACTTCTTCTTTGCCGATTTGGATGCCTTTTATTTCTTTTTGTTGTCTGATTGCTGAGGCTGGGACTTCTAATACTATGTTGAATAGCAGTGGTGATAGTGGACATCCCTGCCGCGTTCCTGACCTTAGGGGGAAAGCTCTCAGTTTTTCCCCATTGAGAATGATATTTGCTGTGGGTTTTTCATAGATGGCTTTTATGATATTGAGGTATGTACCCTCTATCCCTACACTGTGAAGAGTTCTAATCAAGAGAGGATGCTGTACTTTGTCAAATGCTTTTTCTGCATCTATTGAGAGGATCATATGGTTCTTGTTCTTTCTTTTATTAATATATTGGATCACATTGATTGATTTGCAGATGTTGAACCAACCCTGCAGCCCAGGAATAAATCCCACTTGGTCGTGGTGAATAATCCTTTTAATGTACTGTAGGATCCTATTGGCTAGTATTTTGGTGAGAATTTTTGCATCCATATTCATCAAGGATATTGGTCTGTAATTCTCCTTTATGATGGGGTCTTTGTCTGGTTTTGGGATCAAGGTAATGGTGGCCTCATAAAATGAATTTGGAAGTTTTCCTTCCATTTCTATTTTTTGGAACAGTTTCAGGACAATAGGTATTAATTCTTCTTTAAATGTTTGGTAGAATTCCCCTGGGAAGCCATCTGGTCCTGGGCTCTTGTTTGTTGGGAGATTTTTGATGACTGCTTCAATTTCCTTGTGGTTATGGGTCTCTTCAGGTTTTCTATTTCTTCCTGGTTCAGTTTTGGTAGTTGATACATCTCTAGGATTGCATCCATTTCTTCCAGATTATCTAATTTGCTGGCATATAGTTGCTCAAAATATGTTCTTATAATTGTTTGTATTTCTTTGATGTTGGTTGTGATCGCTCGTCTTTCATTCATGATTTTGTTGATTTGGGTCATTTCTCTTTTCTTTTTGATAAGTCTGGCCAGGGGTTTATCAATCTTGTTAATTCTTTCAAAGAACCAGCTCCTAGTTTCATTGATCTGTTCTACTGTTCTTTTGGTTTCTATTTCATTGATTTCTGCTCTGATCTTTACTGTTTCTCTTCTCCTGCTGGGTTTAGGCTTTATTTGCTGTTCTTTCTCCAGCTTCTGTAGGTGTAGGGTTAGGTTGTGTATTTGAGACCTTTCTTATTTCTTGAGAAAGGCTTTTATTGCTATATACTTTCCTCTTAGGTGGCTTTGCTGCATCCCAATGATTTTGAACAGTTGTGTTTTCATTTTCATTGGTTTCCATGAATTTTTTAAATTCTTCTTTAATTTCCTGGTTGATCCATTCATTCTTTAGTAGGATGCTCTTTATCCTCCATGTATTTGAGTTCTTTGTGACTTCCCTTTGTGACTGAGTTCTAGTTTCAAAGCATTGTGGTCTGAAAATATGCAGGGAATGATCCCAATCTTTTGGTATCAGTTGAGACCTGATTTGTGACCTAGGATGTGATCTCTTCTGGAGAATGTTCCATGGGCACTAGAGAAGAATGTGTATTCTGTTGCTTCGGGATAGAATGTTCTGAATATATCTGTGAAGTCCATTTGGTCCAGTGTGTCATTTAAAGTCTTTATTTCCTTATTGATCTTTTGCTTAGGTGATCTGTCCATTTCAGTGAGGGGATGTTAACGTCGCCTACTATTATTATATTGTTTTCGATGTGTTTCTTTGCTTTTGTTATTAATTGGCTTATATAATTTGCTGCTCCCGTGTTAGGGGCATAAATATTTCATCTTATGGTATCACTTATCTTTCGAATTCTGCCCTCGAGTTCCAGTAGTTTTTTATCTCTCTTTTGCTCACTTTCTTTATTCTCCCTCATTTGGTCTTTTATATCACTAATTCTCTCTTCTTCTTCATTTATCCTAGCAGTTAGAGCCTCCATTTTTGACTGCACCTCTTTAATAGCCTTTTTGTTTTCAACTTGGTTAGATTTTAGTTCTTTTATTTCTCCAGAAAGGGTTTCTCTAGTATCTTCCATTTTTTTTCGAGCCCAGCTAGTATCTTTATAATCGTCATTCTGAACTCTAGTTCCGACATCTTACTAATGTCCCTATTTATTAGGTCCCTGGCAGTCGGTACTGCCTCTTGTTCTTTTTTTTGAGGTGAGTTTTTCCATCTTGTCATTTTGTCCAGAGGAGAATAGATGAATGAGAGAACAAAATGCTAACAGGGTAACAATGACCCCAGAAAAAAACATGCACTAAACAAATCAGAAGAGACCCAAAACCGGGGGAAAAGAAATGGAAGGAAAGAAAAAAGAAAAAGAAAAGAAAGAAAGAAAGAAAGAGAAAGAGAATATGATCAAATATGATCAGGCTGGTGAATAGATCAGTGCCACACACTAGATTTTAGGCATATTTTGGTCTGTTAGAAGAAACTGCCTCCCAAAATTTTAAAGAAAGAAAAACATATATGTACAAAAATAAGGGTAAATATGATGAAGGGATGGAATATGCCTTTAAAGATAAAAATTATAAAAGATTTTATAAAAGGAATTGATAAGATAAGTTGGTTAAAAAAGAAAGAAGAGAAATTAGAAAAAAGGGGGAGAGAATGTGATAAGGTGGGAGACTAGAACAAAGCCATATACTAGAGATTTAGAGTATATTTTGGTCTGTTAGAAGAAACTGTATCCCAAAATTTTAAAGAGAGAACAATTTATATATATGACCAAAAAATAAGGTTAACTACAATGAAGGGATAGAATATGACTCTAAAAATGAAGAATAAAAACGATTAAAAAAAAGGGGATTGATAAGATGTTAGTTGAAAAAGGGAAAAAGAAAAATTAAAAAAATAGAAAAAGAAAAAAAAGAAAATTAAAAAAATTAACTTTGGAAGACTAAAGAATCACGGGAAAAAAAGCAATGAATTCTATGTGCTGTATTCCCCTAGTGCTGGTGTTCTCATTGATTGGTAAACTTGGTCTTGGCTGGCGGTTCTTGCTGCTCTTCTGGAGGAGGGTCCTGTTGCCGTGGTTCCCAAATGTCTTTGCCGGAGGCAGAATTGCCCCGCCCTTGTCGGTCCGGGCTAAGTAATCTGCTCAGGTTTGCTCTCGGGAGCTTTTGTTCCCTGCAAGCTTTCCGTACAGCATTGGAGGAGGAGAGTGAAAATGGCGGCCTCCCCATCTCCACCCTGGAGGAGCCGAGAACTCGGGGCCCCACTCTTCAGTGCACCCCCAGAGAAAAGCAGTTAATCACTCCCGTCTCCCTGGTCTCTGGCTGCACTCCGTGCTCACCTGGCCTGTGACCGTGTGTTTCTATCTCTGGCACCCGACCCCGTGTGGAGTCTCCAAACCCAGCGGATCCCTGCGGTGCGCTCCCCCACTGCTCCTCCCAGGGGAGGAAGGGGAGTCTCCCCGGATCTGCCACTTGTTAGGTCCCTGCTGGAGGAGCAGTGGGCCGACTATGCCGTGGATCACGGTTTATGGCAACCCCGAGCTGAGAGCCCACTCCTCGGCTCCATCTCTGCAGCTGGCTTCCCCGCTCCAATACCTGGGAGCTCTTCCACACTCAGGCACCCCCGGTCGTTCTGTGACCCCAAGGGTCCTGAGACCACACTGTCCCAGCGAGGATTCCACCTCCTGATTAGCCACTGGAGTGAGGTCCCTCAGCGGAGCCGACTTCTAAAAGTTACGAATTTGTGCTCCGCTGCTCTGTCACTTGCAGGTAGCAGCTGATGGAGGCTACCCCCCCGTCTATCTTCCCAAATATCGCCTGGGATTCACGTCTTTGCACGTCTTACCTTCCAGAAAGTGGTCGCTTTTCTGTTCAGAGAGCTGCTGCTATTCTTTTCTTCCATTTCCTGTTGAGTTCGTAGGTGTTCAGAATGGTTTGATCCCTATCTAGCTGAATTCCTGGGACCAGACAAAATTCAGGTCTCCTACTCCTCTGCCATCTTGCTCCTCCTCCCCACTAATAGATTTTTAATGTATTACTGAAGTAGTGTGGAGTACTGAAAAAAAAAATCACTTGATTTCAAGTCAAGAAATTTGATCTTGATATATAGCTTGTCACCTACTGGGCTTTTTCCCAAAGTGTTGTAGACCTTAATCCATAAAGTAAGTGTGTTGGACTAGAAACTCAATGGGTTCTTTCTAGCCTAAAAAAATCTATAACTCTGATTGATCTATGTTGTTGTGGAGATCAACCTAGGAAACTAGACTTTTGGTCTGAGTCGGAGGGTGGCAGTATATTAGGCAAGTAACAGACCCCCACCACCACACCCACCAGTTATCTTAAGGTAAAGGAAATGCACTGGCTGAGAACTGCAAAGTCTAGGGCTCTCGTTAGCTTCAGGTGCAGCTTGAAACAATGACCCCTCATCCTCCATCTCTCTTCTCAGTGTTGTGCTCCTCCAAATGTTGGTTTCATTCTTATGCTCCTCAGGGTCACAGCATCTACAAACATTTTATCATTTTAGCTTTACCTCCAGCTGGAAAGAGAGAACTTTGTCTCCTTCTCCTCAGCGTTCCAAATAGACAGATGTTTAGGGTCAGGGTCTCTTAGATAAGGTTGAATTCCTATCTCTGAAGCAATCACTATAGCTAGGAGCATAGGATATGTTGATAAGATCAACCAGTGCTTCTGTATTCTGGCTTCACAGTAGAGTCACCTAGAGTTGCTAAAAAATATTTATGTTGTTTCCATACTCTAGAATTATGACGGAATATCTGGGGATGAAATGCAAGCATTAGCATTTTCTAAAAGCTCTCCAGGTAATTTCACTGTGCACCCAGGTTTGAGAACCAGTGACTTAGACTTTTCAGTATCTACTCCTGGAAGGGTGATTGAAGCCAACTGTAGCCAAAACCCATAGACTGAGATTATAGGAGGGGTGATGTACCAGAGGGAATTTAGACAACTATTTTATGTAAAGAAGGGTGAAGGAATCCTGGATGGTAAGAAATAATAGATGTCCTCTAATTGCAAGTGAACAAAATTTGATTCCTCTTTCTTCCCTGTTTGTCTTCATATTTTGCCCTAAGTAAGTAACAGCTGAGGGGCTCATAGGCTTCTAAGCCCTCATGATTCAGCCATTCATCTAATAGCCTGAGGGTCAGAACCTCAAATCCTACTGGGTTTCCAATGGGTAGTCACCTTTTCCTTTCTTGACAGTCCTAATAGGTCATCAGAGGATAGGGCGTGGCCTTTCCCCTGGAACTACAGGGGGCAGGTGGAGGGGTATTGAGACCTTGCCTTCTCCTAAAGATATCTCTGCCTGTGAATTCCATCCCTAGAATTCATACCATTTGCATTTTCTCTTGAAATATAATACTTGCTATGGCCAGCCAACCTGTTATCCCTAAGGAAAAGGCATTCCCAGCTTCATGAAAATAGAAGACATTAACTCCAGGATTCATAAGCCAGCCCTATTCCCAGGCAGTTAAGAATGTGAAAGAAACATAAATCACTAAGAAAAATAAGATGAACCTAAAATACTCCCCAGAGCCCTGACTTTATTTTCCAGGAGGCAGGGACTCTTGCTAGAAAGGCCCATGCTGACCAGACTCAAAGTCTCAGAAGTTCTGCAGTGATGCTGTTGAGTGTGAACCTTACCCTCAGTCCTCCTTTCAGTGTCCCAGCCAATTCCTGCACAGTCCTGAAAGCCACATGTCTTAGACCATGCTTAGGCCTGGCCTCCCAGGTACCTTCCATCTTGAATTATACTTGTCCTCGCTCTGTCATCTCATTGCCCTGCTCTCTACAGGAATCTTCAGGGGAAGAGGGATATGATAAGGAAGAGAAAAGAAACTTCTTTTTGCTAGGCCCTGTGTCAGATGCTTTACATATCCTCACATGTTCCAAGGAAGTGGGTATTATTACTGTCCTCAGAGGGTGAGATGTCTTAATTGTTCTCAAGTCATATGGCTGGTACACCACTGAGTTTGGATTTGGTCCCAGGTTTTCCTAGTATATCAAGCTCAATGTGTTAACCTTTCTGGGAATATACTTTTCCTTCCCAGCAGGATCACCAGGGTCACTGAGAGCCTGGCATTATCTCTTGCACATTGTGGAGCCCTTGAACCTCGTCTAGTTCCTGGCCCAGAGTGACTGCTTAGGACATACGTGTTAAGTAAATTACATGGGCTAGTGTGGGGTAAGATATTTTTGACTTGGAAAGGAGGTTTTAGCTTCCCCATGAATTATACTTAACTCTTTCAGTTCATTGACCAATTTTGTTTTGCCCATATTCCTTTTGGCAAGATAGGCATTCCCAAGCACCCTTCCATACTTGCTCTCAGAGCAAGAAGGTGGTGAGGATCTTTCCAGATTTGTACAATCCCTTCTTTTGTCTTTTCCCAGACTGCCCGTGAGAGGATCTCATTATACCACACGGATAAGGGAACCTTGCCAAAGTGACTCCAGACCAGGGGCATTTGCTCCTGTAAAAACCCATGGAAGAAGGTACAGAAGGTACTCAAAAATATTGGGAATCTTACAGTATTAGAGGATAAGTTACAGCAAAGTTAATTTGGTTCATCTCCCTCATTTATTACCTCTCCAAATCATAAAAGTACCAAATACTGTGTACTCTATTAACTAGTTTTCCCTCCAGCTTTATTGGTGTACAGTTGACAAATAAAATCGTAAGATATTTAAAGCATACAACATGATTTGACATAAAAATTGTGAAAGTAGTCCCTCATTGAGTTAATTAGCACATCCATCACCTCACATGTTTACCTTTCCTTTTTTCCTTTCAATTTTTTTAATTTTTAAAATTTTATTATTTGATTAGAGAGAGAGAGAGCATGCATGAGCGGGGGGTGGGGTGGGGTGAGGGGGTGAGGCAGGGGCAGAGGGCGAGGGAGAGGGAGAATTCTAAGCTTTTTCAGCGGAGCTGTTCAACCTCACACCCCTGAGATCATTTCGCCAGCTGAAATGAAGAGTTGGATGCTTAACTGACTGAGCCATCCAGGTAACTCTATCTTTTCTTTTTTTTTCTTGAGAAAACATTTAAGCTCTACTCTCTTGGCAAATTTCAATTATACAATACAGTGTTATCAACTATGATCACCATGTTATACATTAGATCCTCAGACCTTATTTATCTTCTAATGGAAAGTTTGCACTTTTTCCAGTGTTTCCCTATTTCTTTCAACTCCTAGCCCCTGGCAATTACTTTTCTACTCTGTTTCTTCTACTCAGTTGTGTTATAAGTGATCCCATGTAGTGTTTGTCTTTCCCTGCTCTATTAATCCATTTTGGGTAGAGGGCAGACACCTCTTCCTACTTCTTGTTGGCAGACCGGAAATCAAGGCTGTGGGGTATGTCTAAACCACTTAACTATTTAACCCAAAGAGATAAAAATTAAACATGAAAGTTAAGGAAGAATCTTGCAAGAGTCCTACACTTGGTCCTGATCTTCTGGTCCCTTGGTGACCACTGATCATTGTCCCTGCTCTGGACAACGGAGAACTGAGACACCCTGGCATGGAAGGAAGACTGTGGGAAAAACACTCTCATCAGGAACTGGGTCAGTGTGGTCCATTACAGGAGGTTCAAGTCACTCTTAGGCACTATGGTTGCAGACCCTAAGGTTTGCCTCTTGTAAGATTAAATAATACTCACATGTTAATAGACTTAGCAGCTAGGGGACTGTAAGATCCTTTTGGTTCACCCATATATTGGGTTTTATGTATTAAATAAGTTCCAAAATCAGTATGTGCTCAAATGTAACCTAATTAGGATGCTGACACCCAGTAGAGAATCACCTGGCAATAAGTATGAGATATAGATCCTCATCATAAAGATAATAAAAATTGGTAAAATAATAATGGCTAAATGAAGGTACTAAAAGTTAATGAAAATTGATAAAATAATATGGCTAAATGAAAGTACTTACTGACACTGATCAGAAATTTTAGACTGTACCTTGCCTGTGTTGGGCATATCATAAGGTGACTCCCAATGAGTCGTGTTATTGTATTCTCTTCCCTCGTGTGTGTGTAGGACTGGTGGTTTGCTTCTAGCCAATAGAATATGACAGAAATGAAGTAACTTTTGAGGATGCAATTAACATCCCAAATCAGTTGATTTTGAGTGAATCAAAAGGGAGATTATCCTGGGTGGGCCTGACTTAATCAGGTACAATCTCTTAAAAGAGAAACTGGGGCCTCTCCTTGGGATCAGAGACTCTCTCTCCTGCTTGTCTTGAAGAAGCTAGCCACCGTCAGTTCTACAAGTGCAAGCAAATGAAATCTGCCAACAACCTGAGGGAGCTTGAGCAGATCTTTCTCAGTGTGGTGGGCATTTTGACTGCAATCTTGTGAGACCCTGAGTAAGGGACCCAATTAAGCCATTCCCAGATTCCTGCCCCACAGAAACTGTGAGATAGTAATGGGGTGTTGTTTTAAGCCTCTAGTTGATGTAGTTTGCAATGCAGCAACAGTTCTGGTTTGGGAGACAGATCCAGGGTTGTGTTCCAGCCTGCTCTTGCCATCTCTGTGTCATTCATTGAGAAAATCGTTTCCCCCTTTTGAGCTGCAGATCCTTCATTTGTAAAATGGACTTAATATTCCTCAAATTAAATTAGAAGAGTGGGTATTTATGAAAGAGCTTATAAAGTACAAGTGCTCTATGTATGAAGTACAATCAAATTATCAAATCATGGTAGATTTTTCATTGAAATTTTGGGTAAAGTCAAAGGATATGTTTATCTGAGCATGCCCTAATAGAAAACTACAATGCTTCCTTGGACCCTAGAGTGCTAGACAGTAAGGACATTGATCTGCCCCTATATAGTAATGCTCATATTTCACATGTTTTGATTTTGAAAAAATTACTGCAAAGTTCTGCAAGGCTGTACACAAAAAAATAATAAATGGACTTCAGAGAAATTACCATAAACCTATAATGGGAAAACAGGTGCTATTTGGGGGATAAAGCTTTACTTGTTGTTGGGCAAGAATTATGTGCAGACACTACAGGAAACTAGGTATAACATAGCAGTTTTTACCACAAAATGTTAGCAGTGTTTACCCCCCTATTTTTAGAGGATTTTTCCTTTGATCACAGAGTCAGGAGCAGGTCTAGAATGAAAGCCCTGCATTGATTTGCTCCCACGGGACCAGGGTGTTTTCTGATAGTTGAAGAAGGGATTCTTAATATCCCTCTCCCTAGCTTTTGTTCTAGTTTCTGATGAATTTGGCCACAGGAAAGCAGTGAATCTTGCTGTCTTTGGATATAACTGATTTCAGTGTGAGTTAACGAATTCAGCCTACAGAAAAAATAAGACAAGGAGAGAGAAATCCTATTAGGATCATTTTCTTCATTCCAATAGGGCTGAGACTGGGGCCTTCCTGCCGGCCTTGGAGACTTTGTCCAGTTGATTTTTAAATAACTCGGGTGATTGTCCTCTTATTTCTCCTGGAAACTCACTCTACCATGTCATTGAGCTGACTTTTAGGAAGTTCTTCTTGATATAATATTATGGTGTACAATTTCTTCATACATTTCCCTCTATTCAGTTTCATTCCAAAAAGAAATCAATAAAAATTAAAAAAAAGAGAAAAAAATATGGTGAGGAGATAGACTGGGTAGGTGAGGAGTAGTTGCTGGCTGGTAGGAGCGGGGAGAGCAAGCTAGGCTGTGCCAGGAAATGCTGACAGAAAGACTACTTGGGGGAAAGTGGCCCCCCAGAATGGATCTGAGGAGGCAGAAGTGGCTCAGGATCAACAACAAATTTCCTTCTTAATATTGAGCTCTTTTGGGGTGCCTGGGTGGCTCAGGCAGTTAAGTGGCCAGCTCTTGATTTTGGCTCAGGTCATGATATCTTCAAGACAGGGAGTCTGCTCTAGGATTCTCCCTCTCCCTCTGCCCCTCCCCCCTCTAAAATAAATAAATAAGTTTAAAAAAAAATATTGAGCTCTCTCTAAACTAAAGTGTGCCTCAAGATGTTGATTTCAGTAATCTGTATGGATTTGGTCAATTTTTAGGCTGCTAACTTCAAATCGATAGTTAATCCATTTCAAAACCCCATAGCTTTTCATGTTAACCTGCATAACCCAGGTTTTTAACACCTGTCCTGGGAGGACAGGGGAGTGAGGGAGAGGAAGATAGCATTACTCTCCTTCATGTCGTGACTTAGACGCTGCTGTTTTCCCTACTGCAGACCCAACCCATCGTCTTCTCCCTCATTCACACTCCCATGCGGCTTTATTTTGGACCTTTGGCTTACAAAGTAGTCGATTCTGAAGTAAACACAAGAGGGCAGACATGTAGCACACAAGAGATCTCTGCTGTCACCAGAAAACAGAAGCAGACTCATCCGCCATGCTGCATCCTGTCAGGGCAGTTTAGAGCCCAGATTCCAGATGGATGTCAAGAAGATAAAGGCCTCACATGCCATTCTTCATTTGTAAAAATGAATACACAAAGTTGAGAAATATTCAAAGAACTACTTCTTCCTGTCAGTCAAAGGTAGGAATGATTTAAACATTCAAGTCTTGCTCCATGTTCCATAGTTAAATCTGCACCCCACAGTGACTAGCCATTGTTCTTGATATAAAATTCAGATTTGTCTATATGAGCCGTAGGACTGTGCCTGATCTGGTCCTTGTTTGGCTCTCCAGCCTCATGACTGGCCAGTGTTGCCTGTGTCCTAGCCACATTGACCACTGTCCATTGACTCAAATGTGTCACCCTTTCTGTGTTAATGGGCCTCTAGATGCTGCCAACCCCTCAGTCCCTTTCTGTTTCTCTGATTAATTCCTCTTCACCTCTTATACCATCACTTAATCACCCCATCTTCAGGGAGAACTTCTCTGACCACCTCCCTTCCCAGAGGTTGTGTCTCTGCCATGAACTCTCCCAGGACTTTGCCTCCAGAGCATCTATAATGAAACACATAATCACGTGGGTACACATGTAAGTGTGTCCACTCCGCTGGACCGTAAACTCCATGACAGAGACCTACGGCCTGCTAGTATCTTGTGCACCCTGGGAACATACTCCTCTCTGTAGGGAAAATGACTGTAGGTTACAGCCCATCCTCAGAGACAGGCTATTTATAGCAAGTTGTGATCCATCTGGGAATGGCCAAGGAATAACCACCACGATCCAGAGACCTAGAGGTCATTGTTCAAAGGGATTAAAACAATTAACTCTGACTGTTTAAACTGAGTAAAGGAAATCTTTTCCAGTTGGAAATGAGTTTGCTACCAGTTTAAATCATCCAAGCAATGCTCCAAGAGTCTCACAACTACCTTCTGGTGGGTTCCCAGGTTTATGAAATACATGCTCAGAAGCACACACCACTCCATGTACCTTGAACACTCATACAGAGTAATTACCAATCTCCTTAGTATTTTATTTCCTCTCCTGTTATACTCCGCCCCCCACATTTTTTTTTTTCTGATTTAACTTGTTAACTCACCGAGAAGGGAATACATCTCTGTTTCTTCACAGCAGCTAGTACACTGTTAAATAACACTTACAATAATACTTAAGAGTAACAACCACAGCATATGACTTGGGAAAATTAGGAGGCTCTTAGAGAATCTTTTTATTTTTCTTATTTTGTGGATAGCTCACTGGGATATTTAAGTCCAAGTTAAATGTGGATAAGAAGAGTGAAGAGATGCACTGGTATTATGTAGATAAGCACAAATCACTGATACTCCAGAAGCCGTATCATTCAAAGGCGCGATAGAGGGAACAGGTGAGTAGAAAGCCCAGTGCTTGCAGGAGTCAATGAAGCCCAGGATGATTTGTGAGTCGTCTTGAGGGGAGGGGTTGGGAGGGGAGGAGACTATTGCAGAGGCATTGTTAGGGAAAGGGATCATGAAGAATTGAAGAGATTGGAGTGAATAGTGTTCTCTGAGAGAAAGACAGGGGGCCTGAGGAGTGCACAAGCAGGACTGTGATACCAGCCTCAATGTATTGTGTTAGGGCTGAATTGGTGAAGAGCTTCCCATACAGCCTCTGTCAGTGTTGCGGACACACGGAGGTGGCACAGAAGTAGGAGCTCATGTTCCCAACTTTTCTGTAAATCTTGTGTAGGAACACAAAGAGGTCAGTAGTAGATGATGCTAGTATGGCCCAAAGTGAACTATTAAGGTTAAGATCCATGAGCCCAAGAGGAGGTGAGCAGGAAGTGGGAGTTGGGGCCCTCCCTCCTAAGTACAGTCCTCCTTCAGTCCACCCCTAGAGGTCTCTTCTTAGCTGGACTCCCTCAGCTCTCACTGCGGTTCTACCCACCTAGCACTGCAGTTTGCTGTTTCTGGCAGCCAGTACTATTAGTATGGGGCTGCTTTGGCTCTCCAGTTAGATCAAGGAGGCCTTGGTCCATCTTCAGGCACGGGTTTGGCCACCTCAGTGCACGGTTGCTGAACAAATCTGACATTTGGAAACAGTCTTACTCTGCATCCAAGTCACACATGTAGTGATCTTTGGGTCCATCTTACCAACTCTCCTGATATCATTTGGCTTTAATGTTGACCTCCCAGTGGAGCAGCTCTGTTGTCAGGCCTGGCGGCTTGTTGCAGACATCCTGTGGTGGAACATCAAAGAAATCATAGCATGCCTCTCTCAGAATCAACTACAATAGAGGAGGTTTCTTTACTTTTTCTTCTCTCAATGCTACAGTTGTTTGAATAAACACTGCTTATTGATGATGCAGGTGGCCCGCTTCATTCCCTGCTGTGTGCTTTAATTAGCCTCCTTTCTGGGTCATGTTTTTGACTTCCTATTGGGTGTTCCTGGATGCAGAACCATGTGTGTGGTCTGGTAGGGCTCTTGTGTTTCCTTACTGAATTCTGCAAAGATTATTGTTTTTAAAAACATGTTTGAGATCCACAGAATTGTTTTGCTCTTGCTACTCTGAAATATATCCATGATCATGCCTGTTCCATTATTCTCTGATTTAAAAACAGGCGCATAATCTAGAGGCAGGATTGAGTGGGAAGAAAAATCAGTTTCTTTCCCATTTTTTTTTAAGTTAAAAATTTAGCAGGCAGGTAACCAAGGGAAAATTGTGGTGTCTTCAATTTCAGCTGTTAGGTAAGATAACAGAGTGGAAGATGGACTGGAATAGACCTAAATCTGTGCTTCACTACTACCTAACCAAATGACCTTGAACGGGTCATCTCAGCCTTTGTGATCACTGTTTTTTCATGTATAAAATGAGAACATTACATTAAATGGACCAATGCTAAGGCCCCTTTTGGTTCTAACATTCAAGGGGGACATGGGGCACAAACTTCAGAGGCTTATAGAGAAATGGAAGTGTTCTAGTCCAGTGGGGGATTTGGACATGACTAATATAAGGATCATTAAAAACTGGAAAGTTACAAGGTGATGTCCTTCATTTTCCCCTATGGAAAGAAGTCTCACCCAGGAGGTACCTGTGTGCAAGATTATTACGCAAGGCATGTAAAAGAGAAAATGGCAGGGGAGACAAAAAGGTACTTACTTTACATAGAAAGCACAAATTATTTTATTAAAATTTTCACTACTCTGTAAGGTAGACATTGTCCTCTCCACTAGACAGACAAGAAAACAGAGACCTAGAAAGGTTGAGTTTGCTTTAGATTACAAGATACACAACAAGTAAGTTGTATTTTCAGATTCAAATCCAAATCTTTCTGATCCCAAAGTCTCTGCTCCAAAACTCTATTTAAAATAAGCTGAAACACTACAAAACAACATGAACAAACTCCACCCTCCCAAGCTTGGATTTATTGCAAACATTATTGGAAGTGATTCTACAAAGGATTCTGAGTGATGGGCAAGAGGAGAGAAATGTTGCCTCATTTTTGTAGTAGGGAAGATTCCTTTTTTTTAAAAAAAAATATTTATTTATTTGAGAGAGAGGGAGAGTGAGAGAGAGCATGAGCAAGGCAGAGGGAGAGGGAGAAGCAGACTCCTTGCTGAGCAGGGATCCCGACGTGGGGCTTGATTCCAGGAGGGATCATGACCTGAGCTGAAGGCAGATGCTTAACCGACTGAGCCACCCAGACGCCCCTGTGGTCGGGAAGATTTCTAAAGGAGATGGTCTTTTAAGAGGTTTTTCCAAGTCTCCATCATGCATTCATCTCATTAATGATGAAGGACATGCCTTTCCAGTGGGATCATATCATCAACATCATCATCATCACCATCACATGGGAGGTAGAGTGTATGAGCCAGTTCCCCACCCCCATCTGTGGAAATTGCCTTCCTTTGCTGCTTAGGCAAATGCAGATAGATGGACCTTTAGCCTGGGACAAGGAGTTGTCAGCGTAGGGAAGGAAAACACTTCCCTTCTTCCCACCTAGGTTGTTTGGCTGGTCTAATAATTACGTTGACATAAGACTAATAGGAGAAAACCAAATTTAATTTCATATGTACAGGAGCGCATAAAAAATGAGACTCAAAGAAGTCACCAAAGCAGACATCTTTTATGCTTTTTAGGCAAGGAAACAATAAATTTGTGAGGAATTGACAAAACAAAGGAGTTTGGGCTTGGGGTAGCTAATTAGCAAAGAGGTAACAAGGTTTGTTTATACAGCCTTCTCGGCCCTGAATACCCTATCTCTGGCAATAAGGAAGCCTTCTATCCTCTTGATATAGGGAGGGTACCTTCACATGTAATTTATTTTCTGCTTTCAGGGGGACAAAGGAGGTCAGAGTGTCCTTCTTGAATTGGCTGTTTCTCAAGTAACTTTAATTCAAAGTAATCAATATGCCAAAGTAGTGTATTTTAAGGTGGCTAGTCTGCTCCCCTTTACCAGTGAATGGTGAAACTTCTGACTGCATGAGGAAGTTTGGAAAAAAGGGCACGTTCTCAAGCCTGCTTGCTGTGACTGTGTAGAAAGCACAGATCCCCTTGGTCCACAGCAAGTTCGCCAGGATATGCCCTCCAGCTGACCCTGACTTCTGACTCCTCCACAGGGTGTGGCTTGAGTGGAGAACAGGTGGAAAGCACATGGTGTGGTCTGTGCAAGTGACGCAGGGCCAATGCCACATCCTCAGAGGTGAGGAGGCCTCAGGGACCACCCCATGCTTCCTACTTAGCTGCTAGGTTTAGTGGGATGCACAGGTTCTTCATCTTCAGGGAGCGTCAGGATCCCCTGGAGGACTTATTAAGACAAACTGTTCGCCCCACTCCCAGTGTTTCTCATTGAGTAGTTCTGGGGTGGGGTCCATACTTTGTATTCTAACATGTTCCCAGGTAATGTTGAGAACCACTGGCATGCTCAGTAGGGGATCCCCTAGCCTGTTTGGTGTAGGAAGGGAAGTTTCATGTAGGGTTGTGTAAGAGAATTAGAGGCACATTTTTCCATCCACAGAGTAGCTCCAGCTGAGTAGGAAACAGTCATACTCATGTCAAGCATCAAATCTTTTTTTTTTTTTTTTTTTTTGAGAGAATGAGAGACAGAGAGCATGAGAGGGAAGAGGGTCAGAGGAAGAAACAGACTCCCCGCCAAGCAGGGAGCCCGATGTGGGACTCGATCCCGGCACTCCAGGATCATGACCTGAGCCGAAGGCAGTCGCTTAGCCAGCTGAGCCACCCAGGCGCCCAAGCATCAAATCTTATGATGGCATCACTGCTGCTGTCGGTCCTTTCCTGGGACAAAGTGCCCCAAGTGCCTCACGTCATTCCTAACCATCCTAGTGGTGGGAGTTGACAGAGAGTAAGGTTGGCTGGTTGACTAGTGGCAATCTCCCCATGACTGCCCTTAGCGGACTACAGCTGTCCCGACCTTCCTCAGGCCTATGGCCTATGACCCATCACCCAGTGGCCTTTCCACAAATAATGCCCAATGATTCCAAAGAAGGCAGAGTTTAAAATAGAAGCCTAGGACAGCTCTAGAAATTAAATCATCAGTGGGTATGGAAAAGTGATTCTGCTTTATTTATCAAACATATGAAGTCCCAGAAAGACAATTCCATAGCATCTAAGCAACCTTCCTCCATGTGATGTAGATAAAAATAATCCCGAGTCATGGGCATCATCCTTTCTTCCATTTTCCCTGATACTTCTCTCGAAGTTTGAATGCGAATAGAAAAAATGCCAAATATTACATTGTCTGGAAGTCGTATCACAAAGCCAGCTCTCAAAGCCTCGGTGACTCTAACAAAAGGCGACTGATATGAATAGCAAGAAAGGGGAGTCATTACTACCCAAAATATCTTGACAGGTGAATACGGCTGACCTTCTGACGCAAAGTCCTAAAAATTGTCATAGGGGATGCAGCCCCTTGAAAGAATGTGCTGTGCTATTCAGCCTAAAGCCGTAGCTCTTTTTAGCTCTGATTGTGTTACAGGCTCCGTGGCTCTGTCACCATTCTTCTCTCAGAAGCAGCTGATCTGAAGAAAGGCCATTGCTCCCAGGAGCCTGCTGAGCAAGGACTGTCCGGGGTTTTCTCCATCTGGTCCCCCGTCCAAGCTACCTACCCTCCTTTCTCATGATTCGTCCCCTCCCTGGGTACCATTTTCCTTCTATCTTGGTTCACTCCCCAGCGGGCAATGAATATACTATACCATACCATTCACCCACCTTCTCTGTGGTCAAATTATTCTGTTGGTCCAAAGATACCTAATTGAGTTCTTTAAGTGGTGCAGAGTGATCCTTCTGAGTTTTGTTGCATACAACTTAGAGTTTCTTGGATGACATTGCATTGCATATAGGTTATAATGCAGAATGTCTCCCACAGCTTACAGTGTTCTGAATAGTCTCTTTTGGCTTCTTTTTCATGCAGCATCTCATGGGATCCCCCTATACCTCACAAGTCTCTAGCCACACAGGCTTCTTTCAATAGCTCAAAAGCGGGGAAACCTCAGGGCCTTTGTTTATCCCATTCTTTCAACTGAGAACAAGTGTCTCCCTATTGTTCATTTGCTCAATTTCTACTCATCCTTCTGGTAGCTTAAATGTAGGCTTGCAGAGGGGTTAGTGCATGCTGCATAGGCAGAATGTCTGGATTTGTATCTGATTTCTACTGCTTACGATATTTGGCCTTGGGATATTTGTCTAACCTCTCTAGGCTTTACTTCCTCATCTATATAATGGGAATAATAGTGGTAAGTACCCCAACTCAGAGGGGTTGTTCAAAGGCTTGAACAGATAACCCAAGGGATTCTGGAAAAATGGCAGTCAGTGGTGGTATGATTTTGTAATTTCTCCACATATACCTATAAATAAAACAAAGCCGTTAGCTAGAACTATCCCCCTCCACTCCCAAAATCTATAGTCAATACCCACAAAAAAGCTAATTGACAAAGCATCTTGATGAACCCTAAATATGAGTAGGTGGGGACAAACCACCAACACTCCAAGACCTGAATTGTATCAACATCTGTGTTGGAGAAAGTAAGGGAGAGCAACAGGACATCTGATGGAGCTATAACCTCCAAAACAAGTAGATGGGCAGTCACTGGAAATGTAGTGGGCCAGTTTGAGAACAACGGCTGGAACCGGAGGAGGTTTTAGACTCCACTAGGCTGGGGGCAAGCTATGAGATCTCAAGGGCCTGGTCGTCAGGGTCCCACAAGTCCTTAAAACTAACCAGACAAAACTCCCTTCCAAGACGAAGCCCCACAGTGAGTGGAAACTGCTGGGAATAAGATCCAATAGAGACAAGGGGTCAATAGAGACAAGGAGAAAAAAAGTCCAGATGAAAGAAGGGAGGAGAGCAGAGATGGATTTTTAGACCCGGAAACCTATTGTGGACATTTCACAAAAGCAGCAGAAGAGGGAGCTCTAGGGCCATGATGTTAGGAAGGAAAAAAGCAACCCAAATCCCTATAAAAATGAACAACAAAAAGATTGAAATCAAATTCCACAAAAAGATGTTAAAAATAAAAAGAAAGGAGAGAGAGTAAGGAGCAGAACAACATTCCTGTAGACAATTAAAGCAGTCTAGAAGGAGCATGTATATAAAGCTGACGGGAACATAGTCTCAGGTATAAAGAGAAAACGGGAGGTGGTGCCCATCAGCGCAGAGATGGTGTCTGCTAGTGAAGCCCTTCCAGGGAGGGGATCATGGGTGTTTTCTAATCCTCTCCTTCATGGAGAACCAGGCAGAACCAGCTGGGGTGCCATGTCAGCCAGAGGCTTAGTCCCATGGCACTAACTGGAGGAGTGAGCACATAGGAGGGAATCCAGAGCAGAAGGCATGATCTTGCATGGACCATGGAACCCTGAATCTGGACCAGAGCAAAGAGTGTAGGCGCCGAGCAGAATTCCACAGGGTGAGAAATCAAGCAGAGCAACAACACGCAGGATGTGGTTTGGGAAGGTGTTCACAAATGGTTTTGGAGCCTTTCTGGTGCTCATGTAATGGTTGGCATGTAGGCAACCCACAGGCACAAGGAGCTGGTTTAAAGTTGCAGAATGTGTAACAACCGTCATGGGAGGACAGGTATCTAAACAGGAGGGAGGATATTTTGGAGCAGAGCAACGTCAACGCCTAGCAAAGGCTTGGGACTGGAATGTGTGTGCTCACCTAACGAGCTAAGTCTGAAGTGGAGGTCTCCGCCTCCTCAGATCCGCTCTCAGACAAGCATCTCTGGTCCTCGCACCTCGCCTACTCTACAGCTCCCACTGCGGCAATTCTACCCCCTCACTGTGACGTTCAGCCCTCCGTTTCTCCTATTCTCACTGTTCTCAGGTCCTTCTTCCCCTGCTCCCCCGGGCTTCATGGTTCCATATGCTCACTCACTCGCAAACATCACTGATGCCAGCTCCCTCCTTCACTGTACTCGGGCAGCAGCCTTGACCCTGGTGAACCTGTCCATAGATCAGTGATCGCTGGGTCTCCTTTTCCAGCTCTGACTTTTCCTAGCAGACCCATCAGCTTTCTTGACATTTCCACTTGGATATCTAAAAGAGTTTTCAAGTTTAACTCACCAAAACAACATTGATTTCCCTCCCTTACCTACTCCTTCTGTCTTCCCCATGTCAATAAACAATGCCACGTTTACTAGGTACTCGAGCCACAAACTGATTCTTCTCTTTTCCTCAAACACTACATTCCACCTATCAATACACTGTGTTTTATCTTCTTCCAAAACACACACGGAATCCATCTACTCCTCTGCACCTCCCCCAAATACCCCTATAGCACAGTTACAGCCCCAGTATGGTAGCCTTCCAAATGATCTCTCTGCTCCAAGGTTGCCCCTATCTCCTGCCACACGGGAGCTGGAGTAACCATTCACGATATAAATCAGATTGTGTCACTCCATTGCCTAAAACCTCCCATTTTTTCTGATTGCCCTTAGACTAAATCCTGAATTAAGCTTTTATGGGCCTGACTAATTTGCCTTTCTGACCTACACATCCCCCCCTTCCTACTATATCCCCAAACACACTGGCCCTCTTTAAGTAGCTGGAAACTGTCAAGCTTGTGCCTTTAGGGCCTTTAGGACAAAGAAGGAATGAATGATATGTGCTGTGGAAAAGTCATGCATGATGCTGGGGAGCCTAGAATAAGGAGACCTGACTTTGTCTGGGGGAAGCAGGGAGGATTTCCCTGAAAGAGTGACATTTGTGCTGGCATGTGAAGGCTAAGTTGGACTATTAACTCTGTGAAGAGCTGCAGGGGAGAGTTCCAGATAGAAAAGAGAGCATGTTCAAAGGCCTTGGGTTTGGTGAGACGGTGGTGTTTTTGAGGAGGGAGCTAAGTGTCACAGAGATAGGATATGTTAGAGACCTGGGGCAGAGACTGGATCTTTCAGTGTCTTATAGGCCATACCAAGGGTGACTTCACTGGGGCCCACCCTACTCACGAGGCTGGCTATTAACTAAAATCCCACCCTCAGCAATTCATTCTTTTAGACTTAGGGATTGGACTCCATTAAAATGTGAAAACAGAGGGGAAGAAATTTCAGTGATATCTTGGTGTAAGTGATGTCTCTGTGAGGTTCTATTAGAGGAGGAGTGGATGCTTTCTCTCATGAGAGCTGTGGGTGAGAAAAATCAGAATACTAGGGGGCTGCTTCTCACTTCAGTCTCTAGAGGTTCTTACAGCAATGCCTCAGTGGGAGCAGAAGAGGGAAATATCTCCCAGTTGTTCCTACTGGCCTTCCCCCTCTCCAAGGGGGCAAGGCTCTCATGGATAGTTCCTGAGGGTCAGGAAGCAGCGAGTTGCCCCTGTGCTGTCAGAAGAGCCAGCAGGAGCTCAGGTCAGTGTGACTAGGAATGTCTGCTGAGCTGCCCAGGTGCTTGGTTTTCCATTACCATTAATTAGGGAGACAGGACCGTGTTATCTCTTAGACTCCTGAGTGTTTGAAAATAAAAATGACATTAGACTTGGGCCAAGTTTGCCAGAGTGCTGAGCAATTACAGACACATTATGACTCTAGGGTTCAACTTCCTCTGTCTCCCTTTGGTTTGTTGATTAGTAAATACTTTCTTGTTTCTTCATTGGTTACTTCCGTCCTCGCTTGCTCTCTTGTTTTCCCTTCAGTCTCCCTTTTGCAAGTGGATTAGATAAGCCAGCGCTCATTGTCTGTCTCTACATCCTTGCTCACCAGCCTTCAATCTCCAGATCTTATTTCTGGCCACAGATATGCACACTCCCCCATGCCCTGTGGGAACAGCAGACCTCATGAAGGACAGACATCTCTTCCCCCCATTTCCCCTACATGAACTTATCTTGTACACCCCTGTTCCTTTATAAGCCTTGAAGCCTCGGAGGCAATGAGATAGTTCCTGTCTGTGCCCTGAACACCAGTGGAGAGAGACGCAGTAGCAGGTGTCCTTGGCCCAGACCCTCCATTTCAGTGGGATGGGCTGACAAGAGTCCGGAAGCCAACGGCTCACTTTAATGGGCAGGACGTATTTTCTAGTGATTGATCACTTCCTCCATAAATTATGGATATGCATCTCTACTGAGGCCAGTGACTTATTGAGAAGCCTTTTAAGCAGTAAATCCCCTCTGTCTCCATTCTCTGGGTGGTAATGACATTGCTCAAGTCACAGAAAAATATAGGGCTGCCTTTTGCAGGGAAGGTACTTTCTTAAAAAACAGATTTTTACTTGTTACAGCCTCAGCAGGGAAACTTCTGGAGAAGATCAGATACCCCAGTCTGAGCAGCGTTGCTTCCCTCAGCTCTCATGTAGCAGGAAGGCCTGGCTGGGACCAGGGCACCAATTTGCATGAACTGAAATGCATAACTTTTGCTTTGCTGTTATTATTTTTTTGGCAAGAGAGTATTTGTTTGTGGGCTGACACAGGAAGAAAGAGAGTAGCTATTTGAGGAAAAGGCGTGCCTCCTGTCCTATTCTTGGTCTTGTTTCGGTTTGTGGGGAAAGGATTAGAGGTGACAGTGAAGCTGTGGAGGGGGCTCTTTGAGACTCTGGGCTCAAGCAGTTTCTCTTTGGGACACAGGAGAACCAGTGATGCTTAGAATTGAGACAGGACCCTTACCCAATTTCTGCAGGGAATCCCTCCAGCACCTCTAGTACTGGCCTCTTAGGGAATGATATCTAGGCACAGACCCTGGTGTCTTTCTGAGCACAGGACGTGGGCAAGACGGACACGGAGTAGAAGAAGTTTGTGCATAAACAAGGTCGTGTGGTGTGTGGATTAATGACAAAGAGTGACGCTTCTGGCTTCAGATTGCCTAGACCAGTTGTTTATCATGGCTCATTTCTTTTTCTTAAATTTTTTTATTTATTTAATTTTATTATTTATTTATTTTTTAAATAATTTTTTATTGTTATGTTAATCACCATACATTACATCATTAGTTTTTGATGTAGTGTTCCATGATTCATTGTTTGTGCATAACACCCAGTGCTCCATGCAGAACGTGCCCTCTTTAATACCCATCACCAGGCTAACCCACCCTCCCACCCCCTCCCCTCTAGAACCCTCAGTTTGTTTTTCAGAGTCCGTCTCTAATGGTTCGTCTCCCCCTCTGACTTACTCCCCTTCATTCTTCCCCTCCTGCTATCTTCTTCTTCTTTTTTTTTCTTAACATATATTGCATTATTTGTTTCAGAAGTACAGATCCGTGATTCATCAGTCTTGTACAATTCACAGCGCTCACCATAGCACATACCCTACCCAATGTCTATCACCCAGCCCCCCAATCTCTCCCACCCCCACCACTCCAGCTACCCTCAGTTTGTTTCCTGAGATTAAGAATTCCTCATATCAGTGAGGTCATAGGATACATGTCTTTCTCTGATTGACTTATTTCACTCAGCATAACACCCTCCAGTTCCATCCATGTCATTGCAAATGGCAAGATCTAATTCCTTTTGATGGCTGCATAATATTCCATTGTGTATATATACCACTTCTTCTTTACCCAATCATCTCTCGATGGACAACTTGGCCCTTTCCACAGTTTGGCTATTGTGGACATTGCTGCTATAAACATTGGGGTGCACATACCCCTTCGGATCCCTACATTTGTATCTTTGTGGTAAATACCCAGTAGTGCAATTGCTGGATCGTACCATTTTCAACTGTTTGAGGAACCTCCATACTGTTTTCCAGAGTGGTTGCACCAGTTTGCGTTCCCACCAACAGTGTAGGAGGGTTCCCCTTTCTCCGCATCCCTGCCAACATCTGTCGTTCCCTGACTTGTTCATTTTAGCCATTCTGACTGGTGTGAGGTGGTATCTCATTGAGGTTTTGATTTGGATTTCCCTGATGCCGAGTGATGTGGAGCACTTTTTCATGTGTCTGTTGGCCATTTGGATGTCTTTGGAAAAATGTCTGTTCATGTCTTCTGCCCATTCCTTGATTGGATTATTTGTTCTTTGGGTGTTGAGTTTGATCAGTTCTTTATAGATTTTGGATACTAGCCCTTTATCTGATATGTCATTTGCAAATATTTTCTCCCATTCTGTCGGTTGTCTTTTGGTTTTGTGGACTGTTTCTTTTGCTGTGCAAAAGCTTTTTATCTTGATGAAATCCCAATAGTTCATTTTTGCCCTGGCTTCCCTTGTATCATGGCTCATTTCTTAATTCCTTTGTGCCTCCGTTTCCCCATATGTAAAAAAGAAATAGTAGTAGTACCTACCTCATAGGGTCAATCTAAGCAATCTGAGGTATAGAATTAGATAGGGCCTGGCACATCATTAGCATTCAATAAACATGAGCTGCTTTAATTATTAGAGATCGGACTCGATGAGTGGTTCAAAATTTAGAGTGTGCACTTCAATCACTTGGCATTAAAAAAAATGATCCAGGCTCCAACTACAGAGAACCTGATAGAACACATCTTACACCCAGCCCCAGCATTTGTATTTTTTTTTAAAAAAGAGCCTTCTCAGATGAGTCTACTAGAAACCAGTGGGTGAGGGGTGCCTGGATGGCTGAGTCAGTTAAGCGACTGACTCTTGGTTTCAGCTCAGGTCATGCGGGGTCATGAGGTTGAGCCCCATGTTGGGCTCTGTGCTTAGTGTAGAGTCTGCTGGGGACTTTCTCGCCCTCTCCTTCTGCTCCTCCCACCTGTTCTCCCTCCCTCTCTCTCTCTTTCGCAAATAAATAAATAAATAAATCCTTTTTTTTTTTTTTAATCAGTGGGTGAGGACAATTCAGTTAGCAGAACAAGTTCTCTGAGAGTCTGTGATTCAAAGGTGAGTATGGCTGTTTAGAGAAAATTTGTAGATCGTTCATTCTCAACAGAGGTGATATTACCTTAGAGGGTACAAAAATTCGTTCTTGCAGGAGGGGTATGGTGAAAAAAAACCCTCACTTTTTAAAATGCATAGATATAAATACAACACATAAAGAGATAGACTAAATCTGTGATATTAAAATTTCATTGGAGGGGGCAATTAGGAAAAATTGTCTAAAAAGACTCCTTTGGGGGATGATAATAAAAAAATTCCAAAGAACACTGTTAGAAAGGAGTGTGTTTGATCTTAAGATGAAAGCAAAGATGCACATTTCCCATCTGCCTCTCTGCTTGACTAACACATGCTGATGTTGTTCTTAAGTGGTGAGTAGGAAAAACAGGGCTAACTGACAGTCCAGGGAGGCAAGGAAAAGAACCTTTAAGAAATTTGAAGACAGGGGTGCCTCAGTGGTTCAGTCGTTAAGCGTCTGCCTTCGGCTCAGGTCATGATCCCAGCGTCCTGGGATCAAGCCCCGCATCGAGCCCCGCATCAGGCTTCCTGCTCCGCGGGAAGCCTGCTTCTCCCTCTCCCGCTCCCCCTGCTTGTGTTCCCTCTCTTGCTGTGTCTCTCTCTGTCAAATGAATCAATAATAAAATCTTTTTTTTAAAAAGAAATTTGAAGATATCTGTGACCTAAGATCTAAAGTAGACCTTTTCATATTTGAGAGTTGGTTGTGTTTTGCTTGTTTTTTAAGTCTGTTAATAATTTTAGTCTTTTTGCCCAACCTGCCTGCTGTCTGGTGGTCTAGACATAGGAGGCGAAGAGATCTCAAAACCAGAGAAAACAGCATTTCCTCTGGGGCCATGTATTAGAGTTTGCAGAAGTAAGCTGTGGAGGGACTGGGCATAAATGATGTAGGAAATACTAATCAATCACGACTCGATTGCCTATTTCTCAAACAGCTTGTGACAATATAGTTGGAATTTTCTATTTCTGCCAAAGTCTCTCACACTAAGCATCTTGAACGAGACTTTATGGGCTTCTCTTGCATAGATTTATTGCTCTTCCTGAAAGAACATCTACCTTCTTAAATGCTGGGCAGAGGGAACTTGAGGTGTGAAACAGGTGTGCCTACTTGTCAAGGATCCCGTCAAAGACAAAGAATCAAATGCAGATGTGCTCTTCTCTGGAAACCATTTGCATAAGACCATGCTTCATGTCCAAATGTGAACTTTCAATTTTCACATTGCAAATATTTATTTTAGAAACAATGTTGCCATCCCTCTCTTCCCACTCCTACAATAAATACTAACACAAACAGACACATCACCTTTAACTGAAGTAAGAAGCAAATAGTGAGTGGAAAAATACTTGAAACTTAGATGAGAGGAAATAGTTGCTATTCTTTTTTTTTCAATTTTTTATTGTTATGTTAATCAACATATATTACATCATTAGTTTTTGATGTAGTGTTCCATGATTCATTGTTTGTTCATAACACCCAGTGCTCCATGCAGAATGTGCCCTCTTTAATACCCGTCACCAGGCTAACCCATCCCCCTACCCCTCCTCCCCTCTAGAACCCTCAGTTTGTTTTTCAGAGTCCATCATCTCTCACGGTTTGTCTCCCCCTCTGACTTACTCCCCTTCATTCTTCTTCTCCTGCTATCTTCTTTTTCTTTTTACTTAAAATATGTTGCGTTATTTGTTTCAGAAGTACAGATCTGTGATTCAACAGTCTTGCACAATTCACAGCACTCACCGTAGCACATACCCTCCCCAATGTCTATCACCCAGGCACCCCATCCCTCCCACCCCCCACCACTCCAGTAACACTCAGTTTGTTCCTGAGATTAAGAATTCCTCATATCAGTGAGGTAATATGATACATGTCTTTCTCTGATTGACTTATTTCACTCAGCATAACACCCTCCAGTTCCATCCACGTCGTTGCAAATGGCAAGATCTCATTCCTTTTGATGGCTGCATAATATTCCATTGTGTATATATACCACTTCTTCTTTATCCATTCATCTGTCGATGGACATCTTGGCTCTTTTCACAGTTTGGCTATTGTGGACATTGCTGCTATAAACATTGGGGTGCACGTACCCCTTTGGGTCCCTACATTTGTATCTTTGGGGTAAATACCCAGTAGTGCAATTGCTGGATCGAATGGTAGCTCTAATTTCAACTGTTTGAGGAACCTCCATACTGTTTTCCAGAGTGGTTGCACCAGCTTGCATTCCCACCAACCATGTAGGAGGGCTCCCCTTTCTCCGCATCCCCGCCAACATCTGTCGTTTCCTGACTTGTTCATTTTAGGCATTCTGACTGGTGTGAGGTGGTATCTCATTGAGGTTTTGATTTGGATTTCCCTGATGCCGAGCGATGTTGAGCACTTTTTCATATGCCTGTTGGCCATTTGGATGTCTTCTTTGGAAAAATGTCTGTTCATGTCTTCTGCCCATTTCTTGATTGGATTATTTGTTCTTTGGGTGTTGAGTTTGATAAGTTCTTTATAGATTTTGGATACTAGCCCTTTATCTGATATGTCATTTGCAAATATTTTCTCCCATTCTGTCGGTTGTCTTATGGTTTTGTGGACAGTTTCTTTTGCTGTGCAAAAGCTTTTTATCTTGATGAACTCCCAATAGTTCATTTTTGCCCTGGCTTCCCTTGCCTTTGGTGATGTTTCTAGGAAGAAGTTGCTGCGGGTGAGGTCGAAGAGGTCACTACCTGTGTTCTCCTCAAGGCTTTTGATGGACTCCTGTCTCACGTTTAGGTCTTTCAACCATTTGGAGTCTATTTTTGTGTGTGGTGTAAGGAAATGGTCCAGTTTCATTCTTCTGCATGTGGCTGTCCAATTTTCCCAACACCATTCATTGAAGAGACTGTCTTTTTTCCATAGGGCATTCTTTCCTGCTTTGTTGAAGATTACTTGACCATAGAGTTGAGGGTCCATTTCTGGGCTCTCGATTCTGTTCCATTGATCTATGTGTCTGTTTTTGTGCCAGTACCATACTGTCTTGATGATGACAGCTTTGTAATAGAGCTGGAAGTCCGGAATTGTGATGCCGCCAGCTTTGCTTTTCTTTTTCAATATTCCTCTGGCTATTCGGGGTCTCTTCTGGTTCCATACAAATTTTAGGATTATTTGTTCCATTTCTTTGAAAAAAATGGATGGTATTTTGATGGGGATTCCATTGAATGTGTAGATTGCTCTAGGTAGCATTGACATCTTCACAATGTTGGTTCTCCCAATCCATGAGCATGGAACGTTTTTCCATTTCTTTGTGTCTTCTTCAATTTCTTTCCTGAGTATTTTATAGTTTTCTGAGTACAGATCCTTTGCCTCGTTGGTTAAATTTATTCCTAGGTATCTTATGGTTTTGGGTGCAATTGTGAATGGGATCGGCTCCTTGATTTGTCTCTCTTCTGTCTTGTTGTTGGTGTATAGGAATGCCACTGATTTCTGTGCATTGATTTTATAACCTTCTACTTGACTGAATTCCTGTATGAGTTCTAGCAGTTTTGGGGTGGAGTCTTTTGGGTTTTCCCACATAAAGTATCATATCATCTGCAAAGAGTGAGAGTTTGACTTCCTCTTTGCCGATTTGGATGCCTTTGATTCCTTTTTGTTGTCTGATTGCTGTGGCTAGGACTTCTACTACTATGTTGAATAGCAGTGGTGAGAGTGGACATCCCTGCCGCGTTCCTGACCTTAGGGGAAAAGCTCTCAGCTTTTCCCCATTGAGAATGATATTTGCTGTAGGTTTTTCATAGATGGCTTTTATGATATTGAGGTATGTACCCTCTATCCCTATACTCTGAAGAGTTTTGATCAAGAAAGGATGCTGTGCTTTGTCAAATGCTTTTTCTGCATCTATTGAGAGGATCATATGATTCTTTTTCTTTCTTTTGTTAAGGTATTGTATCACGTTGATTGATTTGCGGATGTTGAACCAGCCTTGAAGCCCAGGGATAAATCCCACTTGGTCATGGTGAATAATCCTTTTAATGTACTGTTGGATCCTATTGGCTAGTATTTTGGTGAGAATTTTTGCATCCATGTTCATCAAGGATGTTGGTCTGTAATTCTCCTTTTTGATGGGGTCTTTGTCTGGTTTTGGGATCAAGGTAACGGTGGCCTCATAAAATGAATTTGGAAGTTTTCCTTCCATTTCTATTTTTTGGAACAGTTTCAGGACAATAGGTATTAATTCTTCTTGAAATGTCTGATAGAATTCCCCTGGGAAGCCGTCTGGCCCTGGGCTTTTGTTTGTTGGGAGATTTTGGATGACTGCTTCAATTTCCTTAGTGGTTATAGGTCTGTTCAGGTTTTCTATTTCTTCCTGGTTCAATTTTGGTAGTGGATACATCTCTAGGAAAGCACCCATTTCTTCCAGGTTATCTAATTTGCTGGTATAGAGTTGCTCATAATATGTTCTTATAATTGTTTGTATTTCTTTGGTGTTGGTTGTGATCTCTCGTCTTTCATTCATGATTTTGTTGATTTGGGTCATTTCTCTTTTCTTTTTGATAAGTCTGGCCAGGGGTTTATCAATCGTGTTAATTCTTTCAAAGAACCAGCTCCTAGTTTCGGTGATCTGTTCTACTGTTCTTTTGGTTTCTAGTTCATTGATCTCTGCTCTGATCTTTATTATTTCTCTTCTCCTGCTGGGTTGAGGCTTTATTTGCTGTTCTTTCTCCAGCTCCTTTAGGTGTAGGGTTAGGTTGTGTATTTGAGACCTTTCTTGTTTCTTGAGAAAGGCTTGTATTGCTATATACTTTCCTCTCGGGACTGCCTTTGCTGTATCCCAAAGATTTTGGACAGTTGTGTTTTCATTTTCATTGGTTTCCATGAATTTTTTAAATTCTTTAATTTCCTGGTTGACCCATTCATTCTTTTGTAAGATGCTCTTTAGCCTCCATGTATTTGAGTTCTTTCCGATTTTCCTCTTGTGATTGAGTTCTAGTTTCAAAGCATTGTGGTCTGAAAATATGCAGGGAATTGTCCCAATCTTTTGGTACCGGTTGAGACCTGATTTGTGACCTAGGATGTGATCAATTCTGGAGAATGTTCCATGGGCACTAGAGAAGAATGTGTATTCCGTCGCTTTGGGATGGAATGTTCTGAATATGTCTGTGAAGTCCATTTGGTCCAGGATGTCATTTAAAGTCTTTATTTCCTTGTTGATCTTTTGCTTAGATGATCCGTCCATTTCAGTCAGGGGGGTGTTAAAGTCCCCCACTATTATTGTATTGTTGTCAATGTGTTTCTTTGCTTTTGTTATTAATTGCCTTATATAATTGGCTGCTCCCATGTTCGGGGCATAGATATTTACAATTGTTAGATCTTCTTGTTGGATAGACCCTTTAAGTAGGATATAGTGTCCTTCCTCATGTCTTATTACAGTCTTTGTTTTAAAATCTAGTTTGTCTGATATAAGGATTGCCACCCCAGCTTTCTTTTGGTGTCCATTAGCATGGTAAATGGTTTTCCACCCCCTCACTTTCAATCTGGGGGTGTCTTTGGGTCTAAAATGAGTCTCTTGCAGACAGCATATGGATGGGTCTTGTTTTTTAATCCAATCTGATAGCCTGTGTCTTTTGATTGGGGTATTGAGCCCATTTACATTCAGGGTAACTATTGAAAGGTATGAATTTAGTGCCATTGTTTGCCTGTAAGGTGACTGTTACTGTATGTTGTCTGTGTTCCTCTCTGATCTTTGCTGCTTTTAGGCTCTCTCTTTGCTTAGAGGACCCCTTTCAATATTTCTTGGAGGGCTGGTTTCGTGTTTGCAAATTCCTTTAGTTTTTGTTTGTTCTGGAAGCTTTTTATCTCTCCTTCTATTTTCAATGACAGCCTAGCTGGATATAGTGTTCTTGGCTGCATATTTTTCTCGTTTAGTGCTCTGAAGATATCATGCCAGTCCTTTCTGGCCTGCCAGGTCTCTGTGGATAGGTCTGTTGCCAGTCTAATGTTTCTACCATTGTAGGTTACATATCTCTTCTCCCGAGCTGCTTTCAGGATTTTCTCTTTGTCTCTGAGACTCGTAAGTTTTACTATTAGATGTCGGGGTGTTGACCTATGATTATTGATTTTGAGAGGGGTTCTCTGTGCCTCCTGGATTTTGATGCCTGTTTCCTTCCTCACATTAGGGAAGTTCTCTGCTATTATTTGCTCTAATATACCTTCTGCCCCTCTTTCTCTTTCTTCTTCTTCTGGGATCCCAATTATTCTCATGTTGTTTCATCTTATCGTATCACTTATCTCTCGAATTCTGCCCTCGTGATCCTGTAGTTGTTTCTCTCTCTTTTTCTCAGCCTCTTTATTTTCCATCGTTTCGTCTTCTATATCACTGATTCTCTCTTCTGCCTCATTTATCCTAGCAGTTAGTGCCCCCATTTTTGATTGCAGCTCATCAATAGCCTTTTTGATTTCGACTTGGTTAGATTTTAGTTCTTTTATTTCTCCAGAAAGCGTTTCTCTAATAACTTCCACGCTTTTTTCAAGCCCAGGTAGTATCTTTAAAGTCATGATTCTGAACTCTAGGTCCAACATCGTACTAATGTCCGTATTGAGTAGGTCCGTGGCTGACAGTACTACCTCTTGTTCTTTTGCTGAGGTGATTTTTTTCGTCTTGTCATTTTGTCCAGAGGAGAATAGATGAATGAGAGAACAAAATGCTAACAGGTTTACAACGTCCCCAGCAAATATACTGTATACAAATCAGAAAAGACCTGAAACTAGGGGAAAAGAAAGGGAAAGAAAGAAAAAGAAAGAAAAAAAAAGATAAAAACAAAAAGAGAACAATACAAAACAAGCAGAATATGCTCAAATATGATCAGGCTCGTGCATAGATCAGTGCCACACAGTAGATTTTGGGCGTATTTTGGTCTGTTAGAAAAAAGTGCCTCCTAAAATTTTAAAGGAAGAAAGACATATATGTACAAAATAAGGGTTGATACAATGAAGGGATGGAAGATGACTGTAAAGATGAAAATTATAAGAGATTTTATAAAAGGACTTGATAAGATAAGAAGTTGTTTGAAAAAAGAAAGAAGAAGATTTTAGAAAAAAAAAAAGGAAAAAGGGAGAGAATGTGATCAGGCAGGAGACTAGAACAGAGCCATACACTAGTGATTTAGGGTATATTTTGATCTGTTAGAAGAAACTGTATCTCAAAATTTTAAAGAGAGAACAACTTATATATATATGCCAAAAATAAGGGTAACTACTATGAAGGGATAAAATATGACTCTAAAAATGAAAAATAAAAAATGTTTTTTTTTTAAAAAGAGATTGATAAGATGTTAGTTGAAAAAGGGAAAAAGAAAAATAAAAAAAACGGTTAACAAAAATTAACTTTGATGAACTAATGAATCATGGTAAAAAAAAGCCATGATTTCTATGTGCAATATTCCCCTAGCGCTGGAGTTCTCCCGTTCTCCTTGATCGGTAAACTTGGTCTTGGCTTGCTGGCTGTTCGTGCTGATCTTCTGGGGGAGGGGCCTGTTGCTGTGGTTTCCAAATGTCTTTGCCGGAGGCTGAATTGCCCCGCCCTTGTCGGTCCGGGCTAAGCAAGCTGCTCGGGTTTGATCTCAGGAGCTTTTCTTCCCCGCAAGCTCTCGGTACAGCCTTGGAGGACTAGGGCAAAAATGGTGGCCTCCCAATCTCCACCCGGAGGAGCTGAGAACTCGGGGCCCCGCTCCTCAGTGCGCCCACAGAGAAAAGCAGTCACTCCCTTGTCCCCGGTCTCCGGCCGCACTCCGTGCTCACCCGGCCTGTGACTGAGCGTTGCTATCTCTGGCACCCGACCCCGTGTGGAGTCTCCAAACCCAGCAGATCCCTGCGGTGCGTTCCCGCGCCGCTCCTCCCCGGGAAGGAAGGGGAGTCTCCCCGGATCTGCCGCTTGTTGGGTCCCTGCTGGAGGAGCAGTGGCCCGACTGGGCCGCGGATCACAGTTTATGGCAACCCCGAGCTGAGAGCCCGCACCTCGGCTCCGTCTCTGCAGCTGGCTTCCCCACTCCGATACCTGGGAGCTCTGGCGCACTTAGGCACCCCCGGTCTTTCTGTGACCCTGAGGGTCCTGAGACCACACTGTCCCGGGAGGATTCCACCCCCTGCTTAGCCACTGCAGCGATGTCCCTCAGCGGAGCCGACTTGTAACAGTTCCGATTTTGTGCTCCGCGGCTCTAGCACTTGCCAGAAGCGGCCGGCGGAGGCCCCTCCCCCGCTGTCTATCCTCCCGAATATTGCCTCGGATTCACTTCTCCGCATGACCTACCTTCCAGAAAGTGGTCGCTTCTCTGTTCAGGGAGGTGTTGCTACTCTCCTCTTTGATCTCTTGTTGAGTTTGTAGGTGTTCAGAATGGTTTGATCCCTATTCAGCTGAATTCCTGAGACCAGACGAAATCTAGGTCTCCTACTCCTCTGCCATCTTGCTCCCGAAATAGTTGCTATTCTTAATATAAAGGAAAATTATTTTAAATGGTAGTATGTACTCATAAGTCACAAATGAAGAAATGTCAAGACCCATAGAAATATTCTAAATGCCATTCCTCACTAATAATTTAAGGTATATGAATTTAAGAAGGAAAATGTATTTATCTCTTCATTTTCTCAGAAAATTAAAAGTAGAGTTACTATACAACTCAGCAATTCCACTTCTTGTGAATATACCCCAAAGAATGGAAAGCAGGGGCTTGAACAGATCTATTTATACTCATGATTTTATTTTTTTATTTGAGAGGGAGAGAGGGAGGGAGAGAGAGAGAGAAAGAATGAGTCCAGGGTTAGGAGAGGGAGAGGCAGACTCCCTGCTGAGCAGGGAGCCTGATGCAGGGCTTGATTCCAGGACCCTGGGATCATGACCTGAACTAAAGGTAGATGCTTAACTGACTGAGCCACCCAGGAGCCCAAGAGACTCACTTTAGATTTAAGAACACACATAGGCTGAAAGTGAAGGGATGAGAAAAGATATTCCATGCATATGATAACCAAATGGAGCAGGAGTGGCTATATTTATTTCATTCAGAAACTGCCACGGCAGACAAAGAAGATCATTACATAATGATAAAATGGTCAATTCAACAGGAAGGTATAGTAATTATAAATATACATGCACCTAACATGGGAACACCTAAATATATAAAGCAAATATTGACAAATCTGAAGGGAGAAATAGATAGCAATACAATAAGAATAGGAGACCTCAACAATCCACTTATTTTTTTCATTCATTCATTCATTCGTTCATTTGTTCATTATCACTGGGATTTAAGGATAGTTCAACAAATACAAATCAATCAACATGATACACCACATTAACAGAACAAAGGATAAATAAAAAGGAGACATGGAATCTATATCTCAGTAGCTGCAGAAGGTGTTTGACCAAATTCAATGCCTTTTATGATAAAAAACTCAACAGATTAGGTATAGAAGGAACTTATCTCAACACAATAAAGGCCATATGTGCCAGTCCCACAGCTAACACCATACTTAATGACATAAAGCTGAAACTTTTCCTCTAAGGTAAGGATGCCCGCTCTCACCACTTCTATTTAACATAGTACTGGAAGTCCTAGACAGAGCAATTAGGCAAGAAAAAGAAATACAAGGCATCTGAATTAGAAGAGAAGGAGTAAAATGATCTCTGTAGATGAGATGATAGTAGATGTAGAAAATCCTAAGGATTCCACCAAAAACTCTTAGAACTAATAATCCATGTAGTAAAGTTGCAGGATACAAAATCAACATGCAAAAATCAGTTGCTTTTCTATATACTCATGATATATCCAAAGAGGAAATTTTTAAAAATCCCATTTACTATGGCATCAAAAAGAATAAAATTCTCAGGAATAAATTTAACCAAGGAGATGAAAGATCTGCATACTGAAAACTGTGACACTACTAAAAGAAATTAAAGCAGGCACAAATAAATGAAAAGACATCTCATGTTCATGGATTGGAAGAATTAATATTTTTAAAATGTTCATACTACTCAAAGTGATTGATTCAATGAAATCCATATCAAAATCTCAATGACATTTTTTACAGAAATAGAGAACACAATCCCAAAATTCTATATGGACTCCAAAGGACTCCAAATAGCCAAAGCAATTTTGAGCAAGAAGTGCAAAGCTGGAGGCATTATACTTCCTGACTTCAAAGTATATTACAAAGTACAGTATTCAGTATTCAGTACAGTATGGTACTGGCATAAAAACAGACATGTAGACTAATGGAACAAAATAAAGAGCCTAGAAAGAAACATATATACAGTTAACTGATCTTCGACAAGGTGTCAATAATATAGAATGGGGGAAAGATAGTATTTTCAATAAATGGTGTTGGGAAGACTGGATATCCACATATAAAAGAATGAAATTGGACCGTTATCACATACCTTACGTACAAATTGGAACTTTATCATATACCATACATAAAAATTAATACAAAATGGATTAAAGACTTAGAGGATAATATCTGAAACTCTAAGACTCCTAAAAGAAAACAGGTAAATCCTTTTTGACTTTGTTCTTAGCAATGATTTCTTGGATATGACACCAAAAACACAGGTAAAAAAAAATCTAAAAATAAACAATGGGACTGCTTCAAACTGAAAAGCTTCTACACACCAAAGAGAAAACAATTAACCAAATGAAAATGTGACCTATGGAATGGGCCAAAATAAACCACACACTGATAAAGGCTTAATATCCAAAATATATAAGGAACTGCTATAACTCAATAGGAAAAAAAATCCCACATAATCCAATTAAAACATAGGCCAAGGAACTGAACAGACATTTCTCCAAAGAAGACATACAAATGGTGAACAGTTTTGTGAACAAAATGCTCAACATCACTAATCATCAGGGAAATGCAAATCAAAGCCACAATATCACCTCATACCTGTTAAAATGCTATTATTAAAAAAGAGTAGGACAGACAAATGCTGGTGAGGATGTGGAGAAAAGGGAAAACAGCATGGAAGTTCTTCAAAAAATTAAAAATAGAACCACTGTATAATCCAGCAAATCCCACTTCTGGATATCTATCCAAAGGAATTGAAATCAGGATCGTGAAGAGATCTCTGCACTCGCATATTCACTGCAGCGCTGTTCACAGTAGCCAAGATTTGGAAGCAAACTTAATGTCCATTAGCGATGAGTGGATAAAGAAAACATGGAGTGTACACACAATGGAATATTAGTCAGCCACAAAAAGAAGGAAATCCTGCCATTTGCAATGATATGGATGAATGAGGAAGATATCATGCTAAGCGAAACAAACCATGCCTGCAAGGAAAAATGCTCCATGATACCACTTGTACGACGAATCTGGAATAGTCATACTCATAGAAGCAGAGAATAGAGTAGTGGTTGCCAGGGGCTGGGGGGAGGTGGACATGGGGAAATATTTGTCAAAGGGTACAAAGTTTCTGTTATATAAGATGAGTAAGTCCTAGAGATCTACAGTGTAGCATAGCCCCTATAATTAACAATAGTATATTATATACTTAAACATTTGCTAAGAGGATAGTTCTCATGTTAAGCATTATTTTCACAAAAAAATAATAAAATAACTAAAGAGGGTGGGAGTTAAAAAAAAGAAATAAGCCACAAATTGCAGCTACTAAATTGTGAAAGGTTAAAAAAGTTTGTGAGTTTGCTTTTTAATGTAGAAAATTGTGGAAATGAACACTGAGTAATGTATAGAATTGTTAAATCATTATGTTAGGCACCTGAAACTAACACTGTATGTTAATTATACTTCAATGAAAAAAGAAAATTGTGAAATCTTTTTCAGCTTTTTGTTTTGTTTTGTTTTCTATCTAGCTGAGTCCAAGGGTATGACTGACCTAAAAAATTAGAGAGAAATCAATTAATGAAGTTGTATTTATAGTTTTTAAGCACATGGGCTGTGAAGTCAGACTAGATGGGACCAAATATAGGTGTTTTTTTTTTTTAATTTTTATTTTTTATTTTTTTTAATTTTTTATTGTTATGTTAATCACCATATATTACATCATTAGTTTTTGGTGCAGTGTTCCATGATTCATTGTTTGTTCGTAACACCCAGTGCTCCATGCAGAACGTGCCCTCCTCAATACCCATCACCAGGCTAACCCATCCCCCTACGCCCCTCCCCTCTAGAACCCTCAGTTTGTTTTTCAGAGTCCATCATCTCTCATGGTTCGTCTCCCCCTCTGACATACTCCCCTTTTCTTCCTCTCCTGTTATCTTCTTCTTTTTCTTTTTTCTTAAAATATGTTGCGTTATTTGTTTCAGAAGTACAGATCTGTGATTCAACAGTCTTGCACAATTCACAGCGCTCACCGTAGCACATACCCTCCCCAATATCTATCACCCAGCCACTCCATCCCTCCCACCCCCAACCACTCCAGTAACACTCAGTTTCTTTCCTGAGATTAAGAATTCCTCATATAAGTGAGGTCATGTGATACATGTCTTTCTCTGATTGACTTATTTAACTCAGCATAACACCCTCCAGTTCCATCCACGTCGTTGCAAATGGCAAGATCTCATTCCTTTGGATGGCTGCATAATATTCCATTGTGTATATATACCACTTCTTCTTTATCCATTCATCTGTCGATGGGCATCTTGGCTCTTTCCACAGTTTGGCTATGGTGGACATTGCTGCTATAAACATTGGGGTGCACGTACCCCTTCGGGTCCCTACATTTGTATCTTTGTGGTAAATACCCAGTAGTGCAATTGCTGGATCGAACGGTAGCTCTAATTTCAACTGTTTGAGGAACCTCCATACTGTTTTCCAGAGTGGTTGCACCAGCTTGCATTCCCACCAACAGTGTAGGAGGGTTCCCCTTTCTCCACATCCCCGCCAACATCTGTCGTTCCCTGACTTGTTAATTTTAGCCATTCTGACGGGTGTGAGGTGGTATCTCATTGAGGTTTTGATTTGGATTTCCCTGATGCCAAGCGATGTTGAGCACTTTTTCATGTGCCTGTTGGCCATTTGGATGTCTTCTTTGGAGAAATGTCTGTTCATGTCTTCTGCCCATTTCTTGATTGGATTATTTGTTCTTTGGGTGTTGAGTTTGATAAGTTCTTTATAGATTTTGGATACTAGCCCTTTATCTGATATGTCATTTGCAAATATTTTCTCCCATTCTGTCGGTTGTCTTTTGGTTTTGTGGACTGTTTCTTTTGCTGTGCAGAAGCTTTTTATCTTGATGAAATCCCAATAGTTCATTTTTGCCCTGGCTTCCCGTGCCTTTGGCGATGTTTCTAGGAAGAAGTTGCTGCGGCTAAGGTCGAAAAGGTTGCTACCTGTGTTCTCCTTTAGGATTTGGATGGACTCCTGTCTCACGTTTAGGTCTTTCAACCATTTGGAGTCTATTTTTGTGTGTGGTTAAGGAAATGGTCCAGTTTCATTCTTCTGCATGTGGCTGTCCAATTTTCCCAACACCATTTGTTGAAGAGACTGTCTTTTTGCCATTGGACATTCTTTCCTGCTTTGTCAAAAATAAGTTGACCATAGAGTTGAGGGTCCATTTCTGGGCTCTCAATTCTGTTCCATTGATCTATGTGTCTGTTTTTGTGCCAGTACCATACTGTCTTGATGATGACAGCTTTGTAATAGAGCTGGAAGTCAGGAATTGCAAATATAGGTTTTGCCACTTAATGACTGTGTGACTTTTGGGAAGTTACTGAACCTCTCTGAGCCTCTGTTTCCTTACTCTTAATTTGTGGATAATATCAGTATTTACCCTATAAGTATTTGATTACAATGAAGGAGATAAGACTGATAAAAAGTTTTAGCACAAAGCCTGGCACATTTTAAGACTCAACACATATTGTCAAGTAGGATGGTAATAGCAGAAGTTATTATATGTTTATAATACACGATATATGATTAATCCCACTCACCTCTATTCTCTCTGATGTACCTTCATATATCCATGATACTGAATAAAAAATCTTCTGCCCATGTTATATTTCAAAAATCCAGTATTCAGTGCTGGCATGCGGTTTGCTTACCAGAATATCCATGTATAAAGGTGCATATGTGTAGGGTGCATGTAGCTATTTTACAATAGCTTGCATGTTTGTGTTAAGTGTCTAGCACCATCACTTATGAACGATGGACAGGTCATCTCCCGTTTGGGACTCTCCCAGGTCTCTGTTACCTTCTCAGGTTTTCTCTTTCGAAATTCATTCTGTTCCTCTCACACAGTCTGATTTGGTCTTTTGGTTCCAGTAACATAAAATACTTCTCAGCTTTTATTTTACTTAAAAATAAAATTTACTCCAAATCCATCTCCTGGAGACATTAGTTATAGATATTCTGGTGTGTGTTCTTCTAGAGTATTTCGTGTGTGTGTGTGTGTGTATGTGCGTGTGTGTGTGTGCACACGTGTAGTAATGTTTTAAGGGGAAATAACATCTTCTTTTTTCTCTTCTGTTGTTAATTGTATTTTTTCCTGACCCTGCTATGACATTACTACATTCCTTTTAAAAAGAGAGCAACATAAATATCCTTGAATATGATAAAGAATTGTACATTTCTGCTATAAAATGCAAAGCCACCATTAAAATTATTTATATGGCTATTTAAAAGTAGAGGAAAACTTTCTCAATGTCGCTTAGTGAAAGAAATCTACATAAAATTATGTAACCAGAACAAGCTGCTTCTTTTTGTTAAAAAGATATTTAACTAAAGATGTATTTATTATTATATATCATTACATAGATAAAGAACCAAACAGATATATAAGCAGACAGACAGAAGAGCAAGTCTGGCCAGCCATTTAAGAAGGGAAACCCTAACTGTTGTCATCATAGAAAACAAACAGGGAGAGTTTTACATAAGGAAGGGGCAAAATGTCAAATGACACTAAGATGTGAAATAAAATGAAGATAAAGATTAATCCAATGGTTCTGACAACAAGATGATAAGGTAAGTCTGACTTTTTTATTAACCTATTTACATTATTTACATAATCCTTACTCTGTTTAAAATCAGCCATCTTCTGAGAATCAGGGAACACTTTTTTTTTTCTCCTGAGTAAGAAGACTTTTCATGGTACAGAGCCAAAAATTCCTGAGAGATAGCTTCAAATAAGTACAACACGTTTATCAATGAACTCTACAATGGAGAAATCTGGCAGGCGCCAGGTACAAGTTCACATCTCCCGTGACGGGGTTCATGGATATAGGGCCTCCTGATATGATGCATGGAAAAGAACATGGCATCACCTCTGTGGGATTCCTGGTAAAAATGCAAAAATTATGACGAAACAGTAGAAAAACTTAACACAAAGGACCTTCTAGAATTAATTAGCTTGTACTCTTAAAAATGTGTAGGTCATGAAAGACAAGGAAAGATGAGGAATTTTTACACATTGGATGAGACTGAAGAGAAATGACATATAAATGCAATACATGATCCTAGTTTGCATATGGGGCCTCTAAATGATATTATTGTGGTTATTCATAAATCTTGAATAGGTACACATAATTGTTTTCTGATATAAAGAGAAAATAAAAGAAACCCCCAGCAACAAATACCCTAACTGCTTTTTCTCTTGAAATTTTGCCCATCTTTCTCTGAAGACAGTTCCTGCAGATCCCACTACTGCTACATGGGGTGACTTGGGTTTGCTGTCAACATGTAATTTGGGGAACGTGAGCTATTTTAAAAAGCTTTGATTATTATATAATCGAGTGAATTTGGATTTGGGGATGATGTATTTTTTCTTTATTTGTACGTTGGGGAGAGAAACTGCTTTTAAAAATGAAGCGAGTCCATAAGAAAAAAATATAACAATAATGTGACCATTATTAACAATGATAATAGCTACTCTTCACTTGCTTAATATACAGTAGGCACTATACCAAGTACTTTGCATAAGTTATCTTTTTAGCTCTCAAAATTCTATTGGTTTGTGTCCTCAGATTTATATATGAAGATTATAAACTCAGAGCAGTGAAGTGATTAAATGATTTGCTCAAAATCACAAAACTATTAAGGTGACAAAGCTGAAATTGACCCCTCCAGCTCTTTTTGACACATATGAATCAGGGAAGGTCATGGAACAGACACCACATTCCCTTCCTTGAGAATCAGCATCACTCGTTGAATGTCTCTCTGTGTTTCCTAATGTGTGCAAGCCATAAAAATCAAAGTTCTGATGGTAGCCCAAAGAATGGCCAAGCAAATGATAATCTTTTCTTTCTATTAAACTTGTCTGGCTGCATTCACCCTTCGTTTTTCCATCATCTCTCTGCTTGAGTAATTTATGGAGATATTTCAGACTATATTCCATTACCAGGAAAGATTCTAATGGCTCAGCTGGTGCTGGGTAGTAAGAAAAACAGTGAGAACAAAAGATAAAGATTATCTGCCCTGATGTTTCTAGCTGGCAAAACCACAACATAACATTTATGGGTCTCATGTTAAATTTTACCCTTATATAGAGGAGAGAGGAAGAGGTGATCTAGAAGTCAAGAACAGAGCCCCAAATAAGATGGCAGTTTCAGCAATTTGGGCAGAACTTCTGCCTCCTAATTCACGCCAAAGAATCTGTCAGCAGCCCCATACTGACAACCCTCAAGGATGCCACCAAACCAAGGAAAGCTAAGGCTCCTGAATGGCCCAATGGAATAGTGACGAATGGGGTAATGAAGCTTTAGAACGTCTTCCTGGTGTTTTGCTGAGTGAGTCAATGGAGACATGTTTTACCATCAAAATAATTTTGCAGCTGTAATATCGTTGTCTTCACAGGAGTGTTCTGTATTCCTAGAGTTTTCCTTGCACTTTTTGGACACCTTTCCAGTGCTGTATGTCAAGGGAGAAGGGGGGCTCAGACATCAGTCCCAAAAATGATTTATGCTTAAAAGTTTAATTTTCAATGCTCTGTTTCTCCAATATAAATCATACTGTTCCAGTGAGAGAACTAGTCATATACCCTTTTCAAATATGTTTTCCCAACTAATGATCCTACATGGCTTAAAATTATACTGACAGAAAAACAACTGCATGGCTTTTAAACTAATGATACAACCCATGGATAATTTCCTCTAAATAGCTCAGAGATGTGAATGAATGAATTATATATCATTGCAGGAAGCAATTTCCCTCAATGGATTCTACCTGATGGAATCTCAGTGCATCTCAGATTGGGTAATACCTTTCAATCGAAATAAGACTTTGAAACTGGCTCTGGAGCAAAACCTAAACCCTGAGGGGAGACAGCTGTGAACATATTTAGAACTTTCCACTTTCCGGGAGCTCTTGTGTTACAAATGTCTCTCTTCTGTGCATAGCAACCTATTTTGTGAAGGAATCTGATGACATAGGTGGCTTTCAACAATTCTTCCCTTTCATTCCCCTTAATGTGGGTTGGGTTTTTTTTTTTAAGATTTTATTTATTTATTTGAGAGAGAGAGAATGAGAGATAGAGAGCACGAGAGGGAAGAGGGTCAGAGGGAGAAGCAGACTCCCCGCTGAGCAGGGAGCCCGATGCAGGACTCGATCCCAGGACTCCAGGATCATGACCCGAGCCGAAGGCAGTCGCTTAACCAACTGAGCCACTCAGGCGCCCCGTGGGTTGGGTTTTTTAATGGGTTACCATCTTGCAATGTCATAACCATATCGCCCCAGAGGTTTCTTTCTTCCAGATCTATACTCTGTCTCAGATACAGGTGTTCACCAGGAACAAAGGCACCTTAACATAGTGTCCATAATAATGCTTAGGCATTTGCGTGACATGAATGCCTGGGAAAAGTGGCAGCTCCTGGGATTTCATAATAGATGTAAAGAGATGCCTCCCAGGCCCAGACAGATTTAAAAATAATGTAATATCTTTTGCTTTTTGCTTCTAGCTCCATCATGCCAATATTCTGGTGTGTGTGTATATGTGAGAGAGAGAGAGAGTGATAGAGATATTTTCTCCCAATCTGGGGCAGATCTTGATTGAGTAGGCAATCCTATTTATCTTTGTTTGCCAAAGTGTTCCTTTTGCTTGTCTTGTTTCCAGGTCTTTTTTAGGAGAGGAATAATTGAACAACCCATGAGTAACTTGAAACTTAAGTAATGCAAATGAGTTACACAAAATCAAGCACCTAATCCACATGGGCTCAGATTCTAGTATAAATTCTCTAATGCTCCTTTACATTGTAGCTGCAAATTTATTTTGACTTCATGCTGCTGTTATCATAATGGTTACATTGTCTCTTCAAAGAGCCCACAGCCACCTTATGGATAGAGAGGGTGCTTTAGGGTCACCACTGCCCCTTACACAGGGTTGAGTGTGCTACTAGTTGATGTTTGATGCACTGCAGCATGGCTTTGCTCGATACAGACTTATGACAGGTGGAAGGAGTTTTAGGTGATATAGTTGCTTTTAACTATCTGCTTCACAGGTTTTGGGGGCATTTGGAGGATTTAATAGACTTGGCTTATGGTATGGAAAACATGCATTTTATGATTATGCATTTTATGAGAAATCATAAAATCTGGGCTCTGGTCCCTCCTCTGACACTTACCTGGTTAAATGATCTTTAATGACTTCATCAACTGAATGGGGATAATGCCTGTTCAAAAGCGCCACTAGGCTTCTGTGGGGATGCAAGAGATGAGGAACGTCAACACTGTTTTGTGTCACACAAATGCCTAAGCATCATTATGGACACTGCGCCGTGGTGATCTCTGGGACTTTGGAATAACCATAGTGATAATTACATGGTACAGGAAAGAAGAGACACAGTGGTAGGAGTCAGTAAAAAGATTGATGGGCACCTGCTGTCTTATAAATTTATAAGGAGATTTAAAAAAGGGTTTGAAATAACCAGCATCCTTCTACAAACAATTGCTATAGTCCAGGCACTTTCACATGTTCTATTAATCATGATAATAATGATAAAAGCCACCATTTATTAAAAGCTTATTACATGCTAGGCCCCACAGCAAGAAATGTAATAGGTGTAATCATCACCGAATGGAGTTGATATTATTATTCCTATTTTACAAATGATGCAGTTAGGACTTAAAGACGTTCAGTAACTGTCCTAAGGCCATCCAGCTAATGAGGGACAGAAAGAGTGAAAGTCACGAAGGCATGGGTTCTGGGGTCAGCACCTGCCTCTGTTACAGCTTGGCTGCCTCCCTCGTCCGGTGGCTTTATGTTCTGTGCTGCCAGGGTCATGTCCATATGGAACTGCTTGGTTCTATGCAGCATGTGGCATCACGGGCCTCAGTTTAGAGGCCCTGCTGGTGCTGCAAATGGTGTGTCTGATCAGAACAGGGTTAGACCCTGCAGCTAGTCCTCTGGAAGCTGCATGCCTTCTTCCGCTGCTAACTCCTGGTAAGACTGTTAAGTGCAAGATCAGCAGCACATTTCATCCAATCCCAGGAGACTGTAAAAAACAGATGCTGAGGTGATTGGTCCGGAGGACCAAGATAAAAGAAGATGACACAGGCCGATCTTAGCAATCCAAATATGAGGATCTGAATTCTGGGCATCACTGTATTTGGAAAACAAGCACTGTCCAGTCACTAGAGGGTGGCTGGGCTAAACCTGAAGCCATGTGGAGAGGCTGCTGACCCAGCCCTGGGATTACTGTCTGCTGGCTGGAATGACCCGATCTGAGAGCCAGTGAGAGGCATGTAGTGACCCCTTTCCATGACTGGGACAAAGCTGGACCCCCAACAGTCCCTTACATGGGGAAGAACTTGGGCCACAGAAGCATTTGGCAGGCACCTCTATGACTGCATTGTATGCTCCAGGGCAATTCAGCTTTCTGCACCAGTGCTTAGGCCTAAAGAAATCAGTGGGAAGATAAATGAATGACCTGCTTCCAATGTGAGTGATGGGATGCCAGAACTTTCATGGTGACCCAAGGCCTGCCTAAAGACACGTGGTCCAGGCCTGAGGAAGAGCAATCTTGGATCTCCCTTCCCCCTGCAGTTAAAAACAAATAAATTAACTAACAAATCCAAGTTACACCCTGGTGTGTCATTCCACTGTATATTTGAAGGGAAGTTAAAGCCCTTGCTCTTTTATTCTGAGCTCAATATGCTTCATGGTTCTTGCATCCACTGCTCTGATTTCTTTGCAGCACAGATGCTACCCTTGACAGAAGATAGGCATGATCTTTATAAAGCATTGTTATTATTATTTTTTTTAGAGAGAGAAAGGGGTGTAGAGGAAGAGGGAGAGAAAGAATCTCAAGCAGGCTCCACGTCCAGCCTATGAGCTTGACTCGGGGCTTGATCTCACGACCCTGTGATCATGACCTGAGCAGGAATCAAGAGTCAGACAGCTGACTCAGCCACCCAGGAGCCCCTATAAAGTATTTCTAAACAAGGGGACCTTGTAGCTAATTAATCCTGTATATAGCAGGCAGCAACTCCCCACTTCTCATCCTACTCAGAGGGCAAAGCAACAACCCTCATTTTTCCTGGCTCCTGGTTGCCCGTGAATGAAAAAAATCAGCTTATTTTAGAATCATCCCTAAGCTTCCAACCCAAATGGAAGTTTAAGTGAGACCCACTGCCTCTATGAGTTATTGCCAAGTTACGTTCACTGATGGAAGATTGCAAGCTCTGTGCTGGGGGGATAAAGATAGCCGGTTTCTTGTCCCAGCTCTTCCACACACTGTTAGGCTGTGTTGTTTAACCCATCTGGATCTCCGTGTGCTCATCTGCACAGCGTGAGGGTTAGCTTTAATCCTCCTTTAATAGGCTGTGAGGCTATAAAGTATAAATTAGCACATGTGCATATCATTAAAACGTTTAGAATCATGAATGTGGATGTTAGTGAAGTTTAGCTACCATCTCTTTTTTTTGTTGTTGTTCCAGATGCCTAATAGGTATTTAATGCAAAAGTGATATTATTTCTACCATAAACTACTTGTCTTTCTGTATGCCATTTAAAGATAATGGACATCTTTGGAATTATGACTCAAATAATATGTATGTGTATCATTCCCTTTTTAGTTTACTAATTATTGTTATTATTGATATCATTCAAGTTGTAAAAAATGTGAGTTACTCCCTCCTTTGGGTATGATGGAATACTGCCCCATCCTCGCCCCTGTTCAGTTTCTGCTATCACGCAATGACCGGTAGCTTACCCTACCCCGTCCCTCACAACCGGTTGTAATAAGGACAACTGAGCCCTCCTATAATACATCCTTTGGTTCTTCAATGAGAGAGAGCACAGGCTCTAGTCTCAGCCAATATGTTCTTATATGAAGTGCTCTCAGGGAAAAAATAGCTCCAAAGTGCTCTTCAAACACAAGGTATTAGAATGACTGATGAACATAGCCCCTATCATTGTTATACTTCCACAGGAAGAAATGTGACACTTATATTGAAAAAGAAGCACAAGACAGCATCAAATCACCCTTTGTGTGAATTTCAGCCATTGTAAAAAGTGTTTGAAGCAGCCCAGGCCTGAGTGGGAGCATTTACCGGGATAACAGATTGCATTGTATCCTGGAAAGAAGAGCCAGGTGCTCCCAAGCTGGGTATGCTTTATTCCCATAATCTCCCTCATTTTTAGCCACATGCCTGGGAGACAGGTGTGTGTGTACTTTTGTTCCAAACTGTCTTCTTCTTAGGCACAGATTCCTTCATCGGTAAATTCTTACACTGTTGCCTAAGTTTCTCTGTGTGTCTCTTCACCCCAACTAGACTGTACACCTTTGAGGTCACTGACTATTTTTTTTGCTTTTCTCATTTCTCTCTTTAGCCCTTGAAGCTTCGTTTCCCTCTTTAGCCCTCTTTTGCCTGAAGGGTGCCAAAGTAGATGCTCATAAATGCCTATTGAATGAGTGAATGAATGAATGAATGAATGAACAGAGAGATCTTCTCTTATTTTTTCGGTTAAATTTTTAAAAATTTCGTGAAATATTGGATATATAACGACTAATATGATGAATAATTGTGAACCCCACCACCCTGACTCACACTATGAATGCCTTATGCCTCTCCCTGTTCATATTCCCTTTCCCCCTTCTTCAGGGAGGTTACCAAACTTGGTGTTCATCATTACCATCTTTACTTTTTTTTAAAAAAATATTTTATTTATTTATTTATTTGAGAGAGAGAGAGAGAACATGAGTGGGAGGGGGGAGAGGCAGAAGGAGAGGGAGAAACAGAATCCCCGCTGAGCAGGGAGCCGATTTGGGGCTCCATCCCAGGATCCTGGGATCATGACCTGAGCTGAGGCAGACCCTTAACTGACTGAATCACCCAGGCATCCCCTGTCTTTACTTTTTGTATCTTTACTACATATGTATGGATCCTAACAAAAACCACATTATTTTTTGCTCGTTTTAATAATTTACAAAATATCATCGTATTTATATCCCTCATAAACTTGCATTTATAATAAAAATATATTTGTGTATAAATGCATGATGATACACAATCATTCTTACTCAGGCATCTTCTCTGCTGAACAGTATTGCATTGTGTGACTATGTCATAATATATTTATCCATGTTGAATGAATCACAAACAGTCTTATCCATGTCTCCATGGTCACCCGTGGACAGGATTCTGCAGGGCACATCCCAAGCAACAAGATAGCTGGGTCACAGGGGATGCATAGTCTTAAATTTACTAGGATTGCTGAATAAGGATCTAAAGTGATTGTACCAGTTTATACTCCCATGGATCTGCATTTATAAAACTTGGGTTTTCCACCATTAATGCTTGCCTCTTTAGGTGGTGACTTCTGCAAGAGGATGCTCTTTATGCCAAGCTTGCATGAGGGCCTCTGAGATATGCTGGTGCCTCTCCAAGGCTAGCTAGGGCTCTGCCCATGGGCGTCTGAGTGGATTCCCTTTCCCTCGCTACTGCTCCATTGTGCTGCTTCAGTGTCTAAAGCATGGGAGTTCTTTCCTCCTCACCTTCAACTGTATACAGGCCAGGTATTGCACACACAGACTCCATCAAAATAGAAGGTTGTCTTTAACGGCAAAGAAAGAGTTCCCTTCATCTAAATGTCATCCGTGTTAACAGGACTGCCTGTGATCGCTTTCACATGCTCCTGGTCTCCCTGTGTCTGACATCTTCCATATCCCATGATATTGTGTTGTGGGATCACAGCACCACCGGGTGACAATATTGCTGCTAGAATTCTGTGGTTTTGGTCACGATAGGTTTCAGCTGAACGCCTCCTACCTACCATTTACTAAAAACCATATTGCTTCAGAATAGAGGGTGTTAAATCTGACTGTGTAGTATTCAGATCATATTTCAAAAAGGGAAACGTGTGTTAGGCGAGCATGTAAATAAGGACTTGCTGCCTGAAGTATCCCATCATGATTTGGAGTAGAGGTATTTTTTCCCTCTATTAGTTAATTTTCCCTTCAAATGTGATGAAGATTCGTGGGGGGCTTAAGCATTTTACAAAACACTTTTCTATGTTTATACTTGGCCTTTTTTTTCAATTAGGATTTGAAGTGGTTAGTATATTTTCTCTTTCATTTGTTCTCAATGTAAACTTTCTTCCTAAGAAAAAAATACATATAGAAAGTGCACCAATAATAAGCTTACAAACTGATGATATTTCGTGAAGTAAACACTTCCTTGTAACAGCAGTCAGATCAAGAAGCAGAACATGACAGTACCTCAGACCCCCTCATGCTCTCTTTCAGTTGTATCCCCCACTCCCGGGGTAATCACTATTTGTTTATTTCTTTCTCCACATACGTAAACTGCCACTTTTAAGACAATTTTTAAAAAAGACTTTATTTATTTATTTGACACACAGAGAGAGAGAGTGAGAGAGAGCATGAGCAGGGAGGAGAGGGAGAAACAGGCTCCCTGAGAGCAAGGAGTCTGACTCGGGGCTCAATCCCAGAACCCTGGGATCATGACCTGAGCCGAAGGCAGACGCTTAAACTGACTGAGCCACCCAGGCGCCCCAACTGCCATTTTGAAATATGTGTGCAGTAAAAAGCCAGAAAGATGAAATGACTCACTCAAGGTCACACAAAGAGTTTGTAAAGAACAAAGCCTGGAATTCCAGTCTCTTGGCCCTATCCAATGTCCGTTCTGTAATGATTTACTCCAACCGTTCTTTTATCTTTTCACTGAAATGTGGCAAGAAATGCAGTGACCCATTAGATGATGCACTTTCTTCCTTTTTAAAAAAAAGATTTATTTATTTATTTGAGAGAGAGAGAGAGTGCACACATGAGTGGGGAGAGGCGCAGAGGAAGAGACTCTTCAAGCAGACTCCCGGCTGGGCACAGAGCCCGATGCGGGGTTGGATGCAGGGCTCAGTCTCACGACTCATGAGATCATGCCCTGAGCTGAAACCAAGAGGTGGTTGCTTAACAGACTGAGCCACCCAGGCACCCCTGAATGATGCATATTCTTTGTGCACTTTGGAGTTTGTAGGTCTTCCACACAGGTTGGGTTCCCTCTTCCATCAGCATCTGTCTACTCCTCGAGCTATATGTGGACACGTGTGTCAGTTTCAGGACCTTATGAAGAGAGGGTAAGATTTGAAAAACAATGCATGAAGTATTAACTACCTAGCACTTTTCTGATGGAAATAACCAATTATGCAACATATTAGGCTCTGTGCCCTCTCTCTGAAGGAGAAAGTAAGGACAACAGTCAGGTTCACATCAGTGATGCAACCCAACACTTAAAAACTCGCTGGATATGCACTGGATCTGGTCACATTCAACACATACTAATTTGTTGCAATCCAGATCAAAAGCACTTTCCTTGACAACAGTCCCCGAACATTCTGATTAACTGAGCTTTCAGAGTAGTATGATGCAGTAGAAAGAACTTGAAACTTGGAGTCAGATAAATCATTCTTCTTCCCAGTTTTCCTGTGTATGAGCAGTGTGGCATTGGACAAGTCCCCTCCACTTGATAAGCCTTGTTCTGCATTTGTCAAATGGGGAGAATAAGGTTCCCATAGCATTTGTGATAATGTGTATGAATCATTTGGTAGAGTGTCTGGTACCCAGAGACCTCTCAACAGATGGTAACTGGCTCCTTACTAACCTTAGCCAGAGGTTAGCATTCTCCTTTTTGAGCATCTGTCTCCCTGATAACAATATTATTTGGTATTTGATAGATAATAACAATTCTTTAAGAGTAAATGGCAAGAACCCTTTCTCATATTCAAAAGAAGCCTCAGCTGAACTTTCACATAAAGAAGAAAGATATATGTGGCTATCTCTGGAAACATCCTTCTCTCCCCAACTCAGGTATTAGCAAATACCTGTGAGGGATTAGACTTTCTTAGCCCATGGGATTGAGAAGTTTAATTTTATCCTGATCTCAAGGGTCAGGGGGCTCCCAGCCTCCATCTGTATAACTTGGGTAAGAAGATAATTTTAATATAAGGTAAGAACTATGATAAAGGGAGAGCAGGGTGCTAGGGTAGCATAAAGGAGGGTGTCTAATATAATTTGGGTCATGGGAGACTGGAGAGGGGTAATGGGGGGGCTTTCCAGAAGAAATGATAATAATCTGAGGCCTGAGGTTAAGAGCTTCCTCTTTTATGATAATCCTTGAGTACATACACACACATAAGCATGCACACACACATAATGCACATACACACACACACACACACACAAACACACACACACACACACACCCTGAACAGGAAACCATGGCCTCAGCCACAGAGGCTCATCACTCCTGCCTCATTTCATAGTGACAAATTCTGCTTGACTTCTGCCAGGAAGAGCTTCAGCCCAATTCATCTTCTTTCCAACCCCTACATGATTATTTGAGACAAAATTATTATACATGTTAAATAATTTATTTTCTAGACGAATCTCAGACTTCACGCATTTTTGAAGTTGGTAATTTTAAGAAAGTAATTGGAATTAGGGAAATGTTCAGTTAGTAATTAATTTACTGAGAACATATAAAATAGATTTTAAAAGAGGGAACTAAGAAAAAAAAAGAAGTTACTAACAGTTTTATTGGATCAAATGAAAGTTTCAAGTTCTTTTGGAGAACAACAAAGAGACCCTAATAGAAATGGGTTTTCTGGGCTTGCATGTTCATTTTAATAAACAGGAGCTGATAAGGAATTTGTGGGAAAAGTCTTCTCTGGTTGGATTCTCACTAACACCCCTTATGCAGCCGTAAGTTGGGCTTGGACTGCATTTAGCAATAAACAGGTGACTTGTGTTCATGTCAAAGTTTGAGAAGCACTGAGCCAACCAGCTTTTGTCCCAGGGTGACTTGGCTCACGCCATTTGCATTAGCTGCAGATGGCATTCACCCACATTGCCTGGGAATACCTACATGCTACATAACAAAAAGGAAATAGAGAAGACTGTTATGCCCCTACCCCCACCATGAAGCCTACTTTGGTCAACCATGTCCCTTTCCTGAAGCACATATTTGCGAACCATTTGGGTGGCACCGAACAGGGGTATAATCATGCCCATAACCTGCCATTTCCCCTCTCCCACAGAAGACGTGTCAAGTGCAATGGCTAGTTTTGTGAACACTAAAGCCAGATTGCCAGGGTTCATATCCCAGCAACTCCACTCACTGGCCAGTGACCTTGAGGAAGTTACTTAACCTCTCTGAGTCTCAGTTTCCTCATATGCAAAATAGTAATGAATAACAGCACCTCTCTCGGACTGCTGTGAGAATCTATTAATACATGTAGGGTATTTACAACAGTGCAGTCGGGTTCTTACATAGTGGCACTCCAGAAATGGCACTTTGGCATTGTTGAGGGCAGAAAGTCTATTATTCCCCCTAAAATCTCACCCAGTACGTGATAAAGTACCTGACACGCAAAAAGTGCTCAGTTAACAAAATGAATGATTGTGACAACAACGACTCACCTCACAAGCTACAGAATTTTAGTTCTTTTTTAAAAAATATTTTATTTATTTATTTGAGAGAGAGAGTGCGTAGGGGCTCGATCCCACGACCCTGAAATCATGACCTGAGCCCAAACCAAGAGTCGGATGCTTAACTGACTGAGCCACACAGGTGCCCCCAGAATTTTAGTCCTTATTTTATTTCCACTAATGACCAGTAAGACTATGGGACCCACCCAGGCTCCATCCCATTTGGGAATTGTTAGTGGGTGTTTGTCTTGGAGAAACTTGCAGTTATTTACATGGCAGATACTACCTTCTGGAGAAAGAAAACAAAGACAACAGAAACAAAAAAGCCAGGGTCTATTTAGTTCCTGCACTTGTAAGCCAACATTTTAAATCTTTTATTTGTGGACACATCAGTCCAGCAGTACTTGAACAAAGCCATTCAATCCTCTGGTTCTTTAAATAACTACCGTGTTATTGCCTTCCTGTCCCCTGATCAACCCTCAAGTCCTCTGAAATACCCACAAATGGAATGAAGTGTGCATTTTAAGTTATCTTTTTATCCATGGGGTTTACAACTGCAGCCAGTACCTTAATCCTGACTTGGAGAATTATATCTGAAGGAGAGGATGCAATTTCACTCCCTTCCCCTCTGGGGAAGACTATTTTTCCATTCACTGAACTGAGGACCAAGAAGATCGGGAATCAGTCACTCCAGGACCTTTAGGGATAGATTGGTCTGTAATGATTTTTCTTACAGATCACACAAAGCTCAGAGACACTTCTACTTCCTGTCCTGGAATTGAGACAGAGTGGTCGTGGAAAGAGGTAAAAAGTGCTGATACTTTGCTTGAAAATTGTGAGTATCCATACGGATAAAGTTATATTACACTTACTCTTTATCATTACTACTGGTCAGTAGGGGTGGATAGTGTTTATTTTATGTCATTTGCTTAGAATGGTGTCTGGCACAAAATAAGAACTTTGTAAGTATTGGCTCGTTTCCCTCTAAATTATACAATTACCTGGTCCTTCATTCTTTTTAAACATTCCATGTTTATAATAACTTTTATTTTATTTTTTCATTTTCTTCTCAAAACTATTTATGAAGAAGAAAAAAGATATTTCCTCCATGCATTTAAAGAGAAAACGGAGACCCAGATAGGTGGTTGGAGGATGCTGAACAGAAAGCAGAAATTGTTTTCTATCTCTGGGGCCAGAACTTTCCACAAAGAAATTCTCTTCCAAGGGCTGGAAGGGTCAAGAGCTGTGTGGGTTCAGTTATTAATTTTCCTACTTTCCTGAGAATGGTGTTTTCTTTAACTGATAATACTCATGTCCCTAGCACACCAGAAATAAATCATTTGGAGGTACAAAGCCTCCTTCTCAAAAGTGCTAATGCTAATCCTATGCTAAAAATAATAATAAAATAATATTATAATCAATGCTTTACAACCACAAATCTAAACATGGAAAGTGAGTTTGCTGTCGAGTCAGTGTCCCAGGTGATGCTCTACCTACGTACCTCCAGCACATGAGGATGCCCGTGAGTGGGCACATTAGTGATGGAAGTGGTGGCAGACGCCCTCCATGGGTAGAGCTGCTTCGACAACATTTTCTTGTGTTTTGTATACAAACTTTTATGTCAGTTATTCCTAAAATAATCCAGAAATCTTCAAAGGTGTCATCTAGTTTTACAAACCCCCTTTTCTTGTGGACACGATGGGAGAAGTTTGGATGTCACACATTTAAGGGACACAAATCCTGGTGGGCTTGGGTGACGTTTCTTTCATGACTTACTAGGGCTATTACTACTAGTCTCATTCCCAACAACTGTGATTTCAGTGGTTTGTGGGGATGTAGCACTGTCTTCTTTAAAAGTGCCTTTTTGTGACCACTGACCTGCATTTGGTTTGCACAACAGCATTATGCGTTAGGTGTCTCTCCTCCTGTAGCTATGGGCACCGAGGCCATTGGTATGAAGTGATTTGGCTGCAGAGTGGCTAAGTAAGAGAGCAGGGACTCCTAGGCTGCTCTTTCCCCCACTGGAGCATGAGGACCAAATGGCCAGGACGGTGGAACGATGTGGCACCAGGCTGGTGTCAAGAGGAGCATGCCATTGCAAGTGGGAGATGCACATCTTGACTTTAGATGGACTCCTTTCTGCTGTGGGATCTTAATCAAGTCACTTCACTCCCTGGACTTTCGGTTAGTTCCCTAAAAAATGAGGAGGTTTGATACACCCCCTTTCCTCCTTTCTTATCACTCTGAGGCTCAGAAAAAACACAGTGAAAGTGTCAGGGGCATGTATTTTTTCTTTCTCTAGCTAGTGCACAGCAAGGATTTGGAAAAGTGGAGGAAGAATGGAAAAAAGCCAGAGTTCCAGGTGAAACTACCCCTAACGATACCATCTAACATATCTCCAAATCCCCCTGAGGAATTTCTTAGGAATCCAGATGCATCTGTGTTGTAGAGAAGCATGGCTGCCAATCAGCAGGTCATATATTTGGAGTCCACAAGACACACAATTATAGACCTTGTAGGGAATCTGGTCTAAAGTCTAGATGAGGAACCTGAGGCTCAGAGGCCAAGAGAGTTTGCTGGGGTCACACAGTGACACAGAATTGGTGACCCTATCCACTGCCCTTCTAGGACATATTACACCAGTGAAGTTCAGTCTTGGTCCACTTCAGGAGATTAGAATTAGGGCTCTCTTACTTGGCCCTATATCCTGTCTCTAACACAGGACCTACATAGGTGGGTGCTCAGGAAATAGAAGTTGAATAGTTGAATAAATGAATGAACTGATGAGAAAAAAATTGAATAGAAGTATGCACAATTTAGGTCATTCTTCTCATTACAGGCTACTCTTCATTCCCTGTTCCCACCTCATCATATAGATTTTGATGGTGAAGTGATCTAGGCAAAAGAATGTAGCTAGGTGTATACGAGCCTATTTCTGTCATTAAAAACAAACTCACAAGGTCAGGGGAAAAGCCCTCATTCTCATAATATAAAGACAACCAACTTCCAGGGCAGTGGACTGGGCCAAGACAGGTCTTGGAGAAGCCTGTTCACGTGGGCAGACACCAAGCCCAACTTTAATATATGATTTGGTTAGGAGTCAGGGCTGGCCTCTGCAAAGTTGTGAAATTGGAAATCTGGTCTTTGGTTACTGTTCTTCCAATCAGTAGCCTAATAGTGCCAACTGGTCTCTCTCTCTATTTCCATCATGGTGCCTGGAAGTGCCAGGTCCCAATTTATAATTCAGCATACCTTCCATCAAAGCACAGTCCTGCTGTTTTATTCTCAGCTGTTGGAGAAGATGAAAGACCTGATATGTTCCCACTGAGTCATTTATAGCTGATCAAAGTTTCCTATTTCACCTCTCTGAGGAGTATTTGCCTTTAACATTTAGGGAATTCAGGCTCCTTTCTGACACAGATATCTCAGAGAACTATTTTAGTGATGAGGATGGGAGAGGATTCACAATGCATAAGCATTTCTTACCTTTTATGGCAAAGGGCCTTGTATATATACACGTACACACATACGCACATAACACACACACCCACACACAAACATGCATCTACAAATATAGGCAGAGGAATATTTCAGAGGAAACAGAAACCCCAGCCACATAGCCTAACAAATCCTGCCTCATGTCCTACTGGTCATTTCTGCCTCATTTGTGCCAAAAGATTAGGTCTTTCAGCCCCATGCCTATAAATAAAATAATTTCTTTCCTTGACAGATCGCAGACTTTAAACACTTTTAAGCTGATAATACATAATAAAATAATTGTTTAACAAGGAATATATTTGTCACTACGAATAATTGTTATATTTAGACCATATAAAATGACTTTTTAAAGAGGGGAAATAAGGGCGCCTGGGTGGCTCAGTTGGTTACGCGACTGCCTTCGGCTCAGGTCATGATCCTGGAGTCTCGGGATCGAGTCCCGCATCGGGCTCCCTGCTCAGCAGGGAGTCTGCTTCTCCCTCGGACCCTCTTCCCTCTTGTGCTCTCTGTCTCTCATTCTCTCTCTCTCAAATAAATAAATAAAATCTTTAAAAAAAAAAGAATTTTTAAAGAGGGGAAATAAAAAGGTGTTGTTAAGAATTTTACTGGATCAAATGGAAGTTTTGAGTTTTATTGCAATAAAAGGCCCTAATTGGAATGGGTTTTACGGGCCTCTATGTCCATTTTAAATAGGGGCAGGAAATAGATTTGAGGGAAATACAGTCTGGCTGGATTCTCCCTAACTGCCCTTATGCAGCACTAGGTTGGGGCTGGGCTAATATGAAGTCAGTGCCTGCCTACCTCCTCCTCCCCACTCTTCTCAGCTTGTGAGATGTGCTGTGATGGTTTGCATATCCTGGTCACCATGTCAACTCTATTCAAAGCCACCCATGTCCCCTGCCTGGCTAGTCTGACAACTTCTAGCCAATTCCCACATCTACTTTTGCACCCTAGCTCATTCTCCACATTGTGGTTATATCAGAGGAAGAGCTCTTCTTCTTCTTTAATTGAAGTGTAATTGACATACAGGGTTACATTAGTTTCAGGTGTACAACATAGTGATTCAGCAAGTGCACACATTATGCTAGGCTCACCACAAGTGTAGCTACCATCTGTCACCATACAACACTATTACAATACCATTGACTATATTTCCTGTGCTGTACATTTCATACCTGTGACTTACTTATTCCACAATTGAAGGCCTGTATCTCCTACCTCCCTCACCCCTTTTTGCCTATCCCCCCAACTCCCTCCCTTCTTGAAACCACAAGTTTGTTCTCTGTATTTATGAGTCTGTTTTGGCTTTTTGTTTGTTTGCTTGTTGATTCATGTGCTTTGTTTTTTAGATTCCAAATATAAGTGAAATCATATGGTATTTGTCTTTCAGAGGAAGAGCCCTTCTAATGCCCTTCACTGACTGCCTATGGCTCTTAGGATAAAATTCCTGTCATTAATGTGGCAGTGAGTTGGACGTGGCCAATGATTAATTTTTCTACCTCCCCAAGAACAATTTGTCTTCCTTGGCTAATGGCCATGCCCACAGTACATGCCATTTTGAACTACCATTCTTCCTCTCAAAATGCCAATGGAAAAGTATAATACACTTAGAGCAACAGGGCTAAATATCCAAGGTCAGTGTATGTCAAGTGAGTATTCCCAGGTGAATATTAATTCCATCACATAGTACTTACAACACAGGAAGGTGCCCACCTGGAGTCAGGTTAGTGATGAAAGTGAAGGCAGATGCCCTTCATGGATGACAAGCTGTTCCTCTAAAAGTACTGGTTTTGTATTTCATACATAAATGATCTAATTGTTTCTGGAATACTCCTGGATCTCTTACAGCTGTCACTTGTTTCGGCAAAAAACACGTTACTATGAATAAAATGAGGCAATCTCAAATCAAGCAAGACTGTTATATAGATGCCATCTAATAAACAGAAAATTTTAGTTGCCCCTTGTTGCAATCAGCTTTCACGATTTATTATTATTATTACTACTATTGTCTGATAGTGATTTTTAAAATGTGAGCACAGTACTTTGTAGTTTAAAAGAGGCTTTGCGTACACTATTAACTGTATTCTAGGTTCATGCAACCATACTGTATATAGGTTAGTTTGGGAGTCAACAAATTTTTTTCTGTGAAAGAACAAACTGTAAACATTTTGGCTTTTTGGGCCATATGGTCACTATGTTAGTTATTACTCAACTTTGCCTTTGTAGTATGAAACCAGCCATAAACAATAGGTAAATGAGTGGGTATGCTAATAAAACTTTATTTACAAAAACAGATGTGCTCTAGATTGGCTTATGGGTTGTATAAACTACCGAACTCTGAGTTAGAGCATGTGGGATTTATCATCCTTCCTTTTGCAGCTGTGGAGTCTGAGGCTAAAGGGTTAAACAATTTTCCAAAGGCCATACAGTGAATTAGTGAAAGAACAGGGGCTTGGCTCTGTGCCAGCTAACTCCTAGTCTGGTCTTCCCTCTACTGAACTGTGATGACCAACTGACACATAGAGTGTAACCTTGGGACATAGTGCTGTGTGCCAGAGAGGGTACATCACTATAAATCTGCAGATCTGGGCCCTGGCCCTAAGTTGGCTTCTAGTTAGATGTGTGACCTTAATCAAATAATTTTAACACCCTTAGCTTTAGTCGATTGATCTAAGGAATGAGGAGACTGGTTGAGGAATCTTTTCTCTGGCTTTAAAATGCTGTGTTCTTAAGATCAGGGATGGGGAAGGAACATTTCATTGTGAAATATTCAAATTGATAGTTATTACAAAATTTGTAGCACATATTTACACAGAGATCACTATTCACCAGCCAACAAATATTTACTCAGTCTATTCTATGTTGTGAAAAGATGGAAGGAACATATGACAGTCTTCAAATAGTTTATAACCGTGAAGAAAAGCAATTTCTAACACTTACAGAAAATGAATAAACTGTCAGTGTGTAAGAAACTTCTTGGTAGAGTTGATAAGTTCCTCTGGATTTCTGAGGACAGACATCAGTGAGAGCAGGAGCTGTTGGAGAAACTCATGTGGAAATGTTGGAAGACACTCTGGATTTGGAGGATGGGGAGTGGAGGGTGGTGAAGAGAAGGCTGACAGGGGCAGGTGTGGAGACCCGTGTACAGAAGGTGCTCAAGTGTGTCGTAGTGGGTTTGATTAGGCTAGATGGTGTGCATTGGGGAAACACGGAAAGTACGGATCTCGAATCACTTTGTTGTCAGTTGGCATAGATCACCATTTGAAAAACATACAGCACAAAAATCTTCAACTTCGATATTTGTTACAGACAGGGCTTTGCTCCCATTAGTGCATATCCAGGAGCTTTGTCTGAATTCCATCCTATTTTCAGCCTCATAATGAGGCACCTCTCATAGGGCAGCTGAACATTCATGATTATTCCCTTAGGTCTCTTATCTCAAATTCCCCAGAGGAAAACTGGACAGTCCTGCCCCCTGTTTGATGGTGTGATGAGGAAAGGGCTTCATTCATTTCATCCCTGGAGAGCCTGACTAAGTTAGGAAAGTGGTGGTTTCCTTCAATCTCATAGCTCATTTTCTGAAACAAAAAGGCAGTTTAGAAGGGGGCACTTTGGTAATTAAAGTCAATTCTCTTCAGTCACCAAAGGTACTTGGCTTGCAGGATGCGTTTGGCTGGTTTATTAACCTATGTGTCCCACATTGGTTCTTCAATCTGGATGTCCTCTGATTTTCCCCACCAGGCTTCTGAGATGACCCATGGGAGTCAGCTAGAAACATAATTGGAGCATTACACTGTGGGAAGTGTTATAACTATTCCCAACAGGGAAAAGTTTCGGAAACCTTTGTGAGGAAAAGCCTGGGGCAAATCTGCCATGTCTATTTAATCAACATATTATATAAGAGCTAAAAGGATGCAAAGTTATCCCACGCTCTCTAAAGTTGACACTAATGCTCATCAGACACTTTCTAAAGACCAGTTATTATTCTAGATTGATTTTTCATACATTATCCCATCCATCTGAGTAATATTCTTATATTTCTATCCTCACCGTATAGATGAGGAAGGAGGTTGGCTCTCACTGAGGCTTAACTTGCTCAAGTTTGCACACAGGTGATCAGCCACATAGCAGGAGTTTGAAAGAGGGCCGTTTGATTCCTGGAATTTCAGGATTCATCACTAAAGTAATTCAAAAGTGTGCTGGAAACCATCATGTTCTGACAAATATAGGTTAATGAATTGAACCCTGAGATAAGTAGAGAGGCAGAGAAATATAGCCTCAAGGTCATGGATGTATGCCTGTTGCCATGGAGATAACGCTAAGAGTGAGGGATGTATTGGAGGAGAGAGATGGGATGTGTCACAGCGTTATCACTCCCAGGCTCAGGAAACAAAGGCTTGATGGATTGGGTCCCGGCACACTCAGTCCCCTCTCCCTCTACCTCATAACTATCATTTGGGCAATTGGAGGCAGCATGAAAAAGTCAGAGCCCGAGGGAAGCCACCTACAATGCCACAGTCTCATCTAGCATCTGCATCTCCCCAGAGACATTTTTTGAGATCTATCTGGGTCTCTACAGAGATGCAGAGAAGCAGAGATGCAGAGAGGCATGGTTGCCAGTTGGCAGGTCACATATGGTTGGGGTCCTGAAGCTGGGAGACTTCTACCAGGGCCTGAAATGCCCTTCCTACCACAAAGGCTCTGCGTGTGCTGAGACGGATTGGGAATGAGGTGCCATTAGAAGAAACAAGACAAGTCGAACCTAACAGAATATGCTCAAAATTAAATACCTTTTAATGTACTAGACTTATTATTTCCATACAGAGTCAAATGTTAGATAATTAAAGCAGTGTGTTTAGGGACAAGTTATTGATCTCTGTAATCCTCATTTGCCTCAAACAGAAAATGAGAATCCAAGATCTACCTCATTTATTTTTTTTTTCTGGTGAGGGTCAGATGAGAAAATGCTTACCATGGGCCCCCTTGGCATGTACTTTATTGGTAGCTGTTGCTAGGAACCAGTAAAGTGTGGTTACAGTGCTTATGACTCATACTAGCCATGTGACTTTAGCTAAGTTACTCTGTGCCTCAGTTTTTACAACTGTAAAATGTGGTTAAAACGTGCAGTGTGGTGAGCACTCCATCAACTCAGTTATCATCATCAGTTATTATAATCACTGTCATCACATCAAAAATACATTTCCCCTATCAATGAGGTTCAACCCCAAGACTCAAGTCTTTGCAATAACAACATTTTTGTTTGTTTGTTTAAGTTTTAAAGGAAAAGATAAGACTATTCCTGGATAGGAAAGAGTGCCTTTTCCAAATAAAAGTCACAGTATCCTCCTAAGCCATTGCAATGCTGCTCCTGACTCCCTGGGAATGCCTCTTTCTCTGCTGCCCTATTTTGGTGATGCCGACTGAAGCAATCACATAAAACCGGCAGGGTGAAAGGGCGGCGGGGCCATCCGGTTATGAGTATCTCGTATATTTGTTGTATTTGAAAAAAAAATACGTAAAAGTTCCTAAATTATTAACTTCTCCCAAAGTGATATTTGATGGCAAAAGTAATATCTGTGTGAAGTGTTAAGTGAATTTTATGAAAAAAGGCTGAATAACTTGACAGTGTTAAAATTATGCTGTCAACGATTCCATTTCCTCAGAGCTGCATCTATCCTGGCTTCAGCTGCACAGACTGTCATCAAGATGGTGAGGTTTATTTTAATTGCAACGTGGTGGTCAGTTTTATAGGAACTATTGCTGCAGCACCCACTTTTCAAAAGGGTGCAAAAATCCATGGCATCACTTATACAGGCAATTACGTGCATGATTAGGAAGAATGATTGGCAACAATGTGATCAGAGAACAGACTCCCTGGGGTGCTGTTTAGATGCTTAAAAAGACATAATAACCAGTGATTCATTTATTGGTGAGAAGACAGAATGCACCATCTTTGCAGGCACTGGGAGTTAGACCGCTTTTTTGCAATTTTCTGCATTCCGCATTCTCATGCATTCATAAAGAGCACGCATTATTCACTCTTTAAAGCTATTTCAAGGTCTGTGTGTGGCTTTCCCATATAACCTCAGAGATTTCACACATAATTCATTAGAGACAGATACTGATCTAGTGCTTGGGATCAGGAGATAGGGTCAGTCCTGACTCTCCTCCTTCAATCTGCTCCTTGTGTGCTGTAAGGCAGTGTGGTTGATCTGCATTTACCCCGGTTCCCCAAATGTATCATGTATTGAATGATTTCAAGGGTACTTGTTTTATGTTAGGTCCTGGGGACCATGCTCAGGAAACATAAGATATGCTTCAGGGTACCTTACAAGAGTATTGCAGAATTAAGGGTTATATTTATGAAAATGTAGAGGACAAAATAAAATTCTGTGCTATCAGATGTGAATGGAATATAATTAGATGCTCTGGTGAGTGGCCAGCAGAGCGAGCAATCTAAGAGGGCAGAGCTCAGCACCAGCTCTGTGAGGCCGAATCCCAGCTCCACCACTAACTAGCTGGGTGGCGCTGGCAGCCTATGGGAGATGTTACTAAGGACAACGAAGCTGGTCTGGTGTTCTGGGAAGGCCTCCACAAGGCAGTGACGTTTCAGCAGAAACTTCAAGATTAGGTATGCATTTTGCTTTTACAAATGAGGCTGTATTTATTTCTCGTGTTGCAAGTGTATCTGTGGGCTGTTTCTTTATATTTACTCTCATAATTTTTAGCTAGTACCACTGACTCCTTCTTATGAGCAATAGTGAAATCAATATACTTTATCTCAAATCACCTCTTTCCTGTCCACTTTCTGATTATAGTGGATCATAAGATTTTTCTCAATGCCTATCTTTAAACACTTAAGTTTTTCTTTTTTTTATCATTAACATATAATGTATTATTTGTTTCAGAGGGACAGGTCTGTGATTCATCAGTCTTACACAATTCACAGTGCTCACCATAGCACATACCCTCCCCAATGTCTGTCACCCAGCCACCCCATCCCTCCCACCCCCCACCACTCCAGCAACCCTCAGTTTGTTTTCTGAGATTAAGAGTCTCTTATGGTTTGTCTTCCTCTCTGGTTTTGTTTTGTTTCATTTTTGCCTCTCTTCCCCTATGATCCTCTGCCTTGTTTCTTAAATTCCACATATCAGTGAGATCATATGATAATTGTCTTTTTCTGATTGACTTATTTCGCTTGAGATAATACCCTGTACTTCCATTTACATCATTGCGAATGGCAAGATTTCATTTTTTTGATGGCTGCATAATATTCAACCATATATATATATATATATATCACACCTTCTTTATCCATTCATCTGTTGATGGACATCTTGGCTCTTTCCATAGTTTGGCTATTGTGGACATTGCTGCTATAAACATTGGGATGCACGTGCCCCTTCTTTTCACTACATCTGTATCTTTGGGGTAAATACCTGGTAGTACAATTGCTGGGTCATAGGGTGTCTCTATTTTCAACTTTTTGAGGAACCTCCATACTGTTTTCCAGAGTGGCTGCACCAGTTTGCATTCCCACCAACCGTGTAGGAGGGTTCCCCTTTCTCCACATCCCCGCCAACATCTGTCGTTTCCTGACTTGTTCATTTTAGCCATTCTGACTGGTGTGAGGTGATATCTCATTGAGGTTTTGATTTGGATTTCCCTGATGCGGAGTGATCTTGAGCACAATTTCATGTGTCTGTTGGCTGTTTGGATGTCTTCTTTGGAGAAATGTCTGTTCATGTCTTCTGCCCATTTCTTGATTGGATTATTTGTTCTTTGGGTGTTGAGTTTGATAAGTTCTTTATAGATTTTGGATACTAGCCCTTTATCTGATATGTCATTTGCAAATATTTTCTTCCATTCTGTCGGTTGTCTTTTGGTTTTGTTGACTGTTTCTTTTGCTGTGCAAAAGCTTTTTATCTTGATGAACTCCCAATAGTTCATTTTTGCCCTGGCTTCCCTTGCCTTTGGTGATGTTTCTAGGAAGAAGTTGCTGCGGGTGAGGTCGAAGAGGTCACTACCTGTGTTCTCCTCAAGGCTTTTGATGGACTCCTGTCTCACGTTTAGGTCTTTCAACCATTTGGAGTCTATTTTTGTGTGTGGTGTAAGGAAATGGTCCAGTTTCATTCTTCTGCATGTGGCTGTCCAATTTTCCCAACACCATTCGTTGAAGAGACTGTCTTTTTTCCATAGGGCATTCTTTCCTGCTTTGTTGAAGATTAGTTGACCATAGAGTTGAGGGTCCATTTCTGGGCTCTCTATTCTGTTCCATTGATCTGTGGGTCTGTTTTTGTGCCAGTACCATACTGCCTTGATGATTACAGCTTTGTAATAGAGCTTGAAGTCCAGAATTGTGATGCCACCAGCATTCAAGTATTTCTATATGGTCGAGGAACAATAACCATCTACAGGTCTCTGAGTTTCTGCAGGTCTTGCATCAGCATTTGTTTGGGACAGTCTTTTCAACGATGTTTATATGGCAAATAACCTTGGGCTATATAGTGTCCCCCTCCAGGCGGAGGGAAGATTTGTTTGCTGCTTAAGATAATAAAGATAATGTCTCCCTCTGGGGCAAATATTGGGCAGATTTGCTAATAGACCCCTTATAAACATTGAAGTTTCCTAAATGCTGGGTTTCTCAGCTATGATGCAGAACCACTGCATGCACAGGATCGCTCCGGGCTATTCTGCATTGTCCCTGTAGGACTTGGGGCACAAGAGGAACTGATGTGAGCTTGAAGATCATGCTGCTTTGCCTCAGACCCAGGGGGCTTTTCTGTAAGGATCCATGAAACTTTGGCAGAATAACTTGTTAGCGTGCAAGCAATGTAAAATCTGGACTCTTCATAGATTTTGACATACACTTCTATTGCCATTTACCAGCTGTGAAGATGCTTACACTATGTTCCATTTTTTCTCCTTCCTACTCCAACTTTGTTCTATTATTTCCTGTGTCAGAGTTTATGAAACATTTATATTCTATTCTGTAACTAAAATCCCCATATTTATTTTGGTTTTATCCCTTCACTTAATTAGACTAAATTTAGAATAATTTCTCTATTCATCTCTTAATTGGTTAAAATTTGCCCTAGAGAATCCTCTAGAGTCACCTTCTAGAAAGACTCATGGGGATTATATTTCTAGGTTTCTTGCATTCTTGAGGATATTTGTTGACTTTTTAAAAAATTTTTTATTGGTATGTTAATCACCATACATTACATCATTAGTTCTTGATGTAGTGTCCATGATTCATTGTTTGTGTATAACACCCAGTGTTCCACACAGACTGTGCCCTCTTTAATACCCATCACCAGGCTAACCCATCTAGAACCCTCAGTTTGTTTTTCAGAGTCCATCGTCTCTCATGGTTCGTCTCCCCCTCCGACTTACTCCCCTTCATTCTTCCCCTCCTGCTATCTTCTTCTTTTTGTTTTTTCTTAACATATCTTGCATTATTTGTTTCAGAAGTACAGATCTGTGATTCAACAGTCTTGCACAATTCACAGCACTCACCATAGCACATACCCTACCCAATGTCTATCACCCAGGCACCCCATCCCTCCCACCCCCCACCACTCAAGCAACCCTCAGTTTCTTCCTGAGATTAAGAATTCCTCCTATCAGTGAGGTCATATGATACATGTCTTTCTCTGATTGACTTATTTCACTCAGCATAACACCCTCCAGTTCCATCCACGTTGTTGCAAATGGCAAGATCTCATTCCTTTTGATGGCTGCATAATATTCCATTGTGTATATATACCACTTCTTCTTTATCCATTCATCTGTCGATGGACATCTTAGCTCTTTCCACAGTTTGGCTATTGTGGACATTGCTGCTATAAACATTGGGGTGCACGTACCCCTTCGGATCCCTACATTTGTATCTTTGGGGTAAATACCCAGTAGTGCAATTGCTGGATTGTAGGGTAGCTCTATTTTCAACTGTTTGAGGAACCTCCATACTGTTTTCCAGAGTGGTTGCACCAGCTTGCATGCCCACCAACAGTGGAGGAGGGTTCCCCTTTCTCCGCATCCCCGCCAACATCTGTCATTTCCTGACTTGTTCATTTTAGCCATTCTGACTGGTGTGAGGTGGTATCTCATTGAGGTTTTGATTTGGATTTCCCTGATGCCGAGCGATGTAGAGCACTTTTTCATGTGTCTGTTGGCCATTTGGATGTCTTCTTTGGAAAACTGTTCATGTCTTCTGCCCATTTCTTGATTGGATTATTTGTTCTTTGGGTGTTGAGTTTGATAAGTTCTTTATAGATTTTGGATACTAGCCCTTTATCTGATATGTCATTTGCAAATATTTTCTCCCATTCTGTCGGTTGTCTTTTGGTTTTTGTGGACTGTTTCTTTTGCTGTGCAAAAGCTTTTTATCTTGATGAAATCCCAATAGTTAATTTTTGCCCTTCCTTCCCTTGCCTTTGGCGATGTTTCTAGGAAGAACTTGCTGTGGCTGAGGTCGAAGAGGTTGCTGCCTGTGTTCTCTTTTAGGATTTTGATGGATTCCTGTCTCACGTTTAGGTCTTTCAACCATTTGGAGTCTATTTTTGTGTGTGGTGTAAGGAAATGGTCTAGTTTCATTCTTCTGCATGTGGCTGTCCAATTTTCCTAACACCATTTGTTGAAGAGACTGTCTTTTTTCCATTGGACATTCTTTCCTGCTTTGTCAAAGATAAGTTGACCATAGAATTGAGGGTCCATTTCTGGGCTCTCGATTCTGTTCCATTGATCTATGTGTCTGTTTTTGTGCCAGTACCATACTGTCTTGATGATGACAGCTTTGTAATAGAGCTGGAAGTCCGGAATTGTGATGCCGCCAGCTTTGCTTTTCTTTTTCAATATTCCTCTGGCTATACGGGGTCTCTTATGGTTCCATACAAATTTTAGGATTATTTGTTCCATTTCTTTGAAAAAAGTGGATGGTATTTTGATGGGGATTGCATTGAATGTGTAGATTGCTCTAGGTAGCATTGACATCTTCACAATGTTGGTTCTTCCAATCCATGAACATGGAACGTTTTTCCATTTCTTTGTGTCTTCTTCAATTTCTTTCCTGAGTATTTTATAGTTTTCTGAGTACAGATCTTTTGCCTCTTTGGTTAAATTTATTCCTAGGTATCTTATGGTTTTGGGTGCAATTGTGAATGGGATCGGCTCCTTGATTTGTCTCTCTTCTGTCTTGTTGTTGGTGTATAGGAATGCCACTGATTTCTGTGCATTGAATTTATAGCCTGCTACTTTGCTGAATTCCTGTATGAGTTCTAGCAGTTTTGGGGTGGAGTCTTTTGGGTTTTCCACATACAGTATCATATCATCTGCAAAGAGTGAGAGTTTGACTTCCTTTTTGCCGATTTGGATGCCTTTGATTTCTTTTTGTTGTCTGATTGCTGAGGCTAGGACTTCTAATACTATGTTGAATAGCAGTGGTGATAGTGGATATCCCTGCCGCGTTCCTGACCTTAGGGGAAAAGCTCTCAGCTTTTCCCCATTGAGAATGATATTCGCTGTAGGTTTTTCGTAGATGGCTTTTATGATATTGAGGTAGGTACCCTCTATCCCTATACTCTGAAGAGTTTTGATCAAGAAAGGATGCTGTACTTTGTCAAATGCTTTTTCTGCATCTTTTGAGAGGATCGTATGATTCTTGTTCTTTCTTTTGTTAATGTAGTGTATCACGTTGATTGATTTGCGGATGTTGAATCAGCCTTGCAACCCAGGGATAAATCCCACTTGGTCTTGGTGAATCATCCTTTTAATGTACTGTTAGATCCTATTGGCTAGTATTTTGGTGAGAATTTTTGCATCCGTGTTCATTAAGGATGTTGGTCTGTAACTCTCCTTTTTGATGGGGTCTTTGTCTGGTTTTGGGATCAAGGTAATGGTGGCCTCATACAATGAGTTTGGAAGTTTTCCTTCCATTTCTATTTTTTGGAACAGTTTCAGGACAATAGGTATTAATTCTTCTTGAAATGTGTGATAGAATTCCCCTGGGAAGCCGTCTGGCCCTGGGCTTTTGTTTGTTGGGAGATTTTGGATGACTGCTTCAATTTCCTTAGTGGTTATAGGTCTGTTCAGGTTTTCTATTTCTTCCTGGTTCAATTTTGGTAGTGGATACATCTCTAGGAATGCACCCATTTCTTCCAGATTATCTAATTTGCTGGCATAGAGTTGCTCATAATATGTTCTTATAATTGTTTGTATTTCTTTGGTGTTGGTTGTGATCTCTCCTCTTTCATTCATGATTTTGTTGATTTGGGTCATTTCTCTTTTCTTTTTGATAAGTCTGGCCAGGGGTTTATCAATCTTGTTAATTCTTTCAAAGAACCAGCTCCTAGTTTCGTTGATCTGTTCTACTCTTCTTTTGGTTTCTAGTTCATTGATTTCTGCTCTGATCTTTATGATCTCTCTTCTCCTGCTGGGTTGAGGCTTTATTTGCTGTTCTTTCTCCAGCTCCTTTAGGTGTAGGGTTAGGTTGTGTATTTGAGACCTTTCTTGTTTCTTGAGAAAGGCTTGTATTGCTGTATACTTTCCTCTCAGGACTGCCTTTGCTGTATCCCAAAGAGTTTGAACAGTTGTGTTTTCATTTTCATTGGTTTCCATGAATTTTTTAAGTTATTCTTTAATTTCCTGGTTGACCCATTCATTCTTTAGTAGGATGCTCTTTAGCCTTCATGTATTTGAGTTCTTTCCGACTTTCCTCTTGTAATTGAGTCTAGTTTTAAAGCATTGTGGTCTGAAAACATGCAGGGAATGATCCCAATCTTTTGGTACTGGTGGAGACCTGATTTGTGACCTAGGATGTGATCAATTCTGGAGAATGTTCCATGGGCACTAGAGAAGAATGTGTATTCCGTTGCTTTGGGATGGAATGTTCTGAATATGTCTGTGAAGTCCATTTGGTCCAGTGTGTCATTTAAAGTCTTTATTTCCTTGTTGATCGTTTGCTTAGATGACCTGTCCATTTCAGTCAGGGGGGTATTAAAGTCCCCCACTATTATTGTATTGTCAATGTGTTTCTTTGCTTTTGTTATTAATTGCTTTATATAATTGGCTGCTCCCATGTTCGGGGCATAGATATTTACAATTGTTAGATCTTCTTGTTGGATAGACCCTTTAAGTAGGATATAGTGTCCTTCCTCATGTCTTATTACAGTCTTTGTTTTAAAATCTAGTTTGTCTGATATAAGGATTGCCACCCCAGCTTTCTTTCGGTGTCCATTAGCATGGTAAATTGTTTTCCACCCCCTCACTTTCAATCTGGGGGTGTCTTTGGGTCTAAAATGAGTCTCTTGCAGACAGCATATCGATGGGTCTTGTTTTTTAATCCAATCTGATAGCCTGTGTCTTTTGATTGGGGTATTTAGCCCATTTACATTCAGGGTAACTATTGAAAGGTATGAATTTAGTGCCATTGTATTGCCTGTAAGGTGACTGTGACTGTATATTGTCTGTGTTCCTTTCTGATCTATGCTGCTTTTAGGCTCTCTCTTTGCTTAGGGGACCCCTTTCAATATTTCTTAGAGGGCTGGTTTCATGTTTGCAAATTCCTTTAGTTTTTGTTTGTCCTGGAAGCTTCTTATCTCTCCTTCAATTTTCAGTAACAGCCTAGCTGTATATAGTATTCTTGGATGCATATTTTTCTCATTTAGTGCTCTGAAGATATCATGCCAGTCCTTTCTGGCCTGCCAGGTCTGTGTGGATAGGTCTGTTGCCAATCTAATGTTTCTACCATTGTAGGTTACATATCTCTTCTCCTGAGCTGCTGTCAGGATTTTCTCTTTATCTGTGAGACTCGTCAGTTTTTCTATTAGATATCGGGGTGTTGACCTGTTTTTATTGATTTTTGAGAGGGGTTCTCTGTGCCTCCTCGATTTTGATGCCTATTTCCTTCCTCACATTAGGGAAGTTCTCTGGTATAATTTGTTCCAGTATACCTTCTGCGCCTCTCTCTCTTTCTTCTTCTTCTGGGATCCCAATTATTAATGTTGTTTCATCTTATCATATTGCTTATCTCTCGAATTCTGCCCTCGTGATCCTGTAGTTGTTTCTCTCTCTTTTTCTCAGCCTCTTTATTTTCCATCATTTGGTCTTCTATATCGCTGATTCTCTCTTCTGCCTTATTTATCCTTGCAATTAGTGCCCCCATTTTTGACTGCACCTCATCAATAGCCTTTTTGATTTCGACTTGGTTAGATTTTAGTTCTTTTATTTCTCCAGAAAGGGTTTCTCTAATAACTTCCACGCTTTTTTCAAGCCCAGCTAGTATCTTTAAAGTCATGATTCTGAACTCTAGGTCCGACATCGTACTAATGTCCGTATTGAGTAGGTCCCTGGCTGACGGTACTACCTCTTGTTCTTTTTGCTGAGGTGATTTTTTTCGTCTTGTCATTTTGTCCAGAGGAGAATAGATGAATGAGAGAACAACATGCGAATAGGTTAACAACGTCCCCAGCAAATATACTCTATACAAATCAGAAAAGACCTGAAACCAGGGGAAAAGAAAGGGAAAGAAAGAAAAAAGAAAGAGAAAAGAAAGAGAAAAGAAAGAAAAAAAAACAAAAAGAAAAAGATAAAAACAAAAACAGAACAATACAAAAAAACGGAATATGATCAAATATGATCAGGCTAGTGCATAGATCAGTGCCACACACTAGATTTTGGGCGTATTTTGGTCTGTTAGAAAAAAGTGCCTCCTCCTGGAAGAAATAGGTGCATTCCTAGAGATGTATCAACTACCAAAACTGAACCAGGAAGAAATAGAAAACCTGAACAGACCTATAACCACTAAGGAAATTGAAGCAGTCATCCAAAATCTCCCAAGAAACAAAAGCCCAGGGCCAGACGGCTTCCCAGGGGAATTCTATCAGACATTTAAAGAAGAATTAATACCTATTGTCCTGAAACTGTTCCAAAAAATAGAAATGGAAGGAAAACTTCCAAATTCATTTTGTGAGGCCACCATTACCTTGATCCCAAAACCAGACAAAGATCCCATCAAAAAGGAGAATTACAGACCAAATCCCTGATGAACATGGATGCAAAAATTCTCACCAAAATACTAGCCAATAGGATCCAACAGTACATTAAAAGGATTATTCACCACGACCAAGTCGGATTTATCCCTGGGCTGCAAGGCTGGTTCAACATCCGCAAATCAATCAACGTGATACAATACATTAACAAAAGAAAGAACAAGAATCATATGATCCTCTCAATAGATGCAGAAAAAGCATTTGACAAAGTACAGCATCCTTTCTTGATCAAAACTCTTCAGAGTATAGGGATAGAGGGTACCTACCTCAATATCATAAAAGCCATCTACGAAAAACCTACAGCGAATATCATTCTCAATGGGGAAAAGCTGAGAGCTTTTCCCCTAAGGTCAGGAACGCGGCAGGGATGTCCACTCTCACCACTGCTATTCAACATAGTAGTAGAAGTCCTAGCCACAGCAATCAGACAACAAAAAGAAATCAAAGGCATCCAAATCGGCAAAGAGGAAGTCAAACTCTCACTCTTTGCAGATGATATGATACTGTACGTGGAAAACCCAAAAGACTCCACCCCAAAACTGCTAGAACTCATACAGGAATTCAGTCAAGTACCAGGCTATAAAATCAATGCACAGAAATCAGTGGCATTCCTATACACCAACAACAAGACAGAAGAGAGACAAATCAAGGAGTCGATCCCATTCACAATTGCACCCAAAACCATAAGATACCTAGGAATAAATTTAACCAAAGAGGCAAAGGATCTGTACTCAGAAAACTATAAAATACTCAGGAAAGCAATTGAAGAAGACACAAAGAAATGGAAAAACGTTCCATGCTCATGGATTGGGAGAACTAACATTGTGAAGATGTCAATGCTACCTAGAGCAATCTACACATTCAATGCAATCCCCATCAAAATACCATCCACTTTTTTCAAAGAAATGGAACAAATAATCCTAAAATTTGTATGGAACCATAAGAGACCCCGTATAGCCAGAGGAATATTGAAAAAGAAAAGCAAAGCTGGCGGCATCACAATTCCGGACTTCCAGCTCTATTACAAAGCTGTCATCATCAAGACAGTATGGTACTGGCACAAAAACAGACACATAGATCAATGGAACAGAATCGAGAGCCCAGAAATGGACCCTCAACTCTATGGTCAACTTATCTTTGACAAAGCAGGAAAGAATGTCCAATGGAAAAAAGACAGTCTCTTCAACAAATGGTGTTGGGAAAATTGGACGGCCACATGCAGAAGAATGAAACTGGATCATTTCCTTACACCACACACAAAAATAGACTCCAAATGGTTGAAAGACCTAAACGTGAGAGAGGAGTCCATCCAAATCCTAAAGGAGAACACAGGCAGCAACCTCTTCGACCTCAGCCACAGCAACTTCTTCCTAGAAACATCACCAAAGGCACAGGAAGCCAGGGCAAAAATGAACTATTGGGATTTCATCAAGATAAAAAGCTTTTGCACAGGAAAAGAAACAGTCCACAAAACCAAAAGACAACCGACAGAATGGGAGAAAATATTTGCAAATGACATATCAGATAAAGGGCTAGTATCCAAAATCTATAAAGAACTTATCAAACTCAACACCCAAAGAACAAATAATCCAATCAAGAAATGGGCAGAAGACATGAACAGACATTTTTCCAAAGAAGACATCCAAATGGCCAACAGGCACATGAAAAAGTGCTCTACATCGCTCGGCATCAGGGAAATCCAAATCAAAACCTCAATGAGATACCACCTCACACCCGTCAGAATGGCTAAAATTAACAAGTCAGGGAACAACAGATGTTGGCGGGGATGTGGAGAAAGGGGAACCCTCCTCCACTTTTGGTGGGAATGCAAGCTGGTGGAACCCCTCTGGAAAACAGTATGGAGGTTCCTCAAACAGTTGAAAATAGAGCTACCCTACGATCCAGCAATTGCACTACTGGGTATTTACCACAAAGATACAAATGTAGGGACCCGAAGGGGTACGTGCACCCCAATGTTTATATCAGCAATGTCCACAATAGCCAAACTGTGGAAAGAGCCAAGATGTCCATCGACAGATGAATGGATAAAGAAGAAGTGGTATATATACACAATGGAATATTATGCAGCCATCAAAAGGAATGAGATCTTGCCATTTACAATGACGTGGATGGAACTGGAGGGTGTTATGCTGAGTGAAATAAGTCAATCAGAGAAAGACATGTATCATATGACCTCACTGATATGAGGAATTCTTAATCTCAGGAACAAACTGAGGGTAGCTGGAGTGGTCAGGGGTGGGAGGGATGGGGTGGCTGGGTGATGGACATTGGGGAAGATATGTTGTACGGTAAGCGCTATGAATTGTGTAAGACTGTTGAATCACAGATCTGTACTTCTGAAACAAATAACGCAACATATTTTAAGAAAAAAGAAAAAGAAGAAGATAGCAGGAGAGGAAGAATGAAGGGGAGTAAGTCAGAAGGGGAGATGAACCAGGAGAGTTGATGGACTCTGAAAAACAAACTGAGGTTTCTGGAGGGGAGGAGGGTGGAGGGATGGGTTAGCCTGGTGATGGGTATTGAGGAGGGCACATTCTGCATGGAGCACTGGGTGTTATGAACAAACAATGAATCATGGAACACTACACCAAAACAAATTATGTAATATATGGTGATTAACATAACAATAAAAAATTAAAAAAAAAAGAAAAAAGTGCCTCCTAAAATTTTAAAGGAAGAAAGACTTATATATGTACAAAATAAGGGTTGATACAATGAAGAGATGGAAGATGAGTGTAAAGATGAGAATTATAAAAGATTATAAAAGGAATTGATAAGATAAGGAGTTGTTTGAATAAGGAAAGAAGATTTAAAAAAAAAAGAAAAAAAAGGGAGAGAATGTGATCAGGCAGGAGACTAGAACAAAGCCATACAGTAGTGATTTAGGGTATATTTTGATCTGTTAGAAGAAACTGTATCTCAAAATTTTAAGGAGAGAACAACTTATATATATATATGCCAAAAATAAGGGTAACTACTCTGAAGGGATAAAATATGACTCTAAAAATGAAAAGTAAAAAAATGTTTTTTTAAAAAAAGGGATTGATAAGATGTTGGTTGAAAAAGGGAAAAAGAAAAATTAACAAAACAGTTAAAAAATTAACTTTGAAAAACTAATGAATCACGGTAAAAAAAAGCCATGAATTCTATGTGCAGTATTCCCCTAGCGCTGAAGTTCTCCCGTTCTCCTTGATCGGTAAACTTGGTTTTGACTTTCTGGCTGTTCCTGCTGATCTTCTGGGGGAGGGGCCTGTTGCCGTGGTTCCCAAATGTCTTTGCGGGAGGCGGAATTGCCCCGCCCTTGTCGGTCCGGGCTAAGCAAGCTGCTCGGGTTTGCTCTCAGGAGCTTTTGTTCCCTGCAAGCTCTCAGTAGAGCTTTGGAGGACCAGGGTGAAAATGGTGGCCTCCCAATCTCCACTTGGAGGAGCTGAGAACTCGGGGCCCCGCTCCTCATTGCCCCCCAGAGAAAAGCAGTCACTCCCGTCTCCCCGGTCTCCGGCCGCAATCCATGCTCACCCAGCCTGTGACCTAGCGTTTCTATCTCTGGCTCCCGACCCCGTGTGGAGTCTCCAAACCCAGCAGATCCCTGCAGTGCGCTCCCGCGCCGCTCCTCCCGGGGGAGGGAGGGGAGTTTCCCCGGATCTGCCGCTTGTTGGGTCCCTGCTGGAGGAGCGGTGGCCCAACTGGGCCGCGGATCACAGTTTATGGCAACCCCGAGCTGAGAGCCCGCGTCTCGGCTCCGTCTCTGCAGCTGGCTTCCCCACTCCGATACCTGGGAGCTCTGCTGTACTCAGGCACCCCTGGTCTTTCTGTGACCCCGAGGGTCCTGAGACCACACTGTCCTGCGAGGGTTCCACCCCCCGCTTAGCCACTGGAGCGACGTCCCTTAGCAGAGCCGGCTTCTAAAAGTTCCGAATTTGTGCTCCGCGGCTCTATCACTTGCCAGAAGTGGCCGACGGACGCCCCCTCCCCTGCCGTCCATCCTCCCGAATATCGCCTCAGATTCACTTCTCTGCATGGCCTACCTTCCAGTAACTGGTCGCTTCTCTGTTCAGAGAGTTGTTGCTACTCTCTTCTTTGATCTCCTGTTGAGTTCGTAGGTGTTCAGAATGGTTTGATCCCTATTCAGCTGAATTCCTGAGACCAGACGAAATCCAGGTCTCCTACTCCTCCGCCATCTTCCTCCATCCTCTTTGTTGACTTTTTACTAGAATGGTAATTTGGCTGGGAATAAAATTTGCGTTCCATTCTTTTGTTTCTCAAAGACTTTTAGGAATTAAGTAACTTAAGTGTCTATTGACAGAGAAATGGTTAAAGAAAACATGTATACATACAATGGAATATTATTCAGCCATAGAAAGAAGGAAATCCTGCCATTCAAGACAGCCTGGATGCACCTTAAGTGTATTATGCTAAGTGAAGTAAATCAGGCAGAGAAAGACAAGTACTGTATGATCTCACTTTTTTGAGATGCAGAATCTTAAAAAAAACTGAATTAATAGAAACAGAACAGGTGGGTGGTTTCTAGGGGTGGGGGCAGGGGTGGGAGAAATTGGTGAAGGTGAAGGTGAAATTCTCACCATACAGAAAAAAACTGTAACTATGTGAGGTGATGAGTGTGTTAACTAACCCTATTGTGGTTATCATTTTGCACTGTATACATATATCAAATCATTATGTTGTGTACCTTAAAATTACACAATGTCATATGTCAATTATATCTCAATATAATTGGGTAAAAAAAGGTGGGGGGGGGGAGAAGATTTGAACAGACACTTCACCGAAGAGGATATATTGATATAAAGTAAGGACATGAAAATTTACTCAACATCATTGTCATTAGGGAAATGTAAATTAAAACCCCAATGAGAGACCTATTAGAATTGCTAAAATAAAAAAACATTGACTAGGGGCCCCTGGGTGGCTCAGTTGGTTAAATGTCTGACTCTTGATTTTGGCTCAGGTCATGATCTCAGGGTTGTGAGATTGAGCCCTGCATTGGGCTCCTTGCTGGTTTGAGCTTCTCTCTCTCCCTCTGCCCCTGCCCCATCCCCCCTCAAAAAAAAAAAAAAAAACAAACCTTAAAAATATATATTGACTATACCAAGTGTTGCTGAGGATGTGGGGGAATGGGAAGTCTCAGGCAATGATGTTAACAATGCACCCAAACTTCGGAAAGTAGTTTGGCAGTTCCTTAAAAAAATTAAACAAATACCTATCATAGGGTCCATTCCATTCCTAGGTATGAAAACATTAACCATACAATGACTGTATACAAGCAATTTTATTTGTAATAGCCTCAAACTGAAACAATCTAAATATCCATCAGCAGATGAAGAGGATAAACAAACTTTGTCATAGCCATACAATGGAATACTTAGCAATAAAAATAAACTATAATACTTAGCAATAAAAATAAACTTGTGAATCAGTTGCACCTGGGTTTAAAAAAAATCTGTCTCTAACACTTGAAGTTAGCTTTGTGATGCTAGTCATCTTTATAATTTTTATTTTGCAGATTAATAAACTGAAGTCCAGGGGAACAATTCATGAGATTGTCATAATGATCAAATGAGATCATCTTGCAAAGCCCTGAGCACAGTGCATGGGGTACAGCATGGGATACACTAAAACATGAATGAATCTCAAAATAATTATACTAAGGGCAAGATCCTAAACAAAAAGAGTATATTCTTTATAATTCCATTTAGATGATATTCTAGAAAATGTAAACTAATCTGTAGTAATAGGAAGCAGGTAAGTGGTTACCTGGGGTGGTGTATGGGAAAGAAGGCGCAGGAGGGAGGAATGACAAGGCGGCACTAGGAAGTTTTTGGATATGCTCATTGTTTTGATTGTGTTGAGGGTTTCGTGGGTGTGTATGTATGACAAGCCTTTTCAAATTCTATACCTTTAATATGTATAGTTTATATTAATTGTACCTCAGTAATGCTGTTAAAATAATAAAAGTACGAGATTGGAGATGGGGGGGATGGTGGTCACAAAACATTCTCCATTTCAGCTTTATCAGCAACAGAGTTAGCACAGAAATCAATTTCATGTTTATTTGGTTCTTGTTTTTAAATGTCTGTTACCAATTGGCTAGAGCTGGGAGGAGAAGATGGATGTATAATTTGTGCAGCTAACACTTTAAGAAGGTTTACTGGATCTTTCAGTCTCAGAATGATTGTGGCACAAACTGTCTTTTCTAGGCTTGAAATGGACTGTGTCTTTTTTTTTTTTTTAAGATTTTATTTATTTGAGAGAGTGAGAAAGAGAGAGTGCAAAGCGGCCAGAAGGGAAGGGAGAAGCAGACTTCCTGCTTGAGCAGGGAGCCTGGACACAGGGGTCAATTCCAGGAACCTGGGATGATGACCGGAGCTACAGGCAGATGCTTAACTGACTGAGATACCCAGGTGCCCCAAGAATGGACTGTGTCTTAAAACTGACTCTTTCTCGCTAGTTACATATCACAATTCAAGCAATTTCTGGGTAGGAAGGCAATGAGGATGATTAGTGTTAATTCTGGAGAGGGGGAGAGAAAATACTTAGCCGGACTTCCTCGTATCATGTATAAATATGAAACTCAGAAAAAGTTATTTTACGTTTCTGATCCTGAGGCACACAGTTCACTTATTTGTAGCCACGAGTAGGAAAAATCTCAGATACTTTATTTCTAGTCCAGCCCCTGGCACATTTGTTCTCATGAGTCAGTTGCACCTGGGTTTAAAAAAATCTGTCTCTAACACTTGAAGTTAGCTTTGTGGTGCTAGTCATTTTTATAATTTTTATTTTGCAGATTAATAAACTGAAGTTCAGGGCAGTTGGATTATTTGAACAATTCATGAGATTGTCATAATGATCAAATGAGATCATCTTGCGAAGCCCTGAGCACAGTGCATGGGATACAGAATGGGACCTTTGATGAATGGAGACTACCATCAATATTGTGATTATTACTTTATTCTTACTACTATTAAGACATCAGCTTTCCCTCTTCAGTCTCGTCAACATCCATCAATAGCCTGCCTTTAAAGTTGCTTCCTTGTATTTCCTTTCCAAGCACACATGGGAGTCTCTTTTCTCAGCCTGATTTCCATGTCTGAGCCACATTTCCTTCCTTTATGAAATACCTCTCATTTGTGCCTGCAGTCTTAACTCCTGTGCTTCTGCACTGCCTGGGGGGCTTGTGAGTTTTGCTCATTAGATGCTAAATTACTGCCGCCAAGAAGTAACAAACGGCAGTTTGCAACCTTTTACCGCCATAAAGCTCATACAATAAAACAACTCAGGAACTATAGAGAAGCAAGTTTTGTGGGATCATAAGGAATATATGTCTGCTTCAGGCAGTTTCTCCAAGTGGCAGGATTCAGTGAATTAATGCTTAAGGAGGTAGACAGCTTCACTTAATGAAGTGAAGTATTTAGGAACACAAATCTGTCACCATCGCTTGTCATGTAAAACAGTGGATTTGTTACTTGTGAATGCAACTGCATTAACAGAAACATTTGCTCATATGGAAACATTACCCAGAGTAGCAATTTTGTTAATAAAGATACAGGTTGTCAAATGTTTTCTTCTCATTCTTGGAACTCTTTCAAGCAGCTGCCTGACTATGCGCCATGGCTTTCTCGGGGACTGATTCCCTGAGGTACATTGACAATTGCAGTATATTCACCTTCATTTCAGAGCCAGGGTGGATGCTTTCAGCTGAGCCCTAGGGCTCCCTCCATGACACCTTGAGGTTTGAGTGCATGTGCTTTTTGTGAAGCAGGGAATATAGAGGTAGAGATCCTAGGATGTCAGAGCCAAAACAAAGCTATGCATTGTAGTAGGAAAATTGCCCAGTAAGCATCTTCCCCTGCTCTTCATGGCCAAACGTCTCTGGGATTTTCTTACATTCTCACTGTCCTTCACTGCTCTTCCTCCTGCCGTCTGGCTACGGTCCCTTCCCTGCCCTCTAACTGCTCTCACTGCCGTGATCAGTGGTCTCCGTGTTACAAAATGAGGAATCGTTTCCAGTCCTCCTCTCACTTGACCCATCCATCAGCAGAGTTTTCCGCTATTGATCCAGTTCTGCTGTTCTTGGCTCCGTGTTGCCATGGCTCCACACTACCCAAGTTTTCCTTTTATCTCTCGTCTACTCTTTTTCGGGGACTCCTTTCCAGGTTCATCTTCCTCTAACCTCAGAAATTAAGTGCTGGCTGTCCTTTGAGAGTGGGCCCTGAGCTCTGCTTCTTTCTCACACTTCACACACTCGCCCTGAGAGATCTCACCGCGTCCGTGACTTCCGCTACCTCCCGTGTGCCAGTGACTCACGCGCCTCCCCTCTGAGCTGTGGACTCCCTTCACCTGCTGTCCCCCTGATATCGCCCCACAGTGTCTCAAAGGCATCGCAAACTTAAAAGGACCAAGTCCGAATGCTCGATCTTTCCACCCAGACATGGGCTCTTCAGCTTCACTATCCATTCTGTATTTGATGAGGCAGGGGCTCAGAAATGACTTGTAGCAGCTTTCTCTTCTTGCTCTCCATGTCCAGGCATGAGCCTGTCTTGTTTATTTTATCTCTTAACTACCACTCAAATCTTTCGACCTCTGCCTATTTCCAGCCCCTGACGCAGAACCTGGCACATAGAGGCACTTAGTAAATATTTGATGAATCAGCGAATCCCTGCCCACGGTTTCCCAGTCCAGGCTGCCGTGGTCTCTGGCCAGGACAGCCACCAGAGCCTCTTAATATGGGCCTCACCAATCGACATTCCTGCAAACTGAGCAGTGGTCCCTATTATAAGCAAAGGGATCTATCCAAAAAAAGCAAATCCAATCATGTCCTTTCCTTTCCCCAGCTTAAAACATGTTAACGGTTTCTCATTGCTCCTAGATAAAATAGAAATCTGTGACGTGAGTTGTACGGGCCTGTGTAGCTTTTCCACAGCCTGCCTCTCCAGCCTCATCTCACACCACACCCCACCTCTGTCTTTGCTTCACGCACACTGGCCACACCACTCTGCTTTAGGCCTCACGCTTGCTACGCTTCCTCCTGCCATGGGACCTTCTCCCTGATCTGCTCTTCTCCTCCCTTGCCAATCACCACCCAGCTAACTGGTACCCCTCTTCCAGATCCCAGCTCTCATGTCACTTGGGCCCTCAGGGCCAACCGCCTCAATCCCCCAGGACACCATATACCTCTGAAAGTAATAATTTTATTTTTAAATAAAATTTAATAACTTGTGTATAATAAACTTCAATAAAATAGGTGTAATGATGTGATTAATATTTGTCTCCTCTCAGAGTGTAAGCTCCATGATGGTAGGAACAATAGCTGGCTTTGTTCTTTGTTGTATTCTTAGAACCCAGCACAGCTTGTGCTCAATACTATTTGTTAGATACATTGGACAACTATACACTAGGAGGCCAGGTCTGGGTCTTGGCTCTGCTTTGGATGACTACATGGCCTTAGAAATAAAGGATTTGCTTGGATCAAAGAAAATCTCTCCATTACTGAAATTTATCTGTATAAAGCAAAAACGCCGGTTACAGGGGGATCCCATCCATTCATTGATCAGTCCTTTAAGTGAAGGTCTCAGTTTTAGAAGCTTGAAGCTTGGGTCCAGGAAATTAGCAGCACTCAATGGCCTCAATCTGATTTCTGAAATTCCCTCCATCAGCAGTGGTAAATGCTATAGGGGGCAGATTTTCCCTGACTGAGCTTTGTACTAGGAAGGTAGTCAGACGGGGGCAGCAGCTTGCTTTCTTCTGGGGTTGCAAGGATATAGAAAGTGCACAGCTGGTCACACTCTGGGCTGCCCAGAGCTTGTCCCGTTTGCTCTATGGATTGAAGCACCATTGGAATCTGTTACCTCTCTCTCTCTTTCTTTTTTTTTAAAGATTTTTTATTTATTTTTTGACAGAGAGAGAGAGACAGCAAGAGAGAGGGGGTAGTGGGAGAGGGAGAAGCAGGCTTCCCGCCGAGCAGGGAGCCCGATGCGGGGCTCGATCCCAGGACCCTGGGATCATGACCTGAGCCGAAGGCAGATGCTTGAGGACTGAGCCACCCAGGTGCCCTACCTCTCTCTTTTGTTTCCTCCATTTTTGCAGCACTTACTTCTAGAACCAGTGGGCTCATGATTTATTATAATTGAGGGCTGCTAACAATTACAATTAATTTTCACATGCTTTGTTACATTTTACCTTCATGATAACTCTGATTTATAGGCGTTGATTTTATCCTCATTTTTCATATTAGAAACAAATTAGAGAAGCCAAGTGGCCTGTATTCTGTGACCGCTCCCCTCGCCCCGGCCCCGTAAGCTTGGTTTCAAACTCAGCGTTTCTTACTCCAAAGCTAGTGATTTTTCTATTACAGTCTTAAAATTACTTGTCCTATGTTTCCATGTTGTTATGGATTGAGTTGTGCCTGTCCAAAATTCATAGGCTGAAGCCATAACCCGTAATGTGACTGTATTTAGAGATAGGGTCTTTAAGGAGGTAATTAAGGTTAGATGAGTTCATAAGGGTAGGATGCTAATCCAGTAGGACCGGTGCCCTTATTAGAGGAAAAAACACCAGAGATTTCTCTTTCCTTCCCCCCTGCAAGCTCAGGGAAAAGGGCATATGAGAACACAGGGAGAAGGTGGCTGCCTCCAAGCCAGGAAGAGCAGTCTCACCAGATACTCACCCTGTTGGTACCTTGATCTTGGACTTCCAGCCTCCAAAATATGAGAAATAAATGCCTGTTGTTTAAGTCATGCAGTCTGCAGTGTTTTGCTATGGCAGCCAAAGCTGACTAGGACACACGGCAGGTCAGATCTCTGCACCAGAGGGTTGGATGGGTTTAAAGCTGGTGACGAGGCAAGTGGACCCAAAGCCCACATGTTGAAGGAGAGACAATCCCAGATAGAGGCTCCAGGGACTGTAGAACATGGAATCGCCTCTCATTTCCAGATGCAGTGGCTCTGCGCCCATGGGAGTCCGCTGAATCCAGGATGCAGCAGACGTGTCCAGACCACCTGGGCTCCTTGCATTCTGTGTCCCCTGCCATCCGGCCCATGGTGGTCCTAAATAAAATACGACATGTAGTTAAATCAGAGAGAATCATAATAAAGCAGTAAAGCTAAACTCGGCTATTTTAAATCCGAGTATTAGCTGAACCCAAACTTTCTTTGGAAACCCATAGAAAGAACTGTTAACTCTTTATCTACATTAATAGAGAGAAGATAGACTGTCAGATGCACACGTTGAAGCTTCTATAAGCAGCGGCAGGCCAGGCTGTGAGAGTGTGTCCCTCATTCCTGACCTCCTTCTTCACTCTGGCTCTGCCAGCAGGGGCATGTTGTCTTTCTAGAGAAAGCAGCACAATCTTGGATGGACAATATCTTCCATCATTTTCAGGGAATGGCAGCCAAAGAAAGAAAATAAATCTCAAGAAGTCTCAGAAAATACACCTGGGTGGGCAGAAGATCTTTCACGGCCTTAGGGCTGCTTTTGATTGTATTTGCCATGTTCACTAATTTCACCTGTCAAGAGCCATTACAGGTGAAACAGCAGCTATCAGCAATCGGCTTCTACGGTGGTAATTGCAAAGCACCTTTCCGGGGCTACACACCAGCCTCATACCACAAAGGCTTGTGGATAAAATAGTGCTTACAGGGGTGCTTGGCTGGCTCAGTCGGTTGAGTGCCTGACTTTTGGTTCCAGGTCAGGTCGTGATCTCAGGGTCCTGGGATTGAGTCCCGCATCGGGCTCCTTGCTCAGTGGGGAGCCTGCTTCTCCCTCTGCCTGCTGCCCTCTCTGCTTGTGCATGTTCTCTCTCTCTCTCTGGCAAATGAATAAATAAAATGCTAAAAAAATACACTTTATATTTTATAATAGTTTAAACTTAGAGAAAAATTGCAAAATGGTGCAGAGATTTTCCATATACCTCACACCCAGTTTCCCCTATTAATAACATCTCACATTAGTATGGTGCATTTGTTGCAGTTAATGAACCAATATTGATACTGTTCTTAAATAAATGCCATACTTTATTCAGGTTTTCTTCTTCTTCCTTTTTTAACATAATGTCCTTTTTTTTCTGTTTCAGGATCCCACTGAGGATACTACATTACACTCAGTTTTCTTGTCTCCATAGGCTCCTATTAGCTGGGCAGTTTCTCAGACAGAACATGTCTTTGATAACCTTGACAGTTTTGAAGAGTGTTGGTCAGGAATTTTGTAGAATGACCTCCATTCGGATTTATCTGATGTTTTATGATTTTCCAGTTTTCTCTCTTGGGATGTCACTCTTTTCCCCCCTCTCTCTACCATACTCTTCCGAAGGGAGTTACTTTGCATAGCCCACCCTTAGCAGGTGAGGAACTTGTTCACTCTGATGAGGGTGGAGTGGCTTAGCTTTTATGAGCTGAATTCCACTTTAATCCAGGACAACTCTATTTGAGAGAAGCCTGAAGTGAATCCCCTGGAAACTTTTATTCTGTGAATAGCTATGGGTCTCAGAAAAGCGTTGAATAAGTATCAGCATAAGTGTAGACTTGCATTTTGGAATGGGAGTGTTCACAGTTCTTCACAATAGTTCAACAGTTCTGCTCCTTCTTATGCGTGAGGTTCTTTATTTTAAATGCCAATGTTAGTTTTGCTTTAGGGTCAACATGCGTTTTTTTTTCTTCTTCCTGAAATTCAGTCTTTATGTTGGCATTTTTTTTTTTTTTTGGTATGCCAAATCATTTCTAAGTTATTGTGCTTATGCTTAAAAATCTAAGTATATCTGTAGTACATACTTCAAAATAAAAAGTATTTTAGTTTTTTTCTTTTTCTTTTTTAAAAAAATATGAAATGTTGCTGCCATGCAAACAGGATTGGTACTAAAACGAGCCAATTTTTGTAGCTATCATTTTCCCTACTATGAGGGAAAATGAAGGGTGCGTTATAAAAAAAATCTCAAGTTGTCTTAGTAATCATGCAAAATCTGTTCTGTTGTATTCCCATATTCAACTTGTCCAACTTCAGAGTCTTCCCTTGCCTTTATTTTAAAGAATATTTCAATGGAGTCGTTTGTCAGCATAGGCTGAGCAAAATAGAAAATACCGCCGATTCTGCCAAAAGTCATAACTGGGTCAGTAAGTTATTTGCTATAAAGATACAGTAAATTCTTTGCCCCGCAAAACAGCTCTCTACAAGAGAAAGTGAAGCTATGGCCTGGGAGGAGGGTGTAGATGCACGCCAGGTAACCTGTCTTCCTTCTCTGCAAAGTGGGTCCCATCATCTGCTGGCTTGTGGCAAGAGCCTTTTTTTTTTTTTTTCCTGTTCTATTTGGGCAACAGGTGGTTACTGAGCTGGCTCATTTGAAATTATTCCTTGTTTCTTGGATTGATCTTGAGCTTTCCTGACTCCCTAGCCCAGGTAAAATCCTCCTTTTACAAGCTCTCATAGTACCTTAAACCTCCTTACCATATTACACTTAACAATTGTGAATATATGGTTAATACTGTGAACATTTGGTGATTTCTAGCTCCTCTACTGGGCTACAAAGCTCCTGAGAGCAGGGACTATGTGTTCACAGTTCACAGGATAGCAGTGATTTATGGCTCATTCCAACTCGAATGCTCTGTACCTGCAATATTCAATACTGCAGCCACCAGCCCCATGTGGCTATTTAAATTAAAATTATGTAAAAGTAAATAAGATGAATAATTCAGTTCCTCAGGTAGTTGGTGTTACTGCATTGCAGGTACAGTTATAAAATGTTGCCATCACCGTGGAAAATTCTACTGGACAGTGGAGTTCTCTGTCTTGTTTGACAGATCCTGGTGGTGGCAGATCCTCAAGGATAGGATGGGTTCTAGATTTCTGTATTTATTTCATTGTCCTTGTCTAGAACACAAGGAACAATGAGAAGATGGGCTGAAAGATTTATCTGACCTTGAATGTCTTTGTAAAATATCCACAGGGCAATGCCCTCTGTACTATTATACAGAAGGCAAGACCCAGGAGGTTAAGCACAGGTGTGTTGGACCTGGATAGTCTGGGTTTGAATGTTCTATCACTTACTCCTCTGAACTTCCATTTCCTTATCCATAAAATAAGGATAATAATAATAATGTGTCCCTTATAGCAATGGTGAGGTATTAAATGTAGTACTGCTTAAAACTCACTTAGCAGGTGCCTGGCACACAATAAGTGCTCACATGTGTTGGCTCTTGGTATTAATACTATCACTCCTTTGTTATCTACCTTACAAGCCCCCTTCATATTTCAAGAATCAGACCATATATCTTAAAAAATATTTTCTGACTTGCCTACCCCATCCCACTCCATCCTCTCTCCTGCACTGTGTTCCCTCCATAACCTGGGAAACCTTTATTTTAGCTCTTACTTCATTGCACAGTCTTTTCTCTCCCCTCAGAAGACTATGAACATCTTGAGGACAGGTGCTGTGCCTTATCTTGGAATCTGCAGAGCCAGTGTCTTGTCCACTGCTGGCTTTCAGTGCTCATCGGCTCCTCGTGGGAGGTTACAGAATGTCAGGGTCCAGCTTTAGCAGGGATGAAGATGCATATCCACAGGTTGCCAGGACATTGTTATTTCTTGGCTAGCTGGATGGAGGTTGTCAGTTTCTAGGTGAGTATTTGAAAGGTGTATCTTTTTTTTTTTTTTTAAAGGTATATCTTGCCAGCTGAGCACTCACTGGCATGAGATCTGCTGCTATGGTCTGAATGCTTGTGTCACTCCCCGCTCCAGCAAATCCATATGTTGCAATCCTAATCGCCGAGGTGATGGTATTAAGAGGTGGGGCTTTGGGGAAGTGATTAGGTAGAGTAGAGCCCTTATGAATGGGACTAGTGCACTTATAAAAGACACCTCCAGAGACATCCCTCACCCCTTCCCCCATGTGAAGATGCAATGAAAAGGTGATATCCATGAACCAGGATGTGATCTCTCACCAGATTGAATCTGCTGGCGCCATGACCCTGGAATTCCCAGCCTCCAGAATGGTGAGAAATAAATTTTTGTTGTTTATAAACTACCTTATTTATGTTATTTTGTTACAGCAGCCTGAACACATAAAGACATCTGGTAACACTGATCCAAACAATGGTGACAGAGCCAAACCCCAAATCACACCAACAGTAAGGTGACTTGATTCTAGCTACTTCATATGATTGTAAATCCAAGAAATCCTGCATGAACAACAAAGTGCTAACTAGTAATTCTCTTCTAAGATTTATTTATTTATTTGAGAGTGAGAGAGAGCATGAGCAGGAGGGGCAGAGGGAGAGGGAGAGAGATCTCAAGCAGACTCCATGCCAAGTGCAGAGCCTGATGGAGACTCAATCCCAGGACCCCGAGATTACCACGTGAGCTGAAACCAAGAGTCCGACGTCTCACTGACTATGCCATCCAGGCGTCCTAACTGATAATTTTTTGTTTTTAATGAAAAAGATCTTGCTACTGAGAAGCTGATATTTAGGGTAAATGTAAGAAAATGAACGTTTTGCTTTTTTTTTGAATCTGCTAAATTTTCTACTTTTCCAAGAGTGACAAACATTGAGAGTGGGACCCATTTCCATTTATTATCTTCTCATTAGGATTTCACAACAGCTGTCACTGGACACATTGCTCTTTCTAGGAGGATTACTATCTCCAGAATTAAGAATATGTCGTTTAACCTGAAGGAAGTATCTGCAATTTTGAATCCCAGTTTTTTGTGTAAAGAAGCTTGTTTTCCTGCTTTTTATTTCTTCTCAAAATCCCTAAACTTGATTATCAAGCAGGGGATTTTCTTGAGGGACAAAATTTTTAAAATACAGCCACCAAAAATTCTGATTGAGAATCTTTTGCAAAACGTCTTCCTTTTACACAAGACAACTTTAATGGCCCTTGTTTCTGATCGTTCAGGATTACTTGGCAATTCTTGTTGTAATTGTCAACAAGGGTTTGCATGAAACCAGATTTCCATGCTTTCAATCTGAAGTTTAGCTCGCAACATTTAGTTTTTTTAATTCTTTTTTTGCTTCCTTATTACTTTGCCTCATACCCTTTCCAGGGCAATCCTCTTTTCTACTGGGTCTGGATTCCAGAGAATGTGGGGAACATTAATTAACTCATGCAATAATATATCTGATTCCCTTCACCTCCTATAAAAGGAAAACTGAACAGCTATTTTTGTAAAAATGTTTTATCACCACCAAGTAAGGTTTTATTTTTTAGTTGAATTATTATTAAAATTTAAAAAATTGAGGTATAACTGACATATAACATTATATTAATTTCAGGTATACAACATAATAATTAGATATTTGTATAAATTGTAAAGGGATCACCACAATAAGTCTAGTTAACATTTACCACCATGCATAGTTTCAATTTTTTTTTTTTTTTTTTAGCCACCAGGTAAGTTTGAAGGTAAGGCAATAAGACTTCCAAGCAAGGAATTCCAAAAGTCTCTAGTCTTTAATTTATAAACAAATTTTAAAAAATATAAACAAATTAAATGATTTAGTGCATTTGGGCTCTGACACACTATTTTCTTATAAATGATGAATCCTTTTAGAAAAAAGGAAAACCCATTATAAGCCAATCTCAAAAAACTCCCACTACCATGCAATTTTTTAATGTTTGATGTTTTTGTATAATTTTTTATTTTATTGTACTACATTATATTTCATAAAAGCAATTTTCTAAAAATCAGAGATAGAAATAATCTAGCTGTGGATCTAATCTCACTGAAAATCACACCATAAATTTAATTGTGGTGCATGTTGTAAAATTACAAACTAGGTTGAATTTACAGTTTCACTAATTCAAGATAGGGCACTGATATGGAAAGACTAAGAGCCTGTATGGTGAAATGGACATATTTGGTTGGACACAGATGAAGCTGAGAATCGCAGTCCCCTGGGTCTCTTTGAGCCTCTCTTGCTAGAAGATGTGACCTTCCTTCCTGGGTCTGAGAAGTTTAGCTTTCCCTTACTTGAAGACCTTGTAATAACCTTACCAATCCCTTCTGTTAAATTAATTCTGTTGAAACAGAATGTGGTTTTAATTTTCCCAACAGGACTCTGAATGATGTGTTATCCTAAAACATCATTTTATTCTCCTTGAAAATAATTTCATGGGCTGGAAAAAAATTGATAATAATGATTATCCTTTGTCTACATAACCATTAAGTTTTATTTCCATCTTACCATCTACCAGATGACACTCTCTGATTTTTAGTTGATATTTTGTTTTATTTTATTATTTTGTTTTATTTATTTATTTTAGAGAGAGCATGAGTTGGGGGCGGTGCAGAGGGAAAGGGAGAAGCAGACTCTCCTCTGAGCAGGGAGTTCGATGCAGGCTCTATCCCAGGACCCTCGGATTATGACTTGAGCCAAAGGCAGGCGCTTAACCAACTGAGCCACCCAGTTGTCCCTTAGTTGACATTTTAAAAAGAGCTTAGTGTATTAAAAATTTCCACCCAATTTCTTAAATATGGAGACCATATTTACATGTTATAATGACATTTCATTAAAAGTATCTGGTTGATGTTATAGTGACACCTCACAATTTAGAGTGTGTGTGTGTGTGTGTGTGTGTGTGTGTGTATGTACATATATATATATATGTATATATATACCTTTGATTTGCACCAATAATGGCAACTATTGGTGAAGCCAACTAGTTAAAACCAAGCTTTGGTCTCCACCTACTCCTAAACCTGAATTTTCTCTGCGTCACCTACCACCAATATTATAGTCGTGTAAACGTCAAACTTAAAATCAGCTTTAACTTCTTTATCGGATGAGCTGCCAAATTCTATTCCATTTAGCAAATGTTTGTTGAGTCCCTATACAAATGAGAATTACCTCATTTTCTTTTTTGTGTTTCCTTTTTCCTGATCCTGCCTTGGGGCTAGCACAAAACCTGCCTCTGAAACAAGTTATATTCTCATTTGCAGCTTTCTCTTTCTTTTGCTCCCTACTGTTTCATCATGGCAGTCTCCTTACTGGTCTCTGACTCCTCCTTCTCTTCCCTCTCCAGATTACATTTGCTGACAGAATTTTAAGGCAGTCTCTCTGAAGATCCCACACATATTTTGTGCCATTAAGAGACTATCAGCATAGGGGCGCCTGGGTGGCTCAGTTGTTAGGCGTCTGCCTTCGGCTCAGGTCATGGTCCCAGGGTCCTGGGATCAAGCCCCGCATCGGGCTCCCTGCTCCGCGGGAAGCCTGCTTTTCCCTCTCCCTCTCCCCCTGCTTGTGTTCCCTCTCGCTGTGCTCTCTCTGTCAAATAAATCTTAAAAAAAAAAAAGAGAGAGAGAGAGAGAGACTATTAGCATAGCTCAAAACTTTGGTAAAGAGAAAAGTAGCACAACATGTCACATCCAACTTCCTTTGTTGACATTCCTGTATCTGAAGGACACAGAACAGTTGAGTAAGCAGAGTTGGATAACACAATGGTCACATTGTTCTTTACAGAAAGTATTTTTTTCTAGTCTTAATATTAAGGATGATATTTAACGAGGTAAAATATATTTACCATGCTATATGAAAAATACATACACACTGACATAAGTAGTAATTGTCTCCTGTCTCAGCTGTCCATGGTTTTGACAAGGTAATGCATGCCTCATTGGGCCCTGCTGATGGCATCTCCACGTATCTTTAGTTAAAAGACCTGGAAGCAACAATGGTGGTGTTGATTTTTTGTTAATGAAGAAAAAGATCCAAGGCTGGGCTGACCTTTACTTATTCAGAGCCTGTTTTAGTTTAGCAAAATTCAATCTGCTTGAGATGAAAAGAAAATTGACTTTCTTATTTTCATTGTCCTATCCTGCAGGAAAAAATAAACTGAAGAGGTGAACGGAGCTGCCTGATCATCACAACGGGCTGGCTCTGCCTTTCTGCAGCTGGGGACGCATAGGAAATTGAAATTTACAACACCGTGGGCACTGCCCCTCCTCTGAAACAGGTCACTGTAGTTGTATTTGTATTATTGGTTTTGCTTTACATATTCACCCCATTTCTGCCCAACCAGTTCCTTATAGAAAACTCTGTGTGGCTCTGAAATCAGAGTTTCATTAAACATGGGTAGGTAGCCCAAGGCATTAATCAGATAAATATTATCCCACTTGGAAAATCTATTTCTTTTAGGTTACCTCTTACCTCTTCCCTTCCCCCTTATACTGTCCTTTGAATTGATTATACTCGGTTACTCACAGAGCCCATTCAGAGCCCAAGAGTGAAGCTGGATCCTGTCAATCACAACTTTTGCTTTTAAGATTTTGCAGGACGTGGTGCTCAAAGACATGGAGTGGTACACTTCTCTTCCTGGAGGCACCTCTTTTGTGTCTTCCCACGACTCCTGATCCTAAGAGCAGACCTTATTTGTAGGCAAGAAACACTTGTGGTTCTGTGTATATATAGTAGATAAGAGGCTTTGGAGTAAAACATATCTGACAGTTCTGCTCTGTCACTCACCAGGTACATGTCTCTCAAATCCTTAATGTCCTCTCACACAAACCACACAGGGATGGATGAGGATGTACTGAGATAAGCAAACTGAAAAGAAATTATAGAATGCCTGTGTTACTGAACCCCAGGAAAGGCCAATGCTCAAGAGAAAACTTTCGATTGGAAAGGAATCTGAGCTTTATTCAGGAGTCCGGCAGCCTGGGGAGAAGGCAGACTCTTGTCCAAAAGCCAACTACCAGGCTTCTGCCTGGCTCTGGGTTTTTAAAAAGGGATTTAGGGTAGTTATTAATAAAGGGAAGACAGTAGTCTGTAACATGTCTTGGTTATAGACAGACCAGATGGTGCCAGCTAGGGGCATTATCTTAGTGCTCGGGGGTTGTGGGAGGAGGTCCGGTGTCTGTTTTGTGATGTGCAGGAGGACTCTGTATTTTCTGCAAAGGAGGGCAAGGTCTACAGATGCACAGGGAAGTTAGTAAAGTCAGTTGTATGACCTAACAAAAGAAAAACATTTTCCTAAAAAAATTGCTGGGCTAATCAGAAATCTGAGGCGGCTTCAAACAGACTTGCTGGACTCTGTGGCCTGGGAAACTTCTGTCCTCATTCCTCAAGGCCAATGGTCTGTAAATCTCAAAGAAAGTAAATTAGTTCTGTTATGGATCAAGGAAATTAGGTCAGCAAGTAAGGAGTGTGTTATCTTGAGGCAAGTTAACCCTCAAGATGGGAGTGTTGCTATTCCTGCAGGCATCACTTGGGATCACTTGCTAATCAGAGATTTCTCAGGCTCTCTCTTAACTTTGATGAATCAGGATCTCTCTGCTTAATCCATGTGAAATATACTTCCCACGTGGTTTCGATGGGCAGTTAGACTTGGAAGCTGGATGGGCTTGGATAAAGCTGAGGGTCTTGAACTTCTACTCTCCTCATTCATCCACTTCCAACTCTTAACAGGAAAATCCCTTCTGTAATGTCTTCAACAAGTGTACTTCTAGCATCTGTTTAAATACCTCCAGGGACAGCAAACCCACCACTACTCGGGGTAGCCTTGTCCATATTTGGCAACTTTCAGAATGCTTCTGGTACTCAACCAAAAACTGTCTCTTTTTCCCCACTGATGCTAATTCTACTCCTGGGGACACATGGGATAGATTACCTCTCTTCCTATTTGACAGCCTTTCAAATATTTGAAAACACAGTCCATGTCCCCTAGAGTGCTCTTTTCTAAATGAGCACGTTTTGCACCAAAGTCCCAGTTCTCAAATTTCCTCCACTGCTTATCTAACCCCTGCCAAATGTATCCCATGGCTAGATTCCCAAGTGCTGTACTTATCCTGTTCTCTCAGAGCTGACCTGCTTTTGAAGTTTACATTCCTCACTCCCAACCTCTCTTTCCCTTGGCAAGAGTGGACAAAAGATGCTCTTCTCTAAGGTGCATCAAAAGGAATATCACATTCTTTTATTTGGTTTTCCATCTCTTCAGATATAACACAAGCTGCTCAAAACCAAAACCCTTAATACAAAAATATAAGATTTTTAGTTGTAGAACAGTGATGGGGGTAGGAGGCTGAGATAATGTCCAACCCAACTTCCTTTCATCGGACCCATTTTAAAGATTAGATTGGCAAAGCCGCTATGGAAAGCAGTATGGAGGTTCCTCAAAAAATTAAAGATAGAACTACCATACCATATAAACCAGCAATCTGCCTCTGGGTATATATCCAAAGGAAATAAAATCACTATCTCAACAGGTATCTGTACCCCTGTAGTCATCAGAATATTATTTACGATGGCCAAGACATGTAAACAAGGGTCCATACATGGATAAATGGTTGAAAGAAAATGTGGTATATAGATACAATGGAATATTATTCAACCATAAAAAAGAAGGAAATCCTGCCATCTGTGACAACATGGATACATCTTGAGGATATTCTGCTAAGTGAAATAAGCCAGATAAAGAAAGACAAATACTGTATGATCTTACTTATATGTCGAATCTAAGAAAAGCAAACTCACAGAAACAAAGAACAGGTTTGTGATCTGCAGAGGTGAGGGATGGGAGGTGGGGAAATGAGTAAATGTGGTCAAAGGGTACAAAGTTCTAATTATGAGATGAATAAATTCTAGGGTTGTAATGTACAGCATAGTAACTATAGTTAACGATAGTGTATTGTATATTTAAAAGTTCTATGAGAATAGATTTTATAAGTTCTCAGGAACACACAAAACTTATAACTATGTGAGGTAATGAGTATGTTAATTAACCATATTGTGGTAATCATTTTGCAATACATACATATATCAAACATTACATTGTATATCTTAAATTTACACAATGTTACTTATCAATTATATTTCAATAAAGCTGGGAAAAAAGATCAGAAAATGGAGGCACCAGAAGGTTAATTGAATTATCCAAGTACAAATGTATATAGTACCTACCTCCTATCTCCTAGTGTGAGGCATCCTTTTAACACTAAGTCTTTTTACTTCTATATGCATATGTCTCAAGCCAGGGTCCTTCCAGATCTGTTTTACTGATCTGCAAAGTTTTTTTTTTTTTTAAATATGGACGAATATTTAAAAAAATATTTCACATAAAACTATGAATTTATGGATTCTTTTGAAATATTGGAAATCGTGTTATTCTTGGCCTACATTGCTACATTGTAACAATGGGATTGACCTCCTTGGAGCCTGGTGCCTTGAGATGGGGCTCACATTCTCCAAATCATCTGCTTGTCCTCTATAGACATCTGCATTTGCCATGATGCCACTGGGATGGTATCACGTACTTTCCAGGCATTTCCATATCTACCTTTTGACATGAATCCTTAGGTCAATCCTGTGCAACAGATAAAGCTGGTATAATCCCACTTACACATCTTAGATGCAGGTAGAAGGAATACCTGCATCAGGCAGGGGCTGTGGAGTGAAGTGCCTTTTGAACCCCTGGGGCCAAACTCCCTGGGGTCAAAACACTCAATTTTGTCACTTAAAGTTGTATAACAATGGGCAGGAAACACTTCTGAGACTTGATTTCTTTAACTTTAAAGTGAAGTTGTTGATATTGGCAGTGTCTACCTCATAGCACTGTTGAGCAAAGTAAATGAGAAAAATAAGGAAACGTTTGGCAGCATGCTTAAAAACATTAGCTCAACAGATATTTTGTGCAGACTGGGAAAAAGAATCTAGGCCTTCAGACGCTGAAGGCCAGGCTCCTCCCATTGTGTTCCATTGCCACACCTAACCTGGCTCATGTGTTTTCCTTGTCCCCAGTTCCTGGAATATCCCAAACTGGAGGTCTTACAGGGGCCACTGGTGAGGAGGGGCTGCTGATGAGTACTAGATGAGCCACTGAACTTCTCAACATCCTGCTCCAGTTGAACGAAGGTAATCACATTTCATGCTTTCCTTGATGGATCAATGCCATGGGATACAAATTGATGTCCTTTTTATATGCTGCCGAGAGCCTTGCATAATTGATTGGCCACCTAAACACGTGGCTTTACTTCTGTTGAATCATCAAACTGGAAGTTTTATCTGTGCCAGAAACTTAGGCCAATTAATCATCCCGAGATGCAGAAGCGGCCAGGTGTGGAAAAACTCCTATTCTCTATAGTTCTTCCCCTTGATTCCCCCAACTATGGCCCTTTTATCTATTTCCTATGCTAGACCTTTGGGGGACTATGTGGTCTGGTGTGGCAGCAGACACATTCAGACTAGAGGGACAGAGAGGTTTCTATTCTTTGCTCTAGTGCTTCCTGATGCCCAAGGAGCCCTATGGATAGAATCGGGAAAATTTTCTAGAGGCCTGTTTCCAAATGTTGTCACCTGCATCAGAATCTCAGGAGCCCACTTGGGACATTTTTTACAAAGGCAGATTGCTGAATCTATTCAAACTCAGCTAAAACAGCCTCTTGGGGGTGGGGCCTAGGAGTCTGCCTTCTAAAGGGCACCCCTGATGATATTGAAGTTTGAGGATTACTGGACAGATGGATCCAGAAATCAGTGTTTGGAGAAATATGACAACTTGAGAACAATTGTAGAGTTGAGAGAAAAATTGGGGTGATCCCAGTAATTCATATTAGCATGAACTAGGTGGAAGTGGGGGATACCAAATGATGGGCCCAGCCCCTTAGACCCTAAGCACATGAAAACTTAAGAAACATGTAGCGAAACAAGAAATTACATGAGTAAGCATTTATACAGGTAATCCTGATGATAAATGTTGTAAGGTTTCATGAAATAGGTTACCAGTATAGAAAAGAATGATCTCAGAAAGAGGTGATATGATTGAAAAGGAGGTAATACGGTCAGGATTTTGACTAATGGCTGGAGATTAAAAAAATAATTTTTAAAATTGGGGGCAGTATGTGTTAATGTGAGGACATGGTAACAAATACAGTGTTTAGAGGTGTTTGATGGAGAATTAGATGGGTGGATGGGGGTAAAGAATTTATAATTTTATGTTGCTACTTCTAAAAGGAGTATAGGGAAGACCTGAGATGCTGGGTCTCAAGGCTGCATTGTGGAGTCTTAGATGAAGATTTCTTGATCTATCTAGAAGGTACCCAAGTCATTCTAGAACAGGTAGTTTTCTGGAACACTTGGCACTGGGTCTTTTCTTCCCATCAAAGACTTTGGCCCAGAAATGTGTGGACCAGCTCTACTTTGGGCAAAAGATGGTAAGCTGAGCTAAGACTGAGTGTAGCATTTGTGAGAACAACCAAAACCTCGTACAAAGGGGAGGAAGAAGTGAAAAGGAGGGAAGACAAAAGCCAGAGATCTACTTTCTTTTACTTATCTTTCTAACCTGGCCTCAAGAAGTCACTCCCCTGCTCTGGAAACCCGAGATGTAGTAATCCACACACACAGCAGGATTCACCCACCAGGCTTAGCTTCCCAAAATACTGCTGTTGACATGGGAACTGGCAGCCTCACTCATTTTCAGTAAGACTAAAACATAGAATCACATTCTTTTTTCTGGTTGCACTAAATTATTGAATTTGGATTATTCTTATGCTAAATCCCAGATCACTTGGAAAATCCACACAAGACTAATTTAATGTTCTTTTTTCTTCCATCTTGGAACATTAGATAAACAAACTTTGTCCTTTCTCTTTCCATCTCCTAGCCAGGTTAATATTGTTCATTTGTACTGCTCAGGGATTGCACTAGGTGGTAAGGTAGGATCATAGAAGGTATGTGTAGATATATGGATTTAGCCTCTAAAGAATTTTCTTGGGATTCCCAGTAGAAGATGTCCACAGCAATTGGAAGCATATGCTATATGGGAGAGTCGCCTGGTGGCTGTCTTGTAGCAAGGCTAAACATTCCACTGCTAGTGGGAGGTGCAAAAGCATCTGTCTCAGGTGTGGGCGTGAGAATTGTGCTTGGTTCTAGCATTACACCAAAACTGTAACTCAGGAAATTCATTTATGTGCTAAGAATAGTGAAAATTTATTCTTTTTTTTCCTTTTAGCTATCCAATTTTCATTTCTTCTGCTTTTGGTAAAGAATAGTCTGGAGCTCCCTAGCTCCCTACTCTCAGAGTGTTGTTTTGGATGAAGCTGATCACTTCCTACTCCAGAGGTGGGCATCTGACCTTAGGTCTGAGCCAATTAGCACACTCCAATCCCTTGGCCACAAAAAACTGGATACTATGATAGTCATAGAACCAATGTGAACCAATGGAAGCTAATCTGAGGACTTGACGGAGGTGATCAGGAGAGAGACATGTGTGTCTTTTCTCCTGGAATAAACAGATGCTGCCTGGAACTTCTGCAGCCATCTTGTCATGACAAGATGAGAAAGGGGTCAACACACAGAAAGGAGCCTACAAGGATGTCATTTGTCTCCTGAGTGAAGCCACATGGGGTGATAACTATTACCCTAGGACTTTTTATGTTCATGAGAAAATGAAGTCTTATTATGCTCAGGCCATTTATGGTTGGGTTGCGTACTGAATTGTTTTAAGTCAAGAGCATTTGCTTCTTCTGATGCTAATCAACCACTTTAGAAATACTACTTCTTTGTTTTATATTGATTCTCAGTGGATCAATATAATTACACTTTGGTTCTAAGCTCTTTTAAGCTCTCTCAGATTCTTTTCTAGCTAATGTGCTAATAATAAACACTTAGAGACATGAGGAAAGCTGCTCATTTAAAGAAGCTCACAGTTAAATCTCATCATAAATCAGGGCATCTTCTTGTAAATTGTTAACCACTAAGGGCTTTGTAGATTCTATTTTTTATCTGTTTGAGCAAGCACCACTCCTAAAACTTGTTCATGTTTGAGCTCTGGCTGGTGTTTCTCCTGATCTCCTGGCCATCGATTACCCACTGAAGGATGTATGGAATGGTACTCACTTATTGAAACATATAATACTCATTTCCCTAATCCTCAGGGCTCCTCACAGAATTATACCCTTTGTATGTAAGATTGCTTTTTCATGTCAAACCATGTCAAAGAGGCTTCATGTTTGTGAATCTCAAGGCTATGTCCATAAGCCAGGTTATAAAATGGGAAGAAAATACATGCTCATAATGATAACATCCTTTTTTCCTCTGGTAAAGTGTAGCTATGGTGAGTGCTCAGTAAGTGTTAGGGACCCGTAACCATTTCCCAGATATTGTTGCCTCTTGAAGTTTGTGTCACAAAAGCACATGGGGGATAAAAGAATATAAAAAGAATTGGTTAAGTCATGTTTTATGCTGCAGAGGGGACCAGCCACAGTAAAATTGTAGAGTGTCCTCAGAATTTGGCAAACTGGTCACAGGTGACTTGTCCAAGGCAGTTTCAGTGGTGTGACCAAGGCTTGACTACAAAGGGGTAAGAATGTGGGGCATGTCAATGGGGCTGGCTCATGAAGTTTTGTTGGTGGAAGGAAGAAGGTAGGAGCTCACTAGAGAAGGGTGTAAAATATCTGGAAAGAAATTTCTTCGTTTTAAATTTCTGAATAGAAGTAGCTTGGACTTATTTCTTGGCTAAGGGTGAAAAAAGATACTTTGAAAATATGGGGATTGTGAGGTTGAGAAAGGGAACATGAAGGGACCTTTGACAGGCAAGGTAAGGGAGAATGACAGAGGAAGGCTCCAAGACAGGATGGACAGGGATAAATCAATCCATGAGGTTTGTGTTGAGTAGGCTCAAGAGACCAGAAGAGGACTAGAAGGTCATGAAAATGCGGGACCCAGTGGTAACTGAGAGGCAGGCAGCCATCAAAGGGCTTGGTGGGGCATCAAGAGCACAAGGAACAAAAGATAGATACTTTGGACTTCATCAAAATTAAGAACTTTTGTACAGCAAAGGGCATTAACAAGAAAGTGAAAAAACTCCCTATAGAATGGCAGAAAATATTTACAAATCATGTATCTGGTAAAGGTCTAATCTTCAGATTATATAACAACAAAAAGACAACCTAATTAAAAAATGGGCAAAAGACTTGAATAAATATACTCTAAAGAAGATATACAAATAGACAATAAGCAAGAATAGATGCTCAGTATCATTAGTCATTAGGGAAATGCAAATCAACACCATAAGATACCACTCTATACCCACTAAATGGTAATAATAATAATAATAATGACAATGATAATAATAATAATAGAATGAAAAATAACAAGTGTTGGTGAATCTCAGGAAACAAACTGAGGGTTGCTGGAGTGGTGGTGGGTGGGAGGGATGGGGTGGCTGGGTGATAGACACTGGGGAGGGTATGTGCTATGGTGAGTGCTGTGAATTGTGTAAGACTGATGAATCACAGATCTGTACTTCTGAAACAAATAATGCAACATATGTTAAGAAAAAAGAAAAAGAAGAAGATAGCAAGAGGGGAAGAATGAAGGGGAGTAAGTCGGAGGGGGAGACGAACCATGAGAGACGATTGACTCTGAAAAACAAACAGGGTTCTAGAGGGGAGGGGGGTGGGGGGATGGGTTAGCCTGGTGATGGGTATTAAAGAGGGCACGTTCTGGGCGCCTGGGTGGCTCAGTTGGTTAAGCGACTGCCTTCGGCTCAGGTCATGATCCTGGAGTCCCGGGATCGAGTCCCACATCGGGCTCCCTGCTCAGCAGGGAGTCTGCTTCTCCCTCTGACCCTCTTCCCTCTCCTGCTTTCTATCTCTCGTTCTCTCTCTCTCTCAAATAAATAAATAAAATCTTTAAAAAAAAAAAAAAGAGGGCACGTTCTGCGTGGAGCACTGGGTGTTATGCACAAACCATGAATCATGGAACACTACATCAAAAACTAATGATGTCATATATGGTGATTAACATAACAATAAAAAATTAAAAAACAAAACAAAAAAAAGAGTATGGTATTATTTGGACTTTCACATTCTGCGTGGAGCACTGGGTGTTATGCACAAACCATGAATCATGGAACACTACATCAAAACTAATGATGTAATGTATGGTGATTAACATAACAATAAAAAATAAAAAAAATAAAAAGAACAAGAAATAAAAAAACTAATGATGTAATGTATGGTGATTAACATAACAATAAATATAAAAAAATAAAAAGAACAAGAAATAAAAAAAACTAATGATGTAATGTATGGTGATTAACATAATAAAATAAAATAAAATAAATAAAATAAAATAAAATAAAATAAAATAAAATGCCTCTTTTCCCGACTGAGCATTATGACTAACCCTTACAACAGCGTCAAGATAGGTGTTATTATTTCTCTTTTACCCATGGGAATATTGATGCTCAAATGGGCCCATTGCCAAATAAGGCATAAGGGGTGGAGTTGGAATTGTAACCCCAGATTGTCTGGCTCAGCCTAAAGCCCAGTTGCTCTTGGGTCATTTGCTTCCTTAGGCCCAGTGAAGCTGAAAGTGGGTTTGCTTTTCCCACCCTGGGGAAAGTTATTCCCTTAACCCAGTTCTAATGACTCCAGTTTATACTCTCTCCTGTATTTGTGGCTTTCAATGGAGTGTGTTAAACTGAGATGGGTTGGTTCAGCCCTGTGATGCTCTGGAGAGTGTGTGCTTAGATGCATTGATTCATGAAAGGAAAAGGGAGAAAGATGAAGGTAATACTGCTAAATGGTGCAAAAATGGATGAGTTCATGCAAAAGGCAAGTAACGTCCAGCTCCCCAGACCTGCCCTTGACTTTGAGAAGGACTAAGACAGACAGCCTTGGTGTAACATTCTCTTCCAGCTTCTACTTATTCCTGTCCCTGGGCTGCAAGTTGGCATTCCATGCTGCCTCTTCTTTGTCCTTCTCCCTTCGAGGCTGTAGATATGTATTTTAGCCTGGCTTCACTGGACGCCCCCCTGTTGTGCAGGGAGGATGAGTGAGGCATGCACAGGGTCTAGGTCTTCCTGCTGCCAGCATGTTCCTTCCTGTCACACCTCTCTCTGGGCCATTCACTCCTGTTCTTAATGTTTCTCTTTGGCTCCTTCTTCCTCAAGCATTATGGTCAGAAGGAAAAGGAAAATACCCCTTCCAGGTGTGCCTTCCTCTAAATCGCATACCCTATAATCTGTGAAGAGAAGAAATCTTGTGATTTTACTGGAGGAAGTTTCATCTCAAGTGAGAATCTTTTTGAGAAGACCTTTTATCACCTTTTCTGAGGTTCCACCTGGCCAGAAGGTTGCCCTGCTGCCAGCCTATCATATTCTCATTGCATGGCCCAGACCTCAGCAGATTTTAAGGATGGCTGGCCACAGTTTATTCTTCACAAGAGCCATACACATTTTGCCACCTCCACTGTGTTTATTCTCCTCTGGACTCTTGAAGTGGTCCAGATGGTCCCTGTGTCTATGGCTTTCCTCAGGGATCTATTCTGGCCAAACTTAAAGAGCTTTGGTAGCTCCCTCTAAGTCCTTTCCATATTTTGATGCACACTTAAGGGCAGAACTGCCCATTAACAGGGACCCCACCATTGTTTACTCAATCTTTCCCATCTGGGTGATTTCCAAAAAAGTTCCTTAACAAAGCCTATGGGGTATTCTCAGCTCAGTCCAGAATACAATAAAAAAAAAAGTCCTACCTACAATAAAGGTTTTTATCAGGAATCTTATTTATGTTTTTATGGTTCCTGAAGCTCTTCTTTAATTACTGCCTACAGAAGATCTGTCATGAATGATAAAGGATCATTCTCCTTATTACCTTAAATTTACTTCCCTTCCACCCAATATATTAACCTTTATTACTATAAGTTATGGCTGTTAGAAGCCAGAGCTAAAGAATAAAGTTTACTTCCATTTAAGATGTAAAAGCAGGCAACTCATTGCTTTCAGTAGAGAGTAGGTTGAGGAATAGAGAATATGTCAGTTGGTGGATACATAAAAAACACATTATATTTCTTTTGGAAGATAATTATCTAGGAGTCATTTGCCTAGTTCAGTTAGAAGTTTCTTTCTGAGGTGGAAAATGAGGAGAAAAAAAAAGAGGAAAGAGAGAAAGATGGATTGGCTGACAGATGGACTAATTAAGTAATGAAGAAACAGAAGAGATGAGAGGATTATAGACCGGGAAGACAGCAGCTCTCTTGAAAGCAGCAGGATGTGAAATGTCTCCTAAAAAAGAAATAATAAAACAGATGGTTTGAGTTAAATAAATGATGTTTGGTTATTGAAAAGTGCATTCTTCCTGGTTTCTAACACACTTGAACGTCTCTCTCTATAAGAAAAATGGAACAACATTCATTTTGGATGCTTAATGATAAATATTAGTCTTTCAGGGCTTTACATTTTGTTTAGAGATCTCGAAGTCCTTTCTCAGTTTGGAACTTTGCAAGTTCTCCTTCACGGGGGTGAAGGCATAATGTTGTTTTGTCAATTGGATAGTTAAAGTCAAAGGAGTCGCCTCTCAAAACACGGTGCAAGAAAAGGCACTCCTTCTTGGTAATTTCTCCAGGTCTTCAGCTGGAGGGCTCCGGCTCATGATGTGTGGTTCCACATCTTGTTCCTTCCTTCCTCCCATTCTGTGTTAATCAGGACTGTGTTGGTTCTTAGTATCAAAAACCTGAGTCAAACTAATTTAATCTAAACAAGTAAGTGAGCAAATAAACCTGAGAAGCCCAACTCCTGCCTTCAGGCGTTCTAACAACATCATTGGGTCTGTCTCTGAGTCTCTGAGTCTATGCTAGAAATGTTTTTATTTCGTTAAATTTGATTCTTGTGAATTTTTCAGACTGTGAACCTCCCAGTAACTCATAAAAGCATGAAAATAAGTAACTATGTGAGCCTTGCTTGGGTTCTTCTCTGCCAAGCTCTTTCTCCTGCTAGTTACAAACTGATCTCCAGAGCTACAGCCCTAAATCGCCCTTAGAATTTACAGCCCCCCAGAAGGGTTGTCAGTCCGACTCAAGGAAGTATTCTGTTTGGCTGATTGGTGTATATTCTCTCATTTCTCAGATATGAATGGTGAGCCCCTCGACTGGTTGCTATACCTGATTTACATGAAGAAGACAGAAGGTTTGCATTAGGAAGGAACAGATCAAATGTGCAACAGATGCCTTCAGGTCTCACATTTAGGCCTTTAATCCATTTTGAGTTTGTTTTTGTGTATGGTGCTAAAAGCTGGTCCAGTTTCACTCTTTTGCATGTAGCTGTCCACTTTTCCTAGCACCATTTATTGAAGAGACCATCTTTTCCCCATTGTATAATCTTGCCCCTCTTGTTATAGATTTAATTGACCATATAATCATGGGTTTATTTCTGGGCTCCCTATTCTGTTCCATTTATTTATGTGCCTATTTTTGTGTCAATATCATACTGTTTTGATTACTACAGCTTTGTAGTATATCTTGAAATCTGGAATTGTGATACCTCCAGCTTTGTTTTTCTTTCTCAAGATTGCTTTGGCTATGCAGCGTCTTTTGTGGTTCTGTAAAAATTTTAGTATTATCTGTTCTAGTTTTGTAAAAAATGCTCTTGGTATTTTGATAGGGATTACATTGAATCTGTAGGTTGCTAGAAGAAGACACAGGTGGTAATTTCACTGACATCGACCATAGCAACATTTTTCTAGATATGTCTCCTGAGACAATGGAAACAAAAGCAAAAAGAAACTATTGGTACTACGCCAAAATAAAAGGCTTTTTCACAGCAAAGAAAACCATCAACAGAACAAAAAGACAACCTACTGAATGGGAGAAGATATTTGCAAACGATATATTTGATAAAGGGTTAATATCCAAAATATATAAAGAACTTATACCACTCAATACCAAGAAAACAATCCAATTAAAAAAATGGACAGAGGACCTGAACAGCCATTTTTCTAAAGAAGAAATACAGATGGCCAACAGGTATATGAAAAGATGCTCAACATCACTAATCATCAGGGGAATGCAAATCAAACCCACAAAAATATATCACCTTATACCTGTTAGAATGGCTAAAAGAAAAAGAAAAACAAAACAAGAAATAACAAGTGTTGGAAAAGATGTGGAGAAAAACGAATCTTCATACACTGCTGGTGGGAATGTAAATTGGTATAGCCGCTGTGGAAAACAGTATGACGGTTCCTCAAAAAATTAAAAATAGAAATGCCATATGATCCCAAAATTCCACTATTGGGTATTTACTCAGAGAAAATGAAAACAATAATTCAAAAAGATACATGCACCACTAGTTTATTACAGCATTATTTACAGTAGCCAAGAGATGGAAGTGAACTAGGTGTCTGCCGATTAACACATGGATAAGAAAGATGTGAAAGAGTTATATATATATTTGTATATCATATATATCATATGTATATAACATATATGGGTGTGATACATATAATATCATATGTATATAATATATATGTGTGATATATATATACATATATATATAATGGAATATTACACAGTCATAAAAAGGATGAGATTGTGTCATTTGAGAAAACATGGATGGACCTGGAGGGTATTATGTTAAGTGAAGTAAGTCAGACTGAGAAAGACAAATACTATATCGTTTCATTCATAAGTGGAATCTGAAACAACAAGAACAAGTGAATAAACAAATAAAAAGCAGAATCAGACCTATAAATACAGAGGAAAAAAACTGATGGGTGCCAGAAGGGGGGGGGTTGAGGGTTGACCAAAATGGGTGAAAGGGAGTGGGGGATACAGGCTTCCAGGTATGGAATGAATAAATTATGGGAATAAAAGACACATCATAAAGAATAAGTCAATGGTATTGTAACAGCAATGTATCGGGACTGAAGGTAGATGAACATAGCATAATGTATGTACTTGTTGAATTACTATATTGTACAACTGAAACTAATGTAACATTGTGTGTCAATTATACTTAAATAATAATATTAAAAAGTTTAATAGATGCCAACTACACATTCTATTCTGTAGAAAGTTTCCACAGATTGGACATCTTGGTTTCCATCTCATCTTTCTAACATCCATTTCTGATACAAGTGCTAATTGGAAAATTTGCAAAGTAGATGTTTCTGTTTCCTACCTTAATTGCCTGTTCTTAATAGGGGGGCCATCCTGTGGTCTTTTCTGAAATGCCCTGTGTGTTAGTTTCAGTTTCCTAGCCAGACTGCAAAGTCCCATACAGAGTGCATCCAGCTTCACATCCTGCCCATCCCCCCTTGGCACACAGTGCACACTCAGTACTGTGACTTGATGTTCAGGATCGTACATAGTTTGTACCTATTGTCTAGTTTAATCATTTGTAAAATGGAGATGATAATGCCAACTACAGAGAGCTCATATGAAGAATAAGATGATATCTCTGAGGTGCTCATCACATAACAAGTCTGCAATAAATAATGTATATATGTATGTACATATATATACACACATACACACATATATGTATAATTTATATGATAAATTTCCTGAAGACAGAGTACATGCCTTCTTTTCCTTTTTTCTTGTAATGCCAGAGGTAGCATACCATAGGGACTCAATGAGTCTGTGACCATCTGATTTTAATACTCAGATTCTAATTTTGTTATCTTTCACATAATGCCATGTTTATTAAAACAATTGCTGCCATCAATATACTCTTTCAGAAGTTCCTTCCTCAAATGGAGGAAACATCTGAAAGCACAAAACACAAGCATAAGTAAGCAGCTGAGCACATGCAACTTCTTCCCAGAAGTCCTCCTTATGCCTCTGGTCTATGAAGTCTTTGTAGGAGAGGGTAAGGGTGGGGAAAGGGAGTGGTGGGGAGTCCAGGTTCCTCTGGTAACTCTCTGATGGATAATTATTTCTCCTCTCTGGATGGTGCTTGGAGAAATGACCATCTTCAGTTTTGTTAAAGAAATACAATGAAAGCTAGTATGTCTTTTTGCTCTTAGTTTTCAAACCAAGGACATTGGCACACAGCTAATTAGGCTTTTAGTTATGGATAACTCTGGTTATGAATTTTCATGCTTTTATAAGCCACTGGGACATTCACAGTCTGGAATTTCCTAAGAATGAATTTAACAAAATAAAAACATTTCTGGCATAGACAAGGAGGACAGAACCAGCAGCTTCTTAATGAGAAAGATTTTTTAAAACAATGAGCATCTAAGGAAAACACTAAGATTGAAAAGTGAAGATTGAAACAAATGTTATTATTCACAGTCTCTGGGCATAATCCCCTTGGATGGGGGTGAGAGATCCTGGGTTGGTTTTAATGAGAACTGACATGCATGGGTGGCATCCTGAGTCAGAGAATAGAAAATCAAGTCCCTACAGGACCCCTGGATCTTATGAAAGGCTTCAAAAATGTACAATAATTTATTGCTTTTTTGAGAGTGACTGTAGCACCTTGATAAACATCATTGATTAGCTTTGAATCAGACTGAACTGACTTTGACACCTGGTTCTACCATCTCTTAGCTTCCAAGATTCAGTTTTCCCATCTATACAAGTCTGGGTAATAGTGGTGCTCATACATTGACTTATATGAGTCATAAGTGAGAGAGCATATGAACAGCATTCTGCACAATTCTGACAGCAAGTCAGCACTCACTACTGCCGCTGATCGCAATCCCAGTTATTGTACCTGAATCTTTCTCCTTCTTCCTAACTATAATTTACACCACCTTTTTATTATTTTATCATGTTCTATTCTACCTTGTTCTTACATTGTCATGTATTAATATTACCTTATATTATTATTTACAAACTACTGTCAAATGTTAATTTGTCTGATCCTAAAGCAGTAATAAGGTAGGAAAGGCAAGCGCTATTATTCTCCTTCTGAGCTTGAGAAAATAAAAAACTGAGGCTTAGAGAAGGTAAGTGACTTCTTAATTTTACATATTTAGTAGCCAGAGGGGCCACAATAAGAGTTCAGATCATCAACCACAGTGCTTGTCATTCGTCTGTTTTCGATACAGAAGAATCTGTCCATGATTAATTTTAAGAAGTCAGTTGCTAAAAAAATGTTTGGAAATCATGAGGATGAATTCTATCGACAGTATCCTGATGACTAGCACCCAGAGCTTCTGTGACCAAGGCTGGAGAGAGACCTGTGGGTTTTGCTGAGGTCTTGAGTGAGCCTAATTTGGAGTTGAAAGCTGCCTTATCCAGTCCTGCAATCCTAGCCTTATAATTTTTTTTAAGATTTTATTTATTTATTTGACAGAGAGAGACACAGCAAGAGAGGGATCACAAGCAGGGAGAGCAGGAGAGGGGGAAGCAGGTTTCCCACGGAGCAGGGAGCCCGATGTGGGGCTCGATCCCAGGACCCTGGGATCATGACCTGAGCTGAAGGCAGACGCTTAATGACTGAGCCAGCCAGGAGTCCCAATTCTAGACTTATAATTAACAACATCCCCACACTCCAATATGGGAGGAAACCAGGAAATTACATAATAATGTACCGGGGGAGAGGAGATTGCTTTCTGATCTTCCAGGCATTTGTTTTATGTACTGACACAAGAACATTTGATTCTTCCCTTAGCTATCTTATGGGGAATGGCTATGAATGCTAATAGGCATCAGGAAATTACCTGGCCTTACTCTAACTGAAATCGTGGCACGCCGGCATGTATTTTGTATCACTGAAATGCACCACACCTTCGGTGGTCACTCCGTTGGGTCTTGGTCTCGGGAAGAACCTCAGGTCAAAATTCATGAGTTGCAATCTGTCCTCAGAGTCACAGTTTACTCCCAAAATTGTGTGCTGAAGTTTCTTGGCAGACATAAACAGCAGTAAATAACTTTTCTTATAAGAGGAAAAATATCCCAGAAGAAAAAAAATCCTAAAATTTAATGGAAGAGTGGCTAAGGGAAATCGTGCAGTGAGTCTTCTTACAGTGATAAGCATGAGTGCCCTTAGTTTGTCATGTCAGAAACGGAGTCATGCTGAGACAGATCTTTGCTTATCAAAGCTTCCTAAGATTTGATTATTCAACAAATATTTATTGAGTACTTGCCCTGTGCCTTGCTCTGTGCTAGATACTCTGTACAAATTATCTTGAGATCTTTACAGCCACCCTATGTATGATGCTGTTACTTTGGGTGGCTCAGATTAGTTCTTCCACAAGACAATTGCTTTGAGATATCACAACATTTTTCTTTATTATTTGTGAAATATCCAAATGAAAAATGCAAACCAAAGTGCAAACCAAATGCAAACCAAAATGCAAAATAATTTGGAATCAGTACAATATTGCAAAAAGAGGACACAGAGGACACAGTCTGTCTCCAGGCTCCTGACTGTGTTGCTGGTAGACATCATCACTTACCAGTGCTGAGACTGTTGCCTATTTCTACTGCTAAGAGCACCTGCTCATATGCTTCTGTTCTGTCTTTCAATGGTGAATTTAGCTTATGGTGTTCTTCATTTAAAAAAATTTTTTTTTCACACTGCCTATAGATATTCAACTAAATGAGGCGTTTGGGACTCTAAACTCATTCATCTGACAATGTTTTTGCATGATCTGAGACTATTTTATCATTGCCTTGTTTATCCATCCAGGCATTCAACAATAAATACTGGACACCTACACCTGTGGAATGTGGGGTAAGCAATAGAGATAAGGGACTGAGAGAGGGAGGCCTTGACTTTATAGACCTTGCAGTCTACAGGGGAAGACAAATAAATAGGCATTAGCCTTACAGTCTGGTAAGTGCTTTGATGGGATAAGTGTGAGATTCTTTGCAGGACTTGGATGGGGTGCCTCAGGGAGGTAATCCAGTAGCAGTTTTTCCAAACACCCTACTTTGCATATAATATGTTCAGGGAAGGCTGTATCAGACACACTTGGGATATTTTTTAAAAATACAGATTCCAAGATCCAAATGAATCTCGGTGAGTTAGGGCAGAGTAATCTGCATTTTAACAAAGTATTCCACGTGAGTCTTACGCCCAGTAAAGTGTGAGAACCACTGATTTAGATTGATAGACTAATGAAATGCGGTTCCTTCTTCAACATCTATGTAATAATCAAAAATCTGCATCAGAATGTAATAGCAAGAGTGTTGTCATACAAGTAGTCTTGATGTAAATGTAAATCATTGACATTTTTTAAAGTATTGTTAATCACAAATTGCTTGCAACCCACACCTTAATTGATCAGCAAATAGGAAGTTGTGTTTTCTAGCGGTTAAAGTTCAGATTCTGGGGCAAGGCTTTTTCTTACCAACTGTGTAGCTTTGCACAAATTATCTGTGCCTTAGTTTTGTCATTTGGAAAACAGGATGATAATAAGATTCCTACCATATAGACTTGCTGTGAGGACTAAATAAATGTATATATGTGAAGTATTTAGAAGAGTCCCTGTCACGTCTTCTCTAACTTGGACTCAGCTACCATTCTAGATCAATTCCTATTAGTTACCATCCCTTTCCTTGTGGATTACTGCCCTCTTGTCTTTTCGAGGGAGACATAGTGAGTTGTGAATTTTGTCCTGAAGAATTACATGGGATGGAAGGAACCGATCTTCATTTAAGGAAGTCCCCTGTGAACGATTTATTTTCTGGAGTGTTGTCTCATCTTTGCTTTACACGGTGTAGTAGGCAGAATAATGGCCACCAAAGATGTCCATGCCCTAACCTCCAGAACCTGTTACCTTACATGGCAAAAAGGGATTTTTCAGATGTGATTAAGTTAAGAACCTTGAGATGGGGAGAGTATCCTGGAACATCCAGGTGGCCCCAATGTAATCACACGAGTCCTTAAAAGTGGAGAACCTTTCCCAGCTGAATCAGGTGGAGATGCAATGTTTCTTGCTTTGAAGATGGAGGAGGGGCTAGGAGGCCACAGGGCAGACAGCCCACCAAAGCCAGAAAAGGCAAGGAAATGGATCCTCCCCTAGAACCTCCAAAAGGGAATGAAGTCCTGCCAACACATTGATTTTAGATCAGTGAGATCTCTGTCAGAATTCTGATTTACAGAACTGTAAAGATAATAAATTTGTATCATTTAAGCCACTGAGTTAGTGGTAAGTTGTTACAGTAGCAATAGAAAACTAATAGTCTTTAGAGCCATCTGTTTTTTCCTTTAGAATAGTATGTATCTGACCCTTCATTTTAATCTTTTGTCCCCAGAAAATAATTCCTTCCCTCCGTAGTGGTACACCCCTAGTCCTTTAAAATGAAATCATTGGAAGTGAGGATTTGCCTTGAATATAATAATCTGAAGGCTGATATTTAATTTCAGCAGATCATCCATTCTCCTGTGTGCTGTGTATAAGTCAGAATTTCTCCTGTTCTTCTTCACATCACATCCCCACCTTCCTAGTATTTAGTTATATTTACTTCTCTTCCCTTAACCTTCAGAAGTCTGTATCTATGGAATGTTCATCAGGTGATTTCTTGAAGAGTTCTAGTCTTGTTAAACTCCCATTTCATAGATTCTTCTGATAATGTGCCTGGAAATAAGGCCTGGATAATTGGCAATCACATCATATGCCCCACCACTCTAAAACTCCATAAAATTATAGTGCAACTAAATGAACCTAAAAGAAATAATGCATGTGGAATATTGAAAGACCCTGACTAAGGGATTTTTGCATGTATTTTAAAAATATGCCATTACATTAAACTTGGGTTGCTTAGTGAAGATAATTTTTAAAGCTATGATTAAAAATATATTTAAATTAAAATGTAGTTAAAAGATAGAAGGGAGCCACTTATAAAATCTCATCTACTCAAAAACACCAGTGGAAGTAAATGTCTTCTGCACACTTAGATACGGTTTATGGCATCTAGATTGTACTGGAGGAACAATAACAAAGTTTGCAGCTCACTGAGAACACCCAAATTGATTTAAGTTTCTTTTCACTGGAGCATGCGTTTATGACAGGTGCCATCAGCAAGAGCTTAATTTTCTAACTTATTTAAGCATTCACAAAGCTGTTTGACTTCTCCTGCAAGGGAGCTTCCTGGTAGTTTGTATTGGTTGCAAGATATTTTCCTTTGGGCAAGTCAGAAGCAACTGGAACTTGTTTAGCCTGGAGTTGAAATGCCTGAGAATCATCTCAGGTGAAAGGAAGTTCCCAGGCAGTTTTCAGAGTGACGTCATCAGAAATGTTGAGATCTTTAAAAGGGTTCAGTACATTCTTCACTCTCTGCCTTGGTGCTATTCTAATTATTGGAGAGTACTGATTTCAGGCCATCCTTGATGAGGGGCTGAGATGTGTCAAAGTGCACTCAGAAGACAGGACAGGGATATCTCTGTGCCATCCATATAAGGAACAGTCTTATTGGAGGCATTAGGACTACTTAACCTGGGGCGCCTGGGTGCTCAGTCCGTCAGGCGTCTGCATTCGGCTCAGGTTGTGATCCCAGCGTGCTGGGATCCCTGCTCCCTGCTCAGTGCGGAGTCTGCTTCTCCCTCTCCCCCTTCTGCTCGTGCTCTCTCTCTCTCTCACTCTCTAAAAAAAAAGACTACTTCACCTGGAGAAGAAAGATCTGGTGGGGTATGATGGCCAGATTCAAATGTCTGAGAGGACGGCACGTGGAGAGAGAATTTGACTTACCCCCTATCTTTCTGAAAGGGGTAGAAATAGAGCCAGTGGATGAGAGTTACTGAGGTTGATCTAAATTTTTTATAAAGAAGAGAGTTCCTGGGATCGGAACTTGATGAAGATGGAGATGACCAGCTCTCTCTCTCTAGAGTTGCTCAATCATCGTCAAGAAACTTGTAACTCTGTTAGGACCCTTGAGCTATTTATTCCCTATCGTACTCTCTCGCTGCTGAGAAGGAGTTCAGGTCCCTGTCCCCAGAACCTGATGCCCAAAGGGTGGATGGGACAGTTAAGTGGCTCTTAGCCAGAAATGGGAACTCTGTGCCACCATCCCTCCTCCTGCCCAGGGCAGATATTCTAAATGATCACAGGACTCTCTTCTGCCTAACTCTAACCTCAGAATCCTTCTCAACACAATATGCTACCATTATTAGAATTGGCATGCAGATGAAATCTATTTGTCATCTCTGCTTAAGGGCCAAACTGGTGTGCTCTTTATTATCCTCTCAGTTCTATACATAGCCCTCTATGTTCTTTTTTGTGATGCTTGGGTTGGGAATCTGCAAACTCTGTTTCTGCTTTGCACATTGGTTTACTGATACTCTACAGGGACCCTGAAAGGCTGGGGAGGAAGAGACTTTCTCTTCCCTTTTTTGTGGTTTCTGCTTCCTTTCTGTAGTGGCAGCTGATCCAGTTTGCAGTTTTTTTTTTTAAGAATCAGAAACAGCCTCCTGGTCTGTTCTCAGAGATAATAGCGTCTTCCAGAGCCAGTGTGCCCCTCGGAGGTCTGAATTTCAACTGCACGGGGCCACTCCTCCAGCTTCTACGTATTAATTATTCCAACGTTTTCCCTTTTATGCCCCATCCCCAGGGGTAGTGGCTCTTCCTACAATTGCCACTTCTGTGATACTAGTCCCTTTTTGTCTTTCTGGTTACCTTCAACTTTTCCCCCTAATTAGGAAGTTTTTCTTTCTTCTTCTTCTTCTTTTTTTTTTTGTTCAAATGACCGGTATGGGTTTTGGTCTCTTGATTCTTTCGCCACGTCTCCCCTCAGCACTAATGTCCGTCTTCCTGACCTTCTCTTTTTCCCTTCTCTCACTGGTGATCCTGTGACTTGCTTATCCCTGCCTCCACGGAGGCTGATAAATAAGGTTTAGCACCAGCCGCCCAGGTGGTTGCGGCCGTTGTGCACTGAAAAACTCTAGAGGGCGCCATTCGCATTCGTAATCAACATATACCTATACATTTAGGACAATTTCCCCGCAGTTACAGAACAGAAGGCATTTTAAAATTTGCACCGAGCTAGTGATGTTTTAGCCTGTAACTGATTAAGGGCTAATTGCGTTTGACTTGATTCTAGACCGTTAGAGCCGTAAGGGACTTTCATATCATCCAGTCCTGTGCCTTCATTTCCAAGATCAAGACATTTACGTCTCAGAAATGATGGAGCTAGCACCAGGCTTCCTGGTGACTTGGAGCTGAAACTGGAACTAAAGACGTTAGACTCAGACAGCATAACCACAAGAGAAATAAAAGAACGCAAATTCACACTTTAAGGTGGAAGTCCAGTCCAAAGGGAGGTACCTACAAACTTTGTGTCTCCGCAACCCTCCTGTCCTCTCTGGCCTTCTCTGGCTGGGGAGGTTAATAATGAGCCCAGGCTGTTGGTGGGAGAAAGACGGCTCCAGAAGATACTGTGGGTGTTGCTGAGATGATGGGATTTAGAAACACATAGGTCATTAAAGTGCCCTTTTAAGCGTGTCAGGAAGATAAGAAAAGTAATGGAGGTTGGCTCCTACAGGTCAGATACAGACCATGTGTATTCATGATTTGATGAGTTTTATGCGGAATAAAATTGTTAATGGCCGAATGTGATGACAGTTAACATCCTAAAACAGTATAAAACAGTACAATGCAGTATAAAAGGATGATACAGTAATTATAAAGGGCCTATAATTAAATTTCAACAAGAAATTTATGGACAAAAAGGATCTGAGGGAAAGAAGACACAAACCTCAGCAATGGGAAGGTTGGTGAGGAATAAGGTGCTGCATCAAGGTGTTTGCGAAAATGAGGAAGAAGGGGAGTCTCTAGCATGTAGGCAGAAGCAAGTGCTTCTGCCCTCAGTGTAGAAAAGTCCTGGTGGAAGGTGAGAAAACAGCGCAATTAAAATCACACCCACCCTTCACCCAGTACTTTTGCAACTGCCAATATCTGAATCCTGAGCTTTCTGTGGGTGAAATTTAATTATTTTTACAGAACGACTACCACTTCTTGTGCCAGATATTTTATTAGGCACTTTGTACACATCCTCTTATTTAACCCTCTTAACAATTTATGTTCCTTGTTTTAGAGATGAAGAAACTGCAGCTCACCAGAGGCTAAGTAATTGTTCATGGACAGGAGTCAGGATGTTGCTTAACCTCCTACAATGCATAGGACAGCCTCCCGCCCACTCCCAGCAAATAATTGGCCCCAAATGTCGATAGTGTTGTGGTTAATTGTGTGGTTTTTTTTTTTCTTCGTCTATTACCATTCTCTGTCATATTCAGGAGCCAGAGAACATGATTATTTTCATATAAGTTGTAAGTTATATTTTGCTCTTACATGTACAAAGGTGAGAGAAACCTAGGATCTTAGGAATAAATACCCAAACTTCTGATTATTTAGGAAGGACCAGAATGCTGAAACAAAGTTCTAAGAGGGATTATAAAAATAGATAACAAGAGCTCGGGGTATAGTAGCTACCCTGAGGCAACATGAACTTGGCAGGGGAGGGACCCAGAAGGAGGGACTGAGTAGGACCTCCACTCAATTCCTGGAGCAGATGCTGGGGTTCCTCTTGCAGTCTTGGAGAATGACCACGCCTCTCTTTTGGCTCGTAGCCCACGCGGCCTGGAACTATGATTTAAGTGTTACTTCCTTCCAGATAGAAGGAAGCCCCTGGAGGACAAGAATGCCAGTTATCATCTCTCCAATTCCTAGCCTACATGGTACCTTAAATTTGGTATGTTCTCAGCTATTATAAAATATGAAACAACTGGAATAGAACGCAACTTCTTTAAGGAATCCCACTCATCCACAAGAACTCATGATTTGACAGTTATGAAAGAATAGGAAAGGATGTTATTTGAGATCTTTTCCATATATTTTTTAAAACACAGTCATAAAATGAAAATTATTTATTTGGATTATAAATAACATATTGCAAACGGTGTATTCTGGGGCAAGGCAGTTTCCTCCTTCTTTGACCAGGCTGCTAGCTAGAGAAGTCAGCGTTGATTTCCTCCCTTCTCTGTCACAAATGTTAACAATTTTGTTAAAACTAAATTAATAATTTATCAAAAATGAGCCAAATGTTTTCTTCTGTTATTTTCTAGCTTGGTAGCAGCTCTGTCTTACTTTGAAATCAATCTTAACCTTATTTTATTTTGTGTACTTCTTGTTTCAAAACAAAACAGATTTTATTTTATGCAAACCACTGAACAGTCATTACTAAAATAAAACCATTTCCGAAAACCTCCTTTTTTTCTTTTTTAAAAATCAGTCTTAATAAAACCACAGTGTCTTGTTCTATTCAGTTTAAGATTATTGTCCACATGGAAATCTTTAGACAATCCATTCAATTCTGGAACACGGGGTTAGAGGGAGGAATCTGTTAGGGAAATGCTTTTGTAAAATAAGTATTATGAAAAGTGATTGGAAAGCAGGAACATATTAGTTCCTCCAAACCCTCCTAATGGATAGATAATCATGGCTTTTCTTGAAGGACTTCTTGATAATTCTTTTTGCAGGGGGAGAGGTGTTCACAAGCTTTAAAATGGAGCAAAATGTGGGAATTTATCCGCACCATAGATCATATTTGTTTTTAAATAAAATTGCAAGATACTGAAATTTTGCCTATGCCCAGTGAACTTTTAGGACCTTTAAAGTGTTTCACATACCATACAGCAGTAGGTCAATGTACTGCGTATGTCATTCAATCAAGTTTCACCAAATCCTTATTAAGTCCACACTTTATGCTGGGCATTCTGCTCCCTGTTGTTTACTCCACAGTCACGTTTATTCTTACAAGATTCCATTTTAAACCAAATGAAGTCAGTCCGTTCCCCAACCTGCTCAAGTCTGAAATTGAATGGAAAATCTGAGCTGTGGATACTAAGGAAAATGTAATGTTTGTCCTTAACATTAACAAGTAAATGAGTATTCTATAACCAAATAAGATGACTATCCTGGATCTGTCTGAAGTGAATTTATTCAGTTTGTTTTTGAATATGTTTTCTGCTGGCCACAATAAATTTTGTCATAACACAGTAGTTTTTATGCATTACTATTTGGAATTTATTTTCTCAAAATTGTCAAAATTTATTGTCTCAAAATTGGGCTTTGTGAAAGTCAACATATAGGATCCAGGATTTGCCTTTATTTGAAGATCATCTTTCCTTCTCCGTGGCCTTGGAGCACTTGGGCTGGATAATAGTATTAGTTTCCTGGTGCTGTATGTGTGAGTGTGATAGAGAGAGAAAGAGAGAGAGAGGGAGTGTGTGTGTGAGCGTATATAGCAGTACAGGTTATTAGGATCATGGGGAAGGAATAAAGCAGCTCTGCGTTTGAATCTATCTCTTCCAGACAGTGATATTCAGCAAGTTACTGAATCTCTCTGGACTTCATTCACTTTTCACAGAATGGGACTAAAAGAAGCTACTTTATAGGGTTATTGTGAGTATTAAAAATAATACATTTTAAGCATCTCTTACAAAATAGTTCCTTAGTAAACAGTAGGTATTTTTATCCTTTAATTAAAAATGTTCTCCAACCTCAGCTTTTTGGCAGGTTTTGTGTTTTTTTGGGGGGGGAGAGGGTAGAAGGGGGGTTCTTATGAGTACATGTTCATGGGACATGGTGAATATTTGTTGACTTGAATCTCTTAGCTGAATTTCTGTGTAAGGAAACTTCAGTAGTCCCCGTCTCACAGATGATTCCAATTTGTTTTCAACTTGCTGGTAAATAGAGAAAACGTGTTCCCACTCAGGACTACTTTCCAGAATACCTCAGATCCAAAGTCCCATGCTGATATTTCATTTTTCATCACTTTTCCTGGGGAGAAGACATTCCAATCATTTAAATAATATCCATATGATTTTAACATTTAGATTTCATTTTTCATAATTCATCAATGACAGAGTATTAAAAAATGTTAACTTTTAGTAACCAGACTAGTAAAACCATAAAACCAGCTGCCTGACTTAATTTTAAAATTATACAAGGTTATAAGCATTTATTCTATGATGCTAAAACATTGACATTCTTAAAATTTTTAAGACAAAAACATTGTCCAGTCTTAACCCAATGTAAGATTTGAAGCCATATTAATCTGTTTTCATTAATTAAGTTGGAGAAATTTTGTAATAAAACTTTTTTTTTTTTTGAGAGAGAGAGTGTGTATGTGCAGGCATGGGGAGGGGGAGAGAGAGAATCTCAATCAGGCTCCATGCCCATTACAGAGCCCAACGTGGGGCTCCATCTCACAACCCTGAGATCATGACCTGAGCTGAAATCAAGAGTCACATGCTTAGTTAACCAACTGAGCCACCCAGCTGCCCCCAAGCTGTTTGTTTTTGAACCCAAGTCTGACACGCCGTCATTTCACACCTGACTTGAGAGACCTGTGGGCAAGACCGGCAGCCCAGCCAATAGGACACCCAGACACCCGTGGACAACAACCCGCTCCTCGTTCCACTGTTTTGCCTTTTATGTGGCCAAATTGTCAGAAAGAATATCATCATTTAAATTATATAATTTTACTAAAGAAAATTGTCTTTTGCCTGGAAAAGTTATCAATCTAATTAACGATCCTAACTGTGTATCCCAAAAGGTGTCCCATGGTTTCTAGGGGATTCGGAGAAAGGGAACAGATGAATAATGGGAACAGGGAAGTGACACAAATGGAGAAATTAAAACACACACATTCTCCCACAAGCTGAACATCTGCTCATTGTAACACATGATAAACTGATGTGTCATTCTTGAAGACAGACTTTTTCTTAGCAGCTCATGTCATGGTGCCATTTTTGAATTTGGAGGAAGATAACTTTTTATTATAGTTTTTTTTTTTTAGAAGATTGCAAAACTGTATTTAGGTTTGTGTTAAGAAGGAAAATAGCTACTACCTTCCAAGCAATCTCTGAGAATCATGAACGTAATCTGCAGGGAATGACTTTTAAACAGAAAGGTAAGTAAACCAGAACTCAAGCTATAATTTAAATGGGGCTAATATTACTTTAATGTGTTCTTTAAATCCCCATGTCTGGTGGAAATAGCCAAGAATGAGAAGTAGTGCTTTCTAGCTTGTCTCTTGTATTCACAGCCCATCCAGAAAGTTATCTACGGGAAGGGTACTGCCTGACTCAAATGTGGGCCCCAGAGTCACTGACCTTGGTCCAAATAGCTTTTATTTTAAAATAGGACAGGAGAGCTGGGCTAGAATTACCAACACCTATTCAAATGTGAATACAAACAGGAGCTACTTTGCAGGGCAGTTGTGAAACAATAACTACAGGGCATGGAAGGTGGTCACAAAGAAGGTGCTGACGAATATTTCTTATTACTAGTGCCAGGACCTCATTTCAAGGACATGCGCATGGCTTTTTGGGGTTAGCTAGACTAATAGAGACTTACAAGGCTTAATTGAGGTTGTGATGCCCTGTATGAAAGTGTGGAGCCAGTCTGCCTACTTGCATCCTTCTCCGCCACTTGACCAGCTGTGTGACTTTATGCAAGTCACTTAATCTTGTCTGTGCTTTAGTTTTTACAACCTTAAAATGTGAATTATAATCCTGGACTCCTTAGAGGATTGTACTGAGGGTTAAGTGAGTTTATATTTGAAAAGTGTTTCGTATAATATCTGACAAGTATTGTCTTATATGAGTATAGTTATTTTTATTTTTTTATTTTTACTATGGAAGCCAGGCCACTGATATATTTAGTTTAGCTCCAGAACGGATATTCTGAAAGTGGCTTCTGCAAGAAAGAGGAAAGGAAGAAGCCCTTCACTACTATACAGTCCCTCTTAGTCTAATCCTCTTCAGGCTCTGTGAGAATTCACAGTATGTGTGTCAGGAGAGAATAGCTCAGGGACATCTTTCCTGGGAAGTTTCCTTCTCTATACCTCTGGAGGTCTTAGCACCTTATGACTTATTAGACTGTAGGATCATCATACACACTGGTCTTTTTTTTAAAATTTTTTATTGTTATGTTAATCATCATACATTACATCATTAGTTTTTGATGTAGTGTTCCATGATTCATTGTTTGTGCATAACACCCAGTGCCCCACGCAGAATGTGCCCTCTTTAATACCCATCACCAGGCTAACACATCCCCCTGCCCCCTCCCCTCTAGAACCCTCAGTTTGTTTTCAGAGTCCATCATCTCTCATGGTTCGTCTCTCCCTCCGACTTACTCCCCTTCATTCTTCCCCTCCTGCTATCTTCTTCTTTTTCTTTTTTCTTAACATATGTTGCATTATTTGTTTCAGAAGTACAGATCTGTGATTCAACAGTCTTGCACAATTCACAGCGCTCACCATAGCACATACCCTCCCCAGTGTCTATCACCCAGCCAACCCATCCCTCCCACCCCCCACCATTCCAGCAACACTCAGTTTCCCGAGATTAAGAATTCCTCATATCAGTGAGGTCATATGATACATGTCTTTCTCTGATTGACTTATTTCACTCAGCATAACACCCTCCAGTTCCATCCACGTCATTGCAAATGGCAAGATCTCATTCCTTTTGATGGCCGCATAATATTCCATTGTGTATATATACCACTTCTTCTTTATCCATTCATCTGTCGATGGACAACTTGGCCCTTTCCACAATTTGGCTATTGTGGACATTGCTGCTATAAACATTGGGGTGCACGTACCCCTTCGGATCCCTACATTTGTATCTTTGGGGTAAATACCCAGTAGTGCAATTGCTGGATCGTAGGGTAGCTCTATTTTCAACTGGTTGAGGAACCTCCATACTGTTTTCCAGAGTGGGTGCACCAGCTTGCATTCCCACCAACAGTGGAGGAGGGTTCCCCTTTCTCCACATCCCCGCCAACATCTGTCGTTTCCTGACTTGTTCATTTTAGCCATTCTGACGGGTGTGAGGTGGTATCTCATTGAGGTTGTGATTTGGATTTCCCTGATGCCGAGCGATGTTGAGCACTTTTTCATGTGTCTGTTGGCCATCTGGATGTCTTCTTTGGAAAAATGTTTGTTCATGTCTTCTGCCCATTTCTTGATTGGATTATTCTTTGGGTGTTGAGTTTGATAAGTTCTTTATAGATTTTGGATACTAGCCCTTTATCTGATATGTCATCTGCAAATATTTTCTCCCATTCTGTCAGTTGTCTTTTGGTTTTGTGGACTGTTTCTTTTGCTGTGCAAAAGCTTTTTATCTTGATGAAATCCCAATAGTTCATTTTTGCCCTTGCTTCCCTTGCCTTTGGTGATGTTTCTAGGAAAAAGTTGCTGCGGCTGAGGTCGATGGACTCCGGTCTCATGTTTCAGTCTTTCAACCATTTGGAGTCTATTTTTGTGTGTGGTGTAAGGAAATGGTCCAGTTTCATTCTTCTTCATGTGGCTGTCCAATTTTCCCAACACCATTTGTTGAAGAGACTGTCTTTTTTCCATTGGACATTCTTTCCTGTTTTGTCAAAGATGAGTTGACCATAGAATTGAGGGTCCATTTCTGGGCTGTCGATTCTGTTCCATTGATCCATGTGTCTATTTTTGTGCCAGTACCATACTCTCTTGATGATGATAGCTTTGTAATAGAGCTGGAAGTCCGGAATTGTGATGCCGCCAGCTTTGCTTTTCTTTTTCAATATTCCTCTGGCTATTCGGGGTTTCTTCTGGTTCCATACAAATTTTAGGATTATTTGTTCCATTTCTATGAGAAAAGTGGATGGTATTTTGATGGGGATTGCATTGAATGTGTAGATTGCTCCTGGTAGCATTGACATCTTCACAATGTTTGTTCTTCTAGTCCATGAGTATGGAACGTTTTTCCATTTCTTTGTGTCTTCTTCAATTTCTTTCCTGAGTATTTTATAGTTTTCTGAGTACAGATCCTTTGCCTCTTTGGTTAAATTTATTCCTAGGTATCTTATGGTTTTGGGTGCAATTGTAAATGGGATCGACTCCTTGATTTGTCTCTCTTCTGTCTTTTTGTTGGTGTATAGGAATGCCACTGATTTCTGTGCATTGATTTTATATCCTGCTACTTTGCTGAATTCCTGTATGAGTTCTAGCAGTTTTGGGGTGGAGTCTTTTGGATTTTCCATATACAGTATCATATCATCTGCAAAGAGTGAGAGTTTGACTTCCTCTTTGCTGATTTGGATGCCTTTGATTTCTTTTTGTTGTCTGATTGCTGAGGCTAGGACTTCTAATACTGTGTTGAATAGCAGTGGTGAGAGTGGACATCCCTGCCACGTTCCTGACCTTAGGGGAAAAGCTCTCAGCTTTCCCCCATTGAGAATGATATTCGCTGTATGTTTTTCATAGATGGCTTTTATGATATTGAGATAGGTACCATCTATCCCTATACTCTGAAGAGTTTTGATCAAGAAAGGATGCTGTACTTTGTCAAATGCTTTTTCTGCATCTATTGAGAGGCTCATATGATTCTTGTTCTTTCTTATGTTAATGTATTGTATCACGTTGATTGATTTGTGGATGTTGAATCAGCCTTGCAGCCCAGGGATAAATCCCACTTGGTCGTGGTGAATCATCCTTTTAATGTACTGTTGGATCCTATTGGCTAGTATTTTGGTGAGAATTTTTGCATCCATGTTCATCAAGGATATTGGTCTGTAATTCTCCTTTTTGATGGGGTCTTTGGTTTTGGGATCAAGGTAATGCTGGCCTCATAAAATGAGTTTGGAAGTTTTCCTTCCATTTCTATTTTTTGGAACAGTTTCAGGACAATAGGTATTAATTCTTCTTGAAATGTGTGATAGAATTCCCCTGGGAAGCCGTCTGGCCCTGGGCTTTTGTTTGTTGGGAGATTTTTGATGACTGCTTCAATTTCCTTAGTGGCAATAGGTCTGTTCAGGTTTTCTATTTCTACCTGGTTCAGTTTTGGTAGTTGATACAGCTCTAGGAATGCACCCATTTCTTCCAGGTTATCTAATTTGCTGGCATAGAGTTGCTCATAATATGTTCTTATAATTGTTTGTATTTCTTTGGTGTTGGTTGTGATCTCTCGTCTTTCATTCATGATTTTGTTGATTTGGGTCATTTCTGTTTTCTTTTTGATAAGTCTGGCCAGGGGTTTATCAATCTTGTTAATTCTTTCAAAGAACCAGCTCCTAGTTTCGTTGATCTGTTCTACTCTTCTTTTGGTTTCTATTTCATTGATTTCTGCTCTGATCTTTATGATTTTTCTTCTCCTGCTGGGTTGAGGCTTTATTTGCTGTTCTTTCTCCAGCTCCTTTAGGTGTAGGGTTAGGTTGTGTATTGAGACCTTTCTTGTTTCTTGAGAAAGGCTTGTATTGCTATATACTTTCCTCTCAGGACTGCCTTTGCTGTATCCCAAAGAGTTTGGACAGTTGTGTTTTCATTTTCATTGGTTTCCATGAATTTTTTTAATTCTTCTTTAATTTCCTGGTTGACCCATTCATTCTTTAGTAGGATGCTTTTTAGCCTCCATGTATTTGAGTTCTTTCTGACTTTCCTCTTGTGATTGAGTTCTAGTTTCAAAGCATTGTGGTCTGAAAACATGCAGGGAATAATCCCAATCTTTTGGTACTGGTTGAGACCTGATTTGTGACCTAGGATGTGATCTTTTCTGGAGAATGTTCCATGGGCACTAGAGAAGAATGTGTATTCCTTTGCTTTGGGATAGAATGTTCTGAATATGTCTGTGAAGTCCATTTGGTCCAGTGTGTCATTTAAAGTCTTTATTTCCTTATTGATCTTTTGCTTAGATGATCTGTCCATTTCAGTCAGGGGGGTGTTAAAGTCCCCCACTATTATTGTATTGTTGTCAATGTGTTTCTTCGCTTTTGTTATTAATTGCCTTATATAATTGGCTGCTTGCATGTTAGGGGCGTAGATATTTACAATTGTTAGATCTTCTTGTTGGATAGACCCTTTAAGTAGGATATAGTGTCCTTCCTCATGTCTTATTACAGTCTTTGTTTTAAAATCTAATTTGTCTGATATAAGGATTGCCACCCCAGCTTTCTTTCAGTGTCCATTAGCATGGTAAATGGTTTTCCACCCTTTCACTTTCAATGTGGGGGTGCCTTTGGGTGTAAAATGAGTTTCTTGCAGACAGCATATCGATGGGTCTTGTTTTTTAATCCAATCTGATAGCCTGTGTCTTTTGATTGGGGCATTTAGCCCATTTACATTCAGGGTAACTATTGAAAGGTATGAATTTAGTGCCATTGTATTGCCTCTAAGGTGACTGTGACTGTATATTGTCTGTGTTCCTTTCTGATCAATGCTGCTTTTAGGCTCTCTCTTTGCCTTGAGAACCCCTTTCAATATTTCTTTTAGGGCTGGTTTCGTGTTTTCAAATTGCTTTAGTTTTTGTTTGTCCTGGAAGCTTTTTATCTCTCCTTCAATTTTCAATGACAGCCCAGCTGGATATAGTATTCTTGGCTGCATATTTTTCTCGTTTAGTGCTCTGAAGATATCTTGCCAGTCCTTTCTGGCCTGCCAGGTCTCTGTGGATAGGTCTGTTGCTAATCTAATGTTTCCCCCATTGTAGGTTACATAGCTCTTCTCCTGAGCTGCTTTCAGGATTTTCTCTTTGTCTCTGAGACTCGTACGTTTTACTATTAGGTGTCGGGGTGTTGACCTGTTTTTATTGATTTTGAGAGGGGTTCTCTGTGCCTCCTGGATTTTGATGCCTGTTTCCTTCCTCACATTAGGGAAGTTCTCTGCTATAATTTGCTCCAATATACCTTCTGCCCCTCTCTCTCTTTCTTCTTCTTCTGGGATCCCAATTATTCTAATGTTGTTTCGTCTTATCGTATTGCTTATCTCTCGAATTCTGCCCTCGTGATCCTGTAGTTGTTTCTCTCTCTTTTTCTCAGCCTCTTTATTTTCCATCATTTGGTCTTCCATATTGCTGATTCTCTCTTCTGCCTCATTTATCCTAGCAGTTAGTGTCCCCATTTTTGATTGCACCTCATTAATAGCCTTTTTGATTTCGACTTGGTTAGATTTTAGTTCTTTTATTTCTCCAGAAAGGGTTTCTCTAATAACTTCCACGCTTTTTTTCAAGCCCAGGTAGTATTTTTAAAGTCGTGGTTCTGAACTCTAGGTCCGACATCGTACTAATGTCCATATTGAGTAGGTCCCTGGCAGACGGTACTACCTCTTGTTCTTTTTGCTGAGGTGATCTTTTTCCTCTTGTTATTTTGTCCAGAGGAGAATAGATGAATGGGAGAACAAAATGCGAACAGGTTAACAACGTCCCCAGCAAATATACTCTATAGAAATCAGAAAAGACCTGAAACCAGGGGAAAAGAAAGCGAAAGGAAGAAATAGAAAGAGAAAAAATACAAAAAAAAAAAAAAAAGGAAAAGGTAAAAACAAAAACAGAACAATACAAAAACACCAGAATATGATTAAATATGATCAGGCTAGTGCATAGATCTGTGTCACACACTAGATTTGGGCATATTTTGGTCTGTTAGAAAAAAGTGCCTCCTAAAATTTTAAAGGAAGACTTATATATGTACAATATGAGGGTTGATACAATGAAGGGATGGAAGATGGTTGTAAAGTGAAAAATATAAAAGATTTTATAAAAGGAATTGATAAGATAAGAAGTTGTTTGAAAAAAGATTTTTTAAAAAAGAAAAGAAAAAAAAGGGAGAGAATGTGATCAGGCAGGAGACAAGAACAAAACCATACACTAGTGATTTAGGGTATATTTTGATCTGTTAGAAGAAACTGTATCTCAAAATTTTAAAGAGAGAACAACTTTATATATATATATATGTGTGTGTGTGTATATATATATATATATGCCAAAAATCAGGGTAACTTCTATGAAGAGATAAAATATGACTCTAAAAACGAAAAATATGTTTTTTTAAAAAAGGGATTGGTAAGATGTTGGTTGAAAAAGGGAAAAAGAAAAATTAAAAAAAACAGTTAAAAAATTAACTTTGAAAAACTAATGAATCATGGTAAAAAAGCCATGAATTCTATGTGCAGTATTCCCCTAGGGCTGGAGTTCTCCAGTTCTCCTTGATCGGTAAACTTGGTCTTGGCTTGCTGGCTGTTCGTGCTGATCCTCTGGGGGAGGGGCCTGTTGCCATGATTCCCAAATGTCTTTGCCGGAGGTGGAATTGCCCCGCCTTTGTTGGTCGGGGCTAAGCAAGCTGCTCGGGTTTGCTCTCAGGAGCTTTTGTTCCCTGCAAGCTCTCTTTAGAGCTTTGGAGGACCAGGGTGAAGATTGTGGCCTCCCAATCTCCACCCAGAGGAGCCGAGAACTTGGGGCCCCACTCCTCAGTGCGCCCCCAGAGAAAAGCAGTCACTCCTGTCTCCCTGGTCTCCGGCAGCACTCCGTGCTCACCCGCCTGTGACCGAGCGTTTCTATGTCTGGCACCCGACCCCGTGTGGAGTCTCCAAACCCAGCAGATCCCTGCGGTGCGCTCCCGCGCCACTCCTCCTGGGGGAGGAAGGGGAGTCTCTCCGGATCTGCCACTTGTTGGGTCCCTGCTGGAGGAGCAGTGGCCCGACTGGGCCGCGGATCACAGTTTATGGCAACCCCGAGCTGAGAGCCCGCGCCTCGGCTCTGTCTCTGCAGCCGGCTTCCCCGCTCCGATACCTTGGAGGTCTGCTGCACTCAGGCACCTCCGGTCTTTCTGTGACCCCAAGGGTCCTGAGACCACACTGTCCCGTGAGGTTTCCACCCCCTGCTTAGCCACTGGAGCAACGTCCCTCAGCGAAGCCAACTTCTAAAAGGTCCGATTTTGTGCTCTGCGGCTCTATCTTTTGCCAGAAGCGGCCGACGGAGACCCCCTCCCCCGCCGTCTATCCTCCCGAATATCGCCTCGGAGTCACTTCTCCTCACATCCTACCTTCCAGTAAGTGGTCGCTTCTCTGTTCAGAGAGTTGTTGCTACTCTCCTCTTCGATCTCCTGTTGAGTTCGTAGGTGTTCAGAATGGTTTGATCCCTATTCAGCTGAATTCCTGAGACCAGACGAAATCCAGGTCTCCTACTCCTCCGCCATCTTGCTCCGCCCCCCCCACACTGGTCTTTAAGTCCCTCCTTCATGTCCATCAGACTTAGATCAGACAATTTCCCATTTGCTGATAAACCTGTCCCTGCACTGGAGTAATGCAAAAACACTTTAAGGGCAAGAGAATGCAGGACATCATCAAATGGCTCATTTTAAGAGCTGAGGAAACGCCAGAGTTTGCAACAGGGCTTAGTTTAGAGAAGCTAGGGACTTTGAATCTCTGTAAATTAAGTGGGGAACCTAGAATGTACCCTATCTTGGGGTACTCTAGTGATAGTTACTGGTTCTTCCCCCTTTTCCCTTTAGTTTTGCTGAATATTCACTACCCCCTGGTTTTGATTTGTTATTTTGGTCGGAGTAGGGTGGAGTTAAGAGTCTATTATCTGGTCTTCCTCACTATCTGGAGTAGCTCTGCTACTGCTGTTATTAAGTCCTGTGCCTGATCCTTTGCTCTTTCTGTCTTCTGGTTGTAGGAGATGAGAGTTTATGTACTGCAAAAGAAGGTCCTCTGGCTTTCACATTTCTGCTGTTGTCTTATGTGGTTTCTTTCTCAAGTATATCCATGGTACCCATTAACAGATCTCCAGATCCAAAATCCTTATAATTACTGTTTCTCGTGAAACTTTTATGTGCATGAGATACTGCACCCACCAGTGCATTCCCATCACGCATGATCCCCTGAGCCAGCTGAACAATTACTGCACCTGTATGTTGGGTGCTGTTGTTTCTCCAACCACCACCAGTGAGGGGGTCCTCATTGCTACCCTGCTGTTAGTAATCCAGTGCCAACATTTCATTTTAGAATCTGCTTCCTTGGATCACTTTTGGTTTCAACTCTTGTAGGTTGAGTAACCCAGGATATAGATGTTAGAAATCTCAGATTTGCATGCAAGTATTATTGGGGAATACTTTCAGAAGCAACACCTGGGGGAGGTGAGGAAAGCAAGATTGGATAGAGGAAGAAGTTGAACTGTATAATGTAATTACAATGGAGTACTCAGATGATTCTAGAAGGATCTCTGAAAATGGGTTGTCCTTTCAGAGAGGTCCTTCTTTGAAGCAGCAAGACTGGCTTTTGCACCCCCACATTAAGCATTCATTGGATGAGGGCTGCCATGGGGAGGGAATATGACCTTGATAAGCCAGCTCACTTTGGCCAAGATCAGTTACTGGAGAGCCATCAGTCACCAGCACCAAGCCCCAGCAGCTATTGCCATGAACATCTCAGGCCTGAAGGGGGGGCATCTGGGTGGTACCTTGTAGTATCTACCACAGCAGTAAATAAAATAACTCAGGTAAAATGCTTGGTGGCGTTCCTGATGGTACTAAAATTCTCAAAGAATTATGATGATCACTATCTTTTTTCTTGAAGATCTGCTCAAGGCTGATCTATGGAATTTGCCAGGTGATTGGGTGAATATGATGCAGGTGGTGAATGGTAAGGATTTTGGGTATGCGTAAAGGTCAGGGAGCACAGAGTTTCTGCAGGAACTGGGCTGAAATAATTGCATCTGTGTCTGACCCACGTTCTTTGCTTTTGTCATTACAGACAAGTATTCCACAGGAGACTCAACTTTCTTTCTCCTCCACCGCATGGTGTGTCTTTCTTTTACTTCCAAGAGTTTGACTCTCCTAGGGCTTGAAATGGCTTCTATCCAAATGCAGAAGAAAGCTGTGCCTTTCAGGAAAAATTTCAGTGATATGGCAGAAGTAAATTTACTAAATTCATTTTTCCCTAGTTTGGAATTAAATGAAAAACCTAGGGCTTTTTTCACTTGTGGACAGATTGTTAATATGGTATCTGAGCTAAAATCAGTCATCTGATAGTTAATGATGGTAAATCATGGTCCTTTCTTATTTACGGGGGGGACATCAACAGTGCATTAGATCAGAACAAGCTTGGGCATAGGCAAATGGCATCTTTGTCCCACCAATACAAAACGTTCTCAATGTAGAACCAACAAACTCTACTTAAAAACAAGATTTTAAAGTTATTCCAATAGATAGTTTGGTAAAGCCTTTCATTCCCAGGTAGACCAGGGCAATTGTGGTGCTCTAAATGATTATAAGATATAATGATGTCTTTGCGAAGAACTCCTAGAACAAAGTTCTAAAGATTCTGATACTAGGATTTTTATTTGGTCTTTTCTAGAGGGAGGGCTGCTGGGCTCTTCAATGAATTAGCACAAATAAACCCTTTTGCTGATTTTCCAGTCTCTGCCCCATAAAACTAAGTTTGAATCAACTCAGTGACATTTTTACATGGAGCCTGAAAAATGTGATATTGCAAAAGCCAAGATCTGCAAACCCCACAGGCCTTTCTCTGTGAACAATATTGAAATGAACAAGAGCATTTGGAGTGAAACAGATTGAATGTTCTTTCATGTTGGAAGCACAGGAAGATTTACAAGGCACATGTCTGAGCTTCTCTGTGGACACATTATGATTTAATGTTTTATATTTTGCTTTTTCCAATAGACTTATTTGAACTTTTCATTGGAGTGGGTAAAGATAACACATTGACTGATGGAATTTTGAGGGGATGGAGGCCAATGAGATATGGCCTTGGATCTGTAGAGCATTATAAATGCTGGTTGTTTTTAAGATGATGCCCGATGTCCTTATGGAGGTTATAATTTAATTAAGCAGATAAGGACAGATATATATCCCAACAGGACAAATACATACCCACATAAATGATAAAAATAATACAAGGCACTTTAAGATGTGCCTGAAGAAAGGTTCTATTATTTATTCTCAGAGAAATAAGACAGGCATAATTTCTGTGAAGTGAGGCATTTGGGGAGTCTACATGCAATGAGTGTATCTTGAAAAACAGGTAGGATTCAAACTGACAGGAGGCTGCCCAGCTTTTGTTCTGGAGCTCCTGGGTGCTGCATTACTGGTACTGAATTCACAGCACACCTGGTTTCAGTCTGAAAAGGTGTCCTGACCATTTGATGTGGAGCGATGGAGAGAAGGCCCGGTAGAAGTACAAAATAAAAACAGGCTTCTTGCAGAAAATTCTAGTTGCTCTATAGCATTAAGAAAGCTGCAGTGCAGTTGAGACATTTTGGGCAAGGACATGGAGATGAAAGGGGTGTGGCTGGAGAAATGGAAACATGAGACAGAACCTGGTGCTGACCCATCTGGGCACTCTGACTCCAAAAAGTTCCCCGCCGCACCTACACTTCCACTTAAAGGCGGTTTCTGATGCCTCTGCTTTGGCTCAACAGGGTGGGCTACGGTGATTCTGCTCTCCCTGTCTTGGGAGTGCTTCTGCCCTGTCTTCATAGTGATGGATTTGCTAAACTGTTTCGCCAGGTGTTTGCATGCAAATTGCAAGCCAAAGTTGCCTTAACTGAACTGTCATTGTTGAAGTGAGTTTCCCTTCCACCAAATGTAATAAAAATAAATTAGTGGCTAGAACCAGGTCCCATGAATAGGAACTGAGATTTTTGTTAGGTGGTTTTAATAAAAATGTGGACTTTCTCTTCGTCTCCTTCTGCAACAACTGACTGATTCAAATTGTGATTGCATCCAAATCCCTCCACTTTACCATTCTCCAATTACAGACATGAAGTTGCTTTTCTGTTGCTAGTTTATTGGCATGACATTGCAATCTTTCATCTAGAAAACTCACAATCTGTACATCTAACAAGTATATCCAAAACTCCTGGGATTTTTCTTCCACTAACAGTAATGTTTCTCCCTGCAGAGGCCTTGGCCTTGGCAATCACCTGCCCAGAGACCTGAATAAATGAATAAATATGTACTTTAAAGAGAAAGCAATGTCTTGAAGAAAAACTGTAAACTAAATCAGTATTTGGAAATAGCATCATATATCATAGGTTTGTATATTTTTCTTCTTGACTGAATTCAATAAAATTGGCATAAAACAAATTCACCAAAAAATTAAGCTCTAAACTCAAGGCAAGTGGGTTTTTCAGGGATGGAGAGCCCAGAATTTGCGCCGGTTGTACTTCTGAGAATCTTCAAGAGAGCGACCATTCTCCTTGCACATTGCTTTGCAAGAGACAAAGATGTTATCTGTGCATGACACAGCTAGAGATGGAGATTGGTGTGATGAACTTTTCCTGAGTGGCCTTTGTTAAAGCAAACCAACTCTCCTTTCCCAGAATTCCTCATCTGTGTCTAGAAAGCCCACGCTTATTACCAAGCACTGAACTGAAGGTGTGTGAAAAAAAGAAATGTAAACAAGATCTTATTAGCAAGAGCTTTTGACCATTGATATCTAGACAGATGACTTTAAACACGTGTCCTTCCTTAAAAAAAACAAAACAAAAAACATGAGAATGAAAAAAAAACAAGCCACAGACTGAGAGAAAATATTTGCAAAAGACAGAGCTGATAAAGGACTGTTATTCAAAATATAAAGAACTCTTATAACTCAACAATAAGAAAACAACCTATTAAAAAATGGGCCAGACCTTAATAGACTCCTCACCAGAGAAGACGCACAGCTGGCAAATAAGCATATGAAAAGATGCTGCACTTCCTGTGTCATCAAGGAATTGCCAATTAAAACAACGAGATACCACTACAGACCTGTTAGAATGGCAAATCTGGAATACTGACAACAGCAAATACTAGGGAAGATGTGGGGCAACAGGAACTCTTATCAACTGCTGGTGGGAATGTAAAATGGTGCAGCCACTTTGGAAGACAGTTCGGTGATTTCTTATAAAACTAAACATACTCTTCCCATAGGATCCAGTAATCATGGTCCTTAGTATTTACCCAGAGGAGTTGAAAACTTATGTCTACACAAAACTTGCACACGGATGTTTATAACAGCTTAATCATAATTGCCCAAACTTGGAAGCAACCAAGATGTCCTTGAGTTGGTGAATGGATAGATAAACCATTGTATATCTAGACAATGGAGTATTATTCAGTGTTAAAAAGAAATAAACTACGGAAGCCACGAAAAGACATGAAGGAAAGAAGCCAATCTGAAAAGGCTACCTATTATATGATTTCAACTATATTTCATTCTAAAAAAGGTAAAACTATGGAAACTAAAAATATCAGTGGTTGCCAGGAATTAAGGGAGATGGGGAGGGATGATTAGACGGAGCACAGAGGATTTTCAGGACAGTGAAAATATGCTGTATAATACCATAATATTGGATACACATCATTCTGTGTTTGTCCAAAGCCATAAAATATACAACAGCAGGGATGAACCATAGTGTAAACTGTAGATTTTGGGTGATTAAGAGGGCTCAGTGTAGGTTCATCAGTAGTAACTGGTGTACCACTCTGGTGGGGGATGTTGTAAATGGGGAAGGCTATGCACGTGTGGGGGCAAAGGGTACATGGCAAATCTCTGTACCTTCCCCTCAATTTTGCTAACCTAAAACTGCTGTGAAAAAATAGTCTTAACAAAAAACAAACAAAAACCACATATAAAATTCCATGGCTTGTGGCAGTCCAAAGCCCTCCTCAATATTTCTGTAAATACCTAGGGGACTGATTTCTGTGACCTCTGCTACCTCTTGGGCTCTAGGCAGATCCAGACTTAAAATTCGGTCCCTTCATTGATTTCTCATCAACCTCCCATCCACATTCCCAATGCACATGAACACACGTGACTTCATAGAGTGGGTGTCACATCACACACCACCGAGCAAACAAAGGGGTCTATTTTTCCTTTCCAAAGACCTTTTTGGCAACGTCATCATATAGGACCCAGCCCCAAATCCATTTTCTTTTCTAGTCTCTCCAATTCCTTCCCTCTCTTGTTCATTCTCTTCCTGCCTGGAACCATGAATTCCTCTCTGTGTCCAAAAACAAACCAACAAGCAAAAAACCAAACCAAACCAAAACAAAAAAACTGGGACAGATGGGCCTTTTCTCTGAAGTCTTTGGTGCAGCTTGATTCTCAGGTCTTTGGATCCCATCTTGCACCAAACACTTGTCTTTCCATTCATGTATTTCCTTCCCTAAATGGAATCCTGCTGTGTGTTGTTAGGATAAAACATGGTCCCTGTGTTTTCACACCAGCACTGCTGTGGGGGTGGGGGTGGAGGGCGGGGTGGGGGTGGTTAGGAGCTGCCTCACAGCAGCTCTGAGAATTCCAAACTGGATTAGCCACCTTGCCTCACCCTTGATCGAAGGAAGGACACACCACAGCAGAGGCATGGTTAAGTCTCTGGTTGTGTCATTGCCCCATCACATGCCAACAGAGACCTGATCTTAGTCCAGATGAATGAGTTTCAGTCGCATAAATCAGTGGCAGCACTGGCCGCCCATTCAAAGAGCCAGCAGCATCATTTGTGGTAAAGGGCCCTGTACTGCACTACCTGGCTGCTTTTCTTCAAACACTGGAAGACAAGGGGGATGTGTGAAACCAGGGCATGCAGAAACAGAGCACAGAGATTTCCTGGAGCAGACAGTTATATTTGAACTGTTGAAATCCAGGCATTTGAGCACTCCAACACCCTACCAAGGTCTGAAGTCAAAATCCAGTCTGTCCATTGGGGAGGGTATGTGCTATGGTGAGCGCTGTGAACTGTGCAAGACTGTTGAATCACAGATCTGTACCTCTGAAATAAATAATGCAATATATGTTAAGGGGAAAAAAAAAGAAGAAGATAGCAGGAGGGGAAGAATGAAGGGGGGGAAATCGGAGGGGGAGACGAACCATGAGAGACGATGGACTCTGAAAAACAAACTGAGGGTTCTAGAGGGGAAGGGTTGGGGGGATGGGTTAGCCTGGTGATGGGTATTAAAGAGGGCACGTTCTGCGTGGAGCACTGGGTGTTATACGCAAACAATGAATCATGGAACCCTACATCAAAAACTAATGATGTAATGTATGGTGATTAGCATAACAATAAAAAATAAAAAAAAATCCAGTCTGTCAGTCCCTTTCCAGGTGACCGGAGATAAATGGCTGACTTCTCGGTTGTTGGTGCAATGAAGCCGGTTACTTGTTCCATGTTCAGTGAAGGTACTTAACACTGTTCTTAGCACATAGTAAAGGCTCAATAAATGGTCGCAATTAATTTAATAATTAGACAGTTCACACTGAAAAGGAATCGGCGCCAAGTTGAACCCCTGCATTTGCTGAAGTATTGTTGGTGGACATTGCTTTCGTGCAGCCTTACCCTTCATGTACAGCAGCACATCCTTGAGCTTATTTACAAGCAAAGCAAATTCTAGTCCAGTGCCCTGACACCTACCATCCCATTACACGAATCCCTTTTCCTGCTTTCTTCTTTGAAACATATTGAAAGCCAAACAGGACAGGCTCAAGTTTTCTATTCTTGATTTGATATTGGTGGCCTATGTCCCTTTCTTTCCTTTTATTTTTGCTTACAAACAGTAGCCTCTCCTTCTGGACTCTCCACCAGATGGTCAACAAGAAGCTCTCTGAGAGGAGAACATGGCAACCATGACAACAGCATGCCCCAGCTGGATGTCCTGGATCGAGAGTGTTGGTGAGGAGACTCTCCATCGAGGGCAGACTGCCAATCATCCCCAGAAATCACAGAACAATTCTTAAATACCAATATGCTGGTGTCCAAACCTCTTCCCCTACATTACCCCTTATTTTTAGGAATGACTCCAAAATCCTTTTTTCATGCCATACGTTTTAATGCCTGGTGCAGAAAATACTGTCGCCAAATTTACTCATCATCTAGTCCCACCAACACTGTCCCATAGAAGCTGGAGTCCCCAGAAAACAGTAACTGACAGTCACTATGTAGCTCTCTCCCCAGGCCATGCAGGAAACCGGGGAGCTCAGGCTTCACCAGAGAAACGTGCTTCATGGACACATCGGCCCTTTTCCCACACACAGATCCTGAGTGTAAACGGCCCACTCTAAGGAAATCTTCTGCCCTAAGTACCAAGACTCTGGCACTGAGAAAAGAGTTTGTCAGGTGACACAAAATTTCTTCTGTCTACAGAGGAATTTGCTATTCATTCCTTAAAATAAATTTTCTTATATTTATTAAAGATTATAATAATGTGAAATATAAATATTTGCTTATATAGCCATACAACATAAACATAATATGAAGATAATGGATTTAGTATATAACGTGCTGGACTCCTCAGTAAGTGCTTTGCAGGAAGTATTTCATTTACTATCACAATCCTATGAAATAAGGACTCTTATTAACTCAATATTTCAGATGTAGAAGCTGATTCTTGAATGGTTTAGATTAATTGTCCAAGACCAGGCAGGTAAAGACCTGGGATTTGAACTTAGATTTGTCTGAGGCCAGAGTCCAAGTCCTTAGTAGGGCATAAAATTCAGTTTACTTTGGATTTTTCAGGGACAGTGGTTTTGAATAAAGGAGACCTCTGGATGGGTAGTGAAGGATGCAACAGTCGAGGGAAGTAGGGAGTGGGTGGTGCAGGTGGGAGATAAAGACAGGTGTTTAGAAAGTAAGTAGCACCATCCTCTTTATAAATCCTTGTCAGTATGGCATACTTAAAAGTAGCACAGACTCTTAACACTTAGCTGAGAATAGCAGACAGACAATAAACACATGCTATTTGATGAATGATTCAGTCTGTCCCCCACTCCTCCTAACCCACCCCACTCCAACAGGGGAAGCCTGTGAGAATCCATCACAATTCAGCTATTTACTTGAGAATGAAGGCCACTCATATCTGGTGAGTGAAGATTTTCAAACTTTAAACATACACACAAGGACATATACACATGTACGTTTGCACATGAGAACAAGAAAACTGGGGAAATTTGAAAAAGATCAGTTAATAATTAATTGAATGAGATGTCAGTATCTTGGTTGTGACAGTATGCTACAGTTTTGTACGATGTTCCCATTGAGGAAACTAGGCAAAGTATACAAGAATTTCAGTATCGTTTCTCACAGCACATGTGAATCTACAATTATTTATTTATTTATTTTGCTGCAAAAAGCTTTATTGTTTCCACTTGGTCCACGGCTTGGGAGAGGGCTCCAGGGTGGTTAAAAAGCTGCCTCGTGGCTGCAGGGAGAGGCTGAGGCACAAGCTCTGGCACCAGGGGGCTGTCAGAGGGGCCCCCTCAAAGGCTGCTGGTCTCCAGAGGCTCCTAGTCGTGCTTGAGAGTGAGCCTCTCGAAGAGATACTCGCCCAGTCCAGCCTGGGGGCCGGCCAGCCTGCGGAGGTTAGTCAGGTGGTCGCCCATCTTCTTGATGAGTTTCACCTCCTCATCTAGGAAGTGGTTCTCCAGGAAGTCACAGAGATGGGGGTCTGCGCGGGCAGAACCCAGGGCATGCAGATCCAAAAGGGCCTGGTTCAGGCTCTTCTCCAGAACCAGGGCAGCTTCCATGGCGTCCAGGGTTTTCCCCCACTCATCTTGGGACGGCTTCTGGACGTCCTGGAAAGAGGGCGCGGCCGCCACGCTGGTTTTGCATCTTCAAGAGACGCTCGGCGCCCTCGCGCTTCTCCTCAGCCAACTCGCGGAAGAAGTGGCCCACACCTTCCAGAGCCACATCGTCACGATCGAAATAGAAGCCCAGAGAGAGGCAGGTGTAGGAGGCCCGCAGATGCATGTTGACCAGGCGGTTGACGGCGGCCTCCACCTCGGTGGAATAATTCTGACGAATCTGGGAGCTCATGGTTGATTGGTGGTAAGGTAAGCTCGAAATTGGCTGTTGGCTGGTCCCGGAGGCAGCGGGTGGCCAAGAAGATGGCTCCCAAGGTTGCGACTGGAAAAGAGGTTGGAGAGTGGTCGTTGGCGGGTTGGAGGGGCGTCCCTGGGTCTGTTCCGTCCAAACACTGTTGAAGCAAGAATCAGATCCGCAGGACCGCCGGGCGCACTGCTCGTGAATCTACAATTATTTTAAAGATTTTTCAATTAAAAAAAACTTTAATGACAGTACTAGAGGTTGGCTTGGATCTCTCTCCCTCAGCTCTATGGTACTGCAAGTTGCAGAGTCTAAAATGGAGTGTGATGAACTTTATTTGCATCAGCAACCTGGATGATGGTTTGCCCTACACATTTGTCACTGGGGAACACATAGGTTTTGAAGTCTGGCTTCATCTATTTGAGAAGGAAAATGTCCCTACCATTAATAGCCCCTGACCAGCAGCCACTTTCCTGGTGCCTATAGCCCCCACCAGCCCAGGGCCATCAATCTTCCCTCCTAGGGTTCCATTCAGGGCATACATGTTGTGTGGTGGGTATGCTTTTAGTGTTCTGGTTGTGATAAGATACTGTACTCATGAAATAATGTATTTACTTATTATAAGGAACACAGCTGTGAAATGGACAAATAGATGACTTGCAGGTTTTTGTACCCAATATATCACCTGTAATTGAAAAATAATTGGATGATCCGTCTGCTTCCTGTCATGCACGCCTCAATTTTCTTCACTATCCATGGTGCATAAGAACAATTGGCATTTTTTAATACTAATTACTCACTAACAAAAACTCTGTTAAAATTGATTGGCCTTGAGATACAATTTTGCCAACATTTAACATGCTGTTGTTCTTTTTAATATATAAGTCTGACTATGATGAACTGTGGTTAGTAGTTTTCATTTCATCATGATAATACTACTGAGATTTCACTCTATTTGTATTTTATAGACAGTGCTGAAAATCATATATCATATAATAGGTGGAACAATAATCTGATCTATTATCCTTGCAGTAATTCCTGATAGGAAGACAAAAAATTCACACAGGTTACATCTCTCTGCTGATATTATTCAGAGGTAAAGGTTGAAACAGATAATAACCTTTGGAACCAATTAAATATAATTGTACCAATTCCCCCCCATGACTTGTTGTAATTATCCCACCATGAGATAGGGCATGTCATTACAAAGAAAAGCTGAAATTTTTTTTTCATTTTTTTAGAATTTTAATTTTAACTCCTTTCTGCTCAGGAACATTTGGCTTTTTTTCAGCCCCTCCATCCAGGACAATATTTGCAGCACTTTGGAAGGGGGGGGGTCATCATCTTTAAAAAGTATCTTTATTGGGGTGCCTGGGTGGCTCAGTTGGTTGGGTGACTGCCTTCGGCTCGGGTCATGCTCCTGGAGTCCCGGGATCGAGTCCCGCATCGGGCTCCCTGCTCGGCGGGGAGTCTGCTTCTCCCTCTGACCCTCCCCCCTCTCATGTGCTCTCTCTCTTTCATTCTAACTCTCTCAAATAAAAAAAAAAGCTTAAAAAAAAGTATCTTTATTGGTTAGTCTTTTAACAATAACTACAAAGGAAATCTATTTCAACAGTTAAAAATATAAGCTATAGATTTTTAAAAAAGAAATCACTGCACTTTTAACACACAGAGAGAAACATCACTAACACTTTGATGTTTTTCCTACAAGACTTTTACAATATGCGTTACACACTATAAACCATCGCAATGCCATAATGGTGTTTTATTTTATTATTATTTTTTTTACCTCTTTCTTTTTCTATTAACAATATGTGGAGCGAGCATCTCTCCATGTCAATGAACATACATCATCGTTGTCATTTCTAATGGTGGCTTGTCCATTAGTTATTTAAGCAGCCCGTATTGCTGACATCTCGGTTATTCTGGTCCTGCCCACACTTTTGATTCATGTTTGCTTGGTTTCTGATAGCTTCCCCCAGGCCTGGAGTGCAGAGATGCAGGAGCAGGCCATTCTTACCTGGAAGGGGGATCCCTGCCTGGGGCAGGATTATTTTCCCCATTCCTAGAATTTGCTTTGTTTAATACAGGAAAAAAAAGAAAAGATCTGAGATTTGGCTGAGGATTATGATTTTCTAACTTGACCTCAAGCTCTGCATTTGCCCTCCTTGTGTAATATAGACCTGGGTGCCTGGACTGGCCCAGAACCTTCCAGCTTCCAGCGGCCCCTGCATCGGCAGCAGCTGGGTCAGGAAGGACAACCCCTCTCCCTCTTTCATGGACGTCTGTTTCTTCTGTTATGTGTAGCTGACTCAGCAGCTAGGGGGAAGTTTTATACAGGCTGTTATTTTACAGGTTTGGGGGAAAACAAACAGAATCTTGTGACAAAAGGAATTCTGCTTTCTTTTTCTTTTTGTATTGTGATAACATTTAACATGAGCTCTACTCCTTTCACAAAATTTTCAGTGTACAGTGCGGTATTGTTAACTATAGTGATGGTGTTGTACAGCAGATCTTTAGGACTGAGTCATCTTATATAACAGAAACTGTATACCTGGTAAACAGCAATTCCCATTTGCCCCTCTCCCACAGATGAATGGATAAAGAAAATATGACATATACCTACAATGGCATATTATTCAGCCTTAAAAGAGAAGGAAATTCTGCCCTATGGGACAACCTGGGTGAATCTTGGGGCCATAATGCTAAGTGGGTGAGTCAATCACAGAAGACAAATACTCAGTGATGTCACTTTATGAGGTATCTAACAGAGTCCACTTTCTTCTTAAGAATATGACAGAAAATTGGGCTCCTGGGTGGCTCAGTCACTCAGACACTCAGGTTAAGTGTCTGCCTTTGGCTCAGGTCATGATCTCAGGGTCCTGGGATCGAGCCCCACATTGGGGTCCCTGCTCAATGGGGAGTCTCCCTCTCCCCCCACCCTGCCCCCTCCTCATGCACTCTCTCTCTCTCTCTCAAATAAATGAATGGAGTCTTTAAAAAAAAAAAAAGAATATGACAGGGCGCCTGGGTGGCTCAGTCATTAAGCATCTGCCTTCAGCTCAAGTCATAATCCCAGGATCCTGGGATCGAGCCCTGCATTGGGCTCCCTGCTCCGCGGGAAGCCTGCTTTCCCTCTCCCACTCCCCCTGCTTGTGTCCCCTCTCTCTCTGTGTCTCTCTCTATCAAATAAATAAATAAAAATCTTTTTTTAAAAAAGAATATGACAGAAAATTACTTTGAAAGTTGAAATCTTTCACCTCTGTCTTCTCTTTCTCCCTTTAAGAATTCTTGCAAAGGGAAAAAAATAAAGGCAAGACTAGTTGTTTGATAAAATTTCCCCCACACTGAATGCTCTTCTTGCAGTTAGAGGGTTGAGAAGACACGCCCACTCTCCAATGCACCACCTGATTCCTGGGAAATGGCCTGGAGACCCTGATCCATGGGGATGTCCTGGGCTCCCCCCAAGGCCCTCCATCCAGTGCTGTCACTGCTTGACTGGCCTCGCTTTGCAGCCAGCTTGCTTGACCAACATTGCACTTACTCAGAAGTCTGAGAATTTCAAATGCATGAACTTAGTCTTGACCACTAGCTTTGACAATGTGATTTCCTTCCAGAACTGGGAAGTTGGCTGTGTTTTCAAGTAGGCCCTTACCTTAGAGTTTAATTCTGAGCATATGCTCTATTGAAACCTGGCAGCCACCATAGACACGCTAAGAGTGAGGTCCTGTCTTATCCCTGCTTGTCCAGCCAAGAGTTTCCATCGTCTCCTGCCCTAGACCATCATGGCCTGGGTCTCTGACTCCTGTTGACCTGATCCATATCCCTGCACTTATTTATCTATGTCAGATTGAGCCCCTGCTGTGTTCCATTCATGTCTTCCTTTGTTTCTGCCCCAGCTGTAGCTCCCATGTTTTCCTCTGGCCTGGAATGCCCCGTAGCAGGGCGATAGAAACAGAGGATCTACAGGTAGAGAAGAACAATAGAAAACCCCGCATTTATGTACAGGAAGTAAAACACAAGTTAGTGCTGTGGAAATTAAATGGTTGTTCAGTCCCACCTGCCCTCTCTATTAAAGGTCAGTATAGTTTCCATATATCACAAGAAAAAGAAAACATAACAAATGGGAAGACAGGGCCTCACTTTGTACTTAAAAAAAAAAAAAGCCTCCACCACACCTAAGCCAAAGTGTCTGCCAATTCTGTGTGATGTTTATGAAATACATAATAGCTGAAAAGAATTCAGACTCTCACAAAGAAGCGTTTTTGTCATCCAAACACATGTTTCTCCAAAGTTCCCTCTCTGCTTCCAGATTTAAAAATCAGTTCAGAGCACGCATACAAAAAAAAATAATAATTACCATGTTAAGATGGTAATTTGGAAGGAGTTCCACGGACAGCTTCAGCTGTGTAAATGAAGAGCTACTTCTCATACATTCGCATATGGACTCTGAACTCTGAGTGTAAGTTGCTGCCAATTTCTGAGATGAGGTCTGGTAATGTTTCAAAGCAAAAACTAGGATAAATTTTTTATCACAGAAATGAAGTGGGGTTACATTTCCCTCTCCCGAGTTTTCCCTTCTCTCCTCTGCTTCTGGGGACTGTGCTGCCTGAAGAGTTCCTTGATCAGCCAATGCGTATATGTTGCATGAACTCCTACTGTGCACCAAGCACTGTTGAGCCAGGAGGCAGGCTGGCCTGCTCTAACTTGCAGCATCAGGCTGGCAGGTCACCTGGGGAGGCTTACATTTCCTTGAGGCCGTGAGCGAGGTTTTGAGTCTTTCTCTTGCTTCAAAGCTATCATAGAGAACAGCGTGCCCTGTGCAAGCTTTAAGTCAAGACAAAGATTGACCAGGGCACTGACGTACTCCCTCAGCTTAGGTCAGACCCCAAACCTGTAGAGTTTAACTCTGAACATATGCTCTGTTGAAACCTGGCAGCCACCATAGACACGCTAAGAGTGAGGTTCCCGTCTTATCCCTGCTTGTCCAGCCAAGAGTTTCCATTGTCTCCTGCCCTGGACCACCATGGCCTGGGTCTCTGATTCCTGTTGACCTGATCCACACTCCTGCACTTATTTATATATGTCAGATTGAGCCCTGTGCTGTGTTTTGCTCCAGGCAGAGGCTTTTCTTTCTCAGCATCTATGATATCTTGGAAGGGTTAGGGCTGCTTTTGGGTGCAAGAAACAGCCTGGTTTATAGTAACACATTGAATATCTTACACAGCAAGGCGTGCAGAGGTGGCTGGGTCCAGGGTCATTGCACAGCTCCTTTCCATCATCCCAGCCCCAGTTCTTTCTGTCCCGGCTCCACAACATGTTGGACTTGTCTATCAGGCCATCGCTCCCATGGTCACATGCTGATATGACAGCATCTTTTCAAAGAAGTTGGATTCTCTCTTCCCATGTATTTCTTTTTAATAGCAGACACTTTTCTCGGGGGACCCTCCCTTTCTGCCTGTTTGGTCCACACTTAAACCAATCCCTGGAAAGAACAATTATGGCTGTGTTATTTGGCTGAAGCTGACCAGTATGAGCTCCCTCAATCACATGCGGAGGGATGAACGCTCAGGATTGATTCTTGGGTAGGCAGACAAGCATGTTGATGATTCCTTTGGCTGATTTTTTTTTAAAGATTTTATTTATTTGTTTGACAGAGAGAGATAGTGAGAGCAGGAACACAAGCAGGGGGAATGGGAGAGGGAGAAGCAGGCTTCCTGCTGAGCAGGGAGCCCGATGTGGGACTCGATCCCAGGACCCCGGGATCGTGACCTGAGCTGAAGGCAGACGCTTAACGACTGAGCCACCCAGGTGCCCGATGATCCCTTTGGGACTCAGTTTTCTTACTTTTACCTACTGAGACAAAACACCTTTCCTCTAAATATGGGGTGGTGGGAAATCTAATTCAACAAGTGTTTATTTACCTTCTTTCCACACTCTTTTTTATGATTTGGTCTGAAATCACAGCTAGAATCTGAGATAGAAACGAACATCGTCTGCTCTAAGAATTCTCTTCCTTATCTCTCTTCTCTTTCTTTGCCTGCGGAGGTTGGATGACAAATCTGAAATTCTGAATGATTGTGTTAGACTGTGTTATCCAGGACAAAGGCGTTTAGGCTCAGTGAGCAGGAAAGGGGAAGGATATTGCAGATGGAAAACGAAGAGCCTAGATAGCTCTTGGAAAAACAACATCTGAATCAACACTTCCACTCCCTATTTATTTCCTGTCTATTCTAGACAACTGATTTTTGTTGTCTGTAGGTTGTGCTTTTCATATGAACATTTGTTGTAAAGTACTCAAAATATGAGCATCATGAAAGGATAGAAAAGAAATTAACTGAAAAAAGGAAGTACTATAGAAGTTAGAAGTACTGAAAAAAAACACAAAGATTTTGCTTTGTAAAATTTAAAATCTTCTTTCATTTAATTATAAGGCAGACTGGGAAAAATAGTTCCAGTAAGTATGTCAAGAGATTATCATACTTACATTCTAAGAGCTTGTACAAACAGATAAATAACTAAGACCACGATAAAGAATATGATTAAAACATTCAAAAGTTGCTATTAAATTGTTAAACAAACATGTAAAAAGAATGCTCAGCTTTTAAGAAATGCTAATTAAAGCGATCAGGAAATATCACTTTCACTCATCAACTGGCCAAGATTTTTCTTTTTTTAAATAAATGAAAATGACCAGTGCTGGCAGGGATGCAGCCGGTGCTCACCCACTGCTGAGAGTCTACCCCTCTTCAAGAAAGCTCTTTGGATCCAAATGTTGAATGTGTCCAAAGTCTTTGACTTAATAGTATGCTAATTAAGACAGAAAGTAAAAAAAAAAAAAAAAAAAAAAAGCCCTAAGTAGGGGATGATCTTTAAGCAAAAAGATATTTTCACCCGCCATTTTCAAATTTAGAAATTTGTTTAAGTAGAGGACATATGATAAATAATGTCAAAGAAGTTCTTATGGAGCATATGTTATTCCTGTCATGCTAAAATAGTAACTAAACACAGGGGTATAGATCTAAGCTGTCACATCAGGACTCTGCCCTGTGTCCAAGGAGCGTGCTGGCCAGTTGACTAGGGCGGGTCACACACTGGCATGATTTTGAGAGTAACAGAAAAGCAAAGGCTCAACAAGAGGAGGTGTGAGAGAGTGGACACATGTCTATGGGGATACGGCAGGGATACAAATTAGAATAACCGGGGTTAATCATGAGTCTTTCTGCCCTCATTTATTTACATTTTTAAATTAGAGAACCAAGGCAAGTTTGGTGCAGAAAAATTGGAAAATGCAGAAAAAGTAAAGACTCTTGCACTTCTTCAGACCACAGTTCACCTCTTGACAAGCCTTCTTTTCCTTAGCAAAGATATCTGGGATTAGGAAGAACAGGACCTGAGAAAGAGCTGCTGGGGAGTCATGGGAGTAAAGAGCAAGTGGGTCTTCTAAAAATATGGCGCTCAGTCAGACCTCGTACTAGTGAGACCCAAGGCCTCAGGAGCTCCAGTTTTCTTATCAGTGCAAGGGAACGCTAACAGCCATGCTGTCTTCATCACAGGGTCATTGAGGGGATTCAGTGACATAAGACCTTGTATAAATTTGGTAGGGCTGTCATAACAAGATACTACGGATGGGGTGGCTTAAACAACAGAAATTTTTTTCCTCACAGTTCTGGAGGTTGGGAGTCCAAGGTCAAAATGTTGGCAGGTTTGTTCTCCTTCATGGTCTCCCTCCTTGCTTGCGTATGGCTACCTCCTTGCCATGTCCTCACATGGTCGCTCCTTGGTCTGTGTTGTCTGGGACCTAACCTCTTTATAGAAGGACATCAGTCATGTTAGATTAAGGTCCACTTCATTTTTTAAATTAGTTGCTTCCTTAAAGGCCCTATGTCCAAATGCATTCACGTCTGAGGTACTGGGGTGAACACTTCAACACATGAATTTTGTGGGGATATAATTTAGTCCATGACAATTATATATACATTTAGTCTCCTGACTGCTTTACAAAAGGACTTTTTAATTGGTTAATTTTTATTAGATAGAACCATGCTTTTCTACCATATGACATTTTATAGCACTTGTGGAGGTTCATTTTCCCTTTTATAAGCAGCAGAATTCCTGCCATGTGGCACAGTCTCTCACGTTTGGGAGACCCTGGATTGAGCAAATTTATTTAATGCTACCACGTTTCAGTTAACATCTATTAATTAACAACTAAAGAATCTATGTATGGCAGGAAATTTCTGGGAAGCCCTGAGCTGTACTTATAATACAGATTGAAAGCTAGAGACACAAAAAAAGAAAGCTTCTGTACTTGGTTATGAATTTCAAATTGGTTACCACTGAAGAAACAATACTCTAATGGAAAGAGAGAAAGTATATGCTTAGCCTATTCCACTGCATGCCCTAGCTCTCTACTTCCTCCTTCCACTTTCCATTTGAAGAAGCTGATCATCTGTAAAATGGATGTCAAATGGACTCCTTAAAGAAGAGTCAGCCTCTCTCTAAATCTACTTACATAAGCCTTTCTTGCAGTGGTCATGTATAATTGAATTCATTTTAATGTCTTTCTTCTCTAGTACCTGCTGATTGAAAGATTCTATTTCGGAGAGGTAGGGGGGAAATTACTAGTCAGAGTATTTGCACATTTCAATCACTTTTAGAAATCCAACTCATTTCACAAACAATAGGAATTACTGAATCCATCCTTTCAACTAATGCTCTTAGTGTCATTTATTAGATAAATAAAGTGGAAACCTGATATTCTCTCTCTTTTAATGTGTAAGTAACCATAGGGACATAAGTTAACTTGCTGTGGGCTGTGTTTAATAATTATAAATTGTTAAAAGCTCAGTATTTTGTTGATCTGAAGTTAAGGTCTAATGGTTTTGTTTTGTTTTATTTTGTTTTGTTTTTGTATTGTTTTGGGTCACGTTAATTAGTTTGAGTTTACCTTACCATTAGCTATCTATAACCACTTCTAGTCGGTGGGGGGGATGTAATGGGCACAAATTCTGAATCTGAACCCTTGGATGCTGGTGAGGAGTGCATGCTGGCCTATGGACTGTGGGCTCTATTCTGACAACTCCTGATCACTTGTCAGAGTAACTTGTGCTTATGGTGTTTGAATGGTTGCCTGGTGCCTTCAGTGAATGTGTTGACTTTTGCTCACTCTCTGTAATGCCCGATAAAAGAAATGTAACCCTTGCTTGTTCCTAGCACGCTTCCCATTAAAGAGCAGTTTAGTTCTTGAAGTGAGCATGACCTAACTCTTGTTTATAAACACAGCTACTTTAAACCACAACTGATAGCCATGTCTCTCGTGGCACCGTTATCTTTAATACTAAGTAGAGCCTTTTTCTCCACTTAAATAAAGACAAACATCTTTTAACCTTAGAACTGACAGCTACCTGACAGTAAAAACCAATTGTAACCAGTTGTCTGTGGCTAATAAACTAGTGGGTAAGTCATTTTAGACGCTGAAGTACCACATTAAAATTTGTAAAGGGGGATGGGGAGAGGGACAGAGAGCGAGAGAGAGAGAAAGAGGGACTGCCTGATGCCATTTGTGTCCTGTGCTGTTACACAAACTGAGGGAAGATTCAAGCTGCCCCCAGCAGTGATAGCTTCCAGATTGAAGTGGACAGAGGCTGTGTGCTCGGCTGGTGGATGCCGAGGCCAAGGGAGGACAGAGTGCTTGCAACATTAAGATAATTGAACAGCCAAGGTGTTTGACCCTGTGGATGATCGACCCTCACTTCATTCATTCACTGAATATAACTGGGTGTCTGCACTCTGGTGGTGTGACAGAACAGTAAATCAGACAAGAAGGCGGCCGCCATAAGGCTGGGGTTCCAGAGAGAGACATATAAACAGACACTAGGTAGAATAACCTGGGGATCTCAAATCAAAAGAGGCTGAGTGCATCAAAAATGACCTGATCTTTCCTCTGCCTTCCAACTCTATTTTTCAGGGAAAAGGGGATCAGACCATTTTAAAATTTATTCTCCCTGCCCCTGGGCATGTGCGTTTTCTCTCCTCAACTCTCTCTCTAACCGTCCGTCCCTCCCACGTCTCTCTCTCTCTCTGCCCGCCCTTTCCTCTTATACACTAGCACAATAATTCCTAGACATTTGAATTTTACAGCAGTAATATTAAAAAAAACAATAATTTGAGGGGTCTATATTGAATTGCTTACCTTCTTTTGCCATGATTTTATGTGTATATGTGTATATATTTTATAAATGTACACATGTTTTCACCTATTATATATATTATAGATAGTGATCTACTCTTAATGTTACGTTTGAGGGGTTAGTATGTGACGAACTCTTTCCATTCAGTCTGCACAACACTTATGATGTAGGTACTCTTAATATTCCCATTTTACAGATAATGCAGTGGAAGCTCAAAGAGGCTATGTACACTGCCCAGTGTAACCCAATCTCTATTGGACTCCTGGCCATTCAACACTTGGACTCTCAACACCACCGTTCTCTTTAAAAGAGAAAACAAACAACAAACAAAACCCTACAAAACTTGCATCACCAAAAATGTGGGAAAGACATAATTCCAGAAATTCTAAAGTTATCTTTATGGCAAACTCACTTGTTCTTACTTTTCTTATTTCATTATGGACTGGAGAAAGCTTTGTCAAAGGACTGTTCTGGCCCACTGACTTGCTCTTAGGAGTCCTGGCTCCAAGTCTTCAGCAAGAGAGAAGTTTTTAGTCCACATTGCAGGTGACTTTCTAGAGAGTTTAGATCAAGAGCATATGAATGTTAGCTATTTTGAGAACATACATGATTCATTTTGTGAGTGATCTTCAAATGCATTTACAAAATACCTCAATTTTAACCTCCCTACCAGGTGCCAGAAGGTATGTGGAATTAGGAGACTGAGAAATGATCCTCAAGTGAGGAAAGTTCCTTACCACAGGACCCAAGACCTTCAGGGGTTTGGGAACCCTTGGGAATGAACTGCAAAATTTTGCCAGCTTGGACAGTGAATGCTACATCTTCTCCACACCTTGGAGGGAAAGTCTTCTCAAGCATTCTTAAGTCATTTTTATAACCCCAAAGAACTAAAAAAATCAATGCTCTAGTTTCAGTTACTAAGTTAAGATACTGAGCAAGTTGCTTGACTGTTTATTACCTCAGTTTCTCCATCTGTCAAGTCAGAATAATTTAATTCCTGACATAATTTAATTCCTTTGACATACCTGAAAAAATGTATACAGGTCAAGATTTTGTAAATTAAAATAGATTTGAAATTAACTTAAGAATATGGCAATTTAAAGGAATCCTGGGTTGAATCCTTTTGAAAACTGAATACAGTCCTTTACTTTAAAGGCTAATTATAACCAAGAATCTATTTTGAGGCTCAGATTTTTGTATATTGGATTTCTTAATGTGGGACATATCTGCATCCTAAAAACTCACATCATGGTTGGGGGAAGGTATCATCATCCCAGGAAAATGCTTTTGATTTTTAAAAAATTATGGCTTATAGTTGAGGGAAACACATTTTTGTTTGTTTACTTCTCTAAATTTGAATATTTAAAACTTAAACCTATTGCATACTAATGAGATAAAGTATGTGTTTCTTCTCCTTCTCTCCTCTGAGAGAACTTGTACAGTTTAGTCTGCAATTCTCCTGGATCAGCTCCCTTTCCCTGTCATTAGATGTTTCCTTCTGATGCCTTATATATTCCCCCTTCTCAAATATTTAGTATTCTATACTCACCGCTTCCTGAAAATTGTTATTTCTGTTTGCTCCCAAAAGCCAATATACCTGTAAATTAAGAATAAATGAAAACAGTAAACATTTCATTTCTGCCAATCATGTGGATGGGAGATAGGATGGATGGGAGATGAAGTGAGCTCATGAATACCCAAAATGATACACAATCACTTCCAGGTAGATTAGGAAACTGTGGCAGGGATTATTTTAAATCAGAGCTGCTCTCAGGGAGACAGGCAATCCTAGGTGGCTTTTTGGGCATCAAAATATTTCTACTTCTTAGAAATTCCAGAAGGTGTGACTTTGTCCCTAAAGAGGTAGAGTTGGGGGCCCAGTGGGTGCTGAAGGAACTCACTATCTTTATTGCTTTCTCCTAACTGCTGGCCCAAGCAAGGTGCTGCACACATATTGATCAACATCTTGTATTTAGATGGGAATTAAGAGCAATGCACTTGGAGTGTTCAGTAATGTGATTCTATTGACTATGGCCCAATTCCCATGGTGAATTCCTGTAAAAAACTCATAACTAGGTATCATTTAGGAAGAAAATTAACCACCCAGGGAGTGAGGCTTCTTTCATTGGCCTCAATATCTCCACCTTCTGCAAATAGTAATGGGAAGGTTTAGTGAAGAAGAAGACAATGGGGTGAAGGGAATAAAGGAGAAAGCCATCAGGTTTCCCTGAGACAAAACAAATTCTAGGAAAAAGCACACTGCTTACCATCCTCATCATGGGCCATGGGACAACATCTTTTTCTATGAGGAATGTTTTGTAGATAGGGAGGAAGATTTCCCTAAAAACTCTGTCAAGAGGCACAGTTACACAGAGACCAAACATTTTAAATTAATGGAATCCTAGAAGATTAACATTAGATTAGGCATCAATGCTATTCTGCCTAACCCCTCCATCATATGTGGATTTCTTCTCTAATCCGACATGTATCAACAATGCTAGAACATCTCTGGGGATGGGGGATTCACTGCTTCCATGACTGGACAGCTCTAACCATTATGAAGTTATGTCCCTCCTTGAGCAGTTATTAAAACTTTAGTAGGCAATGGGAACACAGCAGTGAATAAAAAAACACGTGGTCCCCACTTCAGGGACCTTAGAATTGAGTGGACAATAAAGTGAAACCAGCAACTACAATATTGTATTCTTCCTTACTGAGCTCTCATGACTGCAAATACCATTCACTCACATACAATAAATCTAACCCATCTCCCATAGGACAAATCCATCTGTTGGATGGATCAATGATCCAGACAATGATCATATTTCCTTTTACAAACTAAAAATACTCTTCTACTCCTCTTTCTTCCTCTCTCCCTTTCTCCCTCCCTACTGTGAATTAGATAAACCTCATGAGTTAGAAGGAGAAACAAACTATCCCTTTCAATGTACGCACTGCTGCCAAAATATTAGAGATTATATACCAAAGACAAGCAAGCCAATACTTTGTTTTCTTTTCTTGCCTTCTGAAAGTAAAATAAAACTCAGTATGTGAGGGAACAGAAGGTGAAGTTACTCTTGTGTAAAGACGTTTTATCTTAACTAGTTTTACTGGCAAATTTGGGTCCCTCTTCCACACCTCCCCTCAATCATTTATTATACTTTTCATATCCTCAAACTTTTTAATAAGAAATGTAAAACCTAACAAAGAAACCTAAACAAATTAAATGGGACCTATTTTTTTCACATGCAAAATGGATTTCAGTTTTGCCTTATGGAGGTCTTATGTTTCATTATTATTAAAAATGTCATCAATGTTTTGCCTGCTGGGAGCACAGATTTTTCTCCTATTTTTCAATCTTACTCAAAACCCCTTACTGCATATTTTATGAGTTATAGCAACTTTTAGTTATTGCTTTTAAAAATTACAAGCTCCAAAGCCTGCGTTGGCATTCTGCTAAGTGGTCTTTGCACATGTAATGTTGTTGAATATTTACAGAAAGAAATGTAATAAGAGAAACATTTGTGGGATGAATATATACTTGGGTAACCTTTAGAAACAGAAATAAAGCTGTATTGAGGGAGCACACTGAGTTCCCCGCATACTAATTTCATGAGACTTTCTTCCAACTTGTGGCTAAGATCCCAGGCTACAGCATCATCTCACTTCTCTCAAGGGAGAGATTCCCAATTTTGGGAAATTTGTAATTAGAGCCATGTAAAGAGCTGAAATTGGGTGGGTTTCCTTGAAGTCTCCTGTTTTCTCTTTGCCTTGCCCACTAGGGTGCTGTGAGCTTCTGGAACTTACGGTATGTGTCTGCAGTGTGTACTATTATCTTTGTAGTTGGGAAGAATGGAGAGTGTTCATGGAAAATGGAGCAAAAATAGCTATGAGAAGTAGTTGAGTTGGAGAATATTGAGATTTTAGGAATTCATTTTTAAAGATTTTTTCCCCCAAATAGATATTTCCAGAAAGTCTGGAAAGGGTGATTATGAGAATAAAATGGAATAAGCCTTAGGAAATACATAGCATAGTGCATGGCACCTCAAAAGTGCTAAACAAATGTTAATTATTATTCTTATTAGGTTGGAGACATACACATCTTAAGTGTGATTCTTTGCAAACCCTTTAAAGGGACTTGGGAAGCAACTTTTTAAGGGGGCCTTAACTGCATCAGGAAACTTGCAGGAGAACACCTCATACACCTACCTCTAGGATCTCTGATCAAGAGCAAAGTCCAAGAACCAGTAATGGTGACCTGAGGTGAGCTGGTGACACTGGGCAGTAAAAAGGAAAGTGAATTTGATGAGGATTTGACCACTCCCTGTCTGTTGTATCTTGAGATAGCTTTGCTCAAAAGCAAACTTCAGAGTGCAATAAGCCTCATGACCTCTCCAAATCAATTTGTTTTTTGGCTTTCTCCAAACAGATCACCTTAGGGAAAGGGATGCAGCTCTATGGGGGGTCAAGTAGTAGACTTTCAGGGTCATGAGAGAGAACCAAAACTTAGTTCCAACGGTTACCTCTCAGGACCCTATCTCAGTGCCATGGCTGACTTGAGGAAAGGGGTTCCCTCTCACTATCCCCACCCCCATCCATACACACACCAAAGTTTGCTTTCAAATGGTGCTGCACGCATGTGTATCCTGGCTTTTTCTAGCAAAGCTGGAATGGAGGGACTTTTCCTTCTACTTCCATCCCTCACTTCTTCCATTGTCCTCCTCATTCTCCCTGGGGCTACTTTTTCAAAGCCTTAAACCTATTCTCTGCCACTGTTCTCAATCTCCCAATTAGGGAAAGCCATTTGGGTGACCCAACTCAACTATTGTGATTTCATCCCTTTTGGGACAATCCTCAGCTAGGACAATGTTGCCTCAAATTCTGGAACTGAAGGTGATTTTATTTGATACAAAGATGTACACATTAATAACAATAACCATAAAAGCAAATATTCAATGAGCATTTATTGTGTACTAGATATGGCTTTAAATGTTTTGGTATGGGGGCGCCTGGGTGGCTCAGTCATTAAGCGTCTGCCTTCGGCTCAGGTCGTGATCCTAGGGTCCTGGGATCGAGCCCCATGTCGGGCTCCCTGCTCCGCGGGAAGCCTGCTTCTCCCTCTTCTGCTCCCCCTGCTTGTGTTCCCTCTCTCGCTGTGTCTCTCTCTGTCAAATAAATAAATAAAATCTTTAAAATAAATAAATAAATGTTTTGGTATGTATTCATTTCATTTAATTCTCATACAAACCCTAAAATTTTGACCCAGAGAGTAAAAATTTATTTATTTAACATTCTACATCATTCCAGGAAGGATTGACATTAAGATTATTCCTACTCATGAGAGGTGGGTTACAAGCTTAATTTTCAGCCTTCTACTAGCTAGTGTAAGGAGATTCTGAACTACTGTGATGTTTGATCTCCCCCCTATTTTTTTTTTTCTTAAATGCCTACAGCCCTTCCGAATGGACTACCGTGGCTTGACTCATTGCATTTCTATCTAAACAGCTAAAGGTTGAGTAGTAGTCAAAAGAGAGGCAATATCTTAAAGATACCCTCTTGCCTATAACATGCCATGTGACAAGTGGAAATTCAAATCAATAACTAGGCCAGTATAATATGAAAGGAGAAGGTATGGGGCAGCTGAGTTTTCAGTCCACCAGGAGTCCAAATGTCAAAGCTGGCTGTGACAAAGACTCCTTAGCAACAGCTCTGGCTACAGAGCATGATATGATAAGAGCAGGTGAACACCCACCTGACATCACAGCTACATCTGTGAACACAGATGGCAACACCGTCAACAGCATCATCCTCAAACATGAAGGCAATGACAAGTGCACACAAATGAGAATCACAACCAGACTAATGGTTTTCTTAAATCCAGAGCAAAGAAGAAGAATGAGCAAATTCACTAGCCACAGTTTTATTTGTCAAAACCCATCCTTTCTAGTGGTGAGATGATCTGACTTAGTTAAACCTACAAGTGTCTATTATTAAATTAAAATGTGTGGGTGTTCCCACATTTGTGTATTAACCTTAGGCGTTTTATCATCTCACAGCTGAAGTCCACTTAGGTTATGTTTCTGTAATTAACCCAAACATAAGATGAATGTTGCAGAAGTCAAAGCAGACCTCTTATTCGTTAACTTATTCAATAATTTCTCTTCCTCAATCTATCAGTTCACTGAATGTTCTACTCTTGTATAGATATTAACCATAGTTTCACCTTTAACTACAACATTTTTGTGAGCCCCAGAACAGTGTTGAACAGGATAATCTATCTTTGAATCAAACTATTGAAAGTAATTCAGATTGTCCAGCCCTAGAATATAAAAACAAAGTAAATCTGATTGAGATGCTGGGATCTATTCTACGTCTTTATTAAGTAGCATTTTAAATGTTTCAGGCAATGTTCATATCCTAGCACAGCTGGTGCTTCTCTTTATATGTTTTCAAAAGCAGAGCTCCTGTCGCATCGCTGGCTGGTTCTCCTTTGAAGCATAAATGGCATATTCACCATCTCTTGGTTAGTTACTGACATCTCCACTTTTCCTGGAGATATATTTCTTTTCAGGGGCAAAGAAAAGTAAATCTCCTTAGTTGAGTATTAACAGTGATCAAAGTACAGAGGGTCCCAGAGATTGTGGCAAGCATGGAGCCTCATTCTGGAGGACCCTGTAGACTGACCCCATACCAGTCTTTCCCCCTAATTTTGTTGGCACAACTGTGAGTGAATTTCCTTGTCTGCTTTCATTCCCATTAAGAAAATATAGTCTAGATATAACATTGATGGTTGAATTCTGGCTTACTTGCAAACACAAAAAGTCAGTGTCATTGGATAGACAGGCTGTGCGGATATTAACTTCAACCATTGTCCTGGAGGCGAGCATATTCCCTCCCTCACAGAGTTCAACACCAGCAGGACCCCCACTGCTTTGCATATAAATATAATACCATAATATTTCTGTGAGACAGAAATCCCAGAAAGATATGATATAATTTCTGCCTGTCCATAAACTTACCCACTGGATGACACAAAAATGTGTAAAATTATATTTCTATTTCCTCGCCTTTCCATTTTAGCAGTGAAATTTATATTCACTGTCAGAGAGAGAAGAAAAACCTTCCAGAACAAAAAAAAAAAAAATGCCCTTTTCTTCTTTTTCCTTTTTCCCATCTTCATGGCATACATAAAAATTAAGTCCCAGGCTATAGCATAATTTCCCTGCTTTCATTGCCCTTATGATTTTTTTTTTCAGAATTTACACTTAATATACTAAGAGGGTAGTACTGTTCTCTGATAGATACCAACCTGGCATCCTGAGCCATTATGTTTGTTCTCCCCTCTAATTTTCTGAAATGGCTACAGTTCATTTTCATGGCTGTATTCTTATAATGTGCTCATTGTTCAAATATCTATCTTTCAAGATCACATTTTCGAGGTAATGGCGTTAGTCAGATGAGTTATTTGGTTAGTGCACAGTGCAGTGTCTCAACTGTAGCAGCCCCCTCTGTTAAGATTGCTCAGGTTTTGGTTCTCATTATGCATACCCATTCTGAGAGTTCACCATGTGCTGAGAAAGAAGTGGGACTAAGTGGGGCAGAATTTGGAATTATTTATTTTAGTGAACTTACCACATTGTGCAACCATCATTATAAATCAGTTTTAGAACATTTTCACCATCAATAACAGCACTAACGCATATTCCCTATTAATCCCCATTCTCATACCCTCTCCCTAGACAATCACTGACCTACTTTCTGTCTTGATAACCTTGCCTTTTCTGGATATTTTAAATAAATGGAATCATAAAATATATGGTCTCTTGTGTCTGGTTTCTTTCACTGAGCATATGCTTTTGGGGTTTATCTATGTCATAGCATGTATCTGTAGTGCATTACTTTTAATTCCTGAATATTATTCCATTGCATGGATATATGACATTTTGTCTATCCATTCACCAGTGACACTTAGGTTGTTTCCAATACTGGATGCTTATGAATAAGGCTAAGAACATTTGGTTACAATTCTTTGTGGGGACATATGTTTTCATTTTTCTTGGGTAGTTATGGAACTATATTTTAAAACAGCTTTATTGAACTGTAATTGACATACAATAAACTGAATATACTTGAAGTGTACAGTTTGAAGAGTACTGACATATGTATATACCTGTCAAACCATCACCACAATCAAGGTAATGAATACATCCATCACCCCAAACAACTCCTGTTACTTTGTAATCTTCCTGCTTATCCTTCCCCACCACCCCCATCTTCAGACGACCACTGGCTTGCTTTCTGTCCCTGTAGATAAGTTTTCATCTTCTAGATTTTATATGAGTAAAATTATAAAGCATATATTCTTTTTTTGTATGGCTTCATTCACTCAGCAAAATTATTTAGATTTATCCATGTCGTAGTGTATATCAATAGCTCATTCGGTTTTTTATTGATGAGTAATATTTCATGGTCTGTATATACCTCAGTTTATCCATTCATCTGTTATTAGTTTTTGGGGTATTTCCATTTTTTTGCCTATTACAAACAAAGCTGCTTTAAGCATTCATATTTGTATGAATACAACCTTTCCTTCCTCTTGGGTAAATTCCCAGGAATGGAAAGTCTGCATTATATTCTACATGTATGTTTAACTTTGTAGGAAATTGCTAAATCATTTTCCATTTTCCATTTTCCATTCCTACTAGCCATGCATTGAGAGTTTCTATTCCTCCAGATCCTTGCTATCTTGTTATGGTCAGTCTTTTTAATTTTAGCCATTCTAATAAGTGTTAAGTGTTATTACACTGTGGTTTTAATTTGTGTTTCTCTAATGACTAATGATGCTAAGGATCATTTCATGTGTGTATTTGCCATCTGTGTATCATCGATAGTGAAGTATCTGTTTAAAACTTTTGTCCATTTAAAAAAATTAGGTTGTTTGCTTTCTGAATATTGAATTTTGAAAGTTCTTTATAAATTCTAAATATAAGTCCTTTATCAGACATATGTGTTGCAAGTATTTTCTTCCAGTCTGTGGCTTGTCATTTTATGAATCAAAAGAAAGTTGGAGCAGCTATATTAATATCAGATAAAGTAGATTTCAGAGCAAAGAATATTACCAGGTATAAAGAAGTTCATTTCATAATGATAATAGGGTCAATTTATCAAGAAGACATAGCAATTCTAAACATTTATGCAGCTAATAACAGAGATTTAAAATACATTGGCAAAAACTGTTAGAATCATAAGGAGAAATAGGCACAATAATAGCAGGAGATTTTAATCTGTTCCTCTCAATAATTCTTGGAAAAAGAGGCAGAAAATCAGGAGAGATATAGCAGATTTGAATGACAGTATCCACCTATTTCACCTGATTGATATTTATAGAACACTCCACTCAACAATGTGTAGCAGAGTATACATTTTTTTTAAGTGTACATGGAAAATTTGCAAGATGGACCCTACTTTGGCCCATAAAATAAATGTCGATAAATTTCAAAGTATTTAAATTATACATCATATTTTTCTTTGCCCTCACAACGTTGTACATGCACAAAGCATGACTTAGACTGATCACCAACTCTGAGAGCCTGTGTCCTCTCTGGACCTGGTGTCCATAGGTCTTCCATGTGTCCAGCTCACAGGAGAATCAGACATGTAGCTGCATATTCCCAGGTTGCCCAGATCACATCCAGCTTAAACTACTCTTAACAAATACACTCAGAAGCTTCCACAGCTCTGAGAAGTTCCATCTAATTTTAGTTCCTTTTTAACTCTTCCTTGATCTAATATTTAATGTCAACCAGCTCTGCCCTAGTATGGAGCCAATATGCTTGTTATAAATCAGTTATATCACCTTCAAAAGGCAGGTCTAATCAATATACAAAATATAAGTATTTCACATGGAAAAACTGGATTATTTCACCACTCCCATGATGAAATTTAGAGTATAATCCTTTTATCTCCAACTTAAGGTATATTATTAATGGAGGAAACATGGTTTGCAGTAAAGGGTATGGGCTCTAAAGACCAGCTGAGCTGAATTCAAATATCAGTTCTGAAATTATTAGGAAAGAGGCCTTGGGCCAGTCACTAAACTTCCCTGCACCTGAGCTTTCTCACTTAAAAATAGAAATTAATAACCACTAAGTCATGATTTTCCTCCAAGACTTAGTGCATGACATAAAGCACCAATCTGGAATACAATACACAATAAATAATGGCTTTTATAGTCAAATCATGATTATACAGGGTTATATTAATAATGGTAAATAGTAAGAAAAGATATTGTATTTGTTATTTTTTATACTCTGATGACTATATATATGCATCTATGATGTGCATTATTTATATTGACAGTGTATATATGAATTGATGTAAGTAAAATATATGTGTACATGATTTAAGTAGGTATATATGCTTTTATTGTCACACGGTTTATTTTATGCATTCCTTTTTTAAAATAATTTTTTATTATGTTAATCACCATACATTACATCATTAGTTTTTGATGTATTCCATGATTCATTGTTTGTGCATAACACCCAGTGCTCCACGCAGAATGTGCCCTCTTTAATACCCATCACCAGGCTAACCCATCCCCCCACCCCCCTCCCCTCTAGAACCCTCAGTTTGTTTTTCAGAGTCCATCGTCTCTAATGGTTCGTCTCCCCCTCCGACTTACTCCCCTTCATTCTTCCCCTCCTGCTATCTTCTTCTTTTTTTTTCTTAACATATATTGCATTATTTGTTTCAGAAGTACAGATCCGTGATTCATCAGTCTTGTACAATTCACAGCGCTCACCATAGCACATACCCTCCCCAATGTCTATCACCCAGCCACCCCATCCCTCCCACCCCCCACCACTCCAGCAACACTCAGTTTGTTTCCTGAGATTAAGAATTCCTCGTATCAGTGAGGTCATATGATACATGTCTTTCTCTGATTGACTTATTTCACTCAGCATAACACCCTCCAGTTCCATCCACGTCGTTGCAAATGGCAAGATCTCATTCCTTTTGATGGCTGCATAATATTCCATCGTATATATATATATATATATATATATATATATATATATATATACCACATCTTCTTTATCCATTCATTTGTCGATGGACATGTTGGTTCTTTCCACAGTTTGGCTATTGTGGACATTGCTGCTATAAACATTGGGGTGCACGTACCCCTTCGGATCCCAACATTTGTATCTTTGTGGTAAATACCCAGTAGTGCAATTTATGCATTCGTTTTTTTTTTAATTTTTTTTGCTTCTACCTTTTTACCTTTTGACCTCCTTCATCCATTTCTCTTTCTCACCCCTTCCCTCTGGCAATCACCAATATGTTCTCTTTATCTCTGAGCTTTTTTTGTCTGTTTTTTTTTTTAAAGATTTTATTTATTTATTTGAGAGAGAGAGAAAGAGAGAGAATACATGAGCAGGGGGAGGGGCAGGGGGAGAAGCAGGCTTCCCCGCTGAGCAGGGAGCCCGTTGTGGGGCTCAATCCCAGGGCTCCAGGATCATGACCTGAGCTGAAGGCAGATGCTTAACGACTGAGCCACCCAGGTGCCCGATTGTCTCTTTTGTTTTGTATTTGATTTCATATATAAGAGAGATTTTATGGTATTTGTCTTTCTCTGACTTATTTCATTTAGCATAACACCCTTGAGGTCCATCTATGTTGTCACAAATGGCAAGATTTCATTCTCATATATACACACATACCACCATTTCTTTATCCATTCATCCACTGATGGACATCTAAGTTGTTTCCATATCTTGGCTATTGTAAATAATGATGTCATGAGAACAGTGGTGCATATATGTTTTTGAGTTAGCATTTTCATTTCCTTCGAATAAATACCCAGAAGTGGAATTGCTGGATCCTATGGTAGTTGTGTTTTTAGTTTTTTGAGGAACCTTCATGCTTTTTTCCATAGTGGCTGTACCAATTTACATTCCCACTAACACTGTACAAGAGTTCCTTTTTCCCCACATCATTGCCAACACTTTTTATTTCTTTTCTTTTTTATATTAGGCATTCTAACAGCCATGAGGTGATAGCTCATTGTTTTGATTTGCATATCCCTGATGGTTAATGACGTAGAGTATCTTTTCATGTACCTGTTGGCCATATATATGTCTTCTTTGGAAAAATGTCTATTCAGACCTTCTGCCCATTTTTTAAAATCAGGCTATTATTTTTTTGTTTATTATTATTATTATTTTTTGCTATTGAGTTGTAGGAGTTCTTTGTACATTTTGGATATTAGCTCCTTATCAGGCATATGATTTGCAAGTATTTTCTTCCATTCCATAGGTTGCCTTTTCATTCTGTTGATGGTTTCCTTTGTGTACAGAAGCTATTTAATATGCTGCTGTCCTGCTTTTGTTGCTTTTGTTTTGGTGTCAGATTCAAAAAAGTCATCAAGACCAATGTCAAGGAGCTTGCAGCCTATGTTTCCTTCTAGGAGCTTTATGGTTTCAGGTCTTACATTTAAGTCTTTACTCCATTTTGAGTTAGTTTTATGGTATGTATGGTGTAAGATAGTGGTCCAGTTTCATTCTTTTGCATGTGGTTGTCCAGTTTTCCCAGTACCATTTATTTGAAGAGACTGTCACTTCCCCATTGTATATTCTTGACTCCTTTGTCATAAATCAATTGACCATATATGCGTGGGTTTATTTCTGGGCTCTCTAAACTGTTCCATTGATCTCTTTGTTTGCTTTTATGCCAATATCATACTGTTTTAATTACTATAAGCTTTGTAATATAGTTTGAAATCAGGGAGCATGATGCCTCCGGCTTTGTGCTTCTTTCTTAAGATTTCTTTGACCATTTTTTTTGTTTGTTTTTGTTTCTGTGGTTCCATACAAATTTTAGGGGTAAGTTTTTAGTTTACAAATCATTAGGCATCACTCAACCCATTAAATTGACTGCTTATAACATTAATACATGCAGGCTATTTTACTCTTAGGAGAAAATGTGTTAGTAGAGATCACATAGTCTAAGAGATAAACCAGGAAATATATAGAGTTTTAGACACTGGGTACTTATGAAATTATGATGTTATTTAGAGAAGAGGAGGAAAACCATTGAGAGAGTGAGGGGGAAAGTACTCATTAGCAAAAACAGGTGGTCCCGTGGCTGACTCTGCTCGTTGCTCAGTAAAGCCAGTGTCGTCTTCTTTGGTACACAGCTATACGTCATTTCCAGCCTGCTGGGTGGTTAGGCATGGTTATGTGACTGAGTTCTTGCCAATGGAATCTGAGCAGAAGAGCAGTGCCTAAATTGTATGCCTGGTCCATAAAAGTCCTTAAGCATGTGCTCTTCATGTTCTTTTCCTTTTAAATGGTAGGTCACAGTGAGAGTCTGGAAGATGATGGAAGAATCTCGAGTCCCTGAATCATCACAGAGGAGGAGGGACTCCCACCAACCATGCACACAGTCCTTGGGTTTTTACTTAAGCAAGAAGTACTCTGTTACTGTGTTTGACCCTTAACATTTTGGGGTTTATTTATTTCAGCAGGTGGCCTACACTAACTACTACAATCTAGTATTGCATTTGGTCACTTGGTCTGCCTAGTAGATCATGCAGAAAATAGAAATAGGTTGTTTTGTAACAGATAAATTGTGTTGTCTGAGTATCAGTTGCAATTAAAACTGAATATATTTGCTTTAAATCTACTCTTGTAATATGTTTTGACAGTTTTAGTTTTGTTCTAGTCATATTTTGTGTTTATCTGTGACCTCTCATCCAGCCTCACCCCCTACAATTAATTAAGAATTATCTGATTTAGAATTTTTGAGAAATACCTAAATAGATGGCTGCATTACTGTCATTTAGAAGATCCTTGGCCCTTCCCAAAACTACCCATCCTTTAAGTCCTGGTTCAAATCTTCCCTTCCTCCAGGAAGCTTTCTGGATACTCAAGCACAGAAAAGTCTCTCCCTTCTCTGAACTTGTACGACCCTGGGAACCTGGACTATCTGTTAAGCTCTAAGGCACACATTGTCTTTTTTTGATAGTTACCTTTTAAATATGTCTCTTATCCACTTCTTTTTTTCCATCCATCCATCCATCCATCCATCCATCCATTAACCGTATATTCAAGTACTTACATTGTTTTTGGGACTGTGCAGGGCACCATGTCTACAGAGATGAATACAACATAGGGGTCTGCATTCACATTGGTACATGTACATGCAGGAGCAGATCTGTGATCGAGCAGTACTCTACAATTTAATAAAATATCATGATAATAGTGTATAGGAAGCACTTTGATGCATTGGTGGAGGAGCAGGGTTGCAACTACAGTTATGATCTCTTGGGTCTTTACAGGTACCAGACCCTTGCTGAGTTCCTTGTGCTCAGTGTCTCATTTAATCCTTGCAAATATGCTGTGGAGACACTATGAGTTTGTCTGGGCTTCTGCAACAGAATACCATAGACTGGGTGGCTTATATGCAACAGATGTTTATTTCTCACATTTCTGGAGGCTGGAAGTCTATGATCAGGGTGACAGCATGGTTGGATGAGGGTCATCTTCCAGGTTAAAGATTATTGTTCTTCCTTCACATGGTGGAAGAGGAAAAGAGAGTTCTCTGGAGTCTCTTTTATAAGGGTACTTATTCATGACGGCTTTGCCCTTATGACCTAATCACCTCCCAAAGACCCAACCTCCTAATACCTACCCCTTGGGGGTTAGCTTTCAACATATGAATTTTGGGAGGACACATTCAGACCATAACAGGCATTAAGCACATTTTACAGATGAGGAAATGAAAGCATGGAACATTAGCTTGATTTACCCAAGGTCACTTGGTGGATGAGTATCAGAGCCAAGATTGAAACCCTGGCCACTCTGATTTCTGAACACTTCTAATCACTAAACTCTCCAGGCCTCCTCTGAAGGATCAGTAGCTGATAACTGAGTGTAGAGGAGAAAGATTTACAGAGGACGCCGTATGTGCAGGGCTCAGAGGATGAAAGTGTGTGACAAGTTTTGAGGTTCTGAGAGAGGATGAGAGTGAGGGTGAGGCTGGCAGGGGTAAGGGGGAGTAGGAGGCTGAGGCCTGATTTCAAAGGGCCTTGGCATCACTGTTAGGAGTGTGAACTGAAGCTGGATAGCAGTGGGAGGCCAGTGGAGTCTTTTAACCTGGGGGTGACTTCATGATGATGAGTGTTTACCAGATGCCAGGCACCATGATCCATGCACTACTTGCCTATACTACTCCAATCCTGTGAGGATACTGTTGTTACCCAGAGGTCAGGGAAGGCAAAACTCAAGTACAGAAAAGTCAACCAGTGTGACCAAGGTCATTCTGTGAGAAAGTGACAGAGGCAATGGTCTCAAGGTGAGTCCAAGTTCTTAACCACTCTCCTCTGGAAAGCCTCTCATCTGTGATTTAGAAATGCCCCTGACTGGTAGAGCCCGGTAAGGCAAGACTAAGATCAAGGAAAATGCATTCCTCCTTCCCTGGGTTGATCTTTGAATTATAGTTTTCTTCAGCAAAGGCTTATAGAGATTTTTAAGAATTATAAAGATGGGCAATTATTTATGCTGAAGATACTTCCCACCATCACTTCTTCCAGGAGAAAAATGCTTTGTCTTTCTCCATGTCTCAGAGAAAAAGAGCTCCTTATTTTTGACAATTTTCTGGTCATCTGTAGTGAATTACAATTATCCTGTTTTGTGTCTCCAGAAACCTATACCTGGCCTGAGGGAGGCATTACCTCTTTGCAGAAGCCTTGAAGCACCACCAGACGTGCTCAGGCAGAACTTTCACTGCTGCTGAATTCTGATTGCATTATGACTTCCTCGATGTTCACAATATCATGTGTAAATAACAATTTGCAGTGTTTCTGGGAACACTCTTTGGTATCCAAGTAGGGTAATCAAAAATATATCCATAATTTGGTCACCAACTTATCTTTTCCTGCTCTGATGATTCAAATTACCAGACCAGAGATAAATAGGCACTATGCACTTCTTAGCACATACTATTTAACTTCTACAAATGTTGCCACATCCAGCATCCCCCCTCATCCCCAACCTCACAAAAAGTTCTTCTCTTTATGGTTATTATAGAGGTCAGGGGGACAGCTTTTCTTGATGAACACCCCAGGATGCTTTGGGCAGTGACAGAGCCACAGAAAGATGATGACATTTGGAAAGTAGAAGGAAAATGTTAAGCCAAAGTAGGGCTCACATCTCAGGCTGAAGATCCAGGATATCTATAGGATTCCCATGTACACCCTGTGCATATTTACCATCAAGTGCACTTACCAGAGGCACTGAAATCCAGCCTTGTTTCTCTTACCAACCTCAGAGACCATGAGGCTCCATCAGGCCAGAGCAGGGACCTTTTCCTAATTTGCAAAAGAGGCACCATATGCACTAACAAAAGCCTTAGATCCCTGGCTCCATGTTATGGACTGAATGTTTGTGGCCCCCATGCTCCAAATTCATTTGTTGAAGCCCTAACCCTCAATGTGATGGTATTTGGAGGTGGAGCCTCTGGGAGGAAATTAGGTTTAGATGAGGCTATGAGAATGGGGTCCCCATGATGGGATCAGTATCCTCATTTAAAAAGGAAGAGAAACCAGAGTGCTTGCACTCTCTCTTTCTGTCATGTGAGGACACAGCAAGAAGGCAGCTGTCTGCAAGCTGGGAAGAAGGCTCTCACCAGGAACTGAATCTGCAGGTGCCTTGATCTTGGCCTTCCCTGTCTCCAGAATGGTGAGAAATAAATGTCTGTTCTTTAAGCCACCCAGTCTATGGTATTTTGTTATAGCATCCTGAGCTGGCTAAGACAGTCCAATTCCCAATGCAACCGTGAATTTCCTAAATTATAACTATGACTCTTTTGGTTGCAGGTGGAAAAAAAAAAAGCCTTGAATTACCTTAAGCAGAAAGGGAAACCTATTTAACAAAAATAGAAGGTATCTTTATAAGGGCTTGAACTGACAAATGCATACACTATGTATATCTCACTATGTATAAATTTTCCCTCAATAAAAATAAGCAATAAATGAACTCTACTTTATGAGTGTGGAGAGAGAAAGGCTTCAAGAAGAATTGAAATGTTTCTCCTGGGAGAAGGTGGTCTGGAATGAGATGAAATAGTGATGCCTATTACAACAATATAAAAATGGGAAGGACCCGTATCATTCACATAATTGAGTTTGTCTCTTAGCAAAGAAAATATTTAAAAGAGTAGTAGACTACATATACTCAGCCAAAGTCATCAACAAAATTAGTTCCTGTAGTTATATCCCTTAAGCCTAATCTGTACAGTGTTCTCTATATGTGCCCTTCTATTTAAATCCTATCCATGGGGGGCACCAGGGTGGCTTAGTCAGTTAAGGGTCTGCCTTCGGCTCAGGCAGGTCATGTTCCCAGGGTCCTGGGATCCAGCCCGGCATGGGACTCCCTGCTGCCCTTCCTCCTGCTCATGCTCTATCAAATAAATAAATCCAATCTTTAAAAATAAAAATAAATAAATCCTACCCATAGGGTCTATTTCATGTCTCACTTCCCCAAATGTCATGGTCATCACTGATCTATTTCTTCCTCCCGCTGCATTTCCTGATCATAATGTCTTCTATTCATAAATGGTTTTGTATGTAGAATTCATCTCTCCTAGATTCTAAGCTCCACAAATATCTTTATAGCAATTGCTATTGTTAACATGAATAATTGACAATACCTTTCTTCGATTCTCTGCAATTTGTAGCCCAATCCCACATAAATTGTAAGTAATTACATATTTGGGAAGAGATTTAGGGAAGATGAGGTTTCATATTAGTTATATGAAGTACTTTGAATATTTATACAGATAAGTGGCAGGGTTACTGATTTTTTTCTTGAAATATAAATGGGTTCCAGGCATTGAGTAATATGTTAATGAAAAATCTCAAGATGAAAGCTCAAACCCAAAGTGTTTGTAAAATATGACACAGTGCTTTTTGCTGAAAAAAGTGAGGACACAATTACTTCACCTTCTCTACTTAGGGAAATCTCACCAAAAAAAAAAAAAAAGGTTCAGAAGATGTACATAAAGAGACATTCTTTCTAGAAGGTGATGGAAAACTTAACACAGATTTCCAAATCTGAGTCTTGCTATGTTTTATTAATTTATACTAGCTGATGATGGACAATTTGAAGTTGTGAAAAGTAAGAATTACGTGGTATGTGATTTATGTGGTATGATTAAAAGGCAAAAACACCGATCAACAAAGTGTCACCAGAAAATGTTCCATAGGCAGCACCCTCTAGTGAATGAATTTTGAAAACTTTTCATTTTAGGATGTAAACAATGCTCCCTGAGTGACTGAAAATGGCTTGCTTAAAGTAACTTCCCTTTTGGAGCACCTGGGTGGCTCAGTCAACTGAGCGTCTGACTCTTGGTTTTGGCTCAGGTCATGATCTCGGGGTAGTGAGATGGAGCCCGATGTCAAGCCTCAGGACTGGCTCTGCACTCAGCATGGAGTCTGATGAGATTTTCTCTCTTGCCCTCTGCCCCTCCCCCAGTCGTGCGGTAGTACTCTCTCTCTCAAATAAATAAATAAATAAAATCTTAAAAAGTAACTTCCCTTTTATATGTGTTTTCTACATGTCTATGTTATTGTTGGATTGACTCCTCCTGTGAGTTTCTAACATTTTAGCAGTACTTTACAGTTTAAAAGTCCATTCTCATGCAACTTGACTTGATATCCCGAGGTAAAGAGGTTTTGAGGCTTGCCAGAGGTTAGAAGCCCGCTGAGTTGTGGGATGGACTAAAAATCAATATACTCAATTTCTTTTTTTTTTTTTAAGATTTTATTTATTTATTTGACACAGAGAGAGCACAAGCAAGGAGAGCGGCAGGCAGAGGAAGAGGGAGAAGCAGGCTCCCCGCTGAGCAGAGCGCCCCACGAAGGAACCCTGGGACCATGACCTGAGCCAAAGGCAGATGCTTAACCAACTGAGCCACCCAGGCTCAATTTCTAATATACCAGGCAACTAGTAACCACTGATTTGAATTGGACTAGTTCTAAATTATTAACTTTTAAGGTTGTGTTTTTGTTGTTTGTTTTAGTTTTTTTGAGACAGATAAGTGTGCCCATTGGGTAAAAATTATAAGCGCCAAACCATCCTAGATAATTTAGGCTCTTAGGGACAATGCTTAGGGAACACAGTGAGCCCAACCAGCTGATTTTGGCTGAGTTCAATAGCACTGTAAAATTTATGATTTCTTTATTTTTGACTGTTTCAGTTGGAAAGGTGCCTATTTGTCTATCTTACACATATAGACACACAGATAGATACATTTATATAAATTATCCTTTTAACCTTTTTATTTGGCAAGAGCAGATAATTGGAACTAAATTGACCCTTAGAAGTTCCATTGAGAATCCTTCCTCCTTCCCTTCCGTCTGTACTGCTTCTGTAGAGGAATGTTTTTTGAGGAAATTAGGTTCACTGTATGTTTAAACCAATGTGTTTAGCTGGTGGCTCTGCAGGTCCAATTAACTCCTTTAACAAATTGGATGAAAAGAGGTTATTATATTATGTTTCAAGCTGATTAGGGTTGTTTCGGCTGAATGCTCCCTCTTGTAAACTTATTTAAAGTTAATAAAACACGGTACTGAAATATACTTCATAAGAGCAAAACTCTAGAGGAGAAATAGAAGAAATATAGTGAGCACAAGGCATTTTAAAGGTATTTTATTGTTACCTGTGCCAATGTCTTTATTATTCCATAATAAAATGAAGTTTCTTCAGTGGGTCACAATATGTTGAAGCTGAAGGAACTTAGCACTGGGGACTAGTGGTTCCAAGTCTTTTTTTTTTTAAGATTTTATTTATTTATTTGACAGAGAGAGACACAGCGAGAGAGGGAATACAAGCAGGGGGAGTGGGAGAGGGAGAAGCAGGCTTCCCGCGGAGCAGGGAACCCGATGCGCGGCTCGATCCCAGGACCCTGGGATTATGACCTGAGCCGAAGGCAGACGCTTAACGACTGAGCCACCTAGGCGCCCCTGGTTCCAAGTCTTAATGTCAGTTCTGTGGCTGTGGAGTCTTGAACCTACTTTTCCTAATCTAGAAAGTGGAAATAATAATCCTATTGCCCCAAAGATCCAATGATACGGTGAACACGATGTGCTTTGAAAAGCATGAATTATAAGTTAGAAATTATAAAATAAAGATGGAACACTATGTGGTCTTTCTGAAAGTATTAAAATATATACAAGGTGATTTACTTTTCTCAATACAAATGTTCCTAAGCAGGGGTACCTGGGAGGCTCAGTCGTTAAGCGTCTGCCTTTGGCTCAGTTCAGGGTCCCAGCGTCCTGGGATGGAGCCCCCCATTGGGCTCCCTGCTTGGCAAGAAGTCTGCTTCTCCCTCCCTCACTCCCCTTGCTTATGTTCCCTCTCTCTCTGTGTCTCTGTCAGATAAATAAATAAAACCTTAAAAAACAAAACAAAACAAAACAAAAAAACAAAAAAAATGCCACAAATGTTCCCAAGCAGAAATTTTATATACAAAACCCGAGTTTAATTGAGCTAAACATGTATAATCAGCCCTCTCCTTCACTTGGCCTAATTATACTGCAAGTGAAAAAGGACTTTATAAAAGGCAAAAACAAAGCAAAATTATTTCTGCAAAAGCAGATTGTTTCTCCAAGTGCTAGAGATAGATCATTAGGACAAGTAGAGCAGGCTTTAAGAATCCTGCAGCCAAATGAGAGGTCTGCTTTGAGCCTGTACCTGCAAAAGATCTAGTGAGCTAGTAACTTTGAACACTGGGACCAATCAAGAAGTCCCAGATCATGGCCAACAGTCCAAGGGCTGACAGTGGTGATGGACCGTCCTCCCAACAACACTTCCAAGTGCATACTATCATCCACAATTCACAGATAAGGTACTGATGCTCAGGAAGATTTCAGTACATGCCTAAGGACAACTGCTAGTCAGTGAGGGAAACGAAATTTGAGCCAGTTTCTCCTCGGGGAACTAATAATAGTCCATGTTGTTTTGGTCCTCTGGACTGACCCAAAAAGGTCGGCATTTTTTCCTTCAGAGGAGAGTCAGCTTGCTTCCCGTTTCCCACCCATGCTTAATCCAAAGGCTGCTTCTCTGCTTGGCCTTCCGCTTTTGGAAAAGCGTCTACAAGTTCTTCATCACATGCTAAAATCAGAAAGTTCCAGGAAGGCTCCTAGAAATGTAACAAAATAATAGAGGTCAATATGTAAAACCTTATATAATTTGCTATTATTTACTGCATTGTGATTTTTTTTCTCCCAAAGTAATTACATATTTATGAAGGAAATTCTTGTGCTTTAATTTGGTCAAAAGAAAATCTAAAGAGTATAATCAATGTATCAAGTACTTAATGACTCCTCAAGTGATCTAAGAACATTGCTTTAAACAATCCCCCAGATTGTGATTGTCAAGGACCTGTGCAAAAAGCCTCCTGATGGTCTTTTCCCCAGAGCTCTCCATGTCAGCAAGGCCATGGAGCTCTGGCATTTCTAGGAGTCCTGTTTCAGGCTGCTTCTTAGGTAGTCTTTCAGTTAAAGTCCCAGCAACAGATAGGCAAAGTCTCTTTTTTTTCTTTTTTTGAAGATTTATTTATTTATTTTAGAGAGAGAGAACTAGAGAGGGAGAGTGAGCATGCCAGTGGGGGAAGGGGCAGATGGAGAGAGAGAATCTAAAGCAGATTCCCTGCTGAGCTCAGAGTCCAACATTGGGCCCATTCCCACAACTCATGAGATCATGACCTGAGCCAAAACAAAGAGTGGGATGCTTAACCGACTGAGCCACCCGGGGGGTCTCTGAGCTCCTTTTTTAAACCTAGTCTTTTACATTAGCTCAACTGAGGGTGGGAAGAATGTAGATTTCCATGGGGAATCACAAAATCTGATAGCTGGCCATTTTTCCCTTTCCAGAAATTTCACCTGGATTTGATTTTCCTCCTGGGCCTTAAGATGTTATTGCCTGGTGACATGGCACCATGCTTCGGTTGAACCAAGTAAGAAAGAGGTTCACTGTATTTTGTCACTGTGGTCCTTCCTATTCAGATGAAATTAGCTCCACCTTCCCTAATGAAAGGCCACAGAAATAAAAGTCCTTTCAACATAGTTCATGAAGTTGGGGTGGTGGATGGTGGGAATGTTATTTGATCTCATAATTATGAATGAGGTATTGATTGGCGGAAAGGAGACGGGTCCTCTCTTGGAAAAGCTCAGCCAGGCAGTGTCTCTACAGGGATAGGCTTTCTGTCTTATTCTATGATCAGATTCACCTTTGCCGATCCAGGCTCTGATTTCAGGCAGTCACAATTTTCTGGGCTTAGCCTGAGTCAGTGAGAAGGACAGCTGCCCCAGGGCAGGCCTTAACCCTGGGGAAGTCTTGGCTGGAATTTAGTGGCTCCACTTAAATTCAGTTCAACGTCCTGGGGGAAAATAAGCAGGATAAGGCTTGTGATAGGAGCTCTTTAGGTGTCCTGGGCACACATAAATTTCTTTTTTTTAAAAATTTTTATTGTTATGTTAATCACCATATATTACATCATTAGTTTTTGATGTAGTGTTCCATGATTCATTGTTTGTGCATAACACCCAGTGCTCCATGCAGAATGTGCCCTCTTTAATACCCATCACCAGGCTAACCCATCCCCCTACCCTCCTCCCCTTTAGAACCCTCAGTTTGTTTTTCAGAGTCCATCATCTCTCATGGTTCGTCTCCCCCTCTGACTTACTCCCCTTCATTCTTCCCCTCCTGCTATCTTCTTCTTTTTCTTTTTTCTTAACGTATGTTGCATTATTTGTTTCAGAAGTACGGATCTGTGATTCAACAGTCTTGCACAATTCACAGCGCTCACCATAGCACATACCCTCCCCAATGTCTATCACCCAGCCACCCCATCCCTCCCACCCCCCACCACTCCAGCAACCCTCAGTTTGTTTCCTGAGATTAAGAATTCCTCATATCAGTGAGGTCATATGATACATGTCTTTCTCTGATTGACTTATTTCACTCAGCATAACACCCTCCAGTTCCATCCACGTCGTTGCAAATGGCAAGATCTCATTCCTTTTGATGGCTGCATAATATTCCATTGTGTATATATACCACTTCTTCTTTATCCAATCATCTGTCGATGGACATCTTGGCTCTTTCCACAGTTTGGCTATTGTGGACATTGCTGCTAATAAACACCCCAATGTTTATTGGGGTGCATGTACCCCTTCGGATCCCTACATTTGTATCTTTGGGGTAAATACCCAGTAGTGCAATTGCTGGGTCGTATGGCAGCTCTATTTTCAACTGTTTGAGGAACCTCCATACTGTTTTCCAGAGTGGGTGCACCAGCTTGCATTCTCACCAACAGTGGAGGAGGGTTCCCCTTTCTCCATATCCCCGCCAACATCTGTCGTTTCCTGACTTGTTCATTTTAACCATTCTGACTGGTGTGAGGTGGTATCTCATTGAGGTTTTGATTTGGATTTCCCTGATGCTGAGCGATGTAGAGCACTTTTTCATGTGTCTGTTGGCCATTTGGATGTCTTCTTTGGAAAAATGTCTGTTCATGTCTTCTGCCCATTTCTTGATTGGATTATTTGTTCTTTGGGTGTTGAGTTTGATAAGTTCTTTATAGATTTTGGATACTAGCCCTTTATCTGATATGTCATCTGCAAATATTTTCTCCCATTCTGTCGGTTGTCTTTTGGTTTTGTGGACTGTTTCTTTTGCTGTGCAAAAGCTTTTTATCTTGATGAAATCCCAATAGTTCATTTTTGCCCTTGCTTCCCTTGACTTTGGCGATGTTTCTAGGAAGAAGTTGCTGCAGCTGAGGTCGAAGATGTTGCTGTCTGTGTTCTCCTTTAGGATTTTGATGGACTCCTGTCTCATGTTTAGGTCTTTCAACCATTTGGAGTCTATTTTTGTGTGTGGTGTAAGGAAATGGTCCAGGTTCATTCTTCTGCATGTGGCTGTCCAATTTTCCTAACACCATTTGTTGAAGAGACTGTCTTTTTTCCATTGGACATTCTTTCCTGCTTTGTCGAAGATGAGTTGACCATAGAGTTGAGGGTCCATTTCTGGGCTCTCAATTCTGTTCCATTGATCTATGTGTCTGTTTTTGTGCCAGTACCATACTGTCTTGATGATGACAGCTTTGTAATAGAGCTGGAAGTCTGGAATTGTGATGCCGCCAGCTTTGCTTTTCTTTTTCAATATTCCTCTGGCTATTTGGGGTCTCTTCTGGTTCCATACAAATTTTAGGATTATTTGTTCCATTTCTTTGAGAAAAGTGGATGGTATTTTGATGGGGATTGCATTGAATGTGTAGATTGCTCTAGGTAGCATTGACATCTTCACAATGTTGGTTCCCAATCCATGAGCATGGAACGTTTTTCCATTTCTTTGTGTCTTCTTCAATTTCTTTCCTGAGTATTTTATAGTTTTCTGAGTACAGATCCTTTGCCTCTTTGGTTAAATTTATTCCTAGGTATCTTATGGTTTTGGGTGCAATTGTAAATGGGATCGACTCCTTGATTTGTCTCTCTTCTGTCTCGTTGTTGGTGTATAGGAATGCCACTGATTTCTGTGCATTGATTTTATATCCTGCTACTTTACTGAATTCCTGTAGGAGTTCTAGCAGTTTTGGGGTGGAGTCTTTTGGGTTTTCCACATACAGTATCATATCATCTGCAAAGAGTGAGAGTTTGACTTCCTCTTTGCTGATTTGGATGCCTTTGATTTCTTTTTGTTGTCTGATTGCTGTGGCTAGGACCTCTAATACTATGTTGAATAGCAGTGGTGAGAGTGGACATCCCTGCCACGTTCCTGACCTTAGGGGAAAAGCTCTCAGCTTTTCCCCATTGAGAATGATATTCGCTGTAGGTTTTTCATAGATGGCTTTTATGATATTGAGGTATGTACCCTCTATACCTATACTCTGGACAGCTTTGATCAAGAAAGGATGCTGTACTTTGTCAAATGCTTTTTCTGCATCTATTGAGAGGATCGTATGATTCTTGTTCTTTCTTTTGTTAATGTATTGTATCACGTTGATTGATTTGCGGATGTTGAACCATCCTTGCAGCCCAGGGATAAATCCCACTTGGTCGTGGTGAATCATCCTTTTAATGTACTGTTGAATCCTATTGGCTAGTATTTTGGTGAGAATTTTTGCATCCATATTCATCAAGGATATTGGTCTGTAATTCTCCTTTTTGATGGGGTCTTTGTCTGGTTTTGGGATCAAGGTAATGGTGGCCTCATAAAATGAGTTTGGAAGTTTTCCTTCCATTTCTATTTTTTGGAACAGTTTCAGGACAATAGGTATTAATTCTTCTTGAAATGTGTGATAGAATTCCCCTGGGAAGCCGTCTGGCCCTGGGCTTTTGTTTGTTGGGAGATTTTGGATGACTGCTTCAATTTCCTTAGTGGTTATAGGTCTGTTCAGGTTTTCTATTTCTTCCTGGTTCAATTTTGGTAGTGGATACATCTCTAGGAATGCACCCATTTCTTCCAGGCTATCTAATTTGCTGCCATAAAGTTGCTCATAATATGTTCTTATAATTGTTTGTATTTCTTTGGTGTTGGTTGTGATCTCTCGTCTTTCATTCATGATTTTGTTGATTTGGGTCATTTCTGTTTTCTTTTTGATAAGTCTGGCCAGGGGCTTATCAATCTTGTTAATTCTTTCAAAGAATGAACTCCTAGTTTCGTTGGTCTGTTATACTCTTCTTTTGGTTTCTAGTTCATTGATCACACATAGATTTCTAGTCATTTAGAAAACATTATACAATAACAATGAGTTAACAATAATGTTACAGTTTGGGTTATATAGTAGGTGCCAGACATCATGGTAAGTGTGCTCTGTCTCCTTTAATCCTCACAATAACCTTGCGAGATAAATATTATTACTATTGTCATTTTCTTTCCTTTCTTTTTGCTTTTGTTTGTTTACTTTCTGGTTTTTGTTTTGTTTTTAGATGAGACAGCTGAGGGTTAGAATTGCTAAGTGATTTGACAAAAGCCATGTGGATGAGGCGCTAAGATTTAAGCCCCAATTTGTCTCTTTCAAGGAGACAGTTCAAACACACACACACGCACACACACACACACACACACACACACACACACACACACATACTGCTTACATTTATTTCCATGTCTGTCCCTCTCCCTACTAAATGTCATGAGTTCCTGCTCATACCACCAACTCCAACCCCACAGCACAGGGGACATCCCAATCTTCTCTGTCTCCATAGTTACAACGCTACCTTGCACAGCATTTGTGCTGATTAAATATAACAGTGTAGATAAACCCCCATCAGCCCTACCACATGGTGCCTCATATGAACTGGAAAAAGATGTCCCTTCCTCAAGGTAGAAACTTGGCAACTGAATGTGACCGGTTTCTAGCTTGTGCTTACCCTCTCGGTCAGGCATTGGTTGGGCAGCGCCCAACCAGAATAAGGTGACATGGAGGCCCTGCCGGCTTGGAACATAATAAGTGGTAAATTATTTTTGCTCAAGGTCAAGTCTTTCAGGGAAACACCATAGATACATATGTATAAAGAACTCATGACTAATCATTTTTCCTTGGAGAATTTTTCATAACTAACAGGGTAGTGGAATGAAAAAGAAAGTGTCACCAAGGTTTTCCACTTGGGTGAGAAAATCAATGCAATCCAGTGTGTTGTCAATATCACCAATTATATCCGACTGAACATAGATGAAAGTGGGTTGATAGGCCTATTACAGATAATTTTTTTTAACCTGATGCCTGGCTATATGTCACCCTAAGCTCTGAATCAGAAGCAGGTTGAAATAAAAATAAAACCTATCCCTGTCTTCCAAAGCCTGGCTAGAAGCCAGGACGAAGTTGATCTATCTATAATGTAGAGTACATAATTCAAAATGACACTGAAGTTAAGGGGAAAAAAAAGAAAGCCTTGCCTAATTTCATGTACATGGTCAGTAAAGTTTGCTGACAGATTTATGAGCTCCAACCTGCTAAGCACTCCTCTGCTGAATTTTTTCACTAACTTGAATTTGAAGAGAGGCAAATGAGCTCGTCTTCAGGCCCTTCAGATGATCGTTCCCCTGGACCTGATGGACTTTAAATCTGTCAGAGAAACAGATCAAATTTCACTCCATGCTGCTGATGTCTGAGGCCCTGACATGGAGGCTCTTGGGACTCAGACCTTCACGACTGGCATTGTCTGTGGAGAACAGCAAGGAGATTATGAGCATGACATCTGCATTAGGAATGGGCTGGACACAACGTGGACGGTCCCCCTCCTCTTTAGGAGCCTGTGCTACACAATGTTACAGTGACGCAAATCTCTAAGCCACTGCAGCAACTGCTCAGCAACAACTTCTCAGCCTCTGTATTCCTTTCTAACCTTTCAATGGGGTACAGGTAGAAGAACTCAGAACCATGTGGCCTCTCGCCTCCAGAGCCAGGTGACAGTGACCCTTAGAATGCTTTGGGGGGTGCTGAGGATTAAAGACTAACATCCAAGAGACAGAGCAGAGGTGACACGGTTGCTCCCACAGTGGGCAGCTCCCATCTCACTGCTTTCAAAAGTTTAGAAGTTTTCAGGCTGAAACAGACTATGCATTACAGATATAGGTAGATGAGGAACTGTTGGCTCATGGGATGATGGAAGCTAAACTTTGTAGGGCAGGCCAGCAGGCTGGGAACCCAGGCAGGTGTTGATGTTGCAGCCTTGAGGCAGAATGCCTTCTCTGGGAAACCTCAGCTTTTATTTTTAAGGCCTTCAACGCTGTGGATGAAGCCCACTCACGTTATTGAGAGTACTTTCCTTCACTTAAAATCAACTGATTGGAAATGGTAACCACATCTAACAAAACACCTCAGAGCAATACCTACCCGTGTTTGGTTAAATACCTGGGTACTAGAGCTTAGCCAAGTTGGCACAAAAAAACCTATCACATGGGTTTTGGATCGAATGCCCTATCTCATATGGGGAAGTCTATACAAAGGCCAAGCCAACTGAGTTCTTTATAGCTTGTTTTCTAGTCACTGGATCCCTATGAAGAAAAAGAGGAGTGAACTCTTCATTAGATAATTCTGAAAGAGGCTGCCACAGAATGTGTAACCAGTAGGTGTTCAAAAATGGGTCTTTTGTCCTTCAACATGTAGGATCCCCTGCTCCTCTCCTCCTGAGGATGGGAGAAAGAGATTCATTTTGTCCAAAGGAGAGCTGGAGCTGAGGATTCCCTGGGCTGGTCCCTCCTTTGTCACCCTCTGTTGTCTGGCAAATTCCCACCACAGATGGGAGGGAAACATCACCACCCTGGGAGTGAGAGGGATCCCAGCGACTTCTTTTTTGGGGTCAGCCTGTGTACAGGTGGAGTAGCTGTGCTTCTGAGTGACCATCACAGGGAATACTCTCCTGCTCACACTTGTATCCTCTATCCAGTTGGACTGCAGAGGTTAGGTGTGGCTTTAGAATGAAACAGATCAGAGTTTGAACTCGCTTTCCCCATTTACCAGCTGTGACACACGAGGCAAATTATCTGCCATTTCTCCATTTGGAAAATGGGGTCACTGTATCTGTTATATAAGGTTGATGTAAGGAGGAAATGGGGTAATATGGGAAGAACATGGTGTAGTGCTTGGAACTAAGTAAGAACATGATACCTGTTAATTGTTAATTGCTTCAACTTAAAATTCTACCAGTTGAGAAACATTCTTTTAGCTTAAATCCTCCACACATGTATTTTAGGACCACCTGACAGAGGAACCTCATTATGTTACCATCACCCGGTGTGAATCAATATCCCCGATCACTTTCCTACATGAGATGAGTGAACTGGGCACTTGGGGAGGCCAGAGGTGAGTATAGAGGAAGTAGAAGTAAGTTATATTTCACAGAATTTCCCTAGAACCAGATTTATATTTCTTAAAAAGAAAAATTGGGTCACCTGGCCAGATGCTATTTCATTATTACCAACATTGTGGTCCCATAGCAAGCCCCCTGTGTTGCTGTTAGGGCATGGGGTAGAAGGAGCTAGATTGTAAACAGAAGAAAATTCAGTTCTATTCTAAACTAGGAGAACCACAAAGCTAAGACTCAGGCCAACATTCTAGAAGGGAAAAATAAAGGAAAAGAAGAAGAGGGAAGACAGAGGCACATGAAAGGCTCAGAATAATTCTCTGTCTTTTAACTGTCAGCATCCAGGCAATTGGAATACACAGAGGTTTCCTGAACGATCATATCTGAAACTAAAACTGTAGGTAATGGTTTTAAAAAACCACACAAAATTCTCTAGCTCGAAATGAGGGTTGCATCATGGTGACAAGTGCATGGGGTTGAGTCACGTGACCTGGGTGTGACTATCAGGTGGAGCACTGGCTGGTGATGTGACCTGGGCCTCAGCTCCTGCCTCTGTGAAATGGGAATAATAATAAATGATAATAATACCACCTACCTCATATGGCTCTTGTGGAAAGTAAGTGTGCATGTGTAAGTGAAGTACTTAGCCAAGTGCTTGACATCTAAGTAGTCAATAAATTCTTTTGTGGTCCTCAGCATCATTGTCACCATCATCATAATCACCCTCTAATTAATGAAACAGGAAACAATGGTATCCAAAATGGACTAGCAGTGGAAAGTGGGGGGAAAATATTTACAGCAAATCAGAGTTTACTCTGTATTATTCCAGATAGACCTGCAGTCGAGTTGGTTAATTAAAGCTCAGATACCTTAAAACCAAACCTATTCAAAGGCATTGAACGGCTATGGAAATAGAGCTGAGAAAATAATCTGCAGCTAGAAACAGAGACGCTGCCTACTAGAAGGTTTTTCAATGAGTCAAACCACAGCAGGACATCAGTGAAGTCTCCACTAACAGGAGACAGCTGTTCTAGGGCTCAGGACCCCAAATGGCCTGCAGGAACCTTTGATGGTTAAGGAGACGTGGGTTTAGGATTCTCATCTGGGAAGGCGTGTGTTGTATGAATAAATGGAAGAACCAAACCACACAGGGCAGACAGCTACAGGCTTTCATGGGCATTAATTTTACTTAGTATCACGAAAATTTAAATGCTGCAAACACACATAAGCAAGACAAATGGGAAAGCACAAAATGACCATTAGGATTATAATACGCATGTGAGAAAGCCATTGAAACATTGCAAATAGTCATATAAATACTAAATAATTCTACTCATTATTATTAATAATGTGTCATCTGGCCAAAGCCATTCCTTAAGTACTTTATGTTCTTTGCTAGAATCAAGTCTTTAATCCCATTTATATAGTTGATGGGGAAGCCCTGAGTCCAAATTAGGCTCCTGGGAAGATGTATTAGAATTATCCGCAAGGGGAGATCCTTTATCTTTTTTTTTCCCTCTGCAAATGTGAGGTTGCCTTTACACCCAACGCTTTTTTGCCCCTGAACTCTACTTGGATGAGATTGTGGAAGAAGTGGCTATTGTAGCTCATGATGGTTTTGAGTCGGATGACCCATGGCTAGGACCTCAGAATAACCCTGGTCCATTAACAAGCTCCTTCCACAGAAGTCATGTTCCAATCGGCCCTAGCAACCAGCTTTCTCTGTGTGTAGTGAAATGGGGCAGAGTGGGAGAATGCCGAGTGATGTGCCCCTCTCAAACTCTGCAAGGCAATTAACCTATGATCCTTTTCCAAAATGGGGCAGTAAAGCAAGGTGACTAAGAGTGTGGGCTCTAGAGTCAGCCGTGCCTGCTCGCCAGTATCTGAATCCTCATTGGTTAGTTTGTTTAATGTATTCCAGGCCAACTTGTCTCATCCTTGAAAGAAAGATTGAGCCTTTAAAACAGCTATAATAGTAACTACTTTTAGGTGTATTAGATTTATTTGTTTATTTATTTTTTTATGATTATGTTATGTTAGTCACCATACATTACATCATTAGTTTTTGATGTAGTGTTCCATGATTCATTGTTTGTGCATAACACCCAGTGCTCCACGCAGAACGTGCCCTCTTTAATACCCATCACCAGGCTAACCCATCCCCCCACCCCCCTCCCCTCTAGAACCAGAGTCCATAGTCTCTCATGGTTCATCTCCCCCTCCGATTTCCCCCCCTTCATTCTTTCCCTCCTGCTATCTTCTTTTTTTTTTTTTTAACATATAATGTATTATTTGTTTCAGAGGTACAGATTTATTTATTTTTATTAGAAAAGGAAGGAAGGAAAGGAGGGAGGAAGATGTGGAGAAGGAAGGAAGGGGGAGGGAGGGAGGGAGGGGGAAGAGACAGGGAGGGAGGGAGGGGAAGGAAGGGAGGAAAGCAGACAGGTAGAGAGAAAGAGCTCCCTGAAGAGCCACAGCTTTACCTGACAGACCTGAGAGAGGACAGGCTAGAGAACCCTCCCCAGAGCCCAGGGTCTCTCCTCCCAGAGTCTGGCCTTGTTCTCTGTCACTGAAAAGCTCAAGAGAAAGAAAGCTGTGAAGCCCAGTGGAGCAGCCGCCTCCTAGGAGCAAGACCGGGGGTGCTGTTTGAGCAGCAGTGACAACTTTTGCTTTTTGCTCAGAGTGGTGTGGTTTGTGCTGTGAGCACGTTTAAAGATTACAAAGAGAGGGAGGTGTGAGTCTCTTGCGGCTGATGTCCCTGCAGAGCATGTTTTGGCTGAATCAACGTGTCCTTGCTCTGCAATTACCAGTCTAATTAGAAGCAGAGTTTACAGCTCAGAAGACTGTCATCTGCCCTGGCTACATATATAATCAAATACATTGTTTGAACCGGAAACATATTTAGAAACACATGAAGATCTCGCTCCTTGGTTTCAGGGAGGTTATTTCAGGAACATGAACACTGAACTCTTGGATGAGAGTCCACATCTCATTATTGCAAGTGATATAAGCGAGCCCATACGGAGTATTCAGTACATTTTCTATCAAATGCTTCTAGATTATTCTACACCAGAGGTTTCACAACCAGGAGATGAAAGCCATCATACATCGACAACACATTTATGGAGTCTTTTCAATGTGCCAGGTACAGAGATATTACTTTATAAATTATTTTTCTCTTTTATTTTTAGAACAACTCCATTTTTTTTTAGGTGAGGAAACTGAGCTGGATAGGTTAAACAACATTTTCAAAGACATGCTGATAAGCGCCGAACTTGGGTTTGCACCCATATTTATGATACTGCACCCGTGGGGGTACACATGCCCTTCTGCTGGGAGGACGTTGGCAGAAGACGGAGGCATTGGTCAGGTCCATAAGGGGCGACAAAGAAAGCAAATCCTGAATTGTTGATAGTGACACTCATGATAATTGTCACCCTCGAATTTGGTAAGATTTATTATAAAATGGGAGATTGGTTAGAATGTAGAAATGCCTATGCCTATGCCCTGCAGGCAGGTGCCCCCTGGGCTCTGGAACTGGCCGGTGCTGGACCTGCTCCTTCCCACCAGGAGAACGGGGCACAGGGGACAGGCCATCATGGAGATGCTGTGTCAGTGACTGAGGCATGATTTCTGCCATAGGAGAACAAGTAGTTTTGCCTAATGGCAAAGAGCAGGAATTGGGTTCTCCTGGAGGCATTTGAATGAATGCTGCTGTGTAGGGAAGCTCCTGATCCTCCGCCCTTCTGTCAGGAGCCTCCGTGCATCAGAGTCCAGCTTCACGAACATCAGAAGCCCCTGCCGAATGTGTTCTGCTCATGGGTGATTGATAAAACACTCAATATGCTGACTCTGTAATGCCCTCATGTATTTAAAATATAATTAAGGATTGAACAAAAAGATCCATTCTCACTCTTGTCTCTCCTTCTTCAAGTTTACACTCTTTTCCCTTATATGACTACTTTTTAGTAGTTCTTTTTTAAATGCGTCCTCTCTAGGTTTTAAAAAATGCAGCTAAAATATGCATAGGTATAGTCCTTTATTTCTTTGTTTACGTAGAAAGTGTGACACTGCTCTGTACCATTTCTTCTAGCATATCTTTTTATTTTCAGAACTTGGAAAGATCCGGCATCCTTTTCATAGGTGCATGATGTATCAGAGCATGGGTATATGATAACTGATTCCATCAATTTCCTATAGGACACTCAGGTTGTTTACAATCTTTTGCTATTTCCAAGGATGTTGTAGGGAACAACCTGTATGTGCACTGTTTTATGTGTATGTATAAAATGCACCATTTTATATGTACTTCTGGTGGATAAAATTTCCAGAGGTCAGCTGCTGTCAAGGGTATATGCATTTTCCTTGAGGAAACTATTGGCATTAAATGGGTATTCTGAAAACCTGAGTCAAAACTTTAAAATTCATCCTTGAGAGTGCATTAGGTGGTATGTGTTTTCTTCACTCTTTAGGAGACGAAAATCTTCATCGGAAGCTCCTTTCCAAGTCATCAATACAGAGCTTTCCCATTTCTTGAAATTAAGAAGCCATATGACCCACTTAATAATTCTCCTAGAACCCGGCTCTTCTTCCCATCACATGTCACCACTCAGACATCTTCAAGTGGGTCCTCAGTGGCCACAGTCTGGAAGCCAAGGTCTTTCACTCTCAGATTCTAGTAAACATTTCCACTGTTCCTGTGGCAGCTCTGTGCTCCACGCCCATCCCCACATAGGCCTGGACTCTCCAGATGCAAGCCCCCACCCTCCCCTCCACTCCTACCCAGCACTTCATTTGTCGTGATCTGGTGCTCATTCATGTTGCTCTGTGTCCAGGGCACACACCTTCTTGTATCTTTCTCTTTCTGGGCTACACGATCTTCTGGTGCAGGAGTTTCTCTACCTTCTCCAGGTAATGTATTTGCACCAGCAACTAGAACCAGCCTTGTACAAGGTCAGTGCTCAGGAAAGATTTGTGGCGATGCTCAGCAACTGCTCTCCAAAGCCCTGAGCTGTGGCTCCCCCATCTTTGCACTGAGTGACTGTGGTACCAACTTCCCTCTGTGGTAACTTTTCATGATTGTTTCTGTGGTGGCACGAGTGTTTCTCACCTTCTCAGAGAGAAGTGCTTCAAACAGCCAGTAGGCCCCACTGAAGCTGGGCAGCTCCATTTTCCTTCCTTCTGGAAAGCTGCCCACAATAGGCCCTAGTGAGGCCCCACTACTAAAGGATATTGTGCCACAATTCGTCTTTGAAATTTCTGGGTCAAAATCCCCTGCCATCTGCCCTCTCAGCTTCTTTCTCTTTAGCCTTAAGAAAGACAAAGCCCTCTGTGCCCACTGAGTGAGCTCTCATACCAAAAAAAGACCTTTCTCTTCCTCTCAAGCTTGCAGAGAACTCAACACCAGAAGACTTACTGACAGCTTCAAATTCAGCTTCACAGGTTCCTATTTGCACACGGGGACCTGGAAATCAAGTCTCAGAAGATACTCTGTTGAGCCTGAAGTTTACTTTGTCAGAAATGCACACTCTTCTCACCATGACTCTGTAATAATGCAAAGAGGAGGCGAACAACTCCCTGCTCCTATATCAATATCCTCAAAGTGTAGTCCATGCACCATCACACCAGGATCATCTGGGTGATTTTGCTGCACATTAAATTTTGAGAAACTTTGATCTGACTATTGGAGGTAATTAACGAAAAGCCCAGGAAAGCAACAGGGACTAGGACTCATGATCTACAAATCCTCCCCCACTTCCTAGACAGCTATGCTGGGTTATCCTAGTGGGAGTTACATCCATCATTTGTGCTAGAGAAACCAAGCTCCCCAAATCTGCCCAATCTATAAACTGAATGAATCAGGGGTATGTAATCTGGGGTCTGTGATGTATTAAAACATGTCTGTTAAACCTTCAGTTGTTTTCTTTAGTTGGGGTAGCTGTCAGGATTCTTCCTATCAAAAGTGTCAGAAATCTCATCTAAATCTGTTTTAAGCAAAAAAAAAATTTTTTTTTTTTTAAATTTCACAAGTGAAAGTTTCAAGATCGAGGCATAGCTGCATCTTGAAGCTCTGTTGGCTTTGCTTTTCTGAGTATGGGCTTCACTCTGAGGCCTGCTTTTTCCTGCCTTGGACTCCAGCTCTAGTCTGAGACTCTCCCCACTCAGAAGGAGAGGGTTCTCCTTCACAGTAACTTTAGATGAAAGGGCTGAGTGGTCACTTCTGAATCAAATGCTCTCCCAACACACACACACACACACACACACACACACACACACACACACACACACACACACATGCACACGCACACACACACACACAGAACAGGGGAGAAATAGATTCTGGAAAGGAAATTCTTATTGCCATTACCAGAAATGGAAATGCATATTATACAGGTAAAACAATAATTTTCACTATGGTTCATACATTTAAAAAATCAACACAGAAACTGATCAATAACCAATAAAAGGCAATGGTACTTTAAAGGTAATTGTGATTTCATAAGAATCTGGAATTTGGAGTCAAAGGCCCAGATTCTTGCTACTACTTCTAAGAGTTTCTTTTTTTTTTTTTTAAGATTTTATTTATTCATTTGCGAGAGAGACAGAGAGAGAACAAGCAGGGGGAGAGGCAGAGGGAGAGGGAGAAGCAGACTCCCTGCTGAGCAAGTAGCCCGATGTCGGACTCGATCCCAGGACCCTGGGATCATGACCTGAGCCGAAGGCAGACGCTTAACCATCTGAGCCACCCAGGCGCCCTACTTCTAAGAGCTTCTTGGTGCATTCCATTTTGTTGCCCAGAAAACAGAAGCAATGCTTACTCTGAAGAGCCCCTCCTTTCAAAGCAGACCTGGCACTTATAATTATTCATTGAGTTCCTGGGTTTCATCAGACTGTAAAACCCATGCAGGCCACGCCCATGGCTATCTTATTCAATGCTGTATTCCCAGTGCCCCCCAACAGAACTTGACATACATTAGATAGATGCTCAATAAATATTTGAAATATAAATTAAATGAGTTAACACATGGAGCAAATAGAATTGGGGGAAAAGTCGATAAACCAGAATGTTATTGGTCTCAATCTGTGTATTCATATTAATAGAAAATCAGATTACATGCAGAAGGGAATGTCGGGAAACTCCAGTTCTAATCCTGGTTCTGCTGTTAATTAGGGTCATGACCTTAGATAATCACTCTCAGAGCCTCAATTTTTGACTCTGTAAATGCTGAAGGGGATGATTCCTAGAATTCTCACATTACAACTAAATTCTGTTTGTTAAGATATGTGGTGAATCAGAGTATGATCCCCCAAATATATATTAAAATATAATATGATAAAATATGTAAGTATAAAATATATATTAAAATATTAATATAAAATGATTGCTCTAGACTAGACTTGTAGGTCATGGGTATGAGTTTTGATCATGGAGACCACCATTTTCATCCCTCCTTCCTTTTCTTTCCATTCTTTCTTGTACTTGAATAATTATTAAACGCTTGCTCTGTGTGCTCTGGCTCTGTTGATGATTAAAAATTTATCTCATCAATCTACATCCTTGCCTTGATTATGCACCCCCTACCTGGGCCCTGTAGGTTCTGTCTTTGATGACAATCAAAGCCTAGCCATCAAAGATCTACCATGTGTAATTCCATAAACTGATTAAGAGACATTCTTTTCTGACCTTGATGTATTATGAAAATGAGAGAGGCTAATCCCTCCTGAAGTATAATTTTCTGAGAATAGAACTTTGGTCTCAAAATGATAGCCAAGTCCACACTGGAGAGGGGTTTTTCTATGCTAACCTCTTCTATTTTGTGACTTCCTTTTTCCAAAATGGATTAATTGGGTGGTACTTAGTTCCCCAATAGATTCCCTTGTCTTCAACCATAAATTAATGCTGTCCTTGCCAAACTGACTTCCCTGATGAGACTTTGGGAAAGGAAATAACAAATCCTCAGACAATACACTTTATATCTTCCTATTCAGATCTGTAGGTACAGTAGCTTTCACATGCTTGTTTATTAGTTCAATCCATTAAGAGAACAATGATCAAATATAAATACCCCAGGCAGAAACATGACAAGGGCAAGGAAATAGATGACTACTGGCACTCATTTGTAATATAATAAATAGTATTTCAGTATGTTGTAAGTTTTTGACCTTAAGCAAGAGAAAGTTGATGACTTTAATAGAGTTTTCTTCACAAGCTTTTTCTTTTCTGCTTCAAAACTTCTGATTTTTTTTTTTAATCTGTAGTTCTCTTAAAATTGATTTACAATATACATCTCCAAGTTTGAAAGCCAGGGTCCACTTGGAGAATGCTTGGTTGGCTGGCTGGGCACCTATAGCCTACAGTAAGCAGAGGCTCTCTAAGTTTGGACAAAGCAGAGTTGGAAACACGTGCCCTGCTTAATGCAGAAAGCCTGCACCCTAGATTCATAAGAGGCACTGCTTCGGCTCCAATTCCTTAAGAATTTAGCTTAAAAAAATATACTCTTAGATGCACAGCTTAAGAATTATGAGATTTCTAGTCATGTAGAAACCATTCCATGGATGGGAAATTTGGGGCACTAACTTCTCTAAGCTTCAGTTTCTTTGTCTATAGGATGTAAGTGACAACAGTATCACCTCTGAGGGTTGTGGTGAATAGTAAATGTGATTAGGCTTGTAAGGGCTGAGCAGGGCTTGGCACATACCACATGCTCTGTAAATAGTGGTTTCCGATCCGTGGATGTCAGGGTTCTTGCTGTCCCCTTCACCACAGCCTCTTGTCACTGTGTATCCAAAGAAATGCCTTTGGTTCTAGGGGTAAATGAAACCAAAGGCAGGAGGAATCCTGCTGATTAACATAGAATCTGCCAGCATTTAAAAAAATTTTTTTTATTATGTTATGTTAATCACCATACATTACATCATTAGTTTTTGATGTAGTGTTCCATGATTCATTGTGTGCATATAACACCCAGTGCTCCACGCAGAACATGCCCTCTTTAATACCCATCACCAGGCTAACCCATCCCCCCACCCCCTCCCCTCTAGAACCCTCAGTTAGTTTTTCAGAGTCCATAGTCTCTCATGGTTCGTCTCCCCCTCCGATTTCCCCCCTTCCTTCTTCCCCTCCCACTATCTTCTTTTTCTTCTTTTTCTTTTTCTAACATATAATGTATTATTTGCTTCAGAGGTACAGGTCCGTGATTCATCAATCTTGCATGCTTCACAGCACTCACCATAGCACATACCCTCCCCAATGCCTATCACCCAGCCACCCAATCCCTCCCACCCCCCACCACTCCAGCAAACCTCAATTTGTTTCCTGAGATTAAGAATTCCTCATATCAGTGAGGTCATATGATACATGTCTTTCTCTGATTGACTTATTTCGCTCAGCATAATACCCTCCAGTTCCATCAATGTCGTTGCAAATGGCAAGACTTCATTCTTTTTGATGGCTGCATAATATTCCATCGAGATATATATATATTTATCTCTTCATCTGTCGATGGACATCTTGGTGCTTTCCTCACTTTGGCTATTGTGGACATTGCTGCTATAAACATTGGGGTGTACATACCCCTTTGGATCCCTACATTTGTATCTTTGGGGTAAATACCCAGTAGTGCAATTGCTGGATCGTAGGGTCGCTCTATTTTCAAATTTTGAGGAACTCCATACTGTATTCCAGAGTGGCTGCACCAGCTTGTATTCCCACCAACAGTGTAGGAGTGTTCCCCTTTTTCCACATCCCTGCCAACATCTGTCATTTCCTGACTTGTTAATTTTAGCCGTTCTGACTGGTGTGAGGTGATATCTCATTGAGGTTTTGATTTGGATTTCCCTGAAGCCAAGCGATGTGGAGCACTTTTTCATGTGTCTGTTGGCCCTTTGGATGTCTTCTTTGGAAAAATGTTCATGTCTTCTGCCCATTTCTTGATTGGATTATTTGTTCTTTGGGTGTTGAGTTTGATAAGTTCTTTATAGATTTTGGATACTAGCCCTTTATCTGATATGTCATTTGCAAATATCTTCTCCCATTCTGTCGGTTGTCTTTTGGTTTTGTGGACTGTTTCTTTTGCTGTGCAAAAGCTTTTTATCTTGATGAAGTCCCAATAGTCATTTTCCCCTTGCTTCCCTCGCCTTTGGCAATGTTTCTAGGAAGAAGTTGCTGCAGCTGAGGTCGAAGAGGTTGCTGCCTGTATTCTCCTTTAGGATGTTGATGGACTCCCGTCTCACATTGAGGTCTTTCAACCATTTGGAGTCTATTTTTGTGTGTGGTGTAAGGAAATGGTCCAGTTTCATTCTTCTGCATGTGGCTGTCCAATGTTCCCAACACCATTTGTTGAAGAGACTGTCTTTTTTCCATTGGACATTCTTTCCTGCTTTGTCAAAGATGAGTTGACCATAGAGTTGAGGGTCCATTTCTGGGCTCTCGATTCTGTTCCATTGATCTATGTGTCTGTTTTTGTGCCAGTACCATACTGTCTTGATGATGACAGCTTTGTAATAGAGCTTGGAGTCCGGAATTGTGATACTGCCAGCTTTGCTTTTCTTTTTCAACATTCCTCTGGCTATTCGACGTCTTTTCTGGTTCCATACACATTTTAGGATTATTTGTTCCATTTCTTTGAAAAAAGTGGATGGTATTTTGATGGGGATTGCATTGAATGTGTGGATTGCTCTAGGTAGCTTTGACATCTTCACAATGTTTGTTCTTCCAATCCATGAGCATGGAACATTTTTCCATTTCTTTTTGTCTTCTTCAATTTCTTTCCTGAGCATTTTATAGTTTTCTGAGTACAGATTCTTTGCCCCTTTGGTTAGATTTATTTCTAGGTATCTCATGGTTTTGGGTGCAATTGTAAGTGGGATTGACTCCTTAATTTCTCTTTCTTCTGTCTTGTTGGTGTATAGGAATGCCACTGATTTCTGTGCATTGATTTTATATCCTGCCACGTTACTGAATTCCTGTATGAGTTCTAGCAGTTTTGGGGTGGAGTCTTTGGATTTTCCACATAAAGTATCATATCATCTGCAAACAATAAGAGTTTGACTTCTTCTTTGCCAATCTGGATGCCTTTGATTTCTTTTTGTTGTCTGATTGCTGTGGCTAAGACTTCTAATACTATGTTGAGTAGCAGTGGTGATAGTGGACATCCCTGCTGCGTTCCTGACCTTAGGGGGAAAGCTCTCAGTTTTTCCCCATTGAAAATGATATTTACTGTGGGTTTTTCATAGATGGCTTTAATGATATTGAGGTATGCACCCTCTATGCCTATACTCTGGACAGCTTTGATCAAGAAAGGATGCTGTACTTTGTCAAATGCTTTTTCTGCATCTATTCAGAGGATCATATGGTTCTTGTTCTTTCTTTTATTAGTGTATTGTATCACACTGATTGTTCTGCGGATGTTGAACCATCCTTGCAGCCCAGGGATAAATCCCACTTGGTCATGGTGAATAATCCTTTTAATGTACTGTTGGATCCTATTGGCTAGTATTTCGGTGAGAATTTTTGCATCCGTGTTCATTAAGGATATTGGTCTGTAACTCTCCTTTTTGATGGGGTCTTTGTCTGGTTTTGGGATCAAGGTAATGGTGGCCTCATAAAATGAGTTTGGAAGTTTTCCTTCCATTTCTATTTTTTGGAGCAGTTTCAGGACAATAGGTATTAATTCTTCTTGAAATGTGTGATAGAATTCCCCTGGGAAGCCGTCTGGCCCTGGGCTTTTGTTTGTTGGGAGATTTTTGATGACTGCTTCAATTTCCTTAGTGGTTATAGGTCTGTTCAGGTTTTCTATTTCTTCCTGGTTCAGTTTTGGTAGTTGATACAGCTCTAGGAATGCACCCATTTCTTCCAGGTTATCTAATTTGCTGGCATAGAGTTGCTCATAATATGTTCTTATAATTGTTTGTATTTCTTTGGTGTTGGTTGTGATCTCTCCTCTTTCATTCATGATTTTGTTGATTTGGGTCATTTCTCTTTTCTTTTTGATAAATTTGGCCAGGGGTTAATCTATCTTATTAATTCTTTCAAAGAATCACCTCCTAGTTTCGTTGATCTGTTCTACTCTTATTTTGGTTTCTAGTTCATTGATTTCTGCTCTGATCTTTATGATTTTTCTTCTCCTGCTAGGTTTAGGGTTTATTTGCTGTTTTTTCTCCAGCTCCTTTAGGTGTAGGGTTAGGTTGTGTATTTGAGACCTTTCTTGTTTCTTGAGAAAGACTTGTATTGCTATATACTTTCCTCTTAGGACTGCCTTTGCTGCATCCCAAAGATTTTGAACAGTTGTTTTGTTTGCTTCATTTGTTTCCATGAATTTTTTAAATTCTTCTTTAATTTCCTGGTTGACCCATTCATTCTTTAGTAGGATGCTCTTTAGCCTCCATGTATTTGAGTTCTTTCCGACTTTCCTCTTGTGATTGAGTTCTAGTTTCAAAGCATTGTGGCCTGAAAATATGCAGGGAATGATCCCAATCTTTTGGTACCGGTTGAGACCTGATTTGTGACCTAGGATGTGATCTCTTCTGGAGAATGTTCCATGGGCAGTAGAGAAGAATGTGTATTCTGTTGCTTTGGGATGGAATGTTCTGAATATATCTGTGAAGTCCATTTGATCCAGTGTGTCATTTAAAATCTTTATTTCCTTGTTGATCTTTTGCTTAGATAATCTGTTCATTTCAGTCAGGGGGGTGTTAAAGTCCCCCACTATTATTGTATTGTTGTCGATGTCTTTCTCTGCTTTTGTTATTAATTGCCTTATATAATTGGCTGCTCCTACGTTAGGGGCATAGATATTTACAATTGTTAGATCTTCTTGTTGGATAGACCCTTTAAGTAGGATATAGTGTCCTTCCTCATGTCTTATTACAGTCTTTGTTTTAAAATCTAATTTGTCTGATATAAGGATTGCCACCCCAGCTTTCTTTTGGTGTCCATTAGCATGGCAAATGGTTTTCCACCCCTTCACTTTCAATCTGGGGGTGTCTTTGGGTCTAAAATGAGTCTCTTGCAGACAGCATATCGATAGGTCTTGTTTTTTAATCCACTCTATAGCCTGTGTCTTTTGATTGGGGCATTTAGGCAATTTACATTCAGGGTAACTACTGGAAGATGAATTTAGTCCTATTGTATTGCCTGTAAGGTGACTGTGACTGTCTGTTGTCTGTGTTCCTCTCTGGTCTATGTTGCTTTTAGGCTCTCTCTTTGCTTAGAGGACCCCTTTCAATATTTCTTGGAGGGCTGGTTTCATGTTTGCAAATTCCTTTAGTTTTTGTCCTGGTAGCTTTTTATCTCTCCTTCTATCCTCAGTGACAGCCTAGCTGGATATAGTATTCTCGGCTGCATATTTTTCTCGTTTAGTGCTCTGAATATATCATGCTAGTCCTTTCTGGCCTGCCAGGTCTCTGTGGATAGGTCTGTTGCCAATCTAATGTTTCTACCATTGTGGGTTACATATCTCTTCTCCCGAGCTGCTTTCAGGATTTCTCTTTGTCCCTGAGACTCGTAAGTTTTACTATTAGATGTTGGGGTGTTGACCTATTTTTATTGGTTTTGAGAGGGGTTCTCTGTGCCTCCTGGATTTTGATGCCTGTTTCTTTCCCCACAGTAGGGAAGTTCTCTGCTATAATTTGCTCCAATATACCTTCTGTCCCTCTCTCTCTTTCTTCCTCTTCTGGGATCCCAATTATTCTAATGTTGTTTCATCTTATGGTATTGCTTATCTCTTGAATTCTGCCCTCATGATCCAGTAGTTGTTTATCTCTCTTTTTTTCAGCTTCTATATTTTCCATCATTTGGTCTTCTATATCACTAATTCTCTCTTCTGCCTCATTTATCCTAGCAGTTAGAGTCCCCATTTTTTATTGCACCTCATTAATAGCCTTTTTGATTTTGACTTGGCTAGATTTTAGTTCTTTTATTTCTCCAGAAAGCGTTTCTTTAATAACTTCCATGCTTTTTTCAAGCCGTTTAAAATCATGATTTCAAGTCTTTAAAATCATGATTCTGAACTCTAGGTCCGACATCGTACTCATGTCCGTATTGAGTAGGTCTCTGGCAGTTGGTACTGCCTCTTGTTCTTTTTGTTGAGGTGATTTTTTCTGTCTTGTCATTTTGTCCAGAGGAGAAGAGATGAATGGGAGAACAAAATGCTAACAGGTTAACAAGGTCCCCAGAAAACATGTTCTAAACAAATTAGAAAAGAACTTAAATCAGGGGAAAGGAGAGGGAAAGAAAGAAAAGAAAAAAGAAAAAGAAAAAAAAAAGAGAAAGAAAAAGATAAAAACAAACAAAAACAGAACAATACGAAAAAACAGAATATGATCAAATATGATCAGGCTGGTGCCTAGATCAGTGCCACACAGTAGATTTTGGGTGTATTTTGGTCTGTTAGAAGAAAGTGCTTCCCAAAATTTTAAAGAAAGAAAAACTTATATTTGTACAAAAGTAAGGGTTAATATGATGAAGGGATGGAATATGAATGTAAAGATGAAAATTATAAGATTTTATAAAAGGAATTGATAAATAAGAAGTTGTTTGGAAAAAGAAAAAAGAGGATTAAAAAAAGGAAAAAAAAGTGAGAGAATGTGATCAGGCAGGAGACTAGAACAAAGCCATGTACTAGAGATTTAGGGTATATTTTGATCTGTTAGAAGAAACTGTATCTCAAAATTTTAAAGAGAGAACAACTTATATATATATATGCCAAAAATAAGGGTAACTACTATGAAGGGATAGAATATGACTCTAAAATTGAAAAATAAAAATGTTTTTTTAAAAAGGGATTGGTAAGATGTTGCCTCAAAAAGGGAAAAAAATTAAAAAAACAGACTGTTAAAGTTAACTTTAAAAGAGTAAAGAATCATGGTAAAAAAGCCATGAATTCTATGTGCAGTATTCCGCTAGCGCTGGAGTTCTGTGGTTCTCACTGATCGGTAAACTTGGTCTTGGGTGGCTGTTGTTGTTGATCTTCTGGGGGAGGGGCCTGTTGCCATGGTTCCCAAATGTCTTTGCCGGAGGCGGAATTGCCCCGCCCTTGCCTGTCAGGGTTAAGTAATCTGCTCGGGTTTACTCTCAGGAGATTTTGTTCCCTGAAAGCTCTCGGTACAGCTTTGGAGGACGAGAATGAAAACGGCAGCCTCCCAATCTCCACCCTGGAGGAGCCAAGAACTCGGGGCCCCGCTCCTCAGTGCGCCCCCAGAGAAAAGCAGTCAATCACTCCCGTCTCCCTGGTCTCCGGCCGCACTCCGTGCTCACCCAGCTTGTGACTGAGCATTTCTATCTCTGGCACCCGACCCTGTGTGGAGTCTCCAAACCCAGCAGATCCCTGCAGTGCGCTTCCGCGGCGCTCCTCCCGGGGGAGGAAGGGGAGTCTCCCTGGGATCTGCCGCTTGTTGGGTCCCTGCTGGAGGAGCAGTGGCCCGACTGTGCCCCGGATCATGGTTTATGGCAACCCCGAGCTGAGAGCCCACTCCTCACCTCCGTCTCTGTAGACGGCTTCCCCGCTCCGATACCTGGGAGCTCTGCTGCACTCAGGCACCCCCAGTCTTTCTGTGACCCCGAGGTTCCTGAGACCACACTGTCCCGCGAGGGTTCCACCCCCTGCTTAGCCACTGGAGCGACGTCCCTCAGTGGAGCAGCTTCTAAAAGTTCCGATTTTGTGCTCCGCGGCTCTATCACTTGCCAGAAGCGGCCGACAGAAGCCCCCTCCCCCGCTCTCTATCCTTCCGAATATTGCCTTGGATTCACTTTCTGCCTGTCCTACCTTCCAGAAAGTTCTCGCTTTTCTGTTCAGAAAGTTGTTGCTATTCTTTGATCTCCTGTTGAGTTCGTAGGTGTTCAAAATGGTTTGATCCCTATCCAGCTGAATTCCTGGGACCAGACGAAATTCAGTCTCCTACTCCTCTGCCATCTTGCTCTGCCCCCTCAAGATCTGCCAGCATTTACAGCCCTTCCCCAATCAGCCCCTGGGGATAAACAGCTTCTTTTTTTTTTAATTTATTTTTTAAATTTTATTGTGTTATGTTAATCACCATACATTACAGCATTAGTTTTTTATGTAGTGTTCCATGATTCATTGTTTGTGTATAACACCCAGTCCTCCATTCAATACGTACCCTCTTTAAATCCCACCACCAGGCTAACCCATCCCCCCACCCCCTCCCCTCTAGAACCCTCAGTTTGTTTCTCAGAGTCCATAGTCTTTCATGTGATAACCAGCTTCTTGATACCCCTGATGACTTCTTGTCACATCTCTGATCTGAGACTCCTGTGTTTGCTTGCTAACTTAATCTTCTCCATTTCTATTATTGATCTTTTCCTTCTCCATTCTCTGTGCTCAGAGTCCACTCAAAAGCAACCTGTTTCCATCTATTCTGATGTTCTATCAAGTCTCAGAAAGGAGCAATCTTCAAAAAATTTTTTACTTCACCAAAACCATCATAAAGGGTGAGCTACACAGAGAAATTCTGAACTCATCAAATTAGAAGTATTGATCTCTTTGCCAAGATGGAAGGGAAAAAACACACTCTTTTCAAATGGACAATGAACCAAAATACATTGTGGTGGCAGAAAGATGTAGGGACTTTGTTTTCGGGATGACAAAATGAGAAGGGGTTGAGAAAATAAAAATTGTACTGGACATATAAATCATTAATTCTATAAAAGTACAAATATTTGACTCACTGTATAGCAGTATGCCCTATCAATCAGTGTCCTTATGGAAAACATCCTTTGATTTTGTTGGGAGAGGGCTGTTACATGTCATTTATAATATTGAACACTATAGCATATTAAATGAATAGGGTGCTATAATAATACCTAACTTCAAGAATCATCATAAAAGACCTTGAGAGTTCCATTAATCCATCCTGCCATCCTGACAGCCCCAAATGATTCCAACAATAACCTCAGTGGCTTGGAAAGAGTAATCAGGACCTTCAAAAATGTGAAAACACAAACAATTTTATGTCCCCCTCTTTCTTTCTTCCTCCCTCCCTCCCTCCCTCCCTTCCTTCCTCCCTCCCTCCCTCCCTTCCTTCCTTCCTTCCTTCCTTCCTTCCTTCCTTCCTTCCTTCCTTCCTCCTTCCTTCCATCCTTCCTTCCTTCCTTCCTTCCTTCCTTCCTTCCTTCCTTCCTTTCTCTTTCTTTCTTTCTTTCTTTCTTTCTTTCTTTCTTTCTTTCTTTCTTTCTTTCTTTCTTTCTTTCTTTCTTTCTTTCTTTCTTTCTTTCTTTCTTTCTTTCTTTCTTTCTTTCTTTCTCTCTCTCTCTCTCTCTCTCTCTCTCTCTCTCTTTCTTTCTTTCTTTCTTTCTTTCTTTCTTTCTTCTCTCTCTTCTTTCTTTCTTCTTCTTTTTTTAAAGATGTATTTATTTTATTTAGAGAGAGAGTGCCTGGGCATGTGCATGTGTGAGTAAGGGGAGGACAGAGAGGAAAGGGAGAGAAGCAGATTCCCTGCTAAGTGTGGAGCCCCCTGGCTGCAGGGGAGGGGGGTGCTCCTTCCCACAACCCTGAGATGACTGGGCCAGCTGAACCACTCCAGGCTCCTGCCCACACTTTCAAAGTCTATCAGTTGCGGTGCTAATGGAAGTTTCAGAGTCAGACATTTTTAATCACATGCTTTCCCTATAAGCCTTTCTTATTACTTAAAAGGTGTAGTCTTCACTTTCTCTTTTACACCTTCATTTGTATGTTATTATCTCCAAGATGATATTCTAGGAGGCAATATGACAACAAGAGAAATGTAGCTTCCTCTTTCACCACTTAGGTTAGAAGGGAGAGTTATGCTATTCTTTTTTTTTTTTTTAATTCTTTTTTTTAAAGATTTTATTTATTTATTTGAGAGAGAGAGAATGAGAGATAGAGAGCACAAGAGGGAAGAGGGTTAGAGGGAGAAGCAGGCTCCCCGCTGAGCAGGGAGCCCGATGTGGGACTCGATCCTGGGACTCCAGGATCATGACCTGAGCCGAAGGCAGTCGCTTAACCAACTGAGCCACCCAGGCGCCCGAGTTATGCTATTCTTAAGGCAACCTCGATGCTACTGTTGCTCAAAGTGCAAGGCTCCATCCTCCCAGGAAGGCCAATCCAGTTATAGTAACTGGAAATGAATTGATTGAGATGCTTATGTGCTAAATTAAAATGTTGTTTTTGACCTGAGGTTAGAGCATCCAAAGGGGCATGATCAGCGTTCTCTGAAGCTGTCATGGGTAAAGGAGGCATATTTATAAATCAGAGCTTGCAGGAGGAAGGAAGGAAGACCTGTGAGCTCTGAGCTCTTAATGTCATTCCAGCCCAGCCTTCCACCCTGTCCTCCTGGCTACCATCACTTGATTATGCCCATTTGAGAAAACCTGATTAGAATGTGGTTTATCATCAATTATATCTCAATTTTTAAAAATAAAAATAAATTATAAGATATTTTATTTTAATGCAATAGTGCCTAGATATCTCTGAGGAGATTTGGGGAAAACATGATCCAGGCAGGAATCTGAGGTAAAAAATCCTATCTTGTTTCTCCATATGAAGGCTGGTCAACATTCTTATCTATCCTTTTCCCAAGACAGGTTCCGGGAGACAATACTGAGGCTAATGTTCCTTCCAATACTGCCTGATGGGATAGCAGAACATCATGGCTTTTGGCATAGTGTTCTTGTCTTGTTTTATAAGTTACCAAATCCATAGATAGCTGTTTTAATTTTTTCTTTCTTCTTTCCTTTTCTTTCTTTCTTTCTTTCTTTCTTTCTTTCTTTCTTTCTTTCTTTCTTTCTTTCTTTCTTTCTTTCTCTCTTTCTCTCTTTCTCTCTTTCTCTTTCTCTCTTTCTCTCTCTCTTTGTCTCTTTCTCTCTTTCTTTCTTTCTTTCTTTCTTTCTTTCTTTCTTTCTTTCTTTCTTTCTTTCTTCTTTCTTTCTTTCGTCCTTTCAATACCATGAGACAAGCAAATTCCATATTCTGGAGAGGGAGTCCTAATCTCCATTTCATTAACAACTCTACTCTCCCTCCCACTCTATATATGCACACACAAAAAATGGAGAACCCTCTCAGAGGGCACAGACTATGTCTTCATTTATCCCAGTGCACAAGTAATGTCAGCTTCCTGAAAACTTTACAAGTGAACACAAATTCCTGAAAGTGCTCCTGTGTTTCTCACAGGTCTGATTTTCACAAGGCAGAGCTTGGACTATGTCTCCACCAACACCCATCACAAATGTTAATGTTCCCATACCACCTGCAAACTCCATAACCCAGGCCTTCAGTGATCTGGGGCCAGTTTCCTTTTTATGTTCCTGTCTTTTCTTCTTCCACAGGAAACGACCCTCTAACCCAACTGGACTACTCACTGCTGGAGAACATTCCTCCCACCTTTGTAAAGCTTTTTCACATGGATTCCCTTTCCTCAGAAGGTTTGTTCCAAATCCAGTCTCAACTTCCTAGAAACCAGCTCAAATGTCACCTTATCCTATAATCCTTCCTATCCAACTCCCTCCCAAACATATGTGAACACTTCCTGCTTCAAATGGTCACATGTTTTGTAGTTTTTGAGGTATCAGGTATCATCTCTACTTTTTTTTAAGGGTTTTATTTATTTATTTATTTTAGAGAGAATGTGGGGGGCAGGGACAGAGGGGGAGGCAGAAGGAGAGGGAGGGAACCTCAAGCAGGCTCCATGCTGAGCACGAGCCCCAAGGAGGGGTCCATCTCAGGATCCTGAGATCATGACCTGAGCCAAAACCAAGAGTTGGTCACACAACTGACTGAGCCACCCAGGTGCACCAAATTATGTCGAATTCTTAAATAGTGATGCATGTAATTCCAAAAAAGATTGAGAAAGCTCTCCATAACCTGATATGAAATGTTATCTAAAATGTAGAGAATGATCTTCAAGATATATTGTTGATGGAATAAAGCAAGATACAAATCAAAGCTTCTATATTTAAGAGTGATTAAAAGGAAATATGCATTCATATATTTTTTTTGATTTTCCATAAAATATTTTTGGAAGGAAACAAAAGAAAATGATAAAGTTGTTTGCTCTGGGGAGGAGCTGGGGAGGCTGGGTTCCTGGGATTAGGAAGAATGTTTTTAAGGAACTGTATATACTTGTTTACCTTTTGAAACTTCAACTATGTGGTTGAAATACCTATCTGAAGAAATACATACAATTATAATTAAATAAATCTTTTGTTTTCATCTCTCTTTTAGAAAAATGCTTCTCTAAGTGGGACCTACAGTGATGTCTCAGATGAGTGAGTCAAAATGTAAAAGCAAAGGGAGGATTTGATATTCTTAGCCAGCCCAGGAGAAAGAGAAAAGCGTTCACTCTTGGGAGCTTCTGGAAACATCACTGTAGCTTATTTTTATTTATTTATTTTTTAAAAAAGATTTTATTTATTTATTTGAGAGAGCGAGAATGAGAGAGAGAGAGCACATGAGAGGGGGGAGGGTCAGAGGGAGAAGCAGACTCCCTGCTGAGCAGGGAGCCCGATGTGGGACTCGATCCCAGGAGTCCAGGATCATGACCTGAGCCGAAGGCAGTTGCTTAACCAACTGAGCCACCCAGGCGCCCACATCACTGCAGCTTAGAGGCCTGAAACCGGCTGAGAGGAAATGCCTTCCCAGAAAGCATCCCCAGGGAACTCACATCTCATACTTGGCCTGGATTTCCCAGTTCCGGTCTCAGCCAGAGATGGTCACTGTTTGCTCTAATCATCAGGTGAGCCAGATTTTTGTTTCTGTCACGAATGAATATAGTGATTGGTGAGATTTAGGTCTTGTATTTGAGGTCTTGGAGAAGTTGAGAAAGCAGCAATCTTGCTTTTTGTTTTGGTGTGGTTTTGGAGAAATGCCCTTCAAGTTTTTCCTTACTCTTAGGGAAGGTTCCTTTACACCTTAGCCTGGGTTCTGCTATCTTGGAGGGTTTGATGTGAACATGTGCAAATTAGCAGGGCCCAGGTAAATAGGAAGCTTGAAGAAAATAAGAAAAAAATTCTGCATCACCCACTAGGGCTAATTACGTGGCCTCCAAAACCACTCCCACCCCATCCTCAGCCCCTCACTATTTAAAAATCCATAGCACATTTCTGAAAAAGAATAACTACAACATTGACAGTTAACATAAAATTTTAAGAATACCTTAATAAAAAAAAAGAAGGATGCTCCTCTTTGGAATTTGCCTGAATGAACTTCAGTTATGCATTGGGAGCCAGCAAAGCAACTAATCAGAAAGTGTGTCAGTGTGTTTAGACACATTCCCATCAATGCATTTTCATAAGTTGTTTTGATTTCAAAAGAGATCATGTTTTGACTCAAATTACAGCCTTGAATCTTTGTTAACATGGAGTGAACAGAAAGGGAGGGTGTAGTGAAGAAAAAAAGTGAAAGTAAATGTCTTGTGGCAAAGCCTGAAAAACACAAATAAGACATCATCAGTCTTAATTGTGTCAGCAAATTGACAAAATTCAGATCTCTCTAAAAGCTGTCAGGATGGTCTCTGCCTGCTCTCCTGCTGGGACATGTTTTCAAACCCATTAACTTCCCTTACCAGGAAGGAATTGCTTTCTCCCAGGTATGGCAGCCCTAGACTACATATGGGCCCAAAATTGTGTTCATGACTTTGGCTTCAGAGTCTCTCTATTATAAATCCTCCAGACTGAATTTGAAGCAGAGAACCATTTAAAAAGACTGATTTTATACCCATCCTAACATTTTCAGGGTAGCTATGGCTATTTTGTCCCATATAATAACAGCCACCTCACTACAGACTCTAAAGAGACTCTATAGTATAGAGACAATTTGGATTTAAATCTGTACTGCAGAACATTTGGGGCATTTAAGGGGTGACTGACAGTGATCCACTGCAATATTTAAAGCCAGTAACAGAGCACATAATAGTAGAAATAATTACAGCTAATACATATTAAGTATTTAATATATGCCAAGTGCTATGCACCAGGATTTACACAGAATATTTTTTACATCATCCCTGCTGCCCTAAGAGATAAATATGAAGTTTGTCACTAGAATAAAATCTTTATTTTAACTGGAACTGAAGCTCTCAGATTTCGAATCTTCTCTTCAAAAATGTCTTCATCAAAAACACCGACAAATCCTTCCAGGGAGGCTACCCCCAGTCAATTGCCAGAAATAACTGACCCAAAGCACTGCCTCCTCAGACAGAAAAAGGTAAAAAGGTACCGGTTTGCCTCACAGGGGACCCAGTCCCAATATGTCTGCCTGCTGCCTCCTAGAGGTTTATGCCTGACATCATAATAGGGAGCTATCTGATCAGAGAGCTCTTAATCCATGGGAGGAGGGTGGTCAATGAAGAAATAAAGTTTTCTGGATTATTAGGACTAGGTAGCTATTGCCTGCCATGTCTCTGATTCTTTACAAATGGCTGACCTGTGCATAAACTGCCCTACAATGACCAATAATAAGAGACAGATTCAGATTATAAAATCTATTTCCAGGCAGAGACCCTGCATTGCTTGACGAATGTTACCACTAGCCATGATCTTTCTCATTTGCAGCTTATACTACCAGAGGTTGGCCCACTGAGTTCTGGTGAGCTTGGTGAATTTATTTCTCCAGTTCTAGCCTGATAATGCTCCCCTGTTACTGAGATCTTTCATACTCTCAAGAGATCTCAAGATGGCAGACCAAGCCCATAATCCTACATTCCTTACCAATGGAATTGCTGGTAACTCTATGTTTCATCCTTTGAGAAACTGTCAGACTGTTTTCTACACAGTAGCACCATTTTACTTACCCTCCAGCACTGTTTGAGGGTTTCTCCACATCTTTTGCTAACACTTGTTATTATTTTTCTTTTTGATCCTAGCCATCCTAGCGGGTGTGTAGTGTTACTTCATTGTGATTTTGATTTCCATTTACTGATGTTGAGCATCTTTTCATGTGTTTGTTGGCCATTTGGAGAAATGTCTATTCAGATCCTTAGCCCTTTTTTAAATTGAGTTTTTTGTTTTATTATGTTAAATTAAGTTTTCTTTCTTTCTACCTCTTCTCCTTTTTTTTTTTTAAACCATTGAATTGTAGGTATAGTCTAGCTACAAATTCCTTATTAGATATACGACTGCAAATATTTTCTCCCATTCTGTGGACCATTTTTGCACTTTTTTTAAAATTTTATTTTATTATGTTATGTTAGTCACCATACATTACATCATTAGGTTTTGATGTAGTGTTCCATGATTCATTGTTTGCATATGACACCCAGTGCTGAATTCAATACGTGTTTTTGCACTTTCTTGATGATGTCTTTTGTAGCACAAAAGTTTTTAATTTTGATAAAGTCTAATTTATCTATTTTTCTTTTGTTGCTCATGATTTTAATGTCATACCTAGGAATTCTCTGTCAAATCAAAGGTTATGATGATTTACCCCTTTGTTTTCTTCTAAGGGTTTTATAGCTTCAGCTACTACATTTGGGTCATTGATCCATTTTGAGTAAATTTCTATAAGCAGAGAATGTTTTTTTTTTCCTGAGTTCTAAGTGAGTTTCTATGCTTTTATAAACATCAGATACAATATTTTCCTTTGAACACTGGAGGAGTGGATAAAATGCTGATTCCTGAGGTACTGGAGCTCAGTTAGGACCTCAAGAAAAAGTAAATAGTATCAACAATGGTATCCATCACATAGGTTATTTTTTCTTCACCTTATGGTAGCAGAGGGTGAGTGATGGGGATAAAGAATATCAACCACTTTTAAATCCACAGCAGTTGGTTTACCATCTATCTATCTTTCATACTGTTATTTGTATTTATTTTGAAATACACTGGCAACCACTTCACTCCTAAATTCAGCATAATGGGTGTACACGATAGGGTGAAGAGCTATAATTATGTTTCTTCAATGTACAGTCCAAGATACAAGATCATTTTAGCATTTTATTATGAGGTTTTACTTATTATTTTTCAAGCAAGTCAGAGTTTGGTAAATTATATAGTAAGAGCTGGATAACCAATCTAGCACACCATGCACCTAAACTGAATATGATTCAAATAAATGTATTTCTTTGAAAAATGACTTCTGCCTGTATGATTTATCAAGTTAATGTGGAATAGCTGTAGAACAGCAAGGTGCTAGTCCTATTTCACAAGTTTTTAGATTTTCTACTGTAGGCTGAGAGGAGGGATGGAGGGGAGTATATTTCCCTTCCAAGAAGAGGTTAAGGGAAATAAATGGGTTTATTTTAAGTTAATAGTGTGTGATTCAAAACGTTGAACTAAAAAACAGGAAAGGCAATAAAAACACAAGAATTTTGCTTAAACCTACAATTGTGCAAATTAACTCTCTAATGAAGAACTGAAAAGTAATCTTTAGAGTTACTGATCTCATTAAACTATAAAACACACAAAAAAATTCTCACATCATAAACTCATTCCCAAGGGGGCCAGAGTCAGCTTGGAGGATAAAGGCATCTGCACAGGTTAACGGACTTTGGTGGGGTTTTGGAAAGTAGGAAATATTTTACCTGAAAATTATACTGACTAATGTATCTGATAACCATAAACAAGTTATATTTAAGTGGTTAAATGTAAATCCCTGCCGGACTAGATATATGGGGGGTAAGGGGTTTAAGGGAGAGATAGGGGTCAAGACTGACATCTAGATTTCTAGTTTGCCAACTGGATTATGGTACAATTCCTCAAGATATGGAAGAGGACCTGCGTGGGGCATGACCATGGCTTTATTTCTCAGACTTAATGGATTTAATAAACAATTTTAAACATTTAAGTAGAAATGCTTGCTGAGGGGATATGGCAATCTGGAACTTGGAAGAAGGTTTTGGTCTGGGGATATGAATCTAAGAATCTCACGAAGATAAAAATTACCTAGAAGAAAGTATAGATTGAAAAGAGGGCCTGGGCTGAGCCCTGGAAAACCCCAATCTTTAAGATATAGTTAGGAAAGGGAAAGCAGGAAAAGACTTAGAAGAAGCAGCTAGGAAGGTAGAAGAAAAACCAAGAGGCAGTGGGAAAACAGAAGCCAAAGAAGGTAAGGCAAGGAGGGAATTCTCAGTAGTGTCAAATGTGGCTCAGAAGTCAACCAGAATGTGGACCTAGAAGTGCTCATTTGATGTAAGAGAGAAAGTCATAGTGATCTCAGTAAGAGCTGTTTTGGTGAAGCAGTACGTGTCCAAAGCGTACTAAGAGTAAACTTTGTAATGAATGGTAGATGAAGAAGTGAAGATGGTGGGATGTCTAATTTGTCAACTGGCAACGCCATTACTCAAGATAGGGAAGGGGTAGAGGTTGAGACCTCTTTTGAGATAATTGGTCTGAAGTAAAGAAAACTGAGCAGTGGCTGGAGGAGAACATAGGATTTAAATAAGTTATTTTAAATTGTATTTGTTTTAAAGATAGAAGTGATTTTAACATGTTTGAAAGTTACTGTGAAATGTTGGGCAGAGAAGGAGAGGTTAAAGATATAGTAGAGGGGATACTTAAGAGCTTAAGGTTTTAATAAGGCAAGAGGTGATGGGATTCAGAGTGCAGGTAAGGAGGATAAATCCTGCACAAAAGAATAATACTTTTTTCATGTGTTCTTTAAAATTTTGTGTTATATATGTGTATCACCTACCTAAAATATAGTAAAAATGTATAATATGAAAATATGAAACAATGATTAAGATCATCTCAATTTGTATAATGACAATGAGTAAAAAGAGAATTCTTCCGGGTAAAGGTGATCTAAGGGAAAGCACATAAAGAGATGGTTCTTAAAATATGGGAGTTAAGGGACAAGTTGCATCTCTGATGAGGTAGAACAGAATGGGTGTCACCTTCCAAGGTCAGGAGATTCTAAAGTATCCAGATGGTGGCTGAGTAAGATGGAGTATATTATACAGAAATTTTTTTATTTGGTTCTAGAGGAATTGAAGAGTTGAAATCATGGAAACTTGTAGTGCTGTGGGCTAAAAGGGTGGGCTTTGGTGTCACATACAACTGGGTGTTTAACTAAAGTATCTGAATTTGATCTAAAATAAGACTATGTCCAAGAGTGTTGTATGGATTCCCTACCCTGGATTGTGAGCCGGAATTAACTGACTCAATTCTAACTAATAAAATGTGCCAAAAGTGATGGGATACCCTTTCTAAGATTTAGTTACAAAAAGACTATGGCTCTTCTGTTTTGCCTGACACCTCCCTGCCTCCTTCCCGCATTTCTCTCTCTCTGTCTTAGCACTGAGGTAGGAAGCTGCCATGTTGTGAGTAACCCTATGGAAAGGCCCATGTGGAAAGGATCTGTTGCCTCTGTCTTATGCAGAACAAACTGATGTTTACCAGAGGGGAGGTAGGTGGGGGTGATGGGGGAAATAGAGGGTGAAAGTTAAAGAGTACATTTATGATGGTAAAAGAAAATGAATATGTAGAATAAATTATATCTTTAAAATGCCAACTGTGTTAATTTTCTATGCTGCCCTAATAAGTAACCACAAACTTTAGGGGCTTAAAACAATCAAACTTACCATCTCATAGTTCTGGAATCCAGAAGTCTGATACAGTGCTCACCTGGCTAAGATCAAGATGTTGGCAGGAATGCATTCCTCTCTGCAGGCTCTATGGGAAAATCTACTTCCTTGCTCATTCAGGTGTTGGCAGAATTCAGTTCTATGCAGTTGTAGGACTGAGGTCTCTGTTTCCTTGCTGGCTGTCATTTGGGGGCTACCTTTAGTTCCTAGAGACTTTTCTCTGGTCCTTGCACATAGCTCTCTAGTCTCAGAATCAGCAAAGGGACGTGGAATCTTTCACTGCTGGCTTCAGATCTACTCTTCTACCTTACATCTTAGTATCTCTGACTGCATTAGGGAAAGTTTCTCCACTTTTGATGACTCATGTGATTAGATTGGGCCCACTTGGATAATCTGGATAAGCTCTCCATCTCAATATCAGACGCTAATTTCTCTGTAAAGTTTCTTTTGCCATGTAAGGTAACATTCGTAGGTTCTGGGAGTTAGGGTGTGAATAGCTTTGGGGCCATTATTCTGCCTTTCACACCTTCCATATCTATCTAAGACCCTTGGATTAAAGCACCACCTAAGGCAGAAGGCAGGGGCCTATCATCTTCACCTGGGGACTTTTTTTCATTGCCACATACCTACACCCCAGGAAATCCTAATGCGCTGCCCTATCTCTGCTATACCAACTCTGCAGCAGAAACTACAGAAAAGCAAAAGTTGCTATAAATCAGGAGCCACAATCTATTTTTAATCCTTCAGTAATAACTGCTATAAATTTGCACACAGTGAGTACTCAAGTGAGAATGTTATCAGTCCTCTAAGCCAAGTTTCCAGAGAAGACAGATGACAGATGGATTCATCCATTAGTATGGTGTAGCGATTAAGTCATTGGACTTTCAAGTTAGACAAACTGAATTTTAATTTTAGCTTTGTCATTCACAAACCATGTGTTTTAGGACAAATCATGCCTTAGGCAAGTAGTCTCCTAAATCTTAGTTTCCTGATGTGTAAAACAAGGTTGATGATAATCTTCTCAGGGTATGTAAGGAGTAAATAAGAGAGCTGGTATAAAGCAAACAGCACATAGCCTGGCACAGAGCCAGCACCTCATTGCCACCCAAAAAATGTTTCTTAGGTACACTGTACTAATCTATATGGGTGGCTGTGATAATATGTCAGATGGTGATGTCCTCATGAACCATATATTCAATAATTCTGTGTATTCTGTGGTTGAGAAGAGGAAGAATTTCCTTTCTCCCAGGGCTTGGAAATCTTCATGTAGGCAAAGCCTTAAAGACACAATAGTGACAGATGGACATGGGTGCCTTCTTGCTTCGATGAAAAAGTGTGTTGATTTTGCCAATAATATGGATGGAACTGCTTGTCCACAGATTCAGTTTTCCCTATATGCTAAGAGAAATAAAAGGACTTCCCACTCTACTGTATACTAGGATCAGCCTCATGGGTAACACAGTGTCCCAACAAAAAGCAGCACTTCCCCCCTCCCCCTACCTGCACACTACCTGCTTTTCCCTTAGCCTGAGATACTCTTTCCCCTTCTTAAAGAGTCAATGCAAATATTATATTCTCTTGTAGTTTTTCTGATTCTCCCAGGCAGAATTAGCTTCTCCCTAATCTGTGCTTTCACCACACATTGTATGGATTTTTATTGTGCTAATCACACTATAATTATTTATACATTTGTGACTCCTTCCCTACTTCCTCTTCAGAAAAGATGCATTCTTGCTGAAATTTTATCTTGTTTACTCAAAGCGCTCGCTTGGATGGTTATTCATACCCACAACATTCCCAGGAGAAGATTACTGTGGTATTGTGGGAAATATATTGAGCAGAATAAATGGATTTTTGTGGGTGGAAAACAGCATACTCTTGAAAATACAGAGCAATTTTGAGAATATGCCCTACATTTGGACTCTGGTGCGTAGTTACAGAAATGTGGAGCAAGAGGAGGATCATGTGATGTTGTCTGGTGGCCTGAGGGATAGACTAGACTGTGTCCCATGCAGTGGTCTGCGTGCCACCTTTCCTCCCTACCCCAGTGCTATCCTGTGGCCTATCTGGTGGCAGGGTGTCATGTTTTGTCCATGATTTTAGAGCATCCTGCTAGAGTCAGCATGGTCATAGGAAGTCAGTTGTCACAGCAAAATAGTATCAATTGCTTTCATTTATCGGGTAATTTACTAAATACCAGGCACTGTTTTAAGTGTTTAGCTACATTGGCTCATTTATTCCCCAGAACAAATATGAAAGGTGCCTATTATTATCCCCATTGCATGGCTCAGGAGGGCAAAGTGATTTTTCTTAAGATGTTCTGGGTGACCTGCAGATCTGAGTGTCAATGCATCATCACATACATTCTTGTGTCTGAAAAAAGTCTGGTGTAATTGACTTGTTTGGAGGCATAAAGGCAGGTACCAGAAATATCTAGGGGTGTTATCAGTGGACACAACATGGTCATCAATTATCAATAGATGAGAACTGACCTGTGAGAAAGGCCATCGGACCTCCCACCACTCACCTCTATCTTGCAACTTGCAAACTGACTTCCGCAGTGCCTAGAGGAGATGGCACCAATCCCATTACTCCACAGAGAAGCATCCCTGGATTTCGAGGTGGGGCCTGAAGATTCTGCTGAAGATGGGCTATGTAGGTGAGAGATTTCTCCCCGGGTGGGGGGGAAGTGCCCAATGGACTATCAGACAGGCACTAACATGAGTGGCTCCAAGTGCCCCCCCTCTTCTACTCACCCTAGAGGAGGGGGCTCAGCTATTAATTTCATTGTGAGGAGCAAGAATGAGTCCATTCACATGGTCGAGGGAGGGACCATGAATCAGATACCTAGATCTGACTTTCTCTAGCCAGATACAGAAAGTGAGAGGTCTCTATACCCACCTGGAGGGCACAAGCTTGGGGAAGAGCCTTGATCCTCTGAATAGCCAATAGGCTTGGACAATGGTTTAAAGTTGTTGTCAGTGAGTGCTTTTATTACTGCTAGTCACTGTGAGCTGGCTTGGCTCCTTTTCCTGATACAATGAGCTTAGAATCAAATTCAAATACCTGAAGTCTTGCAAAATGTCCTGTGTGGTCTTTCCCTCTCACAATCTACTTTTCCAGCCTCATTTTCTGCTTGTTAACCTGGACCCTACACAATGACAAGGAGAATCATGATGCGCTGGGTCACAATAGAATTCCTGAGGGCAGAATGCTGGTCCAGTGGGTACTACAATCATGTCCCAAGTGGCTTTTACCCACATGAGAAACTTTTACAACAGGAAGGAAAACTAAAGCCAAGATCAGGAATAAATAAGAGATTTAAATTCTGAGAAAGAAGGAATAAAGCAGGTCTCTTAACCAAAAGAGCAAAGCTGATAAGAAGCTTGGATAAATATAATGAAGCCCAGATCTGGGTAGCCAGTGATGAGGTGTCTGAACCCGAGCCGTTTGAGGACTCAGTTCTTCATACCTCCCTCAGGTTTCTGGAGACCAGTATCTAGTTCAGCATTCCTTCACACTTTTTTTTCTCTCTCAATGAAGAGTTTTTTTTTTTTTTTTGTCAGAGAGAGAGAGAGAACACGAGCACAAGCAAGGGGAGCTGTAGGAAGAGGGGAAGCAGGCTTCCCATTGAGCAAGAAGCCTCACGCAGGACTCAATCCCAGGACCCTGGGATCACGACTGAGCCGAAGGCAGATGCTTAACCGACTGAGCCATCCCCACACTTTTTTTTATGTGAGTCAGCACATCTGGATTGTTTTTTCTTCTACTCTGCCTTTCTGGGCTCACCGAAAGTTCTATTGCCTTCATTAAGCCTTCTCAAATTACAACAGACTTTGTTAATCTTACCTCATCCAAATGGATTCTAAGTGTTTTGAGGGCAGGGTTTATGTGTGCCAGAGACATCTCATTTCCGCCATGGGAATGGCTTCTTTAGGCTTGGACTTAAAACTGGCTCAGTGTTATTTCTGCCACATTCTATTGGCCAAAGCAGTTATAAGGCCACCCTAGATTTTTTAAAAATTTTTTATTGTTATGTTAATCACCATACATTACATCATTAGTTTTTGATGTAGTGTTCCATGATTCATTGTTTGTGCATAACACCCAGTGCTCCACGCAGAACGTGCCCTCTTTAATAGCCATCACCAGGCTAACCCAACCCCCCACCCCCTTCCCCTCTAGAACCCTCAGTTTGTTTTTCAGAGTCCATCATCTCTCATGGTTCGTCTCCCCCTCCGACTTACTCCCCTTCATTCTTCCCCTCCTGCTATCTTCTTCTTCTTTTTTTTTCTTAACATATATTGCATTATTTGTTTCAGAAGTACAGATCTGTGATTCAACAGTCTTACACAATTCACAGCGCTCACCATAGCACATACCCTCCCCAATGTCTATCACCCAGCCACCCCATCCCTTGTCTTTCTCTGACTGACTTATTTCAGTCAGCATAACACCCTCCAGTTCCATCCATGTCGTTGCAAATGGCAAGATTTCATTCCTTTTTATGGCTGCATAATATTCCATTGTGTATATATACCACAACTTCTTTATCCATTCATCTGTCGATGGACATCTTGAAGGCCATCCTAGATTTAAAAGGAATAGAAACAGACCCAATTTCTTGAAGGGAGATGCTGAAAAGTCACATTGCAAAGGGATAAAGGAAAGGTAGACTACTGGAGCCATTTTTTTTTCTTTAAATTTTTTTTTATTTGAACTTATTTTATTTAAATTCAATTAGTTAACATATGGTGTATCATTAGTTTTAGATGTGGAGTTCAATAATTCATCAACTGCATATAACACCCAATGCCCATTACATCACATGCCCTCCTTAATGCCTATCACCCAGTTACCCTATCCCCCCACCCACCTTCCCTCCAGCAGCCCTCAGTTTGTTTCCTATAGTTAAGAGTCTTTTATGGTTTATCTCCCTCTCTGATTTCATCTTATTTTATTTTTCCTTCCCTTCCTATGATCCTCTGTTTTGTTTCTTAAATTCCACATATGCGTGAAACCATATAATTGTCTTTCTCTGATCACCTATTTCACTTAACATAATACCCTTCAGATCCATCCATGTCATTGTAAATGGTAAGATTTCATCCTTTTTGATGGCTTAGTAATATTCCATTGTATATATACACCACATCTTTACCCTTTCATCTGTTGGTGGACATCTGGGCTCTTTCCATAGTTTGGCTGTTGTGGACATTGCTGCTATAGACATTGGGGTGCAGGTACCCCTTCGGATCACAATGTTTGTATCCTTTGGGTAAATACCTAGTAGTGCAATTGCTGGGTCATAGAGTAGCTCTATTTTTAACTTCTTGAGGAACCTCCATACTGTTTTCCAGAACGGCTCTCCCAGCTTATGTTCCCACCAACAATATAAGAGGGTTCTCCTTTTGGAGCCATTTTTTTTGCAATCATTTTACTACATCACAATTATTTCTATTATTATGATGATTTATTCAACTCATATTGATTGTCATTTATGGGTCAGGTGGTGATCTAGGTGAAACAGGTGGTATTAGAGAAATGAAATCAGTAAATTGTCACATTTTTGTCCTTGGAAGACTTATAGTCTGTTCATGATAATAATCACTAATATTTATTGAATAATTACCTATTGCCAGGCATTATGTTAAGTACTCTATATGTATTAACTTTTAAAATATTCACAACATTATATTATCTCCATTTTATGGTCAAAGAAACTGAGACACAGAGAAGTTAAATTACATGCTGAAGGTCACACAACTGTAAGTAGCAGCTAGATTTAATCGTAGGCAAACTAACTCAAGTGATTATGCATTTAACCACTACACTATACTGCCTATCAGAACTCTAAGAATCGATAGAACCAGGCACAGAGGGCAATGGGAAGATTTCATAAAAGAGGTGATACTGAGACAAAGTTTGACAGAAGAGTGGTAGTTTACCTGGCACAGTATAGTACACACCCATGATTCTTGCCAAGTTATGTATTGATTGAATTATTAATTAATGAAGCTACCTTCAATAAGCATGTGGCTCTGAGTTAGTGATGAGTCTTGGTTATAAGAGGTATACATCCAACTCAAGCTGAATTGAGGGACACAGAGGAAGTGAACATTTTCTATTGGCTCATAGTCATGCCAGGGTCCACAGACTACAATAATATGATGAACAAAAGTCCTCTGTCTTTGCTTTGTTTTCTTCTGTGATGGCTTCACTCTTAGCCAGGTGCTTGCCACATCTGTAAAAAACTGATGAGCAGGTACCCCCAGAGTTCATCTTAATGAGAGTAGCTTTCCAGTAGAGAGATCCCCATGGGAGAAGCAGTGGTGGGCAAGGGCCACATCATTTCCTCTTCCTGAGAATCCTCTTTTGTAGTTGGTTTGAGGTCAAATGGTTCGATTCTCGCCAAGAAAAGATGAGTAGGAGGGATTTACAACACACTTCAAAACCTTGATTTTGTAAACAACTCCACATTTTATTTCCTTTGTCATGATGCCTCAGGTCAAGGATCTCATGTTTCAGATGGAGAAGTTACAGTATAGTGGAGAGTGGCCTAACTTGAATTAAGCATTGTGTAAAGAAGAAATAAAACTTTATTCTCTTAATTTGCTCATATGTCAGGTTTTATTTGTTTTTACAGTATGACCTAGCCTATCCAGATTAACACAAACACCATTTCCCTAATTTTCCAATTTCCATTCTTGGTCTGCTCACCTGGCTCTTGTGCCCATCTTTAGAATAGTTCCAGCAAAGCTAATCAAATGTGAGAAGGAAGCATTCCTTGTATGATCTGAAATGGGAAAAAACAAAAGTTGTGCTGTATTTTTTCCATGGCCATTTCTGATCTTTTGGGAAATAAATTACTATATATCATGGCCAATTTCTTGAATCATTGGTAAAACACATGCTCACATGTCCACCAAGAGCCACAAGAATTAAAATGGAGATTTGGTCACTTTGCCAAAGTTTAATTGGGAAATTTTTAGTTCAGTAATCAAAAAAATTTTTAAAGATTTTTATTTCTTTATTTGAGAGAGAGAGAGAGAACAGAGGGAGGGACAGAGGGAAAAAGAGAGGGAGAGAATCCTTAAGCAGACTCCCTACTGAGTGCAGAGCCTAATGCGGGGCTCCATCACATGACCCTGAGATCATGACCTGAGCCGAAAACCAAGAGTTGGATGCTTAACCAATTGAGCCACCCAGGCACCCTGAGTCATCAAATATTTTATCAGCCTACAAATTTTCCTCTTATTCACACCCTCTTCATATCTGGGAATTTATGCTACTCAATTTAGTGTATTTGTTAAAATATAAAAGAGCTCTATGGAAATTTCTTATTTTTTACTCAGCCTATAATCTGGCTTCATTTTTTATTAAATAACAATACATTTATCTTGGGGGAAAAGTTTAATTTTTTTCTTTGTAAATCCTTCAGAATTTGTAAACTTCAGAGATTATGATTAGTGTTGTATTTGGGCAATCTCATTTATATTAATCCCATCCTGGGACCAGTTTTCATTACAGAAAATCTTTCTTGCACTGAGGAAGTAGGACAGGGAATGTTAGCTACTGAGATCATAGGAAAATGCATTCACTCTCCATACTAGTGTTTTTATGATGCAAACACAACATAGGTTTTCTCCATTTATGAATTTCGGGTCTCTGGAATATTTTCCTTCCACAAATGAACAGAATATAAAGGCAGCTCCTATCAAACCACTGTATTGCCTTTCTTGCAATTACATATTTTTACACTTCAAATGTTATGGCATGGGAACTTTGTTAGTGCTTCAAAGAATAAAATAAAACACAAAGGACACAAAAAAGCAGATGTGCAAATTAAATGCCAGGATTAGTAATATGGGCAGTAAGCTAGTATTGGAAATATCAAACCCAGAGGAATTTGGAAGAGGAATACAATGGATGACTGTACGTTCCTTACATAGATTTACTACTCTTAAAACCTTGCCATAATAGGTCTATTTCTCTCTGTCTCTCTGTGTGTATGTATAGATACATACATGTACCCATGTGCCTATATGTAAGATCATATACCCCTTTTCCTAAACCTTCTGAAAGTAGCATGAAGATATCTTGACATTTCTCTACTAAATATTTAAGTATGCATAACCAATAACAAGAATACTTTTTATTTTCTATACAGACACAATGCCATTGCCACACTTATGAAAATGGACATTAGCTCAACAATGCCATTCAACAAGCAGTCCATCCACAAATTTCAATATTATCTCCAAAATGTCCTTTATTGTTCTATTTATTTTTAAAATAAGGATCTAAGATATATACATAGCATTTGCTATTGAGTGTTTTAGTCTCCCATAACCTAGAACTTTCCTCACACCTCTCTTTATTCTTGATGATGTTGTATCCTTTGACAATTCCCAGCCACATGTCCTGAAGAACATCCCATCTTCTGGATTTGTCTAACTGTTAGATCTTGGTTAAATTTAGATCACACATTTCTGGCAATAATCCCACAAAGGTGATGTGTATCTCATAACACTCATATCAGGAGACACAGAATATCAGGACCTTCTATTATTGGTGATGGCAAGCCTGACCTCTTGGTTAATGTGGTGACTGTCAGATTGCTCCATTTTACAAGTTTACCTTTTTAATTAGTCTGTAATCTGTTGGGTGATACTTTGAAATAATGCAAATATGTTTTTTAATGCTTTTCATCCAGTGGTTTTTATATTTATTGGCCATTCTTGCTTGAATCATTATTATAATAAGGCTTACAGAATGTTGATTTTCTAATTCCATCCTTTCTTCTACTTTTACTGACATTCTTTTACACAGCAGATTTTTTCTTTGATTTATCTTTTCTTTCAGTGCATTACATATATTTATGTAGTATTCATTTTTAATATGACTATGGACTCACAAATTATTTATAGTTTTTCCTATATGGTATGATTTTGTTTCTTTGCTCAAATTATTTCAAATTTGGCCAGTGGACACCCCTTCAAGCCAATTCTGCATTCATTTGACATAAACGTATTAATATTTGAGCACTTCTTGCTTTCTGGTCCAATAAAATATTCAATGCTTATATTACCTTTCCTGCTCCAGTCATGAATTTAGCCATATTTCTGAAAAGATTAAAGTAAAACAAAACAAAAAATCTCCAAAGCTTTATTAAGATATAACTCCTGTATCATAAAATTCACCCACTTAAAATATGCAATTCAGTTATTTTGATATATTCACAGGGCTGTGCAACCACCACCACCACCATCTAAATTTAGAATATTTTTGTCCTCCCAAAAAGAACACTGTAGCCATGAGCAATACTTCCCATCCACCTCAACCCCTAACCCCTCTCAGCTCTAGGAATCATTAATTTCTGTCTATGTAGATTTAGCCTGTTTTGGACATTTCTTTTAATGGTATGATACAATATGTGCTCTTTTGTGATGGCTTCTTTCACTTAGTATAATGTTTTCAAGATTCATCCATGTTGTATTATGTATCAGTAGGTATCAGTACTTCATTCTTTTTTATTGCCAAATAACATCCATTGTATGAATATACCATATTTTGTTTACCCATTCATCAATGTTTAGACATTTTATTCTATTAATACGATGTATTAGATTAATTGATTTTCAGATGTTAAGCCAACTTTGCTCTTTCTTTAGGTGTGTATATGATAATGAGTGCCTAAGACATCTCTGTTTTTTTCTCTGTGACTGTATTTCTTGTGGAAGGAAGGAGGTCCTCCCATATGCTAACCCCTTTCCCCCACCCCCTATACACAATGCACACTGCTCAGCATCAGCCCAAAGCATATCCCTTTCTTTACCACCTGGTGACTTCCCTCTCTTCATTTAGACATTCCAGCAAATGTCCCCATTACACAATTATGTCTGTATCAGCAAGTCTCAAGTCTGGCTTTTCTTTTAATAGAGGGGGAGAAAATACCATACTCTGAGAAAGTAGAGGTCTTCTTATTCTTTAACTAATGTGCAGGGTCTTCATTTTTATTTCTGAATTCTTTTCTCATTTGACTTAAAATTTTTTCCAGGGGGCTCACAATGGATATTAATATCCATTTGTATTTAGAAACAATGTTTAGCTTTAATTCAAACATTTTAATTATCAGCTCTATTTTCATTCTCATTTCTCTTGTTTTTACAACAAAAGAAACCTCTGCTTTCCACCAGAGGCAGTACTCTAAGGGAACAATTTATTTTGCTTAAGAGTGCAACTCCACCAATGGTGTATTTACACAACCTTGTTCAGCTAAACATAACAGTTCATGATATTTTAAGATCTCTGCTTCTATTATACCTGGCTAAGTCCCACTAGAATGAACAGAGGATGACACCAGGCAAACTTAATCCTGTTTTGATAGTATGATCTAAATTCCTGAAAGAAGGTACTGGAATGATTTATAAATATCTTTAAGGACTAGAGAGGTTAGGGTAAAGCTAATGGGAGGTGATGCTGGGAGTGTTCTATATCTAGGTTCTATTATACTTTCATTGCTAATCCTCATTATGTGTTTGTTGAAGCTGAAGTCTTTTTGCTTTATGATAATTTGAGAGAGCACTTGATGACAATGTGTCTGGGTTGTCCTGTTAAAATTCAACAAATTACTAGTCTATGCTAGAAAAAGGAGAAATTCTGATTCAAAAATTTATTATCAGTGTTTACTGGCTATTGACAGTAATCTCCGTGTCTATTGCCTTAAAATATAGTATAGTTCTTTCACTATGATTACAAGCTATGTGATTTGAGGTAAGTCATTTATGCTCATTAAACATGAGTTTCCTCTATAAGAAACAACAGCAAGTATATGGAGAAAAATGAACACTCATGCACTGTTGGTGGCAATGCAAACTGGAAAATAGTGTGGAAATTCCTTAAGAAGTTAAAAATAGAACTACCCTATGATCCAGGAATCACAATACTGGGTATTTACCCCCCAAATACAAAAACACTAATTCAAAGGGATATATGCAGTCCTATGTTTATATGTTTATAGCAACATCATTTACAATAGCTAAGATATGGAAGCAGCCCAAGTGTCCATTGATTGAATGGATAAAGAGGATGTGAGATTATATATATATATATATATACTGGAATTATATTCAGCCTTAAGAAAGAATGAAATCTTGCCATTTGTAACAACATGGATGGATCTAGAGGGTATTAACATTAAGTGAAATAAATCAGTCAGAGAAAGACAAATACTATATGACTTCACTCATATGTGGCATTTAAGAAACAAAATAAATGACCAAAGGGAGAAAAAAAAGAGAGAGAGAGACAGAAATCAAGAACAGACTCTTAATTATAGAGAACAAACTGATGGTTACCAGAGGGGAGGGAGTGGGGGGATGGGTGAAATACATTATGGGGATTAAGGAGTGCACTTGTGATGAGCACCAGGTGATGTATGGAATTGTTGAATCCTATATTGTACACCTAAAGCTAATATAACTGGAATTAAAATAAAAACTTAAAAAATTTAAAAATATAAAATTTAAAAATAAATAAAACTTATATCTTTAAAAAATCAGTTTCTTCACCATAGAAATAGGATAATGTAATTCGGTTGTCATACAGATTAATTAAGCCTGAAGCATATCAGTGCTCTATATATGTTAGCTGAAGTTGTTTTTATAATTAATATATAAATGGCTATTAGCCATCTACTTCATGTCTAACACCGGGGTAGGCTCATTGGTGATTGTCAAAGAAACAAAAGACAGGGTTCCCACTTTCAGGAAGTGAAACCCTCTGTGAAGGGGTGAAGACTAGTTGTTAAAAGAACAAGATGAGACCAGGCACATTAAAGTCCAGAACTCTCGGCAGGTGAACTAGGAGTTGGGAGAAGAAATAGATCAGAATGAGTTGAAACAGAGAGACTGAAGGATGAAGACCTTCACGGATCTGCTATGAACTGTAAGGCTCCAAAATTCTTAATTCTTTTCACAAATTTATAGAAGTAACTAATGTTATACAGAGCAGAGAGAATAGAGGTAGGATTACTGCCAAGATGAGAGAGAAGAAAATATTTAACACGAGCTTGGGATCATTCCCCTGATTCCTCCCTGACAGTACCGTCCACTGTATTTACAAGCTCAGAGGACTGAGCTATGAAATTTTTTTCATACTTTGTTATGAAATTTACAGGTAACACTAAATTTTAGAATAACATTAGTGGATGCTTTATGGTGAACACATTAAGGGAAGCAGTTATTGTAGTTTCTCATCATTTATATTAAAAAAGAAATATATTGCCACTCTAGTAGAGCTATTGTAATGTTCTATGCATATCATTAGCAATCAATGATTGTAAGCCATCAATAAGAGCTTTCCAGAAAGATTTTTCTCAGCAGGAAGAAAAGAGAGGAGTATATTCATAATTATGGAATAGGCACCCTATATTTTTTACACTTAAGAGACGCATGCTTTCATACCATGTGGTAAGGGACATATGGGCATAATAAGTTATTTCTTATTAATAGTAACTATTTTTATAAGGAAGATAGATGGAGAAAGTTATCTGGAGGCTGTACTTTTAAATAACTAGATTAAAAGCAGTTATTATATTACTTTTGATGTCTTGATGCAAACAAAGCTGATTTGGCCAGGCTTTTTCTATTATAATAAGATTTTAGAAGTGAATGCAGACAAATAATAAGCCCCATTTACAGACAATTCACTCAATCCAGTCCTAGAGACAATGTAGACTTGTTCCTTAGAATAATGTCTATAGTATAGTACTTTGTTCATACCAGTCTGAAAAGAGTACTTAGGAAAATGTACAGATCTCTGCCCATCTTAGTTTTTACTTGAAATCCTATTTCATAATGGTAGTAATGACTAGTCTTCCAGCTGATAAATCTTCAATTAAAATGAAAAAGAAAGCAATATTTTGGGTCTATCATTCACAGAGGTGAGTTGGCTCACTGGTTCTAAGTAATGGCAAGATGGTAACTGAGCTTGCACAAATGCATTGGCGCCTCTGTCCAATGATGTGTGGTGCAATAAGCATTACTCTAAAAGGCAGACTGGGAAAATAAATTGGGCTCTGAGAAATCTGGACAGTGAGTTTTATGGACAGTTTTGTGGGTGATGAAGTTATTCTGGAGTTGCAGAGTTGTGTATCTTTCTTTGAATTGTACTTGTGGAGAAGACACTGATCTTTGAGCAGGAAATGAAATTGTATTTTTTGTATTATCCATTACAACTTCCCTATGTCAAACAAATTAGTGCTGAGGTTCATGGCCATAAATCACATCACAATGCCATAATGATAGATAAATAGATTAATGGAACAGAAGGGCCCAGAAATAATCACAAATAAATTTAATGAGGAAACAAAAGTCTTTTTGACAAATAGTTCTGGAATATATAGATATCTGTATGGGAAAAATGGACCTTATCTCCTGCCTTACTTGAAAATTTAGTTTGAGTTGGGTCACTTAAACATCAATGCAAGAACCATAAGACTTCTAGCATCCTAGTAGGATATTTTCATGACTTTAGAATAGAAAAAGATTTCTTAGAACATAAAAGACATTAGCAAAAGAAAAAATAAATTAGAAATTAAAATTTTCATTCCGATTTAAAAGTCGAAACATCAAAATTAAAAATTTCTGGTTATCAAAAGATTTGAAAAGACAAGCTGCATTCTGGTTGAGACTATTTGCCAAACATATCTGACAAAGAATTTGTATCAAGAAAATATACAGAAAGATTTTAACTGTAGAATGACATGGCCATATTTTCATTTTAATGTATCAGTTTGGTAGTTGTAATAGGTAAATTTTAAGGAGATAGGATTGGAAACAATGAAAAAGTAGCTATTTGGGTAAGAGGTGGTAAGGTCCCAGTCTGTAAGAGGCAGTTTTATATGGAAAATTCTCTGAATTCTTTGAATGTAGTGAGAACCAGAAGAAAATCTGATATGTGTTTTTAGTACCTTCTTATAAACAAGGAACTGATATATACTGTGTTTGGGATCCTAGATTAAGATCCCTGCAAATAGATGCGAGAAGAGAAAGCTTTATTCCTGCTATAGAAAGAGAGACCATCCAAAAAGCTGATTGCTCTAAACTTCTGGCAGTAGCAAAGATTTTTATTCTTTAAACACAGTAGGAAGGGGGAATATGAGGAATGGGAATGATAAACGGAATCTGGTGTGAGGACAAAGAAAAGATATTCCACTAAGCTCTTTTTAGTTCTTGAAAAGACGGTCTCAAGTCCAGGAAAGTGCATTTAAGAGATTAACCGTTCTTAGTCTTCAAAAGATGGTCTAATGTTAAGTGAATCCAGAAAAAGTACACCCACAGTTGTGAATTTATCAAGAAAACTATCAGTTTAGGTCAGTCAATGAAAAGCACATTCTCTGTGTCTTTGCTAACATAAGAGTTGCAAAAATGGTCTCTTTCCGCTCTTACCAGTTTTGGTTTTTGCGCCTTATTTCTTCAATTTTTTCTATACCTGTGTTTTCTTCTTTCCTGCCTCATCTTTTCAAATGACAAGAATATTAGATCTTTTTGATATTGTTTCACAACTTCTCAAGGTTCTGTTTATTTCTTTTGTTCTTTTCTCTCCATTTTACAGATTGGATAATTTCTATTCCATCTTTAAGTTCAATAACTCATTCCTCTGTCATCTTCATTATTTAATTGAGCCCATTCAGTGACTTTTTAAAGTCAGACATAGTTTTCAGTTCTGAAATTCCAATTTGGTTCTTTTTTATAGTTTCTATTTCTCTGCACAGAACTCATTTATCTTTCCATTAATTTCAAGGGTTTTTATCTCTTTATTCCTAGAGCTGATTACAATAGCTGTTTAAAGATTGAATCGGGGACTGTGTTGCTTCATAACCGAATTAAAGAATCCTCTTTTCTAGGATTCTGCTTACCACTGTCACTGTGGCTAGGACCAGGGATGGGAGAAAAAAAGAAAACAACTCCGAAAACTAAAAGAAAAGCAACACTTCCCCCCACATTCTCAGGCTCCTTGGGGATCCTTTTCCTGGTCCTCTGGCCAGAAAGACAGGATTTCTCTCAGAGACTTTTGCTTTGCCTGCTCACCACAAAGTTAAGTAGGAAGGTTGCTCCTGGGACAGCCTGAGGGATAGAAAAGGCAAAACTTGAGAAAGGGACTCCACATCAGTCTGCCTGCTATTATTAACCTCAGTTGTCAGGTGGCTGCTTTTCCTATTGTCCCAGAACTTTCAGTTGCAATTAAAGATGACTTGCTCCATCTACGTTGCACTGCAAGTTTCCACCTGTGCTTTTGTGACCTGCGTTTTTAAATAGTTGACCCAAAAAACACTACCTCTGAAGGAAATAGTTAGCTTTATACATGGACAATGTGCACATCTTTGTCCTTGGTCCCAGGATATTAATATAAAATGACTTTATCCTTTTATTCAATGTCTGTTCACCTTCGTGGCCTTTTAGGATCGTTATGTATATATCATTTCATTGTTTATAATATGATTAATTTATTTTACTCATAAAAATCACAGCAGATACTTGCGCAATCTCTAGTAAATCTAGAGAATTAAGGTGAAATGTTCTGAAGCCTTATGTGACAAAATGTCTTCTCAAAGTCATTTCCATATCAGTGTACATTATGCCCAGTCTCGTTATCACCCACCCCTTGGCAACTACAGAGCAGAGTCAGCAAATGTCCACACAGAGGAAGTTTTGACTGGAAGTCACAATAGGGTCATGTGAATGGAGAGACAGTGGTGTATAATGAACATCAGATTATAACACAGCTTACAGAAAGCTTATAAGGTACAATCAAGGGGGAGTAAATTCCCAAAGCAACTTTGATTCTTCTTATTCTTGAAAACTTTCTCATAAATTTCAAACTTCTCCAGGATGTGGAGCAAAAGCATACTTTATTTACCTAGTAGAACATAGATTGTATGTGCAGGCAAAGTAGTCCACTAAGGTTTGATAGACACTAGGAATACTGCCTGATCTGAGTCTTTTCTCAACTAATTCTCCAGAGGCAAAGTTTGGGGATTTACTCCCTCACCTTTAATCCTATTTCTGCAATGACTCAGACCCAGTTGACAGAAGCATTGGGAGGAGAGTGTGTGCAGTAGATTTTGGTCTTAAGAGGAAAGAACAGAAATTCTGAAATAATGTTCCACACCACAGATACCAGTTAAAAGAACAAAATAGTAGGATGAAGCCAGAGAGAGTGGGGCCACTTTTTATATCAGTCAAGTGTCTGTGGGCCTTTTGGAAATAAAAGGGGGGAAGAAAGAAATAAAAAGGAAAAGGAGAGAGATAAAATGATCATGGGGGGTATAAAAGACTCCTGGGACAGCAGAAATGTCCAGGCACATATTCAGCACACATTCAGCCAATATTTAGTGAGTATCCTCTATACACCAGGTACTGGGTCAAGATTTGAAGATTTAAAAATGGGAAAGCACAGTCTCTTTTCTTAAGAGCTTATGGTTTCTGTTACACTCTGGAGAGGAATGGTCCAGATTCTAAATGGATGCAGCCACTGATGGAAAAAAAAAAGTAGGAAAACTATTCTAAATGGTAGATGAGCTTATATTTAAAGGGAAACTCTGAAACTGAGAAGTCTCAGATTTCCTTTCATTTCTGTGATTGATAGCTGAAGAGGAAGGGAAATTGGAACAAAAGCCTGAATATTGGATCCTTCACAATCAAATCTTTTGTCTTTGTGTGACTTAGAGTATGATATATAATATATAATATACTATGCATGTACATATTATATATACTATTATATATGTATTATATAATTATATAGCATATGTCAATTATATATTATACGTAATATTTCTGCCTTGTTCTTTTTTACTTAATTCATATTTCCAACCTATTTTGATGTTTTTAAAGAAAACAGTCAGAATTGATGTTATTTGAAGTATTTATATATTTATATATTTATTTTAATTTGGGTTCTGTTTGACATATAGCAGAAGGGTCCATATTTTGGAAAAGGATGGACATGGGATTTAATCCAAATTCTACTATTTTCTTCTGCTTTTTGCTATTTGTGCAAGTTATTAAACTTTTCTGAATGAATCTTCAATTTCCTCATCTATATAGTGGGGATAATAATACCATTATTAGGAAGTATGAGGAGGATTAAATAAAGTATTGCATGGAAAATGGTGGTGTACTATCTGGGACAGAGGAGCCCCTCAAAAATATTGATGATATTAGGTCATTTTATTAAGCAATTATGACATTCCAAGTAAAATTTCTTCACATTCAGTATCTCCTATCTTCTTCAGAATAACCCTGTGAGCCCAGCACTGTAATTATCCTGATTTTATTGCTGAGGAGACCCAGACTAATGGGGTTAAGTAACTTGCCTAAAGAGCACACAGCAAAAAGAAAGCAACAGAACTAGTTTGACAGGTCTCTTGGACTGCAGAGGGGGACACATGGACACAATTCTGTTGCGTGCCTCAAGACTCTGGGTTTCCCTTCTGCATTAGCTTCTTTGGTAGATTTTAGAAGCATTTCACTGGCCTGAATCTGCTCCAAAGCTAACTGAGTTCTTGAAGGATACTACTGTATTATTTATCTGCCCACCATCCATAATTTTCCATGTTGTGTGGCTTATTCTCACTGAGCAATTCCTTTTGTGCCGAGACTCTGGGTGTTCTTTCTTTTTCCTTCCTCTTTCCTTTCCTTCTTCCTTTTCCCACATCATCAATATTTAGCCTCTTCACAGAGTAAGTGGGCCTCTGTCCTAGTTCCTCGTCTTTATTCCTCTCAGCTCTCAGGTTGTCCCCTCCTCACTTATGGACATCTTCCAGCTCCAGGCATGCCTGCAAGGTAGGCTGTATTCTAACCAGAGCCTTGTGGCCACCTCTATTTCCAGAGGCAGCTCTGGCTGTTGTATTTAGCACATAGGTACCCTGAAGTCAGGAAACAAAGCCTTCTGAGAAATCAGTTTGGGGCAATGGTGGTTTTAGGGAGGATCACAGATGTTTGCATGCATGAAATCCAAACAAAAGGGATTAAAGAGAGGGCCCAAAGCATTTTTTAGGATAGGGAACAAAAGAACAAACAAACCAGAGAAATCACAGAATATAGAAATACTATCCTGTTTGTCTGCAAAAAGAGTGTTTTAATATCAATTGTTTGGGGGGAAACACACAAACACACACACACACACACACACACACACACACACACGCTGAAAATAGTGCCCATGTAAAATGAATTCAACTCAACCTAGCTGTCAAAAAAAGGCATCAGAGGAATAAGAAAGTAGCAAGGTTGTCTTGGAATCCAATATAAATGTGTGCTTTTTTTCAATGTTCTATAAATGCTTTGAAGTTACCAACAGCAGCAAAACATTAGACTCTGTCATGGGAAGGCAGTTTGGGACAAGGACACAAGGATGAGAAGAAGACATGACTGATAACAAAGAGCTGTGACCTCCAGGTACAGAGTCGTCCTAAATATACCATCCATTAAGCTCTTTATAAGTTTCAGGAAGTTTTTCACCTTTTATTCATCATTTCACTTAATCCACACCATCATCTAAGAAGAGAGGGATTATTATCCACATTTTACAGATGACAAAATTGAGGCTCATGCTACTAAGTAACAGGGTCATGGTCACACACCTAATTATTTTGATAGTCAGGGGTTGTACCTGGGTCTGCAGAATCCCATAGTCCATGCTCTTAACTGCTCTTCTCCCCTCTTAAGAAGCCATGCTCTGTCATCACTGCTCCCTGTGAATTGGTATCAGGCTCAGAGGGAGAAGAGCTCCTTCTCCGGGGAGGGCCGCTATACTTGGTCTAGTCTGTTGTTTTCTGCCTTTTTCCTATTTGGGGCCACATGGCTGTTATCTGTGACCTATTAAAAACATATTGTGTCTTTCTGTGGCAGACATGGAAATCCACTTAAACATGCAATTGAACTTTATTTAATTTTTTGTGTGCCAATGTCTTTATCCCTCCTTTTAAAGCTAAAAATTTAAAAAGCAAAAATTATAGTAGTAAGCTTCAGGATATATGATAATGTCCATATTGGCAATGAGCAGGCATGAAAGCACTGTCTATTTGGTTGGTCAAATCTCTTCCTGGGATAGTATTCTGACACCAACTGGTATACTGCAGTTCTGTTCTGGTATTAATGACCTGGAGTTAGTGCAGACCCCATAAGTTAAGGGCTCAGTCCTCCACAAGACTGTTCTCACATCAGAAGGTAGCTGCACCTGCACCTCAGGTGTCCACAGACCACCCACACTTCTGATGGACTGGCGATAAATTCAGGAGTCCCCAAAACCCTCACATTTGATAGTTTGCTAGAATGACTCGCAGAACTCAGGAAAGTGCTTTACTTCTGATTACAGTTTTATTATAAAGGATAGAGATCAGGACTAGTCAAATGAAGAGACACATGGAGCAAGGTTTAAGAGAGTCGCAAATGCAGAGCTACAGTGCCCTGTCCTCATTGAATCATGGCCTGTCTTCCTCCAGGCAGTGACATTGATATATTCACCAACCAAGAAGATCCACTGAGTTTCATGTCCAGAGGTTTTATTGTGGTTTCATTGCATAAAATGATTGATTGAATATTGCCTACATAACTGAAAGCAGCCACCCCCCACTCCCGTTCTCAAAAGCTGGGCTGGCTTAAAGCTCCAACCTTCTCATCATGGGGTTGGTTTTTCCAGTGAACAGCCCCCATTTCAGTCATCTAATCTCATTAATATAAAATCAGATGTGATCTAAGGGGTTGAAGAATAATAAAGACACTCCCATTACTTGGGGAAGTGCAGGGGTTTTAGAATCTCCATGCAAGGAACTGGGACAAAGACCAGACAAATTCCGTTTTGTATAACAGATGGTTGGAGCACATTGCTTTGGGATCTTTGGAAATGTGTGGGTGCCTGCAGAGAAAATTTCTTGGTTAAATGTAGGGTGATCATATAATTTATTATTCAAATGAGTTTTCTCTTTTACAAGAGAAGGGGGTTGCAGATTGGTGGGGATGCCAGACAACAGGTGTCAACAGGGCATCTTCTGAGCGAACTGGGACTTTGGTCACTTTATTGCTTTTTATTCCACTCCCAAGAAAGTGTGAAGGGTTTGGGACCAGTCTGTAAGTTCTTGGAGTCTTCTTGGTAAGACAAGTGCTTATCTTGCCTCTGCTAGTTACATTTTTGAAACTAAGGAAGACTATTTGCTCAAAAGGGATGATAGTATGTCCATAATTGGAACAAACTTGACATAGGTAGACTGTGTCTTTATTTGAATAAGTATATAGTTCCGTAGCAGATGACTCAAGTTATTCTTACTCTACCCAGGTGACAACATATGTAACATTCTCTTCTTCACTTATTGCTTGCTCTGAAATTTCAGGGTCTAATAAGTTTTCTAAACCCAAAGGCAGTAATACCCTCTCCCTCCCTATCATCACTTCACCTATGGAGGTGCTCATTATGTCCTTTCCCTGAAAGCCAGTCCCTTTTATATGTTTCAAAATTTGTTGGCTACCAAATACAAATATTTCATGACTGCATCTCCATTCTTTTCTACACATAGTGCCTGAAACATCCAGATTTCTTGGCATTACTTTTTCATACCAAAAGTTATCTAAAATGTTCAATACCACTCTAGTCCTATGATTCTTTGTGTCTGAAAAATTATATGAGCTCTCTGAAGGGAAAACCTTATTTTAATCATAATTTCTATATTCCCAGGGTTCAGTGTGGTGCCTAACACATCATGGGCCATCATACGTCTTATTATCATAGTAAGTGAATTAATGATTGAGAGAAGCATTAGCAAATCAAGATAGGATTGAATTGCCTACGAAACCCATATTCTGCAGAAGTGTTAGAGAGAAAATCCATACCCAGATTCCTTTTATGGAAGTTCTAATATTGCCAAGTTTTTTTTCTATAAGGGGCAGGAAATCTTTAGGTGTGAAAGGAGAGAACAGTGGGTAAAGACTCAGTCAAAATCTTCTGAAACCCAGATGGATACACTGCTTTATTTCATGGAAACTGTTGAAGAGCTCTCCACGATAACTTCCAGTGATGGCAATGGATTCTCATACATGAGGTCCTGAGTCCAGTGTATTGATCCTATCTGCGACCATGGCAGAGATCCTGCAGGCAAGATGACAGGCTATCAGCAGTCTGCTCAGTAGGAGGAGTTGGCTTGGGGGAGTGCAGTTGATATAAACACTGTAGTGGAAAGCCACCAAATCATTTTACAGCAGCATAACCTTGGATTCGTGGCCATTAGTCATTGTAATGATAATATTAAAAAAACAATAATTATTGGAAAAGGAAACCCAATTAAAGGTATGAAATCAGGAGGCCTGGGTGAGGTGGCCTATTGGTAGTTTGAATTGGAAACAGGAAATGTAATCTTACATAAAATGGTTTGAAATTTCATGGACGTAGAGGTTTGGGAGCTTAAAGCAAAATTAGAGTGTAAAGTCCTCATTCTACAGTTGAAATGGAGGCTCCCAAAGGCAAGTAATTCCTTCTATTTCTTACTTAGGATTATGCAGCTAAGAGATCAATATCTCATATAAATCTATAAGAACATTTCTCCTTTATGTTCTTTGGAAGGTAAGCTCCATGAAGATGTGGTTCTTTTCATTCATGCACTAAATTTTCTTCATTACCTAGAACAGTGCCTGGTACACATTACACAGGCACTCAATTCTTTGAATGAGTCTCAGAGTACACATTTTGGTTAAGATCTTGAGTTTGGAGTAAAACAGATGTGAACTGAAATACTGCTTACCCCTATGAGATGTGTTACTTTGGGTGAGTTAATGAACTTGTATCAACCTTAAGTAAGATAGTAAACAAAATAATGCACATAAATCAACTTGATGAGCCTAGTACCTAATCGACACTCAATGAAAGCTGAATATTTACAACAATAATTGCCAGATTTTACTGAACAGCTGGTTATATTATAATTTCTAAGGGATTTAGGTTCACTCAACTGCTTCCCAGGTTCAGGGTTTTAACATTTGACTTTCATAAAAGAAATCTTAGGCCATTCACATACCCAGTCATTCTTAAAATGCTTTATTTTAATTTTCTTCATGGACGTACATTAAGAAATGTGTTGCAAATTAGCATTCATATAATGGCCTCATTTCACTTCTGTGCAGCCTGTCAATTACTGTTTTTATTTTTTTAACCATAATAACTCCCCAACTATTTATATATTTAAACGATCAATGCATTAAATCAGAGAACATCCTTAGTCGAGGATATCAAGATAAAAATTACCTGATGGGAGAAGCAATGTAGAGTATTATTTCCAGTTGCCTAATGGGTGTGTGGCAATTTATTTTTTTTTTAAAGATTTTATTTATTTATTTGAGAGAGAGAGAGAATGAGAGATAGCACGAGAGGGAAGAGGGTCAGAGGGAGAAGCAGACTCCCTGCCGAGCAGGGAGCCCGATGTGGGACTCGATCCCAGGACTCCAGGATCATGACCTGAGCTGAAGGCAGTCGCTTAACCAACTGAGCCACCCAGGCACCCGGGTGTGTAGCAATTTAAAATAGTGTCCCCAATGTTTATGTTTATTAAACTGCAAGAAAAATAAGAAAACTCCAGGGTTCTATTTACTTAGAAATCACTATAACACTAATAAATGAGGGAAAACAATCCCAGGCCAGGATTTCTAGAAACTGTGGACAGAATGAGTGATGAAAAGTCCTGCTGGAGTAATTAACAAGAACAATTAGATCCTTACAATGCAAAATGTTCTCCACTCAGCAGCACTGACCTCACTTGGGCGCTTGTTTATTTTTATTTATTTATTTATTTATTTATCTATCTATTTATTTATTTATTTTATTTTGTTATGTTAATCACCATACATTACAGCATTCGTTTTTTTTTTTGATGTAGTGTTCCATGTTTCATTGTTTGTGCATAACACCCAGTGCTCCACGCAGAATGTGCCCTCTTTAATACCCATCACCAGGCAAATCCATTCCCCCACCGCCCTCCCCTCTAGAACCCTCAGTTTGTTTCTCAGAGTCCATCGTCTCTCACGGTTCGTCTCCCCCTCCGACTTACTCCCCTTCATTCTTCCCCTCCTGCTATCTTCTTCTTTTTTTTTTTCTTAACATATATTGCATTATTTGTTTCAGAAGTACAGATCTGTGATTCAACAGTCTTGCACAATTCACAGTGCTCACCATAGAATATACCCTCCCCAATGTCTATCACCCAGCCACCCCATCCCTCCCACACCCCCACCACTCCATCAACCTTCAGTTTGTTTCCTGAGATTAAGAATTCCTCATATCAGTGAGGACATATGATACATGTCTTTCTCTGATTGACTGTTTGTGCATAACACCCAGTGCTCCACGCAGAATGTGCCCTCTTTAATACCCATCACCAGGCAAATCCATTCCCCCACCGCCCTCCCCTCTAGAAGTACAGATCTGTGATTCAACAGTCTTGCACAATTCACAGTGCTCACCATAGAACATAACTTACCCAATGTCTATCACCCAGCCACCCTATCCCTCCCAACCCCCACCACTCAGCAACACTCAGTTTGTTTCCTGAGATTAAGAATTCCTCATATCAGTGAGGTCATATGATACATGTCTTTCTCTGATTGACTTATTTCACTCAGCATAACACCGCCCAGTTCCATCCATGTTGTTGCAAATGGCAAGATCTCATTCATTTTGATGGCTGCATAATATTCCATTGTGTATATATACCACTTCTTCTTTATCCATTCATCTGTCGATGGACATCTTGGCTCTTCCACAGTTTGGCTATTGTGGACATTGCTGCTATAAACACTGGGGTGCACGTACCCCTTCGGATCCCTACATTTGTATCTTTGGGGTAAATACCCAGTAGTGCAATTGCTGGATCGTAGGGTAGCTGTATTTTCAACTGTTTGAGGAACCTCCATACTGTTTTCCAGAGTGGGTGCACCAGCTTGCATTCTCACCAACAGTGTAGGAGGGTTCCCCTTTCTCCGCATCCCCGCCAACATCTGTCGTTTCCTGACTTGTTCATTTTAGCCATTCTGACGGGTGAGAGGTGGTATATCATTGAGGTTTTGATTTGGATTTTCCTGATGCCGAGCGATGTAGAGCACTTTTTCATGTCTCTGTTGGCCATTTGGATGTCTTCTTTGCAAAAATGTTTGTTCATGTAGTCTGCCCATTTCTTGATTGGATTATTTGTTCTTTGGGTGTTGAGTTTGATAAGTTCTTTATAGATTTTGGATACTAGCCCTTTAACTGATATGTCATTTGCAAATAGTTTCTCCCATTCTGTCGGTTTTCTTTTGGTTTTGTGGACTGTTTCTTTTGCTGTGCAAAAGATTTTATCTTGATGAAATCCCAATAGTTCATTTTTGCCCTTGCTTCCCTTGACTTTGGTGATGTTTCTAGGGGGAAGTTGCTGTGGCTGGGGTCGAAGAGGTCGCTACCTGTGTTCTCCTTTAGGATGTTGATGGACTCCTGTCTCACGTTTAGGTCTTTCAACCATTTGGAGTCTATTTTTGTGTATGGTGTAAGGAAATGGTCCAGTTTCATTCTTCTGCATGTGGCTGTCCAATTTTCCCAACACCATTTGTTGAAGAGACTGTCTTTTTGCCATTGGACATTCTTTCCTTTGTCGAAGAGGAGTTGACCATAGAGTTGAGGGTCCATTTCTGGGCTCTCTATTCTGTTCCATTAATCTATGTGTCTGTTTTTGTGCCAGTACCATACTGTCTTGATGATGACAGCTTTGTAATAGAGCTGGAAGTCCGGAATTGTGATGCCTCCAGCTTTGCTTTTCTTTTTCAATATTTCTCTGGCTATTCGGGGTCTCTTCTGGTTCCATACACATTTTAGGATTATTTGTTCCATTTCTTTAAAAAAGTGGATGGTATTTTGATGGGGATTGCATTGAATGTGTAGATTGCTCTAGGTAGCATTGACATCTTCACAATGTTTGTTCTTCCAATCCATGAGCGTGGAACGTTTTTCCATTTCTTTGTGTCTTCTTCAATTTCTTTCCTGAGTATTTTATAGTTTTCTGAGTACAGATCCTTTGCCTCTTTGGTTAAATTTATTCCTAGGTATCTTATGGTTTTGGGTGCAATTGTGAATGGGATCGACTCCTTGATTTGTCTCTCTTCTGTCTCGTTGTTGGTGTATAGGAATGCCACTGATTTCTGTGCATTGATTTTATATCCTGCTACTTTACTGAATTCCTGTAGGAGTTCTAGCAGTTTTGGGGTGGACTCTTTTGGGTTTTCCACATGCAGTATCATATCATCTGCAAAGAGTGAGAGTTTGACTTCCTCTTTGGCGATTTGGATGCCTTTGATTTCTTTTTGTTGTCTGATTGCTGAGGCTAGGACTTCTAATACTGTGTTGAATAGCAGTGGTGAGAGTGGACATCCCTGCCGCGTTCCTGACCTTAGTGGAAAAGCTCTCAGCTTTTCCCCATTGAGAATGATATTCGCTGTAGGTTTTTCATAGATGGCTTTTATGATATTGAGGTATGTACCCTCTATCCCTATACTCTGAAGAGTTTTGATCAAGAAAGGATGTTGTACTTTGTCAAATGCTTTTTCTGCATCTATTGAGAGGATCATAGGATTCTTATTCTTTCTTTTGTGAATGTATTGTATCACGTTGATTGATTTATGGATGTTGAACCAGCCTTGCAGCCCAGAGATAAATCCCACTTGGTCATGGTGAATAATCCTTTTAATGTACTGTTGGATCCTATTGGCTAGTATTTTGGTGAGAATTTTTGCATCCATGTTCATCAAGGATATTGGTCTGTAAATATTCTTTTTGATGGGGTCTTCGTCTAGTTTGGGGATCAAGGTAATGGTGGCCTCATAAAATGAATTTGGAAGTTTCCCTTCCATTTCTATTTTTTGGCGCAGTTTCAGGACAATAGGTATTAGTTCTTCTTGAAATGTGTGATAGAATTCCCCTGGGAAGCCGTCTGGCCCTGGGCTTTTGTTTGTTGGGAGATTTTGGATGACTGCTTCAATTTCCTTAGTGGTTATAGGTCTGTTCAGGTTTTCTATTTCTTCCTGATTCAATTTTGGTAGTTGATACAGCTCTAGGAATGCACCCATTTCTTCCAGGTTATCTAATTTGCTGGCATAGAGTTGCTCATAATATGTTCTTATAATTGTTTGTATTTCTTTGGTGTTGGTTGTGATCTCTCCTCTTTCATTCATGATTTTGTTGATTTGGGTCATTTCTGTTTTCTTTTTGATCAGTCTGGCCAGGGGTTTATCAATCTTGTTAATTCTTTCACAGAACCAGCTCCTAGTTTCGTTGATCCGTTCTACTGTTCTTTTGGTTTCTAGTTCATTGATTTCTGCTCTGATCTTTATGATTTCTCTTCTCCTGCTGGGTTTAGGCTTTATTTGCTCTACTTTCTCCAGCTCCTTTAGGTGTAGGGTTAGGTTGTGTATTTGAGATCTTTCTTGTTTCTTGAGAAAGGTTTGTATTGCTATATACTTTCCGCTCAGGACAGCCTTTGCTGTATCCCAAAGAGTTTGAACAGTTGTGTTTTCATTTTCATTGGTTTCCATGGATTTTTTTAATTCTTCTTTAATTTCCTGGTTGACCCATTCATTCTTTAGTAGGAGGCTCTTTAGCCTCCATGTATTTGAGTTCTTTCCGACTTTCCTCTTGTGATTGAGTTCTAGTTTCAAAGCATTGTGGTTTGAAAATATGCAGGGAAAAATCCCAGTCTTTTGGTACCGGTGGAGACCTGATTTGTTTTTGTTTTTTTTTTTTAATTTTTTTTATTGTTATGTTAATCACCATATATTACATCATTAGTTTTTGGTGCAGTGTTCCATGATTCATTGTTTGTTCATAACACCCAGTGCTCCATGCAGAACGTGCCCTCCTCAATAACCATCACCAGGCTAACCCATCCCCCTACCCCCCTCCCCTCTAGAACCCTCAGTTTGTTTTTCAGAGTCCATCATCTCTCATGGTTTGTGGAGACCTGATTTGTGACCGAGGTTGTGATCAATTCTGGAGAATGTTCCATGGGCACTAGAGAAGAATGTGTATTCTGTTGCTTTGGGATGGAATGTCCTAAATATATCTGTGAAGTCCATTTGGTCCAGTGTTTCTTTTAAAATCTTTATTTCCCTGTTGATCTTTTGCTTAAATGATCTGTCCATTTCAGTGAGGGGGGTGTTAAAGTCCTCCACTATTATTGTATTGTTGTCAATGTGTTTCTTCGCTTTTGTTATTAATTGCCTTATATAATTGGCTGCTCGCATGTTAGGGGCATAGATATTTACAATTGTTAGATCTTCTTGTTGGATAGACCCTTTAAGTAGGATATAGTGTCCTTCCTCATCTCTTATTACAGTCTTTGGTTTAAAATCTAATTTGTCTGATATAAGGATTGCCACCCCAGCTTTCTTTTGGTGTCCATTAGCATGGTAAATTGTTTTCCACCCCCTCACTTTCAATCTGGGTGTGTCTTTGGGTCTAAAATGAGTCTCTTGCAGACAGCATATGGATGGGTCTTGTTTTTTAATCCAATCCGATAGCCTGTGTCTTTTGATTGGGGCATTTAGCCCATTTACATTCAGGGTAACTATTGAAAGGCATGAATTTAGTGCCATTGTATTGCCTGTAAGGTGACTGTGACTGTATATTGTCTGTGTCCTTTCTGATCTATGCTGCTTTTAGGCTCTCTCTTTGCTTAGAGGACCCCTTTCAATATTTCTTGGAGGGCTGGTTTTGTGTTTGCAAATTCCTTTAGTTTTTGTTTGTCCTGGAAGCTTCTTATTTCTCCTTCTATTTTCAATGACAGCCTAGCTGGATATAGTATTCTTGGCTGCATATTTTTCTCGTTTAGTGCTCTGAAGATATCTTGCCAGTCCTTTCTGGCCTGCCAGGTCTCTGTGGATAGGTCTGTTGCCAATCTAATGTTTCTACCATTGTAGGTTACATATATCTTCTCCGGAGCTGCTTTCAGGATTTTCTCTTTGTCTCTGAGACTCGTAAGTTTTACTATTAGATGTTGGGGTGTTGACCTATTTTTATTGATTTTGAGAGGTGTTCTCTGTGCCTCCTCGATTTTGATGCCTGTTTCCTTCCTCACATTAGGGGAGTTCTCTGCTATTATTTGCTCCAGTATACCTTCTGCCCCCCTCTCTCTTTCTTCTTCTTCTGGGATCCCAATTATTCTAATGTTGTTTCATCCTATCGTATCACTTATCTCTGAATTCTGCCCTCGTGATCCCTTAGTTCTTTCTCTCTCTTTTTCTCAGCCTCTTTATTTTCCATCATTTGGTCTTCTATTTCACTGATTCTCTCTTCTGCCTCATTTATCCTAGCAGTTAGTGCCCCCATTTTTGATTGCACCTCATTAATAGCCTTTTTGATTTCGATTTGGTTAGATTTTAGTTCTTTTATTTCTCCAGAAAGGGTTTCTCTAATAACTTCCACGCTTTTTTCAAGCCCAGCTAATATCTTTAAAGTCATGATTCTGAACTCTAGGTCCGACATCGTACTAATGTCCGTATTGAGTAGGTCCCTGGCTGACGGTACTACCTCTTGTTCTTTATGCTTAGGGGACTTTTTTCATCTTGTCACTTTGTCCAGAGGAGAATAGATGAATGAGAGAACAAAATGCTACCAGGTAACAACGTCCCCAGCAAATATACTGTATACAAATCAGAAAAGACCTGAAACCAGGGGAAAGGAAAGGGAAAGAAAGAAAAAAGAAAGAAAGAAAAAAGATAAAAAGAAAAACAGAACAATACAAAAAAAGCAGAATATGATCAGATATGATCAGGCTAGTGAATAGATCAGTGCCACACACTAGATTTTGGGCGTATTTTGGTCTGTTAGAATAAAGTGCCTCCTTAAATTCTAAAGGAAGAAAGACATATATGTACAAAATAAGGGTTGATACAATGAAGGGATGGAAGATGACTGTAAAGATGAAAATTATAAAAGATTTTATAAAAGGAATTGATAAGTTGTTTGAAAAAGGAAAGAAGAAGATTTAAAAAAAAAAAAGAAAAAAGGGAGAGAATGTGATCAGGCAGGAGACTAGAACAAAGCCATACACTAGTGATTTAGGGTATATTTTGATCTGTTAGAAGAAACTGTATCTCAAAATTTTAAAGAGAGAACAACTTATATATATATGCCAAAAATAAGGGGAACTACTATGAAGGGATAAAATATGACTCTAAAAATGAAAAATAAAAAATGTTTTTTTTTAAAAAAGGGATTGATAAGGTGTTGGTTGAAAAAGCAAAAAAGAAAAGTTAAAAAAAACAGTTAAAAAAATTAACTTTGATGAACTAATGAATCATGGTAAAAAAAAAAGCCATGAGTTCTATGTGCAGTATTCCCCTAGCGCTGGAGTTCTCCCGTTCTCCTTGATCGGTGAACTTGGTCTTGGGTTGCTTGCTGTTGTGCTAATCTTCTGGGGGAGGGGCCTGTTGCCGTGGTTCCCAAATGTCTTTGCCGGAGGCTGAATTGCCCCGCCCTTGTGAGTCCGGGCTAAGCAAGCTGCTCGGGTTTGCTCTCAGGAGCTTTTGTTCCCTGCAAACTCTCGGTACAGCTTTGGAGGACCAGGGTGAAAATGGTGGCCTCCCAATCTCCGCCCGGAGGAGCTGAGAACTCGGGTCCCCACTCCTCAGTGCGCCCCCAGAGAAAAGCAGTCACTCCCGTGTCCCTGGTTTCCGGCCGCACTCCGTGCTCACCCGGCCTGTGACCAAGCGTTTCTATCTCTGGCACCCGACCCCGTGTGGAGTCTCCAAACCCAGCAGATCCCTGCGGTGTGCTCCTGCGTCGCTCCTCCCGGGGGAGAAAGGGGAGTCTCCCTGGCTCTGCCGCTTATTGGGTCCCTGCTGGAGGAGCAGTGGCCCCGACTGGGCCTCGGATCACAGTTTATGGCAACCCGGAGCTGAGAACCCGCAACTCGGCTCTGTCTCTGCAGCCGGCTTCCCCGCTCCGATACCTGGGAGCTCGGCCGCACTCAGGCACCCCTGGACTTTCTGTGACCCCGAGGGTCCTGAGTCCACACTGTCCCGCGAGGGTTCCACCCCCCGCTTAGCCACTGGAGCGACGTCCCTCAGCGGAGCCAACTTCTTAAAAGTTCTGATTTTGTGCTCTGCGGCTCTAGTACTTGCCAGAAGCGGCCGACGGAGGCCCCCTCCCCTGCCATCTATCCTCCCGAATATCGCCCCGGATTCACTTCTCCGCACGTCCTACCTTCCAGTAAATTGTCGCTTCTCTGTTCAGAGAGTTGTTGCTACTCTCCTCTTCGATCTCCTGTTGAGTTCGTAGGTGTTCAGAATGGTTTGATCCGTATTCAGCTGAATTCCTGAGACCAGACGAAATCTAGGTCTCCTACTCCTCCGCCATCTTGCTCCTCCCTCGGCTAAAACATTTTTAAAACTGGAAATTTGAGGGGTTGAACACAACATTTCATATAATTTTTCTCTGATTAAGAGTGAGATGATTAATCAGAGGGGGAGATGAACCATGAGAGATGATGGACTCTGAAAAACAAACTGAGAGTTCTGGAGGGGCTGGGGTGGGAGGATGGGTTAGCCTGGTGATGGGTATTAAAGAGGGCACATTCTGCATGGAGCACTGGGTGTTATTGTCTGACAGTTACTGAGAAAGAAGCAGTTCAGCCGATATAAATCAGAATCTAAGACTACTTGGTTTGGACCACCCTTTTGTTGCCCCAAAGGCAGGAATTCTGCAGCGGTTTCTTCCTATTGCCAACCAAGAAAGAGTGCACTGAAAATTTAAGCTAACAGTCATTTATTTGGGCAATTGGAATTGCAATTCGGGAGACACAGATTCAGGTAGAAACCTGACTCGTGTTTTGAAGAAGACAAAAGGGGGCAGAGCTATAAAGGGAAAAAGTCATGAGCGCAGTTGTTATTTAGGACCTCCATGCAAATCTGGGATTGAAACTGGGTTATCTGAGATTGGTTGGGTTAACATGCAAATGAGCAATTTAAACTTGTCAATTCTCATTTGCTCCTTTCCAAGTGAAGAATGTGAAGGACTCAGGTGTCCTCATGAGGAGGGAGTTAAGTCCAGCCTGAGGGCTTGTAGCTGGCAAAAAGATCATAGTTCCTCCACTGAGGACATGCATAAATTCCACCTCCTGTCTGGCCTCCCCACTCTATTTTTAAAAGAGACTCTTTTAGTGAGGCTTGCTTGCTCTACTTAGAAATCTCCTTTCATACTATATCTTATGTTTTTCCATGGTATCTTGACAACCTGCACTTTCTTTCTTTCTTTCCTTCCTTCCTTCCTTTCTTAGAGAGAGAGAGAGACCTCTCAGGTGCAAGCCAGGGGTTGAGGTTGGGGGTGGGAAGGAGGGGCAGAGGGAGAGAGAGAATCCCAAGCATGCTCCAAGCCCAGTGCAGAGCCGCACATGGGGCTTGATCTCACAACCTTGAGATCGTGACCTGAGCTGAAATCAAGATTAAGAGTCAGATGTCCAACTGACTAAGCCACCTGGGTGCCCCCACATTTTTTCTATACTTACTAAATTAATTTACTTTGTTTCTACTAACTTTGAAAACTTTTACTCCTTTATTTACTGATACAGCCCAATTTTGTTTGCCAAAGAGTAGAGTTCTCAGTCACTGTCATCACACTTATTCCATGTTTGACCAATTTTTCATTCTCTTTCCACTAAATCAGTCTCCATGACCATTAAACAAGGTCATGATGCTCTCAGCTGCTCTCCCAGAGGTCTACTTAAGTCTGCCCTCTCACCATCATAATTCACACTATTGCTTTCCCCACTGAGAGCAGACATCCTAGATAGAGTTGTGGTTTGGCACATCATAAAGAATTTTAAGATTTTTCACCTTTGGCCAATTAAGTGACAGATTAAACATGTCCATCTTAGTGAGGAAACTGGACCCCCTATCATACAATTATTCTTTGGAGTCTGTAGAAAAAAAAGCATTTAGATGTATTGGGGGTGGGGAGCATCTATAGCGGTTTAGATGAGAGAATTCCAATATCTGAAGAGTTTTCAGGTACAATTTTTGAACTGGAGTGGATGTTGGAAATAACTTTCTGCTATATTACAAGTAGATCTTTTGTATAACTACAGATGGAAGTCCTGAATCAAGGTAGAAGACCAATTTTGACTCACATTAAGAAAAGAATGGCTAATAATTTTCCAAATATATAATAAAACAATTTACCTCAAGAAATATTAAGAGACTGGTGAGAACTCGTCAGAAAAATTTAGCAGATATTGGATAGGAGCTGGATTATTTTTCTGACGAGTTCTCACCAGAAAAATGATAAGCATGCCCACTATCTTAAAAATCATTGATTGGCATTTTAATGTTTATTTCATGGACTTTTTTCCCCCCCATGCACCTTTAATGTGTCTCCTGTATCCAGAGACACAATGTGGTATTGGTAGAATTGAAAATGAACTAGAATTTGTGTAAGAAAACTTAAGTTCTTTTGCCACTGGAGAGTTGTGTGACTTTAAGTATTAATGTCATCTCTCTTAGAATTGTATTCCAAAGATGATAACCATAACCTTTTCAAGGCTATAAAATGTTTCACAAATATGAAGTGATTTTACTCAAACACGTTTTCTGGAAGTTATTTCAAAGGGAATGCTCATTTGTAGTTACTAAACTCATTTCCAAAGTCCCAGTCTTCCAAGAAACAATATGATCCATGTCATATGATTGATAGGTAGTTTCTAAGCCCCCAGAAATGCCGGGCTGTTTTTCTTTTTTGCCTGCTGTTGACACACCAAAAATATTTGTTTCCATACTATAAATAACCAACCGAAATACCTTCCTTTTATTAGTTACTATTATCCATTGTTGGCCTACATTCTGGTGTTTCTCTACATCTGCAAAAGTAATAAACCAATTTTATGTAAGTCACAGAATAACAGCAGAGTAGAATTCTGCAAAGAAACTCCCCTGAATAATTGGCCCTGTCATAGATGGCATGCATGAAGAACAATAATAGTAACAAGTCCACTATCTTTAAGGGGTGGGGAATGATTTACATAAGGGAAATTATGGTTGTTCACTACCAGATACAATGGTGGAGTTACATGACATTTTACTGCTGAAGCTGTCTGAGCATCCATATTCAATATTTGTCTGAGTCACAAGGCTCACAGCTCATTCATCATAGGAAGCAGGAGGGCCTAATGGAGCGAGTGGGCTGTGTGGCCTGTTGACTGATTTAGTCACCTTGGTCAGGATACTCATGCCCTTGGAACATAGGATTGACTCATAAAAAGTGGAGACTTTTGTTTGTTTTTACCATCAGTCTGCCTCAAAGGGTCACAGTGGGTTTGTTGGAAGACAGCAAGATATTTTCAGTTGAGTCTTAATCATCCATTTGAGGTTGGGAAAATAAGGCAAAATCAAAATCCACAATGTAAAATCTGTTCCCAGTCATCTTAGAATATTCGCTAGCTATCTGCATTGGTTTTAAAAGAATAGGAAACAGTAATTGGTGATTAAATTGTTAATTTTTGGAACCAGACTGCCTGGATTGGATTCCACATCTGCTACTTTATAGCTGTTTACTACGAGGAAATCATTTAACCTCTCAGTCTTTTCACGGGCAAATGAGGATTATTATGGTAAAATTGGCTTGTTTGGACCCATTAAGTGAAATAATTCACTTCATGGGGTGTGCCAGCAAATGTTTAACCATCAGCTTTTGGGGTGGAGTGGGGACAAGGTCAACATTTGCTGACTTCTATGGTGTGAGTGCTCCCACCTGGACCATTTCAAGTTGGGAATGTGTGCACACAATAGCTTGCCAGCCCCAGCACACAGCAGTGATGGAAATCACTTTGCCCAGTGCCTGGAATACTGAAGGGCTCAATTATTATAGGTAGTTATTATAAATTTTATCATTATTTTGTTTTGGATTTCATTATTATTGAAATTCACTGAACATAATTTGTTCTCTTTCCTCCCATGTTACTCTTTCTCCAGACTATAACAAAAGAAGAAAAATTATAAGTTTGGGAAATTATAATGGCAATTAGAAAATAAAACAAAGCCAAACAGATCTCCTTAATGTCTCTTATTTGGAAGGAAAAGCCAGGAACTAGAAGACCTTTAACTCTTATTCTGCTACTGTGGTTCAACTGGCTTGGGCAAGCCACTTTAACTTCTCTTAGGCTCAGTTTTTCTTCTTGTAAAATGGGTGAAATTATTGGTGTTTGCCTGCTTTACCAGAAACTTTTAGCGTTAAAATCTACAACTTATTAAGACATTCCTTATAAACTTAACAGGTCTGGTTTTATATTCAGAATCATTGATTTAGCAATCTAACTCTTGGGATTTATCCTAAAGAAATAATTATAAAGAAGTAAGGAGTCTTTTAAAAATTGGTAACAAAATGTGCATTAATGTACTTAATCTGTTTTAGGTAATTTATTTTAGGTAAATGCAATCGAATGTTATGTTAGTATCAATGAATATTATGCTAATGTATATGACTATTATGCCAATGTCATTTTAATGTTAATAAAAGATAACTTTGCTATAGAAAAATATTGTCTTCATGAATATAAAAATGGTATTTTTCTAAGAGAAAAATTTTATGACAGATTATATGGCAAATAGTCATAGAACTGTATTATAATACATAATAATGGTACATTTGGGAAAAAATGGGAAAGGAACACAAAAAGGAAAAAACTGTGGTGTTACAGTCATGGATTTTATGTTATAAAAGGAGTAAAAATCAAAATTTAAAACCCATTATGAAAATAGTTACAGCGTAATAAGGTATTAATGGAAATCCAATAAGTAGAAAGACATCAGCCCAGAGAATCATCTCTTTCAAAATGACCCTCCATATTTTTTCCTATATAAGACCTAGCTTTTGACTAGTTACTCCAACAAAGGTGGTTTTTCTGAGGCTTGAGAGAAAATGGAAAGAGTAGCAAATTCTTAAAACTAGAAATATATTTGAAATTTGAGCTGGTGAGAGCCCTTCTCTTTCAGGTAAAACACATATAAAAACTCCCATGTTTTGGGAGTTTGCTCCCATGTTTTGTCTGCTCTTTGATGCCTGGGGTCAACCTTACACTGGTAAAAAGAATGGTACATACGAGACTTCATAGGTAACTTTTCGTAGATACATGGAGATCTTGCCTCCTATCCTGGTTTAATGGCTCCATACTCAGATGACTTGAGTTTTCAATTGGTTCATTTTAAGCCATGACTTTGGAGCCTTAGTATTCCTTGACCTACAGTTTCTGGCCCAACTTCTTACAACCATATGCTTCTGTACAGCACCATGGATCTCCAAATCCCTTGCACACCTTATGGCACATACTTCAAAGCTATCTGGGTGCCTTGTAACTGATGATGACTCAGGATAAGAACCAAATCTCTACTTTCTCATTGGTTTGAATTACCATTACCTTAATGGGGAACTGAAATCCAGTCCAATCAAGCTGGACTGAAGCTTGGAATGTGCAATAGAATGAAGAGCATTTTATTGGCAATATGTGACAGTGACAACAGCTGTCTTCTGTTGTTATCAGTAGGCTTTAACTCAAGTTTGCAAACTCAAAATCATACAAGGGCAGGCAGGTGGCACAGAAGGTGGTGAAGTTGCTGAATTCTGTTACTATCTAGAGTAACACCTCTTTAGCTGCACAGTGCTTTAAAATATGATATGAACTAAAAATGCTAACAACACACAGCATGTCTGCCGCCTGCTAGCCTGCTCTAACTCTGCCTGCTGCCCGGAACAAAGAGTAGCAAGGGTGTTCATGTGGTGGTGCAGCATGTCAAGTTGAGAGAGGACACAGTCCCTCTGGCTGATCTCCTTTGCTTTGTCTCTCTCCCCTTGTGACAGCTGGCCCCACAGATTCCTCTGCTCCACTTCTAAGTCCAATCTGGGCTTAAGCCAGAAAGGATGTAAATAATTCCTTGCTACTTTGATACCGTAATGAATACCCTCTAATTCCCCACATTGTTCCCAGTGTCCATTCCTCCTTCACAAGTCTGTCCAATTTCCAGTTTCACGCACCTAAGCACCTGGGCTATACTGACTGTGTGCCAATCCTCCCAGTTTCTAGAACATGACATGAACATTAGTTCTTTCAAAAAATGAAAGCCAGGTCCTGCCTTCACAATTGATACAGCCCTGTATGAAATGAAATGCCCTAAGGCAAACATGACTCTATTCTGAATGCAGAGCTGAATGGCTCACAGTTTGATTATAGAAAAGGTTTTCTGTGGCTTAGACTCAGATGATCAAATGGTCTTTGGATTTCATTAAAAGCTGTGGTGAGTCTACTAGAACACAATTTTGTTTTAAATATACTTGGCAGAGTTGGAGATGATTTTGAATTTCCTTTCTGTCAATAAATTGATTAAAAATAGTTGTTTGAGTTGTGATGTACTCCCTACTTTATGCTCAGTTTGTGTTGGGTGTTGTGGGGGATTTAGAGGAAGAGTAAATCACAGTCTCTATCCTCACAGAGTTTATACTCCAGTTGTGGACACACAAACACACAACTTCACACCCAGGAAAAGAGAGTATACAATAAAAGTCGGTGCATAAATGATTATTAACATCTGTGCTTCTACTGGGCTGTGCCATTTACATAACTGATGTTGTATCCTCACCACAACTCTAAAAGTTGTCAATTTCCCTTTGCCATTCGACATACCATAAACTGAGGTGCTGAGACCTTAGCCTAAGGTCACACAGTCAGCAGAATGCTAGACCTAAGGGTGTCTGATTCCAGAGCTGGTGCTCTTTCCTGTAAATGAGCTCTTCTCATTCTTCATTGTGTATTTAAATCACCTGACACACTTAAAAAAATGTGGATGCCTCGACCATGCCATCAGAGATTCTGTTCATTTGAGGTCTGAGTATTGGCTAATTCAAAGAATCCCAGGTGATTCTAATGTGTCAGCAAGGTGAAGAACCACTGTGCCAAATCCTCCTGCCATTGTGCAGCCCAATGTTGAAAAAAAAGAGTATATTTTGGAGAGAGAGTTCAGTTTGTAAAGATTTAGAGCAGGTGAGCTGGGATAAGACAATTTGCCCCTAAACCACACATACTTAGAGGTGACATATTGCTCCAGAGTTGCAACAATGAGTCCCTAACTTCATCAAATTCTGGTCTGTAAAGGAAAGATAAAAGTATCAAGTTTGTAAAATGTGCATATGGCTTATTACTGATTGTACTGCATCTTACTATTTTTATGTCATTTGAGTATTACAACAGCCTGGGATGTGATGCCAGGTAATTTATTTACCAATGAGAAAACTGAGATCCAGAGTGACTAAGTGACTTACTGAACATCACTGGGCTAGTTAGTGACTCCATACAGTGCTCACTTCATCGCATCACCTAGATTCAGTGGCTCCCACAGCACTGGAACTTCATGGCACTGCTGCAGATTGGGTGGTGAGGTCAATAATGGAGGAAGCTGCTAATTGAATGGGGTGAAGGGTACAACTATGTTAAAAGCCATCACCACTCTAGGAAGCACTCTTTAAGTTCCTATGACAGACATATCTCAGCCTATATTATCATAATCATCCTTCTAAATAAATGATTTAGATTGGGGCATGCATGATCATGAGCTTGTGAAATGCAGATAAACATATTTTGTTTCCGAAGCCACGAGCTCAGGACATTAGTATGCATTTCCCTCTGGTTCCCCATTTCCCCTGAATATAATGACTTGAAACAGTTTAGACCATGACTAGGGGAAGGCACAGGGATGCCCACTCAAGCACAGGCAAGCCATTGAATTAGTAGCTTTCAGCAAAACTACTCTATTTGGCCTGTGCTTCCAGAAAACAAGTTGTTATAGAATAATTAAGTTGGGGAGGCAGCTACATGAAGTTTCCACAATAGAGTGAGGAACTGAAATACCAGATGGTGCTATCAATGCACAGCAGATGTTTGCCAGGGAGCTGGGATCATGGTTTTAATTTCCAGAGTAGAATGGCTTTCTAAAACAGAGAACAGTCCAGTGTTATGGGTCCCCTTTGTGGAATTTCTGCACACTGTGGAACCCTTTGGAATGGGAGACTTCACTCATTCTGTGCAAGGTGGCAGAGAGTGGCCAGTGCATTCATCTTTTTGGCCCATGGTGGATCATTTTACTTTTCTAGAAGATTTAAGGGAAATGGGGACTTCTGGTCCTAGGACACTCAAGACATCTGTTGACTGGTAACTGGAGAATAAGGAAGAAAAGAAGATAAAGTTCCTAAATGCTTAAGATGTATTATCTGTTAAAATAATGATGTTAAGGACAACTATAAAGATATAAATCAACCAATATGAAACAGTGTTACACCACATTTAATGCTTCAAAAATGTGCCTATTGCAAATATTATCTGAAGATTTATTATCATTAATTTATACGTGAAGACGCAGAGTTCTCATTTTTTTCCTCTTTTAATTTATTTTATTCTATTTTTTTATTATTAACATATAATGTATTATTTGTTTCAGGGGTACAGGTCTACGATTCATCAGTCTTACACAATACACAGTGCTCACCACAACACATACCTTCCCCCAGGGTTCCCATCTTGAGGTCACTAGGTCTGGATTTAAATTCTATTTGGCTTTCAAGTAACAAATACTTAGTTAATTAAGTAGGGAATGAATGAATCCAAGAAGTTGGGTAACTAGGTCTTGGGAAGCAGACAAGACAACCCCTCTTCTTCCAAGGAATTGACAGTGACTAGGGTGCTGCTTAGAAAACCCTAGTAAGAAAAAAGCCATGTGAACTTCAGCTCAGAAGAGGCCAGCAAATCTCATGAACTTATTCTGTGGGATGTGGACCTTGGGATGAGGCTGGGTCCTGGGTGCAGGAGGTCTCATCATGGTGACCCTCACATCTGTTTTTCTCTAAAGGCTACCTAGGAGCTGTCTCAGTACTCCCTTCCCTTCCCCGTCCAGAAATGTAGTGCTGTCTCTCCCCACATAGCATGGGGGCATTGCTTCCTTGCCTTCAAAAAAGCCTATTCTTGCACCCTTTTCTTTTTCAAGCCATTCTCTACCTTCTAGCATTGTCCAGAGAGCTTCCCATGGCCTTTCATTTATCAAGAGTGAGCAGAGAAGCATGCAAGCTTATGTGTTTCTTAAGCTTTCATGGTTTGTGCCCTTTATTCTCTTTAGTTATCCTCTACTTTGAAGAGTGCTGCCACCTTCTATGGAATTGGAGGGACGTCTAACAGAAAACCTCTCTTCAAAATGTGGACGGGGAAAAACTAGGAGACAGATGCTGGTGAGCACATTGATAAAACCACTTTATATCAACAGAAAAATGTGAAGACATAACTTTTCCCACTTTGAATATACTTTTTCAAAGTGGCAATCACTGATTGCATGTGGAAAAAGGCTGGAAGAAATATAATTAAAACCCCAAAACTCTCCCAACCCAGAAATCCTCTCCACAAATATAAGTAGAGAAAGGAAAGCGTTTTCTTATTGAATAAGCATTAAGCCAGAGTGTGATGTACTTCGCAGGCAAATCCTAGTCTTAAGACTGACAAGCATGAGAAGCTGGCACCTCCCATCTTGGTACAGGTCAAAGCCATCATATTCACCAAATAGAAATAAATCAATACTAGGTCCTGGGCTTATGTTTGGTTAGGATTTGATGGACATTTGTTCTTGTTTCTCCCTGGGGATCTGAGTTTTCAGAAGATAATTCTCCCAATTCCTCTATCTAGGTGTTTCCCTCTTCCTTCCTCCCCCAGGCTTTACCTGTTTGCCTAGGCTCAGACTGTAAGGGCCAGGGCATCCTTGTCCTTCGAGACATGGTAGTCCTTAACCAACTGATAGACATCATGTTGGTAAATATTAAAAAGTCTGAAAATAACAAGTATTAGCAAGGAGAATGGGAAGTGGGTTCCATCATGCATGCCTAAACGTAATCTAAATTTAAAAATCAGTTTCTCTTTCATTCACATTTTTTGACCTTTATTTGAAAGGTACATGGAAACATGTGCATTTAATTTCTGATTTTGGAATGTCATAATTATGTCTTGCCTAGGCCGGGATGAGACATAGATATTGTGGATATCCAATGGTTCTCAGCAAATGCCTGTAATGATGCCAGTGTTTCCATGATTATCACAAGCAGATTTCTAATTATCAAAGATTAGGACTACAGAAATTACACACAGCACTTATAATGGTTATGCATGGTAGCCCATTAGCTCAGAAATGCAAGAAATATTACTTACATTCATTACATGCAACAAAATTTAGCCCCAAGTATCATCCAGCTGGATTAGTTGGAAATTCAATTTCAGTCACTATGGGACATCTTCCACCTGTAGAACTATTCTATCATTTCAGGGTATAGGTAATGTCCAGAAAAGGGAGGGATGACTCCTCCTTTTCTGATGCTGCAGCCACTGACATCCTCATTGTCTATGGTCCTCCATATCAATCCCTTCTGTGGGATGAAAGACTTTGGGGTGAGGCTGTCTCTGATGCTGTTGGTCTCATCCTCATACCCGTTCTTTTCTAGAACCTGCCTAGGAGCTATCTCAGGACCCCTCACCTCACCTGCCCAGGGATCAAGTGCTCTCTCTCCTTCTGCAGCACGGGGGCATTGTTTTCTCCTTTTCAGAAAAGCCCATCCTTGCACCCTTCTCTTACTCAAGTCACTCTCCACCTTCCCGTAAAACCCTCATCTTTAATAGACTTGGATTGTCATTTAAAAAAATGGGGGGGGCGCCTGGGTGGCTCAGATGGTTAAGTGTCTGCCTTCAGCTCAGGTCATGATCCCAGGGTCCTGGGATCGGGTCCCGCATCGGGCTCCCTGCTCAGAGGGGATCCTGCTTCTCCCTCTGCCTCTCTCTCTCTCTCTCTCTCTCTCATGAATAAATAAATAAAATCTTAAAAAAATAAAATATAAAAAAATGGGGGGCTAGAGGGCTGGGCAAAGTCTTTCTACCTTCCATCTGCCATGGGTTCCCCAGAGTGAGACAGAATGAATATATGTGCATATACATTTACCATAGATGGCTCTGAAATCACTTCATATTTTTGCAGTGCTTTAGATCACAATCATGAGCCAAAATTGACATAGATGGTGAAATGACTCAGCTTATTAGAAATTTTGGGGTGGCCAGTGTTTATGAAATTATCTAAGTTTATCTTTCATGAAGTTTCTGTAAAGTTACTTATTTATTTTATGGAGACACCTGAGTTATTTACCTTTATAGATCTATATATAGATGTATTTATAACTTTATTTTGGCAGTGTAGAAAATTAGTGATTCTGAGCAGGTAAGCCATTTAAGTTAGGTCACATAGGAGCTCTCTGCTTAAAGTCTAAATGCTGTTCAGAAGACACACACACACACACACACACACACACAGCTGGCTATCTTTTCACTTGAGTGTGAACCATCTTAGGTAAAATAACACTCAGAGGGTCAATTTGGTTCATACTTGATCAGAATCAAGAATTGAAATACAATATAATAAGAGAAACTAATATAGTATATTAGCCACAGGACTTTTGTTCACAAGGGACAAAAACCCAACTCATTTTTTATAGGAAATATGACTTTATTAGATCAACCTCAAAATTTTTTTATAGGAAATATGACTTTATTAGATGGATCTAGGGACTCAATTTACATTTGTCAAAAATACAGAATTAAATCTCCTTTCCCACCTCCTGCTGGCCCAATGGCTCCATTCTCTGACAGGCTCTTTCCATGTCAAAGAGTAAGATCCTATCTTACATTACTTCTTGTGATCTTATAGAGAAAGAAACCCTGCCTCAGTCAGCATCAAAATACAGTCTCTAAAAATGGCCTCTGGTTGGCCTTTGTAATTTGGCCTTCCCACTCTTCTGGTGGAGAAGGCAGTGAGCCCAACATGGGGCTTGATCCCAAGGACCCAGGGACCATGACCTCAGCCAATGACAGGTGCTTAACCGACTGAGCCACCCAGGTGCCCCTAACACCAATCCTTTTCAAACTCTTCCAGAAAATTGAAGAGGAGGGAACATTCCCAAACTTACTTCATGTGGCCATCATTAGCCTGATACTAAAGACAGAAAATGACTCTACAAGAAAAGAAAATTACAGGTGGATATCTCTGATGAATATAGATGAAAAATTCTTAACAAATACTGGCAAACTGAGTTCAACAGCACATTAAAAGGATACAAGGATGGTTCAACATACACAATCACATTAATAGATCACATTAATAAATTGAAATAGAATGAAAGATAAAAATCATAGTATCATCTGAATAAATATAGAAAAAGCATTTGACAAAACTCAATATTCATTCAAGATAAAAACTCTCAACAAACTGGGTATAGAAGAAATGTAGCTCAACATAATAAGGCTATCTATGACAAGCACACAACTGACAGGCTTATGACGAAAGGAGAAAGGTTGAAAGCTTTTCCTCTAAGACCGGGAACAAGACAAGTGTGCTCACTTTTATCACTCCTATTCGACATAGTACCAGAAGTCCTAGCCAGAATAATTAGGTAAGGAAAGGAAATAAAAGGCATCCACATCGGAAAGGAAGAAGTAAAACTATCTTTGTTTATAGACGATATGATCTTATATGTAGGAAATCCTAAAGAATCTACCAAAAAACCATTATAACTAATAAATGAACTCAGTAAATTTGCAGGATACAAAACCAGTGCAGGGGAGGTTGTGGAGAAAAGGGAACTGTAAGTAGGAATGTAAATTGATGATGCCCTCATGGAAGACAGTACGGAGATTGCCCAAAAAATAAAAAATTCAGGCAGCATTTATTCAGTGTCTACTATAGTATAGCACGGTACTGGATACCTTGCAGGATGAAAAATAATAGGTGTGATTTGCTTCATTTGTGTCATTGCCATTAACATCATTAGAACAGTTAGCATTAATTGAGGGTTTGGTATGTGCCAGGCACAGTGTTAAGCACCTTACACGTATTTCCTCATTTAATCCTTATCATAACTCTACAAGGTAGTATCACTTAGTCAGGACTCCTCCAATTACAAACATGAGGAGCTCAGTTCAAGCTAACCCAAGCATAACAGCAGTGGTAGCAACAATAGCAACAGACCCTCAAAGTGTTGGGAGGGCGGGTGGGTCTATCTGGATCGGAAATGAATAGTTCCAGCCCAAGTTTACTTTCCCTTCCTTGTCTCTTTTTGCTTGGGCCCCAGGTTCCCCTTCATGAATGCGCTTCCTCCTTATGGCAGAACTGATGGATGCCGGCAGCTATAAGCAGCAATTAAACCTGCTTGCTTCTGCTGGGAAATCAAGAAAGAACGCTGATTGACCTGGCTTGGGTCACAAGTCTGTCCTTTAACCATAACCAATTCCAGAGCCGGGGGGATGGAGTGCTCTTGTTGGCCTGTCCTGGGTCACAAAATCGAGGTCTAAGGAACCAAGTCTCATGATTAGTAGCCCCACCAGAACAGCACTATGTGGTGGGAGGGGCAAAAGAACATTGGATGCCCTCCAGAGGTAAGTCTTATTATTTAATCATTTTACAATGAAGATACTGAAGCTTAGAGAGATTGTCCATTTTTAAGTAGCAGTACAGGATTTTTTCTAGATTTGACATATTGAAAGCTCATGCTCTTAACTATTGTGCCATATGGTCTTTCTAGCTCTTATCTTGGAGATATTTACTACAGTTTGCCATGACTATTTTTATTACATACAAATCTAGATAATAAATATAGGATAATACATAAGTAGATATAGGAGAATCCGACCCTTCCTCTAAATTCTGTAAGTGTATAAAACAGGGGGCATTAGAGGGGATAAAATGAATTTTGCAAGTGTTTATGGAGGAAAAAAATGTAAGTAGATTTGAAGAAGGGTATATGATTGGCCAATAGAAAGGAGGAGGAAATACTGCTTTGCTTATATTTAAGAGTGAAATTTTTTTTTTCAGTTCTAGTTAGAACGGTTTTTCTAGCCAAAATATAAACAACATAGAGTTAAAGAGACGGAGGTCTAGCCCAGGGTCAGCTGCTGACTCGCATGTGACGTTGGATGGATGCATCATTCACATTTTGGTCTCAGTTTCTTCATCGACAAAATATGGGCACTAACATCTGCTTCACCATTTCACAGAGTTCTCACTGATACTTGAACACAGAAGAGAAAATGCCAAAGTGTTCTGTAGAGCTAAAAACACTATCTGAATGGAAGATTGCATCAACAGTTCTCACTATGTGCTTCCTCCTGGGCATAAAATGGGCAGTTTTTCTTCAGACAGCCTTTCTGATATTAGAGCAAAAGTAAGACCATATCACAATGGCAGTTTTATAAACCGGTTGCTGAAGAGGCAAAATTTACAGCAGTTAATTTATCCCCTCTATTTCTATTCTGTCCCCAAATAATGTTTTTAAAATTTGACAGAGCTTTCTTTGCTAACCAGTCCTCTGTAGCAGGACTATTGTAGAATAGGTAAGTAAGTGAATAAGTAAATAAGTAAATAAATTCTGGGTCCAACAAGAAGTTTTTCTTGCAATCAAATGAAAAGTACTTTCCTATGTTTTCATGTGTTCAGTAAGCAAAGGTGTCTTATTGGATGCCTCCCTCTTGGTAATATTTCTAAGTCTTATACGTCTCTCCTAAATCCTTTGTTCTGCAAGCTGAGCAGAAATTCCTCCCTGAAAACACTTCCTATTATCCTCAGAGGTCTCTTCCTAATAACTTCAGATGAGAATGAGGTATTAATATGAACTAGTCATCCTGCATTTTGTGAATAATTGAATCAAAGAACAAACCCCAAATATGGCAGGTTAAAGCAATGAAATTCATGCTGTGTCTCATTTATTCTAACAGGTTTAGTTATGCAGGTTTATGTAGATAAATAAAGTTGCAGGCAGAATGTTGGCAAAGAGGAAAGATAAATGTTTTAAGGCTAGCTCCAGATCCAGGAATCAAGCTCAGGCACCTCTGCGGCCACACAATGCACTTGTCCACTCTGCTACACCCAAGTGATGCTCTGCAAACACTGAGTTATAGAACAGGATTGTGGATTTAACAGGATTGTGGATTTAACAGCACTGACTTCTGATGTCAGTGGTCCAAGGCACAATGTGGGAAACACTGTAGTAAATATTTTAATGGTCCTCACTTTTAACACTAAACTTAGATCTCTAGCCCAGATAGTTCCACTGAACTCCGGATCCCCATATACCTTACAACCATTATGCATATTTCAAAAGCACTTCCTCATGTCTCAGAACAAATTCACAAAACCCTCCTTTTGGTTCTCCTTGTCTCAGAGAAGAGTATTACCTTCTTTCTACACCATTAGGCAAGTCTGAAAACACAGGAATCGCCCCCAAATCTCCCTTTCCCTCCTCACTAGCCATCACCCTGCAATCAGTAAGTCATGCTTGGGACTCTCACCTACCAAATCTCTCAGGAAACCATGTGCTTTCTCCTTTCCTGGCCACCCTCAGCCCCCAATCTGTTACTGACATCTATTTATTCCTCCAACCATTCCTCATGCTGCAGTGAGTGTGAGGAAAACACAACCAAGGCTCAGTCTCTTGGCATTTGCTGTTAAATCCTTCTTGAGCTATGCTGCCTGCCTCCTGGGCCTCCTCAGCTCAGACCACTCCCTCCCTCCCTGCAGCTCCAGCCCCAAGACGCTGCCTTTAGTTCTTCTGGGCTCCAAGTTCCTTTGGCTTCACATTGCATACACCACATGCTTGTCCTTCTGCCTGGAATGCCCCCCTCCACCTGGCTTAGAAATCTGCTTAATCTCCAAGTCTTGGTTGTCCCATCTGTTTGAAGGGAATTAAAATGCCATAGATCAGAGTTGTTAAAAATGGGAAATAAAATAAATACATAATATTCCTGGCACAACATAGATATTCAATAATCTATTTCCCAAAATATATCCTAGAATTTTAAATTTTTTCCAATAATCTTCATATAAAGATAAATTCACATGCACATGTTCTTTAATTGTGATTTATAAGACTTCAAGGTAGGAAAGAACCCTTAAAGATTTGTTTATTTCATTTTAGAAATTTATTAAATCATAACGTATCTTGCAGTGGGACATCTGTGTTGCGGTTTTTAATTGCTGTAACTTAATATCCCTGAGAGTGTGGAGTCTTCATTAAATGTAGGGGTTAGATAGCTATAATTTTCAAAATTACTGCTTTGTTCTACAACCCATTTAAAGGGAAAAATAATTAATGAAATGTATACATTTTTAGAGGCAATGACATGAGAAAGGATTTCAAATAAATGAGCAAGTAAAGAAAATAAATTAGCATCTAATTTGTAATTAGAGATTACAATGCTTAATAATTTGAAAATGAATTGAATCTTTATGGTAATATATAAGGTGGTTAATGCGGTAACATTTCCATTGAGATTAAAATGACTTTAGTAACAATACTATCAAGTGGGGGGGGTTGAATAAGCAAAGTACAGAAGATTTTTAGGATAGTGAAACTACTCTGTATGATATTGAAATGATCCATACATGTCATTATACATTGGTCCAAACCTATAGAATGTACAGCACCGAGAGTAAACTGTAAGGTAAACTGTGGACTTTGGGTGACTAGGATGTATCAGTGTAGGTTCATCAATTATAACAAATGTGCCAGTCTGGTGGGGGATGTTGATATTAGGCCATGCTTCAGTGGGAACAGAGGGTACATGGGAAATCCCTGTACCTTCCATTCAATTTTGTAGTGAACCTAAAAAATGCTATGAAGAAAACTGAATTATTGCAATAACAAAGGTATAATTATATAAGGGACATCAATGACAAGATAGACTCATCTTGTTATGGCCAGAAAGGGGGCATTTAAAATATATACATGTGAAATGTGGCTATGCAGCGAGATGCTGTAGAAAACAAACAAAATCATACCCGAACAAATTTATTTATACTAAGTTAAAGTTATTAGAAATTTGCATTGAGACGGACAAATATTTAGAAAAATAGAAATAATGAATATTTGATATTGGAATTTAGAAATTTGGGGTGTGTCATGGCTATATTTGAAAAGCTACCTTCAAGAAATTGGATAACTCTTTGAACTCAACACTCAGCAGTATATCTAACTGCTCTGCAGATGCTCCTATAATTCTTAGTTGTGCTCAAGACTAAAAGTCCCAGGTAGTAAACATTCTAGGGTTTAAGGACAAGGTTGTCATGCTCAGATGAGGCATAAAAAAGTAAGTGAATATGAGCCATTTCACAGGTTGGCTCCACAAGATTGCATTTATGCTGAAGGTCCAAGTGAATTATATCATCAGTCATCAGTACCAGAGTCAAGCGGTTGTAGAAGTGTTTGTTAACGAAAAGAAGACAAATTCCACAGCAACTAAAACCAATAGTAGTGTTGATGAAAGTACCCTATAGATTAGGACTGAGTTCAACCATTATGGCTTACGAAGCTGGCTATGTGTTGACACCTCCACCTTGGAAGACCAGAATGCCAATATATTCATCAGTAACATTTTCATTGCAAAGCCAAGCAAATATTTGGTGATTTGAAGACATTGTTTTAATTACTGGAAAATTATCTGATTACTTCCATTCCTGCCTCAGGCATTGATCTTGCTGCTTGGATAGGAAAGGCCTGGACTGGGAGTTAAGTGTCTGCTCTGCAGACACGATTTGCCCCAGTTGTGCATCCCAAGGGGAAGACTATAGGAGGCTCTATTTCTGATCTGCTTCCAGCTGTGCCCTCCAGTTTTGCTTTACCAACCATGAAGATTGTAGTTTCATTCTTATTTCACCTCTTCATTTTTCTTAAGTCATCCTTAGGGGAAAGTCCAACATTTTGTGACTCTTTTACTGCATATTATATAAAATCTCTATGACAACAACAGAGATGTGTCAAGATGAATCAGACCTCATTTGTACTTCACCTCTTGCTAGCTGTGCAAATTTGGGAGTTTACTTAACTTTCATAAGCCTCAGTTTCCACATCTGAAAAGTGGACATAATATCTAACTCGCAGGATTGTTGTGACAACAAATAAAATATCTAAGGGAAGAGGTTGTGCCAAGATTTAAACCCAAGAAGTCTCACTCAACGGTCTCCACACTTTTTAATTTTTAAATTAACATACAATAAAATTTGTATTTATTTTTGTGTATAGTTCTATGAATTATAGCACATGTATGGAGTCAGGTAATCACTAGCATAATAAGGATACATGATAATCCCATCATTGCAAACAGCTCCCTTGTGCTAGCCCTTGGGAATCACACCCTCTCTTTTCCCCTAATCTTCGGCAACCACAAATTGGTTCTCTATTACTATAGTTTTGTTTTTTTGAGACCTAAATGAAATCATGCAGTCAGTAATCACTCAGGATTGGCTTTCTTCACTCAGCAGGATGTCTTTGAGATTCATCCAAATTGTTGCATGTAACAATAGTATGTTCCTTTTTATTGTTGAGAAGCATTCCTTTTTTTTTTGTACATTTTTTATTTTATTTATTTATTTATTTATTAACATATAATGTGTTATTTGTTTCAGAGGTACAGGTCTGTGGTTCATCAGTCTTACACAATTCACAGCGCTCACCATAGCACATACCCTCCCCAATGTCTATCACCCAGCCACCCCATCCCTCCCACCCCCCTCCACTTCAGCAACCCTCAGCTTGTTTCCTGAGATTAAGAGTCTCTTATGGTTTGTCTCCCTCTCTGGTTTCATCTTGTTTCATTTTTCCCTCCCTTCCCCTATGATCCTCTGTCTTGTTTCTCAAATTCCTCATATCATTGAGATCATATGATACTTGTCTTTCTCTGATTGACTTATTTTGCTTAGCATAATACCTTATAGTTCCATTTACGTTGTTGCAGATGGCAAGATTTCATTTTTTGATGGCTGCATAATATTCTATTGTGTATATATACACCACATCTTCTTTATCCATCCGTCGATGGACATCTAGGCTCTTTCCATAGTTTGGCTATTGTGGACATTGCTGCTGTAAACATTAGGGTGCATGTGCCCCTTTGGATCACTAATTTGTACCTTTGGGGTAAACACCCAGTAGTGCAATTGCTGGGTTGTAGGGTAGCTTTATTTTCAACTGTTTGAGGAACCTCCATACTGTTTTCCAGAGTGGCTGTACCAGCTTGCGTTCCCACCAACAGTGTAGGAGGGTTCCCCTCTCTCCACATCCCCGCCAACATCTGTTGTTTCCTGACTTTTTAATTTTAGCCACTCTGACTGGTGTGAGGTGGTATCTCATTGAAGTTTTGATTTGGATTTCCCTGAGAGAAACATTCCATTGAATACATGTACCACAGTTCATTAGACTAATGACCCATTGGCAAACTTTTAGGTTGTTTCCAGTTTTGAGCAATTCTGAATGGAGCTTCTTTAAACATTAACATGCAGGTTTTTGTGTGAGCATAGGTTTTTCATTTCTCCAGGGCAAGTACCTAGGAGCAGGATTTCTGGGTTAGGTGGTATTTTTACATTTTTATATTTAACTTTGTATAACTTTATATGTTTAACTTTATAAGAAACTACCAAACCATCTTCCAGAGTAGATACTGTTTTGCAATCCCCACATCAATGTATGACAATTTTAATTGTTGTACAGGCTTGCTCGTAGTAGCACATCTTTGGTATTATAGTTTTAAGAAACAAAAAGTCAATGTTCCACATGTCCATCCATGGATTATCTCAGTTCATGTTAGCAAGGACTCCTCTCTCTTGATTTTAATTCATCTAGTCCCATTTGCCTTCACAGCTCTACAATGTCTTTTAAAATATGATTTTTATATAATGCGTCCTTTTTTTTTTTCCAGTTAAAGCAGCAGAAGCAATAGTCTACCAGTACTTACTTCTTCCTTTCTGGAAGATAAAATTGGTGACGATATTATTTCATACTTCACCATTTCAGTTTGATTATACAAGCTATTCTTTCAAATCTGAAATGCTTGTGCAAATAGTGTGCAATAACTTAGAAATAATATGTGACTTTAATACATTGACATACAGACACAGAATGGGGAGGCAATTGGGCAAATTGTGGTTAACAATAGTAAAGTTGTGTTCTCTTTATATTTATGATTATGGATGGGTAAGTTTCATTGTATTCCATCATGATAAGAAATACCTGCCTTCTCTCTCTTTTGGAGTAGGGAGGACTGCTACAAGATTTATCCGTTTACAAATAAATATCTAGAAACAATGTAGCAATCGATGAGAGAGGTGTATCATAGATACCAAGCAGTATCATTGGTACTGGTAAGAGGTTTATAAAGTTGAATGAACTTTTACAGCAGTTTTTGAATCAGGTAGATAAACTTTCCCCCTTCTTACATTTTTTGTTTTATTCTGAGTAAAATAGGAAACTGTCAAAGGCTTTTAAGCAAAAGAAATTTGCATGACATTTTTATGTGTTTAAAATACCATCACTTGCTGTTTTACAGGATGTCTATAATGTTTTGATCAAATATCTCACTGAGTTGGAAGAATTTTGAGCATGTGCTCCCCAAATATTCGTATTTGTTTATAAACTGTGTTGCTACCCTTTAGGAGTTAAACGTTGGTAAAGGTAGATTGCTAGCTTTTGGATATAAAAATTAAGGATGTACAACAGGTGATTTTGCTTCTTCTTGCACTGTGTCATTGTCTGGTGGTATTGGATATATAAACCCCAACTCGAGTATGAATTTTGTAGAGAAGACATAGAGAAGGAGCATCAGAGAAGCAGGGACAATAATGTGGAAGCTGCTGGGGTAGACATAATGAGATGTGGAAAGAATTGATATATATTTTTCATGTTTAGAGTCTTCAGATTTCTTGTAGGAATCATCCATCTATATCCACTGCCTGGCTCCTGACATTAGCTGCCCTCTCCTCTTTCCATGGGATGGCACAACCTTGTAGCACCATATCCATGAAATCTGTTCAACAATCTTAAGGTCATACTGCGCTGGAAACCACTTAATTAGATTAGTCCACTTCTCTACCTGATTAGGCTATTTATTCAACAGTTTTGTTAAAAAGGATGGGTTTGATGACAGAGGCCAATAGGGAGCAAAGCTCCATGGGTTAAAAGGTAATTATCATAAAACAAACAAACAAAACCAACAATCAACCAGTCCTGGAACCAATTTCATCTAGATCTTTCTGATTAAACCCTTCCTCAAATGGAAAATTAAATTGGGGCTTTAAGAAAAATGACTAGGACATATGATACATGTCTTTTTCTGATTGACTTATTTCGCTCAGCATAATACCCTCCAGTTCCATCCACATCATTGCAAATGGCAAGATCTCATTCCTTTTGATGGCTGCATAATATTCCATTATATATATATATATATATACCACACCTTCTTTATCCATTCATCTCTCAATGGACATCTTGGCTCTTTCCACAGTTTGGCTATTGTGGACATTGCTGCTATAAACATCGGGGTGCATGTACCCCTTCGGATCCCTACATTTGTATCTTTGTGGTAAATACCCAGTACTGCAATTGCTGGATCGTATGGTAGCTCTATTTTCAACTGTTTGAGGAACCTCTATACTCTTTTCCAGAGTGGCTGCACCAGCTTGCATTCCCACCAACAATACAGGACGGTTCCCCTTTCTCCACATCCCTGCCAACATCTGTCGTTTCCTGACTTGTTAATTTTAGCCATTCTGATTGGTGTGAGGTGATATCTCATTGAGGTTTTCATTTGGATTTCCCTGATGCCGAGCGATGTTGAGCACTTTTTCATGTGTCTGTTGGCTGTTTGTATGTCTTCTTTGGAAAAATGTCTGTTCATGTCTTCTGCCCGTTTCTTGATTGGATCATTTGTTCTTATGACCTCACTGATATGAGGAATTCTTAATCTCAGGAAACAAACTGAGGATTGCTGGAGTGGTGGGGGGTGGGAGAGATGGGGTGACTGGGTGATAGACATTGGGGAGGGTATGTGCTATGGTGAGCACTGTGAATTGTGTAAGACTGTTGAATCACAGACTTATACCTCTGAAACAAATAATATATGTTAAAAAAAAAAGAGAAGAAGATAGCAGGAGGGGAAGAATGAAGGGGGTGGAAATCGGAGGGGGAGACGAATCATGAGAGACTATGGACTCTGAAAAACAAACTGAGGGTTCTAGAGGGGAGGGGGCTGGGGGGATGGGTTAACCTGGTGATGGGTATTAAGGAGGGCACATATTGAATGGAGCACTGGGTGTTATATGCAAACAATGAATCATGGAACACTACATCAAAAACTAATGATGTAATATATGGTGATTAACATAACATAAAAAATAATTTATTGAGTAAAAAAAAAGAAAAATGATCAGGTGTCTGTGAATTCCTCTTGGATGAATCTCAAAGGGGATAACAGGGGTAAGTTCTGGAAGAAAGGAGATGTAACCTTTATGGGGAGAAAAATCAGTCATATTTTCACCAAGTTTTTGCAGGAAATTCTTCATGCAGGATTTAAGGCAGTAATAATCCTAAGTCCAAATGGAAGTATATTAAGGCAAAATCAATATTGGCTCATAACCTACAAATATCCTGATGTCTTCTCTCCTACCCCCTTTCAATTTGCTTTTCCCACTCCTATAACAGGATAGGGATCTATTTGGATTCTGACTTTTAAATCTGTTTTTCCTCTCCTGGAGGAACTCCGGCATACTTATCTAGGTTGGCAAGGAGTTTTAACAGGGCGTGAAGAAAAGGCATTAAGCAAATGATCCAGCAAAGCTCTGAAAACTTTCTGAGGGGAGGGGAATGGCTGGCTTGGATTTCACAAAGAGCAGTTTGTAATCTGGGTGAGGTAGAATCTTCACAATGGTCTCCCTATCTAGAGGTCCCAGACTGCCAGATGTTGTTACGTTTATTGAAGGGTACAGAGCTGGGTTCCAAGGACAAACCGCTAGTCAGGGCCACAACAGGGTGTTTCTGGAAGGACATTCCAGGCTCCTTTAATGTCAGACATCACTCTTAAATATCAACACACTCAACTTTAATGATTGAGAAAGCTTCTCTCCTTCTATTCCTACTTATCATGGAGTGGTTTAAGACTGACTCAAGAGAACTTTGTTATAATTCTGCCTTGGGAAGTTTGTGGTTTTCTTGTGGTTTCTTGAATCTCATTGAAAACATCCATGAAGAACTATTCCTCTGTTGTCTTCAAGGTGACCCATGATGGACACAGGGGTCAAATTTCAATGATGTTACCATGGAAATACCATGGAAAAAGCAATGGGAAATGTGCAAATGGACACATACACACTCATGCATATCCTGGAATTAGTACTTTTTTTTTTCAAGATTTTATTTATTTATTTGAGAGAGAGAGAGGGAAACAGCATGAGAGGAGATAGGGTCCGAGGGAGAAGCAGGCTCCCCGCTGAGCAGGGAGCCCGATGCGGGACTCGATCCCAGGACTCCAGGATCATGACCTGAGCCGAGGGCAGTTGCTTAACCAACTGAGCCACCCAGGCGCCCCCCCCTTTTTTTTAGTACTTTTGTTTGGATAAGCATTAACAGTCCTGGCATTCATTTATTTCGTCATGGATACCTACTGCATAATTCTTATGTACATACAAGCAGTGTTACAAAGTCTGTGAGTACTTAGAAATTTGAAGACATTTAAGCCCTACTTTTAAAAAAGATTGGCTTTTTAAGAAAAACTTACTAATGTAAAACACATTTAAAAATTCATTCACCATAGACTTTCATCTGAACTATTTACATAGCAGCTGAGGGGTTGGGTTGATACTATGATCATACAAATCAGCATTTTAGGTCCCGGAGGAGACTTTGCCACCTAACAACTTCATTTTAAAGCTTAGCTGAGGTGGTTTGAGCAAGCATCCTCTGCAAGCTAGTGGTAATACCCAGTTGTGGAGTTGAAGTTGCCCAGACCATTTGCTCTGGGTCAGATCAAGGCCCCCACCCACAGAGAGCAGGGAGCCTCCTCCCACGAGGTAGTGCAAGCTTTGAGATGCTAGGGGCCGCAGGGTTCCCGGAGCCCGGAGGCGGACGCATTTGCGGGTTGGTGGTGTCCCGGCGGCTGCGGTGGCTGCGTATCTGCAGTGCCTGCTGTCAGCCCGCAGCCGAGCCGCGCGGAGAGAGGGGCGCGGAGCCAGAGGCCCCACGACTCCCAGCCCCGCGCCTCTCAGCCCAGCGCTTGGGCTCGGCAGGCGCCTGGCTCCGCGCGCCCCGCGACCTGCCCCGCGCCGCCTCCGCGGTCCAACTTGGACGGAGTTGGGTCCTGTGCGCCTGTCCCCCAACAGCCGGCCAGCTGAAAGCCCGGCGCCGCCGCCGCCGCTCCGGCCCCCTCTCCGCTGCTCTCCGCTCCCGCGATGGGAAAAGGGAGCGCGGGGCGCGACTCCCCCCGGGGCTGAGCGCTCTCCTCGCCGGCGAGGGGCTCTGGGTCCTCGGCGCCCTGGGCGCCTGCGGTGGCGGCTCCTGCGGTGTCCCGTGGTCCCAGGGCCCCTCCCCGGGGGCGCCCGCACCTAAAGCCGAGAGGCCCGGCTGCTGCCACTCCTTTGCCTCTCTCTGCGTGCTCCTTCTACTGAGGAGGGTATGGCGGGGACGCGAACTGCGGATCTCGGAGAGTGCAGGGCTCAAGATCGGAACTCAGGCAAAGCCGCCCGCCTGGAGCTGGAGGAATTAAGGCCAATCAGCAGCGCATTTACTCTTGACAGGCGACTCCACACGCGTCTAAACTTTGTATTGTTCTGGTCACAACAGGAGCCCGAGGAGAGAAGAGGTGATGGGGTTGGAGGCAAACTTGAAGCGGGGGGTGGGGGGGTGGGTGGGAATTAGAGCGGGCTGGGTGTTCGTACAGAGCATGAGTAGATTGGGCTTCTGGATTCAGGAAGTGCTGCCAACTGGAGCCTCTGCCTACCTTCTGCAAGACCTACCTCCATCTCACCCAATCCCCATCTACTTTTCTAGACCCTAACCCTGAAAACACTTCAGAGTGAGCTGACAAGGTTTGTCCCCCTGCTCACAGGGCTGGGTGTCGCTGAAAACCAGGCAAAGAATTGAGAACAACAGAGTTCAGGACAGCGGAGATGAAAGAGTTAAATGTCAGCAGGCTGACTTGCCTTCCGGGGAATTTGCCTTAAATCGCTAGACTTACTGATGGGCTCAAGTTAGACCGGAAAGGTTTGTGTTCATAGGGTAGTTTAGATGGGAAGTCTCTTCTTCATCTCTTCTTCCTCTGGAGGGGAGGAGAGGTCAATAGACTATCCGTCCTTAGAAAATTCCCAGTTTCTGGGGACTCACCACCTGCATTACAGAGAGAGAATTCTGCAGCTCTTCTACTAGCATGGGGGAGTGTGGTCAGACCCGGAGCTTTCCAGCCTGTAGATGAGCCACTGTTCTTTGGTGTTACAAGCCCAAGGAAGATAGGATGTCCTAATGACAAAAGGCCCCTGTTTTCCCCTCTGTCTGGCCTCCTCTAGTGAATAGCGTGAATAAAGATGGTCCTCCTTCTGCTTTATGGAGGGAAGAGAGGGATCCCTGGATTACAGGAGGCCCAAACTGGGGAGAGTGGGTATGCCTGGGCTTGAGCTAGACACAGAGCAGGTGGAAGCCAGCCCTTTTCGCCTCTGCAGGTGAGGTTTTGGGTTTCTAAGGAAATTATGCATCTTTAAAATCTGAAATAACAATTTAAGCTGATTATGGAAACTTAGCTTCCAGAAAGTTAAATTGGATGCAACAGCTAAAGACCATTTTAAAATGTTCCCCAGGCATTGAGAACATTAACAAGTCAAAGTACCTTTCATGGTGTTTTCAGTGGTTATGCAGTTGCAAGAAACATCCCCAGAGAGATGTCACTTTTAGTTGTTGGCTCATTGTCAGTTGATACTGAAATTTGTGAACATTTAAAAATAACAGTTTACTTTTTCTGAATCACTTTGGTGTTCAGGGATAGATTGCACTAAGACAAATCATGATAATAGCTGTTCCTAAACCATCAGTTCATTTTGCCTGTTTTGAACTTCCAGTAAATATGTACTATTTTCGATCTGGCCTCTTTTGCTCAGCATTATGTTTGTGAGATTCATCTGCAGGTATCCTTTTAGCAAGCAAATACTTGTTTACTAGAGAGTAACAAGGTCTTATGAATATCTTAGTTTGGTTTTAACTTTTTTGGTGTCATCTAACTAATAAAATATCAAATATATTTTCTCAAACTCCCACTGTGTACTCAGGCTCTATGCTGGGCACTGGAGAGACATAGATGATAATGTTAGGAGAGCTATTCTCCAGGTATTTCTCAGTCTAATATGAGAGTCCTATTAACCAAAGACCATTACATTGTGATAAATATTGCAGAATGTATGTGCGAGAGTGATAGAACACAGAGCAGGTTGAGGCTCACATGCTCCAGGCATTGTCACAGAAGAGGTAAGGTTTTGAAGGATGAGTAAACGGCTCACCAAGTAGAAAGTTGGGATGGAAACTTGGAGGTTGTTATAGGAAAACCCATATTTAGGTTGGTTCTGCCAACCAGCCTTGAGATGTGGTCTCTCTCTCAATTCAAATTCTTTCTCTGTCATAGTGAGAGATGTGCCGCACTCCCTGCCCTCGTGGGGCTCTGGGTGAGATCTGAAGAGAGGTTATGACACGCTTCTCATGCTGGCAGTTCTGTACAGAGGTGGTCATCATCATTAACTATGAGTGGATTCATCAATACGTATTTAACACAATCCATGTGCCAGGAACTGCTCTGCTGAGGGCACCAAAAGTGGAAGATACGGCTCTCCTACTATGGGTATGTTTCTATCTTACACTTTTTTCAAGATGCCTAGTCTGAGAGCCTGGTAGTTTGTGTGAGGGATAGATGCAAGAGTGAGGGAACCACCGAGGGAGGGAGTTGAATGTAAGACTCATATATCTCTGAAAATGTTAATTTGCAGATGCGTGATGGACAGGGATGAAACAAATACAGATGAAAACTCAAACAGCAAAGGCAGGGTGGTTTGGAGGAAAGAGTATGGGCTTTGTAGCCAAATAGTGAGGGGGCTTACTCCAGACTTCAGTTCAAGTTCAACAGCCATTGAATACATTCATATTTGGGGGCAGGTGATTGAATCCCTCCGAGCTTCAGAATTTACATCCTGAAATGCAGATTTGAACCATGTTTGAAATTGAACCATGTTTGAAAATCACTTGACATGGTCTTTTACTAGCTTGCTTAACAAGTAGATACTGAGCATGTCCTCTGTGCTATGTGCTGTGGTATTGTGAATAACCAAGGACAAGGCTACTGTTTTCATGGAGTATTTTTGGTAGGGACAGAAAATATAAGTTAAAGGTCAACTTGGGGCTCCTTAATTATATAGGTTAATATGTGGACAGTAAAGAAAGATGTTAAGCAGATGAAATGGGGTGATGCTGGTTGATGAGAAATAAAAAGCACGCCAAGGAATTTCTTGCAGTCAGTGTTCCATGTGTCATAGTATATGTAGACTGCTGTGTATAGTAGTAGGAGTATCAAATCCCTGATGACATTTTTGAGGATGACGTTTAAATTCTCACTCTATTTTAATGCTTAGATACAGGATATTGTAGCCCTTGAAAATACACACAACTGAGAATGTTCTCTGTAGCTCATGATTGGAAATGTGGACTTGCCCTGGCTTACCGCAGAGTATTACCTTTGGCACTCTTATCAGGAAAGGAACTAGTCATCTCATGGGAAGGCATCTTCTATCATGTGGTGCCTTTCAAAAAATAATTGACTTTGTAAGGGAGATATCCTGTGCCAGGAAGTAATGCAAACTGAGTTGTTTCCCTGATGAGTTTGTCCAACAAAGGTCCCAGTGAAGAAAAGTTGTCCGTTTTCTGAGGGTAGAATTGTGTCTCATAAACTTGATTGGGTTTTTAAAGAAATTGAGGTATAACTGACATATGAGTTTCAGGGGTACAACATAATGATTCAATATTTGTATGCATTGTGAAATGATCTTCACAACAAATCTAGTTAACATCTGCCACCATACATAGTTATGTTTTTTTTCTTGTGATGAGAAATTTTAAGATCCATTCTCTTAGCAACTTCCATATATGCAATACAATATTATTATTATTATTATTTTTTAAAGATTTTATTTATTTATTTGAGAGAGAGAGAATGAGAGACAGAGAGCACGAGAGGGAAGAGGGTCAGAGGGAGAAGCAGACCCCCTGCTGAGCAGGGAGCCCGATGTGGGACTCGATCCCGGGACTCCAGGATCATGACCTGAGCTGAAGGCAGTCGCTTAACCAACTGAGCCACCCAGGCGCCTGCAATACAATATTATTAACTATAGTCACCGTGCAGTACATTACATCCTTATGACATTTATTTTATAACTGGAAATTTGTACCTTTTGACCCCCTTTGCCCATTTTGGCCACTCTGCATCTGGCAACCACCAATATGTCCTGTGTAACTATGAATATTTTTTCTTTCTTTCTTCTTTTTTGAGTCCACATATAAATGAAATCATATGATACTTGCCTTTCACTGTCTGACTTGTTTTGCTTAGCATAATGCCCTCAAGGTCTATCTATGTTGTAGCAAATGGCAAGATTCCATTCTTTATTATGGCTGAATAATATTCATATATATATATACCGTACTTTTCTCTATCCATTCAGCTATTAGTGAACAGTTGGTTTGTTTCCATGTCTTGGCTCTTATAAATAATGCTGCAATGAACATGGGGGTATATATATCTTTTTGAGTCAGCATTTTTGTTTTCTATGGATAAATACCCATAAGTACTAAGTAATATTATTTTTGCTGCATTATAGTGCAAACTGGCTTTATTTTGAGTTTTGCCTCTGCATGGTTAAATTCTTCGTTCTTATTAATTGGAGTGGGGGATGGGAGGAAACTGTCCACGAATTTCCTGGGAAATATTTACAGATGTAATGGAATTATCCCTTATTTGACCTTAAGACTAGAGACATTTGTTTAGGTCCATAGATGGTTTTATTGTCTTTTTGCCTTGAATGAGTTTGGAACTTTGACCACCATCTTGCAATGGTGAAGGCTCAAACCTAAGAATGAAGAGCCAATACTCTGAGGATGACAGAACAGAGGACACAAAGAACATAGGTTTTTGAAGATGACACTGGGTTGCTCCACTGAATCTCCTGCCTTCAAACTCCCTGTTGATGTAAACACAAATGTCTTTATTATTTAAGCCCCTGTTCATGAGCTTTTTAAATATTAACTCCCTAATAAATACATTCTAATTGACACATGTTTTGTTCCTGATATATGTCTTCATCTTATTTTCTGTCTCTAGTGTTGGCTCTTGAGATTATAAGTAGCTCAAGAGAAGTAAAGACCTATCTTTGAGTGTTTGGGACAGTATCTGAGCATGTTGATAACTTTTATAGATTGCAAAACTAATGTGTTGGCCTATTTTGAATTACTTTTTCTTTCTCCGGGTGTAGTCATGCAGGACAGGGGCTTCTGTGGAAATATCTCCATGTTCCTCAGTGGTATCTGAGGTGAGCTTATGTTTATTCAACAAAATAGGCACATACTGTTGTGCACAGTAATAAATTAGGACTGTTATTCATTGTATAAAAGTAATTACTCTTGGGGTCAACTGCGAGCTACCGTGAGCTTCCTGGGAGCATTTCAAATAGGATTATAGTAGCAAACATGAAGTAACTCAGAGCCTTGGAGCCCTTGAATTGATAGAAGTCTGCCCTTTTTGCTCTTTGCTGCTGATGTCTGTTCCCAAACAGCTAGGCAAGAGGGCTCCCAGGAGCTGGATTTCAGTTTTCCTGAAGTGGGGATAAAGGAATGACTATGAGAAATCAAAGAGCCCATACAGTGATGGGTAATTAAGGATTCTGAGAGTGAAGAACTGAAATGTGCTGTGTGGTAAGGGCATGATACTTGGAATGCTTTGAATTTATGACTGCTGGTGCCAAGTGGCTAGCGTTCGCCTTTCTACCCTCTAATAAATTTAACCTGTGCTCAGATTCCCAAAGCCCAACCTGTCACAATATAGCCCTTTCCTGTTTTTTGCTTTTTCCCAGGGTATTGTCATCTGGGAGTTTAAGAAACTTGGAAAATGGAAAATGCAGATAGGCTACAGGTGAATTTTATCTACTATTCTGCTAATCTGCACTGCGTATCTATTCACCTACACACATATCTTCCCAACCCACTCAACACTCCTAGACTGCTTACCTTGCCTAACCTGTTGTCTCACCATACTTACCCATTTATCTGTCTATCTTTTCAAAACATGAAGATCACCTATCAATGAAATTATCTATTTTATAGCTTTTCTTAATGTTACCTTAAATTTGAGTTGAGAGACTTTAGCTCAAGGTAATGGATTATTTGTTTTGTTGTTGTTATGGGTTCTATTTAGGAAGCAGTCCTTACTGTGATACTGATGAGAAGGACATGCAGATGTGATTTTTGTCAGATCCTTTAGTAGATGATGATGATGATGATATTGGAATTGATTATGAAGAGATTGAAGAAATTATCTCTGAGGTTGTGGAAGATTTTAAAATGAGCTCCATATAGGGGCGCCTGGGTGGCTCAGTCGGTTAGGCGTCATCTGCCTTCAGCTCAGGTCATGATCCCAGGGTCCTGGGATTGAGCCCCGCATTGGGCTCTTCACTCAGCCGGGAGTCTGCTTCTCCCTCCCCCTCTGTGATCTCTCTCACTTTCACTCTCTCTCAAGTAAATATATAAAATCTTAAAGAAAATGAGCTCCATATAGAATGATTCATTTATTTATTTCTTTTGAATTTATGCATTTTCCCTCCATGCCTAATATATTCCTTGTCTCTCTTACTCATCAAGTGTTTACTCTGTGTTAATATGTACTGCGCCCAATGCTAGGTGATATAATGGAAGGCATGTTTGGGTTTCAAAGAACTAAAGGTCCAATCCCTGATGAGAGAAGCTCAATTTTTGCCTCAACAAAAGAAAGACATCTCTAGAATATTGCACTGGGTTGAAAAATGTAACCCCTAAAATTCATATTTGCCTGGAACCTGTGAATGGCACATTATTTAGAAATAGAGTCTTTGCAGAAATAACCAAGTTAAGATGAAGTCATACCAGATTAGAGGGTAATTTAGACAAACATAGAGGGAGGAAGGCCATGTGACAACAGAAGCAGGGATTGGAGTGGTCTAGGAAGAGTCAAGGAAGAATTCTTCCCTGGATCCTTCAGAGGGAGCATGGCCCTGCTGGCAACTCAGTCTCCCACTTCTGGCCTCCAACCTGTGAGAGAATAAGTTTCTGCTGTTTTAAGCCACCCAGTTTGTGGTAATTAGTTATGGCTGCTCTAAGAAAGCAATACAAATAGTTTGCATTTTAATAGGACATTTAATTTAGGAATATAAGCCATTAGGAAAAAAGAAAAAAAATCACCCAAGCTTCTATGTGTGACTCTAGTCTCTTTCAGTCCTTCCCTAGTGTAAATCATTTTTACTGGTTGTGATCATAATATAATATTTTTTGTTTGTTTCTGGTGGGCCATTTTCATTACTTTCTGATCATTCAGCATTAAATCTTTTTTGGCAAAAATCTTTGGGGGACCCTCTAAATCACTGTCACATCTGCAAAAGCCAGGGCCTCACTTTCCCAGCATCTTCTGAAGCTCACGAATGGTCACCCACACCCCACCTCAGACCTGAACTGAAAGCGGCTGATGGGAAGATGCAGAGACGGAGCACCGGATGGCTGTGCCAGGTGGGGAGGCAGCACAGCCCATGACTCTATGTCCTGGTGCTGAGGCTGCCAGCCCTGCAGGCATGGGTGTTTGGGCCTGGGCAGCAACATCCACTGTATCTTCCTGGGATTAGCGTATCACATTCCTGGCCAGGTGGCTCCCTCCCTGGTTTTTTGGGTCCCAGGGAATTACCTAAGTGTATACTTTTTGGGGTGAAACTAACGAAAGTGGATCTCTAGTGCTTATAAGGAAGATTCTGGCTGATTACAGCATTGTGCTTTTTAAATCTAACATTGTACTGTAAGCGAATTCTGTAATGTTACATATCTCTGGCCTGTTAGAAAAGTAGGTCATTTCAAAACAAACCTGCAGTGGATATATTTGTGTGTATAACTTCTTTTTCCCTTGTGTTATTTTTTGATGAATATTCCGAGAACCGTGTCCACTGGGTCAAAGAGTGTGAACTCTGTATATCACTGTGCTTTCCTAAAAAGTGGTAACAATTTGTATTGCTACCAGCAGTATATGTGTAAGTAAGTGCTAATTTTATTGCATCTTTGTTTATATGGGAGGTATTATCAATGACAAATATTTCTACTATCCTCCTGGGTGAAAAACAGCACGTTAATGTTTTAAAGTTCATTTCTGTGATTACTAGTGAGAATAACATTGTTCCCTTATTTTGTTTACTAGTTGGGATTTCCACTGATTTTTTTCTGTTCACCACGCAGGAATGTAAAGTAGACATATATAAACATGGGATGAGCTTCTCAGGAGGGTTACAAGTCCAAAATCGCTGCACCTATTTGAGCAGACTGGGCAGCTAGATGAAGTCCTGATGTCAGGGCGGGGGATTCAAGAGGTATAGTAAAGTCTTTCAATCCTGAGGTTTTTTTTTTTTTTTTTATTGTTCTTGGGAGAAAGGAAATGCAGAAGAAAGCATGCTGTGCCTGTAAGTGCTAAGCTTAAAGTGGCAGAATCAGCGAGGAAAAATTCTTTCTCTTACAGGTTTTGCTTTGATGTTCTTTTTTTTTTTTCTTATATATTTTCTTTTCATGTCCTAGCAAACTAAATCCTGGTAACATTTCTCTGAGGGTCACTTTCTAAGAAGCACCTTTTAAGAACCAACAAATTTTAGCCTGACATTTTTCTTCTCAAGGGTCTTGTGGTCCTGCCTGTGGATCCTCATGGCTGATTTCTTGCCAGTGGGTGGCAGCCTGTTGCTTTCAAGAGAGGCAGTTGCAAATGTGTGTGGAGGGCAGGGTGGGGGCAGAGAGAGTATGGTGTGTAAGAGATAACTGGGATTCTGGGGCAGATAAAAAAGGCTATTGAATCACCTTGATAGCAGCATCAATTTGGCAGTTTGCTTGAACAAAGTTAAATGATGACTGATTTATAAAAACACATGCTACGTAAACCTTAGGATTATTCCTGGGACATTTTGGGGGGCACCCTACCGAAGAAACTGTTTGTTATATATGTATTTTTTTCTGCTTCCAAACTCTCAGGAAGAGATTTGATTTCATCAGAAAGTACGGGCACCTGATACTCCCCTGCTACATCACCAGGAGTTCATCATCCTGAGTCAGAGGGTAAGTAATAACGAGGTAATCTCAAACTCCTCTTGCTAACAATAAGGTTTGCATAAAGCTTGTGACCATTTCACCCATGTTCTAAATAGTGGGCCTGTGTGGAAAGGGAGGGTTTCTTCTCGATTCCCAAAGGAAAGGAAGTTTTGATCATTCTATTAAAAGGTTTGGGTGATTCGAGGAAACGGAGTCCCCAGGGCTATAAAGGTCCATACACTGGTTAGTGAAGTTGACAAGTTTGTCTTTGCTCTGCTCAAAGCCATTCTAGAGGGAGGTAAAGAGCCTTGGAACTTGGAAAGGGTGACAAATGATGAGGATATAAGCTGAGGTTCTTGATCCCAATTTATCACTGGTCATTTAAGGGACTGGATGTATTCCTGCTTGTCTCTCTGGGCACCAGGTTTCCAACTACAAAATAAGAGGGTTAGGCCGGACAGTCTCCAGGGCCAATCCCTGCTCCAAAATTCTGGGAGGCTTTTGGGGCACCTGAGTGGCTCAGTCAGTTAAGCGTCCGGCTCTTGATCTCAGCTCAGGTCTTGATCTCAGGGTCATGAGTTCAAGCCCAATTTGGAGCCTACTTAAAATAAAATAAAATTCTGGGAGGATTCCATCTTTCCTGTCTTTAGCTTCTCCAGGCAATCCAACCCCCATTATCTTTAAAGATTAATCTTTCCTTAAATAGGCTCAGGGTACATAATGTGTTGTATATCTTCTTTACCTATCTCTTACTGGGAACATCAGCATATCCCTTACCTCTATCTTTTCCATGAGTATTTTGCTGCACAGGAGGGTTCCCCTGGTGAGAAAGTCAGTGACCTCAGAAAGTATCTTCATTGACTTTTTGTGCATCTTTTAACTGGCTGAGAGAGCCCTCTGGATTACCTGTTCAGGTTGCTAAAAAACAATTCATTCCTTCAACAAGTATTTAGTGAGTACCTACTGAGCTCTAGGTACTCGCCACGTGCAGTAATGCTTCCCAAGGACCATCTGAGAATTTACCTTTCTCTTGACTAAATATGAGTCTGTCTACATGGGTGGAAGACCTTCAGATTTTCAGGACTTCTCTAGAGGCAGGAGTTGCAAGTAGGCAATAGACTGTCCCTCCACAGACCTTCCCCACAGGTGCCCCTCTTTGTTAAGCAGGATTTTAAATCAGAAGGCACCGTGCTCTGAAGGTGAGTGCAGCTGAATCCTGAGCGAAGGGAGCCTCTTTGTATCTCCTTAGAAAGCTGTTTACAGAGATATGGAGAGGTACATGGGGGAGCATTCAGACACTGTGCAGCAAAGAGACACATGCTCAGATGTGCACTTTAGTAACTTTTAGGACTTTTTTTGTGTTATATTTTGAAGCATCATTGAAGATTTTCTTCCTAGCCACAGAAGTGCTTTTGCCTGGGCCTGTTTCCAGGTGGGCATGAGGCACGGAGCGTGAAAGTTGTGTAGCCTCAGAGGAGGGAACACATTACCTTTCAACAGAAATAGATCCTACTAAGAAGTTTTCCTTCAGGTGACCCTGCAGTCTTGAGGAAGGAATAACAATAACAAAACACAGTAACAGTGGAATGGCCACTTTGTTTGGGGGATATTTTTGTTCTGGAGAATGGAACAGAAGATCCTATAATAATGATGCTTTACGGTCACCAATTTCTCACACACCCATGAACTCAAACCTATCATTTGTAGTGAGCTTTACATGCAGAATGTCATTTGGTCTCCAAAGGAACACAGTCAGATATATTCTATATATCCTCATTTTGTAGGTGTGGAAACTCAGGTGCAGGGAGGTCAGTTAAGTAACTTTCTCTGGGTCACTCAACTAGTAGGTTAAAATTCTTGTCTTACTTGAGTCTGTGCTCCTTACCGCCCCAATACTGCTTCTCTAAGAGGGAGTTGTAATTTGAATGTTCTTATTTTAAAGGTGAGAAGACAGAGAGTCAGAGAGGTCAAGCACCTCAGCTAGAGCTCTTCAGGGATACACTGAAGCTTTGAATCTGAGTGTCTGGTTCCTGATTGAAGCCTACCTTCGCTACAGAGATGGACCTTGGGTTCATTCTTCAGGCTGTAAGTGAACTTGATACTGTGAGGTTGGTGATTCTCAGAGTAAGGACCCAGAATTACAAATAAACAATGGTCATACCACAACTTTCCTCAGAGGCAGGATTTTATTCTCCTAAAAGATGAAGAAGGGGTTGGAGGCATTTTCTACTTCTCTCTACTCCTGTTTGTGTCTCTAGGGACTGGGCATCTGCTCTTTATACTACGTAGGTACCACTGGTACCTAAAAACTCTTGAATTTATCCTGGCAGATTGTCCAGAATGTGTCCCTCCTGGCATCGCAGTCCTGGGAAGAAATGACCTGGCTTTGGGAAGATCTATTTTCTAAGCATGCCTTACTGGAATGACAGTCACTGGGTGGGCAGCCATCTTGGTCATAGTGCCTTGTTGTGGGATCTGCTCCAGTCCTCTTCCTAGCACCTCAGTGTGGACAGGACTTTGGCGCAGGGTGTACAAATGATGTCTCCCGTCAATCAACAGTCAGTCAGAGGTTTACAGAGCAATTATCATAAGCTTCTTCCTGTGACAGCTTCTGTGGTGGTTACAAAGTAGGTGTTCCTATACTCAGAGATTTATGATTTAATTGAAGAGATGATTAAACTGATCAACTAATAAGAAACAATCAAACCACAGGTTAGAGACTGGTAGTGGGATGACTGAATCTGACCAGGAGATAACCATCCACTCCTGAAATACACATACATAAAGCTTTAAAAATATCTTGAAATGAGTTGGCAATATTTAAATGTCAGGATATCTCACATAAAAAATTTTACATTCCTAGGTTCTATTGTAAAAAAGAGAGAAAGAGACTTGGCCATGTTGAGCTTATGTACCACACAGAAATAATTGACAGGGCTGAGTAGCACCTCCCCTTGAAATAAGACTTGTGCTATTCCATTCTCCATTCTGTTTATGGGCTTCAGTTCTGGCCCTCTTGATTCATTAAGATTATCTGCCTGAATGTTGCAGAGCCTTCTAATTCTCAGCCATGCATAGGCATCAATTAATAGCAAAGCTCAGTGATAAATGTCTTAGGGAGTTGAGGAGAGAAAGTCATTGAGGGCTGGAGTAGTCAAGGAAAGCTTCATGAAGGAAGGGGTAACTAAGCTGAACTATAAAAAAGTCAGGATTGAGGTAAAAAGGGATGCAATGCAATGTTGGAATGTGCTTGTATGTAGGGTGCATAAAAAGCAGAACAAAAGGTAATAGAAAGTTTAAATTCTGAATGATTAAGGGCTTAAATGTGAAAAGCAAAATTTTTAAACATTTAGAAGGAAATCCAGGAATTATTCATTTTATTAAAACTGGGAAGAATTTATTTTAATGATCTAAAAAGCCCAAACCATAAAGGAAAATATTAAGAAATTTGACTTCACTAAATTAAAAAAAACTATCTAAAAATTCAGAAAACAAAGTCAAAAGGTGAAGACAAGGAGAATATTTGTAATGAATAAAATAGAGGATAAATATTAGAGTCTATTAAATAAAAACTCACAAATCAACAAGAAAAAGACAACTTCATGGAAATGTGTATGATATATATAAACTTTTCACTGTCAGAAAGGAAATACAATGGCCAACAAATAATGAAAAGATGCTGAGCCTCAAGAATTTTATTTGGGAAATGCAAAGTAAAACAATCATGATGTATTATTTCATAAATATCGTATTGGCACAAATTTTAAAATGTGACAATTCTAAGGGGTTGGTAAGGATGTTGAAAATTGGTACTTTTCACATACTACTTATGGGAAAGGGATTGGTACAAAACCTGGGGAGAATATATCTTGTATTAAGTTCTATTAATGTCTAACAACAGCATGAAGGACCAGGGAGGGAATGAAAGGATCTTGTTCTAAGGTTCTTATATCATACATGAAGGGCTGTAGTATTTGAAGACAACAGTCATATGTTAAAGATGCATATTTTAACCCAGAGCCACCACTGACAAAATGAAACAAGGATGTATAATTAAGGAGCCAAAGTGGAGCAAGAATGGAATATAGTAACATTCTATTAATCCAAAAGAAGGCACGAAAAAAGAGACAAAGAAAAGATTTAATGTGTAGAAAATAAAGAGCAAAGATAGTAGGTTTACACATGACAATGTTGATAACTAGATGATCTAAATACACAATTAAAAGTGGAGATTGTAAAATTGGCTTTCAAACAAAGATCTAGTTATATTGAATTTACAAGAAACACTTAAATAAAAAGACAGAGATAGGTTTAATGAAAAGGACTGAAAATATATTAAAAAACATCTAATACAATGAGTAATCTTGAGAGAGCTAGAGTAACTGTAATATCAGAAAAAAATCATCTTCACACCAAGGAAGATTTCCAGGAACAAAGAGGAAAATTTCATAAAGACAAAGGGTTAATTTATGAACAAAACATAACAAAGCTAAATGTGTATGCCTAATAACATAGATTGAAAATGCATAGGCAAAGTTTGGCATTAATTAAAGGAGGAAGAGATAAACCTATAATTATGATGGGAGATTTCAAAATATTAATCTAAAATTTGATTTAATAATTGCTACAGGAAAACAGTAATAATATAAAAGACTGAACAACACTATTAACCAACCCAAACTAATTGATGTTTATAGTGCACGGCGAAGAGAAAAAACAATCTTTTCAAGTGCACACGGAACACTTAAGATGACCACATGCTGAACCATAAAATAATTTTCAGTAAATTATAAAGATTGAAATCATATGGAGAATGTTCTGTGACCACAACAAAAGTAAATTAGAAACCAATAACAGGAAGATATCTTGGAAATCCCTGAAACTTTGAATTAAGGAACACACTTCTGAATTATTAATGGGTCTAGGAAAAAATTGCCAGGGAAAATAGTTTTAGGTGAATGAAAATGAAACAGAACTTCAAAATCTGTGGGATGCAGCCAAAACAGTGATTGTGGGGAATATATATATATATATGTTCATATAGGCACAGATTAGAAATTTATAAGAATTTGATTGCAATTTTAACTTGCAGGCCCAGGAGATGAGATTACAGGACAATTACAGTGTATGCCTTGAAACTTCCTATGTTTTTCACATCTCCAGAACGACTTTGCATTATCTTAATATTCAGAGAAAAATGGTATTAGTTAAAAACTAAAATTCATAAATAGTTTGTACCTTTCCCAGTCTCAAACAGCTGGCTAGGGAATGGATCATTTCAGATTTGAACCCAGTTGTGTCTCAGAAAATCCATATCTTTATCACTATGCTGTGCTAGTTCCTTGTAATAATCTCCGGGGAAACACTTGTCCTTAGTTAAGCACACCCATAGTACAAAAGTTCTTTTCATCTTCAATCACTCAAATGTATTTCTTGTCCGCTCACGAGGAGGGCAAGTGAAAGGAGCCTGAAAATAACACTCTCCTGTCCTAGAACTAACATTCATGTTCAAAATCTTTTGGGTATTTGTGAACATTTTAGTACCTTTGGCTGTGTGAGCTGCAAGTGATACTTATGAATAAAATGCATTCAACTTAATACACCTGCATTAAAAGAGTTTCGAGTGTGGATATATTCTCTACATGAACTCCGCTGAATCTTTCAGCAGAGACCAAGTTGCTGTGATGGAAGAGACCAAGAGGAGAGAGCCACAAAGTCCATTTGAGGTCCTTGGAGCTGTCCTGATCACGCACCCCCCCCCCCCAAGCCCGATCCTATGACCTGGATGTACAACTATTTCTTGGATTTAGTAATAAACCCTGGTATCATTTCCTATTTGCTTAAGTTAGTTTTGTTACTTACAGATCAAAAGAACCTAACATCCATAATCAAGCTCACCCATATTGGGGGTTGGAATACAGATTGGTTGAACTCCAGGAAGGGCAACTCTTTATATTTACTACCAAATGGTGTAGATGATTGCTGCCCAATAAGAAATTGTAATCTGTAGATGTTTGTTTTGAAGAATAAAAGAAACATTTCTGTAACTTTTCCCTTGTTCATGTTTGATAGATTTAAATGCTTTTTCTTTTTTTTCTAGATCACGTTTATCTTATTTTGAATGAAAAAAGATACATTTTATTCATTTAGGAATTTTCCTTCCCTCCTCCACTTCCTAATTACACATTTTCTGGTTCAAAACTCATTCTGGAGTTTTCTTGATGGGATTTCCAGTTTTCAGAGATTTTCTAAGATTGAAGTACGGATAAGAGACAAGAAGAGTAATGTGCTGGTTCCTCACTGTTCCTTCACAAGGAATGGAGCTGGCTCTTAACCCAATTAGTTTTACAGTGTTGAGGGATTCTACAGAAGTTACAGACAACAGTGGGTTTTTCTACATTCCAGAAGATCATGTTACTCTTGGAATTCAAACCACGGGTCCCAGTTCCCCTGAGAACATCTGCTATTCATTGCCAGCACTGTCAGGTGTTTATTTCAGCTCTTACTCTGTTGTGAAAGCATCTGCCTAGCTCCCTTTCTGAAGCCGTTTATTCTGAAAGGACATGCTGGAAGCCTAGGCCAAATAGGGTGGGTTTGCTGAAAGCTACAAGTTAATTTGATGGTTTTTCTGCTCTTGAATCAACTTTCTGATGCCTTCACCTTGTCACGATCTGAAGTATATCAATTCATTACATTTGGGAAAAATGCATATTAATGTGTTCAGTGAGTAACTTGGGAAGAAATGCGTTTATCTAATTTCACCAAAAGCTGATGGGCATGCATTTCCTAATCTGAATAATTTACTTAGAGGAGGGTGATTATGATCATACAGCTTGGATTGCATCTGTCACAGGTACTTTTGCAGTGCTTCCTGGAGAAGTGATTATTTTTAATGCGTCTGTACCCTTTGCCTTGTTCAATTAGTAGCTCCTTGAATTATTGATTTTATGGTTTAATTTGCAGTGGTGTCATTGGGCCAGCTTTATGGGCATGTACCTGTGCAGTTAGTTGGAAGGACTTTGCACTTGGTTTAATACTGTGCAGTTGCTATCTTGAAATTCTGGACACATTTTGAACAAGGAGCTCTGAATTTTCATTTTGTATTGGGTCACGCAGATAAGGAGCCAGTCCTCAGTGTCACTGAGCTGTAGGGATATGGGAGTGGGCCAGTCAGAGTGAAATAATGAAATGAGCACAGTGTTTAGTCACTGGTTAGCTGTGTGACCTGTAGTAATTTTGGCTTTTGGTTTTCTCAGTAGGAAATAAATAAATAAAGTAACTACCCCTACTCACTCCCTAATTCTTATGATGCTTAAAATGAAATGGTACTTGTGAAGATACAATATAATCTCTTATTAATATATATGTATAAATATATACTTTTATATATACATATAGTCAAGTTATATAGTCAAGTTATGACTTTGGAACAAGTTGATTAACATTGAAGTATTTGTGGTTGGGAAATATCTGTTGTAGAGGAAGTTGTTTCATTCCAGGTTTCCTGCTGATAATTATCAACTACCAAACTTTCTTAATACCTATATTCTTTGCATATTATGTATTGTGTATATGGGTGATATGGTGACTATTGTTTTAGTTCAGTTCTCCTCCTTGGCTGTACAGTAGATCACCTGACATCCTAAAGAAAAAGGTATCAAAGGCCAGACCTCAACAGAATAAGAATCTGAAGAGGAACCCAGGATTTTGCATTTATTTTATTTTGCTTTGTTTGTTTTGTTTTTTTTTTAGAGGAAGGGGCATGAGCTTTGGCATTGGATAGACTTGGTTCTGCCTATTTTGCTAACTGTGAAAATGGGGAAAAGATAAGAGAGAATACAGAGTTGTAAGGCTGCAGAATCTCCTTTGTAAAGTGCTCAGTCCTGTAGGACCTCAATAGGTGGAGATTATCATTATTAATTTTTCATTTTTTATTGTGTAATCTTGTTTTGTGAATGGTGTGTGTGTGTGTGTGTGTGTGTGTGTGTGTGTGTGTGTGTGTGTGTGTATCCACAACTGGATTGTAAAGTCTTTGAAGTCATAAACTGTGGTTTACTCTTCTTTTTAATCCCCTATAGCTTCCAGTACAGTGTGGAGCATTTAACAAATGGGTTCATAAAAACCATTTTTTTAAAAGATTTTATTTATTATTTGACAGAGAGAGACACAACGAGAGAGGGAACACAAGCAGGGGGAGCAGGAGAGGGAGAAGCAGGCTTCCCGTGGAGCAGGGAGCCTGATGTGGGGCTCGATCCCAGGACCCCGGGATCATGACCCGAGCCAAAGGCAGACGCTTAACGACTGAGCCACCCAGGCGCTCCCATAAAAAACATTTTTTGATTGATTTTTTTGACAGATAAAACTAAAAATCAACTCAGCTCTGTCCAATGCACTTAAAAACACCAAAATTGCATTCTGGCAGGCTCACTAAAGATTTCAAAAAGATGCTGAGAGCATTTGCTCATCTGTGTCTAGGCGACTGAGACATTTTTAAAATAATCAGTCTGTGGAGCCCATTTGTTTAGAAATTCCATTTGGAGGACTGCTACATTTGTTCTGAGTCATTACGTGCTCTACAGGACTGCAACAAGAAAGCTGTGCATCAGTTTTGAGGACAGTTCCAGGGTATAATTTTTGAAAGGACAAATGCAGGTGCCATGTTTTATAAACTGGAGGTACTGGGTAGGGGTGTGGTAGAAAGTATTGCTGCAGAGAGAACAGGACTGGAGTATAGCTGAGAAACCAGAAGTAATTCAATAGTATCAGAATAAAAAGGAATGTGACTGGAGAGTAAAGGTGTCTAACAGTCAGTACTGAATCTTACCTTTCTGGAAATCCCAGTAAGAATGGTCTGGTCTTAGTTAAGGGTCCATGGTTTAGAGCAGGAGAGTAAGAGGTAAGGATGAAAATACACAAGTCTTTTCTGCTCTAAGTCTGGATTTATCTTAGAAATAAAGCAGAACTGAATCTATAGGTGGCAGTTTTAGATGGGCAGTAACTGGCAGAACCAGTCTTATAACAAATGTTCCTCCGATTCTTGGCTTTTCTTTTTAAACAAAGGATAGTGAAAGCTTTTGCTTGTTTGTTTGGCTTTGTTTTGTTCTGCATCTAAACTTGTCTTTATAATTTCCCAAGTTCATAGTTTTTCCATATTTGGTTACAAGATTTGGGAGAAATCATTTCAAGGGAAGAAAAAAGAAAAATTTGGTGGATTTAATATATTTAGATGACTATCATGTAATATTGAGATAAAATAATAAAAGTTAATAATGATTAGCACTTATTAAATACTTCAATATGACAGGCACTGTGCTAAAGCCTGCAAATCAAGTATCATAATTAATCATTTTGCAAGCCTATGAGGTTTTGGTATAGAAATTCCTGTTTACACAAGAAGAAACTAAGGCCCAGAGAGGTTAAATAAGAATAGGAAAAAGCCTACTATGTATAAGGCATCACTAATCAATTTCTATTGTTTTGGTTTTGTTTTTTACATAAATGAATTCATCAGTGAAGCCATTTGGGCTTGGATTTTCCTAGTGGAAAATTTTTTCCTATGAATCAAATTCTTTAATAGTTCCATGGCTATTAACATTTGCTACTTTGTTTTGTGTTTGATTTTGTAATTTGTGTAGTTCAAGGAATTTTCCATTTCATCTAAGTTGTCAAATTAGTAAGAAAAAGTTGTTGATATTATCTGTAGGCTCTGTAGTGATGTCCCCCTTTCATTCCTGATACCGATAACTTATTTCTTCCCTCTTTTTCAAAATCAGTCTACTTAGAAATTTATCAGCTTTATTGACCTTTTCAAAGAACCAGCTTTTGGATTCATTGATTTTCTGTTTTCCATTTTATTGATTTTCACTCTTTATTGCCTTGTCTTTACTTTTGACTTAATTTGTTCTTCTTCTTAGCTTCTTAAGGTGAGATATTAGAACATTGACTTTAGAGGTTTCTTCTTTTCTAATATAAACATTACAACTGTAAATTTGTTTCTAACTATGGCATGAGTTACATCCCACAGATTTTGATAGTTGGGTTTTCACTATCATTTCATTCAAAATATTTTCTAATTGTTTGTGATTTCTTCTTTGACCCTGGGTAGTTTGGAAGTATTATTTAATTTTGTTATTTATAGTTTTGTTGTGATCAGAGAACATCCTTCTTTCATACTTTTTTGGGGTTTAAAATTACAAATAACTACTAACAAGTTCTATTTTACCCAGAACACTTCATGTTTATGTTTTCTTGGCACCCCATCCATTTAGCATCCTTTCCCTCTTTCAAAAGTATCCCCATGTGGAGATAAAGTATAAGGCCATACTATATATGACCTGCAAACTGTACATTATCCCCCACAATTCCAAAAAACTCAAAGCAAATATGATACTTCAGTCCTTCCAGGAAAAGATTTATCTAAAAAGGGAAAGTAATCAAAACTTTGCAAACCTTGGTTTCCTTATTTGAAAATGGGATAATAATAATTATTCCTGCTTTGTGATATTTTCTGAGGAATAAAGAAGAAAATGTTTCTCTCTCTCTCTGTCTCTATCTACCTATATATATATGAATATAATAATTTCTTAATAAAATGTGGTCAATATCATCAATATTTGAGTGATTTTCTGCCCCAGAAACTATACCCACACTTGTCTGTACTACCTTGCTTACTCTTCCTAAGTCTAATTACCTCCATTTTATAGATGAGGAACCTGAATATTCACAGAAATTATACTTGTTCAAGGCTATATACTGAGTAAATAACAGAAATTAATTACATGGTCTGTCTCATTTCAAAACCTGTCTTATTCATTTTTGGTTTATTCCTCACATGTTATACTACATCAAAAATAAAATTAAAAAGTCAATATCGTATTTATAATAACTCAAATTTTGCCTGCTTTATAAACAGAAATTTGTATATTATAGAAATTTGAATAAACAGGAAAAAACAAGGTAAGAAGTTGGCAGTTGAAAAGATTTAACTCAGTCTCCAAATATGACAACACACACACACACACACACACACACACACACACACAGAAAATACACAAACACAAATTCAGAAAGACTAAACTTTCCAACAGGTTTTATAAAAGAAGAATCTAATATTTCCTTCTCTTCCAGTTTTCCTTTCTTTTACGATGCTGTGGAGATGCTGATGATTCTTGGATTCTGTTGTTGCCTTGTATTTGACTGTCTAAACCATTTGAGATTGTTTTCCCACGTTTTTGCCATAGGTGGCTGTATCCATCCAAAAGCTCAGCCAGTCCTCTCCAAACTTTTTAAACTTTTGAGAGTAGGGATGCTGACTTTTCATTTTTATATCTTTAGTACGTGGCGTAGCAATCTAGAAGATAGATGTCAAATACATACTGGTTGAAAGCTAGTTGCCTGAGGATTTGTGTGGACTCAGGAGTCTTTAAATTTCCAATGATAATCTTCTCTTTTTCTCCATTAATTTCCAAAAGTCCCTACAAACATTTGGCTGATGTTAAGGATAGCCCACACTTCCCTGTAAAATTTGCTAACTAGCTCAAAGGGCTTATGAAACCTCCTTGGACAGTCATTTCAATATTTGTTCATTCTAAATGCTATGGGGAACTTCCTTATTTCTGTTCTGAAGTTTCTTATCTTTTCCTGGCTTTTATTTTAGCCATTTGCTTCACTCTACTTTATGTTGGTTTCATGAGAATATACTTTATTTCAGAACTTTTGTTCTTTCCTATCCTACCTTCTTAAGATTGGCAGCATTGGAAATTCTGATGAGTAGGTTTGGATGATAGCAGGAACTAAGGTTTACTTAGAAGAGAAACTTATATTTGCAGCTAGAGGTCTGGCTGAAACATACTAGCATGAAGCAGTGTCCCCAACTGTTGCCAGATCATTGGAATAGTATATTTCCTACATAATCCCCTCTTTCATTTATACATAGGGTTTGCCATTGCTCTCCATCCTGAAGTTTGTCACAGGAGGGAAATAATAACAGAGAACAGAAAGAAACAGTCAAGTTTACTAATCATCCCCCTCCAACACACTTTTATTTTACAAGATACACTCTCTTTTAACTGGCATGAATATGGAGATTTCACTCTTAAACTTCTCTCACTCTCATTCTCCCTGCATTTCCCCATCAGAACATTTTCTGCATGGTCATTTACTGACTCTTTTCTCACTCTTGCCTGTAGGTGAATGTGGATGAGAATATTTATGCTAATAAGACAATGACTTTATGAATATGATTTGTCACCAATGACTTCATAACATTTCATTATGACTGTGGAGATTCACTGACTATTGTCTAGGTCTCTGCTGTGGCTTCTGCTCATAAAATAAAAATCATGCTATTATCATCCAAATAAAATGATAATATGTAATGATCTTGAAAGGCCTTGAAGGTGAACAGTCTTTGAAGAAAGGTAAAAATTCAATTTGATGTACAGGTTTGTGCTGCTTTTCCAAAGTTTGTGTTCTGCTGCCTTGCTTACCTGTTTTCACTAACCAAAAGACATCCGAAGAGGATTTTTGCTTTTCAAAAAAAAAAAAAAAAAGGTTGAAAAGCAAAAATAGCATTCAGGGATTGTTTTGTAGTAAGCCTTTACAGAGACAGTGTACCCTGAGTAGCAAGAGTGGCCCTGCCAAGCTCCTTCCCCAGGAACTACACTCAGCATCTCAGCATCAGCTGCCAAAGCTCCAGACTGTGTAGCCTCTGTGCTTTATCTCGATTTATTTTGTGCATCCATTAGCAAGATGTGTTCTAAGGTATCAGAAAAGCCTAAGAGAAGTTATTTTTTGGGTTTGGGAGCACTAAAAAAATTTCCATATAAAGTAATGGTAATTGCTTCTTCTCTTTATGCTATTTTGAAAGGCTTAAGAAAGTTTTCATAGGGAAGCTCTACTTTTAGATAATGGGGGAAACCTGTAATATGGAATATTAAGTATATCATTGCCAAATATGGAAAAAATTATTTTAGTCAAAGATAGACATTGAAGACAGCTTGTTTAAAAAGGCAGGTCACATATTGTACTGCAAGCTCCTACTAACAAGGTTAGAGTTAATAGATTATTGATCCATTTAATGTTTAGTAGCAAGCTAATCTTTTTCATCAGCTATGCGATTGGGTATTTGTCTGTTTTAGAGGCCCATTCAATAAACATCTTTCATTTGATATTACTTTCTAATGTCAGGCAGCATATGCCTTGGATGCACTAACCCCTGTTTATTGCTACAGTCACCCTGCGGCATTGGTATTCCTGCCATTGTGAGCACTCTCTTTTCTGAGGTTTACTTTTCTTTGTCCCTCAGGAGACTGGTAAATCCTTTCTAGTGTAGAAAGGCTTGGGCTGCAGGCACTGAGATAAGGGTAGAATCTGACTGTATCATACATTACTAAAACCTGCTCCACTTGACTAAGGTTCCTATTCTGTGGGATTTTATTCAATAGTGTGATGAGGAACTTGAAATAACACATGCTAGTTATCTTTGTGGTGTCCCAGAAGTTCTAATCTTTGAATAGTAACAAAAGGAAAATTGTGATAGCATTTGAGTCTTGCAGTCCCTGAGTTTTTTTTTTAATTTTTTAATTGTTATGTTAATCACCATATATTACATAATTTGTTTTGGTGTACTTTCCATGATTCATTGTTTGTTCATAACACCCAGTGCTCCATGCAGAATGTGCCCTCCTCAATACCCATCACCAGGCAAACCCATCCCCCCACCCTCCTCCCCTCTAGAACCCTCAGTTTGTTTTTCAGAGTCCATCATCTCTCCTGGTTCGTCTCCCCCTCTGACTTACTCCCCTTCATTCTTCCTCTCCTGCTATCTTCTTCTTTTTCTTTTTTCTTAAAATATGTTGCGTCATTCGCTTCAGAAGTACAGATCTGTGATTCAACAGTCTTACACAATTCACAGCGCTCACCGTAGCACATATCTTCCCCAATGTCCATCACCCAGCCACCCCATCCCTCCCACCCCCAACCACTCCAGCAACCCTCAGTTTGTTCCTGAGATTAAGAATTCCTCATATCAGTGAGGTCATATGATACATGTCTTTCTCTGATTGACTTATTTCACTCAGCATAACAGCCTCCAGTTCCATCCACGTCGTTGCAAATGGCAAGATCTCATTCCTTTTGATGGCTGCATAATATGCCATTGTGTATATATACCACATCTTCTTTATCTATTCATCCGTCAATGGACATCTTGGCTCTTTCCACAGTTTGGCTATTGTGCAGTCCCTGAGTTTTGAAGAAGATACTAGATTTGAGAAAGAACAGATGTCAAACTCCAAATTACGTGTGTGTGTGTGTGTGTGTGTGTGTGTATGTGTTTAATTTTCCAAGCTTTAGTGAAATTGGAGCCATGTGATTTTTTTTTTCCTGATTTATGTAATAAGGGACTGAAAAAGCTTTTTGTAGTCTGCTTCATCTCCTGCGGAGAAGCAGCATCCATTTGTGAGGCAGGAAAGAGTAGAGTTTGAGAGTATAATCCCTGCGGCCAGGTGGTCTGGGTTCAAATCCCACCTGTACTCTAAGTAGCTGTGATGCCTTAGAAAAGGCATCAGACAAGAGCACAGAGGAAAATATGGGTAATAGCACTTCCTTCATGGAATTTTTAGAGAATTAAATGAGGTAAGATATGTAAAATAATAAAAGCAATGCCTGCATACCTTAGGAAAATGCCTGGTTTTGCTTCTAAGGACTACATGTTTTCATTCTTTTCAGCCCAATGTTTACTTTTTTAGAAATTATAAACTTTATTTTTTAGAGTAATATTAGTTTCACAGCAAAACTGAATAGAAATTACAGAGTTTCATATACCTTCTGTCTCCGCACACGCACAGCCTCCCCCTATTGACATCCAGCACTCCAGTGACAAAGTTGTTACAATCGATGAATTTACATCGACATTGTTATCCCCCAAAGACATTTACTTCTTTTAGACGTGTCCTCTTTGATTTACATGATTTTTATCTTTTTCTTGTTCTGAATGTAGGGGCCAAGGGCAGGCTGCCCCCAAAAGTGCCATTTTGGCATGTTGATTATTTTAAATAAGAGTTACTTAAACAACTAGTACAAGGATACTCAGATACTCCTTTGTGTCCCTAAGCACAAGAAACAAATTCTTTATATGAAATATACCTTCCCTGCCCTAAGAAGTAAAAAGACATTCTTATCACCTTATCCCCATTGGACTTCAAAGCTAAGAACACTACAGAAACAAACCATGTTGCTTTTTACTTTTTTCTAATCTACTACCTTAGCCTAAATTCTGCTTAGAGTCACCTTCTAATTAAAGCTTCTAAACACCTGTTTTCTTTTTTAAAAATTTATTTATTTGATAGAGAGAACAAGCAGGGGGAGCCTCAGAGGGAGAGGGAGAATCAGACTCCCCGCGGAGCAGGGAGCCCGATGCGGGGCTCGATCCCGGGACCCTGGGATCAATGACCTGAGCGGAAGGCAGACGCTTAACCAACTGAGCCACCCAGGCGCCCCTAAACACCTGTTTTCTTTATCTTGTCAATTCCTCACAAATTTATTGTCTCTGTTTAAAATGTATAAAAAACATCTGCCTTGGTCGTTTCTTTAGTTCTCAATTTAATTATTGGGCCTCTGTGTGCCTGTAATGAAACTTTAGGTTTTTTTTGTTTTTTTTTTTTCCCCTGCTAATCTGTCTCATGTAAATTTAATTCTTAGTCCAGCTGGAAAACCTTGAAGGCTAGAGGAAGAATTTTTTCGTCCCATCACAAACTTACTGTTTTCTTGCCTGATTTCAGTGAACGTCAGGAACGGGTGATTGTTACCCTAATAATTTAGCAGAAAACAATAAAGACACAGTTACTAGTGGAGACTGTCCCTTTAGTTTCTATGGTGGGTAGGTGTACATTATTTATATTCATTCAATATTTACATATTTATCCATTTAACTAACATTTAATGGATTTCTTCTATGTTCTAAATACTGTTTTACTCTTTTAGGCTTGTGGATATAAAAGTAAATGACACAACCTTTAAATTCAAAGGTTTATAATCTAGTCTGAGAGATAGTGGCTGGTATGTTATCACCCACAAGAGGCTTTGTGGACAAATAAGGTCACATTAATATTTAATGTAGAAATCACAATGATGGCTAGCACCCACTTTCTTGCTAGCCTTCTGCCCTTATTCCCTGGCCCTAAAAATCTCCTCAGTTAATTAAAGTAATCAGTTATTTTATTTTTTAAAGATTTATTTAGTTATTTATTTGAGAGGGAGAGAGAGAGAGGGGAGAGCAGGGGTGGGGGGAGGGGCAGAGGAAGAGAATTTTTTTTTTTTAATTCAAGTTAGCTAACATATAGTGTATTGCTAGTTTCAGGGGTAGAATTTAGTGATTCAGCAGTTGCATATACACCCAGTGCTCATTATATCATGTGCCCTCCTTAATGCCCATCACCCAGTTACCCCATCCTTCCACTTACCTCCCCTCCAGCAACCTTCAGTTTGTTTCTTGTAATTAAGAGTCTCATATGGTTTGCCTCTCTCTCTGTTTTTATCTTATTTTGTTTTTTCTTCCTTTCCCCTATGTTCATGTTTTATTTCTTAAATTCCATATATGAGTGAAATCAAATGGCATTTGTCTTTCTATGAATGACTTATTTCACTTAGCATAATACTTTCTAGTTCTGTCCACCTCATTGCAAATGGTAAGATTTCATTCTTTTTGATGGCTGAGTAGTATTCCATTGTGTGTGTGTGTGTGTGTGTGTGTGTGTGTGTGTGTGTGTGTGTGTGTGTGTGTACACCACATCTTTATTTATCTGTTGGTGGACATCTGAGCTCTTTCCATATTTTGGCTATTGTGGACATTGCTGCTGTAAACACTGGGGTGCATGTGCCCCTTCAAAACAGTATTTTTATATCTTCTGGATAAGTAGTGCAATTGCTGAGTTGTAGGATAGTTCTCTTTTTAACTTTTTGAGGAATCTCTATACTGTTTTCCAGAGTGGCTACACTGGGAAAGAGAGTCTTTTTTTTTTTTTCTATTGAAGATTATTTATTTGAGAGAGAGAGTGCAAGAGTGGAGGGAGGGGCAGAGGGAAAGGAAGAGAGAGACTCTCAAGCAGACTCCCCACTGAGCAGAGGGCCTGACATGGGACTCCATCCCACAACCCATGAGATCATGACCTGAGCAGAAACCAAGAGTCAGATCCTCAACCAGCTGATCCACTCAGGCACCTTGACTGGGCGAGAGAGTCTTAGGCCAACCCTGTGCTGAGCATGGAGCCCTACTCAGGGCTCAATTTCATGATCCTAAGATCACAACCTGAACCAAAATCAAGGGTTGGATGCTTAATTGACTGGGCTACCCAGGCTCCCCTCCTCAGTTAATTTTAGAAGTCCAAATGGGGTCCATCATATGTGCATCTATATATTTTTGTATTTCTAACTACTCTCTACTGAACCAGAACACTACTTCAGACAATGCATTTTTGTTTTATCTGAACAATTTACACTCAGAATGCAGGACAGATTAATTGTGAATAATGATGCCTATGATGGATACTATCTAACCTGATGTATCTGTCCAGATCTCTTTCCTCCCAAATTTGTTTCTCTTTTCCTTATGTGTCTTCTAAAGAGCTGAAGATGGCAGGGTCTGTTTATCTTAACACAGAGGGTGGTAGTTTCTGGAGTTTTGAGAAAGCGAGAGTGTGAAATCAATAGAAGTCCATGGAATGAAAGGAAGGAGTCCATGAAATCAAGGGAACCCAGATGATCTTCCCTCGTGATAATGGCATCAAATGTTAAATAACATAAAAATGTCAAGGAAAATGCCTTGACCATTGTTGGCACTGATACAATCCTGGAGTATCTGTGTATATGGGAGACCCTGTATTAGGCCACAGTATTTTTAAATAGTCCCATCTAAATCTTACTTTCTCTGTGACTTAATTGTCCATGTAGTAGTGCAAGAGTTAGGATATGATTTATGACACTGGATCTTAGACTGATTAATTTGACATTTGGTTGCTGTACTGTAGAAAGAACATAACACATAGATGTCTCTTTCCTGCTCAAGGATCAGTAGTCTTTTCTACAGATGAGACTCAAGAAGAGGTATATATGTGCAATTCAAGGTGTCTTCCACCCCCGCCTTGACACAGCCCATGCAATTCACTTCCATGTCCTTCAGGCTTTTCATTTTCTCAGGCTCCCCGTGGGATAAAGCATATTTTACCAATGCCAGATGAGTTGGGGCTTTAAAAAGCACATGATGTTACCTTAGCTCTCTCCTCTTTATTATGTAGGACCTGCAAGCAACTCTCCCCATGGATGGTGGTCCCCCAAGATACTGCTTTCATTTACATCTTTAATGGAAGATGAATGAGTAGGCAGACTAGTCATTACTGCCATTAGGGTTTCATGCTAAAAATAAAGGAGGAAGGTTATTAGAACTGTGCATTTTTCTGACTATCCACTTCAGACTATTTTGGATAAAGCCCTGCAGACATTACCTTATGGAACAATTTCACATTATCTCTAGGGCTGGATCAGGTGATCTGTCTGTAATGGGCCCTGTTTTCCCTTTGCACTCCACTTCAAAAATCCTATTGTGATGGAAATGGCCTGGCCAAATCCACTTCAATTGCACCCAGACTTCAGAAGTCATTTTCTAACTGCTTTTAATATAGCTATTTAAAGGTATAACCTCTAGATAAATTTCTCCATCTATCTCCCTTATAGAAATAGTAATTATTAATAAGAAAGAGATAATTATTTCAATATATTCCTTATCACTTGGCATTATGAAATTATACCTACCTTGGATGTTTCAAATACATTTTGCATGTTTCTATAATTACAAATGCACTTCTATCTCTTTTCTCCCTACGAAGAAAAAAATCTTCTGGAAAGCACTCTTTGATGGCTTACAATCAAATGTGCAAATAATATGCTTAAAGAACATTAAAACATCTCTAGTATGATGACAGTTTATTTCCTTATCTATACATATGATGGAAAACTTTAACAGCAGATGTGCTTAATGCTTTCACCATGAAGAATGAAATTCCACACTGATGTATTTCTAAATGTAGCATAATGTGTATATTTCATAAGAAGGATGGATGGGACAGCACTTGTTTAGAAGGCCTGGGGTCAGTAAGACGTGAGGGATTAGGCCATCAGCTCTTTTGGATTTTTTTTTTTTTAGAATTGGCAGGAAACCAAGATCCTGCTCATTTTCTAAAATTAATATATGTTATTTTTTCATTTTTTTAAAAATTTTATTTTATTATGTTATGTTCATCACCATACAATACTTCATTAGTTTTTGATGTAGTGATCCACAATTCATTGTTTGCATATAACACCCAGTGCTCCACGCAGAACGTGCCCTCCTTAATGCCCATCACCGGGCTAACCCATCTCCCCTCCCCCCTCCCCCCTCCCCTCTAGAACCCTCAGTTTGTTTCTCTGAGTCCATAGTCTCTCATGGTGCATCTCCCCTTCCTTTCATCATCATTAGCCATCAGGGAAATTCAAATCCAAACCACATTGAGATACCACCTTACACCAGTTAGAATGGCAAAAATTGACAAGGCAAGAAACAACAAATGTTGGAGAGGTTGTGGAGAAAGAAGAACCCTCTTACACTGTTGGTGGGAATGCAAGTTGGTGCAGCCACTTTGGAAAACAGTGTGGAGGTTCCTCAAAAAATTAAAAATAGAGCTACCCTATGACCCAGCAATTGCACTCCTGGGTATTTACCCCAAAGACACAGATGTAGTGAAAAGAAGGGCCGTATGCACCCCAATATATGTTATTTTTATAAAATAATGAGTGTGTTGGAAAATATCATCTAATGGCTACATCCATTGAAGGATCTGTGGGACTTTTGATTTTGGATAAAACCATATCTCTTTGACCATCTGGGTCACCATGTCAAAGTTTCAATGGCCTACAGATGTGTTAAGCTAGGTAATGAGTTGTCTGGAGTCCTTGAGGCAACAGACCTAGCTCTGACTCTTTCTCAGCTGGGCATGATTTCCAGTGTTGGCATCAACCAAACTAGCCTAGTACCATGTAGAGTAGCTCAGGGTCCTTTCTTTTGAAGGAGTAATGGTTAATACTGCACAGAATAATGAGAGTAGGACAAAAGAGTACTGCGTTCCATCTATTTGATAAAAGCAATACTGGAGGCCAGGGAATATTTAGCAAATCTTGATTGTGATTATTCTTGAAACTGTAGCTTGATTATCTCTACTGCTTTTATTAGATGAGAGAATTGTGTTATAGTATGCAATATTGCTGCTGGTGAACATTTTTCGATGAATAATGCTAAATAAGAAGAGGTCTTACCCTCCATTAAGAAACTATTTAAGGCCCAGGCTCATACTTTGTCAATTAAAACTTATATCAAATATGCATAATAGTGACAATTTCTTCATTACATTTGCCAATGACTCTATGAATGTCTGTTGATACCCAGGGGTTGGATTATTCTAGTTAATTATTGTGATTTTATGCTAACATAACACCTTCTATCCCAAGGAATTACTAAGCATGGTGAAAACGTTAGTCCTATCAGTATTTATGAATCTCTTTACCTATTAAATGAAAAGGCAGCTTGAGATAAGTTACCCTGGGTAATTTTAATCAAGAGTTTAATTTTAATGATCACCTGCTGCACAAATAAAATAAGAAAAGCAACGAAATCACCATTATCAAGGTAAGTCATATGTGTCTTTGAGGGATGCTATTTTTAGCAATGTTCATTAAGAATTTCTGTAAACTCTGAATGGAATAACAGGATGGTAGAACAAAACTACAGAGATAACATAAATATGTAATTAAGTAATACGAAGCATCTTATTTTACACTTGTTGACAATTGCTTTGGGATTGTCCTTTTGTTGTTTAATATGTACATGTCTAGTTCTACAACCAGTTTGAATATTTCTGTAAGGCAGTGTCCACACTGTCCCAGTGATTTGAATTTCTCCATGAATTACCAGAACCTAATACAAATTTGAAACTAACTCTTCCCTAACATTTAAGAGGTGAGACACAATTAGTTCGGACAAGTGAGAAGGGTCAGAAAGGAATAAGATATGAAAAGATATGATGAGTATTTGGGATATTCCCTCCCAGAAAAACTGATTTTGGCTTTTTGCACAAGCATAGGAAAGCATAAGCTTCCATTTTTTAGGACTAAGGAAATCATGCATTTTAAAGACCCACATCCTTGTATTTCCCTCCTTGCATTGTTTTTTTTTGGATGTCAGTTGTGCTGAGTTTCATGGCAATGCCATTAAATATAATAAACTGAGAGCTATTTCTTGCTACTGATGGGGTCTTCTCCATTTTCTCTATACAGTTGTGACTGATTTCCTTCATTCATTCCTTCCAAATCCTTCCTCCCTCCCTCCTTTCCTCTCTCCCTCCCTCCCCTGATATCTATTTCTCTCCTTCTTTATTAGTAGCACAAAGCAACATGTCTTTCCATATGATGTGAAATTTGTCTGATATTAAAATTAAAGACTTTAGGCGCACCTGCGTGGTTTGGTCAGTTAAGCGTCTGCCTTTGGCTCAGGTCATGATCCCAGGGTCCTGGGATCGAGCCTCGTATGGGGCTCCCTGCTCAGTGGGGAGCCTGCTTTTCCCTCTCCCTGCCACTCTGCCTACTTGTGCTCTCTCTCTCTCTGTCAAATAAACAAATAAAATCTTAAAAAAAAATTAAAGACTTTATTAAACCAAGTTCAAGTGATTAACTGAGGAGAGTATTCAAAAGATAGTATTTTGGCTTCCTCATTCATCATTTTCACAAATGTTTCGTGACACCTGCTATTCATAAATGCGACCTTGCCTTGACTTCTCGGACCTAGTGACCTAGGAATGCATATGTTTTTGCAGCCTGTAGGATGACAGCAAAACAAAATCTAGCCTTCCAGATCCTCTAAGACTGGCATTTTCTGAAATCTCTTCCTAATGATGGAGCGACATTTCCCTATGATGTGAAAGATACCACATTCCTGTTCTTTCTAATTGTCTGCATTGACTCTGAGTCAGACAATTAGTACAGGGAAATTGGAGAAGATAAAATGGCCACTTAGTTGCTAATAAAGTATAGAGCTGCAGTTCTAAAGCACACAAGGTAAGCTTTACTCTTGGTAATTGTTCTCACCTTTACCCCCAGGGTTCACTGCTGAGGGACTTAGACACTCATTACCTGAGTTTCAAATCTTGGCATCACCAGTTACTACAGAGAATGGTGAGATAAGCCGGTAGGAAAAGCTGTAAAAACTGGGGAGCAGGAGAAAAAAATTTATCCGTCTCTTTTCATCAGCACCACTCATATAGCTATGAAAACTGAGCCAAATCTCCCTGTGGTAGAAAGTGACATGAAAAATGAAATATTGCCATATAACAAGGGCCACAAAAGAAATGTCTACATAGTCCTTTGGGAACACAGGAAAATATATAAAATGGCTTAATTGGTAAACTGCAGGGAGTTTGGTAGATCTGGGCATCCTTGTCTGATTCAGGAGACAGTGAGCTCTGTTTGGATCAGAGTGGACATTATGGGAAGTCAGAGGCATGCAGATAAGAAATGAGCTTGTCTGGGGCCATGGCAAAGTTACAGAATACAGGACCAATGAAGCTCCTCTTCCAAATAAGCTCCTTCATCCTATACAACTCAGTCTTAAGGAACTGATCTGTCCCCTGATGTAGAATTTCTGGGTCTCCAAAGGCTTCTCAGAGGTGAGGGATTTGCCTGACATGAAGGAGCTTTCAGTGTGTGTCTCTACAAGGAGCATTGATTTTACAAGTGAGCGTAGGATTCCATCATTTCCTCAGTAGCTCTGTTGGGTCAGACTATAGTAGCATCAGAGATCTGCTGGATGATGGTGCCCAGGACTTTGTGTCAGGAATCACAAAATGAATACAAGGTGACATCTGATTTCAAGGACCTTAAAGTACAGATAGGTATTCTGTCAGCTATTTGGATAGACATTCTCACATGAATCAGAATTTTACAAGGCAGTGAGCATAGGAGGGTAAGGGTTCTAAATGTTACCCTTCAGACCCATGATTCAAATTGTAAATTTGAAAATTGTAATTTGCATTTTGAAATTGTAAAATTGTAAAATTGTAAAATTGCATTTTGTAAACCCATTCAAGATGATGAAGTTTTGTATCCTGGCTCTGCAATTTACCATATATGAGACATTAGGCAATTTATCCTCTTTAAACTTTGGGTTTCTCATCTGTAAAATGAGAATAATAGTATATCCTCTCAAGGTGATTGTGACGTGATGAGATTAAATATGTGGGGGGTGGGGCAAGGTGGTGGCACTTATCACTATGACTGGTCTGATAGGTATTTAGTGAATCATAGCTATTATTTTTAGAGAAAGTCAACTGGCAACCTATGGTAAATATGGCAGGGGCTTTAAAAGGATTTCTTCCAAGATTGTGAGGGAAGAGGTTAAATAGTAAACACAAAAAGGCTCCAGATATTTATGAGATGAATCAAAGTTAGTTCTCAAGCTTGTCTGATGATTTTCAATTTTATATACTGGAGAAAATCAGTTTCTGTTGATGATTGACCATATTACCCATAGCTTCTCTTCTCCTCCATTGTGGTGCTTTAAAATCAAAGCTGATATAATGAATAAAGTCTACTTGCTTTTTAATATATTTTCTTAAAATGTTATTTCTGTAATCCCTCCTTCTTCTTAAAGTAAATAATTATAAATTGTTAAAAATTATGGAAGCCTGAATAAGGGGAGGCATTAAATTCTCCATACTTTATGTTATCATTATCTAAGTGGTAAATGCAAACAGCAAGAACATATACTTAATTAATAAGAAAGGTCTATATCTTTCATAATTATATAAGCCTAGGAGTATCTGCCTCTCCAAGAACAAGACTGTTTTCTGTTCTTGATTCCCCTTACCTCTCCCACACAAGTCAAAGTGAAGTCCATTGAGAAATTTCTCTTCCTCAACAGAAACTGCATCAGTTGTTAAAGTACTAAACATTGTCACCACTTTTGAAGGTTACTGCTGTGTGATTAAGAGCCCGAGGGTACCCCAGGCTAATTATGTTGCAGGTTTTAGTCCAAAAAATAACTTATTTTTGCAACTTATTGGCTTATTGGATTGGTAAATCAAGAGGATATTAAAACAAACTGTGATTTTCCTTAGCTTTGCCAAAGCACTGGGTTATAGAATAAGGTGTTTAAGATCATTAAAGGTTAAAAAATTTCTAGGCTTGATGCTTATTAAGCAAAGCTAATTTGGTTTGAAAGTAGCAAAGCATTTACTTCACACTTGGAATTTTTAGCAAATTAACTCTCATCCAGTGTTAAAGGAATCCTGGGTTTGAAAGGAAATTCAAGTCTTGAGTTTAGGTGAGAAGATGGGAAATGTGAGGAAATAATTTTGTGTCTAAATAACATGAAAAGGGATAGGTTCTTATTTCATAGTTCCTGGTCCTTAAAGGACTTTAGCAACATCTGTCATATGGAAGCTTTTTCTCCTTGTTTTCCATGGGTTTACAATGACTTAAATACTTTCTGAAAGTCATCATTACTAATGACAAGCAAACATAAGAATCTGAGTCACTATGTTTTTGAAGATGTGAAAGTTTCTTTTCCCTCACTTTTGAAGACCGTCCACTCTTCTTTTCTATTTAAATTGTATGTAGCCCTGAGGACCCTGCTCAGCCTCCTTGGCCTCTATGTCATTTTCAATGACTGTGTCAATCCCAGGCAATTCCCAAAGCAATACCTGGTTGAGCACTTGAGTCTGTGCTATCCCAGGGTGTTTAATCATTCTCTCACCAGTGAAAATTTATCCTTCCCAAACTTCAAACTATTCAAAGGCAGAAACAGTGATGCTGCCAGATGGCTCCACTATGTTGCCATGAAAAGATCATGTATCCTTGGAACTGTCTCTTTTCTGGCCTCCCTTTTTACCCCTGGGGCTTCTCATAATAAAGTGGCTGGATTAGTGTTGTTACCTGGGCCTAGGGGCCATGGCCAGACTAGGCTAAGCCATTTGACAACTAATTCAAGACTTAACCTCACTCATGTTCTGTGCTAATTAAGTGAACTAACTAGACCCATATTTAGCATAGCAAAGATAGACTTAATGGAAAGAAACAACAGCAGGGAAAACACAATTGCTGTTTCACTTTATAGTTGGGAATAGGGAATAGGGGATGCTGACAAGTTGTAGAGAGCAGGGGATGGAGCAAACTTATTTTTGAGTGGGATTCCTTCATGCCTCCCTAGAGGTAGCGGAACTTACCCAGGATTTATTTGCTTGGGGCCTGAAGCAACTCCTGGGAGAGAACCCTGTCTAAGGGAAGAATGGTCTGGAAAGCTTCCATTGTTGGAGGTGAGCGACAATTCTATATGCAAAATGGAGTCCATTACTTGACTTTTTCTCTTGAGCCAACCCCCTGAAGGAGTTATTTATCAGGTCAGTGTAGCACAGCGGTAAAAAAACAGAAAAGTTCTACAAGGGCTTTGGACCTAAAAGTGTTCTTTGGGTGTCCTTCCCTGTAACAGAGCATGACTCCAGAGGAGATAGGAATTTTTCCATTTATCACAGTAATAGCTTACCACTTTGCACTTCAAGGCTCTAATGCCTCTGCTGTAGCAGGAAACAGAAGACTTGGTAGTTCCTCGTGAACACTCAGTGGGAAACAGAAACATATGTAGGGTCTAGAGAAAAATGAATGACTTCTTCAGAATTTCTGTTCAGTTATCCTGTCAAATATATCTGTAATTACTAGCTTAGCCAAGATCCTCCTCCACCCCCACCTCCCACTCCTGCTTTTATGTTTTTGTTGGATCACTCAAGATATCTGTAAAATCCAAGCACATTATCAATCACTGTTCTCTCAAATTACCATGAAAACAAAAGGTTTAAGTTTTAGAAAAACAACTCAAGAGAGTTAGCAAGGAAATATAGATAGAATATGGACAATAAATACATTTTTTGTTCTGCTCAGTTTCTTCCCCACATGTTCACCCTAACTTCTTATCTTTAAAGATATTTATGAAATAACAGGTGATGTCCCTTCTCTCAGGAATATATACTTTATAGTCAAATGGAGGACTGAGTTTTCCTGGGGCCATCTTCAGTTTACCCTAATGGGGCTTAGCCACCTCTGAGAAGTGAGAATCTTAAAATATCATGAGCTGGCATGTTTAGATGAATCATGTTGTATAAATATTATGTTACTGGATTTGGACCCTTAAGAAGCAAAGTACATTGTTCCCTTATAGGAGGCTGCCTCTGGTGGAGACCAGGGGTTTCTTTTATTGTAAACAGCAAGAAAAATGGGGATGAAAAGAGAGCTGGTAATTGAAATGTTTGAATCAGAGTTAAGCATTGTTTCTGAATAGAGATTTACCCATTCTGAAGCAGAGAATTTAAAAAATCAAGGGGGAAAAGAATTCAGGAATAAAAATGAAGCCCTCGCATTGTTAAAGAGTAAGAATTGCGCTTTCTCAGAGTACTGTGTTTTCTCCTCTGTATTAAAAGAAGGCCAGACTTGAGAGTTGGTGATATGTGGATAATCATGAAATGGGACATTTGCTGGATTTAAATGATGAACGGGGGAAAATCACCAGGTAGTAAAGAAATGGATATGCAGTTTGGGCTAAATTCTGAGCAGAGTGAGTTTATGTGGGTAAGTGGAAGGAGCTCAGTAAAAGTCAGTCACAGAGCAACAAATGAGGTTACTTAGGTACTCAACAATGGTTTCTAGTGAGCCTCAGAGAAAGTTGCCAAAGAAAAACCAGAGCTGGGCAGTGGTTAGAGGGGTAAAAACAGATTTCATTCAAGATGACAGTAATAGAGGAAATGAGACCTCAGCATAGAACTGGGGTCAAGTCCAAATATAACATGAGCAAATGGGAATTTGCTGCCAAGGATCAGGGTGAAGGTCAGTGGTTGAAAAATTACTAAAAGGAAACATCAAGGGTAAGGAGAATTCTGACTAAACCGACCTAACAGAATTCTTGCTGAAGACAGACCACAGTGATCAGCTATCACCTAGGGGTGATGGAGGATGGTGAACCTGATCAGATATTGAGGATGGGAGGGTTCTTTCTAAACTAACTTAGCTCAATTCTTGCTAAAACTGGATTTTATGAGCAGGTGCCCAGATGGGCCTAGGGGACAGTTTAGAACCTAACTAAAGTTTGGTTAAACAAACAATCTTTGTCAAAGCTTTATATGAGTGAACATATGTGTGGGAGGCTGGACTAGGAAAGTGATACTTATACAGATGCCATCATTTCCATTGCTGGAATTGAAAGACTGAGTTAAAAGGGAGCGGAGAACTCTAGTGTTGGTTTGTCATGGCCATAATTTATTGCTGATATTTAACCAGGAGCATTGAGGAATTTTTTCAGCTGAATATTCCAAGAAAACTTCTGCTTCCCTTCTTTAAACACCTCCCCAGGAGGTGCTTGGGTGTTGGAGCAGGGCTGGTCAGAGGAAGAGTTGCCATGTGGTGGCAGAGTTTAATTGCTTTTTCTCATAAAAATCCTGCTTGACAACTGTGCATGCTTCGGTATGCTGCTTCCAAACTGGTTCAGGAAATCTAGGTACTAATTGTGCCTCATCTGAGACCATGGCTTAAAATTCTCCCACAATCCATCAGAAAGTGTACCTGGCACAGCACATTTGCTGTGTTCCCTGACAACCATGTGTAAGTTGAATCATATTTTAAAGATTTCTAATGAGTCTCACTATTTAAAAGACTAGGATCATTATATTTGAATAAATCTGGATATTAGTTATCTAAATATTGGTTAGTTGTAGCTAAAGAAACACAATGGAAAAAAATGGAAAAAATCACCATCATAACTATTATGTTGTCAACAGATTAAGCCCTTGTAAGTCATTGTGCTAAGTAATAAAGTCACATGCAGTTTCTCATTATATTTTTTGGGGTCCCAGGACAACACACTTTTGTGGGTACTGCCACAAACATATACCACTTTGAAAAGGGATTTTCTTTATATGGTTACCACACTGACCTCTAAATTTGTTGAAAATTTAGACCTTAAGGTATAATAATACAGTATATATAATAAAATATAATAGGCTTGTGGCGCCTTGTTATGATGCAATAATTTGAATTTTGGTGCAGGTGATGAGTTCGAAATGTGAGGTTATGTTCAGATTCCTGCAATATACTTTGGAGGAATGGCTGGGTTAGTTGTGTGTAAGGAAACAGACTTGCATGCTACCACTTTTGAGAGTCAAGATTATATCAAGCTATTTCCATAGGAGACCCATGGGGAGGGGGTCTTATCAAATTGGTTAAGAGTTGACTTGAAGGGACCTATACAGGTCAAATTTGAAATAATTTGGACCAACTTAAAACGATGATGATATTAAGAGTGGTGAACTGAAAAAAAAAGAAGATAGCAGGAGGGGAAGAATGAAGGGGGGGAAATCGGAGGGGGAGACGAACCATGAGAGACTATGGACCCTGAAAAACAAACTGAGGGTTCTAGAGGAGAGGGGGGTAGGGGAATGGGTTAGCCTGGTGGTGGGTATTAAGGAGGGCACGTTCTGCATGGAGCACTGGGTGTTATATGCAAACCATGAATCATGGAACACTACATCAAAAACTAATGATGTAATGTATGGTGATTAACATAACGATAAAAAAGAGTGGTGAACTGAGATGAGAGATACATGGGCTCTTGTTTTACTATTTTTCCAAGTTTGTTGAGAGCATGAGCAATTTCAATATTAACTTACTGTCTTTGTCACAAATCAGGGCATGCAGTTCTATATATCTTCTCTTCCATGTCATATACGTATACACACATACATATATATATTTGTATCATAACATTTAAATCATAATGAAAATATGGTTGCAGACCACAGGAAGAACCTATGCTATGACAAAAGTTGTTCCTTAAGTTTATGTCCAATTACAGAAACAAATTTCTAAAGAAATATGAAGTTCAAAATGAGAGAAACCATATGCTTTTAAAGATCTCTGATTTCATTGCAAAATACCTAGTTTATGTTTTCCCTGTGGTATCAGGATAGGAACATTTTCTGCTCTATTTACTAAGAGGAAATAGATTTTCTATAATGAAAATTGGTCCCCAAATGGGACTAATGCTGATGAGTTAGAAAGGATACTAAAACGCTATCAATCACAGTATCTGAAGTTTAACTTTCCAATTCTCCAGGATTTTCAAAGAAGAATTTTTACCCATAGACAAATGTGTTACTAGTTAATAAAACAAAGCCCAGATGACTGTCAGTAAAAGTGAAAAACAAGAAATTTGTATAGAGCTGTTCTCTATTTGAATAGGACCACTGAATTGAATAGTGCTAACTCTAAGACCTGAAAGGTGATGTGGATGACAGAAAATTATTTTGCCTGAGGAAATATGTGGCTGCAGAACCACAAAATATCCAGGGAATCTATGTTAGTGAGAGACCACACTCTTGTTCTTGGAGCAGTTACACTTGCAGCTACCAAGGGACAGTGGACATGTGTTATACCAAGAATTCTAGGTATTTGGCAGTACTATATAGTATTTATGTACCAAAATACCACTAAGACCATAGAACATATAATGCAACCAAGTGGTTTCTCCTAGGTTGGTCCTCTTGGGGAGTAGTATGAGATTAGGCACATGACTCAAACCAGTAGAATTAGAATTGGGCCTGGGATTTATGCTAAAAAATTAGGAAACAGTATTTTCAGTAATCAGAATAAGTTAGACTCAGCTGCAAGAAAAAATAATCCCTGACAACTTAATTTCTTACTCACATCAATTCCAGTTCAGATTTCACAGCCCTGTGCTGTGTTATAGACCCTCCCTCTGAAACATGGCTTCTAACAGGATGCAGGCCATTTTGTATTTTATGAACACCCTTCAAACAAGATGATTTATTGAGCTGTTTCGCAGGATTTTGTCAGCTACCAACACCCTTGCCAGCTGCAGCATCTTTTTTGACAAGTTCAGGCTGTTCTCCCTTATTGCAGCAAACTGTCCTGATATTTTCGTACAGATTAGCCTTCCATATCAACTAAATTCTACATTATTTGAAAATAGAGTTCTGCATCCCCATAGTCATAAGTACAGTTTAGGGGACATAATAGTTACTCAAACAAGATTTCTTGGTTTTTTGATTCATTGGTTCTCAGAGGTATTTGACATTGCAGCTCTTTTCACTTTATGTACTCAGACATTTTATACAAAAGGAACAACAAAACTCCTGAATTGTGTCTATAAATCTTCCTATTCTTTTCATCTTTGTTACTAGCCAGTAAAAGAGCAAGGGGCTAAGTTGTAATGTTTCAAGTCACGGACCTTCTCTGACCCCACAATCTATCTCTCCCTAGGTATTGCTCCGAGTTGAACATTGGTAACTGATGGATGCTTCCCATCCCTCCGGTTCACATTACCACTGGTAACACAAGGTGTGTAGAATATTTTATACTTTGCTACATTTCTACTCACTGCTTTGTCACCCTTGTAGGTTGAGTGCTGGGTGTCTAAGATGGTTTATTGTTCTTGTGCCATTATCTGAGGTCTAAGTCTTTTGGGAGGCAGCAAACTGTTACCTGGAATCAAATATGCTAACTGAGGAGCCTCAGTCAGCATAAGTGGCCACAATCTATCATATAAACACCAATTTTGGTCTACTTGGCATGCCTTCTAGAACGATTTTTCAGCAAGGAATTTCTAATCTGTTTTAAATTTGCATCTTAAAGTAAATAAAAATGGAGACCTATGGATCAATATAAATAAGAGAAGAATTGAGTCAAAATAATTTTTACTCTTTAACCTGAAATGTGCTCTCAGATTCAGTATTAGTTTTATTGGTATTGTCTTAATCTTCAAGGAATTTTATCATTAGACATCTTTACGGCAAGAGAAAAGAGTCAAAGGGCAATATTTCTCCTACTGAGTCATCGAGGTACCCCATTGGAGGCCTTTGTCTGGGGTCTGATTTGCCTGACACAAATGACATCCCACAGTGGCCATCAGCAAAGTGGTCAAATAGGGTAGCCTTGCCGTCCCAAAGAAAATATATGATGAACAGCCAAGGAGGCGGAGCTAATGAGAAATAGGGGTTCTTTAAAGAGTTTAGATCTCTTAGTAAGAGGAAAACATGTCTGTTGAAAGGGTGCTGGGCAACATTTCTCTTTAAACTCACCCTAGATTTTTTTTATCTCTTTTTTTCTCGCTCAAATAGAATAGTGTGGAGGACCACAGGGGAAGGGAGGGAAAACTGCATGGGAATAAATCAGAGAGGGAGACAAACCATGAGAGACTGTGGACTCTGGGAACCAAACTGATGGTTACAGAAGGGAGGGGGTTGGAGGGCTGGGGTAACCAGGTGATGGGTATTAAGGGGGGCACGTGTGGTGATGAGCACTGGGGGTTATATGCAACTAATGAATTGTTGAACACTACATCAAAAACTAATGATATACTATATGCTGGCTAAGTGAACACAATAATAAAAAAAAAAGAAAAAAAAAAAGAAAATGAATTCATCCAACATGTAGAATAACATCTTAAAATTCCTGGGACTGCTCCAGTCCTTTCTCTTCTGCCTGAGTCTAGGAGCCCTGTTCTATAATCAGTCCATTGCTGTCCTTTCACCAAGGCCCTATTGCTGCAGCACTATTGCTGCCAGGAGTCCTTGTCACCACTGCTTCTTGGCAGATCTTCCTGGGAGCTAGTGGTACTTTCATTAATTTCAGATGCAGATGCCTGACACAATCCATTAGTTTTAGAGTCACACATTCTCCTGGCTTGGACTGGCACTGTCTGAATTATCTGCCTCCAAGGTCAAGGTCAAAAGAAACTCAGGCCTGACGGTCAGAAAATGAAGAAAGGGGTGCCTGGGTGACTCAGTCTGTTAAACATATGACTCTTGGTTTTGGCTCAGGTCATGATCTCAGAGTCATGAGATGGAGCCTCAAGTTGGTCTCTGGGCTCAGTGGGGGGTGGGGTGGGGTTTTGCTTGAGATTCTCTCTCCCTCTCCCTCTGGCCTTCTCCCTGCTTATGCACAAGATTTTTTAAATCTTAAAAAAAGTGAGGATAGAGGAAAAGAGGAAGATGAAAGATGAAGAAGGGGAGGACACGCTCTAAAGTTGGAAAGCAGAGCATAGATCTGAGTATCTTAAGACCAGAAGAGATAGGGATTTAGGTGTAAAGATGTAAAAAGAAATATAGATTCACCATGGTGTTTAATCCAAAGAACTAGTCTGGCCCAGGAAAGTATGGTGATGATAGTGATGATGTTGATGATGATGATGATGATGATAACAATAATTAACATTTATTGAGTGGTTATTATAGTCAGGGCACAGTTTTAAGTTGTTTTCCATGTATTTCTCATCTGTTCCTTCTAACATACCTATGAAGTATATGCTGTTAACTTAGAACATATGAAGTTCAGGAATTGGGAAGTAGCTTGCCAAGGGCCACATAGGTAATGAGCACAGAGCTGAGGTTCGGACTTAATTCTAATTAATATGTGGTATGTGTCTTATTTTTCTTAGCTGTTTTAAATATTGTAGTGGACACTTGTAGGTATTCTGCTCAGATCACCTCTGATGACCTTTACCAGTTCTGGGTGCGTAGCTACTAACTTCTGTGTGCTTCCCCTACAACTTTCTTTAAAGCACTACCGTTGGGCTACTAGAGCCTCTGGACCCCAACAGGAAGTGCTTAGTCATTTACAGCCCCCTCCATAGCCCCAAACCAATGACTGACTGGTGTAGCAGTATGAAAATCCAGCACCTTCATGTCAAGTTGGGACAATTCTTAAACTGTGATAAACTACTGTGAAGTTGATCTCTAGAGCTCTTTATAGGCTCAAACTGAGTCTGAGATGTTACCTAAAATCATGCCTTGCTTGGCTTCTTCCCAGTCCTTATCCAGCAACTCCAGCCTTTCACCAGTCTCTCCTGGTAGTGCTTATTAATAAGTCATGGTGCACCAATATTTGTCTCAGTATCTGTTTCTGGGTAATCTGAATTAGGACAAATAAGGTTTGGTCTCACTCCAAATTTGACCTTGGAAAAAGAAACAATTATAATAAGGGGGATTATGTAATACTAATGGTCAATATCTAATAAAAAACTTTTTTTTTTAAAGATTTTATTTATTTATTTGACAGAGAGAGACAGCGAGAGCAGGAACACAAGCAGGGGGAGTGGGAGAGGGAGAAGCAGGCTTCCCGCTGAGCAGGGAGCCCGATGTGGGACTCGATCCCAGGACCCTGGGATCATGACCTGAGCCGAAGGCAGATGCTTAACGACTGAGCCACCCAGGCGCCCTAATAAAAAAACTTTTAACAATTATCTCAATACTTTGGATTGACACTCCATTACCCTTGATTCATTAATTCATAATTCATTCATTCCTTCATTGGTTAGACATATGTATCTACCAAGTACCTGGCATCTTTCTAGATGTTCACAAATGCACTTAATGTAGAGGGAAAAAGAGCAACATTGTCTGCATGTGCTTTAAGGCCCTGTGCAACCTTTTTACTATGCCCAGTCTAATTTTTCCTAGGATCTGGGTTTAGAGTTTAGAGCTCTTTTTCATGGTTGAATTGGTATATCAGTCAGAGAATCTGGGACTGGGAGTGGTTGTCGCAGGATTTAGTGTAGAAACTATACTCACTATAGATGTTGCTTCCGAACATCCTGCTCACCAGTACACCAGGGGTTGGAAAAACCACACGAGGCAAAGAACTTGCATCAAGATCAGGACTGAAATACATTAATGTGGGTGATTTAGCTCGAGAAGTCTGATCAACGGATATCATGGAGTCTGGCAAGATGGCTTCTCCCAAGAGCATGCCGAAAGATGCACAGATGATGGCACAAATCCTGAAGGATATGGGGATTACAGAATATGAGCCAAGAGTTATAAATCAGATGTTGGAGTTTGCCTTCCGATATGTGACCACAATTCTAGGTGATGCAAAAATTTATTCAAGCCATGCTAAGAAAGCCACTGTTGATGCAGATGATGTGCGATTGGCCATCCAGTGTCGTGCTGATCAGTCTTTTACATCTCCTTCCCCAAGAGATTTTTTATTAGATATTGCAAGGCAAAGAAATCAAACTCCTTTGCCATTAATCAAGCCATATTCAGGCCCCAGGTTGCCACCTGATAGATACTGCTTGACTACTCCAAACTATAGACTTAAGTCTTTACAAAAAAAGGCATCTACTTCTGCGGGAAGAATAACAGTTCCACGGTTAAGTGTTGGTTCAGTTACTAGCAGACCAAGTATTCCCACACTTGGCACACCAACCCCACAAACCATGTCTGTGTCAACTAAAGTAGGGACTCCAATGTCCCTCACAGGGCAAAGGTTTACGGTACAGATGCCCACTTCACAGTCCCCAACTGTAAAAGCATCAATTCCTGCAACATCTGCAGTTCAGAATGTTCTGATTAATCCATCATTAATTGGGTCTAAAAACATTCTTATTACCACTAACATGGTGTCATCACAAAATACTGCCAATGAATCATCAAATGCATTGAAAAGAAAACGAGAAGATGATGATGATGACGATGACGATGATGATGACGATGATGACTATGATAATTTGTAATCTAGCCTTGATGCTTGTAACATGTATACTTGGTCTTGAAACCATTGTACTGAGATTAAACATGCATGCTGGGTATTTTCAAGTTGTGTTATAGAAAACTTAACTGGCATTTAATGAGTAAATATGGTTATCCTTTCCACTTGAGATGCTGGGTTTTCTTTAATAGGATTAGTAATGGTTATTCATCAGCCTTTAAGTGTAAAAATAAAATTGTTGTTCATCAAAAAAAAAAAAAGAAACTATACTCACTATAGGTTGGTTAAATGTGCTACATATAATAGTTTTTGAACCACCAACTGGCCTCTATAATTCTTGGAAGGTCATCATAGGAGAGAGGGAAAGTCATAGAAGCACAATGTCCCACCAGTGCAAATGCTGATGCTAAGATTAAGTGTGGGGATGAGATTTCATCTCTGTTGGAGTGCCTCTGCACATGAGACAGAATAGAATTTATGGAGGAAAGTATATAAGCCCACAACTTCCACTGTGTTTATCTCACTACTCCCATTTTCTCCTTATACAAAAACTTGTATTATCTACATATTCTATCATCTATCATACAGTCTCTCTCATTCAGTAACCCTGGTCTGTTTTCCAGGGTCACAGATGTTGTATCTATTTAGCCATAATATGCTGTTCTTTTTTCCCTAGGGACATTCTCTATTTTTCTAACCCAGAAGGTAAACATATGCAATGTTTCAACAGGAATATAAAAACAAAATTCCTAACAATAATATCACCATGTTAACTCAAATATAGTATCAACCATGGTTTTGGTTATTTATTTATTTTTTAAGAAACCAATATGAAAAGGAGAGCTCAAATTTTGTGAGTGTTTGTGTAAGACAGCAAACTTTTATAGAAATAAATTTGAATGAATACCATTTAGAAATATTACACAAAATATTTGGCATGAATTCTGGCACACAGGGAAGACTAAAAGTTAGTGAAGGAGAATGTCCGGCTAAGGAAACTCACAAATTAAAACCTCTTCCCTAAGGAGTGCCTGAGTGGCTCAGTTGTTAAACATCTGCCTTCGGCTCAGGTCATGATCCCAGGGTCCTGGGATCGAGCCCCTCATTGGGAAGCCTGCTTCTCCCTCTCCCATGCCCACTGCTTGTGTTCCCTCTTTCACTGTGTCAAATAAATAAATAAAATCTTAAAAAAAAAAATCTCTTGCACTAAAAGAGTTAACTGAATTTGTTCTGTCTTTTCCCAGTAGAAAAGCTGAGTTAGTAGGAATTTTTTTTTTCTTTTTCTCCCTTTTTATTTCAGTGACTAAAACAACAGACAGTAACTTCTGCAAGTAGGTTTGAACTATCAAAAGTATGTTGAATCAAGCTACATATATTATGAAACAGCCATTGTCATGGTTCTGTTTGTTCTGTGATCATGTAAAAATCATCATCTCAATAGCATAACTATAATAATAGATAAAGGCTAAGAATACCCTGTCATGAAGAGAAACCATTCCAAGGTAAATATGCCACATTGAATTAAATATAATTTATATATTATACAATTCATCTACTTAAAGTACACAATTCAGTGCTTTTTGGTATATTCATAGGATTATGTAACTATCACCGAAATGTAAGTTTAGAACATTTTGTCTCCTCTAAAAGAAACCCTATACCCATTAGCAATTGATCCCCTTTCTCCTCTACAACAGCTTCCCAGGCCCACTAATATAATATGTGTCTCTAAAATATGTCTTTTTATATTTTATATAAATGGAATCACAGAATATTTTTTTGTGACTGACTTCTTTTACTTCTTTCATTGGCATTATGCTTGCAATTTTCACCAATGTTGTAGCATATATCAATACTTCATTTCTTTTTATTGCCAAATACTATTCTATTATAGGGATATACCATACAACCCAGTTGATGGGTTTTCCCAGTTTTGGAAATTATGAATAGTGCTGCTGTGAACATTCATGTACAGCTTTTTGTGTGGACACGTTTTCATTTCTTTTGGAGATATATATACATATATAAGAGTGGGGTTGCTGGGCCATATATAACTCTATGTTTAACATTTTGAGGAACCATCAGACTGTTCTCTACAATGACTGTACCATTTTGTATTTCTAAGAGTAATGCATGAAGGTGTTAATTTCTCCATATTCTCACCAGGACTTGCTATTGTCTTTCTTTTCTTATTATAGTGTCCTAGTGTTTGGGAACTGGAATCATTATGGTTTTGATTTGTATTTCCCTAATGATTAATGATGTTAATTAGCCATTTGTATATCTTCTTTGGAGAACCATCAATTCAAATTCCTTGCTTGTTTTTAAATTGGGTTATTTGCCTCTTTGTTATTTGAGTTGTGAATGTTCTTCATCTATCCTGGAAACTAGTCTCTTATCAGACATGTAATTTGAAAATATTTTCTTCTATTCTATGGGTCACATCTTCATTTTTTGGTGGTATTGTTTGGAGCACAAAATATTTTAACTTTTGATATAATCCAATATACATATTCTTTCTTTTGTTGCTTGTACTTTGGGTGTTATATCTAACACCCAAAGTACACCTTGCCTGACCAAGGTCATAAAGAATTATTTCTATGTTTTCTTCTAAGTGTTTTTAAGTTTTAGCTCTTATATTTAGGTCTCTGAACTATCTTGAGCTAATTTTTGAGTATGTTGTGAGATAGAGGTCCAACTTCATTCTTTTTAATGGGGCTATTGATTTGTACCAGTACCATTTGTTAAAAAGACATTCATTCCCCCACTGAATTATCTTGGCACCACTGTAAAAAATCAATTGATCCTAAATGCTGGGGTTTATTTCTTGACTCTAAGTTATATTCCATTGATCTATATGTCTATTTTATACCATTAGTTTTGTAATAGGTTTTGAAATTGAGAAATGCTTGTTCTTTTTCAAGATTGTTATGGTTATCAGTCTAAGCTCTTTGTATTTCCATATGAATAATCAACTTGTCAATTTCTGAAAAAATGGCTGTTGGAATTTTGTGAGGGATTGCGTTGACTCTGTAGATCAATTTGGGAGTATTGTCATATAAAAAATATTGTCTTCCAACCCATGAACATGGTATGTCTTTCCATTTATTTAGGTTTTCTTTAATTACTTTCAACAATGTTTTGTAGTGTTCAGTGTACAAGTCTTGCAATTCTTTTGTTAAATGTAAAACTAAGTATTTTATTTATTTCTATACTTTTGTAGATGGAATCGTTTTTTAATTTCATTTTTAAAATTTTTATTGGTAGTGTGTAGAAATACAATAGATTTTTCATTTGTTTTTTTTATTATTTTTTATTCAAGTATAACATACAGTGTTATCTTAGTTTCAGATATACAATATAATGATTCAATAATTCAATTCATTTTGCAATGCTTATCAAGATAAGTATACACTTAATCCCCTTTATCTCTTTGGTGCATCTACTCACCCACCTCCTCTCTGGCAACCCCCAGTTTTTACTCTGTATTTAAGAGTCTGTTTTTTGTTTATCTCTTTTGTTTGTTTGTTCGTTTTGTTTTTTAAATTCCACATGAGTGAAATCATATGGTATTTGTTTTTCTCTGACTGACTTATTTCACTTAGTATTATATCCTCTAGGTCTATATGTATTGTTGCAAATGGCAAGATTTCATTCTTTTTTATGGCTAAGTAATATTCCCAAGTGTTCACTGATAGATGAATGGATAAATAAGATAAATAATATATATGAGAGAACTACAATAGATTTTTGGGGGCATCTGGGTGGTTAACTGTCTGCCTTTGGCCCAGGTCATGAGCTTGGGGTCCTGGGATCAAGCCCTGCATCAGGCTCCTTGCTCAGTAGGAGCCTGCTTCTCCCTCTCCCTCTCCCTATGCTCCTTCCCCCTGCTTGTGTTCTCTCTGTCTTTCTCAAATAAATAAATAAAATCTAAAAAAAAAAAAGAAATACAATAGAATTTTAATATCGATGTGCCCTGCAATCTTTCTGGACCTAGAATTTATTAATATTAGTTTTTATTAGTACTTATTTAGTATTATTAGTATTAATTTTTTAGTATGTATGTATGGTCAGATCATACATACAAATAGAAATAGTTTTACTTTTTGCTTTACAATCCAGATGGCTTTTGGTTTCATTTTCTCTTCTTGTTTCTTTTTCTTACCTACTTCTCCTGGTAGAACCTCCAGTACAGTAGTAAATAGAAATGGTAAAAGTGGATATCTTTGAATGGTTCCTGATCTTAGGGGGAAAGTATTAAGTCATTAACCATTAAATATGATGTTCACTGTTTTGTGTAGATATCCCTTTACAAGTTTAGAAAGTTTCTATTCCTAGTTTGTTGAATATTATGAAATGGTGTTACATACTATAAAATTTTTATTTTTTATTTATTTTATTTTATTTTATTATGTGATGGGTATAAATTTTTTTATTGTTATGTTAATCACCATACATTACATCATTAGTTTTTGATGTAGTGTTCCATGATTCATTATTTGCGTATAACACCCAGTGCTCCATGCAGAACGTTCCTTCCTAAATACCCATCACCAGGCTAATCCATTCCCTCAGTCCCCTCCTCTCTAGAACACTCAGTTTGTTTTTCAGAGTCCATAGTCTCTCATGGTTCATCTCCCCCTCCGATTTCTCCCTTTCATTCTTCCCCTCCTGCTATCTTCTTCTTTTTTTTTTTTTTAACATATAATGTATTATTTGTTTCAGAGGTACAGATCTGTGATTCAACAGTCTTGCACAATTCACAGCACTCACCATAGCACATTGGGTATAAATTTTTTTAACATCAGTTGATATTATGTTATTTTTGTCCTTTATTCTATTAATAATTGTGTTACATTAATTGATTTACATATGGTAAGCCAACTATGTATTACTTGGGTAAATCCATTTGGTTATGGTGGATAATCCTTTTTATAAGTTGCTAGATTTGGTTTTATAGTACTTTGTTGAGAATTTATGAACCTATATTTATAAATGCACATTGGTACTTTTTTCTTCTTGTGATATCTTTGGTGTTAGTATAAAGGTAATATAGACCTCATAAAATGGGCTGGAAAGTATTTCTTCCTCTTCTTTTTTGGGGGGAAGAGTTTGTGAAATATTGGTATCATTCTTTTATAGATATTTGATAGAATTCATCAGTGAAGCCATTGAGGGCTAGTCTCTTCTTTGTGGTAAGTTCTTAAATTACTAATTTTATCTCTTTATTTATTATAGGTCAACTCAGATTGTCTAATTCTTCTTGAGCCAGATTCAGTAATTTGTGTCTAAGAATTTATCAGTTTCATTTAAGTTTTATCTAATTTGTTTGCATATTGTTGTTCATAGTAACCCCCAATGATATAGTTTATTTCTGTATGGTCAGTTGTGATGTGTCCTCTTGATTCCTGAATTTTATAATTTGATTCCTCTCTCTCTCTCTCTCTTTCTCTCTTTTCCTTGGTAAGTCTAGCTTAAATGTTTATCAATTTTGTTGATTTCTTTAATGAACCATTTTTGGTTTTGTTGATTTTCTCTATTGTTTTTCTGTTCTCTGTTTCTCCTCTAGCTTTCATTATTTCCTCCCTTCTGCTTTTTTTGGGTTTCATTTACTCTGAAGAAGGCATGATTCAGATCTGCTATCCCCTCAACTTGACTTCTTTCTTTGAATTTTGGACTGCTTTTTATTTAGATCTTCTGATGGGTTCTACAGATCAAGATTATACAAACAAAGTGTGTTGAACTGTGCATTAGACCCCAGCCTTGAGAGATAACTACCAATTAATAAACTTTACCACAGTGGGATTTCATTATTCAATATATTCTTGTTTATCTTAAAAAAATAACTTCAATACATGTCTTTCTCTGATTGACTTATGTATCATATGACCTCACTCATATGAGGAATTCTTAATCTCAGGAAACAAACAGGGTTGCTGGAGTGGTGGGGGATGGGAGGGATGGGGTGGCTGGGTGATAGACATTGGGGAGGGTATGTGCTATGGTGAGCGCTATGAATTGTGTAAGACTGTTGAATCACAGACCTGTACCTCTGAAACAAATAATACATTATATGTTAAAAAAAAAAAAGAAGATAGCAGGAGAGGAAGAATGAAGGGGGGAAATTGGAGGGGGAGGTGAACCATGAGAGACTATGGACTCTGAAAAACAAACTGAGTGTTCTAGAGAGGAGGGGACTGAGGGAATGGATTAGCCTGGTTGGGTATTTAGGAGGGCACGTTCTGCATGGAGCACTGGGTGTTATACGCAAACAATGAATCTTGGAACACTACATCAAAAACTAATGATGTAATGTATGGTGATTAACATAACATAATGAAAAAATAACTTTAACTGAGATTAATAGCTGAATGGGATTGCTAAACTCAAAAATGTTTGAGAATAGTGAAAGATAAAAAGATATCCATTTCTTGAAATGAAACTCATGTAATACATGATCTCGTGGTGCTTTCATTCAATGTATGCTTGTTGAGAGTCTGATAAAATGTCAGGCACTGAGTTGGGTGCTAAAGGAGCTAGAAAGAAAAATAAGTTGAATGCTTTCTGACTTTAAGGGCCTTTAGATTAAGTAGGGAAGAGAAAGGACACATCACAATAATCACAGTGATAATGGATACATGTTAAAGAATTTATGTACAATATGCAGAATGGAAGAAACCTGTAGTACCTGGAGAATTCAGGAAGTTTTTACATTGTGAATAGATCTTGAAGAATGACTAGGAACTTACTGAGGAAGAGGTATGACCTTTCAGGCAGAGGCAATAACATCTCCATGGATGCACAATGAACTTTCATCATTTGGAGTACCTTTTAGGAACAAGTTATGGCATCTGTTATGGTTTGTTATAATTTGGCTATCTTAAGAAGACATCATAAGCAGAAGAATCATGCAGACAGTTGTGATCAAGAAGTGAGTTCTCAAACTGGAGTTCAATTCCTGGTACAGAGATCTCATTGCTGGTTATCCAGATATGCTCTTTATTAAATTTATTCAGTTTCTATCTGATTTGCTCTTTCAGTTTAGAGGTCTATATTTCTCCTTCCTTCCCAGGTTTAATTTGGTGTTTATTTCCTGTTTGTCTTTCATCTTCTCTTCTTTTGCTGTGGAAATTTCTCAGGTGCATAATAATTATTTGGGGCTTGAGCTCACAGCCCAGTGTACCAGCCTTCCATCCTTAGGAGCAGCTCAATGGGAAGCAAGATAAAAGATAGTCAATGAGGCTGAGAATGTAGGTGTGTGTGAGTTTGAGAGGAATTGGGGGGAAGAATATAATGGATTTTTCCATAAAGCTGAAAGTGTTTTATGTTTTCAAATTAGTTCTTTAGAGAACCAGGACCTTTAGAAGTATTGCCAGCGTTCACTACCTGGGGAATGGGGAAATCGGCTGAGTGCAATCTCACTACCCTCTTCTCTATTGCTTCTTGTTCCCTCTCCTTTTCTACAGTTTTGTGCCTTGAGACTTGCATAATATTTCAGTTTTGTACATTGAGTGTCCTCATAATATTTGATTTGAAAAAATTAAAAAGATTCCTGCTGGAGAAAGAAAGAGATAAAATCATAACCTTCAGCAATGAAGAACCCTAAGTATTTCTGAGGGACACAAATGACTTAATTTGGGTTTTAGAGGGTAATAGTGGTTACAAGATGGAGGAGGGCCTGGAGAAGGAGGAAAGAAATAGTGGTGGTGGGGGGTGCTGAGGACAGGTTGTTGTAAGAATTCAGGCAAGGAGTGACACAAACCTGAGTTAAGGCTATGGAAGTTAGAATAGATAATAATGACAGAGTCAAGAGATATTTTGAAGGAGTACAGATATGGTTTTATAACAAATTGACTAGATTTAAGGCCAGCAATGAAAGGCTGTCATTTTTTAGCCTTGCCTCTCATAAGTGGGAAGTCCAATGGATGGATATGTCTTCAGGCACAGCTGGTTCAGATAATGTCTTTAGATTCTTATCTTTCTACATCTCTTGAATTTTCTTCATTCTAAGGTGGTTTCCTTTTTGAGAAGGCTCCACATTAGACAGTGAGATGATACCCTGAATGTACAGGTTTGCAAATTCATTATTTCAGTGGAAGAGTATAGCTCTTTTGCCACTAGGATCCATGTCAGTCTAACTAAGGGACCATCACTGGCCCTGCTTGGATAATGTACCCACCTGGACCAATTACTGAATCAGACTTTATCTTCCCAGTTAACTTTAGAGGTTTTTTTTATTTTTTAATTTGTTATTGTTATGTTAATCACCATACATTACATCATTAGTTTTTGATGTAGTGTTCCATGATTCATTGTTTGTGCATAACACCCAATACTCCATGCAGAATGTGTGCTCTTTAATACCCATCACAGGCTAACACATCCCCCCACTCCCCTCCCCTCTAAAACCCTCAGTTTGTTTTTCAGAGTCCATCGTCTCTCATGGTTCGTCTCCCCCTCCGACTTCCCTTCATTTTTCCCCTCCTGCTATCTTCTTCTTTTTTTTCTTAACATATATTGCATTATTTGTTTCAGAAGTACAGATCTGTGATTCAACAGTCTTGCACAATTCACAGTGCTCACCAAGCACATACTCTCCCCAATGTCTATCACCCAACCACCCCATCACTACCACCCCCCAACCACGCCAGCAACCCTCAGTTTGTTTCCTGAGATTAAGAATTCCTCATATGAGTGAGGTATATGACACATGTCTTTCTCTGATTGACTTATTTCACTCAGCACAACACCCTCCAGTTCCATCCACTTCGTTGCAAATGGCAAGATCTCATTCCTTTTGATGGCTGCATAATATTCCATTGTGTATATATACGACTTCTTCTTTATCTATTCTTCTGCCGATGGACATCTTGGCTCCTTCCACAGTTTGGCTATAGTGGACATTGCTGCTATAAACATTGGGGTGCACGTACCCCTTCGAATCCCTACATTTGTATCTTTGGGGTAAAAAGCCAGTAGTGCAATTGCTGGATCGTAGGGTAGCTGTATTTTCAACTGTTTGAGGAACCTCCATACTGTTTTCCAGAGTGGGTGCACCAGCTTGCATTCCCACCAACAGTGTAGGAGGGTTCCCCTTTCTCCGCATCTCCACCAACATCTGTCGTTTCCTGACTTGTTCATTTTAGCCATTCTGACGGGTGTGAGGTGGTATCTCATTGAGGTTTTGATTTGGATTTCCCTGATGCCGAGCGATGTGGAGCACTTTTTCACGTGTCTGTTGGCCATTTGGATGTCTTCTTTGGAACAATGTCTGTTCATGTCTTCTGCCCATTTCTTGATTGGATTATTTGTTCTTTGGGTGTGGAGTTTGATAAGTTCTTTATAGATTTTGGATACTAGCCCTTTATCTGATATGTCATTTGCAAATATTTTCTCCCATTCTCTCGGTTGTCTTTTGGTTTTGTGGACTGTTTCCTTTGCTGTGCAAAAGCTTCTTATCTTGATGAAATCCCAATAGTTCATTTTTGCCCTTGCTTCCCTTGCTTTTGGCGATGTTTCTAGGAAGAAGTTGCTGCGGCTGAGGTCGAAGAGGTTGCTACCTGTGTTCTCCTTTAGGATTCTGATGGGCTCCTGTCTCACGTTTAGGTCTTTCAACCATTTGGAGTCTATTTTTGTGTGTGGTGTAAGGAAATGGTCCAGTTTCATTCTTCTGTATGTGGCTGTCCAATTTCCCCAACACCATTTGTTGAAGAGACTGTCTTTTTTCCATTGGACATTCTTTCCTGCTTTGTCAAAGATTACTTGACCATAAAATTCAGGGTCCAATTCTGGGCTCTCTATTCTGTTCTGTTGATCTGTGTGTCTGTTTTTGTGCCAGTACCATACTGTCTTGATGATGACAGCTTTGTAATAGAGCTGGAAGTCCGGAATTGTGATGCTGCCAGCTTTGCTTTCCTTTTTCAACCATCCTCTGCCTATTTGGGGTCTCTTCTGGTTCCATACAAATTTTAGGATTATTTGTTCCATTTCTTTGAAAAAAGTGGGTGGTATTTTGATGGGGATTGCATTGAATGTGTAGATTGCTCTAGGTAGCATTGACATCTTCACAATGTTTGTTCTTCCAATCCATGACCATGGAACGTTTTTCCATTTTTTGTGGGTTCTTCAATTTCTTTCATGAGTATTTTATAGTTTTCTGAGTACAGATCCTTTGCCCCTTTGGTTAAATTTATTCCTAGGTATCTTATGGTTTTGGGTGCAGTTGTAAATGGGATCGACTCCTTGATTTGTCTCTCTTCTGTCCTGTTGTTGGTGTATAGGAATGCCACTGATTTCTGTGCATTGATTTTATATCCTGCCACTTGACTGAATTCCTGTAGGAGTTCTAGCAGTTTTGGGGTGGAGTCTTTTGGGTTTTCCACATACAGTATCATATCATCTGCAAAGAGTGAGAGTTTGACTTCCTCTTTGGCGATTTGGATGCCTTTGATTTCTTTTTGTTGTCTGATTGCTGTGGCTAGGACTTCTAATACTATGTTGAATAGCAGTGGTGAGAGTGGACATCCCTGCTGCATTCCTGACCTTAGGGGAAAAGCTCTCAGCTTTTCCCCATTGAGAATGAAATTCGCTGTTGGTTTTTCATAGATGGCTTTTATGATATTGAGGTATGTACCCTCTATCCCTATACTCTGAAGAGTTTTGATCAAGAAAGGATGCTGTACTTTGTCAAATGCTTTTTCTGCATCTATTGAGAGGATCATAGGATTCTTGTTCTTTCTTTTGTGAATGTATTGTATCACGTTGATTGATTTGTGGATGTTGAACCAACCTTGCAGCCCAGGGATAAATCCCACTTGGTCATGGTGAATAATCCTTTTAATGTAGTGTTGGATCCTATTGGCTTGTGTTTTGGTGAGAATTTTTGCATCCATATTCATCAAGGATATTGGTCTGTAATTCTCCTTTTTGATGGGGTCTTTGTCTGGTTTTGGGATCAAGGTAATGGTGGCCTCATAAAACGAGTTTGGAAGTTTTCCTTCCATTTCTATTTTTTGGAACAGTTTCAGGACAATAGGTATTAATTCTTCTTGAAATGTTTGATAGAATTCCCCTGGGAAGCCATCTGGTCCCGGGCTTTTGTTTGTTGGGAGATTTTTGATGACTGCTTCAATTTCCTTAGTGGTTATAGGTCTGTTCAGGTTTTCTATTTCTTCCTGGTTCAATTTTGGTAGTTGATACATCTCTAGGAATGCACCTATTTCTTCCAGGTTTTCTAATTTGCTGGCATAGAGTTGCTCATAATATGTTCTTATAATTGTTTGTATTTCTTTGGTGTTGGTTGTGATCTCTCGTCTTTCATTCATGATTTTGTTGATTTGGGTCATTTCTGTTTTCTTTTTGATAAGTCTGGCCAGGGGTTTACCAATCTTGTTAATTCTTTCAAAGAACCAGCTCCTAGTTTCGTTGATCTGTTCTACTGTTCTTTTGGTTTCTAGTTCATTGATTTCTGCTCTGATCTTTATGATTTTTCTTCTCCTGCTGGGTTTAGGCTTTATTTGCTGTGTTTTCTCTAGCCCCTTTAGGTGTAGGGTTAGGTTGTGTATTTGAGACCTTTCTTGTTTCTTGAGAAAGGCTTGTATTGCTATATATTTTCCTCTTAGGACTGCCTTTGCTGCATCCCAAAGATTTTGAACAGTTGTGTTTTCATTTTCATTGGTTTCCATGAATTTTTAAAATTTTTCTTTAATTTCCTGGTTGACCCATTCATTCTTTAGTAGGATGCTCTTTAGCCTCCATGTATTTGAGTTCTTTCTGACTTTCCTCTTGTGATTGAGTTGTAGTTTCAAAACATTGTGGTCTGAAAATATGCAGGGAATAATCCCAGTCTTTTGGTACTGGTTGAGACCTGATTTGTGACCAAGGATGTGATCAATTCTGGAGAATGTTCCATGGGCACTAGAGATGAATGTGTATTCCGTTGCTTTGGGATGGAATGTTCTGAATATGTCTGTGAAGTCCATTTGGTCCAGTGTTTCATTTAAAGTCTTTATTTCCTTGTTGATCTTTTGCTAGATGATCTGTCCATTTCAGTCAGGGGGTTGTTAAAGTCCCCCACTATTATTTATTATTGTCAATGTGTTTCTTTGCTTTTCTTTTAAATTGCCTTATATAATTGGCTGCTCCCACGTTAGGGGCATAGATATTTACATTTTTAGATCTTCTTGTTGGATAGACCGTTTAAGTAGGATATAGTGTCCTTCTTCATCTCTTATTATAGTCTTTGTTTTAAAATCTAATTTGTCTGATATAAGGATTGCCACGCCAGCTTTCTTTTGGTGTCCATTAGCATGGTAAATGGTTTTCCACCCCCTCACTTTCAATCTGGGGGTGTCTTTGGGTCTAAAATGAGTCTCTTGCAGACAGCATATTGATGGGTCTTATTTTTTAACCCAATCTGATAGCCTGTGTCTTTTGATTGGGGCATTGAGCCCATTTACATTCAGGGTAACTATTGAAAGGTATGAATTTAGTGCCATTGTATTGCCTGTAAGGTGACAGTGACTGTATATCGTCTGTATGCCATTCTGGTCTCTTACTTTTAGACTCTCTCTTTGCTTAGAGGACCCCTTTCAATATTTCTTGGAGGGCTGGTTTCGTATTTGCAAATTCCTTTAGTTTTTGTTTGTCCTGGAATATTTTAATCTCTCCTTCTATTTTCAATGACAGCCTAGCTGGATATGGTATTCTTGGCTACATATTTTTTTCGTTTAGTGCTCTGAAGATATCATGCCAGTCCTTTCTGGCCTGCCAGGTGTCTGTGGATAGGTCTGTTGCCAATCTAATGTTTTTAGCATTGTAGGTTACAGATCTCTTCTCCTGAGCTGCTTTCAGGATTTTATCTTTGTCTTGAGACTCGTAAGTTTTACTATTAGATGTCGGGTCTTGACCTATTTTTATTGATTTTGAGAGGGTTTCTCTGTGCCTCCTGGATTTTGATGCCTGTTTCCTTCCCCACATTAGGGAAGTTCTCTGCTATAATTTGCTCCAATATACCCTCTGCCCCTCTTTCTCTTTCTTCTTCTTCTGGGATCCCAATTATTCTAATGTTGTTTCGTCTTATCGTATCGCTTCTCTCTCGAATTCTGCCCTCGTGATCCAGTGGTTGTTTCTCTCTCTTTTTCTCAGCCTCTTTATTTTCCATCATTTGGTCTTCTATATCGCTGATTCTCTCTTCTGCCTCATTTATCCTAGCAGTTAGTGCCCCCATTTTTGATTGCAACCTCATGAATAGCCTTTTTGATTTCACTTGGTTAGATTTTAGTTCTTTTATTTCTGCAGAAAGGGTTTCTCTAATAACTTCCACACTTTTTTCAAGTGCAGGTAGTATCTTTAAAGTCATGAGTCTGAACTCTAGGTCTGACATCATACTAATGTCCGTATTGAGTAGGTCCCTGGTAGATGGTACTACCTCTTTTTCTTTTTGCTGAGGTGATTTTTTTCATCTTGTCATTTTGTCCAGAGGAGAATAGATGAATGAGAGAACAAAATGCTAACAGGGTAACAATGTCCCCAGAAAATAAACTCTATACAAATCAGAAAAGACCTGAAACCAGGGGAAAAGAAAGGGAAAGAAAGAAAAAAGAAAGAGAGAGAGAAAAAAAAAGAAAATATAAAAACAAACAAAAACAGAACTAGACAAAAAAAACAGAATATGATTAAATATGATCAGGCTAGTGCATATATTAGTGCCATACACTAGATTTTGGGCGTAATTTGGTGTGTTAGAAGAAAGTGCTTTCTACAATTTTAAAGGAAGAAAGACTTATATATGTACAAAATAAGGGTTGATACAATGAAGGGATGGAAGATGATTGTAAAATGAAAATTATAAAAGATTTTATAAAAGGAATTGATAAGATAACAAGTTATTTGAAAAAAGAAAGAAGAAGTTTTAAAAAAAAAAGAAAAAAAAGGGAGAGAATGTGATCAGGCAGGAGAGTAGAAGAAAGGCATACACTAGTGATTTAGGGTATATTTTGATCTGTTAGAAGAAACTATCTCAAAATTTTAAATAGAAAACAACTTATATATATATGCCAAAAAAAGGGTAACTACTTTGAAGGGATAAAATATGGCTCTAAAAGTGAAACATAAAAAATGTTTTTTTTAAAAAGGAATTGATAAGATGTTGGTTGAAAAAGGGAAAAAGAAAAATTAGAAAAAAACAGTTAAAAATATTAACTTTGAAAAACTAATGAATCATGTGAAAAAAAGCCATGAATTCTATGTGGAGTATTCCCCTAGCGCTGGAGTTCTCCCATTCTCCTTGATCGGTAAACTTGGTCTTGGCTTGCTGGAAGTTCCTGCTGATCTTCTGGGGGAGGGGCCTGTTGTCGTGGTTCCCAAATGTCTTTGCCGGAGGCGGAATTGCCCCGCCCTTGTTGGTCGGGGCTAAGCAATCTGCTCGAGTTTGCTCTCAGGAGCTTTTGTTCCCTGCAAGCTCTTGGTACAGCTTTGGAGGACTAGAGTGAAAATGGTGGCCTCCCAATCTCCGTCCAGAGGAGCTGAGAACTTGGCCCGCTGCTCAGTGCACCCCCAGAGAAAAGCAGTCACTCCCGTGTCCCTGGTCTCCGGCCGCACTCCGTGTTCACCCGGCCTGTGACCGAGCGTTTCTATCTCTGGCACCCGACCCCGTGTGGAGTCTCCAAACCCAGCAGATCCCTGCGGTGCATTCCCGCGCCGCTCCATCTGGGGAAGGAAGGGGAGTCTCCCCAGCTTTGCCGCTTGTTGGGTCGCTGCTGGAGGAGCAGTGGCCCGGCTGTGCCGCAGATCACAGTTTATGGCCCCCCCAAGCTGAGAGCCTGCGCCTCGGCTCCATCTCTGCAGCCGGCTTTCCCGCTCCGATCCCTGGGAGGTCTGCTGCACTCAGGCACCCCCGGTCTTTCGGTGACCTCGAGGGTCCTGAGACCACACTGTCCCGTGAGGGTTCCACCCCCTGCTTAGCCAGTGGAGCGACGTCCCTCAGTGGAGCCGACTTCTAAAAGTTCCGATTTTGTACTCCGCGGCTCTATCACTTGCCAGAAGCGGCCGACAGAGGACCCCTCCCCCGCTATCTATCCTCCCAAATATCGCCTTGGATTCACTTCTCCGCTCATTCTACTTTCCAGAAAGTGGTCGCTTTTCTGTTCAGAGAGTTGTTGCTCCTCTTTTCTTCGATCTCCTTTTTTTTTTTTAAAGATTTTATTTATTTATTTGAGAGAGAGAGAATGAGAGATAGAGAGCATGAGAGGGAAGAGGGTCAGAGGGAGAAGCAGACTCCCTGCTGAGCAGGGAGCCCGATGTGGGACTCGATCCCGGGACTCCAGGATCATGACCTGAGCCGAAGGCAGTCACTTAACCAACTGAGCCACCCAGGCGCCCCTTCTTCGATCTCCTTTTGAGTTCGTAGGTGTTCAGAATGTTTTGATCCGTATTCAGCTGAATTCCTGAGACCAGACGAAATCTAAGTCTCCTACTCCTCCGCCATCTTGCTCCGCCCACCAACTTTAGAGGTTTTTGAAGAGTATTTATAATTTTACACTGCTCGTCATCATAAGACATTGGTAGGGGGTAATGGTTCTATTTTATACCCCCACTTTCCCTCATTTCCACAAAGTCCCTGTAAGGGCAGAGAATGATATCAGTAAGTGCCAGTGGAGAGCTCTTGGATTTAGCTTAGACTTGAGAATTCTAAGTTTCAGAGGAAAATTAGAATCTCGGCTCTTCAGTCATTTCCACATGGGCGCTGAGAGCTCTGAGATGATGAGCAGGACCTGTGTGAGGCTGTGGGGGCATGGAGGGACAGGGTGGAACCCCACAAAGTGGACGGCCCCTGGGTTCCCCTCTTACCTCTTGCTGCCATCAGCTTCAAAAACAGGTCCTTCCAGGAACAGATATGAGACAGAGTTTACACTAGTGGTTAAATCCTGGGCAGCCACAAACTGACAAAAAGTGGAAGAAATCACAATAGGCAGAAGAGAAGGAAAGAATTTGTCTGTGTTTTTCTTTAAAAGGTTTTCTGCCTTTAACGGTGTTATAGGTCAGTGACTTTCACAGTGGGCTTTTACTCTTTGAAGCATTTTCCAAAAATATGTGTGAAGTTGAAGAGTGGAAGAGCAATAGTGAGCCCTGAGTGTAGATAACAGGTCACAGAAAAGGATATAAAATAGATAAATAAATATGTAAACAGCAAATAAAAAGTGAGGAAATGATTCTGTAGACTATATTTTAAGATTTTTCAATCTATGTCAGTGTTGGTCTTTTGAGACTATCTAGTTCAAGGAATCCAAGTCCTGGCTGGCTGTTAGAATCACCTGTGGAACTTGATAAAAATACAGATTTCTGGGTTTATTCTGGACTTACTGAGTCATAATTTTTAAACTTGGGTGTTGGATATTTGTAGTTTTACAAACAGTGCTCAGGAGATTCTGTGGCTCAGGCTGAGTTAGAATCATGGTACTAGTCCAATGGTTTACCTTATATAGCAGCCCTGGTTCCCCACAAGCTATACCAGCCTATAGATTGAATTGGGTTACAATTACCCATTGAATACTGTCTCTCATCCTTGTTTCTCCCATAAGAACTAATTTTGCTGAAAGTCCCCTAAAATATTTTTGCTGTCCCTAGGTGGAGTCTCATACATGCTCATGAACAGGTCTGGCAGATGTCATGTAATGTTCATTGAGCCCTGTTGCTCCAGTAGTCATTACTGTGGCTTCCATGAAGGGATCCAATCTTGCTCCACTGCTCAAAGTCTCCCATTCAGCATTAGCCCTGATAGCCTGGATCCTCAGAGCTTTGTGGATAGCTTGTGATACACCATCTGTGAGCTCTTTCTAACCCACTTTTTTATAAGACATACAAAAGAATCTGTTGTTTTCATTAGCAGACCAAGACAATTATAAAGGAGAAACAAAGTTCCAGAAGGCTTGTGGGACCAGGCACAAATAAACTAGGGCGTAAGGAGCACTGCTGAATCGGCACTGAGGGGCTTAGGACCACCACTGACCCATCCACAGCATATTGATTGCTTAGATCCATAATAAGCTTGCTTTGTTTCCATGTCATGTGTCTTTCCGGGACAGGCTGCTTAAACAGTTTGGATACTGGGTAAAAGATGTAAAAGAATGAAATGCTAGAATTATCAGAGTAAAAATTATGCATCTTGCAGACAAAAAAAATATGCTCCTTTCAGGTGTGAACATTCCCAGAGCTATTGCTCATTTTCCAGATGTCAGGGACAATTCAAATCAGGAAAAAGAATTAGATTTATTCTAGATATGGATAAGCATCACAAATGGACATCAAGAACAGAGAGGTTAATGGGGGATTCAGTGCTTAAAGCCTTGTTCACTTTCCAGACCAAACCCATGAGACCATGGCCATACAGGCAGATACCAAATTCACTTACTTTTGTTGTTCAGAGAGCTACCAGACAGCTCATGAGGAGTGGATAGGACACAGCATGAAGTTTTAACCACATTCTAAGGGAGGGAAGCTGGAGTGACATGATCTGTGTTTTAAAGTTTACTCTGGTTGTTGTAGGGTGAACTGGGGGGCCATAGTACTCATTGCTGTGACAGAGAGTTCCCTGACACCATAGATCTTTAGAATCCGAGTGTGTGCATGTGTATATCTAGGTGTTTGGGGTGAACAGTCAATTTAATGAAAGTAACACTGGAGTCCTCACCCCAGATCCTGGAAAGAACTGGACTCAAGTAGTGTTATAGTATTAAACGAATCACCAAATGGTGGCTTTGGGTTTTTTTGACTAATGCCCTACATATAACAAGGCAGTACCACCATTAAAAGCAACAGCGTTCCACTGCTCCATCAGGCAGGTTTGGGAGGAGTAGTTGTTTGAGGTGAAGTGTCTTACTTAAGTGAACATGGCCAGAAGAGAGGATGGAGGACTATGTGACAGCATTCACATTCCTTCCTCCTTTCCTTCACCAGGCTCTGATTTGTAAATATGCCTCCATTCCCCATGAGGACTGCAGACAGCACCCATAATACCTTTGCATGCTTTGACTTCTGAAGATCAGCATAGACACTCATATTCATTTCCTTTAATTTACTTTACCCAAAATAGCATCCCCAACAGAACTGCAGTAACACATACAGTAACAGGGCCCCTTGAGTGACAGATGGCTTTAGGCTATCTTTAGAGTAATGCAACTGCAGCCCCAACCTCTTCTCCATTCAGTGAAAGAGGAAGCCGCACTTGGATTTTTGCCATGTTATCCGTTAGCTCATGATGTGAGAGATAGCAAGATGTAAAATAGAAATAGAGGACTACATCTTTTGGAATAAGGAAACCCTAGAGGGAAAGCAAGTGATTTAAAAGAGAACTGACATTGAAAAATCACAAAATCACACTAGGGCTGGAAATTTATGGATTTAGGAGAAGAGAGCAATGAATATGTGAGTGGTTTTATGTTTTGAACTCTTTGAGAAGCACATATACTAAATTTCCAACCTCCTTTTGGTGTCATGAAAATCCCAGGGCTTTTGTCAGAGTGGACAAAAAAAGTGATAAAGAATGTCTTTAGGGAAGAAACATAGCAAAAAGAGGATAAGTGATGCTGGACACATTCTTAGACACAAGAGGATGAATTTTCCTGTGGAATGTTGATTAGCAGATGGAGAAGACTTGATGTCAGAATCAAGTCACAAGAACATACAAACTAATAATCCTGATGCTGGTGATTGAAGTCCGGAAAGTTGTTTTACTTTGCCTTTCGAGACACAGCATAACCCAGGCCACATGGACATATTTATAAGGGACATGATTATTGGAATAGTTTGTGGATAGTTGTGTGTGGAGGGAGAGAGCTGGCCTAACTCACAGGGCTCTTAACTGAAAGCCCTTTCCAATGATTTTTACAATTAGGTATTAATATGGCACTATATTTTTAAAATATTATATTTACTCAATATTATAATTAATAAATATAGCCCTCTCCAAATGAAATCAGAGGAGGTCTTATGTAGAGACACTTTTATAGATCCTGTAAGGAGTACCATCATATAGGCAGTAAATGTTTACATTTTTATAGAAGTATTGATTGATAGACTGCCACCATTTTTTTAAATTCACAATCCCTTCTCATTTCTTCATCCCCGAAACAGATTTCTCACATTTTCCCCTCGATGTTATGATTTTGCTCCTTTGGCCATTTAAACAAATGGTTAATTTTTCTCCAGTATTACCAGACAGATCAATACTACTAAAGTTTCTTTGTATGGTGCAAGGAATTTTTTCTCTGTGCTAAGGAATTTTTATTTTACCTGTTATTTTCTGGATGGGGTTTTATCGTGGAGATCACCAAGTAATAGAAATAAAGAAAGATGAGGTAGGAAGGGAATGCAGGTGTCTACAGAGTGTAAGTGTGTGGTGCAGAGGCCCCAAGTATGTCAGGAGGCTGGCTATGGACCAGAGGGAGGTTCCAGGGGGACCAAACATCTGTCACACAGCAGGATTCCCCCTACCTGTTTGGTTTACCCTGAGAACAAAAGGCATTTCTTTGCTTACACAGGGACAAGAAGCAGGGTGAGAAGAGCAAGAGCATAGACGTCCATGGACCTGTAACCACTGTTTACAGAGCCCGTGGTATATGCCAGGTCCTGTTAAGCCCTTACAAACCCAATGACATTTACTATTCACCACAACCGTTGGAGGTGGTACTGTTGTCACTTACATCCTGCAGATGAAGAAACTGAAGCTTAGAGACATTACATAAGTGCCCCCAAATTTCACATCTCCAAAACTGCAGGGGTAGGACTGGATGACTAGAAATATCTTAATTCTTATGTTGTATATCTAAGAGATTATTATTATTATCAAGCTAAATTCTTAGAGAGCTGGAGCTAATATGTGCCTCTTGCATTTCTAGGATGCAATCTTTCTGCAGGGAGCATTTCTGTCTTTGAGCGTCTCTGCTTCCCATAGTTGTGAGTGCCCATACTAGGAAGAGAGCATCCTCAAGCAGACCCTGGCTTTGAAATTTAGACATCTGCGCAACAATGAGAGCGCCAGGGATAAAAAAAAAAAAAAATCAGCAGTTCAGAAACAGAAAGGGAGGAAAGGATTCATGAAGAGAGCTCTATTAAAGTCATCAAAATGTCTCTTGCTTAAGGTTGAAAAACTTAAAACATGCCAGAAGACAAATATCACAAATGACTGCCAGCAGTCATCGATTTCCTTCTTTTGTCATGTTTATGCCCGGGGATTTAATGCTTGATCATTTTTCTTTTAATGGTCTTAAATAAATGGGTAAGCTATTGAGACCTAAAATATCTGCAGAAGAAAAAAAAAATTTTTTTAAAGTGAGGTAAAATTTAAGGTCTAGAGATTTTTTTTCCTCCCTTTTCCATGCATGCTACATCATCCTAGTCAATTTGGCAGGGAGAGCACTGATTTATAGTGGAGGACAAGGAATCTTTCAGGACAGTAAATGCAGCCCCATGAATCCATCTTGGAAAAAAGAAGGCATGAAGAAGGAGATGGTCCTACCTCCCCACAGTGTGTATTTGTAAGTCAGAAAAAATTCTGGGGCCAGGTTTATCCAGCACACACTTAATTGAGCTGACAGAGATATTTTCTTTAAAGATGATCGTGTGTAAATCTTGGGGTGGTGGGAGAAGGCTTTATGGATTACAATTTCTATTCTCTTTTCTTTTTCTGAAATTCTCATCATCAATCACCTCTAATATGTAGATCAATGAGTCTCAAAATCCTCCAGGTTATTCTGATGGGATGGTCTTGGAACTGCATTTTGAGGACACTGAAATAAAATCATCCGATTTTGATCCTCTTCTTCCTCCATAATCTCAGAGCGACAGTTAGAACTTAATTGGCCTGGCTAAGAAAATTCTAGGCTCAACAGAGTGGCTCCTGCTTGGTGACTTGCAGAGGTACCACTTTCCTTCACATAAGGATGCATGAAGAGCAATTTAGGACTCACACTAAGTCTATCATTGGAGTTTGGAAACAGAATATGTGGGGAATTCTCTGCAACTCAAGAGTATAAAAATAGGTCTATTTTTTTCATCTGAGAACTCAACCAGCCCAAGTAAAGACAAGATCCTCTGTTCCTGTTGGGGCTCAGGAGAAAGGAGGTAAAGGAACAGATGTTATGTGCTTAGAAGCAGAGCGTTGAAAGGCCAATGTGACAAAATATTGAATATTACTGGAGTCTCATTAGAGCCACACAACTTTGGAGGGGCCCAATAGCTGTTTGAAAATGATGGCTCTTTTGTGTTTCCAGATACATTCCAAATTTGAATGACTATTCTATATGTAAGTATTTTTGTATACTTACATATATTATGTAAGTATTTTTTCAATAAGTTATAGTTACTCACTGGGCAAGTTTTGCATGTAGGACCAGATATATGACTGAGATGCATTTTCTTACATTAAACACACATTAATGGAGGGCTCAGTCTGTGGCACATTAGGCAAGTTTGCTGGGTCATTGTACTTGTTCATTCATAGAAATGCTAGGAGATGTGCACTATTATTGCCACTATTTTACAGATGAGGAAAATGAGAATCAGAGAGGTTAGCTATTTGTCCATGTTCACACAGCTGATAATTAAAGAGGGCTGAGACTTGGGATTCTAGCCTTTGTGTTGCCTTCATGAGAGTCTGCAGACTCTCTGACCTCAGATTCTATACCAGGTGGTCGGCTCTCAACCCGTGGCCCTGCTTCTCAGACTCTCAGTAACTGGATGCTCTGGCCAGGACAAGTGTTGGGCTCTCTGATTAATTCATTAAGCTTGAGTCCTCTCATGTGAAACACATGAAGGCCTCACCTAAGGACAGCACTCCACATGCCCACAGTTGTCTGGTTAGTTAAGGTCAGAAAAGTCTATTAGGTGTCCATTTCCAACCTTAGTATCAAAGGCATTCAGGTTACTTTCCATATTAGGAATCCTGGCTGGAGCAGGAGATGAAAGGGAACATTTTACCTTTTTGTTCACTAGAGGTTGATGTGGGGATGGGGGGGGGAATGGAGAAAAGGGGAGTCTTGTAAAATGCATAAATACAAAGCCATAAATACATATAAACACATGCATACATATACAGTTGTTATTTTAAGTTTATATTAGCAGGCCCTTTCATTCTCAGGTAAAATAGTTTGGGGCTTAATAAGAGCCAAGTCTGTGAAATTGTGTAAACTCTGGATTCATTTCCTATCCCTGAAGCCTCTCCCCAGGGTTCTGTAAATTGGGTATGATAATCTTGTACTCCACTACAAGCATCAGCATCCTCCACTGTGATATGATAAGCTTTCCTGGGGGCCTCAGTTAATCTGCTTAACACCTGTCTGACTCCTTTCCCCCCCTCATTTATTCATTAACTGAGCGGGCTATGCTTCTTCCAGGTTTAACAATGTGATTGGAAGATGCTCCTGCAGTGTTCTCAGAGTGGGGTCAGTCAACTACCTACATATGCACCATTAGGGGAATTTATTAGAGGGCAGAGTCCTGGGCTTTATCCACAGAGATTTTGATTCAGCAAGTCTGGGGTGAGGTCCAGGAATCTCTTTAAAATTAGTGCCCTGGGGATTCTGACTCAGGTATTTTGATACTGCATCTTGAGAGACATGGTGTTTATAGATAAACTCACCGTGAAAGATGGTCTCTGATCTTTTCATAAATGTTCCTGTTCAAAAACAAATACACAAAGAGAATGTCATTGTGTTATGTAAATTATCAAACTTGTAACCTTAACTATTCCGTTTGGTTTTATCCTTTTTTAAAATTATATTTTACCTTCTAGTTTCCATCTTATGCCTTCTACATTTTTTGCTCCTTATAGTTGTATGTACTTTGCATGTTGAGACTGGTTATCTTTTTACTTTTTTTTTTATTATGTTATGTTAGTCGCCATACATTACATCATTAGAGACTGTTTATCTTTTCAAAGCATATTCATGGTCAGTGTTTTAGCTGAGGACACTAAGGCACAAAGACATTAGGTGACTTGTCTAAGTGACATATGGTCAGAGCTATTTTTAAAAATTTTTTTATTGTTATGTTAATCACCATATATTACATCATTAGTTTTTGATGTAGTGTTCCATGATTCATTGTTTGTGCAAAACACCCAGTGCTCTACGCAGAATGTGCCCTCTTTAATACCCATCACCAGGCTAACGCATCCCCCCACCGCCCTCCCCTCTAGAACCCTCAGTTTGTTTCTCAGAGTCCATCGTCTCTCATGGTTCGTCTCCCCCTCCGACTTACTCCCCTTCATTCTTCCCTTCCTGCTATCTTCTTCTTCTTTTTTTTCTTAAAATATATTGTATTATTGTTTCATAAGTACAGATCTGTGATTCAACAGTCTTGCACAATTCACAGCACTCACCATAGCACATACCCTCCCCAGTGTCTATCACCCAGCCACCCCATGTGTCTCACCCCCCACCACTCCAGCAACAATCAGTTTGTTTCCTGAGATTAAGAATTCCTCATATCAGTGAGGTCATATGATACACGTCCTTCTCTGATTGACTTATTTCACTCAGCATAACACGCTCCAGTTCCATCTACGTTGTTGCAAATGGCAAGATCTCATTCATTTTGATGGCTGCATAATATTCCATTGTGTATATATACCACTTCTTCTTTATCCATTCATCTACCGATGGACATCTTGGCTCTTTCCACAGTTTGGCTATTGTGGACATTGCTGCTATAAACATTGGGGTGCACGTACCCCTTCGGCTCCCTACATTTGTATCTTTGGGGTAAATACCCAGTGGTGCAATTGCTAGATCGTAGGGTAGCTCTATTTTCAACTGTTTCAGGAACGTCCATACTGTTTTCCAGAGTGGTTGCATCAGCTTGCATTCCCACCAACAGTGGAGGAGGGTTCCCCTTTCTCCGCATCCCCGCCAACATCTGTCGTTTCCTGACCTGTTAATTTTAGCCTTTCTGACTGGTGTGAGATGGTATCTCATGAGGTTTTGATTTGGATTTCCCTGATGCCGAGCGATGTGGAGCACTTTTTCATGTGTCTGTTGGCCATTTGGATGTCTTCTTTGGAACAATGTCTGTTCATGTCTTCTGCCCATTTCTTGATTGGATTATTTGTTCTTTGGGTGTTGAGTTTGATAAGTTCTTTATAGATTTTGGATACTAGCCCTTTATCTGATATGTCATCTGCAAATATTTTCTCCCATTCTGTCGGTTGTCTTTTGGTTTTGTGGACTGTTTCCTTTGCTGTGCAAAAGCTTCTTATCTTGATGAAATCCCAATAGTTCATTTTTGCCCTTGCTTCCCTTGCCTTTGGCGATGTTTCTAGGAAGAAGTTGCTGCGGCTGAGGTCGAAGAGGTTGCTACCTGTGTTCTCCTTTAGGATTTTGATGGGCTCCTGTCTCACGTTTAGGTCTTTCAACCATTTGGAGTCTATTTTTGTGTGTGGTGTAAGGAAATGGTCCAGTTTCATTCTTCTGCATGTGGCTGTCCAATTTTCCCAACACCATTTGTTGAAGAGACTGTCTTTTTTCCATTGGACATACTTTCCTGCTTTGTCAAAGATGAGTTGACCATAGAGTTGAGGGTCCATTTCTGGGCTGTCTATTCTGTTCCATTGATCCATGTGTCTGTTTTTGTGCCAGTACCATACTGTCTTGATGATGACAGCTTTGTAATAGAGCTGGAAGTCTGGAATTGTGATGCTGCCAGCTTTGCTTTTCTTTTTCAAAATTCCTCTGGCTATTTGGGGTCTCTTCTGGTTCCATACAAATTTTAGGATTATTTGTTCCATTTCTTTGAAAAAAGTGGATGGTAGGGGTGCCTGGGTGGCTCAGATGGTTAAGCGTCTGCCTTCGGCTCAGGTCATAATCCTAGGGTCCTGAGATCGAACCCCGACTCTCCCTGCTTGTATTCCCTCTCGCTGTCTCTTTCTCTCTGTCAAATAAATAAAATCTTAAAAAAAAAAAAGAAAAAAGTGGATGGTATTTTGATGGGAATTGCATTGAATGTGTAGATTGCTCTAGGTAGCATTGACATCTTCACAATGTTTGTTCTTCCAATCCATGAGCATGGAACGTTTTTCCATTTCTTTGTGTCTTCTTCAATTTCTTTCATGAGTATTTTACAGTTTTCTGAGTACAGATCTTTTGCCTCTTTGGTTAAATTTAATCCTAGGTATCTTATGGTTTTGAGTGCAGTTGTAAATGGGATTGACTCCTTGATTTGTCTCTCTTCTGTCTTGTTGTTGGTGTATAGGAATGCCACTGATTTCTGTGCATTGATTTTATAGCCTACTACTTTACTGAATTCCTGTATGAGTTCTAGCAGTTTTGGGGTGGAGTCTTTTGGGTTTTCCACATACAGTATCATATCATCTGCAATGAGTGAGAGTTTGACTTCCTCTTTGCCGATTTGGATGCCTTTGATTTCTTTTTGTTGTCTGATTGCTGAGGCTAGGACTTCTATTACTATGTTGAATAGCAGTGGTGAGAGTGGACATCCCTGCCACGTTCCTGACCTTAGAGCTTTTCCCCATTGAGAATGATATTCGCTGTTGGTTTTTCATAGATGGCTTTTATGATATTGAGGTATGTACCCTCGATCCCTATACTCTGAAGAGTTTTGATCAAGAAAGGATGCTGTACTTTGTCAAATGCTATTTCTGCATCTATTGAGAGGATCATAGGATTCTTGTTCTTTCTTTTGTTAATGTATTGTATCACGTTGGTTGATTTGTGGATGTTGAACCAGCCTTGCAGTCCAGGGATAAATCCCACTTGGTCATGGTGAATAATCCTTTTAATGTACTGTTGGATCCTATTGGCTAGTATTTTGGTGAGAATTTTTGCATCCATGTTCATCAAGGATATTGGTCTGTAATTCTCCTTTTTGATGGGGTCTTTGGTTTTGGGATCAAGGTAATGGTGGCCTCATAAAACGAGTTTGGAAGTTTTCCTTCCATTTCTATTTTTTGGAACAGTTTCAGGACAATAGGTATTAATTCTTCTTGAAATGTTTGGTAGAATTCCCCTGGGAAGCCATCTGGCCCTGGGCTTTTGTTTGTTGGGAGATTTTGGATGACTGCTTCAATTTCCTTAGGGGTTATAGGTCTGCTCAGGTTTTCTATTTCTTCCTGGTTCAGTTTTGGTAGTTGATACATCTCTAGGAATGCACCCATTTCTTCCAGGTTATCTAATTTGCTGGCATAGAGTTGCTCATAATATGTTCTTATAATTGTTTGTATTTCTTTGGTGTTGGTTGTGATCTCTCGTCTTTCATTCATGATTTTGTTGATTTGGGTCATTTCTCTTTTCTTTTTGATAAGTCTAGCCAGGGGTTTGTCAATGTTGTTAATTCTTTCAAAGAACCACCTCCTAGTTTCATTGATCTGTTCTACTGTTCTTTTGGTTTCTATTTCATTGATTTCTGCTCTGATCTTTATGATTTTTCTTCTCCTGCTGGGTTTAGGTTTTATTGCTCTTCTTTCTCCAGCTCCTTTAGGTGTAGGGTTAGGTTGTGTATTTGAGACCTTTCTTGTTTCTTGAGAAAGGCTTGTATTGCTATATACTTTCCTCTCAGGACTGCCTTTGCTGTATCCCAAAGATTTTGAACAGTTGTGTTTTCCTTTTCATTGGTTTCCATGAATTTTTTTAATTCTCCTTTAATTTCCTGGTTGACCCATTCATTCTTTAGTAGGATGCTCTTTAGCCTCCATGTATTTGAGTTCTTTCTGACTTTCCTCTTGTGATTGAGTTCTAGTTTCAAAGCATTGTGGTCTGAAAATATGCAGGGAATGATCCCAATCTTTTGGTACCGGTTGAGACCTGATTTGTGACCAAGGTTGTGATCAATTCTGGAGAATGTTCCATGGGCACTAGAGAAGAATGTGTATTCCATTGCTTTGGGATGCAATGTTCTGAATATGTCTGTGAAGTCCATTTGGTCCAGTGTGTCATTTAAAGTCTTTATTTCCTTGTTGATCTTTTGCTTAGATGATCTGTCCATTTCAGTCAGGGGGGTGTTAAAGTCCCCCACTATTATTGTATTGTTGTCAATGTGTTTCTTTGCTTTTGTTATTAATTGCCTTATATAATTCGTTGCTCCCATGTTAGGGGCATAGATTTTTACAATTGTTAGATCTTCTTGTTGGATAGACCCTTTAAGTAGGATATAGTGTCCTTCTTCATCTCTTATTACAGTCTTTGTTTTAAAATCTAATTCTGATATAAGGATTACCATCCCAGCTTTTTTTTGGTGTCCATTAGCATGGTAAATGGTTTTCCACCCCCTCACTTTCAATCTGGGGGTGTCTTTGGGTCTAAAATGAGTCTCTTGCAGACAGCATATTGATGGATCTTGTTTTTTAATCCAATCTGATAGCCTGTGTCTTTTGATTGGGGCATTGAGCCCATTTACATTCAGGGTAACTATTGAAAGGTATGAATTTAGTGCCATTATATTGCCTGTAAGGTGACTGTGACTGTATATTGTCTGTGTCCTTTCTGATCTATGCTGCTTTTAGTCTCTCTCTTTGCTTAGAGGACCCCTTTCAATATTTCTTGTAGGGCTGGTTTCGTGTTTGCAAATTCCTTTAGTTTTTATTTGTGTTGGATCTTCTTATCTCTCCTTCTATTTTCAATGACAGCCTAGCTGGCTATACTATTCTTGGCTTGGAATTTAGTGCCATTGTATTGCCTGTAAGGTGACTGTTACTGTATATTGTCTGTGTTCCTTTCTGATCTATGCTGCTTTTAGGCTCTCTCTTTGCTTAGAGGACCCCTTTCAATATTTCTTGTAGGGCTGGTTTTGTGTTTGCAAATTCCTTTAGTTTTTGTTTGTCCTGGAAGCCTTTTATCTCTCCTTCAATTTTCAATGACAGCCTAGCTGGATATAGTTTTCTTGGCTGCATATTTTGCTCGTTTAGTGCTCTGAAGATATCATGCCAGTTCTTTCTGGCCTGCCAGGTCTCTGTGGATAGGTCTGTTGCCAATCTAATGTTTCTACCATTGTAGGTTACAGATCTCTTCTCCCGAGCTGCTTTCAGGATTTTCTCTTTGTCTCTGAGACTCGTAAGTTTTACTCTTAGATGTCGGGGTGTTGACCTATTTTTATTGATTTTTGAGAGTGGTTTGTGTGCCTCCTGGATTTTGATGCCTGTTTCCTTCCCCACATTAGGGAAGTTCTCTGCTATAATTTGCTCCAATATACCTTCTGCCCCTCTTTCTCTTTCTTCTTCTTCTGGGAACCCAATTATTTTAATGTTGTTTCATCTTATCGTATCGCTTATCTCTCGAATTCTGCCCTCGTGATCCTGTAGTTGTTTTTCTCTCTTTTTTTAGCCTCTTTATTTTCCATCATTTGGTCTTCTATATCGCTGATTCTCTCTTCTGCCTCATTTATCCTAGCAGTTAGTGCCCCATTTTTGATTGCACCTCATTAATAGCCTTTTTGATTTCGACTTGGTTAGATTTTAGTTCTTTTATTTCTCCAGAAAGGGTTTCTCTAATAACTTCCACACTTTTTTCAAGTGCAGGTAGTATCTTTAAAGTCATGATTCTGAACTTTTGCTCCGACATTGTACTAATGTCTGTATTTAGTAGATCCCTGGCAGATGGTACTACCTCTTGTTCTTTTTGCTGACGTGATTTTCTTCCTCTTGTCATTTTGTCCAGAGGAGAATAGATGAATGAGAGAACAAAATGCTAACAGGGTAACAATGTCCCCAGGAAATATCCTCTATACAAATCAGAAAAGACCTGAAACCAGGGGAAAAGAAAGGGAAAGAAAGAAGAAAGAGAAAAAAAAAAGGAAAAAGAAAAAGATAAAAACAAACAAAAACAGAATATGATCAAATATGATCAGGCTAGTTCATAGATCAGTGCCACACAGTAGATTTTGGGTGTATTTTGGTGTGTTAGAAGAAAGTGCCTCCTAAAATTTTAAAGGAAGAAAGACTTGTATATGTACAAAATAAGGATTGATACAATGAAGGGATGGAAGATGAGTGTAAAGATGAAAATTATAAAAGATTTTATAAAAGGAATTGGTAAGATACGAAATTGTTTGAAAAAAGAAAGAAGAAGATTTTAAAAAAAAAGTAAAGAAAAAAAAAGGGAGAGAATGTGATCAGGCAGGAGACTAGAACAAAGCCATGCACTAGTGATTTAGGGTATATTTTGATCCGTTAGAAGAAACTGCATCTCAAAATTTTAAAGAGAGAACAACGTATATATATATGCCAAAAATAAGGGTAACTACTATGAAGGGATAATGTATGACTTTAAAAATGAAAAATAAAAAATATTTTTTTAAAAAAAGGGATTGATAAGATGTTAGTTGAAAAGGGAAAAGAAAAATTCAAAAAAAGACAGCTAAAACATATTAACTTTGACAAACTAATGAATCATGGTAAAAAAGCCATGAATTCTATGTGCAGTATTCCCCTAGCGCTGGAGTTCTCCCGTTCTCCTTGATCGGTAAACTTGGTCTTGGCTTGCTGGCTGTTCGTGCTGATCTTCTGGGGGAGGGGCCTGTTGCCGTGGTTCCCAAATGTCTTTGCTGGAGGCTGAATTGCCCCACCCTTGCTTGTCCTGGCTAAGCAAGCTGCTCGGGTTTGCTCTCAGATTTTGTTCCCTGCAAGCTCTCAGTGCAGCTTTGGAGGACTAGAGTGAAAATGGTGGCCTCCCAATCTCCACCCGGAGGAGCTGAGAACTCGGGGCCCCGCTCCTCAGTGCACGCCCAGAGAAAAGCAGTCATTCACTCCCGTGTCCCGGGTCTCCGGCCGCACTCTGCGCTCACCTGGCCTGTGACCGAGTGTTTCTATCTCTGGCTCCCGACCCCGTGTGGAGTCTCCAAACCCAGCAGATCCCTGCGGTGCGCTCCCTCGCTGCTCCTCCTGGGGGAAGAAGGGGAGTCTTCCCAGATCTGCCGCTTGTTGGGTCCCTGCTGGAGGAGCAGTGGCCCGACTGTGCCGCAGATCACAGTTTATGGCAACCCTGAGCTGAGAGCCCACGCCTCGGCTCTGTCTCTGCAGCTGGCTTTCCCGCTCCGATACCTGGGAGCTCTGCCGCACTCAGGCACCCCTGGTCTTTCTGTGACCCCGAGGGTCCTGAGACCACACTGTCCCGTGAGGGTTCCACCCTCAGCTTAGCCACTGGAGCGACATCCCTCAGCGGAGCCGACTTCTAAAAGTTCCGATTTTGTGCTCCACGGCTCTATCACTTGCCAGAAGCGGCCGACGGAGGCCCCCTCCCCCGCCGTCTATCCTCCCGAATATCGCCTCGGATTCACTTCTCCGCACGTCCTACCTTCCAGTATGTGGTCGCTTTTCTGTTCAGAGTTGTTGCTATTCTTCTCTTCGATCTCCTGTTGAGTTCGTAGGTGTTCAAAATGGTTTGATCCCTATTCAGCTGAATTCCTGAGACCAGACGAAATCCAGGTCTCCTACTCCTCCACCATCTTGCCTGATCAGAGCTATTGATCTCAGTTCTGATTCCAGAGATACTTCTGGCACCTGATTTGAGACACTGTCTGCCTTAATGCTTGGTCATCTTTGTCTGTGGTGGATAGAGTCCTTCGGAAGCTATCTGGAACTGTCTCTCACTCCCAGGGCATCTTAAAACAGGCCAGCTGAAGGAGGGTATCACCTCTTAGGTTCCTTGGGGAAGGACCTTATATTCAGGCAGTCTCTGGAGACATTGCTTTACAAGTGACCCACCAACTGTTCTCTGACATCTCCAACCAAATCTGATGCAGCTCACGTTTGGAACAGGCTTCTCTGAGGTCCTTCTAGAAGCACTGGATTTCTAGCCATGGATGTAATCAATCTCTCTATCCCCTATGTAGGCTGGCCTTGATTTCTCTCCCTCTGCTGGGCACAAGGTCATACTTGTGGCCAGTAAGAGATAGGGCTAGAAGCAGGATATATATCTCTTGAGGCATCCCGTGCAGTGGAAAGAACCATGGGAGCAGTCAAAAGACCTTGCTTTGCATTCTGCATCTGGCTGTATGACCTTAGACAAGTGGCTTAACCTTTCTGAGCTTTATTTCCTCATCCATGAATTGAGAATAATAATGCATAACTCATGGGGAAGTTATTCCTACTAAAGGTATCAGTTGTGAAGTAGCATCTGGCCTTGCTGATCAGGGTGAATGTTCAGGGAATGCTGGTTCCCTCATGTTCTGTCCCAGTTTGGGGCATGGCTCCTCTCCTCAGGTCTCGTGTGACAAGAAAGACCCTTCTCTAACCACTATGATGAAATGTCTCTTTAGAGATGGTAACAGCTGTAAAGTAGCAACCTCAGGCTGAATCTTTGACATTAGCTAGAAATTCTATTTTAATTTTAAGGACATCTGTAATGTCAGTAAGAGGTTTTCTGGAATACCTTTCTGGGCACCCAAAGAATAACAATATCATGTCTAGCCATGGCCATTTGGTGCTCTGTCTTGCTGCCCCTATTGGTTCTGGCCTCAGCTCTTAGAAGCTGAGCATTTGGAAGGAGATTTGGCACCATTTGGGTATGGCACTCACCCAGGGCCAAGTCCAGCCTGGACCTCAGAAACTGGCTTCTTCCTTCAAGAAGGTCCTCTGACAATGCAGGGAACTTCTGCCCCATTAATGAAATCCAAGAGGATTGTGGTCCTGCAACAAAGGGAACTTCTCCATTGGCAAGGCAGATGATGGTAGTGATGCCGAATCCATAAGGCTGACTTGGGCTGCTGAACCTTTTCTTGAGGGAATGCCTTTCTGCGAAGATCAAAGATGAAAGGCAAGTATTCTTTTAGTTTTATTTCAGAAAGCCTCTTATAGGCACAAATGTCCTTACAGTGAAAATAGAATTGGCTGCTAATGTCTAAGATTAAACTACATCTCTCTTGAATCTCTGAAATATAAGCTATTTGGTCCTGCTTTTAAGATCAGCATAGATTGCAGTATTTCTGTGGGTGTTTGTCTTTTCTGGGACCTTTTGAGTCTGAGAAGGTTATTCGTAGAAGCAGTTTACAGTTAAATCATTTGTTTCCTATCACTCAAAAATAGGTCTAGAGGAAAATAAAATATTATTCCTGTGTTTTGAAACAGAACTGAAAAAAAGTCAAAGATGAGAAAGGCTAGTTTTGAGATTCAGTTGCAGAAAAGAAATGATGGGACTGGAGATTGGGTGTGGCTCCTCCCGCCCCTGCAGCTCTGAGATCTGCATTTCCTGATTGTGCACTCCATTTAGGAAGGGACAATGTACAGCCACAAACATAGCCCTGACACACATCAAAGGGCAGAAATCCCAAGCAAGAGGCTCGTGCTGCTGCATATTCATGAATGCAAATCAGGCCCTAGGACTACAGCTCTTGATTCTGAGATTTTAGATCTGGGAATTATCTGAGCTTCCTGCAAGTTTCTGCAGATTACATTAGCTGAAAGGAAGATGGCAAATAGTGAACTAAAGATTCCTTTCTTCACGCCTATTTGAGAGATGAATGTTTCTTTTTTTCCCAAAGATTTATTTATTTTTTTAGATCGGGACGGGGAGCAGTGAGGGGCAGAAGGAGAGAGAGAATCTCAAGCAGGCTTCATGCCCAGTGTGGAGCCCAATTTAGGGCTTGATCTCATGACCCTGAGATTATGACCTGAGCCAAAATCAAGAGGCAGATGCTTAACCAACTGAGCCACCTAGGTGCCCCAGAGAGATGAATGTTTCTTAGAGAGAAGACTCCCACACTGAGTCCTTTTGTTCTGGGGTAGTACAGGGCTTCAGCCATGGAAGGGAGCTGGGTGCCACATACCACAGACTCTAAATGAGTCACCAGCATACTTGGATGGTAATAGCTGGAGTGTGGCTGTTTTATTCATTACTGTATCTCCAACTACTAGTATAGTCTGGCACATACTGCAAGCTCAGTAAATATATAATAAGTAGATGTTTCCCTAATTTTAGCATGTAATGGTTTTCTACCATTTACCGTGTGCTCAACTTTTAGTGTATTAGCTTTGTCCCTGCAAGTATACCATAAACTTTTGAAAGGCAGGGACAGATAAAATTATTAATAATGGGAGTTACTATTTACTGAGTGCATACTCCTGGTAATAGGTCATGTAGGAGACATACCCCCCACACAATCTCATTCACTCTTCCCCACAGCTCTATGAAATTAATCACTATTGCCATTTGGCAGATTAAGAATCAGGCTCAGAGAGATTAAGTAACTTGCCTGTGGTCACACAGCCCATCCATAGCAGAGTGTGAATTCATAAGTATGAATATCTGGGTCCAAAGCATAGGGTACTAATTTCAAAGCCACACTGATGAATCTTTTGTAGCACATGTTGTGGTCTGCAGAGAGTTAAGCACATTGTAAATATCAGACATGAGCCATGCTTGGCAAGGTCTTTACCTGAGTGGGAGGAGGTTGCTTCACTCCCATTTCCATTTTAAGTATCCACAGAACTACTCTAAGGCTGCCTTGGCTCCCCACTGCCAAACTCCATTCAGGTCTGTCCATTCCAGAAAGTGGCCCATCCCTGGATTTCCCCAGACCTCATCATGAAAACTTACTTGATGTAGTTAATTTTATTAGTTGGCATTTTTTAAATGCTTTTGATGAGTCAAAGGACATGCTGAGCTCTTTTTGTAGGCTGTCTCATAATCCCAACAATGATTCTATGAGTTGGGTTCTACTATTATCCTCATTTCAAAGATACAGAAACTGAGTCTCAGGAAGGTTAAGTTATAGGTAACATAGCCAAGGTCATGGAATGTGACTTATCCCCACTATGATCATCTACTTGTTCTTTGCTCCTGAGGTAATATTGACACACCTAGAACTTTAAGTCATCAGTTTCAAAGTTTCTCCTCATCACCACTGAGTCTCTCATTTGTTCTTCATATCAACTGTTTGTTTAGGGGAGATCCTAAGGCTCGGAAACTTCCAGTGACAACTTTCTGTTGTGGGTCTGGAAGAAGGGACTTGGTCTCCTGACTTATAGCCAAGCACTCTCTTTACTTCAGCAGACCAACCGCTGTAGGCAACATATTTTCTCTGAACAGATGCCTTTCACCAACAAAGTGAGAGAAGGGGGAAATGGAAGACCTGATTGTAGGATCATAAGAGGTTCTTTGGGTAGAGGGACTATCTTGGTGTTCCCCAGACTTGCTGCCAGGGCTGCCTGCCATTTGTAGCTGGAAACTGACTTCTCTTTAATCCAAGTTTTTCCTGAAGTCATGTTAGAAGGGGGTTAGGTTATGTAGTATTGTAGGGACCTGGGGAGTTTGTTTGTTTGTTTGTTTGTTTATTTATTTATTTATTTATTATGATGACCTGGGGAGTTTGGATATAGGAACTCATCTTTCTTGTAATGGAGAAGCAATTAATGTGAGGTTCAACATTTCCCTTACTTTCATTTCGGGTTCCTTTTCTGTATACTATTTAAAATTAAATTTGGCTGCTTTTATTAACAATATCTAGTGTAATGTAATTCCTTCTAGTGTCATATGATTATTTTGTTTTTCTATCCATTCTTCCATCTATCTCTTCTTCAAGTATGGAGATGTATAAAAAATGATTTTCACCAAATGATGATACTATTCCCCCCCACCACCACTCACTGGTGATATTTTCAGTAATTTTTTGTTCTTTTTGTGTGCTTTTCTGTATTACTTACTTTCATATTAATAACTTTAATATATTTTATTTTAAAATGTTATCCTTTCTTTTTCTTTTTTTTTTAAAGGAGGAAAAACAGTTATGATAGTTCTCAAAGAGAGAAGCTAACTAGTATGTAGGCCATTTCCTTCTTCTTGTGGGGGTTCCCAAAGTATGAAGCCCAGCTAGAATCCCCCACTTCATCAGTGTGTCTCACACTCGGGATGACACTATGTCCTTGTTTGCTTAGGGAAGTCCCAGTTTATTCCTATTATCTCAGTGTCATTATTACGAGTGCTTTCTTTTCACCAGTGTTTTGGATGATAAATAGCACGGGCACTCTACTTATCCCAAAGCTTGTGGCTCCAGTGCAGAGGCTGGGTCACCTATTTCATTTTGTGGACACATGAAAGCTGGGGCCTGAGAGACCCATGGGGATAAGGTGCCAACACACGCTGGGTGCAAAATAGGGAGAGAAGCTACTTGGAAATGTAGCTGTCTCTTGATGCTGAAAAAGAATTCCCACTGCTTCTCTCAGAGGTTATGTGTGGGCAGAATGGCTAATGACAATCACTCAGTGCATTAGGAACCTTTGCTGTAGCCTCCCCTTCTAATTAGGACTGTATTTGTGGAGCAAGGATGCTGTGGTTCAGCAGCAATGTTCTTGGTTTGGAGCATAGCAACTAGACAGACTCAGCACCTCCCTCACTTTGTATTCTTTAAACATGCTCACAGCACAGACTGCATGACTCTCAGCAAAAAGCAAAAGCCATCACTTCAGCTCACCTCCACGTATGGCTCCTAGGAGGTGGCTGCTCCACTGGCCTTCACAGCTTTCTTGCTCTTGAATCTTTCAGTGACAGAGAACAAGGCCAGACTCTGGGAGGAGAGACCCTGGATTCTGGGGAGGATCCTCTAGCCTGTCCTCTCTCATATCTGTCCAGTAAAGCTGTGGTTCTTCAGGGAGTCCTCTCTGTGTGCCTGCTCTCCTTTTCTTCCCACCCTTCCTTCCTTCCCTCCCTCCTTCCTTCCTTCCTTCTTCCTTCCTTCCTTCCTTCCTTCCTTCCTTCCTTCCTTCCTTCCTTCCTTCCTTCCTTCCTTTCCTTCCTTCCTTCCTTTCCTCTCTTCCTTCCTTCCTTTTCTCTCTTCCTTCCTTCTTCCTTCCTTCCTTCCTTCCTTCCTTCCTTCCTTCCTTCCTTTCCTCTCTTCCTTCCTTCCTTTTCTCTCTTCCTTCCTTTCCTTCCTTCCTTCCCTCCCTCCTTCCTTCCTCCTTCCTTCCTTCCTTCCTTCCTTCCTTCCTTCCTTCCTTATTTTCCCTCCCTCTCTTAAAGTCACTTAATACTAATATTAATAAACAATTGTCCAGATAATCCTAAGAGTACTTTTTCTTCCCCATCCACTTTAAAGACAAGGAAAACTATCCTAAAAGATGTTAACTGATATAGAAACCTCAGATGCTGATAGAGCTGGGATGTGACCCCTGTCTGTCTGTCTGTCCGACCCTGGATTTCACTAAAACATATAACTATTATGTGCTACTATTTTTCATGTGGAAGGGGGTGGCAGACTAAAACTGCATCACCTTGCAGAATTTGGGGTGAGTGTGGTATGGCATGGGAGTCACTGTTCTCTTCTCTGGCACACTGGAACATGGAGACTTTAAGGAAGGAGACATATTAAGGGACCAGGCAATGTTTGGGTTGACCAACTCAAAGACTATTGATGGGGGTTTATTAACTGTTTCTTTCCTTAGTAGATTATTCAGTATTCAAAGTAAAGTTCAGGGGCAAAAGTGCTATTTAGCACATATTTAGCAAAGCAACCTTACAGCCGTAGAGAAAAATGATTCCCCTTTGTCATTAATTTCAGTACTTTTCTTCAAGACCTTAATTTGGACTTAGGGCTTCCCCATTAGCTATATAAATGGGATTAATGACTTGATTCCAGCAGAGAACATAAGGTATTTAAGGAACTGTTTCAGCCTGATGATGCATTATTATTACTAGTAAAAGGTGGAAATATTAGCATTTTTATGGCCTCTTATTTGCAGAGACTATTTTGATGGCTTATTCACATACATATTATAAGCCTAATGGTCATTTGGTGTTCCTCCATTTGTCATGCTTGTATATAGTTTCAACATTAAACATTTTGTAATACTTAGGACAAGTAATGTCCACAGTGTCTTGCAACTAGCCTGTCCTGTGTGGTTCATAGAATACTTGCCTCCCCTGCTGAGGGTCCTGACCAACTCTCCATCCACCTCTAAAGGCCTCTGCGGAGCTGTATGGGTTTAGGGACCCTAGAATCAGTTGTGCTCTGCTGGTGGAAAGTTTAAATGATGCTTTTTCTGGCTCCTTAGAGTCCTATGTGGAGCAGCTTCTCCACTGGGCAGTGAGAAGTGGGGAAGTTGGGGGTGGTGTTGACCTTTATTTCTGGTTACAAATTTTGAATTACTATTTTTGCTTTATTTCTATAGTTTTTTAAATGCACTATAATAGGCTTAGACTTTCTTTTTTGAGGTGTTCGATCTTTAATCGACTACCATAGCAGAGTTTATTTGGGGTAACAGGGTAGATGCTGGTTTGCTGTCATTGATGTTTCCTGCCACTTTGCGCTGTAATATCACTTCTAAGACCTCTATTTCCTGCTTAACAAGTTGGAGGACGATGATAATAACAATAAGACATTTATCAGGTACTTAAATGTCAAACATTTTGCTAAGTATCTTAAATTCATTGTCACATTTGCCACTCACAAAAATGTTATGAAATAGATCCTGTTGTTATTCCCATCATACAGGGGATGGAGCTGAATTTTAAATGACTTGCTCAACCAGCATTTAACCTAGCATTCAAACCCAGCTATCTGATTCAGCTTGTAGCCACTCTGCACCTCAAATCTACCGAGTCTCACAGTCTAGACAGAATTCTGTGCTGGATTTTGAAAATAGCGGCTTATAGTTTAGTTTGACTTATGGGTTCTTCAGGGACTTTCTGTGCAATCAAATTACCTATATGCACAGAGTTAAAATCCACAGAATGTCCTCAGTGCTGGATGCTTTTTTTGTCATAGTTTTTGCTTTTCCTGTTTCTAATTTTTTCCCCTTCCAAAATGATAGTCTGGGCCCCAATTTTTGCATTCTTGCTTGGTTTAGAAATCTGAGTTTTTCTCATTTTACAGTCAATCCCTCACATTACAATTGGCTTTGGCGTATTGCTTCTTTACCACTCATTTGTGTAATAATTGAGGTAACATGGCAGCGTTCCTCCCCCCCTCCCCCCGCAATTTTCCTTCTTCTTCTCCTTCTTGCTGATACCTGGCAATTTCTTAGTGAGGAGCCGTGGTCTGGGGAGCGGGGCTGGGATGGACAGGACTAAGCACTCATGTAAGGGGACTTTGCTGAATACCAGGAGTTCCCCCACGCAGGTTTAGAGGAAACACCGTCAAGGATGAAATCCGCAGGTGGCAGCGCTGTGACTGCCCAGCCCCAGGAGTAGGACCCTCTGGGCCCTTCAGGAACTTCCCCAAGTTCCAGCCGACGCCCTTGCTCCACACCTGAGACCAGGTGAGCTTAGGGTGGGCCAGGAGCGCAGTGGCGTGCTCCCTGGGCGCCGGGAGAGCTTCCTGCAGGCGGAGGAGGAGCGGGTGCACCTGCGCGCTGCTCACCAGGTGATTCTCAAAGAGCCGGAAGTCGGGCTCGAACCCGCCGCGGGGTCCTATCGTCCTGATGGTTTCAGGATCTCCGCTTCTTGGCGTTCTCCTGATGCCGGCACTGGTTGCGCAGGAAGCTGAGCACGACCAGGCCCCGGGCCGAGGCGCCGCTGCAGCTTGTTCACTTGGGTGTCCTGCCGGAGCGTCGTGCCTCAGAGCGACGCCACCTGCTCGGTGAGCAGCACCTTGCCCGCAGGGTACCCAGGTCCCCGCTGCACCGCGGGCGGCGCGGAAGCGCGGGGGAGCACGCGGCGAGAGTGGGCACGTGGCAGGGGTGCCGGAGAAGAGTGCCTCCAATTTTCCTTCTCATGGAATAGGAATGCTTTGAGGCTTCGGGAATTCTGCAAAATTTAACAAAGGGTGTCTTCGGAATTTCCAGCCTCATGTTTATGTGGCCCTTCCTCTGACCTCTCGTGGCGGCCGCCCCAGTGTCCCTGTAGGAAAGTGATGCTGAGGTGTTGGTACTTTCACATCGTACCTCTGTCGGGAGGCAGTGAACTGATTGTGCGTAGGAGGAGAAGTGGTCGAACTTCAGATTCGAATGGTAAGAATTTATATTTAATATTAATATTTAATTTAATATATTTATATTTAATATGTACTTCCTATATAGTCACACTTAATCCGCACCTCAACTGTATGAACCCATACTCAGACCCTCATTTTACTAATGAAGAAATGCTAAGTGACTTGCCCCCGTGACGCAGCAGGTAAGCGGGGGGAGTGGCCTCGAATTCTGCTCTGTCCACCTCTGACACTCAGCTTCTACCGCGGACCTGGGCAGAAGCCACGGGTGTGGTCGGAGAGTGTCCTGGTGATGGTCAGGCAGAGTCCCCAGCCACCGCCTGCACAGAGGTGGCTGGGACTCCTCCCTCATCGCCAGGAGGATATTTTCTTCCCACCTGGGGTGGGAATTTACCTGGGTGCTTGACGTGGGCAGAGGGTGAAGGGTATTCCTGAATCCTGAATGTTGATGAGGGAGCAGGTTTCTTTCAGTGACCCAGGGAATCCTCAAACCCAGCTCCTTTGGAAAGAATGAACCCGTTTCCTTCTCCCATGCTCAGCAGGAGAGGAGCAGGGTCCTACACAAGGAGGAATGGGGGACCTGTTTTTTGAGCAGCTACTAGATGCATACTCTGTGCTAAGTTCTTTCAGGCTTCTTTTTTTGAAAAGCTCATTCCTCTTTTCCTTGCTAGGGCTCTGGTGCCTAAACACTGTTTAGGGGGAGCGGAATCCTGAAAACAAACCTGACAGAACTCATTTGGCTTGGCTTTTGCATGTTCTTCATCACACAAGGTAAGGCATTAGATTGAGAATTTCTTGAGTCAGGATTTTGAGACTCTTGAAAACACATGACAGGAGCTGGGGACTCTGGGAGCAACAGTATTGCCCCTGCTTTGTCTCTTGGATGTTAATCTTTAGTACCTCCCGCCCCCAGGGCATTCTTAGGCATCCCTGTCACCTGGCTCAGGAGATGGGAGACAACATAGTTCTCAGATCTTCCACTTCTACCCCCTCAGAAGGTTAAAAAGAACAGTGTGGTTGCACAGTTGCCACAGTGGCCTGGAGTAACATATAGTGTAGACCTCTTAGGAGAGGGGACTGTCTACATTGTGTCCACCCCATTCCAATTACAGATATTATTATAACAGCCTTGCTGTCTCCCACAGAAAAATGTCACTTTAGAAGTCTGTTATTTTTTTCCCTCCAAATTTTTATTTAAATTCCAGTTAACATACAGTATAATATTAGTTTCAGGTGTAGAATTTAGTGATTCATTCCTTACATACAACACCCAGTAGGTCTGTGTTACTTTTAATGCTCTACAACTCAGAGCTACTATTTGTAGCTTTATTAGATTTTCCCCCCATCATCTTAAATCCACAAAGCCCTGTGAAAGAACATCTGAGGGAACTGGGGATGAACAGATTTTCCTGTTATCAAAGGGAGCTGGTGGAACACTCCAGGAGTGGGGAATTTACCAATTATAACTCATCTGCCCGCAAACATGGTGCTCCACTAACATGATATTAGATGAACTTTTCTGCCTTTAGTGTTGTCTTCATTTATGTGCTCTGTATTATGTAGTGAGATCACCTTCTTCTTGGCTGATAGTTGAGCCTTTGGATAAGAGGATTGGGTTTTATTTTCACTTCAACCTGCTTCTGATGCAGAGTTTAAGATGAGATATAATGAGGCATGAGGTTAAAAAATGACCTGTGTCAGGTGAGTGCACACTGTCTTCCATTATGACCTTAGAGGTGTACTTGGTTCTACTGACAGTGCTCTGAGTTGCCCTGAGTTTTGCATCAGACTGAAACCTTGGTGACAAGTTTGTTTAACCCCAGCTGATCTGCTATTTATGAAACATTTGCATGAAAAATGTGCACATGTATCTATTATAACAATAACTACCTAGTGCCTATGATGCAGGTATGCGTTACCATTATTCAGATTGCAAACTCCACAAATGCTCCAGTCTAGGGAGAGAGTTGGAGCAAAAAGCCAGCTTACACTGCATTTGCCAGGCTGTCCACCTGGAGGAAGAATATATTGTCTTTTCACACAGGGAACTGTGTGGGCTTGCAGTGGGCCTGTTACAGTGCAGGCCTGTGGGATGATGTTTATAAACACTATTACATTTAACCTGCAGAAAAACTGAGTAAGGAGTTTATTATCCTCACTTTACAGAGGGAGCAATTGGCTTGTAAAGGTAAAAACACTGGCTCTAGTTTTATGGTGTTGGAGAAGGGGGTGGAGGTTGAAAGAAGGGATTCAGATGGTGCTGAATTGGAAATGGGGATATTAGTTTGAACTCATGTTTTCTGTTTTTTAAAAAAATAGAAGAAATAAATGTAGGCTAAAAACAGTGACATGCCACAAACAATATATTTAGCATCTAGGTCTTGTTTCTACATACTGTTCTCCACTTGTTGAAACCAGATCTTCTTGGGGAAATGGCTATTCTTGGGCTAGGGCAAAGAAAGTACAAGATGAGCCTGAAAGTCCAGAAGGTAAAGAAGTGCTCAAGGAATGATAGGGACATGGCCAAAGGACGTAGAAACCAGCTTGAAGGGCTTCCCTGGCCAAACTGGGGCTATTACAGCATGAAAATAAATAATGATAAAATTGATTGTTAGCCACTGAATAAAATAAACCATGAGACCATAATGATAGAAACAAACAAATAGAGCATAATATAAAGATCTTCCTTACTGGAACAAAACAGTAATTGGCCCAAGTTCATATAGTTGAGTTTCAAACCATGGTCTGTATAATTTCAGATCTTATATTTATTCTCCCTGAGTCATGGGAGCTCTCTGCTGCAACACAAAGATACATTGGTAGGGAAAAGTGAGATGTCTTCACTTAGTGGGATTGGATTCAAGGTGGGCTTCACCATGGCTAAAACCAGCCAGTTCTTGATATTTTGCATAGGCTTTTTCAGGGTAATTTTCAAAGGATCAGCTAGTGTGCAGAGATCTTCAGAAAAGAAACTTAGTATTCAGGTAGTTCTTTTTTTGCTTTTGCTTTTAGAAGCAATGCAGGGCTTCTGTGTTTTGTTTTGTTTTTTGACTATGTGGCAAGAAAAACAAAAAGCTCAAATCATTGGAGGGAGGTATTGGGCAAAGCTAAAGCAAAAATTCCAGAAAATGCCAAACACCAGGCCCCAGGAAGATCAAGAAGCAAATCTCCCAAAAGATGGTTCTACAATGTGGTGGCTCTGTTCTCTTCCTTCTGTGGCTTCTCTGAGTCTCTTCTGCTCTATTCTGTGTCACCTGATCAGCTTTGCCTGAGACTTCACCTTTCCTAAGAGTGTTGCGCACATGAGCCAGTAATGCACTTTCAGGACTTTTAACTGTACCACCTGGAGTTTCCCTTTGTGTTTCTTGGTTAAAATCCCCAAATGCAAGGAGTCTTATTAACTTTATTCCTTTTTTAAAGTCAGTGCTCAGTCCATTGATGTCCCACTGCTACTCAGGTGTCTCTTCATGGTCCAATCAGCTGAAACTGGTTGGAGAGGAGGAGGGATTGAATGGTATCACAAGTTAAATTGCATACTCTGTAGGGATTGTGGATAGGGTGTTTCCATGCTGGGAATAGATGGGCCCCCATAGACTCAAAACACAGCAAGTGTTGCTGTAACCATTATCCCATTGCAGTGATAAACTTTGACAAAATAATTCTTACAGTGAGGAGGAAGACATTATAGAGTGGCTGCTATGGTTTTGAAAAATGAAAGAGAACATTTGTTTGACTATTTGCATCCTCTGGTGTGTACTTGACTACTACTCCTTTAAGAATTTTAGGCTGGAGGTGCCTGGGTGGCTCCATTGGTTAAGCATCCCACTCAGGGTTGTGATATTGAGCCCCGCATCAGGCTCCATGCTGGGCATGGAGCCTGCTTAAGGTTCTTTCTCTCTCTCCCTCTGCTCCTAAAAAAAAAAAAAAAAAATTTTTTTTTAGGCCAACCTTTGAGAGTTACCAGGGAACCTGGACAGAAAGCCCCCACACCCATGAGTTAGCTTTGAAATGACTCCAGGACCTAGTGCCCACTTCCTGATTCAGACCCGGTTTCTCATCTATTCTCTTTGGCTGAAGATTCCTGCACTAACCCTGTTTGGGTTGCAGTCAAATCTCAGATGCTTTCCTTGGCCAGGGAATCCCTTAAATTGTTAATTTCTGTATGCAACTTTGAATGCCACCAAATTGTACCCGGTCTTGATATTTTTTTCCTATTTGTAACTTTCTTTTTTCTTAAATTTTATTATGTTAATCACCATACATTACATCATCAGTTTTTGATGTAGAGTTCCATGATTCATTGTTTGTGCATAACACCCAGTGCTCCACGCAGAACGTGCCCTCTTTAATACCCATCACCAGGCTAACCCATCCCCCATCCCCCTCCCCTCTAGAACCCTTAGTTTGTACCTCTGAAACAAATAATACATTATATGTTAAAAAAAAAAAGATAGCAGGAAGGGAAAAGTGAAGGGGGGAAATCAGAGGGGGAGACAAACCATGAGAGACTATGGACCGTATTTGTAACTGTTAATAGCTGACATTTATTGAAGATGTACTGTGTGTCAGACATTATGCTAAGCACCCTTTTTGTGTTAACTTTTACGTTAACTCCCACTCATGTGGCAATATCCCTATTTTACAGATGATGAAATAAATTTTAAGAAAGTAAAATAACTTGTCAAAGCTAGCATAAGTATTAAATATCCAAGATAGAATTCAAACCTTTTATGTCTAAACATATGAGCCTATAAATTTCTGCCTTGTAGTATACTTGTCATCAGCAAAGACCCAGCACTTCCTGCATACAGTGGCTGTTTGTCCAGTTGTGATGTATGTCTAAGATTGGTCTCCTCACCTAAGCTACCCCAGAAAATTCATCTCTGGACTTTTTCGGACTCAAGCCTAGTTCTCAAATATTGTTCTCTGCCTGGCCCTTCATTGTATTCCAGTTCTCAGCCACATTACATGACATTTTGTTATTTTTTTTCCCATTCAACTCCAGGTTGGTTTCCCAGGAAGAGAAGTTTCAGTGTTTTTCTTCTGAACTCTAGACCCTTAAATTTCTACTAATGATAATGGGCAAAACCATATGCCTGACATAAATTCTGAAGCAACTGGCCCTGTTAGAGAAGGGAAATGTAACTATATGGGCACTGGTCTTTTCTGGCAATCAGTTTGCTTGAGAAAATTTGATAAGAATAAAAAATACAGTTGACTTGGCTGACATCTCTGCATTCCTATATTCATACCTCCTGTTCCCCTGGCCAAAGCAACACTAGATAGGAAAAAAATGCCATCTTCCATTTGCCAATTACAAAGCCTGCCCTATTAGCAAAATTTTAAAACTAAAATTGTTATAAAATAGTCTTTGTGCAGGACATCCAGGTAACGCCCATCTTTCAGGCAGCATCTCATATCCTCTGCTTTAGGCTCTGAGATTAAATGCAGTCATCAAGGTCTAGACAAGATTTCTAGGGGTGCTTCCCCCTCAGTGAGTCAGGCTGAGCACAGGTGATTGTGATTGCCTTTCATGGAAGCCTGGGTGAGCAAGGGTGAGTCTGACCACAGAAGAACTCAGAAAGCCTGACTCAGCATAACCTGGCTGAGCTCTGCCAAGAGATGTCCTCCCTTTTTTTTTTTTTTCAAACAATAGCTTATTATAAATGATAAAATTAAAGAACACTTCCATAGTTTACCACTTTAATTTAATAAAGTAACATGTGGTTCCTGAACTGGCTAATGATGTCAAGGCCTTGCATTTGGGGCAAGCTAATTTCCTCTGAGGATGAAAGGTCACTCTTAAAATGAGACAAAAGTCCTTCCCTAACTGGTTCATCCAAAACACGATAACACAATTAATCAAAGCAGTCAGATGATGACATTTTAAGCACCAAACTGCCGAGGAAAGATTCCTATTGAAGCCCCTGCAAAAAGAAATATGGGGAGCTATCAAAGCTTGTGGCTCCTTGTTGGAAACCACATCCTCCCAACCTCTTTAGACTGAATGACTTCCCGGAACAGGGAAGGGCAAAGTTTGTCTACCTGTGGCTCACAAACCTGGAGGAGAGGCAAAATGTTATTTATTTAAGAAACCAGGGGTAAGACTGGGGGATTGTAAGGCTTCATATGTCATTTCTGATGCGATGGGGATTTCTTGTTGGCCAGTTCTCCTGGCAAAGACAATTTTGGGAATCACTTAAAGAAATGGTTTTTAGGTCACTGAGAAACCATTAGGTCTTAAATACCTGGTATATTCAGTATCTTCCTTAGATTTTACTTTGGATCAAATCAAAAGAAGAACGTTTCTTCTATAAATATATTATTACTCTTGGAACTAGTATGCAACTAGAATCTTAATTTAGTGATTGATAGTAATAATATTGGTAACAGCAAATAATACTAAGGTTTTATGTATCAACATTCATTATTTTGTTAGTTCTCCATATTCAGACCTCTAAGGTGGTGTAGTGTAGTGTCTTAATAGTGTGGTTTACAGACCTACTGTAATAGGTTCTACATATTGGGGTTGGGGGGTAGTGCATTCATATTTTAAATACAGATCATGAGTCTCTCTCAGAATCTGCTGAGGTACACTATCCATATATTTGGATTGGGAATCCACATTTATAACAAGCTTTACATATGAGTCTTATGCATCACTTGGAAGGTTGAAGAATTGCTGATGATCTCTTCTTTGGAAAGAACCCATTTGGTATAGCTCCTGGCTTTTCTCTACCTTTTAACTGACCCCAGCCCAAGAGAAGTAGAATAATATGTCTGCTTGGTAAATTTGTAAGGAATCATCTGGGAATGCTTGGTTTAGCTCCATTAACTGTCTTCTAGTGTGGTAACTGTTTTCGGAAAGGGGGGTGGTCTTTAATTAGCACCTTCCTACAATGTGGGGAGGTAAGTACCCTTGCTCCATTCACTCTGGTTAGAGAAACAACTATATTTTGAACCAGACTCTTCTGTTTTTGTTTTTATTCCTTTTCTCAATGATGAGGTACAAAATGACATGGTTTTAGTTTTCCTGCAGGATGGTTAACTCTTTCCTGTTAACTCTCTCCCTTTCTGCCATTCTCTATAAAATTCTCCTGTATCCTGAGGGTTATTTATTCTAGCAGATATAAATATGTGTGTTAAATATTGTGAATGCCTACTTCTGCTACTAAACTTTGCTTCCAAGCAAATGTTAATTTATTCATTCCAACCAAGGATGCAGTCATGTGTACTACTCTCCAGGTGACTCACTGAAACTTTCCTACTAATCATTACTTCCCTTTGACCAGTGATTGTTTCTTTTATTCAACTTAACAACACCTGTTACTTGCAACTTGATCAAAGCTAATTTCATTCTGCTATAAATAAGTAGTTGTTTACCTTTTTTATACTCTGACTCAATTTTAAGTTTATCTTATTTCCTTATCTTTATCTTTATTTCTTTAGTGTTATCTTTATTTCTTACAACTCTAGATTCCATCACAATGCTAAGCACATTAAGTGTGCTAGGTAAATGGACACATTAAACTGAATTGCATTGAAATTATTTTTTATTATGTAGGTAGTACATGCCATTGTAAAAACAAATGGGGAAATCTTGGAAATATAAGAAATAAATGAAAATAATTTGTAATACATCTACCAAAAGTTACTAGTTTTAGTCTGTTTTAAAAACAGTTTCAGTAAGGCATAACTTACATGCCATAAAAAGAGTACTTGTAGAGTTCAATGAATTCTAAGTTTATATGATTTCATAGAAATCACCACAATTCAGTTTTAGGACACATACTTCATTCAAATAAGTTTCCTTGCACTCATTTAAATCATATAGTAATAAATACATTTAAGATCTACAGCTGGTTATCAAAAAAAAAAGATACATAGCTGGCTATCAACTTCTGTGTAGAATCTTGTTCTTAAAAAAATTCCTAATATAAATATTTCCCCCCTGGAATCAGGAACATAAAATGTAAACATTTGAATCTCTGCCTTATAATCTACTAATGATGTGCCCCAAATTATCATGTTGATTCCAATTTTATTCCAATGTAAACTGTAACAGAGTAAACATATTTGTGTGTAATTTCCTGAGGTAAAAAAAAAAAATATTGATTACCATAGGAACAATCACTAGATTTTGACATATCACATATTATATGATTGTTTTTCAAACATTTACAACTTTCTTCCCCCAAAAGAGCATATAAAAGTGATTATTGCCACCTTTAAGTACAATCTTATGTAAAATTATATAAACCTTTGCCAATTTGAAGGATGATTCCAGAGAATGTGGCTGTGTATTGCCTTGGGGCTCATATGTACAGTTTTGAGCAGTTTGCATGCTCCTGCTCATGAGAATGTGCTTGGGACTGAGTTCAGTCCATGCTGAACCAGCCAAGCTTACCATGGGCCTGCATCCACCTAAGACTCGCCTTTTCTACATCATGCAAAGGCACACCACACTCATCAAATTGTGTGCTCACCTGGTGAGGGCACTTTTGTCTAATTAGTTCAAAGGCTTCCTGAAGGCCAGTTGGGGCCTTGATGGGCATCTTGAGAATGATTACCATCTGAGTCTTTGCTTGCTCTTCAGGTCCTGCTTTCTGGAAGCAGCAAAGCTCAGCTGCGGAAGCTAATCTATAAGAGGGTCAGGTGTCTAGGTCAAGCTGTCTAGGGAGCTTGGAAAAAGTTCTCCATGATTGACCTGCAGGCTTATCTGTCACTGCAGTTCACTTGCATATTTTCCTCCTGCCCCCATACCTACTGCCACCTTCATGCTGAATGTCCTCACTCTGCTGCCGTCTGTATTCCAAATACTCCTCATCCTTTAGGATTTTGTACACCATCCTCTTATGGTGTGGAACCTTCTTTTGTCGCCCGAATTCTTAGCTACACTTGGTGTATAATTATCTCAATTAATTATCCTGCCTTTCCCTTCCTTAGATGCACATTACTTTTTGTCATTATACCATATGGTAGTTAAATGCACATGCTCTGAAGCTGGCTGGGTTTGCAACCTGACTCCATTACTTAACCAATGGAGAGGTCTCATAATGTTTCTGAATCACTGTGGGCCTCAGTTTTCTTGTGTAAAATAGAAATAATAATAATAATGCCTACCTCTTTGGGTTTTTATGAAGATCAACAAGTTGGTGATACTGTTTTTGGAAAAGTACCTAGTGAATTGTTATTTTTATCTTTTATGTGGATTACTTCATTTTGCCAAATGTGTTGTAAATTGTTTGAGAGCAGCAATTGTATCTTCCATTTCTTTGTATTCTAAATAACTATTGTTTCCACTTTCCAGACAAGGAATAGTAAGTTCAGAGAGGCCGTGACTCACTAGTGGTGGAACTGACTTTAGGATGGGAGGCCTACTGGTTGTCAGATCTGTGTTTCTTCAACTTTTACCATTTTGTTTGACATCAATATTAATTTTTTCATAATGCAGTAATGATAGTCATAACTTACATGTTTTCCAAGTGTGTTATGCACAGTATTTTTTAATTTGTGTAAATAAGCTTTCTCTTTATGCTTTACGTAAATGAGAGGTCATACACATATCATGACCTAGATATTTTTCTTCCTTTTTCCCCCCAGGCATCCTCTTCCATCCCATGAAATACATTTCAGTACCACATTTTCTTAATTTTAAATAAGATACAACAGGGAGTGTTCAATCAAAACAATTCTAATTGGCTACAAACATAAACATAACCTCATTTCACCCATATTGTTAGAAGAGTTAATTGGACCTGCAGAGCCACCAGCTAAATACATTGGTTTATGCAAACAGTGAATCTAATTTCCTCTAAAAACATCTCTCTGCAGGAGTAGTTGAGGGAGATAGGAAGGAGAGAAAATTTGGGGTGGAACTTCAAAACAATCAGTTTGCTGTCAATTATCTGCTCTTACTAGATAGACTTAGAAAAAATCATTATATGACAAAAATGTATTTATGTACACATAATTCCTTTCAAATGGGAAAAGTAAACCAACAAGGAAATAATACATTTTACACTGCAGTTGAGCTCAACCAAAATCAACAGGGATCGACTTCCCCTTTTCCTGACGTATACCCTCGAAATCCTTCATAAATATTGTCTTTAAGAATATAGTATTAGGAGACTTCCAGGGAAGATGGCAGAGTAGGAAGATCCTAAACCCATCTTTTCCACAGATACAACTAGATAACACCCACATTAGTGTAAATAACCCAGAAAACAACCCGAAGTCTGGCAGAACAGACTCTCCACAGCTAAGTGTAGAGAAGAAGACATATCGAAGAAGGTAGGAAGGGCAGAGACATGGTTGGGACCTAAGTGGGCCTGCTGTACTATTCATGGGAGGGAGGAACATGGCAGGTATGGAGAGGGGAGAGAAATAGACCTTCACACCAAGCTTCCCAGGCATGGGGAACTTTCATGGGGAAGATGAACCTCCATAACATTTGGCTTTGAAAACGAGAGGGGCCTAATTTCATGAGTTCTTACTACCTCTGGGCCTTAACATCTGGTGCTTTAAAAGTCACTGGGAGAGATGGAGGTTGATAGGAAATGGTCCTTACATTTAAAGAGACAGCATGACAAATAGCTCCTTGAAGGTACAGCTTAGAAGCAGCAGTTTGAAAAATACTGAGGTATATGGGAATAAGACTTATTTACTAATCTCAGAGTGTGCTGGAGAGGCAGGGACCTTTTGGAGACTTCTCAAGGAATAAAAGAGCTGACAGGTGCCACTGACCTCCCCTGCCCTCCCTGTTTACAGCTTGCCCATCCTTCTACTCTCCTGCAGACATGGCCCTTCCAGCCAGACCTCAGCTCCAGGTCCCCTCCCACAGCGGACCTGACCACAGCTTACTAATACTGCACACTCCACCCTTGTACTCTTCTGTGGATGTTCCCCTTTAACCAGGCCTGTGAGGCTAGCTACTGGTCCCCTCCTATAGTGGACAAGGGCTGATCTTGTTGGCAGTGTGCACCCTGACCCTACACTCTCCTGCAGACTTGCCTCTTCCAGCCCTGCCACAGGAGTTTTCTAAGAAGATAGAGGAATATGTCCCAAATGAAAGAACAGGACAGAATCACAGCAAGAGAGCTAAAATAAATGGATAGCAGTAATATGTCTGATAGAGAATTTAAAATAATGTCATAAGGATACTCACTGGACTTGAGGAAAGAATGGAAAGTGAAAAGGAACCTGGGGTACCCATACTTATATTGGACAAAGTAGATTTTGTCTTTGTAATGAGACAAGGGCACTATATAATCATAAATGGAGCAATGCACAAGAAGATATAACAATTGTAAATATTTATGCACCCAACATGGGAGCACGCATATACATAAAGCAGTTAATAACGAACAATGGAGGTAATCAATGTAATACAATAATAGTAGGGGACGTTAACATGTCACTTACATCAAAGGATAGATCATTGTAACAGAAAGTCAATAAGGAAACAGTGGCTTTGAATGACACATTGTACTAGACAGATCTAACAGATATATTCAGAACATTCTATCCTAAAACAGCAGAATACACATTTTTTTTCAAGTGCACACAGAACTTTCTCCAGAATAGATCACATATTAGGCCACAAAACAAGTTTCAATAAATTCAAAGATATCAAAATCATACTGTGCATCTTTTCTCACCACAATTCTAGGAAACTAGAAATCAACTATAAGAAGAAAGTTTGAAAAGAACACAAAGACATGTGGGTTAAACAATGTGCTACTAAACAATGAATAAGTCAACCAAGAAATCAGAGAAGAAATAAAAAAGAACACATGGAGACAAATGAAAATGAAAACACAACAGTCCAAAATGTTTGAGATGTAGCAAAAGCTGTTAAAAGAGGGAAGCTTATAGCAATATAGGCTCACCTCAAGAAGTAAGAAAAATCTCAAATAAATAACCTAAACTTACACATAAAAGGCTAGAGAAAGAACAAACAAAACCCCAAACCAGAAGGAATAAAATAATAAAGATCAGAGCAGAAATAAGTGATACAGAAACTAAAAAAACCCCAGTAGAACAGATCAATGAAACCAGGAGCTGGTCTTTGAGAAGATCAACAAATTGATAAACCTTTAGGCAAGATCATAAAAAAAGAGAGAGGAAGAGGACTCAAAATCAGAAATGAAAGAGGAGAAATAACAACCAACATCACAGAAATACAAAGGATTATAAGGAAATATTATGAAAAATTATATGCCAACAAGTTGGACAACCTAGAAGTGGATACATTTCTAGAAATAACCTCTCAAATCTGAATCGAAAAGAAATAGAAAATTTGAACAGACTGATAACCAACAATGAAATTTGATCAGTAATAAAAAAAAAATAACCAAAGACCAGGACTAGACAGTTTCACAGGTGAATTCTACCAGACATTTAAAGAAGAGTTAGAGGGCACGTTCTGCATGGAGCACTGGGTATTATGCACAAACAATGAATCATGGAACACTACATTAAAAACTAATGATATAATGTATGGTGATTAACATAACAATAAACAATTAAAAATAAAAGAAGAGTTAATATCTATTATTCTTAAACTATTCCAGAGAATAGAAGAGGAAGGAAAACTTCCAAATTCATTCTATGAGGCCAGGATTAGCCTGATACCAAAATTAGATAAAGATATATGCAACTAATGAATCATTGAACATTCTATCAAAAACTAATGATGTACTATACCTTGGCTAATTGAATTTAAACTTAAAAAAAGAAAAGGTACTATAAAAGCCAGAACTCTGATGAACGTAGATGCAAAAATTCTCAACAATGTATTAGTAAACAGAATCCAACAATACATTAAAAAAAAAATCATTCACCACAATCAAGTGGGATTTACTCCTAGAATACAAGAGTGGTTCAATATTCACAAATCAATCAATGTGATACATTAATCAATGAGAGAAAGAATAAAAGCCATATGATAATTTCAATAGATGTAGGAAAAGCACTTGACAAAGTACAACAATCCATTCATGATAAAAACCCTCAACAAAGTAGGTTTGGAGGGAACATACCTCAACATAATAAAGGCCTTAGATGAAAAACCCACAGCTAACATTATACTCAATGGTGAAAACTAACAGCTTTTCCCTTAAGATCAGGAATAAGATAAGGATGTCCACTTTTACTACCTTTATTCAACATAGTACTGGAAGTCCTAGCTACAGCAATCAGACAAGAAAAGAAATAAAAGGAATCTGAATTGGTAAAGAGGTAAGGAAGGAGTAGAACTCTCACTATTTGCAGATGACATGATACTATATATAGAAAACACTAAGGATTCCACCAAAAAATAAACTAGAACTGAAAAATGAATTCAGTAAGGTCACAGGATATAAAATCAATGTAAAGAAATCTGTTGCATTTCTCTACATTAATAATGAAGTAGCAGAAAGAGAAATTAGGAAGACAGTTCCATTTACATTTGCACCAAAGATAATAAAATATTTAGGAATAAACTTAACCAAGGAGATGAAAGACCTGTACTCTGAAAACTATAAAACTGTGATGAAAGAAATTGAAGATGACACAAAGGGAAAGTTCATGCTTATGGATTGGAAAAACAAATAATATTAAAATATCCATGCTACCCAAAGCAAGCTACAGATTTAATATAATTTCTATCAAAATAACAGCAGCATTTTTCACAGGACTAGAGCAAATAATTCTAAAATTTATATGGAACCACAAAAGACCCTGAATAGTTAAAGCAATGTTGAAAAAGAAGAACAAAGCTGAAGTATCACAATCCTAGATTTCAAGATGTACTACAAAGCTGTAGAAATCAAAACAGTATGGTATTGACACTGAAATAGACATGTGGATCAATAGAACAGAAAGGAGAGTCCAGAAATAAACCCACAATTATATGGTCAATTAATCTTCAATAAGGGAAGAAAGAATATGCAATGGGAAAAAGAGTCTCTTCAACAAATGGTGTTGGGAAAACTGGACAGTTTTGTGCAGAAGAATGAAACTGGGCCACTTTCTTACACCATACGCAAAAATAACCTAAATTCTAAAATGGATTAAGAGCCAAAATGAGAGGCCTGAAGCCATAAAAATCTTTTTAAAAATTTTTTATTATGTTAATCACGATACATTACATTATTAGTTCTTGAGGTAGTGTTCCATGATTCATTGTTTGTGCATAACACCCAGTGCTCCATGCAGAATGTGCCCTCTTTAATACCCATTACCAGGCTAACCCATCCCCCCACCCCCCCCTCCCCTCTAGAACCCTCAGTTTGTTTTTCAGAGTCCATTGTCTCTCATGGTTCGTCTCCCCCTCCGACTTACTCCCCTTCATTCTTCCCCTCCTGCTATCTTCTTCTTTGTCTTTTTTCTTAACATATGTTGCATTATTTGTTTCAGAGGTACAGATCTGTGATTCAACAGTCTTGCACAATTCACAGTGCTCACCATAGCACCTACCCTCCCCAATGTCTATCACCCAGCCACCCCATCCCTCCGACCCCCATCACTCCAGCAACCCTCAGTTTGTTTCCTGAGATTAAGAATTCCTCATATCAGTGAGGTCATATGATACATGTCTTTCTCTGATTGACTTATTTCACTCAGCACAACACCCTCCAGTTCCATCCACGTCGTTGCAAATGGCAAGATCTCATTCCTTTTGATGGCTGCATAGTATTCCATTGTGTATATCTACCACATCTTCTTTATCCATTCATCTGTCGATGGACATCTTGGCTCTTTCCACAGTTTGGCTGTTGTGGACATTGCTGCTATAAACATTGGGGTGCACGTACCCCTTCGGATCCCTACATTTGTATCTTTGCGGTAAATACCCAGTAGTGCAATTGCTGGATCGTATAGTAGCTCTATTTTCAACTGTTGGAGGAACCTCCATACTGTTTTCCAGAGTGGTTGTACCAGCTTGCATTCCCACCAACAGTGTAGGAGGGTTCCCCTTTCTCCACATCCCCGCCAACATCTGTCGTTTCCTGACTTGTTAATTTTAGCCATTCTGACGGGTGTGAGATGGTATCTCATTGAGATTTTGATTTGGATTTCCCTGATGCCGAGTGATGTTGAGCACTTTTTCATGTGTCTGTTGGCTGTTTGGATGTCTTCTTTGGAAAAATGTCTGTTCATGTAGTCTGCCCATTTCTTGATTGGATTATTTGTTCTTTGGGTGTTGAGTTTGATAAGTTCTTTATAGATTTTGGATACTAGCCCTTTATCTGATATGTCATTTGCAAATATTTTCTCCCATTCTCTCGGTTGTCTTTTGGTTTTGTGGACTGTTTCTTTTGCTGTGCAAAGGCTTTTTATCTTGATGAAATCCCAATAGTTCATTTTTGCCCTTGCTTCCCTTGCCTTTGGCGATGTTTCTAGGAAGAAGTTGCTGCGGCTGAGGTCGAAGAGGTTGCTACCTGTGTTCTCCTTTAGGATTTTGATGGACTCCTGTCTCACGTTTAGGTCTTTCAACCATTTGGAGTCTATTTTTGTGTGTGGTGTAAGGAAATGGTCCAGTTTCATTCTTCTGCATGTGGCTGTCCAATTTTCCCAACACCATTTGTTGAAGAGACTGTCTTTTTGCCATTGGACATTCTTTCCTGCTTTGTCGAAGATGAGTTGACCATAGAGTTGAGGGTCCATTTCTGGGCTCTCGATTCTATTCCATTGATCTATGTGTCTGTTTTTGTGCCAGTACCATACTGTCTTGATGATGACAGCTTTGTAATAGAGCTGGAAGTCCGGAATTGTGATGCTGCCAGCTTTGCTTTTCTTTTTCAACATTCCTCTGGCTATTTGGGGTCTCTTCTGGTTCCATACAAATTTTAGGATTACTTGTTCCATTTCTTTGAAAAAAGTGGGTGGTATTTTGATGGGGATTGCATTGAATGTGTAGATTGCTCTAGGTAGCATTGACATCTTCACAATGTTTGTTCTTCCAATCCATAAGCATGGAACGTTTTTCCATTTCTTTGTGTCTTCTTCAATTTCTTTCATGAGTATTTTATAGTTTTCTGTGTACAGATCCTTTGCCTCTTTGGTTAGATTTATTCCTAGGTATCTTATGTTTTTGGGTGCAGTTGTAAATGGGATCGACTCCGTGATTTGTCTCTCTTCTGTCTTGTTGTTGGTGTATAGGAATGCCACTGATTTCTGTGCATTGATTTTATATCCTGCTACTTTACTGAATTCCTGTATGGGTTCTAGCAGTTTTGGGGTGGAGTCTTTTGGGTTTTCCACATACAGTATCATATCATCTGCAAAGAGTGAGAGTTTGACTTCCTCTTTGCCGATTTGGATGCCTTTGTTTTCTTTTTGTTGTCTGATTTGAAGCCATAAAAGTCTTAGAAGAGAGCACAGGCAGTAATATCTCTGACATTGAGCATAACAGTATTTTTCTAGGTATGTCTCCCCTCAGACAGGGGAGACAAAAACAAAAATAAACTATTGAAACTACATCAAAATAAAAAGCTTCTACACAGCAGCGGAAATATTCAACAAAACTAAAACATCTACTGAATAGGAGAAGGTATTTGTAAGTGATATATTTGATAAAGTGTCAGTATCCAAAATATATAAGGAGCTTATGCAACTCAATACCGAAACCCCCCACAAATAGTCTAATTAAAATCGGGCAGAAGACATGAGCAGACATTTCTCCAAAGAAGACATACAGATGGCCAATAGACACATGAAAAGATACTCAATGTCACTCATTGTCAGGGAAATGCAAATGAAAATCACAGTGAGATATCACCTCACACCTGTCAGAATGGTTAAAATGAAAACCTCAAGAAACAACAAATGTTGGTGAGGATGTGGGGAAAAATGAACTGGTGTGCACTATTGATGGGGATGTAAACTGGTATAGCCACTACTGAAGACATTATGGAGGTTCGCTCTGATCCAGTAATCACACTACTGGTTACTTACCCAAAGAATACAAAAACACTAATTCAAAGGGATACATGCACCCCTAAATTTTAGCAGCATGATATACAATAGCCATATTGTAGAAGCAGCCTAAGTTTCTATTGATAGATGAATGGATAAAGATGTGTGTGTGTGTGTGTGTGTGTGTGTGTGTGTGTGTGGAATATTATTCAGCTGTAAAAAAGAATGAAGTCTTTCTATTTGCAATGACATGGATGGATCTAGAGAGTATAATGCTAAGTGAAATAGAGAAAGACAAATACCATATGATTTCATTCAATGTGGAATTCAAGAAACAAGACAAAGAAAAAAAGAGATGAACCAAGAAACAGACTCTTAACTACAGAGAACAAAATGATGGTTCTAAAGGGGAGGTTGGGTGAAGGGATGGGTGAAATTGGTGAAGGGAATTAAGAGTACATTTAATATTATGCACACTGAATAATGTATAGAACTGTTGAATCACGATATTGTATACCTCACATGAGTGGGGGATAGGTTAAATAGGTGATAGGGGTTAAGGAGTGCACTTATATGTTGAACACTGGGTGTTGTATGGAAGTGTGGAATCAGTATATTGTACAAATGAAACTAATATTACACTATATGATAACTGGAATAAAAGTAAAACCTTAAACACAATATTGTACACCTTAATCTTATATACACTGTTAACTATACTGGAATTAAATAAAATGAAAGAGTTTGGGGAATTTAGAACTGAGAAGTGTTTTTCTTTGTTTTTTTTTTTTCTTTTCTCCTTTGTTATGTTTGCTGTATAAGCATACATGTCTTTTAAGAAATACAAAATAAAAGTAAAATTATATTTATTTAGCCTTGTTTGACTTAGAATTTGTTCAGATTGCATCCACCTTTAGCAAGTTAGGAAAAATTTTTAAGTCTCTCTTTTTTTTTTAACCTGTGAAAGGGGTGAAAGGCCATATAAAAGTTACAGGATAATGTGCAGCGAAATTCTCAAGTACTGCACAAATGTGAGATATGTGGGGAATTTAAGACACAATAATTTAAACAAATATGGAAGGGGTAATGTGCCTTACTTTTTTTTTTTTTTCCCCAGAAAAGCCTGTTTCGGCCAGTCTGGGAGTACTGTTTACAACCTAACAATAAATTATGCTAATATAAAAATTTCATAATAAGTTCACTAAACAAGATGCTCTCTGTGGAATATTTTCCTTTACCATTTAATCAGATTTTAGTTTTTGTGCCTTTTAAATATGCCTCATAATTTTTACTTTCCACAAAGTCAAAATGTTGGCCATTCGGTAAATGCAAATTCATGAGCCCTTCTTATTGCTTTCTACACCTTAGTTGGGAAATCTCAGATTTGCAAATCTGGGTTGAATTACAAGCTTCCATTGCTTTGTAGAGAGAATGTTCCTTTCTGTAAATCTTCTGAACTTCCTTTTTCTTGGGGATTTCTTAAAACAGAGAAAAACAAAGGTGGTGGTAAATGTGTCCTCACTTCTTGCTCATTATTAGTATGACTTTTTTACTGGACATCAGGTGCTGTCACATATTTTACAAATATCCGAGATCTTTACTTTACATATTCTTTGGTGGTTTCAGATTTTTTTTCTTGCATCATGTTCAGTGCACATCTCAGGAAAAATCAGTAACCATCACTCCCTTGATCTGCTTGCTGTGGTGCTGTTGGTATGCTTTGTGTAAGTAATGCTGAATTCCATCTTCCCAGGGTCTGTATCCAAACATGATTCACCCAGGGCTCACCCAACCCAACATTGTGCTACAAGTTGCATGGGATAGAATACAGATCATCTTTATTTCTTAGCTTTGTGAGCCATAATTGTTATAAAAGTATTTAAGGACTTAAAATCCAGAAGAGATGAGCTATGTGCATGTAATAATTAAGAAATAAGAGCAGGATCTGACTAAGGGATATGACATATGAATTAAAATATCAGTAGAGGCTAGAAATAGATCACTGAAGTGTATGATGCTTGGGGAAGGCTTCTTGGAGTAAGCCTTTTTGAGTGAGTAGGAATTAAGCAGGGTTAAATGTAGGAAGAGAGTTGTTCAGTTGGTTTTGAGGTATAGTTCTAAGGGAAAAAATTGTTGATCTTTTTGTCTGAGTGTTTGTAAGATGACACTTTTTTTTTTTCTTTTTGGACTTTGCTTTTTTGAAAGGCACATTCAATTCAATGTAAGTGATGTGGGGCCTTCCCTTATATATAACTTTAGTAGGTACTTGTATCTGTCAGTTTACTTTCTTTTGGTAAAAGATATTTCTTTTCTTCCAGAAGGCTTTCTTTCTATACACCTCCAGCTATTCATTTCATATATATACCTTCTAAATAGTTTTTTTTTTTTCATAAGATCCTACTATTTTGGTCATGTTTGATTGGTTGAAGGGTGAGTACCATGGCTATCCAGCCCTGCCTGGACCAAAAGTCTCTTGCCCAGGAAATTGATCTTGGAAATAGAACAGTAGACCAGTCTTCCTCTGGTACTGAAGCTGAAAGGTATAAATCTGGGGAGCTCTCAGCAGTCACGATTGATCATGTGGAGCAAGGTGCTCTGCAGTGAGAGAGAAGAATCAGGCTGACCCATAGAAATAAGCATAAGAAAGCATAAGAAAGACAGAAAGGAGCATCTTGCTGGATTTGATTTCCTGAGATCCAATCATTATCTTGCCCTTAGTTTTCATGAACTATCCCTGCATTCTTTAATAAGTTCCCCTCCTGTTTAAGAAATTTAAAGTGTTTTATTTTATTTTTTGTCTTTCAGTCAAAAAGCCTTTCTTTTATTTTAGCAAATTTGAAATTTGGTTAGAAATTGGATCCTGAGCCTCATGATGCCATTTTGCAAATTAGGAAAAGGCTCTCTTTCTAGACTGACTTAGCCCCATGGGTTCAAGAACAGTTGAGGGAAGTGGAGCTATATTTCAGGCCCTATTGCCCCCTCAGCTTTTACTTCTTATCCAGTAAAACTGCATAGGCATATGCGGGACCCCTGCAGAGACCCTGACTCCTCAGCCTTAGGTATAAACCAGTTTTGGTTTAGAACTCTCTGTGTACTAAACTCTGTTGTAGTTTTGTAATTATCCACAGCATCCTGGGGTAATCACTGAAATAACCTACTCTCCCCCTTTTAAGATTACCTACTTTTGAATCAAGCTTTTTGGTCCCCAGGAAATGTTTTTTGGTCACTTCTATTCATGATGGTCTTGAGCATGAGGGTCAATGGATAGGGGTGAAATTTGTTTACAGGAATAAAATAATATGAGGCAAGAAGGGCAAGTGGCTGGCTTACCTTCTGTCTTACGATTTGAACAGGAAAAAAAGTTGGTGACTCAATTGTAAATACTTTTTATAGTGACACTAAATATGGACCTGTTCCCAGTGCTGTATAGTAAAAGAAAATTAATCCCTAATGCAAACAGAATGTATAAAAAAAGTTATGCCTGGGCTTATCAGATCATGATTTAAACCCTTGTACATGGACTGCTCTCCAAACGGGTGATGCTTGCTCTTCCCCAAGGTTAGCTAGAGTCTTTGCAGATGCTTGACATAGCCAGAACATCCTACTGAAACAAGGATATGTTTTCTCTGAGGTTTAGGAGGTTACGCAGGCCACAATGGAAAAGATGTGTAGTATAACCAATTTTCCCTATAAACTTTTCCATGAAGAAAAATATAATTTATGTTCTTGGTGCAAGAAAGGAAGAGAACGTTCTATCTATGGAAAAAGCAACCTGGTTGGGAAGTCTCATAAGAAGCTAAGATGGGGCAAATGGGCTCATGTTGAGCACTGCAATTTTCTAGCTTCAGATTTTTCTAAAGTTCTACTTTACAAATTTAAGGGTAAGGAAAAGAGTCTTAAGGGGAAGTAGGTGGCTTGTGATTTATGAAATCATTGAGTCATCTCTCCTGCCCTCAGTTTGTGTACAGTGTCTCTGCATCCCTACCACCATTCTAGGTTGTCATTGTCTCTTATCATGTGCATTACACAAGCTTTTGATGTTCCTCTCACTTCCCTGAATTCTATAAGCCAGAGTTATTTTTCTAAAGCATGTAATATGAGAGGCATTATATACCATGGTGGTTAGAAGTTTGGACCTGCAATATAGTGCTTAAAAAGCAAGCCATAAAACTATCAAAATCATCCTCAACTAACTTAGTTGCATGCATGCTAGAACAAAGTCCAACATATTTTAAAGGAATAAAAAAATCCAGCACTCAATAATGTAAAATTCACAATGTCTTCTGTCCAAGAAAACATTACCACTTTAGCAAAGAAATGGGAAAATATCCAAAATCAAGAAAACTAAGTCAATAGAAATATAACCAGAAATGAAAGATATAGAATCAGCAGACTAGGAACTTACAGTATCTATTTTAAATTCAGCAAATAGGTTCAAAGATGTAAAGGAAAACCTAAGCATAATGAACAGACACATAGGAAATTAAAATTGGAGAGGAAATGTATTATTATCTGTGTATGTCTGTCTAACCTCTTGTCTCTTCATCTGTTTCTGTCTCAAGCTGTGATTGTCTTGGCATTATTTTTTTATCATTTCTCTCCTATGGAAATCTCTCCATCCACCTGTCTTTATACATGGACACATTGCAACCAAATATAAAAAAATCTTTTGGACATTCAATATTATTAGAAGAAAACTGAGAATGATTTTGGGGGAAAATCCCATCCTTATGATAAGGGAAATTATCTTTAACTTAACTTGGTTGAATAATAATTCTCCAAATCTGCATTTCTTAAAGTCATTATCAATACAAGGCCTATATTATATATAATTAGAAAAAAAAAGTCTTGGAGTAGCACTGTCTGTGCCTCTCTGGTCTTACCATTGTGGTATAAGCTTTTTGGACTTCCACCTACTAACATCTGCATTTCTGCCTGATACTGTCTATGAAGGATGGGCATGGGACATCTAGGGAATTAAGCGTCCCCTCCATGCAGTAACCAATAAATGTGTTAGTGTATAAGTGTCCTTTTAGGAGGAACAGTGGGAACTTACTTGAAAAGTCACCATTTATCAGCCTCCTTCCCTTACTGGCCTTGTTTACCTTCCCCTCACTCACTCCCTGTTTTCTGGGATCAGCTCCCAAACAACAACGTTCACTAGCATTCTATTCTCAGGGTCTGTTTTCTGGGGGAACCCAAACTAAGACAGCACCTGAGTTGAGCCTGTGGCTTCTAAGATAGAAGAGTGTATAGAACCTGGAAGCAGAGAGGAGCTGCCTCTTACTGGGAGGTCACATTCTCTAGGTGGATGTGTGATGAGGGTTAAAGTTGCTTTGGAAATATCATAGGAAGATACCACACTGGAGACCAGCATGCCTTCTCTTATTACTTCAACACAGTAAGATTTTCTTGGGTTAGCACTGATGGCTTTATTTGTTTATTTGTTTGAGAACCTGATAAAATAGTTGGCTTAATTTTGGGGACTATTATATATCAAAAATTAAAACTTTGAACACTGGAATGATAACAAGAGCTGCTCCTACTCTGAGGAAGGGAACAGTACTGCCAGTTCCTGTCTCTTGCTCTTTCCAGGACATTTTGGCCACTGAGCAGAATGCAGGGAGCATTTCTCTCACTGTTTGAATAGTTATCCAGGTCTTCCTTTCTTCTCTCTTTCTCACCATACCCAAATTCCTCAGATGAGTATGGTTTGAAAATGAGGATCAAGTTAACTCATACTCTATGTATAATGGTTAGCAGTCACAGTGATTGCATTTGGATTCAGACTCTATGATTTATTTGCCACCTAATCAAGCTACTTAACCTCTCTAAGTCCCAGTTTACTCATGTGTCAAAAGGAAATAATATTAGAGAACATCTCATATACTTGTTATAAGAATTAAATAACAGAAGTAAACTATTTAGCAAATGTATAGCATTTATTAAACATATGTTAAGGCTAACTACTAATATTTTCCCACTGTTGGTACCCTGTCACCACTCCCCAGGGCTTTGTTTCTTCTTTCTTACATCACTATCGATATTTATCTTCATTATTCACTTTTGCTACCAAGACCTGAGAGTTGGCAGGCTGTGTAATGAATAATTTTCTTTCATTTAGCTTAGATTGCTGACAGTGTATTTCATTAACTTTTGCTCCAGTGCCTACAGACTGGGATTTCAGGCAAATTGTTTGTGGTCTGTGCTGGGATTTATTTTTTAGTTGGACATATTTCTTTCTAACCTGAAACCTTGAGGTAAAAATGAAGCAGGTGCTAAGAGAAATGAAAGTCTTAAAAGAGCCTGGAGGACCTTTATTTTACAAGAGTCTCCTCTCTCTTTCAAAGAATTTTGACTCAACTAAGAAGATTTACTTTTCTCTTGTCCCTAAAAAGAAATACATCTCCTGAAAGAGTGGAGATGACAGTAACTATATAATAGATGATGAACATACAGATTACACTTCAAAGGAGAGCCAACCACCAATGTGATAGGACACTTTGCTTTTGAAAATAAACAAAGAGAGGCCCCTGCTGTATTTGGATGTGTAGATTGCCTGAGGTGCTAAAATGCTACTTAACAAAGATACAGGATAGATTCAAGCTTCTCCACCAAATCTACTTTTAAAAAATATATTCAAGTTGCTGAACAATTTGAGTTACTTTTAGGAAAGTTTGATTCAATAGTACATTATCCTATTTAATGTTAGTTTGGTGCTTGCAAAATGTTGCAGCTAAAGATGAAACTATGTCTATTGGAGGGAACAGCATTCAGTAGATTAATGAATTGAGGAAGATAAAAATTTATTAATAAATTAGATTCTGCTTTGACTTCTATTGTGAAAGGTAATTAGTTTATCTTTGTTTTGGTTTAATTATAGAAACATAACCTAAGTAGACTCCTGCTGTGAAATGATAAAATGTATGAAATTAAAGGACAAATGGGGGAAATCAACATTTTAGATTTAATACGTACACTAAAGATTTAATTAATGCAGAACATGTCACTGATATCAGATAGCTCGCATTGACCGATTATACTGTGACTAATATTTCAGCTCATATTTTTCTCTACTCCAGACTTGAGAGAATCATGGGATTCTTTCTAAATCTTGTGACATATTTTTGATGCATTTGTCACTAGTCTTTGTGTTTGAGGATGATGCTATTGAGGGTATGTGAGTATGCAGGTGGGTGTTCACATGTTCTTTCCACATTGCTGTCATGTGACTAACCTTTTTTGTGGTCAGAGGTTTTTTTGATTTTTGTTTTTCAATTTTTTTTGAGGGGGTCTATGGTTATAGCTGACATTGATGCTTGGACTCATGATTGGCACATATGATTGTTCAGACTCAATAGCTTTAGACATCTTATTTTCATATAACTATGACCCACTCATTGCTGTGCATTCCCACACCTACCTTCTCTCATGCCTGCATGCCTGTATTTGACTGCTGACCATAATGCAGCTATTTGTATTTAAATGCAATGTGAAAAGAAAATAAGGTCCATATCGTGGTGACTTATGTCACTCAACAAATGTTTCCCTTTCACTGCATGGAAGAAAGCAAAAATCAAACTGTAGCCTGCATTTCAAGAGGATGCATTATGTAGATGACAACTCTTTATGTAATAAAGTTGAGTATCAAGAATAAATAAATAGATAAGTTTCATGGTCTCATGAACTACATCTTCATATCCTTTATCCCTTTTGGGTTTGCTCATTGGCAACACAACATTCCTTACAGGACATATTACAAGTCGACAAGACACAGGGGGATCTAGCAGGTGAGACTTGTCTAATTTGGAGAAATCTTCTACCTTAGGTTGAAATTTTATCACACACCATTTGGTGGTGACATACCTACCTAAGTGCTATTGATGCTTTATAGGCTTTTTGGGAAATCTAGATGGTAGTTGACAGCACTCAGATGTGGCTAAGGACTAGGAATCTGGCTCCCATTTTCTCTATTCACACAAAGTTTGTGTTATGAGCCTTGTTCCATCATTCCTTTTGGAAGGCTGGTCTTCCATGACTCTATATTTGTTTCCTGACAAGATCTCTATATATTGGCATGTCTCCTTGTGTCCCTGCTAGCACCTTAGCCCAGGAAAGGTTCAGTGCAGGCAGGAGACCAGGATAAGACATTTGATTAAGGCAACTAAATTTTCATATTGGATGTGATGGTGATCATGAGCATGTATCAGATTGGACACAGATCCTCTGTGTGGTGTTCTTGGCATCTGTGGTGCCCTTTTGTCTTGATCTGTTTGGGCTGCTTAACAAAATACCATAGACTGATGGCTTAAACAAGAGAAATTAATTTCCCATAGTTCTGGAGGCTGGGAACTCCAAAATCAAGGTGCCAACAAGGTAAGTTTCCTCCTGGGGCCTATTCTCTTGGCTTGTAGGTGGCTGCCATCTCACTGCATGCTAATATGGCTTTGTTTTGTGCACATGTGAGTAGAGGGAGAGCAAACTTTATGTCTCTCCTTCTAAGGGCACCAATCTCCTCATGAAGCCCTACCTTTATGACCTCATCTAACACTAATTAACTCCCAAAGCCTCCATCTTCAAATATGATCACATTTTGGGTCAGCGCTTCTACATACAAATTTTGGGAGGACATTACCATTCAGTCTGTAGCACCATTGTTTGCTAAGGAAGTCTTTATGGGCAACTTCAAGGGCTTAAGAGCTAGGCTCTGCCTGGGACTAGGTGGCTTAGGTATGGTGGAGATAGAGGAGGAACCGGAGGGGGATTTGGATTATTAAAGAAGTGACTCATGTAGCATGAAAACAGCCATCCTAGATTTATTATACCCTCCTGAAAAACCCCGTTAGTATGAAATACAGAATTCAAGAGAAAATCAGATTCCAATTAAAGAAGGAAAATAACTCATTCTGCCTCCAAAGAACAGTTAAGTGTGAACACTTAACTACCTGATGGTTGAGGGAGAGGCTAGTGAAAAGTTTAATTGCTTCATTTGTCACTCTTGTACTTTGCCTTTCCCTGTTCTCTGTCTGAGTCCTTCTCCTCCTCTTAAGTTATCTTTCCATGACCATTCCTCATTTCCCCTTACCTGACAGTGTCTTCATATTTCTCCTTCTTGATTTAAATTATGTGTCAGTGCTTTCTAGGAAGCAATGGCTGATTTGGGTTCTACAAGGAGACTCCACTCAGAACTAGTATTTCTACCTGCTGCTGCATGTTCAGATGAAGGTGTGGCAGGCTCCTTTGACTCATTATGTCCCTCTGAACTCTTCTTTCTCAAAATTGCTTCTTTCATATTGGTCCTCTCTTTCTCTTTGGTCATCTATGGGAGAGATTTTCTTTCCATTTTCCCTCTCTTTTTCAACTCCTCCAGCTAATTGCTCATGAAATCATATCAATTTTAGACTCTCATAACCCTCTTTCCCCTTGTCAGACAACTAGATCCTCCATCTACTGCTTAATCCATCCCTCCCTTATTTTTTTTGTCAGAATTAATATAATACCTAGCTAGCTATTCTCCCTTTCTCCAGCCTTGACAATTTCAAATCTACCTTCCACGATTTTAGTGTGGTTTTCCTAAAATGCACATATAATTGTGCCTCTTTGCTAAAAAAAAATCCTTCAGTAGTTCTTTGACTCTCATAGGATTAAGCTCAGACTCCCTAGGTTGGCATACATGGGTCTCTTTATGATCCTGCCAGTCTGCTTTCTGGCTTCAGATTCTATCACTTTACTTTTATCATCTTTACTTTTGCCATATTGAGCCACTCATATTTTCCCAAAGTGTCATGTTTTGCCAGACTCTGCCTTTGCATATGTTGTTCCCTTTGCCTGGAATGCTTCTTTCTCAATTCTTTATCTAGTAAACTCATTTTGAGACTTCAAGATCAGGGTCAAACATCACCTCCCTTTGGAACTGTTTCTCCCTGACTATTCTCTCTTCCTTTTTTCCTCACTCCACTCAAGATAAGTTAACTACACTTCCTTTATGCATTACTTTTTACTCTATATTATAGTATTGTTTAATCTGAATTTTTTTTGACATTTCTGCAGGACTCTGAGATCTTCATTTTTTGCCCTTTTTTTCTTGGGGACTAGCTCAGTGCTTGGTACATAGTTGGTGATAAAGTATGTTGATTGAGTGAATGAATAAATGAATTCATGAGTAAAATGAAAAATCTTTGAATAAACTGCTGATTTGTCAAAGATTTCTTGTTTTTATTTATTATATTTACATATTTATTGAACAACTGATTTCTCCGTGAACTTGATGATCTTTATCACCTAAAGGTTTAGAAGCGTCTGGAATTACTTTTCTCTCTGAGGCACAATGGACATTAAAAACTAAGTACATCCTTATAGGAGAAAAAAACAAACAAGGAGTCTAACACTGGTTTTAGTATTTTTCCATTGGAAATCATGGCTTCATGTATCACTGTCCTATCAGAAAAATGTGTTTCTAGATTTGAAAGGATGGAAGCGTAACTGTATAGCTAAGAATCAACCACGTCTGAAATTCCCTCTCCTCTACTAGTACATTTTTCCCCTCACTGTGAAAACTTTATTGTTGTTTTTATTTGTATAATTAGCTTATGCTCTTTGGAATAATCTGAATAATGCACAGAAGTGTATAAAAAAATCCCAAAAACTCACTTAAAATCCTTCCATCCTGAGATGATTCCAATAGCCATTTGTTGACATTTTTACATCCTCTTTAGATACAAATCCATACACATATATTGTTTGACAGAGATGAGATTATTTCAAATATGATATATTTGGGGATATCTTTTTTTTTTTTTTTTAAAGATTCACTTATTTGACAGACAGAGAGGGAACACAAGCAGGGGGAGCTGGAGAGGGAGAAGCAGGCTCCCTGCTGAGCAGGGAGCCCAGTGTGTGGGGCTCGATCCCTGGACCCTGAGATCATGAGCTGAGCTGAAGGCAGATACTTAATGACTGAGCCACCCAGGCGCCCCTTGGGGATATCTTTTTAAAAATTCAATCTTCTTCTGTTATTTTACTTCACTGCTTCTCTTCTGCATGCCCTTTCATTTGCATCAACCCTTCTTTCCATTCCAGAAAATCCATGATAACTACCTTGTGGATGAGGTCCTGGTAGAGGACAGGCAGGCAGGCAGGCAGGAATGAATGAATGAATGAATGAATTTTTTTAATGAAAAAATATTCTAGAAATTTCTCCTAGTTTCTTGTTATAGATCTAATTTATTATTTTATTGCTTATTTCTAAGGGATTCGTTGTGTTTTTATTTATTTAGACTTTGCGATTTCAATTGGCCACTTGGACCAAGTCTGCTTTGAATATCATTGGGTAGGTGACCATGATGTTCCATAAACCATTGCTTCAGTCTTTTTCAGATAAATTCCAAGGAGAGGTACTGATGTGTGAAAGAGTGTGTGGATTTTCTCTTATAAAAGAGCAAAGTTGATCTGTTAAATGAGATGCTTTGAGGCTATGCAAATATCTGATTTCTTCTGAAACTTTTGCCCACTAATTTTAGCATTCATCAGTGGATCTCACCTATAGTAATTATTACTATGCTATTCTAATAGTGTTTTTATAGTTCCTTCATCCCTTCTACATTTATTAATTAAAATTCTTCTATAAGGAGGAGATACCACTTCTTACCTATTTATTTACTTATTCCATAATTTGTTTATATCAGTATATCCTCATGGAAATTTATTTTCTTTTTTGGATTATAATCCTGTAGTAACATTATTTTCTTGTACAAATTATTACAGTTTTGGCCATTGGGAACTCCGTTCATATCCTTTGCTGGAAGAACTTCTTTAGATAATTCTTGAAGAGTAGATCTGCTGGAAATAAATTCCCAGTCTTTGCTTGTCTGAGAACATCTTTATTTTTCCTCACTTTGGAAAGGCACTTTTAACACTCACTTCTCTCACACCCCATTCTTTCCCTTTTCCTTGGCAACTACTAATCTGTTCTCCATTTCTATAATGTTGTTATTTCAAGAATGTTCTGTAAGTGGAATCAGACAGTAAGTAATCCTTTGGGATTACTTTATTCACTTGCTAAAATTCTCTGGAAATTGATCCAGGTTGTTGTATATGCCAAGAGTTTGTTCTTTCTCCTTCTCTTTCTTTTCTTTCTTTTTTTTTTTTTTTTTTGATGTAGTGTTCCATGATTCATTATTGTGTATAACACCCAGTGCTCCATGCAGAACGTGCCCTCTTTAATACCCATCATCAGGTTAACTCATCCTTCCACCCCCCTCCTCTCTAGGACCCTCAGTTTGTTTTTCAGAGTCCATCATCTCTCATGGTTCGTCTCCCCCTCCGATTTTCCCCCCTTCATTCTTCCCCTCCTGCTATCTTCTTTTTCTTTTTAACATATAATGTATTATTTGTTTCAGAGGTACAGATCTGTGATTCAACAGTCTTGCACAATTCACAGCACTCACCATAGCACATACCCTCCCCAGTGTCTATCACCCAGCCACCCCATCCCTCCCACCCCCCACCACTCCAGCAACCCTCAGTTTGTTTCCTGAGATTAAGAATTCCTCCTATCAGTGAGGTCATATGATACATGTCTTTCTCTGATTGACTTATTTCACTTAGCATAACACCCTCCAGTTCCATCCACATCTTTGCAAATGGCAAGAGTTCATTCCTTTTGATGGCTGCCTAATATTCCATTGTGTGTGTGTGTATATATATATATATATATATACCACACCTTCTTTATCCATTCATCTGTTGATGGACATCTTGGCTCTTTCCACAGTTTGGCTATTGTGGACAATGCTGCTATAAACATTGGGTGCACGTACCCCTTCGGATCCCTACATTTGTATCTTTGGGGTAAATACTCGGTAGTGCAATTGCTGGATTGTATGGTAGCTCTATTTTCAGCTTTTTGAGGAACTCCATACTGTTTTCCAGAGTGGCTGCACCAGCTTGCATTCCCACCAACAGTGTAGGAGGGTTCCCCTTTCTCCGCATCCCTGCCAACATCTGTCGTTTCCTGACTTGTTAATTTTAGCCATTCTGACTGGTGTGAGGTGGTATCTCATTGAGGTTTTGATTTGGATTTCCCTGATGCCGAGTGATGTTGAGCACTTTTTCATGTGTCTGTTGGCCATTTGGATGTCTTCTCTGGAAAAATGTCTGTTCACGTCTTCTGCCCATTTCTTAATTGGATCATTTGTTCTTCGGGTGTTGAGTTTGATAAGTTCTTTATAGATTTTGGATACTAGCCCTTTATCTGATATGTCATTTGCAAATATCTTCTCCCATTCTGTCGGTTGTCTTTTGGTTTTGTCGACTGTTTCTTTTGCTGTGCAAAAGCTTTTTATCTTGATGAAATCCCAATAGTTCATTTTTGCCCTTGCTTCCCTTGCCTTTGGTGATGTTTCTAGGAAGAAGTTGCTGCGGCTGAGGTCGAAGAAGTTGCTGCCTGTGTTCTCCTTTTGGATGTTGATGGACTCCTGTCTCACACTGAGGTCTTTCAACCATTTTGAATCGATTTTTGTGTGTGGTGTAAGGAAATGGTCCAGTTTCATTCTTCTGCATGTGGCTGTCCAATTTTCCCAACATCATTTGTTGAAGAGACTTTTATCCATTGGACATTCTTTCCTGCTTTGTCGAAGATTACTTGACCATAGAGTTGAGGGTCCATTTCTGGGCTTTCGATTCTGTTCCATTGATCTATGTGTCTGTTTTTATGCCAGTGCCATATTGTCTTGATGATGACAGATTTGTAATAGAGCTTGAAGTCTGGAATTGTGATGCCACCAGCTTTGCTTTTCTTTTTCAACATTCCTCTGGCTATTTGGGGTCTTCTCTGGTTCCATACAAATTTTAGGAATATTTGTTCCATTTCTTTGAAAAAAGTGGATGCTATTTTGATGGGGATTGCTTTGAATGTGTAGATTGCTCTAGGTAGCATTGACATCTTCATAATATTTGTTCTTCCAATCCATGAGCATGGAACATTTTTTCCATTTCTTTGTGTCTTCCTCTATTTCTTTCATGAGTATTTTATAGTTTTCTGAGTACAGATCCTTTGCCTCTTGGTTAGATTTATTCCTAGGTATCTTATGGTTTTGGGTGCAATTGTAAATGGGATTGACTCCTTAATTCCTCTTTCTTCTGTCTTATTATTGGTGTATAGGAATGCCACTGATTTCTGTGCATTGATTTTATATCCTGCCACTTTACTGAATTCCTGTATGAGTTCTAGCAGTTTTGGGGTGGAGTCTTTTGGGTTTTCCACATAACGTATCATATCATCTGCAAAAAGTGAGAGTTTTCTTTTCCTTTCCTATCCTTTCCTTTCCTTTCGTTTCCTTTCCTTTCCTTTCCGTTCCGTTCCTTTTCCTCTCTTTTCTTCTCTCTCTCTCTCTTTTCCTTTGCTGAGCAGTATTTCGTGGTATGGATGTATCTTAGATTGTTTACCTGTTAAAGTACATCTGGGTTGTTTAAGATTTTGGCTTTGTGTATAGATTTTTTTTTTATGTGAATGTATCTTCTTCATTTCTCTGGATAAATGACTAGAAATTGCAGTTGCTGTGATATGTGACATAAGAAACTGTCAAACTGTTTTCCAGAGTGATTGTACCATTTTATATTTCCATCAACACTGTATGAGTGATCCATTTATTCTGCATCTACCAGTATTTGGTGGTGTTACTATTTTTGTTTTGAGCCATTCTGATGGATGTTTAGTAATATATCATTGTGATTTGAGTTTTCATTTTCCTAATGGCTCATAATGTTAAAAATCTTTCCATGTGCTTATTTTCTATCTGTATATCTTCTTCAGTAAAATGTCTTTTCTATCTTTTGCAGGTTTCCTAATTGGATTGTTTTATTACTAGAGTGTTTTGTGAGGTTTTAATATTTGCTAGATACTAGTTTTTGATTGGATGTGTGGTTTGCATATATATTCTCCTAGTCTGTAGCTTATCTTTTCATCCTTTTAACAGGATCTTTCACCTTGCAAAAGTATTTAATTGTGACAAATTCCAATTTGTCAATTTTTCCTTTTGTGAATTGTGTTTTTGGTGTCAAGTCTGTAATTTTATTTTCTCTGAAGTTCCATATCTCTTCTGACTTCTTTTGAATTATTTGGGTATATTTTAGAATTCCATTTTAATTTAGCTATTGGTTTTTTAACTATACTTTTTGTGTTTTTAGTGGTTCTGTAGGGATAAAACTGCTGCCATGTCCTTTATTTTAATAGTCTACTTAGAATTGATATTTTAATACTGCTCATAAACTGTAAAAAACATTTCTATTTCAACTTAATACATTCTTTGTCATCTTTCATTTTATAGTTGTCAAAGGTATTACATCTACATAGAGAAAAAACCCATAAGAAAATATTATAATTTTGCATTAAATATTCTTATGCATTTTAAATAAAGAGGAAAAATAATCTTATATTAACATAGATATTTTTCATTTTAAATGTTCTTCATTTCTTATGGAAGGTCTGATTTCACTCTAGTATTTCTTCAGCTTGAAGAAATTCTTTTAGCACTTTGCATAGTGCAGGTTTACTGCCAACAAATTTGCTTAGTTTCATTCACCTGAAACAATCTTTATTTTGCCTTCAGTCTTTGAAGACTATTTTTACTGCACATAGAATTCTAAGTTGATCTCTTATTTTATTTTATTTTCATTCAGTACATTAAAGATGTGCTTCTAGTGTCCTCTGGTTTCTCTGATTTTTGATTTGCTCTTCTCCTTATATCATGTCTTTTATTTTTGACTGGCTTCAAGATTTTCTAATTATTTTTGATTATCGACAGTTTGAATATGATTTTCCTAGATGTGGTTTTCTTCATATACATTCCATTTAGAATTCTCTGAGCTTGCTGAATCTGTAAATTTATGTATTTCATCAAACGTGGGTAGTTTGCTACCATTATTTTTTTAAAGTATTCCTTCTATCTATTTCTACTTTCTTTCCTTCAGCAATTTCAATAACATATATTAAGAACTTTTGATATTGTCTAACACTTCTCTGAGTCTCTGTTGATTTTTAAAACATTTTTTTCTTCAGATTAGATATTTTCTATTAATGTATTTTCAAGTTCACTGACTGTTTCCTAATACCTTCAAGGTATCTTTATTTCAAAGATTGTACTTTTTACTTCCAATACTACATTTGTTCCTTTTTAATATTTTCTGTTTCCATGTTGAGACCGCCTTGTTTTTCATTCATTATGAGAATATTTTGTTTTACCCCCTTGACCAAGGTTGTAAGAGCTATTTTAAAAGTGTAAGAGCTATTTTAAAAGTTATTCCATCTACCACGGTATCTTGGATTGGATTTTTTTTTTCCTAGGCAAAGAACTTTATTAACCTTGTTTCAAACTTTATTTCCAGGCTTCTTCAGCTTAATTAGCTGCAAAGAATGAATTGTGTATAAGCAAAAACTGAAAAGAGCTACAGTGTCCAAGGGGCTTGGGCTTAAAAATATTAGAGATCTAGATTTTATCAGCTCCATGAACAAAATTTTAAAAAGCAGTCATAATATAAAATAGCAGCTCCCAGTAACTTCTTCAAGTTTTATCTTCTTCAGAAGTTGACTCAGTTCAGTTTGCTTCATTCTTGGAAGCTTCATCAAAATTCTCCACAAGATCTTTTCCCTTGAGAAAGGGTAACATTTTCTTTTCTCTTTTTATGTTGAGCAATTTTAGTTTGCATCTTGAATACTATAGATATATTTTTGAGACTCTGGATTCTGTTAATTTTCTGTGAAGAATATTACTCTTTTTATTTAAACAGGTGATTAGTTTGATTAGACTCAAACTGAAAACTCTTTTGGATAGAGTGAGTAGTGGTTAATAACCTAGATTCTAGTTCAGATTGCTTCTAGTCTATATTGTGCATAAATAATTTAACAGACAAACAAGATTTTAGCAGAGTTAATACAGTGTATTTGGCTTTTGCATTCTTTAGTGCTCTCCCTCTAAGATTTACCTCTTGCTGGTGATGCTGGCTATGTCAGGCAGCTCACTCAGTTTTCTCTGGCCAGAAGCATGGCAGACCTTCCCGACGAGGTTTAGTCCCTCTATACCATGCCACAACTACAGTTATCCTCAGAGCAAAGTCCCATAAATAGGACATTCATCCAGGAGATGCCATTTCATCCAGGTTTTGACTCCTTTCCCAAATCTGCCTTTCTTCAGTCTCCACAGCTCTTCATACCATTAGTGTGTTTAAATTAGGGCTGCATTTAGTTTCTTTAAGGGATGGTATTGATTTGCCAACTTGTGATGATAGTAACCTGGATTGATTTAGTTGTTCCAGGTTGTTGAACTCAAGGGTTTATTTCTTTTAAAATTTCCCAGGAATTCAAAAGTTACCTGGGATGAAGATATGCTAGCTTATTAGGTAATAGCTCAGACTTTACATTCAAGCATGCTGGGTTTAAATCCATGCTCCACAAATTTTTTAAACTATTGACCTTGGAGAATTTGTTTCATCTCTTCCAGCCTCAGCTTTTATCACCTATGAAATGGGGATAAAATCAGTATCCTTCTAATAGAGTTGTTGATTGAATTACAAAACACTCAAATTATATATGGCATCTATGATATACTCAATGTACATTTGCTTTTTGTTATTACTATACCCTTGTACCACCCCAAATCACCTACTATTTCGGGATTTGAAGCAACACTGGGTTGATTGAGAGTCCAAAGGAACAAGATACATGATGGTTGGATAGTGACTAGAAGAGAAAAGTCAGTGCTTGTAGTTATAGGGATGCAGTGGGAATAGGCCAAATGGTGTTCCCCAGTGCTGGGTCGCAGGTTACATGAAGGTACCAGATTCAGGAATTTGGGGAGAAACAAAGGTGTGAGAAGGAGTGAGGGTAGACAGAGAAAGGAAAACATATTCCATTTCAGTTTTGCTAAGGTCTGAAACTATTAAGAAGAAAGAGGCTGGTATAATCGCATAAATGTAACCTCTTCTTTCAGCTGAGGGAATGGCCTTCTTTCTTTGGCTATGGCATAGCTGGGATGTGGTCCTGAGGGAAGAGGAAAGAGAAGATAAACTTGAAGGACTGAGCTGTGGCTTTCAGTGCTTTATACCCTGCAAGTCAATGATGCTGACAGTCAAAGGGTTGCCACCGTTTCCCTAAGGTGATCTGTTTAGGCAAGTCCAAAGCCAACATTGTTTTGGAGAGGCCCGCAAAATTATTGGCCCATCTGGGACAAAGCACTCTTTTGAGCAAATCTGTCTCAAGTAGTGCAATCCTCATCAAATTCACATTCCTTTTTACTGGACAGTGTCATCTGCTATTTATGAGCATTTCTTGAGCATTTTCCAGGTGCCAGGCCCTATAGGTAGTACTTTACATGTCTTATCACATTTAATTCTTAAAATCCTTCTCTCAAATCTGCCTGAGAATTTATTATATAAAACCTAGCTTTTATAAATAATTTCCAAAATCCCAGATTCCCAAATTCAACTGTTTTGTTCCATTTTCCCAAGGCAGCCTCTTAATTATTCCCCAATTCAAAAGGAAACATTTTTTTTTTCTCTGACAGCCGTAGCACACTAATGATAAAGACCCAGAGCACCCCAGTGAGTAAGGCAAAGGAGGAAGCAGGAGGCTTGACACGCACCCCAAATTTCATCTCGTAATTTTTCTCTACATTACATTTATTAGAAATTCCTCAAAACTGAAGTGTGCATGAGAAAGAGGGAGAGAGAATGATAAGTAGCTTGTAGACTGTCACTTGAGGTGAAAGAAAAGAGTGTGAAGTTGATAGAAACAGGAATTTGGCTGGCTTCCTTGATAAAGACCTATTATTTCCATTTGTGAAGGTTACACACAAGAGAACAGCCCAGGGATGTTTCTCTCATTGTGAGTTTTTTCTTTTATGCTTAACAACTCTACATGTACAAAATCCATTTAACAAAATGGTACCTTGGGTTTCAGAATTTGTAATACTGAAAAGCAGCAATTAAGACCTCCTGTGACTCATAAAATATGCAATAAGGGGTTTTGAGTAAGATGGAAAAACAGGAGGAAAAATTCGTGCTCTTCTCAGGGGAATATTGCTCACATATTAGTAATAATGAAATATAATACCTCCTTGGGGCAAAACTAAAACCCATTGTGCAGTGAAAGAATAGATCCATTTAATTTGTTTAGGTTTCTTTGTTCATTTTGTGTTTCTTGTTAAATACAGGTTATGACCAGTATTACTAATGTCTAAATGGTTGAGGGGAGGCATGGTATAGAGAATTGACTTTCCCAGCCAGATTTTGGAAGGTGAGATATTTATGCAAAAAGTGACTTCTCCCCCTTTGCTATAAGAATATACTTTTGTTTAATATTCAAAAAGTCAGCAGGAAAACAGCTTCCTTTAATATCACCTATGTTCTCCTAGATATATATAAAGTTAAGGGTACAGTTTTGTCTCTGTCCTTAATGGTTTAGCTTCATAAAATTGCCACATTTCTGGCCTTTTCTCAGGAAACATGTCACAGCACAACCCTCTAATGTTGACCACTTCATGGGATCCTCACTTACTATTGGTAGGATTGCTGATAAAATACAGGTTCCCAGTTAAATTTGATTTCAGATTAACTACATATAATTTTTTATTATAGGTATAATTATGTCTCATGCAATAGGTGAATCATACCAAAAACTTATTTGCTGTTTATTTGAAATTCAAATGTGGGGTGCCGGGGTGGCTCAGTCATTATGCCTGGGTGGTTCAGTCATTAAGCGTCTGCCTTCTTTTTAAAAAAAATTTTATTGTTATGTTAATCACCTTACATTGCATCATTAGTTTTTTATGTAGTGTTCCATGATTCATTGTTTGTGTATAACACCCAGTTCTCCCTGCAGAGTGTGCCCTCTTTAATACCCATCAGGCTAGCCCATCCTCCCACCCCCCCCCAGAACCCTCAGTTTGTTTTTCAGAGTCCATCTTCTCTCATGGTTCGTCTCCCCCTCCGATTTCCCCCCTTCATTCTTCCCATCCTGCTATCTTCTTTATTTTTTAATATATATTGTATTATTTGTTTCAGAGGTACAGATCTATGATTCAACAGTCTTGCACAATTCATAGTGCTCACCATGACACATACCCTCCCCAATGTCTATCACCCAGCCACCCCATCCCTCCCACCCCCCACCACTCCAGCAACACTCAGTTTGTTTCCTGAGATTAAGAATTCCTCATATCAGTGAGGTCATATGATACATGTCTTTTTCTGATTGACTTATTTCGCTCAGCATAACACCCTCCAGTTCCATCCACGTCCTTGCAAATGGCAAGATCTCATTCCTTTTGATGGCTGCATAATATTCCATTGTGTATATATACCACACTTTCTTTATTCATTCATCTTTCGATGGACATTTTGGCTCTTGCCACAGTTTGGCTATTGTGGACATTGCTGCTATAAACATTGGGGTGTAGGTACCCCTTCAGATCCCTACATTTGTATCTTTGGGGTAAATACCCAGTAGTGCAATTGCTGGATTGTATGATAGCTCTATTTTCAACTTTTTGAGGAACCTCCATACTGTTTTCCAGAGTGGCTGCACCAGCTTGCATTCCCATCAACAGTGGAGGAGGGTTCCCCTTTCTCTGCATCCCCGCCAACATCTGTCGTTTCCTGACTTGTTAATTTTAGCCTTTCTGACGGGTGTGAGGTGATATCTCATTGAGGTTTTGATTTGGATTTCCCTGATGCCGAGTGATGTTGAGCACTTTTTCATGTGTCTGTTGGCTGTTTGGATGTCTTCTTTGGAAAAATGTCTGTTCATGTCTTCTGCCCATTTCTTGATTGGATCATTTGTTCTCTGGGTGTTGAGCTTAAGAAGTTCTTTATAGATTTTGGATACTAGGTCTTTATCTGATATGTCATTTGCAAATATCTTCTCCCATTCAAGCATCTGCCTTCTGCTCAGGTCATGGTCCCAGGGTCCTGGGATGGAGCCCCCCATCGGGCTCCCTGCTTGGCAGGAAACCTGCTTCTCCCTCTCCCACTCCCCCTGCTTGTGTTCCCTCTCTCGCTGTCTCTCTCTCTCTGTCAAATAAACAAATAAAAAATCTTGAGAAAAAAAAGAAATTCGAATGTAACTGGGCATCATGTCTTCTCATTAGCTAAATCTGGCTATCTGAAGTTTTGGTTATTCTTGTGCAGAGAGTGATGGTGAGAGAGGGCTGGGTGTGTCGTGAAGTTAAGCTCCAGAGGGCAGGCTGTAGACTTGAAGAAACAGACCATTAGTTGGACTTCAATTGGACTTGAAATGATGCAATTTTAATGGTGCTTCTAAAAACCCCTTAAGTAAAATTTAAAAATTGTGCTACATGTATGGACACAGTGTAGTTGGGAAGTGCATGATGATGACACTTTGTACTCAGTGCTGACTGAGTTCCAGAAGAGTTAAAAAATTTTTTTTAAAGATTTTATTTATTTATTTGACAGAGAGAGACACAGTGAGAGAGGGAACACAAGCAGGGGGAGTGGGAGAGGGAGAAGCAGGCTTTCTGCTGAGCAGAGAGCCTGATGGGGGGCTTGATCCCAGAACCCTGGGATCATGACCTGAGCCGAAGGCAGATGCCTAGCGACTGAGCCACCCAGGTGCCCCCCCAAAAAAATTTTTTTAGGAAGAGTGGGAGGGAGAAAAAAAAGCACATTATATCAAATTTATTTTCCTGAATAAAATAATAATTATGGTATTAGAAGATACCCTTTAACAACCACTCAGTATTATTGCATGTTTCCATAGAAGAGATGCTCTGGTTTAAGATAACAGCTATTGGCATATTTTAATTTGCCTAGAAGTTATTGCTTATCATTTGACATTTGAGAATTTGCCTGTTCACTCTCAATCCTGTTCACATGTTGATGGGCTAAAGTACTTGCTGTTTACCCTTATTAGCAAATTTAAAATTTTTATTGGTTTTTGGGAGCAAACAGATGTAACAATTTTCAGAAAATGGTAAGTACAGGATACGAAAATATCTACAGAGATGTATATATGGAAAATACTGAGGCAGAGGTTCTAAAATAGCAAATGCAGCAAACCCCGAAGTACACTCATCTAACTGCAAACTAACTTTCATAAGCTCCACGGAGGGAAATAAGAGAAGAAAAATAGGAACAGCTCATGACTATATGCCCTCATTTAATTTTTATCCTTTTGAAAAAACATGTTAGGCAGGAATCATATTACTCTAATTTGATGTTTGGGATAAGTGACATAGAGTGGTCAAGTGAATTTCCCCAAAATGTTAGTAACTTTGAGACTAAGCCATGAACTGTGGTTCTTAAGCTCTTTTAGGATATAGAACCTTTAAAAGTTATTTGAAAGCTATAGATCTTTTTCAGGTAGGGTGGAGGGTAATTTTGCATAAATTGGTGAAATTCTGTGGCTCATTTCAGGGAATTCTTAGCTCCCTGATGCCTTTGGAGTCTGTGTTAAGGACCTTTTTTCACCTGGTGGTCATGTTCCAAACTCTTGACTCTGTCAAACTTTAGGGGATGATAGTTTCAGAACCCAGCAAAGTGCTATGACCTCATTAATATGAGGAATTCTTGATCTCAGGAAACAAACTGAGAGTTGCTGGAGTGGTGGGGGGTGGGAGGGATGGGGTGGCTGGGTGATAGACATTGGGGAGGGTATGTGCTATGGTGAGCTCTGTGAATTGTGTAAGACTGTTGAATCACAGCCCTGTACCTCTGAAACAAATAATATAAGTTTAAAAAAAAAGAATATAGTAGGAAGGGAAAAATGAAGGGGGGGAAATCAGAGGGGGAGATGAACCATGAGAGACTATGGACTCTGAGAAACAAACTGAGGGTTCTAGAGGGGAGGGGGCGGGGGGATGGGTTAGCCTGGTGATGGGTATTAAAGAGGGTACGTACTGAATGGAGCATTGGGTATTATATGCAAACAATGAATCATGGAACACTACATCAGAAACTAATGATGTAATATATGGTGATTAACATAACATAATAAAATAAAAAAAATTTTTAAAAAAGCAAAAGTTGGAGAAGAGATTAAATTCAGATATTGTGTATAGGTGTTTGAAACGCATTTGCAAAATGAATTGTGAACAGCATCCTAACAATGACTAATATGGTTAAGCTCTTAATCTACAATGTCTGGCGTGTAAGTTTGGGATAAGAACTGGAAACCTCCATGTTGTGACGTCCTGGTGCTGCGGCTCCTGAATGTAGGGTGGTGGTCTAGCAGTAGTTTTTGACAAAGCTTTTAGCAGTCTACAATGAACTGGAAAAAAAAAATAAAGACAAGTGAATTCCTTATAAAAATAACTGCACTTTAAAGTTATATCCTTGCCTTGTTTTTCTTTTCTGGGAATAAATAGATATTTTTTTAATGACGTGGTCACATTACAAAGCGAAGCAGTGGCAGGAATGCAAGCTCTGGTGCCAGATTCATAGCCTGGTTCTGTCACTACTAAATGGTCACATAGGACACAGTATGAACCTCTTTTAATGTGAGGTTCCTTATATGTGAAATGGAAATGATAATGGTACCCACCTTAAAGGCTATTTTGCTGATAAAATAAGTTAGTATATTTAGAACACTTAGAATAAGTGTCTGGAACATGCTAAGTCCTCAGTAACAGCTAACTGATAATTACAGTGTTTGATTATACACACACAAACACACACATTTATATATCATGAAAGGATATATAAATATTCTTTAATGGCAAAAATACTTGGAAATCCTAGGTAGATTCCCCAAATTCTCTTAAATCTAAATATCTAAGAATCATTGTTTTAGTATGCAAAAATAGTAAAAGGTAAAAAAAAAAAAAAGGAGAGAAGAAACATGATGAGAAGAAAAAAGTAATCTGGTCCTGACACCCCTAGGCTTTAACCTCCTGCCCCCTCCTCCTCAAGAAATAGCCTCTTTGCCTAGATGCGGTTGAGAGGGACAGGAACATGTAATTTCACACGTGTTGGACTTTGGATTTTGTTTACCTGGTATTAATTTTTTGTCTGCCCTACTAGGATGCCAGCTTTATGAGAAAACCATCTAGTCTGTTTTGCTTGCTGCTTCTTGCCCAACGTTTGGACAACATGGGACAGAGTAGAGAGCCAAATTTGATGAATAAATGAATGTAAAGTTGATGAATCAAATTAAGTGCCCAATGCCATCAGCATGGGTTTATGTTAATCATGTAGGCTCTCTGTCCTCCCTTGGCACTAAGTGTTCCCAATGGGACTGCTAGATAAAGACATGGTCTCTGCCCAAGCCAGACCAAAAGCCATTACTGGGCGGGTACAGTTGGAACATTCTTTGTAGCCTGGCAGCAAACAGAACAAAGCAAGAGTGCAAAGAACAGTTCCAGTTAGTCTTTTTCCCTCCCCACTCTTCTCTCAGTAGAAATTCAGCTTTCAGGATGACATAACCCAATAACTTACCAGCCACAGGTAACTGGTTACAGTTGGTTTTTAAAGTCAAGTAGCTGCCAACTAAATATTAAAAGATATTTGTCTTTATTCAAGTGAATAGAAGAGCTTTACCTTGGATGAATATGTAATGGTGAGATGGGAAACAAAGCTATTATCTGTGGTTTAAAATAGCTGTGTTTATGAAAAAGAATAATGTCATGCCCATTTCAAGGACTAAACTGCTTTTTGATAAGTGTTTTGGGTGTATGAAGGTTATATTTCTTTTATCATCATGAAATAAAATACATTTATGTCCTTTTTTTCCTTTTTTAATTAATATATAGTGTATTATTTGTTTCAGGGGTACAGGTCTGTGATTCATCAGTCTTACACAATTCACAGTGCTCACCATAGCACATACCCAGACATTCTGTGAGGCAACAGACAGTATCCAACACTATTAACCAAACAAGTGTGATGAGTAACAGGTGTCATCAGAGTTGAAGAGCAGAGCTTGTAAGCCGAGTGCATCCAATAGGACCCATATCTATAAGTTCTTCACACTGATGGAGTTTGTGCCTATTGCCTATTCGTACCTGACTTAACCTGATTTTAAGAGTAAAAGCCAATGTTCAAACAAATAAATGACTACCCAAAACAATAGGGAGAAAATATTATCTAGATCTTAACCCCAAACCAACAAAATGCTATTTCTCAACCATAAAATCTATTAATCAGAGCCCACAGCTGGTTAGCTTATATCCCTACTACTTACATATAGGGATAGAAGACAAGATACAGATATAATAGAGGAAATAGAAAGTATTTATTTTACCTATTTAATATGCAGACAGAGGGCATACATTGGAGTAATATATTTGTAAACAGGATTCTTTTTCCTACAAAAATGACAAATTCCAAAATATCATTGAAATTTGCAAAACCCTTATTAGGAAGCCTCTCCCTGCTAGCATTCAGAAATAAGAGCTTTAGATCAGTGGTTAGAGAGTAAAAATTTGAAAATCAAAACTCATAATGGGTTACTGAAGGAAAAGCATATATAAACAGGTTAAGAGAGAGATTCTAAGTATTTTTTGGAGGGCTTCTAGTCAACATTGATTTTATAGGTGACCGAACTCATTCACCAAGGAGAGGGAGAAGAGAATCCCATATGCTTAGAGTGTGGGATACAAAAGCCAAGCAATTTTCTCTTTTCCTTCAGCAAGTGGTTTCTCCCATTTAAATCAAGTCATTTACCAAGTACAGAGGTATTTTGTTCTATCCGAAACTTTTAATCTGTATTATTTATACAGATTGGGATTTCTAAAATACTTTCTACCTTATATAAAATATTTATATATTAATGAAATTCAAAAAATAGCTTCAGTTTTTAAATAAGTACATTGAACCTATATTCTCCTAAATTTAAGTAGTTTTAGCTCATAGCAGGAGTTTTTGGAATCCTTTATAAAGTGCATTGTGCCATCTAAGGTGTAGAGTGTTAGTATATTTATGCTTCCCCAAGGTTATTTGATCACAGCCTCCCCAGCACCTTTTTTGAGGTTCTTTTCATGGGATGTGATTTTCATAGAATATTCTATGAGGCATGCTGGGATAGATAGATTTGGGAAATAATCATTTAGTGCTCACTGTCTTGTTTGCGAGACTCGGGTGTATCTCATTCAAGAGTTACCAGCCAGGAACACAGAATTTCCCCAAATCCTCCTTCAGCATCCGTGAATCTTCCTGGTGCCAAAGAGAGGTGTCCTGCCCTGCAAGGGAGATTGTATTTGTGTCACTGTAGATGCCTGCCTCTCACTCATCTGCTGTAGGTGGATTAGGTTGTGAAAACCAAACTTCTCAGCAGTAGATGCACTTTCAGTATCACCCAACTAATTACAGGAAAGGAGGAGACACTAAGAAGCACTAACATTGCTAACAAACTATTAAATCATTTAAGAGGGTTTTATGTTTTATTTAAAAAGATTTATTTATTAGAGAGAGCATGTGTGGGGGGCGAGGGGCAGAGGGATAAGGAGAGAGAGAATCTCAAGCAGACTTTGCGCTGAGCGCAGAGCCCGATGTGGGGCTTGATCCCACAACCCTGAGATCATGACCTGAGTCAAAATCAAGAGTTGGATGCTTAACTGACTGAGCCACTCAGGTGCCCCTAAGACGGTTTTATTTTTTTTCTCAAAGCATCTTTTTTTTAATTATTATTATGTTCAGTTAGCCAACATATAGTACATCATTGGTTTTTTAAAATAATTTTTTATTGTTATGTTAATCACCATACATTACATCATTAGTTTTTGATGTAGTGTTCACAGATTCATTAGTTGTGTATAACACCAGTGCTCATCACAACACGTGCCCTCCTTAACCTAAGATGGTTTTAAATCTCATAAGGAAGATGGGGAGTGGTGAACATTACGAAGGTGTCCCAGTTATAAAAGCTTCAGTAGGAACATGATATACAATGCATTTCTTTGTCCTCTTATTCAGGCTAGTATTTACTGAGCTCCTACTTTGCGGCAGGCCATATGCTAGGGGCATTTAAAGTTGGTGTCTCAGGCCCTACCTAAAAGGTAGGACTTATGATGCCCATCCCTCATTTTTTGTGGAGCCATCTGAAGCTTAGAGAAGATAAGTAAATACCCCAGTCATGAAGTTTATAAACTGTGGAGATGGGAATAACGTGCAGCACTTCTGTTTCCAAACCAGCATCTTCCAGCCTTCCAACTACATCCCGACCAAATTCAGCTGATCCCTGGTCATTCTTGGTAGAAGAAGGGATGTTAGAAAGGCACACAGAAAAATAGCTGTTTTTTTTAAAAAGTAAATAAATTAATACACTGAACCACTCTTTGCCCTCTGTAGGAATAGGGAGTTCTGATTTTTCTAGTATTCCATTGTATAAATAGACCATAATTTATTTATCCTTTCACTTCTTCATGAGGGGTTTTGTTTGTTCATGGTTGTTATAAATAAGGCTGCTGTAAGCATTTATGTCCAAGCCTTTTTAAGAAACTGCCGCATTGTTTACCAAAGTGACTGTACCTTTTATATTCCCACCACCAGTGTATGAAAGCTGAAGCTGTGGTCAAGGGATGTGGCAAGGGTGAGGATTCCCATACATGGGCAGGGGCTTGTGTGGTTTGGTCTTCTAGGGTGCCAAAGTAGGGACCCCCAGGCTTTGGTATTGGCTTGACCAGTCATGGAACAGAAGAGAAAGGGAAGTGGTGGTGAAGGTTGAAGTTGTCAGCAAATATCAAGAATAGAGTGTCAGACTCTTATTACAATTTACCCTTGATGTTTGACTGATGGCTGAAACATGCCACATTACATTTAATTGAATTTGAGCTTAAGTAAGCCAGTAAGGTATACAGTAAAGCCTGTAATCTCAAAGCTTTAAGGAAGATGAAAGTTTCACTGAATGTCTTGTTCAGGAGCCTAGCTTTGTATATCCTGAGAAGTAAAATGAATGCTTTGGTCACTGTAAGTCATCTTTGGAACTCACTTATTAAGTGATACCTTAATAAATATAGAGACATGTGTGACCTTGATTTATTTTGGTATCTGTGAGGCAAGAGACTTTCAGAGGGGTTATTTTTGTTTTTGTTTTTTATCCCCAAGGGGGAAACCTTGACCATTTGCAAGACCAGACATCCAAACCATTAGCAGTGGCTCAAGAGTTTGTAAAAATGTATAGAATGGGTCAGTTGTTGGTCAGTGCATCCAGTGCTGAAATAACTGTGTAAAGTTTGGCCAGTTTTGCTTATCCTTGGGTCCCATTCTTTATCCTGGATGACATTCTTAAAGGATGAAGATCAGCAGTATTCCACTGAGCTCCATCATGTTGATGGTGATGCTATTGTCTGTAAAGTGTATGAACTTTAATTGCTTTTATTTGGCTTACTCTAAGGGACTTCCCAGGTACTTAAGAGGTCTGGGAGAAGGGAGATCTCATCCAGACCCATGTCATCTGGCAAGGGACCTAAGACAGAGGAGGCCATGGGCCCCTATAGGTGAGACAGAGGGCCCAGATTTGGCTCCATTCTATAGCAGGGAAGCCTCAGTTGATGTACCAAGTTTGCAGGATGCTGCTTCCATGATCCAAGGTGTAATAGGTTGTTGGGTACAGAAGATCACAGGCTTAAGGACTCTATTTCCAAGAAAGCATAGTATGTGGCCAGCAATTGCTGCTCTAATGACATATAGCGTGAGGCTGAGGTGGTCATTTTCTTGCATCATGAAAGGCTCATGACCAATTTATGGCCATCGTGGGTGGTCCAGAGACTCCAGAAGGTGTAAGAAGAGATTTAGGATTTACAGTGAAGGAGTCTTTGGAGGGCACTAAAGGAATGCCTATTGCATTACAATTTAGACAGATTTTAGTACCTTTTTTGCAGAGGTCCCATTCAAGGTGGGTCAATTTGCAAGTAACAACATAAATTGGCTTAAGTAAAATTTGTAAAGAAGGAATATGTTGACTCCAGAATTAAAAAAAAAGCCTAAAAATGAAAAAAAAAATACTTGGGTGTTATTTTAACATTATGAGTACTGAAAGGGTCAATAGCTGTTTCTTGACAATGTCAAGAAGGGAGCAGCCTTTGGTTTACCAGGTAATTTTCAGGAATTTTATCAAGGTAGCAGCACCTTGTATTATGTGTAGGGCAATTGCTCTTCCCCCTTTGTGAGCTTTTTTGTGGATATTTTTCTTGAATGAGTATTTCTAATGAATTTCCTCAGGGGAGGATGTCATCAGTATAATGTCATACCTCCTGGAGAAAGGTAGATGTGGTTGGAACCTGGTGTGCAAAAACTGTGAGTGATAGTAAGGTTGCTGAGATAGCTCTTGGATAGCCAGGAAAAGATGTCTTATGTTCTTTCAAAGATGAAGGCAAACCATGGCTGAGAGGCTGTTGAAATAGGTACTGACAGACATTAGCCAAATCTATAATAGCAAAATATTGCTGATTGGATAGAATTAGTAATATTGAGTATGGAGGCATTAATGGATGGGACTAGGGTATTAAAGTGGTAATCTACTATGTGGTGTCATTTATTCTTTTGAGGTTTAACAACAGACCAAAGTGGACTATTAAATGGAGAAGCAGTGGGCATTATTATTCCTTCTCTAAATGAGCCTTGCATAATAGATTCTAATCCTTGAAGACCTTGTTTTAATTTAGATTGGGCTATACTAATTATTTTAACTGGGAGAGATGGTCCATAGGGTCTCATTGTATCAAGCCAATTTATAAGTCCCTAGGACTTAATTTAATTTAAATTTATTACTCATTGAGTCAGAGTGTCCATGCTTACTATGGGATACAATAGGGTAATGGTTGATATGATCACGGGAAATTTAGGCCAAGAAATGGTTCTGATGGTAGGGGGAGGCATCTCACCCTTTACATTTAGGAAGGCCCCTAAGATTATAGAGGATTCTTTGATTAAATTTAGTGGGATGCCAAAGTCTAAGTGTAATTTGAGCCCCAGTATTGATTAAGACCATGAATGTTTGCCAGTTGATGCATTTCATCAGATGTTGGAGTTAATTCTGAACCTATGTTGTAGAGGCACAAAGCCAATGATCTTATTGTATTAATTCTTTTAATAAATTTTGGATTTCAAATTGGGTCAAATTGCAGACTTTTGTTTCAGTTTTTTGTTGTTGTTTTTGTTTCCTGCCTTTGTATCCAGGTTTCTTCTTTCTTTTTTACTTTTATTTTCCCCACTGGATATACTTTTGTGGGCATGGGGATGGGCTACCCTACTCATATTCATACATTTCTTCTCCCAGAGAACCTCAAATCAGTATCATGTAGGTTAGAGAACTCCTTCATGATGGTGGCTGATTTTAGTGCGTATGGCTCCCAGCTTATATACTGTGTTTAATTCACCCCTGTGCTGTGCCTCAGGGATGCCATGGGTAATTTTTTCCTATAATCCCGAGGATCAGAATCTTTGTTGCAACAAAGACATAGGCAGCAGTAGGAGTAGAGGTATTTACGACTCCTGGTGAGCCATCAGCTCTTAGGAGTGTAGACGTAGGTACACCACAGGAAACCTGCCCCCTCTCTCTCCCTCTCTCCTTCTCTCTCTCTGTCCCCCTACCTCCTCCTTAATGACTTCTATTTCATGGTGACTGTATTTCCTATAGAATGTAGTCTTTTCTCTGTCTAGCAGCATCCTCCTCTCCTTGAATGCCAAGTATTGAAACTCTTGACTTATGTTCGGTAAATCTGTAATGATGGCTAGGTAGGACTTCACAAATGCCAGAGGGTACAAGCTTTCAGTTATAAGATGAATAAGTTCTGGGTTTCGAACATACGGTATGATGTGTAGTTAATAACATTGTATTGTATACTTGAAAATTCCAAAGAGAGTAGATTGCAAATGTTATCAGCACATGCACACACACACACACACACACACAGGTAGTTATGTGAGGTGATGAATGTGCTAATTAACTTGATTTTAGTAATCATTTCACAATGTGTATACATATATATCAAAACATCATGTTGTACACCTTACATATATAAAATTTTTGTCAGTTATGCCTCAGTAAATCTGGGAAAAAATGAAATGGCTATATAATACATCCCAGGGTCCTGGGATCAAGCAAGGCCCACATCGGGCTCCCGGCTCAGCGGGGAACCTGCTCCTCCCTCTCCCACTCCCCCTGCTTGTGTTCCCTCTCTCGCTGTCTCTCTCTCTCTAATAAATAAATAAAATCTAAAAAAATAAAAATAAAAACTAACAAAAAGTATTATGCCATTTGTTTTAAAGAGAAATCTGAAATTATACAGTACAAAGTAGTAGCAGTCATTGGGTGATAGGAATGTGAGTATTTTTCTTTCTTTTTGATTGTTTTATATTCTATTTTTTTAGTGACTGAGAATTATGTAAATTTAAAAGATAAATTTTGCCAATAAAGACATTTAAGTAGAGATTCATATCCCTTGCCACTCCCCAAATATTTTAAAACATTTTTGACCTGATACATGGATGGGCCAGGAGGGTTTTTTTTTTTTTTTTAAGGCTTCAGAGCAGGGAAGGAATAAAATTAAGATGTTTGAAAAACATGAATGAAATTATTGTGGCTTTTCCTCATAGTGGCATATGCTATATCATTTTAGGATTATTATAACATGTGTTGTGGAAAAATAAGTTGGTACAATTATGTTTAAATGGTCTCAATGTCTCTTATTTCAGCCTTCACCTCTGAATAATATTAATGGAAAAAATTGGTCTTGTGGTATAATTTACATGAAATAGTCCCTCCTTCTCCACTCACATACCTGAGAATCACCACTTGGAACATAGATTAGATTATTTTCCCTTATTATACTGTATCATTTCCATCATTGCCTGTGGAACCCTAATAAGGAAAAATCTTAATAGTATTTGCATGATAAAGCAAAAGCTGTTAGTAAGTAGACATAGTTCTGTATAGTCATTAGGTTTGAGTGTATTGGAAGGGCTACCATATGTTGTGTTGTCAAAATTGTATTACAAGGCCAATCAATTTCTATATGGAGTTTTGTTACTCTGTAATTAGTATAGTAATGCTGACTGCTCTTGAATGCTATAGGTACATATGAAGATAGAAAAATAGATAGTGGGAGAAAGAAGGATTATTTAATTTATTTCTCAATTAAAACTGACACTTTGGGTAGAGAAATCTGTTGTCTCATCTGTTTTTTTATGGTTCATTTGCAGCTGTGTTTATTGTTTTAATAAGTAAATATATTATCTCATTAGGGCAACAGTTTTATAAATACAGCACAAGTTACTCATATCCACCCACAACATGTATGCCCCAAATGGAACCCTAAGAAGATTTATTAAACCCAATGAGGTTGAAGGGTAGACCTTGTGGGTCTGAGGGGTAGACCTTGTGGGGTAGAGGCTGTAGGCATCATGAGGTAGTCACAGCAAAAAGCAACATGTTACCTTTTATGCAGGGACTAGCAGTGGTTGCAAAGGTTTATTTATTCATTTGTTTCCTGAGTCCTCTTAATGAATCTATTCAGAAATATGTGGTTGTGGGGCAGTTTGTTCAGCATTCGACTCTTGATTTCAGCTCAGGTCGTGATCTCAGGGTCATGAGATCCAGCCCTGAGTTGGGCTCTGGGTTCTGGACTGGATATGGACATGGAACCTGCTTAAGATTCTCACTCCGTCTCCCTTTGCCCGTCCCCCCACTCATGTTTTCTCTCTTTAAAAAAAAAAAAGAAAAAAGAAAAGAAATGTGTGATTGTTTCCCAGTAACAAATATGTATGGTAAACTACCACCCAGATTTCAGATGGGTAATAAGTTTATTGGATCCAACTTTACTCTCTACAATGCATAGTGCCATGGAGGCTGAGGAGGAGAGACCTGAGCCAACCTCTGGTGCTATAATTAAAGTTTTAAAAGCTCCTGCCTTTGGATTAGGAAGAGTGGCCTTTATTCTCAAGCAGACATCTGCCCTGGTAAATTCTAACAGCATCTCCATTAGTGGGGATGGTGGTGGATACAGATTGAATCAATCAATCAATCAGTCAATCAATTATACATTTAATAAGCACCTACTATTTTCTTCAGATTCAAATCCCAGTTTGTTATCTGTAAGACTGATGAAGAGTCCAGTAAGAAAAGGGTGTTGTTTCTAAGCAAAATACGATATAGCTTTCTCTCCCATCACCTTGCATTTAAATGACTCAGCAGTGTAAGTTCTCATTTCCAATAAACTGTGATTGAGCACCTGCCATGTGGAATGCACCATGCTGGGCAATGTGGAAGACACAAAAATGAATTACACATGCTGCTATCATGTGATACATACACTTTTATTCTTATATATGTTTTTGTGTTCATTAACTTATGTCTGTTTAGAAATAGCTTTTATTTATTTGTAAAAAGCTGTCTTAAAGCATTAGAAGCAGTACATTATACAATGTACAAATAGCAAAATAAAAACCCATAAAACTCAAACAGTATGGTAGGAGATATGTTACAGCTCTTCTTTCCTGACAAAAGGAAATTAAATGAAGTTTTTAACCTGTTCCTATATTTTTACAAGTTCGGAACTCTTAAAAACTTGACATTTAGTTTTTATGATAGGAGAGTAAAAGCGCCTGATATATAAGAGGTCTCAGGTTTATTAAAAGTGTAGATGTCCTACATGTGACTCCACTCAAAATACCGATTTTAAAAGTAGACAATTCTTCTATAGATATCCATACCTAAGGTCTACTGAAATGTATGTTTTGGAAGAATGTGTTAGTGTGAGAGAAAAGATTTTTTTAATGAACTTTGGCTTGCTGATGCACCTCCAGAGGATATAGAACAAGGAGTATACAGACAATCATGGAAGGAGTATACAGACAATCATGGAAGACAGATGTTGAATAGTTAGTTATGTAATATGAGCAACAGAGAGATGACTTGAGTTTCTATGGATGTGTATAAGATGGACCTGATCTTCCCTCATATTTCAACTAAAGAATAAGTTTGAACTTGTTAATTCACCAGGGATTAGTCTGGGAGAAGGGACTCTAGGCATAAGAAACAGTTCATGTAACAGAAAGAAAAACAAAAAACAAAAAAAAACCCCAAAAAGGCATGTGAGGTAGATTGTAAGGAGGGGGCCGGGGGATGAGCATGGAGCAATAAACTGGTAGGTGATGGTGTGAGAAGCAAATAATGTACACATTAAGTCCTTACTATAACTTCTTGCTAATATTGAATGTTTAAATGTGTTAGTAAAATTACCTTTATTTTTACTGTTCTATAATAGGTTAAGATGTTGATTCTTTTTAAAGGTTTATTGAGCACCAACTGACACTTATAACTGTATATTTAAAGTATACAATGTGATGATTTGATACACATAAATATTGTGAAATGATTACCAAGATCAAGATAATTAACACATTCGTCACCTCACGTAGTTAACTTTGTGCGCGTGTGGTGAGTAGTCACCATGCTGTACGTTAGATCATTAGAACTTATTCTTCTTACAACTGAAAATTTGTACTATTTGACCACTATCTCCCCATCCATTTCCCTCACTTCTCAGCCCCTGGGAATAACCATTCTGTTCTCTGTTTCTGTGAAATCAAACTTTTTAATTTTTTTTTTTAGCTTCCACGTAAAGTGAATATTAGTGTTAATTTTGATGAAGATTTTTTTTTCTTCTACCAAAATTGAGTTGGTTTAAAGAAGGAGCAATAGAGGTGTGAAGTTAAGGTGGAGTCATGGGAGCAGGCTTCTCTGTGGGGCTTTGTGTTCTGCTGCTGGCTTCAGCAGCAGCTGGGACTTGCCAGGCTATTAGGTGTTGAGATGAAATCATTTCTTTTCTGAACCAAGGAGCTGGACTGGTTGGCCTGGTCCTTGAAGGACAAAGTGTTGTTCTCAGACATACTTATTCAACTTCCCTGCCTCTTTAAGAAACAAAGTTTGCTTTATGCTAGTTTCATTGAATTATGACAAGAAGAGAAATCCATAAGCCTGTGATATATGATCAAAATCGTTTCCAACTGCTGCTTTATTTTACAGCTTTTCTTCAAAGTTTTCTTTTGGGGTTCATAAGTGAATATCTCCTCAATTAAAGTATAACCTTCAAGAAAACCAAGGGCCTTGTCTTCAAAACAAATAACATATGCATAATGTTTTTCATTTCCTCAACCACACCATTTTGTTTGTATCTTCACAATAAATTTAGTGAGGTGGGTCTTGCTAATGTCTCCATTTTCAAGGCCAGGTAAACACAGCTTTGATGAAGAGCCTGGGAAAGGCTGTGCACTAGGTAGTGTCTCATATCTTCTGAGAAAGAATCTTAATCTACACAATACTTTTTATGCCTTTTCTTTCCATCTTCAAGTCAAGCAAAATGGCTCATGTAAACATTTATTAAGTATTTTTGATTGAATAATTTGGTGCTGGAAGGGATTGGAGAATCTGTTTGTAATGTAAACTTCTAAATTTAAATGCCACAGATCTGAAAAAAATGCAGACTATAAATGTACATCTCAATGAAATTCTACCCAGCAAAGCAGCACCCAAGTCAAGAAATAGATTACCAAAACACAAAGTTATCTCTGGTGCCTGTTTTCAGTAATCCTCCACACAAAGAGGTGTCAAGCCTTCCAACAGAACAGATTAATTTTGCCTGTTTTTGAATTTTATAAAGCTGAAATCATACAGCATGCATGTATTTTGTGGCTGGTTTATTTTACTCAATGTTATATTTGTGAGATTTTTCCATGTTGTTCTGTGTAGTTGTGGTTCCTTCATTTTCATTGATGCACAGCATTCTAATGTATGCTTTTGAGTTGCTTCCAGTTTGGGCAACTATGAGAACTGCTGCTCTGAATATACTTATTTTTGTTTTTTTGGTGAGCATATGTATGCATTTCTGTTGTGTGTAAATGTTATCATGGAATTTCTGGGGCTTGAGGTATGCATATGTTAGTGTTAGTGAATACTTGCAAATAGTTTTCCAATGTGGTTGTACAAATTTACATTCATTAACAGTGTATGGAGGTGGCCACTGTTCCACAAATTTGCCAACTCTTTGTATTTTGAGTGTTTTTTTCCTTTAAATTTTAGACATTCTGATGGGTACATAGTATTTTCCTGAGGTTGAGATTTTAATTATCAACTCAGATAGCTAATAACATTTATTGAGATTGTCTTTTCCCTAGAAAATGCAAAGACTGTTAGGGTATAGATACATGTTAATAGATATTTCAAATCTAATATATCCACAACAGAAATTGCTCTCTCCCTATCTCATTTTATTCTTTTTTTTTTCTGTCATGTTCCATGGCATTCATAATCAGAAACTTTGGAGTTGCCCTTAACCCCTCTTCTTTACTTCCTACCCCCTAATAAATCACTAAATTCAAGATTTTACTTTAAAATGTCTCTTAAATATAGGAACTTCTTTCTAAGGCACTGCCACTGCCCCAGATTTGGTCCTCATGTTCTTTTACTTTCTCATAGTTGTCTTCTCTATTGTCTGACTAGTCTACCTCCCTCCAGAGTTAGCTTCTCAAAAACACATCTGGTTATGTTATTTTCCTCCTTAAAACTCTTTATGAGCTCCTGGGTTCTGCAGAATTACATCTGCTCATTACTTTCTGCTCCTTGCTTCTCCAGGCTCATCTGCTACCACTGTTCCCATACCCATATGTTCCAGTAACAGGGGGATTATGTGCTATCCCAGGAGAAACTGCCTAAGACACAGTATGAAAGTGCCTGTCTAACAGGAAGTGGGAACTGCCATCTGGTGCACTGGAAGGAGCTTTGAGCCATGGAGTCTCATGATCCTGGGTTAAGATTCCATTTGTGTTACTTAACAGCTGTTTGACATTTGGCCCATTTACACAGCCTTTTATGAGCTTTAATTCACCCACCTGTAAAGCAGAAATTGTAACTCTTACTCTGTGGCTATTATATGGGTTATACATAATGCTCAGGAAACAGGGTCATAATCAACAAGTGGAATGGATTATGGAAGACAGGAAATTAAGGAAGGGAAGGTGGGGATTATGGAGGAAAAGAGCACCTGAGAATCTCATGCCCACTCTTGACTTTGGCAGGAAAGATTGGGGTTGATGACATGTTGATTGAGGAGAGAGGGGAATATCAAAACAGGTGTTAACCCTCAAACCATGTAAACCTGCCTGAACTAATTAATTGAGGTGTGAAGAATGTCTTTCATAGAGGAGTGGGATTAAGATCTGAAGACTTGAGGTGATGAGGAAAAAATGTTTTATAAGTGCAAGTCACAATAACAACACAAACATGGTGATTTGCAAGAATATAAAATTGGCTAATTTTGGAAATCTTTCCACTGAATCAGATAATAGCCAGTCCACTGTGACCAGAGAGTCAGGGATACAAACATGGCCACTGGGCCCTAGTCCTTTGAATCAATGAACTAATGCCAGTGAGGAGACCTAAACAAAAGGAACTTAAGAACTACATATAGAGCCATACAGGGTAGCTGCAGTAGACCTACCCTCCTTTTCCACTAGTCAAAGGACTGTTGGCACCTCCCACAAATTTTCCCACTTATTGTCTCAGGTCAAGGGCAGTAGACATCTGCTTCCTAGGGTTTCTGGGAGAATCTCTTCTCACTTAATCAACTTTTTTTTATTAGTTTCAGAAATATATAATTTAAAATAACTCCTATGTAATAACAATAATCAACTAGAAAAATACAATGAAAAAACTATTTACAATAACAAAATTGTATAGAATTTACATGAAGAAAATTAGAAAAATTTACTCAGGAATATAATATTTAATGAATGGAAAGGCATGTTTCTGGATGGGAAACAAAATTTATAAAGCTAACATGTTTTCTTCTCAGTTTATAGGATTAACCTATTTCAATCAAAATACCAATGTAAAACCTTAGGAAACCTAAAAGAAAAGCAAAAACTGATCAAGAATCTTTATTTATTTATTTATTTTTTGATGTTTTAGATTTTTTTAAAATATTTTTTTATGGTTATGTTAATCACCATACATTACATCATTAGTTTTTGATGTAGTGTTCCATGATTCATTGTTTGTGCATAACACCCAGTGCTCCATGCAGAATGTGCCCTTTTTAATACCCATCACCAGGCTAACCCATCCCCCCAACCCCTCCCCTATAGAACCCTCAGTTTGTTTTTCAGAGTCCATCGTCTCTCATGGTTCGTCTCCCCCTCCGACTTACTCCCCTTCATTCTTCCCCTCCTGCTATCTTCTTCTTCTTTTTTTTTTTCTTAACATATATTGCATTATTGTTTCAGAAGTACAGATCGTTGTTCATCAGTCTTGTACAATTCACAGTGCTCACCATAGCACCTACCCTCCCCAATGTCTATCACCCAGCCACCCCATCCCTCCCACCCCCCACCACTCCAGCAACAATCAGTTTGTTTCCTGAGATTAAGAATTCCTCATATCAGTGAGGTCATATGATACATGTCTTTCTCTCATTGACTTATTTCACTCAGCATAACACCCTCCAGTTCCATCCACGTCGTTGCAAATGGCAAGATCTCATTCCTTTTGATGGCTGCATAATATTCCATTGTGTATATATACCACTTCTTCTCTATCTATTCATCTGTCGATGGACATCTTGGCTCTTTCCACAGTTTGGCTATTGTGGACATTGCTGCTATAAACATTGCGGTGCAAGTACCCCTTAGGATCCCTACATTTGTATCTTTGTGGTAAATACCCAGTAGTGCAATTGCTGGATCGTATGGTAGCTCTATCTTCAACTGTTTGAGGAACCTCCATACTGTTTTCCAGAGGGGTTGCACCAGCTTGCATTCCCACCAACAGTGTAGGAGGGTTCCCCTTTCTCCACATCCCCGCCAACATCTGTCGTTTCCTGACTTGTTAATTTTAGCCATTCTGACGGGTGAGAGGTGGTATCTCATTGAGGTTTTGATTTGGATTTCCCTGATGCTGAGTGATGTGGAGCACTTTTTCATGTGCCTGTTGGCCATTTGGATGTCTTCTTTGAAAAAATGTCTGTTCATGTCTTCTGCCCATTTCTTGATTGGATTATTTGTTCTTTGGGTGTTGAGTTTGATAAGTTCTTTATAGATTTTGGATACTAGCCCTTTATCTGATATGTCATCTGCAAATATTTTCTCCCATTCTGTCGGTTGTCTTCTGGTTTTGTGGACTGTTTCTTTTATGTGCAAAAGCTGTTTATCTTGATGAAATCCCAATAGTTCATTTTTGCCCTTGCTTCCCTTGCCTTTGGCGATGTTTCTAGGAAGAAGTTCCTGTGGCTGAGGTTGAAAAGGTTGCTGCCTGTGTTCTCCTTTAGGATTTTGATGGACTCCTGTCTCACGTTTAGGTCTTTCAACCATTTGGAGTCTATTTTTGTGTGTGGTGTAAGGAAATGGTCCAGTTTCATTCTTCTGCATGTGGCTGTCCAATTTTCCCAACACCATTTGTTGAAGAGACTGTCTTTTTGCCATTGGACATTCTTTCCTTTGTCGAAGATTAGTTGACCATAGAATTGAGGGTCCATTTCTGGGCTCTCGATTCTGTTCCATTGATCTATATGTCTGTTTTTGTTGCCAGTACCATACTGTCTTGATGATGAGAACTTTGTAATAGAGCTGGAAGTCCGGAATTGTGATGCTGCCAGCTTTGCTTTCCTTTTTCAACCATCCTCTGCCTATTTGGCGTCTCTTCTGGTTCCGTACAAATGTTAGGATTATTTGTTCCATTTCTTTGAAAAAGGTGGATGGTATTTTGATGGGGATTGCATTGAATGTGTAGATTGCTCTAGGTAGCACTGACATCTTCACAATGTTTGTTCTTCCAATCCATGAGCATGGAACGTTTTTCCATTTCTTTGTGTCTTCTTCAATTTCTTTCATGAATATTTTATAGTTTTCTGAGTACAGATCCTTTGCCTCTTTGGTAAAATTTATTCCTAGGTATCTTATGGTTTTGGGTGCAGTTGTAAATGGGATGGACTCCTTGATTTGTCTCTCTTCTGTCTTGTTGTTGGTGTATAGGAATGCCACGGATTTCTGTGCACTGATTTTATATCCTGCTACTTGACTGAATTCCTGTAGGAGTTCTAGCAGTTTTGGGGTGGAGTCTTTTGGGTTTTCCACATACAGTATCATATCATCTGCAAAGAGTGAGAGTTTGACTTCCTCTTTGCCGATTTGGATGCCTTTGATTTCTTTTTGTGGTCTGATTGCTGTGGCTAGGACTTCTAATACTATGTTGAATAGCAGTGGTGAGAGTGGACATCCCTGCCGCATTCCTGACCTTAGGGGAAAAGCTCTCAGCTTTTCCCCATTGAGAATGATATTTGCTGTAGGTTTTTCATAGATGGCTTTTATGATATTGAGGTATGTACCCTCTATCCCTATACTCTGAAGAGTTTTGATCAAGAAAGGATGCTGTACTTTGTCAAATGCTTTTTCTGCATCTATTGAGAGGATCATATGATTCTTGTTCTTTCTTTTGTTAATGTATTGTATCACGTTGATTGATTTGCGGATGTTGAACCCGCCTTGCAGCCCAGGGATAAATCCCACTTGGTCATGGTGAATAATCCTTTTAATGTACTGTTGGATCCTATTGGCTAGTATTTTGGTGAGAATTTTTGCATCCATGTTCATCAAGGATATTGGTCGGTAATTCTCCTTTTTGATGGGGTCTTTGTCTGGTTTTGGGATCAAGGTAATGGTGGCCTCATAAAAGGAGTTTGGAAGTTTTCCTTCCATTTCTATTTTTTGGAACAGTTTCAGGAGAATAGGTATTAATTCTTCTTTAAATGTCTGATAGAATTCCCTTGGGAAGCCATCTGGCCCTGGGCTTTTGTTTGATGGGAGATTTTTGATGACTGCTTCAATTTCCTTAGTGGTTATAGGTCTGTTCAGGTTTTCTATTTCTTCCTGGTTCAATTTTGGTAGTTGATACATCTCTAGGAATGCACCCATTTCTTCCAGGTTATCTAATTTGCTGGCATAGAGTTGCTCATAATATGTTCTTATAATTGTTTGTATTTCTTTGGTGTTGGTTCTGATCTCTCGTCTTTCATTCATGATTTTGTTGATTTGGGTCATTTCTCTTTTCTTTTTGATAAGTCTGGCCAGGGGTTTATCAATCTTGTTAATTCTTTCAGAGAACCAGCTCCTAGTTTCATTTTCTGTTCTACTGTTCTTTTGGTTTCTAGTTCATTGATTTCTGCTCTGATCTTTATTTATTTATTTTTAAATTTTTTATTGTTATGTTGATCACCATATATTACATCATTTGTTTTTGATGTAGTGTTCCATGGTTCATTGTTTGTTCATAACACCCAGTGCTCCATGCAGAATGTGCCCTCTTTAATACCCATCACCAGGCTAACCCATCCCCCGCCCTCGTCCTCTCTAGAACCCTCAGTTTGTTTTTCAGAGTCCATCATCTCTCATGGTTCGTCTCCCCCTCTGAATTACTCCCCTTCATTCTTCCTCTCCTGCTCTCTTCTTCTTTTTCTTTTTTCTTAAAATATGTTGCGTTATTTGTTTCAGAAGTACAGATCCGTGGTTCAACAGTCTTGCACAATTCACAGCGCTCACCATAGCACATACCCTCCCCAATGTCTATCACCCAGCCACCCCATCCCTCCCACCCCACCCCCACTCCAGCAACCCTCAGTTTGTTTCCTGAGATTAAGAATTCCTCATATCAGTGAGGTAATATGATACATGTGTTTCTCTGATTGACTTATTTCACTCAGCATAACACCCTCCAGTTCCATCCACGTCGTTGCAAATGGCAAGATCTCATTCCTTTTGATGGCTGCATAATATGCCATTGTGTATATATACCACTTCTTCTTTATCCATTCATCTGTCGATGGACATTTTGGCTCTTTCCACAGTTTGGCTATTGTGGACATTGCTGCTATAAACATTGGGGTGCATGTACCCCTTCGGGTCCCTACATTTGTATCTTTGGGGTAAATACCCAGTAGTGCAATTGCTGGATCGAATGGTAGCTCTAATTTCAACTGTTTGAGGAACCTCCATACTGTTTTCCAGAGTGGCTGCACCAGCTTGCATTCCCACCAACAATGTAGGAGGGTTCCCCTTTCTCCACATCCCTGCCAACATCTGTCGTTCCCTGACTTGTTAATTTTTCTGCTCTGATCTTTATGATTTCTCTTCTCCTGCTGGGTTTAGGCTTTATTTGCTGTTTTTTCTCTAGCTCCTTTAGGTGTAGGGTTAGGTTGTGTATTTGAGACCTTTCTTATTTCTGAGAAAGGCTTGTATTGCTATATACTTTCCTCTCAGGACTGCCTTTGCTGTATCCCAAAGATTTTGGACAGTTGTGTTTTCATTTTCATTGGTTTCCATGAATTTTTTTAATTTTTCTTTAATTTCCTGGTTGACCCATTCATTCTTTAGTAGGATGCTCTTTAGCCTCCATGTATTTGAGTTCTTTCCGACTTTCCTCTTGTGATTGAGTTCTAGTTTCAAAGCATTGTGGTCTGAAAACATGCCGGGATTAATTCCAATCTTTTGGTACCGTTTGAGACCTGATTTGTGACCTAGGATGTGATCAATTCTGGAGAATGTTCCATGGGCACTAGAGAAGAATGTGTATTCCATTGCTTTGGGATGGAATGTTCTGAAAATATTTGTGAAGTCCATTTGGTCAAGTGTTTCATTTAAAGTCTTTATTTCCTTGTTGATCTTTTGCTTAGATGATCTGTCCATTTTCAGTTAGGGGGGTGTTAAACTTCCCAACTATTATTGTATTGTTGTTAATGTTTTCTTTGCTTTTGTTATTAATTGCCTTATATAATTGGCTGCTCCGACGTTAGGGGCATAGATATTTACATTTGTTAGATCTTCTTGTTGGATAGATCCTTTAAGTAGGATATAGTGTCCTTCCTCATCTCTTATTACAGTCTTTGTTTTAAAATCTAATTTGTATGATATAAGGATTGCCACCTCAGCTTTCTTTTGGTGTCCATTAGCATGGTAAATGTTTTTCCACCCCCTCACTTTCAATCTGGGGGTGTCTTTGGGTCTAAAATGAGTCTCTTGCAGACAGCATATGGATGGGTCTTGTTTTTTAATCCAATCTGATAGCCTTGTCTTTTGATTGGGGCATTTAGCCCATTTACATTCAGGGTAACTATTGAAAGGTATGAATTTAGTGCCATTGTATTGCCTGTCAGGTGACTGTGACTGTATATTGTCTGTGTTCCTTTCTGATCTATGCTGCTTTTAGTCTCTGTTTTTCCTTAGAGGACCTCTTTCAATATTTCTTGTAGGGCTGGTTTCGTGTTTGCCAATTCCTTTAGTTTTTGTTTGTTCTGGAAGCTTTTTATCTCTCCTTCTATTTTCAATGATAGCCTAGCTGGATATAGTTTTCTTGGCTGCATATTTTTCTCGTTTAGTGCTCTGAAGATATCATGCCAGTCCTTTCTGGCCTGCCAGGTCTCTGTGGATAGGTCTATTGCCAGTCTAATGTTTCTGCCATTGTAGGTTACAGATCTCTTCTCCCGAGCTGCTTTCAGGATTTTCTCTTTGTCTCTGAGACTCGTAAGTTTAACTTTTAGATGTCAGGGTGTTGATCTATTTTTATTGATTTTGAGAGGGGTTCTCTGTGCCTCCTGGATTTTGATGCCTGTTTCCTTCCCCACATTAGGGAAGTTCTCTGCTATTATTTGCCCCAATATACCTTCTGCCCCTCTTTCTCTTTCTTCTTCTTCTGGGATCCCAATTATTCTAATGTTGTTTCGTCTTATTGTATCGCTTATCTCTCGAATTCTGCCCTCGTGATCCTGTAGTTTTTTTTCTCTCTTTTCTCAGCCTCTTTATTTTCCAACATTTGGTCTTCTATATCGCTGATTCTCTCTTCTGTCTCATTTATCCTAGCAGTTAGTGCTCCATTTTTGATTGCACCTCATCAATAGCCTTTTTGATTTCGACTTGGTTAGATTTTAGTTCTTTTATTTCTCCAGAAAGGGTTTGTCTAATAACTTCCACACTTTTTTCAAGCCCAGCTAGTATCTTTAAAGTCATGATTCTGAACTCTAGGTCCAACATCGTACTAATGTCAGTATTGAGTAGGTCCCTGGCAGATGGTACTACCTCTTGTTCTTTTTGCTGAGGTGATTTTTTTCGTCTTGTCATTTTGTCCAGAGGAGAATAGATGAATGAGAGAACAAAATGCTAACAGGTTTACAACGTCCCCAGCAAATATAGTGTATACAAATCAGAAAAGACCTGAAACCAGGGGAAAAGAAAGGGAAAGAACGAAAAAAGAGAGAAAAAAAAAGAAAAAAAGATAAAGACAAAAACAGAACAATACAAAAAAAGCAGAATATGATCAATTATGATCAGGTTAGTGCATAGATCAGTGCCACACACTAGATTTTGGGCATATTTTGGGTCTGTTAGAAAAAAGTGCCTCCTGAAATTTTAAAGGAAGAAAGACATATATGTACAAAATAACGGTTGATACAGTGAAGGGATGGAAGATGACTGTAAATATGAAAATTATAAAAGATTTTATAAAAGGAGTTGATAAGATAAGAAGTTGTTTGAAAAAAGAAAGAAGAAGATTTAAGAAAAAAAAAAAAGGAAAAAGGGAGAGAATATGATCAGGCAGCAGACTAGAACCAAGGCATACACTAGTGATTTAGGGTATATTTTGATCTGTTAGAAGAAACTGTATCTCAAAATTTTAAAGAGAGAACAACTTATATATATTTGCCAAAAATAAGGGTAACTACTATGAAGGGATCAAATATGACTCTAAAAATGAAAAATAAAAATTTTTTTTTTTTTTAAAAAAGGAGATTGATAAGATGTTGGTTGAAAAAGGGAAAAAGAAAAATAAAAAAAAATGGTTAACAAAAAGCAACTTTGATGAATTAATGAATCATGGTAAAAAAAAGCCATGAATTTTATGTGCAGTATTCCCCTAGCGCTGGAGTTCTCCCGTTCTCCTTGATCGGTAAGCTTGGTCTTGGCTTGCTGGCTGTTCGTGCTGATCTTCTGGGGGAGGGGCCTGTTGCCATGGTTCCCAAATGTCTTTGCTGGAGGCTGAATTGCCCCGCCCTTGTTGGTCCGGGCTAAGGAAGCTGCTCCAGTTTGCTCTCAGGAGCTTTTGTTCCCTGCAAGCTCTTGGTACAGCTTTGGAGGACCAGGGCAACAATGGTGGCCTCCCAATCTCCACCCAGAGGAGCTGAGAACTCGGGGCCCTGCTCCTCAGTGTGCCCCCAGAGAAAAGCAGTCACTCCTGTCTCCCTGGTCTCCGGCCACACTCCGTGCTCACCCGGCCTGTGACCGAGCGTTTCTATCTCTGGCACCCGACCCCGTGTGGAGTCTCCAAACCCAGCAGATCCCTGCGGTGCGCTCCCGCGCCGCTCCTCCCAGGGGAGGAAGGGGAGTCTCCCCGGATCTGCCGCTTGTTGGGTCCCTGCTGGAGGAGCAGTGGCCCGACTGGGCCGCGGATCACAGTTTATGGCAACCCCGAGCTGAGAGCCCGTGCCTCGGCTCCGTCTCTGCAGCCGGCTTCCCCACTCGGATAACTGGGAGCTCGGCCGCAGTCAGGCACCCCCGGTCTTTCTGTGACCCCGAGGGTCCTGAGACCACACTGTCCTGCGAGGGTTCCACCCCCCGCTTAGCCACTGTAGCCTTGTCCCTCAGCGGAGCCCACTTCTAAAATTTCCGATTTTGTGCTCCGCGGCTCTATCTTTTGCCAGAAGCGGCCGACGGAGACCCCCTCCCCCGCCATCTATCCTCCCGAATATCGCCTCCGATTCACTTCTCCGCACATCCTACCTTCCAGTAAGTGGTCACTTTTCTGTTCAGAGAGTTGTTACTATTCTTTTCTTTGATGTCCTTTTGAGTTTGTAGGTGTTCAGAATGGTTTGATCCCTATCCAGCTGAATTCCTGAGACCAGACGAAATCCAGGTCTCCTACTCCTCCGCCATCTTGCTCCGCCCCTGATCAAGAATCTTTAAAATAAAACACCACAGGATTGGTACTGTGAAGGCACCGCTGGTCTTGCCTCTGGGCAGGCAAGTCAGGAAAGTCTGGGTATCACGCGAAAGAGAACAAATATCCACTACAATGAAGACTCTGGAATTTTGTCTCCATGAGGGGCAATGTGAGCTAGCCACTGGAGACAACTGCTAAAAATAAAACACTTTGCTTGTGACGTAGTGACCACCCATTGCCAAGGGTCTGATGACTGCTTGGAGGGGAATTAAGCACATGGTAAGTTTATTGACCAATCATGGGTCTAAGCCAATGTCTTCCTCTTCCTCTTCAGGCTCTTGGATTTCTTTAATAGGCAGGTTTTCTTCTTGGCTCATCAGAGGGACGAGATTCTGAGGAGCTTTTCCAGTAATGGGGCTGGGTGGCTGGGCCTGAGCGATCCAATCTTCTTTTGGCAATGGAAAGGCATGAGAGAGCTGTCTAAGCAATAGCTGGCAAAATACAGTAAGAACAGTAGACACTTTAAAAGTATGTTGTGAAAGTATTCCTGTAAAAGTAACTTTTCACTACAAAATGCAAATGTTACTGAGATCAATTGTTTAGATCACATAAAAATGAGAGTAAGTCTTTGACATTCAATCACTGTATTTTCCTATATTCCAGAGTAAACAATCCCTTTCAACACTCAAGCTTTAACAGGGTATTCTTAGAAAGTTATGTGAATTGCTAACGGAAGCTATTGGCTTAACAAATCAGTAGTTTCGTTTTTTCAGGGAAACACAGTTCCAGATAAGGACCTTTGCATTATTTTTTTGTCTCAAGTGTGAATTCCTATGTGGGGGAAAAATAGATATGCTTTCCGTATACATTGAGTCACTCTGTTCACCTTGCAGGTGAGTGGCCTCCAGACTCATATTCAAAGCCATTTTGGGAAAGGGATCTGTGGCCTCTACACTGTTGTATAAGTTCACAAAAGAAAGCTCCTTAATCCTGGATGCTAACTGAGGTATAGCCCTTGAGGATGTTTTCTTCCCTGTGAATTTTCTAAAAATTTGAGGTTTTAGGCAAGTTGGGTATTTATCCAATTTTGGCCGTAATAAGGTTTTCACATATCTGTATATTTTCAGACAGCCTGGGAATTCAGAATTCCTTATGAAACATTTCAGATTGAGGCAGGATCATCAGACTTTTCTTGATCCCATTTGTACTTTCGGGTCTTTCATGCTTAGTGGGTTTTTTCATGCCGGGTACAGTTGGACAGCTGACCAAATCTTCTCCCACATTTTTTGCAACTATATGGCCTTTCAGCCTCATGACTCTGCAGATGAAGCACAAATTCTTTGTTCTCTGGGAAGGTTTTCCCACATTCTGGACACTTAAATATCTTCTCCTTTATGTGGATTCCTTCATGGCGACTCCGATGAGAGTTTTGACGAAAGTTTTTCCCACACTGAGAACATGAATAAGGTTTCTCTCCTGTATGGATTCGCTCATGTTTATTAAGGTTTGTTTTATGATTGAAGCTTTCCCCACAGTGACTACAGTCATATGGTTTTTCTCCAGTGTGAGTCCTCTGGTGGGAAATAAGATAAGAACTTTCATTAAACAGTTTCCCACACAATGGTCAAGTGTACCATCTTGTTCTCTGATTTTGGCTAAGTGCAATCAAATTGATATCCACATATTTTGAGAGTTCCTCTAGTGGAGTAACATTTTCAATGGTAACTAGAAGATTTCTCATTTTCCTTTGCTTGGGAATAGATGTATTTAGTCTTTCTTTATGGCATGGTGATTCCTCAGAGACTGCAGAACAATCTACTTCATCACAGTCTGAAGTCTCTTCTCTATGATCTTCATTCTCTACAGTTTCCTTCTGAAGATCTTCACTCTCAGGATTAACGTCATGAATCAGTAACATCATCTCCCCAACATTGTCTTCCTTCTCTGAGGTGGGCTGTTGAGTAGCATCCAGGCTCACACATTCTTCTTGGGAATGAAATATATTCAAATCCTCAAGGACCACCAGTTCCTCAGGCTCAGTTTTCAAATACAGAGACACTGTGTCCTGTTTCTGCTGGATTCCTTCTCTGGGCAGAAGCTTCACCATGGGATGAGGTTGCAGTCTGTTCTGAAAGTTTGAGCTCACATCCTTCATAATAATCTTGGTTATTATGGGCTTGGGCAAGAAGGTGAGGAAGTACTCCAGAACCAGCTGGTGGATGATCTTGGGCCCACTAGTAGCATCTCAAAGTAGGTCTTGGTCCAGCTTGGAGTCCAGAGGAACTCTCAGTATAAAGGACCACTTTAGCTTTAAGGGCATTGGAACCACTTTTGCAGCCATCATGCCTTGCAATCACACACCACATTCATTTTGCGGAGCTTCAGGAGTCACCTCTTACTGAAGGAAATCTGTCAGAAAGCTGAGTGCTCAGGTGCTCTGTCATCCCTGGGCCCTTGCAGAGGACGGCCCAGGGACCCTGGCGCAGAGAGACCGGGGAAACTAGGCGCGAGAGGCCGAGCCCTCCCCTCCCCCTTCCGAATACTTAATCAACTTTTTCTGCACAATTATATCAATACTTACTGTGTCCTACCATCCCTATGCAGATACTCCAAGATAATACTACCTTTCTGAGCAGTGCAATGGATCATTATGTTGTATACTTCTGCTTACTCTGAAGTTTTGTGACTAGCAGATATAAGAGTATTAAAAATAAAATATAAGGGGTGCCTGGGTGGCTCGGTCGGTTAAGTGTCTGTCTTTGGCTCAGGTCGTGATCCCAGGGTCTCTGGGATCAAACCCCGCATCAGGCTCTCTGCTCAGCAGGGAGCCTGCTTTCCCTCTCCCTCTGCCAACTTGTACTCTCTCTGTCAAATAAATAAATAAAATCTTAAAAAAAAAAACAACAACCAAAGAAACAAACAAAAAACATGAAATGGCTTGTAGGCATCTTGCAGTAACTCTTTTTCCAAGCCTTGGGCTGTCAAGTCCTGAGAGTCTGTGAATTCAACTTAGTTTTTTTTTTAATTTTTTTATTGTTATGTTAATCACCATATATTACATCATTAGTTTTTGATGTAGTGTTCCATGATTCATTGTTTGTTCATAACACCCAGTGCTCCATGCAGAATGTGCCCTCTTTAATACCCATCACCAGGCTAACCCATCCCCCTTCAACTTAGTTTTTAATTCTGCAACACACACAGTTGATTTTGAGTGTGATTTTCAGGGAAATAAGAGATTATTTCAGGGGCATATAGATCTCCTGTTCTTTGTCAATTGGGCTAAGAGTTTAAAGCCTTGAGCTTGTCACTGTCTTTCTGTATGCTGTCTAATACAGTAATAAGATATCCTAGCCCATATGCATCAAAAGTAGATGCTTGGTTCCATAAGTGTCTTTAGATGCATGATAACAATCAACCACAGGTGACAATTTAATTAATCATGATGCATGATATTCTAAGAATTAGAATACTGATTTCTCTTTTCCCATTGGTGAGGAGCTCCACACATTTTTCAAGGTCAAGAATACAGCCAAACCAATCCATCAATTTCATTTATGAGGTTTTGTTTCTTGGGATTACGTTTTGTACCAATATAGTATCCTACTCAGGATCCAGTTAGAAACAGAGAAATCATACTAAAGAGGGCAACAGAAAGAAGTTAGTGTATTGAATTGGATAGAGAAGTATTAGAAGATGGAAAGATCAAAATAGAACACTAAAGTTAAATGGAGTTATACCCCTAAGGACTGAGGCATGAAGGTTAGGGGTCGGGGTTTCCAGAATCTGGAAACTTAGAGAAGATGTCCTGGGGAAATGAGACTCAGACCTTTGAGCATGGAGTGCTATGCAGCTGCAGCTAATAGCACAGGGACGTAGAGAAGGGGCTTTGCAGAGCTAAGGTCCAAACTCTGAGGAGGAAATACTGTATGGCTACTCTTGATACCTCAGGAGATCAGAAGTTGGGCACTACAGAGTTTGGGTCCAGACCTTTGGGAATGGGCAATCTCCCAGTAAGTGCTAGTATATGAAGAAACACAGTGATGTTGTTTCCTGGAGGACTAAAATTACTGGACCCTAGGGCTAATAGCTCCTGATGGTAAAGGGCCATTTCTGGAATGAAGCTGGAGTGAAGCTGATGGGAAGCGTAGCTTTCTGCCTTCCAGTTTCAATCTAGCATGCATATTGGTGGAACCAAACAGGAAGCCATCTGAAAGAACTAGAAATATAGTTTTCAGAATTCCAGTCACATCATTATGAAGCAGAACATAAGTGGATTGATTTAGATATGAGTGATATAACTTAAACTTACTATGGCTTTTAAACAATATTTGTATATAAAATTAAAAAGGAATTGGTCAGCTCAAGTGTAGGGAAGGGTATAAGGTTGGGATGTGGGGAAGAGAGAGAATGACCATAAAATGTTAATATATTTATGTGTAAGAGGAAGGCAAAAGTTATGTGTCAGAAAATGTTCAATATTCTATGAATCTAGTTAAGGAAAATTGTGTGTGTGTGTGTGTGTGTGTGTGTGTGTGTGTGTGTGTGTGTATGTGTGTCTAGGTTCTTACCTCCCCCAATAATTAGGACTTAAATATAAATAATTTATATTTACCTTAATTACTTATATCCTTGCTTTTTTGAAAATTACTTTTATTGAGTTAAGTATAATGTAGTATCATATAGCAAATCATCATAAGTCAAGATATCAAATCTAACATAAACATAAAACATAATCTGTGAAGTAAGGAAAGCTTATTGAGAAATCCTTATGATGGCTTTTCCTTTTTCTAGGAAGATTCATCATCTATAATAAAAAATGTGTTCGAACCCTAATCTAATAAGACATTTGATTTGTCTTTGCAAAAATGAAAGAGAAGAACTATTTGAAATTTCTAACTTGGTGTGTTTTGCTTTTTAAAATATACAACCATCAAAAAATACCATGGTAATGGTAAAATCATTTTGTGTAAACAGTGGTTCCATTCTCCCTGTACAGAAAGTGAAAGAAACAGAAATGTCTTGCTTGAATTCAGTATTGTGTATCACCCATATCTCTGGAATCCAGTAAAAGTTGGAAGAAGACCATCAGGGACATGATTTAAGGAAGATCAGAGGAAGCAAAGAATGAGGAAAAGCTAGTTTTGAGAACCAACTGAGAATTGATTCTGAGTTTTGCTCAAGCTGTTGTGTTGACAAATAATGTATGTTATTGCCATGTAATCCTGAATAATCAGGAGAGAGGACCACTGAAATTGTCTGGATGTAAAAGGAAAGCATTTTGTAAATGATCCTTGGTAGACTGAAATTTTTCTGCTGCAACTTTTAAAGGCTCTGCATATCTTTTTAAATTGATCCCCTGAAGAAAATCCCATGAATGATGATTAAGTTCAGGACATCCTGATAAGACAAAGCAGAGAGAGGAAAACAACCTTCTCTCTAAGAGGAACGGAGCTTTAAAGCTGCAAATAGTTCTTTGAGGTTAAATAGCATATTCCTAATCCCAGAGATCGTGATTTTTCTAGAAAAAAAATTTGCCAAAACAATGAGAGACTGTTCTGAAATTCTAGGTGGAAAGATGGGAAGTGAGTACCAATTTGTGTTTATTGTTCTTGGAAAGTTAAAAAAAAAGTTGATAGATTCAAAAATAAACAAGCAAATGAGCAAAAAGGAGGTACACACATTTTCATCTTGATTTTGGTGAATACTTCTCAAGTTTGCCCAAAATGCCATTTTCTAGGTGGCAAGACTTTTTTTCCCCCTTAAATTAGCAGTTGGTACTTTTCTGCCCGTTCAGAATTCCTTGAGAAAAAATGAATATGAAATCCCATGAAGAGACTAGAATCAAAGTCAGCTGCTGATCTGGGGCTTGGCTCCTTCATACTTACTTGGATTCAGAGTCCAGAGTGGGTGCCGGCTTTATGAGCTCTCCACATTGATCAGTACTCCCCTGCCAGAATATAACTTCCAACTACTAATTTGCAAGTCAATTGAATGAGTACCTTCCATCAAGCCAAAAATGTCAAAGCCCTGGCAACCTCCCTGTCTATATATACACATTCTTTGGACACTGACATTGTGTGACCTTCCATGAGAAGCTCAGGTGCGCTGAATGCCAGCAGTGGGCAAGATGCTGGCTCTGCTGATTTAAGATGAAGGAGGCACAACCCCTGCCCTTAAGATGTTCACAGTCTTCTGAGGGGAGACAGAAGACTATATATGTATAACAAAGAAAAAACTTAAATAAAGGTATCTTCAGGTTACGTTGGGAGCACAGCGGAAGACTGAGGATAGGGTGGGATGGGGTAACGCAAGCTGGAGAATATTCTTGAAGGTATGTGGTATGAATCTTGAAATACGAGGAATAATAATATTAACACCAAGAGCCAGGACCGGTAAGTGCTTATTGTGTGCCAGGCGCTAAGTGGTTTGTGGGTGGTACTGCGTTCAATCCTCAGCATCACAATGAGATAGATGCTATTATTATTATCATCCCCCTTTTATGGATTAGAAAATGGAAACTCGGGGGCGGGGTAAGTGTGAATAGAATGTTCAGACTTTTTCTGTGAAGGGCCAGATGATAAAATTTTTGGCTCAGTGGGTCAAATGGCCTTTGTGACAATTACTCAATCCTGCCATTGTAGCATGAAAACATTCATGGGACAACATGTAAATTAATGAGTGTGGTCATGCTAAAATAAAGTTTTATTCATAAAAACAGGCAAGGGAACAGATTTGGTGAGCCTGCAAGTGAAGATGCCCAAGGTGTGGGGTATGTGGGTCTGGGATCTAGATGAGGGGTGGGAATTTATAGGAGCTAATGTGGTCTTTAGTTCTAACCATATTTCCTTGTTAGAGACGTTGGGAGGGGATTTTATTACCAGTTGGACTGCCAAATTCGATGCCAAAAATATTTACTATGCATCTTCTAAGGGCTCACAGTGTGTTAGGTTAATGGATCTTATTATTATTTTGCATTATGATAATGATTACCCATGAGTAAGTGAACTTTGAGAACTTCAATATTAAAGCTATGATAGGAGTTTGCAGTACGAACTCAGAAAATAATCACTACACAATAAGATGTGAGACATGGTCAGGATTTTAAATTAAATATGCATTTATAAATACATGCAGTTTTTGTGTATTATTATGCATATAAATATATTTTTTAAAGATTTTATTTGTTTATTTGAACAAATAGATGTCTCAGAGAGAGACATAGCAAGAGAGGGAACATAAGCGGGGGAATGGGAGAGGGAGAAGCAGGCTTCCTGCAGAGCAGGGAGCCCGATGTGGGACTTGATGTGGGGCTCGATCCCAGGACCCTGGGATCATGACCTGAGCCAAAGGCAGATGCTTAACGACTGAGCCACCCAGGCACCCCTATGCATATAAATATTTTTAAAGTATACCTTCATTGTCCTAGGTTTGTTTTACCCCATATAAAGAATATAATTTCTGGTTTCTCTAGTTAGGGATTATTAGGAAGCTGTTTGCTGGAATCTGAAACTATTGTCACTTAGCAAGAGCAGTAATCATTCAGAGTTATGTTGCCACTGCTTTTTTCCAGAATTTGCTTTCATGTTTCTAGGCCTGGTTGGTGAGAGTCATAAAGGTAAATGAAACATACCTGGTCCTGTAGTCCTGGGGCTTATAGCCTAGTGATAGAGATAGAATTAGCCAATTACCCATGGCATTGAATGCATATTTATAACTGTTATTTATATTACAAAAGGGGATGGTTTTATGAGAGCTTGTAAAGTGGCGATTTCTCCCAGTGGAAGGCTAGGGAGTCAGGAAGGCTCTCATTAATCCAAGAAGCAGGGGCAATTTCAGTGGGGCCAGCTCAGTAAACTGTGCCTCAAACATATGCTTTTTCTTTGAGGTCTGACCCGTCCCTTGCAGCTGAAGATGCAACATGCACAGAGAGAAGAAGGCACATTATCAGGGGCTCATCTGCAACCAACTCCAATGCCAACCGCCTAACCTTCTCTTCTTATGTTAGCATTGACAGGAAATTTATTGTGTCTTTGGGACAGAGAATATATCAGCCCATATATTAGTTTTTGGAAATAGGCAGTATTTTCTGCTTTGCTCAGCCTACACTGACTAATGGGATCCTTAATAGCTTCAGAATATTTCCTCAAAGTGAAAACCTAGGGAAATTCATATTACATGAGTTGAATATGGGAACTCTCCTGCTGTTAAGCGTACTAGATATTTTTCATAATGGCCTTTCATTTCCCTCAGAGTGAGCTGCAGAAAATGAGGCCTGTTTTAGTATAAATCCTCTCTGTATGACAACATTCTAAAGCAGAAATTATAGAAAAAATAATTTTTTCCTCTGTTTTGAAATTTACTCTAAAAGTATATTTGGATTGTAGACATGTGTATAATAAATCAGAAGAAACAGTTTTCCTAAAAGTGCCTTTCTTTTCTTTTTTTTTTTGATTTTCTCCAGATTTGTTTTTTTTGTCTTCAAATTTCACAATCCACTTAAAAAATTTTTTTTATTATTATGTTAATCACCATACATTACATCATTAGTTTTTGATGTAGTGTTCCATGATTCATTGTTTGTGCATAACACCCAGTGCTCCATGCAGAATGTGCCCTCTGTAATACCCATCACCAGGCTAACCCATCCCCCCACAGTGCCTTTCTTTTCTTATATTTACTATTCTTCCATGTTATGGGCTGAGTTGTATCCCCCTCCAAATTCACACATTGAAGTCCTAACCTCCAGTACCTCAGAATGTGATTGTATTTAGAGATAAGGTTCTTAAAAAGATAATTAATTTAATGAAGTCATCATAGTGGGCCTTAATCCAGTAGGACTGGTGCCATTATAAGAAGGGGAAATTTGGACAGGGACAGGTACGGAGAAAAGATGGCCATCTCCAAGTCAAGGAAAGAAGCCTCAGAAGGAAAACTCTGCTGACCTCAGACTTCTAGCCTCCAGAACTGTGAGAAAAATAATTTCTGTTGAGTCTCTCAGTCAGTGGTACTTTGTTATGACAGCCCTATCAAACTAGTACATTCCATAAACAACAAACATTTTAAGGCTAACCCCAAATTACAAGGAAAGTGAATTTAGGAGTTCACTTTGACTAGTTTGTAATTTTGCACTAGTGTACCTAGTTTATTTCCTGGGAACAAATACAGGAACATTTCTCACAACACAATTGTTTTTGCTTTGCTCTCTGTGTGTAACACATCATGTGGTAACTGGATTTACTTATCCCTCCATCTACTCTGGATTTAATCTGAAATTGGACATTTACTACACCCAATATTAAGTATTGTTATTAGAGATGTCAGTGTAAAGGACTGCATTTCAGGAAAGAAGCATGCTGGCCACAAAACAAAACTAATGCTGTCCATATAAAATGAAGAACCACGTGCATAACAATGTACAGAACTGCTCTGAGGAGAAACCATATGCATCTCCAATTCAAAATGCAAATCTAAACTCATGCTAGTTATTCAATATCTTCCTGAGAGCATGGCTATTTACAGAATAGGGGAGTCTGTGTCGCCAGAGGATTTACCTCAGAATTCTCTCAAATACTAAGTTGCCTTACGTTAAAAATAGAATTGAGTTTATGGAAATGAAACCAGCCTGACTTAGCAGGAATGTGACTGATAACTCTCGTATAAAGTGAAGCCTGCACTGAGAATTGAGTGGATATTAGTGGCTCAGTAGGGTCTTTTCCCCAGGAGAAGTTCAGTAAGTCTGTAAGCACAATTTTATCCACAGACCCTTCTGGTGTAAGGAGGTTAAGGTGTAACCTGGAGGGGTTCTTCCAATTACCCGTGGGTGTCAGCCTTTTAAAGCTGCTACTCTACCTGCAGTAGCTCTGGATAACAGCAAAATTAAGGAGCATGGCAAATACAATCAAGGATGGTCCTGGCTCCAAGGAAATCCTAACCCAACAAGAATGCATTTGAAGCTTTTAGTGCTTAATTTCCTCTGGCTGTCATTCCCTGAAGATGGCAGAGGATTCTGCCCATCAAATGTTGTGCAGGCTTTGGATGAGATCATTATCCCTCTGTAAAGATCAGGGCTGAGGGATGTGCCCTCAGTCTCATCTACCATTGCTTTAAGAGTTTAAATTTGAAGTTAAAACTGTGCATCTGAGACTTCATCTTCTTATTTGTATTAATATGAAAGAAGTACCAAAAAACTTTCCCTTTGAGTCTCTAAGAAAATTCTGGCTTCATTAAAAACACATCTTGCCTTTTGTGCTTTATTGACAATCTCTCCAGTTCAATTCAATACTATATCTATTTAAGGCCACCAAGTGCTGATCTTACAGGGCATACAGAAGGTAAAGACTTGGAGGTTCAGGACCCTCTGACTCTGTCCTGGTTTCATTTATATGTGAATCCAGGGCAGGGCTGGCTTCTAGGGTATGGAACCAGTGTAGCTGCAAAGGTCTTCACACTCAGAGAAGAGCCTCCACGGTCAGGGTTTAATGCTGTTCAATTACTGTCATGAAATTCTTAATAATTTGATGTATGACTCTGTGTTTTGTAAGTGAAATCTGATGGGACAATGGGCCATGCACAGGGTAGTGGGAGTCTTGTTCACATGTTGTACTGTCTGCCTCTCCTGGATGGGTTCTCAGCTTGTTCCCTAGCCTCTCTGTGGTGGCTGTTCACACCTCCCTCTGCAGAGGCCTGAGCATAGGCAGGGTCTGTACTCGACCTACAAACATCCCCATGTCCAATGGTGTGCAACATTAAGCAGCATATAAAAACACCACAGCAAGTCAAGAAAAAGTCCATGGAAGAAAGAAAAAAAAACTCTTTTCCCCCTGATTTTTAACAAGGAACCCTACATTTTAATTTTTTATAGAGCTCTGCAAATTACATAGCTGGTCCTGATCTAAAGACATTCCACCCAGTGATAAATAAATCATCTGTCCCTCTTGATATTTTCAGCAAACTAAAATTCAGTTTTGTCTCCTCTGATGTCAAGGGCATTGTGTCTGCTGCCTTGTCATTTTCTTCTATCTGCCTTGCCCCAGTTCAGAGAGAGACCACCTGCTTTGTGCTGCAGTCTGATTTGATATAGAATCATAGTCGAGTGTGGTAGCCCCCAAGGAATGTAGGAAGTGCATGTGGGAAGAAGAGACACAAGTTTATGTCCAGGAATTAAAGGAAAAATAGATTAAGAAAGTTTTCACTAATGTAATGGGGAAAAGGAGGACAACTCTTAGAATAAAGGCAGCTGAGCTAGAACCAGGCTCACCAGAAGGTAATACACCCTGGGTCATTTGGTGTCTTTAATCATCAGTGTCCTAACCTGAAAAAAATGAGAACAAAGATAAGACTGTATTATTGGGTTTAATGAAGATAAAATGCTTCCATCCATATGAAATTGTTGTGTAGTTTTTAGCACCCTACAATTAAAAAAAGTAAAAATAAGCGTGTGCTGACTGCTTCTAAACGTGTGTGGTGTAAGAAGGGTATATTCAGCAGAGGAAGACAGTAGAGTTGCCAATGCCAAACACCCTTGGAATTTGGCTAGATACTAACCAGAGATTCATTTTTCTCTCTGAAGGTTGGGTGTCAACTATTTTCCTGACTGTTTTCTTATGTTTTTCTCCATTAAAGCCTTTCCTTCAAGTTTTCCAAATAATAGAGCAACTGGGGCAAGCTCTGGGCATCCCCAAAAGAGTATCAATGGTGCACTTTATGCATTCTGAATGCCCAGGAAAATGCAGGTATCTGCCCCTATCACAACAGTCATAAAGCTCAGTTATGGAGAACTGCACCTTGGGGCACTTGCAGACACTGGTGGAAGGAAGTTGGGAGTTTGATGAAATAGGAAAGAGCTATAGATTCCCTCTATCCAAGCTGCTCGAGACTGAAAGTGTAGTTAATGGATTTACCAGTGAATGCGCTGGGTCCTTCCAGTGGGCAGGATTTGTACAGTGTATTAAAATCCTTCCATGATGAGGACAGACACCTCTTCCATCCAGACAGCAGTCCTTCATGCAGAACATCATTAAGCCTAACAAAGGCAGAGCTAGGACCAGGACCCAGGCCTCCTGGTTTATAATTACTCAGTAAATCTAACAAATTTTGCTGATCAACAACTGTGCTAATTCTGAGGATACACTGGAGAGTTTGGCAGGATTTGTCCCTCTATCTTGGAACTCTGACTCTGGGAGGAGATTCACATTAACCAAATAATTACACATTTAAATTAAATTTAGCCCTCGGAAGAATCTTGTATCATGAGATCACAAAACAGAAAACATTAGCCTTGTCTGGGAGGTTGGGGTCAGTGAACCTGAGAGGTGACATGTGAGCCAGGATCTCGAAGAGGAGGACCAGTTAGCTAGAAGGTGATTGGGGAAGGGAGAGAAAAGTGGCTCAGGGAGAAGTTCCTGTGACAGGAGGAAGTGTGGCAAGTGGGAAACATAAAGTAGAGTGGTGTGGTTTGTGTGCTTGAAGCAAAGAACGTGGAGTGTGGTGTGAGATAAGACTGGACAGATAGGCATTGGCTGAATTACATATGAATCGTGTTAATATTTCCTTTAGAAACAGCGAGAAACTGTTGAAGTGTTTATTTTAAGCTGGGGAAATGGAGATCACATGTCAGGTTTGCTTTTTTTTTTTTTTTAAGAAGTCTTGTTTTAATCTGGACCTGGACATGATGAATATGGAATTCCTTTGAGACATCAGATGCCAATTGGATACCTGGTTAAGGGAGACCACAGCTCAGAGGGAAGGCATATGGGCCAAGTGCGTACAGGTGGCAGTTGAAGCCTTGGGTGCGTGGTGAGTTTGCTCAGGGACTCAGGCAAATAGGGCTAACCTTTGCCATAATGATTGAGGTTAGAGGAAGACGAATCTAAAAAGGAATCCAGTGAAAAGTGGCAAGAGTGAAAAAAAGTTAGTGCACTGGTGGTCATGGAAAACAAGAGACAAAATGTTTTAAGAAGTAGAGTGGGTCATGGTGGAATATACTTTTGATGGGTCAGATAAGAGAATGATTAAAATATATCCCCTGGTTTAGTGACTTGGAGATCACTAATGACTTTGATGATAGCATTGGGGTGGAGTGATGGAGTAGTAGCATGGGCACTCAGAGAAGTAATAAAGAGGTGAGGAAGGGAGAAAACTTCAGAAAAGTTAGACTGTGAAGTGATACAGTGAGATGGGGATAGCTGGATGAATTTATCACTACAGCAAGCATCCCTGCTTGTGAGTCTGAGAGTCTGGATTTCTACTTTTGTATTCTATGCTTCACAAAAACACATGGGGTTAGACTTTAGGCTGTTGCAGAGACATCTCTGGGGTTCAGAGCATCATGTCTTGTTCCAAAATGCCAATGAAGTCCCACATAAGCAAACCATCTCACAAAATAAACCCCCATTATCCTTATGTACCACAGTCAGGCTGCTATTGGAAGGATTTCAAAAATGAAAAGGTAGCATTCCACAACCCATAGGATGTCTTTATTTTTTACAAAGAAAAGTACAACTCTGGGAAATATCTTAATATGAACAAGTAATGTTTCTGTTAATATGGCTGTATTTGAAAGTAATAGAATTCACTCTCTTATATGGCAAGCGATAAGAACAGTTCTGTTTTCTTAATAGCCTGTTTCATTAACCAAAGCAGTTTATTTCTTAGCATTAACTCACTGATCCTGACACTTGGATAAGCAGAGACTGTCTAACATATATATTTATTTATGATTCCTCCAAACCTGTCTTCTCTAAGTCTCCTTTAATTTTTATTGAATGAACTTTATTTTGGTGAAATGTTGCACTCACTTGTCATTTTCTGGGAGCTGTAATTTAACATCTAATGAATGTAGTTCATGGGTTGCTGAAAAATGCAAAAGATCAGCAGCTGATGCTGGAGGTACAAAAGGGACTCCCTGATCAGGCTGAGAAAACACTTTTCAATGTGTCCTGGGCAAGGAAATAAAAATGGGGAGTTTTCAAAGGAAAATATTGATGGATGTTGAATACACTAAAGAAGAATGCTTGTTATGGTAGTGCAGTTAATTTAATAAATAATCATAAGTAGATTAAAAGTCCTTATTTATCAACTGCCACACAATTATGATGTCATATGTCATGCTATGGGTTTTGCAAGCTTATTTAATCACTGCAACACTATAAATTGGGCAAATTGCTTCATTTTCCTGACTTTCAGTTTATAAATCTGCAACACAGAGATTATAATGTCGACTAAACTTATAAAGCCAGTTTAAAGTGGGAAAAACAAATTTGAAAACTGGCTCCAGATTTCTACTTCTGATTTAGATAGAGTAACCAGAACCTACTTACTCTCTGACCTGAAATAACCAGAAATTCAGGCAACATGGCTGAAGCAATGGTTTTCAAGAGATTGGTAGGGTGATAAACCATCTTAATTTAAAAAGATATATCAATGGAGGAAGGATATTTTTTCAAAAATAAAGGTGGAATTATTGGATGTCCATATGCAAAAGGAATTAACGTTAATCCATTCCTTCCACCATATAGAAAAATAAACTAAAAATTGGCCATAAACATAGATGTAAAATTTAATAAAACATCTAAAAAATCAGGAGAAAAGATTACCTTGGCATAGTCAAAGATTTTTTTTTTAAAGATTTTATTTATTTATTTGAGAGAGAGAGAATGAGAGACAGAGAGCATGAGAGGGAAGAGGGTCAGAGGAAGAAGCAGACTCCCTGCTGAGCAGGGAGCCCGATGTGGGACTCGATCCCGGGACTCCAGGATCATGACCTGAGCCGAAGGCAGTCGCTTAACCAACTGAGCCACCCAGGTGCCCCAGTCAAAGATTTTTTAGATCCAGCACCAAAAGCATTATTTGCAAACAGTGAATCATGGAACACTACATCAAAAAGTAGTGAAGTACTGTATGGTGACTAACATAACAATTAAAAAAAAAGAGGACACGTATTGAATGGAGCACTGGGTGTTATATGCAAACAATGAATCATGGAACACTGCATCAAAAGCTAATGATGTAATGTATGGTGATTAACATAACATAATAAAATTAAAAAAAGCATTATTCATAAAGAATTGCTAAATTATACTTCATAAAAACTAAAAGATAATTTTGTTTTTATTTTTTTAAATTTTTAAATTTTTTATTTTTAAAGATTTTATTTATTTGTCAGAGAAAGAGAGCACAGGCTGGGGGAGCGGCAGGCAGAGCAGGCAGAGGGAGAAGCAGGCTCCCCACTGAGCAAGGAGCCCAATGCGGGACTCGATCCCAGGACCCCGGGATCATGACCTGAGCCGAAGGCCTGATAATTTTGTTTTTAAAAAATACTGTTAAGAGAATGAAAAGATAAGCAATAGCTGGAAGAAATTATTTGCAAAACACATGTCTGATAAAGAATTTGTATCCAGAACATATAAGGAAAGCTTAAAACTCAATAATAAGAAAAAAAAACCAATTCAATACAAGATTGGATCTTCAAAGATGCCAAATAAGTACACAAAGATGATCATTATCATTACTCAGTGAGATATCCTTGCATATCTATTAGAATTCATATCAATTATTGGTGAGGCTATGGGGGAAGCAGAACTCTCATACACTGATGTTGGGAATGTGAAATGCTATAACCACTTTGGCAAATAGTCTGGCTATTTCTCAAAAAGTTAAGTATATCCCTACCATACCAAGAAAAAAGAGAGCATATGTCTATATAAAGATTTGTAGAAGAAAGTTTATAGTAGCTTTGTTTGTAATAGCATAAAACAGGAAACAACTTGAGTGTCCCTCAATAGGTGAATATATAAGTAATTTGTGGTATATCCATACAGTGGAATACTATTCATCAATTAAAATGACTTAACTATTAATACATGCAACAACATGAACAAATCTCAAAATAACTGTGGGGAGAAAAATTTGAAAAAAATTATTCTTGGTGGGGAGTTTTAGTCAGCTACTGGCTAAAGACTAGAAGAGTAAATAGAAATGATAGCTAGACCAGAGAGGTACATGTAAATGTGAAAACTAAAACATAAGTAAGAACTTTTACTACAACATCCTTGTAAAGGGAAAAGATTAGAAGCAACAGAAATACCCAGCAATTGGAACTGCAAAACCATACAATGAAGCCACTGGAGAGGCTGAGGTAGCTTTTTGTGTTTTTGTATGGAATGACCTCTAAGATGCTGATTTAAGTGACAGAAGCAAGGCACAGAACAGTGTGTACAGAATGCAACCTGTTGATAAGCAATCTGTTGGATAAGAAAATCAACAGCATATATATTTATTTCATACAAACTATATCTGGAAGGATAACCAACAAAAATGTGCTTATAACTGAGATGTCTGCAGGGAAGAACACTGTAACTTGGGACCAGGAGTAGGAGGCTAACTCTTTATTAGACAGTTTCTTTTATTTTTAAGATTTTATTTATTTATTTATTTGACAGAGACATAGCAAGAGAGGGAGCACAAGCAGGGGGAGTGGGAGAGGGAGAAGCAGGCTTCCCATGGAGCAAGGAACCCGATGCAGGGCTCGATCCCAGGACCCTGAGATCATGACCCGAGCCGAAGGCAGATGCTTTGACAACTGAGCCACCCAGGCGCCCCTTTACTAGACAGTTTCTTATACTTTTTGAATTCTGCTATGCATGTATTAATTTTTAAATTAAATTAAATGACAGTTATTAAGTTTATTGTGCAGTTAGGTGAAATTCACATAACCTAAAATTAACAGTTTTAAAGTGTACAATTTGGTGACATTTAGGATGTTTGCAGTGTTGTGTGGCAATCACTTCTACCTAGTTCCTAAACATTTCGTCCCCTTCAAAGGACAACTTGTATTCATTATGCAGTCATGCCCCATTAATAATTAGTTTTTAAAGAAAAACAAAACCAAACCCTGACCACGGCTTGCAGAGCTATGCGCCATATGCACCACCACCCCTGCTGCCACACTCCCACTTCCTAGGTCGAGTCACAAAGGTCTCCTTTCTGTGCTCCTTGAATTTGCTGTATCGTTTTCTCTCCCCATTATCTTTTCACATGCTTCTCTCTCTGCTTCTAACACCAAGCTCCCTACTTTTCATCTATCAAACTACTAATCCTTTTGAAGTTTCCCTGAATGCCCAGGCCAGGTTTCTATCCAGGTTTGCTGTCCAGACCAGGAAGTTCTCCCATAGCTACAGATGTCATGAAGCTAGTTAATGATGCCATTGGGATTCAGACCTAGAAAGACTGATGCTGAAGCTTATGCTTTTAGTAACCTAGCTCTGCTGGCCACTCACTGGCACATCTAATTATATTCAATTCACATGTGATAGTGCAAAGTTAATTTTTCATAAACACAAACCTTAATTCTCAAATACATGCAGTCTGAGTGCTGGGATATATGATGTGTGTCCTCTTTGGCTTCCTGCATAAAGCTCTAGGGCCTACGACGAAACAAGATACATGTAAGGTAAATTATTTTGAGCATAAATGAACATTTAGGGAGTTAGAGTAAGTGGAAGCCAACCAGCTAGTCCTATAGTGAACTGGTGGCCAAAGGTGAGAAGACAGCCCTGACTATAATTCCTGTTTCTGAGCTCTACACCATTATCTGCCTTTAATGAATCACGTGTGAAATTGGAGAGGTTTTAAGGGGAAGCCACACACAGACTTTGAAACAGCCCTGAAGGACTTTTAATGCGTGCCCCATATTTTAATGCATGAGAAAACACTATAGAAAACTGCACAAAAGAGGTCAAACTTGCATTCCCTGATGGGCAGTTCCTTTGGGATCGAGGTCCTTAGCAAACCATTTTGGATCTTTTCCTGAGTAATTGGTCACTGGTCACCCATGTTTAGACATCTGAATTGCACTCCGGGGTTCTATAAGCCGTCAGTGGGGAATGGGTCTGGGTTCATTGGCATGAAAGCCATTCTCTTCATTGTGCATGTAATTACCTATGAAAGTGATGCTAGGGATTTTGCACCCTTTTGAGAAGTGGACAGCACAGCTATATGTCCTATAAAACTAGCTGCCATGGGGCAGTAAGAGGAGAAATAAATCTTCCATCTTGATCACAGCCTGTACAACTGAAGCTGGGGATATAGATAGCTCTGAGAAAATGGAATCTTGTAGTCTTTGACAGTGTAATTATTACCCACTGTCAACTTATATGGTATTTTCACACAAAAAAATCACTCGTTACACTTCATGCAGATACTAATTTTGTCATCAAATATCACTTAGGAGAACATTAACAATTTAGGAACTTTTATATTAAAATTGGCTAAAGTGACTGTTTCAACAAATGCACAAGATGCCATAACCATAAAGCCTTCTCATTCTGAGAATTCTGTATGATTGCTTCAATCCCAATGTAGAGTGTTGGAGAGAACAAGGGGATTCAACTAACAAGGCAGTGTCTGGGATTTGGAAGCCAGGGAGACAACAGCAGAACTGGAAATGGTTTTCAAGGGTTCTGTGACTTTTTTCTTAAAGAGAAGATCTTCCTCTTAGCAATAGTTTTAACTTTTAGTTTATGTCTTTTTAAAACTTAAATAAAAAAATCTCATTTTTGTGAAGACTTTAATATTTGGTCAATGTTCACTGGTAAGGGAAAATGTATTTTTGATGTTATGTGGTGATGGCAACAACTAACATTTTTCCTGAGTGTTCACTAAGAATCAGGCACTGTCCTGTGTGCTTTATACCTCCTGCCTAGTTAAATTCCCGTAACTACCAAATGAGACAAGCAATATTATTATCCCTATTTTACAGATGTGAAAACTGATACATAGGTTAGCCAAGTTAAATAACTTGATTAAAGTTGCACAGCTAACCAAACATATGACTATTATGACCACTGCATTTTGCCACTTCCTATTTGTAGCAACCAGCTACTATTTGCCCTTGAATATCATGTTGGTATTTTTTCACAACAAATGAGGTAGAGCTTATCATTTTATAGATAATGCAACGGAAGCTTATAGAAATCAAACAACTTGTCCATAGTTACCCCTGTTAGTGTCACCTAATTTTCAACCTAGTAAAGGAATCCAAATCTCAGTGTAGTAGAGAGTGTTTAGTTTTGTTCATTTCTCTGGATATGAAATGTTTGTTCTTGTCTCCAAGGACACTACATTTCCAAATCACCTCAGCATACACAAGGCCTATGCACATAGAACGATTTTTTTGGACCCTGGTAGAGAGTTTTCTAGTCTTTAGGATTAAAGGCATATATTTGGTACAAAAGAGACCTTGTCTCTATTTTGGTTTATCTCCACAATGAAAAAAATCTCATGCCCTGAATCTAATTGCATAGAATTGATGTGTGAAGTGCAATTTTTTATGTGCTTCATCTTCAAGTTCTTCTTCAAGAGTTTAAATCTTTGTTCCAATAAGAAGATAAAAATAAATTTTGGTGTTAGATTGCTTATGTTAATGCCTTATCTTGATCACTGTAGAATTGGAAATTTTGCTTCCAGCAGAGTTGTCTATAAGAAAGATTTGGTTGTATTTTTCGAGTGTATTTACAGCAATAATAATATACTTGGCTTTCACTTTTTAGCACTTTATGTAAATATCTTAATTAACCCTCACTGTACTCAAGGTATAGATATTGCATCCATTTTAATAAGGCACAGAAAGTGAGAAGCGGTCGGGAGGTCCATATGGTTAGAAATATAATTCCCAAAGGTCACATAGTCAGTAAGGGACAGAACAACTGACACCATAGGTACTGCTTACTGGGCATAGCAATTACATCATTAAAATGAAAATGACATGAAATGCTAGAAGTAGAAGCAGTGGGTAGAAGTTTAAGGAGTTTCTTCACAAACAATGAATCATGGAACACTACATCAAAAACTAATGATGTAATGTATGGTGATTAACATAACAAAAAATTAAAAAAAAAGAAGATTAAGGGGTTTCTTGCTGTCATAGGAGATGATAAAATTAAAAATAAGGTGTGTGAGTGTGAGTGGGTGTGTGCGTGTGTGTGTGTGTGTGTGTAGAGAGAGAGAGAGAGATAGGGAGAGGAAAAAGGAGAGAGAGAGAGAAAAAGAAGAGAAGAGAAGAGAAAAGAGAAAAGATGGAGAATCTCTCTGGCTTGGAAAGAAAAAATGCTGAGAGAGGACATGAGCTCTGACAAAGGAGAACTTTTAAAAGTATAAAATGTTGTTTGCCATATGAAATGACATGCAATTTAAATCAAAATGTTGTTTGCCATAATGGAAAACCATGTGAAGCTTCCCTCCATCATTTACCAGCTGTGAACTTGGATTGGACAAGTTGTCTAATAGGGATGGTAATTCTGTCCCCCTAGTGTCACTGTTGGATGCTAATGAGAAAATGTGGATAAGACCCTCAGAAACCTTTGCTACATCTCTTATAATGTTATGTTGTTCCAAGTAAAAAAAAAAAAAAGTCGGGAGGGCAGAGTAGTGGTTGTCAAATATTTAAATGCACTAATGTGGGAGAGGAATTAAATGTTCTTTTTGATTACTGGTGAATAGAAACAAATTTTGACTTAATGACAAACCTGGTTTCAATGAAGACTGACTAGAAGGGGATAGTTTTCCTTCAGAATGTGTGAGTTTTCTGTTATTGGAGAGATTCAAATGCTTGTGGTCACTTCGATAGTATAAAGGAGATTTGAGTGTTAGATCAGCACAAATTCAGGTAAACTATAAAGTTACTTATAATCTTTAGGGTCTATGGTAATAACAAAAGTTAATACCAGGAGAAAGTGAACTTCTCTACTGATTTGCCTATCTCTAGGCCAAGGACTACCTTCTTTAAGTCAAATTTGTAACAAATAAAAGAAAATCTCATTTTATATAACAAATGGTTTGCTGAAGGAATTATGTCTTATGATACATGTTTTTGGAAGGCCTCTGAGGTCACTTATAAAATGTGTCACCTTCAGATATGATACAAGTGAAAAATATGGATTACTCTAAAACATGTCAACAAAAGTTTGGAAAATGTTATATTGGAATTGCATATTTATTTGCATGTCTACCTATCTAAGGCAGGTGTGTCTATAAACTCTTTCTGTAAAGGGCCAGAGAGTAAATATTTTAGGCTTTGTGGGTGGTTTCTGTGTCAACTGCACAGTTTTGCTGTTGCAGCTCTAAGGCATCCATAGACAATATGAAAATGAATAAGCATGGTTATCGTCCAATAAAATTTTAAGACAGTGGCCTAAAGGCAGTAGTTTGGTAGTCTTAGCTCTAGAGTGTTTAGCTCTATGAGGGCAGTCTTCTGTCAGGTTTCTCAGTTGCAAGCAATAGTAATCACCTGTGCATAATTTGAGCAGAAAATGGATTTATTAAAGCATATTTTGGCAATTTGAAGACTCTCTAAGAGGTTAGAGAACCAGGATTAAATGCCACAGACAAGAAAAATCACTACAGTCATGCTTCATAACAGATCCCATGAAGATGCCTCTCCTCCCAGGCACCTAAAGGTGTTTCCAGAACAGGAACCATCACTGTCCCTGGATACTGGGAGGTACTATCTCTTTTATTATTCTCATCAGTCTCACCAGAATAGAACTGGTGATCGCCCTGTTTCATTGCCTCATCAGCTGTGCAATCCAAGGTCAGTGTAGATGACTCTGATTGGCAGAGCCAAGTCAAATGCCTGCATCTTAGCTGCAATGAAGGCTGGGGATACAAGTATCCAGCATTTTCATCTTACGTGTTTGATGCCTGAAATGGAGAATTCCCTAAACACAAGAAGGAGGTTTAGTTTCTGAGTAGTAAAATAGATCTATAGATACCCACTATTGCAAACAGTGCTGAGTTTCTTCACATTTGTTTCTGCAGTGCCTAGCATGTTGTCCAGTCTATAAGAGATTGACAGGAATAATATACTTAATAAACAAGAAATAGGAAGTGGAAGAACTACTAAGACAGGCTTGTCTTTTAAAGGTGATACCACGATAATTATTTTCTTCCCACACTCTATGTCAGAGAGCAATGTATAGTCAGAAGGCAATGTCCCCACCTTGATGAGAAGACAATGGCCTTCTCATTCATTCATTAATTCATTCATTAATTGACTATTTGTGAATGTTCCTCTGTGCCAGGCAACATGATAGGTGGAAGAGACAATGATGAGCAAAAACAGAGGTAAGGTCTGCCCTGATGGGGTTCCTCATCTAGGTGAGGAGAAAGACATTAGTAAAAGAGGAGATAATGTAAAATTCCAAGTTACTTAGCTGCTACAAATAGTATCCAGAATATATAAAGAACTTTTACAACTTGACAACAAAAATATAAACTACCCAATTAAAAAAAAAATGAACAAAGGACTTAGACACTTCTCCAAAAAGGATATACAAATGGCCATATGCATATGAAAAGATGCTTAATGTCATTAGGCATTAAGTAAATCAAAAAACTCCCAACAGGGGCACCTGGCTGACTCTTGATCTCAGTGTTGTGAGTCTGAGCCCCATGTTGGTTGTAGAGATTACTTAAAAATAAAATCTTAAAAAAAAAAATCCAAACACACAAAAGAAACAACCCCCAACAAACAAAAGTCCAGGACCAGATGGCTTCATAGGTGAATTCTACCAAATAAAGAGTTAATATCTCTTCTTTTCAAAGTATTCCAAAAAGTAGAAGAGGAAAGAAAGCTTCCCAAAATCATTCTATGAAGCCAGCATTACCATGATACCAAAATCAGATAAAGACACTACCAAAAGAAAGAACTATAGGCCAATATCTCTGATGAACATAGATGCAAAAATCCTCAACAAAATATTAGCAAACCAAATCAACAATACATGAGAAAAGTCATTCATCACGATCAAGTGGGATTTATTTCTGGGATGCAAAGGTGGTTCAATATTCACAATTCAATCAATATGATGATACATCAGTGAGGGAAAGGATAAAAACCATATGATTTCAATAAATGCAGAAGAAGCATTTGACAAATTACAATATTCATTCATGATAAAACCTTCAACAAAGTAGGTTTTGAGGGAACATACCTCATCATAATAAAAGCTATTATGAAAAACCCACAGCTAACGTCATACTCGATGGCGAGAAACTGAGAACTTTTCCCCTAAGATCAGGAACAAGACAGGGATGTCCATTTTCACCTCTTTTATTCATCATAGTACCAGAAGTTCTAGTCACAGCAGTCAGACAACAAAAAGAAATAAAAGGCATCCAAATTGGTAAGGAAGAAGTCAAACTTTTACTATTTGCAGATGACATACTATGTATAGAAACCACCAAAAAACTACTAGAACTGGTAATTGAATTCAGTAAGATCTGAAGATACAAAATTAATGTACAAAAGTCTGCACAATTCTCTACCCTAATAATGAAGCAGCAGAAAGAGAAATTAAGAAAATAGTCCCATTTACAATTGCACCAAAAATAATAAAATACCTAGGAATAAACTTAACCAAGGAGGTGAAAGACCAGTATTCTCAAAACTATAAAACACTGATGAAAGAAATTGAAAACAACACAAAGAAATGGAAAGATTTTCAATGTGCGTGAATTGGGAGAACAAATACTGTTAAAATGCCCATGCTAACCAAAACAATCTACAGATTTAATTCAATCTCTATCAAAATACCAAAAGCATTTTTCACTGAACAAATAGTCCTAAAATTTGTATTGAACCACAAAAGACCCTGAATAGCCAAAGCAATGTTGAAAAAGAAGAACAAAACTTGAGGTATCACAATCCCAGATTTCAAAATAAATTACAAAGTTGTAGTGATCAAAACAGTATGGTACTGGCACAAAAACTAGATACATAGATCAATGGAACAGAATAGAAAACCCAGAAATAAACCCACAACTCTATGGTCAATTCATCTTCAACAAAACAGGAAAGAATATCCAATGAGAAAAAGACAGTCTCTTTAATAAATGGTGTTGGGAAAACTGGACAGCAACATGCAAAAGAAACTGGACCACTTTATTGCACCATAAATTTAAAATGGTTTAAAGACCTAAATGTGAGACCTGCAACTATAAAAAACTTAGCGGAGAGCACAGGCAGTAACCTCTTTGACATCAACCATAGAAACTTGTTTCTACATATGTCTCCTGAGGCAAGAGAAACAAAAGCAAAAATAATCTACTGGGACTACATCAAAATAAAAACTTCTGCACAGCAAAGGAAACAATCAATAAAACCAAAAGACATGCTACTGAATGGGAGAAGACATTTGCAAATGACCTATCTGAAAAGGGTTAGGATCCAAAATATATAAAGAATTATAAAATTCTTTTGGGTGTTGAATTATAAAATTCAACACCCAAAAAACAAATAATTAAAAATGGGCAGAAGACATGAACAGACATTCTCGAAAAAAGACATACAGATCGCCAACAAAGACATGAGAAGATGTTCATCATCACTTACCATCAGGGAAATGCAAATCAAAACTACAATGAGGTATCACTTTACGCCTGTCAGAATGGCTAAAATCAACAACACAAGAAACGACAGGTATTGACAAGGATGTAGAGGAAAAGGAACTCTCATGCACCATTGGTGGGAATGCAAACTGGTACAGATACTGTGGAAAACCCTATAGAGCTTCCTCAAAAAGTTAAATATATAACTATGCTATGTAGGATCCAGAACTCGCACTATTGGGTATTTAGGTATTTACCCAAAGAATACGAAAACACAAATTCAAAGAGATACATGCACTCTTATGTTTATAGCAGCATTATTTACAATATACAAGATATGGAAGGAGCCTATGTCCATTGATTGATGAATGGATAAAGAAGAGGTCATATTATATATACACATATATATATATGTATATAATATGTGTGTATATATATGAAATGGAATATTATTCTGTCATAAAAAAGAATGAAATCTTGCCATTTGCAATGACATGGATGGGGCTAGAGAGTGTAATGCTAAGTGAAATAAATCAGTCAGAGAAAGACAAATGCCATATGATTTTACTTATATGTAGAATTCAAGAAACAAATGAACAGGGGAAAAAAAAAGACAAACCAAGAATCAGACTCTTAACTTTAGAGAACCAACTAATGGTTACCAGAGTGGCGGTGGATGGAGGAACGGTGAAAAAGGTGAAGAGGACACTTGTTGTGATGAACACTGAGGAGTGTACAGAATTGCTGATTCACTATATTGTACATCTGAAACTAATATAACACTGTATGTTAATTATACTGGAATTAAAATTTTGACAAAGTCACATATTGCATGATTCCATTTATGTGCGGTATCCAGAATAGATGAGATGAATCCATGGGGGACAGAAAGCTGTTTGGTGGTTTCCAGCAGCTAGGAGGAGGAGGGAATGGGAATTAAGTATGGGGTTTAACGAGTATCAGGTTTTTGGAGTAATGAAGTTGTTTTAGAATCTGATGTAGGTGGTGGTTGCACAGTACTGTGAATGTCCTAATGACACTGAATTGTACACTTTAAAAGGGTTACGTTATGTTATGTGAATTTTACCTCGATAAAAAGCAAAGAAAACAAAAAAACAAAAAGAGTGGGTGTGAAGACTGGCTAGGTAGTTGTTGGACGAGTTCAGGCTAGGGATAAGACTGTGGACATGGAGAATGGAGCAGTGAATCTCAGTGATAAACTGAAGGTAAGGTTGATGTCAGAGGAAGAGGAGGGGAACCACAGACGGGTTTTTGACGTTCACGGCCAACTTAATGCTGCAGAGGGATATTAGTGAGAATTCAGCCAGATCAGAGTTCCCCCCCAAACTCATTATCCGACCCTTTTTAAAATGGAGTTACAGAAGCATAAAACCAGTTCTGGTTAAGGCCATTTATTTCTTTCCAATAAAACTTGAAGCTTTCATTTCATCCAGTAAAATTCTTAATACCATCTTTTTATCTCTCTTTAAAAAGCCATTTTTATGTGTTCTAAGCATAATAATTATCTACTTGACAAATGTATTCCTAATTACACAACTACTTTATTACATAGTATCAACTTATAAATGCCTGAAGTCTGAGATCTGTCTGGGAAAGAAATTATTTTATTCAATGTATAATGTAATTTCCTCTCAATTATTGAAGGGTTGTGGGAGAAAAGGATTTGGGCTGGAAAGCTCTAGTGTATAATTGTAGAACTTCTGTGTCTGATGGAAATCAGGTATAATGATGAAGTGAGGCAGGATTTATTAAAAATCCTTGCTGGGTCATTGTTTACTATGAAGTATGTGCATCTACATGTGTGCACAGGTTTACATGTGTGCATGAGTGTGCACATATATGTGTATGTGCATGAGTGTATGCGTATTTAATGCAGTAAGAGGAAGTGTCTTTGCCATGAAGTAGTCTCATTTCACCAAGTAGCAAGGAGTTGAAAATGAATGTCCATGTGGCACGAATGCCATCCTATACCAACCTCTGAAATTTGTCTCCTTGTCTTTATAACAGTGGCTATAACCTCTACTTGTTAAAGGGAAATATAGAAAGGTGATGTAGGACACTTTGATCAGCTATTAAAAACTCAAAAGGAGTATAATCATCAGACCTTTTATATTCTCCAACAGCTGAGGATAAATTATAGGGGCAATAGGAATTTTGATGAAAAATATGTTGAAATCATAAACTGGAAGCCTAAAGCACTTCTGGGAACTTTGATGGACCAATTTAGTCTGGTGGTTGGGGGACCAGTAATCAAGGAACGACTTTTCTAATTTGACAGTTTTGCAGAAGTCATTATTGACTATTTTTTATTATGTTAATCACCATACATTACATCATTAGTTTTTGATGTAGTGTTCCATGATTCATTGTTTGTGCATAACACCCAGTGCTCCATGCAGAATGTCCCCTCTTTAATACCCATCACCAGGCTAACCCATCCCCCCACCCTCTCCTCTCTAGAACCCTCAGTTTATTTCTCAGAATCCATAGTCTCTCAAGGTCCGTCTCCCCCTCTGATTTCCTCCCCTTCATTTTTCCCTTCCTGCTATCTTCTTTTTTTAAAACATATAATGTATTATTTGTTTCAGAGGTACAGGTCTGAGAGTTTTGCTTATATGGAAAGCTTCTCCAAGGCTTATCTTGGCTCCACCAACTGCCACAGAAGTTGGTTTTTCTCTGTACCAGGATGTGACCACATCCTGGACCATTTTCTTAAGAACTCTCAAGTCCTGATCATTCCCTTGGAGACACTGGACTACTCAGTAGAAGCCCCACTATTACCCCCAAACTGCTTAGATAGACACTGCTCTCAACTATTCCAGTATATATGTATCCCCTAAATTTTCATACTCTTCCGTACTCTCTTCCTCTCACCTACTTTATATGAAAATGTAAACATGCCAAAATGTCATTTTTTTTTTTGCCTGTCTCTTATTTTTACAGACTCAATGTCATTTGCTGTGGAAATTCGTGTGTGTGTGTGTGTGTGTGTGTGTGTGTGTGTATGTGTGTGTGTAGGAGAGAGAGAGATCTCCACCCACATGTAAGAGAAACCAAGTTCCAAATCCGGGGGGGCGGGGGAACCCACTCAAGGTACAAACTGGTCAATGTTGACCTCCGTAATGGAGAGGAATGTGGCATTATTCAATGGGTCACTGAATCTCTTGCCAGTTTTTCAGTGGAAGAGAAAAGGAGACCAGTGGCTGCATGGCATAGGCAGAAAGGGTGTGGGTGGGGCAAAGGGGCCGAGTCCTGGCTCTAATCCTTTGCACTAACTCCCTGTGTGATCTTGGGTCACTAGACCTTACTGAACTCATATGTAAAAGAAGCAGTTAAGTGTAGATGATAAATTACATCATCTAATTAAAAACAAACAAACAAGCAGATAATGGTTACCCTGGGGCAGGAATGGGATAACTGGAAGGGCACAGGAGGGCTGTTGTGTTTCCGGCAACATTCTATTTCTTGATCTGTATGGTGGTTACAAGGCTTGTTTAATCACTGTATATGCAGTGTACTTTTCTATATGTATTTTATTCTTCTAGAAAACTTTGTCATACAAAATATGCAAAACAAAAACATTATAGCCATCTGAAATCATTATTAAAAAAATAAAAAGACCCAGGGGAACCAGGGTGACTCATTAAGTGTCCCACTCTTGGTTTTGGCTCAGGTCATGACCTCGGGGTAGTGAGATAAAGCCCCGCATCAGCTCCATGTTCAGTGGGGAGTCAGCTTGAGATTCTGTCTCTACCTCTCCCTTCCCTCTACCACTCCCTCTGCTCTCTCTCTCTCAAATAAATAAATAAATCTGAAAAAAAACAATAAACACATCAAAAAACAACACAAAAAGGCCTCAGAACTCTCACCTTGTTTGAGAGATTGAAGTTTCATAAGGAGACTAGAGATGAATAGGCATGCGGAAAGAAGTAGCAGTACTAACATCACAACAATTTAGGATGGACTACTCTGGACAGCAAGTCTCCATCATAGAAATGATTCTCTGTTAAAGTTTCTGTTGAATATGGCCTGGCCACTACACAGTCTGATTTATTTTCATGAACTGCATTCTGAAGCATTTCAATATTTAGTCAATTTCAGGGAGGAGGCAGTAAGTCGAAACCAATGTTGAAAATCAGCTGTCATGTTGTTGCCCGGGGATGCTATGATCCCACAACACCATGTGATGGGACATTAATGTAATCAGGGCACAGGGAGACTAGGAACTTATGAATAGGAATTGCAATCAGTCCTGCTAACACAGATAACAAGAGATAAATGCATCTCTTTTTGCCATTAAAGTCTACTTTCAATTATGGTGGGAATCTGTGTTTAAAATAAAAGGACTCTCGCAGTTGAGGGTTAGAAGGAAAAAGCTCTTGAGTAATTGCTGTGGCTTGTGGTCATGAAGCTGTGGGTGGAGGAATGGGATCCATTTATACCACAGAAGCCTGGTGTCCCTGACTTTGAACAGATACCAGCATGTCTCAACTTTGAGACACAGTTCTTGACAAGCTTGGCAGCAAAGAGTATCCTCTCTTGATGTCAGTATCCAAATAGCCAGAAGTTAGTGTTGCAAGACTAAAATCTTACAAAACAAAGATTTGTGAGAGAATAAATTGGAATAGCTCTTTTGGAGAGTTCTCCAGCAATCCCTAGTATAATTGAGAATGTGTATTGCTGCAATTTCACCCCAGGTATGTACCCTATAAAAATCCACTCATATGTGCACACAGAGACCTAGATGGAAATGTTCATAACAGCTTTGTGTGTAATACTGAAAAAATGGAAGATAGCTCAAATTCTATTCATGTGGGAAGGATAAATAAATTATGGTATACTCAATTATGGTATACAATCACATAAACATATATACTCATATAATGAAATACAATTCAGTATTGAAAATAATTGAACTAGTATAATTTACATCAACATGAACTTACCTCATTATATTCTTGATTATAAATGCAATTTGCATATGAATACAGAAGAATCTAATAATCTAAAGTTTACCAACATAGAAAAAAATTATATTGGAAAATACTTAGGGATCCATACATAGTAATGGTAAAGAGATGTGTGAAACTAATGAACACTGAGTTTAATATAGTGGCCATCTCTGAGGAGTGAGGGGAATGTGAATAGCAAAGGGTCACAGGACAGGAATTCAATATGTAGTGGCTTCCCTGTTATTCCTTATATTAGCCATTATCCTTCTTTTAAAAAAGATTTTATTTATTTATTTGAGAGAGAGAGAATGAGCGGGGGGGGGGGGGGCAGAGGGAGAGGGAGAAGCAGACTCCCCGCTGAGCAGGGAGCCCGACCTGAGGCTCGATCCCAGGACCCTGAGATCATGACCTGAGCCGAAGTCAGACACTTAACTGACTGAGCTGCCCAGGTGCCTCTAGCCATTATACTTTCTAAATGGCTAAAATGATTTATAAGACAACTTTTAAAAATTAGTCTGAAAGTACAGTTAGGATTTATTCACTCATTTATGTGTCAATCTATTTTTCATCCAATTAATATGTACTGATCTTCTGCTTTATGTAGGTGCTCTTCTAGGAGCTGTGAGAGAAGCAAGAGAAGTAAAAGGCATAATCTGTTCCCCTAAAGGGCTGATAGTCCAGTTGGGAAGACAAGACACAGGAAAATTTAGGCAATACTATGATAAAGAAGAAATCTAAAAGAAATACACAGCTTGAAGCAATGGTACAGACAAAGCCTTATTCCCAGGAATGTGGTGAAAGGTATGGGATATCATGGGCATGAAACAAAAACAATTCATGGGGATATAAATCCACTCATTGGATTCCTGCTTCTTTTTGCCAGGATGCAGTAGAATCTATTAATTTGGCAAGTACTCCCTCTCAGTCCTGCTTTGTTTCTTTTTTTTTTTTTTTTAAGATTTTATTTATTTATTTGACAGAGAGAGACACAGCAAGAGAGGAAACACATGCAGGGGGAGTTGGAGAGGGAGAAGAGCAGGCTTCCTGCTGAACAGGGAGCCCAATGCGGGGCTCGATCCCAGGACCCTGGGATCATGATCTGAGCCGAAGGCAGATGCTTAACGACTGAGTCCCCCAGGTGCTCCTGGGCCTGCTTTGTTTCAAACACTTCTTAAACTTACTGAAACTCTGCACAAGTGGTGACTTTCCTTCTATGTTGTGTGTGCTTTATCAGTGTAAGTGTAATAGCTCTCCTCATGAGGTGTGACAACGCAGGGCTACATCTACTAATCATTTTGATGCCTTGTGTCAATAGAACTCTTTATGACACCCAAAGAATATATAAGAACATGTCGAGTTGGACCAGAACTGCTTTACCTCTCTCACAAGAGAGCCAAAAGATGTAATACAGGAAAACTCAGTTGACCAGTTGACAACCATTTGGGACTGAGTGAGGGATATTATGGAAAATTCTAGATCATCTAGCTGGTCCTTATCAGCTGTGATACTTCCTGTATTAACTTCTAAAAGTAAGGGATCCTTAAGTCCATGGATGCTTCCAGACCCCCTTTTACCCTGTATTTCTTTAGTTACTGCAGTAGATGGTCTTGAAGATAACAAGCTCCAGAAAATTATTTTCACTGATGGCTTATTTTCATCTATCCTGGAACTCTTTTGAGATATGAAGTGGACCTCAAATACCTAGTATTTTGTAATCAGTGAACCAAATTAAGTTTGCTTCATCTACACTTTCCATGCTTTTTATAGCCTTTAAACTTAGCTCTTCAGTCCATTTTTCCTTTTCTAGAATGAGAAGCTATTCACTTTCTTCCAAATTTTCCATATATTGTCTTATGTTTCAAATTTTGTAATATTCTTGAAAGGTAAATAGGACAAATTCTATTGATTCTTGTGTGTGCACGTGACTTTATATGGGAATATTAGGGGATTGATTAGGTTATATGTTATGCCACCTCAGTTTTATCCTGTGATAGATTATGGCAGAGAGATTGGGGAAAAAATAAAAATCAGGATTTGTGAATTCTGAGTCATGAATTTAGGAAGTCTTACACTGCATCTTCATCATATTTCTTCTAGTCCATGTAAATATCTGGCTGTCAGGAATTCATTGAATATTTAAGCTATAGAGACATCATGGAGAGTATCATGTTTGAGGTTTCCCAAAGTGAGTCCAGGGATTGTTACTGCCGAGGTACCATTATAAATGGCTTTCACTCAGAAATAAAGGATCCCATGGTCAGTTTTTTCTGGGATAAATCAGGTGAATTAAAGTTAGTCAGGCTTCCATCCTGTGCGACTTTTTGGAGCCTCTAGGATGGTAATGTGATGGCATGTCTCTGAGAGGGATTGGAGTTTGCATCATTTTCTGAACCTTGTTCATAGTTTGTTGTTGTTCATATGCTACTTCTTATGAAAAACATTTGGGGAAACAAAGATCTAACCCAACTTTATTATTTCACCCAAGCAAAAATTAAGGTGTACAGATGTTAAAGTGATTACTAACATCCTGCAACAGGTCAGTGCTGACACTGAGCAAGGAGAGAGGAAGAGAGGGCTCACTGAAAAATATTTTCCTGAACAGGTATGGTTAGCATGCTGCAGATTTTTACAGTGTGTGTAATGCTAATGACTGAAATGGACTTGTCTTTTAACTAAAGGGGAAGTGATATGTCGGTTGTGATATTATTGAGTTGTATTACCAAACATATCCCTTATCATTACATGCATACCAGAAATAGTTTATAGCAGAAACAATACTCCTACATTACTTATTATAGCACCCAGGATAATAAGGATAGGCAGCTTAACATTACTAACATAAACAACACACATATAAATACCTTAGTGATGTACACACAATTACTAATTTATATTTTCATAGATTAATAGTTGATTAAATGAGAATGGACCTTCAAGATTGTTAAATTTAATGCTTTCAGGTTTTTTAAAATTTTTTTAAAAAAGATTTATTTATTTATTTGAGAAAGAGAGAGAGAGAGAGCATGAGTGGGAGGGGCAGAGGGAGAGAAACTCTCAAGCAGACTCCGTGCTGAGCGCAGAGCCTGATGCCGGGCTCAATTTGATGACCCTGAGATCATGACCTACTTGTAACACTTTTGGTTTTTAATTGAGGAAACTGAAGCTCAAATGGATTGAATAATTGAAGTCACACAACTTGTGAAAGATACAGGATGAGAATGTGGTTCTCCCTGTTCTTACTCTGTGGTATTTCCAATTTTGTGTAAGTGTTGTTGTAATGCTAAATTATTAGAGATAGCTTATGCACTACTACATTTTATTCTCATTCAGTTTTTCATTTGTTTTTGCTGGTTAAAGTATGATTCTGAAATAAATAATTTGTCATTCATGGGTGACTAGATCTCTTTTTCACTGAAGGCAGAGAATGAAGACTGTTACTTATCCCACAGGCAGTGTGAGGGTCGAGAAGTAACTATTTGTCAAAAGCAGGATTTATTAATTATAACTCCTCTTGTTTAGAGATATTTCATGTCCATTTATTTTCAAGGAGGAGGGATAGCTCTTCCTTCTCATATATACATGCCATCTGTGCTACAAAGCATAAATAAGAGCAGTAAGTAAATATAAAGGCTGTCTAGCTCAGAACAAAATAGCAACAGCCCTTTGTAATGCACAGTAGAGACAAACACTAGTATGCATTTGTTATTCTTTTTTTTGACTGAGAAGAAAGGAAGATATGAGTTTGCTTCTCCCTAGGCGTGGACCTGTATCTCCAAGCATGCTTGGCATCATCAAGAATGCTTTGCAATCACATCCTCACTTTCATTGGAAGAAGGTCCTTTATCCTTTCATTGGGACCTCTTAGGTCTGAGCACTACTGCTGATGTCTGAATTGCTCTGGTGTGCCTGACTTTCTGGAAAGAACCCCCCCCGACCCAGTCATAGAAATGCCTGCTCTGTGTATATCACATCCAAGTTCTTCTCCATGTGAAGAACTCCTCAGGGGCCAGCATTCCTGTCTTTTTCCAGTCTAGATGTTTTCTCTCAAAGATATCTTACTGCCTGTCTCTAAAAGCAGGTCATTTTACCCAGCAGGCAGTAATCATGAGGTTGGCTCCATTGTCTCTGATTGTGGCCCCAGTTTGCCTGTAGTGTTCTGTGTTGACTGAGCAGAGCTTGTTTTTCTCAGGCACTGATCCCCAGGCTTTAAGTCCTCCTACCTAGATCACCAGGATTAGCCTGCACCTTCCTCATCTTGTTTCTCTAGAGCCAGATCCTTTCCCATCTGCTATTTTTGCCATAGACACTTTGCCAAAGGCCCGGTACTTGCTACTCCTTCAACTCTATGCCTTCACATACTTGGCCAGCCTTATCCTATTATGCCTAATATCCCAAAGGAGCTTTCCAACTGGAAGCCTGGAAGATTTCAGTTGATTAGGGGAATATTCTAGAACATATACACTCACTTGTCAAAGGTGATCCTTTCCCTGGAGGTGCTGGCTCTTGGTACTTCTAACACTATTCTCAAGTGTAGATTTTGTCAGTATTGCACCACAGAGGTGGATGCTTCTTCTACCCTAAAAAAGTGAGAATAACATTTTATGTGATCTGGGACAAGATTACTGTCAGAGGTAGCAATGATATTAGAATATCTAGAGTACCTGGCAACTCAGGTCCAAACTGTTACAACAATTATCCATCTCCACAGATGAATATGAGTCCTTCATCAGAATCCAAGTCCATCTGGATTTCCCACTGCTTGCCTAAGAAGTTTGCCTTTGGATGAGAAACTCAATGTGGTTCCCTATACATTGAGATTCTGTATCTCCTTGAGATGCTCTTCATGTCTCTGTCCAAATGAGATGAACACTGTAGGATTTTAATGAAGTTGGCTGGTGAGCTTTGGGGGAAGGGAGGCAAGATTTACTCAATTATTAGAAGATAGACTAAGACATTAGGCTCTCATCAGAATATTCAGCTGTTGTTCCTAAACAGCACTGCTGACTCCAGAGTTTGAATGCTTGTGATTTATAGGCACCCTCAAGAATTTAGAGATTATGGGTTTAATAATTTGGGTTATGACAAATGCCTCTATGTGTCCAAAACCAAATTGTGGTGGTACTCAATTTGCCTTTTGCCTCGAAGAAAGAAAGAATGGGTAATATAGAGTGGGAAATATGGCCTGGAAGGAACTTTACTTTTATTTTATTTATTTATTTTTTTAAAAAGATTTTATTTATTTATTTGACAGAGAGAGCGAGAGTGAGAGAGGGAACACAAGCAGGGGGAGTGAGAGAGGGAGAAGCAGGCTTCCGACTGAGCAGGGAGCCTGATGCAGGGCTTGATCCCAGGACTCTGGGATCACGACCTGAGCCAAAGGCAGATGCTTAATGACTGAGCCACTCAGGCGCCCCGGAACTTTACTTTTATTTTAAAATAATTTTTATTTATAGCATATAATCATTAAGGTAATAGATATTTAGTGTCCAGTATTTGCAAACTACAGAAAGAAAAATACTCAAATAAAAATAGAAACCACCAAAATCCCACCAGAAAAGTATAAATGCATTCTCTTATAAATCTGTCTGGTCTTCACATACGTGTATATAAAAATAGATAATGATATCTAATGACATATATAATATATAAATTTCCTAGCTAGCTGACTGGAATTTTAACAACAACAAAAAGCAGTTATTTTGGTTTCATAATTCTATGTAGACTTTTCCGCTATATGGTATATTATTGGGCACTTTTTCCTATACTTTAAATATTCATATAAATAATTTTAATAGCTGTTTACAAGTCCATAGTAAGAATGTACCACTGTTTATATAATCAGTTTATCAACATTTAGGCTCTTTGCCTAAAAAAATAGAAATAATTATTCAATGCCCATTTTGATAGAATAAACTTTGAGTATATCTATGGTTATGTCCTCAGGTTTCTAGAAGAGGGATTACTAGGTCAAATATATACACATTTTTAAGATATTTGACACATATGAACAAATTGCTTTCAGGAAAGATTTCACCTACCCACTGCCCTATCACACTGTTATCATTACAAAAATTTTTAAAAACGACGTTAATTTTGATAAATTAGGTAAGTAAATTTTAGTTTTCATATATATGTTAGATTATTTATGAGCTTGGCATCTATTAATTTGTGATTTGTATGTACATATATTTTGAACAAATCTTGGATGTATATCTGTTACAGTGTTCAATTTGTCATATTGATATGTAGGAATTATTTATGTTTTGAGGCTAATATAACTGTTTCCTCTCATGTCTTTCAAAATTTCTTCCAGTTTATTGTTTATTTCCTAGTTTGCTTAAAGATGGTATGTATTTTTGTCTGTGTAATTATTTTAGAAATGAGAAGAAAGAGATAGAGCTATTTTTTCTAAAATATCTATTTGCAGCTTGAAAACTCAAAGTTCACATGCTGATGTAAAATATAGCATTACAAAATGGGTTTCCACAGAACAGCACATTTGACATTTGATTCTTTATCTTTGCTGTGTTTCTGGACAAGAGGCATACTGAATTCACAGCCTATGTTCTCTTTGCCCAACATTTAGGGAGATTGATGTTCTTGCATGCAAACAGTATATCTACAGGGAAACTGCTCATAAAGTCTCTTTAAAGATGCTTCGTGGTATAGACTTTGGCAAAAAGAGAAAATCCCAACTATATTGTTTCAAATTCTTTGAGAAATCAGCAGTTGAGGTTTGACTGATGGACATTTCCCACATCATTTGTGCCCAACATCTCTGAAGTTTACCTCTGAAAACTCTAATACATTTTTCCAGAGGAAATACATAAAGTGATTTTTCAGGTTATGAGATCTTTTTGCTTCCTGTATCTAATGCAGACAGTAGGCAGGTTGGAAAAATGACCAAAACAAATATCATAGACCCAAGCAAAAAAAGAAAAATAAACCCATAAAATTGAAACAAACAAATGAAAAGGTATTTTAACTCTTAGCACACAGCTATCTTTAAATATCTTTGAAGTCCTTTTTCATGTAACCCTAGTGTATTAGGTAACTTGATTCTTGCCTTTCAAAATACAAGAGTACCATCAGTTGAAGTTGACCAATCTGGGATACAAGTAGAAATTTTTTGTCCTACTACAAGCTGAAGATCAAATCCACTCTTGCATAAAGCCTTCTCTCCACATCTTACAATGATATTTAAAATTATACAATGTCAGGTAAATAGAGGGTCTTATAGGTCTTCTGATTAAGTGGTCCTAACAAAGAAGATCAGGACTTAGTTGTGTACTCTTGTCCATCCCAAATGAATGCAAAATCTTTTCCTCATGAGAAATAATGGGTTTTCCAGATGAATGGTCAATACTCTGTATCTAAAGATCATGTTAACTTGCTTTTAGAAATTTCTTTAGCAAAGAGACCACATTTGACACAATAGCTATATTTGAAGTTGCTCCTGGGTTGAGTTTGTATTAGTTCACTGTCATTTATTTTTAGGTTCTAGCTGATTTTTCTAGTGGCCAGACTGGTAAATTAAATGCATACAATGGAAAGTACCACACTTTATCATTTAGGTCTTTATCAGTGGTATATAATCTCTGCCTTCCTAATATGACAGTTTCCGTTGCTTTCACTTGTTTTTTCCTTTGTGATAGTTATCATCCCATAGGCCAAGGAATCAGTGTGGGGGTTCTGCCAATTAGCAAGTATGTACAATCTAATTATAAATTTTGAGACTAGGCAAATGACCTCTGGTATATCTTTGAGCTAGACCTGGGTCACAACTCCATTTACTAACTGGCATCTTACTCTAATTGGGTGAAGCATAATGATACTGTGGGTCCCCAGATATTAATGTCAATTAGAGCCATGTATCCAGTAATTTTTGAAATGTTTGGATATTCACATTCCCCCAATGGTATGGTTACCCAATTATATGATTGTAGTTCCCTTTGGGGAAGAATTAAGTGTATTATGACCATATATGCTTAATGTCATCATATTGCAGCTCCTTTCTTCTGGGAATGAGTCTTCTCCTTCAGTCCATTGGTTCTGAGAACCGGCTCAAGTCTGGAAACTGGGCAAGAGATTATGACTTTGTTGAGAAAATTTCCCTCAGCCTCCTGGTTATCTGTCTTTGGAGCATATAGATTTACCTTGGCACTACAGATACTGTGTTTCATATAACACAGTATCCATAAAGCTGTCTGTAGGTCAAGACCACATTGGCTACTGTTCTTACCTTGCTACTTGGCTCATTATAATTATTCTCACTCTGTATTGATAGTTAAATGCCATCATCTGACCTTGCTGTTTCAGAACCTTATCATTTTCATTGCTATCAGTGAGAATAGTTCTATAATAGTATCTCCTACCATTAGCTCTGGCCTCCATGAGACAGCAGCTCCTGTCTCATTTCTCCCTTCACAGCTTTCAACTTCCATATGGTATCTCATTCAGGCTCACAACCGAGTGATTATTGGACAATTGTTGGCAAAATATAGATAAGTTTAAGCAGAGTTGAGGTTGGCACTCGAACCCAATGGAGGGAGGGGTTGACATCAGTGGTGTTTACAAATGAGTGAACATAAGGAACCATGGGATCTAGCTGGGTAAAAGAAGGGGGGTGAGAGTCATGAGGTGAGGAATAAAAAGGAGGCAGGGGTAGGTATTAAGGGTGGGGATTGTGGGTTATTGTCAGGGCTTTGGATATCATTAGATATGTAACAACAGTAGTCATTAAAGTGTTTTAAAATGTGTGCGCAAATTCATGAGATCTAAGAATAGAGATCAATTCATTCTTTAGAGCACTTTGCCTTTGAGGAATTATTTGACCAACAATGAAAGTGAAGGAATGGAATAGTATGGGAAGTAGTGGGAAGGTTTCTATGACTGGAATAAAGGTAACCAGGGCAGGGAGGGATGAAGGAAATGAAGCAGGAGAGATAAACCTGTGGGCGCATAATGAGAAAGGCTTTAGAGGATCCTTGCGCAGCGCATGCTTGGGAGCAATGGGACAAATGACTTTCCTTTGGTTACTTGTCACCACATAGTTGCCATGTGGTGATGCAGCATAATCCCACACTGAGGGGAATTAATGTTTGGATAGAATGGAATGACACGTGTTTTAGGATGCTAAATCATTTTAATGTTTTTAGGGTCCTGAATCAGAAGGAGATCCATGATGTTTGGGGGGGCAGTAATGACTCCACTTTATTGCTATTCATATCAGTTGCTTTCTGTGCTTGTGGCTGAGGCTCTGTGAGCTGGGCTTCTGATGAGGCTTTACCGCAATGTAACATTTGGCAGTTTTCCAATTCTAATTCAAACTGTAGCAAATATATTAGGGAAAATGGAGGAAAGGGTGGTATCTGTGAGTTTTATATTGTTTTTATCCATGTCACATAAAGTAAAGCTCAGTACATGCATATGGAACTATTTAAAAAGGATTTAATAAAAGGCATTTTTAAAAAGATTTATTTATTTATTTGAGGGGGGAAGGGTAAAGGGAGAGGGTGAGAGAGAATCACAACAAACTCTCTGCTGGTAGAGCCCTCAGTGAGGCTGGATCTCACAACCATGAGATCATGACCTGAGCCAAAATCAAGAGTTGGATGCTCAGCTGACTGAGCCACCCAGGAGCCCCTAATAGAAGGCATTTTAAGAATAAATCAAAATCACTATTCTATATCATTGTCTACTTTCTAAAATAGCTTTAGCCTCCCATTGTAAGCTCTGCTTTTTCTTCATAGGTTTGAATGATTGAGAGTTGGATGATGTAAGGCAGTCTTATAGATCAGTATTTACTAACAATTTGGTGTGAACAGAATCTTGTATTGTTCCTAATTTTGGCATTACCTTCATGAGGACAGTGGTTGTGTTGGTATATTTTTGGATTCCTTACTGTATACTGTGCAGATATAGACTTAGCCCAATGACAATCCGTGGAAAGACCTTACTGAGAGCCCCAGAGTCTATGCCAGGCACCATCCTTGATTTGGAAATAGATGCAGAAGACTCAGTTCTTGCACCTAATGTCTCACACATCTATTTGAGCATTTTGTAGGCAGCCTAAAATCTGCTTTTGAAAGTAGGTAAAATATAAGTGACTTTGCATATGTTATTAACATATGTGTAACTGTGGTATGACCTTCTTCTCATCTCTCCTCCTCAGGAAGTGCCTGGTCTTCAGAAGCCCTTAATAAATATGTGTCGTTAAAGAGTTACCCTTCTGTGAAAATAAAGCATACATACGTGGTAAAGTTAAATAACATTATGAAAGATATATAAAAGATAAATATAACAACAATTAAGTAATCACAAATACTTATCAAATTGAATTGTTGAGGTTTGTAAAAAAAAAGGAATGCTTTGTCTATTTCCTTATATATCTTTCAGTTATATATGCTAACAAAGCAAACACAAACCCAGAAGATGTCCTAGAATACTTATGAAGAAACATGCAAATGTGGGGGACGCATTTGTGTTGTGGGACAGGTCAGATTGCAGATTACAATTTTTCAGGTTTTGTGGAATTGTATAATATACACCTTGGGAAATAATTACCTAACCTCTGCTACATGGTTAATGAAGAGACAGAGTAGGGTAGATTTGGGTGGTCGACAATCATAGATCAAAGGGCCAACATCTGGTTTGCAACAGATACTTGCTTCAAATTGAGTCATGTCTATAGAAGACTTAAATAGGATGAAACATCATGAAAAAGAGTTGCTCCCAACATTAATAATCACAACATCTCACTGGACACCAGAAAGCCATTCCTCCCTTATCTCAGCCTGTCATTTAAAATAGAATAGCTTTGCTTTCAAATTTCTCCCTTGGAGTTTCTGGTGGTTTTGACATTTTGCTAGCTGTTCTTTTAGAATTGCTTTTTTTTTTTTTCATAGAAAAAGAAAAAGTTCCTTAGTGAAACAGAGTATCTATGCGGTTCATTGCTTTGCTGAGGCATATACCATGTGAACCAAACAACCTCTCTCCAAAGCACTCTCATCTCTCCTGTAAAAATTTCACTATAGGATCAGTTGCTCACTAATGCCCAGAAGGTGTTTTATTTTATATACAGATTGACATTAATGCAGGCATTGGCTACAAAGATTTCATAACCAACATAATGCATGAGATAGTGAGTGATGAGAATGGAAAGGGAAACAAAACTGACTTTGCATTTTGTCTTCCAGCCATTATTCCCTATTTTACATATGGGAGAGAATGACAACAGAACTAAGGACTTATGATTAAAGCTAAATATATCAATATACCAGACACACATCCTTAATCCCCAAATCCAGTGTATTATTTATGGGCTACATCAAGTTGCTTTCAACCACAAGTTGATATAGATACAAACCTCTATATATGTTGCTTCCAATGGTTACTTGGTTTGTCTCATCTATAGTCCTTTTCTTTTAACTTAGAAAAAGTGCTCGAACCCCTCTTATCCATGGAAGTTTCTGCCCAGATAGCAGAACACTGGTGCAAAGCTGTTAAGGTATCTTTCTGGACTGTTCTCTGTGGTCCACTGCTCTGTGGTTCCCAAGACTGGAAACCTGGGGTATTCTCATGTGCAGAGAATTGATTTGGAAACCTTTAGCATTGATGAGACTCTTTTCATTGAAGCACTCAGTTTAATCATTACATGGATAAAAGATGGTCACATTTCCTTGCTTTGTAATTTGATGACCAGAGCCCATTATTATTATAAATGTATCTCTCTGTCTTTCAACAATTTTTATGAATACAATCAAAAGGTAAAACATTGTGTCTCATGTGTCTTAGAGACATCTCCTTCTTGGTACCTGTGTACCTCTACTGTTCTTTGTGTTTCTCAATGATCACATATTCAGGCTTTTAAGAGGTAAGCAGCATGCAAGTTATGGATGCTGGCTGTGCAGGACTTCCAAAGATGGCAAGTGCAGCTGGAAAGCAGGTCTGTCAGATTTCCAGGGTCAAAAATGTCATGAGTAAAACCTATAGAGGTCAGAGTTGAGTGACACAGGTAAAGGGGGGGTTTGGCACTCACCTGTAGCCCACTGAGAAAGTGCAGTTCTGAGATATTCAATGGTAATCATTTTTTAGCTCTGTGTAAATAATTTTAAATCAACGATTATTTTATATTTGCACAATTGTGTCAAAACTGACATTGGCAATTCTTTTTAGATGTGTCACTATCTCTAGATTTAACCATGGGAACTTTGAATTTGTCCTGTTTTAAATCTGGTTCCCTAGGGGTACCTGGCTGGCTCAGTCGGTAGAGCATGTGACTCTGGATCTTGGGGTTGTAAGTTTGAGCCCCATGTTGGGTGTAGAGATTACTTAAAAATAAAATTAAAAACATTTTAAAAAATCTGGTTCCCTATATGTATTTATTCTACAGGGATTACTGTGTAAATGACATAGTGAGGAAGTGCTCTCAGGTGAAACCAGTAAAAAAGCAAAACTCAAAAACAAAAACCAAAAAAGTGCAGGAGAAGAAACTGGGCAAACACGTTTCAGGAGAAATCCAGCTTCAGCCTGATTCCACCAGAGGCAAGTCGGGTGGGCTGTGTCAGGGTGTTGTATAAATGACGCTTCTTTCGAAGGTTATTCTTAGCTGACTGAAGCTGTATAATTTGAGATTTGTAGGAGGATATACCCCTATTATTCCTATGGTCCTGATGAGTAAGCAATCATACTTCATTCAGATTTCCTTAGTTTTTACCTAATGTCCTCTTTCTGTTCCAGGATCTCATATAGGATACTGCATTTCATCTTAATAGTTATGTCTCCTTAGGTTCCTCTGGGTTGTAAGAATTTCTTAGATTGTCCTTGTCTTGATGACCTTGACAATTATGAAGAGTACTGGTTTGTGTTTATAGAATGTACTTTTATTTGTATTTATCTGATGGTTTTCTCATTAATGTCTCATAAATGTGTATAGGTTTTAGGAGAAAGATCACAGAAATGAAGTGCTGTTTTAATTATATCATATTAGGGGTACCTACTATCAACATGACTATCATTGCTGATGTTGACCTTGATCACCTCACTAGATAATGTTTGCCAGGTTTTTCCTCTATAAAGTCATTCCTCCAAACCATTTCTCATACTGTAGTTTTTAGAAGGCCACTTAAATCTATAAAGAGAATGCATTTTTGCTTCCTACTCAATCAATGGTGCACTCTTTTTTTTTTCATATACACTTAAAAAAAAATCCCAAATCTGAAGGACAAACAAGGGCCATATCAGGCAGGATCAGGTGAATGGTGTTGAGGATTTTGAATTTTGTCCAGAGAATAAGGATAGTCATTGTTAGGGAGTGAGATGTTAAACAGAGGAGTGACATATTAAGAGGCATCCTTGGGGATCTGGAAACTGTGGCATTAAATCTATTTAAATAGAGCAGAGCTTGATTCTGATGAAAGCCTACTTACTTTTGGCCAAATGAAGGATACTTATATGAATAGCAATACTAGTTCTAGATTTTTTTTTTCGACTCTCTAAGACATTATTTTATGTTGTGGCATCCATCTCGAAACTCTACTCTTGCTGACCCTGACAGGTGAGGTTGGGAAGAGTCTGGCTGTGTTTTGGTTCTGGAGACTGTAGAGCCCCCTTGTGAACTGCTTCTATGCTCTCTTGTTACTTCCCTCAGATATTCACTTCTTTGAGAATCCAAACTGCAAAAGCAATGGACCTGGGAGGGGTGAACTTGGAATCTGGAGGCTGACAGGGTTCTATGGAAAAGCAACAGCTATGAACTGGGAGAAAGTTAAGCTGCCTCTCACCTTCCCTCTCCGTCTTTCCTCAGGACTGGTGTTCAAGCTGTGCAGGTTAACATGAGTAGCTATAGATAGACTTTTAATTGGATTAAATATCAATTTACTTTAATGGTAGCAATTAGAGAATTGACCAAATCCATCGAGACTCTTGAGGCACAGAAAGAGTTAGAAATTAAGACAGGAATTTACTGTTGTTTCTGGGCTGCTGCCAGCTCCTTAAACCCATTCTGAGGGATATCCTCACCTCCCTTTCCCAAATAGAATTTGCTTTAGAGTTTTTGCCCTCCCCTCACCCCCACATGCACAGCTACTCTTTTCTTTTAATGTGTTTGTCACTGTCTGCCTCTTCTCCCTTCACCCATCCGCCAGTAACTCCACCTCACCCCCATCCATCTCATCTATCCCAACCGCTCCCTTTTCTTTCTCTCTTCCTCCCTCCTCTTTCTTTCTTTCTTTCTTTCTCTTTCTCTTTCTTTCTAAAATTTTTATTGATTGCTTTATGAAAGTGAAAATACATGAAAAATTATGAAGAAATTATATATGATAATATTATATCAGGAAAAACTTCATAAGAGTCATCTTTATGTGGTGAAATGAGTTCCCAGGAGAAATAATAAGAGGCCAATCACTTCAGTTATTTAACACTCAACTCTACAAAACAACCAGGGATATATGGCCAGGAGGGCCCTAGCCTCAGCTATATTGGAATGAAGAAAATAATCTTGACAGGAATTTTCTATGTTCAGCTCAGTTTTTCTCTAGGATGAGTTGTAACTCTTGCTGAAATGAACTGTATCTACCCTTGGTAAGAATCATTGCTTTCCTGTTGGCCAAATTCATCAGAAACTAGAACAGTAACAACAACAACAAATTCAGGATGCTCCTCTCAAGAAGAAAACTGTTCTTATAAAGAAACCTGTTCTTGTTGCCAAAAATTAAATTTGATATTGAGGGACCTAAGTTCTTATGCGAGGCCTGTTCCTGATTTCATGATCAGGAGAGAAAATCCTCTGACACTTCAGGACAAAATTTCCTCATTATATATCACTTCCTGAAGTGTCTGTATGTAATTTTTTCCCCCCATAGTGAGTAAAGCAGTAAAGCTTTCCCCACAAGAACACCTGTTTTCCCAATACAAGTTTTCAGTGAGGTCTACTTCTTATTTTCTATATTCTAGCCCTGTAGATCACTGTAGCCCTGTAAACCCTTTAACATAAAATATGTAAATATAAACATTGATTGCTACACTGAGGCAGTTCAGTGTCTTTATTGCCTGGCACTCTGGGGTAGGGCTAACGGAAAAGAGGTTGCTCTTTTCTGTTATCCCTTGATCTTCCTGAAACTTACCTACTTTGATTCCATAAACCAATAGGACCTCCTCATGTGATGCATACTTTATGAATCATTTTCACAAGTATCTTAGTTGATCTCTTTAATTTGGGAATTACTAACTCCATTTTATAGATGAAGATCTTGGAGTTGAAAAGGAAACATAATTTGCTTAGTGACACAGGGCTAGCAAATGGCAGAGCTGGAACACAGTGCTGGATCTGTCTCCAAAGCCCCATAGTTTTCTCATTGTACCACCCTGCACTTCTCAAGCCTTTTTGCGACCTCAGCCTAGGAACATACAGAGGTTTACGTGCTGAATACCCCTTATTCTCTGTTTATGTTTGGTCAAATAACCCCACACACTGTTTTAGTCAGTTTCCAAAGCACCTTCTCTACATGTAATTTTTCATTCACAGGAAAGCAAATGCAAATTCTTTTGGAGTTTATGCCTCAAACTTGAACAAATTAGTTCTTTATATGGGTAGCCAAGAATTGGATCCATTTTGCCAATCTTTTTTTAGATCCCTCTTCCCTTAGCATCCTTACCCAATGTCATCTCAGCAGGCCAGAACCCGTAACGGTGTTTGACTCGACTTTGAGAAAGCAGCTTTTTGGAGTAACAACTTACTTATATCAAACTCCTGTCTTGTTGATCTGAGTTGCAAATCCCTGCTAATAAAGCTTTAGTTCAGGACAATAAATAAATAAAAAGAAAAATCTTCTATTGTTTGTCTTGCAGTTTTCCTACTAGTGTGATTCTCTGAGAAAAAGCCTGTCTTTCTAGAAATCAGAGTTACCAACATATCTGGAAACCAAGAGGCCAGAGCAGAGTTAATCAGCAGGCAACACCATTGGTTTCTCCAGAAGAAGCTAGGAGATGGAGTATTTGTAGTTGGTATGGTGAGGCTGGACCTATGGTAGTCGTGGTGGTGGTGGTAGTTGAGTGAAAACAATTATAATCATAACCATGATAGCTGCTTTTTACTGCTAAGCACTATAGTAAATATAGTAACACATTGTCTCACTTAAAACTCCTAAAAAGTCCATCAGGCAGATAATAGTTCTCCATTGTTCAGATGAGAAAACCAAGGCGTTGTCAGGATCTCATGATCTGTTCCACTATTCACAATGTGCTTCATGACCAAGGCAAAAGGGGTATCAAAGAGCTGTCTATCCAGTACTCAATGTTGATGGTATTTATCTTGTTACTCTTACTTCTTCCATACTCCAGGCCCTGCTGCATTGTGGCTGACTCACTATATCTCTTCTGTCCTTTCCAGGTATAGGGAGGGAGAGCTGGAAAAGCTAGCCAGTGATATGTCCTTTAGTTCACTAAATGGTTCTCATTGTCTGTAAAACAGAAGCAGTGGGGTAAGGACTTGGGGTTTGGTCATCTTGACCTCTTGTCTTCCAGTTTGTGATGTGACCTTGGACAGGACCTTTTACCTCCTAGATAGCGACTTCCTTGCCTTAAACATAGGGATTGAGTGAGAAGATCACTAAGGTTCTTACCTGTTACAGAATTGTGTTTCTATGATCACACTTTTCAGTCATTTATTGCCTTTAAACAAAAGCTATACAAACAAGAACTTGGTGTTATATAATCTCAGACTTCTCTTAAGGATGAGTTAGACCTGACTCAATGCACACTAATTGACATATGAAATCAATGTGATTAGTTTTGTTTTAATATATCATGAATCAACTTGAGAAAATAAATCAAACAAAACTAAGGCTTCATGTAATATGAGGTAATAGGGCTTTTTTTTTTTAAATGTCAGAACAATAGTGGATCAAACCTGGGTTTTGCCAAATATCATCTGTGTCACAGTATAATAATTTTCAAAAAGTTAAAAACATGACTGTTGTATAGATATAGAGAGAGATGTGTCAAAGATGATCCAACTCATTAATGAGGGAACCAGCAATATGATAAAGCTGGTTCAAAGACTACTTGAGGAACAGAGATCGATGTAGTCTATCAGTAAAGACATACTAAAATAAGTTTGCAAGTTAGACACAAATGCTGGTGGTCCACAGAACCATAAAACTATTACATTTGGAGTTATTTTTTCTATTGGACAAGAATCATTTGCATTCCTATCAGACCGACATCTATAATTTAGCATGTAACTCAGTGTCAATTACTATCAATCAATAGTTAAAAAGTTAATGTTGTTTACTATGAAGATAATAGTTGTGTGGGCTTGTTAGATAATGATTGAATATTGAAAGGACACAGCTGTCTTTGTGTTTTATTTTTATGTTCTGGATAAATTTTATTATCAGTTGAATACCCTGTTAAATACATTATTTTTCTCTACCTAAGATTCAACATCTATAAAAGCAGTAAATAATAATCACTTTATAGGGTTGCTGTGAAAATTACATAAGATAACATGTATAAATCATGAAGGTATACACCAAAACAGACTACTTTTCACTCCTTTCTTTTGGATTTTGAAGGTAGCTACATTCAAAATGTCAGTAATTAGCAGATTTCCATGTGGTGTCCTTAACTTCAAGCTTATGCCAAATGGCCCTTTGAATCTCCTACCCCAGAAATAACAGACACAAGAGAGAGGAAAGCACTAACGAGTTTACCTATTACCCACTCACACATTATTATTAAACAGTAAACTGTGTGAGTGTGTGTGTGTGTGTGTGTGTGTGTGTGTGTGTGTGTGTAGAGGGAGCAGAATAGAACTCAAACTTGAGAAATATTGATAAATATTTTTAGTTAGACATTATTATTTTTACTGATTTAGATATCTTTCTGGCAAGAGTCTATATCTCATGCATATTGCCAGATGATTCTCTATTAGACGTTAACATCCTAATTAGGTTTCATTTGTGTAGATCGTGATTTCTGTCCTTATTTGATGCACAGACTCCAATTTACAGGTAAAGTACAAGCATCTTACAGTTCTCTGGCTGTTAAGTCTCACAGCATTTAAATATTATTTATTCCTGCAAAAGGCTAATCCCTGCAACCATTGTGTCTGAGATAAGAGAGATTTGAACCTCCTGTAACAGACCACACTGCCCCTGGTTTATAATGATCATGCTCTTCCTATAGGACCTCCTGCCAAGATAATCTTTTCTCCAGTTCTGAGCACAGGCAATGATCAAGCGGTCACCATGTGGTCAAGGAATTGACCATGGCAATTTCTCAGGAGTTCGTTCCTCACTGTTATTTTAAGTTTGAGTTTCTTTGTATCAAATAATTAGCAGTTATAAAAAAGAACTTTCTGGGATTTCTAGAAATATTGAATATCTGCGTTTTCCAGTATGGCAGTCACTAATTACATGTGACCATTGAGCAGCTGAAGTGTGCCTATTGAGGAAATAAATTTTTAATTTAATTTAATTTAACTTAGTTTAAATTCAAATGTAAACAGCTCCTTGTGGCTAGTGGCTTCTGTACTGAACAGTGCAGTTTTGCAGTCTCAAAGCTGGAGTTCACAATCCATCTTATAGACATTACGGGGTAGAGCCTGTCGTCTGTCCCAAGTTGGTCAATCAAGCAGTACACTCTTTGAGGACAAATATACCTTATGTTTCTGTCCATATTTGCAATTTCTTCCATATGAAATGTTCTTAGGAAGACTTCTACTTATAAGAAGATGGAGTGAATGACTTTTCCCTATTCCTCCCATCAAGTATAATTAAATACTCTTCTTTTGTGGTCATTATCTTTATCAACCTGATAAAAGATGACCAGTAGATAAATAATTACAATATTTTGTGATAAATGAAACCCACTATCACATACCATTTTACATGCATGATACTAGTAAATGTTCCTTATAATTATTGAGAAGACTTTATGGCTACCTCTACCTGAAGAGACCAGTGAATGTCTAATGAGATAGTCCTTGATCTGAAACTTGAAATAAAAGAGTTTACTAAGTGGACATTTCTCACACAGGGAATAGCATGTGCAAAGACCTGGTAGCATTAAGTAATTTGTAAATTGTACCTTCATTGCATTTCATAGACAGCTATAACTTGTCCAAGGTCATGAAATTACTTCAGCAGCAGAGCTTTGCATTGAAGTCAGTTTTCTTTCCATATCATCTTTCTTCCCAACTGCCAGTATCCAGGCCCTTATTAATTCGCCAGTTTGAGTTTCCTGAATGGAATGATTCTTGACCAGTTTCCTTCCAAATGAGTGCTCAAAACATAGCATATTTATTATTTTTGATTTTGAGCCACATTTCTTTGGGTGCACCACCTTAGCGAATTATAACAGATCATAAAATTATATCAAATGCAATCGAAACCAAAACACACAACTGAGATCTGGGATTCAGATACTATAGCATGTCTTTACCTTTAATTCCCTTTATGATTCCCTGGAAGCTGTGGTAGATTGCCTTTTGTAATCTGATTTTATTTGGCCATTTATCTTCCCTTCCCTCCTCTGTCCTATCCTCAATTTCAAAAGTGAGGGAGACCAACCCTCTTGCTGTAATCTGAGCCTGTGCAAATTAAGCCAGGGCCAAGGTCATGAAGGACATCGGATTTATAATTACATTCAAACCATTTCCCCGGTGAGCCCAGATTTGATTTTTGTAGGTAAGTTTCAAGTACCAATTAGCTTAGCAACTTAGTACTTTTATCAGCCCCCCCTCCCCACCCTCCACTTCACAGAAGCTGGCTGAATATTACAATTCCTGGCCAGTGCAGATTGGTCTCATTCTGGCAGGTCTGATATCTTTTATACCCTTGGATGGAAATACTGTCTGCCACTGATTCTCATGGAAACAGGGTCAGTCTAGTTGGAAGTGGAAGCTACCAAACTTGTTTTGAAGCTTCTCCTTTAAAAAGTAAATAGCTCAATAATTTCTAATCCAGTTATTCACACTTCCAGGTGAATCTGTCTAATCAGAATGCTTTCCTCTCTAGCTGTGGTTCCCAAGCATTAATGAGCATCAGCCTCACCTGGTGGTTGGGCCATCTCAGAGAGTCTAATTCACTCAACTGGAGCCTGAAAATCTGCATTTCTCAAAAATTTTCAGACACTGAGGAAAAAAAATTACACTATGACCGCCACTGCACTCTTATCTGATTACATGGTGACGAAATGAATGGTAGCCATGGCTCTTCCTGGATGCACTTGGAGAATGAGTTTTACAGGGAGGAGGTGGAGCAAACAGGGTTAGAGAAGACCTAGATCAAACTCGCTCCCTGGTGACAACCAAAATCTAAATGAGTAGTCATTGGGTTGTGTAACTAAGTGGAAAGTAAAGGTCAATTGCTGTTGATCTATTTGGAAAATTTCATTGATTGAAGGACTGTGTGCCAATTATTGAATTTATTCTTTTTGACTGCTCTGTGAGAATGGATTTGAGCCCTCTAAACATTGTCCCTTTGCCAGCTAGCACTAAAGCTTTTCTGTAGAGGGCCCTGAGAGACACTTCTGGAGGGAAGTGCCTGCTTGGCAGGATTCTGCAGAATTCATGATTTTCTAGCACCAGGATCCTGCATTACATGGCAGCAAGCAGTCTCCAGGTGCCGGCAGTTTGCTGGTCACCCCTCAGGCAGTTTTATTAGCAGAGTGCCTCTAGTGAGCACCTCCCCATGTACAGCTTTCCTTAGTACCCTAGTGGGCAGATTCCCAGCAAGTCTGCTTGGTGAAGAACCACAGTGACTTCTCTACTATTCTGTGGGCTACCACTGTGTTCTGTCAGCAAAGTCCAGATATCATCCCTGGGTGATCTTTCGCAGTGGGGGATACTCTTCTTTGGGACTACTACCTCTGTCCTTGGGGTTAGTGGCAGTTTCTTTTAACTACTGTATCAGTGTTCCTCGTAGTTTTATTTACCTCTTATGAGTCAAGACCATGTGACTCTAATTCCCTGTCATTGTTAACAATTCTTTTTATTAAACTTTCCTGTTCAAATTATTATGTGGTTTCTCTCTCCTGATTGGACCTAGACTGACACAAGTGAGGAAGACTTTCTTCCTCACAAGTGAGGAAGTTCTTTCTAGTTGTGCAGTTCCCCTTACCTTTTCATCTTCAGAAACTCAGAAGCTTTTGGAGGAAGGCCCCAGGTTTTCTTGCCAGCATTTGTTCCTTGTGTATCTTCCTGCTCTACTAGCTGAAACAGGGTCCAAATGCACATTTCAGTGACCTATTTCAGGTCCAGGACTTATAACTTGGTACCTGGCAACATGTTTGTTTCTTGAACATAGCTTCTAGCCTTTTCCACTTCCCATTTTATGTAAGACCCATTTTTTGTAAGCTTGAGTCCCAAGAATTTGCATACTTTACAAAACATTTGCTGAGTGCTCATTTTGTGCAAGGCGCTGAGCTAAAATTTTTATATGCATTATTTTATTGAATTGGATCTATACAAATACCCCATGGAAAGATACTCTTATCTTTATTTTATAGATGTAGAAGCTGCAGCTTAAAGTGGAGAAGTAATCTGCCTAAGTTATTACAGAACTTAGAAGACAGAGCCCACTATCCTATAAAGACTGACTCTTTTCCATCTGTGTTTTTGGGGATGGAGTCTAACATCCTGTCAATGTAGTTCCTGTTTCCAAAGTAAGGGTTAGTGTGTGTATTTGTGTGTGTGTTTGTGTGTGTGTCCATATGCAAACATGCATGGGTATCTTAGAATAAAGAAGAGATGATCTCACTCTAAGGAATTTAGTTTCTTTTTTTCTTTTTTTTATTAACATATAATGTATTACTTGTTTCAGGGGTACAGGTCTGTGATTCATCAGTCTTACACAGTACACAGTGCCCACCATAGTACATACCCTCCCCAATGTCCATCACCCAACCACCCCATCTCTCCCATCATCCTCCCCTCCAGCAACCCTCAGTTTGTTTCCTGAGATTAAGAGTCTCTTATGGTTTGTCTCCCTCTCTGGTTTCTTCTTGTTTCATTTTTTCCTCCCTTCCCTTATGATCCTCTGCCTTGTTTCTCAAATTCCACATATCAGTGAGATCATATGATAATTGTCTTTCTCTGATTGACTTATTTTGCTTAGCATAATACCCTCTAGTTCCATCCATGTTGTTGCAAATGGCAAGATTTCATTTCATATATATATATATATAATATATATATATATATTATATATATATATATGGCATCTTCTTTATCCATTCATCTGACGATGGACATCTGGCTCTTTCCATAGTTTGGCTATTGTGGACATCGCTGCTATAACACTGGGGTGCAATTGCCCCTTTGGATCACTACATTTGTATCTTTGGGGTAAATACACAGTAGTGCAATTGCTGGGTCATATGGTAGCTTTATTTTCAACTTTTTGAGGAACCTCCATACTGTTTTCCAGAGTGGCTGCACCAGCTTGCATTCCCACCAACAGTGGTGGAGGGTTCCCCTTTCTCCACATCCTCACCAACATCTGTCATTTCCTGACTTGTTAATTTTAGCCATTCTGACTGGTGTGAAGTGGTATCTCATTGTGGTTTTGTTTTGTATTTCCCTGATGCTGAGTGATATTGAGCACCTTTTCATGTGTCTGTTGGCCATTTGGATGTCTTTGCAGAAATGTCTGTTCATGTCTTCTGCCCATTTCTTGATCGGATTATTTGTTCCTTGGGTATTGAGTTTGATAAGTTCTTTATAGATTTTGGATACTAACCCTTTATCTGATATGTCACTTGCAAATATCTTCTCCCATTCTGTCAGTTGTCTTTTGGTTTTGTTGACTGTTTCCTTTGCTGTGCAAAAGCTTTTAATCTTGATGAAGTCCCAATAGTTCATTTTTTGCTCTTGCTTCCCTTGCCTTTGACGATGTTTCTAGGAAGAAGTTGCTGCGGCTGAAGTCAAAGAGGTTGCTGCCTGCAATCCTTCCCCTCAAGGATTTTGATGGATTCCTCTCTCACATTTTGGTCTTTCAACCATTTTGAGTCTATATTTGTGTATGGTGTAAGGAAATTGTCCAGTTTTATTCTTCTGCATGTGGCTGTCCAATTTTCCCAATACCATTTGTTGAAGAGACTTTTTTTCCATTGGATATTCTTTCCTGCTTTGTCAAAGATTAGTTTACTATTATAGAGTTGAAAGTCCATTTCTGAGTTCTTTATTCTGTTCCATCGATCTATGTATCTGTTTCTGTGCCAGTACCATACTGTTTGGTGATTACCCCAAAACTGCTAGAACTCATACAGGAATTCAGTAAAGTGGCAGGATATAAAATCAATGCACAGAAATCAGTTACATTTCTATACACCAACAACGGGACAGAAGAAAGAGAAATTAAGGAGTCAATCCCATTTATAATTGCACCAAAAACAATTACCTTAGGTACCTAAGAATAAATCTAACCAAAGAGGCAAAGGATCTGTACTCAGAAAACTATAGAATACTCATGAAAGAAATTGAGGAAGACACAAAGAAATGGAAAAACGTTCCATGCTCATGGATTGGAAGAACAAATATTGTGAAAATGTCTATGCTACCTAGAGCAATCTACACATTTAATGCAATCCCTATCAAAATACCATCAACTTTTTTTGCAGAAATGGAACAAATAATCCTAAAATTTGTATGTAACCAGAAAAGACCCCAAATAGCCAGAGAAATGTTGAAAAAGAAAACCAAAGCTGGTGGCATCACAATTCCAGACTTTAAGCTCTATTACAAAGGAATTCAGTTTCTTATCATAAAATGAAATTCCTTTAAAATCATATAAGTATCTCTTAAGAGCAGTAGATCAAGATCTGTCCTTTGGCCCTCACCAGAGAAGAAATGGCCTCTCATTTCAGTCTTTAATTGGAAAACACATTCCGTAGTCTGAAGTTTATGAAAAATGTTCTATTAGTGGGCAAGGGTGATGGCTTATTGTAATTAATTCTTTCCTCAAGGCCATACCTCTAAAAGTGAGAGATGAAAGTGTTAAGGGGAATGCAGTTACAAAGAGGGGAATGGTGGCACCTTTTTACTTAACATACATGCTTCTTCCATTGTTCCTGACTCCTCTACTCATCAATGCAGAGGGCTCATTGTCTGTAGGGTCTTAATGAGTGATTCAATAGCATACCACCATTTCAAGACCTGGGGTGAGGATTGTGGCAGGTAAGGGGTACTGGAATTTTTTGATTTTCTTTTTCTGTTTTTTTTAAAGATTTATTTATTTATTTTAGAGAGTGGGGGGAGGGAAAGGGAGAGAAGGAATTTCAAGCAGACTCCCTGCTGAGCATGGAGACTGAAGCGGGGCTTGATCTCAGGACCCTGAGATCATGACCTGAGCTGAATTTGAGAGTCAAGTGCTTAATTGACTGAGCCACCCAAGTGCCCCAGTTTTCTTGAAATTGAGTAATGCTTTAAGGTTTTTTATTTATCTGCTATGTGTGAATCAGAGGGAAGGAAATAAATTAATTAATGATTGTGGGCTTTTGGATCAGAAGAGGGCTGAGTGAAACTTGGCCTTACCATTTATGAGTTAAAAGAGTATAGGTGGATTCTACTTTTTGAGCTTCAGTTTCCTCATCTGTAGCATAGAAATAGTAACTTATTAATTTTTTAGGAATAATTGAGCAGAATAAATATAGAAAGTATTCCTGGCATATAATCAGACTCTGATTAAAGAACAGAATCTGACATATAAATAATAATCCCCTCCATTTAGTTACTCCTTCACATTTGCAAAGCACATTCACATCACATCCTTTCATCCTCATGACTATCCCTTCAGCTAGCCAGGTATTCTTTTCTTTTCTTTTTTTCTTTTCTTTTCTTTTTTTTAAGAGAGAGAGTGAGCTCAGGGGTGGGGAGGCAGAGGCAGAGGGAGAAAGAATCCCAGGTAGGCTCCCCTCTAAACACAGAGCCCACGCAAGATCTCACAACCCTGAGATCATGACCTGAGCCAAAATCAAGAGCAGGTTGCTTAACTGCTTAACAATGTGCCCCCTCTGGCACCCCTAGGCAGATATTCTTATCTCAACTTACTCATATGATTTATAAATAGAATGGATGATTTATCTAGATTTGCTATTCAGAGCTTTTGATCTACCAGATAGAGAAGATAGAGATTCTCCAAGGCCTCTAAGATGCAGTAGAGCTACTCCAATCTGTGGCAGAGTACCTATAGTACAGAATATCTTGAGGCTAAATAAATTATCTTAGTGTCTAACATTAATAGGTTATAGGTTATAGCAATCATTGAAGTTAAACATTTATGAGAGTAAAATATATACCTGCAAATAATTCAATCTGTTGTTCTAATTTCTTAATAGCATTGGGGAAAATGCATTATTTTTTCAATTTTAAAAGTAAAATACCTTGGTCAAGCTCCTGTAAGAATAGCATTTTGAAATTTCCAGATGTAAGGCAAGGTCACACTGGTAGAAGTTGCCTGCTGGCAAGAGATCTATTTCTTCTATGAAGAGGAAGGGAAAGGTTGAGAGCTACTGTGGTAGTCACTTGGTCTATTCATAAATATTATATTCTTATCCTATTTGATACATTTTGAGATGGTACTTTACTTCCTCCTCTAAAATGGGTATAGCTATGTGACTTGCTTTGGCCAGTGAAATAGAAGCAATATGTAATGACCAAGATAACTTACCTACTAATTTGGGTTGACCAAATTTTAGTCAGGCTCCTCTCCTCTGCATAGACCCCTAAACTGTGGCTTGCCCCCAAGGTTAAGCAACTTATACGGTGCAGAATATAGCTTTCCATCCTTCCACCCCCTTAACAGCTCATTCTGAGAGTCAGCCCATCACAGAGAAGAACATTTCCTCTTGAACCACCACAATCATGCTATTTGCTGATTGCCACAGATTGCTGCCTTCCCCAACAACATTCCTGCCAGCCCTACTCAACTCTCCCTATAAAAGAAAAGCCTTTTTCTGCTTAGTTTTGAAACACTTACAGATCCTGAGGTTGGAGCAGAGAATGCTCTATTGCAATAGTCATCTTGAAAAAAGTTTGTCCTCAATTAAGTCTGGATTTGTTTTTTGTTTAGCAGAAGTTTTAAGTGTTGAGGAATGATTAAAGTATAAGTGATAATTAATCCTTTTGTGACATTTCATTATTTTGACTGATGTGACCACACATAAAATATCTGGTGTGTGTGTGTGTGTTTTGAGAAAAAGAGATTGAAAAACATAGAAAGAGAGAGAGGGATAGATGAACATTCTTATATGTCTTGGTCCTTTCTTTTTCAATTGAAAAATAATAACAATATTTATTGGGCATTTACTACACTGAACTGCTGAAAGGCCACGTCCCATTAAATTCTGACAAAAGCTCTATAAAGCATGTCCCAGAGATATCTCCATCACATAGGTCTTAAGAAACTAAGACTTACGTTAAGCGTCTGCCTTCGGCTCAGGTCATGATCCCAGGGTCCTGGGATCGAACCCTGCATCGGGCTCTCTGCTCCATGGGAAGCCTGCTTCTCCCTCTCCCACTCTCCCTGCTTGTGTTCCCTCTCTCGCTGTGTCTCTCTCTGTCAAATAAACAAGTAAAATCTTTAAAAAAAAAGAAACTAAGACTTAGAATATTTAAGTTTATTTACCACGTTTTCATAATTAGTAAGTTGCAAAGCTGTCTGATAATAAAGTTCGTACTTTTAATACCCACACCACATTACTTTTCTCTGATTCTCTGTATCATGTTTATTACTAAAATTGTTGAGTTTTTTATTTTTTTTTATTTATTTATTTTTTAAATTTTTTATTGTTATGTTAATCACCATATATTACATCATTAGTTTTTGGTGCAGTGTTCCATGATTCATTGTTTGTTCATAACACCCAGTGCTCCATGCAGAACGTGCCCTCCTCAATACCCATCACCAGGCTAACCCATCCCCCTACCCCCCTCCCCTCTAGAACCCTCAGTTTGTTTTTCAGAGTCCATCATCTCTCATGGTTCGTCTCCCCCTCTGACATACTCCCCTTTTCTTCCTCTCCTGTTATCTTCTTCTTTTTCTTTTTTCTTAAAATATGTTGCGTTATTTGTTTCAGAAGTACAGATCTGTGGTTCAACAGTCTTGCACAATTCACAGCACTTACCGTAGCACATACCCTCCCCAATGTCTATCACCCAGCCACCCCATCCCTCCCACCCCCAACCACTCCAGTAACACTCAGTTTCTTTCCTGAGATTAAGAATTCCTCATATCAGTGAGGTCATGTGATACATGTCTTTCTCTGATTGACTTATTTCACTCAGCATAACACCCTCCTGTTCCATCCACGTCGTTGCAAATGGCAAGATCTCATTCCTTTTGATGGCTGCATAATATTCCATTGTGTATATATACCACTTCTTCTTTATCCATTCATCTGTCGATGGGCATCTTGGCTCTTTCCACAGTTTGGCTATGGTGGACATTGCTGCTATAAACATTGGGGTACACGTACCCCTTCGGGTCCCTACATTTGTATCTTTGGGGTAAATACCCAGTAGTGCAATTGCTGGATCGAACGGTAGCTCTAATTTCAACTGTTTGAGGAACCTCCATACTGTTTTCCAGAGGGGTTGCACCAGCTTGCATTCCCACCAACAGTGTAGGAGGGTTCCCCTTTCTCCACATCCCCGCCAACATCTGTCGTTCCCTGACTTGTTAATTTTAGCCATTCTGACTGGTGTGAGGTGGTATCTCATTGAGGTTTTGATTTGGATTTCCCTGATGCCGAGCGATGTTGAGCACTTTTTCATGTGCCTGTTGGCCATTTGGATGTCTTCTTTGGAGAAATGTCTGTTCATGTCTTCTGCCCATTTCTTGATTGGATTATTTGTTCTTTGGGTGTTGAGTTTGATAAGTTCTTTATAGATTTTGGATACTAGCCCTTTATCTGATATGTCATTTGCAAATATTTTCTCCCATTCTGTCGGTTGTCTTTTGGTTTTGTGGACTGTTTCTTTTGCTGTGCAAAAGCTTTTTATCTTGATGAAATCCCAATAGTTCATTTTTACCCTTGCTTCCCTTGCCTTTGGTGATGTTTCTAGGAAGAAGTTGCTGCGGCTAAGGTCGAAAAGGTTGCTACCTGTGTTCTCCTTTAGGATTTTGATGGACTCCTGTCTCACGTTTAGGTCTTTCAACCATTTGGAGTCTATTTTTGTGTGTGGTGTAAGGAAATGGTCCAGTTTCATTCTTCTGCATGTGGCTGTCCAATTTTCCCAACACCATTTGTTGAAGAGACTGTCTTTTTGCCATTGGACATTCTTTCCTGCTTTGTCAAAGATAAGTTGACCATAGAGTTGAGGGTCCATTTCTGGGCTCTCGATTCTGTTCCATTGATCTATGTGTCTGTTTTTGTGCCAGTACCATACTGTCTTGATGATGACGGCTTTGTAATAGAGCTGGAAGTCCGGAATTGTGATGCCGCCAGCTTTGCTTTTCTTTTTCAGTATTCCTCTGGCTATTCTGGGTCTCTTCTGGTTCCATACAAATTTTAGGATTATTTGTTCCATTTCTTTGAAAAAGGTGGATGGTATTTTGATGGGGATTGCATTGAATGTGTAGATTGCTCTAGGTAGCATTGACATCTTCACAATGTTGATTCTCCCAATCCATGAGCATGGAACGTTTTTCCATTTCTTTGTGTCTTCCTCAATTTCTTTCATGAGTATTTTATAGTTTTCTGAGTACAGATCCTTTGCCTCTTTGGTTAGATTTATTCCTAGGTATCTAATGGTTTTGGGTGCAATTGTAAATGGGATCGACTCCTTGATTTGTCTCTCTTCTGTCTTGTTGTTGGTGTATAGGAATGCCACTGATTTCTGTGCATTGATTTTATATCCTGCTACTTTACTGAATTCCTGTATGAGTTCTAGCAGTTTTGGGGTGGAGTCTTTTGGGTTTTCCACATACAGTATCATATCATCTGCAAAGAGTGAGAGTTTGACTTCCTCTTTGCCGATTTGGATGCCTTTGATTTCTTTTTGTTGTCTGATTGCTGTGGCTAGGACTTCTAATACTATGTTGAATAGCAGTGGTGAGAGTGGACATCCCTGCCGCGTTCCTGACCTTAGGGGAAAAGCTCTCAGCCTTTCCCCATTGAGAATGATATTCGCTGTAGGTTTTTCATAGATGGCTTTTATGATATTGAGGTATGTACCCTCTATCCCTATACTCTGAAGAGTTTTGATCAAGAAAGGATGTTGTACTTTGTCAAATGCTTTTTCTGCATCTATTGAGAGGATCATATGATTCTTGCTCTTTCTTTTGTTAATGTATTGTATCACGTTGATTGATTTGCGGATGTTGAACCCGCCTTGCAGCCCAGGAATAAATCCCACTTGGTCATGGTGAATAATCCTTTTAATGTACTGTTGGATCCTATTGGCTAGTATTTTGGTGAGAATTTTTGCATCCATGTTCATCAAGGATATTGGTCTGTAATTCTCTTTTTTGATGGGGTCTTTGTCTGGTTTTGGGATCAAGGTAATGCTGGCCTCATAAAATGAGTTTGGAAGTTTCCCTTCCATTTCTATTTTTTGGAACAGTTTCAGGAGAATAGGTATTAATTCTTCTTGAAATGTCTGATAGAATTCCCCTGGGAAGCCATCTGGCCCTGGGCTTTTGTTTCTTGGGAGATTTTTGATGACTGTTTCAATTTCTTTAGTGGTTATAGGTCTGTTCAGGTTTTCTATTTCTTCCTGGTTCAATTTTGGTAGTTGATACATCTCTAGGAATGCACCCATTTCTTCCAGGTTATCTAATTTGCTGGCATAGAGTTGCTCATAATATGTTCTTATAATTGTTTGTATTTCTTTGGTGTTGGTTGTGATCTCTCCTCTTTCATTCATGATTTTGTTGATTTGGGTCATTTCTCTTTTCTTTTTGATAAGTCTGGCCAGGGGTTTATCAATCTTGTTAATTCTTTCAAAGAACCAGCTCCTAGTTTCGTTGATCTGTTCTACTGTTCTTTTGGTTTCTAGTTCATTGATTTCTGCTCTGATCTTTATGATGTCTCTTCTCCTGCTGGGTTTAGGCTTTATTTGCTGTTCTTTCTCCAGCTCCTTTAGGTGTAGGGTTAGGTTGTGTATTTGAGACCTTTCTTGTTTCTTGAGAAAGGCTTGTATTGCTATATACTTTCCTCTCAGGACTGCCTTTGCTGTATCCCAAAGATTTTGAACAGTTGTGTTTTCATTTTCATTGGTTTCCATGAATTTTTTTAATTCTTCTTTAATTTCTTGGTTGACCCATTCATTGTTTAGTAGGATGCTCTTTAGCCTCCATGTATTTGAGTTCTTTCCGACTTTCCTCTTGTGGTTGAGTTCTAGTTTCAAAGCATTGTGGTCTGAAAATATGCAGGGAATGATCCCAATCTTTTGGTACCGATTGAGACCTGATTTGTGACCTAGGATGTGATCAATTCTGGAGAATGTTCCATGGGCACTAGAGAAGAATGTGTATTCCTTTGTTTTGGGATGGAATGTTCTGAATATGTCTGTGAAGTCCATTTGGTCCAGTGTGTCATTTAAAGTCTTTATTTCCTTGTTGATCTTTTGCTTAGATGATCTGTCCATTTCAGTCAGGGGGGTGTTAAAGTCCCCCACTATTATTGTATTGTTGTCAATGTGTTTCTTTGCTTTTGTTATTAATTGCCTTATATAATTGGCTGCTCCTATGTTCGGGGCATAGATATTTACAATTGTTAGATCTTCTTGTTGGATAGACCCTTTCAGTAGGATATAGTGTCCTTCCTCATCTCTTATTACACTCTTTGTTTTAAAATCTAGTTTGTCTGATATAAGGATTGCCACCCCAGCTTTCTTTTGGTGTCCATTAGCATGGTAAATGGTTTTCCACCCCCTCACTTTCAATCTGGGGGTGTCTTTGGGTGTAAAATGAGTCTCTTGCAGACAGCATATTGATGGGTCTTGTTTTTTAATCCAATCTGATAGCCTGTGTCTTTTGATTGGGGCATTTAGCCCATTTACATTCAGGGTAACTATTGAAAGGTATGAATTTAGTGCCATTGTATTACCTGTAAGGTGACTGTTAACTGTCTCTTGTCTGTGTTCGTTTCTGCTCTTTGCTGCTTTTAGGTTCTCTCTTTGCTTAGAGGACACCTCTCAATATTTCTTGGAGGGCTGGTTTCGTGTTTGCAAATTCCTTTAGTTTTTGTTTGTTCTGGAAGCTTTTTATCTCTCCTTCTATTTTCAGTGATAGCCTAGCTGGATATAGTATTCTTGGCTGCATATTTTTCTCGTTAAGTGCTCTGAAGATATCTTGCCAGTCCTTTCTGGCCTGCCAGGTCTCTGTGGATAGGTCTGTTGCCAATCTAATGTTTCTACCATTGTAGGTTACATATCTCTTCTCCCGAGCTGCTTTCAGGATTTTCTCTTTGTCTCTGAGACTCGTAAGTTTTACTATTAGATGTCGGGGTGTTGACCTATTATTACTGATTTTGAGAGGGGTTCTCTGTGCCTCCTGGATTTTAATGCCTGTTTCCTTCCTCACATTAGGGAAGTTCTCTGCTATAATTTGCTCCAATATACCTTCTGCCCCTCTCTCTCTCTCTTCTTCTTCTGGGATCCCAATTATTCTAATGTTGTTTCATCTTATCATATCACTTATCTCTCGAATTCTGCCCTCGTGATCCTGTAGTTGTTTCTCTCTCTTTTTCTCAGCCTCTTTATTTTCCATCATTTGGTCTTCTATATCGCTGATTCTCTCTTCTGCCTCATTTATCCTAGCATTTAGTGCCCCCATTTTTGATTGCACCTCATCAATAGCCTTTTTGATTTCGACTTAGTTAGATTTTAGTTCTTTTATTTCTCCAGAAAGGGTTTCTCTAATAACTTCCACACTTTTTTCAAGCCCAGCTAGTATCTTTAAAGTCATGATTCTGAACTCTAGGTCCGACATCGTACTAATGTCCGTATTGAGTAGGTCCCTGGCTGACGGTACTACCTCTTGTTCTTTTTGCTGGGGTGATTTCTTTCGTCTTGTCATTTTGTCCAGAGGAGAATAGATGAATGAGAGAACAAAATGCTAACAGGTTTACAACGTCCCCAGCAAATATACTGTATACAAATCAGAAAAGACCTGAAACCAGGGGAAAAGAAAGGGAAAGAAAGAAAAAAGGAAGAGAAAAAGAAAAAAAAAAAAAGATAAAAACAAAAACAAAACAATACAAAAAAGGCAGAATATGATCAAATATGATCAGGCTAGTGCATAGATCAGTGCCACACACTAGATTTTGGGTGTATTTTGGTCTGTTAGAAAAAAGTGCCTCCTAAAATTTTAAAGGAAGAAAGACATATATGTACAAAATAAGGGTTGATACAATGAAGGGATGGAAGATGACTGTAAAGATGAAAATTATAAAAGATCTTATAAAAGGACTTGGTAAGATAAGTTGTTTGAAAAAAGAAAGAAGATTTAAGAAAAAAAAAAAAGGAAAAAGGGAGAGAATGTGATCAGGCAGGAGACTAGAACAAAGCCATACACTAGTGATTTAGGGTATATTTTGATCTGTTAGAAGAAACTGTACCTCAAAATTTTAAAGAGAGAACAACATATATATATGCCAAAAATAAGGGTAACTACTATGAAGGGATAAAATATGACTCTAAAAATGAAAAATAAAAAATGTTTTGTTTTTTTTTTAAAAAAGGGATTTATAAGATGTTGGTTGAAAAAGGGAAAAATAAAAATAAAAAAAACAGTCAACAAAAATTAACTTTGATGAAATAATGAATCATGGTAAAAAAAAAACAAAAAAAAACAAAAAAAACCATGAATCTATGTGCAGTATTCCCCTAGCGCGAGTTCTCCTATTCTCCTTGATCGATCAACTTGGTCTTGGCTTGCTGGCTGTTTGTGCTGATCTTCTGGGGGAGGGGCCTGCTTGCTGTGGTTTCCAAATGTCTTTGCCGGAGGCAGAATTGCCCCGCCCTTGTCGGTCCGGGCTAAGGAAGCTGCTCCGGTTTGCTCTCAGGAGCTTTTGTTCCCTGCAAGCTCTCGGTACAGCTTTGGAGGACCAGGGTGAAAATGGTGGCCTCCCAATCTCCACTCGGAGGAGCTGAGAACTCGGGGCCCCGCTCCTCAGTATGCCCCCAGAGAAAAGCAGTCACTTCCGTGTCCCCGGTCTCCGGCCGCACTCCGTGCTCACCAGGCCTATGATCGAGCGTTGCTATCTCTGGCACCCGACCCCGCGCGGAGTCTCCAAACCCAGCAGATCCCTGCAGTGCGTTCCCGCACCGCTCCTCCCCGGGAAGGAAGCCGTTCCCTGCTGGGGGAGCCGTGCCCCGACTGGGCCGCAGATCACAGTTTATGGCAACCCCGAGCTGAGAGCCCGCGCCTCTGCTCCGTATCTGCAGCCGGCTTCCCTGCTCTGATACCTGGGAGCTCTGGCGCACTCAGGCACCCCCGGTCTCTCTGTGACCCCAAGGGTCCTGAGACCACACTGTCCCGGGAGGATTCCACCCCCCGCTTAGCCACTGCAGCGACGTCCCTCCGCCGAGCCAACTTCTAAAAGGTCCGATTTTGTGCTCCGCGGCTCTATCACTTGCCAGAAGCGGCCGGCGGAGGCCCCTCCCCCGCCGTCTATCCTCCCAAATATCGCCTCGGATTCACTTCTCCGCACGCCCTACCTTCCAGTAAGTGGTCGCTTCTCTGTTCAGAGAGTTGTTGCTACTCTCCTGTTCGATCTCCTGTTGAGTTCGTAGGTGTTCAGAATGGTTTGATCCCTATTCAGCTGGATTCCTGAGACCAGACGAAATCTAGGTCTCCTACTCCTCCGCCATCTTGCTCCGCCTCCTCAATTTGTTAAGTTTTTTTAAAAATTATATTCTTGTTTAGCAAGAATGGATTGAGTTAGGTGTATGTTCAGGATTGGTTTAGACACAGAGGAGTTCATAAAGATGAATGTACCTCAATGTTTTTAAGGGATTTGCAGTTTGAAGAGGAGATGAGATATGAATAAATAACTCTAAAATGAGATAGATTGTAAATGACATAGACCAAGGATAAACAAAGGATTATAGGAGTCCAGAAAAGGGAAGAATTCTTTCAAGTATTGGAGGAAAACCTTTTAACTGTGCTTTTACAGTGCATAGATCTGCAGAGATGAAAGAAGGCAACAGTATAATCATGAAACAGAGACTCCATGAAGAACCTTCAATAGAATATTTAGAAATTGGGTTTGATCCATAAGATTGTCATTGAAAATGAACTCAGGGTAGCTTATAAAATTTAATTTATAGTTGCATCATAGTTAAAATGCTTATGAAGATGAAATGAGCTGGTTCTGAAGAGATGACAAGAAATTAAGTACATTGAGAAGAATACCATGCTCCCTCAATGTCTCATGGGATGGCTAAATTAAATAGCTCTGGCAGATCTAAATCCCTGATGACAGGGTGGATTTTTGAGGTAGATATTTAAATTCTCCTGCTAGCTATTTTTAATACATAGATACAGAATTTAGCATCTCTGGACAGTACACAGAGAGAAAAATGGCCTCTGTAGTGTGTGATTTAAAATATGGCCTCACCCCAGCTTAGTTGCCATGTGTCTTTGACACCCCACACACCTAGGTTTCTCTTGGGGAGGACATTTGCATTATCTGCATCTTCTAGAAACCAACCAGGTCCTGTTAAGAATCTATAGCTCTCCAGGATGCAAAGTAAGAGAATCTGATATCACTATGAAGATGAGGCATATTTTAAAGAGGATAGTACTTTTGACTCATTGCTTTGAATATACTTTGATAGTAATCCCTTGCCTGGGGCGTGTCTGAAATACAGGTTGAGAACTGCCAGTAAAGCCACTGGTAGCCCTTTTCTTTGATGGCAGTGCTACCTGTTTGTGTCCCAATTGTGTTATTTATTTTCATCTCTTCTCTAGTGACTTTTCTTTCTCCTCACAAACATTTTAATGCTTTAAGTCTAAAAAGGGAGATTGTGTGTTAGTGGATGTGATTTCTCTTACCAATTCCTGACCAATATCAGTGAGATTCTGAGCTCAGGCTTCGTGGGTTAAAAGTCTCAAGCCACCTCTTACTAGAGTGAGCTACATATTTACTATTATTTGAGGCAGTGATGGGGATAAATGGGCTTTGGAGTCAGGCATGTAGGCTGTGTTCAAACCCTAACTATGCCACTTAATATCTGAGTATCTATGCTTGGCAGTCAGTGTATAGATGAGTTGGTTGGTTGATGTTCTGAAAAAGTGGATATCGTTCAGTAAAGATGGTCATTTTGGCTGTGGGAACCAAATTCTTATATTCCTTATATTTGCACTTTGGACGTCTATCCACTAGACCCCCTCTAGACTCTTTGAGCAGTGAGTGTCTTCAATAAAACCACAGAGCCCAAAGTCAAGTGGGTGATTCAAAAGGGAGGAAAAAGCATTTTTGACAAGTCCTTGGAACTCCAGGTCTCTGGAGGAATTCAGTGGATATGTGAATTTTAATACATGGAGTCTGAGCTCCAAAACTCTGATCCACCAACCTGATTGCTCTTGGCAATCTCCAAGGACAATGCTTTAGGACAATGCTCCAAGGCTTGGAGACTTTGGTTCTCTTGATTATAGAGGAGTTTAGTTGTTGACTAAACCTTATGAGCCTTGGAGAAAAGTTAATGCTGCTACAGTGTGCACTGATGTTTCCATTCAAAGGATTAAAATGTTTCTTTCCCACAGTGACTGACAGCTGTGAGGGAGCATCTGCAGAATTTCTTTGGGAAACACATAGGGTCCTGGAATTCCAATGATGTCTGTCCAGGGTCTGCCTTATGGTTCTTTCTGAGTTTGATCTCTTCCTGTACCTGTTAGTTATAGCAGTGAGGAACATCTTTGAAAAGTGCAGTTGGGAGTTTCAAAGAACATATTTTCAGCAGGTAGGCCATGAGGTTTGGGGTAGATAGCACGGAGCTTTAGAAAAGGATGACAGGCTCTACTGGCTTCTGATTACTTGCTGAGCTACATGTTGAATGCTCAAGGAAAAGGAATGGTGAAAGGTAAGAAGAGAGCACCAGCGAAGTTCTGGAAAGGGGACAGAATGACAGGATGTAATTTCAGAGTTCTTCTAACTCTGTGACTTTTTCTTTTCTTATGGGCTATTTACAGAGCTGAGAACTGGAAGGAGATCTGTCACTAAAGTCGCTTAAATGAAAGCATCCATTACAAGAAGCACAACTCAGATTGGCTGTTTCCACTTTTCTTAATCTCTCTAAATCTTCCCAAACGTTTTCTTTTTTTCTCATTATAATTCAAGATGCCAGCTGCTTAATTTTTGGTGTTGCCTCTGCTTGGTTAAACTCATCAGTTTCCGTCAGAGTCTCTTTAGCTGACAAAATGTAAGACTATTTACCCATTCCAGCCTAATTTATGCCTTGCTGAGTCTCATCAAAGAGGGAAGAATAATCACCAGCAATGTTGATGTGCCATACAATTAGCAGTGAGCTGGGCTATCAGTAGTATCTTCAGATCTCTCCTTAGATACATATTAAATACCTATCCAGAATCTTGTCTGCCTCCTGATGGATCAGAGAGAAGAGACATCAATTACTAAATTTCCTGAAAGTGCAGTCAATGGGATATTAAATAAGACAATATGTTATTTTGGGTTGTTTTTTATTGCTTTGGGAGCTATCTAACTATTTAACTATCAAAGCTTTTAATATGCTTATGTGTAATAAGAATTTATTCATTCATTCAGTGTATTTATACATACATACATACATGCGTGCACACATACAACAGAAACCATTTTTCCCCAGACTATCTCTGAGGGCCAGTCTTCTGGAGTGCCCATCTGGGAAAGGCTGATTTAAACAGCTCACTTTCATATAGCAGTTTACAGATTAACAAATCAGGTGAGAATATGATCCTGTCCTTTGGAGAGTGACATCATTGATGGTCCCCACCTAATTGTAATAGTTGTTCTTTGGTGTCATTAAGAGACTGACCCAAGATAAATATCTTGTAGAAGATACCGTTATTTGCCCTCTCATGGGCATTCTTTGTTCTTTTTTGCTAATAAACCATGCTTCTGGGGAATAATAGAGGAACAATAGAACCCTTATGACCAGATATTCACTTTCTCAACTTCCCTTGCACCTGGGGGTGGCTTAGTAACACAGTTTTGGACAATGAAAGAAAAGGGACATCAGTTGGGGTGAAGGAGTAGGATTTTGGAGTTTCCTCATGGGGAAAGAAATAAAGGGATAGTTCTTTACTTAATCTTAATTTGGTGTTAATGCCAAAGGTGTTTGCTTTGGTATTTGCTCATAGATTTGTTGTTGTGATGATTGCAGTTTGTATTTCTATTTAGGAATAAATCTTTAGCCTTGAAGGTGTTGGGGGCTATGATAGCCATCTTTTGTTGGGGAACAGACAAGCCTACCCATGAAAATCAATACTTTAAAGATGGAAGAACAGAAAGACACAAAGAACTTGATTTTCTAAAAACATTGTTTAGCCTTGCCCTAATGCTGGACCTGCCAAATTCCAAATTTCTTGGTAGGTAAACAATGGATGTTGTCATGATTTCAGTCACTGATAGGCAGGTGTATTAGTTTCATATTGCTGCTGTGACAAATTACTGTACATTTAGTTGCTTAAAACAACACAAACTCATTGTCTTATATCTCTAGTGGTCAGAAGTCTGAAAAATATCTCAAAGGTCTAAAAATCAACGTGTACACAAAGCTGTGTTACTGCTGGAGGCTCCAAGGAAGAATCTGTTTCCTTGTTTTTTCCAACTTATAGAAGTTACCTTCACATTCATGGGTCCTTAAAGCCAGAAACATAGCATCTTTTCTGCTCTCTAACATTGCTTCCATCCCTACATTTCTCTCTCTGACTTTGACACTCCTTCTTCTCTTTTATGGGGAGCTTTGTGATTAAATTGGGTCTCTATGGAAATTCCAGGAAAATTTCCTCTTCTCAAGATCTTTACTTAGTCATATCTAAAAATTTCCTTTTGTCACAAGGTAATATATTCACATGTTTTTTGAATTATGTTGTGAAAATCCTTGGAGAGCCATAAATCTACCCACCACAGCATTTGCACACTCTAACTGATACCTATTTTAAGTTCTTTTCTTTCTGATATGTGACACTTCACCTTGCTGTCTTTCTCCAAACCTGCACTTCAGATTGTGCATACCTCAAGAGAAGAAAGGTTACCTCTAATGTTTTGGACAGCATCTGAACATATTTTTTTACTGATAATAGAAAAACTTTGCTTATCTGCTCTTAACTTTTTGTCTAATTACCTATTTACCATATATACCTATCTACCAACTTTTCAAAATATTAAGATTGTTTATTAATGAAATTGTAAATTACTTTTTCACACATTTTAAGGTTTTGATTAATATTACTTTGACCTTGAGTCTGGAAGCATTTGCTCAGATGTACAGCTATTTTTGTTATGCTACTTATTAGGAAAACTTAATTGAGATGCATGGGCAGACTTGATTATATCAGATTCTTTATGAAATAGATCATAACATTGTAGTAATCATGATGATGATGATGGTGAAGAGGAGGACAATGAGGAGGAGCTGGAAGAGGAAGAAACTATTTTTGACCTTGTGGCAGATTTTCTATTAACTCTATGTAGAATCATTTACTCATATATATTTCTTCTCTTGTGTAATTTCTTTCCCTCATCCCTCCTGTTTTCTCTTTCTGTAATACTTATTAAATATATGTGCTAATCCCTACTCAAAGTGCTGTAAGAGAAAGCATATTACAAAGAAATACATATCCTCACAACAGAAGCTTAATGTTAAGCTCAACAGAAGAAAGAATGCCCCCAAATTTTGTGTATTTTAATAATATACAGAAAAATTATTTGGAATTAAAGAATATATTATAGAATTATAGAATATTGGTAAATAAAGAAAAGAAAGTCACCCATACTTCACTGTATGAACCTGAATACTAGTCAATGTATAAATGAGTTCCTACCAGTATACTTCCAAAGGCAATAGTTTTACTGGTTGTAACCATAATACAATGTAATTTTGTGTCTCTGGTGGATATTTGTCATTGTTTCTAAACATATGGAATCTAACCTTGGTCTTATCTTTGGAGAATTCCATACCAGATTGGGTCCTCCTCTCACTATAGCAATTGAAAATGCTATATTCTTGCTTTCACAACATCCTCTGAACCCAAGGTGCTGTCCGACAATCAGACAATCTCACCTCTGAATGAATCAGTCTTGTGACTTGAGGTTTCAGGGACTCCACCAGATCCTATTGAGTGGGGTGGTGGCAGTGTAGGTGTCAGACAGCTACAGCTAATTTCCAGAAGCAGCAGAGATGATTCTAGGCTTGTGTTAAAACTCTAGTGTTGGCACTGCCTGCACTGCAGGTGAGATATTTGTGCCCAGAGAAGACAATGTACCATCTTCCTTGGACTACGTCTGTCACATTCCTAGCTGAATAGCTTCCAGTCTTATTTTCCCCAGTCCCCAGGGACTAATGTTGCTTAAATAAATTTTTTACATGCAGATATTAGCCAGAATTTGTACTATTGATTGCAGCTAACACCAGGCTGATACAGTATGCTGCTCTTTTAAATTAACATCATATTAAAATCAAACTCAATGATGCTATATTTTTCTGACCATAATTTAGAATTAATGCATGATATTCAATTGTGTCAACAGTACAGATGCAGCTATTATTCTATTGTTAGAAAAGTAACTCATTTTTAAAAACAATCATGTAGTTGCTATTTTTGTGTTTATAACTTCTTAAAATTTATGATAATTACAAGAAATATATTTACTATGATGTAGGCAGGCCAGCTCCGAGGACCCAGAGGGGTTTGGCAGGACCAACCAAGAGGGTCCTTGACTTCCACAGGATAGAAAATCAAATGTGAAGCAGGGGGAAGTGAAAGCAGAGTTTATTGGATATTTTAAGTGACATTATAGCACACCAGGTATTTGGGAAACTCAGAAAGGGAAGGAGAATCTTGTCATCCCTTGGGCTTAGGGGTTTATATTGGAAAGGGGTCCAGGCTACATGTTCCTTGTATTCCTTCAGGAGTCCATGCTAGAGTCTGATCAAAGGTGAGTGACAGGTGACTAATGTTATTAGGTGTTATTTCATAAATCATCAAAGGTAGGAGATATTGATGCCAGCACCAGATGACATTTGTTTGAAGCTAATGTCTTAGAATGTGTTTGGGATCTGGTTCTTCTCAGATGTTATCAAGTGTTTGGGGCCTACGATGAAACTCAGAGAATGATTAACTTTCTTGTTTCCCCATTGGAGTGGGGACATAGCTTCTTTGGTTTATTCAGATGCAAGGTAAAATATAGAACATGAGTAAATATGGCCTACCAGAAAAACAGCAGAAAGGAGCCTTTATAAAAATGAAGTGCCTTTGGTTTCCCTATCTCAGCTGGGTCAAAAATTATCACATATTATATTCTTTATCACAGTGTTTTCCTGAAAGTTGATAAAAATTTCTTATGTTACCATGCAATATATAGGAGTGATAATTTTGTTGTATTCTTATGTGTTTGGGGTATCATCAATGAAAAATAACTTTATTAATTTTCTATGTGGACAATATAGAAGGAGCAAAAATAATTTCTCTCCACCCTTCTAGGTTCTCAGCTAATACCCCCTGTAATAAATTAATAGAGATTAATTGGAGAAAAACAGAAGATTAATAAGCTGTATATCTCCTGTATACATGGGAGATACCCAGAAAAACTGAATAACTCCCCTGTATGGCTGAAGACAGAAGATATTGGATGAGAAAGAGCCAGGTTTTCAGGCAAAGCACAGTAAACAAGGGTATGGTTGTTATGCAGGTTTGAGTCCATACCTTCTCCTTTGATACGAGGTTCTATAGACTTAGTCCTCTTCTTGGTACACAGAGAGAGATACCCTTACAAATGGAGATTTCCCTTATAAATGTAAATTGCTCATGCAAAAGGGTAATTTCCACTTGGTTTTCCGAGTTTTTCTCCTATCCAAAAAAATGATCAACCTAAAATAATTCTTATGCCAAAAAGGCATATTTTGGGGTGACATTTGTCAATTTAGCTACCCCTCAAAAACAATGCACGCACACACACACACACACACACACACATTTCTGGAGTTACTCAACAGGTTGAACAACTACATAGTGATTTGATAGATGGATATTAAGATGGTTAGTTGGAGTACAAATCCTTTGTGTGTTTCAATTCTAGGATTTCTATGAATCTAGTTGAAGAGAAAGAAAACAATGAAACATGTTGTGTATGCATGTGTGAAATTCAGAGTAGAAGAATAAACAATGGATTTTTATTTTCCTTTTAAATGTTTCTTCTAATTTATTCAGTTGTTTTAATCCTTTTTTGATTCCTCCCCAAAGGATTCAATTTTTACATTTCTCTAATGGTCACTTTTTGATTGCCAGTTTTTAAGATCTGCCAACCTTTAACCGGGCATTTGCTTTCCTTCATCTCCAGAGTCTCAAAGTCCAGCACATTAGTTCTAAGAACTGAATCCTAATCAGCGAGTGGAAGCCTGTTTCTTTTGGAGACTGGTAGCACAAAGAGAGATAAGTGTGTATGTGGGAAACTTGTTGTGTAAGAGATAACCAGAACTATGGGGCAGATAAAGGCATTGGAATCTATTGGAAATTAAGGTAAACTTAGCAGTTCTACTTGACTAACAGCTTATGATGACCTGATTAAAAAACAAAAAGCAAAACAAAACACATGCTCCATGGGAACCCTAAGGTATACAATTATTTCTGGGGAATATTTGGGTCATCACAAAAAGAAAAATGTTTTGTTTGATTTTATCCCTAGCTTCACATATAAATTAGGTGGCATTAGAGAAGAAAGGCACTTAATATGTTTTTTTATTTATTTCCGAGAAACTGTCACTCTGAACCAGATGCTGAATTAATAATGGGATTCAATCTAAAATCCTTCATAGTGAAAGTTAAGTTATATAATGCTGCTAATCATTTTCCCATGTTATCACTTATGGTTTTGAGATAATCGAGAACGAATCCTTAGTCCTTTCTTAGGAAAAGAGATTTTGATCTTTCTATTAAAAAAATGTTAGTGCATAAGGGAAACAGAATCTTTGCAGCGCATATGTACAGATAGTAGTACGGCCAGCAAGGATTTCCCCTTCCAAACAGGCTTTGGTCAAACCACTCTAAAGAGAAACCAAGTAGCTTAATATGATGAGGGGAACAGCAGATGAAGAGTATGAATATACCTGAATTCCTATTTTGGATTTACTGAGACTTGCTGAGTGATTATACTTACTTCTTTATATGTCTGGGCCTCAGTTTTCTCAGTTATAGGCAAGAATGTTTTCTCAACTATAAGAGAGTTGGATAGACAGTCTCTAGGACCAATGCCTCCCCTAAAATTTGCAAGGCAGACATTTTTCCTGTTTTAAATTTTCTAGGCATAAGAATCTCATACTTTTTCTATTAAGTCTTTCCTCAAATTTGTTGGCTCTGGGTATGTCTCTGTTATACCCAAGCAGCTCACATTGCTAATAATAAAAGTTAGTATCTATATGTTGAATTGGTTGGGCACAAAGATCCTGAGTCTTATGATCTGACGTGAAATTCTGTTTCCTCAATTTGTTTTTTTTAAAAGATTTTATTTATTTATTTGTCAGAGAGAGAGAGAGCACAAGCAGGGGGAGTTCAGGCAGATAGAGAAGCAGGCTCCCCACTGAGGAGGGAGCCGAATGCAGAACTCAATCCCAGAACCCTGGGATCATGACCTGAGCCAAAGGCAGATGCTTAACCCACTGAGTCACCCAGGTGTCCCTCCAATTTGTTAATTAAATGATTTGAGGTAAGTTATTTAACCTCTTGAGGCTTGTTTTCTCTCCATGATAAAATAGGGATTATGATAATATCAACCTCATCAAGTAGTTTAGAAAATCAAATAAGACAAGCCACATATATAATGTACAGTGGAAATGCAGTGAATTGTAGCCATTACAGCTACCCATCAAAAAACCCCTAAGGAGCAGCATTTATGGAACTATTTGGAGGAATGAGATATTAAGGAATTTTTTTCTTTATATTTCTTTCTACTAGAATGAATATCGTCAAATCTAGCTAATATACAAGGGCCCATATTTATCTTACTTTGTTCCTCAAGAATATCTTGGGACACCTGGGTGGCTCAGTGGGCTAAGCATCTGACTTCGGCTCAGGTCATGATCTCAGGGTCCTGGTATTGGATTGAGCCCCAGGTCAGGCTCTGCACTCAGCAGGGAGTCTCTTGTCTTTCTCCCTCTCCCTCTGCACCCCTTCCCCCTTGTGCTCTATCTCTCTCAAGTAAATAAATAAAATCTTAAATAAAATAAAAGAATATCTTCTCGATGAGAAAGATATTGACCTAGAAAAGCTTCACTATTGGCTTTGTGTTTCCTTTAAGTGCCAAAAAATAAATAAATAAAAAAATAGCCCATTTATTTCCCTATTTGGGATCATTGGGTTCTCAAAAAGTAATTTAGTCAATTAATAATTCAGCAAATTTTTAATGAGTACCTACTGTGTTCCATTTACACAGCTAGATGCAGCAGTGAGAACTAAGTTATATTTGGGGTTTTACCTTTTGTCTTTGAGAGTTGATCTATTAACCTGAATGAATGAATCTTCATGGATTGCAGACTTCAAATCCTCAGAACCTTGGGGAGTTCTCTAGAGATAGAAATTTCAGTTGAGGGAGAAGGGTTAGGGAAGAGTCAGATGGACACTCAGACTCCCTAATCTTCCATAAGACCCTTTCAGCAGGACGGCACCTACTGGTATGTGAGATGTTAATTGCAGTCTGGCACTCATCTCAGAAATAAATGGGAGCTGCATTCTGCAGAAAAGTACATTTTTAATCTCCAAAAAGTGGCCTCACGGATTAGGCAAGACACTGCCTTCCAGGAATTAAGAATCTGAGGTTTTATTTCTCTCCCTCCCACTCAGAATCTCTCTCTCTTCTTTCTTTAGATACTTCTGCTACCCCTCAGGTGAACAATGTGTCTCATTATGAAGCTCTCCCTTCCCCTCTTTGCTGTGTCCAAATGTTCAAAAACATATATTACAATTTTTATGAAGTGCTTAGTTTATTATACCAATAAATCGTTTTTGTTTTTTTTAAACACCTGCAGTGGATGTGCAAAGTGTATATGGAAATTAAGTCAGCTACATCTTTTTTAAAATTAGACTTATGTGTGTGTATATACATATACATAATCATATAACATGTATCAATATATATTACTATATATGTTACATATATTTAGTACCATGCACATACACACACAGATATAATATCTCTTTACACATAGCAACTTTTTTTTAATAGGTCTTTACCATGAACAGAATTTAGTGTGCCATTGTGGGATTATTTGCTTAGATGTGTCTCTCCATAGATATGATTTTGCCAAGACTCATTTTCTTGATGACTGTGGGAGGCAGGTTGGCAATGGTAGTCTCAGAGGGCACCATGCTTCTTTTTAATGGAAAGTAGATCATACTTGGATATTTTCTTCATGTGATCCTGCAGCCTTGGAGAAGAAACAAAATGAATGGCAAAATAAAATAGTCAAAAACATTTAATTTAAAAATATAAACACATCTTGAGTTTGCCACCGTTTTTATATGCACTAAATAATTTCTCATATTTATGATTTAGGAGGAGGGGGCTTTTGCAAGAGGACGTTTCCCTCCCTTCCCCTTCATAGAAGGCCTTTTTAGGGGCTATTGTGAGCCTGGGTTGAGACTTTTCTCTAACCTTTGGAATGTAGACTAATCTCTCCAGGGACTAGAAAAGCTCAATCTTCAGTTTTGCAATGCAGTTTTGCAGCCTTGTGTTCAAGGTCATGATCCTCATTCCCCCTTGAAATGTGAAAATACACCTCTGGGAGTCTATTTTGAGGTATAATCATTTGTTTTTTTCCAGGAGATAAGAGAAGCTTTATTATTCTTACAGAGAAGGTCAATTAACCAAACAAATAGCTACTTCAAATCCCAAGTGAATTTTGGGCCTGCTTTGCTGTTTAAATTGTGTGAAATTTTATTCTGATTTTGTAGTCTCTGGTGGACTACATATATGCATGTACTCTAAATACACCGGTTTTCTTTATTTCCATATTAATGCGGAGAGATTTCTCTTTGTTGGTAGGAATTTTACTACCTCACTATGTTACAGGTGTGATATCATCTTCGGAGAATTCTCAGAAGAACCTATGAAATAAGAGCTATTACTGTACCCAATTTTTATAGGAGTAGAGACTAAGTTTCAGCTAAGTTAAGTAACTTTCTCTAGGTTATACTGGTAGTAAGTTGCATGTCTGAGACTCACATATATGTTTGACTTCAGAATCTGTGCTCTTCACCTCTAGATGACACTGAATCCGTATCAATGCAATGAAATTGTTATCGATGTCCTTCATACTTCAAAGATGACAAAAGGATCAGGGAGATTAACAACATGGGGAAAACCCTCACAGGGTCAAACTTAGGTCCAGCATGGGAAATTAAAGAAAAGTCAAAAGGAAAGTTTGACTTTGAGGCTCAACCAACAAGGCTGGAAACAAAACAATAATTCTAAAACTATTCTAACTAAAATATTCTCAACTATTCTAAAACAGAGATGGGATTCTTAGAAGAAATGGATTTATGACCTTCTCTATTTGTCTTTAAACCTCTACTAGGGCACTGGGAACTGCTTTTTCCAACTTGCAGATTGATGCCACTTGAGAGGCTCTTGGAACACTGCTGGGACTAAGGTACAGCCTTGCCTTCGTAAGAATGTGTTTGTCATTTTCTGTGGGCGTGAGTCTGGCTTGAGATTAAAGACACCATCTTGGTCATAATGACCTGATATGGAATGTCTTTTTAAACCTTTCCTTAGATCTGAGTGTAGATCAGATTGTACGTGCAAGGGCACGTTCATCAGCAGTTAATGAAGGGTTTTGCAAGCACTTCTCTTTGTGATAGTTTATGGTGTGTTCCTATACTCAAGAGACTTATGTTTTAATTGAGAAGATAAATAGCAATAAAAATCATAGCATCTTTAGAAAAAAATAGATCAGAGGTTACAGATTTAAGAATAAATAGCTGTCTCTGGCCAGTAGAAAGTTATGTTTAATTTGGCCCTCAAAATGCTTTAAAAATATTGAACTAGTTACTAACATGTAAAAATACTGAATCTTAAGTTTTCATAAAAAAAGAAAACTACAATATGATTTTAAGTTTAAATATTTTGTTTATACCAGTAACAGAATATATTATACTTTTACTTTCCTGGCTTTAATGGAAGTAAATTCATTAATAATATTTTCAAAATCTACTTCATTGCTTATCTAATGTTTCATTGAGAGAATTGCCATGTTTGACAATTTCTCTTGACCGAGTAATGATGTTAAAAAATTTTAATGAAGTTAATTATATGAATTAGCTGATTAAAAAAATTAAGTGAATTAAATGAATTTTAATGAAGTTAATTCTATATGCCTTTTTTTCCCATTATTAAATACTTTTTTAACCACTTTAGTATTCTGGAAAAATTAACCACTAAAAATTACATAAAAACTTGTATATAGAGGTGCATATTTTTCTTTTGCCTTAGTCTTCAGTATGATTCAGCATAACACTGATCTTTATTTAAAATTTTAACATTTGGCTTACCAGAGATTTTTTCTGCATGATTTTTTTTTTAAATATTGAATTAAAATGTTATTTATTTTGACTTCTGAATTTTTGACACTTGCCTCACCTGGATTCTGGCTCTGTCACTGGGATGAGTACAACTCCATCATTGAGCCATTCAGTATTGCAGCTCTGTTCTGCAGGAGGACAAGAGGGCTCCAACATCTACTGCCAGTGATCTCTCAGGGTAGCTATTTTTCCTTGCATTTTAGAATACTGCTTGTATTTTAAGAAGAATGCCCATGTGTCTGCAGCCATATCTTTTTTTTTTTTTTTTTGCCCAAGGCATATTGGATTCATGGGTGCAATGGGCAAATGAAAATGAGGTCTTGGAGGGAAAATTTTTCCAGAACAAGGTAGATAATTTGTACTGAGAATATCTTCCTTGGGATTCAAGCTGCTTGTTTGTGAAAAATACTCTGACAAGCCCTACTAAACAAGTCTGACATACACCAGGATGTGATGACCATGCTGTGACTTTTTCTTACATTATTTTATAGTTATTAACATGTTCTCTCTCTCTCTCTCTCTCTCACACACACACACACACACACACACACACACACACACACGTCATTTTCTCTTTGTGAGCATACTGGCCAAGTTTTATTCTGTCCATCTTCAGGATGAAAGCTGTGTCTCAGAGGAAAGCTGTGTCTCAGAGGAAAGCTGTGTCTCAGAGGAAAGCTGTGTCTCAGAGGAGTTACATGATTTGCACTCCCTCTTCAGCCATCCTCCTCACTGCTGCTAATTTGATGTTCATTCAATACAAATCTTACTCTGTTCCCTGTTTACTTAAAACTTAGGACTCAGTACAAACTGCTTAGTGTGACCTGTGAGAACCCCCATGCTCTTGGTGTTTGTGCCTCCCTAGCTTCGCTTCTTGCCACTTCATACTGTGAACACTTACCACACCAATCTGCTTAGTAGTAATAACTGATTTTATTGAGCACACATGTACTTGCTACTGGCTAAGTGCTTTACACGTTGTGTCACTTTCATGCTAAATCATGAAATGGATAATATTATTCTTCCCAGTTTACCCTTAATTTATTCAGTCATTCAACAAATAGCAATTGTTCTAGGTGATGGTGATATAATAAAGAACAAGAATCACAGACTTCTGCCCTCTAGAGTTTACATTCTGACAGATGGAATCAGATGAATAAATAAATAAGTAAAGTAGATGATACATTAGAAGTGACAGAAAAATAAAGCAGTGAAGGTGGGTTAGGGATGTTTACAATATATTTTTTAGGATTTTATTTATTTATTTGACAGAGGGAGAGCACAAGCGGGAGAGGGGGCAGGCAGAGGGAGAGAGAGAAGCAGGCTCCCCCCTGAGCAGGGAGTCCAGTGCGGGACTCGATGGATCTCGGACCCTGGGATCATGACCTGAGCCGAAGGCAGATGCTTAACTGCCTGAGCCACCCAGGCGCCCCGGATGTTTAAAGAAGATCCAGACTTCGGAGAGGGGGATTTATGGGTTCCTGCTCACATAGCTGATGAGTAGTGAAGCCTGGTCTTTTTTTTTTTTTTATTATTATGTTATGTTAATCACCATACATTATATCATTAGTTTTTGATGTAGTGTTCCATGATTCACTGTTTGTGTATAACACCCAGTTCTCCATGCAGAACATGCCCTCTTTAATACCCATCACCAAGCTAACCCATCCCCCCCAAGAACCCTCAGTTTGTTTTTCAGAGTCCATAGTCTCTCATGGTTCGTCTCCCCCTCTGATTTCCCCCCCTTCATTCTTTCCCCTCCTGCTATATGGTGAGTGCTGTGAATTGTGTAAGACTGTTGAATCACAGACCTGTACCTCTGAAGCCTGGTCTTTCTGACATGAAAAGTGCTGTACAGCCCCATCCAGGAAAGTGAACACAGCATCAGACGAATCATGCACATATGTGACTGCTTCATGACTTCACTTGACTCAACTTGAAGGGCCGTTCTTTTCCACTTGGCTGAGAAGCACATACTGTTTTAAGTTTCAAGTCAATCACTGCCTCTGCTGGGAAGCTGGTTTCATGACCATTTCTTACTCTGCTCCAGGTAAGAGCAAACACTCCAGCCTCCCCTCTCCTCTCTGGGCCCTGGCCCTCAGGCTTCCTCATGGAAGACTTTGTTTGATCTGATTGTATGTCCCTAGGGTTTGGTGCACAGTAGGTGCTTAACTAATGATTGTTGAATGAACATTGTAAAAGCTCAGGATAAAAAGCCAGGTTTTCCGATTTTCAATATCCTGGAGAGTGCTTAAGCACTTTTCCTAAGAGTTTTATCAGAGGGCCTTGTAATCTCCTCCAGTGTATCTAAATTAAGATTTTCCTGTTTTTGACCAAAACTTCTTATAGATGCAAACATTTTAGCGTTGATTGTGAAAAAAAAAAAAGGTCAACTTGTAAACTCCCGATTTCCCCTGAAGACTGTGAGAGGCGAAAACTGGCCCCATCGCAGGGAGCAGGATCACTCCTGTGGGGTTGAGCTCCCAGGACCTCCTATACCAGTGCTAGTTTGAGAGGCTTCTCCTCCTTGGTGAAGGAAGCAGCAATCAGTGGAAACAGAGATGGCGATGGGGATAGGAAATAACAAGGTCCGGGGTGGATGCCCTGTGTGGGCTCTGCAGGTCCTTTCCAGAAATGGATCCCTGGCTGATGCCTCAACACTCCCTCTCTCTCCCAATATCATCTGACTTTCTGCTGAGACTTCCTGGCAGTTTCAGGCTTTGAATTTGGCATATTGAGGTCAGTTGTGTCAAATTGTGTCAAAGGCTCTGGAGTCAGGCCTCTTGAGTTTGAATCCTGACTCTTCTCCACTTCAATTCTTTCAATCCTGTTGTGAGGCAGGTATTGTTTCCACGCTGTAGGAAACTGACTTAGAAAGTCAGCCAATAGGGGGCAGTGGTGAGACTGACCTAGTCTGCCTGAGTCTGAAGCCCCGTGCTCAGTCTCAGAGCTGCTCAGGCACTCACACCTGCCAGCTCAAATTCATTTACTTTACCTCCTTCCTCTGAGTATCACACCTGCTGCTAAACACTAAGGCTCCCTGCTCCAACTTTTCATAGTGAGCATAACTAGCTATTATAGGGACTCGCGCTAGGGAATTAGATAACACTGCCAAATGTTGAATTCAACTAGTTAATGTGAAATTTCTTAAAGATTTTGCTAAGAAAGCCATCACATACCCAGAGTGTCTACTTTTCAATATCAAATAGTTATTTTTTAATTTGTAAAATATTTTTCAAAATGACATGCAAATGGAGGATTTGAACGATTTGATGCTTACTTAAATAGCATTGTTATTTTGAAAATAGTGTTAATTTTTTTTCTCCAGAATTTCAACTTACTTCCAAATTTTTCTTACACAGATCATTTAGCGGTATCTCTTCTTACAGTAGTGGGCAGATAATCTGCTCTTAATGTTCTTTCACATAATAAACCTTTGCTCTTTCAACAAACCAGTTTCCTTAATAGTATTCGTATTAGGGAGACACTGATCTTACACATACCAGACATCCTTAGCTATGCTTCCACCTTATACAGCACATAAAGGTTCAGTTCTTGGTCAAATTACTCTGCATCCTGTGCTGCTCCTACCAGTTAGGTGCTAATTAATGCTTATTTATTTGGATTCTTTCTTTGCTTATGTCAGATTTTATGGAAGTGTGTACATATTGCTATTCATTTTTACTCATTCATTAAATGGTTTATAGAAAAAAGCAGTTTAGACAATTGTAATTGTCTAAATTACAATTGACAATACCTATCAGATGCTCTCATCTAAGGGATATTGCCAACTTGACAGTAATTAAAAACTAGTTCACAGTGAGATAGATTTTTTATGATTTTTATGAATTTATAAAGAGGTAATTCTTTTATAGTTTCTTTTAAATTTTAGATTTTTTGAAAAAATAACTAGAAAAATGATAGAAATGGATACATCCTTTTGATAAGATGATTAATAGGAGAAATTAAAATGCTGGGAAATGAAATTTTTGAACACTTATAGGCACTTATGTAATTTATTCCATCTTTTAACAGTTATTTGATGTCTTTTATTCCCATTTTGTAGATGAAGGTCCTGACTCTTAGACTGATCAAATACCTTTTTTTTAAGGCAGGTTAAGGGGAGCATTGCAGTCAGGGTATATGAAGGAGTGGGGCCAAGGAACATGGTGGAGACTAACAGAAGGACCCATGGCTGGAGCATGGGTATGGGGGCAGAGTGGTCTGAGCTAAGCCCAGGAGGGAGGCAGGGCTGGCACATATAGGGCTATCTAGAAAATGCTGAGGATCCTGGGTTTCATGAATCAGTTTGGGAAAGACAATTCTCACAGCAACATGAGGCATGCATTGGAGGGTTATCACAGCAGTTCTGGGGAGATGCTGGTCACACTGGGGTGTGGCAGGTAGGTGGGGAGCAGAGAGTTTTGAGAGGTGTTAGGCAGGCAAGAGCTAGAGGACTCATCATTAATTGGGGTGTGATGAAGGTGTGAGACATGATTTCCAGATTTTGGGGGCTTGCATAACTGAGGGAAAAGTGGTGCTGTTCCCTCCAATGGGAGCATAAGGGGAGGAGCAAGTGGTATGGGCAAATTGTGAATCCATTCTTGAAGGGTGTGCAGTACATTCAGCCTGGGTGGTCCATATCCACGGAACTCAGAGAGGAGACACCTGTGTGGGTCATTCCAATTTGAGAGCAACAGAAGAAGCATTCATTATTTACTATCGGTTTCTCAAAGTGTGGCTTGGGACACTTGAGCAGAGGCCTCTGCCTATCTCTCCTGTAACTCAGTGGTCCACCCCTAGATCTTTTGTGTCAGATTCCCCTGAGTGTAGTCTAGGGGAAGATGAAAGCTCAGCCTGTGTTTGAATCTCAACTCTTCTGTTTATTATTGTAAATGGAGGCAACTTACTTATTTAATCCTGTGCTTGAGTTTCCTTCTCTGAGATAAGAATAATGATACCAAACTAGTAGGGTCATATGAAGGTTAAATAAGTCCATTTGTATTTTAAGTTCTAATAACACTCACTATGGTAAACACTTGACAAAGTTAGCTAACAGTATTAATGATGATGATTAATATTAAAATATAAGTTCCTGGGTCCTGATCCAGGATTCTTATGCACATCACATTACATGGATGGATAATTTGTGTGTGGGTTTGGCTGCTACTTTGGCTGCTGTCTGGAAATGAAGAATGGCATGGAGTCCCATGGTTCTGAGCAGGTAGCATCAGCATCACCTGATAAACTCCTTAAAAATATTTATCCTTGGACTTTAACACAGACTTCAGAATCACAATCTCAGGATCCAGAGCCCAGGGCATCTCTATTTCCCTTTTTTAAACAAACTCGCCAGGGTCTGGGAGTGCTTATCTCCCTCTTCCCCCCAGGTCTGGGAACACTACATGGGATGATGTGTTATGATTCTTTTTATGTCAGAGATAACTATATATCTACCAAAGGGTGTGTTCTCCTTTGAAAGTACAGCTTTTAAGCTTGGAATAGGTGCTCTGTCTTGTGAGTACACTTCCAGTCAGGTGCAAATGTGGCTGGTTTTGGATAATGGAGTATGAGTGGAGACAAAGCTTTGGAGAATTGGCACTGACCTTCTTGCACACTCAGTCCGCTTTGGCTCCCTGGGAGTAGGCTGTACTAGACTCTAGAGGATGGCATTTTCACAGGATGGAAGGAATTTAGGATTCCTTGAAATGCATGAAAAAACTGTGTTCTATTACGTGAACAAGAAGTAAACTTCTAATGTGTGAAGTCACAGAACTGTGGGGGTTCTTTAGCATCTAGTGTGACCCTAACTGCTCTTCTGTAGAGCAGTATTGTCCTCTATGGAAATAGCATAAGAAGTCCTATGAGGAAATATATCATACCATCGTCAAAGGGTTAGCCCCTGAGGATACAAAGGATGAAAGTGTCTATTATTTGGTTCCTGTAACCTTAAACCATGTCTAAATAATGCCAACATTTCAGTTGAGATTTGTCCTTTATATTTTTATGTTGATTGAGTACTTAGTATTGGAAAAGTGTGCATTTGGAAGACATTTCTTAAGATTCCCAAACACACCTTGAATATAAATTACTGAAAATCAGCAGGTTTTAGATCAGCGTCATCCTTTCCTTATTAGCTCAGATGCAGTTTAGTGGTTTTGTTTATTTTTAAATAGGAGATGGGCCTATATTCTGTATCTCCTCAGACAATACCTGGTTTTATAAAATACAAGAATGCTCTTCGTAAACCATTAATTAAAAGCATGAATCTCTCACAGAGTAATGGTGTAAACATAAGTATTCACAAATTATTCATTTTAAATGCAGGCTGACTAAATTTACATGTAGATTACATTTGAAATGTATGAAATATTATTTTCTTTTATCCTGATGGCTTAACACCACTCATTTTTAATGGTTATAGTCCCTGGAGTAAGTGCCCTGAGTTTTTCCATCTATCTGTCTGAAGCTATGAGAGCTCTAGTTCAGGGCAGACCTCACAGGGTTAATTTGCAAATTGTTTCCAAGAAGGCAGGGAAAGAGTGTGTTGGAAAGAAATTGAGGTGTGTAGATCAGAATGAAATAAAATTGATTTATGTGACGTGAGAAACTCATGCTAACTTCCCTTCAAGAAGAAAAGTTTATAGATGGGGTTGAGGCAGTTATCAAGTCCTTATCTTTGGTGCTGACCTTGGACTAGCAGGATCTCATCTTGTTCTTTGCTTAAGAAAGATGTTAATTTCCTTTCCTGGAGGTTTATTGTATACACACACACACACACACACACACACACACACACACACACACACACACACACACACACACACACCCTTAGACCAGGCTCTCTCACACATTGTATGTAGGTTTGAGGCTGAGCCCTCTCATTCTTTCTTTGCCTCTTTATTTTATTTATTTTTTTTAAGATTTTATTCATTTATTTGACAGAGGGAGAGAGAGCACAAGCAGGAGTGGCAGGCTGAGGGAGAGAGAGAAGCAGGCTCCCAGCTGAGGAGGGAGCCAGATGTGAGGCTTGATTCCAGGACCCGGGGATCATGACCCGAGCCCAAAGCAGACGCTTAGCCCACTGAGCCACCCAGGCACCCTCTTTGCCTCTTTAAAGCAAAGATTTGTAAGGACCATTGACCCGTAGTGTTAGCATCACCTGGGAACTTGTTTGAAGGTTAATACTCAGTGCCATCCAGATCTACTAAATAAGGACTCAGGGGTTAGGCCCAGCAATTTGTGTTTTACACATTTAACATTCAATTAACACATTTAATCCAGATGCACACTGAAGTTTGTGACCTATTACTTTGGATTGTCATATACTTTACATCTTTCACTTATGACTTTGGTGACAAAACCAAACTTCTTTGCTGCTCTATTTTCTCCAGGCCATGTTATTTAGTAAACTTAGCTTGTTGACATACATTGCTCCCTCAAGGAATAATGAGTCATTATAATCCATGAATAGGGCATTCAGTGTTAGCAATCCACAAGCCTCTAATTCACAGGAGGCTCCCTTCCTATTTTTGTGTTTCCTGCCTCTCATACAGCTCCAGCTCTCCCTCGCACGTTTGCACGTAACTGTGTGATCTTGGCTCAGGTATTTAAACTTTCAGGACATCAGTTCTTTCAAGTATTAAAAAGCGGGTTGTATTATCAATGTTCAGATAGGTGTTGTGATAATTAATGAGATGATCATCTCTTTTTTATTCTCTGAGTCTACATTTTCTTCTGTCCTATCAAGTTATTTCTTTATTGGCCAGTACCAGAAATGGACACTTTAGATTTATACAGTGTGATGACTAATTTTATGTGTTAACTTGACTGGGCTGTGGGGTGCTCAGACACTTGGACAGACATTATTCTAGATGTGCCTGCAAGGGTGTTTCTGGAGGAGATTCACATTTGAGTCAGAAGACTGAATAAAGCAGATTGTTCTCCCTCATGTGGATGGACCTCATCCATTCATTAAAGGCTTGGGTAGAACAAAAGGCTGAGTAAGAGGGAATTCCACTTGCCTGACTGCCTTTGAACTGGGACATCTGCTTTTTCCTGCCTTCTGATGTGCACTGAAACATTGGCCCTTCCTGGGTCTCAAGTCTGCCAGCCTGCAGAGTGGAGATAAGGTATTGGCTCTCCTGGTGTTCAGGCCTTTGGACACCATTGGCTTTCCTGACTCTCCATCTTGCTGACTTACCCTGCAGGTATTGGGACTTTGAGGCCTCCATAATCTCTTTCTGTAAATCAATATGTACATCCATTTGGTCTGTTCCTCTGGAGAACACTGACTAGTACATAAAGTAACCTTCCCATAAGGAGCCACTTTAATTTGCACACTTGACTAAGGTCAGTTTTTAGGTGGGTGAGTGTGGACTGAGGCCTAAAATTAAGGCTAGATAATTTGTACTGCCTTGAAATATAGTAGAACTGGGAAGGTCTTGAATGGCTCAACTGCAGGTTGCCTCCCTACTTTGCTCCTGCAAATAAGGTCCCACAGCCAAACAACCCCCTTATCACAGGGACTAAGCACATCTGGTCTGAGTAGCATTTTCTACTTCCTTGATAGCCTGAAGAATTATACAAACAAACCAATTACATACTCCTACAGAACCAGGAATCACCCCACCCTCTTGGTATCACAAAGCCTCCTAAACATACTCTGGTTGTTCATTCATTTTCCCTGTGTTCCTGGCTGGCATGCAGAGACCTCCTTCCCTGGGCTGTGACTATATGTGATGAACAGATTGCTATCAGTCACATCTGTCCCTTGTCAGATGTTGTATACTTGGCCATCCCCAAACTATAGGGTGAGAATTGCTCCTTCACCAATAGGGTCAACAGGAGGTGATTAAAATTGGGGGTGGGTGGGAGTAGATGTCAGTGGAAATAAAGGAATGTGTGACACTGATTGGCCAACACATAATGGAAAGTATTAATTAATCAGTTGGGAGTATTGTTCATTATACTATTTCTCAAAAATATACATTATACTGTTGTTCATTATACTATTCACTGTACTATTTCAAAAATATTATTCATTATATTGGATCCAGCCTACTAGATTCCCCTTACATTCCTAAGCCTCTTCCAAGCCCATTGACTCACTCTTGGAAGTAGGGCCTGGGATGTTGCTATTTTTATTTTAATAGCCTTGGAAGTTGCTATTCCTGGTTGAGAATGTGTTCAGTTTTAGAGTAGATTTGAGAATGTTGATAATAAGCAAAAGACTCAACAATTACTTGTAATGAGTTTTTAGTTTTGAAACAGAATTGACAATTTTCCATCCCTGCACTCTACCTGCCCTCCCCACCTCAGTGCCATAGCCCCATAGCCACATTGGGGTGGAATGAATAGACCAGCTCTGGCTCTCCCCTGTCTGGCTCAGTGGTAGAACACAGTCTTGGTTCAGGAGAGAGTGTGCTTTCAACCATTTCAGATCCTTCTTAGCAAGCAGGTGGAAAATAACTTATGAATAAACATTTGAAATAGGGCAACAACAAAAGCACTTTAAATTCAGCCACAGGCCTCCAACCCTCAAATCCAAGGGCAGTTGGAAAACTCACAAATAAGTAGACAACCCTGCATGTAGCCCCTGGAATAGCTCCAACTCCACAGAGCAATTGTGAAATAAAGTCTTCCCTTTGGTTAATAATATAATCTCCTTATTAGTTCCAAGCCACTAGTGATGATTGAAGTACTTGTTTATTTTTCCCACTTTTATATATATTTTAACACAATTCTCTTTCACTGTGGGAGTCCCATTGACCAGTGCTACATTATGGACTTTTGATTTTGCACTGGATAAGAAACATACAACAAATGAGTCCATAAATGTGTTCTGAACCCTTCAGTATGTATTCATGAATCTAATAATTTATATTCTCTATCTTCATTAGAAACTGTTAGCACATCAATATGGTGTTTGTTGAACTCGACAAGGTGATAAATTATTCTTATGTTACTCTTTCTTGCTCATGGTTATAGGATATACTAATGAACTTGGATAAATATCTGCATTATTAAATGCTGAGTTTTCACAAATACAATGGATTAGTTTTCTGGCTCCTATGTCTACTTGCTAGCGGTACAAAGAACACTGACATCAGACAGAATGATTAAGGTTAAAGGCAACTAAAATTTAGGTGTTCTCAAACAAGGAAGAGAGAGGTACTAATCAGAATGCCTGGAGGTCTTTTCCAAATTTGATTCTACTACGACCTTGTAATCCTGATGAAATCACTCTCAGGGCAGTTTGTCTAATGCCCTTCCACTCCCATGGAAACTCACCATCAGCAATTCACCCTTTCTGATTTGTGCATTTTTAATTGTTTAATCATATTTATGCCAGAAAAAATAGTTGAGAACTATAAACTTTCTGAGCCCTGTTTTCTCATCTATGGAATGAACATCTTAGTGTGATTGTGAGGACCATTCACAATGCCTTGAATCTAGTCCTCAGTTGATTGCTTGTGCTTTCTTGAACTATTGGTTGCTCCAGGCTCTTCCTTATCCCAATTTACTTACTCCACTAAAGCCACCTCAGTTCTCTATGACCACTTTTTCTTTTCTAATTTTCCTACTAAACCTATTCTAGTAAATGACCGGGATCGTTCCTTTACTGCATGTCTAAAATGTCAGGTATTTTCAGAGTGTTTTGTTCCTTTTTAAAAAAATTTTCCTGCATTAGAAGGTAGGCATATTTTACATTTTAATATATAGCATTGGACTGCACTCCTCTATGGCATTCCCAATAATGTTCTCAACAGAGTTTATGAGTTAATCTGTTTCCCATTGTTTTCATTAATACCTAGACTACTTTTTTTTTTTTCCAATTTAATGTCTATCACTTTTAAAATACCACCACCTATGGGAGAGCAATGTTTTCTAGGGCTGTTAGTAGTTTGAGACTGGTCAAGAGGGTAAACATATGCACAGCAGTGGAGGGCCTGTTGGTGAGTGGGGAATGAGGACAAAATAATTTTCTGCACAGTGGTCAGATCATAATAGGGGAGATGAGACTGAATGCAAACTGGTCTTCAGGGAAGGCAGAATGCAAGGGTATGGCACAATAGTTTGTTCTCACTTGGTAGTAATAATTGCTTTGCCCTGTTCTAGGATGGGGGCAGCTAATCTCTGAGCTTGTCAGGTCAGTTAGTTTTACTGGGGGCTCACAGTGAGCCCCACTTGGTGGTAGGTACTGTAGGAAAGATAAAAGAAGCAGAAGACGGTCTCCTGTTGTCTAGTCTGTGACTCATTGAAGCAAACATTAAGAGAACCTGGATAAATTTGGTAACTATTTTTTTTTTTTGCTTATGTAGTGTTTATGTTATATTCATTAGTTACTCTCACTTTAAATTTTTTATTTAAGATGAAGAGTATGGTCATATCTTGAAAAATGGGAGATCTGGCATTATTGGGCTTGAATTCTTCTGATGATCACCTGGAGCTGAAAAGCTCTCAAGGGTGTGGACTCTTCAGTTTTCCACAGTCCCCACCAGTCCCCATTGTACATATACTCATAACCCATCCCTCCACCCCCCTCCCTTCTAGAACCCTCGGTTTGTTTCTCAGAGTCCATAGTCTCTCATGGTTCGTCTCCCCCTCCGATTTCCCTCCCTTCATTTTTCCCTTCCTGCTATCTTGTTCTTCTTCTTCTTCTTCTTTTTTTAAACATATAATGTATTATTTGTTTCAGAGGTACAGGTCTGTGATTCAACAGTCCTACACAACTCACAGTACTCACCATAGCATTTTTTTAAAGGCATCTGCCTAGCTCTTAATGATCTCTCTTATTTTGTGGAACATTCAAGGAAGGACAAGATAGCAGCCTTATCTATGTATTCTCTGTATCTTTGTATTCTGCCTTTCATGGGAATAGAAGTGGATGTTGGTTCTCAGCTAGGGCAGTCACATCGTTTCTCTTGGGGACTTTGTAATTTGAATCAAAACATTCAGCAATTGCAAGTTGGCAGTAGTTATGGACAGGTGCTTGTCTGGGCTGTTAGAGTGAATGCAAACGTTCGAGCTCATGCATATTAGCTGAAGTGAAAAGTTATCACTGTAAGAATATGTGAACAGAGGAGATACGTATCTACTGCAGCCTTATTGTCATGTAAATCCATGGAAGAGGCCATGTCCCATAAAGTTGTCCATGTAGCACTTCTGGGTGTGTGAGCTTCCAGTGGTAAACATGCCAAAGCTCACCTTAGCACGTCTATTCAACAAGACTGTCTTTAGGGAGGTGAGCATGTGGGCATACCCTCTACATAAACTGCACTGGGCCCATCAGTAAAAACTGACACACTTTGATGCCAAAGACTCTAGTTGGGTAAGATAATCTATTATTCTTTCCTATTTGCTTACAGTGTTTACTGTTACTTGTGAACAAAAGAACCTAATTTAAAATACAGATATATGTATACACACGTATACATGCATATTACTTACATAGACACACATTGCCAGTTCCATAGATATGTACATATATTCACATTTGTCCTTCATGTGTACAGATACGTATGTATATATACACACAAGACTATTAAGTATCTATGGGGATTTGAACTCATATCCATATGTGCTCTGTAAATACTTCTTTTGAAAAAGAAAACATATAAACACTTGTTTCAAAGAATAAAGTTCCATTTATCTCATTAACTTCTTAGAAGATTAATTTTTTTTTTCATTTCACAGACTTGTTTCTTTAACGTTAAAAGGCCATCCTAAGAATTTAGGAACACTTTCTTCTCTTTTTCCCCACTCCTTAATTACCAATGCCCACAGTTTAGAAGACTTTCTTGAGTGTTCCTGGATTCTATTTTTCCAGAGGATTTTTTTTCTTTAGCAAGATCAAATTCCAACAACAGCCCAAGAAGAGAAATGAGCTGGTGCCTCCCTGCTACCTCACACAGAATGGAGCTGACTTTCACACCCTGTTGGTTTCCTGGTTGTGCAGAGATTCTATGAGAGTTACTGATAATACCAGCTTCTCTCATTTCAAAAGTTCATTTTCCTCTATGAATTAAAGCCAAGGACCCCAGCTTACCAGCAAACATCTGCCATTTCTTGCTAGCACTTCCAGGCACTCATTTTGATTCTTCTATCTGCTTTATAATCTTTTGTGTAGTCACCTCCCTGAAGTTGTTTATTCTGAAAGTACATGCTAGAAATCTACACTAAATAGACAGATTTGTCAGAAACTACTAGCTAATTCATTGCTTTCTTGTGCTTGAATGGCTTTTACTGATGGCTTTACCTGCTGATGGTCTAAGTACGTCATTCATTACATTTGGGAAAAATGCATATTAATGTGCTTAGCAAGTAGCTTGGGAAGGAATGTGTTTATCTGTATTTTACAAGAAGCTAATGGACATGCATTACGAATCTGAATATTTCATTTGGAGGGATGACTATGATGATGCTGGTCGGGTTGCATTTTTCTTAAGAGTGCTTCTTAGGAAAGTCATTGGTTTTAATGTGTCCATTCCCGTGCCCTGCTCAATTAGTTGCTCTGTGAATTGTTGATCTTCCATCTTAATTTGCAGAGGTGCCACACACTTACAGTGATGCTGGGGCAGCCAAATCAAAGTAGTGCAATGAAGTGAGTATTGGACTGAGGCACTAATGGCTTTGTGACCTTCCATAAGCAACTGAGTCTAAGATTTAGTTTTCTCATTGATAAATGAAATACCTATCCTCGTCTCCCTCCAGGTTGTAGTGATTCTTAAGGAGGTTACGTATGTGAAAACAGAGCTTTATTTAAAAGATTAAGTAAATTATTAAACATTTTGTTTGATTTTAATTATTTGATATATATAAAAAAATCACTATATCTTTGAATTCATGGCTTCATGCCTTTTTTTAAAAAAAATAATTTTAGGATAAATTCTCAGGAAAAAGACTTCTGCATTAAAGATTATAAACACTAAACAAAACCTGTTAAATTGACAAAGAATGTCCTCATAAGTTTTAGAGTTTAACACTCAAAATGTCCTGGAGGTAAACAAACACATATTGTTTTCTCCCAATTTACAGATAGAAAAGCTGAGCCTAAAACAGTTCAATGGCTATTTAAGCCTGAATAGAAAGCAAGAAGCAGAGTCAGGCCTAGAACCATCTCATGGCCTAGGGATTTTCGCATTAATCAGGGGAAAATAAAGATATTATTTCTTTTTTTTAAAATTTTTTGTTCTTCATTTTTTATTGATTATATTTTATATTAATTCAGTATTTATTTTCTTGTCTCAGAGAAAGATAACTTGTTAAGGAGGAATGATTTGCATTTTGCTTCAGTGGATTTAGACAGATATAACAATGGAACAAAGCCACAAAGTGACAATAATTTAGAAGGAGGAGGAGGAGAAGAAAAAGGAGAAGGGTGTCTCCAGCTTTGTTTTTCTTTTTCAAGATTGGTCTGGCTATTCAGGATCTTCTGTGGTTCCATATGAATTTTAGGATTTTTTTTTTCTATTTCTGTGAAAAGTACCATTGGAACTTTAATAAAGGTTGCATTGAATTTATAGATGACTTTAGATGGAATGGACAATACTAATCCTTCCAACCCATGAATACTTCTGTGAGGGAACCAGGGCTGAGAATAGGTTCTCATTTGGGATCTCTGGACGTGCAGGTGGAGTGTCTCCCTCTGGAACCTGGAACCCTCAGGACTGCTGTGAGACGTGGCTGTGAAGAAGCAGGAGCCATGCATAGGCGTCTTTCAGGATCTCTGGGGACAAAGACAAGATTGCCTTCTTCAGGGCCCCTGTGCCAGCAGGATTGTTCATAGATTGTGACTGGTAGAGGCTGAAGCCCAATTATAGGGCCCTTTCAGAATCTATAGTTTGGTGGACTTATCTCCACAAGCTCTTGGACCATGGCTGAGCGGGGGGATGGATCTGGTTTATGAGCCACAGCTGGGACAGAGGTCCATAGTTAGGACAGAGGTCTGTATTCCTATAATCCAGCACAAAGATAGGCATGACTCCTCCTAGGTTCCTGACACATGGTGTCAAACAGGGCTGTAGCTACATCCTCATGGATATGGAGCTGTTTGCAGATATGCATCTGGGACCACAATTCACAAGTCAGCCACTGGGGTGTGAACTTGCCTTCTTAAAATGGCTCTCCTTGGTCTTAGACTTCACCATCTCCTACCTGAATCCCCAGTGCTCTCACAAAGTCACTTTTGTCCATGGATGGATGCCAAATAAAAGGGATGTCTTATTTTTCCATCTAGCCGGTATTGCTCCAAAACCACCATTGTGTCTTGATTGAAACGAAGTAGTACATATGGCTAGAAAAAGCTATGGAATTAAAGGGGACAGGTTTTGGTGTGTGGATTTTATATTTGCTTTATTTTTTCAAACTCAGGGGGATGATGAGTTTCAGCTTTCGATCTTGTTGTCTTTCTTGGATCAGTTGTGCCTCTGGGTGGGTGAGGTTGGGTTGGAGCTGTCAGGGGTTGGTTGGTTGAGCACTGAAGCTATCCTCTTGCTGTGTTCCTTCAATAATCTGTGGCTCTGTGGTGTGAGTTATTACTGATAATGGGCTTCTTAATATCTTTGTTCTTCTCACATGTTACCTATTACAGTGCCAGTTATTCAGAGTAGAATCTTTTAAAAATAAATCGTCCTCTCTGCTCTGTCCCAGATGGCTTCTATAATTGCTTTATTACTTTTGCAAATGTTATAGAGAAATTTAGAAAATAGGCCAACAATGGATTGCAGCAGCTAGTGAAAGTGGCCTTTTTTTGTTGATTATTCTGTTTGGAAACAAATATAATCTGTGTATCAGCTGATGCATTGTGTTTCATAAGCTCAGCATTTATGAGGTTTTCAGAACTGCAGATTTACTATTTGGTATGGGAGGGTGTTCTTGTTGCTTCTTGGAAGACTGGGTCCACACAAATGAATATAGTATGATTAAGTATTTCCCCTTGAACTGATTTCTGGAAAAGTTGTGTATTTCACAACTTGAAATATAAGTTCTCTTATATTTCAAAATCTCATTTTATAGTTTTAAGAGTATTTTTTCAAAAATCTTGAAAAGAACATCAGACAGGTTTAATTATTGCTATTGTTATTCTTCCCATATTCCTGAGGGACAGCTGGCGTCCAGAGATAGGATATGATTACTCAAGGTCATATGGCTTTCCAGTGGTAGAGTAATTCAGGTTTCCTGGCTCTTGGGCTAGTTCTTTTTGCTTTTTGCTATTACCATACTATGTCTCTGGTATTCAGGAGCCTTATTGAGTACCATAAGACAGATATTCTATCTCTAGTAGGAGATGGGTCCCACACGCATAAGCTTCAGGGAAGGAAGCAGGGAGGGAGGGACTCAGCTTTCCCTAAAATATTCTCCATTCTGTGATATGGGATGGCCTTTAATATCATTAAACTCAACTGCCTATTCAGTGTAGAAATCTTTCCTACAGCATGCTTGACTGATGCCATCCAGTCTCTGATGGAATGTTTCTAGTTATAAAGTGATTTTTTTTCATTTGGGAATAATTTTGAGTTATTAGAATGAATTCAAATGGTTCTCTTACTACTTCAACTTTGTCTTAAGATAGCCATCTGCATTTCATGGAGGAGGTATGCTTGTGGGTATGGAAGCTCTTTGGATTATGTGATATAAAGTTTACTCTAGCTCAGCATTTCTAACTAAAAGCACTTCTTATATTAGAAACTGATCGTCTTGTTTATGCTAAGTATTTTCCTTGATATATCTTGACTCTCTAGTATGTCCTCATATAATAGACACACTCATACTGACCAATTTTGTTAGTCTGCATCCTTAATATTTTTCAAATTGTGCAATCAACAGATCTTCTGAAAGTATTTGCTATTAGTGGAGAAATGTTTAAATGTTATGATGGAGAGAGTATGGAAATATATTTAGAGCAATCATTTGGGAATTTGTTACAGAGGGCTTCTTGCTTTAGAAGGATTTTGATAGGTCATTTATATGATATAGGTAGAAACTAAAATTGGTTCATAGATGTGAAGGACATGTAAAGAGAATGAGTAAAAATTGTGTTTTACTTCCAAACAAAAATATTTAATGGATTATATTGATCAGAAATGAAATGCACGCTGGAGCACTGGGTGTTATGAACAAACAATGAATCATGGAACACTACACCAAAACAAATTATGTAATATATGGTGATTAACATAACAATAAAAAATTTAAAAAAAAGAAATGAAATGCACGCAATTGAGGAAAAAAGATAAAAGCTGGTAACTGGAAATAAATCAATTTGTGTTAGTAAATTTGGGGAAAAAGCTGTATAAAGGGAGGAAAAACTGAATGGGAAGAAATCAGAGAAGGAGACAAACCATGAGAGACTCTTGACTCCGGAAAATAAACAGAGTTGTGGAAAGGGAGGTGGGTGGGGGGATGGGGTAACTGGGTGATGGGCATTAAGGAGGGCACATGATGTAAAGAGCACTGGGTGTTATATGCAACTAATGAATCATTGAACACTACACCAAAAACTAATGATGTACTACATATTGGTTAATTTAAATAAAAATATAATGTAAAATAATTAACTGTATAGTGATCATATGAGGAACTGACAATAGAAGAAAATGACAAAATAAGAAGACTTCTTTCTTAACCCTTCTTTGTACCATAAGAGTGGTACAAAACAGCTCAGTTGTTTTGTACCAAATAATCTGAAGACCTGATTTGTGGTAAACTATAAATGTCTCACTCTTCTGCTCTCACTGACCTTCATATGCAAATATGCAAAGTGGTTGCAAACATCAAAAACATTACCTGAGCTAGTACAAGTCTTAGTCTAGCTAACTCCACATTGGGAGAGGTCTAAGAAAAATTTGGAAGAGGTGGTTCTTTGAAAAGAACCAACATAATTGACAAACCTTTACCTAGACAGACAAAAAAAAAAAAAAGAATAGAAAAAATACCAAAATCAGTAATGAAGGAGGAGATGTCATTACTGATCCTCCAAAAAGTAAAAGGTCTAAAAGGAACTTTTATAAACAGACTTCTACCAAAAATGAGACAACTTAAATGAAGTGGACAAATATAAGCAGACACAAATTATGAAAACAAGAAAAAAGATCTGAGTTGACTTACAAGTAAAAAAAGGAATTAGTAACTATAAATCTGTCTACAAAGTAAAGCCCAGGCCTAGAGGACTTCACTTATTGAACTCTATCAAATATTTAAAGAAAGAATAATATGAATACTTTATAAACTCTGTCAGAAGAAAAAGAGGGAACATATTTAAATTCATTCTATGTAGCCAGTATTACCCTGATACTAAAGCCTGATAAAAATATTATAGGAATCAAAAATTATGGAATGATAATCATTTTAAATATGGATGTAAAAATCTTAAGCCAAGTAAGTATCAGCAAATCAAGTCCAGCAAAATACAAAAAGACTAGTACACCATGATTAAGTGGAATTTATATCAAGAATGCAAGGATGGTTTAACATTTTAATGTCGATTTATACAATACACCATATTAATAGAGTGAATGACAAAAAATCATGATTGACTCAATAGATGTGGGGTAGGCATAAAACAAAATTAAAAACAGGGGCTCAGTTGGTTGAGCATCTGCCTTTCGCTTAGGTCATGATCCATGGGTCCTGGAATTGAGCCCTGCGTCAGGCTCCCTGCTCGGAGGGGAATCTGTTTCTCCCTCTCCCTTTGTTCCTCTGCCCACTTGTATGATCTCTCTCTCTCTCTCTCAGATAAATAAAATCTTTAAAAAAATAAAAACAGATTAATGGTGAAAAGTCTCAATAAACCAGGTATAAAACAATTCTTCAACCTGATAAAGGGTATATATTACAAATTTACAGCTAATATCATAATTATATTAGACTGAATACTTTCTCCCTAAAATTGAAAATAAGGCAAGAATACCCACTCTTGCCATATCTGCTCAACATTTTATTGGAACAGCTAGCCAGAACAATAAGAAAATAAATGAAAATTAGATATATAGATAGATCGATAGATATGTCCAAGTAGCAAAGAAAGAAGTAAACCTGTCTTTATTTGCAGATGACATGGTCCTTTATGTAGAAAATTCTACTGAGTATATCAAATAAAACCTCTGAAATCCTATTATAACAAAGGAGTTCAGTAAATTTGCAGGATACAAGATCAACATGTACTATTAGTCATATTTCTATATACTAACAATGAATAATTTAAAATGAAATTAAAATAGCAAAAGAAGGGTAAGACCAGTACACTAAATACTACAAAATTTTGCACAAAGAAATTCAAGAACACATAAATAAATGAGACACATTTCATATTCATACATTTAGAAGATTGTCAAGAAGAACGTTCTTCCCCATATATATCTGTAGAATATTAGAATTTAGGCCTCTTGATTTTTAATCTAGTGCTTTTCTCCTATACCATTTTGCTGCTTTTGACAAAGGCTAAATATGCCAAAGAGATTATAAAAGTACAAAATATTTATAAGCTTAGATTTTAGCGTAGATTTTAATGTCAGTAAATTTCTTAGCATAAGTTTTCATAAACAACATGTGTAAAGTAATGAAACATTTTTAACCCAATAAAAATATTATAATACAATTTTATTTATTGATCTGGAAAGATGCTCATGGGTCATTGTTGCTTGACAAATGCAGATAGAAAAAGTAACATATGTATAATATAACATATGTACTTCTAAGTACAGAGAAATGTCTAAAGAAATTCAAATTAACAGTAATTATCACCGAGTGGTGGGATTAAGTATGATGTTAAATATGTTTCTTTGAATTCTAGAGGGGTGGTTTGAATTCTTTAAAATGAGTATATATTATTGTGAAAAGAAAAAAAGAACAGATAATATGCCTTAAGAGACATACATTCTGTTTCTATGTGTCTTCTTTGACTGTACAAACTATTTTTTATAGAATACTCCATCTGGCCTTTTTCTCTTTCCCTCCATATGTAGTTTCTGGCAATTCTGGCCTGGGATTCTTTGCCCTCATTTGTTAGTTCTGCATCTTGTCTTGGTTTCTAAGTGGAACCCTAGAGTTTTCTTATCTGTTACTGCAGCTAATGAACATAAGGTTAGAGGACATTGTCTTAATTTCATAGCACACCAGTTATACAACAGGGAATCAAATTTGGCAGTTTCCTCTCTCTTCAGATAAATTTAAATTTTATATTCTTGACTGAGTTGCTCTCTGATTTAATGACACTGATGGCCTGTTTAAATGTATGAATGACTGGGAAGTCATCCTGCTTCTCAAGAAACAACCACAATTGACAGGCTACGCAGCAAGGGAAATGAGGTCTTAATGTGAATGGTAATTTCCATTGTGTATATGTTTAGGAATAAAATGTCAACATTAGGAATCATAAAGATTTAAAAAAATTTTTTAATTTTAGAATAGTTTTAGATTTACAAAAAATTTGCAAAGATAGTACAGACTTCTCATATACTCTATACCTAATTTCCCCTATTACATATTAGTATGGTGAATTTGTCATAATAACTCACCAATGCTTTTACGTTATTATTAACTAAGTTCCATACTTTAAAATTCCTTAGTTTTTTTTAAAAGAGTGTATTTATTTATTTATTTGAGAGAGAGAGAGAAAGTGCTTGAACCAGGGGAGGAGTGGAAGAAGAGGGACAGAAAGACTCCACGCTGAGTGGGGAGCATGGGAGCACCCTGAGCCAGAGGTGGGGCTCAATCTCATGACCTGGCCATCACAACCTGAGCTGAAACCAGGAGTCTGCTGCTTAACCCATTGAGCCACCAAGGCACCCTGAGTTCCTTAGTTTTTAATTAATGTTCTCACTCTGTTTCAGGATCCCATCTGGGATACCACATTACATTTAGTCATTATGTGTCCTGAGGTTCCTCATGGCTATGACGGTTATTTAGACTTTCCTTTTTTTATGACAGAAAGCTTTGAGGTTGTGTTCTTTTGTAGAATGGCCCTCATTTGAGGGTTGTTTGATGTTTTTCTTATGACTAGTTTATAGATATGGATTTTGGGGAGGAACCTACACAGGTAAAATGCCTTTCTCATTATATCATATCAAGGATATATTCTACAGTTTACCTTATTACTCTTGATGTTAATCACAACCACCTGGTGAAGCAGTGTTTGTCAAATTTCTCCTCCCTTTCCATGCTGTACTCTTCAGAAAGAAGTCACTATGAGCTAACCACGCTTAAGGACAGGAGAGTTATGGTCTACCTCCTTGAGGGCAAAGTATCCACAAAAATTCCTCGGAATCTTTCAGATGGCAGGTTTGTCTCTTCTACCCATTAGTTATTTATTCAATAATTCATATATATATATGTATTGATTTATGAATATTATTTTATACTTTGGGTGATAATTCAAAGCTACTTAATTTTTTTCTCAAATTGTTTCAACTTTGACCATTAGGAGCTCTTTTTGTTGGCTCTTTCTCTTTGAAATGCCCCCATCATGTGTGTTCTTTACTTTTTGGCATTACACAAGGATCCAGGCTCATCTTGTACATTTCCTGCCCAAGCTGTAGAATCAGCCATTTTTCCAAGGAGCCCTGTTTCAATAGTGTCTGTGGAATCAATTATACATACGGTACATCTTTTGGTATTGTTCAAAGTTCTTGGATGATTTGTTTTGTTTTCTTCTTTCTTTCCTCTTTGCATTTCAGATTAGTAAATTTCTACTGACCTTTCTTCAAGTTCCTTGATCTTTGCCTTGGCTATGTTGAATATATTGATGGTGAGCTCTTAAGAATGTGTTTTTTTCTTACTTTTTGGCATGGCTTGTAATTTTTGTTGATATCTGAATATGTTGTGTTGGATAGTACCATATGATGTAAATAGGCCTTTAATATGAGAATTTATATTAATCTGGCTGGGAGTTAGTAGTGTTTACTGCTTGTTATAGCTGTAGGTTCCAGAGGCTTTATGTTTTTCTAGTGTATTTGGTTTTGTATCCCCTGTTGAGTTTGTGTTCCCTATGTCTTCTAGTCAGAGAGGATGAGAGCTTTTATTGCAGCTCTTTCAGCTGTGGTTCACTGTTGTTATTGTTCGTGTGATGATAAGGTACACAGGAGGGGTACATTCTTACAGCCTTGAATTAATTTTCATCCTTTTTGGTGGCTGATGTCTCAGAGCTGTGGTCTTCATGAATGTTTCCACACTTATTTAGGAATATTTAGTAGTATAACTTTTTCCCCACTTTTTCTCTGCCCGCAGTGCTTCTCATATTTATTTGAATATATTTTCCCTGTTGATTATCTTTTTTTTGCCTCTGGGATGAGCTAAGAAGGCTGAAGGGTACCAGCAGAAGGAGGGAATCCCCTTCCCCCAACTGAGGTTAGCTTTCAGAATTGCACCATGGAAAAATCTTTTTTCCTGGAGAGTAGGTTTTTGTTAAGGAGAAAACTCCACATGTATTGCATAATGGTTACACTCCTCTGTTTCCTGCCCCTAGCTACAAAGGAACATTTCTTGGATCCTCACTGTGATAACTCTGTGATATTCCTGGTGGAAAAGCCTATAAAATTGTGTGGACTGTCCTAAGACTGAGTCTACTAGGAGTGTCTCACTTTTGAGCTAATCCATGCTTAGGTTACAACAATTTGTCAAAATTACCATGTAAGTGTTCCTACAGTTTATAGCTCCAGAAACTTCTGCTCCATGTAAGTAGATCCCACATACTGTATCTAATTCTCCAGGTCTTAAGGTGGCTATTTGCCTTGTGACCTCAATTTTCTGATGGCTCCACAAAAAGTAGTTGATTTTCAGTTTGCTCACCTACTTTTTTTTTTCTTTAAAGATTTATTTATCTATTTGTCAGAGAGGGAGAGAGAGAGAATGCATAAGCAGGGGGAATGGTAGATAGGGGCAGAAGCAGGCTCCCCCTTGAGCAGGGACCTAATGCAGGACTTAGTCCCAGGGTTCTGGGATCATGACCTGAGCCAAAGGCAGATGCTTAACTGACTGAGCCACCCAGGTGTGTGTCCCTGTTCACCTACTTGTAAGGAGTGATGGTGACAACTTCTGAGCTCTTTACATGTGAGAACTGGAACCAGAAGCCACTTTATTTATCAAAGTTAGTGGGAAGAACCAAGATATTTAAATATTTGCTTTAAAAAGATCCTGATGAATGACTAGGTACAGAAATGGCTTGACTTTTCTTTAACAGAGACAAGATGAGTAAAACCCAGAAATTTGAAAATGTTATTACTGCTGTTGTTCTAGTTTGGGCTACTGGATACGTATTTTTCATTCATATTCATTCCCCTCAACCCCTAACCCCTGCACACCAACATGTTAATAAAAATGATAAAAATTAATTTTAATTGTGTTCTTACTATGCTTCTGGTAGTGTGCTAAGTTATGTGCATTCATTTTCTCACTTGATCCTCACAGTCTACTATTATTATTTCATTTTTGAAAGATATTTCACTGATGGTTATAGAAGTTTAGTGACTTGCTCAAGGTCACAACTGACCTAAAATTAAAATTTATTTTCAGAAAAAAACATTGTCTCAAATGTTTATACCCAATGATGAAATTTTCTCTTCTTAGAGATAGTAATTTTAAGCCTTATATCTTATAATTGAATGAAGTGAATCCTTGATTTAGATATTTTAGATAGAAGGACAAGTGAGGTACTTTGGATTTGTAGGTTTTTCCAGGTGTCTGAATTATCTTTATGTAGGTAATTTCTTTTGTTTTATACAAAGACAGCTTTATTTTGGCCTATTTGTTATAATAATCAAAGAGGGAGGCAGGCAGTGAGATTATCATTTTCCATGAAGAAATATCTGCCATTTCTGAGAAGGAATAAATTATTTTCCAAGAATCCCTCAACTGGGCAGTTCACATTCTGAACACTTGGATTCTTTTGCATAACAAAACATTCTTCAAAACATCTGAATTGGACAAGGCTATTATTTAGTTTTCATGTCCTTAGCTTACTGGTCATTGGGAACAGAAATATCACAAGTTTTCTGGACCCTTAGGTGTGTCAGGTAGAAGGAAGGTGGAACGAAGCTTATAAATTAGAAATCCCTATGTCAGCTTTGTTTTTCCCATCCATCTTATTGGAATTAGGGAAACCAGGCAGATCTTTTCATTTAATAATGTGGAGCTTTTGGGATGCGTGGGTGGCTCAGGCAGTTAAGCGTCTGACTCTTGATTCTGCTCGGGTTTGAGATTGAGCCCTGCATCAGTCTGTGTAGTCAGCAGTTGTGTGCTCTGCATTTTCTCTCTCCCTCTCCCTCTGCCTTTCCCCCATGCTCTCCCTCTCTCAAATAAATAAATAAATCTTTGAAAAATAATGTGGAGCTTCTGAGAGATCATCCTTGCACCATTTTATTTGGTGTTCTTGAGAAAGTCAGGGCCATGGTTTATAATTTGAGCTTATTCCCTCCCCTCCCTTCCCCTCCCCTCCCCCCTTCTCTCTTTCCCTCCCTCCCTTCCTTCCTTCCTTTTTTCCTTCCTTCCTAGCTTCTCTCCCTCCCTCCCTGCTTTCCCTCCCTCCCTGCTTTCCCTCCCAAAGCACATGAGATTTTCCTAGAATCTTAAAATTAAACAAACCTAGAAGATGGTTAGTCTGAGAAGGAGACCATTAATTCAAGTAATGGTGATAAAAAGCACATAATCAGAGAGTTGCTGGTTCATCAGCTCTGTTGCTAAATTGAGCCACCTTTGATGGGTTGTTTGGAGGATCTCTATTGACTTCCTTGCCTTTTTAGTTTGTCCCCTTGTACAGTCATTGGGCTTCCTTTGTCTTTAATTTTTTTTTTTAAGTACATAAACCGTCTGTGCCTCCATCATGTGGTTCATGGTCTAGGAGTGGTTCTGTGCTGGGGAAAACCTTGGGTTTTTGCCTCTTTTTTTTTTTTTTTCTTAAACTAGGCTCCTAATTTTAACTATTTTGCCCCTCTCATAGAGACTGTTTCTTCTTCCTTTGAGACTTAGAGACCGTCACCATTCTATAGATAAATACTTGGAGATATTTGGATTGCCTCAATTTGATTCTAGAGAAATCTAGAATCAGTGTATAAGTGCTATTTAACTTTTATATTTTACGTCATCTCTCACATCTACTTAAAATTCCCAGTTATAACACACAAAAAACCTATTTTTTACATAAAATTCTCCACCATATAAATGATCTTAGACAAAAATATCTTAAAAGTTAATATTTGTTTCTGACTAACTTGAACCTTTTTTTCCTCCCTAACTTTTTGAGTGATGAACAGATCCCTTATCCTTCCTGAACTTTGCTTTTGCCAATCATCAAATGGGGCTACTAAGACATGTTTTAACATGTGAGAGTCTAAAACACAAATTGTAATATGGTCTGCGACAGAGAGGTAGTATATGATGATGAGGAGGAATATTTTCAGTTAACATTTATGTTAACTATATGCCAAGCAGTATAATATGCTTTACCCACATTATTTCACTTAATATCTCATGTAAGGCTTAAGGATGTTCAATAACTCACCTAAGGCAGCACATATAGTAGATGGTAGCTGTTATTCTGTTTCTGTCCGGCTCAAAACTCTTATCTACTACTATGCTGTACTGACTTCCTATATCAGGATGCTGGTTGAGTGTCTTTTGTCTGCCAGGTGTTCCAAGTATTGGAGAGAGTTCACTCTGCCTTCATGGAACTTGCCCTCCAGGGAAGATAAAGAATTAAAGGTTCTTATGAATTTGGAGGGGAGGTTGCTCAGTCTCTTAGGTGTATAATCCAAAGTCAGAAATGTCAAACAGGCTGACAGATTCAGTTGGGAAGAAAACAATGAGACCAGATAAATGCAGACAGTTTATTACTTATTTATAGACCGCAAAATTTCAATACTTTTTACTTACTTATAGGCAGCAAAAGCAAGATCAGCAATAATGTTAGCTCTCCCTGGCTCTTGTCCAACAGGATAGCATGGAAACAAAAGGGCCAAGTAACAGGGCAACTGAGGAACCAGTTCCATGCTGCAGCTAAGCATCTATGTGTCGACATGCAAGGTCATTAGGGTGCCAGAACAGAGCAATTCTACAGGAAATGAACAGATCTCTGCCGTTATCTGGACCTGTTTCCTCAACTATAGAACCAGGAATTTGCACTTTTACCTTCTAACTCTACCATTCTATACCCAGAAAACTCTGGCATACTTTATGTCTTTTTTCACTTTCTTCTTCCAACTGAATAACTACGATTTTCCTTATTTTCTCTAATTTCCTGGATTTTATTGGTTTTCCTTTTCCAGTTTTTATTAGTTCCTGAGTGTTAGTGGGCACACATGGAAGCAAAGAGGTTCAGGACTGTGAGGGCTCAGGCTAATGCTATGGAGTGACCTGGCCTGGTTTGCAGCCTGTAGCAGTCATTGTGCCAGTTCGCTTGCCTGTCCCTTCTCTTCCTACCTATGCCACACTGTTGACAGCCTGCCACCTTGCTTGTGGGCTCCCTGCTGTTGTCATAGATGGGCCTTCTGTGCTGGAGTAGGGAAATCATATATGAGAATTAAATGTGGTCATTGGAAATTACTGCAGTTGTTGCCATCAAATAAATTAGTCTACCTAGCAGGGTCTCAGAAGACTTTGTGGATCTATTTGGTTGAGTCTTTAAGCAACATACTATAATTTAGGCATTTCATACCTAAAATATCTTGGCCACTTAAAAAAAATGGGAGTTAATCTAACGTGTGATGAGAGGAATCTGTGAACTTTCGCTGCGTGATATTGTTGCAGAAAATATGGGCCAGGTCAAGTCTCTTTGACCTCTGTTTACCAGTGCCATTCTCAATCATGAATTCATTATTCCATGTAATGTATGTGATTGCTTATCATGTGTTAATCACTATGCTGGGTGCTGAGAAGATAAATAATATAATTAAAACAAGTTTCCTTGTCTTTAAGGAATACACACCATATTAAACATACAGGGTTATAGAACTTGAGGCTATTAACCATTTTAGATAGTTTTTGGCCTATGGTTTTCATAACGGGGAATAAATTATTACCAGAAATACACATGCAGGCACAAAATGGAATTAAGGGGTGAATTACGTATATTTGTTGACTAATGAAATTTGAATCGTATTAAAGTAGTTGGCTTAGAAGAAAAGAATACAAAGCTCAGATAGGTGGGATGGTGGTAGGTAGAGAGGATAATACTATTTTAATTTTAGAAAACCTTATTAATTCCTGGAATTTCAGAACAGGAAACAAGTAGAGGAAACAATTTTACATATTTTCTCACATATACAGGGTTGATAGAATTTGAGTCAACTGCAATGGGTGCTTGTTTCTTTTTATTCAAATACACAGACACCCAGAGTTGATTTTACTCCAATTTTGAGCAAACTATCATCTTCTTTTGAGCAAACCAAGTTATTTCCCTAAGTTGCAAATAATCTTGTCCAGGTGAGAGCTAACATTTTTCATTTGGCTGAAAACCCTTCATCTTTCCTTGGAGGCAAAATTACAAATAACTAGTAGGACCAAAATTCCCATTTTATCCAGGAAATTCCTACTTTATGCCTGTTTGAACCTAATATCCTGTCCAATTAGCATCCCTTGTCTCTTTCAGAAGAGTTTCAGTTTGGATGAATTATATAATCAATCAACAGATCTTTTTTCCATATTCTGCAATAATTCCAAAAGCCTAAATGATCATTGCTCTCCAGCACACTCTAGGAAGAGATTTAGAGTCATAATAGAAAGTATCTCTTTTCCTGCATGCTGTAGTTAGACTTTCCTGCCAAAATAGACATTTTCATATACTCAGAAGCCTACTAAATATGGTATTTGCCTTATTGCTTTTCAGTGCAGGGTGTGTTGATGGGGCAGGCAGAAATAAAATAAAAATAAAGCTCAACTGCATATTTAAATGGATTCCCACTTCTGGCACAGAAAGACATTAACAGATCATGGTAGCTAAACATTATGCAGCCATAAAGATCAAAGTGACTGAATACAACACACTGGACCATTCACACTTTCTAGGTTGCTAAGTTTAGCCACCTCTCCCTGGATTGGAAACCCTTTCACCCCATAAGATAATTCCAATAAGGAAGCAGGGTCTACAGATGTTTCTTAGGAGGACAGCAGAGTTCTTAAGAGAAAGGGCTTTGAAATTATGCAGATCTGGGTTTGAGTCCTGTGACTAGAAATAATTTCTGGGTATTGGTTTGCACCTCTGTTTCCTAATCTGTATGAAGTAGATTCATTGCCCATAGAGTTGTTTGGAGATAATGAACATAGAATGTCAAATGTATCTGACATCCAGTAAGAACTTAATGAGTTGTGTATTTAGGACCATTCTTCAGTTTGGGACTGCAACCCTCTGTCACTTCTGTCCTTTTTCTTTACTTTTCCCTTTTCCTTTTGGTTTTATTCATGTCTGGGCTCTCCATAGAATTTCTTTGCTGTGTGTAGCTTCAAGGAATTTATGGAGCTCTTTGAAAAAGCTTGTTTACACTGTGTGTTAGGGCAGCCTCCCTGCTTTCTTTTTTATATGGTGTCTCGTTTTAACTGCTTAGCAGAACTTATTGGGTGTTTTCAACTTTCTTGATTTATGTCAGGGTGTGTGTGTGTGTGTGTGTGTGTGTGTGTGTGTGTGTGTGTACTTTCACCCAACAATCATTATTCAAATATTTGTCTTATGCACATAAGTGGAATGGCAGTATTAGATATCTCCAGCTCTTTGGTTTATTTGTTCTTTGCTTCTCATCTGAAAAATGTCTCAGGCCTTCTTCTTAACCCTCTTTGTTTGGAATTCAAGCAAGCTTACATCTGTGATCATCACTATAACTACCAAACTGAGTTTTAGAATATTTTTTTCCTGTTTTGGGAAGCACTGGGAGGCTGAATTTAGAAATCAAAAGTAAATCTTCTTGGGTAGAAATGAGGGAGCTGTGAGCCTCTTTTTGGAACCTGGCTTTATCTCAGAGCATCTCTGTACCTGGAATTAGAAGGAATTTGTCAATAAATGGAGAAAGGAGGAAGCAACATGGATGGACGAGGCCAGAGAGGTGACCTGTCTGGGTACAGGCATTAAATATTGATAGTTTGTGAAAAAGGATGATTAAGGAAAGTTGAAATGAGAAAGAGGCTCTCTGAATCTCTTCCCCACTGCCACTCCCCCCAAAAATAAAGAGAAAGTGCTAAAGGGCAAGAGCGGTTATTTAGGGAGAATAACCAGGAGGAAATTGAAAATACTGTGGCAGGTTAGGGAATAGGTGATATATTGGAGCCTTGCAATAATACAATCTATTTTGGAGTAAAATGTAAGACTTTGTAAGTTTTTCTTAAATCTAAGGGTGAGGGAGTTAGCATATTGGTGTATGGAGCTCAGTGTAGATATGTGTTTGCATTTTCTACTTCTGGACTCAGGAAGACTGGAGGTGATAGCCTCACTTTGCTGCTTTCTGCCTGTGTAATCAGTGGGCAAGTTAATCCCAGTGAATCTTGTTTGTTTCATATGTGAAATGGGGATTATAATAGTTTCTACCTTATGGGATTGTGATGAAAGGAAATAATGCATGAAAATCACTTGGCACTAGAGTTATAGAGAAATCTTAATTAACTGTAGCTATTATCATTAATGTGTTAATGACCTTCTGTTCCAAATGCTGTGGCAGTGCTTTACATACATAATCTTATTTAATTCCCATAAAGTAAGTGTTATTACCAACTCCCTCTATTTTGTAGAATGGAAAATTCAAGACTTGAAGAAGTTCAGTAATTTGTTCAAGACCAGGAACTTAGTAAACAGCAAAACTGAAACTACATCTCTAGTCTGCATGCCTCCAAATCCTGTCTTTTGTATCATGTCATACTGCATTCTATACAAGTAAATATGTTTATATTATACTAATTATAACTCCAAAAAATAGAATATGACATCAATATAAGTGAAGAATTTAAGTAGTGTGAGAAAACAATACAGCATTGTAAGGGCTGGACATATTTAAATGGAACAACTATAATGACAGCTCTTAATAAGTAGCTATGCTAATGCACAGAGGTACACCTTTCAAAAGGTGTGGTCATTGAAGTATCCAATATCCACTTCTTTTCCAGTCGCCCTTCTCTGAGGACAGAACAGTGAAAGGATCCTGAAAATTCTCTGTTGTTCATGTTTTCTGATAGGTGCTTATTGACACTACTCAGAACAGCCAGTTTTCTTATGACTATAGGTCCCTGGGGATGTAGTTTCACTTAATTCTTATAAATGATACTTACTTAGTATGAAAATCTAAAATTGGTTTCTCAACATGAAACACCCCAAAAGGAATTTATACATATATATTCTTTTAATATTCATTCCTTGTTTCAACAAATATTTATTAAATGCATAATCTGTTTCAGTGCCTTTTATAAGTGCTGAAGATAGAACAGTGATTAAAAAACCAAAAAAAAAAGCAAACAAAATAAATACAAAAATCTCTCTGCCCTCCTGCAGCTTATATTCCAGTGACAGGGCAGATGGTGAGAACACAGTAAATATGTGCATTATATAATGTGTTAGAAGATACCTGAAATGGGAAAAATAAAGAGGGATCAGAAACGCTGGTCTGTGGAGGTGTCACACTTACAATGGGTTGTTCAGGCAATGCCATGTTGAGATGTGGCATTTAGGACAAGACTTGAGGAAGGGGGGAAGGAGTAAGCTTTGTGGATGGGAGGAACATTCTAGACAGAGGGAAAAGGGGGTGGCAGTATGTATTCTGTCTAGTATGGTTGGGGATGAATGAGTGGAGGAGAGACTAGAAAGAACTGCAGACAGAGAGAAGACTGAGGGTTTGATCGTATAGGGCATTGTTGCCCATTTTAAGGACTGTAAGGGCATTTTACTCTAAGAGAAATGTGGAGCCCACTGAAGGTTTTGGAGCAGAGATGCCACATGATTTGACCTACTCCTCACAGGATCTGCTGGGCAACTGTGTTCAGGATGAATTCCATTTTTGTAGCCTTCTCTCACCCATTGCTTTCCCCTACATCTTTTTTATATTTAGTCGAACCATCTAGAATCGGGCAGTCCTTTTGAATCTTACAAGGACACAAAATAATCTGGACCAAAGGTTCTTGGGAGTAGGGATTGTCTTCTGTATTCTTCAATTTTCAGTGTTTAGCACAATGCTTATCACATAGAAGACACTAAATATTTGTTTAATATGAGTGGAATGAGTGACTGGGCATTTCTGCTCTTCCAGGAGTCTTGATGTTCAAGATGATGGCTTATTCTTGCTTTTTTCCTTAATTTTCAAGATGCCCCTCAGACACTGGGTGATGTGAAAGCTTTCTTACTCTCTTTTCTCTAATCTTTATTAATTAATGCAGACAATTAATTAAATATCTCCCATCTGACATTTCTAACATTTATTGACTACTTTTATCATAGATTTCTGTTTCTCTCACATGTCCAAACTTTCTTCCTGATCTCTCTCTTCCTTTCATTCTAGCATACTTTCTTTTAATGTATATTTTATATAAATATAATTTATGGCAAAACCTTTGCTCTTCTGTTTTGCTGACTTAAGACTGGAGACTCATTGAGTCCTCTCCCTCCTTCCTCCCTCCCTTGTCCCTTCCTTTTCCTTCCCCCTCCCTTCTCTTCCATTTCCCTCTCTCCCTTCTCTTCCATTCCCTCTCTCCCTTCCCTTCTTCCCTCTCTCCTTCCTTCCTTCCTTCCTTCTTTCCTTCCTTCCTTCCTTTCTTCCTTCCTTCCTTCCTTCCTTCCTTCCTTCCTTCCTTCCTTCCTTCCTTCCTTCCTTCCTTCCTTCCTTCTAATAGAGCTGAATGCCATTGGAGTTACTTTGATGAGATGAGAACCTCTGAACAATAAAAATGCAACCAAAAGTGTGATTTTTTTGGATTTCATCAGACCAATAGAATATACTTTCTGCACAAGCTATCTGCTCTCTCCTTCAAAAATGAGTTCTTTTCTGGTTCTGCATCCTGGAGAAGTCTTTACTGTATGTGAAATAATATTAGAGAAATAAAAGTCAAGATTACTTTGTAATCTTTCTTCCCTTTTTTTATGCCAGATAAATTTTCTATAATCTTATATTAAAATGCAGTTTTCAATCTAATACTCTCCTCCCTCCATCATTTCATCCCCATCTATATTATAATTCTCTAAAAACATTTATTTTCTAAATGCTTGCTGACTCTGTCCTCCAAGACACATATGGGTGGGTATGAATGAGATTTACATGGATATGGAAATGACTTTGAGAAGATGCTTTAACACTAAAGTTTTCTTAAAAATATTTTTATCTCAGAAAGCATATTTACTAAAGATTTTTGGAGCTTCCTCTCTGGTTTATATTATGTTGGCAATTAGAATAGAATAAGCTGAATATAATGATATATAATGACTTAAAAGTCCATGAAGATGAACAGTTTTTAAAGAAAAAAAATTGTTTTAAATTACTATTAAGCTTTGGGATTGGGGTAAGAATATCAGTGCTGTCCACATGTAAATATAATTTTCAAATGGAGTAGCATGTACAAAATTAAGGTCACAATCATAATGAATGCTCACTGTTAGGAAGAATAGAAATAATAAATAATGTTCTTATATCTGCTCTGCTATTGGACATCTGTCTGTTTTAGAGCCCAATCCAACAAAATTTTATTTGACATTCTTTTCTGTATGTCCCTGGCATAAGATTTAGGTGGACCTAACCCTGATGATTGCAGTAGCATCTCAGGAATACTGATATGCTGGCTATTGTAAACATACTATCTGAGACTTCTTTTTCTATGTCCCTCCTGAGACTGGTAAATCATTTCTAGTGTGAAATGCCTAGGTTTGCAGGCACTGAGATAATAGCCATATCTGATTTTGCTATCACTGTCTAATACCTACTCTGATCTGCTAAGTCTCCAATTACGTGGCTCTATTCAATATTTTCATGAGGGACTTCACATTCAAAAAACAGTAAAAAGGGAGTTTAAGGGTGTCGACCCTGGTTTCAGATGGCCTGGGTTCAAATTCTAGCTCCACCATTTGGTTGCTCTATGACCTTGAATACATCATTTACTTCTCTGTGCTTTTGTTGTTTTAGTTGTAAAAAAATGGAAATTAATATTATTTTCCATATAATGTAAATTTTGAAGGTAAATGCGTTAAAATATGAAGTGTCTAGAACAGTGCTTGGAACAGAGTGGGTACTCTGTAAGTGTTAGCTGTAATTATAAGGAATGTTAACTATAATTATTATAATACCATATTCATCTGCAATTGATGTCTGTTGTTTATGACAGCCAAGCATCCATCCCTTTCTCTTTGCTTGGGAATGAGCTCTTAAATTTTCTGTGGGAACCATTCCTTTCACATTGTGTACAGTCTTATTTGGACTCTCAAGTGTGGTGGCAGGACTACCCATAGGCTCTGGCAAGAGGTATCCTGGGAGTTTAGACCCATGCCTTAGGATCCCCTAAACTTTGGGGTCCTGTATGGTGCTTAGGACAAACCAATATGGCAGTGCCATTTAGGCATGGTGCCCCAGGTTTGACCAAGATCCATATGGTCTCTGGTCTTTCTTATTTGGAAGCACACTCCAACCATCCACCCCATACAAGGAGTTGACTACATGCCCCAAAGAGCTCTGGGACTGCAACTATGAGATTGTCCCAGGGGTTCAGAGTCAGGGTCTGACTCAGGAAAGCAACTTGGTAAGTGGAATGCTCCTGCTGACCATCACAACATTTCTTTCACATGATTTCATGAGATTTGCTTCCAGAGTAGTGCTAACACCCTGATTTGGGGTGACACTATTCTTGTGGAACATGAGATGAATTCTGGGCTCTGGTTTATAGATAGTCTACAACTAATCACTGGGCCTGAGCCACTAGTGCTCTTGCTTGTCTGTGCTCAGAATATGGTGCTGCCTTTGGTCAACATGATCAGAGTGTGGCAGTGGTTCAAAAAGGAGTCCTTTACCCTGTGTGTCCTCCATAATTGCCACCCTGGGTGTCCCACAATATTCCCCTCAGATTCTGTAGCACAGATCATACAGTCTTTTGAGGGTAGCCACAACTATGTGTCTGAGTGCTTTTAAGACTGTTGCTTCTCAATGTCAACAGATGAATCCAATTGAACTCTCCTTTCTTTCCTTTAATCTTTCAAATGTAGCAGACGATAGAAACCTACTCCAATTGCACTCAAAATAGAATTGGAAGTCTTAGTCAGTGTAATAAGGTAAGAAAAATAAATAAAAGATAAACAAATTGGAAAGCAAGAAATAAAATGATCCCTAATTGTTGGTAACATAAATTTACAAGAAACCTATTTTTAAAAAACCTAGAATTAATAAGTGAGTTTAGTAAAGTCACATGATAAAGTCAAAGTATAAAAGTCAATTGGACATTTTTACATTAGCAATGTACATTTGGAGACCAAAATTAAACTTATACTATTTACAATAAACTAAAAAATAATGAAATATTTAGGTATAAATCTAACAAAAAACCCACCTGTTTATGGAAAACTATGAAACACTGATAAAAGTATTCAAAAGAGCTAAATAAATGGAAAGACAGACCATATTCATGGATTAGCAAATCATCATAGGAAAGATGTCAAATATTCCCAAAATTATTTATAGATTTAACTTTATACCAATAAAATTTCAGTAGGATTTCATTTTGGTATATATAGATGAGCTGATTCTAAATTTTATATGTAAAGGTGAGCTGATTCTAAATTTTATATGTAAAGGCAAAAGAACTAGAATAGTTAAAACAATTTTGAGAAAGAGTAATGTTACTCAATTTTAAGACTTTCCATAAAGCTATAGCAATCAAGATTGTGGTGCTAGCAACAAGAGAGATATATAGCTTAAAAAAAAAAAAAAGAAAAGAACCAGAATAGAATCCAGAAATAGACCCACATGAATAGAGATAATTTGTTTTTGACCAAGTTACCAAAACAATTCAATAAATATCCTTTTCATCAAATGATGCTGGATCATTTAGATATACATAGACAATAAAAAAAAGAAAAAAAGTCTTGACCTAAATCTTACATATTCAAAAATAATCTCAAATGGATCATTGGTTTAAAGGTAAAATGTAAAAATTTTCTTTTATGCACTGAATCATGTATACAAATTCATCACCAAAGTCACATACATTGTTCTTCTGTGTTTTCTTCTAAATTGGACTCCATTAGAATTTGAAATATTAATTTTGTAAAAGATACAATTAAGGGAATGAAAAAAATAGACTATACGCTACAAAGAGAAATATTTGCAAACCATATATTTTACAGTAGATTTTAACAGGAATTTATAAATAACTTTCAAAATTGAAAAATAAGAAAGTATGGTACTAGTACAAAAATAGACACACAAATCAATGGGACAGAATAGAGACCCCAGAAATAAACCTACGTTTACATGACAAAGGAGGAAAGAATATACAATGAGTAAAAGACAATCTTTTCAATAAATGGTGCTGGGAAAATCAGATGACTACATGTAAAAGAATGAAACTTCTAACACCATACACAAAAATAAATTCAAAATGGATTAAAAACCTAAATGTGAGACCTGAAACCATAAAAATCCTAGAAGACAGCACAGGCAGTAATTTCTTGGACATCGGCTGTAGCAACATTTTTCTAGATATGTATTCTAAGGCAAAGGAAACAAAAGGAAAAATAAACAATGTGAACTACATCAAAATAAAAAGCTTCTGCACAGCAAAGGAAACATTCAACATAACTAAAAGACGACATACTGAATGGGAGAACATTTGCAAATGATATATCCAATAAAGGGTTAATATCCGAAACACATAAAGAACTATACAACTCAACACCAAATAACCCCAAACAATCCAATTAAAAAAAATAGGCAGAGGACCTGAATAGACATTTTTCCAAGGAAGACATACAGATGGCCAACAGACACATAAAAAGATGCTCAACATCACTCATCATCAGAGAAGTGCAAATCAAAACCAAAATGAGATATCACCTCACACCTGTTAAAATGGCTAAAATCAAGAAGACAAGAAAGAACAGCGTTGGCCAGGATGTGAAGAAAAAGGAAATCTTGTGCACTGTCAGTGGGAATGTAGACTGGTACAGCCACTGTGGAAACCAGTATGGAAGTTCCTCAGGAAATTAAAAATAGGAATACCACATGATCCAATAATTCCACTATTGGCTATTTACCCAGGGAAAATGAAAACAGTTACTTGAAAAGATACATGCACCACTATGTTTAGTGCAGCATTATTTACAATAGCCAAATTATGGAATCAGCCTAAGTGTACACTAATAGGTGAATGGATAGGGAAAACAGTGTGTGTGTGTGTGTGTGTATACATATATATATATATATCATTAAATCAAATCACTAAGTTGCATACCGCAAACTATTGTAACATTGTGTGTCAACTATACTTGGAAAAAAAAAAGAAAGAAAACAAAACAAATTTAAAAAAGAGCTAATGGCATGAACGTACACTTCCCCAAAAAGGATATGAAGATGACAAATATGCACATGAAAAGGTATTTGAAGTCATTATATGTTGCAAATTAAAATCATGATGAGATACTACCACATGTCTAATAGAAAGGCTAAATATAAGCCTTTTGGGAAAAAAAATATGGTTTTAGAATTCCACAGCCAAACAATGTATGTATGAGGTTTCAATAAATAAATTGCAAAACTCGGAAAAAAAAAAAAGGCTAATAAAACATTCAATCCCAAGATCTGACGAGGAAAGCATAGCCACTAGAACTCTTCATGGATTGCTGTTGGGAATAAACATTGGTACAGTCACAATGGAAAGTGGTTTGGCATTTTCTTATAAAGTTAACCATACTGTATTGTGGGCCCAGCAATTCCACTCTTGGGAATATATCTCACAAAATAAAAATATATGTTTATACAAAAATCTCCACATGGAGAGAGGAAGATGGCTAAGCACCAGAACTTCTACGTGGCTGAGTTCACAATTAGAAGGCACTCAGGGAGATATCAGGGACAAAGGTGGGTGCAGAAGCACCATCTAAGGCTTTGTTCTCAAATCTCACTGCAGTGTGCCAGTGAGCTTGTGTTGCTCAAATGAACAAAGAGAACTACTTCTTCCTGGAAAAAGGCCCTGCTATCTCAGTAGTAATTTATTCTAATCCCAAACCCTAAATTCAGCTCATTGACTCTCACCACCCTAAAAGAGATAAGGTAAAGGCCAGGAAGAATATAAAGTGGGGAAAAATAAAAGAGGGAAAATAAAACACAAACTAGCACATAGAGATTAAATATGCAGATGCTGGAGTCATTCAAAGCTAGGTATGAAACCCTGTCATACATTCGATTTGTAAACTAATACTCTGATTCATTATTTTTTAGTATCTGCATAATATTCCAAAGTGCAGCTGTAATGTAATTAAGTCAGCCATTGTGCCATTGGGATAAGTAGGTGGCTATAAAGCGGGTATCACAAGGCAGCATTTCTGGAATTCTCCATTTACAGACACTCACTTTGTACTCAGTTGCTTGCCAGTAAGTACAATGCTGTCATAAACATCCTTGTACATATACCTTTAAAAACCTGGAGCTCTTGGGGGCACCTGGGTGGCTCAGTCGTTGAGCGTCTGCCTTCGGCCGGGTCATAATCCCAGGGTCCTGGGATCGAGCCCCACATTGGGCTCTCTGCTCGCAGGAAGCCTGCTTCTCCCTCTCCCACTCCCCCTGCTTATGTTCCCTCTCTCGCTGTGTCTCTGTCAAAAAGATAAATAAAATCTTTAAAAAATAAGAATTAAAAAAATAAAAAATAAAAACCTGGAGCTCTTATTTTTATGGGAAAGATTCAAATAGTGGGCCTTCTTGGACAAAAGGTTTATGTAGTTTCAAGTTTTAACAGCTGTTACAAGACTGTTTTCAAAAAAAATTCTGTGGCAATCTACATGTTCATCAGTAATGTACGAGCATCCTTTTACCCAAATTCCTGCCAGCAGTAAGTGTTAGCCTTCTTAATTTTTGTTTGCTTTTTACTTTTCCCAACATACAAAATAGAGAAAATAGTATAACAAACTCCCAAACACTTATCACCCAGTTTCATCGATATACCATCTCTGCAACCTTATATTTTTTAAAAGATTTTATTTATTTTAGAGAGAGAGAGAGAGAGCAAGCATGAGCAGGGGATGGGCAGAGAAAGAGGGAGAGAATCTCAAGCAGACTCCCCACTGAGTGTGGAGCCCAATGCAGAGCTTGATCCCAGGACCCTGAGACCATGACCTGAGCTGACATCAAGAGTCCAACACTTAACCAACAGTGCCACTCAGGGGCTCCTGAAGCCTTATATTTTAATTCAGTTTTTGAGGCATCATTTATATCTAGAGAAAAATATCCTTTTTTGTGTATAGTTCTATGAGCCTTAATGAATGCATACCACAGGATAACCACCCAGACTGTCCTGATACAGAGCTTTCCATCACACTATAAAGTTCCTTTGTGCCCTTTTATAATCAAACGTTCCTTCCACATCCTAGTCCCTGGCAAGCACTGGTATGTTTTTCCCTATATTTTTGCTTTTTCCAGAATGTTACAGAAATGCAATCATACAGAATGCAACCCTTTAAATGTGGTTTCTGCAATTTAGCATAATGCATTTGAGATTCGTCCATATCATTACTCTATCATTAACATGTTCCTTTTTATAGCTGAATGGTATCCAAATGTAAGGGTGTACCAGAGTTCATTTATCCAATCACCAGTTGAAATTTGGGGTGATTATGAATATAACTGTGATAAACATTGATGTCCAAGTGTTTGTATGAACAAAAGTTTTTATTTTTTAGATAAAAACCTAGGAATGGAAGTACTGGGTCATATTGGTTAGTATATATTTGACTTTATAACAAACTACACACCTGTTTTCCAGAGTGGCTATAATATTTTACATCCCCACCAGCAATGTATGAGAGGTCTAGATTCTCTGTATCCTCACAAGTATGTGGTACTGTCAGCTTTTTTTCTTCAAGTCACTCAAAAACATGAGTAGTGTTCCTTATTGTGGTTAAATTTGCATTTTCCTAATGATGAATGATGCTGAGCACTTTTTTTTTGCGTATTTGTATTCTTTGCTGAAACATTTTTCAATCTTATTTTTAAATTAGATTGAATGTTTTCCTATTATAAAATTTTGCGAGGTCCTTATGTGTTGTAGACACATGTCCTTTATTAAACATGTGTTTTGAAAATGTTTTCTGTTTCCTCTTGTCTTTAATTTACTGAACAATGGCTTCACTTTATTTTTAAAATTTATACAAGTAAGTTGATTTGTTGGTAGTACAGTTCTATGAATTTCTACAGTATAGAGGTCCATGTTAACACCACAATAATACAATAATCAGTGCACAGAAAACTCAATTACCAAAAAAACAAAATAAAGATAAAACAAACTTTATAAACCACTGATATATTTTCTAAATCTACAGTTTTATATTTTGGGGAATATTATGTACATGTAATCATATAGTAGTACATTTGGAGACTACGTTCTTTCACCTGCTACAGTGCCTTTGAGACTCTTGCAAATTGTGTGTACAGCAATTCTGATCCATTCTACTGCTGAGTCTGAGTTGCATTCCATTGTATGCATGTACCTTAGTTAGCTTATCCCTTCACCTATCAGACATTTGGTCTGTTTCCAGTTTGTGTCAGTTATTAATAGATGTGCTCTCAACATATGGTTCTCTGTGGGAAAGGGACATATAGGAAAATCATAAATGGGTGGATTTTTAGGGATCACCCTTGGGAATAGTGAGTATCACTTCCTCTAACATTTTATTGGATAAAAGTGATCAAATGACTTCACCCAGAGGCAAAAATATTTAGTCTTTCATTTTTCCATTAGAGAAATAATACAGTTTGATAAACATAATATTATTTTGTTTTGCATAGACTCTATCTTTAAAAAAATCTAATACAATTCATTTGGAAGAAACAAGATTGCCATTTGAAACATAATGATCAACAAATGATTGAATCATTTGGGAAGACCTCATGGAGAAAACAGTACTTCAGTTGTGCCCTGATGGATGAAGGCAGTATAGAATAGGTGGAGGGACAGGGGACAGGGGAAGCACTGGTTCTGGGGACCTTTCTCATTATTGATATACCAACACAAAGAGCAGAACAGGAGCATTACTACTATATAGAAATTGTTATAAGTATCCCCCATTTTCTAAAGGACACTTTAGAGTGAAAATTAAATTTAAAAGTTGGAAGTTGAAAGTTGGAGTTGCTCTACCTTACCTAGGGGCCAGCTTAATCATTTTTTTCCCATCAGGAATGTAATTATCTTTTATTTGACATTTCTTCAGACAAGAGGGTTTACTGATCTCCTTATGAGCATTTTGTCATGTATCTCCCTCCACCCAAAATATTTTCTGACAACTTCATTATGTCCTATGTTCTTTCAGTCTGTTTTGCATATATGAATGTCTTGCCTTCTCCACTAGACTATTCTCTCTGAAAATAGTTTGTCCCTCAACACTAAGCACAGTGTGGGGGGTATAATAGTTGTAAAAAACTAAGACATTTTGGTTCTTTGATTCATTGGGTCTTGGAAAATATTTGGCATTATAGTTTTTTTCCCTTACTTTCTCTTCCCAGATTTTTACACAAGAACAACAAAACAGCAGTATCATCAATTTAAATCTTCACATCCTTTTCCTCTTTGGAGCTAATCGATAAGGGAGTAAGAGGCTAGGTTGCAGCAGTTACCATCGTGAAGCTATGTTGTTTCCTCATCTTGTGAGGCTAGATGCAGAGCTGAATTTTATGAAATGATGAATGCCTCGCACCCTGCCTTTTCATACAGCCACAAGTAATCCACAGAATGTTGAATATTTTATGTTCCAATACATTATTCATTTAATGCTCTACCATATTTACAGATTGGGGCCATATGTGCTTATATGTGCAATCAAGATTGGCTTCAAGCTCTAGTGCTATCACTTTCAAGACTTAAGATAATTTGGTGCAACTGTGATTATTTCCTGACGTCTCCTTTGCCAACTTGGAATCTTAGATGAACAAAGAAATAGCAGTAAAATGTCACATAAAATCCAGTACATATCCAATTGGTGTGCCTCCAAGAAGCATCTCTCAACAAAGAATCTTTAGTCTATGTTAAATTGGCATCTTAAGTTAATGATGATTCTGTTATAGATCAATTGAATGGGAGAAAAATAGACCAAACTCTTTTTTATTTTCTAATATGAAACATAATCTCTCTAAGAATATGAATAATTTGGTTTTCATTTCCATTATCTTCAAATTATTGTGTCATTAGGCATCTTGGCAAAAACATTAACAAATGTTGATGGGCAATGTTTTCCCTGCTAAGCCACTGCAGTGGAGTCCTTGTCTTGAGTGCTGGGGCCAGGTTCTGAGAATCTATTGTATTTATCAGGTATTTCTATAATTAAGGGCATAAATTCATAATTAAAGGTCAGGCCCTTCCATTATTAGGGCCAAGGAGAAGAAAATCCAAGAGAGGGTTTAAGGTGTTACATGTGAACATACTTGACTCTCCAAACAAGAAAAGGTGGGTTGTCCTCCAAGAGGTGGAACCAATGACGAACCTGACAAGTCTTGTGGGAGCCTTAAAAGTTGAAGTTCTCTCAGCTTCCGGTTTGCTAAGTATTGGAAGTGCCCAGGAAAATGTTCCCCTGAAAACGCACTGTTCTTCTCATCTCTTATTTGCATCAGAAATTAATTTACCAGCTAAGTAACTTGAAATGATGCCTCGAATGTTATGAGGCTCTCCAAGCCCCTCAGCAGTGCTGAGCCTCAAACGTTTCATGTTGCAGGCTCTTCCCTGCTGCGTTTTAAGAATGCCTGCTCATACCAGCCTTGCCTTGCCAAAAGTCTGTCACATTTCCTTTCTGGCAGGTCTTCCAAGTTGATGGCAATAATTCCATTAATTTCAGAATGTGGATAACTGATGATATTCATTAGTTTTGGATCCACACCCCTCTCTGGACCAGCCCAGTGTTGGCTAAAGAGTGAGTTGTTTGGCTCCAAAGTCAAGGTCAAGAGTAACACAGACATGAGTATTAGACAGATGTAGAAGAGAAGGACGAAGAGGAGGAGGAGAGCTAAAATACTCCCGGAGGTTGAAGAATTGAGTTGGAGAATTACATATTTTAGGACCAGGAAAAAAAAAAAAGGCAGCTTGGAATTTAGGCATTCGAGAAATGCCAAAATATTGAAATTTAACAAAAAATTTTCTGTCACTACCAGTGGTGAGGATGGTGAGGAGGATGGTGATGAAACTTAACATTTATTGAGTGGTTATCATAGAGAAGGCACAGTTTTACATCGCTTCATATATATTTTCTAATTTAGTCCTATAAATGCAGGGCAGGTATTACTATCATATGCATTTTACATATGAGGAAACCAAGGATCAAGGAGATGCAGCAACTTGCCTAATGTGATATAGTCAATTAAATGCTCAGGGAAGACTTAAGTTCAGTTCTGCTTGATAATAGAGTAGGTGCTTTCATCTTTTCTCATTTGTTTTAAATATTGTAGAAAATATTGTTGATGTCCCCCAGATCTCCTATGCCAGTTCCGTGGGTAAGTCCTGTGATCCTGTGTTTCTGTGAGCTTCTCCTAAGGGTTTGCACCTGCAAACTGTTTAAAGGCCTATCATCAGGCTTCTGGAACTACTTTGATCAGGCAAACCAGAAGCCAGAAATGCCTGGGAGTTTTATTCTGGTTGGAGACTTGTGGGGCACTCCTGCAGGAGTATGAAAGCCCAGTTCTCCTGCCCTGAGATGGGACGAACTCTGCGATATAATTGTGCTGCAGAGCCCCAGCTGCCATCAGGCTGAAGGCTAGTATGATGCCTAAAATTGAATGCTGCTTGGCTTCTTTTACTTCTCTCCCTGCTTCTTTCACGCCCCTCCTGGTTTCTCTTGGGAATACCCCCTTAATAAATCACGTGCAAATCCGGTCCTCTTGCCTGCTTCCTGGGTGGTGGGGGGCCTCAGGTCTGAACTCAGACAATTATGCCTTTGTCCCATTCTAAACTTGACTCCACAAATGAGCCAACTTTAATGAGAGGCAATATAATGTAGTAATTGAACACAGCTAAGGAAGAAACTTTAAAGATTGTTCTACATGTTGATGGCCTCCTAGTTACTCATTTCATTCATTCAAGCATTCATTCAATAAAAATATACTTTCTACCATGTAGAAACCAATGTTGGACCAATGTGGATGTGTACATACCCCTTCATGTGTATAGGAAGTGTATACACTTAGGGCATTCAGAAGGGATAGAAGTCCCAATAAAATTCCATCCTTTACAGTGGTGTGCATCATTTCAATTTCCATACTATGATTTCTTCCCAATCTGAATTTATTATGGTTTGGAGTATTTTTCATGGTTGGGTGGTGTATGGGGCAAGAAAGCCTATGGATAGGGTTGGCTCAGACTAGAAACCTTCACTCACAACAGGTTGAGTAAATGATAAAACCAGCTTCTTGCAGTTTTTGGAGACTGGTCTTGGGGAAAAGATGAGTCACAGAAATAAAAGGATTCATGAAAGGAAGTGTTGTTATTAATATGATTAATTATTAAATGGAGATATTGCCCTAGCTGCAAGTTACCTCTTCACTCCAAATTTATTTTCTGACTTGGTATGAGAGGTAAAGGGATAAAAATTAGAAAGGGCGGTGAATAAGCTCAGAAATTTGATGTTAGAAGCCCCAAAGATCTGTGAGTTATAGACGTTCCCAAGTATCGCTGCCTTTCACTCTCCTCACTCTCTTTTTTCTACTTCCCTCTTTTTTTCCATTATGTGAAAACTCTCACTAGGTTTAGAGAACATTCCATCTGCAACGCAGTCTCTCCTGTCGTCTTCAAAACTCAAGGCTATACCTGCCGTTCCCATATACACTTTTTAGCTGGTTTTCCCTTTGTTTCTTAGTGACATTTGCTCTTTTTTTTTTTTCTTAGTGACATTTACGCTTCACTCATCTTTCTGGTATGAACAGTGTTGTGTCACGTTGCATATCCTTGGCCAAAGGCTATTATAAAATATACAAGACAAAAAAAGAAGTAAAGGGTAATCTGCAGACTGATTCAAAGAGAGCATTTCTGAGTATGAACATATACTTTGCTATTAGAATCATCAAGGAAAGAACTCAAAGTCATCAGCACCAACTTTATTTAAATGTATTATCAAAATAAATTTAGCATTGAAAGAAAACAATTGAAGAAAGAGATTCAAATTTATATGCATGTCTGTGTGAGTTAATGAATGCTGTCTTTTCTAGGACCTGTCTTAAATGGATAGATATAGAAATAATATAGAAACCATCTAGCATAGATTTGGAAAATAAAAGGCAGTATAAAAGTTGGTGTGAAAAAACCTCCAGCTCAAAAGGCCACAGACTCAGACTCACTGGGCTAGACAGAGAACCAGATAGGCTTGCTCAGCCTTTACACTGGGCCAAAAAACTGAGTTAGTGGGAAATTTGAGTCAGGAGTAAAGTAAGAGGACAATCGTCTGTGTCATGGTTTCACAAAGGAAACTCTGTATAAGGACTTTATAGAAAGTATCTGAGTACTTAAGTTTTAGGGCTCTTTCATAGACCTATTGAATCATACTCTTTGGCAGTAGGGTCAAGCATAGCTAGTTACAAGGGCTTAAAAGATGCCTTCAGAGTCTGGTTTTTCTCCTACACTGTTGCTCAGTGTTAACACTATTAACATCGTTTTTGTGTTAACTCCATTGTCAGTGAGGATTTTCCTCTTGGTCATATTTGGGTGCTAGTCATTCCTGGGCTATACTTCCTCTGGTTTATTTTCAGACTGAAATGTACACCTACTCCCTTAATAGTGATGAAAAAGTCCTAGAATTAAACATTATCATCGCTGGCTGATTTGACTGGGTCACATGCTCATTCCTGTGTCAGTTACTGTTGCCATGGTACTGTTAACTGGCCAAGCATAGATGATGTGGCACCCAGGTTGCTGAAATGGAGTTAACACCTCTGAGCCACATGGATTGAAAGAGCAGGGGAAGGGATGAATTCCCAAATGAGAATGGGATGTGTTATCAGAAGTTTGGTATGGAAGATAGATCTTGGGGAGAGAGTGGGACTAGAGACAAAAGCTGTTACAATTGTCTAGTCAAGGAGCAATGAGAGACTAGACCAAAGTGAGCTAACTTGAGATGAAATGGATATAGTAATAGTCAAGAGGTATTTTAGACATGTAATTGAAAAAAATTTTCTGTTTGATTATATTTAGGAGCATAAAAGAAAGATCATTTCTAGCGTTAGCTTTCGTATCTGAAAGTCCAATATTTGACCTTATATGGAACTAGATTCCATTTTTCATATATTGTATAGGGTTCTCTCAACCTACATCTTGGCTTAATTTCCTTTGAGCTGATTTCCTTCTCAGTATGCTCTCTATCAGGAAGCAAGATGGCATCTAGCAGACCTGGGTTTATAAGTTCTTTATCATTACAGTGCAAGAGTTCAGATATTTCTCCCTTGGTATCTATATCAATGCCAACAAAGGATTATGATTGGCCTTCATTTTATGGGCTGAATTATTTCCTTCAAAAATTCATATTTTGAAGCCCTAACCCTCAGTACCTTAGAATGTGAGTTTGTTAAAGAGGTAATTAATATTAAATGAGGTCATGTGTGTGGGGCTGTGTTAGGATTCTCCAGAGAAACAGAACCAATAGGATATGTATATATACAGAAAGACTTAAGGAATTAGCTCATTTGATTGTGGATGCTTGGGAAACACAAAATCGAGTGGGGAAGTCTGTCAGGCTGGAGGCTCAGGAAAGAGTGGCACTTTTGGTTCAAAGGCAGAATGCTGGCAAACCAGGAAGAGCCAGTGTTACAGATGAAGTCTGAAGGCAGGCTGCTGGCTGAATTCCCTCGTGCTTGGGGAAGGTCAACCTTTTGTTCTATGTAGGCTTTCAACCGATCAGATGAGTTGTACCTGCATGATGGAGGGTCAGTCTGCTTTACTCAAAGTCATAGATTTAAATGGAAATCTCACCCAAAAATGTCCACACAGAAAAATGCAGGGTAACATTTGATTAAATATCTGGGCACTGTGACCCAGCAAAACTGACACATATAATCAACCATCACAGGGGTCTAATTCAATCTAAGTGGTTTTCTTATAAAAGAAGTAAATGTGTGTACACAAGGAGATACCAGGGATGCACACATGCAAAGGAAAGACTATGTAAAGACAGTCAGAAGATGGCCATTTGTAAGCTGAGAGACCTTAGGAGAAATGAAACCTACTTCCATCTTGGTCTTGGACTTCTAGCCTCTAAAACTATGAGAAAATAAATTTCTGTTGTTTAAGCCACCTAATGTTATATTTTGTTATGGAAGCCCTAGAAAATTAGTACAGTGCCCAACAACAGACCAATCACTGTATAAGGTATAAGGGGATGGGGTACTCTTATTGGACAGGCTGAGTCAGGTGCTCACCTGTGAAGCTGGAAAAATAGAGATCATATGATTGACAATTCCAAAAGAATTACAAAGATTAAAAGTGGGAAATTTCTAAAAATTCTACAAAGTAGTTATTTCTGAACTAATTCCTCTTACTATAGTGATAGTCTTCATTGGGATTGATCCTAGGGGGCCACAGCAATGGAGCAATAGGGAAGTATACCAGAAAAATGGAAAGATTAGGGGAGAGACAAAATTCAAGGCTTCTCATTGAAATACACATGCTAGGAGATGCTGAAATTGTATGTAAAGACAGGGAATAATAGACATACACTGTGAGTGAAATATAATACCACTGAGGCTTTTAAAAGAAGAGACATATATAATTGCACCTCACCAATGAGATGTGTTCTAGGTAGGCATACAGACAGTTTTATAGATACAGATATCCATATAAATATATACATATATACACACACACTCTAGGGCAGCAAGAGATGTCTTTCAGAAGATGTTTTCTTCTAAAACACTGGCTATCAGCACTAAGATTGGGATTTCTAAGTCCTCAGTTAGAGCCATAAAAACGTTACAGGTTCATTTTGGTTATACTCAAGCTTACTGACCATACTGCTCATTGCTAGCTTCTCTGTGTTCACATTCTAAAAAGGGAGATTTTAATTGGTGTACTTGCTACCATCCAGTTTGGAGCACTCTTGTTGGGAAGAATTCCATACGTGTCATCTCAGAGGTGGTTTTCCATTTTGATATCTTGCCAATGTATGGATGCTCTCAGCTCATGACCAAGCCTGTAAGTCCAAACATGTGTTATCAAAGTTGTAGAGATCATTTTATTTACTCAGAACAAGAAGCATATAACATAGCAAAATATCCAGGAAATAGAGTTAGTGTTCCTTTCTGAGGCATCAAAGTTTCCCCCACCATGAAATCAACCCTGAGTAGCTCAGAATTTATTGTTGATGACTGATCATTATAATGGTAATGATGGTGATGATGGTGATGATGATGATGATGTTAGTGTGATAGTTACCACTGATATTTCTCTTTAAGCCAGGCTCTTCCTGGAATGTTTTATTTTATTTACTCATTTAATTCAAAACTACTCTACCAAGAATGTAGGATTCTTAACCAGTTTGATAGACATGGAAAATGAGCAGAGTTTAAATATGTTGCCTAAATCTTCAAATTTAGTAAGTATTGTGGAAAGCAAAATAGTACTGTAATCAAAAGTCTAGTTCTAAAAGTGCTCTAGCTGTAGGGAATAGGATCGACAGGATCAATGTAGTGCACAGGATCAATAATTTCTTTGGTGTTTTTCCCAAAAGCATTTCAGGACTGTCCCAGAGACCCCTTTTAGTAGGCACACTATTGTGAATCCAAGAAGGGATTACATCCTGCAGAGAGAGGGAATTGGCATGAATCCCAGAGAATAAGACTATGATTCTAAAGCTCCCCTGCTTCTGAAATTTTGTTCAGTGGCTTTCACCATTCACTCAAAATGAAACATTTCAGTCAGACTATAATAACCACTAACTTAACCATAAGGATGATGATTTTGGGATTTATCTTCTCTAATAAAATGCTATTCCTCACTTTTGCAGGAAAAGTATATAAGAACTTTCCCCCATCTTCCTTGCAAGTTATCCTGGTGGAAGAGTTAGAGTCACATCATGAGTGCCACTAAGGACATAGCATGAGATTTGGGGTTCATTTAAGAGTCAGGGGAAGCCATTGAAACAGCTTAAGCAGAGAATTGACAAAATCTGATTTATGCTTAATAACCTTTGTCTGGCTATTGTGTAGCGAGTAGATTAAAGAGGGCCAAGAGGGGAAGCAGAGAGCCCAGTGGGAACTGTAGCACTGGTTTTGCTGAAAGCTCTCAGTGAACACACTGAAAGGTGATTTAAATAGAACTCAGACATCCGTGAGATTCTGGCTCTGTCACTGAGCCAGGCTTTGTCAGATTAGAGTATGGTCCTCAGGCTACAGAAACAGAACACTCTCTTTCCTGATCAACTTTTGGGCAATCAGTTGCCTCTGAAAATAATTTTTAGAGAAATTTCTATTTATGTCTTCTAAACAGAGAGAGAATGGAAAAGAATAACTTGGTATGCTTATGGGCAAAAGTAATAGGAAAACAGTAAAAATCTTTCAGCATAGAAATAATTACCCAAAATCAAAGGCATGGAAATGCTAGCTGGCACTCATAAATGTGTTTTTCATCATGTAAATCATGTTAAATTTGAAATGTGAAAATGGTATTTCACTGGGAAGGCTACATGTAATTTTCAACTACATAAATTTATTTGCTCTCAAACTCTAGGCAGGTCACCTCAACCGGTCTAATGTGAAAAGCATATGCCAGGCCAATGTATCCATGGACCACACTGGATAAGTAGCTGTCCCTGGTGCCTTGTATGTGTCTTCTTAGTAATATTAGGCTGACATTGTTTAATAATAGCTTTATGAAGCTAATTCTGTATCTCTTTTCTGATTGCTAGAAAATTGGTAGCTGCCATTCAGGGAAATGGATTTCTGACATTTTTTTTTCTCTAACCCTGCAGAGCTGTAAAGACTATTGTAAAAAGCATCTTTGCTGCTACACTCATTATGGGATATAAACAGACTAAATTCCAGAATTATATTTTTCCCTGGATTCTTCATTATTCTTTACTGTAAGCCTTTTGGTGCTTTTTTGTTTGTTTAAAACACATGAAATAAACTCTGAAGCAATTTGAGCAATTTCTAAGAACCTATCTCGTGTTTTGGTGAAGAAAGACCTCCATGATTCCTTTGTACAGGCTTTTTCGGAATATGTCTTTAGGGTAAATTCAGTTCATTATGTATATCCATTCATTCGCTTATTCAGTAATTATTGAACCCCTATTATATGCAGGGGCTGTGGGAGACACTGTGCATCTATTAATGACAAAACTGATCCAATTCCTACACATCTGATGCTTTCACTTTAGGGTGTACAAAGCTGGTATTCTGCATCATGATAAGACATAGGGCGGAGGCTAGCTCTGAGGTTTTGTTCAGAAGTGCAAAGGCAAACAATGCTTCTGTTGTCTCATTGGATTTAGACAAGAGTGGAGCCTTCCAAGGACCTGGAACCAGAATTCTGTCAATGGGACTTTGGGATCTGTAGTGGATAATACAGTACCCTGTCCAGACTCCTACTTCAGGACAGAGACATTTATTCCTCCACTTGCTAGGAGCGTTAACTGCTGAGTCTCACCTGTGTGTCCCTCTCCAGAATTGTACTCTGCTGAAGGGAGGTGTTCTGCCCAAGGTTACAATTCTGCCCAAGGCCTCCAGTAATGGGGATGATGGGGAACAGATTGAGTTCTCTTGCCTCAGTTTAGACAACTCTGATGGACTATTTAAACTCCAAAGATTCCCCTGGGACCAGCAGAGTCCTGTGTTGAGCTTATATCACAGTTCCACCTCTCCCTCTCCCAAGCTCACTTCCCTCACTCCCTTACATGTGTTGATTGTAAATGCAGGAAAACCTGCATTCCAGAGTCTGCTTCCAGAGAACCCCACCTAAGAAGGGGCTTTAATACTTTTTTTTTTTTTTTTTTTTTTACAAATTCAGCTTATAACTTTGAGAGTCTAGGATACACAGACTCTATAGTTGTTAGTCCATTTCCTTCCTTTATTCTTTACTCTGCAAAATCCCTTTAAGTTAGCTAAGGTATGCCTCTTTGACACATTAGAAATTGAGACTTGAAGACTGATTTGCTCCAGGTCACACAGCCAGCAAATGGTGGCATCAGGATTCAGGCTTACTCCTCTCTGATGGGAGAGCCTACACCCTCTGGCACCCTGCCACACTGCTCCCCCATTCTGCCCTTTTCATCCCCTTCTGATTTTCCTTGTGGAGTAAGGTGGATTTCACTACTTTTTCATCCTCAGAACAAAAATTAACTTGTTCATTTCTCAAGTTACTTTTTGGTTTTGTTTCTTTCCTTCACAGCAAAATCCCAACATGGAATGAAGTTGGAGACAGACATTCAGCTTGGAATGTGTTATGTGGCTATGTTGTGTATAATGCTCTAGGTCACCCCCCAAAAAATGCCTTGACCCCATACATGAGAATACACATAATAGCACTTAAAAAACAAGCAAACAAAGCAAAAACTGTTAACCAGAGGGAAGTAGGGGAGGAATTTTGCAAAGCTGAGGAAACAACTCAACAATATGACTGTAAGGTAGAATGTCATGAAAGATGACCCAGTCATCTCATTGTGATAAAAATGACACTATAATTGGGATGTGTAATGGGGATAAAATGGCATCCACTTTGAACTGTCATTCTGATGTATTGGCCGTTTAAGTGGGATCTGTTCAGAGGTATCCACGGTTCTCTGGGTGGGATTCAAAGCCCCTTCTCTCTCTCTACCTTCCACCCCTGGAGTAACTGACAAGAGCTTGTCACATTTCTACATATACCCTGATCATCTTCACCTGGAAACAAACAAACAAAAAAGAGCTCAGCCTCCATAATGGTGAGCTAGAGGAGGGTTTGTGGACCTACTCACTCAGTACACATGATCTGATGCTTGAGGGGCGGCTCTCTCTCCCAGAAAAGGATCTCACTTTCACTTGGACCATCTGTAGGAGAATCTGCTAGCCCAGCCTTCTGAGGTCCTGGAGTGCTTTTCTGTGAAGCCGTCTTATTGGTCTTCTCTCTAGTAAGCACTATGGAGGCCAGTGGTTACAAATCGAAACACTTGTGGAGGATTTATATTTCATGGTCATCAGAAATTGGGGTTAGTATCTAACTGACTTTGTTATAGCTCAGTCCTCATCTACTGGACATTGTAGTCCCTGATGTGTCTCTTGACAACATCCCTATTACAGTTTTTCTGGTGCCCATTACCACATCTTCTGGAACATTAGTTCCAACAATTTATTTTAGACATAAAAATCAAATGTAATAAACTTTGATGATCAAAAACCATGATTCTTTCAGAAGACCTTGAGAAAAACCACTTTACCACTGTGACTCTCAATCTCCTTCTCTATAAAATGGGGATAATTATTCCAGCCTTTCGAAGTTGTTGTGAAGATGAAATGAGCTAATGTAGGTAAAACACTTAGGATAGTGTCTGCCACATAGTAAGTTACTCAATAAATGAAAGGAAATCACATCACTGTTGTTCATGTTGGGTTTTGCATAAGACTTGTCTTCCTAAAGGCATGTTGATACCAGGAAGGTGTTTTCTGGGATGAAATACATTCCCTAAAACCAGAGAGGACGCTGGGCAGCATTTCCAGTATGGCAGATTGCTGCTCCAAGTCAGGACATCTCTTCTGAATTCCAATCCATGAGCAATACCATCTGGCTCTCAGATGGAGGGGTCTCTGACTCTTATTTATTGCTCCTGCCATACCTTTTGCTGTGGACCAGAGTCAGATTAAAGGACATATTCTTTTTTGCTTTGCATTTTGAGAGAATGTTGATGTTTTCCTAGAGATCCATTTCTCCTGATCAGTCCATTCCCCACTCCATCACCTTCCCCAGGTAATGCAATGGATGTGAACAACCAACCAGGAGAGAAGTTTCAAATAAACAAGATGAAATGCCAAAAAGAAAGTATGCTTTCTTAAAGCAGAATTTGCTCTTCCTTTTCCATTCTCTGAATAAGGTGTGAAACTTCACAAGTATTGAGGATAATGTTAGCGTCAGCCCCAGGGCAAGGGGACAAACCGCAGATTTGTCCATGAGTTAAAAAGGTATATATAAATGTCAAAAAGAAAACCTCTGAGTTTTAACCAAATTATACTAGATTAATTATTTGGCTTCAAAAATGGGGAAAGGGTTTGAAAGATGTCTTCAGTTATTTCCTATCAGGAAACATGAGGTACATTTCAATGAAGAGCATCCACTCTGCAGCTTATGCCTGGGCAATGCTTTTCAAATATAAATATACAAAGGGATAGCCTGTGGATCTTACTGAAATGCAGATTCAATAGATGCTGGACAGGTCCTGAGATTCTGCATTTCTAACAAGTACCCAGGTGATTCTGAGGTGTCTGATCTAAGGACAATACTTGAGCAGCAAGGATATAGGGCATGTTCATCTATATGGCTCCCTTTTGGTGTATTGTTATTACCAAACTAGGTGCATGTGCTTAGTGCCTCCTGTGTGCACTCATTATAGAGGTCCCACCCTCAAAGCATTCATAGGGTGGTGAAGAGTAGAGAGATACGTACACTCTATCTAGACAAATAATGACAATATTATGTGATATGTACAATGAAAATTTGCAGAAAGTCCTACGGGACTCTAGGGTGAGGGGACTCATTAAGCCTAAGAGAATCAGAGAAATCCTTATAAAGGATGTGATGTTGAATAGATTCTTTTAAGAAGGGGAATGAGTGTTCCAAGAAGGTGGATGAGGGAGAATGTGGGTGAAATTGAGAGTCACCTATATGGTTACAAATGACACATAGAAATGTTTTGTTTGTTTTTTTCATTAATAGAAAAAGAAATAAATTTGTGAACCAGACTTAAGCATTTCCCCATATTATTGGGGAAATCAGTATATTTCTCTTCCAAAAGGAGGGCACAGCTGTATCCATCTATTCCATCTCTCTTTGCCAAACCATAACCAGCCTTCAGGATTTTTCATCATGAAGGTTTTCTGAGAACCTAAGTCAGAAAGTAATTTTTTCTTTCTCTCAGCTCTAGAGCACTCACTTTATTGAATATAAACATTTCGCACATAGACTCCTGATCTGAAACATCTTTGTAACATCCTGAAATACCAAGCAGAATTTCTTATAACTAATAATTACATTATAGCTATCATCTATGTGCCAGATACTATGTACTTTTCACTTCACAAATTCTCCTTTTTAATTCTCACAATTATCCTATGATGTATGCCATATTACTGCTAACCTCATTTTACAGATCCAGAATCTCAAGCTCAGTTCAGAGAATTGTTTGCCTCAAATCACTGAATCAGATTAGTAGAGCTAGGATTAAAACTCTGAGAATGCAGTGCAATTAAATACCTCCCTGTGTTGGATGGATGCATTGATAGACTGTGTTATTAATTCAGGGTTGCTGCAGTTTCTTTGAATTTCTTCCGTTTTGACTTTGGCTTTTATTTCTCCTTCCCTCCAATTTGGGTGGACTCTGTGACTGCTTTGACTGATAGAATACAGCAGAATTGACCCTATGCTAGTTTATGGGCCCAAAGTCTTAAGAAAACAGAACTTTATTCTTCTTGTCCTTAAAAATATACTGTCTTGGAGTCCTCAGCCACAACGTAAGAAGTCTGATGTGGTTGTTGGAGAGATGACCTGAAGAAGCCCTAAGACTATGCAAAATGCTTAGCCCTGAGACTAAGCCCCAAGAGGAAGAAGTTCCTAATTGAGCCCAGCCTTGCAAGGCACCAGGCATTTGAGTACAACTATTTGGACCCCCTAGACTAGTGCAGTATCTCACTGAGTATCACTGAATGACCTCAGTCAGTGTTTCATAGAGTAGAAGAACCATCTAGTTTAATAGTCCATAAAATCATGAGATACTATGATATGGTTGTTGCTTGAAGCCTTTGAGTTTGAGGATATTTCTTATGCAGCAATTGATAGCTAAAAGAGCCTGTTATATCTGGAAACTGGTTAGGAACCTGAAAATGCTTTCCTTGAGCACCTGCTCATGGCAGTCTTACCTGAGATGTTATGGAAGAATGAAAAAAAATAGACGATCATTTGTGACTTTTATAATCTTATTTTCTCTGCCTGTTGTTAGTGTGTGTTATTGGTAGTGGTAAAGAGGGAGGTATAGTATGTCAAAATCTCTTGGGGCATGGATAACTGGCACTGAGTATAATCCTTCAGTTAAATATGAGGTTTCTGCCCACTTCCCTAAAGATTAAGCACTAATCTTAGATTAGGGTTTTAAAGCCAGGGGGATTTTAAAAGTCATTTAGATTAATCATTTATTTTACAAATAAAGAAACAGAAGACATGAAAGTTAAATCACTTGCTTAAGTATAGTGCTGGGAATAGAACCCACAGGACAGTGGATTATGCTATATTATGTGTATGTGTGATATAGATAGATATAGACATATGATTTACAGATATAGATATGGCAATATTGATCTATATATTAATTGCCATAAATTGATATTACCACAATTACATATTAATACTGCAGAGTGAATTAATACATTGAGATTCTCAATCAAAGAATGTAATCACAAGCAGTGTTTCTCAAATTTGGTTCTACATTAAAATCACTGTGCTTATTAAAAAATAAATCACTGTTCAGAACCTAGACCTACACATTATAATTTAATTGCTTGTGGGTGGATGCAGCAGTTGGTCTTTTTCTTTTTTTTGTAACAACCCTGGTAACTAATAACTGATTTATTATTAGTAACTAGTGATTTTGAGGTTTACAATTTAATAATAAGCTTATGGAGTATTAATGATACCTTTTCTCTCTTCAGTGACCATATAAAATTTCTATGATTTCTGATTTAAATAATTTTTGTATCTTTTTTTAAATAATTTTTCTATCTTTTGAACTGTATTCTCCTAACATGTACTCATTTAACATGTACTTAACATGCACTTAACACAGACTTTTCTTTTTAAATCTCAATCTCTTGAAAAAGAATTATACTTTCTGCCATCCTTCTCTCAGCCTTCAATGGAAGATTCAAATGCAAAATAGGACTACTAGCCGGCTTTTGTAATACGATTTCACACTAAGTTGATAAATCATCCAAACAAGAGTCATTTGTCAAATGTACATATACTTAAATAAATTAGCTTTTTGTGAAGAATGTGCTGGATTTATTAGCTAGAGGTTGCTAATAATTTATCACACCCTCATTTTTTGAAATATAATTCACAAACAACCCATAGTTAAATTAAATAAAAGTATCTGAATCTAGGACTAATACATTGGAGGAAATATAATTATAGCTCATTGCCATATCATAAAACTATTATGGTAATACCAATTGCCCAATGGTTGCTGTCGTATTTCAAAATGGCATGATACACACCATTTAATAACATTTTTATTTACAAATACAGGTTTTGAAAATGGTTGAACCACTGGGGAAAACTGGTTAAAGGTCACATGGAATTTCTGTATTACCTACAATTGCTTCTGAATTTATAGTTATCTCAAAATATTTTAAAAGAATGGTTGGTAACCTCCATTGCTATACACATTGCCCTCACTCCAGGTCTTTTTGCTTCTGTGAGATGAATAAAAAAAAAAAACAACTCTCATGTGTGTGTTGATTTGAAAGAATCTTTGTTTTTTTTCCTGAGATTCTGACTGAATTTCAACATATTAGGAACCACTACAACTTCATAGGACGTCTCTGAAATGCTCTGGTATTCAAAGGAAAACACAGTACCTGCTATTATAAAACCCAGGGGCAAAAAAAAAAAAATGTTGATTTGATATAGTGGATAGTTTCAGTGATGTCTCTGCATTTGGGCCAGTAGGTTGGTTTTTGCTCATGTGGTCCAGAAAATTAAAAAAGAATGCAGTATAATGTAGTGGTTAAGTGTATAGGTTCTAGAGTCAGTCTTGCCTTTTTGTCTCTGTGACCATGGATACGTGCCATAACTTCCCTTTGCTTCCAGTGTTTCATTTTAAAATAGAATTAGTAATAGTGCTTATTGCTTAGGATTCCTGGGAATCCCAAGTCACAAAATATACATGCCTGACATTCAGTGAACTTTTAGTAATGGGAGCTGGGTGTGAGAGATGCTGTGGTTATGATCCCACTGCCTCAAAAAATTTGGTCAAGACAAATAGCTAAAATTACAGAGACTTTCTACCTTTAAACTCTTGAGTTCATCAGTAGTCTTAGTCCTCCAGGTCATAGGGTTACCTGCCTGCCATAGATCTCTCATTAACTGTGACTATTTTGTGGTCAGCATCCCTGAGTACCCGTCAAGACACAACCTTCTCAAACCCAGCTTACCACCATTGATTCAGTCTTTGCTTCTTTTCCTATATCTAGATTTTCTTTGCCCTTCCCTGGTATTCTGTTGAAAACAAAGTATGTCCCTGGATCTCTGACACTCTACCCTGACCTTATCATAATCCTATTCTATAAGTTATGTCCTTTCATCACTAGTCATATGTTGGCATATTGATGCAAACAGAACAATTATTCAGAGCCATAGCACTGCTGCCCACCTGGATCGAACACTGTGATGTCACTACTGAATTAGATATTTATAAATATCAAAATCTGTCTGAAACTCTTCTGAGGTTGCTAAATCTTTGCACCCTTTTGGGGAATGCTAGCTACATGCAAGAGTTAGCCTTTCAGCCTGGTCAGTTTTTTCAGCTTAGTCAAAACTTTCTTCCTCTTACTTTGTACCATGTTCTTACGTTGGTTTACATTACAGCATGCACTGCAACTAAGACCAAATGAGTTAATAAGGATTTTGAATTCTCTTTTATCTATCAAAATGTTTTTGGGTGATAAAAGATTGGATAGAGGCATCCTTAGAAGCAAGGGGTTTGGGGGAGTCACTTGCTTCTTTTTTTTTCATCCCTTTGCTCTGTGTCCAAGAATCTAAGAAGGCCTGAAGTGTTAGAGTTTGATTGTATTGTTTTTTAAAGTTCCAGAATTTCAACAATAATAACAAACTTAATTTGGTATGCATGTTGACTTTATCTTATACTATACAAAAGGTATGTGTAACATTTGATGGCAAATTGGTCCTCAAAATAAGCTTGGATGCATTAAAACACACTGACAAAACTTCGAAGCAATCTTTATTATCTAAGAAATCAGAATCTCTTTTTTAATGCAAAACTGGGTTTATAGTTTGATAATGGCTCCAAAGAAAATAAAATACTTAGATCATACTTAAAATGTACATAATCTGTATGACAAAAGTTACAAAATATTGATGAGAAAAATCAAGGACACCTAAATAAACAGAGATATAGAATGTTCTATGGATTGGATTGGAAACTCAGCATAGTAATGGTGCCACTTCTCCTCAAATTATTATATGAGTTTAATGCGATTCCTATCAAAATTTCAGCAAGATTTTACAGATAAAAACATAAAACAACTGGGATGAATCACTAGAGATTTAACCTGAGTGGGAAACAAACAACAAACAATTCCAAAAGGTTATATGCTATATAATTCCATTTATATGACATTTTTTGAAATAACATTTTAGAGCTAGAGAACAGATTATTGGCTTCCAAATGTTTAAGGATGGAATCTTGTACAATCCTATACAATCCTAGGACACTGGTTTGATTCTAAAAAGGCCACATGAGAGATCCTTGAGGATATGTAACTTTTCATTATCTTAACTTGATGGTGGACACAAAACCTATGCATATAAAATCATGTAAACTGAACTACACACAAATGAGTACAAATTAAACTGGCAAATATAAATAAGAAAGGTGGATTGTATCAATATCAGTATAGTGGTTGTGATATTATCATGCAGTTTCGCAAAATGTTACTGATTGAGGGAAAATAGGTGGAATAGATTCCTAGCACTGTGGTAAGAAAGTACCATCAACTCAGTGGCTTAAAAGAACAGAAATTTGAAGCCAGGCAAGATGGCGGAGGAGTAGGAGACCTAGATTTCGTCTGGTCTCAGGAATTCAGCTGAATAGGGATCAAACCATTCTGAACACCTACAAACTCAACAGGAGATCGAAGAGGAGAGTAACAACAACTCTCCGAACAGAGAAGCGACCGCTTACTGGAAGGTAGGACGTGCGGAGAAGTGAATCTGAGGCGATATTCGGGAGGATAGACAGCGGGGGAGGGGGCCTCCATAGGCCGCTTCTGGCAAGTGATAGAGCCGCGGAGCACAAAATCGGAACTTTTAGAAGCCGGCTCCGCTGAGGGACGTCGCTCCAGTGGCTAAGCGGGGGGTGGAACCCTTGCGGGACAGTGTGGTCTCAGGACCCTCGGGGTCACAGAAAGACCGGGGGTGCCTGAGTGCGGCAGAGCTCCCAGGTATCGGAGCGGGGAATCTGGCTGCAGAGATGGAGCCGAGGTGCAGGCTCTCAGGTCGGGGTTGCCATAAACTGTGATCCACGGCCCAGTCGGGCCACTGCTCCTCCAGCAGGGACCCAACAAACGGCAGAGCCAGGGAGACTCCCCTTCCTCCCCCGGGAGGAGCAGCGCGGGAATGCATCGCAGGGAACTGCTGGGTTTGGAGACACCACACGGGGTCAGGTGCCAGAGATAGCAATGCTCGGTCACAGGCCGGGTGAGCACGGAGTGTGGCCGGAGACCAGGGAGACGGGAGTGACTGCTTTTCTCTGGGGGTGCACTGAGGAGCGGGGCCCCGAGTTCTCAGCTCCTCCGGGCAGAGACTGGGAGGCCACCATTTTCTCCCTGGTCCTCCAAAGCTGTACCGAGAGCTTGCAGGGAAAAAAAGCTCCTGAGAGCAAACCCGAGCAGCTTGCTTAGCCCGACCTACAAGGGCGGGGCAATTCAGCCTCTGGCAAAGACATTTGGAAACCATGGCAACAGGCCCCTCCCCCAGAAGATCAGCATGAACAGCCAGCAAGCCAAGACCAAGTTTACCCATCACTGAGAATGGGAGAACTACAGCACTAGCGGAATACTGCACATAGAATTCATGGCTTTTTTTTTTTTACATGATTCATTAGTTCATCAAAGTTAATTTTTTAACTGTTTTTTTAATTTTTCTTTTTCCCTTTTTCAACCAACATCTTATCAATCCCTTTTTTAAAAAAAAAACATTTTTTATTTTCATTTTTAGAGTCATATTTTATCCCTTCATAGTAGTTACCCTTAGTTTTGGCATATATATATAAGTTGTACTCTCTTTAAAATTTTGAGATACAGTTTCTTCTAACAGATCAAAATATACCCTAAATCACTACTGTATGGCTCCTGCCCCCCCTCAAGTCTCCTGCCTGATCACATTCTCTCCCTTTTTCTTTTTTTTTTTTTAAATCTTTTCCTTTCTTTTTTCAAAAAACTTATCTTATCAATTCCTTTTATAAAATCTTTTATAATTTTCATCTTTACAGTCAACTTCCATCCCTTCATTGTATCAACCCTTATTTTGTACATATATGTCTTTCTTCCTTTAAAATTTTAGGAGGCACTTTTTTCTAACAGACCAAAATACGCCCAAAATCTAGTGTGTGGCACTGATCTATGCACTAGCCTGATCATAGTTGATCATACTCTGCTTTTTTTGTATTCTTCTGTTTTTGTTTTCATTAAATTAAAGGAGAATTTAAAAAATTCATGGAAACCAATGAAAATGAAAACACAACTGTTCAAAATCTTTGGGATACAGCAAAGGCAGTCCTGAGAGGAAAGTATATAGCAATACAAGCCTTTCTCAAGAAACAAGAAAGGTCTCAAATACACAACCTAACCCTACACCTAAAGGAGCTGGAGAAAGAACAGCAAATAAAGCCTAAACCCAGCAGGAGAAGAGAAATCATAAAGATCAGAGCAGAAATCAATGAACTAGAAACCAAAAGAACAGTAGAACAGATCAACGAAACCAGGAGCTGGTTCTTTGAAAGAATTAACAAGATTGATAAACCCCTGGCCAGACTTTTCAAAAAGAAAAGAGAAATGACCCAAATCAACAAAATCATGAATGAAAGACGAGAGATCACAACCAACACCAAAGAAATACAAACAATTATAAGAACATATTATGAGCAACTGTATGCCCCAAATTAGATAACCTGGAAGAAATGGGTGCATTCCTAGAGATGTATCAACTGCCAAAACTGAACCAGGAAGAAACAGAAAACCTGAACAGACCTATAAGCACTAAGGAAATTGAAGCAGTCATCAAAATCTCCCAACAAACAAAAGCCCAGGGCCAGATGGCTTCCCAAGGGAATTCTATCAGACATTTAAAGAAGAATTAATACCTATTCTCCTGAAACTGTTCCAAAAAATAGAAATGGAAGGAAAACTTCCAGACTCATTTTATGAGGTCACCATTACCTTGATCCCAAAACCAGACAAAGACCTCATCAAAAAGGAGAATTACAGACCAATAGCCTTGATGAACATGGATGCAAAAATTCTCACCAAAATCCTAGCCAATAGGATCCAAGAGTACATTAAAAGGATGATTCACCACGACCAAGTGGGATTTATCCCTGGGCTGCAAGGATGGTTCAACTTCCGCAAATCAATCAACGTGATACAATACATTCACAAAAGAAAGAACAAGAATCCTATGATCCTCTCAATAGATGCAGAAAAAGCATTTGACAAAGTACAGCATCTTTTCTTGATCAAAACTCTTCAGAGTGTAGGGATAGAGGGTACATACCTCAATATCATAAAAGCCATCTATGAAAAACCTACAGAGAATATCATTCTCAATGAGGAAAAGCTGAGAGCTTTTCCCCTAAGGTCAGGAACACGGCAGGGATGTCCACTCTCACCACTGCTATTCAACATAGTATTAGAGGTCCTAGCTACAGCAAACAGACAACAAAAAAAATCAAAGGCATCCAGATCGGCAAAGAGGAAGTCAAACTCTCACTCTTTGCAGATGATATGATACTGTATGTGGAAAACCCAAAAGACTCCACCCCAAAACTGCTAGAACTCCTACAGGAATTCAGTAAAGTAGGAGGCTATAAAATCAATGCACAGAAATCAGTGGCATTCCTATACACCAACAACAAGATAGAAGAGAGACAAATCAAGGAGTCGATCCCATTTACAATTGTACCCAAAACCATAAGATACCTAGGAATAAATTTAACCAAAGAGGCAAAGGATCTATACTCAGAAAACTATAAAATACTCATGAAAGGAATTGAAGAAGACACAAAGAAATGGAAAAATGTTCCATGCTCATGGATTGGGAGAACCAACATAGTGAAGATGTCAATGCTACCTAGGGCAATCTACACATTCAATGCAATCCCCATCAAAATACCATCCAATTTTTTCAAAAATGGAACAAATAATCCTAAAATTTGTATGGAACCAGAAGTGACCCCGAATAGCCAGAGGAATATTGAAAAAGAAAGGAAAGGTGGCGGCATCACAATTCCGGACTTCCAGCTCTCTTACAAAGCTGTCATCATCAAGACAGTATGATACTGGCACAAAAACAGACACATAGATCAATGGGACAGAATAGAGAGCCCAGAAATGGACCCTCAACTCTATGGTCAACTTATCTTTGACAAAGCAGGAAAGAATGTCCAGTGGAAAAAAGACAGTCTCTTCAACAAATGGTGTTGGGAAAATTGGACAGCCACATGCAGAAGAATGAAACTGGACCATTTCCTTACACCACATACAAAAATAGACTCCAAATGGTTGAAAGACCTCAGTGTGAGACAGGAGTCCATCCAAATCCTAAAGGAGAACACAAGTAGCAACCTCTTCGACCTCAGCCACAGCAACTTCTTCCTAGATACATCGCCAAAGGCAAGGGAAGCCAGGGCAAAAATGAACTATTGGGGTTTCATCAAGATAAAAAGCTTTTGCACAGCAAAGGAAACAGTCCACAAAACCAAAAGACAACCGACAGGATGGGAGAAACTATTTGCAAATGACATATCAGATAAAGGGCTAGTATCCAAAATCTATAAAGAACTTATCAAACTCAACACCCGAAGAACAAATAATCCAATCAAGAAATGGGCAGAAGATATGAACAGACATTTTTCCAAAGAAGACATCCAAATGGCAAACAGACACATGAAAAAGTGCTCAACATCGCTCGGCATCAGGGAAATCGAAATCGAAACCTCAATGAGATACCACCTCACACCAGTCAGAATGGCTAAAATGAACAAGTCAGGAAATGACAGATGTTGGCGGGGATGTGGAGAAAGGGGAACCCTCCTACACTGTTGGTGGGAATGCAAGCTAGTACAACCACTCTGGAAAACAGTATGGAGGTTCCTCAAACAGTTGAAAATAGAGCTACCATACGATACAGCAATTGCACTACTGGGTATTTACCACAGAGATACAAATGTAGGGATTCAAAGGGGTACATGCACCCCAATGTTTACAGCAGCAGTGTCCACAATAGCCAAGATGTCCATTGACAGATAATGGATAAAGAAGAAGTGGTATATATACACAATGGAATATTATGCAGCCATCAAAAGGAATGAGATCTTGCCATTTGCAACGACGTGGATGGAACTGGAGGATGTTATGCTGAGTGAAATAAGTCAATCAGAGAAAACATGTATCATATGACCTAACTGATATGAGGAATTCTTAATCTCAGGGAACAAACTGAGTGTTGCTGGAGTGGTGGGGGGTGGGAGGGTTGGGGTGGCTGGGTGATAGACATTGGGGAGGGTATGTGCTATGGTGAGTGCTGTGAATTGTGCAAGACTGTTGAATCACAGATCTGTACTTCTGAAACAAATAATGCAACATATGTTAAAAAAAAAGGAAAAGAAGAAGATAGCAGGAGGGGAAGAATGAAGGGGAGTAAGTCGGAGGGGGAGACGAACCATGAGAGATGATGGACTCTGAAAAACAAACTGAGTGTTCTAGAGGGGAGTAGGGTAGGGGGATGGGTTAGCCTGGTGTTGGGTATTAAAGAGGGCACATTCTGCATGGAGCACTGGGTGTTATGCACAAACAATGAATCATGTAATACTACATCAAAAACTAATGATGTAATATATGGTGATTAACATAACAATTAAAAAATTAAAAAAAAAAACCCAGAAATTTGTTCTCTTACAATTCTGGTGTCTAGAAGTCTTAAGTCATGTTGGCGGGGCCATACCTCCTCCAACGCTTTTAGGGAAGGACACTTCTGTCCTTCTTCCAGCTCCCAGTAGTTCTAGACATTCCTTGATTTATGGCAGTATCATTTCAATCTCTTACTCATCTTTACATGATTGACTTCCTTTTGTGTGTCTCCATTTCTGTGTCTCTTTTCTTATGAGTAGACTGTTCATATTGGATTAGGACCCCATTCCAATGAGCTCATCTTAACTTGACTGCATCTGTAAAGACTTTATTTCCAAATAAGATCATATTCACAGGTACTGGTTATTAGGACTTCAACATATCTTCGTGGGACAAAATTCAACCTATAGCATTGAGTAAAGGGCACCAAGGATTTATCTGCATTTCTTTTCTTACAAAATGCATGTAACTCTACTATTACCTCAGTAAAAAATTAATTAAAAATCAAAAGCAAGATGTCATGGCCTTGGCAGCCAATATGGTTAGCAAGTAGAATAGGGGCCATCTCAAGAAATATGTTTATAATCTGGGATGTATATGGTACTATGCAAAGAAGGGCTAACTGATTGTATGGGGCCAGCCTCCAAAGCAGATTATAGTAACCTGGTCCAACAGAGTACCAGTGAGTATCCAGAAAAAATTGTTAATATGACCCTCACCCCACTTTCTTAGGATTGAAAGAACTCTTTGATCAGATATACGCTGTATTGCTGATTCAGAGGAATAGTGGTGTAAATTGATTTTTTTGTGTGTGATTGAGAAAGGAAAGTGCAAGTTCTGATATTTTTAGGGTTTTCTTGGGGTCTTCCTCATAGGGAATTTTTCAGCGTTTTGCACAGAGTTAGCTTGAAAAGAGGACCTAGGGTCTTGGGAGTTCCGGAAGCAGCAAAAGTAAAAATTTTATTAGGGATAAAATTAGTGCATATTCATAGGTCAGTTGAAATGACTCAATAAATCTATGTAAAGCGTAAAGTATAGACCCAAACACATAACTCGGTAAATGGAAGCAAGTATTATTTTTATTTTTTGTAATTTGTTAGCTGATTTGAATATCACCATGGTCACTCTTTCCCCTCCAAAATGTTGGATATTTTAGAGTGAATATAAGACCAGATGTATCTCCAAGGTGAGGAGTTTGCAATAATGTAGCAATAAAATTACCAAGAACATTGGAAATGAGAACATCAGTGTAGATTATAAAGTTATTCTTTAAAAACATGTTCTGACTTTAGACAGTGAAAGAGAAGTTGAATTCCTCTACGTATTCATCCAAAATGTAATATGATCTGGTACAAGCCCTTTGCAACTTTTAAGCCTTCAATAATAAATCCATTTCTTCCTGCTAAATGGAAATTGAAGGGCTTATAAACATCTCCCAATTGGAGTCAGGCAGGAGATCATCTTTCAGATGTTTTGGAGCTCAGAGTAGGGTCAATCAATTGACTCAATTGAGACAGACAAGTTTTAATTTGTATTTTTTAAAGCCTGTATACAACAGTTACATCCATTTTTTTTCCTGCTTAACACCTCTTTTTGTTCACTCCTTATCCACAAAGAAAATTCTTACGTAGAATTTTAAGAAATCTCTTTTCAAATGAAAACCATTTAGGAAAGCACATTGATGGGAATGTACCTAAACAAGGATACACTTTCTAATTAGCTCAGTTGCTCACATTGCATAATTAAAGCTTATTGAGGCCAATTCAAATGAAGAACTGTCTTCTTTATTTTTTAAAGTATCATTTGAAGTGGTTTGGAGATTAACATTATTCTAATTACCTCTTCTTAGAAATGAGTTTTTATGATTAAAGAGGAAAAATCATATCAACCAAGTGCTCTTTTTTTTTTTTCCTGTTGTTTTGCTTTTGACTCTCAGACTTATTACTAACTTTTGTTTGGTACCAAAGCCCTGGCAATTTGCATTTGTTCACATCAGGCTCCCTGAGATTACCTGAGCCCAGTTGCTCTGGGTATGAATAAAACTTTCCCAAGAGAAGGGAAAATACGGAAGGACACGTCTCCAAATTCACATCCAGTCAAAGATAAGCATGTTGAGTCTTCAACTTTCCCATTCCCACAGAAGTCCAAGACCTCATACCCCACAAGCTACTTATTCTATTCATTCATGGTACAAACAGACAAATGAATAATTAAACTAGGTCCATCTCTGACTGGGACAAGAATGCAGGATGTGAGGAACCCGGGACATGTCATGTCTGAGCTCCCTTCATAATGCTTTCTGCTGAGAGTTCTCACCAAAATGGTTCAAGAGTAACTTTTGATGATTTCAAAATGTAGTGAGGATGATTCCTACTAGGAACATACCAAATGAATAGCGCTGAGCCCTCCTTCCCTTAGTCTTTTCTTTTTTTCCTGGCCTGGTTGGGACTCTGTTATACCTGAGGCATCTTTCCGGCCTCACTGAGATAGGCATTGTTCCAAAGAGGGACTTAAAGAACAGAGTTTATATTAAACTTATTTAAAATATTTGGGGCGCCTGGGTGACTCAGTCATTAAGCGTCTGCCTTCGACTCAGGTCATGATCACAGGGTCCTTGGATCGAGCCCCGCCTCAGGCTCCCTGCTCAGTGGGAAGCCTGCTTCTCCCTCTCCCATTCCCCCTGCTTGTGTTCCCTCTCTCGCTGTGTCTCTCTCTGTCAAATAAATAAATAAAATCTTTAAAAAAAATAAAATAAACTTATTTAAAATATTTAATTAAGGATAATTAAAATTTTTTTTTGGATAGGTAATGAAGTGGGAAACAAGGGCAGAAGAAAAATTATTAAATTTTCTTACTACCTACAGCCCATTGACAAGTCCTTGAAACAGGCAGAGTGACAATCCTCTAGGGACTCAACTGCCTGGATGTTGACACTTTGCTGAGGGCAACAGGCTGGAAGTCTACTTTAATGTATAAAAATTCCTTTAGGAACTTCCTTTATCTCTAAAGCTCCCAAGATACGTGTTGGCAATCACCCCCCAAGCATATGGCCCACCAATATACATCTGAAGGGTCTCATGACTAAGGTTTTATTAGACGGTAATAAATGACCGTTTCCCAAGAATAGCTAGCCCCCCTCAAGGGCCTGGAAACCTTGCTTCCGAAATTCCTTAGAGACTTATGCTATCCCTAATCCCCTCCCAACCTGAAAGCATATAATGGGCCACTCCTCAGGACCCTGGTGCCGCTCTTTCTGCCCACGGGCCCCGCCCCGTGCTTTACTAAAACCACCTTTTTGCAACAAAGACAACCCAAGAATTCTTTCTTGGCCACTGGCTTTGAAACCTAATGTTCTTTCCTACATCAGGTAATACATTTTCATGGTTCAAAATTCAAAAGTTATCAAACGATATAAAGTAAAAACTCTTTTCACTTCTGAGCCCTAGCCATCCAGTGTTTCTCTCCAGAGATAACCACTATTATCAATTTCTTGTATATCCTTTTTAGATATATTTTATGTATGTATGTGTAAGTATATGCATACTCTTTTTTCTTTCTTTCCTAAAATACATATTAATTTGCATTGAAGTTTGTGGTTGTTATTGTTTAACATTGTATCTTGGGGAATCATTCCACATCAGTAGAGACAGAGCTTTTTTATTCATTTTTTACAGCTATATGGCATTCCAAGTTATGAATGTGCCATAGTTTATTTACCACAGGCATTAATATGGACCTCTACATTGTTTCTAACATTTGCCATGTAGTAGTATAACTGTAGGATAAATACCTGAAAAGAAATTGCTAGCTCTAAGGCTATATAGATTTACCATGGAGTGCCTGGGTGGCTCAGTTGGTTAAGCAACTGCCTTCAGCTCAGGTCATGATCCTGGAGTCCCTGGATCAAGTCCCGCATCGGGCTCCCTGCTCAGCAGGGAGTCTGCTTCTCCCTCTGACACTCCCCCCTCTCATGTGCTCTCTCTCTCTCTCTCATTCTCTCTGTCTCAAATAAATAAATAAAATCTTTAAAAAATAGATTTACCATGTAACAGATATTGCCAAGTTGCTCCACCTAAAAATTGTACTAGTTTGTATGTATTTCATCCATCAATATATAATGTTTCTCTAGGCCCTTATCAGCATGTATGTATATGATCATTTAAACCAGTCATGTGTGTGTGTGTGCGTGTGTGTGTGACTGTGTATCATTATGTGTGTGGAAGATGTGAAGGTAAGTGGTTAATGAAATTGAATCTGGAGCCTTTCCCCCAGATACTGGAATCTGCTAGTGCTGCAGTATTTAAAAACCAGCAACTGATTACTTGGTTATTTCAACTTCATTTTTGTATCTCATAAACACATGGCAAAAACTACAATGTCATCTGTCCATAGCACGGTGTTGGAGGAGAAGTACTTGGCATATCCACAACCATCTGCGTTGTCTCCTTGAGCCTGTTCTAGGAATTGCATGGGAAGATGTATTGACAGAATTTCAGGTAAAGACAGAAAGTACATGTTGAGTTGTCTGGATCCTTGCTTAGCTTTTCTCTTTCTGAAATCTGGAAGACATATGACCACTAAGACATTTAATAAAAACATATTAAACTGATAAATTAAATGAATATGGTAGAAACTTAAGAATAAATGACCAAACCATAGCTTTAATTTTTTAAATTTTTTAAATTTTTTAAATTAAAAAAAATTTTTTTATTATGTTATGTTAGTCACCATACAGTACATCATTAGTTTTTGATGTAGTGTTCCATGATTCATTGTTTGTGTATAACACCCAGTGCTCCATGCAATACGCACCCTCTTTAATACCCATCCCTGGGGCTAACCCATCCCCCCACCCCTCTCCCCTTTAAAACCCTCAGTTTGTTTCCCAGAGTCCATAATCTCTTATGGTTCATCTCCCCCTCTGAGTTCTCCCCCTTCATTTTCCCCTTCCTTCTCCTAATGTCCTCCATGCTGTTCCTTATGTTTCACAAATAAGTGAAACCATATGATAATTGACTTTCTCTGCTTGACTTATTTCACTTAGCATAATCTCCTCCAGTCCCATCCATGTTGAAGCAAAAGTTGGGTATTCATCCTTTCTGATAGTGGAGTAATATTCCATTGTATATATGGACCACATCTTTTTTATCCATCCATCTGTTGAAGGGCATCTTGGCTCTTTCCACAGTTTGGCTGTTGTTAACATTGCTGCTATGAACATTGGGGTGCATATGGTCCTTCTAATTGGCATTATTAAGAAATAGTCAAGAGGGTGGAACACTGGGGCTGACTGCTTTCCACACCCTGTCCAGTAACACATACCTTCTTGTCTTTATTATACTAATTTGTAATTTATAAATGTGTCTTTTCACCTATTAATCATTAATCATGGCTACATGGCTTTTCTGATCTTGAAAGGTCAGAGTTTAATATAGCACCTGGGCAACTCTATTAATTTCTTTTTATATTATTTCTCTAGAATAGCATTCCTGGGAGAATGGAGACATGTATTAGAAAAGCTCTTTAAGTAACCAATAGTGTTAGTACTTCCTTTAGAATAATGTAGCTGGGGCTCCCACCTCTACTCAGCCAGTGAGAAAGGGAAAAACATTTCATAAAGATGTACAAACAAAAATAGAAGGCTGCATCTACCCCACCCACCCACAGCAATCTGACAAAAGAAGCAGTTGATTTAAAATAGGTTCTAGCTCTGGTATACCAAAACCACATTTTTCTCACTGGACCTTGAAAACCAGGTCTGCATTTTGATTCTGAAAATGGTGCAAAGATTGCTCCAGAAGCAGAGTAAACATCTCTAAGCTTAGGTGGAAAATCAACTAATACTTGTGATACAGTGGCTCTAAAGTTTCATTTGGCAATCTAGCATTTTTAGTTTTGGTGAGATAAGGGATTTTAATTTTTTTAAAGGTTTTTATTTATTTGACAGAGAGAGAGAGAGCACAAGTAGGCCGAGCAGCAGGCAGAGGGAGAGGGAGAGGCAGGCTCTCCACTGAACAGGGAGCCCGACGGGCTCGATCCCAGGACCCTGGAATCATGACCTGAGCCTAAGGCAGCCGCCCAACCGACTGAACCACCCAGGAGCCCTGAGATAAGGGATTTTAAAACTATGTTGTTTTGGATTCAGGAAAATGTCTAAAGTAGATGGAAATGGGCTGTAAGTGATTGAACCATGCACAGAAATGAGAGGAGACCAGGGAAGATCAAGTAATAGAGGTGAAGGAAAGCAGAAGAGAAAGCAAACACTGTGTCCCTTTGGCTGCAGGTGTGAGAAGGCATTCCAGGAATATAGGCAGGCGGCTTACATGTTTGGGTGATCAGGGGAAAGGGCCTAGGCAGTTAACCGATCATTTCATATCTTATACAGCATTCCTTCTGTCTTTGATTTAGATCACTTCTACCAAAAGTCTAAAATGACAAAATTGAGGTGGAAAGGAGAGAAAGCAGGAACACAGGCATTCACAAGAACAAGGCTTATACTGATCCTGTTCTTAAGTGCATTTGTGAAGTTTTTATTAGATTCAACTCTATAGCACCTCAAACTGTATCTCAAAAATTTCACCACGACCCAATGAAGTAGGTACTATTATCACTCCATTTTAAAGACAAAGGCATTGAAGCTTAAAGAATTTAAGTAACATACAAACTTTCACCATTAAAAATTATAGTGATGGGGCTTAAATCTGTATAAGACCAGAAAGCTCATAATTATAGTTCTGAATTGCTAGGACACTATTAGTATAAAGTAATTTTTTTTTTTTAGAAAACATGAATTAAATAAGTGCTATTTACAATTTAAAATGACATTTTTAAAGAAGAATGGTCAGCATTCAAATGCTACATTTTGTGCAATTAATAATTTGTGCCTTCTGCTTGCCACCAAGTGCCCATACAATTAACCAGGCATTATTGAAGTAGCTTTTAAGTTTCGAGATGTGTTGGCAAGCAATTGCATGAGCCCTGTGGTAAAAGTCAGCAGTTTTTAAGCAGAAAGAAAAAGATTTAGAAAGAAAACTCTATTATAAAATCATCAACTTCTTTTTGCTTAAGGTAAAAATCTTACAAAATGCTGGAAAAATATATTACAAATGAGTACAAACCATCATCTCGATTTTTGCTCTTGTTGTGTTTATGCCTGAGGCCTTTTTATTTGATCATTGTTTTATTAATGGACTTGAACCAATGAACAAGCTGGGGAAAGCTGCAGTACCTGTGGCATAAAGTATATTGTCAGAAGAATGACTTTTTTCTTCACATCCAGGTGTAATACATCATGGAAGTCAATTTAGCATGGGTAGCTTTAATGTATGGTTGAGGGCTAGGAAATTTTTCAGGGAAGTAAGCACAGCCAAATTAATCTATACTGGAGGAAGAAATTCACTGGAGAGAAGAGTCCTTCTTCAATGTATATTTGGTTATATTATTATGTCCAAAGTTCTATTCTCAAGGATTATGCTATACAAAGGGAGAAATAGTCTGTAATTTACATAATATGCAATACGCCGTGCATTCAAGATCAGGAAATAGTTGATCTTGTTAAATGTACAATGGATAGGCTTTGAGACTTCTAAAAAGACAGGTACAGATGGTCCCCAGGTTACGATGGTTTGATTTAACAATTTTTCAGCTTTACAATGTTGCTTCAGTGATATACATTCAGTAGAAATCATACTTTGAATTTGGGTCTTTTCCTGGGCTAGTGATACATATTCAAGAGAAACCACACTTCAGGCATTGAATTTGTATCTTTTCCTGGGCTAGTGATATGTGGTACAACACTTGCTTGAGATGCTGCGCAGTGGCAGTGACCAGCAGCTCCTAGTCAGCTTTGCAATCACAAGGGTAAACAACCGACGCACTTACAACCATTCTGTCTCTCACTTTGAATATAACATTCAATAAATTATATGAAGTATTCAACACTTTGTTATACTATAGGCTTCTGTTAGATGATTCTCCTCAACTGTAGGCTAATGTAAGTTTTCTCAGTGTTTAAGATAGGCTATGATAAGCAATGATGTTTGGTAAGTTAGCTGTATTAAATGCATTTTGACTTAAGACATTTTCATTTTACAATGAGCTTATCCAGATGTAACCCCATCATTAGTCAAGGAAGAGGAAGACCTGTATTATGGTACCATGGTGAAGTCCCTTGTTGAAGATAGGGATATAGAGAAATCCAATTAATTCTTTTTATATCCTTTGGAGCTGGCAAATACAAAGCAAGTGTTTGGTAACTGATACATGCATGAAAGAGTGGAAAGGAAGTGAAGATGAGGAAAGTATATGATGGATGGTGCTAGGAGTCACAACTCATATGCATGATATATGACTGTAGAGCGATTATTTTACATCAGTATTTTGATATATAAAGTGGCTATATTTCAGGTATCACACTTTCTGCTACTGTATATCAAACCCAAATAATTTATATCTGGATGGAATTTTGAGGATCATTCACTTTAATCCCCATATTTTACATATGAGAAAATAAAGGCTCAGAGAAGTTAATAATTATAAAATTTTACCCTTTTGGATAATAGAAGAGCTGGAATTAGAATATAGATTTTCTGACATTTCCTTCAATACAGAGATTTTTTTCCCAGATAATTTGATCCCATAAGTACAAATTAATAGAATAGAATGAAATAGAATGTACTTGTTTCCCAACTTTATTGGCAACATGAGAAAAGATAACCCATTGTGTGGGAGAAAATATTTGCAAATCATACACATGATAAGAGTCTTGTGTCCAGAATACATAATCCTTACAACTCAATCATGGAAAGGCATATAACTCAATGTGAAAACAGACAATGGATTTGAATAGATATACCTCCATATAAGATATACAAATGGACAAAAAGCACATGTGAAGATGCTCAGTATCACTAATCATAAAGTAAATGCAAATAAAAACCATAAGTTATCACTTCATACGTCTAGGATGACTAAAATAAAAAAGAACAACAATAACAAGTGTTTACAAGGCTGCAGAAATATTGGAACTCTTGTATATTGCTGGTGAATTCTAAAATGGTGCAGCCCTTTGGAAAATAGTTTATTAGTTCCTTAAAATGTTGGGTATGAAATTATCATTTGACCATGCAATTCTACTCCTAGGAATATATTTAGGAGAAATGAAAACATGTCCATGCAAAAACTTGTACAGAAATTTTCATAGAAGCATTAGTCATAACAGTAAAAAAAAATAGAAATAAATGTTTATGAACTGATGAATGGGTAAATGGTATGATGTATAACCATACAATGAGATATTGTTCAGCCATAATAAGGAATGAAGTATTGATATATACTACAACATGGATGAACCTGGAAACATTATGCTAAGGAAGGAAGTCAGACACAAAAGCCACACATTGTATGGTTCTGTGGCAAATAAAGAAAGACCATCCAAATGAGAACAAGCAAAGGCTATTTATTCAGTTTGCTATGGTAAGGGAGGCAGCCACCATCACTTGTATTTGGCAGAGTCAAAGCAGGAAAAAGAGTGGGGAAACTTTATATGGAAAAAAAAAAGGATGATTTCAGGTATGCTCTGATTGGATGCTATTGACATAGGGAAGTTGTAGGTGGGCTAATTAGGAGTAGGGTAGCCTAAGTAATTGATTAGGGGAAAATATTTGGCTTTCTCTGATTGGTCTAAGTTGGAAATGGGAACAAGAATTAGAAAAATGTCAGTTATTAACCAAGTCCTAGACATTTTGGGCTTATCGTTATGAGGTTTATTATCTGACGTCCTCAACTGGTTACTCTAGATAGTAGGTTGACTTTTTGGACTGGGAGTTCTATATTTATACTCTATATTTATATATAGCCTGTGTGTGTGTGTGTGTGTGTGTGTGTGTGTGTGTGTGTGTGTGTGTGTATTCAGGCTCTCCCTTCATTATATAAAACATCTAGAATAAGTGCATAGATGCATAGAATAAGTGCAGAAATGCATAGAGATAGAAAGTATGATAGAAGTTGTCTAGAACTGGGGGGTGGGGTGGGGAGTGGTTACTAATTTAATGGGTATAAGATTTCTTTTTAGGTTTTAAAATTAGATTCTCATGATGGTGCCCAACTCCACAAATATACTAAAAGTCACTGAATTATATGCTTTATATGGGTCAACTTAATGTTATTAAAATAATGACTTTTTATTCATTTGAAATAATAATATTTTGAATGTATTTGGTTAAAAGCATTTATAATTTAAATTAATTTCAATTTCCCTTTATTTTTATTAATCTAATTAATAGAACATTTAAAATTAAATGTGTGGCTAACACTTAATTTTTATTTCACAATTTTGATCTAATAAGAAGTCAGGTATTAAAAAAGTAATTACAAGTATAAAGAATGTTATGGAAGGAGAAGTTTTATAGGTTCTTTGATACTATTATTTTTGTAAATACAGATGAAGAAAAAGAAATTCCTAAGAATTTGTTAGGAAGATGTAAGAGAAAAAAATGTACCTTTTCATCCTGGTTTAGAACTCCTTTCTTCCATCTTATAACTATCTTCACTGTATATAAAGAACTATAGGCTTTCATTGGTTGTTAACTTCAAAGATTTTTTTTCTTTTTTTAATTTTTATTGTTATGTTAATCACCATATATTACATCATTAGTTTTGATGTAGTGTTCCATGATTCATGGTTTGTGCATAACACCCAGTGCTCCATGCAGAACGTACCGTCTTTAATACCCATCACCATGCTAACCCATCCCCCCACCCCCTCTCCTCTAGAACCCTCAGTTTCTTTTTCAGAGTCCATCACCTCTCATGGTTCGTCTCCCCCTCCGACTTACTCCCCCTCATTCTTCCCCTCCTGCTAACTTTTTTTTTCTTAACATATATTGCACTATTTCTTTCAGAAGTACAGATCTGTGATTCAACAGTCTTGCACAGTTCACAGCGCTCACCATAGCACATACCCTACCCAATGCCTATCACCCAGCCACCCCATCCCTCCCACCCCCCACCACTCCAGCAACCCTCAGTTTGTTTCCTGAGATTAAGAATTCCTCATATCAGTGAGGTCATAGGATACATGTCTTTCTCTCATTGACTTACTTCACTCGGCATAACACCCTCCAGTTCCATCCACGTCGTTGCAAATGGCAAGATCTCATTCCTTTTGATGGCTGCATAATATTCCATTGTGTATATATACCACTTCTTCTTTATCCAATCATCTGTCGATGGACATCTTGGCTCTTTCCACAGTTTGGCTATTGTGGACATTGCTGCTATAAACATTGGGGTGCACGTACCCCTTCGGATCCCTACATTTGTACCTTTGGGGTAAATACCCAGTAGTGCAATTGCTGGATCGTATGGTAGCTCTATTTTCAACTGTTTGAGGAACCTCCATACTGTTTTCCAGAGGGGTTGCACCAGCTTGCATTCCCACCAACAGTGTAGGAGGGTTCCCCTTTCTCCACATCCCCGCCAACATCTGTCGTTTCCTGACTTGTTCATTTTAGCCATTCTGATGGGTGTGAGGTGGTATCTCATTGAGGTTTTGATTTGGATTTCCCTGATGCCGAGCGACGTAGAGCACTTTTTCATGTGTCTGTTGGCCATTTGGATGTCTTCTTTGAAAAATGTCTGTTCATGTCTTCTGCCCATTTCTTGATTGAATTATTTGTTCTTTGGGTGTTGAGTTTGATAAATTCTTTATAGATTTTGGATACTAGCCCTTTATCTGCTATGTCATTTGCAAATATTTTCTCCCATTCTGTGGGTTGTCTTTTGGTTTTGGGGACTGTTTCTTTTGCTGTGCAAAAGCTTTTTATCTTGATGAAATCCCAATAATTCATTTTTGCCCTTGCTTCCCTTGCCTTTAGTGATATTTCTACGAAGAAGTTGCTGTGGCTGAGGTCGAAGAGGTTGCTGCCTGTGTTCTCCTTTAGGATTTTGATGGACTCCTGTCTCACACTGAGGTCGTTCAACCATTTGGAGTCTATTTTTGTGTGTGGTGTAAGGAAATGGTCCAGGTTCATTCTTCTGCATGTGGCTGTCCAATTTTCCCAACACCATTTGTTGAAGAGACTGTCTTTTTGCCATTGGACATTCTTTCCTGCTTTGTCGAAGATGAGTTGACCATAGAATTGAGGGTCCATTTCTGGGCTCTCGATTCTGTTCCATTGATCTATGTGTCTGTTTTTGTGCCAGTACCATACTGTCTTGATGATGACAGCTTTGTAATAGAGCTGGAAGTCTGGAATTGTGATGCCGCCAGCTTTGCTTTTCTTTTTCAAAATTCCTCTGGCTATTCGGGGTCTCTTCTGGTTCCATACAAATTTTAGGATTATTTGTTCCATTTCTTTGAAAAAGGTGGATGGTATTTTGATGGGGATTGCATTGAATGTGTAGATTGCTCTAGGTAGCACTGACATCTTCACAATGTTTGTTCTTCCAATCCATGAGCATGGAACGTTTTTCCATTTCTTTGTGTCTTCTTCAATTTCTTTCCTGAGTATTTTATAGTTTTCTGAGTACAAATCCTTTGCCTCTTTGGTTAAATTTATTCCTAGGTATCTTATGGTTTTGGGTGCAGTTGTAAATGGGATCGACTCCTTGATTTGTCTCTCTTCTGTCTTGTTGGTGTATAGGAATGCCACTGATTTTTTATTTTTTTATTTTTTATTGTTATGTTAATCACCATACATTATGACATTAGTTTTTGATGTAGTGTTCCATGATTCATTGTTTGTGCATAACACCTAGTGCCCCACGCAGAATGTGCCCTCTCTAATACCCATCACCAGGCTAACCCATACCCCCACTCTCCTCCGCTCCAGAACCCCCAGTTTGTTTTTCAGAGTCCATCGTCTCTCATGGTTCGTCTCCCCCTCTGACTTACTCCCCTTCATTCTTCCCCTTCTGCTATCTTCTTCTTTTTCTTTTTTCTTAACATATGTTGCATTATTTGTTTCAGAGGTACAGATCTGTGATTCAACAGTCTTGCACAATTCACAGCGCTCACCATAGCACATACCCTCCCCAATGCCTATCACCCAGCCACCCCATCCTTCCCACCCCCCACCACTCCAGCAACCCTCAGTTTGTTCCCTGAGATTAAGAATTCCTCATATCAGTGAGGTCATTTGATACATGTCTATCTCTGATTGATTTATTTCACTCGGCATAACACCCTCCCATTCCATCCACATCGTTGCAAATGGAATGCCACTGATTTCTGTGCATTGATTTTATATCCTGCTACTTTACTGCATTCCTGTAGGAGTTCTAGCGGTTTTGGGGTGGAGTCTTTTGGGTTTTCCACATATAGTATCATATCATCTGCAAAGAGTGAGAGTTTGACTTCCTCTTTGCCGATTTGGATGCCTTTGATTTCTTTTTGTTGTCTGATTGCTGTGGCTAGGACTTCTAATACTATGTTGAATAGCAGTGGTGAGAGTGAACATCCCTGCCGCATTCCTGACCTTAGGGGAAAAACTCTCAGCTTTTCTCCATTGAGAATGATATTCGCTGTAGATTTTTCATAGATGGCTTTTATGATATTGAGGTATGTACCCTCTATCCCTATACTCTGAAGAGTTTTGATCAAGAAAGGATGCTGTACTTCGTCAAATGCTTTTTCTGCATCTATTGAGAGGATCATAGGATTCTTGTTCTTTCTTTTGTTAATGTATTGTATCACGTTGATTGATTTGTGGATGTTGAACCAGCCTTGCAGCCCAGGGATAAATCCCATTTGGTCATGGTGAATAATCCTTTTAATGTACTGTTGGATCCTATTGGCTACTATTTTGGTGAGAATTTTTGCATCCATGTTCATCAAGGATATTGGTCTGTAATTCTCCTTTTTGATGGGGTCTTTTTCTGGTTTGGGAATCAAGGTAATGGTGGCCTCATAAAATGAGTTTGGAAGTTTTCCTTCCATTTCTATTTTTTGGAACAGTATCAGGAGAATAGGTATTAATTCTTCTTGAAATGTCTGATAGAATTGCCTTGGGAAGCCATCTGGCCCTGGGCTTTTGTTTGTTGGGAGTTTTTTGATGACTGCTTCAATTTCCTTAGTGGTTATAGGTCTGTTCAGGTTTTCTGTTTCTTCCTGGTTCATGTTTGCTAGTTGATACATCTCTAGGAATGCACCCATTTCTTCCAGGTTATCTAATTTGCTGGCATAGAGTTGCTCATAGTATGTTCTTATAATTTTTTGTATTTCTTTGGTGTTGGTTGTGATCTCTCGTCTTTCATTCATGATTTTGTTGATTTGGGTCATTTCTCTTTTCTTTTTGAAAAGTCTGGCCAGGGGTTTATCAATCTTGTTAATTCTTTCAAAGAACCAGCTCCTGGTTTCGTTGATCTGTTCTACTGTTCTTTTGGTTTCTAGTTCATTGATTTCTGCTCTGATCTTTATTATTTCTCTTCTCCTACTGGGGTGAGGCTTTATTTGCTGTTTTTTCTCTAGCTCCTTTAGGTGTAGGGTTAGGTTGTGTATTTGAGACCTTTCTTGTTTCTTGAGAAAGGCTTGTATTGCTATATACTTTCCTCTCAGGATTGTCTTTGCTGTATCCCAAAGATTTTGAACAGTTGTGTTTTCATTTTCATTGGTTTCCATGAATTTTTTTAATTCTTCTTTAATTTCCTGGTTGACCCATTCATTTTTTAGTAGGATGCTCTTTAGCCTCCATGTATTTCAGTTCTTTCCGACTTTCCTCTTGTGTCTGAGTTCTAGTTTCAAAGCAGTGTGGTCTGAAAATATTCAGGGAATAATCCCAATCTTTTGGTACCGGTTGAGAGCTGATTTGTGACCTAGGATGTGACCTAGGATCACATCCTAGGTCAATCTAACAATCTAACAATTGTTAGGTCTTCTTGTTGGATGGACCCTTTAAGTAGGATATAGTGTCCTTCCTCATCTCTTATTACAGTCTTTGTTTTAAAATCTAATTTGTCTGATATAAGAATTGGCACCCCAGCTTTCTTTTGGTGTCCATTAGCATGGTAAATGGTTTTCCACCCCCTCACTTTCAATCTGGGGGTGTCTTTGGGTCTAAAATGAGTCTCTTGCAGACAGCATATTGATGGGTCTTGTTTTTTAATCCAATCTGATGGCCTGTGTCTTTTGATTGGGGCATTTAGCCCATTTACATTCAGGGTAACTTTTGAAAGGTATGAATTTAGTGCCATTGTATTGCCTATAAGGTGACTGTGACTGTATATTGTCTGTGTTCTTTTCTGATCTATGCTGCTTTTAGGCTCTCTCTTTGCTTAGAGGACCCCTTTCAATATTTCTTGGAGGGCTGGTTTCATGTTTGCAAATTCCTTTAGTTTTTGTTTGTCCTGGAAGCCTTTTATCTCTCCTTCAATTTTCAATGAGAGCCTAGCTGGATATAGTATTCTTGGCTGCATATTTTTCTCGTTTAGTGCTCTGAAGATATCTTGCCAGGCCTTTCTGGCCTGCCAGGTGTCTGTGGATAGGTCTGTTGCCAATCTAATGTTTCTGCCATTGTAGGTTACATATCTCTTCTCCCGAGTTGCTTTCAGGATTTTCTCTTTGTCTCTGAGACTCATAACTTTTACTATTAGATGTTGGGGTGTTGACCTATTTTTATTGATTTTGAGAGGGGTTCTCTGTGCCTTCTGGATTTTGATCTGTTTCCTTCCCCACATTAGGGAAGTTCTCTGCTATTATTTGCTCCAATATACCTTCTGCCCCCTCCCTCTTTCTTTTTCTCTTGGGATCCCAATTATTCTAATGTTGTTTCTTCTTATTGTATCATTATCTCTCGAATTCTGCCCTCGTGATCCTGTAGTTGTTTCTCTCTCTTTTTCTCAGCCTCTTTATTTTCCATCATTTGGTCTTCTATATCGGTGATTCTCTCTTCTGCCTTATTTATCCTAGCAGTTAGTGTCCCCATTTTTGATTGCACCTCATGAATAGCCTTTTTGATTTCGACTTGGTTAGATTTTAGTTCTTTTATTTCTCCAGAAAGGGTTTCTCTAATAACTTCCACGCTTTTTTCAAGCCCAGCTAGTATCTTTAAAGTCATGATTCTGAACTCTAGGTCTGACATCATACTAGTGTCCGTATTGAGTAGGTCCCTGGCAGACGGTACTACCTCTTGTTCTTTTTGCTGACATGATTTTTTCCATCTTGTCATTTTTTCCAGAGGAGAATAGATGAATGAGAAAACAAAATGCTAACAGGCTAACAACGTCCCCAGCAAATATACTGTATACAAAGCAGAACAGACCTGAAACTAGTGGAAAAGAAAGGCAAAGAAAGGTAAAAGAAAAAGATAAAAACAAACAAAAACAGAACAAAACAAAAAAAAACAGAATATGATCAAATATGATCAGGCTAGTGCATAGATCAGTGCCACACACTAGATTTTGGGCATATTTTGGTCTGTTAGAAGAAAGTGCCTCCTAAAATTTTAAAGGAAGAAAGACTCGTATATGTACAAAATAAGGGTTGATACAATGAAGGGATGGAAGATTACTGTAAAGATTAAAATTATAAAAGATTTTATTAAAGGAATTTATAAGATAAGAAGTTGTTTGAAAGAAGAAAGAAGAAGTTTTTAAAAAGAAAAGAAAAAAAAGGGAGAGAATGTGATCAGGCAGGAGACTAGATCAAAGCCATACACTAGTGATTTAGGGTATATTTTGATCTGTTAGAAGAAACTGTATCTCAAAATTTTAAAGAGAGAACAACTTATATATATATATATGCCAAAAATAAGGGTAACTACTTTGAAGGGATAAAATATGACTAAAAATGAAAAATAAAAAATGTTTTTTTTAAAAAGGGATTGATAAGATGTTGGTTGAAAAAGGGAAAAAGAAAAATTTAAAAAAAAAACAGTTAAAAAATTAACTTTGAAAAACTAATGAATCATGGTAAAAAAGCCATGAATTCTATGTGCAGTATTCCCCTAGCGCTGGAGTTCTCCCATTCTCCTTGATGGGTAAACTTGGTCTTGGCTTGCTGGCTCTTCGTGCTGATCTTCTGGGGGAGGGGCCTGTTGCCGTGGTTCCCAAATGTCTTTGCCCAAGGTGGAGTTGTCCCGCCCTTGTCAGTCCGGGCTAAGCAAGCTGCTCGGGTTTGCTCTCAGGAGCTTTTGTTTCCTGCAAGCTCTTGGTACCGCTTTGGAGGACTAGAGTGAAAATGGCGGCCTCCCAATCTCGCTCTGGAGGAGCCAAGAACTCGGGGCCCTCCTCCTCAGTGCGCCCCCAGAGAAAAGCAGTCACTCCTGTCTCCCTGGTCTCCGGCCGCACTGCGTGCTCACCCGGCCCGTGACCGAGTGTTTCTCTCTCTGGCACCCGAAACCCTGTGGAGTCTCCAAACCCAGCAGATTCCTGTGGTGCGTTCCCGTGCCGCTCCTCCTGGGGGAGGAAGGGGAGTCTCCCTAGATCTGCCGCTTGTTGGGTCCCTGCTGGAGGAGCAGTGGCCCGACTGGTCCACAGATCACAGTTTATGGCAACCCCGAGCTGCGAGCCCGCGCCTCGGCTCCGTCTCTGCAGCCGGATTCCCCGCTCTGATCCCTGGGAGCTCTGCCGCATTTAGGCACCCCCGGTCTTTCTGTGACCCCGAGGGTCCTGAGACCACCCTGTCCCGCGAGGGTTCCACCCCCCGCTTAGCCACTGGAGTGACGTCCCTCAGCAGAGCTGGCTTCTAAAAGGTCCGATTTTGTGCTCCGCAGTTCTATCACTTGCCAGAGCGGCTGACAGAGCCCCCTCCCCCGCCGTCTATCCTCCTGAATATCGCCTCGGATTCACTTCTCCGCACGTCTTACCTTCCAGTATGTGGTCGCTTTTCTGTTCAGAGAATTGCTGCTATTCTTTTCTTCGATCTCCTGTTGAGTTCGTAGGTGTTCAGAATGGTTTGATCCCTATTCACCTGAATTCCTGAGACCGGATGGAATCCAGGTCTCCTACTCCTCTGCCATCTTGCTCTGCCCCTCAACTTCAAAGATATTTTATCCCTTTGAGACTGATGAAAGACAAAGAGACTCTTCTCAGGTTGGGGGGGAATAAATTTATGAATGATGATGAAATCTGTTTCTTTGTCTGTATAATATCCATGCACACTTCTGCCAAAAGCAAGTGGACTTTTTTTTGGTGGGTGAAAACCTTCTCTGTTTTGATTTGGGAGTGTGGGGTAAGGGATACTTTCTTTTCCAGTCACATGATTACTTCAAGCATGAATGGTTTACTTTATTTGGCCTACCCTGGAGACTTTAGGAAGGAGAAGCTTCTCCTTTGCTGAACTCAAAGCAGGAAAGTCTAAAACAGAAGATTTTGAGGGCTATCCCTGGAGACTGGTGACCTGAAACATGAAAAATAACAGAAACCCTTAAATATCACTTCAACCTCCAGATCCAGTTTTAAACTAATTTGTCAGTTAAGAAAGTCAATACATTAATTTTTTTGGCTAAGCTAATTTGGGATGGATTTTCTGATATTTACAATAGAAAGAACCCTGGTTGTTATCCAGACTAAACATAAGGGGGATTTACAGATAACATTCAGCACATCCACAGGCTTCATCTTGAGGATTCCTAGAGTATATCATTGGTAAGCTGGAAGGATTGCTTTATGGGCTTTGAACAGTGCATAATTAATCAACTTAAATTATATGTTTTCTTTCTTTTTTTAAAAAAGATTTTATTTATTTATTTGACAGAGAGAGACACAGCGAGAGAGGGAATACAAGCAGGGAGAGTAGGAGAGGGGAGAAGCAGGCTCCCCGCTGAGTAGGGAGCCCAACGTGGGGCTCGATCCCAGGACCCAGAGATCACTACCTGAGCCAAAGGCAGATGCTTAATGACTAAGCCAACCAGGTGCCCCTAAATTATATATATATATATATATATATTTGGTGAATCATCCTATGTGCTTGTTTGGGAAGGATGGGATTTATAAATTGAGAGTCCTGTATCTTTTCTTTTTCTTGTGGGGGAAGGGAGCCAATCACCAATCACATCCAATAATTAGTTGAGTGGTTTTCAACTTAGACTTTATCAAAACCACCCATTTATTTATAATGTGATGGTCCTTGGGCCACACTTTGAGAATACTGAAATAGGTATATATAGTTTTTATCTTTTCTCATACCCTTCCTCCAACCCTAGTCCTGCATAACCTCAGAGTCACTGTTAGAATTTAATTTGCATATCAAATTAAATTATAGGTGCAATAAAGTAACTTCTAGGATTTTTTGCATAGGGTTCTCTGTGAAATATTGGGAATTTTGTGGAAAATTTGGGTCTGTGGCAAATTCTGTCATCAGAGTTTGGAAACTGTGAGACTATGTCTGAAATTCTCTCCTACCTTATGAGTGAGGGGGAAAAAATGACTTTTGTAGAATAGAGCTTGAATTACAGTGGATTCATGGGCATCTATCTGCACTGGGGGACAGAAGTCATCTGATGTACAGGGGGCAGAGCACCTGTGAATTCAAAGACCAGTTGCATCATAATATCCATTACTAGTGGGTTTGCACTATGGCTGTACTTTAGCTGCTTTCTGGAAGCAACTACACCAGAGCTGTCCAGGTTCAGAGGGCCTAATAGCTTTTTGAAGGGGTTGTGTGAGGAGAGAAACATTGTGAACTTCATAGAACAGTCACTGAAAGTATCCACTGCAGGAAGCTGCTACTACAGCTTCTTGATGTAAGGACTAGAAAGCCACAGCTAAAATCTCATGGGAGCACTTGCTGGGAGTTATCACAGATATTTATTAAACACTGTCTGTATTCAAGGATTTTGCTAACTTCAAGAGCATAGTCAAAGAAGGTAAGACATGGCTCCCCTAAGAGATCTTGAATTCTGGAAGGAGACCAAGCAGTCTTCAGTGCCTAACCTATCCAGGGGAGATAACAATATCTGTCTGACAGGGGTCCTTGGGAAAAGTAAATACTGCAATCTTTTATAATATAAAACACTTAGTCCTGAAACATGGCAAAAATCTTAGTAAGTATGTCTTGATGATTATTTTCATTTCCTCATTGTGAATCAAGAGATATGGAAGATTCTGCGTGCTCTGATAGAAGAGTTGGACAACCATTATCAAGACGTGTGGTTCAATTGCAGAAAAGGGAGACAGGGGCACCAGGAGCTCTTGGGGATTGTCTTTGTTTCTCTTGGATTCCCTAACTGGGACTTAGGAGTTATGGCTCCTTCATTCACTTCCAGATGTTTTCTCAATTCACGTGTGTGTGTGTGTATGTGTGTGTGTGTGTGTGTGTGTGTTTTGTGTGTGTGTGTGTCTAGTACCTCCCCAAGAAATTACAGTTGCTTACTTGGCAAGTTTTCCAAATGTGACTGTGATGCAAATATGTGACTTAGATGATCCACTTTCCTAGGTGACTGACATTAATTGAGCCCTCATTCTGTGCCAGGTACTGCATTTAGAATATTTTATTACATAAATTATACAACATAGATACTATTATTATCCCTATTTTACAGATGAAGTGAATGAGGCTAATCTTCCTAGTCACATAGTTAATAATTATTAGAGCTGGGATTTAGTCCTAGCCATCCCTGTTGAGAGGCCATATTCCTACCCATTGTACTTTTATGATCCCTTGATGGATGGTCTAAGATTCTCAGAGCATTTAAGATTATTTTCTAGTCCACGAGTCAGCTCTTACCCTCTTGGGCCATTCCTGGTTCCAAAGATACAGAATAACAGAAATGGAAGATTTTTATGGCACCCTGATTAAATCTGACTGCCATCCCCTGAAATACAAGGAAGGTCCACCCACATCTGCCACCTACCCCTGCCATCTACCCATTATCATCTGCTTAGTTAATCCCAGACTGGGTTATATATTTCATGTTAACCTTCACCATCAAAAGCTTTCAGCTTACCCTTTTTGCCCCTAGAATCCTGTGGTCGTCTAGATGTGAATCAGTTGGGGAATTAAATAATTAGTTAAAATGTACATCTCTAGGTCCCACTCCTAGAAATTCTGAAGCAATTGGTTCTGTTGGTGCCCCAAGATTCTGCTTTTGTAAGTGCCCCCAGTGACTTATGTTTTGGATCATGATGAGGAATATTGTTGTATATAGATGAATTTGTCAGAAAATGTGGTCTTTGTCCTTAGTCTTAGAGTTGTGTTAAAATACACAGACATGGAGCACCTGGGTGGCTCAGTTGGTTAGGTGTCTGACTCTCGATTTCTGCTGGGTTTGTGATCTCAAGATTGTGAGATTGAGCCCCACATTGGGCTCTGCACTTGGTGGGGAGTCTGCTTAAGATTCTTTCCCTCTTCCCCTCCCCCCCTTTCTCTCATATAAATACATAAATCTTAAGAAACACACAGACAGAATATTAATATGAGCAGCTATAAATGATCAAACTTATATAAACTTTAATATATACAAATTTAAATATATTTATTCCTTTTCTGATATTAGCTATGTGATCTCTTCTAGTTATAGACTTGCCTATTGAGACCATTTTGTCTTTTTCAAAGAATTTTCACATCTTAATTTTATCATTTGGAATTGAAGAGATCCAAATGAGGAGAATATGTATCATCCCCCAATTTACAGCTGAAGAAACTGAGGCTAAGCAAGGTTAGGTGACCCTTCTAGGTTAATTAGGCTTGTAACTATTGATCTTGGCTGTGTTTATGCCACAGGATGCTGCCTTAAATTGCAATCAGAATTGTCTCCAGTAGATAGAGATCTCTTTAAAAGCCATTTTCTTTTTTTTTAAAGATTTTATTTATTTATTTGAGAGAGAGAGAATGAGAGATAGAGAGCACGAGAGGGAAGAGGGTCAGAGGGAGAAGCATACTCCCTGCTGAGCAGGGAGCCCGATGTGGGACTCGATCCCGGGACTCCAGGATCATGACCTGAGCCGAAGGCAGTCGCTTAACCAACTGAGCCACCCAGGCGCCCCTAAAGGCCATTTTCTAACTCCTAGGACAGAGGGCATCAACAATGTCTTGAGTAAAGTAGGGTCATCTAAAGGCACCTAGAGTATGAGGTTCATAATGAGACCATATTCAGAGAAATTATTCTACAAGTAGTACACCTGCTCTTGATGTTCCCAGTTCAATGGTCAAGCCCTAGCCAGAAGATAAGGAAGAGAGCATGGAAAGAGTTCAGAGATCCTCTAGTCCAAACTACTAATTATTCACAAACACAGAGCCCAAGAGACAATGTGTGTTCTGTCCACAGTGGCTACAGCGAGTTAATGACAGAGCCAGTGCCAGGATGTCTGTCTCCTGAGGCTCCACAATAAAGTGGAATGAACCCTGGGATGAGAGTCAAATAGAGTAGGCTTTGAAATTTGTCTTTGTCCTTCACTAGGTTTGTGACCTTGGGCAAGTCACTTAACATCTCTGAACTTCAGGCTCTTCTTCTGTGAAGTGGAGATAATGCAAACCTCATGGACTAGTTTTTCAAATTACTAATATTTCAAAACAGCTGGTCTGATTCAGGGTAGTTCTCCATGAATGATGGTTTTCCTTCTTGCCTGGCTTCCCTTTTGATTCAAAGCTCATTTTTCAGGCCAAGTCTAACACCAAATAATTTGTTCTGTGGCTCTTTCTCTATATATCATTTCTTAGATACTGCCACATTTGTAAAGGAATATCCTACTACATATTCATGAATGCAAATTGGACTCCAGGGCTGCAGCCTTTGACTCTGCAAATTTAGATCTGGATATTAACAGAAATTTCTGCAAGTGGCTCTGGACCATATTAGTCAGGAGCAGGAGGGAAAATGACCAGAGAACACCAAATAAACCCTTCTTCCTGATTATTTTTGGTCTTGGAAGGAGCAGAAGGAAGTGGGAGTCTCTGTGGGGTGGACTGCTGTAGAATCACCAGCACCCCAGGATTGTAAATGCCATCAGGCTGGAAGTGTTGCTACTTGATGCACTATTCCTTGTGCAGCAGCTGACACATAATAATATACAATTACTAGTAGAATACATAGTTAATATGTATTGAGGGAAACAATTTCTAATTTTAACTTTTAATAGTTTCCCATATCCTATTGCTGGCTCATTTATTTCATTTCGATTAGTTTGTCCCTCCAGTATGCTGTAACCTCTCTGAACGCAGGTTCTAGGTAAAATTAGTCACACAAGTAGCTCCAATTTGTAAAGTATCTACTTCTAGTAAAGTACCTACCAGATATACCACAAACAGAATCCTCCCCACATTTTTTATTAAGTTGATCATTATTCCTACATGACAGATGAAGAAACAGGGAGATTAAGTAACTTGCCCATGATCACACAACCTGTTTATAGCAGAGCCAGTGATTGAATCCAAGGCCCATATTCTTCACCACTATATATCTGTATCCCACACAGTGTTTTTAAGAGAGGTTGCACATTGCAAGTATTGAATATGAATCATGATCAGTGGAGCTGGATGAAGTAAAAATCTGACATGGAGAAAGTGGCTTTTTCTGTCTGTTTCCATTCTCGGCGGCCCTTATGCTTTTCTAGAGCTGTCCATGGTGCTGGCTCCCCATTGCCAAACCCTATTCAGGCCTTTCTATCCCAGGAAGTGCCTTCTCCTTGCAGTTTCCCTGACCAATTCTCTTCATGAAAATTTGCTTTGTTGTATTTTGTTAGCTGCCATTTATGAAATGTTTATGCTGAGTCTGTATTATGATCATTTTATAGGGTAAATTATTTAATTCTCACCATAACCCTATGAGACAAGTTTTATTACTATTTCCATTTCAAAGATGTGGAAACCGAGGCTCAGGGATTTTAAGAAATGGGATCAAGGCCATAGAAATATGACTCATTCCATTGTGCCCTTCTATTTGTTCTTTGTTCCTGGGTTAAAATCCTAAATGCATAATGACTGAATGGGCTACTGTACTAACCACATCTTAGAGTTATAAGTTATAAAGATTTCAAATGATGCCTCACATTTGATCTTAACACCAGCTCCAAAGGAAAAAATATAACCACAATAACAAAACTTGACTGATAATTAGAAGCAAGTAAAAGTCACAAGGATGAAAGGCCTTGGCGTCCTGTCTTTACCAAGCACTGTCGCCGCCTCCAACACACTGCACTACACAATCCTTCCAGGCTGCCCTTCGGCATTTTATCAGAGGCCTTTCCACAAAAAAGTGTCTGAAGGTGGATATTACAGATGCCAAGATCAGAGGGAAGATATTTTGGTACAAGGATTATCTTTGGTGTTTCCTTAGTGTCACCACCAGGGTGTTGCCTTGCTTAAGGTCAACCTTCTCTTTAACCCACATTAAACTGACAATAGACTTGGGTTATGTGGTAAAGGTATTAAGATAAGTAGTCTTGAGTCCTGGAGAATTTGGGAATCAAAATTCAACTTCCTTGTTCTGAAGAAGCATTTATTTGTTTCAAGTATATTTTTTTATTGTTACGTTAATCACCATACATTACATCATTAGTTTGTGATGTAGTGTTCCATGATTCATTGTTTGTGCATAACACCCAGTGCTCCACGCAGAACGTGCCCTCTTTAATACCAATCACCAGGCTAACCCGTACCCCACCCCCCTCCCTTCTAGAACCCTCAGTTTGTTTCTCAGAGTCCATCGTCTCTCAAGGTTCATCTCTCCCTCCGATTTACCCCCCCTTCATTTTTCCCCTTCTGCTATCTTCTTTTTTTTTTTTTTTAACATATATTGCATTATTTGTTTCAGAGGTACAGATCTGTGATTCAACAGTTTTGCACAATTCACAGCACTCACCATAGCACATACCCTCCCCAGTGTCTATCACCCAGCCACCCCATCCTTCCCACCCCACCCCTACTCCAGCAACACTCAGTTTGTTTCCTGAGATTAAGAATTCCTCATATCAGTGAGGTCATATGATACATGTCTTTTTCTGATTGACTTAGTTCATTCAGCCTAACACCCTCCAGTTCCATCCACGTCATAGCAAATGTCAAGATCTCGGTCCTTTTGATGGCTGCATAATATTCCATTGTGTGTATGTGTGTGTATATATATATATATATACCACACCTTCTTTATCCATTTCCCTGTCAATGGACATCTTGGCTCTTTCCACAGTTTGGCTATTGTGGACACTGCTGCTATGAATATCGGGGTGCACATGCCCCTTCGGATCCCTACATTTGTATCTTTGGGGTAAATACCTAGTAGGGCAATTGCTGGGTTGTATGGTAGTTCTATTTTCAACTTTTTGAGGAACCTCCATACTATTGTCCAGAGTGGTTGCACCAGCTTGCATTCCCACCAACAGTGTAGGAGAGTTCCCCTTTCTCCGCAACCCGCCAACATCTGTCGTTTCCTGACTTGTTAATTCTAGCCATTCTGATGGGTGTGAGGTGGTATCTCATTGAGGTTTTGATTTGGATTTCCCTGATGCCGAGCGATGTTGAGCAGTTTTTCATGTGTCTGTTGGCCATTGGATGTCTTCTTTGGAAAAATGTCTGTTCATGTCTTCTGCCCATTTCTTGATTGGATTATTTGTTCTTTGGGTGTTGAGTTTGATAAGTTCTTTATAGATTTTGGATACTAGCCCTTTATCTGATATGTCATTTGCAAATATCTTCTCCCATTCTGTCGGTTGTCTTTTGGTTTTGTGGACTGTTTCTTTTGCTGTGCAAAAGCTTTTTATCTTGATGAAATTCCAATAGTTCATTTTTGCCCTTGCTTCCCTTGCCTTTGGCAATGTTTCTAGGAAGAAGTTGCTGCGGCTGAGGTCGAAGAGGCTGCTGCCTGTGTTCTCCTTTAGGATTTTGATGGACTCCTGTCTCACGTTTAGGTCTTTCAACCATTTGGAGTCTATTTTTGTGTGTGGTGTAAGGAAATGGTCCAGTTTCATTCTTCTGCATGTGGCTGTCCAATTTTCCCAACACCATTTTTTGAAGAGACTCTCTTTTTTCCATTGGATATTCTTTCCTGCTTTGTCAAAGATGAGTTGACCATAGAGTTGAGGGTCCATTTCTGGGCTCTCTATTCTGTTCCATTGATCTATGTGTCTGTTTTTGTGCCAATACCATACTGTCTTGATGATGACAGCTCTGTAATAGACTGGAAGTCCGGAATTGTGATGCTGCCAGCTTTGCTTTTCTTTTTCAATATTCCTCTGGCTATTCGGGGTCACTTCTGGTTCCATACAAATGTTAGGATTATTTGTTCCATTTCTTTGAAAAAAGTGGATGGTATTTTGATGGGGATTGCATTGAATGTATAGATTGCTCTAGGTAGCATTGACATCTTCACAATGTTTGTTCTTCCAAGTCATTAGCATGGAAAGTTTTTCCATTTCTTTGTGTCTTCCCCAGTTTCTTTCATGAGTATTTTATAGTTTTCTGAGTACAGATCCTTTGCGCCTTTGGTTAGACTTATTCCTAGGTATCTTATGGTTTTGGGTGCAATTGTAAATGGGATTGACTCCTTAATTTGTCTCTCTTCTGTCTTGTTGTTGGTGTATAGGAATGCCACTGATTTCTGTGCATTGATTTTATATCCTGCCACTTTACTGAATTCCTGTATGAGTTCAAGCAGTTTTGGGGTGGAGTCTTTTGGGTTTACCACATAAGTATCATATCATCTGCAAACAGTGAGAGTTTGACTTCTTCATTGCCAATTTGGATGCCTTTGATTTCTTGTTGTTGTCTGATTGCTGTGCCTAGGACTTCTGATACTATGTTGAATAACAGTGGTGATAGTGGACATCGCTGCCACATTCCTGACCTTAGGGGGAAAACTCTCAGTTTTTCCTCATTGAGAATGATATTCACTGTGGGTTTTTCGTAGGTGGCTTTTATGATATTGAGGTATGTACCCTCTATCCCTATACTCTGAAGAGTTTTGATCAAGAAAGGATGCTGTACTTTGTCAAATGCTATTTCTGCATCTATTGAGAGGATCATAGGATTCTTGTTCTTTCTTTTGTTAATGTATTGTATCATGTTGATTGATTTGCGGATGTTGAACCAGCCTTGCAGCCCAGGGATAAATCCCACTTGGTTGTGGTGAATAATCCTTTTAATGTACTGTTGGATCCTATTGGCTAGTATTTTGGTGAGAATTTTTGCATCCATGTTCATCAAGGGTATTGGTCTGTAATTCTCCTTTTTGATGGGGTCTTTGTCTGGTTTTGGGAATCAAGGTAATGGTGGCCTCATAAAATGAGTTTGGAAGTTTCCCTTCCATTTCTATTTTTTGGAACAGTTTCAGGAGAATAGGTATTAATTCTTCTTGAAATATTTGGTAGAATTCCCCTGGGAAGCCATCTGGCCCTGGGCTTTTGTTTGTTGGAGATTTTTGATGACTGCTTCAATTTCCTTAGTGGTTATAGGTCTGTTCAGGTTTTCTATTTCTTCCTGGTTCAGTTCTGGTAGTTGATACTTCTCTAGGAATGCATCCATTTCTTCCAGGTTATCTTATTTGCTGACATAGAGTTGCTCATAATATGTTCTTATCATTGTATTTCTTTGGTGTTGGTTGTGATCTCTCCTCTTCCATTCATGATTTTGTTGATTTGGGTCATTTCTCTTTTCTTTTTGATAAGTCTGGCCAGGGGTTTATCAATCTTGTTAATTCTTTCAAAGAACCAGCTCCTAGTTTCGTTGATCCGTTCTACTGTTCTTTTGGTTTCTAGTTCATTGATTTCTGCTCTGATCTTTATTATTTCTCTTCTCCTACTGGGGTGAGGCTTTATTTGCTGTTTTTTCTCTAGCTCCTTTAGTTGTAGGGTTAGGTTGTGTATTTGAGACCTTTCTTATTTCTGAGAAAGGCTTGTATTGCTATATACTTTCCTCTCAAGACTGCCTTTGCTGTATCCCAAAGATTTCGAACACTTGTCTTTTCATTTTCATTGGTTTCCATGAATTTTTTAAATTCTTCTTTAATTTCCTGGTTGACCCATTCATTTTTTAGTAGGATGCTCTTTAGCGTCCATGTATTTGAGTTCTTTCTGACTTTCCTCTTGAGACTGAGTTCTAGTTTCAAAGCATTGTGGTCTGAAAACATGCAAGGAATAATTCCAATCTTTTGGTACCAGTTGAGACCTGATTTGTGACCTAGGATGTGATCTATTCTGGAGAATATTCCATGGGCATTAGAGAAGAATGTGTATTCTGTTGCTTTGGTATGGAATGTTCTGAATATGTCTGTGAAATCCATTTGGTCCAGTGTGTCATTTAAAGTCTTTATTGCCTTGTTGATCTTTTGCTTAGATGATCTGTCCATTTCCGTCAGGGGGTGTTAAAGTCCCCCACTATTATTGTATTGTTGTCAATGTGTTTCTTTGCTTTTGTTATAAATTGCCTTATATAATTGGTTGCTCCCATGTTCGGGGCATAGATATTTACAATTGTTAGATCTTCTTGTTGTATAGACCCTTTAAGTAGGATATAGTGTTCCTCCTCATCTCTTATTACAGTCTTTGGTTTAAAATCTAATTTGTCTGATATAAGAATTGCCACCCCAGCTTTCTTTTGGTGTCCATTAGCATGGTAAATGGTTTTTCACCCCCTCACTTTCAATCTGGGGGTGTCTTTGGGTCCAAAATGAGTCTCTTGCAGACAGCAAATTGATGGGTCCTGTCTTTTTATCCAGTCTGATAGCCAGTGTCTTTTGATTGGGGCATTTAGCCCATTTATATTCAGGGTAACTATTGAAAGATATGAATTTAGTGCCATTTTACTGCTTGTAAGGTGACTGTTACTGTATATTGTCTGTGTTCCTTTCAGGTCTATGCTGCTTTAGGCTCTCTGTTTGCATAGAGGACCCCTTTCAATATTTCTTGGAGGGCTGGTTTCGTGTTTGCAAATTCCTTTAGTTTTTGTTTGTCCTGGAAGCTTTTAATCTCTCCTTCTATTTTCAATGACAGCCTAGCTGAATATAGTATTCTTGGCTGCATATTTTTCTCGTTTAGTGCTCTGAATATATCATGCCAGTCCTTTCTGGCCTTCCAGGTCTGTTGCCAGTTTAATGTTTCTACCATTATAGGTTACATATCTCTTCTCCCGAGCTTCTTTCAGGATTTTCTCTTTCTCTCTGAAACTCGTAAATTTTTCTATTAGATGTCGGGGTATTGACCTAGTTTTATTGATTTTGAGAGGGGTTCTCTGTGCCTCCTGGATTTTGATGCCTGTTTCCTTCCCCACATTAGGGAAGTTCTCTGTTATAATTTGCTCCAATACACGTTTTGCCCCTCTCTCTCTTTCTTCCTCTTCTGGGATCCCAATTATTCTAATGTTGTTTCATCTTATGGTATCACTTATCTCTCGAATTCTGCCTTTGTGATCCAGTAGTTGTTTATCTCTCTTTTTCTCAGCTTCTTTATTTTCCATCATTTGATCTTCTATATTGCTGATTCTCTCTTCTGCCTCATTTATCCTAGCAGTTAGTGCCCATGGTTTTGATTGTACCTCATTAATAGCCTTTTTGATTTCATCTTGGTTAGATTTTAGTTCTTTTATTTCTCCAGAAAGGGTGTCTCTAATAACTTCCATGCTTTTTCAAACCTAGCTAGTATCTTTAAAATCATGATTATGAACTCTAAGTCTGACATCGTACTAATGTCCATATTGAGTAGGTCCCTGGCAGTTGGTACCACCTCTTGTTCTTTTTGTTGAGGTCATTTTTCCCATCTTGTCATTTTGTCCGGAGGAGAATAGATGAATGAGAGAACAAAATGCTAACAGGGTAACAACATCCCCAGAAGATATACTCTAAACAAATCAGAAAAGACCTGAAACCAGGGGAAAAGAAAGGGAAAGAAAGATAAAAGAAAGAGGGGAAAAAAAGATAAAAACAATCAAAAACAGAACAAAACAAAACAAAAAGAATATGATCAAATATGATCAGGCTGGTGCATAGATCAGTGCCACACACTAAATTTTGGGTGTATTTTGGTCTGTTAGAAGAATGTGCCTCCCAAAATTTTAAAGAAAGACTTATAAATGTACAGAATAAGGGTTGATATGATGAAGGGATTGAATATGACTGTAAAGATGAAAATTATAAAAAATTTTATAAAAGGAATTGATAAGAAGTTTTTTGAAAAAAGAAAGAAGAGGATTTAAAAAAAAAAGAAAGAAAAAAAGGGGATAGAATGTGATGAGGCAGGAGACTAGAACAAAGTCATACACTAGAGATTTAGGGTATATTTTGATCTATTAGAAGAAACTGTATCTCACAATTTTAAAGAGAGAACAACTGACATATATATGCCAAAACTAAGGGTAACTACTATGAAGGGATAGAATATGACTCTAAAAATGAAAAATAAAAATGTTTTTTTTTAAAAAGGGATTGATAAGATGTTGGTTGAAAAAGGGAAAAAGAAAAGTTAAAAAAAAAAGACAGTTAAAAAAATTAACTTTGAAAGACTAAAGAATCATGGTAAAAAAGCCATGAGTTCTATGTGCAGTATTCCCTTAGCGCAGGCATTCTGCCGTTCTCCTTGGTCGGTAAACTTGGTCTTGGCTGGCTGTTCTTGCTAATCTTCTGGGAAAGGGGCCTGTTGCTGTGGTTCCCAAATGTCTTTGCCGGAGGTGGAATTGCCCCGCCCTTGGCGGGTCCGGGCTACGTAATCTGCTCAGGTTTGCTCTCGGGAGCTTTTGTTCCCTGCAAGCTTTGGGTACAGCTTTGGAGGATGAGAGTGAAAATGGCGGCCTCCCCATCTCCGCCCTGGAGGAGCCGAGAACTCGGGGCCCCTCTCCTCAGTGCACCCCCAGAGAAAAGCAGTCAGTCACTCCCGTCTCCCTGGTCTCCGGCTGCACTCTGTGCTAACCTGGCCTGTGACCGAGCGTTTCTATCTCTGGCACCCTACTCGGTGTGGAGTCTCCAAACCCAGCAGATCCCTGCAGTGCGCTCCTGCACTGCTCCTCCCAGGGGAAGGGGAGTCTCCCCGATCTGCTGCTTGTTGGATCCCTGCTTGAGGAGCAGTGGCCCAGCTGTGTCTCCAATCACAGTTTACGGCAACCCTAAGGTGAGAGCCCACTCCTCGGCTCTGTCTCTGCAGCCGGCTTCCCCGCTCCAATACCTGGGAGCTCTGCCACACTCAGGCACCCCCCGTCTTTCTGTGACCCCAAGGGTCCTGAGACCACATTGTCCCGTGAGGGTTCCACCCCCCGCTTAGGCCCTGGAGCGACGTCCCTCAGTGGAGCCAGCTTCTAAAAGTTCCGGTTTTGTGCTCCGGGGCTCTATCACTTGCCAGAAGCGGCCGTCGGAGGCCCCCTCCCCCGCTGTCTATCCTCCCGAATATCACCTCGGTTTCACTTCTCCGCACGTCCTACCTTTCAGAAAGTGGTTGCTTCTCTGTTCAGAGAGTTGTTGCTATTCTTTTCTTCAATTTCCTGTTGAGTTCATAGGTGTTCAGAATGGTTTGATCCCTATCCAGCTGAATTCCTGAGACCAGACAAAATCCAGGTCTCCTACTCCTCTGCCATCTTGCTCCGCCCCTAAGAAGCATGTATTTGAAGTGCAACATTTCCTTTTATTTCACTTCCATTGCCTTTGGCATGTTAAATTAAATTTAAATATTTTGATTAAAAATTGAATATATTTCAATTCCGTTGAAATAGATTTATTCAATACAGCCATTTTTCCACTCATGTATTTATTTTTAATGAATAGAAATACAATAGAAATGATGTTCAACAAATGGTAATTGTGTTTTTCCCCTCCTTGGGACAGGAAACTTTTGGTGATTTTATTTTAACCTTATTTTTTTTGGTATACCTTTATATTACATTGTTAAAAGTTTAAAAGAGTCTATTTTCAGAAATCATTACTAAAGAAAAATAAATTAGTGTGTGTGTTTCCTGTGGCTGCTGTAACTGCCACCATTAAAACAACTGAGATTTATTTTCTCATGGTTCTTGAGTCCAAAAGTCTGAAATCACTGGACCAAAATGCTACAGGGCCACACTTCATCAGGAGGCTTTAGTGGAGAATCTGTTCCTTGCCTCTTTCAGCTATGATGACTACAGGCATCACCTCAGTCTTCAAGGCCAGTATCTTTAAATTCTCTCTGCTCCACTTTCACATTTCCTTCTCTTCTATGTCTAATCAAATTTCCCTCTGCCTTCCTCTTATAATGATATATATTATTGCATTTAGGACTCAGCCAGAATGACCTTCTGATCTTGAGGTCCTTAGTTTAAAACATCTGAAAAGTCTGCCATGTAAGGTAATATTTACAGATTCTGGGATTAGGACCTGATGTTTTTGGGGACCATTATTCAATGTATCATAAGTAGTTTCCAAAGGGGAATGGTAACCAATGAAGATTTCATACTTGCTTTTTAAATGGATTCTCGCAGTGTTAAACCCTAATTTCATGCCCTGCATCAGCTGTGTGTCTATAATTAGGTGAGTGTATGGCCAATTTACCTGGAATAGTTCTAGTTTAAATCTATTGCTTATAGAATTATTAATATATCCTCTTTACCCTCAACAATGTTTTGGTTTATGTAATAAATTATATGGCCACCTTCCATATGCTATAGCATATGTCCACAAAGTGAGGCTCTTTTAGGCTTATGGGAATCATGATCTTGGGGCCAGAGAACCTTGCTGGGGACAAAGTGGACACCACATTCCACCATATCCCTCTTCTAAAAGAAGCTGCCAAATGATAATGAGAAGGCATGTCAGCATACTCCTCAGTGGATCTTAGGATGTGTGCAGGCAGAGTGGCTGATGATAGGCATTTAAGCTGCTGTAGGCATTTTTGTTTTCACTTGCCCTTGTAATAGTGTTGTAATTGCAGAGCAAGGGCAAGGACATTCATCAGCTGATGTTCTCTGCTGGGCCACGTGGATACAGGAAGACTTGACGTCTTCTCTCTCCACTAATACTATTGATAAATTTGCTTGGCACGTGGATGGCCTCTGGGCACATAATCCTAGAAGGCTGATGCTCCTTCTATGTTAATATAATCTTCTACCTTTTAACTCATATTGAATTAATTCATATGAATTATCAGTAAAATTTAAGAATAAGAACAGGCACTGGTAGGAATGCTCCAGGAAGGATATCTTCAGCCTGTTCCATTGTTGATCATTTATATCAGTAGTTGATTTCAGACAGTTTTGATTTTTTCTCTTTTCCATCTTATTTCCTTCCTTCCTTCTGCTAAATATCCTTTCTATTAGTAGTCTAATTTAGATACTACTATTATGCCTTCTTTGTAGGTAAGGAATCCTAGACTCAAGTATGTAAAATAATTTACCCCAAAATTACTCAGATATAGGCTGAGCTGGCAATCAAACCTGAGCCATGTGACTCTGGAGTCCACACTGCTAATCATTCTAGTCTATTCCTCATCTCCAAAATAGGTTATCAATTTAAAAATGGACAACTTTTTCTGGGATTAGGACCTGATGTTTTTGGCTCAGTTGATTAAGCGTCCAACTCTTGATTTCGGCTCAGGTCATGATCTTGGGGTTGTGGGATTAAGCCCCACATTGGGCTTCTCACTCAGCAGGGTGTCTGCTGGAGATTCTCTCTCTCTCATTCCCTCTGTCCCTCCCCCCCTTCCAAAATAAATAAATAAATCTTTAAAAAAATAAAAATGGACAACTTTACAAGCTATAAGATTCAGAGAAGGCATCTGTGTATTAACAATAGTCAGGGCTTGTTCTCTGGAAGCTATGGCTAGGTTTGGAGAGAACTAGGCTCACTGATAGCAATGTGATCAGAGAACACTAAAAATAGAGGCCAGTTGATAGCCCTTAACTTCAAGTAAGTAGCCTGTAGGCCAGGATTCAAGGAAAGTGATGATACTACAGAAAAGTCCCAGGAGACTAATAAGCAATTAAAATAAAAGTGTGGGAACTGGAAAGGAAGGCATCTTTGGTAGCTTATGTAAAGGCTCTCATCTGCGGTCGCAGGAGGACACAGAAAGCTGAAGACTAGGTACTGAGTCAGAGTGGCTAAGGTACAGAGAAGATTAAAAGCCCAAGTAAGAGAGGTCTGTTTGGCTGAGGACTAATAGGGAAAGGATGGGACTCTTTCAAGGAAGATCTGGCTGCTCCAGATTATAGCAGGCAGACTATAGTTGTCAGCTCATTCAGGGTTTGCCTCACTGCAGACAGCCACCTCCCCTAAGGGCATGACCAAAACCCTAGCCATTCTGGCCCAACAAGGGGCAACTGAAGCCAAATGTACTCTAGCACCTCCGGTGGGGTTGGCCAAGGTCTTACATGATCTGCTTTGCAGTTAGACTTCTCCCTCTTAACAATCTCACTTCCTCCAACACTCTTCCACAGGTGTTTATCCCTAATAAGTATCCAGCATTCCAAATTCCATCTTATTAATCTGCTTCTGAAATACCAACAGTCAATAGGCCCTGAGAATCTTTAGGCCCAACTCTCCTTTGGATAGAATTAATATTCTTCCTTCCCCCACATAAGGAGAAATTCTGTAGTCAGAAGTGTAGAGTGTCTTAGATATGTAAGAAAGGAGGACACTCTTAAGAAACACCTGGTGTATACCATGCCTATGGCTGAGTATGGTCTGACCTACCATCCAGATACCTCATTTCTCTTTTCCTTAATTAGGTTATGGTGCCTAAGCACTGCTTTCTAGAAGCAGACAGATGGGATACAAACTATAGAGTGTTCAGTTGGCTAAGCATTCTTGGATTTTTGTTGGCTTACTCACACAGTGAAGTGTGTTAGATCAAAATGTTCCCAAAGCTGACACCTTCAGAATGCTTGATCACCAGCTGCCAAATTTGGAACAAGAACATCACCACTTCCCAGTCTTTTGGGTAGTATTCATTAACCAATTCTGGAGGATCACACGGCTCTGAGTTTTTTCATCCACCCATTCTGACCATTGAAACACGTGACAACAAAGTACAGTTCAGCTAGGTGGTTACCACAGCTGTGTGGGGTTGGTGTCACTAAGTTGCTTTACAAAGAGGACTTCTATAAGAGGGGTAGGAATCACAAATGCTCCATACCATTTCTATCTTGGAGAATGACAATCCTAACAAACTTGCTGTCCTCTACCACAAAATGCCACATGAAGAGGTATGTATCATCTTTTGGGCTGCTACCGTTTATAGCATTGAGTCAAATTTCATGGGTCTCTATTTGACAGATTTAATGTCCAACAGCTCCCGGGGAAAATTTATCCAAAGGGTCTGGAGATGAAAGAATTTGCTTGTCTGCAAAGAGGAGTGAGTGAAACATTTCCACACAGAGTCTTTAGCAGGTTATAACCCATAAATCTGTCAGCAAACTTTATCCTTCATGTGCGTGAAATTATGCAAGCTTCTTTTTTTTCTTTGTTGTTATTTGAATTATGTACTCTGTATTGTAGATAGATCAACTCTTCCTAGGCAGCTATAACTCAGCTGTTGGAAGACAGGGATATGTTTTATTTTTATGTCAACCTGCTCTGATTCAGTGTTTAGGGTGACATATAATCAGATATCAAGTTAAAAAAAAAGTTCTGTGTGAAGTGTAAACCTCCTTCCATCATGACCAATGAGATGTAATTGGTGCTAATGACAGCACTCTGGCCTGCATCGATTTTCCTATCAGCCTGAAACCTGATGACAACTTTTTTTTTTTCCACTCCGACTACTTGGTTATGAACCATCACAAAGGAAACCTTATGTAAATTGTAAGTTGTTATATGTAGCCATGTTGCTTTTCCAAAAGAAGCAAACTTGGGTGTACATTATGTGCTACAACATAATAATTACCACTTAGTGACTGTTAAGCAGGGTTGCCATGTCATGCTCTTCAGAGACCCTAATCTACTTGCCAGTTGTTTGACCCAAAGAAAAAGCACATTTTTCTTATTCTCATAAAGGTAGTATGGACTTGCAGAAGGCTTGCTACTGTGTGCCCACTTACCGAAGATTTAATGCACTATCACGTTTAATTTATGTGAACTCATATAAGGTAAATATTATTACCCGCAATATACAGCTGCAGAAGATAAGCCTTATAGAAATGATGCAAGTCATCCAAGGTCAGAGAACCAGTAAACGGAAGACTCAATTCAAGTCTTGGGAAACTGCAGAGTCCTGGCTTATTTCCTTTCACTTGCTGCAAGGTCTGCACTGCACCACAGAGAAGGCTTTCTTTTTTTTAAAGATTTTTATTTATTTATTCATGAGAGACAGAGAGAGAGAGAGAGAGAGAGAGGCAGAGGGGCAGAGGGAGAAGCAGGCTCCCAAAGAGCAGGGAGCCCGATGCGGGACTCGATCCCAGGACTCTGGGATCATGACCTGAGCCGAAGGCAGATGCTTAACCATCTGAGCCACCCAGGCACCCGAGAAGGCTTTTTATAGAAAGGAGCTGTGCCATTTCATTAGTCAGATTAGATACCAGTTGGCTTGTCTGCAACTCTCTCAAACTGTTGTAGATACTTTTGCCTATAGTTTTCTGGATAATCCCAAAACATTAGCCAGCAGAAGTGAAACTTAGAAAAAAAAAAAGCTTTGCATAGTTGGTTCCTTCAAATCTTTTCTTTTACAATTAATTGAGGGGTTCTGATCTACTTGGAAAGAAGGGAAAAAAAATACAAATGAAAGGATTGGAGAAGGAGCCGTGGAAAAACTGCAGAGAGATTTCATGGAAATCTTGAAAGAGCTGAGCCTCAGAGATGTCATCAACAGAACCTCCAGAAGGACAGCCCCAGAATGTGACTGCTCTCTCAACTTATGTCTTCCGTGTGATCTCTCTGAAGTCATTAACTTGTCTTTGATCTGCATCTTCTGGGACTTCTTTATGACTGTGTGGTGTACATGGGCTGGTAACCTCCACGTTCATGGACCTCTCATTTCTAACATTTGAGATCAGAATTTCCCTCTGTTCACATTCCCAATAGAAGCATTCTGGATTTTGAGCCAGAAATTGGCCAGTCCATGGATGGACAACTTCTAATCTCAGATGTTACTTTTGGGTTGGGATGGGAGAGGGTGAATAGCAATGTGGTTCTGTGGTATAGCACACATTCTACAGGGGACAGTGACTGGAGACCTACATAATAGCAGTGCTTCAGCCCCTGCATGTCAGCTCTGAAGAACATGTCATGCTCTTGTTCTCACCCTCCACTTCAAACATCTTCCTCTATCTCTTCTACTTGGTGGTAGATCCCATGGGCATCACTCCTTTTTCTGACAAGCTTATGGATTGGCAGTAACATTTTAAGTGATCCTCTAAGCTCTTACGTGGCACTCCTTGAGATGCTGTTTCCTGTACATATTCTTGAACCCCATCTAATCGCACCCTGTTTTGATCTTTTTCCTATAATGTTTTGCTTATTACTACTGTTTCTACTACTACTGCTGCTATTACTACGAACATGTATGCAAATGTACAAAATATCAGACACTGTGGTGTTATTTTTATGTGTTAGCTCAATTAACTTCATGAAAATCTTATGTGGTAGCTAATATTATTGTTCCCATTTTTTTGATAATTGTATGAAGTTTTGGTGGAAGTAACTATGACACCCAAGGCAGCACAGTTTTCGGAGTGTGTTCTAGATGTATCTGACTCTGGAGTTTGTATTCTTAAGCACAACATTGCTCTTGTAAATGACTAAAAACTGGACAGTTAATACCTAGTGCTGATTGAGTGTCCTGTTTAGGAGGAACCATCTTTCTGTTTCTTCATATATAATATACATTCAAATCTTATCTTTTCAACTAGACTTTGAACCTACTGTGGGCAGGAACAATAGAATACATGTCACCAGTGTCTTCTGTAACACATCCTACTTGGAAGCACAGATAAAACTCACATATACTTATTGTCTGTCTGCATCTACATTTTTCTTCAGCTTTAAGTTTTGTCAAAAATAAGCTCTAGCTAAATTTTTCTTCTGTTCAACTCTGATATTGACTTTCCAAAGATAAGAAAATTTAGGGTTATTTTTCTTTTTGTTTTAAAGATTTTTATTTATTTATTTGACAGAGAGAGAGACAGCGAGGGAGGGAACACAAACAGGGGGAGTGTGAGAGGGAGACGCAAGCTTCCCACTGAGCAGGGAGCCCGATGTGGGGCTCGATCCCAGGACGGTGTGATCATGACCTGAGCTGAAGGCAGATGCTTAACAGTTGAGCCATCCAGGTGCCCCTAGGGTTATTTTTCTGAGTTCTAAACCCCTGAATATGAAAAATTCTCAAAAATAGGGTGCCATCATCTGCCTAATGCATTTATTCTGAAATGGTAATGATAGAAACAGTAAATGTGATTGTCCAGTCCAGGCTGGGCTGGTAATAACTAACTTAAGGAAATTGCACAATAATTAAAAACCTAAAACCAGCCAAACCAAAATAAAGAAAACACACATTTGGCCTTGTTGCACTGAGTAGTGAGAAAAAGTAGCACCTACCTATTAACATTTCTAAACTAAAGAAAGACTCTCAAACATCTTTTTATCATTATGAACTGGTTGAAACAATGAAATATCCTTCTTTCTGTTTTCTCAACATCGCTACCTTCGCAGCAGGTGGGCTGGAACATGCTTGGATTTCTCAGTTCTGTGACTGCCAAGATAATATGAAAAACACAAGAATGGCTTTGACCATTAGCTTATGTGTCCCTAGCCTCAATTAGCCATGAACTATGTCTGGGAAATGGTTTTTAGGATCAACAGATGCATAAGCATGTGGGATTACTCTTATTTTAAAAGGTCTCTTATTCACAAGGTTTGGGGAAGAATGGGAAAAGGTAAAGAGAGAATAGGATCATTGTTCACAGATGTCTCCAACAACTTAGCCTCAGATATTTACTTTTATTTCAATCAATCTCTGAGCTGCAATAGAAAGGAGATTTGGAGCTGAAGATCAGGGGATGGTGCTGATTCTGCTAATTACCAACCATACTTAGGCTAATTATTTAGTTTTTTGGTCTCAAAATTTTTAAAAAATTTAATTAACTTACCTGTAAAATGGGGTAAATAATCTCCACCCTATTTTTCCACACTAAAACACTATATAAAATTACAAAACCCAAGTAAGAATTATTATTATGATTTTATTATTTCAATCTACTATACTGGCTACCAAATAGCTTAAGAATGCTGAAATACCTTTTTTCCTGTGGTCAAATAGGACAAATCTTGACTTTTTTCTAAGGAACTTTTTTCTGCCTAGAAAACAAAAGAAAAAAAGATAAATCCTTCTATCATTATTTTGACCTGTCCTTAAATAATATGACATCTGGATTCTCTCTCCTTCTACACTGCTCTTCATCCTATTTCCATTTTCTGAAGCCATACAGAATGCTTGAAAACAGTCCAAAGAATATTGATAAATTCCTCTTCCTAATTCCATTCCCCCATACACAAAATAATTTGAATTTGTTTTATAAAATATTTTATTTATTATCTTCTTCTCTTTTTTTAACATATAATGTATTATTTGTTTCAGAGGTACAGATCTGTGATTCAACAGTCTTGCACAATTCACAGTGCTCACCATAGCCCATACCCTCCCAATGTCTATCACCCAGCCACCTCATCCCTCCCGCCCCCCACCATCCCAGCAACTCTCAGTTTGATTCCTGAGATTAAGAATTCCTCATACCAATGAAATCATATGATACCTGTCTTTCTCTGATTGACTTATTTCGCTCAGCATAATACCCTCCAGTTCCATCCACGTCGTTGCAAATGGCAAGATCTCATTCCTTTTGATGGCTGCATAATATTCCATTGTATATATATACCACATCTTCTTTATCCATTCATCTGTCGATGGACATCTTGGCTCTTTCCATAGTTTGGCTATTGTGGACATTGCTGCTATAAACATCAGGTTACACATAGGAAGGGTAAAATGAAGGGGGGGAATCAGAGGGGGAGAAAAACCATGAGAGACTGTGGACTCTGAGAAACAAACTGAGGGTTCTAGAGGGGAGGGAGGTGGGGCGATGGGTTAGCCTGGTGATGGGTATTAAGGAGGGCACGTATTGAATGGAGCACTGGGTGTTATACGCAAACAATGAATCATGGAACACTACATCAAAAACTAATGATGTAAAGTATGGTGATTAACATAACATAATAAAATTAAAAAAAATATTTTATTATTTATTATTTATTTATTTATTTGAGAGAGAGAGCATGAGTGGGAGGGGCAGAGGAGAGGGAGAAGCAGACTCACCACTGAGCAGGGAGCCCCATGTGGGGCTTGATCCCAGGACTACGAGATCATGACTTGAGCCAAAGGCAAATGCTAACCGACTGAGCCACGCAGATGCCCCCAAAATAACTTGTGTTTAAAAGAAGGCTTCATTGATAACTAAAAAATGTCTTGGGCCCATTGCAGACATGGATTTTTGAACCAGGAAATTTTGATACCCCCCAATCTTACCAACAAATAAGGGCTCATTGTGCTTGTGACAGACAAATAACTCAAGTCATCAGGGTTCCCAGTCCCCCATTAAACTGTGTTGATAGGTAAAAGTATTGGTGGGTGTAGTATGGTAGGTCAGATCATAGGCTTCAGTATCTTACCAATGTGGACTTTAATTCTAAAACCACCAATAATTAGCCACCCAGCTTTTGGCAAGAAATTTTAACATATTGAGCCACATTTTCCTCATCCTCCTAAAAAAAGGATGTTAGTAATCAAATCCATGTGACAAGATTGTTGTGGAGGTTGAATGAAATATGGTACTGAGCACCATATCTGACTCATACTATGTCCCCACAAGTCGTGGTTATTATAATTTTATTGCTTTTATTATTTGGTGAATTAGTAAGCATGAAGCTGATCTGAAATGATACAAGTCTTTGTATGTTTAGGACCCCCAGGTAGCTCCCATCTCCCATTCACTCTTCATGACCTTTGCCTGGCTCTAGTTTTTCCCAGGACTCTGCACTTCAATTAAATGACCAAACTAGAGGTAATTTCCTCAGGGGCTTCTTGAAGGTCAGAGCTTACTCTGTGGGGAGCTGTCCTACTCAACAGATGAGGTTGAGACCAGGGGATTATGATTGCATTAGCTCGGAACCTGGACCTCTGGCAGGAGATAACACTTTTAGTTTTCTTCAAGTGATATCTCATTTATAATTGACAAGATTTAAGGACATCTCCATCATCTGCCACCTAATTTAATGAAATATCTTGTTAACTCACACAATGGTGCCTGAAATGTCTATTGATTCTAAACACTGTCATAGTGAACCAAGTGTAGTGCCACACTTAGTTAAATAAGCGAGACGCTGACATCTTAAGCACAAGCAAACTAAGAAAATATTCTCTGAAATATTTGAAGGGCAAAAGGGTCAGTTACTAACGTCTGTGTCTCCTTGCTCAATCCACATCCTCCAATCTGGTGCATGTTTAGTGTCATGGCTCAGCATGGAAAATGAAGGCTAGTGCTTAATTACTTGTTGTTGGTCCTTTATTTGCAAGAGTATCTGAAACACTTGGAAAGTAGAAAGATGTGACTGTTTCGATGGGCACTTAGCCAAGAAAACATGAGATTTATGTGACTGCCAGGGTCCCAATGCCTTTGTATGTCATTTCTGCTGGGGTGGAGAGCTCTTGGAAAAAAGAGCTGTTTCTCTTGCTGTTTCTCACAACTGTAATTTGGGGAACTATTTAATGAGGGGCTCTTCAGCACATTTGAGAAGTCATTAGGCAATTGATTTATTGAAAATGACCTTTAGACCATTAAAGTGAAGAGAATGTCTTTTGACCAATAAAGTGAAGAGAATGTCTTTAAAAATTTAAAAAGTATATATATTTATTTGGGAAAGTAGAATTAAAGCAATAACAATGCAGTGAATAATTACATAGGACTAGTAATGATAAACAACTGTCAAAAACTCGACATAGTTCACTTCCATTAGCTTGCTAGGCCATCACAATTAAGCCATGGAGTTAGGCAGCATGAGGTAGGTAGTGGATTGCTCCTCAGAGAGTGCCCACACACAAACTGCAAGAAAATCACTCCTAGTTGGGGGTGGGATTCGGAGTGGGGTGAGGAGAATCAATGGGAGTGGTAGCTGCCTGTAAAAATTGAAGTTGTAAGAGTCTCCTATGGAATGACGGATTGGATTGGTAAATTCGCAAACAATGTATTGGATCTGCTTGGCTTTTCTTCTGAGGCGGTAACTGCCTGCAGGTAGGTGGGGTTCTCTTTTTCCCCTGCCTCTTTCTCCTCCAGTGTGGGGAGGCCTGCCCTGGACCAGTGCTTCTGAGTGCACAGACGGTCTTTCTAATTCTGGGGTTCAACTGTCAGATTTACTTGTTTTGCTTTGTTTTGTTTGTTTGTTTTTATACTAAATTATGTATCCCTGCTTTGATTTTATCATAGTAAAGGTGATGTTTTGAACTCTCTTGGGCCTTGCTCTTTTATTCAGAACCCAGGATGGGACAGAGGACACATACTGGGTCTCCTGAGAGCCTTATCCTTTTTTTTTTTTAAAGATTTTATTTATTTATTGAGAGAGAGAAAGAGAGAGAGAGCATGCGAGAGAGCAGGGGGAGGGGCAGAGGGAGAGAGAATCTCAAGCAAGCTCCACACTGAGTGTGGAACCCGGTGCAGGGTTCGATTTCACTACCCTGAGGTCATGACCTGAGCTGATATCCAGAGTCTGGTGCTGAACTGACTGAGACACTCAGGCACCCCAAATTTAATCCTTTAGGGAGGCTTTTCTTGTTTAAATTTGCCCATTACTCACTCATTAGTACAGAGCAATGCACAGACCTCTGCATACTTCCTTTGATCTTACTACACCCAGCATACTCTCTCTGTTTAGAGAATTAACTATTTTGATAGTGACTTTCTTCTACTTACTACCCCCTGGCAGTGTTAAATTCTCTTTCCTCGTGCAGTCCCCTCTCTCTCTGACTTCTCTTCACAAATACTCCCTCTCTTCAATCCAGGATTTATTTATTTTTACTTTGTTTCTCCTTAGCATAAAGTTATTTGTTCTTCAAGCATGATAGGTTTTCTTTCTTCATTGAATGGTACTTTGAAAAGACATCTTTTAAGTTATGTCAGAAGAGACACACACAGGAATTCCTTGGTATGGGAAGTCTTTCTCTTTAAGTTCCTGGCCAAAGAAATGCTACCTTCATGGGCTTTCTTATTTTTTTTTCCCAGCTAATTAGTTGCACCTTCCATTCATGTCCCAGAAATTGTTTCTTTTAATGCTATTGAAAGCTAATGTAGTGCCTTATATAAGTAGTTTATAGGTTATTATTTCTTTCGCTAAATTGAAGCCCCTAAAGGCAGGGATTATTGGAGTTTTCATTTCCCTTGTATACATCTGGGGTCTAATCCAATTCCAGAAAAAGCATGTGATCTCGGGCATCAAAGGTCTCATACTTCTGTACTCGGGACCAACATAATCAGACCTGTGGATGGATGTTGAGAATGGACCTGTACATAGTGGTAAGAGAGCCACACACAGCAGGCCAGGGCGGAGGGGCCCTGACTCTGACTCAAAAGGGAGGGAGAGGGGGCACTGCACATAGGTAGAGCCAAGCTCAAAGTTGCTGTGGCATTTCTGACTGGAGGGGCATCATTCCAGTAGTATTGGATACATGAAAGGTAAAATTGGACGGATTAGGGGTTTCCTTATTTTGGAAACAATTGGATACAATCTTTGGGGAGACTACTGAGTCAGAATTGGCAGTATTTGCAGATTTACTCAATTTGTGAGAATCTGTTTTTCAGTGTGAGTGTTCATCCAAAAAAAGAGTTCATATAAAGAAGTTTGGGTGTTTATTCACAATAACTGTAGCTGAGAAAAATATCTGTATTTGGTGCTGATCAGGCAAGCACTAAGCAGCAAGATGCTCATATCTTAATTACAAGGTCATATTAAAACAAGGCAATTGAATTGCAATTAGTGTAAAATAATTTATTTATAAACTGCTACTATATGCATTTATATCCTATAATATGTTTCATTCCAGCCTGGTACTGTATGTGCCTCATTATAGCATAAACTACAAGGTCATTAACCTGCAATTTCACTTGCCATCTTGTTTATTATATGTGATTCTGCTTTGTGTTTAGTATGGAATTGTTAAGTCTTCTTAGGTTTTTTATTTGTTGCTACTGATTTCTCTGCGAACCTCTGTAAGTCTCTGATTACAGCTAAGCAAATATGACCTGTGTGGTAAGCAACTGGTTTTCCTTAAGCATCTGGAATGGGTTCTGCTCTTCACCTGTCTCTCCTTCCTCATATTTGTCTCTGATTGCTAGTGATTCTGGAAGCTCAATACATTTTTCCATCTTCTGAAACATTAGAGTTCTTGGCACCTTTAGAGAGAACACTTGGAACACAGCAAAGTGAATTTAGAGAAACTCTAAGCAAAGTGCTACTCCTCTTTCTGAAGCCAGCACATTACTAAGCTTTGGGTGGTGTGGTTTGGTGAGCTGAGTACGGTTAACATGTGTAACAAGTGTAGAGTTGTGGGGTAGAAATCCCCATGTTGATGGCTTCTCCCAGATAAAACCTGCATAACAAAATACACATGCAAACTTAGTTCAGGGCCGCCATCACTGGGGCATTCTTGGCCTCAAATATGTGGATGGATTAACATAAATCTGTCTCCTTTGCTGGAAGGGTGACTGAATATTCTCATGAATTAGAAGGAAACTACAATTTACTGTTTGTGCTATCAATGTGACAGGAAATGCTGAACTAGGCATTTTTTTTATTTCATATCTCAATCTGATTTCCCAACTCTTAAAGCTAGATATTACTAAAAACTTCATTTTACATCCAAAGAAATTGAGGCTCAGAGAAGAACTGTTTGTCCCTTGTTCAAGATTATGCAGTTACTAGATAGCTGACCCCAAAGCTCTCTGCAGTGCCTCACAGCCCAGTGTCCTTTCAGCATTTACTACATGCAGTTTTCCAAGGTTAGTTGTCCTTTCTGAAGATTCATTCTGTCAGTTTCCTTTCCTCTGTGTAGTCCTGTGTTTACCATGTAATAGTTCACTAAAGCCTTTCACACAGAAGGCAAGCCGAAGTGGAAGAAAGTACAGGGCAGTCCCAGTAAAAGTCCCATGATTGCTCACTCTGGGGGGAATGAATATTTCTGAATAACCAGGTTTTCTTTATTTATGGAACAGCATGCCCATAATTATTCCCTCAAAATTAAAAACAAAGTTCTATTTGACTATTTTTTCTCCAAGATGAATTTTACTTCCTATCTTTTTGAACATAACCACTCTACCTATCTATTTGTTTAAATATCTGCCTTCATCACAGAATGTGACTCCATAATGGCTGTGACATTGATGGCAAAATTAATTATGTATCCCGTGCATGGACAAAAATGCAAATGGCATACCAATATGTTCAATTGGATTGGACTAATAAATGCCTATTGTCATTATTTATGATCATAGAACTTAATATAATGTGCCTTTAAGAGTATTGAAAAGTATAAAGCTATCTGTTCATTATCCTAAAGATCTATGTTCATTGTTTTCTTTTGTCTGTTTTGTGTAATTTTTCAGTTTCTTCTTCATTCTCAGCTCTTACCCCTCCACTGCCATTTTTTTAGTTTTCAGCATATGTCTGCCAATAGGAGGCATCTGCTACTTTTAATATGAAAGCTAAAATGAACTAGGGAACCAGATGCCCTTCATTATTCAAATTTTGTAAAGGTTCAAAGCCTCTCCTAGGAGTGAGTGAATGTGTTTACATTGGAATTTATGGCGTCTTCCACAAGGAAAGGAGATTTGAGTACTCAAGGACACCTTTCTTAGCTATCTCCTTGATCTAGATCTGTTTTAGGAACTTGACAAATAAACCATCAAGAAGGCACTTTTGGCACCCTCGCCACATCCTCTTGGCTCTTACCTGTTCATTGCTGGGCCAGCGTCCAGCCGCCATCCCTGACTCTGTCTATCTGGGGCTTTCTCTGACCACCAGAACTGGCTCTGCCCATAGAATCTACTGGCCAGATGTGCTGGGGAATTATGACTCCTAAAGAGGGGAGGACCCTCACCCAGTGACCAATGGGACTGGTGCAGAAGTAACCCAGTTCCCTCCCCACCTCCATGCGTAATAACTCTGAGGTGTACATCCCCTGCCGATTCCTAGACTTTGCTACTATGATTACTCTCTGATCATCCATAATGCTAGGTTGCTTAATAACTTACCCCTGTTGGAGGCACCTGGGTGGTTCTGTCAGGCAAATGTCCGACTCTTGGTTTCTACTCAGGTCATGATCTCGAGGACATGAGATGGAGCCTCATGTTGGGCTCTGAGCTCAGCAGGGAGTCTGCTTGAGATTCTCTTTCTCCATCTCCCTCTACCCCTGCTTATGCTCAATAAATGAATAAATAAATAAATAATAAATAAATTCAATCTTAAAAAAAAATAACTTACCTCTGTTGGCTTCCTACCTTTCGCTGTCTGGCTCACAACGAAAAATATTTCTACCTTACTTGTATTTCCTGAAATTTGCTCCCCAAAGGTAAACCACTTGCACTTGCACCTTTGTCTCAAAGTCTACTTTCCAGGGGTTTTCAAACTAATGCTCAGAGTTACAGATAAGTGAAGTGTTCCAGTACTTATAAAAAGGGAATCACTTTGGTCTAAGGAGGTTAATCTTTGGTTATAAATCTCTTGCATTCTCTTCAGATTTCATCATCCAGGTTAGCCCTGTGTCTCTTAACTGCCCACCTTGTAAATATTAGAAAAGATACATATTTTCGTCAGTAGATATGGCATGCTCACTGCAGTGGGGATTCAGAGTTGATATATATGCTTTATGTATCAACTCTAGGAAAATGGTGCTGAGTCAGAGTACAAGGTGAAGGGAGCTGAGCAGCTGTTTGAATTTAGCATCAAGTCAGCACTGCAGAAGCTAGAAATGAGAATTTGTTGGCACCTGTGGCCCTTAGGCAGAAAGGTGACATTACCTGAATAAATCACTGGTTTGCTTTTTTTGTCAGTGATACAGGGGAATTTGCATCTTTTCCTCTCTTAATTTGCTCAAGATTGGCAGTTTGAAGGGACAGTGCTATTGCACTGTAGCTGAAGAAAGAAAATAATTTAAAAATGAACTTTCCATCTAGTGCTCACCTGTCTTCCTTCAAACCACCATGCTCAAAGGTGGGAAGGGTAGAAGCACTGGCTTAGAATTCCCTCTCTATGAAAGACAATTGCAAAGACAAATGTGAACTTCATTGGAGGAAAAATAGTCTTTCAGCAAATGGTGCCAAGGCAACTAAATATATATGTCCAAACAGTGAAGTTGGGGGTGCCTGGGTAGCTCCGTTGGTTAAGTGTCTGACTCTTGGTTTCAGCTCAGGTCATGATCTCCTGAGTGGCACTCAGCAGGGAGTCTGCTTGAAGATTCTGTCCCTCTACCTCTTCCCCATTTTAGCCTATGCACACATGTATGTTCTCTGTCTCTCTCTCAAATAAATGGATAAATATTTAAAAACAAAACAGTGAAATTTACTCTAAATGTTCATAAACCTAAATGTAATAACTAAAACTATAAAATACTAAAAAGAAAACCCAAGAATAAATCTTTATGACCTCGAGTCATGCAATAGTTTCTTAGATATGAAACTAAAGCAAAATTGACAAAAGAAAAAATAATTTGGACTTTATCAAAATTAACTACTTTGTATTTCAAAGGAAACCATCAAGAATGTGAAAACACAAGTCACAGAATGGGAGAAAGTATTTGCAAATCACATATCTGATAAAGGACTTGTTTCCAGAATAAATAAAGAACTCTTCCAATTTAATAATAAAAAGACGTATAACTCAATTTAAAATGGGAAAAGTCAATGAATTAACATTTCTCCAAAGAAATCTACTGATTCTCAAATCAGTAGTCATTTAGGAAATGCAACTGAAACTACACTTAGCTACCACTTCATACCCACTAGGATAATTATAATCACAAAGACAGATATAAACAATTGTTGGTTAGGATGTGGAGACATTGAAACCCTCAAAATTTGTTGGTAGGAGTGTAATATAGTGTAGCCAATTTGGAAAACAGTTTGGCAGTTTCTCAAAATGTTAGACACAGAGTTACCATATGACCCAGTTAATCTGCTCCTTTGTATATAATATATCCACACAGAACCTGTCCCTGAATTTTTTTAACAATATCACTGATAGCCAAAATGTGGAAAAAGCTCAAATATCTGCAACTGAATAATTGATAATAAAAATCTCTTGTTTATCCATTCAATGGCACTAGTAAGCAAAAAAGTACTGCAACGGTATGCATGAACTTTGAAAATATTATGTTCAAGTGGAGGAAGCTCATCACAAAAAAACATGTATTATACAATTCCATTTATACACAGTGGCCAGGGGGCGCCTGGGTGGCTCAGTTGGTTAAGCGACTGCCTTCGGCTCAGGTCATGATCCTGGAGTCCCGGGATCGAGTCCCGCATCGGGCTCCCTGCGCAGCGGGGAGTCTGCTTCTCCCTCTGACCCTCTCCCCTCTCATGCTCTCTCTCTATCTCATTCTCTCTCTCTCAAATAAATAAATAAATAAATAAAATCTATATACACAGTGGCCAGAATAAGTAATTCTATATGACAAAATGTAGATTCATGGCTGCAAAGAGCTCGATGTGGAGGGATGTAGGAATTGGTGAGTGACTGCTGATATAGAGTTTTCGAGGGGATGATAAAAATGTTTTGAAATTGATTGTGAGGATGGTTGCAGAACTCTGTGAACATACTAAAATTCATTGAATTTTATACTTTAAATGAGTGAATTGTATGGTATATGAATTATAGATCAATAAAGCTGTTAAAATGCTCATTGACTGTTTATATACAAATAATAATAATGTATCCTATACTTAATAACTTTTGTATAAATAAAATGTGTGACAACAATAGCATAGAATGTGGGAATGGAGAAAGCAATGTGTGCTATTATACATTTCTAAACTAGATATAAAAATATTTAATTTTAGTATTTTCATTTTGGACGGGGTTATTTATTTATTTATTTATTTATTATTAATTTATTTTTACTGTGGCCTATCCTGTGCACTGTTTAGCAGTATCCTGGCCTTCGGCATTCTATCCAATCAATGTCAGCAGCATCCTCCTGTCGCCTCCCTACCTCTCTCCATTTGTGTCAACGAAAAATATCTCTAGATCCTGTCAATTGTCCCTTAGGAAACAAATGATCCTGTTAAGAATACCCACTACACGGGGAGCCTGGGTGGCTCAGTTGGTTAAGTGACTGCCTTCGGCTCAGGTCATGATCCTGGAGTCCCGGGATCGAGTCCCACATCGGGCTCCCTGCTCAGCAGGGGGGTCTGCTTCTCCCTCTGACCCTCTTACCTCTCGTGCTCTCTATCTCTCATTCTCTCTCTCTCAAATAAATAAATAAAATCTTAAAAAAAAAAGAACACCCACTGCACAAGAAGCAGTACAATTTGATTTCAGGATGATGTCTCCGTTTCCTATCTCTACTATAAAAATTACCACAAACTTAGTGGTATAAATCAACATGGTTTTCATTTTTTTTATAGTTCTAGAGCTCAAATGTTTGAAATGTTCTTCCTGGGCTACACTGTGTCAGCAGGGTCGTGTTCCTGCTGGAGCCTCTTTGGAAGACTCCACTGCCTTGCCTTCCCCAACTTTTAGAGGCATTCCTTGGCCATGGGTCCTTCCTCTTGTCGTCAAAGCCTGAATGTAACATCTTCAAGTTTCTTTCTCTCCGCATTCTCCTTTGTCATCACTTCTTCTTTCTGACTCTGACCTTCTGCCTTTCTTTTATAAGGACCCTGTGACCATTTTGGGCTTACCTAGAGTAATACAGGTTCATCTCCTCATCTCAAGATCCTTAACATCACATCTGCAAAAAGCCTTTTACCATTCAAGGTAACATATTCACAAGTTCTGGAGATTAGGACATGGGAAATTTGGGGGGGATTATTCAACCTATCACAGTAGACTTTGGTAAACACTACAACTCCTGAAGTAACCCTTAGAATAACAACGAGTTATATATTTAATGGTGTCCTACAGGTGACTGTGTTCATTTTGCATATTCTCTCTATTCTTTGGATGGATAATTTATCTTGCTCTATCACAGAAGTGTTAGCCTTTCCTAACTGTTTGCCATTAAAATATCTTTAACAGTGCCTCTGGATATGATTTTTTCCATACTCTACTCCAAATAACCCAACATCCTCAGGCAGGATCACATAGCTGCTGACCCTCATTTCCCATGCAACTATCTGGAGTAGAATCTCTCCCACAGAGCTAGAGTTGGGACAGATAGGGGACTAGAGCTGCCAGTTCTCATGACCTGCCTTGCATCTCCAGAATAAAACTTCTGAGGAGGGATCTTGGGGGTATGACACAGTTTCTGATTTAAACACCATATATTCCCATTGTTTTTACCCAGATTCTTTGGATTTTCTTGAATGATTATTTCTTGATTTGTTGTATAATTATCAGAGATTTTAAATGTTTGTTTTTGAAACTGTTGTCAAGTTTTATTTCTGCTATTTGGGGGAGAGGATTTGTGGAGCTCCTTACACAGTCTCTTCAAAGTCACATCTCTATATTGTCTCTTTGTGATTCTGTCTCTTATCCCATGAGTTTGATGAGGCAAGATGAGAGTTGAATTTCCTTCTATTCAAAACACTCCCTGTTGCACGTAAGGGTGTGGCCCTGGTTTGCACCAAATTTGCTCTAAATTTGAGTTGAATTCTTTATTTTAGTTTCCTTAAAGAGCTTTACTTAGGTTTGCAATCTGTCACCATTGAAAATTTAAACACTTCCAAGCATAGAGTTCAATGAGAGCATAGTTGTATGCCCTCGAAGGATGCTCAAACTCTTTTTGTACCAGGAGTTACACTTTATAGGAATCAGGCTAAAAGAATCCTGGGAGTTCCAATATTCCAATCCAATGCACAAGTGAACTACATAGATTCTTTACAAAAACTTACGATGAAAAACGCCATTTATTTTTGGTTTATAAAAAGAAGAAATGTACTTAAGCAAATTTATGCAAATAGAAGAACAGAGTTGTTTTAAGAATTTAGAGATCTCACAGATTTTATGGGAATTAAATTTGATAGCTGAAAACCATTACAGATTTTCCTGTGTCTACGTGTGTCTTTGGCTCTGTCAATTTATGTCTCAATTTGTATTTCTGTGTGTCTGTCTCTGAGACAATATTTCTGCTTTTGTCTGTTCACATATCAATCACTCTCTCTGCAGAGAAGCACCATTTGCTTTAATCCATCTTACTCCTTCCACTTTCTTCTTTGCCCAAATCTTAGTTTTTATGGGGCATAGGCTCTAGCCCTAACATTATGTGAACTTTTAGGTCAAACACTTATACCAACTGACACTTATAGCAATATTAAATATTATGGAAATAATGCTTTATATATAAAAAGAATGTTATTAGGCTCTTTTCCCACCTACAGCACAACTTTTCCCTTCTAGTAGCAGAGATGGGTATTCTCTGAGTCACCCACACTTTCTGGCCCATATCTCTCTGTAATTGTGTGGGAACCCATTGTACTGTCTGAAGAAGAAAACAAATCTAAGTGATCCACAAAATAATTTCATTCATAACCCTGACTTTACTTGTATTTTACCAGTTACCAGCATAGGAACTAATGAGATTTAAGGATTAATAATCGCTACAAGAAAGAGAACTTCAAGCAAGTTGTTTCAAGGTTGGTTTTAGAAACCTCCAGTGTCTTGGAACGCCTGGGTGGCTCAGTTGGTGAAGGGTCTGCCTTCAGCTTGGGTCATGATCCTAGGGTCCTGGGATCAAGTCCTGCATCAGGCTCCGTGCTCAGCGGGGAGACTGCTTCTACCTCTGCCTGCTGCTCTCCCTGCTTATGCTTCCCCCGCCCCGATAAATAAATAAATAAATAAATAAATAAATAAATAAATAAATAAATAAATAAAATCTTAAAAAAAAAAAAAAGAAACTTCCAGTGTCTTCAACTAGATTACTTTGAGTCTGTGCATGCTCATGCCCAAAACTGTTCCTAATTAAAGCTAGTTTCCAAGCAGCTTAGAAAAAGGTGTCATTATGATTAATGATGAATTTTTCCTTATTGGTTTCAGCTGTGCAAAAGGGAAAATTAAACACTCCTTTGTGCTGGAGGGCTGGCCAGTTGGTCTACAGATAATGATGGGGTAGCCATGCTACTTCCCAGTGTGCCTGCCCCTAGTTCTCCCATCTCATGTCAGCCATGTGAGTGTTAAAAGCAGCTTGATGACCCATTATCTAGTCCCGCCTTCTCTGTTGCAGAATGGAGGAGACCCATCTGTCCTTGCTGTTGCCCTCATTGGTTCCTCCAGGTACTGTTTGTAATTCTCTTTTAACTATGTAATTGGGAACATGTGGTGTTTTGACTATCATGAGAGATCAAGGAAGGAAATTGTGTTAGGTATACATGATTACAAAGATGGAAACAGACTTGCCACTTCAAAGAAATACCTGATTTCTTTGGTTAAAGGAGTGAATATACAAAGCTCTTTACATGAGCTTTGGAGATTTAGAGTAGAACTTAGATCAAATACAACTCTTCACTTACTCGCTTTGTGACTTTGAGGAGATTACTTGAACTCCTTGAGCCTCAGTTTTCTTATATTTAGCTGTGGGTGATAATGCCATCTGAGAAGTATTGTGGAGGAGATTTGCTATCACCAGGGTCAAATCGGAACTATGGCTAGATAGGGTATGAACCGGTGCTGAGGGCCAAGGACTGGGGTTGGTTGGTCCTGGTGTTCAGCATTGCTCACTTGTAAGGTTTTTAGCACTTGGCTTTGAGTTACTCCAAGAGCCCCCTCTGTTCTTGTTCATCTGCTCAATTATAGTGACTTTTGGCTTTTCTGGCAAAACCTCTTCAACTTTTCCATGGTATATTAAAAACTCCATTCTCACAAAATATTTATAAAATATATATGAGAGATCTACTCCTTCAGCACAACTGAAGTGAAGTTTGGTTCTCAAATATTGTTTTTATAAATATTTCCTTGGAAATACTTGTAATATATAAGGTAAAATTTGCTTACACTAGAGTCTAAAATAATTTTAGAAGACTTATGTTGTATTCCAACTTTAATTTGTAAATTAAAAAAATTATACCTTTTGATTTATACTTTTTTTTGCTTTTGGTTATTATTTCTCTTAGACCCTTTTATTTTATTTTAATTTTTAAGTTTTTTTTAATATGTTATGTTAATCAGAATACATTACATCCTTAGTTTTTGATGTAGTGTTCCATGATTCATTGTTTGCATATAACACCCAGTGCTCCATGCAGAACGTGCCCTCTTTAATACCCATCACCAGGCTAACCCATCCTCACACCCCCCTTCCTTCTAGAACCCTCAGTTTGTTTTTCAGAGTCCATCATCTCTCATGGTTCGTCTCCCCCTCCGATTTCCCCCCTCATTCTTCCCTTCCTGCTATCTTCTTCTTCTTCTTCTTTTTTTAACATATAATGTATTATTTGCTTCAGAGGTACAGATCTATGATTCAACAGTCTTGCACACTTCACAGCACTCACCATAGCACATATCCTCCCCAATGTCTATCACCCAACCACCCCATCCCTCCCACCCCCCACCACTCCAGCAACACTCAGTTTGTTTCCTGAGATTAAGAATTCTTCATATCAGTGAGGTCATATGATACATGTATTTCTCTGATTGACTTATTTCGCTCAGCATAATACCCTCCAGTGCCATCCACATTGTTGCAAATGGCAAGATCTCATTCCTTTTGATGGCTGCATAGTATTCCATTGTGTATATATACCACCTCTTCTTTATCCATTCATCTGTCGATGGACATCTTGGCTCTTTCCACAGTTTGGTTATTATGGACATTGCTGCTATAAATATTGGGGTGCATGTACCCCTTCGGATCCCTACATTTGTATCTTTGGGGTAAATACCCAGTAGTGCAATTGCTGGATCATATGGTAGCTCTATTTTCAACTGTTTGAGGAACCTCCATACTGTTTTCCAGTGTGGCTTCACCAGCTTGCATTCCCACCAACAGTGTAGGAGGGTTTCTCTTTCTCCACATCCCCGCCAACATCTGTCGTTTCCTGACTTGTTAATTTTAGCCATTCTGACTGGTGTGAGGTTTTGATTTGGATTTCCCTGATGCTGAGTGGTGTTGAGCACTTTTTCATGTGTCTGTTGGCCATTTGGATGTCTTCTTTGAAAAAAATGTCTGTTCATGTCTTCTGCCCATTTCTTGATCGGATTATTTGTTCTTTGGGTGTTGAGTTTGATAAGTTCTTTTTTTAAATTATTTATTTATTTGAGAGAAAGAATGCGAGAGAGAGAGAGATCATGGGGGGTGAGGGTCAGAGGGAGAAGCAGACTCCCTGCTGAGCAAGGAGCCTGATGCAGGACTCGATCCTGGGACTCCAGGATCATGACCTGAGCTGAAGGCAGTCGCTTAACCAACTGAGCCACCCAGGTGCCCGAGTTTGACAAGTTCTTTATAGAGTTTGGATACTAGCCCTTTATCTGATATGTCATTTGCAAATATCTTCTCCCATTCTGTCGGTTGTCTTTTGGTTTTGTGGACTGTTTCTTTTGCTGTGCAAAAGCTTTTTATCTTGATGAGGTCCCAATAGTTTGTTTTTGCCCTTGCTTCCCTGGCCTTTGGCGATGTTTCTAGGAAGAAGTTGCTGCGGCTGAGGTCGAAGAGGTTGCTGCCTGTGTTCTCCTTTAGCATTTTGATGGACTCTTGTCTCACATTGAAGTCTTTCAACCATTTTGAGTCTATTTTTGTGTGTGGTGTAAGGAAATGGTCTAGGTTCATTCTTCATGTGGCTGTCCAATTTTCCCAACACCATTTGTTGAAGAGACTGTCTTTTTTCCATTGGACATTCTTTCCTGCTTTGTCAAAGAGGAGTTGGCCATAGAGTTGAGGGTCCATTTCTGGGCTCTCTATTCTGTTCCACTGATCTATGTGTCAGTTTTTGTGCCAGTACCATACTGTCTTGATAATGACAGCTTTGTAATAGAGCTGGAAGTCTGGAATTGTGATGCTGCCAGCTTTGCTTTTCTTTTTCAACATTCCTCTGGCTATTCGGGGTCTTTTCTGGCTCCATACAAATTTTAGGATTATTTGTTCCGTTTCTTTGAAAAAAGTGGATGGTATTTTGATGGGGATTGCATTGAATGCATAGGTTGCTCTAGGCAGCATTGACATCTTCACAATATTTTTTCTTCCAATCCATGAGCATGGAACGTTTTTCCATTTCTTTGTGTCTTCTTCAATTCCTTTTATGAGTATTTTATAGTTTTCAGAGTACAGATTCTTTGCCTCTTTGGTTAGATTTATTCCTAGGTATCTTATGGTTTTGGGTGCAGTTGTAAATGGGATCGACTCCTTAATTTCTCTTTCTTCTGTCTTGTTGTTGGTCTATAGGAAGGCCACTGATTTCTGTGCATTGATTTTATATCCTGCCACTTTACTGAATTCCTGTGTGAGTTCTAGCAGTTTTGGGGTGGAGTCTTTTGGGTTTTCCACATAAAGTTTCATATCATCTGCAAAGAGTGAGAGTTTGACTTCTTCTTTGCCGATTTGGATGCCTTTGATTTCTTTTTGTTGTCTGATTGCTGTGGCTAGGACTTCTACTACTATGTTGAATAGCAGTGGTGATAGTGGACATCCCTGCCGTGTTCCTGAACTTAGGGGGAAAGCTCTCAGATTTTCCCCATTGAGAATGATATTTGCTGTTGGTTTTTCATAGATGGCTTTTATGATATTGAGATATGTACCCTCTATGCATACGCTCTGAAGAGTTTTGATGAAGAAAGGATGCTGTATTTGTCAAAAGCTTTTTCTGCATCTATTGAGAGGATCATATGGTTCTTGTTCTTTCTTTTATTAATGTATTGTATCACATTGATTGATTTGCGGATGTTGAACCAACCTTGCAACCCAGGGATAAATCCCACTTGGTTGTGGTGAATAATCCCTTTAATGCACTGTTGGATCCTATTGGCTAGTATTTTGGTGAGAATTTTTGCATCCGTGTTCATCAAGAATATTGGTCTGTAATTCTCCTTTTTGATGAGGTCTTTGTCTGGTTTAGGGATCAAGGTAATGGTGGCCTCATAAAATGAGTTTGGAAGTTTTCCTTCCATTTCTATTTTAGGAAAAGTTTCAGAAGAGTAAGTGTTAATTGTTCTTTACAAGTTTGGTAGAATTCCCCTGGGAAGCCATCTGGCCTTGGGCTTTTGTTTGTTGGGAGATTTCTGATGACTGCTTCAATTTCCTTAGTGGTTATAGGTCTGTTCACATTTTCTATTTCTTCCTGATTCAGTTTTGGTAGTTGATACATCTCTAGGAATGCATCCATTTCTTCCAGATTATCTAATTTGCTGGCATACAGTTGCTCATAATATGTTCTTATAATTGTTTGTATTTGTTTGTTGTTGATTGAGATTTCTCCTCTTTCATTCATGATTTTGTTGATTTGGGTCATTTCTCTTTTCCTTTTTTTTTTTTTTTAGATTTTACTTATTTATTTGACAGAGAGAGACACAGCGAGAGAGGGAACACAAGCAGGGGCAGAGGGAGAGGGAGAAGCAGGCTTCCCACGGAGCAGGGAGCCCGATGTGGGACTCAATCCCAGGACCCCGGGATCATGACCTGAGCCGAAGGCAGACGCTTAACGACTGAGCCACCCAGGCGCCCCTCTCTTTTCTTTTTGATAAGTCTGGTGAGGGGTTTATCAATCTTGTTAATTCTTTCAAAGAACCAGCTCCTTGTTTCATTGATCTGTTTTACTGTTCTTTTGGTTTCTATTTCATTGATTTCTGCTCTGATCTTTATTATTTCTCTTCTTCTGCTGGGTTTGGGCTTTATTTGCTGTTCTCTTTCTAGCTCCTTTAGGTATAGGGTTAGGTTGTGTATTTGAGACCTTTCTTGTTTCTTGAGAAAGGCTTGTATTGCTATATACTTTCCTCGTAGGACTGCCTTTGCTGTATCCCAAAGATTTTGAACAGTTGTGTTTTCATTTTCATTGGTTTCCATGAATTTTTTTAATTCTTCTTTAATTTCCTGGTTGACCCATTCATTCTTTAGTAGGATGCTCTTTAGCCTCCATGTATTTGAGTTCTTTCCAACTTTCCTCTTGTGACTGAGTTCTAGTTTCAAAGCATTGTGGTCTGAAAATATGCAGGGAATAATCCCAATCTTTTGGTACCAGTTGAGACCTGATTTGTGACCTAGGTTGTGATCTATTCTGGAGAATGTTCCATGGGCACTAGAGACGAATGTGTATTCTGTAGCTTTGGGTGGAATGTTTTGAATATATCTGTGAAGTCCATTTGGTCCAGTGTATCATTTAAAGTCTTTATTTCCTTGTTGATCTTTTGCTTATATGATCTGTCCATTTTCAGTCAGGGGCTGTTAAAGTCCCCCACTATTATTGTATTTTTGTCAATGTATTTCTTTGTTTTTGTTATTAATTGCCTTATAAAATTGGCTGCTCCCGTGTTAGGGGCATAGATATTTACAATTGTTAGATCTTCTTGTTGGATAGACCCTTTAAGTGGGATATAATGTTCTTCCTCATCTCTTATTACAGTCTTTGGTTTAAAATTTAATTTCTCTGATATAAGAATTGCCACCCCAGCTTTCTTTTGGTGTACGTTAGCATGTAAAATCGTTTTCCACCCCTTCACTTTCAATCTGGGGGTGTCTTTGGGTCTAAAATGAGTCTCTTGCAGACAGCAAATCAATGGGGCTTGTCTTTTTATCCAATCTGATAGCCTGTGTCTTTTGATTGGGGCATTTAGCCCATTTACATTCAGGGTAACTATTGAAAGATATGAATTTAGTGCCATTGTATTGCCTGTAAGGTGACTTTTACTGTATATTGTCTGTGTTCCTCTCTGGTCTATGCTGCTTTTAGGCTCTCTCTTTGCTTAGAGGACCCCTTTCAAGATTTCTTGTAGGGCTGGTTTCGTGTTTGCAAATTCCTTTAATTTTTGTTTGTCCTGGAAGCTTTTTATCTCTCCTTCTATTTTCAATGATAGCCTAGCTGGATATAGTATTCTTGGCTGCATATTTTTCTCGTTTAGTGCTCTGAAGATATCTTGCCAGTCCTTTCTGGCCTGCCAGGTCTCTGTGGATAGGTCTGTTGCCAATCTAATGTTCTACCTTTGTAGGTTACAGATCTCTTCTCCCGAGCTGCTGTCAAGATTTTCTCTTTGTCTCTGAGACTCGTAAATTTTACTATTAGATGTTGGGGTGTTGACCTATTTTTATTGATTTTGAGAGGGGTTCTCTGTGCCTCCTGGATTTGGATGCCTGTTTCCTTCCCCAAATTATGGATGTTCTCTGCTATAATTTGTTCCAGTATACCTTCTGCCCCTCTCTCTCTTTCTTCTTCTTCTGGGATCCCAATTATTCTGATGTTTTGTCTTATGGTATCGCTTATCTCTCGAATTCTGCCTTCATGATCCAGTAGTTGTTTATCTCTCTTTTTCTCAGCTTCTTTATTTTCCATCATTTGGTCTTCTATATCTCTGATTCTCTCTTCTGCCTCATTATCCTAGCAGTTAGTGCCCATATTTTTGATTGCACCTCATTAATAGCCTTTTTGATTTCGACTTGGTTAGATTTAGTTCTTTTATTTCTCCAGAACGGGTTTCTCTAATCATTTCCATGTTTTTTTCAAGCCCAGCTAGTATCTCTAAAATCATTATTCAGAACTCTAGTCCGACAGCATACTAATAATGTCCGTATTGAGTAGGTCCCTGGCAGTCAGTACTGCTTCTTCTTCTTTTTGTTGCGGTGATTTTTTCCATCTTGTCATTTTGTCCAGAGGAGAGCAGATGAATGATAGAACAAAATGCTAACAGGGTACCAACATCCCCATAAAATATACTCTAAACAAATCAGAAAAGACCTGAAACCATGGGAAAAGAAAGGGAAAGAAAGAAAAAAGAAAAAGAAAAAAAAGTAAAAGAAAGGTAAAAACAAAAACAGAACAAAACAAAACAAAAAAACAGAATATGATCAAATACGATCAGGCTGCTGCCTAGATCGGTGCCACACACTAGATTTTGGGTGTATTTTGGTCTGTTAGAAGAAAGTGCCTCCCAAAATTTTAAAGAAAGAATAACTTATATATGTGCAAAAATAGGGTTAATACAATGAAAGGATGGAATATGACTGTGAAGATGAAATTATAAAAGATTTTATAAAAGTAATTGATAAGAAGTTGTTTGAAAAAAGAAAGAAGAGGATTTAAAAAGAAAAGTAAGAAGGAAACAAAAAGGGAGAGAATGTGATCAGGCAGGAGACTAGAACAAAGCCATACAATAGAGATTTAGGGTATATTTTGATCTTTTAGAAGAAATTGTATCTCAAAATTTTAAAGAGAGAACAACTTATATATATATGCCAAAAATAAGGGTAACTACTATGAAGGGATAGAATATGACTCTAAAAATGAAAAATAAAAAAAATTTTTTTCAAAAAGGGATTGATAAGATGTTGGTTGAAAAAAGGAAAAAAAAACAGTTAAAAAAATTAACTTTGAAAGAATAAAGAATCATGGTAAAAAAGCCATGAATTCTATGTGTACTATTCCCCTAGTGCTGGAGTTCTGCCGTTCTCATTGATCGGTAAACTTGGTCTTGGCTGGCTGTTCTTGCTGATCTTCTGGGGGAGGGGCCTGTTGCCGTGGTTCCCAAATGTCTTTGCCGGAGGCGGAATTGCCCTGCCCTTGGCAGGTCCGGGCTAAGCAATCTGCTTGGGTTTGCTCTCAGGAGCTTTTTGTTCCCTGCAAGCTTTGGGGACAGCTTTGGATGACGAGAGTGAAATGGTGGCCTGCCAATCTCCTCCCCGGAGGAGCTGAGAGCTCGGGTCCCCGCTCCTCAGTGCACCCCCAGAGAAAAGCAGTCAGTCACTCGTGTCTCCCTGGTCTCCGGCCGCACTTCGTGCTCACCCGGCCTGTGACTGAGCGTTTCTATCTCTGGCACCTGACTCAGTATGGAGTCTCCAAACCCAGCAGATCCCTGCAGTGTGCTCCTGCGCCATTCTTCCTGGGGGATAAAGGGGAGTCTCCCCGGATCTCCTGCTTGTTAGGTCCCTGCTGGAGGAGCAGTGGCCCGACTCTGCCATGGATCACAGTTTATGGCAACCCCAAGCTGAGAGTCCGCACCTTGGCTCTGTCTCTGCAGCCGGCTTCCCTGCTCTGATACCTGGGAGCTCTGCTGCACTCAGGCACCCCCGGTCTTTCTGTGACCCCAAGGGTCCTGAGACCACACTGTCCCTCGAGGGTTCCACCCCCCGCTTAGCCACTGGAGTGACGTCCCTCAGCGGAACCGACTTCTAAAAGTTCAGATTTTGTGCTCTGCGGCTCTATCACTTGCCAGAAGCAGCCAACAGAGGCCCCCTCCCCCGCCGTCTATCCTCCCGAATATCGCCTGGGATTCACTTCTCCGCACATCCTACCTTCCAGTAAGTGGTCGCTTCTCTGTTCAGAGAGTTGTTGATACTCTCTTCTTCGATCTCCTGTTGAGTTCAGTAAGTGTTCAGAGTGGTTTGGTCCCAATCCAGCTGAATTCCTGGGATCAGATGAAATCCAGGTCTCCAACTCCTCTGCCATCTTGCTCCGCCCCCTCTTAGACCCTTTTAATCTCGATTTATACTTTTCAAAGCACATCATATGTATTACCTCATTTGATTCTCATGATATCAGAATTATTATTTCCACTTTTCAAATGAGAGAGGTTGTGACTCAGGGAGCAGCAAAAATAGAATTGGGTCTATTGATTTCCTAACCCAATATTTCATCTATTTTTCCATATTCTTTTCCATCAGTAATGTTAATTTTTATAATGTAGTAATAATAATGTTAATGATAATAAGGAGAAATATTTCTACTAATTTATGCCCCACATAATTCTGATTCTTACAGAAAAAAAGTACTTCTAAACATATATAAGAATTTGATTTTCATATCATGATCTAAAGGATTGTTCTTCACTTTGCTCATAAATTTTCTTTCCAATTCCATGAAATATTTTTTAGTATCACGGTTTCATAACTTTAAATAGTGTTACAAGAATGAGTATTCAACCATGACGTTTCTAATTGGCTACAAACATAATCCAGTATCCTCATTTTACCATATTGTCTGAAGAGTTAATTGGACTTGCAGAGGTAGCAGCAAAATATAGTGGTTTAAGCAAACAGTGAATCTAATTTTTTCCATAAACAGTCCTGCACAGGGGCAGTGCAGAAGAGAAGCAAGGAGAGAGGTTTCTTAGTGTAACTTCAAAAGATCACTTTGGTTCCAATTTTCTAGTCATGATAGATGGACATAAAAGGAAATATCATTCATTTATTTTAACATATATTATTCTTGTTAAGTTGGACCAGATCAAAAAAATAAATAAATGATAAATTTTACAGTGCAGTTCAGCCCAGCCAAAATTAGGGATAATGGACTCTTACATCCCATTCCAAACACTTCACATATCAAGTCCCTAGGGGTTTCAAGAATTAACATAGAAAAAAATACATATATATATGTATATATATATATATTTGGTAATCAATATATATCTCTTTTAACAAATACCATTATTTATTCAGATTTCACTAACTTAGACTGGGAGATTTTGGGCGATGCTTACCTGAGTCATTAGTAAAAACTTGATTCTATTGATTGTAGCCCCACACCCTACACACACCTCTCTGTAGGGAAGTCTCAAAATACCGTTAAGCCTCACTATGTTTGACCATGAAAGTGTCCTTACTTATCTCTTGAAGATAAGCAATGGTTAAATGAGAATGTCACCTTAAACTTTAATCTATTGCAGATATTCAAGAAAAAAAATTATAAAACTCATCAAACAATAATATAGACAGGTATAAGCTGTTTTCAGTCATGCAGGGATCATTGTTTATATCCTAACAATGGCCCCATATTTATATCCTAACAATGGTCCCATGCCAAATCTGTATGATTAGTTTGTTGGGTGGAGCATATTCTGGTTACATATTGTTAATTAGATTTAAGTTATTTTATATTTTAAGTATTCCTTGTAATTCTGAGATTAAAAAATTCAAATTGATTATTACTGTAGTCAAAATTAGTAAGCTGGCATGTTAGCTTTTTAGTTCCTCATTTGTCAAGCCTCAGCATTAAAAATCTGTTTTGAAAAACTTCCTTTGTCTTCTGGAAAACAAAGAATGTTCCTTTGAATCTCCTCTTCCGAGATGAATCTTAAATATATAATAGAGGAAAAATGGTAATGGTCTTCTGACTCCATGATCATTATTAGTATAATGTTTCAAGGTGGGCAAAGCACTGTTTCGCATATGACAATCACCAGGAGTTTGATCACTTAACCTGAGAAGATTCTTAAAGATATTATTCATACTGGGAGCCAGTTTGTCTCAGCAAAATGTCAGTTACTCTGGAAGTCAGCCTTTTCTGCTTGTCATAGGGCTTTTCAGTGGGCTTCATATAAGTAATGTTAAACCTTTCTTTCCTAAGTCTGTTCTCAAACAGAAATTCACTAGGAGTTTAACCAGGTTTGAGGTACAAATTACTGATGCTACAGCAAAGATATTTGTTTCTTAACTATGCTATTACTAATAATTCTTACAAGATTTTTAAGGAGCTGACAATAATGGATGTTGTGAGAATATGTCTTTAATAAAAGACAATGGAAAATAAACACAATGTATCATCAATGAATGCAATGTGTAAGTTATTATTATCATTATCGTGGAAGTTGGGGAAAAAGATTGACAGCTATGGATATGGTACTTGGTAAAAGCTTCAAGGAGGGAAAAGGAAATGCATTGAGTGTTGTGGGTGTGCAGAATTTAAATAGAATAAAGTGTTAGGGAAGGGTTTTTCAAGTGGAATTGAGAGTGGGACCACATGATCAAAGTTAAGATGATTTTACCTGATTATATGTTATTCCTTTTTTTGTATTCTGGTTTTATAGGAAAGTGCACTTATATAGCTGATGCACGGCCTTCCCTTGTATATGTAGTTATAATGGATTCTTAATTATTTTTTCTGATCAATAGTCCTCCATTTTCTGGGAAAAGCAATTCAATTTTTCCTAAAATGTTACCCTCCAGTACCATTTGGTTTACAAAGAAAGGGCTTCTAAATAGATAACATTTATTGTGTGACCCACCCAATTGACAAAATGTCCTCTGTTTAAGAATGAAGTGACTGATACCATCTGTGCTAATGACTTCCTTCTCAATGTTTTTGAGACTTGGAACCATGAAGAGTGTTAGACCGTAAAGTGAAAGAACTTACAACTCTTTCTTATCACCAAAACACACAGAACAAAAACCACTAAGGTATCTGGATATTCGCTAGCCTGACAGAAAAGCATACCATTAGATTTGGCATCTTGTAAAAACATTTCAATATCTTAAAATGAATAAAAAGAAAATAAAATCCATAAAGAACTATTGCAGAAAATCTGGAAATAAAATTTTACACAAATCAACTGAGTAAAATTCCCCCCCCAACCCCAAGGCAACCACTATAAAAGTAAATAAAAATTACAGTGAAAAAATTACAAATGATTAAGGTTATAGACTAGAATATATCTATTTAATAAGAAAGAAGGCAGTAAAGGAGGAATAGAAGAACTAAAAAGGCATAAGATATAAAGAAAACAAATAGTAAAATGATAGATGGAAATTCTACATTTAAAATAAATAGATTAAACAAGTAAAAAGACAGAAATTGGAAAAATTTTTAAAATCTGATTCAACCAAGTATGTATAAGACATACATTTAAGACAAAGACACAAAAGAGATTGAGATTAAATGGATGGAAAAATTATACCATTAAAAAAAAAAGAGAGAGTGATGTAGAGTGACTATATTCCTGTAAGTCAAAATACACTTCAAGACAAATGTTACTAATAACAGAAATAAAATTTTATAATGATAAATAGATTGATCCATCACAAGAAGAAACAATTACAAATAAGTATGCATCTAACAATAGACTCAAAATACATGAAAAAAAACCTGTCAGAATTGAAAGAAGAAATAGTTAATACAGCGATATTATATAACAATCACATATATTAAGTTTCAAAATATTTTCATCATCCCAAAGGGAAACCCAGTACTCATTAAGCAATTATCTTCTATTTCTCCATCTCCCTAGTTCATGACAATCACAAATCTGCTTTTTGTCTCTATGTATTTATTTATTCTGGATATTTAATATAAGTGGAAACAGACAACTCAACAGTTATGTCTGGCTTCTTTCACATAATATCATATTTTTGAGGTCCATTCATGTTGTAGTGTGTATCAGTGCTTCATTTCCTTTAAGGATGAGTAATACTCTACTGAACATATATACCACATTTTTTTAAGTGCATTTAAGAGCATTTGGGTTGTTTCCACCTTTTGGCTATTGTTAATAGTGCTAACACAATCATAGATGGATATGTATATATTTGTTTAAGTACCTATTTTAAATTCTTTTGGGTATATACCTAGTGGGGAATTGCTGGGTTATATCATAATTCTATATTTAAGTTTTTGAGGAGCCACCAAAATGTTTTCCACAGTTGCTGAGCCATTTTACATTCCCACCAGCAATGGACAAGTATTCTAATTTCTTTACATCCTTGCCAATATTTGCTTCCTTTCTCTCTTCCTTCCTTCCTTCCTTCCTTCCTTCCTTCCTTCCTTCCTTCCTTCCTTCCTTCCTTCCTTCCTTCTTTAATTGTAGACATCTTATTGGGTAGCACATTGTGGTTTTTATTTGCATTTTCCATATGACCAATGATGTTTAACATTATTCTATGTGCTTGTTTGTCATTTGCTTATCTTCTCTGGAGAAATATCTATTCAAATTCTTTCCCTCTTTTTAAATTGGTTGTTTATCTTTTTATTGTTGAGCTTTAATAGTTCTTTATATATTCTAGATACTTATCACTTATCAGATATATGATTTGTAAATATTTCCTCCCATTCTGCAGGGTATCTTTTCACTTTATTTATAATGTCTTTGGATACACAAAAGTTTTTAATTTTAATGAAGTCCCATTTATCTATTTTTTCTTTTGTTGTTTGTACTTTTGGAGTCATATCAAAGAATCTCTGGCCAAACACAAAGTCAGAAAGACTTACTTCTGTGTTTTCTTCTAGAATATTATGGTTTTAACTCTTATATTTAGGTCATTGACCCGTTTTGGGTTAATTTTTCTATAAAGTGTAAGGCTGTATCATTTTCCACATGGATTTCTGGACTGTTAACTCTATTACATAGCTCTATATGCCTATCCTTATTCTAGTACCAAAGTTTTTTGATTACTCTAGCTTTGTAGTGATTTTTTTAAATCAGGAAGTGAGTCCTCCAACTTTATTCTTTTTCAGTATTGTTTTGGTTATTTAGAGCCCCTTGCAATTCCATATGAATCTGAAGATATCATAGCTTTTCCATTTCTGAAAAAAAAAAGTCATCGGCATTCCATATAAATTTGAGGTTTCCAATTCTTTTACATTCTGCAAAAAATAAAAAGGTTTTTGGAAATTTGATAAGGGTTGCATTGCATCTGTACTGTAGATTGCTTTGGGTAATATTGCCATTATAACAATATTAACTTTTCCAATCCACAAATGTGGGTGTCTTTCCATTTATTTAGGCCTTTTAAAATTTCTTCCAGCATTATTTTATAGTTTTCAATGTATACATTTTTAATTCCTTAAATAAATTTATTCCTAGTTATTTTATTATTTGTATGTTATTATAAATGGAATTTTCTTTATTTCCTTTGCAGATTGTTTGTTGCTGGTATATAGAAACACAGCTAATTTCTATGTATTGATCCTGTAGTCTTAAACTTTGCTAAACATATTTATTAACTCTAGTAGGGTTTTTCAGATTTTTGTTTAGGATTTTCTATATATAGGATCATGTCATCTACAAATAAATGTAGTTGTATTTCTTCCTTTCCAATTTGGATGCCTTTCATTACTCCCCACCCCCCATTTGCTCTGTTTAATTCCCAGCACAATGATGAATAGCACTAGTAAAGGCTATCTTTTTTTTCCCTCTTTTAAGGAAAATACTTTCAGACTTTTATTATTGAATATGATATTACCTGTAGGTTTTTTCCCCCACATAAATGTGCTTTAGTCTCTATGTTCTATTCTGATAAATAGGGTCTAGGGCACACACTGGGGTTTTGGAAGATTTTTTGAATGGCTTAGTAGGGGTTTGATGGATTAGCTGGATGTTATTTGGGTACTCTGTATGCTGTTCTATAACTGTCCCTGTGCTGCAATTTACTTGTGAACTGGAAACTGTTTGCACTCACCATGTCCCCAGAGGATGTGTATCCTGAGAGCAGGTGACTGCTCATGCCTTATGAGCTCTATAGCATCATGAAGGGAAAAGATAGGAGTTTGAAGATGAACAGAAAAAAACTGTAGTGTGTATTTGAAGTTTATATTCATCTACTCTAATAACAAGCCTGGTTTGATAATCTCCTCTGTGCACAAATATTCATCTCCTTTGTCCTTTGTACTGTCATTTTCCTTGGATTTCATTTTAGGTGGAGTCTCAGGGGATGCAAGGCACCATCTGAAGTTACAAATGACTAATTTTATGCTGAGATTGTCACCATCTGCAATACACAGAAACATGCCAAAGAAATGTGGTAGATATTTCTCTTAATGATTTACCCCCACTGGCCTTCCAAAATATTTAGCTAATGTCATAATTAACAGGTGACAGATCCAATTATCCTCTAGTAGAGAAATAAAGTCATTTTATATCTTCTTGGATAGTCTGATTACTTATCCATAGCAACTGGAGAAGTAAGCTCCCTAACTAAAAATCAAGTTTGCAAGATACCACCAAAGAATTTCTCCACCAACAAGACTCTCTCTCTCTTAATATCTTAATATATCTTTTTTCTTAATATCTTGATATTTCTTGACATTTCATGATAACATTATCATAAAATCTTCACCGTTACCATAATAGTGATGGAAAAAATTAGGGCTTCCCATATGTGATAAAGCATTTATCTGTTTGTTTTTTTCTGCATAATTCACACAAAAAATCCTATAAAGTAAGAGGCAATCCTATTATTCCCATTTTGCAGATGGGCTTTAGAGAATTTGCACTAGGCCTTGTAACTAGTTATGCTAGAGTCCTATTGCTTGTCTTTCTGGAGTGAGAATCTGATGCTGTAACCATTTTGCCTCTTATCTCTCATCTAAAACACTTAATGCAAATTTGTCAAGACATGCCACAGTAATAAATTAATTTTCTTTTTTTACTCTATCCTTGAGAAACAGTAACATTGATGTGAAAATATTGGGGTTTGGAGCAAATGGTCAAGAAAGAATTCTTGAGATGCCTTCAGTGGCTATTAAAACATGGAGACAGGACCCCTGGACAGAAAGAATTGTACTGGGATTGTGAGGGGTGGCTCATTATACACTTTCAAGTTGAGAGGGAGTTAAGGATCGCACAAGTCTCTAAAGAATTTAGAAGCAAAGTTTCCAGGACCTTGAGGGTCTAGCTGTTTTTAGGAAAAGGTCATTTACTACTGTCTAGTAAAACCTTAGTCATGAGACCCTTCAGATGTATATTAGTGGGCCATATGTTTGGAGGATGATTGCTAATATATATCTTGGGGGGTAGGGATAAAGGAAGTTTCCAAAGGAATTTTTATATGTTAAAGGACACTTACAGGATTCTGGAGGTTGGGCTAATGTTAGGCTAAGTCTGCCTTTTGCCCTTAATGAAATATTAACAGCGAGGCAGTTCGGTTCCTAAAAGAAGGTCACTTGCCTTCTCAAGGACTTGTCAATGGGCTATAAGTTGTAAGGAAATTTAATTTTTTTCTTTTGCCTTTGTTTCCCACATCAGTATCACCTGACATAGGGCTAATCTATCAATGGACAGAAAAGATTTTCTTGATTGAGAGTAACACATCAGTGTCAAAGTTGAAAGGAAATTCAGTGCACTCATGGCCAGTACCTCTGCCATAATAATCAGAATTTATTACAACCCTTCAGTGACTAAATTCTTTTAAATTGATTTCTCTTTAGCCACAAGGTTCTATAATAGGACATTTAAAATATTATTTTATGCCTGTTATGTCTTGATGCTTTTTGTACTGTATATTTTCCTCACAACAATCCTGAAAGGGAGCCAATGCACTCATAATTCTAGAGGTATAACAAACTAATCACTTTCCTAAGGTCACCCTTATGATAGAGTTAGGATTCCTACCATATCTTTGGGTGCCAAAGACCATGTACTTAATCTGAAACCATGTGGCCTTTCTGATGCAGCTTCTAATGTTCATCAAAACCTTGACGTGAAGATTAAGAAGGGGAAAGGGAGTGGCACTGAGAAAGAAAAGGAATGGACAAAAGTATCTAGAGGATGTTTGGGTTTAGGTGTGGGGGTAAACAAAGTGAGGAAGGGGGTGGATATGAGGAGAAGGACTGAAAAGAATATGTTTTCCTGTTTTTTTCTAATGTTGAATTTGGGTATGACTCCAGAGAAGGAAAATAACAACATGATGCGGTACTGCTTGTTCTAGACACTTCTCTGTTGATTCTCCTTCTCCCCATTCAGTGGCTTAAGTAAGAATTGATATTCATTGGAGTTGGTGTCATCCAGTATAGCCAAGTTCTTGAGCTGAAGAAAGGAGGGAAGGATATCAAAAGGAAGTTCTATTTTAAATAAGGATATGTACAAACTATTTAAAAAAGATAAAAATGGTTGTTTCTGGGAGCTGAATTTGGGGAAGTGGAGGCATTGGTGTAAGACACAGTGAATTATCTTAATTTTGTTGATAAAAAATTAGTATAATTTGTTGTTTTTAACTGTGATTTTCACTATATACATGACATCTATAATGAAATTTTAAAAAGTCTATAATGAGTTAAACATAGATAAGGAGTATAGTCAAAAGGAAAAGAAAGGGTGTCTATTTTTGCCTTTCTGAGATGAAGCTAAGAGAGTAACCTAAAGATGGTGTATTATAACATATCTTGAGTGATGTCCTAGGAAGTGCTGGTCACACTGAGGTTCACTACCAGGAAAAGGTTAGTTCTTGGCACATGGTAGATACTCGATACATGACTACTGAACTGATCATAATTAACTCTGTGTAGCAAAATGTAAGAGCCAGGCCAGTTCCCTCAACCACCAAACTTTTTCAGGGCATGATTGCCCCACTTGAGTAAAAAGGAGTACTTTCAGCATCAGAAGCCATCTCACATTAAAGTGACTACATGAAACTTAGTTAAAATAAGAAATATGCTATAAGAAAAATGTCTGAGAGGAAATAGAGATGATATTATGGTTCATATGTATGCTTGTTTTCTTGCCAATATCTATCATATAAACACAGGGCTGAGGCATTTGTCTTGTAAGATCTAGAGTCACTCAGTCAGAGTCTAATGTTAGAGTAGAGAAGAAAACAGTGCTGGTTTTAAAAATATAGATTTTGATATTTAAACACCAAATTAAAGTAGTTTAACTGATCTTGCTTTGTCTTTTTCATCCAAATTATATGTTTCCATCTATAAAAAAACAAAATCAAATCAAACCAAACCACCAAACAAAGAATGGTACCAGGCAGATGGCCAACTTGGGGCTAAATAAAATAAAAGTTGCTATGAAATTGTGGAATCTTATTTCAGGGAAGAGGGAGCAGGTGTGGTATTAGCAAGAAGTGGGTGATTCTTCTGTGATGTTCATATGGTGGAAGCAGCACCCCTTCTGGATAGAGCATCTGTACATAATTCTGACTCATGACAAGTAACTGCCATGATACAGGTACACACAGTGTTTCAATAAATCCTCTGATTCAGAGCATGACATTGCCATGCAGACAGTAAGTGCCAAAAATATTGCTGAGAAGCCAAAGAGAAAAAAAATGAAGTGTGCATTCTGGAAATGGACACAGACCTGGTGAGAAAATTACACATTCATGAGTGGGAACTGGGGAGCACAGCAGAGTCACATTTCGATCATGTGCCTTAGGATGCCCATCATTTATTTCCTGAAATAAGTCGGGGGAGGGAATTGTGGAAGCAGCAACTTTTTATTGACTATCTCTAATAAATTTATATTTATTTTCCCAGTAAACTTCTTAAGTTGCTATGCTGATAACCTTTCTATAAATGTGGAGTGAGAGCCTCAAGCAAATTAAATAATGGATACAGAGCTAATATATGACACAGCAATAATTCAAGCATACTTTCTTTTACTATAGCTTTTATATTACTGCTTGCACAAAGCTAGGAATATAGGGAAACAAGGTGGGCATCTATCTATATTTGCATGAATCTTTGTTCATGTTCAGCCCCTCAAGTCTCACCCCTTACTCTGTTTCTCTGTCTTTATCTTTATCATCTTATCACAATTCAGAAATCTGTCCAGTCATCCACTTTTCTAGTAATAGGGAGACTTTCCTAGGTCAAATAAAGAGACTATCTTGGATTATTCAAAATGATTAATTAAAATAAGCCTTATCTTAAAAAAATCTGTTCTGGTGATGCACTTTTAATTTCTTTCTAGAGCAATTGAATAATAGTTTTACATTATCTTATGCTGCCCAGAAATCTAGAAGCCTGTATTAAGAATAACTGGAGGAAAACAAGGGCATCCAAGAAGAGTGTGTGGTTTCTGAGAGAAAGCAGGAGTTGTACCATCTGGAAGCAGAGAGGAGTGGCTTTTACTCTGGCACTAAGTTTTAAAGGGGTGCATAAGTTAAAGTTATATTGCTTCCCAAATCCCTTAAGAAGGTGCCACATTGGAGATACAAATGCCATGTTCCAGTGGACCCCATGGATCCTTCTGTGATTGACCATCTGATGAAGTAGTTGGCTCATCTATAGGCCACAATGTATGACAACGTTTTGTGTTTCAGGCACTGGAAAGATCCCCAAGAAGTTCACAAGATTGCACTGTGAGAGACACTGGGTCTGATGAAAGGAATGAGAGTTGGGTCTCCCATGTCTAGTTCCTCCAGGGAGCATACTTAATGCAGAATGGCAGGGGCTATGCCTCTTACTGATTGGCTAGAGTATTCTCTCTCTCTATCTCTCTGTCTCTCTGTCTCTCTGTCTCTCTGTCTCTCTCTCTCACACACACACACACACACACTTGCATACACCAGTAAACTTTTCTCCTTCCTTAAGTAGGCATAGTTGCAAAGTGCTATAAGATGTCAAGCTTCTACTGTATGCATAATGGTTAAGAGTCTTACTTCCTGCCTTTTTATTCAGGCTCCAGGATTTAATTTTCATGTTAGGTATACAACTTAAACTCTATAAGCCTCAATTTCCTCATCTGTAAAATGGGGATAATAATATTCCTGATATCACTGAGTTGTTGAAGAGGAATAACAAGTGTACATTGCTTAGCACAGTGCCCGCTACTTGGTAATTTCTCAGCGGAAATTCACTGCTAGTGTTATCTGGCTGTGTATATCCATTGGTGGACATTCTGATAACCACTGAGGTCTCTTCTCCAGAAGCTTCTTCCTTTTTTATGTCTCCTTAAACACTGTGTTCCACTGGTTTCCCATTCCAGGCAAGGCCCTGAATTTAACCCCTGTTATCTGAAGAATGATTCTCTTTCATTTAATTTGAGCCTTGCTGCTGCTATAGTACTTCACTGATGTCTGCTTTCCTTTGTAGAGAATCTAATTTTAGGTAAATATTTAGTGATCTGTCCAGGGTCTTATATTCTGTGTGGGCTTATTCCTCCCTGAAATGGCAAGATGTAGTAAAAATGAAGCAACAGCTTAGAGAAGTGAGTGGAGTAAGGGTGGCCAGGAGGCCTTTCATCCTTCCAGATGATCCTCTCTCCTTTTTAATTTTTTTCTTTTAGATAAATACACCTAGTCTTTATCCCTCTTATCTGTTGCCTTTCTCAGTTCTTGTGAAACACTCAGAGGGAATCTTATGGCAGGAAACAAAACCTCAGAAAACCCAGCTGGGTGGGCTGCAGCATTTGTGACACCACACTATGCAGTAACAACAAAACAAAACAAAAACATCTGGGCAAAAATTATTACTTTCAAAACAAGATTTTGGGAGACAGATATTTGAAAAATGACTATGCTAAATATATGAGCAGCAAAATGAAACGTAGATATACCAGAAAATAAAAAGGGAGCACACACGCATGTCAGTGGCTGAGAAATGGGTTGTTTTTATCAGGGGACAGTACCATCCATCTCAGTGTATTGAGCAGAAGTTAAATAATGAAAGATTCATGAAGGGGAATGAAAGCAGGGAAGCAGAGTTACAACACAGGGATCTAGTTTGATGTGTACTATTCTGTCAGGATAAAGAGGGGAAAGGAGAGTGAGACCAAGAGCCAATCTCCATGTTCATTTATTTTTCTCTCTTTTCTGACCATGTTTATATGCTTTTTGCTTAGGTAATAAGAATGGCAAAAAAAAAATAAATATACATGTTTCCAGAAGTAAATCTTCTCTATATATTCCTGGAATTTATTTCTGGAGTTTGTTATTTTTTTGTAGGAATATTTAAATACAATTTGTATGTGCAAAGCAATGGGGGTCCTATTGGTGGTGGACTCAATGAAGGATGGAGTAGAGTGGTCTTCAGGCTGATGGTTGATTCAACACCTGACACATCCTCACTGCCTGATGGCTCTTTGTTCTTGCCTGTAAGCCAGAGTCCAATTAGTCTGCAGTACACTTGAATGGAATTGGCTCAGTGGTAAAGAAAGGAGATAACGAAATTTCACTCTCAGAAGATGTGCAAACAATGACATTGAGGAAAAGTCAGTGAAGATCAAGTATGAGTTGTATTGGAGATTGAGAATCTTTGTTTACAGAGATCATAGTGACCCTCTGAACTTGGCCTACTGCTATGACTAAACTGAAGATATTATTATGTGTGTGTGTGTGTGTGTGTGTGTGTGTGTGTGTGTGTGTGTGTATAGAAAGAGGGAGAGAGAGAATGCTCTCAGGTGACAGAGACTATACAGTACATAATGAATGCACACAAAATAAGCCAACGACCAGTATTTTTAGAGGTTTTCTTCTGAAGAAATATGAACAAAGGGATTACTTGTGTTTGGTTATATAGGTTGCCTGGAATGCTAAAAATTTTACTTGAACACTTATAGAAGAAAAGCAAGCTTTTCTCTATAAGATGTACTTTGTTTTATAATCTAGAATTGGCAAATTTCATTTATTTGTACAAATTTTGACTCACGGATAGATTATTCAGTTCATTATTAAGCTAAGGCTTACAAAACATCATTGATAAAGATGTGGCTAAGATCTACATGCAAGGAGAACACTTGGTACTTTTTATGATTAAAGGGAGAGAGGAACATTCTTCAAATTAATAAATTAGAAGTCTGTTTAAGTAATGTTATGAAAAAAATTCACTTTTTTTTTTGTGGTTAGGTTTAAATGTAGAAATGTAATCTACTTGAGTTCCTGATGTCAAACAGACAAAATATGTGAAATAAAAACAAAAATAAAAAAACACATTTTAATTTACTAATGGACACTAATGTCTTTGAATAAAACTAGCCTTTCTACTGATAATATATGATTAACCTCAACCAACAAAATTGTGACTAATGTATTTGATCACTATTCTTTTCTGCTCTAGACATTAGGTCATCATTGGTCTGGCTGTGACACACATACTTCATGCTTTTGTCATTGGTCTCTGTCTTTTGAGGATGATGCTGTTGAGGAAGATTATCATCTATGTGTGCAATTGTAAATACAAAGTCAGGTAGGCCTTCAACTATTCTTTCCATATTATTGAGTAACCACCTTTCAATCTTGGGTAAAAATTTCTGCTTTGGACTTTGTTGTCGTTCCTAGTTGGTTCAATTCAACTGTCCTAAACCTCTTACTTTTATATTACAGAGGTTTGGTTATTATTGTACTTTGCACCATTTTTCAGCTATGGAATGATACTGACATATAGGCCTCAAAATTTCTTGTTACAGTCTGCTGCCCACACCATGGTATTTTGGTCTAGATGCAGGGAGAATTGCAATTATAGTGCATGTGCTTCTGTACATCATGTAACTCACATGTTCCCTCTTTACACTCACTGCAAACAAACTCAAAGTCCATTTCCCACTAGTGTTTAACCCTTCATGGCAGTCCTTTCTGGAATGAGGTAGGGGTAGTAACTAACCAATTTGGTAAGATTTGTGGTACCATGAGCTTTGTATCCTTCATGTTCCGTGGCCATTAAGTCTTTGTGTCCTTCATATTTTCTGGCCATCACTGAGCTCTTTTATAATATTTCCTTTCCTATCCCAATAAACAAATGAGGCAAATATGGGTGATTACAGTGCTGTAGTTTGTCTAGTTTGGAAATTTGTTCTATTTTAAGTTTGCAGTGTGATAATAGGGCTGTCTGGTGGTTGCTTACCTATCTAGGTGCTAGGCTATTTAGGAAAATGACAAGATAGCTGATGACTCTTACTTGTAGTTGTGGGTCCAGTGATCTGTTTTCTATTTTGTCTCCCCTCCACCATTTTGAACCATGACAACCTCCCATCATTGTTTTTTACCTTAGGAGTAGCTCAAGTTTATTTTCCTGTAAAAACTGGTATTCCTGGTGGATTTGCTCTTAGTAACTCAACCAGGAAGAGATTTATGGTGAGAGGGAGTCCTGAAGGGTGCCATGTGCTAAAGCAACTAAATTTTCTTATTGATCTATAATTCTGGCCACAGAAATGCATCAGATTTGGGAGCATATTCTGTGTCTGACACTCTTGCCCATAGTTGGTAGTGGTTATTGTTTTCTAAAAAAGAGACTTTATGAGCAATTATACATGTTGTTCTGGAGGTACCTAAATGCTGGTCACTATTTGGTATGTGCATGAAGTCTCATCTGTGGTGGAGTCCAAGATTATCAAAGATTGACCCATGGGGCTATAGAAATGTCACCACAAACTCATTATATTTTATTGGAAAATATGAAATCCACGGGTCTGGAGACAGCTAGTTTTCAACTAGAGCAAATGTGTATACTGCTGCAAGAGAACATAGCAGTTTTCAAGAATAGTTTCTGTTTTCTTTAATATGTTTATTTAAAGTTTACCCAAGAACTGCTTGGAATAGCCTTCTTGATCTGATATTTCCTAGAGGGGGCTGTTATGGAAAGTTTAATTTCTTCATGTGTTAGTAATTTCCCCCTGCCTCTCCTATCACTGTGTCTTCATTCTTCTCATTTGCTTGGTTCTGACCCACTTCGATCTCACTCAACAAGTCAGATATCTCCCTTCTTCATTCTTGCATTGAATTATAGACTGTTATTTCTTTAGCTTAAATAATATTTCAAAAAGACATCTCTATTTGGCATTTCTAAGGCCTGTTGCTGACTTCTAGCTGAAGGTCCTGCAGGTTAATCTGACTCAGTTTGTCCCATCTGAGCTCCACTTCTCAGGGAATAAACAACATCTGGAGATTTATGGTAATCCAACCCAGAGGCCCCTATTTCAGTCTCTTCCTTTTTCTCAACTCCCATTTCTAGTTTGTCACTAATTCATGTTGATTTTACGTTTTTTTAAGAATTTTTTATTTATTTTAGAGGGGGGAGGGGCCAAGGAAGAGGGAGAGAGACAACTCAAGTAGGCTCTCCGCTGAGTACAGAGCCCAATGCAGGGCTCAATCTCAGGACCCTGAGATCATGACTTGAGCTGAAATCAAGAGGCTGATGTTTAACCCACTGAGCCACCCAGGTGCCCCTTGATTTTACATTTTTTTGACAATATATAGTTCGCTATGTGAGTTTCTACCCTTGTTAGCCCTTGTCTGAATTACCAAAATGGCCCCTTAGTTTGGTTTTCTGCCTCTAGCCCTTTTTTCAATTCATCTTTCATACTATTTTCTGTGTCAAAATGTCAAATTTTTGTCACAAGTCAAATTTGATCATGCATATTCTTTGTGTAAACTTAGTGGCTCACTTCAGTGCTCCTTGAATCTGAGGATGAAGTTTGACTCCTTGCCATGCTACATAGGATTCTTCATAATCCAGCTCTTGTTTGCTTTGGGGCCTCAGAGTCTACTCCTCCCCACCACACATACTTTACTTTAACGCGTTGCTCCCCTTGTGTTTCCCTTAAAGCATCACATTTTCTCTCTGGGCCTTTGCAAACATTGTTCTCTCTGCCTGGAATGCCTTTTTTCTACTTTGTCTTGTCCTAAGTCTAGAGTCAAATATAACCTTTTGTAGGAAATGTTTCCTTTCTGTTCTCACTTTTGCTCCAGGTGTGCAAACTATCTTTTTTTATGCCTTTATTTTATATTTTACATCCCACTGTTTTGTAACCATATATGCTCTTGGTGCAGGACTGTGAACTCAGTGAGGACAGGAACTATGTGTTGGCTTCTATCTCTTCTCGGGGAGTAGTTTATTGTCTCAATGCCTATTTTGCTCTCAATATGTGCTTATTGAGTGGGTAAATTAAAATTTAACAAGTGAATTACAAATTCTCTTTTGAATGAGTTTTATTAACTTGAAAGAGAAATCTTATTGGTTTTATTGTCTATACACAGCTGGTTTATAGAATAACTTTCTCCCAGAATGTTGTGGAAAGATTCAGAGTTTATAGTCTCTTGCTTTGGTACAATAGACATTAAAGGAAACAAGGGTTGTCTTAGAGAATAAACAGAGTGTTCTAACTGTAGGTTCAGGTATTGTTTCCTGTTTGTTTTTTGCAATCACACCTGTGTGTCACTGCCCTATCAGCAAGATAAGTTTCATAACTCCACAGGATGTGGAGCCATAGCCGTGCAAATAGGAACCAGGGATGTCTGAGATGTATCCTCTTCCACTCGCACTTTTTTGGTGTCTGATCAGAGACATTTGTTGGAATATGAGAAGACACAGGTGGATTTTCCCAAGCACCTGGGCTTGAAAGCAGCTGGCCCAGACACAGCTAGGAAAGGTGGTTGCTCAGTCAGTAATATTCCTGTTATTCTCCTACCAATCTGAGTCAGTACCTGTTAAAATATATTTCCCTCAGAAGTAGATTATTCATCAACACCTTGGCTGTAACTATGGTTGGTTTTAATTTTTGCCAGAGTCATAGCTCCTTTGAGCTGGTGAGACATGGAGTGATGTTGAGAGAAAGTAAAAAAATTAGGATAACTTTAATATTGATGGTTTAAGCAAATGGATGGAGGGATATATTTGGGGGAAGAAATCAAGAGTTCCATTTTGGATGTAAGTGAGAGCTGCCTAAGCATATGCAAGGGGAAATGTGGATTAAGTAGCTAAATGTATTGATTTGGAACTAAAAGGAAAAGCCTAATGAGGGATACACAGCTATTATGAGATTAGACCATATTACCTAGGGGAAGTGAATAGACAGAGAAAATAAAAGGATTCAGGTCAAACAGAGGAAGCAGAACCAGCAAGGAGAATTGAGAAGTACCCAGTGAGGTGGGAAGAAACTATTAAAATTAAGTCAGTCTCTATTCTGATCCTGAAGACATTACAAAGAAATTCTATTAAAGATGATATTATTGTACATTATTGAATATTTTGTATTAACTCATAGAAAGTTAATTGAGAATTTTTTTCCTCTGAAATCTAGAACTGTTAATAAAGGGCCACATTGTAATCAAATATCTTTGGCCAGCTCAGCATATATCTAACCTAAACAAATATTGGAAATCCTACAGAAATTCAGGCATCCAAACTCTAGACTTTCAAAGAAAAAAACAGAATCAGTTTAATGATCTAGCAATTTATCAATTTCATTTAATTGATAAAAATAAAACATGTATTTCAATAGTTATTGTCAGAGAAAAATCAGACAAGATATGATGTCTGTGTAAAATAGAAGCAAATTCTGAGTATAATCACTTGGCTTAGAATGATTGATCATTTTTTTTTTTTTTGAGATGAGCCACTAGGAAAGATACATCTTCTGATCTTCTGATTCAGTCATTTATTATTCAGTGTTTCTATCTGCTCAGCTTGTACCAGCTCAGGATACAGCCATAAACAAGATGAGTAAGGACCCTCCTTCCCTCCTCCTATAGCTTATGTCAAGTTAGGGGTGAGTTTAAGGTGGATCATATTCAAGCTATAAACAAGTTTAAAAATAAATGAATACATTAATTTCACATTGTGAAAAATGCTGTGAAGTAAACACAAAGAAGTGATATAAGCAAATGCTGTGGTTACTACTCTAGATTTGGTGGACCAGGAGGACCTTGCTGAGGAGGTGACAAGATTATCTTTGCTTTGTCTGCTGGATGATTCCAATCTGGCCTTCATCTCCAGACCCTACCACAGGGCTGAGAGTTAGCAATATGAGGCTGGGGGGAGCCTCAGAGATGCAGTAGGATGAACCTAATATTCATTGAGTGTTAATTTAAAAACCTGAAACTGAAATGCTTCTGTCTTAAGCTGTATTAATATATTCTCATTAAAAATGGTTATATCAAAGTAATCCAATTAAAGAAACAAGACAGTGTTTGGAGTACAAAATGGATAAATGGACAGAGAGGCACTTGGGGGACTCAATGGTGAAAGTCAAAGACTCACGCCAAGAAAGTAAAAGAAATAAAGAAGATTGCAATCACTATAAAAATGTTCCCTGCCCCTCTGAAAATGTTGGAAGTGGATTATGTAGTTTGCAGTGCTTTGGTGGAAAGGAGATAGAAAACCATTAGTTGTGTTCTTTGACTTTCCTGAACAAAAGAGCTACAGATTGCACCCACAGTAATCTGAGCTGTAGCTAATGGGGAGAGGAAAGAATATAGATTTACCTGGAGTATCTGCTGAGAGGGTTTTCCTGGCAAAGCTGCAAGCTTTAGTGTTTCAGAAGGGTCTCCAAATGATGCCTGTGTCTCACAGAATATACTGCAGCCCTAGGTCTCAGGAAATAATCCAGGAAAAGGAATAAAGCATAAATCACTGTGGGTTAGGTCATCTTGAATGACTACATGTAACCTCTACACTCAAAGCTCAATGTCTGACATCATTTTACACTGTTTTTAATAAGTGCAAATCTCATCATATTATTATATTTGCATATATTTAGATATCCTGGGTAGTGATAGAAAAGGGAACTATACCAACCAGATATATTCTGTATCCCTAATTTAGTGAATTCATGATAAATGGTGTAAATGGAAGAGCTACACATGGCTTTACAGCCAGCCTATTTGTTCCTTGATGGCAGAGACAGTGCCACTTGGTTCTGTATGTGAATAAATCTCTCATACAATATTGATGGTTAGGATTTAAAGTAGAAAATAGAGAGCTATTTGGATAGGAGAACTTCTGCCTATTAGAAAAAATGGTAGATGCAGGGAGGGATGACAACTCAAAGGCAAGAGCTGTGTTAGTATTTAATTTGCTGTATCTTCACAACATGGAGCATTATAGATGCTTGAAAAAAATTAAATGAGTGGATTAGGGAGTTTTAACTTGCAAAGCTGTGATTATTGTCTTCAAATGCCTGATGGATTTGTCTGTGGGATATAAATTAGACTTGTTGTGTGTATTGCTAGGGGCTTAATCCCCAACAGTGAGTGGGAATTACAAATGAGTATTCCGTTATAAATAAGAAGTGCTGTAATGTCACTCCTGATTTAGTTGTATCTTCCACTAAATTCATAGCTTCTGTGAGAGATTTCTTGTCCACTGTTGTGCTCCTAGCCCCTAGCAGTGCCAGAGAGTAGAAATTTAATGCATTTTTGAGTAAATGCATAAATGGTGAGCAGAGATTTTCATGCTAAAGTAGTGAGCTCCCCATTATTAGAGGTGTTGTACATTGCCTAAGTACCTACCCATCATGAGCTTTTGTAGCAGAGATTTAAGAAAAGGCAGTGAACTGGATAATACAAAATGATTATTCTAATCATGGAGCCTGTGATACTGTTCTCCAGAAACACAAAAACCAGTAAGAGATATTATATGTATCATCTCATATATATATATATATATATATATATATATATATATATATGCATGTGTGTGTAACATTTGTTCTAGGAATTGGCTCATGTGGTTATGGAGGCTGAAAAGGCCCATAATCTGCCATTTGTAAATTGGAGAACTAGGAAATCTGGTGGTGTAGGTCAATTTGAGTCCAAAGGCCTAAGAACCAGGAACTTCAGATGTCTATGAGCAGAAGAGAGGAGAGAATTCACCCTCCATTGGCATTTTTGTTCTGTTTGGGCCCTCAGTGGATTGGGTGATGCCCAGCCATGGTGAGGGAGGATCTTCTTTACTCCATCTACTGTTCAAATGCTAATCTTTTTTGGAAATACCCTCATAGACACACCCAGAAATAATGTTTTACCAGCTCTCTGGGCATCCTTTAGCCCAATCAAGTTGACATATAATTAGCTATCACAGACCTTTAAAGGAATCTTCCTAGGATTCACTTAAATTCTTTTAAATTGGAGCATGTGTTTTATTTATACGTAATAGCCCCTCTAAATAATTTTTAGAGAAATGTTCTTCCCCTAACTATAAAGCAGTTTATGAGGAAGCAACCATACATAACTCTTTGGTCTTCAGTGAGAAAAGAGAGCTGGGTGCTCCCTCCTGGAACTATGGGGAAAACATATTATGTCTTTAAGAAATCCAGTGGCTCTCTCTTTTTCCCCCATGGTTCTCCCAGTTACTTGGGTTTCAGAAACCATGTGTTTCCCAGGTCAGCATTAGATGGGTCCCATTCATCCTAGGAGGGTAACAAAATAAAACTTTGTTCCTAAATGTTGGCTGATTATGGAGCTTCTGCAGGGAATTCAAGCCAGACCATAATCCCTAGAACTCACACTGTCATATGTTCCTTAAGTGTTGTCCTTAAGAATGATTTATTGCTTTGATATATTTTTGTGCATGTGTATGTGTGTGCATGTATGTGTGCCCACATACTTCTTCTCGTGGACAGAGAAGCAGAGCCATGAGAGCAATTATGGTATGTCTTTTCTATTTGCTAGAGCCTTCTTTTTTTTAGGACAAAATCACGTTAACTGGAATTTCTTTTTCTAGTGGAAATATTCTGCTATTGGAGTTCAGTATTGAAGCAATATAGTATTGCTTGTTTCCTTAGAAAAGCTGCTCTGTTCTTTAAGTAGCACCTTGCTGAGGTTTTTAAATCAGCCTGGAATGATGGGGTGCCATTTCAATGTTTACCTGTTCACACTATCTTCCACCTCTAAGTTGATGGGCACAAATGCATATTTACTGTTTTCATTTATCCTTAATTTAAAATTTTTCTTGGCTATTGGGACAAATTGGAATAACAATTTTCAGTCAGCAGTGAGCGCAGAATACTAAAATATCTTCAAAAAGAAAAATACATAAAGCATGGCATGGATAAGATTTTGTATTTTGCCCCAAAGAACCTTCGTGACTAAATTTCACAAGAGCTCAGAAGGAAAAAGAGAAAGGGAAAATAAATAATACTAGCTAATGTGTATGTAGCACTTTATATCATTCGGCCTTTATCTTTTGAAGATTTATCACAATAGAATTAAATTATTATTATTTGGCAGGAGGGGAAACTGAGGTACAGTGTAGCCGAGTGACTCACATAAGATCACATGGTAAATTAGTTTTCAGGTCTATAACAGTGGTTCCTAAGGCTCTGATATTTTGGCTTACAGAAATTTTCAGTATTCTGTGGAAGCCATTGTAGGGGGGGAACCTCCCCTTCTAGGTTCCTTGGATGGCCTAAAAAATTGACATAAGACAGATTAGCAGGAGAAAAACAAATTTTTATTGTGAACGTACAGGAGCTCATAGAAATATGAGGCTCCCCAAAGTGACCAAAGCAGGTAGCTTTTATACCTTTTAAACAAAGAAACAATTATTTGTGAAGAATTAATAAAGGGGTTTGGGCTTGGGGTAGCAAATAAGTGAAGAAGTAACAAAGTTTGTTTATACAGCCCTCTCAGCCCTTAATTCCCTGTCTTTGGCATTAAGGATCTTTTCTACCCTCCAGGTGCAAGGATGGTAGCCTTCACATTAGGAATTTATTTCCTGCTTTCAGGAGGACAGAGGAGGGTCAGCGTGTCCATCTTGCACCAGCTATTTCTTAAGTAACTCTAATTCAAAATAATCAATATGTGAAAGTGGCCTATTTTGGGGTGGCCAACCTACACCTCATCACTGTGGATCTTCTCTCATGGATCGAGCACACATGTGTGAATGTGTATGTGGGGGTGAGTGAGTGTATAAGTGTGTGTGTGTGAAAGAGTGAGAGGGATTACCTGTGATTAGATAAATTTTTTTAGTTGACTTCAGATAATTTCTAGGCCCCTCAAAGTCATCTGTGGACTCTGACGAGAACTCTTCATCACTAGAGGGTCATTTCCCAGTCTCCTGATGATCAGGTTGATAACACATTATTAAAGGGCTAGTAAGGGGGGGTATTGAAAAATCAGGGAGTGTATATAGTTTCTGAAAGCCATTGAAAAATAAATTGCAACCAACATTCTATGAATAGTTAGCACAGTTATGCTCTTATTCTACAACATCGATAACATAAGTCTGGGATAAGAACTAAAATCTTCCATAAGCTGGTATCTTGGGGGTGGGGTTCCTAGATACCGGTTGGTGGGCACACCTATAAAATAGATGATGTCTGGATAGAATCTATTCTTGCAAATGCATATTTACCTTGTAATTTTTCCTTTAAAATATCATTTAGGGCCATGAATGGTACTGGTCTAATGTCTAAATGATTACCACGTAATCACAGGTGTATTAGAAAGACTCTGTCTGTTACTTACATGGACTTCTACCTACTCTTTCTCAGGTCCATCTCACCTGAGTGAAGGAAAGGATGTTTTTTTGAAGTTAAAATATAATTAAACAAAAAGAGAAAAAAAGAAATAAAATGAAATTTATCTAAGAAAATTGAGACAATTTTATATTTTGTTATTTTACTTTATCCTGTATGGTTCAATTTTCTGCAATAGACATGTATGACTTTTAATATCAAAAAATACATATGAAAAAGGAAGATCCACATATTAATCTGTTATTTTACTTTGCCTTTCTGAAGCATCCAAGTTTTGTTCTTTATATTATTCTCCAGATTTTATAATAATATTATATTACTCTCAAGTTTTTTCCAATATGGGCTTTTTCCTCTTCAATTAGATTATAGACTCCTTGAGGACAAGGACCTTAAGAATGTTCTTGGCATGCCACCTCATGTTTTCTCCTTGTGTTTAGTTTTTGTTTTAACACTGTAAAACTATTATGTATCAATTAAAAATGCAAATACCTCATTTAAATATCTTGGCCAAAAAGAACATATTTGCATATTTGCACATACAGCTTATTCTGTAACTTTGGACTATTTTCAGAGGGTAGACTCTCATAATTAACATTACAGAGTCTGTCTGTGGACACTTTTAAAGCTTGTATTCATATTTCCTAATGGCTTCCCTATAGCACAATAAACTCAACACAAATACAGGAGTGCTAGCTGAATTTTTCTAGTCATCGGTTATCTTCATTAAAAAAATTACAGCCAGGGTGATAAATCAAAATAGTACCTCATGATTGTTTTGATTAACATTGTTGAAGGTTAGACACTTTTCTATATATTTAATTTCCTAGTGCATTTTCTCTTGTGACTTTTTTTTTCAAGTTTGATGTCTATTTAGTTTGGCCGTAGGTATTGTTTATCTGCTTCTGCTAGTTTTTATAGAAAAAACATTTTGGCCCTTTGATGTACTTCCTAGAGCTACTTGTGTTAGTTTATGCTCAATTAGATAAAAATGGGATTTTAAATTTTACTTAGCAAAATCTATGCAGGGTCCTCTCTTGCTTTCATACTTAGTTCGTGTTGGTTCTTATACTCTTCAAGGACATGTCTGTGTTTACTCTAGGATTTTAAAATGGAAAGCATGATTAATAGTCAAGAAAAAAAACAAAACCTTAATTGTCTGGAATAAGTGGCAAGTGTTTAGGTTATGGAAGTGATTCATATGTGTTTCACATTTCCCAGGACCAACAAAATATCCTTTTTCTTCCATTCTAGTTAGTTGAAGTCAAGCCAATTGAGACTTTACCGGAAATATGTGTATTCCTGAAGTACTTTTTAAAGGGAAGGAAATCTATTGAGCACTGACTCTTTGTCAGGCACTATGCCGAAAGCTTATATGGCTATAGCAGCCCTCTAAAATTAGTCCTATTATTTCCATCTTATAGATGAGATAACTGGGCCATGAAATGCTTAAGTAACTTATATAAACACACACACAATTAGTAAGGAGAGCCAGGATTGAATCCCAGATATTCTGACTTCAAATTCTAGTATTAGACACTTGACAAAATTACCTTCTGGATGCCTCCAGATATCATGTGCTCTACAGCTCCCTATTTTCTCACATCACTCATTTAAATCACCTGCCTGGTTGTTGTAAGCATTCAAGTTCCAACACCTGCTGTAGCTTTTCCATCCTTGTATTTGCAAAGAACAGGGTAGATGGTTGGGGTGTAGCCCTATTCACTGCCAGGGGACTGACTGAATGATGTTTTCCTCCATTTATTTCTAAAAAAGCAGTTTGTCCTTTGCTTGGAGGAGGTGAGTTTCCCAATTTTGCAGACTCAAAGATGAAAGCAACAAGAATAGTGACTTTCCCAAAGTGGTGACAAGATGCATGAAATAGCCATTGTGATGTTTCAGGACATGTGAGTGTACATCCAACTGATGGAAAAAGAGGACTAAAAATCAGAATCCTAACTGTCTTTTGGGTCTTCTTGTGCAGCAGTTTGAGTGTTACATTTACTGAGGGGTCCTGTGACTGCTTTGTACCTTTTGTCAATAATTTGGAAAATTGATAAAAGTTCCTGTTGTGTAACAAAAAAGAAAAAAAAAGAGTTTTTATTTTTTAAAGTCTCTTCTTTCTAACCCACAGTACTCAAAAGCTAGATAATCATGCATAAAGATTGGTTTCTTGGTTTCCTTTGGAAGAAAAAGTTAGAAAAGTCTGTCTCAACTAAATTTCACACCAAAACAAAGTCCACTAACAAAAGCAAACATACCAACAAAGAAAATATGTATAATGCATTTAAAAAATAAATTTCATGTAGTCACTGATGGAATGACTTCTGGGGTGTGTGTGTGTGTGTGTGTGTGTGTGTGTGTGTTTTGACTTACCACCTGAAGGTAGAGGGCATGTGTTGTGTGACATAATCTAAAGTTACACAGTGAGAGTGAGTATGTGTTGTGTTGCCATCACATTCTAAAGTCACAAATAGAAAAGAGTTCTAATTCCTGCTTAGAAAATTACTAAACTTGATAGTTTTGGGGGTACTGCATAACTGCTTTGAAACTCACTTTCCTTATTTGCCAAAATAAGGGTAGTATTATTTACAACAAAAAGGTACACACACTACCATTTGATTGAGAAAGATAAAGCATCAGAACAACAGTGTGTCACTGGTTTTTTGTTTTTTTTTTTTTTGTAACTGGTTTTTAATAGATGCTAATTTATTTCCTGCATTGAACCAACATGTCCTGAACCTCAAGCATATAGTTGTCATAGAAAATTCAGTGATAAGAACTGGTGGTAGTTTGACCACTGGACTTTGCTAAGCCCTTTATCCTAACCCTAGCTCCAGGGTCCTAGTTATGGTTCAGATTTAAACTTTTTCTGGGAAACAGGGATTTATTCAGAGGGTTAGTCCAGGGTGATCAGGTTCTCATCCTTACTCAGTATGTTTCTTGGAGGAGTTCACCTCTCTGGACTGCATCATCATCTGTTTTGTATTTGTGGTCAATAAGAATAACATAACTTCAGAGTAATTATGTATTAATTTCTACTGTTTAGCACAAATGCTGATCTCTCTGCCATAATTAATTTTTTTCTAAGACCCTGGACTTGGCTAAGCATCTATCAAGCTACCTTAGACTCAGAGAAAATTGTGTGTTGGTCTCCATACCAGCGGAGGCAAGTGGGCAAGCTTTCCATTGACTCAATCAACAAGTTCTTATTAAGCACTTAAAGTTCCCAGTACACCATAAACTCATAGATTATTGCTAAAATGAGGCTTGAGAGTGAGGAATGGAATCAGGTAGATTTTATTGGATTTGACCTCTGTCACTTCGGGAATTAGAACAAGTTAATGAACATTTATGAGCCTCAGTTTCCTCATCTGTACACAGGGAAATGGTATATAATGTACAGGATTTTTATGAAGGTTTGAGGGAATTGTACATCTAGCACTATTAGTATAATTCTTAGAATATAGGAAGCCCTCAATAATTGTGGCTAATACATCATTATCGAATCTTGCCACCAACCCCTAGCTTACAATGTCTGCTCTGACTCAATAGAAGTCGATAAGGCAGGAGACTCTGCATTAACCAAGTCTTCTGTGCCATTTATCTGATGGGTTAGGTGGAGAAAGCAACTTGATGGGAAGGGTTGCAGAGTAGGGGAAAGAAATTTGACAGTCATAGTAAAAGAACTTTCACTGCATTGGTCTAACTTTCTGTTTTCTTTGAGATTCATTTCATTTCATTTCATTTCATTTCATTTCATTTCATTTCATTTCATTTCATTTCATTCACCTTCATTCATGGTGAGGTCTGACACTAAAAGTAGATGTCAATTCCTGAGAGTGCAAGATGTTGACAGTTATTGATAATAACTACGTTAACAGAGACCTTTCTTTTTTTTTTCCCATGCAGAACGTGCCCTCTTTAATACCCATCACCAGGCTAACCCATCCCTCCACCCTCCTCCCCTCTAGAACCCTCAGTTCGTTTCTCAGAGTCCATAGTCTCTCATGGTTCGTCTCCCCCTCCAATTTCCCCCCTTCATTCTTCCCCTCCTGCTATCTTATTTTTTTTCTTAACATATACTGTCTTATTTGTTTCAGAGGTACAGGTCTGTGATTCAACAGTCTTGCGCAATTCACAGCACTCACCATAGCACATACCCTCCCCCATGTCTATCACCCAGCCACCCCATCCCCCCCACCCCCCACCACTCCAGCAACCCTCAGTTTGTTTCCTGAGATTAAGAATTCTTCATGTCGGTGAGGTCATATGATACATGTCTTTCTCTGACTGACTTATTTCACTCTCTTCCCAGGGAGATATTACTTCTCCTATACCTGATTTTCCAGATCTATGCATTTATTTACTACATCAGTTTGAACCATTTGTTTTAGAAGCAGCAGGAAACTTGACCAAATTATCTTGGACAGAGGGAGAACTTCTCTCATCCAAGTAACTGGAAAGTTCAGAACTGGCTAGTTCCACGCAGGCTTGATATTCAGAGTCAACAACATCTTCTGGACTGTTTTCTTCATTTCCTGAATCGCACCTCTCTCTGTGTTTGCTTTAGTTCCAGGGTCCATAGAAAATAGCAACTTCAGGCTTATATGGTTCCCCAGGCTCAAGGTCATTGACAAAGTGGATGCTTCCCTTTCAGTTGCTAAAACAAAAGTCCCAGAGAACTCTATTTTTTTAAACCAATTCCTAAGCCAGTCACAGTGGATGGTAAGATGGGGTGATAGGCCTAGGTTACATGCCACCAATAATATCAAGTCTATTCAAAGAACATGGATTAGAGTGGTGCTTCTTCAAAAGAAAATCAGGGCTATTTTTCCAGGAAGAGGGTGACTGTATGCCAGCAGGAAAAGAAATAAGATCATACATGTTCTTTATTTTCTGTGGAGAAGCTTCCTTCACCACCGCCATTTGTTGAGTCTAACCATTCCTTCCTGCCGCATCTAAAGCATCACTTCCTCCATGACATATATCTTGATTCAAGTTTCATTATCCTGGTGAATTAGCTCTCTGACTCAATAAAATCCAAGTGGCACTTGTGCTTCTCATGTGGATTTTATTATAATGTGCTTTTTCTTAGATGTGTTTGAACATTTGTCTTAACCAGCTAAAAATGCATGGAAGGCAGAGAGTCATCATCATGAAATCCTTTAAAGCAACCAGTTCAGTGACCTACACACAAGAGATAGAGTATAAACACCTTCTGAATCATATTTCAACAACAATTCTATGTTTCTAAAATAATAATTATATTTCAGTTGGAAAATTAAGAAAGAACAGACAAAACCCCTAAGCTTTTATCCCATTTCTTTTAAGGAAACATGGTTCTAGATTTTGCTTTGAAATATTGTGAAGCCTGGTCTCAGAAATTGGCAGTGTTTTGAATTTAGAAGTTTAACCTCATGTGATAGATAAATGAGGAGTATTTCTTCAATTATAGAGCAGAAGCTACACCATGTAACTGCCTTCCCAATCACCATCTTAACATAGGGATTTTTTTACGTGCACTAAACAGATTCTTAAGTCAAGAAGCAAATGAAAGGTTGGGGAGAGACATATGTTTGAATAACATATTTCTTTCTGAATGTTTGGGATCCTTAGAGTTTCTATGTGATTCATAAACATGGGGGATAATTGGAAACAGTATTCTTGGTCCTATAGGTTTGTGTACCACAGACAATACAAAGCAACAAAAAACAAACTCTCCACTTGAAATCTTATTTTCTTGTGATATAAATCAATCCACAGTGGAATCAATCTTTTATAATAGAGAAGATGAGGTTGAACTATTATTTAACCTCCAGTTTTAACTTGTGATTTATTTCCTGGGCATAAAATACAGTTCTGAATTGGGAACTTCCTATTGCTTTTGTTAGCTGAATTTGACTAAAATATTATGAATTTAAATGCATTAAATGTGCTTTAACATATTGTTTTTATTTTGTGGTGGGAATAAAATCATTCATTAAATATTATTGAGTATATACTATGTGCTAAGCATTGAATTGGATACAAAGAAGGGGAATTATCTTTTTAGAACATACAGTTTTATCAGGGAAAATAAATTTATGTATAATGCATGATATAAAATAAACACAAACACAGAAATACATGTAAAGAGAGACTTCAGGTGATGCAATGCTTACATATAGCTAGGGGTTAAAAAAGGCATTCCTGAGGCAGAAAGTTTAGTTGGACTTTGAAGGGTAAGATTTGGAGAAAGGATAATAATAGCTGACATTTACTGAGCATTCACTAAGTAATCAGGTACCTTTCTAAGTAGTAATTTTTTTAACTGCTACAGTCATTTCATGAGTTTGGTGCTATTATTATCCCTATAAAATAGATAAGCAAATGGAAACACAGAGAAACAAAGTAACTTGATGATGAACACACAGCTAGTAAGTGGCAGAACCAGGATATGAATGCTTGCAGCCTGACCGGTTTTTAATCACTCTACTATGGGAAATTCCAAGTATGAGGAATAGTGTGAGTGTAATAGACAAGATATTATGAGGTGGATGTGGGAAAGAATGCAGGACTGAGTCTGGTTATAACAAAGTATCCACTGGGAAATGTGTTGAGAAAGTTAGAAATGACAATTAGGGCAAATCATCAAAGGCTGCATAAAAGAAGTTTGGGCTTTACTCAGCAAGTAATGGAAAACTATGGACAGGGTTTGAGCCAATCAGTCCTTGATTGGGCTCCCTTAGCAAATCCTAAGACAAGGATTTTAGCCAAGACATCAATTTGGAAAATGATCCCAGGAAGTACTCACATGCTGAAGTTAAAAAGTGAAGAAAAGGAAGCCAATGTGTTGTGTTATTGTGCATGTATATGATATATACCAGAATGTTGTGAATTCCAATTTGGACCCAGAGAGTTGCAGACACTAACATATACCCAGATAGAAATAGAGCAAAGAACAAGTAGTGAGCACATATCAAGGAGAGCTCAGGACTGAAAATAGAGCTATGGACATAATCTGTCTCATAGAAATGATAGGTACTCCCACATTCTAATGAACTAACCCAAAATATTTTGCTCTCAGAAAATGTAGCAATGGCCCAACTTGCAAGTCTTGACCTTTGCCCCTGACTGGTTTTGATTGAATAAGGTTTATATCCCATGATGAAGTGGGTTTAACTCATGAATGCAAGGTTGGTTAAACATCCAAAAGTCAGTTAATGTGACACACATTTTTGATAGAATAAAAAACACTACATCAAAACTAATGATGTAGAGGGGAGGGAGGTGGGGGGATGGGTTAGCCTGGTGATGGGTATTAAAGAGGGCACGTTCTGCATGGAGCACTGGGTGTTATACACAAACAATGAATCATGGAACACTACATCAAAAACTAATGATGTAATGTGTGGTGATTAACATAACAATAAAAATTTTAAAAAAGCTAATGACATAATATATGGTGATTAACATAACATAATAAAATAAAAAAAATAAAAAACACAACAAAACCAAATGATCATTTCAAAAGATGCATAAGTAACATGTTGCATAATATTTTACATAAGCAAAATCCAATATTCTTTCATAATAAAAACAGCCAACAGGGTAGCCAGTTTCCACTGTGACATGTAAAGAAGTTGCAAGTTGTCATTGCCACCCTCATAGCAGGAAAAAAGTTGAACAAATTGAAAAATGATAACTTTTCTTAGCTCTTCCAGAGAATTAAGGTCAGAGGACAAATTGCCACCCCCAAAACTGGAGAAGACAGGTAGATACATATACTTAGAATACAGAATACAGGTTAGCTGCCTTACCTGAAGCAGAAGATGCTGGAACAAGTAACTGGCAGGAAAACTTAAATGGTACCTTCAGTGGACTGCTGGAGGTTATATATGGACTACCTTGAAGGTTAACATTTCTAGGGGATCAGTCTAAGGATCAGGGGAGACATTCATGAGTTTTACTTCCAGGAGCCCCATCAGGTTCTCACAGTGAAAATGGGAGAAAAAATGCCCTCTAGTTTGCACAGAGAAACAAGAAAAGTAACCATTTTTGAAACACACCCAGGTGAAAGGAACACATTTAAAGTAAGCCCAGAGAGTGTTTTCTATAAAAACAACTACCCAGCAAAGCAAAAATAAAAATTTTACCAGAGCCTTATCTGACTTGGAAAGGAAATTACATCAGGAAGAGGACCCTCAACAGAATGTGACCATGCTGGTACCTTGACTTGGACTTCCCAGCCTCTAGAACGTTGAGAAATAAATTTCTATTATTTATGAGCCACCCAGCCTATGGTATTTTGTTAGAGTAGCCCAAACAAATTAAGATATATATCGTACCTAGAAAACAGGAGGGGTTTATTTATTTTTTTAATTAAGGAAGCAAGAGTAACAGGTTAATAATTATTTTTTTAATTTTATTTATTTTAATTTTTTATTGTTATGTTAATCACCATACATTACATCATTAGTTCTTGATGTAGTGTTCCATGATTCATTGTTTGTGCATAACACCCAGTGCTCCACGCAGAATGTGCCCTCTTTAATACCCATCACCAGGCTAACCCATCCCCCCACCCCCTCCCCTCTAGAACCCTCAGTTTGTTTTTCAGTGTCCATCGTCTCTCATGGTTCGTCTCCCCCTCCGACTTATTCCCCTTCATTCTTCCCCTCCTGCTATCTTCTTCTTTTTCTTTTTTCTTAACATATGTTGCATTATTTGTTTCAGAAGTACAGATCTGTGATTCAACAGTCTTGCACAATTCACAGCGCTCACCATAGCACATACCCTCCCCCATGTCTATCACCCAGCCACGCCATCCCCCCCACCCCCCACCACTCCAGCAACACTCAGTTTGTTTCCTGAGATTAAGAATTCCTCATATCAGTGAGGTCATATGATACATGTCTTTTTCTGATTGACTTATTTCACTGAGCATAACACCCTCCAGTTCCATCCACGTCCTTGCAAATGGCAAGATCTCATTCCTTTTGATGGCTGCATAATATTCCATTTGTGTGTGTGTGTGTGTGTGTGTGTGTGTGTGTGTGTGTGTGTGTGTGTATATATATATATATATATATATATATATACACATACATACCACCTCTTCTTTATCCATTCATCTATCGATGGACATCTTGGCTCTTTCCACAGTTTGGCTATTGTGGACATTGCTGCTATAACATTGGGGTGCACGTACCCCCTCGGATCCCTACATTTGTATCTTTGTGGTAAATACCCAGTAGTGCGATTGCTGGATCGTATGGTAGCTCTATTTTCAACTGTTTGAGGAACCTCCATACTGTTTTCCAGAGTGGCTTCACCAGTTTGCATTCCCACCAACAGTGTAGGAGAGTTCCACTTTCTCCACATCCCCGCCAACATCTGTCGTTTCCTGACTTGTTAATTTTAGCCATTCTGACGGGTGTGAGGTGGTATCTCATTGAGGTTTTGATTTGGATTTCCCTGATGCCGAGCGATGTTGAGGGTTAATAAATGGGTAGAGGACATGAATAGACATTTTCCAAAGAAGGCATACAGCAAACAAACATATGAAGAGGTGTTCAACCTCACTAATCATCAAGGAAATGCAGATCAAAACCAAAACAGGATATCACCTCACACATGTCAGAATAGCTAAAATAAAAAAGACAAGAAACAAGTGTTGGTAAGGATGTGGAGAAAGGGGAATCTTCTCTCTCTCTCTTTTTTTTAAATGGAAGTTGAGTTTTGTTCTAGAAGACAGTTAATTTTCTTTATTGTTTTAAAGATTTACTTTTTTAAGAGAGGGGGGAGGGGCAGAAGGAGAGGGAGACAAGCAGGCTCCCTGTTGAGCAGGAAGCTCAGGACCCCGAGCACAACCTGGGCCGAAACTGAGTCTGACACTTAACCAACTAAATGACCCAGGTACCCTGAAGACAGTTAACTTTCTGATGGATATGTTGATCCTCTCATGGCTTGATTTTAAGATTTGTTAGGACAAGTCTAGAGAATCCTTTATTTCAGGGGTAAAAGTGCTTCACAAACAAAGTGTGGTCTTTCTGGTATATTCTGTTAACCAGCTCTGAGAGTTCATCAAGGCCATTCCACACTGGCCAGTCAAAACTATTACATTTTCCACCTTATTCTTCACTCTTCTTCCATCTGCATTCATCTTATAGCTCCCTGGCAGCTTTTCTCTGCTAATCTTCAAAACCTCACTCTACACACACAGCTTAGCCTATGGTCAAAGACCTAATGGGACATCTTTAAATTTTGGAAGCTCCTTTTTTTAATGCAACTTTCTTCTCTTTAGTACTCTGTCCCACAAATTCAAGCCCATTTTCTGACTTCTCTTTTCAATAAGGCTGCCATGTTCTGCCTGAACTTTTAATTCTTTAATTCATGCCAGTCTTGAAAGCACTCTGAAGCAGAAGGCTTTTCTGTCTCATGTGTTTCTCCTCTGTCAGAAAGCACACTTCTGTGCTGCCTGTAGTCCAGTGTCTAAAAATAGTTGCCTCATATATTTTGTCCAGTTTTATGATTATTTGTGTTGGGAAGGCTAGTCCAGATCTAGTTTCTCCATCATAAGCAGGAGCAGACGTCATTTTAATTATACTCAATAGCTTCCAATGGCTGATGGCTACTTCTACCTTCACCTTTGAATAATATCAGGAAGATATAATCTTATGTTGTTACTTGCAACACTAATTTTTCACCCTCTCCTTAGGGATAATCATCAGGATGATAGATTAGATTATCAGCCCACCTATTATATTAATTTCCTGCATTGTCTGTAAGACATGAATGAAGAGAAACTTCAATATTATTGATGTGATAAAGTAAAAATAATTAAAGAGAGAAAGTTGATCAGATTCATGACATGTGAGTGGATTGGGAAGAGCAACAATATATTAGATTAAAAATTTATTACAAGATTTATCAATTTATATGTGTAGTTTTGTCATAAGAAATTAGTATAAATTATGATGACTGCTTTTAAATACCATGGACACTGAAGAAAATAGAAAGTAAATGATGTGAAACAAAAAGATTATTTTTCAGTTACAGATGAAATATCGAGTATGGAAATATGCACATCATATAGTTTATGATCCATTTTAGAGTTATTAGTATAAAATAAATACATTATCTCATTAGGGCAGTGATGGAGAACTCTGCTACCAACAATAAACTCTCATGTTCACGCATTACATGTATGCCTAAACAGAACCATAAAAGGGGATAATGTTTACCTAAGCAAGCACAGCTGAGAGTAAGAAGACATAGTCACAGAAAAGGGCAATGTTGTCATTTTGATAAGAGTTATTAATAGCTGGTAAATTCCCATACTAGATAAACATTCTTAGAAATCTCTGTGTCTCCTAGCAACAAATGTCTATTTCAAACTACATTTAGGATGCAAAAAATTAATAAAGAAAAGACTGTATAAAAATTACTTTAAATCAGAGCAGATACATGGCTTGACATTTCAGAGAAGTTGGAGTTATGATACTTAGTTTCTCCCAATATTAAAGTACATAACATCAAACTCAGAAGGTTTATGTGAGATTTAAATTATCCCATATAAAAATGCATCTTGTAAGTTATCTTGCACATGGCCATAATTTAATAAGTGTTGATTAAATGAACACTTGCTTAAAGTACTATTATTATCTTCACATTATAGGTCTGAAAATGTTGCCCAGTGGTTAAGTAACTTGACAAAGTGCTCACAGGTAGGAAGTGATAGAACTGGGGTTCTAACACAGGGCACCTTACTCCAAAAGTCCATCTGGTTTTGAATTAAAAATATTCAAGTAGTATAATATGGAATCATATATGCCAATACTATGAAATCATCAAATAAGAACTATTTGGCCTTTTCCTCCCTCCTCCATTTATCCAAGAGCACTGAACAAATAGTGAAATATTTCATTTTCAATAACAAGTGACTGAGGGTGCACTATATGGAAGGGGCTTTGTAAGGCACTATGCAAGAACAAAAACATAATAAAAGATTATTCTCCACAGGAAAGGACTTTGAAAGAGCTTTATCCCAATGAGGAAAGGGAATTCCATCACTTAAGCCCCCTCCAGGCTTCTTGTCTCATCTAAAAAGAGGAGAAGACATAATCAACCAGCAGTCAGATCTTCAAGGAAACATACTGGGAGCATGGAAAGGATTATAAGGGAAATAGAGGGCAGGGAGGAGGATTTTACTACTGAAGAAACACTTGGGAAGGGAATAGCCCAGAGACACAGGTCAAAGAAGAGACTGGAATTTAATTGGAAGGTTACAGAGCACTGCCTATACCCCACATCTAACCACCACACCAAGGCTCTGATGCAGAAACAATGGATTGCAGGAGAGAGAATTGCAAAGCATAAACTGTCTCTGAGAAGTAGTACTTAGGGAAGCCCAAGATGAAGAGAGAGACAGAAATAAGGACACTAGAGAAATCTGAAGCTACAGCAAATATTAAAAACACCCAGCTTCTAACAGATTCACATAAATCCTTATAGTAAGGTCATATTTACTTCAGTTCCTGTTAACTAGTATAATGTCTGGCTTTTAAAAAGACATACAGGGCATGACAAAAAACAAGAAAAAACACTGATTGAAGAATGAAAACAATAATCAGAACCAGACTAACCTGACACAGATGTTGTAATTATCAGAGAGGGAATGTAAAATAACTGTGATTAATATGTTAGATCTTTAACTGAAAAGTAGGCAACATGAAAGAAAAGATGAGTAATATAAACAGAAATCTGGAATCTGTACAAAAGAATCAAAAGGAAATGCCAGAATAATAAGAATGAAGAATGCCATTGATGATGTCATCAGCAGACTGGACTAGGCTGAAGAAAGAATCAGTGATCTTGAAGTTAGGTCAATGGAAACTTCCCAGACTAGAAGAAGAAAAAAAAATGGAAAAAAATCAGAACAGACTATCTGAAAACTTTGGGACAATATCAAAAGGTGTTTTATATACATAATTAAAATGCCAGAAGAAGGGGGAACTGAGCAGAAGTATTTGAAGTAATAATGGACAAAAACTTTCCAAAATTAATGACATTCTTCAGAACTGGGAAGCTCAGAGAATATAAAAAATTTGACACATACACATATCATAGTCAAACTACAGACAAGCAAAAATAGAGAAAAAAAAAATCTGGCAAGAAGCCAGTTGTAGAGAAATCACCTTACTTGTGGATATTAGAATTACAGGGTACTTGTCATAAGGCACTATGCAAAAAAGATGAGAACAAAGGAAATATTTAGAGGGTTGAGGGAAGTGGATAGAAGCCTCCAATCTAGAATTCTATATCCAGTGAAATTATTTTAAACTGAAAGACAAAGACTTTCTCAAACAAACAAACAAAAATTAGAGGGGATTCATAGCTAACAGACATGGCTTGCAAGAAATATTAAAAGTTCTTCAGTCAGAAAGAAAACAATATATAGGCAAAAAATCTTTAGATATACATAAAGAAAGGACGAGTATCAGAAAAGGAATAAATTTAAGTCAAATAAAATGTTTTATTTTTCTTGTGTTTTTTTTTTAAAGATTTTATTTATTTGTTTGACAGAGACAGACACAGCAAGAGAGGGAACATAAGCAGGGGAAGTAGGAGAGGGAGAAGCAGGGTTCCCGCGGAGCAAGGAGCCCGATGCAGGGCTGGATCCCAGGACCCTGGGATCATGACCTGAGCCTAAGGCAGTCGCTTAACGACTGAGCCACCCAGGTACCCCTATTTTTCTTATTGTTAATTAGAACAATAGTTATCTAAAAGATAGTTATGTAGTTATCTAAAAGATAACTTTAAAGCAATGATAGTAGTAATATATTGGATAGTTGTATTAAGTGTATAAGTGAAATGAATGACTTGTCACTCAGAACGGGATGGAGGAAGTGGAAACACTCTTGTAAGCTACTTGTACTACATGTGAGGGGGTATAATGTTATTTGAAGGTGGACTTGGAATAGATAAAAGGTATGTTGTAAATTAATGGGTAATCATTAATTTAAAAAATATAATTGTTAGCTAAGAGGATATAAATGTGTCTACTGGACTTGAACAATTAAATAACTGGATGTTGGTTGATGAGAGCCAGGTTTCTTATTATTGGAGTTGAAGGTTACCAGTAAGCAAGGGAAGTAGGCTAAACTGATAAATGTGGCAATGGATCAGAAATGGAGATATTGGAATGAACTCATGTGTAGCTTAATATAGAGATAGATGCATATAGAAATACTTGTATGTGCATATACAGGGGTTAGTGTCACATGTTTCCATGTTATGTCAGCTGAGAGTATATAGAAGCAAGACACTTTAGCAACAAGTACACCTACCACCCGGCTCTTGGTTTCTAATGCTATTCTCCAGTAGCAGGAACCAGAAGTCCTAGGGGTTATGTCTGATTCTAGAACTGGGCAGGAAATATAAAGATGAGTCTGGAGCATCTTTTAATTCTGGAAAGCAAAAAAACAAACAACAAAAAACATTTAAAAAAGAAGAAAATATATTTGATGAGAAAATGTCAAGGGACACAGGAACCAGAGTTCCCAATGACAAAAAGTGAAATAAATTTGAGCATAAAATAAATGAATTTATATTGAAGTATAACTCAAAGTATGCAATAAATAAGTAAATATATATTAAGTAAATATAATATATAATACATAGTATATTCATTATTAAGCAAACATTATTATATATATAATTAGAGGGAATAAATAAGTCTCCCATAAAGAGTTCTAAATAATTTATGTGGATACTCTCCTCAAGGAGATGAAGCATACCTCCACATTCCTTAAATATGGAACAAGCATACAGTATGGAAAGTGAGACTATAATGTGGAAAGGGAGAAAAAGAATATAGTACAGAAATCTACAAACACTATCTCAGCCGTGTGATCAATATTAACATCAAAGTGATATGCCCATAGTTTATACCTATTAGATAATTTGATGAAAATTACATTCACCTCTATGATCTCCCTCCCCAAAGCATATAACCATTGTGCAATCACAAAGAAAACATCAGATAACCTCAAAAGAAGGACATGCTACATGGTATCTGACTAGAACTTCTCAAAGTGTCAAGGTCATCAAAAAGGACAAGGAAAGTCTGAAAAACCATTATAGCCAACAGGAGCAAAAGGAATCCCAACTACAGAATACAATGTGGTATCCTGGATCCTGAGATGGGTAATAGGAGGGATCTCCTACTATTATTTTATTACTGTCAATTTCTTCCTTTATGTCTGTTATTAGTTGCTTTATATATAGTTAGGTGCTCCATGTTGGGTGCATAAATATTTACAATATAAAACCAGTACAGAGCTTAAAGCACAAAAGCAGTAAAATCAATCATACCTATAAAAATCAGTCAAGGGGGATGCCTGGGTGGCTCAGTCGGTTAAGCAACTGCCTTTGGCTCGGGTCATGATCTCAGGGTCCTGGGATCGAGCCCCGCATTGGGGTCCCTGCTCAGCGGGAGGCTTGCTCCTCCCTCTCACACTCCCCCTGCTTGTGTTTCCTCTCTCGTTGTCTCTCTTTCTGTCAAATAAATAAATAAAGTCTTTAAAAAAATAAATAAATAAAATAAAAATAAGTCAAGTGATTCACAAAATAAAAGGATCTGAAGTATGATGTCATATACATAAAATGTCGGTGAGGGGGAGTAAAAATTTAGTGCTTTTAGAATGGGTTCAAACTTTTGCGACCATCAACTCAAAATAGACTTCTACATGCATAAGATATTACATATGACCCTAATGGTAACCAAAAATCAAAAACCTGTAATAGATACACAAAAAATAAAGAAAAAGGAATCCAAGCATACCACTAAAGAAAGCCATCAAACCACAAGGGAAGCGATCAAGAGAAGAAAGGAACAGAAAAGAACTAAAAAAAAACCAAAACCAACCTCTTAAAACAAGTGACAAAATGACATTGAGTACATACCTGTCAGTAATTACTTTGAATGTAAATGGACTACATGCTCTATCAAATGATATAGAATGATTGAATGGATAGAAAAAGAAGACTCCTCTATATGCTGCTTACAAGAGACTCACTTCAGACCTAAAGACACATGCAGATTGAAAGTGAAGGGATGGAAAAACATTTACCATACAAGTGGAAGTGAAAAGAAAGCTGGGGTAACAATACTTATATCAAACAAAATAGACCCTAAAACAAAGACTGTAACAAGAGACAAAGACCTACACTTCATAATGATAAAGGGAAGGATCCAAGAAGAGGATATAACCATTGTAAAACTTCAATACAGGAGGGGCGCCTTGGTGGCTCAGTCGTTAAGCGTCTGCCTTGCTCAGGTCACGATCCCAAGGTCCTGGGATCGAGCCCCGCATCGGGCTCCCTGCTCCACGGGAAGCCTGCCTCTCCCTCTCCCACTCCCCCTGCTTGTGTTCCCTCTCTTGCTGAGTCTCTCTCTGTCAAATAAATAAAATCTATAAAAAAAAAAAACAACTTCAATACAGGAAACCAAGTGTAGTGGAATATATGGGAACATTCTGTATTATCTTTGCAACTTTTCTGGGAACATTCTGTATTATCTTTGCAACTTTTCTGTGAATGTAACACTAATATAAAATAAAATTTTTCAAAAGGAAACCCACAGAATAGAATACATTTGTGAAATACATGTCTATGAACATCCAGATTATATAAAAAACAGTTATGAATTAATTTTTTTCTGGTATGAATCAATTTTTAAGACCAGACAGTCTGATAGAAAACTGGACAAAAGATTTGAACTGACACTTCATGAAGATCAATGATCAATGAATATATCACAATTGTCTCTCTAGTCATTAGGGAGATATATATTAAAATTATAATGAAGTTCCACTGCATACCACAATGAATAAGATGAAAAAGACTAGACTGCCAATAGCAAGTATTGGAGAGAATTTGAACAATCAGAAATCTCATCACTGTGGGCCCAGTATATATGCGTGTGTGTGTGTGTGTAATTACAAAACACATATACATTATCTGTGCATTCAGTGAATATTCAGGAAACATATATATATATACAGACACAATAGAAAAGACATGTACTTGAATATTTATAGCAGCACTACTTCTAATCACCTAAAACTTGAGACTACTCAAAATATTATCTGTCAGGGCAGCTGGGCTTGCCATGTGCATGTAACTTAGTTGTAAGCATATAACTAAGTTGTTCAGAAAACACATCACTATTGGAATGGATAGGAGCACCCCTGAGGGAGGCAGGGAGAGCAGAGACAGTATTGCATCCTGTGGAGTCAACATAATCGAGAGTTAGGAACTGTCTCTAAAGCAAATGGCAGGTGCATTAGGAACTGTTCCCTCCCAGGTCACTGTGCCAGGCATGGGGTTTATGGTGAGATTGTGTCTTAGCCTCTCCTACCACTTTGATGTGGGCCTTTCTTCTTTTGCCTGATGCAAAATTGCTCAGCCAGTTTAAAAAAAAAATTAAGTAATTTCTACCCCCAGCATGGGGCTTGAACTCATAATCTTGAGGTCAAGAGTCACATGTTCTATGACTGAGCCAGCCAGGCATCCCTGCTCAGCTGGTGTTTAGATTTTTGTTTTGTTATATTTTGTTTTGTCTTCAGAGGTAGTTGTTCCATTTGTAGCTGTGGATTTGGTGTGTTAGCAGGAGGAGGTGAGTTCAGGATCCTTGTACTGGAACCGAAACTTGTCTATATTTTAAGTGTATTTTAATGCATGTATTTCTATATATGTTTTCCTATTTGAGTTTTTTCCATGTATTATAGTGCCATAATTAAATTTCACCTTCCATAATGATATAGGATCGTGTGTCAAAAACAACTAATAATCTGCATTAAACTTTAGGGTTTCCCAACCACAGTCTTATTTCATTTGTGTACCTCACAAATCCTATGAGACAGGAATTATTAATACCTTCATTTTAAAGATGACACAACTGAAGCTCAGAGAGAGAATTTCCTCATGATTATAAAGTCAATAATAACTCAAAGCTTCTAAGTCTAAATGGCTTAGATCTACCCCAGCTAGTGCTATTTCTATGTTTAATTCCCATTTTTGGATCAGTCAGGTACTCAGCAATGTTTGTGACTATACAAATAAACATAAATGTACATTCAGCTTGGTGGGTGTGCACTAGTCCTTGTGGATACCTATGTAGGGAATGGAAAATCTTGGTTTTCTGCCTTTCAAATATTTACAGTCTAATGAAACCATGTAAATTAAATAAAATGTAAAACAACTTGTTAATGAACATCATGAGTTATTATCAAAGGGCAGTGGGGATACAGACAAGGGTAGTGATTAATTTGTTCCAAGAGAACTGGGGAAGTCTTCACAGGAAAGGGTCAGTGTGTCTGGGTCCTGAAAGATGATTCGGAGTTGTCCAGATGAATAAACAGGGATGAGCATTCTGTAAAGGGAGAACATATGTGCAAAGGACGTGGAGTTGTGAAGAGATCTAACATCAGTGAGAAGGGCCATGTGCCTGGAGTGTAGCGACAGCTCAGAAAATCAGTCATTCATTTGCAGAGCAGGTATGAATGACCTCTGTCTGGAGTACTATCCGTGTCAAGTCTGGGGTTAATCCTTTACAGTCCTGTTTATTAGAAGAACTTATACAATCCAGTTTTTATAATGCGATTTTTAAAATGAACTATAGGAACCGCTGCTTATTATGTTCCTCTTATGTATCTAAGTCCTATAGTAGGTTCTTTATAGATGTCATAAAGTTAATAGACTAGTAGAATATCTACTAAAGTAGATAACATTGTTCTCATTTTACTGATGATGGATCTGAGGGCAAAAGAAGGTAAGTAACTCACCAATGGCCACAAAACTGATAGGCAGTGCATCCAGGATTTTTACTCTGGATCACCTCTGTAACTCCCTGTGATTGTGCTGGTAATGAGAAGGAGGGGATACACAGCACACATATTGGAAGCTGGGAGACCTGTCGTAAAAGAAAGAAATCATAGATTGGTATATTAGACCAGTAAAGATGTAATGAGGGCCTGAACTAAGGCAGAATCAGTGGGCTTGGTGACAAAGATGGAATTTGAGGGATGTTTCTAAGGTTGGTGTATTCTTTCCCTTTTCTAATGCAGCCAACATTAAGTTACAGAGCATTCTTAAAAAAAAAATCACATCAAATTACATCATTTTCTTTCTATCTTCTTATGTAGAATTAAATAAAAAATCAATAGAAAAAATAAACATTTGGTGAATTTTCCAGCTTCCTTTCCTCCATCCCAGGAATATCAATCTCTCTAAAATTCTTCCAGTGTGAAGAGTTCTTTCTGATCTCAGGACCTTTGCATATGCTCTTTTTTGCCTGGAATTTACACACAGACCCTTTCATTTAGCTGATTTATCCTGTGTTTTCAGCGAGGTCTTATTTTGGTCAACAATCACTTTCTTTCCTTTTTTTCCCCATTTACATGGGATTTTTATAACTTTTTTTATTAACATATATTATTTGTTTCAGGGGTACAGGTCTGAGATGCATCAGTCTTACACAATTCACAGCGCCCACCATAGTACATACCCTCCCCAGTGTCCATCACCCAGCCACCCCATCCCTCCACCCACCTCTACTCCAGCAACCCTCAGTTCATTTCCTGAGATTAAGAGTCTCTTATGGTTTGTCTCCCTCTCTGGTTTCTTCTTGTTTCATTTTTCCCTCCCTACCTCTATGATCCTCTGTCTTGTTTCTCAAATTCCTCATATCAGTGAGATCATATGATACTTGTCTTTCTCTGATTCACTTATTTCACTTAGCATAATACACTCTAGTTCCATCCACGTTGTTGCAAATGTCAAGATTTCATTTTTTGATGGCTGTATAATATTCCATTGTATATCTATATATATATATCACACCTTCTTTATCCATTCATCTGTTTATAGACATCTAGGCTCTTTCTATACTTTGGCTATTGTGGACAAATGTTTATAGCAGTGTTGGGGTGCTATAAACATTGGGGTGCATCTGCCCCTTCGGATCACCACAATTGTATCTTTGGGGTAAATACCCAGTAGTGCAATTGCTGGATCATATGGTAGCTCTATTTTCAACTTTTTGAGGAACCTCCATACTGTTTTCCAGAGTGGTTGCACCAGCTTGCATTCCCACCAACAGTGTAGGAGGGTTCCCCTGTCTCCACATCCTCGCCAACATCTGTCGTTTCCTGACTTGTTAATTTTAGCCATTCTGACTGTTGTGGGTGGTATCTCATTGTGGTTTTGATTTGGATTTCCCTGATGCCAAGTGATGTTGAACACTTTTTCGTGTGTCTGTTGGCCATTTGGATGTCTTCTTTGGAAAAAATGTCTGTTCATGTCTTCTGCCCATTTCTTGATTGGATTATTTGTTCTTTGGGTGTTGAGTTTGATAAGTTCTTTATAGATTTTGGATACTAGCCCCTTATCTCATACGTCACTTGCAAATATCTTCTCCCATTCTGTCGGTTGTCTTTTGGTTTTGTTGACTGTTTCCTTTGCTGTGCAAAAGCTTTTTATCTTGATGAAGTCCCAATAGTTCATTTTTGCCCTTGCTTCCCTTGCCTTTAGCGATGTTTCTAGGCAGAAGTTGCTGCGGCTGAGGTCGAAGAGGTTGCTGCCTGTGTTCTCCTCAAGGATTTTGATGGATTCCTGTCTCACATTTAGGTCTTTAATCCATTTGGAGTCTATTTTTGTGTGTGGTGTAAAGAAATGGTCCAGGTTCATTCTTCTGCATGTGGCTGTCCAATTTTCCCAACACCATTTGTTGAAGAGACTTTTTTTCCATTGGACATTCCTTCCCGCTTTGTCGAAGATGAGTTGACCATAGAGTTGAGGGTCCATTTCTGGGCTCTCGATTCTGTTCCATTGATCTATGTGTCTGTTCTTGTTCCAGTACCATTACTGTCTTGATTACAGCTTTGTAATAGAGCTTAAAGTCTGGAACTGTGATGCCACCAGCTTTGCTTTTCTTTTTCAACATTCCTCTCATTATTTGGGGTCTTCTCTGGTTCCATATAAATTTTAGGATTATTTGTTCCATTTCTTTGAAAAAAGTGGATGGTATTTTGATGGGGATTGCACTGAATGTGTAGATTTCTCTAGGTAGCATTGACATCTTCACAATATTTGTTCCTCCAATCCATGAGCATGGAACGTTTTTCCACTTCCTTGTGTCTTCCTCAATTTCTTTCATAAGTATTCTGTAGTTTTCTGAGTACAGAATCTTTGCCTCTTTGGTTAGATTTATTCCTAGGTATCTTATGGTTTTGGGTGCAGTTGTAAATGGGATCGACTCCTTAATTTCTCTTTCTTCTGTCTTGTTGTTGGTGTATAGAAATGCAACTGATTTTTGTGCATTGATTTTATATCCTGCTACTTTACTGAATTCCTGTATGAGTTTTAGCAGTTTTGCAGTGGAGTCTTTTGGGTTTTCCACATGAAGTATCATACATCTGCAAAAAGTGAGAGTTTCACTAACAATCACTTTTTTTTAAAGGATTTTATTTATTTATTCATGAGAGACAGGAAGAGAGAGAGAGAAAGAAGCAGATCAAGAAGCAGGCTCCCAAGGAGCAGGGAGCGCAATGCAGGACTCGATCCCAGGACCGTGAGATCATGACCTGAGCTGAAGGCAGATGCTTAACCATCTGAGCCACCCAGGCACCCTAACAATCACTTTCTAATGATAAAGTCTGGTCAAAAGGAAATAGGCCAACTTGGATAGTAGTGAGATACCTGTCAGTAGGAGTATTTGTAGAGGATTCATCAAAGATTTGTTGGAAATTATACAAGCTGCCACAAAAGAGAATCACAAATGGCTTAAACATATGTTGAAATCTAAGGACATCTTCACTGAAGAAGTGAACTTTTGGCTGAATGCTGAGAAAAAGCCAGTTTTATAAAAGCTGGGGAGGGTTTGTTGAAGTGAGTGGGGTGTGGGAAAGAGTCTTCAGGGAAGACAAGAGTGTGCAGAAGGTCAGACATGCAATAAACATGATACACCCAAGAACCAGAAAGAACAGCAGTGTAGCTGGACTGTGTACAGGGCAGCAGGGTTAAGGGTGGATTGGCAGACAGGATTATTGTGCAGAAATGGGCCTTGATGCCTATGCTGAGAAATTCCCTCAGTGCCTTGGGGTGTAGAAACTTAACTGACCTTCATTGTGAGATGCAGGCGTAAAACTGAGTTCAGCAGTGGTCTGTAGTCCCAGCCAGTTCCATCAGTTCCATGGGTTACCATCCCACCCATCCTGGTGGAAAATTCAAACAAGTCTTTTCCAAAGTCTGGATATGAAATATATTCAAACAGAATGTGCCTGAAGAAAAGGTCAGGGATGTGCTGATAAATCTTCCTGCACTCCCCACATGAAAGAACACTTCAAACCTTGTCCTGTCCAATGCTCTGTTCACTTCAATATTGTTCTTGGCTCAAGGAAAGACCTGTGGGTTTTGTGGAAGTTATATAAAATAAAAATATAGAATTTTTCATGCTCCTTATAAAAATGTCACTGGGTTGATTCAAAAATATTTTTATTGGCACCTGAGTTGGTGAGTCTGCCAAAGAGTCTATACAAGTTGATTCTTGAGGACACACTCGTTCTTCCTCCAGGAAAAAACAAGTAAAATCCTCCTGAATCTGGAGAACCTTTCTCTCAGAGCTCTTTGCAAACACATTATTATATGGCAAACTGGAGACAACTAAAAATTGCCCTGGTCTACCAAGGAATAGTCCATTTTATCTTTTTTTTTCTTTCTTGACTTGAAAATTATTAGTTTCAAATAGTTTAGGTTTTACATTTTAATCATTTTTGGTTGAGGGTGACAGAAGCATCAGACCAAACTGTATCCCTAAAAGGATCTACTTTTTTATTCCTTGAACTGAGGCATTTAAAAGGTTCCTTCAGAAGATAACAGGAACCTAGATTTTCTACTCTTAACAATGTAACGTTGTCTTTTTGACAATAGGTGAAAAAGTAGTGATCTGTCAACTTAGTCTGTAATCTGGGGATGAATCTGTTCATGTAGCCACTCCAGTCACATCACTCAGACTCCCCCCACAAGGTCAAAGTTCTCCAGCATTCCCGTTGAGGTTATTTTGAAGATGAACACAATTTTCACTGTGGAGGAATGGGTGAGACACGCTGGACTGTGGCTGTAAAATGAGGAGAGGAGCCATGATGTCAGAGGCTAGTTCATGGTCATCACAGACCAGGCATCTGGAGGTCCAACACGTGTACAAATATGTTAATCGCGTTCTTACAGATAATTGGTGCTCTCTCAACCAATTTATGCCCTTCCCAGGCAAACTGAGGGTCAGCACTGTGCAGCTTGCAAAATATTTTCAAATACCCTTTTTTTTTTCCTCTTGAGGAAGAACAGAATCAATCACTATTTGTTGAGCATCTTCTATGCATCTGATACTGTGTGCTAATCACCATAGATGATTTTATTTAATATTTTAAACAACTCTAAAACATGGGAATTATTATTACTGCTATTTTGTAGGTGGGAAATTAAGGCTTAAAGACAGTGTGGGATAAAGCTGGTGATAAGCTCCATTAAGAATTCCCATAGAGCTGGGCCGCCTGGGTGGCTCAGTCAGTTAAGCATCTGACTTTTGATTTCAGCTCAGGTCATGATCTTGGGGTTGTGGGATTGAGTCCTGCATTGGGACCTGCACTGGACTAGAGCCTGCTTAAGATTCTCTCTCTCCCTCTCTCTCTGCCCCTCCCCATTGACCCTTGCTCATGTGTACTCTCTCTCTAAAAATAAATAAATAAAATATTAAAAGAATAAAGAATGCAGAGCCTAAACTTTCAACACTTCCATGGACAGGTTGGTGACAAATTGAGAGACAGCAGGGACTTCCCCTTGGGACGACTGAGTGTAAACCTCCAGTCTCCCACTTATTCATGTGCATGAATGATCTTTTTGAGGTTTGGTTTCCTTATCTGTTAAAGAAAATCATAGTAAGACCTTGGTGACAATTAAATAAACTAAATTTACTGAATGTGCCTGACACGTTGCCTGGTATTAGGTAGGTGACCTTTGCTTGACTCTGAAGAATCATCTCAAAAGCAGACAATGAACAACCATTTTAGTTCACTTAAAGGTATTTTGCTTCTCTAAAAAACATTTTTATAAGTGGTCGGCCATTCCTACCCTTGAAGTATTAGAATAATCTATCCAGGAAGACACAGAAAAAGTTAAGCATAGTCCATTAGGTATGTGATCAGACCCATATATCTGATAATCATAGATACTGAGAAAGAATTCACAGAAGGCTTCAATCGAAACATGATGCTTATTTCTTTAACTGCAAAATATATGTGCTGATGTTCATTGTATATGTTGATATTCCCAACGTATCTGCACTAATTCATAGTAACAAAATTTTAATGCTAACAAAGACAGCTCTCTCAATGCTTCCAATTTTCAGACTGAACACTTTTTTTTATTTGATATTTCCTGTTTTTATTTCTGTTCTAAGGAATCTGCTCAGAGGCAGATACTCTCTCAGCCTTAGACAGATCTATCTCTGGACCATTGTGCTTAAGACTTAATATAATATGGTTTATCATTAAATCACTCTCTGGTTATATCCTGTGTGATTCACATTTCTCCAGACAGAGTGTATGGCAGAGAATAGACACCATATCTCAGTCTTTTTTTAGTTACTCAGGATATGAAGCATACTTAAAAGCAACCAAGATGGAAAGTTCAATGAGGGCATGGAAACTATTTGTCTTTTTCCTATTGGATCTTTAATACCTCAGATAGCATCTGGCATGTAGGAGGTGCTCATGGTACATTTGCACATTAGCTGATCTGATGGATTCTATACAGTAAGATTTTAGAAGCTCTCATAATTAAAGATATATTATTCTTGTCAAGGATTGTCATTCCTTCATTTTCAACTTTTAACACTGATGTTGATTAAGCTTAGGAAAAAAGCAGCAGATGTAACCCATAGCTAGAAGCTATGCAGTAGCATTATTAACAATTGTAATAATAACAATAAAAATTAGTTACACTAACTGTGCTGGATACTGTACCTAGTGCTTTATATATTGTTTCATTCAGTCCTAAGGAAGGAGGTATTTATTAAATGCCCATTTATGGGTGACAAAAAGAGGCACAGGGAAATAAATAACTGGCTCAAGTCTCCAAGCAAGTTGCCAAGCTGGGTTTTGAGCCTGGTGGTCCACTGCTGGGACCACCTGCTAACCACTGTGCATAATTGTGATACCAGGCCTCCAGATCCTACCTCAAGACTGCCTATATTCTCTTTCAAAGTAAGAGATGAATATGCTAGGAGGTTTCATGTGGAGGGCTTGTTTTCTTTCCTCTAGTGTTTACTCCTAATGGCATGAAATACTTAGGAATTCCATATCTCTTTTTGGCAACATGGTGAGGTACTGTTCTACGGTGGTTAGAGCAAGAACCCTTAAAAGCTGTGCTATTAAAAAATGTTATGTAACTGACTAAATCCATTTCCTATTTTATAAGTGGTAATGAGGGTATCTATATTCTAGCGCTGTATACTGCTTGGCAGCACAAAGGCTAATATATGAAGGTACGCTATTATTATTTTATAATAACAATAATAATTACCATAAAAGTAGCATGGGTCCTTTGTGTGTCTGTCATGGAGTGAATATAGAGCAATGGGTGAGATTTACATACAGATGCTGAATAATTTAGAAGACTTTTGATCATTAGATTCCCCTCATATTTGTGTAATTCTTCCATGGTCAATTGTCAAATCAAAATTATGCAGTTATAATGACCATATTTTCTAAGCAAAAAGAACAGGATCATATGATCTGACAAAAGATTTTGTCCTGATGTATAAACACACACACACACATACACACACACACAGAGGCTTAGCAACCCTTAATAGTAGATTTAGTTGTACTTTGATTGAACAAGACTGAGAAGAATAAAACTATCTACAAACATCATTATCTTGTAAATGCAAGATGCATAGCCACCATATTTACAGAGCAGAGTATCGCTAGGGAGATGCCTCTTTCTGTATTCAAAACTATCAAAGGCCTGCTTTGTATAAGACATATTTTTCTTTTGCCCAACTCCTCAACCATCTCTTCTAGTGAATGTTTTATTAGCCAACAAGGCTGCTCTTTCATTATCTTTCTTGATTGATTGTTCCAAATTGTTCTCATTTTCTCAGCTCTTGGAGAATTTCCATTCTCTGGACATATTGCCCCACTCTCTTCCCCACTTTGTATTACACAGCATGGTATGAATTTTGTTTTTGTTCTGTTCTGTTTTGTTTTGTTTTGTTTCTCTTCCCATTCCTTTTCCTTCCATTCCTCCCTCTACTCTTTCCTTCATGAACAATTAAGTTCTACAGGTATGATATTGGACAGGATGAGGTAAGGACCTGTGCTGGAAGGAAAGGGAATCCACGCTGCCCAACAGAGGGATCTGAGGTGAAGCAGGGTGAGGAGGGTGTACATTCCTTGGTGGGTGTGGGAAGAAGCCCCTGCTGCAGTGTGCAATAGCAAATGGATAAAGGATAAGGGCTTCCCTGGTGGGCATGGCCCTGCATAACATTTTGGAGCTCACATTGGGTAAGGTGGTGACTGGCAGATGTGAAAGATTGGTTATATACAAGGTGATTGATGGAAAAAATAAATTAAGGATAAAGGAAGTCTTGCTTCTCACTGTCAGAAGGTAGCTAAAATATCCAAAACAAAACAGAACAAAACAAAACCAAACCCCAAAACTGAAAAGATTCCTTTCAAGATTCAAAGAAATTGAGATTCAAAAGGAATCTTTTCATTTGGCAGATTGGAATTTGAAGTATCAGTATGACTTTGTAAAGTATGCATGTGTGTGTTTGATTTTACGTATTCCTTTTCTCTGTCCATTGAGAGGGTCTGGGAGCAGTGAGATACCAAGAAAAATGAGTACACCTTATGCCCAGATCTTGTTCTGTGAATAAATTATCCGCTAGAAGAAACCAGGGATATCTTTTTGTGTCATAAAGAGAGTAACAAAATGCTCAAAGAATGATGGGGATATGTCAAAAAGACACAAAAAGCCACTGAGGAAGGCCTCCCTGTGCCAAATTGAACAATAATTTGAGCATCAAGATAAATAAATAATGCTAGTAACAGATTGCAATGGATTGCATAAAATAGGAAACCATGAATCCAACTGTGTACAAATAAATGAACAAATAATTTTGAAGAGGAAAGGGATCTTTACATACTTTCATAGACAATCTTCACAAACAAAATACTTGAAAAAATGAGAGTTAGCTTTGCAGTGGAGAAGTATCAATCAACATCATCATTTGTAATAATAAAGTGAACATTATCAGTAATGGGATATATTAAAATCATTTAAATGACAAAAGAAGAAAAGGGAACTAAACATGCATCTAACCTAATCACGTGGTAACAGCAGACAAACTCATGAACGTCTTTCTGTAAAATAGCTGGTCTCAATCTTCAAAAGTATCAAAGTTATGAAGTCAAGGGAAGACTGAGGAAATATTCCAAAGCTGAAAGAGACATAACAATGAAATACAGCAAATTATTCTGCACAAGATCTTTGTCCTGTAAAGTCATTTTTGGGGCAATTGGTATCTGGCAGTAATGTATCAATGTTAATTTCTGGCTTTAATGGTAATTATTGTGTTGTGGTTATGTAGAAGAATGTCCTTGTTGAAAGGAATAACACGAAACTGTTGTGGGGACCTCAGGTCAGCAGCTCACTCTCAAGTCATTCAGCAAGAAAAAGTTCTTTTGCAGTTGCTTTTATAGCTGTAGAAAGTATTTTAAGTGACCAGTGTGGCCCTTTCATAGCCCATAGTCTATTAACAGGTGCCTCTCTCTTTCTCTCTCCCTCTCTCTGTCTCTCTTTGGAGTTGTGCAAACAGACAAATCTCTGTTCAGCTTTGCCACTTTTAAGTTGTGTGAATTGAGTAAGAATATAATCTTGCCAAGCCTCAATATTTTAACCTTTAAATTGTGGATAATAATAGATGAAAGGGATTAGCATAGTATCTGGATAATGTTAATCATTCAATAAAAGGTGTACCATTATATTTTCATTGTTGTGCAAGTGTTTTTGTATCAGACTGAGTAGATCTATCTTACCCTTTTTAACAATTTTTAAATATTCATTATTTTGATATGTCTTCTATATGTGTTCTTATGATCTATGTTGATAAATTATTTGTGCTTTAGATTGTTTTCAAATTTGTTGCTATTGTGTACAGCATTACAATGGACATCTCTGGGGCTAAATGTTTGTTCACTTGCTCGCTTCGCTCCTTAGGGTATAATCATAGAACAAACTGTAATTTCTGGATAAAAGACATGCTAGTCTATTTAAAATAGGGGTTAGCAAAGCTTTTCTGTAAGGATGCAGATATTTCCAGCTTTTCATGCCATAAAATATTTGTTACAACTACTCAGCTTTGTCACTGTAGCAAAAAAAAAAGCAGTCATAAACAAGTGAGTGTCATGTCATCCTATAAATCTTTATTTACAAAAAGTCAGTGGGCCATATTTGTTTGTTACTAAAATTGTGAAAGAAAAGATTCTTCTAGTATTTTTAGTTTCAAAATACTGAAAATCAGGAGGAAATCAACTCTCATTTTACTATAACCTGAATATAGAGATTGTACAGCATAATGGAGATCTGTCAGTGGCCATAGATGGAAGTATGTTTGCTCTCGTCTGGCAGCTGTGACTCCTGTCATCTGAGGTCCACGGTCCACTGACTTCTGACCACACTGACCCTCAGGCAGAGAAGAGCTTAGAGAAACAGTGCAGTGGTGCTTCAGACTCTAATGTAGAAGTGTAATCAGCTTATAATATGGATATGGATATATGGATATATATAATAATATATGGATTTTATGCTTTGTTTTAAAGTGGAACATGATGTAGTCCTAGTGTGGATTTTTAAAAAAGGAAGGCGCTATGGATTTAGTAGCCTTATGAAATAGCAGAGATTAAAGTCTCTAGTCTCTTCAAGGTTAAGCCTTGCTACAAGTCTTCTTCTGATACTTTCTTGTATATTTATGTTAGCCATTTGATAAGGACTTGCCTCTTTCTGTCTTAAGGTGGTTTGCATTTCCCCCAGTTGATAGCGCGGTTTTCTGGGAGTCTGGGCACTTTTCTGATGGAAGGCTGCTGGTTATGGGGGAGGAATCTAAGCAGCAATTGTGTGAAACAGCCTGGACTGACAGTGCTTTTGGGCAGAAGGTCAAAGGTGGCTGAGAAGGGGACTTCCAAGATAGATCATCCTGAATTAACATTCCCCTACCACACAGTGTGTGTTGTTGTGGGGACTGGAGGTTCCTAGAACTAAAGGGACTTGCACTTTAGTGAAAGAGAAGTAGAAACTGTGTTTAGAATGTCCATTCTGGAGCTAGGCTGAAGATGTCAATAAGATGGTATCACAATTAATTTTATAAAAGCAAAAGCAACACTTATATAAGACCTACTATTTGCCAAGCACTGTCCTGAGCTCTTTACATATATTAACTCATTTAATTCCCAAAACACCCTATGAGATATATGCTTTATAATACTCATTTGAGAGTTGCACAACCCGAGGGCAAAGACGGCTCAAAGTTACTTACACAGAACTATAAAAAAATAAAAATAGCAGCACTGGTGTTGGAACCCAGGGGATCTGGCTACAGAGTCAAATTGTTATACTGAGCCACATAATGTAATATGATGGCTTAATAGTAAATTAGACAGGTCCTAAATTCCCACAGCATCTCCAAGGGTCACACACATCTCAGGGTCCTGGCACAGCTAATGACTAACTTTTGGAAGTACCATACATGTCAGCTTCCAGTACCATGCTATAGAGTCTACATTTTATTTTCCCAAATTTCTTGTAAGATAGTTCCTGTTTATATTCTCATTTGACAGATGATGGACCCATGGCTCAGTGACATAAAGTTTTTCTTTCTAGATCACACTACCACTAAGTGGTGGGGCTGACATTCACATGCAAGCTTGTCTCTAAAACCCAAGATCTTAACAAATATCCTATACAATTTCAGGATAAAATTATGGGAAATGAAGGGCACATGGGTGGTTCAGTTGGTTGAGCATCCGACTCTTGGTTTCTGCTCAGGTCATGGTTTGGGGTCATGGGATCGAGCCCTACATCGGGCTCCATGCTCACCGGGGAGTCTGCTTGAAATTCTGTCTCTCTCTGCCCCTCCCCCTTTAAAAAATAGAAAAAAAATTATGGGAAGAGCACTGGATTGGACTAAAGATACCTAAACTTCAGATCCAGCTCTCCTGTTGTATCATTTGGAGGCACTGGTTAGTCATTGCTTTTCTATGGGTCTAAGTTTCTTGCTATATGAAATGAGACCTTTTGTCTTAATTACTCTTCTTTCCAGTAAGCATGATATTGTATGATTCTGTGATTTTTATATAAAAATATGCATGAGTACATTTTCAAATTCTATATTATCCCAAAATATATTTCAGTCTCCAGAATTTAGCAAAAAACAAAGAAAAGAAACTTAGATAAATGGTACTTTCTGTCTTTGGAATAGAACACTAAAATCTTAAATATGGAATATCTACTTTTGAAAAATAAGCTAATGTTCATCTTTAATAGAAATCATGTTGATTTCCTCAGACTCCATTTTTCACATCCATACTCTGGCTATGTGAGTGTTAGTGCTCAAAGCCTCTGGTTTCGGAGGCCCCATATATCACATATGCACTATAAAGACCACAGGAGTTCAGAACTCTCTGTGCCAAACTGCCGTGTAAATCCTGAACTGTATTTCCAGGCATCCTTCAATGCTGAATTTCCTGTCTATTTAATCAGGGCATGCCAATGAGAAATAGAGAGTGAGTGGACTATCATGTTATTGTCTGCTCTGCATTTTGCAGGATACCACTAACTTGTGTTCTCTGACTCTTTTGGGGTCATTTCCAGTTTCTACTTAAATGTAAGTAATATTGTGTCATAGAAAAGCTTTCACTGGCATATTTCTAGGTTTACCTCATTTAGAATCTCTCTTTCTCTTCCTAAGTGCCCTCACTTCCCCTCTACACATACCTCTGTAATATGTCTAGGACTCCTTCTACAGATTGTTGAAATCTGAAAGGTAAGGTTCATTCCTTGTACTATTTAAACTGAAACAGTTTCCTGAACTTTTTCTCTCTCTTCTCTTAATAATTATGTGTTTCCAACACAGTTGATTGACAACCAGTTCTTCTTTGCTTAAAGTCCATGATATAAAGGCTGAAAATGCCACAGAATACACTTGCTTTCATAGGATTCTTTGGTCTTAGGACATAAAAATAAGACCTAATCCATGCAAAGGGTCCTGAGGGAAAGCATACAATGGTGGGTGACGAGAAAGTCTCTGGAAAAGAAATGCATATGAAGATTTTCTACATCTTCTTTTGGACATGTTTAGGTGAATATATGATGCATGGAAGAGTGGCAGCCATTTTTTGATCATAGGGCATCTGCCTGGGGACTAAGACCAACATGCTAAAGATGCTGAGTAGTACTATGGAAATAGTTGGGTCATAAATGATGTTACTATTCTTCCTAAATAACCAAATCTGGAACTCTCTGGATCTTTTAGTTGAAACGATGAAAGCACTGATCTTGAAACACCTTTAATTAATTGTTCTATGAATTTCAGCTAAATGCTTTTGCTACATTATGCAAATCCAAAATAGCTATTTGCAAATTTTTTACAATCCCTTCATATATTGTAACATGCTTTATTTCATGATCCTGGCAGAAGTGTTATTTCAGAAGAACACTAGATGGCAATATATGCTCCATAATTTACTGTGGGGGAAGGGAATTTAAAATTGAACTGTCAAAAGTACACAAAGTTGACTTAAATGTGAAAACACATCAGTTTTGCTTATTCTGTAACCTGTAAGAATTATTCTTTTAATTAAGTAGAAATAAAAACAAAGGACATATTTGAGTGCTGGATCATTAGACAAGTAACTACCTCTAATTCCCTACCCAGGTTTTAAGAACAAAGAATACCCTATCTTAGAAGACTGTGTCCAGACAAAAGCTAGTGACATGCAAACCTGAATTATCCCCTGCTATTTATGTCAGCCAGGCTACTATGTCTGTGGCACAGATAATAATTCATGAGTGCCATGCGTAAGGCAGATATGTCTCAATCTGAGAAGAGTTACATTTTCTTTTGTGCCTAGAGAAGAATTATTTAAGAAATAATAACCACATGTCCAAATATGCAGCCCAAGCCTTTGCCCAAATATCATCCTTTAGATAACTTATTTTATTTCTAAGAGATAGTCTTAAAGATTGAAGTTGTTTTTATTCTTGACAGGAATTTGCATGTGAGTTTTCTTCTGTGCCTTAATACATCAATAGAACGCTGTTATATAAAACATATCTTCTTCCAGATAAGTTTATGTATAGTATCAGCTGCTGATACTTATACATGGTACATCACATGTTACACATTATTTTTGTAAGATATTTTTGTATGTATTGAAGAGATAATATCTATGCATTTATATTCAGAATTTGCCTCATACACCCATCACCCTCTGGGGCCATCTGTGAATTTCCTATAGTTGCAGTCAATCTTTTCAGACACATAGTTGTATATCAATAAATTGATAACTTTTTGAACCCAATTGGTGAGTTATTTCAGTAAAAAAATATATTTTTTATAAGAACATGGACTTGAGAAACAGATGGAAAGTTAGTCAGTGTATTATTTGCTATCGTGTCCCAGTGGCTGGGCTGTTGTTTTTGGTGATAGGTCTTACTTAATTGCTTTCATTGGCCCATCATAGTCCAGTTGAAAAATAAACAACTTGTTTCAAAATGTCTTCTTCCATAATTAATGAGGAATTAATTTGCTTTAAGTCTGATGACTAGTAAAAACTAGAGAAACTTTATTTTAAACATTTATAGAATAACAAGGTCTAAAGTCATAGAATAAATGTATGTCTTTATATAAATATTTTAGAGGAAGATGTGCAACTAGTTTTCATTGGTTTTATTCTTCTCTCTGATGCAAAAATAAAACAAGTTTTTTTTTTTCCAAAATAATATGTTCTTATTCTCTCACTTAAAGATTGTGGGAAATCAAAACTAGGTGCTAAAATTACTTGTCACTTTGAATGTCGTCCCCAGGAAGATTATGAAAGGCAAAGTGTTAGTACAAGACATTTTACTTGATCGTATTCCTAAAAGGATCAGTCTTGGATGGAGGCATATTTATATTTTTTCATCAGTAATTGAACAATTAACCTCATTTCTGAGTTTGAAATTACTGAAGGGTTTCTTACATAGGAAATTGTTGCAAAACATTCAATTCAGTGAATATTCCATAGGGATGGACCTCCTCGTACCCATATCAATGGCAGAATTGAAGTCAAATAACATTTCTCACAAGGGGATAAAAATAGCTAATCTTTTGTGATAGCCTACCTACTAGGTGACAGGAACTTAAAGTGAATTATCTCTAACCATCACAACATTTTTAAGATAACTGTTTTCCCTCAGTTTACAGAGGTGAAAATGAAGTCCAGAGAGGTTAAGTAACTTACTGATAATGGAATTTGTCTTTATTGCACACAGACAAGTTAATAATTATATAATTCTCCAAATACAATGCATGTCCACATGTGCGCATGTACAAGCACACGTGTGCACACACACAGTGCAAAAAAAGATTGCAGTGTTGGGCTCATTTTAAGTTAGTGATTTTCTAGCTATTTGTGATGAAGAAATATGTTTCTCTAACCCATGGTAGAGCAACAATCTATGTTTGGAGAAATAGTGTATATACAACATTGCCTAGAACATAGCAGATGCTTAGTAAACATTTGGCAGAAGACTGAGTGCAATGGTACTGCATTAAGCTTTTATTTTTGACAGTGTAAACCATTTATTAACAGTTTAAAGCTGTGTCAGTATTTTGAGATAATATTAAACATGTGGTTTATAGAGAAGCCTCAATCCGATGAGCTTAGGCAGGAAGAAACAATCTTGAATTTCCTAATTCCAGCAGAGAATTAAAATTATTCCCAAAGACATGTTTAACTTTAGATGTGATTTGCAAACAAAATGCACCATGAAATCTTTTAAGAAAAGTAATTATTCAATTTCTGAGAAAGAATGCGTGCAAAGACACTATAATTCTTCCTGGTCCTTAAGTCTCTTTTTCAAATATTTATTTTACAAAACTACAGTAAGAAAAAAAAAAACCTGTCCAATGGAACAATGCTTACATTCCAAAATTAGATTTTTTAAAAGTTTCTAAAGCTCTCCAGGTAGAAAATAATTTGAAATTGAATTATCCAAGATACCATGGTTTTATTAACACTAATAAAGGAGGAGATTCCTTGAGAGAAATTCAAAATCAACCATATTCCGAGACACAAACTGAGGGTGTTAGAGGGGAGGGGGTGGGGGGATGGGTTAGCCTGGTGATGGGTATTAAGGAGGGCATGTACGGCATGGAGCCCTGGGTGTTATACGAAAACAATGAATCATGGAACACTGCATCAAAAACTAATGATGTACTGTATGGTGACTAACAGAACATAATAAAATAAAATAAAAAACAAAACAAAACAAAACAAAAACAAAATCAACCGTATTCAGTGGCAATTACTTAGTAGCTTCTATATAATAAATAAAATTAGTTGTAGTTTGGAAAGATAGGAGGCATATAATGAAGCATCTGTTTTAAGCTAATTCTCAAGTCAGAAAACATTTCTGCCTCACTTAAAAGAAATAGGGTAGGAAAATACTCAGCTCATTTTTGATAAAATACTAATCTAGGGCACCTAGGTGGCTCAGTTGGTTACGTGGCTGCCTTCAGCTCAGGTCATGATCCCAGGGTCCTGGGATCAAGTCCTGCATTGGGCTCCCTGCTCAGTGGAGAGTCTGCTTCTCCCTCTTCCTCTGCCTGCCTCTCTGCCTACTTGGGCTCGCTCTCTCTATCTCTGTCAAATAAATAAATAAAATCTTAAAAAAATATTAATCTAGTGCCTCTTTATGAAATTGTTAATATGTGTTACAGAAAGTTAATATTTGTGATTTCTCTGTTCAGCAGTGTGGTTGAAGAATTAAATTACCTCATTTCAGAATGTTGTTATTTGCATTAGACTGTTGTTCCCGCACATGAAAGATTTATATTTCATTTCAAGACTGACAGGATTTTTTATATGAATTATGTGCAAGAAATGTTTTAAAGAACCAACATTCTTTCCTTTTTCTTTGTACTACCAAGCTATCTGTTTTCCTTGCTGGGTGGATCAAAAAAATTAAATGAGCTAATGTTTTATTCCTATTGCATCATCTTTAATAGCAACTTTTTCTTGAGTATACACCATGCTTAAGGAATGCAAGGGCTAGAGATTGGAAAGAGGTGAAGACCCGGTTCTTAAGGCAGAGCCTTACAAGGTGGGGCTGAGTCCTCATGTCTGGCAAGAGACAAGCCCCCTGCTCTCTTTGGAAAACTAGCATTTGTCCTCTGTGCCATATTCTGGGTTCTCCTTGGTGCCCAGTTAGGAGAATCTCACTGAAATTCTTTATTGTACTCCTTATTCTTGAGTATTTCCCCTTCTGAGTATACCCTTCCCCTTGAAAAGTATGTATAGATATCTTGGGACCTTCCCACATAATCAGGAGTTTAGATTTTTACTTCTAAGATCCTTCTAGACTCTTGTAAAGAAGCCGTTTGCATTCTTTATCAAATTAAACTTGGATCCAGGGGGCCTTGTCACGGGGGAGGATCTCTACTCAGAAAGGGGTGGCGGATTGACCAATGAAAGCTGATTTGTGAATACCCCAAACAAGATTATCCACTTCCTTGAAGAATCTTCCTTTTCTCATCTCTGCCCTCAGGTGAGGATTCTCTTCCTAACTAGCCTCGAAGGTTAGAGTTTGATTTTATTGCAAGATATGGCAGAGTCCTTATACTTTTGAGTTTCTTTTAGAGATAAGCCAACCCACACACACACAAAATAAAGAACAAAAAAGGGAGGCATATTTTTATTTAAACTTTTTTTTTTTTTTAATTTAGGGCTGGGCACTCTGTAGATTTGGGGAGGTGGGTGGATAGCTTGGGGTTTTCCCATCATGTCCAGGCCCAGATGGAAGTCCAGAAGGCCCCAGCCAGGAGGTTCAGAGTGAGTGAAGACAGCAGCCTTGGGCACTCTAGAACCAGTCCTGGCTTCCTGAGCCTGTCTCCTGTCTCAGGGCAGGTTGTACGCAGTGCTGTTGCCACAGGCCTAAACAGATTTCTTTTTAATTAAAACTAATTAATAGCTCTCTTTCATGGAAGAGAAAAATCACCTTTATGCCAGAGAGTTATAATAGTTTATAAAACTGTAATACTTTAAAGGTAGTATGGGTTAGGAATCCCTTTTGTTGCAAGGAACAGAAATCTTCCTTATTCCTGAAGTGGCTTAAAACATTTAAAATATTCTTTTTCTCAAATAAAAAAGATTGCAGATGTCACCAGTGCAAAGCTGGTGCAGCTTCTTAGTGGTACTATCAAGGATCTTTCTCTCTGTTGACTCTGTTATTCTTAGTGTACTGGGATTTTACCCTCACGGCTGTCACCTCATGCTTCCCAGAGGCTGTTGTGTCTCCAGTCCTCATAGGATATTCCAACAGGAAGGGGGGGTGGGTAAGAGGCAAAAAGAATAAGCTGTGTTTGTGTCCCACTGGCAAGAACGGTGTCATATCTCCCCCTCCCCCAACCTACTAAGAAAGTTGGAAACGTGCATTTTTATTTTTTATAGCTTCTGTTTTAGAAGTAGTAGACAGAGAAGGTGATTGTGGAATGAATGGTGGTTCTCCACCCCAAGGTGTCTGCCAGAGAGAGAGATGTGTGAATACTCCTTAACTCATTTTTGACATGTTGCTAACACAAGTTAGCACTAAGTCCTTTGAAGAGTTTCATACAACTGGGGACTTTTTTCCCTTTTCAGAATCTAATACGTTTCCTTACAAAATTTTGGAGAGAATTTTCATTAAGAATCTCATATTTTCTTAAAATTGTACTCAGTTATCAATACCTCTGTAAACACATATTTGTGAAATCACTCATGTAATAGAATTTCAAAAAATCTTACATTTCTGTTTTCTTTCTGTTTCATTTTTTAAAAATATTTATTTATTTATTTATTTTGGGGTGGAGGGGCAGAGGGAGAGGAGAGAGAATCTCAAGCAGACCCCAGCTGAGCCTGGAGCCTGATGCTTGGCTCCCTTTCAGGACCCTGAGATCATGACCTGAGCCGAAATCAAGATTCAGATGCTCAAGGGACTGAGCCACCCAGGTGCCCCTATGGTTCATTTTTATGATTCTTCATCCAAAGGCCAATTCAGGCAGCTTGATGAAAATCATCACAGTGACCTGTATGCTGTTTTGTGCTGTTTCTCTGGTGGAATTTTTGCTGTCTTTGTGGTTCTCATTTGAGCATTTCTAAGTTCCCAGTGTCCCACCCTGGGCCACAAAACATTTATTCACTTGAGACTGACTCAAATGTCTGGCTTATTTAGAGGGAACTTCCCATTGTTCACTAAATTCTCTTGCTGGGATGGCTTTCTCTTAACGGGTAAGATGTGGGATATTATTGTTGCCAACTGAACCTGAACTTTGGTGAAGTATCAGGAATTAATCCATTCCTTGAATTAGCTGAAATACCCTCTTCCTCTTCATGACCATTCCATGGCCACCTCTCACTCTGTCCCATTCTCCTTCCAGAATTTCTGTTCTCTGCCTTTATGGGTGGGCTTTGATTAAGTGGATCATACCTGTTGTTCTCTCTTAAATTTGAATACCAGTGAATATCAGAGGGCACTGGGAAGACAACAGCAGTTTCTTTCACTGGTTTGGCTCCTTGGAGTTTCAGACCTCTCTGTGTCCAAAATACAGTGGTAAACACATATTCTAGAATTTAACGAAAACTTGAGAACCATGAAAAAATTTTCCAAGTCAAAAGTAAACAAAAATACAAAAACAACCCAGAATCTGAAAGGCCAAGGACTGTCTTTTGTGTGCATCAAAATAGCCAAAAGTGTTGAGCAAATGCAGTTTTGGAGAAGGAAGCCTTTATTGCAAAAGGTCTAAATCAGTTCTTAAGGGCTAGGACAAGAGGCGTCTTGTCACAGAGGTGTGTGCCATTAAACCCACAAAGGCAGAAGAGATGGCTCAGTGATCTGGGCACAGCCTGTCAGTTGTTTCTGCCTTACCACAGACGGTTCTATCTCTGCAGTTCCTGCTCCAGCCCCTGTCCCGCTCCTTCACAGCTTCCAGATCCAGAGGCAGGTATCAGGACGCCCTGACTTGAGGGTGTGGTTGAGAGTCAACAGTTTAATTTAAAGTTATAGGCAGTCTACTAAGGATTCTTCAAGAATATAGAAGGTGGGTTGTAAACAGCGCTGAGGCTGGGGCTATGGCAGGGGTGGCAGAAGGTGGTTAGAAAGATAAAGACTTTGGCATCAGGGTGACCAAGGGTCATATTCCGACTCTGCCACTGCTTGCTGAGTCCTTGGGCCAGTGACCTAAGTTCTCTCAGTCTCAGTTTTCTCATATCTTTCCAGAAATTACATGGAAGAAATAATATCTCCTGCAGAATTTCTAAGAGGATCTAATGATTTAAGAAAATGTATACAGAGTACTACCCAGTACATGATTATAAAATGGTAGCAATTATTGTAAAGTATCCCAAATTATGAACAAGAAGTTCATGATTTGGGTGTATTCCATAAATGGGGTCAGCCAGACAGATGGGAGTTTTATGTCTGTGCTTACTTGCTCCACATAAAGATTTTTCTGCAGTGACAGGAGAAATCAGTTGCTTGTTAAATGCATGCTAGAGATTCATCCTTATCCCTGCTGTGAAAGGTAACAGTGTGAAGACTTTCTACAAACTCCATCATTTTTGGAGTGTGTGATTAATTATTCATTAATATTTTCATTGATGAAGTATGCATGTTATTTCCTTTATCTCATTTTTTCTCATAAATTTAATTGTTGGGTTAATTATAATCACTTTATAATTACTGTATTTTGGCATTAATTATATCACATCAAGCCATTAATATTATTCAGCATAAAACTAATCAAATCATGAACACCATAGCCCAAGCGGCTTACCTGTAATACCTTGTTTCTTTCTCCTGTTTCCTTTCCTTTCCTTTCCTTTCCTTCCTTCCTTCCTTCCTTCCTTCCTTCCTTCCTTCCTTCCTTCCTTCCTTCCTTCCTTCCTCCTTCCTTCTCTCAAACACATTTGAAAAGCCTTCTCAATGACTTAGTTGCTTTTCAGTCCCATTTTCTCAGGAGCACGACCCCACACCCACAAATGTCTTGTAGAGCCTTATTTCCTCTCACCTACCAACAATCTGGACTCATCATTCATTACTCTCTTCAGCTAAAGGGGCATTTCCCTTGTTAGATGTTCCCTAGGACTGGATTCTTGCTACAAAACATAATTCCGTATCTGTCATTCCACATACAAATTTCGCTAAGTCTGAATATTTTTTTAAAATTTGTTATTTTATGCTTCTGCCAGAGGAGCATTATGTATAGAAATCTATCACTACTTTTTGAGTTAGGGAATACATTAAATCATTTGTGAGATAATTTCTGTCAAAAACTTCTATTTTTCACTTTGTAATTCTTTTCAAATATGTCAAAAAATGTTTAAACTCTTGAATGAAAAAAAACCACAGCATAGAGTCAGCATGTGTCTCATTTTCCCATTTGTGTGCGTGTATGTATGTTAAAATTCAAAATGTTTACAACAAAATCCAGGAAATCTTTCTCCACTACTTCTTACTCCTCAATTCCAATTACCAGAGGTAATCTCTTTTTATTTATTTTATTTTCTTTATTTTTTTTATTTTATTATGTTAATCACCATACATTACATCATTAGTTTTTGATGCAGTGTTCCATGACTCATTATTTGCATATAACACCCAGTGCTCCATTCAATACATGCCCTCTTTAATACCCATCACCAGGCTAACCCATCCCCCCACCTCCCTCCCTTCTAGAACCCTCAGTTTGTTACTGAGTCCATAATCTCTCATGGTTTGTCTCCCCCTCCAATTTCCGCCCCCTTCATTTTTCCCTTCCTACTTTTTTTTTTTTTTTAACATATAATGTATTATTTGTTTCAGAGGTACAGGTCTGTGATTCAACAGTCTTACACTTACACAATTCACAGCACTCACCATAACATATACCCTCCCCAATGTCTATCACACAGCCACCCCATGCCTCCCACCCCCTACCACTCCAGCAACCCTCAGTTTGTTTCCTGAGATTAAGAATGCCTCATATCAGTGAGATCATATGATACCTGTCTTTCTCTGATCGACTTATTTTGCTCAGCATAATACCCTCCAGTTCCATCCACGTTGTTGCAAATGGCAAACTTTTGATGGCTGCATAATATTCCATTGTATATATATACCACACCTTCTTTATTCATTCATCTGTCGATGGACATCTTGGCTCTTTCCACAGTTTGGCTATTGTGGACCTTGCTGCTATAAACATCGGGGTGCATGTACCCCTTTGGATCCCTACATTTGTATCTTTGGTGTAAATACCCAGTAGTACAATTGCTGGATCGTATGGTGCTCTATTTTCAACTGTTTGAGGAACCTCCATACTGTTTTCCAGAGTGGCTGCACCGGCTTGCATTCCCACCAACAGTGTAGGAGGGTTCCCCTTTCTCCGCATCCTCGCCAACATCTGTGATTTCCTGACTTGTTAATTTAAGCCATTCTGACTGGTGTGAGGTGGTATCTCATTGGGGTTTTGATTTGGATTGCTTATTTAGGTATCTATCTCTGTATTTCTAAATACTGTATTTATAATGATTTTTTAAAAATTCTTATTTTGTCAAGTTTTCACAGTATCCTTTGGAATACTATAATAATAGATAAAGATATAACAGTCTTCTACAGCACCTCATGTCCACTTAAATTTTCCCATTCTCCCAGTGGATTTATCCCAAATACTTTTGGATAAATAGTCACTGTATACATTGTTGGGGTTAATGTAGAGCATGAAATCAGCCATAATACCTGGCTTGCTAAAATGTAACACAGAGGCTGCTAGGGGCAAGGGAGGGTTTCAGAGAAGGGCGTGGGCCTTTGGAATGCTGGGGCCTTGTGACCAATCTGCCGTTGAAATGCCTCAGGGAGTTACTAAGCTCTCTTAGCCCAAACAGCCACCCTGCGATCTAAGAAATGTATACATTGTCCCTTAGGCTATGTTTAGTAGACCACGGAGATTGGCATATCTTATCTTTCCCATAAATCCTCTCAGTTTCAGTAAGACCCCTTGTCACACATCACATGCTTGAGAAACAGTGATAAGGATATCCTGAAGGACCAATAAAAGCGGGAGCAAAGAAGAGCAAAGGGTCTTGTCTTTGAGCGTTGACCCCCTTGCCTTCTCCTCTCTTTCACGCAAAGTTTGGAGTCATCTTTCATCCATCGGTACAAGGATTGTTGGCCATTCCTGGCAATACATAACATAATTATGACTATGTATGTCGCAGATACAGAATTGTATTCTTTTTTTATGGAACTTTTTGCTTTTCCTTCATTAATATTTGGTATTTTGATAAGTTTTATAAACTTTAATATGCCTATAATTTGTTTTAATGCATCTATCAAATGCTATTGAGCATTTTCCTCCCCCAAACACTCAAACATATCTAATATTTAATGTTTGTTTTTTTTTTAAAAAAAACATTTCCTTGGAGTTCTCTCTCAAGGAATTTCGATTCACCTATTGCAATCTGGGTTGGTTGGTTTCTAGGTTTGTTTCACAACCAGTGTTCCCTAGATTTAAACTTCCTTTACTTTGGTGGGTAATGCTCTTCAATAGATTCCTGAGAAATGATGTCTTAGAACAAAACACCAAGTCACTGTACTTATGAAATGTCTATTTTCACATTTGATTGAAAGCTAAGCTGCATATATAATTCTAAGTTAAAGATAATTTTCTTTCAAATGGTATGTTAAATACAACTGCGAATGCTTTGCTAATCCTTTTATTAAGGGGATGCAGTATAATTACCCTCTCCTTGAATCTGGACTGGCCTTCGTGACTCACCTGACAAATAGAGTTGGCAGAAACTATTTTGTAAATTCTGGAGCTAGGTCATTAAAAACTTTGTGGCTTCCATCTAGTCCTCTTGAAAAGCTTGCTCTAGGGAAAGGGTACTCTGAGACCACCATGTAAGGAAGAAATCCAAGCAAGGTAGTCATATGAAGAGGCTGCTTGGTTAGAGGGATGCTTATGCAATCCCCAGCTGATTCAGCCATGCCAGCCCAATCCCAGACTTTGAAGAAGCCATTTTGAAGATTTCAACTTAGTAGATACTACTGGAGAACTAAAACAAAATAAACAGTTTATCTAACAATAAAAACTGAGGTCCTAGACTTATGACCTTAATCAATCTATCTCAGCTATCTTTAGCTATTTGAACCCCTGTCTGAGGCCTCAGTTATCTGGGGAAGAAAGGAACCATCACCACTGTACCCTGCCACAAATTTGTAGGCACAATTAAATGGCTATTTCTTTATGCCAGTAAATTTTAGGGAGGTTCATTATTCAGCATTTGATTGAAAACCCACTTCTGGTTTTAATGCTGTGATTGAAAAGGCTGATACATTCTAAGTTCCTACTCCTTTGGCCTCTCTTTTGAAAGCTTTTTAGGGATTTCTTATTATTCTGAGATTCTGAAATTGTACAAAGATGTACATTGGTTCTCTCACCCCATTCATAGTGCTAAGCGCATGGACTCTCAAACTGGAAGCAGATGATTTTTGTCCTTCATTCTACTAATGTGGTATATCGCATTGATTGGTTTTCATATGTTGAATTGACCCTGCATCACAGGGATAAATCCCAGTTGGTCATGGTGTATAATCCTTTTAATGTGCTATTGAATTTGGTTTGCTAATATTTTGTTGGGGATTTTTGCATCTATAATTATTTGGGATTTTTGACCTGGAGTTTTCTTTTCTTTTGGTGTCTTTGTCTGGCTTGGTATCAGAGTAATTCTCATCTCATAAAATGTATGTGGAAGTGATCTCTACTTTTCAACTTTTTTCAAGAGTATGAGAAAGTTTGGAATTATTTGAATGAAATATTATATTACAAAGCTATACAATCAAAATAGTATTATATTGGCATAAAAACATACATTGATCGATAGAACAAAATCAAAATCCTAGAAAAAATAAGCAGACACATATATGGTCAACTAATATTTGACAAAGGAGCAAAGAATAGTCAATGAGGAAAGGATAGTCTTTTCAGTGGTGCTGGGAAAACTGGATATTCACATGCAAAAGAATGAAATTGGAGCGGAGCCCTATCTCATGCCACTCACAAAAATTAATCTGAAATGAATTAAGGGCTTAAATGTAAGACCTGCAACCATAAAACTTCTAGAAGAAAACATAGGATATAAAAATTCCTTGACATTAGTCTTGGCGATGATTTCATGATATGACACCAAAAGCACAATCAGCAAAAGTAAACTTAGACAAGTGTGACTACATTAAACTAAAAACTTCTATACAACAAAGGACACAGTCAACAGAGTACAAAGGGAACCCATGGGATAGGAGAAAATATTTGTAAACCATTTATTTGATAAAGGGTGGATTTCTAAAATATATAAGAAAACCTATGACTCAAAAACAAACAAATACAAAACAAATTAATAGCAAATTTATAGCAAAACAAAACAAACTAATAACAATTTAAAAATGAGTTGAAGACTTGAATATACTTTTCTCCAAAGATTTTAAAATGGCCTACAGGTATATGAAAAGATGCTCAACATCACTAATCATCAGGGAAATGCAAATCAGAACCACAATGAGATATCACCTCACACCTGCTATCAAAAAGACAAAATTATCAAAAAGACAAAAGTCAAGTTTTGGGGAGGTTGTAGAGGTTGTGGAGAAATTAGAACTTCTGTACACTGTTGGTGGGAAGGCAAAATGCAGCTGCTATGAAAAATAGTATGGAGGGTCCTCAAAAAATTAAAAATAATTCTATTTTTAGTAATCCATTCCTGGGTATCTATCTAGAAAAATTAAAATCTGGATCTCAAAGAGATATTATCACTCCATGTTCATTACAACACTATTCACAAGAGCCAAGAAGATGTAGAAAAAAACCTAAATTTTCATCGACGGATAAAGAAAGTGTGATATATACATGGAATGGAGTATTATCCAGCCTTGAAGAAAGAAGGGAATCCTGTAATATGTGACAACATGGATGAATCTGGAGAACATTATACTAGGTGAAATAAACCAGTCACAGAAGGACAAATTATGCGTGATTCCATTTATATAAAGTACCTAAAGTAGCCAAATGCATAGAAACAAAGGACAGAATGGTGGTTGCCAGGGGCTACAAGGAGGAAAGAATGAAGAGTTGCTAATCAATGTGCATAAAATTTCAATTATGCAAGATGAATTAGTTCTAGAAATCTGTTATACACTATTGTGCTTATAGTTGACAATACTATATTGGGTATTTAAAAATCTGTTGAGAGGGTAAATCTCATGCTGTGTTTTTGTGAAAATTAATTTAAAAAAATAAGTAAATAAGTCAAAACCAATACCAAATTGTAGAGAGATGTTGGTCAGTTCTCAAAATTCTCTGATTAGTATTGGTTGCTCATTATCATTTTAAATCAGAAATTTGTATTATTATTTTTTTCATCCCTTTATGTCCATTTGAAAAACAAAATTACTCAAATCTAATTTCCTCTCAAGCTTTTCTGCAGATGTTGCTTGGTGTGGTCATAACGGTGAACAAATAGTCATCATCCTATGTTAAACTCATTGCCATCTTTATGTCTTAGCTCAATGCTATCTCATTTTTCCCTTTCCATTTTCCCAACTCAAGGCTTATGTACTTAGGAGGGCTTCTATCTCTATTCTTATCTCTCTCTTTTTCTCCTGATTTCCTAAAAGCTAGTGTTTCATATTTATCACTTTTTTATGCATCAAAGTAGGCAGTTCTGGATCAGTGCCACCCTGTAGAAATCTAAGATAGCCAAATATGTAATTTAAATTTACTAATATTCACCATAAAAAGAAGGGTGGAAATAATTTTATTCATGTATTTCATTTAACTCAGTATACATAAAAATATATTATGCAATTGTGATCAATATCAAAATATTAATGGGACATTTTCCATTCTTTCTTGGTATGAAGTCTTCAAAATATAGTATGTATTTTATACCTAGAGAACATCTTATGATATGGTCTAGTTAGTGCTCTTCTGAGTTATTGATAATTTGCTTTAAGTAACTGTATTTGTATACAATACAGGAGCTTGTATGATGAGTTTTGTTATGTTCTGATGTTTAAATCTTGCTTCTTTTGCTCTTTCTTTGCTAGTTAATGGAAGCTCAAGAATTGCAAACTCTTTAGTACATAGTGGTGCGTGCATTAGGTTAGACTTGTTAATTTTATCTTTCCAACTACATTATGACATCTCTGCTTTTCTGTACCCCCTTAATACTTGGCATGATGTTACATTTTGGGTATTTGAAAACCCTTGATTTCCTATTCCTCTCCTCTCTCTCTCCCTCCTTCTTTCCCACTTCTCTGTCCATCTCTTTCTCATTATTTTCACTTTGTTCCAAAAAAGCATTTCAAATTATTTAAACAGCATAACATAGAATGTTATTGATGCTGTTGGTAATTATAATAATCATAATATTTAAAATTTAATTTAGAACTTAAACTTTATAAACAATATAATATTTATCAAGGTACTTTCAGCTGAGATACTCAGTGGTTATTTCTCTTCCAGGAAAAACAGTTCCAATTGCTTTAAACTTTTTCTAGGAATATTTATAAATATTCCAAACTAAGGGAGTTTTTTTGTGAATTATTAAAAATATATATAATATTATGCTTCTACATGCTTATGATGATGATAATACATTTAGCTTCAATGAAAACCTCTAATTGATTTGGACATTTTCACTGAGTTGCAATCTTTGTTGTTGTTCCTTCAGAACAATATGGATGCCATCAAATATATCTAAGTATAAAGAAGACATTTATTTCTACTGGGCTTTTTGAGCCAGATAAGACTTTGTGATTCTATTTTAACTTTTAACTATATTTTAACTTAAATGTACTTCTAAGCGTAGCTTTAAAATATCTCTCCACTAAGTAACAAAAGTGTTTTAATTTTTAAAATAATGCACATTATAAAAATGCATCCAAAATGCTCTTGGACAGGATCATTAAATGTTCTACTTAAACAATTTTAAACTCATTTAATTGCATTTTGATTTATGGAGTTTTAGAGTGGTTAGGTACAAGATGTTACTGCAAATTGTCAAGGTCCTATTTTCAAGATCTTTAACCAAGAATTGTGGAAGCAAAATAAATTTACAAAATGTAGAGAACTTCAATAAGCTCTCTAATGAAGATCCATAGATACCAACTACTGAAGGCTTAAAAAAGGGAGAAGCTGTTGTAATCAGATGTAAGTAATTAGGAGTGTGGGGTGGAGAAAAGGAAGGAATGCTAATTTGTGCCCAGTACATTTGGAGGATTTCTGCTAAGATAAAATGTCAACTTTCGAATATTCATTTTCTTGGTAAATGATCCCCTCCAATTACTTTATTTTGAGGAATGCATAGTGTGCTACTTAAGGGGAAGAAAATTTTGTTGTTGTTATGAGAGAATGAAATTAATCATCAGATTTCTAGATGTATTATCTGAAGAACAAAATTGACTGATTTCCTCCCAAAGACCATGCAGAGTACAGATGTGGCCAGCACTACAAGGGAAACAAATATCTGAAGATCAGATCCCTTTCTTAAGTGCCTCATTAAGACATTATTCAGTGTTCATAATGTATGTACCACTTGAAAAGGCAACAAGAAAATTAAATGCAGGAAAATCCATGGTAACAAATGGGAATTGACCTGGAATGAGTATTGAGCCCAGGTTAGGCCCAGAGAGGAAACAAATACAGAATGAGATTAATAATGACACCCAACACTTACAATACGTATGTGCCAGATGGTATTCGCAATACTTATGCCATATACTTTATCCTACCTGCAGGATAGGTAGGACCTATTTTTATTATATTCATTTTACAGATGAGGAAACTGATGCACAGAAATGTTATATGATTTTCTTAAAACTACACACCTGATAAATTGCAAAGTTGAGTTTTGAACCCAGGCAGTCTGATGGCAGAGTTTAAACTATTGACCTATGTTGATGGATTATATGCTGTAAAGTAAGTACAATTCCTGTAAGTAAATTGTTACTAATTTTAGCTCTAAAAATTAGTCAATAATTTATATTTAATTCAAAGCTATTTCTGTATATCAAGTTCATTTATCAACATTTTGACACAGATTTCTAGTTATTGCATTATAATGAAGAAGAAAACAAGAGTTGAATTAACTCCTACTTATATGAGTTTTCAGCATAGACATTGGTTATCTAGAATAGTGTTTTTCAAGTTCTCTTAGCAGTGAACTTGCCTAGGATCCTCGGTTAAAATGCCTATTTTGGAGCCCTGACTTGAGAAGTTCTGATTTAGAAAGTCTACAACTGATATTTTTAATGAAAAATCCACGGAAATCAGATATAGTTTAGAAAAATTCTTTTATTGGATGTTTTTTTGTGGCACCAAGACTTCTTAGGCAGTCAATATATTGCCCTCAAAGAACCTCACACCTAGCTTATTAACACTCTCTGGTCATTGCTCATTTGCTCTTCGTTCTCTCCTTCTAGACTATGAAATATTTAAGGCTAAGTATTGTATTACTCTAATGCTATATCTCTAATACCTACCACTTAAACTTCCCCACAGTAGGTGCTTAATAGCTATGTATTAAAGAAATAAACACTGTAGGATATGTAGAATGAATGAGTGAATGAATAATTATGAGATAGTCTTAGAGTATGCCAAGTGATGAATCATTTTTAGATGACTGGGTTTATTATGCCTAATTGTCTCACTTAGCTGCATATGTGTAGACAAAAAGTGAAATGTTTATTTCAGTGACCTATTTGCAAAAAAAAAAAAAGGAAACAAACAAACAAAAACCCCTATTGGCTCAAGTTTCTCTTCTCTCTGTGTTGATATTGCCCAATTTTAGCCTTCCTTCTCAAATTCAATTCTTGTAATTTTATTCCATTTTGTAGAGTTTCTCAGAAACATGCTTATGAACTAAACTGTGGCACTCACTGAAAATAGATCCACTTCTTTGGCAATTTCTTTGGACGAATCAAGTTTCCAGAATGTATTTGCATATTGTTCTTCTTCTTGGATGGGAGACAGAACCTTGGACTTTCACATTAATGTTTTCTGCTCTAACATAGATCTTCATCAACGATGGGTCTACGTCATTCATTTTAACAAGTATTTAATAGTATGCTTGCATGATGTTAAATAGTAGAGAAGAACAATTTAGCATGTAGATTTCTTTTCCATTTTTATAGCATTTTCCCACACATTATCCCATTTTATTTTTGAAATAATCATTTGAGCTGGAGAGAACACTTGACATTATTCTTATTTTTTTCAAAAACACTATGCTTCAGAAGTAGAGTGATTGCCCAAGGTTAAACACCTGCCTAGTGACTCAGTTGGGACTGGAACCCATTTCATAAAATTGGAAAAAGAATACAATCCAGATTCTCTCTCAGAGAACTCCTTCAATTAAATCAACAAACATTTACTGAACCAATCCCCAGTGATGGGTAGTGAGCTCAGAATTGAGAATTCAAAGACAAATAAGAAATTCTACTTTCCCTCAAGTAACTCATAGATTATTACAGGAAATAGACTTGTAAACAAGTGCATTAAAATCAACGTAGTAAGTGATATTATAAAGGTATGAACTAAATGCATATTGTAAAGGAGCAAAACTTGCTCAGGGCAAGCAGAAAAAGCTTTTTTCTCTTAAGTTCAGTAATGAACATGAGAAAGATAATTTAGATATGGATGTCAGTGGGGTGGGGGAAGTTTAAAAGCTTCCATGAAGAATGAATAGTATGGCAAAGGCAAAGCATTATAAAAGACTCATCTTGTTTAGGGCAGGTGTTGGTTCATAAAGTGAACCCCTACCCAGAGGGCAAGGTGAGATGGAAGAAAGAGACAAACCACTCCAGAGGCAGATTTTATTTGCAAGGGAACTTACATATGAGGCTTGTCTTGGGTGGCTGCAAGATGAGTATGTCTCCACACCTGCCTGTTAGAATCTTAAAGTTCATATAGAGACCTGAACTGGGTTCAGGTTCAGTCACATATACCATCCAGATCTCAACACATTGCTCTCTAAAGGCTGTATCCTTGAAAACAGTTCCCACTGTGGGAATGGTGAGTGGAGCATACATTGCAAGGATAGGGGAGGTAGTGAGAAGCCTCCCATTGCTCAGGTCCAGCTCTTGGTTGACCCAGTGGTCATATCCTCTTGGTAACCATCTCCAACAGCAAATGAGATTTTCAGTGTAACGACCAGGTTCAGACAGGATAGAAGGATGTCAGGTAAGGTAAATAAGTTGGTGTTCCTTTCAACCAATGTACAAAAAGAATTTAGAAACTATAAGCGCACAATCAACATTTTAGGTAAAAATAAAGAAGTGAAATACAAGCCTATGGTAGAGGTACTCAAATTTGAGAGGAATTTGAAGAAAAGGCCTGGGGTCTTCACCGGTCCAAGATTACTAAGAGGTGGTAGTCTAATCAACAAAAATTTAGTCATTTCCACCTTCAGCCTCACCATCATCTAGTGTGTGCCATTACTTCAATAAATCCTAAAATGTTAATTTTCTGGTTATAGTTTCTAAATTTTTTGGTTTGTTTTTGAGATTTGATATTAACCCACTCTCCAGTCTGCTGGCTATAGGGACAACACAAATCATAAATTTTGACCCTAGGTGTTTCCTGAGACCACGACCTGGCAGTGTGACCACTGATGGTGTGGCTCATTTTGATGATACAAAGTGCATGATCACAGGGTGTGATTATTTGGATCATCATTCCTCCACGTTCAGTAAGGTCAGGTAACTCTGTGGTGTCTAATGATATCTGTAGCTCTTCCCCATAAGACAGCTAAGAAAATATTCAAGTGTTCTTATTTCGGTACATAAAACAAATACCTGGAGGCCCAGAAAGTAATTTCTTATTCCATAGTATATTCTACGTTATGTACTGGTTGTTCTAATTTGGAGATTCTGAGATATTTTTAAGGCTGGGGCAAGTTTTTGGGTTTGGCAAGATGGCTTTTGATTCCATATAGGTCATATTGAAGACCTTGAAAAAACTGGGTAAACATTCTCTAGCCTTAGCTATAAGATATTTAGGTGCTAGAACTACAAATAATCTTATATGTCACATACTTTCTCAATTTCCAAGCGTGTAAGCAGTTGCTTTAAAAGCAATTTCTAGGGCAAATTTCCCAATATGTAAAGTGTACAAAAGCCAACTTTGCTGGGTAAGGATTTAAATTTTTATTGTAGGCCCTCTATTTACTAAATGTGCAAAATTCAAAGGTTGCTAAGTTTCTCGGATCTTTATATTTTTAATCCAAAAATGAGAATGATAACTCCTATCTTGCCTACCTCAAAGATCAAAGCAGTTAGTTTACATAAAAACTATAATTTATAAAATATGATGTATCACACACACATTAATTTTGCTACATCAAAAGAGAAGCACCTATGGTTGCACATGATGAAGGGATAAATGGATGGTTTAAACACATATTCTAGAAATGAGAAGAAAATATTTGAGATAGTTTATATACAAATCATTTTCTATTCATTCCTAACTTAACAAATGAATAGGACATACTATTTGATTAGAGTATATGAACCATATCATATGATGATCCAAGTCATCAATGAGTAGGCTAACACTAGATATTGTCATATACCATGGATGACAAATTTGTTGAAAAACTGAGGATGACTATTTGGAAGATATTTGCTCCGGAGGATTTTGAAGCTTCCTCATTCCCTACCAGGGAAGGGTTTTGTGCTAGATTAGAGTTTGTATAAATGGCTACAGCTTTTTGCTCCTCTTTATTTTCAGAGTCTAATTCTCCAATCTTTATATATGGGCTGGCTTTTGACTTGATTTGGCCAATGGAATGTGGTGAAAGCAATTTTGTTCTGAGTTCTGAGCCTAGACTTCAAGAGGCTTTGTATGATTCTGCCTTTGCTCTAAGAACTGTAACCACTACCATCATTTGAACAAGTCCAGACTATCCTGGAGAATGAGAGGCCATGCAAATACAAAGAACAGTTTTTCCAGCTGAGCCATCTTATTTCAGTTGGCCCTGAGCCGACTCTGGTGCTGACTACAAATATATGAGCAGACAGAGGCTGGAGCAGGTGAGCCCAGCTCAGACCAGCAGAACTACCCAGCTCACAACTGTAAACTAGTAAATGCTTCAAGCCACTGAGTTCCTGGTGTTTTGTTACACAATATATAACTGTTAAATTAGTGCTGGTTGCTGTAGGTAGAAGATAGTACTGATTTTCCATCACTAACATAGTGACCTTCACTTCTTTGAACACCCCACCCCCACTTTTCCAAGTTCACAATTAGGGTTTCCTAGTGCTGGGATTCAAGGCATTTCTTAGGACAGTTGGGATCCATTATCCCTAAAATTGTAAGGTGGGGAGGGGTACCAAATGCTCATGCTCATGCTTTCTGTTAGTACAGTATGTGTCTCTGTTTGTTGAGCCCCACAGTCTGGAATTCTGATAGTCTATTAACTTATTAGTGCCCTTTCCTTTATAATGTACTACTATTAGGAAATCATACATGAACAGTGTCCATTGGGCCCACATAACTTGTGGACTGACAAATCTATTACAATATCATTGCAAATTCCTCTTACTTCTCTCAGATATATTTTGAATATTAATCCAAGTGCTCTTTGGAGAAATAGAGAATGATCTTAATAAATGATCACTTAAAAAAACAAGACCATGGGCAGAACTCATTCAGAAAGAGTAGATAAAACTTCCTCTGCAGGTTCTTCATTTGTATTTTCAAACCTGTCTCATTTGCTTGGCTAATAGCTGATGGTACCACTAAGAGAAGGAACAAGAGGAAGATGAGCAGCTCCATAGGACCCCATTGAGTGGATGAGAAAATGAACTCTTGGTGCCCTACAGGCAGTGTTTCTTATCTTATTGCAATGTGGAGTGTTTCTGAGTTCTTTGTACATGGTTTCTGCCCATAGCAATGGCCTTATTCATGCCAAAGAAGACATAATGATAACAGCAGCTCTATCTCTAAATCTTGCCTCTATAATTATAATGGCTTATGAAAGTTTTTGCCTCAAGTCGAGATTTGAAGCCCTGAGAAAATAGTCCTTTTCCTTCCTAAAACCCGCTAAGTGAGTGATTGGAGTAGATAAAAAAATCACTTTCTGTATGATATCTTGTAGATTAATCACTACATTGAACCATTCTGATGATAGATAGGGAAATTATTTCCACTGTAACTTAAAGAACTAAAACTGCTGTATTTTAAATTAAAGAGGCCTAAAATTTGTCAAGCTTATCAAAAGTGCTTGAGCAATGAAGAGGTACAAGTTTATAACCCATTATGGAGCACGTTAATTTCTTAACTTGCATAATTTTTCTGCTTCATTACTGTTGGAGTGATCCTTGTGGAAAACAGTAATTTTGGGGAAAAAATAAATATAGGACTGAATAATAGCATTCTAGGGAAATGCTGAGATTTCTTCACTTGATTAGCATGTTGCAAATTAATTTTATTACATTGGTATTGCCCCCTCTGTAGCCTCTGTATCCTAAGCTAGAAACACGATCTACTTTGTTTAATAATTAAATCCAGATTTGAACTCAATCCAGTGAAAATGTTATCCATGGTTGTAAGAATAGTGAACAAATGGTTTAATAGTTAGAAAAGCCATGAAGAAAAGGCATCCAAATCGTCAAAGAGGAAGTCAAACTCTCACTCTTTGCAGATGATATGATACTTTATGTGGAAAACCCAAAAGACTCCACCCCAAAGCTGCTAGAACTCATACAGGAATTCAGTAAAGCGGCAGGATATCAAATCAATGCACAGAAATCAGTGGCATTCCTATACACCAACAACAAGACAGAAGAGAGAGAAATTAAGGAGTCAATCCCATTTACAATTGCACCCAAAACCATAAGATACCTAGGAATAAATCTAACCAAAGAGGCAAAGGATCTGTCCTCAGAAAACCATAAAATACTCATGAAAGAAATTGAGGAAGACACAAAGAAATGGAAAAACATTCCGTGCTCATGGATTGAAAGAACAAACATTGTGAAGATGTCAATGCTACCTAGAGCAATCTACACATTCAATGCAATCCCCATCAAAATACCATCCACTTTTTTCAAAGAAATGGAACAAATAATCCTAAAATTTGTATGGAACCAGAAGAGACCCTGAATAGCCAGAGGAATGTTGAAAAAGAAAAGCGAAGCCATCACAATTCCAGACTTCCAGCTCTATTACAAAGCTGTCATCATCAAGACAGTATGGTACTGGCACAAAAACAGACACATAGATCAATGGAACATAATAGAGAGCCCAGAAATGGACCCTCAACTCTATGGTCAACTAATATTTGACAAAGCAGGAAAGAATGTCCAATGGCAAAAAGACAGTCTCTTCAACAAATGGTGTTGGGAAAATTGGACAGCCACATGCAGAAGAATGAAACTGGACCATTTCCTTACACCACACACAAAAATAGACTCCAAATGGTTGAAAGACCTAAACGTGAGACAGGATTCCATCAATATCCTAAAGGAGAACACAGGTAGCAACCTCTTCGACCTCAGCCACAGCAACTTCTTCCTAGAAACATCGCCAAAGGCAAGGGAAGCAAGGGCAAAAACAAACTATTGGGACCTCATCAAGATAAAAAGATTTGCACAGCAAAAGAAACAGTCCACAAAACCAAAAGACAACCGACAGAATGGGAGAAGATATTTGCAAATGACATATCAGATAAAGGGCTAGTATCCAAAATCTATAAAGAACTTATCAAACTCAACACCCAAAGAACAAATAATCCAATCAAGAAATGGGCAGAAGACATGAACAGACATTTTTCTAAAGAAGACATCCAAATGGCCAACAGACACATGAAAAAGTGCTCAACATCGCTCAGCATCAGGGAAATCCAAATCAAAACCTCAATGAGATACCACCTCACACCCGTCAGAATGGCTAAAGTGAACAAGTCAGGAAATGACAGATGCTGGCGGGGATGTGGAGAAAGGGGAACCCTCCTACACTGTTGGTGGGAATGCAAGCTGGTGCAACCACTCTGGAAAACAGTATGGAGGTTCCTCAAACAGTTGAAAATAGAGCTACCATACGATCCAGCAATTGCACTACTGGGTATTTACCTCAAAGATACAAATGTAGGGATCCGAAGGGGTATGTGCACCCCAATATTTATAGCAGCAATGTCCACAATAGCCAAACTGTGGAAAGAGCCAAGATGTCCATCGACAGATGAATGGATAAAGAAGATGTGGTATATATACACAATGGAATATTATGCAACCATCAAAAGGAATGAGATCTTGCCATTTGCAACGACGTGGATGGAACTGGAGGGTGTTATGCTGAGTGAAATAAGTCAATCAGAGAAAGACATGTATCCTATGACCTCACTGATATGAGGAATTCTTAATCTCAGGAAACAAACTGAGGGTTGCTGGAGTGGTGGGGGGTGGGAGGGATGGGGTGGCTGGGTGATAGACATTGGGGAGGGTACGTGCTATGGTGAGTGCTGAGAATTGTGCAAGACTGTTGAATCACAGATCTGTACCTCTGAAACAAATAATGCAATATATGTTAAGAAAAAAAGAAGAAGAAGATAGCAGGAGGGAAAGAAAGAAGGGGGAGAAATCGGAGGGGGAGATGAACCATGAGAGATGATGGACTCTGAAAAACAAACTGAGGGTTCTACTAGAGGGGAGGGGTGTGGGGGGATGGGTTAGCCTGGTGATGGGTATTAAAGAGGGCACGTTCTGCGTGGAGCACTGGGTGTTATGCACAAACAATGAATCATGGAACACTACATCCAAAACTAATGATGTAATGTATGGTGACTAACATAACAATAAAAAATTTAAAAAAAAGAAGAAAGAAAAGCCATGAAGAAAGGTAATATTAGCTGAAAAAAAAAAAGACAATTCAAATTATGCAAGTTAAAACTATCATCTTGGTCACCTGGAAAATAAATTTACATACTGAATTTGTGAGCCTTGGAAAGATGATTTCGATGCAGAATGTTACAAATTTCAGTTGGCTTCATCTTGCTCCCTATGAAAAATTAGGAAAAGAGAGACATTAGCTAAGAAAAGAAACTAGTTTTCAAGTTTATTTTTTTGTTCAGAGGTTATACAAAGGATAAGGCTTATGTGGTTGGTAAAATGTTTCTTATCTTTAGTCTTTCCAGTAAGTAAAAGATTTTTCAAGTGAGATAAGACTGGGGGGCAAAGTGCAAATTAAGAGCATAGCTGTAAGACCCTTTGTTAAATTCTTTGCAAAGCTCAAGATGATCCTCTAGTAGTTCCTCTCAGAGAAAGGGGCTTCTAAATCCCCTATGGGCATTATTCTACAGCAGTCTGACACAACCAGCTTAGGGAAAGAGTTCTGTCTCCCTGTTTCTCAGCCTTCCCTTAATACATTTTTTTTTTTTTTTGTATATCTAATCCCGTCTTGCCCTCTGTTTCCCCCAGAACCTTATTTAACTTAAGCAGAAAGAAATGTTCTAAATCCCAAGAGTTTCAATTAAAGATCTAGAGTTCTGTTTCAAGGGTTCAGGTTACTCTGGCTTGAGTCATATGACTATCCCTAAATCAATTACTGTGTTCAGGTGTATATGCCATTCTCCTTGGTCATTCCTGAGTGACATGTTAATGCCTGATATTCAGGCAGGATTTACCCCTTCCCACCTCAACAACATGTTAAGAAAATAGTGGAGAATTACTTCACCTAGGAAAATAAGGGGCTATAACCAGAAAGGAAAATGAATACACTGTAGGCAAAAACATCAACTGTTTACTCCAACCTCAAATTCCTTTCCAGCCTCTTTTTCAGACTGGCAGCTTGTGAGTTGTAGTCTTCCCCTATCATGCTGTCAGCCCCCAAGTAACACACACAGTCCTGCTTGGCTTCTCACTTCACTTCCTACTTCCCTTTCTGGGCAAACACACATCTCTTTACAAACACTCCATTAGTTTTGATGTTTGTCTCAGTGCTCTGGTGTGTTTGAAGGTTTTCTCTAAGCTCTGCTGACATTTCCTGATTGCTTACTATGCATGGCTTCTGTTTTCCTCCTGGGCCATCATTCTTAGAAAGGCATCCACTTCATCAATATCCTTTAACACTGTTTGGATTTGTGGATGTGCATTCAAGCAGGAAGGGAGGCCTACCGAGGTGAGCAGACTCTCACTGATGTGTTTTGTCAAGTACCAGGAACATTTCATGGTAAACAGAGGAGCAGGCTTAGACAGGCAGGCTGCTCCTTTCATCATGGGGCTTTAATAGGATGGAACTGGTGGGTCATGGAGGAAATGCTTGGGTGACAAGGAAGGGACATGTTGGCGAATATGTGTAGGTTAGACTCTTACATTTTATCTCTCTGGCAGAATATCAAGTCTTGAATACTTTTATCTGAGGCTGAGAAACAGTCCCACCACTCCAGCTTGGGTCACACAAAACTGTAGCATTCAGTGTGTATTCCACAGCTTGCCACCTGCTCATTGAGAATACCCTCTGATATCCTTGATTGGTCCAGGCATTTCTAGCCAGGATCATAATATAGGAATGACAAAACTCTGTCTCAAAGATGCCACTATAGATGCAGTTCTCCACGTCTGGTACACAGTTCTGAGAGTGGAATGGTGAATTTAAATTCCTGGATGGCTCCAGGCTGTCACTCAACCTCAACAGTCACCTTTGTAACGGTTGTCATTTGATCACAATGTGGATTGTAGAAGAGAGCTTATATGATGTGCTACAAAAGGATTGACTTTTTTCCCTTTTCAGACTTTCACCAACTTCTACTATCCTTGGATGATCCTTGCCTGAATTATTGATTACATTGTTGTTGACAGAATGTTAATTTTCTAATACTACTGTTCTTTGTGCTGTTAAAAGCTGGTATTCTTTACAGCAAGAATTTGACTTGGGAAAGTAAATGTTTTAAATGCAGAGTATGAAATATTTATGTTATCATCGATGTAAAGTATCCCATGAAATACTTGTTGTGTTTCATAAGTAACCAAGGAAAACCGTGTATTCTATATGGCAATATTCTATATTGCCATTCTATGTGGCAAATGTATGCAGCTGTGCATTTCATTCTTTGGACAGAATAGAGACCCATTAGAATTCTTATTGCCTATTCACTTGGTCATTTTCCACCCTATTTCTACAGGCAGTGATTCCACTTATCGCCTTATAGTGCTGACTCTATTAAATTAATCTCTTAAAGGGTTTGCCACAGTATTTTGGGAGTATGGTGGGATGTTGCATATTTTTCAGTGTCTTATAGTTCAGAGAGTACAGGGCTAGGAGTCTGGAGCAGAGATGCTGTCAACCAGATTGTGACCTTCAATTTCCATGTCTACTAAATGAAGATGTTTGGATTTACTTCCTTTTAGTTCTAACATTGGTTGATCCCGGAATTCTGTGCCTCTACAACTTCTCATGAATGTTTTGGATGGATTCCAGAGGACTTTTTATAAAGCCTTCACCATTTTAAGATATTAAAGAACACTTCTAAAAGTTTCCATGCTTCTAAAAAAATTTAAGAGTATAAGCCATATTGTAGATAGAAAATCTGGTATCATCATTATCACTGTTATTGTTATCATCACAATTATCATAACCATCAACCTCCACATCATCACCAACATTTATTCAATGCATTTTATGTTCTAGACCTGATGATAAAGACATTATATGTATTCTCTCATGTGACCTTGCCATAAAAGCTACTAGCATTATTTAATTTCATAGATGAGAAAAATAAATTGGAAGAGAGTTTGCCTAAGGCTGCACAAGTAGGAAATGATGGAACACAGTTCCCAAAGTCAGTTGAGTCTGACTCCAAAGTGTATGTCCTCCACTGCTATTCTGTAGTCACCTGTTGGACACAATTAATGAGATAAATTATTAAATTCTTTACAAGATTAAGCAGTAGAGCAAGAATGTGTTTTTCCATTTTTTATATGGGTGCCCTACACCCATGCATACCGACCCTATACATCAATGCCCATCCTTAAATTTTACCTCTATCCAATGAAAATGGGCCCCAAATTTGTCCATGATAAGGTTGCCAAAACCAGGGCATCAGACTTCAAAATGTTTCCCTTTGGTGCTCTTTTGTTTTAAACCTCCCTTTTGAAGAACTTAGTTGCCCTGCTTCTTCATTTCTATGTTAGAATTTTTTCTTTCAATTATTCCCATGTATTTCTAGGATTGAATATTCCAGTGACTCATTACATTTTAGAAATATTTTCTCATGGTAAAAGGCAAACAAAAGGTCCAAAAAATAGCCATTTCTGTGCAGATATCCCTAGTTAGAAAACAAATGATAGAACAAGGAATATTTGCTAATTTTTTCTCCTACCAAACTTTTGACAATAGAAACAGTTACTTTGATTTGTTTCATTTCTTTACCAAAGAGTGAGTTTTTCATTACTCAGTGAGAAAGAAGACAATTCTCATAGAGTTGCCCAGGGAGCTCAGACTCCTTCCCACTCCAATCTGCCCTTTGGGTGGACTTATATGGATTTTCAGAGGCCAGAAGCAGAGAGAAGATGACTGAGAATTTGCCTATGTTCTGTTACTCTCATATATTTATTTAACATGCTTCCAGACATTTCCTGTGACCTTGGGTTGTACATTTAAAAATTAAAACCTTTAATTTTCTACTCAATTTGAGGAAGGAAATTTTGCAAGTGAATTTTTACGGTGGCAGTCATTTTAACATGTCATCATAAGGAAAATGGCAAAAGAAGTAGAATCTGAATGTAGGATTGATTATTCATATGCCCATATTAAGTGCCTGTTGGCTTGTCCTATTCTATGCCTGGTTTTATAAGCTCATGGTGGTGAGAACCAAAACAGCAACAAAACAGATTTGGGCTCTGTCTCTATGGGGGGAATGTATGCTTTTATATATATTTCCCATGTATCTGTCCATCTATATAGTTCACTTGACTATATTTTCCTCATGCCAGCCCTATGAGGTTGGATTAATTATCCCCATATTACAGATGACTATGCAAAACAATATGTACAATGCATACAATACTCATTGGATAGTGAGTGGAGGATGGAGGAAGTGCATTGGATTAGATATTTTCCTTTCAGGTATTTCCCATCCAGTAGTTGTGGAATCAGGAGGAAACATGTGAAAGTTCAAGAACACATGGTACCTTATTATTATTCATAAGCCTGGATCATTCAGATGAAACATAGAAAAAAAAAGATTAGTGAAAGGAGGTGTTTACTATTGGGCAAGGTCAGTATCTGAAGAAAAGACAGTAGTTGAGATGAGAGAACAACCCACATTGTGAATTTTCCAATTATACCCATATATCACATATCGAATTAGGAAGATGGGATTGGAACTAAAGGAGTTGATCTGGGAAGATATATATTCTTATGCATAACATACTTATTATTTATGTTAGAGACTTTATCTTAACTATTTCTCCCATGTGATTTGTATTATTATCCTGATTTTACAGACAGCGAGACTACACTATAGAACAAAGTGTACATAATGCCTAAGTTTCCAATTTCTATGTAGGTATTTCACTGTCCAAGCAGGGGATGCAGAGGCAAGTGGTGTTATAAAGAAGGAGATACATAATTATTTTGTTAAACATCTAGATGTAGACTTATCTGACAGCATTTTCCCAGTTGGTTTGTTTGTTTGCTTGTTTTAGCTTAAGGGACTGAGGACACAGTTTATATTAGATTTTTGTCACTGTAATCAAGACAGTCCTGATTTTAGTGTGGAAAAATGGAAGGGACAACGTTAGACTGTGGTATGGCTCAGGGTCCTTCTAGCAGAGGAGCTGGGGAAATTATGCAGGGTGAATTTTGTTTTTCTTTTCATTTGTTACAAAGACTCTCCTTACCAAATCAATTATCACATCAGTATAACTGAGAAGTTTTCTTTTTTTCTACTTCTATGAAAGGGAACTTGCAAATTTCTGACTAAGCTAAGCAAAAAATAAAGCAGAAAAAGACCGATATTTATTATGAAACATCTAAAACCAGTGCTGTCTCACTTAGGCTGATTTAGATTTATTCAAGTGTTAGAAGCTGGGAAGAGATGAGTTCTTCCCTACCCAAACAGCATTCATTTTATTTGCACTGGCTGCTTTCCAGACAGCTGTTGCCCTTTCCCTTTCTCATGTCTTTTTCCTCCCTTTATCAATTAGTCAATTATTCAGTGTGTCTTTCTGACTCCCTTTTACATCCCTTTCCTGTTATTTTTCATCTCAAGGAGATAAACCTTCAGAGAGAGAAACCTCTAACCTTGCAATAACCCCTTGATGGATGACTCTGCCAATTATCTTCTTAAAGGAATACAATGCAGGTTTTAGGTATCTCCGGAATGCTACATTCTCAATTCCTTATCCCATACTCAAAGAGAAAGTGGTAGGTTTCCTGACTTCACACCTTAAATAGAGGTTGCCTTTTCTCTTTCCCTGTGGTTTTGGATGATCATAACTTAACTAATAAAGTTTGAGGTAATGGGGAAAAGGGAGGTAAATTGGGGGTTTATAATGAGAATGATCCTTTACCATTCCCAACAGATCTCAAGGTCTCTGTGTAGGCATTAATGAAATAAGGGTTTCAGGACTCATAAACAACATACACACACACACACACACACACACACACACACATATGTGCTCTAGTATTTGCTTATTATTGCCAACCTGGGATTGTGCTCCGCGTGACTATATGAGCATTCTAATAAATAACTGTTTGGAATTCACTAAAGGGATTAGATGGAGAGAGGGATTCCTGTTGATGGGCAAACCTCCCCTCCTCTGTCCTTAAAATTATAAAGAGGTTGGAAGGAGCCACTATAGCCACTGAAGGGTAGCAGAGTGGATCTGCAGACAGTGGAATTAGTTAAATCAGTTCATAGTCTGGAGAAGAATACAAATGAGGAAATGACTCAAGCTAAGGGTTTATAGAGAGTAAAACGGTGGGCAGCTGTCGTTAATAATTTCTGCGGTGGGAGCAAGACTTGCCAAGGAACAATTGTACCTGGAACAAGTTAGATTAAGCAGCAGGGAAAACCTTCTGAGCAGTGAGTATGAAGGCTTTAGAATAGGTGGTAGAAGACAGATATGGAAGCTTCATATCTCAAGGTCTGGAAAAGAGAGATTTGTTTTCATGTAGAATAAGAAGTTCTACAGTGTTCTCACAAGATCTCTTTTCATCAGACACCAGGATTTGAGGTTAAGTGTGTTTGATGAAGGCATTGTAGAGAAATAGGTCATTTTCTCCTTCTGCTCTTGACTCTTTTGCTTAGAAGGAGAGAAGAGGCAGAGGGAGGAGAAACATAAGGGATAAGAATTAATGAACAGGGAGGGCATAAGCAGGACTGTCATGGATAAGAATAAAACTTTGAGCTATGTCTGAAAACATTGCTGTGCACTGTGTCATGAGGGGATCTTAAACATCAGATTCTGATTTAGCAGTTTTGATTTGAACCTGATATTCTACAGTTCTACCAAATGTATAATACCTACAGTGAACCTGATATCCTACCATTGGTAATGCCAGTGCTCATGGTATGAGGACCATACTTAGGATAGCACAAGTAAGACCACAGTTGTGTGTCCTGGTGAAATGTAGGCTGACATAAATATCAACAAGTTTGAGGGAGAAAAAGAAAAAGATGCTGCAGAGTAGAAACCTCCAACCTGCACAAGAGTGTAGTGAAGCTGAGAGTCGGTATTTCCTACAAGTTTATCTGTTATACTCCTTAAAGTTGGGTATGGCTGAGAGTGGAAAATTGCATACTGGTTACATGAGTCTCTGCTTTGGCAATGCTTCACAGCATCACCTTATTCTCCCTCTGTTTTCTCACTTCTTAGCTTTGTTAAATTCATGTGAGGCAAGGTGGCTGTGTTGGGAAGAGTATATTCTACCCTGAGTAGAGTCAGAGAGAAGGTATAATCCAGGTCTGTTTTCTCCTGCTTTTCAGGATGACAGGTTAATAGAGACCCTTCCAGCACTCATTCCATACTTTCATTTCACACTTGAAAACATTCTGTTTTTAATTTGGAGTCATTTGTTTTCTTAGAAGGACACACTGAGAGAATGTTCACTTTTATGTACTCTTCAAATAAAGGATCTGATGCTAAGAACCTACAAAAATTTCTAGTCACCTCAACATAAATTCTACATTGATCTGTTTTTCTTTCTTCCTGTAATTTTTCCACATTTAAAGTTAATTGACCTTCCCATAAGTGAGAGCAAGGGTGTAGTAATATTCCACCACATGTTAAAAGAAACTGTCAGCTGTTATTATCTCTATTCTTTCCCCCACCTCGTGGAGGCTAAATGGTGCTGTCATGTTTACAGTAGTACCTGCATGAATCTGGATATTTTATTACTGCAATCTCATATTGGAAAATTTCCAAAATATGTTAATTTATGTTCTTATAAATCACCATACTGGAGTGATGAAGAATACGTGTTCAGGACAAGAAATGGACTTAGCAGGTGCTAAAAAGAGCATCAGTCATCGTTGTCCTCTTCACGACACTATAGCCCCCTCCTACAATTTAACTCCCTCTCAAACTGCAGTTCAGAATCATGTAATTAGGCAATGTTTCCAGGAAAGGAATGGCAAATAGGTTACATCTCATGTACTGACTGGAATCATTTATTAAGTGGCTGTTCAGAGCATGTGTTAAAAAGGACCCTGAGACCTGTATAGACTCAGAAACTGCTTGGTTTGGTTAGTGCTGACCATCATGGACACAGGAGAGAAAAGTGACAGTATATGAACCATAAAACTTCCCAACTAAATATTTTAAACTAGACCAAGGTTGAAAACTTCTGTCGAGACAAAAACCTGTGCGCAGATAATTTTAGCAGCTTTATTCATAATGACCAAAATTTGGAAGCAGCTAAGATGTCCTTCAGTAGTTGAATGGATAAATAAACCATGGTACATTCAGACAATGGACTATGATCCAGTGCTAAAGAGATTTGAGCTATCAAACTCTGAAAGACAAGTGGAAGGAGCCAATTTGAAAAGGCTATATACTGTATGATTCTAACTACGTGACATTCTGGAAAAGGTGAAAAGCTATGGAGAGAGTAAAAAGATAAGTGGTTTCCAGGGAGGGAGGGGGGATAAATAGAGCACAAAAAAATTTTTAGGTCAGTGAATATACTCTGCATGATATTATAAGGATAGATATATGTCATTATACATTTGTCCAAACACATAGAATGTATAATACCTAGAGTGAACCCTAAGGTGAACTATGGACTTTAGGTGAATAGGATGTGTCAATGTAGATTTATCCTTGGTAAAAACATGTACTATTCTGGTAATGATGCTGATAATTGGGAAGGTTATTCATGTGTGGGGGCAGAGATTATATGGGAAATCCGTAACTCCTTCTCAATTTTGTTATAAACCTAGAATTGCTCTAAAAATTAAAGTCATGCAAAAAAGAAAATATAGCCCAAAGAGCACAAACGATTTTAAAACCTATGATAGAAATCAGGTATCATAAAGAGATAGGGAAAGTTTCACTGTTACATAATGACATTAAATAAAGAACACAGTGGGATATATTTTTGTAGGCCTCTGCAATCTTTGATCATGGAAATAACACGCGGTGTTTACTAACCAATTACTATGTGCCAGGCACGCTTCCTCTCAATCTTCACTGGAGTCATGGATGGGTGCTATACATATCCTGGTTTATTATTCTCCCCAACAGTCCTGTAGCAGAATTGTGATGATTCATAAAAATCAACCCTTAGAATCATTAGTAAATTGTCAAAATGATGGGGGCACCTGGGTGGCTCAGTTGATTAATCATCTGCCTTTAGCTCAGGTCATGCTCTCAGGGTCCTGGGATCCAGCCCCACATAGGGCTAACTGCTCAGGGGAGAGTCTATTTCTCCTTCTCTCTCTGCCCCTCCTGCCTTCATGCTCTCTTTCTCTCTCTCTCAAATAAATAAATAAAATCTTTTAAAAAATTATCAGAATGATGAATATTAGATGCGTAAACCAAATTACCATGTAGTGCTAAGTATCCATCATTACTAAATTTTGAAATTTAGCTTTTGGAAAACAGAGCAGGAGAAAAAAATAGGTATAGACTTTTTCAGGTTCTTTTTCATTAGCCATAATTGGGACCTTCAAATAAAAATGCAAAAAAAAAAAATCCTATTACAGAAAATCTGTGTATAATAGAATAATATATAATAATAGAATAGAATGCCCTGTTTATGTTTGTTTATGTGAGCTTACCATCAAACCCCACTTCACCGCAGATAAATATTTTATGGAACTCATTTGTGTTTCTAATTCATTATGAATCTCATTTTTCTTCTGCCTTTGTTTATTCTCTATTTTAAAAGCTAAAATATAGTATATGAAAATTAAAATGATAGTGGTGGTGAGGGAGGGGCGCTTCTACTGTCAGCCACTTCTCCACCAAGGAAATATTATCTACAAAATATAAGTCATGTTGATTTATTTGTATTAAATTTTGCTTTGCAAGACGCCTTTCTTTCTTCTGACACTTGGTGGTAAAGTTATTTGTCCACTTTCAATCCATTCCTTGAAAACTAATCCACAGATGGTCATTGGTTCACATAAGTAGGCTCAGGTCATGTAAACAAATCTTCAGATTCAAACATTATTATAGACAGAACATCTTGTAAATAGGAAAAAGCCAGAATATGAGTAATAACCAAGTGCTTCTACACATCTTCACACAAGTCCTGTTTGGAAAGGCACGAATGTTGCTTCTATCCATAGCTGAGAGTGCTCAGCTATAACAACACTGTTGCTTCATCTAAAAGGAGTGAAGTGCAGGGATGAAGCATCAGATGGCAGGAAATGGAGTCATTTTCAGTTAATTTTTTTTTTTTAGAAGCAAGAAGTTTTTATATAAAAGAAGTGGTAGTTAGGGGGATATCTGGATTCCCAGATATAAAGCACCTAAGGTCTCTAGCTGTAACTGTAACCGCAAAAATAATAAAATATAAAGATATAATGGACCATGATAGAGTGGAAGGAACAAGGGCTTCGGATTCACAAAGACTTGCTTGAATCTTGCACCACCACTTCTCAGCTGTGTGAGATTAGTCATGTTAATAATTATTGCTGAAGCTGTTTCCTCATCTTTGAAATGAAGAACTAGGGAAATGCCCACAGCTGATTTTATGAGGCAGGCTTGGTGCCAATGTGGGGCACTAGAGCTTGGATCTCATCAACTACAGTATGGACAAATACTGATCTATTTATGCAATGACTAATTGTTTCTTCTGGAAGCAAAGGAGGATGATGTAGAATCTGGAGAAGAAAAATGAGGCTTCCATTAAAGAATATTAATAGTTGATGTTAAAGTTTAAGATTATCCCTCCATCAATAACCTCTTTTGACTCAAAATTCACAAATCAGACTCCATCAGCTTTGGATCTTTTAATTAGATGTGAGCAGGTATAATTTGTGGCTATATTCTGATAGTCTTAAAATTAGCATTTTTAAATATGGGTTTTTTTTGAGACTGTGTGGAGTAATAAAAGGAAGGTAGATTGCTGTTTGTAGTCCTCAGTCTAATACCTTTTAGGTGTGTGATTTAGGATACGTTCATTCACTTCTCTAAGTTTCAGTTTCTTCACCTAAAATGGAGATAAGAATTCCAATAGATCACCTGGTAGTTTTTTAGGACAGCATGAGCACTTATAAAGTGATTTCTCCTTTTTCTGGAAACCCCCCTCCCAGATCACCTTCTTCCATTTCTTTCATGTCATGGGCCATCTTCTTTCCTCTTGTCTCCCTCTTGAAGATGGGGAAGTGTCTTATTCATTGTATTTCTAGCAGTGCTTATTACATAGTAAGTGCTCAAAATGTCTTTTAAGAGTGGGAGGGAGGTAGGAAAGAAGTTAAGGAAAACATACTTGTTGATTCAATCATTAATCTACACAATTCATTTATCTTTAAAAAGTGCCATGAAAGTGTCAAGTATTGTTATGATATTTAGCCAAAAAGATAGTGAACTTCTGACTTCAACTCTTCTCACTGAAAGCCTTTTTTTTCTTTTTTTATGATTGGTATTTTTTTCCTCTTCCCCTGGCTGCTTTATAGGTGATATGACTGCTTCATACAACCTCTCTCTGGGCATGTGGTTTCTGTTAGGGATGTGGAGAGGATTTCATCAGTAAGAGGAAAAAAAAACAACCCAAAAACCCAAGTGTGCTTTGGAAAGAACACGTACCTGGAAGAGGTGATATCCTCTCTCATAGTGCTCCTTTTTCTTTGTGGAACAGTGTTTTTATCTGTTTGCTTTCTTGCTTGTTTTCTTTTTTTTTTTAATTTTATTATGTTAGTTAATCACCATACATTACATCATTAGTTTTTTCTTTAAGTTTTTTATTGTTATGTTAATCGCCATACATTACATCATTAGTTTTTGATGTAGTGTTCCATGATTCATTGTTTGTGCATAACACCCAGTGCTCCATTCAATACGTGCCCTCTTTAATACCCATCACCAGGCTAACCCATCCTTTCACCCCCCTCCCCTCTAGAACCCTCAGTTTGTGTCTCAGAGTCCATCGACTCTCATGGTTCCTCTCCCCCTCCGATTTCCCCCCCTTCATTTTTCCCTTCCTACTATCTCCTTTTTTTTTTTTAACATACAATGCATTATTTGTTTCAGAGGTACAGGTCTGTGATTCATCAGTCTTACACAATTCACAGCACTCACCGTAGCACATACCCTCCCCAATGTCCATTACCCAGTCACGCCATCCCTCCCACCCCCCACCACTCCAGCAACCCTCAGTTTGTTTCCTGAGATTAAGAATTTCTCATATCAGTGAGATCATATGATACATGTCTTTCTCTGACTGACTTATTTCGCTTACCATAATACCCACTTGTTTTCTTTAGAATGCAATCATAATGCAACTTAATTTGGATCTTAAAATCAACTCCTCGGGAGCAAAAAAACTAAAGTTTTCCTTAAGTTTGACATTTTAAGACCTAACTTCTGTAAGCCCAGAGCATGACAAGAGTTACCTCCTTAGAGTTTACAGTTTCAATGAATCTGTATCAGAATCCCAATGATGTTCTTCCCAGTGATAGGAAAAAAAATCCTAAAATTCATATGGAACACAAAAGAAACCAAATAGCAAAAACAATGTTAAGAAAGGAAAACAAAGCTGAAGGCATCACACTTCTTGATTTCAAGATATATTACAAAGCTATAGTAATAAAAATAGTATGGTACTGGCAAAAAAAAAAAAAACCCACAAAAAACAAATATAAAATGGAATGGAATAGAGTCCAGGAATAAATCCACACATTTATGTTCAGTAGATCTTTGACAAGGGTACCAAGCACACACAATGGGGAAAGTACAGTCTCTTCAATAAATGATGTTGGGAACACTGGGTTGAAATGCAGAAGAATAAAACTGAACCCTTATCTCAATCCCTATATAAAAATCAACGCATAATGGATTAAAGGTTTAAATGTAAGACCTGAAACTGTAAGACTACTAGAAGAAAACACAGAAAAACTCTTCTTGATACTTGTCTTGGCAACAATTTTTTGGTTATGACACCAAAATTGCAGGCAACAAAAGCAAAAAATAGACAAACTAACAATCTTCTGCCCAGCAAAGGAAACAACTAACAAAATGAAAAGGCAACTTATAGAATGGAAGAAAATATTTGCAAACCATAATTGTGATAAGGTGTTAATATCCAAAATATGTAAGGAACTCAGCTCAATAGCAAAAAACCAAATAATCTGATTTTAAAAAATTGGACAAAAGACATGAATAGACATTTCTTGAAAGAAAGCATACAAATGGCCAATAGGTACATGAAAAGGTGCTCATCACTAATCATCAGGGAAATGCAAATCAAAACCATAGTGATATATCACCTCATACCTATCCGAATGGTAATTATCAAAAAGTCAAAGAATTACAAGAGTTGGTGAGGATGTGGAGAAAGGGAACCCTTGTACACTGTTGGTTGGAATATAAATTGGTACAGCAATTATGAAAAACAGTATGGAGGTTCCTCAAAAAATAAAACTATACCATATGACCCAGCAATCCAATTCTGGGTATACATCCAAAGAAACTGAAGTCTGGATCTTGAAGATATCTGTACTTTCATGTTCATTGCAGCTTTGTTAAAAACAACCAACATATAGAAACAACTTAAATGTTCATCAGTAGTTGAATTAATAAATAAAACGTGACACACACACATACACACAATGGGATATTGTCCAGTGTTTTCAAAAAAAAAACGGAAATCTTGCCATTTGTAACAACATGGATGAAATTAGCCTGGAGTACATTATGCTGAGTTAGATAAGCCAGACACAGAGAGACAAATAAATATATGATCTCACTTTTATGAGGAATCCAAAACTGTCAAACTTATAGATGCAAAGACTAGAATAGTGGTTGCCAACTGGGAGTAGGGGAAAAGGAATAGGTGTGGGTTAAGGGGTACAAAGTTTCAGGTATGCAAGATGAATGAGTTCTGGAGATTTTATGTACAGCACTGTTTTATATATTTGAAATTTTCCAAGAGGATAGTTAGATTTTTTTTTAAAGATTTTGTTTATTTGAGAGAGAGAATGAGATAGAGAGCATGAGAGGGGGGAGGGTCAGAGGGAGAAGCAGACTCCCCACTGAGCAGGGAGCCCAATGCAGGACTCGATCCCGGGACTCCAGGATCATGACCTGAGCCGAAGGCAGTCGTTTAACCAACTGAGCCACCCAGGTGCCCAAGGATAGTTAGATCTTAAATGAAATTTCACTACACACACACACACACACACACACACACACACACACACACACACACACAAGTTTAAGTATATAGAGGCCATGAATAAGTTATTTAGCTTGATTATGGTGATCTTTTCATAATGTATACATATACCAAAACATCAAGTTATATACCTTAAACATACACAATATGTATATGTCAAAGATATCTCAACAAAGTTGTTAAAATAATTTGTTTCTCTAAATTTAAATAGCAAATGTCCTACCATGTTTTGTTTTGTTTTGTTCTATTTTCCTGAAGAGCTGCCAGCAAATTCAATCCCTATACAATCAGATTCCAACCAGCATATTGGGCCTTTGATGTTATGTAGACAGTTTGTCACAGGGGACATGAAGTCACAGGTACATATGGCCTACTTTCCCAGGAGTATTCATTTTGCTCTATGATCTTAGGGAAGGATTTTTATACTAAATGAAACATGAATAAATGCAATGTCACTGCTTTTAAAAGATGAACACATACTTCAAAGAGATGTCTCACTTGTCCCTGGCCATTTCAGGAGACTACATGAGGTCCCGCAAGAAGACTTTAGTGAGAACTACTGGCGTAGGGAATCCCCAGAGATGAAATTATCTGTGACACTTCTTACGTGGAAAGGTTCAAGTTAGAATAGGATGGTTCTTACCTAAAAACATCATCTTCTTATTTATATACAGGTAGGCTGAGATCTGAAATTCTAATATGAGATTTTTTTCCTATTTCTTAAGAATTTAATTAAGACTTGACTATTCATGATTTCAAAAACTCTTTAGTATTTCTTGCCTTGAAGTTTTGCTCATTTTGTCCCTGTGTTATAGGAAATCATTTCAAATCACTTAATTACTAATATATACATACCCAAATCCTTCCCATTCTTTGAGGCCAACCTCAAATTCTACTTCCTTCACACACACACTTATGTACACACACACATGCACACATACACACACACACTTCATTGAAAACTATCTTCCTGCCATTATTAGCCAGAACATATACTCAATAAATACATATTAAATCTCAATGCTATGAGGACAATATGCCAGACACCAGGAATATGGCTTTGAACAAAAAACATCTGAATTCCATCTCTTTTGATCTCCCCCACTTTCACCTATAATTGTTAGTATTGAAGTCAGCAGGCCTGGGATTAAAGCAAAGTTCTACCAGTAATAATCTGTGACCTTAAAAAAATCCTTTAACCTCACTAAATCTCAGCTCTTGCAGTATAAAATTATAGAGACAATGATACTTGTATCATGATTCATCCATCATGATAGACATTAAATTAAAAATAAATAACAACTGTATTCCATACCTGGGTCTGTTAAATAGTTAGTGAGCCACAAATATTGTTTTCACCATACTTAGCCTTACATAGTCCTGGAGGGCAGCATTCCCCATAGCATCCATCAGAGTGATAAACACAAATTGGGAACAAAATGAATAAAAAGAATGAATATTGATGGGTATACTCTAGGGAGAAGTGACATAGTTATAGGCACTTTCAATCAAATGGAGGGTTGGAAAGCAAGTAGGAGGATGGGAAGGCAGCATCACTAAGTGTGAGATGGGTTTTGAGGGGGGAATCATTATACAAAAACTAAGAGATGGATCTGATTCCACTGTTCATCAAAGGTCAATTCTATCTACCATATTCTTTAGAGCTAGCTCTGGCCTGCCTTTTCTGTTCTTTGGTGGCGAGGAAAGGGTTATATACATTTCAGAACCAAGACTAAAACCATATTGCTTTCCATAACACACCATATCAGTGTAACTTTTTCAGGAGCCCATGCTGTTCTCACCAGGATATTTCACTGCGGTGATGGAGAGAGTTCTGTAAGGCACAATCATGGGAAGGTTTATTTTTATCCTCAAATAAGTGGCATGTCCCAATGGTTGGGTATTTTATCCTGAGGTTTTCTAATTACCCAGCTTCCTCCTTCCCTAGAATTAATTTTTTTTAAAGATTTTATTTATTTATTTTACAGAGAGAGACACAGCGAGAGAGGCAACACAAGCAGGGGAGAGTAGGAGAGGAAGAAGTAGGCTTCCCACTGAGCAGGGAACCCAATGCAGGGGCTCGATCCCAGGACCCTGGGATCATGACCTGAGACAAAGGCAGACGCTTAATGACTGAGCCACCCAGGCACCCCTATAATTAATTTTTGACCAGGTAATACTGATTTTTTTTTTTACAGCTAAATTCTTCTTCTTGTCATGGATATTATATTGACTAAAAACTAATTTCAGACCAAGAAAATACAAAAGAGAATAGGATAGTAGCCTTAAAGTACTGAACAGATATCCTTGGAGACTTTTCTATCTAGTTGAAGAGTTAAGGTATGTACACACAAAATTATAATTAACATCATGTGTCAAATTTGTTTTTAAAAAATACTTGCTTCAAAATTATCACCAATGGTGCTGTGAGAAGGGTTCCTCAAGGAGGTGATGATGAAGGGGGTTGGTATAAATGACTGGGGCTTAGAAAGCTCAAAAATAGTGCAAGAGCATCCAAGGCTGGGAATTAGTATCTTCACTAGCAACTAATCCACTAGTGTTTATGCAACACTATTTCAGACTGAAGGACTTTGTCTTATCCTTACTTGGTTTTTCCTATGTAACTTGTATGTGTTAGCTCATAGTAGACACTCAACAAATACTTGTTGACTCAAGGCATGTCATGGCTTAAAGGAAAGGACTCTGAATTACAAATCAAGTGGACTTTTGGGTTTTATGCCTGATCATGTGTTGAAGAGAAATTTACATAACCTCTCTGGGGCTATTTTCCTCCTTTGATGGGGGCATACTATCCATCTCATAAGATTTTTGTGAGCATCTCTTCTCACTTTAAAAATCTTCCTGCTCAATATAGCCACATGCTTGGATTCTGCTTCCACCTATATGCTTAGAACTTTGACATCTGAATCTCCAATAACATCAGTCCTGCAATTCTGACCTGTCCATCTGCTTATTTGCCTGACACCACCTATTTGACATCCAGAAACACCTCAAAATAAAAGTGAAAAAGAAAAGGAGAGGAGAAAATTCTCTCTTCCTGTTTCACTCCTTCTCCACAGGCCTCCTATTGTTCTTATAATCTTCATTGCAATGAAGAGTGACCACTCTATCTCAAAACTTTACTCTTAGAAATTCTTAACCCTCAAATAGCTAAAGAAAAACTTAAATCAAAATAAAACACTAATTCACTCCAGCAAACTAAGGATGATTAAGTCTGTTGTGTGGCCTCTTGCAAGGATATTGTTGTTATCACCCCGTATATAAAAATACCTCCTTTTATTTGTACAATCTAGAACATTCTGTATATTTTCAAAGGAATTGATATTTATAAATATCAGGTCTCAGTAAAAAAAGGTGATGGAGAGACAGTGGGAGGTATTTTCCAATTAGAGAAGCTGTCTGGCTTCAGTTACTTATCACCAATCACTTCACTAGCATCTCCTCTAAAAAGTAACTTGAGCTGGCCCAGGTATCTCCCACACTCAGCACATAGTAGATGTTTAGTAAGAATAAACACCCAGATATATAAATGAATGTATAATTGAATGGATGCCTTGTGTGTAGTGAATCCAAAAAAGTGGACCTGCCCTCATGCAGAGCTGGACTAGCAGCCTCCTAAACCACAAAACTCCCGGACATTTCCTTGATACCACAGCTGAGGATATGTGAATTTGGCCCTGACTCAGATGACTGAAAATAAATTTCCTATGAACTCTAGACCATCTTATGGATAGCTTTCGTTTATGGATCTCAAACCATTAGTAGGGAAACCTAGCTCTATGGGTCTCTGAAATCATGAAACAAAACTTCCAAAGTTAGAGTGCAGAATTTGGAGGGATAACAGAAATTTGAACTTTATTTTTAATAGAACCAAACAACACATTCAGCCTTTTTTTCTGGTCCACCCTTCAAAAAGCCTTAGGTCTTGAATTACTGAACCTTTTATCCTGACACTAATGACATGAAAGATTTGGGCAATGGACTGTAGGCTTTTCTAAATTGACTTTGTCCTGTAACAGTCTTTCTACATTGAGATACCTCACTTCAAAGAGAACTCTTAGTTGGATTCTAACACTACCCTCCTAGGTGGAATAATTAGGCTTTTAGACTTTTACTTAGTATTGAGTCGAGACTATGTATGTTTATATGTAGTAGTGTATATTTACTTAAAATGTTACATGTTATGTATAAAACTCAACATGTGTATATAACTTACACATGTTTACATAACATATATACATGTATATAACATAAATGTGTATATATGTGTGTGTGTATATGTGTATACATCTGCATGATAACATTGCTCTGGAGCTTTTGCTCTAGAAATTGTTTCAAGAATCACTGAGTTGGAGGTTGCTGTGCAGTTTCTTCTGCTATGGTATGTGGTGCTACTGTGTTTGCTTGTGTGTTTGGCAACCTGACCCTGAGCTGATTTATGTTTGTCATGCTTGGTAGCAGTTGTGTCAGACGGTTTAGACTCATGGGTGAGTGGCTGCCAATCTTTAATCATCTCACAAGAAGAGGAATCTTGACTCTACCAAACTTGGCACTTGTTTTCAGGAAGGCCAACACTAACTCAATCTTGTTTTTCGGTTTATTAACCATGTACAGCTTTTACTGGTGCTGAATTTGGGGCAATTAGTCATGAACTTGTGACATATCAGCCTGCCCTGCACTCTGGAAATACCAGAAATAAGATGAAAATTTTACTCAAAATCCTTAAGAAGCTCATTCTGAAAGAGCTGGTTAATCAGGATATAGATGAGAAACTTTCTAGCAGAAGGAGGGAACAGCTGTAGACAACATATACTAATCTTATTTTATAAGGAAATGGTTACATGCAATTAGAGGAAAATCCTTACAGGGAATGACACCGCATTCTTAGGAAAGGGTATGAATTAAGGGTAATGTCCTTTTGAAACACATTTGGAATTGATTCAGTACAGAGAACTAAGAATAAAATACAGCCTCCTTCATTTACTCCAAATCCTTTGAAATATTAAAAAGGATATTGAAAAAAGCCATAAGCATTCTTGAATATAGAAAGATAACCTTCAATGAATGAGCAACTGTGAAGAATCCTAAGCAGATGGAAAGTGAAATGAAATGAATTGAAGAAGGGAACCACAGCTCTGGCATGTGCATCAGAGGACGGCTGCAGGAGGAGAGGGTGGGGACCCTCTCTTAAGAGTCCTCCATGCCTAGCATTCTACCTTCTTGATAGATATGGAAATTGAGACTCAATTTAAGTAGCTTGTCCAAGTTATAATCAGAGATAAACCCAAGAATGTCTCAGTATCAAGCATCTGAGTTAATTGTTCTTATAGATTGCCTCCTTTCTATGTGCCATACTTTATCTAGCATTTCTCAATATTTTGTGACAGCAATTCTATGAATTTTCTCCCATTTTATAGATAAGAAAACTGTGTGAGGACCTTAGGTTATTCCAGTGGGACTGTGCTTTCTAAGAGTCTGTTCTTAAAACCTACTCTTTCTTCATCTTTCTCCCTATAATAATTTTAGTAAAAAGTCAGATAAAGATTATAGGCCTTCTAAATCTACCCTGTCCCCTCTTTTTATTGGAAAAGTTAATCTCCATTCTGCAATAACATCATTATGGATGTGTGCCTGATGTTGTCATTTGTAACTACATTTTACTGGTAAAATAAAGAATGTTAATATTGTAAGTATTTACTTGATCCTGATTTTATATACTAGCCTTTGGCCCTGGCCATTGGGTTCACATATATGAAGCCTGCTCTGACATAGCTTGACATGAAAAAAATCAATCTGAAGTATTATTGTTATAATTCTGCAGGTATCACTGAGGATTTAGAAAATGGGTTTTATGTTTTTAATTTTAGAGAGTAAAATGATGGCTTAATGACAGGAGAATCAGCACCAATCTTCAGAGATCCAAAAGTCTTATGGGGGAGAGGTCCCTTACTTAAGAAACCTAGCAAATGCAAAGCAGAGTTGCAAAGCTGATGCATTAGTGGGTAATTATCATTTTCTATAAAGGTCTTCTGATTTACAATGGAGTTAAATTGGGAGGCTCTTTAAGTGGCAACTTTAAGTTTTTAAGTGTTGGTTTATAGTCCACAGTCAAGGAGAGGATCTAAAGAAGATTTAAAAGCCAACTATAGGTGGGGTGTGGGAGGGATAGGGTGGCTGGGTGATAGACATTGGGGAGGGTATGTGCTATGGTGAGTGCTGTGAATTGTGTAAGACTGTTGAATCACAGACCTGTACCTCTGAAACAAATAATACATTATACGTTAAAAAAAAAGAAAAGGAGATAGCAGGAAGGGAAAAACGAAGGGGGGGAATCGGAGGGGTAGACGAACCATGAGAGACTATGGACTCTGAGAAACAAACTGAGGGTTCTAGAGGGGACGGGGTGAGGGGATGGGTTAGCCTGGTGATGGGTATTAAAGAGGGCATGTATTTAATGGAGCACTGGGTGTTATATGCAAACAATGAATCATGGAACATTCCATCAAAAACTAATGATGTAATGTATGGTGATTAACATAACATAATAAAAAAAAGAAAAGAAAACTAATCTACAGTAACAGAAAACATATGCATGGTTGCCTATGGGGACCAATGATTAATTGAAAGTGGAAATGAAAGACCATTCAAAGTGAAGGAAATGTTTTATATCTTAATTTAGAGTGGTGGAAATATGGTATATACATTCATGAAAACTCATTGAGTTGTATATTTAGGATAGGTGCATTTCACTGTATGTAAATTTTACCTCAATTAAGAGAGAGGATATAGGAAACAGGAGAAAGGAAGAGAGGAGGGACAGAAAGGGAGAGTGGAGAGAACAGTTATAGGAGCTACTTATAAAGTAGAATCTATAGATTTGACATCTTGTAGGATATAAGATCAGGAAGAGGAAGGGGTCCAAAACAACAAAATGTGGAAGAGTAATATTCTGTAAGAATATCACTGACTTTAAAGCCAGATAGATGTTTAAGAGGTTCCTCCAAGGGGCACCTGGGTGTCTCAGTCATTAAGCGTCTGCCTTCAGCTCAGGTCATGATCCCAGGATCCTGGGATCGAGCCCCGTATCCGGCTCCCTGCTCAGCGGGAAGCCTGCTTCTCCCTCTCCCACTCCCCCTGCTGTGTTCCCTCTCTCACTGTGTCTCTGTCTGTCAAATAAATAAATAAAATCTTTAAAAATAAATAAATGAAAGCCAACTATAGTTTGTAATACCGTGTCACATGTTTGAAAGTTGTGGGGAGAGTGGATATTGAAAATTCTCATCCCAAGAAAAAACATTTTGCAACTATGTATGGTGACAGATTTTAACTAGACTTTCCTGATGTATACAAATATCAAATCACTATGTTGTAAACCTGAAACTAATATAATGTTATATGTCAGTTATACAACAACAATAATAAAAACCTTAATGATGCCCGTATATTTGCAAAAGAGTTTGCAAACCAGTGACCATAGAGGAACACTGGCCCACAGACATATTTTATTTGGCCCACATAACCGTGGAACCATCATGTTTTAAATTTGAATTCGTTATCAATATTTAAAAGTTGGATTTTTCACATAAACATTAAGATTTCTGGCTTCTGTTGAAAAATCAAGATCAGGCCACACAGGGCAGGATTTCCCAAGAGCAGCCATCAGATGGAGCTCCATAACAGCTACCCATTATAGAGGGACCTTACCTCTCCAGTTTGACACAATCCTCACATTCATAAGTCATGTTGATAGTACGTATCTTTGATATGAGGTGATGAGAATGTCACTTTATCTCTGTGTTTGCCCTCCCATAACCCCAGTTTAATCATGACAAAAACATCAGACAAATCCCAATTGAGGAGCTTTCTACAAAATACTGACGAGTACTCCTCAAAATTATCAAAGTTATCATAAACAAGAAAAGTCTGAGAAATTGTTACAGGAGATATGGTGAATAAATGTAATATGGCATTCTTGATGGGATCATGGAACAGAAAAATGACACTAGGTAAAAACTAAGAAAATTCAAATAAAATATGTACGTTTTTCAGCTTTATTGATGTATAACTGACAAACTTGTACTTAAACTGTACATCATGATGATTTGATTTATATATACATTGTGAAAGGATTCCTCCTATCTAATTAATTGACATATCCATCACCTCATATTTAGTATTTATTTATTTATTTATTTATTTATTTATTTTTGGTGGGAACATTTGTGTTCTTCTCTCTTAACAAGTCCCAATTGTGCCACATGGTGTTGTTGGCTATGGTGGCCATGTTTTACACTGGATATTCAGATCTCATTTGTCTTACCACTAAAAGTTGGCACCCTTTTACCAGCCTCTCCCTATCCACCCCCCATTCCCAGCTCTTGGCAATTACTTTTCTATTCTGTTTCTTTGAGTGAACAAGTAAAGTTTAAAAAAAAAAGCATTGAGCTAAATGAAACAAACTGTTTCATACTGGATATATTTTTCAAACAAAGATATGGTATTTTTGAAATAACTGACACAGATCAGGATAGGCAAATGCTATTTTACTCATAACATTTCAGCATATCAACTGAGGCTTGTTCAGTGAATGACATGAGTTTAACATTTTTAATTTTTTTTTTGAGAAACCTCGATACTGTAGGGATTTTGGTTGCTTCTCAAATGACACATTCTGTCTTTGCTGAGTTGTCATCTCCTTCTAAGAAAGTAACCTAGATGTTTCCAGTTGAGTCTGAGGTGAAGAGGACTCTGAGGGTTCAGTGTTTGAGCTAAATTCATACCGTTCTGGAATGACATAAATGCATTCTGGCTCCAGTAACCACATTTGACATAGGACACTACAGTGAAGCTTTGGAATTCTGTATCTCAGATCATGCCAGCCTGCCTCTAGAAGACTTTATGAAGTTTTTTTTTAAAGATTTTTATTTATTTATTGAGAGAGAGAGAGAATGGTAGAGAGAGAGCATGAGAGGGAAGAAGGTCAGAGGGAGACGCAGACTCCCTGCTGATCAGGGAGCCCGATGCGGGACTCAATCCTGGGACTCCAGGATCATGACCTGAGCCGAAGGTAGTGGCTTAACCAACTGAGCCACCCAGGCACCCAACTTTGTGAAGTTTTTAATCCTGATTTTGCCCATCTAATTCTGTAGCAACCCTATACACCGCATTCATTACCACCTCCTCACATTTACCTATATTGTCCTTCCCCTCACCCACTCATTCATCGATATTTTACATCCTCTCACATTACTCTTCCCAGATAATTTTTTTCCACACTTGTCTCACCCATGAAACCCCTTGAGTACTTTTCATTGGAATTACTCATGTTAATACTTAATCGTATTTATCGTGTTTCATACCTTGATTTCTTTTTATATCCAAGGCCCTAATCAACAACTCATATCAAGAGGCTAGGAATAATAATCTGAATTCTCCATGGTCCTCAGTGGTATTCTACACCTCAAGTTCTTGCTTATATCTCTCCATTGATTTCTTAATGCTCAGTACATACACAATTTCAGTGTGTCTCACTTGTTGAAAAGGCAGATTCCTGGGTTCCAATTCAAGAGATGTGATTCAGCTGATTTTGGATGAATTTAGAAATGTATCTTTGTGACTCCAAAGAAAGTGAATCAAATACCAAACTCTGAGAAATCCTTCTACAGATCCTTCAACCTCTTCTATTTATATAACTTTAAGGCACCAGAAAGTACTATCCCAAAAAATGACTACACCTCTGCTCCTCTAGCCTAAATTTTTGGTGGCCATGCAGCCCCCAAATATTTGCTATAAGACACAGAATCAAAACTGCCCAAAATATAGAAAGGAGATAGACTGATAAAAGTATGAAGTCTCTAGAAACATGGCTCCCTGAGATTGGAGACAGGTGAATGGTCCAGATTTTTGGAACAAGTAGATTTTCCAACTTGTGGCTTCAGTAGTGGCAAAAACTCTCATAACACCCACTGAGGTGTACAGTCATTAATTCAAGGATTTTAACAAGTTTTGAAAATAACATCAGTTGTGATCCCAACCATTTATTGATTTATTTAGCAAATTATTCATATTTTTAAATGCCTTAATGTTGGGGCACATTAGTCATAAAATATTCAGCTCCAACCAGGATCCAAGCTGAGTATGTGATTGAGTCACCAGGTCACGGGGTGCTTTTCACATTTCCCATAGAAGAAGATTTGGGACAGAGAGATTGTATTAGGGCAGGATTTTGATGCAATTCGGAGGGACAACTAGTGTTTGGTCATGAGTCAATAGTCATTAGCAGTCCAGTGAGGCATTCACTTTGAGAAATTTCAGAAACTAGGAATTAAGGAGGCACATAAGACAGAATATGTGTAGCAGTTTTATACAATGAGAAAAGACCCACATTAGATGTTGAGACATCTAGGTTCTAGTGCTTAAGTTAAAAATGTTAGTGGCAGGGGCGCCTGGGTGGCTTAGTCCATTAAGAGTCTGCCGTCGGCTTAGGTTATGATCTCAGGGTCCTGGGATTGAGCCCTGCTTTGGGCTCCCTGCTCAGCGGGGAGCCTGCTTCTCCCTCTCCCTCTGCCTGCTGCTTGCTCCCCCTGCTTGTGCTCTCTCTCTGTCAAATAAATAAATAAAATCTTAAAAAAAATGTTAGTGGCAAATATTTGTTAAGTACTTGCCATATACCAGGAACTAAGCTAACAGTCTTATTAGTTATCTAATTTAATCTTTACTGAAGTATAGTCAGATGGATACTATCTCATCTATTTTATAAACATAAGATCCCAAGTCTCAAAAACATAAAATAACTTGCCCATGTTAATGGCTAGTAAATGGCAAGATGGGGACTTTAAACCAGGAAATTTATTAGACTTTCTTCACCCTCTCCTGGCACGTTAGGGGACCTAGGTACATCTTCATACAAGTAAAAAATACATATATATATATATATATATATATTTATGCCAGTCCTTTTCAATTTCATAGTAAATATGAATATTTCATGTTAAATGAAAGATATGGAAGTGCTTATAAAAATACATAATACTATTCCATGGGGGAGCATAGCAAACTTAAGTGCCTACAAAGGCCAGGCAGAAAATATAAGCCTAATCTAATAGCACATTGTTACTATGTGGAAATGTAGACCCAAAATTATAAGATTTCTAACTTTTCAGAAAAATCTATGAATCTTTAGTCCAATGGACATTTTCTAACTATTAAATATAGGTTCAAATTAAAACATCAACAGCAAAAGGAATTAAGTCTATGAAGGTCAACAAGCCAAGCCTAGAAGCTTCTGGCTTGAGACATCTGTACCATATAAGCAGGAAATCGTGTTTTCAGAAACAGTCACTGCCCTAGAGAACAAAGATATATACTGGTTATACCAACTTTAGTAAGGCATATGACCTCCTAGGGCTTCAAGTGCCTCAACTATGACTATTCTCCCAATGCTCTGTATACCTACTCCTGCCTCAATCTAAAATCTCAGATGTTCATAATAAAACCATGGTATTGAATTTGAGCAGTTTATAAGATGACTGAGATGTAAAACACTTTGATAAAACAAAAAGGAAAAAGACTTGAAGATCCTTTTGTAGCAGATGACAGACAAGTCCAAATAAACTCTTATATGGACTTTTGGTATTCTTTTCCCAACTGAAGGAGAGATTAGATTAAACCAATGAAAAATTCCAAAGGTGGTCCAGTGGTCAGAGTGTAGGGGTATGCAGGCAGCTGGAACTTTGGCAGTAGAATATATTTGGCAAGGATTAGGTAAACATGAATTTGGGATTTTGGAATTGGCAATTTGGTGAGCTATGTATTAGTCTAGAGGAGAGAAGACTTGTGGGATAGCTGTGATTTTAAATAGATGAATGCTATCAGACACAAAGATGGGTTGATTTTTTTTTTCTGCATGACAGAGTCAACTAGAGGTTTGAATTTGCATCAGTGGATGAGGATGCTGGAGAGAAATCTTGTTTGGGGAGAAAGAATCACTTCTTAAAGCTGTTTATATAGACAGAGGTGCTTCAAGAGGCATTTTGAGTTCACTATTGTAAGTATTTAAACAGAAGTTACAGAAACACTTGGCACCAATATTGCAAAAAGGATTTGAGCAATGTCATTTAGAGTTGGAGGAATGGGATGGTGGTTTGCAAGAATCACTGCCCATTAGACACCCAGAAGGATGGTTTGGCATGGAGTAAGTACAGTATCTAGTTCAATATGAGTGACGTACATATATGAATGGATGAAAAACATGCATTTCTTATCAAGCAGATCCAGGTGATTCTGTTGAAACCACCTGTCTGCAGAAACACTGAAGTAGACCTCCTCATCCCAGGATTATCAGAAAAGGAAATAAAAACTGATCATGAACATCTACTAAGCAAATGCTTTGTTCCAGGTACCAGCTATTTGCATCATATTTATTTCACTGAGTGAGCACTCATCCTTACTGTTTCATAGATGATTAAACTGAGGGTTCAAAAATTTAAATAAATGGTAATCATGAGGTTTAGGGGTAAGTGAAGAAGCAGAAATCTGAATTTGGAGGTTTGCTCCAAAACCTCTTAACTCATACTGTGCATAGTGTTTTACTCTGCCACAGATTTTGCTTTTGGAGGCAGGGATGTGATAAGGCATGGGCTGAGGCGATACTCTCAGGAAAAGACTAATAATACCTTTGCCAGGTTTTCAAGCACTGGATTCTGTAATGTCTTCTCCCTCAAACTGAAGAATATTGTGGCAGCCTTTTACCCCCTTGCCACCGAGGTGGGGTCTGTAAGTATATGAGTAAATTAAATCAAGGGGCAAGGGCAAATAGAAGATGAAGTGAGGCAACAAAAAAGTATTATTTTCCAAACAGAATGCTATTTATCTACTAGTGCTCTAGGCTGACTGCCCACATTCAATCAATGCTGTCCTTAGAGCCACACAAACTCCATAATGAATATGAAAAAACAAACCTAATAATACAAACATAAGCAAAATGACCCGTTTCAAAAGGAGATGGGGGCAGTGCCTGAAGCATTGAACATTTTAATTTTCAATGTCTCCACAGTGGCAGCAAGGCAGAGTAGTATCTATGTGCTAAGCAGAGTATTTTGTTCACTTCTTTAATTTATTCTTTTCTTTAGGGTAGGACAAGGCGAATGTGAAGGATTTTCATTTGTAACAAGGAGACCAAAGTTTGCTAAATTGAAATGGTCTCCAGGTTATAAAAGTTGGCCTTGGCCTTCACTCTTTTTACTTATTCTCAACAAATCAATGTTCGATTTTGTTGCTTCAGCTCTTTTAACAGAGATGCTTGAAGATGGCATGAGAAATGGCCAGTGATGCATATAATTTGTTGCAGATTACAAATAGCTGAGTCAAGTTCAATAGACATACACATACACACACACACACACACACACACACACACACTCGTACTCATATTGACTAGAGAAATACGAATATATTGCACATGATTAAATAAACTATTAAATTTAAGGATAAGGATCTTTCTAGAAAGAATAATGGGGCCATTGTGTTATGTAGTTCTGCTACTTGATTGTTGATGATTTGGGTGCCTGCAGTTCAGGGTGATATCAACAAGGAAATCCTATGGCCTCTAAGACACACCATGGTATCTCTTTCTTTATTAAAGTCTTGGGATATATTGATGTCCTCTTTATGGTGCAAAATAAGAGTTAGCTCCCCGGATAGATTGACAAAGGCCTCTGCTTATAAATATAGTATATAAGAGAAGAGAGAAAGGAGATAGGGAGACCAATTAGGACATAGGGTTAGCATAGGGTAAGAGGAGTATGAAAGGGATACATACCTTTGAGGATCAATTCAGAGACAGGATTTCTGCCCGTCATCATGTAAGATACATAATAAGCTCCCAGTAGATATTTACTAAAATGAAACAAATCTAGTGACTGACTGGATAAAGGAGAAGTTACACTGATTTTAAGTTAAAAGCCAACACGTTCATGAAAAAGGACCCAGGAAAGGCAGGGAGTTGGGAATACATGAAAGCTGGTGATTTTGATTTTGACTAAATGACTTTGTCAACAGTTGTAAATGTTGCAGAAATTCAGATAAAAAACATGAAAGAATGTGAAAAGTGACAAAGTTTGAGATATCAGCATTGCAAAAAAAAAAATGATTTCCACAAGGAACAAATACAGATTTTTAAAATTTGGCCTTCCAGTTGGCTCTTAGATACAAGGGAATGAGACTTGGGGCCTCTCTGGCTTAGTAGTCTCCATTTCCACAAGTCACCATTGCTTGTAAGGACCCATTTCACAATGTACTAAGATGAAGGACATACTTTCCATCCTGGAAGAGAAAGACATAGAAGTCAGAGTTGGACACCATATACATGCATCTTGAAATCAGGGGTCAGTTTTACATTGGTGTTTTCTCTGTACTTAGCTCCTAACTGTTGTCCAAAAAAGCCTAAGACAGTGAGTAATATTCAGGTCATAAGAGAGAGGACTCATGTTTTCTTTAAATCACTTCTGTAGTTTAGTGTGACTTATTAGTTTATCCTTGTGGGGGTATAATAGAATGATATGCATTCCATTGTACATTGTGTTGTTCCAGAAAGGAAATATTTTTAATTCATGTTAATATGGATTTCATTCCTAGATACCTAATTAATTACTGGCTTTACATTCACAGTTAGACTTTCTCTTTCGATGATTTCTCATGCTGTTCAAAAGTGAGTGTGTGCTTTCCTCTTTTGGTCATAGAGAGTGTTCTCTTCCTGAACTTAGTCATCCAATTTCTTCCACTTAGGCCACATTTTGAGATCAATTTTGAGCCCTCCTTACTATGCCATATATCACAGAACATAATATCAGTTTCAAAGATACTGTGAAATACAGGTAACTTGACTACAAAGAATACATAGATTGAAGAGAATCAAGAATGCTGGTCATAAAGGATTTCCCCCTTAACAGTTGTTTTTCTTAATTTTCCAGAGGTAAAATTTAGTTTTTCCTGAGAATCTCTGGGAACATCTCTCAGGACTCCCTGTTTAGTCAACTAGCCAATGCATGCCAACTATTACCAATTATCTCATATTTTTATGACCTTTTATTTAACAATATTTTATACTGAGCAGATGCTCTGCATTCCCATTATATGGTATATTTATCCTTACGTGATGGAATAGTTCTGTGTCCTCAAATACCTGATTGGAATCAGGCACTTCCACCACCAGTAAGCCTCACTATGACACATTACAAAATAAAAATACAACACAACATGGAATGATGAGTTACTGGGAGTTTATTGAATTTACCTTACAACTGCATTTCCTTTCTAAATGTTTTCATTATATTAAAATAATGTTTAACATTCCATGAATCATTGAGTATGGAAATTTGGAATTTGTTACTTGGGTATCTTATTCTTTTAGAGGGTAGGATCATCAAAATATCCTAGCAGTGGTGATATATGTGTTCATAAATAGCAGTTCAATTATCTCTGTCCATAAAGTGAAAGGTTTTGCAAAAGTTAAATATTATATATTTCCTACATTCTCTTAATCAAAACAGCATAGGAAGGGGAATTGTTCCTGAAGCGGTTTAAGTCAGATTAAAAAACAAAGAAAAGAGTAGAAAAGGGCTAGGATATGAGACTTAAAATGAAACTCACAGTCAAAATCTGAGTTTCACATGTGATCAGAAAAATTACACTAGTAACTGCCTAGTAATCCTGAGCAATCCAAAGAGGAATGCCATTGTCTAGATGCAAAAGTAGGGGTTTATGAAGATGATACTTGGTGGGACAAATAATTTTGCTGAGAATCTGGAGAAATTGTCTATCATCTGTCTACCATTATCTATCTATCTATATCTATCTATCTATCATCATCTATCATCTATCTTTTATCATCTATCATCTATCACCTATATATATATACATATATACACGTTTGTATGAATTTGTATGTGTGTGTATATTTGAACCCCTCATGTGTACTCTAATTGAGTCTTAATTTTATTATATTCTGAGAAAAAATTTAAAAGAAGGGAAACAAATCTCCTCTATAGTGGAAACTAACCTTAAAACTGGAGAAGTTGCCTCAGGGTTAAGAGTATCATAGTCTTAACTCTGGAGGTGATAATATTTCTTGAAAAGAGAAATGTGGCAAACTAATCAGAGACTGCTTTGAAATTCCAGATGGGAAAATTGTATATGTCTCATAATCAGATCTGTTGCTCTTGTAAAGTGGAAACATTGGCAGATTCATTAAAAGGAGGCCATCAACTTTCCATAACGATTTTGATGAGGGTAACCTCTCATATTCTTCCAAAATGTTGGCTTCTCAGTGACAGTTTTTTTCCACAATAAATGATCAGTTAGTGTATTTGAAGAAAATGGCTACATAGAACTATTTGAGGGAAAATGAGTTTGTAACTACATAAAGAGGCTAGAATCAAAATCACCTGCTCTTGTTATGAGCCAAGGCTTGGCTGTATCTCGATTATTTAGATCCAGGATTCTGGTAGGATGCCTTAATTACCAGCTCTACATGTTAGTTAGAAATCAGCTGGCTAGCAAAATACTTCTTCCAATCACTTATGTAGAAGACAATTGAGTGAATAGCCTTCACTGAGCCAAGAGCCTTCCATCCTTGACAACCTTTCCCTCTATGATTATTCATTCTGTTCTCTAGTAAAGCTGGGCCTTGCTTTTCCCAAAATTCACAGAAAGAAACTTGTGCACTGAACATTTTCAGTAGACTAGATGTCGGCACTAGTGATTCAAAAGTGAATTAGGCTCAGTGTCTGCCCTCAAGATGCTTGCAGTCCTCTGAGGAAAGATGAGGAGATAAACTATTATCATGTTGTTGGTAAGAGTTGCTATAAATGTATATCCAGGTTATAATGGGAATGGAGTGGAGGAAGAATTGGGGTAGAATGTGGCAGGGGCAGTCACAGCAAAAAATCTTTGAGAATGAATGATTTGCATGTTGAAAAACAAATTAGTGTTTGTAAAGAAGTAGAAATTCAGAGGAGGGTAAGTGATGGACACAATATTCAGACCAGTCCTGTTTACAGAGGGTCTGCTCTTTACTAAGGCTCATATATGAAAACAGAAGGGCAAGAAATCCAATAAAGGTGACAAATTATAATTGCTTTTTACATTTTTGTATTTGGGATATATAAGGAAGTAGAATTAACATATGATCTGACAATTCCACTTCTGGGAATATATCCAGAGGAAACAAAAACACTAACTCACAAGAGTGCCCGCACCCCTACATTCATAACAGCATTATTTACAATAGCTAACACATGGGAACAACCTAAGTGTCCACTGATGGATGAATGAATAAAATAGTTATGAATATTATTCAGCCATAAAGGATGATAACATCCTACCATTTTTGACAACATGGATGGAGCTTGAAGGCATTATGCTAAGTGAAATAAGTCAAATGGAGAAAAACAAATACTGTATGATCTCAGTTATATTTGGAATCTAAAAAACAAAACAACAAACAAACAAACCCAAAACTCAGAAAAAGAAATCAGACTTTTGGTTATCAAAGGCAGAAGGCAGAGGTAGGAGGAATTGCAGGAGGGTGGTCAAAATGTATAAACTTTGTTATAAGATAAATAAGTACTAGGAATGTAGTGTACAATATGATGACTATAACTAACACTGCTGTAGGATATAGGAAAGTTTTTAAGAGATAAATCCTAAGAGATTTTATCACAAAGGTCTTTTTTTCCTTTCTTTTTCTTCACTTTCTACTCTATCTCTATTAGAAGATGGATGTTACCTGAACCTATTGTGGTAATCATTCTACAATGTATGTCAGATGAACAATCATCCCATTTACCTTAAATTTCTATAATGATATATGTCAGTTATTTCTTGGTAAAACTGGGGAAAAAGGGAAAATAGAGAAAAATAAGAGAATGATAACTGAACTGAAGAGGTGGAAAGGGCTACATTAGGTAGTATCTTCCAAGCTGTACGTTTGGATTTTTCCTGGATATCAATGAAATGCCATTGAATAGTTTCAGTAGTGTATTCCACTGGGGTCACCTGGAGTTCACCTAAGTTATTCTGTTCATGGATGAACTGGCTCATCTCTGTGGGGACAGATTGGCTGATTTAGGTTAGACTTGGCTGGAACAACAGTATCCTAACTGCTTCTGTGCTTCTTATTCTTTAGCAGCAGACATGTTCTCATTACAAAGGCAAAGATATGAGAGCACAAGTGGAAACTGCAAGTGCTTTTACAAGATTCTGCTTGTGTAACATTCACTAATGCTGTCCAAAGCAAGTCAGATAAATGAACACAGAACTGAAAAGCAAGAGATCATACTTTGCTTCTTGATGGTGAAATGCATTAACAAAGGTTGGGGTAAATAGATGAGGGCAGCAATGCCATTGAGCTGCCATAGTTTTCCAAAGTGAACTTGTCAACTGATATTCCTTCCAGTATGGTTTAGGAGTTAAAGTCACTCCACATTCTAACACTTGAGTGTGTAAATATTTTGTATTGTTCTTGTGTTTGCATTTGCCTAATGATTAATGAAGCTGAGCACATTTTCATTGGTTTATTGGCAATTTAGATATCCTCTTTTATGAAATGAAATATCTATATATTTTTTTCTTTAGTTGAGGGTTTTGTCCATTTTTTCCCCATTGGGTTGTGTATCTTTGTATTTATAGGGCTGCGTACAAGTTTTATTTAAGGAGCTGGATATAAGTTGATATGCCCACTTTGAAAAACATATATGTGTGTGTGTGTGTGTGTGTGTGTGTGTGTGTGTGATGTATGTGTGTGTTTGTATATTTCATACTTTTCATGTATATGTACGTGTGTGTTTGTATATTTCATACATTTTATACACACACACACACACATGCACGTGCATACCTTCTTCCATTTTTCTCTGGGTTGATGTTTCATTCTCTTAATGGCAACTTCAATGACAGAAGTACTGAATAAATGTGTTCTGCAGTGCATCAAGCATTGTTTATTATTTTGCTTAGCCCTGTGCTAGGAGATACATATGACCCTGAATGGAAGAGAGCATTCTTTCCTATAAAGATTTTGTAGTGTAGGTTAAAGGTCAAACATAATACTTCTGAGAGGAAGCAACATAAAATTTTGAGCTACTGGGGCATTTAAAGTCCTAATTTAGAATCCTGGCTGTACATGGGCTAGCTGTCCAAGTTTATAAAATTTATTAATCTTCCCTGAGTTTCAAAGTCCTCAAAGATGGCATTTTGTTTATTTGTCAGACCTAAGATCATGTCAAGAAAAAGGGACAGTTCACCTGTTAAAGTCCTGTCCCAGGCTGGGGAGAAAAATCCATCTTACAAAAATGGTAGAGTAGTATTATTTATATTATTCTCTAATAGTAAAGAAAGAAATAGAAACACACCTAAAGCTATTTGGAACTAGACTTCATGTTTTTACTTACTACTACAATTTCCCAAGAAGAGACATTTAAACTGTTCAAGTGTCCTAATTTTTGATGTACATCTCTACATCCATTTCATTTTGCAGAGCAGGGAGAGAAAAACCTCTAGGGGAATATTATTAAGAATTTTACACAATGGCAATCTATCAGGAAAGGCCTGTCCACATCAAAGAGAATGGAATCTGAGAATTGTTGGGAGTGACTTCACAAGTGGCTGTATATGGAGGAAAAAATTTGAAACTAAGAGCTCCTAGAAAGAGGGACATTCTAAATATATGGACAGCCATCTCACCTTCAGGTATTAGGTTTTGCTCCAAAGCCAATTGTAAAGTCATTTTGAATGACATTTTTATTCAATCTGTAATGCATTTGATTGCAGCAAGTAGATCTCATAGAGAGAAAAGTCTTCCTGCATTGACATAGGATCCGTTCATTCATGTCTCTGAGCTATTTAAAGGAAATTGTCCAGTCCATGGGATTATATCCTTAATTTAAAGTTGCTCACAATTGTTTTGTTGTTGTTGTTAGTATGTTTTTATGTGATGTAAGAATTGAAATAAAATATGTTTGAAGAGGTATATAATACATTTTATATCTTGAAACTGGGACTTCAGAGAAATTTGCCTCTTCATATATATATATGGTAGACTGAATAATGACCTCCAAAGATGTCCACGTTCTAGTCGTAAGGCCTGTGAACATGTTACATACATATAAAAAGGGCTTTATTGATATATTTAAGCTAAGGATTTTGAGATGGAGACATTATCTTGGATTACACGATGGGCCTGATATAATCAGAATTGTCCTTACAAGTGGGAAGCAGTAGATAGGAAAGAAGAGAAGGCAATGTGAGAATGTAAGCAGAGATGGGGTGAGGTGGCTTCTCACTAAGGAATGTAAGCAGCCTCTAGAAGCTGGAAGACAGAAGGAAGGAATTCTCCCCTAAAGCCTCTAAAAGGAACTTGTCCTGATAACACCTCAGCTTTATAAAACTCCTCTCAGATTCTGACTTCCAGAACTATAAGAGAATAAATATATGTTGTTTTGAGCCACTCTATTTTGGTACCTTGTTACCAGAAATATGAAACTAATACAATATATAAAAAAGTTTTATGGATGAGATAGAGAGTCAGTCTTCTGTTACATTTATCAAAGTCTGTAATTCCTTAACCTAAATCCCCTGGTAGAGATAGCAACCAGCTCTAGTGGGCAAATATTTGACCCACAGCTTTGTGTAACCAGAGCATAATGAGAAAGGAAAGGGCTCCAACACCCTTACTAAAAGCTGCTCTGTGACTTGTCCCCTGAATATGTCAGGGAACTCCATAAATAAATTATGTCTCAAATAGTAAACATAAGTTGTTTCTCTGAAAGGAACAACTAAACTCAACAATGGAACTCTGAATATGAGTTGTTTCTGTTAAAATGTAAGCGCATGACCTAGTTCTGAGAATGATGGAGTAATGGCTATCAGAATTAACTTCCCACCATAAGTAAATATGATACTAAATATACAATATATGAAGAATTTTCTTTCAGGAAGTGGACAACAAACAGCCCAGAGATACGATCCTTGAATGAAGAGAAACACATGAGGTGAATTCCACATTTGTGTAAGCTTTATGCTAGGGGGATTCACCGAATACGGAGAAGTGAAGCCCAAACACAGAGTAGTGGTCTTGATGGGCACAGGAAACAAAGATAAGATAGAAGGACTGAGATACTAGTTGAACTTTACAGGAAAGAGATTTGGAGCAGAGAGAGTTGTACAGAGAAGTAGCCCAAAAATCTGTGTCAGGCTTCTCTTGCATCTTTGGCTGAATACTAAGCTTCACATGTATAAGACAAGATCCTATGAGACATGATGGAGAAAAGCTCATCAGAATGGTGCACTTTTTACCAAGGATGAGCTTACATTGACACAGCATAATCAACCATAGTCTAGAAGTTACCTTAGAATTCACTCTTGATGTTATACATTCTATGGGCTTGGATATATGTATAATGACATTTTTGTATCGTTGTAAAATATAGAGTATTTTTACTACCCTAAAAATCCTGTGTGCCCTGCCTATTCATTTCTCCCCTCTTCCCATTCCCTTGCCAGGAAACACTCATCTTTTTATTGTCTCCAGTTTTGCCTTTCCCAAAATGCCATATATAGTTGAAATCATACAGTGCAGCCTTTTCATATGGGTTGTTTCACTTAATAATACACATTTAAGATTATGCCATATCTTTTCATAGCTTGATTGCTCGTTTCTTTATAGCACTGATTAATTTTCCATTGTCTAAGTGTACCACAGTTAATTTTTCCATTCATCTACTAAAGGACATCTTGGTTGCTTCCAATATATCTGTACCTTTAGGAAAGAAAAAATCAGTAGTATTTTTTCCAGTATAATACATTAATAACAGATTTGGTGTTTAACATCTCTTAATATTAGTGAAAACTAGTATTTAATATATTTTCTTGTGTAAATGTTTTGAATATTTATCTCATAATATTTATTTTTCCTTATTGGTCATAGGGGCTTTTTAAATATTTAGCATAGTAACTCTTTTCTCTCATATATTTCAAATATTTTCATCTGATTTTTTATCATTTGTGTTGGTAAAAGGTATTGTTTCTGTTTATTTATGTATTTATTTTAGGGGTGGAGAATGATAGAATTATTCTTTATAAAATCAATATTTGCAACATCAAAATTCAAAATTCACCTTCCCACATCAATGTCTTATTACAGAATGAATTTCCAGAGAATAGAATTGGTGTTTGATTGTTTTTACCCTCCAATCAGGCATATGTGTTTCACAATTTAAAGTTCTTGCTGCCCAACATTTAAAGAGGTTGATGTTCTTGCATGCCAAGCAGTAAATCTACAGAAAACTGCCCATAAAATCTCTTTCAAGGTGCTTAGTGAGATAGGCTTTGGAGAAATAGAAAATTTGACCTATATTGATTCTATGTCCTTTGAGAAATAGGCAGTGTGGACTTGATTAATGAGCATTTCCCACCTCATTTATGTCCAAAATCCTTGAAATTGACATCTGAAAATTCTTGTACATTGTTCCAAAGTAAATTATGTTGAATGCCTTCTCAGGTTGTGATATGTCTTTGCTGCCTATGGCTAAGTGCTGTATTCTTAGCCATGCAGACATTAGTCAGTTTGGGAAAGAAGCAAAAGGAACAAAAACAAAACAAACAAAAAACTAAAATATGATAAATATGCTCTGAAGCTTAGACCACAACTATATTTAAATATCTTTGAGATTATTTTTCTTTGACTTCCCAAATGACTTTTTGTTTTTATATTTAAAATAGAGAAACAGTATCAGTATAAGTTAATTAATAAGGGAGTGTGGATTTTGTGTCATTATTTTAAAATTGAAGTTGCATGCTCTATTTCACGAATTTATACTCCAACAGCTACATTGATATCTAGAATTAAAGGATCTCAGAAATGTAAGTGACCTTATAGATATGTTAATAGAGTGGTTTCTATGCAAGAGTATGCATTAAAATCATCTGAGGATTTTTTTTTTCAAAATACATATGTCAGGCTTATACCCTAGAACAGAGATTGATAAACTTTCTTTCTAAAGGCCAGTTATTCAATATTTCAGGCTTTGTAGGCCATGCAATCTTTGTAGCCATGACTCATCTCTGGTATTCTAGCCCCAAAGCAGCCACAGATAATATTTAAATGGGCATAACTGTGTCTGATTAAATTTTATTTATAAAAATAGGTGATGGTCCAGATTTGGTCCAGGACTGTATTTTGCCACTCTCTGCTACACAAGGTCAGTTTGATGTGCCAGTGACTTAACTGGCTAATAGAAAAACAAAATCATTTGTCTTCAGAAGATGATTGCCAAAAACAAAGTCTTTCTGATGCATCACTCAGAAGATCTTGAATAAATTTAAAAAAATACTAGACATGAGAAGAAAACAGAAAATATCAGCTACAGTGAAGAATATTAGTCTAAAGTTGAAATTAGCAGAAGCTTTAAAATAACTTTGATAAGTGAGTTAAAAGTACACTGAAATGACGAATGGATTGATAAATATATTAGTAGTTTAGGAGCGATAATAAAGCAAAAAAAATTTGTAGAACTAAAGAACACAATAGATCAAATTAATAATAAACATGAAGACTAAACAATGAAGAACACAGGAAAAGAAAGACATGGAGGAAAAATAAGAAAATGAACATATTATATTTTTGAAACTGGAATTAAAGAAATATGGGAAAAAGACAATGGGGCAAAAAGTAAGTGCTGTCATATTGGTTTACATTTTTGCCCCCAAATTTCACCACGAACAGCAACTCTGAGGTCCAGGAAGTCTAGTGGAACTGAGGCAGGATAAATGAACAAACAAAAATCTATCAAGGTACACTAAAGATGGATAAAAACAATCTTAGAAGCAGAAAGAAGATGAATCACATATTACATAGAAATAAACAAAATAAAAATTCCAGTAACTTCTCATCAGAAACTGAAGGCCAAGAGACAACAAAATGACATAAAGGGCTAAAAAAAGAAAAAAAAATAACTGCTGACATGGAATTTTATATTTTGAATGCTTTATGCAGGTAAATCTAACCTGAAAAGGTAAGGAAGGACATATATTATGATGAGGTTTGAGTTGAAACTTCAAATGAGAGAGTTTACCAACTGGTTGTTGGGTGAAGGGAAGGAGATTATTCTCTTTTTTTCTTTGAAAAATATTATGACATTTTATGTTTTATTTACATAATTATTGAATAAATTTTATGTGTAACATTGTATAAATTTAAGGTGTACATTAGTTTAATCTATATATTCTAATATGATTGCTGATGTAACTATCTTTATCACATTACATAACTGTAATATATTATTGTCTTTATTATATTGTGTATTAGATCTCTGTGGCTTACTTCCTACTTGTTATAAGTTTGTACTTTTATTTTTATTTTTTGTATATTTTTTATGCATAAAACTTAATTTTTTTCCATTTTTTTAAATTTAAATTCAATTAGCCAAGTTATCCCTTCCCCCCATCACCTGGTAACCACCATTTTATTCTCTGTTTTCTTATAGGTTCAACATTTATAGATTCCACATTAAGAGTGATCTCCCATAGTACTTATCTTTCTCTGTCTGACTTCTCTTGCTTAGCATAATGAGTTCAAGATCCATTCATGTTGTCACAAATGGGAACATATCTTTCTTATGGCTGAATAATATTCCATTGTGTACCTTTTTTATCCATTCATCTGTAGATGGGCATTTGGGTTCTTTCCATGTCTTGGCTATTGTGTATAATGCTACAGTAAACATGAGGTTGCATATATCTCATTGAAATCCTGCTTTTCATTTTATAAACCTTTGGGTTTATACCCAGAATTGGAATTGCCAAATCATATGGTAGATCTTTTTTAATTTTTTGAGGCACCTCCGTATTGTTTTCCATACTGGTTGGACCAGTTCACATTCCCACCAACAATGTATAAGTGTTCCATTTCACCTCATCCACACCAGCACCTGCTATCATCTTCTCCTCCTCCTTCTTCTCCTTTTCGAGTAATGGATTTATCTTTTATTTTTTATTGATGTATTGTTGACACACAATGTTACATTAGTTTCAGGTGTACAACATAGTGATTCAACAATTCTAAACATTATGCTATGCTCACCACAAATGTAGCTACCATCTGTCACCATACAATGCTATTACAATACCACTGACTACATCCCCTATGTTATTCCTTTTATCCATGACTTATTCATTCCTTTAACTGGAAAATGCACTTTCAACCCATTTTGCCCATCTCTCCACCCACCTCCCCTCTGGCAACCTCCTCTCTGTGTTTATAGGTATGTTTCTACTTTTTTGTTTTTTGTTTGTTTGTTTTTAGATTGCACATAAGTGAAATCATATGGTATTTGTCTTTCTCTGTCTGACTTATTTCACTCTCTAAGTCCATCCATGTTGCTGCAGATGTCAAGATCACATCTTTTCTCATGGCTGAGTAACAGTTTATTGTAATATATACCATGTCTTCTTTATTCATTTATCTATCAATGGACATGGGTTATTTCTATATCTTGGCTATTGTAAATAATGCTGCAATAAACATAAAATAAAACCCATATCTTTTTGAATTAGTGTTTTTGTTTTCTTTGGGTAAATATCCCCTAATGGAATTACTGAATTATATGGCATTTCTAACTTTTTTGAAGAATCTCCATACTGTTTTTCACAGTGGCTATACCAATTTACATTCCCACCAACAGTGTGTGAGGGTTCCTTTTTCTCTACATCCTCACCAACACTTGTTATTTCTTGTCTTTTGATGCTAGATATTCTTATATGGGTAACATGATATCTCATTGTGGTTTTGATTTGCATTTCCCTGATGATTAGTGATATGGAGCATTTTTTTCTTCTGTTTGTAGGACATCAGTATGTCTTCTTTGGAAAAATGTCTATTCAGGTCCTCCACCCATTTTTAAATTGTTGTTGTTTTTGTGTGTGTGTTGAGTTGTATAAGTTCTTTATATATTTTTGATATTAACCTGTTATTGGAAATATCATTTGCAAATATCTCCAATTTAGTATGTTGCTTTCTCATTTTGTTGATGGCTTTTGCTGTGCAAAAGCTTTATATTTTGGTGTAATCCCAATAGTTTATTTTTGCTTTCATTACCCTTGCCCAAGGAGACATATCTAGAAAAATATTTCTAAGGCCAATGTCAAAGAGATTGCTGACTATATTTTCTTTCAGAGTTGTTTTTTGTTTGTTGTTTTTAACTTCAGGTCTCACATTTAGATTATTAATCCATTTTGAGTTATTTTTGTATGTGGTGTAAGAAAGTGGTCCAGTTTCATTCTTTTGCATGTAGCTGTCCAATTTTCCCAGCACGATTTGTTTCCTTGTATATGCCTGACTCCTTTGTCATAGATTAATTGACCATTTAAGTGTGGATTTATTTCTGGGCTCTTTATTTTGATCTATTGATCTATGTGTCTATTTTTATGCCAGAACCATATTATTTTAATTATTATAGCTTTGTAGTGTATTTTGAAATCTAGAATTTTGATACCTCCAGATTTGTTCTTCTTCCCCCAGATTGCTTTGGCTGTTTCAGGGTCTTTGTGGTTCTATACAAATTTTAGAATATGTGTGTGTGTGTGTGTGTGTGTGTGTGTGTGTGTGTACATATATATATATTGAGACAGACAGCACATGCACGAAGGGGGGCGGTACAGAGGGAGAGGGAGAGAGAGAATCTTAAGCAGGCTCCACACCCATCACAAAGCCTGATGCAGGGCTCTATCTCATGACCCTGAGATCATGACCTGAGTTGAAATCAAGATTCAGATACTCAACCAACTGAGCCACCCAGGCATTCCTCCATTATAATATTATTGAGAGTTATGTACTTATTGCCATTTTTTACTTGTTTTATGGCTGTTTTTGGTGTTCTCTGTTTCTTCTTTTGTTCTCTTTTCTCGTGGTTTGCTAGCTATCTTTAGTGACATACTTGGGTTTCTTTCTCTTTATTTTTTGCACTAATATAAATGATAAAAATACTACATAAAAACACAAAAAAAACACTAATAAAAAATACCCATGTATTTTTTGCCCTAATATTATTACTGGTTTTTGATTTGTGGTTACCATTAGGTTTATATATGACATCTTATGCATATAGCAGTCTATATTAAGTCAATGTTCACTTAAGTTTGAACCCATTCTAAAGCACTAAAGTTTTACTCCTCTCCTCCAACGTTTTAGGTATATGGTATCATACTTTACATTCTTTTATTTTGTGAATCCCTTGACGGATTTTTAAAGATATATTTAAGTGTACTGGTTTTGTGCTTCCTACTTTTTTTAGTCCATCCTTTCTTTTCCACACAAACAATTCTCTTTAACATTTCTTGTAAGGCTGGCTTAGTGGTCATGAATTCCTTTAACTTTTGTTTGTTTGGAAGACTCTTTATCTCTCACTCTATAAGAATGATAGCCTTGCTGGATAGAGTATTCTTGGTTGTGGATTTTTTTCTTTCAGGACTTTGAATATATCACGCTATTCCCTTCCCTAGGATTTTCTATGTACAACATAATTTCATCTGCATGTGACAGTGATGGTTTTGCTTTTCCTTACCAATATGGATGACTTTTATTCCTTTTTCTTGTCCGATTGTTGTGGCTAGGACTTCCAGTACTATGTTAATGGAAGTGGCAAGAGTGGACATCCTTATCTTGTTCTTGATCTTAGAGGAAAAGCTCTCAATTTTTCACTACTGAGTATAATGTTACCTGTGGGTTTGCCATATAGGCCTTTATTATGTTAAGCTATGTTCTCTCTACACACACTTTGTTGAGAGTTTTTATCATGAACAAATGTTGAAATTTATCAAATGCTTTTTCTACATCTCTTGAGAAGATCCTATGATTTTTATCTTTCATTTTGTTCTGTGGTGTTTCATGTTGTTTGATTTGTGAATGTTGAACCATCCTTGCTTGCATCCCTAGAATAACTCCCACTTGATCATGGTGAGTGATCCTTCTAAGGTATTGTGGAATGTGGTTTGCTAATATTTTGTTGAGGATTTTTACAACTATGTTCATCAAGTCTTTTAACTTTATGCTATGGTTAGAGTTTAATATACTGTTCTAAAATAGAATTACAGTATTCTAATTCTATTTATCACTTTAATCAGAATTTTGTATACTTTTGCCTTTTCAACATGAAGAGCTCCTTTTGACATTTCTTATAAGGCAGGCCTAGGGGTGGTGAACTCCCTTAGCTTTTGTTTGCCTGGGAAAGCCTTTATTTCTCCTTCATATCTGAAGGATACTTGGCTAGATTGATTATTCTTGGCTGACACTTTTCTTCTTTCAATAGTTTGAATATGTCCTTCAACTCTCTTCTGGCCTGTAGAATTGCTAGGGAGAAATCTGCTTATAGATTACTTCCTTCCTCCCACCCCCAGGTCATCATGGTCTCTCCTTAAAGAGAGCAACTCCAGCTGTAAAATTTGTGCCCAGGCAAATCACCCACTCACTGCCTTCACCCTCCACCTCTGCCAGAAATCCTGTGCTTGCCCACTGCTGGACCTGTTGTCACCTTCTTTTCTGCCACCATATGTTGCTAACTTCCCTTGCTCTGCTGTCTCCTCCAAAGCCCAACCTACCCACTTTAAAGTACACAGATGAACAGATCTCTTGAGTATTCTGGTACACTGTGCAAAGGTGTTCTTTCTTTTTTTCAGTTCTGGATGTTCAATTAATTGTAAATCAAAGGAAAGAGGAAAAAAGGAATAATTCATGGCACCATGATGCTGACATCACCTGTGTAAGACTGGGAGGATGGCATTCTTCAAAGAGGAGACAACTTAAGCATAGTCATGGCAACATTAAATAGAAGTGCATGTGATATGAATTGCATAAAGGTGGTGTGACTCTTTCTAATATCATGCAAGAACAAGCTCAGTGGCAGAGCTTGCTTTCAAGTTCAACATTCTTTCCATATCTTCATTGCTGATTTTAGGTATCCAGGTTCTGATTAACACATTACTTCAAGCTTCTTATGTGAAATGCTGCCTGAATTAATTGCCCTCCTAGTAGGTGATCAGAGCAAATAATCATCTTTATTTTATATTTGCAGCCACATTTTTTTTGTTTATTTGTTTTGTTTTATTTCTTGTGGGGGGGAGGACATTTATCAACACTGGCAAATTAAAACAGTTATGATCATGGTAATAACACCAGTTGAGTAATCAAATGCAATTGAAAAGTAAATGCACCAATTTAGGCTGGATTTGAGCTATTACAATGTGCTTTTATGTTTAATTTTCTTTGTCTTTCCCTGGATACCACGATGGACTGAGCTCTGCAAGTTTGCTGTTTTGGCGAATTTTCTTCCAACCATCCCCATCCCTGTATTTGAAATATGAGAACAATTCACTTAATGTAAACTGATTATAAACAAATTATGCTAGGCTTCAGGTAATGAAGGTTACACAAATATAATTGCATTTGAACTATTATCACTGGCAGGGCTATATTAGACTAGCGTGAGTAGATGTGAAATAGACTTAAACAGCATTTAACAAAGAAAATCTGTCCTTTTGTATACTTCCTGTAGTCTTGCTGAATATGATAGTATATTGCAAAGTGTGGATATTTCTATTTGGGTGCTCTATAAATTCTCATAATATTAGTTGAACATAGTATCTGCTAAAATTTTGGGTTTTCTATACAGAAAAAGCACAATGTGCTTATAAGTGGGAATTCTAAGATACATTGGAGATATATTTGCATATTGAAGACATTGCTTTTATCTACATTGTATACTTACTTGTGGTAGTTTGGGACTGAAGAACAGAGTGTGACTTGCTGTAGGTAGAGACCTCCTAGGTTACTCTGTAGGTATCATCAATTTTGGAGACCAGCCTATCCTCCCTCCAACAGTAATTGATTTTAATGTGTAATCATATTACATATGATCAAACCAGGGATGGCACCTGGTCCTGTGACAATTTATACCAATAAATAGGGACTCAACACCTCCTTTTCGGGATTTATTGTTCTGTATAGAAAATAAAAAGTACAATCTTTCCACCTTTGTTTTCCACTCAAGACCTAATAGATATTTCAAAGTAAGCATAATGCAGTAACTAACTTTGTATCCAACCACTTTACATATTAAAGATATACAACCTGAGGCAATTAGAATAACAGTTTTACAAACTTAAGAATTTGTATATTGAATTTGTTTGTATATAATTGCTAAAAGTATTGGGATGGTCTTAGCTAAAGCTATTCAAACCCCATGGACTTTGAGCAAAAGGTATGTTCCCTGATGAAACCTCCCTGTGGATGGAAAAGATGTTCTATTTTAGATTTCCCACCCTATAGATTCTTGATATAAATAACAAGGTGAATCAATTATACATTGTCCACAAATGTGTCCTCAGATTCTCTAGTCTCACCAACTTTAAGCAAGTTTTTTCCTCCTGTCTGTAAACTAACAGGGATAAAATAATAATTGAAGTTTGAATATTGGGCATTTAATTTTTCTAGAAGATTCTCCAGAATAAAAACAACTTTGTCCCTGGGCAAATGGATAATGAACCAACAAATTAACCCTTAAGTCTAGAGTTAGCGGAGATGGAAACCAAAAATAATGATTATTATCAATGTATGTTATTATGTACCTGGCACCAAGCTCAGCATCTTACAAACATAAACTTATTTGATTTTCACAATTACCCTATACATAGTTATTACTATTATTCCGATTTTATAGATGAAATCGAAGCTTATACATGTTATTCAAGAACTCACTTGCTCAAGAAAGTGATAGATGCAAATGTGGCAACCTCAAAATCCATGCTCTGAACCAGGGGTCTACAAACTAGATTGAGGGCAAAATTTGGCCCACTATCTGTTTTTGTATAACCTGTGAGGTATTTTGAAATGGTTAAACAAAATCAAAGAAGAAGAATATTTCCTGATCCATTAAAATTATGCTAAATTCAGATGTAAATATTTATAAATAAAATGTCATTGCAGTACAGCTATGGTCATTATGTAATGTCCATGTCTGTTTTTCTGCTATAATGACAGAGTTGAGTAATTGTAACAGAGACCATATGTGGTGTTCCCATCATTTTTTTGTTTGTTTATTTTTAACTGATGTATAGTTGATACATGATGTTACATTAGTTTCAGATGTACACCTTAGTGACTCAACAACTCTATATGTTATGTTATACTCACAATTAGTCACAATCCATCACCATACAACACTATTAGGATATCATTAACTGGATTCCCTATGTTGTTTCTTTCATCCTCAGCGTTCTCATCACTTTGCACTGCTGTTTTGCACACTACAATTTGGAGTGAAGTAGTTATAACTTGACAATATTTTGGTGCCTCAAATATTGCACTCAAACGTGGCATACTGTATCAAGATATTTTATTTATATTTTTATTATTAGTGCATATTCACAATGTCAAAATAACAAGAAAAGGAAGAAAAAAATAATGTGGTTTAAAAGCACACAAGAGTGAGGATTATTTTGCTGTTGAATTATATGTCAAAGTGTTGTGTTTTCTATGCAATGACATTATAGCTATTCTAAAATAGTACAATGTAGACATCTTCACAATATTTGTTCTTCCAATCCATGAGCATGGAACGTTTTTCATTTCTTTGTGTCTTCCTCAATTTCTTTCATGAGTATTTTATAGTTTTTTGAGAACAGATTCTTTGCCTCTTTGGTTAGATTTATTCCTAGGTATCTTATGGTTTTGGGTGCAATTGTAAATGGGACCGACTCCTTAATTTCTCTTTCTTCTGTCTTGTTGTTGGTGTATGGAAATGCCACTGATTTCTGTGCATTGATTTTATATCCTGCCACTTTACTGAATTCCTGTATGAGTTCTAGCAGTTTTGGGGTGGAGTCTCTTGGGTTTTCCACATAAAGTATCATATCATCTGCAAAGAATGAGAGTTTGACTTGTTCTTTGCCAATTCTTTGTTGTCTGATTGCTGTGGCTAGGACTTCTAGTACTCTGTTGAATAACAGTGGTGATAGTGGACATCCCTGCCATGTTCCTGACCTTAGAGGGAAAGAGCCAAGATGTCCATCGACAGATGAATGGATAAAGAAGATATGGTGTGTATATATATATATATATATATATATATATATATATATATGGATGGATGATTTTGACTTGTTTTTCTTAACTCTTGGTAAGTTAAAAGAATTTATTTTTTCCAGGGCTCAGTACTGAGTTTGAAGTGATTGAAGAATTAGCCTTTATTCTTGAAGCATAGTCCACATGAAATAATTATAGGCAAGAATATTTTCAAAGTGAGAAAACATTAATTTATTAAAACCTGAAGTAGAATCTACTATGATATGTTAACTGATTGTGGTAAAAGTATGAAAAAAGTATAAAAAGATTATAAAGCTTGTAAAAATGTACACTGTATAAAGTTTATTCTTACATATTATATTATCCATCAGCATGTTCTTTGTGTAAAATATTTTAATCAACTCTGTGGTGTTGAATCAGTAGTGTAAATGGTAAATTTCATTTGTTCTAGTGGTCTTAAACATTGTTGTTCCATGAATTTTTGTCAGAAATACAAGCTGGATATTCCAACTTGCTTTACCAGTTGATGGTAGGTTGATGACTTACCAGTGGTGACATTTTATCGTAAATTTTAATGTCAGGTCCAAAACTGAAATTCTTCTGAATGAGAACTGCCCTCTATCATTATTATTAAACACTAACTGACTTTAGTCAGTAGCTTGTTTGAGGCTGGATAATATTTCTTAGTAATTTCAATCTATAATTTCAAGGCAAAGTAGAGCTTATAGTGAAACTTCTATTGGCTTAAAATCATTTCCATTAAAAAACTATCATAATCTTTCCTTTTCTTTTTCTCTCATTGTAATATTGTTAATAAATTCTTTTTTTGGGAAATCAAACCTACTCAATTCTATAGAATGTTTAGAAATTTATTTACAAAACTATATTCTAGATATTTTACTAGAAAATAGGGATAAAACACTGAAAAAAAATACTCTGTTGCCACTGAGTTTTCAGTTTAGATAAGGATAAGCAGACATTACTTAAGTCAAGAAACAAAAAGTGGAATGTTTTTCTATACCATATTATAAAGGATTGAAACTAGCAGGCCTGCATAGGTAACCTTGACTATAGACTAATGATAACATGTTTTCCTTTATTTATCTCTTATTATATATCTGCCAGTCACCATATTCAATTGAGAGGTCAATTTCTAAAGAAACAGGCTATTTTATTTTATTTTATTTTAAATTGTATTTATTTATTTGACAGAGAGAGAGAGCAGTGAGAGAGGGAACACAAGCAGCAGGAGTGGGAGAGGGAGAAGCAGGCTTCCTGTGGATCAGGGAGCCCAACGCGAGACTTGATCCCAGGACCCCGGGATCATGACCCGAGCCGAAGGCAGATGCTTAACGACTGAGCCATGCAGGTGCCCCAAAACAGGCTATTTTAAATCAATATTCAGTTGATCTTTGCCAGTCAACCAGGGATATTAGACTTTGAAACTTCAGAGATATAATTTGTGGTAAAAATAATGAAAAAATAGAGAAAAGATTATTGGTAGATGTTCAAACAATTTAACTCAGTTGAAAGCATGATACACATACTGGTGGTTAATATATTCATTCAGCTATAATTTAGAGATCTAGAGATGTCCTGGTGGCCAGATCCATTGCCATCTGGGTCAGCTTTACTCAGTTTCCAGATTTTGTTCTGGATTACAGATAACCATTGCTAGAACATCAATACTGCTTCAAAACATTACACATATTATATATATGTGTGTGTGTGTGTGTATAATATATATATATAATCATGTTATTCATACATATATAATTTATTTATATATAATTGTATATCCAGATATCTAGAGAGAGAGAGAGAGACAGAGAGAATGCATTTTTTTATTAAAGTATAATTAACATTTGATATCATAGTAGTTTTAGATATATAACAAAATGACTCAGCAATTCTATATATTACTCAGTGCTCACCATGGTAAGTGTAGTCACCATCTGTCACTGAACAACATTATTACAATGTTATTGGCTATATTCTCTATGTTGTACTTTTGATCTCCATGACATCTATTCTGTCACTGAAAGTCTACACTTCTTAATCCCCTCTATTTTACCAAACCCCCCACCCATCTCCCTCTAGTAATCAGCAGTTCTCGGTATTTAAAAGTCTGTTTGTTTGTTTTGTTTTTATTCCACATGTAAGTGAGATCATATGGTGTGTGCCTTTGTCTGACTTATTTCACTTAGCATAATATCCTCTAGGTCTATTCGTGTTGTTGCAAATGGCACATTCTCATTCTCTTTTATGGTACAGTAATATACCATTGTATGTATACACCATCTCTTCTTTATCCATTCACCCATTGATGGACACTTGGGTGGCTTCCATTACTTGGCTATTGTAAATAATGCTGCAATAAACACAGGGGTGCATATAGCTTTTCAAATTAGTATTTTTGTTTTCTTCAGATAAATATTCAGAAGTGGAATTATGGGATCATATAGTATTTCTATTTTTAATTTTTGGAGGGAACTCCATACTGTTTTCTACGGTAGCTGCACCAATTTGCATTGCCACCAACAGTGTATAAGGGTTCCTTTTCCTCAATATTCTCACCAACACTTGTTTCTTGTCTTTTTAGTACTAGCCATTCTGACAGGTATGAGGTGAAATATTGTGACTTTAATTTGCATTTCTCTGATAATTAGTGATGTTGAGCAGCTATTCATGGGTCTGTTGGCCATCTGTAAATCTTCTTTGGAAAAATGTCTATTCAGGTCTTCTGCTAATTTCACGTTGAATTGTATTAGTTCTGTATATATTTTGAATATTAATTCCTTATCAGATATTTCATTTACAAATATCTTTTCCATTCAGTAGGTGTGCTGTTTTGTTGATGGTTTCCTTCATTGTGGTCCCAATAGTTTATTTTTGCTTTTGTTGCCCTTACTTGAGAAGACACATCTAGAAAAATGTTGCTAAGGCTGATATCAAAGAGATTACTATCTTTGTTTTCTTCTAGGAGTTTTTTGGTTGTTTTTGTTTTTGTCTTTACAAGTCTCACATTTAGGTCTTTCATCCATTTTTGAGTTTATTTTTGTATATGGTGTAAAGAGGTGGTCCAGATTCTCTCTTTTGCATGTAGATGTCATTTATTGAGGAGATTGTCTTTTCCCCATTATATATTCTTGCCTCCTTTGTTGTAGATTAATTAACCATATAAGCATGGGTTTATGTCTGAGCTCTCTATTCTGTTCCATTGATCTATATATCTATTTTTGTGCCAGTACCACACCACATTCTTATAAATGAGAATGCTCACTACAGCTTTGTGGTATATCCTGAAATCTGGGATTGTGATAGCTCCAGCTTTGCTTTTCTTTCTCAAGGTTGCTTTGGCTAGTTGGGGTATTTTTTGGTACCATACAAATTTTAGTATTATTTGTTCTAGTTCTATGAAAAATAGTGTTTGTATTTCGACAGGATTGAATATGTAATTTGCTTTGGGTAGCATGGAAATTTTATTTTATTTTTTTTTTGTTACTATTTTTTTAAAGATTTTATTTATTTATTTGAGAGAGAGAGAGAATGAGAGATAGAAAGCATGAGAGGGAAGAGGGTCAGAGGGAGAAGCAGACTCCCTGCTGAGCAGGAAGCCCGATGCGGGACTCGATCCCGGGACTCCAGGATCATGACCTGAGCCGAAGGCAGTCGCTTAACCAACTGAGCCACCCAGGCGCCCGGAAATTTTAACAATATGAATTCTTTTAATCCATGAGCATGGAATATCTTTCCATGTGTTTGTGTTATCTCCAATTTCTTTCATCAATGTTTTATAGTTTTTAGAGTACAGTTCTTTCAAAAGAATGCAATTTTTGATTCTAACCAAATAGCATAATGTTTGCATAGAATGAGTACATAAATGAGCCATTTCCTTAACATCTAGGGTGTTTTAATGACAATGAGATCTCAGTATTTCATACTAAAGTCCAATTTCATACAATAGGATTATGTGATATTCTTATATGTGCTAAAGTATTATAAATAAGAATCTTATCCAATTTGTGCATTTAATCCTAATTGCAGAACTTACAAAACAAATATTTGGACCACCATTTATTTATGAGTACTAGTAAGTACCATGGCTTATTAAGGCTCTTAGCCTATTACTTTTAATTACTTCCTAATTAAACCCAATAAAGTATCTCCTGAGGAAGTGATTTAATTTTTTTTGCTAGATCCACCATACTAATTAATCCAAATAAAACTGATTGCTAATGAATTCGGAACTTGTAGAGGCCACTTTTAGGCAACCAGCTTGAACAGTGGAAACCTGAGTTAGGTGGAAGGGCCTACAGTGCCTTCTACCCCCCCTGGCTAAATACAAACAGACCCACCTCAAAATATCCATAAGCTCTAGCTGACCAACCGGTTACTCACATCTGGACCAGGTACCAAATAAGGAAAATTCCATACATTCTCATACCTCCTCACCTTCCCCATCTCTTCCCCTTTGCTGTCCTGCCCACAGCTCCTTTGTGGTGTAGGAGTACAAAGTACTCCTTTGTACTCAATAAACTTCTATCTCCGTTGTTCTGCCTCAGATGAATTATTTTACCACCTGCACTGCCAGCCTCCACCTGATCCCAAACACCCCGTAGAACTGATTATTCTTTTTCATAGTTGCAATACAATCTTGATGGTCCATCTTTCTAACAAAACTTCTTCCATTATGCTCTCCTGTTGACTATTTCTCAACTGCAGTTAACCTTTTTCCTTCTTGGAGTTTTCCAAATTTTCTGTATTTCATGTATGGGACAATCTCTCATCTATAACATCATCCTCCTTTGCTGGACTGTAACTTCCTTATAGGCAGATATCCTTTTCTGTTCATTCCTAAATCTTTTAATTATTTAGATCCCTAAACGTAAATTTGAATCCCAGTCCTCCAGTTGGGCTTAGCATTGCAGCAACTAATCTCTCTCTCTTTTTTTTTTAAGATTTTATTTATTTATTTGAGAGAGAGAGAGCATGTGTGTGAGTGGGAGGAGAGATGGGGGAAGGGGGGGAGGGAGACGGAGAGAGAATTTGAAGCAGACTCCATGCTGAATGTGGAGCCTATCATGGGGCTTGATCTCACCACGGCAAGATCATGACCTAAGCCAAAACCAAGAGTCTGATGCTTAATGGACTGAGCCACCCAGGCACCCCACAGATAGTCTCTTCTAAGGTGCTCTCTCTCTCTCTCTTTTTAAGGTTCTCTTTTTATCATGATCTTAATAACTGTTCTATCAAGAAGTAACCTTCAGAATGTTTGAACAGAAACTACTTTAGGGGAATGTGCTAGATGTATGAGGCTGTTTCTTCAATGTGTTCTAAGATGCTTCTGGAATAAATGGAGGCATGGAGATTAAGTAAGTCTCCTAAGTATGAACAGCAAGGACGAAGGGAATAAGAAATTCTGAACTGGCTCAGTCAGAATCTAGAGCTGAAGTTCTTGACTTCTAAACAGTTTATCCTTGATAACAGGGTATGGAGAACATTTTTTTTTTTTAAGATTTTATTTATTTAATTGACAGAGAGAGAGACACACACACAGCGAGAGCAGGAACACAAGCAGTGGGAGTGGGAGAGGGGGAAGCAGGCCTCCCACCGAGCAGGGAGCCCGATGTGGGGCTCGATCCCAGGACCCTGGGATCATGACCTGAGCCGAAGGCAGTTGCTTAACCGACTGAGCCACCCAGGTGCCCCAGGTATGGAGAACATTTTTAAATTCTGTTCATTATCTCCACCACTAGAGAGTATTCTAATTCCCAGTGATTTAAGATATCTTCAGCAAAATTAGTAATTCCAGTTCCCACTATTTTTTGAGCTGAATAAATCAAAACTTCTCAAACATTCATGCAATTCAAATAATTTCAACAAAGAAAAATATATGTGCAAAGTGAAGAAAATGGCTCTCTTAGATTACATAGCCATTCCTAGCTGGATTGCTTTTTAAACACAGCTATTTTTAAAATAGCCTTTTATGTTTATAAAAGTCCTTTTCCTCCTTGAAAACAAGTCTAGAAAACTTTTTAAACTTAATTTATTTTTTTTAGGAAAGAATGTGGCTCCATATTTCACACTTTCCTCTTTATAAGGGAAATGTCCTGAGACAGATGTGGCAACCACCATCTCTGCATATGGCAAAGATTCTTTGCTTGACCAAACTTCAGTCAGGATCCTGAACCCTCACCTAGGCCCACTTGTGCACTTTATTATAAAACCTAGTTTTAATATGAACCCTGCATCTGGGTGGCTCAGTTGGTTAGGCATCTACCTTTAGCTCAGGTCATGAACCCAGGGTCCTGGGATTGAGCCCCACACTGAGGGGGGGGGGTCCCTGCTCAGTGGGGAGTCTGCTTCTTCCTCTCCTTCTGCCCCTCCCACCCTTGCTATGCTCTCTCTCTCTTTCAAATAAATAAATAAAATTAAAAAAAGAAGAATCCTGGTAAATCAGTTTAACTAGAACCACCCTCCTTCAATATCTGATCTCCTTCAATATCTGATCACCATCAATTTCTGATCAGGTTTCTCATTCTCCACCATCTCCCAGGTGGTGTCTTATCATCCTGATTTGTTTTCAGCAAGAATCCTGTTGTTTTAGCCAGAACCCTTTTACCCCTCGGGTTTCCTTTTAAGTAATTTTCCATCTACTGCTCTCACCCCTTGCTCTTTGGCTATAAATTCCCACTTACTTGTGCTGTATTTGGAGTTGAGCCCAAACTCTTTTCCCACTGCACAGTCCCATAGCACTGGTCCCTATACCAATCACAATGGTCCTGAATAAAGTCTGCCATACCATGTTTAACAATTGTCACTGAATTTTTATTTTTTTAATCACATGTCAAAGTTTAGTTCTGGGAATTGCAGCCATGGTCTTTGTTGCTTCCAGGAAAGAGAGAAGCAAGCACTGTAGTCCTCTCAGCAAGAAGGACCCAGCCCTGTGGGCAAAACTCCAGGAGATACTGCAGCTCTATCAACCTGTGCCTTTTAGGGGTGATATTAGGACTCTTCAGTGGTGAGTAGGCGTATAGGAGAAACTGGGAAGCAGAAAAAAACTGAACACTGAGAAACTGGGAATAAATTTTATATATCATAGCTCACAATTTTGAGAATTCTAAACAAATGATAATTCCAGTAGCATTAGGCAACGTACACATTCCAAACCTTTCCCCCAGAACTAATTAAAAATATTGACCAATTACCAAAAAACACAGCTACTTCTAAAAGACTGTAATATTCTGGGAATAATAATAATTATCAACAACGTTCAGAGAGAGAAGACCTAAGACATAAAAAAATAAATACATCTCACAATATTATTTTATATTTTAAATATGGAATCTAGAGGAGGAATTGGGTGAAGGAAAAAATAGTTTATTGGTTCAAAATTTTTTTCATTTCTTTGAGAAATAAGAGAAATGAGACCCAGATATGTCAAAATTCTGGAGAAATAATATGCAATATCTATCTTATTAAGAATCTTATTAGAAAGCAAAAAAAAAGTCAGATAAAAATGTAATTGAGTTTGCTGAGCCACTGTAGGAACTTTGAACTTGCAAATAAGTCATTTGCCAAGAGAAAATTATATGAGAAATAAAAATCTAGGATATTACTATTTAATAAGTCAAGTGAGAGAATATTGTGCACTTAACATCATTGTTTATCCCACATCCACTCTGAATACTAAATCATTCAATTTTATTCTTTAAAGACATTTTCCTATTTTAGTTTCTATGTTAGCAGTGATCACAAATCCACTAGAAAAACACATTTTACAACATATTTTAGCCTCATGTATTATGGTAATTCCAGCAAACAGTAGTATCACGTAAAAACAAGAATAATTAAAGCACTCTAGCAACAGCTCCTAACTTGTTGAAGGTAGAATCTCTTTTCTTTCAATATTTACAGCAAATATTTCCTTTTTTTTCTGGTGCAATTAATGATCAAAATTATTGCCATCTGCTTTTTTATTAACATGGTTTGAGTAAATGAAATAATGTACAATTATAAGAATTGTGAAGTGGAGTTGGTGGCAGAGGACCTTTGTTGAACTTTTGTGCATGTAATAATAAAGTGATATGCTATTTAGATAATGAGAAAAATGGAGTATGAGAGTGGAATGTGAATAGTTTTGAACCTCCCTTTCTCTCTTTGGCTGTCCTCTGGAATGTTTCAATGAATCAATGTTCATTTGACACAATTTTATAATATCTTAATTCCCATTGATTCCTATATTTGTACAGAGTTTTGGAATTTTTAAAAATAATGATGATTTGAGCTGCACACCCACCTTATAGGAACAAAGGGAATATATACATATTGATATATAGATATAAATTCAGGTAAGGCATAGAAACATTAGGAAACTTGTAAAGGTCACACTGCACGCTGATGGCAAGAATGAGAACTGAGTTTACCATTTACTCATTAATTTTTTTGAATAAGCATATTAGAGGCTCATAGTCCCTCACTATTAAAGATAATTTAGTTCAATCTGTAATTGCAAAGATGCAAAAACTAATGTCTATGAAAAAGACAATAGGCCTAGAGCTACAAGAAAACACTAGATCAAAACTGGGAGTCTAGATCAATTACTTCATATTGTTCTTGTGAACATATTCCTTAACTTTACAGATGATTTTGAAATTAAATTCAATGTTTCCTACCACATCTGCACTTGTGTCCACACATGGACTTGCCATGGAACAGGTTTCTATGTACGGACCTGGCTTAGCTCTGCTTCTCTAGACGGCTTGGAATTGAAGCAAATTTCTTAAGTGTAAATGCATGTAAAGCCATATGTTGATGAAGTGTGACAACTGACATCATCAAAATACAACTTTATTTTTATCTTCCATCATCTTTTTAAAATATATTCAAGTCAGGATGATCTTCCTCTGCTGTTGGATGAAAACTCTTCCAGACCAAATGCCTTGTACACTCACTTTTTTTTTTCTTACAGAAGAATATTCTACATCCACTTTGTCACTAAGTCTCATTTCAGAAATCAGAATGTCCAATCCAAAATACTAATTAAAATCTGAATTTTTCTTAATATTAAAACCTCTCCTCCTTCAGTAAGAACTTCATTGAGGATGGAAGCCTGTAGTAGGAAGGGGAGCATGATCAGTTTCTTGTTTAATTCTTTATCTGTGCTTTTCTACCCCTATTTCACCTGCTGGGCACATTCTGACACTGTCAAGGTCTGGGAAGGGTGAGGGTAAAGTAGTAAAGGCAAGTGAAATCTTTTATTTAAATGGTAAAATAGCAAGCAGTTTTCGTGCTCTCTGGGACGCAAAGATTTTTTTTTTTCCCCAAAAGAAATTCTTTTTTTTTTTTTAAATGTTTCATTTATTTATTCATGAGAGTCAGAGAGAGAGAGAGAGGCAGAGGGAGAAGCCGGCTTCCTGCGGAGCAGGGAGCCCGATGCGGGACTCGGTCCCCGGACCCTGGGATCCCGACCTGAGCCGAAGGCAGAGGTTTAACCATCTGAGCCACCCAGGCATCCCAAGGACTCAAAGATTTTTAAAGCTGATTCTTTCTTTCTTTCTTCTTTCTTCCCTCCTTTCTTTTCTTTTTTCTTCCTTCCTTCCTTCCTTCCTTCCTTCCTTCCTTCCTTCCTTCCTTCCTTCCTTCCTTTCTTTCTTTTTCTTTCTTTCTTTCTTTCTTTCTTTCTTTCTTTCTTTCTTTCTTTCTTTCTTTCTTTCTTTCTTTCTTTCTTTTTCTTTCTTTCTTTCGTTCTTTCTTCTCTTTCTCTTTCTTTCTTTCTTTCTTTCTTCTTTCTTTTCACTCTCTTTCTTTCTTTCTCTTTCTTTTTCTTTCTTCTCCTACCTTTCCTTCCATCTTTCCTTTCTTCCTTCCTTCCTCCCTCCCTTCTGACTTCTGAGCCTTCCTTCAAGGTGGTGGGCAAATCAGAGCAAAGGAATAGCTCTTTCTAAAGAAAAATTCTTCTCAAATAGTTCTCACAAAATGCTTTCTGTTTTCCATTTACCAATCCCTTTTCATATATTTTATCTAGCTAAGGAATCCATATGTTGCAGAACTGATTTACAGAACTGCCTGTTTGTTTTTTTAGTATAGTTGACACACTTCTTAACTTTTGCATATGATGATTTAAAACCTTGCTTTAGAAATTGTCATGTCTTGTATATTGGTGTGTGGTTGAAATTCATTTTTAATATATTGCAGTATGTAATTTATAGTCAAGGTTATTTTGAGAATTATAGAAGACATTCCTGCAGCAAAATAGGTGTTTATTAGATGTTGAGATAATAAATAGATGGGAAAAAAACAAATTTAGGCATGTTATTGATTAACATCATTTGTGAATTGCAATGATGATCTTATCTTCACTCAGCAATGGGTTTGGAGATGATTGGGAGAGGGAACATATTTACAAAATCTTATATAGGGATTTATCTTCCCAAACTTGGACATTTATAATTCTCCAGTCAGATTGTCTCCTCTAAACAAAATTAAAATTTTAGATATTTATGGTTGTCCTTTAAAGTTTTCAAAGACAACTTTTTAAAAAAAGCATTATTTTCTTTATTTAACTTGGAAAATCTTCACATTAATATGCATTTTCCATACAGTTTACCAAATGTTAAAAAAGTGTCCTTTTACTTTTGAAGCCATTCATTTGATACCATCATTATTGATGAAAAATTATAAATACCGTTTACAGATAATTACATTTGTAATTTTTTCCCATCATCAGTTTTCTTTTTCCTGCATTAAGCTCTTCTGGAGTCAAGCAAAGAGCTACATTGACAGTGATGAGCAAGAATATTTTGTGCTTTGTCAATTCAAATAAATCCCAAGCTAATAAATGACAAGCTATGTTGTTAGCAAGGATTAACATCCAATGATGTCTAAAAAAGGACCTGTGTATACACAATCACAAGTAGTGCTGTTAGTATTTTTAAGAGTAATTTTTTAATCCATCATCCCTTTGACATGGTTTGATTACATCCAAGACCTTTATTCTTCCTGGTTTTCTATCATTGGTTCTATTTGAAACTGATCTGAAATGCAAGACACTTTCTCTGCCTAATGCCCATTGGGCATCAAGTATTTTGTAAATTATTTATTAAATTGTTCTAATTATAAGACATATTATGTTTTTGAGTGCAAGTAAAGCCAAATTGTCCATTAAGTATGGAAGACCCATAAGGAGAAGGAAAGCAAAATTAGGATGATGTTAACTAATGCTCACACTGTAGGATTACATGTTCAGTTGACTTGGTTCAACGCCAAGTTGAACTGGCGAAACAGTTTTCCCTTCAAATGCATTGTATGATCATATTTGTTTGTACAAAATAACTAAAAATCACCCAAAATATTTGTATGAGGGCTAGAAATAATAACTGCCCAGTAGTTGTTATATGATAATAGTGAAGCATGTATTGTGGGAAAGACTACCTGAGTTCCAACGTACTTTCTTCTAATAGGTGGCTGTGTTGCCAGTTACTAACCTGATACTACTTGAGTATCATTATGAGTTAAATAGTAGTACTTAAAGGTACTATTATTCCTTGCATACTTGTACTTGCCTCAGGTAGTGTTTGTAAAAATGAATGATATAATGCATGTAGAACATATAGCAAGTTTCTGGCACATAGTGAACATTTAATAAATATTAGGTAGTAATATTTTTTTGTAGATTGTGCTGCTGCTGTTCAGGTATCAGTCAGTCAGTCATTAGTGACCATACCAGATAATGAGAGAAGCACTGGGGTCGGAGTAGATTGGCAAGCAGTCATAGTTTCTGTTTTCAAGAGCTTCCCATCTGGTAGGGAAGACAGACAAAAACACAGAATCAAATGAAGTAATTGCAAAGTTTAATAAAGTTTATAAATAAATAATAAAGGAATGGAATAGGGCAAAAATGGTGAGGGATCTATGTTAGCTAAGATGTTAGAAATGGAATCACCAAGAAAGGAGCATTTACTATTCCCGGTGATCTATTTAAGAGATGAGAGACAGCTATATGAAGAATGTGAGTAAAAGCATCCAAGCAGGTGAACAGCATGTGCAAATGTAATGAGGAAGGAAAATGCTTAGAAAATAACAAAACAAAACAAAATAAAACATAGAGAAAGGCAGCTGGAACATATTGTGAGGGGGGTGGAGGGGGCATCATGTCCCGAAGATAGAGTCAGGATTCAGCTCACTCAAGATCCCATTGACCATTTTAAGGGTTTTTGAATTTCATTGTGTGGAATGGGAACCCATTGAAAGGTTTTAAGCAAAGGTGTAGTGTAACATAATTTATATTTAAAACATCTTTTGTGCTGCTTATGGACAAGTATCTCAAAATGTTTTGTATCCTAATCAGTTAGTGAAGGAGGCAGGATCTGACCCAGGTAGTCTTTCTCACAACCAGGCCCTTAACTAGTATGCAATGTTGCTACTACTTCTACAGTCCTTACCTAGATCCTCTCATAAGTACTTTGGGTGATTTTTAGTTACCTTGTACAAACAAATCTGATTGTACAGACTATTTGAGGGAAAACTGTATCTGCTGTATCAGTTTGCTATTGTACTGAAAAGAACTAACATGCTCAACTACTCATGTAACTCTACAATAGGTAACATCATTTTCCCTTTGCCGTTGTTTCTCTGATAGGCTTTTTATTCTTAATTTGGCTTCATCTTGCACTGAATCACATATGTCTTGTAATTACAATATTTTATAATAATTAACACAATTTTTGGTTCCTAATTGGTATCAGGCAGAGAAAGTATCTTGCATTTCAAATCAGTTTCAAATGTAACCAATGATAGAAAACTGGGGTAAAAGAAGATACTGAATGTGCTCAAACCATGTCAAAGAATGATGGATTTTTAGAAAAGAATATTCTTTATTTTTTTTTAAAGATTTTATTTGTTTATTTGAGAGAGAGAGAATGAGAGCTAGAGAGCATGGGAGGGAAGAGGGTCAGAGGGAGAAGCAGACTCCCTGCTGAGCAGGGAGCCCGATGCGGGACTCGATCCCGGGACTCCAGGATCATGACCTGAACTGAAGGCAGTCGCTTAACCAACTGAGCCACCCAGGCGCCCCGAAAAGAATATTCTTTAAAACACTATCAGCACTGAAATTGGAAAGCTGGGTTCTTGTCTCAAGGAGTTGAAGAATGAATCTCGTGGACAAAGCAGAGTGAGTAAAGCGACACAAGTTTATTAAGCAAGGATACAGAAAAAGCTCTCAGGGGTGAGAGGGGTCCAGACAGGGTTGCCACTGTGGGCTTTAGGGTTGGTCTTTTATAGAAGGCTAACCAGGGAACTTAAATCTTTTTGGCTTCTTTACTTGACAGCACCTTTGTGTAAGCAGGACTAGTGGTAACATCTTTAATGGCTTACTTCTTTTTAGGGTCTGTTTATTATCTGTTGACCACAGGAGCCTGTCATAAATAAGACTCTCCTTTCAGACACCTAGGGCAGGGTGGTCTGGCGTGTTTCCTTATCTGCGGTTTCCTTACACCTCCACATTGTTGGGATTTCTGTGAGCCTGATCATGGAGCCCCCTATCTCTCTCCCTAACTAGTCCTGCCTGTCCTTTTTTCAGCACCACCTGTGATTGTGTATACACAGTCCCTTCTTTAGACATTACTGGATGTTAATCCTTGCTAACAATATAGCTTATCATTTACTAGCTCAGGATTTATGTGAATTGACAAAGCACAAAATATTCTTGCTCATCACTGTCACTGTAACTCTTCACTTGACTCTGGAAGAGCTTAATGCTGGAAAAAGAAAAATTATGATGGGGAAAGAAGATTACAAATGTAACGATCTATAAACTGTATTTGCAGTTTTTCATCAATAATGATGGTATCAAACGGATGGCTTCAAAAGAAAAAACATTTTTTTAATCAATTGTCAAGTAACATGGCAAATATATATTCCTAAGAAGACATTCCAAGTTGAAGAAAAGATTTTTTACATTTTATTTTGAAAACTGTGAAGAGTAACCATAAATGATAAAAAAAAACCCTTAAACTCGGTTAAGTGAGGACCATCTGATTAGAGAAATGTAATTGTGTAAGTTTTGGGCAGTTAAAAAAAAAAGTTTTGGGCAGTAAATCAAAATTATGACTGCAGAATTCCTATAAAAAATTTGGGAGATATATTTCCTCTCCCAGTCATCTCCAATCCAAATGCTACATTGGGAGAGTTTGGATCTTTCATCTTTGTTTTAAATTATATATACATATGCAAATCATCAATATATAAATATGCAAGTCGTCAAATGAAATAAGTAGTTAAATGTCAATAAAATTACATTTCTACTTGTATTAAACAAAAGTAAGTATACCTAACACTTCTATTATATTTATCCTGTATCCATTGTCCTATGGTGCTGGTGAGTTAATGTGACCCATGCTGAAGACAATTATAGTATTAAAGAGACTGGAGCTCAGTAGTAGTGGAGGTAGGAGGTGCATCGTGTTGCTGTTGTGGTTGTGCAGATGAAAACTGAGGATAGCTTCAGCTCCGGTGGTGACAAATTCTGAGGTTGAAAAGGCAGTGACTTTAAGATATTTTTCTCATGTATAATGTAGAGATTTATTGCAGGAATTACATGACTATTGCCACCTCTTCGTTCATAGCATCAATGGTTTTCCCACTGAATGCTTATTCATTTTAATTCCACCGATGAGGTCTACTGAGGAAACTTAGTAGGCTAATGGACTAAAACCCCCTCTAATTTGATTAGCTCACTTTCCAATATGATTGGCCAAAAGGAGTTGGTTTGGAGAATTTGTGATATGTTCATTTTGCTTGTTGACACAGATCAGTGGGTTGTAGACATATATAAAATTAAATGTAATGATTTCCAAAAATTGAAGCTAATTTAATGTATACCTTATTAACGCTTTTCTCAAATGAATAAGCAACACAAGGCATTAAAAAATCTCTAGGTCTAAGTACATTGATATCAAATGGCTCTCAACACTCCCTCTTTACGAAATGATTGAGGCCAGTGTGCTTGGGAAGGTGGGAGATCTAATCGTTATGGAGAGACAGAATCTCAGCTATATTTTCACCATGTTTCTGCAGGAAGTGTTTCATGTTAGACAAACAATTTGGGTTTATGCAAGATTAACAATAATCAAGGATTAGATAATTGAGTCAATTCATTCAAAAGCAGCTTTGTCCCTTAGCCTTCTAACCACTGATTTCTTCTTTTTCCTCTTGTCATTCTTGGTCCTATGTTTGGATAGGGATCTGTTAATACATCTGCAGCAGTTTTGGGAAAGGATGGTTGAATAAAGATTGTTGCAAAGGTTTGTAAAGCAATTAAATGTGTCAGTTTTCTGTTAGTGTTACATACCGGCTTTAAATTTAGTGGCTTAAAACAACAACACTCATTTATTTGTTCAGAAATCTGCCCTTTGGGCAGAATCTGGGAGGATCAACTCTTCTCTGTTTGTCACAGCATCAGCTGGGGCACATTCACGGGGTGTTCAGCATCTCCATTTGAGATAACTCAATTGCTATGGAGGGCATGCAAGTTGGCACTGGCTGTCAGCTGGAGCTAGGTTCTGTTCCTCTTCCTTATGGCATGGTGGCTGAGCTCCAGACCCTGTGTCAGAAGAGAACCAGACAGAATGTGTTATCACCTTCTATCTAACCTCAGGAGTCATATAATGTCACTTGTGTCATAGCCACTGTCTGCCCAGATTAAGAGAAGGGAATGTCAAAGTCATATGATAGGTAGAGCATATGGGATGAGTGAAATTGTTGCAGCCGTTTTTAGAAAATACTATTTCTCATAATTATTTTTTCTTAGATAATCACCTAAAAGTTTTCATGTTTGATGATAAACAACTACACTGAGAGTAATTAGATTTTCTGTGAGGTTACCATGTAGGTATTAAGAAAAAGTTTTATTAGAAAGTGGAAGTAGTAGTATTACTTTATTGTAATTGTTTTGTATTTTTTGGCATCTTTCTTTGTTGATTAAATCAAGATGTATTAGGATTCCAAAAACTGCAAAGAGATTGTAAGGCATTTCTGTTTGCTACAGGCAAACACACACACACACACACACACACACACACACACACACACACAGGACCTCACACTACCCTCCCCCCACCATATGTATACACAAACCCTGTTGCTGCTTGGCATTTCTGGGATGTCCTCGGGGCTAGGACACTCAGACTGTACTCTGGGTCAGACCAAGGTGTCAATTCCCAAACCCCAAGAGAGAAAGGACGCCATCCAAAGTTCCTAAAGCTCTGGAGACAGGCCCCTGGCAGGGACAGGCGACAGCGAAGAGAGAAGATGTGGCGTGGGTCTGGGGCCCCCTTCCGCCAAGAGGGAGAGTCACTGCGGGTGGCGGCGCCCGCAGTCCACACGCAGCTGGGGTCGCAGCTCCCTCACTCCTGCGGGTCCCACCAGCCGGCCCGCAGCCCCGCTGCCATTGACATCCATCCACCTCCCACCCCGCCTGGTGGTGGCTCGTCCCCTTCAAGAGGCCCCACCTGCCCCAGAAATGTTTTCGCCAATCCTCTTTTCATTTGAGGGGACTCGGGGTCCTTTTGCACCCTCCCCTACGACCGCTCAGGGGAGATCGTTACAGCAGCACTCAGGTTTGGGACCTCCCTCGGGTTCAACTTTGGGAAGAAGTGAGAAATGTAGGGGCGCGGTGGCGCCATCTCTCGAGGCCTGCTCTGTGCTCGCGTTCCTCTGCTGCGCGGGAGGAAGCGGATCTGTGCCCCAACCTAGCCCCCTCCCCCCCGCCCCCCCGCCCCCCATGCTCGGAATGGATCAGGGTCTGGATCTAGGCGCCTGAAATCCCAGCCTGCAGAGGCAAGGCAGGGCTCCCCCCACGCCCCTATGTCGCCCAGGGCGCCCTCTACCGGGAGCGAGTGGCGAGGGAGGAAGGGCGTGGAACCCCGGGGATCCCCTCCACCGAGTCAGCGAGGCAAGGACAAAGCCTTTGGCTTCCCTATGGAGGAACTCAGACGGACCAGCATCGGGTTTGCTCCAACAAGACTCTGTAGGAGAACAAGCCATGGTCCACTAGGCTGGTTTAAAAAAAAAAACAAAAAAAAAAACTCAGCATGGATAGACAAAGGGTGAACGGTGATGAGGCAGGAAGCCAAGAGATGAAGGGTGCAGATGGTTAAAGCCGGCGGTGAACGAGGTGGAAAGGAGAAGGGGTGAGCTGAAAATTTCTGCATTTGGTGAAGTGGACACTATGAACTACAGCCTTCACCCATATTTCTTAGAAATAATAAAACCTGCTGAAAAAACTATCTTCGTCCCCATCTCATCCACGGCTCCTTCAAATGCAAGAATCCAGAAGCTTCTACGCAAGCAAATTTACTTCCAGTCTGTTTCCTCGGAAAAGCACAGGTTATGCAGCCTGCTACATTTCTCTGTGTTTTCTGTTGTATTGTAATTGCCAGAAACTTTTTCAGAAAAGTGTTACTTTAGTTACTTTAGTTTTCTATTAAAAGTTGTGCACATTTTAAAATAATGATCTACTCATTTTTATTTCTTTCGGTACATAGGCATATATTACATTAAGGCAAATCATGATAATATATTTAGTATGATATCATCCACAGGGTTTGCCCTATAATACAACCTTTTTGTCAGAGGTTATGATTTCATATCATTCCCAGGAATGGTTTAATCAAATAATTGAATCAGAAATTCTTTCCATTCAGGTTTGAGAGACTTTGCCTTCACTTCCTAACTTAATTACCATATCTTTCATATCATAACTCTGAAAATTAATCCTCCAATTTGAACTTGAATCTTCTTATACTAATTAAATAACTTTCCTGCTGCTTTAAGTAATTAATCAAAGTTCTGTATTTAAGCAAAAAATTTGAACTTTTGAAACATGTAAGACTTGTTAAGCCAAGATTCAAAGAACTTTGGATTTGAATTGCTTCTGCCATTCATTGCTTTCCAAGTTTCCAAGTGGAAAATACACCTTACCCCTTTGACTTCTATATTTCTTCATATCTTGAAAGAGAGATCTTAGAAAGAGAGAGAAGAGAGCATATCAGAAATCAGAAATTCCAGTTAGGAAATGGCACAGAATACCACCACCCAGGACCATCAAGAACAGTTCCATCTCCCTAAAATTTCATCTGTGCTGCTATTTCTTCCCCCTTCCCTTGACACCCGGTAGCCACTGATCAGCCGTCCATCTCATGGTTTTGCCTTTTCCATAATGCCACATAAATGCAGTCATGCAACTTGTAGCCCCTTAGGTCTGAGTACTTTCATTCAGAAAAATGCTTTTAAGGTCCATCTGTGTTTTTGTATGAATTCACAGCTCATCCCTTTTGCTTCAATTTGTTTATCCATTACCCTGTTCTAGGACATCTTAGGGGTTTCTAGGTTTTATAACTAAACCTGTTATAACTCTCTTCAGGAGGTGGTTACAGAAGTGGTAAATTTTTTGTTGGGTCTCGAAGGTTGAGTTGCAGCTCACCAAGGAGCAATGTTAAGTGGAAGACTTGGAAGTTGGAAAAATAATGAAGAAAAAGAAAAGAAAAACTTTCAGTCCAGACTCTACCACCCATTCTCAGGAAAGACTTTCTGAGTCTCAGGTGTTTTTTTGTTTTGTTTTGTTTTTGTACACGTCCGGGGCTATTGCAGGAATCAAGGAAGATACTACATGCACATCAAACATCCCACATGTAGTAAAATGCTGTACTGTGTTGGCCATAATCAGAACTGCAACTGGGTTCAGCAGCACTTTTTGAGTACAACCTGTATGCCAATCACCATGTTGGCAGTAGTAGCAAACACAGATGACCCCATGACCCACTTCCTGGCTCTCAGCCCAGTATTTTATGGGATCCAGATCTGAAAAAGGAGAAACACAGAAGGTGTGGTCACAGCACACAGACATAACAGCAGCTTCCACTCTGCGTGTTGAGCTAGTCAGTGGATGGAGACCGGTGAAGAACATACATAGATGTCAATCCGTAGAGTTAGTGCAGAGTACTGGAAAGAGCATGAACTTTGAGGCCAAAGAGAAAAAGTTCAGTTTTATTATTCATATGGCTAATAAATAAATCAATAGTCTTGGGCAAGTCACTTCACTTCTCAGACCCTTCAGGATTTGTGATTATTAATCAATGTATAAAAATTACTTGACACATTCACTCACTCACTAACATATTCATTCAACAAATATTAACATTAGTTAATCCCATAGATCAGATAGGATAGGAGGTAAAACCAGAAGTACATGAAATGAATAATTAATTTTGGATGATGATAAATTATATATATTAAATAAAATAGGGTGATATGATGCAGAGTGACAGAAAAGGAAACATTAGGCTGGGTTCTTGAGGAAAAACTTTCTAAGGAGGGGATATTTTGGCTGAAATGTGGATGATGGAAAGGAGTTGGCTATGGTCAGTGGACATAAGAAATGATGTCATGTCTTTGCCCAGAAAAGTAGATATCAAATCATTAGGTCAGGAAGATTATTTTATTTTTGGAATAATTATCTAAAGCCTTTGTTAAAATGTGGATCTCAGTGCTCCAATTCCCACTTGCCCTCTTAGCTTAGCACAGACTTAAGGTGTAATTTCCAACACTAGCAAAATGATCCAAGTACAGTTTTCTTTCCAACTCACTATTCCTTTTGGTTCCAAAGAACCAGCAGATGCACTGTTGTGTTTTCAGCAGCCTAGTTAAAGGGAAAGCTGATAGCATCCGAAGATCCTGAAAGGTAGCAAGAATGCCCTGAACTTGTTCTGACTGTTGATCATGAATCAGGCTCTCCCAACTACAGCAGTTTCTTCTCTGCTGGCCTCCCTGCTGCCTAAAAAGACTAATTTTAGGAAAACACCATGGATCACTATTGATTGGATAGTTAAAATAATCCCATCTGCTTGGAACATGCCTTGTATCAATAATGTTGCAATTAATGTCATCAATTTAATCAAAAGGGTTTGATTTGTATGGCCCTTGTTAGACATTACCATATTGCCGCTTTAACCGCTTGGGTCAGTTTACATTACCTCCGCCCTGGCTCAGGGTATCAGATCAGTAGTCCGCCCTTATCCACTGGGGATATGTTCCAAGACTCTCAGTGGATGCCTGAAACCACAGATAGCACAGAACACTATATTACTGTGTTTTTACCCTATACATGCACACCTATGGTAACAATTTATAAATTAGGCCCAGTAAGAGAATAACAACAATAATAGTAAAAATAGAACCATTATAACAATACACGTTAATAAAAATTATGTGAGTGTGGTCTCTCTCAAAATATCTTCCTGTATTGTATTCATTCTTTGTTTGTCTGTGATGATGTGAGATGCTAAAATGCCTATGTGATAACCTGAAGTGAGGTGAATGATGTAAGCGTTGTGATACAGTGTTAGGGTACTATTGACCTTTGGATGATACATCAGAAAGAAGATCATTTACTCTGGACCCTGGTGGACTTTAAGTAACTAAAACTGTGGAAAGCAAAACCATGGATAAGGCAGGACTGCTATATACCTCAACTGTGAGTAAATAGATTTTCAATTAATTTTTTAGCTTGAAAGAACTGATGCTTGTTTTACCTGCATACTTTTATTTAATGCTTATTTCATTTTTCCCCTCCAAATAGTTTAACAAATTCTGGAGATACTGTACCAGTTGTCTTTTCTTAGACTCAGTTCTGCCCTCTCTTCGTCTCAGTACCTGGTTATAGAATTCTATCTGCAAATCTTTAGTGACCATGACATGAAAAACTGTGAAGCTAACTTCCAAGAGGGGTAGGTGCAGGTGGGAAGATGGTCCCTATATGGGCTTTTTCTGGGCTGTGAGAGGGACTGTCCCTAAGGACATGCACTCTGAGCCCCTTCTCTTTGCTGCCCTTCCCTTCTTCCTTGGATAACTATAGGAGGTGATGTTACTTGAGCATCTGGAGCAGACTCCAAAAAGTAAAAGGCCCCTAAGAGTTTTTCAGCCTGAGACACCCAGCAGGGAATGAGGAGGGTTCAATGTCTTTCTGCTTTGGGGATAGTAGGTGGTTGCAAGTTATCTGTTCTTATCTCAGCCTTAGCTTTCTGAGAGGAGGGGAAATAAGTGTTTCATTAAATTTAAAATTACAAAAAGGAATACTTGTGTAAAAACTAAAAATGTCCCTCTTTCAAAAAGTATCCAGTACTGGGGTCCCTGGATGTCTCAGTCTGTTAAATGTCTGCCTTTGGCTCAGGTCATGATCCCTGGGTCCTGGGATCCAGCCCCTGCTCAGTGGGGAACCGGCTTCTCACTCTCCCTATGCCCCTCCCCTGGCTTGTGTTTGCACACATGCTCTCTCTCTCTCAAATAAATAAATAAATAAATAAATTTAAAAAATCTTTTAAAAAACAAAACAAAAAAGCATCCAGTATTAAGTTTAATGTGTTTTTAGTAATTTTACATAATTTTCTTTAAAAAATGAAATAACACTATCATCTGTAAAGTATTAGAAAGCAGTATCATGGACACTAGTGTACTCAAGAACCCATCTTTGTCAAAACTTAACATTTTGCCATATTTCAATTTTCTTTGCTTAGTCATATACAACCGCAATTAACTTGCTTGATTTTTGTAACAAAATAGAATCACACTTTTCATATTGTTTCTAAATTTATGCTTTTTATTCAATAATAACTCATTTTTTTCAAGTTGGCATTGATGTTTCTCAACATAGGATACACATTCTAATTACTTAAGGAGCTTTGAAAACAATACCCACATCCACACTCACACCTATAGAGATTCTGATTCAGATAGTCTGGGGGTGTTTAAAAGTCCCCAGATTAATCAGATAGGCAGCTGGTCTGGCAACGATCAATGTGGATATGCCTCCTTTATGTTTTTCAACTGTTGGATGCACCAAAGTTACTTTTTCACAACTTGTTGATGGATATTTCGGTTAGGTTCAGTTTAACAGCATCTGGCTTAGTTATTTTTTCTCCCAAATATATTCTGAGTCCTAATGTAGCTGTCTCTGATTGATAGGAGAGGCACTCCTGAACCTGTGGGACACAGACCCTACACCTAATTTGCTTTAACTCAAAGCTAGCTTTTGTAATTAGGAATCATGGTAAATGATGGGTGCTTAGATCTGACCCCAGAAAAGGCAGGTAATGACCCAATACAGGTGCATCTGCTCAGGGCCAATCTGTAGGTTAATTTATGGCAGGCTGGCACTCCCTGATTTGTGTTCATTTAAGCTCATGACCACCACACCTAGGCTGCCTAATAGCTCAGTTGGCCATGTGACTTGAGGGATAAACATGGCTAGTTTTCCTGCTTCATGGATTAAATGTTTGGTTGCCTTATCTACTGATGAGGCGTCTCATGAAAGGTCCTGGGAAAACAAAACATGGAACAAATATGTATTAGATCCTTTGCTGTGCTCCTGATACAAGGTAAGAAATACTGAGTTTTACCATTCAGCCTCACAAAACTTAACCATTCATGCATGTGTGACCTAATGTGCTCTTCAGAATTTGTCTATGCTATAAAAACAAAATCTCTGAAATAAATGTAAGCTAAGGGAACTAAATTTAAATTTAAGGGAATTGAATTTTTATCTAGACTTTTGGTTTCTCTATAAATGACAATTTACTTGAAAAGAAAACGTCATTGCATAAAGATAGGGCTGGGAATGGTGTGTTTTCAGGATTGCTTTCTCCCTGCTATGTCCAGGGTCTCCCCTTTGCTGCGACTCTGGTTTTAAATTCCAGCCTGAGCTTCTTTTGAAGACAAAGCAATTTACTTCTAAGTAAATGGTCATAATTGCTGGCCAAAAAAAAAAAATATATGTTTTTGAGGTGAAATTTATTCTTCTTAGTCCTGGGCGAGGCCTGAATCTGCTTAACTTTATTTTTCCGCATGTATTTACAGTGACTGATAAAGTGCCAGATTCTGTGTTAGAGGGTGGGTCATTGGTGAACTAAGCAGGGATGGTGTCCTCTTTCATTGAGCGAGCAGTCTGCTGGAAAAACAAATGAAAACATCACAGTTGGAATATCATTCAGGAAAAATTCCTCCCTTTGCTTTGTTTTTACTCTCCCTTCTACCTTCTCCTCTGGCTTCCCTTGATTCCTTCATTCCTCTCTCTACCCACCCTGCACCAGGGAGGAAGAGTCCCTGGAGATAAAATATTTGAACCTGTGGAAAAATGGCTCAATGAAGCCCCTTATACAACTGGGTGGGAAAGTCTCACAGCCTGCAAGAAAGAAATTAAATTGTCTTGAGTGAGAGACCAGCAGCTAGGCCATGGGGATGAATCAGGGAGGGAGCACTGAGCTGAGAACCAGGCTGGGAAGATGCATGTGCAGGGTAGATGTGGGAGGGTACCAGATTCAAATATGTGAAATCGTAAGCCATATATACAATTTTAGAAAAAGTAATATTTTTAGAGCTGTAATTCTTTACTAAAGAAGTGCCAGTCATAGCCTTGGATATAGTGAACACTTGGCTCAATTTATGAGTTGATGCTGAAAAAATTTAGACAATTTACAAATGAGTCACTCCACACAGGGTGTCTGGGTCATAATAGATTTTTAAATTGTTGTAACTGAGCAAATTCTTTGGTCTCAAAACTCCCCTTGAGGCATTATCACAGTCGGACCTCTGGATTAAAAGGGCCGTGTAATGACTCTGAAGGAAGTGGGTTGGTGTGCAGCAGGAATCAATAAATTTTTCAGTAATATGCCAGTTAATATTTTAGGTTCTATGGACCACAAGGTCTCTGTCATAATTACTCAACTCTGCTGTTGTAGCTCAGAAGAAGGTTTGGTCTGGGTGTGGCTGTGTTCTGATAAATCTTTATTGACGAATAGAGGTTATGAGCCGGATCTTCCCTAGGACTGTAGTTTGCCATCCCCTGCCTTAGTGGAGGAACAGATCTGAGAGACAAGAGATACAGGTGTTAATTCCAGCTTTGCCCCTCTCCCTGAGAAGTGACTTTGGGCAAATCACATTGTGTCTCAGCGCGTACTGTCTTTTCAAGGGAAAATAATGAAAGCTGTTTCATGTGTCTGGGTTGTGAGAATAATATGAAATTACAGCAATGGAAAGCCTTTGAGGAACTTTAAAAGCTTTGTGCAGTCCTAAGGAGGTGGTATTTTATTGTCCAACTTTGGCATTAAAGAGTAAGATTTTTGTATTGAATGGGAATGACTGCTCACTAGCTTCATGACCCCCTACAGTCAGAAGCCTATTTCGTTTCCTCCTTCCGCTCTGTTTAGTCCCCTTCCTCACTTTCTTTCATGTCCCTAACATCCCAGTTTTAGCTTCAGATACATCCGCTTTTCCCTAAAGCCCCACGGCCAATGCATAAACTCTCCTGCCACATGAAGGGAGAATTAACATTTGTGGCCCTCGTAGCTTCCGTGTGTTTCCCCCTCACTTCCAAAGCCCATTTGTCCTGGTGACCGGAGCAGGCATTTTATATGCTCCGATTGTGGTTGTTAGTGCGGTGTGATTAAACTGTATTTAGAAATAAATGGTAAAATAACATTTGACAGGAGAGCTTTTCAAAGATCCCATTTCCTTCATGTTTAATGCTTTTCTAGCTGTTAGGGAACAGTGAGGGATCCATTATGCCTTGGAGAGCAAGGCAGAAAGAAGCTACTTCCACTCTCCCGCAAGTGTTTTCATTTTAAGTAAGAAGTCTTGTGTTCTTGGGGAGCAGGAGCTGTTTTTGAAAGGGTCAATGCTCCCCTGACTCCCTGCTCTATCACTGTGCTCCTGGGTTGGGGGGCAGGGAGGAAAAGACGAATACAGTTGTCTCTTGAGCAGTGTGGCGACTAGAGGTGCCAATGTCCTGTACAGTTGAAAATCCATGTAAACTTTTGACTCCCCCCAAACTTAACTAATAATAGCCTATTGTTGACCAGAAGCCTTACCGATGACATACAGCCAATTAACACATATCTTGTATGTTGCATGTATTATATACTGTATTCTTATCTCAAGAAAAGAAAACATTAATAAGAAAGTCAGAAGACAATATATTTATGGTACCATACTGTATTTATCGATAGAGCAACTTTACATTGTCTTACAAGATGAATTGTCTGTCAGTATCTACATCAGTATTGTCTTACATATACAAAGAAACTGGAAATCTTATGTATTACTAACACTAGACATAAATGAAAAGATAATGTAAAAAAAATTCATATTTATAGGTATAATGATTCATTCATTGATAACAAGGCAGCATTATGGTTGCTTTATAGTAGCCTAGTGTAATCGGCACAATTGCTTCATGGTAACCTAGCCTATACACTAATGAATGAATTGTTATGAAATTTTTGTGGCATACAGTATTAGTCATATTCATAATACAGTATTGGAATTGTTACATATATTTAAAAAAAAACATTTGTTGGGGCACCTGGGTGGCTCAGTTGGTTAAGTATCCAACTCATTATCTTGGCTCAGGTGTTGATCTCAGGTTCTTGAGTTCAAGCCCTGTGTTGAGCTCCACACTGGGCATGGAGCCTGCTTAAAACACTCATGTGTTAATAAGTTAATATGCAGTTTCTCCACTTGTGAGAAAGAGGCATACTATACAGTAATGTAATTCTTTGAAAGCAAAGTTATAAAACAGTAAGAAAACTAACATATTGATTTTATATTAAATATCACTCTACGTCTATTTAAGTATAGGCTGTCCACTTCTATATAACTTGCACAGGATTTGCACCATGAATACTTAGGGGCTGATCATAGTGACACAGCATCACAAACAGTTCTTGCTGTACAGCTATTGGGTTTTCACATGAAGACCCTCACACACATAGAGAACAGATAAATTTATTAACTGGAGGTTATTTACTGTTCATTAAGTGAAAGTGGATCATCATAAAAGTTTTCGTCTTTGTTGTCTTTGTGTTGAGGAGGCAGAGGAGGAGGATTGGTCTTGTCTCAGGGGTGACCAAAGCTATAAGGTGAAGGTCGAAGGAGAGGCAGGTACTCTCAGTGAAGCTTTATGGAAATATTTCATAATTTCTGTCTGACTTTTTGGTTTTTAATATGAATCCTTCCTCCACCATATTCTGTAGTTTCAGTGCTCAGAACATAGAAGAGTCCATGTCATAAAAGAAGTCAGAAGCAGTCTTGAATAATTGGAATCCTTTTGCCAGATTGTCTAATGTCAGTTTGTTTTCTGGTACTGCTTCTTTGTGTTCTTCCTGATAGTCTGGCACTTTTCAGAAGCACTCATCTCCAAGTATCTTCTATTAATCCCTCGGGTGTGGTGTCTGTTAGCTCTTGAATTTCTCCAAGACCCATATCTTGAAACTCTACTCCCCACCTTTTCTTTGTCATATCCACAATCTTTCATGATCTCCTTGAGTAGCTCTGTCCTAAATCCTGTGAAGTCAGGTACAACATCTGGACACAGTGCAAATTTATTGTTTCAGGCTTGATGGCATTCATGGTTTTTTCAATGATGGCATTTTCAATGGTGTAATCCTTCTAGACTTTCATGATGTTCTATCAGTGTTCTGTTCTATAGCATTGACATTCCTTTCCATAGAGTACTCTGTTTAATGAGCCTTAAAGGTCAATATGACCACCTGAAGTTGAGGCTGAATTAGAGATGTGTTTGGGGGCAAATAGACTACTTTAGTGTTGAACTCAGGGGGTGGTCAGGGATATTGTCCAATATCAAAAGAACTTAAAAAGGCAGTCCTCTATTGGTAAGGTACTTTCTGACTTCAGGGACAAAGCCTTGATGGAGCCAATCCAGAAAAAAATGTTCTTGTTGTCCAGGCTTTCTTGTTGTACAACCAAAAGCCTGGAGTTGGTATTTTCTTATTTCCCTTCAAAGCTCAGCAGTTTTTAAAGAGGACAGTCCTGATCATAAACCTGACTGTCTTTGCACAAAACAGTAGAGTTAGCCTAGCCCTTCTCAGCTTAAATCCTGGTGCTTATTTGTCTTTCTTACTTATAATTATTCTTTGTGGATTTTTTTTTCCAGAATAGGACATGTTTGTCTGCATTAAAAACCTGTTCAGGCAGATATCCTTTCTCATGATGGTTCTCTTAATGGCCTCTGGGAACTTGTCTTCTACCTCTCGGTCAGCAGGAGCTGCATCCACTATCTTGATTTTTTTTTTTTTTAAATCCGATCCCCCTTGTAGAATTATCAAACCATATTTTGCTGGCATTAACTGCTCTAGCTTTAGAGCCTGCACTTTTGCTTAAAGTTGTCATATAATGACTTTGTTTTTTCTCTAATTATATTAGTCTTAGGTAGGCCTTTCTTATAGCAACCCTGCACCTACGTAAAAGCTGCATTTTCTTTTTTTTATTTTTATTTATTTATTTTTAAATTTTTTATTGTTATGTTAATCACCATACATTACATCATTAGTTCTTGATGTAGTGTTCCATGATTCATTGTTTGTGCATAACACCCAGTGCTCCACGCAGAATGTGCCCTCTTTAATACCCATCACCAGGCTAACCCATCCCCCCACCCACCTCCCCTCTAGAACCCTCAGTTTGTTTTTCAGAGTCCATCGTCTCTCATGGTTCGTCTCCCCCTCCGACTTACTCCCCTTCATTCTTCCCTTCCTGCTATCTCCTTCTTTTTCTTTTTTCTTAACATATGTTGCATTATTTGTTTCAGAAGTACAGATCTTAAAAGCTGCATTTTCAAGAGGAGATGAAAAGATGGTTCACAAAAAGTGCAATATTTTCATGCCTGCTGATAGAGCTGTAGTGATACCTTCACAGATTTCCTTTTCTTCCTCGTTTCCCCCCCCGTGGTCTTTTTGCTGGATTCACTTATCTTGCAATGACAGGCAGCTTCAGCAGCAGACGTCAATCACTGCTACATATCAAGCAATTCAACTTTTTCTTGTAATGTCATGACTTTCCTCTGCTTCTTGGGAGCACTTCCAGAATCTCTAATGGATCTTTGTATGGGTCTCACGGTGTTGTTCAGGGCTTACGGTATTGCACTAAACATGATGAAGAATATGCAAGAACCATGTGAGATCACTATTTACTGCTATAAGCAATCTACTAGAGAAACAAACTGCTCACGTGGAGATGATTCGTATCACATGGTGTTTTAAGTGGTTGCTCCCAACACTTGAGCTCACTGCAATACCAACAGGAGGTGGCTACAAAATTATTGCATAGTACAGTATGTACTACAGTTATTCTATGCAGTTGTAATTTAATACTGCATCTTTACACTTGTTTATATTTATCTTGATTGTGAATGGTGCCATGTATGATTTATGTATGAGTAACTTTTGATAAATTTTAACTTTATAATTTGTATTTTAGGATAGTAAACGTTAAGATTATTGTCTACATATATTTTATGCATTCGTAGCATACCAACTTTTTCTTAATTGTTTTGATATTTCTAGGTTACACGATTCATCTGCAAGTTGTTTTAAACTGTCACAAATCTCCAAAAACTTTTCTAATATTTTTAATGAAAAAAAACTGCATATAAGTGGACCCACACAGTTTAAACCTGTGTTGTTGAAGGGTCCACTATATTTTGGCTAGAATATGGGGAAGATGCTACTGTTTACTAGTTGGGAACTTAAGCCTTTTACTCTCCAAAGCCCCTACTTCTGAAGGAGAGGTTTGGAACTATAAGATTATTTCGAACGCTTCATGTTCCTTGGACTCTTCATCTGGTCTCAATAGGGAAAGAATGAAGAGTCCATATGTGTTTCCTGCCAGAGACTGATCCCATTTCAAGGCCCCTGTGTGTGTAGAAGAGAAAGGGAAGGCTGATGTCTCAACTTAGCAATACAGGAAACTGTGATGTACTCTTGAGGTTCTGAGAGTGGCCTTATTCACTTCTCATTTCCTGACTGGAGGCCTAAATGGAAAGGAGGTTGTTGAGGGCAACAAAGCCCTTGCCATTGTTCTGGGAAATCTTGAGAGGGCCAGAGCCCAGCCAGAATACCAAGCATTCAGGCAGTACTTACCCCACAGTGAGTTTTAGGTAAATTACTTGCTTATGGGGGGTGGGGAGAGGGGTGAATACTCCTCCCACTTCCCCTCTCTGTGGGCAGACCCCAAACCACATGGCCTAAAGCTGCTCATGGACATCCTAGTCAGAGTAGAGGACAGACCACAATCCGTAGGTGTCCACACCTAGTTGATATCCACAGGCACCTGCATTTTGTTTACATATTCTTTCTTTAATTTATTCCTTCATTCTGAATTCATAGAATGTTTATTGTTTCAGTGCCGATGATTCAGTAACTCACAAGATGTTTACAGTCCTTAACCTCATAGAATTTATGTTCTAGCTGTATGGTTTTATCTATCTGGACTTTCTTAATTATGGCCACCTCACAGGAAGGTGTTTCTCCCTGTGCTGTGCAAGATGACCAGTATGTTTTTTTTAATCATTGGGGATAACAAGTGGCATTTCTTCATCTGTAAAATGGGCATGATGATGTCTGTTCCACATAACCCACCTGATGAATGTAGGATAAAATTCCATTTGATAAATTTAGATCAAAAGTGTCATGTAAACATAGACATCATTCCTTAGATCTGCATTTAATTATTTCTCTTGTTTCAAATGAATATTCCTTAACACTCCCCACCCCATATACCACCTCCATACATTATTTTAAAATACCGTTACAGGCACACTAGTGTCTCATTGTCCTGCTGTGTCCTCCACAGTAAATGACAGAGAGGGGCACATAATAAGCAAGTGAGAATGCAGAAAGGAGGAAGAGAGAAGGCTGCCCCTCCCAGGTTCTGTTCCAAGTGGTGCTCCCATCTTGGTGGCGGAGCCCTAGTTGTTCTTCCATCTCCTATGTTCCTGATTCTTCTGGTATTTTTCACTGGGCTGCGCAGACCTTTGTTACATGTGTTCCCCACCCACCCCCCAGACTTTTGCTCACTTATTTCCTTCTCTTGATTTCCAGTTCCAGCGGTAGTTCCTATTGCTGCAGATGCTACTCCATTGTGTGAACATTATGGATTTTGGTCAACAAAACACCATCCCTACTTGAGTACAGAGAAAATTCCCACAGCTAAATTAATCAGATCCAACTTAAAAGAGCCCATGAGCTTTGTGATTGTGCCTAATTAATCAATCAATGCATATATTAACAAAAAAAGCCATAATACCATACTATTTTATATCTTCTTCCCAACCCCCAACTTACCGAAATACCATAGCCATTTTATAGTGTCATTAAATCCCATTTTATGCAATTTTGAAAAAAAACTTAATACACCAAAACTAATATTATACTCTTGGGTTTGTAGGTTCTATAATTTACTGTTTGAAGTTAAGCTGTAATGAGAAATTTTAGTGTTATATCATTGACTCTTACCTAATATTTTTCTTAGGATAAAATCACTAATTTGAATCACTGGATTAAAAGGTGTGCATATTTTTGTAGAACTTTATTTTGGGTGCTTCTTGCTGAATTATTTTCTGAGTATTCTGTTTTGAATCTTTCTTTTCCTGACACAATGACTATTGTGCTCGCTTCGGCAGCACATATACTGACATAATGACTATTTAGATCTTATATCTCATGATAAAAATCTCCTTTTGTATTTTTAAGTTGCTGAAAATGTATTCTACCAGACATGGTTAAGTAAGAAAACTTGAAGCAAAGTGTAGAAACACCTTTAAAGATTGTCACATTGATAAGAGTTTTAATCAAGTGTGAATCTATCCAGGTAAGAGCCCTTGTCTTGTCACTGATGTTTTTCCAAACAAACCTTATGTTTTGTTTGAATTTCATCAGACTCAGCAATTGGAATGGACTTATTTTTCCTGTTCTTGAAAATCAGGACATGTGTGTGTGTGTGTGTGTGTGTGTGTGTGTGTGTGTGGGGTATGATTTTTTTTTTTAATCAAATTAGGTTTGCTTATTTTATCCTCAGTATCTCCCAAAGACAGGAGAAACCTGGAGGTGGTGGGTGGTAGTTGTAGTGAATAACTTGGAATCCTAGTCCTTGCCTACATAATAGGTTTTTCTAATGCTTACTTTCCAGAAATACTAAAGAGTGACTATATATAATATATTATATATAGTATCTATATACCTATATATGGATATGTATATATATGTGTGTCTGAATCTTCTATTCTCCCATGTAGTTCAGCAGTCTGGGATAGAAAGGAAAACTGGATATAATTATTTTTAAAGAACTTATTCCATGATGACTTCTGTTAACTACCCAATTTTTCAGTTGCCCTCCCTCCTCCTCGGCTTGTTCCCTTCGCCTCTCCCACCTGTGCTTCCTTCTTTCTTTCCCCCACTCCTTTCTACCTGCCTCCCTCTCTCTTCTTAAGAGGTCTCATATCTGAGCTTAATACTTCATAGCAGACTTTAACATGACCTTGAAAAAATCTGGGTCCATTATTTTATAATTAGAGGACCTGGGAAAACATGTTTCTATTCACATGTCATTGTTACTAGATTTTCGTGGGATCAAATATTAGCATAAAAGTCCTATGGTATTAGAGCTTGAAAAGTCTATAAAAGATCTGATCTAACTGATGAAATCTAAGGGACAAGGTGTGTCTTAGGGCAAATTGCTCAGGTAAGTCAGTGGCAGACCCTAAAATAAATTACAGTTCATTTTGGGTTTTAGTTTAAAGCTGTTTTATTCCCAATTTTCTATTATTTGAAATAATTATTCATTATCCCCTATTTCTTTCAGAGGCTTACTTTTTTCTCCCTTCCTCCTTATTTTATTCTCTCATTCTCTCTCCCATTCCCACCCTCCTCATCCCCCCTCAGCATCTCTAGAAATTCAGAAGAGTTGAAAAGTAGAAAGGTCTTGGTTTCTGGGTTATATCATTGTCACTGTTCTTGTTTCCTCTGCTCTTCTATGCTAACCCACAGCCCAGTGTAGAACCTCTTCAGCCTTGTGGCAAACACTTGAGCAAAACCCAGGTCTAGTTTTACTTTCCTGATTATATAGAAAGCACTGGCTTTATTTACTTTCCTTCCCATTGAAAAGAACAATAATATATTTTCTCTTAGACAATATGCAGTTTATGACCATCTCTTTTTCATTGTGAATCATGGGGGGAAAATTTATCAGGTCCTGTTCCTAGTCTCATTTTATAGAAGATACTAAAACATGGTGTGGTTAAACCACCCAGCTAAGCTCTCACTCTAAGTAGGCAGAAACCCAAACCTAAGGCTACCAGTAGAATTTAAATTTTAATTACTAAGCTACATTACTTTTCTATGGTTTGAAGTTGTTTAGATGGTGATTGATCACTAACCGCCATGATGTTGACTATTAATTATTGCATTTACAAATTCTGCTTGAGCTGGAACAGATACATTAGTTCTATTTGTCAGACTCTGCTCTATACATGGTGGAAGCTAAGAAGATAAATACTTGTCAAATTTTATGTTCAGAAAGGGCGCCTTTTCTCTGGTAGAGAAGGTAAAAAATAAAACTACAGTGAGGCAAATTATAAATAAGAAAAGAATATATGATATGCTATGAAAGTGTCCAGCAGTGAGGGATTTCTTTTGGAGAGTATGAACTGAAGTTCTTTCATAGTTGGTATGAATTTGAACAATAAAAAAATGTACAAGAAAATGGTGAAACTAAGCCTAAAGAGCCTTTATATGATATAGCCTTGAGAGGATCTATTTTATCCAAAATATTGTCATTAAATAAATTTGGAGCACTTTATTTACTAAAAAAAACCCCAATTATTAGATATGTTAAGAGGTTTGTGAAAATAAAATGAAGTGATGCCAAGAGATAAGGAGGAATTGTAAAATTTTTAAAGAATTCACTGCCAGGTCAATGACCTATGATACGGTTAAATTAGCCATGGCAGTACCAAAGCCCTGGTGACATTTTGAGGAAACTTTTAAAATCTCACCTGTAGCTGTTTTTAATCAGAGACATGGAAATTCATATCACTAGAAACTATGAACAGATGAAAGTAGACACCACAGATATGACTAAAATAGGTTCTGATCCTGAGTTATTTTCCAGTACCTTCATGAGGAAGAGGCTATTTTTTTTTTTTTTTTATCAGCAGCTATTTCTGATTTCCAGAAAATAACTGGCTGTTATGTAGACTCTGTAGTTCTTCAGGGTCAAAAGCAAGAAGAGCTTTTTGCTTGATGTGTTTGTCCTGTGAACATGGCACAGTGAAGACAAAACTATGACTTTTCAGTGTGATGAAACTTTTAAGTTACATTTTACTGGACTTTGAATTTAACTTTATAGTAATTCCCTTCCTAAGCCATGCCCCAAATAGGGTTTTTTAACTGCCATTTAAGACTACTCTTTGGTGGAAACACTAACTTGAGGCAGCCAGATTGTATCAATTCCATACCACTCCCCACCCCTGCCTTCCCCTTACCAACCTCTCAGGGACAAATCTGAAAAGGGGAAATTGTTTGAGTGGGTTTGATTTTTTACTAGCCAGTGTGCTCTCTGAAAGCTATGGTGGTGACGTAGCTAAGGGTGTGGACATTGAGCTCAGACTGCCTAGGTTAGAATCCCAGTTCTTCCTCTTACTAAGGTCATTGCCAAGTCTTATTTTTCTCTGAAGCATTTAAGAGTATATATGATCTTTGAAGCCACTCATCTTAAAGCCCAGGGCTGTAGGGTCCCGATAGGCTTTACTTGGATTTAGGCAGCACTTTGTGAGAAGGGAATACAGCGGGAACTCTAAGTCAGGAGAATAGTCAAACGCTATGTTTGGTGACCTAGGGACCAATGGATCTGACTGGTGGAATCTCTGAGGAAAGCAGTATTAAGCAGGAAGTTTCATCCAGTGGGCATTGAGAATTGGTTTCTCTAATCCTCACCTTTATTTTCCTTTCTGACAAGTGTATATTAGCTCTAGGGCTCTAGCCATGTGAGTGTTCTCCAGCGGGCCCACAGAGCCCAATACAAAGCTGAGGAAGACAACCATGGAAGATAAAGGGGAGAGGATTTCTGCTAATTTCTAGATTAATCAGAATTAATCTCTAGTTGAGGGACTTCTGAAACTAAGAAGTTTCTAGAGGAACCAGGTGTGTGTGTGTCTGTGTGTGTGTGTCCATGTGTTTATATTCGTAGCGTGAAAACCCTAAAGTCTTACCTTCCATCCTAGTTGCTATAAAGAATGTAGTAAAATGTTACTAGGTCTTCTTGACAGCTAAAGAAGGAGAATTGGATTTGTGTATTTGCAGGAAAAAAAAATTGAGTCACGAAGAACTCTGATTCCAGAGTGTGCTGGAATGTGCATCAAATGGTTAGTTTAAACAATACCTAGATTGTGTCCCCGCCAGAGACATTGGATTAGTAGTGAGGCTCTCTACATGGGTTTTATTGGAACCTTGAAAGTTTTGTAAAGATATGACAGGTTTGCAAATTTTGATCTTGCTCTCCCCTAAGCCAGGAAATAACAGTAGTGTGAAATCTTTTTTGGAAGATGAAGTTTGTATATTCAGGTAAGAATTTACTTTGTGTTGGCTATCAGCCTGCAGGTCATGAAGGCTGGGATTGGTATTACGGAAACCTAGGAGAACATGAGACTTCCGTCCATACCTTCCAGACTCTGGTTTACCTAGAGATTGACAAGTCTAGAATAGTGAACGGTGAAGGTTGGGAAAAGTATAAGGAGAGAGAGATCTCAATTCCACAACTTCCCTATTTCTATGACTTTCTTTTCTTTGTTTTAAACTATTTGCAGAGTAGATATTTGAGGCAAGAGTAAAGTCACATGAAACTATTCACTGAAATTAACAGGTAAATTGGCTGTCTCCACTTTTTGTAATCTCCAAGTCTCAGAAAACAGTATTTTCCATTAAACAATATTTACTAGTTCTACATTATAATTGTCGATGCCAGTAGCCTTATATTCTGTTTTTTCTTTGCATGGTTATATTCATGTTTTTGTCAGATCTTTATTGAATGTGAGTTTTATGATAGCTTACTCATTCCTGATTTATGCTTTGTTCAGAGAGAAAGAAAAGAAAATATCTCAAACAATCTTAATGGGCAACATGGTGAGCAGTAAGTGGGTATAATTAATATTATACAATCTCTGCTAGGAAAATACCAAGTACTCAACCAAAAACTGTCTATAATCTGAGCTAATAAGTGGAAGAGGAATGTAGCCCAGAATGCATTCCATGGGTGTTACACAAAACAATGTATTCTGTAAACAAATTATAAATAAATACATTGGAAAAACATTAGATTAAGAGTTTGTGTTACAACTACAGGATTAACAAAACCTTTAATATGGTAATGGTGAATTAAAAATACTCTTTCTTTCTGGGCCATCTTGCAGGCTCACGACTGTTCTCTAAAAGCCATTGGAAATAGCTTGTTTAGATGGCTTTTTTTTGTTGTTGTTACATTCAAATTTACGAGTGAACTGGGGACCTAATCATCATAGTGATTCCACCAGCGAGACTCTTGAAATGAATCATGGATAATTTGTTAACCGATAGTCACTCTTTGCTCTTTTCCCAATTTACTTGCTAACCAACTATGGCTTTTTAAAGGAAATATAGTTATAATTCTGTTATGTTCTACCAGATACCTACCAACTTTGAAATCTTCCCTTGTATTTAAAAATGTCCAAGTGACCCAATTCCAGGCAAAGAGAAATGAAGAGACCTCTGTTAGGAGGGTTCTGGGAAATTCTGTAATTTCTGATAGAAGACAAATATGAAGGAAGAACACTTAGATGTTCTTTAAGATGTTCTTCATTGTGTGAAGTGCCATCTTGGGAAGAAGGCAACAAGAAGGTAGAAGATTGTGGGTGAGGAGTACATCATTGAGGTACCGCACTCACTTTGGAACTACTTTCCTCCAAATGACTGTATATAAATGATGAATATCCTTAGGTTTAAACAGCCGTGTTTGAACTTTTCCGTGACTTGCAGCTGAAAACGCCCTGACTGATAATTTAGTTCCTTTTTTTCTTAACTTTTGCCACTTCTCTCTAATTTATTTCTCCAGGTTCTCAGGTTTAAAGTGCTTCAAGGAGGCAAGGGTCTTTCTTTGAATATTTTCATAAGTGCCCCAAGTTTAATATGTTTTGACTTGGTTTCTCTTTTCATAGGCTGGTCAAGCCAGTGAGTTTGTTTTTTTTTTTTCCTAAAAGTAACTCCCTCCCACCCCATATCCCTCAAGATGCTTGAGGTAAGTCTTTGTTCTACCCCCTAACAAGAAATGGGCAAAGGAAAAAAAAATATGATGGCATACACTATGCATGCATAGGTAATTAACTAGATCCAGTATTCCCTTTACCATTGTAATTACTGCTGGGTTAAGATGTAAGCATCCCTTTTGCATTTCAAATAGAATTTTAGTAACAAAGTCTAAGCTTGTCCAGAGTTTTTGAGGGACATATCCCCTGAGTTGATTGAGGTTTGTCTTTTATTCTCCTTGCTGTTATGCTGTCTTTCCTAACAGCTGGGCAGCCTGTTGGCAAGAGGGTTGTCAGTAACTGGGTTGCAGTTTGCCTAGGTCCTCAGGGAGTCCTACATTAATGATGTATAATTAAGATTCAGGGAATGCAAACAAAGATGCTGAAAAGCAATCACAAGCTACTTAGGATCTTTTAATTTATGGCTATTTCGTGCATAGAGGCTAACACATTCCTTGCTGCCTCTTACTAAAATTAAGTAATACTCTTATTCCCTCAAGCTGGCATAGGTTAGATTTTCCCCACTCAGTATGCCTGGGAGGAACTTGGAATAACCATATCTTCTCTGTGAGAGTTTGAGAAGCTGGGAAAATAGAAGCAGAGCCCAGAGCCATGGGTGAATTTCATCTGCCAATCTACCTAGTACCCGATGGTCTACCTAGTGTTTTTGACATCTGAATGCATCATTTTTTTAGCACCCCTCTCTGCTACATGACAATTATTTCATTACCATTGCATAAAATGGGCAATGAAAATAATGACCAAAATATAAAGCACAGAGTTTTCTTTTATTGAACTTTACATGTATCACCATAACAGGAAAAAGAAATACAGTACAGATAGGAAAAAGGGAAAAATGAATAAATTAATACTTTTCTATCACATTAATGTATTTTATTTAAGTTTTTACTTAAATTCCAGTTAACATATAGTGTAATATTAGTTTCAGGTATACAATATAGTGATTCAACACTTCCATACAACACCCATTATCTTTTTACTTGTTTTTTTAAACTCACATCTACAAATGGATGTGTATTAACATTGAGTAATAACATTATAGTTTATTTTTCCTAGCTTTGGCTTCTATAAATTTGTCAATGCATAATAATTTTCTTTGTTATTCTTGTTCAGTAGTCTATAATCCATTGAGGATTTGGCTACATTTTCTCATATTTAATCTAAGAAAGTTTTAATTTCAAAAAGTTCCTTGTACATGAAGCAAATATGTAAATAATTAGGAAAATTCTTAAACCTAAGGATAAGTTTGTCTTAGATTAATAAAAATCCCAAATTAGAAACAAAAAATTGCACACTTTTGGCTCTTTGAGAGTCATTCTAGTGGCTTTCAAATGTGTCTGCAGTTAAAAAGTCTCCACTAAAATGTCCTTACCAGAAAATTCATTGTAAGTTTATTTTTGATAATTCGTGTAATTTCTCTCTTTCTGCAAATATTTATAGAAAATGACTAATAGCAAACATCGGGATTTGATTCACCTATTTAGAATAAACATCTAGTTCTAGGGGAGAGTAGTCAAAGCATACAAATGTTGCTCATTTGAGTACTTTTGCCAGTGTGAGTGGTTATTTTTCTTATTAGGGCCTTTTATTTGTTTTATTAACATATAGTGTATTATTTGTTTCGGGGGTACAGGTCTGTGATTCAACAGTCTTACACAATTCACAGCGCTCACCATAGCACACACCCTCCCTGATGTCCATCACCCAGCCACCCTATCCCTCCCATCCCCCTCCACTCCAGCAATTAGGACCTTTTAAATCATTACCAAGATGTTGATTCACAAATTCAGGAACTTCCCAGGTGAAATCCGGAACAGGCCCCTGTACAGGGAGGGCAGGCAGAGGCCAAAGGAAGAAGCCATTCCACTTGGTAGAGGGCAGTTTTAATGAGCAAGGGAACTTACATACAAGGCTTCTCCTGGGCAGCCACAAAATGAGTAGATTTCCATACCTGCTGGCCAGATTTTAAACATTTATTTAGAGACCTGAACTGGGTTCAGTCCCATATAACACATTGCTGTCTCAAGCTTGCATTCTTGAAAATGGCTCTCACTGTGGGAACGGTGAGCAGAGCATAGTTCCAAGGACGGAGTTGGGGGTGAGGAGTCTCTGATGGCAAAACCTGGCACTTGTTTGCCTTCATTTCCATCTCTGGAAATCCTTCACTGTTGCTTCTCAGACCTGATTTTGCAATAGTAAGTCACAGTCTTGTTTTTTTTTTCGTTGCAGATAGCCACATGTAGAAATATATATGGTGGTAATGGGGGTAGTATGCGGATTGTAAGAAATGAGCGAAACTGTGGGTCAGATAAAAAGCTGTTGAATACAAAAGCAGAATCAGTTTAGCAGTTTGTCATTCCAATGATGACCTTATTTAAACGATTAAATATTGTATGAACTTCAAAACTTTGGGTTTATTTCTAAGAAGCTTATTTATTTTTATGTGTATGTTTCATTTGCTTCCTCTTGGCAGAGGTTTGACTTCATCATAGGATACGCACCTATGCCATTTATTTAGCTCCCACCACCAGGCAGATCCATCATTCTAAGTTAAAAGCTGAAGTAGTTCTTCAGGCTAAATGCAATTTCTTCTAAGTGACTTGATTTGCATAACAATACCTGTAAACATCGACAGGTTGCAAACTAGGGAGAGAAAAGGAAGAGTCCTTGTTTCCCACAGGGGGAAGGAAATTATTTTGAACATTTTTATCAATGAATTTCTTGTAAATCTGGTAAATAGAATTTCTTGGGGCCAAATTGTTTAGCCAAAGGTTCATGAGGTCAGTAAGTCCCATATTTATGTTGCTAAATCTGCTTTAAGATATCCTAGACAGGGGTGCCTGGGTAGCTTAGTTGGTTTAGCTTCTACCTTTGGCTCAGGTCATGATCTTGGGGTCCTGGAATCAAGCCCCACATAGGCTCCCTGCTCAGCGGGGTGTCTGCTTGTCCCTCTGCCTCTCCCTTGCCTCTTGCGCTCCCTCATAGAATCTTAAAAAAAAAATTATATATATTCTCCTAGACAGCACTGGGTGTTATAGGCAACTAATGAATCATTGAACACTAGATCAAAAACTAATGATGTACTATATGTTGGCTAACTGAACATAATAATAATAATAAAAAGAGATATCCTAGACAGAGACACCATGATATACTAAAAAGAGTAACAGATAAGTGAAAAAGTGATCCTGGGTACTGGTTCTGGTTCCATCATTGACCAGTTCTGTGATCAGACAAATCACTTTTCATCATTGAAAACCAGTTTCCTCAATATTAGAGATCCAGACTAGACAGTCTTGAGTCTTTTCCAGATCATCATTATATGAAGTGCTCATCTTTCTTATTGTCAAAATCCCAAGCAAGGCAATTGCATACCTCCCTGATTAAGGCATCCTTCAACATGTGGAGGCAATTAGCATCTTGTGTATACCCAAGTAGCTTGGGATATGAGATAAAAGGGAGTTGCATCATAAGGGAGAATTGGAAGTGGGCCTCAATCTATGCATCTTCATTGGTTGCTCTATTATCTTATCCCTGGTGTATGGAAAGCAAGTGGTATATTGACTAAGCACAGGCTTTGGAGTCCTATGGTCTGAACTGGATTTCAGGATTCCCCACTTATTTATTATCAGACCTTGGTTATCTTATTTAACTTCTTGGGCTTAGGACCTACCTCATCAAAAAGTTGAGAGATCAGTTGAGACACTCCATGGAAAGAACATCTTCCTTCTGCTTTTCTATGGATACTTTGTTTCTAAGACCTATCCCTATGGTGATAACTGTGCTCATGTTACAAATCTTTCTTTCCTTTGATGCTCTGTGTTGGCTTCCATTGGAAGAGTCTTATGAGTTGCTCTTTCAGTTCTTACTGAAGCGGGGGAGCAAGGTTCTTGTCTCACAGAGTTGAAGAATGAATCTTGCAGACAAAGGAGAGTGGGTAAAGTGATAGAGTTTTATTAAGTGAGGATAGAGAAAAAGCTCTCAGGAGTGAGAGGGTCCTGGTAGGTTTGCCAACATGAGCCCCTACTGACAGTCTTTTATTTAGAACCGACTAGGGAGCTTGTGGTCTCAACATTCTTGTGATATCTTGGTTTGAGCAAAGACTTGTAATAACATCTTTTTTTTTTAATATTTACTTGAGAGAGAGAGAGAGAGAGATATCATGAGTAGGGGGAGGGGTTGAGGGAGAAGCAGACTCCCTGCTGAGCCAGGAGCCTGATGCAGGGCTGGATCCCAGGACCCTGCGATCATGACCTGAGCCAAAGGTAGATGCCCAACTGACTGAGCCACCCAGGTGCCCTGGTGATAACATCTTTAATGGCTGACTTCTTTTCAGGGTCTGGTTATTCTTTGGTCACAGGTGACTGTCATAAAAAAAAAGAGCCCCCCCCGCCCCCACACACACACCTAGGGCAGGGTGGTCTGGTGTGTTCCCTTATCTCTTGTTTCCTCACACCTCCACATTTTTTGGGATTTCTGTGAGCCTGATCCCATAGCCCACTACCTGTCTCTCCATATCTAGCCCTGCCTGTCCCGTATTCATTGTTAAGTTGTTAAACAGTAGTACATTTCTTTATTCTATGAATATTTATTCATGCCTTAGTATGTTTCTTAGAGTTTAATGAAGAGCAGAACTGAAGAATGTTTGTAAGCCTGGTTTCCCTCCTGCTTAATCAAGAGTTTGTTCATCTGACTTCATGTTTATGGGTGGCAGTGTCTAAATACTTACTGCCCTGCAGAGCTTCTCTAAGTGTGAAGAGTTGGAAGTGAGAAAAGGGCTATGTGGACACCAGACAGGCTATCCCTCTGCAATAGGGCTTCTGGGATGTTCACTGAAAAAAAAGGTGTAAGCTGAGAATGTAACCATGGCTGAATCCTGGAGGAAAGCAGGCTTTTAATATGTGCAAAAGTATCTAAGGATGAAAAGAGCCCTGCCTTTCTGGGTTAAACATCTGTGGTTTTATTTCTTTTCTTCCCAACTTTTAGATCCTATCTCCCTCATATCCTTAGATCCCCATCCTTGAAGGCTATCAGTTTTGTTCTATTTACTGTCCTTCCTCTTTTCATTACTATGTAAAGAATGCTCCAAAACATGCATTTGAATTTTTATGTAGTACTTATTTTATTATACTAATAAATCTTTTTGTTTGCCAAAGGCCCATAGAGGATGTGAAGAGTTTATATGTAAATTAAGAAAACACTCTGTCATTTTAATTATAAAGAACTATCTATAGGAGCAAACAAGTGCTGGATGATAGGCTGGGAAGGGGGTTTTCTTCAGTTCTTTCCATTGCTCAACCCAGGGTGGTTGTTTCATGGGCTCCAGTCTGGTGGAGCTTCCACTGCCTCAGCAGGAAAAGAGGGGATCAGTCCTTTTCTACATGGGATTTAAATACTCTTTCCTACCCAACTGTGACCTAAGTAAAAACACCTATCATTGAAGCACATTGAAGTTTTCCATAAAGAATTGTAGTCTTTTCTTTGGTATGGTGGTTCTCAAATCTGGCTTTTATATTAGAATCAAGAGAGGAGCTTAAAACATCTCTGATGTCTGGCCCTCATCCCAGAAAAGAAAAAAATAATTAAACATTGATAGAAATAGGGTCTTATCATCAGTATCTTTTAAAAGCTTCTAGGTGATTCTGTTTTGCAGGCAAATACTGAACAAATTGCTTTCTGAGGAATATGTTTGATAACAACAAGCGATAGTTTAGGAGCATTGCTGGACCAAGGAGAAATTTCTCAATCCTTCTTGGTTACACAAAAACTCCAGCAGGTTCATGTAGTTCAAAGATAGTTTCATTGGCAGACACACACAAACATGCTTGTAGACACACACAAATATCCCCAGGTATTTCTAAGGTATACGATGCACAGTCATATTCTAGAATGTTCACTGGCACAAGCATATAGCATTTACACACACATTCACAATATAGGTGCACAGACTAACACACAAACATACAGATACAGCTATGCACAGATATAGATTTGGTATGTTAATATACACAACACACAAAGGGTGGGTGCCTGGGTGGCTCAGTTGGTTAAGTGTCTGCCTTCGGCTCAGGTCACGATCTCAGGGTCCTGGGATGGAGCCCTGCATAGGGCTCCTTGCTCAGTGGGAAGTCTGCTTCTCCCTCTGCCCCTCCCTCTCTCGTGCTCTCTTTCTCTCTCTCTCTCTCTCTCTCTCTCAAATAAAATCTTTTTTTTTTAAAAAGATACACAACACCCACAAAGACTAATGTAAAAACAGACACAAATTAACACTTGTGTAGACAGTTCTAAGCACACAGACTTGCCCACAATAAAAACATTCAAGGATTCACATACACAATCATCCATAGAGAGATCCAGAAGAAGAGAGGGAGCCATAAATAGACATGAAGAGAGAGAGACATTAAAAAATTGACCTTGGAAGTTTTTACCTCTTTGCTTGGAACGTCACTGGGGATTATCTGCTGCCTCTCTATGGATATAATTTGGCCCAGCTCAGTGCCCCCAGATCCCTCACTTATATGGCTATTGTGCAAGGTAAGATGGGAACTGTAGTCTCGAAGGAGGAAACCACTCAAGCTGTCAGTGAAAAAGGAAATTCTATTGAAAGTTTTCTCTCTGAGTGTGGAGTGCTGATAGACACAGGAATAGCAGACAAAACGAGCCCTAAAAATAATATATAATATTTGAGTGGCATCACACATTTCTCATGTACTCTCATACCTTCAAACTAATTTTATTATACCCACATTTATAGATAGCTTTACAGATTTGATCTTAATCTCATTTGATCCTCTGAGTGATCAGCTGGATGGGTAGATTTTATTACTTTCATATTATACTGTGAGATTGGAATTGACATTATGATTATTCTTTCTCTCTGTAAAAGAGGTTCAGAGAGATTACCCTAGTTGAGGATATTCCAGGACAAGCCCAATTCCTAGTTCAGGTGAATTTCACCTTGACAATGAGCTGCATATGTCTTGACCAGGTGTAAAAGGAGAAATATAACTTAGATACTAAAGACCCAGCTCTGGAAATAAAATAGCAGTATGCATGTCTCAGATAGACTTAGCATTGAGTGCTCACCCCCTAAAAGGCAATGGGGGTATATATCTGAGATATGTGTAACTGTTCTTTTTAACACAGAGATTGATGCCATTATGATAGAGTTAGAACACACTGCATCCTGGCCTGTTGGGTGTTGAGATAATCAGGGCTTTGGGGGGAGGTTTCTGTCCATTTGTTGTTTTCTATAAACGTGTCTGGACGGAAATAAAACTGAGTGGGAAGGTATTTGATCATATTGACGTGTGAAATTATCTTTTAAACCTCTCCTCTATTTGGACTATGGAGTTAGCTATGTGTTCAAAGGTGTGGTTATAAGATCTCCCACCAACCAGCATGCAACTGTGGATTTACTGATCACTTATGTGCTTTTCTCTGAGATTGGATCTGTCCTAGACACTAATGGGAATCTCTTTACTCAGATGGTTTCAGTTCTCATTTAGTAGACAAGTAGTGATTAGAAATTACAAAATGATGGGACAAAAATAAAGACAGACCAAAGGCCAATGAGATGAATTCAGTGTAGAAAAATTGCTTGGCTTTAAACAAATTGCTTTAAAATAAATCACTTTCCAACATGTAAAAATTATTATTAAAATAGAAATACAGATTCCAAACAATATTTATATTTGTATCATTTCAAATGATTAGAAACTCTGGGCCTACATTTTCACATGGCAAAGACTGTTAGGAACTGTTCCAGTATCTTTGCTTTCTATTGTCTTAATTCAGTTTCATTCACCCATTTGGGTTACCTTTCTGGTGCTGTAGGTATATAGGTTTATTATCTCTAATTAAGCAATAATTAAATCCAAACCTGATGATTGATGCCTTAGGAATCTAGGGAGGAGAAGGTCAGTGAGGACTGCAATAGTCAGAGGAAGCCTCATGGAGGAAGTGGGAACTAAGTTGTCTTATAAAAAAAATCAGGATGTAGACAAGGAAAGGGATACATGCAGGGTACTTTAGAGCAGTGTTCCTGAGAAACAGCAGAAAAAAATCAAATGCAAAATAAATCATAGAGGGATTAAAGTTCTACACATGAAAATCAACCCCTAAAACTTGACGAAGACAGTGGAGGAGACCATCTTTATGATATCAGGACTTGGAAAGACATTTTCTTTTTTTTTACACTAGACAGAAAAATCACAATCCATAAAAAAACATGCTTGACCTTTTTGAAAATTAAAAAATATTTTGATCAAAATAGAAATCAGACTTGGAATAATGACTTACTATGAATGACACTAGCAAATAATTATATAAAGAATTTACAAAGAATTTCTATAAATCAATGTGCAAAAGGCAAGTCAACAATAGGGGCACAATTTAATGAAAATGCCATTCAAAAAAGAGGAAACAAATAGTAAAAATAGTTTTAGTAGTGAGCATGCTTTCCTATCAGGGTTACATAAATTAACAGTGAAATGTCATTCTGTAATGTATTTGCAAAATTTTAAGCAGTTGGCAATCATGGGGGAAAGTAGTAACTAACAGACTGCTAGTGGGAATGTGAATTGATAAAATCCTTTGCAAGTTGGCAATGTTTTGTAAAGTTGAGTATTCATTATATACCTTTGAAACAATTTTGTGTTGTGTCGATTTATCCTAGGGAAATTTCATATTTGTGCAAGGAACCATTTGGAAGAATGTCCAATGTAGCATTGCATGTAAAACCCAAAAGAGTGTTCCTCAGCAAGAAATAGCTAAATAATTGGTGGTATACACACTCAAGGGAAAACTACTATAGTGAAAATGAATAGACTAGTACTACATATTTCAACTTAACAAAATTTTATAAAAGCAATAACCTGCAAACAGCACATATAACCTGGTACCCTTTATGTCAAATATGAAAACATGCAAAACACAAACCAACCAATAAAAGACTAAATAAACATTCCAGGGAGGAGGGAATATTTTGGACTAGAAACAGGTTGTGTGGCAGAAGGTATAACGGTTCTGATCTGGCTCAAACTTGGAAGTGCCTGGACTGGGACAGCATATGAAATACAGGCTCTATTGCTGGACCTTCGAGAATCACTCTGCTTTCATTATCTGATCAAGCAGCCACTGTCCTCTTTTTAAAGCTGTTACCTGGGGGAAAATAGCTGTTATAGATTGATGTGTAAGACACTGTTCATGTATGGTTACAAAACATTATCTGAAGGAAGATGAAAGTCTGCAGAGCAGTCAGCTCTGAAAGAAAAAGGATAGGAAGAGTTACAAACCATTTTTCATTCTTCTTTCACCGGAGGGGAAGGTTCAGAAACTCACTCATTGAGCTCATTCACTCAGTCAAATAAATGTTACCTATTGCTTCAGTGTTTTCCGTGGGTTTCTAAACAGCTCTCTTGGCCCTTTGTTCCTGCCTGCAGTATCTGCCTCCTTCATACCAGATGAACCTCCTAACAGCACATTTTTGGAAAATTTATGGCCAGCTCTGTCCTCTAAAGTTCCGATTCTGCATCCTCCAATATCTGGCTCCAGCTTCTCTTGTTGCGGCTTACCAGCTGCTCACTTCACAGATGCTTGCTGAGAGTCCGTGTCGTGCAGGCTTCTTTGTGAGCCCTGGGGTCTTGAAGAAGGACGAGGACATTTTCCTCAGTGTTTTCATTCCAGTGGGGGATACAGATGACAAACATTGAGCCCACAAGGAAGATGATTGCATATGGCATAAATGCTGTGCAATCAGGAAAACAAGGTAGGGTGGTCAGAGAAGACCCCTTTGCCAAGATGATATCTGAGCTGAATTCTGAGAGATAGGAAAGTCTCAGCCATGCAAATATCAGTGAGGAGATTGATGTCTCTGTTTTCTTTCTTATACTCTGGCCTAACTGGCCTCTTTGCCCAAAACACATTCTATTCTTCCTGACTGTTGTGCTTTGGCTTGTGCTGTTTCCTCTTTCCAAAACCTATTTCCTGCAGTGTCCACCTGTGGGAGCCTCCATGCCTTTTAGATCCCACCCCTTCCAAATGCTATCTCTGTGACCTCTCCTAGTTTAAGTGTTAGTGCTGGATCTTCTCTGTCTTAGAACTCTCCCAATTACATGTGACAGAAGTTGAGTTGGACTAAAAGCAAGCACACAATGGTGAAATTTGTTAATTTAGGGAAACACACCATAGAATTAGAGGTAGAGTTAGTCCCAGGGATGCCTGTATGTTGCAGTTTGTCAAAAGGGGAAGTGCTTTCCTGGATTGCATTTTGTCTGTTCGTACTTCCTTAAAAGCGTCACCCCCAAAGTGCTGCTTTCCCTCTGCAGCAGGGCCTTCTTTTGGCAGCAGCTGAATCCTGTTTAGTTTTTCCAGCACATAGCTCCTCTATGCCTTCCATACCATCCTCTCACATTGACCCCCCTCCCCCCACCCCCGCCATGAGCCCCCAGGTACCAGCATCCAGCTGCCTGGCAACCTGTTTGAAAAGTCTAGGTCCCAGGTCCTTGTCATCACTCTTTCTAGTTGAATGACTCCAGCACTGAGTGGCAAACAGCCTCTCTTCGGAGGTCTGGATTCTGGTCCATGATGCACCTCTCTCAAGGAAATGCATTTCAGCCCTCTTTCTCTTTCTAGGGTGTCACATTATGGCTATTTAAAATCTATCTCTATTAACTTTCTGTATTTCCACATTTTCTACAAAAGACTTTGTATTCTTATTCAGGAAAGAAATGAAAATAAAATAAAGGCACTCAGATACTAAGGAACTTTCTCAAGGTTCAAATTATTAAGTCTTTCAACTGAAATTTAAGCCCAGTTCTCTTATTTCCCAGCTGTAACTTTCCTCTCAATGCCATGCTTGCTTCCTATAGGAAGAAATGGAATCACATGTGCCTTAGTTAATAGCACTTACTTTATACATATGGTTTGGCTTTGTTCACTCACACTTATTCAGTGTATCTGTGGAAGGCATGGTGAGCAATGTGTGCCTTGGGATGAGTACTCATGTTCTGTCTCTTGGCCTTGAGAGAGCACAGGACTCACTGTCCTTCAGATGTTACCTGCTTGGACTGCTTGCATGAATTTGACTCCTGTCATAACTGGACTCTTTGATTTGTTTTTGTTGTGCCAGTCTCCTCCTGAGATGTTGCTTGCCCATTTGCTTTATTTTCTTGCTGGTTTGGCTTTGCTCAACCCACACTAGCCTCACACATCCATCCGTAAATAGACCTAGCCTTCTATCCGGTGATGATCTGTACCCAGCTCTTTTCCTTTTTAGATAGTTTTAAACACAGTTTTGAAAGGTCAAAGTTTAGGTGAAAGGCTAATAAGCACTCAACCTAAAAGCAAAAGGTCAGCAAGTTGTTTTCCTTAAAAAAAAAAAAAAAAAAAAAGCCATTGAACCTCTGTTAACTTTTTGAGCAAGTGCTAATAGGTTTGGCAAAGGTGCAGTTTTCCATTAGTTTAATTGAATAAAGATGGAGATTAAATTTTCTCCTGTTTAGGCTACCTCAGGCTGTCATTTCAGACATCCTTTATTGTTTGTTTGTTTGTTTTTAAGTTGAAATGCCCATGGGCTCGGAGAAACTTGTTAAGAAGATAAAACAGGTAGAGAAGTCAGTGACTAGAAGCCAGCAGGGCATTTTCAAATAGTCTCTCTTCGAGGGGCAAGTTTGTTTTCTCATGTAAGCTTCAGTCATCTTTTACCCTCCTCCACCTCCTTGTTTCCCGTCAGGAAAATGGTCATTTTTCTATAGCCAATAGTGCTAGCCCTCTCCTTGCTTCTGTGCCCAGGAGGCTCCTAGAAATTAGGTCCAGGGCAGGAAAGGGTGAGCTAACTTACCAATGAGACTATATATTTCCTTGAGTCACAACTGCTATGAACGCGGCCACATAGATGACTATATTGTATATTTTTCTGCATGCCACATTACATTTGTCTTCACAAGTAATTGCACCATTTTATTTTTCTTCCATGCAATATCATGAAGTAGGTGGTACATTATAATCTCCATTTCACAGATGAGGGAAATTGAGGATCATAGGAATTAAATGAGTTGACATTCTTTTCAGCTCTAATTTCAGGAAATCATTTTGCACTCTGGTGCCCAAATAATTTTGATGTACTATAGACTGTGTCACTCCCCTCAAAACCCTCCCACTGCCAATGAAATAAAATATAAACTCCTGAGTGTGACTTGCCATATTTTCTTGATCTAACTATTTGTCAGATCTTCTGTTAATCTTCTATAACCGTATATTGGGATCTCTTACTGAAAGCATTTATTAATAATAACTAATGTATGGAACACTTATTATAATCTAGGCACTTAATAAATACTTTAGGTAAATAATCTTATTACAAGTGTGTGAGGCAGACCCTATTAAGATCACCATTTTGCAGATATATTCATTCTACATTCATTCTACATCCACTCATTCTACAAATATTTTTGGCATGTCTCCTATATGACAAACTATACTAGGTAAGAATACAGCAGTAACAAAATGTACAAAAACCTATTAACTATTTTTTATATATATTGAAGCTGAATATATATATTGTTGACATACACGTTTCAGGTTATAACATGCTGATCTGACATACGCATTACCAAATGCTCACTACAATAAGTGCACTTACTCTCTGCCATATAAAATTATTACAGTATTAGTGACTATATTTGCTATGCTGTACTTCTCATCTCCGTGACTTACTTATTTTATAACTAGAAGTTTGTACCTCTTAATTCCTTTATCTATTTTGCCAATCCTCCATCTCCCTTCCCTCTGGCAATCACCAATTTTTTTCTCCATATTTATAAGTCTTTTTGTTTATCCTATCTTTGTTCCTTTGCTTTTTAGATTCTACATGTAAATGAAATCATGGGATATTTATCTTTCTCTGACTTATTTCACTAGTGTAATACCTTCTAAGTCCATCTGTGTTGTCACAAACAGCAAGATTTCATGCTTTATGGCTGAGTAATATTGCATATATGTACACCACATCTTCATTATCCATTCATCTATCAGTGGACATTTAGGTTGCTTCCTAAATTTAGGACATTTAGGTTGCTTTTGGCTATTGTAAACAATTGTAAACAATTCTGCAATAAATACAGGGGTGCATATATCTTTTTGAATTAGTGCTCTTGTTTTCTTTGGGTAAATAAATACACAGAAGTGGAATTACTGGATCATATGGTATTTCTATTTTTTTTTTAATTTTATGAGGAACTTCTGTCTCTTTTCTATAGCGGCTACACCAATTTACAGTTCAACCGACAGTGCATGAAGGTTCCCTTTTCTCCACATCCTCACCAACACTTATTTCCTACGTTTTGATCCTAGCCACCTGACTGATGTGAGATATTTCATTGTGGTTTTGACTTGTATTTCCCTGATGAGTAATGATGCTAAGCATCTTTTCATGTGTCCGTTGGCCATCTGTATGTCATCTTTGGAAAAATGTCTATTCAGGTCTCTGCCCATTTTTAATAAGGTTAAAATGTGTTTTTGATGTCAAATTTTAGGAGTTCTCTATATATTTTGACTATCAACCTTTTATCAGATATATCATTTGCAAATAACTTCTCTCATTCAGTAAGTTGCCTTTTTAGGCAAAATGCTTTTTAGCTTGATGTAGTCACAATAGTTTATTTTTGCTTTTGTTGCCCTTGCCTGGGGAGATATTCAGAAAAAAATAAGGCTGAAGCCCAAAAGATTACTGCCTATGTTTTCTTCTTGGAGTTTTATCATTTCAGGTCTTCTATTTTAGGCCTTTAATCCATTTTGAGTTTATTTTTGTGTATTTGGTGTAAGAAAACAGTCTAGTTTCATTCTTTTGCATGTAGCTATTCAGATTTCCCAACACCATTTATTGAAGACACTGTTTTCCTCCATTGCATGTTCTTGCCTCCTCTGTTGTAGATTAATTAACCATATAAGCATGGGCTTATTTCAGGGCTCTCTATTTTGTTCTGTTGATCTGTGTCTATTTTTGTGCCAGTATCATACTATTTAGATTGCTATAGGTGTGTAATGTATCTTAAAATCTGGGAATATGATACCTCCAGATTAGTTCTTTTTTCTCAAGATTGCTTGGCTATCTAGGGTCTCTGTAGTTCCATACAAATTCTGTGATTATTTGTTTTAGTTCTGTGAAAAATACTACTGGTATTTTGATAAGGATTGTATTGTATCTGTAGATTACTTTGGATAGTATGGATATTTAACAGTATTCTTCCAATCCATGAGCAAGGTATACATTTCCATGTATTTGTATCATCTTCAATTTATTTCATCAATGTCTATGGTTTTCAGAGTACAGGTCTTTTACCGCCTTCGTTAAGTTTATTCCTTGGTATGTTATTCCTTTGATACAATCAAATGGGATTATTTTCTTCTTTCTGCTAGTTCACTACTGATGTACAGAAATGCAGCAGATATCTGTATATTGATTTTTTTTTTTTTTTTGTATCCTGTACCTTTACTGAATTTTTTGGTACTAATAGTTTTTTGGTGGAGTCTTTAGGGTTTTCTTATATATGTCATCTGAAAATAGGGACAGTTTTAAATTGTCCTTACCAATTTGGATGACTTTTATTTCTTTTTCTCATCTAATGACTATGGCTAGTATTTTCCCTGCTATGTTTAATAAAAGTGATGAAAGTGGCCATCCTTGTTTTAGAGGAAAAGCTTTCAACTTTTTACCATTGAGTATAATGTTAGCTGTGGGTTTGTCATATATGGCCTTTATTATGTTGACATGTATTCCCTTTATACCCACTTTGTTGGGAGTTTTTTTTCATGAATGGATAGTGAATTTTGCTAATTTTTTTTCTGTGTATATTGAGATGATCACATGATTTTCATTCATTTTTATTAACTCTAAGGTATGACATTGATTTGCAAATGATGAACCATCTTTATATCCCACTACATCATAGTGAATAATCCTTTTAATGAATCATTGAATTTGGTTTTCTAATATTTTGTTGAGGGCTATCTCATCTATGTTCATCAGGGATATTGGCTTTTTTGTAGTGACTTTGATTTTTGCATCAGCGTAATACCTGGCCTTACAGAATAAAATTTGGAAGCATTCCATCCTCTTCTATTTTTTTGGAATAGTTAAAGAAGGATAGGTATTAACTTCCCTTTAAATGTTGAATAAAATTAACCTATGAAGCCACCTGGACTTTTGTTTGTTGGTAGGGTTTTAATTACTGATTGACTTACCTTACTAGTAATCTGTCTGTTGAGATTTTCTATTTCTTCATTTAGTTTTGGAAGATTGTGTGTTTCTATGAATTTATGCGTTTCTTCTAGGTTGTCCAATTTGTGAGAAGATAATTTTGTAATAATTCTTTGTATTTCTGTGATGTCAGTTATTTCTTTAATTTCTGAATTCAAGTACTTTTTTTCCTTAATAAGTCTGCCTAAAGTTTTGTTTCATTGATTTTTTTTCTATTGTTAGTCTCCATTTATTTTTGCTTTAATTTTTATTTTTTTCTAACTTTGGGCTTTGTGGGTTTTTGTTGTTGTTGTTTTTTAGTTCCTTCAAGTGTAAGGTTAGATTGTTAAGATTTTTACTGTTTCTTGATGTAGAACTGTATTGTTGTACACTTGTTTCATAGAATTGCTTTTGCTGTGTCACAAATATTTTGAACCATTGTGTTTCCAATTACATCTCTTTCAAGGTTTTTTGTTTTTTTCTTTTTGATTTCCTTATTGACCATTGGCTGTTTAGTCTCATGTTATATAGCTTTCACTTCTTTGTATTTTTTTTTCTTATAATTGGTTCCCAGTTTTATGGTGTTATGCTCAGAAAAGATGCTTGATATGATTTCAGTCATCGCAAAGTTAATGACTTTTTTGTGGCCTCACATGTGATCTGTCTTGGAAAATGTTTTCATGTTCACCTGGAAAGAATATATATTCTATTCTTGAATGGAATGTTCTGTAATATCTGTTTATCTGGTTTAATGTGCTATTCAAAGCCACTGTTTTCTTAATAACATTCTGTGGGGTGAAATAGCCATTGATGTAAGTGGTATATTAAAATCCCCTGCTATTGTATTACTCTTCATTTCTCCTTTATGCTTGTTAATATTTGCTTTATATAATGCTTCTATGTTGGGTGCATAGATTTTTACAATTGTTATATCCTCATGTTGGAGCAATCCTTTCTATTACATTATTATGTAATTCCCCTTTTTCTGTGTTGTAGTCAGTTTTAAAATCTATTTTGTATGCTATTTTGTATGTAGAAATATTGCTACTCCCCCCCCTTTTTTTCTTCCATTTGTTTTGGAATATCTTTTTCCTTTCCTTCACTAAAAATCTTTTTCTCTAGGTCTGAAGTGAGTCTCTTGTAGGCAGCATATAGATGATTTTTCTTTAAATCTATTTAGTCACCTGAGGTCTTTTGTTTAGAATGTTTAGTCCATTTGTATTTAAGGTAATTATTGGAAAAATAAAAAAATAAAAAAGGAATTATTGATAAGTGGGTACTTATTACCATTTTGATAATTGTTTTCTGGTTGTTTTTGTAGTTGTCTTTTTTTTTCTCCTCATTCTCTTAAGACCCTTATGATTTGATTACTTATTTTAGTGTTACACTTAGATTTCTTTTTATTTTTTGTGTATCTATTATAGGTTCTTGGTTTATAGTTCGTATAAGGTTCACATATAGCATCCTATATATAGAGAGAGAGCAAGCAGCCTGTGGTAGGTTGATAGTCACTTAAGTTCAAACATTTAAAACCACTACATTTTGACTTTCCCTTGTTTTATGTATGATATCATATTTGCATCTTTTTATTTTATACTTTGACTAATTTTTATAGATATTGATTTTTACTACTTTTGTCTTTTATCCTTCATGCCACTTTTGTGATTGATCTATTTCCTCTACTGTATGTTTTTTTTTCATTCATAATTTTCTGAAGTTACTGACTTTCATTTTCACTTGAAGAAGCTCCTTTAACATTTCTTGTAAGGTTAGTTTAGTGACAATGAACTCCTTTGTTTGTCTGAGAAACTATCTCTCCTTCAATTCTTAATGATAATCTTGCCAGGTAGGGAATTCTTGGTTGCAGGATTTTTCCCCTTTCAGGAAATTGAATATATCATGCCACTCTCTTCTGGCCTGCAAAAATTCTGCTGAAATCATCTAATAGCCTTATGGGGATTTCACTTGTATATAACTATTTCCTTGTCTCTTGTTACTTTTAAGATTCTCTTTTTATTTTTAATTTTCCCCATCTTAATTATTATGTGTCCACCTGGTGTGGACCTCCTTGAGTTCATCTTGTTTGGGCTCTCTGTGCTTCCTGGACCTGTATATCTGTTTTCTTCCCAAGGTTAGGCAAGTTTTCAGCTATTATTTCTTCAAATAAATTTCTGACACTTGCTTGCTATCTTCTCCCTCTGGGACTCCTATAGTGTGAATGTTGATTCACTTGATGTTTCCCAGAAGTCTCTTAACCTATCCTCCCTTTTAAAAATTATTTAAAAAAAAAATTTTGCCTTTATGATTTCCATTACTCTGTCTTCAAGATGGCTGATCTGTCCTTCTGCATCCTCTAATCTGTTAATTCTCTTTAGTGTATTTTCATTTCAGTTGTATTCTTCAGCTATGACTGATTCTTTATATTTTCTATCACTTTGTTACAGTTCTCACTGAGTTTATTCACTTTTCTTTCAAGTCTGTTGAACATCTTTATGATCATTACTTTGAACTCTTTATCAGATAAATTGTTTATCTCTGTTTCATTTAGCTCTTTTTCTGGGGTTTGCCTTGTTTTTGTTTTGGAACATGTGCCTCTCATTTTGTCTCACTGTGTTTGTACTCTGTATTAGGTGGGTCAACTATGTCTCTGATCTTGGCCTTATGTAGAGGGTTTCCTGTGGCACCTAGTTGTGCAATCCTTTCTGGTCACAAGAAACAGGTTTTCCAGTGGCATCCTCTGTGTGAGCTGTGTGTGCCCTTCTGTGCCACTTCAGAATGTGAGCATTCTGATGAGTGGGGCTGGTCCTTAGCTGAGCAGTCTTCAATGACTCTGTGACTGCTACAGGTGCATTGATGGACAGGGCTTGCCCCTGGTATGACTGACTGAGAGGGCTAGCTGTAGCTGCTGCAGGTATATAAGTGGGTGGAGCAAGCTCCTCTAATTCTCAGGACAGGAGTTATTCTGTAGGGGCACCAGTACTGGCTGTGGCTACTTGCTAGGTGTGGTGGGGTAGTAGTTATTCTGGGGGCATGCCAGTCCTGACTGATGCTGCCCATGGGTGTGGTGAGGCAGGAGCCATTTTGGAGGTGTGCCTGCCAGGGCAAGTCCACAAAGGAACCCGAGGGTGGGGCATGCAGTTCTATGTAAATGGAGGGTGTCAGAACTGGCTTCCGCCAGTGTTTTACTAGCTAGACTAAAAGAGAGCAAGAAAAATGGCACCTGATTATACCTCTATTCCCAGAGAAAACTCCTACAGTTCTCTGTCCCTCCAGCAGACTTCCTGAAATTGGTCAATAAATCTTCATGTATACCCCAGGTGTTTTTAAAACTGCTGCTTTTGGTCTCAGGCTGAGTGATAAAGCACACTGGCCTTTTAAGAGAAGAGACTACATTTCCTTTAGCCTTCTGGCTCTCCCAGAGTTAAGCCCCACTGGTTTCCAAAGCTGGAGCTAAACCCTGCCAATTTTCATTTTTTTTAAAAGATTTATTTATTTTTGAAAGAGAGAGAAAAGAGAGGCAGACAGGGGGAGGGAAGAGAATCTTAAGCAGACTCTCCACTGAGCCTGGAGCCCAACGTGGGGCTCTATCTCAAAACCCTGAGATTGTGACCTGAGCCAAAATCAAGAGTCCACTGCTCAACCAACTGAGCCACTCAGACACCCCAAACCCTGCCAGTTTTCAAAGCCAGACCTTATGGGGACCTATATTCCTGGTGCAGTTCCCCAGGGCCATAGTCATATAATTTGGGGATTGATCCCCTTTCTTCTCAGGAAGCACCTTCATGCCTGTGATATCCCTCCTGCCTGTGGGTTGCTGCTGCACCGGGGGTTTGGTTCCCCGCCATGTCTCTTCCCCTCCTGCCCTTCTCAATGTAGTCTTTTTGCCTTTCATGTGGAAGATCTGGTCTGTCAGTCTCAGGTCATGTTCAGAGTGAGTTGTGTTACATGTAGATGCTGCCTCTGTGTCTGTGGGAGTTGAGCTCAGGATCTTCCTACTCTGCCACCTTCCTCTCTCTCTGAAATTCATTTTTAAAGTGCAGGCCAATAGGCCAGGCCCTCTGTGCCAAGTCCTGTGGTCCATTATGTACTTTTATTTTAAATATTTTATTTATTTTAGAGAGTGTGGGGAGGGGCAGAGGGAGAGGGAGAGAGAGAATCCTCAAGCAGACTCCCTGCTGAGTGCAGAGCCCAATGTGGGCTTAATCCCAAGACCCTGATATCATGACCTGAACCAAAACCAGGAGTAAGCTGCTCAATTGACTGAACCACCCAGGTGCTCCAACATTATGTACTTTTATTTATTATTTTATTTTATTTTATTTTAATTTATTTTTTAACAGAGAGACAGCGAGAGAGGGAACACAAGCAGGGAGAGTGGGAGAGGGAGAAGCAGGCTTCCTGCCGAGCAGGGAGCCCGATGTGGGACTCGATCCCAGGACCCTGGGATCATGACCTGAGCCAAAGGCAGACACTTAACGACTGAGCCACCCAGGTATCCCCAACATTATGTACTTTTAAATAAAACTTTGTTGCCTTAAATGTTTTATCTCAGGAACTTTTAAAATAGTAATCTCTAGTGTATTTGAAATACTTTTTTTAAAAAAAAACCTCAATTTAAGGGCAAAACAATTTTTTTTTCAATTAGTAAAAAAAGGAAGACTGGCTTGTAAACCACAGATTTCTCCCCAGAACTAAATGAGTTGAAAGCTCAGCCTTCATTATAGGGCAAGGATCAATTTGTCTGAGCTAAACTGCATTGATACCCTATGCAAGTGATTGTCTGAGTGGCTGACATTTGTTTGTGATGTAGGCCAAAATCTGATGGTTAATTTTCTGATCAATTTGGGTTAAATGTCCAAAAAATAGGAAATAAACTGTTATTCTGCATTTATAATTTCTACCTCTACTGAGCATTTACGATGATCTTGGCACACTTGAGGCCATCCAAATCCTGTAGGAAGAGTGCAAAGATGGGCATAACATTGTCCTTTAGAGTTGGGGTTCTGGAGTTAGAATGCTTGGGTTGGAATCCCAGTTCTGCCACTTTACATAATTACTTTATTTGACCCCCCCCCCAAAAAAAACTTAAACCAATGACTAGGGAATATTATCCCTATTTTCCAGACGCAGAAACTGAGGCTTAGAAATTTTGTGTAATTGGTCAAATTTGCACAGTCTGCAAGGGATTAAACCTGTGTCTGAGTATAAAGCTTAGCCTTTCAGCCATGATACTGTAAAAGGATGATTGATAATTAGGCCTTTGTCTCTATCATCTATGTACATGATTACTTCATAAAATTATAACTCTGCCTAAAACTCTTTCCAGTAAGTAAAACTGAGAATTACAAAGATTCTTCCAAGGGAGTTTAATAAGCTATTGAATACTGAGTTTAAATAATTTTAATTTCTTAAAGGTGTAAAAGAATCATATCAACAATTCTTTCAATTACTATGTTTATTTTATCCACACATCAGCTGACATCCTCATGTATTTTTCTAATAATTTAAACTTAACATAAATAACACTATTGATGTCTTTGCTGCTGTTTTATTATCTCCATAATCTCCGTGCATTTCCACTTTTACAGTTCTATAATATCCTTCAAATGCTCTAATTTTTTGCTATACCATGTTGGATGTGCACTGATATAGAGCTTATATAATCTGTTAAACCAGTTTTCTTAATATGTTTATTAACATTAATTTTATCTCAATGAGAACTTGGCTATGCTTCCAACTTTACACCGATATGAAAGTTTAATTCATTTTCAAATTATTCAGTGTCACACTCTGCTCTTTTAAATTAGATACCAGTTAATTTTTTTCTTGCTCATTTATTTGAAATTGTCCTTTTTTTCCTGTGAGAGCCTATGAAGCCACGTGTATTTTGTTAATGATTATGAAACAAAGCAATAGTGTTGAAAATTATGGCAGTTCAAACTTTGGCAAAGATGCAATGTGCTAGAGGTATTTTAACTTGAAAGTAATTTTAAATGTCTGTAGCTACCTTCAGATAAAGATGCACTATGGTTTTAATTTATGAATTTAGATAAATAAATCTTTTCAAGGTTCTTCGAACCTAGAGATTCAATACAATCACAATTTTAGGAACAAGAAAATAGATCTTAGTATGTTGGATAAAATTTTATAAGTTATTTGTTTCAGAGGTACAGGTCTGTGATTCAACAGTCTTACACAATTCACAGCGCTCACCATAGCACATACCCTCCCCAATGTCTTTATATGTTAAAAAAAAAAAAAAAAGATAGTAGGAAGGGAAAAATGAAGGTGGGGGAATCGGAGGGGGAGACGAACCATGAGAGACTATGGACTCTGAGAAACAAACAGGGTTTTAGAGAGAAGGGGGGTGGAGGGATTGGTTAGCCTGGTGATGGGTATTAAGGAGGGCACGTATTGTATGGAGCACTGGGTGTTATATGCAAACAATGAATCATGGAACACTACATCAAAAACTAATGATGTAATATATGGTGATTAACATAACAAAATTTAAAAAATTTTATGTTAGAACTATTGAGGGGACAAAAGTTTGTTGAAAAGTTTGGAAGTTTGTTTCATCTCGTTACTTACAAGTGGTGGGATTTTGGTCCCCATTTTATAGATGAGGTGACAAGGTTTAAAGTGGTTAAATGAACATCCAATGTGGATTAAAGGGGAACTTCAGGCCCATATGTGCAAAGCCTTACCCTAAAAAGGAGGGGTTGAAAGTTGGAAGGATGGGAAGAGTGGTCTGAGCAGAGGACTGTGAGATAGATAGGACTGATATGTGGAGAGTTTTCCAGGAAATGTTAAGTATTTGGGGCTTCAACCATTGCACACTGGAAAGATCAATCTTGCCACTGTAGAATATATAGATTAGAAGGTGCAAAGGCTGGAGCCCATTTGGAAGGCTCTTGAAGTTGCCAAAGCAACATAATGGTGGTATGAACTTGGGAGTTGGTAAAGTGGAGAGTAGATGATTTTGTGAGAGATTTCAGAAATAAAATGATACAACTGATTTATGGCTGTATGGAGATGGTGGGGAATGCTGATGAAGAATGTGTTGAGCATGATTCCCAGGTATAGGCTTGAACTATGGGGGTGAGGGGAGGGAGATGTCAACATTTGTTGAGATTGGTAAGACTAGGAAGGAACCAAATTTTTAGAAAAAGATGGTCAGTTTGTTTTATGATATAATATTATGATTGCCTTTGAGACATCTGGAATAAGTATTAGATGTACAGACTTGGAATTTAGGGAAGTTATTTGGATGAAGATTTAAGTGAGAGAGGAAAAGTACTATTTATTGCAGTGATTCTCAACCAAACTTTACTCAGTTCCAATCAAAGGCCTTTGTTCATCCTTAACTCAATGTGTTTTAGACCATGTGTATCAGAATCGCCTGGATAATAGTGCACTAAGAAAGATGCAAGATTGAGAGTCACATTGCTGAGGTTTAATTCCCATCTCTCTCATCTCCTGGTATAACTTCCAGAATTTAGTCTTTCTATATCTCAGGTTCCTCATCTGTAAAAATTGGATATAATAGTTAACTTTTGATGTTTCTGGGCAGGGAAAATTAGGTAATTCATGCAATACTCCCAAAACAGTGCTTAGCACATCTTAAATGCCCAATAAAGTTTAGCTAACATTATTAGCTGGGGGGGTGGGGGTTGTTAAAATGAAGCTAGGATTTACGTGCTTACTAAGTTTGGGAATCATTGAGTTCCATGGTAGGTATCCATTTATCAACTAGTCTGAATGTGACATTACTTGGATATAAATAATGGATTTGAATTAAGTAGTTCTGGTTAGATCACACAGAGGTGTGATCTGAGGGAATTTTTTTTTAAATACCCATTTTTGGATACTATCAGGCTTTTTAAGGTGTGACATATGAATCAAGAGCCACAGAAATATGTATTTGAAAATAAACTTCCTACATACGTACTTAGTGATATGCTGACCCAGAACCTCATTTGTAAACAATTAAAATACTTTATTTAGATGACCTCTTGAGATTCCTTTCACATTATAGGTGTCTTGATGGCTTAAAAAAAAGTGTGTTTTCCCTTTTTAGAGTAAGTAATTTTTGCTGACAATTGGCTGCCCAAGCTCCTTTGCTTCTAAGTATGGCCATAGGTCTAGTTCTTGCCATTGAAATATGAGTGGAAGAAATAGAACTTCTAGGACAGAGCTGTGAAGTAGCAATTCATATCCAATATTATATTTTGTGCCCTGCTGACTGGATGTAGAGGATGATGAAGCTCTAAGGGATACTGGGGGCAAAAGATGGAAGGAACTAGAGTCTTTGAACAACCATGTTCAGGAAGAATGTTTACCAATCTGAATTATCACATTAGGCTCTAGAAGGTTAAAAATTAAGTCTCTATTTCATTGAATTGTAAAAATAATGAGGCATATTTTTTACAAAATAAATTGTTACCCTCAACTTTGAACAGGATGCTTTTTTCTACCTCTAAATCTGTAATGGTTAAACTTTATGTGTCAACTTGGCTGGACTATTTATTATGCCCAGTTGTTTGGTCAAACATTCCAGATACTCCTATGCAGATATTTTATAGATGTCATTAACATCTACAATCAGTTGGCTTTAGGTAAGATGACCTTTGATAATCTGGATGGGCTTTACCCAAACAGCTGAAGGCCTGAAGAGCAAAACAGATTTTCTGGAGAAGGAATTCTGCCTCAGGACTGTAACACAGAATTTCTGCCAGAATTTCCAATCTGCTGGCCTGGACTGTAAATTTCAGAGTAGTAAGGTCTCACAATATATGTATATGTATGTAAACGTATGTAGATGATAGATAGATAGATAGATGATAGATAGATAGATAGATAGATATCCTATTGGTTTGTGTATTAGCTAGGGTTCTCCAGAGACAGTCTATAGCTTCAGAAGATGTAGGATGAAATGTCTCTGTCATCATGAACATGGACCTATAGTTCATATACTATATGTTGAGGATTGTGCTAAACTGAGGATAAAAAGAATAAAACTATCAATTTTTTGGTGCTTAAAGTATAACCTAATTATGAATAAATGTTAACATTTCAGTCATTGTTGGTTTTATATTTCATATGGCTCAAATATGTAGTCATTTTTAAATGTGCATTTTGTAGAGTCATTTGAATATTCCATGGTACTTCTTAATATTGGTGACTTTATGCTTGGTATCATTCCTTTTGTTTTAGAAGGGTTTTAGTAGTTACTTTTTCTTAACTTTCATCTGCTTTTTTTATTTAAATTTGAGTATAATTGATGTACAATGTTACATTAGTTTCAGGTGTACACCTTAGTGATTTGACAAGTTTATACATTATGCTATGTTCACCACAAGTGTTTTCATCTGTCCCATTACATCACTATTACAAGATTATTGACAATATTCCTTATGCTCTACTTTTTATTCCCATGATTTACTCATTCCATAACTGGAGGCCTGTATCCCCCATTCCCCTTCACCCATTTTGCCCAACCCCCAGGCCCCTTCCCCTCTGGCAACTATCCGTTCTCTGTATTTATAGTTCTGATTCTACTTCTTGTTTATTCATTTTCTTAAGGATTCCATTTTTGAGTGGAATCATGGTATTTCTCTTATCTCAGTCTGACTTATTTCACTTAGTGTAATACTCTCTAGATCCATCCGTGTTGTCTAAAATGGCATGATTTCATCCTTCTCTATGGCTGTGTAATATTCTGTAGTGTGTGTGTACCACATTTCTCTTATGCATTTATCTATTGATGGACACTTATGTTGTTTCCATGTCTTGGCTATTGTGAATAGTGCTACAATAAACATAGGGGTACATACATCTTTTTGAGTTAATGTTTTCATTTCTCTCAGTAAATACCCAGTAGTGGAATTATTGGATCATATGGGTATTTGTATTTTTAATTCTTTGAGGAAATTCTATACTGTTTTCCACAGTGGCTGCATCAATTTACTTTCCTACTAACAGTGCATGAGGGTTCCTTTTTCTCTACATTTTCACCAACACTTGTTGTTTCTTGTCTTTTTGATTTTTAGTCATTCCGACAGGTATGAGGTCATACCTCATTATAGTTTTAATTTGTATTTCCTTGATAATTAGTGATGTTAAGTATCTTTTTTTGTTTTTTTTTTAATTAGATTTTTATTTTAATTCTAGTATAGTTAACATACAGTGGGTGATGATGAGCATCTTTTCATGTGTCTATTGCCCATATGTATATCTCCTTTGGAAAAACATCTATTCAGATCCTCTGCCAATTTTTCTAAATTGGAGTATTTTTTGGGGGAGGTGTTAAGCTGTATAAGTTCTTTATATTTTAGATATTAACTCCTTATTGGATATATCATGCCCAAATATCTTCTCCCATTCAGTAGGTTGTCTTTTTGTTTTTTTGATTGTTTCCTTTGCTGTGCAAAAGCTTTTGTTTAGCTTGCCTCAGGAGGTATATCTAGAAAAATGTTGGTATATAGCCAATGTCAGAGAAATTATGACCTGTGTTTTCTTCTAGGATTTTTATGGTTTCACATCTCACATTAAGTTCTTTAATCCATTTTAAGTTTATTTGTGTGTAGGGTGTAAAGAAGTGGTCCAGTTTCATTCTTTTACATGTAGTTGTCCAGTTTTCCTAGCAACATTTACTGAAAAAACTGTCTTTTCCCCATTGTATATTCTTGCTTCCTTTGTCATAGATTAATTGACCATATAATTGTGGGTTTATTTTGGTGCCAGTACTATACTGTTTTGATTACTACAACTTTGTAATATATCTTGAAATCTGGAATTGTGATACCTCTAGCTTCATTCTTCTTTCTCAGGATTGCTTTGGTTATTCAGGGTCTTCTGTGTTCCATACAAATTTTAAGGTTATTTGTTCTAGTTTTGTGAAAAATAATGTTGGTATTTTGATAGGGATTACATTGAATATGTAGATTGCTTTGGGGAGTATGGACATTTTGACAATATTAATTCTTCCAATCCATGAGCATGGAATAGCTTTCTATTTGTCTTCAATTTCTTCCAACAGTGTTGTATAGTTTTCAGAGTACAGGTCTTTCACCTCTTTAAGTTTATTCATAGGTTTTTTTTTTTAATTTCTCCTTCTGAGACTTTGTTGTTAGTGTAGTTTTTCTTTGAAAAAGAGATGGATCTCGGGCGCCTGGGTGGCTTAGATGGTTAAGCGTCTGCCTTCGGCTCAGGTCATGATCCCAGGGTCCTGGGATCGAGTCCCGCATCGGGCTCCCTGCTCCTTGGGAGCCTGCTTCTCCCTCTGCTCTCTCTCTCCCTCTCTCTCTCCCTCTGTCTTTCATGAATAAATAAAAATCTTAAAAAAAAAAAAAAGAAAAAGAGATGGATCTCTATTTTGTAGCTCCACATACAGTCAATTACTGGGTTTTATAAAATTCAATAATGTGCTTCTAAATCATTTAAAATAAGATAAATATAAACATAAATATTCATAAATTATTATTTAAGTGCATTAAATTTACATAGCAATGAAAGCTGAAATTTATGAAAGGCTATTTTCTGTTCATGTTAATGGGCTTAATTCCAATCATGTTTTATGGATGAAGTCCCTGGACAAAAGGGCCTACATTTCTTCATCTGAGAACACATGATTCCTATCTTGATGCAGACCTCACAGGATTAAATTACACACTGGCATTACATTTTTCTTTCATTTATTTTCATGACCATAAGGAGAAGGTTGATTTTAAGTTTCTCAAGTCAAGTGGAAGTTTATCATATTATTTAGCACAGCCAATTTATTGGGCTACATTAATCCCTCAGGGAATAATTAATATCCATAATGTGCCCCCCTCAAACTGAGATTTAACCTCCAACCTCCAGTTCATAATAATCTTCCATCCTCATTTTTGCTTTACCTACCCTATTCTGGTGAACTTGACCAATAACTTGACTTTTCTGAAGATCAGTTTCTTCAACCACTAAAAAAATGGCTATAATGCCAATGTTCACAAAAAGCCTGTAGTCATTAAATGGGATGATGGTCTTCCTGTATCTCTGCCATATCTGCTGCTTTTCTTGACACTATTACTTATTTCCAGGGAGGGCCAGCTACAGGTGTTTGTAGTCTTGTAAAGTGACCTTTAGAGTGGGACCAGTACAGCCTCACACAAGAGGCTAAGAGCAAATTTAGGGAGTTGGAGTGTGGGAGAGGGGATTAATGAAAAAAAAATACATGTCAATGAACAAGTCCTATACAAGATAGCAACCAATGGGGAGAGTAATCATTATGTTAGTACTGCTGAGAATATGGCCCCCGGACAGATGCATACCTCGGGTGATTGTTAAACATTGAGATTCCTTATTCTCACTCAAGGCACCCTGAATCAAAACCTGGGGTGGGCTGGGGGTGGCTAGACTTGAAAACCAACTTTTTATTTTATTTTATTTTATTTTTTTTGATAAGCTCTGAGAGTGATCCTGTAGGACATAGAAATTTGAGAATCAGTGGCCTAAGATTTATCTATCACTGTGGTACATTTGAAGATAATACAAATATGTGATATTTCAGCTGCTACCTGTCATGAATTTTTAGAAATAGTAATTGGGTAATCTCCATTCCCAGCCCCCCTCACTTCTCCTATAACAACATGTGTACTTTGATAAGATGAACAGAGTTAGCTCTGGCTTCCCCCACAAGACCTGGGATAGTAGAAAACACAGTCTTGATACAAAAGCAAGTATTCCTTAAACCACTTTGAATCTTTTTGGCAAATTGGCAAAATTTGCCAAAAAAAAATTTGGCAAAAAATATAAGAAATTTGGCAATTTCTTATAAACAAAATAGATAAACCTCAAAACCAAGTATATTTTAGAAGCCTCAGGCTTCTGATTCTCTGATCTGTGGGCATCCTGCTTGAACATTGTTAATCAGTGCTACATTATTGAGATATATATATATTATATATATATATTATATATATATATTTGCTTTGTATAAGAAACATGCAGCAAAAGTGTCCATAAATGCAACTCAAACCCTTCAGAGTCAGGAGTAAAATCCTTTTGCAAAACCAAAAAGTGAGAGTTGCTTTTTTTCTTTTTGATGATGATTCTAATATTATACTGAAGCTGAGGGAAAAGTCTCCATTTTCACATTGACTGTGTGTTTTTTGTTGCTATGTGTTTACATACACAGCATCATATAAAAAACACACTCTTTCTGTGTAGAATCTGATGTACTATTGTGGGAAAGAAAAATTGTGGCAGAATTATCATGCTTGGTTCTATAAAATAATAACGTCTAATGATATTCCTCACTAAACTTTTGCTTTTCTTTCTTTGCTTTGTCTTTTTTTTTCTTTTATTTCTTTGTGTTTGTTTTTTTTTTCTTGATGAAGATAGAGATTTTTTTTTTTTTGTGCCATTTGGATACAGATTTAAAGCAATGGAGTTGCTGTCTCTGAAAAATAGATTGGATGCATAGGTTGGTTGACTCTTTGCCCCTCTTTTTTTTTTTTTAATGCCTCTCTGATTCTATAATCTATTGTTTTTTGAGAATTTAATGTGTGTCAGGCCCTGGAGTAAATACTTAACATACATGTCCTTTTATTGCACAACAGCCCAGTGGGGTATGTATATGTGAATATGGAAACGCTGAATGAATTGATCAGTTCCCCCAGCTAGAATAGCAAAAGTAAGTTCATTCATTAATTCATCTCCCAGACATTTATAGAGCATTTATTATATGCTATTATTTTAGGTACTGGGGTTATAGTAGTGAACAAAACAGAAACAGTCTCTGTCTTCTCAGAGTCTATACCCTTGTGGAGAAGAAAAATAGCGTTTCAATAAAACAAGATAAATATAATAAAGGGCTGTGGAAAGAGTAACAAGATAAAGAGAGGGTGTAGAGTGGACCTATTACTTTGGATGTAGTGGTCAAGGAAAGCCTTTCTGTGTACCTGACTTGTTGAATATGAATGAAGTAAGAGAGTAAACCATGGGGACATATAGAGAGTGAAATTTATCAACATGGCGTAGAGTGTCCTATAGGAGCTGGCCATGGTACCCTCTGAAGTCCCATACCCTTCCTCTGTCTCCTCAAGCTCCAACCCAGCTTGAACATCTCCTGTTCTGCAATGAGCTCTGTGCTTCCTATTTCAGGGTTTTCATTCAAGTTCTTCCCACTTTCTTCTGCTTGAATATCCCCCACCCAAATTCTTTAGGTTGCAATATTTTCCTATTGCTGGACATGCTTTCAAATATTTACCACAATTAAAACAATAGAAAAGATGGAAGTAGGACTATTCTGCATGGCAAGCTGGAAGAGCACTGGGTGTGGGGGGGATGATGTGGGTTGCTAAGGGTCTACTACAGCTATTTGTAGATGTTATGTTCTAGTCAGTAATTGGTTACACATTTATACTGATCTTACTTTAGTGGAAGAAATGTAGTATTTGTTTTTGATGGTCTCTAAATCTAGAATCAAAGCACTGCCTTGTTATGTCAGACTATGTTTCACTCATTTCTGTGTTTGTTTGTTCTTGTGTTTTTGTTTGGTCAGGGTTGATTTATGGGAAAACATTTTTAAAATATCAGGGCTCTGCCCAGTTATGTATAATTTCTCATAATCTGTATGGAACAATTGCTCTCTATTATTTATCTGTTTATCAGTTTATTTATTGGGGAGGGAAGGGCAGAGGGAGAGGGAAAGAGAGAATCTTAGGCATTCTCTTGAGGGAATCTTAACACTCAGCGTGGAGACTGATGTGGGGCTCGGTCTCACAACCCTGAGTTCATGACTTGAGCTAAAACCAAGAGTTAGATGTTTAACTCACTGAGCCACCCAGGTGCCCCTCACATTTATTATTTGAAACTTGATTGAATCAGCTAACAATTTTGATTCTGTCACCTCTCAGATATTTCTCTAGCTGAAGTTGTATTTTCACTCCTTCCCTCTGTACTAAATCTCTCTTGGTCTTGTGACTGGCATCTTGAGAATATCTTTTTCAGTCTGATAAGCAGGAAAGAGCACTAGAGTGTAACTCAGGAGACAAGATCTCTGTTTCTTTATTCCCATCTTGCCATATAACTTTGGGAGAGATCCATATGTTTTTGAACCTCAAGTTCTTTATATGAATAATGGGATAATAAACCTGATGTTTATTCAAATAATTCAAAGTTATTACTGTGTTTCACTAGACTAATAATTGTGAAAGATGATTTCATTATTTTGTAGATTTGAGTGCCATTCCTTCTTAACTTTAATTCTTCTCTGTAGCTTTTTTATTATTGGTATCATTGTTAATATCATCACTAAAGTAATATGTGTATGTTAAAAACAAATCCAATATTACCAAAAGCTCCACAATGAAAAGTTCCCACTCCACCGAACCCCAGATATAATCTCATTAATCTCTTACCCCGGATATAACCAATTTTAATCATTTTCTTTTATTTTTGTATGTTTATTTCATAGTGTTTCAGTAATATTTTTCTAAATCTGTCTTGATTAATTCACTTTATTCATTCATTCTAATTATATTCTATAATTTTCCCATATCCCTTTTTCAAAATGTCCCTTTTCTCTCTATATCAAACATAAAAAAACTGAGTCTGAAGAAATAGATATTTTCTTTCATTTCTAATTTCCAGGTATCCTGTCCAGGAACAGCACTGCTCTGAGGCCAAAGGGCAGGCTGCTGCTTTTAGTAACTTTGGGTTCCCTGAGAGAATGCTTTCATTTGGTTGTTTATCCTATTGTCGGGGAAGAAAAGGAAAAAAAACAACACAGAACATTTTGACAAGATATATCCCCAAATTATGAGAAATGTGCTGCCCTATTTAGTCACAGTTTAATGGTTTTTGAGCTCTAGTGAGCTTGAGTCTTCTTTGACTTAATTTTTTCCCTTTATGTACCTTTACTTAACAATATTAACATGCATAATTGGACTGGAACTTTTGCAACTGTCATAATAAATGAAACAAAAATTTCATTATCTTTCCTGTTGCCTCTGGGTTTGTTTTACAAACCAATTATTCACAAAATGAGGCATTTCACTTTTTGCTTTAGGGCTGTGGATAAAGACAGCATAAATCAATGCCTCATTCTCACCTGGAATTGCATAGGAAAAGGGTCCCTCAAGAGGATTAGAATTATTTTTTTTGGGGGGGGGGAGACATTTCTCACAAGGAGAAATGAAAGCATGGCTTAAGTTATGCAAGAAAAGATTCAGGGGAATTTAATGATCAGTGTGGAGAAAGTAAGATATCCCTGTTTACTGAAGATTACAAAACACAAATAAATATTTCACCTGGGTGAAGTAAAAAAAGAAAAATACTGAGGCAAAGAATTTAATTCACAAGAAGAATGCTTAACAAAAACAGCTCCATCAGATTAAAAGAATAATTTAAGATAAAATATTAAGGGATAAATTAGCTGGTGTAAATCTGTCCCTTCAGCTACCTGTTAAAAAACTGCTTTTGTAATAAGGATTTCATTTCTCTAGGATTTTATGAAGAATGTTGATAGAAAATTACAATGTTATGCACTAGAGGAAGCATATAATATGAAAACAATGCTCTTCTTGACTAGTTTTTATTTTCAATATGCTTTGATATTTGTCACCCAATTTGAATTTCATGAGAACTTCATGATATAGGCAGATACAAGTGTCCATATAGTAGATGAGTAAAAACAGCTTCACAGAATGAATAGCTTGTCCATAGTGAATCTACAGCTAACCCTGGGCTAGAGTGACTTTTTTTAAAATTTCTAATCTTTATGCTATTTTACAAGAAATAAAGCTCTAGATGAAGCTAGAAAAACAGCATCATATTTTTTTTCATTCATCCTCCTTTATCCTTCTTAAAATTGAAATTTCATTTCTCCAAGAAGTTCTTTATAAATTTCCTTATTTTGTCATTACATCTCCCGTAACTGATGAGAAGATTCTGGGTCACCTTATTTTCCTGTATTGATGATCTAGTTTTGTCTTTTCCTGTTCTTTCTTCTTCCTTCTTTCTTTCCTGTAGGTTGTGAGCACTACTAAAGCAGGAATGAGGGAGGCAATGTAACTTGCGTATTTAGAGCTTGGACACATAATTCAATCAGATTTAGAATCAAATCACATTCTGACACTTTACATGGATGACTTTCAATAACTTTTGTAAACACTAAACTTCATGTTCCTATAAAATAATACCTACCTGTAACTGGCATTAGATTTTTAAAATTCCCCATCCATTACTCATTTCTGGTGAGGCTGCCAATCATGGGACTCCACTTTATGGCCTTAAAGGTTAAATATATGACTTGGACTGGCCAATAAGGGAGCTTTATTCTCTTGGGTATGGTAATTGGTATTTAATAGATGGATACATGATCCAATCAATGTCAATCAAGACACTTGTTTGAAAATGCAAGGGTGATTCTCCTTGATAATTATAAATATCCACTTTCTCTGCCATATGGAGGAATCCATTCTTAGCATGAGAGAACTGGTCAAAACATAGAGAAGTGGTTAAAGAAAAAGAGTAGGCGCTATGTATATAATGCCTGATCCACTTTCACCCACTCTTTCCAGTGCCTTGAAATGATAAAATCTCTTAATTACCTTTGTTACGATTTTATTTCACATAATTTAGTTGAATTCAGTTTTTGTTTTCACTTGAAGAATCCTGACTAAAGCATTATGTTGTGAAGTTGTGGTGGAAATTGAATGAAGTACCATGTAAAGTGCTATCCATAATGCCTGACACATGGTAGGCATGCAGTTGATGTTAGCTAAAAAGATAACTATAAAATTATTGATAAAGGTGATACATTTTTTTTTGTTTTTATTTTTTAAAAACTTTCAGGACAACATCCTGTATATAGGAGGTTCTCATTCATTGATGTTTGAATGACTTGCTTCCCTTTCTTTGTACAATGAGAGAAATACAATGAGAGAAATGATGAGCTAGAATGGAACTTTGGATCACTTGTATAAAATGTCTTTATATTTTGTCAAATACAACTATTTTTGATTACTTTAATTCATTCTTATGGTGGACAATTTAGTATATCAAAATCACAGGACACTATATTAATACAAAAAGGCAACTGCTTCCCTATGTAAGAGTAGTGAACATTTGGAATTTGAAATAACATTTAAAACAATACTAAAAATAAAGTAGTACTTATATATAGAATTTTATTAGATTTATATCTAACAGAATCTTCATGCAGAAACTATAAAATTCTGATAAAGTTGATCTAAATAAATGGAAAGATATCTATGTTTAATATTGCTAAGATGGTAATTATTCCAAATTTAATCTACCGAGTTTACATAATGGCAATAAAAATTCGAGCATTCTATTTTGTAGATAAAAGCAAACTGATTCTAATGTTTATAGGAAAGACAAAAGACTTATAATAGCCAACACAATACTAGAAAATAAAAATTTGAGGACACTACCCAATTTCATGATTAATTTTAAAGTGATAGAAATGAAAAAAAAGAAAAGCCTATTAGGTGCAAAATAGACACACAGTCAATGGGACAGAAAAGAAAACTCCAAAACAGAGCCACAGATAGAGTCCACTGATCTTTGACAAAAAGGCAAAGACAATTTCATGAAGAAAGAACCAGGTTTCTTTACAGAAATGTCTGATTCTAGGATTGTATCAGGATATATGCAAGATAAGGCTGGCACATCTTACAGTGCCAGAAAATAATATATTATTCAAAAAGAAAAACAATGGATGGGAATATGTCAAAAGAACACAGAGCCAAATGTGAACAAGCTTCTAGAGTCCAAAGTTGGAAGAATTTGAACAATAAAACAAAGTTGTATGGATTAAAACCCAAAATATGAAGTATTATCTATGATTCAATGATGAAATAATGAAATAATCCATGAAATTCATGAAATGAATGAATAATTGAAGGAGAATAGGCAAATAATATGGCTAGTATGCACTGAGTACTTCAGCTTAAAATAGGCACAACTGTAGTGTGAATTAATTTAATTCTTAAATAATCTTGAAATAATTTACTATAATAATTTTCAAGTGGATAACTGAGTTTTAGAAAAGTCAAGGAGCTAGAAAGATCAATATCATACAGTAATTTTCACATTTGACATTCAAAATAGGGTGTTTTTATCCTTAACCACCATTATTTCTTGTCTTCCTATTCATACAAAATAAGGTAAATAACTATAGTATACTCTGGGATTATCAGTAACAGATTCTGGGTGGTAGGTTTCAATTTTTACTCATTTTCACAAAATAAGTGGATGATTTGGGTAAAATCCACGAGACCAATATTTTCTTGAATTTCTCCAACAAATCTATGGCTCTGTGGCATGGGTCAGTAGTTAAAAATCCATATTTGTATTGAAGAGCATGGTGTTCTGTAGGCTTAACTGGGCCCCACCTTATGTCTCAAATATGTATGGAAATGGATGCTCAGCCTGTTTCAGCTGTGGATCAATATTTGACCCAGTGTGTCTGATAATAATAATTTTTATTATGTTAATGATTTATTATTTTAATAATAATTTCTAGGAAAATCTGTCTTTCCTTATCAAAAATGGTTTTGTTAATATTATTGTGCTAACATGCCATTTATTAGAGTGCCAGTTATTCAGGAGAGAGGTTTTAAAAAAAAACAGTATATTCTCTTCACTCTCTTCCAGATAGCTTCATAATTGGTATATTATTTTTGCAGGTGTTGTAAAGAAAACTTCAGGATGCAAGCCAACAAAACACCAAAGAAGGTAATAAAAGTGGCTTTTTCATTGAATATTCAATATATAAAAACAAATCTATGTCAACTACAGGTATGGTGACTAGAGTCAAGCATATTGTGCGTGTATAAACTGCATGTCAATTATTTGGGATAAAACTGGATCATTTTGCTTTTTGAGAGGTGGGGAAGGTCTTTGGAAATAAATTTAGTAACAGCCACAGGTCAAAGTTTCTTTTAATTTCCTTTTCAGAAGATTCATATAATTCTCTTGTATTTTTATACTATCTTATGGTTTTGAAATTGACTATCATTCTGGGAAGAAAGTCTGACAGGTACCATTACCCTGAGAATCATGTTAAGGAAGATGAAGTTTGGAAAAGTAAAATGATTTTTTGTAATGTCATTTGGCTCTTTCAATGGACAATGAATTTAGCCTTCTGACTCCCAATCTGATCTTCTATATATTATTCTGGTACCACAGAGTATTCTGGATACAGGATCTCTGATATAGTTGAGGATTAAAAATGTTCCACTTCTTTAGAGTATCATTTCCAACACCCAAGCTTGTAAGGATTCAAAAGATTGGTCTTGTATGATTTTTTTAAAATTTTTAAATTCTTTTTGTATTTGGCTCCAACACACTTTGTTTTCATGAAAGGAAGCAAGGATAGTTTTCACTGGAAAATTCTTAATTTTAGAATTTGAGAGGACCATAAAGGCCATGAAATTCAACAACCCATCCGAGCTAAAAATATTTTCTCCACCCTTCCTGGAAATGCATTTTCTGATTTGACACAAAATTTCTAAAAAAATGAGGTGATATATTTTCATTTTTGCAATTCTGAGTTTAAGACATTGTGTTAAAGGTAGTCAGTATCTGTTTCCCTCCACGTATAATGGGTCTCAATTTTGTCATGTGCATGAGCAGATCTGTTTGTCTGTGGCAGAATAGTTTATTTAATTGGTCTAATATTTCACGTTGACTCAGTGAAACTTCAGCTATTGATACGGCCATCTTATCTCTGCTAGATTTATTTTTAACTAAAAAATTACATTGATCCCCTAATCCATTACCATATGAAAAGTGTCCAGATTTCTCATTAGGCTGGTCATTTTCAGTTTTCACTAAACTTAAAATTCTTCAAGATGCCTCAAACCATAACTATAATCAAATGTTCTAATAGCAAAGAAGTAGTAGTGATACTTATGGTGGGGAGGGATAAAACTTACTTAGGGGAACCATTTGGGGGAATGATTGTTAAGGGATTCATATTTCAGCATGTTCTTAGTTCTGTTTTGTACAATAGAAGGAAATGGTAAAATTGTGGCAAATATAGAATGAGTATAGGGAGAGTGGAAACTGTTCTTTCTCAAATAAAATTATTAAATAGAAGATTTTAATCAGTAATGGCATTTATTGTACTGAGAAGGGACAAATTTCATGGTTAGTTAATAACAATAAATTGAGATATTTAGGAAAAATTATACAGTTCATTAAACTTTTATGGGGAAACGGATGCAATAATACTATGGGATAATTGCTTTCTTAGGGCCACAAGAGCCGAGCAGGAGTCCAACCACATATAACTGAGAAACAAGCTCACATTGAACTGTCTGTGCCCCCTTCTGCCTCTCTAAGTGGCCTCCTGTCCCTGATGATGATATAAAGATTAAAATTATAAGAAATGTGACAAACTGTAATTACACAACCTGAAGACCAGCTAGCTTCACTTTGGTTAAAGTTCAGGAAAGTGGGTATGTTTAATCAGTATGTGAACATGAAATCAGAAGGGGAAATTTTGGATTATGAAGAAAAGAGCTGTACTGAGCACATGGGCTAGTGACCTTCTAGAGTGTTGAAAACCTGTTGAAACCCCTGCTGACTTTAGTGCATAAAACAGTATTTCAGCCTGATGCCATTGCTGCATGGAAGGAAATTCATGAGGGAGCAACTGTTTTGATGGATCTGTGGCTAGAAAAGGACCAATACAGGTGACTTTTTTTAGGGCTACTTTGTGTTTAAAAAAAATCTTTGAATTTAGATACTGATATACAGCATCTGACTGTGCTGTAATTTAGTTCAAAAAATAGATTTAGGACACCAATAACTATCCCCACTCATGAAAGGAGGATTTGGAATATAGTCTTAACAGTTTTTCTGATTATAAGAAGGATAGAGGATATATTATGAAAATATGGAAAATACAGAAGAAAAATGTAGAAAATGTGATATATGTAACTGAACAATCCCTAATAATGGTTTTTTTTTCTGTAGACATTTCCATTTTTTTCTATGTATATGTGTATGTTTTTTATCTAGAGCCATTATTATAAAATTGGTGTTCCATACTGTCTACTCTTTATAAACTGGTTTCCCACTTAACACTCCCACTTAACACAATTTTTTGTGTTATTTAATATTACTCTAGATCTTGATTTTTAAGGGCTGTAGTCATCATTTCCATGTACTGTAATTTATTTTTCCAATAGCCTCTTAGGTTTTTTTTCCTCTGTTATAAGCATTTCATGTTCATAAATATCATATTTGTAATGTTTTTTCAGGATAAATTCCTATTTGTCAAAATATTAGGATAAATGGCATAAGTTTTTAGGCTTTTGATATATATTACCAAAGCCCTATTCTCATGCCTCATAGCCAAGACTAGATACTAATATTAAAAAATAAGCAGTTTGGAAATTTTATAAAATATTTGAGGCTATAATAATCTGTCCTTTTACTAGAGCAACTAAATATCACTGATATTAAAATTCCTCTGATGCTTGATACTGGCAGATAATGTCCTGGAGGAGGGACTGGAAAGTTGGTTTTAACTGAAGGCTTTGACATTCACTTGCTATACATCTTGGCCAAGTCTCCTTACACTTATCCCTTGGTTTTCTTTCTTTCTTTCTTTCTTTTTAACATGAAAACCTTATTCTTTTACTTTTTTTAAATTTAAATTCAATTAATTAACATATAATGTATTATTTGTTTCAGGGGTACAGGTCTGTGATTCATCAATTTTATATAATACCCAGTGCTCATTACAATACATATCCTTCCCAATGTCCCTTAGTTTTCTCATCTGGAAAATGGAAGAAAGAATAATCCCCACCAATTGTATTTCATCAAGATGCTATGAGAATAAATGAGGTCATCATCCAAATCCCTTTTCAGATTTTATCTACCTGTAAAAGATCTATAGGAGGTTTAATGCCCTTATTGCATTATTTATGATAAAAATAGAAGACTCATGTTTTTATGTATTTAAAAAAAACTATCATGTTACTGAGAACATGACAAATACCTACATTTAGAAGTAGTTTATGATTTAGAGGTATATGCTAAAATTTTTGCTTGTAACTAACTACAAAATATAATTTATAAATTTCCCCATGATTTAAGTGACCATACTTAGGCTATGAGAGTTTAATTTATGCTAGGTCATACATTCAGTAAATAGTCATGTTTTGGCTCAGAGGTATAGATTTTTTACTTTAAAGGTATGTAATACTTGCTTTGAAAGTCTTGGAAGAAAGCCCTAATTTTTAGTGCAATGTATTATTACCTCTGAGATACCCACATTCATTGTTAATTCCAGGTTAACCTCCAGCATTTGTCTGGATCCTCCTATTAATTTTATATGTATCCAGTAATGCAAGCAGAATTGATAGTAGCCTTAACAAAATATAAATTGTTGAGTAAAGCAATGGAAAAAAAAACAATTATAATTACCTTCAAAATACATAATGAAACCAAATATGATGGTTTTTAATTTATCACTGCATTAGAACGCTTTCATTTGTTTAGTTGAACTTTAAAGCTTTAAGGGTCAAGGGACATCTCTCTCTTTTATTTTCTAACATGCATACTGAGACAAAAAAGGCAGTGAAGGAAACCAAAGCTAGCTCTAGTCTTTAAGTTACTGATACATAGTCCAATGAATTTCCAAGCACAAGATTTTGCTCCTTGACAAAAGCTGATTAATTTTTATTCCAAGGGAATGCAGATGAATATTTCACTCATTCGTAGTTCACACTACCAGAAAATGATAAAAATAATGTAATTTGTCCTAAGTAGGAGATTTGTTAAAGAAATTTGACTTCTGAAGAAATAATTTTAAGGATGTCACCAAGTTGGCAACATAATAGGATACTGAGTTTCTATACACTAACAATAAATTATCTAAAAAAAAAGAAAAGAAAATAATCCCTCTTATAATACCTTATGAAATACTTGGGGACATATTTAGTCTAAGAAGTGAAAGACATATACGCTGAAAACTAGAAAATTGATGAAAGAATTTGAAGCTTACCTAGAAAAATGTTGCTATCTCCAATGTCAAAGAAATTACTACCCTTGTTCTCCTCTCAGAGTTTTATGGTTTTGGGTAACACATTTAGGTCTTTAATCAATTTTGAGTTTATTTTGTGTGTAAGAAAGTGGTCTAGTTTTGTTCTTTTGCATGTAGTTGTCTAGTTTTCCCAGAACCATTTATTTAAGAAACTGTCTTGTCTCCTTTGTCATAGATTAATTGCCAATGTAAGTGTGGGTTTATTTCTGGGCTCTCCTATCTTTCTATCAATCTATCTATTTTTGTGACAGTTCCATACTGTTTAGGTTACTAGAGCTTTGTAGTATATCTTGAAATCTGGGATTGTGATACATCTGGTTTTGTTCTTCTTCAGATTACTTTGGCTATTCAGGGTCTTTTGTGATTCCACACAAATTGTAGTTTTGTGAAATATGTTGGTATTTGAATAGGGATTACATTGAATCTGTAGGTTGCTTTGGGTAGTGTGGACATTTTAACAATATTAATTATTCTAATCCATGAGCATGGTATCTCTTTCCTATTGTGTCATCTTTGATTTCTTTCATCAATGTCTTATAGTTTTTAGAGTACACATTTTTTTATCTCCTTGGTTAAATTTATTTCTAGACATTTTATTCTTTTTAGTGCAATTGTAAATGGAGTTGTCCTAATTTCTCTTTCTGCTATTTTGTTATTAGTATATGGAAACACAACCAATATATGGGTATTAATTTTATACCCTGCAACTTTACTGAATTCATTTATTCTAATAGATTGTTGATGGGGTCTTTAGGGTTTCCTTTTTTAAAATTTCAAATCGATTAACATATAGTGTATTATTATATGTATGTATTATTCAGAAGTAGAGTTTAGTGATTCATCCGTTGCATATAACACCCAGGGCTTATTACATCCCAAGTACCCTCCTTAATGCCCATCACCCAGTTACCCCATCCCCCCACCCACCTATAGTATCGTGTCATCAGCAAATATTGACAGCTTAATTTCTTCCTTACTAACACAGACGATTTTGTTTCTTTTTCTTGTCTGATTGCTGTGGCTAGAACTTCCAGTACTGGGTTGAATAAAAGTGGCTGTATTAGACATACTTATCTAGTTCCTGATATTAAAAGCTCTGTTGTTCACCACTGAATATGTGAGCTGTGGGTTTTTCATATATGGAATTTATAATGTTGAAGTTGTTTCCTCTAAACCCACTTTGTTGAGAGTTGTTATCATGAATGAATTTGGAATTTTATCAAATGGTTTTTCTCCACCTATTGAGATGATTATGATTTTTATCTTTTGTTGATGTGGTGTATCACATTGATTGATTTATAAATGTCAAACTATCCTTGCATCCCTGGCATAAATCCCATTTGATCATGATTAATTATCCTTTTCATGAATTGTTGACTGTAATTTGTAATATTTTATAAAGAATTTAGCATCTACCTTCATCAGGGATATTGGGCTATAGTTTTGTGTGTGTGTGTGTGTGTGTGTGCGCATGTGTGTGTGGTGTCTATCTGGTTTTGGTATCAGGGTAATGCTGGCCTTATAGAAGGCATTTGGAAGCTTTTCAGCTTCTATTTTTATTTTGTAATAGTTTGAAGATATTATTCAGCCATGAAATAATATGAGATCTTATCATTTGCAACAAGATGGATAGGCCTAATGGGTATTAGTCAGACAGAGAAAGACAAACGCTATATGATTTCATTTATATGTGAAACCTTAAAAAAATAAAACAAATGAATAAACAAATAAAAAGCAGACCAAACCTATAAATACAGAGAATAAACTGGTGGTTGCCAGCGGTGGAGGGATGGGCAAAATGGGTGAAGGGGAATGGGAGATACAGGCTGCCAGTTACAGAATGAACAAGTCATGGGAATAAAAAGTACAGCATAGGGAATATAGTCCATGATATTGTAATAATGTTGTATAGTGACAGGTGGTAGCTATCTTTGATGGTGAGCATAGCATAACATATAAACTTGTGGAATCATTGTTATACATCTGAAACTAATGTAACATTGACATTGTCAACTATACTCAAACTATGGACTCTGAGAAACAAACTGAGGGTTCTAGAGGGGAGGAGGGTAGGGGGCTGGGTTAGCCTGGTGATGGGTATTAAAGAGGGCACGTATTGAAAGGAGCACTGGGTGTTATATGCAGACAATGAATCATGGAACATTACATCAAAAAAATTTAAAAAAATTGAAAGCACAAATAAATGAAAAAGCATTCCATGTTTGTGAATTGGAAGAATTGTTACTGTTAAAATGTCCATACGACCCAAAGCTATCTACAGATTCAATACAAATACTATCAAAATTCCAATGGCATTTTCACAGAATAATAAAAATATTACTAAAATTTAAATGGGCCTACAAATGGCCCCGAATAGCCAAAGCAATCTTGAGAAAGAAGAACAAAGATGGAAGCATTATACTTACTGATTTCAGACTATATCACAAAGCTATAGTAATCAAAACAGTATGATCTTGGCACAAAAATGGACACACAGATCAATAGAATAGAGAATGCAGAAATAAACTAATGCATATATTTGTCCATTAATTCATGAAAAGGAGCCAAGAATGTGCATTGGGAAAGGATGTTTTCTTCAGTAAATGGTGTTGGATTTTATTTTATAAATACACTATAGTACTGTAAATGTATTTTCTCTATGATTTTCTTAATAACTTTCTTCTTCAGCTTAGTTTAATATAAGAATATAATCTATAATATACAAAATATGTGTTATTTTGTTAGTGGTAAGGCTTCCAGTCAACAGTAGGCCTTAGTAGTTACGTTCTGGGAGACTCAAAAGTTATATACAGATTTTTGACTGCACAGGGGTTGGTGCCTCTGAACTCCATGCTGTTCAAGGGTCAACTATACTTGGTTATTCACCTACTGCTGAGGGATGGTTTATTTATGTTATTTACAAATAAAAAGATCTTGCTTGCCAATACCATCTCTTGTCTTACAAACATAAGAAACAGTCTTAAAGTAATGGAATATTTCTAGGAACTAAGGTTTTCTGTAAATATACTGTGCTACCAGTGATTTCTATATTTATATCTATACAGCATAAACTGTATAAAAATGAAATTGAATTACAGTGTATTAAGATGAACCATTAGAGACTATGGACTCTAAGAAAAAAACTGAGCGTTTAGAGGGGTGGGGGTGGGGGGATGGGTTAGCCTGGTGATGGGTATTAAAGAGGGCACGTTCTGCATGGAGCACTGGGTGTTATATGCAAACAATGAATCATGGAACACTACATCAAAAACTAATGATGTAATGTATGGTGATTAACATAACAATAAAAAATTATTAAAAAAACTAATGATGTGATGTATGGTGACTAACATAACAACATAATAAAATAAAATTAAAAAAAACAATTATTTTATGTGACTAAAGAATGATAATTCAAATTGAAAAATCTGTTGCTTCAAGCTAACATATTTGGAATTCAAGGGACATGGTTTGCTTTTCTACACTTGCTCCACAATTTCTGCCGGTTTCAGTCAATCTATTTTATGCATGAATTCTCGCCATTCCAGCTGAAGCTTCATGGAGTATCTTTTAAAAAAATTTGCATTCTCATCACACTTCCAAAGCTCCTTTGTGACATCAATCAACTTCTCACCATTTTTTTCCCCAGTCAGTGGGAGAATGAAATGAACATCACATTTCAGAGATTTTCCGTGGCAAAACTTGAATCCTTGACTCCATTCTCACAATTGTGGATAGAAACACTGTCCTTTGGCATAGGGAACTTAACTTCCTCTTTATTAGAGGATTGTTCAGAGTGCAAGGGTTTGAGGCTGACTGATTCTGAAGCAACTATTCCACATGAGCCTGCTGGATTTTCACAACTGTAGCCTATTCCATCATCAGTTGGGCACAGAGCAGCTTATTGTCCAGAGACTCAGTTGATGTGTGCCCAGTCTGGTCCCTATTCCCTTGATAGTAGGCCTTCCTCTGGCTTGACCCTGGAAGTTTTCTCACAACATCTTGCCCATCCCTGAGATCTGACTCCATGCCTCTTCTTGAAACTTAGTAGTGCTTCTTATGATCATTCTCCACATGTTCTTTGAGATTGTCTGACTGTGATATTTGGGTCAAAAGGAAGGTAGCCACACAACATCATGGTTGTAAGTTTAGTGTGTCAGGAAGGTAGTCATAATGCTAAACCCTTCTGATGATTTTTTCTGCACATCTAATGCCTGAAGTGCTAAATAATAAAGTGTGAATTTGAACGTTGTCATGTCACCTTGGTCGATTTGGGCAAATCCAAAGACATAAACTTCACTGGGGAATCCATAGAGTTATCCTCAAGAGCAGATTCTTAAGTATGAGGTCTCTGTGTATGCTGATGCTTAATGCATGACCGTATCATAGTCAGAGCTGTTTGCTTTGAACCTTGGCTGGCTGGCTTCTTGGTAATGTGCTGTTGCTGGCTGACACTGTGAGATGGCTATCCTTTCCATCTTGCCCATTACAATTGAGTCAAGCCTTGGGGCCCGATTCATAAGGAAATTGTACACTGTTAACAAACATTTCAATAATATGAACTATATTAGGGTATGTGGCATGCATTATGTGTGGTCATATATCAACCCTGGCTTTTAAATGATCAAGAAGAATTTTCAGTATATGGGAATTCTTGGCTGGACTTTTTCACACAGACTTAAATTGGATCACTAAACCCAGGTCTTAGCTTGATCCCAATATGTATTATATGTTAGTTTCCTTGATGACTTTTTCCATCTAACACCTTTCTTGTGCCCCACGGGGTTCTCATCCTCAAGAATAGAGATGAGATACATATAGATAGATAGATGATAAATAGAGATAGATATAGATATGTTTACATTTGTCTTTATATTTTTTATATTCCTTGAAATATTTACAATAAATAATTATTTGTACACATAGTAAAGTGGTATAAAACAATACAGAAATTTATATGTGATGTGCTTCCTCAACTTTTTAAAGTGTTTGTTTGAATACTCCAACTGGTCTTTTTCTGGTCAGGATATCTTTCCCCTCATTTATTGGTTTCTTAATTTTTAACTTGTAATTTTGTATAGGTTAAGTAGAACCACAAAGTTTTCATTTCCTTCTTTCCTTTCTTCCCTCCTTCTTTAACACTTATTTCTTACAGTTATTAAACATAGGGGTTGTGTGACAATTTCTAAAGTTGTAGCAAACATACTATGTAGAGAATAATAGAGCTCAAAACTTCTTTTATAAATGAATTTTATATTGATATCCTTGACTGATAATGTTCTCTGATTTAATGGTATTTATCATATTTTTAATATAGGAATGGTATGAGCATAATCATGCTTCTCAAGAAACAAGAATTATTTCTTCTCAAGAAACAAGAAACAAGAATTGCTTAATAAGTGAAATAAGATATAAATATTTGTATTAATTTTCAAAATACTTTATTTTTGTTGAATAAAAGTGTCAAAGAAACACCTCATCTGCTAATGAAAAGAATAATAAAATATTTGTTTTAATGGACTTAGGAGAATAAATGTATATGGGTATGGTCCACCTATTATTTAATGGGTGTGAGAAATTTTGGTGGAAAATTAGTTTCCCTTTCTGTTTTTATCCCTGGCTCACTTGAGGAATCACCTAAACATCTTTAACATATACTCACACCCTACCCACACACCAAGTGTTAGATGAGAATAGTAACAACTGGCTATTGTTGAGCATAAGGTACCAGGCAAGATGCTTAATTTGTTCAAATGCATTAACACATTTTTTTCCTCTTCTTTTCCCCCAGCTTTATTGATATAATTGACATATAACATTCTGTAAGGTTATTGTGTACAATATAATGATTGTACATATGTATATACTATGAAATGATTATCACAAATTTAACACACCCATTGCCTCACATAGTTAGAAATCTTTTTTGAGAACTTTTAACATCTACTGTCTTAACAACTTTCAAATACATGATGGAGTATTGTTAACTATGCTCACCATGTTGTACATTGCACCCCCAGAACTTAATATCACTTTTTCAATAAAGAAAAAAATTGCAAGTAGTGAAAGGCACAGTAAAGAATTTTACAATGCACTGAGTTTTGATAAATGTTTTTACATATAACCTCTACTCAATCAAGATACAGAAAATATTCATCACCCTGAAAGTTTCCTCAAGCCCTTCTAATCATTCCCTATGCCACAAGCAAACTGTTCTGATTACTATCATTTGATATTACTTTCTCTTAGTTCATATAAATGGAATAACAATGCTCATAATATTTCATCAAGAATAATGTTTTCCAAGGCTCACCCTTATTATAGAATTTGTTGCTTGCTTGTTCTTTTTTGCTGCTATATATTTCATGATATAAATATACTACAGTTTATATAACAATTATGTTATTGATATAAATTTCTTTACAGGTTTTGGACACTATAAATAAAGCTATCATAGCATTTCTCCACATTTACTTTTTGTGAACACACAGTTTCACTTCCCTTAGGTAAATCTTTAAGAGTGCTAATAAAAGCCTTAGGGTAGAAATATAATTTTACCTCATAAGAAACCACCCAACTTAAAAAGTCTAATTGTCCCGCATCCTCAATATTTGGAATTGTCCTTCTTTAAGTTTTAGCCACTACAGTGGGTATGAAATTGTATTACATTGTGGTTATGAATAGAATTCCCTGGATGAATACTGATCTTGGATTTGTTATTTAAGTCTGCACCTCATTTTCTTCATCTGCACGATGTGTTTAAAATGTCATGTCTTACAGTGTTGTGAGGATTCAATGAGATATGTATGTGCAACCAGTGTCGGATACCTAATAAGAGCTTAATAAATCATAGACTGAAGAGTAGCTCTCCAGATTGGTCTGTAACTCTGGGGCCCCCTCCTCTTATTTCCTCTGGTTTAAGTTTTTTTTTCATGTTCAGTCTACCCAGAATAGTGCTGATCATTTCTGTGCCACTTGTAACTTGGAAGTATAAGAAATACCTTTTGAAAAGAGCATGATGTTACACTGTACATATCAGGGCTGCTCCTCTATTTTACTGCTTATTTGGTATTTACTTTTGAAAATTCAGTAGAGTTGAGACAGCTTACTTGGGTAGCATTCTCAATGTTTTTGTTATGAAGAGATTTTTTTTATCACTAAGCAACTTTTATTCAAATATTTCTGAAGATAAGTAGTACAGTATTTCTATGTTTCTACTGCACTTTAATCTATCCTGTTGTTTGCATTCTAAAATATGCCATAGGCTGCATATTTTACTACCTTTGTGTTTCATTATCTGTGATCACTGCTTTGGCCATTGTAACCTCATAATTTTTCAAAACTTTGTTTCAGATTTGGGGGCATTGTGTGTTATGAATTTAGATATCAAGTTCTTTCTTCTTGAATCTAAATGGAGATGCCAGTGAATCTTTCACTAGAGCAAGGCTCTCTCTCCTGCATTGCTCTAGCTAAAAACTGACAGCTGTTGGGGAGGGAAGCAATTAGGAGAGAGGAAAAAATCAAATGATGAAACAAAGCCAGAGGGGTGACTCTTGTTAAAGGGGCCAAGGAGATGACAATGGAAGAACTAGAGAATAGGAGAGAAAGATCTTTCTGGTCATTTAAAGTGGGTACAAGCAAAAGGGCAGAGAATAGTTGTTTAGTGACAGTATGTAGAAGAGAGTGGACAACTTGGACAACTTTGTAATCATATACCAGAATCTCCTTGTCATGACACAGTACTATTTGGAACAGATTCAGGTCAGAGCCAGTCCACCTTGCATCAGAGAGAAATGAAAGAGAGAGACAGTGGTAATAGTATATGGACCACAATACCAGTATTGTCATTACAATTCTGCTTCCAGAGTCACTAGTTCTGTTTTCCTGCTGTGTGACTTTAAAGCAAGTTACCTCTGAGAATCTTGGTTTCCTACTGGATATTGAGGATAATATCATTTTCCACCAACAGGGTTTTTCTGCTTAACCGAGAATATAATGCATGTAAGTCACTTTCCATATGGCTTGGAATGTAATAACCATGTGATGCATCTTAGCCACTGAAATTAATATATGTTTGAGGATCTATTCTGCCCTAGATGCTATACAACACTTTTCAGACTTATACTATTTAATTCTCTATTTTGTTCTCTGGATAGAAGCTAAGCAACTTGTTTGACTCCAAAGTTTAGTTTGTATGTCTTGTCACCATATTCTAGTTTGTATCAAATATAAAATAAAGCTTTATTACACATTTTATAATAATAGTCCTGCCTATTTTATGGATGGCAGCATCTCATTAATGTAGGTAAGACATTTGAAAAAAAGAACAAGGATGGGAGGGTACTGTGAAGTGTGTGTGTGTGTGCGTGCGTGTGCGCGTGCGTGCGCGCGTGCGTGCGTGTGCGCGCGCGCGTGTGTGTATACAGTAATCCTTTGACATGCCCTCATTCTTTTGTTTTTGATCAATTCTTCACTTTCTGGCATTGCAGTGTTTTTAGTATTTTATTTTGAAATATTTTTAGATGTTTGGGAAAAAAATTGCAAAAATAGTATAGAGTGGTCTCACACCCTTCATCCAGCTGTTTTGTTAACATTTTACATAGCCCTGGTACATTTATCAAAACTAAGACATTGACACTGGTATCAGACTATTAATGAAGTTAGAAATTCTATTCAGATTTCTCCGTTTTTCCACTGATGCTTTTCTTCTTTTCCAGAATCCAAACTTGTATATCCCATTGTATTTAGTGTACATGTCTCCTTATCTGCTGCACTTGGTGACAATTTATCAGTCTTTTATGTCTTTTATAGTTTTAATACTGTTGAAGATTAATGGTCGGGTATTTTGTAGAGTGTCCCTTGAATTTGCTTTGTCTGATACTTATTTACTCATGATTAGACGTACGTTATGGATATAGGGGAAGAATACCACAGAAGTGAAGTGCCCTTCTCATTATATCCTATCAGGGAATACATAATATCAGCATGACTTAATACTGGTGATGTTAGTATTAACTTTTGTCATTTGGCTAAGGTTCTCTCAATATGCTCTATTTGTTAGAAGTAAGTTCTAGGTTCTGTGGACACTCAGTGAGAGGGGGACTAAGCTCATATCCTGTAGGTAGAGATACCAAATAACAACCACCACAAAATCAAGTTTGGAGAAAGATTGCTGCTCTTCCTTTCTCCTGCTTTCTTATTATTGAGGCCTATTGAAGCCTTTTACCCAAAGTGTCTGGTAAATAATCTATAATATCTTCACAAATTTGGCATGTGAAATATAATGGCAAAGTTTGTTCTCAACAATGAGTTGAAAATACATGCAGTTGGTGGTGTTTCTGGTATTTGTCAGGTCAGTGAAATAATTTACCTGCTACACAGTCTTCTCTCTCCTGTTTAAACAAGGTCTATTCTTTATATTTTTTATTATTTTTTATTATGTTATGTTAATCACCATACATTATATCATTAGTTTTTGATGTAGTGTTCCATGATTCATTGTTTGCATAAACACCCAGTGCTCCATGCAGTACGTGCCCTCTTTAATACCCATCACCTCCCCTCTAGAACCCTCAGTTTGTTTCTCAGAGTCCATACTCTCTCATGGTTCCTCTCCCCCTCCAATTTCCCCCCCGCCTTCATTCTTCCCTTCCTGCTATCTTCTTCTTCTTTTTTTTTTTTTTAACATATAATGTATTATTTGTTTCAGAGGTACAGGTCTGTGACTCAACAGTCTTACACAATTCACAGCACTCCCCATAGCACATACCCACCCCAATGTCTAACACCCAGGCACCCCATCCCTCCCACTCCCGACCACTCCAGCAACTCTCAGTTTGTTTCCTGAGATTAAGAATTCCTCATATCAGTGAGGTCATATGATACATGTTTTCTGATTGACTTATATTGCTCAGCATAATACCCTCCAGTTCGATCCACATCGTTGCAAATGGCAAGATTTCATTCCTTTTGATGGCTGCATATTCATTGTGTGTGTGTGTGTGTGTGTGTGTGTGTGTGTGTGTGTGTGTGTGTATACACCACTTCTTTATCCATTCATCTGTCCATGGACATCTTGGCTCTTTCCACAGTTTGGCTATTGTGGACATTGCTGCTACAAACACCGGGGTGCACGTATCCCTTCAGATCCCTACATTTGTATCTTTGAGGTAAATACCCAGTAATGCAATTGCTGGGTCGTACGGTAGCTCTGTTTTCAACTTTTTGAGGAACCTCCATACTGTTTTCCAGAGTGGCTGCCCCAGCTTGCATTCCCAACAACAGTTCAGGAGGGTTCCCCTTTCTCCACATCCCTGCCAATGTCTGTCGTTCCCTGACTTGTTAATTTTAGCCATTCTGACTGGTGTGAGGTGGTATCTCATTGAGGTTTTGGTTTGGATTTCCCTGATGCCGAGCGATATTGAGCACTTTTTCATGTGTCTGTGGCCATTTGGATATCTTCTTTGGAAAAATGTCTGTTCATGTCGTCTGCCCGCTGCTTGATTGGATTATTTGTTCTTTGGGTGTTGAGTTTGATAAGTTCTTTATAGATTTTGGATACTAGCCCTTTATCTGATATGTCATTTGCAAATATCTTCTCCCATTCTGTCGGTTGTGTTTGGGTTTTGTGGACTGTTTCTTTTGCTGTGCAAAAGCTTTTTATCTTGATGAAGTCCCAATAGTGCATTTCTGCCCTTGCTTCCCTTGACGTTGGCGATGTTTCTAGGAAGAAGTTGCTGCGGCTGAGATCGACGAGGTTGCTGCCTGTGTTCTCCTTTAGGATGTTGATGGACCCCTGTCTCACATTTAGGTCTTTCAACCATTTCGAGTCTATTTTTGTGTGTGGTGTAAGGAAATGGTCCAGTTTCATTCTTCTGCATGTGGCTGTCCAATTTTCCCAAGACTGTCTGTTGAAGAGACTGTCTTTTTTCCATTGGACATTCTTTCCTGCTTTGTTAAAGATGAGTTGGCCATAGAGTTGAGGGTCCATTTCTGCACTCTCTCTTCTGTTCCATTGATCTATGTATCTGTTTTTGTGCCAATACCATACTGTCTTGATAATGACAGCTTTGTAATACTGCTTGAAGTCTGGCATTGTGATGCCGCCAGCTTTGCTTTTCTTTTTCAACATTCCTCTGGCTATTCGGAGTCTTTTCTGGTTCCATACAAATTTTAGGATTATTTTTTCCATTTCTTTGAAAAAAGTGGATGGTATTTTGATGGGGATTGCATTAAATGTGTAGATTGCTCTAGGGAGCATTGACATCTTCACAATATTTGTTCTTCCAATCCACATGGAGCATGGAACGTTTTTCCATTTCCTTGTGTCTTCCTCAATTTCTTTCATGAGTATTTTATAGTTTTCTGAGTACAGACTCTTTGCCTCTTTGGTTAGATTTATTCCTGGGTATCTTATGGTTTTGAGTGCAATTGTAAATAAGATCGATTCCTTAATTTCTCTTTCTTCTGTCTTGTTTTTGGTCTATAGGAAGGCCACTGATTTCTGTGCATTGATTTTATATCCTGCCAATTTACTGAATTCCTGTATGAGTTCAGGCAGTTTTGGGGTGGAGTTTTTTCGGTTTTCCACATACAGTATCATATCATCTGCAAAGAGTGAGAGTTTGACTTCTTCTTCGCCGATTTGGATGCCTTTGATTTCTTTTTGTTGTCGGATTGCTGTGGCTAGGACTTCTACTACTATGTTGAGTAGCAGTGGTGATAGTGGACATCCCTGCCGCGTTCCTGACCTTAGGGAGAAAGCTCTCAGTTTTTCCCCATTGAGAATGATATTCACTGTGGGTTTTTCATAGATGGCTTTTATGATATTGAGGTATGTACCCTCTATCCCTATACTCTGAAGAGTTTTGGTCAAGAAAGGATGCTGTACTTTGTCAAATGCTTTTTCTGCATCTATTGAGAGGATCATATGATTCTGTTCTTTCTCTCGTTAATGTATTGTATCACATTGATTGATTTACGGATGTTGAACCAACCTTGCAGCCCAGGGATAAATCCCACTTGGTCGTGGTGAATAATCCTTTTAATGTACCGATGGATCCTATTGGCTAGTATTTTGGTGAGAATTTTTGCATCCATGTTCATCAAGGATATTGGTCTGTAATTCTCCTTTTTGATGGGGTCGTTGTCTGGTTTTGGGATCAAGGTAATGGTGGCCTCATAAAATGAATTTGGAAGTTTTCCTTCCATTTCTATTTTTTGGAACAATTTCAGGAGAATAGGTATTAATTCTTCTTTAAATGTCTGATAGAATTCCCCTGGGAAGCCATCTGGCCCTGGGCTTTTGTTTGTTGGGAGATTTTTGATGACTGCTTCAATTTCCTTAGTGGTTATAGATCTGTTCAGGTTTTCCATTTCTTCCTGGTTCAGTTTTGGTAGTTGATACATCTCTAGGAATGCACCCATTTCTTCCAGGTTATCTAATTTGCTGGCATAGAGTTGCTCATAATATGTTCTTATAATTGTTTGTATTTCTTTGGTGTTGGTTGTGATCTCTCCTCTTTCATTCATGATTTTATTTATTTGGGTTCTTTCTCTTTTCTTTTTGATAAGTTTGGCAAGGGGTTATCAATCTTGTTAATTCTTTCAAAGAACCAACTCTTAGTTTCATTGATCTGTTCTACTGTTCTTTTGGTTACTATTTCATTAATTTCTGCTCTGATCTTTATTATTTCTCTTCTTCTGTTGGATTTAGGCTTTATTGGCTGTTCTTTCTTCAGCTCCTTGAGGTATAGGGTTAGGTTGTGTATTTGAAACCTTTCTTGTTTCTTGAGGAAGGCTTGGATTGCTATATACTATCCTGTCAGGACTGCCTTTGATGCATCCCAAAGATTTTGAACAGACGTGTTTTCATTTTCATTTGTTTCCATAAATTTTTTAAATTCTTCTTTAATTTCCTGGCTGACCCATTCATTCTTTAGTAGGATGCTCTTTAGCCTCCATGTATTTGAGTTCTTTCCGACCTTCCTCTTATGATTGAGTTCTAGTTTCAAATCACTGTCATCTGAAAGTATGCAGGGAATTATCCCAATCTTTTGGTACCAGTTGAGACCTGATTTGTGACCTAGGATGTGATCTGTTCTGGAGAATGTACCATGGGCACTAGAGAAGAATGTGTATTCTATTGCTTTGGGATGGAATGTTCTGAATATGTCTGTGAAGTCCATTTGGTCCAGTGTGTCATTTAAAGTCTTTATTTCCTTGTTGATCTTTTGCTTAGTTGATCTGTCCATTTCAGTCAGATGGTGTTAAAGTCCCCCACTATTATTGTATTTTTGTTGATGTGTTTCTTTGCTTTTGTTATTAATTGCCTTATATAATTGGCTGCTCCCATGTTAGGGGCATAGATATTTACAGTTGTTAGATCTTCTTGTTGGATAGACCTTTCAAGTAGGATGTAGTGTCCTTCCTCATCTCTTATTACAGTCTTTGGCTTAAAATCTAATTTGTCTGATATAAGGATTGCCACCCCAGCTTTCTTTTGGTGTCCATTAGCATGGTAAATTGTTTTCCACCCCCTCACTTTCAATCGGGAGGGGTATTTGGGTCTAAAATGAGTCTCTTGCAGACAGTAAATTGATGGGTCTTGTTTTTTTATGCAGTCTGATAGCCTGTGTCTTTTGATTGGGGCATTTAGCCCATTTACATTCAGGATAACTATTGAAAGATATGAATTTAGTGCCATTGTATTGCCTGTAAGGTTACTGTTTGTATATTGTCTGTGTTCCTTTCTGGTCTGTGTTACTTTAGGCTCTTTCTTTGCTTAGAGGACCTCTTTCAAGATTTCTTGTAGGGCTTGTTTCGTGTTTGCAAATTCCTTTAATTTTTGTTTGTCCTGGAAGCTTTTTATCTCTCCTTCAATTTTCAATGACAGCCTAGCTGGATATAGTATTCTTGGCTGTGTCTTTTCTCATTTAGTGCTCTGAAGATATCATGCCAGTCCTTTCTGGCCTGCCAGGTCTCTGTGGATAGGTCTGTTGCCAGTCTAATGTTTCTACCATTGTAGGTTACAGACCTCTTGTCCCAAGCTGCTTTCAGGATTTTCTCTTTACTCTGAGACTCGTAAATTTTGTTATTAGGTGTCGGGGTTTTGACCTATTTTTATTGATTTTTGAGGGGGTTCTCTGTGCCTCCTGGATTTTGATGCCTGTTTCCTTCCCCAATTTAGGGAAGTTCTCTGCTCTAATTTGCCTCAATATACCTTCTGCCCTTCTCTCTCTCTTCTTCTTCTGGGATCCCAATTATTCTAATATTGTTTCGTCTTATGGTATCACTTTTCTCTCAAATTCTACCCTCGTGATCCAGTAGTTGTTGATCTCTCTTTTTCTCAGCTTCTTTATTTTCCATTATTTGGTCTTCTATATCACTAATTCTCTCTTCTGCCTAATTTGTCCTAGCAGTTAGAGCCTCCTTTTTTTTTTAAAAGATTTTATTTATTTATTTGAGAGAGAGAGAGAATGAGAGAGAGCACGAGAGGGAAGAGGGTCAGAGGGAGAAGCAGACTCCCTGCTGAGCAGGGAGCCCGATGCGGGACTCGATCCCGGGACTCCAGGATCATGACCTGAGCTGAAGGCAGTCGCTTAACCAACTGAGCCACCCAGGCGCCCCCTCCTTTTTTGATTGCACCTCATTAATAGCCTTTTTGATTTTGACTTGGTTAGATTTTAGTCTTTTATTTCTCCAGAAAGGTTTTCTCTAATAACTTCCGTGCTTTTTTCAAGCCCAGCTAGTATCTCTAAAATCATCATTCTGCACTCTAGTTCCAACATCTTACTAATGTCTGTATTGATTAGGTCCCTGGCAGTCAGTACTGCCTCTTGTTCTTTTTTTTTGAGGTGATTTTTTCCGTCTTGTCATTTTGTCCAGAGGAGAACAGATGAATGAGAGAACAAAATGCTAACCGGGTAACAACCTCCCCAGAAAAATATACACTAAACAAATCAGAAAAGACCTGAAACCGGGGGAAAAAAAGGGAAAGATAGAAGAAAAAAACAAAAAAAGAAAAAGATAAAAACAAATAAAAACGGAATATGATCAAATATAATCAGGCTGGTGCATAGGTCAGTGCCACACACTAGATTTTGGGCGCATTTTGGTCTGTTAGAAGAAAGTGCCTCCCAAAATTTTAAAGGAAGTAAAACTTATATATGTACAAAAATAAGGGTTAATATGATGAAGGGATGGGATATGACTGTAAAGATGAAAATTATAAAAGATTTTATAAAAGGAATTGATAAGGAGTTGGTTGAAAAAAGAAAGGATTTAAAAAAAGGAGAGAATGTGATCAGGCAGGAGACTAGAATAAAGCCATACACTAGAGATTTAGGGTATATTTTGGTCTTTTAGAAGAATCTGTATCCCAAAATTTTAGAGAACAACTTATTTATATATATATACACACACATATATATATATACCAAAAATAAGGATAACTACTATGAAGGGATAGATTATGACTCTAAAAATGAAAAATAAAAAAGATTTTTTAAAAATGGGTTTGATGTTGGTTGAAAAGGAGAAAAAGAAAAATTTAAAAAAATAAGAAAGTTAAAAAAATTAACTTTGAAAGACTAAAGAATCATGGGGAAAAAAGGCATGAATTCTTTCTCCTGTATTCCTGTAATGCTGGTGTTCTGCCATTCTTTATTGATTGGTAAACTTGGTCTTGGATGGCTGTTCTTGCTGATCTTCTGGGGGAGGGGCCTGTTGATTCTCAAATATCTTTCTGGAGCTGGAATTGCCCCGCCCTTGCCAGGGTCCGACTAAGTAATTTGCTCTCTGTAGCTTTTGTTCCCTGCAAGCTTTCCATACTGCTTTGGAGGACGAGAGTGAAAATGGTGGCCTCCCAATCTCTGCCCAGAGGAGCTGAGAACTCAGGGCGCCACTTCTCAGTGAGCCCCCAGAGAAAAGCAGTCAATCACTCCCATCTCTCTGGTGTCCGGCCGCACTCCGTGCTCACCTGGCCTGTGACCAAGCATTTCTATCCCTGGCACACGACCCCGTTTGGAGTCTCCAAACCCAGCAGATTCCTGCGCTCCTGCACCACTCCTCCAGGGGGAGGAAGGGGAGTCTCTGTGGATCTGCCACTTGTTGGGTCCCTGATGGTAGAGCAGTGTCCTGGCTGTGCTGCAGATCATGGTTTATGGAAACCCCGAGCTGAGAGCCCACTCCTCGGCTCTGTCTCTGCAGCCGGCCTCCCCACTCCAATACCTGGGAGCTCTGCTGCACTCATGCTACCCTGGTCTTTCTGTGACCCTGATGGTTCTGAGACCACACTAGCCCAGAGAGGGTTCCACCCCCCGCTTAGCCACTGGAGTGACATCCCTCAACGGAGCAGACTTCTAAAAGTTTAGATTTTGTGCTCCGCTGCTCTGTCACTTCCCAGAAACCGCCAATGGAGGCCCCCCTCCCCCGCGTCATCCTCCTGAATATGCTTCAGATTCACTTCTCCACATGTCCTACATTCCAGAAAGTGGTCGCTTTTCTGATCAGAGAGTTGCTGCTATTCTTTTCTTCGATCTCCTGTTGAGTTTGTAGGTGTTCAGAATGGTTTGATACCTATCTAGTTGAATTCCTGGGACCAGACGAAATTTAGGTCTCCTATTCCTCCGCCATCTTGCTCCTCCTCCAGGTCTATTCTTTTTCATCTTACAAATGATTTTTATTTTTCTATATTTTTCTATTTTGTTATATACATATTTCTTGATAAGATTTTTAGTATAGTTTACACATAATGTTAAACGAATTTCAGCTATACAACATAGTGTTTCAAATTCTTTATACATTATGCTGTGTTCACCACAAGTGTAGCTACCATCTGTCACCATACAGCGCTATTACAGTATCATTGACTGTCTCGCCTCTGTCATGCTGTGACTTACTCATTTTATAACTGGAAGCCTGTATTTCCCACTTCCAACAAGGTCCTTTCTTGATCCCCATCCTAGAGAAGTTTGTTCATGAGAGAAATAATAACAGAACTAATTCACAGTGCTTTGAAATCTTTCTCTGTTTAATTGAATCAATTTTACTCTAAAGTTGTACTACAATTAAGTTGTCATTACAATATCCCTCTTCCTCTGTTGTCCCTTCCCCTTTGCAATTCCCTTTTAGAACTCTCTGCATTGACATTTGTTGACTCTGCTCTCCATATAGCCTATGAGTGGGTGTGAATAAACAGCTTCACCTTTGATGGCAATAACCTTAATTATGTGTCTTATCACAAAGGGCTTTCTAGTAGTTCATTTAAGTGTGGATCTTCTAACTCACCACTGTAGTTTCTGCCCATTAATATAAATATCATGATAGAAAAATATAATGGTTATAAAAGACTATGATGGTGAACAATCTTTGAGGAAAAAAGCAAAACCATTTTGGGTTGATATTAAACTTCAGCACTACTATAATGTGCTGTCCTCATGTAAAGCCCCACGTATGGGGATATAATGTTTAAAACACAGGTCCCATATTATAACAAAATTTCACTAATAGCTAATGAGAGTTAATAGGCTATTGATGTGTTTAATGTTTACTGGTGAGTTGCAAAATGATTTTTTTCATGAGCTCTGTTATTGTGTATTTGCTTGGTTTGGAAGACAGTCCAATAAAAGTCTTTTGTTTGACATCATCCACTTTTTTGTGTGTGAAATATAAGCCCTGGGTGAATAGAACTCTACATCTCTGCAGGCTCTAGAGGTATTGATAGCTCTTTCTTTGTGAAAATTCTTTTTATAAGCTCTTTTTCTTTGTCGCTAAATCCTTTCCTGTGTGGGTTTGCAAGCAAGACTTAGGGGTGGTATCCCATTGTACCATCACCTGTTAAATGCCTGTTATGCTTGGCTAAGCTTCTAATTATGTGTCTCCATCCAATATTGTGATGGGGGACCTAAAATGACATCGTGTTAGTGACCTCACCTGCTTCAAGGAAGGACTTCTGATCTTTAAATATGTAACAAAAGGTATCTTTTTGATAACATTTAGGCATGGAAGTCCCTGAATTTTAAAGGAGATAGTAGACTTTTGAAAGGCTCTGTCTCCAAATCTCAATTACATGCTTTGAATCGTTACGAACTTTCATGTGTGAAAGTGAGTATTTTTTAATCTTCGAAGCTTTAGTGAAATTGAGGCCATGAATTGGATTCTGATTCATAAAATGAAAGTTTAAAAACTCTTTCAATAAATGCAATAAAGTGGTGTAATGATATAGCTTAGCAGCTTTGTATTTTTCCTTTTTTCTTTGCATGGCTTCTCTTAGCTCAAGACTGGCTGCTCTATTTCATAGGCAATACACTTTTGAGAAGCAGTATGTAGTAGAGGTTAATAATGGAAACTCTTGAGTTAGATGGCGTCAGTTCAAATTTTGTTTCTACAGCTACTTAACTGTGTAACTTGGGATAAGCTCTTAAGCTCCCTGCACATAAGGGTCTTTATCTGCAAAGTAGGGATAATGAGGGTTGTTGTGAGTGTTCAATGAGTTAATATCAGTAAGTCTTAGAATAGGACCTGGCACAAAGTATTGTTTACATGTGAATATTATCATAGAAATGTTTGCCAGTAGTGGTTTCCTGCCACAACAATATGTAGTGGATCTGATGTCTGCCTGGCATCCCTTCCTTTGTCTATTGGGTGTTTTTTCATTTTGGAGGCCAATCAAATAAAAGCCTCTTATCTGACATAATGAGTTTGTAAAATTACATCTAAGGAACGTCTCCTCTAGTCTATGTCTTGCTTAGACTCTCAGTTGAGGTACCCTGCCCTCCCTCAGCGATGAGTTGTCACACTTTAAATGAATTCATACTTGAAATAAAGCAATACATCACATCCCTGCATTTTAGGAATATAACCCTTAACTACTGTCATTTACCTGATTCAGTCATTAGCTTTAAAATTCTGTGCCATAGTATCTATGTTAAAATTCAAATCATTTTAAAATGTGACAAATAAACTTCAAGTTGTCAATAGTTCTGGTACTAAAAATTTGGTCATTTCTTATGTTTATGTAACCTGTTTAGTATTGAATCCCTCTTCCATGCATATCTTCCTAAGAAGAGTGTGATTATCATTTACCCTTTACATCTACAACATGTGACACATTTTTAAAGAGCTTTATGTAAACTATGATATTATAATTTTTCTAAGCATTTAAAGAAGGATAACAAGAGTATATGTTCATGTACTAATTCTTTTTGAAAAAAAAAAAAAGCCAGAAAAACTGATGGTAGTCTTTAGGTTTTAACTGAATGGAAAAATTCCTTATACAGTTGACCCTTGAACAACACTGGGATCAGGGATACTGATGCCTACAGAGTCAAACATCCATGAATATACTTTTGACACCCCTAAAACTTAGCTACTAATAGCATACTGTTGACCAGAAGCCTTCCCACTAACATAAACAGTTGATTAACACATATTTATATGTTACATGTATTATATACTATTATTCTTATAATAAGCTAAAGAAAAGAAAATTGTAAGAGAAAATATATTTATAGTATTGTGGTGTAACTATTGAAAAAAAATCCAGGTATATGTGGTCCTATACAGTTCAAACCTGTGTTTGTCAAGAATCAACTGTAATATCAATTATCGTAAGAAAATAAACCACTAATGTGTAGTCAATTTAAATGGTTATATATTTTTAAATTGCCAAAAAAAGTAAACTTTGTACATTTGAAAAACAAAACAAAAAAATCAAAAACCATCAGAGGTTTCCTGACTCTATCCTAGGAAATTGAATCTTGGGTAGGTTGATACAGAAATAGTCACAATTGATGCATTTCAAGGGTAATGTCCCAAAGTGTCTATCTTGTTGCTGTTACCTGTATCCCTACAGCTATCCTGTCTGTCTTATTCTTTCTTCAGTGCCCCCCCCCCCCCACTGAAACACACTACTCCCTCTACAAATGTACATCTCCTAAATGACAGTTTAGGAACATCTGCTGTTACTTGAGCATGGTTCCTAAAAGTCTCAAATTCTACCTTCCAAAGAAGATCCTTGTAGAAGAGGGATTCAAGACCATTCAAGACCGATTCTACATAAATGTAAGAAACCACCACAACTTTTAGTACCAGAACTGTTGCTAACTTGCGTGAAGTTCATTAATCACGTTTTAAAATGGTTGAATATCTACCTACTTAGATACTGTAGCACAGAATTTTTAATTTAATGATTAAATCACGTAAGTGATGATTATCTGAATGGGATTTCTAACCATATATTGTATCTCCTTGAGGTGAATATTTTGTTATTTTTCAAAAGACAGTACCCTAACAATATGTGAGAGCTCTTTATGCATAGGCACAATAGGAATCTGCTTGGATTGTTTGTAAGATATGTACCTAAACCCTAACATCTTATCATTTATTCTAGTTTCATTTTTCCTCTCCTTTGAATTAACTCATTTCACCCCTTAATCTTCTATCTTATTATTATTATTATTTTTTTTGCTTGAGTTCAATGAGCCTAGTATACAGATATTGTTTCTCTAATAATTGTAAGCCCAGGGGAATGAAGGCAGTGATGAGTGAAGATTTTCACTATATTATCTATGACAGTCTCACTGAAGAGAGGGATCAGTCTTTGATACCGTGAAATATATATATGAATATGTGTATGATTTACTTAACATTTAGCATATTATGCACTCAAGTAGTCTTTACTAAATGCTTCATGTGTGGTAATCTCTGTGTTTGGTTCAGTGATGCAAATGTAAATGACACAATCCCTGCCATCAAGGAAATTTTAACCTCTTGGGAGAGATATATATCTGATATGCCTCCAAATACAATAGTCTTTATATCAAAAAAATTTTGATGTGAGATTCACAATGGTTGTCAGCCTTCACTAGTTTTGATGCTATATATCCACTTCCCTTCCTTTCCTTAAAAATGTCCTTATTTTTTATAAAAGTATCGAAGTATTCATTTTGATCCACCACATAAGTCATCCATGTATGTCTAATAACTCTCTCCTCTGAACTGTAATATTGATTTATATGGAATTTGCTTTATCCAAATGGTTTATACTCAGAATATTAAAGTACAGGTATTAAATAGGAATTCCTGCCCATGGAATATGTTATCTAAGATACTGAAGCTATAGTGCAGAAGGACACAGCTATTCCTGATGCTTCTGCTCAGATCTTTGTTCTCATCTCTCTGTACCTTGCTTCTTCTTGTGTCTGCCACAGTGCTGTGGTTAGTAGGGATCTATCACCATGTATAGATAGTAGTATTCACTTGAGTTGTGGGAAAACAGGATGAAATTAGAAGGCACCCATGGAACCTGGGTGCTCTTCTCAGTTGGTGGAAGAAGCAACTATCAAATGATATACAAAACAATAATCACAAAAGATGTATTGTCATGGCTGGTCTTTATAGAGAAATACTGAGATATTGTATTAGGCCTTGATGTTTTACTGCAGTATTTTCTGAGTTTTGGTTTTGCTATAATTACTAGTGAATATAGCTGGAAAAATTGGTAAGATTTATAATAGTGAATCCCAGCACTAGTTGATACCACATCTTGAAAACCTGGTTTAAAACATGACAGGTATCTGGGGCACCTTGGTTAAGCATCTGACTCTTGATCTCAGAATTGTGAGTTCAAGCCCTGTGTCGGGCTCCATACTAGGTATGGAGCCTACTTAAACAAAGAAATGGAAAACATGACAAGTATCCCGCCAATGTCCTCTAAAAGAGAAGTGATTTTTTCCACATTTTTCACACCTGAAAAATCAGAAGAGGTACAGGTGTCTGTAATTCCAAGGCATCTTCAGCACCATTAAATAGCCCAAATAGTACACTTTCCAGTTTCCTTCATCTTCACTCTTTCATTTCCTTGAAATAATGTTTGTCCCAGGGAGCTAAGGCCCCAGAAGTAGTTGTACAACATCAACTGTCCACCTATAAATTGTGAGCTATTTCGGTTCTTTGCTCAGTGTACCAAAAATACTTTTATTTCCATCTTTAAAGGAAGATGAATGTGTTGGTGGAGCAGTCATCACTGCCATTAGGAAATAAAACCCAAGCTAAAAATAATAGGGAAGGTGAACTTTGAAGAGAATTTCAAATAAGGCTGGACAAAGCCCTGAAGAAGGTGCTGAAGGGAACAATACAGTAATGTGACTAGGGCTAGATCAGGTGACCCCTTTGTAATGGGCGCTTTTTAACCCTGAACTCATTTCTGGGATCCTATTATGATGGAAATAGGCTAGGCAAATGAGGTCGAAATGCATCCACATTTTGAAAGTCATTCCAGGGAGCCTGGGTGGCTCAGTTGGTTGGGCAGCCAACTCTTGGTTTTAGTTCAGGTCATGATCTTGGGGTCCTGGGATCCAGCCCTGTGTAGGTCTCTATACTCGGTGGGAAATCTTCTTGAGGATTCTCTCTCTGCCCTTCCCCTTGCTCGCATGCTCTCTCTCTCTCTCTCTCTAAAATAAAATGTCATCTTTTTATTTTTTTATTTTTTTTTAAATATTTTATTTATTTATTTATTTGAGAGAGAGAATGAGAAAGAGCATGAGAGGGGGGAGGGTCAGAGGGAGAAGCAGACTCCCTGCTCAGCGGGGAGCCCAATGCAGGACTCCATCCGGGGACTCCAGGATCATGACCTGAGCTGAAGGCAGTCGCTTACCCAACTGAGTCACCCAGGCACCCAAAATAAGTCATCTTTTTAATGATGGCTTCTAATCTGGCCATCAAAAAGTATAACCTCTAGATAGGTTTTACCATCTATTTCCATTATAGAATTTAAAATTATTAGAAGGGGAGTATTTTCTGCATATTTCCCATTGCTACATGATAAGATGAAATTGTGCCCATCTTGGGAGCCTAAGTTGTCATCTGCACATTTCCTTTAATTAAAGATACAGTTCTGCATTTTATTTTCCTGCTGAAAAAAATAAGAATCTTATCAAAAACAGTTGTTTATGCTTTGAGGTCAAATATGCAAATAATTTTTTGAAAACATGAAAATAGCTTAATAGAATTGCAATAAATTTCCTTTTTATTATATAATTAAAACACATCAATAGCAGCCTGTTGATCTACTGAACATAAAGAATAGGGTGCCTGGGTGGCTCAGTCAGTTGGGCGTCTGCCTTCAGCTCAGGTCGTGGTCCCAGGGTCCTGGGATCTAGTTCCACGTCAGGCTCCCTTCTCAGCGGGAAGTCTGCTTCTCCCTCTGCCCTTCCCCCTGCTTGTGCTCACTCGCTCTTTCACAAAAATAAAATCTTAAAAAAGAGTAGATGTCCCCTCAAATGAAATTGTAAAATCTAATACTACCTGTAAACTTTATGGAGGTGTTAGAAAACAGCAGAGCTCCGCTCAGAGGCATAGACAGCACTTTCAGTGAGACATCATTGACTATTTGGAGTCCCATGAAGAGTACGCTCTTATTTTTGTATTGGCAACATCTTATGCTACTTTTCTCTGATTTATTCAATATAATATTTTTCTGTAACATTAAGTTAAATAGAATTCCTAGCCAAGCCCATTGAATGGTCAGTTAGATCTTTTAACAGTTTTAGAGATATAACTCACATAACGTAGAGTTCACCATATAAAAGTGCACATTTTAGGCATTTTTATTATATTTACAGAGCTGTGCAACAATCACCACTAATTTTATAACATTTTCCTCATTCCAAGAAAGAAACGTTAAAAAACTCTAATCCATTAAAGAAACTCTCCATTTCTCCCTTCCACCACCCTTTAGCAGACTCTCATCTATTTTCTGTCTGTATTTGTCTTTTCTGGACATTTCATAAATATAGAATCATAAAGTAGGAGGTCTTTTATACCTGGTTATTTTCACATGTTCAAGGTACACTTGCCTTGTACCATATATCAGTATTTTATCCTTTTTTATTGCTAAATAAAGTTCCAAAGTGGTTGCACTATTTTACAATTCCACCAGGAATGTATGAGGGTTTAATCTGTCCATATTCTTGTCAACACTTATTATTGTTGGTGTTTTTAATTTTAGTCATCCTGGTGAGTAGTAAATATTATTATGGTTTTCATTTATATTTTGTTAATGGCTAATGTTGAGCATCTTTTATGTGCTTATTGATTATTTATATTTCTTTTTTTTAAAGATTTTATTTATTTATTTGACAGAGAGAGAGATAGCAAGAGCAGGAACACAAGCAGGGGGAGTGGGAGTGGGAGAGGGAGAAGCAGACTTCCTGCTGAGCAGGGAGCCCAATGCAGGGCTCGATCATAGGACCCTGGGATCATGACCTGAGCCGAAGGCAAATGCTTAATGACTGAGCCACCCCAGGCACCCCTGATTATTTATATTTCTTATTTGGGGAAATGACTAGCTGTTTTGTCCATTTTTAATTTAATTATTTGTCTTGTTAAAATTAGGTATAAGGGTTTTCTATATATTTTAAATTTAAGTCCCTTATCAAATATATGATTGTATGATTGTAAAAATGTTCTCCCATTCTGTGGGTTGATACATAGACTTTTTAAGTTTGGTGAAATCCAATTTACCTATATTTTCTTTTGTCACTTGCTTTCAAAATTCTTCCTTTGTCTTTAGACAGTTCATTTATAATGCATCTAAATGTGGAAGTCCTTGAATTTATCACACTTGTAGTTTGCTAAACTTTTTGAAGATGTGGACTAAAGTTTTCAACAAATTTGGGAAGTTTTTGGATGTTATTTATCCAAATATTCTTTCCCATTTTGTGTCTCCTTTCCTAGGACTCCTATTGAATATGTTGATACACCTGATATTGTTGCACAGGTATTTGTTGCATTTTCTTTTTCCCTCTACTCCTTGGGCTTCATGACCTCAACTGACTTGTCCTTGACTGTTTGTTTTTTTTTTTTTCTTGTACCAAATCAAATCTGCCTTAGATTCCTTATGGTGAATTTTCATTTTAGTTATTATAGTTTTAAAATCTAAAATTTCTATTTGCTTCATTTAAAAACATTTGTTTATTGAGATTGTCTATTTTGTGAGACCAGCTTCTCATATATTATGTAGACATGATTTTCTTTAGTTCTTTAAACATATTTATGGTGGCCAATTTAAATCCTTTTTGTAATTTAAAGTCCAATATGTGGGTTTCCTCAGTCACAGTTTCTATTGATTTCTTTTATCCCCCACTGTGTTGTAATTACACTTTTTTGTTTCTTTACATGTCTTGTAATTTTCTTTTGGAACTGGACATTTTAAATAATTTAATGTGACAACAGTGGAAGTCAGACCCTACCCCTTCAGAGTTGGTTATTGTTGCTATTTGCTTTTGCTTCTATTTTTGCTAACTTTTTGCTTGGGGTGTTCCCTGGACTAATTACACAAGTATGTATTTCCTGCTGTGTGCTACTACTTAAGCCTCTGATCAGTATCCTTCATAGTCAGCTAATAATTGGAAAGAAAATTCCTTGAATTACTTAATAAGGAATTCTCCTAACATTTCTCAGGTGGTTGTGTGGTATGTCAGGATATGCCCTCACTGCTCCAGCAGTTCATAACTCTGTCTTAGCCATAACCTCCTGCTTGTGCAAAACCTCAGCTCAGAAAAAAATGAAAGATTAGGGCTTTCTCAGTTTTTTCCAGTCATGTGCATAAACCACTTCATACATGCGGCCTTGAAGATTCCAAGAAATAAGTTGGAGCTTTTTAAATTCCTTATTGACATCTGATTTCCCAGATCTTTCCTTTAAGTATTTTGACAAACCTATTGTATGCCCCAACTCATATTACCACATAAAACAGCTAGGATGTTAAACTTCCATTTTTTAATTGCAATTCTGGAGATAGGCTTTTTTTCCACTGTATGAGCTCGAGTAATGTCAAATAATGGAAAATCCTATGAATGGGGCTTTTCCAGGTAGTGTCAAAAAAGCCACGTAGTAACATATAGAGTAACAATACTTTGGGCAAGAGGTTTTTGAAAAGCTGCAATCTTAATATGCTCCCTTTAGTGGCTGATAGGAAACTAATTTTTACCACTTGCATATATTTTTTAAGTTTTTGATTTAATTCCAGTTAGTTAACATACAGTGTTATATTAGTTTCAGGTGTACAATAAGGTGATTGAAAAATTGCTTACATCACCCAGTGCTCATTATGATAAGTGTACTCCTTAATACCCATCCATTATTTCACCCATCCTCCCATCACCCTCCCTTCTGGTAACCATCAGTTTGTTCTCTATACTTAAGAGTCCGTTTCTTGATTTGTCTCTCTGCATTTTTCCCCTTTGCTCATTTTTTTGTTTCTTAAATTCCACATATGAGTGAAATCATATGATATTTACCTTTCCCCAACTGACTTATTTCACTTATCATTATATTCTCTAGCTCCATCCATGTTGTTGCAAATGGCAAGATTTTACTTTTTTTATGACAATAATATTCAGTGTGTATATATACATATACCACATCTTCTTTATCCATTCATCAGGTGATAGACACTTGGGCTACTTCCATAATTTGGCTATCGTAAGTATTACTGCTATAAATGGGTGCATCTATCCTTTTGAACTAGTGTTTTTGTATTCTTTGGGCAAATACCCAGTAGTGCAATTGCTGGATCATAGGGTAGTTCTGTTTTTAACTTTTTGAGGAACCTCTATACTGTTTTCCAGAGTGGCTGCCACAGTTCGCATTACCACCAACAGTACAAAGCATTCCTTTTCCTCTACATCCTCACCAACACCCGTTCTTTCTTGTATTGTTGATTTTAGCCATTCTGACAGGTGTGATATCTCATTAGTTTTGACTTGAATTTTCTTGAAGGCAAGAGATATTGAGCATATTTTCATGTGTCTGTTGGCCATCTGTATGTCTTCATTGGAGGAATATCTGTTCATGTCTTCTGCCCCCTTTTAATTGGATTATTTGGTTTCGGGTGTTGAGTTTTATAAGTTGTTTATATATTTTGGATCTTAACCCTTTATCAGATATGTCATTTGCAACTATCTTCTCCCATTCCAAAGGTTGCCTTTTTGTTTTGTTGATTGTTTGCTTTGTAGAAGCTTTTTATTTTGATGTAGTCCCAATAGTTTATTTTTGCTTTTGTTTCCCTTGCCTTAGGAGACATATCTAGAAAGAAGTTGCTGCAACCAAGGTCAAAGAAGTTACTGTCTGTGTTCTCTTCTAGGATTTTCATGGTTTCAGTTCTCACGTTTAGGTCTTTAATCCATTTTGAGTTTATTTTTGTAAGAAAGTTGTGTAAGAATTTATGGTGTAAGAAAGTGGTCCAGTTTCATTCCTTTGCATGTAGCTGTCCAGTTTTCCCAACACCATTTGTTGAAGAGACTGTCATTATCTCATTGGATATTCTTTCCTGCTTTGTTGATTAATTGACCATATAATTGAGGGTTCAGTTCTGGGTTTTCTCTTATGTTCAATTGATCTATTTTTGTGCTAGTACCCTACTGTTTTGATTACTGCAGCTTTGTAATATAACTTGAAGTCCAGAATTGTGATGCCTCCAGCTTGGCTTTGCTTTTTCAAGATTGCTTTGGCTATTCAGGGTCTTTTTGTAGTTCCATACAAATTTTAGGATTGTTCTAGTACTGTGAAAAATGCTGTTGGTATTTGATAAGGATTACATTAAATGTGTACATTGCTTTGGGTAGTATACACACTTTAACAATACTGATTCTTCCAATCCATGAGCATGGAAGGTCTTTCCATTTCTTTGTGTCATCTCCAATTTCTTTCATAAGTGCTTTATAGTTTTCAGAGTATAGGTCTTTTACCTCTTTGGTTAGGTTTACTCCTAGGTCTCTTATTTTTTTGGTGTAATTGTAAATGGGATTGTTTTCTTAATTTCTCTTTCTGCTGCTTCATTGTTGGTGTATAGAAATGCAACAGATTTCTGTACGTTGATTTTGTATCTTGTGACTTTACTGAATTCATTTATCAGTTCTAGCAGTTTTTTGGTAGAGTCTTTCAGGTTTCCTATATATATTATCATGTCATCTGGAAATAGTGAAAGTTTTACTTCTTCCTTACCAATTTGTTTGCCTTTTATTTCTTTTTGTTGTCTAATTGCTGTGGATAGGACTTCCAGTACTATGTTGATTAAAAGTGGTGAGAGTGGACATCCTTGTTTTGTTCCTGACCTTAGGGGAAAAGCTCTCAGTTTTTCCCTATTAAGGATTCCTTATTAGCTGTGGATTACCTGTGGATTTTTCATAGATGGCCTTTATTATTTTAAGATATGTTCTCTCTAAACCTACTTTGTTGAGGGTTTTTATTATGAATGGAGGTTGTACTTTGTCAAGCTCTTTTTCTGTGTCTATTGAAATGATCAGATGCTTCTTATCCTTTCTCTTATTGATGTGATGTATTAGATTGATTGATTTGTGAATGTTGAACCACCCTTGCAACCCAGGAATAAATCCCTCTTGATCATGGTTGAGTGATTTTTTTAACATATTGTTAAATTTGGTTTGGCTAGTATTGATGAATTTTGCATCTATGTTCATCAGCGATATAGGCCTGTAGTTTTCTTTCTTAGTGGTGTCTTTATCTGGTTTTGATATCAAGGGAATGCTGGCCTCATAGAATGAATTTGGAAGTTTTCCTTCCTTTTCTATATTTTGGAATAATTTGAGAAGAATGGGTATTAACTCTTCATTAGGTGTTTGGTAGAATTTGCCTGCAAATCCGTCTGGTCCTGGACTTTTGTTTCTTTGCAGTTTTTTCATTACTGATTTGATTTTTTTTGCTGGTTATTGGTTTGTTCAAACTTTTTATTTCTTCCTGTTCCAGTTTTGGTAGGTTATGTTTCCAGGAATTTATCCATTTCTTCTAGATTGTCCACTTTGTTGGCATATATTTTTTCATAATATTCTCTTATTTGTATTTCCGTGGTGTTGGTTATTTCTCCTCTGTCATTTGTGATTTTATTTATTTGAGTCCTTTCTATTTCTTGATAGGTCTGGCTGGAGGTTTATCAATTTATGAAATTTTTCAAAGAGCAAGCTCCTGGTTTCATTGATATATTGTTTTTTTAAATTCTATATAATTTATTCCTGTTCTAATCTTTATTATTTCCTCCCCTATGCTGGTTGTAGAATTTGTTTGTTGTTGTTTTTCTTCTAGCTCCTTTACATGTAAGGTTAGGATGTTTATTTGAGATTTTTCTTGCTTCTTGAGGTAGGCCTGTATTGCTATGAAATTCCCTCTTAGAACCACTTTTGCAGCATCCCAAAGGTTTTGGACCATTCTCTATTCATCTTCATCTGTTCCATGTACTTTTTAATTTCTTCTTTTATTTCCTGGTTGACACATTCACTGCTTAGTGCCATGATATTTAGGCTCTATGTATTTGTGGTCTTTCCAGATTTTTTCTTGTCATTAACTTCTAGTTCCATAGTGTTGTAGTCAGAAAAGATGCATGATATGACTTTGATCTTCTTGAATTTGTTGAGGCTTGTTTCATGGCCTAATATATGATCTATTTTGGAGATTGTTTTTTGTGCACTTGAATGTGTATTCTTCTGTTTTAGGATGGAATAGTCTGAATATATCTGTTAAATCTATCTGTTCCAGTGTGTCATTCAAAACCATTGTTTCCTTGTTGATTTTCTGTTTAGATAATCTGTCCATTGAAGTAAGTGGGGTGTTAAAGTCCTCTTTTTTTTTTTTTTTGAAGATTTATTTATTTATTTAAGAGGGGGAGAGAGAGGACAGGGGGAGGACCGCAGGGAGGGGGAGAGAGAGCATCTCAAGCAGACTCTGCACTGAGCATGGAGCTGACATGGGGCTTGATCCTACAACCCTGAGATCATGAAGTGAGCCAAAACTAAGAGTCAGATACTCAACCAATTGAGCCACCCAGGTGCCCCCAAAATCCTCTACTATTATTATATTATTAATTCGTTCCTTTATGTTTGTTATTACCTGTTTTATGTACTTGGGTTCTCCAATGTTGGGTGCTATTTGGGTGCTCCAATGTTGGGTGCATATTTCCAATTGTTATATCTTCTTGTTGGATTGTCCCCTCAATGATTATATAGTTTCCTTTTCTGTCTCTTGTTACAGTCTTTGTTTTGTCTGATATACGTATTGCTACTCTGGCTTTCTTTTCATATCCATTAACATAATAGATGTTTCTCCATCCCTCACTTTCAATCTTCAGGTGTCTTTAGGTCTAAAATGAGTCTTGGGGGCATCTGAGTGGCTCAGTTGGTTGAGCCTTTGCCTTCAGCTCAGGTCATGATCCAGAGTCCTGGGATTGAGCCCCACATCAGGCTCACTGCTCAATGGGGAGCCTACTTTTCCCTCTCCCACTCCCCCTGCTTGTGCTCTCTCTCTCTCTCTGTCAAAATAAATAAAATCTTTTTTAAAAAGTAAATAAATAAAATGAGTCTCTTGTATGTAATATATAGATGGGCCTTCCTTTTCATTCATTCTGTCTCTTTTGATTGGAACATTTAAGTCCATTTACATTCAAAGTAATTATTAATAGTTTATTGTCATTTTATTATGTTTTGTGGCTGTTACTGAAGATTTTCTCTGATCCTTTCTTTCTCCCTTTCATGGTTTACTGACTTTCTTTAGTGAAATATTTGAATTTCTTTCTCTTTATTCTTTGCACATCTATTAGTGGGTTTTGATATATGGTTACCATTAGATTTATATATAACCTCTTCTGCATTTGGAAGTCTATATTAAGTTGATGGTCATTTAGCTTTGAACCCATTCTTTACTCCTGTCCTCCTTATTTTTTCAGTATATGTTTTTATATTTTACATCCTTTTAGTTTTTAGTTCCTTGACTGATTTTTTTAGAGAAATATGGATTTTTACTCCTTTTGTGTTTTCTACCTTTATACTGTCACTTTTGTTCTCTCCTTTCTACTCAGAGTCCCATTTAAATTTCTTACAGAGCTGGTTTAGTGGTCATGAACTCCTGTTTTTGTATTATTTTTCTTTTTGTCTAGGAAGCTCTTTATCTCTCTTTCTATTCTGAATGATAGCCTTGCTAGATAGAGCATTCTTGGCTGAAGATTTTTTTCTATTCAGCAATTTGAATATATCATGCTATTCCCTGCTGGCTTGGAAAGTTTCTGCTAAAGAATCCCCTGCTAGCCATGGGGGGTTTCCCCTAATAAGTTATTGTTTTTTTTTTTTATCTTTCTGCTTTTAATTTTTTTTGTATCATTATATTTTCCCATTTTAATTACAATATGTCTTAAATTGGATCTGCTTTTGTTGATTCTGTTGGGGGTTCTCTGTGCCTCCCGAATCTGGATATGATTCCTTCTCCAGATTATGGAAATTTTCAGCTATTACTTCTAAAAATTTTCTGTCCCTTTTGTCTCTCTCCTTCTGGGACTCCTATAATATGAATGTTTTTAAATTTGATGGACACTGTGATCCTTAAGTTTATTCTCATTTTTCATAATTATTTTTCTCTCTTTGTTCAGCTTGATTACTTTCCATCACTCTGTCTTCTGGTCACTAATTTGTTCCTCTGCTTCTTCCATCTTGCTGTTTATTCCCTCAAGTGTTTTTCTCCTTTTGTTTATTATACCCTTTGTCTTTGCTATGTTGGTTCCTGCAGGTGGTTCTGTGCTTATGCTGAGGGGTGGGATAGGGAAATGGAATGGGCCAGTTCCTTTGTTTCAAGAATTGTCTCTCAGCTAATGCTGTTTCTCTGGAATGTGCTCTGAGATGAACAAATAACCTCCCTACTGTGTGCCCCAGAGATTCTTCAGATCACTTTTTTCCTGCTGTTTGTTTGCATGTTCTTTGCCTGCCTTCTCTCCAAGAACAGCACAATGCTCTCTGGGCTGTATACAGCCAAGCCTGCTGACCTTTAAAACTCTAGGCTTTAAGCCCCACTGGTTGCCAGAAGTCATAAAGTTTGACACTTTTGGCTTTTCAAACCAATTGCTAGGGGATTCCTTTTCCCCATTTGTTCCCCTGTGTGCTAGTCTGTCTCTAGTCCTCCTGTGCAACTGTAACTCCATCCCCACTTCAGTGACCACAATCTGTTTCTCTCCTAAACCAGTGCTTCCTACCTTCTTCAATGTGGCCTGTTCTATACTTTTAGTTATGGAGTTTATTCTGCCAGTCTTCAGGGCAATTTCTGTGGTATTTTGGATGATTTGATAGTTACCTAGTTATATTCATGGGATGTAGTGAGCCTAGGGTCCTCCTATCCCACTGCAATCTTCTTAACGTCTCCACAGCTTCTGTATTTTTAAAGCTGTTGGTTTTTGTTTGTTTGTTTTTAATGCTACTGCAGAAGTGAAGAGAAATGATTGGGAATGAGACAAATTCAAACACAACAAATTTGCTGTTTTATTTTAATTTAGCCTTTTAAAAAAATTCTGCTCAGATTCTTACAAGTGTGTACTAATATTCATAATTCTCAAGCATTTGTTTTAAGGGATTTTGACCTGTGTTCTTATTGCTTTTATGGAGCAGCAGGTTTTTCACAGGTTCTTACTCTACTATTTTGGAAGTATGTCCTGGATTATGGAACTCTTAATTTTGAATTCTAATATCACTTTGATTATTTAGGGCATCAGGTCCAAACCAAGAGGCTCAGAGTTCTATTAGTCTACCTGATGAATTTTCTGAGATCCTCAGGGCGGTAGACACCCCTCTAGTTTTCTTTTTAGCTGAAAACAGAAACATAACAAATGGCTTTAACTATTATTACAGTTATTCTGAACCCTCTATTTTGGGGGGGCAGCAAAATGGTGACATTTTAGAGCCCGACAAGAAGAGGGCAGATTATCAGTGGGAAAAAGTATTGGTTAAGAATATGATAACAATTTAGGGAAAAAATTATGAATCCTGCCATTTTTGCTCTGGGAATTATACTTTAACTAGCCCTACCACATTTCTTCCTTGGATAAATTTTGTTACACTAGAGAATGTGATTGCTAATGAGCTTTTGAGATAAATAATTCTGAATTATAAAAGCGTCCTACCCTTCATTAAAAACCCATCAAGTTTCAGGTTCCTGCTTTGGTAATTATACCTTAAAATGTACTATTCATTATAGTAACACTCCCTTCATTACCTTTGCTTAGGAGTTCATGAATATCTGTTGATACCACAAGGTTGACACCCATTTAATTGTTGCATGGTTACATTACATAACACATTACATTCCAAGGTGTCACTAATATGGTGAATTTTTTTCATGAATTTCTTAGGTATAAGTGAGATGAAGCCTAGGATAAAGAATGGCAGAACTATTTTTTTTCAAAGATTTTTATTTATTCATTTGAGACACAGATATACAGAGAGAGAGAGAGAGAGCGTGAGCAGAGGGAGAGGCAGAGGGAGAGGGAGAAGCAGGCTCCCCGCTGAGCCAGGAGCCTGACACGGGGCTAAATCCCAGGACCCTGGGATCATGACCTGAGCCAAAGGCAGATGCCCAACCACCCAAGCCACCCAGGCACTCCAGTAGAAATGTATTTTAGCAAGAGCTTGATTTTAATGATCACATACTGCACAAATAAAATAAGAGGAGCAATGAATTATCATTATTGAGAAAAGACACAGGTGTCTCTGATGTAGGTTATTTTTTCACAAACTTCCTTGAAGATCTTTACAACTTTGAGTAGAATAAAAAGGCAATAAAATATACTTTCAAAGATAACATTAAAAAATTAAGTGGCTTCCTTATGTGTTTAATTTTTCGTGACTTATTTAGAACTTGCCAACCATTGCTTTGTAAATGTCCTTGTGTAGTTTAATGAGCCTACTGTAAATTTATTAAAGGACATCTCCAAGTTCTTTCCTGTTTGAATTTCTTCAAGAGTAATTAGAATACCCTATAGGCTCTAAACTTGTTTCTTCACTAACTAGAACTTTAAGAAAACAATCAGATAAAAACAGAAATTGTTTAAACTAATTAGATAATTAGCAATATGTATCCTTTGCAACCTAGGTTCTGAATTTACTTTAAGTTACACTGAAATGCACCAACTGGCAATTTCTCATGGCTTAATCAGCATTACTGCTCACATTATTAGTATACCCAGGGATCACAAAATTTAAATTGAATTGAAACAAAATATTTTCTATACTCCTAGGGGAGTTAACAAACATAAAACAGATATGCCTCACCTTAACCATCAGAACTATTTTCTTGCCTTCTGCATGGTAATAATACTCACAGCTGTAAAATAACCCAACTCGGCCTGACCACTCTCACCTAATGAGTAACAAATTTAAATTTAAAATTTGTCATTTACATTTGCTTTACAAAATTTGACCCATGGTCCTCCCCCCATGGTTAAAATACTTAATATAGCATGATATAAACTAAAACAGGGTCTTTACAAAATTGGACTCCCATTGTATAAGACCTATTTAGAGAAAGAGTGAGCATGCCTGCTATTTTGACTATTGTAAGCTCAATCTGACCTGTTGTTAGACCTGGAAAGAATGAATAGCACCTCATAATAATACTTTTGTGGTCTCAACTATCAGGGCCCTATACTCAATATTATTGAATTAGTTTTTTTTCAATCAGAAACTAGTAGATACTTAGCAGTCATGCTTTGTTCAGTATTTTTTCAGCAGTTTCTAAGCTGCAGTTTGACTTTGTCAAAGGGACACCATATACCTCTAACCAGCTACCCTGAGGCAGGCAATTAAATTAGTACAGGGAAATTTAAAAACATGAAATATCCGTAAAGTTAATAGAATACTTAGATTCAGTTCTAGGTCACACATTTTTAATAGGGAACATTTAGTGATTCTCCCTTTTCCCTTTGCCTGGATCTTTTTAGGGCTTCACTTCTGAGGGCCATCAAGACTCCTTATCTGGTTTCAATCATTAGCCTCACTGATAACCGGAAAAAATGGTAACATGAGAGGGTAGAGAAAGCTGTTGTAATTAGGAATTAACTAGGAAATTTTCCCATCTCTATCCATCAGAACCTTTTAAATATCTATGAAGACTAAAATCTCCTTGTGATAGCAACATTTAGTTTCTAGTGGCAGAATAGTTGACAACGATGACTGTCTTTAAGTCCTGCTCTTTGATCAATTCCTACTCTGTGATCTGGCCAATTTCCACAAAATAAGAATAAACAAGTTAAAGTATTCTATTTGACAATTGCCACCACAGAGCTCTATATCCAGTGTACTGAAACAGAAAAGGAGAAAAATAGCATTTCCATAATCATGGTATTTGTGAGTCTTCATAGAGAAGATAGTTGAACAATATCTCAAATAATAAGTAGGAGTTTACCTGATTTGGAAGAGAGGAATTTGGAGCACCAAAAGGGTGTGAGATAATCACAGCTAATTGGTAAACAGTAACTAATTGATGTGTATGGGCATCTGTCTGTGATATAGGAGGCCAGTGAGCAGTAAGCAGTTAGAAATGATATAAGGCAGGCAGAGGGGCACAGCTAAACAGTGAGGTTGGTGAGGGCCATGGAAAAGGTAAAAAATCCAGTAGCCATGGTTCTCCTGGTGTTGTCTTTAACACTGGACAGCTCAGTCATACCAGGTTAGTCCTCAACCTAGGGGATATATCTCCAGTGAGACCAGTAGAGGGTTAAAACCCTTTGATGAGTGATCTCTCTGTCCACCTGAAAGACTCTACTCTGGTTGTCCATGTGGAGAGCCCTATCTACCACATGAATGTAAAGTTCTGACATTTTCTCAGCACATTTATTTGGCCAGGCTATAAGTAGAGTTCTGGATCCCTTGAATGATGCCCTTTTCCCATAGTCTTGTGCAGAAAAATACACACACACACAGTTAAATTATTTCATGGAACTTAAAATACAGTGGTCTAGGTAGATTCTTAAATGAATAAGAATAAAATGAGGCAATGAATAAGGAGTGGGGGAGAGAGAATAGTTGAGTATGGAACTATTCAACCTTGAAGTTAAAACTGATTTATAATTAAATGAATCTTTTAAAACTATATGAATTCTCAAGTCCCATTTTTGTCATTTATATATTGTGTGATAGTAAGAAATTAATATCTGTGAAAGTTTTTTTCCCCTTCACTGTATTAGGGAATAATAATCGTACTTTTACACAGGATTATTTAAGTCTTTTTTTTTTTTTAAGATTTTATTTACTTGAGAGAGAGGGAGGGAGCACAAGCAGGGGGAGCAGCAGAGGGAGAGGGAGAAGCAGGCTCTCCACTGAGTAGGGAGCCCGATGTGGGGCTCAATCCCAGGACCCCAGGATCATGACCTGAGCCAAAGACAGACACTTAACTGAGCCACCCAGGCACCCCTATGGTGAGTCTTTGACATAAAATATACAAAATAGCTATCTCAGTGTTTAGCACAGAAGAGACAAACAGAATTTATCATTTAAATAACTTGGTTTGCCAGTGGATCTTTACTTTACTTTTCTTTTCTTTTTTCTCTTCTCTTTTCTTTTTTCTTTTCTTTCTTTCTTTCTTTCCCCTTCCTTCCTTCCTTCCTTCCTTCCTTCCTTCCTTCTTCTTTCTTTCTTTCTTTCTTTCTTTCTTTCTTTCTTTCTTTCTTTCTTTCTTTCTCTCTCTCTCTCTCTCTCTCTCTCTCTTTCTTTCTCTTTGTTACAGGCTCATCTCATGGCTAATGTGGGGAGAGACATGAGCAGCATCTGCCTCTGTTGGAGAGGCTTTTGCCATTTCAGTTGTTATATGGTTGCTTTCACTCCTTTCCTTCCATTATGAAAGTTAGAATGAAAGGTAATCTCATTAATACAGGATACTTAATTTTAAATCTAGTTTGTTCATCTTTATTTTCATCATCTCCTGTTTAGTCTTTCAATAAATGAAATAAATATTAACAAAAAAGATAAAAATAGTGGGAGTCTACCTCATGGGAGTATGTGAAATTCCCCATATTTTATGCTACCATCATCTATGTGGTCAAGGGAAACAGAGCAAACAGTCAAGGGAAACAGTAAGAGCAAATATTCAAGGGCAGGAATATTTTCCTTAGAGTAGTATAAAGCTTAGGATAACACAACCCTGTGCTTTTCCTCAATAATTTTTTCCTGCTTACAAAATATGTCAAAAGAGAAGGTGAATTCCATTATGAAAACTTTATTTCCTAAAAGAAACTTTACTTTGTTTTTAAAGCATGGATATTGTCACACTTTATGAAGTGACTGCTAATGATATATTTTTTTTAGTCTAACAACAAAGCCCTATTTTTGCAACATATCAGTGAATTTGCAAATTGTTAAATAAAGAATTTACTAAAATTATATTTTTAATTGGTTTTTCCAGTATTAAAGGGTAAGTTGCTTAAGTTTATAACATGCTTGAAATAAAGCCCATAAGCTTTAGTTGCTTAGTAAACACAATTAATTGGATTACAAATTAGAAGAGTTTTTGCTTTACACTTAAACCTATTGACAAATAAACTTAACCTTTTGTAGAAATGAATGTCTCATTTGAGAAAAAAATTTTGATTGAGAAAATGGAAAATGTGGGGAAATCATTAGGTGTTCAGTTGGTATATAAGAAGGTTGATCTTGATTTTATAGACTGTGGCTCATAAGGGGCAAATAATGTCAGTATCATTCCTCATGGTGAAGGTGTTTTCTTTGTCATTTCCTATGGCTTATCCCTTAGACAAATTTTAAGTGTCACTGTTGATGAAAATTGATCTGTAAAATCTAAGTTAGTGAATTAATTTGGACTATATTAATCAGACTATGAAAATGTCCATGTCCTTATTCGGAATACTTACTATTTAGGATTTCTTATAAAAATTATACACATAATTTAGGACTCAGGAGAGTTCTCATGGCAGGAGAATCTGTTTTACTCAACTGAGCATTTGATTCTGTGCTCAGTCATTGCTTGTACATACATGGGCGAACATTTATCTTTTGGATTGAACAACAAATTACTAAAAGATGTCACTAGATGACCGAACTTAATTTCTATTAAAAGATTGGCACCCTTGCAATTTTTAGAGGAAATATACTCTTTTCTGCTCTCCCTCTGACTAATGAAGTACTCTGTAAAATGACGTCTGAGTTAAGGATGTGTTGTAGATATAAAATAAGTGCTTTATGCCTTGACCCATGAAAATTACTGAGCTAAGTACCTTCAAATTTAATATTTAGAATAAAATAATAGCAAGAGATTAGCTATTGTATTATACAGTAGTAGAGTAGAGTGTGCTAAAGGGGAAAGATACAGCTATCTCCCATGTCCTTTTCCCTTCCTCTCTTCTGCCTTTTTTCCTTTAAAAAAAAAAAGAAAAAAAAAGAAATGCCTTCAATAAATCTCCTTGCCTTTTACCATTTCCACTTCCTTATTTCTACTGGATCTTCTCTTTGAGCCACTTTAACCTGTAGTCCCTGTGGCCCACCTCCTTCCCCCGCCCCGGCCACAGTTGAATTTATTCACACCATCTTAAATACCACAGGCTGCCATTTTAATTATGTGCTTGCTTTCACTCTGAAATCATTTATCCTTCCTAAATATGCCTTTACCTTTCTAATCTGATTCTTAGTAAACAACAGTCTTCTCTGCTCAGAAAGTAACCTTAGGATTCTCCCCCAACTTCTAGCCAAGAATCCTAAAATTCCTACTTATTCTATTTCCTTCTAAAATCTATCTCATCCCTTTCTTTGTTCATACTATAAATACCTAGTTTGGCTCTTTATTAAGCCTCACATGAATTATTGAAATTGTCTCTAAATGATTTCCCTGCTATCAGTCTCACACTTTTTAGTCAGCATTACTCTCCATATTGCTGCAGAATGGTCTTTCTAAAATGCTAGTAAAATCATGTAGCTCACTTGTCTAGAATCCTACAAAAAATCCTCATCTCCTTCATAAGGTCTTACTTATTTGTATGTCAACAGGTCCTGCATGCCTATTCTATCTCATTTCTTAAAACATGCCCACTGACACACTAGGCTTCAGCTATGCCAACCTAAATGAAAATCCCTTAGATACTCACACCTGGGTATTTGAACCCATAGAGTTCCATTTGCATGAAAGTGCTATCCCAATCACTGGGAATGCCAATATTTTATCATTTAGTCTGTGTACTATAATTGAAAATTTGCTTTTCTACCACATTCCTCTGAAATTTTCCTCTAAATTCCTAAATTGTTCATTTTTCTTAATACTTTTTGGTCAAATTTTTTCTTTAATTTTAATAAGTACTTTTCTTTTACATTATTGCTTTCTATGGCAATAGAAAATGCCTACCTACAAATTATGAAGATGGTCTGCTGTGTTGGTTTATTCTTAAAAGCTTTATGGTGTTAGCCATTAAATTTAGGCCTATAATCCATCTCAAATTAATTTTTGTATATAGTGTGAAGTAGTAGTCAAGGTTTACTTCTTTCTCATATGAATATCTAGTTATTTCAGCACCATTTGTGAGAAGGATTTACTTTACCTTAGTGGGCATTTTGATGTCAGTCCTCCAAATTTGGTATTATTTTCTCTAATTTTCTTTAAAAAAAAAATGCTCACGGTGTTGTGTATTTCTAAACATTTAGAATCAATTTATGAATTTCCACAAAAACCTCTGTTGAGACTATCATTGGACTTAAGTTGAATAATATGATAATTGCTTTTTGAAATTTTTATGGCCTTCCTGAATACAAACACTTTTTTAGTTTGTATTTTGCTTGACTTCTTTCCATTCGTCTCTTAAGATCTTGCTTAGTGATATTATCTTGTCCTCCTACTTTGGTCATTCTGATTAATTCCCTAACATTTCTGTCTTTTTTTGGTGTCAACTTAGTATTTCCTAAAATTATTTATTTAAACTTTGCCTAGTAATTGTACCTATTCCAGTGTTCCCACTAGGAATTTTAAATTTTGGGGTCTCCCTACTCATTAATCATGAATTTCCATAGTTTTACCTGCACAGTTTTCTCACATTTATATCTGTTCTTCCATTGCCACTGACCTGCCCTAGATGGATCATCTCCACATTTCTCAACTTTTTCCTCTTTATTTTACTTTGTATTAACTGCTAGATCAATTTTCTTAAAACAAAGCTCTCTTTGTAGCACCATCTTGAATAACATCCTTTGATGGCTCCCATTACTTGCCTCTATAGAAGACACAAATTCCTGAGTTTTAAGTTGCAAAATCTAAGCATGTATAATCTCATTTAATCATCATAGCAAATGTGTTGTTATTCTAAATTTATAGATGTGGAAATTGAGATTTAGAAATGCTAAGTGGTTTCCCCAAAGTTACAGAGCTATTAAGTAATAGATATTCCCACCCACTTTAATGATAACATCACTATACTCTCGTTTAAGGCAAATCATAAAGTGACTGATGTTCACAGTAGGAAAAATTTATATACATATATAGTAGTAAGGTTTCTGTTCATGGTTATACTGTGAAATGTAACTGCAGTTAGTAGCTGAAGAAAGACACTTTTTTTCTTTTTTGAATCATGAAAAAGAATTTGAAATTCAAATCCATTATCTTTCACTAGTCTCATTTCAACAAAGACAAAAGAGCTAGTTCAAATTAACAATGCAATAGCAGAGAGAGTTAGCAACATAAATGTATATATAACTTACAAATAATCAATAAACGCACTGCTCTCCTGGCTGTTCTTCCTATTAGCCTTTTTCAATTCATTGTATTTAAAAAGATTTATAGATTGTCAAGCCGTATCTTTCCTCAATGATACATATTTTGTAGTCAAAATGGAAAGATTGAGATTTTCCTCCTATGATCCTTAGTTCATTCTGAGATTAGTCAGACCTGAAAGAAAAAGCAGGGAGTCTTTAAAAGATTATACACTGATATATTTAGATAAACCTACACTGTGTAAATATGACATTAATGTAGTTAAACTCCAAAGAAGCAAAATGAATCGTTCTCTCAGAGTATGCTGCCTCCAGTAAGAGTCAGAGGTTTCTTTTGCTGTAAATAACAAGAGAAATAAAAATGAATAAAGTCAGCAGAGAAGAGAAGTTTGAAATAGAGCAACATTATAGTTTTTGGAAATTGATCTGTCCTTTGTAAGCAGAGACAATAAAATAGTTAAGTAGGAAAAGGACTCAAGAATAGAAATGAAACCCTGCTTATTAGATCAAGGAGACCTGTGCTCTCTCAGACTATGGTATTTTCTTCCCCTCTAATGAAGAGGAAGGTCAGTCTTGAGACTTGAAATATACGTATAACTGTGCAATACAAATATCTATGTCAGAATTTGTAAGAGAAGGTAAATGGAAAATAACCAGGTAGTAATGAAAGAGAATAAGCTACAGTGCTTAAATCTGGGCATTGGTCATTGCATGGGTGGATTTGGAGTGGCTTACGAATGAGGAGCTGCAGAAAAAGAAAATGAGTTTTCATTCACAAGTGGCTTTTAGTAACCAATAGAGAAGACATTAGCAAGTGTGTATATATTGTAGTACTAGACTCCCCACCACCACTGTGGAATTTGAAAGAACTGAAAAGGGGAAAATATTATCCCAAAGAGTAGTATGTAAGTACTAACATACATATGACAATATTGTTTTTCCTCCCAGGAGGTAGGTCACAGGATTCCTCAGACCGGTAATTTACAGATTCCTGAGAGAACTGTTTCTTCCCTTCCATAGTCATGCCTCTGTTCAGGTTACTGCCATTACTGTGAGTGACTGTTACAACTTTTATAAGAAAAGGGCAAGGCTGACTGGGAACTAAAAGTTGAAGATGAAAATGGCAGCAGAGTTTTCTGTGGTTTTTGTCTCATAAAAGTTATGCTCAATATTATTACATTCCCCAATATAGACAGCTTCTAAAATGGTGGTGGTGGTTGTGGTGGTGGTGGTAATAGTAGTAGCATTTAGTCCAACCTAAATCCATCTAAAATATCCCTGATAATTCAGTGCTGACCTATGCTTGAATGCTTCCAATATAGAAAAATCATTACTGAGTAGGGTAGTATGGTCATTTTTGACCTAGACAGTTTTGATTACTGAAAATAAGGCTTTACCAAACTAAAAACCAACTCCTCTTATTCCTGATTAATAGCTTAGGTCTACTAAACAGACAACTACTATGTCCTCTCTCTATTTTTTCACTAATCTTTCAGCCTATAGTCTAAAAATACCTGGTTTCTTTAATTACATTTTTAATGATATGTTACTAAATTTCTTCACCATGCTAGTGTTAATGGTATGTATCCTCATTATTATGTCTATTTTTCTTCCAATACAGAAGCATAATTAATACTTTATGCCATTTTAAGTTTCATGCTTTTTATGAAGTTTCTTAAAACATTTTAATCTCTATTAAAATTCTCTTTATTGAATCTCATGTGTCTAGTGTAAAACCTACATAAAATAAGTCTTGTAATTTCTAGATATTCAGGGTAATTAATGCTAGTTTCCATAAAATACAATAAAAAACAAATTTCAGTAGCTTTATACAATAGGAGCTTATTTTTCACTCATTCAAAATCCAGTGTGGAAGTTGCTGGTTGGGTGTTTCTTCCAGGAATCATGTCCCCATTTATTAACTAAGGAACCCAGGCTCCTCCTATCTGGGTCATTGCCCAGAGATTCCATGGCTATGACAAAAGGAGAATTGACAGGGTGCCTGGGGGGGGCTCAGTTGATTAAGCGTCTGTCTTCAGCTCAGGTCATGATCCCAGGATCCTGGGATTGAGTCCCACATTGGGTTCCCTGCTCAGCGGGGAGTCTGCCTCTCCCTCTACCCTTCCCCCCTGCTTGTGATCTCTCTCTCGGATAAATAAATAAAATCTTTTTTTTTTTTTAAGGAGAATTGACAGAACAATAAGACATGGTTTGAAACTTGAAGCCAAGTTTGAAAATAGTACATATTATTTTCATCCACATTATGCTGACCAAAATTAGTCATATTGCCTTACTTAGTCACAGGGTGCTTCAATGTAGTCTTTATGTGTATCTGGGAGGTAAATTAGATGGTTTGATGAATACTTAACAGTATCTCTGCCACACATTTTCTCCTTCTCTCCAAACACATGACTTAGTTTGGGGAAGCAAGATGACCACAGGAAAGTGAATGAACAATGAAGAATACAACACTTGAGAAAATTTTCTGGATAAAGAATTTGAACTAGCCATTGAAAGATTAAAAAGTATTTTGTTAGGTGGTGAGAAGCATTCCTGGTGAAGTATCTCACATAAGCAAATGTTTAGAGCAATGAAAGTATAGGACTTTCTTATTGGATAGTTGACTATCTGTGGATCCTTATACTTAACACAGATTGATCTGGAACCAAGCACAGCACATGCTTACCCTCACTAAATAGGAATTAACACATTAATTACCCCTTTACAGAGGCCCCTTCAGAATTAGAATTAAGGTGTATTGACGCCTGGGAGTTGGCATTACATTTATTGTAACTACTTGCCATTTTAATGTGTACCTTTCATGAATATGCAGTATCTTCACATGAACAAACTTTGAGTTTTGACCTTGACTTTTCTTACCTGATTTAATATAATTTTGGTAGATAAACCTTTCCAAATACATTTAAATATCCCAGCCTTCAATGTCATTGCACCCTCTTCTGAATCCTACTTGTTTCACAGGAAGCTTATCTTCCCCTATAGATTTTACACTCTTCGAAAATGAAGTTTTGGATATTTTAATGTCCTCAGCACAGTGCAGAAAACTTGTTAGTGACTTGTTAGTGGTTCAAATAAGAGGCTGTAGTGATTCTTTGCATTTTTAAGCTCTCTAGCATTGCAGTAATTTTCCTTCTCTTTAATTGGGACTTTATACTAGAAGAGCAACAAAAACCCTGAATTTTGTCTATAAATCTTCTCATCCTTTTCATCTTTACTACTATACAGTAAAGGAGCAAAGAGCTAAGTTGAAATAATTAGCACTGTAGTTCAGCTCTGGTCCCTCTAATCCATCTTCTGAGGTTTGGGGCAGAACTGAATATTAGTAGATGTCTTATTGATTCTGCTTCAACAACATATAAGCTAAATATTTTAAAACTCTGTATATAAAATAAAAATACTTTATGGATACATTACTATGTGACATATGATATCCTTGATTGACTTTAAGTTCTGTTACCATCCCTCTTTGCCCAGGCATTGGGGAAAGTATGATCGCTAATCAGTATTTTTCTACCAAGCATGGAACTCCAATAATTGAAAGGAAGCAAAGAAATATCACCTCAAAGCCAATTCATGGCCAGTGAGGGTGCTTCTAGAAGTATATTTTAATAACTAATTTTAAATCTATTAAATTGCGTCTTAAATTGAATTATGATAGAGAAGAATGGATCAGTTGAAATCAAAAAATGATGCAACCAAACTGATTCTTTTTTTAAATTTTTTTATTGTTATGTGAATCACCATACATTACATCATTAGTTCTTGATGTAGTGTCCTATGATTCATTGTTTGTGCATAACAACCAGTGCTCCACACAGAATGTGCCCTCTTTCATACCCATCAGCAGGCTAAACCATACACCCACACTCCTCCCCTCTAGAACCCTCAGTTTGTTTTCCAGAGTCCATCGTCTCTCATGGTTAGTCTCCCCCTCCGACTTACTCCCCTTCATTTTTCCCCTCCTGCTATCTTCTTTTTCTTTTTTCTTAACATATGTTGCATTATTTGCTTCAGAAGTACAGATCTGTGATTCAACAGTCTTGCACAATTCACAGCGCTCACCATAGCACATACCCTCCCCAAAGTCTATCACCCAGCCACCCCATCCCTCCCATCCCCCACCACTCCAGCACCCTCAGTTTGTTTCCTGGGATTAAGAATTCCTCATATCAGTGAGGTCATATGATACATGTCTTTCTCTGATTGACTTATTTCACTCAGCATAACACCCTCCAGTTCCATCCAAATCGTTGCAAATGGCAAGATCTCATTCCTTTTGATGGCTGCATAATATTCCCTTGTGTATATATACTACATCTTCTTTATCCATTCATCTGTCGATGGACATCGTGACTCCACAGTTTGGCTATTGTGGACATTGCTGCTATAAACATTGGGGTGCACATACCCCTTTGGGTCCCTACATTTGTATCTTTGAGGTAAATACCCAGGAGTGCCATTGCTGGATCGTATGGTAGCTCTATTTTCAACTGTTTGAGGAACCTCCATACTGTTTTCCAGAGGGGTTGCACCAGCTTGCATTCCACCAACAGTGTAGGAGGGTTCCCCTTTCTCTGTATCCCCGCCAACATCTGTCGTTTCCTGACTTGTTAATTTTAGCCATTCTGACCGGTGAGAGGTGGTATCTCATCGAGGTTTTGATTTGGATTTCCCTGATGCCGAGCGATGTTGAGCACTTTTTCAACTGTCTGTTGGCCATTTGGATGTCTTCTTTGGAAAAATGTCTGTTCATGTCTTCTGCCCATTTCTTGATTGGATTATTCTTTGGGTGTTGAGTTTGATAAGTTCTTTATAGATTTTGGATACTAGCCCTTTATCTGATATGTCATTTGCAAATATTTTCTCCCATTCTGTCGGTTGTCTTTTGGCTTTCTTGACTGTTTCTTTTGCTGTGCAAAAGCTTTTTATCTTGATGAAATTCCAATAGTACATTTTTTGCCCTTGTTTCCCTTGCCTTTGGCGATGTTTCTAGGAAGAAGTTGCTGCGGCTGAGGTCGAAGAGGTTGCTGCCTGTGTTCTCCTTTAGGATTTTGATGGACTCCTGTCTCACATTGAAGTCTTTCAACTATTTTGAGTCTATTTTTGTGTATGGTGTAGGAAATGGTCCAGTTTCATCCTTCTGCATGTGGCTGTCCAATTTTCCCAACACCATTTGTTGAAGAAGTTCTAGCAGTTTTGGGGTGGAGTCTTTTGGGTTTTCCACATACAGTATCATATCATCTGCAAAGAGTGAGAGTTTGACTTCCTCTTTGCCGATTTGGATGCCATTAATTTCTTTGTCTTGTCTAATTGCTGTGGCTAATACTTTTAGTACTACGTTGAATAGCAGTGGTTGATAGTGGACATCCCTGCTGCGTTCCTGACCTTAGGGGGAATGCTCTCAGTTTTTCCACATTGAGAATGATATTTGCTGTAGGTTTTTCATAGATGGCTTTTATGATATTGAGGTATGTGCCCTCTATCCCTATACTCTGAAGAGTTTTGATCAAGAAAGGATGCTGTACTTTGTCAAATGCTTTTTCTGCATCTATTGAGGGGATCATATGGTTCTTGTTCTTTCTTTTATTAATATTGTATCACATTGATTGATTTGTGGATGTTGAACCAACCTTGCAACCCAGGAATAATCCCACTTGCTCATGGTGAATAATCCTTTTAATGTACTGTTGTACCCTACTGGCTAGTATTTTGGTGAGAATTTTTGCATCCATGTTCATCAAGGATATTGGTCTTTAATTCTCCTTTTTGATGGGGTCTTTGTCTGATTTTGGGACAAGGTAATGGTGGCCTCATAAAATGAGTTTGGAAGTTTTCCTTCCATTTCTATTTTTTGGAACAGTTTCAGGAGAATAGGTATTAATTCTTCTTGAAATGTGTGGTAGAATTCCCCTGGGAAGCCATCTGGCCCTGGGCTTTTGTTTGTTGGGAGATTTTTGATGACTGCTTCAATTTCCTTAGTGGTTATAGGTCTGTTCAGGTTTTCTATTTCTTCCTGGTTCAGTTTTGGTAGTTGATACATCTCTAGGAATGCATCCATTTCTTCCGGATTATCTAATTTGCTGGCATAGAGTTGCTCATAATGTGTTCTTTTAATTGTTTGTATTTGGTGTTGGTTGTGATTTATCCTCTTTCATTCATGATTTTATTTATTTGGGTCATTTCTCTTTTCTTTTTGATGAGTCTGGCCAGGGTTTTATCAATCTTGTTCATTCTTTCAATGAACCAGCTGCTATTTCGTTGATCTGTTCTACTGTTCTTTTGGTTTCTATTTCATGGAATTCTGCTCTGATTATTATTTCTGTTCTCCTGCTGGGTTTAGGCTTTATTTGCTGTTCTTACTCCAGCTCCTTGATGTGTAGGGTTAGGTTGTGTATTTGAAAACTTTCTTGTTTCTTGAGAAAGGTTTGTATTGCTATATACTTTCCTCTTAAGCCTGCCTTTGCTACATCCCAAAGATTTTGAATAGTTGTGTTTTCATTTTCATTTGTTTCCATGAATTTTTTTTAATTCTTCTTTAATTTCTTGGTGACCCATTAATTCTTTATAGGATGTTCTTTAGCCTCCATGTATTTGAGTTCTTTCCGATTTTCCTCTTCTGATTGAGTTCTAGTTTCAAAGCATTGTGGTCTGAAAACATGCAGAGAATGATCCCAATCTTTTGGTACTGGTTGAGACCTGATTTGTGACTGAGGATGTGATCAATTCTGGAGAATGTTCCATGGGCACTAGAGAAGAATGTGTATTCCGTTGCTTTGAGATGGAATGTTCTGAACATATCTGTGAAGTCCATTTGGTCCAGTGTGTCATTTAAAGTCTTTATTTCCTTGTTGATCTTTTGCTTAGATGATCTGTCCATTTCAGTGAGGGGGCTGTTAAAGTCCCCTACTATTATTGTATTCTTTTCAATGTGTTTTTTTGCCTTTGTTGTTGATTGGCTTATATAATTAGCTGTTCCCATGTTAGGGGCATAGATATTTACAATTGTTAGATCTTCTTGTTAGATAGACCCTTTAAGTAGGATATAGTGTCCTTCCTCATCTCTTATTACAGTCTTTGGCTTAAAATCTAATTTGTCTGATATAAGGATTGCCACCCCAGCTTTCTTTTGGTGTCCGTTGGCATGGTAAATGGTTTTCCACCCCCTCACTTTCAATCTGGAGGTGTCTTTGGGTCTAAAATGAGGCTCTTGCAGACAGCATATAGATGGGTAATTTTTTTTTTTATCTGATCTGATAGCCTGTGTCTTTTGATTGGGGCATTTAGCCCATTTACATTCAGGGTAACTATTGAAAGATATGAATTTAGTTCCATTGTATTGCCTGTAAGGTGACTGTTACAGTATATTGTCTGTGTTCCTTTCTGGTGTATGTTACTTTTAGCCTCTCTCTTTGCTTAGAGGACCCCTTTCAATATTTCTTGTAGGGCTGGTTTCGTGTTTGCAAATTCATTTAGTTTTTCTTTGTACTGGAAGCTTTTTATCTCTCCTTCAATTTTCAATGATAGCCTAGCTGGATATAGTATTCTTGGCTGCATATTTTTCTCGTTTAGTGCTCTGAAGATATCATGCCAGTCCTTTCTGGCTTGCCAGGTCTCTGTGGATAGGTCTGTTGCCAATCTAATGTTTCTACCATTGTAGGTTACAGATCTCTTCTCCCAAGCTGCTTTCAGGATTTTCTCTTTGTCTCTGAGACTCGTAAGTTTTACTATTAGATGTCGGGGTGTTGACCTATTTTTATTGATTTTGAGAGGGGTTCTCTGTGCCTCCTGGATTTTGATGCCTGTTTCCTTCCCCACATTAGGGAAGTTCTCTGCTATAATTTGCTCCAATATACCTTTTGCCCCCCCCTTTCTTCTTCTTCCAGGATCCCAATTATTCTAATATTGTTTCATCTTATTGTATCACTTATCTCTTGAATTCTGGCCTATTGATCCTGTAGTTGTTGATCTCCCTTTTTGTCAGCTCCTTTATTTTCCATTATTGGTCTTCTATATCACTAATTCTCTCTTCTATGTCATTTATCCTAGCAGTTCGAGCCTCCATTTCTCCATTTTTTATTGGACGTCATTAATAGCCTTTTTGATTTCGACTTGGTTAGATTTTAGTTCTCTTATTTCTCCAGAAAGGGTTTCTCTAATATCTTTCATGTTTTTTTCAAGCCCAGCTAGTATTTTTATAATCGTTCTGAACTCTAGTTCTGACATCTTACTAATGTTCATATTGATTAGGTCCCTGGCGGTCGATACTGCCTCTTGTTCTCTTTTTTTGAGGTGATTTTTTCCATCTTGTCATTTTGTCCAGAGGAGAGTAGATGAATGAGAGAACAAACACTAACAGGGTAACAACTATCCCAGAAAAATATAAACTAAACAAATCAGAAGAGACCTGAAAATGGGGGAAAAGAAAGGGAAAGAAAAAAAAAGAAAAAAGAATGGAAAAGAAAAAAAAGAATATGATCAGGTTGGTGAATAGATCAGTGCCACATACTAGATTTTGGGCAAATTTTGGTCTGTTAGAAGAAACTGCCTCCCCAAATTTTAAAGAAAGAAAAGCTTATATATGTACAAAACTAAGGGTAAATATGATGAAGGGATGGAATATGACTGTAAAGATGAAAATTTTAAAAGATTTTATAAAAGGAATTGGTAAGATAAGAAGTTGGTTGAAAAAAGAAAGAAGAGGATTTAAAAAAAAAAAAAGGGAGAGAATTTGATCAGGCAGGAGACTAGAACAAAGCCATACACTAGAGATTTAGGGTATGTTATGGTCTGTTAGAAGAAAGTGTATCCCAAAATTTTAACGAGAGAACAACTTATATATATATATACACCAAAAATAAGGTTAACTACTATGAAGGGACAGAATATGACTCTAAAAATGAAAAATAAAAAAGATTTTTTAAAAAGGGATTATTAAGATGTTGGTTGAAAAGGGAAAAAGAAATATTCAAAAAAAAGAAAAAAAATTTATAAAATTAACTTTGAAAGACTGAAGAATCATGGGTAAAGAACCATGAATTCTATGTGCTGTATTCCCCTAGTGCTGGTGTTCTGCCATTCTAATTGATCAGTAAACTTGGTCTTGGCTGGCGGTTCTTTCTGATCTTCTGGGGGAGGGGCCTGTTGCCATGCTTCCCAAATGTCTTTGCCGGAGGCGGAATTGCCCCACCCTTGCCGGGGGCTGAGCTAAGTAATCTGCTCGGGTTTGCTCTCTATAGCTTTTGTTCCCTATGAGGTTTCCATACAGCTTTGGGGGATGAGAGTGAAAATGGCAGCCTCCCAATCTCCCCCCAGAGGAGCCGGCAACTTGGGGTCCCACTCCTCAGTGAGCCCCCAGAGAAAAGCAATCACTCCCATCTCCCTGGTCTCCAGCCACACTCTGTGCTCACCCGACCAGTGACCAAGTGTTTCTGTCTCTGGCACATGACACCGTTTGGAGTCTCCAAACCCAGCAGATTCCTGCATTGTGCTCCCACGCCATTCCTCCCCGGGGAGGAAGGGGATTCTCCCTGCATCTGCTGCTTCTTGGGTCCCTGCTGGAAGCACAGTGGCCCGACTATGCCAGGGATCACAGTTTATGGCAACCCCAAGCTGAGAGTCCACTCCTCTTTTGGGTCTTTGCAGCCAGCTTCCCTGTTCCAATACCTGGGAGCTCTGCTGCACTCAGGCACCCCCAGTCTTTCTCTGACCCCGAGGGTCCTGAGACCACAGTGTCCCACAAGGTTTCCACCCCCCCCTTAGTCACTGGAGCAATGTCCTTCAGTGGAGTCGACTTCTAAAAGTTCCGATTTTGTGCTCTGCTGCTCTAACACTTGCCAGAAGCGGCTGACGGAGGCTCCCTCCCCCCGCCATCTATCTTCCCAAATATCGCCTCAAATTCACTTCTCTGCACGTCCTACCTTCCAGAAAGTGGTCGCTTTTCTGTTCAGAGAGTTGCTAAACTATTCTTTTCTTCGATCTCCCGTTGAGTTCGTAGGTGTTCAGAATGGTTTGATCCCTATCTAGCTGAATTCCTGGGACCAGACGAAATTTAGGTTGCCTACTCCTCTGCCATCTTGCTCCTCCTATGTCCCCCCAAATGACTTTAATCTCATCTTTGAACAAAACACTGTGTTGAAGGATGGTGTGGTTCTTCACCAGCCTGCATATATCATATCCTCACACTTATTATACTAAGGTAAGTGAGGACGTAGGACTGACATATACACTAAAACTACAAAGAACAGAGGGAGCTAAATTTACTAAAGAGATTGTAAATTCTGGAGCAAATCCATTACAAACCCATCCCAGACTTTTATTCTGATAATTACCTTTGTGCTAGAGTTGGAGAACTAGAGCATAGGGATCAATGAACCAGGAAAATGAATGGAAGGATAGAGATATCACCAAATCTTCTCCAATAAACTATGAAAGCCAAAAGAGGATGCTGCAATTAGATGTCATGATAATCTTAGAAATAAATGTTTATGTAGGATAGCAGTCAGGTTTTTTAAAGAAAAGACACATGTAGATGATCTTCATTAATGTGGGAAGAGGTATTTTAAAGTTACAAAATATGGGGTATAAAAGAAATCTGGATTTCAGGGCTCTCAAGAATGAGTTATGTCAAGACCATGAAAAGAACTAGTAAACATAACCCAGTATCATTTAAAATATAACTCAAGCTCAAGTAATCACCCTTCAGATTGCTTTCTTCAATGAGTTTATTTTCTAACAGGGCTTTTTGACTATTTGATACCAGTTAAAATTGAATGCTAATATTCATCAAATATTTATACCAAGTCACCTTGAGTGCATTTAGGTACACTTATATCCAATCCATGTACAGTGTCCTTCAGTTCATGCTCCAGTACATGGTTCAACCATTTGGACAAAGTGACAAGATTGGCTTCATCTTTGGAAACATGCTGCTTATGCTGAAGGAACTCACTTGGGAAAGACCAAGTTAGGGCTACTTTCCTGAGGCATCAAAGTCTTCTCTATAGAAAAATCACTAGTAGGAAGATGATAAACCAATGTGGATGATCAATGATGATCATGATGGTGAACATTAACATCTACATTTTACTTTCTATCCATTCAGGTTCTGTGTTAAGAGCTTTGCATGTAGGGGCATCTGGATAGCTCAGTCTGTTGAGCATCCAACTCTTCATTTTGGGTCAGGTCATGGTCCCAGGGTCATGAGATGGAGCCCAATGTTGGCTCTGCACTCAGCAGGGAATCCACTTGAGATTCCCACTCCATATGCCCCTCCCCCCAATAATAAATAAATAAATAAATAAATAAATAAATAAATAAATAAATATTTTTAAAAAGAGCTTTACATGTACTTTCATTCACAACAGCACTATGATGTAAGTGTGACTACTATCTCCACTTTATAAATAATTGCTTGAGACACTGAGAAATTTTTTTCTATCTATTTAAGCCATTCCCCACATCCCTTCTGGTAACCATCAGTTTGTTTTCTATAGTTAAGAATCTGTTTCTTGATGAGCCTTTCTCTCTATTTTTTTCCCCTTTGCTCATTTGTTTGGTTTCTGAAATTCCACATATGAGTGAAATCATATGGTATTTGTCTTTCTTTGACTGACTTATTTTACTTAGCATAATACTCTCTAGTTCCATTCATGTCATTGCAAATGGCAAAATTTCCTTCTTCTTTATGACTAATATTCAGTTGCATGTATACACCACCCCTTCTTCTGTTCCATAATTTGGCTATTATAGATAATGCTGCTATAAACATCAGGGTGCATGTATCCCTTTGAATTAGTATTCTTGTATTCTTTCTGTGAATAACCTAGTAGTGTAATTGTTCGATTGTAGGGGGTAGTTTTATTTTTATCTTTCTGAGGAACCTCTATACTGTTTTCCAGAGTGGCTCTACCAGTTTGCATTTCTACCAATAGTGCAAGAGGGTTCCCCTTTCTCCACATCCTACCAAGATCTTTGTTTCTTGTGTTGCTGATTTTAGCCATTCTGACAGGTGCTATATCTCATTGTAGTTTTGATTTGGATTTCCCTGATGATGAGTGATGTTGAGCATCATTTCATGTGTATGTTGGCCATCTGTATGTTGTCTTTGGAGAAATGTCTATTCATGTCTTCTGCACATTTTTTAATTGGATTATTTGTTTTTTAGGTGTTAAGTTTTATAAGTTCTTTATATATTTTTGATACTAACCCTTTATTGGATATGTCATTGGCAACTATCTTCTCCCATTCCATAGGTGGCCTTTTAGTTTTGTTGATTGTTTCCTTCACTGTGCAGAAGCTTTTTATTTTGATGTAGTCCCAACAGTTTATTTTCTTTTGTTTCCCTTACCTCAGGAGACATATCTAGAAAGAAGTTGCTACAGCTTGTGTTCTCTCCCAAGATTATTATGGTTTCAGTTCTCACATTTAGGTTTTTAATTCATTTTGAATTTATTTTTGTGGTGTAAGAAAGTGGCCCAATTTCATTCTTTTGCGTGTTGCTGTCTAGTTTCCCCAACACCATTTATTGAAGAGACTGTCTTTTTCCATTGGATATTCTTTCCTCCTTTGTTGAATATTAATTGACCATAGAGCTGTGGGTTCATTTCTGGGTTTTCTATTCTGTTACATTTATCTATGGGGACACTGAGAAATTTTAAAAGTAGCCCTGGTGAGCACAACTAAGACAGTATTAAGTGTAACAAAGTGCTGAGATAAAAATTCTCTTTTTAAAGTTGCAGCAATTAAAGTTTTCTGAGAGCTGAAGAGCTGCAACATGACTTATAATTCACATATGTAGCTTATATCCTCTTAACTGATCATTTTAAAATGGCCAATTGTTACAAATCCAGAAGGGATCACATCCTGTATGGCAATGAAACTGAGGAATCCCAGCCCCCACCACTCTTTTTGCTGTAGTTCAGAGACATTCATGAGTAGATGAAACATTTCCAATGTAAAATATAATTCTTATTAAATTCATTAAAATGGTAGTGCTGATTGGAATTTGTATTATCTCATTAAAGTGCCACCTACTGGGGCCCCTGGGTGGCTTAGTTGGTTAGGTGTTTGTCTTCGGCTCAGGGTCCTAGGTTAGAGCCCTGCATTGGGCTCCTTGCTCAGCAGGGAATCTGCTTCTCCCTCTCCCTCTGCCTGCTGCTCCCCCTGCTTGTGTTCTCTCTCTCTCTCTCTCTCTGTGTCAAATAAATAAATAAAACCTTTTAAAAAATAAAGTACCACCTACTTTGGAATTTTGCTAGGAATCCCTTAGAACCTCTCCCTGTCTTACACAATCCATTTTTTATTCATACATTCCATAATAGTGTAGTAAGGAGTTTATATAGGCACACAGGAAAGTTAAAGTTTTCTAGCTTCTGTATGAGCTTCCATTCATCTTTGTATCTAAGGATAAATACTTCTGAGACACATCATCCTTCAGATGACATGTAGTTCAAAATTTTCTTTATTTCTGGGGGAATGACTTTTAATCAAATATATGTATAAATCCCTATATATTTAAATAAAGGATTTTGACATCTTCATAGATAATTTTAGTTGATATTTTTGTAGTTCTGCCTTTTTTATATTTCATCCCATGATTCCTTTTACATTTAAATTTAAATGTGCTATTTTATTTAACCATTTTATTTTGAGGAAATTGAATATCCACATTCATTAGTGAGAAATAATACAGAGTTCTTAAGCACACTTTGTTTAATTTTTCCAATGGTAACACCCTGCAAAACCATACCCGCATATTGATTCTGAGACAGTCAAGATATAGAACATTTCCATTACCACAAGAATCCCTCATATTGCCCTCTTATAGCCACACCCACTTTCCTTCCACTTTTACCTTTTCCTTAAAACCCGTCAACCACTAATTTGTTCTCTATTTTTATCATTTTGTCATTTCAAGAATGTTATAAAAATGGAATCATATAGTATATAAACATTTTGGTTACACTGGCATTTTTTTACTCATCACAATTCTCTGGAGAAACACCCATGTTGTTACACTTATCAATGGTGCATTCTTTTTTACTTTATTCCATGGTATAGATGTACCACATTTGTTTAACCATTTATCCATTAAAGGACACCTGAGATTTTTTTCAGCTTTTGGCTATTATAAATACAATTGATTTGTTTTAAAAACTCATCCCAACTCTTGAGTGGATAATGGACTACAATGAGCAAGAATGGAAGCAGAGAGACCCAGAGGGAGGTCATAACAGTTAACTCTATGACAAATTCAGCCACCACAGTAGGAAGTTTGTTTATGCTGGATCTTGTGGGCACAGGTGACCAACCTGGCTATGTAAAAGTCTAGTCTCTCCCTAGTCTATGGTAATTAACTACTACTCCCTTTCATAATTTACTTTGGGCAGTTATTTCCCTTGAGAAAAACATAGGCAGTGAAGCCTCTATATTTCCTGCTTTAAGGCAGACAGAACTTAAAATCAAAACATCTTATATTTAATTGCCAAAATTAATGGGAAAGAGAACAGCAAAAATTTTTGGAAAAAAAATTCCCCAAAATCAAAGACGTGAAAATGTCAGCTGGCTCTTATAAATATGGTTTTAATAATGTATATTATATTAAAAAATGAGATTAGACTTGGGATCTTTCCCCAGGAAGGCTTGAGTAATTACCAGTCACAGTTATTTTTTTCTCTTGAGCTCTAGGCAACCAACACTGTAATCTGTACTCTAGTCTCATCTATATTACGTGTGAGAAGTGTTAGGTCAATGTCTTATTGAAATAAATTTTAGGAAAGGCCATATTTCCTGCCTGATACATGTCTTTTGTTAATAATATTATGCTGGAATAACTTAATAGGTGTTATTATGGAGATAATTCCACATCTCTTTTTCTGGTTGTGAGAAAATTGATGCCTACCATCTTTGGAAAATTATTTTCTGGTACAATTTTGTTCTTCATCCCTGTTATGGGGCTTTTAAACTATTTTAAGAAGTGTATTTGCAGCTACACTCATCATGGAATGTGAAAGGTCTATGTTTTAGAGTTACTTCACCCTTCTTCCCAATGGGATTTCTCATACTTCTTTATTGTAATCCTTTACATGTCATTTTATGTATGAAATCAACTCTGAAACAAATAGTAGCTTCAAAGATTACCTTTAGTGTTTTGATAGAGAAAAAAGTCTTTCCTATATTTTCTTTTGTAGTTTCCCTTTATCATATGAAGGAAGTTTTCTCTATTCTTAGTATTTTCACATAATTTTCATATGAATGAGTACTAATTTTCAACAAGTAATTTTTTTTAATTTTTCTGTGATGATTATACATTTTGTATTTAATCTTGTTAATATAGTTAGTTAAAGTGGTTGATTTTTCAAATGGGAAAACAATCTTAAATACCTGGAATAAAAACTACTTGATCATAATGGCTTACTATTGATTAGTATTGTTTAATTGAGCATTTTTGCATGTGTATTTATAGAATATACTGGCTTTAAAGTGCCATTTTCGTAACATGCCAGATTTTTAAATCAATAGTGTGTTGATCTCAAAGATTACTTGAGAAGTACTCTTTTTCTATTCAAGAAAGAGTAAGTGTAAAATTGGTATTGTTTCTTCTTTAAATATTGATAAAAATTGTCCTGTGAATCCATCTTGTTTAGGTGTTTTTGGTTTTGCTGTTGTTGCTTTTATTGTCATTGATGCTAATGTTTTAAGTTTTTAAATTATAAATTTAAGTTCCTTCACAGACATAAGAGTATTCACTTCTGAAAAAGTTCTTCATAATGTTGACAAATTTTGTTCCTTAAGAAATTTGACCATTTTAGGGGCCGCTGGGTGGCTCCATCATTAAGCGTCTGCCTTCAGCTCAGGTCATGATCCCAGGGTCCTGGGATTGAGCCCTGCATCGGGCTCCCTGCTCAGCGAGGAGTCTGCTTCTTCCTCTGTGCTTTCCCACACTTTCTCTCTCTCTCTCTCAAATAAATACACAAGAAATTAAAAAATAAATTTGACCATTTTATATAAAGTGTCAACTTTATTGGCACAAAGCTTTTCATACTATCCTTTGTATATCTTTTCAATTATGTAAAATCTATACTGATGTAACCTTTTTATTCATTTGTTCTCCATGCTTCTTACACTTTTTTTCATTATTTCCTCTTTTTTTTTTCTGTGTTTCAGTTTGGAAATTTTATGTTAACCTAACTTCAACTTTACATATCCTGTATTCTATTTTCTATTGAACCTAGCCAATAAGTTTTATTTTCCAATTGTTTTTTCGGTTCTAAAACGTTCTCTTTTGAAAACTGCCATCTTTTTTTTACTTGGTCCAGTCATTCTCTATTTTCTTCACATGTTAGTCACAGTCATAGTAAATTCCTCATATACTAATTCCAATATCTGGGTCATCTGGGAGCCTACTTCTATTGTATGTTTTTTTTCTTCATTTCTATAATGTCACATGTTTCTGCCTCTGCATATCTAATAAATTAAAAAATATTTTGGCAGACATGACACATAATAGAAGTGTAGAGGCTCCAGTGATGTTTCTTTCCAGAGATAGTCCCCCCTTCCTTTTTTTTTTTTTTAAGATAAAATGAGGGTCAGCTCTCCCCAATCAATATGGGATATATTGCAACTGTACTAAGATTTCATATATCTCTGGACAATGTTTTTTATACACATTCTTCCTATCCTTTTGGCTGTTAATCTAATCATGCTCAGTCTTCTTCTTATTCTTGAAAGATTGAAGGAGTTTCAGTTACACTCTTCTGACATTTTGACATTAGCTCTTATTTTCACACAATCTTGTTGCTTCACTGACAAATATCTGAATGGTAATATTAGGTGCATGTCTGAAGCAGACATCTTCATAGTGAGAATTTTCCTATGAAGTTTGGTAAGATTATAGGAGATTTTAATCTACTTTTAATGTGCTCCTACAGCGTCCATGCACAGACCCACAGTAGAAGAATGAAGAAACTGGTTGTTGACTCAGGTTTCTCAAGATTCTAGATTGTTACCTCAGGCACACATGACAACCAAAGATTTGCTGGTTTCTTATTCACCCAGTATTCTATATTTTCTTGGGCCAGATCTGATTTCACTCCATACATAGGATCAGCAAATGCTTCAGGGAAGAAATCAGCAAGAAACTTTCAGTTGTCTTTGAAAGGATCTCTCTAGAATTGCATTCATTTAGTCTGTTTCTTTCATTGTCAACTTTTTTTTATTAAGATTTTTATGTTTTCTGTACATTGAATCCTCAATGATTTCAGTGACCTTCCCTAGAAGAAAAATCCTCTACTTGGACCTTAAATTCTGGTATTTATCAGAGTTTAAACCAAGGCCCACTTTATATTCATTAGTTTTTCTATGTTTTCTCATCTTCTTGAGACTCTTAAAATCATATTTCCAGTCAAAATCCCTTTTCTAAGTTACAGTATGTTACACAAAACGATTTACTTAGCCTCTTGGGTGTTACAAAAGGACCTCAAATTTAAGTCCAGAACTGACCTTAATACCCCTTAAACATGCCCTCTTCAACAGTCTGGTGAATGATACCAAACATTAAATTGTGTGAATTATAATCATATGAGTTATCCTTGCTATCTCTTTCTACACAGTTTTCTGTATCTAGTGCACTGCAAATTACTGATGATTTTACCATGTAAGTATCTTTTTAATCTACTCAGTTTATTATATCTGTATTGCTGTCACTGCTATCACTCACCTCTTAAGTAGAGAGTTGCATAACCTCTTCATTTGTGCCTTCCTCTAATCCATTCTTAGGAGATTGACTTCCTTTTTTTTTTTTCACAAAGCTAAACCTAACTTTGTCACTTTGCTTAAAATTTTTTGGTAGCTTTCCATTTTTTATAAGTATGCCCAAAATCCTTAGTAAGGCTTTTAAATCCCCACCTATATATTCAGCTTCTTTTTGCAAGTGCTTCTCTTTCATGGTCTATTTTCCATCCACACTGGAACTAAGAAGAGATTAGTATAATTATCCCAGAATATTTTGAAATAAATGCTACACATCATATTTCATTAATAAATGTCTGCATGAACCTCTCATTTATAGATATCTTTTAAAATACCACAGAAATTATTTCTAAATCTAAAATTATGAATACTCAATATTTTCTTAGTAGAATCAAATGTGTACTCAGCCCCACCACATCCCACTTTGTTTGAATCAGAATCAAGATAATGTCTATACATCTATGGAGACTCTTTTAATATGTTGATTCCCTATACTATTTTTGTCATTAATTGTTAAGTAAATTTAGTTTATTTGCTCTGTAAAGTCTTCTGCATCTGAATGTTGCTGAACACATCCTCGTGGTGTTGTTTAACATGCTAACATTTTCCCTATATTATCTTCTCCTATATTTAGGGGAAGTTTAGAGGCTTAGTTTTAGAGTCCTTTTCAGATCCACATTCAGTTTTTGGCAAGAAGTATATTGTAACTGATCTTATGTACTTCCATTGGGAAATACATAATTTCTAGTTTCTATTTTTGGAAGCACAATATTTATTATATGTGCCATTAATACTTTAATACTAGTTTCACCCATTAGATTAAAATTCAATATGTACATGAAACAGTTCTTTATCATTTATCACTGTAACCCAAGTAACTAGCATAGTATCAAATGAAATATTTTCAATATATATTTAATTAAACAAATAAATGAGTGTGTATCCTATATTTTGCATCATTATGTATTTAGGATTCCAAACTGAACTTGGTGTTGTGCCTTAAGAAGCCTGTGCCTGTTACTTCCTTAGCTGTGTGTGAACTTCAGAACCCTTGGCACATAATATCATATAATATCTCTGTTCAAACCAATTTACTAAGAGAAGGCCAAATACTAGAATGGTTTCTTGCAGCATAAGCTCATGTCCCTAGTATGACTGTGGCCTCCCATTAAAAGGCCTGCCTGATAAACCTCAACACTGCCGGGAGAACCTATTGTTTATTCTAGGCAACACCTGGCAATAGGCCCTTGATCTCACTTTCTTAGAACATTTACTACGGAAGATCTTAGGATTATAAATACTTCCTTGGTGTCTTTGAGATATACATGTATCTCTTACAATTCAGGAGTGTCTCAAGGAACTGAAAGCCATTCCTTTGAAATAGAATCATCAGGAAGGATAAGGCCTCTGTTTCTAGTGTCAGTGGGAGAATAGGATCCTAAAGTTGATAATTGCCAGCTAGCAGAATTACACATACACCGACGAACTTTTTGTAATTTCTCACTTAACTGACTCTCCTTGAGTCTCTGCTTGTCCTCCACTCCCTTCTTTTGTTCCCCCTTTAAAATACCCAGTCACGTCTGCACAAATCTAATGAAGTTTCTCTTTCCCCTACTGCATGAAATCCGTTTTCACCACTTCAACTATGTCTGGGTATGTTTATCTTTGACATAGGCTAAAATTATGTAACAATATATGTTGATGAAGTTCTGATATGGTTCCAAGTTGATATAATTAACCCCATCATTTCATATACCCAGAAACCTATGAGCTAATTATTTATCTTAAAGCTTATAAACCTCTGCAATTTTATCTTTCTGAAGCTGATTGTAGGGATATGCTCAGTATGTTTCTTAGCTATAGCATTTCTACCCATTCAAACTATACCAAAGATGTTTTTTTATTTTTTAACTCTGCTTAATGCTTACCTGATGAAACATAAGCAGGGTGGTCCCTTAGAAAAAAAGTTGATAGGAGACTCACATTTTGGTTTAGAGGCAAGTAAGCTCATTTAAATCTAATGGGATTTTTTTCACTTTATTCAAAAGATACAGATTATTTCCATAGATGCAGATTTAAGTAGAGTTTTTGTGTCTTTATTGCTTTTTCTTTATTTTCTGTTACTTGAGTCACACACTGTCAACTTACACAAAAGTAATTCTCTCCTAACCTCCAATTTGAAATAACTTATACTTTTGCCTTCATTTTCTCAGCCTGCAATAAAAGGTTCAGATATAAAACCAGCCTAGTGCTTCACAACTGTGGGGCAAATCCATATTAAGTTGATAAATCATTCAGGCAGAATTCACTTATCAAAAATACATTTATTTAAATCATAGTTGCTTTGTGTGTGGAGGTACTAGCTTGGTTGTCCAGCACTTACTAAATAATTCATCAAACCCAGATTTGTTTGAGTATACCAAAAAACATCCCATAGTAAAATGAAATAAAAGTCCCTATTGCTGGGAATAATACATTGGAGGAAATGTTGTAGCTCATAATCATATCTTAAATGCTGAGTTCAATAGACTTATATTTCCTGGTGTATTTAATAACATAAAATAAACATAATTTAATACATATTTTGTTATATCTCTTGATTTAAAAATGGTTGGTATTGTCTACTACTGCCTTCCTAGGTCTTCTGCTGGTGAACAGAAAATAGTAACAATCTCATACAATGGAGACAAATCCTTTGGTTTTGACCTGAGTTACTAACTGAACACCAATATCTAAGACTACTTTTTCTCTTTATCCAGAATGCTCTAGAACCCAAAGGAAAAACAATCACTGCAATTCATGAAACACACACAAAGTCTCTATTAATACTTAAGAGCTAAGACATAACCTTATTTGAAATAATGAATAGTAATAGGAATGATTCTGCATTTGGACCTGAGAGCCGGTTCTTTGTTCTATCCCCAGCAGATGGTGACCCAACAAGTAGAGGTGGACATTTTTTAGGTACAGTGGTTAGGCAAGCAGGCTCCAGAGTTGGTTGCTTCATCTAATGTACCAACCTGCTCACTTCCTAGCTGGGTGGACTTGAACTTGGAAACTTTCTGTCTGTTCCATTTTGAAAGAGATTATATATAATTTCTCTATATTGCCCAATAGCCATTCAGACTTGCTATATAGGGGTTAGGAAAGCTTGGATGATGATGTTCTATGAGCTTAAAACATACAATTAAAAGAAATGTTATTTCAGCCTAGAGCAGCCGTAAGAATGCTCCCTGCAGACTTCCACTACAGGGAACACAACTGCACAAGGACCCTTGCTAATGTTCTCTGAAACCATCCCTGTTTGTGCAGAGGCCACACTTCTTAGGAACTTCACCCAGCCAATAACAGAATGCAGTATTAATAAGGTAAGCCACTTCTGTAAGACACAGGACTCCTCTGACTATTGACCTTGGCTCAAGAATTCACAAATAGCCTTGCTGGACCTTCCTAGGTCATTTCCACCCAATCCTCTCTTTCACGCAAGGACAGTGTGACAAGCCCAGGGTGCCCTGACTCCCTACCGCCCCTTCCTCCTCCCCCTCCCCCCTCCTTCTCTTCCCTCTCCTCCTTCCTCTCCTCCTCCTCCTTTATTTCCCCCTCTGAAACAGTTGCAGGCTTATCATGGTCTTGGTATCTGTTACATAGAAAGTAACATGTAGCCCCTACTCTACTGTCCCTCTCAGCTGGAATTACTAGATCTTCCTACCTTCAGGTCATGCCCTGCCTATTTCCTGAGACATTTTTGCCCAGGACAGGACATTTACCAGCAGTTTCCCAGCACAACAAATCATAAGGTCTGGGATGAGTCTTAGTGCTATAAATCTGTCATTAGTTTTGCTTATTGTGTACTAAACTTTAGACTGTCAATCACCTTAACTCCAGCTTCCTGCCATATTGGTTTAGATTATATGACTGGTCCTACCTGTATTGGTTTCTTTACCTCCAGACCAAACAATGTCTGGCTCTGAATCCTGGTGTACTTGGCTGACTTTGACATGCTACCTAGCCCTTACCATACCCTCCTTCTGCAGAGGTGAATTCTCTTCCTGAATTGTCAGCTACAAACTGATGCCTTGTTACAACTGGACTAATTATTCAGATTCAGGATGCTTCTTCCCCTTTACAAATGAGTTCCTCCTGTTATTTCTGGATTAAATTTCTTTGACTATCAGAATCAGACTAAAGCTTGTTTGATTTGGCCATATAAAGGGGTCAAAATACTAGCTATGGCCAGAGATCAGCCTATTAGGCTGGTTATGTTCTCTAGACCAATCAAGACTTCCTCTTTGTTGTGCAGGGACAATTTGGTTGAGCTAACATGCACTGGAGCTGAGTCCACATGTAGTGATTAAATTGATAATAGAATTTTGAATTCTCTTCTTAATGTCAATAAGGCTTTGTGGGTGGGACTAGACAGGGAAAGCTAATATCTGTGAAACAGCTTTTGAAACTAAAACTAATATAATGTGCCTACATCTTTTACTTTTTCCCCTTTTATTATCCAGAAGCTCCCTAGCAATGAGATCAAATTATCATGATTTAATTTTACTTTTTATAAAAGCTGTCAACACTCAAACCAAACACAGCAGGTTTGTGTTTTTTTCTTTTCCTGATTTTCCTCTTATTTGCATATAAAATTATAATTTAATAGCAAATTAGTTATAATAAGCTTAGTTACATTTTATCATATTACCACAACTTTTAAAACAATCCCTTCTATAGTCTAAGTAATCTTATTTAAGGATTAATTTGTTGGAATACCGGTCTGTCTCTTTCCCTCCATCTCTCTATTTCTGTCATCTCTCTTCTACATAAACACTCTTTGTTCCTACTAGAGACTGCAGGTACTTTCAAAGTTATTATTTTGGTGGCATGATCTCAAATCAGGAATCCATAGTGACAGTTAAAAGGGATTACAAGGGTTCTACAGCAACCCTGTGGCAAAGGAGGGTTTGATTGCTGACCTCAGAGACAATGAGACTTGTAAGTAGAGTTGAGAAACCACTGGGATCTTCTTCTGAATAAGTATCATAAAATCAAGAATCACAAAGCTCCTGAAAATTAGAGAGGGAGGATAAATACTTTGAAAAATAATGTTTGACCAAAGGGATGTGCTGACATACCTTCTTATGAATACAGCTACTATATTTATTGTAGGGATATTGATGAGCATGTTATTTTTATGAAAACCATGGGAAGATTTTCTCTAAGGTTCCACTATGAGACCTGATACTATTTCTCCTTATCAGTTGTTTGTTTTATTATGTTGCAAACTCTTTAACTTTTGTAGCTAACATTTTATTCTTTCCTTTGTTTTTTTAACAGCTCTAAGAGTAATTTGCAGGTGACCCTTTAACATACAAATTTCGAGTACCAGCCAATCTTAACTTGGACTTTGGCTTATTTTTCTTCTAAATTTTTATGGCTTTTATCAATTCCCTTATTTCTTATGATTATCAGAACTATGTACTATAAGATCTCATCATACTTAATTGAATGTAATCAGTATCCTCTTTTTATGATATTGATTTTATATATTCTAATGTCCTTGACAATTTGTTCTTTGTACTCTTTTTGGCAATCGTTCTGTTTTTCATCCATTTATTTTTTTCTTTCATGATACTCACTATCTTCAGACCTTGGTGATACTTGGGCTTTTGATCACTCCCAGTGTAGTTTTCCTTTGCAGTTTCCCCTTTTCCTCTTCCAATTTCTTTTGTTGTATGTCCTTCAAACACTCCTTGTTTTCTGGTCTAGAAATATAAGTTATTTTTCAGTATAATTAGTGTCTTCCTTTTTGGAAATACCAGTCATTTTGGGAGAGATGAGTGAGATCCCTGGGGTCAGTTTCTCATCTTGACTCAGTGTCCTTTGCTCATTAATTTTATGACTTCATGAAACATGCAAGAGGAGGGAATCTATCACTTGAAAGTCCCTGACTCATTCTAAGGGCTATGAAAAAAGCAAAAGATAAAGAAGTCCAACAAGCTTATCAAAACCAATAGGCTGATCTATGAATGTGTAAAATCATAAGTAAGAAAACCAGGAACAATAGAGCAGTAGCATAGGCAGTGGGTCCTGTCGGCTGTCAGCACAAGGTCACTACCTAGAAATAGGTTTAGTTAATTACATATAACTCTTAGGGGTCAGTATACTCTCTTGAATGGTTTGGCCAGCTGTTTCTAAAGGGTACTACCATGCAATAGCCACTGAAACCTGTTTGTCACTGTGAGAACTCAGGAAAAAGATCCCATTGTACTGTCCTTTCTTCTCCAAGATCCTATAGTGGTTTCCCTTATCAGATATGTTCCATATTGCTATTTTGAAATGTAGACTCTCCCAGAAGGCAAGCAGGCATTTATAGGCTAGACGTCACATGGGGCGTAGGTATAATTTTATCTTTTCCACACTAGAGAAGGAATGGAGTTTCTGTCATTGCTAGAAATTAACTGAGGTTTGGCCATGTAAATAATTTTTTATTATGCTTAGTAAAGACAGTCTGAAGAAACCAAGAATTTTCAGGGTGTTTGTGCTACCATAAATGAAGATTTTATTAGGGATAAAATAATTATTTCATATAATAATCTCTGCGAAACCCAAATCTCAGTTCATGGTGCATTCTCAACCATTTTTCCTATTTTTATTTTGAAAGTTATGTGCTTCATTTGTCAGTTTGTGTATTCAAGTGGCATCCTTTTTCCTCGCCATAATAATTGGCATTTTATGGGTCAAGGATTTAAAATTAAACACATGTCTATTATGAGGCAGTTGTGATTCTGTATGAAACAAAGTAACAGCACCATGCTTCCATTTAAGAATTTTTAGGTGGAATTTAATTATTCCTTTCAAATGACTCTCTGGTTTTAATCTGAATCAGGAGTAGTTAAAGTTGAGTGAATTTTAAACCATATTCTTAATCACTGACATAATTGATTTCATCTTGATATAGTCCTTTGTAACTTTTAGAATTTCAATACATGTGAGAAATAAATTATTTCATAGGAAATGAAAATTAAAGTGTTTAAGAAAATCTGCTAGTAGATGTGAAATTAGGAGACCACTCTAAGTTTTCTGAGATCTGAATTTTGTCAAATTTTTGGCATAGCTTAGATAGATAAGTATATTGCTTCTTTTTTATACCTGAAAGAATATCATTTCCTGTCATTTTTTTATATGTACTTTTTAATCTTTATATACCTCCTTTGCTGTTCACTTGTATTGACAAGGATCAAGGAATTAATTGAAGAAAAAGTATCTTTGAAAATCTGTTAGTGGAAAGCCATTGGTGTAAATGCCTAAATACATATACTTTCTCCACAGTTTTTTTAATGTACCATAATTAAATCATATTTGAAGGAATATTATTTTTAAAAAAGAGCTTAATTGCCTTTTAAAAGGTTAGTTTAAACTAATTTATTTTTTTAAATTTTTATTGTTATGTTAATCACCATACATTACATCATTAGTTTTTGATGTAGTGTTCCATGATTAATTGTTTGCATATAACACCCAGTGCTCCATCCAGAACGTGCCCTCTTTAATACCCATCACCAGGCTAACTCATCCCCCCAAGGCCCTCCCCTCTAGAACCCTCAGTTTGTTTTTCAGAGTCCATAGTCTCTCATGGTTGGTCTCCCCCTCAGATTTTCCCCCTCTTCATTCTTCCCCTCCGGCTATCTTCTTCCTTTTTTTTAAGTTTAAACTAATTTTTAACACTGCCTTTATCATCATTATTTCTTATTTTACATGAAGTATGTTTCAAAGGGGGTGTGGCTATCAAGTAACTTCTTGATGCCTCTCAGTTATAGGAAAGTAGTTCCCCACCATTAGCTCACCAAGGGTACTCCTATTGTCTTCTCTCTGCAATTGTTATCCCTTCTATCTAGGCTGGTTAAAAACTACACAAACATTCTCTGCCCTTATAATTCAGTCTCTCCTGGTACCTTCTCCTAGGATTTGCTGAGAACACATAGTTCTAAAATGGTAATTCAAGAAGACAATGATTCATATGAAATTTAATTTTTGAAATTATATTTAATTAAATATGGTTATGTTTATGTTTTGAAAAGATAATGCATATACAGTGTTCAGGATTCAATAGGTACAAACATTGCAGAGCAAAAATTTGGCCTCTTACTGTTTAACTCCAGGTCTAGCTATTTGGTTTTCTTCTCTAGAGGAAGCCATTGTTAATAGTTTCCTTTGTATCCTTCAGCAGACATCCTTTTCCACCCACTTTTATAGACATGCATATTGGTTCTGTTTTTTTTTTTCTTAGTTAAATGTATCTTAGAACTCTAGAACATTATATAGAATAATTCTTCATTCAAAAAATAATAAAGTGTGGTGTTCCATTATATGAATATGTAATAATTTATCAAGTTTCACCATTACAAATAAAACAAAGGAAAGATTTACCATATGGAATGATAACATAGTGGGCAAATCATAAAAAGACTTGGCTAAGGATTTTGGAGGTAGCAGGGAAATGTTAAACATGTTCATGTAAATGAGGGAAGTAATATGATTAAAGTCCTGTTTTGTGAAAATCAGTGACAAATTGAGAATATTTGAAATCAAATAACTACACCAGTGCTTACTCAGGAATCCGTCATTATTACTGAACTGTGATACAAAGATGACTTCTTCTACCTTAAAGAGGTTTCTAGATGTTGGTGTTTGTATGGATGGGAGGCAATGAGAGAGGGAGAGAGAAAGGAAATATATGTGTTGGAAGGAAGATTTTCCAGTGAAACTGAGTCTTCTCTGTAGCCTCTTGTGGAAACAGGATTCAGCTATTCTTATGGAATTAAAAGTACCAGCATGCAACTAGTGATTTTGTTATGTTCTTCAATTTGAGTAATTTTATATATCATATAGCTGGGAAAGATTATGCCAAAGACCATGATATTTCTTTCCTTTGGTGAAAGTGAGGAACTAGAGATGACCCCCAACATTACTATTAGCCCTACAATATGCCTTGGGAATTGTATGGAAAGGCAAGTACATAAGATTTTCAAGAGAACACAGTGCATGCCCAGATACCAAGAATCCTTCCCTACCTTTTCCTTTCTGGAGATCTCTGGAAAATATTTAGCCACTAATAATTTTTTTAAATCTATAATATATATGTAAATTTTAAGAAATCTTAAGAATAATGACCAATATCAAGTTCTAAGCAGTTTTTTTTTAACTGGAATATTTAATTATGATGGTGAGGAGGAGAGACTGAAAGGCTGCCTTGGATGCTTTTGACATTCTGTCTAGCACCTATAAACCCTTATCCTTTGCTCCTACAGCTGAAATTTATAATTGTGCTGCCTTATTCATGAATTCTGGGGTGAGCATGGATCATAATCATCTTCAGATATTTTGAACTCTATTTTTAGATCTGACATTTTAATTTAGCAATTGAGAATCCAAATTCATTTATTTTTATTTGTCACAAATGAAATACCTTTCCTGTGAAAATGAGGTTTTCCAGAGCCCTTTGAATTATAGGTGGCATCTGGGCTGTCTCTTAAAAAAAGAGATCTAGATTGTTTCTCAGAGTCCATAATGTATGGTGATTAACATAACATAATAAAAAAAATAGATCTAGAGCTCACAAGTCTACTCCAGTCAGAGAGTAAGACAGGTACAATTAACATTTTGTCAAGTTGTTTGAGGTTCATCATTTTTTTTATTATGTTATGTTAGTCACCATACAGTACATCATTAGTTTTTGATGAAGTGTTCCATGATTTATTGTTTGTGTATGACACCCAGTGCTCCATGCAATATGTGCCCTCTTTAATACCCATCACCAGGCTAACCCATCCACCCACCCTGTCCCCCAAAACCATCAGTTTGTTTCCTGGAGTCCATAGTCTCTTGTGTTTCTTCTCCCCTTCTGATCCCCCCCATTTCGTTTTTCCTTTCCTTCTCCTAACGTCCTCTGTGTTATTCCTTATGTTCCACAAACAAGTGAAACCATGTGATAATTGACTTTCTCTGCTTGACTTATTTTACTTAGCATAATCTCCTCCAGTTCCATCCATTTTGATACAAAAGTTAGGTATTCATCCTTTCTGATGGCTGAGTAGTATTCCATTGTATATATGGACCACATCTTTATCCATTCATCTTTTGAAGGGCATCTCGGCTCTTTACGCAGTTTGGCTAATACAGAGATTGCTGCTATGAATGTTGGGGTGCATATGGCCCTTATTTTCACTATATCAATGTCTTTGGGGTAAATCCCCAGTAGTGCAAATGCTGGGTCATAGGGTAGTTCTATTTTTAAATTTTTGAGGCACCTCCACACTGTTTTCCAAAGTGGCTGTATCAACTTGCATTCCCACCAATAGTGTAAGAGGTTTCCCCTTTCTCCACAACCTCTCCAACATTTGTTGTTTCTTGCCTTGTCAATTTTTGCCATTCTAACTGGTGTAAGGTAGTATCACAATGTGGTTTTGATTTGAATTTCCCTGATGGCTAATGATGATGAACATTTTTTCATGTCTGTTAGCCATTTGTATCTCTTCTTTGGAGAAGTGTCTGTTCATGTCTTTTGCCCATGTTTTTTGACTTGATTATTTGGTTTTTGGGTGTTGAGTTTGAGAAGTTCTTTATAGATCTTGGATATTAGACCTTTATCTGCAGTGTCATTTGAAAATATCTTCTCCCATTTCATGGGTTGCCTCTTTGTTTTGTTGACTATTTCCTTTGCTGTGTAGAAGCTTTTGTCTTGATAAAGTCCCAAAAGTTCATTTTGCTTTTGTTTCCCTTGACTTTGGAGACATGTCTTGGAAGAAGTTGCTGTGGCTGATGTCAAAGTGGTTACTGCCTATGTTCTCCTCAAGGATTTTGATGGATTCCAGTCTCACGGTGAGGTCTTTCATCCATTTAGAAATTATCTTTGTGTATGGTGTTAGAGAATGGTTGAATTTCAAACTTCTGTACATAGCTGCCAATTTTCCCAGCACCATTTATTTATTGAAGAGACTGTTTTTTCCATAGGATATTTTTTCCTACTTTGTCAAAGATTAGTTGACCATAGAGTTAAGGGCCCATATCTGGGCTCTATATTCTGTTCCATTGGTCTATATGTCTGTTTTTGTGCCAGTACCATGCTGTCTTGGTGATCACTGCTTTGTGATATAGCTTGAAATCAGGCAACGTGATGCCCCCAGCTTTATTTTTCTTTTTCAACATTTCCTTGGTGATTCACGGTCTTTTCTGATTCCATACAAAATTTAGGATTGTCTGTTCCAGCACTTTGAAAAATGTCATTGGAATTTTGATTGGGATGGAGTTGAAGGTATAGATTGCTCTGGGCAGCATAGACATTTTATTTTTTTGTTTTTGTTTTTGTTTTGTTTTGTTTTTAATTTTTTTATTGCTGTTAATCACCATACGTTACATCATTAGTTTTTGATGTAGTGTTCCATGATTCATTGTTTGTGCATAACACCCAGTGCTCTACGCAGAATGTGCCCTCTTTAATACCCATCACCAGGCTAATCCATCCCCTCACCCCCCTCCCCTCTAGAACCCTCAATTTGTTTTTCAGAGTCCATCATCTCTCATGGTTCATCTCCCCCTCCAACTTACTCCGCTTCATTCTTCCCCTCCTGCTATCTTCTTCTTCTTTTTTCTTAACATATATTGCATTATTTGTTTCAGAAGTAAAGATCTGTGATTCAACAGTCTTGCACAATTCACAGCACTCACCATAGCACATACCTTCCCCAATGTCTATCACCCAGCCTCCCCATCCCTCCCACCCCCCACCACTCCAGCAACACTCAGTTTGTTTCCTGAGATTAAGAATTCCTCATATCAGTGAGGTCATATGATACATGTCTTCCTCTGATTGACTTATTTCACTCAGCATAACACCCTCCAGTTCCATCCATGTCATTGCAAATGGTAAGATCTCATTCCTTTTGATGGCTGCATAATATTCCATTGTGTATATATACCACACCTTCTTTATCCATTCATCTGTCGAGGGACATCTTGGCTCTTTCCACAGTTTGGCTATTGTGGACATTGCTCCTATAAACATTGGGGTGCACGTACCCCTTCGGATCCCTACATTTGTATCTTTGTGGTAAATACCCAGTAGTGCAATTGCTGGATTCTATGGTAGCTCTATTTTCAACTGTTTGAGGAACCTCCATACTGCTTTCCAGAGTGGCTGCACCAGCTTGCATTCCCACCAACAGTGGAGGAGGGTTCCCCTTTCTCCCCATCCCGGCCAACATCTGTCGTTCCCTGACTTGTTAATTTTAGCCATTCTGACTGGTGTGAGGTGGTATCTCATGGAGGTTTTGATTTGGATTTCCCTGATGCCGAGCGATGTCAAGCACTTTTTCATGTGTCTGTTGGCCATTTGGATGTCTTCTTTGGAAAAATGTCTGTTCATGTCTTCTGCCTATTTCTTGATTGGATTATTTGTTCTTTGGGTGTTGAGTTTGATAAGTTCTTTATAGATTTTGGATACTAGCCCTTTATCTGATATGTCATTTGCAAATATTTTCTCCCATTCTGTCGGTTGTCTTTTGGTTTTGTGTACTGTTTCCTTTGCTGTGCAAAAGTTTTATCTTGATGAAATCCCAATAGTTCATTTTTGCCCTTGCTTCCCTTGCCTTTGGCAATGTTTCTAGGCAGAAGTTGCTGCAGCTGAGGTCGAAGAGGTTGCTACCTATGTTCTCCTTTAGGATTTGGATGGACTCCTGTATCACGTTTAGATCTTTCAACCATTTGGAGTCTATTTTTGTGTGTGGTGTAAGGAAATGGTCCAGTTTCATTCTTCTGCCTGTGGCTGTCCAATTTTCCCAACACCATTTGTTGAAGAGACTGTCTTTTTGCCATTGGACATTCTTTCCTGCTTTGTCAAAGATGAGTTGACCAGAGTTGAGGGTCCATTTCTGGGCTCTCGATTCTGTTCCATTGATCTATGTGTCTGTTTTTGTGCCAGTACCCTACTGTCTTGATGATGACAGCTTTGTAATAGAGCTGGAAGTCCAGAATTGTGATGCCGCCAGCTTTGCTTTTTTTTTCAAGATTCCTCTGGCTATTCGGGGTCTCTTCTGGTTCCATACAAATTTTAGGATTATTTGTTCCATTTCTTTGAAAAAAGTGGATGGTATTTTGATGGGGATTGCATTGAATGTGTAGATTGCTCTAGGTAGCATTGACAACTTCACAATATTTGTTCTTCCAATCCATGAGCATGGAACGTTTTTCCATTTCTTTGTGTCTTCTTCAATTTCTTTCATGAGTATTTTATAGTTTTCTGAGTACAGATCTTTTGCCTCTTTGGTTAAATTTATTCCTAGGTATCTTATGGTTTTGGGTGCAATTGTAAATGGGATCGACTCCTTGCTGTTGGTGTATAGGAATTTTAACAAAGTTTATCCTTCTGATCCATGAGCATGGAATGTTTTTCCATCTTTTTGTGTCTTCTTCAGTTTCTTTCATGAGTGTTTGTAGTTCCTAGAGTATAGATTCTTTACCTCTTTGGTTAGGTTTATTCCGAGGTATCTTATGGTTTTTGGTGCTATTGTAAATGGAATCGTTTCTCTAATTTCTCTTTCTACAGTTGCATTGTTAGTGTATAAGAAAGCAACTGATTTCTGTGCATTGATTTTTTTGTATCCTGCCACATTACTGAATTGCTGTATGAGTTCTAGTAATTTAGGGGTGGAGTCTTTTGGATTTTCCACATAAAATATCATGTCACATGTGAAGAGAGAGAGTTTCACTTCTTGTTTGCCAATTTGAATACCTTTTATTTCTTTTTGTTGTCTGATTGCTGTTGCTAGGACTTCTAGTACTATGTTGAACAATAGTGGCAAGAGTAGGCATCCTTGTGTTCCTGATCTTAAGGGAAAGGCTCTCATCTTTTCCCCATTGAGGATGATATTCGCTGTGGGTTTTTCATAGATGGTTTTTATGAAATTGAGGAATGTCCCCTCTATCCCTATACTCTGAAGAGTTTTAATCAGGAAAGGATGCTGTATTTTGTCAAACGCTTTTTCTGCATCAATTGAGAGGACCATGTGGTTCTTCTCTCTCCTCTTATTAATGTGTTCTATCACACTGATTGATTTGCAAATGTTGAACCACACTTGCATCCCAGGGATAAATCCCACTTGGTTGTGGTGGATGATCCTTTTAATGTATTATTGGATCCTATTTGCTAGGATTTTGTTGAGAATTTTGGAACCCATATTCATCAGGAATATTGGTCTGAAATTCTCCTTTTTGATGGGATCTTTGCCTTGTGTGGGGATTAAGGTAATGCTGGCCTCATAGAATGAGTCTGGAAGCTTTCTTTCTGTTTCTGTTTTTTGAAACAGCTTCAGGAGAATAGGTATTATTTCCTCTTTGACTGTTTGGTAGAATTGCCCAGGGAATCCATCAGGCCGTGGACTCTTGTTTTTTGTGAGGTTTTTGATCACTGCTTCAATCTTGTTACTGGTTATTGGCCTATTCCTGTTGTCAATTTCTTCCTTTTTCAGTCTTGGGAGTTTATAGGTTTCCAGGAAGGCATCCATTTATTCCAGGTTGCTTAACTTGTTGGCATATAGTTGTTGATAATAATTTCTGATAATTGTTACTATTTCCTTGGTGTTAGTCGTGATCTATCCCCTTTCATTTATAATATTTAATTTGGGTCCTTTCTCTTTTCTTTTGGATAAGTCAGGCCAGTGGTTTATTGATCTTATTAACTCTTTCAGAGAACTAGCTTCTAGTTTTGTTGATCTGATCTACTTTATTTCTGGTTTCTAATTCATTGATCTCTGCTCTAATCTTAATTATTTCTCTTCCAATGTATGGCATAGGCATCGATTGTTGCTTTTTCTCTAGTTCTTTAAGGTGTAAAGTTAGTTGGTGAATTTGGGATTTTTCTGTTTTTTTGAGTGAGGCTTGGATGGCTATGTATATCCCCCTTAGGACCACCTTTGCAGTATCCCATAGGTTTTGGACCAGTGTGTTTTCATTCTCATTGGTCTCCATGAATTGTTTAAATTCTTCTTTGATTTCCTGGTTGACCCAAATATTCTTGATTAGAGTGGTCTTTAGCTTTCAAGTGTTTGAATTTCTTCCAAATTTTTTCTTGTGATTGAGTTCCAGTTTTAAAACATTATGGTCTGAGAATATGCAGGGAATAATCTCAATCTTTTGGTATTAGTTGAGACCTGATTTGTGACCCAGTATGTGGTCTATTCTGGAGAAAGTTCCATGTGCACTTGAGAAGAATGTGTATTCTATTGTTTTAGGGTGGAATGTTCTATATATATCTATGAGGTCCATCTGGTCCAGTGTGTCATTCAAAGCTCTTGTTTCTTTGTTGATTTTCTGCTTAGATGATCTGTCTACTGCTGAGGTTGGAGTGTTGAGGTGTCCTACAATTAATGTATTATTATCAATATGACTCTTTATTTTGGTTAACAGTTGGCTTATGTGGATGGCTGCTCCCATGTTGGGGGGCATAGATATTTACAATTGTTAGATCTTCTTGTTGGATAGACCCTTTAAGGATGATATAGTGTCCTTCCGTCTCTCTAACTATAGACTTTAGCTTAAAATCTAATTTGTCTGATATGAGAATTGCTACCCTAGCTTTCTTTTGATGTCTGTTGGCATGGAAGATGGATCTCCACCCCTTCACTTTCAGTCTGGATGTGTCTTTAGGTTCAAAAGAGTCTCTTATAGACAGCATATGGGTGGATCCTGTCTTTTTATCCAATCTGCCACCCTGTGCTGTTTTATGGGAGCATTTAGGCCATTCATGCTGAGAGTGATTATTGAAAGATATGAATTTATTGTCATCATGTTGCCTGTGAAGACCTTGTTTCTATAGATTGTCTCTGTAAATTTCTGTTCTATATCACTCTTGAGGTCTTTCTCCTTTTATAGAACCGCCCTTAATACTTCTTGCAGGGCCGACTTAGTGGTCACATATTCTTTCAGTTTCTGCCAGTCTTGGAAGCTCTGTATCTCTTCATCCATTTGACAGCCTTGCCAGGTAAAGTATTCTTGGCTGCATGTTCTTCTCATTTAGTACCTGAATATGTCTTGCCAGCCCTTTCTGGCTTGCCAGGTGTCTGTGGCTAGGTCTGATGTTATTCTAATGTTCCTCCCTCTGTGCATAAGGAATCTCTTACCCCTAACTGCCCTTAAGATGGTTTCCTTGTTTCTAAGATTTGTGAGTTTTACTATTACATGCTGGGGTATTGGTCTGTTTTCCTTGATCTTGGGAGGGGTCCTCTCTGCCTCTAGGACATGAATGTTTGTTTCATTCCCCAGTTTAGGGAAGTTCTCAGCTACAATTTGCTCAAATATATCTTCTAGTCCTCTCTCTCTCCACCCCTCAGGAATCCCAATAATTCTGACATTGGAATGTTTCATGATGTCACTTATTTCTCTAATTCTGTTTTCATGGATTTGGAGCTGTTTCTCCCAGGCCTCCTCATTTTGCTCTTTTTTATCAGTTTGTCTTCTAGATCACTAATTCATTCTTCTGCCTCATTTACCCTAGCTGTTAGAGTATCTAGATTAGATTGGATCTCATTGATAGCATTTTTAAGTTCTGCAAGTTCAGCTTTCATTTCTGCCCTGAGAGGCTCTATGTTGCCATTAATCAATTTCTCCATTCTAGCTATTGTCTTCATAACTGTTAACCTGAAGTCCATTTCTGACATCTACATTTCTATCTGTATCCATTTGTAAATCTGTGGAGGAAGTTACAGTCTCTAAGTCTTTCCTATTTTGGGGGTTCCTCCTCCTAGTCATTCTGTTGAGGGGTGGTTGAGGAAGTGTACAGAGTCCAAATTACTGACCACAACCCAAGCAAGATGCACCAGTTTATAGGGACCTTAGGGTTGTCAGCCTCTTGTTGTCCCTGTCTTCTGGGAGAGGGGCCTGCCATGCTGTTACTCAGGCAACCCTGTTTGGGCGAGTTGCCCTGCCCGCTGTGGGGGGGGGATGAGCTCAGTGAAAACCATTTTTTGGGGAGCATCTGTTCTCTGGTGTCTTTCCCTGGTGGCTTTCCGTGTCTCTTCCAAGAGTCAGAGCAGAAGAGACCATTTCCAACCCTCTGCCTCAGAACAGAGAGATCGCATTCTATTCTTCATTGAGCTCCTCAGGCCACACTATCTTCGTTTCTGTCTGTGCTGCTAAAAACTGCAGCGTCCTGGGTTGTGAGCCCCTCAGCAGCACTCCCAGTCCTTGCCTCTAGGTCAGGTCATGTCTTTGCCTTTTGTGCTTCTAAACCGCCAGCCTCCCCCGTTTGCATGTGTGGCCCTGCCACTCCAGGTTTCAGTCCAGGGGGCTGCCCTAAAGTCCTATCCCCACCACTACTTGTCTGTGAGTCTGTGCCCTGTCCCCAGCAGGGAGGCTTTCACGCACTGGTGGCGCAGGATCCAGAAGGCTCCCTCCCCCTTCCATTTATCTTCCAATATCTGTCTGCAGAATCACAGCTCCCCGCTTCATACCTCAAAACCAACCACCTGCAACATTCTGTTTGTAAAGATCCAGATATATCTTCTTACATCTCAGGCTGATTTCGTGGGTGTTCAGAGTAGTCTGGTAGATATCCAGCTCAATTCAGGGGACTGTTTGGAATAGGGTCCCCTACTCCTCACCATCTTTTCCCTTCCCCCTCAGTGACATATACTTTACTAGATATATTTGGGAAAAAAAAATGTTCAGATTGACATTCTGTAATTGGATGAAGGACCCATAACTTCTTCATTTAAAAAAAAGAGATGTGCTTCTTTGAAATTCACAGAAGGTCACCCTCTTCCTTTATTTCAACTAAACAAATTAATAAGTGTTGTCAACGACTGTTCCTATTAAAATCATCCAAATTACAATTTATAAAGGCTCTATTACAGAGGAGGAAACAAAGCTTACTTGTCCACAGTCACTTAAATAGCAAATAGTTGGTCAAGGTGGGAATCAGTTCTAGAAAGTCTGATTCTAGAGTCTTTGTTCTTAACAGCTGTATTTCCTTATTGCTTCTAGAGAAGAACTGATGTTCTGGAGACTGCAGTAACAGTTATTATAAACCAAATATTTGGGTCTCACATATGGGGCCAGCCCTGGTTCTGCAGACAAAGTAATGAAGATTTTACCAGGCCAGGTACTGGCATTCCCTGATATATCATATATATGAGGGAATATATATAATGAAAATAATAATACTTGAAATTATCAAATATTAAACTCCACGTCTCTTTAATCTCTGTAAGGGAGCAATTTGTCTTTTAAATTTAATCATATATTTCACTGTTTGCTTATTTTTGTTTATTTGTGTGTTTTAGTTTGATTCTGAGTAAATTAGCAGAGCTATTGACTATGGTTAAATAGTTTGCTCACTATCGCTCAAAGCTTAGGGCTGGAGGAAGCTGCAAAGTCACATCAACTTTTCCAAAATTTAGAAGTGAAAAGAATTCAGGTATTGGTGAGGCTAATATGAGATTTGCAATAGAAGAGTGGAAGAATGGCTTCTATCTGCTGCTCTCCAGCTCTGACTTTATTTCCTGAGTTGGACATTCAGTTCAGGAAGGGAAAATTCACAGCTGTACATACAATACTGACACCCAACAAAGGGCAGAAATCCTAAGCAAGGGGCTCGTGTTGCTGCATATTCATGGATGCAAATCAGGCCACATGGCTATAGCATTTGGCTCTGAGATTTCCAATCTGGGTATTAACAGGGATTCCTGCAAGTTTCTATGAATATTAACCAGGAGGGGGATGTCAAACATGCAGTGAGTGCATGTAGAAACTTTTCTTCCAGCCTATCTGAAAAATGCAAGCTTCTGGTGAGAGTATTTAGCTTTTGTGTGTGTGTGTGTGTGTGATTTGGGGCATTGTAGGGCTTCATTAATGGAAGAGAATTGGTACGTCTTGGGCGATGGATTCTTACAGAATCACCAGCAGCCCTGAACATAAGTGCCATGAAAGCAGGGACCATGGCAATTACTACTGTATCCTGAGCTGTTAGCAGAGTTGGTTCCATGTGTTAATTATCTATTGCTACAGAACAAATTGCCCCAAAACATGGAGACTTAAAACAAAAATATCATCTCCTATTTTCTATGGGCCAAGAATCTAAGTGTGGCTTAGCTGGGTCCTTTAGCTCTAGTTTTTGTTTGTTTTGTTTTGTTTCAGAAAGCTATGGTCAGTTCAAGGCTTAACTGTGAAGGATCTACTTCCTAGTTGGCAGGATTTAGTTTCTCAGGAGCTATTGGCCAGAGGGCTTGGGGACCTCTCCATGGAACACTTCACAATATGGCAACATGTTTCATCAGAGTGAGTAAGGGAAAGGGCAAGGGACAATGTGGCAGCAAGAGAGACAGTGCTAACAAGATGTAAACTGCATAATTTGGGTGGTATACAATTATATATTTTATCTACAATTATCCAAACTCATCAAACGGAAGACTAAAGATCAGTTTTTTAAAGGGCTTATATGGGAACTCTCTGAACTATTTTTACAAATCTTACATAAATTGAAAACTATTCTAAAATAAGTTTATTAAAACAATTACTTAAAAGGGAGATTGGGTGGGGACTTAAATGGTAAGGATTCTGGAAATGTGAAAATGACATTTTTCAATCTCACTGAATCTTCATGTAAAACTAGACAGAAAAGTTGGATAGCAAAACTAAAACCCATGGGTAACATATACCCCCAAACCAGATGGTAAAGTTACCCCACAAACTCCAAAATATAAGAGCTAATCACAAACACAATATATGACTAGTAATCATAAATATCCAATGGTGTCTGTGTGAAGAAGAAACATCAGAACTGCCATTAACACTAACATGAAACTAGGAGCACCCTAAAATACCCAACAGGTATTGACTAGAAAGAACAGAAAGTCTATTTAGGAACAGAAGCTAAAACTGGGAAGAGTGTCACCCTCTCCAATATTGACCAAGGGTGAGGGGCATGCCATTCTAAAGCACCTGTAGCCTCCTCAAAATCAATACAACAGGACTCCCAGTACAGGGCCCCACAAGGAAGTACAAAGTGTTGGACCTCAAAGTGGGCAGGTTAGGCACAATATAAACAAAGAAAGAAAAGGTCTGGAATACAATTAGAGAGGTGAACAGATTCAGGACATTCTGGAAAACAACTCCCACAGTTTTTAAACAAACAAAAATAACAGAAGAGGGAACTCTGGAATTGGAAGGACTTTCCTAAGCAAGGCTTATTAAAAGTTTGGGAAAAAAATAATGCTACATAAAAACAAGCAAAGGAAGGTATTCGATCAAAGCTCATATAAAGTTATTATAAGAAAAGAGAAAATACAGATTGGTATAAAGGACCTATTGAACATTTATAGTTTTGAATTTGAAAGTTTCAAAATAAATTTGTTACTATCTCTGTATTTATGAATGCATGTATGTATCTCTTCTAGTTTTATCCACTAAAAATATCTAAAAGGAATGAAAAACTGAGTAGCAACATACATTCCAATCAACCATATCTGACCTTGAAATAACACTCCTCACTGAAAGAAAACAGATTCTTGGAGAAATGACTGATTGAATGTCTAGGAAAGAGATGTTTAATTTTACATACTCTGGAATCTTTTTTTTTTTCCCCCTCCTGATACTGAAAAGGATTTCTTTGGATCAGTACAAGGGGGAGTCTATTTGGAGATGTTCTTTTAAGGGGTTTAAGTGTGTATGTGGCAGAAGGATGGGCAATACCTATTTCTGGATGCAAATAAGTATTTCTTATTTTTAAAATCTGTATCTTTTATTAGACTTAAGAATTTGTTGTTTTTGCTGTTGTTTGGTTTTTTGTTTTGCGGCACTGAGGCTCCATTAATCTGACTAAATCTGAAGATTTAGCTGGGCTAATAAGGATAGAGTCTGGTTTACACTAAAGGTACTCCTTTAGTATTCTCCATATATGGCTATTTACAATATCTCTACATGCTGCTTAATGAGGCAGATAAGGTTGATTAAATAATTATTATAATAATAAATTCTATAACTATTAAAAGTTAAAAAAAACTTTTTGTGCTTATCATATGTCTAGTCCTTGGCTTAGGATTTAATATGCACCATCCCATTAAAATCTTCATGTCAGTCCTACAGTGTAAACAGTATTGTTAATCTCTAAGAGAAAGAAACTGGAGCTTAAAGAGGTTGAGTGTCTCTCCAGGTCATAGTGCGGATAAAGGTTCAGTGCAGTGTTCAAACTCATGCAGTGTGTCTCCCAGGTCTGGAAGTCTAACCACTATTTCACTTCCTAGAATCTCTAAAGTCTCATAGTCTGGAGAACTGTAGGCAGGTATTTGAAAACAGACATATACATGGGCTATTTACAAGCTCTCAGTACATTCCAATTACCTTGATGCTCAGAGCTAAATGCCAGAGAATTGCCCTTAGGACTAGATGCTTTCTCTCTCTCTCTCCCACCACCCCCTCTCTCTCTTCCTGTTTCTTTTCCTTAGTTTTTTCCTATCAAGAATGATGGCTAGAGCTTTTATCTTTATTCTTCCCACTTTGGAATTCTGAGTTCTCTTATCCATCATGTAGCTCCTGGTACCCCATATTCTGAGCACTACAGTGGACTTTGCAATATTTTCAGCACACATTTGAGAAAATAGGATAACATATGGCAAATGGCCAACTTTATTATTATTCTTAAAGAATACTACATTTGTGGTGACTTGTAGAAATCTACAAAATTTAGCAAAGTTTGTACTTGGTAATCCCTGTCTCTTTTTCATGTATCTAGTGCTCTGCTCCTTCATCAGTGAGCTCCTCTCATACAGGAAACAGACCTGGGATACTGATTCACACAGAGATGTTACTGACTGAATATTTTCTCACTTAATATATACTTATTAAGTGCTAACCACTACACTGATATCTTCCCATAATCATCTAATTTATTCCTTATCTCAGCCTTACATAGTAGATGTTTTCACTCCATTTTATATATATATAGTTCAGAAAAAGTACCTTGTCCCATGGAGTTAAAATTCGTGCTGTCTAGTTCTAGATAACCTTTTGCCTGGTGCAGAACATGTGCAGTCATCTGCTGGAGGCACCACTCCCTGCCTGTACCTAAGGCTGGTCCTGAGAGAGAGTTAGCTGGGATTTCTCCTTACTACCCAGATGATAATGTTGCCCTTTTCATATTGAGGGAAGAGGTTTCTATCAGAGACTCCAAGAATCCTCAGGCCCAGTGCTTTGGACAGAGTTAGCCATTTCCCTTCTACCTGACTCAGTAGGAAACTCTCAAAGAGATGAACAGGATGCCCTATGTGAGTAAGAAGGGAGGAACATTTTGTTAAGAACTTAGTGTCAGGCAATTTGCTAAACCTTTTCAGACTTATGTCATAAAAAATCTTACTCCTATTTTTCGTCATTGTGCCTAAACATTTTTTTAGAAATTTGAAGTAGACTAACATAATAAAATAAAATAAAAAGAAGTTTGAAGTAGAGAAAGTACAAAGAGGAAGAGAAACTAAAACTAAGGTAAATGTTAAGTGAACTTTAAAAATTATTTTTTTCACCCCATTACTGTCAATACTAAATTGAAGTTTTTTTCTGGAACTTGCTAACTCTGAAACTTTCAAACACCAATTTGAGATCAGCCAACCCTGGATATAAAAGCATTTCTTCTAACTTGTCTTTCAGATGGTACTTTTTAACCAATTTTTAGTGTGTACTTAAGGTACTCTTTTTACCTGTCATATTTCCTTGCTTTGAGGATGAGAATTATATGGTTCTGAGTTCTTTTATTTCCACCTCTCCTGAAAATTTTGAAAAAGAACAGGAGGGTGACTAAGCAGTTGTCACAGTGTTCTGAGATTTGAGTTGCTTAGCTATTTTATGAGGTGGACCCCTCAAAGGAGATTAGGGATTGCAAATAATGCCTCCATCCTATTTCTAATTTGGACTGTATTAATTATTGCAGGCTTTCTGTCCTCCTTGTAAAACACCACTTGGGAAAGTCTGTTTCCCTTTTAGAGCTGCTACAACTCAAGTCTTCAGACCACTACCATCTGTAGCTTTAAGTCAGATTGACTAACTTCCTCTCAGACAGATTTAAAGTTCATCAAATCCTAAGGAAAGATCATCTGAGGGGCCTTAAGATTAACTGATTTTCCTGTCTTTGAAGGAAACAAGTGAACATTTCAACAGAAGAAATTTAGTGGGTTATAACCCATAAATCTGTAAGCAAAATTTATCCTTCAGGTTCATAAAATTAGACAAGGCTCCCTCCCCCCCTCCCCAATTAATGTCATTTTAAATTACGTCCAGAGAACAACTGTTTCTTGACTGGTGGCTTATCTTTTGAAACGCTGGGATATGTTTTCTTTCCATGTCAACCTATTTCTGATTTGGTACTTAGAGTGAATTTGGTCAGTTATCAGATTAAAAAAGTTAATCTGAAATAGGTAAGTACAAACCATTTTCTGTTACAACCAGTGAGTTGTACAGTTCTCTTCTAGAGATGATATGATTTTAAAAATGGTGATAATTGTAGTTATAATAACTTTCCTATTATCATTAGTATAATTGGTAGTAACATTAATCTGAAGTAGTTAAAAATATTCCTATGGCCATGATTTCCAAGTAACCCCATCTTCAAGTATCTCTACAGAACACTTTCTCTGACTTTTTTTTTTCTTCAAGAAATTGACTCTAAGAGAAATTTGCCCAGGGCCTTCCCAAAGGTCAGGGCCTGCTCTGTAAGGAGTTGTTCTCAATGAGTGAGGCTGAGCATAAAGGATTGGGATTGCATTAGATGAAAGCCTGTATCAGCAAGGCAGAATCTGATCTGATCCTAGACTAACCCAGAAATCCAATCTTTGCAGAGACAGCAACTTAACTGATAACTCACAAGACAGGGTCCATCTTGTTTTCTTCAAGCAAGACCTCACTCCTAACTGATAGGTCCAAAAGCATCCCTGTCACCCATTTTACCTTAATTTAATAAAATATCTAGTTAATTAAAATAGTGATGCATGAAACAACTTTTGTTCCCAACTTTTTGGGCCAAAGTAGATTAGGCAATAATACTGACAAATGAGGTGATTGCCCAAACGTATCCCTTCCTTGTTAATCCAAGGCCTGGGGCCTCAAGCATAGGAGTGGGGCATTGACATACCAAGCACTAGCAAATCAAGAAACACTCCCAGTCAAACCTTGCAAAGAGGAAGCAGCTTTCAGTGTCTGCCAGTCTGCCCTTTGGAGACTTACTGTGTATGGCTGGGTATAAAAAGACAGGGCAGAGTTTATCTATTTCCTGCTGTTGTTTGGACCTTACTTGAATGACCACATGACAGGCTTTGGGAGAAATAAAATGTTATTGCTTCAATGGCTATTTAGTCAGGAAATCTCACTTATAGATGTGCTGGGTGACCAGAGGTCTCTGGCTGCAAATATCAGATGCCAGGAATATCTGAAGGTTTCTTTACCATGAATAGCAAAGTCTTACCCAATTCAACTCTATAGGTATTATTTTTCATGTGTTCCACCTGAATCCTTTGCTCTAGTCACACCATGTTCACTTTTGCCCCTGTCCTGACTTTCTTTACTCAGGACACGCATCAATTTCTCTTTCTCCATCTAATTCCTTTCACCCTTTAAGGTATTGTTGACTTCTGCTCTGATAGTGTCTTTAGTCTCCCTAATGCATAAAGACCAGTAATCTTTGTCTCCTTTAAACCTACAGTATTTCTGAAGTTACATATTGTGGTAATTAAGTGTGCAGGCTCTGGAGCCATTTGGGCTGGAACAGAAACCTGTCTGTGTCATTTTTCTAGGAGAGAGAACTTGGGAGTTTCCTAATCTTTGTGTGCCTCAGTTTCCTCATATATGAAGTACGGATAATAATAGTACTTATGTCGTCATGGAGAAAATTGGAATGCTCACGTGGTTTTCAATGTAGTGTCTACAACAAGTGATTTTATCTTTATGTGGGTATAGATTTTAGCAAATGTACTGTATTTAATTTGAGGGCAGGATTTTAACTTACATGTCTGTGTCTACAGAAACTCTCACAGTTGGAAGACACTAAAATAAATAAGAATTAATTGACTTAGGGGCACCTGGGTGGTTCAGTTGGTTAAGCATCTGCCTTCAGCTCAGGTCATGATCCCAGGGTCCTGGGATGGAGTTCCGCATCAGGCTCCCTGCTCAGGGAGGTGTTCTGCTTTTCCCAGTCCCTCTGCCTACAGCTCCCTCTGCTTGTACTTTCTGCTTCTGTGTCAAATAAATGAATAAAATCTTAAAAAAAAAAAGAATTGACTATCATTACAGATTGCCTGTTAGTGATTGTGAGTTGTGAGTTAGCTTTTCTTGTTTCTTTCCTTCATTTAACCAATCAATATTTTTGAGTGCTTAATATATTTCAGGATTTAGGAAAATACAGGTCATGGTCCTGCCTTCAGGAAACCACACAAATAGACACATGAATGGATGACTGGAATGTGGGGAAAATAATGCTCTAGCATGGCTAACATGTTATAATGGGAGCAGAGAGTGGGGCAAGTGATCCAAAGGAATCCCATGACACACAACCAGAGCTCACAACTGTTGTGGTATTTCTGACAAAGGTGTTATCCATCCAGTACTAATTTTTGAGTACTGGATGGTGAAATTAGATAATCTTAGAGGAGCTCTAAACTTTAAGGGGAAAAAATCATTTCAGAAGAAGACTAAGTCAGGATTTACAGCATTTCTTGAGATGCAAAGGGGGTTCGAGTTTATCCAATTCACTGTGGTATTGTTTTCCTTTGCAAATAGTCATCAAAAAGGCAAGAGGTGGGGGAATGAAAGCAATCCTAATTTTTATAAATTGGGGTAGTTGGGATCTCATATGCCTCCATTCCTGTATAAAAGCTTGAGAGTATATTCAGAACTACTTTTGCTGAATCAAATTGTTTTATTTGGTGGCAATTCAGGCAAGAACCAGGCAGTAAGCCACTTATGACTTAATTATTAGACCATATTAAAATATAGCAATTTAATTGCAATTAGTGTTATAATAATTTATTTATAAAATGCCAGTGTATACATTTGTATTTGACAATCCATTTACTTTCAGCCTGGTACTGTGTGTGCCCCATTAAATTATAAAATGCAAAGTCATTAACCTGTAATTCCACTTGTGATCATGTTATTAAATAGCATCCTGTCCCTTTTCTGGTTGAGACAGAATTGTTAGATCATTTATCTGTAACTAATTTCCCTGTGATCTTCCAAAAGCTCTTATTACTGTTAATTAAGCAGGTGTGACCTGTGTCGAAAGCAGTTGGCACTCGTTGAACATCTGGCCAGGATCCAAAACTGGGTCAGGTCTCTTTAACGCTCTCATTTTCCTCTTATTTACCTTTAGTCATTAGTGATTATGGCAGCTCAATACATGTATTCATGTTCAGGATCATTGGGGTTTGGGGAACTTTAAAAAGAGCACCTGGCACATGGCCAAGTGCATGGTGGATAGACTGTGGAAGCACAGCACTCCCTCTACTCCTGAAGCCAAGATGACACTTAATGTTGATTGGTGAAGGCTGTTTAGCTCAGCATTATGGATAATGAGTCTGGGATTTATAGAGTGAAAATTCCCAGGCAGGTTCTTTCTCATAGATAAAACCTGTTTCATAAACATGGAGCACCCATACTCCTATTCCAGACCAGCCATCACCCATACCTCACTGGGTATATCTGATGTGGAGACTAGACAGTCAATATGACTTTTCTTTATGACTTTGCAGAATAAGAATAAAGGAAAGAAAATGGAGATACTATTTGTGTTGCTTTTGTTGATGCATTAGTTAACATTGAAAGTGAAAGTTCTTAGGTCTTGCTCAAACAATTTTCCTATAAAGCTCTCAGAGAGGTATTCCTATAAACCTAATTTTCAGATAAAGAAATTTGGATCCAGAGAGAGAAAATTTACTTGCCCAATTTTGCAGTTACTAGGTAGCTGAGCTAGGATTTAAATTTAGGTCTACGGAGCTCCAAATTGCTTTGCAATAAGCCACAATTCCTTTACCTCTAGAACCACCATATGCAGAGCTAACTCTGTTATCCTGGGTTTAGGTATACTGCCTGAGGATTAAGCATGTTTGGTCTTTATTTTCCTTCTTTTTTTTTTATGGCTTACTCTCTACTGACCACATTATTACTTGCTAAAATTTTCCACACTAAAGGAAAGAAGGAACAGGCATAGAAAGTGTAAGGCAAATATAGTCAAATTTCAGATACTGATAACCTTTGATCAGTGATACAGCATGCATGTGTTTAAGACCCCAAAATAAGTGAAGATGAAGAAATATCTTTTGTGATGCAATTGTAACTGGGACTGTTTTTTTAGCTCTCTTTCTGATAGTTTATTATTAGTGTATAGAAATGTATAGATATTTTGTGTCCTGCAACTTCCCTGATTATGATTAGTTCTGTTTTGTTTTTGATATAATATTTAAGGTTTTCTGTATATAGTATTATATCATCTGTAAATAGTGACAGTTTTGTGTCTTCCTTTTCAATTTTGATGCCTTTTATTTCTTTTTCTTGTATAATTGCTGTGGCTAGGACTTCCAATTCTATGTTGAATAAAAGTGAGAGTAGCCATCTTTTCTCCTGAACCTCCTACTGGAGGAAAAGTATTCAGCTCTATATTGCTGAGTATTATGTTAGTTGTGGGTTTTTCATATATGGCTTTATAGTCCCTCTAAACCTACTTTGTTGAAAGTTTTTATCATGAATCAATGTAATAGTTTGTCAAATGCTTTTTTCTGCATCTATTGAGATATGATTTCTAGCCCTTATTTTGTTAATATGGTGCATCATGATTGATTTGTGGTTGTTAAGACATCCTTGCAGCCTTGGAATAAATCTGACATGGTCATTGTGATACTTCTGATTTATTGTTGAATTTGGTCTGCTAATATTTCATTGAGAATTTTTACATCTAAGTTCATCAGGGATATTGGCCTTTATTCTTTTTTTTTCTTTCGGTGTCATCTGGTTTTGGCATCAGGATAATGCTGGCCTCATAAAATGAATTTGGAAGTGTTCCTTCTTTGCTTTTTTTTAGAATAATTTGAGGAGGATACATATTAGTCCTTCCTTAAATGTTTGGTAGATTTCATCTGTGAAGTCATCTGGACTTTTGAGTTTTTGAGTTGTTTTTTTTTCCTGATTACTGATTCAATATCAATTTCATAATTCTGTTCAGATTTTTTGTTTCTAAGGAATATATCCATTTCTTCTAGGTTGTCTAACTTGTTTATAAATTTGTGTTTATAGTGTTCTATATAAATTCTAAAGTGTTTATAGCATTCTCTTATGATCCTTTGTATATCTGTGGTATTGTTTGTGATTTTTTCCTCTTTCGTTTCTAATTTTATTTGGGATCTCTTATTTTCTTGAGGAGTCTGGCTAAAGGCTGATTTTTTAAAAATTTTTTTATTGTTATGTTAATCAGCAAACTTTACATCATTAGTTCTTGATGTAGTGTTCCATGATTCATTGTTTGTGCATAACACCTAGTGCTCCTGGCAGAATGTGCCCTCTTTAATACCCATCACCAGGCTAACCCATCCCCCCACCCTCCTCCCCTCTAGAACCCTCAGTTTGTTTTTCAGAGTCCATCGTCTCTCGTCGTTCGTCTCCCCCTCCGACTAACTCCCCTTCATTCTTCCCCTCCTGCTATCTTCTTCTTTTTCTTTTTTCTTAACATATGTTGCATTATTTGTTTCAGAAGTACAGATCTGTGATTCAACAGTCTTGCACAATTCACAGCGCTCACCATAGCACATACACTCCCCAATGTCTATCACCCAGCCACCCCATCCCTCCCACCCCCCACCAATCCAGCAACCCTCAGTTTGTTTCCTGAGATTAAGAATTCCTCATATCAGTGAGGTCATATGATACATGTCTTCATCTGATTGACTTATTTCACTCAGCATAACACCCTCCAGTTCCATCCATGTCATTGCAAATGGCAAGATCTCATTCCTTTTGATGGCTGCATAATATTCCATTGTATATATACCACCTCTTCCTTATCCATTCATCTGTCGATGGACATCTTGGCTCTTTCCACAATTTGTCTATTGTGGACATTGCTGCTATAAACATTGGGGTGCACGTATCCCTTTGGATCCCTACATTTGTATCTTTGTGGTAAATACCCAGTAGTGCAATTGCTGGATCGTATGGTAGCTCTATTTTCAACTGTTTGAGGACCCTCCATACTGTTTTCCAGAGTGGTTGCACCAGCTTGCATTCCCACCAACAGTGTAGGAGGGTTCCCCTTTCTCCACATCCCGGCCAACATCTGTCATTTCCTGACTTGTTAATTTTAGCCATTCTGACTGGTGTGAGGTGGTATCTCATGGAGGTTTTGATTTGGATTTCCCTGATGCCAAGAGATGTTGAGCACTTTTTCATCTGTCTGTTGGCCATTTGGATGTTTTCTTTGGAAAAATGTCTGTTCATGTCTTCTGCCCATTTCTTGATTGGATTATTTGTTCTTTGGGTGTTGAGTTTGATAAGTTCTTTATAGATTTTGGATACTAGCCCTTTATCTGATATGTCATTTGCAAATATCTTCTCCCATTCTGTCGGTTGTCTTTTGGTTTTGTGGACTGTTTCTTTTGCTGTGCAAAAAAGCTTTTTATCTTGATGACGTCCCAATAGTGCATTTTTGCCTTTCTTCCTTTGCCTTTGGCGATGTTTCTAGGTAGAAGTTGCTGTGGCTGAGGTCGAAGAGGTTGCTGCCTGTGTTCTCCTTTAGGATGTTGATGGACTCCTCTCTCACATTTAGGTCTTTCTACCATTTTGAGTCTATTTTTGTGTGTGGTGTAAGGAAATGTTCCAGTTTCATTCTTCTGCATGTGGCTGTCCAATTTCCCCAACACCATTTGTTGAAGAGACTGTCTTTTTGCATTGGACATTCTTTCCTGCTTTGTCAAAGATTAGTTGGCCATAGAGTTGAGGGTCCATTTCTGGGCTCTCGATTCTGTTCCATTGATCTATGTGTCTGTTTTTGTGCCAGTACCCTACTGTCTTGATGATGACAGCTTTGTAATAGAGCTGGAAGTCCGGAATTGTGATGCCGCCAGCTTTGCGTTTCTTTTTCAACATTCCTCTGGCTATTCGGGGTCTTTTCTGGTTCCATACAAATTTTAGGATTATTTGTTCCATTTCTTTGAAAAAAGTGGATGGTATTTTGATGGGCATTGCATTGAATGTGTGGATTGCTCTAGGTAGCATTGACATCTTCACAATATTTGTTCTTCCAATCCACGAACATGGGACGTTTTGCATTTCTTTGTGTCTTCCTCAATTTCTTTCATGAGTATTTTATAGTTTTCTGAGTACAGATCCTTTGCCTCTCTGGTTAGATTTATTCCTAGGTATCTTACGGTTTTGGGTGTAGTTGTAAATGGGATCGACTCCTTAATTTCTCTTTCTTCTGTCCTGTTGTTGGTCTATAGGAATGCCACCGATTTCTATGCATTGATTTTATATCCTGCCAATTTACTGAATTCCTGTATGAGTTCTAGCAGTTTTGGGGTGGAGTCTTTTGGGTTTTCCACATAAATATCATATCACTGCAAACAGTGAGAGTTTGACTTCCTCTTTTCTGATTTGGATGCCTTTGATTTCTTTTTGTTGTCTGATTGCTGTGGCTAAGTCTTCTAATACTATGTTGAATAGCAGTGGTGATAGGGGACATCCCTGCTGTGTTCCTGACCTCAGGGAGAAAGCTCTCAGTTTTTCCCCATTGAGAATGATATTCGCTGTAGGTTTTTCATAGATGGCTTTTATGCTATTGAGGTATGTACCCTCTATCCCTATACTCTGAAGAGTTTTGATCAAGAAAGGATCCTGTACTTTGTCAAATGCTTTTTCTGCATCTATTGAGAGGATCATATGGTTCTTGTTCTTTCCTTTGTTAATGTATTGTATCACATTGATTGATTTGCAGATGTTGAACCAGCCTTGCAGCCCAGGGATAAATCCCACTTGGTCGTGGTCAATAATCCTTTTAATATACTGTTGGATCCTATTGGCTAGTATTTTGGTGAGAATTTTTGTATCCGTGTTCTTCAAGGATATTCATCTATAATTCTCCTTTTTCATGGGGTCTTTGTCTGGTTTGGGGATCAAGGTAATGGTGGCCTCATAAAATGAGTTTGGAAGTTTTCCTTCCATTTCTATTTTCTGGAACAGTTTCAGGAGAATAGGTATTAATTCTTCTTGAAATGTTTGGTAGAATTCCCCTGGGAAGCCATCTGGCCCTGGGCTTTTTGTTCATTGGGAGATTTTTGATGACTGCTTCAACTTCCTTAGTGGTTATAGGTCTGTTCAGGTTTTCTATTTCTTCCTGGTTCAATTTTGGTAGTTGATACATCTCTTGGAATGCATCCATTTCTTTTAGGTTATCTAATTGGCTGGCATAGAGTTGCTCATAATATGTTCTTATGATTGTATTTCTTTGGTGTTGGTTGTGATCTCTCCTCTTTCATTCATGATTTTGTTGATTTGGGTCATTTCTCTTTTGTTTCTGATAAGTCTGGCCAGGGGTTTATCAATCTTGTTAATTCTTTCAAAGAACCAGGTCCTAGTTTCATTGATCTGTTGTACTGTTCTTTTGGTTTCTATTTCATGGATTTCTGCTCTGATCTTTATTATTTCTCTCCTCCTGCTGGGTTTAGGCTTTCTTTGCTCTTTTCTCTCTAGCTCCTTTAGGTGTAGGGTCAGGTTGTGTATTTGAGACCTTTCTTGTTTCTTGAGAAAGGCTTGGATTGCTATATACTCTCCTCTTAGGATTGCCTTTGCTGTATCCCAAAGATTTTGAACAGTTGTGTTTTCATTTTCATTGGTTTCCATGAATTTTTTTTAATTCTTCTTTAATTTCCTGGTTGACCCATTCATTCTTTAGTAGGATGCTCTTTAGCCTCCATGTATCTGAGTTCTTTCCGACTTTCCTCTTGTGATTGAGTTCTAGTTTCAAAGCAGTGTGGTCTGAAAATATGCAGGGAATGATCCCAATCTTTTGGTACTGGTTGAGACCTGATTTGTGACCTAGGATGTGATCAATTCTGGAGAATGTTCCATGGGCACTAGAGAAGAATATGTATTCTGTTGCTTTGGAATGGAATGTTCTGAATATGTCTGTGAAGTCCATTTGGTCCAGTGTGTCATTTAAAGTCTTTATTTCCTTGTTGATCTTTTTTTTAGATGATCTGTCCATTTCAGTCAGGGGGCTGTTAAAGTCCCCCACTATTATTGTATTGTTGTCAATGTGTTTCTTTGCTTTTGTTATTAATTGCCTTATATAATTGGCTGCTCCCATGTTAGGGGCATAGATATTTACAATTGTTAGATCTTCTTGTTGGATAGAACCTTTAAGTAGGATATAGTGTCCTTCCTCATCTCTTAGTACAGTCTTTGGTTTAAAATCTAATTTGTCTTATATAAGGATTGCCACCTCATCTTGCTTTTGGTGTCCATTAGCATGGTAAATGATTTTGCAGTCCCTCACTTTCAATCTGGGGGTGTCTTTGGGTGTAAAATGAGTCTCTTGCAGACAGCATATCGGTGGGTCTTGTTTTTTAATCCAATCTGATAGCCTGTGTCTTTTGATTGGGGCATTTAACCCTTTTACATTTAGGGTTACTATTGAAAGATATGAATTTAGAGCCATTGTATTGCTTGTAAGTTGACTGTTGCTATATATTGTCTGTGTTCCTTTCTGGTCTATGGTGCTTTTAGGCTCTCTCTTTGCTTAGAGGACCCCTTTCAAGATTTCTTGGAGGGCTGGTTTCATGTTTGCCAATTCCTTTAGTTTTTCTTTGTCCTGGAAGCTTTTTATCTCTCCTTCTATTTTCAATGATAGCCTAGCTGGATATAGTTTTCTTGGCTGCATATTTTTCTCGTTTAGTGCTCTGAAGATATCATGCCAGTCCTTTCTGGCCTGCCAGGTCTCTGTGGATAGCTATGTTGCCAATCTAATGTTTCTATCATTGTAGGTTACATATCTCTTCTCCCGCGCTGCTTTCAGGATTTTCTCTTTGTCTCTGAGACTCGTAAGTTTTACCATTAGATGTCGGGGTGTTGACATATTTTTATTGATTTTGAGAGGGCTTCTCTGTGCCTTCTGGATTTTGATGCCTGTTTCTTTCCCCAAATTGGGGAAGTTCTCTGTTATAATTTGCTCCGATATACCTTCTGCCCCTCTTTCTCTTTCTTCTTTTTCTGGGATCCGAATTATTCAAATGTTGTTTCATCTTATCGCTTATCTCTCAAATTCTGCCCTCGTGATCCAGTAGTTGTTTATCTCTCTTTTCTCAGCTTCTTTATTTTCCATCATTTGGTCTTCTATATTGCTGATTCTCTCTTCTGCCTCATTTATCCTAGCTTTATTTTGCCCATTTTTGATTGCACCTCATTAATAGCCTTTTTGATTCCAACTTGGTTAGATTTTAATTCTTTTATTTCTCCAGAAAGCGTTTCTCTAATAACTTCCATGCTTTTTTCAAGCCCAGCTAGTATCTTTAAAATCATGATTCTGAACTCTAGGTCTGAGATTGTACTAATGTCTGTATTAAGTAGGTCCCTGGCAAATGGTACTACCTCTTGTTCTTTTTGTTAAGGTGATTTTTTCTGTCTTGTCATTTTGTCCAGAGGAGAATAGATGAATGAGAGAACAAAATGCTAATAGGGTAACAACATCCTCAGAAGATATGCTCTAAACAAATCAGAAAAGACCTGAAACCAGGGGAAAGGAAAGGGAAAGAAAGAGAAAAAGAAAAAGATAAAAACAAACAAAAACAGAACAAAACAAAAAAAGCAGATTATGATCAAATATGGTCAGGCTGGTGCCTAGATCAGTGCCACACACTAGATTTTGGGTGTATTTTGGTCTGTTAGAAGAACGTGCCTCCCAAAATTTTAAAGAAAGAAAGACTTATATATGTACAAAATAAAGGTTGATATGATGAAGGGATGGAATATGTCTATAAAGATGGAAATTACAAAAAATTTTATAAAAGGAATTGATTAAGAAGTTGTTTGTAAAAAAGAAGAGGATTTAAAAAAAAGAAAGACAAAAAAAGCGGGGGTGAGAGAATGTGATCAGGGAGCAGACTAGAACAAAGCCATACACTAGAGATTTAGGGTATATTTTGATCTGTTAGAAGAAACTGTATCTCAAAATTTTAAAGAGAGAACAACTTTATATATATATATATATATATATATGCCAAAAACAAGGGTAACTATTATGAAGGGATAGAATATGACTCTAAAAATGAAAAATAAAAATGTTTTTTTTAAAAAGGAATTGATAAGAATTTGATTGAGAAAGGGAAAAAGAAAAAAATAAAAAAAGTTAAAAAAAAGTTAACTTTGAAAGACTAAAGAATCATGGTAAAAAAAGCCATGAATTCTATGTGCAGTATTCCCATAGCGCTGGAGTTCTGCTGTTCTCATTGATTGCTAAACTTGGTCTTGGCTGGCTCTTCTTGCTGATCTTCTGGGGGAGGGGCCTGTTGCCGTGCTTATCAAAGGTCTTTGCTGGAGGTGGAATTGCCCCACCCTTGTGGGTCTGGGCTAAGTAATCTGCTCAGGTTTGCTCTCAGGGGCTTTTGTTCCCTGCAAGCTTTCAGTACAGCTTTGGAGGACGAGAATGAAAGTGGTGGCCTCCCAATCTCCGCCCTGGAGGATCCGAGAACTCAGGGCCCTGCTCCTCACTGAGCCTCAGAGAAAGGCAGTCAATCACTCCTGTCTCCCCGGTCTCCGGCTGCACTCCGTGCTCACCCGGCCTGTGCCCAAGCATTTCTATCTCTGGCACCCGACTTGGTGTGGAGTCTCCAAACCCAGCAGATCCCTGTGGTGTGCTCCCACACCTCTCCTCCCAGGGGAGGAAGGGGAGTCTACCTGGATCTGCCGCTTATTGGGTCCCTGCTGGAGGAGCAGTGGCCTGACTGTGTCACCAATCACAGTTTTTGGCAACCCAGAGCTGAGATCCCACGCTTTGGCTCTGTCTTTGCAGCTGGCTTCCCTGCATCCAAACCTGGGAGCTCTGCAGCAGTTAGGCACCCCTGGTCTTTCTGTGACCCCGAGGGTCCTGAGACCACACTGTCCTGCAAGGGTTCCACCCCTCGCTTAGCCACTGGAGCGATGTCCCTCAGCGGAGCCGCCTTCTAAAAGTTCTGATTTTGTGCTCCACGGCTCTAAAACTTGCCAGAAGCAGCCGACGGAGGCCCCCTCCCCCGCCGTCTATCCTCCCGAATATCACCTCGCATTCACTTCTCCACACATCCTACTTTCTAGAAAGTGGTCACTTTTCTGTTCAGAGAGTTGTTGCTCTTCTTTTCTTCAATCTCCTGTTGAGTTTGTAGGCGTTCAGAATGGTTTGATCCCTATCCAGCTGAATTCCTGAGACCAGACGAAATCCAGGTCTCCTACTCCTCCACCATCTTGCTCCACCCCTCCAGTTCCTTTAGGCATAAGGTTAGACTGAGATTTTTCTTGTTTCTTGAGGTAGGCCTATATTGGTATAAACTTCCCTCTTAGAATTGCATATGCTGTGTCCCAAAGATTTGGAATGTTGTATTTCTACTTTGTTTTTCTCAAGGTATTTTTTGATTTCTTCTTTGACTTGTTGACCATTGGTTGTATAATACCATTTTGTTTAGTATCGCATTTTTTCCCTTCAGTTTCCTTTTTGTAATTGATCTCTAGTTTAATACCATCCTGGCCAGAAAAGATGCTTGATAAGATTTTAATATTCTTAAATTCATTGACTTGTTTTGTGGCCTAACATGTGATCTATCCTGAAGAACATTCCATGTGCGCTTGAAAAAGATGTGTATTTTGCTGTTTTTGGATGAAATTTTCTGCACTTCTCTACTAAGTCTATCTAGTATTATGTGTAATTTAAGACCAATTTTTCCTTATTTTCTTTTCATTGCAGTATAATATGCAGTGTTATATTAGTTTCAGTTATACAACATAATGACTGAACAATTCAGTTCATCACTCAGTGTTCTCCCTGATAAGTGTAGTCACCATCTGTCACCAAACAGTGTTATTACAATTTATTGATTATATTCTCTATGCTGTACTTTTCATCCCCATGACTTATTTATTTTATAACTGAAAGTCTATAACTCTTAATCCCCTTTATTTCACCCATCCTCCTATCTACCTCCCCTCTGGCAACCACCAGTTTGTTTTCTGCATTTAAGAGTCTTTTTTGTTGTTGTTATTTATCTGTTGTTTTTCTGTTTTGTTTCTTAAATTCCACATATGAATGAAATCATATGGCATTTGTCTTTGACTAATTTTACTTAGCATTATACCCTCTAGGCCCATCCATGTTGCTTCAAATGACAGGATCTCATTCTTTTTCCACGACTAATATTCCATTGTATGTATCTACCACATTTCTATCATTTCAACAATCGATGGACACTGGGGCTGCTTTCTTATCTTGCCTATTGTAAATAATGCTGCTATAAACATAGGGGTTCATGGGTCCCTTTGAATTAGCGTTTTTGTATTCTTTGGGCAAATATCTATTACTTTGATTGTTGGATCATAGCGTAGTTCTATTTTTAACTTTTTGAGGAATCTCCATACTGTTTTCCACAGTGGCTGCACCAGTTTGCGTTCCTACCAACAGTGCGTGAGGATTCCTTTTTCTCCACATCCTCACCAATACCTGTTGTTTCTTGTGTTACTGATTTTAGTTATTCTGACAGGTGTGAGGCGATATTGCCTTATAGTTTCGATTTGCATTTCCCTGAGTAGTGAGTGACGATGAGCAAGTTTTTCATGTGTCTGTTGGCCACCTGTAGGTCTTCTTTGGAGAAATATCTGATCATGATTTCTGCCCGTTTTTTAGTTGGAATATTTGGGTTTTGGTTTTAAGTTTTCTTTGTTCTTTATATATTTTGGATACTAACTCTTTATCAGATATGTCATTTGCAAATATCTCCTTCCATTCCTGTAGATTGTTTTTTAGTTTTATTTCCTTTGCCATGCAGCTGCTTTTTATTTTGATGTAGTCCCAATATTTGTTTACATTTGTTTTCCTTGCCTCCAGAGACATATCAAGAAAAAAAAAATAAGGTGCCATAAGCTGATGTCAGAGAAATTACAAGCCTGTGCTCTTCTAGGATTTTTATGGTTTCAGATCTCACATTTAGGTCTTTAATCCATTTTGAATTTATTTTTGTGTATGGTGTAAGAAAGTGATCCAGTTTCATTATTTTTCCCAAGTTGTTCACTTTTTCCAACACCAGTTGTTGAAAGATAATCTTTTTACCATTGGATCTTCTTGCCTGCTTTGTTGATGATTAATTCACCATATAACTGAGGGTTCATTTCTGGGTTTTCTCTTCTTTCCATTGATCTATGTCTCTATTTTTGTGCCAGTCCCATACTGTTTTGGTTACTATGGCTTTATAATATAACTTGAAGTCCAGAATTGGGATGCCCCAACTTTGCTTTTCTTTTTCAAGATTGCTATGGCTATTTGATGTCTTTTGTGGTTCTATACAAACTTTAGGATTGTTTGTTCTACCTTGGTAGACAATGCTATTGGTATTTTGATAGAGAATGCATTAAATATGCAGATTACTTTGGGTAGTATAGAAATTTTAACAATATTTATTCTTCCAATTCATGAGCATAGAATATCTTTTCATTTCTTTGTGTTGTCTTTAATTTCATCAGGCTCTTATAGTTTACCAAGCTCAGGTCTTTCACCTCTTTGGTTAGGTTTATTCCTAGGTATCTTATTATTTTTGGTGCAATTGTAAATGCGATTGTTTTCTTAATTTCTGTTGCTTCATTATTAGTGTATAGAAATGCAATGTATTTCTAAACATTGATTTTTTTTTAATTTTCGTGATTTACTGAATTCATTTATCAGTTCTAGCAGTTTTTTAGTAGTCTTTTGGGTTTTCTATATATAGTCACATGTCACCTGCAAATAGTGAAAATTTTACTTCTTCCTTACCAATTTCAATGCCTTCTATTTCTTTTTGTTTTCTGATTATTGTGGCCAGGACTTCCAGTACTATGCTGAATAAAAGTGGTAAGAATGGATATCCTTGTCTTATTATTGACCTTAGGGGAAAAGCTCTGTTTTTCCCCATTAAGGATGTCATTAGCTGTGGGTTTTCATATATAGCCTTTATTATGTTGAGTCATATCCCTTCTAAACTTACTCTGTTGAGGGTTTTTATCATGAATGGATGTTGTACTTTGTCAAATGTTTTTTCTATGTCTATTGAAATGATCATGTTTCTTATCCTTTCTCATATTGATATATCAGGTTGATTGATTTGCAAATATTGAAGCACCCTTCCAACCCAGGAATAAATCCCACTTGATTGTTGAGAATTATTTTTTAAATGTATTTTTAGATTTGGTTTGCTAGTATTTTGTCAAGGATTTTTGCATCTGTGTTCATCAGGGATATGGGCCTGTAGTTTTCTTTTTAGTGGTGTCTTTATCTGGTTTTGGTAGCAAGGTAATGCTGACCTCATAGAATGAATTTAGTTTTCCTTCCTTTTCTAATTTTTGGAATAGTTTGAGAAGAATAGGTATTAATTGTTCTTTAAATGTTTGGTAGAATTTGCCTGTGAAGACATCTGGTCCTGGAGTTTTGTTTCTTGGGCATTTTTGGATGACTGATTCAATTTCTTTTCTGGTTATCAGTAGGTTCAAATTTTCTATTTCTTCCTCTTCCAGTTTTGGTGGGTTGTATGTTTCCAGGAATTCATTCATTTCTTCTAGGTTGTCCAATTTGTTGGTATATACCTTTTCATAATATTCCCTTATAATTGTTTGTATTTCTGTGGTGGTGTTATTTCTCCTTTGTCATTTGTGATTTTATTTGAATCTTTTCTGTTTCTTTATTGATAACTCTGGCTAGAGGTTTATCAATTTTACTGATTTTTTTCAAAGAACTAGCTCCGGATTCTATTTATCTGTTCCATTGTGTTTTGTTTTGTCTTTTGTTTTTGTTTTTTAGTTTTCTGTATGATTTACTTCTGCTTTAATCTTTATTATTTCCTTTCTTTTGGTTTTAGGTTTTGTTTGTTCTTTTTCTAGCTTCCTTATGTGTAAGGTTAGGGTGTTTATTTAAGATTTTTCTTATTTCCTGAGGTAAGCCTGTACTGCTGCAAACTTCCCTCATAAAACTGCTTTTGCTGTGTCCCAAAGGTTCTGAACTGTTGTGTTTTCATTTTCACTTTCATTTGTTTTCATGTATTTTTTTATTTCTTCTTTTATTTCCTGTTTGACCCATTGCTTAGTAGCATGTTATTTAACCTGTATGTATTTGTGCTCTTTCCACATTTTTTTCTTGTGGTTGACTTCTAGTTTCATAGCATGGCAGTCAGAAAAGATGCATTGAATGACTTCGATCTTTTTTATTTTATTTTGAGACATGTTTTGTGACCTAATATGTGATCTGTTTTGGAGAATGTTCTGTGTGCACTTGAATGTATATTCTGCTTTTTTAAGATATAATATTCTGAATATATCTATTAATCTGTTCCGTGAGTCATTCAAAGCCATTGTTTCCTTGTTGATTTTCTGTTTAGATGATCTGTCTATTGATATAAGTAGGGGTGTTAAACTCCCCCACTCTTATTGTATCAATTAGTTCCTTTATGTTTGTTAATAACTATTTTATGTATTTAGGTCCTCTCATGTTGGGTGCATAAATATTTACAATTGTTCTTTCTTCTTGTTGGATTGTACACTCAGTGTTTAAATGTGTCCTTTTTCTCTTATTACAGTCTTTGTTTTAAAGTCAATTTTGTCTGATGTAAGTAATGATACTCTGGCTTTTATTAACATCCATGTGCATGATAAATGTCCATTCCCTCATTTTCAATCTGCTGCTATCTTTAGGTCTAAAATAAGTCTCTTGGAGGCAGCATGTATATGGGTCTTAATTTTTATTTATTTTGCCACCTAATGTCTTTTAATTGGAGCATGTAGTCCATTTACATTCAAAGTAATTATTGATATGTATTTATTGCCATTTTATTACCTGCTTTGTGGTCATATCTAAAGATTTTCTCTGACCATTTCTTGTCTTTCTGTCATGGCTTGTTGATTTTTAGTGGTATATTTGAATATTTTCTTTTTTGCATATTTATTAGTCATTTTTGATTTGTAGTTGCCATTAGTTTTGCATATAAACCCCACTTCATATAGCAATCTATATTCAATTGATTGTTGTTTAAATTTGAACCTTTCTTTTCTCCTCCCCTTCCCATACTTTAGGTATATGGTGTCATATTTTATATCCTTTTATTTTGTGAGTCCTTTGACTAATATTTCTACTCAAAGAATCCCCTTTAATATTTGTTACAGGCTGGTTTAGTGGTCATGAACTTCTTTAGTTTTTGTTTGGGAGATTCTATTTATGTCTCCTTCTATTCTGAATGATAACCTTGCTAGATAGAGCATTCTTTGCTACAGACTTTTCCCATTCAGCACTTTAAATATATAATATGACTCCCTCTGGCTTGGGAAGTTTCTGCTGAAAATCCCCTGGTAGCCTTATGGGGTTTCCTTGTATGTAACTGTCTTCTCTTGTCTTACTGCTTTTACAATTTTTTTTGTCTTTTATATATTTTGCCATTTTAATTATAATATTTCTTTTTTTTTAAGATTTTACTTATTTGAGAGAGAATGAGAGATAGAGAGCATGAGAGGGAAGAGGGTCAGAGGGATAAGCAGACTCCCTGCTGAGCAGGGAGCCCAATGTGGGACTCGATCCTGGGACTCCAGGATCATGACCTGAGCTGAAGGCAGTCGCTTAACCAACTGAGCCCCCCAGGAGCCCTAATTATAATATGATGTGGATCTGCTTTTGTTGATTTTGTTGGGGGTTCTTTGTGCCTCCTTGATCTGCATATCTGTTTCCTCCCCCAGATTAGGGAATTTTTCATCTATTATTTCTTCAAATAAATTTTCTGCCCTTTTTCTTTCTCTCCTTCTTCTGGGACTCCTATAATGTGAATATTATTACATTTGATGGAATCACAGAGTTTCTTAAGTCTGTTCTCATTTTGCATGATTCTTTTTTCTCTCTTTCGTTCAGCTTGATTGCTTTCCATTACTCTGTCTTCTAGGACGTTAATTTGCTTCTCTGCTTCTTCTAGCCTGCTGTTCTTTCCACCATGCATGTTTCTCACTGTTTATTGAGCCATTTGTATCTGTTATTCTTTTTCTCTGTGTTAATGGTCTCACTGATGCCTTCTATTTTCTCAAGTCAAGTATCTTTGTGATCATTACTTTAAATCCTCTATCAGGAATGTTACTTAGATCTCGGGGCATGGCCTTGGCCTGTTCTTTCTCTTGTGACAATTTCCTCTGTCTTCTCATTTTGTCTAGGTCTCTGTGCTTGCTTCTGTGTGTTTTTCTATATGTATTAGTTGAAACGGTTACTTCCCTCAGTCTTGAAGGGGAGTGGTCATGTGGTGGAGCTGTTCTGTGCAGCTCAGAAGTGAAATTTCCCCTGACCACCAGAGCCACATATCTCTCATATGGGTTGTGTGTGCCCATCGGCTATGATAGGATTGCAGCTGCTACAAAGAGAAGGTGGGGCTTGGCCTACTTGCCTGGTCTGGTTGTGGCTCAGACAGTGTGTGAGGAGAGCAGATTTTCAGCTGCTTGCCTATTCTGGTTGCAGTTTTGTCTCTGTCCGAGGTTGGCATGGCTGGGTGCTTGTCAGACAACACTCTGAATGCTCTTCTGGCCCTATTGTGGTTTGAGTGCTCCAATGGGTGGGTAGGAAGTGAGACACTCATCCAGCCCAGTTAGGGCTGGGGGTGGGGAAAACACTTTCTCCATTGCTAGCAGCCTAAAGGGAATTCACCAAACAGGGCCCCTGCAAGCATTTCTGGCCCTGGATAAAGTTCCTGCAGGTTCCTGCCACTCCGAAGGCTGCTTTATAATTAGTAAGTAGATCCTCCTTTGTTTTTGGTCTAGTCACTTTTCAATCTGCTGCTTTTGCACTGGATCTCAGGGTGAGTGGGTTTGTGAGTTCTATGATTTCCCTGGTCTTAATACCCATTGATTTTCAAAATGAGACATTTTAGACTGATCTTTCTAGTACATACCCTCAGGGTTGGAGTGACTGATGTGGTATGCAATCACTTTACTCCTTGAGGGAAAGTTTCATTGATTTTTTTTTTTTTTTAATAATTGTTGGGTCACTGCATATGAGGTGGGGTTCCAGGCAAGGCTGTGTCTCTCTTACCTACCCTTTCTCCATTTGACTTTTTTGTCTTTTGTTATGAAGGTGCTATCCATCTAGTTTTTAGGTCCTTTTCAGAGGAAAATTATTCCATATTTAGAATTTATTTTATTCATTCATTCATTTGTTTTGCTGTCCATGGAAGGGGATGAGTTCAGGGTCTTTGTACACTGACATCTTGAACCCTTCTGAAGTGTTTTTAAGAACTACTAGGTAAAGGGACCATAGGCCACCTGTGTTTGGTCTTACCAAAAGGAAAAGTTAATTTACTCATATCTTTAAGACAGGAAGTAATTTCACAGCTTTGAGCAAGAGACCCAGTAAATTAGGCACCTATCCTACTGTAGCAACTGAGAGATAGGAGTGTTACCTTCCTTGATAATTATTTAATAAGGAATGACTTACAGGTCCTTGATAAAGACATTCCCTGGTTCCTTAAACTGGCAAGAAGCTTTAAAGGAGATTTATATGCATTTCAAAGGGGGCAGATAAATAAATTGTAACTTTTCTTAAGTAAATATTCTAAGAAAAGGCAGGGGAGGGGCCTACAATCAAGAAGAAACTTGTCTTCAGTTTAGTCCAACTGAGGAAATTTCTGACTGTTTTGATCTATAATTTTCCATCTGTTAAACCCCCTCTATCAAATCCACATTTGCCAAAACTTCTTAGCTGTTTGAATGCACAATGGGCGTCACTGAGATTTCTGTATATATATATATACATATATACATATATATATATATATACACATACATACATACACACACACACACACACACACACATATATATATGACTGAGAAAAAAGGCCAAGACAATGAAAGAAACCCTGCAGTTTCTGTTTTCTCTGTGCCCTCAGATACCTATTGGTATTCAAATTCAAAAGGAGAGTGAAAGTTGGGGCTCTATCACTCTATCATAAATCAAAACCCACAGAGAGTACAGAAAGGAGAAATAGGAGGAAGGAGGCATGGAGGGGAAGGGGGAAGGCAGTAAAATAGATTTCTGATACTATACCCTGTGAGGGGCTTGATTAGTGACTATAGATATTACATATCTTCAGTGTTGAGAGAAGTGAACTTCAGTAGGTGTTTTTCTACACCTTTTGGGAACATATAACTGATGTGGAGAACAAAGACAAGAAGGAAATGTAGATAAAATTAAATTTCTTTATAACCTGAAGCCCAATGACAAATACTTGAAACTCCCAACTGTTTTAATGTTAATGCTTTGCTAGAGGGAAAAACAACCTTAACTTGACAATAGTTAGGCTTCCAGGATCCTGTGAGTCTTCAGCATATGAAAGTCATTTTGAACTATTCCTCACAAGCCCAGTGCAGCTCTTTCTGCCAATGGATCCTGTCTCAGTGCTTTCATAAAACCACCTTTTTGCACCAAAGACATCTCAAGAGTTCTTTCTTGGCTGTCAGATCTGAACCCCATCACTTCACAACCATATCATAACTACTCTGGGCAATTGGGAATACTCAACTGAAAGAAAAAACAGGAAGAAGATAGTTAATCAGTGTAAGAGGTAGAAAAAAAATATGTAAATACTTAGTTATATTTTTGTCAAATTGACAGAAATGCCCTTTGAATCCAGATCCATAAAGACAACAATGAAGGAAAAAGAGTGACATGACGGAAAGTCTTTTTAGTTCTTTTATATAAGAAACATGAGGAGCATGGTGTTTGGAAATTAAATATCATTTCAAGAGAATACATAGTATATCAAGGATTTGAACATTGACCTGATTTGCAAGCTATTTGCTTAGACTCTGGGTATCTTTATTTGCAGTTTAAACATTCCATTACAAACACAAAATACTGTCATAAAACCTTAAAATAAACCAAAAACCAAAATAGATTTTTTTAGTCTTTGAAAAACTAGAAAGCTAATAACAGCATAATACTTAAAGTAAAATGAGAAAAATACCCAATTAGAGCAAGTACAATTTGTCAGCTATGACATCTATATAATGAAAAACTGAATGTTATTTGTAAATGTCCTAAGATAAAAGGTTTTGAGTTTTTCAATAACAATTTTCCTTACTTGGATGCAAGAAAGCATGTTGGATATTGTAGGGAAAATATACTGACACTGTAGATTGTTTAATCCACCTCTGTTCCTTCTCATCTGGCAGAATCACTGAGAAGTTGTACCAACAACCTTGGATGGCTGATAAGTGGACTCCAATCAATATACAAAAGCAAGGAGAATGTTTTTTTTCCTTGCCTATAACAAGATTTCGGGTAAAGGCCTTCTAATTGAGTATTGCATAAGGCTCAGACTCCTTAATAGTAGATAAATCTTAGTTCCCCAGAGCATAAGTCAGAGAATTTTTCTCTTGTAGATCCTGGAGGATAGCTACACCTCCCCTTTGGGTCTTAGTTCACACTGTCTGGGACTATTAGTTAACTTATGAGACATGTCCCCTTTTCCTCCTAGGTTAAATGCCCCCTAGGGACACACAACTCTTTGCATATAGCGAAATACTAAATAAAGAGCTTCTAATCAAGCTATGCTAAATAATATAGACTGTTTTCTTAACATATTTCAATTCATCCAGTAAGAAAACCGGTGATTTTGGAATTATAAAATAAATACAAAGATGCTGGTTTTTAAAACATTTTACATATTTTATAATCAAAAAAGAAAACCCATTTTAAAATGGGAAAACTTTCATTTGCACTATAACTACATGGGTGGAGAAATTGCATTCTGAAACAAGGTAATTTTATTCTTTAACCAAGCTGCTAACTCCAAAATTCAAGCTTTATTGTCCACCCACTTTTTTTTCTAAAAACATTAATAATATTATAAAAAGGCACTAGATGAATAATTTATCTAAAGAAGCTCAGCATTTACTTTCACTATTTTATCAGGTAAGCAACAATGCTCTTATTTTAGAATCATACTTAACCTTATTTCCTATTATTCACTTCCTATTTTTCCAAAACAAGACTAATTTTATTACATAAAAACCAGAGTAATAGCTACTGAAATAGGATTATTTCTGAATCTCTCCCAAAGAACAAAGGAAGCGGTTGTTTATCAGTGTTGTTAAAATCCCAGTGTTTCTAAAATTCAATTATTATTTTAGAGATCTTTAGTCTACTAAAAATATCCATTAATTTTGGAAGATGGTATATTATTTTCTAGAAAATAAATATTCTGAAAAGGAACTCAAGTAGAGAGAAACATTATTCTGGCCTCCTTCAAATCCTCTTTGGGGAATAGATGCTTTAGGTTATTCCTGCTGTGTTTCCATTGAGATAAATGTCAATGTTGATGGGTAAACATCATTTTAGTGAAAGATTTGATGTAAGAAAGATGTTAGGGTTCAGAACCAATGGCCAAGAAAGAATTCTTGAGACATCTTTGGTGCAAAAAGTGGTTTTAGTAAAGCACAGGGACAGGGCCCGTGGGCAGAAAGAGCGGCGCTGGGGTCATGAGGAGTCGTTGATTCTATACTCTCAAGTTGAGAGGGGGCTCGGGATAGCGTAAGTCTCTAAGAAGTTTTGGACGCAAGGTTTCCAGGACCTTGAAGGGGGCTAGCTATTGTTGGGAAAAGGTCATTTATTACTGTCTAATAAAACCAAGGGGTCATGAGACCCTTCAGATGTATATTGGTGGATCATAGTGTTGGGGGATGATTACCAACATAAATAAAGGAATGTTTCCAAAGAAATTTTTATATGTTAAAGTAAGCTTACAGGATCCTGGGGCTTGGGCTAAGATTGCCTTTTACCCTTAGCAAAGTATTAACATTGAGGTAGCTGGGTTCCTAGAGGAATGTCATTCTGCCTGTTTTAAGGACTCGTCGGTGGGCTATAGGTAGTAAGGAAATTTAATTTTTCTTTTGCCTTTGTTTCCCATATCAGACTCAGATGTAAGACTATTTTTACTCCATTCTTACTAGAATAAAACATTATTTGTCAATATGTTTCAATAAAATTTCCCATTGAGATTGATGTTTTGCCCATGCCCATTGAACTTCTGAACATTAGTAAGTATTCTGCATGTTATAAATATAGGTTAACATACTGACATTGACTATTTCAGCAAATATTAAGCTACTGTTAAGTATTAGACACTTTCCTAAGTTGTATTTGGATCAATAGTCATGTTCACCTTTGTAATTATCCTTTACAAACCAAAAATATTTTCTAAACCAATGTGAAAATATTTCTTTTTTAGGGTAACATAAAAATGTTTGAATTTTGAATATCCAGTAATAAGCATACTATGGGTCCGTCCAAAATTGACAATGGAAATAAGGACTTATGCAAATTATGAACAATAGACATATAGCCAATGACCATGACAAAGCATTCTTTAAAATTATTAGCTAAATGGATATTCTTTCACCAAATTTTCATAGGACCAACATTCAGGTTCTGTTTTTACTAGATGTTTTTCAGTTTGTTTCTTAATATATCTTTACCTGGCCACAGGAAATTTATAGTAACACAAACTGCATCCCAAACTGGAGTTCATATGTTTGGACTCAAAGTTATCCTTTCTGATAGTTTAACAGATGCTTTGCAGGATTTGGTTTGAAAAATATATTTCCACCATAGACTTCTGCCCTCACCAGTTTCTATATATAGGGTTCATTTCTTTTTCCTTTCTTCCTCTGTACACTTAGTTTGAGCATGAGAAGAATTTTCTTTGTGTCTGAGTTCTAACTTGTATGCACTAGTATGTACATGTGTCCAGTAGCATAGAGTGGTATGTAATTAAAAAAAAAAAAAACCTGGGGCCTGGGGGTTAATTCCAGCTCACCATCACCTGCAGATTTGTTGTGAAGATTAGAGATAATACATTCAAAGCTTCCATCACATAGTGGGTCCTAAGCAAATGGTGGCCATTTGTTTACTGTGAATGTGATATAGTCATTTTAAAAATATAAATTACCTTTTATTTTTCCAGGTTTATTGATACATAATTGGCATATAACTTTGTATAAGTGTAAAATGTGATGATTTGATACATCTATATTGCTAAATGATTACCACAATAAGGTTGGTTAACAAATCCAGTGCCTCAATAATTACAACTTTTTTGTGTGTGTGTGTGTGTGGTGAGAATATTTTAGGTCTGCTCTCCTAGCAACTGTACTGTTAACTATAGCCACCCCGTTAAATATTAGGTAACTGGAAGTTTGTGCTCTTTGACCAACATCTCCCTACTCTCTTCCTGCTTGTTCCAGCCCTTGGCAACCACCAATCTAGTCTCTATTTCTACAAGTTCAGCTTTTTTTTTTCCTTAAGATTCCACCTATAAATGAGATCGTACACTATCTGTCTTTTTCTGACTTTACATAATGCCTTCAAAGCTCATCCGTGTTATTGCAAATGGAAAGATGTGGATACTGTCTGGTCCTAGGGAAACGGGTCCACAACTTGGTCCTCAGACAGAGGCCTGCTCCAATTGTATAAATGGCTGGGAAGGACTGGCCCAGGACCATGGTTGAGAGGGACTGGAACCAAGTAAAAGGATTGTTTGAGGTTCCCTAGTCAAGATTGAAATCTCCAGACTTGGTTCTGGAGGCAAAGATGAGCATGTCTTTGCCAGTTCCCTGGTCTGGCTAGATTGCTCTCTGACTATAGTGGGAGGTCTTTTGTGGATCTCCTTCAGCATAGACTTGAGTGCCTTTAGCTGAGTCCCTGTGCTGGCAGAACTGTGGTGGGGAGGGACTGGAACTGAGTATAGGGACTCCTCAGGATTGCTTGGAGTATTGACCAATGTGTCTCCATTGGGTTGCTAAGCTTTTGGGTCTCCTGGTGGACTCTAGCTATGATGGAGCTAGGAACCCAGGATGGGGCTGCTCAGGATCTCCAGAATTACACAGATAGAAGTGTCTCCCTCTGGGTCCTTAGACCTTCAGCACTGCCAGTTGACTATGGCTGTGAAGTAACTGGAACCTCATCATAGGACCCTTAGGATCTCTGATGGATTTATTGTCTTCTGGTCCCTGTGCTAGCAGTCCTATTAGCAGACACAGCTAGAACAGGTTGGGACCAGTTGTAGGGTCTTATCAGAATCTACAGCCTGACTGAATTTAGTGGGCTTACTTTTAGTGTCTCCCAGACATGGCCAAGTGGGGATGGAGCCAGTTCATGGGCCACTTCATAGTCTATAGTTCAGACCAAGTTCTGTATGCCTAATATCCAGGTGGGCGTGACTGCTCCCAGGTCTCTTGACATGTGGTATTGGTGACAGGACAAAGCCAAACAGCTATGGCTAAGTCCTAAGGGATGCAGATATGTGTTTCCAGGTCTGTAGCTAGGACTATGTTCCATGAGTCAGCCACCTGGGTGAGAACCTGCTTTCTCAGCCTTGGACTTTGCTGAGGTTTCAGAGTCTCTCATAGAGGTACTTTGTCCATGGATGACTATCAAATTACTTGGTTGATGGAGAGATGTGAGGGATGTCTTGTTCAGCCACCTAGCTGATCTTAAACCTGAGCTTTGTTGCTATTCTTTTGAGTAGATAGAAAAGGGTAGTAGTTCACATAAATACAGCAAATAATACCTAAAGATGTCTTGAAATGAATGTCTTGGCTTAAGTTTCTATAAAAAGAACCCTTTAGCACACCAAAATGCAGATGACAACATCAATCAAGATAACCACTATCCAAAACATCCTATGAAACATGGACTGAAATTCAGTATATCCCATTCTGAGGAAAAAAGTAAATACTCCAACTATTTGAGTAACTTCTGAAAAAGTGCCAGATAATTTCAGCATTTAATTTTTTCCACTAAATTAGATATTATGAAAATATTTGTTTTTAAAAAATTACTTAAAATATTTCCTTGATGCATATATTTATTTCATGTCCTACATTACGTATCTTATTTCTTTTGAAAGGAAGGTATTGTCAAGTTTTGTTATAGCTTCAGATATGAAGCAAATCAACCTCCATATGAGGAGAGAGTTAACTAAACATTTATATTTGCATCCTACATCTTGTATCCCTAAGAAGGCAAGTAAGCAATAAAAGCCAGGATAAAGATGAGCATTCCAGCAAATGGGAAGTGGTAGTATCTGAGCAAAACAATCAACTGGTTTTCTGCTTCCCTGTGACTACATATTTTTAAGGAAAAACAATATTTTTATTAATCAATAACCCCCTTTTAGAAAGAAGTGTTAAATTCTATTTTCACTTGTTCAGTCATAAACTTTTCAAACAGCAATTTATGCCATACATGAACTCCTTTGAAGACATACTATTTTTTAATCAAAAAATCTTGTTGCAAATGGTAATACATTTATATTTAGGTGCCTGAATTAAAAAAAGATAGCTACAATATTCTAGTTAATTTTTGAGACATAGGACAATGTTAATAGGAAAAAAGTTTAAAAAATCAAGACTTAAGGACACAATGTAGTTTAAACATGTTTTCATGAATTTTCCCTAAACTGCTCGATTGGTGAATATGGTCAGGTAAAAGAATTATGCTTCCTAGAGCTTGGCATATCTAAATTATTAATAATCCATCTGGAAGACCATCCACAATATAAGCAGTGTGATATACTGCACTCAAAAGTTAGGTAGAAGGAAGATGTGTGGATTTTTAGTTGTTCTTCTGAAGTGTCCTATTGTAATCAGCCATATTTTTTTCTGATTTTTACTCAAACAGTATAAAAGAGCATAATTTATGTTTTCAATGCAACAAAATATTGTATAAACTTTTGATTGCTCAACTCTCTGTTTTCTACATATAGGAGTCTTATGTCTCCATCCCATAGCCCCTATGGCATCAATCTTCTTTTGCAATAGCAAACTAAACTATAGCAAGTTGGGGGTAAGTGAAGGCTTAGAAGGCCTCCAATGAATTTGAGAAATAGAACTAGAAAATTTTTGCTTCAATTAAAGGATCACACGAACTAAAACTGACTTAAAATAAGTGTATTTATCATCTCACCCAGGATGTGTGAAGGGTTCCAGGGAGTATCCATTAAGGAGAGATGTGACATCATCCGTGGCCAGGGCTTCTGTCTTTTCTACTCAGCATTTTTTAGCATGTTGTCCTCCATCCTCAAACTTGTGCCCCTATGATCACAAGATGGCTGCCACTATATCATGTTATTCCACAACTATGTCAAAAACAGAAAATAGATGAACCAACTGTTACTAGAAGCCCTCCATTGTTTTCCTTTAGGTCCATTTGCTATAGATTAAGTTGAGGGGGAAAAAGTCGCTTAAAGACCTGGGAGAGCATGTATGGCATATACATTTTCAGTGTATGTAGGAGATTGAAAAAACTCAAGGATAGGGTGTTACCAGAGTCTTGTTATAATCAGTTAACAGAAAGAAACAAATGAATAAATGAATAAAGAATCAAATGAATAAATAAACAAATGAATAAAGAATCCTGGACATGTGTTTTGAGAGTTGGGGGAGGTACAGAATAGAACACGAACACAAAAAGACAGGCTTTTCTGATAACTAAACTTCACGAAAGATATCTGGGTATCCTAAAAATTTCTGTAAGATAGACAGCAGCATGTGTGAAGCAGCAGAAATGCTGGAAATTGCACTAGGTATAGCATAAAGCTTTTCATGGTCTAACTGGATGAGGCTGATGATGGAAAACTATACATATAAATCTACCTTTCAGGATAGTTTAGAAGTGGTATGGCAATTTGGCAGAAGTTTCTAAAATCCTGTTCATGTTATATGTGAGGCATATAAAACAGACACTTTGAGTACTTGTTTGTAGATGTCCAGAATTTGAAAGAGAAAAATGCCAGTGAGGCATCTTTTAAGGTTTTTTCACATAAGTCATAGACTCCTAGACTATCATCCTGAAGGAAACAGGAGTAATCAAGTCTAAACTTTTTATTCTATCCATGAGAAAACTGAGACTCAAGAAAATAGGTACATTTATAGAGCTGAAACCAGCATTTGAGTCTCATTGGTTTTCCCTGGCTAGTGTTCTAATATTTGAATTCTAAAAATAGGACTTAACTTGCAGGGTGATTGGAAACTTGAAATATAAAGTTCATAGTATAACATTTAAAATATACATAGGAGGTATTCACAAAGGTTGTACCAGGACTTCATTTTAAGGGGCATTTGCTATCTCTATAGTGTTGAAAGTAGAGTGCTTGTAACAGAGGTGGCTGGTGGCATTAAAGTCAACTCTATTTGCTGTAGGATCCAGCCTGTATTAGACTAACTGGTGTTTGGGGCCTAATTTTAAAACATAAATAATGCAGTAATTCCCAGATACTGATTATCAATAGATAAAAATCAGAGAAGGGACTTAACGGTGCTTAACCCTGAAGAAGACCTGGATTTAAAAGTCCTGAAACTTTAAATGGGAAGCTGAATACTCCCACAGGTATTATGTAAACCATGTTGTCAATGCTTCTTATACCATGTCATGGTTTTCCTGTACCACACTCTATTTAGAACCAGGTTAACATTCATTCAGACCTGATTATCACTCAGTGTCATAGAGTAAGGCAGTAGCCAAGTGCAGCTTGTCCCAAGAGTAGCCCTGGCCAACAGCTGAAATGCATGAGTCCAGAATCAAGCCTGGAAGCCACAGCACCTTAATGCTGCCAGGCTGCATCCAAAAGCATCTTCTGAAGATATCAGCATTTCTCACCAAGTTGTGGAATGCCCATACCAAGGTCATTTTGAAGTCAGAGTTTATTTCCTCCTATTTTTTTATTTCCTTTTTTTTTTTATTATTATGTTCAATTAGCCAACAAACGGTACATCATTAGTTTGTGAGGTAGTGTTCAATGATTCATTAGTTGCATATAATAGTCAGTGCTTATTAGATTGGTAACACCTTAAAGTGGACTAGGAAAAGACACATTATCTCTGAACTAAAAATTCTAGTTTTAAGCATATGTATTCTAAATAATTGGACAAGTACTCAAAATGAGAGATATGCACAGAGATGTTCACTATAGTGTTCATCATAGCAAAAAAAAAAATCCACATAACCATCCATCAGTAAAAAAAAAATTGGTATATACTGAGCCAGCAATACTTTATTTCTCTAAAGGGCCAGGTAGCAAATATTTTAGACTTTAAGGGTTATCCAACCTCTGTTATTATACTGTGAAAGCAGTCACAGGCAATATGTAAAAAACAACAACAAAAAATCCCTTCATTTACAAAAATAGATAATTTTGCATATAGGCTATAGTTGGTCGACACAATAGGAAAATGAAATGTAAAAATCTTGAGGTAATTCTATTTAGATAGATACAGAGAGATACCACTGATAATGGTAAGAATGACAGTTTTTATTGTACACTTACTATGTTTCAGGTTATGTACCAGGTTCTATACATGTTAACTCATTTTATCCTCAAAACAACCCTAGGAAGTTTTGTTATCCTGAAATTACAAATGAAGATAGGCTTAAAGAATTGTAACTTGCTTGAGGGAACTTGGATTCAAAGTGGTAGAGTCAAGATTTGAATCATGTTCTACCAACTCCAAAGACAGAGCTTTTAACAACAATCCCATATTTTGATTCTAGAAGAGCTACTGGGCTCTTCAAATTGCTCTCTATGGCTGCAGAAACAACTGCAATAAATGCAGGGGCTAATAAAAGGTAATTTTTAAAGAGCCAAATGTTGAATTATGTAATGTAACTTACAGTCAGGAAAATGCTGGGGCAATATGGGCCATGGTAAGAAAATTCCCTGAGGGTCATGAACATGAACACACTTTGGAACTACTGATCCAGAAGAATAAAATAGGGAGCAATGATGCTGGGTAATGAAGTATCCACCATTCATTTTAGAAAAGAAATAGGGAGTTTGAGCTTGAAAAATTATGTGTCATAGGTTGAAATCACTGGAAGCAGATGGTAAAATGGTTTTTGGAGTACAGTGTTTGTTAGGAATAGACACCTGTGAATGGAAGAGGAAAACTTTGAAGCCAAGAGAGAAGTTGAACTGAGATTCATGCCTCATAAAGACTCGGTCATCTTGCAGTGAGTGCTGGAGTTAAATTTCCCATCAGAGCATCTGATAGCAGACGAAATAGGCTGGACCTTGATATCAATTTAACAGAGTCACTAGATACAGGCTGCTCCAGGAAGGATAAAACCTTGGGTTAGGTAGCACTTTGCCACTGAAGCAATCCCTAAAGGTGCTTCCAGCTAGATGCCAACCCTGACAACACTTTCAGTAGCTGGGGCAACCGTTCTGTCATTTGATGGGAATCTAGATTCTGGATCTCCATGTCCATTTACTGCACCTTTTGGATGAACTTTACCATATAGGCCTGGGAAGCAGATCCTTCAGAATTCTGGCATATCTCTCTTCCTGAGGAAACCTAAACAAAGATTAGTAGGACTGAAGCAGAGCCCCTACTAGTGCAGCTGAGCTCTGTAATACAACTGATTCTCATTTTCTCCCTTTTCTATTATACATTATAAATTCTCCTCATATTTAGAGGGCATTTCTAATGGTATTGGTGAGTTTACCTGGTAGTGTGACCCAGACCTTCATTTCTTAGGGATTTGAAGACACAGTCATTATGTTCTTCTAAAGTTTGGGTTGCCATACCTGTTTATTTATCTTCTTGATTGCATAAGGGAATGCTTATAGATATCTTCTTGATTACATAAGGAAATGCTTATAGATACTAAAATGGATCATCTTATTTATTCCTAAACTCATTATGTAACAGTAGCTTTGTTTTCTCTGGATTCATATGGTGACTCCTAATTCCTAGGCATAAAAAGTGCAAGCAACCATCAGTGGGACTTTTGATCTATTCTCTGATAAAAGTGTACTCTGTTGGGGTTCATAGTAACCTCACTGTGGGTTGCTGAACTTTGACCAGGATGTCATTTATTACCTGGATCCTAAATGCCCCTACTCTCACAAGGTGGGCATGTTGATGTTTCAGGTCTCTGGATAGCAATGTTAAGTCACATCCTTTGTCCAATAGTCCTTAAAGGCCTGACACTTAACATAGCTTGGAAGTCATTTCTCTTGTGGATGTAACAAGACAAAATTGAACAAACTGAAATCCCATAACTTTTCTTGGACTCAAAGGATGGAAATTATAGGGGAAAATGCCACCCCAAAAGCTAAAGGAAAAGGCAAATACAGAAAGTCACAGCTGAGATTTGCTTTCTGCAAACTTGGTACAGAAGCCTAAGAGGCTATAAACTTGTATGAACATTTCAGTGGTAGTTATGATGACTTCCTTAGGCTAGATGTAGACTAGGTTGAAAGTAAGAAACTCTGAGGGCTGTATATTTACAGGAGCTCTTACACTTGTGTGGGTTTTACCTATAGGAATCCACCAACTTCTGATGATGGTGATTCAAAAAGATCCCTTGTGGCTCTGGCAGGGGTAGGGAGGAATAATCATTGTGAAATATGCCCCCCAAATATTCCATAATAAAGGCCTACTCTCTAAGGTAAAGGACTTTTCCAGAGTTTTAGTCTACTGGGAGAAAGGACATATATCTCTTTCCAGCAACTTTTAATCTTCCTGTCTTCCATAAGGAGGAAAAAAATCCATGCCAATAGAAAAGCATGTGTATCACAGACTAGGGACACAGAGACAGTAAAGAATGAGATTTAATCATAAAAGTATAGAATGCTTCCCCTACTCTACAACTTAACACTACTTCAAGAGGGCTCTAATATAATAATAGTGGATTACAACTCAAAGAGAGGCAAGATGTAGATTCCTTAGAGAAGCCAAAAGTCAAGAGGGGAGACAAAGAAAAAGACAATAAAGAATTTTGAAGTTTCTGGCACCCATAACTTCAGCAGACATTTAACACAGCCCATCTCCTAGCCAAGTTAGCATAAATCCTTACATAAAAGTTATATTACCTCAATGCCTATTACCAAATCCAACATGTTTGGCTTTCACCACCAACAAAAAAATTACAAGGCATGATGAAGATAAGAAGAAATAATCTAAAGTGACAAAGCAAGCATCAAAACCAGACTCAGATATGGTGCAAATGTTGAAATTATGAGACAAGAAAATTATAACTATGCTTAACATGATAAGGATTTAATATTAGTTTCCTAGGGTTGATATAACAAATTACCACAAACTAAATGGTTTAGAAAATACAATGTTGTTTTAACAGTTCTGGATGCCAGAAGTATAAAATAAAGGTGTTGGCAGGGTGATTCCCTCTTGGGGATTCAGAGACTCTGTTCCATGCCTCTCTCCCTCCTTGTTTCTAGGAGTTGTGAGCAATCCCTGATGTTCCATGGTTTGTGGCAATGTAACTGAAACCTCTTCCTCATTAACCACGTGGTATTCTGTGTATCTGAATCTCTTTGTCCAAATTTCTCTCTTCTTACAAGGACACCAGTCATACTGAATTCAGGGCCTGCCTTAATCCAGTATGACCTTGTCTTAACTTGATTATCACTGCAAAGGCTCTACTTCCAAATAAGGTCACATTTACAAGTTGTGAGTGGATATGACTTTTCAACTCATTACAGGCTTTCATGGAAAAGTAGACAACATGCAGACGAATATAAGACTTTAAACAAGAAATAAAATAGAAAATGGGAAAAAAACAGACATGAAGTATGCCTTTGATGGGCTTAACAGTAGTCTAGACACAACCATAAAAATAATAATTGAGCCTGAAGGTAGTTTGATAGAAATTTCCCAAACAAATTCAAAGAGAAAAAAGAAGAGGACATTCAAGAACTACAGAATGTTTAAAAAGGTATAATGTGTATAATTGGAATATCAGAAGGAGGGGAAAGAAAAAACAAGCAGCAGGAGGAATATTTAAAGTAATAATGACTGAGAACATTGGAAAATTAATGACACCAAAGAGGAATTAAACTAAAAAAAGACATCTGAGCTTATCATACTCAAACTATAAAAAAAAAAAAAAAAGGACAAAGAGGAAAACCTTGAAATAATTCAGATGAGGGGGAAATACCTTAGGTGAAAGAGGAGTGAAATATTTCAAGTGTTGAAAGAAGAAAAAAAGAACAGCTTAAAATTTTATATCCAGTGAAATTATCCTTAAAAAGTGGAGGATAAATATTGATTTAGACAAATAGCATCTAAGAGAATTCATGGCTAGAAGCCTGCTCTATAAAACATGTTTTAAAAAGATTTTCAGGGTGAACTGATAGTTCTGTGTAAAAAAAGGAAGTGTTGGAGGAGCAATAAACGAGCCTTATAGTATAAATAATGATGATTAATGATGCAAATTAATAAATAGGGATCTGAAGACCTCCAGGATGAAATGCAGAATATGATAAAACAACCTGTTGTACAAATGTGTGTCCTGAAGTGTGTGGGAGAAAAGGGTACTGACCCACATAATTTTTAAAATGACCACAGTCTGTCAAACTAAAAGCAAAATGAATTGTACATAAGTATTGTACTCTCATTAAAAAAGGTGTTTCTCACAGGGGTATGGGCTAACAGTTCTGAAGCCACTATGTGTAATACACACTGGAATTGAACAATTTAGTAAAGGAATAACAGATACTGGGAGTCAGATTTCTCACTGTTGGCATAGGAAGTATTCCAACAGGTAAAAGGAGGGCCTAGAACTATAAATGTGGTGATGAATTAGAGCTGGAGACATCAGTATAAATGTAGGGTTAGTTTGATACAGATGTTTACATATAGAAAAATTTATAGATATGTGCATTTACATAGTTTAATATACACCCATATTTCCTCATTCTGTCAGCTGATAGGGCCTAGAAGCACTGACACTCCGTTAGTAATGAGCACAACTAGTTCCCAGATCTTAAATTTTAATTGTTCTTCAACAAAAGGAAACAGTGCTCCTGGGAGAAATAGCTGAACATCTCATTTGAAGACAGGGGCAGGATCTATACAAGATGAGCCTAAAGCTCCTTATAGCATCAGAAATTAGAGTGCTCAAAACATAGATGTGTGTGCACATGTGCGTGTACACATACACAAAATGATGGACATAGGAATACACAAGTCAATTGAAAGAATTTCCCATGGCCAAAGTTCAAGTAATTTGAATATATAATTTTAGATTACAACCCAAAGTATAAAAATGAATGTCCATAGTAGTATAAATAATTGAATAAATGTTGAAGAACATACATATTTTCCATGCATAAGAATTCCAAATAATTTATGTGGATACTCAGCCCTAAAGGAGGCAAAACATAACATTCTACCCTTTAAGAGTGGTCTGTGCATAATGACTTTCCTCCAAAGAGTACAATATACAAAAGGGGGTGAGAAAGAGTAGTTTTAGTGGAGAAACCTCACAAATGCTACTTTAGCCAGGTTGTCAGGCTCAACTTTATCAGTCATAAATGAATTAATAGTATGTACCCTTGCTGTGATATGATGAAAATAGCATTTTACCTCTGTGGTCTTCTTCCTCTAAACCCATAACCTCTGTATAATAAGAAAGACAACTCTTAATTAAAAGACATTCCATAAAATATATGACCAGTACTCCTCAAAACTGTCAAGATAATTAACAACAAAAAAAGTCTGAGAAACTGTTGGAGTCAACAGGAACCTAAGGAGACAAGATGACTAAATGTAATTTGGTGTCTTAGATAGAATCCAGGAACAGAAGGACGACACTGGGGAAAAACTAAAGGAGTCTGAATAAAATATGGACTTCAGTTATTAATAATGTATCAAGGACTTCCAGGAAAGATGGCAGAGTAGGAGGACCCTAAACTTATATCATCTCATAGATGCAACTAGATAACACTGGCCATCAGTGTAAACAACCCAGAAAATGACCCAAGACTGGCAGAAAAAAAACTCTACAACCAAATGTAGAGAAGAAGCTACATAGAAGAAGGTAGAAAGGGCAGATATATGGTGGGGAGGTATACCTCATGGGTCTGACCACCAGAGGGAGGGAGGGAGATGTGCAAAGGTGTGAGAAACAGACTATCACATGGGGGAGGCTATACGAGGAAGATAAATCCCATAGCATTTGGCTTTAAAAATCAGGGGCTGAATTTTGTGAGTTTGTATAACTAGAAGGACTTAAAACCTGGAACTTGAAGAATCAGTGGGCTTGGCTCTGGAAGAGTTGGAAGACTATAGCAAGTGGAGTCCCTGCCCTTGCCTGTTAAGACACAGAATGACAAACAGCCTATGGAGATAGAGAATAGAAGTAGCAGTTTGAAAAATGCCTGGGGCATATGGGAGGAAGAATTGTATACTAATCTCAGAGCTCACTAAGGGATTTCTCCAGGAACAAAGGACATGGCAGAAACCATCTCCCACCCCCACTGCCAGCATAAACACATGGCCACCTGCAGGAACCAGCTCAACACCAGCATTCACTACCTAACTTGCTTAAACCGTACCCCACCCCTTCCAGCTAGGCCTGCCTCAGTTCCATCACTGTGGGTCCGTTCCCCCAGAGCCAGCACATACCTCAACAACACTACATCTCCCAACTGCATGCTTTGCAGGACCTTGGTCCCACCAGCAGCAGCTTGTCATCTCTTGTAGAGGACATGCAAACCTTGTAAAAAGTGCACCCTTTGCCCACACACGCTTTGTGGAGTGGCCCCAACCAGACTCAGTGTCTCTAGGGGCTGTGTATCCCTAGCACCACCTTGTTAGAAGTGCATGCCTGCCCACTACTTTGAAGAGCAAGAGATTTAGACAAAATGAGACAGAGGAATATGTTCCACATGAAAGAACTGGACAAAAATCGTAGCAAGAGACCTAAATGAAGTGGAGATAAGTGATGCACCTGATAGAGAATTTAAAGTAATGATCATAAAGATGCTCACTGGGCTTGAGAAAAGAGCAGAGGAAATCAATGCAACCCTTAATGCAGACATGTAAAAGAACCAATCAGAGATGAAGAACACAATAACTGAAATTAAAAATACACTATCTGGATTGTTGCTTGTTGGAGGTGTCATTTGTACTTGATTCTCATTATTGAAATAAATGTCATAGATGTGCAAAAAATAATAAATAAAAATACACTAGCTGGAATAAATAGGAGGCTAGAAGAAGCCAAAGAACAAATCAGTGACCTGGAGGGCAGACTAATGGAAAGTATTCAAGCTGAACAGGTAAGAGGGAAAAAAAAAAAATATATGCAAAATGAGACCAGATTTAGGGAACTCAGTAACTCCATCAAGTGTAATAACATTTGCATTATAGGGATTTCAGAAGAAGAGGAAAGTGGGCCGAAAATCCATTTGAAAAAAAAAAAAAAGCTGAAAAATTCCTGAATTTGAAAAGGAAACAAATTCAGGAAGCACAGAAATTCCTCCCAAAAAAATCAACCCAAGAAAGTCTATATCAAGACACATAATAATGAAAATGGTAAAAGGCAGTGATAAGGAAAGAATTTTAAAAAGCAGCAAGAGAAAAGAAAACAGTTACATAAAAAGGGAAACCCCATAAGGCTATCAGATTTTTCAACAGAAACTTTGCAGGCCAGAAGAGAATGGCATGATATACTCAAAGTGCTGAAAGAAAAAAAAAAAGTGCATTCAAGAATATTGTATCCAGTGAGGCTAGCATTCAGAATAGGAGAGTGAGTTTCCCAGACAAACAAAAGTTAAAGGAGTTCATGGTCACTAATCCATCACTATAAGAAATGTTACAGTAGACTCTAAGATGATAGGGAAGACCATAAGCAGGAGTAAGAAAAGTAGGAATCATAAAAGTAGTAAAAATAAGTATATCTGTAAAAATCTGTTACAGGATTCACAAAACAAAATGAAGTCAAGTATGACACCATATACCTAAAATGTCAAGGGGAGAGGAGTAAAGAATGGGTTCAAACTTAAGTGACTATTAATTGAAGATATAGACTGCTATATGCAGAAGATGTTATATACAAACCTAAAGGTAATGACAAATCAGAAACCAGTAATAGATATGCAAAAAAATAAAGAGAAAGGAATCCAAATATATCACTAAAGAAAGCTAACTTAGAAAATCCACAAAACAAACATAAAACAAATAACAAAATGGCAATAAATACATATCTATAAATAATTACTTTGAAAGGAAATGGATTTAAATGCTCCATTCAAAAGACATAAGTCTTATTTTTTTTTTATCCATTCCATCATTCTATCTGTTATGCTAACTACAAGAGATGCACTTCAGACCTAAAGACACATGCAGATTGAAAGTGAAGTGATGGAGAAACATATATCATGCAAATGAATGTCAAAGGAAAGGTGGAGTAGCATTATTTATATCAGATAAAATTGACTTTATTTTTTTAATTATTTAAAATTTTATTTAGAGTGTGTGCATGCACAAGCAGGGGGAGGAGCAAAGGGAGAGGAGAAGCACTGAGTTGGAGCCTGACTCGGGGCTTGATCTCACAACCCTGAGATTATGACCTGAGCCAAAACCAAGAGTTGGATGCTTAACAGACCAAGCCACCCAGACACCCAATAAAACTGACTTTATTTTTTATATTTTTTTTAAGATTTTATCTATTCATTTGACAGAGACAGACACAGAGAGGGAACACAAGGGGAGTGGGAGAGGGAGAAGCAGGCTTCCCGTGGAGCAGGGAGCCTGATGCGGGGCTCAATCCCAGGACCCTGGGATCATGACTTGAGCCTAAGGCAGACACTTAACAACTGAGCCACCCCGGTGCCCCAACAACAAAAGTGACTTTAAAGCAAAGATTATCAAGAGACAAAGAAGGATACTGTAACAAGAAGACATAACAACTGTAAATAATTATGCACCCAACATGAGAGTACCCAAATACATAAAATAGCTAATAACAAATATAAAGGAAGTAATAGTAATACAATAATAGTAGGGGACTTTAACACCCTACTTACATCGATGGACAGATTATCTAAACAGAGAATCAACAAGGAAACCATTGCTTTAAATAACACACTCCATCCTAAAACAGTAAAATATATATTCTTTTCAAGTGCACACAGAACATTCTCCAAAGTAGATCACATATTAGTTCGCAAAAAAGTCTCAATAATTTCAAAAAGATTGAAGTTATACCATTTATCTTTTCTGACCACAATACAATAAAACTAGAAATCAACCACAAGAAAAATCTGGAAGGGGCACAAATACATGGAGATTAAATAACATGCTACTAAACAAAGAAGAAAACAGAAAATACATGGAGACAAATGAAAATGAAAACACAATGGCCCAAAATTGTTGGGATAAAATAGAATATTTAAATATTACCAGCAATGGAATTGAGTCAGTAATCCAAAAATTCCCAAAAGTTCAGGACCAGATGTCTTTACAGGTGAATTCTACCAACTTTAAGGATAGTTAATACCTATTCCCCCCCCCAAAAAAAAATAGAAGAGGAAGGAATACTTCCAAATTCATTCTATGAGGCCAACATTATCCTGATTCCAAAACCAGTAATGACACTATAAAAAAAACTGCCAGTCAATATGTCTGATGAAAAATAGATGCAAAAATCCTCAACAAAATACTAGCAAACAAAATCAGCGATACATTAAAAAAGTCATTCACCATGATCGAGTGCAAATTATCCCTGGGATGCAAGATGGTTCAATATTCACAAATCAATCAACATGATATATCACATCAGTAAGAGAAAGGATAAAAACCATATAATCATTTCAATAGAAACAGAAAAAGCACTTGACAAAGTATAGCAGACATTCGTCATAAAAAATCCTCAATAAAGTAAGTTTAGAGAGAATATACTTTAACATAATAAAGGCTATATATGAAAGACCCAAAAGTTACATCATACTCAATGGTGAAAAACTAAGTGCTTTTCCCCTAAAGTCAATGATAAGACAAGGATGTCCACTCTCACCACTGTTCAACATATTGCTGGAAGTCCCAGCCACAGCAATCAGACAACAAAAAGAAATACAATACATTCAAATTGGTAAGGAAGAAGTAAAACTTTTACTATTTGCAGATGTCATGTAACTATATATAAAAAAACTCAAAAGTCTCCACTAAGGAAGTACTAGAACTGATAAATGATTTCAGTAAACTCACAGGATACAAAATCAATGTAGGAAGCAGCAATAATGAAGCAGCAGACAGAGAAATTTAGAAAGTACTCCCACTTAGGCGGAGCAAGATGGCGGAGGAATAAGAGACCTAGATTTCGTCTGGTCTCAGGGATTCAGCTGAATACGGATCAAACCATTCTGAACACCTACGAACTCAACAGGAGATCAAAGAGGAGAGTAGCAACAACTATCTGAACAGAGAAGCGACCACTTACTGGAAGGTAGGACATGCGGAGAAGTGAATCCGAGGCGATATTCGGAAGGATAGACGGCGGGGAAGGGGCCTCCGCTGGCTGCTTCTGGCAAGTGCTAGAGCCGCGGAGCACAAAATCGGAACGGTTAGAAGTCGGCTCCGCTGAGGGACGTCGCTGCAGTGGCTAAGCGGGGGTTGGAACCCTCGCGGGACAGTGTGGTCTCAGGACCCTCGGGGTCACAGAAAGACTGGGGGTGCCTGAGTGCGGCAGAGCTCCCAGGTATCAGAGCGGGGAAGCCGGCTGCAGAGACAGAGCTGAGGTGCGGGCTCTCAGCTTGGGGTTGCCATAAACTGTGATCCGCGACCCAGTCGGGCCACTGCTCCTCCAGCAGGGACCCAACAGGCAGCAGATCCGGGGAGACTCCCCTTCCTCCCTGGGGAGGAGCGGCGCGGGAACGCACCGCAGGGATCTGCTGGGTTTGGAGACTCCACACGGGGTCTGGTGCCAGAGATAGCAACGCTCAGTCACAGGCCGGGTGAGCACGGAGTGCGGCCGGAGACCGGGGACAAGGGAGTGACTGCTTTTCTCTGGGGGCCCACTGAGGAGTGGGGCCCCGAGTTCTCAGCTCCTCCAGGTGGAGATTGGGAGGCCACCATTTTTACCCTGGTCCTCCAAGGCTGTACGGAGAGCTTGCAGGGAACAAAAGCTCCTGAGATCAAACCCGAGCAGCTTGCTTAGCCTGGACCGACAAGGGCGGGGCAATTCAGCCTCCGGGAAAGATATTTGGAAACCACAGCAACAGGCCCCTCCCCCAGAAGATAAGCACGAACAGCCAGCAAGCCAAGACCAAGTTTACCGATCAAGGAGAATGGGAGAACTCCAGCGCTAGGGGAATACTGCACATAGAATTCATGGCTTTTTTTTTACCATGATTCATTAGTTCATCAAAGTTAATTTTTGTTAACTGTTTTTTTTTCTTTTTCCCTTTTTCAACCAACATCTTATCAATCTCTTTTTAAAAAAAAAACATTTTTTATTTTTCATTTTTAGAGTCATATTTTATCCCTCTATAGTAGTTACCCTTATTTTTGGCATATATATATAAGTTGTTCTCTCTTTAAAATTTTGAGATACAGTTTCTTCTAACAGATCAAAATATACCCTAAATCACTAGTGTATGGCTCTGTTCTAGTCTCCTGCCTGATCACACTCTCTCCCTTTTTTCTTTTTTTTTTAATCTTCTTTCTTTTTTCAAACAACTTCTTATCAAGTCCTTTTATAAAATCTTTTATAATTTTCATCTTTACAGTCATCTTCTATTCCTTCATTGTATCAACCCTTATTTTGTACATATACGTCTTTCTTCCTTTAAAATTTTAGGAGGAACTTTTTTCTAACAGACCAAAATAGCCCAAAATCTAGTGTGTGGCACTGATCTATGCACTAACCTGATCATATTTGATCATATTCTGCTTTTTTTGTATTGTTCTGTTTTTGTTTTTATCTTTTCTTTCTTTTTTTTTTTTTCCTTTCTCTTTCTTTTTTCTTTCTTTCCCTTTCTTTTCCCCTAGTTTCAGGTCTTTTCTGATTTGTATACAGTATATTTGCTGGGGACATTGTAAACCTGTTAGCATTTTGTTCTCTCATTCATCTATTCTCCTCTGGACAAAATGACAAGATGAAAAAAATCACCTCAGCAAAAAGAACAAGAGGTAGTACCGTCAGCCAGGGACCTACTCAATACGGACATTAGTATGATGTCGGACCTAGAGTTCAGAATCATGACTTTAAAGATACTAGCTGGGCTTGGAAAAAGCGTGGAAGTTATTAGAGAAACCTTATGGAGAAATAAAAGAACTAAAATCTAACCAAGTCGAAATCAAAAAGGCTATTGATGAGGTGCAATAAAAAATGGGGGCACTAACTGCTAGGATAAATGAGGCAGAAGAGAGAATCAGTGATATAGAAGACCAAATGATGGAAAATAAAGAGGCTGAGAAAAAGAGGGAGAAACAACTATAGGATCACGAGGGCAGATTTCGAGAGATAAGTGATATGATAAGACGAAACAACATTAGAAAAATTGGGATCCCAGAAGAAGAAGAAAGAGAGAGAGGGGCAGAAGGTATATTGGAGCAAATAATAGCAGAGAACTTCCCTAATGTGAGGAAGGAAACAGGCATTAAAATCCAGGAGGCACAGAGAACCCCTCTCAAAATCAATAATAATAGGTCAAAACCCCGACATCTAATAGTAAAACTTACGAGTCTCAGAGACAAAGAGAAAATCCTGAAAGCAGCTAGAGAGAAGAGATATGTAATCTACAATGGTAGAAATATTAGATTGGCAACAGACCTATCCACAGAGACCTGGCAGGCCAGAAAGGACTGGCAAGATATCTTCAGAGCAGTAAACGAAAAAAATATGCAGCCAAGAATACTATATCCAGCTAGGCTGTCATTGAAAATAGAAGGAGAGATAAAAAGCTTCCAGAACAAACAAAAACTAAAGGAATTTGCAAACACGAAACCAGCCCTCCAAGAAATCTTGAAAGGGGTCCTCTAAGCAAAGAGAGAGCCTAAAAGCAGCAAAGATCAGAAAGGAACACAGACAAAATACAGTAACAGTCACCTTACAAGCAATACAATGGCACTAAATTCATACCTTTCAATAGTTACACTGAATGTAAATGGGCTAAATGCCCCAATCAAAAGACGCAGGCTATCAGATTGGATTAAAAAACAAGACCCATCAATATGCTGTCTGCAAGAGACTCATTTTAGACCCAAAGACACCCCCAGATTGAAAGTGAGGGGGTGGAAAACCATTTACCATGCTAATGGACACCAAAAGAAAGCTGGGGTGGCAATCCTTATATCAGACAAACTAGATTTTAAAACAAAGACTGTAATAAGAGATGAGGAAGGACACTATATCCTACTTAAAGGGTCTATCCAACAAGAAGATCTAACAATTGTAAATATCTATGCCCTGAACATGGGAGCAGCCAATTATATAAGACAATTAATAACAAAAGCAAAGAAACACATTGACAACAATACAATAATAGTGGGGGACTTTAACACCCCCCTGACTGAAATGGACAGATCATCTAAGCAAAGATCAACAAGGAAATAAAGACTTTAAATGACACACTGGACCAAATGGACTTCACAGACATATGCAGAACATTCCATCCCAAAGTAACGGAATACACATTCTTCTCTAGTGCCCATGGAACATTCTCCAGAATTGATCACATCCTAGGTCACAAGTCAGGTCTCAACCGGTACCAAAAGATTGGGATCATTCCCTGCATATTTTCAGACCACAATGCTTTGAAACTAGAACTCAATCACAAGAGGAAAGTCGGAAAGAACTCAAATACATGGAGGCTAAAGAGCATCCTACTAAAGAATGAATGGGTCAACCAGAAAATTAAAGAAGAATTAAAAAAATTCATGTACACCAATGAAAATGAAAACACAACTGTCCAAAATCTTTGGGATACAGCAAAGGCAGTCCTGAGAGGAAAGTATATGGCAATACAAGCCTTTCTCAAGAAACAAGAAAGGTCTTAAATACACAACCTAACCCTACACCTAAAGGAGCTGGAGAAAGAACAGCAAATAAAGCCTAAACCCAGCAGGAGAAGAGAAATCATAAAGATCAGAGCAGAAATCAATGAAATAGAAACCAAAAGAACAGTAGAACAGATCAACGAAACTAGGAGCTGGTTCTTTGAAAGAATTAACAAGATTGATAAACCCCTGGCCAGACTGATTAAAAAGAAAAGAGAAATGACCCAAATCAACAAAATCATGAATGAAAGAGGAGAGATCACAACCAACACCAAAGAAATACAAACAATTATAAGAACATATTATGCGCAACTCTATGCCAGCAAATTAGGTAACGTGGAAGAAATGGGTGCATTCCTAGAGATGTATCAACTACCAAAATTGAACCAGGAAGAAATAGAAAACCTGAACAGACCTATAACCACTAAGGAAATTGAAGCAGTCATCAAAAATCTCCCAACAAACAAAAGCCCAGGGCCAGATGGCTTCCCAGGGGAATTCTACCACACATTTCAAGAAGAATTAATACCTATTCTCCTGAAACTGTTCCAAAAAATAGAAATGGAAGGAAAACTTCCAAATTCATTTTATGAGGCCACCATTACCTTGATCCCAAAACCAGACGCAGACCCCATCAAAAAGGAGAATTACAGACCAATATCCTTGATGAACATGGATGCAAAAATTCTCACCAAAGTACTAGCCAATAGGATCCAACAGTACATTAAAAGGATTATTCACCACGACCAAGTGGGATTTATCCCTGGCCTGCAAGGCTGGTTCAACATCTGCAAATCAATCAACGTGATACAATACATTAACAAAAGAAAGAACAAGAATCCTATGATCCTCTCAATAGATGCAGAAAAAGCATTTGACAAAGTACAGCATCCTTTCTTGATCAAAACTCTTCAGAGTATAGGGATAGAGGGTACATACCTCAATATCATAAAAGCCATCTATGAAAAACCTACAGCGACTATCATTCTCAATGGGGAAAAACTGAGAGCTTTTCCCCTAAGGTCAGGAACGTGGCAGGGATGTCCACTCTCACCACTGCTATTCAACATGTTATTAGAAGTCCTAGCCACAGCAATCAGACAACAAAAAAAATCAAAGGCATCCAAATAGGCAAAGAGGAAGTCAAACTCTCACTCTTTGCAGATGATATGATACTTTATGTGGAAAACCCAAAAGACTCCACCCCAAAACTGCTAGAACTCATACAGGAATTCAGTCAAATAGCAGGCTATAAAATCAATGCACAGAAATCAGTGGCATTCCTATACACCAACAACAAGACAGAAGAGAGACAAATCAAGGAGTCGATCCCATTCACAATTGCACCCAAAACCATAAGATACCTAGGAATAAATTTAACCAAAGAGGCAAAGGATCTGTACACAGAAGTCTATAAAATACTCAGGAAAGAAATTGAAGAAGACACAAAGAAATGGAAAAACGTTCCATGCTCATGGATTGGGAGAACCAACATTGTGAAGATGTCAATGCTACCTAGAGCAATCTACACATTCAATGCAATCCCCATCAAAATACCATCCACTTTTTTCAAAGAAATGGAACAAATAATCCTAAAATTTGTATGGAACCAGAAGAGACCCCGAATAGCCAGAGGAATCTTGAAAAAGAAAAGCAAAGCTGGTGGCATCACAATTCCGGACTTCCAGCTCTATTAGAAAGCTGTCATCATCAAGACAGTATGGTACTGGCACAAAAACAGACACATAGATCAATGGAACAGAATCGAGAGCCCAGAAATGGACCCTCAACTCTATGGTCAACTTATCTTTGACAAAGCAGGAAAGAATGTCCAATGGCAAAAAAACAGTCTCTTCAACAAATGATGTTGGGAAAATTGTACAGCCACATGCAGAAGAATGAAACTGGACCATTTCCTTACACCACACACAAAAATAGACTCCAAATGGTTGAAAGACCTAAACGTGAGACAGGAGTCCATCAAAATCCTAAAGGAGAACACAGGTAGCAACCTCTTCCACCTCAGCCGCAGCAACTTCTTCCTAGAAACATCACCAAAGGCACGGGAAGCGAGGGCAAAAATGAACTATTGGGATTTCATCAAGATAAAAAGCTTTTGCACAGCAAAAGAAACAGTCCACAAAACCAAAAGACAACCGACAGAATGGGAGAAGATATTTGCAAATGACATATCAGATAAAGGGCTAGTATCCAAAATCTATAAAGAACTTATCAAACTCAACACCCAAAGAACAAATAATCCAATCAAGAAATGGGCAGAAAACATGAACAGACATTTTTCCAAAGAAGACATCAAAATGGCCAACAGGCACATGAAAAAGTGCTCAACATCGCTCGGCATCAGGGAAATCCAAATCAAAACCTCAATGAGATACCACCTCACACCAGTCAGAATGGCTAAAATTAACAAGTCAGGGAACGACAGATGTTGGCGGGGACGTGGAGAAAGGGAAACCCTCCTACACTGTTGGTGGGAATGGAAGCTGGTGCAACCACTCTGGAAAACAGTATGGAGGTTCCTCAAACAGTTGAAATTAGAGCTACCCTTCGATCCATCAATGGCACTACTGGGTATTTACCCCAAAGATACAAATGTAGGGACCCGAGGGGGTACGTGCACCCCAGTGTTTATAGCAGCAATGTCCACAATAGCCAAACTGTGGAAAGAGCCAAGATGTCCATCGACAGATGAATGGCTAAAGAAGAGGTGGTATATATACACAATGGAATATTATGCAGCCATCAAAAGGAATGAGATCTTGCCATTTGCAATGACGTGGATGGAACTGGAGGGTGTTATGCTGAGTGAAATAAGTCAATCAGAGAAAGATATGTATCATATGACCTCAGTGATATGAGGAAATCTTAATCTCAGGAACAAACTGAGTGTTACTGGAGTGGTTGGGGGTGGGAGGGATGGGGTGGCTGGGTGATAGACATTGGGGAGGGTATGTTCTACGGTGAGCACTGTGAATTGTGCAAGACTGTTGAATCACAGATCTGTACTTCTGAAACAAATAACACAACATATTTTAAGAAAAAAGAAAAAGAAGAAGATAGCAGGAGAGGAAGAATGAAGGGGAGTAAGTCAGAGGGGGAGACGAACCAGGATATGTGATGGACTCTGAAAAACAAACTGAGGGTTCTAGAGGGGAGGAGGGTAGGGGGATGGGTTAGCCTGGTGATGGGTATTAACGAGGGCACATTCTGCATGGAGCACTGGGTGTTATGCACAAACAATGAATCATGGAACACTAAACCAAAACAAATGATGTAATATATGGTGATTAACTTAACAATAAAAAATTAAAAATAAATAAAAAAAAGAAAGTAATCCCACTTACAATCACACCCAAACCTTTAAGATACCTAGAAATAAACCTAATCAAAGAAGTTAAAGACCTGTATTCTGAATACTATAAAACATTGCTGAAAGAAATTAAAGATGACACAAAGAAATAGACATTCCATGCTCATGGATTGGAAGAACCGATATTGTTAAAATGTCTTTATTCAAATCAATCTACACATTTAATGCAATCCCTATCTACCAACAGAATTTTTACAGAGCTAGAAGAAACCTAAAATTTATATAAATCCACAAAAATCCTGAATAACTAAAGCAATCCTGAAAAAGGAAAGAAACCAAAAACAACAAAAAAACAAATAGAGGTATCACAATTCTGGGCTTCATGTTATATTACAAAGCTGTAGTAATCAAAGCAGTATGGTACTGACCCAAAAACAAACACATAAATCAATAGAACAGAGTATAAAGCCCAGAAATAAACCCACAACTATATGGTCAATTAATCTTTGACAAAGTAAGCTATCATATGCAATGGAGAAAAGACAGTCTCTTCACCACTTTCTTATACCATACACAAAAATAAACTCAAAATGGATTAAGGACCTAAATGTGAGACCCAAAACCATAAAAATCCTAGACAAGAACACAGGCAGTGATGTCTCTGACAACAGCCATAGCAACGTTTTTCCTGATATATCTCCCGAGGCAAGGCAAACAGAAGCAAAAATAAACTACTGAGATTACATTAAAAGAAAAATCTTTTGCACAGCAAAGGAAACAACAAAACTAAAAAAACTACTGAATGAGAGAAGGTATTTTAAAATGATGTATCTGATAAAGGGTTAGTGGGCAAAATATATAAAGACCTTACACAACTCAACACCACAAAACCAAATAATCCAATTAAAAAAGTGGGCAGAAAGCACGAACAGGTATTTCTCCAAAGGAAACATACAGAGATGGCCAACAGACCCATGGAAAGTTGCTCAACATCACTCATCATCAGGGAAGTGCCACTCAATACCACGATGAGATTTCACCTCACACCCGTCAGAATGACTAAAATCAAAAACATAAACAGCAAATATTGGTGAGGATGTGGAGAAAAGGGGACCCCTTCTGCACTATTGGGGGGGAATACAAACTATACAGCCACTGGAAAGACAGTATGTAATTTCCTCCAAAACTTAAAAATAGAACTACCTTACAATCCAGCAATCACACTAGTGGGTATTTACCCAAAGAATACAAAAACACTAATTAAAAGGGATACATGTATCCTTATATTTATTGCACCATTATTTACAATAGCCAAATTAGGGAATTAGCCCGAGTATCTATTGATAGATGAATGATTAAAGAAGATGTGGTGTGTGTATATATACACACAATGGAATATTACTCAGTATGTATGAAATCTTGCCATTTGCAACAACATGAATGGAACAAGAGAGTATAATGCTAAGTGAAATGTGTCAGTCAGAGAAAGACAAATACTATATGATTTTACTCATGGAATTTAAGATACAAATGAACAAAGGAAAAAAAAATGAAACAAACCCAACAACAGACTCTTAACTATAGAGACAAACAGATGGTTACCAGAGGGGAGGTGGTGGTGGGGGGTAGATGAAATAGGTAAAGGGAATTAAGAGGACACTTATCTTGATGAGCACTGAGTAATATATGGAATTGTTGAATTACTCTGTTGTACAACTGAATTGAACATAACACTGTATGTTAACTATACTGGAATTAAAATTTAAAAATTAAAATAATGATAATTATATTTTATCAACAATTGAATTAAACAAATGTCCCATACAATGTAAAATTATAATAAGGGAAACTATATGGGATATATAGGAATTATTTTACTATCCTTGCAATATTTCAGAAATTTAAGTTTTTAAAAATATTTTATTATTTTTTTTAATGTTGGGAATCTTCTTTCTCAGTGTATGTTTACCAAATAAATAGCTTGAGGGGAGTACCTGTTTTTTGTTTTGTTTGATTTTTGAGGAATATAGTCCTCTGCATTATCTAATGAAACACAAGGAACAGTAGCTCCTTTTTTTTTTCTTTCTTTTTTTTTTTAGGGGTACCAGGCTACTTAGGAGAGTTTAAAGGTTCCAAGGAGCTTGGATATATAAAATATTTGGGAACTTCCATCCATATGCCACTATCTCATATGTCAGGGTTCCAGTTTTTCCGATCCAATGTACTGATTTTGGCATAACAGCTCTCCCTTGATTTGGCTTTTAACCTTCTTGAGTGGGCATGTCCCCACTCAGACTATTAGATCTGAGGCCCAATCTTTGACTTAGCCTTGCTTCTGCAGGAAGAGTGCTTCTTGGTATGCAAATAAAAGAGGCCATTTTGGCTTTCACACCTGGTCTTCAACTACCTATTTAAGCTGTTCCTTTCCTTTCTTCAGATCATCAATGCCATTTAGCAGGTAACCATTCAGTCCTGTTATCCTAATAGCTACTATTTCTTCCATAGCCTAAAATACCTAATGCATTCCACTTGCTAGTGCATCCCCTCTACCAGTACAACCTTATATTTTGTCATTAATAAAAGTTCAACAAACTAAAATCACCTGTGCTCCACAGTGCCATGAAGGGGTCCTCATTGCTAGTACAGAAGTGAGTGATCCAGCTCCAAAACTCCATCATTTACCTGTGTTCTCAGACAACTGCACTTCCATTGCTAACTGAAGCAGTTTGGGTCACCCAGTGGCAGGGAAGGGGAAAGCTGAGATTGTGGTTGAAGTGAAAGATGTTAGTCAGGGATTAACATCTTTGGGAAAAAGGGAAGAGAAACAGGATTGGGCAGAGGAAAAAGTGGAAATGAAAGACTTAGCCAACCTGGTAAAGAGCTCTGGAGTGAATATTCCCCATCAGAGTATCCTGATCAGCCAAACCTCTATAACCCTGCACTGCTGAGTGACCGAATGCAGTTGCCTTGGAAAAGCAGGATCATGGGTGATATGGTACTGTACTGCTGGTGCAGACCCCACTTCTAACAGCTAGGAAGTAAGTCCTTCTCCAAATGGGTATTTGAAAAATCTATTTACCACAAAGAGGAATATATTTCACATAAAGAATTGAGTCATAAAGAACAAAAATCTACCCCTCTAAACACCACATATTATATATAAGGTCACTGAATATTCAGATAGTCATGGTTTTGTGTGATTTGTTTTTCTCAACAAGGGAAATTCCATAGAAACACAATTCAATTTAAGAAATGTTCTTCTCAGACCATATGTTCAACTGTTCAGTTGGGAATATACAACCTCTTTAATCACATAATTTATTCTGGTGGTCCATTTATTGGGAAGAATAAAGAAATGTGAGGGTACTCTTGATCAAAAGTCTACAAAATGAGCCAGTATTTACAGTCAAAATTCTTTTTTTTTTAAAGATTTTATTTGTTTATTTGAGAGAGAGAGAGAATGAGAGAGAGAGAGAGCATGAGAGGGAAGAGAGTCAGAGGGAGAAGCAGACTCCCCGTCGAGCAGGGAGCCCGATGCGGGACTCGACCCCGGGACTCCAGGATCACGACCTGAGCCGAAGGCAGTCGCCCAACCAACTGAGCCACCCAGGCGCCCTTCAGTCAAAATTCTCTTAATAGTTCCAAAAGGAACTTCTAGAAAACCCAAGAATTCCTGATGATGATAACTTACATTTATTTTGTGCCTACTGTTTTCTCTGTTCCATGGTGAGTACTTTGCATGTACGCTGTAAGCCAGGCTCATACACACTTTGGAAATGGGTACCATCATTACCATTTTACAAATCAGAGAATTAGTTTGGAAAGGTTAACAATTTGCCCAAAGTAACCCAGCTAGTAAGACTGAACAAGGACACTCATACTATTCTAAACATCCTGTCCACAACCAAACTGCCAAAGGAAAAAGTGTGAAATCTACAGATATATTCTACTAACTTGGAACAAGTGCCAGAAAAAAGTTAAGGTTATCACATATTCTTTCCGTGATTTTGTCTCATATAATTGGGAGATTAATTACAGAAACTGTTATGGATTCTGACTGGGAAGCAGTGCACAGGGGTTAAGAGTGGGGGTTTGACAACAGACTGCTTAAGTTAAAATTAAAATTATGTCTATGTCATTTTCCAGCTTTATGACTTGAGCAAGTTATTTAAACTTGCTGTGCCTTTTCCTAACAGGAATCACAATGATTGCTTGTTATGATTAAATGTAATATCACTTAACATAGTATATGACACATGGTAAACACTAAGCAAGTGCAAATATATTTATTATTGGTGTTAATGATATTGTTACTGTTCTTTAGTAATTTCTAGCCCTGACTCATATTCACTGTTTAATGCAATTAAAATTAACTGTTTGTTTGTTTATTTATTTATTTATTTATTTATTTATTTATTTTAAAGATGTTATTTATTTTTGAGCAAGCCAGCAGAGGGAGAGAGAAAGGGAGAAGCAGACTCTGCTGAGCAGGGAGCCAGATGTGGGGCTTGATCCCAAGCCCCCGGGATCATGACCTGAGCTGAAGGCAGACATTTAACCAACTGAGCCCACCCAGGTGTCCCATAATTCAAACAAAATTAACTTTAATATTAAAGTTTAAAATTTGAGGAACTCATCCTCAGTTATAAGGGCTTAAGAAATTCTAATACTCCCTATCAAAAAAGCCAGCTATGTTGAGTGATTATTATACATAGACCTTATCTTAGGTATTGAAAATCCAGTAATAAAATACAAACTGATCTCCTGTTCCTGTTTACATTTTGTCTCATGTGTTCTGCAGTATGCCTAATAACATGAGGAAAAATAATGTGACATATAGTACTTAACCTCATATGTTACAAATGGTAACCCGGACAGGACTTACTATGACTAAACAAAATAATACGGAGAAAGACCACAGTTCAAGGGAGGGAGGGTATCTGCCTCTGGGTGTGCTCCTGGAAGAGGAAGAACTTAAGAATACTTTCTTTCTGAAAACTATAGATGTTAAGCTGGTTTTCTCTGGCTTCATTTATTGTTCAACTATGCAAAAAACAAACTAAAACAAAACATAATGATCTGTGGATACTTAACTCTCAACTAAAAGAAATAAAAATAAAGCATTATCAGTACAATTCAAACCCTCTCTGAACTCCTTCATAGTCCAGGTGATTATTCCCAGTACATAGACATCCCTACCCATCCTCTGTGCTGGAAATTAACTGTTCCACTAGAGTGATAAGGAGGATTATTCAATTATTTGAAAGGCATTTAATTACTCACAAAACACTTCTCATGAATGCAAAATGATCTCAAGGGAACTAAAAGTATGGGTTGTTTTTGAACCTGTTGGGTATTTCTAGAATTCAGAGCCAAGCCATGATCCCTAATATGCCCAATATTCTTGCTAACATTAATGCATTACACTCTCACAAGGGAATAATTTCTTTTCACATATAAGAAACCACATTAAAGAGATGTTGCCCAGGGTCATTTGGGTACATGGGAGAAAAGGAGTTTACATTCAGTCCTCCTAGCTCCAAATCTCCACAAATATTTCCCAGCCATAACCAGTCTTTCCATGGGTGCCCTGAGAGATTAGATGCCATGGGTACAATAGACTCATTTCAAATATTTGTTTTACCAAACACTACCTGAAAGACCTTGGGGAGGTTTTCTAGTCCCTAAAAACTTTAATATCCTAATATACATCATAGAAGTGATAATGCCCATATTATAAAATTGCTATAAAATTTAATAATGCATGTACTTCATACAGTACTTAATTTCCCTAAAGTAAATGCCAAACAAATAACTATTATTCTTTTTTCTTTAGAAGAAGATAATTTGAAAGTTGACCCTTAGAATTTGTAAGAAAATTAGGTGACTTGGCTCTGAGAGGGGAATATCATGCATTCTGGGTATAGATAATCGTTGAAGAGCAAGGTTGCCTATTGGAACAGGGCTGAGTTATTGGAATGGTTTTCTTGTCTCCTGCAATGAAATTAACCAAAATCCTGAAAGCCTGACTTTCCTCCAACGTTAATCAACATCACAGCACATATTTTCAAGTTTGAAATGACTTCTGAAACTGTAGAAAGCTTTGAACTTCCTGGAAAAATTTAAATGGAGCAATTGTAATGAATGCATTAATAGCATCTTCCTCAGACTGAGGACTAAATTAACAGCTCAGAGCTTTCTTTACTGGGGTCACAGAAAGTAACCTCTTATCTGAACTAGAAATAGCTAATGGCATGGTTAATAGGAGCAAACAATAAATGTAAGTTCTCATTTATTTTCAAAAAGGGATATTAATACCCTAATCAGAACAAACCCAGGCTGCTTCAGGATATAGATCCCTCCAAAGCAAAAATACACTTACTGTAGAACCTGTGAACTGTGGTTGGAAAAAGAAAAGAAAAGATTATAAAAGTAATTCAAGAAGATTGGAGGCAAAACTTGTCACCTCTAGGTAGGCAAGGGCAATGGACGTGCTCTCAGGGTTCTCAAAGGATAATGGCTTTTTGCAAAGAGCTCTAAGAGGAAAATTCTCTAGATACATATGCTGACATTCCTATTTGGTCTTCCCTGGAGATGGGGGTGGCGGGGCACAAGTCACTGAACAATAATAAATTAGTCCATGCAAACTCCTTTTCCTACTTGTGTGTAATGGTGCCTAGAAATAGTAAGTTTGAAGCAACTCACTGACAGTTCTCCATGAGGTATGAAAAATTGGATATTGCGGAAACCAACTTCTGTAACCCCTACAAGGCATTTCTTTCACAAAGAACAATATTTGCCCTGAACAATAGTACTTGAAGGAAAATGGTTTGAAATATTCTTTCATGTGGGAAGCTTGAGAAGATTTCTAAGCACGTACCTGACCTTCTCTGAGGAACAGTTTGATTTAATCTCTTTCATATTCCACCTTTGCAAGAAGCTTCTTTGAAATTTTCTCAGAATGGGTGGAATATAACTCATGAATAAAATTTTCTGGCTTACAGACTACTGCTGAGCTTTGAGTTGTTTCAAGAGAAAACAATTTAATGCCTTCATCCCAAGGATGAGAATGAGTCAAGTTTCCCCAACCTCATGATATTAAGGATGCCATTCAATACAGCATCAAACCTGCAAAACTCCTGCTTACTACTCCAGCCTTGTCTTATTTCCCTGATGCTAATGCTCATCCTCTCTCCCTCCATTCCTCCCATATTCCCTCTTTCTCTCTCCTCCAAACCAATCACATTGTTTGGTTTTTTTTTTCCTGTTATTTGAATGAACCAAACATATTTTCACTTTAGTTCCTATGCACTGGGCATTTCTTTTTCTCAGAAAACTCGTCTGACCTATTTCAAAACCACAGCTTTCCCCTTCATCCAGCAGGTCCCTTCAAATCCTTTACATTAAAATTTATTACTTCTAAGGGGACATTCATGATCCTAAAATAAACTAGATCCTTGTAGTATTTCTTTCTTAGGAGCTTACACTTTGCTACGCAATTGCATTCTTGTTCATTATATGCATTTTTTAATATTTACTATTTTTATAAGTTGATTGGAATGTCTAAAAGGTCTGGAGCGAGATGTGTCCTTTGCATTAATATATCAGCTGCACCTAGCACAGAACCCAGAGAAGTGTAACTAATTAATGTTTGTTGAAGTAATACATGAACAGACTTCCTATGCTATACAGGATTTCTACTCTGTGTTCCATAGCACTTACTTCTAAATGCCTCATTAGGTACTGAGGGTATATGCCTTAGGTTATTTTCTTCTCATGGCCATTTTCCTTTATAGACTATTAGTGACATGAGGAGAGTCCATCTTACTGACCCCTCTGTTCCTAACTCCATGTTTTGTGTAGTGGAGACACAATCAATATTTATTGGTTAAAGTCCTTTTTTTTTTTTAAGATTTTTTGAAAGAGAGAGAGAGAGAGGGAGAGAGAGCATGAGTGGGAGGGTGGGGAGAGGGAGAAGCAGGCTCCCCACTGAGCAGGGAGCCTGACATGGGACTCAATCCTGGGATCCTAGGACCATGACCTGAGCCAAAGGCATATGCTTAACCGACTGAGCCACCCAGGAGCCCCTAAAGTTCTATTTTCAAGTCAAAGTTAAAATATCTAAAAGATATGAAGAACTGAGGACCAGGAGAGCCAATGATGTAAGTAAGCTCCAGTCTGAATCCAAGTCTGAAGGCAGGAGATGACTGATGTTGCCCCTTCTCAAAAAAAGGCAGAGAATGAATTCTCCCTTACTCTGCCTTCTTGTTCTGTTCAGTCCCGCAGTGGATTTAGGGTCATGTAAGATGGGACTTTTATTTTGCTTTCCCAAACTTATATTCAGAAATTGACATTTAAAAAAAATATTTTATTATTTTAGAGTGAAGGAGCACAAATAGAGGGAGGAGCAGAGGGACAGTGAGGGGGAAAGAATCTCAAGATCTCAAGCAAACTCTGCGCTGAGTGTTGAGCCTGATGTGGGGCTTGATCCCATAACCCTGAGATCATGACCTGAGCTGAAACCAAGAGTTAGACACTTAACTGACTGAGCCACCCAGGTGCTCCAAATTGTTGACATTCTTAACCACAATCTTATTTTGACCTACTCCTTGTCCTTTGGTTTGTGTCCTAAATTTAGACACCATTCCTGTCTTCCAGTTCTTATCCAGAATTCCAACTTCCGTCCTTTGGCTCTAATCCTCTGATCAAACCAAATCATGCAGCTCTCTGAATGTGCCAACAGCATAGGGACTGTGTAAGCCAAGAAATTTCAATGCCTGAGGGCCCTTTGTCTTGGGAAGACTCCCCTTGGGTAGAGCAGAAAAAATGACTTCTCTTGTCCCAACCAGAGTCTTCTGAAAACTGGTGTTTCATTCTCGTCTCTTGTGAATAAGAACTTTTTTTCCCCTCCACAAAAAAGCCTAACTATAATTCAAAATGCCTCTCAGTATCCAGACTTAAAGAACTTCACCACAAATATGATTTGTGTTCAATAATCGCTATTAACTCAGTAGGGTCACTATCTACCCTATCTAGCAGGTTTGAAGGCCTGGACTCATTTTAAAATTGCTACTATCCCTTCTGTACACACACAGGTTCTTATAACCAACAGTCTAGTCACCCTATTAACTGTGTTCAGCTATTCACTCAGTAAGTGTTTGAGGAGCCAGGTACTAGTCAATAGTGATATAGTTGTGGAATAAAATACGCAATCTCTAACCTCAAGAAGTCAGGGTTGACTTAGAAGGCTAACATTAAAACATTATTATAAACATTTATAATTATGCCATAATGACTATATAGGAAGAAAATTGAACAGGAATACATGAGATAGTATCACAAAGGGCTCTAATTTAGAAAAGTACATCAGGGGCACCTGGGTGGCTCAGTCAGTTACACACCTGACTTCAGCTCAGATCATGATATTAGGGTCCTGGGATCAAGCCCCACATGGTGCTCCCTGCTCTTGTCTTCTTGTCCCTCTGCCCCTCAACCTGCTCATGCTCTCCTTCTCTCTCACATAAATAAAATCCTAAAAAAAAGTGCATCAGAAAAGATTCTTGATTGACAATCAGCACCTCAGTGTATTGAACTCTGCTGATTCACAGTCCAATAAAACTAAAGAAAGTTAATTTATAAAAAATTCAAGATTCTGGACTTCTGTGGAAGATCGCAGAATAGTAAGATCCTAAGCTCACCTTGATCCATGGATATAACTAGGTAACCACCACGTTAGTGTTAATGATGCCAAGACCAGCAAAGCAGACTCTCCACAGCTAAATGTAGAGAAGAAGCCACATAGAAGAGGGTAGGAAGGATAGAGATGTGTTAGGGAACTAAACAAACTCACTGGACCACCCGTGGGAGGGAGAGACATCACAGGTGCAGAGAAAGGAGAGAAGCAGACCCTCACATCGAGTACGTCGGGCTAGATGTGGAAAACCCACACAGGGAAGACAAATCCCCAAATAGGGGCCTAATTTTGTGTGTGCTTATAATCAGCAGGGCTTAACACCTGGTACTTTAAAAATCAGCAGGCTCAACTCTGGGAGAGTCAAGAGGGAGATAGGAAACTGAGTCCTTGTCCTTAAAGAGAGGGCACTGTAAACAGTCCTGCTGAGATACAGCATAGAAGCAGCAATTTGAAAAGTGCTTGGGGTACGTGAGAAGATTTATTTACAAATCTCAGACCACGTTCTGGAGGGCCAGGGACCTTTAGGAGACTTTTCTATTTTTTCTTTTTTAAAGATTTTATTTATCTATTCATGAGAGAGAGAGAGAGAGAGAGAGAGAGAGAGAGAGGCACAGGGAGAAGCAGGCTCCCAAGAAGCAGGAAGCCCGATGCGGGACTCGATCCCAGGACCCTGGGATCATGACCTGAGCCGAAGGCAGACGCTTAACCATCTGAGACCCAGGAGACTTTTCCAGCAACAAAGGACCTGGGAAGTACCCTTTCCTTCTCCAAGCCCCCAGCCTAGATATATGGAACCTGTGGCAACCAGTACAGCACCAACACTCTCCACCTAACTTGGTAACAGCTCATGCTGTCCCAACATTTTCCTGCTGACAGACCCCCTCCAGCCAGGTCTCACCTCCGGGTCTCCTTCCATAGCAAAGTTTGCTTGCTAACAGTGTATAGCTTTCCCCCCACCAATTCTTCTGTGGACTCACCCCCTCCAATCCTGTTGGCCTTGATCCCAGTGGCCATGGGACACTTCTGCAATAGACTAACACAGACATTGTTGTCACTGTGCACCCCACCCCTGTGCTCTCCATCTCCTGCTGGCTTGCCACCTCTAGCCCTGAAGCAGGAGTTTTCTAAAGTATCTCCAGGTCTCCTTCCACAATAACCTGCAAAAACTTTGCTAACACTGCATGCCCTGCCCCATATCATTGTGTGGACCTGCCCCCTCCAATAGAGCCCATCCAAAGCCTTGACACAAGCCTAGCAGTGTCTAAGCAGCCCCAACAAGTACCAGCACCACAACAAAGTGACTCCTGCTCAGGGATAGTGAAGGATAACCACACACACACAAGTCCAATTGCAGCCCCAGCAATGGGCTTGGGACAGAGGTCTGACTACAGGCCCCACCCACAAACAAAAGTTTCTCAGGGGACAACACAAAGAAAGCAGCCTGCATTTCTGTGCTACTGCATATCTAACAAATGCCTAGCCTGACTTAAGTCCAGGGTTGCCCCAAGCTGGCCCACTAATGTCACAGGGACTAAGCCCTGCCCAAAACAATCAAAGAGAGCCATTTAAGACATGAAGGTAAAATAAATGAAATTTAAAAAATTACTATAAGGGCACAGGAGTAGATTTGAATTGGCCAAATAATTGTGAAGTTGAAGGTGGGCAGATAGAGATTATTCACACCAAAGAACAGAGAGGAAAAACAAATGAAAAAAAAATTAGTGTCTCAGAGACACCACCATCAAGAACACTAATTTGTATATAAGGGGAGTGGAAGGAGAGGAGAGAGAAAGGGTAATTAAAAATATTTTTTTAAAGTACTATGGTAGTAAACTATCCAAATAAGAATTATTTTATGAAGAATTACCTATACATCCAGGAAGCTCAAAAAAAAAAAAAAACTCCAAAAAAGATAGACATGAAGAAATCTACAAACAGACACCTTATAGTAAAAATGCTGACAAATATAAAGAGAAAACCTTGAAAGTAGCAAGTGAAAAATGACTCATCATTTACAGAGCCACTCCAATAAGATTAACAGCGGACTTCTCAGCAGAAATAATGGAGGCTGGAATGTGGTGGATAATAAGTTGCTATGTTCTCTAAAGTCACAATGAACATCAAATTAATAAATGTTAAACTATACCTCCTAGAAGAAATACAGGTTTATGTTTTTATGAACTTCTGGTCACAACATTTTTATTAAAATACAATTTGCATTATCCATTTGCCAGCACCCTTACAAAATAAGCCAGTTTCAGCTGTGTTAAAAACCCACTTTTTCATATAACTGTTTACCTGTATAGTGCAAAGTAGGTAGTTTTTTAATTCCTGACTTTTGATTTGGCATAGAATTAGTTATAACACCAAAAAGCACAAAGAAAAAAAAATAGATAAGTTGATCTTAATTAAAATAAAAAAATAGGGGCGCCTGGGTGACTCAGTCATTAAGGATCTGCCTTCGGCTCAGGTCATGATCCCGAGTCCTGGGATCGAGCCCCACATCAGGCTCCCTGCTCAGTGGGAAGCCTGCTTCTCCCTCTCCCACTCCCCCTGCTTGTTTCTCTCTCTCACTGTGTCTCTCTCTGTCAAATAAAATAAATAAATAAATAAATAAATAAATAAATAAATAAATAAATAAATAAAGTTGTATTTCAAAAGGTACTAAGAAAGTAGCAACACAACCCATAAAATGACAGAAAATGTTTGCAGACTGCATATCTGATAAGGGACTTGCATCTGGAATATATAAAGAAACACCTAAATAATAAAAAGCTAACTCCATTAAAAATGGGCAAAGGGTGTGAATAGGTATTTCTCCAAGGAACATATACAAATGGCCAATTTAACTTCTAGGTATATATCCAAGAGAAAAGAAAACATATACATCTGCAAAAGCTTGTACATGAATACAGCAGCCTTTTTCATAATAGCCAAAAAATGGAAACATCCTAAATGTTGATTGATAGACAAATGGGCAAACAAAATGTGCTGTATTAACACAATGGATTATGATAGTTATAAAAATGAAATACATAAACCACAACATGAATGAACCTTGAAAACATTATAGTAAGTAAAAAAAGCTGGCTACAAAGCCCACATACTGTATGTTTCTATTGATATGAAAGTCCAGAATAGGAAAAGTGATAGAGACAGAAAGAAGATTAGTTGTTGCTTAAGGCTGGGGGTGGAGGTGGGAATATAAAGATTGCACATATATGTGAATATACTAAAAAACATTGAATTATATACTAAGTAGATGAGCTGTATCTTATGTGAATTATATCTCAGTAAAGCTATCTTTTTCAAAAGACAAGACATCTCTAAGGAAGAGACCTGGATACTAAGTCCTCAATGATGAATCTTCGTGGAGTATGAAAAGAAGTAGAAGAATTACAGGAAGAGAAGCTAAAGCAAAGGCCCTGAGGTCTGAAGGGGTTTACTACATTCGTAGAACTAACGATAAAATTGATAAAATGAGGTAAAAGCGTATGGAAGCGGCAGAAAATGAGAAAAATAGACATGCATTTGATAGAAAATAAGCAGGAGTTTGATATCCATCTGAAGGATTTTAGGTTCATCCCTAAGTCAAATAAGAAGATACTGAAAAAACTCTAAGCAGGAAAGAGAGATGATATGACTTTTCAAAAATATTCTGGGACAGTTTTGTGGAAAATGGATTGGAGACATTGAGTGGACGTGGGCGCATTGGTTAGAAATCTGTACTGAATCATACCTTTGGAATGTTTTGAATACAGAAGTTTCCCAACATCTTTTGTGTAGTTATGGGATGGGAAGGCCCCTCACTTCCGACAACTTAGGGACAGCAGGACTGATGAAAAATTTAAGGAGGAATTCACTCTTAGAATCATGTTATTATAGGGTTGGAACCTGCAAGACCTTGAGAATGAGTGTCTTTTTAAATTTAAAATTTTGCACCCTATGTACTTTGCTTACAATGCCCTCCTCCCAGGTGGCGCCTGGGTGGCTCAGTCATTAAGCGTCTGCCTCCAGCTCAGGTCATGATCCCAGCGTCCTGGGATCGAGCCCCACATCGGGCTCCCTGCTCCACGGGAAGCCTGTCTCTCCCTCTCCCACTCCCCCTGCTTGTGTTCCCTCTCTCACTGTGTCTCTCTCTGTCAAATAAATAAACAAAATCTTAAAAAAAAAAAATGCCCTCCTCCCAGCCCTGATGAGAAGCTTAAGGGTTTGATCCAGAAGAAAATCTACTTTCTATCAGATTAGTGAACAGAAGCATGTTTCCCAAGTTCTCTCAGATCGGTGGCATGTAAAATGGGATTCAAGTTATCTAATTCATAGTGTGGTTCTGGTGATTAATTTTATGATTACAACTATGAAGTTCCTACACCCAAAGGCCAAAGGATCCAAGAAGCACTCAGTTACTAAAGTATTTTCCTAACATTTTAAAAATTAACTATGTAGCTCCCCTGGTTTAAAAAAAAAAGTTTCAAAATAGACTTTTAGAGGATGAGCTCCTTTAAATTGAGACATACATATATACTTTAATTAATTACCACTTGGCCCAAATTTATTATCTCCAGCCTTACTTCTTTATATTGTAATTTCCCATGAGGCTCAGGCAAATTGCAGTTCTTACCCTGCTCATTTAATTTGGGAAACTTACAACCAATGTATCTAGGTAAAATAATAATAAAATTCTAAATATATGAGGCAATTAAAAACGTGTTATAATAAATATATAAAAAATATAAAACTGTACCATTAATTACTTCTATTATAAGTAAGGCAGAAATAATCACTATGAGTAAGTGAGGGTCTTCAATGGAGCCAAGGTTGCCATGGGTCCCTAATCTGCTCATAGATTCCAATCTTCCCTCCACCTGCCCTATGGTTTAAAGGCAGGTTCAGACTCTCAACATGCATCTCAGCTTGGTATAAGTCAGTAATTTTGCTTTTCAGATATGCCTAAGGATGAGTCCTGCTATTTCTGAATACCAGTGGATTTCCTAAACAAGTTTGCCAGATATTTGTGTGCAAAATGAAAACCCAGCCATCATGAAGAAACTGTGTGGCTTTGAGATTCCCATAACAAATAAATAAATAGATAGATATTAAATATATAAACAAATATCCAAAGATTTTAAAAAGTGTTTTAGTGAAAACCTACGCTTTCTCTCTCTTTCCCCAGTCACTGATTCACAAATAAGATGGCTTCTAATTTTCTACAGTTTACTCTTCTCTAATTACAGGCATAAGAGTTATTTTTCTGCTTCTATTTTTGTTGGCATGACTTTCCAATTCTTCATTTAGAAACATGGAATTCATATAACTAACCAAACTCTATGGTTTTTAAACTGCCATTATTGTTCTTTCCTGTAGAGGCATTACACTTGGCGATCACCTCCCTGAGATCTGAATGCAACAAATACATATGTACTTTAAAGAGTACATTTTTTTTCTGTTATCCAGGAAAAAAAACAAAACACAACCAAAACCTGTAAAATACATCGATATTTGAAAATAGTTTTGATCATGTAACACAGGTTCATATGTTTATTGTCTTTTCTCAATGAAATGAAATTGTTGTAAAACAAACTTTGTTTTTCAGAGTTAAGGCTGTTGAATAGGATTTGGAAACAGTGTTTCATATTTGAAGAAATAGTTCAGCTTTTTCAACAGAAAAGATGTACTTTCTTCCTTACACAGAAACTGCTGGAAAGTCACAACTGTTGGTTGGAGTCCTGAGATGCCTTCCTTATTTCAGCATGAACTCCTTTTTTTTTTTTTTAAACCAACTCAGAGGAAATTAATTTTCTTTGTAAGCCTATCATGAATGAGACATGCATTTTTAAGTGAATGGCAGAATAAATAATAAATATAACAACATAAACATAGTTGAACATTCACCATTATTGTCATACAGTATTGAACACGTTATTAGTTCCTTTTGATTTCATAATGATCCCTGCTCATTTCTCTAGTCTCCTTTTCCTCCTCAGTCATTACTTGCTAACCACAGGAGACTTCTTTAACTTCCTAATATATACTTTGTTCTTTCCCATCAGTAGAAACTTGCCCAAATTGTTTTTAATTTATCCAGAGCTGCTTTCTCCATATCACATACCTCCTCCCATTCCTTTATGTAGTAATTTCCTAGTTCATTTCTATTCATTCTTCTGTATTTTTTGAAACATTCTTGCCTTAGAAAAGATTGAGTGTATTTGTCACACCTATTTGTAAACTCACCCCCTCATTTCTGTTGTACATTTCTAATTATTGTGCAATATCTCTTCTCCCTGATAGACTGCAAACTTCCCAAGGCAGAGACAGCATCTGTCTTAGAGTTCTCTCTCCCCTTCTGCTGCTTCAACTGGTTAAAATCCAAAAGACCTTAATGTCTGCTGGAAAGAAAAAAAAATCCTTTCAAAATTTTTAATCTGTTAGTTATGACTCCTGGATTTGTGTAAATATGGAATATTTTTAAAGAGTTTGTAGGCATTAAAGGAAGATATTTATATGTTGAATAAACCTGTGCTATAAAATATTAAATTTAGGCTATCCAGTGTCTTCTATAAAAACAGAATGAGAAATATCTGAGTTTAGAACTATTAAAAATAGTTAAAACTTGGATTAAATTACTTGAATTAGTAAGAACTATGTTATATATAGTATATACATTTTTGCATTGGTTCTTAGGTTGCTCATAGCTTGGTTTTATGCCTCATACCAAAAGCTTCCCTAAGCTTATTATGAAAATCTTGTTTTTTGTCCCCCCTACCCCAGTTTTCATTTTTGCTTTGCTTGAAGGTTTTTCATTATCAGTTTGGGGAAGGATTGCATTGCTTTGGTGTCTTACATTTTTTTTTTGTTCCCTCAAATCCTCTTTGAAAATTCATGAGAGAAAATTCTAATACCTACAAATCCATAGGAAAGAAAAACTATATATATGCACAGAACATGCACTTGATTATAAAGAGATATTTTGTGTAATTTCTCGTTGTGTTTTATGCAGTACCTCATATGGTGTTTGTCATGTAGATGTTGCTCAATTACTTTACTAAAAACAGAAAGTTATTACATTGGTACAATGCATTTAGATATGAAAAATGAGGGAGAGAAAGATGAATATTCCTTGTTACAGAAATGGCATAGGGAAATCTGCATCACACTACTTGAGGTTTTCTAAAACCCAATAGTGGAAGGTGTTATGCTTATGGGCTTTGAGACAAATGGCCTTGGTTATAAACACAGCTCTGTCACTCACTAATTCTGAGATCTTTGCTAATCTCTTAATTTTCTTAAGTTCTCTGAGCCTCTACTCCCTAAAGTGTAAAATTAAGATAACAGCATCTGCAAAGCACATTCAAGAATTCATTAAAAAAAAGTTCATGAAATACCTACTATGTGTCAGGGATTATCAAAGAGTTTTTTATTCATTAGTCATTTAATCCTTATGATAGTACTATTAATTTGTTACTCTCCATTTTATATATGAAGGGAACTGAGGCTTAGAGAAATTAAGCAATTTGCTATGATAAGCAATAAATGGCCTGAGACCACCTCCTGCTCAATTTTATAACAAACATATTAAGTCTCAGGGCTTTGATGAAATCTCTCTCTCCTTAGTAGTTTTTACTTTATCTTGTCATACTATTGAGACTTATCTTTATTAGTATTTTATAGACATTGCTAAAACAGTATATCATATAGTAGGTGGAGTAATAATCTAATAATTTCTTATCCTGGTGGCAATTCATAATGAGAGGGGGAAAATTCACACAGTTTACCCCTCCAGATAAAAATCTCTATGCCAGCATTATTCAGAGGTGAAGGTTAATATAAACAATAGCCTTTGCAACTAATTGAACATAATTTGTTCAAAATTTCTCCATAACTTGTTATAATTATCTCACCATGAGATAGCAGTGGTATTGTAAAGAAAAGTAGCAATAATTCCTTTGTATTTTTCATGGATTTTTATTTTAAACATTCCTGTTCAAGAATCTTTATCTTTTCTTCAGTTACTAGTTGAGCAAAATATTGACAACATTTTGGGGAAAATGAGGATGTGAAACTCAAATTTTAAATACCTATATTGCCAATGTTTTTCATTTTGAATTTACCCCCCAAATTGGTTTTTTAAGTATAAAGTGTATATACAATATAAATAATTCAGAGAAATAATATATACAGTCTTATCACATAAAGAAAAATTGCTAACATTTTGTTTTTTTTATATATATGATAGATTTTAAAAATGAGATAACACCATTTACTTTTCATCTCACTAAATATATATTAATGTTGCTACTGTTATTATCAAAGGCTGCATGTCACTTGGTTATCTAACCAGAACCATGTTGGTGGCATCTAGACTATTTTGGTACTTCCAGCATCTTTGATTTGTATTTACTTTATTTCTGGTAAGTACCCCAAGGCCCCTTATATCTCTTTGGTCAACTGTATGAACACTATTAACCTTGGGAAGATGGCAGACTAGGAGGATCCTGACTCATCTCCACCCACAGACACAGCAAGACTACAACTACATACAGTGCAACTCACTTTGAAAACAAGCTAAAGATGAGCAAAACAGCTCTTTGCAGTTAGAGATATAAACAAAAAGCCATATCAAGGATAGGAGAGGCAGAGACACAGTTGGGAACCAAATCCCTAGTACAGGAACCCACAGTAGATGTTTCATGGGCACAAATATTATCCCTCAGGAGCAAAAAGATCAAGCCCCACACTGAGCACTCCCCACCTTGGGGATGTACACCAGGAAGATGGACCCAATAATGGCTGGGTTTGAAAATCAGTAGGGCTGAACTTTATGAAATCCAGAGAGCTAAAGGAAACTGAGAATCTGTATACAATCTTACTCACCAGGAGACCAAGCACAGAGACAGAAGTTTGAAAAGTGCCTGGCTTATATGTGGAGATTTATTGAATAATTTTTAAGCCTATACCAGAGGGGTAGGGATCTGTAGGAACTTTCTCCAGGAAAGGAAATGCTAGCAGGTACCATATTTGTTGTACTCCTTCAGCCTTGTCCTGATGCTGGTGAGAGATAGTTCTGGCACTTTCTGTCTACCTTTGAGCACCGCTTGCTCTGCCCAGCAATTTGCCTGTGGATCCACCCCACCCAACATGCCTGTTCCAGCAGGCACCCCACTATCTAAAGCAGCTCCTGCCCTGCTACACTCAGCAGGCAGGCTTGGTCAGGAACAGCATCCCCCCAAAGAGACTACTATTCCACATAATTGGTGGACATCCCCAGCCAGAACCAGTACTCCTCCAAAGCAATCCCTGCCATGGTGAGGGAATGACTCCACCTACCAGCAAGTGTGTAGCAACTGGAGCCAGATCTCTCAGCCCCACCAACATGCCCTCATCAGTTATGGCTGAGTCACAACAGGAAGGTGCCTGCAGCCCACACAGGGGGCACCACTGGAACGTCTGGTTCAGCTCGACCCCACAGTACATCTTCTACACACGGCCACTACTTCCAAGACCGAGAGATTCAGCTGACATAATGCATAGAAATAATCACAGCGAGTCAGACAAAATGATGAAACAGATGAATATGTTCTAAACAGAAAAGACAAAACGTCAGAAAAAAGAACTAAATGAAATAATCTACCCAATTAAGAATTCAAAATGGAGGTTATAAAAATGCTTACTGGACTTGAGAAATAGTAAATGAACTCAGTGAGAATCTCAACAAAGAGACAATAGAAAAATGAACCAATCAGAGGTAAAGAATACAGTAGCCTATATATCAATGAGAGAAAGACATGTATCATATGATCTCACTGATATGAGGAATTCTTAATCTCAGGAAACAAACTGAGGGTTGCTGGAGTCGGGGGGGTGAGAGGGATGGGGTGGCTGGGTGATAGTCATTGGGGAGGGTATGTGCTATGGTGAGCGCTGTGAATTGTGTAAGACTATTGAATCACAGACCTGTACCTCTGAAACAATACACTATATGTTAAAAAAAAAAGATAGTAGGAAGGGAGAAATGAAGGGGGGTGGAAATTGGAGGGGGAGACAAACCATGAGAGACTATGGACTCTGAGAAACAAACTGAGGGTTCTAGAGAGGAGGGGGGTGGGGGGATGGGTTAGCCTGGTGATGGGTATTAAAGAGGGAATATACTGAAGGGAGCACTGGGTGTTACACACAATGAATCATGGAACACTACATCAAAAACTAATGATGTATGGTGATTAACATAATAAAATAATAAAAAAAGAATATAGTAACCTAAATGGAAAAAAAAATACACTAGACAGTATATAAAAGCAGATTAGAGGAAGTACAAAAATGAATTAGCAATCTGGAAGGCAGAATAGTAGAAATTATCCAAACTCAAAAAAAAATTTAAAAATGAAGATAGGTAAAACACTTCTAGAACAACATTAAACATACTGACATTTGTATTATAAGGGTCCCAGAAAGAGAAGAGAGGAAGGAAAGAGCTGAGAACTTCCCTACCCTAGGGAAGGAAAATGATGTTCAGGTCCTAGAAGCACAGAAAGCCCCCAGGAAGATGAACCCAAGGAGGTCCACAGTAAGACATATAATAATTAAAATGACAAAAAATAAAGAATCATGAAAGCAGCAAGAGAAAAGCAACTATTTATGTACGAGCAAAACTCCATATGGCTACCACCTGATATTTCAACAGAAACTATGCATGCCAGAAGGGAGTGACATGATATATTCAAGAGCTGAAAGAAAAAACAAAAACAACCCAAAAAACAAAAACAACAAAAAACTCTACAGCCAAGAATACTCTACCCAGCAAGGCTACCATTAAGAACTGAAGAGAAAGTTTCCCAGACAAACAAAAGTTAAAGGAGTTCATTGCCACTAAATTGGCCTTATAAGAAATATTAAAGAGACTTCCTTGAGCAAAAAGGAAAAGATCGTAACTAGAAGAAAACTATGAAAGGAAAAAAATCTTTACTGGTAAAAGCAAACATACAGTAAAGGAAGTAGATCAACCACTTATAAAGCTAGTATGAAGGCTAAAAGACAAAAGTAGTAAAATCAATTTCATCTATAATTAGTAGCTAAAGGATACACAAAATAAAAAGATGTAAAATTTAATGTCATACACACAAAATATGGGGGGGGGAGTAAAAATGTGTGTGCGTTTTTTTTTTTAAGATTTTATTTATTTATTAGAGAGAGAGAGAGAGCGAGAGCAGGAACACAAGCAGGGGGAGTGGGAGAGGGAGAAGCAGGTTTCCCGCTGAGCAGGGAGCCTGATGCGGGGCTCAATCCCAGGACCCTGGGATTATGACCTGAGCCGAAGGCAGATGCTTAATGACTGAGCCACCCAGGTGCCCCAAAATGTAGTGCTTTTAGAATGTGTTTGAATTTAAGTGGCCATAAAAATTTTAAGCAGACTTCTATATACATAAGATGTTATATATAAACCTCATGGTAATCATAAGACAAAAACCTGTAATAGATAGAAAAAAGAAACTAAAGAGAAAGAAATCCAAGCATAATAAAGTCATTAAATCACAAGGGAAAAGAGAAAAAGAAAGGAACAGAGAACTGCAAAAACTAAAAAACAATTATCAAATGATATTAAGTACATACCTATCAATAATTACTTTAAATGTAAATGGACTAAATGCTTCAATCGAATGACATAGTGACTGAATGGATTAAACAAAAAAAAGACACATTTATATGCTGACTACAAAAGACTCACGTTTGACCTAAAGACACATACAGACTGAAAGTGGGGGGATGGAAAAAAATATTCCATGTGAATGGAAGAAAAACAAAACAAAACATGGTAGCAATAGTTATATCAGATAAAATAGACTTTAAAACAAAGATTAACAAGAAAAAAAGAAGGGCATTACATAATGATGAAGGGAACAATGCAAAGAAGTATATAACAATTGTAAATACCTATGTACCCTATATATATATAATATATATGTAACATATATATTATAAAGTATATTAACAGACATAAAGGGAGAAATTAACAGTAATATAGTAGTAATATAATAATAGTATAATAATAGTAAGGGACTTTACCCCTTTACATCAATGGCTAGATCATCCCAGAGAAAATCAATAAGAACACAGTGCTTTTGAACAATACATTAGACCATATGGACTTAACTGATAAATACAGAATATTCCATCCAAAAACAGCAGAATACACATTCTTTCCAAGTGCACATGGGTCATTCTCTAGGATAGATCACGTTAGGCCACAACACAAGTCCCAATAAATTTAAGAGGATTAAAATCATATGAAGCATCTTTTCCTACCACAGCATATCAAAGAGGAAATTAAAAAAAGATCTTGAGACAAATGAAAACAGAAACGCAAAAATTTTGGGAACACAGCAGAAGCAATTCTAGGAGGGAAGTTTATAGTGATTCAGGCCTACATCCAGAAACAAGAAAAATCTCAAACAAATAAATAATCTAACCTTTCAACCAAAGGAAATAGAAAAAGAACAAAGCTCAAAGGTAACAGGAAAATGGACATAAATAAAGATCAGAGTAGAAATAAAATATAGGCTAAAAAACAATAGAAAAGATTAATGAAATTAAATCCAGATATTTGAAAGATGAACAAAACTTATAAATATTTATCCAGCTAAAGAAAAAAAAAAAGAGGACTCAAATAAATAAAAAAATGAAAGAGAAGTTATAACTGACACCACAAAGGATTATGAGACTACTCCAAAAAATTATATGCCAGTAAATTGGACAATTTAGAAGAATTGAATAAATTCCTAGAAACATAGAATCTTCCAAGACTTAATCAGAAAGAAATATAAAACAGCCTAAATACTAGTAATGAAATTGAATCAATAATCAAAAACCAAAAGTTCAGGACCAGATGGCTTCACAGGTGAATTCTACCAAATATTTAAAGAATATCTATGCTTCTCAAATTATTTCAAAAAAATGAAGAGGAAGGAATGCTTCCAAATTCATTCTAGGAGGACAGCATTATTCTGATGCCAAAACCAAAGTCAATATACACACAAAGAGAAAATCAGCACCCTAGTCCAAGAGAGTATGTGAAGTCACCTGGTATGTCATGCCTAAGATCCCAATTCTGAAGACTAACATTGGACTTGAGATTGGGAGTTGTGGGTGCAGCAACTCAAAGAGGGCTATCAATCTTATATTCAGTATGTGGATAATAATAAGAATGTGAACAATGTTTGCTTTTGACAGGAGTACAACAACGAAGGGACTTGGTGTTTGGAAAATGCTGTTACACTCATGGTTCTAAATATGTGTTTGATGTCAAATTTGACATTCCTACCATATATCCATTCCATTAGTGCTTCAGAAATTGCAGTCCCTGAGCTGGATGGAAAAACAACCTGAGCTGGAAGGAAAAACAAGAAAGATGTACAGGGGTGGCAAAATAATGTCCCACTGACCACTTTAAGCCATTGTGGGCCAGAAATGTGCCCGAGTTTGAACTAGCTCACCTCATGGCTCTGGGGCTGGGTCCAAAACTGGCAGTCCAAATCCCCGACTGATTTAGAAGGGCATGATGCAGCATAAAGAGAAATGCAACCAGTGAACGATCAAGCCACTGAGGCAGGACAGAGAGACTTTTAACGGGCTACATTTCTGTTTTCTGTGCATCAATCTTCTAATCTAAATGCTTCCCCACACCTCTTTGCCCATAATTCTTACTAAGTAGCCACAGCAGGCATTGCTTAAAAACACCACCACAGGGGGCAGAGCAAGATGGCAGAGGGGTAGGAGACCTGGATTTCATCTGGTCTCAGGAATTCAGCTGAATAGGGATCAAACCATTCTGAACACCTAGGAACTCAACAGGAAATCGAAGAAGAGAGTAGCAAAAAATCTCTGAACATAGAAGCGACCACTTACTGGAAGGTAGGACGTGCGGAGAAGTGAATCCGAGGCGATATTCGGGAGGATAGATGGCGGGGGAGGGGGCCTCCGTCGGCCGCTTCTGGCAAGTGATAGAGCCACGGAGCACAAAATTGGAACTTTTAGAAGCCGGCTCCACTGAGGGACGTCGCTCCAGTGGCTAAGCAGAGGGTGGAACCCTCGGGGTCACAGAAAGACCAGGGGTGCCTGAGTGCAACAGAGCTCCCAGGTATCGGAGCGGGGAAGCCGGCTGCAGAGACGGAGCCAAGGCGCGGGCTCTCAGCTCGGGGTTGCCATAAGCTGTGATCCGCGGCCCAGTCGGGCCACTGCTCCTCCAGCAGGGACCCAACAAGTGGCAGATCCGGGGAGACTCCCCTCCCTCCCCTGGGAAGAGCGGTGCGGCAGTGCACCGCAGAGATCTGCTGGGTTTGGAGACTCCACACGGGGTCGGGTGCCAGAGATAGAAACACTCGGTCACAGGCCGGGTGAGCACGGAGTGTGGCCGGAGACCGGGGAGACGGGAGTGAATTCTTTTCTCTGGGGGCGCACTGAGGAGCGGGGCCCCGAGTTCTCAGCTCCTCCGAGTGGAGATTGGGAGGCCACCATTTTCACCCTGGTCCTCCAAAGCTGTACCAGAGCTTGCAGGGAACAAAAGCTCCTGAGACCAAACCAGAGCAGCTTGCTAAGCCCGGACTGACACGGGTGGGGCAATTCCGCCTCCCGCAAAGACATTTGGGAACCACGGCAACAGGCCCCTCCCCCAGAAGATCAGCAATGCCAACAGCCAGCAAGCCAAGACCAAGTTTACCGATCAAGGAGAACGGGAGAACTCCAGCGCTAGGGGAATACTGCACATAGAAATCATGGCTTTTTTTACCATGATTCATTAGTTTTTCAAAGTTAATTTTTTTAACTCTTTTTTTTTAATTTTTCTTTTTCCCTATTTGAACCAACATCTTATCAAACCCTTTTTTTAAAAAAACTTTCTATTGTTCATTTTTAGAGTCATATTTTATCCCTTCATAGTAGTTACCCTTATTTTTGGCATATATATATAAGTTGTTCTCTCTTTAAAATTTTGAGATACAGTTTCTTCTAACAGATCAAAATATACCCTAAATCACTAGTGTATGGCTTTGTTCTAGTCTCCTGCCTGATCACATTCTCTCCCTTTTTTTTTTTTAATCTTCTTCTTTCTTTTTTCAAACAACTTCTTATCGTATCAATTCCTTTTAAAAAATCTTTTATAATTTTCATCTTTACATTCATTTTCCATCCCTTCATTGTATCAACCCTTATTTTGTACATATATGTCTTTCCACCTTTAAAATTTTAGGAGGGACTTTTTTCTAACAGACCAAAATACACCCAAATCTAGTGTGTGGCACTGATCTATGCACTAGCCTGATCATATTTGATCATATTTGGGTTTTTTTTTGTATTGTTCTGTTTTTGTTTTTATCTTTTTTTTTTTTGGTCTTTCTTTTTCTTTTTTCTTTCTTTCCCTTTCTTTTCCCCTGGTTTCAGGTCTTTTCTGATTTGTATAGATTATATTTGCTGGGGACGTTGTTAACCTGTTAGCATTGTGTTCTCTCATTCATCTATTCTCCTCTGGACAAAATGACAAGACGAAAAAAATCACCTCAGCAAAAAGAACAAGAGATAGTACCATCAGCCAGGGACCTACTCAATACGAACATTAGTATGATGTCAGACCTAGAGTTCAGAATCATGACTTTAAAGATACTAGCTGGGCTTGAAAAAAGCGTGAAGTTATTAGAGAAACCCTTTCTGGAGAAATAAAAGAACTAAAATCTAACCAAGTCAAAATCAAAAGGGCTATTAATGAGGTGCAATCAAAAATGGGGGCACTAACTGTTAGGGTAAATGAGGCAGAAGAGAGAATCAGTGATATAGAAGACCAAATGATGGAAAATAAAGAGGCTGAGAAAAAGAGAGAAACAACTACAGGATCAACAAGGCAGAATTCGAGAGATAAGCGATATGATAAGATCAAACAACATTAGAATAATTGGGATCCCAGAAGAAGAAGAAAGAGAGAGAGGGGCAGAAGGTATATTGAAGCAAATTATAGCAGAGAACTTCCCTAATGTGAGGAAGGAAACAGGCATCAAAATCTAGGAGGCACAGAGAACACCTCTCAAAATCAATAAAAATGGGTCAACACCCCGACATCTAATAGTAAAACTTACGAGTCTCAGAGACAAAGAGAAAATCCTGAGAGCAGCTCGGGAGAAGAGATCTGTAACCTACAATGGTAGAAACATTAGACTGGCAACAGACCTATCCACAGACACCTGGCAGGCCAGAAAGCACTGGCATGATATCTTCAGAGCACTAAACGAGAAAAATATGCAGCCAAGAATACGATATCCAGCTAGGCTCTCATTGAAAATTGAAGGAGAGATAAAAGACTTCCAGGAGAAACAAAAAGTAAAGGAATTTGTAAACACGAAACCAGCCGTCCAAAAATATTGAAAGGGGTCCTCTAAGCAAAGAGAGAGCCTAAAAGCAGCACAGATCAGAAAGGAACAGAGACAATATACAGTAACAGTCACCTTACAGGCAATACAACGGCACTAAATTCAAACCTTTCAATAGTTACCCTGAATGTAAAGGGGCTAAATGCCCCAATCAAAAGACACAGGCTATAGGACTGGATTAAAAAACAAGACCCATCGATATTCTGTCTGCAAGAGACTCATTTTAGACCCAAAGACACCAATTTGAAAGTGAGGGGATGGAAAATCATTTACCATGCTAATGGACACCAAAAGAAAGCTGGGGTGGCAATCCTTATATCAGACAAATTTGATTTTAGAACAAAGACTGTAATAAGAGATGAGGAAGGACACTATATCCTACTTAAAGGGTCTATCCAACAGGAAAATCTAACAATTGTAAATATCTATGCCCCTAACATGGGAGCAGCCAATTATATAAGGCAATTAATAACAAAAGCGAAGAAACACATTGACAGCAATATAATAATAGTGGGGGACTTTAACAACCCCCTGACTGAAATGGACACAAAATCTAAGCAAAAGCCCAAGAAGGAAATAAAGACTTTAAATGACACACTGGACCAAATGGACTTCACAGACATATTCAGAATATTCCATCGCAAAGCAACGGATTACACATTCTTCTCTAGTGCCCATGGAACATTCTCCAGAATTGATCACATCCTAGGTCACAAATCAGGTCTCAACCAGTACCAAAAGATTGGGATCATTTCCTGCATATTTTCAGACCACAATGCTTTGAAACTAGAACTCAATCACAAGAGGAAAGTCAGAAAGAACTCAAATACATGGAGGCTAAAGACCATCCTACTAAAGAATGAATGGGTCAACCAGGAAATTAAAGAATAATTCAAAAAATTCATGGAAACCAATGAAAATGAACACACAACTGTTCAAAATCTTTGGGATGCAGCAAAGGCAGTCCTGAGAGGAAAGTATATAGCAATACAAGCCTTTCTCAAGAAACAAGAAAGGTCTCAAATACACAACCTAACCCTACACCTAAAGGAGCTGGAGAAAGAACAGCAAATAAAGCCTCAACCCAGCAGGAGAAGAGAAATCATAAAGATCAGAGCAGAAATCAATGAAATAGAAACCAAAAGAACAGTAGAACAGATCAACGAAACTAGGAGCTGGTTCTTTGAAAGAATTAACAAGATTGATAAACCCCTGGCGAGACTTATCAAAAAGAAAAGAGAAATGACCCAAATCAACAAGATCATGAATGAAAGAGGAGAGATCACAACCAACACCAAAGAAATACAAACAATTATAAGAACATATTATGAGCAACTCTATGCCAGCAAATTAGGTAATGTGGAAGAAATGGGTGCATTCCTAGAGACGTATCAACTACCAAAATTGAACCAGGAAGAAATAGAAAACCTGAACAGACCTATAACCACTAAGGAAATTGAAGCAGTCACCAAAAATCTCCTAACAAACAAAAGCCCAGGGCCAGATGGCTTCCCAGGGGAATTCTATCAGACATTTCAAGAAGAATTAATACCTATTCTCCTGAAACTGTTCCAAAAAATAGAAATGGAAGGAAAACTTCCAAACCCATTTTATGAGGCCACTATTACCTTGAATCCCAAACCAAAGACCCCATCAAAAAGGAGAGTTACAGACCAATATTCTTGATGAACATGGATGCAAAAATTCTCACCAAAATACTAGCCAATAGGATCCAACAGTACATTAAAAAGGATTATTTACCATGACCAAGTGGGATTTATCCCTGGGCTGCAAGGCTGGTTCAACATCCGCAAATCAATCAACGTGATATAATACATTAACAAAAGAAAGAACAAGAGTCATATGATCCTTTCAAAAGATGCAGAAAAAGCATTTGACAAAGTAGAGCATTCTTTCTTGATCAAAACTCTTCAGAGTATAGGGATAGAGGGTACATACCTCAATATCATAAAAGCCATCTATGAAAAACCTACAGCGAATATCATTCTCAAGGATATTTGATATCTCAGCTTTTCCCCTAAGGTCAGGAACGCGGCAGGGATGTCCACTCTCACCAGTGCTATTCAACATAGTATTAGAAGTCCTAGCCACAGCAATCAGACAACAAAAAGAAATCAAAGGCATCCAAATCGGCAAAGATGAAGTCAAACTCTCACTCTTTGCAGATGATATGATTCTGTATGTGGAAAACCCAAAAGACTCCACCCCAAAACTGCTAGAATTCCTACAGAAATTCAGTCAAGTAGCAGGCTATAAAATCAATGCACAGAAATCCGTGGCATTCCTACACACCAACAACAAGACAGAAGAGAGACAAATCAAGGAGTCGATCCCATTTACAATTGCACCCAAAACCATAAGATACCTAGGAATAAATTTAACCAAAGAGGCAAGGGATCTGTACTCAGAAAACTATAAAATATTCATGAAAGAAATTGAAGAAGACCCAAAGAATTGGAAAAACATTCCATGCTCATGGATTGGAAGAACAAACATTGTGAGGTTGTCCATGCTACCTAGAGCAATCTACACATTCAGTGCAATCCCCATCAAAATACCATCCACTTTTTTCAAAGAAATGGAACAAATAATCCTAAAATTTGTATGGAACCAGAAGAGACCCCGAATAGCCAGAGGAGTATTGAAAAAGAAAGCAAAGCTGGTGGCATCACAATTCCGGACTTCCAGCTCTATTACAAAGCTGTCATCAAGACAGTATGGTCCTGGCACAAAAACAGACACATAGATCAATGGAACAGAATCGAGAGCCCAGAAATGGACCCTCAACTCTATGGTCAACTCATCTTTGACAAAGCAGGAAAGAATGTCCAATGGAAAAAAGACAGTCTCTTCAACAAATGGTGTTGGGAAATTTGGATAGCCACATGCAGAAGAATGAAACTGGATCATTTCCTTACACCACACACAAAAATAGACTCCAAATGGTTGAAAGACCCTAACATGAGACAGGAGTCCATCAAAATCCTAAAGGAGAACACAGGTAGCAACCACTTCAACCTCAGCCGCAGCAACTTCTTCCTAGAAACATCACCAAAGGCAAGGGAAGCAAGGGCAAAAATGAACTATTGAGATTTCATCAAGATAAAAAGCTTTTGCCCTGCAAAAGAAACAGTCCACAAAACCAAAAGACAACCGACAGAATGGGAGAAAATATTTGCAAATGACATATCAGATAAAGGGCTAGTATCCAAAATCTATAAAGAACTTATCAAACTCAACACCCAAAGATCAAATAATCCAATCAAGAAATGGGTAGAAGACATGAACAGACACTTTTCCAAAGAAGACCTCCAAATGGCCAACAGACAGATGAATAATTGCTCAATATCGCTTGGCATCAGGGAAATCCAAATCAAAACCTCAATGAGATACCACCTCACACCAGTCAGAATAGCTAGAATTAACAGATCAGGAAATGACAGATGTTGGCGGGGATGTGGAGAAAGGGGAACCCTCCTACACTGTTTGTGGGAATGCCAGCTGGTAAAGCCACTCTGGAAATCAGTATGGAGGTTCCTCAAACAGTTGAAAATAGAGCTACCATACGATCCAGCAATTGCACTACTGGGTATTTACCATGAAGATACAAGTGTAGGGATCCGAAGGGGTATGTGCACCCCAATGTTTATAGCAGCAATGTCCACAATAGCCAAACTGTGGAAAGAGCCAAGATGTCCATCGACAGATGAATGGATAAAGAAGAGGTGGTATATATACACAATGGAATATTTTGCAGCCATCAAAAGGAATGAGATCTTGCCGTTTGCAAAGACGTGGATGGAACTGGAGGGTGTTATGCTGAGCGAAATAAGTCAATCAGAGGAAGACATGTATCATATGACCTCACTGATATGAGGAATTCTTAATCTCAGGAAACAAACTGAGGGTTGCTGGAGTGGTGGGGGGTGGGAAGGATGGGGTGGCTGGGTGATAGACTTTGGGTACAGTATGTGCTATGGTGAGCGCTGTGAATTGTGCAAGACTGTTGAATCACAGATCTGTACTTCTGAATGCAACATATGTTAAGAAAAAAGAAAAGAAGATAGCAGGAGGGGAAGAATGAAGGGGAGTATGTCGGAGGGGGAGACGAATCATGAGAGTCGATGGACTCTGAAAAACAAACTTAGGGTTCTAGAGGGAAGGAGGGTGGGGGGATGGGTTAGCCTGGTGATGGGTATTAAAGAGGGCACAATCTGCGTGGAGCACTGGGTGTTATTCACAAACAATGAATCATGGAAAACTACATCAAGAACTAATGATGTAATGTATGGTGATTAACATAACAATAAAAAAGAACACCACCACATTTTTGGTACTGAATTTCAAGGCCACCCCTGGAAAGGAAAGACTTGGGCTTTGCAAAGCCAAAAGTCAATCTATATCCCTTCCCCAGGTGGAACAATGTGAGATCACAGAGGGAACAGGTGTGCTGAAAAAGGGTACATTGTCTTTTTGGTTTCTTGAGATAACTCATCAATAAAAACCACTTCTTCTGGTGAAGGAAGGAAGGCAGGGAGGGAGGGAGTGAGGGAGGGAGGGAGGGAAGAAGGAATGTAGGAAATTACAGGCCAACATTCCTGATGAACACAGATGTACAATTTTTTGACAAAATACTAGCAAACCAAATTCACCAATACATTAAAAGAATAATTCACCACCACAATCAAGTTGGATTTATTCCAGGGATGAAGGATGGGGTTCACTATTTGGAAGTCAATCTGCATGATACATCACACAACAAAATGAACAGTAGAAATCATATAATGGTCTCAATAGATGTAGAAGAAGCACTTGACAAAATTCAACACCCATTCTGATTAAAAAACTCTGAACAAATTGTGTTTAGAGGGAACATACCTCAACATAATAAGGGCCATATATGACAAACCCACAACTAACATACCCAATGACAAGAAGCCTAAAGATTTTTTCTCTAAGATTAAGAACAAGACAGGGATGTCCACTCTTGTCACTTTAATTCAACACAGTACTGAAAGGTTTAGGCACAACAGTCAGAAATAAAAGACATCCACACTGGTAAAAAGTAAAACTGTCACTATTTGCAGATGACATGACACTTAATATAGAAAACCTGAAAGACTCCACTGAAAAACTGTTAGAACTAATACATTCAGTAAAGTTGTAGGATGCAGAATTACTATATAGAAATTTGTTGTTTCTATGTACTAATAACAAACCAGCAGAAAGAGAAATTAAGAAAGCAATCTCTTGTACAGTTGTGTCAAAAGAATAAAATACCTGTGAATATATTTAACCAAGGAAGTGAAAGACTTATATTCTAAAAAGTATATGACAATGGTGAAAGAAATTGAAGATAGCAAACACAAAAAAGGAAAAGAATGAAACTGGACAACCTTCTTACACCATATACTAAAATAAACTCAAATGGATTAAAGACTTAAATATAAGACCTGAAACCATGAAACCCCTAAGAGAAAACATAACCTGTAAACCCCTGGACATTGGTCTTAGCAATATTTGGGAGTGTCTGTCTCCTTGAGCAAAGATGACAAAAGCAAAAATAAACAACTGAGACTACATCAAACTAAAAACTTTTGCACAGTAAAGGAAACCATCAACAAAACAGAAAGGCAACCTACTGAGTGGGAGAGGATATTTGCAAATGATATATCTGATAAGGGGCTGATATCTGAAATATATAAAGAATGCATACAATTCAACATTAGAAAAACAATTCAATTAAAAGATTGGAAAAGAACCTAAATAGACATTTTTCCAAAGGCATACAGATGGCCAACAGATGCATGAAAAGATGCTTGACATAACTAATCATCAGAGAAATGCAAATCAAATCCACAATGTGATATCACCTCATACCTGTCAGAATGGCTAGAATCAAAAAGCGAAGAAATAACAAGTGATGCGAAGGATGTGAAGAAAAAGAATCTTTGCGCACTGTTGTTGGGAATGTAAACTGGTACAGCCACTGTGGAATGGAGGCTCCTCAAACACAAACAAACAAATAAATAAACAAACAAACAAACAGAAATACCATATGACCCAGTATTTCCACTACTGGGTATTTACCCAAAGAAAACAAAAACACTAATTAAAAAAGATATATGCACCCTTATGTTTATGGGAGAATTATTTACAATAGCTGAGATATGGAAGCAACCCACTTATGCATTGATAGAAGTGTGGGATCTTGCTATTTGTGACAACATGATGGACCCAGAGGGTTTTATGCTAAGTGTAATAAATCATACAGAGAAATGCAAATACCACATGATTTCACTTATGAATGGAATCTAACAAAAAGGAATAAACAAAGAGCAGAATCAGAAATATGAATACAGAAAATTAATAGTTGCTAGAGGAGGGGTGGGAAGGTGGGCAAAATAGGTAAAGGAAAGTGGGAGATGCAGGCTTCCAGTATGGAATGTCTAAATCACCAGAATAAAAGGTACAGCATAGGGAATATAGTCAATTGTATTTTAATAGCATTGTATGGTGACAGGTGGTAGCTAACTTGTGGTGAGCATGACATATGTAGAGTTGCTGAATCACTATGTTGTACACCTGAAATCAATGTAACATTGCATCAACTATACTCAAACAAAAATTCTCATCATGAATCATTAATCACAACAAATATAAGACATAGTCTAAGAAAATATTTTCAATACAAAATTGAAGAAGACCTTGTACCTATATGAATATATAGGTAACATACAAAACCTCTATATATCAATAATTAAATGACAATCTAATTAATAACATGTCCAAAAGACATGAACAGAAACTTCACTAGAAAAATAAAAAATAAAAATAAAAATAAAAATAAATAAATAAATAGAATCACAACAGTACATGTTGATGACAATCTGGAAGAAGCTGAACTCTCATGACATTATTAATGGTGTATAAAAAAAAGCAAAACACCTTTAGAAAATTGTTAAGCTTTTTCTCATAAAGTTAAACATATCCTTACCCCATAGTTCAGTGTTATGAGTTTATCCAAGAGAAATTAAACATGTGTGGCCTCTGAAAGACTTGTACAAGAATTTTAAAACAATTATTTAGAATAGCCCTGGACTGGAATAACTCAAATGTCAATCAATAAGAGAACATATTTGTCATATGCATATAAATATTATTCAGCAATAAAAAACAATGAACTATTACCAAACACAAAAACATCAATGCATCTCAAATCATTATGGTGAATGGAAAAAGCCAGGCACAGAAGTATACACAGATTGCAAGATTCCATTTTGTTTTTATTTTTATTTTTTAAGATTTATTCATTTGAGAGAGAGAGAGAAAGAGAGAGAGAGATGGTGAGAATGATCGGAGGGGCAGAGAGAAGGAGAAACAGCCTCCCCACCGAGCAGGACCCTGTCTGAGATCATGACCTGAGCTGAAGGCAGATGCTTAACAGACTGAGCCACCCAGCTACCCCTCCATTTTGTTTTTAAATGAAGTTCAATAACAGGCAAATTTAATCTCTAGTGATATATATCATAGTAGCGGTTCCCTGTGGTTGGATGGGAAGTAACTGAATACAGCAACTTTCTGGGTTGATGAAATATTCTTTATATGGATTCCTTAACAACTATATAAAGAGGTATTGCTACATATAGGTAAAAAAGGTATCAAATATAATGGAATCCTTGAAGATGAAGATTCACGTGGGCATTATGCTAAAGAAATGAGATTATTAGTCAATAAATATCCACTAATTTCTTCTCTTTGGCATGGAAGGAATATTCTTCCCTGTTCTCCTGGTGTTAGGCTTAATCATGGGACCCCTAACTCAGGGACTTAAGAATCCAGGAACAGGTAAAACTAACCAACAACAACAATATTCATCCTTATTTTGGAATTTCTTGCTTGTAATTCCCAGTCCCTGGTTTAGTGCTTTAGTCATAAACAAATCAAGTTTAATTAAAATACTACAGAACCAAATTTTTAGGTATTTGAAGTTAACTGGCAGGTCTCTTAAGTTCTCTTCAGCAGGCTAAAAACACCAAATAATTCAGTAGTCACTTTTGAGTATCTGCCATATGCCAGGTCCTGAGGTAATAATTTAACTTGCTCCCTGCCGTCATGAAGCCTGTAGCCTTCCATTCTTGCATCAACTTGTTACTTACAGTTGAAAGACTTCCCATTCAATTATCTCCGATTGCAGTTTGAAATGCCAACAGCCAACACTGCTAGATATTTATTTATATAAAGTGGTATGAGAGATAGTTCCTGACCTCAAAAATTTTACTGTAAAGTCAAGGGTAGCTTCTTCAACTAGTTCTTTTATCATAAATTCTCTAAGATAATTAGTTATATGGGATTTATCTGGCTAGTATGCCCCCTTTCTTAGAGTTATGGAATATGGATTAATATTTTAACTAACATACAGTGTAGTGTATTTATCAAACATTCGACATTTAGTGTAGATTCTGGATGTTCACACTGGAAATTCCAATGAGACATGCAAAGCTTACTCATTTACTCATAGTAATTAATGCTTTTCATTCCCTGGGCTGGTTTCTGGGAACTTCAGTGTCCTTTTCTCTTTGTGAGGTCTCAATATTTTTTCCAGCTTAACTGAGGTATAATTGACAAATAAAAAATAATATTTTTATATATACCATGAATATAACTGTATATTTAAGGTGTGCAATTTGATATATGCATCCATTGTGAAATGCTTACCACAATCAAGTTAATTCACATATCCATCACTTCATAGTCATTGTGTGTGTTGAACACTTAATTATCCTCTCTCAGCAAATCTCAAGTATGAATAACACTGCAATGATCATAGAAATTCAGTTATCTCTTCAAGACACTGATTTCATTTCCTTTGTATAGTAACCCCAGAAGTGGGATTGCTGGATCATATGATAATTCTATTTTTAATTTTGGGGGCTACCTCCATACTGTCAGTGTAATGACTCCACCAATTTACACTTCCACCAACAGTGCATAAGGGTGCCCTTTTCTCTACATCCTTGCCAACATTTGTTATCTCTTGTCTTTGTTAATAGCCATCCTAATAGATTAAGAGGTATCATCTCATTGTGGTTTTGACTTGCATTTCCCTGATAATTAGTGATATTGAGTACCTTTTCTTGTATCTGTTGGCTATTTGTATATCTTCTTTGGGGGAAAAAAAGTTTCCATTCAAGTCATTTGTCCATTTTTAAATCAGGTTATTTGTTTTTATGCTATTGAGTTCCTCATATATGTTGTACATTAACCCCTTATCAGATAGGTTTTTCTTGTTTGTTTGTTTTGAACTGAATCCCTGTCTTTACCCTTCCCTACTGAGTATGCCTAAGAGCTCTTGATTCATTTAGTCCTCCAAGCTTTTCCTCTCAGCATATAATACGGTACTCTACATTTTGATATGACCATTTTCTTGAGTCTCTCCCCATGGTAAATCTTCAGTTCTGTAAGGTGGTGACTTCTCCTACAGGAGGGGAGTTTGACAACGGCAGGGAGATGAAGCCTTATTTAGCAAACAAAACACAAACATTTTTTCACCTTTTCAAAGAGGTCTAACCTGACCACCCAAATTAAAACAGCATCCTTGTCAGTCGCTCACACATGCCTTTGATTTACTTACTTCATGGCTTATATCACTATTCAAAATCATCATAGTCATCTATTTTTTACTTGTTTATTATCTGTATTCCTTCAACTACCCCCCAACCTCTGCTAGTCTAGACAAGCAGCAGCTCTGTCCTGCCTTTCTCATTTTTCAACATATTGTCATGTGGCACATACCAGAGAATACCCATTTAATAAATAAACAGATTTTTTCAATTTACTAAATATTATTAAACCAGGATTTTTTTCCTTTGCCATGGCATGTAAGTTGTTAATCATTCTAGGCAAAGCCCTCATTCTAAGTGCACTTGTATCTTAAATTCTTATTTTCATTGAAAATAATTGAGTGATTATTTACTTTCACTTACTTACTAGATTTAACTGCTCATCATTTTATGCTTTTTTTTTAAATACGAAGTTTGGAAATGTGTGTTTCTCTACCACTTCTGATATTTGTTTATGTATGTATTAGATACCTGGTGTGGGGGGTGGGCAGGAGGGCAGGAAAGGCAGGTAGAGGATATTTGAACCGTAATATTACTCTTGAAGTTCAGACTTCAGAGGAAATCCACACTATAATTTCTAATCATTCTCTCAGTACTTTTAAGATTACATGTCTCATATTTAATATAATAAATCTCTCTTATAATGAAGAGTCTAGGGACCATAACCAATACCAAAATTAACCTAGTTCTAAGACTGAAAAATGACAGTTTTCAATTACATAAAATAATTCCATCAAAACTTGATACAATTTTTTTAAATGGAAGTTGGAGGTCTTCTATAATTTGGACAGGTTTAAAGATAGAGTAAGATTTTTTTTTTTTTGCTTTGTTTTTCCTGTGAACATTATTTAGCAAATTTTTCTTACATCCGTTGCTTTTGAACTTTTTAGGGCTGTTTAGCACATGATTATAGCAAGATGGCTTCCTTTCCTATATCACAACATTCTTGTATAATCTCATTACACACAAAAGTGAACACTGCAAAAGGATCTGATTAAAAAAAATAAAGATAAATGTACCTTCATCAAAACATTTCATCCCCTGAGAAGAAAACCCATTGTTCAGATTAGTTCATCCGCTAATCCATAATTCCCACTTGAGGTAGCAAGGTTTTAAGGAAATGTTTTTATTTGTTGTTAACAATAGCAATATTGATAACTGCTAACATCTTTTTTATAGGTTTCTACGCACCTGGCTCTTTGCTAAGCACTAGGTATGCATACACTAAGTTTTACAAATCTGAGAATGGAAATTTCTACCCCTTTTATATCAATAGGAGAGGTTAGGTATTTTTACTGATACAAGTAGAAAGTGAAGCCAGAAGCAGAACCCAGGCAAGAGAGGAGAAGGGATGAGAAAAATGTCACAGTGAAAGCCCACGAGAGCTACAGAGAAACATTAGGAAAAGCCATGAATATATTCAAGAAAACACTGAAAGAGGTTTCACCTAACTTCATGGCCAAGCAGTTGACACTTGTACTCTCATTTTAAACTAATTCAGTCATCAGTCAATGAAAGTTCATGAAATCTTAAAGCTTGTGTATATAGTTTTCTCTCCATGATGCTAGCAGTCCTGGACATAGCTTCAACCAGTCTGAGTTAGTGACATCACAAGTTGGCAAATCAACATGGTTGTTTCTATGGAACCCAAGATTAATTTTTAGAGAGTATTTTTTCATGAGCTAGAGGCTCTTGAAAAACTCAGTTCTCTCTTGCTGTCAATTACAACCAACTGAATAATTTTGCCAAAGGACCTCATGCTTTCTCATAAAGTAGAAATAATGTTTTAAGCATCAATCACATTCTCTCAAAGATTTTTAAATAAAAAAAGACTGAAATTAATTGGAAATGAAAGTCAATGGAAGATTCCCCCATATCAATCTTCTAATCATCCAAAGACATTTCACTGGTAATTGATACAAACTAGTCACAAATAGATGAAGATTAACCTTTTAGTTATACTTTAAGGATTTAAAAACTATCTTTAAATTGCATTATTTCACACCAACTGAAGTTCCATTATTGTGTTTCTTCAATTATAGTTTCTGATCTATAAAGTTTATTTTATGCCAAATTTTTCCTTACCTCTTTTCACAGAAGGATTTAATAATGTGCTAATAAACTACCATATATTTAAATTTGGACAGACTTGAATTATTGTGTTTTTCTGAGGTTGAAAAATGTAACAAATAAATAAAATCTCACCAGATACAACAAAAAAAACACGGCCTAAATCCTTAAATTTATGCATAGCCAAGAGAACATAGATTATGTAAAGCCTACTAGGCAGATATTTTGATTTCCTTTTTGTCTTGAATGTGAAACAAAATTGCATTCATGAAGCAAAGATGAAGAATTTATTTCTTGCATAAAGATTTCTCATCTTTCAGAACCTTGTCGGAAAAGTTAGCTTCCTCATTATCATTTAGACATTTATTTTACTTTTCTTAACCTTGAACTTATTCCATTAGAATCACAAAATCTAACAAAGTAACGTAAACAAATTTGTTGCAAACAAGTCTTTGACATGCGAAATGGATTTTTGTTTTGCCCTACCTATGTTTCATTATTATTAAAAATGTAATATTTTGCCTGCTGGGAGCACCAATTTTCCTTCAATTTTTCAATCTTATTCAAAACACTGTATTGAATATTTTACAAGTTGCAGATCTGTGCCATTGCTTTTTTAAAATTACAAACTGTGAAGCCTGTGTTGGCATTTTGCTAAATGGTTTTTGCACATGTAGACTTGTCAAGCATTTACAGAAAAAAAAATAGAGAGAGAGAGAAAACCATTCTTGGATGATTACAATCTTGCATGTGACCTTCAGAATCCAAAATAATAAGGCTTCATGAAGGGAGCAGGCTTGTCCCTCCACAATCCATACACATCTTCAGCTCATAAGCTCTTTTACTGTGTGTCACATAGTCCATCAAATACTTCAAATACTGTCAACTTTGTCTCTTTCTGCTCTCCTCTCCTGCCCTGTGCTCATGTAACATTGACAAATCTATCGATTAGGATCCTAGAGAAACAATTTATGTGCTGAAAGTCTCCTGTGTTTCATTTTCCCTTATTTATTGGTTCATTATCAATTTATGATATGTGTGTTCAGGATGTTATGGCTGTTATAAGAATTGTTAAATTTTCAGTTGGAAGAAATTAAAGGGGACTCATGGGAAAAAATAAAGTATTTTGGGAAAAGGAAGTGAGTAGTGGAACATAGATTTTAGAAATTTAATTTTATTTGAGGTTTGTGCAATAGTTTTAGTAAGATTGAAAAGCATGAAATCAGATGAGTACTAAAATCATATTACCCCTGTATTTCTGTATCTGCCCACTTATTCATAAATTTAAATCTAAAGCTATATTGATATGCATATCCATGTTTATATCTAGATATTTAAAAACAAACACACATTCACACTAAGACCTCCAATTTCATTCTAACATGATAGTGTTTATTTCAGCTACTGGCTTTCCACAATTTTAACTTTCTTCTCTGACAGAGACTAACTCTCACTATTTACAATAGATTTCACTTAGAAGTTCAATTCTGAAACATCAATCATTTCAGAATGGCTAATGCATACTATTGTGGAAAACAAACTAACTAGAGTCATTCAAAACAAACAAACATTTTGTCTTCTGCCTGAGAACATACAGTCAAAATACTGTGTTCAAGGATTATTCTCCCATCCCCAACTTGTTATTCATTTGGAATAGATTCATGCGTTTCTGTTCATATTTCATTTCCCTCACATCTTTGCTGATTTATTATTTATCTTTTTCAAGTATGTGAAATCAAACATGTTTATAAAAGCCAGTTATTTTTAAAAATGCTCTACTCAGAGAAGTGTTACCACTCCATTTCCTTTGATCAGTCCTCGAACTCTATTCCACCATGTTCCCATTGCCAATCCTTTCCCCAGTCCCCACATACCCGCTTTGAGAGCCAATCTCATGAATTTCTAATTTGTCCTTCCTGTGATTCTTTTGCATGAATGAGTAAATATATGTGTGTGTATATACATGTGTGTGTGTGTGTGTATACATATATATCTTTTATTTTTTTTACACAAAAGGTAACACATATAGATACTCCTTTGCAGTTTGCTGTTTGCAATCAGAAATATATCCAGATAATAACTCATCAGTTCATGGAGAACCTCCCCCTTTTTCATAAAGCTTCATAGTACTCCACAGGATTTATACATGATAGTTCATTCAACTACCCTCTTATATATGAACATTTAATATATTTCCACTATGTACAAGCAATGCTGCAATGGATAAGTATGTGTGTGTAGTATTGTTTGAGGTATATTTGAGCAGGGGAGCAGTTCAATGTGGAAAAGGAGTCAGACTAGTCAGTAGGACACTCAGCCTCAGCTGCAGGGATTAGTAAAACCAAATGGAAATATCCTTTTTGGAATCAGTTTTTACCCTCATTAGCAACAGCGCAGGCTCAAGTGCAAAAATAAGAAAAATAAGTGTATTTTGTTAAGTGAGTTGAGGAAATGTCACAGCAGAGAAAATTAAGGGGCTGGAATGGGGATACTGTCACAGAAGAAGAAAAATACAATCAACATATGAAGAAATTACACTTAACATGAGTTTAAGAACAATTAGATGAGAAGGCTGTCCTCACAGTTTTTGGTGTGTGCTCTATTCTCCTATGGTAAAATGAGTTATTGATCTCTTCTAATTAGAAATTGCTTTTCTCAAGGATCCCTACATTTCAGATCATCAGAATTTTGCCATGGAATCAAATGAGTTTGTGTTGGCTTTTAACTGACATATGGATTCAGTTTTGACAATCCTGGGCCTCACCCCACACTATTCTCCATTTCCACCTCAATTTGACCACATTGCCCCAGGACAGGGCTATCATGTAGAAACTTCCAGAGTAAATTGTGCAGTTGCTTATAAAGGTACCCATGACAACCAATGGGCACCACCAACTCTGGATAGGACTTATGCCCCAAACTGATGCATCCCTATGGTCATCATTAAAGCCCAATGTGGAAATTCAGCTCTTAGCAGATGCCACCATTTAAGTCTTCCTACAACCTTAAATCTTTTCTGGTTTAAGATATTTGGAGAAAAGCTAGAAAAAAAAATGCCAGAACAAATGTCCCTGTAGGGAAACAAACATATTCTTCATAGGAGGCCTGCTGCTCTTATGGTTAAAATGAGTGTTAGAAGCAGGTCACAATAAATATAAATGGTTGGAAGAAAAGCAAATGGTAGTCAGATTCCTGACATCTAGCTGTAGTTAAAAGCTTTTAGTCATCTTGTGGCTTTTTTGAACAGCCTGACAGTGTAACAGAGGTAGCTAGGAATTTGCACAATCATCAGTGTAAACAACTCACAAAAGCTCAACTCATCCCATATTTACTTTGTTAGCTAGTTATTAAATTGGGCAGAGGAAACGATGTATTGCTAAAGAATTCTGCAATGACTTAAAGAGAAAGACCATAAAGGATACAAAAGGAAAGCTCATTGCATTGAATTATTTATTTATTTAACACCACTCCTTAATCCAGAAAGGGTAGCCATGGAATGTGATGTCATTGTGACAGGTGGGTTGCAATGCCATTTCTTGATTCCCAGTACAGAACAGAAAACTTGGGTAGATAGAAAGTTCACAGTATTATCATGAGCTTACATTACAAAATCTATTGCATCTATACCCAAATGGCTGTGGTGTGGGTTACAGGGTATTTGAGATACCTTACAGTATATTGATTCCAACATGCCAGTACAGAGGCATAAAGATGTCTTGGAAAACACAACACCTACCTGGTCTGGTAATAGACATTAAGAGGTACAGTGTGCTGAGTTTGAACAAATGCTTTGGTTCAAAGTTGCCTACAACCACAGTCTCTAAAGCAATAATTCTTACTGAAGTGCAGTCAGTGATAACAGTATGGGAAGAACAGGTGAACTTCAACTGGTCCCTGCATCTGCTTACACAGATTTAACCAACAGCATGATTCTTACACACAAACCAGTAACTCATGCATCACAAATGTGTGTGCCACAACCAAAGACCCATCTCAGATCTGGAGCAAAGTTAAATAACAAGTAAATTCAGTAGGCACATTTCCATCACTCAAGGTCAATTATACCTTTTTATGGAGAAAATCTACTTTAACTAAAGATACTAGTGTTACTGGTAAAGTAAAATGTGTTTCTATTTCCACACTTCTGTTTTAATTTCATAAATTTTATTGTTTTACATCAAGAATCTACTTACACTATTTTTCACTTAAATTATTGTTCACTCTAGAAGGGAAGGCAACTCTATAATTCAACTTGCTAATATCCTTTGGATTTATCAATTACTAAGTGGTCTTTTCTCCCATAGACACTATGTAGAGTATTACCTTAACATTTTGTCACTCCTACTTAAATGACAAACTGGACAATCTTTCCTAAAAATATCAAACTTGCTAAAGGTAATTAAAAATGCCCAAAGATAAAATGTAAACTAAAGTACATCTAATGGAGAAGAGGTTGTACCACTTCTATATTATTACAAATAGTGTTTTAGCTCTCCAAGCAATTTACATGTTTAAGCACAATTTGTTACCTTTTCTTTTACATCTTCAGGAGCAAAATATGCAAGTGCATCATTGGCAGATTTGATCAGTGGATTCATATCCTCTTACATAGTCCTCTGTCACCTTGTCTTTCTACAAATGCATTTATTTTTCATGTAAAAAAGTAAATTACTTCCATTTAATTATTGCAGAGACAGAGTGCTTCGAATCAAAGAGATTTTGATAAGCAGAGAGCCTTATTCCTGAGTATCCCATGGACTAGCCCCTCACCAGGATTTCCCCACTGACATTTTGGGCTCACCTTTCATGAGTGAAGTTTCTCACCTGCCTTCATTCCCATCAGGGCAACATCATCTCAGTGTAGAGCTAACTGATTTCTAGCTTCCCAGTATACAAGAGAGAAGTCAAAACCACTAGTCTCTGGTCATTCTATTCCCCTCTGTGTGGAGTGCACTGCTGATTTGTAGATGAACATCATATAGCGGGGTTCCTGGGGGATAGAACTCCCAGAAAGATCTGGTCAAGCCTGGACCTGTTCTCAAATGTTTCCTGCTGGACTACATAAAAAGTATTTTTATTTTCTGGTATTGTCATTTTCTTTTCTTTTTTTTAATTTATTATGTTATGTTAGTCACCATACAATACATCACTAGGTTTTGATGTAGTGATCCACGATTCATTGTTTTTGTATAACACCCAGTGCTCCATGCAGTACGTGCCCTCCTTAATGCCCATCACTGGACTAACCCATCCCCCCACCCCCTCCCCTCTAGAACCCTGTTTGTTTCTCAGAGTCCATCGTCTCTCATGGTGCATCTCTCCCTCCGACTCCCCCCCTTCATTTTCCCCTTCCTTCTCCTAATGTCCTCCATGCTCTTCCTTATGTTCCACAAATATATTTTAGTATATGTGCTGCCGAAGTGAGCACTATGTTCCACAAATAAGTGAAACCATATGATAATTGACTTTCTCTGCTTGACTTATTTCACTTAGCATAATCTCCTCCAGTCTCATCCATGTTGATGTAAAAGTTGGGTATTCGTCCTTTCTGATGGCTGAGTCATATTCCATTGTATATATGGACTACACCTTCTTTATCCATTCATCTGTTGAAGGGCATCTCAGCTCTTTCCACAGTTTGGCTATTGCGGACATTGCTGCTATGAACATTGGGGTGCATATGGCCCTTCTTTTCACTACATCTGTGTCTTTGGGGAAAATACCCAGGAGTGCAATTGCTAGGTCATAGGGTAGTTCTATTTTTAATTTTCTGAGGCACCTCCACACTGTTTTCCAAAGTGGCTGTACCAACTTGCATTCTCACCAACAGTGTAAGAGGGTTCCCTTTTCTCCACAACCGCTCCAACATTTGTTGTTTCTTGCTTTGTCAATTTTTGTCATTCTAACTGGCATAAGGTAGTCTCAGTGTGGTTTTGATTTGAATTTCCCTGATGGCTAATGATGATGAACATTTTTTCATGTGTCTGTTAGCCATTTGTATGTCTTCTTTGGAGAAGTGTCTGTTCATGTATTCTGCCCATTTTTTTGACTTGATTATTTGTTTTTTGGATGTTGGGTTTGAGAAGTTCTTTATAGATCTTGGATACCAGCCCTTTATCTGTAGTGTCATTTTCTAAGTGAAATTTTATAAACACAGAAGATTAAAATTTGAACATGGAAAATTGTCCTTGTGTGTACCCTTTTCAGCTCTTCTCTTTATCCTGTCAGCCTAGTGCACACACAGACTAGAGCCCTCAGTTATAACTCAGCTTCCCTTTCAAACCCCTTCATGAATCTTTCATTATTTACACTTCTGCTCAGTACATTAAGATGGATGGTACTGTCCCCTGATAGACACCAATGTTGGCTCCTCAGGCGCTGGATGTTTACTCTCCCCTCTAATTTTTCTATAATACCAAAAGTTCATTTTCACTGCTCATATCCTTATAGTGTGCTCATTTTTCAAATATCTATCTTCCAATATAGTATTTTGAAGGTAACAGCATTTGCCCAAAGGAGTTATTTGATTAGTTCACAGCAGGATGTTGCCACTGTTGGCACTTACTCTGCTCAGTTTCCTCCAGCTTTATAGCTTTTTGAGTTAACCCCACTGCCCACTCACCAAGAGCTGAGAAAGTACAGAGGAAAGGGCTAGGAATTCAAAATATTAAGAAATAGTCTAAGCTGGTAATAGGAATTCCCTCAGAAACACTGTTAAGATTCTTACTTCTCTAGTAGCTACTTTGTGTTTATCATAACAGGCTAGTGCAGAGACCCACCTTAAACATGAACATAAATACCAGCCTGGGCCACAGATGATTTTCATAAAATCTAACTCTGTGAACACTAAGTAGACATCATCAAAATCACTAGCAGTAAATGTCAAGCTAAATAAAAGAACACATTCTTTAGGTAAGGCATGCTAAATCCTGGACCATGGCCAATATGGGGATTCACTGAAATACACAGTTTAAGAAGATACAAGTTCTGGAGAGGCTCTTGAATTCAAGACTCCAATGGGCACAAAGATCTCTACCAATGGACCACCAGACACCAATTAAAACAGATATTCACTGAGTGCTTACTAAGTTAGATGCACTATGCTAAGTGCTGTGTAATTGCTATCTTATTCAGTCTTCCAACAACCTGGTATAGGAGAAAACTGATACATGGAGAAGCTAAGGATCTTGCCTAGGGTGATATCACAAAAAAGAAACCTGAATTAAAGTGCAGTAATGTATCTGGTAAATATAACTTTTAACCATTATGCTTAAGTGGAATATGTGCTATGCCTCTGAGCAAGTGTGGAGAAACAGATGGAGGGAGGGAGAAAGGACAGAGAGACAAAGAGGAAACTATCATGGAATAGTGCATGGCACTGCCTCTTACAATGGCTTTTTCTGACCCTAGAAGGGATAAGACCTGACTCTGCTGTTCACTTCCACAGAGTGCTTCACAAATGCTCCTTATATTATGAGCATGTTTCTGTCCTATATATAATCTTGGTGTTTATATTAATTATTCATTCATTATGACCTCTAAACACAAGCCAAATAATTCATCAGTCCTAAAAGCAAAGGAACCATTATTACTCTGGTGGGAAACTGGATTGTGGTGCTCTCCCTGAGAGACAGTATTGTGCTCTCCATTGTGGCTTCTTTCTGAGGAGTCTTCAGGAGCAATGTTAGGTTGATCTTCAGGTACTGGCTTTAGAACTTTACATCTTAGTGAGATGCAACTAGAATCTTCTGCTTCTCATCTCCACCCCAACCAACAGCTCAGAAGCCACACATCATCACAGGGCTTTTATTTATTGTTGTGATCTTTCATAATAAGGAATATGTAATTGTGAGGAGTCTAAGAGGTCCAGGCTTTGAGAACAATCTTTCAATAAAAGTAAAGCAAAAGCAATTCAAGGTGCCTCCCAATGATAGGTCATTTTATTTTAGATGTTTGCAAGTGTCCTAAACATTTTAATGACCCATCATTTTTCTGTATATTGCCTATGTGAATTTGCATATTCATAGAAATATGAATACATGAAAGACTTGTCATATAGGGATGTAATAATGAAGGTAAAGATGGAACAGGAAAGTAAGAGGCTGGCACAGCCATGGACAAGGACAGACAGATGGAAAATCACACACATAATTTTTTTAAAATTTTTTATTATGTTAATCACCATACATTACATCATTAGTTTTTGATGTAGTGTTCCATGATTCATTGTTTGTGCATAACACCCAGTGCTCCATGCAGAACGTGCCCTCTTTAATATCCATCACCAGGCTAACCCATCCCCCCACCCCCTCCCCTCTAGAACCCTCAGTTTGTTTTTCAGAGTCCATCATCTCTCATGGTTTGTCTCCCCCTCCGACTTACTCCCCTTCATTCTTCCCCTCCTGCTAACTTTTTTTTCTTAACATATATTGCATTATTTGTTTCAGAAGTACAGATCTATGATTCAACAGTCTTGCACTATTCACAGTGCTCACCATAGCACATACCCTCCCCCATGTCTATCACCCAGCCACCCCATCCCTCCCACCCCCCACCACTCCAGCAACCCTCAGTTTGTTTCCTGAGATTAAGAATTCCTCATATCAGTGAGGTCATATGATACATGTCTTTCTCTGATTGACTTATTTCACTCAGCATAACACCCTCCAGTTCCATCCACGTCGTTGCAAATGGCAAGATCTCATTCCTTTTGATGGCTGCATAATATTCCACTGTGTATATATACCACCTCTTCTTTATCCATTCATCTGTCGATGGACATCTTGGCTCTTTCCACAGTTTGGCTATTGTGGACATTGCTGCTATAAACATTGGGGTACACATACCTCTTCAGATCCCTACATTTGTATCTTTGTGGTAAATACCCAGTAGTGCAATTGCTGGATTGTATGGCAGCTCTATTTTCAACTGAGGAACTGCCATATGGTTTTCCAGAGGGGTTGCACCAGCTTGCATTCCCACCAACAGTGTAGGAGGGTTCCCCTTTCTCCGCAACCCCGCCAACATCTGTCGTTTCCTGATTTGTTAATTTTAGCCATTCTGACTGGACACACATACTTAGTTTTGTTCCCTTTCTTGTCTACTTGCCTACATCTTAGGGGATTTTTGTGGTTGATTTGGTTTGTTCTTTCCCTGGAAATACGTTATAATAAAACACTTTCACAAGCATCCTCATTTCAGGGTCTGCTTCTTGATCCCTACTCAGAAGTCAATAACCCTTTATTGGATGTCATCTATTCCCTATCTTATTTACCAAATCCCTTGACAGTGTTTCTTTAATCTTCCAAATAAACTCCTTTCACTGATGCTCTTGCCTAGGCATGCTTCTGAGTAACCTAAATAAGATAAATATGCTAAATAAACTCAGATAACCAGCCCCAAGCTAGTATGCCCTTTGTGTAATTCATCAATATTTATGCTTACTTTCTCCTGCACCACTTCCTTTGATGAGGTAGAAGGGGAATCCTGATTCACTCCAAATCTAACAAGCATGGTGTCATAGTCCTATGTTTACTTGATGGAGATTGTTAAGATCACAGGCGTCCTGGGCGCCTGGGTGGCTCAGTCGTTAAGCGTCTGCCTTCGGCTCGGGTCATGATCTCAGGGTCCTGGGATCAAGTCCCACGTCGGGCTCCCTGCTCCACGGGAAGCCTGCTTCTCCCTCTCTCCCTCCCCCTGCTTGTGTTCCTGCTCTCGCTATCTCTCTCTGTCAAATAAATAAAATCTTAAAAAAAAAAAAAAGATCACAGCGTCCTTTTTATTTTATTTTGGACTACTTTATTTGTAGGAGATTCACTTTCCTAATTACTTTTCATTCTAGCTAATGTGAAATCAATTCTCACTCCCAGACATCCACATATGACTGAAAATTGGTTGAAGTTGACCCAAAACATGTTAGGTGGCTGGGAGAACTAGCCAGGCAGTTAGTTATACTGCAAGGCAGTGACGAGATACATACAACAGTCACATCTTGAGAATCCACAATGTGCTAAGAGCTGAATCCTTCCTGTGGGTGCATCTCAGAGTATTCAGTACATACTGGGATTTGGCCACAATACAGAGACTCACATCTCTCAAGACAGGAACAACTAGCTATCTGTCTCTTCCCTGACAGTGTTCTGTATTCATTTTATAATGGTCTAGCAGTTGTTCTTCTTCTTATTATTACAATTATCCTATCAAATTATTTCAAGCACTTATTTTAAAATGTTAAATAGTTCTCATTTTATTACTGACAACAATATACTCAGTCCTTTCTTTTACCACCTCTCTCTACCCCCCACTTTTGTTCCCCAGTGACAGCCACTTTCAATTCAAGAAGCTGTATTTTCATGTATCTATTTAAAATAGAATTCCTCTTTGCTATTATCTGCCCTTCCAATCTTCAAGAGAAGAACAGTGTTGTGCTGGAAAACATTGGGCATGCCAACCTTAACATTTTCTTCAGCTTAAGGAAGCTTTAGACAGGTTTCTTCTTGACAATAAGCCCTTGACCTCTCTGTTCTCAAAGTACTTGCTTTAGAAAACTTGGAACTATAAATTCTTTCTGCGTCCCTTTGAGATTTAAATCTTCTCCCAGTCTCTGCCCCGCTTTATACCCAGGAATGTTTTTCTCAGGGACCTGGTAATTATCCCTTTCAAATGTTATCATCAAGAAAGATAGGGTCCTTATCTCCCAGTGTCTGGGGAAGATAGGAACCTAACATTGATGAGCACCAATTAACAAAACCAGATGGTCTAATCACACAGACCAACATCCTCTCTAATATCTGCCAGTATTTTTCTACTAGCTTGCCTTAGCACTGACAAACCCTTTCACATTTTGTTTCAGTGAACTTGATTTCAGTCTCTTTTACCTTACTGCAATAGTCATAAGTAAAATCTTCCTTATCTTTTTAACTCTGTCCAGTACAATTTTCCTATGATGACATCCATCTTCATTTTGTTGTGATAACTTAAGCCACTGAAGATGGAGAACAAAAGAACACAAGCACAAAGGAGTGTCTGGAATGAGCAGTGCTACACAAGGTCAAAAATTCCCTAGGGCATTGCTGGAGGCAGCCTCAGGGAAATAAGTAGACCTTCCTTATTCAGACTTTGGGCCTTATTTCCATCCCTCTTGCATTCTGCCCCACAGTTTCTGCCTGGACATCTCACTGCTCAGCTCCACTTTCCCCCCCACTTTCCTCTCAGCCATTCTTTTTTATCCAAATATGAATTCAGATTTCCATACCAAGTGGGCAATCACCAATCTTTACTAGGCCAAAAGGCAATATGGAGGCTTTGGAGTGTCAGTTTTGCTTTGCATCCTGACTCAACTATTTTAATAAGGATGACCTTTAAGATGTGCTTTGATCTTTATGAACCCCAGTTACACATTTGATATTACTTAGATTTCATGATTACTCTGAGAATAATGGAAAGCATATTAAGCAACTGATATAACCTGAAAAAACAAAACAACTCAAACATAAGCACTAAACAACCATTACCTTTTCCTGCAATGAAAACTGGTTGCTGAAAAGAAACAAAAAAAGCATTGAAAGGTAGCCAATAATTCCTAATTATGATAGTTCAGATCTCAGCTATTAGAATCCTGCTGCTTCTTTGTAGTCTTGACACTAATTTGCTGAAAACTTCTGATTTTTTGATGACTGATTTACTGGAGAAAATCTCTTGGGTGTATTAATGGGCATCAGTGAATATTAATAGGCCCTACTTTAAATAGGGCACATTTAATTTCTGTGTGTGGCAGGTCCTGAGATCTCCATTCTAAGAATTTCAAGATGCTTTCAGATAAAAAGTGATAAAGAACAGTGGTTAAGTTTCCAAATTCATTTTAGAAAGACAACTCCGGGGCACCTGGGTGGTACAGTCAGTTAAGTGTCTGACTCTTGGTTTGGCTCAGTTTGTCATCTTAGGGTCATGAGATTGAGCCCTCTGTGGGCTCCATGCTCAGCACAGAGTCTGCTTAAGACTCTCTTCCCCCCCGCCCCTCCCCCTCTCTAAAATAAAGAAATAAATATTAAAAAAAAAAAAAAGACTACTCCTGCCAGCAGGTAAGAATTACAGATCTTTTTTGGTGGGATCTTAGAAGTTTAGTATTTTACTAGGATGCTATTGATATTGAGCACATGGTAAGACTTTACTTCTCCCCCAAGGATAATTAGATGTATTAATAACAATTTTAAGAGTAGAGGTAATTCATTAGAAGAGATACCTATTATACCACTGTGATATCTTCATGCAGGGTTAAAAATGATGGCCTCAACATATATTTAGTCATTTGGAAATTTAAATATTTACTGCGTTACCAAGATTCCTCTGAGATGAAGCCCCAGGAAATGACAATGAAAGGGATAAAATAGATGAATGTTTACTGTACTTCCTTTGAAAGAGTCATCTTAGGGAAGCATGTAAGAATATTCCCCAAAGCATATTGGTTATTAGAGGAGATAAATAATTGCATATGATATACTAGAGATTTTTTGTTTCATCTCCAGAGTCCCATGTCTCCCCCTGTGTTATGTAGTGCTTAGAACATGACACAGAGTCACCTGCTCTCAGAGCCCAGATGCTCTGAGGATATAGTAGGTGCACCCAGTGGGCCCAGCTTTTAGGTAAATCACAGTCCAGGGACATTCTTTGCAGTTGTGCTGTTTCCAGGGCACCAAGATAACATCTACATTTGATAAAAAGTCACACACAAAAAATTTTCAAACCTCCAAGTATCAGGAAATAAAACCAGGACTTTGCAGGGGTCGAAGTAAGCTTGGCCTACTTCCTCTTTTTGTGAATGCTGGTAGATGAAATTAAATAATTGTCCAGACAGGCTTACAAAATTATGGCATGCATTAGATATACAAATAGTACTTTTATAAATACACAAACACATACCCTAAATTACAATGTAATTGTCCTATTCAAAAGATAATTTTAGGACTAATGTATTTTTTCTTCCAAGTTTTTATTTAAGTTCCACTTAGTTAATATATAGTGTAGTATTAGTTTCATGTATAGAATTTAGTAATTCATTACTTATATACAACACTTATATATAACACTTGTGCTTATCACAAGTGCCTTCCTTAATACCCATCATCCATTTAGCCCATCCATCAGCCCACTTCCCTATAGTTAAGAGTCTGTTGTTGTTTTTCATACAATACAGACAGGATGTTTTAGCAATGGCATTCAAATTCAAAGTTGATGAATGAACAGTTTTTATTAATTCAATTAAGATAATTCTACAACTTAATATATAATCTTGTTTGGATTTAAAATAATCCAGAAATAATTTGAGAATCTTCAGATGCCACCTGACCTTCATGATAAGCCATAGAAATCATGAAGGACTCATGGAAATACTTAAGAAGTTACTTTCATTACCACTTCAAAGAACAATAACCTCAGCTCATCTCTGGGCCCCCACGAACGAAATCTTAACTGTAACCTTTTTATTTATCCAGGTAAACAAACCATCAGCTTTCTCTTTTCTATCTTGGTATTAATACCATATGCCAATTATAAATCACAAATCTCTCCTTATTAAAACAAGACAAATGATCATGCAGAAAAGTGTACTTTTCAATTCCAGAAGTCATAACCATGAAATCTCACTGTCTCTTGATACTGAGATACATGAATGTTCATCCTCAATTCAGTGACTAAACTGTTAGGCAAAAATATGCAGATTTCATGTCTTGTGTGACCAAGAAGTGTTATAATTACAATGTGATTAAAAAACTACTAAGGTATGAAAAGAATGAATTATGGTTTACAATAATGCTGGGAGCTCTAAAGCTAAAACAAACAAAAATTAAAAAATTCAAATACCTTGGCCACGGGACCATTAAATAGTCTAAGAACACATTCTCATAGAAGTAAGATTTATATATAAAATGAAGTGCCACCTAAATACAAGGTATGCAATTAATAATGAAAATAATGAGATTATAGTCAAATCATAATTATTCAGGGACATTTTAACAATAGTGGTTGAACACAACTACTACTAATAGGTATTGTATTTTCAGAAAAATACAAAATTGTTGCAAATTATTTAAACTATTCCTAGATTAGACAATAACTCTTTGAAATATGGCAAAATTCAGTCTCAGATCAGCATATAACTATATTAACTCATGCAGCCAGTTTTACTCTTGGGGGAAAAGATGTCCATGAAAATAATATAGTTAATGTTTTGACCGTGATGTAAAAAAGGGAGGATTTTGGATCATGATGATAACCTGGTGTGGTCAAGTGGAGTAGAGGAAGACAATGCTTATTAGAATAAGAGGGAAAGAATCACTAAGTAAAACTAGATGTCATGAGTGGCAGAAGCTGCTCGATACCCAGCAAAAACCATTGTTTTATTTTACTTGGGTACAAAGCTAAACAGAATTTCCCAGACTAGAGAAATTCATTAGGTGTTACCATGTGACTGAGTTCTAGAGAATGAACGTGATCAGAAATTACAGGCCTCACTTTCAGATCTGATTAATACAAATCTTCCCAAGATAACCTCCATGCTATTTCCCCATCCACTGGCCAGATGTACATGAAAATTAGACCCCCAAGGAAAGGGAAGTTGCATGACAGATGGTTCTGGGTTCCTGAATCATTTTAGTAAAAAAGCTGTCAGCTGACCAGAAACACATATTGTGGGCTCTCACCTGAACAACAACAACAAAAATATTCTATTGTGCTGTGTCATTTTTCAATTTGAGGTCCTTTTGTTGTTGTTTGGCCTGCCTTACCGAATATAGTCTGGTTCTGTGCTTGAATTTTTAGATCCCCCAGCACATTGGCAAGAAAGTATACAGAGTTTTCTCAGAAACAAAGGATGCCTACTAAACATTTGCACATTTAACTAAATACCTTTATACTTACTGTACGTTGTCCAACAGTTTGATCAATTTTGTCCTGATCATGACTTGGATTTATTCATGACCTTCCACCCTGCCTTAATCCTTCAATACTTAAAAACATCCTCTCTACTGATGTATTAGTTTCCTAGGGCTGCTGTAACAAAGTGCCACAACCTGGGTAGCTTATAACAACAGAAATTTCTTACCTCACAGTTCTGGAGACTAGAAGTTCAAAATCAAGGTGTTGGCAGGGTCATGCCACCTCTGAAAACTGTAGGAATATCCTTCCTTGCCTCTTCCTAGCTTTTGATGGTTTATTGGCAACTTGGGAAATTCCTTGGCTCATAGATTCATAAATCGGATCTCTGTCTTCATCATCAGAATGTCCTCTTCTTGGCCCTGTGTCTCCCTCTGTCTTCACTTGGCCATACTGATCATATTAGATGAGGGGCTCTCTGAGCTCCAATATGAGATCATATTAACTCACTACATTTGCAATGACCCTTTAACAAAATAAGGTCACATTCTAAGGTACTGTAGGATAGACTTTAACACATCTGCTTTTTGGGGGAGCAAATTAGCTGAGAACAATCGGTAATATTAAGAATTATTTAAATATATTCCATCTCTGTCACAATATACCATTGGCTCTTCCCTTTACCTACTTAATTCATTCTGATATTTAAAAGCCCAATTCCAGATCCCCGTCCTTCAGGAATCCTTCTATAATGCGCTGATGTAGAGTTTCCCCCTTTCTATGATATCCTCTATCACTAAGAGTTTAAGAATTAAATCTTTTTTTTTTTTTGCTGCATCCCATAGGTTTCTTTTTTATTTTTTATTGTTATGTTAATCACCATACATTACATCATTAGTTTTTTTTTTTTTTAGTTTTTGATGTAGTGTTCCATGATTCATTGTTTGTGCATAACACCCAGTGCTCCACACAGAATGTGCCCTCTTTAACACCCATCACCAAGCTAACCCATCCCCCCACCTTCCACCCCTCTGGAACCCTCAGTTTGTTTTTCAGAGACCATCGTCTCTCATGGTTCTTCTCCCCCTTTGACTTACTCCCCTTCATCCTTCACCTCCTGCTATCTTCTTCTTTTTCTTTTTTCTTAACATATGTTGTATTATTTGTTTCAGAAGTACAGACCTGATTCAACAGTCTTGCACAATTCACAGTGCTCACCATAGCACATACCCTACCCAATGTGTATCACCCAGCCGCCCCATCCCTCCCACCCCCCACCACTCCAGCAACCCTCAGTTTGTTTCCTGAGATTAAGAATTCCTCATATAAGTGAGGTCATATGATACATGTCTTCCTCTGATTGACTTATTTCACTCAGCATAACACCCTCCAGTTCCATCCACGTCGTTGCAAATGGCAAGATCCATTCCTTTTTATGCCTACATAATATTCCATTGTGTATATATAACAACATCTTCTTTATCCATTCATCTGTCGATGGACATCTTGGCTCTTTCCACAGTTTGGCTATTTGGACATTGCTGCTATAAACATCGGGGTGCACAAACCCCTTCAGATCCCTACATTTGTATCTTTGGCGTAAATACCCAGGAGTGCAATTGCTGGATCGTATGGTAGCTCTATTTTCAACTGTTTGAGGAACCTCTATACTGTTTTACAGAGTGGCTGCACCAGCTTGCTTTTCCATCAACAGTAGAGGAGGTTTCCCCTTTCTCCGCATCCCCGCCAACATCTGTCATTTCCTGACTTGTTAATTTTAGCCATTCTGACTGGTGTGAGGTGGTAGGATTTGATTTGGATTTCTCTGACGCCGAGCGATGTTGAGCATGTTTTCATCTGTCTGTTGGCCATTTGGAGGTCTTCTTTGGAAAAATGTCTGTTCATGTCTTCTGCCCATTTCTTGATTGGATTATTTGTTCTTTGGGTGTTGAGTTTGATAAGTTCTTTATAGATTTTGGATACTAGCCCTTTATCTGATATGTCATTTGCAAATATTTTCTCCCATTCTGTCGGTTGTCTTTTGGTTTTGTGGACTGTTTCTTTTGCTGTGCAAAAGCTTTTTATCTTGATGAAATCCAATAGTTCATTTTTTGCCCTTGCTTCCCTTGCCTTTGGCGATGTTTCTAGGAAGAAGTTGCTGCGGCCGAGGACGAAGAGTTTCCTACCTGCGTTCTCCCTTAGTATTTTGATGGACTCCTGTCACACGTTTAGGTCTTTCAACCATTTGGAGTCTATTTTTGTGTGTGGTGTAAGGAAATGGTCCAGTTTCATTCTTCTGCATGTGGCTATCCAATTTTCCCAACACCATTTGTTGAAGAGACTGTCTTTTTGCCATTGGACATTCTTTCCTGCTTTGTCAAAGATGAGTTGACCATAGAAGTTGAGCATCCATTTCTGGGCTCTCGATTCTGTTCCATTGATCTATGTGTCTGTTTTTGTGCCAGTACCATACTGTCTTGATGATGACAGCTTTGTAATAGAGCTGGAAGTCCGGAATTGTGATGCCATCAGCTTTGCTTTTCTTTTTCAAGATTCCTCTGGCTATTCGGGGTCTCTTCTGGTGCCATACAAATTTTAGGATTACTTGTTCCATTTCTTTGAAAAAAGTGGATGGTATTTTGATGGGGATTGCACTGAATGTGTAGATTGCTCTAGGAGCATTGACATCTTCACAATATTTGTTCTTCCAATCCATGAGCATGGAACGTTTTTCCATTTCTTTGTGTCTTCTTCAATTTCTTTCATGAGTATTTTATAGTTTTCTGAGTACAGATCCTTTGCCTCTTTTGTTAAATTTATTCCTAGGTATCTTATGGTTTTAGGTGCAATTGTAAATGGAATCGACTCCTTGATTTGTCTCTCTTCTGTCTTGTTGTTGGTGTGTAGGAATGCCACTGATTTCTGTGCATTGATTTTATATCCTGCTACTTTACTGAATTCCTGTAGGACTTCTAACAGTTTTGGGGTGGAGTCTTTTGGGTTTTCCACATACAGTATCATATCATCAGCAAAGAGTGAGAGTTTGACTTCCTCTTTGCCGATTTGGATGCCTTTGATTTTTTTTTGTTGTCTGATTGCTGTGGCTAGGACTTCTAATACTATGTTGAATAGCAGTGGTGAGAGTGGACATCCCTGCCGCATTCCTGACCTTAGGGGAAAAGCTCGCAGCTTTTCCCCATTGAGAATGATATTCGCTGTAGGTTTTTCATAGATGGCTTTTATGATATTGAGGTATGTACCCTCTATCCCTATACTCTGAAGAGTTTTGATCAAGAAAGGATGCTGTACTTTGTCAAATGCTTTTTCTGCGTCTATTGAGAGGATCATAGGATTCTTGTTCTTTCTTTTGTTAATGTATTATATCACGTTGATTGATTTGCAGATGTTGAACCATCCTTGCAGCCCAGGGATAAATCCCACTTGGTCATGGTGAATAATCCTTTTAATGTACTGTTGGATCCTATTGGCTAGTATTTGGGTGAGAATTTTTGCATCCATGTTCATCAAGGATATTGGTCTGTAATTTTCCTTTTTGATGGGGGTCTTTGTCTGGTTTTGGGATCAAGGTAAAGGTGGCCTCATAAAATGAGTTTGGAAGTTTTCCTTCCCTTTCTATTTTTTGGAACAGTATCAGGAGAATAGGTATTAATTCTTCTTGAAATGTTTGGTAGAATTCCCCTGGGAAGCCATCTGGCCCTGGGCTTTTGTTTCTTGGGAGATTTTGGATGACTGCTTCAATTTCCTTAGTGGTTATCGGTCTGTTCAGATTTTCTATTTCTTCCTGGTTCAATTTTGGTAGTTGATACATCTCTAGGAATGCACCCATTTCTTCCACATTACCTAATTTGCTGGCATAGAGTTGCTCATAATATGTTCTTATAATTGTTTGTATTTCTTTGGTGTTGGTTGTGATCTCTCCTCTTTCATTCATGATCTTGTTGATTTGGGTCATTTCTCTTTTCTTTTTGATCAGTCTGGCCAGGGTTTTATCAAACCTGTTAATTCTTTCAAAGAACCAGCTCCTAGTTTCATTGATCTGTTCTACTGTTCTTTTGGTTTCTATTTCATTGATTTCTGCTCTGTTCTTTTTTATTTCTCTACTCCTACTGGGTTGAGGCTTTATTTGCTGTTCTTTCCCCATCTCCTTTAGGTGTAGGGTTAGGTTGTGTTTTTGAGACTTTTCTTGGTTCTTGAGAAAGGCTTGTATTGCCCTATACTTTCCTCTCAGGACTGCCTTTGCTGTATCCCAAAGATTTTGAACTGTTGTGTTTTCATTTTCATTGGTTTCCATGAATTTTTTGAATTCTTCTTTAATTTCCTGGTTGACCCATTCATTCTTTAGTAGGATACTCTTTAAACTCCATGTATTTGAGTTCTTTCCAACTTTCCTCTTGTGATTGAGTTCTAGTTTCAAAGCATTGTGGTCTGAAAATATGCAGGAAATAATCCCAATCTTTTGGTAGCAGTTGAGACCTGATTTGTGACCTAGGATGTGATCAATTCTGGAAAATGTTCCATGGGGACTAGAGAAGAATGTGTATTCCGTTGCTTTGGGATGGAATGTTCTGAATATGTCTGTGAAGTCCATTTGGTCCAGTGTGTCTTTTAAAGTCTTTATTTCCTTGTTGATCTTTTGCTTAGATGATCTGTCCATTTCAGTCAGGGGGGTGTTAACGTCCCCTGTATTATTGTATTGTTGTCAATGTGTTTCTTTTTTTTGTTATTAATTGCCTTATATAATTGGCTGCTCCCACGTTAGGGGCATAGATATTTACAATTGTTAGATCTTCTTGTTGGATAGATACTTTAGGTAGGATATAATGTCCTTCTTCATCTCTTATTACATCTTTGTTTTAAAATCTAATTTGTTTGATATAAGGATTGCCACCCCAGCGTTCTTTTGGTGTCCATTAGCATGGTAAATGGTTTTCCACCCCCTCACTTTCAATCTGGAGGTGTCGTTGGGTCTAAAATGAGTCTCTTGCAGACATCATATTGATGGGTCTTGTTTTTTAATCAATCTGATAGCCTGTGTCTTTTGATTGGGGCATTGAGCCCATTTACATTCAGGGTAACTATTGAAAGGTATGAATTTAGTGCCGTTGTATTGCCTGTAAGGTGACTCTTACTGTATATTGTCTGTGTTCCTTTCTGATCTATGCTGCTTTAGGCTGTCTCTTTGCTTAGAGGACCCCTTTCAATATTTCTTGGAGGGCTGGTTTCGTGTTTGCAAATTCCTTTAGTTTTTGTTTGTCCTGGAAGCTTTTTATCTCTCCCTCAATTTTCAATGACAGCCTAGCTGGATATAGTATTCTTGGCTGCATATTTTTCTCGTTTAGTGCTCTGGATATATCATGCCAGTCCTTTCTGGCCTGCCAGGTCTCTGTGGATAGGTCTGTTGCCAATCTCATGTTTCTAGCAGTGTAGGTTACATATCTCTTCTCCTGAGCTGCTTTCAGGATTTTCTCTTTGTCTCTGAGACTCGTACGTTTTACTATTAGGGTCGGGGTGTTGACCTGTTTTTATTGATTTTGAGAGGGGTTCTCTGTGCCTCCTGGATTTTGATGCCTGTTTCCTTCCCCAAATTAGGGAAGTTCTCTGCTATTATTTGCTCCAGTATACCTTCTGCCCCTCTCTCTCTTTCTTCTTCTTCTGGGACCCCAATTATTCTAATGTTGTTTTGTCTTATCGTATCGCTTATCTCTCGAATTCTGCCCTCGTGTTCCTGTAGTTGTTTCTCTCTTTTTCTCAGTCTCTTTATTTTCCATCATTTGGTCTTCTATATCGCTGAGTCTCTCTTCTGCCTCATTTATCCTAGCAGTTAGTGTCCCCATTTTTGATTGTACCTCATAAATAGCCTTTTTGATTTCGACTTGGTTAGATTTTAGTTCTTTTATTTCTCCAGAAACGGTTTTCTTAATAACTTCCATGGTTTTTTCAAGCCCAGCTAGTATCTTTAAAGTCATGATTCTGAACTCTAGGTCGGACATTGTACTCATGTCCGTATTGAGTAGGTCCCTGGCAGACGGTACTACCTCTTGTTCTTTTTGCTGAGGTGATTTTTTTCGTCTTATCATTTTGTCCAGAGGAGAATAGATGAATGAGAGAACAAAATGCTCAGAGGTTAACAATGTCTCCAGCACATATACTCTATACAAATCAAAAGAGACCTGAAACCAGGGGAAAAGAAAGGGAAAGAAAGAAAAAAGAAAGAGAAAAGAAAGATAGACAAAAAAAGAAAAAGATAAAAACAAAAACAGAACAATACAAAAAAAACCGAATATGATCAAATATGATCAGTCTAGTGCATAGATCAGTGCCACACACTAGATTTTGGGTGTATTTTGGTCTGTTAGAAAAAAGTCCCTCCTAAAATTTTAAAGGAAGAAAGACTTGTATATGTACAAAATAAGGGTTGATACAATGAAGGGATGGAAAATGAATGTGAAGATGAAAATTATTAAAGATTTTATAAAAGGAATTGGTACGATAAGGAGTTGTTTGTAAAAAGAAAGAAGAAGTTTAAAAAGAAAAGGGAGAGAATGTGATCAGGCAGGAGACTAGAACAAAGCCATACACTAGTGATTTAGGGTATATTTTGATCTGTTAGAAGAAACTGTATCTCAAAATTTTAAAGAGAGAACAACTTATATATATATGCCAAAAATAAGGATAACTCCTATGAAGGGATAAAATATGACTCTAAAAATGAAAAATAAAAAATGTTTTTTTAAAAAAGGGACTAAAAAGATGTTGGTTGAAATAGGGAAAAAGAAAAATTAAAAAAAAAAACAGTTAAAAAATTAACTTTGAAAAACTAATGAATCATGGTAAAAAAAGCCATGAATTCTATGTGTAGTAGTCCCCTAGCGCTGGAGTTCTCCCGTTCTCCTTGATTGGTAAACTTGGTCTTGGCTTGTTGGCTGTTCTCGCTGATCTTCTGGGGGAGGGGAGTGTTGCCGTGGTTCCCAGATATCTTTGCCGGAGGGGGAATTGCCCCGCCCTTGTTGGTCCAGGCTAAGCAAGCTGCTCGGGTTTGCTCTCAGGAGATTTTGTTCCCTGCAAGCTCTGGTACAGCTTTGGAGGACCAGGGTGAAAATGGTGGCCTCCCAATCTCCACTCGGCGGAGCTGAGAACTCGGGGCACCGCTCCTCAGTGCGCCCCCAGAGAAAAGCAGTCACTCCCATCTCCCTGGTCTCCGGGCGCACTCCGTGGTCACCCGGCCTGTGACCGAGCGTTTCTATCTCTGGCACCCGACCCCACGTGGAGTCTCCAAACCCAGCAGTTCCCTGCAGTGCACTCCCGCGCCGCTCCTACCCTGGGAGGAAGGGGAGTCTCTCCGGCTCTGCCGCTTTTGGGTCCCTGCTGGAGGCGCAGTGGCCTGACTGGGCCGCGGATCACAGTTTATGGCTACCCCGAGCTGAGAGCCCGCTCCTCGGCTCCATCTCTGCAGCCGGCTTCCCTGCTCTGATACCTGGGAGCTCTGCCGCACTCAGGCACCCCCAGTCTTTCTGTGACCCCGAGGGTCCTGAGACCACACTGTCCCACGAGGGTTCCACCCCCTGCTTAGCCACTGGAGCGACGTTCCTCAGCGGAGCTGACTCCTAAAAGTTCCGATTTTGTGCTCCGCGGCTCTATCACTTGCCAGAAGCGGCTGACGGAGGCCCCCTCCCCTGCCGCCTATCCTCCCGAATATCGCCTCGGATTCACTTCTCTGCACGTCCTACCTTCCAGAAAGTCGTCGCTTCTCTGTTCAGAGAGTTGTTCCTACTCTCCTCTTTGATCTCCTGTTGAGTTCGTAGGTGTTCAGAATGGTTTGATCCCTATTCAGCTGAATTCCTGAGAGCAGAGGAAATCCAGGTCTCCTACTCCTCCGCCATCTTGCTCCACCCCCAAGCATTAAATATTTAACACACCTTCATATGATGGCTAGTCATATCACGTCAGGATTAGAACAAAGAAGCAGAACCTCTAGAAGCCCCTGCACCAACCAGAATCTACTGTCATTATTCTACATTAATTAACCTGCAGACAAAATTTGGGCAAAAGAGCTTAGATGCTTGAAGAAAACAGATTAAAGTTTCTTAGAAGCATTGAAAGGCTGTGATAATAGAGCAAAGAGGAAAAACTAATTTAGCCAGAAACAATGGCCTCCTAGGGAGAAACTGCCCAATTAGAATCCCCTCAATAAGGAAAAGGATACTTGGGAAAATGAAACTCTAAAGTACAGGAGACACTGAATCTAGGGTTCCTGAACTCAAAAATCCTATCTAGACCACTGGCACTTGTCTTCTCAATAAGAGAGACAAGGGCTTTGTGAATATAGAAACCGCCAGGCCTACACAGAGCAGGCAGTGAATGCTTTCATAAGCATTGATTTTGCTCATACAAGCGACATTACATATGACAAACAAGAGTATACCATGTCCATTGTATTTAAAATGAATTTGAAAAATCTCTCAAAGCCCTAAAAGTCTGTAAAACTCTGAAAAAAGGCTAAATGTGTCCAACCCTTGTAATAATAGCATGTAATCTTGCTGAAGCTCATTCTTGGGCATTTGATATTCTTTATTAATATAATTAATTCCATTTACATAGTTGATGAGGAATTTCTGAGTCTAAATTAGGACCAAAGGGAAAAATTAGAATTAATGGTTAAAGGGGGTTATTTTCCTCTATATTTTCAAGGCAGCTAATCCCCAAACTTGACCTATCAAGGAACCATGCCTTCCAAAGCTATGCTTTTGTATAATTTCCTTTGCTTGACATTTGGCCAGCCCTATAACTTGCATTTGACCAATAATATATGGCGATAGAGGCACCTTGTGACTTCCAAGACAGGGTCATAAGACTTTTTTCATCTGGTGTCTTGGTTTTTTTGAAACACTCCTTCTAGTGTCACTAAGAAGTATGAATACCCTGAGATCATCATCCTCTGAGGAAGTTCACACTAGTCACACAAAGATGCCACATGGAGAAAGAGAGAATGCCAACTAGCCAAAAAGTGCTTCACCTATTCCAACTGAGGTGCCAGACACATGAGTGAGGAAACTGTCATGGTCTTCATAGCAGCACAATTTTCAGATAACTCCATTTGCAGCTGCTACATTCAATATCCCAAGGCTGAACTGCCTTGCTGATCCCAGATACCCCACAGTTGGTAAATTACATAACATCTTCCTAAGTTTCTTATTCTCTAAAATGGAAAAAAAAATGATAGTACCTACTTTTAAGAGTTATTTGAGGATAAATGTTAATAATAAATACTACCTTTTGATACTGGCACAAAAACAGACACATAGATCAATGGAACAGAATGGAGGGCCCAGAAACGGACCCTCAACTCTATGGTCAACAAATCTTCAACAAAGCAAGAAAGAATGTCCAGTGGGATAAAGACAGTCTCTTCAATAAGTGGTGTTGGGGAAATTGGACAGCCACATGCAGAAGATAAAACTGGACCATTTCCTTACACCACATACAAAAATAAACTCAAAATGGATGAAAGACCTAAATGTGAGACAGGAGTCCATCAAAATCCTTGAGGAGAACACAGGCCGCAACCTCTTTGACCTCAGCCACAGCAACTTCTTTCTAGAAACATCGCCAAAGGCAAGGGAAGCAAGGGCAAAAATGAACTATTGGGATTTCAAGATAAAAAGCTTTTGCACAGCAAAGGAAACAGTCAACAAAACAAAAGACAACTGACAGAATGGGAGAAGATATTTGCAAATGACATATCAGATAAAGGGCTAGTATCCAAAATCTATAAAGAACTTATCAAACTCAACACCCAAAGAACAAATAATCTAATCAAGAAATAGGCAGAAGACAGGAACAGACATTTTTCCACAGAAGACGTCCAAATGGCCACAGACACATGAAAAAGTGCTCAACATCGCTTGGCATCAGGGAAATCCAAATCAAAACCTCAATGAGATACCACATCACACCAGTCAGAATGGCTAAAATTAACAAGTCAGGAAACAACAGATGTTGGCGAGGATGCGGAGAAAGGGGAACTCTCCTCCACTGTTGGTGGGAATGCAAGCTGGTGCAGCCACTGTGGAAAACAGTATGGAGGTTTTTCAAAAAGTTGAAAATAGAGCTACCCTATGACCCAGAAATTGCACTACTGGGTATTTACCCCAAAGATACAAATGTAGGGATCCGAAGGGGTATGTGCACCCCAATGTTTATAGCAGCAATGTTCACAATAGCCAAACTATGGAAACAGCCTAGATGTCCATCAACAGAGGAATGGATAAGAAGATGTGGTATATATATACAATGGAATATTATGCAACCATCAAAAAAAATGAAATCTTGCCATTTGCAATGATGTGGATGGAACTAGAGGGTATTATGCTAAACGAAATAAGTCAATCAGAGAAAGATAAATATCATATGATCTCACTGATATGAGGAATTTGAGAAACAAGACAGAGGATCATAGGGGAAGGGAGGGAAAAATGAAAGAAGACAAAACCGGAGGGTGAGACAAACCATAATAGACTCTTAATCTCAGGAAAAAAACTGGGGGTTGCTGGAGTGGAGGGGGGGTGGGAGGGGTGGGGTGGCTGGGTGATGGACATTGGGGAGGGTATGGCGAATGCTGTGAATTGTGTTAATATATATGAATCACAGACCTGTAGCCCTGAAACAAATAATACATTATATTTATAAAAAATAATAAATACTGTCTTTAAAAAGAAATACAGAAAAAACGTGAAACAAAAGATATAAAAGACTTTAATCACTTCTTTACTGAAAAGTCCTAAGACAAATTAGAATAAATCCCACCTGTGGTTAAGTATGTTTGCAAAAGGAGCTATTTATTTTTTCTCAGAATTTCATTGAAAATATCACAAGTGAGAAAAATGTAAATTTGAAAAACAAACAAGGAGCAGCTTCCTTCTAGGAGACTGTGCCCCAGACACCATCAGTGGAGTGACTTTTTTTGGTAAATTGCCTCTGTGTGTGCACATGTATATATATATATGTACTTGTATGCATGTGTTTAAAGATAACAAATTTTCCCAGAGAGAGGGAAATACAGAGGATTCTGGAGAGTTTGAAGTTGAATCCTTTTGTCTATGGAGGGCAATTAAAGACAATTATGCAGGGTCAGGTAGGGAGAGGTATAGTGGCAGCAACAGAGAATAATGAAAATAACTAACGTAAGGCAGTATGACTGCATATTTACTCACATCTGTAAGCAGGAACACTTTAGTCCCAGTGTGGGTCTGCTGTTACCACTTACCACTAGAAGTAGGCAGTTAGTTCTGAAGGTAGCATCTCTCACTATTTCATGCTTACACTGTAGTGTAATGGGAAAACCACTTAGTTTTTAAAGACAGCTCTTCTTATTTTGGGGGGGTTAGAGTATACCATATGGAATCACCACACTTTGTCGCCAAGTTTGTGCTTCCTATAAACTTAAAATAATGGGACACTTTTCAGTTACCCATAGTAGGATAACATAGCAGCCACATGCTACAGAATACGTGAGGCAGTTATGCAATTTATTATGTTTATCAGGATAGTTTTGAAAATAAAACAGGATGGTGTTAATAATTTCTCCAGAAGAAAAATGCCAGAAACTTGGACTATTCACTGTGAAAGGGTCTTAAGGCTACCTTAAGGATAAGGCATGGGGTTAAACAAAGGAATGCAGGAAGAAGCAGGTGTGTCCTTTCCATTGGTTAAACATCTTCTTGTGTGATATAATAAGGATAATAAAAGCACATTATTCAATTTACTCAATACCAAGGGGCAGAAATATCTGGCAAAAGTCTTTCTAGCAATCTATATAGAAAAGTATTACATTCACATGATAGAGAAAGGAAACTGAAGTGAAGCAAAATGTTCTTTCACCACAAGAGAGATAGATGAACTCCAATTCCCCAAATCTTCAGGTATCTACAATGTAGCATACTCTAATCTGATATGATACCAGTCTACCATCAAGACAACTCCTTTGACATTGCAGGCAGGTACAAAATGAGCCAGGAGTACTGACTAGGGATGCCTTTTCTCTTCCCTTCTGCCAGGAGAGTTGGATAGTAGGAGTGGTCCATGAGTCTAGTGACAACCTAGTCACTGTGCATATCCCACTGTACCACTGTCTAAGCCTCACTGGAGACACATACTATGCTTCAGGAGAACAATTAACTCTGTATGATAGTAAAGAACAAGAATTAGACAAATTCTCCTAGACTTAAGACAAATAGTGATGTTAAATGGGCCCAAGTATGCATGGATGAACATGCTCCTCAGTTCTCTTCCCCCATAGCTTTTATGTTGAGTTGTGAATTGAAGACCAAACACATGTGCAATTCAGGTCCCTGCTTAATATAGTCTGCTTATTAGAATTTTTCTATTTTTAATGTTTTACTGTATATTAACATGGTTTAAACATTAGAAAAATATGTCCATATAAATTTTAAAACTATACAAGAAAAAGACAATTCAGTATTTCCCTTGTTGTTTACATAATTTACACCCACCTATTCATTTAGATAACCACCTTTTTTTTTTACCTTAGCTATTTTTTTTCTATTTCTTATACAAATGCAAGCAAATAGGAAAAATATGATCTCTCAAAGATTACATATAATGCATTTATTCTGTGTGTTTTTATTTAGATATATATTTTATGGTATTTTATTATGTTCATGGGAAGTATCTTTTTTTTTTTTAATTTTACAGATGTTTGGCACTCTACAATAGATTTTCCATGATTTGTTTAGCTGGTCATCTCCTAATGGACACCTGCTTTAATTCAGTGGTTATTATAAGTAATGTTGCCATGATACTCTTTGTATATATGTCATTTCACACAGTGCAAGTAAGTCTAGCATATGAATTCCCAGGAATGGAATTTCTGGGACAAACTTAGTTGTATTTCTAATTTTGAAAAAACAAATTACTGGAAATTTGAAATAGAGAATGAATTTTTCAAAAATGTATCCATGACAGGTTGCTCTGGGTTGAACATACTAGGTAGCATTTCTCTTTTAATTTCAAGGGAAATGAAATGATGTCTTCTTTTCAAAGTCTTTCCCCAAACTCAGGTATGGAAGGTAATTTTTCTTACCAATAAGGGCACCCTAGTACTAGCTTAATATATCCAGACCCGCACATCTCCTTGCTCAGACATCTTTGAGGCATCTCTATTGGCCATAGTTTAAAATTCAGGTTATTTACTAATGACTCAAATGGCTGTTTTCATGACTCCTCTACACAAATCCCTACTTTGTACTGGTCTACATCCAGGCTTGTACTCTTCTGTCTGTGGTCCTCTTCTCATACTATTTACCTCAAATATTGCTTTCAAAATCTAAGTCACTAAAATTATATGTATCTTGCAAGGTCCTACCTACTCAAATGCCTCCTCCTCTATGAAGTGTTCTCAGATCTCTTTTTATACTTTACTTTGAACTCTTACATGGAACTTCATGCATTCCACTCATTTGGTCCTCACTCCTGTTGCATGGTTTGGCACATACATGTTCTCTGTCCCTGAAGACCACAGGGTTTTCTAAAGCAGAAGCCACGTCTTATCTTTCTGTCTCTTCCCATCAAACTAGCAGAAAGCGTTATACATGATCCGTACTTATAAATGTTTGTGGTAATTCTTGTCAACTTCCTAAAGCTCTTGGCTGTGACTTTCTTGCTCTTTGTTCTGAGGAACTGCGACAGCAGCTCTTTTCATAATAATTTCCTGTGACCACTTCTTGAGTTCTGAATGGTTCTTGCTCCCTATACCTCTTTCAAAAAACTCTTAGTTTCCTCCAAATGTGGACAGCTACATTATATTTTCTTCCTTTTTGAAAGCTCCTCACAGGCAAGCCTAGTGAGATTCCTGTAATCGGTATTGTGCTGTCCAGTTTAGATAAGTAGCAAAGGAGGACATTGTGTTGCAAATGTCAGAAAACTCAAGTCACATTGGTTTAAGCAAAAAAAAAAAAAAAAGGAATGCAATGACTTCCTTATAAGATTATTTCGGGAGAAGAATTCCAGCTTTAGACATGATCCACAGGCTCAAGGAATATCATCCACCCCGCCCCCCCCATGTGCTATTTCTCCTGCCTCTGCTTTCCTGGGTGTTGGCTTCACATAGGTGGGTCTCTCCACATGACAGCTCCCACAGCTTAAGTCTTAGGACATTCTTCTTGGAGTTCAGCAGAAAGAGAAGTCTTCTTTTTCACAGTATGTCTAGAATGTGCCAACTTGGATAAGGATTATTTCTGAACAATCACTGTGGACAAGAAGTTGAGAATATTTCTGAGCCAAATCACAATGACAGACAAGTGAAGAGATAATTTCCCGAAGAGAAATCAAGCTGCTTTCACCAGAGGTGGGGATAGATATTCTGTAGACCCAAACTAGAAATCATTATGAATCACTAATTTATTTTTGGGGGGAAGTAAGTCTATAGCTTTCATTAGATTTTCATTGTGATTTAATTTCTTTTAAAATAGTTAAGATCAGATATAAACCAATGGTTCTATAAAAACTCTGAAGACAGATGTAAATGACAGGAATACTGAAATTGAAATAAAACGTCTCAGATTATCATCTGTAACAACTCATTAAGGGGTTTCAATGTATGAATCTATTAAAATTGGAATATTAACATCTATAGTAAGACAGAGTCTCCTACACTTCTCAAGGATTCTTTATAATTAGCATTTTTAGATGTCTACCTCACAGAAACTCCATGAGGACAGAGATAATGTCTTTCCTATTCAAGTATTTGGTTTTTTGGTGGCATGAAGTTTTAATGAATATTTGAAAAATGGGTTAAATAAGACATGATATGATAGGGTTATAAACAAAAAAGAAAATCAGAATTTTATTGATCTTGATTCCCTGGACTTTAATTAATGGAAAAGCAGACCATTTACTCTATAGTTTCTCAGAAAATCTAGATTATAATCCCAGCTTTCCTGTTAACTAATAGTATAATCTCAAATAATTATTAATTTTGCTGAACCCCAATTTTCTTTTTTACAAAATATGGACTATGATGGAGAATACCTAAACATTTTGCAGAATTAAAGTTGGTGATTTAGATATGTGGTTCAAGCATGTCACTTGAAATACAATTTTATAGATCAAAATTTGGATATAAAATGATTACTCTAAAGGTTTGGAACATGCACGAGAAATCTGACCCTTGAGACTATCCATTTTATCCTTTCCCCCTTTTAGTTCTCTTTCCCTCTTTCATGCATTCAGAGTTAGCAGACACTTGTTTTCTATTTATCAACCCTGAGGGTCCTAAAATTTAGTTAGTTCCCTCTATATCCCTGCCTTGAATTAGTCACCCTACTTTGGTTCAATACTATTTGTCTTTTGATATTATTCAATATCTAGCTATCAGTCAATTATCATTAATTTACTGCAAAGAGTGGCTATAAAATTTTCTTTGCTGATCTTAAATGCACAGCCCATGACACAGGATATAAATTATAGGAAACTATTTGCTGTGTATCTTTGTCTTAAGAACAGAGCTTAGGGACAATAGGATAGCAAAACAGGCATCGGAGAGGAATATTCCTCCACTGACCTCTCCTTCCATGTTTTTTTATTCTTCCATGAGTGATTGATTTGGTTGTACTTACTTTCCCAAAAGATTTCCTTGCTTCCAACCATTCATCATTCCTATCCTTACCAAATTGACTTTTATGAAGTATAATGCCTACAAATCAGTCTTTCTATCATATCTATCTTTATCTAGCTCTGTCCTTTTAAATTTGCAAAATCTGCAGCTCTCACCAGCTTGTTGATTGGTTTAAGGTCATTAATAAAACAATAATACAATAAAACATCCTCAGGCATAAGCACAATAAAAGAAAATAGATGACGGTTGCAACTCATTTTAAATATATTATTCCAGTGTGCTTATTTTTAAATTTACCTTAAGGATAAGGTGGTAACTTGAGTATAATTTTGTTTTTAAATATTTTTCTCTTCTACTTTAAAATTATTACCTTTGTATTTCAGATACTCAATATTTTTCTCAAATCCTCCTCAGATTGGAATCCAGGCTTTTCTTTAATATGGTCCAGTTACTTTTATGACCATACACCACTGATATAAAGTAGATGATATAATTTATTGACTACGCAAAAAACAGCACTGGAAAATCTGCTTCTCTGCTAAAATATTAGTTACATATGCACAAATTATTTACTTCATATCTTAGATGTTCACAAAAGAATTAAGAGGTTTCTAACCTTATCAACCTGGTTTCAAATCTCACAGCTACCATTTTATAATGGTAAAAGGCTTTTTACCTTTGGACAAGGCTGTTTCCTCATCTCTATAAGTGAAAATACTATCTATAACTAGTGTTATGGTAAAAATATGAGACAGGACTTTCAGTATATTTAGTCATGAAAAGAAGGTATACCAAGTTCTCAGTATAACAGTGTGTACAATTTTGCTCTTACTATATTCTTTGTTTATGCCTTGTGTCTTTCTATGCAAAAGGAAATTTCTATTGGTTTCCATGGCAACTAAACCAAAGGCATAGAGAAGCCTACATTTTTTCTATATAAGATATGGTAACAAGCTGGTACCCTGGTCTTTTTCAGAGTGAGCCCTGTCTAGTGAGCAGTCTAAACCAGTTTCTCTTCATCAGCTTTGGGTATCTGCCAGAGCCCTGGGCAAAACGGTTTTACATAATCCCTTACCTGGGCCACTATGGAGTAACAGGCACTGTGTTTACCCTTGACCTATAACTGTCAGGACAAAAAAAAAAAAAAAAGATTTATAAATTAGAAATAAAATATTAAAGCTGTTCTTATTTTCTTATGGCATAATTTTCTGCATAGATCTGATTGAATCTATATAAAAGCTAATAAAATTAATGTTTGGGATAAATTGTGTCTCCACCCAAAATTGTATGTTGAAGTCCTACCCCTAATACCTCAAATCTGACTGTATTTGAAAATAAGGAGTTCAAGAGGTGGTGTAGTTAAAAAGATGAGCCCTTAGGATGGACCCTAATCCAATCTGACTGATATAAGAGAAAATGTTGATGTGCAGATGGACTCTAGAGAATATGAGCCCACAGAGAGAATGGCTATGTACAAGCCTAGGACAGAGACCACAAAAGAAACTAAATCTGCCAACACCTTGGTCTTGGAGTTCTAAACTTCAAAACTGTGAGAAAACAAATTTCTTTGTTTAAGTCACTCAGTCTCTGATATTTTGTTGTGACAGCCTTACCTACCTATTAATTGAATTTAGGAAGGTTTTAGCGTACAAGATCAATAAACAAAAGTAAGTTGTATTCTATATATAAGCAAGGAACAATCAAAAAATGAAATTAAAAATGATACCATAGATATTATCTTCAAAAATATGAAACACTTTTGGATAAATCTGACAAAATATGTGAAAAACTTGTAAACTGAAATCTGTCAAACACTGTTGTAAGGAAGTAAAGAAGACCTATATAAACAGAGATGTATACCTTGAAAATGGGTTAGAAGACTCAATATTGTTATGATGTCATCCTCCCAAATTTATCTATATATTAAATGCAATCCTAGTCAGAATTCTACTCAGCGTTTTTCCTAGAAATAGATAAGCTGATTCAAAAATTCATATGGAAGGCAGAGGACTTAGTGTAGGCAAAATAACTTGCTAAAACAATAAAGTTTAAAGGTTAAGTCTATTTTGACTATAAGGGTTGTTGTAAAGTTACAGAAACCAAGAGAATAAAGTACTGGTGTCAAGATATGTAAGTAGATCAATGGAAAAGAAAAGAGTGTCCTGAAGTAGATCCACACACATAGGGGTAACTGATTTTTTATAAAGATACAAAGGCAATTCAATAAGAGGGGGGAAAAAAAAAGCATAGTCTTTTCAAAAAATGGTAATGAAATGACTGGATGTTTATATGCCAAAATGTGAATGTCTGTGGGGATGTACAGTGCCTAGATAGATAAAATCTGACTGTCATATGCCTCCCTGGATGAGACTAATTGAAAAGCAAACATGGAGTGCCTGGAACCCTGGGCCTCCTTTGAAGTTTCTTGGTTGAAAGCAGGCAGATTCTTACTGCAGCTCAAGGTTCTCATCTAGGGAGTAATGTTTAAATTTTGAAGAAAAACAGGCACCTGTGGTGGTCACATACTTCATGAACTCCTTGCCTTGCATGCACGTCACAAGTACTGCTTGCCCCTATCACACTCTACCCCATATATGACTGTCCTGATCATTGAAGCTACACATTCCTTTTTGTTTTGCTCTTGTACTTGGTGTATTGATAAAACTCACAATAAAAGCAGAGACAAAGCTTGGCTCAGGGCCTTTTGCCACTAGAGCGTCTGATCCCTAGGCCTCTCCTTTCTTCTACTAAGGTGTCTGGAATAATCTTTTCATTTGCCGTCTCAGGGTTTGCTGGCCAAACCCGACAAATGTCAATCTATACCTCACACCATATACAAAAATCATCTCAACATTGACTATAGATTTAAAATTCTACAAGAACATATGAAATATTTGTGACGTTGGATTAGGCAAATCTTTCTTATATATGACATAAAAGCTATTATCCATAATACAATAAATTGATAAATTGGTCCTCAACAAATTAATAGCTTCTATTTTTCAAAATACACTGTTAGGAAAACAAAAAAAGTCAAGCTACCAACTTGAATAAAGTATTTACAAAGCATATACCTGATAAAAGATTCATATCCAAAATATATAAAGAAATCTTGGGACGCCTGGGTGGCTCAGTCAGTTAAAGCATCTGACTCTTGGTTTTGGCTCAGGTCATGATCTCAGGGTTGTGGGATAGAGCCCTGCATCAGGCTTCTCACTCAGTGTGGAGTCTGCTTGTCCCTCTCTCTCTGCTCCTCCCCCTGCTCATGCTCTCTCTTTCTCTCTCAAATTCATAAATATTTTTAAAAAATTCTCAAAATAGAATAACAAGCAAACAAATAACTCAGTAAACAAATGGGTGAATAAGTCGAGGACACATTTCACTATAGATGTTATGTCATATGCAAATAAGCCCATGAAAAATGCACATTATCATTACTCATTAGAGAAATTCAAATTGTCATGACAATGTATCCCTCAACATGGTTTAATGGTATTAGTGGTATAATCACATGATATATCACTTATTATAATGGTGGAAATTAAAGAGACTATAAAAAGTGTTGGCAAGGAATTATAGCAACTGGAACCATCACACATTGTTGCATGAGGCAAAATGGTATGATTACTTTGGAAAATAGTTTGAATTTTTTTTAAAGGTAAACATACTTTTACAATATGGTCCAGGCATTCAGCCCCTCAGTATTTGCCCAATGAAAGCAAATGTCTGTGCAAAATCTTGTGAGGAATATTTATAGAGATTTGAATTACAATAGTAAAAAACTGGAGATAATCCAAACAACTACCATAAAAAGAATAAACAAACTGTGATATAGTTTTACAGTGGAAACAATTGGATACTATTTAGCAACAAACAGGAATGAACTGTTGATACACGAACAACACAGATGAATCCCAAAGTAATTACGTTGAATTCAAGACACTAGGAAAAAAGGAGTACATACTTTATTCCTTCATTTACATAGAAGTCTGGAATATGCAAACTAATCTACAGTGAGAGGAATGGAAGCAGTAGGAGGGAAATATTTTACAGGGGAACCAAAGGTTCCAGTCACTAATGTCATGGGGTGTATATGTGTGTGTGGGTTGGGGGAGAAGAGACAAGGTGGTCCTACACCAGCTGGATGTCCTATAATTAACTCAATTCTGACACTATCTGCCTGGAGATAACATCATATCCCACAGGTTGTGGGGTCAATCCTATAAGACTGCCACTGCCCCCTCCCCTCCCCAATACTTCAGTCAGATACCAACAGCAAATACAAGTTGTTAACTGTCTTCTGATCAATGGGCTAACAATCAGAAGTTCCCAAAACACCCTGCTTGGGTTTGATTAATTTGGTAGAGTGGCTCACAGAACTCAGGAAACCACTAGATTATAACACAGGAACAGACAGATGGAAGAAGTGCATTGAGCAATATATAAGGCAAGGGCACGGAGAAACCATGCTTTCTTGGAAAATGCTACTCTCCCCAGACTTCCATGTATTTGCCAACCCAGCAGCCTTACAATCCTGTCCTCTTGGTTTTTATGGAGGCTACAATTACAAATTTATACATTTGAAAATAATGAATATTTACTATCTTGTTCACACTGATGATCTCGGTGAGTACATTTATCAAAACCTACCCAATTGCACACCTTAAGTATATGTATTTTATTATATATATGTCACACCTTAAATATATGTATTTTATTATATATATGTCACACCTTAAATATATGTATTTTATTATATGTCACTTATATCTTAATACAGCTGATAAAAATGAAAGTGAAGTAAAGAACTTTTCAGAAATACAAATATTGAAAGAATTCATCAACAGTAGAACTATACTACAAGAAGTATAGTGCAATGAATCTAATCTATACAGGAAAAGATCCCAGGGCATTTAGAATTCACATTAGTGATATTTTCTTGCATAGATAAAAAGGAGAATGGATGTCTCCAAAAGTTGAGTTTCATACACGCCATCATCCAACTTGTTCCAAAACAGCCTAAAGATAAATTCTTGAGAATCAAAGGAAAATCCAGCATCCTTTATTTGTTTAATGACTGCCAGCAGCCTAACTGAAAAACAAGCAAGGATGTAATTATTCTGGCTCCATACCAAGTAGGAAGAAGCCTTGCCTGAATGTGTAGAAAATGACCAGGCTGAAAGACTGACCCTTGTAATAGCTAGCATTCCACAGAAGTCCAAACATATGGCAAATAGAAGAATTCCAGGCATGTTCCAATATTCATGGAGATCTATTCTAGAAGTGCCATCAGGATCTCAGGAGAAAGGACCTTCTCCAGTGTAGATGCACAGAATCACTATGGCTCTGGGTAATCAGTCCACTTACAACAAGAAACTAGACTGTGGTGGATGATATAGGGGGAAAATTTGTCTTTGCAGGAGAAGTCATTAGCAGGGTCAGGGTAGATAGACTCTCATGGATCTTGCAAAGTAGGGCCAGAATTCAGAGGCTTGGTCTGGGAAAATAGGTGAGTGCAAAGAAGCCAACACAGAAATGCTTGGTATTATGGACAAAACCAAGAGGGGAAGGAGATTGAAAAGGTTGTCATATTATGAGTACTTTTATATCCAGGCCACACATAAGACACAATTAGGTCAAGAGTCATTATGGACCCATGAACAGGTGTATTAGAACTGCTAATTAAATTCCAGCTGCTTAGGAATGTCTCAGAAATTAGTTAGGGCTATGCAGAAGGCAGGAAGCTTCACTCATGTCAATTGAAAGGGTCTGATTCAATGTTCTTTTTGACCAAATGGATTGTCAGTACAGCTAACCTCCATCCATCCTCAGTGCCTAGTGTGCTTCAGACACATGATTCTGTGATTTAATTCCCCAACTAATTCTAAGCCATAGACACCATTATAATCTACACTGAATGAAAAAACTGAAGAGAGGGAGGGACATAGAGAAGTAAACTGTCCAAGGTCAAAAAACTAAGACGATAATTCTAGAGCCTGTATATTTAGTTACTATGTTATGGTAACCTCCCTATTTGTTGGGACACCTTTGGTGACTGAAAAACACACCAACTTACCAAACTTAAGGCACAGCCAGCCCTCAAACTGCCCATTATTTAAAACCAAGATGTCTTTTTCCTCAGATCTGAGAGAGAGAGAGAGAGGGAGAGAGAGAGAGAGGGAGAGTGAATGAGTACTCAAGGTTTCATAAATACTAAATACTGTCTTTTCATTTGTATGTAGACAATTTCATTGATGCACTAGACATGTTTCCTCAGGTACTGGAATTCAAACAGGACCAAAGGAAAAAACAAAACTTTTGTCTTAAGCATATGAGATTATTCTCTCCTCATCCCACAGCAGAAAAAAGTCATAGCATGGGTAGAAAAGTGGAAAAGTGCAAAAAAAAAGTGAAGAATATTATCATTTTGAAATCAACAGTAATTTATAAAATTATACTAAATTGAATTTATTGTGTCTACTTTGAAACGCACCACCAACCTCTTAACTATGGAAATCAGTGTAATGGTGTTGTGATATTGTGATGAGCTGTACATTTTATCCAATATATGATTCCCAGGTACAGAAATTTTTGTTTAATTTTATTATGGATTTTTTTATTATATTTCAAGCAAATCAGAGTTTGATAAATTATTTAGTGAAAACTAGATATGAATCCAGCACCCTCTGCATGCAAAGCAAATTTGATTCAAGTAAATGTATTTTTGACAAATGACTTGTGCTTGCATGATTTATCAATGTAATGCAGAATGCCCCTAAAACAGCATGGCATCAGGCCTATTTTGCATTTGGTCCTTCCATGGCAGTCTGAGAGAAGAGTGGCAGAAAATATAATTCATTTCCATGGAGAAGGTAAGAAAAAGTGTTTGTGTTAAATTGACGTGTGTCTCTAACAACAGAGAATAAAGCAAAAGTGATAAAGAAACAGTTTCCTTGAGTCTACCATAATGGAAATTATCTTGGCTAAAGAAAGAAGATACATCATTAGAGCTAACTGAGCTTATTAAGCCATGACACAGAGTACTTTCTTGCTTGATAAACTTTAAAAGGCCACAGTCAACCTAGAGTTAGAAGACACAACCACTGCATTAACCAGGATGGAAAAGGTCCTCATCTGGGGTTTGGAATCACATACACTGGTACATACCAGAAGTTACCAGTTATTTACTGAGCAACACAATCAAGAGATACTTAAAATCACTAGGAAGGGATAATGGGCTAGATAGAGGGAGAAAGAGGCACAGAAGTATCAAGGATGGTTCTAAATCTGTTCAACATAGTGAAGTTTAGAACACCAGATTCAAAATGCTGAAAACACACCGGTTTGGGGGAATTTTGACTAAGATTATAGTTCTGGACTTGCTGCAACCGAGGTGGGTTTTTAACATTCAGTTACATATGCTAAGTAGAAAGTAGAATGTACCAACCCATAGTTCATAAAGGGGGTAAGCTGAGCACAGAATCCAAAGAGTTCCTTGAACTTGAGATCACTTGAGATTATACACACACACACACACACACACACACACACACACACACACACGCATACATACATATTAGATATGCATATGCATTTTTTCAGGGATGCACACTAAAAATTTCATCTTTAGAAAACAAAGAATTAAAAATATAAAAGTTAAAGTAGGAGCTGCCAGTATGGCAAATGAGAGATCGGGAGAGACAAAAGGCAAAGTAGAAGTTTCAGGAAGAACAGAATGGTCAACTATGTCAAATGCTGCTGAAATGTTAGATAAAATAAGAATGAAGATGCTAGATTAGATTTAGAGTTAGATTGAGAGTTAAGAGGATTATCATTGTCCTTAAAGAGAGCTGTTTTGGTGTAGTCAAATGGGTAAGAGCCTTGTTCTAGTATACTTTGTAATGATGGCAGGTAACAGTAGAGAAGATGAGGGAAACACTTCTTTTGCAAGCTTTAACAGTGAGAAAGAGGAGGTATGGTGGTAGCTGGAGAGGAGTTCAAAATCCAAATATATAATATTTATTTTGTTTATTTTACAGACAAAAGTGGTTTTAAAAATATTTAAATGAGAAGTGTTGTATGAAGAAGAAAAGTTTTAAGATAAGAGTGATACAGGAGATACCGGACAGCTTTATGTTTTTAAGATGAGAGAGAATAAGAACCCAGAGCATAGGTAGAGGGAGTGATTTAATTTTTGAAGGTATGGATGTATGTATGTATTTTACAGTTGTTTTATTGAGGCATATTTCACGTATAATACACTTACTCTTTCAAAGCATACAATTCAGTAATTTTTATTACATTCACAAGGTGGTTATAATCATCAAAACTATCTAATTCCTGAATATTTTCAATTTATTTTTTCTTTGGTTGCTTGTGTTATGGGTGTCCTGTGTAAGAGTCTCTTGCCTAAGCCACGGTCACAGAGATTTAGGTCTATATTTTCCTTTAAGAGTTTAATAGTCTTAACTCTTACATTTAGGTCTTTGATTATGTTTAAGTTAATTTTGGTAGATAGGGCAATGTAGGGGTCTGACTTTATTCTTTGTATGTGACTATTCACTTGTCACAGCACTATTTAATGAAATACCTTGGAACCCTTGTTTGATATCAGTTGACCATCAATGTATGGGTTTATTCCATATATATATCTACGTATCTATCTATCTCTCTCTATATATATATCTCACATACATTTGATGTGGAATAAACCCAAACATTGATGGTCAACTGATATTTTATATATATATATAATTATATGTAGTTATTATATATATAACTATATATTAGAATTATATATAAAACATATATATATCAAATATATAATATCCATATCTATGTCTATCCTTAAGCTACTATCACTAACATAGTTCTTCAGATTTTTTGACTCAGTTTGGCAGCTTGTATGCCCCACCAGGAATTTGTCTATTTCATCTGATTAATACAATGGCACGTACCTAATTTCATGGCATAAAATTACAGTATTACTTTATAATAATTTCTGTAAAGTAAAATAATTTCTGTATAAAAATTTCTGTAAAATAATTTCTTTAAAATTTCTGTAAAATAGTTATGCATCCTCTTCCAGTCCTGATTTTAATAAATGATACCTTCCTTTTCTCTTTTTCAGTACAGTTAGCGGTTTGTCAATTTTGTCAACCTTTTCAAAGAACCAACTTCTTTTTCTCTATTGTCTTCTATTCTTTATCTTATATTTCATAATTATTATTTCCTACTTTTGTTTGTTTTAGGTTTACTTTTTCCTTTTTTTAAAGATTGTATTTATTTATTTGAGAGAGAGAGAGAATGAGAGATAGAGAGCATGAGAGGGTAGAGGGACAGAGGGAGAAGCAGACTCCCTGCTGAGCAGGGAGCCCGACGTGGGACTCGATCCCGGGACTCCAGGATCATGACCTGAGCCGAAGGCAGTCGCTTAACCAACTGAGCCACCCAGGCACCCCATACTTTTTCCTTCTTTTTCTAGTATGTTAAGATTGGAGTTTAACTTACTATTTTTAGATTTTTTTTTAATACAGGCTTTTATGGCTTTAAATTTCCCCCAAGCACAAGTTTCACAGAATATTGTAAGTTTTGATATATTGTGTTTCTTTCTCATTTATCTCCAAATATTTTCTAATTTCTTTTGTGATTTCCTATTTAACCAACTAATTATTTACAAGTATGAGTTTTAATTTCTACATATTTGTGAGATACCCAAATTTATTTCCTCTTACTGTTCTGGAATTTATTGAGGCTTGTTTTATGGCCTAACATATGGTCTATTCTAGAGAATACTTCAGGTGCACTTAAGAAGAATGTATTGTCTATTGTCATTGAGTAGAGTGTTCTATAGGTATCTGCAAGGTTAAGCTGCTTTGTAGAATCAAGTGTTCTGTTTCCTTGCTAATCTTCCGTTTGGTTCTAAAAAACACTTTTCAGATTTTGTTTTTACCTTAAACCTTAAATTTCTGCTAGCCTGATTATTTCTGATTTGCCTGCTACCATTTTTAGTTGCCAAAGACTATGCCATTGATTTTATTGTGAAGAGAGATGACAATGGTATTATATTTGTGATAAATAATATTAATATCAGTTGCTTTTTTATGTTATGTTAATCACCATACATAACATCGTTAGTTTTTGATGTAGTGTTCCATGATTCATTGTTTGTGAATATCAGTTGCTTTTTAAGCATTCATTATGGCAATGAAGAAGTCAAGGGAATATTGCAACTCCGAAACTTAGTCCTTTCATAGCCCCTGATGCCTATAAGTAACTGCAAATATATATAGATATCTTAAAAGCCCTACAGAAGAGTTGGAGAAATAATTATTGGAAATTAATTTTTTTCTATGGTAATCACTTCTAAATTAGAAATTAGGGAGGGTACAGAATTAGTACATATATGCTATTACACAATGTCAGCCCCATATCAATACAACAACACATTTCAGGCACAGTAGGTGGCTCTCCAGTTTATTTTTCCAAGAAAATAGTCGTGACTAATGCTTTTTAGATGTAATATAGGAGAGAGCAGACTGTCGTTTGCAGTGATGATGGCCTAGAGCTTGAGAGAGAAAATAAATTAGTGGAGCTTAAAATTTCACATAGCCTTTCTGGCAAAATATACCATCTCTAATTTCAACTTATAACATGACTCAAATGATTCAATGATCAAAAATATATTTTATAAAAGAGTTGGAATTTTTTGCCTTTAATTTTTAGGTTTTGTTTTGTTTTTTGCATAGCTGAAAGATTTCGCTCTATCCTTTCAAGGTTTATCACTTAGATCCCTCTGTTTAAAAGGAGAAAGTATAGACTTTTTTTTCTAAAAAAGTAATTTCACAGAAAAGATTAGCCTAAAACTAATCAAGAAATGGAGTAGTGAATCATGGAAGATTGAATAGTAACTCAACATCTGAAGAACCTGGCTAAGGGACTGAGAGACCAGAGATACCCGGGTCTACTACTTCTGATCTGAGTCTCCTCATTGCACTGGCCAGGGACTCCTTTTGAGGTGAATGTCACAGTTTCCTGGATGGTTTCTTTACTTCAGCTCATGCCATCTTCAATAATCCCCTCACACAGTGTTCTACAACATCTGCTTTGACTAACCGGTGAGTACGCATTAGACAATTAGGGACCCCAGACACCTTTTTAAAGGTATTCTAAACAAAATGAAGTCTTGTTTCAGAGTTGGGATAAGTCACATTTGTTACATCTGGGTCTATGATCCCATACAAATATACAAACAGGTCTAGCTTAAATGAATTTGTGCTACATGTAGGTAATGGAATTAGATTAGATCTGTGATTTTCAATTCTGGCTGAATCTCAGGAAGAATTTTGTGGAAATGCCAATAATCCGGCCTTGCACCCAAAATTTCAGATTCAGTAGATACAGAGTGGGGGGTCTTAGCTTATTTATTTATTTATTTATTTATTATTTATTTATTTATTTATAACAAGAACCATGACTAATTCTGATGGTACTGTGTATTTGGAAGCTTCAGACCAGATGATCTGAAATACCCAAGCAGAAACTATTGGTAAAGTTCATGGACTTTAATTTTATCTTTCTAAAGGTCATTTGTATTTGTTTTTATTTACTTGTAGATTTATTTTACATAGCTTTCCCTGGCTATACATGCAGGGCCTTTCATGCCTTATTTGTACCATTCACCTCACATCTGCTTATAGGAAGGTGCAAGCCTCACATAGATGGTCTGTGGACCTATAACATCTCTAAATATGACTCCCTCCTCCCCTACCAAAAAAACCTGCCAAAGGTAGACATGATTTTCTTCTTATTTGCTTGCCTTTTGTGATTTCTCTTCTTTTCTCTTTTCACTCTATTATCTGTCTGCTGCTTCCAGAGATTTTATCACCCACTTCATACCGTGTTTCTCATTTCTGTCCATGGGAAGCCGTTTTAGCAGAACTTATAGCAGACAGGGGAATTGCAGAACTGAATAATAAAGAATAAAGCACATTACAAAACAATGTGGATAAGACAACAAAGCTCTACATGAAAATATAGATGAATATCGTCAAGACCATAGGGTGGACTAGTTGTTTCCAAAAGGGCAAATAAAGTATTAAAGTTTAAAATGTGGACTACATTAAAATTAAGAAAGTTTGTTCATCCAAGGACACCATTAGGAGCATGAAATGCATCTCTCTGTGTAAAAATATATTTTCTATACTTACAACCAATAAAGGGCTTATTTATAAAATATGTATACATCAGCATTATCCTTGATAAGTAAGCCTATCTTCTGAGCAAGTGCGGTTGAGCTACTGGAAAACAAGGTTTAACTTTTCAGCAACATACTTTTAACTTATTCTTTCCTGAATATATTGTAAGGGTTGGTGTTATAAAATCTAAGTGAATAACATCTAGCCTGTTACCTTATCTACATATGGTTAGACCTATAACTTGTGAATATAATGAAGACAACCAGATATAAGTGAAAATGAAAAGATTCAACAATCTCTTAGTTGATGTAAAATTTTGCTCAGTAAATGTACTAAGGGAAGAAGAGAAGAAAGTGTTATGTCTCAAGCACAGTTATAAACAGTGGGGATTTTAAAAATTAGTAAGATGAAAATAAGCATTGTTAATTAAGGAATCTGTGTTTTAACAATAAATGCATTTTTAAATCAAAGAGTGACATTTTTTAAGAGCTTACCCAGTGTTAAGAATTCAACTAAAACTTTTATGTCTTCATCTTTTAGTCCCCATAGCAAGTTATATTATCCCAATTTTACTCTTGTAGAAACTGAATCACAAAGAGATTAAATGTCATTTTTTAGTGTAACACATCTAGTAAAGAACAAAACCAGGATTTGAACCACATAGTTTAACTCTGGAGCCCTTCTTTTTTTCCACTGCCCAATGCTGTCTATCAGAATTAAAATGTGATAGACTATTTATGGAGATTTGTATTAAGACTGCATTGAGGAGGTGACACTGGAATAAAGTTTATCAAATGAGTAGAAGTTATTAGGCATGTTAAGAACTTAGCTAATATTCAAGAGTTGACAGTTGTTTCATTGATAAGTGGATTAATTATTCAAAAAGCCTTGTTTTAGTAAGTGTGAGCAAATTTAATTATGACCCTTGGTTACATAAAGCAGAACTCTAACTCAACCTGACTTAAATCAACAATTAAATGACAGGAGCAATTTATTAGCTCACAGGTATGCAGATCGAAAGACTCATTTAGATCAATGCAATATTTTATTCATCTCTTAGTTTGGCTTTTTTGTCATGTTGACTTTGTAGGTAGGGCTATTTCATGGTATGAAAGCTAAAGCAACAACTACTTTGAGCTTATATCTTATGAGACTAGCAATCCCTGTATAAGAGCACTGAGTCAGGAACAGTGCCATGTGTTTATCACACTTTGTCCTAATGGGCACACAAAACAGTTCAGTTTATCAACCTCCTTAGTAGAAATTTACTGTTATAACTAAATATTGGCTACTGAAATGTATTAGAAGTGATGTAAGTCCATGCCTAGTCTTAAGAACTTTTTACTGGGTCATTCCCCTTTTCATCCACCCCTGTGGTGTCCCTGGGAACACACATGTTCCAGGTAGTCTAGCTGCAAGATGAATGAGGGTCATCCAATCCATATTAGACTTCATATAATTGAGAAATAAATCTAATGTGTGAAGCCACTGAGACTTCAGGGTTTGTTGCCAAAGCTCAGCTAGCCAAACCTAATTAATACCAGCACCTCTTTTTCAATTGTCTTAGCCTAAGTTCTGAACTGTGACTTGGGTCACATGCCCATATCTGAAATAAGTTAAGTGACCTGGAGTATAGAATAAATCTGTTAAGCTAAAAACAGGTTTCATGTCCCATTTGGACAAGCCAGAAATAAACTATCTAGAATGGAGTCTTTTACCGAAAGAATAATAATGAAATACTGAATGTCTTCTATATGCTCCATGGCATATCAAATCTTGTGGTAGATAAACTCTTCTGTATATAATCAGCAATTTCTATTAGTATTTCCTAACCTAATCCCAAAGCTATAAGGAAAAATATTTGGTGGTAAGATTTTGGTATATTTTCTCAAACCAATTAATTTGATAATTTACAGTTTAACAACCAAAAATTTTAGCATAATATTTTCCTTCTCATCCATGCCCCTTTCATGATTAGATGGTAATACTTCTGAATTTTGTGGTGTTTCTCAAGTATAGAAGGGCTTTATGCAAAATCCTTATTTTCTGTAACACTTTTATCTGGATTGGTTTTTATTAAATATGAATACATTTGTCTTAGGGTAAAATAAATTTATTTCCTTGGAAATCCTGTGAAAGTAGAAAGTTAAACTGCAGGGCTTATCATTAATATCCTGTTTGGAGAATTCTCATCAACTTTAATCTTATTCTGGGGTCAATTTTTATTACAGAACATTTTTATTTAAGAAATAGTGAAGGGAATGTAAGCATTCCAAGAGCACACGGACACAAAAGTCCTTCTCTATATTAGGGATTATACAGAGTAGTCAGAGATTATTATATACAGATGTTTCTCTCATTTTGAATTTCAGATTTCTAGGAAAATTCATGCTTTGCCATTAGGCACAATCTCAAGAGGAAGCCATTTTTCATAGTACAGATTAACCCCATTATCTGTGGCTCTACTTTCTTGATCCTATAATTTATATGTGGACACCTACTCTAAATGGATGCTGTAATGGAGTCAAGAGAAATAGGAGACACAAAAAACAAAATGTGATCAGTTAAATGTCAAATCTATAAAACAGTCAACAATTTAAAACAGTCAACGATTCTATTGTTTTCAGACAAAGAAAATTTCAAATGGAACCAGAATTATCTTGAATTTCAAGAAAGAAATGAAATAGGGGCACCTGGGTGACTCAGTCGCTTAAGCGTCTGACTCTTGGCTTTGGCTCAGGTCATGATCTAAGGGTCCTGGGTTGGAGCCCCATGTCAGGCTTTGTGCTCAGCATGGAGTCGGCTTGAGTTTCTTTCTCTCCCTCCCTCTGCTCCTCCCCCCTACACTTGCTTGCTCTCTCTCTCTCAAATAAATAAATAAACCTTAACAAAAAAAGAAATGAGATATAAAGTGGCCTGATGTATGTTTGATGCAGGTGTCTCCTTTAAGGGAAATATAGGCATCTTACAGGTAAACAACTGAAAATGGATAGTGAAGGAATTTGGTGACCAGCCTTCTCAGGCAAAATGAAGACAGAGGTTGTTAAGATTATAGACTAGTGGGAAATAGAAGAACATCTGTGTATTATTAAGCTCAGGAGTCCCCTTTTGGGAAGAAGCCAGCAACCTTAATACATGTATGTAACAAAATACTGTGTGGATATATTTTCCTTCAAAATTCTACAATAAAAAATGTAGCATCATGGTTATGCATGTAAAGAGCTTGGAAGTCACCATCCCATCCTAAAAAAGAAGTAAAAAGTTGAACAGATTGAAAAACCAACAACTTTTCTTGGATCTGCAAGAGAAGGGAGGACACAGGGCAAACCACTGACTTCTGTATTTAAGAGACAGATAGGCTAATACAGTCACAGCATACTGCAAGAGAAACTTACCAGCAGAAAGAACCTTGGTAACTAGAGATAGGGTAGGAAAACCTGAACTTTAAATTAAAAATTGCTAGAGGCTCAGTCTAGACAACTCTGAGAATTAAAAACTCCAGGGAGACCCAGTCATAGGAGGCCCTCAAAATTTTGTGAGGTTTACCTCCAGGAGCTCGGTGAGGTTCTCAAATAAATATCAGAGAAAAATTCCCCCATGCTTCCAGCAGGGGGAGAGGAAAAGAAACCAGTTTTGAAATATGCCGGATTACTCAATTCTTTTTAAGAAGGCCTGTTCTCAGGGCAAACTAACCAGAACCCAACTAGCTGGGGCATTATCAGATCCTGACTAACCTGAGGGAAGAGAAATAGTCAACTCCAGCACCATCTATCTTCCATATGGAAGAAAGAAAATGCCTAACTCCAATCTACTCCAGTGATTCTGTTCCACCTAAGGGTCAGAGGGACTGAGAAATACATGTGAATTTCAGAGTCCAGAGGCTTACTAAAAGATTGAGAATTGTACATTCTCAAAATACATTCTTCAAAATACATTCATTCTTTCTTCAAAATACAAAATACATCTTCAAAATTCATTCTCTCCTCCCACACCTTCCTACTACATTATTAAAGGCTTATTTATAGCAGTTTCTTTTACCCATTATATCTATCTGCTTATCAAGAAAAAAAATACAAAGCATACTAAAGGGCAAACAAACAAACACAATTTGAAGAGACAGAGCAAATACCTGAACCAGACATGACAGGGATGTTGGAATTATCAGACAAGGAACTTAAAACATTTATAATATTCTAAGGATAGATTAAGTAGGCAGCATATAAGAATAGATGGACAATGCAAGCAGAGAAATGGAAATCCTAAGGAAAAACCAAAATGCTAGAAATAAAAAAATAAAAAAATAAAAGGAAAGAAAACTGTAACAGAAATGAAGAACGCCTTTGATTAGCTTTTTGCTAGACTGGATATAGCTAAGGCAGGAATCTCTGAGCTAAAGTATATAACAATAGAATATCTGAGCTAGAGGATATATCAGTAGAATCCTCCAACCAAAAAGCTAAGAATACAAAGACTGGAGGGGAAAAAAAGGCCAAAATAACCAGGACCACGGGACAACTACAAAAGGTATAACATAGTATATAATGGGAATCCCAAAAGAAGAAGGCAACAGAAGAAATATTTGAAACAATGATGACTAAGAATTTTCCCAGATTGATATCAGACATCATACTACAAATGCAGGAAACTCAGAGAATGCCAAAGAAGATGAATGCCAAAAACTACATCTAGGCATATTATTTTCAAATTAAAGAGAATCAAAGACAAAAAAAAATTGAAAAAAACCTGGAGGAGGTAAAGTAGGACATTAAGTATAGAGGGATAAAGATAAGAATTACATCTGTCTTCTCTTCAGAGATCATGTAAGCAAGAAGAGAGTAACATAAAATATTTAAAGTGCTGGGGGGGGGACCAAAAAAACACCAATTAGAATTCAGTACCCTGTGAAATTACCCTTCAGAAATGGAGACAAAACGAAGATGGCTCTAAATATTTTAACAACAACAAAATTAAAGTGAAGGAAAGATAAAGAATCTCAGACAAACACTGAGAGAATCTATCGTCAGTAAACCTGCCTTGCAATAAATGTTAAAATAAGTTCTTTAGAGAGAAAAATATGTCAGAAACTGAAATTTACATAAAGTAAGAGCATCAAAAGAGGAATAAGTTAAGGTAAAATACAGAGATTATTTTTCTTACTGTTAACTGATCTAACAGGTAACAGTTTGTTCAAAGTAATAATACCAACAGTGTATTTAATTATGTATATAAATAAAATGAATGATGGCAAAATGGGAGGGATAAATTAGGATTATTTTGTTATTGTAAAGTATTCATACTACTCATGAAGAGGTATAGTGTTATTTGAAAGTGAACATGGATTAGCTTTAACTTTATAAAGTAACCACTATAAAAAGGTAAGACAAAAGAAGTTTAACTGATAAGAAAGGAAAGAAAATAGATTTATATATAAAGCTCAATTAAAACTACAAAAGCAGAGGAGGAGCAAAATGATGGAAGAGTAGGAGACCTAAATTTCGTCTAGTCCCAGGAATTCAGCTAGATAGTTATCAAATCGTTCTGAACACCTACAAACCCAATAGGAGATAAAAGAAAAGAATAACAGCAATTCTATGAACAGAAAAGTGAACACTTTCTGGAAGGTAGGACGTGCAGAGAAGTGAATCTGAGGCGATATACAGGAAGATAGACCGCGGGGTTAGGGATCCTCCTCAGCAGGCTACCGGCAAGTGATAGAGCAGCGTAGCACAAAATCCGAACATTTAGAAGTCTGCTCTGCTGAGGGACATCGCTCCAGTGGCTAAGCGGGGGGTGGAACCACACTGGGACAGTGTGGTCTCAGCACCCTCAGGGTCACAGAAAGACCAGGGGTGCCTGAGTGTGGCAGAGCTCCCAGGTATCAGAACAGGGAAGCCGGCTGCAAAGACAGAGCCAAGGAGTGGGCTCTCAGCTCAGGGTTGCCATAAACTATGATCCATGGCACAGTAGGGACACTACTCTTTGAGCAGGGACCCAACAAGTGGCAGATCTGGGGAGACTCCCCTTCCCCTCCCTGGGAGAAACAGCATGGGAGTGCGCCAAAGGAATCTGCTGGGTTTGGAGACTCCAAATGGCATCGTGTGCCAGAGATAGAAATGCTCGGTCACAGGCTTGGTGAACATGGATTGCGGCCGGAGACCAGGGAGACAAGAGTGACTGTCTGCTTTTCTCTGAGGGCTCACTGAGGAGTGGGGCGCTGAGCTCTCAGCTACTCTGGGGCTAGAGTTTGAGAGACTGCCATTTTCATCCTTGTCCTCTAAAGCTGTATGGAAAACTTTGAGGGAACAGAAGCTACCAAGAGCAAACCTGAGCAGATTACTTAGCCTGGCCCCTGGGAAGGGCTGTGCAATTCTACCTCCTCGGCAAAGACATTTGAGATTCACTGCAACAGGCCCCTCCCTCAGATGATCAGCAAGAACATCCAGCCAAGACCAAGTTTACTGATCAATGAGAATTGCAAAACTCCAGCGCTACAGGAATACAGCACATAGAATTCATGGCTTTTTTCCAATGATTCTTTAGTCTTTCAAAGTTAATTTTTTAAATATTCTTTATTTTTTCTTTTTCTATTTTTTTTGTTTTTCTTCTTTCCTTTTTCAATTAACATCTTACCAATTCCTTTATAAAATCCTTTTTAATTTTAATTTTTACAGTCATATTCTATCCCTTCATTGTATTTATCCTTATTTTTGTATATAAATGTTTTTCTTTCTTTAAAATTTTGTGATACAGTTTCTTCTAACAGACCAAAATATACCCTAAATCTAGTGTATGGCTTTGTTCTAGTCTCCCGCCTGATCACATTCTCTCCCTTTTTTTTGTTTTTTTAATATTTCTTCTTTCTTTTTTCAACCAAATTCTTATTTTATCAATTCCTTTTTAAAAATCTTTTTAAATTTTCATCTTTACATTCATATTCCATCCCTTCATCATATTTACTCTTACTTTTGTATATATATAAGTTTTTCTTTCTTTAATATTTTGAGAGGCAGTTTTTTCTAACAGACAAAAATACACCCAAAATCTAGAGTGTGGCTCTGTTCTATTCGCCAGCCTGATCATATTCTTTTTTTTTTTTCTTCTCCTTTCTTTTCCCCCCAGGTTTTGGTCTCTTCTGATTTGTTTAGTCTATATTTTTCTAGGGTCATTTTACCCTTTTAGCATTTTGTTCTCTCATTCATCTATTCTTCTCTGGACAAACTGACAAAACATAATAACTCACCTCAAAAAAAAGAACAAGAGGCAGTACTGACTGCAAGGGACCTAATCAATACGGAAATTAGTAAGATGTCAGAACCAGAGTTCAGAATGATGATTATAAAGATACTAGCTGCACTTGAAAAAAGCATAGATGATACTAGGGAACCCCTTCTGGGGAAATAAAAGAAATAAAATCTAACCAAGTCAAAATCAAAAAGGATATTAATGAGGTGCAATAAAAAATGGAGGCTCTAACGACTAGGATAAATGAGGTAGAAGAGAGAATTAGTGATGTAGAACACCAAATGATGGAAAGTAAAGAATCTGAGAAGAAGGGAGATAAACAACTCCTGGATCATGAGGGGGAGAATTTGAGAGATAAGTGATACCATAAGATGAAACAATATTAGAATAATTGGGATCCCAGGAGAAGAAGATAGAGAGAGAGGGGCAAAAGGTATATTGGAGCAAATTATAGCAGAGAACTTCCCTAATTTGGGGAAGGAAACAGGCATCAAAATCTAGGAGGCACAGAGAAACCCCCTCAAAATAAATAAAAATAGATCAACACTCTGACATCTAATAGTAAAACTTACAAATCTCAGAGACAAAGAGAAAATCATGAAAGCAACTTGGGACAAGAGGTCTATAACCTACAATAGTAGAAATGTTAAATTGGCAGCAGACCTATCCAAAGAGACCTGGCAGGCCAGAAAGTACTGTCATGATATATTCAGAGCACTAAACGAGAAAAATATGCAGCCAAGAATACTATATCCAGATAGGCTGTCATTGAAAATAGAAGGAGAGATAAAGAGCTTCCTGGACAAAGAAAAACTAAAAGAATTTGTGAACACCAAACCAGCCCTACAAGAAATATTGAAAGGGGTACTCTAGGCAAAGAGAGAGCCTAAAAGTAACATAGACCAGAAAGGAACAGAGACAATATACAGTAAAAGTCACCCTACAGGTAATAAAATTACACTCAATTTGTATCTTTCAGTAGTTACCCTGAATGTAAATGGGCTAAATGCCCCAATCAAAAGACATAGGCTATCAGATTGGATAAAGAAAAAATAAGACCCATCGATATTCTGTCTGCAAGAGACTCATTTTAGACCCAAATCACCTCCAGATTGAAAGTGAGAGGGTGGAAAACCATTTACCATGCTAATGGACATCAAAAGAAAGCTGAGGTGGCAATCCTCATATCAGACAAACTAGATTTTAAAACAAAGACTGTAATAAGAGATGAGGAAGGACACTATATCCTACTTAAAGGGTCTATCCAACAAGAAGATCTAACAATTGTAAATATCTATGCCCCTAACATGGGAGCAGCCAATTATATAAGCAAGCAATAACAAAATCAAAGAAACACATCGACAATAATACAATAATAGTAGGGGACTTTAAAAAACCCCTGACTGAAATGGACAGATCATCTAAGCAAAAGATCATCAAGGACAGAAAGGCTTTAAATGACACTCTGGACCAGATGGACTTCACAGATATATTCAGAACATTCCATCTCGAAGCAACAGAATACACATTCTTCTCTAGTGCCCATGGAAAATTCTCCAAAATAGATCATTCCTAGGTCACAAATCAGGTCTCAACCAGTACCAAAAGATTGGGATCATTCCCTGCATATTTTCAGACCACAATGCTTTGAAACTAGAACTCAATCACAAGAGGAAAGTCGGAAAGAACTCAAATACATAGAGGCTAAAGAGCGTCCTTCTAAAGAATGAATGGGTCAACCAGGAAATTAAAGAATTCAAAAAATTCATGGAAACCAACGAAAATGAAAACACAATGTTCAGAATCTGCGAGCAGCAAGGAAGTCCTAAGAGGAAAGTATACAACAATACAAGCCTTTCTCAAGAAACAAGAAAGTTCTCAAATATACAACCTAACCCTATAGCTAAAGGAGCTAGAGAAAGAACAGCAAATAAAGCCTAAACCCAGCAGGTGAGAAATAATGAAGGTCAGGGCATATCCATGAAATAGAAACCAAAAGAACAGTAGAATAGATCAACGAAATTAGGAGCTGGTTCTTTGAAAGAATTAAGAAGACTGATAAACCCTTGGCCAGACTTATCAAAAAGAAAAGAGAAAGGACCCAAATAAATAAAATCATGAATGACAGAGAAGAGATCACAACCAACACCAAAGAAATACAAACAATTATAAGAACATTTTATGAGAAACGATATGCCAGCAAATCAGACAATCTGGAAGAAATGGATGCATTCAGAGATTTGTGAACTATCAAAACTGAACCAGGAAGAAAGAGAAAACCTGAACAGACCCATAATCAGCAAGGAAAATGAAGCAGTAATTAAAAATCTCCGAACAAATAAGAGCCCAGGGCCATATGGCTTCCCAGGGGAATTCTACCAAACATTTTAAGAAGAATTAATACCTATTCTTCTGAAACTGTTCCAAAAAATAGAAATGGAAAGAAAACTTCCAAACTCATTTTATGAGACCAGCATTACCTTCACCCCAAAACCAGGCAAAGACCCCATCAAAAAATTACAGACCAATATCCCTGATGAACATGGATGCAAAAATTCTCACCAAAATACTTGCCAATAGGATCCAACAGTCCATTAAAAGGATTATTCACCATGACCAAGTGGGATTTATCCCGGGGCTTCAAGGTTGATTCAACAACTGCAAGTCAATCAATGTGATACAATACATTAATTAAAGAAAGAACAAGAATCATATCATCCTCTCAATAGATGCAGAAATAGCATTTGACAAAGTACAGCACCACTTCTTGATTAAAACTCTTCAGAGTAGAGGGATAGAGGGTACATACATCAATATCATAAAAGCCATCTATGAAAAACCCACAGCGAATATCATTCTCAATGGAGAAAAACTGAGAGCTTTTCCCCTAAGGTCAGGTACACGGCAGGGATGTCCACTATCACCACTGCTATTCAACATAGTATTAGAAGTCCTAGCCTCCGCAATCAAACAACAAAAAAATGGACAGAATCCGAAATGGCAAAGAAGAAGTCAAACTCTCAGTCTTTGCAGATGATATGATACTTTATGTGGAAAACCCAAAAGACTCCACCCCAAAACTGCTAGAACTCATACAGGAATTTAGTAAAATGGCAGACTATAAAATCAATGCAAAGAAATCAGCTGCATTTCTATGCACCAACAACAAGACAGAAGAAAGAGAAATTAAAGAGTCGATCCCATTTACAACTGCACCCAAAACCATAAGATACCAAGGAATAACCGTAGCCAAAGAGGCAAAGAATCTGTACTCAGAAAACTATAGAATACTCATGAAAGAAATTGAGGAAGACACAAAGAAATGGAAAAATGTTCTGTGCTCATGGATTGGAAGAAAAATATTGTGAAAATGTCTATGCTACCTAGAGTAATCTACACATTTAATGCAATCCCTACCAAAATACTATCCACTTTTTTCAAAGAAATGGAACAAACAATCCTAAAATTTGTATGGAACCAGAAAAGACCCTGAATAGCCAGAGGAATGTTGAAAAAAAAAGCAAAGCTGGCGGCATCACTATTCTGGACTTAAGGCTCTATTACAAAGCTGTAATCATCAAGACAGTATGTTACTGGTGCAAAAACAGACACATAGGTCAATGGAACAGAATCGAGAGCCCAGAAATGGACCCTCAACTCTATGGTCAACTAATCTTCAACAAAGAAGGAAAGAATGTCCAATGGCAAAAAGACAGTCTCTTCAACAAATGGTGTTGGGAAAATTGGACAGCCACATGCAGAAGAATGAAACTGGACCATTTCCTTACACCACACACAAAAATAGACTCCAAATGGTTGAAAGACCTAAATGTAAGAGAGGAATCCATCAAAATCCTTGAGGACAACACAGGCAGCAACTTCTTCGACCTCAGCTGCAGAAACTTCTTCCTAGAAACATTGCCAAAGGCAAGGGAAACAAGGGCAAAAATGAACTACTGGGACTTCATCAAGATAGAAAGCTTTTGCACAGCAAAAGAAACAGCCCACAAAACCAAAAGACAACTGACAGAATGGGAGAAGATATTTGCAAATGACATATCAGATAAAGGGCTAGTATCCAAAATCTATAAAGAACTTATCAAACTCAACACCCAAAGAACAAATAATCTAATCAAGGAATGGGCAGAAGACGTGAACAGACATTTCTACAAAGAAGACGTCCAAATGGCCAACAGACAGATGAAAAAGTGCTCAACATCTCTTGGCATCAGGGAAATCCAAATCAAAACCTCAATGAGATACCACCCCACACCAGTCAGAATGGCTAAAATTAACAAGTCAGGAAATAACAGATGTTGGTGAGGATTTGGAGAAAGGCGAACCCTCCTCACTGTTGGTGGGAATGCAAGCTGGTGCAGCCACTCTGGAAAACAGTATGGAGGTTCCTCAAAAAGTTGAAAATAGAGCTACCGTATGACCCAGAATTGCACTTCTGGGTATTTACCCCAAAGATACAAATGTAGGGATCCGAAGGAGTACGTGCGCCCCAATGTTTATAGCAGCAATGTTCACAATAGCCAAACTATGGAAAGAGCCTAGATGTCCATCAACAGAGGAATGGATAAAGAAGATGTGGTGTATATATATATATTTTATACACACACACACACACACACACACACACACACACACACACACACACACAATGGAATATTATGCAGCCATCAAAAATTGAAATCTTGCCATTTGCAACAACATGGTTGGAACTAGAGGGTATTATGCTAAGCGAAATAAGTCAATCAGAGAAAGAAAGTGTCATATGATCTCACTGATATGAACAATTTGAGAAACAAGACAGAGGATCATATGGGAAGGGAGGGAAAAATGAAACAAGACAAAATCAGAGAGGGAGACAAAGCATAATAGACTCTTAATCTCAGGAAATAAACTGGAGGTTGCTGGAGTAGAGGGGTTGGGTGGAATGGGGTGGCTGGGTGATGGACATTGGGGAAGGTATGCACTATGCTGAGTGCTGTGAATTGTGTAAGACTGATGAATCACAGACCTGTACCCCTGAAATAAATAGTACATTATATGTTAATAAAAAATAAAAAAGAATTCTACAAGGAAGCTAGAGAGACAGCAAGGCACTATCACACACACACACAAAAACACAAAAATTAAAATAAAAGTGCAACCCAGAAGGTATAAAAAAAGTGAAATATAAAACTACAAAAGCAAAACAAACAAACCCAAAGCAAAACAAAAAACCCCCAAGAATGGAAGGCCTAAACAGGAACAAAGAACAAGGACAATAAATAGAAAACAGTAAAGAATATGGTAAACATTAATCCAACTATATCAATAATCACTTTGAATGACAAGGTCTAAATAAACCCATTAAAAGGCAGAGATTGTCAGAATGGATCAAAAAAACACAAGACAGTACTATAAACTGTTTGGAAGAAACTACTTTAAACAAAGTTTAAAAACAAACTAATGGAAGAAAATATACCTTGTGAACACTAATCCAAAGAAAAGAGTAATATCTTTTTTTAAAAAGATTTTATTTATTCATTTGACAGAAAGCGAGAGAGCACAAGCAGAAGGAGCAGCAGACTGAGGGAGAAGGAGAAGCAGGCTTTCTGCTGAACAGGGAGCCCAATGCGGGGCTCGATTCCAGGACCCTGAGATCATGACCTGAGCCAAAGGCAGACGCTTAACCAACTGAACCACTCAGGTGCCCCATTTTTGTTTTAAGATTTTATTTATTTATTTGACAAAGAGGGAGTGAGAAAGAGCACAAGCAGGGGGAGAAACAGAGGGAGAGGGAGAAGGAGACTCCCCACTGAGCAGGGAGCCTTTTGTGGGGCTCAATCCCAGGACCCTGGGATCATGACCTGAATTGAAGGCAGACACTTAACCGACTAGCCACCCAGGTGCCCTGAAACCAGCAATATCTATTTTAATTTCATGTAAAGCAAAATTTTTTTATTTTTTTATTTTTTCCTCTTTGTGATGTTGAACTTTTATTTCTTTATTTTTTTATTATGTTATGTTAGTCACCATACAGTACATCATTAGTTTTTGATGTAGTGTTCCATGATTCATTGTTTGCATATAACACCCAGTCAGAGCAATTTTAAAGCAAGGAACATTATCATGAATAAAGAAAAATATTACATAATGATAAAGAGGTCAATTCTCCAAGAAGACATAACAATCTTTAATTGTATGTACCTTATAACAGATTATGTGAGGCACAAACTAATATAATTGCAAAGACAAAAAGATGAAACCACTATTATGGTTGGAGACTTCAATACCTCTTTATCAGAAATAGATAGATCCAGCTAGCAGAAAATCCCTAAGGATGTAGTTGAACTCAACAACAGCATCAATCAATTGCATATAATTGTTTAGGAATACCTCATCCAATAAAAGCAGAATACACATTCTTCTCAACGCCACATGGAACATCACCAAGATGGACCATATCACGGACCATAAAACACACTTTAAGTAATTTAAAAGAATGGAAATCATAAAATGTTTGCTTTCAGAGCACAATGGAATTAAGCTAAAAATCAGTAACAGGTAAGTGGCAAATCCCAAAATATGTGAAGATTAAACAATCCACTTTAAATAACACATGGGTCAAAAAAATCTCAGGAGACATTAAAGAATACCTTGAATTAAATAAAAATAAAAACATAACTCAGCAAAACTCATGGAATATAATGAAAGTAGTAGTTTTTAGAGGGAAATTGATAGAATTGAATGCATCTACTGAAATAGAAGAAAGACCTAAAATCAACCATCTAAGTTCCCACCTTAGGAAACTAGAAAAAGAGAAGCAACTTCAATCCAAAATGAACAGAAGAAATAAAAAGTATTAGAGCAGAAATAAATGGAATTGAAAATAGCAAATCAATAGAGAAAAATCAATGAAATCAAGAGCTAGTTCTCTGAAAATACAAAAAAAAAAAAAAATCCATAAGCTTCTTGCCAGGGTATGAGGAAAGAGGAGAGGACACAAATTACAAATATCAGAAATGAAAAAGGAAAAATCACTACAGAGCTTATGGAAATTAAGAGGATAATAAAGGAATACTGTGAACAACTCTGTGCCCCAAAATTTGATAACCTAGATGAAATGAACCAACTTCTTGAAAGATACAAGTTGCCAAAGCTCACACAAGAAGAAAATAGACAATCCAAATAGGCCTATGTCTACTAAAGAAATTGAGTCAATAATTAATCACCTTCCAAAACAGAAAGTACAGGCCTAGATGGATTCACAAGTGAATGCAACCAAACATATAAGGATGAAATTATATCAATTCTCTACAATTTCTTTCAGATGATATAAGCAGAGAGAATATTTCCTAACTTATTTTATGAGGCCAGCAATACCATAATATCAAAACCAGTCAGGACATTACAGGAAAAAAAAACTACTGAATAATATTTCTCATAAATATAAATGCAAAAATCCTCCACAATATATGAGCAAGGCAAACCCAATAATATATAAAAAGTATTATACACTATGACCAAGGAGAATTAGTAGAATTTATCCCAAGTATGTATACAAGGTTGGTTCAACATTAAAAAATCAATTAATGTAATCCATCACATCAACAGGATAAAAAGAAAAATCACATTATAACATTAATAGATGCAGAAAAAGCATTTGACAAAATCCAACACCATTCCTGATAAAACTCTCACTTATAAAGAAGTACAGGGGAAATATTTAAAATTGATAGACTATCACAAAAAACTTACACCTAATATGATCCTTAATGGTAAGAAACTCAAAGCTTTCATAGTAACATAAAAAACAAGGCAACTATGTGCCATCTCAGTACCCCTTTTCAATATCATACTGGAAGTCCAAACTTATGTAATAAAACAAGAAAAGGAATTTTTCAAAAAAGAGTATACAGATTTGGCTAACTGAACATAAAAAAATAAATAAAAGTGCATGGTTTAAAAAAAAGAGTATACAGATTTAGAAGGAAGAAGGAAAACTGATATGATTGTGTAGGAAATCTAAACTTGATCTATAGTTTCAATGCAATCCCAATAAAGATCCCAGGAAGTTATTTTTGTGGACATCAATTAACTGAATCAAAGCTAATATAGAGAGGCAAAAGACCCAGAATAGCTAGTATTGAAGGAGAATAACAATGTCAGAAGACTGACGCTACCTCACCTCAAGTCATACCACAAAGCTGTAACATTTTATGCAGTGTGGTATTAGTGGAAGTAAATCAATAGAATGGAATAGACAGCACAGAAACACACCCAGATAAATATAGTCAACTCTTCTTTGACAAAGGAACAAAGGAAATATAATGCAATATAGTCTTTTCAATAAGTGGTGGTGCAATATAGTCAATCTATACATAAACATAATACCAAAATACTGAATCTAGGCCCAGACACATGCAAAATAGTAAATCTAGACACAGACATAACACCCTTAAGAAAAATTGACTTGAAATGGGAGATAGATCTAAATATAAAATACAATACTTTAAAAGTCCTAGAAGATAGCATAGGAGGAAATATATATATCTTGAGTGTGGCCATATATTTAACATACAACAACAAATACACAATCCATGACATAAATAACTGATAAACTGGACTTCAGTGAAATTAAACGTTTTTTTCTGCAAAAGACAATGTCCAGATAAGCCACAGACTAGAAAAAAGTATTTGCAAGAGATATATCTGATAGAAGACTTGAATTTTTCCAATGAAGATATGCAAATGGACAAGGTACATTAAAAAAAAAAAAGGTGCTCATCATCATCAGGGAAATGCACATCAAAAGCACAATATGTCACCTCATACCTGCTAGAATGGTTATTACCAAAAAGACAAGAAATAACAAGTTTGGTGAGGATATGGTGAAAAGGGAGTTCTTAAGTACTGTTGGTGGTTACTAGCAAGGAAGTTATTAGAGAAACCCTTTCTGGAGAAATAAAAGAACTAAAATCTAACCAAGTTGAAATCAAAAAGGCTATTAATGAGGTACAATCAAAAAATGTGGGCACTAACTGCTAGGATAAATGAGGCAGAAGAGAGAATCAGCGATATAGAAGACCAAATGATGGAAAATAAGGAAGATGAGAAAAAGAGAGATAAACAACTACTGGATCACGAGGGCAGAATTCGAGAGATAAGCGATACCATAAGATGAAACAACATAAGAATAATTGGGATCCCAGAAGAAGAAGAAAGAGAGAGAGGAGCAGAAGGTATATTGGAGCAAATTATAGCAGAGAACTTCCCTAATGTGGGGAAGGAAACAGGCATCAAAATCCAGGAGGCACAGAGAACCCATCTCAAAATAAATAAAAATAGGTCAACACCCCGACATCTAATAGTAAAACTTACGAGTCTCAGAGACAAAGAGAAAATCCTAAAAGCAGCTCGGGAGAAGAGATCTATAACCTATACTGGTAGAAACATTAGACTGGCAACAGACCTATCCACAGAGACCTGGCAGGCCAGAAATGACTGGCATGGTATCTTCAGAGCACTAAACGAGAAAAATATGCAGCCAAGAATACTATATCCATCTAGGTTGTCATTGAAAATAGAAGGAGAGATAAAAAGCTTCCAGGACAAAGAAAAACTAAAGGAACTTGCAAACATGAAACCAGCCCTAAAGAAATATTGAAAGGGGTCCTCTATGCAAAGACAGAGCCTAAAAGCAACATAGAGCAGAAAGAAACACAGACAATATACAGTAACAGTCACCTTACAGGCAATACAATGGCACTAAATTCCTATCTTTCAAATGTTACCCTGAATGTGAATGGGCTAAATACCCAATCAAAGGCACAGGCTATCAGACTGGATTAAAAAACAAGACCCATCAATATGCTGTCTGCAAGAGACTCATTTTACACCCAAAGTCACCCCCAGATTGAAAGTGAGGGGGTGGAAAACCATTTACCATGCTAATGGACACCAAAAGAAAGCTGGGGTGGCAATCCTTATATCAGACAAATTAGATTTTAAACCTAAGACTGTAATAAGAGATGAGGAAGGACACTATATCCTATTTGAAGAGTCTATCAACAGGAATCTCTAACAATGGTAAATATCTATGCCCCGAACATGGGAGCAGCCAATTATATAAGGCAATTAATAACAAAAACAAAGAAACACATTAACAGCAATACAATTAGTAGAGGACTTTAACACCCCCCTGACTGAAATGGACAGATCATCTAAGCAAAAGGTCAACAAGGAAATAAAGATTTTAAATGACACACTGGACCAAATGGACTTCATGGATATATTCAGCACATTCCATCCCAAAGCAATGGAATACACATTCTTCTCTAGTGCCCATGGAACATTCTCCAGAATTGATCACATCCTAGATCACAAATCAGGTCTCAACCAGTACCAAAAGATTGGGATCATTCCCTGCATATTTTCAGACCACAATGCTTTGAAACCAGAACTCAATCACAAGAGGAAAGTCGGAAAGAACTCAAATACATGGAGGTTAAAGAGCATCCTACTAAAGAATGAATGGCTCAACCAGGAAATTAAAGAAGAATTCAAAAAATTCATGGAAACCAATGAAAATGAAAACAAAACTGTTCAAAATCTTTGGGATGCAGCAAAGGCAGTCCTGAGAGGAAACTATATAGCAATACAAGCCTTTCTCATGAAACAAGAAAGGTCTCAAATACACAACCTAACCCTACACCTCAAGGAGCTAGAGGAAGAACAGCAAATAAGGCCTAAACCCAGCAGGAGAAAAGAAGTAATAAAGATCAGAGCACAAATCCATTAAATAGAAACCGGAAGATTGTAGAAGAGATCAACGAAAATAGGAACTGGTTCTTTGAAAGAATTAATAAGATTGATAAACCACTGGCCAGACTTATCAAAAAAAAAATGACTCAATCAACAAAATCATGAATGAAAGAAGAGAGATCACAACCAACACCAAAGAAATACAAACAATTATAAGAACATATTATAGGCAACTCTATGCCAGCAAATTAGATAACCAGGAAGAAATGGGTGCATTCCTAGAGATGTATCAACTACCAAAACTGAACCAGGGAGAAATAGAAAACCTGAACAGACCTATAACCACGAAGGAATTTGAAGCAGTCATCAAAAATCTCCCAACATACAAAAGCCCAGGGCCAGATGGCTTCTCAGGGGAATTCTACCAAACATTTAAAGAGGAATTAATACCTATTCTCCTGAAACTGTTCCAAAAAATAGTAATGGAGGGAAAACTTCCAAACTCGTTTTATGAGGCCACCATTACCTTGATCCCAAAACCAAAGACCCCATCAAAAAGGAGAATTACAGACCAATATCCGTGATAAACATGGATGCAAACAGTCTCACCAAAATTCTAGCCAATAGGATCCAATTGTACATTAAAAGGATTTTCACCACAACCAAGTCGGATTTATCCCTGGGCTACAAGGTTGGTTCAACATCTGCAAATCAAACAACATGATACAATACCTTAACAAAAGAAAGAACAGTATCATATGATCCTCTCAATAGATGCAGAAAAAGCATTTGACAAAGTACAGCATCCTTTCTTGATCAAAACTCTTCAGAGTATAGGGATAGAGGGTACGTGTCTCAATATCATAAAAGACATCTATGAAAAACCTACAGCGAATATCATTCTCAATGGGGAAAAACTGAGAGCTTTCCCCATCTGGTCAGGAACATGTCAGGGATGTCCACTATCACCACTGCTATTCAACATAGTATTAGAAGTCTTAGCCACAGCAATCAGACAACAAAAAGAAATCAAAGGAATCCAAATTGGCAAAGAAGAAGGCAAACTCTCACTCTTTGCAGATGATATGATACTGTATGTGGAAAACCCAAAAGACTCCACCCCAAAACTGCTAGAACTCATACAGGAATTCAGTAAGTGGCAGGATATAAAATCAATGCACAGAAATCACTGGCATTCCTATACACCAACAACAAGACAGAAGAGAGACAAATCAAGGAGTCAAAATCATTTACAACTGCACCTAAAACCATAAGATACCTAGGAATAAATCTAACCAAAGAGGCAAAGGATCTGTATTCAGAAAACTATAAAATACTCATGAAAGAAATTGAGGAAGACACAAAGAAATGGAAAAACGTTCCATGCTCATGGATTGGAAGAACAAATATTGTGAAGATGTCAATGCTACCTAGAGCAATCTACACATTCAATGCAATCCCCATCAAAATACCATCCACTTTTTTCAAAGAAATGGAACAAATAATCCTAAAATTTGTATGGAACCAGAAAAGACCCCGAATAGCCAGAGGAATCTTGAAAAAGAAAAGCAAAGCTGGCGGCATCACAATTCCGGACTTCCAGCTCTATTACAAAGCTGTCATCATCAAGACAGTATAGTACTGGCACAAAAACAGACATATAGATCAATGGAACAGAATCGAGAGCCCAGAAATGGACCCTCAACTCTATGGTCAACTAATCTTCGACAAAGCAGGAAAGAATGTCCAATGGAAAAAAGAGTCTCTTCAACAAATGTTGTTGGGAAAATTGGACAGCCACATGCAGAAGAATGAAACTGGACCATTTCCTTACACCACACACAAAAATAGACTCCAAATGGTTGAAAGACCTAAATGTGAGACAGGAGTCCATCAACATCCTAAAGGAGAATACAGGCAGCAACCTCTTTAACCTCAGCTGCAGCACCTTCTTCCTAGAAACATGGCCAAAGGCAAGGGAAGCAGGGGCAAAAATGCACTTTTGGGACTTCATCAAGATAAAAAGCTTTGCACAGCAAAGGAAACAGTCCACAAAACGAAAAGACAACCGACAGAATGGGAGAAAATATTTGCAAATGACATATCAGATAAAGGGCTAGTATCCAAAATCTATAAAGAACTTATCAAACTCAACACCCAAAGAACAAATAATCCAATCAAGAAATGGACAGAAGACATGAACAGACATTTTTCCAAAGAAGACATCCAAATGGCCAACAGGCACATGAAAAAGTGCTCAACCTCGCTCGGCATCAGGGAAATCCAAATCATAACCTCAATGAGATACCACATCACACCAGTCAGAATTGTTAAAATGAACAAGTCAGGAAATGACAGATGTTGGCGGGGATGCGGAGAAAGGGGAACACTCCTACACTCTTGGTGGGAATACAAGCTGGGGCAACACTGTGGAAAACAGTATGGAGGTTCCTCAAACAGTTGAAAATAGAGCTACCATAAGTTCCAACAATTGCAGTACTGGGTATTACCCCAAATTTACAAATATAGGGATCTGAAGGGGTACGTGTACCCTGATGTTTATAATGTCCACAATAGCCAAACTGTGGAAAGAGCCAAGATGCCCATCGAGAGAGGAATGGATAAAGAAGAAGTGGTATATATATATATAATGGAATATTATGCAGCCATCAAAAGAATGAGAACTTGCCATTTGCAACAACGTGGATAGAACTGGTCTTCTTATGCTGAGCGAAATAAGTCAATCACAGAAAGACATGTATCATATGACCTCAGTGATATGAGGAATTCTCAATCTCAGGAAACAAGCTGAGGTTTGCTGGATGGGGGGGTGGTGGGAGGGATGGGGTGACTGGGTGATAGACATTGGGGAGGGTATGTGCTATGGTGAGCACTGTGAATTGTGCAAGACTGTTGAATCACAGATCTGTACCTCTGAAACAAATAATGCAATATATGTTAAGGAAAAAAAGAGATAGCAGGAGGGGAAGAATGAAGGGGGGGAAATCAGAGGGGGAGATGAACCATGAGAGATGATGGACACTGAAAAACAAACTGAGGGTTTTAGAGGGGAGGGGGTGGGAGGATGTGTTAGCCTGGTGATGGATATTAAAGAGGGCACGTTCTGCATGGAGCACTGGGTATTATGCACAAACAATGAATCATGGATCACTGCATCAAAATCTAATAATGTAATATATGTTGATTAACATAACAATAAAAAATTTAAAAAATTTTTCTACACCTCAAACTTACACAATGTTATGTATTACTGAGATAATGGGGGGAAAACCACTGTGTCCATGGTATTCTATTATAGCAATCCCAATGAATTAAGACAGAAATATTCAGATTTCTTCCTCAAAACTTTTTCCATTCTTCCTCCTTGATTAATTAGCCATATGGTTCAATAGGATTGACCTCTACTTTTACTGTACCTCCGGAGTAGACCCTGGTTACTCTCTGAACATTTGTTTAATGGCCATTGTAAGTTATAGTCACTCTTTTCCCTTGGTTAAACAAAGAACTCTAGCAGTAGTGCTACGGTAGCCATCTTGCAATCATTAGGGAAGTTGGCCTGATGATAACACAGGCTTTGGGAATACGTAAAGCCAGGAAAAATGCAGAAAAATGGAGCCAGAAGGCTGCTAGAATGGCTATTACCAAAAAGACAAGAAAAATGCAGAAAAATGGAGCCATAACCCTGAAAAAAATGTATTTGACTGTATTTGTATTTATGAACTGATAAATTCCATTATTTATTTTGAATTGGATTTTCTGTAACTTATAACCAAAAACATCCTCTCTGATAAAAGTAAGCATTTTTATATATTTTAAAGTTGCTAAGACTGAAACCTAGAGAGTTTATATTAATTATCCACGACTTCTAAGCCATCAGTTGTCAAGGCTTGAATCAAAGTTGGCTCGATACAATACAAAATCCAATGAATTGTTCATTTAAGAAAATTCATCTTTGCAAAGGTATAAAACTTGCAATTTCAGAAATCAGTTATGTCATAAAAATGAATTGAAAGGTTAAGTTTTAAAATAAGGAAATATTGAGCATTTTGGCAGAATAAATGGTATTGTAGATAAAGGTGTTTTTTGTTTTGTTTTGCTTTGCTTTGTTTTTTCCTGGAGAACCTTAGTAAACTTCAATGTGGCCAAATTTCCCAAAGAGAGAAAACAAGTAAAATGCAAATTCCCTTGGGGTTCCTCTAATAGTTAATCCCTGGTGGGCTACTTTTCCCAGTCTGACCTTGAAAAGAATGTTAAGAAGTAGCAAAAGCATCGAAAATGTTTAATGAGACTTTGAGCTGAGACTGACAAATGTACATCAGAGTAACTTGCTCTTGAGCACCTGTGCGTTGAGTCAGGTGTCACAGAAGGTTATGTTAACAAGGGAGAAAAGAAGAGAAACATCTGATATATACACTCTCCTATCCCCACTTTCAGGCATGAAATTGCCTGACCAAGAGGTAATTTTACCTTCCTTGTCTGAATTCCCCTCCTATACTATGAGGTCATTTTCTGATGACCCATTGACAACTAAATAAACACACAATAGTTATACTCATTTTTTTTCATTTTTTAACTTTTTTATTGTTATGTTAATCACCATATATTACATCATTAGTTTTTGATGCAGTGTTCCATGATTCATTGTTTGTTCATAACACCCAGTGCTCCATGCAGAACGTGCCCTCCTCAATACCCATCGCCAGGCTAACCCATCCTCCTACCCTCCTCCCCTCTAGAACCCTCAGTTTGTTTTTCAGAGTCCATCATCTCTCATGGTTCGTCTCCCCCTCTGACTTACTCCCCTTCATTCTTCTTCTCCTGTTATCTTCTTCTTTTTCTTTTTTCTTAAAATATGTTGCGTTATTTGTTTCAGAAGTACAGATCTGTGATTCAACAGTCTTGCACAATTCACAGCGCTCACCATAGCACATACCCTCCCCAATGTCTATCACCCAGCCACCCCATCCCTCCCACCCGCAACCACTCCAGTAACACTCAGTTTGTTTCCTGAGATTAAGAATTTCTCATATCAGTGAGGTCATATGATACATGTCTTTCTCTGATTGACTTATTTCACTCAGCATAACACCCTCCAGTTCCAACCACGTCGTTGCAAATGGCAAGATCTCATTCCTTTTGATGGCTGCATAATATTCCATTGTATACATATACCACATCTTCTTTATCCATTCATCTGTCGATGGACACCTTGGCTCTTTCCACAGTTTGGCTATTGTGGACATTGCCGCTATAAACATTGGGGTGCACGTACCCCTTCGGGTCCATACATTTGAATCTTTGGGGTAAATACCCAGTAGTGCAATTGCTGGATCGAATGGTAGCTCTAATTTCAACTGTTTGAGGAACCTCCATACTGTTTTCCAGAGTGGTTGCACCAGCTTGCATTCCCACCAACAGTGGAGGAGGGTTCCCCTTTCTCCACATCCCCGCCAACATCTGTCGTTCCCTGACTTGTTAATTTTAGCCATTCTGACTGGTGTGAGGTGGTATCTCATTGAGGTTTTGATTTGGATTTCCCTGATGCCGAGCGAGGTTGAGCACTTTTTCATGTGCCTGTTGGCCATTTGGATGTTTTCTTTGGAAAAATGTCTGTTCATGTCTTCTGCCCATTTCTTGATTGGATTATTTGTTCTTTGGGTGTTGAGTTTGGTAAGTTCTTTATAGATTTTGGATACTAGTCCATTATCTGATATGTCATTTGCAAATATTTTCTCCCATTCTGTCGGTTGTCTTTTGGTTTTGTGGACTGTTTCTTTTGCTGTGCAAAAGCTTTTTATCTTGATGAAATCCCAATAGTTCATTTTTGCCCTGGCTTCCCGTGCCTTTGGTGATGTTTCTAGGAAGAAGTTGCTGTGGCTGAGGTCGAAAAGTTTGCTACCTGTGTTCTCCTTTAGGATTTTGATGGACTCCTGTCTCACGTTTAGGTCTTTCAACCATTTGGAGTCTATTTTTGTGTGTGGTGTAAGGAAATGGTCCAGTTTCATTCTTCTGCATGTGGCTGTCCAATTTTCCCAACACCATTTATTGAAGAGACTGTCTTTTTTCCATTGGACATTCTTTCCTGCTTTGTCAAAGATAAGTTGACCATAGAGTTGAGGGTCCATTTCTGGGCTCTCGATTCTGTTCCATTGATCTATGTGTCTGTTTTTGTGCCAGTACCATACTGTCTTGATGATGACAGCTTTGTAATAGAGCTGGAAGTCCGGAATTGTGATGCCGCCAGCTTTGCTTTTCTTTTTCAAGATTCCTCTGGCTATTCGGGGGTCTCTTCTGGTTCCATACGAATTTTAGGATTATTTTGTTCCATTTCTTTAAAAAAGTGGATGGTATTTTGATGGGGATTGCATTGAATGTGCAGATTGCTCTAGGTAGCATTGACATCTTCACAATGTTGGTTCTCCCAATCCATAAGCATGGAACGTTTTTCCATTTCTTTGTGTCTTCCTCAATTTCTTTCATGAGTATTTTATAGTTTTCTGAGTACAGATCCTTTGCCTCTTTGGTTAAATTTATTCCTAGGTATCTAATGGTTTTGGGTGCAATTGTAAATGGGATCGACTCCTTGATTTGTCTCTCTTCTGTCTTGTTGTTGGTGTATAGGAATGCCACTGATTTCTGTGCATTGATTTTATATCCTGCTACTTTACTGAATACCTGTTATCAGTTCTAGCAGTTTTGGGGTGGAGTCTTTTGGGTTTTCCACATGCAGTATCATATCATCTGCAAAGAGTGAGAGTTTGACTTCCTCTTTGCCGATTTGGATGCCTTTGATTTCTTTTTGTTGTCTGATTGCTGTGGCTAGGACTTCTAATACTATGTTGAATAGCAGTGGTGATAGTGGACATCCCTGCCGCGTTCCTGACCTTAGGGGAAAAGCTCTCAGCCTTTCCCCATTGAGAATGATATTCTCTGTAGGTTTTTCATAGATGGCTTCTATGATATTGACCTATGTACCCTCTAACCCTATACTCTGAAGAGTTTTGACTAAGAAAGGATGCTGTACTTTGTCAAATGCTTTTTCTGCATCTATTGAGAGGATCATAGAGTTCTTGTTCTTTCTTTTGTTAATGTATTGTATCACGTTGATTGATTTGCGGATGTTGAACCAGCCTTGCAGCCCAGGGATAAATCCCACTTGGTCATGGTGAGTAATCCTTTTAATGTACTGTTGGATCCTATTGGCTAGTATTTGGGTGAGAATTTTTGCATCCATGTTCATCAAGGATATTGGTCTGTAATTCTCCTTTTTGATGGGGTCTTTGGTTTTGGGATCAAGGTAATGCTGGCCTCAAAAAAGGAGTTCGGAAGTTTTCCTTCCATTTCTATTTTTTGGAACAGTTTCAGGAGAATAGGTATTAATTCTTCTTGAAATGTCTGATAGAATTCCCCTGGGAAGCCATCTGGCCCTGGGCTTTTGTTTCTTGGGAGATTTTTGATGACTGTTTCAATTTCCTTAGTGGTTATCGGTCTGTTCAGGTTTTCTATTTCTTCCTGGTTCAATTTTGGTAGTTGATACATCTGTAGGAATGTACCCATTTCTTCCAGGTTATCTAATTTGCTGGCATAGAGTTGCTCATAATATGTTCTTATAATTGTTTGTATTTCTTTGGTGTTGGTTGTGATCTCTCCTCTTTCATTCATGATTTTGTTGATTTGGGTCATTTCTCTTTTCTTTTTAATCAGTCTGGCCAGGGGTTTATCAATCTTGTTAATTCTTTCAAAGAACCAACTCCTAGTTTCGTTGATCTGTTCTGTTCTTTTGGTTTCTATTTCATTGATTTCTGCTCTGATCTTTATTATTTCTCTTCTCCTGCTGGGTTTAGGCTTTCTTTGCTGTTCTTTCTCTAGCTCCTTTAGGTGTAGTGTTAGGTTGTGTATTTGAGACCTTTCTTGTTTCTTGAGAAAGACTTGTATTGCCATATACTTTCCTCTCAGGACTGCCTTTGCTGTATCCCAAAGATTTTGAACAGTTGTGTTTTCATTTTCATTGGTTTCCATGAATTTTTTGAATTCTTCTTTAATTTCTTGGTTGACCCATTCATTCTTTAGTAGGATGCTCTTTAGCCTCCATGTATTTGAGTTCTTTCCGACTTTCCTCTTGTGGTTGAGTTCTAGTTTCAAAGCACTGTTCTGAAAATATGCAGGGAATGATCCCAATCTTTTGGTACTGGTTGAGACCTGATTTGTGACCTAGGATGTGATCAATTCTGGAGAATTTTCCATGGGCACTAGAGAAGAATGTGTATTCTGTTGCTTTGGGATGGAATGTTCTGAATATGTCTGTGAAGTCCATTTGGTCCAGTGTGTCATTTAAAATCTTTATTTCCTTGTTGACCTTTTGCTTAGATGATCTGTCCATTTCAGTCAGGGGGGTGTTAAAGTCCCCCACTATTATTGTATTGTTGTCAATGTGTTTCTTTGCTTTTTTTATTAATTGCCTTATATAATTGGCTGCTCCCATGTTCGGGGCATAGATATTTACAATTGTTAGATCTTCTTGTTGGATAGACCCTTTAAGTAGGATATAGTGTCCTCCCTCATCTCTTATTACAGTCTTTGTTTTAAAATCTAGTTTGTCTGATATAAGGATTGTCACCCCAGCTTTCTTTTGGTGCCCATTAGGATGGTAAATCGTTTTCCATCCCCTCACTTTCAATCTGGAGGTGTCTTTGGGTCTAAAATGAGTCTCTTGCAGACAGCATATTGATGGGTCTTGTTTTTTAATCCAATCTGATAGCCTGTGTCTTTTGATTGGGGCATTTAGCCCATTTACATTCAGGGTAACTTTTGAAAGGTATGAATTTAGTGCCATTGTATTGCCTGTAAGGTGACTGTTAACTGTATGTTGTCTGTGTTCCTTTCTGATCTTTGCTGCTTTTAGGTTCTCTCTTTGCTTAGAGGACCCCTTTCAATATTTCTTGGAGGGCTGGTTTCGTGTTTGCAAATTCCTTTAGTTTTTGTTTGTACCAGAAGCTTTTTATCTCTCCTTCTCTTTTCAATGACAGCCTAGCTGGATATAGTATTCTTGGCTGCATATTTTTCTCGTTTAGTGCTCTGAAGATATCTTGCCAGTCCTTTCTGGCCTGCCAGGTCTCTGTGGAGAGGTCTGTTGCCAATCTAATGTTTCTACCATTGTATGTTACATATCTCTTTTCCCAAACTGCTTTCAGGATTTTCTCTTTGTCTCTGAGACTCGTAAGTTTTACTATTAGATGTTGGGGTGTTGACCTATTTTGACTGATTTTGAGAGGGGTTCTCTGTGCCTCCTGGATTTTGATGCCTATTTCCTTCCTCACATTAGGGAAGTTCTCTGCTATTGTTTGCTCCAATATACCTTCTGCCCCTCTCTCTCTCTCTTCTTCTGGGTCCCAATTATTCTAATGTTGTTTCGTCTTATCGTATCACTTATCTCTCGAATTCTGCCCTCGTGATCCTGTAGTTGTTTCTCTCTTTTTCTCAGCCTCTTTATTTTCCATCATTTGGTCTTCTATATCAGTGATTCTCTCTTCTGCCTCATTTATCCTAGCAGTTAGTGCCCCCATTTTTGATTGTACCTCATCAATAGCCTTTTTGATTTCGATTTGGTTAGATTTTAGTTCTTTTATTTCTCCACAAAGGGGTTCTCTAATAACTTCCACGCTTTTTTCAAGCCCAGCTAGTATCTTTAAAATCATGATTCTGAACTCTAGGTCCGACATCGTACTAATGTCTGTATTGTGTAGGTCCCTGGCTGACGGTACTACCTCTTGTTCTTTTTGCTGAGGTGATTTTTTCGTCTTGTCATTTTGTCCAGAGGAGAATAGATGAATGAGAGAACAAAATGCTAACAGGTTTACAACGTCCCCAGCAAATATACTGTATACAAATTAGAAAAGACCTGAAACCAGGGGAAAGAAAGGGAAAGAAAGAAAAAAGAAAGAGGAAAAAAAAAAGAAAAAAAAAAGATAAAAACAAAACAGAACAATACAAAAAAATCAGAAGATGATCAAATATGATCAGGCTAGTGCATAGATCAGTGCCACACACTAGATTTTGGCCGTATTTTGGTGTTGTTAGGAAAATGTGCCTCCTAAAATTTTAAACGAAGAAAGACATATATGTACAAAATAAGGGTTGATTCAATGAAGGGATGGAAGATGACTGTAAAGATGCAAATTATAAAAGATTTTATAAAAGGACTTGATAAGATAAGAAGTTGTTTGAAAAAAGAAAGAAGATTTAAGAAAAAAAAAGGAAAAAGAGAGAGAATGTGATCAGTCAGGAGACTAGAACAAAGCCATACACTAGTGATTTAGGGTATATTTTGATCTGTTAGAAGAAACTGTACCTCAAAATTTTAAAGAGAGAACAACTTATATATATATGCCAAAAATAAGGGTAACTACTATGAAGGGATAAAATATGACTCTAAAAATGAAAAATAAAAAAGGTTTTTTTTTTTGTAAAAAGAGATTGATAAGATGTTGGTTGAAAAAGGGAAAAAGAAAAATAAAAAAAAACAGTCAACAAAAATTAACTTTGATGAACCAATGAATCATGGTAAAAAAAAAAGCCATGAATTCTATGTGCAGTATTCCCCTAGCGCTGGAGTTCTCCCGTTGTCCTTGATCGGTAAAATTGGTCTTGGCTTGCTGGCTGTTCTTGCTGATCTTCTGGGGGAGGGGCCTGTTGCTGTGGTTTCCAAATGTCTTTGCCGGAGACTGAATTTCCCCGCCCTTGTCGGTCCGGGCTAAGGAAGCTGCTCCGGTTTGCTCTCAGGAGTTTTTGTTCCCTGCAAGCTCCCGGTACAGCTTTGGAGGACCAGGGCAAAAATGGTGGCCTCCCAATCTCCACCCGGAGGAGCTGAGAACTCAGGTCCCCGCTCCTCAGTGCGCCCCCAGAGAAAAACATTCACTCCTGTCTCCCCGGTCTCCGGCCGCACTCCGTGCTCGCCCGGCCTGTGACCGAGCGTTTCTATCTCTGGCACCTGACCCCGTGTGGAGTCTCCAAACCCAGCAGATCCCTGCGGTGTGTTCCCGCGCCGCTCCTCCCGGGAAAGGAAGGGGAGTCTCCCCGGCTCTGCTGCTTGTTGGGTCCCTGCTGGAGGAGCAGTGGCCCGACTGGGCCGCGGATCTCAGTTTATGGCAACCCCGAGCTGAGAGCCTGCGCCTCAGCTCTGTCTCTGCAGCCAGCTTCCCCGCTGATACCTGGGAGCTGTGGCACACTCAGTCACCCCCGGTCTTTCTGTGACCCCAATGGTCCTGAGACCACACTGTCCCGGGAGGATTCCACCCCCTGCTTAGCCACTGCACCGACGTCCCTCCGCCGAGCCAACTTATAAAAGGTCCGATTTTTTGCTCTGCGGCTCTATCACTTGCCAGAAGCGGCCGACGGAGGCCCCTCCCCCGCCATCTATCCTCCCGAATATCGCCTTGGATTCACTTCTCTGCACGTCCTACCTTCCAGTAAGTGGTCGCTTCTCTGTTCAGAGAGTTGTTGCTACTCTCCTCTTCGATCTCCTATTGAGTTCGTAGGTGTTCAGAATGGTTTGATCCCTATTCAGCTGAATTCCTGAGACCAGATGAAATCTAGGTCTCCTACTCCTCTGCCATCTTGCTCTGCCCCCGTCCAGTTATACTCATTTTTAAAGTTTTTATTTAAATTCCAGTTAACATACAGTGTAATATTAATTTCAGGTGTACCATCTGTGATTCAAAACTTCCATACAAAGCCCAGTGCTCATCACAGGTGTACTCCTTAATCCCATTCAGCTATTTAAGCTATCTTCCCACCCACCTCCCCTCCATTCTCTTTTACACATTTTTTAAAATTTAGGATAGTAATGATGACGGACAGACTCTGGAAAAAATAGGAAATGGAAAAAATATCACCTGTAACCCTCCTGTAGAGAAAACAATATGATATTATATTTACTTTGCAACTCTGTGCTTGTGTATATGTATGAGTAGAAGTGAAAGTGGAGTTTTTAAGAGGAGAAAATGGTAGAGGAAAACTGTCTAAATGTCCAGATTAATAGTAGGAGCAGACAGAAAATGAGTTAGAGATGAACCCACATTTGCCATTTGACATATTGATTAGTTACTGATTTTAAGTATCTGATATGCACTTGACATTGTATGGCTGCAACTTAGAAGAGGGACCAGGTTACAGAGATAGAACTGAATTCCTTAGTTTAGATATGACAGATGGAGCTGTGGAATAGATACGATTGCCTGGAAGGGCTAGACAATAGTGCAGACTAATTAAGGGGTTAGAGTCAGAAAAGAAACCAATGAAAGGAGCAAAGAGAGAAATCAGTAGAAGATAACAGAAGAAATAAACAGGAAAGTAGGAGAATAAGACACTGATGTGGAGTAGTGTGGTACAAAAAGGCCCTACAAAATGCAGGTGAGAAAAGGCCTTTGGAGTTGGTGTATTTGAAGCTGGAATATATCAATATAAAAACAAAAACAAGAAACCTCTAAATTACCAAGCTAGATTGCAAAGATTTATGAATTTCATGGTGGAGGGAGAAGATAAATCAGCTATTACAGACTATTTTTTGGAAAAATGTATGGTACAGAAAAGGAAAAAAAAAAAAGCCAAAAGCTTTAGGAGTTACATAATTGAAGGAAACCTCTCTTAGGAGGATAAACAAATGGTTTGTCATTGACCATAATATTTTTGTTGTTCACTCGGCATGGGAAACTATTAAAAATACAGAGGTAGACATGAAAGCAAGATATCCAAGAGGCCAGAAAAGGATAGACACGGGCCTTTTATGCAAAAGAAAAAAGGCCTACAGGGGAAGAAACATGGGCAATTTAAGACAACAAAAGGAGACAACTCCATGTATGTGGCATTAACCCAAGTAAGCATATGAGGAGTTATTTTATGGGAATAAAGGGTCCAGAAGTGAAACCAGAGGGTGAAGAATAATAGGAAATGTTGGTAAAAGCCATCACTAAAAATACATCCAGTATTTAAGGGGAAATAAATACAATGATATATTGGCAGCAGTAGGAGACCCTCTGTAATGCAAAAGCATCAACTTTTAAATAGAAACAAAAGCAAATTTGTGGATTCACCCAGCAATGTAAGAATGCTTTCATACTTTGGAGCCTGGGGCTAGATGTACATCATGATTCTTCAGTTCACATTTATTTATCTAACAACACATTCAGTAGTCATACATTAAGAATTTACTATGCATTTTGGTAGGTATGACCTGAGTGGAGATATATAAATGCACAGGTCACAGTTCTAACCATTAAGAGTTGAGAATTTAGAGGATATGAGAGAAGAGTAAAGTGAAGATAGATGAGACTGATGGATATGCAAGGATGAGTATTAAAAACTTGGTTTTGCATATTAATGATATCATGAAGAAAAAAGGGATTCATTGGAAAATTTTAAACAAGGGTATAACATGACCCCTTTAATATTTTAGCAAGTCTACTCTGTTATGGGGTAGAGGATGGGTTGGAGGGGTAAAACTGTGGCCACAGGAAACAAGTAGAACTCCTGTGACAGTCCAAGTGAAAGGCAATGAGATTAATAAGGCAGCATATTGGTAAAGAAATTAAACTATCACTACTTAGGAAATCCTGAGGATTCCACCAAACTCTAGAAGTAATAAACAAATTCAGTAAAGTGGCAAGATGCAAAATTAATACCCAAAAATCAGTAGCATTTCTATACCATGAAGTCATAGAAAGAAATTTAAGAAAAAGCAGCATTTACAATTGTCCTGAAAATAATAAAATACCTAGGGATAAACGTAACAAAACAGGTGAAAGTCTTATACTCTGAAAACTATGAAACACTGATGAAAGAAATTAAGGATGATACAAACAAATGGAAAATATTTCATGCTTATGGATTGGAATAATTAATATTGTCAAAATGTCCATATTTCACAAAACAATCTACAGACTCCATGCAATCCCTACAAAATACCAACAACATTTTTTACCAAACTAGAACAAATAATGCCAAAATCTGTATGGAATCACAAAAGACCCTGAATAGCCAAAGCAGTCCTGAGAAAGAAGAACACAGCCACAAGTATCACAATTTAATATTTCAAGATACACTACAAAGCTGTGGTAATCAAAACAGGATGGTAATGTCACAAAAAACAGACACACAGATCAATGGGACAGAATACAGACCCAGAAATAAACCCATGTACATAGTCAATCTGTGGCAAAGGAGGCAAAAATATATAAGGGGAAAAAGACAATCTTTTCAACAAATGATGTTGGGAAAATTGGACCGCTACATGTAAAAGAATGAAACTGGATGATTTTCTAACCCAAATACACAAAAATAAACTTAAAATGGATCAAAGACATAAATGTGAGACCTGAAACCATAAAATCCAAGAAGAGGACAGAGATGGTAGTTTCTCTGACATCGGCCATAGCAACATCTTTCTAGATATGTCTCCTAAGGCAAGGGAAGCAAAAACAAAAATAAACTATTGGGTCGACATCAAAATAAAAAGCATTTGCGCAGCAAAGGAAATCAACAAAACAAAAAGGGAACCTACTGAATGGGAGAAGATATTTGTAAATGCTATATCTGATATGGGGTCAATATCCAAAATAAATGAAAAAGAAAACTCATACAACTCAAAACAAAACAAAACCCCCAAATGATCCAATTAAAATATGGACGGAGAACATAAATGGATCCAGAGAAGACATACATACAGATGGCTAACATACAAATGAAAAGATGCTCAATATCACACATCATCAAGGAAATGCAAATCAAAATCACAATATTACCTCACACCTCTTAAAATGGCTAAAATAAAAAAGATAAGTGTTAGAGAGGATGTGGAGAAAAACAGAACCCTTATGCACCATTGGTGGGAATGTAAATTATTAAATCCACTGTGGAAAGCAGTATGGAGATTCCATAAAAAGTTAAAAATAGAAATATCATATGGTCCAATAATTCTACTATTGGGTATTTGCTTGGGGAAAATGAAAACACTAGTTTGAAAAGATATATGCACCACTATGTTTATTGGGCATTATTTACAATAGACAAGACATGGAAGCAACTTAAGTGTCCAACAATAGATGAGTGGATGAGGAAAAGTGATATATTTATTTGATGGAATATTACACGCCATAAAAACGATGAGGTCATGCCATTTGAGACAACATGGATAGACCTAGAGGGTATTATGGTAAGTGAAATAAGTCAGACTGGGAAAGACAAATATTATACGATTACACTCACAAGTAGAATCTAAAAAATATATGAATAAACAAACAAAAAGCAGAATCAGAACTATAAATACAGAGAACAAATTGATGGTTGTCAGAGTGGAGGGGGTTGGGAAGTTGGGCGAAATGAGTGAAGGGGAGAGTGAGATACAGACCTTCAGTTATGGAATGAGTAAGTCATGAGAAAAAAAAGCAGAGCATAAGGAATATAGTCAATGATATTTTAATAGTTATGTAATGGGACAGATGGTCATTATTATACTGTAGTGAATATAACATAATCTATAAACTTGTGAAATCAGTAAGTTGTACACTTGAAACTAATGTGATATTGTGTGTCATCTATACTAAAAAAAAACACATTCATCACATACACAAAAATATACTCATTATGGTTCAGCACTTCTAAACTCCCTTACCATTTATTTAAAACTCTTCCAGCCATCACTGAGACATAGTAAAATCATATACCCACATCTATCTTCCCAAACTAGATTTTCTGATTCAGAGACTATGACTTATCACGTCCCTGTTTACTGAGTAAATACTGATATATTCGATAAGGAGGAATGAAAATGGAAGAAAGGAGACTGAGAGAAGAAAAATTGGACATAGGTGATTCTGAGTTTGAGATTTTGTAGGTAAAGAAACACGGGGTCAAGAATTAAGGGAAGTCTGAAGGTAGCTATGAGAGAAGCGGGGGGAGTAAGGGTTTTTGGAGTTGAAAAGGCAGAATTCTGAAGCCAGGACATTCCCATCAATATATTTGTTAGAGTATCAAGAGATGACAGCTAAGAGAGGAGTTGAGAGGAATATGATAATCTAAGTAAAGAGATCTTTCAAGAAGTTGAGAAAAAATGCATCAATGTAGTGGACAGCTGCATTAAAGATGGAGAAAGTCTAGTTTCAACAGATGGAAAGAGATACTGATCTGCATTAAGATGGACAGGTTTGATACCCACCCCACAAGTCCTGGCATTTGAGCTTCGTAGTTTGAGAGAAGCACATGCTTCATCATTTTAAATGTGGAAACTCATCCTCCTTTTATACTTTTATGTAATGAGTCCTGTTATAACTCTGAGAGACAACAGAAGAATCCTCTGCAAGAAAAAAAAATAGTGTATTGCCTTATATTCTTGTTCATGTGTTAAGAAGAATAAATTTCATCACTTGAATTTATGGGGTAGGTAAAGGAACAATGAATTAAGTCATAGGAGTAGTAGTGGGAATAGGGTATTTGTTAATACAACAGGTCTTGGAGTCCTTGTCACTTATCATCTCTGTAATTTGGGACATGTTATTTTCCCTGGTTTTCTCATCTGAAAAAACAAGGATGAATATAACTAATTTGTTGATATATTATGAAAAGAGAATAAGAAAATCTGGCATATAGAAAATGATCAATAATTATCCTGTGAGATCCTGTGCCTATAATGATGTTAACACATTTGGCTGGAGAGGAAATGGGCATCTAAGCAGCTCACAACGACCTTTTGCCTGTTTTGTTCACAGGCATTTTTGGAAGAACTCAATGTTAGTAAAGATAAGAAGAGGCAGACATTGTAAACTCATTCAGAGCTCACTCATATCCCAATTCTTTTCTTGGGAATGAATCAAAATTGTGTTTTCTAAAACTAAAAAATGGAACCTCTGGATGTAAAAGGAAAATTACCATTGCTGTTTAGTAGGTCTTAAAGTTCACATTCATATGTATCAAAATAAAATATACATCCTATCTATCTATATATAATGTGTGTATATATATATAATATATATATTAAATTCACATTTAGAATAAAAAGTTATGTCCCATGGAATATTCACATTTTATCATTCCTGGGATTCTTTTCCCTTCCTTCCTGAAAAGATGCTGGTTGCTGCTGATGATGCACATTTGTCCATGTGTCTATTTGCCAGGGTTTGGAAGAATTACCTGGGGGGAAAATTCAGTGTTGGAAAACTTACCTGGGAAAATAAATAGTACCCGTTTTGAATAAGTTGTATCATAACTAGAAGAATAAATGTTTGATTTCTATAACAAGAACAATGACTCAACCCATTCTTACTGAATTTATGCTCATAGCTCATAAATGCTCTTTAGAGAAGGCTTTCATCTGTCTCATTCAGAAACTGTTGGTTAGCAAACCTTCCTGATAGTTACCATTGAAATCTCAAGATCCCTCATGTCCTATCTGGCTGTCATACATATGGCATTTTAATAATAATAATAATAATAATAATAATAATAATAATAATTCAAATGTTGCCCCAGATCCAATGCTCAGGAATGTCCTCTTACCCCCAGAGCCTACCTCCTGTCCAAAAAATTCTGAAGACTCAAGAATGATGTTTACTATGTACTCATAGACAGGCCAACTTTCACTGGACATTGATGCCATCTATGCCTTTCAGTCTCCTCCACGTACATTTTGGGATCCACTGTGCTTGGAGGTAATTTTGTTTCTGGGAAGTGTTTACTAGAAATTACTATATCATCTGACTTCTGTTAAATGAAGGCACAAGGTCCCTTGAGACACTTAATTATAAAGTGTATTATGATGAGAATGAGATGTATTTCTAACTCCCTTTTGGTCACACTCTGCTAGAGGTAAACTCAAGGATTGCAAATTGTTCTTTAGCATATTAGAGATGTTTCAGCATAATAGTGCTTGTTTTCTGTTTTTACCTTGAAACTCTTGCTCCATATCTAACTTAGAACAGAATCCCTTGGGGATTGGATATAATGAGTGACAAATTTACTTATGCTCAGCAACATCCCACAATGGAAACTTTTACTGAGTTATTCTTCCCTTGGAAAAGATTCTCTCCTGGGAGCCCCTGCAGTCTCATGAAAACTAACTTTTGACAGGCCCATGTAACAAATTGGAGAGAAACATCTCAGCTGCTTATTTCTCAATTTTCTACTCTACACTCCTATTCCCTGCTACAAAAATAAGTCAACTATTGTGTTTTCTTAGTTTTTATTTCATCCCACTAACCTTATTATCAATCTGTTAAATATGGGCCTAGTTAGATCAGCACACTTGAGAGAGGTACCAATGAAAGAAACTTTTTGTGATTATCAAATATCTCAGCCCGTTTTGGAAATGGACAAGCCAAGGTCTTCTTACCAATTGACAAACTGATCAAAATGCAATCAGAAAAGATAATACCTTCTCAGCCAGTTCCAGGGATGCATGATCTTTTAAGAAAAGACAAATTCATTTTCTTTGTTATATATTAGGGTTTCTTTCATATGGTAGTTTTTAGTTCAGTTGGGATGTCAGATTGTCACCCCTGAGAAGAGAATACAAGCAAACATTTGAGTAACAGAGAATCACATACTCAAATGATTAGAATAAATTGTCATTCCATGGAATGTGTTGGGATTTAGAATCTTCGTGGAAATTGTTATAGCATAGAAGGGAACAGAGCAGGGTTTTAAAGTAGGCATCAAATTTAAATAGACAAGAGGCAAGGGTACACAATCCAAAGGGAAAAAAAAATGACACTTTAATACTCTAAAAATTACCTTTGATTAAGATTTCCTTGGTTAGAATTAATTATTGGTGATATGTGTAGGATGGTAGGAAGGGTAGGTTAAAATTGCAGTTCATGAGGACCAACGGGAAAGGCTTATCAAAAAATTCTGAAGCTACTTGCCCCCTTTAAGAGCCAGTAGCTATAAAATAAAAGTTCCCATGTCATGTCATTTTGGCCTTGATGATTTACCATGTTTTATACCTTCTTGTTGCAACTCTAGACATGAGTTTTCTCTCATGTCACAGAACAATTATTAAACAAGTAATAGTTGATTTGCTAAGATCTTAAAGTATAAAGCAAAACTTTCTTAATTTTAAACCCACTTAGCTTTGCTTTATAGAGTAACTGGAGCCTATTATCTTTTAAACATTTTAAAGTGTCTTACTTTATAACCCTGATGCTTTGGCAACACTAAATAAAAACAGTTTGCTTTAATAAATTCAGTATTTGGCAACCTAATAAACTCACCAATAAATTGCAACAATACTTAGTGTTGGACTAAAACCAACAATATAATTATCCTGGTCTACCCATGGGCTTTTAATCACATAACAATCACTTTATAAGGTGTGACTGAGTGTACAACTTTTAACACTGAACCAGAGTTTCTGTTGAGGATTAGAACTTTCTCAATGGACCTTATATTGACTTTCATTATTTTTAAAAATATAGTGATTCCTAATGGGAAGACAGAATTATACTGATATGGCTATATATAGTTGAGGGAGGCCCAATAGTTTATTTTTGCTTTTGTTTCTTTTGCCTCGGGAGACATAGCTAGAAAGAAATTGCTATGGCTGATATCAAAGAGGTTACTGACAGTGTTCTCCTCTAGGATTTTTATGGTTTCAGGTCTCACATGTAGGTCTTTAATCCATTTTCAGTTTATTTTTGTGCATGGAGTTAGAAAGTCATCCAGTTTCATTCTTTTGCATGTTGTTGTCCAGTTTTCCCAACATCATTTGTTGGAGAGACTGTCTTTTTTCCATTGGATATTCTTTCTTGTTTTGTTGAAGATTAATTGACCATATAATTGTGGGTTCACTTCTGGTTTTTCTATTCTGTTCTATTGATCTATGTGCCTGTTTTTGTGCCAGTACCATACTGTTTGGATCACTACGGCTTTGTAATATAACCTGATATTTGATATTGTGATGCTTCCAGCTTTGCTTTGCTTTTCCAAGGTTGCTTTTGCTATTTGGGATCTTTTGTGGTTCCATACAAATTTTAGAATTGTTTATTCTAGCTCAGTGAAAAATGCTGTTGGTATTTTAATAAGGATTGCATTAAATCTGTAGATTGCTTTGGGCAGTGTAGACATATTAATATTTGTTCTTCTAATTCATGAGCATGGAATGTCTTCATTTCTTTGTGTCATCTTCAATTTCTTTCTTCAGTGTTTTATAGTTTTCAGAGTACAGGTCTTTCACCTCTTTGGTTAGGTTTATTCCCAGATATCTTATGGCTTTTGGTGCAATTATAAATGGGATTGATTCCTTAATTCCTCTTTCTGCTGCTTCATTATTGGTGTATAGAAATGCAACAGATTTCTGTATGTTATTTTTGTATCCTGAAGTTTTACTGAATTTGTGTATCAGTTCTAGCAATTTTTTGGTACAGTGTTTCAGGTTTTCTATATAGAGTATCATGTCATCTGCAAATAGTGAAAGTTTTGCTTCTTCCCTGATTTGGATGCCTTTTATTTCTTTCTTGTCTAATTTCTGTGGCTAGGACTTCCAGTACTATGTTAAATAACAGTGGTGAGAGTGGACATCCCTGTAATTGTTCCTGACCATAGAGGAAAAGCTCTCTGTTTTTCCCCACTGAGGTTGATAGTAGCTGTGGGTTTTTCATAGATGGCCTTTGTTATGTTAAAGTATGTTCCCTCTAAACCTACTTTGTTGAGGGTTTTTCTCATGAATGGATGTTGTACTTTGTCAAATGCTTTTTCTTCATCTATTGAAAAGACCGTATGGTTCTAATCATTTCTCTTATTGATGTGATATATCAGGTTGAACCACCCTTGCAACCCAGGAATAAATCTCACTTGATCGTGGTGAGTGACTTTTTTTTTTAATGTATTGTTGAATTCAGTTTGCTAGTATTTTATTGAGAATTTTTGCATCCAGGTTCATCAGGGATATTGGCCTGTAGTTTGAAATAAAAAGCTTCTGTACAGTGAAGAAAATAATCAACAAAACTAAAAGGCAATGTACAGAATGGGAGAAGATATTCACAAATGACATATCTGATAAAGGGTTAGTATCCAACATCTATAAGGAACTTATCAAACTTAACACCCCAAAAATAAATAATCCAATTAAAAAATGGGCAGAAGACATGAATAGACATTTTTCTAAAGACATACAGTTGGCCAAAATTCACATGAAAAGATGCTCAACATCACCCATCATCAGGGAAATACAAATCAAAACTCCAATGAGATACCACCTCACATTGGTCAGAATGGCTAAAATAAAAAAACACAAGAAACAACAAGTGTTGGTGAGAATGTGGACAAAGGGGAATCCTCTTGCACTATTGGTGGGAATGCAAACTCTGGAAAATAGTATAAAGTTTCCTCAAAACATTAAAAATAGAACTGTCTTATGATCCAGCAATTGCACTACAAGATATTTACTCAAAGAATACAAAAACACTAATCCAGTTGGATATTTGCACCCCAATGTTTATAGCAGCATTATCTACAATAGCCAAACTATGGAAACAGCCTAAGTGCCCATTGACTGATAAATAAATAAAGAAGAGGTGGGGTATATAAATACACACACACACACACACACACACACACATACTGGAATATTACTCAGCCATAAAAAGAATGAAATCTTGCCATTTGCAACAACATGGATGGAGCTACAAAGTATTACGCTAAGTGACGTAAGTCAGAGAAAGACAAATACCATATGATTTCACTTATATGTGGAATTTAAGAAACAAAACAAATGAGCAAAGGAGAAAAAAAAAGACATAGGCAAACCAAGAAATAAACTCTTAGCTACAGAGAACAAACTGATGATTACCAGAGACCAGGCAGGTAGGGAGATGGGTTAAATAGGTGATGGGGATTGAGTAGGTATCATAGGTCATGATCTGCCACTCTTGGGCACTTATATGGATGATTTCAGTAGCAACAGTGGCCTAAAAGAGACTCAGCAGTTCAAGCAGTTCCAGAAGGCCCAGATGCCAGAGAAGATCCTATTTTGCAAAAGTAACCAAAGCTGGCAGAAGAACATCAAATACTAATGGGTACAGAACTACTTGCACAACATTATGGAAAGGACCCCAAACTGGGTGTTTACTGCATATTTGTAATGGAAGGATTTCTACTTTTGGCCTTCCATCTTAAAAAACGAGTAAAAATCAAACAAAACATATGAATCAAAGATTTTCAGAAACTGAATGACAGTGCAGTATTGTGATCCCTAAGTGAAAATAAAATATGAGGTCAGCCTTAGTACTGCAGATAATAGCCCAGACATAATTTCTAACCTGAAGTACAAGACACAAGCATCCAAATGAAGCCAGTATTTCTCAGTTTAGAAGACAGAAAGTTCAGATCAAAATAGCTAGAATATGTGGGAGAGACTACTGTAGAAGGAATAACTTTTTGGAAAGAAAGTTCTGGAGATCTGAAGGTCCTCCTTGAATCCTCAAATGACTACTGAATTTCACATTTGTGAAATGAAACAATGACAGGAACAGAGTGCATAGAATTATTCTTAACACTGAAGTAGGGCTGCAAATAGTTGCTGTGTTTACCAGAGTAATAAGACCTCATGATACATGGAATTTAGGTAAAATTATCCGGGAACTATTGCATTAATTATGGGGAGAAAGTTAGCCCTAAATTAAAAGCAGTTTTAACTAACCTTAGAATTAAAAGCAAGTCTTCAAACAGCAAAACCAATTCCAAGTAGCTTAGTTACACACTACAACAAAACTCAAATTTAATGAAATACAACAAAACCTAGTACTTACTGTAAAATTTTAAGATGCCCAGCATCTACTAAAAAATTACTAGTCATGCAACTATTCATGCAAAGAACAAGGAAAATATAATTTATAAAAAAATAATCATTCAATAGAAAACAGAATGGGAACTCATCAGAGAGGGAGAAAAACCTTGAGAGACTGAGGGTTGCTGGAGGGGAGGTGGGGAGGAAAATGGGCTAACTGGGTGATGGGCAACAAGAGAGACACTATAGAAAAAAAAGATTAAAAAGAAAAACTTGAAGACATAGCAATGAGAAGTCTAAAATATAAACACAGAGTAAAATATTAAAAAATGAATAGCCAAAAACATTTTGCTTAGGAAGAATACATTTGGAAAACTCAATTTATTTACAATCTATGTGATTTTTGAAATTCCCATAAAGTATTTCAGCAGTGAGGATATTGGAGACCTAGAAGGTACTAAGTCAAGATAAGAATCTGCATTATAGGACTGAAGCACTTAGGTTAAAGGGCTACATTTGAAGGTGCATCACTGATCCTGGATTGTGTGCAACTGCCATGCCCCTAGACAAGTTCATGTTTACCTGTGTCCCTCTGGTCTCCAGTGCTTTTGCTCTGGTCTAGACAGAAATTCCTGACACCCTTAGTCAGGAGTAGGCGCCCAGGCACTGCAACCTCCTTGCTGCTTGCCAATTAAGCTGTTATTTGGATTAATCCATTTGCCTTTCCACATAGCTCTCTTCCACAGGTGCCAGATTTCTACTATCTTTTAAGACAAATTGCAAATATCACTTTCTTTATGAAGCTATTCATAAGTCTTTTTATACTCAAATAAGATTTATTTCCCCCACTCGTGCTTCTACTACACATGGCACACAAAATTCTTTTTTTTCTCTCTTTTGCATGTCCTTTTTTTTTTTTTAATGAAGTTCTAAAGGGCAAAAGATTATTTATTGCTGTTACTCCAGCATTTAGCACAGGGCCTGACACAGTTGGCATTAATTAAAAATAATTATTGTAATAGTTAATAATCCTGAAATATATAAGTATTCTGTTAAGTGCTTTATATGCATTTAAAAAGAAATTTTACATACTCTTAAGATAGGCTTTATTACGTTTTTTCCCTATTTTACAGATGAGAAAACCAAAACACAGAATAAGTTAACTTAACCCAATTCACATTACCAGTAAGCATCACAGATGATTCTGAATTTGTTGAACTCAAGAACTTTTATCATAGTTAGCACTCAGTAAATACTAGTGGATTAACACGGAGCAGGGTTTAGAGATCACAATTACAAACAGATATACCAGTACTAGAAACTGCTATTACAAAAGTAGGACAAGATTCAACCTCCATAGCTATTTGAGAGGTGGTGATGGACAGAAATGGGGAAATATTTTCTTTCTTGTCATTAACAACAAGCTTCCTTACCCTCTGACTTTAACATTTTCTCTAGCTTCTGATTAGGTCCTGGGACTAGAATTCAGTTGATGAGTTTCAGAGCCATTTAGCTATGAAGTCAGGGAATAAAAGATGAAAACAATTGCAGGAGGAACCCATCCTCCCTGTGTATCTTAGAACTGGATCTATATACCTTATCAGCAACTAAGAAGCATTTCGTGTTTTCCAATTTCCCTGTACTAATGGCCTGCTTCAGAGACAATTCAGACAACTAGAACCACAGTGCAGAATATTTTCACTCAAGAGCTTTTGCAACATCAGGGGAATTTAGCTTCATCATTAGGAAGAGGTGAGATAATACAACTTCAGAAGATGCAAGATTCAAAAAAATCTCTGGGATTTTTTTTCCATCTTACCATCTGGAAAACATAAATATATTCTCAGGTTGCCAGGTACAAGACATCTAGGCAAGATGCTTCATCATTTCCCTTATGTATCATAAACCATTTATAAACATGAGATTTATCAAGTTTTTTTAAAACTCAACCCTCACTTTCACCATAACAGCTTTGCTTTTCATTTTTAGAGATATCTCAGAGTATATACTACTGAAATACTTTTTCTTTTAAAAATGATCTGTGCAAGTACTTGAATATAGTGCAAAAACCACCTTTGGTACCAAACAATAGCTGGGGATTGATTCACTCTGTGTCATTTATTGTGCTCAACAGAGATGCTATAGATCTTGGCATAAATGGAATTTAGTACAAAAATATGAAAAAAAGAGTGGATACCAGTCTTTGAAATGCATTATTTACTTAGGCCTAAATCACTGTTAGCAAAATATACCAATGAATCACTATATTGTCTCCCTTCTACAAACTTTTATGCCTATCACTTCAAACTCATCATGAGCATCATCTATTATTCCTACATACGTCACTACAACCCACTTTTTTCACATTAGTTTTAACTTTGCATTCAGTCCTGGGTTAGTAAAGAGGCTAGTTTTGCACTTGTATCAAGTATGGGATATTCTAGGAGATTTTCAAGCACTGGGACACTTGCACATTAAACAATAGAAGAATAATTACAAAGCAACTGTCAATGAAACAAAATAAGGCCCTTTAAATTGAATACATAAGTGGGTCAATTAATTATGTCTTTATGGTATTCTTGCAGCCTTTTATTTCTTTTTTTTTTTAAATGTTTTGTCTATTTATTCACGAGAGTCAGAGAGAGAGAGAGAGAGACAGAGAGAGAGGCAGGCAGAGGGAGAAGCAGGCTCCCCGCCGAGCAGGGAGCCCGATGTGGGGCTCGATCCCAGGACCCTGGGACCATGACCTGAACCGGAGGCAGACGCTCAGCCATCTGAGCCACCCAGGGGCCCCGCAGCCTTTTATTTCTTTAACCATTATGTCACTCCATTCAGAACATAGAATTCTTCAAGCACAGGGGATAATAACAACCTGCAGAGACACATGTGACCTATCTCAGTAATTATTTCATTGTTTTTCTTATTTGCTCAGCAAGTGATTATTAAAATAACTCTTTAATAAGTTGAAACTCAGGGGAATTCATCTCAGGGTGCATCTCATATACAGCTCTGGAGATTTATGAATAGTGATGGGGCTAATGTTTTTGCCATGCTTAGTGATTACTTGGTTAGAAGATATTATTTTAATACAAGATCACAATAATTAACTTGAAGCCATCCTCTGGGTATCAACATTCACAGATTCATAGGCACAGGTAATGAAGGAACTGTTACCATAATGAATATCCTGTATTAGGGTTTAATTACCAAGGCAGGAACCTAGGCTTTGATGGTTTTTTAATAGAAGGTAGAATGCTTTCCTAATTCTTTTTTTTTTCATTTCAAAAGCTCATTAGCCACAACAGTGCACAGTGTACAAGATCATCCAAGTAAGATAAAGGGTAGAAACATGCAAACTATATTTTCAATAGATGCCCTTGTCAAAATTTGTTGTTTTTCCTTGATGCCAATATTTCTCTTACCCAATAGTTGGTACCTGATGCCAGTTTGCCCTGTCTTTACTGTGTAGTAATATGCTAGCCATCAATGCCTCCCCCAAATAGAGGAGAACTCTATCACTTTACACAATACTAGGACTACTTTGGTTGAGGCCAACTCTGAGAGATCAAATTCAACTGAGAAAAAGATCAAGCTGAGTCTTTTGCCTCAAGGACCCCGAGAATTTATTACTCTGCTTACAAATCTCTGGTACTTTGGGATTTTACATGATGACTCAAGGCAAAATGATCTAGCACTAGATCTAAAATAGGAGTTCCAATACTCTGGTTTATTGGATAAATAAATATAATTGTGGGGCCTCTTTCTGGTTTTGAAAAAAAAGGTACTTAATATATAGAGAAAATGAAGCCTTCAATATATGAAGAAAATGAATGGTTATTGTCAAGACAAAATAAATAAATGAAGGAGAGGGATGAGGTGAAGGAGGAGGAAGGGGAGGAGAAAACTACCAGGAGCAGATAGAAGTCACTGTGGTCTCAGCAAAAGAACTGCCAAGTGTTTTTGCATCATGAACTCTGATCTTATTCATCCTTTAGATAAAATTTACAGGGAACACTAGGTTTTAAAATTTCATTAAGGTTGGATTTTCATTCTTTGTGCTTCATTTTCTTCATTGGTTCAATTAAAGTTGTTATATGTATTGGAAAGAAAATATATTTCCACCCTATTAGAGTTGTTTGAATGTTTCTTACACATGTTATTTTAGTATTTGTTTATAAAAATGAGTAAGTGCTGTTTAGAGAGACTTTCCTCAAAATGAAGATAAAGGTAGGGGTATATTTATAATTATGGAAACATGCACAACATATCTTAAAGACTCAAGAGGTATATTTAATGATTCTGTATGATAATGAGTTATTGGGAATAATTATCTTTTTAATAATAATAATCACTAGTTCTTTAATGGAGATGGACCACAAAATTTATCTGGAGGCTATAGTTTTAAATAGCTAGATTCAAAGCAGCTACAAAATGACTTTCGAAGACTAGATTCAAATGGAGGTCATTCAATCAGTCCATTTCCATCATAACTTTATTTTTAAAGTAAGAGGAAAAAAGACCTGTTATAAGAAGTCACCTGCTCCAGCAATAGTCTATTGTCAATGCAGAATTATTTCCTACTGTAATATCTGAAGGGTTTTGGTTTAAACTGGTTTAAATCTCTAAGGAGTTTCACTATCTCTGTGCTTCTTCCCTGGATCCAATCTTTTTTAGCTTACATCCCTATTTTCTCATAGAAGGAATGCCCATTCTGCCTGCCCATTCATCTTCCATTAAAATGCATAAAGAAATGAGTTTGTCAAATGGCTAGTCATGTAACAGATTTGATTTATAGATCCTAGGCCATACCACAGGAATAAGTGAGGGCACACACCTAATTTTGTGTTTCAACTCAAATGATGAAATAGGTATTATTCTAAAAAAAAAAAAATCTGACAAAATAAGGTGCAGCCAGAGGAAAATTGAAAGCAGATTAATTGCATGTTTGGGGCATGTCTTCCTAATGCCACACCATTCAATACTGAGACTCACTGTCACAAATCAAATCACAATTCCCCAGATGATTACAATGGTAAATTAACTGTAGTAGAAATAAAAATTCTAGGGAATACCATAGAAAAACACCATGACCTGAGTCAAGGTATTCTATCAGGATTTCTCAAATGCTAGTCATGATCAAGATAAGTTTTGTTACTGATTCCTATGCTGATTCCTTATTTCTTTTTCTTTTTCTCGATACTACTTTACACACTCTCTATAGAAAAGGAGAGATCTCTGCCCACCATACTGTTGTAGCAGACATATAGGAAGGGAAGAATAATGTGGGCAGGGGAGAGATCAGGGCAAGGAGGATGGAATCTGTGAATCCCATGTTATAAGTATTTTAGATGGCATCCATTATGAGCATGACTTCCTTTCTTATTTTTGGACATTTTAAATGTAAATGCTTTTAGTAAAATTAATTTCTGTTTAAACTAATGCCACTGTTTAGTGAAGAGAATTTTAGAGGTGCCTGGAAGGCATGTTTAACGGATGCTACTGAGAAATTTCCAGAAATGACTGAGGAACATTTTAACATAAAGGAGACCTAATGTGGAAAACAAAGGATGGACACTGGCAGCCAATGTGAATTCAACAACAAAATATTAACATAATATCATTTGTCTCCAAAACTCTTGATGGCAGGGACTGTTTCACTCATCATTGCATGATAAACCTAGTTACAGAGCTTAACATAGAGAGGGCATCAAAAATATCCATTGATGAATTAATGCCTATATATTAATAGTACATTTGTATTTATACTACTCCAGATATTCCATATCTCACTTCACTTTGGTGAGATTTTTTTGTAGACAATAAATATCTCCACTCAAACTGTAGCTTGTAATTGTATCTGTAACCCTATATGGTTAGAAGAGCTATCCAGAGAAACTCTGCATCAGGCAGGACCAAAGACTTAACAGATACTCATTAAACAGACTTCTATGGCAGGTAGTTCTAGACACTGTGGGTTACTGATTTTGTTTAGAGGAGTATGCAAACTTCTGGCAGATCTGAGCTTCTCAGGATAACAAAGAAGTGTAATAGTTCTAATTTTAGGTTTTAAGTTTAAGTGTTTCCTAATACAGATACAAGTATTTTCAGGAAAATATTTAAATGCTGGACAAATACATATTTTTTAAATATTAGTTTGAGGAAGTTGATAAATTATTGGCCCACATATCTGTTTGATCTTCCTAAGAGTATACAGTAAGGAGTATATGGTAGTTTTCACTAGGTGAACATGATCTAAGTAAATTCACAGTAAATGGTCACAAATTTTGACAGATTTATGACAAATGAAGGAGTCCATGAGGCTTTATTCCAGAGGTTCTCATTTGAAGCTTTATATGCGGTATGAAGGTATCTCTGAGCCCAGGTCCACTTCATACTGTCTCTCCTCTCCCTCATGTGGAGATCTACATTAAAATAGTTATTGGCCCTTTCTGTCTCTGCTCTCAGACACCAAGAATAGAACTCTGTTTAATCCAGAAACATATCCATCAGTTTATTTTTTCTTAATCATCTGTATTTCCAAGAAGCAAAATAAGAAACAAAAGAAAGAAGAAAGAAAGAAAGAAAGAAAGAAAGAAAGAAAGAAAGAAAGAAAGAAAGAAAGAAGGAAAGAAAGAAAAAGGAAGGAAGGAAGGAAGGAAGGAAGGAAGGAAGGAAGGAAGGAAGAAAAGAAGAGAAAAGAAAAAAAAATTGAATCAGGGTCAAAGTTAGTTCCTGATATTCTATACCTAAGAGTGGTAGATGGAGGAGATGTCATCAAAGCAGCAGAGAGGACACTGGGTTTAAATGAAAATAGCTATTTGAAGTTGTAATGTAGAAGATGCTATGGAGTCACAAAAGAATTCAGTTATTTTTAGAAACATAGCAAAGCATGATGAAGGGAAATGAGTCATTCAGGTGATGAAGTGGCAGCTGCTTCTTGTTAAAAGTGAGCTAGAGAGAGCTTAAAAAGTTTATCTAATGGTAATTCACATGGGTGATTTATTCACTGGTACTTAAAGGATTTAATTCTGATTTCACCAAGGGATCAGCAGCAGTGAGGGTTGAAATATTTTACAGTTAGAGGGGCTTGAATACTGACCACTCAAAGGGATGTCAGCCCACAGCTCTGGAGTAAGGTGCTGCAGGCTTTCAGGCACTGGACTACCGAGAGGTCTGGAGACTTTGAGGGAGGGGCAAAAATGGCCAGCGGCCAGTAGAGATGGAAGAGTAGCGATTGAGCTCATGGACTATTTGCCAAATGATGTGGATATATTTTAATATTTCAAATGCAGGGACAGCCATAATGATGTATTCTAGCTAAGCATCAGTCCCCTAGGATCATCATACATGTGTTTATTTAACAGAGGAAAGACTGGGCTAGAAAAGACTTGTCAAGCTTTCCACAGCTAGGAAAAAAAAAAACTGGTTCTTGCTTGACAGAGGTGTTTATGTTGTATATCACACACAGAGAGAGGACTGGATATTACCTCAAAGATTTATGGCTTGAGAACTTCAAAAAAATGAAGTAGTCATTAACTAAACAAGTTGTCAGATGGCAGGTTTGCAAAGACAAGATGTGAGGGGGTGATAAACATTTGCTTTGTGACATATTACACTTGAGATTCTTATTAGACAATTACTAGATATGTCAAGTAGCAGAGTAGTTATAACAGTCTGGATATATAAGAATGAGTCTGAATTAAAGGTAGAAATTTGGGAGTTACCATCACACACAAAGTCACAAAATTAAAAGATTATTCAGGGTGAAGGTATATATAGAAAAGAGTTTCAATTACTGAGTCCTGGGGTATATGAATATATGGGCATGTGAAGAGTAATCGGCAAAGATTAAGGAATCAAGGAGAAGAAGAAACAAGGTGTGTGGTGACTTGGAAGTCAAATGTAAAAAGTGTTCCATGGAGGACTGATTGGTTCATAAAATGCTGCTAGATAGGGTGACCTTCTAACTTAGCACCCGAACCTGGATGCATTACAGAGTGAAAGTAGATGCTATAAATAATTAAGACAGTAGGCACAAACCAGTTCTGTTCCAGGAAAAATGAGTTATATTGGCAAACTATTTCTAGATCATCTTTGATGTGTGAGAATTGATCGTTAAATTCAGCAAAGATCATTAGTAACCATTATAAGAGTAATTTCAGAGGATTAGTGGTGATTAGAGAATGTACAGGAGAAAACAGGGGAAGAGGAAAATGGGAGGATACAGAGTAGAGACAACACATCAAGGGAGGGAGAGCACGTAATGACAGAAGGCAAAGTGGAGACAAAAGGGTGTTTTGTGTGTATGTCTGCTTATGTATGTGTATGCTTCTGTGTGGGGGGTCTTTTATTTAATGAGAGAAACAGTAAGCCATTTTTCCCAATTTCCAAGTGGACATGTGCTGCAAGCATGCCAAAATGCAGTCTATGTCCAGGACAAGGAGCTGTCAATTGAAAAACCTGCATAGGCTTCAAATGTCTGGTAACACATGGATGCTTTAATGCTGGGACCCTGTGCAGTGCCATTTGGAATATTTTGTTGCTTACCTCTACAGGTAGAATTTAGTACCTTCCTGATATTAAAGTTCACAGTCTCTTCAGGACCTAAGATGCTATTAGTCTGACATGAGAGCTTACCCCAATAACAGTAAAACTCACCAGTGTGACTAACTGAATAAATCAGGAAAGGCTGGCCAGGCAATATCCCCCTAAATTCTAGACACCAGACAGTATTGGACAAAAAAGGGAGACAGCATAGTCAACAGCATGAATAGATTCTGCAGCCAAACTGCATCGGTGTGAAGCCTGTCCTACTACCAGTCAGCTGTATAATCTTACCTGAGTTTCCAAATTTCTCCCTAACTCAAGTCTCTGAACTGTAAAATAGAATGGTAACACATTACCTACCCATACTTCTTGGGAACAATAAAGGAGTTCATACCCATAAAGTGTTTGTAAAAGTATCTGATACATAATAAATGCTTAGAGTGAGCTACAGTATTTTGAATGTTGGACTTCAATGAATTTAAAAAGGAAACTTAGTCTTTATTACCAAAAAGCAAACAGGTTATAATTTTAGTTACAATTCAAGGCTACTTAGAGAACGTCAGTAGAACACTGTAAGGTAAGTGGTTAGAGCCCAAATGTTGGAATCAAAAGATCTGAAGCAAATCCTGGTTCTGGTCTCAGTTTTGGGACTTTGAGTAAGATACTTAACTGCATTATGCTTTTGTTTCCTCTTCAGGAATAGGAGATAATAGTATAAACTCTGTAATGGTGGGAAGACAACATGAGAAACTTCGTGTGTAGGGGTATAATTCTTTGATGTTAAATTCTAGATTGCTTTTGATTTTTTTTTTTACCTTATTTTTTTCCTCCACCTCCTCTCATTTAAGTATATGTGAAGGTATAAGGTGTGAACTATCTTTGGGGAAGGCATAAACACAAAGAACCTGAGTCAGATCTCAACTTTAAAGCTTCTTATAACACTAGTAAATCTGCAGAGATGATTTTTTTATTTTCAGAAACAAGTGCTTGAGAACAAAAAATGTTATTTTCTCCTCTGCAGTCCAACTTTATTTTAATTTTGATTTCAAAATTTGGTTTTAAATATAAAGAGCCAATGCCTATAAAACAGAGTTTAAATAACAGACCACTCAGTGAGAAAGAAAATGCATGATGCATAAGGACCAACTTCTGACCCAAGGTTGACAATTTTGAACAGTTAGAGGGAAATAAAGAATCAGAAGTAAAGAACCAGGGTTTAGAAGCTAGTGTTCTCTAACAGTAGATCATTATTCTGTCCACACATACACCTTCTAAGATGCAAGAAATCAGATAGAAATATCATTAAGGAGGTACCTGGGTGGCACAATTGCTTAACAATTGGTTAAGCATCCAACTCTTGGTTTCAGCTCAGGTCATGATTTCAGGGCCCTGAGATCAAGCTCTGCCTCTGGCTCACGCTCAATGCAGAGTCTGATTCAGATTCTCTACTTCCTCTGTCCCTTCCCCCCACCCAATAAATAAATAAATCTTAAAAAAAAAAGAGGGGTACCTGGGTGGCTCAGTCAGTTAAGTGCCTAACTCTTGGTTTCAGCTCAGGTCCTGATCTCATTGGTCATGAGACTGAGCCCTGAGTTAGACTCCACACTCAGCAGGAGTCTGCTTGGATGTTCTCTCCCTCTGCCCCTCCCCCTGCTTACACTCTCTCCCATCTCCTCTCCCTCTCTCTCTCTCAAATGAATAAATAAATCTTAAAAAAAGAAATATCATTAAGGTTTAAGGTATCACAAAACAGAATTGCAGAAGATAACCCTTGAGAGAGAAGCTTTATGTGTTACGTTGTGTGAATAGTAGGATGTCAGTGCCTGAAAGTGATACCTAAGTAGTGGGATGTGAGAGCTTCCCATATGGGCCTGCTCCAATTCTACATCTGCAGAGCCTAGGCAGGGGCTTGCCACTGGGGTGCACAGTGAAAGGATGACCTTGAATGTACCCTGTAACTAGATGGAATGGGTCTCTGAGTCAAACATCACAGATTTTCAGAAATTGTGGAACCTGTTCCCCAAAGTCTGACTTTGGAGTTGGAGCCCCAGATTCTCCATCATTCTTGGGAATAATGAAAATATTTAGAGGGTTGCATAAGAACAAAATATTATAATGCACTTAAAGAATGTAGTACAATACCAGGCATATGTTAAGTGTTCAAACAGTATCAGCACTTGATTTTAATACTGAGTGAAAAAAAGATTCTCTTTATAATTTTCTCAGGTAGAACAAAAGCAACGTGGACCTTCCATAAGCCATGGTTTTGATCTTTTGCCAGTGATAGATTAGGTTAAATTGAATTGTATTTAATATCAATTTCTGAAAATACAATGTGAAGGGACCAGGTTGAATTTGTGCTATATATAAGGAAGAATTTCTGCAGCAGGTTCCTCAGGAGCATACTTTATCCATTTATCACCTCTATTTCCATATATATATATATACATGGCTTTTTGATGAATTTTGGTGGTTTATTCCAAGGACATATCCATTAGTTTATGACAATATAACACTCTTCAAATATCTGGAAAGGCTAGTACTCTTTGTTCCCCTCCTTTTCTTTTTTTCCTATGTATTTTTGCTTATGCCAGCAACTTTTTACATACTTTAAAATATGTAGTCACTTTCCCCAAAATAAATCCTACTCATATTTCCATTGTTAGGGAGGAAGAGTTACAGTGATTTCAATGGATTCTTTTTTTTTTAAAGATTTTATTTATTTATTTGACAGAGAGAGAGACAGCAAGAGAGGGAACACAAGTGGGGGGAGCAGGAGAGGGAGAAGGAGGCTTCCTTCTGAACAGGGAGCCCAATGTGGGGCTCGGTCCCAGGACCCTGGGATCACAATCTGAGCTGAAGTCAGATGCTTAACCGACTGAGCCACCCAGGCGCTCCCATCAATGGATTCTTTTAGAACCCTATATCTCACAGAAGCTTGGGTAGAAGCTGTCTGTGAAACCATCCCACTAAATTAAGGGGAAAGTGACTGATGCTTATTCCCAATAGAAGAGACTTTACACGTAGGAATATATTTCTAGTCATCCAGTAGCATCTACATGGTCCAAAGAGAAATACTGTCTTTGGAATAGTGGCTATGGTTCATATTAAGGAAGTATTCCTTGGCAATACTGTACTAAAGTGAAAAGTGTGAACATCTATAAACAAATTGAGTCATATGATACCTTAGGTGTATTCTTCATACATTCAATGATATTTATCATGCTCTCACTATGCACATATCAGGTGTTTTTTTAGGGATTAAAAATATAGACAAGAATAACATTTTTTTCCCTCATTATTATGAGAGCCAAACAGGTCACCATGTTAGAACTGAACTTTATTTTGCCCTAGATCTTTCCTAGAATCAGGAGGATGTATGGGATTTCTCACTAGAAAATGTACTTACTCATATTTGCCCTGGAATTCTAATATATTTCAAGAGATTTCCTATTAAAAAAAACCCAAAATATATTGTGGAGGTTTGACCACAGAAATATGCTTAGAGAATAAGGAGGAGGTGTTTCTAATGCTATTCGAAAATGAGCAAATGTTTCCCAGGGATATCTCCTAAACGGAGTTTTAAAGTATAGCTAAGAGTTAACCTGCCAAAGAAGACATAAAGGAGGTGCCTAGGAGATAGGGCTATAATGAGCAAAGACACAAAATCTAACAACAGCATGACAGGTCAATTAAGCTGAAGAAATAAATATAAGCCAGGACTAAGGACGGAGAGAAAAGCCAAGTCACAGTGGACTGCTTTCTCATGTAAACAATACAGTTAAAAATATTTTTATCAGTTGAGAATTTTGATCTGATAAAATTTATACAGAATTCTGGTTTAAAAGAAAAACGATAAAAAATAGAGTTTCTGTGGTGCCTGGGTGGCTCAGTTGGTTAAGCATCTGCCTTTGGCTCAGGTCATGATTTCAGGGTCCTGGGATTGAGCCTTTCTTGGGGCTCTGTGCTCATTCTCTTTCCTGAAAATGGAATCCAAGTCCAGATTTCCAACTTATCACTTATTTAGCTATGTTCAATTATATCTAAATCCCAGCAGTGAACACAATGTCAACTCAAGAAGCAATTTCCTGACTCACTACTTCTTATGCCCGCACTTTTCTTGACATAACCTTTTCACAATATATTACATTAAAAGATATTTTGTTCAATCCAGGAGTTGTCTCCTTAAGTAGTTGATTAATAAATCTATCATACTGAGGTTCTAATTTCAAATCACATCAATGATTACTGGAATCCTTCATTTCATTACAATAAATGAATGACATATTCCTGAAATTTACACATAAATTGATTTTTGAATACACAATATTTTTTAATGAACTCTAAAGAAAGTTGTGGCACATCCTTTGGGGAAATAAATGATCTCTTCCTAAGTTATATAATTTGTAAGTTATTTTTATAGAAGACTTTTTTCCCCCTCAATGAAGCCACCCAATGAGACCATTTGGTTAAGAGAACAGTATGTCATGGACTCACAGATACCCATATACAGTGGGGAGAAGAGCGACATTTGGGTCTGTTAAAAATGGGTTTCTGGAAAGACCTTACTTGACCTAATTTTTACACCAGTTTCTTTTACTTTACTCTTTCTGATAGCCTACATAAGGACTTCTTCAAAACTACAAAATTAAAATAGTCTCTGAATGTTAATAATTCTACTGTAATCTGCTATTTCCTCTGTCATTTAATAAGTTAATTAGAAAGAGAAGTTAATTAGAATATACTCAGAGATTATGACAAGGTTGACAAGGAAACTATCTCCTACATGGAATAATTAATGGAATAGAAATTATTTAGCTCAGGGAAGAGAAGTTTCAGTGCATCCATAATAGCTCTTTACAAATATCTGAAGGATTGTTTTGTGGAAAAAAGAGGCAAACTTATTCTAACCTTCCAGGACCTAGAATTCACATGTAGGAATAAGAAAAACAGAAGATTAGAACTACTCCCCCCAAAAATTACTAAATTTGCTCTAAATATAAATAGGTTTCTTCTTAAATAGTGAGTTTGTAATCACTGGAAGTGTTCAAAATGTGCTGGATAGTCATCACTCCAGCACTTCTTAATATAAGGAGTTGTATCTTTATAAATTCCAGCTCTTAGTGTCTGTATGTAGTAGATTGTAATGATGGTCACAATACCGCATAGCTCTCTTTATCAAGGCATGGAATCTAGTGCCCATTACACACTAACTCTGGGCTTGGACATATGCCTTTATATGACTAATCGGATGTTAGTAAGCAGAGACCTGAAAAGGACTTGAGCAGTAGGACATGCTGATTTTGGAACCCTCTACTGTATGAACAAGGCCATGCTACCCTGCTAGATACTGATGTTAATACATGCAAGAGATGAGCATCCAAGTGCAACACACCCACTCCCACCATCACCATAGACCATCTTCCAACTAAACTGGCACTGGAATACAAAGTTATGATTGGACCCATGGTAACATAGAATCTAGAGCCAAATAAATAGTAAATAGTTATTCCTTTAAAACACTATGATTCAGAGTATTTTGTTGTTGTTATGCTGCAATCAAAAATTGAAATAAAGAAAGTTAACCTAACTATACAGGGAAATAAAGGATATTTATATAAGTGGTACAGACCAAAATTACAATAACAACAACAACATAAAGCAAAAGTAATTATCTGCAGAATGGGAGAGATCATGGAATCTTGTGGTTGTCAGGAATTACTTAAAGAGGAAACATCATAAACCAGAGCTTGAGGAAAGGTCAGAGTATGAATAGAGAGATAATTAGGAGGTGCAACGTAGGGAATAGTATGAACAGTGTGGCCCAGTTATGGTTCTTTGATTGCAAGAACAGAAACTAACTTTGGCTAAAGTAAAGATAAAGAGGAATTTATTGGAAAGATATGAACACTAGTTTAGAAAATCAAAGGAGAGTCTAAACAAACAATTCCTTAAAAAGGGAAATGCAACGGAACAACTATTAGGATCTGAGTGGCAAGTACTAAAAACCATTCTCTTACAAATACCATCTATGGTATACACTAGCTTCAACCTGTCCTATCAAAATCTGCCCTTATTGTAACTGCCCAAGTTTGAAACTCTTGGAAGAAAGTTCTAACTCATTCACCCTTGCCAGGTTTGGGGGGCAGTGCAGCAGGTGAGGGGAATCTCAACTGATGGTGCTATGAGAGCCATCTATAATGGAGAGATGGCTCCAAAGGAAATGCAAGGAATTATTACTAAAGGAAGGAGGAGGAAATGCTTAAAAGGCAATTTGGCTGGGGTCCACTACACATGGTAATAATAATTAAATCATACAATAATTGATAACATTTGCCCAACGCCAGTCTACATTCTTAAAATAGTAACTCAATCCTAGGAAGAATGGTACTAATATCAACCTTATTTTACAGATAAGAAAAGGGAGGTTCTGTGACTCACCCACAGTCACAGAACTATCAAGTGGCAGAGCTGGGACATGATTTTATACTGCTTGAGTCTAGAATCTACTGTGATACACTTCAATTCTATTCTGCTTCCGAAATGTGAAAATCTTGTTCAAGGAACTGAAGTAGACCAGCAAGTCTGGAGGAAAAGTAAATGAAAAAAAAGGGGTGGGGGTGGTATAAATGCAATATGCTATTCCATCCTACCATGTTAGTATATTTACAGAAAAGATTTTTTTTAAAGATTTTATTTATTTGACAGAGAGAGACACAGCGAGAGAGGGAACATGAGCAGGGGGAGTGGGAGAGGGAGAAGCAGGCTTCCCGCGGAGCAGGGAGCCCCATGCGGGGCTCGATCCCAGGACGCTGGGATCACAACCTGAGCCGAAGGCAGACGCTTAATGGCTGAGCCACCCAGGTGCCCCCAGAAAAGATTTTCTAAGTCATTATTTTATAAGACAGAAGCAAATCAACAACCTCTATTTTATAAAATCCTAGAAGACTACACACACATACGTAATTAGGAATATAGAGTCTGCTAATTTAAATGTCCTATATCTTCTTATTCAAAATACAGGGGATTCAGTGCTTATTTATTATAAAAATATTTCATGTTTATTCAAAGATTAGAACTCCTATAGAGAAGTTCTAATTTTATGTATCTCATAAAATGTCATTTTATGTATCTCATCAAAATATTGAACAGAATCACATAATTGGAAGCTTAGTTGAGCATAACAGGTGGTTAGCAGGTGATGTGTAATCAATAAAATACCACCCCATCTTTGTGCTTGCAAATCAAAGCCATTTCATAGTGGTTAGGACTGATTAGTCTTGATTCAGGCAAAGAAAATAAAGCCTTTAAACAGGGAGACTTCACAATGGCAGTGATGCCAACACAAGTGATTGCAGTAATAATTAGAATTAGTCAATCTAAGATGTATTTTACATGATATAAGATTATGTCAGATAAGATATTTCTACTGGATTAAACTCCAGAATGCACAAATGTATAATAGCAGAGATGATGGAAAAGTAAGTTTTACACTAACCATTAAACAGACCAATGATCTATTAACTCAGTCTTGCTAGCAATGAGCATTCTCTATAATTTGTGAACTGCACTTTGGGTATTCTACTGCCAAAGTCAAACTTTGACTAAAATAGTTAATTTTTCTTTCTTTTCTTTTAAATAGTTTTTCACATGGACAACATTGACATGTTTGTAATTGAAAAGCATAATATTATATCAAAGTGATTTTGTCCCTTACTTAACTCAAAAGATTATTCCAACTTTTTGAATTTTTAATATCTTTACATAATAAATATCTATATTAAGCTTATCTTAGTATGCTTTTATAGCCCAAACCCTTAATACAGTCTCAGATGATCCTTAGTAAATCTCCACATTTACAATAAAATATTTTAAAGTCTTTTGTGGCAAAACACATTCTTAGAGTCATTTCTTTTTTTTTTAAGATTTTATTTATTTGACAGAGAGTGACACAGTGAGAGAGGGAACACAAGTAGGGGGAGTGGGGGAGGGAGAAGCAGGCTTCCCGCCGAACAGGGAGCCCAATGCAGGGCTCGGTCCCAGGACCCTGGGATCATGACTTGAGCCAAAGGTGGATGCCCAGCGACTGAGCCACCCAGGTGCCCCTCTTAGAGTCATTTCCAAGGAGTGCAAATCTTTTCATTCTCTGCCTCCTCCACCTACAAACCCCATCATGATCAAAATCAGCAGGAGTCCACAAAGAAAAACTGTTAGAAGTATTGTAGGGAAGATGGGGCTGGAATGGTAAGTGATTTATGGATAGTAGCATTATTTTTTCCTTTTATTATGTTATAGAAAGCCTGTCTATAAAAATAAATGTAGGGGTGTCTGGGTGGCTCAGTCAGTTAAGCTTCTGCCTTCAGCTCAGGTCATGATCCCAGAGTTTGGGATCAAGTCCTACATTGGGCTCCTTGCTCAGTGGGGAGCCTACTTCTCCCTCTCCCTCTGTCTGCTGTTCCCCCTGCTGTGCTCTGTCAAATAAATAAATAAAATCTTAAAAAATTAATGTAGTGATAGGATAAATGAAATCAAAATAATTAATATCTCCAATATTATTTTCTTCTTTTGAAAAACTCTATTGAATGGAGAGAAGGCCTTGTTAATAAAGGAGAAAAGATTATAGGGAAAATAGTAAGACAGGTATCAGGGATAACATCCAATCTGGTTGTATTTTCTATAATGCTGATGAGGCCAATTGTGGAATTTCCCTTCCACAACCATAAGCCAAAGATCCTGTCCTGATATATAGATCTACTAAAAGAAACAGTAGACAATGAGAGGTTGAATTAGAATTTAGGCTTGAGAAGGCAGAGAAAGGGAAGGGGCTAAGTTTTGAAATAAATTATACCAAATCACAGACATTAATGAAAAGAAAACAGGCTAAAATAAAGCCAAGGAAAAGATGAAGGAGAGAGAGATAAGACTGGAAATAAGAGCTCTGTAGCAATAAACACGTGTTGAATTGTTCATGGGAAAGTTCATAAAGTTACTGAGCTAATTAACAAATACTAGAGAAATTTTTAAAAAAGTTCAAATTTTAAAATCAACCAAAGTATTTGTGAAGTCCTTTGGAAATTAGAGGAAAAAAGAGAATAACCATTTATATTGTGAAAAACTGTTGCACAGCAGAAATATTTAGGTATTTATTCAACAATCATTAAACCCACCTAAGTACAGTTTATTAAATTTATTGAAAACCAGGGATAAAGAGAACACCATAAAAGCAGCTAGAAAAAAACAAAAACAAAAACAAACAAACAAAGATAAACATTATTGCATGCAAAAGAAAAACTGTGAGAAGTTGGCTGAATTCTCACTGGAAACAATAGAAGGTAAAAGACAATAGAATAATTTCTTTAGAAGAACTGTATGTGGAGAAGAAGTTGGTCAAAAGAATTCTATATCCAGCAAAAAAAAATATACAAAAAATAAAAGAAAAAATGAAAAATTTTATTTGAATAAAATCTCAGATAATCCATCACCAGCCCATGTAAACTACACAAGACATGCTTAACAAGTTTGTTAAATTGAACAGAAAGGAAATTAAAAGGGAATCTGGATCTATAAGAAGAAATAAGGTAACTAGAAATGATAAACATATGGTTAAGTATACTATTTTTTCCTCTTAATGTTTTAAGACAATTGATTCTTTAAAGCAAAAATTGAATGGATGTACTTTGGGATTTATAGCATATATAGAAGCAAAACATATGACAATACCATAGGAGTTGAAAAGCTTTTATAAAGGGAATTATACTGTTTTAAGATTCCTCCATAATTGTGAAGTGGTATAACAACAAGATAGACTGGATAAATTAAGAATGCTTGTAACCATAAAAGCATCAACAATACCAACATGTAAAGATAGTTGGTAAAATAGGTAAAATGCTAATAAGGTAGGTAAAATTAAATAGAAATAATTAAAATAACATAGGAAAGGGAGATCAAAGAAAAGAAGAAGAATAGGGACAAACAGAAAACAAACAGCAAGAGTGTGTTAAATCCAACTATATCAACAATTCTATTAAATATAAATGAAGTATTTACTAAAATTAAAAGAAAGAGATTTTATGAATGAAGAAATATACCCAGTTTCTGCAGTACATAAGAGATATACTTTTTTATATAAAAAAAAGTGTATATAAAAGTGTATACTTTTATATAAAAGTGTAGTGAGGTTTTAAGTAAGATGATAAGGAAATTTATATAAAAGTGTAGTGAGGTTTTAAGTAAGATGATAAGGAAATCTATTCTATACAAACATTAAGCAGTATTATAAGTACTATAATACTTTATATAAAAGTGTAGTGAGGTTTTAAGTAAGATGATAAGGAAATCTATTTATAGATTTATATATATATATATATATTTATATATATATATATAAATATATATATATATATATAAATATATATTTATATATATATTTTATATATATATATAAAATATATATAAAAGTGTAGTGAGGTTTTAAGTAAGATGTTTATATAAAAGTGTAGTGAGGTTTTAAGTAAGATGATAAGGAAATCTATTCTATACAAACATTAAGCAGTATTATAAGAGATAAAGAGTGACATTTTACAATGATAAAGTGGAAAATTCATCAAGATGTAACAATCCTAAACTTTTCTTATTTGATAAAAAAGCATCCAAATAAATAAGTCAAAATTAGAAAGAATTAAGTGGAAGAATTAGACAAATTCACAATCACAGATAGATAAAATGTCACAACACTTTGGAGAGCTCTTTGGCAGTTTCTTACCAAGTTAAACACATTTTTACCCTATGACCCAATGAGTCTACTCCCAGGGATTTAAACACAGAATGTAAGCTTATGTTTGCAACATATGTTGTACATATTTACTGCAGCTTTTGTTTGTAATAGGCAAAAACTGGACCCAACCAAAATGTCCATCAGCAAAAGAATGGCCAAGATGTGGTTTATCCTATAGTGAAATACACTGATTGATAAAGAGAATGAACTACTGCTACCTGCAACAACAAATCTCAGTTATGCTCAATGAAACAAATCAGATACAAACATGCATATATTGAATGATTTGATTTAGATGAAGTTCAAAAACAAGGAAATCAAACCACATTTCTGGTATAAATGGGACTAAGGAACTTCCTGTGATAGAAAAGATTTTCTATGTATTGTGTTGGTGGCTGCAATAAAAATTAAGTGTGCTTTTATTATATTTAAATTATACCTCACTTAAAGAAAATAAGAGATGGTTAACCACTGCTTTGTGTAATCTGTCTTTAAAAATTATGATTGTTCTCTCATCAATAACACAGTGCATAGTTCAGTTCTGTAATATGACTAATAGATCTGAGTGTTCCTTTCCTTTGGGAAGGATATAGAATACTTTGGAGAATATATATTTTTTTCTTCAATCCATTGTGAGTATATCTCAATTCTAGTGACTATCACAAAAGTGAAAGGGGGACTCTCAATACAATTACATAGGACTTAATTTGGATTTTGATATCTTCTCTCTGGGCTAATTTTTTCCTATCTTTTTCATTTTAAATGTTTATTTTGCCAAGTTATTTTAGCAATAAAATGTTTCACATATTATTAAATTTTCCAACTGGTGGGGTAGGAGGAATTCTTTTCTCTTTTTAAGAGTTAACAGTTCACACCATAACCCCTTCTAACAGTTAAGTGAGAAGGGTCTAGATTCTGAATGGAGACAGCTGACCATAGAAGAGAAGTGGGAGAAACAATAGAATCAACATCTCTGCTCATAACCTTCCAAGGTCTCTTCATTTCTCCAGTGTAATATAAACATACTTATATGACCCAGTCCGCTGCAATCTCTCTAATTTCAGCTCCACCTGCTCTACCCCTTGGTCATTCAGAGCAGCCACTCTGGCCTCCTTAATATTTTAGGCTATTAGCTCTGCCTTGACTTTTTTTCTGCAGATACCCTCATAGTTTACTTCTTCACCTATTTAAAGTTTTCCTCAAATATCGCCTTTAATAATCATCCGAAAGGGCAGTAACTCTCCAATCATGCATCCCTCTTATCCTGGTCTATTATTTTTGTTGTTACTGATGTCATTGTTTGTGGAACACTTATGATCTTCTAAAACACACATTTTAAATTTATTTATTATGCACTGTTTACTACCTATCTTTCTTCACTGGATTGTAAGGTACAGATTAGCAAAAAAAATTTTTTTTGTTGCTTTTGGTAATTATTGTACCCTTCCCCAAACATTTGGGAGTTTACATTTCTGCAGTTATCATGGTTATATATAGCATTTGAAGTATTTCCTATTTAAATATATTGAATGTTTACAGCTTCTCCTATTTTATTCAAATTCTCTGTATCCATTGATGTTTAGTTGAGAAACAGTTTTGAGGCTACTACAAGTCTAATGATAATGTACTTATTTTATCTTGGATGTCTTATGAAGAAAAAAAGGAGTCTTTGGGATCAAGCAAACATGAAATTAAATCCAGTTCTATTCTTCACATGAGGATGTTGTTTAACTCTTTGAATTTTCAGTTGACTAGTCTTGATTTGGGGGTGATAACATCTATTACTTTATTGTAAAAACAAAAGAAGATAATGCATATAAAAGGCTAGTGTCTTTATTGAGTACTCATCATATTCTAACTACTCTAATAAATATCTCACATGCATTGTCTCTTTTATTCCACAGAACAATCTGCTGAGATAAGAGTTGTTATCCACATCTTACATGTATGAAAACAACAACAACAACAACAAAGGACTTCAAGGCTAAGTGAATTGCCCAAAACTATAGGGTTACAAAGCAGCAAAAGGAATGTTAAGTATTTCTGCAACCACAGGTGAAAGAGGTAACCCAAATTATATACAGGGTCAGTGTTCCACACATAATTATGCTAGTTGTTTTTCCCATTTCCCTCATATTCCAGAAAGACCTGCACTTCTGAATTCCAATGCAGATTAAATAAAAATAATTAGTCTCTACTTTCTAGTTTGTATTTATCTAATTTTTGAGATGCTCAAAGAGTTCTTTATTTCTCCACTTTTCCTTTGTTTTCTTTTCCAAGAAATAGGAACTTCTGGTTTCTGAATCAGCACAATTTTCCAAAATCAAGAAACAAAACCTTTCAAAAACTGTGCTTGGGGTTGCTGTAGTTCCACCAGCAATCACAAATGTAGGCTGGCATGAAACCCAAGCAAAGAAGGGTAAAGAGAGCCTAAAGTGTACTTCAGGATGAGAAGTAAAGGAATAGACAGAGCAAAGATCCTTTGACATGTAGAAATATTCTCTTTCTCCTGCTTCTGTGCCGAAGGAAAACATTGAATAATTGTATTGACAAACAAATTCACACATAAGAATAAAACTTGAAAACATTGCACAAATAAATTACCCCAACTGTGAAGAATGGAGACATCAAAGAGATAAAAAAGCAGAGTCTGCCTTGTATATAATGTAAACACAGACTTTTTCAAAGAGCTGTATAAATGCTTTGAAGCTACACAGCAAAGAAATAATTAAGCCTTTCATACACAGCCAGAATTTGGCTAAAGCCAAAATAAAGAGGAAGAAAAAGAGGTGATGCAGAACTTCAAGTTCCAATCAGAAGAGAGACACTAATTATAAAATTTACTTAGCTCTTACTATATATCAAGAACTATTAACACATATACACACATATAAAAAATGTCCACAATCATACACACACATACACTACATAATATATAGTATATATGTATGCTATATGTAATGCATATAATGTATAGATATACAATTTCAGTCCTCATAAAACTCTACAAAATCCTTATCACCCACTTTATAAGAATTAAGAAACTGAGGTTTTAATTAATAAGCATGAGACCTAAGATTACACAGCTATTTAATTGAAAAACAGGATTCTAATTCAGATCTACGCTATTTTGAAATACCTTATCTTAATTATTATGCTATCATCTTAAAAAAATATTTCTAGTTCTTGTTGGAACTACTCTGTGAGCCCTCTCAGCAGCAGCCATAAGTAGCAACCTGGAAAAGAATGTTCTATTCTGCTGTTTTCAGCAATTTGCTGTTCATGATCATGTAATGTTTAGCCATGGCCTATTAAATACATATCACATCCTTCTGTACCAGAAATGGGAATCCATTTAAACAAGAAATTGAGTTTTATTGTTATTTTATTTTCTGCCTAATCCCCCTCCACTTTCCCCTTTTGCTAAAGCAATAAGGCAAATATCACATGAGCTGGCTTTAGAGTATATACGGAACTATCTGAGTTGTCAGGAGAATTTAACTACAGAGAACAGACACATGGACAGTTTCTGTTGTAAAATCTCCTCCCACATTGACCAAGTATCTGCCTGAGAAATGCTGGAGTACCATATTTGTCTTAGGATTTGAATTGGTAGGGAGAATGCCGGGAAGGTCTGTTGGTTATATGTACAGTGATCACAGAATATACTGTTCAACTGGGAAGTTTTGGAGAGTCAACTGGACAGGGCATCTGAACAGTATACTGAGGACTATTCTTAAGACAATTTACCTGGTTATGAGTTGCTTCATTTCCTAGTGTTAAGTACTTTAGACATGTAAAATTCTTAGACTTTGTTTAGCAATCCAAAGACTTATCTTGCCACTCTTATTTGCTGCTCAATGATGCACTAGATTCCTCAAAAGGAAAGGGTGTTTTGCTCAAAATAGAAGAAAAGTAAATGCTGTGCATTTGAGCCTATTTGATAGGAATATAAACATGTCTTTGCATGCTCAAACCGTCTCTTCCCTACATGATGAGAATAATCAATAAGATTATTTTCTCTTCTTATAACACTGTCTGAACTGCCAGGTTGTGCAAAGTCCTAAAAATCCTCAAGACAGCAATACCACTCCCTTTTCTACCAACTCACCACCCATGAATATGAACTTTATGCTATTTCCCTCTGAAACTGGGCACCTTTATATATTTCATACATCATCAGTCTTCATTTACGTACCTCCATTTTTACTTGTATGTGCATTTTTGAAAATTTAAATTTCTTAGCAATGCCTGATGTACCCAATTTTTTATCTAAAATGGAGAAAAAATTAAGTCCTGTGTGTCTATGTGAACTCATTAAGAACAAGGGGATACATTCTATGGATAATTTATGTAACCCCAATATGTGTTTTAAAAATGTGTCAATGTATATGACTGAATGAACAGTTATTTGTTGAAAATTATTGGTGTAAAATTGAGAGAGGCATCTAATAACAACAATTTCAGCAGAGGTATCCTCTAGCAAGTCCATACCCAGAATCTTCTTGTCCTCAATTCCGGTATCTCCTAAGTTCTTTTTATTGGGGGAAAAATCCATATTAGAAATACCTACCTGATAGCATGTTGCTTAAGAACTCAACTATATTGACCCATGACATCTTCTGAGGCCCAGATGGGTGGATCAATTCATTTTATGGAAACCCATGAACAGCTGTTGGCAATAATTTTTAATGACTTCTTTTGATTCTGACACATGATGCCCTGACCCCATCATCTGGGCTCATCTGTGAGAATGGCAGGGAGCCCACAACTGCAGTGGCCAGCCACAGGCCATCAGCCGTCTGGCATAGGTAGGGGAAGATTGGGTGGAGCAGAGCTGGCAGAATATTGCTGCCATCAAGCCAAGGCATTCACAGCAGTAGCTTGATCACCTCTCAGATCTGCTCCTTTTGCTTCCACTCATGGCTATTGACCGTCTGGGACAAATAAAATATTGTAAAATGAAACCTAGTGAAAGCCATCAAATTAAAATAAGTAAAAGTGGCCTAAAGATAGAATGGGTTGGGACTGCAAACTGAAGGGGAGGAAAAAAAGGCATTTTCAAAAAGATAATCCTCAGGGTTATAGAGTACCAGAGCTGAATGATAGCTTAGAGCAAAATGTTCTAATTCCATAGTTGACAAAACAGGTCCAGAGAGAAGTGATGTATTTATTAACTATTCATAAAATCCATCAAAATCTCTATTTCTTTACTTTTATCATATAGTAAACTCCAAGAAGGTAGGGGTTATCTGTTTGTTCAAGGATGTTTCCCCAGTACCTAAAACAATATTTGAAACATAGTAGTCATTTATTAAATGTGTGTAAATAAATCTCAGAGGTTTCTGTTGAAGTTAGTATAAGGAGGATGGGTAATTGGGTGATGGGCATTAAGGAGGGCACGTGATGTGATATAACACTGGGTGTTATATGCAACTGATAAATTATTGAACACTACATCTGAAATTAATGATGTGATTGAATTTAAATAATAAAAAATAATAATAATAAAAAGGAAATATTAGATGATAGCCCAAAGATTAAAAGTTTGGATGCTGTAGTCAGGTAAATGTGAGTCAGAGTATAACACTCAACACTTGCTGTCTTTTTAATCTAGGTAAGGTTGCTGAACTCTAACTTTCAATGAACTCATTTGCAAAATGAGGTAATTGTAGTTTTAAGCTTATAGGATCATTGTGGAAATCAAACGGAAAAAAATGAAGATAAATAATGTAGTACATGGACTGACACATACTGTTTTTTTATTTGCATATCAGTGCTGAATATTGAATATATATATATATATATATATACACACACACATATAAAGAAATTTACTAAGCCAAGGCTAGGAACAAAAACCACTTTTCAAATCAAGGTCTTAGCCATACAGCATCTATTAATGAAAGCTTAGTCCACTCTCAGAAATTGTAATTCAAGACTAATTTAACGCAGATATTTAAATACTGTACCCTTCATATTAACTTTGAGAAATAAAATGCACTCTCAAAGTTGACATTTATAAAAAATGCACAAAGGAAATATGTTTAAAATTAACATTCTAAGAACTCATTTCACTTGCTGAATAGCCTGACAATTTGTTTCTTGGGAAACAGGATTATTCCTAAGTTGGCCATACATTTAAACAGGTAAGAGTGGCATAAAATCAGAGAAGATCCTCAGTCAAGGGTATGAAGATAAAAGATCTCTCTCGGGAAAGGTGATTATTGAACAGTGTTACTGTTTATATAGCAGTGTGCTTCAACTTCAAGAAAATGATTCCCAAAACTTATGTTTACTAACTGCAATAAAATATAAGAAACTCCAGGGTTCCATTTACCTAGAAAGATATAAAACAAATGAATAGAAAAAAAATGTCTTTTGGCCAGGATTATCAGAAACTACATATGAAGTGAGAAATGAGAAGGCCAGCTGGAGAATTTAATAAAAAACAGTTTGAACAGTTAAAGACAACACACAGGACCAGAATTGTTGTCTTAAATAATGTTATTTTGTTTTTGTATAAATGATAAATGATGATTACAAATATTTGAAAAATTCAAAAAGTTTAAAAAGTTAAAATATCATTCATGATCTTGCCAAATAATCGATACTCTTATACCTTTAATATTTTTATTCTTTTATTTTTGTTTATATAGTTTATATTTTATAATTTTAATACTTATAACATTATTATAAATGTTTCTGTATCTAATCCCTGTTTAGGTGCATGCATATAATTTTTTTTAAAGATTTTATTTATTTATTTGACAGAGAGAGAGGGAGACACAGCAAGAGAGGGAACACAAGCAGAGAGAGTGGGAGAGGGAGAAGCAGGCTTCCCGCTGAGCAGGGAGCCCGATGCAGGGCTCGATCCCAGGACCCTGGGATCATGACCTGAACCGAAGGCAGACGATTAACGACCGAGCCACCCAGGTGCCCCCCCTTTTCTTTAAAGATTTTATTTACATGCATATAATTTTAAATGCAAATGCCATATATACTGTTTTGCGATCAGTGTTATTGTTGTTGTTGTTTCTTTAACAATAATCATCACAGACATTTATTGAGGTCAATAGATTTAATACCATCATTTTAAATGACAGGAACATATTCTCTTGTATTTATATTTTCTAATTTATTTGTAAATTTCCTAATAAGGAAATGTGGGTCATCTTCAGTATCCTGATATTAGAAACTATACTAATTGAGCATGTGTAAACCTTTTTGAAATTGTGTAATTAGCCTTGAGTCAAAAAGCAACCATTATTTTCTAAAGTGAATAGAGTCATAGTAGAAACATCTGCTTACCTAGAGTCTAATTCCAGGTTTAATTTCATTCATTCACCACATCTCCAACTCAGTTTCTAAACTGGTAAGATGGGAAAGTTGAGAATGATCTCTAAAGCCTTCACCGGCTTCAAACTTCAAACTCTATAAATAGAAGAGGACTAAACAGTAATAACTTGAGAGTGATGAATACATAACACAATGGAGGTGTGTAAGTGTAAAATTACCTTCTGTAGTCACCTAAGAGGTATCAGAGGAGCTGGGTCACAATCTCATTTAATATAATGGCATTTCAGTGAAATATATTGCATGAAGTCATATATCCACTCTTAGAGTGGAGAAACCAAGGCACAGAAATAAAAAGACTTTATCCTAAATTATATATATACAGTCAGTGTCAAAGGTTTGGCTGAAGCCAGACTTCAGTTTTTTTGAACTAGGGCTTTAGTCACAAGGAAAAACTGCTGAATAAAGAGAATGTAGGTGCCAAATTGAAGTCAAACTATGTTGCAGTTTAAAGGGGAATAGATAAGTAATTTAGAAAATGATGAAATCCTAATGGAAAGCATGTAAACAGGAATTAAAGAATAGTTATAGAAATTAAATGTGCATGCATGTGGTAATCAAAGAAAACCGGTGCCAAATACAACTTTTAGCCCATTAAAATTTCAAAATTGCATTATTTTTAATAATACATACCTGGGGTCTTTGTCACTTGAGCAAGAAAATATGTACTTGTCAATACATTTCAAATGACTAACCACATCCATGCATTTGGTTCAATATTTCCATCCATGGAAATTGTCTTAAAGAAATATTCATAAGAGTACATAAGTGTTTTGAATCATTATCATAATGAAAAATGAAAATAGTCTAAATTTCTATAACAGGCCACCAACTAAATAAAATGTAGATGATGAAATAATATGCCTTATTAAACATCAAGATTACAAAAATATTTAACAACACCAGTTAATATTTGATAGCAAGGAAAAGATTTTAAAAGATTGTAGAGGCATTATGACTCCTATTTGATTGGATTATGACCCTATATGTCCAAATCTAGTAAACATTTTCAGATAGAAAAGATGTACATTTAAATACTCTCTCTGTTTTGTTTTACTCTTTTCTCCATTTTCCAAATTTCTACAATGTATATATGTAGACATGATCAGAAAAATAAACAATATTTTCTCCAATTCCATTGTCATTAGTAGAGGTTGGGTAGCAAAATTATTGTTGTCCTAATATAGCCACTCTGCCATAGATTTAACACATTCAGCTACTTCCTCTCAATTAACAATTCTAAACTCAGTGTTTTAACTCTGACTAAGAAAAGAAGTTGCCCATTTTGGTCAAATCCTCTAGCAATAGATATTGACTATTTCAAAAGATGGTCCTTTCTGATTTCCTTCTATGTAGCAAAGACATAAAACAAAATTTTAAAATGTAAAATCAAGGGCGCCTGGGTGGCTCCGTTGGTTAAGCGACTGCCTTGGGCTCAGGTCATGATCCTGGAGTCCTGGGATCGAGTCCCGCATCTGGCTCCCTGCTCAGCGGGGAGTCTGCTTCTCCCTCTGACCCTCTCCCCTCTCATGCTCTCTATCTCTCTCATTTTCTCTCTCTCTCAAATAAATAAATAAAATCTTTAAAAAAATTTTAAAAAAGTGAAATCAATGTCCAAAACCTTTAGGATATTGCTTCCAAGAAGCCCAACTAAAGTCCTTTGGAAGCAGAAGAGGTCTACCCTACCCAGCAAGTTCCATAACCTACAGAATTCTCAAAACAGTTGTGTCCTGGTGATCTCATCCTTCTCCTGCTGCTCAATCCGTACCAACTATTTCCCCAGATCATCCCTCAAGGTATAGCTGGGTAGTATAGGAGCTGTATTCATTCTAATTATTATCAAGGGTAGGATACCTCTGAAAATTACAGATTTGGGGAACACATACCATTCAACACAGATCAAGACTTCAGATGTACTTTGCTGGACTTCAACAGAAGTCTTGATTCACTTCAGTCTTGTGTTTTCAGCAACCCAATAATTTTACAGTTTCTCTTTACCATGTTATCTGTTACACAATAAAATTCTGTTTTAATATTCAATGTAATTTATTCATATTAACTAATCTTGATCCTTTTCTCTTGGTACAATAAATAGCTATTTAGATCAACATTATTCATAGGAAAATGTTTTTCAGGAGTTAGAACACAGTTCTTATCACTTCCCCACCCATCAACCTATGCACTGTGCAATTTTTATCTCCCACAATTACACAAATAAACTTACCAGTTAAGCATGATGAAACGGGAAGTCCTCAGCAATCTACTGCTTAGTAACACCCTAAAAGAATCCCTATCCCATCATCAGGTAACATATACTACTACTTCTATAATAACAGAAGACATATTAAGATAAAATAAGTGCTTGCATATATTAGAAAATTTTAAGAATACTGACAAATGAAGATGGCCAGGATAGTGAGACATGTAGGTATTATCTTAATATGTGATGCACTGGAAATTCAAGGTATGTTTAGTAAAAATATTTGAGAGAAAAAATATTTTATTGATATAAATTGATATATATTGATATCTTAAGCTTTCCAAGTAGAATATTTGAGAAAGATTGAACACTGAAACTGTCAAATTCAAAATCCTTCTTTATTCACCACAAACAGAACTAACCTATGAACAAGAAGGCAAGCCTAAGGCTAATTATAAGAGGAAGATTAATTTCAAAGCCTCTCCTAAGAAAGTTTCTCTAAGGACTGCACAAAAACGGAATAAATCAAATCAACTATACAAATATTCAGTCCGAATTAGAATGAGTAACTATCAGAGATGCTGTTGGAGAGCACTGTATTTATTCATGCATCCCCATTTATATGACCTTCTCATGATGATACTGACACTTCTGCTTTGAGAGCTATGGTCTATATTCCCTCTCCTTGATTGTGAACTAACAAATATATGGCTACAAGAGATATTAAGCTATACCACTTACAAGACAAAGTTAGAAAGGTGGTAGAACATGTGTGCATCTGTGTGTATGTCTTTCTGTCTTTGGAGCTCTGAGATGGAATATAATGAGACTCACCACCTTGAGGCTACCATGCTGGAAAGAACATGCAGGGATCAAATTGAGATAGAGATATACCAAGAACCCCAGCTGTTCTAAATGCTAGAAGTCCCAGGCACCAGGCATGTGAGTAAGTGACCCTCTACATGTGCATGATCTTCTACAGTGAACTGCTGGCTATCAGCCACCCTTTTAGAATCAATGAACACCACAGAACTAATTGAACATGAGAATCAGCTCCAATCCATGTGAGATGAAGAGAAACAGTAAATTCTCCTTGGTTTATTGTTCATAATTTAACATTTCCAGAAAATCTGGAAAATGGGTATTCTGGTACTAGAACATTTTCTTTTATCTCCCAAAAAGGGAAATGAATGTATTGGTAACTGAAAAGTGAAAGACAAAAAGATCCCCAGTTTAGAGCCAATCTTCACATATCCTTAGAACCACTCTTTCCATGTGGTCTGCCACCATCAAGGAAGTTGGTCAGGGCTTCTCCACATGGCAATCTCAGGAACAAGAGAGTACAAGATCTTGAGAGGCCCTGCCTTTAGCATTCACATATGTTACCTATGCAAAATTTTCTTAGTCAAAGCAAGCTACAACTTCACTTAATGGAAGATATGCAAAGTCATATTGAAAAAGGCAGTATACAAGGAAATGTTTTAACTAACATTAATCTAACATATGCCCATTGACCACAGTATTTGATTTAGCCATAAGGTGGCAAGCAAATTGTCCCCTTCTTCTGTATAAGTTGGAACTTGCAGGGAAATCTTAGAAGTTAAGCATATCTAGGAGGGGGTATTGGGAAGTAGTGGGACTCATGGAGGTGAGAACTGGAAGATATGCCTCCATGTGGCTTATGCCTCTGATTATTCGGCTATCCATTGGCTAGTAGTCTGTGGGTCACTGCTGGTCAGCAAGAACAGCAGTTAGGGAGACAGAATGGATAAAGGAGGAAAATTAGGAGAAGCTTATGCCTGCAGAATGGCTCAACATTTTCTTGTTACATGTCTAATGATGAACTTTTGAAAGTACTGACTTGCTTTACTATTACTTTTCAAATCTCACATAATTTACATTTTTGCCCAAATTGAACACAAAGCTACACAAAAAAAGAGATTTAGAAAAATGTAGAGCTCAGCTTTTACCAAGTTGACACAGCACAGTCCTGGAAACATTTATTTTTCTAAGTCATGTCTGTAATAACATTCCTTATAATAATATGAATTATAAAAAAATAATATGAATTATATTTATAACCAAAAAATGGATCAAAATGAAAGAATAATGTCTCTTCTGAAAAACTATAAAGCAATTTAGATGGTTGTTTATTCCATGTTTGCTCATCTTGCATTGTCTCTAAGCCTTTATTATCTTCTCTTTCCTCTAAAGATGACTGGGTTTTCTTCTCACTAGGGTAGATATGATGATTACTTTTATGTCAACTTGACTGGGTCACAGTGCCCAGTATTTGGTCAAATATTGTTCTGGATGTTTCTGTGAAGACGATGTTTGGAGGAGATTGACATTTAAACATGTAGACTTTGAGTACAGCTGATCACCCTCCATAAAGTGGATGGGCCACATCCAATCAGTAAAAGGCCTTAAAACAAAGACCAACTTACCCTGAACTAAAGGATTTCTGTCAGCAGACTGCCTTTGGATTTAAACTATAACTTTTTCTTGGCTCTCCAGTCTCTCAGCATATAGCATTTAGCCTCCCTACAGATTTTTGACTATTCAATCCTTCATAATTGTTTAAGCCAATTCCTTTAAATCTCAATCTCTCTCTCTCTCTCTCTCTCTCTCACACACACACACACACACACACACACACACACACACACACACGTTGGCATGTTGGTTTCATTTCTCTGGAGAACCCTGACTAAAACCATATCCTTTCCATTTCTCATTCTGAACTCCTTAGAGATCATTGTCATTCATTTCCTATTTCTCTAACAACCAACCTTTAACACTGAATGTGACAAAAAGAGGCTAGATCTGAGTTGCCTCAGATCTAGTGGGTAGTGGGTAGCCACTAGTCACAGGCAATTCTTTACATTTAAATCTAAATAAAAATAATAAAATTATAAATTCACATCTTTGCTCATACTAGCCACATTTCAAGTGACCAGTAAACATTTGTAACTAGTGGCTACCGCACTGAATAACACAGATTATAGCACATTTCCATTATTGCTGAATGTTTTGCATATAACTATAATTCACAAGTCAATTTCTATTTCCACATAGAAATCTCAGTTAAAAAGATGATTTCTTTTCTCCCCCAAAACTGAAAGTGGTCAGAGCCTACTTTAGAAAACTCTAAGATGACACATGAAGCTCAGATAATAGATTAGCAAGTATCATGCATTTACCACACACCAAGTGACTAGAGAGCTTTTGGGAATCTCTCAGCATACAAAAGTGAACAGGAACACACTCAGGTTTATATGTCTTCTAAGTCTGCAGTGTTTGTGATCTCTATTCTGTGTAGCTAGCATCTATCTCCAAAATAATGTCACCTTCTATGATGTATGAGATGCTGTGTAACAAGCAGTCCTTACTTCAACATGAGGAAAATAGATCAGATAATGAGATATATGCCAGGGAACACATCTATACTCTCCTCTAGAACATAAAACACATTTATTTACTTGGAGAGCATAAAATGTGACTTACAGTGTATGTTTTGCCAATGCTCAGGCATTCTTTCAAAGAGGCAATCTCCAATTGCAAGTGGAAAACTAATTTTAATTTTTATAATTGCATGTTCCCTGTCTTGGAGGAAATCAGTCAGCCTTTTATTCCAAGTATCTTTCCATCATTTCAATAGCAGACACTGAGTTGGGGGAATTTAAGATTAAGGAGAAAAACTTACAAATAAATCAGCAAATAACAAACATATTTTATGACATTTATAACCTCATTTTATTCTTCTTTTTTTCCATTATCCACCTTTATTTTATTGGTGTACAAAGAATGTTGTTTTTCCTTAGGCAGCACTGACTAGATGCAAAAGAAGTAAAACTTTTAAAGGGGAAAGTTTTGATTTGGCAATTCTACCTGCAAGTTTGGAGTCTGTGTGAGTTCTTTCCTTTGATTAACCCCACCTCCCTACAATCATTTGGAACCACAGAGACCCAGTGATCTAATCCAAAGTTTTGCAACACATGGATGATAAGAATAAGGCAGGTTGAGAACAAATGGGGGACACAGAAATCTGAAGAGGATGTGCTCGTCTGTGGAGATAGCAGCTACATAGCTCTAGCTGATCACTGAAGGAATTAAAGTGCAATGTTGCCCGAGTTTTCCAATTTTTAAAAGGAGCTTAAAAATCCCACTATCTGAAATCTCTCATTTTTAAAATGCTGACAAATGGTTTAAATTTTTTTAAAGCCATATATGCATCAAATAAACTATTTTTCATTCAAATCAGATCCAAAATCTTCTAGTTTGCTTTTAGGATATTCCTTGAAAATGACAGTATGACTTCTGCTTTCTTTTCTTTTCACTGCAACCTCCACCTAGACGTGAGTGCACATTAGACTCAATAGGACAAGTCAGTTGATAGCTCTCATCCTGGAAAATGTCAAAGTCATGGCAGCCACTGATGTAAATGAAAAACAATTATTGTGATCCAAGATTGTGGATCTCAGCTGGGGCAGCTTTGTCCCCTGGAGGACATGTGGCAATGTCTGGGGACATTCTTGTTTGTCACAACCTGGTAGGGATTGCTATTGGCATCCAGTAGGTACAGGCCTGGGATGGTGCTGATCATCTTACATTGCACAGGAATAGCCCCCTATATCAAAGGATTATCAGGTAAAGAATACCAATAATGCTGAGGTTAAGAAATCCTTCTCTACCAAGATGTCCATTGACAGATGAATGGATAAAGAAGATGTGGTATATATACACAATGGAATATTATGCAGCCATCCAAAGGAATGAGATCTTGCCATTTGCAACGACATGGATGGAACTGGAGGGTGTTATGCTTAGTGAAATAAGTCAATCAGAGAAAGACATGTATCATATGACCTCACTGATATGAGGAATTCTTAATCTCAGGAAACAAACTGAGTGTTACTGGAGTGGTTGGGGGTGGGAGGGATGGGGTGGCTGGGTGATAGACATTGGGGAGGGTATGTGCTACGGTGAGCGCTGTGAATTGTGCAAGACTGTTGAATCACAGATCTGTACTTCTGAAACAAATAACGCAACATATTTTAAGAAAAAAGAAAAAGAACGTAGCAGGAGAGGAAGAATGAAGGGGAGTAAGTCAGAGGGGGAGACGAACCAGGAGAGATGATGGACTCTGAAAAACAAACTGAGGTTTCTGGAGGGGAGGAGGGTGGGGGGATGGGTTAGCCTGGTGATGGGTATTGAGGAGGGCACATTCTGCATGGAGCACTGGGTGTTATGAACAAACAATGAATCATGGAACAGTACACCAAAACAAATTATGTAATATATGGTGATTAACATAACAATAAAAAAAGAAAAAAAAGGCATTTTGTAATTGATTCCACATGTGAAGAAAACCCTCTCCAAGATTGTTAGAGTTTTCATTCTTTAAGATTTTGTGCAAGTTCTGGGCTAAGCCCTTAGTGGCCTAGAAGTTTCTTCTTTTGGCCACTTAAAAGCATTTGCCATATTAGAAGTGTAGATTTTCTAAATCAAATACACTATGAAAATCCCAAGACATATGGAAAACCCTAAAAGACAATATAGAAAACATTATAGAAAGATGATCTATGAAGGGGGAGTAGGGAGAGAGCGAAAGAGAAAGACAGAGATGGGAGGGGTAACCTGTTATATGGTAGCTCAACTGTACAAGATCAACAATGAGAAGAACTGCCCAGTCTTTACCCAGGACTGCCAAAGATAATAGTGAATTGTTTTGTTGGTCTTGGGGTGGTTTCTTAATATAACAATAGAAAATGACATGAAGAGGGCTTATTGTTTTGGAAAATCCTCCCAGTTGATTCTAATTAGCAAATGTAACCTCTCCCTCCTTTGATAAGTGCTAACTTACAGTATCTTTAAACTGTTATATTCAACCACACAAAACTGCTACTTATCCAATGCCCACTAATGAACAAACCAGTGATCAGAAAATCAATAAATACAGTAGAATACAGAATACTCAACTTTTAATTTAATGCTGTACATTTATCCATCTTCTTTAAGGCTCTCAGAGCATCTATGAGTCATATGCGTATACAAGAGTGATCACATGGATATTTTATCATTTTGTCAAGTTCAACAAATAGAGGTGCTAATAGTCTTTAATGAAGACAGAAACCATCATAAACCTTTAAATAAATACATTTACAGATTAAACAATTATTAAATAGGCTATTTACCAACCAGGTTGGTTGTGCTGAGTTCTAGAGATTTGAAGACTAATAAGATATAATCTTTCCCACTCTTTCTGAACTCTTGTCTGTTGCTATGATTGCAGGGAATGTGTGAGTGAAGTGCTAGGGCGATTTGAGATCAACTGTGCCATAATACTTGAAATATTTGATATTGAGAGTTTACTGTACTTAGGTCACTTATTTTTTCTATTTTTTATCCAAGTATAATTAAGAGAGTGCTTTATTAGTTTCAGATGTACAATATAATGATTCAACAATTCTATATATTCTTAGTGCTCATCATGGTAAGTACACTCTTAATTCTCTTTATTTCACCCATCCCCCCTCCCACCTCCACTCTGGCAACTATCATTTTGTTCTCTGTATTTAGGAGTCTGGAGTTTTGTTTCTCTTTTTTTGTTCATTTGCTTTGTTTCTTAAATTCTACATATGAAAGAAATCATATGGTATTTGTCTTTCTCTGACTGACATTTCACTTAGCATTGTACCCTCTAGGTCCATCCATGTTGTTGTAAAGGGCAAGATTTCGTGGTTTTTTGTTTTGTTTTGTTTTGTTTTTAAATGGCTGAGTACATAGCCACTGTGGAAAACAGTATGGGGTCCCTCAAAAAAAATTAAAAATAGAATTACCATGTGATCCAGTAATTCTACTACTGGGTATTTACCCAAAGAAAACAAAAACACTAATTCAAAAAGATATATGCACCCTTATGTTTATTGCAGCATTATTTATAATACCCAAGATATGGAAGCAACATAAGTGTCCACTGATAGATGAATGGATAAAAATGGTGTGGTATATATACACACTGACATTTACTAGGTCATTTAAAATTCATAACTACACTGTACGTACTATCATGCACTAAGTGAAACTCAAAGACATAAAATATGTTGCCAAAGGACTCATTACCAGTAAGCATAAAACCAATACTCAACTGAATATAGAATATGCAGTTCTAAATGAAGAACTGCATGCTCTTCAACTCTGTGCCACCCAAAAAATAACGATTTACTTTTAATGTGTTAAAGGTGACAGGGTGGATAACTTTTATTGGACGCTCAACAAGGGACTTTTAAGCTCACACCCTCTGAAGAACCACAGGACACATATACACAGAATAAAACACACACACATGCACAAACACATGTAGCATATACCCTAAGTCTGAACAAAACCAAAGGATTTTTTCTGCAGGATTGTTTTGGCACCAAACTCTGGACTTTGACTTCAAAAGATGAAAACTTTGTTTTATCACTTCTGTAACAGGGCAGAACAGAAGACTAGTAAGAAAAACAAATTAACTATGTCACTTTTCAAATACATAAGCAGAATGATGCACCTCTTATTGAGGTCCTTTGCAGTCTAAAAAGCAACCTAAATTATATGGAGAGCAAATGGTCCCTGACATGGTCCTATAGTCCATTAAAATAGTTTCCTGTTATTTAACAATGATGCTGAACAAAGGGTATTGAAGGATATTGCTGTCAGCTGAGTTCCTTTTACCAATGTCAGGATGATGGATTTTGTGACTTGGGCTATCTGCAGATAGGTCAGGGGAGGGTATGCAGTTAACACTGATACTTCCAGAGTTTCAGACACTCACCAAAGATTTTAGACTTAGCAACTTTATTCACCAAAGAAAAGCTGCCTTTTGTGAGGAATAAAAATTTTGCTCCTTTCTAATGAAGAACTACACAAGTTCTTGGGTCTTTGAGAACACAGGAAACCACAGGATAGTGGGGGAAGCTAGGCAGGAAGAAACCAGCTGGTCAGCAGTGCCCCTTGGGGATGTGACTTTCCTAAATCTTGACTCATTCATAAAATAAGGAGGGTAGATGTTATTAATTCATGAAATATTTTTGAGCACTTATGTGTTAGAATCTGTGCTTGATGTATAAGATATATAGGTGGGGGAAAAAAAACAGAGGTAGCCCTTGCCTTCATGGAGTGACAATGGAAGAGATAAACATCAATTTAAAAAAAAAATCCAAGAAGATTGTTGCAGATTGGGTTCCCCTGGAAGCAGACTCTGAGATGGAGATTAACGGAATGACTTGTCTTGTGACCACCACAAGTGGGAAGAAAAGAGCAGAAGTGGGATTGGGTAGAAGGTGGGCTATAATATAGTATGACAAAGGCCTCAGTCATTCCTGTGAGGAAGTCTGGCTCTTAAATAGCCTTCAGAGACCTCCTGAGTCAGGTAAGGCTGTCTGGACTTTCTATCCATGTGCCAGCCAGTCATCTGATGCACGCTGTCCCAGCTAGTAAGGAGACTCTTTTCAGCCAAGGCATTTCTAAAGAAAGATAACATTTGAGGGATTCCAGGAAACATTGTCCTAAAGGTGAATCTGAGCAGTTTATCCAAGAGTCTGCTACATAGGTGCACAGTTAGAAACTGTGATTGGTGATATAAATAAGAATGAGCCCTAAGTATGGATATGTGTAGGAGGAGGATCTGGCCCAGTTTTAGAAGTAAGAGAAGTCTTTCTTGAGGAAGTTGTAATAAGTTGAGATTTGAAAAACATAACTAGGTAAAGGGATAAGGGAACGGTATTCCCCAAAGTGAAATTACCAATACAAAGTCCCTGTGGCTTCAGGAACATGGTGCACTTCAAGGATCCAAAACAAAACCAGCAAGCAAACAACAAAAACAGTAGAAGACAAAGAGGCTAGAATGGGGAGGAAGGGAACCTGGAGTCATTGGTAGAGACAAGACCACAAAGGGCTTTGCAATCCAAGTTGAGAATTTAAAGAACAGCAGAAAGTTACTGAAATATACTTCATGGCAACGGATGGGTCTGGCTAGGTGTTGGGGGATGGGAGGGTAGTGAGATGATCAGGTTTGCATTGTACAGTTATCCTGGCTGCTAAGCTGGGGGATGGACTGAAAAGCAGAGATGCTCTCTAAAACCCCCATCTAACTCTTAAGTTTCTACAAAGACTTAGAGGTAGTGTCATTGACCTGGAAAATGATTATCTTTTTCCACAGGGTACAGTTTCCAAGACATGATCATATGGCAGTCAGATTATTGATGATACCTAAAACTTTTCTATGTGTCAACTAATAATTCTACAAACAACCCATGAGATAAGTACTATAAGATCTCATTTCATGGATGAGATAATGGTAATACGCTATTAAGTAAAGATTATTATCCCTATCTTCTAGATGGAGATTTTGAGCCTTAAAGAGGTTGCATGTGTCACCCAACTTCATAGAGCTAGTGTGTAATTCACAAACCCAGGCAGCCTTGCACTAGACAGCTTCAACAAAAAATAGCAATATAATTTACATAAATGCATTAGCAAATTATCACATAAACTAAAAATCAGGCACAATTTGTTAAATGACAAGAAGTAAAGACTTGTTCTTAAAGGTAACAAAAACTATATATTGTATTTTGTATTTGATTTGTTATGTGTTTTTAGTGATATACTGATCTAAAACATATTTATTTAGAAAATATTCAAAAAGTAATTTTAAGGGGGCCAAGAGTTTACATATTACGATTATGTTATTTAGGGTAAATATCCCTAACTGCTATAACAAACATACCCAAAAATCATTCTAGCTTACCATAGTAAAAGTGCATTAATAACATATGAATCCCCAGTGACCTTGTTTCTCATCGTTAGGTACCCTTTCATTCCCCAAACAGGGATTCACATTTTTACCCCCACTTTCAGGCTCTTCCTTCCCTTAGGAACCTTAGCAGGATCCTTTACATTAGCCCACAAAAAGAGGCAGAGAGAGAGGAAAGGCAGGGAAATGGACTGCATCACTGCTGCCCGTAAGTCATTGACCAGAACTTAGTCCTATGGCTACATCTAATGGAAAGGAACTAAGGAATGCAGACTTGCTATGTGCCCAAGAGGCATAAGAAGTAGATGCAGATGACTACATAACAGTGACTTTCACAATTATAAAAGGTATTTACAAGTCAAACAGTTTGTAAAACACTCACCCCCTTTAAAGCAGCTATGTGGTGCCTAAGTTCCATTTTATTTTTTTCAAGACATTTTCTCACAGAGACATGGACACGTTTAAAATGAATCCCTATGCCAGCCCCTCATTTTGATACTGCTCATGCATTCTCCAGAGCAGCCAGTAAATCTGAAGTTCAAACTATGGCTAAAGTCTACAATGAAGAAAGGAGAGTCAAGAATTTGTCCTTTATCACACTAGTCTCAAAGCTGATTTATTCTTCAGTTTCAACAGGGTTTTGTTTTTTTTTTTGCCTAAAGTCCTTACTTAAAAATTGTTGAGTAGACTTCTGGATGTGCAATCTAAATGCACTTGTGTGTTTCAAAGCTAAGATTTCGGAGTTAACCACAATATTATCATGATAATGTGGACACAGATGAAGAAAATGTTAATAGGTAAAAAAAACCACAAATAAACAAAAAGAAAATGTTAATAGCTAATAATCATGAATAGTAAACCTGTGATAATTGTCATATTTCTCCCAAATTGTTTTAAACTCTTCTAACACAGTTTTCCTCCTCTATGTATCATCTTGATAAGGCTTATAGGTTTTAACTGTATCACCTCCCCCTCCTTTTTTTTCTTTTATTTCCAAGTAGCCTTTATTCTGAACTGCCTTGGGAGTCCCCTTTCTCAAGACAGCCACAGAGAATACTTGGGAGTGAACAGCATGACCCAGGACTTTAAATTCACATAAATGACAGCCAGTTGCAATCAGTGCAACACAGTCACAGTGTGTAGAGATAACAAATGCATTTGCTCCTCCAAATAGAAACACACAGAGCAGAGATTAAAATTTTTTTTTCAAGCCTGAGCCTAAGTTGAGGTTTCAATCTGAGTTAACTATGATAAGAATGAATGAAAATAAAAGGGATAGAAAGTATAGGGTGGTTAGATCTGACAACAGAAACCGATTATTCACTTATATCATTCAAAGTTCTCTTTCGGTCCTAATTCTTTAACTCTTGCATCTTCCATGCAGGATTGAGTGAGTACCTACCATTTCCATGGTGCTCTACAAGAAACTCTCCAGGAATGAAGAGAAGGAATCATCATCATCATCACCTTCATTTATTGTAAGATTACTGTGTGCCAGGCACTGTACTAAACCTTTACATGTTTTAATAAATTCAATGCTCATTGTAACCCTACAACCCTATGAGGTTTTACATTAGAATTCTTCCAATTTCTATGGGAAAACTCCAACTCCATATAGCTTTAAATAAAGTGAGGGGCGTTAGCAAATAATAGTAAATCAAGATACTGGGAAAGTAACATTTAATCTGTTATACTTAGAACACTTATTCATTCATTTTTCTCTGTCTCCCCTCTCTCACTCCCTCCCTCCACCCCACTTCTTTAGATGTGAATCATTCTCTTCTTTCAATAACATAACTTATCTATGTGGCAGGGATAAGGAACGATGGTCATCTATAGCTGTAAGAGGTAAGTGCCCACTTGCTCTAAGAACAGTCAAGGAAGAACACAAATGATCTCGCTTCCCTTAGATCACATGTCCATTATTTAACAAATACTATGGTTTGTTTGGGGGAAGAAATTTTCTGATTAGTCTATTCTGGTTCCTATGACAAACCTGAGGTCCAGGGAATAAGTTTCTTTATTACTGGCCACATCAAAATCACTTGGAAAAATAGTAAAGGTGGCAGACAAAATTTCCAATGTTAACTTCTACCAGTCTTTATTATTTTACTGTGTTACATTTGTAGAAGTAAAGCTTAAAGAGTTTAAATTATTTGTCTAATGGTATCCATGTAGAAATTTTGGAACAGATTTTATTGATACTGATTTAAAATTTAAAATATACTTTTTGATTTTTTTAAAAGGTTTTATTTAAATTCCAATTAGTTATCATATATACTAGTTTCAGGCGTACAATATAGTGATTCAATACTTCCACACAAGCCCCGGCACTCATCACAACAGCACTCCTTAATCCCAATCACCTGCTTTACCCACACACCTCCCCTCTGATGACCATCAATGTGTTCTCTATTGTTAAGAATCTATTTCTTGATTTGCCTGCTGAACTATATTTCCAAATATTGACTTAGAGATATGTATACTGGGAAGACTATCAATGTAGGGTATCTATCTATCTGAATATCACACCCTTCACTTTAATTCTGGGAGTATACAAAATAAGATATAGATTATAGGCCACTTTTTGAGGAAAGAAACTTATGTGGATCTGAAGAAGGGTTCAGAATTTGCTAACCAGAAAAAGAGCACAGCACTACTTTTTAAACATCACTAGATTTAAAAGACAATCAGGTTTTTGTTTTGTGTTTGTTTTAGTTATTTTAAATCTTTTTAAAATTTTTTTATTATGTTAATCACCATACATCACATCATTAGTTTTTGATGTAGTGTTCCATGATTCATTGCGTCTAACACCCAGTGCTCCATGCAGAACGTGCCCTTTTTAATACCCATCACCAGGCTAACCCATCCCCCCACCCCCTCCCCTCTAGAACCCTCAGTTTGTTATTCAGAGTCCATCGTCTCTCATGGTTCATCTCCCCCTCTGATTTCCCCCCTTCATTCTTCCCCTCCTGCTATCTTTTTTTTTTTAAACATATAATGTATTATTTGTTTCAGAGGTACAGATCTGTGATTCAACAGTCTTGCACAATTCACAGTACTCACCATAGGAGGGATGGGGTGGCTGGATGATAGACATTGGGGAGTTATTTTAAATCTTATCTTTAGTTGAAAGTGCTTAGCATTAGGGAGAAGGGAGCTGAAGTCCAGGCTCAGTAGTTGTCATTTACCTTCTGTGGGTTATCTTTGTCTTTATCTAAACTTTCTACCCCATCTATTTCATGCAGTCACTTTCACATTAAAATTATGAAACAAATATCAAAGTGTTTTGAAAAATTAAAAATCCCCCCCCAAATAGACAATCTTATGATTTTATATTGCGTGCCTTCTACATAAAAGCATGTGATTGTAGTCTGTTGACACTTTTCCAAAAGTCATAAGGAAAGAAAGATCATATTATTATAGCTTTTGTAAATAGGCATATTGTACTATTAATTCCCCTCAATTCCTTTTATTTTGTTAAGTTGCCACTGTCACTTTCTTCCTCCTGTTTTCCTCCTTGTCTTTTATTTTTCTCATTATTAAAATCTCGTCAAATTATCTTTGCTAACTAATACTCTGGATAAGACTCTCATAGATTAAATTTTATACTCAATGAAAAATTTTATTTATATCCAAATTAAAAATAGCTTCCTTCTCATTAGATCTCTTCTGTTGGCAGGGTGTTCTCTTGGCTTTCTCCACAGTAGTCATTAATGCATATTCTTCTGTTATCTACTCTTAGTTTTTTCTTTGATTCTCCAACAGTTCTTTTCATAAGAAATCACTCTTTCCCCCCTAAGATCTCCAATCAGCCACAGACTGACTCCAGATAAAATTTGGGCATTGATTTATAGTAAGTTCTCATCCACTGCCCTAAGGAGACAAGGCAATAATGCTATATTATTAAGTAATTGGTTTAGAAACCAACCTCAAGTGCAGCAGAACAAAACAATGGGATTTATGCTGCACCTCATCTTTTTGACAGTTGTAAAAATCCAGGTCTGATTATACATGTTGATGCTGTAAAGATGCAGAGGGTAGAGAAAGGGAAAGACACCTTATTGTCAGAGCAGTTCTCAAAGCATCTCAAATATCATTTAATTTTGCCTAAGATTGCTGCTCATGCAGGGGATTCTGGATGATTTCCATGCCTTATCCTATAATGCAGTAAATGAATAAAACAGTGACACATGGAACCCTACATTGTCATTAGTCCCCATCCCTGAGACAGCTTTATGACCTTTGGTCTTGGAGCAGTTATCCTTGGGTAGACATCCATCCCTGGCACTGGAATGGGAGCTGGACAGATCCTCATTTCTTCTAAGTTTCTCTCTTTAAACTCAACATTTAAAAATGGAGAGAGAGATAATAAGGAGGAGAAATCAGGAAAATACAGAAAATATAGTTCATAAGTGGATAAACCAAAATATAGACATAGGAGCATGCTCTAAAGAAGTTTGAGTTAACCACCCAAAGTCCTAGAGTCAGAAATGATTAATAGTGGTTGCATCTATGGGTGAGATTTTGAGTGGGAAGCATTGGTATAAAAATGTTTTTAATTATGAAGTGTTTATCATAGGTGTGCATGGCTTCAGTAAAAACTATTGGTGATGACTAAAATATGGCTGTAGACCAAAGAGACTAAGTTTGACATGGAAATGATCTAAAAATTAAAAAAATCATTTATACACAAATCATTTAATACCCCTTGGGGAAAACAAAAGTTGGGGTTGAATAAAGCAAGAGGTTGTGAAATTTTCCAATAAGCATCTATGAGAGAGAGAGAGAAAACAAGGATTATTCCCTAACTGGCAGAGAGAGCTTGAGAGGCAGGCAGAAAGATAAGAGTAGAAGAAAATGCAGTACAAAGGCAAACATACAGGAAGAAGCAAATGCAAAGATATTGTTTAGATCTTTGACTTTCTAGCAAAAATAAAGAAAATAGGCTAATAAGGAATACAGAATAAGTTTAGAATTTTCTTTCATAAAATCAGGAACTAGATAGTCCATTCACAAAATTTGTTACTCTTCTGTGACTTGTCCACTTTGACACAAGTGGTGATGTGGGTATGAAAAATATCTTCAAAGACACATATAGTGTGAATGTCAAAGTGGCTGAGTGGAGCTATTTAGCAACCCTCTATCCCTTGCCTGCTCTGTTTGAGACTATTGTTATCAAGAAATGAAATTCTTTTCTCTTCCTTTTTTTGCTTGCAAAAGAATTTTATGCCTGTCTTAAAGGGGGTTAGGACACATTTGTAGGCTCTTTTGTTGCATGGTTTTATAAATGGAAAAGTAAATATCAATAATGAAGCACTAGTCAGTGTGAACTCCTGAAGCAAAAATGAAACACACCTCACTGGTGTTAGAGTACATATAAAAATGGCAATTATTAATAAGGTACTTCAGTTTTGCTATTGGCTTGGAACTAATAAAAAGATTACATTATCCACCATGAGCAAATTTTCATTTTATACCTGGTTCTGCCAAGCTAGTGATATCCTGGGGGCTGAGTACAACTTCACATTTGTGAGTTTCTGGATTCCTGTGGATCTGAAGACTGCAGTCTGAGGCTCCTTTAAGATCACACAAATTTGTGGCTGCTTTTCTGCTCTATTTCTTTATAGGACATACTGAGCTTACTTGAAGTGGTTTACGGAACACTAGCCCCTGTAATACAGTTGCATCCTGGGAGGGAGCTAGAGCTTGTTCCATTCATCCCACTCTGGGATAGCTCTAGGTTTGGGAGTAGGCAAGGACTGTCAGTTATTCCTGCAAAACTAAAGATTCCTTAAAGTTAGAAACATTTTTTTTTCTTATTCATATCTCCTTTTAAGCCCCTACAGTGACAAGCACAAAGAAATTTTGGCAAAGCTAAACAAAGCTTCTAAAAAAAAGCAAAGCTTGTAAACAAAACTCCACTGGTTTCAATTCAGTATATCTGTGGTAAAGCTGAAGAATCTCAAGGTTTAATCATTATCCAAGGTCAACCTAGTAGCTGGGGGCCACTTTTTGAGAAATATGATAGTTAATATTCTTAGGTTGTTTTTGTTTTTGTTTTTTTTAAATATCGGACTTCACTTGCTGTTGGTCAGTCCCTGCTTGTTGGGTCTCCACATTCCAGGTCCCCACCAACCACCTTTATAAAATCATCTCCTCATCTTCTGTGTGAGGACAGAGATAAAGGGTACCCTATAAGACTGAGAACACCTGTTTGTGGTCTTCCCAGAAAGGATGTGACAGTGATAGAAGAATTAATCCCAAAGAAAAAGGGATCATCTCATTATATTTAAAATAATATGTGAAGAAACATTTCACTACCTTTTTTATAGTTGTGGAAACCAGTGTATAGAAAATTACTGGTTACTGATTCAGGTCCCACAGTTCAGAGTAAGAGGGGAGGGGCTGACAGGGCCTATAAAGAAAGGGACATTACACTGATGCATCACAGACCTGTACCCCTGAAACAAATAATACATTATATGTGAAAAAAAAAAAGATAGCAGGAAGGGAAAAATGAAGGGGGGAACCGGAAGGAGAGACGAACCATGAGAGACGATGGACTCTGAAAAACAAACTGGATTTTAGAGGGAGGGGGGAGGGAGGACGGCTTAGCCCGGTGATGGGTATTAAGGGGGGCACGTACTGCGTGGAGCACTGGGTGTTATGCACAAACCATGAAGCATGGATCACTGCATCAAAAACGAATGATGTACTGTATGGTGACTAACAGAACATAATAAAATAAAATTAAAAGAAAAAGTCAGAGGGTCTTTGTGATAGCATATAATGAGACTCTTACCTCCTGCATCTGGAGGGCAGAAAAAGGAAAGCTCGGGTTTAAAGAGAGGGAAGCTTCCAAGGGAGAAGAAGGTAAGCTTTAAGGTTTGTCTATTGCCCAATCACTGTAAACTACTTGTGTGGGGACACCTGTAGACAAAGAAAGGAGACGTCAGTCCAGGAGGAGCAACTGGTCTCTATCATCACAAAAATACAGAGTTGCTGTTATACAATGTGGGGCCGGGTGGCATGGAGGCGGACAAGTAGGAATAGTTTACCTTTCTGCCAATGATCTGGGCAGGAAAGATCACTCAGTATTTCCATGTAGCACTTCTTGGTATTCCCTAATCCATCAACTTGTGGCAAATTGACAAGTGATGTGGCCACGGCCCAGGAAGGGCATGGTGATCAGGGGTTTTCACACCTTTGCAGGGAAGATCTGGATCACTCAACCTGATAAGCCTCTTACACCAGCAAAGACACCAACAAGGGTGAGGGATCTAAATGTGCAGTACAAGAGAGAGATAGGATGCCAGTTGCAGCCCCAAAACCGGTTCTAGCCACAGGGGATATGGTCCATCCCAATAATCTTCAAAGATTTCTCAGGGAAAGTCTCACTAGAATTATAGAGACGCTGTTTCCAATGGATCTGAGAGCTGCTCTAAGAGTGGACTCTAGTAGATACTGACTTATGTTGCCTGTAATCCCAAAGGATCAATTCACTCATTTGCTCTGCTACCAGAATGTTTGCTTACTGAAAGCTCAGTGGATCCCATCCTCAGGAAATGCTGTCAGCAGCTGGAAACTGCCTCACCTGAGGCCAGACTCTCCCCCAGGGGAATCTCTTATCAGTGATTAGCCAATGTGCTCTCTCTAGTCACTTCAGTTTGGGACATCCTTGTAAGACCATCCCAGCATCAGACTCCCCTGTGGGAATGGCAGAGGCTTCTGTGGTGACTACATCCTTCCTGTCCACCTTTTTCTCTGAAGTGTCCCTTTTATCACTCCTTTACAGGTGTGGTATCTTGGAAGACTACTCAATAAACCTCCTGCCTGCAAATCTCAGCGTCAGAGTCTATTTCCTTGGTCAAACCAACCTACAATACTTGATTCTTTCCCCCCTTTCCAAGGTTCTTTGTCTTAGAAAAAGTTTCCTCCTTCTACTTAGTTTTGGAAGTAGCACACCTGAAAATCATACTCAACACCTGCCTCTCCCTCAGTCTTGGACATTCTTATCAGTTTACTTACAAAATCTTTCTCAAATTATCTACGCCCCCTTGAACTGCCAGTACCCTCATTCGAGCTACCATTATCCGTCCTGACTGTGAAGCTCTCCTCCCCCCTTATCCTTCTTAATCCATTCTTCACATTGTGGTGAGAGTGATCATCCAAATACATAGTGGGTGGGTCCCCAAACCCTTAACCTTCTCTTAGTGACCCTGGATGTGCCAGCCCTGCCTGGAACGTGGGCCTCAACTCAGCTCTTCCTTCTCTTCCTCTAACTTGCCATGTTTCTTTGAGTTTTGGCCCTTTGTACATGCTGCCCCTCTGCATGGGGTTCTCCCTTCCAGCCAATTTATGTCAACTCTGAAAGGCTCACCCTTATCACCTATAAAAAGGGATTATTCTACCATTAAGCAGAACTGTCTAAAGATGAAATAAAATAAGCACATACTTGACATATGTTAGTTTTAAAACATTTATCCCAGCATTTTAAGTTTTGTCCTTTAACCTTTTTCTTGTGATTTCTCAGAGGCTCAATGTTAAAAGCGAACTTTAAAGAACTGATTTATATCAGTTAAGAAATTCCTAGAGCATCTGGCTGTGCAGCATTCTTGCTGAAGTTAGTAATTACTGTCAGGGTAATAACATCCCCTGGAATTTTGTGTCTTTGTCAGATGTGGATGTTGGCCTGCTATAATTTTCAAAAGACTACTTTGTTTCACAATCTGTTTAAAGAGCAGATAAAAGCCATTAATGAAATTTACACACTTTCAGGGATCCTGACATGAAGAAAAAGGAAGATTCCAAACAAATGAGCAAGTAAAAGAATGTTAATTAGCATCTAATTAGGAATAGCAGAGTGCAGTGCTCAGTAATTTGAAAGTAAATGGAAGCTTTTGTTAACCTGTAAGGTGGAAGCATAGCTAAATTCTCCTTGAGGTAAGATTAAAGTCACTCTAATATATAAACTCTCCAAAAAAGAAGAATAAAACTTGTTAAGAAAAACAAAGTTTTATAAGGCACATCGATATCAGGATATAACTATCTTGTTAACAGCAAGAAGGACATATAAAGGACTACATAAGCCTCTGATATGTAAAAATACAGTTTGATTCTGGAGATAAAAACAAGTATTTAAGCCAGCAACAATGATGTCATTTAAATTAAGTCAAACTATTAGAAAAGTCCATTAAGATACTATAATTTAAAAAAATCTAAGGAAATACATATTTAATTTTAAAAGTTCGAAAATCTACGTATATGAACACTAAATTAAAAAGGAAAAAAATAAAAGCGTCTCCAGCATCTTTAAGACATTAGGTAAACATTTAGATTCAACATTCAGCAGCATATCAAATTCTTCTTGGGAGAGCCCTTATAAATTTCAGAGATGCATTCTATGATTTGTTCTAATAGACAAATTCTGCTTTTAGCAGGAAAGAGACATTAAAATAGAGGACAGTGACAAAGGTAAAAGCATCTGAACCAGGTCTGAGTCCTGTCATAGTTCTATCAGCTAAGGACCTGGACTTTGTACTCAGGAACACCTCGACCAAATCTATTTTTCCTTATTGGCTGTGTAAATTAGGCAGGCTATTTGGCCTTTGTAAGCCCCAGTTTCCTCATCTGGTCAATGGAGTTAATAATACATGCTCGTAGTGTTTTTTGTTGAGGATGCAAGAAGTATATAAAATGGAGAGCCAGATTTAAACCCAAACACTGTGACCCCAGGGCCAACATTTTTTTTTTTCCAATTTTGACATATAATTGACATATAACACACTGAGGTGTTAAACATGGTGATTTGATATACCTATAGAGTGCAAAGTGATTACCACAATGAGTTAACACCTGTATACCTCAATTTTTTTTTTTTTTGGTGAGAACCTTTAAGATTTCTTTCTTCGCAATTTTCAAGTATACAATATTGTTAACTACAGTGACCATGCTCTACATTAGATCCCCAGAACTCATTCGTCTTATCACTGGGAGTTTGTACCCTTTGACTGACTTCTCCCATTTCCCACAGCCCCTGGCAACCACCAATCTACTCTGTTTCTATAACTTCAGTTTTAATCTATTCCACATATAAGTGATATCATGCAGTATTTGTCTTTCTTTCTGGTTTATCTCTTTCAGCATAATGCTCTTCAGGTTTATCCATGTTGTGGCAAAAGTCAAGATTTCCTTCTTTTTTATGGATGAATAATATTCCACTGTATACATGTAACACATTTTCTTTATCCATTGATTTATTGATGAACATGCAAATTGCTGTCATGTCTTGGCGATTCTAAATAATGTTTCAATGAACATGGGAATACAGATGTCTCTTCAAGATAGTGATTTTGGGTTTTTTTTGGATATAAACTCAGAAGTGATATTGTTGGATTATACGGCAGTTTTAATTTTTTAAGAAATCTTCATACCGTTTTGTACAGTGGCTGTACCAATTTACATTCCCACCAACAGCCCTCAGAGAGTTCCCTTTTGTCCACATCCTCATGAATATCAACAGTTAGTGCTTGCCTTTTTGCCGATAGCCATTCTAACAAGGGTGAGGCAACATCTCACTGTTGTTTTGATTTACATTTCTCCAGGGCCCATAATCTTGACCCTTACCCTAGACTTACATAGTCATGGTACATGTTATGTGTGCCTAATATTTAAGAACTGCCAGAGAGACACAAATATTATTTAAAACATAATTGCTTGTTTCACATATTTAAATATTTGCCCCAAATCAGTCAAGATAATAAATGATTGAATTTGGCCATAATATACCATAATCAGAGACTGAAAATAGTCTGGGAAAGAATCAGGTAATCCTGGCAGTGAGAACAAAGAGTAAGAGGCTGAGTAAGAAATTCAGTTGCTGGAGGCATTTATGAGGTCAATATACTATATGCCTGTGTTATACTTTCAAAATTAAAATAATCATACAATAAAATGCAGAGATCTTAAGATCTGAAGAGCTCCTTTTCATGAGGAATTGACTGAAATGGGGCATGAGGACAATTCCTGAGGGGCGGACATGACCTATACCTTATTTTCCATAGTGGTGACCTGGGTGTATACAGCTAATACAACTCATTAAAATGAGTGGGATAAGAGTACGAAGTACATCATATGCTTTTAATGAATAAGCTAATACATGTACACCGTTTACAACAACAGCTAGGATATAGTAAATACTCAAAAAACATGTGTATGATGATTCATAGGTCTGGATGGGTATCATCTTGGCTGTCCAGAGGGGAGAAATTAGGCTAGAGAGAGCGACAGGGGATCAGACCACAGAGGGGCCCATGGGTCATACCAAGGAGCCGGTACAATGGCCAGATACCCACAGGGAACAGTTTAGTCAGGGCATTACACAGATTTTTATCACATGTTGTCAGTCTAGCAGCAGTGTGGAGAACAGTTTGCAAAGTGAGAGACAAAAGTAGGATAAAACATTCAAAAACCCTTGAGCCTCACTTTCCTCATTTGTAAATGAACATAATAAAGACCGAATATAATTCACAATGTTGGAAATGACAGAAAAAAAATGATGTGATGTATAAGAAAGGATGTGGATATAAAGTTCTCTGGAGAATAAGGGTCAATATATTGGATGTGTGATGAGATTGGGATGCATCAGGTTTGCTTAGGGATCGTAAGCAAGAGGCTCCAATCAGAGAAAATATTTGGGAATAAATTACTCCCCACCAATCCCCATTTCCAGCAGCGTACTGGTCCCACTGGTGAAACATGATGGAGGAGAATAATTAAACAGCTGTGACTATGCTGGCATATTCTACATGCAGAAGGCGTTAAAAGAGAAAAGGAGACGTATTCCCTGCATCACTGGCACTCAAAGTGCAGGTTATCCCAGAACTTCGGAGAACTGTGTAAACAAGTGACTGAGTAATTTACAATGACCACTGGAGAAGGGGAACGTGCCCCAAGAGGGGCTCTGATAATGCCTGATAATACCCTGCCAGTCCCTTGTCACTGGCTTGGGTGGCTGTTACTTCTTTCAGAGAAGTTCTTAGCTCTGGTGTCTTTCATATTTCAGAGAAGTGAAGTGACATTCTTGTAGTTACAGCCTGAAGTAACTCAAAGAGATCAGTAATTTTAATCTCCATCTTTATTTAATTAAACAAATGGAAATCTGCCCCCTTGCCAAATATGTTATCCCTTGCCAATTAAGTCATTAACAGAAGCTCAGGAGATGAATTCTCTATTAAGAAAAAATAATTTTCTGACAATTCACTTTTGGATTGAGTGCTGATTAGTCTTCCAACCTAAGTTTAAACTGTGAAACCTGAGCAGTGTAAGAAGCAAATCTGGAAAACAAGAATATTGGGTATAGATTTTTGTTGCCCTAGACATTAGCCAATAACCATGTGCTTACTGGGCACTTGAAATACGGCTGGTCTAAGTTGAAATGTAAGTGTAAGTATAAACTGAATTCTGAGACTTAGTAAAAAAACATAGAATGTAAAGTATCTTACAGATAACTTCAATATTGATTAAATGTCAAAATGTCATTTTTTAAGACTTTATTTATTTGACACAGAGAGAGAGCAAGCGAGCAAGCACAAGCAGGGGGAGCAGCAGAGGGAGAGGGAAAAATAAGCTCTCTGCTGAGCAGGGAGCCCACTGCAGGGCTTGATCCCAGGACTTGGGGATCATGACCTGAGCTGAAGGCAGATGCTTAACTGACTGAGCCACCCAGGTGCCCCTGAAATGTCATTTTGGATATAGGAAGTTAAATAACATATTATTAAAATTAAATTTAGCTTTTCTTTTTTTTCCTTAAAAAAGTAGCCACATCTCTTAAGTAAATACCAGATAATTTAAAACTACATATATACAATGTATTTGTGACTTCTCTATTTCCACTGGACAGTTCTTAATACATACCCTCTACAGTCACATGAGATATAAAAATTAAAAGTCAGCACAGGACATCATATAATGATAAAGGGGTCAATCCAACTGGAAGATATAATACTTATAAATATTAATGTACTCAACATAGGAGCACCTAAATATATATATTTATTTACAATACAATATTCAACCATAAAAAAGAATGAAATCTTGCCACTTGCCACAACGTGGACGGACCTCAAGGGCACTAGGCTAAGTGAAGTAAGTCATACAGAGAAAAACAAATACCTCATGATCTCACCTATATGCGAAACAAGAACAGCAAAAATCCTCCCAGATATAGATAACAGGTTGGTGGTTGCCAGAGGCTGGTAGAGGGGGTTGAGTGGAATGGGTAAAAGGAGTCCAAAGTACAAATTTCCAATTATAAAATAAATGTCATAAGTCATGTAAGTATGTAATTTACAGCATGGTGATTATAATAAGTAATACTGTGTTGAATATTTGAAAATTGCTTGCTAAGGGAGTAGGTCTTAAAAGTTCTCATCATAAGAAAAAAAATTTTTTAACTATGTAGAGTGATGGATGTTAACTGGACCTATTGTAATAATCATCTCACAATATATACAAATATTGAACCATTATGTTATACTCATAAAACTCACATAATGTTGCATGCCAAATAAACCTCAATACAAAAAAAAAAGTGGTGTCAGAAAACTAAAGGAAGACTGTAGTTTGAAAAGGTATGAGTCATCAATTGTGTTAAAAGTTGCTGTGTTTATTACTTTATTTAGGTAGAATATTGACACAGAACACTTCCGTCATAGATTGTAGTCTGCTATGGAGTCAGCAGGTCTGGGTTCAAACTCATCAGCTGCTTCCTCTGTCAAATGTGAAAACATATGAAAACAAAACAGTACATACCTGCATGTGTGTCAGGCTAATGTAGGATGAGGCAAGGACAAATCTTTTTTTTTTTTTTAAGATTTTATTTATTTATTTGACAGAGAGAGACACAGCAAGAGAGGGAACACAAGCAGGAGAGTTGGAGAGGGAGAAGCAGGCTTCCCATAGAGCAGGGAGCCTGATGTGGGGCTCAATCCCAGCACCCTGGGATAATGACCCAAGCTGAAGGCAGATGCTTAAACTGAGCCACCCAGGCACCCGAGGCAAGGACAAATCTTAAGAAGAGACCTGGACAGAGAAAAGGGCACTGGCAGGAAGAGTCTGGCAGATGGCCAGGTTCTGACAAAATTCTGAGTTTAAGGATGTCAGGTAGGAAAAGAGTCACTTCGGCAAAGCATATCTAAGTAGACAACATCCAAAAGGTAGATAGTACTGTGATGATTAACTGCTCAGGACACATGACACACGAATGCTACTTCCAGAGCAGAGGCACTTTACTTTAGCTCCATTTTCCCTATTAAGAGTGGGTTATTTTTATTTTTTAATAAAACTGAGATCATGCCATGCATATGATTAGGTACCCTGTTTTTTTAAATATTATATCCTAAACATTTCATAGGACATTAAATTTCCTTCAAAACTGCCTTTTTTAATGGCTGTGTAACTGTTTATTATATGGATTTACCACCATTTATAGGACTATTTTTCATTGTTTGACATTTGTGTTTATTTCCTAACATTTACTACTATGGAAAATACCACTGTGGCAATATTGAGCCTATATTGCCTTTTGTGAAAAATGAGCAAGTCCTGATCCTCGTAGATTAAATGAGATAGTTTACATTGCAGAGGGCATAGCACATAGTAGAAATTTTGTGAAGTTAGTTCTCTTCTCCCTCCTTATAGGGAAGGGCCAGTCATTTCAGAGCTAGAGGGCCTTTCAGGAAACTTTTAATTGACCCTAAATCTGGACAGCAACAGTTTATTCAAGGTGATCTCTTAAGAATCTGCAACCTCTCTTGGTAACTGGCCATAAGGTTTCAAATCTTCCTGCCTGCCTCTTTCTCTCCTCATTTTCTTTTGTCCCCCTACTGAATCATAGTGCATTAATTAAGAGTACAAATATCAAAGTTGTATCCCCTTGGTTCTAATTTCAATTCTATCATTTACTAACTACAGAGTAATATTTATATCTGAAGCATAAGTGGTAATAAGTGCTTGAAAGATAAATCAGTATAATACAAGAAACTATGTTTAAGTTTAAACAACTAGACTATGGCTTAGCTCATAAACTGGTCATCTCTAACATGGATTATTGGGAAAAAACAAACAAACAAACAAAACAACCCTCATGATCCTAGACTGATTATGGGGATTAAAAGAGATCAAGCATTTAGAAATCTTAGCATAGGGCTTGACACTTGACACATAATTACTGCTTGTGAACAATTTGTTAGTGATAATAATATGCAAAAAGTAATCATTTGTTATAACAAATGATTATGAAGTGAATGATGTACCTAAGGCTAAGCACTGTGGGAGGTACTTTGTTATACTTTGTTACACAAACACAAACAGTGCATTTGGGGGAGAGGTTGTGAAGCACTAAGAGAAATTCTAATCATTAAAACTAAGCATCTGTTTGTCATGACATTAAATTAAATAAAAAAAAAACCTTATGATGATGATAAATGATTTTGTAATACACAGAAATCCATTGTGTGTCTATACACTAATACTGAAATAGCAGAAAGAGAAATGAAGAACAATTTCATTTATGGTTGCATCATAAAGAATAAAATGCCTAGGAATAAATTTAACTAAGGGGTGGAAGAACTATACTCTGCAAACTATGAAACACTGATGAAAGAAATTAAAGCAACACAAATACATGGAAAGATATACCATGCTCATGGACTGGAAGAATTATTATTGTTAAAATGTCCACACACCCAAAGCAATCTACAGGTTTAATACAATCTATATCAAAATACCAATAGTATTTTTCACGGAACTAGAATAACACTAAAATTTGTTTGGAACCATAAGAGACCCTGAACAGGCAAAGCAATTTGAGAAAGAACAAAGCCGATGGTATCACAATCTCAGATTTCAAAGTATATTACAAATATGTGATAACCAAAACAGTATGGTACTAGCACAAAAATAGACATATAGATCAATCGAACAGATTTGCTCCCAGAAATCAACCCATGCTTATATGGCCAATTAATCCATGACAAAGGAGACAATAATATACAATGAAGAAAGTCTCTTCCATAAATGGTCCTGAGAAAACTGGACAGCTACATGGAAAAAATGAAAACTACTTTCTTGCGCCATATGCAAAAATTAACTCAAAATGGATTAAATATCTAAATGTAAGACCTGAAACCATAAAACTCCTAAAAGCAAACATAGTAAGCTCATGAACATTGGCTTTAGCAATATTTTTTCTGAACAGTGCTCCCCAGGCAAGGGAAACAAAAGTAAAAAAACAAAACAAAACAAACAAACAAACAAACAAACCTATTGGAACTATACCAAAGTAAAAAGCTTTTGCACATTGAAGGAAACCATCAACAAAAGTCAACCTAATGAGTGAGAGAAGATATTTACAAATGATCTATCTGGTAAAGGATTAATATCTAAAATTTGTAAAGAACTCATACATCTCAACACCCAAATTTAAATGATCCAATTAAAGATGGGAAGATGGGCTGAGTAGACTTTTTTTTTCAGAAAGATATGCAGATGCCCAAAAGACACATGAAAAAATGCTCAACATCAGTAATCATCAGGGAAATGCAAGTCAAAACTTAGTGAGATATCACCTCACACCAGTCAGAATGGCTAGTATCAAAAAGACAGTTTAGTAAGTGTCGACAAGCATGTGGAGAAAAAGGAACGCCTGTACACCATTGGTGAAAATGTAAATTGGCAATGCCACTCTGGAAAATGGTATGGAAGTTCCTCAAGAAACTAAAATTAGAAGTACTATATATTCCAGCAATTCTACTTCTGGGTATTTTCCTGAATAAAATAAAAATACTAATTGGAAAAGATATATGCACTCCTGTGTTTATTGCAGCATTATTAACAATCGCCCCGATAGGGAAGCAACCTGGGTGTTCATCAATAGATAAGTGGATAAAGAAGATGTTGTCTATATATAGTGGAATATTACTCAGTCATAGAAGAGAATGAAATCTTGCCATTTGTGACAACATGGATGGACACTTATGCTGAGTGAAGTAGGTCAGATAGAGAAAAACCATTTGATTTCACTTACATGTGGAATCTCAAAAACAAAGCAAACAACAAAAAATAGAAATGGACTTAAAAATATACTGGTGGTTGCCAAAGGGGAAGGGTTGGGGGATAAGCAAAATAAACAAAGGGCTCAGGAGATACAAACTTCCAATTATAAAGTAAAGAAGACACAAGAATGAAAAGTACAACATAGTCAATATAATCAATAATATAGTAAGGATTTTGTATAGTGACAGATATAAGTATACTTATTTTAGTCAGCATTCTGTAAGATATGTAATCATTAAATCACTATGTCATATATCTGAAGCTAATACCATATTATATGTGAATTATACTTCAATTAAAAATTATTGCAAATTTACACCAAATTGTGGTCTCCTCATAATACCAAAGTGAGTTAATAATACCAGAGAAAATTTAAGTTTTTTCAAATCTCTTTCATATATTACACGTTCATTGCAGCATGTCCTCAATATTTTCTCTTTTCCTTTATTTCAAGTTATTCTGAAGAAAAAAAAAATCTCTAATTCAGCACAAGAAAAGAGGTTCTTATGCTTTCTCCCTCTCTCTTTTATCTTTGGCTTAGCCATTTGTCATTCACATCAACTTAGGCTTGTGGCTTTTAAAAAAAAAAAATTTTTTTTTTAACTCCCAGATTCTGTGCTATGAAAGATCCAGGATCTGACACAGGAATCAATAATTGCTCCTTTAAAGAAGAGAACCAGGAGGGAAAGACTTCAAACACTTATAAATTAAAAAGTGAAAAATATAAAATGGTACAAAGTGGCAGATGTCATAATAGTTATGAAAAAAGTCCTGCATGTTGAGGTGGAGACAGCTAATATCCTTTGAGTGTGGAGTGGTGGTAGATAAGGCAAAAGAGTGAGATTAATCATTTGTAGCACCCATATAAAAAGAGAGGTTTGGGATTGGTTTTCTTTCAGAGAAGGACATGCCTTCTTGCTACAACATAATGACACTGGACTGATAAAAAGGAGGCTGAGAGAGAAGCTGAAGGTAACAGCTATTGTCCGTAGATTAACAGCAAACCCCAGAGAGAGGCCTAACACTGCATACTGCAAACTTCCCTAGAGTGGCATTAATACTTTCTTATTTGCCTTTGGGAAAAGTTGGCCCCAGTATAGGATAGAAACACTGAGACTGTGTGACATAAATGGGTTTTGCAAGAATGGAACACAGAATGTGGCTGAAGTTAAGACTCTGCAGGCACCATGGAAGACTTGGGATGTACAATGTATACAACCTTCTAAAGCCTCTGTGATGCTTTTTGAGCACTGGGGCGGGGGCGGGGGGTAAAGCATGCTTAGCACGTATGCCATGCACATTTATAATCCCTGCATCCAGAGATGGAGCTTTCCTAAGCCACACATACTTGTAAAAAACAAGGGGAATTTTTTTTTTTTTTTAATTTTGCTAGTCCAGAACAACTTTCCTCCTTCCCTTGGAGTACAGGTTTCTCCCCAACTCCAGCCAAATGGTTGGTTATGAAGTTGCCATTCACTTCACATGGGTGAGCATGTGACTCTCGAATGACAGAGCCTGAGTTCTTGTTCCCTGACTACCCTGCTTTCCCAGGCATAGTCAGGTGATTAAAAAATAGGCTAGGAAGGAAAATCCTTTCCTGGGGATTTTTTTTTTTTTTTACTTGAGGTTGAGGGGAGGTTCAGAGTCCTAAATGTTTAAGTACAGAACTACCTGCAACCATAGGGCCAGGTTTGTGGGGGAAGAGTAGCCTCAAAGAGGAAAGTAACATGCAGAAAGGAGAGCAAAGAAAAGAGAAGTGGTGATTCACTGTTACAGCAAAGGGCACAGTGTTCCCTGAAGCCAGCCCTACAGTTGACCATTCTGTTTTTGGCTTACCTAAGCCAGTACAGTTGACCCTTATTTTTTGCTTACCCTTATTCCAAGTAGACTTTTTACTTGTGATCAGGATAGTCCTTAGCAAAACAAAGAATGTTGCAGTGTTCACATTAAAGCTTTTACAGGTAAGAGAGGGTTTGAGGTTGAGGAAATCAGGTAATGCTTGATAGAGGAGGTGGCATTTAAAGCAAGGTGGGGCTCCCACAGGAACAAATGGAGGAGTAACATTTCTGGTATAGGAAACAATATGGACAAAGGCCAGGCACTAGGAAGTACCGAATGTAGTCAGGGCAGAGATCAGTTTGGTCAGACCAGGAGAGAAAAAGAGAAAAAAAAAATATACATCATCCTCCCATAGATATTTCCATGGCTGACATTTTCTCATCTCTCTGATCTCAGGTCAAAAGCTGCTTCCTCCAGGAAGCCTCTCCTGACCATCCTGTCTAATGTGCCTCGTCATTCACAGTCATATATTAGTTTTGTTGCATTTGTAGCACTTATTCCAGGTGCAATTATCTAAATTGCTGGCTCACTGCTCTGTTGTCTGTCTCGTCCACTAACTGGGCTATGAGTCCATAGAGACAGGGGCTTTGTTCATCTTGCACACTTGGTTGCCAGTGCCCATGAAGGAGCCTGCATGAAGCAAGTGCTAAGTAAATACCTGTTGAAAGAGTAAGTGGGTAGGAACAGAAAGAAAAACTTGTGCCAGAAGGGAGCTGTAGAAATCAAACTTTAGGCAGAAGAGAATAAAGATCTGGGTTAGTCCGATTCTCCAGGGCTTTCATATAGGCACTGGGCCGGGGTACACTGTCAGAGCTATGCTTTTGGAAGACTAACTTACTTGATGTGTAGGAGGTGGAGAGTGGGTGAGAACTGACAGGGAGGCCATTGCAAATGCCCAGGCAACAGGTAATGTTTGTTGGTTGAGTGAATTACCTGAGGGATTATGAGTCTTCATAATCACAACAAAGAGAAGAGTGATAAATGCATCATGTCTTTTTTCTTTTTCTCCACCTCTTAGAGCTAGTTCACCAGTAGACTCTCCTCTTCCTTCAGATAATGTTTTTCCAAGCAGCATCTTTCATATAGATCTACAATGCCTACTCACACCTCCACCCCTTACCCTCCCAAAGGTAAAGGCTTTAAAAAGAGAACAGTGGTGATGGCTGTTCGATCACATAATAAAAACACCAAGATCTGCATTCATGAGTTCCCCAGGCTTCCTGTGTCCCTGGGGCAGAACAAATCAATCTTTTCCCCAACCACACAAACTCTTGCTGGTCCAACAGGCTCCCCTCTGTACTATCTTCATAGCTCATGTATATTCAACTTGGGTGTTCATTTTGTTTTGCAGGTTTTTACACTTGCTATAGTTTCATATTACATATTGCTATATTACAACTTTGGTTTTTTTTAAACATCTGATTTAGGGATTTAGCCAAAGTAATACATAACTTGAGTCTATTACTACTGCTGTTTATATCCTCATTGTGTGAGGAGTATGTACCAGAATATTTAAATACTTTCCTACTGAAGAACATTTTAGTTAGTTCTATTGTTTTATCTTTCACACAATGCTATATTGAATCTGCTCACATATATTTCCTTGTATTCTTATGTAGGGACATCTCTAAATTTCTGAACATGGAATTGCAGAGTCTAGTGTATAATATTCTATTTTATTAGATTTTGTCTAATTGTTCTCAAAGACTGCTGCATCACTTATGCAACTTTCAGCAGGATATGAGAACTTTTTTCTCATATCCTTGTTTTTCCCTTGGAATTGCAACACATTTAGGTTTTGTTATATTTGCAAATATATAATGAGTATGCATTATTTTGCATCTTGTATTTCTTGTGTGTTCAAAAATATTTTCTTGTAGTTCTTGACCATTTGTGTTTCCTCTTCTGCAACATGTTAATTTTTCCCTATTATTGTATTACTTTGTGTGTCTTTTGTGTTTTCTGTAGTTCTTTATTAACTTTGGAGTCCCTTGCTATAAAGACACTCTCCTCTATTTTCTTCTCTTAGGCCCTTAATACATCAGAATTGAATTTTGCATTAACCTTGTGCTCTTTTTCTCATCATCTCTGTACTTAATTTCCTCCTACCACCCCCCAACATTATCTAATTTCTGACTCTCTCTAGGACAGATTCATTCTCACTGCTGAGCTTCCTAACTGCTCCTCCCCCTCCCAGACAACCCCCCTTCTAGAATCCTAAACTATTTGTCAATGCACTCATGACTTAGCTTTTGCCTAACATAAGAGTTCTAAACTCAGATACCTGCAGAAACTAGACAGCTAATCTAAATGGATAAAGTAAGCCCAGATTAAGACAATCTGGAGTTTTTGAGACTGTGTTAAAATGGAGAGCATATGTTCTTGCAAAAAAAAAAAAGGCAACTACTGCTATGATAGAATGTGGTCTTAGCTTGCTTTGCCAGATCTAGCATTTTTATTTTTCCTATTAGAACTATAGATTTGTATGTGAAATCCCCTGATTTTTAAATACAGGCAGATAGTGCAAGCATTTTTAAGAAGTAGTGTGTGGGTCAAAATAAGATGTATCTTTCAGGCAAGATTAGTTCTTTGGTCCCTAATTGTTTCTAGTAATACAGTGATTCATAAGCATCATTTGTTTCCCCAATTAAACCATAATCCCTTTGTGCACAGGAGTACTCACTTTGTATCTGTCCAGAAACAAAAGCATGAAAATGTTCAATGTATCTTGACTGAGCGTTGACTAACAGTGGACTTCATAATCACATAAGAGTACACAGACCTCCCGGTAGCCAAATACTGAGGTAGGAATCTCATAGGGGATTTCATAGCAAGTCAAAATGACCAACAGTCTGCCCACCTTTGTATTTGTTATTCCAGCCAAACTCATGTCCACAGAAAAGGCAAACAGATGAGCACATGTTCCCAATGCTCAGCTTTCTTTAAGATAGTTCTGGTATGCATGTTGAAGGAACAGTTTCATGGTTCTCAGAGAAGCAGGGATAGGGTAGAGAGAAGTAGAATACAGATTCAATCACATTGCCTTCTAGAGAAAATCTTGCTTTTAAGGAAATTCAAAGCATCGCCATTACAGTTTCATTTCCAACCCTGGAGCCTTGCACTCAGAGTCTAAATGCTTTCCCCACCGGGTCTAGCTCACAGCCAGCCAGTTGGATCATCTAGAGGCTCATCTTACTGGAGAGATCACAGGGACTGCAATCAGAACACTGGATCCCAGGCTACCTGTCCTCATGAGGAAAGGTGGCTGACAAGCTCTCCTCTATGCCATCAAATCAATCCCTATCTCAGAGAGGACAGAGGCAGTGTCTGATATTGATTAAGAGCATAGCCTCCCAGGCCAGTCACATAGGAGAGAGCATCTCAGACATTTGATTTACCAGCTAGATGTAATGGGGTCAATGGTCCCATTACATTAAGCCCCAGACTTTTCATGAATGTTAACTTATTGGGAAAAAAGATCTTTGCAGTCCTAATTAGAGACCTTGAGATGAGGAGATGATACTGGATTATGTGGATGGGTCCAAAATCTCATGACCAGTGCTTGTATAAAAGAGGCTTAGCCAAGGACACACAGAAGAGAAGGTGATAAGAAAGCAGAGGCAGAGGTTGGAGTGATGTGGCCACAAACTAAGGAAGCCGAGGAATGCTAATGGTAACCTGAAACTACAAAAAGCAAGGAAGGATTGCTCCTGTAGAACCTTCAGAGGCAGTGAGGCTTTGCCAACACCTTGATTTTAGGCTTCTGGCCTCCAGAACTGTGAGATGATAAATTTATCTTGTTTGAAGTCACATGATTTGTAGTAATTTGTTATGACCGTCACAGGAAACTAATAAACTGGGTGACCTCAGGTATGTATTTAACCTCTCTGTAGTATCAACTTTCAAAAAGGCACAATAATAATACTCATTTAACTGGGATTTTCTGAAGATCAAATGAGGTCATAGCTGTAAAGCTCTTCATAAGCGGTGGGTGTGAGCTGTAAGTATGAACTCATTTGTCAATGTAAAGGGGTTACACAGGTATTATTTATTAATATTGTGACCTGCTATTTTGATCTACTGACCAGCTCTCTGTACTAGGTGAATTTTTTGTTTCTTTCCCAAGGCTGCAAGGTCACACAGGGGAAAGTTCTCAGTAAAATCTCTTTTCCCGTTGAAATGCCACACAGTTCCTTCTTTTAAGATGACCATTTCTATGTAACCTTTTCTAAAACAGAACCTGTGTGGGGGAAAGGATGTGTGACCCTGACCTGACTTAAATCACATCTACAGGAAACTAACAAATGAAAATTATCCAGCACCATGCTTGTAGCAATAAAGTAAAAGCTTCAAAGTACACATTTTTTAGTGTGTGTCTCTGTTCTATTTTGGGGTATCTAGATATATCTCTGTGGTCCATCAGAATCTCCGTGTCAGTGTGAACCTCTCTGTGTTGCTCTCATGTGAGTGTCTATGTGTGCCCAAAATACTATACATGTGTATCCTTGTGTGTGTGCATACATACAGGCATGAGTGCCTATTGTCCGTGAGTCTTCAGTAATGTATTTGTACATGTGTGTGTAATTCTCTTAAGTATGTGTTTGTCTATGTGTCTGCTTCTTTGTTGTAGGTACACATATGTGTATCTCAGTATGACTATGACTCTGGGCTATATATAAGTACCTGATATTTACTGGACAATGAACAGTATCAAGAAACTCCTGTTATCAATAATAGCCAAACTGTGAAAAGAGCCCTAATGTCCACTGACTGATGAATGGATAAAGAAGATGTGGTTAAAAAAAAAAAAAAGTTGTGATACACACACACACATACACACACAGACAGGCATACATAGTGGAATATTGCTCAGGCATCAAAAAGAATGAAACCGTGCCATTTGCAACAACATGGATGGAGCTAGAGTGTATTATGCTAAGTGAAATAAGTCAGAGAAAGGCAAATACCATGTGATTTTACTGATTTGTGGAAATTAACAAAAAATACAGATAAACACATGGGAGGGGAAAAAGAGAGAGAGGGGAACAAACCATAGGAGATTCTTAATGATAGAAAACAAACTGAGGGTTGATGGAGGGAGATGGGGGGATGGGCTAGATGGGTGATGGGTATGAAGGAGGGTACCTGTTGTGTTGAGCACTGGGTATTGTATTTAAGGGAAGAACCACTGAATTATATCCCTGAAACGAATATTGCACTCTATGTTAACTAACTAGAACTCAAATAAAAATTTGCAGGTTTAAAAAAAAAGCTTCAATTTACCCAGCAACGATGCTAAATTACTCCATGCTACTGTCAAGCCCTTTGGAAAATGCAGACCAGTGACGACTCATACTGACTTCAAAAGAAAAAAAAAAAAAAAGAATCACCTGAGGGCTTTAAAATACTACATTCCAGAATCCCAGATCCTAAGATATTCTGAAATACTAGAAAATGTTATAAGGTAGGGCCCAGACTTAAAAACTTCCTACACTTCCTAAGTGTGGGGTGCCTGGGTGGCTCAGTTGAGTGCTGGACTCTTGATTTCGGCTCAGGTCATGATCTCGGGGTCCTGGGATTGAGCCCCATGTCAGGCTCAGTGCTCAGTGGGGAGTCTGCTTGACATTCTCTCTCTTCTTCTCCCTCTACCCCTCCCCCCTCAGGTAAATAAATCTTTAAAAAAAAAAAAGGGCAAAACAAAACATAAAAACTTCCCAAGTGATCCTAATATGCATCTGAATTAACTGTGCCAGCTAAAAAGCCAGACTTCTGCTGTTTGCCTGGAAAACATGAATCTTACTTGCTTCACTTGTGTGTGACTTTAGTTTTAGCACAATTCAATAAGGAGGATAATTTAATTATTTGTCTAGTGTAGCAGAGGGCAGGCTCTCCCCTTTCCTGCTCAAGATGATAAGCTATCATATGTGGACTATAAGTCCACAGCCTCCATATTAACCCATAGAAACAAGGGAGGAAGTCCCCTCCCAGCTTCCTTCATTTATAGGACATCTAATTAATAAGGGATAGCCCTGCTTTAATGTTCGTATACACTATTTACATTCACTGCATGTATTTGACAAACAGAAAGAGGATATACACGTATAATAAAACAGGTACTTCATAAAAATTTAAATGTGTTTTGGAGCATTCTTTACAGAGGAATAAAAAGAGGCGGTCAGGAATTAAGACAAAATGGCTAACCTTGGAGGGAGCATTAGAATCCAAAAGATCTAAAAAAGAAAATCTCAGATACTTAACATGTGGGAAGCAGGGCTCTAGTCCCTAACACAGCTTTGTGAAAATTAGGAAAATATTTTGCTTTCTCCACGTTCCAACCCGTACCTGCCTCGCTGGATGAATGTTTTCTAGCAATGGGCCTCCTGCAGTCTTGCTCATGGGGATGATACAGAGGTAAGGCTCTCTGGGTTCCCTTGTGATACCACTCCTAAATTGCATCTCACACCCTTTAAGAACACTCACTCAGAAGCCTGGGGATTTGAACTCTGTCATTCACATTTTAGACATTAAAAACACTAGATTTTAAAGTATTTCTCTGTATCTACAACTATACTGAACAGTGTATCAAAAACATAGTTGGGGCTTAATAAATATTTGTTAAATGAATGCATTACTGTCCAACGACAAGTTGGATCTGAATGGGCAACTCAGATATCTCCTAACAGAAAAGAAACTAAAGAGCCTTTGGGAGAGCTTTGTCAAATCTCTCAGCAAGAGTACATTCTTTAGAACAAAGTAGTTTTGAAAAATCACCAAAAGAATAGAGGTAGGAAACACCGTACTATGTTTATCAGCATTACTTGCTGATAATTCAACCCAACAGGGAAGGAAATTAAAAACTGAATGCTATTATTCTTCCAGATATTTCCATTCACTGGTTAATAACATCGCAGGGCCCCTAAACGTGGGATTTTGTGTGATTGGGATGGTGTGGTGTCTTGGTAATGTGTCAAATTGATTGTGCTGAGTTAACATTTCCCAGAATCTCAATACCTGTAAGTTTCTGGTTTGTCTCATCTCTAGATAAATCTATGCAAGAGCTTCGGAAGATGGGAGTAAAACTGTAATCATTTATACTCTCAGAAGCTCAGTGTAGGTCAGGGCCTAATACAGGTTGTAAAAATTTTTGCTAATCTTCTAGTTTATCTTGTTGCTGTTGGTAGCAGCCATACAATTGGTCCAGCTGCATGGAATCTCTTCCTTTGGCATCTCTACATCCTGGGCCAGTTACTGGGATAGATCTATGGCAAGAGCTCCAGCTTCCTTTGAAAGTCATCCACAGCAGTGAGTTCTCAGGCTTGTAGATGGAAAGAGGCCAACACAAGTTCCCATTACAGAAAGAGATTCAGGTTTCTGCCCTCTCCTTATAAGATTGAGTTGTACCTGCTTTCTTCCCCTTCAAATAAATCTCTCAATCCAAAGGATTTGTCCTATGTCTTAAGGTTTATAACCAGCAGTAGAAGGAACAGACAAACTGAGATTATTTTACCAGCTTCCAAAGTTGAAGTGATCAAACTATTATAATACATAAACTGTATAACATTGCTCCTGATGGTTCTCCTTCTCTGGTTGGACCCTGAAGCTGATACTGAAGATAGTTCCAAAGGAAAAGAACTTTAAGGATAGGTTCTCAGAACTGACTTGAGCAATCTGGAAATGGTTCCCTGATATGATTAGATTTACATGCTTTAATATTTTTCCAGTGGTAAATAAAACACCATTAGTCTATGACACGCAGTGGTCAAGTAGCTAATTAAACAATCACTTGTTGATGCTTATAATCAATACCTGTAGAAGTAGTTGCAGTCATTGAATATTTTAGTGAAAATAATCAGTACAATATGGTTGTTTTGTTGCTTTAAATTCACTGGAGATCTTGGAATAAAATTATGAGCTCCGGGCTTTTAAATTTCCAGCTCAAGAACAGCTTAAGAGACTCAGAAGCTTCTGCGATTGCCCAAAAAGAAAGCCTTATTACCTTCAGCTACAGGACAGAGATTTTTTGAAAACCAAACTCAATAATGCTGATGGCTAAATAACAACATGAATTTCCAAGTTTGCAAAGTCTTTTATGTCAAAGTGAGGACATTCATTATGAAGTATTAGGACCCTGAAGTTTGGGATGGGGGCATATGGCAAGATTCTGATGAAGCAGGGGGAATTTGACTTACAAATTCTACTTAACGTTCCTCATCAAGTCAAAAGTGAAGGGTAGGGGAAATCTAAAATCGAAAAGCAATAATCAGAACCAGAAGGAGACATAACACAGATTGGAATTATCAGAGAAATTTCAGTATGGCTAGGATGTTAAAGACTCAAATAGAAAAGATAGATAGCATGCTAGATCAGATGAGTAACATGAGCAGAAAGATGGTCATTGTAAGAAAGAATTACAAGGAAATACTGGACATCAACTACATAGTAACATAAATGAAAAATACCTTGCTTAGGCTCATCAGGAGTCTCAACACAACTAAGGAAACAATTAATAAACCTAATGATAAATCAATAGAAATTATCCAAACTGAGAAGCAAATAGACACAAAATAACAAATGGGAACAGAATATCCAAACTAGTTAAGACAGAAAAAGAGGGAGGAAGAAACAAAGAATACAACAAACAGAAAACAGAAAGGTCAATTTTAATCCAGGTATACCATAATTAGTCTATACATGAATAGTCTAAACTCACCAATTATAAGGCATATTTTGTCAGATTAGATTCAAAAATTAAAACTCCTTAAACATAAAACCTCAGCTAAATTAAAAGTAAAGGGATGGAGGAAAATATACCATGTCAACACCAATCAAAAGAAAGCTGGAGTACCTGTATTAATTTTAGACACTAGCCATTTCCTATGAAAGAAGTAGTATGGCACAAATATTGGAACCAGGAACTCAGGGCAGAGCCAAGGGCTTTGGAGCATAACTCCCCGTAGAAGTTAGTTTTAATTAAGGAACTGCCAACATGTGCTCTGCTGGATTTCAGATCTGCTATTATCTAATGACTCCTTGTGCTCCCATTTTCTCCCTTTTTGCATAGGAAGTTCTATAGTAATTACCTTGTATCAGTCTTAAATGTGTGTATTGTCCATTTGGGGGATAGCATGTAACTTTAAATCAAAGCTCTCCAGATGTGCAGGAACTGTATTTGAGGAATTGTGTCTGAGGAGCATTGTCTGCACTGGGGCCTGATTTAGATATTGGGATCATGAGTTTTTAGGTGATGTGTATGTAGAGGAGAACTTCGGATGCTTTGAAAGGTATTAAGTGTATTTTTTCCATGATGGAAGATTGTAAATCACTGGGGCCAGAGGGCAGACTCTGGGAGTCAGACTATAGGATAGCTCCTAATTATCCTCACCTCCTGGAATTCACGCTCCTCAACAATGAACAGGACAAATGGTATGACCATTAGAATATTGTGGATATGAAGGTGTGTGAGTTTTGAGGCTAAGTTATAAAAGGTGTTGCAGCTTCTGCCTTGGCCTTTGGGACTGCTCAAATAGGGGAAGCTAGCTGCTATGAACGCTTAAGCAGCTCTGAGGAGAAGCCCATGTGGAGAGGAACTAATTTGCTGACACAAACTTGCTAGTCATCTAAGTGAGTCCCATCAACATCTAACTGATATCTCATGAGATACCTTGGGCCTAAAATATCCAAACAGAATTCCTTTCAAATTCCTGACTCACAAAAACTATGAGGAAAAAAATTGAATGATCATTATTCAAAGTTACTAAATTTTGGAATGATTTGTGAGATAAAAAGTGATAACCAATATGGTTGGATAAAGACACTTGCTAATATTTCTTGGGTCTTCACTGTGTACTAGGCACAGTATTTTCAAGGTACTAGGCACCAGGCTCCATATAATTGTCTCATTTTTTTCTTGACTATTTAATGAAGTGGTTATAGATATAATGCAACTTTCACAGCTGAAAATATTAAAGGTTAAATAAGTACATAGGTTTATAAAACTAGCAAGTAAAAAAGCCAGGATCCCAACTCAGGTCATATGATTCCAGAACTCACATGATTATCCTGTATGGTGTTTAGTTGTCGAACCATAACAGTTAGGTATTATCACCAACCAATAACAGAGCAATTGCTAAATGTGGAGACACATAGACAGGGGTTGCTTGGAAATCTTACAATCTCTTTTGTATTCTAGAGACTAAGCTGCTTAGGACCAATACAAAATGTTCTCTGATCCCACAAGTAATGACTACATATGGATGACATGGGACTGCATTGCTTAGTGATTTGTAAGATATGAAAGATGGTCACCTCACAAAATTTTAGAGTGAGCACTGGATCTAGAGATGGGCAGTCCAGGATTTTCATCTGATAGTTAAGAAAACTGATACCCAGAAATATGAATGCACTCAGTAACTTAGAAAGTCTATGCACTCAGTAACTTAGAAAAAGAACCAGGATGCTACTTATTCCTTTATGTCATGCTGCTTTATGTTTCTTTTGAATGGCTTAAGCACATCTATTTAGAGTTAGATTTTTTGACCTCTGTATTCTTTGGCCATTACAGTCCTAAGAGAGTCTGATTAACAACAATTTTTTCAATAAAAGTAAAAACTATTTCTTTGTGAGAACAGTCCTTTTGGACTGTTCCCTTCTCTCAACCCCACCATCTGTAATATGGGAAAATGCTTACATGCACATGCAGGATTTATCAAAAATGCTCTGTGATGACCTTCACCAGTTGTTACTGTTTTGGTTCACACTGAGAGAAATAGCACCCTGTGGGAAAATCAAGACATGCCTTGCACTATATTCACTCTAGTCTCTTCATGAAAGGATGAAGGGAAAACAAATCAAAGTATTTTCATATTTAGGGATGCCACAACAGTTTAAAATAACAAAACTTAACATTTCTTGAGATATGTACCTCCTTAAATTGTGTTATCAATGCATCTAAGTAAAGCAAACTATGAAATTGGCCCAAGTATCAAGGAGATTCAGCAGCCTTTTATCTGACCAATGTTTTTATTTATCTCTTACATACCACATTTGCCCATACTTATCTCCACTTATTGCTACCTGCCTTCAAAAGGCAACTTACTGGTAGAAATTCAGCTTTGTGAAGCAACAATGCAAGATCTCCGGACCCTGGAGATGAAGAAAATTAAAAGCCCACTTATAACTTGGCTGAGCTTAAAAGAGCTAATCAGAAAGTGACCATTAGAGAAATGTTATCAAGATTACATCCTCTAGAAAGCAGTAAAATAGAAAAAGGAGAGAAAATTGGGACATAAGGGCAACTCATGAAAGGGATAAAGAGTCACCTTGAAGATTCTTCTCTGAACTTAACACTTTCAGACATAACATGTGATGTGTGTCCTTTACGCCCCACTGTAATTGTTGAATTCTCAGAATTGAAAATGACTCAAAAGCTCCTTATTCCAACTTTCCCTCTTGAGTCACCTTCTCCCACATCCTTACAAACTGTTGTCCAGCCTAAGTTTAAAGAGGTTGTTGCAAATTTCACTTTTCCCAGCAGCTCATCCATTTCTTGGTTGTCTGTATTAGAAGTTCTTGCTTCATGAATAGAAAATCAGAATTCTCAACTAGCAAACAAATATATGGACTTACCATTCTTCTTCATATTTAGAGAAGTATAAATTAAAAAATATTTTCCATAGAGCGTATTAGGAAATTCATATATGTGTCTTAGTTTCAGCTACCATAACAAATTAATATAGATTGGCTCCTATTTTGAAACCATTCTGCACCCATCCTGGCCTTGTGGTTGAGGTAGCAACCCTGGTAATCTCTGAATTGCCTTTAAGGTCATTCTTTCATTATCTCACACAATAGATGCTGGTTTATTTAGATGGTTTACTCATCTTTTCAAATTTGACCACACCCTTCATTTTGTCTCCTGAATAGGATCTCATTTTTCCCCCCAATAGAGATAGACTGAGAATTTTCTGAACTTTTTAGTGCTTCCCTTTTGATTAACAATTCCAACTTTGAGACATTTATCTCTTTGCACTTTGACTCTTACTTTTACCAAAGCAGTAAGGAGGAACTAGGCTCCTCCTTCAATGCTTTGCTTAAAAATTTCCCCAAATCTCAAGGTTCATCACTCACAAGTTTTACCTTCCATGAAATATTAGGATGTGAAAGCAATTCATCCAAACTCTTTCACACTTTAGAACAAGGATCATCTTTCTTCCAGTTTTCAACAATGTGTTCCTCATTTCCATTTCAATAACTCTTCACAATGGCTGTTATTGCCCATATATCCACCAATATTTTGCTCATGACCATTTCCATATTCTCTAAGATTGAGGTTTTGGCTACAGCTTTCCTATTTGCTTTCTGAGCTCTCACCAGAGTCACCCTTAGCAGTCTCTTTACAACAAAACAAATTTGTTTTTTGTTTTTTTCTGTCATGAATCTCAAAACTCTTCTAGCTTCTACCCATTTCCTAGTTCTAAAGCCAATTCCACATTCTAGGTATTTGTTACAGCAGCACCTCTTCTCATACCAGCTTTCCATTTTGGTCTGCTCTAACACAACACAATAGACTGGGTGACTTATAGACAACAGACATTTACTTCTCACAGTTCCAGAGGCTGCAAAGTCCAAGATCAAGGTGCTGGCAGGTTCAGTGTCTGATGAGATCCTACAGCCTAGTTCACAGACAGCACCTTCTAGCTATACCTTCACATGGCAAAAGTGGTGAGAGCTCTCTAGAGCCACTTTTATTAGGACAATAATTCCATTCATGAGGGCTCCACTTTCATGACTTAATCACCTCCCAACGGCCCCACTTCCTAATACCATTAATGCAGAGGTTAGGTTTCAACCTATTCATTTTGGAGTGATACAAATGTTCAGACCTTGGCAGACATGATTTAACTCAAAATTTCAAAATAAATCTTTTATGTTACAACTGTTACTATGGAGAAGCTGGTAAACCATATCCCCTCTCTCTAAGAAAAGTGGACAACATAATAATTGGACATTTAATACTTGCTAAGAAGGGATCTTCTAATTATACCAGAGATGTTTCAAATCACTGCTAACAGTGTTGCTTATCAATGCTGAGTTTGCTTTATACTTTTCTTTCTCCAGACTAAAGAAGGTATAAATCAGTCAGTAGTAAGTAAGCAGTCTTACATTTATCCACATAAGGGGGTATTTGAGCTTAAGGGGCGCCTGGGTGGCTCAGTCAGTTGAGTGGCTGGCTCTTGATTTCAGCTCAGGTCATGATCTCAGGGTCCTGGTATTGAGTCCTGCATCAGGCTCAACATTCATCAGGGAGTCTGCTTGAGGATTCTTTCTCTCTCTTCCTCTCCCTCTGCCCCTTCCCTCAATCTCTTTCTCTCTCTTCCCCTCTCTCTGTAAAAAATAAATCCTCGAAGAGAAAAAAAGAGAGAAGAAAGAGAGAAGAGAGAAGAAAGAAGAGAAGAGAAGAGAAGCGAAGCGAAGCGAAGCGAAGCGAAGAGAAGAGAAGAGAAGGAAAGGAAAGGAAAGGAAAGGAAAGGAAAGGAAAGGAAAGGAAAGGAAAGGAAAAGAGAAAAAGAAAAAAGAAAAGAAAAGAAAAAAAGAAAAGAAAAGAAAAGAAAAGAACTACATGAGCTTAAGAAGAGGCCAAATTGAAAATTCAAGTTGCTGGCATCTTAAATCTTCACATAAAAAAAAAATGGTGAGATTTGGAGGCATTATGACAAGTGGAAATGGCAATTCAAGTTATGTTTGTTTCAACTGCAGCTTTCATTGAAATGACTTTAAGCAGGAATATTATACAAATCCTAGCTCAGCAAATAGTTTGTAAGGGGGAGAGAAAAAACCTGGTATTCCAGAAACTGTAAAATTATATCCTTCATGCTCTTTTAAGTCTTCCTGTACCCTTCCCCAACTTTCTTACTCAACTTCCACCAAGCACTGTTTTTAGAATATGCAACTTCTAAGCCAAACAGGAGTCTAGACATTCCAGGTGGGCATCATGCTGTTCTAGCAATCAGTAAAGTACATGAAAATATATAAATAGCTTTTTTATTTATCTTAATTATGATGAAATACACATAAGATTTACCATCCTATTTTTAAGTATACACTTGAGAATCATTAAATAAATTTACATTACTGTGCAAAAATCGCCATCATCTTCAGAACCCTTTTCATCTTGCAAAATTGCAACTCTCTACCCATTAAACAATTCTCCATTCCCTCTCCCCCAGCCCCTGGCAATCACCATCCTACTTTCTGTCTCTACTAATTTCATTAATCCAGGTATCTCATATAAGTGGAATGCTACAGTTCTTGTCAATTTCATCTAACATAATGCTTTCAAGGTTTATATATACTGTAGCATGTGCCACCATATTCCAAATGCCACTTTTAGAGTGGGTTTTCTCCCGTTGTAATTTTTTGAGGGAGATAGCAACATTAGGGTAGATTTATCAGAAGATAATGGGCTGATATATGACCAATACTGAAATGTCAAGTCCCCAAGGGCTTCCAACACAACTTCTTCAGGAAATTCTTCAAACTTCAGTGACTCTGAGGGAGACAAGCTTTTTGATATCCTTGTCAAGAAAGAGTTCTAAGTTCACTGACTTACCAGAATCCTTCGCTATGGCTGGAAGGCTTCTTCCACAAGTAATGGACCCGTTAACCCATAAATTAAACCCCTGTCTTAGGATCTAGCAATATGTTAGAGTCCAAAAGCAAGCAGGATAATAGATCTGAATTTTAGAGTTTAGAGCCTATGTGTGGATAATTCTCCTTAAATAATTTTCCTTAGACACTTCTAATTCCAACTGATTTGTGAAATGCTTTCCTTACTTCCTTTATCTGCAAAGAGGCACCTTCCCTTGGACGTGAGAGCAAGCTGGCAAGCACACACAAGCATGGGGAATACTGAGGAGGTCAGCATTCAATTCTGCTAAAGTGACCTTATCCCTCCCCAGTGGTCTCTCTCCATTGCATCCACACCAGCTTAACAACTCACTACAGGTCATCAAATAGAGCAAGTATCTCTCCTCAGACTCCACAGTTTCTTTGCTCTCCTCACTGAAGTAGTTTCAACATCCAGGTCTGGAAACAAACTTTCCCAGGTTTGCCCACCTCTTGGATCAGAGATGTTAATGGACTTATTAAAAGCCATTTAGCTATTGAGAATAGGTTTGGGATTTGAACACACATCTGTCTGACTGATATCAATGATCTCCATACATGTAATTGCTTAGTCCTAGTGATAGATGGAGATGAGCTTTTAACGCAGGTAGCCCAAAGGCAGCATGTATGTATGCCGTTAATCAATTTCCACTGTGACCTCCAGAAAACCCTCTCAAGTTGTTGGTCAGACTCTGCAAAGTGAAATTACATTCTCTCACACACAGCTTCTCTTTTTTTTTTTTCAGAAATATATAGCTAATATTTGTGAGAGAAAGTGATGGACAATCCAAAGTTGATAGGAAGAACCCATACAACTAATACACTTGGTGGTGATATTCTCATAAAAGAGCCAATTAATGGTTCCATTGGCAGTTTCAAACTTGTGTTCCAAAAATGTTCTAAGCAATGAGATACTAAAATGTGAGATTCAAAGCTTGATTAAACTTAGGAGTCAGTTTCTACTACATGCTTTCTCCTTTCTCTCTATTTTCTCTGGCTCTTCCATGTATTTGCTGGAGGCAGGTGATGAACTTCAAGGGTGAGAGGAAGGCAGCTGAGTGTGGTAGTGGCCTGATGTGATTTTGAACCAAGTGGGGAAGGCAGCTAAAAACAAAACAAAAACAAACAAACAAACAAACAAACAAACAAACAACAATATCTAAGCAGGATTTAGAGCCAAACAAGGAAGGTGGTTGAATGAAGAACTAGACCACTAGGATTTGGGGCTGAGCAAAGAGGGTGTTTGAGTAAGTTGCAATCTGGGTGTTCAGTGCACAGCAAGAATGTGTGTAAGGTGGATGCCCTGGTGAAAGAGTTGGCCAGTGTATTAATAACACATAGGGAAAATGAGCAAATAGGAAAATATATAGAGTATAACGGAGACAGATTTCTCACTACCAAAGAAAGGAGTTACAAATGTAGAAAGGAGTCTAGAATGAACTACAAATAATTGAATTTGAATTAGAAGTATTGATGCAACTCACAACTTTCAGTAAATAGAGATAGATATAGAAATAAACTGTGTGTGTGTGTGTGGGGGTGTATGATATATACACACATTATTTCCAGCTTCATCCACTGAAAGGTCAGTAGCAATGGGCTCACCTAAGCATTCAGATCATGACTTCTAAACACCATTCTCCATTAAAATAAACCAGAGCTTATTGGAGAAACAACTAGGGTAGTGAAAGTACAAGATGAAGTACAAGTTGAAATTGGAATAAATTATTGTGCCAACCAGAAAAAAAAAGTGTTTAGGGAATAATAGGAAAATGTCCAGAAGACATAGAAGTTCCCTTACAAGAGGGTTCCATTGGTTAATTTGGGCAATTAGAGAGTAAGAATAAACAATGATAGTAACAAATTAAAACCTATTAAGTAAAATAGAAATCCATGAGTCCATACTTTTATAACTAAATATTAAATAGATGAAGGAAAAACTCTTTAGAGCAAAAAACCCAATAATAAATGAAGGAGGAACGATGTCATTATAAAAGTAAACATTTGATAGCCTTCATAGTAATAATTGATTCAGGCCAAAAAAAAATCCATAAATGTCATACCTGATGGGAAATATGAAAAAAAGACATTTACATAGTTTCAAAGTATGTCCCCATAAAATATTTCAAAGGGAAAGAAAATCATTGTATAGCCACAACCTTAACTAATGACATCAATGTTCACAGCAATACTTATGGGACAAATCCATTTAGAGTAGCTCCAGATAGAATTCAATAAGTATACAGGACAGGAATATGTAACCTAAACACAATTGTGCAAAAAATCAAATTGAATATCAAGCAATATTTAACAAAGTAACTTACTCATAATCTTGAAAAATTGAAATATTAGAAAAAAAAGAGAAACCATTCCAAAGACACTACAAAGACATGACAACTAAATTAAGTACATTATCTTGGATTGAGTCATTTCTAAAAACAACAATATGGAACACCTGCTTTCTCATTCCACATGGGAGGACCCTGGAATTCACCATTCCATCTTAACAAGTGAAAAGATGAAAAGACTAAAAAAAAAAAAAAATCAACAGTTGTTCTTGGATTCATAAGGGAGGGAAGACGCAGGACAAACCACTGTCCCCAAGATTGCAGTAACAGAGAGACATATACAGCAAGTCACAGTTTATTGGAACAGAGACTCATGAGTGCAAACTCCTATGGGAATGAGTGCCTACCTAGGAACACATGAACTATACTTGAAGAAATACTGGAAGCTCAGTGCAGACAACTCTGAGGCTTGAAAGAAAAAAATCCAAGGAGACCTAGTCATAGAAGGAGCCCCGCAATTTTGTGATATTTGCCTCCTGGAGCTCAATCAGGTTCTCAGAGTAAATATCAGAGAAAAATTCCCCCATGCTTTTGGCAGGGGGGCAGGCAAAAGGAACCATTTTTAAATACTCCAGAGCACTCTGTTCTTAACAAGTCCTGTCCTCAAAGGAAACTAGGTAACTAGAGCCTAACCTACTAGGGTATTATCAGAGCCTAAGCGACCTGGAGAAAGGGAAATACCAAACTTGAGTCCCCTCTAGCCTTTCTGTCCCACACTGGGGGGTGGAAGGGGAGGATAAAACAAACAAGCAAAAACAAAAAACCTGAGAAACACTTGGGAAGTTCTTAATCTAGAGGTATGGGACCACTAAGAATTGAGACCTAATTATTCAACTATAGAATGCTTTCCCTCTCCCAACAGCTCACCACATTACTAAAGGCCTATTTTCAGCAGTTACTTTTACCTGGTTCCGTCATGTCCAGCTATCAAGAAAAAAATTATAAGGCACACCAAAAGGAGGAGGGGGAGGAGGGAGGAGGGAGGAGAAGAAGAAGGAGAATGAGGAGAAGAAGAGGAAGAAGGAGGAGAGGAGGGGGAGGAAGAGGAAGAAACAGAGAAAACAGAAGCAAACATACAAGAATGTTGAAATTATCAGAGTGGGAATTTAAAACAACTATAAATAATATGCCAAGAGCTCTACGGATAAAGTAAGCAGCAAGCAAAAACAAGTGGGCAATGTATGCAGAGAGATGTAAATCCTAAGAAACAGTGAAAAAGAAATGCTAAATATAAAAAATACTGTAACAGATACAAAAAATACTTTTGATTTTCTTATTAGTAGACCAGACATGGTGGAGGAAACTCTATTCTAGAAGATGTATCAATAGAATTGTGAAAAAACAAAAAGCAAAGAGAACAAAGACAAAACAAAAAACAAAATCAACAAAAAACCCCAGAATATCTAAGCACTGTGGGACAACTACAAAAAGTGTAGTCCCGTATGCATATGATAATACCAGGAGGAGAAGAAAGAAAGGAACAGAAATTCTTAAAACAATGTCTGGGAATTTCCCTAAGTTAATATCAGACACAAAACCACAGATGCAGGAAACTCAGAGAACACCAAAACCCTGCCAACACCAAACCTGGTGAGGATGGGGAGTAACAGCAACCCTCATTCACTTCTGGTGGAAATGCAATCTAGTTCAGCTACTTTAGAAGATACTCTGTGAGTTTCTTACAAAATTCATCCTCTTGCCATGAGATTCAGCATTTAAACTCTTTGGTATTTATCAAAAAGAACTGATAATTTATCTCCACACAAACCCTGCACAAAAATATTAGAGTAGCTTGTCAAACTGTCGAAACATGGAAGCAGCCAAGATGTCCTTCAGTGGTAAGTGGATAAACTTTTTATTAACTGTGGTATATCCAGATAATGGAATATTCCAGCACTAAAAATAAATGAACCCTCAAGCCATGAAAATACATGGAAAAATGTAAATGCATATTAAGTGAAAGAAGCCAATCTGAGAAAGCTACAAACTGCATGATTCCAACTATATGAAATTATGGTAAAGGAAAACTATGGAAACAATAAAAAGATTAGTGGTAGCTAGGGGAAGTATGGGACAGGAAGAGTACAAAAGGGCACAGAGAATTTTTTAGGGCAGCGAAAATACTTTTTATGATATTATAATAAGGGATACATGTCATTATACATTTGTGAAAAACTAATAAAGTGTACAATACCACGTTAATTCTAAGGTAAACAATGAATTTGGGATTGATTATGATGTATTGGTGTGGATTCACCCTTGGTAAAATAGTCCATTCTGGTGAATAATGTTGATAATGAGGGAGACTATGCATGTATGGAAGAAGAAGGTATATGGGATGTCTCTATACCTAGCTTCAAATTTTGTTGCCAATCTAAAATGTCTCTAAAAAAGACATAAATTGTCCATCATGTAAAGCAGTAATTTGATGTTTATTTGTGGCTTTTTCTAATAAGCCTTTTGGTCAGCCCTACAAATAATAGTTTTCCAAAATTAAAGGAATACCAAAAATAACTAATCTTTCTTCTAAAAAATAGTAAAAATTGGCCAAACTATTAATGGAATTTGTGGATTAGATGGTTGTAATTATTATCAAGTCTTTCATTTTAATGGATTTTGTGGTTATGCAGGAAAATGTCCTTTGATTGTAAAGAATGTACATGAAAGTATCTGGGTATTATATGTAAGTGATGAATCACTAACTTCTACTCTCGAAACCAGGATTACACTATATGTTAACTAACTAGAATTTAAATTAAAAAAGGAAGAAAAAAAGTTTTAAAATTTAGGTGCAAATTGTAGGGAATTTTGTTGTATTATTAATTTTTCTATAACTTCGAAATTGGTTAAAAGAAAGCATTAAAAGTTGTTAAAAGTGCTACCATATTGATAACTGTCCCCTTGTTTTAATGTAGAAATATTCATAGGATGAAACATTTCAGGGAAAAAATATCTTTTGAATTTTTTTCCTGATGAATCACAGCTTAACACAAGCTGCTATTTTTTATAAGGCACCAGATGATAGATGACGTCTCACTAAGGGAAAATCCACCTTCTTTCCTTGGTGAAGACAGCAAAGCCAAAGCCACTACTCTGAGACTGAGAGTCAGTCTACATTTTAAATCTATGCTGTGGAGACTATTTTCATCTGTGTTCACTTTTTAGGGATACTGAGTTCTGTGTCTAAGGATTAGAAACAACTAAAATATGGATTTAAAGAACTTTCTCAGGAATTTTATAAGAGATTTTGAACTGTCTCTGCTATATAATTTAGCAGTCTAAAAGGACACTGGCCTAGCAGAAAATGCTTTGCAAAGTTTTCAATTTAAGTCTCTGGGACTACCTCATTTTGTCTTCATAAGAGCTGCCTTAGCTATCAATGTATCTAATTAACTTTGAGAAAATAAAATGTCCTCCAACTTTCTTAATGACAACATTTGGGATCAAACCTAACTTCTCAAGGCTATGCTGAAATCCCTTTGGTCCACTTTCACAATTGTGCTGCTCTCCTTATTCATTGCCCCAAATCCCATCCATTCTATAAGCCTAATTAAAACATCTCCTACCCTCTGGAAGATATCCACCCCAATTCCAATGACCATTACCATTTGTTGATTCTTATCCTGTGTGCTTCATTCTAGAGTTACTTATTTACATCTTCTTGACTAGATGGAGACTGTAAGCTTTTCTTAAGTATATTGGGGTTTGTTCATCTTGCAACCTCCACAAGGTTGAGTTCTCAAAACAGGAATAATTCAGTGTATTCTTTTTTTTTAAGATTTATTTATTTATTTTTGAGAGCGTGAGAATGAGAGAGAGAGAGAGTACATGAGAGCGGGGAGGGTTAGAGGGAGAAGCAGGCCCCTCGCCGAGCAGGGAGCCCGATGCAGGACTCGTTCCCGGGACTCCAGGATCATGACCCGAGCCGAAGGCAGTTGCCTAACCAACTGAGCCACCCAGGCGCCCAATTCAGTGTACTCTTATTAAATCAGTAATATTCCAAAGATCAATAATGTCTGTGGTAGACAGATTTTAGGGTATCTGCATGATCCTTGCCTCCTGCTGCTTACAGTGTTGTGGAATTCTATTCCCCAGAGTACAGGTAAGATCTGTTACTTGATTCTAAGCAATATGGCAAAAGTGACAGGATGTACGTTATGTATAGTTGAATACATTATATAAGATTATTACACTCGTCATAAAGGCAAACTCTCTCCCTGGCCGGTTTTGAGAAAGCAAACAGTCAGACTGAGAAGGCTTTGTGACAAGGAGTTGAGGATACTCTCTGGCCAACAGTCTGAAAGCAAATGAGGCCTTCAATTTCACAGGCTATAAGAATTAAGCACTGCCAACAATCAGGTAAGCTTGGGGGAATCTTTTCCAAGTTGAGCCTCAGATAAGACCACAGCTTTATCTAACATCATGATTGCAATAAGAGACCTTTAAAGTTTTTGTTTGTCGTGTGTACAGATATTAAATTATAACACAAGCGTGGTTCAATATTCACAAATTAATCAACATGATACATCACAGCAATAAGAAAAAGGATAAAATCATATGATCATCCCAACAGATGCAGAAAAAGCATTTGACAAAGTACAACATCAATTCATGATAACAACCCTCAACAAAGTAGGTTTAGAGGGAACAGATCTTAACATAATAAAAGCCTTATATGAAAAACCCACAGCTAACATCATAGTCGATGGTGAAAAACTCAGGGTATTCCCACTAAGGTCAGGAACAGGACAGGGATGTCCATTCTTACCACTTTTCTTCAACATAGCACTGGAAGTCCTAGCCACAGCAATCAGACAACAAAAAGAAATAAAAAGCATCCAAATTGGCAAGGAAGAAATAAAACTTTTACTATTTGAAGATGACATGATACTATGTATAAAAAATGTAAAGAATCCACCAAGAAACTTCTAAAACTGATCAATAAGTTCAGTAAAGTCTCAGGAAACAAAACCATTTATAATTGCATCAAAAAAGAATAAAATACCTAGGAATAAATTTAACCAGAGGTAAAATATCTGCACTCTGAAAACTATGAAACATTGATGAAAAAAAACTGAAGGTGGCACAAACAAATGGAAAGACATTTCATGCTCATGGATTGGAAGAACAAAGACAGTTAAAATGGCCATACCACCCAAAGCAATCTACAGATTTGATGCAGTCCCTATCAAAATACCAACAGCGTTTTTCACAGAACCATGACAAACAATTCTAAAATTTCTATGAAACCAAAAAAGGACCTGAATGGCCAAAGCAATCTTGAAAAAGAAAAACAAAGCTGGAAGTATCACAATTCCAGATTTCAAACTTCAGAGCTGTAGTAATCAAAACAGTATGGTATTGGCACAAAAATAGACACACAGATCAATGCAACAGAATAGAAAGCCCAGAAATAAACTCACAATTATACAGTTAATTAATCTTCAACAAAGCAGGAAAAAATATCCAATAGGAAAAAGACAGTCTCTTCAGCAAATGGTGTTGGGAAAACTATACAGCTACAGGCAAAAAAAAAAAAGAAAAGAAAAGAAAAGAAAAGAAACTGGACCACTTTCTTACACCAGATGCAAAACTAAACTCCAAATGGATTAAGGATCTAAATGTGAGACCTAAAACATAAAAATCCTAGAAGAGAGCACAGACAGTAATTTCTCTGACATTGGCTGTTAACAGTACCTTTCTAGATATGTCTTCTGAGGCAAGGGAAACAAAAGCAAAAACGAACAATTGGGACTACATCAAAATTAAAAACTTCTGCACAGCAAAGGAAACAACCAACAAAAGTAAAAGACAACCTACTGAATGGGAGAAGACATTTGCAAATGACATATCTGATAAAGGTTTACTATCCAAAATCTATAAAGAACTTATATAACTAGGTATCAAAAAACCCCAAATAATCCAATTAAAAAATGGGCAGAAGGGGCTGCTGATGGCACAGTCAGTTGGGCATCCAATCTGATTTCAGTTAAGGTCATGATCTCAGGATTGTGAGATTTGAGTCCCACGTTGGGCTCCACACTGAGAGGGGAGTCTTCTTGAGATTCTCTCCCTCTCTGTCTGCCTCTCCCCCTGCACTCACTCACTCTCTCTCTAAAATAAATAAATAAATCTTTTTAAAAATGGGCAGAAGACATAAACAGACATGTCTCCAAAAAAAAAGACATACAAATGGCTAATAGACACATGGAAAGATGCTCAACATCACTCATCAGGGAAATATAAATCAAAACCACCGTAAGGTATCACCTCATACCACTCAGAATGGCTGAGAACAAAAGAAACAAAAGAACAACAAGTGTTGGCAAGGATGTGGAAAAGTAGGAACCTTGATGCACCATTGCACCATTGGTGGGAATGCAAGCTGGCACAGCCACTGTGGAAGACAGTATGGATGTTCCTCAAAAAATTAAAAAAAAAAAAGAAGAAGATAGCAGGAGGGGAAGAATGAAGGGGAGTAAATTGGAGGGGGAGATGAACCATGAGAGATGATGGACTCTGAAAAACAAACTGAGGGTTCGAGAGGGGAGGAGGATGGGGGGATGGGTTAGCCTGGTGATGGGTATTAAAGAGGGCACGTTCTGCGTGGAGCACTGGATGTTATGCACAAACAATGGATCATGGAACACTACATTCAAAACTAGTGATGTAATGTATGGTGATTAACATAACAATAAAAATAAAAAAAATCTTCAAAAAAAAAAAGAATTACCCTATGATAAATCCAGTAATCATGTTACTGTGTATTACCCAAAGGATACAAAAGTACTACTTCAAAGGGACACACACACCACCATGTTTACTGCAGCATTATTTACAATACCCAAATTATGAAAACAATCTAAATGTCTATCCATAGGTAAGTGGATAAAGAAGAGGTGGAAAGAATATGTATAAAATGGAATACTATTCAGCCATAAAAAAGAATGAAATCTTGCCATTTGCAACAACAGAGATGGATCTAGAGTGTGTAGTGCTAAGTGAAATAAGTCAGCTGGCAAAGACAGACACCATACAATTTCACTCTTGTGGAATTTACCATAGGGGAGGGGGTGAGGCAATGGGTACAATAGGTGAAGGGGATTATCTTGATGAGCACTGAGTAATATGTGGAATCGTTGAATCACTCTATTGTACACCTGAAATGAACATAACACTGTATGTTAACTACATTGGAATTAAAATTAAAAAAAATAATTATAATGTACACCTGAAAATTATATACACAAAAGTTAAAGTTGATCTTTTGTGTTCTATTTATAGGTTTCTTGACCCTAACCTCTTTCATGAGATCAAGGCCCCCAACTAATTTTTTTTTTCTCATCTCCCTACCCCAAAGTACCAGTGACTCATAGAGTCCAGATTAACTATAAAATGCGCTTTGCCATTTAAACTCAATTTCCGGGCAAAATGCTGGGAATGTGATGGATAGTCTCCTTTTCTTTTGAATCTCAAGCATACTTTATCTTGGAAAACTTTTATTTCATTTAACATATTTTCTCTCCTTGTCCACTCATTAGCTTGTACCTCTGTTGTTTTCTCTCTTCAGAGAGGCAAAGTGGCTCTTCTGCTTAAGCTGAGTATCTGGCAGTCTTCCATAAATATTTTCCAGGTGTAAATTCAGGGGCCAAAATCATATAATGACATAAACAGAAATCATATAATGGTGTTGCTAACCCAATTCTTGTTATAGAGACAAAAGACATAGTCCTGAAGTATCAAAAGAGTCTCTGGAATTGCTTATTGAGTAATAGAAAACTACTACTCATTTATAATGTATCAGTAAAGTAAGGAGATCCAAAGCCCTAGTAAGGGTAGCAAATCCAGACTCATAACATGCAAGAAATATTTTCCATAGGCTAAATGGTTTCTGCTGAGGCCCTATTCTTTGTGGTCCTTGTTCAAGGGCCTGGGATGAGCTGGGAGACTCAGGAAGGGTCACTTTTCCTCAAGATGTTTTGTTCTATCTTGCAAGATCACTGAGCCTGCTCCAAGTTTAGTGTTGAGACTCATCTCTGAGTCTCATGGGGCTGAGCAATTCTCTTCCTCTGAAGAAAAAACAAAAAACATAGTATTGAGGATCAAAATAAATCAGTTATTCATTCTACTTCTGCGTCAAGAAAGCAAAGAGCTGCATAGGTCTCTCTAGGGTGAAAGATAAAACAACATGTCGGGGGGGGGGTTGAGCAAGATGGTGGAGGAGTATGAGACCTGGATTTCATCTCGTTTCAGGAATTCAGCTGAATAGGGATCAAACCATTCTGAACACCTACAAACTCAACAAGAAATCGAAGAAGAGAGTAGCAACAACTCTCTGAACAGAGAAGCGACCACTTTCTGGAAGGTAGGATGTGCGGAAAAATGAATCTGAGGTGATATTCGGGAGGAGAGACGGCGGGGGAGGGGTCTCCGTCAGCCACTTCTGGCAAGTGATAGAGCCACGAAGCACAAAATCGGAACTTTTAGAAGTCGGCTCCGCTGAGAGACGTCGCCCCAGTGGCTAAGCGGGGGGTGGAACCCTTGCGGGACAGCGTGGTCTCAGGACCCTCGGGGTCACAGAAAGACTGGGGGTGCCTGAATGCGGCAGAGCTCCCAGGTATCGGAGCGGGGAAGCCAGCTGCAGAGACGGAGCCGAGACGCGGGCTCTCAGCTTGGGGTTGCCATAAACTGTAATCCGCGGCCCAGTCGGGCCACTGCTCCTCCAGCAGGGACCCAACAAGCGGCAGAGCTGGGGAGACTCCCCTTCCTCCCCCGGGAGGAACAGCGTGGGAGGGCACCGCAGGGATCTGCTGGGTTTGGAGACACCACACGGGGTAGGGTGCCAGAGATAGAAACGCTCGGTCACAGGCGGGTGAGCACGGAGTGTGGCCAGAGACTGGGGAGAAGGGAGTGACTGACTGCTTTTCTCTGGGGGTGCACTGAGGAGTGGGGCCCTGAGTTCTCGGCTCCTCTGTGGGGGAGATTGGGAGGCCACCATTTTCACTCTCGTCCTCCAAAGCTGTACCGAGAGCTTGCAGGGAACAAAAGCTCCTGAGAGCAAACCTGAGCAGCTTGCTTAACCCAGATGAACAAGGGCGGGGCAATTCCACCTCCGGCAAAGATATTAGGGAACCACGGCAACAGGCCCCTCCCCCCAGAAGATCAGCACGAACAGCCAGCAAGCCAAGACCAAGTTTACCGATCAAGGAGAATGGGAGAACTCCAGTGCTAGGGGAATACTGCACATAGAATTCATGGCTTTTTTACGATGACTCAGTTTTTCAAAGTTAATATTTTTAACCGTTTTTTTTTTTTGAATTTTTCTTTTTCCCTTTTTCAACCAACACTTTATCAATCCCTTTTTTAAAAAAACATTTTTTATTTTTCATTTTTAGAGACATATTTTATCCCTTCATAGTAGTTACCCTTATTTTTGGCATATATATATATAAGTTGTTCTCTCGTTAAAATTTTGAGATACAGTTTCTTCTAAAAGTTCAAAATATAACCTAAATCACTAGTGTATGGCTTTGTTCTAGTCTCCTGCCTGATCACATTCTCTCCTTTTTTTTTTAAATCTTTTTTCTTTTTTCAAACAACTTTTTATCTTATCAATTCCTTTTATAAAATCTTTTATACTTTTCATCTTTACAGTCATCTTCCATCCCTTCATTGTATCAACCCTTATTCTGAACATATATAAGTCATTCTTCCTTTAAAATTTTAGGAGGCACTTTCTTCTAACAGACCAAAATACGCCCAAAATCTAGTGTGTGGCACTGATCTATGCACTAGCCTGATCATATTTGATCATATTCTGTTTTTTCTTTGTTTTGTTCTGTTTTTGTTTGTTTTTATCTTTTCCTTTTTCGTTTTTTTTTCTCTTTCTTCTTTCTTTCCTTTTCTTGTACCCTGGTTTCAGGTCTTTTCTAATTTGTATTGAATATATTTGCTGGAGACATTGTTAACCTGTAAGCATTCTGTTATCTCATTCATCTATTCTCCTCTGGACAAAATGACAAGACGAAAAAAATGACCTCCGCAAAAAGAACAAGAGGTAGTGCCGTCTGCCAGGGACCTACTCAATACGAACGTTAGTACGATGTCGGACCTAGAGTTCAGAATCATGACTTTAAAGATACTAGCTGGGCTTGAAAACAGCGTGGAAGTTATTAGACAAACCCTTTCTAGAGAAATAAAAGAACTAAAATCTAACCAAGTCGAAATCAAAAAGGCTATTAATGAGGTGCAATAAAAAATGGGGGCACTAGCTGCTAGGATATATGAGGCAAAAGAGAGAATCAGCGATACAGAAGACCAAATGATGGAAAATAAAGAGGCTGAGTAAAAGAGAGAGAAACAACTACAGGATCACGAGGGCAGAATTTGAGAGATAAGCGATATGATAAGAAGAAACAACATTAGAATAATTGGGATCCCAGAAGAAGAAGAGAGAGAGGGGCAGAAGGTATATTGGAGCAAATAATAGCAGAGAACTTCCCTAATGTGGGGAGAAACAGGCATCAAAATCCAGGAGGCACAGAGAACCCCTCTCAATCAATAAAAAAAGGTCAACACCCTGACATCTAATAGTAAAATTTACAAGTCTCAGAGACAAAGAGAAAATCCTGAAAGCAGCTCGGGAGAAGAGATATGTAAACTACAATGGTAGAAATATTAGATTCACAACAGACCTATCCACAGAGACCTGGCAGGCCAAAAAGGAATAGTAAAATATATTCAGAGCACTAAACGAGAAAAATATGCAGCCAAGAATACTATATCCAGCTAGGCTGTCTTTGAAACTAGAAGGAGAGACAAAAAGCTTCCAGGACAAACAAAAACTAAAGGAATTTGCAAACATGAAACCAACCCTACAAGAAATATTGAAAGGGGTCGTCTAAGCAAAGAGAGAGCCTAAAAGCAGCATAGATCAGAAAGGAACACAGACAATATACAGTAACAGTCATCTTACAGGCAATACAATGGCACTAAATTCATACAATAGTTACCCTGAATGTAAATGGGCTAAATGCCCCAATCAAAAGACACAGGCTATCCAATTGGATTAAAAAACAAACCCATCAATATGCTGTCTGCAAGAGACTTATTTTAGACCCAAAATCACCCCCAGATTGAAAGTGAGGGGGTGGAAAATCATTTACCATGCTAATGGGCACCAAGAGAAAGATGGGGTGGCAATCCTTATATCAGACAAATTAGATTTTAAAACAAAGGCTGTAATAAGAGATGAAGAAGGACACTATATCCTACTTAAAGGGTCTATCCAACAAGAAGATCTAACAATTGTAAATATCTATGCCCCTAACATGGGAGCAGCCAATTATATAAGGCAATTAATAACAAAAGCAAAGAAACACATTGACAACAATACAATAATAGTGGGAGACTTTAACACACCCCTGACTGAAATGGACAGATCATCTAAGCAAAAGATCAACAAGAAAATGAAGATGTTAAATGACACACTGGACCAAATGGACTTCACAGACATATTCAGAACATTCCATCCCAAGGCAAGGAATACACATTCTCCTCTAGTGCCCATGGAACATTCTCCAGAATTGATCACATCCTAGGCCACAAATCAGGTCTCAACTGGTACCAAAAGATTGGGATCATTCCCTGCATATTTTCAGACCACAATGCTTTGAAACTAGAACTCAATCACAAGAGGAAAGTCGGAAAGAACTCAAATATATGGAGGCTAAAGAGCATCCTACTAAAGAATGAATGTGTCAACCAGGAAATTACAGAAGAATTAAAAAAATTCATGGAAACCAATGAGAATGAAAACACAACTGTTCAAAATCTTTGGGATACAGCAAAGGCAGTCCTGAGAGGAAAGTATATAGCAATACAAGCCTTTCTCAAGAAACAAGAAGGGTCTCAAATACACAACGTAACCCTACACCTAAAGGAGCTAGAGAAAAAACAGCAAATAAAGCCTCAACCCAGCAGGAGAAGGGAAATAATAAAGATCAGAGCAGAAATCAATGAAATGGAAACCAAAAGAACAGTACAACAGATCAATGAAACTAGGAGTTGGTTCTTTGAAAGAATTAACAAGACTGATAAACCCCTGGCCAGACTGATCAAAAAGAAAAGAGAAATGACCCAAATCAACAAAATCATGAATGAAAGAGGAGAGATCACAACCAACACCAAAGAAATACAAACAATTATAAGAACATATTATGAGCTACTCTATGCCAGCAAATTAGGTAACCTGGAAAAAAATGGGTGCATTCCTAGAAATGTATCAACTACCAAAATTGAAACAGGAAGAAATAGAAAACCTGAACAGACCTATAACCACGAAGGAAATTGAAGCAGTCATCAAAAATCTCCCAACAAACAAAGCCCAGGGCCACATGGCGTCCCAGGGGAATTCTACCAGACATTTAAAGAAGAATTAATACCTATTCTCCTGAAACTGTTCCAAAAAATAGAAATGGAAGGAAAACTTCCAAACTCATTTTATGAGGCAACCATTACCTTGATCCCAAAACCAGACAAAGACCCCATCAAAAAGGGGAATTACAGACCAATATCTTTGATGAACATGGATGCAAAAATTCTCACCAAAATACTAGCCAATAGGATCCAACAGCGCATTAAAAGGATTATTCACCACGATCAAGTGGGATTTATCCCTGGCCTGCAAGGCTGGTTCAACATCCACAAATCAATCAACGTGATACAATACATTAACAAAAGAAAGAACAAGAATCCTATGATCCTCTCAATAGATGCAGAAAAAGCATTTGACAAAGTACAGCATCCTTTCTTGATCAAAACTCTTCAGAGTATAGGGATAGAGGGTACCTCAATATCATAAAAGCCATCTATGAAAAACCTACAGCGAATATCATTCTCAATGGGGAAAAGCTGAGAGCTTTTCCCCTAAGGTCAGGAACACGGCAGGGATGTCCACTCTCACCACTGCTATTCAACATAGTATTAGAAGTCCTAGCCACAGCAATCAGACAACAAAAAGAAATCAAAGGCATCCAAATCGGCAAAGAGGAAGTCAAACTCTCACTCTTTGCTGATGATATGATACTGTATGTGGAAAACCCAAAAGACTCCACCCCAAAACTGCTAGAACTCCTACAGGAATTCAGTCAAGTGGCAGGATATAAAATCAATGCACAGAAATCAGTGGCTTTCCTATACACCAACAACTAGACAGAAGAGAGACAAATCAAGGAGTCGATCCCATTTACAACTGCACTCAAAACCATAAGATACCTAGGAATAAATTTAACCAAAGAGGCTAAGGATCTGTACTCAGAAAACTATAAAATACTCATGAAAGAAATTGAGGAAGACGCAAAGAAATGGAAAAACGTTCCATGCTCATGGATTGGGAGAACCAACATTGTGAAGATGTCAATGCTACCTAGAGCAATCTACACATTCAATGCAATCCCCATCAAAATACCCTCCACTTTTTTCAAAGACATGGAACAAAGAATCCTAAAATTTGTATGGAACCCGAAGAGACCCCGAATAGCCAGAGGAATATTGAAAAAGAAAAGAAAAGCTGGCGGCATCACAATTCTGGACTTCCAGCTCTATTACAAAGCTGTCATCATCAAGACAGTATGGTACTGGCACAAAAACAGACACATAGATCAATGGAACAGAATCGAGAGCCCAGAAATGGACCCTCGACTCACTGGTGAACTCATCTTTGACAAAGCAGAAAAGAATGTCCAATGGAAAAAAGAGTCTCTTCAACAAATGGTGTTGGGAAAATTGGACAGCCACATGCGGAAGAATGAAACTGGACCATTTCCTTACACCACACACAAAAATAGACTCCAAATGGTTGAAAGACCTAAACGTGAGACAGGAGTCCATCAAAATCCTGAAGGAGAACACAGATAGCAACCTCTTCGACCTCAGCCGCAGCAACTTCTTCCTAGAAACATCACCAAAGGCAAGGAAAGCAAGGGCAAAAATGAACTATTGGGATTTCATCAAGATAAAAAGCTTTTGCAGAGCAAATGAAACATTCCACAAAACCAAAAGACAACTGACAGAATGGGAGAAAATATTTGCAAATGACATATCAGATAAAGGGCTAGTATCCAAAATCTATAAAGAACTTATCAAACTCAACACCCAAAGAACAAATAATTCAATCAAGGAATGGGCAGAAGACATGAGCAGACATTTTTCCACAGAAGACCTCCAAATGGCCAACAGACACATGAAAAAGTGCTCAACATCGCTCGGCATCAGGGAAATCCAAATCAAAACCTCAATGAGATACCACCTCACACCAGTCAGAATGGCTAAAATGAACAAGTCAGGAAACGACAGATGTTGGTGGGGATGTGGAGAAAGGGGAACCCTCCTACACTGTTGGTGGGAATGGAAGCTGGTGCAACCACTCTGGAAAACAATATGGAGGTTCCTCAAACAGTTGAAAATAGAGCTACCATACGATCCAGCAATTGCACTACTGGGTATTTACCACAAAGATACAAATGTAGGGATCCGAAGGAGTACGTGCACCCCAATGTTTATAGCAGCAATGTCCACAATAGCCAAACTGTGGAAAGAGCCAAGATGTCCATTGACAGATGAATCGATAAAGAAGATGTGGTATATATACACAATGGAATAATTTGCAGCCATCAAAAGGAATGAGATCTTGCCATTTGCAACAGTGTGGATGGAACTGGAGGGTGTTATGCTGAGTGAAATAAGTCAATTAGAGAAAGACATGTATCATATGACCTCACTGATATGAGGAATTCTTAATCTCAGGAAACAAAGTGAGTGTTGCTGGAGTGGTGGGGTGGTGGTGGGAGGGATTGTGTGGCTGGGTGATAGACATTGGGGAGCGTATGTGCTATGGTGAGCTCTGTGAATTGTGCAAGACTGCTGAATCACAGATCTGTACTTCTGAAACAAGTAATGCAATATATGTTAAGAAAAAAAGAAGAAGATGTAGTTAGCAGAAGGGGAAGAATGAAGGGGAGTAAGTCGGAGGGGGAGATGAACTATGAGAGACGATGGACTCTGAAAAACAAATTGAGGTTTCTAGAGGGGAGGGTGGTGGGTGGATGGGTTAGCCTGGTGATGGGTATTAAAGGGGGCACGTTCTGCGTGGAGCACTGGGTGTTATGCACAAACAATGAATCATGGAACACTATATCAAAAATTAATGATGTAATGTATGGTGATTAACATAACAATAAAAATTAAAAAAAACAAGATGTCAATGTGCGTGGTACGCTATAAATGATTGTAAAATATTGTTGTTATGGTTAATTACTACTAGTGAGCATCGACTAGATGCGAGCACTTATCTCACTTTGTCTTCTCTAAAACATTATGAGGTTAAGTATTATTATTATCATCCTGTTACAGGTGAGAAAAATGAGACTCAGAAAGATTATGATATTTAAACACTTCCAGATTCCATAATTACCAGAGTTAGGATTCACACTCAGCTCTCTCTGATCCCCAAATTCACATTGCATAGAGTTTCTTTTGTCTTGCTATTGTCTGTCTTTGGATTCATATGTACCAGGTAGGAAAATTCATTAAAAAGATTTTAAGTTGCCAGTCAAGGTTTAGGACTGAAATTAGTATCTTCTTCTCTGTGCCTTTGTGCCAATTCGTAAAATAAAACCATGACCATGAGAGTCTAATTGAGATGCTGCAGAGAAAGAACCCCATAACTTACTGAGATGCAGGAGTCAAGACATACAAGGGAGCAGTTGTGTTGACTAAGAAGTTGTCAACTTTACATGGTCCCATCTTGCATTGTAACTACACTCCCTATTCCTCACCTTTGACGGTGTGGGTGTGAGGAGGAATTCATTAATATAAGCCATTGCTCCTGCCTGAAGAAAAAATGATCCTCATAAACTTCGAACTAGTTCCCTCTTAAAAGAATGAAATAATACCCTATGGCTCCCCTGAGAAGCCTGAGAAACAGGTGTCGATCTATTTATTTGAGAGACACTCAAACCATTCTGAGAAAATATCCTTTCCCAGTCAAAAGCTGTACTCTCTGAGATGAGAGCAACATGTCTGAGATACACATGAAAGTGTGTGCATGAGAACACAACCACAATCTCATGTATGTGCACACCATGTACAAGCAACCAAACTTTACCTCAGAAAAGAGAAAGCACTGACAGGCAATATCTCCCAAAATATGAATATAAAAGAATCAGATCTTAAAGCATGGCGAGGAACAGATCTAACAGACTGGAATTCAAACTCTAGCCCTCTTATATATTATGAAAATCTTAGACAATGAATTTTTCTCTCTAATCCTTAATATATCATTTATGAAAATAAGGGTAAAACATACCTACTGCCTTTTGGTGTTGCTACAAGGATTTAGTTAAATAGCAAACTGCATGTTAACAAAGGAAAAACATTTAGCACAAAGACTGGCATGGAATGAACCTTCAACAAATGTTTTTCTTAGAATGAGTGAATTTCTAGATTTCAAAGAGAGAGAGATGCTTCCATAAGCGTGCAAGGGAAAACACTGGCTTGATAAAGAAAAATGTTGGGAAGGCACCGCGTTGCACATACTGAAACATAAATCCTCTCCTGCTTTCTGCACCAGCTTTATTTCAGCAAACATGTATTGAGATGCTATCCTATACAACTTATGGTTTGTATTTCTTGTAGTTCTCTTGTTCAAACCCCCTCCTGTCTGCCCCCATGAGCATATTCCTGGTCTTTATGGGGAAATCCCATTTGTCTTCTTTTAAGGGAATTAGATCTTTTAATACAGTTGCCCAAGTAGATACTTCATATTGTTCCACAGGCACAGATGTTTTACTTATAGGGCCCCAATCACTTCTAAATGAGATGTCACAGAGAGGAAGGAGGAATCAAGGAAGCCAGAGGAAAAGCTAGCAAGGCACGCAGAGCAGAGTAAAACAGAATAAATGGTGGTAGACGGAGATGCCCAGAATTAGTATCCTCAATCGGCTCCATGAAGGCAGGAATCACATTGATTATGTCCATCCATTTCCTTTAGTTTCTAGAACAGGGTCTGATTATACCTGTAGTGTGAATAATAAAGCTGAGAAAAACAGGCAGTGTTGGAGAATAGAAAAAGCAATTTGAGCAAACCAACTTATTTTCAGCAATTATAAACATTGTCTCTGCAATTATTTTCTTTTTCTTGAAAAGAATCTAAGACAAATTTGAAGACAGACATAAGAACCCAGGGGCCCCAGTTATAGGCAGCTGTCATTGTGCACCGTAGGGGATAAAGAAACTTGGCAGGTCATAATCCCAGTCCTGTCTTTGCCCACTTGGTATACACCTTTTCCAATAAATCCTCATTTCCGAGGACAAGCCTCTCCCAGGGGCCAAAAACATGTATAGAATTTGCATTTCTTTGCTTTTCTCCTATAAACATGCATTTCTTTGCTTTTCTCCTTTAATGATTATTATGTCATGTTTTTCCATGCATAGATGTCTTCTGTGAGACCAAACACACTATCCACAAAACAAAAAACCCTGAGTTTGTCATCACTGTTGTCATATAGCCAGTTGAGTTCCTGGAGATACCCCAGTGCCAAGTGCTGTAGTAATGAACAAAATAAGTATAAAACATTAGAGAATTCTAGCATCCCATACATTACCTACAAATTAACCCTGCATTAGATGCCTATGGCCTGTTCCGGGATCAAATCTAAGCTCACGTCCCTTATGATGATTCTTAAGTACCAAAGCCATCTTCCATCCAATCCATCAGTGGTTCTGGAGCCCAGTGTTAGGTGGTATCTCTGGGTCAGTCAGTGAGTTGGTGTCTAATAGCTGGATTATGACTCAGGAAGTGTAAACAGTAGCCTTCATTTTAATGACTCTGCAAAGAGTTTGCAATACTCATTTATTTCTAACTTTTATCAGTTACTAAACCTTCATTTTCCTGCCCCCCCAATTTCCCCTGAGTTTTGTTTCCTGTCTCTCTTATCATTGTTTGTGATAAATTTAACTGATAGGTGTTGTGCATCTATCACGTACCAGAACTATGCTGAGTGTTGAGGCAGAGTGTTAGAAAGACAGCCACAGTCCTCAACCTTTTGGAGTTTATATTTCAGGAGGACAGGAGTAGGGAACAGTCAAACTAAAATAGGGAGGAGGAGGAAAAAGAAGTATACAAATAATTATGTAATTGGTGATGATAACTTTGAATCAATTTCAGTTGTACCTTGTCTTAGGCTTCTTTCAATTTGTGATTTATTTAATAACCACTATGTACCTAGCATTTACAAATGGTAGTTTAATAAATCCACCCAATATCCCTAGGAAGTGGTTACGGTTCCCTTTTATATTCACATTCAACCCCCACAATCATCTTATGAGGCTGCACTATAATGATCACCATCACACATTTGAGAAATGGAAGCTCTTAGAGTTTTGCAACTTTGAGGTCACACACCTATCAATTGGGGACCCAGAATATAAATCCAAGTCAAACTATCTCCAAAGTCTCTGCTCTTAGCACAGATAAAACAAGCTGAAACCCAATGTTAGATCTTGCCCTCTGACTCACAAGTGGAAAAAGATTTGAACCCAAACCCATGGGACCCAGTGTCCCTGGTTCCTTCTCTTGCCCATGAAAGATTAATCTTTAAATTCTAGTTATGTGTTGAGGATATTCCTATTTTGATCATTTATACCCTGAATGTTTCCAGTATGGAGTTTTATCTGTCAGACAGATAGAAAACAGGCATGACAGACACTCAGCTGGCTCTTCACCTAAAGGATAGTCTTCCCTCTTGCTTTTGCCAGTCTGGATCTCCTGTCTAAGGCCTTTCTGCTCTGCATAGTCTTCTTCCATTTCAGCGCATGGAGACTCTACTACATCCCCTCAGCTCTCACCAATTCCTGGGGCACCATGTTCATCTGTGCCTGTCTATGATGTTCTGGCAATGTTCCTTCATCATGTTTGTGGGTGTGCACACATATATGCACAAAACAGAAAACTGCCACAGCCAAGGACAGCAGAGGACAGAGAGATAGGCAGAGAGAGAAAAAGTGACAGGTGACAGAAAGGGAAACAGACATATCACAAGGAGAGGAGGAGACTGTGGGAGATAATCAGAGCCGAGGGACAGGATCTTTCTGGAGGAGACAAGGAATGGTTTCCTCTTATTCTGCGAGGCATCATTCCAATTACATCAGAAACTTCTATCATTTCTTGCTTTTTATTAAATATATATCTTTTTATAATTATATAAACTTTGTTTATAATTTTATTTGTAATACTTTAAATTTATTATAATATATTATTATATATAATTATAATTATATTATTTATTATTAAATTATTTATAATAGTACATAAATATAGATATTTAAATAGAGAGAGAGTTGCAAAAGTCTGAGCTTTTATATGTGTATATATAAAGATATGTATATATATATATATATATATATATATATATATGGTTGTTAAACACCTTTTCCAAAGTCACACAGCTAATAAATGAAGGAGTCAGGATTTAAAACTGTATTGCACTATTTTTTTAAATAATTTTTTATTGTTATGTTAATCACCATACATTATTACATCATTACTTTTTTATGTCTTCCATTATTCATTGTTTGTGCATAACACCCAGTGCTCCACGCAGAATGTGCCCTCTTTAATACCCATCACCAGGCTAACCCATCCCCCCACCCCCCTCCCCTCTAGAAACCTCAGTTTGTTTTTCAGAGTCCATCGTCCTAATGGTTCATCGCCCCCTCTGACTTACTCCCCTTCATTCTTCCCCTCCTGCTATCTTCTTCTTCTTTTTTTTTTCTTAAAATATATATTGCATTATTTGTTTCAGAAGTACAGATCTGTGATTCAACAGTCTTGTACAATTCACAGTGCTCACCGTAGCACATACCCTCCCCAATGTCTATCACCCAGCCATCCAATCCCTCCCACCCCCCACCACTCCAGCAACCCTCAGTTTGTATCCTGAGATTAAGAATTCCTCATATCAGTGAGGTCATATGATACATGTCTTTCTCTGATTGACTTATTTCACTCAGCATAACACCCTCCAGTTCCATCCACGTCGTTGCAAATGGCAAGATCTCATTCCTTTTGATGGCTGCATAATATTCCATTGTGTATATATACCACCTCTTCTTTATCGAATCATCTGTCGATGGACATCTTGGCTCTTTCCACAGTTTGGCTATTGTGGACATTGCTGCTATAAACATTGGGGTGCACGTACCCCTTCGGATCCCTACATTTGTATCTTAGTGGTAAATACCCAGTAGTGCAATTGCTGGATCATATGGTAGCTCTATTTTCAACTGTTTGAGGAACCTCCATACTGTTTTCCAAAGGGGTTGCACCAGCTTGCATTCCCACCAACAGTGGAGGAAGGTTCCCCTTTCTCCACATCCCCACCAACATCTGTCGTTTCCTGACTTGTTCATTTTAGCCATTCTGACGGGTGTGAGGTGGTATCTCATTGAGGTTTTGATTTGGATTTCCCTGATGCCGAGCGATGTTGAGCACTTTCTAAGTGTCTGTTGGCCATTTGGATGTTTTCTTTGGAAAAATGTCTGTTCATGTCTTCTGCCCATTTCTTGATTGGATTATTTGTTCTTTGAGTGTTGAGTTTGATAAGTTCTTTATAGATTTTGGATACTAGCCCTTTATCTGATATGTCCTTTGCAAATATTTTCTCCCATTCTGTCGGTTGTCTTTTGGTTTTGTGGACTGTTTCTTTTGCTGTGCAAAAGCTTTTTATCTTGATGAAATCCCAATAGTTCATTTTTGCCCTTGCTTCCCTTGCCTTTGGCGATGTTTCTAGGAAGAAGTTGCTGCGGCTGAGGTCGAAGAGGTTGCTGCCTGTGTTCTCCTTTAGGATTTTGATGGACTCCAGTCTCACGTTTAGGTCTTTCAAACATTTGGAGTCTATTTTTGTATGTGGTGTAAGGAAATGGTCCAGTTTCATCCTTCTGCATGTGGCTGTCCAATTCTCCCGAAACCATTTGTTGAAGGCACTGTCTTTTTTCCATTGGACATTCTTTTCTGCTTTGTCAAAGATGAGTTCACCAGTGAGTTGAGGGTCCATTTCTGGGCTCTCGATTCTGTTCCATTGATCTATGTGTCTGTTTTTGTGCCAGGACCATACTGTCTTGATGAAGACAGCTTTGTAATAGAGCTGGAAGTCCGGAATTGTGATGCCGCCAGCTTTGCTTTTCTTTTTCAATATTCCTCTGGCTATTCGGGGTCTCTTCGGGTTCCATACAAATTTTAGGATTCTTTGTTCCATTTCTTTGAAAAAAGTGGAGGGTATTTTGATGGGGATTGCATTGAATGTGTAGATTGCTCTAGGTAGCATTGACATCTTCACAATGTTGGTTCTCCCAATCCATGAGCATGGAACGTTTTTCCATTTCTTTGTGTCTTCTTCAATTTCTTTCATGAGTATTTTATAGTTTTCTGAGTACAGATCCTTTGCCTCTTTGGTTAAATTTATTCCTAGGTATCTTATGGTTTTGAGTGCAATTGTAAATGGGATCGACTCCTTGATTTGTCTCTCATCTGTCTTGTTGTTGGTGTATAGGAATGCCACTGATTTCTGTGCATTGATTTTATAGCCTGCTACTTGATTGAATTCCTGTAGGAGTTCTAGCAGTTTTGGGGTGGAGTCTTTTGGGTTTTCCACATACAGTATCATAACATCTGCCAAGAGTGAGAGTTTGACTTCCTCGTTGCCGATTTGGATGCCTTTGATTTCTTTTTGTTGTCTGATTGCTGTGGCTAGGACTTCTAATACTATGTTGAATAGCAGTGGTGAGAGTGGACATCCCTGCCATGTTCCTGACCTTAGGGGAAAAGCTCTCAGCTTTTCCCCATTGAGAATGATATTCGCTGTAGGTTTTTCATAGATGGCTTTTATGATATTGAGGTATGTACCCTCTATCCCTATACTCTGAAGAGTTTTGATCAAGAAAGGGTGCTGTACTTTGTCAGATGCTGTTTCTGCATCTATTGAGAGGATCATAGGATTCTTGTTCTTTCTTTTGTTAATGTATTGTATCACGTTGATTGATTTGTGGATGTTGAACCAGCCTTGCAGGCCAGGGATAAATCCCACTTGATCGTGGTGAATAATCCTTTTAATGCGCTGTTGGATCCTATTGGCTAGTATTTTGGTGAGAATTTTTGCATCCATGTTCATCAAGGATATTGGTCTGTAATTCTCCTTTTTGAGGGGGTCTTTGTCTGGTTTGGGGATCAAGGTAATGGTGGCCTCATAAAATGAGTTTGGAAGTTTTCCTTCCATTTCTATTTTTTGGAACAGTTTCAGGAGAATAGGTATTAATTCTTCTTTAAATGTCTGATAGAATTCCCCTGGGAAGCCATCTGGCCCTGGGCTTTTGTTTGCTGGGAGATTTTTGATGACTGCTTCAATTTCCTTCGTGGTTATAGGTCTGTTCAGGTTTTCTATTTCTTCCTGGTTCAATTTTGGTAGTTTATACATCTCTAGGAATGCACCCATTTCTTCCAGGTTATCTAATTTGCTGGCATAGAGTTGCTCATATGTTCTTATAATTGTTTTTATTTCTCTGGTGTTGGTTGTGATCTCTCCTCTTTCATTCATGATTTTGTTGATTTGGGTCATTTCTCTTTTCTTTTTGATCAGTCTGGCCAGGGGTTTATCAATCTTGTTAATTCTTTCAAAGAAACAGCTCCTAGTTTCGTCGATCTGGTCTCCTGTTCTTTTGGTTTCTAGTTCATTGATTTCTGCTCTGATCTTTATTATTTCTCTACTCCTGCTGGGTTGAGGCTTTATTTGCTGTTTTTTCTCTAGCTCTTTTAGGTGTAGGGTTAGGTTGTGTATTTGAGACCTTTCTTGTGTCTTGAGAAAGGCTTGTATTGCTATATACTTTCCTCTCAGGACTGCCTTTGCTGTATCCCAAAGATTTTGAACAGTTGTGTTTTCATTTTCATTTTCATTGGTTTCCATGAATTTTTTTAATTCTCCTTTAATTTCCTGGTTGACCCATTCATTCTTTAGTAGGATGGTCTTTAGCCTCCATGTATTTGAGTTCTTTCTGACTTTCCTCTTGTGATTGAGTTCTAGTTTCAAAGCATTGTGGTCTGCAAATATGCAGGGAATGATCCCAATCTTTTGGTACCAGTTGAGACCTGATTTGTGACCTAGGATGTGATCAATTCTGGAGAATGTTCCTTGGGCACTAGAAAATAATGTGTATTCTCTTGCTTTGGGATGGAATGTTCTGAATATGTCTGTGAATTCCATTTGGTCCAGTGTTTCATTTAAAGTCTTTATTTCCTTGTTGATCTTTTGCTTAGATGATCTATCCATTTCAGTTACGGGGGTGTTAAAGTCCCCCACTATTATTGTATTGTTGTCAATGTTTGCTTTGCTTTCATTATTAATTGCCTTATATAATTGGCTGCTCTCACGTTAGGGGCATAGATATTTACAATTGTTAGATCTTCTTGTTGGATAGACCCTTTAAGTAGGATATAGTGTCCTTCTTCATCTCTTATTACAGTCTTTATTTTAAAATCTAATTTGTCTGATATAAGGATTGCCACCTCAGCTTTCTTTTGGTGTCCATTAGCATGGTAAATGATTTTCCACCCCCTCACTTTCAATCTGGGGGTGTCTTTGGTTCTAAAATGAGTCTCTTGCAGACAGCATATTGATGGGTCTTGTTTTTTAATCCAATCGGGTAGCCTGTGTCTTTTGATTGGGGCATTTAGCCCATTTACATTCAGGATAACTATTGAAAGGTATGAATTTAGTGCCATTGTATTGCTTGTAAGGTGTCTGTTACTGTATATTGTCTGTGTTCCTTTCTGATCTATGCTGCTTTTAGGCTCTCTTTTTGCTTAGAGGACCTCTTTTAATATTTCTTGGAGGGCTGGTTTTGTGTTTGCAAATTCCTTTAGTTTTTGTTTGTCCCGGAAGCTTTTTATCTCTCCTTCTATTTTCAATGATAGCCAAGGTGGATATAGTATTCTTGGCTGCATATTTTTCTCGTTTAGTGCTCTGAAGATATCATGCCAGTCCTTTCAGGCCTGCCAGTTCTCTGTGGATAGGTCTTTTGCCAGTCTAATGTTTCTACCATTGTAAGTTACATATCTCTTCTCCCGAGCTGCTTTCAGGATTTCTCTTTGTCTCTGAGACTCGTAAGTTTTACTCTTAGATGTCGGGGTGTTGACCTATTTTGATTGATTTTGAGAGGGGTTCTCTGTGCCTCCTGGATTTTGATGCCTGTTTCCTTCCCCACATTAGGGAAGTTCTCTGCTATAATTTGCTCCAATATACCTTCTGCCCCTCTCTCTCTTTCTTCTTCTTCTGGGATCCCAATTATTCTAATGTTGTTTTGTCTAATCGTATCGCTTATCTCTCGAATTCTGCCCTCGTGATCCTGTAGTTGTTTCTCTCTCTTTTTCTCAGCCTCTTTATTTTCCACCATTTGTTCTTCTATATCACTGATTCTCTTTTCTGCCTCATTTATCCTAGCAGTTAGTGCCCCCATGTTTAATTGCACCTCATTAATAGCCTTTTTGATTTCGACTTGGTTAGATTTTAGTTCTTTTATTTCTCCAGAAAGCGTTTCTCTAATAACTTCCATACTTTTTTCAAGCCCAGCTACTATCTTTAAAGTCATGATTCTGAACTCTAGGTACGACATCGTACTAATGTCAGTATTGAGTAGGTCCCTGGCAGATGGTACTACCTCTTGTTCTTCTTTGCTGAGGTGATTTTTTTTCATCTTGTCATTTTGTCCAGAGGAGAATAGATGAATGAGACAACAGAATGCGAACAGTTTAACAACGTCTCCAGCATGTATACTCTATACAAATCAGAAAAGACTTGAAACCAGGGGACAAGAAAGGGAAAGAAATAAGATAAAAAAAAGGGAAAAGTAAAAGATAAAAACAAACAAAAACAGAACAAAACAAAAAAAACAGAATATGATTAAATATGATCAGGCTAGTGCATAGATCAGTGCCACACACTAGCTTTTGGTCATATTTTGGTCTGTTAGAAGAAAGTGCCTGCTAAAATTTTAAAGGAAGAAAGACATGTATGTACAAAATAAGGGTTGATACAATGAAGGCATGGAAGATGAGTGTAAAAATGAAAATTATAAAAGATTTTATAAAAGGAATTGATAAGAAGTTGTTTTTTAAAAAGAAAGAAGATTGAAAAAAAGAAAAAAGATAAAAAAAGGGAGAGAATGTGATCAGGCAGGAGACTAGAACAAAGCCATACACTACTGATTTAGGGTATATTTTGATCTGTTAGAAGAAATTGTATCTCAAAATTTTAAAGAGAGAAAACCTTATATATATATGCCAAAAATAAGGGTAACTACTATGAAGGGATAAAATATGACTCTAAAAATGAAAAATAACATTTTTTTTAAGAAAAGGGATTGATAAGGTGTTGTTCGAAAAAGGGAAAAAATTTCAAAAAAAAAAACTCAAAAAATTAACTTTGAAAAACTAATGAATTATGGTAAAAAAGCCATGAATTCTATGTGCAGTATTCCGCTAGCGCTGGAGTTCTCCCGTTCTCCTTGATCGGTAAATTTGGTCTTGGCTTGCTGTCTGTTTGTGCTGATCTTCTGGGGGAGGGGCCTGTTGCCATGGTTCCCAAACGTCTTTGCCAGAGGCGGAATTGCCCCGCCCTTGTGAGTCCGGGCTAAGCAAGCTGCTCGGGTTTGCTCTCCGGAGCTTTTGTTCCCTGCAAGCTCTCGGTACAGCTTTGGAGGACCAGGGTAAAAATGGTGGCCTCCCAATCTCTGCCCAGAGGAGCTGAGAACTCTGGGCCCCACTCCTCAGTGTGCCCCAGAGAAAAGCAGTCACTCCCGTCTCCCTGGTCTCGGCCGCACTCCGTGTTCACCCAGCCTGTGACCGAGCGTTTCTATGTCTGGCACCCGAGCCCGTGTGGTGTCTCCAAACCCAGCAGATCCCTGCGGTGCGCTCTTGTGCCACTCCTCCCTGGGAGGAAGGGGAGTCTCCCCGGCTCTGCCGCTTGTTGGGTCCCTGCTGGAGGAGCAGTGGCCCGACTGGGCTGCGGATCACAGTTTATGGCAACTCTGAGCTGAGAGTCCGCGCCTCAGCTCTGTCTCTGCATCCGGCTTCCCCGCTCTGATACCTGGGAGCTCGGCCGCACTCAGGCAACCTTGGTCTTTCTGTGACCCCAAGGGTCCTGAGACCACGCTGTCCCGCGAGGTTTCCACCCCCTGCTTAGCCACTGGAGCGACGTCCCTCTGCGGAGCCGACTTCTAAATGTTCCGATTTTGTGCTCAGAAGCTCTATCACTTGCCAGAAGCGGCCGGCAGAGGTCCCTTCCCCCGCCGTCTATCCTCCCGAATATCGCCTCGGATTCACTTTTCCGCACGTCTTACCTTCCAGTAAGTGGTCGCTTCTCTGTTCAGAGAGTTGTTACTCTTCTTATCTTTGATCTCCTGTTGAGTTCGTTGGTGTTCAGAATTGTTTGATCCCTATTCAGCTGAATTCCTGAGACCAGACGAAATCCAGGTCTCCTACTCCTCTGCCATCTTGCTCCGCCCCCTGTATTGCAGTATTTAAAAAAAAATGTTTTCTAGAGGTGCCTGGCTGGCTCAGTCAGCTAAGCATCTGACTCTTGATTTCAACTCAGGTCATGATCTCAAAGTTGTGAGATCAAGCCCCATGTGGGGCTCCACACCGGGTGTGGAGCCTGCTTAAGATTCTCTCTCTCCCACTCTCTCTGCCCTTCCTCCCTCCTCCCTCTAAAAAAAAAGAAAGAAAAATAAAAAATAAAGAAAAAAATAAATGTTTTCTAAAACTTTAATGTCTTCTACACCAATGTTTGGAGAAAGATGTTTTCTTCACTATGGCACATATGACAGAAGGGTCAGTGGGACTGAGGACTGAGTGAGAACCTCTAATTGGTGACTAAGACAAGGGTGATCCTATAAGTTATTATTCATACCAGGATACTTTGGAGACCAAAAGCAAATGTTCTTAATAATTATGCCAAGACAATAAATATAAGAGGGGATGTATAGTCACCCTACTAAGAGGGACTTGGTGACCTTCTAAAAAGTCTTAGAACAACAAGATGGAAACAGATAGCAGTGTCCTAAAGACGTAAGAGGAGAAAAAGAACAATACAAAATGAGAGAAGTAGAAAAGAGGGGCGGCCTGGGTGGCTCAGTCATTAAACGTCTGCCTTCAGCTCAGGTCATGATCCCAGGGTCCTGGGATCGAGCCCCACATCGGGCTCCCTGCTCAGCGGAGAGCCTGCCTCTCCTTCTCCCACTCCCCCTACTTGTGCTCTGTCTCTCGCTATCTCTCTCTCCATCAAATAAATAAAATCTTTAAAAAAAAGTAGAAAAGAGCTTGACTCTTTGAAAATTAAATTAAAAAAACATTTCAATGTCATTTGTGGTCAAGTCAGAGATTAAACTTAGTGTGCTCCCAAATCAGATCAAATGCAACAACCACACTATTCTTGCATCCTTGTAAACTTTCAGTAAAAGAACCAATGCTTAGGATTAAACCCATTTTCCCCAACTCTTTTCAAGACTTTATGTGACTGAGAATCTGAGCAAAATATCAGCTTTACTCTGGGGAGATTGCAAACCCTGAAGGAGCATAAAATGTAAAAATACAGTGAGGGACTATAATTGCAGTATTAAAATTCTTCCTGGCTGACCCAGGACCGTTTATGGGCTGCTAAATTAAACACTAAGCTAGTTGAGCATCAGAGGCCTCTGGAGGCTATTCTTCATCTTATGAAACTGCACATGCACCTGTGAAAAGAATCCCAGACACACAGTCCTTGGCCCTTGTGATACATGGAATAGAAAAACTGCCTTCTCAACTACCCCAACCTGCCATACCCAAAGAGGTCAGGCCTGACACTCAGCAGTTTATTTCACTGACTCCTAATTGCAGCCCTCTGAGATAGGTACTATTCTTATAGCTAGTTTACAACTGAAAGAAATGGAGTTTGGAGTAGTTTAGGCTATTTGCCCAGGATCACAAAGCCTGTAATGGTTGGCAGTTCAGCACACTTTCATCCCTGTTCTAGAAATATGTTAGGCATTTTGTTCATTAATTTTATTCATCCTTATTTATTAAATATCTTCTATATGTTAGACCCTGTGAGAGTTCTTGTCTTGGTATCTAGGAAGCTACTATTGTCACTGGGGAGATTTGGAAAAGTTACAGGACAGTAAAACAGAATGGTTGGTGAAGATTCAAAAGAAAAGTAAATGATAAGGAAATCTAGGGGAGGGAGTTTCCATTGGTGCATTTAGGAAACATTTTAAACACACAAGTGAGACTTGAATTAGATTCGACAGGAAGGATCTAGAAAGATAAGGAATAGGTGCTGTTTGCAAGGCAAGCTTTGGGAATTTTAGTGTGGAATAAACATCACCACCTATTGGGGAAAGTCCTACATTCAGAGCCAGGAGACAAGGAATATGACATTAAGTTACATTTGCAGTTGTGACCGCAGGTTTCTCATGCATAACATAAGGAGATTGTCTAGATTACAGAAAGGGTCCCTTCCAACTTCGAAGCATGCTGTTGTTTAGAGACCAGCACTGCAGTCAGAACACAGTACATTCCAGCTTGAAAAGAATTCTGCTCTGAGACAAGACATGTTATGGTCAGTGCACCTTTCAAAGATACTGTAGATATAATAGCTATGACTTACTTATGACTAAGTCTGTGGTCACCACCAAACCATTTCAGTTGTTACTGTGGCTGCTTCTTGATAGTAATCAGCATCAAGTGTAACAAATCTTGGGGAATAGAAGGCAGTTATAAACCCCCTCCAAGAAGCTCACAATCTCAGGGATCATAACCTGGAGCTCTGGAGACAAATTCAGGTCATGAATCATATTATTACCCTACACAGTTTTAAAATATTGATCAGTTACCAATGTTTAAAAATTGCACCATTTCTCACTTAAAAAAACAAAACAAAACACACACACACACAAAAACAGTTCTTCTAGCTAGAGGAGTTCAGAAGGGATTGGAGAGTGTGAGGAAGAAACTCTTTCTGGCACATGTTTCATGAATAAATTTTACCAGAGGCAGAGATGACTCCCAGAAATTAGCAATTGGTGTGTTGAAGGAATCTATCTCCATATCTGAACCCCTTTGTGAAAACTCACGTCAATGGACATAAACTTTACAATGAGAAAGAGGAAAGCAAATCAAATAAATGAGATCTACCCCCATGGGGTTATTCTAACTTTAGTCTAGTGCCCACTTTTTCCATCCAAAACTTCATATCATTCATATAAAAGTGAAAGAGACGATTTATTTTAACCCAGATTTTTATTATCCAATCTTCCCCCTGTGCTCTTACAAAATTACATTTTTATTCTGGTTCTCAATCTTTATGGGGCCATGTTGCCTAGTTTATTTCTCTTGAACTTAAATGACAGAAGCCAAGGCAGGCCCAAGCATGAAGCTTTAGGAATTAAGCACCTAGAAATTTTTGTTTCTTGGACTTGGCCAATTAAATCAAACTTTGCTCTGAAGGGTGCCTTGGAAAGTGACAGGCTTAATTACAGTGAGTTGCCATTGTACTTGAATTACAGTCTGTTCATACTACAAACTGGCTACAATTCATAGCTTCCATTTCCTAGGAAAGAGAAACATTCTGGGTTTCATTGAGGAGATACTAGCTGAGTTCTAAGGAGGTGGTCCCTAGCCTTGTTGGGGGAGGGAAAGGGGCAACAGATGAATGATATGATTGCTCTGTGTCTAACCACTCAAGAAGAAACTTTTCCTTTAAGCCCATGGAACCTACTAGAAATGCAAGCAATTGCGAACCAAAGTCATCCAATATTGATCTCTAGTGAATCAAATATACACTGCAAGTTCAAAGTTCATTTCCTTTCTTCCATGTCCTGGTTACAAAGATAACTGAGAACTAACTTTGAAACCTTCCTTTTACTTAGCAAGTTGGAATCAACGATTCTTGGGGGGAGAAAAAAAAGTAATTTGTGTTATGTTCAAATATTCATATAAGATTAAGCTCATACTATTGGTATAACCAGTGTTGCTGCCATTATTCACATGGCTCTGGATGATAAATACACTTGATCTGCAGTACATAAATATAGCATTCCCCTTGAGTTTTGGACACTGTTTGGAGTACTTACAGTACTTTTCCAAATTAACAATTTTGCTTTAAATTTAAAAATGCCTAAAAGGTAGAGGTTGAAGCAAAACATATTAAGCATATTAAGCTTCATGTGGTACATCCCTATAGTACACCAACACAATTTTTGGATTACTCTCCAACTATTAAAATTGTAAGATCAGAGTGGTGCAAAAAAAATTAATGAGGTTTGGGTGTTCTTCTTAGAGTCTGAAAATAAGAACAGTAAGAATAACCAACAGACATGGATAATAGAGCAAGAGGAGGAGGGTAGAAGATGCTGGCTTGTTTCTTCCTTTTCCCAGAGCATACTAAAAATGGGAGGTGTCAGTGATGTTTGGGAGTAGGTATGGTCTCGTGAGACACCAGTAACCTCCTGGTGGCCTCATTTCTGCAGTTCCTCGATATGTTTCTGCAGGAGAGACCCTAATTGTTAGTCACTGACACTGCAAAGGAGGAAAGAGCAGACCCACTATTTACCATTACATCTTTATTGATAAGTCAGTGCAGGTGACACACTGAGAACAACATCCTGGCACTGAAACAGCAAGCCTCAAGGAGCTAAGATCCCTGGGAGATGTCTCTGCCACCATCAGTGAGCTGGGTAAGCTGGAAGAATTTCCAGCTGGGAGAACCCATGCCACCATTGCTGTAGGGGAGGGCCAGAGGAAGTGTCCTTGTTACTCTTCATTCCTTGAGGCATTTTTATTACCACTCAAAAGGCCAATCAAGTCCCAATCAAGGACAAATCCCCACCTTAAGAGGTACACATATACTTCTGGAATGAAGCAAGTGGTTTCCTCAGACACACAATTTATTTTAATTTTCCATGAGTATATTTATTTGGCTCTGATCTTAGTCCCTGCCAGACATTTGAGTTTTTACAGGAGTTCTGACCACCTGTCTTGCTCTCTCATTTAGAATTAGTGTCCATATGGTCACTGTGTTTCTGATTTGAAACAAAGCTTGCTTGTCCTGTGCTATGTGTCTCTCCCCTAGTCATGACCGCTGGCTGTGATCTAACCTTGAGCAAGTACCTTTGTAATCTTTTAAGCCCTGCTCTAGGTCCCTGGATTCTTATCTGGCACGCTGGACTTACACACATATGAGCATAATAGAGATTGTGGCTTAGTTTCTGGCCCCCTGGCTTTTGTTTTGAAGGTCTTGACTCCCCCTGTGTGGCCATTGTAGCTACCAGAGTGTGCCAGTTACATTTTTCATCTGTGGGAGAACTGGTATACAACGTAGGATTCTAGTTAGTTCCTAAACACTTCATGGAACACAAGAATATTAAGACACTCTCTTATGCACAGTGTCAGGAGGCCCAAATGCCCATCTGGCTTTTTGTACAAAGTCACATGTTGCTATTTTCCCTACGTATGCTTTAGTGGAGCTGTCCACAAGCATCTCCTCTTCTGCACCTGATCACTTAACCCCTCCCAGTTGTAAAATTTAAGAGCTCATTAATGGCTGAGGGACAAAGAGCCCCTCTAGATGATGGTCCAGCAAGTAAAAGATACTCTCAGCTTCACTTGCCCTATTACTTTTAATTGATTTACTTGATAATGAGAATGATATGGAGAATCATGCCTCCCTTATCCAACACAACCCTGTGGTACCTTTTTCCAACCTCTTTTCTATAAAAGAATCCATCTCTCTCACTGTGTTTTGTATTACAACCACAGTTATAGATTCAAACATCAGAAAATCTGGATTTTGAAAACACAAAGTGTTATGAGGCTCTTTACCACAATTAACCACCAAAACTCCTGCTTACCAGTGGTGGACTCCCCTCAGTACTGATGTAGAGAACAGGCATAAATAAGAACCAACAGAGGGTGTTTCACCACTGGCAGAGGGCAAATGAAGTATGTGATTAACACGGTTAATTATACTATCCATAGATATGGCTCCTGTGTTACCAGGAAAAGATAAACAACATATATGTAGGGGATTCTTGCACCAGGACCAACAAAATAAATACTTACCTGTGAAGAGAAAGCACAGGTCAGACACAGGTGTGCCTGAGCTGGGGAAACTTTGTTACTGGTTCCTGAGAGCTGTGTGGGGTTAAATCTCTGGAAACATTTTTTTTTTTTCATTAAAAATAACCATGTGCCCCACCTTTATAGCAATCACGGTTCACCAGATACAGGATCAGCTACCTCCTGAGGCAGCATGCTCCCCAAACAAGATAGTATCAGAAGCTAGAGGCTTGCTTGTCCAGATGCTAATGAGTAGAGAAACCCTTGCGTCAGAGGGGACTGTATTAGATGGCCTCTAACCTTAATTCTTCTCTCTCAGATCTAAGATTCCAGAGTAACCAAGTTGTGATTTAACAGCCACTCATAATAACATTATACACAATAGGATAGTCATGACTACTTCCATCATGAGGAAACAGAGGCTCAGAGATAGTAAATAAATTACCCCAAGTCATGCACAATTAACAGCAAAACCAGGGTCAGCCAGTACCTCGTTAACTTCTAGACTAATGTTCTGTCTGCCAGTCTTCAAGTCTTACATGTCCAACACCAAGATGTTCATAACATAAAACCCAACAAATTTAAGAGATATGGCACTGGCTCAGTGTTCAAGGACAGACCTAGAGGACTGGCAGCAGCTTCATCATCCCTCAGGCTCCATGTCTGATTTTTCCTCTCCAGAATCTTGACCTCATGTTTCATCTAACACCATAATTTCTGAGAAAGAAAAAAAGAGGTCACATCCCAACCTGAAGTCCCTGGAAGTTCCTGTCAGCTCAGTCACTGTATGCCATACCTCTCCTTGGCCTGGCTGGGCTTGAGGCAGGCTGGGAGCTGACACCAGGAGGGAAAGGGCCTGCTTCCACTCCAAATTCTAAAAGGAGTGCATTTCATGAATTGGGAAATAATCCCAGCATAGGAGAAACCACCTACCTTTGGGTCCAGTTGGGGAGAAGGCTTCTGCATTCACAGCTATGTGGACCCTGAAGATCCATGTGTGATATTCCTGCCAAAAAATCCACAGGGCCACAGCTGCATATCAGGGATGCATCTACTTTGTTGTGTCATTATCATCACCATCATCACCATCATCTCTTCCTCCCTGCTCTCCTCCTGCTGCCCCCTTCCCCCTTTCCATTCCTGCTCCTCTCTCTCCTCCTTTTCCATTTTCTCTGTCATCTTTTTTTTTCCTCCCTAGCAATCCATTCTCCACATATACGGTACTTATATACTATTTTCAAGCATTTTGCTCTGCCAGAAATATAACTGGGGGAAAAAAAAGTAAAACAAAGCACTATGAGACAGATTTCCCTAAATTTTCTAAGATGGTACTTAGTAAAGAGAGAACAGTCTCCTATATGACCTCACAGTACATTAGGGAATATAGAAGATTTTGCCTTAAATAAGACAATTTGAGAAAAAGGAAATCATACCAAATAAGATTTTTTATTACCATATGTACCATATTTCTAAGTATTTTACCAATGCATGTTTGCCTCAAAACAACCCTATTAGGAAGATATGATTATTATGTTTACTTTGCAGAGAAGGAAACAGGCATCCCTAGCTTACGTTCTTTCCAAGTATACATAGCGCAACACAAAAGTAGGATTCAACTCAAGTGGTCTCACTAAGAGTACAACCATACCACACTGGAGGTTATACGGTTATTTCAAAATATCATCTGATTTGCTCAAAGTCACACTGCTAACATGGAGCCAAGTCAGGATAAAACCCTATTCTCCTCAATGTGGCTCAAAGCTTCGTCCTCAGTATAAAAACAATAGGCCAGACACCAAGTCCAAACCCTTCTAAAGTACTGGTTTAAACATACAGTTCAGAAATGGGCTGAGAATAATAGATTTGCCCTGCTGGCAAACATAAGACTTCCTTACTTGGAGGTATTCTCTGAGAGTACTCTTTTGGAAAGAAAAAAAATACATGAAGCTTCAACCTGTAAGTACAGTGTTCCTGGTGTGGACCAGAAATCCCCTGTGCCCACTGCTTTCATAGTTGATGGCATCCTTGTAACCTCTTGAGGAAGTGGGTGGTAGTATACTCATTGTTTGCAGGTGGGAAGACAGGAAGTCACAGAAGGCAAGTGGCTGATTCCAGGTCATAGGGCTGGTAAGCAGCAGACAAGACCCTGGGCCAGATCTCTTGAGTTCTGGTTCAGGATGGTCCCATTCAATCTAGAACACATCAGAACCCGAGTAGCACATATCATTATGAGGGTGTGTGGGAAGATACCTCAGAAAGTTAAGTCTATAATTAGAAAACTGGGTTTGAAAGAACACAGGGGCTTTTGCAATCTGGTCTAGATACTGTACAACCAACAGTCTCTCATCCCATCCTTCATCATAGAGTAGAGATTTCTAGTATCAAGACAAAGGCTAAAGCTGTTTAAACTTGAATCGTAACCACCTTGACCTTAACAGAATGCTTTTACAGTTTCTGTGAATGTCTTACCCTTTAATAACTAATTACAGAGACCTCATAAACTGGATAAGCCTGACTCTACACTAATAAGCTGCTTTACTGCCCTTCATATAATTTTACTGATTCCTACAAACTTGTTTTATAATAGTAATGCTCTGCTTAAGAAAGCAAAGTGAGCTCTGAAGTTTTTACCTTCAGCTTGCCTTCTGTAGGCTTGGGAGATGGGGAGGTAGGGGGTCCCCAAAATACGTAATCAGGTCACATTAGGTATGCCAACTCTTTGAACAACAACAAAATGTTGTTTTTAAGTCAAAATGAGCATTTATTGAAGAAAGAAAGAATGAAATTAAGCATAAACTGCACTGGTAGCCCAGTGTGGTAGAAATGAACTGAGCCAGCTTCTAATACACACTCTATCTTCAATGGATAATTTGTTTCCTGGAAGATTCTGTCCCTAAAACCATCCAGTAGGCACTGGTAGCTTCAATTAAAGTAAAATCTACCTTCACCAGTAGGTAGCTTCAGTTAAAGTAAAACATAACTCTGTTTTGGGCAAAGTGGACTAGAGCTGTACACCAATTCCTGATTTCATGGAGGGAAGGGATTAATGGGGCAGAGAGCCTGAAGACACTGCATACCATGTCATCATTACAATATCTGTACCCACATACCCTATTTTGTTATTTTCACGTGATTTATATGTGAACAAAAGTTCATACAAGTACATAACTGACCCTAATATTTTTAGTTGAAGCTGTTACTATTAGTAATAGAAGTCCGACCATCTATTCAATGGTTAAACTACAGTTTCCACATAATTGGTTAGACTCAGCTCTTAATTAGATTCTCTATTAGCCACAGTACTAACTTAATGTTAAAAGTCACGGTGCTAAGTCATCTGTCAAAGCACTCACAATCAGTCACACTTTCTGTTTTCACTCCTTGGTTATACACCTGTTCTTGCCCCCCTCTTTCTCACTGGCTTTCATATCAAGACCAATTTTTAATCCTAGATTCTTTTCCATGGTCTTATCATAGAAGATGACTGTGATAAAGATGTGAGAGAAAATGAAACAATTAAGAAGCAGCATCTATACTTGTTCTTTCATTTATTTAATGAAACTTAAATAAATGAATCCCTCGCTTCACAAGGTCATAGGACTGTAACAGGAACAAAAAGCAGACTGACAATTGAGACTGAAATACAAGCTTTTAAAAGGTTTCCTATAAGCCTGATTCACTTAACATGAAACAATTCCTGCCTGGGAATAAACATTTACGTCAAAGTCATTTGTAGGAACAAAAACACATCTGTGGTATTTCAACAAGATGGTTGGGACTTATAGCAAACTCACACTTTCTTGTATTGAGCAACTGAGTCAATGAGGTCTATCTCATCTAGGGACAGAGTCTCAAAGACTGGCCCAAGAAATGTAATTAAATTTAATTAATTCAACTCTTCTTAGTCTCAGCCAACTTATCTCTCCAACCAGATGGTGAGCTCGAAAGAAAGAGTGATGACATATTTCTTTATATTTCCATCAGTATATGTCTAAATTAAATCAAGTACTCAAAAAAATAATTGAAGGGCCTACTAAAAAAAAAAAAGAAGAAGAAGAAAAGAAAAGAATTGAGCTAGTTTGTCATGGGAACTGGGAGCAAATGAGCCTGAATTGCAAATCTGTGTCCACATGTTTCTGGCATTTCCAGGTGCCAGCCAAACCTCCACCTCATTCTTTCAACCCTGACTCCATTAGACGGACCCAAGTTTGTTTTCTAGGTGCACAGGTAGGAAATAAGTGAATTATCTTCCCACTCTGATTGAGTGATAAAATGATTTTAGCCTGCTGAAAAGTAAGTGGAGCAAATACCTTCATGATAGAATACATTTTTCAAATTTTTAAAAACACTTTTAAAAGGGATTTCTTCTTTCCCATAGTGATAACAGATAAACTCTGTTATCACTAACAGAATTTTAAAGTGGGTTAATAACCAAAAGTGCTAACTTTTATTGACTTCTTACTATATCCTAGACATTGTTTTAAATAATTATTTGGTTATTTCCCAGACAATATAACTGAGTAGATATGGATAGCATCACAAAAGACCAAAAAAACCCCCACAGATAAAGAGATACTATGTGAATGTTAAGAGTACACATTAAAATAAGATTAACTAATGAAATTAAAATAGTACCTTCAAGTATATTACTGTACCACCTAAAATCATCTCATGTACTGTGACATTACATGTACCGACATTGGAAAACACTGAGCTTTGTGATTCCTAAAGGACTTTGACTCTAAAATCTTTCTCTTTCACCTCTCACGAAGGATCCAGCCTAACAGACTGATTCAGATAAAATGGCTACTTGATCAGACAGGCATTTCTGGGAATCCAGCTACTAGACACTCTGTTCTGGGGTTTCAAAGGTAATGATGCAAGAACTGAAAAGCCTGTGGGGACATTCTCACCCACCACAGGAGGGTGGGGAATATACAGATGCCATAGAAGAGATATCACGTTTGAGGGTAGCTTCACTCACGACATAGCTGGCCTTTTTCACTTTTCCCTCAGGAAAAGACCAGTGCATCAGGCTTGAGAATCAGTCAACTAAGGACTTTCAAGATCACCTGAATCTTATGCATTGCTGTCAGATGAAGTCAAACAATTGGTGGTAGTAATAGTATATACCTGCACTATTCCATATGTTAATCACTGACTACATACGATTAATACTTAAATCTACATTAAAGTTAAGTAAAACTACAAATGTCATTCCTCTATTGCACTAACCATATTTCAAATGATTGATAGCCACATTGGCTAGAAGCTACTATGCAGAACAGAGAAGTATATTTCCATCACTGCAGAAAATTCTATTGGACAGGATTATTCTATAGTCTCTATTGATGAAGTCTCCAGAGGAACCATGTATTAGCAGAGAACAGAATTACATGAGAAGGTACAGCTAAAATTGTGTGCATGCATATGCATACACATACACCCTCTGTAGTCCAAGATCTCTATCTTTATGACAATCAAAGTAAATCTGGAGGGAACTTCATGCATCCTTTCCTTCCTCACCACTCCCCCAAGTCCTGATTCTCCTACTCATGCTTCTATTACCCAAAGCTTGTTGTGTCAAGTTAATATGGTCAGATACACTCCAAATAAGGAGTTGAAAGTCATAGTTACATAGATGAGGAAATGTTAATAAAAAGTTATGTTGCCTAAAGTCTTTTGCTCCTTCTTAATTTGCCCAAAACCAACCATACCAATGAAGTCTGGGAGTCACACTGGAAGATGACCATTTCCATCTGAAAGTATGAAAATGGGATAGCCAACCAAATTAAATGTAAAATAACCATTGAGCATTTGGACTATCATAGATATGTTTGGGTTCTCGTGATCAGCTTTTTATGGTCTCAAGACATCTGGGGCCTCTAGGGCAGAAGCCACCATGCTAAGTGAACATCAAATTTCCTTACAGATAAGGGCAAATGTGGTTCTCGGTTTTAGGTGAAGAAATCTTAAAATAATTTGATTTAATGAGACCCATCAGGAGATTTTAAAAATGCATTATTTTTGGTTTACTAAGGATGATGGCACAATGAATTACATATTTTGCTTCCCACCAAGGAAATTTTTAATCAATGAATGAAAGAAATTGCCATCGACTCAACCCAGTAACTCAGTCCTTCCCAAACAGTATCATGGCAGCAAGACTGGGTTTCAGTAGAAGGTAAGTGCACTGTGTACTACCTCTCATGGAAAGCATTTAACCATCTAAGTTTCATTGACAATAAGTTTTCCTACATCTGAGGCACAGGGACTAATGAATGCTTTAAGTACCTACTGCAGTTTAAACTCCCCAAATTTTAAGTATATACTTATTTACTGTCTCCCAGGAATAAGCTATGTTCCACTACGTAGCTATTGTACACTGGGTATCACTAACAGAATTTTAAAGTGGGTTAATAACCAAAAGTGCTAACTTTTATTGACTTCTTACTATATCCTAGACATTGTTTTAAATGCTTTATTTGGATGTCTCATTTAATCCTCATAACTACCCTCCATGCAGATACTATTTTTACCCCATTTTCTAGCCCAGAGAAATGAAGTTTAGAAATACTAAGGATTTGTCCAGAATCAGATTATTATTAAAAGAGCCAGGACTTCAACCCAGAGGGTCTGATTCATGAGCCTATACTTTTATATACTGGTCCATAAAATTATACGTGTTAGAAATAGCCTCGCTTAAACGGATATTTATGTCTAATCTATCCAGTGTAGAGAGGAATGAAAAGAGTGATTTGACAATAAGAAATATTTCTTTCCTTTCAGATGCTTTTCAAAGGGGGGTGATTATGAGGAGAAAATGTAGAACACTGGGTTTTATTTTTTTTTAGTTTAGGGTTTTTTTTTGTTTTTTTTTTGGTTGTTGTTGTTTGTTTTATAACAGTGCTCTTCTGGTTTCATCAACATGTTGAAGAAAGTCAGAGCTGATTCTATGTGACCTCACATTCCCTGACCCATTGAGCTCAGACGTAATACTCATCAAGCTGCCTGTGATATTTAACTCAGAGAGTCAGTGTTTCTCCATGAGCAACTTCAACTTATAATTTTTTATTTTCCCTCAAATTACTTTAACAAATGAATTATAATAATGTGTCTTTTTTACAGGGTGCCCAGGTGGCTCAGTCCGTTAAGCGTCTGACTCTTGATTTCCACTAAGGTCATGAGCTCACGGTCATGATCGAGTCCCACCTCAGGCTCCACATTGTCTGTCTTTCTGTCTGTCTCTCTCAATAAATAAATAAACAAACAAACTCTTTAAAAAATAATGTATTTTATATAAAGATCTGTGAAGGTGCTCCTGGGTGGCTCAGTCATTAAGCGTCTGCCTTCGGCTCAGGTCATGATCCCAGGGTCCTGAGATTGAGCCCCACATCGGGCTCCCTGCTGGGCGGGAAGCCTGCTTCTCTCTCTCCCACTCCCCCTGCTTGTATTCCCTCTCTCACTGTGTCTCTCTCTGGTCAAATAAATAAATAAATAAAATCTAAAAAAATAAAGATCTGTAAAGATTAAGATTTTGGCTTAATGTCAATTGACTTAGTTTGTATAGCTACTATTATTGGCATATATAACCCGAGTTGAGCAAAGAACAACATGAAAGTGGTCACTAACAATCTTGGCATAATGTACTCCACCATACTTTAATTGGACTACTTAATCACAAAGATGATAAAAACACTCATGTTCCCTTTCTTTAAAAGCAGAAATATATTGGGTATTTGGAGAACTCCTGTCACAGCCTAAATAACCAAGTTCTACTATAAATGAATCAATAATATTTTAAAATATGTTTATATTTTATCTTGAATTTTTGCATAATCTATAGATTACACATATGTACACATACATGCACACATACATACACATAGACATAAAAAGAGAATGCTTAAGATAAGCTTTGTTTGGAGTTGAAGTCCACATAATAGCCAGAAAATGAAGTAAGATTGGTACAATTACTTCCAAATCTCTCTCTCTTCTCATCAACAAAGTAGTTCCTAAACAAAGGCCTATTAGCTCCTTCTACTGGCACCTCTAGAAGTACAAAAACATAAGATACTGCTACTTGGCAGCATATTTATATCTACCTCCCTATATATCTACATATGTCATATAGTTATTGATCTTACTCTATGTCAGATGTTCTTTAGGTCCCTGGAATACATTGATGGACAGTGCAATCTGAGAATGAGTTACTATTTTTTACTTTTATTTTTTTTAGCTTGATAGTAGTGGGTACTTATTCCAAGTCAATAAACATATTTCTAACGTATTACTGCATGTAAATCTATCACAAGAAGGACAAGTTCATGGGTGGTTTTTCTATGTGAAAAGTTAGTTTTTCACTTTATTTTAAATAAAAGCCACCTTGAATTTTAAATTTTAGGAATTCCTATGAATAGGTATGCTATTAACAACGAGGAAGCATTGTTCCCCAAATGTATAAAGGAAACATTATATGTGAAATATTATGTATCATTACTGTTACACTAAAGGCATAGGTCTACATTACCTCTGCAGCCTGCATTATCTAGTATACCTTACTTATATGTCATAGATGCTCAATACCTGGAGCCTGAAAAACTGGTACAATGTTTCACACTTAGAAGGCACTTCAGATAATTTCCACCCTATTCATGTTAATAATACAGGGGATGAAATGGAGGCCAGGGGAGACTGACATGCTATGATTACATGACTAATTTGTAAATAGAGCCAGAACTAGACTCTAAGGCTCTTGTCTCCCATTAGAAAACTCTTTATTCTTATAAAAACAAATGTAAATTAAGTACCTACTATATGTTAATGTATTTTACATCATCTTCAATATTTAAGTCATACAGGCATAATCCACGTTTCAAATTATGAAATCAAAGCACAAAGAAGTAAAATGATTTGCTGAGCCCTGCACAGCTAGTGAACATAAAATCTAAAATTCAAAACTAGGTCTCTCTGCCACAAAGTCTTATGTGTCCTGCTTTCTTTGACACATTCTACTTCATTTATGAAAAGTGCCAGAGCATAGAAAAAGAAAAAAAAAAACCAATTTGCTAAGAAAACGATTCCCTACCTTTTCATTAAAAAAAAAAAAAAAAAATCAGGCTAAAATACTTTATCCAAAAGCATCAAGTGAAGTATTCATTTCCAACCTCTCAACAGCATCAATTTTTACTGTTAACTCAGAAAAAAATTCTAACCGGAAACATAGAAGATCTCTAATATGGTCTGCTGAACAACCTTATGTTCAATGAATCACTGGGTGCAGATTCCGTCACTATAAAGGAAGAGATGGGTAGGTGAAAGAATTTCTAAATCATCACTTTAGGTAAGGGAAGTACAGTAGCCTCTATCTACCCCCCCTCCACACCCCAAACCCTTACCTGCAGCTTCACTTTCTGCTGTTTCAGTTACCCTAGTGTCAACCATGGTATGGAAGCAGATGATCCTCAGGAGTAGCCTAATGCTAAGTCACAATGCCTATATCATTCACCTCACATTTCATCACATAGACATTTTATTGTCTCAATTCATCACAAGAAAAAAGAGTTCAAAACAAGAAGCTATCTTGAGAGACCACATTCACATAACTTATAGTATGTTGCTATAATTTTTCTATTTTATTGTTAATCCCTTACTGTGCCTAACTTATAAATTAAACTTTATCATAGGTATACATGTATAGGAAAAATAAAGTACATATAGGGTTCAGTACTGTCCTCAGTTTTAGGCACCCACTGGGGGTTTTGTCTAAGGAGGGGTATTTTAACATGACAGGAACATATTAAAATACTTTATTTTCTACAGAGAAATGGAATTTCTGAACCAGATATGTTCTGCTCCTACAATCCAATGGAATCTACCAGAGCTCAATATAAAATATAAATTCTTCAAAATCTGCTTTTCTCCATCCTACATTAAAGCCTAAAAAGCAAGACATTCTCTCAGTTTTGTTATAGATCAATTGAAGTTCCTGCCATTGTTCTGCTCTTTATCTCTTTGGCTAAGTAAGTCACTGAACCTTTCTAAGCATCAGCTCATTCTTCCATGTAATGGGAATTATAACACCTCCAGATAGCTGAAAAATTAGATGAGGTCATTCAAATAGAGGAGCTAATATAGTAAAACAAACTGGCCCAATTGGGTGCTCAGTTTAAGGAAAGACTGGGTTGATGCAGGCCAACTCAAGGAAGGGGGTACATGGAAAATAATCAGTAATGCTTTCTCATAATAGCACTAATATAATAATATTAAGAGTCAAGGAAATGATTGGAGAGGATTCTCTTTGGTGACCATTTTTTTTTTTAAGATTTTATTTATTTATTTGACAGTGAGAGACACAGCAAGAGAGGGAACACAAGCAGAGGGAGTGGGAGAGGGAGAAGGAGGCTTCCCGCTGAGCAGGAAGCCCGACCCGGGCCTCGATGCTGGGACCCCGGGACCATGACCTGAGCCGAAGGCAGATGCTTAATGACTGAGCCACCCAGGTGTCCCTATGGTGGCCATTTCTAATAAATTCATTTACAGTGAAAAAAGTTTAAATTAACTCTGGCATAAAAATGTGAAAAATCTATACTAAGAGATACTTATGAGTGTCACCTGCCTATTATGGACTTTGAAAGGATTAATGAGCTTTTGATTCATGGCACTTTGGAACTTCTAGAAGGATATACTAAATACACACACATATACTGATGCATTAGTGCACTGACTATTGGATATAAAACTGAACCAGGGCATAGCATATTATGACTGAGTGGGATAGAAGCAAACAGCCTAACAGTCTTCCTCATGAAAGGTATCATATATACACTTCCAGACTAAAAGATTCCACACATGTTCTCATAACTATCAATAGTTCCTAACAGACCAACCAAGGCCTCAGAACAGGGGAGTTACAATGCAACCGTTTATATCACTTGACACAACTATAGTAGGTCCACCTATAAAGGAACAGAACAGAGAAGAGAAGGAGGCAGCAAGATCACCACCCAGAATTGTTGAGAGTAATGATAGGTAACATCATTTCCATACATGTGCATCTCTAATGCTACTGAAATCAGTAGGCCTTCCTAGCAAAAAATTTTCAATTTTAAAGATGGCAGTTTCAGTGCCTGTGTGATACTTGCAACTTAAAAGATGTTGGGAAGTTTATTTAATGAAAAAAGAAATCTAAGTGTGAAACTATAGCACTACTAAGTAGGTCCTCAGTCTTGGAGTCAGTAGAAGAGAAGAAATGCTATACCTACTATTCATATGTACAGGAATTTACATTATCATCAGAATTTTACTCATTTGAGGGTATGTGACTCTCAGTAATACAGTCTGGATAGACATTATCCCTCTTTAAAAAGGAAAATATTCAGAGTTGGGTTATAAGCAAATTGCCAAAGCTGCATATACAACAAAGAAGATGAGCTAGAATTTACCTACTATCTTTGGTTTTCATTTTGTCAAGTGGCCTTCAAATAAGTTGTATTCACAGCCCGAATAAGATATGTAAGTATCACATATAAATATAGTTATATTAATATATATTTTATATAATATTTTACATTTATATAATATAGAGGGGGAGTTTGGGGGGTAGAGTTATTAGGGAATAGACGTCGTCATAGAGTGGGTTGATATACTAGAGTACTCAAACACTTAGTAACTATCAGTTCTGTATTTACTGCATTATCCCAGAGTTCTTTGCCAATCACTCTCTAAATTGTAATCCCAATAAGCCCCATTATACTTAAAAGCAACCAGGGATTGGCAAAGGTGGTAAAAATTATCTGAGTCAACTCTTAGGTGGTGTTACTTATTAGTCAAAGATATATTCCTGTAAATCTTTGCAAGATCTTTCAAGAGAGGAACTAGATGAAAGAGGTTTAATGCAGGAGTGATATTTTACAGTTTTAACAATGTAGTTTCCGAGTCCTTTTCTTCTTAGTCTAATGACAACTATATACTTATTTTTAAAGCTTCCCTTTAAAGTCAGAAACTTTGAGTTATATAAAGCATAGAGAAAGTTATTCAACTCGTTTAGTAAGCTTCAAGTTCAAATTACAGGATTAATTATAGTAGTTAAGACATGAAAATCATAATCGGTTAGGTAGGAAGTTAAAGCCAAGTCTTGAGTACCTGAAAGGAAGGATTTATTTTTTTTTTTTTGCTTCATTTATTTGACTAACCCAGTGTTGAGAACCACTATAAATCATATCCCCTGTAATGAAGGCTGAATGGTAGGGGAAATCCTGAGTATGTTCTCATGATATAAACATTGATATTAAATGCTTTATCACAATTTGCCTTAATGCAATCTATATCTGCATAACAAGATAATTCATAATGGGTAGATTTTTAAATGTTCTTATTAAAAATACACAGATAAGCACAACCTACTAATGTGTACCTCTCTGGGAAGGTTTCTGACAATTAAATTATATTTGCAAACTGTGGTTTTGATTTGTATTTCCCTGATAACGAGTGATGTTGAGATTCTTCATGTGTCTGTTAGGATTTGTATGTCTTCTTTGGAGAAATGTCTGTTCATGTCTTCTGCCCATTTCTTGACTGGATTTTTTTGGTTTTTGGGTGTTGAGTTTGATGAGATCTTTATCTTATTGAGTTTATGAGTTCTTTAGATTTTGGATACTAGCCCTTTATCTGACATGTTATTTGCAAATATCTTCTCCCATTCTATAGGTTGCCTTTTAGTTTTGCTCATGGTTTCCTTTGATGTGCAAAAGCTTTTTATCCTGATGAAGTCCGAATAGTTCATTTTTGCTTTTGTTTCCCTTGCCTCTGGAGACATATCTAGCAAGAAGTTGCTGCAGCAAACCACAATGACATACCACCTCACACCTGTCAGAATAGATAAAATTAACAAGTCAGGAAACAACAGATGTTGGCGAAAATGTGAAGAAACTGTAACCCTCCTACACTGTTGGTGGGAATGCAAGGTGGTGCAGCCAGTCTGGAAAACAGTATGGAGGTTCCTCAAAAAATTGAAAACAGAATGACCCTACGACCTAGCGATTATTGCACTACTAGGTATTTATCCAAAGGATACAAAAATGGTGATTTGAAGGGGCACATACACCCTAATGTTTATAGCAGCAATATCCACAATAGCCAAACAATGAAAAGAGCCCAGATGTCCATTGACAGATGAATGAATAAAGAAGACATGGCATAGTATATACAATGGAATATTACTCAGCCCTCAAAAAGAATGAAATCTTGCCATTTGCAATGATGTGGATGGAAGTAGAATATATTATACTAAGCAAAATAAGTCAGAGAAAGCCAATTATCATATAATTTCACTCATATGTGGAATTTAAGAAACAAAACAGAAGAACATAGGGAAAGGGAAGGAAAAATAAACTAAGATAAAAAGAGAGGGAGACAAACCATAAGAGACTCTAAACTACAGGAAACAAACAGGGTTGCTGGAGGGGAGATAGGTGGGGAATGGGATAAGGAGTGAGGGGCATTAAGGAGGTCACTTGATGTAATGAGCACTGGGTGTTATATGCAACTGATGAATCATGAAATTCTACCCTGAAATTAATAATACACTATATGTTAACTAACTTGAATTTAAATAAAGTAAAATAAAATAAAAATTAAATTAAATTAAATAAATAAAATCACATTTGCAAACATTATAAAAGCTACTAGGCTGAATAATCATCACATATGACAATAAAATTCCCAATTCATTGACTATGTTTCCAATTTTTATTTTTAGTAATTCTTGGTTTTCATGGTCTTTTGCCTCATGTAGGATGGTCTGGGAATCTTTTTATACTTTTAAGTGGTCTTGAACTTTTACCATCAAAGTTGTTTCCTTATTCTTTGGCCAAGTTAATTTGCAAGTTTAGCTTAAAATAGAATAGCCCTGATTCCATCATGCAGAATTTTCTGGAAAACCTCAACCCTCCTGGGAATAGCCCAAATCACTGGCTTTCTGCTCTTAACTATTTTATTTCCAGCAAAAGCCCACCTTTAAACCCCAGTGTCAGCCTCCTGTAATCTAGCAATTTCTTTCCTCCCTCCATAAATGGGAAGGTAAATATTTGTGTTCTTCCCTAGATGAGGGCAGGTAGTGGAAAGGAACAAGGGATTGTTGTTACTGGGTTATATGATCTACCTAGGACTGGTCATAGCTCATAGAATGTCAAGCCCAGCTCTAAACACACACACACACACACACACACACACACACACACACACACACACACACACACACACACATCTTCCCCCTCCCTCAGCCTCCCATCCTTCTCTCTCTCTGTCTTTGAGGAAATGCTGGAATGTCCTCTCACAAAGCATTCATTGATGGGTTCTCAAAAAACAAGGAATACACTAAGGGTACATATTGCACAATACTTAAAATGTAACTCTTTCACCACCTACTCCCCGATGTCATAGAATGACCCCCTCACCTTTTGGTCTGGTCTTCAGCTCCACACACTCGGACCTAGGAGTCAGAAACTAAGGATTTGTTTGTAGAAGACTATTCACGGGAAGGCATGTAGAATGAAGCTATGAAGCTAGATCTCTCAAAAGATGGGTAAACATTTGTACCTCCCTAATACAGAAACTCCATTATCTTCCTTTCTCCGACAGATGACTCACTCTGCTTCCTATCTCTCTCTTTCCTTTAGACTAGAAATTTCTGGATTAGAGAAAACCCTGGAAAGGTAGCAGCAAAAATTAATGTTGACTCCTTGTCTCTGCACATGCACATGCAATCATCATGCTCAAAAGATCCAAGGCAAGGATGATTGTCTCCTTATTGATGGGATTACATCTAGTTAGTAAAGAAATTAGGTTTGAAACCAGAATGACTTTTAATACCAGATTAAATATTTTATACTATTTTTCTTAACCAACTCAAAATAACTACATATATTGAACACTGGCTATGATATGGCAACTCTATAAGCACTTTGGATAATAATTTATTTGAGCAACCAATTCTGGAAACTAATAAGAAAGCTATGTTAGTTTAGGCTGAAGGAGAAGCAAAAATTAGTCTGTTTTCCACTTAAATTCTACTTAAAAAAAAGACAGTATTCTGAAATATAGTACAGTTTCTCTACATATAATGCTCCTATATTGATTCAGATAAATGTCACTCTTATTTTCCCTCTCATTTTTAAGTCTTTTCTTCCTCGAGGCATAGTTGGCTTCAGTACACACTGCATGTCTCACAATTAGAACCATGATTTTTATTAGTTTTTTAACTGCCTTGAATACCATTTAAGAAGATGTCCTCTACTTCAGATTGTTTTTATAAATAAAAGAGAAAAAACTAGATAGAGCAACTGTGTCGATGTTTCTCAGACCCTACCCAGGAAATGATGGCATTTTTTCTTAAAATACTGTCAAGCATCAACAAATTTTGGCACAGACCTGAAATCAATAATTGTATCTCTGCTTACACACCAACTTAAATTGGCTTAAGAAAAGGATTAAGTCCTCTTATCTGCAAATACTGGCCTATGATGCTTGTAACAATTTTATATGGAAGTTGTAGTAGGTAAGTCCGCTTTATGAACAACTTAGCAATAAAAATTATATTTCTCTGGGTAATGAACATAACTTCTATCTCAATAGGATGAAGCAAAGTCTGATTTTTTTTTTCTAACTTAAAAATTCCTGCCAGTGCTCTAAAAGATAGTGAGAAGACACTACCTACCAGCTTATAGGGAAAAAAAAAAAAAAAGAAGAAGAAAAAAAAAACCCACATTTACCCAACATTATAGAATTAGAGAGCAAATGAAGAAGGGGGGATGTTGTTATTTCAGCCCTCAACCCAATCAATTCAATTTCTTTCTCTACATTCTTTTCAGCTATAATATACTACTTGTATGATCATTTTACGTTTTTAAAGAGTAACTTCTACAATCAATGAGGAAGTATAGAAACTGATATAATAGCATTACCCTCTTCCACTTCCAGGTACAAAAGACAGGTAATGGCAGATCATCAATCTCCTCAAAGCAAATAGGTAATGTAGATAAAATCTAATTTTAAAAGCTATCAGAGAGCTGTAAACACAAAGAAAACTACATGAACTAAAACTTCAACGAGTGGACAGCTGAAGATGAGCTGAGAATATGGTCTGCTTTCTTTTTTAAGTACATTTTCAGAGTCTGGGCATTGACTAAGAAATTATCAAAAGGAGAAAATGGTTACTAGGGATTTAAAAGAAAAAAAAAGGAAAACAGTGGAGCCTGTGATATCTACAGAAGTCAACAAAAATTATAACACTACTGCTAGTGAAGCACAGAAGAATTTCCCCATAGGGTTTTTAATGAGTTACCAAGTGGCAGAATGTTCTAAAAAGCTGACTTAAAATGCAGAGTGAAGGGGCACCTGGGTGGCTCAGTTGTTAAGCATCTGCCTTTGGCTCAGGTCATGATCCCAGGGTCCTGGGATCGAGCCCCGCATCAGGCTCCCCGCATCAGGCTTCCCTCAGCGGGAAGTCTGCTTCTCCCTCTCCCACTCCTCTTGCTTGTGTTCCCTCTCTCGCTGTGACTCTCTCTGTCAAATAAATAAACAAAATTAAAAAAAAAATGCAGAATGAAATCTCCTGCAACTACAGTGGCTAAAACACAGATCTGTGAGAAGTGGAACAAACACCCAAGAAGTCTTATATTTGAGACCGTAGAAATCAGAGATGTACTATATCCAATGAAAGCTACAATCCAGCCCTGACCCTACACAAATACTGCTTGGAATGAAATGATGAGCTTCTCACCAGATTTTCATGTAAAAAATAAAGTTGAAATTTGTTCTGGGTGAAAATAAAATGCAAGAATTTACCTTTTCCACACTGGCTTGTGCATAAAATTCACAACATGTAAAGAGTCAGGAGACCGGTTCAATCATCATTAAAAAAAAAAAAAGTCTCACAGGCCATAGAGATAATAGATTTAGCAGACAAGATTACTAAGGTTTTTACATAAACTTTAAGTATTATTACATAATACTCATAGTAAGTGTGAAGGGAGATTACAAAAGTGAAGTAAACATTGCTAAGAGAGTCATTCAAAATAGAATCTGGAGGACATTGAGGGAGGAATATGCCTGTCTCCTGTTTCAATTTTTGCAACAGCATGAACTCTTGACTTTGTCAATTGCATCTCAACTACCTCCTGAAACACATCTTCGTTTTTTGGACTAAAACAGAGATAATGTAACATCTGTTAGCTAAATAGCTAATTGTGTATTAGATCTGCTGGGTTTCGAGATTCCACACAGGGTCGGGTGATAGAGATAGAAATGCTCGGTCACAGGCCGGGTGAGCACAGAGTGAGGCCAGAGACTGGGGAGACATGAGTGATTGACTGCTTTTCTCTGGGGGTGCACTGAGGAGCGGGGCCCCGAGTTCTCCGCTCCTCTGGGGCAGAGTTTGGGAGGCCGCCATTTTCACTCTCGTCCTCCAAAGCTGTACCAAGAGCTTGCTGGGAAAAAAAGCTCCCAAGAGCAAACGCAAGCAGATTGCTTAGCCTAGACCGACAAGGGCGGGGCAATTCCGCCTCCGGCAAAGACATTTGGGAACCATGGCAACAGGCCCCTCCCCCAGAAGATCCACAAGAACAGCCAGCCAAGACCAAGTGTACCAATCAATGAGAACGGCAGAACTCCAGAGGTAGGGGAATACTGCACATAGAATCCATGGCTTTTTTACCATGATTCTTTAGTCTTTCAAAGTTAATTTTTTTAACTGTCTTTTCTTTTTAATTTTTCTTTTCCCCTTTTTCAACCAACATCTTATCAATCCCTTTTTCAAAAAAAAACTTATTTTTCATTTTTAGAGTCATATTCTATCCCTTCATAGTAGTCACCCTTATTTTTGGCATATATATATATAAGTTGTTCTCTCTTTAAAAATTTTGAGATACAGTTTCTTCTAACAGATCAAAATATAACATAAAGCTCTAGTGAATGGCTTTGTTCTAGTCTCCTGACTAATAATCACATTCTCTCCCCCTTTTTTTTTCTGTTTTTCTTTTTAAATCCTCTTTTCTTTTTTCAAACAACTTCTTATCAATTCCTTTTATAAAATTTTTTATAATTTTCATCTTTATACTCATATTCCATCCCTTCATCATATCAAACCTTATTTTTGTACATATATAAGTTTTTCTTTCTTTAAAATTTTGGGAAGCACTTTCATCTAACAGACCAAAATACACCCAAAATCTAGTGTGTGGCACTGATCTAGGCACCAGCCTGATCATATTTGATCATATTCTGTTTTTTATTTTTGTTTTTGTTTCTTTTTATCTTTTTCTTTTTTTTTCTTTCCCTTTCTTTTCCCTCAGTTTCAGGTCTTTTGTGATTTTAGAGTATATTTTTCTGGGGACGTTGTTACCCTGTTGGCAGTTTGTTCTCTCATTCATCTATTCTCCTCTGGACAAAATGACAAGATGGAAAAAAATCACCTCAACAAAAAGAACTAGAGGCAGTACCGACTGCCAGGGACCTACTCAATATGGACATTAGTACGATGTCAGACCTAGAGCTCAGAATGATGATTTTAAAGATACTAGCTGGACTTGAAAAAAGCATGGAAGTTATTAGAGAAACGCTTTCTGGAGAAAAAAAAGAACTAAAATCTAATCAAGTTGAAATCAAAAAGGCTATTAATGAGATGCAATCAAAAATGGGGGCGCTAACTGCTAGGATAAATGAGGCAGAAGAGAGAATCAGTGATATAGAAGACCAAATGATGGAAAATAAAGAAGCTAAGAAAAAGAGAGGTAAACAACTACCGGATCATGAGGGCAGATTCGAGAGAGAAGCGATACCATAAGACAAAAGAAAATTAGAATAATTGGGATCACAAAAGAAGAAGAAAGAGAGAGAGAGGGGCAGAAGGTATACTGGAGCAAATTATAGCAGAGAACTTCCCCACTTTGGGGAAGAAAACAGGTCAAAATCCAGGAGGCACAGAGAAACATTCTCAAATGAATAAAAGTAGGTCAACAGCTTGACATCTAATAGTAAAACTTATGAGTCTCAGAGACAAAGAGAAAATCCTGAAAGCAGCTCGGGAGAAGAAATATGTAACCTACAATGGTAGAAATATTAATTAGCAACAGACCTATCCACAGAGACCTGGCAGGCCAGAAAGGACTGGCATGATATTTTGAGAGCACTAAATGAGAAAAATGTGCAGCCAAGAATACTATATCCACCTTGGCTATCATTGAAAACAGAAGGGGAGATAAAAAGCTTCCAGGACAATCAAAAACTAAAGGAATTTGCAAACATAAAACAGCCCTCCAAGAAATCTTGAAAGGGGTCCTCTAAGAAAAGAGAGAGCCTAAAAGTAACATAGACCAGAAAGGAACACAGACAATATACAGTAACAGTCACCTTACAGGCAATACAATGGCACTAAATTCATAACTTTCAATAGTTACCCTGAATGTAAATGGGCTCAATGCCCCAATAAAATGACAGACGCTATCAGATTGGATTAAAAAACAAGACCCATTGATATGCTGTCTGCAAGAACTTCATTTTAGACCCAAAGACACCCCCACATTGAAAGTGAGGGGGTGGAAAATGATTTACCATGCTAATGGACACCAAAAGAAAGCTGGGGTGGCAATCCTTATATCAGACAAATTAGATTTTAAAACAAAGACTGTAATAAGAGATGAGGAAGGACACTATATCCTACTTAAAGATCTAAAAATTGTAAATATTTATGCCCCTAACATGGGGGCAGCCAATTATATAAGGCAATTAATAACAAAAGCAAAGAAACACATTGACAACAATACAATAATAGTGGGGGACTTTAACACCCCCCTGACTGAAATGGACAGATCATCTAAGCAAAAGATCAACAAGGAAATGAAGATGTTAAACAACACACTGGACCAAATGGACTTCACAGATATATTCAGAACATTCCATCCCAAAGCAACAGAATACACATTCTTCCCTAGTGCCCATGGAAGATTCCAGAAGATCACATCCTAGGTCACAAATCAGGTCTTAACTGGTGCCAAAATACTGGGATCATTCTCTGCATATTTTCGGACCACAATGCTTTGAAACTAGAACTCAATCACAAGAGGAAAGTCGGAAAGAATTCAAATATATGGAGGCTAAAAGCATCCTACTAAAGAATGAATGGGTCAACCAGGAAATTAAAGAAGAATTAAAAAAATTCATGGAAACCAATGAAAATGAAAATGAAAACACAACTGTTCAAAATCTTTGGGAGGCAGCAAAGGCAGTCCTAAGAGGAAATTATATAGCAATCCAAGCTTTTCTCAAAAAATAAGAAAGGACTCAAATACACAACCTAAACCTACACCTAAAGGAGCTAGAGAAAAAAACAGCAAATAAAGCCTCAACCCAGCAGGAGAAGAGAAATAATAAAGATTAGAGCAGAATCCATGAAATAGAAACCAAAAGAACAGTAGAACAGATCAACGAAACTAGGAGCTGTTTCTCTGAAAGAATTAACAAGACTGATAAACCCCTGGCCAGACTTATCCAAAAGAAAAGAGAAATGATCCAAATCAACAAAATCATGAATGAAAGAGGAGAGATCACAACCAACACCAAAGAAATACAAACAATTATAAGAACATATTACGAGCAACTCTATGCCAGCAAATCAGATAATCTGGAAGAAATGGATGGATTCCTAGAGATGTGTCAACTACCAAAACTGAACCAGGAAGAAATAGAAAACCTGAACAGACCTATAACCACTAAGGAAATTGAAGCAGTCATCAAAAATCTCCCAATGAACAAAACCCCAGGGCCAGATGGCTTCTCAGGGTAATTCTATCAGACATTTAAAGAAGAATGAATACCTATTCTCCTGAAACTGTTCCAAAAAATGGAAATGGAAGGAAAACTTCCAAACTCATTTTATGAGGCCACCATTACCTTGATCCCCAAACCAGACAAAGACCCCATCAAAAAGGAGAATTACAGACCAATATCCTTGATGAACATGGATGCAAAAATTCTCACCAAACTAATAGCCAATAGGATCCAACAGTACATTAAAAGGATTATTCACCATGACCAAGTGGGATTTATCCCTGGGCTGCGAGGTTGGTTCAACATCCACAAATCAATCAACAAGATACAATACATTAACAAAAGAAAGAACAAGAATCCTATGATCCTCTCAATAGATGCAGAAAAAGCATTTGACAAAGTACAACATCCTTTCTTGATCAAAACTCTTCAGAGTATAGGGATCGAGGGTACCTACCTCAATATCATAAAAGCCATCTTTGAAAAACTTACAGTGAATATCATTCTCAATGGGGAAAGCTGAGAGCTTTCCCCCTAAGCTCAGGAATGCAGCAGGGATGTCCACTATCACCACTGCTATTCAACATAGTATTAGAAGTCTTAGCCACAGCAGTCAGACAACAAAAGAATAAAAGGCATCCAGATCGGCAAGTAAGGAGTCAAAGTCTCACTCTTTGCAGATATGATACTTTATGTGGAAAACCCAGAAGACTCCACCCCAAAACTGCTAGAACTCATACAGGAATTCAGTAAGGTGGTAGGATATAAAATCAATGCACAGAAATCAGTGGCATTCCTATACACCAACAACAAGACAGAAGAGAGACAAATTAAGGAGTTGATCCCATTTACAATGGCACCCAAAACCATAAGATACCTAGGAATAAATTTAACCAAAGAGGGAAAGGATCTGTACTCAGAAAACTATAAAACACTCATGAAAGAAATTGAGGAAGACACAAAGAAATGGAAAAATGTTCCATGGTCATGGATTGGAAGAACAAACATTGTGAAAATGTCAATGCTACCTAGAGCAATCTACACATTCAATGCAATCCCCATCAAAATACCATCCACTTTTTCTAAAGAAATGGAACAAATAATCCTAAAATTTGTATGGAACCAGAAAAGACCCCGAATAGCCAGAGGAATGTTGAAAAGGAAAAGCAAAGCTGGCGGCATCACAATTCCGGACTTCCAGCTCTATTACAAAGCTGTCATCATCAGCACAGTATGGTACTGGCACAAAAACAGACACATAGATCAATGGAACAGAATCGAGAGCCCAGAAATGGACCCTCAACTCTATGGCCAACTAATCTTTCACAAAGCAGGAAAGGATGGCCAATGGAAAAAAGACAGTCTCTTCAACAAATTGTGTTGGGAAAATTGGACAGCCACATGCAGAAGAATGCAACTGGACCATTTCCTTACACCACACACAAAAATAGACTCCAAATGGTTGAGAGACCTAAATGTGAGACAGGAGTCCATCAAATTCCTAAAGGAGAACACAGGAGCAACCTTTTCGACCTTAGACGCGCAGCTTCTACCTGGAAACATCACCAAAGGCAAGGGAAGCAAGGGCAAAAATGAAGTATTGGGACATCATCAAGGTAAAAAGCTTTTGCACAGCAAAAGAAACAGTCAACAAAACAAAAGACAACCGACAGAAGGTGAGAAAATATTTGCAAATGAGATATCAGATAAAGAGCTAGTATCCAAAATCTATAAAGTACTTCTTAAACTCAACACCCAAAGAACAAATGATCCAATCAAGAAATGGGCAGAAGACATGAACAGACATTTTTCCAAAGAAGACATCCAAATGGCCAACAGACACATGAAAAAGTGCTCCACATCGCTTGGCATCAGGGAAATCCAAATCAAAACCTCAATGAGATACCACCTCACACCAGTCAGAATGGCTAAAATGAACAAGTCAGGAAACGACAGATGTTGGCGGGGATGTGGAGAAAGGGGAACCCTCCTACACTGTTGGGGGGAATGGAAGCTGGTGAAACCACTCTGGAAAACAGTATGGAGGTTCCTCAAACAGTTGAAAATAGAGCTACCATACGATCTAGCAATTGCACTCCTGGGTATTTACCCCAAAGATACAAATGTAGGGATCCAAAGGGGTACGTGCACCCCAATGTTTATAGTAGCAATGTCCACAATAGCCAAACTGTGGAAAGAGCCAAGATATCCATCGACAGATGAATGGATAAAGAAGATGTGGTATATATACACAATAGAATATTATGCAGCCATCTAAAGGAATGAGATCTTGCCATTTGCAACAACGTGGATGGAACTGGAGGGTGTTTTGCTCAGCGAAATAAGTCAATCAGAGAAAGACATGTATCATATGACCTCACCTATATGAGGAATTCTTAATCTCAGGAAACAAACTGAGGGTTGCTGGAGTGGTAGGGGGTGGGAGGGATGGGGTGGCTGGGTGATAGGCATTGGGGAGGGTATGTGCTATGGTGAGCGCTGTGAATTGTGCAAGACTGTTGAATCACAGATCTGTACTTCTGAAACAAATAATGCAACATATGTTAAGAAAAAAGAAAAAGAAGAAGATAGCAGGAGGGGAAGAATGAAGGCGAGTAAGTCGGAGGGGGAGACGAACCATGAGAGACGATGGACTCTGAAAAACAAACTGAGGGCTCCAGAGGGTAGGGGGGTGGGGGGATGGGTTAGCCTGGTGATGGGTATTAAACAGGGCACATTCTGCATGGAGCACTGGCTGTTATGCACAAACAATGAATCATGGAACACTACATCAAAAACTAATGATGTAATATATGGTGATCAACATAACAATAAAAAAATTTAAAAAAAAGAAAAGAAATAGGAAATCATGCCCCCGTCTTTTAGAGCAGAGTATTTTCAGAAATTATGGGGAATTTGTCTGCTTGAGAAGTTCGTCTTTATCTTTCCTTATTATTTATATTAGTATGAACTCTTAGATCTATATTTTTATAATTTAGGTTATAAACCAAAACTACTTTACTTTGTTGCTTCAATTTTTCCAGTTTTGAACAATGACTTCTATATTCTTTTAACATACTCCCATCATCATTAGTATTTTTTTGAACACTTTTAACATTACAAGATACTTGATTTATCTACTTCATTTTTTGCTACAGTCTAGAATGAGCCATTTTTCCAAGAGTCCTTGTTCTTTTTTAATTGGAGAACAGTGTTAGAAATCAAGATCCGCATGTTAGGTGTCCCTCCTTGTTATTCGGAGGACTGTTTGGCTAGCTATTTTTAGACTATCTGCTTGTCTATTTTTAGACTATTTCAGCTAGCAAAACAGCAATACAACGTTTTACATTTGTTTATACTTACTCATGTATACATATATATAAAATATTTTATATATAAGCATCTTTATTTATACTAAACATGGTTCATATTGATTTTGCCAACTCTAACCTATAATCACACCTATTATTCTAACTTCCTCCTTTATTCATTTGTAATTTATATTCCAAAAGTGAGGAAACACCCACTTACATAGTATTCAACTCCAGTCTACATGGAGAACAGAATTGTGAACCCTACTTCTATCAGAAACAACCTTATCTAGTACAGTATTTATGTGCGATTTATTTTTCCTTCAGTATGATAGATCCAACATTTATTTCCAACAATGGTGTGTGTGTGTGTGTGTGTGTGTGTGTATGTATGTATTATATATATAGTCCTTTCCAACATTTTTATATATAGATATACACATACACACCTATAGATACATTTCTACATATATATATATTTATTTCTACTATATACACACATACAGTAGTATCCCTAACATTATAAACATTTTTACACTCTTAACATTATAAAGTTATATAAGAAACTGCTTATGGAAAAAAAAAGTTGAAAGTCTATATATGCTGTAATTAAAATTAACATAATGGTATCTTTAGCTATTTTTACACATTTTGTAAATGCTAATTAAAATGTTCTTCACCGTGAATCCTCTCTCAGAAGTTTAGATTCATGTTTATTGTAAACTTGACAGCACAGACCTAAACCAGACTGTAGAAATAGTAGCCTCAACCATAACATTTTCTCACATTAACAAAGTAATGTAAAAGGACTTGGGTACAAGTTAAATGTTTTTCGCGGATCTTGCTAAGCCCAGTTACAGTTAGATGTGAAAAATGGAGAATTCATTATAAGCTAAGTACTTCAAAGGATTAGGACATAACTGAATAAGAGTAATCCCTGCCTGGAAGACATGAACAGATGTTTTTCAAAGAACACTTACAGATGGCTAACAGACACATGAAAAGACATGTGTCTTTTGAGTGACCAACATCACTCATTATCAGGGAAATACAAATCAAAACCAATGAGGAGACACCACCTCACACCTGTCAGAATGGCTAAAATTAACAACACAGGAACAACAGCTGTTAGTGAGGATGTGGAAAAAGGGGAACCCTTTTACACTATTGGTGGGAAAGTAAACTGGTGCAGCCACTCTGAAAAACAGTATGGTGGTGCCTCAAAAAGTTAAAAATAGAACTACCTTATGATCCAGCAATTGTACTACTAGGTATTTAACCAAAAGATACAAAAATACAGATTCAAAGGAGCACATGCACCCCGATATTTATAGCAACATTATCAACAATAGCCAAACCATGGAAAGAGCCCAAATGTCCATCAACTGATGGATGAAGAAGATGTGGTGTATACAGACAATGGAATATAATTCAGCCTTCAAAAAGTGAAATCTTACCATTTGCAATGCTGTGAATGGAGCTAGAGTGTATTATGCTAAGTGAAATAAGTCAGAGAATAACAAATACCATATGCTTTCACTCATGGGTGGAATTTAAGAAACAAAACAGATGGACATAAGGGAAGGAAGAATAAAAAGGGAAAAAAAACATAAGAGATTCTTTTTTTAAAGATTTTATTTATTTATTTGAGGGAGAGAGAGCAAGCAGAGTGAGTGGCAGAGGGAGCAAGAAAGGGAGAGGGAGAAGCAGGCTCCCTGCTCAGCAGGGAACCCAACGCTGGGCTCAATCCCAGGACTCTGGGATCATGACCCAAGTCTAAAACAGACGTTTTAACCGACTAAGCCACCCAGGCGCCCAAACCATAAGAGACTCTTTTTTTTAAAAAAAGATTTTATTGGGGCACCTTGGGTGGCTCAGTTGGTTAAGTGACTGCCTTCGGTTCGGGTCATGATCCTGGAGTCCCGGGATTGAGTCCCGCATCGGGCTCCCTGTTCAGCAGGGAGTCTGCTTCTCCCTCTGACCCCCTTCCCTCTCGTGCTCTCTATCTCTCATTCTCTCTCTCAAATAAATAAATAAAATCATAAAAAAAATATTTTATTTATCAGAGAGAGTGAGAGAGAGAGAGAGCATGAGCAGGGTAGGGGGAAGGAGAGGGAGAATCAGGCTCCCCACTGAGCAAGGAGCCTGATGTGGGACTTAATCTCAGGACCCTGGGATCATGACCTGAGCCAAAAGCAGCCACTTAACTGACTGAGCCACCTAGGTGTCCCCATAAGAGCCTCAATAATAGAGAACAAAATGAGAGTTGATGGAGGGAAGTGCATGAGGGGATGGGCTAAGCAGGTGATGGCTATTAAGGAGGGCGCTTGTTGTAATGAGCATCAGATGTTATATACAATGCTCATACAAATGATGAATTAAATTCTACACCTGAAACCACTTTTACCATATGTGTTAAATTATCAGAATTGAAATAAAAACTTGGAAAAAAAAGAAAAAAAAAGAATAATCCCTACCTGTATGGTACCTACCATCAACCTGAATGGGAGGTTGCCATAGAAGTCAAAATATGACAAGTAAAAATAATAAAAGAATTAAAGGATTCATAGGAGAATAAAAGTCACAGTCATTTGAGAAATAGTAATCAAGAAAAGCCCCACGGAAGGCAAGTATAATTAGAAAGATAAATATCAAAAAGTGTGTCAGTTTCAATTCTAAGAAATGATGACAGAAAACTAATGAGTTGTATCTGTATTCAACAGCATGGTATATCTGGCCAACAATTAGGCCACTTCAATTTAATTTGGTATATATGAAATATGAGTAAGAAGTTCAGAGACTTATTAGAATGCTTTGGGTATTTACAAAGTATGTATAAATAAATGGTTAGTCAAAATATTAGCTTTGCAATCCATGCAATGATGATTAATATGCAAACATATAAGATTAGATAATATATTAGATTATAAAGCTGCCTTCTATATCATATGACCCTACAGCACAAGCTATGAGTTTAGTGCTCTAGTGATTTAACAGTATCATTAAAAACCCTAGAGAGGAAGCAAACTGGCTTTTATTACTTTGCATAAATAACACTGTTGACCTAGAATCAATAAATAGCTTGTTTGGGTATTTTTACAAGTGTAAGTAGCCCTATCAGAGTACCTGGAGTTAGGATCATAATTGGGAATACAAAGATTAAGAAACTGATAAATCCAGGTGTGAAGAGAACTGATGATCAAGGTGTCATTTAATTGAACCACAAAGCTACACAACACACTCAAAAGTCTGATGATTTATGGAAATTATTTCCTCTATCATTTGGTCCCCATTATTTGCACAGCAAAGGTAATACCTTTGAGGGTCTGAGTGTTAATACATGAGGTTGGGTTGCAGAGCATTTGTTTGGAGGTGATTTTCAGTGGACTTTAAGAATAGATGTGTCAAGAAGGAGGGGACCAAGATGGAATATAGGAAGACCCTGAACTCACCTTCTCCACAGACACACCAAATCTATACCTACCTATAGAGTGATTCTTCCTGAAGAATGGAAAACTGACTAAACAACTTCTGTACAACACAGAGGAACCACACAGAGAATAGCAGGAGGGACAGAGACATAGTAACAATGGGAACACTTCCCAATACTATAAACTACAGTGGGGAAGGATAATACTGAGAGATTGAGAGCAGATTTGGCCACTCTGGGGCACAGGAAAAAAAGTCATGCTTTAAAAGGGCAACTAGAATATACAGGAAATAACTCTCTGCCAAATGGTAGGGGACCCGCTAGAATGCTCTCCAGAGTAAAAGGGACTGCAAACACCACTGTTTACCTTGATAGCACAGAAGTAAGGGCCAGGCACCCTAGCCAGCCTGCCACATCAGGAAGCGAGAGGTCCTTAGCCATTCCCTCAGCTCCCCACTCATGTCCACCCTAGGTCCAGCTCTCCCATCAAGATGGCCCCAACAGAGCACATACTGGGACACCCATGGATAGGAACTACTATAGCCCCGGCCATCTTACTGAAGCAACTGAGGGTGCAAAAACACCCCGAGACACACCAAGCCTGTACTTGCTTTAGCTCCAACTGTCCTGCTAGCCTTCTTCCCATGTGGAGGGCCATGGGACTAACCACCTCTTCAGCTCCAGCAATCCCACCAAGGTATTGCCTATATGGAGGGCCCTGGCAATTTGCTAGCCTATGTCTGCTTAAGCTCCAGTCATTCCACCAGAGCATTCTCTATGAACAGCACCCCAGGACTTCCAGCCCATGCTTGCTATCTCTGGCCAGCCATCCCAAACTGCCAGGCACATGCAGTCTACCCAGAAGACAAGGCTATTTATTTCCTTCAAGATTAGGGGAAGTAGCTGTTCTGCCTATTGCCTATAAAAACAAAACAAAACAAAACAAAAAACATAGACAGTCACACAAGGTGAGGATACAGAGAAATATGCTCCAAACAGAACAAGACACAATTTCAGGAAAAAAAAATAATTAACAAGACACAGATAAACAACCCGCCTGATAAAGAGTGAGACTCTTTATAGACTCACCAGACTTTAGAGAAGAGTGGATGAACTCAGTGAGAACTTCAGTGAAATTATAAAAAAGAACAAATGAGAATTGAAGAATACAATCACTAAAATGAAAGAATCAGCAGAGGAAACCAGCAGCAGATTAGACAATTCATTAATCTGGAAGACAAGATAAGAGAAAACCCCAAGCTGAACAGCAAACAGAAAAAAGAAAAAAAAATGAAGATAGGTTAAGGGATCTCTGGGACATCATCAAGCATAGTAACATCTGAACTCTGGGGTCCCAGAAGGAGAAAAGAGAGAAAGGGGGCAGAAAGTTCCTGAAACTGAAGAAGGAAACAGACAGCCAGATCCAAAAAGTACAGAGAGCCCCAAACAAGGTGAGCCCAAAAAGGTCCACATCAAGACACAATAAATAAAAATGACAAAAAATATCGTAGAGAAAATTTTAAAAGGAGCAAAATAAAAGCACCTATTTATGTACAAGGAAAACCCCATAAAGCCAACAGCTAATTTTCCAGGCGAAACAGTGCTGGCCAGAAAGGAGTGGCATGATAAAATCAGAGTGCTGAAAGGTAAAAACAAAAGCAAAAGACAACTAAGAATGCTGTACCCAGCAAGATCATTATTTACAAGTGAAGTAGAGATAAAGAGTTCTTCAAACAAAAATTAAAGGAGTTTATCACAAATAAGTCAGCCTTACAAGAAATGTTAAAGGGTCTTTAAGTTGGAAAAGAAAAGGCCATAATTAGAAATATAAAAGGGGAAAAAATCACAAGTAAAAGGTAACATGCAGTAAAGACAGTAGTAGATCAGTATAATCACCTACAAATTTTGTTGAAGGTTAAAAAAGTGGTAAAATTATTTACATCTAAAAAATAAGGGACTCACAAAATAAAATGATGTAAAATATGACATCATATACATACAATGGGGGGTGAGTAAAAATATAATGCTTTTACGATGTGTTCCAACTTAAGTAACCATTAACTAAATATAGACTGCTACATACTTAGGATGCTATAGAAGAGCCTCATAGTAACCACAGACCAAAAACCTCTAATGGATATAACAACATGCCATGTTGTTGTTTGCTTGTTTTTTTCTTAGGTATTCTCTGTTCCTTTCTTCTCTTACTCTCTTCTTTTGTGATCGATGACTCTTTTCAGTGTCATGTTTGAATTCCTTTCTCTCTCTCTCTCTCTCTACTACTACCATCATAATGGTGAAAAATAGAGCTTTTTCTCTAAGATCAGGAACAAGACAAAGATGTTCACTCTTATCACTTTTATTCAACATAGTGGTCAAAGTCCTAGCCAGAGCAATCAGACCACATTAAATAAATAAAAAATAAATTATTAATAAATAGAAGTAATTTGTATGATAAATGGTATGATTCTATACACAAAAATCTTTAAAGATTCCACCAAAAAACTACTAGAACTAATAAGTGAATTCCATAAAGGTTCAGGATACAAAACTGATATGGAGAAATTGTTTTTCTATATACTAATAACAAAATAACAGAAAGAAAAATTAAGAAAGCAAACCCATTTACAACTGTACTATAAATAATAAGATATCTAGGAATAAACTTAACCAAGGAAGTGAAAGACCTATGCTCTGAAGACTATAAGACACTAATGAAAGAAATTAAAGAAAATACAAACCAATGGAAAGACATATCATGCTCACAAACTGGAACACTATTGTTAAAATGTCCATACAATCAAAAGCAATCTACAGATCTGAGGCAATCCCTGTCAAGATACCAATAGTATTTTTCATAAAATTGGAATAATCCTGAGATTTATATGGAACCACAAAGACCCCAATTAACCAAAACAACCTTGAAGAAGAACAAAATCATACATATCAGAATCCCAGATTTCAAGATATACTACAAAGCTATGGTAATTAAAACATATGGTACTGGCACAGAAACAGACACATTAATTGATGGAACAAAATAGCTCGGAAATAAACCCACACTTTTAAGGTCAATAATCTACAATAAAGGAGGCAAAAATATACAATGGGGAAAAAGCAGTTTCTTTAAAAGTCATGTTGGGAAACCTGGATAGCTACATGCAAATGAATGAAACCAGACCACTTTCTTATACCATACATAAAAAATTAACTCAAAATGGATTAAAGACCCAAATGTGAGACCTGAAACCATAAAACTCCTGAAAGAAAACACAGACCGTAATCTCTCATACATTGGCCTTAGCAACATTTTTCTGGATGTGTCTTGTCAGGCAAGGAAACAAAATCAAAAATAAACTACTGGAACCACACCAAAATAAAAGGCTTTTGCACTGTGAAGGAAACCATCAACAAAATGAAAAGGAAAACTACAGAATAGGAGAAGATATTTGCAAGTTTTAAATCTGATAAGAGGTTAATATCCAAAATATATAAAGAACTTATACAACTCAACACACACACACACAATCCAGTTTAAAAATGGGCAGATGACCTGAATGGATGTTTTCCAAAGAAGACATACAGATGGGTAGCAGACATGTGAAAAGATACTTGACAAATCATCAGGAAAATGCAAATCAAAACAGCAGTGAGATATCAACTTAGACTACTTAGAATGGTTAGGATCGAAAAAGGCAAGAAATAACAAGTGTTGCAAAGGGTGTGGAGAAAGGGAACAGTTGATGGGAATATAAATTGGCTCAATCACTATGGAAAACAGTATGGAGGTTCTTCAACAAATTAATAGAAATACCATACAATTCAATAATTTCACTACTGGGTATTTATCTGTATAAAATGAAAACACTAATTCAAAAAGATATATGCACCCCTATGTTTATTGTAGCTTTGTTTGCAGTAGCCAATATATGGAAGCTACCCAAATATCCAACAATAAATGAATGGATAAAGATGGGACGTGTGTGTGTGTGTGTGTGTGTGTGTGTGTGTGCGCACATACAAATACAATGGAATACTACTCAGCCATAAAAAAAGAACTTGCCATTTGCAGCAACATGGATAGGTCTAAAGCATATTAGGCTAAGTGAAATGAGTCAGAGAAAGATAAATACCCTATGATTTCAGTTATATGTGGAAGGAATCTAAGAAAACAAAAACAAAAACAAAAAATCAGAAATGGACTGAAATTCAAAGAACAAACTGGTAGCTGCCACATGGGAGGTGGGTGTTTGGTGGCCATAATAGTTGAAAGGGATTAAGAGGTACACACTTCTAGATATAACATAAATAAGTCATGAAGATAAAAAAACTACAGCAAAAGGAATGTAGGCAATAATATCATAATAAGGTTGTATGGTGACAGATGGTAACTACATTGATCGTGGTGAGGACTGCATATAGAATTGTCAAATCACTAGGCTGTACACCTGAAAGTAATATAGCATTGTAGGTCAAACAGAATTCAATCGTTTAAAAAAAAAAGATGTGTGAATTGCAGTGTTTAGCAAATAATCAGGAAATGAAAGCTTAACATTACCCTCTACTTTTTCACTCTTCCCAGGAATCATGCTACTGTGTTTTTTACTTATATCAAGGAGTCAGAAGACACAGCTATGAGCCAGTGTGTCCTGTGTGTGTTCTTGCAAACAAAGTTTTATTATAACACAGCCATATTTATTGATTCATCATTGCTTATGGCTGTGTTTTTTAATTTTTTTATTGTTAAGTTAATCACCATACATCATTTGTTTTTGATGTAGTGTTCCATGATTCATTGTTTGTGCATAACACCCAGTGCTCCACACAGAACGTGCCCTCTTTAATACCCACCACCAGGCTAACCCATCCCCCCAACCCCCTCCCCTCTAGAAACCTCAGTTTGTTTTTCAGAGTTCATCCTCTCTCATGGTTCGTCTCCCCCTCCGACTTACTCCCCTTCATTCTTCCCCTCCTCCTATCTTCTTCTTCTTTTTTTTTTCTTAACATATATTGCATTATTTGTTTCAGAAGTACTGATCTGTGATTCAACAGTCTTGCACAATTCACAGCGCTCACCATACCACATACCCTCCCCAATGTCTGTCACCCAGCCACCCCATCCCTCCCACCCCCTACCACTCCAGCAACCCTCAGTTTGTTTCCAGAAGTTAAAAATTTCTCATATCAGCGAGGTCATATGATATATGTCTTTCTATGACTGACTTATTTCACTCAGCATAACACCCTCCGGTTCCATCCATGTTGTTGCAAATGGCCAGATCTCATTCCTTTTGATGGCTGCATAATATTCCATTGTGTATATATACCACCTCTTCTTTATCCATTCATCTGTCGATGGACATCTTGGCTCTTTCCACAGTTTGGCTATTGTGGACATTGCTGCTATAAACATTGGGGTACACGTACCCCTTCGGATCCCTACATTTGTATCTTTGGGGTAAATACCCAGTAGTGCAATTGCTGGATCGTATGGTAGCTCTATTTTCAACTGTTTGAGGAACCTCCATACTGTTTTCCAGAGTAGTTGCACCAGCTTGCATTCCCACCAACACTGTAGGAGGGTTCCCCTTTCTCCACAACCCCGCCAACATCTGTCGTTTCCTGACTTGTTAACTCTAGACATTCTGAGTGGTGTGAGGTGGTATCTTATTGAGGTTTTGATTTGGATTTCCCTGATGCCGAGCGATGTTGAGCACTTTTTCATGTGTCTGTTGGCCATTTGGATGTCTTCTTTGGAAAAATGTCTGTTCATGTCTTCTGCCCATTTCTTGATTGGATTATTTGTTCTTTGGGTGTTGAGTTTGATAAGTTCTTTATAGATTTTGGATACTAGCCCTTTATCTGATATGTCCTTTGCAAATATTTTCTCCCATTCTGTCGGTTGTCTTTTGGTTTTGTGGAATGTTTCTTTTGCTGTGCAAAAGCTTTTTATCTTGATGAAATCCCAATAGTTCATTTTTGCCCTGGCTTCCCTTGCCTTTGGCCATGTTTCTAGGAAGAAGTTGCTGCGGCTGAGGTCGAAGAGGCTGCTGCCTGTGTTCTCCTTTAGGATTTTGATGGACTCCTGTCTCACGTTTAGGTCTTTCAACCATTTGGAGTCTATTCTTGTGTGTGGTGTAAGGAAATGGTCCAGTTTCATTCTTCTGCATGTGGCTGTCCAATTTTCCCAACACCATTTGTTGAAGAGACTGTCTTTTTTCCATTGGACATTCTTTCTTGCTTTGTAAAAGATTAGTTGGCCATAGAGTTGTGGGTCCATTTCTGGGCTCTTGATTCTGTTCCATTGATCTATGTGTCTGTTTTTGTGCCAGGACCATACTGTCTTGATGATGACACCTTTGTAATAGAGCTGGAAGTCCGGAATTGTGATGCTGCCAGCTTTGCTTTTCTTTTTCAATATTCCTCTGGCTATTCGGGGTCTCTTCTGGTTCCATACAAATTTTAGGATTATTTGTTCCATTTCTTTGAAAAAAGTGGATGGTATTTTGATGGGGATTGCATTGAATGTGTAGATTGCTCTAGGTAGCATTGACATCTTCACAATGTTGGTTCTTCCAATCCCTGAACATGGAAAGTTTTTCCATTTCTTTGTGTCTTCTTCAATTTCTTTCATGAGTATTTTATAGTTTTCTGAGGACAGATCCTTTGCCTCTTTGGTTAGATTTATTCCTAGGTATTTTATGGTTTTGGGTGCAATTGTAAATGGGATCGACTCCTTGATTTGGATTTGTCTCTCTTCTGTCTTGTTGTTGGTGTATAGGAATGCCACTGATTTCTGTGCATTGATTTTATATCCTGCTACTTTACTGAATTCCTGTATCAGTTCTAGCAGTTTTGGGGTGGAGTCTTTTGGGTTTTCCATATACAGTATCATATCATCTGCAAAGAGTGAGAGTTTGACTTCCTCTTTGCCGATTTGGATGCCTTTGATTTCTTTTTGTTGTCTGATTGCTGTGGCTAGGACTTCTAATACTATGTTGAATAGCAGTGGTGATAGTAGACATCCCTGCCACGTTCCTGACCTTAGGGGAAAAGCTCTCAGTTTTTCCCCATTGAGAATGATATTCGCTGTAGGTTTTTCATAGATGGCTTTTATGCTATTGAGGTATGTACCCTCTATCCCTATACTCTGAAGAGTTTTGATCAAGAAAGGATGCTGTATTTTGTCAAATGCTTTTTCTGCATCTATTGAGAGGATCATATGACTCTTGTTCTTTCTTTTGTTAATGTATTGTATCACGTTGATTGATTTGCAGATGTTGAACCAGCCTTGCAGCCCAGGGATAAATCCCACTTGGTCATGGTGAATAATCCTTTTAATGTGTTGTTGGATCCTATTGGCTATTAGTTTGGTGAGAATTTTTGCATCCATGTTCATCAAGGACATTGGTCTGTAATTCTCCTTTTTGATGGGGTCTTTGTCTGGTTTGGGGATCAAGGTAATGGTGGCCTCATAAAATGAGTTTGGAAGTTTTCCTTCCATTTCCATTTTTTGGAACAGTTTCAGGAGAATAGGTATTCATTCTTCTTTAAATGTCTGATAGAATTCCCCTGGGAAACCATCTGGACCTGGGCTTTTGTTCATTGGGAGATTTTTGATGACTGCTTCAATTTCCTTAGTGGTTATAGGTCTGTTCAGGTTTTCTATTTCTTCCTGGTTCAGTTTTGGTAGTTGACACATCTCTAGGAATGCACCCATTTCTTCCAGGTTATCTAATTTGCTGGCATAGAGTTGCTCATAATATGTTCTTATAATTGTTTGTATTTCTTTGGTGTTGGTTGTGATCTCTCCTCTTTCTTTCATGATTTTGTTGATTTGGGTCATTTCTCTTTTCTTTTTGATAAGTCTGGCCAGCGGTCTATCAATCTTGTTAATTCTTTCAAAGAACCAGCTCCTAGTTTCATTGATCTGTTCTACTGTTCTTTTTGTTTCTAGTTCAATGATTTCTGCTCTGATCTTTATTATTTCTCTTCTCCTGCTGGGTTGAGGCTTTATTTGCTGTTCTTTCTCTAGCTCCTTTAGGTGTAGGGTTAGGTTGTGTATTTGAGACCTTTCTTGTTTCTTGAGAAAGGCTTGTATTGCTATATACTTTCCTCTCAGGACTGCCTTTGCTGTATCCCAAAGATTTTGAACAGTTGTGTTTTCATTCTCATTGGTTTCCATGAATTTTTTTAATTCTTCTTTTTATCCTGGTTGACCCATTCATTCTTCACTAGGATGCTCTTTATCCTCCATGTATTTGAGTTCTTTCCCACTTTCCTCTTGTGATTGAGTTCTAGTTTCAAAGCACTGTGGCCTGGAAATATGCAAGGAATAATCCCAGTCTTTTGGTACTGGTTGAGACCTGATTTGTGACCTAGGATGTGACCAATTCTGGAGAATATTCCATGGGCACTAGAGAAGACTGTGTATTCTGTTGCTTTGGGATGGAATGTTCTGAATATATCTGTGAAGTCCATTTGGTCCAGGGTTTCATTTAAAGTGTTTATTTCCTTGTTGATCTTTTGCTTAGATGAACTGTCCATTTCAGTCAGGGGGGTGTTAAAGTCCCCCACTATTATTGTATTGTTGTCAATGTGTTTCTTTGCTTTTGTTATTAATTGCCTTAAAAAAGTGGCTACTCCCATGTTAGGGGCATAGATATTTACAATTGTTAGATCTTCTTGTTGGATAGACCCTTTAAGTAGGATATAGTGTCCTTCTTCATCTCTTATTACAGTCTTTGTTTTAAAATCTAATTTGTCTGTATAAGAATCGCCACCCCAGCTTTCTTTTGGTGTCCATTAGCATGGTAAATAGTTTTCCACCCCGTCACTTTCAATGTCGGGGTGTCTTTGGGTCTAAAATGAGTCTCTTGTAGACAGCATATTGATGCGTCTTGTTTTTTAATCCAATCTGATAGCCTGTGTCTTTTGATTGGGACATTTAGCCCATTTACATTCAGGGTAACTATGGAAAGGTATGAATTTAGTGCCATTGTATTGCTTGTAAGGTGACTGTGACTGTATATTGTCTGTGTTCCTTTCTGATCTATGCTGCTTTTAGTCTCTCTCTTTTCTTAGAGGACCCCTTTCAAGATTTCTTGGAGGGCTGGTTTATGTTTGCAAATTCCTTTAGTTTTTGTTTGTCCTGGAAGCTTTTTACCACTCCTTCTATTTTCAATGACAGCCTTGCTGGATATAGTATTCTTGGCTGCATATTTTTCTCGTTTAGTGCTCTAAAGATATCATGCCAGTCCTTTCTGGCCTGCCAGGTCTCTGTGGATAGGTCTGTTGCCAATCTAATGTTTCTACCATTGTAGGTTACACATCTCTTCTCCCGAGCTCTTTTCAGGATTTTCTCTTTGTCTCTGAGACTCATAAGTTTTACTTTTAGATGTTGGGGTGTTGACCTATTTTGATTGATTTTGAGAGGGGTTCTCTGTGCCTCCTGGATTTTGATGCCTGTTTCCTTCTCCACATTAGGGAAGTTCTCTGCTATAATTTGCTCCAATATTCCTTCTGCTCCTCTCTCTCTTCTTCTTCTGGTATCCCAATTATTCTATTGCTGTTTTGTCTTATCGTATCGCTTATCTCTCGAATTCTGCCCTCGTGATCCTGTAGTTGTTTCTCTCTCTTTTTCTCAGCCTCTTTATTTTCCATCATTTGGTCTTCTATATCGCTGATTCTCTCTTCTGCCTCATTCATCCTAGCAGTTACTGCCCCCATTTTTATTGCACCTCATTAATAGTCTTTTTGATTTCAACTTGGTTAGATCTTAGTTCTTTTTTTTCTCCAGAAAGGGTTTCTCTAATTACTTCCACGCTTTTTTCAAGCCCAGCTAGTATCTTTAAAATCATGATTCTGAACTCTAGGCCTGACATCGTACTAATGTCCGTATTGAGTAGGTCCCTGGCTGACGGTACTACCTCTTGTTCTTTTTGCTGAGGTGATTTTTTTCATCTTGTCATTTTGTCCATGGGAGAACAGATAAATGAGAACAAAATACTAACATATTAACAACATCCCCAGCAAATGTACTCTATACAAATCAGAAAAGACCTGAATCCAGGGGAAATGAAAGGGAAAGAAAGAAAAAAGAAAGAGAAAAAAAAGAAAAAGAAAAAGATAAAAACAAACAAAAACAGAACAAAAAAACCCAGACTATTATCAAATACGATCAGGCTAGTGCATAGATCAGTTCCACACACTAGATTTTGGGTGTATTTTGGTCTGTTAGAAGAAAGTGCCTCCTAAAATTTTAAAGGAAGAAAGACATATATGTACAAAATAAGGGTTAATACAATGAAGGGATGGAAAATGACTGTAAAGATGAAACTTATAAAAGGTTTTATAAACGGAATTGATAAGAAGTTGTTTGAAAGAAGAAAGAAGAAGATTTAAAAAAAAGAAAAAAGAAAAGAGAAAAATGGGAGAGACTCTGATCAGGCAGGAGACTAGAACAAAGCCATACACTAGTGATTTAGGGTATATTTTGATCTGTTAGAAGAAACTATATATCAAAATTTTAAAGAGAGAAGAACTTATAAATATATGCCAAAAATAAGGGTACCCACTATGAAGGGATAAAATATGACTCTAAAAATGAAAAATAAAAAATGTTTTTTTTAAACAGGGATTGATAAGATGTTGGTTGATAAAGGGAAAAAGAAAAATTCAAAAAAAACCCCAAAAAACAGTTAAAAAAATTAACTTTGAAATACTAAGGAATCATGGTAAAAAATCCATGAATTCTATGTTCAGTGTTCCCCTAGTAGTGGAGTTCTCCCGTTCTCCTTGATCGGTAAACTTGGTCTTGGCTTGCTGGCTGTTCGGGCTGATCTTCTGGGGGAGGGGCCTGTTGCCGTGGTTCCCAGATGTCTTTGCCTTAGGCAGAATTGCCCCGCCCTTGTCAGTCCGGGCTAAGCAAGCTGCTTGGGTTTGCTCTCAGGAGCTTTTGTTCCCTGCAAGCTCTCGGCACAGCTCTGGAGGACCAAGGGGAAAATGGTGGCCTCCCACTCTCTGCCCGGAGGAGCTGAGAACTCGGGGCCCCGCTCCTCAGTGTGCCCCCAGAGAAAAGCAGTCACTCCCGTGTCCCCGGTCTCCAGCCGCAATCCGTGCTCACCCAGCCTGTGGCCGAGCGTTTCTATCTCTGGCACCCGACCCTGAGTGGAGTCTCCAAACCCAGCAGATCCCTGCGGTGTGCTCCCGTGCTGCTGGGGGGAGGGAGGGGAGCCTCCCCGGCTCTACCGCTTGTTGGGTCCCTGCTGGAGGAGCAGTGGCCCGACTGGGCCGCGGATCACATTTTATGGCAACCCCAAGCTGAGAGCCCGTGCGTTGGCTCCGTCTCTGCAGCCAGCTTCCCCACTCCAATACCTGGGAGCTCTGCTGCACTCAGGCACCCCTGGTCTTTCTGTGACCCCGAGGGTCCTGCGTCCACACTGTACCGCGAGGTTTCCACCTCCTGCTTAGCCACTGGAGTGACGTCCCTCAGCGGAACCGACTTCTAAAAGTTCCAATTTTGTGCTCCGAGGCTCTATCACTTGCCAGAAGCAGCGGACGGAGGCCCCCTCCCCCGCTGTCTATCCTCCCAAATATCGCCTCGGATTCACTTCTCCGCATGTCCTACCTTCCAGAAAGTGGTCGCTTTTTTGTTCAGAGAGTTGTTGCTACTCTCTTCTTTGATCTCCTGTTGAGTTCGTAGGTGTTCAGAATGCTTTGATCCCTATTCAGCTGAATTCCTGACACCAGACGAAATCCATGTCTCCTATTCCTCCACCATCTTGCTCTGCCCCGCTTATGACTGTTTTCATACTACAATGGCAACATTAAACAGTTATGATGAAGCGTATATGGCCCGCAAAGCCTAAACTACTATTCACCATTTTACAAAGTTTACTGATCTCTGCTTTATATCATGGTGTTCAATAATTTCCCATTGATTTTGCTTGATAATTTGACCAAGAGTTGTTACTTTCACAATATTTTGAACCAATATTGGTTCCAATGGCACCAAATTTTTTTTCTCCTATTCTTATTCTTTAGTTCCTAAAACAGGATCTGGAATACAATTAGAAGGTTTTTAAACCTTTTTTTTAAAGATTTTATTTATTTTTATTTGGACGAGAGTGAGTGAGAGAGAGAGCATGAGCAGATGGAGAGACAGAAGGAGAGAGAGAAGCAGACTCCCCTGCTGAGCAGGGAGCCCAACACAGGGCTCAATCCCAGGATCCTGGTATCATGACTTGAGCTGAAGGCAGATGCTTACCAGACTGAGTCACCCAGGCATTCCTCATAAATTTTTTTCAATAAATATCTATTAAACATCTGTAAATAATTTGATAACTATGGATATTGTGAGAAAGAAAAACAAAAATATTTTTAAAATAACAAGAAAGTAGCAGAGGCAGTATGATTTAAAGAGAAAATGAATAAAATGTAAAAATAAGTAAACCCACTTTCAGTAATCTACAAATAAAGGCTCCTGACATTTCAATTTAAGCACTGCCTATGACTATGTACTTGTTATTTCCCAGGGACTAAGAATTTATTGACATAGCCAGCCCTTTCACTGAGACACCAAAACAGTAGGGAAGTTACTAAGAACTTTGTGAAATACGCCTTAAAAATATTTTATTCATTTAGCAAATAGGTTCTTAGAAATATCCTTTTGTGAGGTAGCCATATTCTGTAACAAACAGCAGGAATCTAGAAAAATAATACAGCCAAAAGACAGAATGTGTTCAAATGGTTGTCAGATTGGGCGCCTGGGTGGCTCAGTCATTAATCATCTGCCTTTGGCTCAGGTTATGGATCCCAGGGTCCTGGGATCGAGTCCCACATCGGGCTCCGTGTTCGCAGGAAGTCTGCTTCTCCCTCTCTTACTCTCCCTGCTTGTGTTTCTGCTCTCATTATCTCTCTCTCTGTCAAATAAATAAATAAAATCTTTAAAAAAACAAACAAACAAATGGCTGTCAGAGAGTGTTACAACCTAAATTTATTTCTGCCTTCTAAAAGGTGTGTAGAAAACAATACCTTTCAGAATAAAAATAAAAAATCTCCAGATAAAGGGCTGTTAAGGAAAGGTTTGATTGCAGTGATGTGACTGCTTGAAAGCATCAATTTGAGAGACTATATCTATAATTTACTAAACTGTTAAGTAATTTACTATATGTCATTTCTCATACACATGATATTGTAAATATTTCATGGCAAATTTTACTATGATTCTAAGTATATGTGTTTGTATACAGCTTAATAATGTTCCAAAGGAGAAAAGAAAAAAAAAAAAAAAACTGTCCCGTTCACTTAGTAGCTAATTCTATTCCTCATCAAGATTTAGCTCTTCTCAGGGCGCCTGGGTGGCTCAGTCATTAAGCGTCTGCCTTCAGCTTGGATCATGATCCCAGGATCCTGGGATCGAGCCCCGCATGGGGCTCCCTGCTTGGCAGGAAGCCTGCCTCCCCCTCTCCCCCCTCTCCCACTCTCCCTACTTACGTTCCCTCTCTTGCTGTGTCTCTCTCTGTCAAATAAATAAAATCTTAAAAAAAAAAAATTTAGCTCTCCTCGTGACACTACAATAGCCTGTGTCTTGGTCCTTTGATTTCCCAGTGCCATAAAAAATGGCATAAAGTTCTCAGCTCATGATACAAATTAACTTTGCATTTCTTATTATAAAAAAGAAACACTACCCAGTATTTTAAGTAGGTTAATAAGTTGTGAAAACATTGGACTCAGTCAAGTAAACAATCATATTCAACAAATCACACTCAACATATTGAAACTAATTCAAATAAGTGTTATGTCTTCTTACTCCCTAATAGGCCTTTTTGTTCCCAACCATGCCTAATTCTTCAGAATGCCATTTGGGGTCTCCTGGCCTTAAGGGAATCCAGGTAAATTTGTTTTCTTTTTTTTTTTTTTTATCCAGGTAAAATTGTAGTCTGTGGCATATCAAGAGGAGTGTTGAGGATTACACTGGAAAGGTTAGAGAAGGACAGATGATTAATGGCCCTGAAAGCCAAAACAAAGATCTGCCTTTTATTCTGTAGTCCAAAGAGAAATTAGCCAGACATACTGTCACATAAAGTCTTTGCCTTATCCCTGGACACCAAAGCTAATGTGAGCACTTTGTTCAGAGGTGGGGTTCAAGGGAGATAAAATCCAAGCACTTTCGAAGCCCCTTTACAGCATCTCTCAGTTGGTAAGAACCAATTCAAGTGAATATGAGAGCAGAATCTGTAACTGTGTAAAGGTGAGGAGTCACACACATATTGTGGCTGCCTGGGAAGAACCACATTCTCTGTAGATAGGAAAATGCATGAGAGACAGGTTTTCTCCATTGCTTGACTAGGTACACCATCCTTAACAAGTGTCAGAAAAGTATGAAGGAAGTTACAGTTTAGAGTTTCATAATCAGAACTTCCTTGGTGTACATCTCATGCCTCCACCTATAGCTGGAGCTTGCATTCATTCATTCATTCATTCATTCATTCATTTTTAACATTTTAATTCCAGTTAGTTAACATACAGTGTTATATTAGTTTCAGATGTACAATATAATGATTCAACTATACCATACATCAGCCAGTGCTTATCACCTATTTCATACATTCCCCCACCCACCTCCCCTCTGGCAACCATCAGTTTGTTCTCTATAATTAAGAATCTGTTTCTTGTTTTTTCTCTCTCTCTTTTTCCCCCTTTATGTTTTGTTTCTTAAATTCCACATATGAATGAAATCATATGGCATTTGTCTTTGACTGACTTATTTCACTTAGGATTATAAGTGGAGCTTGCATTTAAAATAATTCCCACTGTGTAACTTAAAACGAGGCATTTAACCTTCCGGGGCCTCTCTTTTCTCACCTACAAGAGGGTGATGAATACAGGCCTGAGCATTACTGTTACTGTGACAAGTAAATGAAATCAGTGCTTGGTGCTTAAGACTCTTAATAGTAATATCTATTATTAGAGGCCCGTGGGCACAGAACCCATGTCTATTACTTTACCCTCTCCACAAGCTAAACACATATGTCCTAGTTGGAATGAAATCTTAGACATAATTTGGTTTAACTACCTTTTCTTTCCCCATCCTCAAGGAAAAATCACCACCACTGAAGAACTTCTATGTATATGCATTCATATGTCCCCTGCAATTCAGAAGAAATGGACCTTTTATAAATATTAAAACAGAATTTAAGTGTACCAATGTCTACATTCAGGGTTGCCCTGTGCATTAACAGAAAAGGATATTGCACTTTGGTCTGCTTTTAGAGCAATAATCTGTCCCAAAGTTTATGAAAGATTCTTATTAAACCAAAAAATTCAGGAAAAGACAATATATTTGCTTCCATTTTCCATGCTTTTAACTTAAAGAAACTTCACAATTAGTGGTTACTAAAAATCATGTAGTCATTATCACTGTATAAGTCAAGATTCTTCAGAGAAATGGGAAAAATAAGGTATTTATTTAGAGATTTAAGGAATTGGCTCATGCGATTATGGCAAGCTAGGGTTCCAAGAGAGCTTATGGTTTACTTCTAGTCTGAGTGTAAAGGCCTGAGAGCCAGGGTGTCATCTGAAGACTGACAAACTCCAGACCCAGAGGAGCTGATGTTTTAGTTTGAGTACAGGGGCAGAAAAAAATATCTGACATCCCAATTCAAAGGCAGGTAGGCAGGAAGAACTCTCTGGTACAGAAGGGACGCTAAGTCTTTTTGATCTATTTAAACCTACTAATTTGATGAGGCTCTCCCATGTTAGGGAGGGCAATCTACTTTACTCAGTCTACCTATTAAATATTCATCTAAAAAAGAAAAACTCTCATGGAAACACTCAGAATAAGGTTTGACCAAATATCTGACGAGTCAAGTTAACCACCAATTTTTTGAAAAGATTGTATTTATTTATTTGAGAGAGAGATCACGAGCTGGGGGAGGGGGGTGTAGAGGGAGAAGCAGACTCCCTGCTGAGTGAGGAGCCAGACAGTGGAGGACAGGAGGCTTGATCCCAGGACCTTGGGATCATGACCTGAGCCAAAGGCAGATGCTTAACTGAATGAACCACCCAGGTGCCCAACCACCAAAATTAATTATTAAAATCACTACCACTATCATCATGATGGTAATAGAATATTATTAAAGCATACATTCCAAGATACACCCTTACTGGTAATCTCTATCGATTTAGTGATAAGTGAGAAAGTAGTAAGAATGCCTTCTCTTATGAGTACATGACTTTTTTTTTTCAGAAATATTCTATGTGTATGGCTTAAAGGTCAATGTTGTATAAACGTCGCCTGGTTTGTTTATAGATACAGAGCTTAGGAAGGTCAAATTCATGCTACTGCCAGCCCATCTCTTTAGAGGGAAGGTCGACCCCAGGAAAAGGAAAGAAAACTTGTTTAATTTTTTTCTTCAAATGTCAATTTACACTTATTTTAGTCCATCCTATTTCATCTATTGGATTAATTGATATGATTTGGCAGAAGACAAACTGTCTAGCCCTGACTGCCATTACTGTGCTTTAAGATGTGATAGGAGAAACATTAAACAAGTTATTCTTTCCCATACACTTATTTCTATTTTTCATGAAGGAAATATTGATGGTCTATTATATGCCAAGCCCTTCTCTAGTGCTGAGGACAAACTGGACAGACCGGACAGATGGAATTCCTGTTTTCATACAACTTACATTATAATCAGCAGATGCAACAGTTACTCAGCAATATTGTGTGAACATACTCATTCCTGTCCTGAGTTCTGTATGTGCATGTGGTTCACAACCATTCTTTTCTTTTTTTACTTTAAATTTTTATTGTTATGTTAATCACCATACATCATTCGTTTTTGATATAGTGTTCCATGATTCATTGTTTGTGCATAACACCCAGTGCTCCACACAGAACGTGCCCTCTTTAATACCCATCACCAGGCTAACCCATTCCCCCACCCCCTTCCCCTCTAGAACCCTCAGTTTTTTCAGAGTCCATCGTCTCTCATGGTTCATCTCCCCCTCCGACTTACTCCCCTTCATTCTTCCCCTCCTGCTATCTTCTCCTTCTTTTTTTTAAACATATATTGCATTATTTGTTTCAGAGGTACAGATCTGTGATTCAACAGTCTTGCACAATTCACAGCGCTCACCATAGTACATACACTCCCCAATGTCTATCACCCAGCCACCCCATCCCTCCCACCCCCCCACCACTCCAGCAACCCTCAGTTTGTTTCTTGAGATTAAGAATTCCTCATATAGGTGAGGTCATATGATACATGTCTTTCTCTGATTGACTTATTTCACTCAGCATAACACCCTCCAATTCCATCCACGTCATTGCAAATGGCAAGATCTCATTCCATCATTCTTTAAATGTCCAATTCAAATAATACTTTTGTCTTAGAATTCTTGGGATGACATAGCAATGCACCATAGACTTCTTAAACAACAGAAGTTTATTTATTTAAGGAAAAAAAAAGTATTTCTCACACTTCTTGAAGATACAAAGTCCAAGATCACAGTGACAGGAAGGTAAGTTACATCATCTTGGGGCCTCTTTTCTTGGCCATCACCATGCTCTGAGTTCCCATAGCCTTTTCTTTGTGAATGTACAGGGAGAGAGAGCAAGCTCTCTGGTGTCTCATCTTATAAGGGCACTAATCCCATCATGTGGGTCCCCTTTGATAACTTTATTTAATCTTACTTTCTTTTAATATATTTTTTATTATTATGTTATGTTAATCACCATGTATTACATCATTAGTTTTTGATGTAGTATTCCATAATTCATTTTTTGTGTGTAACACCCAGTACTCCATGCAGTATGTGCCCTCTTTAATACCCATTACTTTCTAAAGCCCCCCCTCCCCAAATACCATCACATTTGGGATTAGAGATTTAAAGTTTGAATGGAGGGTGAGGCATAAACATTCAGGCAGTAAAAACTTATTTTGTAAAATATTTCCTGATGCCTCTGCAAAGAAATTTGAGTCCCACCTGCAAAATGCCTTTCATATGTTCATAGCTTACCCTTACCAGAGAGACTGTACATTTCTTGCAGATAGGATTATAACAAATCATTATTTCTGATTATTATACAGAGCCCCCCAGGGATTCATAAATAGTAGGTTCTCCATCAATATGTATTAAATAAATGACTTCAAAAACTATCTCAGTAGGTCCATCTTTCAATTAGGAAGTCCAGGTCTTCCATACAGAATCATAGAAAACACCACCAGATGGGCATAAGCATCACACGTTGTTTCTCAAAATAGGCAGGCTGTCATTATTTCTATTTGAATTGCAATTTTTTTGTTGACTTTCAAGTATGAAAAATACACTGGACTCTTCTCTCCTTTTTCCTACTATCTGTACAAAGAATCTTAACCTTAAAATCAATCTTTAAGCCATCCTTCTCAATAGTAAATGTCTTTAAGCCATCCTTCTCAATAGTTCTGAAACCTAAACATCTCTGACCAGACACCATCCTCCAGAGATTCTGTTTCAATTATTTTGTTAAAACCTAGACAACACTTTTTTAAAAACACTTACCAAATGATTCTAATATACGCCAGGTTTGGGAATCAAGAATCTAGAGCATTTTCTTATATTATACATTTGAGAAATCTCATTATCTGTTACAGTGAAGAAACTCAAAGCCAGAGATGTCAAGTGATTTATAGGGTAGGGGACTGTCATCCAGATGATCTAAGTATAGTTGACCAAGTTTCCTGCTTCATACTACTTTTTGACCAAATCATGCCTTAATTCTTCTTACATTACCAAGTCATGGCATACTCAGTTAATACTTTCCAAAGGCCCTACCACCCATACATGCATCACCTCCCAATAGAACAAATGCATGTTCTCCTGAATGTGCTGTAAGGCTTTCATTAAACACAACTATTCTTTGATTTGGTTTGAGGAACAGTATTTGTTTCCATGACAAAACTTAACCCAATCTCACAGCACAGATTCAGCCACTGGTCTAGACTCTAAACAAGCTGGCCATAATCCCAATCCCAGAGTTACCACGTGGAAAATCTCTACAAGGACAAACCTGTACTGGATTTTCTTCTTCTCAGGGTTGTTGTGAAGATTAAATAGAATACATGTAAAATCCTAAGCATAATATTTAGAATGCATTTTTATCATTGTCCAACAGTAACAATCACTGTATTACTATAAGCTACATTTACTTTTTCTATGATGAGGATCAATGATGTGTTGCAATTCTGATATTATGCATCTACATTGCTGACAAAGTGGGGAAAATGATCACTTTTACTTAAAGGTTTGATGAACTATACTAGGGACTTTAAATTTAGATTTCACTTAATTTTTACATTAAATGAATGTATGCTTTATTATCTGTAGTGTGCGGATGAAAACACTGTAACCTGGAGACATTCAGATGCCCAGTATCACGTAACTCCTGTCATCAATCTGATTGTTATAAGCATCAAACTACACATCCTTACCTTTATATGGTTTTTTTTTCCAAAACCAGATTCTCATTTTTGTTATAGTATTTTGCAAAATAAGATTAAATGCATAGGGATCTAACTGTTAATAGAAAGCTAAGACTCACAGTTGCAACACTGACATTTTCAAAGTCAACATGAAAATCAGCAACAATCAGGATCTACAATAATATGAATGTTCTAAATGTTCTAAAGACATGCATATTAACATTTATATTAAACTATCTAAGTCTACTGGGGCTGCCATAACAAAAATATTAGACACTGGATGGCTTAAACAACAATCATTTCTCACAGTTCAAGAGTCTGGGAAGTCCACGATGAAAGAGCCAGCACATTTGATGTGTGGTAAGGTCTTCTTCCTGGTTAGCATTAGACTGCCTTCTTGATGTTTTCTTAAATAGCTAAGAGATCATCTCTCTTGTGTTTCTTCTTGTAAGTGCACTAATCCCATTCCAGAGGGCTCCAACCTCATGACATAGTTAAATTCCTAAAGGCCCCACCTCTAAATACCATCTTGTTGGGGATTAGGGCTTCAATGTATGAATTTGTGGGGCTAAGGGGACACACTCAGCTCATAGCATAAAACTTCTGTGTAAACCAGATTGGCCTCAAGTCTCTTTACCTCCAATCGTGGTGATCTTAACTACCTGTAATACCTGCTTGCCTCCTCTGGCTATGTGAATATTTCTCAGACCTAGGGCTCAATTCAAGTGCCACTTTGAAGGGGACCACATACACTTTTTTTTTCCCCTTTGAACTCCTATTTCAACCATCTGAACCAGAGAGCCATGAAGTTTATTTATGTGTCTTTTGTCCAGTCTGCTTTGGTTGAAAGTAACATATCACTGAAAATCTCTTAAGTGAGGAGAATGTAATGGAAAAACAAAAGGATGCAGCTGAAACCAAAGGTCACAGAGCTGGCGGGGCCTTAGGAGGGACTTGGATCAGGATCTGGAAAACATCAGGAATCATGAATGCTGCTCTCTTTTAGCTCATCTCTGCAGAAGCAAACCATGAAGATCTGGTTTCAGTTGTACTAAACTTTTCAGTGATGATGGAGGACAGTTTACCACTAAATAAGAAGGATTGCACCAGGTTTTTTTAAATTTGTGAAGTACAGCTCATCTACATAACTATTTTTCTGGGCACCACACTGACATACATGTACATAAGCTGTTTATTTTCATTGTTTCATGGCTTTAAATTCTGTGTGGCAAAGCTGCCAATGTAAGGTTAAATTTTCAAGTTTTAAAATCCAACTTGAAATAAATAAGCTTAAAAGCAATCATCTTTTCGTGGCTGTTTGGAAGCTTCTTTGTCTAAAATAAACTATAAAGAGGTCTCTTTATATAGAGAGACCACTGGATAAACTGAAGGAAAGAGAGGAGAGGGAGAGAAAGGCATTTATGAGAGAAATATGACACACTTTCTTCCCTTCCCATTTCACAAGTTTTTATTGAATTTCTATTATATATGGGAAGGTACTGCCCAGGATGCTTTGTGGGCTACAGGGAGATAAATGACACAGAGTCCTCTCTAAGAGCTCACAATCTAATACAAGGAAGATACATGAGCCTAAGTAATCCTAATTCATGGCAGACAGTAAAGTGTGCTTGGATGTAAGGAAGAAGTCCAGACTAACCCTACAGGCAAAGATAATCTTGCTATTCAGGGAAGGAGAGAGACTTCTCACCAGACACTGAGGAACATAGAATTGAAGATAATCTTGAAATCGAAAGTACTTCTCCACCCCACCCCCGCAAAGCAAGTCTAGTAATCACTAATAACAAATGGGACTACAAAATAATGAAACTGAGTTTTTAAACATATATGCCTGAATTTATACATTTATGTTACAACTTTTGTTACTTAATCCATAAAACAGGAGTACAATTCTTGCTGTTTAGAGGTTGAACATTATGTAAAGCCCTTAGATTTAGGTCTGTTTGAGTAAAAGGGTCTTAGTAAAATATACCTGCAAATAAACTGTCTTTATAGAGTACCGCAGTCCTGGGGCCTAATGGCAGATATAGTTTTAGAAGCTTCACTAACAAAACAAAGCACATTTATTTTTGTTACTTTCCTTTATGCTTCTGCCTGGCACCCCCAGCATATCCCATCCTCACCACGGAACTCTCCTCATCAACTGTCTTCTCCCTTCTTTGAATACAGTTTATATAGTGTACCCCCCTCTCCTAATTTTATCACCTCCTTTTCAAAATTGCTTTTTGTTGTTGGTTTTGTTTTTTGTTTTTTTTTGTTTTTTGTTTGTTTTTGTTTTGTTTTGGTTTTTTTGCCTGGTCTGGCCCTGCCCTCTGGGTCGAACAAAATATTTCTTAACAATTAATTTGAAAATCACAATCCCAATCTGTAAATGAAACTCAGAACTCGGCATCTGTCATTTGCCTATTCCAATATCAAATACCTTATACATAATGTGTTTGATAGACTCTAGATTGGGAAACATCTGAAGAAAACAAAGCCCTTTAAATGTGTATGTCATGGTTGAGACATCATTACTGAGAACTGTATAAGCTGATAATAATCAGGGGATGCAGAGGTTGAGTGTGGGGCCCCATAGAGGAAGAGGTAATCTCATTTTGGATTTTATTTTTAGTCGTTGTAAATAAGACTCCAGCCTACACTGAAAAACTAGGAACAAAAGAGGCAAAATAGACTCTAAAACTTCCACCCAAAAATCATGTCTCCAGGTTTGTCTTGGTAAATCTGTATTAAAAACCTTTTTTTATTATTAAAAATTTCTAACATAGGCTATTAACTTCAAATCTATAAACACCCACTAGCCATTGTATCTGATGTACTTTCTCCTATGGTCTTTAGATAAAAGACTGTTATTTTGTATTCTTCTTCTTGACACCACTGTCATTCCTTATTTTTAAGATGGATTATTATTTACTTAAATGTCCTTAATTTTAGATTTGTCCTATTGACAAGAACAGGATACTAGACATTAGGACAATTAGGTTGTCAGTATAAAAGCAGGAGAAAGCTTTTTGCCTTTACTTCCTTAAAATTCTCTAATTAGGAAGCTTAGAAGAGTTATAGGCCCTGAATTAGCCCTGCTATTACTGGATAAGAGGTTAGGAATGGGAGTAGGAGAGTAAGGATCAACCTGTGTACTGTGCCCTTAAGTATTTTTATTTTTTTCTTAAGTAGTATTTATTTGTTGGAGAAATGGGTAATTATGAAATCAGTGACTGTGACAGGCTTCCCATTTTGGAAGTGTTCAATGAGTCTAGAGTGGAAAGGGAAAAGCTGGAAGATTCTCAATTTTTTCAGAGACAGGCAAACTACTGAAAATGAATGAGAAACTAGGAAAAGTCAAGTCCCAATTTGCTGGGATAACGTCACTGAACCAATGAATGTTGTCTCTCATGAGATCATTGGCAGGATGTGTACAATAGTAATAAGCTGTGGATGTTGTTATCTCTGTCCCCAGAGTGGAAGAGGGGCAAACCAGTAGTACCAAGACAAGATCTGTGATAGCTCACCTGTGCCAACCCAAACTCAACAGCCCCTACCACTCTGTAACCATCCTAAACCCATAATCTAAGCAAAAACAATGTCCTTCATATTCAAATACAGTTTCAAAACAAGTTTTTTTTTAGCCTACATTTACAAACAGATTGTCCTCATATAGAAAACCAATGACATTCACACATAAAAATTATTGGGAAGCCTGGGTGTCTCAGTTGGTTAAGCATCTGCCTTCAGCTCAGGTCTTGATCCCAGAGTCCTGGGATCAAGCGCTGCATCTGGCTCCTTGCTTAGTGGGTAGCCTGCTTCTCTATCTGCCTGCCACTCCCCCTGCTTGTGCGCACACTCTCTCTTTTTCTCTGACAAATAAATAAAATCTTAAAAGAAAATTACCAGAGAATCCAAAGAATACTAACTCTGAGCAAGAAACTGTACACTCTAACCAGCCTTAGAAACATGTTAAAAGTCTTCTCTGATGAGTTAATTATTGCTCGAATTTATCTCCCTGATAAATTTGTCCTAAATCAATCTGGGCCTGACAGTGATAATAGTTTGCTTACAAATTGACCATCCTTCATTATTTTAGCTCTGGCTTAGCTTGCATATGATCAGAGCAAGTTGGCTGGTTTTCCTTTTAATTGGAGATGAGAACAGAGAGATAAATTACCAAATGAAACCAGATTTTAGAGGGCAGTCTATTACAGCTTCCCAGGAATCAAAGTCCATTAAGCATAAACGCCCAATTCAATAGTCGAAACCCATGGTAAGTTAGTGTATTTTTGCCTAATTACATTTGATTATTCTTGTGATATTAATGCCATGATCACAGCTGTTGCAATATGCTATTGAAGAGAATTCCTCCCCCTAAAACATGTGACTTGGAATTAAGAATATCAAAGATGATTTGTTCTGAGCTCACATTTGATAAAGAGGTAATTGGTTTGGTTCCCCTCCATCAAAGAAGTCAAAGCATTGTGATAGAACGCAGGCATTTGCAACTGGAGAGAAGGAATCCTATGGAAAGAACAATGAACATGACCCCGAGGTCTATGGTGAAATAGTTATATGATCTGGAAATTGAAGTTACATGAAAACACAGTACTAAAAACTATTGAATGCTGCCACACTTTATACTGTTTTCTTTTTTTTCCCCTAGAATGTCCTCCTCTCTCCCCATATTTTCCTAGTAAATTTGTCTTCTTCCTTTAAATTTCAGCTCAAGCATTACCTTAGAAGTATATACTCTTGATTTCCCCATGTAAAGAGTAGATTGTAAACATCCTCAATAAAATGACAACGTCTAGCATTCATTTGTACCCTGCATGTAAAATGGTATCATGATAGTGGGAACTGTATATCACACTTGATTTTAGTTATCTGTCCACATATCTGAATGTCCTATTAGATGCAAAGTTCTTACATACAAGAAGTTGCTCAACGTTATATATGCAATATACAGTACAGTGATACCATATACTATTTAATATTATATAACATGTTTCTGTCAGACTAAAAGGAGGAGTACAGTGGTGCTTGTGTCCTCCATTTCACAGAAATGTTGTAAGCACCTAATAAAATGATATTTGTGAAAGTGTTGTGTCAATTCTAACATACTATACAAATGTCATAAGTTTTCATAATCTCCCAAATGGAAAAATTAAATCTATATGAAAAATCATATGTCTTCTTATTAAATCTTTATGGAATCTATATGCAAGAGAGCTCTTGCTTTCTGATCCTGCCTCTACTATTATAAGATATATCAATAAATGTGAGTGTGGCATCCTGCTTATTTCTTCACAATAATGCAGGAAAACATAAGGCAACAAGAAAAACAGAAAAGGAACTCGTTTTTAGGGGAGGGGAGCAGAGGGAGAGAAAGTCCCTACCACTGAAGCCCCAGAGCCAGGACATCCATGGGTCAATATGTCTTACTACCATTTCAAGCCTCAGAGGCTTGGGACAGCCTTAATCTTCACTATGTTTCACATGAATACACAGGTAAAGAAAGGGAGAGTACATACTGTCAAAAGGAAAAGAGATGAAACCCTCAAGGCACATATAGACAAGGAATCCAGTCTTAACACAGATTTTCTAGGGACTGACCAAGGATTGTCACAATGACAATCACCAAATATTTACCAAAACAATTTATTTCCAGTTTTACTTCTGTCATTTGTTGTAGATATATCCAGTAGGATTAGATATAGAAATAGAAACAACTATTTCCTTTGGTGAGTACAAGCTTTCTGAGAGGAAAGATGACAGGATTATTTACTTGTGTAAGTAAGGCTAGAATTTGGCACAGAGTAGGAAATCAATAAATATTTGTTGAGTAAAAATGAGTGAATACTATTATCAGTAGCACATTTAGTAAGAAACCCAGCTCTATATTTTTAGGGTAGGGGGAGAAGTATTGTAGGAGGTTAGGAAAGGGAGTGGGGAGGAAAGGAGATCTGACTCTCATAAGAGAACCAGGCATCATTAATCCAGAGACCAATTTCGTCCAGTAAAGAACTGGAACAGTTGAGACCAGGAAGCCTCCTCTCTCCAGGTTCTGCCCAGTAACTATGGTATTGGAATCTTCATCAGAAGGACCAGTAGTTACAGAAGGTAGAATTTTGCTCTGGCTCTGTCATTACTTATGAACATGACTTGAGTTTTCTGAGTTCCACTCTCCTAATCTCAAAACCTATAAGGCAGCAAGAAGCTCATTCAGTGATTATCAAACATTACTCTCTGGTGCATAGTTTATGGCAAGAAAGAACCAAGGTAAATATCTGTGGGTTTATGACACAGATTTAAGTTAACTATTGCAAAGAATAGAGCTCCTTTGACATATTAACTTTTATTTATACAATTAAGGCAAATTATTTCTTGCACATTGTAATAAATCAGGGTTTAATTTAAAATAATTCTTACATACAAAATGTCTAAAAATACAAACATCCTCCTGGAGGCTGAAAGAATAGCCTTTTCTAGCTCACCACTTCATATCTAAAATTTGGGAAGCTCAAGGCTACCATTATCTTTCAAGGTCTCTTCTAGACCCTAAATCTTGTGGGTTTTCTTAATTTGGAAACAGATAACTCCTGTTTTTCCCTCAAACCCACTTTTTCTTCTCTTGTCTTGATATTCCAGTCTAAACATTGTTATTTGCAAAGTTATGTTAATAATACACTAGAATTATTTAAATTACTTTAGTAGTTCCCTATGCAAAAATCATCCTGCATTAATAAAATCCCTTTCTTTCTGGCCACACTGTCTCCAAATGCCTCACCTAAGGATCAAACGTTACTCTAAAAAGGTAAATAAAAGATATTTTCTCCACATGCTTTCTTTTTCCAAAAGCATACCATTATTGTATCTCAGTATTCATACCAGCTAGTCTATTTCTTCTCTACAGTAAGCTGTTGGGGAAAAAAATGTGGATAGAATTGCTATTTGTTATTTTAATCCTCTTGGTCATGCTAATATAGTTATATAATAACTAGAGGACGTTTTATCAGTAAACTTTTTTTTCATTGCTTAAGTAGCCATTGAGGAGCTGAGGATTAAACCGATTGAGACATTATGTTGATATTGTAAAGTTCTAGTATTCTGTAGTACCAATACTGCATTCTACGATTGGAGTTGCTAGAAATAATTAGCATTCTTTATTCCAGCCTCCAAATTTAAGTGTGGCCTGGATTACTTATAGAGGCCAAGGGAAAGGACTCCTTTGTTTGAAACAACTGAGGCAACTCTTGTCACCACAGAAATCATAACCATATGATTCCTGGGATAGAAAGTTATGAGATACAGCCTCAGAAAACCGAATCACCCAAATATTGTTAAAAGAAAAGTATAAGCCCTAGGTGAAATGGCATCAAAGATGTGTCTTTTGGGCATTTCATGTGACAAATGAATTTTACAGGAAAGGGAGTGCTAATAACAGAACACAACTCTCATCAACACACTTTTAGAGGAATAATTACACAGCAAATATGGCAGTTAATCTGAAGGGGAACCCATATCTTTGTCCTTAAAACTTGGCTATCAATATATATTCATCATTGCATGTCAAATTAAAACACTTTGAAACAAGACCCCAAAACAACTTTCATTAGTTAATGTAATATTAGTTCATATTGATAAATCAGTGACTGTCCATTGACTCCAACTACATGTTAGATCTTCCTTGATGGCAAGAAAGAATTAATGAGAGGGGCGGAGCAAGATGGCAGAGGAGTAGGAGACCTGGATTTCGTCTGGTCTCAGGAATTCAGCTGAATGGGGATCAAACCATTCTGAACACCTACGAACTCAATAGGAGATCAAAGAGGAGAGTAGCAACAACTCTCTGAACAGAGAAGCGACCACTTACTGGAGGTAGGACGTGTGGAGAAGTGAATCCGAGGCGATATTCGGGAGGATAGATGGCGGGGGAGGGGGCCTCTGTCAGCCACTTCTGGCAAGTGATAGAGCCACGGAGCACAAAATCGGGACTTTTAGAAGTTGGCTCCACTGAGGGACATTGCTCCAGTGGCTAAGTGGGAGGTATTGCGGGACAGTGTGGTCTCAGGACCCTCAGGGTCACAGAAAGACCATGGGTGCCTGAGTGCGGCAGAGCTCCCAGGTATCAGAGCGGGGAAGCCGGCTGCAGAGACAGAGCCGAGGCTCGGGCTCGCAGCTCAGGGTGGCCATAAACCATGATCCGCGGCCCAGTCAGGCCACTGGTCCTCCACCAGCGACCCAACAAGCGGCAGAGCTGGGGAGACTCCCCTTCCTCCCCCGGGAGGAGCGGCACGGGAGTGCACCGCAGGGATCTGCTGGGTTTGGAGACTCCACACGGGGTCGGGTGCCAGAGATAGAAACACTCGGTCACAGTCCGGGTGAGCAGAGTGCGGCCGGAGACCGGGGAGAAGGGAGTGACTGCTTTTCTCTGGGGGCGCACTGAGGAGTGGGGCCCCGAGTTCTCAGCTCCTCCGGGCAGAGATTGAGAGGCCACCATTTTCACTCTCATCCACCAAAGCTGTACCGAGAGTTTGCAGGGAACAAAAGCTCCCGAGAGCAAACACGAACAGATTCCTTAGCCTGGACAGGCAAGGGTGGGGCAATTCCGCCTCTGGCAAAGACATTCGGGAAACACGGCAACAGGCCCCTCCCCCAGAAGATCAGCATGAACAGCCAGCCAAGACCAAGTTTACCAATCAAGAACGGGAGAACTCCAGTGCTAGGGGAATACTGCACATAGAATTCATGGTTTTTTTTACCATGATTCATTAGTTTTTCAAAGTAAAATTTTTTAACTGTTTTTTTTTTTTTAATTTTTCTTTGTCCCTTTTTCAACCAACATCTTATCAATCCCTTTTTAAAAAAAATAACATTTTTATTTTTCATTTTTAGAGTCATATTTTATCCCTTCATAGTAGTTACCCTTATTTTTGGCATATATATATAAGTTGTTCTCTCTTTAAAATTTTGAGATACAGTTTCTTCTAACAGATCAAAATATATGTTAATCAGTAGTGTATGGCTTTGTTCTAGTCTCCTGCCTGATAACATTCTCTCCCTTTTTTTCTCCTTTTCTTTTTTTTTTAAATCTTCTTCTTTCTTTTTTCAAATAACTTCTTATCGATTCCTTTTATAAAATCTTTTATAATTTTCACCTTTACAGTCATCTTCCATCCCTTCATTGTATCAACCCTTATTTTGTACATATATAAGTCTTTCTTTCTTTAAAATTTTAGGAGGCACTTTCTTCTAACAACCAAAATACACCCAAAATCTAATGTGTGGCACTGATCTATGCACCAGCCTGATCATATTTGATCATATTCTGTTTTTTTAATTTTGTTCTGTTTTTGTTTGTTTTTATCTTTTTCTTTTTTTCTCTCTTTCTTTTTTCTTTCCCTTTCTTTTCCCATGGTTTCAGGTCTTTTCTGATTTGTTTAGAGTATATTTGCTGGGGACATTGTTAACCTGTGAGCATTTTGTTCTCTCATTCATCTATTCTCCTCTGGACAAAATGACAAGATGAAAATAATCACCTCAGCAAAAAGAATAAGAGTTAGTACCGTCTGCCAGGGACCTACTCAATACGTACATTAGTATAATGTCAGACCTAGAGTTCAGAATGATGATTTTAAAGATACTAGCTGGGCTTGAAAAAAGCATGGAAGTTATTAGAGACACCCTTCCTGGAGAAATAAAAGAACTAAGATCTAACCAAATTGAAATCAAAAAGGCTATAAATGAGGTGCAATAAAAAAATGGGGGCACTAACTGCGAGGATAAATGAGGCAGAAGAGAGAATTAGCGATATAGAAGACCCAATGATGGAAAATAAAGAAGCTGAGAAAAAAAGGGACAAACAACTACTGGATCACGAGGGCAGAATTCGAGAGATAAACGATACAATAAGACAAAACAACATTAGAATAATTATGATCCCAGAAGAAGAAGAAAGAGAGAGAGGGGCAGAAGGTATATTGGAGCAAATAATAGCAGAGAACTTCCCTAATGTGGGGAAGGAAACAGGCATCAAAATCCAGGAGGCACAGAGAACCACTCTAAAAATCAATAAAAATACGTCAACACCCCGACATCTAAGTAAAACTTACAAGTCTCAGAGACAAAGAGAAAATCTTGAAAGCAGCTCAGGAGAAGAGATATATAACCTATAATGGTAGAAACATTAGATTGGGAACACAACTATCCACAGAGACCTGGCAGGCCAGAAAGGACTGGCATGATCTTCAGAGCACTAAACGAGAAAAATATGCAGCCAAGAATACTATATCCAGCTAGGCTATCATTGAAAATAGAAGGAGAGGTAAAAAGCTTCCAGGACAAACAAAAACTAAAGGAATTTGCAAACATGAAACCAGCCCTCCCAAGAAATATTGAAAGGGGTCCTCGAAACAAGGAGGGACCCTAAAAGAAGCATAGACCAGAAAGGAACACAGACAGTATACAGTAACAGTCACCTTACAGGCAATACAATGGCACTAAATTCATACCTTTCAATAGTTACCCTGAATGTAAATGGGCTAAATGCCACAAACAAAAGACACAGGCTATCAGATTGGATTAAAAAACAAGACCCATTGATATGCTGTCTGAAAGAGCCTCATTTTAGACCGAAAGACACCCACACATTGAAAGTGAGGGTGTGGAAAACGACTTCCCATGCTAATGGACACCAAAAGAAAGCTGGGGTGGCAATCCTTATATCAGACAAATTAGATTTTAAATGAAAGACTGTAATAAGAGATGAGGAAGGACACTATATCCTACTTAAAGGGTCTATCCAACAAGAAGATCTAACAATTGTAAATATCTATGCCCCTAACATGGGATCAGACAATTATATAAGGCAATTAATAACAAAAGCAAAGAAACACATTGACAACAATACAATAATAGTGGGGGACTTTAACACCCCCCTGACTGAAATGGACAGTTCATCTAAGCAAAAGATCAACAAGGAAATAAAGTCTTTAAATGACACACTGGACCAAATGGACTTCACATACATATTCAGAATATTCCATCTCAAAGCAACGGAATACACATTCTCCTCTAGTGCCCATGGAACATTCTCCAGAATAGATCACATCCCAGGTCACAAATCAGGTCTCAACCAGTACCAAAAGATTGGGATCATTCCCTGCATATTTTCAGACCACAATGCTTTGAAATTAGAACTCGTTCACAAGAGGAAAGTCAGAAAGAACTCAAATACACGGAGGCGAAAGAGCATCCTACTAAAGAATGAATGGGTCAACCAGGAAATTAAAGAAGAATTTAAAAAATTCATGGAAACCAATGAGAATGAAAACACAACTGTTCAAAATCTTTGGGAGGCAGCAAAGGCAGTCCTAAGAGGAAAGTATATAGCAATACAAGCCTTTCTCAAGAAACAAGAAAGGTCTCAAATACACAACCTGACCCTATACCTAAAGGAGCTAGAGAAAAAAACAGCAAATAAAGCCTAAACCCAGCAGGAGAAGAGAAATAATAAAGATCAGAGCAGAAATCATTGAACTAGAAACCAAAAGAACAGTAGAACAGATCGACGAAACTAGGAGCTGGTTCTTTGAAACAATTAACAAGATTGATAAACCCCTGGCCAGACTTATCCAAAAGAAAAGAAAAATGACCCAAATCAACAAAATCATGAATGAAAGAGGAGAGATCACAACCAACACCAAAGAAATACAAACAATTATAAGAACATATTATGAGCAACTCTATGCCAGCAAATTAGATAACCTGGAAGAAATGGGTGCATTCCTAGAGATGTATAAACTACCAAAATTGAACCAGGAAGAAATAGAAAACTTGAGCAGACCTATAACCACTAAGGAAATTGAAGAAGTCATCAAAAATCTCCCAACAAACAAAAGCCCAGGGCCACATGGCTTCCCAGGGGAATTCTACCAAACTTGTAAAGAAAAATTAATACCTATTCTCCTGAAACTGTTCCAAAAAATAGAAATGGAAGGAAAACTTCCAAACTCATTTTATGAGGCTACCATTACCTTGATCCCAAAACCAGACAAAGACCCCCTCAAAAAGGAGAATTACAGACCAATATCCTTGATGAACATGGATGCAACAATTCTCACCAAAATACTAGCCAATAGGATCCAACAGTACATTAAAAGGATTATTCACCATGACCAAGTGGGATTTATCCCTGGGCTGCAAGGTTGGTTCAACATCTGTAAATCAATCAATGTGATACAATATATTAACAAAAGAAAAAACAAGAATCCTATGATCCTCTCAATAGATGCAGAAAAAATATTTGACAAAGTACAGCATCCTTTCTTGATGAAAACTCTTCAGAGTATAGGGATAGAGGGTACATACCTCAATATCATAAAAGCCATCTATGAACAACCTACAGCAAATATCATTCTCAATGGGGAAAAGCTGAGAGCTTTCCCCCTAAGGTCAGGAACGTGGCAGGGATGTCCACTCTCACCACTGCTATTCAACATATTATTAGAAGTCCTAGCCACAGCAATCAGAAAACAAAAAGAAATCAAAGGCATCCAAATCAGCAAAAAGGAAGTCAAACTCTCACTCTTTGCAGATGATATGATAGTGTATGTGGAAAACCCAAAAGACTCCACCCCAAAACAGCTAGAACTCCTACAGGAATTCAGTAAAGTGGCAGGATATAAAATCAATGCACAGAAATCAGTGGCATTCCTATACACCAACAATAAGACAGAAGAGAGACAAATTAAGGAGTCGATCTCATTTACAATTGCACCCAAAACCATAAGATACCTAGGAATAAATTTAACCAAAGAGGCAAAGGATCTGTTTTCAGAAAACTATAAAATACTCCTGAAAGAAATTGAGGAAGACACAAAGAAATGGAAAAACGTTCCGGGCTTTTGGATTGGAAGAACAAATATTGTGAAGATGTCAATGCTACCTAGAGCAATCTACACATTTAATGCAATCTCTATCAAAATACAATCAACTTTTTTCAAAGAAATGGAACAAATAATCCTAAAATTTTATGGAACCAGAAGAGACCCCAAATAGCCAGAGGAATGTTGATAAAGAAAAGCAAAGCTGGCGGCATCACAATTCTGGACTTCCAGCTCTATTACAAAGCTGTCATCATGAAGACAGTATGGTACTGGCACAAAAACAGACACATAGATCAATGAAACAGAATAGAGAGCCCAGAAATGGACCCTCAACTCTATGGTCAACTAATCTTTGACAAAGCAGGAAAGAATTTCCAATGGAAAAAAGACAGTCCCTTCAACAAATGGTCTTGGGAGAATTGGATAGCCACATGTAGAAGAATGAAACTGGACCATTTCCTTACTTCACACACAAAAAGAGACTCCAAATGGTTGAAAGACCTAAACGTGAGACAGGAGTCCATCAAAATCCTAAAGGAGAACACAGGCAGCAACCTCTTTGATCTCAGCCACAGCAACTTCTACCTAGAAACATCGCCAAAGGCAAGGGAAGCCAGGGCAAAAATGAACTATTGGGATTTCATCAAGATAAAAAGCTTTTGCACAGCAAAAGAAACAGTCAACAAAGCCAAAAGTCAACCGACAAAATGGGAGAAAATATTTGCAAAGGACATATCAGATAAAGGGCTAGTATCCAAAATCTATAAACAACTTATCAAACTCAACACCCAAAGAACAAATAATCCAATCAAGAAATGGTCAGAAGACATGAACAGACATTTTTCCAAAGAAGACCTCCAAATGGCCAACAGATACATGAAAAAGTTCTCAACCTCGCTCGGCATCAGGGAAATCCAAATCAAAAGCTCAATGAGAGACCACATCACACCAGTCAGAATGGCTAAAATTAACAAGTCAGGAAATGACAGATGTTGGCGAGGATGCGGAGAAAGGGGTACCCTCCTACACTGTTGGTGGGAATGCAAGCTGGTGCAACCCCTCTGGAAAACAGTATGGAGGTTCCTCAAACAGTTGAAAATAGAGCTACCATACGATCCAGCAATTGCACTACTGTCTATTTACCACAAAGATACAAACATAGGGATCCAAAGGGGTACATGCACCCCAGTGTTTAAAGCAGCAATGTCCACAATAGGGAAACTGTGAAAAGAGCCAAGATGTCCATCGACAGATGAATGGATAAAGAAGAAGCGGTATTTATACACAATAGAATATTATGCAGCCAACAAAAGGAATGAGATCTTGACATTTGCAAAGACGTGGATGGAACCGGAGGGTGTTATGCTGAGTGAAATAAGTCAATCAGAGAAAGACATGTATCATATGATCTCACTGATATGAGGAATTCCTAATCTCAGGAAACAAACCAAGGTGGGGGGTGGGAGGGATGGGGTGGCTGGGTGATAGACATTGGGGAGGGTATGTGCTATGGTGAGCACTATGAATTGTGTAAGACTGTTGAATCACAGACCTGTACCTCTGAAACAAATAATACATTAGATGTTAAAAAAAAAAAAAAAGAAGATAGTAGGAAGGGAGAAATGAAGAGGGGGAATCGGAGGGGGAGACGAACCATGAGAGTCTATGGACTCTGAGAAACAAACTGAGGGTTCTAGAGGGGAGGGTGGTAGGGGAATGGGTTAGCTTGGTGATGGGTATTAAAGAGGGCACATTCTACGTGGAGCACTGGGTGTTATACACAATGAATCATGGAACACTACATCAAAAACTAATGATGTAATGTATGGTGATCAATATAACATAATAAAATAAAATAAAATACAAAGAATTAAAGGAAGATGTCTAAAGAACTAAAGGAAAGCATAAAAATGAAATTTCACTAAATAGAAAATATTTTAAGACTTTATTTATTTATTTGAGAGAGACAGAAAGAGAGAGAGCACATGAGAGGGGTGGGAGGGAGAGGGAGAAGCAGACTCCCTGCTGAGCAGGGAGCCTGACTTGGGCCTTCATCCCAGGATCCTGAGCTGAAGGCAGATGCTTAATGGACAGAGCCACTCAGGCACCCCAGTAGAAAATATTAATAAAGAGATTATAATCTGATAAAAAAAGAATCCAATATATTCCAGAGTTTAAAATACAATAACTAATATTTTAGAAAATAGAGCAAATTTGAGATGGCAGATTGACAAATAGAAAGGAAAAAGAAATGAAGAAAAATAAAACAGAATACCATCAGAGTATGAGAGTATTAGAAGGAGAAAAGAGACAAAGGGAATAAAGAATATTTGGATAAATAATTGCTGAAAACCTTCCAACTCTGAAGAAAATCAATCTTCAAAATCAAGAATGTCAATAGACTTCAAGTAGGAAAACTCAAATGTAACCATACCTAGAGATACTATAATCAAAGGGTCAGAAGAAAAGGACAAAAAGAATCTTGAAAGCAGCAATACATACATTCAATTCATTATACGCTAGAGATTCTCAATGCGATTAACAGCAGGCTTGATAGAAAACATGGAGGTAGAAAGACAGTGGGAGGATATATTCAAAGGACTGAAAGAAAACCACTATAAACTAAATATTTTATATGCATGAAAATCTTTCAAAAATGAGTCAGAAATGAAGATATTCCCAGATAAATACTGAAGCAATTTGTTACTAGCAGACTTCACCCATACCTAAATAAATAAATAAATAAGCAAACAAATAAAAATTTAAAAAAATCCTTTAGAATGAAATATAGAGCACCAGATATCCACTCAAGTTCACATGGAAAAAATAAAGACTATTGGTAAAAGTAAATGTCAGTAAATATAAGAAACATCATGAATATATCTGAGTCTTCTATGTTATTTAAAATATAGCTAAATCCAGAAAAAAATATAATATTATATTGATATAACCTACAAAGAGGTAACATGTGGGATAGCAATAACACAAAAGAGAAAGAGAATAAAGCTATATTGGAGAGAAACATTTTTGTACACAATTGAAATTAAATTGGTAGCATTCTAAATAAATTGTTTTAAGAAGTTAACTGCAATTTCTAAGACAAATGTTAATTTAAAATGAACATGGTAAAGAAAAAACAAAGGAATTAAAATGGTACACTAGAAAATATGTACTTAATATAAACAAGGCAATAAAAAGGGATAAAAAGATGCACAGGAAACAAAAAGCAAAATGGCAGAAACAACTCCACCCATATCCAACATAACATTGAATTGGAATGGATTAAATATTACAATTAAAAAGTAGAGATCATTTTTTTAAATTCCAACAATATGCTGTATAAAAGAGACCCACTTTAGATTTGGAGACAAAAATGCATTGAAGGATGGAAAATTAAATATATATATATATATATATATATATATATATATGTAAAATGTAAACAGCAACTTTAAGAGACCTGGAGTAGCTAAAATAATGTCAAAGTAAACCTTCAGGGGAAAAGAAATGTTTCTAGGACAAGGAATACATCATATAATGATAAAAAGAGCCCATCTATCAGTAAGACAGCAATTATAACCAGATACATACCTAATAGTGCCTTAAAATACACAGAGCAAAAATTTACTGATTTGAATTGAGAAATAAAAATTTAGCAATAATGGTTAGAGGTATCAATACCTACTTCCCATAATTGACAAAATATCTAGTCATAACACCAACAAGGAATTAGGAGGCTTGACGAACACTGTTAACCAATAAGATTGAACAAATCTATACAAAAATCAATCATAGCGACTGTTTTTCTCAATGGCACATAAAACATTTTCCAGAATAGAGAATATGCTAGGCCATAAAACAAACCTCAATAAATTTAAAATATTGAGCTCATATAATATAGTTTTTCTGACCACAATGAAGTTAGAAATCAGTAACATATACTTAGAATAGCCACAAATATGTGGAAATTATATATGCTCCCATATAACCAATGGGTCAAGGAAGAAAGTAAAAGGAAATTTTAAAAATACTTCAAGATAAATGAAAATGAAGATAAAACACACCAAAACTTTTGAGATGCTTTGACATCACTGCTTGGAGGCAAACTGATAGCTACAAATGCCAATTTTTTTAAAAGTAGTATTTGAGAGAGTTTTCTACCTTCAAATACTAGGAAGGGAAAATTAATCCCAGAAAAAGCAAATGGAAATAAATAATTCTGATTAGAACAGAAATAAATGAAATACAGTATTTCCTCACACACATTCTTTTTAGAAACAGAAGCTTTCCAAATGATTCTAGTGTATATCCAGCATAAAGAACAATTGGCTGTGTCAGGTCTATTTCATGAATAAGATCAACACTATCCATTCAAAGTCCATCAACTGAGAGAAGGGAAAGGATAACCCCAAAGACTACTATTTTACCACATTAAGAATCAGTTAAAGTAAAAATGAGGTACATCCACTGTTTCAAGGTGAACAAATTTGGACCACCCTTCCTCTTGGTGTGTTTGCATATTCCACCCAGTGGGGGCCCTCACACCCCCTCTTACGAAGAATAAAATTTCCATGGATTCCAATTAAATGATTCAGAAAGTCAGAGAGTTGGGAGTGTGAGCTCAGAAAAATTTCTTTGTTCCTGTCCCACTTGCTCTCAAGAAGTTATAGTGTCTATACTAAACATTAGATGATGAAAGCAGGACTTCATTCTAGGGTCTGCCTTGATAACTTATCTTCCCGTACAGATGTCCTTGTCTGTAAATTCACACTGCCTCACATTCTCTTGAATTAGAATATATTTTTAATGTCAACTTGTAGGTTTTTTTCTGAAGCAAAAATACATTGCCAGCTTCATGACTATACACATTGGGACATTAACTTGATGTCTGTGGGCTAGTCTCATCTCCAAGTAGAAGAGTATGTCAGAGCAAAATAAAAAACCAAGGGGAAAAAAAAGTTTAGCTTTGAAATAACACCCAGAGATATGTCTACATATTTCAGGAAGGAAGGACTGTTTCAGAGACCCATACCATGTAACAAAGATACTTTTGACTTTTGAAAGAGGGTTCAGCTTTATTTTAACTCACAATTAATTTAACCAGCATCTGAACCAACACGGACAGGTAGCTCAGCACAATTAAAAATACTCTTCACTTGTTCTCAGGGCAAGAGGGTGATAAGGAATTTACAAATCCACATAACCACTTACTTGTCCCTTTTTCTTCTGAACGTGCTTTGACCTGTTTACCAAAGGAGGTCAAATGGGGAAATAGGGATCCCTAACGAGAAGTATTTACATCCTATAAAACCCATGGAACCAAACACATAGTAGATGCTTAACACTTAAGATACTAGAACTATAGAATATTTCAGGGTGAAGTCATAGCAGAAATTGTTTAAATCAACTGATTTGGTGATGAAGTATATGTAAAACAAAACAGATGAAGGTAGTGACACAAAAACTCGAAGCATTCCCCATTTGACTGAATAGTTTGTGGAAAACAATGGGCTTTCATCCCTACTTAACACAAATTGAGGATGCTGACCCTGAGGAATGTCCTACAAACCAAACCGAATTCTCCAATTACAACTGAAAGATAAAATGGGGTTCATTAGATTACACCTTTGTCAGCCCCATACTTTAACTTCAATGGTGACTATTCATGGTTCTATGTTTAGGACTAGAGAAGATAGATGCCCGAACAGAGAATTATGCATAATCCTCAAGAACTAAGATTAATGTTTGAGAAAGGAGGTTCAAGCAACTTATCTCAGGCATAGTGGTCAAAGATCCAGAAACTTGCCACTTGAAAGAATAAATTCCTTTTTTTCCTAAAGATTTTATTTTTTATTTATTTGAGAGAGAGAGAGAGAGAGAGATAGCAAGAGAGCATGAGAGAGCACAAGCAGAGGGAGAGAGAGAAGCAGGCTTCCCACTGAGCAAGGAGCCAGATGCAGGTCTCGATGCCAGGACCCTGGCATCATGACCTGAGCCAAAGGCAGACGCTTAACCAACTGAGCCACCCAGGCACCCCAAGAATAAATTCCTACAAGAATTAGCAGCCAGAGAACTGGGAGCTGCATATGACTCAGGTCTTCACAAATTGTTGTTTGTATGTTAGATTAGGAAGTGAAATTTTATGATCCCAAATGAAATATATACAAGGATGTTGATGTAACAGAGTATCTCTCTCTATATAAGGAATGTATTTTTTGCCATAAATATAAGAGAATAGCTATCAAAAGGTAGTACTTATCAATATGTACCACAGGGTTTGGATTATCCCTCTGTTTCCTACTTCCCCAATCCAATGACTATTTATTGTGTGGTATTGATAGGTCTAAAAACATTTGGTTGGATAGCAGGATACACCACTGCATCTTTTCAGGTTTCTGATTTTTGAAGCCGATGAGGCAAATGGAGAGGCTTATTCAACTTGGTCTTGGTCAACAAGAATTTTACTTGGTAAAGAAGCAAATACTGAACTGGCAGGAAGGGCTAATTGCAAACTCAAAGTAACAAAACGTTATTGTGTTGAATGTCTACTTATACCTTAGTAGTGATTTATGTGTGCCGTTTTACACTCTCCTTATACAAATCTAGCGAGGGGGTATCCTCACCTCATCGTTTGACACTGGAACTGAAGTTTATAATGGAGTTTATATTAAAGTCATTAAATGTAATGTTCATTAAATATAATGAAGTTTATATTAAAGTCACTTTAGCGGTGTCATTCCACTACATTTGAGCCTAAACTTGATCACTGCCTTTCTGATTTCAAGCCTGTGCTCTTCCTTTGCACTGCGGAAGCCAAGATTTACTGACTTTGCCGCTCAAGTCAATTAATATTTCCAAGTAAGTTTTCGATTAAAAGAATAGAAAGTTTACCTCCTTCCTCCTTTTGTTTCCATCTACTACCTGATTAATAGTATCATCAAGAGGAATGCTTCATTCATAGCGTATAATCACATCGTTTCCAAATTTCAGATAGTATTTTAGGACTGCCTGAAGTGTTGACATATCCATTTACCACTTCGATGGGGCTTAATATAGCTCATAATGTTTTATCCAGGAAGTCATGAGTTTGATGCTCTATTAGTGCTTTCTATTTTTTTTCTGGTTGCTCCAAAATTCCTATTTATATAAAAAGATATCTGTATTAATCAAAATCCACCAGTGATTCACTCTCAACACTGAGAAACTAGCAGTCTCTTCCTCATTTTATGTCATATTTTAAAGATCCAATATTATGCACCCAATGCAAAGATTTTCTAATATAGTGTTGATTAATTTTGTGAATTCCTTCAAGCTCTGCCACTCATCCTTGCTTTGACCTTGACTCTGCCTGGTCAGGCCAATTTCCATCTCACTGGATTTATATTCAAACTTTTTCTCTCTGCCTTGCCCCTATAGACTCATGACTCTATTGAGAAGTTGGTCTGATTTTTTTTTTTTTTTTTTTTTTGCACCTCCTCTTGACTATGAGCTACATCCATTTCATTTCATTCCCGGACTTTGCTCATCATGCTGGTAAAAATAAGAATCAGACACATGACTCACAGAATACCACCAACTATGAAAGCCAGCAAGGGACTCATACCTGGTATGGTTAGGACTTAGGAATCAGGCAGTGTGTGAAAGTCATTTTCAGAAAGACACTTAAGTCACCTAAGGATCAGAATTATCATGTGAAAAAATGAAGGTATCAGTAAATGTTTAATGGCATTGATATAAGAAATAACTGAAAAATGTGCTAATGTTCATATTATAGTACTAGTCAAGAAATAAAGTTATGTGCTGTTATTAAGATATATTACTCTATTATTATCTCTACAAGTAGAGCAGAGTCATTAAATCAATCCCAAACACTCTTCATCTTAGCTCCTTCTGGACTATATAAGGTGGTTCTGGCTAGCTGTTCTGTCCTGCCCTGTGATCTCATCTAGGATTTGTTTCTGTCAGTTGTGGCTGGAGACTGCTGTGTATATTAATAGAAAAGCAGCTCTTAGAAACCCATGAGACCTAAATAAATAACTTAAACAATGGAAAAATGAAAGCAGTTTTTTGGAATTTTTTTATCTAAACTGAACTTTGTTACAGGGACCTGCATTCAAGAAGTGTGCCCAAAAAAGACTGATACCAGCACACAGCTTAAGAGATATCCAGCGAATGAGAGACATTAGATCCTACTGATAACGGCTTTGAAGGTAACAATATTTGGTCTGTCAGAGCAGCGCGTAGAATGAATGCAGAGAACCTCAGCCTTGAAGGCTTCTGAAATAAGGCTTACTAAGATCTTTTCAGAAACACTTGTGTTCTCCTGTGCCGTTCATTTAAACTCCTCACACCTATCCCTTGTTCACTAATTTATATCTGTCACTATTTATTCCTTACTGACATTCTTTTGAGGTCTTTGATGATTCTCTGGTCTTAAAATCATCTTGTTTTTCCCTTCCTTTTTCACCTAGTAAATAACAAGTTCTTTCTATTCTCATATTCTGCTCTCTCAAGTACATGCATATCCTTGGGTGCCCTGATCTGAGAAAGTAGTAGATAAAACTAATAAAAACTAGAGTCAAAGAGCCATGCATAGTGAGTAAGTAGGATGAATAAGAACCTTGATTGAGCAGATGAAAGGTTAAATTCTTTCATCCCCAAAGCACAAAGTCCAAGAGAATTTACAGGAGGATTTCCCTGTGAATAAAACATTGCTTGAAAGTAGAGAGAATGCTGTGTTATGTTTGTGGTCATTTGGCCTGGCATAGATAGAGACAGACAAGGTATAGATTGGTACTCAGGGAGTGTGTTTTTACCACAGAAAATTCATCAGCTAGATTTTAGTAGAGGCTAAAGCCCTATCAAAAGCTTGAGAAGAGCCAAGTAGCAGACTGAAGGGTAGGTGCCTTGGAATCAACAAATCTAGTTTTGAGTTAGAGTCTGCCACTTAACTAGCTTTATGAAAAGGAGCAAAATTTATCTCCTCTCTGAGCTACAGTTTCCTCCTTAGTGAAATGTAGTTACTATTAATACCCAAATTGAAGATTTTAAAGGAGATACTGATGAAAGTACTTCATTAACTGTAAGTATTAAGTGGACAGTATATTGGTTTGTAAAAGAACAGATGTTGACATGTTAGAGATTGTTTTTCTGATGTGGTCAGTGAAGGAGGCCTTAACACCTGTCCTTGGGCTTTACAGTCCTACCCCAATGTAGGAATACTCATGTTTCATACTTTCTTAGGCTAGGCAAATATTTTGTAATACTCTACAAGGCTGGAATATGAATAAAAACACAAGCAAACAAGCAAGGATACAAGGTTTGTCCCGGAAATTTCCGGGACAAAACAGTTTATATGGAGAGGGAAGCTTTGATTTTTGGCAAAACAAAATGATGCTCAGACACTTTAGGGTATGATGGATAAACAGGTAATTTCATCATGAAACATTATCAAGACCTGCCCCATCTCAAACACTTTCTTTTGTTTACAGAATAAGGGGTAGACTAAGAAGATAGATCACATATTCTCCCAAAAGTCAGAATTCTGACCTTTATACCATGGGACAAAACTGTTGTTTTTCTTTTCAGGAGTCACCTAGAATCTCTCTCTCTCCTCTTTTGTTCTAGTTTCTGATAAATTTTGCCACTGAATAGCAGTGAAGTTTGCTGACTACAGATAGAGCTGATTTCAATAAGAGGTAACAGTTTCAGCACAGAGAGAAATTGAGAAGGAAAAAAAAAGTTTTGGCTTTTAAAAAAGGACTATTCTCTTCACTGTTGTTTAGCTGAAGTTGGGGAATCCTAGCAGCCCATAATGGAGGAGTCTGTCCAGTTGGATTTCTAAATTTCAGGTGATTGGCCTCTTATAATTACTCCTGGGAACTCATTCAACCATAGAAAGGAACTAAATGTTAGGGAGTCTTCCTTGTTGCAATATTTCTGTGTTGCATTTACTTGTTAAGATTTCTTCTTGATTACACTAAAAAAATCACTTAAAATTTTTAAAGTGAGAAAAATAAATTAAGAGGTTGTTTGTCATTAGGAGGAAAGCTTAGGAGGAAGCAGTGGAAGAATATCCTTTAAAAAATAACAAAAACAAGAGGAATATAGGAGGAAAAAGTAACAATGACTACGATTAAGAACTAATCTGAGGAGTCAGCAGTAGTCCAGATCAATAGCAAATTTCCTCCCTTTTACTGGGCTCTCCCTGAGCTGTGATGTATCTGGAGATTTTGATTTTCATGACCTCTATAGAGTTGATCTAGTCTCAGGCAGTTGGACTTCAAATTTATATTTAATCCATGAAGAATGTTTACTGTCATCCTTTTATTTATATAATGAGGGTTTGAATACAAGCCAGCCTGGTTGGAGGGCAACTGGAGAAGTGGTTTGACCTTGTTCCACACTGTAAGATAGTGTTGCTTTCTTGAAAACCCCCATGCCCTCCCTCCCCACTTCTGCCTCCCTCTATGACTATCAGTTGTTGAAACCTGGATCCTCAGAAAAATGGATTTCTGAAACTAACAAGAGGGTAGACTGGCAGCCACAAGGTAACGCTACAGTCTCCAGAGCCAAAAGAGAATAAGACTGTTCCTTCCTATAGGTCAACAGCAGGGATTCTAATTGAATGTTACACATTTAAAAGCATTACATGCATTCTGGGGGTACTTTGAGAGATGGATTACAAAAGAAGAGTGACATTTTAAGTATTACTTGCTTCATGTCATAGGAACTTCAGAGCCCTTACTCTCTTTATAACAGAATTAGACACATTCACACAGGTAATTGTATCATTCCAAGAAAGCTATAAACTCTGAGAATAGAAACTTTTCTCTTGTGTTCAATTGCATCTCTGGTACCTAGACCAGTACTTGATGCATAGTAGCTCTATTATTGTAGTGTTTGGTACACAGTGGCTATGCTATACATTTTTTTGATAAATGACTGTGTATATTATTGAAAATAGGCTCATTATAACATTTTGCCAGGCATTGGAAATGGCCAAATGGAAATGGCTCAAATTCAGAGGTCTGTAGATAGCTTTTATAAATAATTAGAATTATTACCACCTACCTGCTCTAAGATAAATTTTAAAAACATATGCAGAATACACAAATCAATAGAAGATATTCTGTGCTCATAGACCGGAAGAAATATGGTTAGAATGTCTATACTATGCAAAGGAAAGAACAGACTCAATGCAATCCCTGTCAAAATTCCAATGTCATTTTTCACAGAAATAGAACAATCCTTAAGTTTGTATGGAACCAAAAAAGACCCTGAATAGCCAAAGCAATCTTGAGAAAGAACAGAGTTGGAGAACACAAGCTCCCTGATTTCAAACTGTATTACAAAGCTATAGTAATTAAAATACTGTGGCATTGGGTATTAAACATATACATAGATCGATGACACAGGACAGAAAGCTCAGAAATAAACCTACATGTATATAGTTGATTAACTCATGACAAGGAGCCAAGATTGTACAATGGGGGATGGGCCTTTTCTTCAATAAGTAGTACTAGGAAAGCTGGACAGCCACACACTAAATTACACGTACACAAAAATTAACTCAAGATTGATGAAAGACTTGAACATAAGACCTGAAACCATAAAAAGTCCCTAGAAGAAAATAGGCAGTATGTTTCTTGACCTTGGTCTTGGTGATGATTTTTTTTTTTTTTTTTTGAGAGAGAGAGAGAATGAGAGACAGAGAGCACGAGAGGGGGGAGGGTCAGAGGGAGAAGCAGACTCCCTGCCGAGCAGGGAGCCCGATGTGGGACTTGATCCCGGGACTCCAGGATCATGACCTGAGCCGAAGGCAGTCGCTCAACCGACTGAGCCACACAGGTGCCCTTGGTGATGACTTTTTTAATCTGACATCAAGAGCAAAAGCAACAAAACCAAAAAAACAAGTAGGACTACATCAAACTAAAAAGCTTCCACAGGGCAGAAGAAAGCATGAACAAAAAAGCAACCTACTGAGTGGGAGAAAACATTTGCAAATCATGTATCTAAGAGGCTAATATCCAAAATATACAATTCAATAACAAATAAACAATCTAAAATACAGGCAGAATATCTGAATAAACACTTTTCCAAAGAAGATAGACAGTGATCACCAGTGGCTCAAGAGCTAAAAAGACATACAGATGGCAAACAGGTACAGAAAAAGGTATTCTATATCATTAGTCATCAGGAAAATATAAATCAAAATCACAATGAAATATCACTTCACACCTATTAGGATGGCTATAATCAAAAAGAAAGCAAATGTTAGTGAGATGTGAAAAAAAAGAGAGAGAGAACCTTGGTGTGCTGTTGGTGAGAATGTAATTTGGTACAACCACTTGGGAAAACAGTAAGGAGGTATCTTAAAAAAATTAAAAACAGAGCCTGGGCGACTCAGTCATTTGAGCGGCCTACTCCTTGTGTCAGCTCAGGTCATGATCTCAGGGTCCTGGGATCTGCCCCGTGTTGGGTTCCACACCTTTTTTTTAGTTGAAATAAATTTAAAAAAAATTCAAACACTTAAAAAACTGCCAAGAGAAAGCTAGTTTGTTACATTTCTTTTTCCATAAGCATGTTTTAAGATTCTTACAACTGCTTTCTAATAGATTCTGTATTTTATAATCATACCAGTTTAGGAACATTTCTAAATACACTCCCAAGTAATAATCTAGTAATTACTGTTTTCCAGGCCATTCTTCCCATTTTCTCCTTGGGCTTCTCCTGGATTCTGTGTGTGTGTGTGTCTGTGTGTGTGTGTGTACACAGAAATACACATACATATGTATATTTTGAAATGTATACAAGTTGTTTCAAAATATAAACTAAGCAGTGTTGTACATCTTTGCTTACATGTCTTTCCCTCAAGCTAGTACACTCTTAAATACTGCTTATTTCAGTACTTAAATGTAACAACTTACTAAAATTGGGTGGTCTTCAGATTACATTTTTTCCTTACAGAGTAGATTTTTGTGATATTTAAATTCAAGTTTACTTTCGGATTACAAGAATGAAGAGATCTCCTGGTATCATGTAGGAATTATTCATCAGAATAATTCAGAAGCTGCAATATTCAAAGTTATGAATAAATGGAACTAGTGAATAGAATCCAGTGGTTTCAGGTGTCACCGTAATGAGTGAATTCTGTGACTCCATTTGAGTGAAAGCAGATGGGGTGGCTCAAGAACAAACACTGGGAGAAACAAAAGTAAATTTATTGTAATGATATCCTTAGAGGAAAACTTAGGAGCTTGGGAAACATAAGCAGGACTGCGACTATCCTCATTGTGCTAAGGTTAAGTTAATGAAGTTTCTCATACAAATTAGGGTAGAAAGGTAAAAACACAAGGAAGCAGAATCAGATATAACAACTTATGTTCACATCTTTTCTAAATATTCTAAGTTGAACATAAATTTCAACAGTATATAACATTATGGCTCAAATTGAATTGCCAATTTCAAGACCAAATAGTTCCAAGAGGAAGTGATGTGAAAGGATGAGAACATCGAGCTGGGTCCAGGTAGGTTGGGTGAACTGAACCATGTCTCACTCCTACAGGAGTCCCTCCTTCACTTCCTCCACAAATGCCCATAGTCTCTTCTCTCTTGAAGTGTAAATGCTCTGTCAGTTGCATTCACAAGGCCCTGAAATTTTATAGCTTTGCATAACTACAATAGTGGATGAAACAGTTTCACTGGGAACTAATGAAGCTGAAATTTGTGTTTCTAAGTTTATATTTATAATGTTGTAATGTTGTTTAAAATAGGGGTACCCAAACTGCACAAGCTTTAGTCCCACCAAAACTAGGTTCCCTCTGCCCTATTATCACATACAAACTTTTCTCATCCCAACAGCAGGGAACACAAAAAAGTACCACTGAGTGTCTTCCTGACTTCCTTCTCTACCTCTAGGCTCCCCACTCTCTTTGAATGCCCTTGGAAAGGACACAAGGAGAACATGAGATGGCAGAGTCCTCATCTTCTTAGAGTGGTTTGCCTATTTGAATAGGAGAATTAAAAGCAGAAGTATTAGAATTCTTTAGAGAGAATGTAAAGGATTAATACCTTAAGTCATGATAGAACTGCAGAACCCTATTCTTTGGGGGACAGAGTTAGGTAAAAAAAAAAAAAAAAAGATGAAGTAATTTTCAGAAGGGCAAACAGAGGACTTACCAACCAAGGTTACCGGGATGTTTTAAATGGGCAGTAGAGCAAAACATACTAAATTACTGGCCTTGGCCCTTAGCAGTCAGCAAAAACTAAAATAGCAGTTGGTTTTCTTGTTTGGTTGTTTGATTTGTTTAAAATAAATCATTTATAAAAAGAGCTAACAAAACGTGTGAAACCACTAAGAGCACCGAGATAGTAAACTGAAGGTAAAAACCATCAATTTTAAGTGGAAAGAGGAAAGCAAATAGCTTCCTAACTGCCCAGTGAGATGCTGTGATCATTAATGCTGGCAGAATATTTTCAAAATTCTTCAACTTGCAAAATTGGGGTTGTGAAATCAAAAGTGGTGCCCATTGCAGGCCAGTTTTGAGTCCAGAAATTATGAATCTGTCACCCAGCTCCCATTCTATCCCATTCCTACATTCACCCTCAACCACCTTAGTCTGAAATGCTCACTTATCAAACACTAAATTACCAAATAGTAATTTATACAATAGCAAACATTTGGCTGAAGAAAACAACGTGTATCCCTCCCCTTTCTACAACATGTATGCATTTATTTTCTCCATGGTTTTGCATGTTTCTTTCAAAATCATTTAGAATCTTTTTTGAACTTGTGTTTCCCATGAATTTGGAAGATCTGTGACAAAAGAACAAGCATTCTTTCTTACTACCCCCAAAAGATTCATTCAATTTAATAAATATCTATTGAACATGAATTATCTTGTGACCCATTTAGTATTGTTCTATTGAAGTGATCAGTTTCTCTTGTTATGTTCAACTTTTTGATATATTTATCCTTTATTTTCCTAGAAAGAGGCATCTTCCCAAAATAACTATTCAGTGCCTGTGACAGGTACTACAGAGATGTTAAGAAGGTCTCAGTGTCTTCAGAGAGGCTATCAATAAAGTAATAAAGTATCCATGACACAGAGATGTTAATAGCAAATCACAACCTACTTGTATTTCACGCCCTTACTCTCAGAGGCAAATTTGAGGCTGCAAATAGAGAAGAGCTATATTTTTCTCATCGTTATTTCTCCAGCATCAAAACAACACTCTAGTGCCTGACACAGAATCAGTAAGGTGTTTTGTCTTTTTTAGTTTCAGTTTTGTTTTGTTTTTGTTTTTGTTTTTAGGAACATTAATAGCACCAACTCAGTATCCATACGGAATGCAGTGGGGTACCTAAAGGTATACAGGTCATACACCATGGCCTAATGGAGGTAAGGATCTACTGAAATGGGAATAAAAGACACCAACAGACAAGAATCTTAATGTTGTTGGCTAACTTTCTGCCTTTTTGCTGCTTAGATTTTTGTTAAAGGAAAAATTTTCCATCTAGCTTCAAGGAGTGTTGTTGGAGCTAACAGCCTAGATGTGTTAGCACCTGTAAGATCTACTGGAGTTTGAATCGAAGTTATGGGCTTTGCACATTGCTTCCAGCCAGTGGCAGAGCATGGGAAGTGTTGTCAGGGTGTGGTCATATAGGACTCCTCTACCGGCAAAACTTTGCCCTGGAAACCACGCTTAAATAACATCCAACTTTTGTTTCTTCTTTCATAGACCCTGCTCTGATGCTCTATCTTAAAGCCTATTGTCAAACCTATCACCACTTTGATTTTCTATGTGCTCTCCAAATTTTCCATTTCTAGACTTTATTCTGTTCCATTGATCTGTTGTCTATTTTTTCTTTTACCTTGAGGTGAACACTGAAAGTTCCTGATATACTTGTTCTTCTTTTTTAGTTAAAGTTTTATTGAGGCAAACATACAAGTAAAGAGAATAAAGTTAACCCCAGAAATGAGTTATAGGAAGTGATCACCATTTTGCATTTCTTCATCATTTGTGCTTTCTGTTGCTGTTTTAGACTTTAGAGAAGTCTTAAGTTTACAGAAAACTTAAAAGAGAGATTTCCCATATACTCCCTGGCCCCACAAATGCAAAACTTTCCCCTGTTTTGTACCTCACCAGAATGGTATACTTGTTTTAAGTGATGAACCTACTTTGACACATCAAAATCACCTAAAGTCCACCAATTACATTAGGTTCACTCTTGATGTTGTACATTCTAAGGTTTGGACAAATGTTTAGTGACCTACATCCATAATCATTCTGTAAGTATTTTTACTGCTATTCATCCCTTCTCCCCACACACAACCACTTGTTTTTGGTTCCTTTTAAATTATGCAATTTTTTCTTCATTTATTTTGAAACCCTTGTTGGATAGGTACACCTTTTGGCTTTTTATGTCCTCCTGATAAAGACCTAAAACTATATTGCTTATTTAATCATTTTAATACTTTGATTTCAATAGTTTTTCTATGATGTGCTAGGTTTTGCTTTTATTTATTGTGGTTTTAAGATTTCTAAAACTCAGTTAATGTTGTTCATCAAATATGGAATATTCATAGTCATTGTCTCTTGATAGATTTTTTGTGTTGCTTTCCCTCTTCTTCTGGGATTACAGTTACATGTACAGAAGAAGGTTTGATTTTTTCCAACTCTTTGCATCATTTTTGTTGTTGTTTTTTATTTATGTTTCAAGTTTTTATTTAAATTCTAGTTAACATATAGTGTATTATTAGTTTCAGGAGTACAGTTTAGTGATTCATCACTTACATATAACACCCAGTGCTCATCACAGTGCCCTCCTTAATCCCTAACCCCCAATTAGCCAATCCCCCTGCCCACCTCCCCTCCAGCAACCCTGTTTGTTCTCCAGAGTTGAGTCTCTTTTAAAAACCTTTTTAAAAAAGGTTTGCCTTTTTTACTTTCCCCTATATTCATTTGTTTTGTTTCTTAAATTCCACAAGAATGAAATCCTATGGTATTTGTTTTTTTCTGACTTATTTCGCTTAGCATAATACTCTCCAGGTCCATCCTTATCTTGATTTCTGCTATGTAGTCTTTTACATGCATCTAGTGGATTTCCTTCATCTTTAAATTTTAAAATTCCCATTTAAGTTTACATTTATCTAATTATGCTTTCCTCTAAATTTAACATTTTTAAACCCACGTAAGCTAAATCCAATGTCTACCTCATAGATCTATAACTATTGACTTCTTTATTATGGGTTACATTTTCCCATTTCTATTCATGTCTATTTTGTAAAATTATGTGTTAAATATTGTGTATGATAGCTTGAACATATTTTTTTCTGTGGTTTATACACACTTACTATATACGTATCTAAAATCTGTGTGTGTACATTTACGTGTGCATGTATTTTTTAAGGCAAAGTTAAATTAGTAGATTGTTTTGATCTAATCAAGGCTTTGTTAGGGAAGTCTATACTCATTTTCTCCTCTCTACAAAGACACAGCTTCTACTAACAGGTTATGGACTTTATTCCTAGGATGATGCCTTTCAAGGACCTCAACTGAATTCTAATGTTATTCTTCAATTTTTTTTTCCCCTAACTAGTTCAAAACCCCAATATGTATTCCCAGGTCTCTGAAACATCTGAAATCTTTGTTCAGTTCTCAATCCCTCATGTATTTTCTGCTAGACCCTGTGCAATCTCATCCTGCCCACATGCCACCTAGAATTTAGCCAAGGACAAAGGAGGATAACCCCATGAAAATTTGAGGTACTTTTATCTCCTCGCCTTACAAACTATATTTACCTTAACAGCCCTGAATTCTGCTGTTTCTTTCATGCAGGGAAGCTTTAGTTTTCTGTCAGGACTCTGACTTTTTGCATATTTGGGCCATTTCTCTCAGCAGAAATCTGGGTTGAATATGGAACTCAAATAATTTTTTTTTCATTTTTTTGTTTTTGTTTTTGTTTCGAATCACTTCCCTACTGTGTCCATTTCCGGATGCCTTAAAACAGTTGATTTACAATCTTGGCCAAATTCTAAAATAGCTTAGGATGTGAAGGCAAGTCTAATACCAACTATCAGAATTGTTAAGTCACAAATTAGTAAAATATTTGCATGCTCTTCTGAATCCCTTCTAGGATGTTGAGCTTCTGAGATCATCTCCAATATCTATCTCAGGGAAAATCTGATATATATTTGATTAAAAATGAACAAATTAATGAGTGAGAATTTTGTTAAATGGAAAAAATTGACTCATCTGATAGGATTATTAGGAATCATCAAGGGTCCTCTGATATTTGAAATGTCCTCAACACAACAGAATATCATAAATTTGAAAAAGCACTCAATGCCAAAAATTCAGAGTGACTATGTTCAAATTCTCACTCTATTACTGGCAAGTCCATGATATTGCTAAGTTTACTTAAGCTTCCTGAACTCCAATTTTAAATATAGAAAAGGACATGTGAAACTGGCCTGTGGTAAGGCTTATGCAGAAAGTAGCTGCTTACAATTCCTGTCTCTCCTGTAGAAGTTTAATAGTTCACTTTTTTCTTTATCTCAGCTACAAATAATGATAGGGTAATAGAACTATTTGGACAGATTTTTAAGCATTTTGTATAAAATATAGCCACAGCATACATCATGTGGTCTGGGAATTAGTGTTATTTCATTAAAGTCCCCAATTCTAATGACAGCCAAAGCCAGGGAAAGCATTGCTACTTGTTGATAATGAGGCTTTAAAATGATGGCTTTCTGTCCATAGAAATATACGTATCTTGAACAAGCATATTTAATCTTAATAGAGTTGCATCTTAAGATAATAAACAATGCACTTTTTCATAATATAAACTACAGATAGTTTATTTACACTAACATAGATTTTATCATTAAAGGTCAATGGATCAGGGGAAAGTAGGAAACATACACAGGGATGTGAGAAGATTTGGTCATTTAGAGAAAACTTTCTATGGAAAGAGTTGCAAGGAAGCTTTGGGTATCTACCCAAGCCTCTTGTGCTTGAGGAAACTTTTAGGGGTCAAGAGCATTGACAGTTGAATGCAGAAAAAGAACAGGTTAGAAAAATGCCTGCCATTCAGGAGAAGACAAAGTGTGAAACATATTCCCAAATGGGTAAGATAAGGCAGGGATGTGAATTGAGCAAGAACCAAAAGAGGAGATCTGCAAATATTCAATAAATAAATTTGCTGCATTCAAAATGCCCCTTTATGGGGTGATATGAATATAGTTCACAGGAATGACAGCTGGTTTAAATTTTCAGAATTAGAACTAGCCATCATGGGTTGATAATGATCTAGCAGACAAGGAAGATACTTTGAATTATGAGAACATTAGGATCACAGAAGCTTGGAGTTAAGATTAAGTGCTATAGGTAAGTATGAAGTGAAGGGGTTCCTCAGTGAGAGTCATTTTTGAGACACCACAGTTAAACTGCTAAGTCAGAGAGGAAGTATCACCTTACACAGTCCAAGGAAAGACTGGGAAACAATCTCTTTGGGGAAAATTAGACTATCAAATATAAATAATTGGGAAATACTCTTCCTCTTATCCAGGAGTCAAGAAACTGACTTATAAGATCTGTGGGCCAGACAAGCTGAGACCCTAAAGCTGTCTCAGTAAGGTCAGAGGGAGCTAAAGCCAGTGTGACACAAATGTCTTTCAAGCTATCATATGTCTAGGATTTTTCATTTTTGTAAATTGGAAGAGACTGAACAGATTTCTGAAAGCTCTGAAACAATTTCCAAATAATATCATATTTAGTCCAAAGTAGTAAACAACAGACCAATTTCAGAAACAGTAGGATTTCAGATTTCAATTACCTATATATTTTTTAGAAAACTATTATTTTGTTTTCTTCTTTTATTCATCTTATCTTTCTTATTCAGAGAATTTTTTAAAAAGATTTTATTTATTTTATCAGAGAGAGAGAGAGAGTGAGAGAGAGAGCACAAGCAGGGGGAGTGGCAGGCAGAGGGAGAGGGAGAAGCAGACTCCCCGCTGAGCAGGGAGCCTGATGCAGGACTCGATCTGGAGACCCTGAGATCATGACCTGAGCCAAAGGCAGACGCGTAACCAACTGAGTCACCCAGGCGCCCCCCAGAGATTTTTTTTTTTATTCAGTCTCCCACCTGCCCTTTTATCTTGAAAAAGGAATAGAGGTTTGATAGCCTAAGACTTCTTATATATTCTAAAGACTCTTGGATATCTAACTTCAAATGTTCAAACCTTCTAGATGAATACCTGGCCACAGGTGTAGGACTCATTAATTTATGCTTCCTCATCATCTAAACAGAGCTTCTCTAAGCCTTATGCCATTACATATGAATCTCCTTTCCCTTTATATCACACGCACACAATCATTTCCTTTCTTGAATTCCAGTTTAGGGCCTCTGAAACATCAATAGAATTCCAAATGTCCTTGGCCTAGACTACTTAGTTTACCAGGAGGGGTTGGGCAAAAGGCCAAGGGCTCACTTTAATACGTATTTTCTAGTGATTCATCACATATAAATTAGGAAAACATTTCTGCTGAGGCTAATGATTAATAAGACTTTCAAGCAGTAAATCCCCTTTCTTCCCATTCTCTGGGCAGTAATGACAATGCTCAGGTCTCAGAGATAAAAAGTTGCTATTTACAGAGGTGATACTCTTCTAAAAGCAATTATACTTGCTAGAGCCATAGTGGAAGGTTTTGCAAAGGGCTAGCAACCTCAGTTTTATTTATTTATTTTATTTTATTTTATTCCCTCAGCTCTAATGGAGCAGAGTGGCCTAAATGTACAGGCTGGGATCCAGGGACAGAGCAATGCTTTTTTTTTAAAGTAAGCTCTATGCCCAATGTGGGGCTCAAACTCATGACCCCCAAGATCAAGAGTTGCACGCTCTACTGACAGAGCCAGACAGGCTCTCTGAGAAATGCCTCTTTAGAGTAACTGGGTCAGTTATTAAATTTTTACCTGTCAGCTCAAACCCATTGCTCTTTGTCCTGTTTGGTGATGACAGAGCTGAATTTTGCAGAATACGTTGCTTTTTTTTTAAACGAAGAATACTTGTATGATACTTCAACTAGCTTCTCCAAATGTTCAACATCCTATGTAACGACAGATAGTTATAAAAGCCAAGAGATTAACATTCATACAATCCTCTTAAATAATCTGCATGCCTTATTTACATTTTGCATGGAGGTAAAGGCTCAAAGTGAAATGGGGAGATGCTGAAGGTTACCTTTTTTCTACCATAATTTCCCCCTTGGCATTCAACTCCTGTGAAACACCAGACAAGAAAGATCACATTTATGATTAGGAGTAACACCTCCAGCTGCTATGATTGTATTTATTTCTCACAGCAACAATCAACATTTAGCTACTACTGTATATGGAGACTAACATGTGTCACATCATGGCAATGAGCATTTATTTTGACCATTAATAATTCTTAAGCTATTCATCATAGTAGCTTTAAAACATTTGGCTTCTTTGAGTCAAGGTTCCCAGAAGTAATATGTCACTCCCTGGTATCCCATTGCTATTTTTTTGTGTCAAGAGAAATTTATTACTGAGCTTAGTAATGAATATTACCTAAGATTGTTTAATGTGTTAAAGATTCTAAATTATAAAAGAATTGTCTTGCTTGTAGAAGGTTGCTCTTCAGGATACTGAAGTTCAGGATACTCAAGAGGACATTTTATTTTTATTTCGAATAACAAAATATTTGAGTCATTCAACATTTATTGTGTAACAGATGGTGCTCACACTTTTCTATAGGAGTTGCTTCATAAAATTATGAGCAGGTTTTTTTAAAGCATAAAATTGACACATTTCCTCAAATGTGTGAGCATTTACTTTTTGACTGACTTTGCAAAAAAGATGGTTTTGACATACTAATAATGTGGTTTGACTGTTGTGACTCTACAGAAAAACAAAGTATACCTTAAGGTTTACAGGCTAACCTTTGCTTTATCAGGGAACAATTAGCCAATATCCAGAATCACATAATTGGACTGTGTATTCTAGATATCTAATTCAATACATAAGGAGTGATGGGGACAGAAGCAGGGGAGAGTTTTCTCATTGTTTAAAAACATGTTAATACCAAAAGCTTGCATTTTAAGAGCATTACTTAGCTCAGACTTTCATGAACTGTATTTATTCCTCAGCTTAAACTTTTTTCATCATGTTTTTTATTTGTTCAATGGCGAGCCCTCATTTGATAGACATACAGTACTACATGAGGGCATATTTGTATGTTCCTTGGAAATCATCTAGTTGTGCAATCTAATTTTGTTGGTTAGAAAACTCAACCAGAGTGGCTCAAGGTCATGCAGTAATTGAAGACACAGACACACCCTCCTGGGGTAGAAATAAGGTTTAGATTTTCTAGTCTACTAGTTCTTTTCATTAATTATTGATAAAGGTGTTCAAGCATAGGGTAGACAATTATTTACATAAAAAATATTAAGGACCTATTATGTCAGGTATTTGAGATGGAAAAGTTTATAAGATAGGCATAATCCTTGATCTCACATTATTTATAATATAAAGTATAAGACATTAAAATCTCTCCTGCAATTGAAATCTATTAGCACGGTCTTTAGCAAGGATTTGGCAGCATCACATTGGATGTTAGTGTGATCACTTTAGCTACCATGTAGAGAATGTACTAGAAGAGTAAGAGTAGAGTCAGGGTAACAAGCAAGAAAGCATAGTGGGGTAAACATTAAAAGTGACAGTTTTGCAAGAAAACAGTTTCTGATAAAGAGTGTAATATTCCAAGTGGTTTATTGGAGAACTTGGGTGAGGGAAGCAGCTTTGAGCAGAAAGGCACAGCGAACTATGATGCTGCTAAAATAGGGATCTCCACTAATCCCAAAGGGAATTCTAAAGTTAGAATTCTGAACTTGGAAATGGCCTATCAGAGAAGTTTCAAACTGAGGCAAGAACACTGTGACCTTGTACCACACATTGACCACACATAGGAAAAGGACTGTGCCTGAGAACAAGTTTAACATTGGGTGAGACTGTACCCTTTGGCTGAGTGCAATTACTAGAGAGATCATATGGGAGCTAGCAACAAGCAACACCTCTGGGAGCTGGAGGAATAGTGATTAAGTTCTGAAGAAGAGACTTAGATAGTGCCCAAGATGTCACTTGAACGGGAAATGAGAGGAAAAGAAGATACTCACAAGGTTGGAACATGGGGTTTTCCTGGGTATACAAGATGGATGGGAAAGAAGAGTCAAGGATGACTTCCCCTTTTTTTAAAAAAAAAAAATTATTGTTATGTTAATCACCATATATTACATAATTAGTTTTTGATGTAGTGTTCCATGATTCATTGTTTGTGCATAACACCCAGTGCTCCATGCAGAATGTGCCCTATTTAATACCCATCACCAGGCTAACCCATCCCCCCACCCCCCTACCCTCTGGAGCCCTCAGTTTGTTTTTCAGAGTCCATTGTCTCTCATGGTTCATCTCCCCCTCTGACTTACTCCCCTTCATTCTTCCGCTCCTGCTATGTTCTTTTTTTCTTTTTTCTTAACATATGTTGCATTATTTGTTTCAGAAGTACAGATCTGTGATTCAACAGTCTTGCACAATTCACAGAACTCACCATAGCACATACCCTAACCAATGTCTATCACCCAGCCACCCCATCCCTCCCACCCCCCACCACTCCAGCAACACTCAGTTTGTTTCCTGAGATTAAGAATTCCACATATCAGTGAGGTCATATGATACAGGTCTTTCTCTGATTGACTTATTTCACTCAGCAAAACACCCTCCAGTTCCATCCACGTCATTGCAAATGGCAAGATCTCATTCCTTTTGATAGCTGCATAATATTCCATTGTGTATATATACCACCTCTTCTTTAGCCATTCATCTGTCGATGGACATCTTGGCTCTTTCCACAGTTTGGCTATTGTGGACATTGCTGCTATAAACATTGGGGTGCATGTACCCCTTCGGATCCCTACATTTGTATCTTTGTGGTAAATACCCAGTAGTGCAATTGCTGGATCGTATGGTAGCTTTATTTTAACTGTTTGAGGAACCTCCATACTGTTTTCCAGAGGGGTTGCAACACCTTTATTCCCACCAACAGTGTAGGAGGGTTCCCCTTTCTCCAAATCCCCGCCAACATCTGTCGTTTCCTGACTTGTTCATTTTAGCCATTCTGACTGGTGTGAGGTGGTATCTCATTGAGGTTTTGATTTGGATTTCCCTGATGCCGAGCGATGTTGAGCACTTTTTCATGTGTCTGTTGGCCATTTGGATGTCTTCTTTGGAAAAATGTCTGTTCATGTCTTCTGACCATTTCTTGATTGGATTATTTGTTCTTTGGGTGTTGAGTTTGATAAGTTCTTTATAGATTTTGGATACTAGCCCTTTATCTGATATGTCATTTGCAAATATTTTCTCCCATTCTGTCGGTTGTCTTTGGTTTTGTGGACTGTTTCTTTTGCTGTGCAAAAGCTTTTTATCTTGATGAAATCCCAATAGTTCATTTTTGCCCTTGCTTCCCTTGCCTTTGGCGATGTTTCTAGGAAGAAGTTGCTGAGGTCGAAGAGGTTGCTACCTGTGTTCTCCTTTAGGATTTTGATGGACTCCAGTCTCACGTTTAGGTCTTTCAACCATTTGGAGTCTGTTTTTGTGTGTGATGTAAGGAAATGGTCCAGTTTCATTCTTCTGCATGTGGCTGTCCAATTTTCCCAACACCATTTGTTGAAGAGACTGTCTTTTTGCCATTGGACATTCTTTCCTGCTTTGTCAAAGATTAGTTGGCCATAGAGTTGAGGGTCCATTTCTGAGCTCTCGATTCTGTTCCATTGATCGATGTGTCTGTTTTTGTGCCAGTACCATACTGTCTTGAAGATGACAGCTTTGTAATAGAGCTGGAAGTCCGGAATTGTGATGCCGCCAGCTTTGCTTTTCTTTTTCAATATTCCTCTGGCTATTCGGGGTCTCTTCTGGTTCCATACAAATTTTAGGATTATTTGTTCCATTTCTTTGAAAAAAGTGGATGGTATTTTGATGGGGATTGCATTGAATGTGTAGATTGCTCTAGGTAGCATTGACATCTTCACAGTGTTGGTTCTCCCAATCCATGAGCATGGAAAGTTTTTCCATTTCTTTGTATCTTCTTCAATTTCTTTCATGAGTATTTTATAGTTTCCTGAGTACAGATCCTTTGCCTCTTTGGTTAAATTTATTCCTAGGTATCTTATGCTTCTGGGTGCAATTGTAAATGGGATCGACTCCTTGATTTGTCTCTCTCCTGTCTTGTTGTTGGTGTATAGGAATGCCATTGATTTCTGTGCATTGATTTTATCTCCTGCCACATTACTGAATTCCTGTATGAGTTCTAGCAGTTTTGGGGTGGAGTCTTCTGGGTTTTCCACATACAGTATCATATCACCTGCAAAGAGTGAGAGTTTGACTTCCTCTTTGCCGATTTGGATGCCTTTGATTTCTTTGTTGTCTGATTGCTGTGGCTAGGACTTCTAATACTATGTTGAATAGCAGTGGTGAGAGTGGACATCCCTGCCGCGTTCCTGACCTTAGGGGAAAAGCTCTCAGCTTTTCCCCATTGAGATTGATATTCGCTGTAGGTTTTTCATAGATGGCTTTTATGATATTGAGGTATGTACCCTCTATCCCTATACTCTGAGGAGTTTTCATCAAGAAAGGATGCTATACTTTGTCAAATGCTTTTTCTGTATCTATTGAGAGGATCATAGGATTCTTGTTCTTTCTTTTGTTAATGTATTGTATCACGTTGATTGATTTGCGGATGTTGAACCATCCTTGCAGCCCAGGGATAAATCCCACTTGGTCGTGGTGAGTAATCCTTTTAATGTACTGTTGGATCCTATTGGTTAGTATTTTGGTGAGAATTTTTGCATCCATGTTCATCAAGGATATTGGTCTGTAATTCTCCTTTTTGATGTGGTCTTTGTCTGTTTTTGGGATCAAGGTAATGGTGGCCTCATAAAATGAGTTTGGAAGTTTTCCCTCCATTTCTATTTTTTGGAACAGTTTCAGGAGAATAGGTATTAATTCTTCTTGAAATGTTTGATAGAATTCCCCTGGGAAGCCATCTGGCCCTGGGCTTTTGTTTCTTGGGAGATTTTTGATGACTGCTTCAATTTCCTTAGTGGCTATAGGTCTGTTCTGGTTTTCTATTTCTTCCTGGTTCAATTTTGGTACTTGATACATCTCTAGGAATGCACCCACTTCTTCCAGGTTATCTAATTTGCTGGCGTAGAGTTGCTCATAATATGTTCTTATAATTGAATTTCTTTGGTGTTGGTTGTAATCTCTCCTCTTTCATTCATGATTTTGTTGATTTGGGTCATTTCTCTTTTCTTTTGGACAAGTCTGGCCAGGGGTATATCAATCTTGTTAATTCTTTCAAAGAACCAGCTCCTGGTTTCGTTGATCTGTTCTACTGTTCTTTTCGTTTCTAGTTCATTGATTTCTGCTCTGATCTTTATTATTTCTCTTCTCCTGCTGGCTTTAGGTTTTATTTGCTATTCTTTCTCCAGCTCCTTTAGGTGTAGGGTTAGGTTGTGTATTTGAGACCTTTCTTGTTTCTTGAGAAAGGCTTGTATTGCTATATACTTTCCTCTCAGGACTGTCTTTGCTGTATCCCAAAGAGTTTGAACAGTTGTGTTTTCATTTTCATTGGTTTCCATGAATTTTTTGAATTCTTCTTTAATTTCCTGGTTGACCCATTCATTCTTTAGTAGGATGCTCTTTAACCTCCATATATTTGAGTTCTTTCCGACTTTCCTCTTGTGATTGAGTTCTAGTTTCAAAGCATTGTGGTCTGAAAAGATGCAGGGAATAATCCCAGTCTTTTGGTACTGGATGAGACCTGATTTGTGACTTAGGATGTGATAAATTCTGGAGAATGTTCCATGGGCACTAGAGAAGAATGTGTATTCCGTTGCTTCGGGATGGAATGTTTTGAATATGTCTGTGAAGTCCATTTGGTCCAGTGTGTCATTTAAAGTCTTTATTTCCTTGTTGATCTTTTGCTTAGATGATCTGTCCATTTCAGTCAGGGGGGGTGTTAAAGTTCCCCACTATTATTGTATTGTTGTCAATGTGTTTCTTCTCTTTTCTTATTAATTGCCTTATATAATTGGCTGCTCCCATATTAGGGGCATAGATATTTACAATTGTTAGATCCTCTTGTTGGATAGACCCTTTAAGTAGGATATAGTGTCCTTCCTCCTCTCTTATTACAGTCTTTATTTTAAAATCTAATTTGTCTGATATAAGGATTGCCACCCCAGCTTTCTTTTGGTGTCCATTAGCATGGGAAATCGTTTTCCACCCCCTCACTTTTAATCTGGGGGTGTCCTTGGGTCTAAAATGAGTCTTTTGCAGACAGCATATTGATGGGTCTTGTTTTTTAATCCAATCTGATAGCCTGTGTCTTTTGATTGGGGCATTTAGCCCATTTACATTCAGGGTAACTATTGAAAGGTATGAATTTAGTGCCATTGTATTGCCTGTAAGGTGACTGTGACTGTATATTGTCTGTGTTCCTTTCTGATCTATGCTGCTTTTAGGCTCTCTCTTTGCTTAGAGGACCCCTTTCAAGATTTCTTGGAGGGCTGGTTTCGTGTTTGCAAATTCCTTTAGTTTTTGTTTGTTCTGGAAGCTTTTTATCTCTCCTTCCATTTTCTATGACAGCCTAGCTGGATATAGTATTCTTGGCTGCATATTTTTCTCGTTTAGTGCTCTGAAGATATCTTGCCAGTCCTTTCTGGCCTGCCAGGTTTCTGTGGATAAGTCTGTTGCCAATCTAATATTTCTACCATTGAAGGTTACATATCTCTTCTCCTGAGCTGCTTTCAGGATTTTCTCTTTGTCTCTGAGACTCGTAAGTTTTACTATCAGATGTCGGGGTGTTGACCTATTATTATTGGTTTTGAGAGGGGTTCTCTGTGCCTCCTGGATTTTGATGCGTGTTTCCTTCCTCACATTAGGGAAGTTCTCTGCTATTATTTGCTCCAATATACCTTCTGCCCCTCTCTCTCTTTCTTCTTCTTCTGGGATCCCAATTATTCTAATGTTGTTTCATCTTATCGTATCACTTATCTCTCGAATTCTGCCCTCGTGATCCTGTAGTTGTTTCTCTTTTTCTCAGCCTCTTTATTTTCCATCATTTGTTCTTCTATATGACTGATTCTTTCTTCTGCCTCCCTTATCCTAGCAGTTAGTACCCCCATTTTTGATTGGACCTCATCAATAGTTTTTTTGATTTCGACTTGGTTAGATTTTAGTTCTTTTATTTCTCCAGAAAGGGTTTCTCTAATAACTTCCACGCTTTTTTCAAGCCCAGCTAGTATCTTTAAAGTCACGATTCTGAACTCTAGGTCCGACATCGTACTAATGTCCATATTGAGTAGGTCCCTGGCTGACGGTAGTACCTCTTGTTCTTTTTGCTGAGGTGATTTTTTTCATCTTGTCATTTTGTCCAGAGGAGAATAGATGAATGAGAGAACAAAATGCTGACAGGTTAACAACGTCCCTAGCAAATATACTGTATACAAATCAGAAAAGACCTGAAACCAGGGGGGGGGGAAAAGGGAAAGAAAGAAAAAAGAGATAAAAAAGATAAAAACAAAAACAGAATATAAAAAAAGCAGAATATGATCAAATATGATCAAGCTAGTGCATAGATCAGTGCCACACACTAGATTTTGGGCGTATTTTGGTCTGTTAGAAGAAAGTGCCTCCTAAAATTTTAAAGGAAGAAAGACATGTATGTACAAAATAAGGGTTGATACAATGAAGGGATGCAAGATGACTCTAAAGATGAAAATTATAAAAGATTTTATAAAAGGAATTGATAAGTTGTTTGAAAAAAGAAAGAAGAAGATTTAAAAAAAAAAAGAAATGAGAAAAGGGAGAGAATGTGATCAGGCAGGAGACTAGAACAAAGCCATATACTAGTGATTTAGGGTATATTTTGATCTGTTAGAAGAAACTGTATCTCAAAATTTTAAAGAGAGAACAACTTATATATATATGCCAAAAATAAGGGTAACTACTATGAAGGGATAAAATATGACTCTAAAAATGAAAAATAAAAAAGGTTTTTTTTTTTTTTGTAAAAAGGGATTGATAAGATGTTGGTTGAAAAAGGGAAAAAGAAAAATTCAAAAAAAACAGTTAAAAAAATTAACTTTGATGAACTAATGAATCATGGTAAAAAAACACCATGAATTCTATGTGCAGTATTCCCCTAGTGCTGGAGTTCTCCCATTCTCCTTGATCGGTAAACTTGGTCTTGGCTTGCTGGTTGTTCGTGCTGATCTTCTGGGGGAGGGGCCTGTTGCCGTGGTTCCCAAATGTCTTTGCCGGAGGCGGAATTGCCCCACACTTGTCGGTCTGGGCTAAGCAAGCTGCTCGGGTGTGCTCTCAGGAGCTTTTGTTCCCTGCAAGCTCTGGGTACAGCTTTGGAGGACCAGGGCGAAAATGGTGTCCTCCCAATCTCCACCCAGAGGAGCTGAGAACTCGGGGCCCCGCTCCTCAGTGCGCCCCCAGAGAAAAGCAGTCACTCCTGTCTCCCCGGTCTCCGGCCGCACTCCGTGCTCACCCTGCCTGTGACCAAGCCTTTCTATCTCTGGCACCCGAACCCATGTGGAGTCTCCAAACCCAGCAGATCCCTGCGGTGCACTCCCGCGCCTCTCTCCCGGGGAAGGAAGAGGAGTCTCCCCAGCTCCACCGCTTGTTGGGTCCCTGCTAGAGGAGCAGTGGCCCAACTGGGCCGCGGATCACAGTTTATGGCAACCCCGAGCTGAGAGCCCGCGCCTCGGCTCCGTCTCTGCAGCCGGCTTCCCCGCTCCGATACCTGGGAGCTCTGCCGCACTCAGGCACCGCCGGTCTTTCTGTGACCCCGAGGGTTCTGAGACCACACTGTCCCGCGAGGGTTCCACCCCCCACTTAGCCACTGGAGTGACATCCCTCAGCGGAGCCGACTTCTAAAAGGTCCAATTTTGTGCTCCGCGGCTCTATCACTTGCCAGAAGCGGCCGACGGAGGCCCCCTCCCCCGCCGTCTATCCTCCCGAATATCGCCTCGGATTCACTTCTCCGCACATCCTACCTTCTAGTACGTGGTCGCTTCTCTGTTCAGAGAGTTGTTGCTACTCTCTTCTTCGATCTCCTGTTGAGTTTGTAGGTGTTCAGAATGGTTTGATTCCTATTTACCTGAATTCCTGAGACCAGACGAAATGTAGGTCTCCTACTCCTCCTCCATCTTGCTCCGCCCTCTCATTTTCTAACTTATGCACCTTTGTTTATGGTATTGATATTTCCTGCGAGTGAATATAATGATTTGATTTGTGGTATCACAGCTGAAAATGGAGATATTTGAGTAGTGATATAAGTTTAGATGGAAACACAGAATGTGGAATCATCAGAATATAAATATTCACAGAAGCCAGGGTAGAGCAGGTGATTCCAATGAGTGTAAAGAAGAAAAAAAATAATTATTTAGAATTTAAAAAGTGAGAACACTGATAATAAATCCCTCTAAAAAAGAATGAATGGGAAATAAAGTTGGGGGAAAAAACCTAAGGATTTCAAGAAAGAGATAATATTTAGCAATGCTAAATTCCATCCAGAGTATAAGACAGGGATTATGTCAACTGGAATTTCATAATAGAAATATTTGTGACCACAGAATGGAATAATGGGATGAAAAAATTAATGGAAAATGATTAATGCAACCACCGGTATAGGCCATTCGAGTATGTTCTCTATAAAGAGAAGTGAAAAACAAGATAGGGACTTAATAGAAATATGAGACCCAGAGAGGTTTCATTACTCATTTTTTATAGGAGTATTTAAAGATACATGAAAGACTGAGGTATAATCAAGGAAGAAAATCTCTAAATAGGCTGAAGTACGATGCAAACCACAATGGAATGTGTATATTTAGGGAGGAAATGCATTTTTTTCCATTTTATTAAAAGAAGACAATATATGTCAAAAGAGGTCAATTCATAGGTAATAAATTCGTGAAAGTAATGGGCCCTCGAATCTTAAATTGGGATACAAGCCAGATGAGGGCTGGAAATTTAAAAAGATTCAAAGTCTCTTTCTAATGCAGTCTTTCTGCCCCTCTACCCTACCTGCATGGTTGGCATTATTCTTCAAAACCAACCTTTTTCTAAGATGCTCAATTTTAACCTACTGGCCTTAGAAAACCATTCAAATCAAGGATTGCCAAGTGTAAGGTAAGGAGCCAATAATGGGCAGTGCTCATTTGCAATCATTCCTCAGTACCTTTCCTCTGTTCACTGGGCATGCAGTTTAACATGCCTAACCATAATTCTGCACATTAGGAACATGTGAATAAAATCCCTGTGCTGTCTTTTAACTTGGTATAAAAAGTAAGATCATCAATGCAATCCTCATACACTATAGGGGTCATCACTTTCTTCTGCATGATTTTCTATGCCCCAGATCTGAAGGAAGATGTTCAATTTACTAGTTATACAATCTCATCTAAGGTACTTAAACTTCCTGAGTTTCTAGCTTTTCATTTACAAAGTTAGGACAATAATGCCTTTTTATATAAGGCTATTTTTAGAATCCAATTAAATTGTATATGGGGGAAATACCAGTAGTACACTCCTGGTTACAATAAAGTCAATGGACTCTACCTTAGTCAAAAGGAAGGAATCAATGATATTACAGTATGTCTCAGATAATTCAAGGATGGGAAGACTTTGAGACTTCGGGAATAAATCAAACCAAGGATTGAAAATGCATTAGCAGTATTTTATCACTTGTTTATGGTCCCCTATTTTTTTTATTCCATTCCTATTTTATGTACAACTCCCATATGGTAGAAAGGAGCAGGAAAAAATTCCATAGCTTTGTCTTTTATCCTACAGCAATGAAAAAAAGAAACCAGTTCCACTTTTATTCAGTGCCAAGTATGTTGAGAGGAAGGGATAACACAGATTGAGGAAAGGGTAACACAGAGACACCTCTGATCAGGCTGCAGGTTCATAGGATTAAAAATGGTTATTATTGATAACCATATAGATGGTGATAGGGATGAAGGTCATATGGGAAATAAGATATTCCCTATAAAACTAGGGTTTAAAAATATAAGCAAATATCTAATACAAAGTCTAAAAGGCATACCAATTCCTAGCATACTGGGTCACTGACTTACTAACTTGCAGGAGAGATCAAGAATTTTCCAACTGCTTCTTTAATACAAAACCAAGTATAATGTGAAAGATAAGAATAAGCTTTGCTGAGGGCATAATTTGCAAACCATTTCTACGCGTGATCTCAACTCAACACACTGTTTCTGGAACACTCCAAATTCTTTCCCATGTCACGGCCTCTAAATATACCTTCACTTAACCTGGAAAGCTATTTCTGTAGACCTCAGCAGGGCTCTCATTTTATTCAAGTTTCTGTTCTAATACCATTTCTTCAAATACCACCATCTCCTTTTTCTTAAAACATTCTTCACATTCCTTACATTGAAATTTTTCTTTACTTTTTTTTTTAATAGGTCACACTCCATTGGAATTCGAGAGTCTTGTCCCTGTCTTTCTAGTATAGTCTGTTCTTACCTAGAAAGTTTCCTGGTACAGAGAGGGAGTCCTGCAATTTTATTAAATGTGAAGTGAATAAGTAGGCAAATCTGAGTTTTAAAGAAACATGATACATTTCAGCAGAGACTTCATTTTACAAATGGAATACCTAAGGCTCAGAGATGTTTCGATGACAGGAAATATTGCACAGGTAAAAGTTGTAGTGTGAGGGCTTAAATAGAATAAAATAATAGGCTGTTTTACATTTAACACAATCACAATACATTTTATAACTGATGCACCACAAGAACTCTAGAAGCAAACAATAATGCGGAGTGGTTAGTAAAGGGACTTTATAGTTGAAGAAAACTGGGTTTAAATGCTATCTCCACCAGTCTTGTGACCATCAGTTACTTAATTTAAGCTTTACTGTCTCCTCTGTAAAATAATTCAAAAATTCACCTTAGGAGGTTTTCATTAGTGCTAAGTACACAAATGGATATTAAGTGATTAGCTTTGAGGGGGACCATGGCAAAACCTGGTAAAAGTTAGATATTTTTATCCTATTGTACACAGAAGAGATTTCATAGCTGTCTTAACTCCGATATCTCTATAGCTTCTAACAGACTCTGAATAACACAGAAACCAAAATTTATTAGAGACCTAGTGTTTGGGTGACATACAGAGGCCAGACAATGCCCCTTCAAAAAATGAGAAAATTGCAATACACCCCACCCCCAAAATAAAAGATGACAATGTCAATACATGCTACATACAAAACCACCTATAGCACCAGGTACAATTGGAGATGGGGTTACAGTAGCCTATGTGGGGATTCTATGAACATGAGGAAGCATTTCTTCTGGGTTATCAATTAGAAAAATATGTTCCCACTGGGAAGACGACACCAAACATCCTAGGAAACAAGATAAAGAATAGGACAAATGGATACTTAACTTTATGCTTCTAACTTCTACCTATCCCCATCCCAACTCCAATTATCCCCGCTCCCACAAACATCACAGCAGCTATGCTGACAGGAACAAAAGTCTAAATATTCTTACTAGAGCATTCATTTCAGAGATGCACAAGAAGTATTAGTATAGTTTTCCTCTTTTGAATGAGACCTTGTAGAAGTTCTCACAGCTACCATGAGGAGTTTTGAAACAGACAAAAACAAGGCTGATTCACTACAGAAGAGTCAAGATTCCAGGACTATAAAAAAAAATGAGCAAGAATTGCCCCACCCAATCACAGACAAAACAAAAAACAAAACTAAGTGGATAAGTAGAAAACCATGAGAAAATGAAGGATCAGACTTTGAAGAAAATATAATTCAACAAACAACGGTATTTCTCACAAGTGCTTATGTAAGAGCAAATACACATTAGAAAAGAGATTTAATGGTCTCCTGAAAACAAGGCAGGAAATTTCCTCTCTCCTTTTCTTAGAGCGTTTACTTTAGAAAACATGTAAGTTCTTTCTCTCTTTGAAATGTTTGTAGGTGTTCTTAAAAATCATAGTGAATCAGTCTTTAAAAAAAAAAAAAAGCCCCTTGTCCAGGTTTAGGAGCAGGGAATATCTTTCTTGGGGATCTGGAACCGTCTCTCTGAAATGTAACCATTGAAGAAGATAGCACCAATTTCTGTAGGAGGGTAGGAGCCTAAATTCAACAGATGCCTCATCTTAAGTTGCAGATCTACCTCCTATCGTAAATATAGGGCAGGTTTATTTATCCTTTGGATAAAACCAATTAGCAAACAGATGGCCATCTCAATTACCAGGTAAACTATGTGTGACAAATGAGGCCTCTTGAGGAATAGCTATTTATTATCTTGAGATGATGTATGTGATAGATTGTATCCGCTTGGCTAACTGCAAAGGTAAGATTTGTTCTGTTTTTGCAACATCTTAGTGTATTGCCCGTGAAGCTTATCACATTCTGGTTTAATGCATATTCAGTAATAAAATTGTGTTTTGTTTTATTGTTGTTGCTGTTATTGCCTCTTGTACCACTGTGGAGAAGTTTTGTTTCAGGAGGAGATTTTTTTTTTCATAAGCTCTCAACACCTCCCACTATAGATTGACCAACAAAGACCTTCAGTTTAATGAAACAGGACTTTAAAAAGGCCAAAGGAAAAGACAACACAAGTAGATAAAGGGAAACTGTACAAACTCAAGGTCACAAGTTCAGTCCCAAGGTAGAATTGATCAGTGAATTAGAAAACATAGAATAATATCTTTACTCCTAAAAAATTATCATAGAAGTCGAAATAAAATATATAGAAATTATAAAATTAGAAGTTAATTTAAAAAGATAATCTCAGATGAGAAAATTTGGTGTCAGACATCAAAAAGTTGAAGAAGATTTTAAAAAGTATTTAAAAATTTTAAAGGCTGAATATTGAAGAGACCTAATATATCATAAAAATTTGATGTTACAGTGTATAATTTTAACTCAGTTCAGTTAAACTACTGAACTGCAATAATAACATAAGTTTGCTATGCAGGCAGAAAAGGCAAGTTTTCTACAGACATACATTAGTTAAGGTTTATCTCAGACTTCCCTACATCAATATTCAATGCCAAACAAGGCCTCAGAGAATAAAATGCCCATAAACCCATTTTTTGGGGAAAAAAAAACCTACAAAATTTGTCATCTAAAGTCGGTCAATCCAAATGAAGAACTCAGGAATTGAGAAACTGACTGTTTTTTGGCTTTTGGGTTTTTTTTTTTTTTTTGAGAAACTGATTTTAAGGAGGAAATTGATGGTGAGAAGTAAACCCATTCAGATATAGATTCAAAATTAAACTGCAAATTAATGGTTACAGAACAAAATATTAAAAATCTTAGTGTAAAAATATTAGCATAATAAGCAAAAATCAGGAGGTAGAAGGAAATGATTATAAGAGCTAATGACAAACCTGCTATTTTTTATCATTCATAGCAGGAAATCAATGAAAATTATCTTAAAACATGAGGTTAAAGAAACACATAATGGTTTCATCCTTTTGTTTAATAACTTTTTCTTAACCTTAAATGAATATATTACAGAGTGGCACATCTTGTGATAAGGAAACATGTATTTAAAATTCAGCAATTGCTCCAGTTTGTTTTCCTTATGGTCTCAGTGAACTTGCATTTAATGCATTTTAATACATTTTTTTAAAAATAAAATGTTATCTCAGATCTTTTTGAATATGTATCATATACTTATACACTTAGAGATTTGTCTGAAATCATGCTTACCTAATATAGAGATTAGTTTATTTTAATTTGAAATTTCACTTTCACACTTTTCATCATTATTTGAAATCTTCATAATGAGCCTATAACTTTTAACCAAAGAATTAGAATAGAATATACAAGATGTTATATTGGCTAATCCTTAGAGTTGACATATGGATTATTATTTTCTTTGCATTATTTTTATATATCATAATGACTTAATTCACCTTTACCTATGCTTTTATCCACTCAATTCTGGAGCCTGCTCAGAGGTATTCATCATTTTGATACTCATCCTTCCAGGTACATTTCTATACATATAGATGCATATATTTGTGTATACAGTATTACTTTTTTTTTAAAGATCTATTTGAGAGAGAGAGAGAGAGAAGGCATGAGTGGGGAGGGGCCAAGGGGGAGAGAGAAAGAATCTGAAGCAGACTCTGCACTAAGCTTTGAGCCAGACATGGGGCTCTATTCCATGACCATGAGACTGTGACCTGAGATGAAACCAAGAGTTGGATGCTTAACCAACTGAGCCACCCAGGTGCCACATGTATACAGTGTTACTTAAGAATTTAGTAAATGGTTTCAGATTATTTATATTGTTCCATAAATTTCCACTTTTATGTAATGGTAATTTTTATGTTATATAGTTCAACCTCATGCTCTTTGACAGTTGTGTAATATTCTATTATACTGACATACCATCGTTTAGTTATTCTTTTATTTGGGGTAATTTTTGTTATTTCCTATTCTTTTCTATTATAAGGAATGCTACAATCACCAGAATTTTAAATATCTTCTTGGCCAAATCACCAAATTTTAAATATTTTCTTGGACAAATATTTTCTATGACAAATATTCATATTTTAAAGTATGACAAACTGGTAGTTTCAAGTTCCTCTAATCCTCCTCCCACATATGCACCCTGAAGATGTAGTGGGGACACTGAGTGTCATTAACAATAAGAACTAATTCAAGGAGAGTGACATAGGATGGAGACATAGGTCAGTATTAACTTAGCCCCCACCCCATAAGAACATTTAGTCAAAACAACACTGAGAAAAATCCTAGAAGATGGGGGTGAAGCTGATGCACCTCCTGCACCAGAATCCAAGAAAGACTACCTTAGATAGATAAGAGAAATATCTACAAAATGACCACATTGCCCCTGCCCCCAAGCTGGTGCAGAACCATGTGGAGAGGTCGCTGTGAGCCTCATTTCCCCAGTGGGAAAATAACCAAGAGGGACAGCCTCCTAGCCCCAGTATTGCGGGTCACTTTGTGGAAGCCTTCACTCTGATCTCACCCCAAAGGGACTGCAGGGGAATGTGTAGGACTCAACCACTGGAAATCTGACTGTGAAGGAGAAGGGAAGGAAATCCTGTAACAAGTGGCACACAGGTCTTGGTAGAATTAAATTTATGTGTAATGCCCAAGTAGTAATCCCAACCAGTGGCTTTACTCACTTCAGAACCAAGTCAGTGAGGCACTCTTACCAGGGAAACTCAAGTGGTTGCAAATCTGCCTGATTTCAATCATCAAATGAGGATTTTTAGTGGCCCTAGATCCTAGTTTGTCCACACCCAGGCTAGTTGCTGAGTCACAACCCACCTACTATGGAGAGCATCACCTGGTAAAATCTGATCAGAAGGGCTGGATAGAATGCCTGGAAGATGTAAAAGCCAATGGCATTGGAGACAAAGGCAGGCAAACCAATGAACCTGCTCAACCATGGAATTTAGGGTTCAAGTCAGCCTGAGTTAAGAAAACAAATAAAACTTAAGTCACCTTTAGAGTAGCTGCTCCCGATTTTCCACAGGCACCTAGACTAATTGGTAGTCCTGATCATTGCTGCATATAGCCTCCAGCCTGCCTGACCAGGGAACCTAACCAGAATACAAGGGAAGCTATGTAGTCCATCCAGCAGTCATATGTGCAGTGGCACTTGAAGGATAGACTATGGCTTTCTCCATCTGCAGAGCAACATTGATGGACTCACTGACCAGGAAATTCAGTTTATACTCTTGCCTAATTTGGGTCCCTAAACAATGAGTTGTATAAGCCCTGGGTCCTGTTCTGACCCCATGCCAGTTCAGGGAAACTAATTCATAACCCCATAGATTACTGAATAAGATACCAAGTCCTCACTATTTAGTAAGCCTGGCCAGAGAATCCAGGTAATGGTGGAGCCCAACTTAGGTGGGGAACCAAACCAGCACCACCCCCATGCCTGACCTCAGAACTCAAACAGTTGCCTCACCCCAAATTAGACAATAGCAGACCCCACCTGCCCAAGGACATTATCAGCAGACACAACCAAAAATCCAAACTGAGCAGACTGGGGAAAGTCTAGCTCTTCAAAGCAAACCTATGAAGTCTGGAAAAGGAACCCAGTTACTCAAATGCATAGATATGACATAAGGAATCAAAGATTAAAAAATGTGACAATATATGAAACTAATAAAGATCCTGAAGAAATGGAAATCTATGAACTGTCAAAGAATTCAGAATACTTCTCTTAAAGAATCCTCTTAATGAACTAAGAACACAGACAACTATACTCAATTAGGAAAATAATGCATGAACAAACAAGTTAGACAAAGAAATAGAAACCATCAAAAAATAAAATAAAATATTCTAGAGCTGAAAAAAGTGATTGAAGAATTCAATAGTTTCAAAAGCAGTCTTGACCATGCAAAAAAGAGAATCAGTACCCTGGAGGAGAGGATATCAGAACTCATCCAGTCAGAGGAACAAAAAGAGAAAAGAATATCAAAAACTGAAGAAAGCCAACTAGCCTTATAGGACACAATGAAAACAAACATTCACAGGGTGACAATTCCAGAAAGAGAAAGGGACAGGAAGTATATTTACAGGACAGCTGAAAACGTCCTCAACCAGGGAAGAGAAATGGACCTCCCAATCCATGAAGACTAAAAGACCCCAAGTAGGTTGAATCTGAATAGGGCTGCACTACTAAGACACATTATAATTATCAAAAGTCAAAGACAAAGAATCCTAAAAACTGCAAAAGACAAAAGTTATATACAAAGAACAGTCATAAAACTAGCGGTAGTTTTCTCAACAGACACAATTCAGGCCAGGAAAGAATGTGAAGAAATATCCAAAATATTGGGGGGGAAAAAAGAATGGATAAGAATCCTGTAACTGTGAAGCCATCCTTCAGAAATGGAGGGATAAAATCTTAAGAAAAAGCTGAGGGAATGTGTTATCACTAGACCTGCCTTACAAGAAATGTCAAAAGTAGTTCTTTGAGTAGAAATATAAGAATGCTAATTATCACGAAAACACAAAGAAGTAGTGTAAAATGCCTTGGTAATGATACATATATAGTCAAAGTTAGATTCTGTAATTTGGTAATAGTGGTGCATAGTTCACTTAAAACTCTAGTTTAAAGGTTTTTAAACTATGGTGAGCACTGTGAATTGTGTAGGACTGTTGAATTACAGACCTGTACCTCTGAAACAAATAATACATTATATGTTAAAGAAAAGAAGATAGTAGGAAGGGAAAGATGAAGGGGGGAGTCGGGGGGGTGACACAAACCATGAGAGACTATGGACTCTGAGAAACAAACTGAGGGTTCTAGAGGGGAGGGTGTAGGAAGTGGGTTAGCCTGGTTATGGGTATTAAAGAGGGCATGTATTGAATGAGAACTGGGTGTTATACACAAACAATGAATCATGGAACACTACATCAAAAACTAATGATGTAATGTATGGTGACTAATATAACATAATAAAATAAAATTAAAACAAAATAAAATAAAGGTTTTTAAAAAATGTAGTAAAAAATACCATAGCCACAAAATTTATTATACAATATAAAAAAACATGAACTATAAGAGTAATAATCTAAATTCTAAGGAGGAGGGGAAATAAAAGTGTAAAGTTTAGGAATTCTATTGAAGTTGGTATCAGCTTAAAATAGGGTATCATGATTTAAAAATATTTTATATAAACTTCATGGTAACAAGGGAAAAGCCTGTAGTAATTATATAAAAGAACTTGATAAAGAGGTCCTACTAATACCCAAAACATCAAAATATGGGGGAATAAAAAAATGCAAAAGAATAAGATACAAAGAACAATAGATCTACATAACAACCAGGAACAATTAACAAATTGGCAATATTAAGTCCTTACCTATCAACAATTACTTTAAATGTAGTCCAGTTAAATTCTCCAAACAGTATAAAATAGATGAGTGGATTTTAAACAACAAATGTTGGAGAGGTTGTTGAGAAAGGGGAACCCTCTTACACTGTTGGTGGGAATGCAAGTTGGTACAGCAGCTTTGGAAAACAGTTTGGAGGTTCCTCAAAAAGTTAAAAATAGAACTACCCTATGACCTAGCAATTGCACTACTGGGTATTTACCCCAAAGATAGAGATGTAGTGCAAATTTTACATCAACATGGATGGGACTGGAGGAGATTATGCTCAGCGAAATAAGTCAAGCAGAGAAAGTCAACTATCATATGGTTTCACTTATTTGTGGAACATAAGGAAGAGCATGGAGGACACCAGGAGAAGGAAGGGGAAAATGAGGGAATCAGAGGGGGAGACGAACCATGAGAGACTATGGGCTCCGAGAAAGAAACTGAGGGTTTTAGAGGGGAGCAGGTGGGGGGCTGAGTATTAAGGAGGGCAGGTATTGCATGGAGCACTGGGTGTTATACGCAGACGAAGGATCATGGGACACTACATCAAGAACTAATGATGTGGGCGCCTGGGTGGCTCAGTCGTTAAGTGTCTACCTTCGGCTCAGGTCATGATCCCAGGGTCCTGGGATTGAGTCCCACATCGGGCTCCCTGCTCTGCAGGAAGCCTGCTTCTCCCTCTCCCACTCCCCCTGCTTGTGTTCCCTCTCTGGCTGTGTCTCTCTCTGTCAAATAAATAAATAAAATCTTTAAAAAAAAAAAGAACTAATGATGTACTGTATGGTGACTAACATAACAAAATAAAAAATAAAATAAACAACAACAAAAACAGATTCCTACACTGACTAATACTGAAGAGGGATGGAAAAAAGTCACTTCAAGAAAATGGAAAACAAAACAAAAGGGAGCGTTATAAAAGATAAAATAGACTGAATTAAAAATGGTAAAAAGCAGCAAAAAGGCCATTCATAATGGTAAGGGAATCAAACCATCAAGAAGATATAACAATTGTAACTATATACCCAACATTAGAGCATCTAAATATGCAAAGTGAAAAGTAGAGCTAAAAGGAAAAATGAACAATATAATAACAATAACAGTTGAGGATTTTAGTACCCCACTTACATTAACGAACCCATCATTCAGAGAGTTAATCAACTGGAAACATATCTGAACAACACTGTAGAATAAATGGACCTAACATGTACAGAACATTCTACCCAATGACAGCAGATTACACATTTTTTTCAAGTGCACATAGAATACATTCTAGGATAAACCATGTTAGGCCTCAAAACAAGTTTTAGGAAATTCAAGAATGAAATCCTATCAAGTATATTCTCTGACCACAATGGCATGAAGTTAGAAATCAACTAGAAGAAAACTAGAAAATTCATAAACACATGGAAAATAATGATCTCCTGAACAACCAATGGATGAAAGAATACATTAAAAGAAATAAGGATTCTTAAATGAAAATTGAAACATGATATACCAGCTTTTGAGATGCAGCAAAAGCAGTTCTAACAGGGAAGTTTATAGAAATAATTGTGCACATTAAAAAGAAATACCCTAAATAAACATCTTAATACCTTAAACTAGATAATCTTAGCCCAAATTTAGCAGAAAAAATAACGTAGATTAGAACAGAAGTGAAATAGAACAGAAAAATAGAAAAAAAATAACTGATATTTGGTTCTGTGAAAATTTTAACAAAGTTGACAAACCATTAGCTAAACTAACCAAGGGAAAAAAGGAAACCCAAATCAACAAAGCTACACATGAAAAAGGAGACATAACTACAAATACCACAGAAATACAACTGATCATAAGAGGCTATAATGAATAACTATATACCACCAAACTGAAGAATCTAGATTTAAAGAAAAATTCTTAGAAACATTCAATCTACCAAGACTGAATCAGGAAGAAATAGATCATATGAATAGATCAGTTAGTAGTAAGTAGATTGAATCAATAATTTAAAATCTCCCAATGAAGCAAAACCGTGACTGAGATGATTTTACTGATCTTTTACCAAAGAGACTTAACACCAATTCCTCTCAAACTCTTCCAAAATATCTAAGAGGTCGGAACACTCCCAAACTCATTTTATGAGGTCAACAATTATCCTGATACTAAAATCAGAAAGGGACACTGCTAGAATAGAAAATGATCGCCCAATATCCTTGATAAATATAATGCAAAATTCTCAGTATTAGCAAACTGAATTCAGCAGCACATTAAAAGGATCATTTGCCATGATCAAGCTGGGATGCAAGGATGGTTCAACATGTACAAATCAATATGACACATCACATTAATAGAAAGAATCATACTATCATCTCAATACATGAAGCAGCAGCATTTGATAAAATTCAGCATCCATTTATGATTAATAACTCTTAGACAAAAGAGAAATATCTCAACATAATGAAGACCATATATCACAATCCCACAGGTTAGATCCTACTCAACTGTGAAAAGTTGAAAGCTTTTCTTCTAGGATCAGTAACAAGGAAAGGGTGCCCATTCTCCTCACTTCTATACAATATAGTAGTGGAAGTCTTAGATAGACAAGTCAGGCAAGAAAAAAGACAAGGCATCAGAATTGGAAAGGAAGAAGTAGAATTGTTTCTATTTGCAGATGACATGATCATATATAGAAAACCATAAAGACTATTAGATCTAATCAATGAATTTGGTAAAGTTGCAGTATACAAAGTTTATAAAGATTAGCGTTTCTATCACTAACAGTGAATTTTCTGAAAAATAAATTAATCCCATTTACAATAGCATCAAGAAACAACGAAATGCTTAGGAGGTAATGGAAGTAAAAGATCTCCATTCCAAAAAGTTCAAGACACCGATGAAACAAATTCAAGAAGAAATAAATTAAAAGGTATCTTGTGTTTATGGATTGGAAGAAATATTGTTAAAATGTCAGTACTACAAAATGCTGTCTACAGATTCAATGCAATTCCTATTAAGGTTTTGTTTGTTTTGTTTTTTGTCTGTTTGTTTGTTTTTAACCAAGGGAAAAAAAAAACCTTCTAATATTTACATGTAACCAAAAAAGGCCCCAAAAAAGGCCAAAGAAATTCTGAGAAAGAACAAAGCAGGAGGCATCACACTTCAGATTTTAAGCCATATTATGAAGCTATAGTAATCAAAATAGTAGGATAGTGATAAAAATGCATAGACCAACGAAACTGGCTCTGGGGCCCAGAAATAGATCCAAGTATGTTCAGGTAACTAATATTTGACAAGGGAGGCAAGAATACTCAAAGGAGTGAGTCTTTTCATAAATGGTGCTGGGAAAATTGGATAGTCACATGTAAAATAATGAATGAATTCTGGACCCCTATGTTATACTACTTACAAAAATTAACTCAAAATAATTAAGTATTTAAATGTAAAACCTGAAACCATTAAACTCCTAGAACAAAGGGATAAAGCTTCTAGATGTGAGTCTTGGTAACAATTTTTTGGTTATTACATTTAAAACACAAACAACAAAATCAAAAACAAACAAGTATGGCTACATCAAACTAAAAAAGCATTTGTGTAGCAAAAAAAACAAAGTAAGAAAACCTATGGAATGGAAAACAGTTGCATATATATGATAAAGGATTATCAAAAATAAGAAATTCCTGCAACTTAATAGCAAAAAGACACAATGCAATTAAAAAATGGTCAAAGGATCTGAATAGACTTCTCTCTCAAAAAAACATATGAAAGGCCCACAGATACATGAAAAGATGTGTAATATCACTAGTCATGATGGAAATACAAATTAAAACCACAATAAGATATCACCTCATGCCTGTGAGAATGTCCATAATCAAAAAGAGAAAACTTCTAGCATAAATGTGAATAAAAGGGAATCCTTGTGCACTGTTGTAAAATGTGTACTGTGTAAATTGGTAAACACTCTGAAGAACAGTTTGGAGAATGCTCAAAAATAAAAATACCATATAATTCAGTAGTTCTAATTATGGGAATATATCCATAAGAACTGAAAACACTAAGTCAAAAATATATCTGTACCCCCATGTTCATAGCACCATTATCTACAATAGCCAAGACACGGAAACAACCCAAGTGTCCACTGATGGATAAATTAAAAAGTAGTGGCATGTGCACACACACACAGATACACACTAGAGTATTATGTAGCCAAGAAAATTAGTATATCCTACCATGTGCAAGGGCATGAATAGGCTGTGCAGGCATTATTTCATGTGAAATGTATCAGACTTGTAAATGAAATCATATAATATTTGTCTTTATATATGGAATCTAAACAACTTCTAGAAAAAAGATCAGAGCTGTAATCACCAGAAGCAGATGGGGAGGAAGAATTAGAGTAAAATGGTCACCAGGTACAAACTTCCAGTTATAAGATTAATAAATACTAGAAATGTAATGTACAACATGATAACTTTAGTGAAAATGGCTATGTGATACATAGGAAGTTAAAAGTTAATCCTTCCCATCACATTACCAACCTAGGGATTAAAAAAAGTTAAAAATCATAATTAATGAACCCAAGTTATCTATAATTTTGCTAATAGCATATAAATCAATAATCTAAAACTTTAGGAGTTGTCAAAACATGTATAAGTGAGAGGTGGTATAGGGCTCAGGTAACTGGAGATGTTTTTATGAATATCCTGATTGAGCCAGAATGGGTTCTACACATAGAGTATTTCCTCCTAAACACCAGAACTTTACTCAGGCTCATATTCCTCCTCCACTTCTCTTCATATATCCAAGTTCTTCACATTTCTCAAGGCCCAATTCCTTACTAAACCCTTCTCCAATTAATCTGAATAAGGATGTACCAGGATCACAGTTTTTATGCGCTGCTTATTTTACTTACACAAATCGCATAAATTTTTAAGTCTAAAACTTTGTTTTCCTTTTTAGAATTATTTCAGGTCTACATATATAGCAGGGGGAAAATGAATAAAAAAGAAATTAATGCACAATGATTTGATTGATCAAAATGGTGTATCAAATATCTTACCTGCGATGGTAAGTATGGGAGTGCAAGGAATTGTGGAAGACTAAGGTAATGACCAAGAAGTTTTCTTTTTTTTTTTTTAGATTTATTTATTTATTTATTTGACAGAGAGAGAGAGAGAGAGAGAGAGAGAGAGAGAGAGAGAGACAGTGAGAGAAGGAACACAAGCAGGAGGAGTGGGAGAGGGAGAAGCAGACTTCCCACTGAGCAGGGAGCCCAATGCAGGGCTTGATCCCAGGACCCTGAGATCATGACCTGAGCCGAAGGCAGACACTTAATGACTGAGCCACCCAGGCACCCCCCAAGAAGTTCTCTTTCTTACATAGTTGAGAAGCCTGCCCATTTTCTGAAATAATCACTAGGCTAATCCCATTCATTTCCCTTACCATGTCAGTTGCTCTGTGCCAGTTCAAATCAGACACACAAAGATGATGTGTGGAAGCCCAAATCTAGTTTTTATCATTAGAATCTAAACTTGGATAAAAAGTCAATTTTTCCCTGTTCTGTGTGCTCTCCCATTTCTTAGTATGGGGGAAAATGCCAGTTTCCCTTTTCCTTTTCTTACCATATGAACTCTGCAGAGAATAGCATCTCTTTACCTCTACCACTGTCTATATCTCTTCTCCTTATTTTTAGGAATCTTGGTGATAGATATACTCTCCTTGTTCTCTGCTCATTCTTTCTCCCTCACCTGTTTTTCATGCCAGTGCCTTCTACCCTGTGTTGCTTCCCCTCTCCACAGGAAAAGTAGTAGTATTCCCAGAAAAATATATATAGACACCATCCAAATAGAAGCCAGAGTATTGATAAGGAAATCCAGACAAGTACAGATGGCCTCCAGGACAGATTAATTTCCTTCTTAATCATGGAGCTTGAGGGAATTGAAGGCCTTAAGCTACTAGTTCTCTTCCCTAGATGCTACTTTCAAGAAATCCACTTTGGCAGCCTGCTTGAGATTGAGGGCAAGTATGACCCCTAGTCCCTACCATCACTGATCTTCAGACATTTCTCACCAACCGAACTCTTGGGACCGATGAAAGGCATCTGACATCCTTCCTTGTGCACCCATATAGTCATATTCAAAGAAAGATATATCTAACTTGCATTACTCCTGCCTGTGCAATGAACCTCAGCCAAAATATTCAACTGTGCAATCTCCAAATGCCCTAGATGACATTGCACTGGGTATTATTTAAAATCATGCTTCAGGGGGAAGAAAGCTTAATAATTTATGCCTTCTTGCCTTTTTAAATTTTCTCTTTATTGCATTTTGGCAGGGCTTACTAAGTATAAATTGAATAAAGTAAGACATCACACATTGAGTATTAATTACCACAATATTAAGAGACCCTGCAGCTTTGCCTTCTCAGTTGAACAATGGCAAACTGTGAGAAAATAGAATTTTAAAGATCACTTGGTAATCTTCCTCTACTCAGAATGTGAGTTATGCACATGTTTCTTAGCTTTTATATTTTACTTGAATTTTATTCATGGGACCAATTGTTGGCCTGAATGAGACAAAAACTGAACCCGGAGAATTTTTATAGTAGAGCAGAGCATTCTAGGACAGAATCTGTTCAAGGGTTGAGAGGTAAAGATATGGGACTTGAAGACATGAATTCCTTCACATGCCAAAGAATCCAGAGAAATAGAGGTTTCATACCTACTTGAAAGACCCCCCCCAAAAGTCCTGAAAGCCACTGACCTGGGAAATTTACACAAATTTCACACCAAGTGGAGAAAAAGAGGACCTAGGAGATCCAAAGCAGTGGGCATAGAACAGGGTGAGGAAGTGTTTGAGGTGAAGTGGCTTATTCCTGTGGACTCAGGGATGGCCAATGAAAGACATAAAAGAAATATATATTTTCTTGGGCATCAATTTGTGTAGGAAAAGAATTTGAACTCAGCCATGACTTCTTTGCCATGATTACACATCATCTGGAAGTGAATACCGTTTTCGTATTATCTCTCCATATTACCTGGATAGGTGACTTCATTTCAGGGAAAAAGAGTCACAGGTCTACCAATAGCATGAGTACTCATGGCACAGGCCCAGAGTGTTTCATAAAAAAATAAAAAAACAAAAAACAAAAAGGGAGAGAGAGATACGAGTAAGAAAAAAAGTTGAATGTTAGGAAAAACATAGGTTTCTACCCCCACACTTACAACTAGACTTTGTTGCTGCCACTTTGTACATTATCCTTCATTATTCCCAATACTGAAATATCAAAAGGTTCCCCTCTTGAGAGTAGGCAACACAAAGTCTATTATTACAACTTTTGTTTAATATTATACTGAGTATTAGCAAGTAAAACAAACACTAATATCCTATGAAGTTGAAAAAAACTGCACTATTATGTCTAGAAGACAAGTCTACTTATCTAAGAAAACCAAACTAATGTTCAGGTAAAGCCTTAATATTAATTGGTGTATGTCATAAAGTTACAGAATACATGGTTCATTCAATAGTCTACAATCAATTTTATTTATATATACAATATATGTATGTAACAGTTACATACAGATAAAAGTTATCCTCAAGTCAACCTTTATATTCAGTTCACCCCTGTTAAAATTTCAGCAATTTACATGTGCATGTTAGTTATTGTAGAAATTGTCAAGTTAATTCCAAAGTTCAAATGGAAATTCAAAGACCCAAGATTACCAACGGAAATGTTGAAGAAAGCAAATATAGAGTACCAAAAACTTAGTTCAAAGCTATGGTAGTATGTCATGATCCTAGTAAATGACAGATACACAACGAAATATACAGAATCTAGGAAGGACTATAAATTTATCTGGTATCGCCAAAATGATACTGTAGTATAGTGGGGAGAAGATGGTCTTCTCAGTTAGACACATTAGGTTTTTAAGAATTATATCTAGATCCTTATCTCACTTAAAGTTTCAAACAGATGTCAGATCTAAATAAGAATGGAAAGTAGTAAAAAATATTTTTTAAAGAAAACTAAAAGACATCATTTTGATTATAGAGTGAGTAAATCTTTCCAATAGGACACAAAAACTAAAGGAAAATTGGTAAATCCAAATTTAGCAAAACAAAAACTTGCATTCTTCACAACATATTATTAGGAGTAAAAGACTACTAATTTTTTAGATATATCTGACAAAGGTGTTGTATTTAGAATATATGAGGGGCATCTATAAATCAGTAAGTCATAAAACCCAGTAGAAAGTATACAGATTTAGCTCTTTATGAAAAAGGATACCAAAATACCCATTAAATTAATGAAGAGATCCTTAACTGTAGATATCATAGAAGTGTAAATTAAACATGAAAGGCTTAAATGAAAGGATAACTTTTGACTATGAAATACCACTAAGAATGTGAATAAACTTGCGTACTAAATATACACTGCTGGTGAGTTAAATTGGCACAGACACCTTGGCACACAACTCAAGATTATCTAATGAAGCTTATCAACAGCATATATGAAGGCCTAGCAAGTTCACACTTAGACATAAGCACATCAAAAATGTTAAGGAAAAAGCAAACATTGAAATATAGCAACATTTGTTACAGCATGCACACACAGATACAAAAAACTGAGAAACAACTATCCACATGTCCATCGGCATTAAAATGATTAAATTAGATATTCCCCTACTTTTACTTTCAACCTATTTGTGTCTTTGGATCTAAAGTGACTCAATATAGCATATAGTTGAATTTTTTTTAATTCATCCTACCAATCTGTTCTTGATCAGAAAGGATAATCCATTTACATGTAATTATTTACTGTTAAGAAACTTTTGCCACTTTTTTAAAATCTTTGTAACTTTTTCTTATTCCCTGTAAGATGGTGGTTTGTGTTTGATTTTTTGTAGTGAAGTGTTTTAATTTTGTGTGTGTACCTTCTATAGCTCTTTTCTTTGTGTTTACCATTGGGATTACATTACATATCCTGAAAGTATAATGCTGTAATTTGAAATTTATAGTATTTTAACTTCAATAACATACAAAGTGCTGCTCCTTTACAAATTTATCCCAATCCCTTAAATTTATCAAAATATATTTTTATACATTGAACATCAAAAAATTTTGGAATGCATCAGTTTTGAAAACAAAATTTAGGTTCACCAACCAGAGTTATGATACTAGCTTTTATAGCAGCCCATGTATCCCCTTACTCGAACCCATGTGCTGTGACTGGCGTCTTCACTCCAACCTTCAGGACTGTCGGGCATTTCTCACTATGCAAATCTAGCAGTAACCAACGCTCATCTTCTGTTTATGTGGGAATGTCCTAATTCCTACCTCACTTTTAAAGAAGTTTTACCAAATATAGGATAATTTATTATATTTCTTTTAGTACATTAAGTATTTAAGTCCACTGCCTTCTGGCCTCCAAGGTTTCTAACAAGTAATCTGCTGATATTCTTACTGAGGATCCCTTTTGTGTGATGAGTCTCACTTTACTTGCTGCTTGCAAAATTATCCTTGTCTTTCAGTTTAATTTTATAGAATCCAATGTGGCTGTCCTTTAGTTTATCCTACGTGTAGTTAGTTGAACTTCTTGGATATTTATATTCACATCTCCCAAATTCATGAAATTATCAGCCATTATTGCTTCAAATATTCCCTCTGCCCCTTCCTTTCTTCAAGAACATCTACAGTACATGTGTCTACTTTATGGTGTTCCATGGGTCCTGTAGGTTCTCCTGGTCTTCAACCTTTTCATCTATCTCAAATAGAGATTTGTTCCTCAAACTTGAAGATAAGACAACTGAAATTATAAAGTTCACCAACTCTTCTGCTTAAATCTGCCTTTGAATCCCTCTAGTGAATTTCTCATTTCACTTACTGTACTTTTCAGTTCCATCATTTCCTGTAGATTTTATATTTAATATTTCTATCTTATTCATAATTTTACTTTCTCCATGTTTATCATTTGTTCTTTGAGTATTTATTTAAGGAAACTTTTAAAGTCCTTGTTTAGTAGATCTGCCATCAAGTATTTCTCTGGGATAGTTGGTCATTCCTCCCCCTCCTTATAATTGGCAATACTGTGTTTTTTGTGTAGTGTTTTTGTTGTTGAAAACTGGACATTTTAATCTAACACACAGAAGTGCAACAAGAATGGCTGCCTGCCTCTTTGTCTCTATCTCCTGATCAGAAGCAGCATTTAGCAGAAGTAGCAATTAGCCATCAGAACATGGATCCTTGATATTTGTAGAACAAAATCTTTATTGACCACCCTGGCTCCTGAAAGCTATGCTCAAGTTGTCCCAAAAGTACATTCACAGCTGCCAACCCTAGGGCTATGGCCTGGGTGATGAATAGCTGCTGCCTCGTTAAAAGTTGGCTTTGAGTGAAATTAGTTATGATTAACTATCCAACCTTTCCCTTGGAAGTTGAAGGCCTTTAATAGACTAGAAAATTGTCACATGGGACAGATTCTGCCAGGGTAACAGTTCTGAATGGGTGCTTCCTACTCTACCATCTTACCACAATTTCCTCTGGATTTGATTTTTGACTATGGCTCTTATTAAATGATTTACCTGCATTGCTCCTTTCTTCCTATAAAATGGGAAATGAACAGCAATGATTATCACAGGAAACCCTTAACTAAGAGCTTACCATGTTTCAGGTAATGGGCTATGCACTTCCAATACAAAACACACACACCTATAAGGTTGATGATACTAGAAGAATTTTATACATGAAAAATACTACTAATAATAATCCCAGAAAGTAATTTCTCAAAGACACTGAGCTATTACTGTAAATGGTAGACTACTCTAGAGAACATAGGCACCTACTTACCTCAATCATATGAGGTACACCTAAATTTTCTGGCACAGTGCTAAACATGTTGTTGATTCTCAGGAAATGGGAGCTTAAGCAATAATGGTAACAGTGGCTATATCAACACACCTAAATGGAGGGGCTACCTAAGTGTTGCAATGGTTCAGATAGATCTGGGAAACATTTTACCCATCTGGAAAAATGAGATGCTGAATAACTCAAAGTTTAGTAGGAACTTTAAGAACCTAGAGAAACATTAAAAGTAGTTTTTTCCCCTTTAAGTAACAAAAGTCATCTTTCCTACATTTCTTGTCTCACCCCATCCCAAGGACAGGGAGGCTAGCAAATGGGGGAAAAATAACACTGTCACAGTTTTAATTTAGTAGGATCTCCAGAAAGAGGGACCCAGAGAATTGTCAGGTAAAAGCCTATGTTGAGACACAGCATAGCAAGAATGCTAGTTTGCAGCAGGTACAATTCCATTATATTAAGAAAATGCACAATTTCTCCACATAGCAAAAACAAAAGTGGAACAAGAAGGCGAGTTTATCTTTTCATGACATTTTGAACACAATATTTGCTCATTAGAAAGACACCGTATTCTATTAGCAGATCCTTTCCCAAGTGTTGTGCTTCCCTTATGATTCTGATTCTGCTATTTTCTTTATAAATATGTATATGTGTATTTACATGTTTTTAGGAAAAGCCCCTATAGATATGTCCTATGAATTTTAGCAAAAATACTAAAATTGAGTCTTACATGAAATCTGTAGGAATCATCTCAAAGCAATGTGGATCTCAGAGACTCAGTTGACACTGTCAGATAATCACTTAGGGAAGGTTATAGAAAACACACACACACACATTTAAAGACCTTTTACTCTAATCACACCCAGGCCAGGCACCTGGGCCTGAAGTGTTTTTCCTTCTCATGAAGGACTTGGGTGGCAAATTTGTTTCACGTCTCCAAGACAGGGCTGGTTCTATTCTCACTCATGTAACCAATTACTACTGAAGAGACAGGAACAATTAAATACTTATTCAAATATGTTTTTCCAATAATCTTAGATGGTTTAAAATTATGTTGATTGAGGGCGCCTGGGTGGCTCAGTTGGTTAAGCAACTGCCTTCGGCTCAGGTCATGATCCTGGAGTCCCGGGATCGAGTCCCACATAGGGCTCCCTGCTCAGCAGGGAGTCTGCTTCTCCCTCTGATGCTCTTCCCTCTCGTGCTCTCTGGCTCTCATTCTCTCTCTCTCAAATAAATACATAAAATCTTAAAAATAAAATTAAATAAATAAAATTATGTTGAATGACAACAACTTCAACAGTTTTTGAGCAGATGACATGATCCTATGAATGATTTCTCTTAATAGCTCAGAGATGTTAGCTTTCTGCAATGATAGGATTTATTTGCTATTTCCTTCAATGAATTCTATCTGCTGGAATCTTATTGCTTCATAGATCAGATGAAAGCCTTCAATTAAAATAAGACTGAAACTGGCCCTGGATTAAAATCTAAAACCTGAAACTGAGACAGCTGTAAATAGACTTTTCCACTATCTAGGACCTTATGTGTTTCACATGTCTGTCCTTTGGACATAGCAACTGAAGAAAAAAAAAGTGATTTAAGTAGCTTTAAAGATTTCTCTAAATTGCATTATGCAAATATATTAAATTTATTCTTCCTCCTTCACAGTGATTTCTCTGAGGTTCAAATGTAAAAAAAAATGTAGGTATTTGATATTAAAAAATTGAAAATTTAACTAAAATCAGTTCTTGGGAAGCTGTAAGAGAAAACGAAAGTATACACCCTAGCTCTGGGCAGCTTTAACATCTTTATTATTTATAAATTTAAGAAAAAAATGTAGGGTTTATCATGACTATTTCTACTAAAATGGGACAAAATTCATTAGGTGATTCTATTCTTCATTTACCTAGCTGTCCTCTTAGTTTAACTTAGTTCCAATCTCAGAAATAACCATAAGCCTCTTAGGATACTTGAATTTTATCAAGTCAATTTTACAAGATTAATTTATTTAGTACCTAGAGAATCCAGTTCTAATAAAGGTCTAGCATTCTTTTCTTAGGTTGTAGGTTCAAGTTTGTTTCAGGCCTTATGCTGATTTTGTCCTGAGTGTTAATCTTGCAGATAGACAAGAGGTTTATTCTGCTTCAGGGTCAATCCTGTCTCTCCGCACAGAATTCAGCACACTAAACTTTGATACGCAGCAAAATGGCTTTGTTCTATTCTGTCTTGTGACAGGTAGAAGCATTAACTGGTGATAGAGTTGTCTTACACCAGCTGAATTTAGGGGCCCTGACGCATGTAATAGACATAGCCTATAGCGGTGGATTCCCATAGCCAGGGAATGATGTATTTGTTTGTGTTTGCATGTGGTTTTTGTTTTCTAGGATTGTCCCCCATCCTACAAAAATAAATGGAAATTTAACCACAAATACGGTATTGCGGCCATTGCCAATGATTCTGTGTGGTAATCCCAATCACAGGATTGGAAACCCTGTGCTACAGGAATAAAGAGAACGAGGTTTCAATCCCAGCTCTGGCACACAAATTAAATTGTGAGATCTTGCTGTTTAAGATGGGTCTCTATTCAATGCCCTCATCTGAAAAAAAAAAAAAGTGTGTTCAATGATCTAAACTTTTATTTCATAGGTCAAAGACTGTTAACATATATGTGTAAGTTATTAAAACATTTCTATGCATGAGGATAATGGTCCCAGTAAAATGTATCTACTGTATTGTATTCCAGAGGTCAAATAGAAATTTAATTCAAGAGCCATATCATTTGTGCCATAAACAATGAGTGAGTTTTCTGTATGGTCTATAATGTAATGAGTGACATCTTTATTTTTTTTAATAATTTTTTATTGTTATGTTAATCACCATACATCATTAGTTTTTAATGTAGTGTTCCATGATTCATTGTTTGTGCATAACACCCAGTGCTCCATGCAGAACGTGCCCTCTTTAATACCCATCACCAGGCTAACCCATCCTCCCACCCCCCTCCCCTCTAGAACCCTCAGTTTGTTTTCCAGAGTCCATCGTCTCTCATGGTTCGTCTCCCCCTCCGACTTACTCCCCTTCATTCTTCCCCTCCTGCTATCTTCTTCTTTTTCTTAACATATATTGCATTATTTGTTTCAGAGGTACAGATCTGTGATTCAACAGTCTTGCACAATTCACAGCGCTCACCATAGCACATACCCTCCCCAATGTCTATCACCCAGCCACCCCATCCCTCCCACCCCCTACCACTCCAGCAACACTGTTTGTTTCCTGAGATTAAGAATTCCTCATATCAGTGAGGTCATATGATACATGTCTTTCTCTGATTGACTTATTTCACTCAGCATAACACCCTCCAGTTCCATCCACGTCATTGCAGATGGCAAGATCTCATTCCTTTTGATGGCTGCATAATATTCCATGGTGTATATATACCACCTCTTCTCTATCCATTCATCTGTCGATGGACATCTTGGCTCTTTCCACAGTTTGGCTATTGTGGACATTGCTGCTATAAACATTGGGGTGCATGTACCCCTTCGGGTCCCTACATTTGTATCTTTGTGGTAAATACCCAGTAGTGCAATTGCTGGATCATGTGGTAGCTCTATTTCCAACTGTTTGAGGAACCTCCATACTGTTTTCCAGAGTGGTTGCACCAGCTTGCATTCCCACCAACAGTGTAGGAAGGTTCATGAGGGACATCTTTAAAAGTATGAAATAAATATGTGTGTGCATGGCTTCCTGTTTTATACTCAAGCACATTTTTGTTATTATGTGAGCTATAAAGGATGGTAACATGTTACACTGAGTAAAATTCTATTCACTGAGCTCCTTCTTTTACTCAGTATCTGTTATCATGAACTGACCAACTATTTAACTTCTGATACTACTACAATTCCCTTTGCCTTAGTTCTCTCCTCAGTAAAACCAAGTTTCTATTATACCTGTACTTTCCAAAATACAACTTGTTTGCAAAGGAATAGCATGACCAATAGGGTTCTGTGGAAAAAAAAAAGCGTTCAGGAAATGCTGTCAACACCATCTGCTCTCACATTTTCTATCACCTGCTAAAGGCTGAGAATTCTGCAGAACAGAAACATGATTTTTTATGATTAACCCAGGATGTCCCAGTCACATCTATTCATGAAATCTCTTATTTTTGAGTAATGGTTAATCAACTCCTCAGAGATAATGGTCTCAGTAGATTTAAGAGAACTGTAGAGTAGATGAGACCTTTCCCAAGGTCTCTTTTGAGGTAGAATATTTTATGAAATCTTGAAGGATAGCTCTTGACACAGATTAAATGTGAAGTTGCAGTGTGGAACCTAGGAATTTTGAAATAAAATTTATAAATCTACACCCTGAGGCTCCTCCACATTTCTCCATTATCACATGATTGATGGGTTAGGTACAATTAGTGAAGAAGAACAGAGGATCATTAGGCTGGAAGCCAGGTACCTGATTCCATGGTTCAAACTCAGGCTTGACATTGGCCATTGGAGATTTTAAGCAAATTGTAATACATCTGGGCTTTAATTTACTTATCTGAAAAAGAGTCAGTAGGACACAAAATGAAAAAGCAGGAATACACAGCAAAATTCACCCTTTTTGTAGAACTCGAGCCATCGTACAAAAGGTTTCAAATTATTCAGGCTTAAGTGAGAGTACATGCCAACTTAATTTTACCATACCCTAGAAAGAAAAGTAAGGTATCTAAAGAGATTTATGCCCACTGTGTTAGTTGTGCTTTACTCCCTAGATCTCCCTCATTTTTTTGCCATGGTTCCAGGAAATTTGTTATATGTATACTATTGCCTAGCAGTTTTATTTTAGAAAGTTAACTCTGTTATTAATTATTAAGAGGACTTCTGGTTTCTATCTGGCAAGTAAAAAGCTTGCAAGTTGTCACTCTGTTCCAACACGTAAACAGCCAAACAAACTGAAAATAAATAAATAAATAAACTAAGATCCATGGTGAGATCACAGGGCAAACCATGGCCTCAAAATGGGGCAGGGTGGGGGAGGGGGAAAGTGGGAGGGACTGAATACAGAGAATAACAATTTGTCAGAGTAGAAACCCACAAGCAGAAACATCTGCAGGAGCCAGTACCAGGGTAGGAAAACCTGGGCTGTAATTGATCAGTTACTGCAGTCTTAGGGTGTACAAGTCCGACTGCTAATTCCATGAGGACAGAGCCATGAGAGGCTCTCATATTTTTGTGAGTTTTAATTCCAAGAGTTCTACCAGGTCTTTACCTCCCCTGCTTCCAAGTAAGAAAAGGTGGAAAGTGGTCACTTAAAAATACCCCAGATTAGGGGGTGCCTGGGTGACTCATTTGGTTAAGTAGCTGACTCTGGATTTGGACTCAGGTCATGGTCATGATTTCTGGGTCTTAAGATCGAGCCCCTCATTGGGCTCTGTGCTGAGTGTGGAGCCTGCTTAGAATTTTCTTTCTCCCTCTCCCTCTCCCTCTGCTCCTTCCCCTACTTGTGTGAGGGCTCACTCACACGCTTTCAAAAAAAAAATCCACAGGTTATTCTGCCATTATGTTCCTAACAGGACTGCTCTCAAATTATTTTACCTGAGCTTTTTTGTTTTTATTTTAAGTCAGCCCAATTGGCTTAGAGAAAAAAGATCCCCAACTTCAGCTTACTTTAATCTTCCACATGAGGGAAGGGAAATATAATTCAGTTCCATCTGGCTAACCAGTCCTACCTAAAGTAGGGATTACTGAGAAGCACTTGAAAAGTTCACAGTCCAAGGGCACAGGCTCACTAAAACACTGAGACCTAATTGTATTTTAGAATGCTTCTCCCCTAACCCACCCCCCACCATTATTAGTACCACATCACTAAAAACCTGTCTACTGCAGTTCCTTTTGCTTAGTACATCATCATGTACAGCTATCAAAAAATTACATAAATGTTAAAAGGAAAATATAAAAAGTTTAAAGAAACTGTGTAACATCAGAACCAGAGTACTAGATGTCAAGAGTGTTGGAATGAACAGACCAGGATTTAACAACAAAATCATTAATGTGTTGGGGCGCCTGGGTGGCTCAGTTGGTTAAGCGTCTGCCTTCAGCTCGAGTCATGATCCCAGCGTCCTGGGATCGAGCCCCACGTTGGGCTCCCTGCTCACTGGGGAGCCTGCTTCTCCCTCTCCTCCCCACTTGTGTATTCTCTCTCTCGCTATCTCTCTCTCAAATAAATAAAAATCTTTAAAAAATCACTAATGTTGGGGTGCCTGGGTGGCTCAGTCATTAAGCATCTGCCCTTGGCTCAGGTCATGATCCCAGGGTCCTGGGATGGAGCCCCACATCGAGTTCCCTGCTCAGCAGGAAGCCTGGTTCTCCCTCTCACACTCCCCTTGCTTTGTGCTCCTTCTCTCACTGTGTCTCTCTCTGTCAAATAAATAAATTAAATTAAAAAATCACTAATGTGCTAAGTCCTCTAACGCACAAAGTGGTTAATATGTCATAAGAGATAGATAATGTAAGAAGAGATGGGAAAAAATTCCATAGGTCAAAAAACACTAAACAGAAATGAAAAATGCCTTTAAAGGGCTTGCTAATAGACTCAGCATAGCGAAAAAAGAATTTGAGCTTTAGGATAGGTCAATGGAAATTTTCAAAACTAGAAAGCTAAGAGGAAAATGTCTGGGGAAGAAAAAAGGAATATATAAGAATGCTGGACAAAAGTTGTAACCTATGCATAATGAAGATACCAGGAGGATAAAGAGAAAGGAAAAAAGAATGGAATAATGACTGAGGATGTTTTCCAATTAATGTTAGACACCGTGCCACAGATCTAGGAAGCTCAGTGCCACCCTTCCACCACAAAAAAAAAAAAAAAAAATCTAGGTATACATATCCAAAACAGCAGGAAATCCAAGAGCAAAAATTTGAGAAAGATAAAACCTTGTAGAGAAACAAAGAGTTACATCAGACTTCTCAGAAGCCCAAAAGCAAGAAGAAGAAGAGCAGGGCTCTTCTTGGACTTCCTGCTGTTTTGGATATGCTATACCTAGATTTTTTTTTTTTTTTTTTTGGTGGAGGGGAGGCACTGAGCTTCCTAGATCTGTGGCATGCATTGCAAATTATTAAAAGGAAAAAAAAAACTGCCAACACAATTCTATATCATGGGAAATGATCTTCCAAAAGTGAAAAGAAAACAAGATTCTCAGACAAAAATTAAGGGAATTTGTTTCAGGTAAACTTCCCTTGCAAGAAATATTTTTCCAGAGCGAAGAAAAATTATGTAGGTCAGAAACCAAGATATAAAGAAAATAAGTACATTGGAGAAGGGATAAGGTTTAAAAAATAGCTTTTAATTTTTCTTATTCTTAATTAACCCAACATATAAATTTGTACAAATAGCAACAATGTATTCAATTATATGTCTTTATATGTGTGTGTGTGCCTGCATATGGATGCTTATGTTTAAGTGAAATAATGGCAATGAGACAAATTAGGAATATTTCATTATAATAAAGGTATTTTCATTATCTGTGAAGAGGTATATTATTATTTGACAATGGATTTGAATTCACTGTAAATGAATATATCAGGCTCTAGGGCAACAGTTAAAAGTTTAAAAAAGTATAATTGATATATTATGAGAAAAAGAGAATAAAATGCTCAAATAAAACCAAAAAGGGAGAAAAAAGTAGAAGATAGAAATAGTAAAGAACAAAAGCAACATATAGCACATAGTAGCAAATATAGCAGATATTATAATCCAACTTTGTCAATTAATTTAACATCAATCATGTAAATATACCAATTAAAAATACAGATTTTCAGAGTAGATAAAAAATAAGACAACTGCATATTGTCTAAGAAACTCACTTTAAACATTTTTATATTAAAAGAAAATTGATGAAGATATATCCTGTTAACGCTTAAAAAATAAAAAAGTTACATTAATTTCAGCTAGAGCCAATATCACAGAAAGGAAAGTTGTCAGGGATAAACAAAGGCATTGCATAAAGATGAAGGAGTCAGTTCTCCAGTAAGACACAGTCACACACACACATTAAGGATTGCTAACAAGAGAACATCAAACTACACGAGGCAAAAACTGATAGTAGGAACATTTATTTTTCCTGAAGTTCTATTATATTTGGACACTTCAGCTATCAGAAATTAACAGAGCTTGCAGTCAAAAACGTTAGGGCATAATTAAACTCAACAGAAGTCTACTGGATAAAACTGACATCTATACACTTATCTCCAAAGAGCAAAATATACTCTCTTCACAACAACTTTATAAAAAGTTATACATCATGACCAAGTGTGATTATCTCACATATGCAAGGCTGGTACCACATTTGGGAAAAAAAAAATCAATACATCAATCAATCTCTTCTACCACATCAACAGGTGAAAAAAATAAATAACAATTACATGATCAATAGATGCAGAAAAGTACTTAACAAAAATCAAACAATTCATGATAAAAAAAAACTCTCAGAAAACTTGAAGGGATCTTCAACATGATAAAGGATATCTTGAAAGACCTATGACTAACATTATATTTAATGGTGAGAAACTAGAAGCTTTTCTGCTGAGATTACAAAGATGGCAATATGTCACCTCACATCCTAACTTCAAACATTGTACTAGATGTCCTACCTAATGCAGTAAGAGAAGATAACAAAATCTATACAAATCACAAAGGAATGAAGAAATTCATTTGCAGATATGATTGTCTAGTATAAAATCTGAAAGAACTGACAGCAAGAACTCCTGGAATTAATAATTATAGTAGGGTTGCAAAATACAAGGTTAAATATTGAGTCAATTGTTTCCCCACTTATCAGCAACAAACAAGCAGACTTTGAAATTCAAAAAAATACATTAGCACCCCTATAAATGAAATATTTAAGTATTCTAGCAGAGAATTACAAGATCTATAGGAGTAAGACTACAAAAATGATTAAATAAAGCAAAGAATAAAGAGATGCTTTGTAATACTGAATCTTTCTATATATGAACAAAGACATCAGTTCTTCCTAATTTTATAGATTCAATGCAATTCAAATCAAAATCTCAAAACATTGTTTTGTGTATATTAACTGGTTCTAACATTTATATAGAGAAGAGATCCAGAATAACCAACTCAATATTAATGTAGAAGAACAAAGAGCATGACTATGAGAGTGATATTGGAAAAAAATACACAAGTAGATCAATAAAACAGCATTTAGAGCCCCAAAATAGAGCCACATAAGTGTAGCCAACTCATCTTTGAGAAATAAACAAAGGCAACAAAATGGAGTAAAGATGGTCTTTCAACAAATGCGGGTGGGACAAGTAGATCTTTTCATTACAAAAGTAGAATCTAGACATAGATATTATACTTTTTACAAAAAAGTAACTTAAAATGGGTCACTGACCTAAAACATGTCACTTTAAAATTTCTAAAGATAACAGCAGAAAATCTAGATGACCTTGTATATGACAATGACTTTTTAGATACAAAAACCAATGGTATGATCCTTGAAATAAATCATTGACAAGATGCACTGCATTAAATCATTAAAATTTAAAACTCTGCCAAAGAACAACAACAAAAACTATCAAGAGAATGAGAAGATAAGCCACAGAGTAGGAGAAATCTTTACCAAAGACATACCTAGTAGATTATTCAAAACATACAAATATACAAAGATATATCTAAAACCTCTAGAACTCAATAAAAAAATAATCTCCTTTAAAGTGAGCAAAAAACCTGACCAGCCACTACAAAGATATACTGATGAAAAATTCTCATCTTATGTTATTAAGGTATTGCAAATTAAAACACAGTAAGATACCACTATCTATTTATTAAAATAGCCAAAATCTAAAGTCTGAAAACACCAAATGCTGGAAAGAAGGTGGAAAAACAGAAATCCCCATTCACTGCTGGTGGGAAGCAAAACAGTATAGCCACTTTGGAAAAAAGTTTGGTGGTTCCTACAAAATTAAACTTACTTTTACCATAATATCTAGTAATCATATTCCTTGGTATTTATCCAAGTTGAAAAATTATATCCACATAAAACCTGAACATGGATATTTGTAGTTGATGAATTTATAGTTGCTGGAGCTTGGATGTACCAAAAAGTCTTTGATTAGGTGAATGGATAAATAAATGGTAGGTTACTTATGGATTTTTATGGATTACTATACAGCTCTGAAAAAAAATATTGGGCTATCAAGCCATGTAAAGACATGGAAGAATCTTAAATACGGATTACTGAGTGAAAGAAGCCAATCTGAAAAGACTACATACTGTAAGATTCTAACTATATGATACTTCGGTAAGGTGAAACTATGGAGACAGTTAAAAAGATCAAATGATTGCCAGATGTGGTGGTGGAGCGAAGGGATGAATAGGTAGATAAGAAGATTTTAGGACAGTGAAACTGTTCCCTATAACATTACAACTGTGGATATAATTATATATTTGTGAAAAGCAAGAATGAAACCTAATGTAAACTATGGATAAAGGATGATGGCATGTCCATGTAGGCTCATGGATGTTAACAAATATACCACTCCTAGTGCATAATGTGGGTAGTGGGGGAGGCTGTACAAGCATGAAGGCTGAAGACGTATGGGAACTTTTTGTATCTTTTGCTCAAATTTGCTGTGAACCTGAAATGCTCTAAAAATAAAGTCTGTTTAAAAAAAGTTACTGAATACTTTGGATATCATTAAATACCCAAATTTCTAATGATTTTATACTCCCAACTGAAATTTAAGCTCTTCAAGGAAAAAGGAGGAAGGCTCGTTATTCTTTTTCTTTTAGAGGCCCTAACTAGACGGTGGCCTCACCCAAGTGGAAGCTACACAAATACTTGACAAATGAACATATGGGTAAATGGTTAAGTATAGAATTCCAAAATTGATTTTTTTCTTTCAGTTTCTTATGTTTCTGATACACAAAATGTCATGATGACAAATACAATAACTGAACCTATCACCAGATTCATATTAAAAACCTGTGTACCCTCCTTTAATTACTCACAGGCAATTGTTATAATGAATCTAATGTTTGTCATTCACATTCATTTCTATCTTTCCTACTCATGTATGGATTTTCATATAACCTACAATATTCCTATTCTATCTTTTTAGACTTTATAAAATATTTTGTTCCCAGTCTCCAAATTGCTTTTTCACACATTAAGTATGCCTGAGAGATAAACTCATGCTGTTTCAGGTCTAGTTTATTTACTTCTATTTTTTTTTTTTTTGTATTCCTTTTTATGAATATACAATAATGGGTTTTTCCATTTTTAGATTAATGGGCTTTAGGTCATTTCCAGTTTTCACTATCACCACAATGCTGTGGTGAACATCTGTATACATGTCTGATGTTTGATAAGCAGGTGGATATAGAGCATGTTAGGAGTGGAAATGCTGAGTTCTAGTCTGTGCAAATTGCATTTTTATTAACGTTTTCCAGACAGCTTTCCAAAAACGGTTATGCAACTTACTCTTATGAGTCCTTATTTTATAAAATTATATTTTTCAACACTATTAGCCCTTTAGGCATTGACATTTATGTTGATGTTTGCTGTCAGTCTTGCTCAAGGCATTATACATACCTCCAAGGCCCTAAACTGCTCTGGTGTCCACGAACAGGGACACAAGATCACTATACTATGGATCTCTCTCTACTGTTATTATTGCATGACCTAAAACCACAAGAGTTTAGTGTCCAAAGCATATGAATTCCTTCTTCCTAACCCTTAACTATTTAGAATCCTTTCATTTCAAACACAGCTTCCATTATAATTTAAAGTTTGGTTTAATGGCAAAGGGCTGCATTTATCTAAGTGTGATCTGTTTTAATTAGATGAATTGCAATCTAATTTAAATTCTGTATTCTCCCTAGGTCTTGACAAGCTTAATACCCTTATTGTGCTGTGGAATACCAGCACCACAGGGCAGTAATATGGCTGCTAAGATTGTAAAGTCTAGATAACTATAGACTTCAACTAATTCCCCATAACTTAAGTTTATTAAATACATAATGCCTCAGAGCATAATTTAAGTAACAATGAAATATTCAGGCCATATTTCAAAGGAAAGGCACATGTTAAGTGATCATTTAAACAAGAATTAACAACCAAGAACAGCCCATTCTGATTTAATGTTGAGCTTAATACTTTTTCTCTCCCCTAACAGTTATTTTTCACTTGACTTTTCGTAACTACTACAAATATGATTATGAATCAGGATAGATAGAAGCATATCTCCATTTGGCCTTTTGTTCAATAAGGATTTGAGGTGGCTTCTAGATTTTGTTTTACCAGGTTGTTTTTTCTTTAAGTATTGTATACATATAGAAAAGTACATAAATAAGTATCTAATAATGAATTTTCCAGTGAATACATCCATGTAATTAGCATTCAGATCAAGAAAATGAATGTTATCTACAAAATCTTAAAAGCCTCTTTGGGCCCACTTCCAAACATCCCTACCAAGTTAACTACTATGAAAGGGTTTTTTTCTGTTGTTGTTGTTTTTTAATGATAGTCAGATACTCCTTTAAACATTAGACCAAATAGTTCCTTAGGAAATAAAGTGAGTAAAGGATTAACCTGGAATCATAAAAGGCAGCAGAATGTGAATTAAGCACTAGGCTGGACTTTGTGATGCCTTTTTAGTGTCCATTCTATTACATTCCACAACTACTCAGTTTGCTTTTACTTCCATTTAAAAGTGGAAAGAAATTCAGCAGCTAATTGAATGATGTTATCTTTCCATTATGAAAAATTAGATTCTCTGCCCTGGTTGTGTGCCTTCAACCCCAGGTAACTCTCCACTATTAGTTTTTGTTAGTTTCAGTTTTTTGCCCCTTGCATTTTGTATGAAAATAAGTAGAGCAACTGGAGGGAGCTTATTTTCTTTCTTTCTTTTCTTTCTTTCTTATTTCTTTGTAGGACAAATAATCAGGCTGACATCAATCCATAATTCTAAACAACACATAGTATATGCTAGCATCACAACACACCTCTGACTAATATCAAGATACATTATTTAAATTCCTCTTCAAGCAAGGACAAGTCAGACATACACGAGTATAGTACCTAGAGCTTGTAGTTGTTTCCTCAAGATTCATTATAGTTTTTGAGTTGAGGTTGGGTTATTTGTGATGTGACCTCTGCCAATTAATGAATAAAGGAGTGGTAGTTAAGGTTAGACCTTACTTGGGAGACACTAGACAGTGACTGAGCAAAACAATTATACAATGGCCTAGCCAGTTTCATCCAACATGGAATTCCTCAAACAGATGATCTTTGCTCTCGTATCCCATTAGGCTGCCAGACTGTTGGAAAGACTGATAATTTTTCAGCTCCCTCTGTCAAATTCTGGCCTTCCACCACCTTTTGTTGTGCATAGAGTTTGTACCCGTACCTGCTAATAAGAGTTTGTACTCCTAACTGTTCAACATATGCTATTGTAAAATCTAACCCACAAAAATATCAGTACAGTTGTTATTTCTTAACTTATTGATTCTAGTCATTCTGATAGTTGTGAGGGGATATCTTATTGTGGTTTTGAGTTGCATTCTCCTGATTAGTGATGTTGAGCATCTGGTGGCCATCTGTAGGTCTTATTTGGAAAAAAAAAAAAGATGTCTATTTAGGTCCTCTACCCATCTTTTAATCAGATTGCTTTTGGTGTTGAGTTGTAAGAGAATAATATCTAAAATGTATAAAGAACTTAGATATATCATTTGCAAATATGCTCTCCCATTCAGTAAGTTACCTGTTTTGTTGGTTTCCTTCACTGTGTAGAAGCTTTTTATTTTAATTTAGTCTCCATAGTTTGTGTTTATTTCCCTTACCTTAGGAGATTTATCTAGAAAAATATTTCTATAGCTCATGTCAGAGAAAAAGGAATCCCCATGCACTTTGGGTGGTAATATAAGTTAGTAGAGCCAATATGGAAGACAAAATGGAGGTTCCTCAAAAAAGTTAAAAGAAATACCCTATGATCTATTAATTCCACTACTGGATGTTTACCCAAAGAAAATGAAAATACTAACTTGAAAGGATATATGCACCCCTATGTTTATTGCAGAATTATTTATAATAGCCAAGATAGGTTGCTTCCCTAAGTCTCCACCAATAGACAAATGGATACTGAAGATCTGGTATATGGTCAATGGAATATTATGTAGCCATAAAAAGGGAGGTGATCTTGCCATTTGTGACAACATAGATGGACCTGTGGGGTATTATGGTAAGTGAAGTCAGACTGAGAGAGACAAATACCATAGGATTCTACTTACAGGAGGCATCTAAAAACCAAATGAATAAGCAAACACACAAAAAGCAGACTCACACCTATAAATACAGAGAACAAACTGATAGTTGCCAAACAGAAGGAGGGCTGGGAGGACAGGCATAATGTGTGAAGAAAAGTGGGAAATGCAGGCTCCCAGTTAGGAAATTAATGAGTCACAGGAATAAAAGGTACAGCATAGGGAATGTAGTTAACAAAACTGTATTAACTCTGTAAGAGGACAGATGGTAGCTACACTTGTGGTGAGCATGGCATAAAATATAGACTTGTCAATCTGTATGTTGTAGACCTGAAACTGAAGTAACATGGTATGTCAACTATACTTAAAAAAATTTCAGACCGCCTAAGCACAAAGCCATTTCCATGATGTCAGTCTCTAAATATTCTAGTTAGTTAATGTTGGATGGTTTCAGCACAAAAAGCTTGAAATTTCAGATTCTATTTTTTGTGTTTTACCACCAGTTTTACTCATAATACCTTCTGCAAGTCCCTTTTAGTGTACTCTACACTTAGGGGCCATTGCTCTATTTTTGAGCATCTATGTCCTTTATGACAACATTATCAGTCCAGACTCTACTATTTTCCAAATCATTCTATGTTAAGGACACTTTCATCTGAGACTTCTTTTAGGGATGAGAAGGATAGATGTATTTAACAACTGAAATAAAGTACTTGGCTGCTTCTGGAAATAGATTTTTCAAGAGATTTGCCAACGGAATCTGTTCAGCTAGCAAGACTCTAGGGGCAAAGTACTTATTTCCATAATGTCCAATATGTAGTATAACTCCTGGCCGATGAGACTAGACATGAGGCTACCAGTTGGTGAAGGGCATTTCTACTTTCCTGGTGAATTGTGCTACACACACACACACACACACAAACACACACACACTATGGCCACATTTCCACTCTATAGGAAGTCAGCATCCCAGCCAGAAAGCCTCATCAATTCTATCTGTTTTAGACTGGTTGATCAATTCTACCTAATCTGTGCCAGGGAGATCAAGTTTAAAGTTATGCACTAGAGCCTTTTTTTTTTTTCCAAACATACACTAGAGCTTATTATCTCAATTCCATTATCTCCTCTATGTCTAAGAAATTATATACATTAGGTGAAATATAATACTTTTCTCAGATAAGTTTGAGAACTTGGATCATTTTAACCTGATATTCTCTAATAAACTAATTACAAGACAGAATGCATTTGTCTCTAGTTAGTGATTATTATACTTAAAATATGGAAAATGAATTTTTATGGGATATAGAAAGAGGTTATCAAGAGTATTATTAGGTTGGGGCACCTGGGTAGCTCAGTCAGTTAAGTGTCTGCCTTCGGCTCAGGTCATGATCCCAGAGTCCTGGGATCGAGCCCCGCATCAGGCTCCCTGCTCTGTGGGAAGCCTGCTTCTCCCTCTCCCACTCCCCCTGCTTGTGTACCCTCTCTCGCTGTCTCCCTCTGTCCAATAAATAAATAAAATCTTAAACAAAAGAGTATTATTAGGTCAAATGAAAGCTTCAAATTTTATAAGGGAACACACCACTAACTAGATTTGGTTTTATATGCCATTAGATAATTTAATATGATCAGGCAAAATTAGGGAGAAAGTTCAATCTGGATTCTCACTAATTCCACTTGTAGAACAAGAAACTTGGCTTTGACACTCTTCTTTCCCCTCCTCTTTCCATATCCCTTTTAAGTATCTGAATTCTACTTACATAATAGGCACTGTGTTAGGGTCCATGTCCCACCCTTTAGTTTGTCATTGATGGTTTCCTTCTACCCATCTCTACCACCACCAAAACCCACACTTGCCTCTTGTTTGGACTAGTCTCCTAGGTGGTCTCACATCTTTGCATACCTCTAACCATTCTTCAGAACAGCAAGCGTTTCTCCCCCACTCCCATCCCCCTCCCAAATCTGATCAAGGTAGAAAAGGTTGTCTTCTCAACTCTTTAATTACTTCTCAGAGAACAGCTTTGGAATACTTATGTTGAGTTAGATTCTAGGGGCATGACATGGGAAACATATGATCTGTCCCAGTACTTAGGGTGTTAAGCCTAGCATTTACCACTCCACTGAACTACAGTTTCTGTCTGTGGGCAAGGAAAAAGAGAAAAAAACAAAAAAACAAAAAACAAAAACTGAGGCATATAGATTGGAAAGGAAATAAAAACAGCCTTTATTTGCAGATAAGACTTTCTACAATAACTTATTACTTCTATTAAATTTTTGTGGACTTAAGTTTAACCAACATGTGGGACCGAAGATGAGAGTCCATTGTGTTTCTAAACACAGACAATTACTGGAAATTAAAGTATCTTTCATAACAGAATATAAAAATAGAGGACAATATGAGGAGGGACCTGCAAACTTACATAGTGAAACCTATAAAACATTACTGAGAAGACATAGTTATACCATGCCCACAGATCAGAGGACAATATTGGTGATACAATGTCAGTTCTCTTAAAGTTGGTCTACATATTAGACACCACCATAAACAATTTCTACAAGAAAAACATTACAAGCTGAATCTAAAAGTATAAAAATGCAAAGAACCTAGAAAAATCACAACTTTGAAGAATTAAATGCAAAGATCTACACTGCTTGACTTTGATTACTCTAGCTTTAAAATGATTTTTGAAGTGTAGAATTGGAAAATAGACCAGTAGATCAAAGGACAGAAGAGAATTCAGAAATAGACCCATAGAAAATAAAGTACGTTTGAAAGATAAATGGGTAAAGGATACTTTTCCTATAGTAGTGCTGGAAAAACTAAATATATGTTTAAAAAAGTCCATTCTTAACCTCAAGCTTTGTAAGAATTAAATTACAGCTTTAAATGCAAACTCAGAAGTTCTAAGTCTTCTGTAGGAAAACCTAGGAGAATATTTGAGATTATACATGAAACACAAATTTTAGATAATATATGGTCCATAAAGAAAAGTATAATTGTACTTTTTCAAAATGCAGGGCTTCTTTTCAAATGACATTATTAAGAGGAAAAAAACAGTCCACAAACTCAGAAAATGTTTGCAAATATAGGAGTTTTATCTAGAATATATAATGAAATAAAAAACTCAATAAGAAAATAATCAAATGAAAAAATGAGCCAAAAATTGAGCTGACAAAATAATATTAATGGGAAATAAATACATGACTTGATGTGTACAATATCTTTAGTTACTATCAACTTCATTGGCTGCAGTGAAGATTTGGAAATGTAATTTAAAATTATAATGTAATACTATCGATAACCTATTAAAAGAACCAAACTTATTAAAAGGTCAAAATTAAGTAAGAAAGACAGACCACCGAGTATTTCAGATATGGTGAAACCAGAATCCTCATACAGTGGAAATGTAAGAGGGCACAACCTCTTCAGCAAACAGGTATTTTCTTAAAATATAATATAGAGGGTGCCTGGGTGGCTCAGATGGTTGAGCGTCTGCCTTTGGCTCAGGTCATGATCCCAGGGTCCTGGGATCGAGTCCCGCATCAGGCTCCCTGCTTCTCCCTCTGCCTCTCCCTCTCTCTCTCTCTCTCTCTCTCTGTCTCTCATGAATAAATAAATAAAATAAAAAAAAATATAATATAGACCCCCAATGCAATTCTAATTCCAAGTAACTATCTAGAGGATTGAAAACCTATGCCCACACAAAAACTTATACATACTGCATAGCTGCATTGTTTGTAGTACTCCCAAACCAGTTATGGCTTCCATGCCCTAAATACTGAATTCTACTCAGCAATAAGAATGAACCATAGATATAGTCAACAGCATAGATAAACCAAAATAATTATATTGGAAGAAGCCCTACTAAAAGATGACATGTTGTAGGGTTTTTTAATGTAAAATTCCATAAAATATCAACTAAGCTGTTTTGACAAAAGATAGAGCAGTAGTTTTGTGGGAAATAGAGGGAATAGAGATGGTCAAGACTGAGGAATTACAGAGGAGTAGAAGTAAATTTGGGCGAGTGATGGATATGTACATTAATTGCAATGATTTCATAGGTACACACAAGTCAAAGTTAAAAATTCTATTTAAGTATGTGCCATATGTTTCATACTTCAGAGTTGTTGATAGTTTATTGTGAAATGAGTAAAAATGCTGCTAGAAGGAAAATGATCTTAAGAAATTGCAGTGGTTGGGGCATCTGGGTGGCTTGGTGAGTTAAGTGTTAAGTGTCTGCCTTCTGCTCAGGTCATATCTCCTGGTCCTGGGATGGGCCCAAGTCATGCTCCCTGCTCCCTGCTTTTTCCTCTCCCTCTGCCCCTTCCCCCTCCTCCAGCTTGTGTGTGAGCTCTCTATGAATGAATGAATGAATGAATGAATAAATAAATAAATAAATCTATCTTAAAAAAAGAAAAAGAAATTGCAGTGCTTTCCTTAACATTTCTGGTGTACTTTTGGCTGTCTGGATTTCCAGTCTTGAGAAATGTCATTGTGTTAACTACATCTTTTATTTTCTATATTCTGATGCTCTGACCTCTGTGACTTTGCTCCTCCCAGAACTAGCAAATTTCCTGGGGATAGTAAACAACTTACCGGGTGAGAAAGCTTTTCAAATGCAAGCATACCAATCCAGACTTCAAACTCCAGTAAACACAGAACTTAGACTTGCTTTCAGTATCAATAACTTGTCTGATTATAGCTTTGTGAATTAGGTTACCCATTTCTTTACTATTAGTTTCTAGTTATTAACTAATGTCACCAAATATTTGGTGGTAAAATCAATAAATATATGTATCGCCAGTATTGAGTTTTTGAGACAGCCAAAAATTTGACAGTATAATTATGCTATCAAGGAGTACATAGATTCCCTCAAAGCCATGTATATCCTTTAGTTTTGGTTTCACAGGCTGTCAAGATGGTAAGACTCACTTTACTATGCTAGTCACTGTGTCAAGGAAAATATGCCTGTGATCATCACTTTTCAGTAGTAAGCCAAATCTTTACCTTTACTTGCTAAGCAATTAAGTGCACAGTTATTATAATAGTTTAGATGCCAAGGGTGAGGGGGCCAGAGACAAAACAGCTCTGGCAAGCTATGGGGTTACAGTTAGCTGTTTAATATGTAACAACTAGTGATTTATTCATTAGCAATAAGGTGAAAAATGTGCTCCTTCTACAATATGTCTTCCCTACTTGGAGCTCAAAGGAACTATTCTGAGAATGTGGAGTTTGACCTTTTTTGTGCAAATTTCTTGAGTTTGCATTCTCATGAGTTAAATATAGAGCACACATTATTCAACCTTAATGGCCATTTAAATGTCTGTGAGTAGCCTCCTCTCAATCACAGATATATTTTACACATAAATCAACAGAGACACATGGTAACCTAGTACTTAGGACCAGGACTTAAAATCCTGACAGCTCTCCTTGGTTCTAGGATTTGCATCACTACGGGGTGATCTCACCGGTCTAGGACTTCTCCGATTCCTCAAATGTTCACTTCTGTTCAATACTGCTCTTTCAATGGAATTTGAGCACACCTAGGATTTGTTTTGTGCTAGATCTCAGAGGAATATTCAGAGAACATAGGATTTATCCCAGGTCTCAGAACACTTGGTCTAAGTCCAATTTAGACTAAATTAGTCTAACACTGGAAAGTTAAACTTGTGTTAAGAATGGAGAACAAGATACAACTTTATATAATTAGATGGCAATCAATAGTTACAGGTGTAAGTGAATGCTTTAGTAAAGCTCGGCAACAGAGGACAGTGTTCAGAAACCACTTTCCTACATCTGAATTCCATATTTACCACTAGCTGTGTGGTCCTGTGTAGTTCAGCTATGATCTTGCTCTGTTAAATTTGGATTTTACTATCAACCTCAGTGGCTGTAGTGAAGATTAAATGCAATAATCTATGTAAGTGTTCACCATAATGCCTGATTAAGATCTAAATCTTGCTAAGAAGCAGAAGCTCCACTTTTCCATGACAAGCCTATCGAGAATGGAGGCCATTCCATAGGAAGTGAAGTTTGTCCATAGAAGTTGGAAAAACATTCAAATCATAGTCAAAGGAGAAAGTTGTTGTTATAGTCAGAGTGTTGAGACTTCTTAAACTGAGCAGGAAGAAAAACGAACGAAAAGTTCAAAAGTTACAAGTCCTTGAAAAATTGAGGAAAAACAAATTTATCAGAATAGAGAGAAAAAAGACCATGAGCTATGTTGGAATGTTGAGGGATAAGTTTGTATAGAGATCGCTCCATGGCACAGGGGTTAACTTTCAAGTTAGGGAGCTGGACAGATTTTAAGAAGAATTAAATAAGTTTAAGACATTATTTTGGGTCAGGATAGTAAAAGCTACATCATTCTACGTATTGTTTAGATAATACCAATACTGTCATTTCTATACCTTACATTCTAGGAAACAAATGAGTATATACAAAAATGCTAGTGCATGTTATAGAAACTTAGTCAAATAAACAATTGAGACCTAGAGGTAGTACGCAGTCCATCTACAGAGAATGTGTGGGTCCTAGTCTAGAGTATAATACCTGGATGAAATATATGCTTAACTAAAAATAGTAATACTAAGAGCAGCTAACAGGTATGTAGCATACACTGTGCCAGGCTCCTTAATAGAGAGTCTTTCCCTATTTTAACTGATTTAATTAAACATTTACATTAGAACAGATTATAAATAGCAGGGTTTGTGCTATTCCCCAGCATAGGTACACAACAAAGTAAGATATAACATAAAGTATATTGGTTATATTTGTAACAGTTCAGAGGAAAGAATGTCAAAGAGGTGTGCAGAAGTTGACCCATAGATCTGTGAATTTAAGTAGACAGATGAGAACCTGGAGCTGTAGTTATTTTCCAGTAACCGGACCATCACCATTGACATCATCATCTTCATCGTGGTCATCAGCACTGCCACCTTTATTATTTCCGAGCACATATTTGTATATCACGGGCTATTGCATTTAATGCACTTAAGCCTTGCTGGAAGAATAGTCTTCCATTCTGTATGAATGCTGTGATACTCAGTATAAATAACTGTCCTAAGTTTATGAAGATAAGTGGGGGCAGGAGAAGAGGGAAGATCAAGACTTGAATCCATACTGGGTGACTTCAAATTCTACATATTTCCCCTGTGCTTTAGGGGGCCTTTTAAAACAAATGTCAAGATAGAACTATTACGACTGGATGTGGCATTCTACATGCAAAGTCATTGCGTTTTCTTTAGTGAAATGAAGAACCACTAGAAATAGACAAGATTACTATATACTAAGTCTTATTTTTGTTTAAGAAAAAGACATCTGTTCTAAATACTCAGCTCTTCCTGAGAGAGTTCCACTCTATCTACATCACCAAGATCTCAGGTCTATTATTCACATGGAGGAAATATAGTGAAACCAGAGTTCTGCTTTTACTTAGAGTATAGAAACCTGCATAGGAATGTTATCCACACACTAACAATTATAAGCCCAAGCTAGACTGTCCATAAAGTCATATGTCTGGTGGAGGCACAAAAGTTGAATTCATAAGGCAATATAAACCCAGAGAAAAAAACTAAAATTCAGAGTATTAAGTCTTTCAACACCATCCCAAGATAAGATAGAAGGCGCAAATAATTTCATCCTTGGCAGAGAAGCAGGACTAAGATATGGCCAACATGAAAGTAGATAAAAATAAAAGACCTCAGTTCTCAAGTTCTTCTAATTGGCTTTCCCCAGATGGTTATGAATATAGAACATAGTTTAGCACTTAAAACATGAACTTGAAAAAAATTAAGTCATACTTCAAAATGATTTCTAGCCTCTTGAGGGCAGGAACAAGGTCTTACATCCTCTCCATTTTTACAGAGTACTGTTTTGATACTTCAAGATGCTCCCAGCAATCAGTTTAATTCAAAGAACACAGGTCATTGTAGTTTCTTTTTTCTTTCTCCCTCCACTGAAAAGAATATGAATTGGATCCAAAATTATAGACATGAATTTATCTATTTTCAGCCATTTATTCTGAGAGCTTAGGCAAGGATTTAATTAATTGTTCATTATGTAATTTTAAGGTTAAAATAAAACATGTCATGGGTCTAAACACAGACCCTACTTTCAAACATACTTTAGTGATTGTGAAGACAGTCAGGGATTTAACCACTTCTTTTTTCTTTGCAAATATTACAGATTATTCATGGCAGATTCTCCCTACACTGAGCCTATTCAAAGCCTCAAATTCTGCTCAACACAGAGGTACATGAAACATCTACAAACTAATAGGAGCTGGCAAGTGACTTATGACCTCTGTAATATCTCTAGTTTAATAAGAGTGGATACATGGAAGCAAATAAAATTGAAAACCTGACAGTTCAAAACCATTGAGATGCAGCAAAGACAGTCCTACCTGCAATACAGGCCTACCTCAATAAGCAAGGGAAGTCTCAAATACACAACCTAACTTTACACCTAAAGGAGCTAGAAAAGGAACAAATAAAGCCTAGAAACAGCAGAAGAAAAGAAATAAAGATTAAAGCAGAAGTAAATGATATGGAAACAAACAAAAAAAAACCCAGTAGAACAGATGAAACTAAGAGCTGGTTCTTTCAAAGAACAAGATGAGAAACCCCTAGCCAGACTTATCAAAAAGAAAAGAGAAAGGACCATAATAAATAAGATCATGAATGAAAGAGGAGTGAGCACCACCAACACCAAAGAAATACAAACAAAGGGGAACCCTATTACACTGTTGGTGGGAATGCAAGCTGGCACAGCCACTCTGGAAAACAGTGTGGAGGGTCCTCAAGACATTAAAAATAGAGCTACCCCATGACCCAGCAACTGCACTACTATGTATTTACCCCAAAAGTACAGGCATAGTGAAAAGAAAGGGCACATGAACCCCAATGTGCAGCAATGTCCACAATAGCCAAACTGTGGAAGGAGCTGAGATGCCCTTCTCAGATGAATGGATAAAGAAGATGTGGTTTATATATACAATGGAATATTACTCAGCCATCAGAAAGGATGAATACCTACCATTTGCATCGACATGGATGGAGCTGGAAGGGATTATGCTAAGTGAAATAAAGTCAAGCAGAGAAAGACAATTATCATATGGTTTCACTTATATGCCAAAGATAAAGAATAGCATGGAGGACCACAGGGGAAGGGAGGGAAAACTGAATGGGAAGAAATCAGAGAGGGAAACAAACCATGAAAGACTCTGGATTCTGGGAAACAAACTGAGGGTTACAGAAGGGAGGAGGGTGAGGGGATGGGGTAAATGGATGATGGGCATTAAAGAGAGTATGTGATATGATGAGCACTGGGTGTTGTACTCAACTGATGAATCGTTGAACACTACATCAAAAACTAATGATGTATTATATGTTGGTTAATTGAACATAATAAAAAAATACAAACTAAAAGATTATGAAAAAATTATATGCCAACAAATTGGGCAATCTGGAAGAAAGGGACAATTTCCTAGAAACATACAAACTACCAAAACTGAAACAGAAACAGGAAATTTCAACAGATCCATAACCAGCAGAGAAATTGAATCAGTAATCAAAAATCTCCCAACAAACAAAAGTCCAGGGCCAGATGGCTTCCCAGGAGAGTTAATACCTATTCTTCTCAAATTGTTTCAAAAATAGAAATGGAAGGAAAACTTCCAAATTTATTCTACCAGGCCAGCATTATTTCAATTCCAAAACCAGCAAAGACCCCACCAAAAAGGAGAATTACAGACTTACATCACTGATGAACATGGATGCAAAAATTCTCAAGATACTAGCAAATCAAATCCAACAGTACATTAAAAGGATTATTCACCACAATAAAATGGTATTTATTCCTGGGCTGCAAGGGTGGTTCAATATTCACAAATCAATGTGATATACCACATTAATAAAAGGATGAAAATCATAGATTCTTTCAATAGATGCAGAAAAAGGATTTGACAAAGTACAGCATCCATTCTTGATAAAAACCCTCAACAAAGTAGGTATAGATGGAACATACCTCAACATCATAAAAGCCACATATGAAAGACACATCTAATATCATCCTTAATGGGAAAAACAGAGCTTTTTCTCTATAGTCAGAAGCAAGACAGGGATGTCCACTCTCACCATTACTATCTAACATAGTACTGGGAGTCTTAGCCTCAGGAATCAAACAACAAAAAGAAATAAAAGGCATCCAAATTGTCAAGGAAGAAATCAAATTTTCACTCTTTGCAGACAACAGGATACTCTATGTGGAAAACACAAAAAATTCCACCAAAAAATTGCTAGAACTAATACATGAATTCAATAAAGTCACAGGATAAAAAAAAGTACAGAAATTTGTCACACTTCTATACACAAATAACAAAGTAGCAGTAAAAGAAATCAAGGAATCAATCCCATTTACAACTGTACCAAAAACCATAAGATACCTAGGAATAAACCTAACCAAAGAGGTAAGCGATCTGTACTCTGAAAACTATAGATAACTTATGAAAGATATTGAAGAGGACACAAACAAATGGGAAAATATTCCATGTTCATGGATTGTAAGAACAAATATTATTAAAATGTCTATGCTACCTGGGCACCTGGGTGGCTCAGTTGGTTAAGCAACTGCCTTCAGCTCAGGTCATGATCCCAGGGTCCTGGGATCAGTTCCACAATAGGCTCCCTGCTCAGTCTGCCTCCTTCTCCCTCTGCCTACCCCTCTCCCTGCTTGTGTGCACATGCATTCTCTGTCAAATAAATAAATAAGATCTTTAAAAATAAACTCAGTTTCACTGTAAAAAAAGAAAAAGTCTATGCTACCCAAAGCAATCTACACATTCAATGCATCCCTATCAAAATATCACTAGCATTTTTTACAGAGCTAGATCAATCCTAAAATTCGTATGGAACCACAAAAGACCCCAAATAGCCAAAGCAATCCTGAAAAACAAAAACAAAAGCTGGAAGCATCACAATTCCAGACTTCACACTATATTATAAAGCTCTAGTCATCAAGATAGTATAGTACTGACACAAAAACAGTCACATAGATCAATGGAACAGAATAGAGAACCCAGAAATGGACCCACAACTCTATGGTCAACTAACCTTTGACAAAGCAGGAAATCATAGTGGGAAAAAGACAGTCTCTTCAACAAATGGTATTGGAAAAATTGAACAGCAACATGAAGAATGAAACTGGACCACTTTCTTACACTATACACAAAAATAAATTCAAATTGCATGAAAGTCCTAAATGTGAAACAGGAAATCATCAAAATCCTAGAGAAGAACATAGGGAGCAACCTCTTTGACCTCGGCCACAGCAGCTTCTTACTGGATGTATCATGGGAGGCAAGGGAAACCAAAGCAAAAATGAACCACTGGGACTTTATCAAGATAAAGAGCTTCTGCACAGTGAAGGAAACAATCAACAAAACTAAAAGGCAGCCTAGGGAATGGGAGAAAGATATTTGCCAAGGACATATCTGATAAAGTGTTAGTATCCAAAGTCTATAAAGAACTTACCAAATTCAATACCCAAAAAACAGATAATCCAGTTAAGAAATGGGCAGAAGATATGAATAGACATTTTTCCAAAGAAGACATACAGATGGCTAACAGGCACATGAAAAGATGCTCAACATCACTCACCATCAGGGAAATACAAATCAATATCACAATGAGATACCACCTCATACCTGTAAGAATGGCTAAAATTAACAAAACAGAAAATAATAGATATTGGCAAGGATTCAGAGAAATGGTAACCTTATACTGTTGGTGGGAATGTAAACTGGTGCAGACAATCTGGAAAACAGCATGGAGGTTCCTCAAAAAGTTAAAAGTAGAACTACCTAGAACACAGCAATTGCACTACCAGGTATTTACCCAAAGGATACAAAAATACAGATTCAAAGAGGTATATGCACCCCAATATTTATAGCATTATGAACAATAGTCAAACTATGGAAAGAGCCTAAATGTCCATCAACTGTTGAATGGATAAAGAAGATGTGGTACATACATGTGTGTACACACACACACACACACACACACACAAGAATACTATTCAGACATCAAAAAGAATGAAATCTTATTTGCAATGACATGGATGGAGCTAGGGTGTTTTATGCTAAGCAAGAGAAGTCAGAAAAAGATACTATATGATTTCACTCATATGTGGAATTTAAAAAACACTCATATGTGGATTTAAGAAACAGATGAACATATGGAGGGGGAGGAAGAGGGAAACAAACCTTAAGAGACTCTTAACAATAGAAAACAAACAGGGTTGATGGAAGGAGGTGGGTGGGGGATGGACTAAATGTATGATGGGTATTAAAGAGGGCACTTGTTACAATGAGTACTGGGTATTATACGTAAATGATGAATCACCAAGTTATATTACTAAAACCAAATACTACACTGTATGTTAGCTAACTAGAATTTAAGTAAAATTTTGAAAAAAACATGTGTCTGTTATCCATTTGTATGTCTTCTTTGGAGAAGTGTCTGTTCATGTCTTCTGCCCATTTTTTGACTTGATTATTTGTTTTTTGGGTGTTGAGTTTGAGGTTCTTTACAGATCTTGGATACCAGCCCTTTATCTGTAGTGTCATTTGTAAATATCTTCTCCCATTCTGTGGGTTGCCTCTTTGTTTTGTTGACTGTTTCCTTTGCTGTGCAGAAGCCTTTTATCTTGATGAAGTCCCAAAAGTTCATTTTTGCTTTTGTTTCAGTAGCCTTTGGAAATGTATCTTGAAAGAAGTTGCTGTGGCTGATGTCAAAGAGGTTACTGCCTATGTTCTGCTCTAGGATTTTGATAGATTCCTATCTCACATTGAGGTCTTTCATCCATTTTGAGTTTATCTTTGTGTATGGTGTTAGACATGAACAGACACTTCTCCAAAGACATACAAATGGGTGACACATGAAAAAATGTTCTTCATTAGCCATCAAGGAAATCCAAATCAAAACCACATTGAGATACCACCTTACACCAGTTAGGATGGCAAAAATTGACAAGGCAAGAAACAACAAATTTTGGAGAGGTTGTGGAGAAAGGGGAACCCTCTTACACTGTTGGTGGGAATGCAAGTTGGTACAGCCACTTTGGAAAACAGTGTGGAAATTCTTCAAAAAATTAAAAATAGAGCTACCTTATGACCCAGTAATTGCACTACTGGGTATTTACCCCAAAGACACAGATGGAGTGAAAAGAAGGGCTGTATGCACCCCAATGTTCATAGCAGCAATGTCCACAATAGCCAAATTGTGGAAAGAGCCGAGATGCCCTTCAACAGATGAATGGATAAAGAAGATGTGGTCCATATATACAATGGAATATTACTCAGCCATCAGAAAGGATGAATACCCAACTTTTACATCAACATGGATGGGACTGAAAGAGATTATGCTAAGTGAAATAAGTCAAGCAGAGAAAGTCAATCATCATATGGTTTCACTTATTTGTGGAACATGAGGAATAACATGGAGGACATTAGGAGAAGGAAGGGGAAAATGAAGGGGGGGACATCGGAGGGAGAGATGCACCATGAGAGACTATGGACTCTGAGAAACAAACTGAGGGTTCTAGAGGGGAGGAGGGTAGGGGGATGGGTTAGCTCAGTGATGGGTATTAAGGAGGGCACGTACTGCATGGAGCACTGGGGGTTGTACAAAAACAATGAATTGTGGATCACTGCATTGAAAACTGGTGATGTATTTTATGGTGACTGACATAACATAATAAAATAAAATTTAAGAAAAGATTTGAAAAAACCAACAAGGTGGCAAGGAGGCAAATTATAGCAGTCAACTGAAAAGCATAAAATACATGTTGAAGAAATACTTGAGTTGATATGACAGGACATAGAAGACCATGATAAGTTCAATGAAATGAAAATTCTAGGTGTTTACAAGAATAAAGTGTACATTAGTAATAGAAGAGTCAAAGAGAAGCCAGATAAATGCTTTTCTAAACTGTGCCAAAGCATTTGAACCTTACACCAGAGAATTTTAAGTAGGGGAATGGGATCAAGTTTATATTTTCAGAAGAATATCTAACTGTAATGTTCAGAATAAATGGGGAGGGGCATCTTGACACTATAAGAGCAGTTCAGATCTATTTTAAGATTATAGTTAAGAGGAGAGTGGTGGCTTCTGCAGTGGGAATGGGGAGAACTAAGATAATTATGACTGGGAATGTCAAGTAGCTAATGTTTAGAAATACTAAGAAAGATTTCTAAATATCTTGTGATATATATCCCCAGTGACTTCCCTTTCCCACCATGAGATTATCTTAAAGCAAATCAGACATTACATCTTGTCATCTATAAATATTTCTATCTCAAAACATTAATTTTCAAACATCACTACTATAACCAAAAAAATAGACCATTCCTTAGTATCATTTATACCTACTTGGTGTTCAAAATCTTATAAAGGTCTTTTTTTAAAAGAACAGTTGGTTTCCTCAAACTAGAAGGCAAAGTAACTCATTGCATGTGGTTAATGGCTCTAAAATCTTTTTGATAGGTTACTTCTCCCTTTTGAAGAAAAACAAAAGAAGAAGAAGAGGAGGAGGAAACCAAGAAGAGTTGGTTGCCTATTGGAAGAGGTTATCAAAAGGACCTGTCCATCAGTTGACCACTGAGCTATACCTGGGAAATTGGAGGCTTCTCTCATCTCCCTTGTTCTTGTAATGTAGGTCTGGCCTACTATCTTCATACTAGCTGCCATTTCAGGGATGCAGCCTTCAGAGGATAAGGTGGTATTGAGACTATTTGGACTGAACACATGCCTAAGCCCAATTAAAACCCTTCTATATACTTTCATAATTCTGGTGGGTTGGTGCAGATACCTACTCATCTTGCAACAGTCCAGAGCAAGCCTCAAATGGAAGTCTCCTTGTTTTTTAAAGCTGCCTCTTACCAATCTGAAGTGGTTTGCCTCATTTTTAAGTATTTCAGATTTCACCCAGGAAACTCCTGAGATTGCAACCCAGCAGTGAGTTAGTAGCTTTGGATATATAGGAAGGGAAAACAATGTCCGAACTAATGAATTTTTTTTTTTAATTCGAACTAATGAATTTTGTTCTCAAGATTGAGAATGCCATTTGTTGAGGTAGAAATCACTGGAGAAAGGGCAAGTTTGTTGGAATGGATACCAAATTCTGTTGATATTTTTCATTGAAGAGGACCATGTGATATACTGACAAATATGCTTCATAATCAGGTAATATCACCAGTCCATAGTTCAGAGGGAATGAACACCAGTTTTTAGTTTGGGGATCCTCCAGCCATGGGTTATGACTAAAACAGTTTTTATAAAATTGTTTATGGTAAATGTCTAAAGAGAAGGGTAAAAGTCTGAGAACACGATATTGAAAACTTTTACTCTCTTATATTTAGGAGTTAAATATAGTAACTCTAAATACTTCTCTGCTTGGATTTAAAGAAGTCTTTCTTGAGATATTGTAAGAAGAGCAAATATGGATCCATAGAAGCCAACCATACAAATAGTATACTGTGAGAAAGAGTATTTGATTTTTATTAAGGAGGCAGGAGAATGTGTCTTAAGTTTGAAGCTGTGCCATAAAGAACATTTAAGGAACTGACAGATGGATATGGGGTAAGAGGGCCAGATACCCAGGCAAATGGGAGCACTTGCACAAAAGCAGAGGAAAGGTAAAAAATAGTGTTAGATGGCTTCCAAGCGACTGGCACAAAAATATAGGAACTTGTTAAATGATTGACTTATTGATGTAATGATGAAAAACTCATTTCAAGTAGGAATTCAATATAAATACTACCATGCCCATATACAAAAATAGGTCTTGATCCTGATCCATATTGACTTGGTTCACACACCTAAAAGGTGTTCTGATGTACTAAGTCCACCATACTGTGTGTGCCTCCCATCAACTTAAACCCAAACTTGTCAACAGGTGATAGAGAATAGCAGTGAGTTTTTACATGTAACTTCTACACCATTCATTTGTCTAAAACTTGATGTTAGTATTTCAAGGTCTATATTTGGAAGGAAATATTCATTCTATTTCACTGATTGTAAAGTAGTATTTTATGACTGGCATTTAGAGGTATTAGAAGTTATTAATGGTATTAGAAGGCTGATCCTATCTCAATTCCTGAAATTTCTCAGCAGAAACACTTGCAATGTTATACATTCCTTAATTGTTACAGAAAGGAAGAGCACTTTTCAGCAAGAGCTCTTTGAAATCATGATGATATGATCGATTGCTTCTATTATAATAATCTTTCCTCTTGATAGGAGGATGTTTTTCTTCCTTTTCTGCTGCTAACATAGTTACCATATAGTATGTAATCAGACCAGGCTATAAGTGAAGATTTTGGATTCTCTAAAACAAAAGTTGCCAGCTGATGTTCAGGGGACCAAATCTGGTTTGCAGGAGTTTTGCATGTTCTGCAGACACGTACCCTGAACAACAATTTTTCAAAACAAACACAAAGATAGCGGCCATTTTTCAAGTTAGTGAGAATCAAATAATCTGTATTTCTGGCTCCTTAAAAAATACACATGCATGCATGCGCACACACATACACAAACAGATACACACGTCAGCTGAAGCTGATAAAAAGAACTGCTCTTTGTTAATGTAAATTACAAAATGGAAACCAAATTTGAAAACTCCCTGAGCAAACAAAACCATTTAAGCCACATAAGCAAAACAAATCTAGTTTATTTAATGAGCATAGTGCAACTTAGGTTCTTATAAATGCCTTTGATAAAAAAAATGCTTTCTAAAATGGTTTAAGATAATTTAACCAATCTTCTGCTGTCTAGAAACCCCCACTGTAATAATCAAGCATTGTAAAGGTTAACTCCCTCATTTTCATTTTATATCACTTCACTTCATATCAGTTATGGATTTGAAGACTTCTAGCTCATGAATTGTTGTGCATACAATAAGATCTTACTAAAAACTATTTTACTGATATGATTTTAATTTTTAGCATTTCTGGATTTGACACCCTTTGAAATGCACTTGCTGGTTTGCATAATCGCTACTATTTCTAATTCTCAACTTTGAGGCCAACAGAGGTTGTCTTTCTATATAACAATCATACTTAAACTACCAGTTTTAAGCAAAGGAAAGTATTGTATTCTTGTCTCTAGTAGACATGGAACGATCAGGTTAGACCAAGAGAATAAGATGTTTTTAACACCATAAATAAATAAACAACAAGATACTTTACCATAGAAGAGAAAACACATTTCTGCCTATTATGCAAACCAAATGTGAATGGGGGGAGGGGGAGCCAATCCTAATTTATTAACTATCAATGAGGGTCCAAAAAAACAAACAAAAGGTCATGTAGAAGAGGTGTTAAGTATTAAAGAATTAAAATTGGAGAAAGCATTAAAATATCATGAGGCTAACAAGATCTGAGATACAGCTGAAAATGCTACCAACCCAAAGGTTGATGAACAGTAAGGAGTGAATGAAATTATTTAAACTTGGAAATTCAGAGCCCTACAGAGAAGAAATTCAAATCTGTGAGAAGAGGTTATTGCTTACTGGTGTTTGTATCTCTAGGCTAAGATGAGATACCCAATTTGGCTGGGACCCAGAACTCTAAAGAACAGGTGCAGACAGGCTGGTGCTGGAGTCTGAGAGGCACACTGGAGCTACTTCTGGAACTGTTGGGATGATAATGAAAGGGAATCCACTGCCGGTATTGGAGTAACTTGCTCCTGGTAGGATAATATCCTGGTAGGATAAACTTTGCTAGGGTCTTGTTAAGAGATTAAGAAGAGTGCCCACCCAAACACACACCCCAAGAGAAAACAAAAAACAAGAAGCAAAATGATAAGAGACAACAAACCTCTTGTATTTTCTCCAACTTTCTAGTCTCCCATTACTGTGCCCTCTCAGTAAAATTTAACAGGAGGCTGCTGGCAAACCAGAAATGAGGTGTAAGTCCCAGCTGCAGCTGGGAAGCAATACTTCAATAATTGACACTTACCTAACTAGTAATTTAAGAATTCGTTTGGGTCTACAAAGTTCTTCCCTATTTATGTCATTCAATGTATTTGATCTCCACATAGCAGACATGAGGACATCCATTTTCCATATGAAGAAATCAGGTTAGAACAAATGTCATTTACATATCCAACATCCTATGGATTGCAGAGGCAGCTTTAGAACATAAAATTTAGCCTACCCTTCCACTGTTGCAATAATCACAAGATGCAAATCCTACAGGCAACTAAACCCTTAAGGCTACTTGATTTCATGAATCCTGATCTCCTGCAGCAATAGAAAGTTGGATCTTTGAAATGCTTATTGTCCCAAGTACAGATGATAGGCATCTGTCTTAATTAAATTCAGAATAAAATGAAATGTCTACAGCTGAAAATGTGGGATATCCAAGATCAACTGACTGTAATGTTCACTTAAACAATTATATGCCTTTTACAAATGCTGAAAGGATACAATTTAATTTAGCACCTTAAAATAACTATCTCAGAGAGGTAACCCCCCCTTTTCCTGCCCCTGTGAAAGAAATGGACTCCAGTTCGTTTTAAAATAGGATTTTCCTCACCCTGCCACCATACAAGGTGAATTACCATGACTAGAGGAAAAAACAAATGTATCCCTACCTCGAGGGATGGCTTTCCTTCTTGCCATCTGCGAAAAACAAATGTTGGTTTAAAAGCTACACATAGTTGTGATGTCTCAAGGTTAATGACAACTTTGAGCATTTTGCAGTTGTGCAGCATACAACATAAACAATTCTAAAGGTCAAACTGTTTTCCACAGAAGGCTAGTTGTGTAGATGCTTGGTAAATGCTTTTTTAGGAGATACATTTCTACAATTAAGTTTAGCTACATATGTATTATGTTCTAACTGCTGGACTTACTAGTATCTTTATTTTAATGGGCATTATGGAGCTTTATGTTTTTTCCAAGTTTGTATGCCAAAAACTGAAGACTTTTTCTAGGAACATCAGAGAATTATGCTAATGGTCCAAGAAACAGATTTGGAAAAACATTTATTTTAAACAGATAACATTCTTGGCCCTACCACCAATACCCTTATCTTTTACCAAAAATTTACCTGGAAAGAAAAGTTCCACTTGATTTCAAGACTTCTTTTTCTCCACTGCTATTTTATACCCCAACAGACACACACTTGGGTTGATTTTGTTATTTAGTACACAACTGTAGTTCTTTTACAAAAAAAAAAAGACAAAAGATTACCAATAGAAAATATGCTAAAGAGCCCTCCCAAAAATCTAAGATTTTTCCTCAGGGCTATTTCAGGGTGAATGTGTATTCAAAATTCCACAGTCTCTCTCTTTTCCCCTGACAAAGCCAGACCGTTTCCTCCACTCAGTAGAAAAGGGCCTTGTCACTTGTGATGTGAATGTAGAGAAGTCTGTTACAAATAGTGTTTGCATCTCTTGATGTGTGTAGCCTTCTTGACTCAGGCACCCTTTAAAGGAAGGGGGAGTCTGAGAGGGGCTGTGGGCTTGGCTTTTTTGGATGGAAAAAAGATGGCAAAAGGGAGAGTGGAGATAGAATTGGCCAAAATACTTACAACTTTCCATTTCAAACTGCCTTCTCCTATCAAAAGATACTAGAGGTAGAAAGGTCATCGAACCCTTACCTTTTACAAGGAAGAAACAGAACGATGGAGTGGCTTGTCCAAAACCCACAACAGACACACACACTAGCTTCCAAACAAGAAATACACCTGAAATCTCCTATCCCTTCATGCCTGGTTAGTACTTACTCACTGAAGAGCCTTCTTCAGGTGCGCTGGGTTAGGTTGAGACGACTGTCACATGGTTTACATCTATGGCATCTAAGCCTGGCTAATCATCAGATTCACCTGGATTTCTTTTACAGCAACAGATTTCCAGGTCCCATCTCACAGCTCATGATATCAAAATCCTAGAGACCATATTTCTCCAATCTAAAATCTGTCCCAGTGAGTCTGAGATCATAAAAATTTGATATCTCTGGAGAAGATAATGAATTTTGAGAATCATGAGATATAACTCCGTTTGTCCTAGACTTGCCTTTATTCTATATGTAAATATAAAAGATTCAGGAGTCAAGAGTATGATTGCTACTTTGACCATGCCTAGCTAGGCCTTGCTATATGACATATGGTGAGTTGGTTACTTTTTATTTTTTCAAGTCACACCCATTCTGAAAGCTGGGTTACTATGACCTGTCTGGAGGTCCTATGAAAGACTAATTAATTACTAGGAGAAGCGGACTTTAATCTTTCAACAAAAAGCATCCAGAAATTGTAATCTCTCTCCATTTAACAACACTAAAAATTCCAAATATGCCAAAATGATAGAGAAACTTCCAAATGATTAAAAACAAACAAAGCCTGCTCTATACATGGACCCAGGATCTGGATACTTCATACAGAAATATTTTTTTTTTTGGACGAGAAACGTGCTCTGCAATTTAAAAGCATATTTTACCCTAAATAGACTGCTCTTTTCCATTTCTGTCTTTCTCTTTAAAGTTGGGCTATCTCACCTGTTTTCTGTTTGTTTGTTTTGTTTTCATTTTCTGTTGTTTTTAATGAGAATAAAAGGACAAGTGGTATTTTCATTACAGATAAGAAATAGATGTTTTAAGCATACTCTGGGGAAATACACCAGCTGTCCAATTATAATTAGAAGCAAGCTGCCATAGAAAATGAAATTCTACCGAGGTCTCTTATGTATTTGCATGTTTGCAAGGTGTAAGTGTTTATACTGACAAGAGGGTTTTCAGATCTTGCAGGTAGCAACAAGACCAAAAGGTGCATTTTAAACAGAAGAACAAACCAATAGCTGAAATTTGACTTCTAATTACCACAAGTCTCATATTTTTTTCCTATTTTGTTGTAGGTATGTAGACTCTAAACTGTATTCGAAATTCTGTAGATACAGTTCACTTCCTGGAGCTGGAGGTGAGAACAGCATTCCTTCTTGCATCTCACAAGTCAAGGTTATAAGCAGCCATCTTTGTTATCAACACCAAAACACCTTTCCATGTACCTGTTGTGTGTGAGGGACTAAACAAAGTCTGGAAAACAATGTGAAGTGATAGTTAAGAATGTGAGCTCTGCCATCAGACTTCCTGGAACGAAAGCCTGACTTCATCATTTTACCAGATGTGTATATCTGGGCAATTTACTTAACCTCTCTATGGCTCAGTTTAGTTGTATGATAAATGACAGAGATGATAATATCTCCGACACTGAATGTTTCCAAAGTGTTAGATCATATAATGTCTGACAGATACTCAGCAAAGTGTATATTTAGTAGCTGGGACCCAATAAATGGAAATATTGACAAGAATATGGAATTATGGAGTAAATTAATAATAATCCAGGAAATATAATATTCTAATATAACCAAATGACTTAACAAATATTTATTGAGCATTTTACTATGTGCCAGGAATTGAGCTCTAAAATGAAGATGATATAGAAATCTTTCTTACCTCAGAGAAAACCTAATAAATGTGGGTAAGGCATAAATACCTGTTAGTGATGCCACGAGGCTGGCTGTGGTAAATGTTCTAAATTCAAAGGAGGAAGGGACTAGTAAATATAAGGGAGGATTCATGGGTGAGGAAACACTGATGTTTGACCTTATAAGAGTATAATTTGGCCAGAAAGAGAATGGGGGGGATGATATTCTAGACTCAGGAAATGGACTGAACAAGCGTATGGCATTTGGAACAGGCAGGTATATTTAAGAAACAATGAGTAGATCCTTTGGATGTAGCAGATTCCTTTTGTTTTGAAAATCAAAGGGAAACACAAGGTTGCATCCTGGGCTAATGGAAGAATTGCAATGTGGAGGCAAATTTGAGCATAGTGAAGACAGGAATCATCCAGTCAAGCCTAAGTTTTCAGGAAGCTCCCCAGTACCTACAATGTCATAGGGAAGTCCCACTTTGTGTGGGAGGTGAGTGAATGTCCTTTGATGTCTTTCTGAAGGTCTGATTTGTGGCTCAGCTTTGCTTGCCATGGGGAGCCAAGGACAGGCCACCAGCAAGGGAATAACGAGATAAAAGAGGTGATTCCTGGCCTCTGCTCTGCCAGATATTCAAAGTGTAACCATGAGCAAGTCTATCTCCCCCTCAGACTGCTACTCCCTTCATGGTTTCTATTTTACAGACTGACTGTGAGAATTCAATGAGCTAATTTCTATGGCAAGTGCCTTGTGGGTTGTCAGGAGCTGTGTTAATGAAAGAGTAAGGAAATTAAGATAAATTTGATAACATCCACTGAGATTCATATTGAGAAAAAAGCAGAACACAAATCCAGCTTTCAGCTCCCAGTCTCTTCTTTCCTCCTAGACCCAACCCTATCAACACTTCCATGGGTAGAGATCTCTCGCTCTTATGCTAGGCACTATGATAAGTGCCTTCTAAACCCTATTTCTAGCCAGCACCTCCACTCCATGAAGTAGGCACTACTGGCATCCCAGTTTACAGATCAGAAAAAGGATGCACAAGGCTCCCTCATTCACAGTGGGCCAACCCTCTGTCATAAACCATTCTTGCAATGAACCTCCAAGTTTACATCACAGGGGCCCTGAGGCCAGGGACCAGCTGCTTACATGCTGCTCCTTACAACCTGGGTTTCAGGGTACCCAGGAAGGCCCACTGCTACCACCTTCCCCTATGTTACCCTCTTGGCCTCCAAGCACCTCCAATTTGCCTTCTTGGTTGACAATATGTTCATTTTAAAAACTAGAGAGAACAGAAGCACATACTAAATGGTCTTTTGGTTACTGATGGCCTATCATGGTGCCATAGAAGGAGCCATGCTAGAATGTCCTTCAGAGAAGCTTCTGACTCGGATTCAGCCCCTAAATTCCCATGTTCCCTCAGGCAAATAGTTTAACCACTTTGAGCCTCAGTTTCTTCATCTGTAAAAGAGACCACTGCCTGCCATTCTTACTTGCTAGAATTTTTATAAAGATAAAATTAGATGACAGGTAATGGAGTAGATTTGTGAACTCTAAAGCACTGAGATGCTAATCTCCCGTTGCTTAACAGCAGCTTAATGGAGCGATGGAATGGAATATAAGGGAGTGAAATACAAAACCTGACTTGAATTCAGGCCCCAACGATACCATTTAAAACCATGTGATTTTATTCGGGTGAATTCTAATCTCTGAGCCTTTTTAATCCAATATCAAGGGATATAAAATCTACTTTTCACAGCAAGATTGCAGGGATAAAAGTGGGAAATTGCTTAAGACTGAACTCTACAAATCATTTTAATATATGCCATAATTCACGACTGCTAGCAATTAATATACATTAATTTTTTATTATAAAAAATTTGTTAGGGTATATTATAACTTCTCAAATAGACTCAAGGTGAATGGGTCTCTTTGGGAGGCTAAGTAACCCTGTTTAAAATACGAATAACCTGTCTTAAGAGGTGATGAGAGGGTTGAAGAAGACACATCAGCCTATGAGGTAAAACCTCCTTTTAGTGATGGAAGGGTTAACAAGACTTAAAGAATGGTTGCTATTAATGATACAGTCAGCTCTGGGCTAGGCCAGCTCCCACTGTTTCTCTTGGCAGTGAGTGCTGGATCTGCTTTCATCATTCATGACCTTTTCACCCTTGGAAGAGCAGCTAAGGCAGCTTCTTGCTATGAGGGGCCCAGGTAACCAAGTTCTTGGAGTAAGATCAAGACTTTCTTGCAATCTGTCATGCCCTCTCCTTTGATATTTAGCTGGGCCCGGGGCTTGCTCAGTGTTGTTGTCTAGGGGCCCTACGCTGCATGGAATGAACTGAATGTAGCCCTTCACACGTCTTTAGTTTCCAGTACCTCCAGAGTCCAGAAAAAATGAAGGAAGTTGTTTGTTCTGAAAGGGAAAAAGTAGCCTAACAGACAGCAGATGAGTTATCACTTAAGAAACCAGTGTTTATAGGTCTTACGTGGACTTCAGAGTCAATCCCATCATTGTCTAGCTTTGTGTCTTTATGGCATTATATAACACCTCTAGGTTTCAGTTTTCTTATTTGTTCAAAGAGGACAATAATGCCAACCTTTCTTGGTTGTCATGAGAAATGCTTGAGTTAATGGATAAAGAAATTAACATAGCAATTAATTCATGTTAAGTATTTAAAGTACAGCTGCTTTTACTGTTCTTTCCTTTTGCAGATCATAGAAACATGGGGAATTTTGCAGTGAGCTTGGGCTGGTTTGTGGCATTCTGAAGAGTTTTCTTTAGCGTTGATAGACAAGAGGATTTGCTAGAAGCTGTGGGGAATACAAAGATGTTTACATTGTGGCCCTGTCTGTAAGTAGCTTCAAAGCCAGCTGGTAAGATGGAGCATATGTAGAGAATGAGATCTAACAGATGGAGATGCATATGGGTGCCTAATGAGGGGCCCAGGCGGCAAGTGCTGCAGGAGCTGAAAGGCGGAAAGGTCACGCTCTATGGGATGGAGTTGCTGGAGACCTGAGGTCAGACAGACTAAATTTGAATCCCAGCAACACTCTTTGCTAGATGTTGGCCTTAAGTAATTATCTTGCTACTATGATGTCATTCTCTCAAAAATGGGTGAGCAATTGCCACTAGCTTAGGTAGTTAAGGTGACATATGCGAATCTAGAATAAAAAAACACTTGCAATGGTACCCATTACTCAGTAACTGCCCAGAAAATCTTATAACTATCATTGTCATCTCTGTTCTAGACTCTCCCACATGATTTCCCTGTACCCTGAGGGCTTCAGAACGGCTTTCTTAGAAGCTAATTCTAATCATATCATTGAGTTTGACAACAACCCTGCTGATTCACGCTTGAGTGTAAATGAGATGAACAAATCTCACATCCTCAGCTTTTCAGGATCCGGACACAACCACCCTTCTCCTTTAAATACCCCCTCTGTCTTCATCCAGTCATTAAACCAAAATAAACAGTGAATCTCTTCCCTTCCTGCTAACGTGTCTGAGCTTTCATGATCCTTTCAAAGTTCTCCTTGGTTATTCCTCCTTTCCTCCCTTCACCCTGCATTCTTTATATACTTCCATCATAGCCATAATCTGTGTTAGTCCTAGCACCATGGCTGGGATATATTAAGTGCTCAGCAAATATCTACTGGGTAAGTGCATAAATGAATGAATGAATATATTTAATAATTGAATAGTTTTTAGAAGAATTGCACTATGTTAGATGCTTTCCCATCACTATAGACTACATAAAAATCCAACATCTTAGATGAGTTTATGAATTATTTCATCCTCAAGGGAAAAGCCCCCAAAATAATTAGTAATAATAATATAATATTTTACTTTAGGGTGACCAAAAATAAGTATAAGCTCATCTTACTTGGAACCTGAACACTTTGGCTTAGAGAACATGCTGTCATCATGTTTTATTATAAATAGGGTAAACTCATATCTGTCTTCCCAGGAGAGTTCCAACTTATGCCTATTATTCTGGATTAATTTTAAAAAGCACCTTCTTTCTCTTTCAAAAATATTCTGATTTGGGTGATAAATTATAATGTCACTCTAATTTTAAAGAAGGTTTACTTTTAATGTTAAAACAAAATTAAAAGATCGTATAGTCAGGAAGTCCTAAGGTAATTAACCCTGTCTATAGACAACATCTCAAGGGCAAGCTAGCATCATTTACATCATACAAACTATACAGCTTATCTTTCAAAAATGTTATTAGGAGTCCTCTGTAAACTACTGTTTTTACACTCTTCTACATAATGGTCTGCTTATTATCTGCCTCATACACATTCTCTTCCTTCTTTTTCCTGTATCTTGGGCCATGAACAACAGGAAACAGGCTAAAGACCTACAGACACAGGCTAAAGATTCAAAATAACTCTCTTTGGGTTTAAGCGATAGAAATACAAATCACATCAATTACGGTATGCTAAATAATGACTCCACAGGGATATCCATGTCCTAATTCCCAGAAATTATAACCATGTTGTCTTACATGGCAAAAGGGACTTTGCAAATAGGTTTAAATTAAGAATCCTGAAACGGGGAAAATATTATGTATTATGGCACAACATAATCACAAGGTCCTTATAGGAGGGAGACAGGAGGGTCAGAGTCAAAGAGATATAAAGATGAAAGCAGAAGTCACACAGGAGAGAAGATGCTACACTCTTGGCTACCAGCATTGAGGAAAGAGCCAAGGAATGTAGGCAGCCTACAGAAGCAGGAACAAACAGGAAATACCTCTGCCAGCGCTTTGATTTTATCTCAGTGAACCTGATTTCAGACTTTGACCTCCAGAGCTATATGAGAATAAATTTGTGTTTTAAACTGCTAATTTTTTTTGAAATTTGTTATAGCAGCAATAAAAAACAAATATACTGACTAACTGAAAAAGCAGTACATATGCTAGCAGAACTCAAAATTTCATGGGCACATTGCTTAAGATTTGGCTGGATTCAATGTCAGAAAAAAACTCTATTTCTCATTTCTGCTTTATCTGGCTGGTGTTCCTCACATAGAACCCTAGAATCTCCACAATAACATTCTCATAACTGCAAGTCTGGTAAAATATAATGCCACATTTCTTATGACATAGAGAAAAATCCTAATAATTTTACTTGGCTCGGTTTAGGTTATAGGTCTATTTATCATGGTAGAGGAGGGGAATTTGATATGGTCATTGTGAGTCCTAGGTCATATGCTCACCTCTGAATCTAGAGGGAAATGGGGGTCAACCCAGTGAAACCACATAAACTAAAAGTACGAGCAGTTTTGGGGAATTTTGGGGTGGTGTTATTAGGAGACTGCAGTATGATAATACTGGGCAGGCAAAATCCATACAAGTCACTGCTATCAGCCTTATGAGCATCCTTATGTTTGAATAGTAGATTAGTTGTTCTAACATGAGAAAATGTCCAAGTCTTACTACAGGAAAATGTATTCCTCAACAGTCTCAGGCAGGTGTTCCTGGTTGGGTAAGTTTTGCTTATTTTTGGTTTTGTTTGACAAGACATTTTCCTTTAAGTGGCATGTCCGGTTCTTGAGTTATTTCCACATTATGGCTCTATTATCCATGTCTACAGAGTTCTCTCCTATGAGACAAAAGATGGTTATAAAGGGTGGAGGATCAACCATGGGAGAAATTTATAGGTGGGGTCTGAAAATGGAATTCATCATTTCTAGCTGATTTCATTGCCCAAAACTCAGGCATGTAGCTGTACTAAAATAAAAGGAAAACAGGAATGTTATTATCTGTGAGCATAAAAGGAAAAGAGGAGTGTTTGGTGAATTGCCAACCAGTTTTTCCCATAGATTCATTCTTATAATTGGTTTCTTTCTACTCCCTAGGATCAATGTCTATACTCAGGTATGTTAGCCAGTATCTCACTTATAAGACACAGAGATACTCAAGACAAGGGAGCACTGATAGTTTCAGAAATAGGAAGCGCCACAATTTCCTGGATCCTTGCCATTGCTGCTCTAGGGATTGGCTATTTGGCTCCCTTAATGCTAAGTGCCTGCTTAGATTCCCAGTCCTGGTCCCCATGGTAGTGCTATCTCCAGGCCAGGTGAGTGTCTTTTCTACCAGTCATATTTTGTCCAACTCCATTCCCAAACTGACCACATTAGCTCCCAATCTTGTTTGCCATTTACATACCTGGTTTTGCTGGAGGAATTATTATATCCTTATTTTCCTACTTTTAGTAATTTTTTTTTTTTTTGGTGAGAGAGAGAGAGCAAGCACAGTGGGGAGGGGCAGAGGGAGAGGGAGAGAGAGAATCTTAAGCAGGCTCCATGCTGAGCATGGAGCCTGATGCAGGGCTTGATCTCATGACCATGAGATCATCACCTGAGCCAAAATCAAGAGTTGGACACTTAACCAACTGAGCCACCCAGGCACCCCATCCTACTTTCAGCAATTCTCATGACAACATTTCCTTTCCTACTTTAGTTAAAAGTCTTTCAATACCTCAGAAATAATGCTGATTTATCACTTAGTTGTAGACATTTTCTCCAGGCAAGTCTTGGTTTCCATGATCTAGGCTCTGACGTGCTTCTGTTTTTACTCGCTTTCCAAATAAAACCTGTGGACCTAAGAAGGTGGGTAAGCAAGAGAGAAATTGGTGGGGGGAGTGGATTGGAAAAACAGGAGGGAGAAGGGGGGTACTTTTCTCCAAGCCATTCATGGGGCTTCTCCAAAGAAGGAGAATAAGAAAGGAGAGTGGGAAACACAAGGATAACAAAAAGCTGGACAGTCAGAGGCAAGGGGAAAAGTCACAGAGCAGCACCCTTCTGAGGATCCCTGAAAGGATTCATTTGTCAGCAAAAGATAACAATAGGTTAAAAGAATAGAGCTTGGCCCATGCTGCGAGTTCCCCATGAGAGAGTCGATTCTTTTATTTTTTTCTAGTAGTACACTGTAATTTTCCTTGAGGCTCTCCAACAAAAGTTTCATAGGGAAAACTCCTGGAGAATTCTGACAACCAGCAAGTGCATGTATATGTTTTTATGAATTATGTCATCTTTTATGAACATTTAAATAATAATAACTCACTCTGAATGGGGAGCTCTGATATTTTATTATAGAATATCTGATCATTGTCCAATCACACACTTGTAAATGGTCTTGCTCCCTGCTTTCAGAGGATTGATCATAAATAGGTCTTCTCTAGCCTGAGCAGACATCACAACCCCACATTATAGGAACTGAATGGTCAAGAAAAAGTAAATGAAAATAAGTGATAACTGAGATAAAAATGGGGAAATGAAAGAAATAAGTAGAATGGGGACTACAAAGGAGCCTTTTATAAAAGCATATATTTTCACCAATAACCATTGATTTGTTAGCAAGCTTTTGTTGAGCATCTATTATTTTCCTATATGTGGTTTACTCAGAATATCATGCAGGAATGTCTGTAAAAAAAAATAAATGCAGTGAAGGAGAAGCAAGATGACAGAGGAGTAGGAGACCTAAATTTCATCTGGTCCCAGGAATTCAGCTAGATAGGGATCAAACCATTCTGAACACCTACGAACTCAACAGGAGATCAAAGAAAAGAATAGCAGCAACACTATGAACAGAAAAGTGACCAATTTCTGGAAGGTAGGACATGTGGAGAAGTGAATCGAGGTGATATTCAGGAAAATAGGCCACGGGGAAGGGAGCTTCCATCAGCCGCTACCTGCAAGGAGCAGCGGACCACAAAATTGGACTTTTAGAAGTCTGCTCTGCTGAGGGACATCGCTCCAGTGGCTAAGCGGGGGTGGAACCCTCACTGAGACAGTGTGGTCTAAGGACCCTCAGGGTCACAGAAAGACCAGGGATGCCTGAGTGTGGCAGAGCTCCCAGGTATCTGAGCAGGGAAGCTGGGTGCAGAGACGGAGCTGAGGAGCAGGCTCTCAGCTAGGGGTTGCCATAAACTGATCCACGGCATAGTCGGGCCACTGCTCTTCCAGCAGGGACCCAACAAGTGGCAGAACCGGGGAGACTCTCCTTCCTCCCCCAGGAGGAGTGGCATGGGAGCACAGCACAGGGATCTGCTGGGTTTGGAGACTCCACATGGGGTCATGTGCCAGAGATGGAGATGCTCAGTCACAGGCCAGGTGGGCACGGAGTGTGGCCAGACACTGGGGAGATGGGAGTGATTGCTTTTCTCTGGGAGCTCACTGAAGAGTGGGGCCCCAAGTTCTTGGCCCCTCAGGGGTAGAGATCTGGAGGCTGGCATTTTCACTCTCATCCTCCAAAGCTGTAGGGAAGCTTGCAGGGAAAAAAAAGCTCCCGAGAGGAAACCCGAGCAGATTACTTAGCCCAGCCCCTGGAAAGGGCAGGGCAATTCCACATCCAGCAAAGACATTTGAGAACCACAGCAACAGGCCCCTCCCCAGAAGATAAGCAAGCATAGCCAGCCAAGACCAAGTTTACTGATCAATGAGAACACCAGCACTAGGGGAATATGGCACATAGAATTCATGGCTTTTTTCCCCCTGATTCTTTAGTCTTTCAAAGTTAATATTTTTAATTTTTTTTTCAAATTTTTCTTTTTCCCTTTTTCAACCAACATCTTATCAATCCCTTTTTTTTAAATCTTTTCTTTTTTTCATTTTAGAGTCATATTCTATCCCTTCATAGTAGCATATTCTATCCCTTCATAGTATTTAACCTTATTTTGGTTAACAAACTTATAAGTTGTTCTCTCTTTAAAATTTTGGGATACAGTTTCTTCTAACAGACCAAAATATACCCTAAATCTCTAGTGGATGGCTTTGTTCTAGTCTCCTGCCTGATCACATTCTCTGCCTTTTTTTTTTTTTTAATTTTTCTTCTTTCTTTTTTCAACCAAATTCTTATCAATTCCTTTTATAAAATCTTTTTAAATATTCATCTTTACAGTCATATTCCATCCCTTCATTGTATTTACCCTTATTATCATACATATATAAGTTTCTCTTTCTTTAAAATTTTGGGAGGCAGTTTCTTCTAACAGACTAAAATATGCCCAAAATCTAGTGCGTGGCACTGATCTATTCATCAGCCTAATCATATTTGATCATATTCCTTTTTTTTATCTTTTTCTTTTTTCTTTCTTTCTTTTCTTTTCTTTTTTTCTTTTTTTCATTCCTTTCCCCTGCTTTCAGGTAGCTTCTGATTTGTTTAGTGTATATTTTACTGGGGTTGTTGTTACCCTGTTACCATTTTGTTCTCTCATTCATCTATTCTCTGGACAAAATGACAAGACAGAAAAAAATCACCTCAACAAAAAGAACAAGAGACAGTACTGACTGCCAGGGACCTAATCAATATGGACATTAGTAAGATGTCAGAATTAGAGTTCAGAATGACGATTATAAAGATTCTAGCTAGGCTTGAAAAAACCATGGAAGATACAAGAGAACCACTTTTGGAGAAATAAAAGAACTAAAATCTAAACAAGTCGAAATCAAAAAGACTATTAATGAGGTGCAATCAAAAACGGAGGCTCTAACTGCTAGGATAAAGGAGGCAGAAGAGAGAATTAGTGATATAGAAGACCAAAAGATGAAAAATAAAGAAGATGAGAGAGAGATAAACAACTACTGGATCACGAGGGCAGAATTCAAGAGATATATGATATCATTAGATGAAACAATATTAGAATAATGGGGATCCCAGAAGAAGAAGAAAGAGAGAGAGGGGCAGAAGGTATATTGGAGCAAATTATAGCAGAAAACTTCCCTAATTTGGGGAAGGAAACAGGCATCAAAAACATGGAGGCACAGAGAACACCCTCTAAAAATCAATAAAAATAGGTCAACATCCCAACATCTAAGAAGTAAAACTTACGAGTCTCAGAGACAAAGAGAAAATCCTGAAAGCAGATCAGGACAAGAGGTCTGTAACCTACAATGGTAGAAATGTTAGACTGGCAACAGACCTATCCACAGAGACCTGGCAGGCCAGAAAGGACTGGCATGATATATTCAGAGCACTAAATGAGAAAAATACACAGCCAAGAATACTATATCAAGCTAGGCTGTCACTAAAAATAGAAGGAGAGATAAAGAGATTCCAGGACAAACAAAAACTAAAGGAATTTGCAAACACGAAACCAGCCCTCCAAGAAATAGTGAAAGGGGTCCTCTAAGCAAAGAGAGAGCCTAAAAGTAACATAGACCAGAAAGGAACACAGACAATACACAGTAACAGTCACCTTACAGGCAATACAATGGCACTAAATTCATATCTTTCAATAGTTAACCTGAATGTAAATGGGCTAAATTTCCCAATCAAAGACACAGGGATCAGATTGGATAAAAAAAAACAAAACCCATCAATGTGCTGTCTGCAAGAGACTCATTTTAGACTCAAAGACACCCCCAGATTGAAAGTGAAGGGGTAGAAAACCATTTACCATGCTAATGGACACCGAAAAAAGCTGGGGTGGTAATCCTTATATCAGACAAATTAGAATGTAAACAAAAGACTGTAATAAGAGATGAGGAAAACACTATATCCTACCTAGAGGGTCTATCCAACAAGAAGATCTAACATTGTAAATATCTATGCCCCTAACATGGGAGCAGCCACTTATATAAGGCAATTAATAACAAAAACAATGAAACACATCAACAACAATACAATAATAGTGGGGGACTTTAACACCCACCTGACTGAAATGGACAGATCATCTAAGCAAAAGGTCAACAAGGAAATAAAGACTTTAAGTGACACACTGAACCAAACGGACTTCACAGATATATTCAGAACATTCCATCCCAAAGCAACAGAATACACATTCTTCTGTAGTCCCCCAGAAAATTCTCCAGAATAGATCACCTTAACCAGTACCAAATGATTGGGATCGTTCCCTGCATATTTTCGACCACAATGCTTTCAGAAAGAACTCAAATACATGGAGGCTAAAGAGCATCCTACTAAAGAATGAATGGGTCAACCAGGAAATTAAAGAAGAATTCAAAAAATTCATGGAAACAAATGAAAATGAAAACACAACTGTTCAGAATCTTTGGGAGGCAGGAAAGGCAGTCCTGAGAGGAAAGTATATAGCAATACAAGCCTTTCTCAAGAAACAAGAAAGGTCTCAAATACATAACCTAAACCTGCACCTCAAGGAGCTGGAGAAAGAATAGCAAATAAAACCTAAACCCAGCAGGAGAAGAGAAATACTAAAGATCAGAGCAGAAATCAATGAAATAGAAACCCAAAGAACAGTAGAACAGATCAAAGAAACTAGGAGCTGGTTCTTTGAAAGAATTAATAAGATTGATAAAACCCTGGCCAAACTTATCAAAAAGAAAAGAGAAATGACCCAAATCAACAAAATTATGAATGAAAGAGGAGAGATCACAACCAACACCAAAGAAATACAAACAATTATAAGAACACATTATGAGCAACTCTATGCCAGCAAATTAGATAATCTGGAAGAAATGGATACATTCCTAGGGAAGTATCTACTACCAACACTGAACCAGGAAGAAATAGAAAACCTGAACAGACCTATAACCACTAAGGAAATTGAAGCAGTCTTCAAAAATCTCCCAAAACACAAGAGCTCAGGGCCAGATGGTTTCCCAGGGGAATTCTACCAAACATTTAAAGAAGAATTAATACCTATTCTTCTGAAACTGTTCCAAAAAATAGAATTGGAAGGAAAACTTCCAATCACATTTTATGAGGCCACTATTACCTTGATCCCAAAACCAAAGACCCCATCAAAAAGAAGAATTACAGACCAATATCCCTGATGAACATGGATGCAAAAATTCTCACCAAAATACTAGCCAATAAGATACAACAATACATTAAAAGGATTATTGACTACAATCAGTGGGATTTATTCCTGGGCTGCCAGTTCGGTTCAATATCCGCAAATCAATAAATGTGATGCAATACGTTAATAAAAGAAAGAACGAGAACCATATGATCCTCTCAATAGATGCAGAAAAAGCATTTGACAAAGTACAACATCCTTTCTTAATCAAAACTCTTCAGAGTAGAGGGATAGAGGGTACATACCTCAAAATCATAAAACCCACAGCGAATATCATTCTCAATGGGGAAAAACTGAGAACTTTCCCCCAAAGGTCAGGAACATGGCAGGGATGTCCACTATCACCATTGCTATTCAACATAGCACTAAATGTCCTAGCCACAGCAATCAGACAACAAAAAGAAATAAAATGCATCATAATCGACAAAAAAGAAGTCAAACTCTTACTCTTTGCAGATATGATACTTTATGTGGAAAACCCAAAAGACTCCACCCCAAAACTGCTAGAAATTATACAGGAAATCAGTAAAGTGGCAGGATATAAAATCAATGCACAGAAATCAGTGGCCTTCATATAGACCAACAACAAGACAGAAGAAAGAGAAATTAAGGAGTCGATCCCATTTACAATTGCACCCAAAACCATAAGATACCTAGGAATAAATCTAACCAAAGAGGCAAAGAGTCTGTACTCAGAAAACTGTAAAATACTCATGAAAGAAATTGAGGAAGACACAAAGAAGTTGATAACATTCCATGCTCATGGATTGGAAGAACAAACATTGTGAAGATGTCAATGCTACCTAGAGCAATCTACACATTCAATGCAATTTCTATCAAAATACAATCTTTTTCAAAGAATGGAATAAATAATCCTAAAATTTGTATGGAACCAGAAGAGACCCCGAATAGCCAGAGGAATATTGAAAAAGAAAAGCAAAGCTGGTGGCATACAATTCCCGACTTCTAGCTCTATTACAAAGCTGTCATCATCAAGACAGTATGGTACTGGCACAAAAACAGACACATAGATCAATGGAACAGAATCGAGAGCCCAGAAATGGACCCTCAACTCTATGGTCAACTCATCTTTGACAAAGCAGGCAAGAATGTCCAATGGAAAAAAGAGTTTCTTCAACAAATGGTGTTGGGAAAATTGGACAGCCACATGCAGAAGAAGGAAACTGGATCATTTCCTTACAAATAGATTCAAAATGTTTGAAAGACCTAAATGTGAGACAGGAGTCCATCAAAATCCTATAGGAGAACACAGGCAGCTACCTCTTCAACCTTAGCCGCAGCAACTTCTTCCTAGAAACATCACCAAAGGCAAGGGAAGTAAGGGCAAAAATGAACTATTGGGACTTCATCAAGATAAAAAGATTTTGCTTAGCAAAAGAAACATTCAACAAAACCAAAGACTACTGACAGAATGGGAGAAGATATTTGCAAATGACATATCAGATAAAGGGCTAGTATCCAAAATCTATAAAGAACTTATCAAACTCATCACCCAAAGAACAAATAATCCAATCAAGAAATGGGCAGAAGACATGAAGAGACATTTTTTCCAAAGAAGACATCCAAATGGCCAACACACACATGAAAAAGTGCTCCACATTGCTTGGCATCAGGGAAATCCAAATCAAAACCTCAATGAGGTACCACCTCACACCAGCCAGAATGGCTAAAATGAACAAGTCAGGAAACCACAGATGTTGGCGAGGATGCAGAGAAAGGGGAACCCTCCTACACTGTTGGTGGGAATGCAGGGTGGTGTAGCCTCTCTAGAAAACAGTATGGAGCTTCCTCAAAAATTTGAAAATAGAGCTACTCTATGACCCAGCAATTGCAGTACTGGGTATTTATCCCAAAGATACAAACATAGTGATCCAAAGGGGTACGTGCACCCTATTGTTTATAGCAGCAATGTCCACAATAGCCAAAGTATGGAAAGAGTCAAGATGTCCATCAACAGATGTATGGATAAAGAAGAAGTGGTATATATATATATAATGGAATATTATACAGTTTTCAAAAAAACTGAAATCTTGCCATTTGCAATGACATGGATAGAACTAGAGGGTATTATGCTAAGCGAAATAACTCAGTCAGAAAAAGACATGTATCATATGATCTCACTGATATGAGGAATTCTTACTCTCAGGAAACAAACTGAGTTTTGCTGGAGTGGTGAGGGGTGGGAGGGATGGGTTGGCTGGGTGATAGATTGGGGAGGGTATGTGCTATGGTGAGCACTGTAAGTTGTGTAAGACTGTTGAATCACAGACTTGTACCTTTGAAACAAATAATACACATTTAAAAAAAGAAGAAGAAGATAGTAGGAAAGGAAAAATGAAGGAAAATGAAAACTAAATAAAGAATGATGAAGAAAAATGGGGGTGGGTGAAAGAAGAGAGAGAAAGAAAGAAGACAAACAAAATTTCAGATTTTTACAAATTCCTGCATTTGAGCCCACCAGGTTGATCTCGTAAAGCCTGATACTGCCACAGTGGAGCTCTCATGACTCTGCTTCTCTGTTGGCTTTCCAGATGGGTTGTGGGCAGAGATTTCCAGGCTGACTTGGTTGTGAAGTCTTGAATCATATTTCTGAATATAATCAAAGATTTCTTGTAAGCCACCAAATGGAAGTTCACTAAGTGAAATGAGAGAATCGAAACAGGCAAATATAATTCAGCCAGTAATGGGTGGTAGATTTTCTATATAAGATTAAATTTCCTTTTAAATATTCTACTCATTTTTAATAGTAAGACTCTTAATATTTCAATATAGACCATGACAGTGAAATTTTCTTCTAGTCTAAAATGAAATAAATAGGAGGGTTTTTTTTTTTATATATTTTGCATACTAGCTGTTAATGCATTTGACAAATTAGTTACTGTTATCAAGACTCACTTCCAGTCTCAATTATCAACATTTGCTTGGGAAAAACAAGACAAAACTGAAGATGTATCTATCATACATCTCTTTCATAATATCCAAACACCTTAACATTGCCTTCTTAGTAGTTTTGCACTGTGTTGATTTAGCTAAAATGGAAGTGTTTCCTAGAATTCTCTCCCTGTAGGCTCTATGTTAGGATTATTCACAAAAGACATATGAGTAAGATTTTGAAGGCAGATATGAAATAGCAGTGATGTTTACACTTGGAAAGTTGGTATAGGGTCAGGCACTGTTGTAGTTCTTGTACATTGAGAGTCTTATATCCTCCCTGTTGTTTGATCTAGTTAATGGCTCATAAGTTCTCTCTTAACCTTCAGACACCCAGATAGAAGAGTGGGAATGGTTCCAAGTTGACCTTAGTGCCTTGAAGCCAGACTGTATCCTCCTAGGACAGGTGACTTTCCCCTGGGGAGACAGTTATTTAGGATGTCACATTGACTCCATGTAACCAGGCCATATTTGACAGGGGAACAGACAGAAAGAACAATTTCTGCAATAAGCACAAGGCTTTGCTATTTCCCAATGAGGATGAGGAAAAGATGTCCTGCTGTAGCTCCTTCCAACAGAATATACTTTTTTCTCTCAATTTTACCAGTCTCTAGATGAATACATATCCCTGTCAGAGAAGGTTGTACTGAAAGAGGTTAGAAATTCCCCACCCAATTACATTTCAATTCCAAAAACTAATTAATTTGGCTAATTGGCTCTCAGTTGGCAAAATGGAAAAATTCTAAAATTGAATTTTCACATATGAATTCTTAGTAATAATCACTAATCTTAGAAAAAAGAAACTCAGGTTTAAAAAAAAGTGTCATAAAGAGATAAGCTTTAAAAATAGGTTTTTCTTCAAACTGTTTTATTGAATATTTAGTATCAATGTGTTGAAAGAAAATTCTGCACATGAAGGTCAAAATGAAAATGATTCTTTTATATAGAAGAATCTTAGTCCTTCCACCTAAAAGTAACTTGGGTAGCCATTTTGGTTGGATTTGAATCCATACAATATCACCCATCTGTATACATATTTCCTATTAAAAATACTCTTGTGCTGTTCTATAATATTTTTAAGTTTTTCAAAAACAGATTAAAATTTATATATTTTCACATTAATGATTATACTTCTATAACATCAGAGGCATAAGTTTAAATAAGTGAATATGCTTAAATATAAACTGTCAGTTGCATAAGTTTGTAGTTTTACCCTTTGGAAGTTGTGGTCGACTGGATGGCAGTAGTGGCTTGTTCACTCTGAGGCATTTCTTCAAATCTTTCTGAACTAGCAGCGTGAAGATATCTTTCTACAGGTATAAATGCCCTATTTTAATGATATAATCCTGATGAGCAATGACTTTCATCATTTTCAGGAAAAGACAGCCTAAGACAAGCAGGTGAACACACAAACAAAAAATGAATCAAGTTCAAGGAGCTTCCAAGAGTGCACTCCTGGAGGGGTGGAGGGCTGTAGGACTACACTGTTGTCATTCTTGATGGTAGTTGAATTTGTCATGAATTCTCCTTCTGTCTGGAGCCATTAGAGAAGAACCTTAGCTCTAAAAGGCTGACTCCCAGGGAGATAATAAAAGGAAATCTTTCTGGGGCTACACATTAACTTCACATGGAATAGTTCATGATTAAAAATAATGTTTGTTTTTAAAGGACATCTTCTCTTGTAGAAGCTACCCTACTGGGCTACAGATTTTAATTTCATTGAGGTATCACTTTATATGAGAGCAATAAATGCATTCTTGCAAAGTTGGGGGTGATTTAGATTTAAAAAACTGAATTATATTTAGAATGCACTTGGATAACTCAATGTTTAAAGGAACCCTAGAGTGAATCCTTTGGAAAGTTAAAGAATCCTTTGGTTCTGTGAATAATCATGGTTCTTGAAACCTTGCTGAATTGTTTGTGCAAGATCAAATTTTTATATTGAAGGAGTGGAGTCTGTGGTTTTCTCTCAGGTAAATTGTGTTCATTCATTAATATTTATGAGATTCTTTGTTTTAAATGGTGAGTCTTTGTTTCTTTTTGTGGCCATCATGTTTCTTTGCTGAAATGTGATTTTTTTCAGTTTTCATCATTATTTATGTCATGATAAATATTTTATATATAATATTCATATTGTAGGTTATATTTAGGTAAATTGAGAGAAAAAATGGAAGTCAATTAGAACCCACTATTTATCACAGATTGAGAGCGAAACAGAAACACTATTATAATCATATCAACAAAAGGACTCTTCCCAACTGTGATAGAAAGAGATTCTCAGACCAAGAAAATGTGTCAGAGACACTAGTGGGGGATTAAGAATCAACTATACAAAACCCATTACTAAATATATTAACTTTTACATTATTTGCTTCTGGTAGAAAAAAAAATAGACACCCCCCCCAATAAAAAAAAAAAAAAAAAGACTAGCAGAAAAGGATGGCAAAGTAGATCCATCTTTCAGGAAACTATAATTTGTAAATTATTTAACAAATAATTGGCATTCTAGATTTATTTATGGAGCAAACTTCAAAACAGAGAAAGCCATTTTAGATTTTCTATTATTATTATAGAACTGTACTGCCATAAATACTAGATTTACACATAAATAGGTCACATTTTCCACCAGCCTATTATGAAGAATGTAAAGTACTGATAGCTTGAGAGTTCAAGAAGTGTGCCTGAGACAGTGTGGGTCACATCCATCATTACAAACAGAGCAAAGCAGGGAATACTTTATACTATATCTTATAATATACTACTAGCAAAAAAAAAAATGTGGGGCAATAAATTCTTTGGTATGAATACATATAATAACCCCTCCCCCCAAGCACATCAGGAAGAAAGAGATAAACTGCTAGCTGGGAGTGGGTTGCAGATAAGCCCCAGGCCATATGTCTTTTCTCCTCTCCTGCATGGTTCCATCAGGAGTTGCTAGAAGAGAATGACACCTCACTGCAAGAATCTTTCTTCTCGTCATTGTGCGCTTTCGGCAGTTATCAAGCTGCGTCTGCATCTAGGATGATTGTGAGTCTTCCCTGACCCCCCAGACTATGTGAAATACTTTAATACTATGAACCTTTCCTTTAACATACTCCTAACAGCTACAACCACACCTTCAGTATTATGAGTATTGTACTATGTCTGTCTCTGCTACTAGACTGTTCTGTGAGTTTAGGGACTCTGTTTGGTTCACCTTTGTGAATCCTGTCAATCAGCCTGGGGACTGTGAAAGCAGATGCTGGGAATGAGCCATTGTTTTACATCAAGAGAGTGTGGCCCCTGGACGCCTGAAATGAAGATGAGAGTCAGAGAACAGCTGAGGGTCCACTTCAGGTCCTTCGGCAGGATAAGTGACTGAATATTTCAGCCTGAAGGCCTGGTGGAGCTGACCTCAGGAAGAAAACAGAGCTCAGCTTTTGGGGTCATGTGCTGCCTAGAGACCAAGATTATTACAGAATTTGAGGATAGATTGATTTAAGATTCATTCCATTTCAAATGTTCTATATCATTCCTGACAGGTCCTTATTGTGACTCCTTGAATTACAGGGACTGCATATTTGATGTTCGTTACCAACTCATCAATTCCTGATACATGGGTAGACCCCAAATGCACAGGCTGGTAGACTGATGTGGATTTGAAAGGCTTTGATTGCAGAAGGATTAACCAGGGTCATACAACCTCTGCTGTATTCTTAGCCTCAATTAGAAGTGTCCAAATAAGTGCAACATGGGCCCTGGAAGCTGCACTCTTGCAACAGACAAGCCTCTGATGATGACGTTAATATCTTTTACTAAGATGTCTTCTTTTTTTTTTAAGTTGAAGGGCTGGAACAAGGACATAGAGCACTATGATAATTTTATATCTGTTTACATGGTTAGTCATCCTTCATGTATCATATATGTATTTATTCTGTGCAAGTCGCCAACTGACATTAAAGAGATTCCCACGTGGAAGTGTGAAAGAAGAGAAGAGCACCTAGGAAAAATGAAAAGCAAAGGGGATCTCTCTTTGGGACATGCAAATAATGAGACTAGAGAGGAGGGAACTTTGCCTTCAACTGCAGCTGCCCACCTACAGTGTTTTCACTTTGGTGAAGAGTATCAGGAAAAGGAAATAGCCAAAAGATATAAAAAGACATCTCAACAAAGAGATCTGTGAATAGCCAATAAGCACATGAAAAGATTCTCAACATCATAAGTCATCAGGACAATTAAAATTAAAATTACAATGAGATACTACTTCACACCTACAAGAACAGTTAAAATAAAAAGAGACAAGTGTTGGAGAGGATGTGGGAAAACTGGACCCCTCTGGTAGGAATGTAAAATGGTGCGGCCACTTTGGTAGTTTTTTAAACAGATAAATATAGACTTGTAATATTAACCCGCAATTTCCCTACTAGATATCATTCCCAGAGAAAGGAAAACATGTTTGCAAACATTATGTTCTACATAAATGTTCATAACAGCATTATTCCATGTAGCCTAAAAATGGAAACAACCCAAATGACCATCAACTTATAAATGAAAAAACAAGTGTAATATATTTATCAGGGAGAATGTTATTCAGCAATTACAAGGATGAGAGAACCCATACTAGCTACAACATGGATGAATCTCAAAAAATACCATTAGCTGAATGAAGCTAGATGTAAAAGACCACTTATTGTATGATTATATTTATACAAAATGTCTAGAAAAATATTATTTATAGACAAAAAATAAATAGTGGTTGTCTGAGGCCAGAGATGGCAATGGGGAGTGAATGCAAATGGGCACTAAGAATCTTTGGAGGGATGAAAATGCTCTAAAATTGGATTGTAATGAATGTTGTATAACTAAGTTTTCTAAAAATCATTGAATTGTTTTAAAATGGGAGTATTTTATGGTATACAAATTTATGTCCAAGAAAAAAAAACTCATGGTTAAAGAAAATAATCATATCCAAAAGTTTGTAATCCAAAAGTTTGTAAAGCCAGAAATGAATTATCTACCCATACCAAACCAACAGTGAGCCAAAAAAATATGTGCTAAAAGTGTTTGAATATATACTAATACACACAAATATATATATACTAATACACAATACATATTTGTATAACTACACATATATTTAAAAACACTGAGAACTTTTCACAATGTTTGTGATGGTTTTTGCTTTGAAATATTTAGAGCAGTGTACCAAAATAAATTTAACATTAAAAAAGTGACCACTTTTGGTCACTTGAAATGAATAATCTACTAGCACTTTTTCCATGCAATTCTGTGATATATCATCATTATTTTCAAAGTTAGAAACAATTTTAAGTATTAACACAATATGTAGTCCTTGGAACATGCTCAGTGATACTTATGTATTTGATCTAACCATTCATCTGACAATTGCATTTTCCCTCCAACATCCTCACCAAGGATATTTCTCCAAAGATCTGAGGCAACACATTTCATGGCTCTCTAAATTCAAGAAAAACACATTCAAATTTCTGATGAATATCTTTACTTTCATGATCTAGAGCAATGTTCTCCAATACAACTTTTCTGTGATGATATTAATATTTTCTTTTTTTAAAAAAAAATATTTATTCATTTGAGAGAGAGAGAGAGCACAAGCAGAGGGAGAGGGAGAAGCAAACTCCCTGCTGAGCAGAAAGCCCAATGTGGGACTCAATCCAGGACCCTGAAATCATGACCTGAGCAGAAGGCAGCTACTTAGCCATCTGAGTCACCCAGGTGCCCCATCTGTGGTGATATAAATATTTTCTAATCTACATTGTTCAATACACTGACCACCCTCTAGCAATGTATTGTTTAATTCTAATTAATTTAAATTTAAATAACTGCATTTGGCTAATGGCTACCATATTAGATAGCACAGGATTAGAGGCTCATTCAGTTTATCCGAATCAAAGAAACTAAAGTCAAACTTCCTTGAAAGACCTGCTTTGCCTCTTCTTGTATTTCCCACCCAAAGACAGTTACAATCCATTCCATAAATCTTGGAATTATCCTAGAGTTATCTGGGTTTGCAATCTGTCATAAAGCTCTGTGAAATCTACCTTCCACACGATCCTTATTGTTGCCTGGCTTCTGTATTTCACTGATCCTATCTTTTCATGCCTCTTTATTTCTCTCTGCATTCTGTGTCCCTCTGTTATGTCTATTACTTATCTAACTAGCCTAAAACCCCTGTCTCTGCATGACTACTGCAATAAGTTTTCTAAAAGGCACATCTGACAATGCCACTCTACTGCTTGAAATTCTTCAGTGCCCTCCATTGCATTCTAGATATGATCTAGATTTTGTTTGAGTTACCTCATGATCTGGTCCATTCCTGACATTCCAGTGCACTTGTCATTATTCAGATTTGCTTCCTACATTTGTACAGGCTGTTCTTTTATATTACAGACAGTCCTTATATTTTTATAAGGAAGGCAGTGCCCAAAGACAACAAGAACAGATGCTGCAGACCCAGATAGTCTGGGTTTAAATGTTGGGTCTACCACTTAGCTTCCCTCAGCTTACAGTTAGTTACCTGTAAAAGTGGAATAATAAGAGCACCTACCTCTTAGAGTTGATGAGATAATATTTATAAAGCATACAGTGTGTTTGAGACATACCACAAATGTTTGCTCTTGTTACTAATATTCTTGACATGTCAACCTAATATCCCTACTTACATTTCAAGATTCAGATAGCACATATAAAGGATATCATTTGTACTGGCCCTCCCCTTCCACTCCCATTTTTCCTCCTAAACTGTAATATCCTGATTAAACTGGCATGTCATTTTCATTGCTCTTAATGTATAAAAGGTAATTATTATTTTCTTATATTCAACTCTGCTATGAAGATTATAAACACCTTGAAAGTAAGAACTATGGCTACTTCAGGTATGACTCACTTGTCCCAGCATCTAATCCACTATTCATATTCAATAAATACAAGCTTCCCAAATAGAGTTTGGGAAAGACAAAGCACAGTTTTTCAGGGATGAGTGTGGGTCTCCCTAGATGTAGAAGCCGCTAAGAGATTGACATTACTAGGATTGGTAGTAGTTAATTACTCAACCAGCTTTCAGATCAATGGTTGAAATGAATAATCTACTAGCACTGCTCTGATTAAAATGGACAACCTGTAACTCAGACATCCTACCAGAGTCCTGGATCTAAACAGCTGTGATGCAGCCAGCCTTCAGTCATACTAGAGACAGCTAATTTTATTCAGGATATTTAGATTCTGAACTGAATCTTCATCAGAATCCTAATTGGGTAGAAAAAGTGCTAATTATGAATATTCTATGGTATATCTTACCCCCAAGAAGTCAACATTTGAGCAAATATGAGCCTGCTCTCATCAAAATCAGAATGGAAATTGGGGCACATGGGTGGTTCAGTTGTTTGGGCATCTGACTCTTGATTTCAGCTCAGGTCCTGAGATCAAGCCCTGCATCAGGCTCCATGCTGGGCATGGTACCTACTTAAGATTCTCTCTCTTCCTCTCCCTCTGCCCTTTGCCCCCACTTGCATGCATGCTCTCTCTCTCAAAAAAAAAAAAAAAATCAGGGGAAAAGATGGCAGAGGAATAGGGGACCCTATTCCAACTAGTCCCCAGAATTGAGCTGGATATCTACCAGACCACTCTGAACACCCACAGAATCAGCCTGAGATGTAAGAAGATAGATCTTGATCTCTACAAACAGAATATCTCAGGTGGTTGGTTTTGAGGTACTAAGAGGGGAGCCGTGATTCCATGGGCATATATTGGAGGAGGAAGATAAACAGAAGGGGAAAGGAGCCCAGCCGTGGGGATCCTACACTGCTGGTGAGCGATAGCCTCCCATGCTGGGGACTGGGCACAGACTCACAGGCCAGTAGCAGTGGGGAAAGGACTTTAGGGCAGCCCCCCTGACAGAAACCAGAGTGGTGGGAGCTGCACATGTGAACTGGGGGCGGCTGGCTGTTTTAGAAGCACAAAGGGCAGAGATGTGCTCCGACCTGGAGGTGAGGACTGGGAGCACTGTGGAGGGGCGCATAACCCAGGACACTGCAGTTTATAGCAGCACGGACAGAAACAGAGATAGTGTGGCCTGGACAGCTCACTGAAGAACAGAATGTGATCTCTCTGCTCTGAGGCAGAGAGTTGGAAATGGTCTCTTCTGCTCTGACTCTAGGAAGAGATGCAGAAAGCCACCAGGGAAAGCCACCAGAGAACAAAAGCCCGCCAAAACCGGTTTTCACTGAGTCCATCACTCATCCCTGGGGGCCGGGCAACTCTGACCAAACAGGGTTGCCTGAGTAACAGCACAGCAGGCCTCTCCCCCAGAAGAGAGGTTGGGAAAACAAGAGGCCAGCAACCCTAAGGACCCTATAAAACAAGTGCATCTTGCTTGGGTTGTGGTCAATAATTTGGGCTCTATACATTCTCTCAACCACCCCTCAACAGAATGACAGAGGAGGAACCCCCAAAATAGGAAAGACTCAGAGATTATGACTTATGCTGCAGATTTACAAATGGATGCAAATATAACCAAGATGTCGGAGATGGAATTCAGGCTAGCAGTTGTAAAGACAATAGCTAGAATGGAGAAATCAATTAATGGCAACATAGAGTCTCTAAGGGAAGAAATGAAAACTGAATTTGCAGAACTTAAAAATGCTATCAATGAGATCCAATTTAATCTAGATAATCTAACAGCAAGGGTAAGTGAGGCAGAAGAATGAATTAGTGACCTGGAAGACAATTTAATAGATAAAAAGGGAAAAAAGGAGGCCAGGGGAAAACAACTCAGAATCCATGAAAATAGAATCAGAGAAAGAAGTGACACCATGAAACGTTCCAATGTCAGAATTATTGGAATCCCAGAGGTGGGTGGAGAGAGAGAGAGAGGACTAGAAGATATATGTGAGCAAATTGTAGCTGAGAACTTCCCTAATCTGGGGAATGAAACATTCATGTCCTAGAGGCAGAGAGGACCCCTCCCAAGATCAAGGAAAACAGGCCAACACCCCAGCATGTAATAGTAAAACTCGCAACTCTTAGAACCAAGGAAACCATCTTAAGGGCAGTTAAGGGGAAGAGATTCCTTACGTACAGAAGGAGGAACATCAGAATAATGTCAGACCTATCCACAGAGACCTGGCAAGCCAGAAAGGGCTGGCAAGACATATTCAGGGTAATTAATGAGAAGAACATGCAGCCAAGAATACCTTATCCAGCAAGGCTGTCATTTAGAATGGATGGAGAGAGGCAGAGCTTCCAAGACTGGAAGAAACTGAAAGAATATGTGACCACTAAGCCGGCCCTGCAAGAAATATTAAGGGCGGTTCTATAAAAGGAGAAAGACCCCCAAGAGTGATATACAACAGAAATTTACAGGGGCAATCTATAAAAACAAGGTCTTCAGAGGCAACATGATGACAATAAATTCATATCTTTCAATAATCACTCTCAACGTGAACAGCCTAAATGCTCCCATAAAACAGCACAGGGTTGCAGATTGGATAAAAAGACAGGACCCATCCATATGCTGTCTACAAGAGACTCATTTTGAACCTAAAGATACATCCAGACTGAAAGTGAAGGGATGGAGATCCATCTCCCATGCCAGCGGACCTTAAAACAAAGCTGGGGTAGCAATTCTTATATCAGACAAATTAGATTTTAAATTAAAGACTGTAGTTAGAGACACAGAAGGATACTATATCATTCTTAAAGGGTCTATCCAACAAGAAGATCTAACGATTTTAAATATCTATGCCCCCAACATGGGAGCAGCCATCTACATAAACCAACTGTTAACCAAAATAAAGAGTCATACTGATAACAATATGTTAATTGTAGGAGACCTCAATACTCCACTCTCAGCAATAGACAGATCATCTAAGCAGAAAATCAACAAAGAAATAGAGCTTTGAATGACACAGTGGACCGGATGGCCCTTATAGATATATACAGAACATTCCACCCTAAAACAACAGAATACACATTCTTCTTGAGCACACATGGAACATTCTCCAGAATAGACCACATACTGGGTCACTAATAAGGTCTCAACTGATACCAAAAGACTGAGGTTATTCCCTGCATATTCTCAGACCATAATGCTTTAAAACTGGAATTCAATCACAAGAAAAAATTTGGCAGAAATTCAAACACTTGGAAGCTAAAGACCACTTTGCTCAAGAATGTTTGGGTCAACCAGGAAATCAAAGAAGAACTTAAACAATTCATGGAAACCAATAAGAATGAAAACACATCAGTCCAAAACCTATGGGATACTGCAAAGGCTGTCCTAAGGGGGAAATACATAGCCATCCAAGCCTCACTCAAAAAAATAGAAAAATCCCAAATTCACCAACTAACTTTACACCTTAAATAACTAGAGAAAAAGCAACAAACGATGCCTAAGCCACGCATTAGAAGAGAAATAATTAAGATTAGAGATAAATGAATTAGAAACCAGAAACACAGTAGATCAGATCAACTAAACTAGAAGCTGGTTCTTTAAAAGAATTAATAAGATTGATAAACCACTGGCTAGACTTATCCAGAAGAAAAGAGAAAGGACCCAAATTAATAAAATTATGAATGAAAGGGAGAGATCATGACTAACACCAAGGAAATAGAAACAATTATTAGAAATTATTATCACCAACATTATGCCAATAAACTGAGCAATCTGAATGAAATGGATGCCTTCCTGGAAACCTATAAACTGCCAAGCCTGAAACAGGAAGAAATTGACAATCCGAATAGGACAATAACCAGTAACGAGATTGAAGCAGTGATCAAAAAGCTCCCCAAAAACAAGAGTCCAGGGCCTGATGGATTCCCTAGGGAATTCTACCAAACAATCAAAGAAAAAATAATACCTATTTTCCTGAAGCTGTTTCAAAAAATAGAAACAGAAGGAAAGCTTTCAGGCTCATTCTATGAGGCCAGCATTACCTTAATCCCAAAACCAGGCAAAGACCCCATCAAAAAAGAGAATTTCAGACCAATATTCCTGATGAATATGGATTCCAAAATCCTCAACAAAATCCTAGCTAATAGGATCCAACAATACATTAAAAGGATCATCCACCATGACCAAGTGGGATTCATCCCCGGGATGCAAGGGTGATTCAACATTCACTAATCAATCAATGCAATAGAACACATTAAAAAGAGGAGGGAGAAAAACCATATGGTCCTCTCAATTGATGCAGAAAAAGCATTTGACAAAATACAGCCTCCTTCCCTGTTTAAAACTCTTCAGAGTATAGGGATAGAGGCAATATTCCTCAAGTTCATAAAATTCATCTACGAAAAACCCACAGCTAATATTATCCTCAAAGGGAAAAAGCTGAGAGCCTTTCCCTTAAGATCAGGAACACATCAAGGATGCCCACTCTCACCACTGTTGTTCAACATGGTACTAGAAGTCCTAGGAACAGCAATCAGACAACAAAAAGAAATAAAGGTATTCAAATTTGCAAAGAAGAAGTCAAACTCCCTCTTTTCACAGATGACATGATACTTTATGTGGAAAACCCAAAAGACTCCACCCCCAAATTACTAGAACTCATACAGCAATTCAGTAATGTGGCAGGATACAAAATCAATGCACAGAAATCAGTTGCTTTCATATACAATAACAATGCAACTGTAGAAAGAGAAATTAGAGAAATGATTCCATTTACAATAGCACCAAAAACCATAAGATATCTCGGAATAAAGCTAACCAAAGAGGTAAAGGATCTATACTCTAGGAACTACAGAACACTCATGAAAGAAATTGAAGAAGACAGAAGATGGAAAAACATTCCATGCTCAGGGATCGGAAGAATAAACATTGTTAAAATGTCTATGCTACCCAGAGCAATCTATACATTCAATGCTATCCCGATCAAAATTCCAATGACATTTTTCAAAGTGCTGGAACGAACAATCCTAAAATTTGTATGGAATCAGAAAAGACCCCGAATCGCCAAGGAAATGTTGAAAAAGAAAAACAAAGTTGGGGGTATCATGTTGCCCGATTTCAAGCTATATTACAAAGCAGTGATCACCAAGACAGCATCGTACTGGCACAAAAACAGACATATAGACCAATGGAACAGAATAGACAACCCAGATATGGAACCTCAACTCTATGGTCAAATAATCTTGACAAAGCAGGAAAAAATATGCAATGGAAAAAAGACATTCTCTTCAATAAATGGTGCTGGGAAAATTGGACAGTCACATTCAGAAGAATGAAACTTGACCATTCTCTAACACCATACACAAAGATAAACTCAAAATGGATGACAGACCTCAATGTGATACAGGAATCCATCAAAATCCTAGAGGAAAACATAGGCAATAACCTCTTTGATATCGGCCACAGCAACTTCTTTCAAGGTACATCTCCAACAGCTAGTGAAACAAAGCAAAAATGAACTTTTGGGACTTCATCAAGACAAAAAGCTTCTACAGAGCAAAGGAAACAGTCAACAAAACAAAGAGGCAACCCACAGAATGGGAGAAGATATTTACAAATGACACTACAGATAAAGGACTGGTATCCAAGATCTATAAAGAACTTCTCAAACTCAACACCCAAAAAATAAATAATCAAGTCAAAAATTGGGCAGAAGACATGAACAGACACTTCTCTGAAGATGACATACAAATGGCTAACAGACACATGAAAAAATGTTCATCATTATTAGCCACCAGGGAAATTCAAATCAAAACCACATTGAGATACCACCTTACACCAGTTAGAATGGCAAAAATGGACAGGGCAAGAAACAACAAATGTTGGAGAGGTTGTAGAGAAAGGGGAACCCTCTTACACTGTTGGTGGGAATGCAAGTTGGTACAGGCATTTTGGAAAACATTGTGGAGATGCCTCAAAAAGTTAAAAATAGAGCTACCATACGATCCAGCAATTGCACTACTGGGTATTTACCCCAAAGACACAGATGTAGTGAAAAGAAGGGCTATATGCACCCCAATGTTCATAGCAGCAATGTCTGCAATAGCCAAATTGTGGAAAGAGCTGAGATGCCCTTCAACAGATGAATGGATAAAGAAGATGTGGTCCATATATACACTGGAATATTACTCAGCCATCAGAAAGGATGAATACCCAACTTTTACATCAACATGGATGGAACTGGAGGAGATTATGCTAAGTGAAATAAGTCAAGCAAAGAAAGTCAATTATCATATGGTTTCACTTATTTGTGGAACATGAGGAATAGCATGGAGGACAGTAGGAGAAGGAAGGGAAAAATGAGGGGGGGGATCGGAGGGGGAGATGAACCATGAGAGACGATGGACTCTGAGAAATAAACTGAGGGTTCTAGAGGGGACGGGGTGAGGGGATGGGTTAGCCCAGTGATGGGTAATAAGAAGGGCACGTACTGCATGGAGCACTGGGTGTTATACAAAAACAATGAATTGTGGATCACCACATCAAAAACTAATGATGTTTTGTATGGTGACTAACATAACATAATACAATAAAATTTAAAAAAATCAGAATGGAAATATAATAGTCTCACTGCTGTTGGGGCTATTATCTTAACTACCTTTCCAAAGTGACCCTAAACCAGGCCTCACCAGTTTTTCAACATTCTCTTTTGTGAATGATCACTACTGCCGGAGTTAAGAAGATGACATTGAAACTTATGATAGTTAAATTTTATGTGTCAACTTGGCTAAGCTATAGTTCCCAGTTATTTCACCAAACACTAACTTAGGTGTGGCTGTGAAGATATTTTGTAGATGTGAGTAACATCTACAATCATTAATTGTAAGTAAAGGATTACTTTTAATACTGTGAGTGGGCCAGATCCAAACTGAAAGGCCTCAACAATGACCAAAAAAAAGTCATTTTCCAGAAGAAGTAATTCTGCATCAACACTGCAATATTAGCTCTTTTCCTCAGCCTGCAAGTCTGCCCTACAGACTTTGGACTTGTCAGCCTCCAAAATTACATAAGCCATTTTCTTCAAATTCTCTCTCTCTCTCTCTGTATGTTTGTAAATATGTATCCTACTATGTGATCAGATGGATAGATAGATGATGATAGATAGATAGATAGATAGATAGATAGATAGATAGATAGATGATAGATGATGATAGATAGATAGATAGATAGATAGATAGATAGATAGATGATAGATAGATAGATGATAGATAGATAGATAGATAGATAGATAGATGATAGATGATGATAGATAGATAGATAGATAGATAGATAGATAGATGATAGATAGATAGATAGATAGATAGATAGATAGATGATAGATGATGATAGATAGATAGATAGATAGATAGATAGATAGATAGATAGATGATAGATGATGATAGATAGATAGATAGATAGATAGATAGATAGATGATAGATGATGATAGATAGATAGATAGATAGATAGATAGATAGATAGATGATAGATAGATAGATAGATAGATAGATAGATAGATAGATAGATAGGGGATGTACATACATATGTCTATATGTATCCTACTGTTTCTGTTTCTTTGGATAAACTTGTTCATGAATCAGAGAATGTACCAAGGGGCTGAATTTTTAAAGTATGGTTAACTTCCAATCTGTCCAAGAGGATTTATCAACCTTTACAGGCTCAGTTTCAGAAAACTTGCTTTTGCATACAGACAACTTCACATTCAGTCTCTGATGGCTCAGTACCCCCTGGCAGAAACAGGTACAATTATTTGAAGACACAAACTTGATAGACCCAGCATCTGTGCATGGTAATTTTTAGAGCAGTTTTGGCTCTAAAATCTTAGTTCTATATCCTTCATCATCTTGTTCACCCTCCTTAAACCCTTCCATAAACTATCTTCTTTCCAACTTAGTCTTAATTCCTAAGGACATAGGTAATATATAATCCTCAACTCTTGCAAAAAGGCATTGGATCCTTTCTACTTCTGTAAATGGATAATTTTACTACTTGATATGTAATAGTATATTACCACAAGCAGCATATTTTTGATGGCCCTTTATACTAAAATGTAATAGTATAAATGAGATACCTAAGTAAGAAATCAAAATGTTTCTACTCTATCCTTTATGTGTGCACAAATCAGATAGCTTATTGTATGTGGGTAATAATACACCATTTTATTATAAATAAGAAATGCTTTTAGAAAAGAAAAGCTGTTATGAGGTAATCTCAATAACTTCTTATTACCTCACTGTTTTACACTTAGGTTTATGTTTGATGACTTTTTGTGTAATGATTTATTATACTGTACTATCTTATGCTTATATCATTGAAGCAATTTTATAAAGATTGAGAATCAATTGGATTTAAAGAAAATTTGAATGAAAGTTTAACTTTCTATTTAAATAAAAATATTACCATGCAGAGATAAGAAGGAAAAACACACATACATGATAGTTCTTCCTCAACTATGTTTATAGAAGACTAGTAATTTTCTGAAACATGTCTTTCTTTTTACTGCACCTTGTTTATAGCATCTAAAACACTTAGATTTATTCCTTCTCTGTCCCTGCAATACGACTGGTGATAATTTCTTAGATGCTTTTCTGCACTTGCACTTACATATTCCTTCCCAATTTTTGGACAAATATAGCTAAATGACTCATTGCTCTTAAAGAGAGAGAGAGAGAGAATGGAACTAAAAGAACACTTAATGTGTCAATAATTAAGTCATTATCTCTTTTATAAGTACACAAGCCTCTACTCTGAAAATTGTGATTGTATGAAGAATGGATCTAGGGATTGGAACATAAAGATAAGATTCTGAAATGATTTGGTAATGGCCTTGGCTGTGACCACAGCATTGAACTTTTTTCCAACAAGAAATTGATACTAAAAATCCAAATAATGCAACAGAGTAGTGAATTATTAAGTCATCACCACTTTTGATTAATTGTGATGAAGTGCCTACCTAAATAAGGAGAAAAAAGTTTGTGCTGAACATGACAATTAAACATGTGTGTGTATGTGTGAATGTATGCAGGTGTGTGTGTATGTGTGTAGATGTATAATATATGTGTCTTGTATGCTACGCTTTTGACAGAAATAAAGTGACAATCTCAGGTCTTAAAATTTCAGCTTAAGTTGCATTAAAAAGGAAAAAAAGATAGGACAATGGGTATGCCAACATAGAGTATTCCCATCTCTTTCAGATCCTCCCTCTTACATTAAAAAGCTCTGGAAATTGCACAACAGCAACCATAGAAGTCTCTGAAAGATAGGAAACAGAAGCCATACTGCCTAGGAAACTCAGGACATGAGGAATAACATGGTGGTGAGTTCTTGGGTTTTCCTTATTGCCTCCTAAATATCAAGACAGAGCATCACAAGCCTTCAACTGAGAACTGCCAAATGGCCCAGACAAAATCTCCAAGGAAAGTTTTCTCATATTGAAAAAGACATAAATAAATGAAGAGGCATACTATGTTAATGAATTGGAAGACTCAACATAGTAAACATATTAATTATTGAAAGTGATCTCTAGGCTTAATTAGATTCCTACCAAAATCTCAGAATGTTTTAGTGGATATAGACAAGCTTTCTCTAAAGTTATATGGAAAGGCAGTGACCCTAGGATATTTAAAGCAATCTTAAAGTGGGGGAAATTACTCTACCCAATATTAAAGTCTACTAGATAGTCACATAAGAACACATACAACTCAATAGCAAAAGAGTAAACAATCCATTTAAAAAAATGGACAAAGGACTTGAATAGACATCTTCTAAAGAAGACATCCACATAGCCAACATCATGAAAAGTACATGAAAGCCACATGAAAAGGTACATGAAAATGTGCTTAATATCACTCACTCATCATCAGGGAAATGTAAATCAAAACCACAATGAGATATTACCTCACACCTGTTAGGATGGCTATTATCAAAAGACAACAAGTATTAGAAAAGATGTGGATAAACAGGAAGTCTGATGCACTGTTGATGGAACTGTAAACTTGTACAGCAACTGTAGGAAACAGTATGGAGGTTCCCCAAAAAGTTAAAAATAGAACTAGCATATGATCTAGCAATTCCTCTTTTACATAGATAAACTAAGAAAATTAAATGACTGTCCTCAAAAGATATCTTTACCCCCATGTTCACTACAGCATGATTTAAAATAGCCAAGACATGGAAACAATATAACTGTCCATCAATGGATGAATGGATAAAGGAAATATAAATATTTCAGATATTACATATATGTAATATTTCATATATGTAATACAATATTATTCAGCTATAAAAAAGAAGGAAATCATGACTTTTACAATAATATGGATGTATCTTTTGCGCATAATGCTAAGTAATGTAAATCAGAGAAAGATGAATACTGTAAAAATCTCACTTATATGTAGAATCTAAAAAGCTGAACTCACAGAAACAGAGTAGAAGGGTGGTTGTCAGGGGTGGGAAGTGGGGGAAATGGTGAAATGTTGGTCAAAGGGTACAAACTTCTAGCCATAAGATGAGTAATTTCTGGGGATTATAGTCACAGCATGGTGACTGTAATTAACCATACTGTGTTATATACTTGAAAGGTGTTAAGAGAGTAAATCTTAAATGTTATCACCACACACACACACAAATGGTTATTATGTGAGGGGATGAAGGTTTTTACTAACCTTATTGTGGTAATCACTTCCCAATATATACATGTATCAACTTGTCATATTTCATACCTTAAATTTATACTTGGTATGTCAGTAATACCTCAAAAAGCTGGGGGGTGAGGGGGAAGAAAAGCAAAGAGTCCGGGCTTTGGCCCAGGGCAGAGCAAGGAAGTGAAGGATAGGTGAAAAATACAGACTCATATCAAGTCAAGAACAAGGTAGAAGGAGCACAGATTATTTGGTGGCATTCAATATGTATTTTTGAGTTCTGGGATCTACAGCCTGGATCCCCTAAAGGCACTTATGGTGTCAGACGCTATGTTGGCTGGATGCCACCTACAGAAGTGTATTTCTAAATTCTTATTGGAGACAAATCTGGAAGACCAAGAATAGAATAAAGTGATGTGGAAGACTTCAGCATCAGAGCTGGAGACTCTTTCTAAAATAGTCTAAGTTTTGGGGCGCTTGGGTGGGTCAGTTGTTAAGTGTCTGCCTTCAGTTCAGGTCATGATCCCAGGGTCCTGGGATCAAGCCCCACATTGAGCCCCCGTGTCTGGCTCCCTGCTCAGCAGGAGGCCTGCTTCTTCCTCTCCCACTCGCCCTGCTTATGTTCCCTCTCTTGCTGTCTCTCTCTCTCTCTGTCAAATAAATAAATAAAATCTTTAAAAATAAATAAAATAGTCTAAGTTTCTTCCCAAGATGCTTGGGCCCTGGGCAGATTTTTTAAATGCAGTCGATGTCAGCTGGATGCCCCAACCTTTTATCTTTAAAAGTACTTAGAAAAACATTTTGGCCAATAAACAATTACATGAATGTTTCTATTTTTGTATTAATGACTATATTTTGCCTTGTATATGGGTATATCTACACTGCTTTTATTCTTCCTTCTAGACTGTAATTATGAGAAAGAAGGTATGGTTTATTCATCTCTAAATCTTTCCTCCTACCACTACTTCTACTTAATCTAGTGTCTTGAACATGGCAGGAACACAATAAATAGTGCAAAATTTAATGGAATTTCCTTAAAATGTGTGAAAAGTCATACTACCCTTAGGACATATTTAATCTCTCTGACAGTGTGATTTTTCTCCTTGCCACCACCAGCATATCTGGACCTAACTAGTTTGCCCACACTTCCTGCTGGGTAACTAGAGGTGAACATTTTGCTGACCTTAAATTATTTGTCATGATCACTTAAGATGAGATCTTTTCATTGCCCATAAGATTAATGAAAATAAATAAATGTGGGTTTATTAAAAATTGATAATTGGAAATATTTGTGTAATAAACTTGGTCAGATTATGCCTATGAACTTCAAACATCTCATTCATTAAAAATATTCTGCTTTAAAAATAAACATGAGGATGCAAAAAAGAAATCTGTTAGGATTTCTATGCTAAGTGATACGCTAAGTGTTCTTACCACAATAAAATAAAAGAAAAATGAATATTTTAAGAGTAAAAAAATAAAAAAGCAAAAGGCACAAACATTTCACCAAAGAGAATATAATTGCAGGTGATGCATAAGCACATGAGATATTCACCATAATTAACCATCAGGGAAATGCAAATTGAAACCACAATGAGATTTCATTACACATTTATCTGAATAACTAAAACTAAAACAATAACAACAATAAAAACAAAGTGACAACACCAGATGCTGTCGAGGATGTGGAGAAACTGGGTTATTCCTAGATTGCTGATGGAAATGTAGAATGGTCCAGCCTCTCTGGAAAACAGTTTGGCAACTTTTTATAAAGCTAAACATGCAATTTCCATGTAACCCAATAACTGCACATTTTGACATTTTTCCCAGGGAAATAAAAGCTGCGTGCACACAAAAACATGTACAATAATGTTCAAAGGAAGTTAAGTGTAGCTATAAAAGGGCAACATGAGGGATAGAGCTGTTAAGTATCTAAACTGTATCAATGTCAAAATTGTGCTTTTGATACATTTATAGTAATATTTTACAACATATCCCCTTTCAAACTGGGTATATATGATCTTTGTTTTATCTCTTACAACTGTTATACATCTATAATCATCTCAAAATTAAAAGCTTAATTGTAAAGAAGTGCTTAAGTGGTGGCTCTAAAACAATTTCTTAATTATTTTAAGTTCACAGATGTACTTACTGCAAATTACAATTAATGTTTAATAGTGCTAGTTGCAACACCACATAAATGAATTTACAGATTCACCTACTTTTACTTGTCTCTCCTATCCTAAATTTTACATTCATATGGGTTTCAGAGTGAACCTCTTCCTCATCCAGTTAGTCACCAGATTCTTCTAATGATGAAACATTTAATCAGTTCCTAAGACATTCTGAACATAGGCCAAACCCAAATATTACTTTGAAACACGCTTCATGGCTACATTATTTTTACTCCACTTTAATTGTCCCCTTAAATTGTTTGATTATTGCCTTTCTTTCTTTTCACTTCAGGCCATATTTATTGACAGAAATCCATCCGACCTCTCCAGATAGCTTGTACATTTTGGGCTACAGAAAGACTCTCAACATAGAGACTTCATTAAAAAGGGAAGTACTACAGAATGTCATGGAGGCTATATGACTTTTAACACTTCTGTAACTGGAGGAACGAAAGCCTCTGAGTAAGCACAACTGTACAATGCAATTGGCTCACTGTTTTTCTGTAGAAAAGTAATTATGTCTAGAATTAATAGTATAGTATGAAATCTAATTATTATATTTACAGTGCTGTTATGCACATAAAATAAATATATTGACTTAAATAATTGCCTCTTGCCTCTGCTATTGATGGTTCTGGATATATATTCTATGTTTCACTAGCCCATATCGAAGACATCTTCCTTCAAGCATCTTGATTTAGTAAAAGGGGTGGGAGCAAAGACAGCTAGATGTTGATTTACTGTTAATGAAGAAAGCACCAAGGCTGGACTGACCTTTATTTAACCATATCCCATTTTAATTTAGAAAATTTCAGTCAGCTTTAAATGGATTAAAAAAAAAAAAGAAAACATGATTTTCTTATTTCTCCTTTCCTATCCTGGGGGAAGAAATAAGTAAACAGAATTGCCTGATCATCACAAAGAGCCACTCTGCATTACTTTGATGTGGAGACATGGGAAATTGAAATTTATAGCACCAAGGGCACAGCTCCCTCCACTGGGACAGGTCATCCTGATTGTATTTGTATTATTGGCTTGCTTTACATGTTCATTACATTTCTGCTTATCCAGTTCATTTTGAGAAAGCTCTGTATTACACTGAGAGTAAGGTTGCATTACACATGGACAGACAACCCTTGGAATTCAGTAAATATCATTACATTTTAAAAATAAATTTCTCTCAGATTTTCATTTGCCTCCTTGTTCTTGCATCCTTGTCCCTGCCCTTTGAATTAATTTTACTCCTAAACTCCAGAAGCCAGCTGAGATCAGGGTAAGTCCAGAAACTGGCAATCTCAAATGTTCCCCTTGAGTGTTCTGCTCACAAACTTACCACGGGTATTATTCTTTTCCTAGAGGCATATTTCAAGTCTCAAATATACCCTATGTATTCTAGGCATACAAAAAGACACTATATGCAGTATGTGTAGTGATGAAAATGTTTTGAAGTCAAAATTATCAGAAATAAAATTTCTGGTCCATCACACCGAGGTTTTTAACATCTCAAAGCCTCAATTTTTCTTATCTGTAAATTCTAACATACCCCCAGAGAGTTGGGATAAAGATAAGGTGTAATATAATGAATGTAAAAAGAAATCATCACAGTGACTAGATCAGAGTATAAGCTAAGTAGAATATTTTTAAAGACAATCTCTGGGCTAGAATAGATTTGAAGAACCTGCTAACTGTATTACTCCCATAGACACTCAGACTTGAAATAGTCTATTCAGTCTATCTGATGCTTAGCTTTTCAGTCTGAATAGACTAGAAAAAAAGCTAAGGATCTTGAACCTTTAGTTTATCTATTGCTTCCCGCCTCCTTACTCTAAAATCCATTTTGGAACATTCCATCAAGTATCACTTTAATCATCAAATGCTAAAATCCATTTTGGAACATTCCATCAAGTATCACTTTAATCATCATTTACATATCTCTACTGATAGACATCCGTCACCTCTTGGAGAAGCCTTGTCCATAAGTAGGTAGTTTGGAAAATGCTTTCCAATATATGAGCAATGCAGGATCCAGTACATTCCACTCACTGTGGCTAATTCCACTGTTGGGATCATAAAGAACAAATTTAACCTCTCTTCCCATTTGACAGCCCTTTGGGTATTAAAAATACCTGCTATGTCCTCCTTTGACTTCTCTCCTTTAAGGTTGTTTTACAGTTTCCCAAAGTATAAGTTTTTGAAACCTAACTTTTTGTTAACCTCCCTGATCCAAATGCTCCAAATACATTCCATATCTAGAGTCTTGGTTTCTATGTCCGTTTTTTGTCCTCCGACAAGTTACCCACCTTTAGTTTTCTCTTTCCCTGTTTTTAATCAGTCCTTCGTTTGATAAGTGAAGACCAAAGTTAATTTGGGGGAGTGGTATTTGTATTTGTCTAGTAAAATGATTCCTACGTTTTTTCATCTATTTTTCATTTCTTAGCAATGCAAGATGCTTAAAGACAAAGGCCATTGCTAACATGAGAATCTAAGATTTTAAAGTTGTGACTGGTTATATAAACAGAATTGAAAGAACACTTGGCCCAAATTCCTGTTATCATAATCATGTTCAGATTAGGCACTTGAGGCACCAGGAGGTTAACTGACCTCCAGAATTCATGCAATAGTATTAGTCTCCTCCCTACTGTTCAAGGGCTTCTGGTAACAATACAATTTTCCATTCACTTGGTACAGATATCTCAAGACAGAGCCCATACATTTTTTTTAACCTGCATACCCTTTCTGAGATAATATTTAAATTTCAGATTTTACATTAAAGTCATAGCTTTTCAGTTTCTTTTAAAATGGGGACTCTTGCAAGTTCTAAGGCCACATTCCCACTTTCCATGGAGCTCGATGGTGCTTGTGCCATGTAGAAGGGATCACACTCCATGTGACCTGGCTAGCTTCTGTAGGTATAAAGTTTAACATACTACTTTTGCAAAGTATTGCATAATTTTACAAGCATTTTCATATCTGCCATTTTTATTTGAGCCCATGACAATACTACATAACATATGGAACTGGTATAATAGTAAATGTGTATTTTAGTCGTATGGAGATGAGATATCTAATGTGTTAGGCAGGGGTAGTGTGGTGCAGTGATTTGGAGTACAAGTTTTTAATAAATGTTATCTATAAACATTTCCTTCAGACTACGCAGTAAAAGTCAGATTTCCTGGTATCAAATATAGGGATTCTATGACAGTGACACTAGCCATACTCACTGATTCATATACCTCTCTTATCTCCAGTTTCTGGATCATCTCAAAATGAAAGCCTCACTGGGCTGCCAATAAGCACTCTCTCATCATCAGGTACTAGATGAGTTATTGGAACATTTCAACATGCTGCCCCCACCCATCTCACCCCCATATTCCTGTATGAGGAGTGTGAAGAGTGTCCTGTGTACAAGGTGACCCCTAAATCATATAGTCAGATTGGATATGAGGAAGACTAAATGCATTTTTTTGTGACCTGTTAACACTGACTGCTAAAATACGTATTTTAAAAACTGGGTAATTGAATGCCATGCTTCACTGAGTAAATCACTGGCTATAGGACTGCAGCTGCGGTCCTTTTCAAATATTTCTAAAAACTTTGCAAAACTGATTGGTCATATAAATGCCTGACTTTTCCTTTGTGAATGAATATCAATCTGGAAAAGTTTCCTGTCAAAAACCTAAGTTCTTCATCCATCCCCAAGGCATACAAGTTTCACAAAGAAGATATGCAAGTGGTTCATAACATCATAAGATGCTCAGCACTATTAGTTATTAGGGAAATGAAAATCAAAACTACAGTCTACCACTCTATGCCCACTAGGATGGCTACAACTGAAAAGACAGGTAATTATAAGTTTTGATAGTGATGTGAAGAAATTAGAGCCTTCATATACCATTGGTAAGAATGTACAATGGTACAGCTGCTTTGGCTGACTCTAGATGTTTTTCGAAAGTTTAAATATAGAGTTACCAATATGGTCCAGGAATTTCACACCTATATCCCCAAGAGCAATGAAAAAATACGTCCACACAAAAGCTTGGACTCAAATGTTTATAGGAACACTGTTCATAATTGCCAGCAGTGAGAAAAATTTTCATCATCTCATGAATAGAGAAAAAAAATCCATACAGTGGAATATTATCCCGCAGTAAAATCAGTGGAGTACCAATATGTGCTAAAACATGGATGAACCTGGAAAACTTTATCCTACTAGAAAGAAACTAGTCAAAAAGATGACATATTGTATGATTCCATTTACCATTTCATAATGGTAAATCTATAGAGACAGAAATTCCATTAATGTTTGCTAGGGCTAGAGGGAGGGGCATAGATAGAAGTGACTGTAAAGTGCCTGGGGTTCTTGCGGAGGGACAGAATTAGATTGCGTTTCAAAATTCGATTGTGGTAGTTGCAACTTTGTGAACCTTCAAAGAACATTGAACTCTACCTTTAAAGGGATAAAATTTATGGTTTGTGAATTATATCACGATAAAGTTATTAAGATACATTAATAAAATAAAATGAGAGGTCACAATCTCTTTGTCCAATTCTTCATGCTATCCTTAACAGGGAACAGTCAGAGTAATAATAACTCTTGAAGATTTTTCTAGGGTTCCCTTCCACTCTGGACCGAGGAAGGTAGACCTTGGTTTATTACTGGTTTCCATTCAAAGAGGAGTACCTGCCTTCCCTCCAGTTATATAATGTGCCCTATTAGATTTCTCATTTCAGGATTCCTGGAGAGTCTACAGTGAGGTGTCCCTGTGATGTTTTGAGATTTGGAAGCACAAGGCATGAAAAACGTAGCTAAAAAAGTAGAGAGAGAATGAATGCAGACTCTCCTAAACCACAGGGCAACACCAGTGTCCTCAGTCTATGCTATATGGTATCTTGGAGTTTGTGTTTGGGAAGCAGCTGTTTCACCTTCTTGTACGTAAACTGTATATGCCTGTGTGCATGTGCACCCTCTAATCCTTGAATCATTTGTAGACACAATAAACATTAGAGAAGCATGCACTCATTTTTTTTTAAGTTAGTACTTAGTAAACAACTACAAATGACTGAAAATCCAGGGTAAATAGACCCAGACTATTTTTGGTTAGAAAAGATGGTTGGTTCTGTGTATAAGGAAGCATAATTGATGTCTGGTGCTTTTTTTAACCAATAATATTATTTTCTTCTGATAACCTCTCATTACAGAATAAATTTTACCATAAAAATAGATTATTTTGTCTTAAGCCACGGGATTTTTAAAAATGCATTTTATGGACTATACAAAGTCATACAAATATAAGGTATTATTACGTGTAGTAACGCAAAACTGCCTTTGGAAGAGTTATCCCATTGGGCTTTAACCATCTTTCACCTAGATATAAGTTTGTTTTCTCCCCAGGTGGTTGAGATACAATTCCTCTGATAAAGGAAAAGTCTGAAGTAGAGAAGTTACTACTTGTTAGGATAAAGAGTGCAGGAGGAGAGAGGTTCTTGATGGTGATGAGGTGGAAAAGTTTGGGGGAACATTTCTTTTTATTTTCTGATCTGTTGATTTCGAGATATCTGCAATTGTCTGAATGGAGATTTCCCACAAACAGGCTGATAAAAAGTCCTGGAATTTTGAAGAGAAATGTGGACTGAAGAAACAGTTTGGAACCATCTGTGTTTATGGGGTACAGAAACCACAGTATAGGGGCGTCAATGTGGCTCAGTCTGGTAGGCAGGCCAAGTCTTCGTTTCAGCTGAGGTCATGATCTCAGGGTTGTGAGATCGAGCCCCATGTTAGGCTCCATGCTCAGCACAGAGTCTGCTTGAGATTCCCTCTCTCCCTCTCCCTATTTGCACATGCACACTCTCTCAAATAAAGAAATATTAAAGAAAGAAAGAAAAAAATAAAAGGAAGAAAGCGCAGTATAAATGCAATCACCTGGGAAGGACCTAGGGGGTTGTAAAAGCCAGAAGTTCCAACTCCTTTGAGGATCATCTCAATAGCGGAAAATAAGGTACAGAAGATGCTTATGCTTTCTCTTGGTTACACGGCCAATAAGTGATAATTCCAAAAAATTAAACCAAGTCTTTCTGCCTGATTCCCACATTCTCTTCTCTAAGCTAATCTCTCTCTGTACCACAAATACCTGTTGAATGCTCACCATGTACACAACATGTATAAGTCCCCGTGAGGAAAGAAAAGAAAAAAAGGCAGGACTCCTGAAAAGAGTATTGTCACAAAGAGACTGTCCTCTACAATACGTCTAGAATTTCTCTCCATTGTCTCTACTTCCACTCCTTCCCTTATATAGACATTCATTGTGCCATTTTTGAACCATGAGAGGCTTTCATACAATCTGAAGCCCCAACTTTGGTTCCTTCATTTTATTTATTTATTTTTAAAGATTTTATTTATTTATTTTGACAGAGAGAGAGAAAGCACACAAACAGGGGGAGCAGCAGAGAGAGAGAGAGAAGCAGACTCCCCGCTGAGCAGGGAGCTCAATGTGGGGCTCAATCCCAGGACCCTGGGATCATGACCTGAGCTGAAGGCAGATACTTAACCAACCAAGCCACCCAGGCGCCCCTGGTTGCTTCATTTTAATTCATGATTAGAACACATAAACCAGAATTATCTTACAAAGTTGTCCCTCCTATTACTCTCCTTTATCCATAGGGTAAAAATCCAACACCCTTAGTCCCAAACCAGTCTTGTTCATCTGCTCTAACCATACTGGTCTCTCTTATCTCCCTCCCTCTTCAACCCAGGATAAAACCTCTGAATAAGCCAGGCGGATTCTTCTCAGTTCATCATTCAAGATTCTGCATCAGTAGATGTATTTTGCAGGCTTATAAGTTCTTATTCCATTTTTTCTACCCATCTAAGGTGCACTTATTTAAAAAAATTCTACTTAAATGTCATGTCCTTTGAGAACATGTCCCTTAGAATCACAGGCTGTTATTACCTCTATACACCTACTTTCTACAATTCATTTGACTTAGAATATATTGCTAGATAAATTTCTGAATTTATATCATTATTAGAACAACTGGAAGTGAAGACCTCTACTTTATCTGTGTTTGATCAGTTGTCTAATTAAAGAGATTAAACAAGTTAAACTAGAACAATGGCAAACTGAACACAATATACATAAGTAATTAAAACAATAGCATTTATTAATGACCCAGCTGTGAGCTATCATAGGTAGAAAATCAGGTTTAGGCATAGGACACTTGAATTTTAATCCAACAATTGTTTCACAGAGAAAACAGTTCCTAGCTGCAGCATTATATTGCCCATAAAATGCAAATAAGACCACTTGTCCCTAGTTATAGGAGAAGTTGAGTAAGGAAAATAATTAACCGTAAGCTGCAACTGCACCTTCTTGGATGACATCAGGTTTGAGTTTTGAAACCTCAGGGCCTATTCCAGAGTGTATTCTCTTGAGCCATTCCACACTGTACCTGAGGGCTTTGAGAAGACTCTAATCTTCCAAACACTAATTAAAATAAAAGGCCGCCTGGAGACCCTGGAGAAGAACTGTCAGGAAGCCAATTAGCTTAGGTCCACCCCTGACTCTGCCTGCTCAGTACTTACTTTAAGGCTACTTTCCTATTCCCTTTTTATTTTTATAACCTGTAATTAGTTACTGTGGCATATAATTTCCAAGACCACAGGCAGCATTTAACTGCAGCATCAGGGCATCTGGGATAAAGACCAACTCTAGGGAGATTGTATATTGGGTGATTAGAGCACCTCAGGACGGAACATCCCAATTGACTGAGGCTTGTCCCTGATTTAAGGATCAAAAAGAAAAAAAAAAGACTCTTTGCTGATATATCATACCAGATACCCTCCATTGTGGCCGTGTGATCCAGCTGAGAACAGCATGGACTTCTGAAAAAAGTATCTCCTCATTGTCACATCAGGTTTCTAGGTTGTAACCAGATGCCAGTCTTGGTCCTGAAAAGAATACAACCCTCTTCCCTGCACCAAACAACAGAAGGAGGGACTTGGACTCTCATTTCAAATTATGAAAGAACTGTACCATGGTAAAATAGGAAAGGCTGGTTTTAATTTGACATCTCAGAACAGCACCCATCACACACACACTCACAAACACACTGATCTTTATGATGATTATGATGTCTCATAATCTCTCACCTGCTTTTAACCCTTCCATATATTTGAAAAATGTTAATAACTAATTACTTCTCCTGGGATTATACTCCTTGCTATTCACCTTTTAACTTACTTTTGAATACCCACATTTGCTTTACTCAGCCAGATGTTTTGAAAGATGTTTGGCTCAAACTACAAAAGGCTACTGCCCTCATGGATATTTGGGTTACTACAAAGAAGGCAAAGCTAATGTTTGTGGCTCACTTCTGTGTAAGGAACAAGGAAGATTATATGCATCATTTTGTTTAACATCTACCATAAAGTCAGTATTATTAATCCCAGTTTTAAAATAAGGTAAATGAGATATGCAGAGATTAAATAAATATTTAAAGTTCATAGATATAGCAATGTTAGAGATCCAATTTGAACTCAGGACTGTCTCCAAAACCCCTATTCATTTGCTGCAACACCGTTTATAATAATTGTAATACAATATAAAACAGTTTATAGCTTAGACAAGAGAGGAACTATCAGAGTGGAAATTATCCAGATGCTTTCTTTGGGTTTGAAACTGTATTCACATGCCTGTATGAAACATAAAATAAAATTGAAAATGAATAGATATTTTCTGATAAAATATTACAGAGGAAAAAATACTTTGTGGCCAGGATGCACATCAATGGAAATCATGCATTACAGGTAACCCTGGTCTGAGGTCTGAAGACCACTTCCTAGAGTGGTTCTCAAATGCTTAGAGTTTCTATCACTTAGGGAAGCTTTTGTATGTACAGGTATTGTGTATATGGACAAAAGAAAATTTGTAGTACATTTGTAGAATACACAAATCACATTGGCAAGTCAGGCACAGGTAGGAAAAACTTACTTATCCATAGCTTTGTATAGAATGCCACCTCAAAGTGTTTAAAGAAGGGAAAAGATATAGAATGTAAGTGGGGGGGGCATTTTACATGTACCTAAGTAGATGGAGAAAAATCATATAAGAATATATGTCTCTCTTTGTTTACTAAGAATGTGGGCCATCTGCCTATTCAACATCATCCCTCTTTATAATTTTATTCCATTTTATTTCCTTGAATTGACATATTATTCAAAGCTTTCAGCTCTCCTTCCTCAGAAGTTAGAGCTCCTATTATCAGCATTACCGATTTGCAGTTGACATCACTTTTGCAGTTAAGGGATGTGGATTTAAAAATAAATTTAAACAATTTATATGAGGCCTTTGTTCATAATCTATAACTCCAACCATTCTTAATTTCTTTCCTTCTCTAAAACTTGAATCTCTTCAATGATTCCACAAAATCTTGGCACATGCTGTTTCCTTTTTTATGCTGTACTTTACTTGCATTATTTTTTAAGCTAATTCAAATCTTCACTCCTAGAAATTTTCTGTGATTCCTTGAATCCAGGTTGGCTTAGATTCCACTCCTTTATGCTTCTATATCACCCCCTGTGTGTATGTGCATATTTATGCATGCTATACATCTCTTTCTGTCAACCTCCTTCTTGGATAAAATGCTCTCATACAGTGGCCCCTGGCTTACAATCTTTGCAGAAAAATAACTTAATCTTTCATTGTTTCAAATAAGATATTCTTGAAATGTTTCATTGGTCTATTTGAAGGTTGGGGCAGTTCCAGGAAAATAAATAGTCTTTACTAAATTATAAAACTCTATATTTTATAAATCTCACTTGTTTGTACAATTCATTATGTACTTTATTTCTCTTTTGTCAGTATTCTTTATATGCTAGATAATGTGTGCACAGTCAATCATTTAATGATCACCACAACCCTAGGTGTCATGGTCTCAATTTCACAGATGAGTAAATAGTTTCGGCAATATTATATAACTTGCCCAGAGCCACCTGGCTTGTTGGAAGTGGTCAGAAGATTTGAACCTGAGTATGAGGAAGTCCAGAGACCTAGCCCCATTCATGATAGTGTGGCACTTGCTAGCCTTGTCTTCTATTTCATTTAGAGTTACAGTTATACCTAGGTATTTTGGGGGCTTTCCGTTTCATACATAGGCCTTATGCTCTTTTCTGCAACTTGTTAGTTATAAGACATTTTCTCTCTAAGAACATGGTACTGAAATGATTAGATTTCTATCAGTGGAGCCTTCTTCCCAAAATGTTCACTGTCTCTCAGATGAAACAGCAGAATACTTATAGGAATTAAGGACAGCAGGATACATGTGAGAAACAGTGGGAGCAACTAGCTGTTCCTCTGTAATAATTATAAAGTCTGAATTTGAAGGATGATGTTTGTAGTTTGTTGCCTCCTTATATGAATTATACACCATCTGTATGTGGGTTTCCTAGCAAATGGACTGAGGATGAGCTTAGCATGATTTGACCTCACTGATCAAAAAGAGAAATGGTGCTTTAAAGTTCTAATGAAAACAAATAAACTTGAACTAGATTATCAAGAGGCAGTTTATGTAAGGGAGTGGAGACACAGGTGATGGAATAATATCTCCCTCCTTCTCTCTGCTAATGTTTCCATTTCCATAGCTGGTTTTAGTCCTTAAAATAAGTCATTTAAAAAAACTAGAAAAAGAGACATAAGATACATATGGAATTACAAAAAAAAAAGTGAGATTTATAAAACATTCACCTGCAATGAAATTGTGTTTGATATTATCTTATATTAGAGACACATAAATATATTATCCCACTCCTTCTGGCTCTCCTCTATACTGACACATCAGCACAATGTTATTGAATGATTCCATTATAGGGAATGAATATGGACCCCAATGTCTTGCTTACTTGTTTTCCTGTTCTCAAGAAGGTATTCTTCTAAATGTAGTCTTGAAAGATAATTGGGACAATTATTCCTTGGTGTGTATAAATTCAGTTTAACTATGGGTGATTGACCATGCCAGTCACTGTTTAGAAATATCCACAGTTAGGGGCGCCTGGGTGGCTCAGTCGTGAAGCATCTGCCTTTGGCTCAGGTCATGATTCCAGGGTCTTTGGATCAAGCCCCGCATCGGGCTCCCTGCTCCGCGGGAAGCCTGCTTCTCCCTCTCCCACTCCCCCTGCTCGTGTTCCCTCTCTCGCTGTCTCTCTCTCTGTCAAATAAATAAATAAAAATCTTAAAATAAAAAAAAAAGAAACATCCACAGTTACTCAATAGAGTAATTGTGGAGATTAAATGAGACAGTGCATGCAAAACACCTCACCAGAATTTGAATGGGTTAGTACTGAGGCTGGTATGAAAGAGGAATTTATGAGCTGGTGACTGTCCCTACCTGACTATCCTGCATCTTTATCTCAATTAGTGCTATTCCCTTAGAACAAAGTAGTTAACTATGTTTTGTAATCAAGAACAATTACTTCCCTAAAACTATTTCCTAATTTATAAAAGCACCTAGTTCATAATGCTGTTCTAAAGATTAAAAAAAAGATAATGCATATAAAGAAGTGTAACAGTGTCTGACACATAATAAATGATTAGTAAATGCTCTGCACTGTTACAAAGGTTGAGGATTTGCAAAGACTCTGAAGAGATTCCTTCAAGAATATCAAGGATCAACTGTAGTTACTGTGATTTAATGCTGGCATGGTTGCAAGTTCCAGATCCCTAGCATCAGTCCCGATAACAAATTATTTCTATAATAGGTTTAAAAACCATATTTGGGGGTGCCTGGGTGGCTCAGTTGGTTAAGGGTCCAACTCTTGATTTCAGCTCAGGTCATTATCTCAGGGTCGTGAGTTTGAGCCCTGTGTCAGTGTCTGTGCTCAGCGCGAGGTCTACTTGAGATTTTTCTCTGTCTCTCTCCCTCTCCTTTGGCTCCTCCCCCATTTGTGGGCTCTCTCTCTGTCTCTGTCTCTCTCAAATAAAAATAAATAAATAAAATATTTAAAAATCATATTTGTGCCTACATATGTTCTTAAAGATGGGGGTTGGGAAGTGGAAGGCACAGACAATGTCCCTCTGCTCTCCCATGTACTGCAGCCATCACTACTTAGTCCTAGCACTCTATGTAAGCCTAGGCCAGACCTCAGAATCCCTCTAAACACCTACAATAATTGGATTAGTGTACAGGAGAGGTGACTTATTTGACATTACTTTCATGGAAACTCAATCTGATGCCATTATTTTGAATCACGGCTGATAGAGTTGAATTGGAAAAGAGGGATGGAAAAAAATCTGGACAGGACAATAAAAAAAATGACTGCTATTCCTTTGAGCATCTTCTAAGCCCCTCCTCTATTATGAATATAGATATATTCCAATTCATACAGAGCCTCTTTCCCAATGGCAGAAGTATGCATTGGTTCAAGAGGGGAGGGGAAAGGAATAAGCCAGAGAATGCCAGAGGGCATTTTTTTTTAATGTGTGGCTAAACATCCCTTCCTTAAGCTCCTACCCTTTAGGGCCACTCATTTATCCTTTAACAGCCTTTCACAAGGAGTCATCTTCCTCATATCTTCTCCCCTTTGGACTCTTGGTTCAAATCATCCAGTTGGAAGCCTCTCTGTAGGTCCAGTCTGCACATGGTTTAATAGTGATAGTAGCTCCCTTCACACCGCTCTGCATTTGTGAGGATACCTGAGTGACTCTTTGAAAGGGACACTAACATTGTTCTTCTAAACTCCTTCTCACCTGAGTAATTCCTGTAAAAGCTCCTGGATAAGACACTCCCATAGGCATCCTGGGGCGAAGTCCAGCATAGTTGCAATGAACAAAGTGTTACTAGGAAGTGTATTTATGTTTTTTATGAGTCATGAGGCTCTTCTTTCATTACAGCCAACTCAGAGCACAGGACCTGTTGGGAATGATAAAGGATCATTCTCGTTATAAACTCAAATTTACCTCCCTTCTACCCATTGCAACAGCCTTTATCAGAGTAAGACATGACCATCAGAAAACAGAGCTTCTCAGAAGAGTTTAGTTTTATTTAAGATGTGAGGCCAAGTAAATCATTGCTTTCTTTCCCCATATTTGTGGAATGAAAAATGGAAACTGTGTCATTTGGTGGATACATAACAACATATATATCATGGTATTGTCTTAAGAAAACAATTTGCAGTTTACCCATCAGTCATTTGCCCAGGTCATATTAATTACATTAATTATTTCTCTCCCTCTCATTGAAAGAAATGAGAAAGAAGGGACAAGAAAGAGAAAAAAGTAAAACTGATTCACTGAGGAGAAGACAGAAGAGATGAGAGGATGCAGGCAAGAGAGGCAGCCTCTCTTCTGGAGGCAGAAGTTAGGTTGTGAAATGACTAATAATATAAAACATATTGCAACAAAGTATAAGTTAAATAAATGATGTCTGGTTATTGAAAAATGCATTTCTTCCCAGTATCTACCAAACCTTAATATTTTTAAATAAAATTGAATGAAACAAGACTGGTCTTGTATACTAAATAATAAATATTAGCCTTCTTCTGCTTTATGTTTCACCTAGAGATCTCAAAATTTGCTCAGCCAGGCCAGTCTTTTGCAGGGTCTCATTAATGGAGATAAATCAAAACATTTATTGAGTGGGTAATTAAAGTGAAATGAGTTTCTACTCTATAAATGTAAGAAAATTAGGAATATCCCTTCTCAATAATTTCCCCAGCCTCTCTGCTGGAGGGTCCCTGCTTTTCAATCACTTCTTGTTCCTTCCATTCTTCTGTATTATGTAAGCCAATATTATTTTGTTACCAGTGACAAAACAAAAGCTAAGTCAAACTACTTTAAAATTAGAAAAAGAAAGGGAAATCTAAAGGATGTCCCTGGATGTGCAGACTATTCAAAAAAATCATTGAGTCTCTCTGCCTATTTATGACTTGTTCCTTGATATGACTTTATTAGATTTATCAAGCTAATGCCCAGGAGCTACAGCCCTGAATGGTCATTAAAGTGTATTATAGCTTGAAAAAAGTATGGAAGATATTAGAGAAACCCTTTCTGGAGAAATAAAAGACTAAAATCTAACCAAGTCGAAATCAAAAAGGCTATTAATGAGGTGCAATAAAAAATGGGGGCACTAACTGCTAGGATAAATGAGGCAGAAGAGAGAATCAGCGTTATAGAAGACCAAATGATGGAAAATAAAAAGGCTGAGAAAAAGAGAGATAAACAACTACTAGATCACGAAGGTAGAATTCAAGAGATAAGTGATACCATAAGACGAAACAATATTAGAATAATTGGGATCCCAGAAGAAAAAGAAAGAGAGAGGGGGGCAGAAGTTATATTAGAGCAAATTATAGCGGAGAACTTCCCTAATTTGAGGAAGGAAACAGGCATCAAAACCATGGAGGCACAGAGAACCCACCTCAAAATCAATAAAAATGGTCAACACCCCGACATCTAAGAAGTAAAACTTACGAGTCTCAGAGACAAAGAGAAAATCCTGAAAGCATATCAGGACAAGAGGTCTGTAACCTACAATGGTAGGTTTCTTTCTGACCTGGCAGGCCAGAAAGAACTGGCATGATATATTCAGAGCACTATATGAGAAAAATATGCAGCCAAGAATACTATATCCAGCTAGGATGTCAGTGAAAATAGAAAGAGAGATAAAAAGCTTCCAGGACAAACAAAACTAAAGGAATTTGCAAACACGAAACCAGCTCTACAAGAAATATTGAAAGGGGTCCTCTAGGCAAAGAGAGAGCCTAAAAGCAGCATAGATCAGAAAGGAACACAGACAATATACAGTCACAGTCACCTTACAGGTAATACAATGGCACTAAATTCATATCTTTCAATATATACCCTGAATGTAAATGGGCTAAATGCCCCAATCACAAGACACAGGCTATCAGGTTGCATAAAAAAACAAGACCCATCAATATGCTGTCTGCAAGAGACTCATTTTAGACCCAAAGACACCCCCAGATTGAAAGTGAGGGGGTAGAAAACTATTTACCGTGCTAATGGACACCAAAAGAAAGCTGGGGTGGCGATCCTTACATCAGACACATTAGATTTTAAAACAAAGACTATAATAAGAGATGAGGAAGAACACTATATCCTACTTAAAGGTTCTATACAACAAGAAGATCTAACAATTTTAAATATCTATGCCCCTAACATGGGAGCAGCCAATTATATAAGCCAATTAATATCAAAAACAAAGAAACACATCGACAACAATACAATAATAGTGGGGGACTTTAACACCCCCTTCACTGAAATGGACAGATCATCTAAGCAAAAGATCAACAAGGAAATAAAGACTTTAAATGACACACTGGACCAAATGGACTTCACATGTATGTTTAGAACATTGCATCCCAAAGCAACAGAATACACGTTCTTCTCTAGTGCCCATGGAACATTCTCCAGAAGAGATCACATCCTAGGTCACAAATCAGGTCTCAACTGGTACCAAAAGATTGGGATCATTCCCTGCATATTTTCAGACCACAATGCTTTGAAACTAGAACTCAATCACAAGAGGAACGTGGGAACAAACTCCAATACATGGAGGCTAAAGAGCATCCTACTAAAAAATGAATGAGTCAACCAGGAAATTAAAGAAAAATTAAAAAAATTCATGGAAACAAATGAAAATGAAAACGCAACTGTTCAGAATCTTTGGGAGGCAGCAAAGGCAGTCCTGAGAGGAAAGCATATAGCAATACAAGCCTTTCTCAAGCAACAAGAAAGGTCTCAAATACACAATCTAACCCTATACCTCAAGGAGCTGGAGAAAAAAAACAGCAAATAAAGCCTAAACCCAGCAGGAGAAGAGGAATACTAAAGATCAGAGCAGAAATCAATGAAATAGACACCAAAAGAACAGTAGAACAGATCAACGAAACTAGGAGGTGGTTCTTTGAAAGAATTAACAAGATTGATATACCCCTGGCCAGACTTATCAAAAAGAAAAGAGAAATGACCCAAATCAACAAAATCATGAATGAAAGAGGAGAGATCACAACCAACACCAAAGAAATACAAACAATTATAAGAACATATTATGAGCAACTCTATGCCAGCAAATTAGATAATCTGGGAGAAATGGATGCATTCCTAGAGATGTATCAACTACCAATACTGAACCAGGGAGAAATAGAAAACCTAAACAGACCTATAACCACTAAGGAAATTGAAGCAGTCATCAAAAATCTCCCAACAAACAAAAGCCCAGGGCCAGATGGTTTCCCAGGGGAATTCTACCAAACATTTCAAGAAGAATTAATACCTATTCTCCTGAAACTGTTCCAAAAAATAGAAATGGAAGGAAAACTTCCAAACTTATTTAAGAGGCCACCATTACCTTGATCCCCAAACCAGACAAAGACTCCATCAAAAAGGAGAATTACAGACCAATATCCTTGATGAACATGGATGCAAAAATTCTCACCCAAATACTAGCCAATAGGATCCAACAGTACATTAAAAGAATTATTCACCATGACCAAGGGGGTTTTAATCCCTGGGCTGCAAGGTTGGTTCAACATCCGCAAATCAATCCATGTGATACAATACATTAAAAAAGAAAGAACAAGAACCATATGATCCTCTCAATAGATGCAGAAAAAGCATTTGACAAAGTACAGCATCCTTTCTTGATCAAAACTCTTCAGAGTATAGGGATAGAGGGTACATACCTCAATATCATAAAAGCCATCTACGAAAAACCCACAGCGAATATCATTCTCAATGGGGAAAAACTGAGAGCTTTCCTCCTAAGGTCAGGAACACAGCAGGGATGTCCACTCTCACCACTGCTATTCAACATAGTATTAGAAGTCCTAGCCACAGCAATTAGACAACAAAAAGAAATAAAAGGCATCTAAATCGGCAAAGAAGTCAAACTCTCACTCTTTGCAGATGATATAGTACTTTATGTCGAAAACCCAAGAGACTCCATGCCAAAACCGCTAGAACTCATACAGGAATTCAGTAAAGTAGCAGTATATAAAATCAATGCACAGAAATCAGTCGCATTCCTCTACACCAACAACAAGACAGAAGAAAGAGAAGTTAAGGAGTCGATCCTATTTACAATTACACCCAAAACCATGAGATACCTAGGAATAAATCTAACCAAAGAGGCAAAGAATCTGTACTCAGAAAACTATAAAACACTCATGAAAGAAATTGAGGAAAACAAAGAAATGGAAAATGTTCCATGCTCGTGGATTGGGAGAACCAACATTGTGAAGATGTCAATGCTACCTAGAGCAATCTACACATTCAATGCAATCTCTATCAAAATACAATCAACTTTTTTCAAAGAAATGGAACAAATAATCCTAAAATTTGTATGGAACCAGAAGAGACCCCAAATAGCCACAGGAATGTTGAAAAAGAAAAGCAAAGCTGGTGGCACCACAATTCTGGACTTCCAGCTCTATTACAAAGCTGTCATCATCAAGACAGTATGGTACTGGCACAAAAACAGACATATAGATCAATGGAACAGAATCGAGAGCCCAGAAATGGACCCTCAACTCTATGGTCAACTTATCTTCGACAAAGCAGGAAAGAATGTCCAATGGAAAAAAGACAGTCTCTTCAACAAATGGTGTTGGGAAAATTGGACAGCCACATACAGAAGAATGAAACTGGACCATTTCCTTACACCACACACAAAAATAGACTCCAAATGGTTGAAAGACCTAAATGTGAGACAGGAGTCCATCAAACTGCTAAAGAAGAACACAGGCAGCAACCTCTTCGACCTCAGCCACAGCAACTTCTTCCTAGAAACATCACCAAAGACAAGGGAAGTAAGGGCAAAAATGAACTATTGGGACTTCATCAAGATAAAAAGATTTTGCTTAGGAAAAGAAACAGTCCACAAAACCAAAGACTACTGACAGAATGGGAGAAGATATTTGCAAATGACATATCAGATAAAGGGCTAGTGTCCAAAATCTATAAAGAACTTCTCAAACTCAACACCCAAAGAACAAATGATCCAATCAAGAAATGGGCAGAAGACATGAACAGACATTTTTCCAAAGAAGACATCCAAATGGCCATCAGACAGATGAAAAAGTGCTCAACATCGCTCGGCATCAGAGAAATCCAAATCAAAACCTCGATGAGATACCACCTCACACCAGTCAGAATGGCTAAATTGAACAAGTCAGGAAACGACAGATGTTGGCGGGGATGTGGAAAAAGGGGACTCCTCCTACACTCTTGGTGGGAATGCAAGCTGGTGCAGCCACTCTGGAAAACAGTATGGACGTTCCTCAAAAAGTTGAAAATAGAACTACCCTACAACCAGCAATTGTACTACTGCATATTTACCCCAAAGATACAAATGTAGGGATCCGAAGAGGTATGTGCACCCCGATGTTTATAGCATCAATGTCCACAATAGCCAAAGTATGGAAAGAGCCAAGATGTCCATCGACAGATTAATAGATAAAGAAGAAGTTGTGTATATATATATATATATATATATATATATATATATATACACAATGGAATATTATGCAGCCATCAAAAAACCTGAAATCTTGCCACTTGCAACGACGTGGATGGAACTGGAGGGTGTTATCCTGAGCGAAATAAGTCAGTCAGAGAAAGACCTGTATCATATGATCTCACTGACATGAGGAATTCTTAATCTCAGGAAACAAACTGAGGGTTGTTGGAGTGGTGTTGGGTGGGAGGGATGGGGTGGCTGGGTGATAGACATTGGGGAGGGTGTGTGCTATGTTTAGCGCTGTGAATTGTGTAAGACTGTTGATTCACAGCCCTGTACCTCTGAAACAAATAATACATTATATGTTAAAAAAAGAAGAAGAAGAAGAAGATAGCAGGAAGTGAAAAATGAAGGGGGGGCGGGAATCGGAGGGGGAGACGAATGGACTCCCCCATAAGAGACTATGGACTCTGAGAAACAAACTGAGGGTTCTAGAGGGGAGGGGGGTGGGGGGATGGGTTAGCCTGGTGTTGGGTATTAAAGAGGGCACGTACTGAATGGAGCACTGGGTGTTACACACAAACAATGAATCATGGAACACTACATCAAAAACTAATGATGTATGGTGATTAACATAATATAATAAAAGTTTAAAAAATTAAAAGAATAAAGTGTATGATACCATATAAGAAAAGTCCATTTCATCTCCAAAAAGGTGCTGTACATTTTCGTACGATTTAATTCCAATCCCACCCTACTAACAATATACGATATGTAACTCTGGAAAAGTTACTGTGTGGTTAGCTGCTTTTCCCACATTAATGTGCTTTCTTATCCTGACGTTTTGCCTATAAACCTGCCTACACCCTACGAGGCTTCTCCTAAGTGACCCTGGTGTCCACTCAACCTCATACAACAATCTGCATCATACAACTCTGTGCTTAATAACAGACTATTTCATATTACTAACATTTTATGAATTCAACTTTGTTTCTCAGCAGACTGTGAGTCCAAGCACTGCCTCAATTCCCACTCAGCAGTGCATACTGTTTACAGAAAGTGGACATTTGTGGATCATAAATATTTTGTATTTGTTGTCTAGTCTGTTCAGTTGGAGCAATAATTAATGTAATGCCTACGAGAGATTATCTACAGTAGATATGTGATTACATATTGCGTACGTACTCCTAACTTTCCTGAGGATAGATCTCATGTAGCCATTGTACTTTTCTTATCATCCTAAAACTTATAAAGCCAGAGGTGGTATACAGCAGGCACTCAGTAGATGTATATGACCGTTCAATTCTCACAGTAAGTTTTTTTTTCTTTTGCCATTTTCCTCATGATTGCAAGTTAGGTAGAATCATTGTCAACATAAATATATCTTTTAGGATTGAATTTCCTTCTTTAAAATGAGAGAAATTGAAAGATTTTATTTCCTTATCTTAAAATGTGTAACTCAAGGTCATAGAGAAAATTTGGAAGCACAGTGTGTAAACCTAGGCAAGCTATAGAGCACATACAAATTATTTCCAACAGGAGATTTTTATGTTAGCAAAAACTAGGGGAAAAGAGAGCAACAGCAAGTCCAGGATGCCTAGGAAATTGGACAATATCCTTGTCCAAAGAGAGGGGGCAATTCTCTTTCCTTTCCTCTGATTGGTTTTGGGGCTATATGGCCAGCTTCACTTTTCATTGAAGAAATGCAATTAAGTAACAAGACAGACTCCTTTCTATTGGCAAATATTGGAGGCTGGGAGGAGGTGGGGAGCTAATTTGTCTTGTTCCATTGTTAGTTTTCAAGTTAAATATACAACAGAGGATTATCCTGTGCTTGTGACTTTTATTTATGGATTACTGTGGTTGGATACTTTAATGCTTTTATGAGTCATTGAAACTTTCACTGCCTGAAAATTCATGGATTAAATTTAACAAAAATAAAGTCTTCTTTAGCTTAGAAACAGAGGAGAGATTCAGTTGCTTCTTTAAAATTCAATATTTTAAACATTTAGGGGAAATATTTTAAAGGTGAAATTATAGAAGCGGAAACCTTACCATTGATAGTACTGAGTCTATTTTCATTGGATGGGGGCTTATAATGAATACTGAGGGTATATATTGAGGAGGGGCATCTGAGAATGAAAATCCATTCCTCCTCCAAGGTTAATGACTTTATAAGAGGCACCTGGAAGTACCCAGTAATTTATCATTCCTATTGTGCCCATATGGGAGCAAATTTAGCACAGGGATATAAATCATGGGCTTTGAAATAGACAAACTTAAATTTGAGACTTGAGGCTAACATTTCATAACTGATTGTGGGAAAGATTTTTTAAAGTTGAGTTTTCTCACCTTTAAAATTGAGATAATAATAGCACCTCTCATGTTGGATTAATGGAAGATTAAAATGATTAAATGAGAAAATATATGTAAAGTGTTTGGCACAGCATATGGCACACAGTAAGCCCTCAGTAAATGCTGACAGTGATGAAAGAATCAGATATCACACTGAGGATGCAGCCTCTCCTCTCAAGGAATTATTTTAGGGAAATACAAGTTTCACTGATAGTCTTTAAGACCTGAAAATAATTAAGAATGAATAAACTACTTAGTAATCCACTAACATATTTCATGTAAAAATAGATAGTTGTGTAGAGTCCCAGAACAACAGTAAAAGTGAACTGATTGAAGTCTAGTATCTTCTTTTCACAGATGCTGAAACTGAAGTTCACAGAGCTAGTTAGCAGCAGAGTCTAGATTAGCATCCATGACTCTAGTCTCCCAGTCCAAAGGTTTCAACTGCATTTTACTGAAAAGCTCAGTAATCTTACCAACTGTTACAAAATGTCTGAGAGGTTTACATAGTTTCATAAGTCCATGGGGACCCAGATGGAGTCCATGATGACAGAAACAGCAGGGAGGAGAAACACCAACTACATGAGAAAAGGCAAGACAGAGGCTGGTGCCAAGGAATGGCCCCTGTAGTGATTTATCCTTTTAAAGAGTGGTGGGTTATTCAGTTGAACACTTAATTTGTGACCTAGGAAGCACAAGATTTTCTTTGACAATTAATCTAGTTTATATCTGAACCATGAGAAATATTTTACTGAGTATTTTCTACACTAATAGTCATATACAAAATTCAGAATGTACTATTCCTCCATCATCCCACCAAAAAAAGGTGACTTACCAAAGACTAATTCTTCTTTACAGAATAATAGTAGATAATATATACAGAATACATGATAAAACAGGGGAAAAAAACAACTTTGGAAAACCACCAATGTAATAAATAATACAAAAATGAATCATAGATTATTGCTAAAACTGTTGGGTGAAAGGAACTTGGGAAGAGAATATCTACACAATCTCCAAGATTACTTACCAATGACAAAGCAGAAAAAACACCTTTATCAAGAAATACAGAGCACCATCATTGATGGTGGGGCACATGGGTGTGCCTCTTGCTTAGAAGTAGTGGAAAGAACAGAGAGTATTCCTCCTAACAGTGTAGACTCACTCAGAATTTTGCCTGGATTCAATAATGGAGAAAAATTAGAAAAAGCAAGATTAAAGGCCATTCTGTAAGATATTTGTCCATTATTGCTTGAAAATGAAAATGTCATGAATGAAAAAGAAACGTGACAGATTTACCATAAAGAGATTAATGAAGCACAACTAAATGCAAAATGAAAGTATTTCACCTTCTCAGAGCACAGATTTGAAAGTCTTTATTTCTAGAGAAAGATGTAAAGCAACAACAAATGCATGGAATATGCTGTTGTAGTGCTGAAGAGACCATCAAATACCTCCTATCTTTTCAAAGAGATCTGGGATGGGAAACAATATTTACCTCAGGTACTCTGCTTTTTCTTCTATAGACTCATCTGCCTTCTTTTTTTTTTATTATGTTATGTTAATCACCATACATGACATCATTAGTTTTTGATGCAGTGTTCCATGATTCATTGTGCATAACACCCAGTGCTCCACATAGAACGTGCCCTCTTTAATACCCATCACCAGGCTAACCCACCCCCCACCCCCTTCCTATCTAGAACCCTCAGTTTGTTTTTAAGAGTCCATCGTCTATCATGGTTCCTCTCCCCCTCTGACTTACTCCCCTTCATTCTTCCCCTCCTGCTATCTTCTTCTTTTTCTTTTTTCTTGACATATGTTGCATTATTTGTTTCAGAAGTACAGATCTGTGATTCAACAGTCTTGCACAATTCATAGCTCTCACCATAGCACATACCCACCCCAATGTCTATCACCCAGCCAACCCATCCCTCCCACCCCCCACCACTCCAGCAACCCTCAGTTTGTTTCCTGAGATTAAGAATTCCTCATATCAGTGAGGTCATAGGATACATGTCTTTCTCTGATTGACTTATTTTGCTCAGCATAACACCCTCCGGTTCCATCCATCATCGGCTTCCTTCTTAAGCACAAGTGGCATGACCCTACCTTACATCTCTTGTATTTCCTCTTGTTCCTCTTTCGGGTAGGCTTGACTCTCTTCTTCACCTCCTTCTGCTCTTTCCTTAGCTAGCCTTCTCTGACTATCCAATTTCTTCTGACCCCCATCCCCTTTCACCCTTCCCTACTTAATTTTTCTCCAGAGAATTTTTCACTAGCATACCATATATTTTAACTTCTTCATATTGTATATTTTTGTCTCCTTATCCCTAGAATGTAAATACTGTAATGACAGAGAATTTTATCTATTCTCTTCACTAGTTTTGAGTGCCTACTGTATTCCAGCCTTGTGTTGCATCTCATTCTGTTATATGCAGCCTGCCTGGAAGTTACAGTCTCGTAACTGCATGAGTCTTTTCATAACCCAGGAATTCTAAAAGAGTAAATGTGACCTTAGTAACATCTTTGGCTTGTGATGGTTAAGAGAACAGCATAATTCTCCCAAGAAGAACATATCTAGACTTCACAGCAGAAGTTTTATCTTTCTCTTCCCTGATTACGCTGAATTTACTTTTTTTTTTTAAATGTCAGAAATTAAGATAGTCACGGGCACCTGGGTGGCTCAGTTGGTTAAGCAACTGCCTTCGGCTCGGGTCATGATCCTGGAGTCCCGGGATCAAGTCCCGCATCGGGCTCCCTGCTCGGCGAGGAGCCTGCTTCTCCCTCCAACCCTCCCCCCTCTCATGTACTCTCTCTCTCTCATTCTCACTCTCTCAAAATAAATAAATAAATCTTTAAAAAAAAGAAATTAAGATAGTCACATCATTAAAAGTCCATTAATGTAGAAGAATTATTTTTCTAGAAGTCTGTGCATAGGGATGGTACATTCTTCTTGATATGACAGTTATGGAAAATTCTGGTGAAAGATAGGGAAAAACTAAAATTAGATATTAAAGTCTCTTGGGAATCTATCTTCTTACTATTGCCACACGATGAGATAAGGAACCTTGGTCAGACCTGGACAAGGCTGACCATTCCCCATGTATGATTTCTGCTCTAGATGCTATAAATGCTTTATATTTGAAATTATACTTGTGACCCATGATCAATAAATCCTGCATTCTGAGGACTATTCCCATAGGGGTAATTCCTTTGAGTTGAGCCAAATATGCTTTCTTCCCCAACTCCCCCATAACATGGTCTCCCACCTTAAAAGTGACTATGAGGTTTTAATCTGAAGCCCCCAAGCCGGGGAACAGCATATAGTTAGCAGACCCCAAAGGAAGTGAACCTCTCACTGTCAGCTCAGCACTGCCTCACCTTTAATCTCTAATAGTATATGTGGCAAAGCATTGTGCAGTTCTGATGCAAAAGTTCCTGTCCCAGTCAAGGGTTTGTGTGTTCACTGCACATGGTGAGCTGCAAGGTGGACACTGAATGCTCTTTTTACCTGAGACTCAAACTAGAAAGACGTCTGTTCCCAAATAGACCAGTTTCCAAGACTGGATCTTCTGCCACTTAGATAAAAATTAAGAGATTCTCCTGGACATATTCAACAACCCACCCTTTCTCTGTGACCTCAGTGAATCCAATAACACTGTCTTTCCTATTAGCTCCATGATAAACTGGGCAATCAGAATGTCACTATCTGCCTTTCTGTTTATTATAAAGACTCCCTAGTACTTGAGACAACACATCGACAAGATTCTGATGACCACGATAAGTCTCCCTCACTGCTTGAATGCACACATAGAGAATGTCAAACAGCTTTAACAAATATTGATGAAGTCAGCAGTGTCCCAAGAGTAATGAGCTTGACGGAGGGACATGGAAAATGGAAAAAGCCCACAGAGAGCATTCAGGGGAGATGTCAGCAAACCTTAAAGAAACCTTTTCAACACATTAGAGCTCCGAGGCAAACATCAAAACTAATGAAGTATTTGTAAAGAGATGTGTATTTGCCAGAAAAGCAGGGTAAATTAGGTGTGAGACCAAGTACAAGGGCTCTGCATGTGGTATTGAGGCAAAAGACTGGGAGAAGAAGAGCATAATCTCATAATCTTCCTTCCTGGAAAAGTTTCTGGCATGTTAAATCAAGAGCTTTAAAGCACAGATTGAACAATAGCTCTGGTCTGTCAGACATTCATCCCTTACTTCCTATTTTCTTTTTAAATGACCTATTTGCCACTCTCAAACCACATTGTTGAAATCGAGAGGCTTGACCATCTTCAGCTCCAGAGATTGGCATGTGATTCAGGAATGGCTGATCAGAACATTACACCTGATTGGTTGAGATGGAGACATGTGACTCAAGCCAAGACAACCTGAGTCAATGAGACTTACGTCACAGACCTGTTTTTTTAGAACCACTGAAAAACAGAACATTTCTTTTGCCAGGTTGAAATTAATAGGATGTAAACCTTGAACTGCAGGGGTTACCATAAAGGGAAGTGAGCCTTACAATGAAGCCAAACCAATGCGGAACAGAAAGATGGAAAGAAGTTATTTTATTCAAACATCTCTTGAGACTGAATCCAGCCTTGTTCTGAGCAAATTTTTAATTTGATGAGCCAATAAATTTATCTTTTGCTTAAACCAGTTTGTGTTAGATTTGTGTCATTTCAACCAAATGAGTCCATACTTCTGATTGTATTTATTAACTTCTTTCCCATCAGTATGTGAACCCTAGCCTTACTTGTTAAGTAAGCATGCAGCATCTGTTTTCAAAGTAATCAGCGTCCTGTATAGAACAAGGTCAGAAAACTCCCCTCTTCTTCTAAGCTGCCTAAAAGTGTTTACTGTATTTGCCAGGATATCCACACTCTATATCCTTATCATCTTCTCCCAGAATCTCTAAGTGCTTTTGACTGCCAACAGCCTCCTCTCAGGAGTAAGTTTCTTGCCCCCACAATCTGATGCCTCAACTTAATGAATTAGATATATGATCTACTTTTTCTCAACAACTGAGATTTGCCTCTTCCTCCAAAACAAACCTGATAACCTAGTGTGGAAACTGACCTCTGCTAAATTCAAGTTCCTTAATCTCTAACTTCTATACTCACAGAAGCCACTACTACCCTTCTTTATTATAGATAAGAATCTTTCACAATGGAACAAATAACTCAACCTTCCCAACAGATAAGACCTGGCAAAAGCCCTATGAAATAGCAGTGGATGCAAAACAGGTACTTCTTTATATTTCCTGAAAATGAGTGGCTTCTCTCCTGGAAGAGAATTCATTTTCCATAAACAGAATTTTAGATAAATATAATTTTAAAGATTTTTAGATAGTATGTACCTGTAATAGGAGAGAGGCTAAGCCTTTAAGCTGAAAATTATTTTACTCAATTCTGCAACACATATTCTGAGAGAAAGGCAACAGGTCTGGACCTGGTCTCTGTTCATGTGTTTCTTCACATGATGTCTATATTACAGTAGAACAGAACTGGACATGGAGATTTCATGCCAGGAGAGTAAGGTACTCTCAGAAAGAGTATTCTTTCAGTTCCTAAATCTGGGGGGCGTGTAGTTCTCACCCACAGGTTTGGTCTAGATCAGTCTGATGGCACAGTCAAATCTCTGGCTGGGCGGACAAATTTTTTGACCCCCTGAAAATCTCCTTACACAGCACCAAGTCAGCTTTATTTATGGATAAATTAATTTTCTGCTCTTAATACTCCTTGCTTTGTTCCCTATGGCCAAGATATCACCTCATTTTTCAGTCCCTTTAACTGAGTTCTTGACTGACAGCTCAGACTCCAAGAGAGAATGATTCTTTCACCCATGCCCTTGTCAGGTCTCCCAAGGAATAAAGTACCCCCCCGCCCCGAAGTCTGGTCACTGTGCTGTGGTTTCTACTAACCCTACCCTCATTCTGCAGATAGCAAATAACTGCCCAGTACAGCAGAGTAGTTAATAGCAAAATATCATGCCAGACACATCTGCATGCAAATCCTCCCTCTTCAATTTGTTGCTATACATTCTTAGATATTTAATGTCTATTAGCCTCATCTGTAAAATAAGAAAACATATTATTTCATTTAGAGAGAATTAAATATAATAATATTTGTAAAGTCTGTCACAATATCTGGTGTATTTGTTCATTTTTTTCACTTACTCAAAATATTTATCAAGCATTTATTGTGTTTCAGGAATAGTCCTACATACTAGAGCACATAATACATGTTCAATACACAGAAGAATCAGCATAACATTCATTATCATCACCATCACCAATAGTACCATCAGAACTTCTGTTCATTTTCTTATTAATTCTTCTATTCAACATTATTCAAAAGCTTAAGCCCAGGCTTTGCACATAAAGATGAATAAGTCACTGTCCTCACACTTCAGGAAATCATGGTTTTGTGGAAGAGACTAAGATGCTATAGGGTACTATAAAGATGCTATAAAGATGCACTGCCCTCTGTTCCCCCTGCAAAGAAAGCCTTACTGTGCAGCTGCAGAGACTGTGGTCAGCCAGCAGCCTGCATCCTTTCAGGAATTTCAGAGTCTATTTCATCTGCACAGACTCACATGAAATGAAGAAATTTCCTTCTCAGGGAAGGGCTCCTCAGATGACTGAGCAAGGAAGCAATATAAATGCCAAGCCATTTTGACCCAACATGGGACAACTCTGATGGACAATATTTACTGAAAAGTTCCTTGCCAAGTGGACCGATATTTAAGGACTCGAGTTGCAATTTAATTTATCACTTTTCTCAGTTCTGTTTTCACTCTTTTCCCTTCACAGGTGTTACTCCCTAAAAAATGTCTTGCACCTCAAAGCTCATCTTAGCTTCTGCTTCTGGGGAATACAACCTACAATAGATGCTACCTTTAATAATTGCAACTTCAATTTATTGTGGAGAAAACAGGCAATAAAATGGACTTTCATGGTAGATTAATCCCCCTTCTGGTAACCAAGATAACATAACTGGTAGTAGGTAAAGCACAGACAGTTCCCGCAACAAAGTAAAGCCTTAATTGTTAAAATTTTCGCCAGCAGTAAATAAATAAACAAACAAACAAACAATAAAAATTGTCACCAATGGCAAGTTGTTATGGTGAATTGACATCTTATACTGGAGGAAGGGATCGCACTAGTGGGCTCAGAACATCCGGCATTTGAGATGTATGGAGGAAACAGTAGATATAGACTAATGAATTTAGCTGACTAAGCAATAGTGATGATCTACCAAAAGATAATGAACAGCTGAGGAAGAGTGAAAGTAATAGAAATCCAGAGGCCCTTTTCTGTTGTACACAAAGAGGCTCTCACCTCCTGTAGTAGATGGGTAAAGAAAGAAGAGAACCAAGATTGGGGCTGAACTTCAATGGCAATTAAAAACCCAACCAAGACAGGTTAAATATGCCATATTCCAGGACTTGGTTGGAAAAACCTGGATCCCTGACATATAGGGAGGGGACATATGGGTAGATGATCCCAAAGATCTTGATTCCTTTGAATACTTGAAGTCTATGGAAATGGCTCACCCATTCCTTTTAAAAGCTATCACTTCCCCTATTCTGGAAGACAAGGCAGAGATCTTTCTTCCATAAGACAACCTGTGTCCTACTCAACCATTCCTACCTCTATGCCTGGCCACTGAGTCTATGACTAGGGTAATATGATCAGGACAATAGTAAGGGTCAAGATATAGTTCGGGATCAGGGCCAAGCCACTGCTCCCAGGCTTTGGTACTACTAAGCCAGCACCCATGTTCTGATAGGCAGTCCTGGGAGACCCAAGTGGGCTGAATAACTAGGTTGTTCTAGAGAACCCTACAAAATAAGTTAGGCATGATGAACCTAAGTCATAGCATAGTCCAGCTTGGGATACGCAGAACCTAATAACGGAGTTGCGAGTTTGAACTAGTGAGCATTATCATGAACCAGGGGAACTAAACTAGGTGTTCAAGACCTATAAATGTCCAGATCACAAAAATTCAAGTCAGTTGAGATAGCAAAATAATAAATAGGGGCCTCACTGTAGGTCAAGGCACAGCTGTTCTCAAGTACTTTTTATGTGATAATATGGACAAATTTTGGCCAAAATCTGAAGTTTCTACTGTTCTCAACTAATTGTGAAAGTCCAATGACGATTTTAACTTTTTTTTGAAGCACAAAATTAAATCTGTATGCCATATGGCTGATGTATGAGAACATCACTAAACTTAAAAGTAAATCTAGCTTCTGTCCAGCGTCCAAATTGCAACTAGTAAATGTGATGCCAGTGCATGTGGATTCCCTAATCCTGTATGGGTTTTTAGAAAGAAATTGATTCCAGAATAAGAGTTGGAGATACAGAATGAATTCTGGCCACTGCTGGAGTGGAGATAATGTTAGATAAAGAGTGTTAGCACAGGAGCCTTGTAATCATCGTCACTGGCAAAGGGTAAGGAGGGTATTAAATTTGATTGGATACAGCCATAAGAAAAGTATAACACAAAGGATTTCATTCAGGTCATTAATTTGAGAATGTGACCTTAGAAGAGGGATAACAAGGGAGTTAAATGAGAAAGCCAGCTGAGCTGTCTACTGCTATGGGCTACTTGTGCTTGATTCTAGGGAACCATCTGAGAAGGCTTAAGAACACATCTCAGAAATTTTCACCTGAAGAATGAAAAGAGAAAGATTTGCTGGATTTCTCCCACACCCATCAGTCAAACGTGATCCAGTTGTTGTGTGGGACGTGAAATAAGGATCTGTCCATTTTTGCCCACTTGGACCCAAACCTAAGATTATAAGGAACATTATTTCCACAGTTACTTGTACAAAATATGACATTGGGAGGATACAAAACTGTACAAAAGAAGTATCTGATATAGCTCTTTACCCCCTTTTTAGAGTTCCAATCTCCATTATAGCTGTTGCCAGTGTTCTTTAACAACGCCATCAAATCTCACCATTTAAAGGAATTGTGCACAACTACTGTGACTTTCTCAGGAATTACATGCTTTGGATCCATAATCTAATAATTCAGTTCAAATTCAAATTTAATCTCCAGGCATAGTAAACCATGGCATTCAAAATAAAGACAAAGCTCTAACACAGGAAACAATGTCAATGGCATAAAATTAATAATGTAACATGCCAATAAATTAGGATAAAAACAGTAATTCCTTAACAAAATATTAGCGTAATGTATGCTTATTCTTCTGTTCTGGAAAAATACAATCCCCACAAGATTTTTGAGGAGTCATACAATAATAATAAAGCTGGAACATAATAAATGTTGAGATATGAAGGTAATCCATAATGGGTTATAAATTTGTACCTTTCTTGTCTACACATTTTCAATGAACTTGCAAAGTTACAGAACTTTTTAATTTAAAATGGTAAATGGTATACTTTTATTTCTTTTAGCCATAGTGGAATAATTTTCTTATATATTATTAGAATGGCTTAATACTTTCATTAGTCCATGCATCATAAAGCAGGACATTATTTTTATGCCTACTTTAATCAGTCAATTTACTTGTTCCAGAAAGCAAAACATCTGTTTTCTGCTGATTCCAAGGAAAGAATTAAGGCCATTGAAATTATATGGTGATTTTTATAGATAGAACTGCTATTGTTATCATCTCTTCTTTTTCATGATTAGTGTTGTTCCTACAGGCAGTAGAATGATTATGGGTATGTTAGAGACCTTTGACTTTGCAGAGGTAGAGAAGCATGATACGAGGAGCCATTGACGCTTACACTAGGGCATATTGATTTCCTCATTAAGCCCATGGGGAATCTGTGGAGTTACCCATTTCACCTCTTGCTCCTTAACTCTTAGGCAAAAATAGTCATTTGCTGAGCAGCTGGAGTATGTTTGAAATCTTCAGATGAAGATCAAGGAAATTTTAGGTCCTATTAGATATGATACAATATGCTTTATCTGTTGCCTGCAAAAAATACTTGAATCCACATACAAAGTGAGCCACAGAAAAGAAAGTGTTACTTAAAATGATACATTAACAAATTTGCAGATTCCTAAGTGAAATGGGCTCCCAAAGAACTTATTCATCTGAGGTTATTTTCTAAGAATGCTGTATTATTAAAGAAACAATGTACAATAGAATAAAAGACCCCAAAGAACTGGAAGATTGGCCAGAATTTAAAACAGTGAGGCCCATATGACTAAAATATATTGTGTAATAGAAAGCATGAATCTGTATTTCCATCCTCAGCTAAAACATTTGAGATAGTAGGGGCTCAGTCAATCTAAGGAATGGTGTAAGTTCTAATACTAAGCACCCAGAGTTGAGGGCACGGGAAAGAGAAAAGAGTAAATCAAATAATCTAATCAATGATGTGGATACAAAATAGAGCACAAATACTGCCACTAAAATCTCCCACACATGGCATAAATCACCAATTTATCATAAAACTCTTACCTTCTGAATGTTAAGAAAGTCACAAAACTCTTACCAAGAAAGTCTTCCGTTCAACCACACCCAAATTTTTAAGGACAATCTTATTTGTTATCTTTGATGATCTATGACCATAATTAGTGTTATTTCAAATACTCTGAACAATATGTACCCTACCTAGTCCTTTGGGATATTTTACATGGGGAAAATAAAGTTATAGCATAAACCATGTAGAATCTTTCCCTCTCTTAATATTTTTTAGAATGCTTCTTGTCTAAACCCCCATTTATCCCTTTGTTATATCATGTATTACCTTGAGAGTCTATCTTTTCCTGTAGCTGAATGCTGTTTTATAACTAATAAAAATGCTTTCACATGATTTACTATTTCTGATGTTTATAACAATGCTATGAGGTATATAATATAGGTATAATTGCTTTCCCATTCTAAGAAGTAAAATATGGGAATGAAAAAAGTTAAGACACTTCAATTTCTTATTTTTAGTAGCAATTAGAATAGCTAAAATGAAAAGTTAGAACTTCAAGCAGAACAGTTGGATTTTATTAATTTTATGTATTGGGAAATCTGCTTCACATTAATATTTAAAGAAAGAAATAACGAATACAAGAACTTTGAAAACTGTGAGAAAAATTATTTATAGAGTGTCTTCCAAAAATAGGACTTATAGATCCTGTGGCTAAGTCACAAAAGGATCTTCCAAGCTCTCCTGAGGGTTTCAAACTGCCTTTTAAGAGCTGAAAAACAGCTAGTTTAATCCATTAGTTCTGTTCCCTACCACTAATAATAGACCAAAACTCCAAGAGTGGAGGAACCAGAAAATTACAGAATGATATACCATGGGGAAGAGATTAGTTCCTCATCTTCCAGGCATTTGTTTTTGCACTTAAACAAAATTATTTGATTTTTAAAGCCTCTTAATTAAAATGGCTACAAATGCTATTACACACCAGGAAATTACCAGGCTTTACTAAATCTGCAAGAACAATTTTCAGCATAATCGCCATCTCATGCATTTGTGTCATTAAAATTTGTCATTGGTGGTCACACTATAAGCAAATAGTCTTAGAAAAGACCTGTGGTCAAAAATTAATAAATTGTTCTTTGTCCTCTGAGCCACAGTTTCTTCCAGAAACAATGAGCCCAGAATTTATGACAGAATAAAAAAGCTTAAAATATTTTCCTTAAAGAAAGAAAAATATTTCAGAAGGAAAACAAAAAACCCTTAAATCTGGTAGAGAAATGACCAAAGTGCATTGTACAACAGTCCTTCTGCAGTGAAGTGCTCAAGTCCTCTTGTCACAAACAGAGTTAAAATGATATCGATCCATTCCTAGAACCATGTCCTAAGCATTAGGAAAAAAAAAAGTACTGTGCCTCAGTTGTATGTTTTCCACTGTGCTTGTCACTTTTTTTACATTGTCTCATGAGATTTCTGCAACTACAGTCCAGTAACCTTGGGGGACTCAGGTCACTCCCTCTATAAGAGAAGTGTTTTTAGACATCACAAAATTTTGGAATAAAGATTGATTGATTGATTGGTCAAATTATGGAATAATCTCACCATTTCTAAGATAAAAAACAAATGAAGGATCAGGATAGCATTTTTAAAAGAGGTCTAAGTGTAGCATGAAAAGCTATGGGGTTAGGAACAAAAATTTCAGATGGAGATCTAAATGACAAATGGAACTGAGAAAACAAACTTCAGTGCATTTCAAGCAAAAAGATTCCTCAAACAGTTGAAAATAGAGCTACCATACGATCCAGCAATTGCATTACTGGATATTTACCCCAAAGATACAAATGTAGGGATCCAAAGGGGTACGTGCACCCCACTGTTTATAGCAGCAATGTCCACAATAGCCAAACTGTGGAAAGAGCCAAGATGTCCATCGACAGATGAATGGATAAAGAAGAAGTGGTATATATACACAATGGAATATTATGCAGCCATCAAGAGGAATGAGATCTGGCCATTTGCAATGACGTGGATGGAACTGGAGGGTGTTATGCTGAGTGAAATAAGTCAATCCGAGAAAGACCTGTATCATATGACCTCACTGATATGAAGAATTCTTAATCTCAGGAAACAAACTGAGTGTTGCTGAGTGATGGGGGGTGGGAGGGATGGGGTGGCTGGGTGATAGACATTGGGTAGGGAATGTGCTATGGTGAGCGCTGTGAATTGTTTAAGACTGTTGAATCACAGATCTGTACTTCTGAAACAAATAATGCAAGATATGTTAAGAAAAAAGAAAAAGAAGAAGATAGCAGGAGGGGAAGAATGAAGGGGAGTAAGTCGGAGGGGGAGACGAACCATGAGAGACGATGGACTCTGAAAAACAAACTGAGGGTTCTAGAGGGGAGGGGGGTGGGAGGATGGGTTAGCCTGGTGATGGGTATTAAGGAGGGCACGTTCTGCGTGGAGCACTGGGTGTTATGCACAAACAATGAATCATGGAACACTACATCAAGAACTAATGATGTAATGTATGGTGATTAACATAACAATAAAAAATTTAAAAAAAAAGGATGGGTAATTGTTTCACCTTACACTCAAGGTTCAATGTCATTTGATGAGAGCTCCATTGCCAAATTATAGAACATTCTTTTTTAAACAACTTTTCATTTTCATGGATAAAGGCTTAGAAAGCACATTTAACAATATATAGATGACATGTATTAGAGGAAGAGCAAATATCAACACTCAAAATCACACAGATGGCATCCAGATAAGAGGGAGAGTGAATATTGATACTTGAGAAATGAGAAGAAATGTTTATTGTTAGAAAGTTTTTCAATTTAAAGTAAAAGGAATACAAGTTCATAAGTCAGAGAGGAGCTACAGAGAAATTTATTTTATAAAAAACCCTGGAGGGATCATTGACCACCTACTGGTTTTGAACTTGTAGTTCAACCAGCAGAACAATAAGAAAATAATATATATCTAAGACTTTGAGAGCTTTAGCCTTCTTAGTTATGTGAGCTCTTGGTGTCAAGCTTAGTGCTAGGCACTTTACATAATATATTCCATTTAAGCCTCACAACAATCTTATGAGATTAATATTGTTATCCTTATTTTGTAGCCAGGTCTGTTGATGTAAGAACTCATGCTCTTAATGCCACACTACCCTGTCCTCCAAGAATGTCTATCATGGGACACCAGGCTGTGGACATGTCATATGATCTTGAGAGAAAACTAGATACAACAGCCGGCATAAGATAATAAAAATAAGGAAGGGATTTGAAATCTGGTCCATATGCAAAATAAATGTAGAACTTCTTTATAAAATAAAGCAACTCTTTAAAGGAAATGGATGATTTGTCTAGAGAAGGTGATATGCAGAGAACACAAGTAGTCTTTGTATAGACATAGAACTGTCTGTGAATTGATATTGTTCTGGTAATCTGAAAAACTGGTCGATGGACTATTGTAGAAAGGCAAATTTTACCTCAGATAAAGCAGAAATAATAATTTCAGAAAACTTAGAACATCGTGACTAGCTATGCAAAAGAGTAAATACCGCATCACTGCAATGCTCGAGACAACTCCAGAAGACATGTTAAAAATTGCCTGAGAGAAACAGGAACAATTTTTCTATTCATCTATTCATTCACTCCTCATCAACTCATCAAATCAAGGCTCTAGGCAATGTTGAAATTTTTTAAGCAGTGTACATAGAGTCAAAAATCAATCATCTCAGGTTGTGCCAATTATTATCAAGTTAATTGACTGTCATCAGTTTCTTAAATAAATGTATCCAATAGAGTAGAGTAATTGTGTAGAATTACTGATTTAACCATGCCTCTCCTCACTGTGTACACATTACTTCTTTAATAATGTAGAAATACATTTTTAATCATCTCCTATTAGAACGTTATTTTGTGGAATTTTTGGAAATCTCTAGCATGAAAATTGCACAAGTGACTTAATTACCAAAAAAAAAAAAAAAATATTACCTACCAGAGGCTGGAAGCAGAACCAGTTTTGCACAATTCATCACCATCTGCTAGATAGTCCACCTAGCTGCTCTAAAGGAACCTAATATTAATGTTCACAACTGCTTCTTCTCCCCACCACTTCCTCTGTCATCTTTATTCAAGTTAACACTGTTTTCTGACCTCTCACAATGGTCTTCGTTCTGATGTCTTCACATCTACCTACACCCTCCTTTAGTCCATCTGAGTCCATGTCGCCCTTTCCAGATATATCTTCCTAAAAGTAATAACCCTTCAAGCCTCAAGGTTTAGTCCAAACACTGCACTTGGCATAGAAAACCAAGTATCATCCTGCCCCTCCTCCTTTTGATGACTATGTTCCTACCAAAAGGACTGGTGTAGCTCTTGGCCAGGACAACCATCTATAAATTATTGCTCAAATGTAACATGAAAGAGACATTTGTACTAGCTAGATCTAGTTTCAGGGAGAATACTGCATTGATTGAAAGGAGCATTTTGGTAGGATGCTTGAGGTCTGGAGTTAGTCTTCTAAAAGTCAAGACTTCTTAATTTAAACCCATTCTTTTCACATCATTTTGTGTTGTCTTTTCTGATGGAACATGTTTTCCTGGAGAGGTCTGTGAATCAGGTATGTCTGATCTTCATCTGAGGGTTACCTTAAGGAGAGATTTGCTCCTCCTAGACTGTTCATCTCACCTTGGGTCATCATGGTGCTTCAGAAAAATTATTTGTCCTTAGGATAATAGAAATCTAGAGGTCTGATATTTCATTTTTATCTCTTAAAACCGAACATAATTCCTCTTCCTCTTCAATAGTATCCTCCTTAGTCCTTCAAAATGAAGTTATTGGAAATGAGGATTTGCTGAATATATAAAAATTATGCAGTTGCCATCTATATCTCCTAGTTACTTGTTTGTGATGAACTGTATCTCCTGGCTCCTTAATTAGGGAGCTACATGAAGTTCGTCTTCTTGAAATCCCCTTATTACTTCGTGCATTCTTCTGATAATATGACTATTATGGGTTTTGGAAAAATTGAATTGCATCACATACCCCACTACTCTAAACTTTTGTAAAATTTCAGTGTAATTAAACGAACTTAAAAATAATGCAAATTGACTATTTTAAATCCTGATTAAGAAAAATTTAGATACATTTTAAAAATAGATTATTACTTTAAAATTAAACCTCTTTGATTAGTTAATGAGAAGAATTTTTCAAGCTGTGTTTAAAGTTAATTTACACATGTACTTTTTAAAATTTTTTATTGTTATGTTAATCACCATACATTACATCATTAGTTTTGGATGTAGTGTTTCATGATTCATTGTTTACACATGTATTTTTATCAAGTTCTATAACTTAATAAGTGATAAGAGTTCTTTATGTATTATGGATATACTTTATCACATAGATGTTTTACAAATATATTCTGCAAGTCTGTGACTTGCTTTTTTGTTTCCTGAAAAACATCTTTGGAAAAGCAAAAGGTTTTTTGTTTTTGTTTTTAATTTTGATAAAGTCCTCATTTTTTATTGATTCATACTTCTGTGTCCTATATAAGAAATTTTGGCCTAATCCAAATCACAAATATTTTCTTTTTTTCTAGAAGTTTAATAACTTTAGTTTTTATATGTAGATCCATCATTCTTTTCAAGTTAAATGGGCAAAATATTTGAACAGACATTTCACTAAAGATGATATGCAAATGGAAAATAGACATAGAAGAAGATGACCTATATCATTAGGGAAATAACATTAAAACCATAATGAGATATTACTATACCCTTAGTAGAATGCATAAAGTTTAAAAGACTAACAATATCAAGTGTTGGTGAAAATGCAGAATAAACGAAACTCTCATATATTGGTGATGGGAAGGCAAAATAGTACAATCACTTTGGAAAATTTTGTGTATATATATATATATATATATATACATATATATATATATATATATATAATAAAATTATAGGATGAACCAGCAATTCCACTCATAGGTAACTATATGAGAAAAACAAAACAAAATAAAACAAAAAAGCAGTATTCACATGGAGACTTGTTTGCAAATGGTGATAACAGCATTGGAAAGAATCCAAATGTCCTTCAACTTGAGAATGGATAAACAAACTCTATGCTATATCCATAAAGTGAAACACTATTCAGTAATAAAAAAGACAATGACATGGATGAATCTCAAAAACTTTATGCTAAGTAAGAAAAACCAAACACAAATGACTACAAACTATATGATTCCATTTACATGAACATCTAGAAGAGACAAAACCATAGTGACAGAAAGGAGCGCAGTTTCCAGAGGCTGAGAAGGAGCCAAAGGGGACTCAGAGTGAGGGAAATATTCTCTACCTTTATTGTGATAGTAGTCACATAACTGTATGCATTTGTCAAAATGCACTGAAGTGTGGATTTAAATTGCTGAACTTTATTGTATGTAAATTATACTTGGATAAGCTGATTCAAAATACAGTTAAAGTATTTTTAAATTAAAGAACAGAATGACTTGCAAAATCTCATTTGTCCTCTCCCCAAAATAAATGAGGTAAATATTTTCTTTGCACATAGGCATATTTTATGGCCTGTATACTGTGCTGGAGGAATCATATCAAGGCTTTCAGTTCATTGCAATCACTGACAGTTTTAACACCCCTTCTTACTGCAGCATAAATTAATTATAGTAACCACAAGGAGGTAAAACCTTAGTTATTTGATTTGAATTTGTTTAAGTATTTAAAACCCATTGACTTTGTCCTCTACTGAAAATTTCAAGTGCTTTGCAGTGAATACAACACTTTCTCTGGAAGCGTTTGAAGTAACTGGAATTATTTATTCTTTAAGGAAATGCCTGAGAATCTGTTCAAGTAAAAGTTCTCTGAAAAGCATTATATTTTGTACTAAATTAAAACATTAGAGTATCATGATCTTTATTAACATTATTATCATCAGTAATTTCTGTGCTTTTTAAATCAACTAAAATCCTTTTGCAAACAAGGTGAAAGAAATGACAGCAAAAGGGGACATCACTGATTCTTAAAATATGTAAAATGTTCTCAAAATACATGAAATGTGGGGCTACAAAACAATGAGTTTACAATGTAAATTTGGAAATAAAAATTAACAAAATAAAATAATATGGCATGATGTACTTGAGAGTCTGTAGTCCCTGAGCTGACTAGAATAAGAAAACAAGAATTTAAATTTTAAAACATGGCATGGCTCATTACACAATTTGTAGCATTCAAATAAAAGTACTTAAAAGAGCAGGCTATGGAGAACTCAAAGGGAAGGTACAGGGAACTTTCAGGGCCTACTTTCCACTGCCATGTATATATAACAATGGTCAAGTCTGGGAAACTTACTACAGGATCCAAGAAGGAGAGAAAAGGACAGGAATAGTTAAAGGCCTTCTTAGCAGAAATGGGGCTGAACCTGGGCCTTGTAAGACTAGCAGGATTTGGATGAGTTGAAGGAAAAACAGAGAGAGGACTTCACACAAGAGGAGAATGTGTGTAGTATAACGTAGCGAACAGGTAGAGTGAGTACCGAAGCCACTGCCGTCATGCCAAGCAATGCCTCCAGATCATCAAACCAGGAAGAATGGAGTCGAATAAAAATATAAGTAGTTTCCAATAAACATAATGGGGATTTTAAAAAAATTACATGAACATCTGATTGAAAATGGTGGACTTTGGGGGAAAAATAATTACATGCAAATTTTCCAGAGTTGAATGACATTCAAATTTAGATCGAAAGAGCCCAATAAGTGTTCACTGTGAACACTGAAGTGAATAAATGAATCCAAACTAAGACACATATTTGTAGAATTTCAGAAGGCCAGGGATGAATAAAAGATGCTACAGGCTTTGAGATAGCAAGATCAATGTGGGAATCAAAGGGCATCGATATTTCCTCTGTGAGAATTGTATGCTAAAAACAATAGAGCCATGACTTCAAATATTAGACAGGAAAATTAATTTCAGCTTAGAATTATGTATTCAGCCACACTTTCATTAAATGTGAAGATAGAAAATGCAATTTAGACATGCAATCATTCTTTTTGTTGTTTTTGTTTGTTTTGCATTGCTTTTGTTTTAGGTTTCCATGAATCTTTGTCAAGAAACTACTGAGGAGAAACCCCCCCAAAATGAGGTAAGTTAACAACTAAAAAAGAAAGAGTATCCAACGTTCAGAATATAAGAGAGTTGTTACAGATCTACAAGTAATCAGTACAGATTCAGTATTTGGATGGACAATGAAAACTTAAGGGTGAGAGGTCAGGGGAAATTAAAATTGAATCAATGATTTTCAAAAGTGTTTAAGCCATTTAGAAAAAAACAGTCATATAATGGTAAGGGTAGAAATAGTTTATAATGGATATGTTAAAATTATGCAAGTGATAAGAAAATAAACATGAGCATAATGTATTATTTGGCTCTTTAGAGAATAACATATACAGAGGCATGGTAATATAAATATTGGCATTATTTAAATAAATTTTGTTAACTCTATTGGAGAACAGGAAAAAATAGGAACTTGGGATGAGTTGCTATATGTTAGTGATAGTGCTTAATCTTCTGCAATAACAGAATTTCAACAGATAATTCATAAAATAATAAAACAAGAGCATATAGACACAGCATTATAAATACATGAATGACAAGAAAATTGCACATCAATAATTAAAAACAGGTTTCTTCTAGGTAACTGAACTAGAGAATTTGAAATGGTGAAGCAAGATTCACATTATTTTGTTATAATTATTTTAATATTTTATTTTTTATTTTATAATGAAAATGTTTTTTCAAATTTTTTCTAGTGAAAAATTGAGAGACACCATGGAGTTTATAATATTGGAAATCTTTACCAAAAAGTAAGTGACTCCTTGTTTAGGACTGAATACAATTAACTTCCAAGATCTCCTTTACTCTGATTCAGCGTTTTAAAATGTCACAAAAATGATTAAACTTGTTGACTAACCTAAGTAATGGTGCTACAAGGAAGACTGCATAGCCCAGTGGTGTCTGTTGGTTCACAACCTTGGGAGTTCCCAGGTGAAATGTGAAACTTTTCCCCCATGTACAGAGAGCAAGTGGAGACCAGAGAAACAGGCAGGTCACTCCAGATTGGTAGGTAGCCAGTTGAATAAGCAACTTACCAAGAAGCTTGTCTTGGGGAGCTACAAGATGAGTAGATCTCCACACCTTTCTGCCAGAATCTTAAAGTTTATAGAGACGCCTTAACTGGGTTCTGTTACATATTCAGTGATGGTCTAAAAACCACTTTACTCTCTCAAGGCTACATCCCCGAAACAGCTGCTAGCATGAGAATTGTAAGTGGGGGATACACCTACACCAGGAGAGGTGGGGGAAGAGCCCCTGATTGCCCTGGTCCAACTCATAGGTCAACTAACGATCACTTCCTCAATATGACCTCATCCAACAGAGCCATGGTAAGCCAACGGGGAATATATTTCAGACAAACTTTGTTTAAAAAATATGTCCTTAGAGCAAGTAAGCTTGACAGTTTGTCTACTGTCCATTCTCATATATTTGAATGCTTATCATGTATCCCAAATCTATATGATGTTATCTGAAATAGAGACTTCAGTGGCATTTTTCAAGAGGCCTGAGATATACTACAGTATTCATGTAGCAGAGTGACAGGGTCTGTAGATCACCCATTTGTTGAATGGTCCAAAGACATTAAAGCTGCTCCTCTGTAAAAGAAAGATCTGATAGAACATGTTGGGTGGGGGGGGGGGCAGAGCAAAATGGTGGAGGAGTAGGAGACCTAGATTTCATCTGGTCGCAGGAATTCAGCTGAATAGGGATCAAACCATTCTGAAACCTACGAACTCAACAGGAGATCAAGAGGAGAGTAGCAACAACTCTCTGAACAGAAAAGCGACCACATACTGGAAGGAGGTAGGATGTGCGGAGAAGTGAATCCGAGGCAATATTCGGGAGGATAGATGGCGGGGGAGGGGGCCTCCGTCAGCCGCTTCTGGCAAGTGATAGAGCCGCGGAGCACAAAATCGAAACTTTTAGAAGTCCTCCACTGAGGGACGTCGCTCCAGTGGCTAAGCTGAGGGTGGAACCCTCGCGGGACAGTGTGGTCTCAGGACCCTCGGGTCACAGAAAGACCGGGGGTGCCTGAGTGCGGCAGAGCTCCCAGGTATCAGAGCGGGGAAGCCAGCTGCAGGGACTGAGCCAAGGCGCGGGCTCTCAGCTCGGGGTTGCCATAAACTGTGATCCGCGGCCCAGTCGGGCCACTGCTCCTCTAGCAGGGACCCAACAAGCGGCAAATCCGGGGAGACTCCCCTTTCTCCCCCAGGAGGAGTGGCGCGGGAATGCACGGCAGGGATCTGCTGGGTTTGGAGACTCCACACAGGGTCGGGTGCCAGAGATAACAAACGGTCGGTCACAGGCCGGGTGAGCACAGAGTGCAGCCGGAGACTGGGAAGAAGGGAGTGATTGACTACTTTTCTCTGGGGGCGCACTGAGGAGTGGGGCCCCGAGTTCTCAGCTCCTCTGGGTGGAGATTGGGAGGCCACCATTTTTGCCCTGGTCCTCCAAAGCTGTACCGAGAGCTTGCAGGGAACAAAAGCTCCTGAGAGCAAACCCGAGCAGCTTACTTAGCTCGGACACACAAGAGCGGGGCAATTCCGCCTCCGGTAAAGACATTTGGGAACCACGGCAACAGGCCCCTCCCCCAGAAGATCAGCACGAAAAGCCAGCAAGCCAAGACCAAGTTTACCAATCAAGGAGAATGGGAGAACTCCAGCGCTAGGGGAATACTGCACATAGAATTCATGGCTTTTTTTTTACCATGATTCATTAGTTCATCAAAGTTAATTTTTTAACTGTTTTTTTTAATTTTTCTTTTTCCCTTTTTCAACCAACATCTTATCAATCCCCTTTTTAAAAAAACATTTTTTATTTTTCATTTTTAAAGTCATATTTTATCCCTTCATAGTAGTTACCCTTATTTTTGGCATATATATATAAGTTGTTCTCTCTTTAAAATTTTGAGATACAGTTTCTTCTAACAGATCAAAATATACCCTAAATCACTAGTGTATGGCTTTGTTCTAGTCTCCTGCCTGATCACATTCTCTCCCTTTTTTCTTTTCTTTTTTAAATCTTCTTCTTTCTTTTTTCAAAAAACTTATCAGTTCCTTTTATAAAGTCTTTTATAATTTTCATCTTTACAGTCATCTTCCATCCTTTCATTGTATCAACCCTTATTTTGTACATATATGTCTTTCTTCCTTTAAAATTTTAGGAGGCACTTTTTTCTAACAGACCAAAATACGCCCAAAATCTAGTGTGTGGCACTGATCTATGCACTAGTCTGATCATATTTGATCATATTTTGCTTTTTTTGTTTTGTTCTGTTTTTGTTTTTATCTTTTTTTTTGTTTTTTTTTCTCTTTCTTTTTTCTTTCTTTCCCTTTCTTTTCCCCTGGTTTCAGGTCTTTTCTGATTTGTATACAGTATATTTGCCGGGGATGTTGTTAACCTGTTAGCATTTTGTTCTCTCATTCATCTATTCTCCTCTGGACAAAATGACAAGACGAAAAAAATCACCTCAGCAAAAAGAACAAGAGGTAGTATCGTCTGCCAGGGACCTACTCAATACGGACATTAGTACGATGTCGGACCTAGAGTTCAGAATCATGACTTTAAAGATACTAGCTGGGCTTGAAAAAAGCATGGAAGTTATTAGAGAAACCCTTTCTGGAGAAATAAAAGAACTAAAATCTAACCAAGTCGAAATCAAAAAGGCTATTGATGAGGTGCAATCAAAAATGGGGGCACTAAATGCTAGGATAAATGAGGCAGAAGAGAGAATCAGTGATATAGAAGACCAAATGATGGAAAGTAAAGAGGCTGAGAAAAAGAGGGAGAAACAACTACAGGAACACAAGGGCAGAATTCGAGAGATAAGTGATACAAGATGAAACAACACTAGAATAATTGGGATCCCAGAAGAAGAAGAAAGAGAGAGAGGGGCAGAAGGTATATTGGAGCAAATAAGAGCAGAGAACTTCCCTAATGTGAGGAAGGAAAGAGGCATCAAAATCCAGGAGGCACAGAGAACCCCTCTCAAAATCAATAATAGGTCAACACCCCGACATCTATTAGTAAAACTTACGAGTCTCAGAGACAAAGAGAAAATCCTGAAAGCAGCTCGGGAGAAGAGCTATGTAAACTACAATGGTAGAAATATTAAATTGGCAACAGATCTATCCACAGAGACCGGGCAGGCCAGAAAGGACTGGCATGATATCTTCAGAGCACTAAACGAGAAAAATATGCAGCCAAGAATACTATATCCAGCTAGGCTGTCATTGAAAATAGAAGGAGAGATAAAAAGCTTCTAGGACAAACAAAAACTAAAAGAATTTGTCCAATGGCAAAAAGACAGTCTCTTCAACAAATGGTGTTGGGAAAATTGGGTAGCCACATGCAGAAGAATGAAACTGGACCATTTCCTTACACCACACACAAAAATAGACTCCAAATGGTTGAAAGACCTAAATGTGAGACAGGAGTCCTTCAAAATCCTAAAGGAGAACACAGGTAGCAACCTCTTTGACCTCAGCTGCAGGAACTTCTTCCTAGAAACATCACCAAAGGCAAGGGAAGCAAGGGCAAAAATGAACTATTGGGATTTCATCAAGATAAAAAGCTTTTGCACAGCAAAAGAAACAGTCCACAAAACCAAAAGACAACCGACAGAATGGAAGATATTTGCAAATGACATATCAGATAAAGGGCTAGCATCCAAAATCTATAAAGAACTTACCAAACTCAACACCCAAAGAACAAATAATCCAATCAAGAAATGGGCAGAAGACATGAACAGACATTTTTCCAAAGAAGACATCCAGATGGCCAACAGACACATGAAAAAGTGCTCAACATCGCTCGGCATCAGGGAAATCCAAATCAAAACCTCAATGAGATACCACCTCACACCAGTCAGAATGGTTAAAATTAACAAGTCAGGAAAGGACAGATGTTGGTGGGGATGCAGAGAAAGGGGAACCCTCCTACACTCTTGGTGGGAATGCAAGCTGGTGCAACCACTCTGGAAAACAGTATGGAGGTTCCTCAAACAGTTGAAAATAGAGCTACCATACGATCCAGCAATTGCACTACTGGATATTTACCACAAAGATACAAATGTAGGGATCCGAAGGGGTATGTGCACCCCAATGTTTATAGCAGCAATGTCCACAACAGCCAAACTGTGGAAAGAGCCAAGATGTCCATCGATAGATGAATGGATAAAGAAGTGGTATATATATACACAATGGAATATTATGCAGCCAACAAAAGGAATGAGATTTTTGCCATTTGCAATGACATGGATGGAACTGGAGGGTGTTATGCTGAGTGAAATAAGTCAGTCAGAGAAAGACATGTATCATATGACCTCACTGGTATGAGGAATTCTTAATCTCAGGAAATGTACTGAGTGTTGCTGGAGTGGTGGGGGGTGGGTAATAGACATTGGGGAGCGTATGTGCTAGGGTGAGCGCTGTGAATTGTGCAAGACTGTTGAATCACAGATTTGTACTTCTGAAACAAATAATGCAAGATATGTTAAGAGAAAAGTAAAAGAAGAAGATAGCAGGGGGGGAAGAATGAAGGGGAGTAAGTCAGAGGGGGAGACGAACCAGGAGAGATGATGGACTCTGAAAAACAAACTGAGGGTTCTAGAGGGGAGGAGAGTAGGGGGATGGGGTAGCCTGGTGATGGGTATTAAAGAGGGCACATTCTGCATGGAGCACTGGGTGTTATGCACAAACAATGAATCATGGAACACTACATCAAAAACTAATGATGTAATATATGGTGATTAACATAACAATAAAAAAATAAAAAAGAACATATTGGGTGGGTTCTAATATTTGCTGGTCTATTGTAATTTTATGTGTCCTGAGAGGGTAGAATTGTGACAAGTGGGTGGAAGTTACAATTAGGTGATACCAGTTTTATAAAACAAAAAGATTACCTATGATTGAAACTGTGTAACAGTGGAATTCTGAGCATTCTGTCCCCATAGTTACCCCAAATTCTCAGGTCTCACCTATACAGCAATAGTACTGTCTTATCCTGTAAGTAACTTAAAGATTGTTGCATTGTACTTGAGTTAAGTCTAAAATGTTAGAGCTGTGAAGGACTTTCAACACCATTCTGCCACGCTCCTCCATTTTACAGATGATGAACCTAAGGACGACAGGTATTAAATGGACTTAAACAAGGTCACTGTACAAATGAAGATGGAACAAGTACTCAAATCTCCTTGAACACAGTCCCATTCCTTTTCTCCTACTTATTGCTGCTTTAACATGAGTGCAATTTAAAAAATAAATTTTTTTAAAGAAATAAAAAGAGGAAGAGATTGAGGTGCAGATAGCAAAACTGTAATGAAATAACAAACATGGAGATTAAGAGTTTGTGATAAAAGGCCAGTCCTGAAGCAGGGCACAAAACAGAACTATTGCACTGCAATTTACACTTTCTCCCTGGCTTCCCATGAATAGAAAGGCTGATGACGAACCCGGTCTAGTGGTTGGCAAACTTTTTTCTATAATGGGTCAAAAAATAAATATTTATGTTTTGTAGGCCACATATGCTCTCTGCCCCATATTCTTTGTTTTTGTTTGTTTGTTTACAACTTTCTAAAAATACAAAAATCATTTTTAGCTCAAAGGCTATACAAAAACAGTCCACTGGCCATATTCAGGCATTGCCCAGTTTCCTGACCACTGGCTTAGGCTATTATAGTAAGAGAGAACAAGATAATGTCCTTTGAGAGATGGAGACTCCAGATAAGAGAGATCCACAGAACAGTGTAGATAGATGATCCTATTATGAGCAGAAAATAATTTAAGGACTTCTAAGCTATTAAAAAGCCCTTTCAAATCTATTAGAGAGAAAAAGAAAAGAAGTAACAGCCAGAGAAAAGAGACAGGCAACCACAGACCAACAATGAGCCATGTGTGATCCCTGAGACCTGATGAATTTTATGCAGAATAATATTGTTAGTGGCTTGATGTGATATCAATTAATGCCATAACACAGTGATTATAAAGCAATTATAATTAAATCTAACAAAGAACTTCATGGGCAAAAAAGGAGACGAAGGAAAAAAGATGCATAATTCAGTAAGGAAAATGTTGTTTACTGAATAATTAATCAAAAACACACAAAAAAATGATGGGAATCTTAGAAAATCTCCACTGTCAGTGTCACCTTTCACAGCAGGAAGAAGGATGAGACTCCAGCATGCAGCCATTAAGCAGATAATTCTTCCCCTCAGTTCAAAGTGAAAAACAAGTAAACAGAAATTATAATCACACCTGTTCTTCTCCTCAAGTATTTTTGCAATGCTCCTGAATACTGAGCTTCCTGTGGGTATAGTCTGGAGATAGGTGATTAGATAGATGAATACCTAGATGGACTGATCAATAGATGGATAGAAAGATGGAAAGCTAGAGAAAAATAGAGAGAGAGTTATACCATGTACTACTTCATATGCATCAATCAATCCTCACAAGGAAAGGTACACAGATTATATTCCCCATTTTAGAGGTGAAAAACCGAGGTTTCCAGAAGTTAGGTAATTGTCCGAGTCCCATAAGCAGGAAGTGGCAGAGTGAGAATTTGAATATTGGTTATTTAATACCAAAGCTTTTGCTTTTTCACCATCTCTGTCTGCCTCCTTTATAGGCATCTTCCACCTGTGGTAATTGCAAGAATGCCCAGGTTCTATGTTTTCTGTTCCAAACACGTCAGACTGCCTATGGCTTTAAGTTAACTCCAGTGTAGAGCCACAAAGAGGCCTCCTTAAAACACTGTCTCCTGGTAGATGAAGCCTTGGATAAAGGGGATGCCTTGGCAGTGGGGCTGGAGACATGATATTGAGAAGAAGTATGATCATGAGAGAGGCTGTGGATGGGCAAAAAGGAACCACCTAATGCAACTAACAGGTATAATTGCCTCTTACCCCAGCTCTTACACTCTGACTCTGTCCATTAATACTAAAACTATTGCTGCCACTACTATTATCCGTATCTTTTACTCTGCTAGGACTACCATCACCACCCCACTGCCACAATACTCCCATGACCCTTCATGAAGTTTGTATTCTCTTATGGATTTTAATGTTGTATTAAAGTAGGGGAATTATTTCCCCTTTGTGTCTTGTACATAAGAGGAGTCTAAAACACCCAAGGGTCAAGCAAGTGGGGGAAAAAAAAAGCATACTTTTGCTACTTTCTCAATACCAGCACATCCTTATTAATATTTAAATTTAAGACAGAAGAATGGCATACTTTATCCAGCAAGGCTGTCATTCAGAATAGGAGAGAGAAAGAATTTCCAAGACAAACAAAAACTAAAGGAATTTGTGAACACTAAACCAGAAATATTAAAGAATATATTTATTATTGCAAGAAATATTAAAGGGGGCCCTTTGAACAGAGATAGAGAGCAAAAGGAACAAAGACCAGAAAGGAACAGAAACAATCTACAGGAACAGTGACATTAGAGGTAATACAATGGCACTAAACTCATATCTTTCAATAATTACTCTGAATGTAAATGGACTAAATGCTCCAATCAAAAGACATTGGGTATCAGAATGGATCAAATAAACAAACAAACAAAAAAATGAAAATCCTTCCCTCTGCCTCTCTCTCTAATTAAAAAAAAATGTGATACACTAGAGTTAAAGCAGAACTACCAGATACATGAATACACCATAAAATTGCCAACAATTAATTGCACAAGTAATTGTGAACCATGACAACAATGAGCTTGAGAGCAAAAGAGACTTTGATGGGACTCAGGATTTTTTAATTCTTTCACATGAGAGATGTCATAAGTGAGAGATGGAAGATGCTTTGACAAGTAAATACCATTTTTTTTCCAGAGGAATTGAGTTTAATAAAAATCTTCCAATTTTTCTTGGAAGGATGGCAACAAAGAAATAGAGAAAAACTGTATCTCAAGGCATCACTGAGCATCAGCCCAAGTCTAAAATGTTCAAAACTACTGAGGTCAATGTAATTGTCCCTTGCCCACTAAAAAAAAATATACATATATATATTGTGTATGTGTATGTGTCTGTTCATTTAAGAGTTTTGAAAAGTAATTTATTTTACTTAAAAAAAATCCTTTCATTTTCTCCAAATACTGATAAGGAGATTTTTCTTCTCCTTGTGATCCATATTTTCTGGTGGATTGACTTGTATCATATCATTCCCTCATGTAAAAGATACAACAAGGTGTAACAATTCCGCCATCTCCTTCAATATAATTAATCCCTAATCCTTAAAGGCTAGTAAACATAGGAGCATCCCCACAGGGTACAATTTACAGGAATCACAAAGATTTCCCAAAGAAAATGTGGAGCTTTGGGGGCAGAAATCTGATTAAATCACCCAACCATCTTCACGCATTGCTTGTCAGGTTGGTGGTAGGTGGGCTCAGTCTACAGTCAGTAAGAAAGATACGGAATGACTTTTGTGTTGTGTCATCTTAATATTAAACACTTTAATATTAAGTTGAATATTAATATCAAACAATTGCTGGCATTTTTCATACTGGTGGTTCATTTTGTGTGTCTCCATCTTTTTAATGTCTTATTACTTGTTCTTGAGAGTGGCTGGTATCTTCTATATGGATATACATCCATGCATAGCTTTCATTTTGTAAAGTTCAGTTAGTCCTTTAAAGGTAGTTATTCTTCTAATATATCTTCTTTCTTAATCACATTTAGAAGCCACAGAAATATGTTAATCTCATTTGGACTATAATATAAAGTAGCATATAAATATACCACAGAGACAAAAACCAAGGGTCTCAGGAGTGAACATGGATTACTTGGAGGGAGTACAAGATGCCAAGATAAAGTCTAAGAGGAATTTTAAAAAGCACACATATAATAGCAAGCAGCAGGATAGTTACTAATAAAATAAGAATTGCAGGGAACCTCCCTGACTGGAGACAGTAAGAGCTCAGCCTCATATCCCCAGAGCAAAGGTCAAGGGCTCTTCCTCAACCTGGCTCTTAGGGCCCACTTCTTGGAACTGCTATTTGTCTTTTGCTAAACATATTCCTTTTCTCTGACTAAGTTAGACAGCCCTCAGGGACAGTTGTCTCTGTATTTCCAATTTCTAGCTGGCATGAGATGCCTTGGATGTCACTGAAACTCAATAAAGCTTTGCTGTTAACACTTCTGCAAATGAAATGGATTGTAGCTTCTGCAACTTATGTTGACTCATCTAGGGGAAAAAATGTGATTATTTGAGAATTATAAACAAATAGGGAAAGATGTTGAATTTTTAAAAGATTTTTACATATCCCATATAAAAATACTAATGCTTAAATGACAAGTAAAACTTATTTCCACTCTAAGCAACATAAGCAAACAAATATCCTGAGGCCAAATAACTTCATTCTTCAACCAGGATGATGACTACAGAAGTCAGCCTGTGATACCCCCACCTTCTACCACAGATAGTGACAATTTTGTAAAAAGGAAGTAGATTAATAATACGACAAATCTGAGCTGAATGCTTTCTTCTGTTATTTTGCCAGCTAGGCAGCCCTGCTGTCTTATTTTAGAATCGAGCTTAACCTTATTTTCTATTTTGTACTTACTGTTGTTCCAAAATAAGATAAATTTATTTTCTACAAGCCACTGAGCAGTTGCCATTAAAATAAGATTGATTCTGAATCTCTCTAAGGCAAACTCCCCTTTTACTTTATTTTTCATTGGTGTTAATGAAACCACAGTGTCCTCATAAAATTCAATTTTTTTTTCCACATGGAGTGTTTTAGATACTTAAAAATCTCAGTCATCTGAGACATAAGTTAGAAAGATCTTTTTTCCTGCAATATTATTTTTAAAGAATATTCTGAGGGGAAGTTTAGGAGAGGGAAAACTTACTCTATTCTCAAATAAATCCTCAGTGAGGAACTAGGCAATAAGGACTCTTGAGGGTTTGTGGTTATTTTTGCTTAAAACAATCAAAAGTGGAACATGCTCTTAAGATAATTTCAGTAGTTTGTTAAAACTTAGTACTGACTAACAACTAAAATAAGATTTGCTCATTTTATTCATTTTGCTTAAAAAACAAAATATTCTTAGAAAATACATTTTAAAATAAAATCTCAGGAAATAAATATTTTTTCCTGTCCACAATGAACTTTTAATCTTAGGAAATATTCCCGTCAGCCAAAGAACAGTAGCATAATTTGCTTTCACATTTTCATTCATTCAAGCTTTCACCAAAAATTTACTAAATACCTACTCTCTGCTAGGAGAAATTATAGGTTCTATTTAATTCTACAATTATGTCCAGTTCTACAACTTATTTTTACAATTGTCCTTTCCAAACCAAAGAAAAATTTTTCTATTCCCCAGTCATGTGGATGGTACCTTAATGAACCCTTTAAGGTTAAAATGTGTGCACTGTTTTATTTTATTTATTTATTTAGTTTTAAAGATTTTATTTATTGGACAGAGAGAGACACAGCGAGAGAGGAAATACAAGCAGGGGGAGTGGGAGAAGGAGAAGCAGGCTTCCCCCTGAACAGGGAGCCTGATGCGGGGCTCGATCCCAGCACCCTGGGATCATGACCTGAGCTCAAGGCAGACACTTAACGACTGAGCCACCCAGGTGCCCCGTGTGCACTGTTTTAGTGATTCCTTTAGCACATGTATTTAATACATTATTCATATTTATTTAAAATTTGAAAATATGACTCATGCAACTATACAGTGTAGATATAAGATATTGCTTACAGTTATTTTTTTTTAAGATTTTATTTATTTATTTCACAGAGAGGGACAGCGAGAGAGGGAACACAAGCAGGGGGAGTGGGAGAGGGAGAAGCAGGCTTCCCGCTGAGCAGGGAGCCTGATGTGGGGCTCGATCCCAGGACTCCGGGATCATGACCCGAGCCGAAGGCAGATGCCTAACGACTGAGCCACCCAGGGGCCCCTTCCTTACAGTTATTAACTAAATGAGTATAATTTAACCAAACATTAATAGGATTAATGTTCTGGGTTTTCCATATTAGATTTACATACCCTGTTTTTGAATACATCTCCATCCAGTTACTGAACGTTTATCTATCACCATATTTTGCTTAAATTTAGAACTCATACAACCTGAGTCAATAATGTCATCCATAGGGCACCTGGGTGGCTCAGTTGGTTAAGTGACTGCCTTCGGCTCAGGTCATGATCCCAGAGTCCCAGGATGGAGTCCGGTATCAGGCTCCCTGCTCAGCGGGGAGTCTGCTTCTGCCTCTGAACCTCTCACCTCTCATGCTCTCTCTCACTTTTTCTCTCTCTCAAATAAATAAAATCCTTAAAAAAATAATGTTATCTGTAGAAGTCAAATGACACACTCCAGGATTTGCATGGATAAGAATATTAAGACTTAGAGGGCTGCTCTCACTAATACCCTTATTAGATTTCCATTTTCCCTATGTTCTAGCCTCCATTATCTTACTTTGAACACTGCTGAAATCTCCCTCATAGTGTTTTTGAACATATGTGGTGATGTGCGTGTTCTCAAGTGTGTGTGGGTGGTATGCACATATGTGACTGTATGTGTGCATATGGGTATGTTTATATACTGTCTGAACATGTGTGTACATGAGTATGTATTGAGCAGCATGTAGTAATTGAGAGCATGAGTATGAAATGGAACACATTTGTGTTTTAATCCTGGTTCCATTAATAGCCAGAGTTTGATGGTCAGCAAGTAGCTCAACTTTCCTGACCTTTTATTGCACAAGTATAAAACGGGATAATATAGACTACTTACAGTTTTGTCGTTACTTTTGATACACGTCACATACAGAACATTAATAAAAGGGTGATTTTTTTAAAATATGATAAATGTTTTTGTTTGTTTTAACTCAGCTTTATTGTTGATCTTTGGAAAGAGTGAGGGATCTCCTTAAACCACACTAAATTTCTAATAATAATTTCTTAAATCAAATGCCCTGAATCATGTTTATGGAAAAAAAAGACACATTAGCAACCCAAAGCATTGATTTTTCAATCATTGATTACTATATAAAATATCTTTCATTAAAAATACAACTTTCCAATAATATGTTTAAATCCATCATTATTTCATATTCTTCCTGGGAGGAAATATTTAAAAAATTGAATATTTTCAGCACCTAGATTTTGTTTCCCATGTTTATTAATAAAAGAGTAAGAATATCTCAATTTCAAAGAGTTCAGTTCTATAACAAAATTAGAAATATGAAAAATGATTTTCATACCTTATTTAAAAAAACACAATTCACCCCATGCCTTTATTTTTTAAAAATATTTTATTTATTTACTTGAGAGAGAGAGAGAGAGAGAGAGAGCATGTACAGGAGCTGTGGGGAGGGGCAGACAGAGAGGGAGAGGGAGAGGGAGAAGCAGACTCCCCGCTGAGCAGGGAGTCCATCCTGTGGGGCTCAGTCCCAGATCCCAGAACCCTGGGATCATGACCTAAGCCAAAGGCAGACACTTAACTGACTGAACCACCCAGGTGCCCCACTTGTATGCCTTTAAAACACTAATATTCTTAAGGTCTAAAGCACATCAACCTGTTTTCATAAATTAAGGGGGAAGTAATCTTGTGAACAAGAGGTTTATTTTAGCTTATATCTGATGTGCTGAAGGAGTCCATTAGGCAATAAGGGTTGCTACTGAAAATAACAATCCAGTTAATAGAATTTAGTGACATGGAAAACAACTTAGTGATTAAATTTCAGTGCTCTCATTAGTCACTTGTAAAAATAAAATACATTTTATTTACCAAAGGAGGTTGTTTATTGGTCTAAAAATGGTGTCTCAAGTAGGGGGTCATAGGTACCAAAAGGATCATAGAAAGGATATATCAGAATCATGGAGCTGAAAGGTAAATTCTGAGAAAATATCTTCTTCCATGAAGCCATAATTTACCAATATTAACAAAATATAACTGATATACCACTTCTGCATACATATCTATGTTTCCCCAATAGCAACTGGAGCTGTACATAAAATTATTTGGATGAAGGTAGTGTGTAATCATGGTGTCTTACTAAAGAATCAAAGCATAGTGTCAGCATCATGATTAGGACTATTTCAAAGAGGGGAAATCTACCATATTACAGACCATGGTTCGATGGGAGCTCAGTTATATCATCCAAGACCCAGAGGCTTTTGTATTTCCATTTAGTATCTTCAGCAAATTGGCCTCTACACCCAGACTTGATCTCTTTGCTCTTACAATGTCATTACTCCATCCATCGTGTTATCAAACAAATAAGTTTAAATACAAGAAGGAGAGCATTTCTTTGCACTAACTTTCTCAGAAGTGCCTCTGTAGTCTTCCTATCAATTTCCACTAGCTCGTATTAGGTCACATGCTTATAGTGCTAACTTCAAAATAGGCTGGGAAAGCAACAATCTGGCAATTTTAGCTTTTATATGGGAGGTGATCTCTGCTGAAAAAGAAGAGGTTACAAACTAGCAGTATCTGCCATAATTGAGAGAGACAGCAATCACCCTGAGAAAATGCCTCAGATTAAATACTGTGATTCTATAAATCCTTTGGAGGATAGCTGGCACGAGCCAGAGGTAAAGAAGGGGACTAGAAAGGCCCTTGGATATCTTCAGTCTAGCTCTAAAACAGATAACCTAAATATGATTGCTACAGGAAAGAGGAAAACTCATTTTAATTTTATAGCCCTTTTTAATTTTAGGACTTTCCAGTCCCCATTGGGGCCTACCTTATATAATTGAGGTATATGATGTCAGAGGAACCTCTCCGAAGGTTCCTTGCTTCTGCTTGAGGTTTTCAACATCATGAGACCCTCAGTCCACGAGGACTCTGTGCTCCAGACTGTAGTGGACCCGGTGGTGTTTCAGGTTCCTCTTCTCTGTCCAGTAGTATTAGATCAGACAAATGTCCAGAATCCCAGAGAACTTTCAAATCAACCCAAATAAATGCAAGAGTCTAAGACAAAGAGAATGAGAAAATAAAATTTGTCATAGATAAGAAAATGTCAAAGAAGAGCTTGCAGCAGAATCTGGGAACATTAAACACCTACTTCGTTCATACGGATCCTAGAATAATCTTCTGGTTTTATCTAATAAATGCAAGTAGTTACTGCTGTCCCTTTCCCTTCTTTTCCCAGTTTAAACAGATGTGTTGCATCCATTATAGCCTGATTACCCCCAGGTTAGGGAGTGAGGAAATCACTCAGTGTGATTTTCTAAATGTTCTACTCCTGCTAAGGGACAAAGTGGTTGGGAATGATGCTGGATAATGAACTTTACATGACCACTGTCAGCTCTGCACCACAAAGAACATCATTGCTGCCAGGCTTGAGCCAATATGCTGTCAGCTGTGTCAATCTGCCCTCCCTATCAGCTAGAAGGTCCACATCCAGGTCGATTTGAGCCGATATCTTCTTGCATATTTTAAGTATTTTTTAACTTAAGTAAGTCAGAGAGTCTTTTCTATATGGACTTTAGTAATGGTTGGCAAGAGACTGGGGAAACACACTTCTTCTTTGATCTAAAAGTTGCAGGGGTAGGCTTTATAAAGTATGTTATTATTTATATGTTATATATAAATAATATATTTTTTTATATTTTATATTTTTACATATTTTTATTTATATAAATATTTATATATTTTATATTTATATATTTATATTTATATATAAGGTTTTATGTTATAACCTTATTATAATAATTTTGCACATAAAAATGTTGAGATATAACAAGATTAAATGACTTTCTCAACATTACAGAGCTTACATTTGGTTGAACCAAAGTTTGAACCCAGGTCTTCCAAATACCAGAGAGCTGTTGATTCCTACATCACACCACAAGAATCCCTGGATCTTCAAAATGCTCCCCATTGATATAGAAACAACTGCACTAACTTTACCAAATCCAGAGTTGCTGATCAAAGTTATTTTTTAAAAACTACATTTTTAAGCCACTGTGCTGTGATTCAGAGTAGGCAACCTGGTATTGTGCATGAAAATTACCCAAAGTCCATGAATATGAAAACACTTTGGAACCACTGATCTAAAAAGATAATAAAAAAAATGATGTTTGTTAATGAAGAATGTGCTAAACACAAAAAGTACTGTGAGTGTGGAGGAAAGACTAGAGTTTCTGGGTTTCAGAGAAAGTGGAATACACCACTCTCAGGGGTAATGAGATGAGTGTCTCCCTTGATGTCAACATGCATTGTAGATACAACCACTGTACAGACTGGGTTTCCCTTGAGAGTTCCTATTGTGACTTTATAATTTTCAATCAGGGTGGCTCAATGAAAATCACAACTAAATCTATAATTATTTCTAGGGGTTGGTAAATTTTCACATACAGATATTATTTTATAATCAGAAAGAAATCCTTTGTCATACCAAATGCCCTACTTCTTACTTGGGAGAATATAGGAACTGTCATCGCATAATTTTGGTTTGGTGGCCTATTTATGGGAATATTAAACAAATATGGGAAGATTCTAAATCATCCAACATCTACAGCTAACTCTCCTCAAGGTTCCATATGCAACTCATGATAAGAAGTGGAAGAGTCCCCTGCAAATAGTAACAATGGTGCTGAGGATAATAATGAAAATAACAAGAACAATTTGCATGGCTACCATTTGCAGGGCTCTGTGGGAAATACTCCCTAGGTATTCACTAAAGCAGGCAGTGCACATGCATGTTAGGGAATGAATACATTTTTATCATTTTATACAGCAGGAACCTTGTATGGAGAAGTTAAATAATTTACACAAAGTAACATCTATAAAAGGCTAAGCAGAGACTCTCTCCCTGATTTGAGTCCACACTCCCTAATCCCCATGCCTTTAAAAGGAAAAACTGTGAATGTTATAAATATATCATAGTAACCAGGAACAAAAGCCAGGGGAATGAAAGCAAGCCCTCATTTATCCTTCCAGGGTGGAGGGTCTCTTACTGTGAAGAGTACTTGTAGACACTGCTGAGTTGTGATCTTTGAACTGGGAATTAGTATGGGGACTCTGAGTAGGACTTTAGCTCAAATTGCGTGCCACTTACCGGCTTTATGACTTCAGCAATTTACTCTCTGTTCCTTATTTACCTCACTGATAAAATGGGAATGGTAATAATTGCCTATTTCTTAGGACCAAATGTAATGTTAGAAGTATATAATTTAAAACAATAGATCATGCACATAACAAAAATTCAGTAACTTACTGATAATATTTTAAATGCTGTAGCCTCTAGCATAACCTACATTTCCTTCCCCGTCTGAACTCAAATAAAATTATATTTAACCTTAAAACTTGAGGAACGACAATCCTTGGCAAAGAGCAACTCATCCTTCATGATACGAACTTGAAAAATCCTAGTACCTCAAATCAGTTAAGCCAGATGGCCCACACTTACACTGAGTTCCTGCTATTTACAAAACACTGCCCTTGGCATGGGAGCTGCAGGAGTAAAATACAAACAGACCCCTTACTCTAGTGGACATTTCAATATCCATGATGTGGTATATTTCACACCAGGAGGTGAGACACAAGACCTGTTTGTGTGGTTTAGGTTTCAGAGGAAGGCAAAATAATCACACATGAAACAATTGGAGAATGGACTGGTGATTTTAAGTACAAAGTATTGATTTTAAGTGCAACATTCAGACAAGATCCCAGAGTCCAAAAGCTAGAGAGTCCAAGAGACTCCCAGAAGCCTCTGGGAGAAATCCCTGGAAGAGGAAAATCCAAAGATATTAAATATATGCTTCATTATTTATAAATAGCTTATGATTTATACATTTATAATTTATTATTATATACAGAATAAATATAATTATATTCTGCCTAAAACAATTTGGAATATTTTTTTAATTTATTATGAGCTTCTCCAGATTCTCAAAAATATATAATGAATATAATGAATAATATAGTCTGCCTCTCAGCTGTGTATTAGCAAGTCTCAAAAGAGAAAGAAAGAAAGAAAGAAAAAGAAAGAAAGAAAGAAAGAAAGAAAGAAAGAAAGAAAGAAAAAAAGAAAAAAGAAATTCTCTATGACCCTTTTGCCGCTTCACGCAATCCTTACATCCTTACAGATATATAGGCCTGAACCACCTATTTTATGTGCTGGTAATTAACACTTGTAATAAAGTTATAAGCAGATTAGTGATTTACTTGTATGATATGAATAAACCAATATGTTCTGCTGCTATAATACAGCCTCATGTAAAGGCAAAAATACAGTTTGTTTTATGAACTCTGTTATAGCTCTTAAGTTCAGAACCCAGTCATGTTTACCTACATTTGGCTAGAGAATGTGCTAAACACCCTCTCATTATCTTACTTAATTCTCATAAGGAAATTAATTTTCCCCAATTTTCAGATAAGAAAACTCTACCTCATCTTAGAGGCTATGCAGGGTCACCTGAGTATGTAGAAGAGATGGATTTATATTTGGTCCCTCATTTACAAACCCACTGCTGTGTCTTTGGCCCAGTCCCGACATTTTGCAGTGATGTGATAAAGTTCAGTCTCTGCAGTTTTCCTAAATGGATTTCAAATCCTAGCTTTAACATATGCTATGCATGTGACTTCAGGCAAGTTACCTGAACTCTTTAGGGCTCTATTTTCTAATCTTCAAATAAAGATAATATTGATAATCTAAGAGTGTTCCAAATATTTAATGAAGTCATTTACTGAAAGTGCTTAGCATAATTCTCAGACACCTAGTAAATGCTAAATAATGATAGTTGTTATTGTTATTTCTTTTGCGAAGGTGATCTGAAAGCCCCAAAGCAAAATGCATTGTGTGAACACTTGGAATTTTCTGTGTCATTGAGTGCGTCCTGGAGGCAAATGTGTTTCGGGGTATGGCACGTAGGGAGAGCCAGGGCAAGCTGCAGGCTGTGGGCTGCCTGTTGCCTTTTCTTTTAGGATTAGACAACCAAAAATCCTGAAGGTGTGGCTCAACTCCGGGCTCTACCATTACTACACAAAATCCTTCTCCTTTCTTTATGGACAAATCCATTCAGCCTTGAAATGACTTCCAAAATGCTGGAGAAAGCTCTGGCTTCCTCAGAAAATTACTGAAGAGTGAGGGTGGGGAATTAGAAAATACCTTCCCTGGTTAAGTACTAAGTTAGCTGGGGGGGCTTCCTTCACTGCCACCTCAGCGTCACCTAGCCACCTACCCCCATTCAGCTCCCTCCCCCCAGGAAAAGAAATGCTGAATCTGAATTAGGAACACTTTCAAAGGTTAAGGAGAGTTACATCTGAGTTCCTCCTCATTTTCAGAAAGGAATACCATAATGCCTCATATCAGAACAAATTCTCAGTTGATTCAGGGAAACAGGCAGACAATACACCATCTTCCCATCCAGTGAGGAACATGGGAACTGCAATTGAAAAGACTTTAAAAGGCATTTAGAGAGACAGTTTGGAGTCAAAATCTGTCATTTCCATACTTGCCTCAGCAATTGTGCTACTCTCACATTTCCCCTCCAATAAAGTTTCTTACAAAGATTTTTCAGAAGGAAAATTCTCCAGATACAGATAGCAAGATTCATATTTAGTCTTCCCTATAAGGGAGAGTTGCTGTGGTTAATACATGTAAAGCCCTTTGTGGATTCCAGGTGTTCAGAAAATAGTAAGTTTGAATTAACTCACTGGTATTTTTTGTAGATCCTGAAATATTGGATATTGTGAAATCCAACTTCCGTAAACCCCAGATGAATTTTTTTCAGCCAAGCATAATAATGAAGGACCAAGGACATTTGAAGGGAAATGGTGTATACACTTTCCTCTCCTGTAGGAAGTACAGAGAGATTTATGAAAACCTGCTTGGCTTTCTTTACAGACATATTATGATTTAATCCATTGTATATTCTGCTTTTGCAAGAGAATTTTTTGAACTTTTCATTGAGATTGGTGATCGTTATATCTTTGCTGATATATTTGCCGAGGCCAGAGGCCACTTCAGAGCTTTCAGCTCTGAGCTGCCTCAAAGAAAAGGAAATGCAATGTTTGTGCCTCATGAGTGGAGAGCTGATCAAGTGTCCCTACCCCTCAGATACAAGGATAATTTCCAACATGGGTATTAAGGTTCAGGCCCCATCACTTCCTCCAGCTCTTTCCCTAACTCACAACCCAACTGAAGCATTTGAATACTCTTTCCATGTTTATTATACTAGTCAAACAAAAACCGTTTTTTTTGTTTTGTTTTGTTTTGTTTTCCTCCTTCTAGAAAGGGCCAAGTTCATTCCCCATTTAATATTTTTATTTCAAGCTCTTACAACTCTTCCCTGCTTGTCTCCTGTCACCTCTGCTCGTTTTCCTGATTCACCTAACTGATTTTTTTCTTCTTTATCACATTTTGGCTAGTTTGGGCTCTTCCTATTTCCATATAAATTTTATAATCAGCTTGTCAATTTCTATTATTTTTAAGTTTGCTGAAATTTTTATTGAGATGGCAAAGAATCTATAGTTAAATGCTGGTAGAATATCTTAAAAGACAATATTGACACTTCCTGTGAAGCCTGAGCCACAGAAACGGGTCTTGTGTCTCACCTCCTGGTGTGAAATATACCACATATTGTGGCTCTGGGGCATTAATTTAATAAAAAAAGATCTGTAAAGCACTTTCCATAGGGCCTAGACTTGAGGCATAATTTATTTCCTTTGGTTCCTATCTAACTTTCTGGTGTCTTCTAATAAAGTACTTCCCCACGAGGCCACCAAGCTTAAGGCTCAATAAGGTTCTCACCATTGTCATAACACTTAGTGAATTTTTTAATATTCTGTATTTCCACATACTGTTTTCTCTTTTCAACAAATGTTCAGTTATTTTTATTCACCTGTTACGCTCCTACTAATCCTTCAAATCTCAGAAAATTGCAAAGTCCTTGGTAAACCCTTTCCTAATTCTCTTGGAATGGGTGGGATAATTGTTCCCCTTATCTATAATCCACATATCATTCTTTATGCCCATTAATTACTCTTAATGTTTAATATTAAAATGTGTCTATTTGCATGATTCTGTCAGACTGCAAACATAATTGCAAAAGAAACAGGGTTGGTTTGTTTCATCTTTGTATCCCCAACAAGTTGAACTTACTAATTAATTATGGAGCTTAATGTACATACATATTTTGCAATTCAGTCACACACATTATTGGGCATCTATATGAGCCAATCCTTATTCTTGACACAGGAATGAAAATATAAGTATAAAACATGTTACAGAAGACAGCAAAGGTTTAGACTCAGAATTTCTGAGTTATTGCAGGTTGTGTAATATTGGACACCAGTTTTGTCATCTTTCATATAGAATCATTAAGACATTCTAACACATACAATTTTTTTTTTAAACAGAAAATGAAATTGTGGCAATGAAAGTCTAAAATCTTTATAGCTGTTTTTAAAACATGGCCCTTTGACTTTATGGAATTTGTAAGGTTTACACTGAATTTAATTGGGATTTATACTCAGAAAAATACAGTAATTTCCATAACATGACAAAAACATAAGACGCTACAAGATGTGTCCAAACAATGGAGCCATTAGTTTGTTTTCTGACAAATAAGACAGGAATAACAATTGTAAGTTGAAGCATTAGGAATTCTACATAGAGGAGACATAACCAGAAGAAAAGGTAAGATTCAAACGTAGGGAATGAAAACTAATTATGTATTTGTGGGGCTCCAGGTACTGCAGCACAATGTGAATTTGCAATGCATCCAGTATAGTTTCAAAGAATATCTGCTGGTTCAGTTTATATTCAATGATGGGAAACAAAAGACAGCTATAGGTGCAAAATAACAGCAGTTCTCTCTTCATAACATCATAGTTGACAAATGTCACCATGCACCTTGAAATGTGGCTAGAGAATGGTGTGGGTAAGAATATGGAAATCACAAGAGGTGGCAGCTGCAGAAATGTAGACTGGGAAGGATTCTTGAATAGCTGCAGGCTCCTAGCCTTTCCTCTACCCAGCCTTTCACTTCAAGGCAGCTTCTGTCTCTTGATTATGTTGATTTCCCAAGGTGCAATTGAGTGATTCTGTTCTCCCCTTTTCTCTCAGGAGTGCCCCTACTCATTCTGTTTAATGATGGATTGAACGAATAATATAGCCAGACATTTGCATGCACATTGCAAACCAACATCACCTTTGCAGAGCTGTCAGTGTTAAGGTGAGTTTTTTTTCACCACCAAACCTGATAAAAACAGAGATCAGAGGCAGGCATCATAAGCAAGAGCTGAGTAAGGTTTCTGTAGTTGGTTTTGATGAAAATGAAGGCTTCTCCTAACTGTCCTTCCCCAGCCACTGATTCATAAACAACATGCTTCTAGACCTCTCCAATTTACTGTTCTCCAATTACAGACTGAAAACTTGTCTTTTCATCTACTTTTCATTGACATGACATCCCAATCCTTTCTGTAGGTAACACATAATTTGTACACTTAACAAACAAGTTCAGAAATCATCAAATATTACTTGTACTCACAGTAATGTTCTTTACTGCATAGGTACTGCACTTGGCAACCACCCACCCAGAGACTTAAATGCAATAGATAAATATATACTTTAAAGAGAAAGCAATGTCCAGAAGAAAAATAGTCAAACTCTATTTGGAAATAATTGAAGTCACTAATCACAATTTTATGTATTTATCTTCTTGACTCAATCCAACGAAATTGGAACTTAACCAATTTTGTTTCTCAAAGAGCTAAGGACATTGGATATATATAAAAAATAGCTCGTTTTTAATTTTTTAATTATTTTATTTTATTTTATTTTTGATGTAGTGTTCCATGATTCATTGTTTGCATATAACACCCAGTGCTCCATGCAGTACATACCCTCTTTAATACCCATCACCAGGCTAACCCATTCCCCCCACACCCCTCCCCTCTAGAACCCTCAGTTTGTTTCTCAGAGTCCATAGTCTCTCATGGTTCATCTCCCCCTCCAATTTCCCCTGCTTCATTTTTCCCTTCCTGCAATCTTCTTCTTTTTTTTAACATATAATGTATGATTTGTTTCAGAGGTACAGGTCTGTGATTCAACAGTCTTACACAATTCACAGCACTCACCATAGCACATACCCTCCCTGATGTCTATCACCCAGTCACCCCATCCCTCCCACCTAACACCATTCCAGCAACCCTTATTTTGTTTCCTGAGATTAAGAATTCCTCATATCAGTGAGATCATATGATACAGGTCTTTCTCTGATTGACTTATTTCACTCAGCATAATACCCTCCAGTTCCATCCACGTCATTGAAAATGGCAAGATTTCGGGTTTTTTGATGGCTGCATGATATTCCATTGTGTATATATACCACCTCTTCTTTATCCATTTATCTATCGATGGACATCTTGGCTCTTTCCACAGTTTGGAAAGAGTGGACATTGCTGCTATAAACATCAGGGTGCACATACCCCTTTGGATCACTACATTTGTATCTTTGGGGTAAATACCCAGTAGTGCAATTGCTGGATGGTACGGTAGCTCTATTTTCAACTTTTTGAGGAACCTCCATACTGTTTTCCAGAGTGGCTGCACCAGCTTGCATTCCCACCAACAGTGTAGGAGGGTTCCCCTTTTCCACATCCCCGCCAGCATCTGTCATTTCCTGACTTGTTCACTTTAGCCATTCTGACTGGTGTGAGGTGGTATCTCATTGAGGTTTTGATTTGGATTTCCCTGATGCCGAGCGATGTTGAGCAATTTTTCATGTGTTTGTTGGCCATTTGGATGTCTTTGGAAAAATGTCTGTTCATGTCTTCTGCCCATTTCTTGATTGGATCATTTGTTCTTTGGATGTTGAGTTTGATAAGTTCTTTATAGATTTTGGATGCTAGCCCTTTATCTGATATGTCATTTGCAAATATCTTCCATTTTGTCGGTTGTCTTTTGGTTTTGTGGACTGTTTCTTTTGCTCTGCAAAAGCTCTTAATCTTGATGAAGTCCCAACAGTTCATTTTTGCCCTTGCTTCCCTTGCCTCTGGTGATATTTCTAGGAAGAAGTTGCTGCAGCTGAGGTCACAGAGGTTGCTGCTTGTGTTCTCCTTTAGCAGTTTGATGGACTCCTATCTCACATTGAGGTCTTTCAACCATTTTGAATCAATTTTTGTGTGTGGTGTAAGGAAATGGTCCAGTTTCATTCTTCTGCATGTGGCTGTCCAATTTTCCCAACACCATTTGTTGAAGAGACTGTCTTTTTGCCATTGGACATTCTTTCCTGCTTTGTCAAAGATTAGTTGGCCATAGAGTTGAGGGTCCATTTCTGGGCTCTCTATTCTGTTCCATTGATCAATGTGTCTGTTTTTGTGCCAGTACCATACTGTCTTCATGATGACAGCTTTGTAATAGAGCTGGAATTGTGATGCCGCCAGCTTTGCTTTTCTTTTTCAACATTCCTCTGGCTATTCGGGGTCTTTTCTGGTTCCATACAAATTTTAGGATTATTTGTTCCATTTCTTGAAAAAAGTGGGTGGTATTTTGATGGGGATTGCATTGAATGTGTAGATTGCTCTAGGTAGCATTGACATCTTCACAATATTTGTTCTTCCAATTCATGGGCATGGACGTTTTTCCATTTCTTTGTGCCTTCCTCAATTTCTTTCATGAGTTTTTATAGTTTTCTGAGTACAGATTCTTTGCCTCTTTGGTTAGATTTATTCCTAGGTATCTTATGGTTTTGGGTGCAATTGTAAATAGGATCGACTCCTTAATTTCTCTTTCATCTGTCTTGTTGTTGGTGTATAGGAATGCCACTGATTTCTGTGCATTGATTTTATATCCTGCCACTTTACTGAATTCCTTTATGAGTTCTAGCAGTTTTGGGGTGGAGTGTTTTGGGTTATCCACATAAAGCATCATGTCATCTGCAAAGAGTGAGAGTTTGACTTCTTCTTTGCCGATTTGGATGCCTTTTATTTCTTTTTGTTGTCTGATTGCTGTGGCTAGAACTTCTAATACTATGTTGAATAGCAGTGGTGATAGTGGACATCCCTGCCGTGTAATTATTTTAAAATTTTTTATATTTTTATTTAAATTCCAGTTAGTTAACATGCAGTGTATTATTAGTTTCAGGTGTACAATACTGTGATTCAACACTTCCATACATCACCCAGGGCTCATAACAAGTGCACTCCTTAATCCCCATGGTCGATTTAACCCATCCCCCTGCCCATCTCCCCTCTGGTAACCATCATTTTGTTCTCTATAGGTAGGAGTCTGTTTCTTGGTTTGCCTCTCTTTCTTTTTTTCCCTATGCTCGTTTGTTTTGTTTCATACATTCCACACATGAGTGAAATCATATCGTATCTGTCTTTCTCTGACTGACTTATTTCACTTAGCATAATAACCTCTATTTCCATCCATGTCATTGCAAATGGCAAGATTTCATTCCTTTTTATGGTTGAGTAATATTCCACAATATATATATCACTCTTTATAATATATACTATATACCACTCTTCTTTATCCATTCATCATTTGATGGACACTTGGGCTGCTTCCATAGTTTGGCTATTGTAGATAATGCTGCTATAAACACTGGGGTGCATGTATCCCTTTGAATTAGTATTTTTGTATTCTTTGGTAAAAACCTAGTAGTGCAATTGCTGGATTATAGGGTAAATTCTATTTTTTTTCTATTTTTAACTTTTTGAGGAAACTCCACACTGCTTTCCAGAGTGGCTGCACCAGTTTGCATTGCCACCAACAGTGCAGGAGGGTTCCCCTTTCTCCACATCCTCACCAACACCTGTACTGTTGTATTGTTGATTTTAGCCATTCTGACTGGTGTGAGGTGATATCTCATCAAAGTTTTGATTTGTATTTCCCTGATGATAAGTGATGTTGAGCATCTTTTCATGCGTCTGTTAGCCATCTGTATGTCTTCTTTGGAAAAATGTCTAATCATGTCTTCTGCCCATTTTTAATTAGAGTATTCATTTTGGGGATGTTGAGTTTTATAAATTCTTTATATATTTTGGATACTACACCTTTATCAGGTATGTCATTTGCAAATATCTTCTCCCGTTCCCTAGGTTGCCTTTGTTGTGCAGAAGTTTTTCATTTTGATGAAGTCCCAATAATTTATTTTTGCTTTTGTTTCCTTTGCCTCAGGAGACCTATCTAGTAAGAAGTTGTTACAACCAAAATCAAAGCATTACTCCCTCTGTACTCCTCTAGGATTTTAATGGTTTCATGTCTCACACTTAGGTCTTTAATCCATTTTAAATTTATTTTTGCATATGGTGTAAGAAAAATAGCTCAATTTTTAAATTAAGACACAGCTGACTGGTCCAGCTTTTTTCTTCACACAGCTGGCTGGTAAAGCCCAGTTTTTGCTGGCACCTGATAGTCTTCAAGAACTAAGATACTAAGAAAAATTGTTCAGAAAGTCTCACACAGAAGGCTTTGAAGCTCCTCCATCTTAGCCACAAACTACTTGCTTTTTCCTTTTTTAAACCAACTCACTTTTATGAAAGGAAGATGAATTGTTATTTACCAGACTTTTATGAATATGCTATATATTTAAGTCCATGATAAATATAGTACTAGAAAGCATTCACTAATGTTAAGGTTCTCTACTATGCCTGTTACAGATATGATTTCACTTCCTGCTCCAGCAACCCCCACTCCTATCTGCAGCATCATTTCCACACCCCTCAATTTTTACACTTCACACGTACTGGCTTTCTTTTATTACTAGCTACCATGCTTTTTGTTACCACATAGCCTTTGCACACACTATTTCGTAAAACTAGAATCCCCTTTCTCTCCTTCCCCTCTCCATTCTTCATTACCTAAAATATTCTTTTATATTCTTCACATCTTAGTTGAAACACCAATGGCTCAGAAACTTATATTTGTCTATTTTAGATGTACATACAAATTCTATAATAAATGGGTCACTTTTATTACATTTTTCATTATTTTCAATATTTATCTCCCCTGATATAAATACTATACGGTCAACATCTATATCTGTCTTGATCAGAACTCACCTCCTGAGCCTAAAATATTCTTTAGAAAAGTCTGTTTTACTAGTTTTAGTTCTGTGTTTCTACACAAGGGTTATTTCTTTTAAAATAGTTCTTAGAGAAGAATGATTTGTAGGACATCCAGAATTTTATTAAGTAAACTCGAGACCTAACAATATTGTATGTTAGGATGACCAAACCTCTTAACAACAACAAAAATAATCAAGCACATATTTCTATAGGTAAATCTGGCTCAATTTCCTTTAATTAGACATTAAGTTCTATGTAAAATATTGTATTTTTTAAGGTTTATTTATTTATTTGAGAGAGAGAGAGAGGCAGGGGGCACCGAGGGAGAGGGGAAAAGCCTTAAACAGACTTCGCATTAAGCACGGAGCCCCACGCAAGGCTCCACGTAGGGCTTGATCTCACGACCCTGAAATCAAGGACCTGAGATCATGACCTGAGCCAAAACCCAGAGTTAGACACTTAACCAACTGTGCCAACCAGGCACCCCCTGTTTAGCTTTCTGTTTTGATTCTCAGGAAGGTGGTAGTTTACTTTTTTACATTGTGAGACTATCTTCTCTAAGTTTTGATTTTCTTTTTTTTTAAAGATTTTATTTAATTTAGAGAGAGAGAGAGAGCGCAAGAGCAAGCACAAGCGAGGGAAGGGGGAGAGGGAGAAGCAGACTCCCCAAGGAGCAGGGAGCCTGACACGGAACTGGATCCCAGGATCACGACCTGAGCTGAAGACAGACACTTAACTGACTGAGCCACCCAGGTGCCCTCTAACCTTTGATTTTCAAATAGAGTATTTCTTTTTACCCTTCATCATTATCCTGATTTTCTCCTCCTCCTCCTTCTCATATTTCTCCTCCAGCTCCTTCTCCCCCTTTGTCTTTCTGTTTAAGCCCTGCTTCATGTTATGATTTGTTTAACAGTCACTTGTTCTTGGCAGTGATTTATTTTTGATGGATTCTTGGATATTTTGTCTTAGTTTCTGTACATTTATTAAATGTTCTTTCAAATATTATTTAGAGCACTCTTTAATGAATAATACTAGTGAATAAACTATACATTCATAGAAAAATTACATATTCACAAAAAGTAAATATATAAAACAGAAGTGCCTTGAGAGATAATATTAGGTTTATACTAGGTTTATATTATGCCCAATGTCTAATATGATACCTTCTCCCTTGTAAGAGCTCAGCCTTTGCTTGAAATGGAAAATTATGCCATTGATTCATTGCATTGGGTTGTGAGATGAAGGGAGATACAGAATGGAGTGCATGAATTACTGATTTCTCAGGTGTGACCCATGTTCTTCTTCACAGTATAACTGCAGAGAGTTACCAAATTTGCCAAAAACCCAAGACAGGAGGGCAGATTATAAATCTGGAGGTCTTCGTAATTCCTGAGCTTGGGTTCCAGTTCTTTCACTTACCGGCTCTGACAACTTTAAGCAATTCACCTCTCTGACCTTCATTTTGCTCCAAGGTCAAATGAAGATAGTAACAGAATCTGCATTCAGGCTTTTATTCAATCAACATTTATTTGGTGCCGACAACATGCATGAAGTTATATATGGATTAGCTCATTTAAACTTTACCTCAGCCCCATGGTTTTGTGTCATCCATTTTACAGATGAGAGAAACTGAGGCTCAGAGAGGTGAAGTAATTTGCCCAAAGTAACGCAGTTTTAAAAAGTGGCACAATTTGTCCTGCTCATCCAATGTTCCCTCAGAAACCACCTTTTAAAAAGGCAGCTGCATATTGTGCTCCCATAGCAGCAACTTACATATTCCAATTTTAGTATGATTATCACATTATACTACAATTACATGCAATATAAACATACAATAACACTATATGCCAAGAACATTGCAAAGAGCTTTGCAGTAATTATCCCATGTAATCTTACTCTCCTATGAGATAGATACAATTATTATGCTCATATTTTGGATGAGGAAACTAAGGCACAAAAAATTTGAGTTCCCTAATGCCATATATCTAACATGTGAAAGAGCCAAGATTTTAATCTTTCTCTCTGTCTGCTTCCAAGTTCAAGTCCTTACTAGTTGCTAAAATTCAGTTTACCAAGAAACTTTCAAGGACAAAAAGCATAAATGAAAGGGGACCTAATTGGAAAGTGAATCAAGGCTACAACATCAAGAGATATAATAGATGGGTGGTATATCCATGTAGTTACAGGTTTCGACAATAGAGTCAAATAATCAAGGAACAAGTTTTCCAGGCTACGCTACTGTCTTGGTAAATACCTGTTAGCATGGCTGCAAGTGGGTCAGATGATCTGGAACATGGTACTAGAGAGATTACAGGTGCTCAGTAAGGTGCACTATTTTATTGATTTGCACAATATCTATCCCACATTATTCTAACAGAGAGTCTCTGAGGAAATAAAACAATCTAGCTGCTTATTTGCAATAAACACCCATTTTCCTAATATAATGAATGAATCTATACAACCATCAAGGGGGTGCGGATATTTCTGCTCGGTCTGTGAGGCACTGCTAAATGTAGGGAGAATCTAAAATAGAGGAAATAACTGATCTATCTGTATGCTGGATGGTCATTTGCGACTCTCATTTGCTGTGGGAAAACATACACAAGAATTTTCAAGTTTGTCTGTATTCTTAGAAGGACTGTATGAGATGTAAACCTTCTCAAGTATTAATAATCTCTGTCCAAAATGCAAAATCTTATCCTTTTCTATGATTGCATTTTGCTGTTTTTGGCTTCAACCACATCCAGGCCTTATTCTTCAGGTGGGTAATCATTCTCCCTTTTTGGTATTCCATTTGGAGCATTTGTGTCATGTAAATACATGAGTGTTTCTTGTAATAAATTTCTTTTGCTGCTCTAATAAGAGGGTATAATGCATTTATTTATTACAATAATAAACACAGCTGTAAAATGGATCATAAAAAATAAATGAAATGAACATTCCTGTAACTAATGTGTCAGTTGTAATTGAGAAATAAATTAAATGATCCATCTGCTTCCCTACGTTGATTCCACTATTTTCTTCAGTATTTAGGATATGTAAAATGAAGTCAGTATTATTAACACTAATTATTCACTAACAAAAATGCCACATTGGTATTGATTGGCTCTGTAATATATTTTTGCCAATATCTAACATACTATTACTCTTTCCAATACACTCAAATCTAATGAGCATATGAACTCTCTCTGTCTCATTAATATTGTTTTCTCTTTAATTGATACTATTAAGTTTTATCGATGTGGTTGACTTACAGGCTTCTGTGTAATAAGTGGAACAATAACCTAATCAATTACTGTGATTATGATTTCAAAGAAGAGAAGAAAATAAATAAATAAATAAATAGATGTGTTCCATGTGTGTTAAATCCTAAGATGTAACCTTGGTTAAAGTATAAATAGAAAAGCAGGGTCAGAGAAAGATGAGGAGTAGAAGGGAGACGGTGGAAGACTCAGTCTGTAACACAGAGTCCACAAAGGGGTTGGCAGGAAAGAATATTAGACATGAAGTTTAAGGCAGGAAGAAAGAGGACTGTAAAAGCTAAGAACTTTTTGCTTTACTCTGAGAGCAATGAAGAGTCATAAAAGATATTTTCATTAGGGAGTGGTAAGTTCAAAGCTACATTTTATAAAGATTAACAGGTACAGAATGCTGTGAATGCACAGGGTATCACCTATGGGTTTAATTATGCTCATATTGCTGAGAGAAAAACTGAGGCCCAGAGATACTAAGATAAATTACTTCTTAAGGTTCTCCAAATAGTAAGGAAACATGAGATTAAGAGAGTTAGCATTAAAAATCCAGTTTCTGTGGCTCCAAAACATCCCTCCTTTCCTTTCCTTTCTTTTTCTTCCCTTCCCTTCCCTTCCCTTCCCTCCCCTCTCCTTTCCTTTCTCCCTTTCTCTCTCTCTCTTTCTTTCCTTTCCTTGCCTTGCTTTCCCTTTCCTTTCCTTTCCTTTCCTTTCCTTTCCTTTCCTTTCCTTTCCTTTCCTTTCCTTTCCTTTTTCCTTTCCTTTCCTTTCCTTTCCTTTCCTTTCCTTTCCTTTCCTTTCCTTTCCTTTTTCCTTTCCTTCCCTTTCCTTTCCTTTCCTTCCCTTTCCTTTCCTTTCCTTTCCTTTCCTTTCCTTTCCTTTCCTTTCCTTTCCTTCCTTTCCTTTCCTTTCCTTTCCTTTCCTTTCCTTTCCTTTCCTTTCCTTTCCTTTCCTTTCCTTTCCTTTCCTTTCCTTTCCTTTCTTCTTTCCTTTCCTTTCCTTTTCCTTTATTTTCTTTTCTATAAGGAGAAGAGACTTGAAGGCAGGGATGCCAGCTAGGCAACTACAGTACTACACAGCAGATGTAGTAAAAACCTGCAGCAGGAAGAAAAGGATAGTTTCCAAGGACTTGGAGCGTGCAGAATCATCTTGTTTCCACTGTTGATTAGGACTGGGGAACTTGGAAAAAGATACCTATAGTTTCTAACCAGTTAGAAACCCTGGTTCTAGAGTCTGACTATAGGGTTTCATACCCTAGTTCTGTTACTTGCCAGCTGTGTGCCCTTGGGTGGGTGACTTAACCACTCTGTGCCTTGGTTTATCCCTTCGTAAAATGGAATATACCTATACTATAAGATAATTATGAAGGTTAAAATAATTATTAAACACTTAGAATAATACCAGATGGCAAAGAAGTATTAATAAATATCAGTTATTATTAGATAGTTCCAACTCAATATCCTTCAAATACGAGCTATATCACATAACTTCAGGAAGCTTTTTCTAGTGCCCTCAGCTGAATATGAACTTCCTTAGTTCTGAACTTATCCTTCACCTGTATGCAGCCTTTGCTATTTAGTTTCTATTATGTATTATAATTAAATGTATGTGTTATTTCTACTAAAATCTAACTAAAATTTAAAAGAAATTCAGCATACACAAAAATTATTCACCATGCTAGGATGTTAATTTGGAAGGAGTTACATGGAATACATTCTGCATTTGAATCAAAGTTATGTTCATTATTCATTCATTCAAAAACTCAGAACCCTAGGGGGCATCTGGGTGGCACAGTCGGTTCAGCCTCTGACTCTTGGTTTTGGCTCAGGTCATGATCTCAAAGTTGTGAGATTGAGCTCCGCGTCCAGCTCTATGCTCAGCAGGGAGTGTGCTTAAGATTCTCTCTCCATCTCCCTCTGTCCCTCCTGCTTGTTCCTTCCCCCCACCCCTCTCTCTCAAACAAACAAACAAACAAACAAACAAACAAAAAACCTCAGAACCCTAAGTGCAGGTCACTTCCACTTCCTGTGGACCAGGCCTTCCACTAATCCAAAGCAGAATCTAGAATAGTGTTTTCATAAAATAAAGGAAGTTGACTCATACTTTTTTATTCTCTCCAAGATTTCCCTTTCCCCTCTTCTGTTTCTAGAGACCCATATCTCCTGGATACACATTGCCCAGATCACCTGATCGGTTAATCAACTTGTATGTTGAGGATGTGCCTACCATGTACCCGGCAGTGCTAAGATAAGAAATAGAGTAACCTGCTAGTCATACCTTATCAGGCTGGCAGGCCAGTCTCCCAAGAGTTTGGGGAGATCGAACACTCCCTAAGGACAAAAGCTGTGTTAACAATCTTACTCTTGCTGCAAAGGCATCAAAGGAGGTCAATGTACTGTGTTGCAGGCTTTGAATATATGCAATGCTTGACCAAAGGACAATGTTCTCCATAAGCTTAGGCCAGACAAAAATTATGATATTCCAGACAATGTCTTTCCCCATAAGTGAATTGACCTCTTGGCAAAAGCCCTGACACTGTGGGTACCCATGAGGATGCTTTTGAATGTAAGGGACAGAAACACTATTATAATTAGCTTAAATGATTTCAAAAATAGCCAGGGAAAATAAATTAAGATTTATTGTATTGAATAATAAGAACGGCAGAGGCAGGCAATTCCTGGGTCATTAAATACATAGCTTAATGATAACATCATGGCCAGTTTCCTCCTAATTTTTGGTTCTGCCAGCCTCAATGTGTTGGCCCTTTCTCTGTCCATATAATGTGAACTGCAATTCCAACTGGCATTTGCTGATAAGCAATGATGTACGAAAGAATGGAAGTGTCTCCTTGCTTTTTGTTGTTGTTGTATTTATCTATTTATTTATTTAGAGAGAGGGAGAGTGCAAGTGGGGGGGAGGGGCAGAGGGAGAGAATCCTCAAGCAGACTACCCAATGAGTGCAGAGCCTCTGAGGCTCCATCCCAGGACCCATGAGATCATGACCTGAGCTGAAACCAAGTTGGACACTCAACCGACTGTGCCACCAAGGCTCCCCAGGAAATGTCTCTTTTCATGGGTCTTTGTAAAAGATAAAAAGAAAAAAACAAAAGAAACAAAAGAAAACAAAAAAAACCCTCTTTCTCCAGAGCATACCCTTAGCATACCTCTCCTTACACGGCAATCACATCTCAAGACACTCATTGGTAATAGAAATCGGATGACTCTGTCTTGGCGGTAAACAGTGTTTCCTATACTCTGCTACTAACCAGTTTTACGATTTAAGATACATACATACTTTTTTCCTCTGGGACTCAACTTCCTTGCTGTCCCTATTGAGCTATAGTACCTATCTTTAACCACACCTTTACCTGAAAATCTAATTCTGTATATTTGCTGAGCGTAGAGTTCTGTGCCAGATTTCAAGATTTTCAAAGGTGACTAAATGACAGTTGTTGCCTTTGAGGATCTTAAGTGACTAGTAAAAAATAAAAACCCATTCCATTGGATTCATCATAAGAAGACACAGATCCAAACCTGCTGAGGAGGAACTGAACACCTGGTGGATCCGGAGACTAAAACTTAGATGAGATTAGAGTCAGGAAGTAGATGGAGAGAGAATAGGCTCTGAGCTTTAGATCACCACCCTCCTCCCCTGAAAGCTCACAAGTTATGGCATTTTCTGTAATTTGGAACAATAAAATTTCTCCTAATTGAAATGGTTAAACTGATAAAGTGGAAAAAAAATGCATGAACTGGAGAAGTCTTGAGTGTTTCAAAAATAGCCAGGGAAAATAAATTAAGATTCTTTTGGAAGGAAAAAGATTTTTCAATGCAAGGTACTCGTGTCTATCAACAACCAGCACGTTCAGGGGTTGGCATTTTCCTCCAATGTCAGCCCACATCATATATTTCTAGAAAAATCAATCTAAATGAGAATAGAAAGTGAGGCTAAGTTGAGGAAATGTCATCTTTCCTTGGACCCCCTTCAAAATGGTTCCCCTACTGTGTCACATGTGGGTTAATTGGCACAGATGGTTTTCATTAAATGTGCGATTTTCTGCACACACAGCTTAGGTTGTATCCTACAGGTAACTATGAGCTATGCTGAGATGAGATATGATGATGATAATGAGGGTAAGAATATGTCAACAATGGTAACATCTATAATTTATTGAGTGTTTCCCATATCAAAACACTGTGCTAAGAATATTACACATGTAAGTTCTTTATACTGTCACATGCACCCTGTTGAGGGTTGTTGAAGCTCTAAAAAATTAACTTCCTTGCTTATAGAACTACAGTTCTATACTACTTGTAACTACTTGTAAGTGCTAGAACCAAAACCAAAGAAAATTCTGTCTAACTGCAAGCTGTGTCCTTTATTCTAATAAGACGTCATTACACTACATCTCGTCTTGGAGTAACCCATACATCTAAAGTGTGCTGAGCCCATGGTATATACCTAGTCAATATGATGACTGTGGCAATGGGAAGCTGCCCACCCTTCTCTTACTGGCAGGGAGATTAGCACCTGTTTATTTGGAGAGAGTCTAAAGGGATTAGCTGGATGTTTAGCTCAGTTTAGATTAGGGCTTCTTAACCTCAGCATTATTGACATTTAAAGCCAGATTATTTGTTGTAAGGGACTGTCCTATGCATAATAAAATGTTTAGCAATATCCCTGGCCTCTCTTACACTCTAGATGCCAGTAGCATCCCCCTCCAGGTGTGACAACCAAAAATGTCTGCAGATATTGCCAAGTGTTCCCTTTGAGGTAAAATCACATTTGGTTAAGAACCACCGGTATAGATCCTTGCAAAATAAAGTACTGATAAGGCAGAGAGACCAAACTTTGGTATGATTAGAATTATCAAATAATACATTATTCTGAAATATGTCCTATTCCTATTGATTAAGAGCATAATTCTGATTGATTAAAGAAAAAGAAAAAGGCCAGACAAGATAAACCTTTCTAAGAATTGGACTAAGCGAAGTTAAAGACCTAGCCATCTAGACTGGGCAGTGAATAAATGCCTGCTTCTTAAGAGAAGTTTAGATCTGGGCCATGCTTAGGAACCAGCTGGTAAGGTTAGCAAAAGGGGCTGATCTGGGCCATGCTTAGGAACCAGCTGGTAAGGTTAGCAAAAGGGGCTTGGCAAGACAACTGGGCTGGGCGCTCGGTTTCATCATCACATTCCCTTAGGCAACTGCTGAAGAGCAAGTCTTCAGGGAAAAACATGAACAGGCATGTTTTTACTTAGTCTTATTTAGCATAACATACTGGTAAAGTAGAGAGTACACAATAGGTCTTTGAGATAGTCGTATTACACGCATTTGAGCCAATATAAACTTATATAGAGAGAAGTTAATAGCTCCGCCAAACTGCTGAACTAGTACATGGAGGAAGAAAGATTAGAACCCTCCAGTGCCTCAATTCAGGCCGATGGGACAGAACACCCAATAACTAGCAACAGGGAAGAAAATTAGGGAGTTATTATTCTTTTAAAAGCACATAGAAGAACATTGTATATTTCTTAAGGAATGTGGATAAATCTGAAATGAGCAGAAATAGCCTCTTCTCCAAAGGAAACAGGAAATTTACATCAGTCTTAACCTCCAGCCAGCTCTTGGTTTTCATGAGTATCCTAAATACATTAGTAAATGTAAATATGCACATATATCCTCCGAGTAATTGTCAGCCCTTATATCAGTCTGTTCAGGTCACTACTGACTGGGTAGCTTAACCAATAGAAATTTATTTTTTCACAGTTCTAGACGCTAGAAGTCCAAGATCAAAATGCCAGCATGGCCCATTTCTAGTGAGGACTTTATTCCTGGCTTGCAGATGGCTGTCTTATGGCTATATCCTCACATGGACTTCCTTTGTGTGTGGACTCAAGAGAAGAGTGGGTGGAGAGAGAACTCTTTGGTGTCTCTTCTGATAACACTAATCTTCTTGGATCAGGGTCCCACATTTATGACTTCATTTAACCTTTATTTCTTTAGAGACTCCAGCTCCAAATACACCCACACTGTGGGTTAGAACATCCAACATAGGAATTTTAGGGGGACACAAATGTGACAGTCCATAGCTGTCATAACCTTCTGTCAAGTCACAATGATAAGAAGACTTAAAATTCAAAGCCAGAGTGGTTATCCGGGCTGTCCCTTTGGGGACATCATTACGTTATTTGCTCTTTGCTGTTTTTGTCTGTTGTTCTCACCTTTTATTTCTTAAAAATGGAAGGAAAGACCTCCCCTGACCTGAAGAAAATCTCTTCTTTCAAATAAACTTGAAGGACAAAGCCATCTAGTCTTTCCCTTTGCCCACTTACAGTGGGTGAGACTGAAGTGAAATGCAAAAACCTACAGAGATTCTACAGTAGGTGCTGCACACTCGATGCTTCCTAAGAAAAGGTAGGTGGTGTACATGAGATATGATGAGAGGGCTGACCGCACTGCCATAGACAGTGGTGAGCTCTCAGACAAAGTGAAAAGTACATAGTGATTACAGCATACCTGAGAGGCAGTTCTGCTAATTCATTACAGATACTAGGTCTGCAGTCAAACTGACTGCAGATTTCTTGGCTCCACTTACTGTGTACTCTTGGGTAGTTAGTTAATCTCTTTGCACCAGTCAGTAAAGTACGAGTGAGAGTAAGACTGACCTCACAGGGTCACCAAGGAGAATAAATGGTAACCACATGGAGCGTGCACAATAGATGCTTACTTTAAAAATAAGTAAATCAAAAAACATCTTTTTTTTTTTCCATTTAAGGCCTTATTAACTGGAGTCCTGGCTTCTCACTAACTGGAACTCTTAATTCATAATAGTGTGTCTGGTACCCCATATCACACACACACATACACACACACACACACACACACACACACACACCATTTTTTAAAAATCATCTGGAGTGGTGGGGGGTGGGAGGGATGGGGTGGCTGGGTGATAGACATTGGGGAGGGTATGTGTTATGGTGAGCGCTGTGAATTGTGCAAGACTGTTGAATCACAGACATGTACCTCTGAAACAAATAATGCAATATATGTCAAGAAAAAAAAAAAGAAGAAGAAGAAGATAGCAGGAGGGGAAGAATGAAGGGGAGTAAATCGGAGGGGGAGACGAACCATGAGAGAAGATGGACTCTGAAAAACAAACTGAGGGTTCTAGAGGGGAGGGGGTTGGGGGGATGGGTTAGCCTGGTGATGGGTATTAAAGAGGTCACGTTCTGCATGGAGCACTGGGTGTTATGCACAAACAAGGAATCATGGAACACGACATCAAAAACTAATGATGTAATGTATGGTGATTAACATAACAATAAAAAATTAAAAAAAATTAAAAAATAAAAATCAGGAAGTAGATGGAGAGAGAATAGGCTCTGAGCTTTAGATCACCACCCTCCTCCCCTGAAAGCTCACAAGTTATGGCATTTTCTGTAATTTGGAACAATAAAATTTCTCCTAATTGAAATGGTTAAACTGATAAAGTGGAAAAAAAATGCATGAACTGGAGAAGTCTTGAGTGTTTCAAAAATAGCCAGGGAAAATAAATTAAGATTCTTTTGGAAGGAAAAAGATTTTTCAATGCAAGGTACTCGTGTCTATCAACAACCAGCACGTTCAGGGGTTGGCATTTTCCTCCAATGTCAGCCCACATCATATATTTCTAGAAAAATCAATCTAAATGAGAATAGAAAGTGAGGCTAAGTTGAGGAAATGTCATCTTTCCTTGGACCCCCTTCAAAATGGTTCCCCTACTGTGTCACATGTGGGTTAATTGGCACAGATGGTTTCATTAAATGTGCGATTTTCTGCACACACAGCTTAGGTTGTATCCTACAGGTAACTATGAGCTATGCTGAGATGAGATATGATGATGATAATGAGGGTAAGAATATGTCAACAATGGTAACATCTATAATTTATTGAGTGTTTCCCATATCAAAACACTGTGCAATTTTTGAGTCCTTACTGTTAACTGGGAACAGAATAAGACCTTTTCCCAAATTCCAATCATGTTGTGGTGCCAGAAAATCCATGCAGTAATCCTAAGAAGGTACAGTTACCCTTGAACAATGTTGGGGGGATTTAGAGGCACAGACCCCCCCATACAGTTAAAAATTAGTGTGTGACCTTTGACTCCCCATAAACTTAACTATTAATATCCTACTATTGACCAGAAGCCTTACCAGTAACGTAAAAAGTCAATTAATACATATTTTGTACTGTTACATGTATTGCATGCTGTATTCTTACAATAAAGTAAGCTAGAGAAAGGAAAGTATTATTAAGAAAATCGAAGGATGAGAAAATACATTATAGCACTGTACTGTAAAAACTCTGCATATAGGCAATGCACCCAGTGGCCTGGTGGATCTGTCTCTTGCTTCAAAAATTGTTTGGAGGGAGCAGACCAAGGGATGCCCCTTCTTCCATCCTCCAGCCTCCCTATAACCTCTTTTCACGTCAAAACCTTTGGAACCATCTTCTCAGGCATCCTCTGCCTCCTGGACCAGGCAACACCATTATTTGAGCTTACTGCTGATCAATCATGAGCTCCCAGATTCCTCAGAATTATTCCACTGAGATAGAGTTGCTCCAGCCCCTGGTCACCATGCATCTGCATGCCTCCTAGCTTACCTTTCTCTGGGCTTTTATTTCCACTGCAACAATGTAGCTCCAGAGAGCCAGGCCACATCTTTCTGGAGTTGGGGAAGAGAAGTGCAAGGCTGCCAGAGTCTCTTAAAGAGGCAAAACCAGCATGGTGGCCACACCCTCTTCCAGGACATACAGAAGCTGTCCCAAAATGAGTGGGGTAAAGTGGTGGACTCCATGGAAGCTGCCATAGTTCTGGGAAAGAACCTAAACCAGGCCCTTTTGGATCTGCGTGCTCTGGGTTCTTCTGGCACAGACGCCCATCCTTGTGACTTCCTGGAGAACCATTTGCTGGGTGAGGAAAAACTAATCAAGAAGATTAGGACCACCTGAGACCCCTACAGGCTGGCTGGCCCCCAGACTGGGTTGCAAGAGTATCTTTTTTTTAATTTTTTATTGTTATGTTAATCACCATACATTACATCATTAGTTTTGTATGTAGTGTTCCATGATTCATTGTTTGTGCATAAAACCCAGTGCTCCATGCAGAACGTGCCCTCTTTAATACCCATCACCAGGCTAACCCATCCCCCCACCCTCCTCCCCTCTAGAACCCTCAGTTTGTTTTTCAGAGTCGGTCGTCTCTCATGGTTCGTCTCCCCCTCTGATTTACTCCCCTTCATTCTTCCCCTCCTGCTATCTTCTTCTTCTTTTTTTTTTTTTCTTAACATACATTGCATTATTTGTTTCAGAGGAATTCTTAATCTCAGGAAACAAACTGAGGGTTGGTGGAGTGGTGGGGGTGTGGGAGGGATGGGGTGGCTGGGTGATAGACATTGGGGAGGGTATGTGCTATGGTGAGCGCTGTGAATTGTGCAAGACTTTTGAATCACAGATCTGTACCTCTGAAACAAATAATCCAATATATGTTAAGAGAGTATCTTTTTGAAAGGCTCACTGTCAAACTTGGTCAGAAGTCCCCAGAGCCCAGCAGCCCTTGAGGGGTTCCTCTGGCATCCCCCGAGGTGTCAGAGCTTCTGCCTGAACTGGTGCCTGCAGCAACTAGGTGGCTTTTTAACCAGCCTGAAGCCCCATCCCAAGCTGTGGACCAAACGGAACTAATTAAGCTTTTTGCAAGAAAAAAAAAATCCTTGTTTAAATGGAACTATGAAGTTCAAACCCACATTATTCAAGGGTCACCTGTACTACTCTTACCATCTTCATTTTACAGATAATAAAATTGAAAATCATAGATTCTAAACTCAGTTTATACAACTTGGGATTTAAAATGAGCAATGTGACAAAATAAATCTGTCCTTGATTATGGTAGGTGTTTATATTTCAGAAGGGGTTGCCACTGGAGAAGTCATCATCGAAACATGGGAAGGACATACTTTCAGAATATAGAACATCCCTAAAACTGGCTTTATGAAAAATTAATGTGCTGTCGTTTTTGTCGTTGGTTAAAGCCTTGTCAAAGGCTGGAGCTGGCCCACAGACCTGCATTCAGGAACATATCAGCAAAATAAATAGATGTTTTTAATCCTCATCTTACACTTACTTTCCAAAACATCTAGAACAGGAGCATAAGCTTGATAGGTGTTTTCAGGATGCCATTCACATTTCATTTTGCAAATGGCCTTCAAACATGTACACAAACTATCTGAATCCAATCCCCTCTGACTCCATTTAAAATTTTTTTTCTACACTAAACTCTTAATATTGTATTAGTTGGACCAAGAAACAACCACCCCAAAATATTGGAAATGGCCCTCATTAAGGAAGGATTCTTAGCAAGGAGTCAAAGGATAAACTGAAAGGATCCAAAAATTCTTAGAAGCAACTAGCAAATTTTTACCCAAATAGTTATATCTGCTGTGGCTTTAGAACCCAAAGAGCTTAAAAATCACCACTTTAGTTTCAGTCAAGAGCTCACTGAGTAACCCTGGGAAAGTCACTTGACTATTAAGTCATATGGAAATAATGTAATATCTGAAGGATACACCTTTAATGTGAACACTATTGCATGAAATAAAGAGCTTTATAAAACTGACCAGTTATTACTGCTCTGACTCATTTTGCTAAAGAGAAACATATAATATTTTCATAATATTCAGTATCTGGTTCATGAGTGTCCTTTTGTTGCACCCGTGTTACTTAGAGGCTCTACTTGATGCTTTAACTATTTTTATTCTTTACCGATTTTTTATTATTCTGTACCCATTGCATTCTGTAAAGTTTATCTTTAATGTGTTCATTGTTTTTTTAATTTTTTTAATTTATTTTTTATTATGTTAATCACCATACATTACATCATTAGTTTTTGATGTAGTGTTCCATGATTCATTGTTTGAGTATAACACCCAGTGCTCCATGCAGAACGTGCCCTCTTTAATACCCATCACCAGGCTAACCCATCCCCCCACACCCCTCCCCTCTAGAACCCTCAGTTTGTAATATGTTCCAAAATCCTTTAGGTTAAGAATAAATGGTAATAGTTAATATTGCATTTCTGCCTATTGATATGTGAATGGGAGTTCAAATGAAAAGTTAGCTATCTGCAATTGTCCAGGTGACACACAGTCATTCCCAAGGCAGATTAAGGATCATCAGTAAGGACTGTTATAAACCAGAGAATCTCTTCTGAGTAGAAAGGGAGAGCTTGCTGTGCAGATGCCTTCCAAATTTAAAATATTTCCACTTAGGAAAAAATCCAATTAATGTGACTTTGTCACACAAATAAAAAGCTCTCATGCAAGGATGACAGACACCAAGGACACAACCATTAGGCTCTCTTTCAGCCTTGCTGATTTGTCCAAAATGACAGCACATACACACATTATATGGACCTCAGCAACACTTAGCTTTTAGATGATACTTAGGATCAACACTTATGGAACATTTAATAATATGAATTCTATTGATTATGGCCCTGCTCCCATAGTGAATTTTCTGTAGAAGCTTCACAACCTGGCATCATTTAGGGAAAAAAAAATTTATTAAGTTATGTTCCCAAGTAAGGACTCTACTATTGGCCTGAGCATCCTGAATCTTTGAAAATCAAGGTAATGAGGTTGCAATCAAGATGAAGGTGATCTAGAAAGAATAAAGGAGAAGACCTTTAGAGTTAGTTCCAGTGTAACAATGACTCCTTCGCCCAGTTGTCCGAAGCAGAGCTAGCCCTCCTCATCACAGATCAAGAAATTATGCCTCCTTGACAAATGCTTTGAAGGTAGAGAAGGTAGATTTCCCTAATTTGATAAAGTACTTCATATGCAGAGAAAACACATATTCTAATTTAATGGAATCCTAGAAGATCAAGGTTAGATTATACAGACAGACATTGCATGTTATCTGATCCAACCTCTATGCTTTCATTCTTGCTACATACCCAGGCTGTATAATGACTTGGGCAATTCTACAACACCTACAATGATAGGAGGTTCACTATTCCCATATGGGTGAGCAGTTCTAATAATTATTTACATATGCACTTATGCAAACATTTATTAAACACTACTTTTGTTTTCTGAGTTTTTTTAAGATTTATTTTTTTATTTGAGAGAGAGAGTGCATGAGCAGTGGGAGGGGCAGAGGAGGAGGGAGTGACAGAATCATCAGTTAGACTTCCCTCTGAGCCCAAGACCCCGAGATCATGACCTGAGCCGAAATTAAGAGTCGGTTGCCCAACCAATGGAGCCACCCAGGCACCCCTAAAATACTACTTTGGGACAAAAATTCTGCTGGACACTTAATTAGATATACATGGACACATATTCAGAGAGGCTATGTATTAGCAGGAGCTGCACTATAGGAGCAATTACAATAGCGCATTCTCCCTCATGTTGAACTGAATTCTTTCCCTAAAAATCACTATTCCTAGATTAACCTCTCAAGGGTACACATAATATGCTTAACGATTTCCCACAGGTCAAATTCTTCAGCTCCCATAATTTTATCAGGCTTCTCTTCTATTGGTTAACAATCCCCGTTTCAATTAATTTATTCCTTGATTCATTCATTCACTCAACAAGTGTGTATTAATTACTTATTATGTGCCAAGTGCTGGAGACACGGCAGAAAAAAAATGTAGACATTGCCCCTGTCTTCATGAAGTAGATGATCTGCTCTTCTGAATCTCATTATTTTTGAGTAAAAGTTCCTCTGTAAACGTCTCTCTACTTACTATTTGAAATAACATCTATTGTAAAAATATGTACGGAACTCTGAAAAACAAACTGAGGGCTCTAAAGGGAAGGGGTTGGAAGGATGGGTTAGCCTGGTGATGGGTATTAAAGAGGGCACATTCTGCGTGGAGCACTGGGTGTTACGCGCAAATAATGAATCTTGGAACACTACATCAAGAAGTAATGATGTAATGTATGGTGATTAACATAACATAAAAAAAAAAGATGTATGGAGCATAGCCCCTGCCTTCACAGACCATAAGGTTTTGTAGAGCCAAGTGTAGTTTCTGTATCCTTGTTGGTATCATGAATCCCAAAGGAAATTGGTTATATGGCAATATTTCTGAGTGATGAATTTCCCTATAGCATCAGTCTTGCAGATATATGAGATATGTGATTACCATCACAATAGGTGTAATTAACTTAACATTTTTAATAGAACACATACCAAATAATTTCAAAGACTGATTATAGATCCTGAAATTTCCTCTATGATAGGTAAGTAAGCAAAATCCATTTACCAAACACACAAAACTTGATACTTTCTTTTTTCTTTCTTTCTTTTTTTTTTTTTAGAACTCAAGACCTCTCTATTTTCCTTCGACCTAATAGGATACTAAGAAGTGCAGGACAACAGAATAACCCCAGAGCCACACCCAAAAACATGCTCCTTTGCTCTTTGGTGTTGGCTGCACCTCAGGTTACTGTATCTTCAGTATCAATTGCTTCCATCCCACCCACCCATGTAACAGTGGTTTCCTGCTTTTTCTCCATCAGAGACACAGGGTTTCAGGAACCTCTCCTATATACTAAAGTTGAGGAGGAATTTTTGCTGGAGATTGTCATTTTTCTTCTTTTTCTTTACTTCTTTTTCCAGGGTCATTCTTGTTTTTCTCCCCCTTTTTATGGACAGATTCCTACCTCTTTCTTCATTAAGTCCTCTAAAGCACGAAAGTTTCCCAAGCTTTTCTCTCTAATTACATGATTTTTTATGACTATTCTCTCACAAGAATATGTTGCAATGACATCTAAATAAAACATAGAATTTTCAATCATTTCCTTAACAGCTTATAAGTAAATAGGGCATCATTAATATTTTCATGAGTCTCACCTGATTGCTACCCTCAAGGGAGTCTTGGTGATATTAGAGATGAGGCATCATTTACAAGATAGGACACATATGTTTGTAAACTTCTCAGAGATTTCTCTGTTCATCCAAATTCTCTGTTAATCCAAAATTGAATCCATAGTAAGCTTCTCTCACATGGTCATGATTTTGTTTTCTACAGAGCATTTTCCTTGATCTGAAATTGGCTTAGTTATCTACCTCTTTCTTGTTTACATATTTATTTCCCCTATCACGGTCCCACTCTCACTCCTAACTAGAAAGTCAATTGTACAAGAAAAGGCACCTGAGGGGGGTATTATTGGTCACTGTATCTCCATCTGGCATAAAATTAGCAGGAAAAAAATTATACACACACACACACACACATTAAAAAATGAGCCAGGGAAGATAGATTCCACCCCTCAGCTTATCCCATAAGAACTGCCAATTGTTCTAAGTAAAGTGCTCATTCTCAGAATTCTGACTCTGCTTTCTATTAATAAATAGATATGTTGAGAACCATTGAAACCCCAGACCAAGATGGTGACTTACGAAGCTTCTGAATTCCCCTCCTTCCACCAACATACCAAATATGCACCTACACTGGAAGTTATTTCCTCTGAGAGAAATCCAGAAGCAGGTGGAATGAGTCTTACATATCAAGAGAGAGATAATGCCCAAACAGAAACAGGTAAGGCTAAGACACATTCTCACTATAAGCCCCCCATTTTCACAGCACTATACAGCCAGGAGGGAACACCCAACTCCCAGAATCTTGCTGAGGAACAAAGGACATGGACCACACATGTAGCACCCAACTTGTAAGACTGCCACCCAGAAGATGAGACCCCAGTTTATCTAGGTCTAAGAGCCAATGAGACTTGCATTCATTAGTCTCTCAAGACTATAGCAAAAGGAAAAACAGCTGTTAACAGGGCACATTCACTATAACTATTTCCCCCAGGGCTTTGTGCCAAGGAAGCAGGAAAAAATAGATCTCCCACTCTTTTCCTGAAAGGTGATTGACTACATGCTTTCCAAACTACTGCCTCAGAGTCTAACATCCAATTAGCATGCATCTCAGCACTAACACTGATCCTCTCTGGAAGCCAAAAGAGGAAACTTCCAGCATTTCCCTGGGAGGACTTTTCCACACACATAGTGGCCCAACTTTTATAGCTGCTACCAGAGGGATGAGTCCCCAGATCACTTACCTCTGAGCACCAATAGGACTTGCAATCATGAGTCCCACAGGACTATCACAAACAAAGTCATTTTTAAATGGGTGCAGGAACAATCTCCAATCCTATCCACTCAAGCTCAGTGTATAACCTCAACATAATAAAGGACATTTATGACAACCCACAGCTCACATTATACTCCATGGTGAAAAGCTAAAAATGTTTCTTCTAAGATCAGGGGATAAGACAAGGATACCTACTCTCACCACTTTTATTCGACAGGGTACTTCAAGTCCTTGCCAGAGCAAGTAGGCAAGGAAAAAAATTTGAAAAGCATCCAATTCACAGAAGAAGAAGCAAAATTACCTCTGTTCCTAGATGACATTTTTTTTTTTTAACAAAAGCACTAAAGACTCCACTAAGATGTTGTTTGAACTAGTAAAAAATCAGTAAAGTTTCAGGGTACAAAATTACTATATAAAAATAAATTGTATTTGTATCCACTAACAATGACTTATTGGGAAAAGAAATTAAGAAAGCAATCTCATATATAAAGCAACAAAAATAATAAAATACTTAGAAAAAAAATTAGCCAAGGAGGTGAAAGTTCTACTCACTGAAAGGTATAAACCATTAATGAGAAAAATTGAAAAAGACACAAATACATAGAAAGATACTCCATGTTAAGTGATTGGAAGAATTAATATTGTTAAAATGTCCCTACTACCAAAGTGCTAGATAGATTCAATATAATCAGTATCAAAATTCCAATCGCATTTTCACAGAAATAGAAGAAACAATCCTAAAATTTATACAGAAGCACAAAAACAACAACAACAACAACAAAAACTTGAATAACCAAAACACTCTGAAGAAAGAAAAACAAAACTGGAAGCATAACAATTCCTGCTTTCAAACTATGTTACGAATCTATAATAATCAAAACAGTATGGTATTGGCATTAATAACAGACACAATGACCAATGGGAAAGAATTGAGATCCCAGAAATAAACCCATGCATACACAAGATCAATTACTTTTTGACAAAAGATCCAAGACGACACCATGATGAACAGACAGTTTCTTCAACAAATGGTACTGGGAAAACTGATATCTGCATACATAAGAATGAACATGAACCCCCATCTCTTTTTTTCTTTAAAGATTTTATTTATTTATTTGACAGAGAGAGACACAGCGAGAGAGGGAACACAAGCAGGGGGAGTGGGAAAGGGAGAAGCAGGCTTCCTGTCGAGCAGGGAGCCCAATGCGGGGCTCGATCCCAGAATCCTGGGATCATGACCTGAGCCGAAGGCAGTCGCTTAACCAACTGAGCCACCCAGGTGTCCCCAAACCCCCTATCTCAACCCAAATGGATTAAAGATTTGAATGCAGTACCTGAAACCGTAAAACTCTAAGAAAACAGAAGGGGTAGTCTCCTTGAAATTAATGTTGGCAAGGACTTTTTGGCTAAGATATCAAAAGCAAAGACAACATAAGCAAGAATAAATAAGTAGGGCTACATCACTAAAAAGCTTCTGCCCAGCAAAGGAAACCATCAATGAAATAAAAGGCAATCTGTTGGAATGGGAGAAAAATATTTGCAAGCCACATATCTGATAAGGTGTTAATATCCAAAATATACAAGGAACTCATACAACTCAATAGCAAAAATTAACCCAATTTAAAAAATTTGGTAAAGAACCTGAATTGACATTTTTCCAAAGAAGACATAAAAATAGCCAAAAGATAAATGAAAAGGTGCTCAAAACACTAATCATCAGGGAAATGCAAATCTCAACCACAATGGCCCGCCTCATGCCTATTAGGATATCTATTACCGAGAAGGCAACAGGTAACAGATGTTGGTGAGAATGTGGAGAAAGGTGAACCCATGTATATTGTTGGTGGGAATGCAGACTTGCACAGCTACTTTGGAAAACAATATGGAGATTCTTCAAAAAATTCAAAATAGAGATACCTATGTTCTAACAATCCCACTTCTGGTTGTATATCCAAAAGAAACATAATCACTATCTCAAAGAGATATCTGCACTCCCACATTTACTACAGCATTATTCACAATAGCCAGGTTATAAAAACAACCTAAGCTTTCCTCAACAGATGAATAAAGAAGATGTGATACATAGACACAATTGAATATTATTCAGCCTTATAAAAGAGGGAAAATCTGTCGTTTGCAACAACATAGATGAACCTAGAGAACATTATGCTAAGTGAAATAAGCCAGACAGGTAAAGAAAATACTGCATGATCTCACTCATATGTATGAAATCCAAAAACAAACAAAACAACAAAAAAAAAAAAACAAGAAACAAAGAAACAAAAAAATGAACTCTGAACTCATAGAGAAGAATGGTTGCCAGGAGCTGGGGAGTAGGGGAAAAGGGGACGGGGTGGAAAAACAGACAGACTTTCTTTTCTAAGATGAAAAAAATTTAAGGGCCTAACAGATAATACGGTCATCTGAACTGATAATACTATTTTGTATAATTGAAATTGAAAGTAGAAGTATTTCACCAAAAAATGAACACAAAAACAAAACAAAAAACACCAGCAAACAAAAAAAGGTAAATGTTGGGTGATATATTAACTCAACTGTAGAAACCTTTCATAATGTATTCATATACCAAATCATTATATTGTACACTCTAAATGTAAATTCTATTGACTGTGACAGCCTCAAAATGCTTGAATTATTTACAATTGAACATGAAATTAAGGTAGATGAAGAAAGGGAGAACTTTCTCAAGACCAGAACGGCAATACTCAATATGTCAAGTGACCAGATAGCTGCCAATCTACAAGCAGTAATCAATGAAGTCTGTAGGCACAGACTGCTGAGTTTAGGATCCCATGTGAGGGTGCTTCCCTGGAGAGTTCAACAAACCAAGGCTTGCTGCTAAAGATTGAGGCACTGTTGCCTAAGGAAGGAGAAAGCAAAGAAAGTAGCAAAGAACCTGTCTAAAGTGTTACATTGTAAAGTTACTTTTGGTGGATTAAAAAGCAACAGCGAAAACTATAAAATTGACAATTTCATTTATCAATTACCTCAGTAAAGCTGAAAAGAGATGATAGATAGATTGATAAATAAAAAGATGATAGAAAAATCTGTCTGCAAAATGACTACATTTAAGCTATTTTCCACATTAAAATTTATAATTTGTATTTCTGTATATTGCTTTACTTTGGTTAATTATACATTGGACACATAAAGTTGGTATAAGGACAGACAGAGGGTATTTGAGCTACATGTGATCTCTTTTTTCACCATTTCAGACTTCAAAATAAATTCTAAATTACATTTCTAACAGTTTTTTCTGTACTTTAACTTAAAAAAAATAGACTAATCATTTAGTTTAGTTTAAAACATGGCTTTGGTGATCATTTCTGATACAGACACTAACTTTATTCTAATAGATTTTTTGAAAATTCTTTTCTTCCCCCAAGTATAAATAATCGAATCAAAACTGGAAAAAAAAGACTATATTTTATTTATTTTTTTAAAGATTTATTTATTTATTTTGAGAGAGTGAGAATGAGAGAGAGAGAGAGAGCACATGAGAGGGGGGAGGGTCAGAGGGAGAAGCAGACTCCCTGCCGAGCAGGGAGCCCGAAGCGGGACTCGATCCCGAGACTCCAGGATCATGACCCGAGCCGAAGGCAGTCGCCCAACCGACTGAGCCACCCAGGCGCCCCCAAAATGACTATATTTTAGAGTCTGGGAGATCTTCACAATGGAGCATGGGTAACAGATATTTAGTAATATTTTATAAACACATAAGAGATTTACATTTTCTCAGGAAGATTTGATGTGATCATGTCAAAATATCTTTGGAATAATTTCTCATGGAGTAATATTCTACCACAACTTTAATATACAAGAAACAACCATCAACATGAGATTGTGCTGAAGTTTACAGTTTCCCTCATCAAAAATATTTTTTTAATAAATATACAATTATACCTCAGTCAAGGCATTTCCTTTTCAGGAATGCCTTTCCTAAGTACTGGTGGTGGTGGTGGTGGTGGTGGTGGTGGTGGAGTGTTTGCTGCTGCCCATGGTAACTTATTTTTGCTACAAGTTTCTAGGTAGAAGACATACATAGAAGACATACGTTACTGCATTAAAACTTACTAACACTGAGAAGTAGGTGTCTGTACCACCTCTTATAAGTGCTAATCTATCCAAAATAACACAAATAAAAGGGAGAAAGGGCAAGAATTGGAAGCCCCCGCTATACAGGGATCACTGATAGCAGAGGCCCATGAGGAAAGAGAAACCATGAAACTGGAAAATCAAGAATGATTCCACCTAACTTTGCAACAAAACAAGTCACGCCTGGGGGCACCTGGGTGGCTTAGTCAGTTAAGCATCTGACTTCATTTCAGCTCAGATCAGATCTCAGTGTCCTGGGATCAAGCCTAGAGTCAAGCTCTGTGCTTAGCAGGGAGTCATCTTGAGGATTGTCCCTCTCCCTCTCCCTCTGCTCTTCGCCCTGTTCACATGCTGTTTCTCAAATAAATAAATAAAATCTTTAAAAAACAAAAACACAAGTGATAACTGGGCTATAACCACACATTTTTGGATACTCACAGTTAGTAAACTCTAGGATACTGGGCCACAAATTCTATAAATGAGCTGTGGTCCAATATCCTAGAGTTTACTAACTGTGAGTATCCAAAAAGCTATGGTTATAAATTAATTCATTCATGGGCCATCCCAAATTCTATAAATGAGCTGTGACCCAATATCCTAGAATTTACTAACAGTGAGTATCCAAAAAGTTGTGGTTATAATTTAATTTAATCCATTCCATCTCAAATTCTATAAATGAGCTGTGACCCAAAATCCTAGAACTTACTAACAGTGAGTATCCAAAAAGGTGTGGTTATAATTTAATTTAATCCATTCACTTGTGCACTTATACATATCTTCTTTCAAATATTTGAGGTCCTAGTAAATGTCAGGCACTTGGGCACACTCTGCCCTGCCCTGGAGAAATAGATCTCACATTAGCGGGGGCAAGAGTGAAGTGAACAGATCCAGACAAACACAGAGCTCAGACCCCATATGTCTCCAAACAGTTAAACATCTCTCCTGTGCATTAAAGGTCAGTTCAACAAAATCCAAATCTTGGAAAATATGTGTCTGTAATGTGTAAGCTCTTGAAAAACTCAATTCTCTCTCATCTGTGCATTGTGACAGCCAAGTAAATCATTTAACCACAGGTCCACAGGATGCTTTCCTGATAACTTAAAATGGTATTTCAAACATAAATTAGTCTCTCTCAATGTCTTTTCTCAACTAAGGAAGATTTACAGTATTAATTAAAAAGAAGAAAATCTATAGAAAACACTTTTGTTTCTTTGTATTGATTTACCAGCCATTAAAATACTTTTTAACTTACTAAGAAATAAAAAACAATCATAAAATAGAAAAGATTGATTTTTTAAAAACTATAATAAAAGTGTTTTTTTAATTGTTTTGTTTCCTAATATCCTTAAAGCTTTTCAGGCTAACCAGAATTTACATAATGTGTTTCCTCAATTCTAAATCTGAACTGTGAAACTCAATTCATTATAAATCAGAGCTTCAACTTCTCTCTCCTAAAGAGAAAAAGGAAGAACAATGGGGGAAATAAATGTGTGGTGTTAAACATTAGGATATTGTTACCATAGCATTTCTCCTGAGGAAAGGCCAAAAATGTGACAATTAGGTAAGCCTCCACAGGACAAGAAACAGCACCCTTAAATGTATGCACCGCCAGGAGAATATATATTACATAAGCACAAGCTGGCCAATACTTTGGCTTCCTTTTTTTACCTTCTAAAAATGACACATGACTGCATTCAAGAAGCAAAGGGGAGAAGTCACTTCTTGCATACAGATTTCTCACCTTTCAGCATCTGCTTGGCAAATCAGCTGTTTTCATCTGTGTTCATACATCCTCTCAACTATTTAGACATTTATTACATTCTTCATAACCTTGAATTTATTCCAAAAGAAAGAGAATAGCTAAGAAAGAAACCTAAACAAATTAATAGAACCTATTCTTTGACATGCAAAATGTGTTTTAGTTTTGCCCCACTGCGGTCTTATGTTTCATTATTATTAAAAATGTCAAGCAATATTTTGCCTGCTGGGAGTGTAGGTTTTGCTCCCATTTTTCAATCTTACTCAAAACCTCTTACTGCATAATTTATGAGGTACAGCAGCCTTTGGTTGTTTTTGAAAATTACAAACTAGGAACCCCATGGTGGCATTTTGCTAAATAGTTTTGTACATATTGGCTTTTGAGCATTTACAGAATAAAAGTATAAAATGAGAAACCCTTGCTGGATGATTATTCCCTTGTGTGCAACCTTCAGGAATGAAAATAATCTGTTCTCATTAATGTGGCAAGTGAATCCTCTACTCTCAGTTCATGAACTTTTTTTTTCATCTTGGGTAGCATAATCCTCAAAATACTTTATCAGTCAGACTCTCTCTTTCCTCACTAGCACCCCCTCACCTTACTTTGTTGAGAAACCTATTGATTAGGGGCTACATGGTGAGAACTTACTTGCTAAAAGCCTGAGTGGTGTATTAAAGCATCCTGTTTTTTCCCTTGCTTACCCTGGGGGTTCTGTGAGCTTAATGAACTTGCCGTGTGTGTTTGCAGTGTGCTAAGGCTTCTGAAAAAATAATTTCCTTTGTAATAGGCAATATTTGAAGGGCATTCATGGGAGAAATGAAACATATTTGGGTATTTGGGAAAACCAAGACAGTTGAGGACACACGTTTACAAATAGATTTTAAAATAGTTGTGCTTTGTTCAGTAACTTTCCAGAATAGTAGTTTACTAAAGTCAAAATTTTTCTGTCAGGCTGGACAGAGTAGCTGTGAAGATCTAAAGAAATAATATATGTTTAGAGCAGGGCCAGGCCCATGGTGAATGCTCAGCAAATGCTTGGTATTATTATTAAATTTCCCTTTATATAAAAGTCACTATAAACCCATCAAGAGGAGTTGGGGTATAACTTCTTTAAGAGGAACATTGATTGTATCAGAAAACTTATAGGAAAAATGAATACTCAGATTCTAGGATCATAGCTGTGATGAATATGGAAGATCCACTAAAATGGCTAAAATTGAAAAGACAAAAAAATATTGGTGACTATGTGAAGAGGTTGAAATCCATATACACTGCTAGTAGGATTGTAAAATGGTGTGGCCACTTTAGAAAACAGGCTGGTAGTTCCTCAAAGTGTTAAACACAGAGTTACCATATGACCCATCAATTCCACTTCTAGGTATATGCTCAAGAGAAATGAAAATATGATGTCTACACAGAAACTTCTATATGAATCTTTATGATAACATTAATTATAATAGCCAAAAAGTGTAGAGTTCATCAACTTGTGAACTGATGTTCTTCAACTGGTGAGTAGATAAGCAAAACATGGTCTATATACACGATGGAATATTTTTTTGCCATATAAAAAGAATGAAATATTGATATTTACTACAATGTTTATGGTAAGCAGAAAAAAAAGCCAGATGCAGAAGAAAAGAAGGGAGGGAGGGAAGGGAAGTGTAAAGGAGGAAAAAAAAGAAGAAAGGAGGGCAGATGATGGATAATTAATGACATAGAGAGTCGACCCTTAAACAACATGGGGGTTAGGGCCACCAATCCTCCACTGCAGTCGAAAATACATGTATAACTCTGACTCCCCAAAAACTTAACTACTAATAGCCTACTGTTGACCAGAAGCCTTACCGATAACAGAGTCGATTAACACATATTCTGTAGGTTATATGCATTATATACCGTATTCTTAACAATAAAGTAAGCTAGAGAAAATAAAATGTTATTAAGAAAATTATAAGAAAGGGAAAACACATTTGTAGTATTGTGCTATATTTATTGAAACAATCTGTGTATAAGTGAACCTGCACAGTTCAAATCTGTTGTTCCAGGGTCAACTGTAATTGATATATATTGCCTTGCTCATATATATATATATATATTTTTTTTTTTTTTTTTCTTGCAGGAGGTAGTACATGGGGCTAGAGGAATAGGTGTTATGTGAAATTTCTGGCACCGAGGTTAAGTAGGTGATAAAAAAATCTAAAACAAATGTTTCTTAATAGCCCTCAGATGGTCCCAGAGTTAATAACTAGCCTTTTCCTTCTAGCTCTAAGCACATGCTCTGTTTCTGATTTCACTCTTGTCCAGCCTTAAAGTAACATTGGCTGCTGCCACGATCCTGACAATCCAGGACTCGTACCTACCTTTCAGAAGTAGTGTAGCCAGGAACTTGTTTCTTTGAAGCAGAAAATATGTCTGGACTTCCAGGCTGAAGGCCTCAGCAAAACTATAGCTCAGACCTAACCCTCACTTCCCTTCATCTCCACCCCCAGTGAGCTCTTGGATCACAGAGCGAGCACGGCTGGAAACCTGAGGGGTTCCCTTCCCAGGACCCAGTGGACATATTACATCAGGAGATGTTCCTTGATGATGGACTTACTCTGCTCTCTAGTACCCAAAATGTCTCCAAGGCTAAAGACAGAGACAGAAGGGAAGGTTGTTATAGTAATCCAGGCAAGAAATATAGCAGGTGAGAAGCCCCTCCATGGGTGAGTAGGAGGGGGGCACTGCAAGTTGGGAAAATAAATAAATGTATCATCAACAAATGTCAGTGATTAATTTAAAGTGGGAAGCAGGAAGAAACTTTCTGGCTGAATTGGCCAAAGAGGTGCTGATGCTACTTATGGAATGATGAATTATAAGGAGGGGGTTCTTCAGGGAACCCTGTGGAAGCACACGGAGTCACAAGAGCCTGCAGAACTTTGAGCTGAGAATGGGCAGCAGCAGCTTGAATCCTGAGTGAAGATAGCCTTTAACACCAGTTGATATCTTTGAAATAGCAAAAATACAGCAATCAAAGCAAGAATGTGGGAGGAACGTATGACCTAATACATGAAATGAGGACCTTACACTGCACAGCCAAATAGAAGAGGGTGAGGGGAAATTGAAAGGAGGAGAGAAAGACAAGCTACCAGTAAAGAAATACCCTTCCACAAGCCCCACTCTGTTCGGGAAGGCCCATGGAAACAGGTTTTGATTAAGTGCAGTGGTCTCCTGCAACAAAAATGCGTCATTGATTCCTACTAGTTAGAAGCTGATTTTGTCTAAACTACTCAATTTAAGTGTAACAATTATATCAGAGTCTGATGAGTTTGGGATGACTTTATGAGTGCCACATGGGACGGTCTTCGGTGATTTGGGGCCACACTCCAAATCATGTTCCACCTCCAAGCTATCTTAAACCACCCTGTCTCAGGCAGAGCCCAGCTTTCTGTTCACCTCCAGAGGGGGCTGTGAAATTTTTCATAATGAAAACAGAGTACCAGGGTGCCTGGGTAGCTCGGTAGGTTAAGTGTCCTACTCTTGATTTCAGCTAAGGTTGTGAGATTGGAGCCCCACGTTGGGCTCTGCGCTGGGTGCTGGGTGTGGAGCCTGCTTAAGATTCTCTCTCCCTCTCCCTCTGCCCCTCCCTGCTTGTGCAAGTGCTCTCTTTCTCTTGAAAGGAAAGAAGAAAGAAAGAAAGAAAAAGAAAGAAAAGAAAGAAAGAAAGAAAGAAAAAGAAAGAAAGAAAGAAAGAAAGAAAGAAAGAAAGAAAGAAAGAAAGAAAGAAAGAAAGAAAGAAAGAAAGAAAGAAAGAAAGAAAGAAAGAAAGAAAGAGGAAAAAAAGAAAGAAAGAAAAGAAAGGAAGAAAGAAAAAGAAAGAAAGAAAGAAAGAAAAAGAAAAAGGAAAGAAAGAAAAAGGAAAGAAAACAGAGTACCTTGAAGGTGAAGTTGTCCTGATATATACATGTCAAGTGAGAAGTATGCCTTACTTGAACATCGTGTGTACATTCAGAAATACCCAGGTCTACATTATAGGAATATGAAGATGCGAAGCTGCTAAAATTGAATAAGAGCTTTGGGCCAACTAGGAATTCAAATGTCAAGTAACCTACAACAGGCTCTAAACCAGCAGCTCTGACCACAGATCGAATACAGTCAAATGAAAATAGTACTAAAGGTGCAATTGCTATCTACTAGACTTTGTAGCTACAATTGCTCACTCAGAGAAAAGACCCTATTAGCATTTGATGCATCCCGAAACACAAGAGCCCCTGACAAGTGAGTCACAAAAGTTTTTGCCAGCCAGACACCAATGACTAAAGTCTGGAACAGAGGAAAATAATGAGCAAATACAAGGCCAATCATTTATTTTCAGAGATAGGGGCTCCTGGGTGGCTCAGTCGGTTAAGCGACTGCCTTCGGCTCAGGTCATGATCCCAGGATCCTGGGATCAAGCCCCGCATCGGGCTCCCTGCTCGGCGGGAAGCCTGCTTCTCCCTCTCCCACTCCCCCCGCTTGTGTTCCCTCTCTCTCTGTCTGTCTCTCTCTGTCAATTAAGTAAATAAAATCTTTAAAACAAATCATTTATTATCAGTGAGATAGTCTTAATTAAAGTCATAAATGCCCATTATTAAATTTAAAAGGACTTTGTGTTTCTTTACTTTATTAATTTCATACATTTCACAGCAGAAACCCAATTAGTTTCTACTTCTATAGTTAATAAAAAATAGAGAATTAAATTAATTTTCAAAAATATAGTCTGACCATATTCCTAATACATTAATTTATTGAATGTTCTTCCCCCATTCATTTTATTAATTTATTGTATGTTATTTTCATCTATAGACATCAACTAAGGTTTCACATTTGTTTTTTGACATTTTTTGAAGCCCTGCCTAATGATAAACTGGGTATTTTTTTCTTAAATTAAGATTTTTTGAATGTTACTCAAATTGCCCAACCTTAAAATAAAAATGCAATGTATGTCTGTGGAGATCAGTCTGTAGCTCTTCTATATCTTTATTAAAATAATGTTCAGGTAACTTTAAGCTTTCCAAACCACATATATACCCAAGAATAATTTGTGACTTTTTATCATCATATAAAATTATAAATAAAGTTTTCAAGACTATTACAGGATGGTTTTCCTTTGACTTTATCAGTGAATTCAGTATCTCCCTTAATGTACTTGCTACCTCAGTTCTCTCTTTAAAACTGCATTTCTTTTTAAGAATAAGAAGATCAGGGGCGCCTGGGTGGCTCAGTCGTTAAGTGTCTGCCTTTGGCTCAGGTCATGATTCCAGGGTCCTGGGATCCAAGTCCCACATCCCACGCCCTGCTCCGCGGGAAGCCTGCTTCTCCCTCTCTGACTCCCCCTGCTTGTGTTCCCTCTCTCGCTGTGTCTCTCTCTGTCAAATAAATAAATAAAGTCTTTAAAAAAAAAAAAAAGAAAAAGGAGAAGATCAAATCTCTTTAGCTTAATGTTAATTAAGAGGGCAGAGAGTCACTGCAATCTTGGTAAAGAAAGGAGCTCAGTTTTCAATGCTATTTTGACTTGTAGCAAATAAGAAAGATTGTTTCACATGGCTAATACAATTTTCATGTCCTCAAGATGCAAATCTGATATACTGTCAGGAATCACCTTAGCTTTCCTCCTGCTGAGAAGCCACAAGCTAATCTTTGTTTTTGTTGTTGTTGTTGTTGTTGTTGTTCCTAATCAAACATAATATCAGGCCCCATATTTTTGGGTAGTGTAAAAAAAGCCATGAGAACCAGCTTCCAATTCCTCAAGAAGGCAAATTGACTCACCTTCCCAAGAACTTTTTCCCAAGATTTTCTCATGCATATTAAGTATTATGAATAGTCCACATTATTTTCTCAAATCTGTCTACATCTGCCTATTTTTCAGAAAGATAAGTAAATGGCAAGATATCCATATGCAGTGAAATGACAGAAATAAAACTAAAACAAGGATAAGACTGAGGGGTGCTAGACAAGAAACCAGAAGCTTGACAAAGGCATAAACATGTAAGTATATAAGTAGGTAGCTTATGCCCACTTTTTGCTTTGATTTTTAGCTTGATTTCATAGAAAGTGTTAAGAATTATTGAGAAATAATGGAGTTTGAATGTCGGTCTGTCACTTATTAACCATGTGTCTTTAGGCAAGTAATTTACATTCTCTGAGACTCATATTTTCCATTTATAGAAAGGACATAAAAAAAGATTTCTTATGGGGCACATGGATGGCTCATTCGTTTAAGATTCTGACTTTTGATTTTGGCTCTCAGGTCCTGATCTCAGGGTCATGAGATTGAGCCCCACATCTTCACTCATGATTGTGCTCAGCGGCAGTCTGCTCAAGATTTTCCTTCTCCTTTTCCTCTGCCCCTACCCCTGCACTCTCTCTCTTTCTCTCTCTAAAATAAATACATCATTTAAAAAAAGATTTCTTATAAGATTATTGTGAAAATAAATGTGAAGTGTAGAAAACATAGCCTGGTATATGCAAAAAACTTCCTGACCCTATTCTCTTTCAACAGGTATGCATTTTCAAATGTAGCTCTTCACAAGTGCCTTTGGTGATGATGGTGGTGGCAATGGTGAAGGTTCTGATCTTTGTTTCTCAAACTTTGGGCAAAAGATTACTTGCAAAACAATTTACCTCCATTTTCAGACCTTGTTCACTTCTAAACAATGTGTAGCCCATCTTCTGTCTGCTTCTCAGTAATGGTTTGTTGTCTGGGTGACAGTATCAAACTTTGTCAGGATTTATGTGGAAGAAACTGTTCCTTATAAATGTCTTGCTTGACTCAGAATAATGAATGACATACAGATGGACTGTCAGGAGTGGTCTATCATTTTCATTATCTGAACTTCACTCAGTAATCTTCCACGGTTTGCTAACACGGCCATTCTCCCCATCTCTCAAAAATAATAATATTCCACTTTGCTCACAATAACATCGATTTCTTGGCCTTAAAATAATTTTTATACAGATATTTTTAAAATAGAGTATTTCATTTTGTCCTTGCAACTGTTCTTTAAAATCTCCATGCTTTGCAATATCACACATCAAGCATCACAGAATTTATGAGGGAATAGTAAAATTAGGGGCACAAGACTCAAAAAGTTCATGAGAGAAATATATATATTTCAGTAACACAGCTTTATATATATTAAGTGGTTACATAATGTTCCAATAACTATGGTGCTTTAACTTAAAAATATCAGAAGTTTGTTTGTGGAAGCAGATGCCTAAAGGGTACAGCTTACAAGTTATTATAAAGTAGTAGAAGTAGGATTTAGTCTGAAATTAGATGAAAAGTTGTAACACTGGAGTGCATGGATGTAGCTCCTAACACAGACAGTGAACTGAGCTGGCTGGTAGATGTCTGAAATGTGTGATGTGTGTTTGTTTTGGGTATCCCTACACAGCTCTGTTCAGCTGCGTGCAGTTCTCCAAGTCCACTTTGTATTTCACATGAGCAAAAATGTCCCTAAGCAAACACAAAATGTGTGTATATTGATACCTAATATATCAATCATGTTAGAAGAAATTCATGTTTTTAAAACATGAAATTACAGCAGAAATGACTGAATGTACTTTTTCCTCAGAATATCCACATATGCTATTTTGGATGGGGGGAAAGGGCTGGCAAAACATTCTCAAGTGAGTTCGGTAGTTTTATGCAATTAACCAATACCTATTTTAAGAAAGCCAGTATTCAATCCCTTCCAAGAAGTAGATGGGATGAATGATCCATTGGTTCTATATTGGATTTAAGTTTATTTGATGAGAAATGGACAGAGAATAGATACCAGATAAATCATAACACCATCTATGTTTGGTTTAAATTTTTATTTAAAAATTAAGAGTAACACTCGTTTTACTGAAGTAAAGTGAAGTTTGGTGAGAAATGCATTGAGCGTCTAGGGGAAACTAGTCTGGGCATTATATATCTCTCAAAGAGTCAAGATCTATTTAGTAGCCATGTATTTAGAACCTTCTAGATGTGAGGAAAAAAAAAAAAGCTCAGAGTGGCCAGTACTCTCTTGGACCCTAGTGATAACTCAGGGGTTCTCATCTGAAAGTCTTGCTCACAGACTCATCTCAGAAATGAAGGGCTTTTCATTGAACACCTGCTTTTTTATCTTACCTCTGGCGAACATCCTTGTTCACTTTTTAATTTATTGGGAGTTTTATTTTTTTTATTATAGTTACTTTAAGCACACTGTTAGAAATATCAAATTGTACTGAAGGGTTTATCAGCAACAACAATGGCAATGACAAGAGCAGAAACACGAATAAGACAGCAGTGTGACACCCCCACCCCCCAGCCCCCAGAAATAAAATCTTCGTTTCATCCTTCTCTCCAATCCTTTGGGATGGAGGAGTGCTGGGAGACGCCCACATCCAGTTAAGGATGAGTCTTATTTAAACCACTAAATGGAGAAGGGAGCAAAAAAAGCAATACTCTCTATTGGGAACAAGCAACACTACTTCATGCCATTCTTTATTTCCCTCTTGGTTTCATTCCTGGAGCCAGCCTGAGAAAACACAGCAGATCAGAGTGCCTGGGTGGCTCAGTTGGTTAAGCGTCTGACTTCAGATCAGGTCATGGCCCTGGGATGGAGCTCCGTGCTCAGCAGGGAGTCTGTTTGTCCCTCTGTCCCTCCCCCTGCTCATGTGCTATCAAGCTCTCCTGCTCTCTCTCTCAAATAAATAAATAAAATCTTAAGAAAAAATAATACAGGAGGTCTTGCACTGCCCCTGCCCCCAACTCTTTCTTCCACCTCCCTGCCCACTGCCTCATGTGCCTGCTGCCTTCCTTTGGACCCCTCACATTTACTTTCCCATAGCCCTACTTCTCTTTTCCAGCAAAACTTTGGTACTCTCAGCATCTACCCCCTCATTTCTCTATCTTGACCTTATCTCTGGTTTTCACACCAAGGGGTCAATGATGGGTATCAACTGTCTTAGAAATAGGATGCTTCGTGGTTAGCGTGGTAGAGTTGGGCAGTTTCAGGATGACCCTGGGGAGGTTACTTCACCTCTCTAAACTTCAGTGACATCATTTCCAAAATAAATATAATAAACTGTCAGGATAGCTTTGAAGATAAAATAAGCGATGTAAAAACCTGGCATATAATAAGTGCCGTAATAATGCTTTTGTTTCCCCTGTACTGACCATCTTTTACAGGAGAGAAACAAAAAACCTTTAGGTATTAAAAGCTCAATTCTACCCTTCATAGGATAATACAACTCAGTCAAGGGCAAAGAAGTTAGTTCATGTCTGGGATAGTTTCTGAGACCTCTGTTTTAAAGATTTCAGATATGCTTTCTGATGAGAGGTGGCGAGGCTTGTGGTTAAAGCCTCCAGCATATTAAAACAAAAACAAAAACAGACCATGCTGACCCCAGCACTTATTAGCAGAGTCGCCTTGAGGAAGTTGCTTAGTAGCTCTAAGGTTCATCTGTAAAATACAGATAATAAAAGTGCTACTTCATAGATGTGTGTGTGTGTGTGTATATGTATGTGTGTGTTAGAATTAAATGAGATAACACATTTAAGTGAATAGTTCAGTGTCTCATTTGTATGAAATGCATTTTTTGTTATTTTTATGGTGATGATGAAGACGATACTGTTGAAAGTTATGAAGAAGTTGGTGATGATGATGATGTCAAGGAGTGTAAAAAAATACCAAGATTTCAAGAAGGCTTAAAGGTTCTTAAACTTTTTTTTAACTTTTTTAAAATTTATTTATTTGACAAAGAGAGACACAGCGAGAGAGGGAACACAAGCAGGGGGAGTGGGAGTGGGAGAAGCAGGCTTCCGCTCAGGAGCACGATGCGGGGCTCAATCCCAGGACCCTGGGATCATGACCTGAGCGGAAGGCAGACACTTAACGACTGAGCCACCCAGGTGCCCCAGGTTCTTAAACTTTTAATGAAAGAGCTTATTTCTGCCTTTGTTATGGGCATTTAATCAGACCACTGATACAAAATGTGCTGTGTGAATTTACTTCTTTATCACAGGATAACTGGATCCATTACCTCCTTCCCCATGACTCACCTAATGACCAATGGTGATAGTGTGTGCTAAGAGGAGCAAAAGATTTGTTTGCTTTTGTCTTACGGTTTTTATCTTCTGAGGAGAAAAATGTTAGTTCTTTCCTGATTCTGTGTCTCAAATACTTAGAGAAGAGACTCATTAGCTATATTTAAATATTTTCATTTTCTAGGGCTCTCATAACAAAGCACCACAAATTATGTGGCTTAAAAAATAAGAAGATAATTGTCTCACGGTTCCGGAAGCTATGAGTTCAAGATCAAGGTGTCATCAGGGTTGATTCCTTCGAACAGAGTGGGGGCGGGATCTGTTTGAGGCTTCTCTCTCCTTGTCTTGTAGGTGGCTGTCTTCTCCCTCTCTTCCCACCACTCTCTGTGTCCTAATTTCCCCTTTTTATAAATTCATCAGTGGCATTGGATTATGGCTCCTCCTGATGAACTCACATAACTTGATTAGCTCTGTGAACACCCTATATCCAGATAAAGTGACATTCTGAGGTACTAGGAGTTAGGACTTCAACATATGAATTTTGGTGGGACACAATGCAACTCATAACGTATATATAGGAGCACCCTTCCCACAGCTCCCAAGAGTGTTGTTAGCTAACATCTCTAGCCCCCTACCTCTGGAAATTGTTCTCAGTTAAACAGAAGCTGCCTTGCCTATAATATTACCCTCTATCACCAAGAGACCAGGTCACAGACAAATAAACAGTGGCTGACTTGAAGGTACAAAAGTCCAACCTCCTTGCCTCAAAATTTGACCAATAGTGTGGTACAATTTAGGCTCTAGAGCTTCTCATGGTTTCTGGTTGTACTTTAAGAATCTTGTGCATTCAGTTCATCTTCTTTACACAATTGCAAACTCTTTCTGTCTTTTATAATAATTATAAATTTTATAATAATCATTATCAATAGCATTTTCATTAACATTTACCTTGACCTACCCATTAGATCCAGTAGTACGATGCTGGCACATTCTTGGTAAATACATATTCAGAAACAAATTTTGGTGAGATGAGGTTTACCATCGCTTACACAAGGCACACTGAGCAAGCACAGAAAGCCCAATGAATGAATGGCAGGGTACTGACTTTCACTGAGATGTAAATGGACTCCTACACACTGGATATTGTGCTAAAAAGTGGTATTAGGCTGGAAGATTAAAAGTGAAATATTTGTAATATGAGGGAGAGTGCTCTGTTACCGCTGTATGTGGTGAAACTTAGATGAAGAATAAAATTTCCTATCCCTCTCTTCTCTAATTAGAAAATATAAGGCAAAAAATTCAGATGCTTTGGGGAGATTTTTGTTTTTGTTTTTAACAAAACCTTGTCACCTTTCCACTTTTGTCAATGTAGGCATTGCAAATGACTGGCCTACTAGTTCAGTAAGTGAAATGATGAGTATTTTAAATTTCTGAAAAGGAAAACTCATAAAATACATTTAAAAGTGCAACAACCACAATCTGTATTTAAAAAATGCTACCAGAAGCCATTCCATGGAGAGAACCTGTTTTAGTAAACTAATTCTGAAAATTTGTCATTACCATATTTATTGTTAGTATAAAAATGATATTCCCAGAGAGACTGAAGAGAGCTTATTCTTTGAAGTGATATAATTGCTTCCCAACATAATTGTCTAAATCATTGTTTCTTGGATTTAATCTTGACAATACTTTCTTACATTTCTATTGGACCTTATAATTGAAAAGCACATTATCAGAGGACTCCTGGTTCTGGCTAAGATGGAGTGGCTGTTTCCCCTTAGCCCAACCTAAAAAGCCTTGGAGATAATATAATGAGAAAGTATAGGAAGGCCCTTTAAGATGGAAAGAAGGTAGACTGCCCAGACACATAAGACTTACAGAACAACATAGTAATGAATTTCCTGGGTTTTCTCATTGCCTCCCATATTTCCTGGGTAAGGCATGGCAGAAGCCTCCAGCCCAGAACTGCTAATAGACATAGAAACATAAAATAGTAACATAAAATTCCTCCAAGGAAAGTCTGTCTCCCCTAGCCAAAGGATCGGAAAAGTGGTGACCTAAAATAAATAGCAATACCCAAACTACTCCAGCAAAACACCAGGAGGAAGTGTCCAAAGTGTCAGTGGAGCTGAGTGGGAACTGACTTTCTACCCCTCCTTTAGAGAAATATCCTAGGAAGCAGGCAAGGGAGCTCCAACTCCTCTGCCCACTAGTGTCTGTGGGGCTGAATGGGGGGATGATTTTCACTCCTCTAACTCATTGAAACCAGATGGTGCTCCAAATCCCATTCCCAAGTAGGACAGAGTGGAAAGCTGATCTCCATTATTCCTACAGTGGAAGTAGGGGGTATTCTAATTCCCCTGCCAGGGTGGTATTCAGCAGAGGCTATAAACTGAACCTCTATACTCAGCCAGGTTTTAAATAGTGCTAGGTCGGGGTGCCTGGGTGGCTCAGTCATTAAGAGCCTGCCTTCGGCTCAGGTCATGATCCCAGGGTCCTGGGATCAAGCCCCGCGTTGGGCTCCCTGCTCTGCGAGGAGCGTGCTTCTCCATCTCCCACTCCCTCTGCTTGCGTTCCCTCTCTCACTGTGTCTCTCTCTCTTAAATAAATAAATAAAATCCTTAAAAAAATATTTATAAAAAAATAAAAAATAAATGGTGCTGGGTCATATGGTATTTCTATTTTTAATTTTTCAAGAAAACTTCATATTGTTTTCCATGGTGACGGCACCAATTTACATTCCCACCAGCAACACATGAGTATTCCTTTTTCTACACATCCTCACCAACAATGGCTATTTCTTGTCTCTTTGATTCAACCTTTCTGACAAGTGTAAGGTGATATATCTGTGTGGTTTTGATTTGCATCTCTTAATGATCAGTGATACTAAGCACATCTTCATGTATCTGTTGTCCATCTGTATATCTTCTTTGGAAAAATGTCTATTCAGGTCCTCTGCCCATTTTTTCATCATATTATTTGTGGCATTTTGTTGTTGTTTTGATTTTGTTTTTTGTTTTGTTTTGTTTTGGTTTGGTTTTGAGTCATATAAATTCTTTATGTATTTTGGATATTAACCCTTTATTTAATAGATCATTTGCAAATATCTTCTCCCATTCAGTATGTTGCCTTTTTGTTTTATTGATGGTTTCCTTCACTGTACAAATGCTTTTGATTTTGGTGTACTCCTAATAGTTTATTTTTGGTTTTGTTTCCCTTGTCTGAGGAGACACATATAGAAAAATGTTACTAAGGCTGATGTCAAAGAGATTATTGCCTATGTTTTCTTTAAGGAGGCTTATGATTTTAGGTCTCACATTAAGGTCTTTAATCCATTTTGAGATTATTTTTGTGTATAGTGTAAGAAAGTGGTCCAGTTTCATCCTTTTGTAACTGTCCAGTTTTCCCAGCACCATTTACTAAGAGATTGTCTTTTCCCCATTGTATATTCTTGCTGCCTTTGTCCATTATATGACCAAATTAATTGACTATTTCTGGACTCTCTATGTGTCTACTTTTGTGTCAGTACTATACTGTTTTGATTACAACAGCTTTATACTATATATTGAAATCTGAGATTGTGATACCTCCAGCTTTGATCCAGCAATCCCACTACTGGGTTTTTACTCAAAGAAATTAAAACACTGATTTGAAGATATATGCATCTTTGTTTATAGCAGCATTATTTATAATAGTCAAGATATGGAAACAGCCTAAATGTATATCTTTAGATGAATAAAGATGTAAAAAGGATGTGTATACACACACACACACACACACACACACACACATACACACACACACAGAGGAATATTACCCAGCCATAAAAAGACAAGATCTTTCTCATTTATAATGACATGGATGGGATTAGAGGGTATTATGCTTAGTGAAATAAGACAGAGGAAGACAAATACTATAGAATTTCACTTATATGTGACATCTAAAACAAAACAAAACAAACCAACGAAAACACACTCTTAAATACAGAGAACAAACTGGTGGTTGCCAGAGAGGAGGTAGGTGGGGGAATGGGTGAAATAGATAAAGGGGATTAAGAATTATAAGCTTCTAGTTATAAAATAAATAACTCAAGGAAATGAAAAGTATTGCATAGGGAATAGAGTCAATAACATTGTAATAATGCTGTATGGTGACTACACTTAATCACGGTGAACACTAATGTATAGAATTGTTGAATCAATATGTTGAACACCTGAAACTAATATAACATTGTATGTTAATTATATTTCAATATAGACAAATTATGCTGGGAAATGGGATTAGTTGGAACTCTGCTTCCTTCTTTTCCTTTCCTAATGTCAGTGAAACCCAGTGTGAAACTGAGCTTCCACTTAAACCTGCAGCAATAAAGTGATGTGAATCAACTAGTGCTTTCCAGCTGTGGCTGAGGTTTGGCATTCTGCTTCCAAAGGGTAAAAATGGTCAATCTCAAAAATACTTCCTCCTCATTACAGATAAATAAACTAAAGCTCAGGGAGTTTAATTAACCTGTCTAAGGCCATACAGTTGGCAATTCAAAGAGATGTATATGGTTTAAACTTTTCCTGGGAAGACACAAATACATTTTCTTTTCATTCCCCTGCACTAATCCAAAAAGCCAGGCATTATTCCTATAATGCCTTCACTGTCATTATTTACTTTTACTTAAAGGTTAAGCTTTAACCCAACTGATAATTCCTCCCCCAGCCTCCCACCTCAAGCAAAACATCCAGTAGATCTTAATGCTGTTTTAAGCATTAAGATTCATTATAGCCATCTGGCTATAATGAATCAGATGAGGGCAGAGCAAATGACAGATGGGTTTCTTCATTTCTCGGCAATGTGAAAATGCAGACACATATACGAGATTATTGAGCAGTTTTGAATGCCAGGCTTCAGAACTGCCAACTGGTGGCCTTTGGTTGGAAAGCTGGTGATAGAACGAAAACAAGGAGTGAATATGACCTACACATCACCATTGTCTATGGATCCACTGACCAGACCACTGAAGGAGATGCTGGCTTTCCTTCATACAGATGAAACCAACCAAGAGATATTAACTTTCAAATACAAAGAGCCCATTCCTCCCAAGGTGCTATAAGGAAAATATTTATAACTAGATCAGCTACTGGCATGAGCAAAATCAAAAGGGTCAAGTTGATGAAGCATTGAGAGATTCTATGACAGAGCTTGAAATGGCTTGCCTGTGTGTGTATGTGTATGTGTGTGTGTGTATTCATTGCTTCCATTAGTTCATTTGCTGGAAAGACAATACTTAAAAGGTCAGAATTATAAAAATGATCCATGTGTGGAACACAAATTTACTTTCTCCACAATTAATCTCTGATTCCATCCCACACAAACCTCCTCAAGTCATAAAGAGGGTCAGAACGGAAAGGGAAGTGACCAAAAGAACACCATCCCAACTATTAGGAAAACAACAACTACAACAACACTGAGAACAACAGAAGCAAAGACCATTATTTGATAGTGCCTTTTTATATAAGAAACGTTGTTAGGCTTTTTTTTCTAATGCTTGAGACACCTTCTTAAGGTAAGAATTATCCATGAAATAGATTTGGTCATTATAATATTGTTTGACAGAACTGAATTTATGTATGTTAGTTACCCTAGATTATGTTTTTATGGAGTACAGGATCCTTAAATATCTGGCTTCAGAGCTATCTGAGGTACAAGTTCATGAGGTTTTTCAAAAAGGGACCATTCTGGCAAAAGCATTATTATAGACATGTATATCATCCCCTAAACTTCTCACAGCCTCTGGGCTCTCAGCCTTAATTGAACAGAACTTAAAAAAAGACCCAAATTTATTGTCAGGTAGCACAGGCATCTATGAGGTCACATATCCAATGTTCCATAGAAATCTAATTTTGAGAGGAGAATAAAGCAAGAGAGTAAAGTTGAAGCAGTGGATTGCACAGAGAAAGGAACATAAGAGCAAAAGCAGAAACAAGAGATTAAAGGATATCAGAGACTCAGTGAGATAGAGATTGATAAATAAACAAACAAACACTTGAGGAGACAGGAACAAACAGGAAGCCATTTTTACTTCTTATAGTTTCCCAGCTTCTAGATCCATATCCATGAAATGGCCAAAGGTACTGCATCCTTAAAATAATATTTCCCACCCCAGGCTCTACCCAGTTTAGGCAAATTAGTTAAACAAGTTTCTTTTCTTTACATGCCAAAGACAAGTGCATATTCTCAGGTGCACAGGGCCTCTCACCCAAAGTCATATCCCTCCTGGGGCAGTTTATCTAATTGTCACCAAACTCTGAAGAAGATTACAGCATTCTCCCCATCGTTAGAGCACTCATAAAATAAACCTTGCAAACCATCAACAAGGGAATGTGGAATGAACTAAGAATGACCCTTACAAACCAGAGAGAGTGATAACAAGATCCATTACAGCTGTGAAAGGCCCAGATATCCTGAGGACCTATGACACCTTGGTAATCTGACCAAGATAAGGGGTGAGGAGGTCTAGACCAGATATTTCCTCTTTCCTTCTAGAGCTTCCTGACTCCCCCTTTTTATAGTTTTATCTCTTTTTAGCATGATTGTTTATAACATCACAGCCAAAAAGACAAATCTGATCCATGTTGCCGTATAAATGATCATCAAAAGCTAGAATCAAAATGTGAGGAATATCATTTGGGTCCTTAAAGTAAGAAAATAAACAACTTACGCAAGTTTAAGGATGTTTTGTCAGACTTTAGGCCATTAATCATGGACAGATCTGTCTCTGCAGTTATTAATCCTGACACTGCAGTTCTGGAACAAAGACAGAGCAAGGAAACTGACTTTCATGTCTTCCCTATGAGCTGAGGTGCCTGGCAACTGATGTAGGCATACATCGTGTTGCTTCTCCAGGTCCTTGTGATTCTGAAATGACTGGACCAGAACCATGAGGAGGTCAAGTTGCTGCTACTCTAGGGAGACTCTGAGCTACCCCTCGTGATGTTCAAGGATATTCTCTGGTCATTTCAGGCATGGAAAAGGCAGGGCAGTACTTCTTTGCATCTTTAAGAGCAATATAGCCAACTGTCTTTTTTACTCTTACATGCCTAGTGTGGGATTTGGGTCAGGAAAAAAAGATGTTGTCAGTTGGGTCTAAATTTGCAACTGTACTGTCATCTATCCAATATTGTCAACCAATCATCATTGTCTTGTGTCTGTAAGCATGGACTCTGGAGTCAGACGGATTTAAATGCTGACTTTGTCATTTACTTGCTGTATGACCATGGATAAATTATTTAAACTTGCTGGTCCTTACCATAAATGAGGATAGTGAATACTTATCTCATGGATCTATTGAGAGAAATACATGAACTAAATACACGTAAAGTGTGTAAAAGACTTTGGACAAATTTACTTTTGATAAGTACTTGATATTACAAAAAATAGTAAAGCTTAGGACAAACTTACAAGGCATTCTCCAGGACCAAATGAGAAGTAATCTCAAAATGTTTTTTAAACTTCCGTGAAGAAGAGGAGGAAGAGTGTAAGCTGAGTAAGTGGTAGTTTCAATAGTTTTTTCGGGCATTTCACTCAGCCCCTTTGAAAGACTCACAACTATACTACAGAATTCTGGATGAGTAAAGGCTGAATGTGCGCTCACACGTGTGCACACACACACACACACACACACGTACACACACACGTCCCTAGATCCCTCTAATTAAGATGATGTTGTCCTGGAAATCTTTTTATCTTCACAGATATATCTGCTTCAAATTTATTAGTTGGCGACAAACTTGTTATTTGTCTAGATGTATTATAATCTATTATCCACTCCACTTAGGTGGAGTTACTAGAAAAAGGTCAACAATTGCCGTGTAGATAACAAGATAAAGGAAAAAAGAAAAGCCTGTAACTAAAACCTAATCATTCATGGAATTGTAGATCAAGGTAAGGAGCTATACTTTTATGAAAAGTATAGTATGGCAATATCTAAGGAAGAATGTCCATTAATGGCTTTCCTTTGCTAATACAATCAACCCTGCAATAAACATCTTTCTATACGTCTTTGCACACATGTGTAAATACGTCTTCAAGAAAAATTGCTAGAGGTGGGATTAAAAAGTCAAGCAATTTGCACATTTAAGGTTCATACAGATTGACAAATTGCTTTATGAAAATGTTCTGTTGAGACTCTTAACTGAAGTGTATGAGAACTCACATCCAAGCTTAGCTAACTCATTATTGTCAATGATTTTAAGAATTGTCAATCTTTAGGGTGAGAAACAATGAAATGGAATTGCTTCTTTTACTAAGGTCATGTTCTATACTCAGCAAGTAATATAAAATTGCATGTTGTCAAAATTATATTGTAAAGTCCCTTGAGTCTCCTAAAATGTATAATATATGCAGTTGGAAATATACAGCCCTGCACAGTAATATATATGTACCCTGAAGTGAAAGAACCACTGAATTTGATAAAGTAAGGAACAAAAAGAAAGTCCCCAGACTTATGTCAGGGAAGGAAAACCATTCTGCGTTTAAGAAAACGGTCAAAACCCTGGCATTTTTCCTTGAGCAGTGGAAGGGCCTCCTATACTCTAGTTGTTATGTCCAGGTAAAAAGTGACTCCCAGGTGAAAAGTGACTCCCAGGTGAAAAAATCCCTCCACATGGGTTGCCACAGCACATTAAAAACACATTTATGAATAAAAAGTCTCTATTAGCTATACCCATATTAGAGCCTGTGCCTTATAAAATTAATTATGCATCAAGTTAAATTCACCCTGCTGCTTTTGGTGATGCTCTTGGTGATTTTCACTCTTGACCAGCACTGGGATTATGATGAGCGTCAACTGTATTAACTCTAGCCAAGAAAAAAACCATAAAACAGTCCCCTCCCTGAAAGGGACACAGCTTGTGGGAGGGTCATTGGTTGACCTGCAGTGTAATGTGCCGCTGCAAACATTCATTAAGCAGAGTCCTGAAGAGATGGCCCTTAGCAGAACTGCACTTCAGAGAGACAGAGTAAGGCTGGAAATGTGGTCATTCGTTCATGTTGCCATATGAACTTTGCCTCCTGCCTGCTCGCAGCAATCAATCCAAACTTCCTCTTAGCAATGAATTAATCAAGGCAAAGATGCAGTAATATGGTCAGAACAACATAAAACAAGAAAATGTCAATGCAGGAAAGGGCCTTGTACTGAACGGCACCACTCTGTGAAAAAGGAAACAGGCTTAACAGACACACGATGTATTGAAGGTAACATTACACAGAAGAAAAAAAAAAAAATATATCCATTACCAATCTTCCTTTTATATTTCCTATTGCACATGTGCTTGTTACTATATTCATTTTATTTTAATTTTTTTTCCTTATTTTACTCTAAGGGGAAGGGAATCTTCGCAAGTAAATTACTCCCCTCTTACTTGAACACATTAATGTGTTATTTAATGTGCTATTTATTTATTTTCTTGATTATTCCTTAAAATATCCATGTAAAACTTATGTACCTTGTTCAGGTCAAAAATTCAAAGAACAGCAGAAGCAGCCAAGTGACTGATAAAGAGCTTGATATTCACACCACTGATATGATCCAGTTTAACACTGAATAGAGTGGGTGGAGTGGAATTAACAGTTAATGAGAATCTACTGTTGACCAGATATTGTGTAGAGGTCTAGCATATATTCTCCACCTTGCAGAAATTCTGTGATGTCAGTTGTGGCATTCTTACAACCCTTTTATAGTGAAGCCACTGAATTCCAGGAAGTTTAAGAAAATCATTCAAGATTACCTAGCAAGTAAATGATAACCTAGATTTAAACTCAAGTCTACTTACTTCTAAAAAGCACTCTCTCAATTCCCACACATCATCCCCAAGGCACAACTTTAGGGATCATATCTTTTGCAATGTTGTTTTTTTGCATCGGAAGTAGTTGTATTCTAGTGCCTCATTAAAAGAGTTGGATTTCTATCACAATAGAAACAATATAAGAGTGGGAGACATGCCTACCTCTCTATAACAGTTTGGCTTTTGAAAGTTTTTGCGTAAACTACATAATAGGTCATTAGAAAAATAGAACAGATTTTTATATGCCATTTTTACAGATGGGATAACAGAGGCCAAATGAACTCCTGAAGTTCCTAAGGTAAGTTAATGGAGGGTTCAGCCTGCAAACCAGATCTCCTACCTCCAAGTCCTGATCTCTCTTGGTCACATCATGCTGCTCAGGGGTGTGAACAGAGGGACCCCTGTTGATTCTGACATTTCTTACAGTAGGTACTATTTTTTTTCCTCAAAGAAGCTAAATTGTCTCCTCCACTCAAGATAGGAGGGTGGAAGGTGAAATGTTTTTTCAACCACCAGGCTTAAGAGCTGCTGCCCTCAATCTCTCCTACCCAGAGAAACTACAGTAGAAATATTTCACTGGAAAATCTCCCCTTTGAGAAAGGGTCAGGCCTGGAGGATATATAATGTGTCTCATGCTGGGAGGTGGCTCAGTATGCTTGGCTATTCCAGCTGCTCTGTAAGGACCAGTAGCAAAGGGAAAGGTTCCCACTGTGCCCCACTTGAGCACTGATCTTTTTACTGTATGCAAGCTCAACTTCCACATGGTCTCTGGGCCTTTGGAGTTCCAGGGACGGATATTTATCCTTCAAATAAGTAAGTGAGCTAACATTTGTGAGAGCTTTACAAAGTTCTGCCACATAAATAATCTAATTAAATTCTAAACTGAAGCCAATATGTACTTATCTGCATTTTTGTCATATAGGGAAACTGCTTAGTGATGAAATTATTGAATCAACTTAATGTCATTTGGCCTCCAAAAACACCATGCTCTCTTCTCCACACCACTCTTTGCATTTACTCAATTACCTCAGACTATCTATTTAAACCTTGGTAGTGGGGATTTCCCCCAAAAGCTTCTGGAGAACTTACCTTTAAGTATCTCAGGTATCCAGGTAGTGAGCAGTTCTTGAACACTACATGAGAGCCCTTCCATGAGGGAGATACCTCACAGGGAAGCCAAGACTAGATCACTCAGACACGTGCCCACCTCTTGACTACTGTGTAGATAGGAGGGGCTTGGCTTTGAACTGATGCTCACTGAACACTGTGTGAGCTCTTGACTTGAATTTTCAATCTCATTTCTTCTCTCCATTTGTTATGGTAGGCCATAGCTTCTTTATCACCAAAGTCACAACTGCCCTCCAAATGCTAGTTCATTACAGAAGCTTCTTGTTCTTAAGTTTTTGAATTTGTGGTTGCAGAGACAAACTTATGTGTGGGAAGCAGGATAGAAGAGAAATAACTGAGCAGTAGATTTGAGCTTGCTGCTTTGCCCTTTAAATAGAGCTGACTCACCCTTGCATCTTAACACAGTCTATTTGTATGAATCCTGGGACATCATGCCATACTACCTCTTCCAAGCAATTGCTCAGTCCTGTTTTCTGCCTTGATCATTTCTACTAATCTACAATAATAATTTCTTCATTTCTACTAATCTACAATTTTTAACCCCAGTTCCTAGATCCTTATAGTGTTTTTTAGTCCTTTACTTTGTTAAAAAGGCAAACTTCTTCCTCTGGCTTAGTGAATGTGTTGCTCATGTCAGTTCTGCAGCCATGACATTTACCTTTTGTCTGTGTGTTTTCACTTTCACTATTCCATTCCAACAACTGTATATAAAATTTCCCTTTGGTAAAACCTGATTGCAAAACACCCTAACACCCAGCACCCGTACAAGGGAGCAACAAACCACATGAATTCTGGGAAGTCACTACTCCTCAGTGGAGCTTATTTTCATCTATAAATGAGGACTTGACTACATTATCTAAGGAAGGAAGAAGAAAAAGAAGGGAGAGCGGGGGATAGGTTCATTTGGACATGCAAGATGACCAGAATCTGAGAGCTGAAATGAAATTGAGGGAAAATAAAATCTATTGTTTTCAATTTACCAATGGAGAAAGTATTATGTCAGTAGAGCTCAGATGAATGGGTCATGGACCCCCTTGAGATTATATGAGAGCTATGAACATTTAACAAAAGAAAGTGTATGTATATACAATATAGACATATGCATACAACTTCACTGAAGCCTACACTAACCCTAGGTTAAGAACCCTGAAATTGGTACTCAGGTCAAGACTCGCTGCAACTAGTGTATAGGTCACACATTTGGTACTTCATTTAGAAAACATGTTTATGTATTATATAATCATCTTGAATTTTCTCTAGCTGTTCCATGTGTATTAAGTTAGCATATTTAACTATGGCACTTGCTGAATAGGTTCACATTAAATATGTATGAAAAAAAAACACCAGAAGGAAATGTGTAATCATCTAGGTCAAATTAAAAAAAACAAATAGATAGATGATAGATAGATTGGTTGATTGATTTATGGTACAAACACCATTTTACATTATATTTAATCATTTCCATAAAGATAGCAAAACATTTTTTATTAAATACATTTACCAATCAGCAAATAATAATTTATCACATGAAGTATTCTATTTTTAGTGTGAGTAATATGTTGCCATATTGAGGGCTTAGATGATTTGAGTTCCACTTCATATCCCAAGATATTCGAAGTTGAAAGATTATCAGGTTAGGTTTTATATTAAATTGATAAAGTGCAAACTAGAGAAAGAAAGAGGTGTCTCTCTGCTTGGGTGATAGATGATTCTGCATCTAAAATGTTATTACAATTTCACTGAATCATGAAACATAGCAAATATAATTAATCATAAAACCATACCAAATCTGCTAAAGACAGATAAAAAAAAACTCACCAATATTCTAAAACCTAATAAAGGGTGTTTAAAATGTTGCTTTAACCTTAAGTGTTTTCAGATGATTTCATATTCTTGTTTAAAACTAGTTTTGTTATATTCCACAATAAGAATATATAATGCAATTCACCAGGGTAGGTAGAATTAGGCCCAAAACTACAGAAAGTATCTGGAAGACAAATAAATGAGAAAATATCCAAATGCTATAAAATTCTTAGACAAACTCATAAATATATTTTTATTAACATGTTCAGTTAGAAAGACTAGCAGATGCTAAATCCTAAAGCTTTATCAGTGAAGGAGAAGTTGTCCAACTAATTCAGGAGATAATTGCAATTACAAAAATTCACAGATGCCTTGATTCTCCCTTGAATAAGTGGCTCAAATGTGTCCTTGTAAAGAGAAAATTTCTCAAGATCTTTGATCTGAACTTAAGTAAATGGGAGACATCGGGAGAGGTTTGTAAAAGGGTAAAAAACTTTCAGCTGTAAAGTCTGAGGATACAATGCATAACATATTGGCTATAGTTGATGACACTGTATTATATAACTGAAATTTGCCAAGAAAGTAAAACTTAAAGGTGTACATATATACAATTTTAAAAATATATATAAATTATATGTAATATGGTTATATAAATATTATATCTAAAATATATACATATATATGATATACAAATACATGGGGTGATGGATATGCTAACTACATGGGAGAAATTTTTTCACAATGTATATATCCTACAATTTTATTTTATTTATTTTATTTTATTTTATTTTATTTTATTTTATTTTATTTTATTTTATTTTATTTTATTTTATTTTTATTTTTAAGCTCCTTAAGATCAGGGACCCTAACCACTTGGTTTATTATCTCCAATCCCAAGCACAGTGTGGGGTATACACAAGGGTTCAACAAATATCTGCTAATGTCCAGCAGCCATCAAGCATTTTGTGAGGACTCATGTCTCACATGCAGGTTTGATCCCAAGGTTGGTGTGTGAAGTAAACAGTGAGAGTCACATCTCTGAAATTCCTTAGGGAGGTGCCAAGTTGAAGACTAAACACCAGCTTCTTTTCCTCCAGGGAGGGAATAGATCTTTTTTTAGTTTCTAAACCAGCTGTTTCTAAACCAGCACCCAGGTAAGGCTTGAGTTTAGGGGCAAGGTATAGTACAACAGATAGACTTGCAACTCAGTGAGGTCAAGTGAGGCCCAAAGGGGCCACAGAGTCACTGTAGGGAAGGGCAACACTGTTTCATCACTCATTTCTCATTCAAAGTGCCATTGCCAATTCCCATGTTAGAGTGAGTGCAAGCAAGGGGACTTCACAGTAGTGCTGATCTGACCAATTACTGTATTCAGGCTCAGGCCAAGGGGGCCCCAGGCTTGCATTACCCTGACAACCTCTTCAAGCTGGAGGAAGCCCACATGATTGCTCAGCCTCTAGGGAGCCCAGCAAAAGTAAGACACCTCCATGAGAACTTTATTCATTCTCCTAGCCATGGTCTATAGGAAAGAGGTTATGGGTCCTTTTTGTGGGGCACAGACTCTGTGCTGCTAGGGTCATTCTCAGAGTCATCCTTGGGTCTCCACACAGGCTGGAACTTGAGCAAGACAGGTGGGGTGAAAATGGAGGTCTTCACAGGAGGGGGGGTGGCATCTTCTCAGTATTGGGGGAACCACTACAGGCCCAGGAGCCTGAGAGCCAAAGTAATGGAGCTTGTGCTCACTATTTCCAGCCATGTATGGGAAATGAAGCCTCCCAAGTTGAGGACCAAGGGGGTCAAATCAACCATGTGGCTTCTTGGGTTCAATGACAGGCCAGCTCAGTTTAATTTCACTTCAGACCTTACAACTTCCAACTTCACCATAGACGTGCTACTCAGCAGGAGGGAAGGGGCCAAAGACCCTAGGCCCAGTGTAGATAGGGGGTGATGGGGCCATCATGGAGGCCATGGTGGTAGCAGCTAATGGCAGTGGTGGAGGTGGCAGCAGGGTGGGTGGCAGGCATGGGGAGGTTGACTGGTCTTGCAAGAGGATTGGCTCTGGTTTCTACAATTTTTTTCTTCTCTTCTTCTGGACATCCTGGGAGTAGAGGTGAAGCACCTCTTCAGCTATTCTAAGCGCTGGTGGATCTTCAGGGCACCCATGCTGTTGAAACAATTCAGGTCCTTCTGGACTGCACAGAAAAACCTTACTAGGCCTGTTTGCCCTTACGTACTACCCTCTGGACCAGTGCAGGGCTGTGGTGGTCTATGCTGCAGAAGAGGCTGTGCAGAATGTGCCCCATGTAGGTGGCCACCTGCCTCTCGAAGTCTGCCTTGGAGATGAGCTGGCAGAGGTCATACTCTGGGGGAACTCACTGCTGAAGTCATCTAGGACCTCTATCTGAGAGGGACTGCAAATGGCCAGGGAGGCGTCAGAGTGGAGTGGCCATTGGTGTGGAGCCAAGGCTCCAGGTGTGTGAACCCCTACCCTGTCTTAAGCTGGGGGAGTGGGGCAGCTCCCGAGGTCTGGGTTGGGTTACCCCGTTTGGTGGGAGTCCTACAGGTGGGGGCCACAGGGGTGCACCTACTGTCTTCCCCACAGCCACTGCTCCCACACATCTTCCTTCCACCATCTTTTGCCTCCACCAGGCTGCTCTCTAAATATCTTACAATTTTATTTGTAAATTATACCTCAATAAAGCTGGAAAAGGGAACTTAAAGAGCCTAGAGTCCATTTTAACCTAGAGAATTCAAAATCAAAGGACTCATGTCAATTCTAGACTGGGCTATAAAGGAGTATACATTCCTAGTCCAATCCATAATACCATTTCACTGGATGGTTTTTTGGAAAATCATAGATTCAGAACTGGTAGAGTATATGCTATATTTACTAGAACTCATTTTATTTAAAATGAGAAAAATCTAACCCCAAATAGCCTAACAAATAAACAAAACAAATGACAAAAGGAAATTTATATAATATCCCACAAAAGTAAGTCAAAGGAAATCTGAGGGTTGATCTTTAGTCAAACCTATATTCAAACATTGAAATAATATCAAGGGGCCTTTTTTGTTTCTCATTGTTTAAAAGGATATACTAATACATCAGCCATAGCAACATATTTAATTATGCCCTAGAAATCTAAGATAGTAAATAATTAGGTAATCTTTACAACCTGTTCTCATCCTTAGATTCACATTTTAACAATTTCTAAGCAAACTAATATCCAGCATGAAAGGTATTTCATAGTCATAATAGTTTGGGTTAATTATTTTATATCAATGTTTTAATTACTGTTGAGTCTGGCAAACTTTCAGTTTTTGTACTGCGCCCTAAAGACTCAGCTAGAGATTCATGGTGAAGTCAGCACACACATATTTAGGAGGTACCAAGAGATTTAGAACTACATAATCCTGGATTTAGATGCTTTCTTATCAGCCATGTGACCTTAGCCAATTCACTTAACTTCTCTGACCCTTAATTTCTTCATCTGAAAAATAAGGATAACAATATTACCATCTACTCCAAAAGGTTATTTTAGTTAATGAAGGGTACCATATGTGAAATCTACATAACACAGTGCCTAGTACACAGAAACAACCTCTCTAATTGCAGTCCTTTCTCTAAGCTGAAATGTAACTCTAATTTCTATTTATTCAAAAATACTTATTGACTGTCTACTATGGGCCAGGTATTATGGTAGACACCAGGAATTTAAAGGTGAGTAATATATGTTCTATATCGGTCAAGCTCTTAAATTCTTGTGAGATGAAAGAAGAAAAAAATATCAGGATCCTAATAGGTGCATGCCCTCAACCTTTCATGTTGTACTGAGAATCAACTATCTCTTCCCTAATGATGAGGCTTTATAAGAAAAAGTCCATCTTGGGACAACTGAGTGGCTCAGTAAGTTAAGCATTTGACTCTTGGTTTTAGCTCAGGTCATGATCTCAGGGTATGGGATTGAGGCCAGCATCTGGCTCACACTCAATGCAGAGTTTGCTTGAGATTCTCTCTATCTCCCTCTCCCTCTGCCTCTCCCTCCCCTCAACTCTAAAATAAAGAAATAAATCTTTAAAAAAAAGAAAGAAAAGAAAAAGTCCATTTCAGCTAACTGACTGCAGCCAGATATAGATTTCTTTGTGCCTTCTCCACTTCCATGGCTTCACCTGACTAACCTATGAAGAGGAAAAGGAAGGAAGGAAGGAAGGAAGGAGGGAGGGTAGGAAGGAAAGGAGGAAGAAGAGGGGGGAAAAAACGTCTATGTCCCTGAGAATGAGCTCTTTCCCCAGATACAGCTTAGTCCCATATACAGGTGCCATTGGCAAGCTACCCAACTGGTCAGTCAGACTTTCCATAACATATATGAATGTTTATAGTAGGCAGAGCACCTTGGCCATAGCAACTTCTTTCAAGACACATCTCTAAAGGCAGGGGAAACAAAAGCAAAAATGAACTTTTGGGACTTCATCAAGATAAAAAACTTTTGCACAGCAAAGGAAATAGTCAACAAAACTAAGAGGAAATCCACTAATGGGAGAAGATATTTGCAAATGACATTAAGGATAAAGGGCTGGTATCCAAGATCTATAAAGAATTTCTCAAATTCAACACCCAAAAAACAAATAATCCAGTCAAAAATGGGCAGAAGACATGAACAGACACTTCTCCAAAGAAGACATACAAATGGCTAACAGACGCATGAAAAAATGTTCAACGTCACTAGCCCTCAGGGATATACAAATCAAAACCACAATGAGATACCACTTTACACCAGTTAGAATGGCCAAAATTATCAAGACAGGAAACAACAAGTGTTGGCGAGGATGTAAAAATAGAGCTACCCTATGACCCAGCGACTGCACTACTAGGTATTTGCCCCAGAGTTGCAGATGTAGTAAAATGAAGGGGCACATGCACCCCAATGTTCATAGCAGCAATGTCCACAATAGCTAAACTGTGGAAGGAGCTGAGCTGCCCTTCAACAGATGAATGAATAAAGAAGATGTGATACATATATACAATAGACTATTACTCAGCCATCAGAAAGGATGAATACTCACCATTTGCATTGACATGGATGGAACTGCAGGGGATTATGCTCGGTGAAATAAGTCAAGCAGAGAAAGACAATTAACATATGGTTTCACTCAAATGTGGAACATAAGCAATAGAGAGGAGGACCACAGGGGAAGAGAGGGAAAACTGAATGGGAAGAAATCGGAGAGGAAGACAAACCATGAAAGACTCTGGATTCCGGAAAACAAACTGAGGGTTACAGAAAGGAGGAGGGTGGGGGGATGGGGAAAGGGTGTGATGGGTATTAAGGGGGGCACGTGTTGTGATGAGCACTGGGTGTTAGACACAACTAATGAATTGTTGAACACTACATCAAAAACTTATGATGTACTATATGCTGGCTAACTGACCATAATAAAAAAAAAAAAAAAAATAGTAGGCAGAGCACAAAATCAAAACAGTGACCTCATTCTAAAATAGGAATTCAGAATGTGATAAAATGTGAGATGACCCAGTCTTCTAAATATAGGTTGGTAGCATATATGTGTTGGGGCCAATTATTTACTCACTTGCTAAGAGGAAGTCAGCAAAATTCTCTGATAGACCCTGAAAAAGAGGATCTGTATTAAGTGTGGTCAGTTTGAATTGCATGAGTTTCTCCCAAGCACAAAGCCCTACAGTTTGGCAGTCATTTCATGTCCTAAGGCGATTTGATATGTTACTGCCACTGAAGCCAAAGTGTGTATTCAACCTCCCTGAATGTGGACTAATGGAAATTGTATTTTAACCTGCAGCTCCTGGACTGAAAGAATTGCTGAGGGATTGAGTTTCTAAATATAAATACAATAACTCTCTGTGGATACAGCTGAAGCATCTCTCAGCCCCTTAACTTGACGGGTTCTGCCAATCATGGGGGACAGTGAAGAGAAGTAGAGAAGTGTTGAATAGTAGAGAATGGGAAGTGACTTTCTCAATTCACAATTTATTCATTAGTTTTACTTGGGCATCTATACAGAATATGAGACTACCAGATTATAAATCATGAGAAAACATGAACCATGCATATCATTTCCACCATTGTATGCTTAGAATCTGGCACAGTCCCTGGTACATATTTTTTGCTCAGTAATGAACTCCTAGCAAGATCATGACACTCCATAGAAAAGGGTCTTTTGGAGACAGTTATTCACACTGAAATCTGCTTCCCTCTTCACACTCTGGGCAGCCAACTCTATGCAAAGTGCTATTCAATACCATCACCTTACCATTCTATTTATCTCAGTCGTAAAGATAGACATCTTCAGCAAACTACAGTAATCTGAGGTTGAAATTCAGACTATGTAGGAGCCTCTGAAATCCTATTAAACTAACCAATGCTATAAAAATATAATAGGAATTCATGGAAGACTGGGCATTGAGAGATAAGTAAAAGATTCATCATAAGTTGTATAACACATGAAGTTTAAAAAAAAGAGAAAAAAGAAAAAAAGCAAAGTTTAGACAAAAATTACTTCATTTATACAAAATATGTTTTCATTATTCTAAAAATAAAATGTTACACTAAATTTTAGAGAAATAAGGAACACAAGAAAACTTCTTTATGAAGTCCAACATAATGACATGCAATCACATTGGTAAAGCCCAAACATCTCTTCAAATTATTTTACTTTGTCTGTTTCCTCCTTTGTAAATGGATAATTATTGTGCCTACTTCATAGGACTGTTCCAATGATTACTTTAGACATTTCTTGTAGAACTCCTGATATACAGTTTTTCTAAGATGACTTTTTTTTTTAGATATTAAGGAGGAGTAAAAAGTTTTGATAATCAATAACTTAAGAAGAAATGAATTACATCAAGTTAAACAGGTGTAATTTCTATAGGATATCTCAGAACAGCTCCAATAATATAAGATGTATTGTAAATTTCCAAGAGTGGGATATAGTATCAACAAAGAGATAGAAAATATAACAAAGTACCAAAGAAGTTATAACTGAACTAAAAAATACACCAGAGGAATTCACCTGCAGAATGGATGAAATAAAAGCACAAATCTGTGAACTGGAAGACAAGACAATGGAAAACACCCAGAGAGCAATGAAATGAAAAAGCGAATTAAAATAAGTGAGAATACTTTAAGGAACCTTTGGGACAATATCAAGAGGCATCACATTTGTAATATAAAAGACTCAGAAGAAGACCAAGAACCAGAAAAATTATTTGAAGAAATAATAGCTGAAAACTTCCTTAATCTGGGGAAGGAAATAGACATCTAGGTCCAGAAAGCACAGAGAGTACTAAATAAGATTAACCCAAAGAGAAATACACCAGGACACATTACTAAAAATAGTAAAAGTTAAAAAGAAAGAATATTAAAAGCAGCAAGAGGAAAGCAACATATTGCATACAAGGGAAAACCCATAAGGCTAATAGCATATTTTTCAGAAGAAATTTTATAGGCCAGAAGGGAGTGACATGACATATGTAAAGTACTGAGAGGAAAAAAACAAACAAACCTGCTAATCAAGGATTCTCTGCCCAGAAATGTTATCATTCAGAATTGAAGGAGAAATTAAGAGTTTTCCAGATAAGCAAAAACTAAGGGAGATCATCACCACTAAACCAGCCTGATAAGAAATGTTAAAAGGACTTTTCTGTGCTAAAAAGAAAAGGCACAAATTAACAATAAGAAAACATAGAAAAATAAAAATCATACTGGAAAAGATAAATACATAATAAAGATAATGGATCGATGTAGGAGCAAGATGGCAGAGGAGTAGGAGACCTGGATTTTGTCTGGTCTCAGGAATTCAGCTGAATAGGGATCAAACCATTCTGAACACCTACGAACTCAACAGGAGATCGAAGAGAAGAATAGCAACAACTCTCTGAACAGAAAAGCGACCACTTTCTGGAAGGTAGGACGTGCAGAGAAGTGAATTCAAGGTGATATTTGGGAGGATAGATGGCGGGGGAGGGGGCCTCCGTCGGCCGCTTCCGGCAAGTGATAGAGCCGCGGAGCACAAAATCGGAACTTTTAGAAGTCGGCTCCGCTGAGGGACGTCGCTCCAGTGACTAAGCGCGGGGTGGAACCCTCGCGGGACAGTGTGGTCTCAGGACCCTCGGGGTCACAGAAAGACCGGGGGTGGCTAAGTGCGGCAGGGCTCCCAGGTATTGGAGCGGGGAAGCCGGCTGCAGAGACAGAGCCGAGGCACGGGCTCTCAGCTCGGGGTTGCCATAAACCGTGATCCAGGGCACAGTCGGGCCACTGCTCCTCCAGCAGGGACCCAACAAGCAGCAGAGCCGGGGAGACTCCCCTTCCTCCCCCAGGAGGAGTGGGGCGGGAGCGCACCGCAGGGATCTGCTGGGTTTGGAGACTCCACACCGAGTCGGGTGCCAGAGATAGAAATGCTCGGTTACAGGCCGGGTGAGCACGGAGTGCGGCCGGAGACCGGGGAGACGGGAGTGACTGCTTTTCTCTGGGGGCGCACTGAGGAGCGGGGCCCCGAGTTCTCAGCTCCTCCGGGTGGAGACTGGGAGGCCACCATTTTCACCCTGGTCCTCCAAAGCTGTACCGAGAGCTTGCAGGGAACAAAAGCTCCCGAGAGCAAACCTGAGCAGATTACTTAGCCCAGACAGACAGACAAGGGGGAGGCAATTCTGCCTCCGGGAAAGACATTTGGGAACCACGACAACAGGCCCTTCCCCCAGAAGATCAGCACGAACAGCCAGCAAGCCAAGACCAAGTTTACCGATCAAGGAGAATGGCAGAAATCCAGCGCTAGGGGCATACTGCACATAGAATTCATGACTATTTTACCATGATTCTTTAGTCTTTCAAAGTTAATATTTTTAACTCTCTTTTTTCTTAATTTTTCTTTTTCCCTTTTTCAACCAACATCTTATCAATCCCTTTTTTAAAAAAAATTTTTATTTTTCACTTTTAGAGTCATATTTTATCCCTTCATAGTAGTTACCCTTATTTTTGGCATATATATAAAATTTGTTCTCCCATAAAATTTTGAGTTTCTTCTAAAATATCAAAATATACCCTAAATCTCTACTGTAAGGCTTTGTTCTAGTCTCCTGCCTGATCACATTCTCTCCCCTTTTTTCTTTCTTTTTTTTTCTTTTTTTTAATTCTCTCCTTTCTCTTTTCAAACTTCTTATCTTATCAATTCCTTTTATAAAATTTTTTTATACTTTTCATCTTTACAGTCATATTCCATCCTGTAATCATATCAACCCTTATTTTGTACATATATAAGTCTTTCCTTCCTTAAAATTTTGGGAGACACTTTCTGCTAACAGACCAAAATACACCCAAAATCTAGTGTGTGGCACTGATCTATGCATCAGCCTGATAATATTTGATCAGATTCTGTTTTTTTTTATCTTTTCTTTTACTTTTTTTTTCTTTCTTTTATTTTTCTCATTCTTTTTTCTTTCTTTCCCTTTCTTTTCCCCTGGTTTCAGGTCTTTTCTGATTTGTTTAGAGTATATTTTCTGGGGATGTTGTTACCCAGTTAGCATTTCGTTCTCTCATTCATCTATTCTCCTCTGGATAAAATAGCAAGACAAAAGAAATCACCACAGCAAAGAGAACAAGAGGTAGAACCGTCTGTCAGGGACCTACTCAGTACGGACATTAGTATGATGTCGGACCTAGAGTTCAGAATCATGACTTTAAAGATACTAGCTGGGCTTGAAAAAAGTGTAGAAGTTATTAGAGAAACCCTTTCTGGAGAAATAAAAGAACTAAAATCTAACCAAATCCAAATCAAAAAGGCTATTAATGAGGTGCAATAAAGAAATGGGGACACTAACTGCTAGGATAAATGAGGCAGAAGAGAGAATAAACAATATAGAAGACCAAATGATGGAAAATAAAGAAGCTGAGAAAAAGATACACAGCTCCTGGATCATGAGGGCAGAATTCGAGAGATAAGCAATACTATAAGATGAAACAACATTAGAATAATTGGGATCCCAGAAGAAGAAGAAAGAGAGAGAGGGGCAGAAGGTATATTGGAGGAAATTATAGCAGAGAACTTCCCTAATGTGGGGAAGGAAACAGGCATCAAAATCCAGGAGGCACAGAGAAGCCCTCTCAAAATCAATCAAAATAGGTCGACACCCCGACATCTAATAGTAAAACTTACGAGTCTCAGAGACAAAGAGAAAATCCTGAAACCAGCTCAAGAGAAGACATATGTAAACTACAATGGTAGAGACATTAGATTGACAACAGACCTATCCACAGAGACCTGGCAGGCCAGAAAGAACTGGCATGATATCTTCAGAGCACTAAATGAGAAAAATATGCAGCCAAGAATACTATATTCAGCTAGGCTCTCATTGAAAATTGAAGGAGAGATAAAAAGCTTCCAGAACAAACAAAAACTAAAGGAATTTCCAAACACGAAACCAGCCCTCCAAGAAATATTGAAAGGGGTCCTCTAGGCAAAGAGAGAGCCTAAAAGCAGCATAGATCAGAAAGGAACACAGACAATATACAGTAACAGTCACCTTACAGGCAATACAATGGCAATAAATTCATACCTTTCAATAGTTATCCTGAATGTAAAAGGGCTAAATGCCCCAATCAAAAGACACAGGCTATCAGATTGGATTAAAAAACAAGACCCATCAATATGCTCTCTGCAAGAGACTCATTTTAGACCTAAAGACACCCCCAGATTGAAAGTGAGGGGGTGGAAAACGATTTACCATGCTAATAGACACCAAAAGAAAGCTGGGGTGGCGATCCTTATATCAGACAAATTAGATTTTAAACCAAAGACTGTAATAAGAGATGAAGAAGGACACTATATCCTACTTAAAAGGTCTTTCCAACAAGAAGATCTAACAACTGTAAATATCTATGCCCCTAACATGGGAGCATCCAATTATATAAGACAATTAATAACAAAAGCAAAGAAACACATTAACAACAATACAATAATAGTGGGGGGCTTTAACACCCCCTGACTGAAATGGACAGATCATCTAAGCAAAAGATCAACAAGGAAATAAAGACTTTAAATGACACATTGGACCAAATGGACTTCACAGACATATTCAGAACATTCCATCCCAAAGCAACAGAATACACATTCTTCTCTAGTGCCCATGGAACATTCTCCAGAATTGATCACATCCTAGGTCACAAATCAGGTCTCAACCAGTACCAAAAGATTGGGATCATTCCCTGCATATTTTCAGACCACAATGCTTTGAAACTAGAACTCAATCACAAGAGGAAAGTCAGAAAGAACTCAAATACATGGAGGTTAAAGACCATCCTACTAAAGAATGAATGGGTCAACCAGGAAATTAAAGAATTAAAAAAATTCATGGAAACCAATGAAAATGAAAACACAACTGTTCAAAATCTTTGGGATACAGCAAAGGCCGTCCTAAGAGGAAAGTATATAGCAATACAAGTCTTTCTCAAGAAACAAGAAAGGTCTCAAATACACAACCTAACCCTACACCTAAAGGAGCTAGAGAAAAAAACAGCAATAAAGCCTAAACCCAGCAGGAGAAGGGAAATAATAAAGATCAGAGCAGAAATCAATGAAATAGAAACCAAAAGAACAGTAGAACAGATCAATGAAACTAGGAGCTGGTTCCTTGAAAGAATTAACAAGATTGATAAACCCCTGGCCAGACTTATCAAAAAGAAAAGAGAAAGGACCCAAATCAACAAAATCATGAATGAAAGAGGAGAGATCACAACCAACACCAAAGAAATACACACAATTATAAGAACATATTATGAGCAACTCTATGCCAGCAAATTAGATAATCTGGAAGAAATGTATGCATTCCTAGAGATGTATCAACTACCAAAATTAAACCAGGAAGAAATAGAAAACCTGAACAGACCTATAACCACTAACAAATTGAAGCAGTCATCAAAAATCTCCCAACAAACAAAACCCCAGGGCCAGATGGCTTCCCAGGGGAATTTTACCAATCATTTTAAGAAGAATTAATACCTATTCTCCTGAAACTGTTCCAAAAAATAGAAATGGAAGGAAAACTTCCAAACTCATTTTATGAGGCCACCATTACCTTGATCCCCAAACCAGACAAAAACCCCATCAAAAGGCGAATTATAGAGCAATATCCTTGATGAACATGGATGCAAAAATTCTCACCAAAATACTATCCAATAGGATCCAACAGTACATTAAAAGGATTATTCACCATGACCAAGTGGGATTTATCCCTGGGCTGCAAGGTTGGTTCAACATCCGCAAATCAATCAATGTGATACAATACATTAACGAAAGAACAAGAATCATATGATCCTCTCAATAAATGCAGAAAAAGCATTTGACAAAGTACAGCATCCTTTCTTGATCAACCTTGATCAAGATCTTGATCCCTATACTCTGAAGAGTATAGGGATACAGGGTACACACCTCAATATCATAAAAGCCATCTATGAAAAACCTACAGCGAATATCATTCCCAATGGGGAAAAGCTGAGAGCTTTTCCCCTAAGGTCAGGAGCGTGGCAGGGATGTCCACTATCACTACTACTATTCAACATAGTATTAGAAGTCCTAGCCACAGCAGTCAGACAACAAAGGCATCCAAATCGGCAAAGAGGAAGTCAAACTCTCACTCTTTGCAGATGATATGATACTGTATGTGGAAAACCCAAATGTCTCCACCCCAAAATTCCTTGAACTCATACAGGAATTCAGTAAAGTAGCAGAATATAAAATCAATGCACAGAAATCAGTGGCATTCTTATACACCTACAACAAGACAGAAGAGAGACAAATCAAGGAGTCGATCCCATTTACAATTGCACCCAAAACAATAAGATACCTACGAATAAATCTAACCAAAGAGGCAAAGGATCTGTTCTCAGAAAACTATAAAATACTCATGAAAGAAATTGAAGAAGACACAAAGAAATGGAAAAACGTTCCATGCTCATGGACTGGAAGAACAAACATTGTGAAGATGTCAATGCTACCTAGAGCAATCTACACATTCAATGAAGCCCCATCAAAATACCATCCACTTTTTTCAAAGAAATGGAACAAATAATCCTAAAATTTGTATGGAACCAGAAGAGACCCCTAATAGCCAGAGGAATATTGAAAAAGAAAAGCAAAGCTGGCGGCATCACAATTCCGGACTTCCAGCTCTATTACAAAGCTGTCATCATCAAGACAGTATGGTACTGGCACAAAAACAGACACATAGATCAATGGAACAGAATCGAGAGCCCAGAAATGGACCCTCAACTCTATGGTCAACTAATTTTTGACAAAGCAGGACAGAATGTCCAATGGAAAAAAGACAGTCTCTTCAACAAATGGTGTTGGGAAAATTGGACAGCCACATGCAGAAGAATGAAACTGGACCATTTCCTTACACCACACACAAAAACAGACTCCAAATGGTTGAAAGACCTAAATGTGAGACAGGAGTCCATCAAAATCCTAAAGGAGAACACAGGTAGCAATCTCTTCAACCTCAGCCGCAGCAACTTCTTCCTAGAAACATCGCCAAAGGCAAGGGAAGCAAGGGCAAAAATGAACTATTGGGATTTCATCAAGATAAAATCTTTTGCACAGCAAAAGAAACAGTCCACAAAACCAAAAGACAACCGACAGAATGGGAGAAAATATTTGCAAATGACATATCAGATAAAGGGCTAGTATCTAAAATCTATAAAGAACTTATCAAACTCAACACCCAAAGAACAAATAATCCAATCAAGAAATGGGCAGAAGACATGAACAGACATTTTTCCAAAGAAGACATCTAAATGGCCAACAAACACATGAAAAGGTGTCAACATCGCTTGGCATCAGGGAAATCCAAATCAAAACCTCAATGAGATACCACCTCACACCAGTCAGAATGGTTAAAATTAACAAGTCAGGAAAGGACAGATGTTGGTGGGGATGCAGAGAAAGGGGAACCCTCCTACACTCTTCGTGGGAATGCAAGCTGGTGCAACCACTCCGGAAAACAGTATGGAGGTTCCTCAAACAGTTGAAAATAGAGCTACCATACGATCCAGCAATTGCACTGCTGGGTAGTTACCCCACAGATACAAATGTAGGGATCCGAAGGGGTACGTGCACCCCAATGTTTATAGCAGCAATGTCCACCATAGCCAAACTGTGGAAAGAGCCAAGAGGTCCATCGACAGATGAATGGATAAAGAAGTGGTATATGTACACAATGGAATATTATGCAGCCATCAAAAGGAATGAGATCTTGCCATTTGCAACGACGTGGATGGAACTGGAGGGTGTTATGCTCAGCGAAATAAGTCAATCAGAGAAAGACATGTATCCTATGACCTCACTGATATGAGGAATTCTTAATCTCAGGAAACAAAGTGAGGGGTGCTGGAGTGGTAGGGGTTGGGAGGGATGGGGTGGCTGGGTGATAGACATTGGGGAGGTTATGTGCTATGGTGAACGCTGTAATTGTGCAAGACTATTGAATCACAGATTTGTACTTCTGAAAGAAATAATGCAATAGATGTTAAGAAATAAAAGAAGATAGCAGGAGGGGAAGAACGAAGGGGAGTAAGTCGGAGGGGGAGACGAACCATGAGAGACGATGGACTCTGAAAAATAAACTGACGGTCCTAGAGGGGAGGGGGTTGGGGCGATGGGTTAGCCTGGTGATGGTTATTAAAGAGGGCACATTCTGCGTGGAGCACTGCGTATTATGCACAAACAAAGAATCATGGAATACTACTTTGAAAACTAATGATGTAATGTATGTTAATTAACATAACAATAAAAAATTAAAAAAAAATACCAGAAGAGAGAATAGAAAGGAATAGAGAGGAACTACAAACCGTCAGAAAACAATTAACAAAATTGTCATAAGTACATAACTTACCAAAAATTACTTTACATGTAAATGGACTAAAGTCTTCAATCAAAAGACATGGGGTGACTGAATATATAAAAAATATAAAGCTATATGTAAATATAAGAGATTCACTTCAAACATAAGGATAATCAGAGTGACTGTGAAGGGATGGACAAAGATATTCCATGGAAATGAAAGAAAAATAAAGCTGGGGTAGCAATACTCACATCAGACAAAATATATTTTAAAACAAAAACTGTAACAAAAGACAAAGAAGAGCACTGCATATTGATAAAGAGGTTAATCCAACTAATGATATTCGTGAACACTTAGTCACACAACATAGGAGCACCTGAATATATAAAGTGAAATTTAACAGAAATAAAGAGACAGATAGACAGCAATACAATAATAGTAGGAAATTTTAATACCTTATTTACATCAGGGCATAGATCATTTAGACAGAAAATCAAAAAGGAAACCTTGGCCTTAAATCACACCTCAGACCAGATAGACTTAATAGATACATATAGAACATTCCATGTCCTTTTAGTGGGAACATAAGTTGGTGCAGTCACTAAGGAAAACAATATAGAGGTTCCTCAAAACACTAAAAACGTAACTACCACACAATCCAGTAATTACACTTCAGGGTATTTATCTGAAGAAAACAAAAACACTAGTTTGAAAGTTTGAAAAGATGTATGTCCTCCTATGTTTATTACAGCTTTACTTATAATAGCCAAGATATGGAAGCAAACTAAGTGTCCATCGAGAGTTGAATGGATAAAAAAGATGTGACATATCAGATATATCAGGTATATATAATTCATCAATAAATGAATGGATAAAAAGATGTGAGATATACATATCTCATAAATATATATCATGTATATATGATATATATAATGGATTATTACTCAACCATAAAAAATGAAGTCTTTCCATTTGCAACAACATGGATGGACCTAGAGCATTATGCTAAGTGAAATAAGTCAGAGAGAAAAATACCATATGATTTCACTTATATATAGTATCTAAAAGAAACAAAGCAAAATAGAAACAAACTCATTGATACAGAGAATACACTGGCACTTGCCAGAGGGGAGGGAGATGGGCGAACAGGTGAAATAGGTGAAGCAGATTAAAAAGTATAAACTTCTAGTTATAAAATTAAGCTACAGGGATATAATGTATAGAATACAGAATATAGACAATACTTAAGTTTAATAACTTTGTGTTGTGATAGAAAGTAAGTAGACATATTGAGGTGATCATTTCATAATGTATAAAGATATAGAATCACTATGTTGTATACCTGAAACTAATATAATCGTGTATGTCAGTTATAACTCAAGGCAAAGTCAGCTGGCTCTTTGTACTCAGCAGTGGACTTCTCAAACATCTCAATTCTACACCAATCCTGACCTCTTCCTCCAAGGCTTTACCTGCAAGAAATAATAGAATCCCTATCAGAAGCTTAGTCTAGAGCTGCATGAAGCAATATGATATCTAATAGCCATGTGTGGCCATTGAACATTTGAAATGTGGCTAGTCTTTAGGATCCTATAATGTACTCCTTATATTAATATTTTTGTAATGATTACATATAAAAATGTTAATGTTTGTATTACTGTATTAAATAAAACATTATGGAAATTAATGTCATCTGTTTATTTTTATGCTTTTCAATGTAGCCACTAAAATTCTTTTAAAGTAGACTCCATGGCCAACATAGGGCTTGAACTCATGACCCTGAGATCAAGAGTCACATGCTTTATCAACTAAGCCAGACAGGCACCTCTAAAAATTTTTAAATTATACAGAAAGCTCATATTCTATTTTATTGGCTAGTTCTGGTCCAGAGTCAATCATTTAACTTAAAGCCATGGGCAGCTTACTAACTTTGCCTCAAATAATCCAGAAGCTGATTTAAGGAAATAAAAGAGGAAGAAGGTGTCTATAAAGGAAGCAGCAGGAAATGGTAGAAAAGAACAAAGATTTTGGCCTCAGGAGTGACCAAGGTTTAAGTCCTGACTCACCACTTTCTGCTGTGCAACCATGGGCAAATAACCTAGCTTCAGTGAACCTCAATTTTCCTTCTCTAAAACAAGAATATAATACCTCTTGCTAGTTTTTAAAAGTATTAAGTGAGATAGTTTATGTGAAGTGCTTAGTATAGTACATATTTAATAAATGGCATAACAAAGAAAATGCCAAAAGGAGACTCAGAATTCAGTAGTATTGCAAAATTACTAAGATCTGAAGGACAGGCACTGGGTTTGGAGGTAGGGTAAGGTCACTGCTTAGTGGCTGAGGCCTCATCCTTCTTACTGTAAAAGTGATCACTGTGGAAGTTTCTAAGAAGTCTGACTTTTTGGTGTGTATTTTGGTTAATTATCCCTTAAGCTATATTTTTATTGATAAATTATACAACTTAGTTTTTTCATATTCTTTTTGCTTATAAATTTATTTTGGTAACCTAATTGTAATCACTTTGTAATTATTGTGTTAAGACATTTATTAATGTCAATCAAGTCACTGATAATATTACTTAGCATAAAACTCATCAAATCATGACCCTGTTTAGCCCAGAGCTTGTCTGTTGCAGCCATCTCCTCTGTGTGCTTTTGTCTTCTTTTTAATAACCTTGAAATGGCATTTTAATACCTTAGTATTATCCCTTTAATCCTATTAATAACATAAACCCACCACAAATGTATTGTGGAGCCTGCTTCTTAGAGCCTTCTGTCTCTCAAAGAGGAATTATTTCTCCCTCCTTTCCCTCTGTTTTAGTTTGTGAGGACAGCTGAGACATGGTAACACAAACTGGGTAGCTTAAACAACAGAAATTTGTCCCACAGTTCTAGAGGTTAAACATCTATGATCAAGGTGTCAGCAAGGTTGGTTCTTCTAAGGGCTACAAGGGAAAGATTTGTTCCAGCCCATTCTCCTTGCCTTGTAGATGGCTGTCTTCATGTTCATGTGGTATTCTCCCAGTATTTCAGTCTATCTTCAAATTCCTCTCCCTTTTGTTTTTGAGGACATCAGTGATATTGGATTGAGGCTAACCCCAGTGATCTCATTTTAACTTGACAAACACCCTAATTTCAGATAAGCTTACATTTTGAGGTGCTGAGGGTTAGGACTTCAACATGTGAATTTTGGGGGGACATAACTCAACCCATAACGTCCACCAATAGCTTGGACTCATTATTTATTAGTTTTTCCAGCCAAAAGAGACTAAAAATGAAATGGAAAATACTGAATCACAGTGCTATTTTTTTTTTTTTTACATTCTCCAGGACCAGTCTCTTGTCACAAAATGTAAGTATGTATGTCTGTCATCTGCTATTAAAGAACTTTATCTGAATCTAGCTATCTTTTTGTTCTTTGAGTCAGACTTCTGTCAGAGAAACTCCATGTGGCAGAAAGATCAAGAAACAGTGTCAAGGAAACTTGAGTTCTAGTTTTGTCTCTAACTTGATTTATGACCCTTAGAATGTTCTTTCACCATCTGTGGTTCTTTGTTTATTCATTTATGAAATCAGGTAGATTTGATGATGTCAAAAGCCCTTTATGATTCTATCCTTCTAGAATCAATTAAATTAAAATGCAATTTATCCTTACAGACTAAAAAGCACTTCTACTAGTTTTTGTATGGATTATAAAAACAAACAAACAAATTTTTCTTATTTCCTGGAACGTTGCCATAGTAAGTATATAAATCTGTGTTGCTTATAAATAGCAGTGTTGTCCCCTAGAGTTTGCTACCATGCAACTTGTACCAGGAGATTGCTGGGAAGGCAATGTCTGAAAAGGGGAATATGAATCATGGATAAGAACATTTCACTTCTGAACCACCCAAAGCACCACTATAAGTAGACAAGTCAGAGCTTTCATGGAAAACACATTCGGGTGCCAAAGTGGGCCCAGGAAGGGAGAGCTTGTGGAGAGTTCTATGCAAAGGTATTTTTATTGTGTAACTACCACTTTTGTGTCTGCAGCCACACAACTGCTGGTGAGTTGGAGGTCCCTATTGGGCAGCATCTTCAGCTTTCAGGACAATGAGTAGGTTGTTGGGTACTCCCTCATCTACTCATCATTATATCTAAATTTAGACAGTAATGTCTATTGTTACTCCTGCCTTCCAAGTCAATTCCAAGTCACTATGTTCACTGAAGGTAACCCAGAACTGTAGCATAACCTAATGGGTTATATTAGTTTTCTAGAACTGCTCTAGAAATTATAAATTTGGTGGCTTAAAACAACAGGAATTTGTACTACCACATTTCTGGAGTCCAGAAGTTTAAAATCATGGTATTGGGAGGGTCATGCTCCCTTTAAAGGCACTAAGGGAAAATTCTTCCTTGCTTCTTTCAGATGCAGGTGGCTCCAGGCCCTCCTTGGCTTGTGACAGCATAAGTCTAATCTCTGCCTGTATCTTCATATGGCCTTCTCCTCTAATCTTTTCCTCTTCTGTTTGTCTTCTTATCTTCCTAGAATGACACTCATATTTGGATTTATGGTTCCCCCAGATAATCAAGGATGAATTCATTTCAAGATCCTAAAGTTAATTATATCGGCAAAGACACTTTTTACAAATAAAGTCACACTCATGGGTTCTAGGTGGTCATTTCTTTTGAGGGCCACAACTCAACCTATTACCTGGTCATTCTAGGAAATAAAGTTCCAGCATACTTAATCAGGTTGACATAGTACGATCCAGAATTAGCAATCTCTTTGCAACTTGTCATACACACATACCTCATTTAACCAGATTTGCTTCTACATAAAATCAATAGCAAAATCATGCTTCCTTATAAGATCATACAATTATTCTTTGCAAAACTGAAAACACACTAAGCTTCTCCCCAGAGCAGAAACAAAACTATCACTTGTCATGTCTTCATTTCTTCTTCATCTAGTTATATTCTTCCTATATATTCTGAATTTACAATAGTGAGATTTAAGGTTAATCATTATTACTCATTCTTAACACTACTTACATTTAGATGTTTGATAAATAGGAGAGGGAAAAATTTAAATGAGTTACATATGCAAAAATATTCATGTCAAAGCATAGAATACTCATAAACACTAAGGGGCTCATTTGTGCAATTGCTCACATGTTGATACCTGGTATTCAAAACTTCTTTCTTCCAGTACCCACACCACATGCCCTTTGTCTTCAGAAATAACTTCAGCTGGTCATGATTCCAGGCCTGGTGGGATGACCCAAATGTCTATACCTGAAATTTCTGTGCTATTAGAAGTTCTACCTGTATTTCATTGTTGATATTTATTATCAAGATTTTTAATAGGACAGATAAGTAGCACTCCAGAAGACATCGTACATTTCAGTCATAGCTTTCCATATCTCTATATTCTAGAAACAATTCAATGTCTCCTTCATAATCAGGATAAATCACCCTAATCATAGTTTTTCCCTTCTTTGCCTATCAGTTCATTGACATGAAAAGCCCTAAGTTTTCAAGTGACATTCTTAGCATCTGCTTAATATAATTATATTATTGTGTCACATGTTAGAAGTATTTAGAGCAAACTCATCTAAACCAGAAGAACCCAGTTATTTTCTATCAGGCATGAAAAAATGTATAATGGATGATTAGAGCTAATAATGCCCACAAATTACATGCCTTGATCCATGAGTTCTGGAAGTAGAAGAAAGATTGCTGCATATTTATCACAGACTCAGAGAATAAAATACATCATGGAAGACATACCTCAGAGCCTCAAAGTGTTGTCATCCTCAGATGCTGTCAGTGCATCTTTAAGAAGTTATCCTCTATTCTGTCAAGCCAGATACATCATGATGACTAATAATGTGGTAAACACAATGAATTCCCTGAGTTTGAATCTACGAGTGTATTTCATTTTCTGCAAAATGAGTTCCCTAGTCAGAAACAATGCTAAGTAACATGTATGACAAAAAATAAGGCATCCTGTAAGTCTTTAATCGGGAGCTTTGGCAGAATCATTGCAGTCAGGAAAGAAAATCTATATCCAAAATAAGTGCCCACTTCAATGAGAATAAACTACTACCTCTTTCTTGATGAAAATAGTCCAATGTAATTAACTAGCCACTTAATGGCTGGTTGGTTCCCCAGCTGATTTTCAGCTCAGTGTTAATCTGTGCTGTTGACAGGTTGAGTTCTCACCAGTAGCTGTAGCCAGATTAGCCTTGATGAAGTGAAATTTGAGCTTCTGAAACCATGCATAAACTCTAACCTTGTCACCATGGCCAATTTGTTCATGAGCTCATTGGGCAAGGATAGTGAGGCCTATGGAGAGAGACTAACTGACATTCACTGAATATTTTATCTTATCCACATGATTACTAATATCATTGAGATTCTCTCCCAGCTGAGTTTACTCTTTTGTGAGCATTGACACACACCTCTTCCCTAGACCCATTGGTCAGCAGTTTTCCCATTGTGTTCTTTCTAAATAATTGAACATCTAGGCAAACAATTAGTCACTGTCCACAAATTAGAGTAATTCTATGTCTTTGGCCATTTCTCCTTAATGGCAAAATTCACTGTCCTCTGGGTTGAGCATATCTTTCATAATAAATCAACTCAAGCATTCTGATATCTAAGTTTTGGGAAACCTTCTCTGTTTTAAACTATGGACATCCTGACATCTCAGCTTGATTCAGTGCAGACAACCTCTAAGTTTTTAGACATCTCAGAAAACTATTAGAACCATCCTCAGTGCTCCAGCTTACTGAATCCAGGAATTTTGTCTAATGTACCCATTTGAAATAGTTGGCTCACCTCAACAATATATTCCTTCTTCTCTGATTCAAAATTCTCCCAATTATTTCCATATATATTTCAGTTCTAATGAAGTAAATTAGCAGTCTTAAAATTATGTTGGTGTCTACAATCCCTCTTCAGGGCTCATTCCTTGGATCCAGGGTCCTGGAACCTGCTGGCACTACATCTGGTTATAAATCTAGATGCAATGAGCTATTATGTGGATAGGTCTTGAACAGTATCCCCATTCCCCTCAATCAACTACCTCAGGAAAACCCATTACACATTCTTTGAGAAAGTTATAAAAATTCCATTCAGATAAGGCAGGATGAGCTGCTTCTCCTGGCTGTTGAGATTTGGCAGAATTTGGAGCTTCAAAGCCATCAGCCTCATCAGAATTTTCCATTTTATTTTATCCTGATTTTCAATGTCCCACTCCTTCCCAAAAATATCCTAACATTAACATAAGAGAACCTATGAAGTTTAGTCTTGAGTTTAGAGTTTCAGCAATTTCAACACTGTGACTATCGAAGATACAGGTTATTTTTAAGGTAGAATGGAAATATTCTGGTTTCTTATTATTCAGATATTTATCTGGGAATTTGAAGTCTTGTGCTCAAATCTGTTTTTTTCTTTTCTCAAGTACATCAGTACTCTTAGAAGCAACCACAAATTCCCACAATCATTATAGTCTTTATTTCCACTGTAATGTTCTTTGGCTCTATAGCAACAGCTATTTGACCCTCCAAAGACTTGCCTTCTGAAAGGACTTCACTCAAGGTGACCAAAGGTCTTAAATTTAGTAACACCTTGGCCAAGGCCTGCCAGGTACTATAAATGTCCTGTTTATCCCTGGCAGCAGTGTCATTCGCCCAGCTAAATCTTGTCAGATCAGTAAACCAATTCCACATTTCTATCCTTAAGCTTCTCTTTCCATGGAACCACTTCTCATACCAATACCTGAATCTTCAAACCTTTAGTCATAGAGGCAGAGTAGAGTATTAAGAGATTAAAGGACTTATTTTAGATATTAGATATGTGGCAAGAGATGGAGAGATAAAGGTCAGAAAGTAGGAGTCAGAAGATTAGAGAAAGTATCACTAATTGTTCCTCTGAAGCACTGACACAGGTGAACAAATCAGAGCTTTTGGTGAAATCTGAAAAGCTAAACAAGATCCAGCTGCTAAAGTAGATCTATAAAGGGTGAGCTCGAGAGGAGACTGGCAGGAAGGTGTGCTGTTATAAAATTACCACTCAGTGTTTCTGCGGTTGTTCATCTGGTAGAGGGCTGATGGCAGCAAGGTCTGCAGTCTGGAAAAGAAGCCAGATGCAAAAGCAGAGGACATCAAAGACAAATTGGACATGCTGAGCTGATTTCTATCTGTATATGAGCATATCTTCTCAAGACAACTTTCTGATATTAATGGCAGTTGCTATATTTCCTTCTTCCAAGTCTTATGCAACTTTTCCCTTGCCAGCCAAACCTGGTATCATACAGAGGTGGGCATTCTGGGAAACACAGCTCCAGCTTAGCTAAGTTCCCACCTTAATCAAGTTGACCTGGAAACATCCAGCACATATGTGGCAATGTTCACTTAAATAAGTAGTCACTGCTCACCTTGGTTTGGTACTGTAGGCACTGTTCAGTGCAAAGTAAAGCTTTCTGTGGACTACATCTAAACTCTTATATGCCAGGCAATATTTATCTTTGCAAATTCTGAACTGTAACTCAGAATTTATTGATTGCAGTTTTGTTCTCCTGGAGATCCACATTCCACAGACTTCTGACCTCCTACTGAAAAATAGATTGCATTCTGTAGGTTTTATATCTGCTGAGTGTAGCTTGTTGTTTCTTGGATTCTAATGCCATGATCTTTGTCAGTTTGTTTGTTTTGTTTAATCTATGTGGTTGTATACCTTCCAGGTCAGTAGCTTCCTAAAGAAATTGTAGAAGGGCAGGGGAAAAGACGGAGGAGGAGATGGGGGAATAGGAGAAAAAGAAGGAAAAAAGAAATTATGCATGTCTGAAAATTCTCCTTACTCTATCATCCCTGGATCATGAGTTTTGCTGAATATACAATTCTAGGTTGAAAGTAATTTTTTCTTAGAAAGTTATTGAACGCATATATCTTATGTTTTCTATCACCAATAAGCTTATTGAGATTCCTGTTACTATTCTTATTTTCCATCCTATTTTAGCTCTCTAGAAATTCTTAATGATCTTTTTACTTTCGAATTCTGAAATTCAGCAAGGCATGCCTTGATTCAGATCCTTCTTATTCACTGTATGGACTATTCAGCCTATTGCTATTCAATCTGGAAATGAATCAATTATTTCCTAATTTTTCCCTCAAGTTAATATTTTAAATAGGAAACCCAGATTCAACTGTGTTTTTCATTACAATTATTTGCCTATATAAAACAAACCTGATATTCATTCAAATCTATTTTTCTTTGTTTGGTTCTCTGGAGACTATGCTCCATATGATGGTTACCAAACCTATTGCTAAGTGCCTCCAACACTATGCCATGTTTGTTACAATTTGTGTAGGCCTTGCACAAGTTCTGGCTTACTTTTCATTCCATTCACCCAGACAGCAGTAGACTAAGAAGGTCCAGTGCATGTGCCATGTCCTACAGGGAGTCTTCTTAGTATCCATTTATTAATTCTCTTTCTCTGAACTCTTGAACCCCACATGTTAGTGATGTTATATGCATAGTAGTAGGAAGAAGTCATCATAATATTTTAGGTAATGTTTCTAGATTAAAGATAGTTTGGTCATTCTAAGTACATTTATATAAATATTTCAGAAAGTTCTGTTATAGGTTATGTTATTTTAATTTTTATTTTATTAGAGACTTTGTTTAGAACAGTTGTAAGTTTATAGTGTACATTGAGAGAGAGGTACAGAGACTTCCCATGTACCCACTGCCCCCACACAGGCATATCCTCCTCTATTATCGACATTTGATAAGTACATTTGTTTTACTGAGGATAAACCCACAATGACATATTAAATTTCAGTTTATCTTAGGGCTCACTCTTGGTGTTGTACATTTTATAGGTTTGAACGTATATGTGACAAATATTATAATATCATATATAGTATTTTTATTGCCCTTAAAGACCTCTGTAATCTGCCTATCCATCTTCCCACCTCTACCTAGCCTTGGGAAGCGCTGATCTTTTTATTGTCTCCATAGTTCCTTTTCGAGAATGTCATACAGTTGGAATCGCATCTCAGATTGGCTTTTTTCAAGTAATATATATTTAACGTTCCCCCATATCTTTTCATGGTTTGATAGCCCATTTCTTTTTAGCAATGAATAATATTCTATTGCCTGGATATATCCGTTTATTTACCCATGTAACTACTGAAGGACACCTTGGTAGCTTCCATGTCTTAACAGTTATGTATAAATCCTCTATAAATATCCTTGTGCAGGTTTTTATGTGGTCATAAGGTTTCAAGTCCTTTGGGTAAATACCAAGGAGCACAGTTGCTGGATCATATGGTAAGAGTATGTTGAGCTTTGTTAAGACACAGCCAAAATGTCTTCCAAAGTGGCTGTACCACTTTTTGTATTCCCACCAGGAATGTATGAGAGTTCCTTTTGCTCCCCATCTTTGCCAGCATTTGGTACTGTGAGTTCTCAATTTTGGCCATTCCAATAGATCTATAGTGGTATATCTTTTGTTTTAATTTACATTTCCCTGATGACATCTGATGTGGTGTATCTTTTCATATGCTTATTTGCCATCTGTTTATCTTATTCGGCGACATATCAGTTAAAGTCTTTGGCCTATTTTTTTAATTGGGCTGTTTTTTGTTTGTTTGTTTGTGTAGTTTTAATAGTTCTTTGCATATTTCAGTTAACAGTTCTTTATCAGATGCATCTTTTGCAAATATTTTCTCCCAGTCTATGGTTTATCTTCTGATTCTCTTGATAATTACCTTTTGCAGAGCAGAAGCTGTTTTTTTTTTAATTTTAATAAAGTCCAGCTTATCAATTATTTCTTTTATGGCTCATGTATTTGGTGTCATAATTAAAAAAGCATCACCATACCCTATATCATTTAAGTTTTCTCCTATGTCATCTTCTAGGAGTTTTAGTTTTTCATTTATGTTTAAGTATATGACCCATTTTGAGTTATATTATGTGAATGGCATAAAATCTGTGTCTAGATGATGATGATGAAGAATGCATGTGGATGTTCAGTTGTTCCAGCACCATTTATTGAAAAAGCTATCTTTCCTCCTTTGTATTGCCTTTATTAAAGGCAAACCCTTTGCTCTTTGACAAAGATTAGCTGACTATATTTATGCAGGTCTGTTTTTGGGATCTCTATTCTATTCTATCGATCTATTTGCCTATTCTTTCATCAATATCACAGTCTCTTGATTACTATAGCTTTATAGTAAGTCTTAAAGTCAGATATCATCAGTCCTCCAACTTTGTTCTTTTCTTTCAGTACTGTGCTGGCTATTTTGGGTCTTTTGACTCTAGATAAAAACTGTGCTATGGTGAGCGCTGTGAATTGTGTAAGATTGTTGAATCACAGACCTGTACCTCTGAAACAAATAATATATATTAAAAAAAAAAAGAAGATAGTAAGAAGGGAAAAATGAAGGGGGGGAATTGGTGGGGGAGACAAACCATGAGAGACTATGGACTCTGAGAAACAAACTGAGGGTTCAAGAGGGGTGGGGGGTGGAGGAATATGTTAGCCTGGTGATGGGTATTAAAGAGGGCACATACTGAATGGAGCACTGGGTGTTATACGCAAACAACGAATCATGGAACACTATATCAAAAACTAATGAACGACGTGGATGGAACTGGAGGGTGTTATGCTGAGTGAAATAAGTCAATCAGAGAAAGACATGTATCATATGACCTCACTGATATGAGGAATTCTTAATCTCGGGAAACAAACTGAGGGTTGCTGGAATGGTGGGGGGTGGGAGGGATTGGGTGGCTGGGTGATAGACATTGGGGAGGGTATGTGCTATGGTGAGCACTGTGAATTGTAGAAGACTGATGAATCACGGATCTGTACTTCTGAAATAAATAATGCAATATATGTTAAGAAAAAAAAAAGAAGAAGATAGCAGGAGGGGAAGAATGAAGGGGAGTAAGTCGGAGGGGGAGACGAACCATTAGAGACGATGGACTCTGAAAAACAAACTGAGGGTTCTAGAGGGGAGGGGGGTGGGGGGATAGGTTAGCCTGGTGATGGGTATTAAAGAGGGCACATTCTGGTGGAGCACTGGGTGTTATGCACAAACAATGAATCATGGAACACTACATACAAAACTAATGATGTAATGTATGGTGATTAACATAACAATAACAAATTATTGAAAAATAAAATAAAATAAAATAGCACAATGAGAAAAAAACTAATGATGTGATGTATGGTGATTAACAATAAAATTTTTTAAAATGTAAAACAAAAACTTTAGACTACATTTGTTGAGATCCACTAAATAACATGCTGGGGTTTTGATTGGGATTACATTGAATCTATATATCACTTTGGGAAAAGCTGACATCTTGACAATCCTGAATCTTCCTATCTATGAGCATGAAATATTTCTCCATTTATTTCATCCTTTCTTTATATTATTCATCAGAATTTTACAGTTTTCCTCATATAGATTTTGATACATTTTATTAGATTTGTACCTAAACATTTCATTTTGGGGGGTTTTAATGAAAATGGGATTATGTTTTTAATTTCAATTTCATTGGTTTATTGTTGGTATATAGAAAAAGCAATCAACTTTTGTATATTAACCTTATATCCTGCAACCTTGTTATAATTGCTTATTAGTTCCAGGGTTATGTTGTATTTTGATTTGTAAAGTTTTTTGTTTCTCCAGCTCTGCCTTACTTATTAATAATGACAGAGGAACTATAAGCCCTTAAATATATAATACTATTTTATATGTGTTAGTCTTACCTTTCAAGCTGTATTTATTTATTATTCTGTATTGTCTTAGGACATGGTTTTGGAAACATAGAATTTCAGAAATTTGTAATTTCCTTTCACTTTTTTATTACTTTCATCTTGTTCCAGAAAGAATCAAAGTATAGCATATAAATTACTTCTGAAAACAATATTGATCAGAATACCTTAGATGTGTTTTATGGCACAGAATGTGGTTTATTTTAGTGAATATTCTATGTGAATTTGAAAAGAATGTGTAATCTGCCCTTATTGTATGAAATAGATGTCAATTATATCCAGTTGATTCATAGTGTTATTGAGTTATACTATGCCCTTACTGATTTTTTGCCTCATTGATTCATTTTTCATAGAGAAGTATTCAAGTTTCCAAATATAATAGTGGATTTACCTTCTTCTCCTTGTAGTTGTATCAGTTTCTACTTCATATATTTTGACACTTTGTTGTTAGGTTTACATACAGTGACGATTGTTGTCTTCTTGGAGTACTGACCCCTTTACCATGTAATGGCTCTCTTTATCCATGATAACTTTGTTCTGCAGTCTGCTCTGTTGGAAATTAATAGAACTTCACCTGCTTTTTTTTTTTTATTAGTGATAACATGGAATATCTTTCTGTATCTTGTTCCTTTTAATCTACATGTCTTTATGTTTACAGATAATTTTTCTAAACAACAACTGGGTCTTGTGTTTTTGTTCACTCTGACAATCTCTGTCTTTTAATTAGTGTCTTTACACCATTGGTATTTTAGGGGATTATTGATATAGTTGGAATAATATCTGCCATATTTATTTTTACTATTTTCCAGTTGTTGCCCTTGCTCTTTGTTCCTAGTTTTGTCTTCAAATTTGTTTGCCTTTTGGGTTTTAATTGGGAGTTATATGACTCCATTTTTCTCTCCTTTTTTGTTGTATCACTGGGTTTATTTGAAAAAAAAATTAGTGGTTGCCGTAGGGTTTGAATTATACATTCACAACTCATGTCCACTTTCTTTTTTGTTGTTGGTTTGTTTGTTTTATAAGATTTATTTATTTGAGAGAGAGAGAGTGAGCGGGGAAAGCAGAGGGAGAGGGAGAGAGTCTTAAACAGACTCCACACTGAGCCCAGAGCCTGATAGGCGCTTGATCTCAGGACCCTGAGATCATGACCTGAGCTGAAACCAAGAGTCTGATTCTTAACCAACTGCACCACCCAGGCGTCCCCCAAGTCCACTTTATAATAACACTATATCACTTCATGGGTAGTGAAAGCATCTAATAAAAACAAAATAATCCTAATTACGTCCTCTCATCTCTTGTATCATTGCTGTCATTCATTTAACTTATACATAAGCATACATACATGCACACCCATAATTGCATACATGAATATTATTATTTTGAACAGTGATTTGTAAATCAACTAAGAATAAGAAAAATAAAAGTTTTCACTTTACCTTTGCTTATTCTTTTTCCAATTCTCCTCCTTTCTTTATACAGATCCAAGTGTCATTTTCCATTTCTCAAAAACACTTTTATAATTTCTTATAAGACAGACCTTGTGGAAATAAATTCCCTTGATTTTTGCTTTTCTGAGAAAGTATTTAATTCTCCTTCACTTTTGAAGGATATTTTGTAGAATAAAAAGTTCTAGGTATGGGTTTTTAATCTCTCAACACTTTTTTTAAAATCTCTCAACACTTTAAATATTCAGTCTACTCTCTTCTTGCATGCATGATTTTTGAGAAGTTGGATGAAATTCTTATCTTTTTTCATCCACAGGTATGATGTTTTTTCTTCTACCTTCTTTCAAGATTTTTTTTATCTTTGACTTTCTGAGTTTTGAGTATAAAATGCCTAGGTGTCTTATTTATTTATTTATTTATTTATTTATTTATTTATTTATTTATTTATTCTTCTTGGCATTCTCTGAGCTTTCTGGATCTGTGATTTGGTGTCTGCCATTAATTTGGGGGAAATTCTCTGTCATTCTTTCAAATATCACTTCTGTTCCTTTCTCTCTTTCCCCTCCTTCTGGTATTTCATTTATGTGTATTTTATACATTTTGTAGTTTTCCTATAGCTCTTGGATACTCTCTTCTCTTTTTTCCCTATTTTATTTTTGTTTTTCAGTTTTAGAAATTTGAATTGTCATGTCTTTAAACTTAGAGACTCTTTCATCAGCTACTGTCTGGTCTACTAATGAGCCCATCAAAGACAGTCTTCATTAAAAAAAAAAAAAAAGAAGGACAGTCTTCATTTCTATTACAGTGTTTTTAATCCCTGGTGTTTTTTATTCTTTCTTAGAATTCTCATCTTCTCACTTATTTTATCTATTTGTTCTTGCATATTGACTACTTTTTCCATTAAAGCCTTTAGCATATTAGTCATAGTTTTTCTAAATCATTACCCTGCTTTTCAACAAAATATTATAGGGTATAGTAAAAGGCAAAAATAGATCTTTAATAATGTAGTGAATAGGGGAGAATTCTATAGTCCTATGATTAGGTCTTAGTCTTTTTGTGAGCCTAGATGATGAACTTTATCACTGCTCTCCTCAGTCTCCTCCTCCCCCTTAGGTAAGACAGGATGACTGGAGAGGCCACAGCTATGTATTTCCCTTCCCTTAGGGGGAAGGCTAGAGGGGATGGAGTCAGGTGGTTCTATTCCTCATGTGGAAACTTAGAGCTGACTAGAGTTGGATATCACTCTCCCCACCCCTGGGTAGGTTAGTCTCTAATAAAACTCCAGCAGGCTAGGTTCTAGTAAAATTGTTTCCCTTGAGAATAGGCCTTGTTAAGAATGGGATGCTCTGAGGTATTTCCAAATGGACCCTCTTCCTCACCCCCTGCTGAAACCAAAAGGGGATTTTTCTCTGATATTTACTGTGAGGATTAGGTAGAGCTTTTACAGGGAAAACTCACAAAAGTGTGGAAAGCCCACTCTATTACTAGATTCCTCCAGAGATTTTAATTCTCATATTTGTCTACAATGAGCCTCCAGCAATTTATCAATTATAATTCAGGTTTTCCTACCTTGCCATTGGTTTCCACAGAGGTTTCTGCTCCAGTAAATTATGATTCTCTGTGTCTGCCTGTGTGTCCCTCCAAATTTGGGGGCAGTGGTTTACCCTGAAACATCACTTTTCTGTCAGATCCCCCCCAAAATTTGTTATTTTTCAGTTTGTTTAGTGTTTTCCTTGTTTTCAAGATGGAGTGGCAACTTCTAAGTTCCTCTCATTCTGCACCAGAAACCAGGAGTCCATAATACCTCTGTACTTTCATTTTTGTAAATAATTGAAGATTTTCTCAAAGTTTTGCCATTTGGAATGATCTTCAGCAAATTCATGTCCAGTAAAAGACAAACAAATAAGCAAAAACAACAACAAAACATTTGCCTCAAACTTTTTCATAAAAAAGTAACCATTTTAAATGACTTAGAAATATCCTTTGTAGAGAAGGCAAACAGGTTTCTTTTTTAATACTGATAAAAATCTTATTAGAAAATTAAACTCTTACTTGGTCATGATGAGTGTAATAAATTTTTGCTCCAATGAAAGGAAGCGTAAATCAATTTTGGTATTCTCATTGAGCTGCAAAATTGTTATTTTTTCCTCCAGTATAATATAGATGCCATAAGCCATGCCTAAATGTGCAAAAGACATTTATTTTCATTAGGGATTTTGAGCAATATGAGACTTTATAAGTGACTATATTATATCTTATAACTACATTTTAATTTAAATGTACTTTTAAACATAGCTTTAATCTCTTACTAGCTGACCAAAAGTGGTTTAATTTCTAAAGTAATAGCATATTTTAAAAATCTCTTTTAATATGCTCTTAGAATCTTTAAATACTCTACTTCTATTATTTTTAAGCTTACTTCTTTGTAATTTTGTGAAGTTTTAGAATAGTGGAGAATGGGATGTGATTTGTGATTACCAATTTCCTAGCCTCATGTCTAGGCTTAATCAAAAGATTTCATAAACTAACAGATTGTTTTCCAGAGAAAGATCTTCAAGAGGCCAGTTGAAAGCCAATATATACAAACATCTGAAAGTTAGGACAGAAAGGTAAATTTAATCATATGTAAGTATGTTTGGGTGTGGAGTGAAACAAATGATGAAAAATGTATACACAGTATATTGGAGAGAAATTAATCTGTGAACATTTTAAATAAGCATCCTAATTTTTGTATTTAATGAAATTGTCACTTCCAATGATTTTATTTGACTAGACAGTCTGCTGTTCAAGAGAGAAGATAATTATTTTCTGGGTACAAGATATATAAATGAAGCATCAGATTTATGGATGTATCTTATCTTAAGGAAAAGCAAACTGATTAATTTCCTCAAAGTCTATGGTGAGAAAGGATGGGATCAATTCTGCCTGGGGAAACAAATCTCTCATCTGGACATCCATCAGTAAGAATATAACTCTTCCCTGTATAATCAAAAAGATGCTCCAAATCAAAATGTTTCATTAGAAAAGACAACAGGGGCATTATCTATAAGGAAGGGGATGATAAATTATGGGAGTTAAAGTGGATCCTAGGTTAGGATTAGAAAAAATAAAATTAGTAAAAATCAGATTAATAATAATATCAGATGCCTAAGTAGCACTTATGTGTCAGTGGCTAGTCTATATATTATACACATACTAACTAATTTGGTTGTCACAATGGCGCAATGAGGTGGGTACTCTTATCATCTTCTCGAAAAAGTCAAGCAAAAAAAAAAAAGAAGAAGAAGAAACTGGGGCACTGAGAATATATGTGATCTGCCCAGACCACAGTGCTTAGCAATGGGCGTTTGTTTCTCTTTTTAAGAAACTATATAACTGCTTTCCAAATGTCTGTAACATTTTAATCCCCGCCACTAGTGCGTGAGATTTTTCTTTGCTTCTATCCTTAGGGATGCTTGATAGGATCAGTCTCTTTCTTTTCTTTTTAATATGATCATTCTTCTTGATGTTCACCCTTATAGTGGAAGTATAGCACCTCATTGTGGTTTAAATTTGCATTCCTTTAATGACTAATGATGAATATCTTTTTATGTGCTCATTTTCCATTCACATATCTTTTTTTAGTAAAATACCTGTTGAAATATTCTGCTTTTTGTTAGGCATTTGTTTTATCATAGACTTACATATATTTTAGATAAGTGCTCTCCGTCAGATATTTGTTCTGCAAATATTTTCCCATAATCTGTGACTTTCCTTTTGTTTTAATAGTATATTTTAGAGAACAAGTGCTCTTAATTATGATTAAGCCCAATTTATGTATTTTTTCTGTGCTTTTTATGTCCTATTTAAAAAATTGTTGCCTAATTCAGGGTCATTATGATTTTTTTCTTGCATTTTTTCTAGAAATTTTATAGCCCTAGCTCTTACAGATTTTTGATCCATTTTAATTTTTGTATATAGTATGAGGAAACAGATGTTGTTTATTTTTGTTTGTTTGCTTTTAATATGGCTATCCATTGTCCCAGTACCATTTGTTGAAATAAAAATTATTCCTTCTACATCGAACTGCCTTGGCACCTCTGTCAAATAACAATTTTCTACAAATATGTGGGTCTATTTCTGAAACTATCTATTCTATTCCTTTAAGATATATATCCATGTTTATGCCAATACTTTCTTGATTGCTAGAGTATAATAACAAATACTTCGAGCCCTTCCACTTTGTTCTTTTTACAAAATCTACATTTTACAATATTATACCTTTTGTTTGAGATATTTTTCCTTCTAAAGGGAAAACACTACTATCTTATTCTACAAAAAAAGCCTAGACATCCAAGTCTGGAGGAAACTGTGTTTCTTAAGATGGAGGGCAACTCATTATTTTTGACCACAGATCCCTCCTGAGACCAGAATGTTAGTGACTCCACCAATGGTCTTTTACATTTCAATGACACACTACACAGGTGACAAATAAAGGAGAACATTAGTAGCCATGTGCCTTATATTTATAGTCAGTCATATAGCCAGCTAAAAGAATTATTAAATATCTATCTATCTACCTACTTACCTATAATGCCCTGGAGGATGAGAAAGACATTTTTTCCCACGAAATATTATTGTGTAGTTTTTCTGACTTTCTCTAATCTTGGCATCTTGAGATACTGTTTATGTAGAGACAGAATTGACAGTTTAGACAGGGTAGCTATTAGTTACAAACAGGATCCAAGTAAGAACTCAGGAAAACTAGGAAGACCCTTTATAACTGTAGGCAAATAATTCTTAGATGCTTTTCTTAGAATAGTCCTTAATAAAGTATTCTTAAACTTCATTTTCACAAGTGGCTTTTTAAAAATAATTTTTCTTTATATATATGTAAATATAAATATGCCCCCCAAATCAGCTGTTTTATTTTTTGCTGTTCATTCATATGTTGCTTTTACTTTTTTATTTTTTAATCTTAGGTTAGTAATAATACTTGCTTTGCTTTACCTCATGTAGCTGTTGCAAAGATCAAAAAGGTAATGTGTGTGAAATAATTGTGTAAATTGTAATATATCATAAGCACATTTACAAAATTGTGTAAATTGTAATATAAGTACATAAATACATGGTAAAGTGACAAATAGATGCCAAATATTCTAAAATAATGAGATGGAGCACTCCATGTAGTTTGTGAAAATGCTAGTTGTTTTTTTAATCCACTTTTAATGTTCCCTTCATACTGACACATTATATTGGGGGTCAGAGTGGAGATAAAACTGTCCATGATCATAGCTCGCAGATTACACATAGAATTCTCTTTGAAAGTTTGAGAATGTTTGCTTGGAGATTTATGTTGCAAAAGGTTTTTGAGATTTTCTCAGTCCTCTGCATTAAAGGGTTTTTTTGTAGGTTAATGATGTTTTGTATGAGTAGAAGATGGGAGTGCTATACATCTCCCTTCATATCTTAGGTTATATTTACTTCTTTGATTATTTATCCCCTTTCCTCATAATTAAATTCCTAATCCTTCATTCTTGGTGTTGTAGCCCTTATTATTTCATGAGACAGCTAGAACCCACCATTCCCAAAATTGTTGATGGGACCTAAGTTATCAGGATTTCTCTTAGCACAGTATCCTCTGGGCCTCTCTGTTTTTAAATTATTGCCAGTGGCCAGTCTACTAACTCATCAGTGAGCTTTCCTTCATAGTACATGCTATTCTTCATGCCACAGCAATTTTAGAAAATCACCAAAAATTATAAATTTCATCAGGGCCCATATCATTTAATTTGTTTTTATGGTGTTATAAATGCCTCTTCCCTCTCTCCAATACATTTTGAACACAAATTCAAGCAGCACTCTATCTATACAGGGGAAAGAGCCTTTTGAAGAGATATTAAGTAGATGAAGAAAATAAGGTAATATTCAAGGTTCCTCTGGGAGCAGTTATTCAGACATCTTTAGTTATCTTGAGCGGCTACTTACAAACCCAGCCATGTGTTTTGCTCATGAGAAGTTTTGCCACTAAGAAAAAGGGTGAGGTAGGAAAGGAGCATATCAAGTCTCCCGTGGGTTTGGTAACCAGAGCTGGTAACCCAGCTCTCTGTTCCCAAGAGTCACCACTGCTGACTTCAACTTAGACATTCAGCATTGCAATGTCGGTTTCTGATTTGTTCCAAAGCCTAACTAAATCCCTAGCTATTCATGGCTCTAAAGAAATAGTGATGATAGAAGCCCTATTTCTTTATCTTCCTATTCTAATTGTGATAGATCCTGAAGATATTCCTCTGGTCTATCTTTGGAATCAGCAAAAAACAGTCCCTTCTTTTCTGGAACAGGAGCAAAGAGTGATTGGGATAGGTATAAAAATTACTCCCTGCTTTATGATGTGTGAATTAATGAAGGTATTAAACCATTCTAATGATAGATAAGGAAATTATATCTGCTGTTGCTGAAAGAAATAAAACTGTTTTATCATAAATTAAAGAGGTTTAAACATTGCAAGCTCATCAATAGTGCATGGGCAACAAAGAGGTACAATTTTATAACCCATTACAAGACACCTTAATTTCTTAACATCTATCATTTTTTTCTGCTTCATATCTGTTGGTTTTATTCTTAAAAACTTAAGGAAAACACCAATTTTTGCAGAAAGGAAGAATAAATGTGGGTCACGCTATTATTTTTAAGAGGAATGCTGGGATTTCCCTATTTTATTAGCATGTTGCTTTGTTAATTTTTATTCCATTGACCCTCTTCTCTAGATAGAAGTGCCCTGAGCTTGAATGACATGATTTACTACTCAAAGGTTGAATCCAGATTTGTAATAGATGGTTAATTATATTCCTAAACTTTCACAGCAGGAATGCCACCCCTTCATATTGGTAAAATCCTCTGGGATTTGTTGATTCATTAACACAGGGTATTACACAGTATAATATCGTAAAAAGTGGATGGAAGAATATCTTTATAGAACTTTGTCTATAAAGTTTCCACTGGTGCAACCTGGTAATGCCTTGCCTCAGGCCTTGGATATAATTCTTACTTCTCATCTTAGAATTATTTCAACGCCAGGATGTAAGATGCCTTCAGGAAACTATTCAACACTCATAGGTGTCCAATCTGGCAATACAATCTGGGAGTGAAGAATTGGCACACTGCAGCTATTCTTGACAAGTTCAGGGTAAAAGACATTCAATAACTGTTTCCTCCTTTCATCACCAATATCTGTCTCACCACTTTTTTAGGAATGCCAAGGAAAATTTGTCTGCTAACTCTTTGCATTCCCTTATCCATCATTGATGAAAGATAGAGTTATTTTCCACAACATGACCTCAGAAATTCATGTAAAACAATATAGATTCTAGGTAGGCATTATCACTTGATTGGAGTTGGTATCCTTGTGCTACTTTTTCCATTGCTCCAAAGAGAGTACATGGATTATCATAGATTCTCTGTCTTTCATCCATTAGCCACTGGTCCCTGTTATACCTGAAGAACTAAGACTAACTACATGGAACAGACAGAGCATTCACTGCTACAAAGTGGAGGCAGGACAGTAGGTAGGGCTTGCTCACCTACCTACTGATTCCTACTTCTTAATTTCACAGAATAGGAAATAAATTTGTCTCAGTATAATCACTATTTCACCATAAGGATAAGCTGAAAATAGTTAAAAACACAAACATTGACTGTGCAAATTGCATTAGTCTACATATAACAGGTACTGAAGAACAATCATGACCAAGATAAGGCCTGGCTCTGTTTTTACTCCCTCAATGGACCAGACCTTTTGAATTCAGAATGGCTGTGAAACACTGACTGTTGTGCCGTATTCCTCCCATTTTTATAATTTTGAAAGAGATTCAATAGTGGTTATCCTAGGTTTACCCTACCATTATACATTGAGTGCATTACCAGTAGCTACTGCTTTATTCCATTTTGGGGATGAGCAATACTGGAAATATTCCTAGCGGCACTGGTCACCTATAGGCCATTCTAATAATAAACTTGATAACAAAACTTTAGGTTAACTTTGCTCATTACTCTGTTACTACCCAGTCCTCACACCCACTGGTTGGGATTATTTAGTAAGATAAACTAGCTGTGTATGAGGTTATAAAGGGCCTTGTTTGTCAGGTTCTGTATTTTAAGACAAAATAAACCAGACACATAGCATTAGAATTAAGAACTTGCATAACATGACAATTCTGAGGAATGCCAGTGACAGAAATCTGACCCAAGTTAATTTTAAGCAAAAAAGATTATTTATTTGCTCATATATACGAATAATGTGGGGAAACTGGATAGGGACTCAATGAGTTTATCAGTAATTGGCCTCTCTCCATCTTTTGGATGTGTGTGTGTGTGTGTGTGTGTGTGTGTGTGTGTGTGTGCGTGTGTATGTATGTGTGTTGGCTTCATTCTGAAACAGGCTCTTATTATGGTAACTGCCTACAGCTTACTGGTTTGTACCTTAATAATTCCTGAATCTAGCAAAAAAAAAAAAAGTTCTCTTTCCAAAGTTTTCATCAGAAGGTGTAGAACTGAACTAAATTTCTCTGGCTGGTCTGACTCCACTTACATGCTACCCCATGGCCAATAAGATGTGATACTCTGATTAGACATGTCTGAGCTGCATGTCAATCTCTACAGCTAATGCCTACCCAACTTGACAACATGGTTTGCAAGTATAAAATACTTGTTTACCAGGTAAAATCAGAATGATAAGAATTGAAGATGAATGTTGGGAAGACAAAAACAAATGACACGACACAGTTCAATCATTTCATTCGTACTTCACAGCCCCTTTGACAGAAACCTTATGGGTTTTGCTTCCCTGTTCCTGCCCCAATACCCTAAAGCCCACCCATAAATCTTGCGTTTGTTCTCTTGTCTCATTTATCCTATTCTCCTGGATAATATACATCATTTTACAAGCACTTCATCAGTTCTTTTTTTTAAGATTTTATTTTGTTGTCAGACAGAGAGAGCACAAGCAGGGGAAGCGGCAGGCAGAGCAGGCAGAGGGAGAAGCAGGCTCTCTGCCAAGCAAGGAGCCCGATGCAGGACTCGATCCCAGGACCCTGGGGTCATGACCTGAGCCAAAGGCAGACGCTTAACCGACTGAACCACCCAGGCGTCCCGCACTTCATTAGTTTTGATACTTGGCTCTGTGCTTTGGTGTATTTGAATGGTTTGTTTAGGGTCAGATGACATCTCCTAAATGTTCACTGTGGGACTTCACAGTTTTCCAACATGGTGATCACTCTTAAAAAGGTACTTGTATTATCAATATCCTTTTTCAGTGACTGTCTTTTTTTTTTTTAATTTTATTTATTTATTCATGAGAGACAGAGAGAGAGAGAGAGAGAGAGAATGGCAGAGGGAGAAGCAGGCTCCCAAGGAGCAGGGAGCCCGATGCGGGACTCGATCCCAGGACCCTGGGATCATGACCTGAGCCGAAGGCAGACGCTTAACCATCTGAGCCACCCAGGCGCCCCAGTGACTGTCTTTATGGTGACTTTCAAGCACATGAAGGGGGCCTACTGAGGCCATCAGAAGAAACTTCTTGATGTGTTCCACCTACTAGGGAGCTTTCATAATAAGTACAAAGGCAAGACACAGAGTTCTGATAGCTCAGTTCATCGAGGGACTAACAAGATAGATATGGTAGGATGATGGCAGAGAGATGGTGGCCAGAGGGAAGGAACACGTTGTTCAAATTGCTGAGCTTATCTCTTACTCATGATCTCTGTTAAGGAGCACCAACTCCTGTTCAGGAACATGTGGGATCATTTTAGATTGAATTTCAAGTTAAAAAAGTGGTAAATAAAGCATTCAGAGTGCATCCGGTAGCTCTGTGTCTAGGTAATGGATATATTTTCATATATCCTTCATTGTCTCCAACAGTTCTCCACTGATTCAAGTCAAAAGACTTATAAAATTATCTGCCCGAAATGCCATTAAAACTTATGTCAACCTCTTTTTTTCCTTTATTTGTAAAATGGTTTTAGTAATCTGAGCTGAGCATGTGCCCCCAAGGAAACTGGCAAGTGGATCTCAGCTGAGGTGGGGCTGCAGTTCATGTTAGCCCCAGAACTTCATGTCATGGCCGGTGGGCCATGGTATTTATGTGGTTTGGTTTGAAACAGCAGACGTGTATCCTCTCACCATTCTGGAGGCCAGAGGTCCAAACTCAAGGTGTCAGCAGGGTTGTGCCCCCTCTGAAGGCCCTGGAGAGCATCCTTCCCACTTCTCCCAGCTTCTGGAGCTCACAGGGGTCTCCCAGGTCCTTGGCCGGTCGGCACCTGGCAGTCCCTCCTTCCTGTGTCTGCCTTTCAGCGTGAAGACTGGCTTCACTGTATTCCCAGTTCAGACGCAGAGTGCATCAGGGCCCTGGGCATTCATCAGAGGGTAAAAAGCTATGAGGAAGTGGTTAACAAATGTGCATGGGGACAACACAAGCATGTGCTGAGGGTGAGACCCAGGAGGACCGAGAGAGGGGGAGCTTGCATCTGAGATGAGCGCATGGGGGTGGCGACCGCAGCAAGGATCCCAGAGGGAAGAGGCTTCTCCAGAGTGAGGGCACGATAGCTGAAACCACCCCACCCACAGTCCTGTCCCCAGCACACAGTCTGTCACGGGACTTGATTAACTTGCGGTCTCTGGAGAAAAGTTATTATTCGGTACAAGGAAAGGCAATGTTCCTTCATACATATTGGTGAATGTTGTTTCTGAAGGCAGAGAAGAGGGAGCATCTCTACTTGCTCGATGGGATGCTGCCTGATTCATGAATTACATAAGAAAGCCAATTCTAAGAAAGGCAAAGAAGATACCAAAAGCACAGTGGCATCGCTCAGAGTTGGGCTTCCTGTAGCAAAGCAGGGCACGAGTCCTCCTTACGTGTCAATCCTAATTCATCTTAAGTTAGAATTCTGTGAAATGCATATAAGCAAATTCATTTCATGGCTTTTTCTTCTAAATTTGCTAACTTACCTAATGACCACCCAGGAATCCCACAAAGGGAAGTGTGCTGGAGCTGATTGTTACATTTTGGGGAATGTTGTGAGCCCTTTTTCAACACAGCCATTATTAAAATTTAAGTTTGTGCACAACGCTATAAATGTGCCTAATGCCACTGAACTGTATACTTTTTTTTTAAAGATTTTATTTATTTATTTGACAGAGAAAGACAGCCAGAGAGAGAACACAAGCAGGGGGAGTGGGAGAGAGAGAAGCAGGCTTCCCGCCGAGCAGGGAGCCCGATGCGGGGCTCAATCCCAGGACCCTGGGATCGTGACCTGAGCCGAAGGCAGACGCTTAACAACTGAGCCACCCAGGTGCCCCTGAACTGTATACTTAAAAATGGTAAATTTTGTCAGGTAAGCATTATCACAATACAAAAATTATGATCAAGAAAAAAATATAAACTCACAATAAATTATATTTAAAAAGAAAAAAATCTTATGTCAACCATGGCTAACCCACCATATGGCATCCACAGGGATGTTTTAATTCCTGGGGGGCCTATTAACTTTAGCTCCTTCCCTTACAGCAGGATTTAGCTCAAACCCTTACTATTTAGCTTTCCATCTGGTGTAAGATGGTTGGCACAAAAATGGAAGGCTAGGACACACTGGGCTCAGGGCAACAAGATCTCGCATGGTGGAGGAACTATTCAGAAAGTATGTTTTATTAAAGATAAATTGGGAGAGACATTTTCAAATGTAAAGAAATATAAACATTGAATTGGGATTCATATGCGAAGTGGTCAGCTTTGACCAAATCATAGCAATTGGCCAGAATACCCCATCATTCTATGTTACCACAGCAAAAAGATGATAATCCTAATGTATTTGATAGATTATCTTTATTTCCTTTGTCTACTTTCTAGAAAGTCTTCCCTTCATCTGTCCGTCAACGCATTTTTGCATATCATACTAAATATATGTCTCTAAATGACATATATTGTGAGTTAATAGTGGGCCATTTATTATCTAAAATTAATTCCTGCAACTGTGAAGAAAAGCACGTACCATTTCTGCTGTGAAGCCTGTATATGTCCTTCAAAGAATTAATGATACAAAAATATCTATGGACCTTTCATATAGAGATATGGGTGCCTTTGACATTCCTTTCTGGGATCCCAAAAGTTGACAGAAATCACTGGACTGCAACTCCATAAGGGCAGGCTTTAGGACATCTAGAATAATGACTATTAGGTACTGAAATACTTTTGAATTAATTAATAGGTGAAGCATACGCTGCTTTGTGAACATTCTATTCACTCTGCTCACATATCCAAATAATATTGTCATTTCTACCCACAAATCATTTTTGGAAGAATTTTCACTGCTGCTTCTTTAACTCAGCTCTTTATTCTTAATTCCTTACTCACCTGGATTGTAGCAGTTGATTTTTATTGATCTTTCCTGCCACTGTCTCTTTCTTCTCATTCCAGCACATCATAAACACTACCATTGTATTTAATCATAATCATACTCTGCCCTTTTAAAATCATTCTAGCTTTTTGATTGCCAGAAGATAACATGCAGGCTTTTTGGCCCATCATATGAGGAATTCATATGAAGTGCCCCATGAAAGAAAAATTGCACCAGACCAGTAAAACAGGCAAGGAAGACTATTCAAGTCCCTTGCAGCAACAGAGAGATTGAACTCAACTCTTTTTAAAACAAAAGGCAGATTGTGTAAGCAGAGGAGTGAACTATTGGAAAAGTGCTAGAAGATGCTGGGGGTAGGTGAGCCAAAGTGATCAAGGCCAGCAGGGTTTGCTAATTGTGCTTATCCAAGTGCTAATCCTACTCTCCCTCAGAGACTAGGGAATAGAGGCTCTATGTTTCCCAGTGATTACATTTCAAAGGGATAGCTCCCAGGTTTTTGAGAAAGACATTTCTGTGTTGTAGAAAATTTACATCTCACAGGAGGGGAGGAAAAAAAATTACATTCGCAAGTTTTCCCAAGTAAATAATACTCCCGAGCAAAGGGAGACCAGACGGCTATAGTCAGGAAGAAACCTGTCTAAAATTAGTCAAACTGAGGGGAAGGCTGTCTTGGTCACTCTTCACTGTGGTCAGAATAGAAAGCAACTACACTGCTTAATACCCTCCACATGATCCTCTTCCCTCTTGTTCTTGCTGTTTCTTTCATGCGGGATTCCTCTGGGTTTACTTGGGATTAACCTTATTAAACAGATTATCAGATGTTAAGGATAAAGTAAACAGAAAAGTTGTGGTTGTTTCCAATGTGTCATTCAAATGGTCTGCAAAAATGGCCTGGAACTCTAGAGTCAAAATTGCTGATAACCAGCTCTGTGACCCTCATTTCAACACCTCTAATGTGCACCTTTCATTCCTCTGTATTCTAATATGGGCTGCCTCTACTCAATTTGTTGTGAGATTTTCTGATGGAATTCAGAAGGTCTTTTAGAGTTCTAATCATTTTATAGCTTTTTAGAAAGTTTCTGTGAAATCTATATTTTCCCAAAAAATAAATCACTGGGGGAGAAGCCATGTTGAGGGTGCCATATCTGACATTGTCATGATCATGATCATTATCATCAAGGTTATTTATGGCTTATTATGTGCCAAAATGCTAGTGTTTTATATCCATCATCTCACATAACTTTCCAATAATGTTGCAAAATAGCCTTTATAAATATTCTAGTTTTACAGATTAAAAAAAAGTGAAGCACATGGAGAGGTTTACCAATTTTACAAAGGTAGGAAGTAACTGAACATGTTTTCAATGTTAGATTTTTCTGATTTCAAAGCCCAGGCGCCTCAGCAATATGCCACACTTGCTCCCATATGGACATTAATAATGGCCGTAATAACTGGGCCATTTTATTGCTCTTTATGAAAAAGTAAACTTACTTTAAAGATAGTTGTGGTTTTTTTCAGTTCTCTCCCTCCCCCTTCCTCCCATATGCACACATGGTGCTCATTAAAATTAATCCTTCATATCTTACTCATCTCATGAAAATAGGCCTAGAAACCTATTACCGTTAAATCTCCCATATCCAGGATTTAAAACTTCAAAATGTTTCCCATAGATGCACAAGGGCTTTAAACTTTTCTTATTAAGAAACTACTAACTCACTCCTCCTTTTCATTGCTATGTAATCATGAATCTTTCAGTACTCTGAACATTTTATTGACTCATAAGACCCCTAAAATACTTAGCCCTGGTAAGCCATACACAAAAAACACAAACACAATACAAACAAATAAGCTTATGTCCATAATTTGAAAATAAATAATAAAAAAGATAGATAAGACTACTTTGTCTTTGGGAAGTACTGAAAAGGTGCATTCATAATAGTAGGGTTTTTTTTTTTTTTATAATTATCATGGCACAAAATAGAAATAGTAAAAGGAGTAGAACTTGAATGTCAAAATCAACGAGACTGTCAGATACACACATACAGTGCTACCTGTATACCAGCTTTGGCTTTATAAACCTCACAGTAGTAATATAAAGAAAGGATAGATTCAGGCTTTCTCCTGAAGAAAAGTGTCATCCAGAGGTGTGATATGTACACATACATGAATCGGTGTACATATGTGCACACACACACACATTATGTATTGTATACCTATGCTTATTCGATGTTTCCAATTCTTTTCATTTCTTTTTTACTTTGTTAGCTTAAGCTATATTCAGTTAGTTTTTTATCACATGTCGACAAATACTGTCTTGAATAACATAATCTTGAAGAATGGAAGAATGGTCATAATGTGATTGAATTGAACGGTAGGGGCCTATCAGTAGAGACCTTTGGAGGATGACCAATAAGGTATGTCCTTTTTTCCCTTCTCATTTGCAGAGAAACAACACTTTTGGCTTTAATTATATAATTAATAAAACAGGGAGTCTGGGTTTTTACCTCTATAAATGGGACCTTGCAAAGTTCTAAGCTAAGCAAAGGAATATGAGATCTCTGGACAAAAGTTAAAGTAAGCAAAGACTAATATTTATAATGAAACCTGCAAAGGGAATGATTTCCCCTTTGTTTTCTCTAGAGATATTAAAGTATAGTGGAAGTTGGGAAAAGATGCCTAGAGATGCATTTTTTTTGATAACTAAACATCATTTATTTAACTTGCAGTGGATGCTTTATAATTTCTTTTATAGACATCATTTCACATATTGTTGCTTTCAGGACAGCAACTCTCACTTGCATGCTCTCTTTCTCTCTCTCTCTCTCTCTCCCTCCCTTCCTCCTTCTCACCCTCTCTCCTCAGTTAAACAATTAGTCAATGTCTCAGTCTCTGTCTTGCTTTCCCTATATCCTCATTTGTTCATCTCAAAGAGAGAACCCTTTTACCCTGAGTAGACATATAATCCAGTGATTAGATATCCTAGTCAATTATCTTCTTAAAGAAATATAACGATTCTTAAAATATTTATTTAATAACACATTCTCCAGTTCTCATCTCACACTCAAGCTAAAACAATGACTCGCTTGTTTTCACATATTCAACAAAATTAAACCTTTCCTCCTGAGCTCTGGTTTCTGATGGTCATGCAATATACTAACAAAGGTAATATAATGGGTGGAAATGAGTTGAAATTGAGTTAATAATGAGAATGATCCTTTATTATTCTCAAGAGATTTTCAGTTCTGTGTAGGCAGTAATGAAATAAGGGGTTTTGTCTCATAAACCCATAAATAAGATTCCTAGCAATCAATCTTCATTGTTACTGAATTGAGACTGGGACCAGAGTGCTCAGGCAAGATTATTTTGTTCAGCAAGTGTTTTAGAAATCATGTCAGGGATGTATAGGTTAGATGAAGGGAGATGGTATGCATGCCCATGGGCAACTCCATTCTCCAGTATCCTTGGAATGGTAGAGAAAGAATGAAGAGACAATTGTTATTAAACAATTGTCAGAATGGAACTCCAAAAAGGTAACAGACATAGAGATATTCAGATCAACTCAAGAACCTAGAATTGAGTAGAAATGAGAAATGACTCCATGTCTAGGGCTTTTTTTGTAAGAGAACATGGCGACCAGCACTCAATATTTTCTGAGGTCTGAACAATAGGCAATGAGCTCATCTAAACCATGTACCTTGGCTTAGATTAGGCTGCAGAAAAATTCCTTGACAAGATGAATCAGAAGCTGTAGACTGGGTAACAGAGGGTAGTTATTGAAGCTCCCATCTCTCAAGATCTTGTCAACAGTGATTCTCAATTGAGATTAAAGGATCTATAACATCCTCACAAATGTTTTCTTATCACAGAAACCAGGTAATGAGGTGTGTTTTTGAGAGGAAGTCATAAAAAGTATAAGTCCATTTCTCTTAACCTATTGCATTCTCTTGAATTTACTGCCTGAAGAGGGAGGGAAGAAGGGAGGGGAAGAGATAGAAAAATAAATAAGACAGAGGGAAATGAGAGCATGAAATAGGAAAAAAAAAAATTCAGGAACCAAGAGAGGATAAGCAGGAATCTCCTGAGCAATAAGAAGGCATAAGATCATGTGTGTCAACGGTCCAGGAGAAATCAGGTTGAAACAAACATCAACTGGCTTAAAGGGTAAAAAAGAAAAAGAGGTGCCACAAAATGGTGTCTCATTGCCTGGAGATAGAAGGTAGAGTCTGGGAGAGAAATGTTACTATAAAGTTATCTACCATAGACTTTCTTAAAGTTGGAGGTATGACTAAAAATTGTACACATCTCTAGTATCATTTTGTCCCATTTGGATGTAAAACCTTTTCTCTCTTTCTGCTTTTTTGTTTTTATTATTTATTTTATCATTACTTCCAGTCATTTGTTCTTAAGAACAGCACAAGGAGAAGCTAAGTGAATAAGTTGACTATGCTCCAGTTATTTCTTAAAAGGCAAGAGAGAAGGTGGAGTTGGAGCAGTTGGGGAATCTCTTTTTTACTAGTTTCAAATAAGTACAATACAATGGTTAAGTGTATCAGTCAGATAAACTTGGATGTGATGTCCAGCCATCATAAAGTCAGTGACTTTTGACAATCTCTTAATCTTACTATTGAGTTTAAACTTTGGCAAATGGGAACAATTCTAGTCTATCAAGAATTATAATGAGGATTAAGTTAAATAATGCATGTCGGAGCAAGATGGCGGAGGAGTAGGAGACCTAGATTTTGTCTGGTCTCAGGAATTCAGCTGGATAGGGATCAAACCATTCTGAACACCTACGAACTCAACGGGAGATCGAAGAGAGTAGCAACAACTCTCTGAACAGAAAAGCGACCACTAACTGGAAGGTAGGACTTGAGGAGAAGTGAATCCAAGGAGATAATCGGGAGGATAGATGGCAGGGGAGGGGGGCCTCCGTCGGCCGCTTCTGTCAAGTGATAGAGCCGCAGAGCACAAAATGGGAACTTTTAGAAGCCAGTTCCACTGAGGGACGTCGCTCCAGTGGCTAAATGGGGGGTGGAACCCTCGCGGGACAGTGTGGTCTCAGGACCCTCAGGGTCACAGAAAGACCGGAGGTGCCTGAGTGCGGCAGAGCTCCCAGGTATCAGAGCGGGGAAGCCAGATGCAGAGACAGAGCCGAGGCGCGGGCTCTCAGCTTGGGTTTGCCATAAACTGTGATCCGCGGCACAGTCGGGCCACTGCTCCTCCAGCAGGGACCCAACAAACGGCAGATGCGGGGAGACTCCCCTTCCTCTCCCGGGGGGAGCGGTACGGGAGTGCACCGCAGCGATCTGCTGGGTTTGGAGACTCCACACGGGGTTCGGTGCCAGAGATAGAAACGCTCGGTCACAGACCGGGTGAGCGCGGAGTGCAGCCGGAGACCGAGGAGACGGGAGTCACTGCTTTTCTCTGGGGCGCACTGAGGAGCAGGGCCCCGAGATCTCGGCTCCTCCGGGCGGAGATTGGGAGGCCACCATTTTCACTCTGGTCCTCCAAAGCTGTACCGAGAGCTTGCATGGAACAAAAGCTCCTGAGAGCAAACCCTAGCAGATTGCTTAGCCTGGACCGGCAAGGGCAGGGCAATTCTGCCTCCGGCAAAGACATTTGGGAACCATGGCAACAGGCCCCTCCCCCAGAAGATCAGCCCGAACAGCCAGCAAGCCAAGACCAAGTTTACCAATCAAGGAGAACGGGAGAACTCCAGCGCTAGGGGAATACTGCACATAGAATTCATGGCTTTTTTACCATGATTCATTAGTTTTTCAAAGTTAATTTTTTAACTATTTTTTTCTTTTTTTGAATTTTTCTTTTTCCCTTTTTCAACCAACATCTTATCAATCCCTTTTTTTAAAAAAAAACATTTTTTATTTTTCATTTTTAGAGTCATATTTTATCCCTTCATAGTAGTTACCTGTATTTTTGGAATATATATGTAAGTTGTTCTCTCTTTAAAATTTTGAGATACAGTTTCTTCTAACAGATCAAAATATACCCTAAATCACTAGTGTATGGCTCTGTTCTAATCTCCTGCCTGATCATATTCTCTCCCTTTTTTTTTTAAATCTTCTTTTTTCTTTTTTCAAACAACTTCTTATCTTATCAATTCCTTTTATAAAATCTTTTATAATTTTCATCTTTACAGTCATCTTCCATCCCTTCATTGTATCAACCCTTATTTTGTACATACATAAGTCTTTCTTCCTTAAAATTTTAGGAGGCACTTTCTTCTAACAGACCAAAATACACGCAAAATCTAGTGTGTGGCACTGATCTATGCACTAGCCTGATCATATTTCATCATATTCTGTTTTTTTTCTTTGTTTGTTTTGTTCTGTTTTTGTTGGTTTTTATCATTTTCATTTTCTTTTTTTTTTTTCTCTTTCTTTTTTCTTTCTTTCCCTTTCTTTTCCCCTGGTTTCAGGTCTTTTCTGATTTGTAGAGAGTATATTTCCTGGGGACGTTGTTAACCTGTTAGCATTTTGTTCTCTCATTCATCAGTTCTCCTCCAGAAAAAATGACAAGATGAATGAAATCACCTCAGCAAAAAGAACAAGAGGGAGTACCGTCTGCCAGGGACCTACTCAGTATGGACATTAGTACGATGTCGGACCTAGAGTTCAGAATCATGACTTTAAAGATACTAGCTGGGCTTGAAAAAAGTGTGGAAGTTATTAGAGAAACCGTTTCTGGAGAAATAAAAGAAATAAAATCTAACCAAGTCAAAATCAAAAAGGCTATTAATTGGATGCAATCAAAAATGGGGGCATTAACTGCTAGGATAAATGAGGCAGAAGAGAGAATCAGCGATATAGAAGACCAAATGATGGAAAATAAAGAGCCTGAGAAAAAGAGAGAGAAACAACTACAGGATCACGAGGGCAGAATTCGAGAGATAAGCGATACGATAAGACGAAACAACATTAGAATAATTGGGATCCCAGAAGAAGAAGAGAGAGAGAGGGGGGCACAAGGTATATTGGAGCAAATTATAGCAGAGAACTTCCCTAATGTGGGGAAGGAAACAGGCATCAAAATCCTGGAGGCACAGAGAAGCCCTCTCAAAATCAATAATAATAGGTCAACACCCCGACATCTATTAGTAAAACTTACAAGTCTCAGAGACAAAGAGAAAATCCTGAAAGCAGCTCGGGAGAAGACATATGTAACCTACAATGGTAGAAACATTAGCTTGGCAGCAGACCTATCCACAGAGACCTGGCAGGCCAGAAAGGACTGGCATGATAGCTTCAGAGCACTAAACGAGAAAAATAAGCAGCTAAGAATACTATATCCAGCTAGGCTGTAATTGAAAAAAGAAGGAGAGAAAAAAAGCTTCCAGGACAAACAAAAACTAAAGGAATTTGCAAACACGAAACCAGTCCTCCAAGAAATTTTGAAAGGGGTCCTCTAAGCAAAAAGAGAGCCTAAAAGCAGCATAGATCAGAAAGGAACACAGACAATATACAGTCACAGTCACCTTACAGGCAATACAATGGCAATAAATTCATACCTTTCAATAGTTGCCCTGAATGTAAATGGGCTAAATGCCCCAATCAAAAGACACAGGCTAACAGATTGGATTAAAAAACAAGACCCATCAATGTGCTGTCTCCAAGAGACTCATTATAGACCCAAAGACACCCCCAATTTGAAAGTGAGGGGGTGGAAAACCATTTATCATGCTAATGGACACGAAAAGAAAGCTGGGGTAGCAATCCTTATATCAGACAAATTAGATTTAAAACAAAGACTCTAATAAGAGATGAAGAAGACACTATATCCTATTTAAAGGGTCTATCCAACAAGAAGATCTAACAATTGTAAATATCTATGCCCCTAGCATGGGAGCAGCCAATTATATAAGGCAATTAATAACAAAAGGAAAGAAACACATTGACAACAATACAGTAATGGGGGGGACTTTAACACCCCCCTGACTGAAATGGACAGATCATCTAAGCAAAAGATCAACAAGGAAATAAACACTTTAAATGAAACACTGGACCAAATGGACTTCACAGACATATTCAGAACATTCCATCCCAAATCAATGGAATACACATTCTTCTCTAGTGCCCATGGAACATTCTCCAGAAGAGATCACATCCTAGCTCACAAATCAGGTCTCAACTGGTACCAAAAGATTGGGATTATTCCCTGCATATTTTCAGACCACAATGCTTTGAAACTAGAACTCAATCACAAGAGGAAAGTCAGAAAGAACTCAAATACATGGAGGCTAAAGACCATCCTACTAAAGAATGAATGGGTCAACCAGGAAATTAAAGAAGAATTAAAAACATTCATGGAAACCAATGAAAATGAAAACACAACTGTTCAAAATCTTTGGGATACAGCAAAGGCAGTCCTGAGAGGAAAGTATATAGCAATACAAGCCTTTCTCAAGAAACAAGAAAGGTCTCAAATACACAACCTAACCCTACACCTAAAGGAGCTAGAGAAAAAAACAGCAAATACAGCCTAAACCCAGCAGGAGAAGGGAAATAATAAAGATCAGAGCAGAAATCAATGAAATAGAAACCAAAAGAACAGTAGAACAGATCAACGAAACTAGGAGCTGGTTCTTTGAAAGAATTAACAGGATTGATAAACCCCTGGCCAGACTTATCAAAAAGAAAAGAGAAAGGACCCAAATCCACAAAATCCTGAATGAAAGAGGAGAGATCACAACCAACACCAACGAAATACACACAATTATAAGAACATATTATGAGCAACTCTATGCCAGCAAATTAGATAACCTGGAAGAAATGGGTGCATTCCTAGAGATGTATCAACAACCAAAATTAAACCAGGAAGAAATAGAAAACCTGAACAGACTTATAACCACTAAGGAAATTGAAGCAGTCATCAAAAATCTCCCAAGAAACAAAAGCTCAGGGCCAGATGGCTTCCCAGGGGAATTCTAGCAAACATTCAAGAAGAAATAATACCTATTCTCCTGAAACTGTTCCAAAAATAGAAATGGAAGGAAAACTTCCAAACTTGTTTTATGAGGCCAGCATTACCTTGATCCCCAAACGAGACAAAGACTCCATCCAAAAGGAGAATTACAGACCAATATCCTTGATGAACGTGGATGCAAAAATCCTCACCAAAATCCTAGCCAACAGGATCCAACAGTACATTAAAAGGATTATTCACCATGACCAAGTGGGATTTATCCTTCGGCTGCAAGGTTGGTTAAACATCCGCAAATCAATCAACGTGATATAATACATTAACAAAAGAAAGAACAAGAATCATATGATCCTCTCAATAGATGCAGAAAAAGCATTTGACAAAGTACAGCATCCTTTCTTGATCAAAACTCTTCAGAGTATAGGGATAGAGGGTACATACCTCAATATCATAAAAGCCATCTATGAAAAACCTACAGCGAATATCATTCTCAATGGGGAAAAGCTGAGAGATTTTCCCCTAAGGTCAAGAACACGGCAGGGATGTCCACTCTCACCACTGCTATTCAATATAGTATTAGAAGTCCTAGCCACAGCAATCAGACAACAAAAAGAAATCAAAGGCATCCAAATTGGCAAGGAGGAAGTCAAACTCTCACTCTTTGCAGATGATATGATACTGTATGTGGAAATCCCAAAGACTCCACCCCAAAACTGCTAGAACTCATACAGGAATTCAGTAAAGTAGCAGGGTATAAAATCAATGCACAGAAATCAGTGGCATTCCTATATACCAACAACAGGACAGAAGAGAGACAAATTAAAGAGTCGATCCCATTTACAACTGCACCCAAAACCATAAGATAACTAGGAATAAATTAATCAAAGAGGCAAAGGATCTGTATTCAGAAAACTATAAAATACTCATGAAAGAAATTGAAGAAGACACAAAGAAATGGAAAAACGTTCCATGCTCATGGATTGGAAGAACAAATATTGTGAAGATGTCAATGCTACCTAGAGCAATCTACACATTCAATGCAATCCGCATCAAAATACCAACGACTTTTTTCAAGGAAATGGAACAAATAATCCTAAAATTTGTATGGAACCAGAAGAGACCCCGAATAGCCAGAGGAATGTTGAAAAAGAAAAGCAAAGCTGGCGGCATCACAATTCCAGACTTCCAGCTCTATTACAAAGCTGTCATCATCAAGAGAGTATGGTATTGGCACAAAAACAGACACATAGATCAATGGAACAGAATAGAGAGCCCAGAAATGGACCCTCAACTCTATGGTGAACTCATCTTTGACAAAGCAGGAAAGAATATCCAATGGAAAAAAGACTGTCTCTTCAACAAATGGTGTTGGGAAAATTGGACAGCCACATGCAGAAGAATGAAACTGGACCATTTCCTTACACCACACACAAAAATAGACTCCAAATGGTTGAAAGACCTAAATGTGAGACAGGAGTCCATATAAATCCTAAAGGAGAACACAGGTAGCAATCTCTTCGACCTCAGCCCCAGCAACTTCTGCCTAGAAACATCGCCAAAGGCAAGGGAAGCAAGGGCAAAAATGAACTATTGGGATTTCATCAAGATAAAATATTTTGCACAGCAAAAGAAACAGTCCACAAAACCAAAAGACAACCGACAGAATGGGAGAAAATATTTGCAAATGACATATGAGATAAAGGGCTAGTATCCAAAATCTATAAAGAACTTATCAAACTCAACACCCAAAGAACAAATAATCCAATCAAGAAATGGGCAGAAGACATGAACAGACATTTTTCCAAAGAAGCATCCAAATGGCCAACAGACACATGAAAAAGTGCTCAATATCGCTCGGCATCAGGGAAATCCAAATGAAAACTTCAGTGAGATACCACCTCACACCCATCAGAATGGCTAAAATCAACAAGTCAGGAAACAACAGATGTTGGCGGGGATGCGGAGAAAGGGGAACCCTCCTACACTGTTGGTGGGAATGCAAGTTGGTGCAACCACTCTGGAAAACAGTATCGAGGTTCCTCAAACAGTTGAAAATAGAGCTACCATCCAATCCAGCAATTGCACTACTGGGTATTTATCCCAACGATACAAATGTAGGGATCCGAAGGGGTACGTGCACCGCAATGTTTATAGCAGCAATATCCACAATAGCCAAACCATGGAAAGAGCCAAGATGTCCATCGACAGATGAATGGATAAAGAAGATAGTATTAGAAGTCCTAGCCACAGCAAGGACTTCATTGTGTATTCCATACCCAATGGAATATTATGCAGCCATCAAAAGGAATGAGATCTTGCCATTTGCAATGACGTCGATAGAACTGGAGGGTGTTATGCTGAGTGAAATAAGTCAATCAAAGAAAGACATGTATCATATGACCTCACTGATATGATGAATTCTTAATCTCAGGAAACAATCTGAGAGGGTTGCTGGAGTGGTGGGGGGTGGGAGGGATAGGGTGGCTGGGTGATAGACATTGGGGAGGGTATGTGCTATGGTGAGCACTGTGAATTGTGCAAGACTGTTGAATCACAGATCTGTACCTCTGAAACAAATAATGCAATATATGTTAAGAAAAAAAGAAAAAGAAGAAGATAGCCGGAGGGGAAGAATGAAGGGGAGTAAGTCGGAGGGGGAGACAAACCATGAGAGAAGATGGACTATGAAAAACAAACAGGGTTTTAGAGGGGAGGGGTTGGGGGGATAGATTAGCCTGGTGATGGTTATTAAAGAGGGCACATTCTGCGTGGCGCACTGGGTGTTATGCACAAACAACGAATCATGGAACACTACATCAAAAACTAATGATGTCATGTATGGTGATTAACATAACAATAAAAAAATTAAAAAAAATAATGCATGTCATTTTTTTTAGTATGGTTTTTGTTAAATTTTCAACAAGTGCTAGTTGTCATTTTAGTTGAAAATCAATAACAAGAATGTCTTCCAGGAAAAATGTATTTTTCTACCTTTCAACAACTCCCACCCTGGACTTCGTTTGAGATGTTGTTTAGACGCTGTAGGTCATTCAGTTTTCTACCTCAGTGTCCAGATGTGTGTTAACATTATATTGCCTCTGCTCTGAAAGCTAATTTGGACTACTAAAGCTAGGGAAAATTAATTTTAGCAGGTTGAGATTAAATTATTAGTAAATAACTTTAGGAACCAAAAGATAGCTATGCCCTGTATCATCTTCAAATATATATGTATTTATTTGATAGCCAAAAGAAGTCTTTATCTTTATCTTTAAGATATATATATGTGTGTGTGTGTGTGTGTGTGTGTGTGTGTGTGTGTGTGTGTGTTTTTCTAAAACAGGATTCACATATCCATAATGTGGGGTGTGGCTGGGAGCATTTCACAATGATTTGAGGGAACTGCCCAAATAAAACTTAAACAGTCTTACCACAGAAGATAAATCCAGGGGTGCCTGGGTGGCTCAGTCGTTAAACGTCTGCCTTCAGCTCGGGTCATGGTCCCAGGATCCTGGGATCGAGTCCCACATCGGGCTCCCTGCTCCATGGGAAGCCTGCTTCTCCCTCTCCCACTCCCCCTGCTTGTGTTCCCTCTCTATCTGTCTCTCTCTGTCAAATAAATAAATATTATCTTAATAAAAAAAAGAAGATAAATCCACATTCAGTGCCCATATTCAGGGGTAAGCCAAAGATCTGAGGATGATTATTTGTTTATGAGGAAGAGGGAGAAAGAGACTGGTGCACTATAAATAACTTTGTGATTCCTGGCTGTCCTAAGTTAACATTCTAAGTATGTCACTTACCAGCTACTTAACATCAAACTCATTTATTAATCTGAGTTTCCATTCATCCACCTGTAAAATGTAGATATTAATATTTATCTCATGGTTGTTATAAGGGTTAGTCAGAATGTTTCTCATTTTATTAAGGTTTTTTACCTTAATTCCAGTATAATTAACATACAGTTGTTATATTTGTTTCAGGAATGATATAGTGATTCAGTTCTATACGCCATTACTCAGTGCTGATCATGGTAAGTGTACTCTTAATGACCTTTTACCTATTTCACCCACCCCCATCTCCCTTCTGATAGGCTTTATTTTAAATTAGTACCCTTATTTAAACGTTTTGGTTTTTTTTTTCAGCAAGAACATTTTTTTAAAGATTTTATTTATTTAATTGACAGAGAGAGAGAGAGAGACAGCGATACAGGGAACACAAACAGAGGGAGCGGGAGATCGAGAAGCAGACGCCCCGCGGAGCGGGAGCCCGATGCGGGGCTCGATCCCAGGATCCTGGGATCATGACCTGAGCCAAAGGCAGTCGCTTAACCAACCAAGCCACCCAGGCGCCCCAACAAGAACATTTTTTACTTGAAGCATACTTCAGAATACAGTGTTCTAAAAGATATATATAAGACATTTCATTTAAGAAAAATAGAATACACATTTTCTTTAAGTACACACAGAAGAAATCCCTGGTTAACTCATAAAAAGAGACATAACAAACATTAAAAATTTTAGAAGACGGAAATCATACCAAGTATATTTTCAACCACAGTGGTACAAAACTAAAGATCAACAATAAAATGAAGCTGGAAAATCTACAATGTAAATATTAAATATTTAATATGTAAATATTAAACAACACACTACTGCACAAGCAATGGGCCAAATAAGAAATCAAGTGGCAAATCAAAATATGTCTCAAAAGAAAAAGAAAACACAATATTCCAAAACTTATGAGATGCAGTGAAAGCAGATGTTAGGGTTAAATTTATAGTATAAATGCTTATATTAAGGAAAAAAGTTCAAATAAATAACATTATACCACAAGGAACTAGAAAAAGAAGAAACTTAGCTAGAATTTAGTGGAGGAAGGAAATAACAAAAAAAAAAATTAGAAATAAATAGAGACCAGAATAAATAATAACATAATATTGAAAGTAATGACCAGTTTTTCCAAAAAAAAAAAAAGCAGTGCTTTAACTACCTTAACTAAGACAAAAAAGAGAGACTACTCAAAAACCAAAATGAGAACTAGAAGGGAAAATGATACAACAGAGAACCACAGAAATATATAGTGTGATAAAGGATTATTACAAACAATTATATACTAAAAATAAGATAACTTAGGAGGAAAAAAAACAGGTAATTCCTAAAAATTCACAAGTTACCATAATTGAATCATGAGTCTTGAATCCAAGAAATAAATCTTTTTAGACCAATAACAAGAGTGAAAGTTGAATTAGGAATCAAAAATCTCCCAGCACAGAAAAGCCCAAGACCACATGGTTTCACTGGTGAATTCTACCAAACATTAAAAAAAATAATAATGGGGTGGCTGGGTGATAGACATTGGGGAAGGTATATGCTATGGTTAGTACTGTGAATTGTGTAAGACTGTTGAATCACAGACCTGTACCTCTGAAACAAATAATACATTATATATTAAAAAAAAAAAAAAAGAAGATAGCAGGAAGGGAAGAATGAAGGGGGGGGAAATTGGAGGGGGGACAAACCATGAGAGACTATGGACTCTGAGAAACAAACTGGGGGTTCTAGAGGGGAGGGGTGGGGGGATGGGTTAGCCTGGTGATGGGTATTAAGGAGGGCAGGTACTGAATGGAGCACTGGGTCTTATACGCAAACAATGAATCATGGAACACTACATCAAAAACTAATGATGTAATGTATGGTGATTAACATAATACAAAAATAAAAAAAGAAAAATAAAATAAAAATAATAATGACAATCTTTATCAAAATCTTACAAATAATGGAACAGAAGGAACACATTTAAACTCATTCCATGAGGCTAATACTACCCTGATACCAAAGCAGGATAAAAACAACACAAGAGCAAAAAGGTCTAGTTTGTCTGATATAATTATTGCTACTCTGACTTTCTTTTGACATCCATTTGCATGATAGATGTTCTTTAAAGAATAGGCATATTGAAGAGATGGAAAAGTTAAAGAAAGAAGGTTATGGTAAAAGTATATGTTAAATGTATCTCTCATTGCCTTTGCAAAGATTAGGGTAACAGCATGTTAGTCCAGTAGAAAAAGCTAATCTCATATGCTAACCTGAATATGAAAGTAATGTAAGCCTGCCTTTTAGTTAAAGAAACATCTCTCATTAGGCAGTTGGGTTCATATCTAAATTATAGAGCTAGTGAAATATAGAGTGTCTTGATAACTTTTAGAAACCATTTGAAGATTTACCAACAGAGCAGTCTCGAAAACAGGCAAGGCGTGGTTCAAAAGAAACCGTCAAATAAGGAGCTTAACAAGCTGTGGTTCCTTCTGACCAGCTTTCTCAACACCAGTGATCTTAAAGAAGAATACAGCCAAGTATTAGAAAGGGACTCGATCCTGGAGGTACACTTGTTTTTTCCAGTGTCTTTGGATATAACCCCTCTTTGTCCTCATCCATGCATACCACCCTCCTCTTCCATTCTTTTTAAACTGACGCTCACTGCACCTTGAATTCTGAAATGTACATCTTGCCAGTCTAGACATGTCCAGACACAAACAGAGATATTTGCTCTATCAAAATCTCAGGATTTTCCAAATTCCTATATGAGAGAAAATAACTGTCTTAATTTGAATGCAGTGCCTTCATGTGGTCTAGTTAACTGTGGGAGGTTCAGCATCAAAAAAATGACTTCCTGGGTGCCTGGGTGGCTCAGTCGGTTAAGCGTCTCCCTTCGGTTCAGTTCATAATCCCAGGGTCCTGGGATCAAGCCCAGTGTCGGGTTCCCTGGTCAGTGGGGAGCCTGCTTCTCCCTCTCCCTCTGCCTGCAGCTCCCCCTGCTTGTGCTCTCTCTCTCTCTCTCTGTCAAATAAATAAAATCTTTAAAAAAACAAACACACACACAAAAACAATAACTTCCATGTCTTCAATCCTTTGGATCAGGGGACCATTCTGAGATGGACAGATACTGTGAAATAGTAATAAAAAAATTGACTATAGGAATGTAAGGTATAAGAAGCCCACACTTTCCACTTATTCAAACAACTATTAGTGAGTATCCGACAAGTTTGCTACCTTATCAGCTTGGTTCAAATTAACTGGGTTAATGTGGAAATGCTGGAAGTAATGAAGGCTTAACTGAAGAGAGTCATCATCACGAAATCACCCAGTACTCTTTTCTCCATGAGTAAATAGACCCTTCCATCACTTGTACCATATTTTAGTTTTACACATGAAAATACTCAAATTTTAATTTGGAGTAAAAATAAGAGATTGTTTTCTCTTTTCCTTGTGTTCAAATCAAGGGTTTTACCTCAGGATTATACTCCCAAATCAAGTTACCTAAAATCTAATATGGTTATTTCTTTTTCTGTTCTATAATTATTGCATTTAGGGTTTATTAATCTCCCCATTAGCAGTTGAAGAAATGGGTAGCATTCCCCCACATATTAAAGGAAAATATTAACCCATTCTCTGCAATCTTTCCTCCAACACTCAGTTGTAAAGATAAATTTTCCTGTCAGTTTTATTTCAGCACCTGTCTAAATTTTTATTATTTGAGCTTTTACACTGACAAATTTTGAAAATGAGCTAACTTTATGTTCTTACAAATAATCTTCCTGGGATAATGAAGATGAGTGTTCACAACAGGAAATAGCCTTAGCAGATGCTATAGGAGACATCAGTCATTTTTTGTTCTCTTCCTAACTCTAATTAGTCATCTTGACTTCATCAAGTCCATTACTTCTGAGTCTCATATACTGCCTCTTATCAATTAATCATGGTTGTGGTAGGCTGAATAATAGCCCACAAAAATATCCAAATTCTACTTTCTGGAACCTGTTCCAATGTTACCTTATATGGAAAAAGAGACTGTGCAGATGGGATTAAAGATTTTGAGATGAAGAGATTATCTAGGATTATCTGAATAGGTACTACATATGATCACAAGTATCCTTATATGGGTAGATAGGTATCTGCTGATATCTTGATTTGAGCCACATTACATTGAGTCTCTTTTCTCTAGAACAGTAAGAGAATAGACTTATGTTATTTCAAGCCCCAAATTTTGTGGCAGTTTGTTATAGCAGCAACAATGACCTAATACAGTGGTGGTCCAGATTTATATGGAGAAGGATTCTAAGGACTTTTCAGAACACAGAAGTATGTTGGAATTTATTGCTTTTGGTTGTCATGAGTTAGGAAGAAATGCAATGGCATTTGTGCTGTTTATGTTTAATTTCTGCATATTTTGAAAGATACTATAGGACAAAGAGTAGTTTAAAACCAATTGTAGAGATTAGATGTTATGAAATCTGGAGCCTGTTGTCACTGTGCTGGCATTTACCACAAGAATAGTTGTCCCTTGGCCTTCTGGAGAGATATATTCAGAAACCTTGGCAAATCACTGGTTGGTCACATCACCCAAAATTTCCAAAGCATTTTTATGTACCATTCACTATTCTGAATATTTTATACATACTCTTTCTTTTTTTAATCTTCACACCAGTCTGATGAATAGGGGTATTTATTATAACCCAGCTAACCTATAAGGAAATTGAGGCTTAAAGAAGTTAAAAAGTGGGGGCACCTGGGTAGCTCAGTCATTAAGCACCTGCCTTCGGCTCAGGTCACGATCCCAGGGTCCTGGGATGGAGACCCGAATCGGGCTCCCTGCTCAGCGGAGAGCCTGTTTCTCCCTCTCCCACTCTCCCTACCTGTGTTCCCTCTCTTACTGTGTCTCTCTCTGTCAAATAAATAAATAAAAATAAAAAATAAAAAGAAGTTAAATAGTGTATTGATGACTACACAGCTAGTAAATGGTTGAGCTGTGCTTCAAACCCCAGCAGTCCAACTTCATAAGTCTTAACCCCTGTGCTGTTGGTCTCCAGCACGTTGAGGAATTATTATTAATTGCAACAGGAAGTCAGGAAGGTGAGGTCATTGAGTAGGTTTGCTCCTGAGTGGCTTAACTTGCTCCTTCATAGCAGTCTGGTGAATATTTCTATTCAACCTTGGCTGGGCACTCTGTGTACACGGTCCTACTTAATCTCCCCAACAACCTTATAGCATAGCTGTGATTTTTCCTACATGTTCACTTTCAGGGTCTCTAGAAAATATTAAAAACTCTGAAATCTAAACATCAGTGGACTATCATAGCATAAAATATTTTTCACTGATCCATTTAAAGATTAGATTAGCTCTTGACAAGACAGCAGTAAAGACTAGTAGGCAAGGACATTATCATTTGCAATGATAGAAAATTTCAGTAAAAATGAAAAAAATAAAAAGGGGTCAAGATACAGAGAATGTGGATGCATGTTGTAGAGCTACATTTATCTTCCCTTATGTCCAGATAACAGCATGTTCCCCTTCACTATACATAGCTCATTTGTGTGTACAATACATTATGTACTTAATTTCTCTTTTAAGAGAGTTGTTATTTATTTTAAAGGATGAGATGGTCAAACAACAGAAAAACCATGAAAATATCAAAAAGCTGCACAAAGGGTCTCCCTCCTCTTTGGCACTAGGAAAATGCCCAGAGCTGAATTCATGTGGTGGCACTAGGGCCTGAGTCACATCTTTCACTGTAGAAAACTCCTGTTATATTTCTGGAATATTTCATTACTCCTCTGGCTGCAATGTGGGATAATGTAGAGAAAAGAAGGGAAGAGGAATGCTTAAGGTGCATTAATATTTAATTTTAAGATTTAAATTGTCTCTGCATTAAGAGTTATCTGATTCATAACTCAAATATTAAACTCAGCCAGTTTTGAATTTGTAATTGGATATGGGCCAGCATAATTTGCTTGTTACTATATTCTAAGAAGTTAGAATAAGCATTAGCATTTTTCTGTTTATAGCATTCTTTTTTCTTATTTTTATACTTTCTCTTTTCTGAGAGAAAATAGAATAATAAATTAATAATCATGTGATCAGTCTTTAATCCTGCTTCATCATCTTTAGTTTTATGACCTGGGATGACTTATTTAGCTTCTCTGTCTCAACAACAAGGGCTGGAGATAAAACACTGGCCCTGTCTATGTGGGAGAGATATATATGTGCTATCAATAAAAGTAAATATAAATATTACATGAATAAAATATATATTTTTACATACGTGGAGAGAGGGGGAAAGAGGAAAAGAGAGAGGGGAAGCAAGAGAGAGACTATCAGCATTTTGTGAGATAATGAGATGAAGTGTTTACTCCTTATTCTAAACTCACACAAATCATATATATACATATATTTTTTTGCCACAGATACAGTCTACTATTTTGTCTTTTACTCTCTATAAGATTGCATGTTCCCTGAGGGCATAGTCTTTTCTGTTGTACTTTTAGCAGTGCTCATCACAAAGCAGGTGGTTAATAAATGTGTTTACGTGGTTACATGGCATGGAAGAGCCAGATATCCTTATGATTTTCAGCTACTAAATTAATATTATTTGGACTTCATCCTTCCCATAGTAAGCATTTTAGTTTCATCGCTGAACCTCTGATTTTGCCCTTAGGTGAGCAGCCTCCATGAATGGTTTCTAAAGTATGCATCAGAGGCTTATTCAGGCAACAAAGCCAACCTATACTTCAAAAAGGAAGGAAAGCAGGGTTGGAGGTAATAAGTCTTTTCTACAGAGGCTCTCTGGGCATTTTATTTCCTTCCAGCAACATGAAGAGTGTTGTAGGCAGAATAATCCCCCCGACCACCCTGCCAAAAACATGCATGTCCTAATCCCCGGAATTTTTTAATGTGTGACCTTACATGGCAGAAGGAACTTTGCAGATGTGGTTAAATTAAGGATTTTGATTAGCCTGGATTATCCAGGAGGATCCAATGTAATCACAAGAGTCCCTATAAGAAGGAAGCAGGAAGGTCTGAGAAGGAGAGGTGACAATGGAATGTCTGATGATGAGGCCAAGAGTTGGGGAATGTGGGCAGCCTCCAGAAGCTACAAAGTACAAGGTTCCCTAGAACTTCCAAACAGAACACATCTCTGTTGACACTTTCATTTTAGCCTATAAGACTCGTAAGACACTTACCTCCAGAACTGTAAGATTATACATTTATGTTGTTGTACTAACTTTGTGGTAATTTGTCACAGTAACAATGGCAAGTAATACAGAGAGGAATCTAAGAGAATCTCAAGGGTGTAGGAGAGAATAAACACCCAGGAAAGGGGCCATCGTGGCCGATAATGTTTCTTTCTGCCCCGGTGACCAACAGATAACATTTTTGCTTTGTAACAAGCTTGGACAATGCTGCCCTGAGTTTGATCCTTAAAACTGAATCTACTGGAGAGGGAATACCGCTTGAACGGCTTTCTTTCTTTCTTTTTTTTTTTAAGATTTTATTTATTTATTAGAGAGAGAGAGAGAGAATGGGAGATAGAGAGCAGGAGAGGGAAGAGGGTCAGAGGGAGAAGTAGACTTCCTGCTGAGCAGGGAGCCCGATGTGGGACTCGATCCCGGGACTCCAGGATCATGATCTGAGCCGAAGGCAGTCGCTTAACCGACTGAGCCACCCAGGTGCCCCTTGAATGGCTTTCTTAAAATGCCTGACATTTTCAGTCCTGATTTTGTGAATCCACAAAATCCCTTCAAATAACTCTTTACATTCCCAATATGAATTTAAATTTCTCTAAACTTATAATAAATGTATTGTTTTATTATTTATATTATCCTTTTACCCCTATGGTATGACATAGCAATAATTGCATACGCAGTACGATTGCACTCAAAATGGTACACCTGTGTTCTACAGCACTTTGCCACAGGGCACATTATGCCACAGGATAAATATGATCTATCTTGCTGCATAAATATGACATACTAGTATTCTGGGAACCTGTTATTATGGTAAAGCATATACGAATATATCAGTAAATTGCTCATATATTCATATATTATATGACAAACTATAACACAAAATCCCCTTGTGTTTTTGAAGAAAAAGTACAAGGTTTCAGAGGAATATTACACTAGACAAAATCAAATGACACCTCTACTTCCACCAAAAAATCCCAAGGCTGTTGTAGAGCGATTTCATGGAATAATTTCATTTGGAATAATATCTTTTGGCCACAAAATATTTATTTCTCTACTTATACACATATAGGCAAATGTCTAATGCTCCACTATCAGCTTTGAGTCTCTTTAATACAGGGTTTTACTTACTCTACCCCTTCACACACCCTCTATTCACTCAGACTTGATTATTCACCGTTCTTCAAACTCAATCTACAATTTCACATCTCAATGCCTTTATTCATTTTGGTCCACATTCCATGAAATCTCTTCTATTGTTTCTGTTCCTGATTTGTGTCTGACAATTCTTTAAAACCAAGCTCAAATTTCACTTCTTTCAGAAGGCTTTTGTAAACCTTCCTTTCTCCTTTTGTCACATTAAGCAGGAACATTCACTCAACAAATATCTATCAATTCCCAGCTTTATGCCAGGAACCATGCCAGGCACTGGGTATACAAATGTGAACAAGGACAATGTTTGGATGATTTCTCTTCTGATCTTTTTCTATCTCATATAAGTAATTACTTTATTGCCTGGTACTATATTCACTTGAAAACATATATTCGAAAGAGCACGGAATTGAGAATCAGGCAGATCTGAATAACAATCAGCTTTGGGAGTGATAAGTCTATGAAACTGAAAAATAAGGTAACTTCTCTGAACCTTCTTCTCATCGTCCCAGTTATGGTAAGATTTTTAATCATGGTGGAGTTTTAAATAACGTGTATCAATAATTTTGCATGCTAAGCAGTCAGTGATTGAAAAACATTAGTTCCATTGCTTCCTACTAGCTTGCATATTTATTGAGGGCAACATTCTTATGTGGTTCATCATTATATCTTCCATAACACCCAACTCGATTCTAGGCAACAAGTGAGGACTAAAAAAGTGAAAGAACAAGTATCAATAAAATTGCCCTCCAGCAGAAGTGATACAGTCACTTTTGAATAAATGGAAGCTCTGAGAAGTGTTTGGGGGAATGGAGAGAGCACTATTGAGTATATGTTTGAGGAAGCTGGAAATGAGTGTCAGACAATTAGTTAATAGAATACAATAATAACTAGTTGGCACGAAGCCTAAATATTTCATATGCATATCCCTTAGAAAATATAACCTTTAGCAAAATCATTCTGAAGAATCTGAGTAGTCAGGACACTGGTTCATAACAAGAGGGGGAAGTCTTCTAATAATAGTGGAAAGGCTGAGGTAACATTAACTGAACACTTTATGAGACATTCAAGTTCTATCAGGGGTAAATGCTAATTGGAGAGTAAAATTACATCCTAAAAAATGAAATCATTTGAGGGAGATATTCATTTGAAAACTTCATCTGGGAGTTCTAATTCAATCTATAGAAATAAACAAAAGCTACATATTCCTTCTTAAATAGCATATCCCTAGAAATGCTGGGGGGCCCTACACTGAATAGGAAACTGTATCATATGAAAAGGTGAAAAACAAAAGGAAATAGATGGATGAAGAACATCCCAACCACAACATGGACATCATGGAACTGCTGTGGATTTAGGAGCATCATGCCCAGAGGTGGTGGATCCTGGAGGTCAGAGAGGGTTCATGGACTTTCTCCTCTTCAAATCTTTTAAGGCCTCCCCCATCTCAGTTATCGTCATGACTTTTGCTTTACTGGCCCTCTAACCTCCCTGTTTCCTGCTTCTTTCTTGAGCCTACTCAATTCAACCTTTTTGTGTTTAGACTTAGGCCTCCTATCCCAATGTGCTGCCTTCCTTTGGCTATTAGACCAACATTTGGAATAAAGTCTGACAGTACCTTTTTAATGCCAACAGAAATGAAGGCCCGTTATAAGAAGTAGTCAGGTTACAGCTACCAGAAGCCTCTTCCAATAACAAATGCTTCCACTTGCCACTAAGGATCCAAGGAATTTCTTCATCAGATAAATATGTGCATGTCCACACATCAGTGCCTCAAATGCCATCCTACCACTGACAATAGTTCCAGACCATGTGAATGAGTGGTACTGACCAAATCAGTAGATGGAAAGAGAAAGGGAAAAAACTTACCCTGATTTTTCAAAATGGTGGGAGGTGTGTGTGTGCTAATTTTCCAAGCTACGTGTTAATTTTCCAAGCTATATCTTCCAAGTTATATAGCAAGGGAATTATTAAGTGCAACTCAAAATCCTGAGAAAGAATATGATTCTGCATTATAGACTTTTAAAATGACAGAGGTTTTCAGTTCCCATTTCAACAATTTACTATGCTAAGTCTTATGGGTAGATCTTCTTTCATATATACATTTTCACAAAGAAGCTCTTCTGATTCCCAGCTAGAGATACACAGAAATTCCTGAATTTCTGCTTTCATTTTTGTTCTGGTTTTATCACTTTGTCCTGCACTTAGTGGAGAATTTGGTTGCTGTTTCAAGTGCTTCATTCTAATTTCTATCACTTTAGACCCAAGATAGAATTAGTTCACTATGAAGGAGATTTTGCAGGTCAAATGTCACAGTCAATTTCACAGTGGGTATACTGTAAGCTGGATCCAAGGATTTCCATTGGTATAGGACACTACAATGTAATATAGAAAGTATTTCTGCCAGGAGTACTTTTGCAAACAGGACCCTCATAAGTATTCTTTTTATTCCCATTTATACATAATTCATATCTTTCTTCATCACCCACAATGTAGTACATCTTCATTACATTACATTAGCAACTCCCTCCATTTATCCATATTCTCCATCTTTACATGGAAAATCCTATCTTTTGTTCATCCTTTAATTTCTTGTGAGATTTTAGGTCATGTTTCAAATCATGTTACCTCCTTTTCCAAATTATTTTTGTTTACTATTAGATCTTTATCACTGAATTCTTATGGCACTTATCTGCACTGCCCATATTAATACTTAATCATTAGCATTACTTTTATTACACATAAAGAGCTTAATAAAGTACACGCTCCTAATGGGTTGGTTCCATAACTTTGAAGTCCCTAGGATAGCTCCTACATGGTAAGATCTATTGCTGTAATGATTCAAATAGTGTTCTTCCTCTGTGTGTTTCCTCAAGTCTCAAACATTTCCAAGAGGTTTATATTACAAAAGCAGATTCTTAGACTCTTCCCTATAGAGACCGTGAAGTTTATTTCACTATGAGTTTGAAATATTTCTTCTATTCTCAGTCTCCATCTCTCTTTTTTTCTCTCATATATTTTCCTTCTGTTTGTTGTGGTGTTATTTTTTCTTATTTTTTTCCTACAATTATATCATCCATTTCTGAGGCAGGGGAGCCAAACAACAAACTCTAAAAAATACTGCATGCTTGCTTCAGACACTTTTATTCCTGAGGCTCCAGAGGTATTAAGAATTCCTGTCTAAAGAAAAGTCTCTGCTGAGTCTGGATTCTCTTATGCAATATTTGGCCATAAACTGTCAATATTCAGGATTAAATGCTTGAAACTGGAGAAACAAGAAAGAACATTGAGAATATGAAGTGTGGCTGTCCCCAGACATGAGGTTGAGTAGTTTGGATTTGGGGTATAGGTAAATTTTTCACATTACTGATTTAACAGAGGTAAAACTGCCCACTTAGGTGGCCAATGAATTGCATAAGTCTCTTAGCAACATTTGAAAAGGACATCATCTGCACTTCTACAGCCATTGATTTACCTAGTAAAGCATGAAATTTGATTATACTCTTTTTTTATTCTTTAACAGTCTCGGCTAATTGGACATAAAACCATCTAGTCCTATTCAGGATCAAACTAAATATATGACTCAGTGACCCCTGCCCACACAAGGCAATCATGAGATTCCTCATATACAATCTTTAGGGGTAGATTTGGTTAGCACAGAATGTTGAAAATGTTCAGTTGTTCATTAAGATCTTGGACAAAAGACATTGCAGAATCTCCCCACACCATGAAGCTTTTAGTCTGCAAAGCAGCAGAGACTGGGAACAAGGGAGACACAATAGGAAAATTTCTGCACTAGAAGTTAGGAGACCTTGGTCCCAGCTACCAGCCTGGAATAAATCTCCAAAATTAACATTTATCAAGCACTTTGTTAACAGTTTCCATACCTTTTCTTTAATTTCTTTCCAAAAAAATGTAATCATATTCACTTTACAAATGAAATCATTTCTCAGTAAATTAAGTAACTTTCCCAATGTTACATACCTTCTAAGTGGTAAAACTGGGATCTAAAGTAGGCTGTTTAACTCCAGAAACCTCTAAACCACTGTATTTCTCTTCCACTATTTGATTCATGGAATAACTTCAGATAACTTAATCTGTGTATGTGTATGCACGTATATGTATATGTTGCATATGTGTATTCTAGTTCTGCATTGTCTTAGTTGTCCTATAGTAGAAACTAAAATGTTCATCAAAGTATATGATACTATACCAACATTTGGCCTGCAAATATAACTGTCTACAGGAATCAGACAGAATGTATATAGAAAGGGTTTATGTGTTTTATATAAAATATGTCAGGTATCGCTGAGCTATTGTCAGAAACCAAAGCGATATCCTATTGTATAAGGCCTAAGATTTGTAGGATCTCTCAATTGTTTCTACATGGTTTTATGTGAAGTCTTCTGATTTTAAAATATTGTGTCACAGGGGCACCTGGTGTCTCAGTCAGTTGGGCATCTGCCTTCAGCTCAGGTAGTGATCCTGGAGTCCCAGGATCCAGCCCCGCATCAGGCTCCCTGCTCAGCGGGGCGTCTGCTTCTCCCTCTGCCCCTCACCCTGCTCATGCTCTCTCTCTTGCACATGCACTCTCTCTTCTCTCAAATAAATAAAATCTTTTAAAAAATATTGTGTCAGAAAAACAAAGAAAATGCTGGTCAATAGAAAATATGCAAGCTACTGGCTTGAGATACCTGGAATACCAAAGTGCATAGCCTCATTGTTAAAAGGAGCCCTTATATCAGAAGGCAGAAGAATATCTATATGGACTTGGGAAATATCTCCCAGGATCTCAGTTGCCTATGTACAATATGGGTCTGGCAGTTGGTTGCTGTAGTTGCTTTTGCCTGTTCTCCAAATTTAAATTTTAGATTCTCATAATAAAATTCATGGTCTTAACTGGAGTGCCTCACATTATGACTGAGGAGATAGAAAACTCATAGATAAAAATCATGTGAGGAACATTTTATGGCAACTTAGAGGCAAGAGCATCTTTTGTGTTCAGCCCTCAAGGGAAAGTGATTATAATAAAGCAATGTAAAATATTCAAAAGACAGGCCAGAATTCAGAGAAGAGAAAGTGTGAACAACTATTCTATTCTAACTGGGGGAATATATTTGACAAGTATTTGGTAAGTGCAAGGTTGGTACTTTAGTGTGGGAAAAATTATCCTATAGAGAGAAGATTCAAGGGGAAGTGGTAAGAGTTTTTAAATAATTGCAAGGCTTTCAAATAGGAATAGAAGTTAAATTTGTTTGTGGTCCAAGGAACATTTCTGAGTGAAAAGAGACATCTTGGTTGGGTAAAATGAAGGTGTTAAATAAAGGATGCTTGCTCCAAAAGGAAATGAGTTCAGCCTTAAGGATTCTCTTAATGTTGCTTTTAAGACAAATCTACCAGCAATGGATTCTCTAAGTTTTTGTATGTCTGAGAATTTCCAACTTCACCTTCTTTTTTGGTAGTGATTTACTAGGTATGGAATTCTTGGTTGTGAGCCTTTTCCTTTCATCATGTTGAATATGGCCTACATAGATTTTGATGATGGTGGTTTATTATGTGTCTAGATGAGGATTTATTTGGCTATCCCACTTGGAGTTTGATGAACTTCTTGCTTGTGTATATTAATATTTTGTCAAGTTTGGGAAACTGTATTAGGTCTTCAAATATTCTTTCTGCTCCTTTCTTTCTTTCCTCTTCTGGGATTCCCTTATGCAGATGTTGATATAGTTGATGATGTCCTGCAGGTGTCTGAGGCTCTTTTCATTTTCCTTCAGGATAATCTCAATTGAGCTATATTCAAGTTCACTAATTTTCGTTTTCTTGCCTGTTCAAATCTGCCTTTGAGCCCTCCATTGACTTTTTCGTTTCACTATTGACTTTTCAACTCCAGAATTTTTATTTGGCTCATTTAAAAAAATCTACCTATTTAGTAATAGTTTCTATTTTCCAAGACATCAAAAAAAAAAAAAAAGTGATGGGTATTGAGGAGGGCACATTCTGCATGGAGCACCGGGTGTTATGAACAAACAATGAATCATGGAACAGTACTCCAAGACATCATTTTTATACTAAACTCACAGTAAACTAAAAAAAAATTAGTTCTTCAAATATGATTTCCTTTAGTTATCTGAACTTACTGAAAATAGATGATTTGTTTAGTAAGTCCAATGTCTGGATTTCTTCAGGGGTAGTTTCTACTGATTGATTTTCTTTTTCTGTGTATGAGCCATATTTTCTAGTTTCTTTGCATGTTTCATTTTGTTGTTGTCATTGTTGAAAACTGGACGTTTTACCTAATACAATATAGCAACTCTGGAAACTAGGTTCTCTCCCATCTGCAGACTTTGTTGTTGTTTATTTAGTGACTTTTGTGATCTAAATATGAAAATGTGTATTCTTTGTTGTGTGAGGCCACTGAGGCCTCTGCTAAGTTAGCTTTAGTGGTCAACTAATGATTTAACAAATATTCCCCCTAAATGCCTGAAGCAAATAAGTCTACTAAATGAAATAGGTCTGTGGTATTACACATTGCAATTTACCAGAAACTGGAGTATAAGACAACTCAGTTCTGTTCACCCATTTAGTTTACTTATTTTCCAAGATAAGAAAATAGAAATGTGAAAGCCATTTTTTTTATATTAGGAACACCAATTTTATTATATTAAAATGGGTTCTGGATATATATATAGGTCAGCAGGGCACTTTTTTCTTCATTATCAACAAAGCAACATATAACTATGATTGTTTTCAGCTCTTTTACCAAATAGAAAAGCTTGGAAATGCTATCAGAAGGGATCAATGATGCATACATTATGTTACAGAATTGTATATTCCTGAGGCAAAAGCCAATTAAATATAACATACCCAGAGAGATAAATACATTCACATAAGAGGTTTTATATCTGCAAATCAGATTATCTGATAATTATGTAACCCATACAATAGAATGTGAATTTATTTTCCACAGATGTTTTTCTATGTTTACAAGAAATGATACTAGTTTCCAGCCACCAATGAAGCTCAAAGCTGTTACTTTGACATTGAACTGATCTCAGAGATTAGACTCAAGCTTATTATTTTTTTCACAAAATGCTCCAGTGCGATGAACACTGGCCATCCTAGAGCTCTCATAGCCCTCATCACTACTGTAACAGTCAAATGCAGTCACTGCTTAGTGCCCAACACAACTGCTCTGTAGGTTCTTTGCCACAATCAACAGGTAGTATCTTGCTTAATTGTGATGAAACTATATGCCATGGATTGCCAACTTTCTGTTGTTCTTTTAGAAAAGAGCTAGCATTAAGTTCAGTACCAAGTAACCACCAAATCATTTCCAGAACACATACTCAGATGGTTCTGCTGGCTTTGAAGAGGCACAAGACGAACAGTTTGGAAAATAACAAAAGAAACTGGAGCTTGTAACACTGCCAATTCATTCTTGGGTGAAAGACCATTGCTGACAGAAACAGGAAACAAAATAGGAAGGAGCAATTCCTGCTCCCTTCCTCCTGTCTTCCTTTTGTGCCTTTTTTTTTTTTTTAATGGGACCTAAGAGAAAGCCATCTAATGAAGGAGAGATGTAGTTTGTAGTCTCAGTTCCAGCATCATAAAGCAGAGTACAGAAGGATAAATATGAGGGAAAAACGAACAACATAATAATTGGCATAACTTTTTTGACAGCAATGAATCATTTCTTCAAAGTAAGCTTTTCTTCAGGTCTATACTATATTTTTGTATAACATAAGGAATGAATCTCTAAGTTCAAGCTCAAAGATATTTATATATCTCTATAATTACATATAGATATATAATTTTACATAATATAAATATATAATTTTATATAATTGTAAATACATATTACTTATATATTAAAGTCATAAACTTTTAGTTTTCCATGAAGATAGTAAAGAAAACCTGATTATGTGTGTGTGTGTTTCTGAGTTCTTACCTTTCCAGGTAGTATTTTAGCTTCAAGGTAAAATTAAATTTGCATACATATTTATCATAAACCCATTATACCACTGCTTTTGGAAAAAAATTGTTTTTTATTGAGTTAGCTATAATGCACTACAGTACAGCAAATCATTACCAAAAAAATATCAGATATAAGAAAATAAAACTGAGGATATCAGAGTTTAAATTTATAACACATTTTCTTTTTCTATAAGAGTTCATCATTTACAACAAAGCAGTATAATGGAACTCATATACAATCAGCCATCCCATTTGAGCATCTGTAGACAAAAGAATAAGGCACCTTTCACTTGGGAATTTAATTGAATTCCTTGTTTTGGGCCATCAAAAATAGACTACTGGCCATAATGTATTTTTGCATAAACAGTAGTTTCATCCTCCCTCCACAGGAAGTGAATGGAATCAGACACTTTTTTGCCAAACTTAAGGATTATGCATAGCTCGTGCCTTCTAGAGTCTAGAGTCTAGACAAAATGTAAAAGGAGATCTTCTGGGGAAGTGATGGATTAGAAGGGAAGCAAAGAGTGAGGGAGGGGTAGATTTTGAAAGCCCAATTATATACTGGCAGGCACAAAATTCTAGGCTACATTAAAGCATTAGTTTCTACAGAGAATTTCCCCAGTAATTGTCAGGTAAACCTGAGCAACAGGAGGCATGGCTTCTGGAGTAGTCTGGTTGCTAGAGCAAGGATTTCAGAAAGTGAATCTTGATGTGCTGAGAAACTCTCCTGGAAAGCTTGAAAGCCAAAAACAGTTTTGAAGATTTTGTCTCTCAAGTGCATGTTAAGATTAATAAGCAAGTTCAGGGTATTTCAAAAAGAAGTAAGAGGAAAATTAATGTCCTTTATAACAGGTGATGAGTTTTAAAACTATAGATAACACCTCAAGTTAAAAGAGTATATTTGTAACACTGAAAATAGTGACCTTTCAAGAAGGAACAATGTGTTCGAACCAGGGAGGAATGGTGTGAGTTACTAGATGGAAAGATAAACAAGAGCTCTTGCTTTTATATCTGTAGCTTTTGGAACAGTGGAATAAAAAAGGTAGAGTCAAAAAAGGTGACACTTATATCATTATGATCAGAAAAGCTTCATATTTGCCAAACATATTGGATTCTTTATAATAAAAATCTTCAAAATTAATTATTTGGCACTTTTTTTTTTTTGCCCATGCAGGATTACTTAAACTATAATACATTAGGAAGCAACAAGAAGATAGGCTAGAAACAAACTTACTTATTTTTGATGAAAGATAAGGCTTGTCTAGATCATAGTTGTTTGGATTCATGGTCCTCAGGGGATGTCTGAGGTACTAATCCTCAGGCTAGTCAGAATTTTACAGGAAGGAGGGAGGGAGGGAGGAAGGAGGAAAAAGGGAAAGAGGAAGGGAGGGAAGGAGAAAAGAACTTCACTGGCAGGATTATACATCCAACTATCTATTTTTATATTAAGTGAAAATCTCCATTGAGTCAAGGAAGTTAATCAATTAGCAACATCTTCTACATCTACCCAACCTTATCCCTAAAAAGGTTATAACTAGGTTGATGTACCCAAGTGTCATTTTACCTAACAATAATGATAGTACATGATAAGAGTTAGAGAAAGTGAACCATGGCTACTCTATACATTGATTTTGTATTCAAATGCAAAAAAATGAAACTATGAAAATTCTTCAGTACTTTAAGTACATGTTCAATTTGCAAGTAGGTACATGAAACTTTTTTTTTAAACTTTTATTTATTTTTTTTAAAAGATTTTATTTATTTATTTGAGAGAGAGAGAATGAGAGATAGAAAGCACGAGAGGGAAGAGGGTCAGAGGGAGAAGCAGACTCCCCGCCGAGCAGGAAGCCCGATGTGGGACTCGATCCCGGGACTCCAGGATCATGACCTGAGCCAAAGGCAGTCGCTTAACCAACTGAGCCACCCAGGTGTCCCAAGTACATGAAACTTTTGAGCAATTATCATACAAATAAATATTCCTATATTCCATATCCACATAGCTGGGGGTTCAACTAAGAAGAACAATGCCATTCTTGGTTTCATAAAGTGCTGAACTAAAAGCAAATGGTTCTCTGGAATCCAGAGTTGTCACTTAGAACAAATAATAACCATGCAGGACACTGGCGGGAACAGCTTCCGGTTAGGGAAAGGCTTTCTACACTCCATTATTTTCCTGTGTGCCCTTTTCTCCTTTTCCAAGTGACATATTTTTGTTTTTGTTTTCATTGCTTTTTAAATCATGAGCATCTTACTACGAGGACAACAACAAAATAATGACTCTCCATGAAAAGAGACAAAAATTCTTCTCCCTACTCCAGTTCACCATCTCACCCATTCCCCAAAAAAGATTCCTAATCAAACAATCTCCATGGATCCCCTAGAAATGTATTTGCCCAAGAAGCAGAAAAAACAGAGCCTTAGATTGTAGCTCTTGAGCAGCTTCCATGGCCTTGGTTCAGAACTGTAGTTTCCAAATCTTACTGACAGAAAAGATGGGAAGTTGATTGCCTTGGTGAATGTTTTGCTGTCAAATTTTGCAAACTCAGAGCAGTCTATCAGACAATCTATCTGGAACACATCCCCATTCTTGTGTGGAGAAATTCAAGAAAGAAATTTGAGAAATCTAAAACCTACTTTACCTCAAAAAGCTGCATAAGAACCCATCATATTGGAGCTGGACTGGACCTTAAATGATGCTGCCGTCCTGGCCCTACTCTTAGGCTACAGGCATCCTCTGGCCCAGAAAGCTGAGCATTTTCTGAAATAACATAATTGTTTTCCCTCTGGAGGCAGGCTCTGACAAAATCCCAGCCTAAAATTTCAGCTTTCTTGATAAAGAACTCAGGGTTAACTTTCTGTTTTGTTTTGATCTCTTGTCATTGGTTGGGCCTCCAGAGTCCAGTCTTTTTTTTTTGGAGTTACTAGCCATTCCTAGCATTTACCTTCCCAGTTCAAGGCCTTGATGTTTCCTATCTCTTGATATTTACAAGCTTTTGTAACCAAAAGAATATGATAACATTGAGAGAGGTCACTTCCATAATTAGATTACAAAATATGGGGACATCTGTCTTGCAACATACTCTATTTCCCTCTTGACTGATATACTTTAATGAAACCAGTGGCCATTTTGAAGAAGATTACATAGCAAGGAAATGAAGGTACCTTGCAGCTGACAGCCAGTTAGGAACTGAGGCCCTCCAATCCCATAGCCCTTGAGTTACAGATTCTGCAAACAATCAGAGGACCTTGGATGTGGATGCTTCCCTAGTCAAGTCCTCAGGTGAGACCCCGGCTCTGGCTGCCACCTTGATTGTAGCTTTGTGAGAGACCTTAAACAAAAACCCAGTTAGTTATGTATACTTTTCCGGCCCATAGCAACTGTAAGGTAATAGGGGTGTGTGTGTGTGTGTGTGTGTGTGTGTGTGTGTGTGTGTGTGTGTGTGTGTGTGTGTTGTTTTGGTTGAAGTATACATAACATGAAAGGTAACATTTTAACCACTTTTAAGTATAAAATTCTATGGTGTTAAGTACATTCACATTGTTGTGTAACCATCACCACCATCCATCTTCAGAATTTTTTCATCTTCCCCAACTGAAACTCTCTCATTCAATGTTAATTTCCTATTTCCCTCCCCTCCAGCTCCTAACATCTGCCATTCTACTTTCTGTCTCTATGATTTTGACTATTCTAGATATCTCATATAAGTTGAATCATACATTACTTGTCCTTTTGTGACTGGGTTATTTCATTTAGCATGATTTTTTCAAAGTCCATTCATGTTGAGCACCTGGGTGTTCAGTCGGTTAAGCATCTGCCTTCAGCTCAGGTTATGATCCTGGGGTCCTGGGATCAAGTCCCACATCGGGCTCCTCACTCAGTGGGGAGCCTGCTTCTCCCTCTACCCTTGCTTCTCCCCCCTGCTCATGCACACTTTCTGTCAAACAAATAAATAAAATATTAAAAAAAATCCATTCATATTGTAGCATATGTCTGAATTTTCTTCCTTTTTAAGGCTAATATTCCATTGTATGTGTATGACACATTTTGTTTATCCATTCATCCATTGATGGATGCTTGGATTGTTTCCATTTTTGGCTATTATGCATAATACTGCTACAAACATGGGTACACAATATCTATTCAGGTCCTTGCTTTCAATGGTTTTGGATATATACCCGTAAGTAGTAATTCTATGTGTACATTTATTTTATTTTAGTAATTGCCATACTGGTTTCCACTGTCTGCACCATTTTACTAAATGTGTGTTGTGATGCGTCGCCAGGGTCTGTAGTAATTTGGTGCACAAGAATACATAACTAAAAGGAATAGCTATTAGGACACACAAAAATGGAAACAACAACAACAACAACTATGGTCCTTGTACTGATGATGCTTATAGCCTACTAGAAAAGACAGAAATGATCAAATGTTCATGGCATTGCATATATGTTAACAACTGTTGTATATATTAAAAAAGAGAAGTATATGGCATACTAAGATTTTATAAAAATTGATTTCACCCAGGCTAGGGAGTCAGAATCACTTTCAATGCAAGCAACAGGAGTAGCTCCAGTTGAGCCAGCTGGCTAATAGCTTGTGGCCCAGATTTAACAACAACAAAAACAAAAAGCTCCTTGCTTTGAGATCCTATCCTTCCCTTGCAGCAGAGGTTGCAAACCATGCACAAAGAGAAGAAAGCATGTTATCAAGGCCTCATCCTTACCCATACCTAATGCCAACTGTCTAACTTCTTCTCATATGCAGTTGTTTAGAGTGGCAGAAATTTATTGCATTTCATAGCAAAGATTTTTCTGGCCTATTACTGTTTTGTGTGTTTGCTTTATTTTGTTTTTGTTTTAAAATAGTGTTTTCTGCTTTGCTAAGCCTTAATTAACAGATGTGAGTCTTAGTATCCCTCGAAGCAAAGATTTAGAAAGACTCAGTATTATGTGAGTTAATGTGGAAATGGGAGCAAGCATTATTAGAATCTCCTGCTATAAAGACTAAAGGGTTTTTTTTGTTTGTGTTTTGTTTTTTGTTTTAATTTTGGACCTTTCATTTCCCTCAAGTTATCTTGCAGAAATTTTGGCTTATTTTGGTTGAAATCCTAGATCTCTGGCAGCTAAGCTCCAAAATAAAAATAAAGAAACGAATATATCTGGTCTCTCTCAGATGTTTACAAATATTATGATTCTAGATTTAAGTATAACAATTCAGAAATGACAGTTCTCCTGAAAGCTTTTATGTTTATATCCTTTCCACAAGAAACAAGTAATGGAAAATAAAATTTATTAAGAAAAATAAATTTTGGAGTTTGTTTTGCATAGTTAGGATTCTCGACTATGGTGTTTGTTTTCCCCTAGGCATGAGCAACCTCTTCCTCTCATAGCTAGGACTGGGGTATTACTAATGATATGGTTAGGACAGTTTTGATTCTTTTTTCTTTTCTTCTTTCCTGTTGTCATACTGTCACAAATCCAGTGCTAATTGGCTACATGATTTGGAACAGTGCATTTTCCATATCCTATATTTAGAATAGCAATATTAGAGATAATAAACCAAAGGATTGATTTTTTGGGGGGGAAGACACATGGATCACAAAATGAAAATAACACTCACCATTTAAAACATAAAGATGAAATAAAAGCAAGGTAATCAAACACCAATATAACTAAACTTACACAACCAATTAGCATAATTTTGAGAGCCATATTGTCTCATAAAGAAAAGGTTGAATTTCTTGAGAATTAATTGCAAAGTAACTTCAATATTGAGTTACTCTAATGCTTATAAGTGGAATTGTCTGTAAATTCTAACCTGACTATGCAGGAATGGGTTATTACTCTTGTATAAAGGGGGAGATAAGCAGAATTGGAAGGGCTGATTGTAGTACCTTTTATGGCCCAATGGGGTCTCTTCTTCAAAGAGAAAAAGTCCATAAATCTTTGAAGTATTTTCAGAATCATTCACTATTCAGGTATAAAGTTAATGTCTAGGCCAAGAAAGGTTCCCTTCAGTTATTTTCCTCGAAGTCAAATTTTTACATCTGAAAAGTCTATCCATAATGGCTTTGGACCAAGGTAGGATTAGTGAAAATCACAAGTACAATCAAGAGTGGCACAGGAAAAGTACAAGGCACTTGGGATGTGCAGTCCCTTAGTGTTCAACTCGGTTTCAGCTCAGGTCCTGATCTCAGGGCATTGAGATCAAGCCCCAGCTCTGTGCTCAGCATACAGTCTGTTTAAGTTTCTCCCTTTCCCTTTGCCCTTCCCGCCAGCCTGCTCTCGCTCTCTCAGTTAAATAAATAAATCTAAAAAAAAAAAAAAAAGTGGCACAGGGAAAGTGCATTTTTTCTTCTGTTTGCTCTCCCAAGCAGTATGTTTTCTGAAACTATCTGCGACTTATTTTCTTTGCTTGTCTGCCATTTCTTGAAAATAATAGAGGTCGTTGGTTATTAATATTGAGCTGTTATATCAGCCCATTATCCCCAAGGAAAACACAGCATGACTATACTGGGGAAGCCAACTAAAGAAGGAAATCAGAGTAAATAGGTCCTTTCACAACCCAACCTGCCATGACCTATAGAGGGTTAAACTTTGCTTTCAATTTATGCACCTGAGGATCCATCTTCTTATTTCTATAAGAATAGAAGTGAAAGGATAACAGATCCTTCAAGTTCCCAAGCAAAATTTGGCTTTAGTTAACACTGGGATTAAAAGGCAGATCTTGATTTTTTTTGTTGTTATTATAAAGCTTTCTAATTTAATGTATTTATCTAGGAGTGCCCTGTTCTGTGTTGTGGTAGATATGGAATATAAGGGGACTTGGTGGTCCAGTTAACCACTCCAACAAGCAGTGAGTAAATCATCTCTGCCCTAAAGTGTCTAACCATCATCATTTCTTCTCTGATATCAAGGATTTGGGGTCTGACTGCCTTGGTCACCAGATTTATACTTGACCCACTCTACAAATATCAGACCACCTATATCTAGTGTTCCCATTAGACTTGATATAGAATCATAAAACACTGCCCCATCACCCAAAGAGGTTATAGTCTACACTGGGAGAATAGGTGTATATTCTCTATTCTCTCTCAATATATGTATTTACATATACACATAAACACAGAGATATAGACACATATATATATGTATATATTCTTCCAACATAGTCTGTTCTCTATCTCCTATCTCCATACATAACAAGGAAATATATGTATATATATTATATATATATATACACACACACACACACACGCATACATACATGGAGTTTTAGAAACATAGTTATTTTATTATATAAAAAGCTGAGTTTGAAACCAGGTCCACTAGAGGAGTGATGCAGAATAGACCATTGCCTTCTGTAATTTTTAATTTCTTAATCTGAAAAATGGAAATAGAGACAGAGACAATGCTTGTATTCTAATTTCTTCCATTCAAACTTCAAGAGACTGAGAACACTTCTTAAAGGACTTATTCCCAAATGTATGGGCCCTCAGTGGGTGGCATTTATACCGTGTGTATATAAATTTCAATATTGTTGTGAGCACCATAGTCAATGGCAGAGCAGCACCTGGGACAGCAGCTTTCTAGTTTATATGTATGCAACTTACCCAACTGATTGAGCCTCCTTAGGATGGGTAGGAGATGCAGGGCATCCGAGGAGCATATAACATTTTAGCCATCACAATCTTACACTGTCAAAGCTAGCACTCTGAGAGCAGATAGGTAGACAGACACACGCACAAAAGCAAATGCATAACAAATACTCAAATTTAAATTCTACTTTCTGGGGTATACTGTGTTTAAGAGACCAGAAAATAGGGTGGGTTGACTTTAGGAGGTGTGAGGATATACCTGAGGAAGTGAAAAAATGAGCTGGAACATAGAGGAGGAGCTGGAGTTTCTAGGTGTGATTGGATAGGAGGAGGGAGAAGAGATGATAAGCCGGAACTGTAACAAGTGTAGAGGACATAAAGCAGGTGCATATAGTGGGTGTAGTTGGGTGAAACAGAGTAAGAGTATGAAGTAGGAGAGAAGGCTGGACTGACAGGCAGTGGCTAGACCGTGCAGGCTCTTGCATGCTATGGAATTACCCTAATAATTTTTATCTATTTTAGGAACAAAGAGAAACCTTTCAAGAAGTGGCAAAACTAAAGAAAGAGGTTGGCATAATCAGAGACAGTCTTTTTTTTTTTTTTTTAAATAAGTGCTCTTTGGAAATAATGTGGAGATTGATTAGTTTGGGGGTAACATGGCCTAAGGAGGAAAGTCAGGAGACTCATGAAACCTTTTCTAGATGGAGACCACGGTAACATGAACTAGTTGTTGATAACTGGGTGTATTTTTTCCCTGTGGCTACTCTAACAAATATAGTGGCTTAAAACAACAAAAATTTATTCTATTCAGTTCTGTAGGCCAGAAGTCCAAAATTAGTTTCACTGGGTCAAAACCAACATATCCATCAACAGGTCCTTCTGGAGGCTATAGGGGAGAATCTATTCCTTCCCTCTTCCAGCTTCTGGTGGCTACTGGCATTCCTTGGTTTGTGGCTACATCACTCCAGTCTCTCTTTTTGGTCCCATTGTCTTCTCCTCTTCAATGTGTATCAAATTTCCCTTTGCCTCCCTCTTATAAGGATACATTTAACTGCATTTAGGACCCACTGGGATATTTCAGGATAATCTCCCCAAATCAAGATCCTTAATTTAACCACATCTGAAAAGTCTCTTTTGCCATATCATACAAAGAACTAGCCGAATTGCAAAGTTTGAAGGCAAAATCTCCCTAGACTGACATCAACTGCAAGTTTAGAGGGTTACAAAAATCAGCCTCAGTTTCAATAATTTACTAGAATGATTCACAGAACTCATTAAAATCCATTACACTTACAGTTATGGCTAATTACAGGGAAAGGTATAGGTCAAAACCAGCCAAGAAAAGAGACACAAAGGGTAGTCTGGACGCTTCGAACTACTACAAAGCTGCCTTTGTCCTTGGGATACTTTGATTTCCAGGCACTGATGTGTGATGGCACAGTTGGAATATTGTTAACCAGGGAAGCTCATTCACGTTTTAGTGTTGAGAATGTTGTTGTCTAGTAGTTTTTGGTGTCCAGTGACATCCAAGTTTTAGTGTCCACATGATTGATTATCCACGAGGCTAAACACAGTCTCCAGGTTGACTGATACCAGATGATTTAAAATGCCCACTCTAAATCACAGAACTGGTCTTTCTGGCAATGGCCAGCTTCTACTCTAAGATGTAGTATGGCCAGGCCACTGCTAAACGAAGAGAACCCTATGAGGTATAAAATAGATTACCTCCCAAAAGCCAAGGGCAAAGATCAGATGTCTCTTTGGCTAAAATAAAATTCTTTATTACATAGTAATGTTCTGAGTTTCCAGGTATTAGGGTATAGGGTTTTTGTGGGTTTTTTTGGTGGAGCGAGGGCTGGGAGGGATTATTTAGTCTACTATGTGGATATTTACTAATTAATCAAAATTTTAGTTGCACATTATTATATCCACATCAAATCCACATAGGTGAAGAGATCTAAATAGGAGTTAAGAAATAAAGTATATAAGAGTTGATAGTGTGCTGGATATGAAAAAGAAAAGAAAGTGATAACGTTTATTCCTATATTTCTGGCTTAAAAAAAATGGAATGTGGGTGGTAGAGCTGAAGGGAGACCAGGTATGGGGGAAAAGATTATACATTTGGTCCAGCACATGTTAAATTTGCAGTTTCTTTTCCTTTTTTTTTTTTTAGATCTCTAAATACCAATTTCCATGTGGCAACTGCTCAGGAGAATCCCAAACTCAGTAGAGTTGTCTGGGTCAATGTGCTACTTATTAGAGTATTGCTTCTCCCATCCCAATCCACCTTAAAAAAAAAAAAAAAAGATTTTATTTATTTGAAAGAGAGAGAGAGGGCCAGAGGAAGCACGCGTGGGGAGGAAAGGGAGAAGCAGGCTCCCCATTAATAGGGAGCCCAACACGTGACTCCATCCCAGGACCCTGGGATCATGTCCTGAGCCAAAGGCACACACTTCACCGACTGAGCCACCCAGGCGCCCCTCAATCCACCTTTTATTGCCTACATAAAGGTGGACCCTGTAACTATTTCTTGTTTGCCAGCTGGATCAACGTCAAGCATGAAAGTAGAGGGACCTGGAAGGACCTGGAGGAGGAAGGGGTCAGTCTTCCCAGTGCTGGTGTTCTCACTCAACAGGTTCCTGAACTGGACAGCCCTTGCGGTGGCGTTCTGCAGCACAGGTGGGCAGGGCACCCCCAGGTGCTTCTCCAGGCAGACTTGCAGGCAGGTTTTCAACGAGTTTTAATGAGGGCATCTCCCTAAGCCTGTTCCCCTAACACCCCAGAAGATAGATTCCCAGCAAGTTTCTGGGGTGTAGCATCTCAACCAAGGGCAAGTGGCCCCAGAATGTATCAATTTTGCATATTATTTATTTTTTTTCAAAGATTTTATTTATTTGAGAGAGAGAGCATGAGAGGGAAGAGGGTCAGAGGGAGAAGCAGACTCCCTGCCGAGCAGGGAGCCTGATGTGGGACTCGATCCCGGGACTCCAGGATCATGACCTGAGCCGAAGGCAGTCGCTTAACTGACTGAGCCACCCAGGGGCCCCTATTTTATTTATTTTTAAAAGATTTTATTTATTTATTTGAGAGTGAGAGAGAGAGAGAGAACACATACACATGGGGGAGGAGAGGGAAAAGCAGATTCCCTGCTGAGCAGGGAGCCTGATGTGGGGCTGGATCCCAGGACCCTGGGATCATGACTGTAGCTGAAGACAGATGCTTAACTGAGTGAACCACTCATGTACCCCAAGCATATTGATTGTTTTAAATAAAAGTTACTTAAGAGCCTGTGTAAGAACTCTCAAACCCTCTTCTGTTCTCCTGAAAAAAGGAAATAAATCTCCCAAGTGAAAGGTACCTTCCCAGTACCAGGAAGTAAAGAGACATTTTTATCAGAAATGGGAAATTTAGAGCCAAGAGGGCTTACCTTTTGCTAATTTACTACCCCAGTCCAAATTCTATTTAGAATTCCTTACTAATTGAAGCTCCCAAAGTTTTCTTTCTCCTGTCAATTTCCCACATATTTGTCTTTTTGTCTAAAAAGCACAAAAAATGCCTGACTTGGTCATTTCTTTATGTCTCAATTTCATTACTAGGTCTCCGTGTGAATGTAATAAAACTATGGTTATTTCTCCGGTTAATCTGTTTCATTTAAATTTAATTCTTAGTCCAGTTGGAAGACCTTAAGGAGGAAGAATTTTTCCTTCCCTTCAATCGTAACGAAAGCTCTTGTGTTAGAGAAGTAAGCCGGAACAGACTGAAGAGGAAAGGACAAGGAAGAACGTCAAGAAAATTCTGAAAATCAGTTTTACTGTCAAAAGAGGGAAGAAAATGTGAGAAGTTACATGCTTATCCAGCTAATTTATGCAGCTTTACTTTTAGCTCTTCAATTCTGGGATTTCTACCTCTAGATTCTGTGGAATTTCCCAAGGTCAGATCTCAAGATGTTACTGAGGCAGCCCCAGACATATCTCAGGATATTCACTGGGCTTCTGACATGCCAGTGATGCTACTGCAGGAGGCAAATCACCACAGGGCATAAGTGTCCAGCAATACCTTATCCCAAAGCCAGGAAACTGCTGGGATGGTCCCCAGAATAGGAAGATACCATTTGATGACCCCACAAGAAATTTATCTTTATTAACAAAAATGCAGCTCTGAGGGACATCTCAATAGGAAGAGATGCTATTTCTGTTAATGTAGCCAGGGTTCAATAATAACAAACCCACTATTTTATGTGCCAAGCCACAGTGACATCCTATTTTCCAAAACAATCTGTCTCATTAACTGAAACTGTCTATTTCCCTCCCATTAACTCCCTTGATTCTGCAACTCGAGTAAATACAAACTGATACATATATACTTTCCATGTGATCTTGAAATCCTGTTTTGCTATGCTTTTTGTTTTTATAGAGTGAGTTTCACGATAAAAGGTTGCAAACCATCACTTGCTACTTGCTCACCGCAGTAATTTAGCATCTAATAGCCATAACTCACAAGTATGAGGAAATGCCGAAGCTAGGCAGATGATGATGCGGCACAAACAGGAAATGACTTTCAAAGGGGAGCAAATTGTGGCCAAAGGGGCTGAGGGCAGGCTGCCCCAACATGTTCCTAATGGCATATTGATTATTTTGAATTGAAGCTACTTGGGAATGTCCGGGAAACATCCAGCGCAAGAACACTCTGACCCTCTTCTGTCCCCCTGAAAACAGGAAACACATCTCCTGTACGAAAAATACCATCCCTATTCTAAGAAATAAAATGACATCCTCATCACCAGAGATAGAAACTCTAAAGTCGAAGAAGCTGTAGAAACAAACCTTGTTATTTTTTTCTAATCTATTTTCTCAGCCTAAATTTTGCTTAAAATCCCTTACTAATTAAAGCTCCAAACACCTGTTTTCTCTATCCTGTCAATTTTTCACAATTTATTGTCTGTGTCTAACATGTATAAAAACTTACTGCCTTGGTCATTTCTTTGGGTCTCGATTTCATTATTGGGCCTCCATGTGCGTGTAATAAAACTTTGTGTTTTTTTTTTTTTTTTCCTCTTGTTAACCTCCCTCATGTTAATTTAATTCCCAAACCAGCTAGAAGAACTCTGGAGCAGGGAGTGATGGGGGAGAAAATATTTTTCTTCCCCAGCACAGTTCAGAAATGGGAATCAAGCTGAAGAAACATGCTCCAAGTGTACATGAGAAGGAAATATAAGAAAAAACTCAAAGGCAGATTATTGGTGGATGTTGGCTACACTGAAGAGGGGCAGCGGATGTTTTGTAATACTAGTAATAATAATAATGACTATAAGACTGATATTACTACTCTTTTACTAAGTGCCATGTGCTGTGATGTCATGCATTGTGCCAAAGGCTTTGCAAGGTGATCTTAGTTGTGCACATAAAAGTTCATATTCAGCATATGGAGTACACTGTGTAATGGGAAAATTATTTAACTTAGTCTATAAATGTGTAAAATGTGACTAAGTTCACAAAGTGGGTTTAAATTGGTAAATACAGATTTTAACCTTAAGTACAGCAGATTTTAGGGAGTAAATTTTTGCTGTCCTGCAGGATTTGGATTGATAAGGGTCTCTGTGAATTTTTCCTAATCATTTCCTAATCATTCCATGAATGAACTGTGTGACTCAGAATCAGAAAGGGAAAGCAGTATTTCCTTTCATGCAACTTTCTGCAAGTTTCCCTGTCTGTAAAATGAAGAGGTTGGACTAGGTGATTGCTCTGGTCCTCTCTCAAGTTAACATTTTACCATTCTCCTTGCTGCAAGCTTTTGTAGAGAGACTACTTGATTTCCTTCTGCTGCCACCAGGCAAAGTAAACTCTAAATAGTCCTTCTCAGTTGTAGACCAGAATGAATACATGAAAGAAAGAATGACTCAGGATCATAGCTCACAATGCTGTTTCAGATACCAGAGGAATAAAGGTATATGCAAGGTACGGAGTGAGAACCAAACTTTCTCTGATGTCCCTGGACTCTGGGGTGTCAGTCCACGCAGAGAACACTAAGGCTGGGAGGAATCCACAGATATCAGAGAAAATCAGCCTCCAAATGCTCTTGCTGCAACAATCTCTTGATTTTTTTTCTTTCATCTTGATTTTCCAACATCTAATAACTCTGGAGTTCAGAAAATTCACCACCTTGTACTCAGGGGCAACCAACCAACTGAAGTGGAGAAAGAAGGTCTTAGCAGGCCCTCTCTACCCCTCTGTATGGCCAGAGCCTTTGTCTGCAGCAGACACTGATGGGCTCCGCCATCCATTTTCAACTCACACCACCTGCCGACACGTGAACTCTCTTAGGCAAAGGGTTCTTTGCAGGAATACTGAGTAGGTGTAACAGAGAGCACCTGCTAGCACTGATTTATTTACAGTGGCCTGCTACCAGGCCAGGGGAAGAAATTACCCAAGAGATTCCCAAACACACATACTTGGATTTATATACTTACATAAAACCTTACACCCCTTGGGGCGCCTGGGTGGCTCAGTCGTTAAGCGTCTGCCTTCGGCTCAGGTCATGATCCCAGGGTCCTAGGATCGAGCCCCACATCAGGCTCCCTGCTCGGCTGGAAGCCTGCTTCTCCCTCTCCCACTCCCCCTGCTCGTGTTTCCTCTCTGTCTCTCTGTCAAATAAATAAATAAAATCTTTAAAAAAAAAAAAAAACCTTACACTCCTTTGAAAGTTCCACTCAGCTTCCCTCTGAAGTCAATCTGCACCACCATCTGGTTGGTCCTTCTCAGTACTTACACATTTTTTCCCATTAAATTAGGTCTGTCTATCCAATTCCTTATATTACTATGTTATTAAAATGTAAAAGTGGTTTGGGGTCTTTTCCTTCTCTGACTATAATCCTAATGCTGCTTGGTTTTCTTTTAAATGTGAACAAATCAAATTTACTTTTGAGATGCAAATGAACACGCTCATTTTTCATTTTAAGTCACTACCTGTTCTTTTTTTAAAGATTTTATTTATTTGACAGAGAATGAGAAGGAGCACAAGCAGGGGAAGCAGCAGAGGGAGAGGGAAAAGCAGGCTCCCCACTGAGCAGAGAGCCCCAGTGCAGGGCTGGATCCCAGGACCCTGAGATCAGGACCTGAGCTGAAGGCAGATGCTTAACCCAACTGAGGCATGCAGGCACACCCCTCCCTGTCCTTAAATTCAAAACTCTTCCCTCACTGTACTTGCTTTCTTGGTTTTGATATCTTTTTTTCCATTTTTGTTTTTTGGTTGCTTTTCCTTTTTTTTTTTTGCAAGCCTCTTATAGTTTGCTAATTCCAAAAATTTGTTTTGATAAACTTTGATTTTTATTTCTCTCCCGGTAAAAAATGCTCAAGCAGTGTGTTTATTGTGGGGAAAGGTAAAAGGCAGGCCTTGGGTACACAGAATACTAAATTCTACTTTGTAGCCCAAACACCATATATCTTACCCCCAAGCCTTTTAAAGTATGTTAACTATTTTAAAAGAGTTCTTTCTGTAAATAACTCACATATAGTTAAGCTGAACCCAAGCAAACCTTGGCTCTTTCTCCTTCTATTTCAACAGATTGTTAAAGACGATATGCAAATATCCAGATCGGGTTTCGTTTTCGCTTTTTCACCTCTAAGAAAAAAACAGTGCAGCTCCACGGTTGCTAGAGAGAGACTGGGATTTGGACAAGAGTGAGTGAGCCAAGTTCTCAGTTGCCCATTTTGGCTTAATTCATCAATTTTGGGAAAGTGTAAAGCAACCCCTTTTCCCTCAGCGCCATGGCCCTGGGGCAGGCCCAGAGAGGTTCGCAGCTCTACCTGGCCTTTCTCATCAACTGACTTTTCCTAGGCTGCGCCTGGTAACTGCTCGCCCTGGAAGCAGTGGCTGTGCGGTTGTCCTGGGCAGACCAGGAGCCGGAGACCCCTCGCAACTGCACTTTGTCTCATTTCCCGCCATTCCCTGCTTCTCCAATCCCTGACACTTAAAAGTGGTTGTCAGTTTGTTAAACTGAAACACTTGTTGTGGGTTTTGGACTAGGTCTCCTACATGACACACTTGGCCCAGCTGTGTAAACAGGCTCATCTGCACAGAACCATTCTAGCTCTGCCCCTTCCCCCAACAGACCCTCACACCTCAGGGTCCGCCCACCTTTTAATCCGTATTTCATAAGCAAGGTCCTCATTACGGTCCAAGGTTTTAGGATTTCTGAAAAGTCAGCTGTGGGTTGAGTAATTCTTCCCCATCTGCTCCTTTTCAGAGACTAATGGACTCTGCCAGGATGCGGTTGAATCTCTTTAACCTCTCTGCCATGAGATCTTTCTAGATAATGAGCTGTGAAAAGAAACAGGCTTAAAAGCGCTAGAATCACCCAAGATTTGAGGCTTTGAGAAGTTAAAATAATCTACAACCCAAGATCACCTGTGGAGAGGTGATGGGCCCAAGGTTTAAACCAGGCACTTCAACCCTAGAGACAAGGGTCTTAATCACTCTACCACGTTATTTTCCCAGGCTTCCCCCCTCCGGGAGTCCAGCTGAAGACTATTTTTCAACAGTGACTGGAGCACGTATGAGACCCTGCACATATGTGTGTGAGTGTGCGCTCCATCCAGCTCTCGGGAACAAATATCTAAAACCCACACCTGTGACTGTGCAGGGCCCATCCATCTTTGCTGCTCCGTGGTGTTGGCACACCCAGGACCAAGCAACATCTACGATGCTCCTTCCTGAGACTTCCTTTGTGAAACTTCTTCCATGCTTAGATCAGGCTTTTGCTCCAAATGCAACGGCGGCAGTTCTACCTGGTGCCATGTGACGTACTCATGCTGCTAAAATGAACCCCCTCTCAAAGGTGAATTCAAATCACTAATCATCAGTGGCATTTCCAAATTGTTCATTAGTATTTTAGAATGGCCCAGAATCAATGGTGTTTAGTCACAAGAAAGGGAATTCTTTAAGACTCGTCATTTTAGGGGCGTCTGGGTGGCTCAGTTGGTTGGGCGACTGCCTGCGGCTCAGGTCATGATCCTGGGGTCCCGGGATCGAGTCCCACATCGGGCTTCCTGCTCGGCGGGGAGTCTGCTTCTCCCTCTGACCCTCTTCCCTCTTGTGCTTTCTATCTCTCATTCTCTCTCTCTCAAATAAATAAAATCTTTAAAAAAAAAAAGACTCATTATTTTATCTTGTCCTAGCTATGTTTATCAGTTTGTGTGGGTGCATTCCTGCCTTTATATATACCTGTATAAAGGCATAGGTGTATATGTACATAAATATGTGTTATTTGGGGGACGTTCTACAGAAATACTGAAAGCTCTTTCTGCTGTGTGTGGAGTCATTTCTTTCTAAGACAAGGCATTTTTAAGAACATATGTAGAAAACTTTGTTATCTTTCTCAAAAGCAATCTCATTTTGGGAAACAGAATAATAAAAGGTAAGTGACAAACTTGAGATGGGAATTGAATTAAGAATCAGTCCTGTTTCTAATGGCTTGTGTGAATGTATATTCCAGCATGTTCATGGCATAAATTATAGCTATAGAAACGGGTAATGGTAAAAGTTGAAAAATACTAAACTACCCTCTGTTTAGCCTTCATTTATCAAGCTGTTACTTCAGTGAAAACATGTCCTATACCATTTCACTCAAGAATTCTATCCTAAGAGTTTAACCAAGAAAAATACTTATTTTTTTAAAGGAATTTTTTATTTATTCATTTGAGACAGAGAGATACAGAGAGAGAGAGAGCAGGAACAGTGGGGAGAGGCAGAGGGAGAGGGAGAGGCAGACTCCTTGCTGAGCAGGGAGCCCGACGCGGGGCTCAATCCCAGGACCCTGGGATCATGACCTGAGCTGAAGGCAGACGCTTAACCATCTGAGCCACCCAGGTGCCCTAAGAAAAATGCTTTTTAAAACTCTGTAGAAATAGAGGCACCTGGGTGTCTCAGTTGGTTAAGTGTCCGACTCTTGATTTTAGCTCAGGTCATGATCTCAGAGTTGTAAGATCAAGCCCTGAGTGGGGCTCCACGCTCAGTGGGGAGTCTGCTTAAGATTCTCTTTTTCCCCAAGTGTGGTGTTGAGCCCTGGGTGTTATACTCAACTGATGAATCATTGAACACTACATCAAAAACTAAAGATGTACTATATGTCAGCTAATTGACCATAATAAAAAAATTAAAAAAAAAGAAATGAAAGGAAACAGGATCCCCTCCCCCCTGCCAAAAAAGAAAGGAAATAGTAAGATAACACTGTTAAACTTTGGAGGCTCAGGAAAGATGTCTAAAACACATAGCTTTAGGGCAATCTTCTCGGGTCCCTATCCCCTTTGGGAGCTCTGTACTCTGTCATTCAATAAACTTTACTATTGCTCAATAAAAAAAGAAATAAAATAAAAATTAAAAAAAAAGATTCCCTCTCCCTCTGCCATTCCCCCCACTCTCTCCCTCTCTAAAAAAAGCAAAAAAACAATAAACAAAACTGTAGAAATATAATTATATGAATGTTCACCAGAGCATTGTTGATGATATTGAAAAACTCAAAAACTCATGTAGATTAGACAATTGGTAAAAAAAATGAATTTAATTGAATACAACCTATCTTTAAACATGTCATTGCTGAAATGAATTTACTGATGCATAAATATGTCAATATTAAACTGTTACCTTAAAATATAAGTTAAACCATGGAGATGTAAGGTACAGCATGGGAACTATAGCTAATAATACTGAATTGTATATTTGTAGCTGGGAGAATGGATCTTCCAAGTTCTCATCACAAGGAAAAAAAAATGTAACTATGTATGGTAATGGATGTTAACTGATTTGTTGTGGGGATCATTTTGCAATATATGCAAATTTTGAATCATTACATTGTACAGCTGGAACTAATAAAATGTTTTATCAATTATATCACAAAAATATCGCACAACAAAATACTAGCCAGAAGGAAAAAATATCAAAACCCCAATTAAAATATCCACAACACAGCAAAAAGTAAAAATATATTAATTATAGTTCATGATACACTTCTAAAACCCAAACTAATTTTTACTCCAGAGAGAAATTTTACCTTGCATAAAACTCTAAAAGTTGATTAATAAATACAGTGCCTCTTATGTATTTCTATGTATTTCAAATTTTATAGGAAAGATTCAAAGTTTGGTGAAACTTTTCCTCCATTAGCTCTAGTAATCAAGTCATAATAGCTTATCTACCCTAAAAAAAAATAAATGTCATGATGCATCAGAAAAAATAAGTTAATAAATATTACAACATAAACCTCTTTTTGAAAAAAAATACAGGTAGGGAAAATGTGTTGAAGCATATCCACAAAAACGTTTAGAGGTTATTTTTAGGTAGAGGGTTTATGAATTATTTCGATTTTATTTCTATTTTTTCTTAATATTATTTGTACTAAGATTTTATTATAATTAATTCATACATAAAAATGTCTTATGCCTTTGTAAGGGTTGATTGTACCCTTATGAAAACTCTAGTTTCTTTCTTGACTTGGATTTTGCTTGAATAAGTGATGATAATTGTCAAAAAATATGAGTATATATTCATAGAATATGTGACACCGGGAATTTCACAATTTTTATAGTTTACCACTGAGGAGCAATTAGGCAAATTAATAACAATTTTCAGAATAAAGCCTGTGATTAGAGAATTCATATATTCTTCAATTGTCCTTCCTTGCTAGGGACATGACCACAGTGGAGAGAGAAAGAGGGAGCATTTTCTTGGAAGGAGCTAAAGTATGTTCCTCTTCCTCATCCCAGTCTTCAAGCCTCTCTTCTTACTGTGAGCAAAGCCTTGAGTGCTCATGAGGTGCTGTTTTAATTGTGGAAATGGTTCTATTGTCAGTCGGCTGCATTGTGAAATTTAACCTGATCACATGGGAGAAAATAACCACCTGAGAAGCTTGTCTCTCTGGAGAAAAATCTTATCAGGAAGGAAACTGTCTGGCCTCAGGCCACTGTGGACCGGTCAGGTGATAATCCTATTTCTGCTTTTGTCCCTTTTTTCAAAGTGAATAAAGGTGGAAACCTTGCTGTGAGTCATGACACAGCTCATCTCACCCAATTAACTTAGGAATCTAAAATATTATTGTCATTTACCTAGAGTAGCTTCAGAGTAACTCATCCTGCAGAGAATCTGAGCTATTCAGGCTATCCCTGTCCTTAACCACAAACTTCCTCTCTAGGCCTATCTCTCATAATTTGTCCACATTTAATCTGAAGAGGGGAATCAAAAATTAGCCTAGAAGTGGAACTCACATACTGTAAAGGTAATGGTGGCACCCATATTGAAAGGAGAGTGTTCTTAGTCTGGCCCTCTCCCATAACAGTGATGATTAGACATAGAAGACCTGGATCTTACCAGGGACTCCAGCTAAAAGGGCTGGGCTGCACTGGAATCTGGACCTATGGGTACAAATGGGTCTTTTGTACAGATCCAGGTACAGATGCAGAGAGAAAGGTCATCGTCAACATTCAGGCTTGGGACAAAGGGCTATATAGTACCACTGGTCCTGGTCAGGGCCAACTGTCCACTTAGAAATTCTGAGGTATGACAGTAGACAAGAATCCAAGGCTGGAATTATGCACAGGTATAGGCAGACACATGTTTGGCATCATGGAAGTCTAGCAGCTGGGAGCTGGGTCTTGGCCCTAAAATGAGACTCAACACAGGATTCCAGGGATTGGGAAAAACTCTGAAGGAAAATGACAGGGCCTTAATTTTATAGATATTAGGATAATAGATAAGTAGACCCTGGGAATGTGGTTTACATGCTGTGATTTGAATGGGATCTCAGGTCACAGCTGGCTCATAAGCAAGCATGAGAATACTGAGTTTTCCTGTCTGAGGTTGGTCCAAGAGATGAGGGTACATGATCCTGCAGATGGCCATAGGGCAAAGGGATTGACCAAATGTGCAGCTCTGGTACAGCTTTTGGACATAACTACCAGAAGGGATGACCAGCACCAGAAAAATCTAACCTTCTTTCTAAAGATCTGGGTCCCTGGATCAGAGATTGACAATGAGGAGAGGGAATGCTGCTCCAAAGCCTGCTCAGTGATACAGATAAGTAGGTGCCACCCTGCCTGGAAGCTTGTCACAGCATTGGGAAGATCCTTGTGCCACAGATATAACTCCTAAGGTAAAGGAGGAGAAGTCCAGCTTTAACACAAATTTTCTGTGCTCATGGTTGCATCTCTTTGATGGGCCTGCTGTACCTCAGGGTGAGGAAAACAGAGAAAAAATGAGTCAGAGAAAGAAGTGTGATCCTATTAGCCTGCTTAGCACACATCTATTCTCTTGTTCATTATCTGTGCTCCCTACTAGAATGCAAGCCCTGTGAGGGTAGTGATGATGCCAATCTTATTCCCTGGAGTTCCATACAGCACCTGGGTCAGGTTGAGTAGTTGTAGGACAGGGTAATGTTGAGAAGGTGCATGAGGTGTTGCTTCTATGCTGGACTGGTAAGACTGGCACAGGTCAGCTGGATCTGGATACTGGGAAAGAGGAGAATATGTGATATGGGAGCTCTCTAAGGCAGGGCAGAGACCCAAATGGGAAACTGAGTGGGACATGGGAAGAAGAACTTAGGTCTGAAAGAAAGAAGGACAGAGTGTCAGGTAGCCCAGAGTGGAACCAACTGCAAGACAGATGGAAGGCACCATGAGCACAGCAACAAGCTTGGAGGAAACAATGTTTGAGTGTTCTTTTAATAAAAGAGCTTTCTACAACATGGCGAGGTCTTCCATTGTCTCTTCAGACTCTCATCATGGGGTAATGGTGTTGGTGGTGAGGGTCTGACCTATAACCATCTCAAAGTAAAAATGCTAGTTGTTGGCAACTCAGCTCAGTTGCCAGGTGTCTGAGTAGCCAAAGAAAGTAATAGTTGTGTTTAGTCACTTGCTGTTATAGTATAAGCAAGAGGCCAAACTGGAGAAGGAACTGACTCTTATCCATACCCTCTGAGGAGTGTCATTGCCTACTGACCCCCAAACAAAAAACTGGTGTAGTCTGTGAGTCCAGGGGCCAGGAGGAGAGAGAGGGGGAAGACTAAGAGTAGAAAAGTACTGAACACTGAGTCATAGTGTAGAAAGTGTCCAAGATTCTGACACCTCCCGAGGAGGCCTTGGCAGAAGTGCCCGAGAAAGTCCTCAGCCAAGGCCCCAGATAAAGGGACCTCAGAGGTGCTTGGGCTAGTAATGCAAATATGTGTAAGAGTGTAGCTGGCCAGAGGGTCCTGAGCCCTTAACTGCAACTTCCATTAGAGATTTCAGTGCACTGGCTGTCACCAAATCCAGTGTGGGGAGGGCAGCTCTCCCCCATGAAGCCTATGGGGTAGCTTGGACATATTGGCTGCCTTATCACTGTTCCTGAGAACAAGTTTTCTCAGCAACATGGATTCTGGGACCATCATGCTTGGCGATGATTTTCACGTGGCTTCTGAGTGAGGATATGAAAAGGAGGGGGGCTCTAGTAAGTTGCTTAAACCAAGAGTTGACAATTGTATATGCACAATATTTTGTAAACACTGCCTACTAATATAAAGGTAAAATGGTCTACGTCCTTTTCTTTTAAGATTTATTTATTTATTTATTTATTTTTTTTTTTTTGAGAGAGAGAGGGGAATTGCACAGGCAAGAGTCGGGGGAGGGCAGAGGGAGAAGCAGACTCCCTGCTGAGCAGGGAGCCCACAGCAGGTCTCAATCTCATAAACCATGAGATCACAACCCCAGCCAAAATCATGAGTCAGACACTCAACCTCCTGAGCCAGCCAGGTGTCCCTGGGTCATAACTTCTTTTCCTTGGAAGATTATCCTTTTAAAACTTTTACCTATTTTACTAGGATGCATACGTAAATTTTGGAGAATACGGCAGTGCATATGTACATACACACGTGCACACACATATGCGTACCCAGGGATTGTCTGGGGCTTTCCCATATTAATGACCATCCAGTTGGAAACCAAGGTATATATTTAGAAAGGAGAAAGTTGTGTAGGAATAGGAAGAGAAGGACATTATTAGGCAGAGGAAAGTGCAATTATTTTCATGGAATCCAGAGCTTATTACACAGAAAACACTCACAAAATATATTTTATTAATAGGATTTATAACCTGCATCATGTAAATAATGCCACAATAGCCTTGGGACATCATTTGTAGACAAGGGTTTGCTTCATTTGGGTATCTTAACCATATTACACTTAGATTCTGTCTACCACCTTAAAGGTCAAAACTTACTTTATAACTAGGGTGACCATAAAGTTGAAATTGGTAGTCCAAATCAAAACACGTTTGAGAGTTTAAGGTAGTGAATTAGGACAACTAGCTTACCTGGGAAATATCCTGGACAAACTGGGAACGATGGTCATTCTACTTATAACAAGTTATTTTATATAACCCAGTGTCAAAACTACCTTCCTTGAAAAGCTGTATTAGTTTTCTATTGCCATGTAACAAATTACTACAAACTCAGCAGCTGAAAACAATGGCCATTTTACTGTCTCACAGTTTCCGTGGAACAAGAGTCAGAATGCTCTGATTGGGCTCTTTCCGTGCTGAAATCAAGGTGTTAGCTGGGGCTGTGAGCTCATCTAAGGCTGACGCCCATTGGTTATTGGCAGAATTTAGTTCCTTGTGGTGTGAGGGCTGAAATCTCTGGTGTCTTGCCAGCTGTTGTCTGGGGGTTACTCTGAGCACCTGGAGGCCACCCTCAGGTCCTAGTGATCCTTTCACAGCAGAAGCTTGCTTGTTCAAAGCCTATAGGAGATTATCCCCATAGTCGGCTTCAGTAGAGTTTTATATAGTGTAGCATAAATATGGAAAGGATTATCCCATCACCTTTGCCACTTAATGTACACCAATCAAGGGAATGACTATCCCATCATAGTCACAAATCCATCCCAAACTCAAGGGGAAAGGATGATAAAGGGCGATTTTATAATCCCATCTGCCACAGAAGAGATACTCTTACTCTGAAATCTGCTTTATAAGAAAATCCACAATAATAAAACAAAACAAAAATCACACAAACAAAAACTAGGAAGGTTGAGTAGGTAAAAACAATCACAAATTAGTGCCTAGACTGTTTTCCCCCTGAATGAAAAATAATTTGGAGTTTCCGAAAGGCATTAGCCTTTCTTTAAAAAAAAAAATAATTATTATTATTTACTCGTTTATTTGAGAGAGAGAGAGAGAGAACGCACGCACGAGCAGGGGGAGGAGCAAAGATCTCAAGCAGACTCTGCACTGAGAGCAAAGCCTGATTCGGGTTTCAAGCTCATGACCCTGAGATCATGACCTGAGCTGAGACCAAGAGTCAGACACCTAACTGACTGAGCCATCCAGGTGTCCCAAGACATTAGCCTTTCTTAAAAACCATGACATTGGAGACAAAATAGTTTTTTATGGTGAGTTCCTACTAGGAAATAATTGCTGTTAACTTCATTCAGTGCTAAAATTTACAACTTTGGGGCATTCGTTCATTTGGTCATTCACTCATTTATCTATCATTTATTGAGCATCCCCTATCATTTACTGAGCATTCTGTGCCAGGACAGGAGTTAGACATGGCTCTTATTCTAACCTGGAAAAAGAAACTCAAATATATACTTCTAGGGCACTGCAATCAGGGTGATGGCAGATTTCATATACATATGAGGAGGAAAGACAAAAGGACACTCTGGCATGGAGGACATCACAGAAAGGGTCAGAAAAGTCTATGACATGTATGGCCACATAGGGATTATTTATTTTGCCTAATTGTTGGGTAAAGTTGAGCCATATTTACAGAAAAGGATTAGGTTGGTTTCATATCTTGAAGGACCAAGAAGTGAGATGAAAGAGGGCACTTATTGGGATGAGCACTGGATATTTTATGGAAGTGCTGAATCACTAAATTGTACAGCTGTTGTCTGGGGGTTACTCTGAGCATTGAAAGAGATTTGGAAGGTACAAAGCTGATGTCTCATTTTGTGCTAGGCCCTGACATTAAGAAGCGGTCAGCATATAATGTGCCCCATTCCTCAGAATCCTTATAACCACACTGGAAAATTAAAACTTGTGTTTGTGAAAAACTTTTTTTTTTCACACTGTGAAAAAAAAAAAACTTATGATTCACACTTTTTTCACACTAACACTGTATGTTAACGAACTGGAACTTAAATAAAAATTAAAAAAAAAAGAAGTAAGATTGAGAGGGACAAGGAGTAAAGTCATAGGAGTGGAAGTGGTTGTAGAAAAGATGGACAACGAAGGTAGAAATGGGACTCTTTTTTCCACTTTGTACCCAGACAGATTCTGTGCTATAGATGTCAAATGTATCATTTTTGTTTAAATCTTATCTCTACAATGTCTGAGACAATGTGCAGGGCACTTTCACTGAAATAAGCTCATTGAATCTTCACATAAAGATAATGGAGTAGGAATTAGGATGACAGAGAGAGGGAAGGGTATGCCTTTGGTCACGGGTGAAGGGTCCAGAAATAAGGCAAGGTCCAGAAATACCTCATTCATTCCACCACTTTCATCTCGCAGGCCCCCACTGCAAGCATGATAGAACCATGAAACGTCACTATCAGAAAGAATAGCAAAAGTCTTCTACACATCTCCCAACTGACATAGGATTTTCTATGCTTCCCTGAGGAACCCATCCTTATACTGTGCTCTGATTTCTGGGATGTAAAAACAAGTTTTAAATATCTAATTTTAAAAATATAAAAAGTTTTTCACAAACACAAGTTTTAATTTTCCAGTGTGGTTATAAGGATTCTGAGGAATGGGGCACATTATATGCTGACCGCTTCTTAATGTCAGGGCCTAGCACAAAATAAGACATCAGCTTTGTACCTTCCAAATCTCTTTCAATGCATGATATTAAACAGAAATGGATTTTGAGGAGTTGGGATAAATGCAGACAAATGAGATTAACATATAATGGCATAAACTGCTGATCCAAGGAGGTATGCCAATATTGACTCCATTCCCTGCATCCTCAGTTCTAGATTGTTGTCTGCCTCTTTATGATTTATATGTGAAATTTCTGGGGTTAAAAGGGGAGACTGCTCACAAACCTTGAACTAGGCATAAAGCTAACATTCTTTGGTAGGCAGTTGCTTCCAGCTTCAATTCAGGGAAAAGCTCTTTTGGAAAGGTGTACTTTCAGTCTTCCCACTATTCATAAATCTTCACTGTGATATATGTTACCACATTTGACCGGCACAACAGGACTTTAATGCCTGTTCTTCTCCAGTTCCATTGGGATGCAAGCCAGCCTCTTAATTGTGCACATAAGTGAATATAAAAGCAACGCCATGGATCTAGCTCTCTTCTCAAAAGCAGGCACCCATATACATTTTCCATAAAATGCCTGCTATGGTGCAATTAAAGGAGAACTAAATCTTACCATCTTGATGACAGCCTGTGAAACTGAAACTAGGCGATAGAGATTTCTCTGAGAAAGTGGAAACTTGTGTTCGTTGACAGTGTAATTATTACGCTTTCTCAAATTACTTGGCTTTTGTTAAAAAAATCACTTAATACTTGATGCAGATATTACTTTCACCATCAAAACTCACTTTGAGCAAAGTTAATAATTTAGGAACTTTTATATTTAAAAATGGCAAGTCCAACAGATGCATGAGATACCATAGCTGGATATCTCTCCCACCCTGAAAGCTTTGTGTCATTGCTTCAGCCTCCAAGTAGGGTTTTGGAGAGAACAAGGGGATTGCACATTAAGGAGACCCTGCTTAGGAGATGTGGAGGTCCAAGTGTCCACAATAGGGTTGGAAATAGTTTAAGAGAATATTGTGACTTCTATTTAGAAGGAAGACCTTTCCTCTCCAGCAACAGTTTCTTTTATTTTAGGACATTTAAACTTGAAGCAAGGATCTCATTTTTGCAGATAGTCTCCAAGTTAACGTTTAGTGGTGAGTAAAATGCATTTTTATTCTGGTGACAGCAATTATAGCAATAATGATCATCTTAATAGACATCTACTAAGCTATTAATATATGACTGGCATGTTTCTAGGTTCTTTAAACATGCTACGTTAACTTCCTTAACAGTGTAAGATAGGTTATGGCATTACCCCATTTTTTGGAAATGGAAGTTCAGCAATACTAAAGAACTTTCCCAAGGTCACAGAGCTAGCGTGAATTTGTACCCAAGCCATCTGAGTCAGAGCCAATCATTATGACCACCGTATTTTACTGCTTTCCTATAACAGCCGTCAGTGATTGAGTACTAGCTCGTGAGCACATGGTAAGCTTTTTTTTTTATTTGAAACTTAACACCAAATTAGATAATATCTTCCAATTCTCATTTTATAAACAAAACTGAATCTTATAGAGATTAAACCATCTGTCCACTGTCACTCTGCCAACAACATTAATTTTCAAACACATCTCTAAATCTCAGTCTTAGAAGTTAGAGGATGTTTATTTTTTAACATCAACATCATCCTATTTGCTTATTGATTCTTTATTTCCCATTTATTTCAGCACAGACACAACTTCTGCTGTTAGAATGACTTGTTGGACACAAGTAGCATCTTTCATACTCTAAGATAATGAAGGAAATTGTAAAATATATTTGGTAGAAAAGAGATTTGGTCTTTATCTTTTATTTTTTTTTATTTTTGATTTTTAAAGGTTGAAAAAACTGTACTCAAACCTAATTACACGGAGGGGGAGTGCAATGTAGAGGGGAAATTTTATGTACATTTCAATATTAAATTATCACTCAAGAGGCTACATTTTTTTCCAAAGATGAAGATTTAAAAAATAATGCTAGCTGATATTAATGCCTTTTTTTGTGATCACCATTGAATTAGAAGCATCTGGGTGCCTGGGTGGCTCAGTCGGTTAAGCATCTGACTTCACCTTAGGTCATGATCCCAGGGTGCTGGGATGGAGCCCTGCTCTGGGCTCCGCGCTCCATGAGGAATCTGCTTCTCCCTCTCCCTTTGACCCTCCCCTGCTTATGCTTGTTCTCTCTGTCTCAAATAAATAAATAAAATCTCTTAAAGAAAGAATTAGAAGCATCCACTATCTAGGAGAGATGTATAAAGAGAGAATTTGGTTGATTTTCCAAGTATATTTGTGATAATGATTGATAATGATATTATGTTCAGCCCTTAAAACTTCTGAATGACCCTAAAAATTTCATTTAAATTTCCAAGCCTTGCCAAATAGACTCTTCTGCACTTTTAGTTAGATTCACCATGTTCTTTGTCATCATAGGATTTTCATAACAGTGTCTTGTTCATGAGTAGTTGTTAGCTGGTCTTCCTGTGACAGTGAGTGAAGGCTGGAATGACCTATGTTGCTATCATGGTGACATCACTCCTTTTTCATCATAGAAACCATTTTTTTTTTTTCAGAACCATGCTGTAGTTTGAAGCTGTTCTTTCCAAACCACCTTTCTTCCTTTTCCCCTCACAGATTTCAAAACTACAGTGTGGTCTGGAGGTTATCTCCACTTACTCCTGTTCTCTCCCCCACTACATTTCAAAGGTATTCCTTCAATGAATCTCTTACACATCTCACCCCATGCGGGCATCTGCTTCTCAGAGGACCAAACCTGACGTGTCTAAGCTATTAATACTCTAGTGATTGCAGCTTCCTCTTGAGCAATATGAATTTGGTCATAAACTGAAGCCATCACTTTTATATTAATGATATTCATCAGATTCCTCAAGAATTGACTAGGCAGGTGTCAGCATCCACTATGCATTTAAAGATGGAAATCCCTGGGCCCATGAACATGCCCTTCTCCCACTTCCTCACTTGGACACATCCTCTCTACTCTCACCAACTCCTGTACCACAGGCAGTGGGCAGTGTTAAAGTGGACTTTGCAGATGTGTCTAAGTCTGAATCTTCCCACACTCAGAGATCCCCAATCCTTCTCTTTTAGGGGTATTCACCATAGAGTACTTCAATAATGTGTCTCTATAGAGAAATTTGAATGACACAATCTATGGGCATTTGAAGCTTAGGGTAAAAACCAAGAAATCCCCAATTTCAAGCCAAGTTCCAAGGCAGTTCTTCAATTACTGAAGCGACTTCACCTCTAAGCATAATAGCAAATATCCCCTTCCAACTTTCCTTTCTAGTCTAAGAACAAAAGAGCTATGAGTGACTGAAAATACTACCCCTGCCCTTTCTTAGTCCAGGTCTGGAGGAATGACACTAATGAAGTCCTGGTGTCTGCAGAGTGCCACGTAGGGGCAGGAGGAGATGCCTGATTCTCCTGTGGGGAGTTTGAGACAGAGACCAGCATGAGTCTCTACATTCCCAGCACTACCACCTAATCTGACCAAACCTGTTCTCTGGCTTTGCCTCAATGGGACATTTTTGTCCTTATTTTCTCTCCCAGGTCACTGTGCGCCATGTAATGTTTTCACTACTATGTCTCAAATCCAGTGTATCCTCTAAACTCAGCACAACCTGTGGCACTTCCCATGCAGAATGTTTTGCCTTCCCCATGGCCTTATCTCCCATTCCACAAAATACAACAAAACTTTCCTTCTCTACTAAACATTAATTACCTACTGGACTGGTAACTTTCTCCTTTTCCTCAAACGCTGCCTTATCTCCTTAACTGGACTATTAGTTCCTAGAAGCTCTGTGTTAAGTGCTTTTTCCATCTGTTATAACATCTAATGAAGAACTTCTGGCAAAGTAGGCTAAATTAATATTTGTGGTTGATTCATATGGCTTTGTATAGATACATTTAGCAAAATTTTATGAAATTATCACCTAATATAGAATAAGACAAGTCTTTCATCTAATATTAAGAACTCGGGATTTTAAAGATAGAGGAGACATAGGGCTTCATTATCTAACTTCCTTACTTTTCAGGGGAATAATCTAAGCCCAGAAGGTGAAGTGACTTGATTAAGATTACACAGCTGATGTGATGCAATCTCACTTGTGCTAATTAGCTTGATCATGGTGGTTATTTCATAATGTATACATCAATCATTATGTGATTGATGTATATCAGTGCCGATAGCTATAGGAGGAGAGATCTCTAATACATAATGCTGTTGTGCGAACAAAATGCAGGTCAGTTGTCAGGTAAGGCATGTTTTCACCGCACAGTGCTACATCCACACAAAGCACAACAGTGATTGTTTTTGGGAATGACAGTAAAAGCAATGGCCATAGAAAATCATCAAAAACTGCATTCAAGTCCACCAAGATTTCCCCCTCACACCCCAAATCTGTGTTCAAACTTTGTTCCTGGTGTTTACAAAAATGTGTTATTTAAAACTAGGTTATAACTTTGAAAGATTCTTCGATAGTCTAGGAATGATTTGTTTAAAGGCTTACATATAAAATACAAATAATGGTTGTCAAAAGACCAGCAGTATAGCAATGGAGTCCAACTGCCCCACTTCCATTGTTAATATGACCAGGGAAAGTGGTGTGTGGGTAGAGGACTTAACTGAGCACAACTCTGCTTTCCACGTTTAGGTCTATTACTCTTTAACGCATTAGGTATTTCTATTATTGTTATCATCAACATTATTTTTGAGAATGAGATTGGTGCCTCTAAGGACATATTAGTTTTCTATTGCTATCTAACCAATTACCATCAGCTTAGTAGTTTAAAATATTAAACATTTATTCATTATCTCACAGTGGGTCAGGAGTGCAGGCACAGATTAACTAGGTCTTTTGCTCAAGGTCTCTAAAGCTAAAATCAATATTTTGGTAGGGCTGCATTTTCACCTGGGGACCAGGGTCCTCTTCTGAGCTCATTCAGGTTGTTGACATAATTCAGTTACTTGTCACTGAAAGACTGAGGACCCTGTTTCTGTTGTTGTTGCTTGTTTGTTTTGTTTTGTTTCATTTTCTTTGGCTAGCTGTTGGCCAAGGGTCATTTTCAGTTCCTAGGTTATGCTCATATGGCCATCTTTTAATATGAGGGACCCTCTCCAGAACCAGCACAAAAGTCTCTCTCCAATCTGCTACAAAAGAGTCTTCTATAACATGGCCCAATCAAGGGAGAGGGATATGCAATTATAGTCAGGTGTCTTATCACACCAAAGGGAAAGGATCATATGGAGTGTATGCAAGGGAGCAGGAATCTTAGGGCCCAGCTCAGAAATCTACCTACAACCAAGAGGTTTTATCCTGCTGTGCTGTGGATCTAGACATAAGTTAAAAAATGATAAACATCCGCAGCAAAGTAGGAAACTCAGTCAGTGGATCTCCCCATCTCCCCATCCTTCCAGTCCCTTGGGTGAAGATATTGCTTTGCCTTAGGAGTCAGAAAACCAGAAAGACTTCTAATTTCTGCTTCAGAAATCTTCAATAATCTGGGTAGGGCAGTGATTTACCTCTCCTGGGTCTTAGTTTTCTCATTAAACACCAAGATCTAACATAGCTTTTTCCTTCTCACAAAGGATTTTGAGAAGAAAACGAAAAGTAAAATAATAAAAGTGATAATGAACTTGGAAACTTTAAAAAGAATGAGACTCTATATAACTATAAAATATAGAGAGAAACTAGCCAAGACTTTTATAAAGTTCTTAATTTGGGCCAGATACCCTTTTAAACACTTTACATAAAAAACACATTCTTGACTAGTTACAGCAATTAAGAAGGACTAAATTTAATAGAAATCTATTCATATGGCTATTCACATTTTTAATGCAAAATATCAGCACTTTTCACCTCTTGCCATGTACCTCTCTATCTTAGTTGCAGGACAGAATGTTGAAATATTGTTGCCAAGCCTTACATGACTTGTAGGAAAAGTGGGGTAGACTGTTTTACCTCTAAAGGGGTTTGAGTGAATTTTTCTGACCTTTGTAGCCCTCATCAAAATAGATTGTGCAAAGTTTCTGCTTTTTTGACTCCCTGACTTCAGAATCAAAGTCCAATGTGGGCTCCTCAGATTGAGAGAGGTGAGGTCACATATCTGTGACCTACCTATGGAGGACTCTAGGAGCATGAGTGTCTTGCATCCTCATCTTCTAGAGAGGGAGGCAAACTTTGTAATTCACCAAATAAAGGAAAGAGATACAGATGTTGGGTAGTGAAAAAAAAAAGATGGTAAATGTTCACAGAGCCAAGAACTGAGCCTTTACCATATTTTTATTCCCAGCACCTAGCATCTGGTGCATAGATGACTCAGAAAATACATAGCAAGGGAATGAAAGCTAGAAATCTCAATATTGACTTTATTTCCATTGTTGAAAATGCATCCCAAGAAATAATGAACACTATCATTATAATTGACTATTTATTTGCAAACTAGAAGAGGCAAATACATACTTAACCCTTAATGTTGATACTAAGGTTGATTATAGTCTTCCTAAAATATATACCTTGAGGGCTTCAGAACCATTAATTGAGAGAGGGATATCAACATCCACATCTTAATTAAAGACTGCTGAGAGAGCCGACCATCCATCTATCCATTCATTCATTCAATCATTCATTTATATTATGACTTTAATGCATACTTCATATTCTTCTTTATAACTTCCTTAATTAAAATGGTGAGCATAAAGAGACATCATACTTACCCAGATGTAGTATATAGTTAAGCCTGGAGAAAGATGGTAATCCTTAAAAAAAAATAAATAAGCAATTCATGCTATCTTCTAGGCTCTCAAAGAGAGCACCCGGTGCAAAGAGATTATACGAAAGGTATGACCTAAACACAAGGTTCAAAAAAGACCCATTTTTGAAGAAGTAATGATTGAATTGTGGTTAAAATAATGAATAGGAAATAACCAACCAACAGGGGTAGAGGCAACACCTATGCAAGTACCCCAGAAGGGCAGAAATAGAGTATTTTTCAGAAATTAAAAAAAAGAAGAAGAAGAAGAAAAAGGAAAGATAGTGCTGTTGGAGCCTATGGAGTGTCCTGTGAGATTAACTGAGGTGTGTGGCAAGGGAGACCACCGGCCGATTTGAAGATCTTTATCTTTACTTGTATCCGAAAAACTGAAGCCAGGCGGGGGGAGGGCTGATTAGCAGGTTTGCATGAGAAGAGAGCTTCCTCTGCCATGGTCAGAGTCGCAATTTGGAAAGACAGTCTTTGTTGTACTGTGAAGAATGGTCAGCCGGCATAAGAGAGGAAGGAGGAGACAGTCTGGCAGACTAGTTCCAACAAGAGATGAGCAGGGGTGCTTTGACAAGAGTGGTGGTGGAGTTGAGGAGAGGCAAACTCTTACGACAGAGCTGGGATGGGATTGGGGAAGAGGGGAAGCAGAACAAATACCAGCTTCGTCTCAGTCCAATTCCAACTCGGTGCTACACGAGGATGCCCGTGAGAATCCGGCCACGTTAGCTTCCCCTCACAGTTCATCATGCGCCTCTATTGAGAATTAGCATATAAACCCATAAACCAAATCTAATTAGTCTTTTTATTCTTTGCTAATAGAACTTGAAACTTTCATTTGATCCAGTAAAACTCTTAATAATCCTTCTTTATTCCCCCCTCTTTTAAAAGCCATTTTTATATGTTCAAAGTAAAATAACTACTGACTAGTAAAAAATGTATTCCTAATTCCACAATTACCGTATTAAAAAAATTACCAGCTTAAAAATGCTTAAAGTCTGAGATTAATCTAGGAAATAAATTACTTTATTTAATGTGCATTGTAATTTTCTCTCAAATAATTACTTAGGGGCTGTGGAGAAACAGGGTTGGAGGGTTGTGGAGAAACACTGAGAAGATCCAGTGTATAATTTTAGGCTTGATCTGCTAGCACAGATCAGACAGCCTGGATTGCTGTGATAGGAGATGGGGTCCTGGTTTCCTGTGGAGTGCGAACAGATATAGATCTCTTTGTGTATACACATGTGTGCATGTATGTATACGTATAGTTTTGGTTTGTTATGAACAGGGAGGGGTCTTCCACTAGCAAGCTCATTTTCAGTCTCAATGGTCAACAGTTGAAGTAAGTGTCTATGTGGTGAGTCCCCTCACCCCCGTACCACTGAAAGCTTCTCCCTATCTCTATTACAGCATCTGACATGCATGTTTGAAAGCTTATACTTCCTAGACAGGTGGCATAGAATACTTTAGTCATCTAGTAATGACCCAAAGGGAATGTAACTATCAAATTATCTTTATTTTCCAACAAGTGAGAATAAATACCAGGGTTAATGGAAAGTTTGGTGGAAGGCAGGTGGGAATCATAAATTGGGACCTGAGCACTTCCAAACACCTGATGAACAAACACAGAGCCCTGGAAACTACTAGTTAGGGGGTTGGGAAATAGGTAACCCACAACTGAGTTCGGTAATTGTTCAATTTCACAAATTTCTGGGGAACTGGTTGTCTCCCAGATGAATCATACATGAAAAGTAGATATGATTTTTGCTTATGTAGACAGTCTTCTCAAGGCTTAGCTTGGTTCACCTCACTTCCCAGGAATATGGCATTTTTGTAGCTCAGGCATGGGGCCAGAGAGTACACTGTCTATATAGTAGCATAATTAGTATGTTGCAGAAAATTTCCAAATAATTCTCAAGTTCAAATATTTCCTTTAGGTTTATTGGACTTTTCTGGAGAAATTGCACTACCTATGATAGATGGATTGGGCTATACCATGGGGGCCTAGGGTATGGGTTTTGTTCTTTCAGTTCTCCCCTTTATTTCCATTTTTCCCTCTTCTCTTCTCCTCTTTACCTCCTTTCCCCTTCTATCATAATTTGTTCCTGGCTCCTGTACTTGAAAACCTAAATACAGCAAAACCTTACCCATTTTCACTCTGCTTACTTCTACTCATCCTTCAGACCTCAGCATAAATGTCATTTCCCCTGGAAAGTCCTCTCTCCCCTCAAACCACACCCCCCACCACCATCACCTCTTTCTTCAGACTACATTAGGCCCTGCCTTTTATATCATCTAATTTAATACTGGTATTTGTTCTGCACTTGATTGCTGATTGCTGATTGTGTAATACCAATGTCAGCTGGGGGCCTTCTTGCTTCTTGAAATTTGGGTAAAATTGAGTTGAACCTCTCAATACCATGGCCTCAGAAAGCTCATCCCTCCACAGGTTGGCTGGTAATGAAAAAGTGAAAGGATTGTGAGTGGACCTGTATTCTCCTGGGTTAGAATTGGTGAGAAGACTGGGACATAAGTGTCCTATACTACCTGGGCCTCAGTTGAAATTCATGTCAGTGCTCACTTTTAATGACAGCAAAGCAATGATAATTAAAAGCGTTTGTGTATATATTGTATTTTATTGAAGAGTTTTTGAGGGAGAACTTCCCAGAATGGGCTCATATATCAAGCATATTTCTGCCCCTCATCTCCTGCATCTCCTGCTGTTCTAGGGAATCAAAGCACATCTCTTTTTACTCAGAACATCTTCTCCCTGTGAAATCTGGGCATCAGCCAGCACTTGGGCACTGAGTATGGGTGGGAGAAGTTCAACTTCTATCCCAAGTCCTTATCCAAATTCCATCCATAAAATTTCTCTCTCCACGAGAAATCCTGCCGTTGCTACTAATATAATACAATTTTCTCCAGCTCATTACACTTGCTTATTTCGGTCATTAGATTATAGGTTACATGAGAGAAGGGATTATATTCAACCTATTCAGATCTGTATTCCCAGCAGAATGTCTGGCATATGAAAGTGACCAGAAAGAATTTGTTCCAGGGAATAAATGAACGGGAGAAACACCATCCACCTATTGAAATTATGGAAATGACTGCAGTCTTTGGCATTCCAGTCTCTTAGTCAAGAAACCATTCAATTAAGCTTTATTGAGTCACTTTTTGATGTGTTAGTAAAATATGTATATTTGGGGGGAGTATATAAATTGATTATGTCCTTGTCCTAAGAAAATATACAATGACAAAGATAAAACTGATGCATCTGAAATAATTAACCAATTAGTAAGGATCTATTTGGAATTGTCCATATGATGAAATAAATTTATAGAAGTAGAGAGTAGAATGGAAGTTGCCAGGGGCTGAGGGGAGGAGGAAAAGGGGGGTTACTCTTCAACAGGTATAAAGTTTCAGTTATGCTAGCCAAAATGTTCTAGAGATGTGCCGTATAACATAGTGCCTATAGGTAACAATAGTGTACTGTGCGCTTAAACATTTAATGAATGGATTCATCTCATGTTAAGTGTCATCACCATTACTAAAAGCATACAAAAATTTCAGAGAAGGATATGGTCAGTGCTGGCTGGAATATTTGAGTAAACTTTTGTAGAGGGGGAGCCTGATCAGGGTCTTAAAGGACGGATAAGATTTGGACTGCTGGTGGAAGTGGGGTGGAATGTTCTCCCACATGAGGGAGTGGATCATGAGTCAGGATAGTGAGATTGAAGTGAGCTTGGGAAGTATTCTTAACAGGTAGAGGAATTCAGCCTGGTGGAGGAACATATATGTTAGGGAAAAGTAAATCTCAGGTCAGATAATTAACTTATGCTTGGAAAGCCAGGTAGAAACATTCTAACTCTGTATATGTAAGTAATGAGAAGCCATTGTAGGATTTTGAGCAGAGGGGTGACAATCTGAGACTCAAAGAGGCTGATTAAACTCCCCCATGGACACACAGCAAGCTACTGGTAGAGGTTAGGTACATTCTGGATCCTCAGACTTCAAATTCGAGGCTCTTTATATTCGTCTTTTGGATTGTAGAAGAAAGATTACAGACAGATGAAGAGGAGACAGGAGTGGTGGGATCCTGAGCTGGCACCTCATTTCCTGAAGGGTGGAATTAAATATGGTTAGAGGGCAGGGGAAGAAACTCTCAATAGGTAGACTCCACACAGCAAATACTGAGAAAGTGCTCAGGCTCTCAGTCTGCTCTGAACTGAGCCTGGAGGAGGCTGATACACCCAGAAAAGAAGAATCTTTGGGGATCCTTTGATGCTCTTGCAAAATCTCTGGGCCCTGGGCTGTGAGTTGTGTCTCAGAGAAATCACAGCAGGGATAGGCATGGTCAGAAATGAATATTCAACCCTCAGACTCTGAGCAGATGCCACTTTGCAACTCTGGTCAGTTGCTAATGACTTGCTTGACCAAGCCTATGTCAATTTCTGGGTTTCTTGATTTTCTGCTGGGCCTCTAACTGGCCTGTAGGCCCCAGAGTGCAACTGCAAAGGCAGGGAGGAAGTGAGGTAATGGAAGAGGAAGAAAGAAAGGAAGGGGCTGTGCCCAAAGTATCTGCAGCCAATGATGTGACTCAGGTGTTTATATGGACAAGTGGTAGGGAACCATCTTAGGAAGTCAGATGTTGCTGTGAGGTCCTGAGGAGAGTGTTGAAGGCCATAGCAGTCAGGCTGCTGCTTTGTTTCGGGTCAGTAGTTCCTAAACCACTCAGAGCAGAAGCTGGACAAAACCTCTTGTCACTCTCCAGCCAAGCATGGCTTTTGTTAAAAATCCAATGAAGGTGTTCCCAGAGAACTGCCCATCCATTGTTTATTCGTTATGTGAACATCGCCTTCTCTGCCATTGGCTGATCCCTCATCTGGAGATGGGAAATTTTCCTTGCTATATGCCTATAGGATAGTATCATTGTTTGTCCAAACCCAGATAATATTATCATAAAAGCTGTAAATGCTAAAAGTAGAGAATATTAGCCCAGTAGTAATCTTAGGGCATGGGTTTGAAATGATCACAAGGGAGGTGAATAGTCTCATTACAGGTTTTAGATCAAGTTTTCGTATGTTGAAAACTTTTAAAGAATCAAGCTCTAATATTACATTATTAAGAATTCTATGAGCAATGCTCTAAAATGATTTTTATTCTTATTCTACAGATAAGATATAGAATGCAAAATTCTACAATTCAAAGCTTCAGGAACTGAGGTAACTAAACTAAGATATACATGAGGAAACAAACTGAGATGTTGGTCTCCAATATTTCAGTCTGTCTGTTGCATCACAAAATAATAAAATCATGATTCATAGGAATATGTAATAACTGATGTATGATGTTATGGGAAAGGAGTTTCAGCTTAAAGGCAAGAATTCAGGTTGAATTGAATGTGTCCATATTTCCTCACATGCTCTGAAAATTGTCAAGCCTTGAATTATGTGACTTACGTGTACTTGACTTTTGTTGTCATTTCTCCTTGACTGTTTGAAAGTACATGTAGCAATGCAGTTCTAGTGCTGATTCTTCTACTCCTGTGTAATCCTGAATGGATTATTTCTTCTTCCTGGGCTTTACTGGTATCATATGTAAAATGTTTATTTGATGTATTGTGTGAATTTAAAACCCAGATAAACACTTTGTTTGGCCATTGGAGAGTGCCTGGAAAAGAGAACCAGGGGGTCTCTGCAGGTGTGGGGAATGTTCTATTTATTGATCTATGCTCTGGTTACAAGCTGTATTCACTTGGTGAAGATTGATTGAACTGTGCATTTATGAATTTTTCACTTCTCTATATTCATGTTTTATTCAATAATTTTTTCTTTAAAGGTAAATAAACAACAACAAAAATATACTCTCTAAAAGAAGGCAGGTATAAATGCATAGAAAATAAGCAAATAGACAACCAAAAAATGTAAAATGGTATATGAATCTTTGTTTCTTTTGAGAGATTACTATTCTCAGAGGACATTGAGGGCCAAAGTAACTGTTAGAAGATAAGTATATGCCAGTAGTGACCACAGCTCTAAATGGGATGGGTTTTTCTTGGTATCAAATGCATAATTAAAAGATCACCTAATGCAAGCTGCTTTTGAAATATGGCTGTGTTAACACTTCAGAACCTGATTTGTTAAATTAAACTTTATTCTGAGGTACTATGATATTTAATAAATGGAACACAGAGATAGTCAATTGAAAATTGAAACGTGCAGTTTTCCCAGACTTCAGAACCTCAGCAGCCATATTGTTGCCCTGTGGTGCTATTAAGCCATAGCACAATGTCACAAAATATCGAAGGTCTTAGAACACAGGAAGACTAGAATCAAATGAGTAGGAACATAATCAGTTTTGTTAACACAGATCAATTTAGACAAATCCAAGCCTTTCTTTGTCACTAATGGTAATCTTCAACCATGCTGGAACTTCTGTTTATAATAAATGGGTGGCAAACCATTGAAGTTAAGAAGGAAAGAAATCTTAGACTCCAGATACTGGGCACCACCGTGACATCAAGTTGTGAATTGAAACTGGAACCCATCTGGACCATGGCAGATACAATTCCCTGATCTTGAACACACACAAATTCTCTTAGGAGTTTTGAGATATAGTTCCTTAAGCAAGCCTGAGGGCAAAGACTTTCTTCTTGTAGATGTTGGTGCCTAAAGGCTAAGGCTAGTGTTAGAAAGCTGAAGTTTTATAAAATGAGGATTCATAGGAGTATGAATTGAATAACCACATGGTAATCCCTAGTAACACTGAATATATGTACAACTTATGGTACAGCAATTCCATTGTCGGGGTTATTCTGTAAAGAAACCTGCTTGTTTGTGCAACCTAAGACATGCATAAGAATGTCTATAATAGAATTTTGTTAAAAAAAATGGGAACAAACCCTAAATTTTTATCAATATAAAAGTGTATAAATTAAATGCTATGAATGTATAAATTAAATACAATAAGATACTATTAAGCAGGAAAAAGAAATGTATTAGAATCTCTGAAATGAATAAAAGTAAGCTGCAGAAAGAAAAAATAAGATAATTTTAAAAACATGAAAAAAACACTGTATATTTTTTTAGGAATCAATATATAAGAAGTAAATTCGAGGTGCACATGAACAATAGTGTGAAGTTCATTATGTGGTTACCTCTGAAAAAGTTCACAATTAAAATAAATTCATAATCCATCTACTTACCCACATGCCCACTTCTTTGTGTACACGATAAATATTTACAGAGTTTCTTCCTTGTCCTCCTCCATCTTCTGAGGGCTAAGAAACGAACAAAAGAAGAATATGATATAGTCCTTGTCCTCAAAGATTTATACTCTAGTTGGAAGGCACATGGGAGACTTTAGACCAAAGTGTCAGCATTTAATAGTGAAGAAATGGTCTGAAATGAAGATACAGCTTGAAGCAAAAGTATACACAAAACCTAACTCCCAGTGTATGGCTAAGGAGGGAGAAATTAATGTGTGTGAGGCAAAACCAACTCTGCAAGCACAGAGTATAAATCCTTCCATTCTTCTTTCCAAGATGCAGTGAAATCCATTGATTTGACAAATGATTCTATTCAAGCCTAGTTACTTCAAACACCTTACAACAGCCTAAAGTTCTGCAAAAGGATTTTTTTTTGTTCTGTGGTATATATGCTTTTTTTTTTTTTTTTTTTTTTTTTTTTTTTTTTTTTTAGTGTAAGTGTGATGGCTCTCCTCATGAATTCAGATCGGTGACAGGTGTCGCATAAATTAGTCATTTTGTATTTGAAGAATACACACAATGTTTTTCACCAAGTCCTTTATAAAATAATACAGTGGAACAGACTAAAGCAGATTCTCCCCCTCAAGAGAAAACAAGGGTGTATTATAGGAAAGATCCAAGGTCATTCTTGACAACATGTGTTCTGGATTTTAAGAGACTTGCAGCGACATGCTAGGTTCAATCACCTGGAAGGACCTTTTCCAGATCTAAGACTCTCTGCTTTCAAAAGTGTATATAAATATTGTCTTTAAACATTGCCATGTATCTTTAAGAGTCTACTGTGGGGGTGTCATCCTTTAGAGTCTGCAATCCCTTGGTTAAGCTGTATTATCATCATTAAATTTAGTTTTATTACAGCTTGGAAGATCTCAAAAATAACAAGCTTGATGCAGTTGCTCCATTTATATATGTCCTAAAATTCTCTCTTCTTAAATTCAAAGGGACTCCATAGGTCTTGTACTTCAGAGGTTAATAAAAAGGACTGAGTTCTTCTTACATGAGTTTCTACAATTTTTCTAATTTAAAGCTCAGCTCCTCATTCTGCCTTCAATTTTCTAGGATGAGAACCTATTTAATTTTGAGCCCAATTTTACACATTTTTTTCTTAAGATCCTCATAAGTAAGGCAGGGCAGCTACTATTGAATCCATCTTCCAAGTAAGAAAACTAACATATGAGGAGGTTGATTTGCTTAGATTATTGTGACGACCAGACACAATCTGAGACAGTTAGTTCCCAACCTCATGCTCTTCTCTGCTACCTCGCCTTAAAATGTAGGAAAGTTTTGTACAAATATGCATGCATGCCCACATACATGCATATGCACATGTGCACACACACTTCTCTGAGAGTAGGCAGAAGGATAGAGGCTATACCCAAATTATTAAACCTGTTTTTTGTTTGTTTCCTAAAATATGAGAAGAGTTGGTAGGGAAGGGCTATCTCATAATGAGGATTTATAAATCCTGTTACATAATTGGGCAGTCTAATATGGCAACAACATCAAGGTTTTAAAAAAATTTTCGACTTTATACTGTTTAGAGCAATTTTAGGTTCACAACAAAATTGAGAAGGCACCGATTTCCTGTATACCCCGGCCCCACACATGCATAACCTGCCCTATTGTCAACATCTCCCACCAGAGTGGTACATTTGTGATAACTGATGAACCTGCATTGACACGTTATCACCCAAAGTTCATAGTTTACATTAGGGTTCACTCTTGGTGTTGTACATTTATGGGTTTGCTCAAAAGTATGATGATGTGTATCCCTCGTTAGAGTATCATACAGAATATTTCCCCTGCCCTAAAAATCCTCTGACAACACTACAGTTTGAATCCACATAAACAGTCCAAGAAACCTTGGAAATTATATATTATCAAGTGTCCTCAATGTGCATCCAGGTCATTGTATCTTATGGCTTTTTATTAATTGCTATGATTCAGAAATAAAGAATTCCATAGTTAAATAAATCTGACATAAACTGGGAGATCTAAACAGGTTTCTTCCCTGTCATACTTCTCAGAGCCTCTAATGTGTGATGAGAAAGCCAGATTTCTGAGAAGAAGCATGGAATGCAGCATTTCCCAAACACTTGACTATAGAACTCTGTTTCTTTTATGGTACATTTTCTAAAACTCCTTTGGGAAATATTGCTCTGATTCAATTTTAATATTTTAGCAAAATAGGAAACCAAGGTGTAGGGAGGTGAAATGATTATCCAGAAATAGCTTGATAAGGGAAATTAAGCTAAAGAGTTGGGGAGAGATCATTAACTATCATTTTGCCCAAAAAAGAGTGAATATAATTAGATGCTACTTTACAGCCTATATAATGCTATTGAAACAAATGTAATCTCCAGAAAACTAAATAGGGAATTATGTAATGCATGTATATTTCACACTTCTAAAAACATCCATCATCATTAAACAGCATACAGAAGGTACACAATTTGATTTTGGCAGCAATAATACTACTCATACATTAAATATCTATTAGACATCTGGACTACCTACAAGAGATTAACATCAATAACATTATTCTCACATAGAGAAATGCTCTGATAGTAATAAGCTAGAATGTGTTAATATATGCTTCATAGGCCCATGGATGTATCTATGTAATTAAGGGGAACAGGGTTGTTTTTTTTTTAAATCATTTAGGCTAATCCTCTCATTTTGAGTAAACTGAGGCCCAGGTGGATGAAAGGCAAACACATGACTTTTGGCAGCTATGCCCAAGAGCCTGAATTCCATAAGCATATGTAACCATGCCAACTTTCTGGAGATGGTTCATGGAGTACTCCATTCCAATCTCATTTAAACTTCCATTCAGGTTTATAGCATAGAGGACAGTTATAAGATAATATCACACCATTCCTGGGAGAAAAATTCTCCTGTTCAGACAGAACAAAATAAGTGCATTCTTTCCCTTCTGAGGAGGGTGAGTGGTGGGGAATAGCTGCACAATGTGTGCCCGAATCCATCAGCCATGTATTCCCTTGTTTAGAAAAACCTTTATTTAGGGATGCACACCCTTTTCAAGGAGAATAGGCCTTCTTTCTTGTCTATAAATTTCATCGGGGTTAAAAAGCATGAATAAAACCAGTGAAAGCAAGAAATAGAATCATCTTTCAGAAAAAAAAAAAAAAAAGTTTAACTTTCCCTGACATACATAATGGAAAGAAGAAGGAACATTATTCTTTCTCTGTTAGTTGTCTGTCACTAGGTAGGCTTGGTGTCATTACAAATGATTTGGTATCTCATCACTTACATCAGAAGCAAGCATTTATTCTTTCTCCTTAAGCTTGCTCACTGGCTTTCTGATTTCCAACTCTAGAGTCCAAATAATTCCCACGTAGAAATGCCGAACACCTGTGTATCTAGCGCCAGGTTCTTCTCTGTGTAAAGTTCTTGGGATTTAGTATTTCTGCTTTGTCCCAGTATTGTATAGGGCCCACCGACTGCCTGTCTGACTCGAAAACCAAGTAGTAACTATATTGTGACCATCGGCCTGAAATTGCCTTGAACACCCACTTTACTGATCAATGCTTCTTTTCCTGATGTGCTGGACCTCAGGCTTTGGATCATCCTGCCCAGAAGACTGGATGTACCCTGCCTTCCTCTTTTATCTCCGTTCTCTGTTCTCACTTATCACTGATATGTTGCTTATGGTCCCTGAATTGTGAACTATTGTTTGGAGACTTGCAATGTCTACTGGAAAACTCTAGGCTACTTCAATTCTTTGTATTACCATACATGGCTAACCCTATTCCATTACTGCCAGAATTTTTGGTACAACATCAGATCTTTTCACCAAGGCTGCTTGATCTTAGCAAAACCAATATTTTCAAGTACCAGTTTGGCCAATGAGCAGCAGAGATGAGATTATCTTTACCTTCTGATAAAGAGAAGCAATATTTGATGAACTTCTAAGACATGATCAATGTCAGAGACTGTGACTTAGCAATATGTGGGCCACCTAGGATCTCAAGTCCAAATAGTCACAGCATCTCTGTTATTAGTGATTTTTCCCTTCCCAAAGAGGATTAAAGTAGAATCATTTATCAGAATCCAAATCTATCCAGACTAGGTCTGAATTTCTCACTCCTTGTCAGATTATTTTGATTCTTAGATATCAAGGCATAGTATAGACTGACTATACCTGAGAATCACAAGCAGAAAGGGAAAACAACAAAAGAAAATGATCTGGCTTCATGGTTTAGCACTTCTAATACATATTAGCATAGATTTGTTTTTTCTTTATGATTGATTACATGATTGAAGAAAAAGACCTGGGCTTCTGACTTTGGCTTTCATTTAAAATCCAAACCGAAAGCTGAATATCATGACTCTACTGGCTGACTGGGTGAGGATTCTTCAGATCTTCTATAACGCCTGTGATTATGATTGGCCATACCTGCCACATTGATGTACAGGGAGCATCCTTATCTCAGAATGATAAAAAAAGCTCTCTTGCCTCCTGAAATAAAAAGCAAACTTTTCAACACCAAGAATTACAACTCATGTCCCTAAAAGTGGGCTCTTTGGGGACATTTCAGCCTCAACAAGTGAATGATGACTTGCTGGTGAATCACATCTCTTGACTGGGAAAGGCACAAAGACTCAAACAACACGTCTACACGATAAGAGACTGGAACTTTTCTCTAGCAAGCTGCCCTATGTAAAGTAAGTCCTTAGTGAAATTTGAGAAGCCAAAATGTCAACACCTGCTGAGGTAACCATCTCTTGCTGGTCTTCTGTAAATCTGAAATTTGGGGATTAGAAATAAAGTCTTTTTTATTAATAGGTACTTTTTATTTAAAACACAAATTGATGACACAATGGAAATGGGTTGAGTTACAGAGTAGAGTGGGTTAGCTTAACTGATGTCATTCAAACCAAGCCTTTTTAGCTCTTCCTCTTGGGACATGTTGCCCATTTTCACAGAGTTTTGTACTTTACATTTAAACAAAAGGCAACTTCATCTCTCACCAGGATTATTCAAAGATTAGCTACAATAAAGCACCATATTTAAACAGGCCCTGCTTCTGTAGTCTTCTCTTGTACCATATTCATGGGGCAACCAAAAGTACTGAAGTCTGGATTCTCAACCTTTATAATTTGTACCTCTCTGAAGATACATCTCAATTCCTCTCTCTAAAGAATGGAGAGGAGTAGTGAGACAGCCCTAGTAGAGAAGATGAATTGAGGTGATTGAAACAAGAAAGGACAAGTTTATTCAGGCCTTAGAAACACAAATCGAAACTTCAGGCCAATGTCAGAAGATGTCAGACTGATGCTGTGGGATGTCTGCTGTCTTTGTGGGCCAAAGCTACTTTCAGCCTAGGTACTCCAGAGGTAAAGGATCTATCTGTCCCCTCAGCCTCATAATAGTTGACTGTACCTGCCTTGTTACACTGTGACTAAGCCTTAATGAAGGTCAGGGTGATGGAGTTGAGGACCCAGCAGATTCAATTCCGAGACATAGGAGATTGTGCCTTTTCCCAAGGCAGTTCCAATCTTAAATCTCTTTATACAAATGTTAGCCACTGTGTATATGCACATGCATGTGTCTATATTACTTGCAGTTTATTGGGTACTTACCATATGCCTGACTCTATAAGTTCTTTACACTATTATTTCATTTAGTCTTCATGACAACTCTATGAAGTAGGTACTTAGTATTACCTATTATGCATGGGCATAAGAAAGGAAGAGAATGGTTACTTAAGACCACTTGGACCCAGATGTCAATTTTGCCAGGGGTTAGCCTCATCACAAGCCCCTTACAACTTCCTGGGAACTAGCTGGAGAGTCTAACCCTGTCCTGATCTGATACATCCTCAACATCACCAGCAGAGACACCAAACTGGTGTCCACAGAGCCACAGATTGTGAAGAACCAAACAATTTAATGTGTAGATGACTCTGGGTCCCATAAAACATAAGGCCCCCAGAACTGGAAGACAGCCAGTATATAAAAGAGGCAGTTCTGATCCTAGGTCCTATTCCTTTATGGTCTTTGCTCTTTTCCTCATTAGCGATTTGACCTGGGATAATTTTATAACCTCTATGAATCTGAATTCATCATTTACAAAATGAGAGTAATGAAGTCTGTCTTAGTTCAGTGAGGCTTACTTAAGATAACACATACAATGCATTTTTCTCTGTGGTACCTGGCAACAGAGTAAACCTTATATAAATTATTAACTTTCAGAATTATTACTTTCAGAATTTTTACTAGTAGTAGTAATACCAAAATTTGCAGAATTACTTGGCATATATTAGGTGCCAAAAGTATTTGTGGAAGGATGCTGGCTTTTTCAAAGCTTATATGTTTTCTTATCCTTACAAACATAAAGAAAAACAGACACAGTAATGCATACCAATCTTTTTACCTACTTCAGTTTGCTCTGCTGCTCCTCTGTTCCACATCATATAGAAACCAACATAGTTATTCTAGGGTGTGATGGCTGGACTTTTCTGTGACACTAAACATGTTGACATTGTTCATCTTTGGCATCTTTACAACTTCTGAACAGAGTGGTCAGAACAAGTATCACTTGGCTAATGAGGTTATCTAACCAGTAAAATATCAGAAAAGGAGTCAAACTCCAGATTATCTGAATCTTCACCATCAACTCTGGTTGCACTATTACAAATTTGGTCTATTCTATATTCCTCCTCCCCTCAAACCTGTGAATCAACAGATCAAAAGTAATAAGATCATTTGTTACTGCTTTCAAGACAGTCTTGAGCAAAGCCATTCTGCAGGGCATCAAACATTGTCAACACAGTGTTAGTTAGGAAGAATGGGGGTGATACTGAGCCACAATATAGACCTCTCTATTGATAAGCACCTTCTTATTTCATTGGAGGGAAACACATAATACTCATGAAAGTTATGAGCAGAAGTTATGATGGAAGCAGCATTAGAATAGATTTAAATTTGTATCCATTGTGAAAAGGAAGGAACCTTGGAAAAATCTTGTATTAGTACTTGGTTCTACATGGACAAGATCCCCAACTCTGAATAATTAATGTTTCCTTCTTGAGTCCCAAGTTTCTCATAGAAGACTTTGGTGTATTACTTAGACCTAAAAACAAAACAAGCAAGTATATCTGAATGGGTTTTTTGGCCTAGACCTTGTACCAACTTAGGTAAAAGTAGCTTCATCATAAAATATATAAACAAATGAATAAACAGGGTAAATCAACACATAAATAAAACTTGGAATGAAATTTCTAGAAGCAAAAACCACCCCCTCCAAAAAACCCTCTTTTTAAAAGTCAAAAATAATAGACTAATACTGTTTGGTATTGGGATGCATAATTTACCTCCTGTCAGAAATCTCACGTTTTGATGTTGGGTTTGTTAAGGTGTTTTTGTTTTTCAATGAGCATATGCATATCTGTGAAATATTGAAGATCATAGGAAAATAAACCTTTCTTTAAGAAAGAAAGATTTTTTATTTATTTATTTGAGAGCAGGGAGGGGCAGAGGGACAAGCAGACTCCCTGCTGAGTGGGGAGCCTGACATAGTGTTCCAACACAGGACCCTGAGATTATGATCTCAGTCAAAGTCAAACATTTAACTGACGGTGCCACCCAGGTGCCCCAAAAATAAAACTTTAAAATAATACATATAAGATACTTGCAAAATGACACCCCATCAAGAAAAGCCAACACATATTAAGGGTGTAATATGTTAAATCGTGCTCCCCCCAAAAAAATACTCATTTTGATGTCCTATCCCCAGTACTTTAGAATGCAACCTTATTTGTCAATAGGATTGTTGCAGATATAATTAGTTAACATGAAGTCATACTGAGTAGGATGGGTCTGTACTCCAGTACTGCTGGTATTTTTATGTAAAGGGAAAATTTAGACACAGAGATGCGCACAGGGAAAATGCCATGTGAATATGAAGATGCAATGTTTCTACAGGCCAAAAGATGGTAAAGATTGCCAACAACTGACCAGAAGCTAGAGGGGACACATGGAACAGATTCTTCTTCAAACCCTCCAAAAGAACCAACCCCTTTGACCCTTAAATTTGGACTCTTCTAGCCAGAATTGTAAGATAATGCATTTTTAATTTCTTTATTTTTATTTTATTTTTTTCTTTTATTATCATTTTTTAAATTTCTGCTTAAGCCACTAGGTTAGTGGTACTTTGCTACAGAAGCTCTAGAAAGCTACTAATACAAAGGGAAATAGAATTTGTCAGAATTGATGAAAGCCACTTATATCACTGGGTTCTTTACAACATTAACCATCATTTACATCAGATGTTTGGAACCCAAAGCTCAGAAAAAGTGGACAATCCTAAATATATTCAAAGCTGTCTCCCCCTCGGGGTTTAAGTGTTGCTCTGGATAAAGTTTCCGATTTTTATTTCAACTGAGAGTCTTCCCAATTTGTGATGTAATAAGATTCCAACAGGTAGAACACATTGAGGAAAATTACTTTCTGCAAAGATGTATGATTCATCATACATCCATATGTCTAAGCTATTTAAAAGACATTATCTATAGGGTTATATCACCAATTTAAAAGCTACTGCAATTGTTAATTGTGTCAGTATAACTTTTTTTATTATGTTATATTAATCACCATACATTACATCATTAGTTTTTGATGTAGTGTTCCATGATTCATTGTTTGCGTATAGCACCCAGTGCTCCATTCAGTACGTGCCCTCTTTAATACCCATCACCAGGCTAACCCATCCCCCCACTGCCCTCCCCTCTAAAACCCTCAGTTTGTTTCTCAGAGTCCATAGTCTCTCATGGTTCATCTCCTCCTCCAATTTCCCCCGTTCATTTTCCCTTCCTACTATCTTCTTTTTTTTTTTTTAACATATAATGTATTATTTGTTTCAGAGGTACAGGGCTGTGATTCAACAGTCTTACACAATTCATAGCGCTCACCATAGCACATACACTTCCCAATGTCCATCACCCAGCCACCCCATCCCTCCCACCCCTACCACTCCAGCAACCCTCAGTTTGTTTCCTGAGATTAAGAATTCCTCATATCAGTGAGGTCATATGATACATGTCTTTCTCTGATTGACTTATTTCGCTCAGCATAATACCCTCCAGTTCCATCCACATAATTGCAAATGGCAAGAGTTCATTCCTTTTGATGGCTGCATAATATCCTATTATATATATATATATATATATATCACTTCTTCTTTATCCATTCATCTGTCGATGGACATCTTGACTCTTTCCACAGTTTGGCTATTGTGGACATTGCTGCTATAAACATCGGGGTGCACATACCCCTTCGGATCACCACATTTGTGTCTTTGGGGTAAATATACCAGGTAGTGCAATTGCTGGGTCATAGGGTAGCTCTATTTTCAACTTTTTGAGAAACCTCCATACTGTTTTCCAGAGTGGCTGCACCAGCTTGCATTCCCACCAACAGTGGAGGAGGGTTCCCCTTTCTCCACATCCCTGCCAACATCTGTCATTTCCTGACTTGTTAAATTTAGCCATTGTGACTGGTGTGAGGTGGTACCTCATTGAGGTTTTGATTTGGATTTCCCTGATGCCAAGCGATGTGGGCACTTTTTCATGTGTCTGTTGGCCATTTGGAGGTCGTCTTTGGCAAAATGTCTGTTCATGGCTTCTGCCCATTTCTTGATTGGGTTATTTGTTCTTTGGGTGTTGAGTTTGATAAGTTCATTATAGATTTTGGATATTAGCCCTTTATCTGATATGTGATTTGCCAATATCTTCTCATATTCTGTCAGTAGTCTTTGGTTTTTTTGGCTGTTTCTTTTGCTGTGCAAAATCTATTTATCTTGATGAAGTCCCAATAGTTCATTTTACCCTTGCTTCCCTTGCCTTTGGTGATGTGTCAAAGAGGAAGTTGCTGCGGCTGAGGTCGAAGAGGTTGCTGATTGTGTTCTCCTTTAGGATTTTGATAGACTCTCCATCTCACATTTAAGTCTTTCAACCATTTTGAGTCTATTTTTGTGTGTGGCATAAGGAAATGGTCCAGTTTCATTCTTCTGCATGTAGCTGTCCAATTTTCCCAACACCATTTGTTGAAGAGACTGTCTTTTTTCCATTGGACATTCTTTCCTGCTTTGTCAAAGATGAGGTGACCATAGAGTTGAGGGTCCATTTCTGGGCTCTCGATTCTGTTCCATTGATCTATGTGTCTGTTTTTGTGCCAGTACCATACTGTCTTGATGATGACAGCTTTGTAATAGAGCTGGAAGTCCGGAATTGTGATGCCGCCAGCTTTGCTTTTCTTTATCAACATTCCTCTGGCTATTCGGGGTCTTTTCTGGTTCCATACAAATTTTAGGATTATTTGTTCCATTTCTTTGAAAAAAAAAAATCTCTAATGCATAGAGATTGCATTAAATGTGTAGATTACTCTAGGTAGCATTGACATCTTCACAATATTTGTTCTTCCAATCCATGAGCATGGTACGGTAGTTTTCCATTTCTTTGTGTCTTCCTCAGTTTCTTTCATGAGTATTTTATAGTTTTCTGAGTACAGACTCTTTGCCTCTTTGGTTAGATTTATTCCTAGGTATCGTATGGTTTTGGGTGCAATTGTAAATGGGATTGACTCCTTAATTTCTCTTTCTTCTGTCTTGTTGTTGGTGTATAGGAATGCAACTGATTTCTGTGCATTGATTTTATATTCTGCCACTTGACTGAATTCCTGTATGAGTTCTAGCAGTTTTGGGGTGTAGTCTTTTGGGTTTTCCACATAAAGTATCATATCATCTGCAAAGAGTGAGAGTTTGACTTCCTCTTTGCCGATTTGGATGCCTTTTATTTACTTTTGTTGTCTGATTGCTGTGGCTAGGATTTCTAATACTATATTGAATAGCAGGGGTGATAGTGGACATCCCTGCCATGTTCCTGACCTTAGGAAGAAAGGGCTCAGTTTTTCCCCATTGAGAATGATATTCGCTGTAGGTTTTTCATAGATGGCTTTTATGATATTGAGGTATGTACCCTCTATCCCTATACTCTGAAGAGTTTTGATCAAGAAAGGATGCTGTACTTTGTCAAATGCTTTTTCTGCATCTATTGAGAAGATCATATGATTCTTTTTCTTTCTTTTGTTAATGTATTGTATCACATTGATTGATTTGTGGATGTTGAACCAATCTTGCAGCCCAGGGAGAAATCCCACTTGGTCGTGGTGAGTAATTCTTTTAATGTACTGTTGGATCCTATTGGCTAGTATTTTGGTGAGAATTTTTGCATCCATGTTCATCATCAGGGATATTGGTCTGTAATTCTCCTTTTTGATGGGGTCTTTGTTTGGTTTTGGGATCAAGGTAATGCTGGCCTCATAAAACGAGTTTGGAAGTTTTCCTTCCATTTCTATTTTTCGGAACAGTTTCAGAAGAACAGGTATTAATTCTTCTGTAAATGTTGGTAGACTTCCCCTGGGAAGCCATCTGGCCCTGGGCTCTTGTTTGTTGAGAGATTTTTGATGACTGCTTCAATTTCCTTAGTGGTTATAGGTCTGTTCAGGTTTTCTATTTCTTGCTGGTTCAGTTTTGGTAGTTGATACATCTCTAGGAATGCATCCATTTCTTCCAGATTATCTAATTTGCTGGCATAGAGTTGCTCATAATATGTTCTTATAATTGTTTGTATTTCTTTGGTGTTGGTTGTGATCTCACCTCTTTCATTCATGATTTTATTTATTTGGGTTCTTTCTTTTTTCTTTTTGATAAGTCTGGCCAGGGGTTTATCGATCTTGTTAATTCTTTCAAAGAATCAGCTCCTAGTTTCATTGATCTGTTCTACTGTTCTTTTCGTTTCTCTTTCATTGATTTCTGCTCTGATCTTTATTATTTTTCTTCTCCTGCTGGGTTTAGGCTTTATTTGCTGTTCTTTCTCCATCTCCTTTAGGTGTAGGGTTAGGTTGTGTATTTAAGACCTTTCTTGTTTCTTGAGAAAGGCTTGTATTGCTATATATTTTCCTCTTAGGACTGCCTTTGCTGCCTCCCAAAGATTCTGAACAGTTATGTTTCATTTTGTTTCCATGAATTTTTTTAATTCTTCTTTAATTTCCTGGTTGACCCATTCATTCTTTAATAGGATGCTCTTTAGCCTCCATGTATTTGAGTTCTTTCCAACTTTCCTCTTGTGATTGAGTTCTAGTTTCAAAGCACTGTGGTTTGAAAATATGCAAGGAATGATCCCAATCCTTTTGTACTGGTTGAGACCTGATTTGTGAGCTAGGATGTGATCAATTCTGGAGAATGTTCCATGGGCACTAGAGAAGAATGTGTATTCCGTTACTTTGGGATGGAATGTTCTGTATATGTCTGTGAAGTCCATTTGGTCCAGTGTGTCATTTAAAGTCTTTATTTCCTTGTTGATCTTTTGCTTAGATGATCTGTCCATTTCAGTCAGGGGGGTGTTAAAGTCCCCCACTATTATTGTATTGTTGTCAATGTGTTTCTTTGCTTTTGTTATTAATTGCCTTATATAATTGGCTGCTCCCATGTTCGGGGCATAGATATTTACAATTGTTAGATCTTCTTGTTGGATAGACCCTTTAAGTAGGATATAGTGTCCTTCCTCATCTCTTATTACAGTCTTTGTTTTAAAATCTAGTTTGTCTGATATAAGGATTGCCACCCCAGCTTTCTTTTGGTGTCCATTAGCATGGTAAATGGTTTTCCATCCCCTCGCTTTCAATCTAGAGGTGTCTTTGGGTCTAAAATGAGTCTCTTGCAGACAGCATATCGATGGGCCTTGTTTTTTTATCCAATCTGATACCCTCTGTCTTTTGATTGGGGCATTTAGCCTATTTACACTCAGGGTAACTATTGAAAGATATGAGTTTAGTGCCATTGTATTGCCTGTAAGGTGACTGTTACTGTATATTGTCTGTGTCCCTTTCTGGTCTATGTTACTTTTAGGTTCTCTCCTTCCTTAGAGGACCCCTTTCAATATTTCCTGTAGGGCTGGTTTCATGTGTGCAAATTCTTTTAGTTTTTGTTTGTCCCGGAAGCTTTTTTTCTCTCCTTCTATTTTCAATGACAGCCTAGTTGGATATAGTATTCTTGGCTGCATATTTTTCTCATCTAATGCTCTGAAAATATGCCAGTCCTTTCTGGCTTGCCAGGTCTCTGTGGATAGGTCTGTTGCCAATCTAATGTTTCTACCATTGTAGGTTACATATGTCTTCTCCCGAGCTTCTTTCAGGATTTTCTCTTTTTCTCTGAGACTCGTAAGTTTTACTATTAGATGTCGGGGTGTTGACCTATTTTTATTGATTTTGAGAGGGGTTCTCTGTGCCTCCTGGATTTTGATGCCTGTTTCCTTCCCCAAATTAGGAAGTTCTCTGCTATAATTTGCTCCAGTATACTTTCTGCCCCTCTCTCTCTTCTTCTTCTGGGATCCCAATTAGTCTTATACTGTTTCATCTTATGGTTTCACTATCTCGAATTCTCATGATCCAGTAGTTGTTTATCTCTCTTTTTCTCAGCTTCTTTATTTTCCATCATTTGGTCTTCTATATCACGAATTCTCTCTTCTGCCTCATTTATCCTACTAGTGAGAGCCTCCATTTTTAACTGCACCTCATTAATAACCTTTTTGGTTTCGACTTGGTTAGATTTTAGTTCTTTTATTTCTCCAGAAAGTGTTTCTCTAATATCTTCTATGCCTTTTTTAAGCCCAGCTAGTATCTTTAAAATCGTCATTCTGAACTCTAGTTCCGACATCTTACTAATGTCCATATTGATTAGGTCCCTGGCAGTCAGTACTGCCTCTTGTTCTTTTTTTAGAGGTGATTTTTTCTGTCTTGTCATTTTGTCCAGAGGAGAGTAGATGAATGAGAGAACAAAATGCTAACAGGGTAACAACGGTCCCAGAAAAATATACACTAAACAAATCAGAAGAGACCTGAAACTGGGGGAAAGAAAGGGAAAGAAAGAAAAAAGAAAGAAAAAGTTAAAAAAAAAGAATATGATCAAATATGATCAGGCTGGTTCATAGATCAGTGCCACACACTAGATTTTGGATGTATTTTGGTCTGTTCAAAGAAGGTGCCTCCCAAAATTTTAAAGAAATAAAAACTTATATATGTACAAAAATAATGGTAAATATGAAGAAGGGATGGAATATGACCATAAAGATGAAAATTATAAAAGATTTTATAAAAGGAATTGATAAGAATTTGGTTGAAAAAAGAAAGAAGAGGAATTTAAAAAAAAAGAGGGGGAGGGAATGTTATCAGGCAGGAGATTAGAACAAAGCCATACACTAGTGATTTAGGGTATATTTTGGTCTGTTAGAAGAAACTATATCCCAAAATTTTAATGAGTGAACAACTTATATATATATATATACCAAAAATAAGGTTAACTACTATGAAGGGATAGAATATGACTCCAAAAATGAAAAATAAAAAAGTTTTTTAAAAAAGGGATTGATAAGATGTTGGCTGAAAAAGGGAAAGAGAAAAATTAACAAAAAAAAGAAAATTAAATAATTAATTTTGAAAGACTAAAGAAACATGGGGAAAAAAGCCATGAATTCTATGTGCAGTATTCCCCTAGCGCTGGAGTTCTCCTGTTCTCCTTGATCGGTAAACTTGGTCTTGGCTTGCTGGCTGTTCGTGCTGATCTTCTGGGGGAGGGGCCTGTTGCCATGGTTCCCAAATGTCTTTGCCGGAGGCGGAATTGCCCCGCCCTTGCCCATCCGTGCTAAATAATCTGCTCGGGTTTGCTCTCAGGAGCTTTTGTTCCCTGCAAGCTCTCGGTACAGCTTTGGAGGACGAGAGTGAAAATGGCGGCCTCCTAATCTCCACCGGGAGAAGCTGAGAACTCAGGGGCCCTCTCCTCAGTGCGCCCCAGAGAAAAGCAGTCAGTCACTCCCGTCTCCCCGGTCTCCAGCCGCACTCCGTGCTCACCCGGCCTGTGACCGAGCGTTTCTGTCTCTGGCACCCGACTTGGTGTGGAGTCTCCAAACCCAGCAGATCCCTGTGGTGCGCTCCTGCGCCGCTCCTCCCCAGGGAGGAAGGGGAGTCTCCCCGGCTCTGCCGCTTGTTGGGTCCCTGCTGGAGGAGCAGTGGCCCAACTGGGCCGCGGATCACAGTTTATGGCAACCCCGAGCTGAAAGCCCTCTCCTCGGCTCCGTCTCTGCAGCCGGCTTCCCCGCTCCGATACCTGGGAGCTCTGCCGCACTCAGGCACCCCCAGTCTTTCTGTGACCCCGAGGGTCCTGAGACCACACTGTCCCGCGAGGGTTCCAACCCCCGCTTAGCCACTGCAGCGACGTCCCTCAGCGGAGCCGACTTCTAAAAGTTCCGACTTTGTGCTCTGCGGCTCTAGCACTTGCCAGAAGCGGCCGACGGAGGCCCCCTCCCCCGCTGTCTATCCTCCCGAATATCGCCTCGGATTCACTTCTCTGCACGTCCTACCTTCCAGTAAGTGGTCGCTTCTCTGTTCAGAGAGTTGCTGCTATTCTTTTCTTCGATCTCCTGTTGAATTCATATGTGTTGAGAATTGTTTGATCCCTGTCTAGCTGAACTCCTGGGACCAGACGAAATTTGGGTCTCCTACTCCTCCGCCATCTTGCTCCCTTTAATTGTGTCAGTATGACTTTAAGTCAGGTTAGAGCATAAGCTGGAAAAACACGTTTGAAAACTGACTAACTTTCATTTTGTTAAAAACTGTGATTCAGAGATCATTTGACTCCTTATTTTTAACTGGCCCCATAGATGGGGTTGAAAACAGAACCACCCCTCTTTTACTGTTTTCAAAAGCTATAATTCACTCCTAAATCCTGCATTAGGGATTGTTGCATAGTCAAATGGAAAGGTCAGTCCCTACTATACTTAGGCTTATATATGCTGAGAGAAAAAGGCTTTACACTCCTTTCCTGTTAAGTGCTTTTGAAAGCCTGGTTATAGCAGATGAGTCTTTGAGTTCTGTATGGATCTTAACATATTTCTTGGAATTCCATATGGACCTAAGTAATTCCTCAAAGTTGCATAAAAAGCAAATTTTCTTTTTACTACAATGAAAGCACTAGGGGTTTATAGCCAAGAGGGCTTCTCTTAAAACGAGAAAAGTACTAACTATATCTAAATTCTTATCATCTACCATCTATCTATGTCTGTTTATACATCTCTATCTCATTTATTATAAATTTTAAATGTCCAGGGAAGACATTATTTAAAGGCAAACCAAAAGTAAAGTCAGACTTCCATTGAAGAAATTTAATCAGAGATTGACACTTAGGTCAGCAAAATCAAAAGAAAAACATCTTTTTTTTTTTCTTTTCCCAGTTAACATTTTTAGGCATTTCTTTAACCTAAAGAGATGGACTATATGTGAGAAAAGTGCACATTTTCTCTTTTCAAAATAAATACTTGCAGTATTCGAAGTCAAAGTCCATTTGCCTACATTTGTCAAACTCTTCTTTTAATTCCAATATAGTTAACACACAGTGTTATATTAGTTTCAGATGTACAATATAGTGATCCAACAATTCTATACACCATGCAGTGCTCATCATGATAAGTGTACTCTTAGCCCCCTTCACCTATTTCATCCATCCCTCCACCCACCTCCCCTCCGGTAACCACCAGTTTTATCTCTATAATTAAGAGTCCGTTTCTTGGTTTGTTTCTTTTTTTCTTCATTCATTTGTTTCTTAAATTCCACATTTGAGTGAAATCATATGTTATTTGTTTTTCTCTGATGAACTTATTTCACTTAGCTTTATACCCTCTAGGTCCACCCATGTTGTTGCAAATGGCAAGATCAGATCTTTTTATGGCTGAGTAATATTTTATATGTGTGTGTGTGTGTGTATGTGTGTATATATATGTATATATATATATATATATATAAAATCACTTCTTTATCCATTCATCTATCCTGGACACTTGGATTGCTTCTATAATTTGGCTACTATAAATAATGCTGCAATAAATATAGGGCACATATATCTTTTTGAATTAGTGATTTTGTATTCTTTGGGTAAATACCAAGTGGTGAAATTACTGGATCATATGGTAATTCTATGCTTAATTTTTTGAGGAAACTCCATACTCACATTCATCATACTCTTTATGGAAATGGTTGTCCCAATATATTGCAGGTGTTTGATTCCTTATCTTTACTATATATCCTGACAAATAGCTATCCTTTAGTTTCTTTATACTCAGCATTTATAGAGGTGGATCAAAAAAATAACTTCACAGAAAAACTGCTTAAAAATAATTTTAAAGATGCTTAGTGAGGTAGAATTTAGGGGCAAGAAAAAATTCACTCTATTAATTTGAAGCTTTTTGAGAAATAGGTAAGTGGGGCATTATTTATTTGAGGCTTTTTAAAAAGACAGTTATGGGTTTACAACAAAATGAAGAGAAAGATACAGAGATTTTCCATTTATCCCTATCCCCATATATGATTAATCTCAAACATTATCAACATCATTTACCAGAATTGTATTTTTTTTTTTTTTTTTTGCTAAGGATGAACCTATATTGAGAAATCATGATCACCTAAACTCCATAGTTTATCTCCGGACTCACTCTTGCTGTTGCGAATTCTATGGTTTGTACAAAAGTATAATCTACATAGCTACCATTATAATATCATAGAAGGTATTTTCACCACCCTAAAAATCCTCTGTGATCTGAATATTCATCTCACTCCAACCCCCCACAACCATTGATCTTTTGTCTCCATAGTGTTGCTTTTTCCATAGAGTTATATAGTTGGATTCATGCAATATATAGCTTTTTCAGATCAGCTTCTTTCACTTAGTAACACACAGTTCATGTTCCTCCATGTCTTTTCACGGATTGGTAGCTCATATCTTTTTAGTGCTGAAAAATATTCCATTGCCTGTCTTGCAAAGCAGCTGTAGCATTTTGCATCCCCACGAGCGCTGCATGAGAGCTCCCAGTGCTCCACATCCTAGCTAGCATTTCGTCAGCGTTCTGCTTTTCGCCATTCTAGTAGGTATTTTGTGGTGTGTCGTTTTATATTTATATTGTGATTTTACATTTACCTTATGACATGTGATGTGGAACATCTTTTCATATGCTTATTTATCACCTGTATTCTTTATTGGTGAGGTATCTTTTAAGCCTTTGGCTTATATTTTAATTGAGTTCTTTGCTTTCCTGTTGTTGAGTTTTAAGAGTTCTTTGTTTATTTGGATAACATTTATTTTTCAGATGTGTCTTTTGCAAATGTTTCTCCCAGGCTGTGGCTTTTCTTCTTGTTTTCTTAATGTTGCATTTCATAAAGCAAAAGTATTAAATTTTAATGAAGTCAACTCTATTATTTCTTCCATGGATTATGTCTTTGCTGTATTTAAAAAGGCCTCATCTGCCCAAGGTCATCTGGGTTTTCTCCTATGTTATCTTCTATAAGTTTTATAATTTTTGTGTCTTATATTTAGGTCTATGATCCATATTGAGGTAAAATATGTGAGGTATGTAAGGTCTATGGTCTATGTTTAGACTTTTTTTTTTTTTTTGCACGTGGATTTCAGTTATTCCAGCACCATTTGTTGAAAAAAAACTATCTTTGTTCCATTGCATTCCCTTTGCTTCTTAGTCAAAGACCAGTTGACTATTTATGGACATCTATATCTGGGTTCTCTATTCTGTACCATTGATCTATGTGTCTTTTCTTTCTCCTATATAGCTACTATAGCTTCAGGTTTTATTAATGAGCAGTTTTCAAGTCATTAGTGTTCAATCTTTCTTAAATTTACTTATGGAAATTCTAGTAAGTTTTCCCTGAGTCAAATATGTGGAGTGTTTTTTCTAGGTGGTGATCAGTAACTAAACATTCTCTCCTTGAACTTGTATGCATTAACTATGTGGAGAAGGTGAAAAAGAAAAGAAAAATAAGTCTTAAAATAAGGCAAAACAAAACAAACACACAAAATCCCAATATATGAAAACTCTGCTTTAAATTATAGTTTTTGACTATTTTCAAATGTCTTTTGGGTTCTTTCACTTGTATCTCTGATCTACAGGTGACTTTAAATTTCCACACAAATGAGAGAGGAGCATCAATAAGAGTTTTCTAATCAATGCTGCACATAGTAATTTGGTGTCTATATCTGAACATGAAGATCAACTCCAACTTCTCCATGTACTCTTCCACAAACAGCCTAAAATAACCATTAAAATCACAGAACTTCAGAGGTAGAGGGGGCTCTATAATCCTCTTAATTAAGGTTAAGTGTAAACAAATCTAATAATTAGTATCACCTGGAAGAAATATATTTTATTTCAAAATACAGGGACCTGAATCCCAGATGTACAGAATCAGAAGTTCTATGGTCAGGGCCTAGGTAAATATAAAAAGAAAATACCTATGTAATTTATCTGCACACTCCACACCATCATAATGAACCATTGACCAATTCCTGCCTTTATTCAAAAGTACTATACTAAATACTTTATTATTTTTTTCTTCCTCTAAGCAACCCTACAAAGTCAAGAGACTTAACTCAATGTCATATGATAGTAAATGTCAACCAAGATCTCAATCTGAAGCCTGAATTTTTACCCTTAGCCACCACAATATTCTGCCACATTATTGTATAATTTCTCCACAGATGGCATAAAGTGAAGTGAAATTGACACCCTTGCCTTTTTCTCAAAAACACTATTCATACTTTTTCTGAATAGACTTATGTTTTAAGATAAAGAACATGAGATTTGGAATCAATATGTAGATAAACAATATTAACCTTTATCAGTGAGTTTTATATTTTTAAATATTTTTATGTTGCTGTTTGGCATCCTTTCATTTCAAGTTGAAGAACCCTCTTTAGTATTTTTATAAAGCATATATAGTGGTAATAAGATCTCTCAGCCTTCATTTGGGTAAGTCTTTTTTTCTCTTTATTTTTTGAACGACAGCTTTTCAGAGTATAGTGATCCTAGTTGGCATTTTTTCCCCCTCTTTCTCAGCACATTGAATATGTCATCCCACTCCCATCTGGCCTGCTGGGAGGAGGGGTAAATATGGTGTTTCTGTTTAGTGGACATAAAGTTTCAGTTATAGAAGACAGAATAAATTCTAGAGATCTGTTGTACAACATTGTGCTTCTAGCTAACAATATTGTACTAGGCGCTTAAAATTTTAAGAGGGTAGATCTCATGTTAAGTGTCCTTTCCAAAACAAAAAAAGAGAAAGATATGAAGAATTCTCATGTATATCATGCAAAACACTGAATAATACCTTCACAGCACAGACACAATCCAAAATAGGAAAGACGCTCAGAACTGAACTGATATCTAGAACATATATTCAGCTTTTAACCTAACTGGTAAGCCATACATGTACAAACAGACACAAAAGTAATATAACAAAGCCTCTGAAGACTGAATTGGAATTTGAACTATGGAAGATAAGGCAGAGCCTGGTACTGCATTGATGATCTGTTAAAACATCATCATTCTGCATTTATGATCTGTTAAAACATCACAAATTACAGATTGAAACCTTCATAATATCTAGAAATAATCCAAACTTAATTAACATACGAAGAACAAGGAAAGTGTGCCATAGTCTCAAGAGAAAAGACAAAAAACAAAGGTTATCCTTGAGATGATTCAAATGTTGCAATTATGAGCCTAAGACTTTTGGACAGCTACTATAATTATATCTAAGCTAAAGGAAGAAAAATATAAAATAAATTAAATGATAGAAAATTTCAGCAGAGAAATAGAGATAAGGAAGACCAAAATGTAAACTTCAGAATTATAATTTAAAAAATATCTGGATGAGATTCATAGCAAAATTAAAATAACAAAGCAAAAAATCAGGGAACTTGAGGAACTATGAATATGAATGATCTCATCTGGAGAATGGAGAAAAAAATGAATAAAGTTTAAAAAATAATAAACCAAGACCAAAGAACCAATGCCGAAAAAAAAAAAAAGCTGATAGAAAAAAGTAAAATGTTAGCAATGAAGAAGCCTATTTTCAGCAAAAACATCCTTCAGGAATGAAGGTAAAATACATTTCAGAGAGAGTAATTCATACAAATTGTCACCATCAGATCTTCTCTACAAGAAATTCAAAAAGAATTTCTATAAACTGGAGGAAAATACCTGAAGGAAACTTGAATTTTCAGAAACGAAGGAGTAGTATCTGAAATGGTGTTATCCGGGTAAATGCAAAAGACTTTTTTTTCCTCTTAATTTATTTAAAATACAAATGACCACTTCTATTTTTTTTTTTAATTCTTAAAGGATTTATTTATTTATTAGACAGAGAAAAGAGAGTACAGGGTGGGGAGGGGCAGAGGGAGAGGGACTTCCTGTTGAGTGCAAATCTCACCATAGGTCTCAATCCCTGGACCCTGAGTTCATGAACTGAGCTGAAATCAACAGTCAGACACAACCACCTGAACTACCCAGGCAGCCCTACAGAGGACCACTTTTAAAGCAAATATTATAACATTGGCTTCAATTTAGATTTAGTGAAATAATATTAAGTGTAAGCTAACTGTTAAAGTTTAGGTTTGTAAATTATACTCCCTGATGTAAGTAAAAATGCAAAGAAATGTAGAGAAAATAGATGTATTAAAATTGAATAAGACTTCTGGGGAAGATGGCAGAGTAGGAGGACCTGAGCTCACTTCCTCACATGGGTACAAGAAGATGACACCCACATCAGTGTAAATAATTGAGAATGCGACCTGAAGACCGGCAGAACAGACTCTCCACAACTAAATGTAAAGAAGAGGCCACATAGAAGGGGGTAGGAAGGGTTGGAGACACAGTCAGGAGCTAAATGGACCCAAGGGAATGTCCAAAGGAGGGAGCCATGCCATAGGCACCGAGAGAGGGGGACAGAAACAGACTTTCACACCAGGTACCCCAGATGTGAGGAACTTGCATGGGGAAGATGAATCCCCATAACATTTAGATTTAAAAACCAGAGGGGCATATTTTTACAAGTTCTTACAATCAGCGAGGTTTGACACCTGAACCTTTACAAGTCAGTAGGCTTGGCTTTGAGAAAGCAGGAAGGGCAAGAGGAAATTGAGTCCCCACGCTTAAAGCCACAGCATGGCAAACAGCCCCTCAGAGATACAGGATAGAAGTAGCAGTTTGAAAATTGCTTGGGATATACAAGAGGGAGATTTTTTTCATAATCTCAGGGAGTGTGTTGGATGGACAGGGATCACTGGGACTTCTCCAGGAACACTGAGGTGGCAGGTGGCATTTCTCTCCCTGGACACCCAGGCTGACATACAGACAACTGTAGGAACCAGTACAATGACCACACTCTCCACCTAACTTGCTAACCGTTTACCCCATGCCATGTGCTTCTGCTGATCTATCCCCACCAACCCAGTGGGCCTTCCACGGGAATTTTGGATGGCTACAAGTCCCCTCCCACAACAGACACCTGCAAATCTTGCTAACACTGAGTTCCCCACCCATGCATTTTCCAGCAGACCTGCCCCCTTCAATACACCCTTGGTGGCAGTCCATCCAAAATGGTATCACAAGCCTGGCAGTGTGCAAACAGCCCAGACAGGGGCCAGTGACACTCCAAAGTGACTCCTGCTCTGGGAAGAGAAGAAGATAATCACACACACCAATCCAACTGCAGCTACAGCAGTGGGCTGGGGCTGAGATCTGGTCTGACTGCGAGACTCACCCACCAACAAATGCTTCTCGGGGGACTACACAAAGAGACCACCTAGCAGCTTGGTGCTACAGCATCTCTGTTAAATTTTTGGTTTGACTCAACTCAAGCCCAAGGTGGCCCCAGACTGGCCCACTAACAACAGTGACCAAACCCTGCCCACAGCAGGCAAAGAGGTATTGCAGATGACTTAACTGAAGACAAACATGGCTCAGCCACAAAAGTAAGGTGCCTGCAACACACATAGGAGACACTTGTGAAGCACCAGATTCTGATGAACAGAGGACACTGTACTGCAGGGCACTCTAGGAACTTTTCCTTCATAATGTCTCTACTTTTAAGAGTAGGTTTAACTGACTTTCCTAATACAAAGAAACAGACACAAAGTGTTAGACAAAATGAGGAGACAGAGGAATATGTCTCAAATGAAAGAACAGGACAAAATCACAGCAAGAAATGGAAAAAAAGGAATATGCCTGACAGAGAATTTAAAGTAAGGGTAATAAAAATACAGGACTTGAGAAGAGTGGAGGACCTCAGTGTGAACCTTAGCAACGAGATTGAAAACATAAAAAAGAACCAGTCAGAGATGAACTTGATAACTGAAATTAGGAATACACTACATGGAACAAATAGTAGAAATAGGAAGTAGAAGAACAGATCAGTGAGCTGAAGAACACAATAATAGAAAGAAAGCAAGCTGAACAGGAAAGAGAGAAAAACAATAATAAATGAAAATAGACTTAGGGAACTCAGCAACACCATCAAGCATAATAACATTGGCATTATAAGAATCCCAAGAAGAGAGGATAGAGAAACAAGAGCAGAAAATTTATTTGAAGAAACAATACCTAAAAACTTCCTGAATCTGGGAAAGGAAACAGAAATCCAAATACAGCAGGCACAGACAGCCCTCAACAAAATCAATCCAAGTAGGTTCACACCAAGGTACATAGTAATTAAAATAGCAAAAAAAGTAATAAAGAGAGGAAAAAAAATCAAGACAATTACATATGAGGAACCCCTATAAGGCTATCAGCTGATTTTTCAGCAGAAACATTACAAACTAGAAGGGACTGACATGATAAATTCAAAGTACTGAAAGGAAAATACCTATAGCCAAGAATATTCTATCCAGAAAGGTTATCATTCAGAATAGAAGGAGAAGTAAAGAGTTTCCCAGACAAACATTAAAGGAATTCATTGCCAATAAAAGAGCCCTACAACAAATGTTAAAGGAGACTCTGAGGGGAAAGAAAAGACTAAAAGCAGGAGTAAGAAAAGTATGAAGCACAAAAGCAGTAAAATTAAGTATATCTAAAACATTACTCAAGGGATTCACAAAATAAAAGAAACTATAACATCATTACCTAAAACTTGGGAGGAGAGGAGTAAAGAATGGGTTCAGGCGGAGCAAGATGGTGGAGGAGTAGCAGGTCTGGATTTCGTCTGGTCTCAGGAATTCAGCTGAATAGGGATCAAACCACTCTGAACACCTATGAACTCAAAAGGAGATCAAAGAAAAGAATAGCAACAACTCTCTGAACAGAAAAGCGACCACTTACTGGAAGGTAGGACGTGCGGAGAAGTGAATCCGAGGCGATATTCGGGAGGATAGACAGCGGGGGAGGGGGCCTCCAAGGCCGCTTCTGGCAAGTGATAGAGCTGCGGAGCACAAAATCAGAACTTCTAGAGGTCAGCTCCGCAGAGGGACGTCGCTCCAGTGGCTAAGCAGGGGGTGGAACCCTCGCGGGACCGTGGTCTCAGGAACCTTGGGGTCACAGAAAGACCGGGGGAGCCTGAGTGCGGCAGAGCTCCCAGGTATTGGAGCGGGGAAGCTGGCTGCTGAGACGGAGCCGAGGGCGGGCTCTCAGCTCGGGGTTGCCATAAACTGTGATCCGCGGCCCAGTCGGGCCACTACTCCTCCAGCAGGGACCCAACAAGCAGCAGATCCAGGGAGAATCCCCTCCCTCCCCCGGGAGGAGCGGCGTGGGAGCACACCGCAGGGATCTGCTGGGTTTGGAGACTCCACACGGGGTCAGGTGCCAGAGATAGAAACGCTCGGTCATAGGCCGGGTGAGCACGGAGGGCGGCGGAGACCAGGGAGACGGGAGTGACTGCTTTTCTCTGGGGACACACTGAGGAGTGGGGCCCCGAGTTCTCAGCTCCAGCGGGCAGAGATTGGGAGGCCGCCATTTTCACTCTCGTCCTCCAAAGCTGTACCGAGAGCTTGCAGGGAACAAAAGCTCCTGAGAGCAAACCCAGATTGCTTAGCCCCTATCGACAAGGGCGGGGCAAATCCTCCTCCGGCAAAGACATTTGGGAACCACAGCAACAGGCCCCTCCCCCAGAAGATCAGCACGAACAGCCAGCAAGACAAGACCAAGTTTACCGATCAAAGAGAACGGGAGAACTCCAGTGCTAGGAGAATACTGCACATAGAATTCATTGCTTTTTACCATAATTCATTAGTTTTTCGAAGTTAATTTTTTTAACGGTTTTTTTTTTGAATTTTTCTTTTTCCCTTTTTCAACCAACAACTTATCAATCCCTTTTTTAAGAAAACTTTTTTTTTTCATTTTTAGAGTCATATTTTATCCCTTCATAGTAGTTAACCTTATTTTGGCATATATATTTATAAGTTGTTCTCTCTTTAAAATTTTGAGATATAATTTCTTCTAACAGATCAAAATATACCCTAAATCACTAGTGTATGGCTTTGTTCTAGTCTCCTGCCTGATCACATTCTCTCCCTTTTTTTTTCTTTTCTTCTTTCTTTTATCAAACAACTTCTTATCTTATCAATTCCTTTTATAAAATCTTTTATAATTTTCATCTTTACAGTCATCTTCCATCCCTTCATTGTATCAACCCTTATTTTGTACATATATAAGTCTTTCTTCCTTTAAAATTTTAGGAGGCACTTTCTTCTAACAGACCAAAATACACCCAAATCTAGTGTGTGGAACTGATCTATGCATTAGCCTGATCATACTTGATCATATTCTGTTTTTTTGTTTTGTTCTGTTTTTGTTTGTTTTTTTCTTTTTTTTTTCCTCTTTTGTTTTTCTTTGCCTTTCTTTTCCCCTGGTTTCAGGTCTTTTCTGATTTGTATAGAGTATATTTGCAGGGGACGTTGTTAACCTGTTAGCTTTTTGTTCTCTCATTCATCTATTCTCTGTACAAAATGACAAGACGAAAAAAAATCACCTCAGCAAAAAGAACAAGAGGTAGTACCGTCTGCCAGGGACCTACTCAGTATGGACATTAGTATGATGTCGGACATAGAGTTCATAATCATGACTTTGAAGATACTAGCTGGACTTGAAAAAAGCATGGAAGTTATTAGAGAAACCCTTTCTGGAGAAATAAAAGAACTAAAATGTAACCAAGTCGAAATCAAAAAGGCTATTCATGAGGTGCAATCAAACATTTGGGCACTAACTGCTAGGATATATGAGGCAGAAGAGAGAATCAGCGATATAGAAGACCAAATGATGGAAAATAAAGAGGCTGAGAAAAAGAAACAACTACAGGATCACGAGGGCAGAATTCGAGAGATAAGCGATACGATAAGACAAAACAATATTAGAATAATTGGGATCCCAGAAGAAGAAGAAAGAGAGGGGCAGAAGGTATATTGGAGCAAATTATAGCAGAGAACTTCCCTAATGTGGGGAAGGAAACAGGCGTCAAAATCCAGGAGACACAGAGAACCCCTCTCAAAATCAATCAAAATAGGTCAACACCCCGACATCTAAGAGTAAAATTTACGAGTCTCAGAGGCAAAGAGAAAATCCTGAAAGCAGCTCAGGAGAAGACATATGTAACCTACAATGGTAGAAACATTAGATTGGCAACAGACCTACCCACAGAGACCTGGCAGGCCAGAAAGGACTGGCATGATATCTTCAGAGCACTAAATGAGAAAAATATGCAGCCAAGAATACTATATCCAGCTAGGCTGTCATTGAAAATAGAAGGAGAGATAAAAATCTTCTAGGACAAACAAAAACTAAAGGAATTTGCAAACACGAAAACAGCCCTACAAGAAATAGTGAAAGGGGTCCTCTAAGCAAAGAGGGAGCCTAAAAGCAGCATAGATCAGAAAGGAACACAGACAATATACAGTCACAGTCACCTTACAGGCAATACAATGGCACTAAATTCATACCTTTCAATAGTTACCCTGAATGTAAATGGGCTACATGCCCCAATCAAAAGACACAGGCTATCAGATTGATTAAAAAACAAGATCCATCAATATGGTGTCTGCAAGAGACTCATTTTAGACCCAAAGAGACCCCCAGATTGAAAGTGAGGGTGTGGAAAACGATTTACCATGCTAATGGACACCAAAAGAAAGCTGGGGTGGCAATCCTTATATCAGCCTAATTAGATTTTAAAACAAAGACTGTAATAAGAGATGAAGAAGGACACTATATCCTACTTAAAGGGTCTATCCAACAAGAAGATCTAACAATTGTAAATATCTATGCCCCTAACATGGGAGCAGCCAATTATATAAGGCAATTAATAACAAAAGGAAAGAAACACATTGACAACAATACAGTAATAGGGGGGGACTTTAACACCGCCCTGACTGAAATGGACAAATCATCTAAGCAAAAGATCAACAAGGAAATAAAGACTTTAAATGACACACTGGACCAAATGGACTTCACAGACATATTCAGAACATTCCATCCCAAAGCAACGGAATACACATTCTTCTCTAGTGCCCATGGAACATTCTCCAGAATTGATCACATCCTAGTCACAAATCAGGTCTCAACTGGTACCAAAAGATTGGGATCATTCCCTGCATATTTTCAGACCACAATGCCTTGAAACTAGAACTCAATCATAAGACGAATGTTGGAAAGAACTCAAATACATGGTGGCTAAAGAGCATCCTACTAAAGAATGAATGGGTCAACTAGGAAATTAAAGAAGAATTTAAAAAATTCATGGAAACCAATGAAAATGAAAACATAACTGTTCAAAATCTTTGGGATACAGCAAAGGCAGTCCTGAGAGGAAAGTATATAGCAATACAAGCCTTTCTCAAGAAACAAGAAAGGTCTCAAATACACAACCTAACCCTACACCTAAAGGAAGTACAAAAAAAAAACAGCAAATAAAGCCTAAACCCAGCAGGAGAAGGAAAATAATAAAGATCAGAGCAGAAATTAATGAAATAGAAACCAAAAGAACAGTAGAACGGATCAACGAAACTAGGAGCTGGTTCTTTGAAAGAATTAACAAGATTGATAAACCTCTGGCCAGACTTATCAAAAAGAAAAAAGAAAGGACCCAAATCAACAAAATCATGAAAGAAAGAGGAGAAATCACAACCAACACCAAAGAAATACACACAATTATAAGAACATATTATGAGCAACTCTATGCCAGCAAATTAGTTAACCTGGAAGAAATGGGTGCATTCCTAGAGATGTATCAACTACCAAAACTGAACCAGGAAGAAATAGAAAACCTGAACAGACCTATAACCACTAAGGAAATTGAAGAAGTCATCAGAAATCTCTCAACAAACAAAAGCCCGGGGCCAGATGGCTTCCCAGGGGAATTCTATCAGACATTTAAAGAAGAATTAATACCTATTCTCCTGAAACTGTTCCAAAAAATAGAAATGGAAGGAAAACTTCCAAACTCAATTTATGAGGCCACCATTACCTTGACCCCAACCCAGACAAAGACCCCATCAAAAAGGAGAATTACAGACCAATATCCTTGATGAACATGGATGCAAAAATTCTCACCAAAATACTAGCCAATAGGATCCAACAGTACATTAAAAGGATTATTCAACACGACCAAGTGGGATTTATCCCTGGGTTGCAAGGTTGGTTCAACATCCACAAATCAATCAACGTGATACAATACATTAACAAAAGAAAGAACAAGAATCCTATGATCCTCTCAATAGATGCAGAAAAAGCATTTGACAAAGTACAGCATCCTTTCTTGATCAAAACTCTTCAGAGTATAGGGATATAGGGGACCTGCCTCAATATCATAAAAGCCATCTATGAAAAACCTACAGCGAATATCATTGTCAATGGGGAAAAGCTGAGAGCTTTCCCCCTAAGGTCAGGAACGTGGCAGAGATGTCCACTATCACCACTGATATTCAACATAGTATTAGAAGTCCTAGCCAGAGCAATCAGACAACAAAAAAATCAAAGGCATCGAAATCGGCAAAGAGGAAGTCAAACTTTCACTCTTTGCAGATGATATGATAGTGTACGTGGAAAACCCAGAAGACTCCACCCCAAAACTGCTAGAACTCATACAGGAGTTCAGTAAACTGGCAAGATATAAAATCAGTGCACAGAAATCAGTGGCATTCCTATACACCAACAACAAGACAGAAGAGAGACAAATCAAGGAGTCGATCCCATTTACAATTGCACCCAAAACCATAAGAGACCTAGGAATAAATTTAACCAAAGAGGCAAAGTATCTGTATTCTGAAAACTATAAAATACTCATGAAAGAAACTGAAGAAGACACAAAGAAATGGAAAAACATTCCATGCTCATGGATTGGAAGAACAAACTTTGTGAAGATGTCAATGCTACCTAGAACAATCTACACATTCAATGCAATCCCCATCAAAATACCATCCACTTTTTTCAAAGAAATGGAACAAAGAATCCTACATTTGTATGGAACAAGAAGAGACCCAAATAGCCAGAGGAATATTGAAAAAGGAAAGCAAAGCTGGCGGCATCACAATTCCGTACTTCCAGCTCTATTACAAAGCTGTCATCATCAAGACAGTATGGTACTGGCACAAAAACAGACACATAGATCAATGGAACAGAATTGAGGGCCCAGAAATGGAACCTCTACTCTATGGTCAACTCATCTTTGAGAAACAGGAAAGACTATCCAATGGAAAAAAGACAGTCTCTTCAACAAATGGTGTTGGGAAAATTGGACAGCCACATGCAAACGAGTGAAACTGGACCATTTCCTTACACCACACACAAAAATACACTCCAAATGGTTGAAGGACCTAAACGTGAGACAGGAGTCCATCAAAATCCTAAAGTAGAACACAGGTAGCAACCTCTTCAACCTCAGCCACAGGAACTTCTTCCTAGAACATCGCCAAAGGCAAGGGAAGCAAGGGCAAAAATGAACTATTGGGATTTCATCAAGATAAAAAGCTTTTGCACAGCAAAAGAAACAGTCCACAAAACCTAAAGACAACTGACAGAATGGGAGAAAATATTTGCAAATGACAGATCAGATAAAGGGCTAGTATCCAAATTCTATATAGAACTTATCAAACTCAACACCCATAGAACAAATAATCCAATCAAGAAATGGGCAGAAGACATGAACAGACATTTTTCCAAAGAAGACCTCCAAATGGCCAACAGACACATGAAAAAGTTCTCAACAACGCTTGGCATCAGGGAAATCCAAATCAAAAGCTCAATGAGATACCACCTCACACCCGTCAGAATGGCGAAAATGAACAAGTCAGGAAACGACAGATGTTGGCGGGGCTGCGGAGAAAGGGGAACCCTCCTACACTGTTGGTGGGAATGCAAGCTGGTGCAACCCCTCTGGAAAACAGTATGGAGGTTCCTCAAACAGTTGAAAATACAGCTACCATATGATCTAGCTAGCAATTGCACTACTGGGTATTTACCACAAAGAAACAAATGTAGGGATCCGAAGGGGTACGTGCACCCCAATGTTTATAGCAGCAATGTCCACAATAGCCAAACTGTGCAAAGAGTCAAGATGTCCATCGACAGATGAATGGATAAAGAAGATGTTGTATATATATAGAATGGAATAATATGCAGCCATCAAAAGGAATAAGATCTTGCCATTTGCAACGATGTGGTTGGAACTGGAGGGTGTTATGCTGAGTGAAATAAGTCAATCAGAGAAAGACATATATCATATGACCTCACTGATATGAGGAATTCTTAATCTCAGGAAACAAACTGAGATTTGCTGGAGTGTTGATGGTTGGGAGGGTTGGGGTGGCTGGGTGATATACATTGGGGAGGGTATGAGCTATTTTGAGTGCTGTTAATTGTGCAAGACTGTTGAATCACAGATCTGTACTTCTGAAACAAATAATGCAATATATGTTAAGAAAAAAAAGGAGAAGATGATAGCAGGAGGGAAGAATGAAGGCGAGTAAGTCGGAGGGGGAGACGAACCAGGAGAGAGGATGGACTCTGAAATAGAAATTGAGGGTTCTAGAGGGGAGGGGGTTGGGGGGATGTGTTAGCCTGGTGATGGTTATTAAAGAGGGCATGTTCTGCGTGGAGCCCTGGGTGTTATGCAGAAACAATGAATCATGGACTAATACATTGAAAACTGATGATGTAATGTATGGTTATTAACATAACAACAAAAAATAAAAAAATAATAATGCACATAAATTTTAATAAATTTTGGATTGTCAAAAAAAAGAATGGGTTGAAATATTTTAATGACTATGAACTTAATATAGACTGCTATATGCATAAAATGTTATATACAAACCTAAGGGTAATCACAGATCAAAAATTTGTAATAGATTTGCAAAAAATAAAGAGAAAGAATCCAAATATATCACTAAAGAAAGCCAGCAAATTGTGAGAAAAGAGCAAGAGAAGAGAGGAATAGAGAAGAACTACAAAAACAATCATAAAACAGGTAACAACATGGCAATAAGTACATACCTATCAATAATTACTTTGATTGCAAGGTGACTAAACAATCCAGTTAAAAGACATAGGGTGATGGAATGAATTAAAAAGCCCCATTTCTATGCTGCATATAACAGACTCATTTCAACTAAAGACACATGCGGATTGAAAGTAAAGGGATAGAGGGCGCCTGGGTGGCTCAGTTGGTTAAGTGCCTGCCTTCGGCTCAGGTCATGATCCTGGAGTCCAGGGATTGAGTCCCGCATCAGGCTCCCTGCTCAGCGAGGAACCTGCTTCTCCCTCTGGCCCTCCTCTCTCTCTCTCTCTCTCTCATTCTCACTCTCTCAAAATAAGTAAATAAATCTTATAAAAAAAAGAAAGTAAAGGGATAGAAAAGCACTTATTATGCAAATGGAATTGGAAAGAAAGCTGGGATAGCAATATTTGCATCATATAAAATAGACTTTAAAACAAAGATTGTAACAAGAAACAAAGAAGGACACCATATAATCATAAATGGAACAATCCAACAAGATTTAACAATTGTAAATATTCATGGACCAAACATAGGAGCACTCAGATATATAAAGCAGTTAATAACAAACATACAGGAAGTAATTGAAACTAGAAATCAATCACAAAAATAAATCTAAAAAGAGCACAAATGCATGGAAGTTAAATGATGTGGTACTACACAATGAATGGGTCAACCAAGAAATCAAAGAGGAAATCAAAAAATACATGGAGACAAATAAAAACAAAAACACAATAATCTGAAATCTTTGGAATGCAGCAAAAGCTATTCTAAGAGGGAAGTTTATAGCGATACAGACCTATCTCAAGAAGCAAGACAAATCTCAACTAAACAATCTAAACTTACACCTAAGGAGCTAGAAGAAGAACAAACTAACCCAAAACCAGTAATAATAATGGAGGAATAATGAAGGAAATAATAAAGGGTAGGGAGAAATAAATGAAACAAACCAAAAAAACCACAATAGACAAGATCAATAAAACCAGGAGCAGGTTCTTTGAAAAAGATAAAAAAATTGATAAACCTTTAGCCAAACTCATCAAAATAAAAACAGAGAGAGAGAGAACACAAATAAACAAAATCAGAAGTGAAAGAGAACAAATATCAACTGACACCACAAAAATACACAGGTTAATAAGACAATAATATGAAAAATGGCATGCCGACAAATTGGACAACCTGGAAGAAATAAGTAACTCCTAAAAACATACAACTTTCTAAAACTGAATCAGAAAGAAATGGAAAATTTGAACAGACTGATTACCAGCAATGAAATTGAATCAGTAATAAAAAAACTCCCAGGGCACCTGGGTGGCTCAGTCAGTTAAGCATCTGCCTTTGACTCAGGTCATGATCCTGGGGTCCTAGCATCAAGCCTGTGTCTGACTCTCTGCTCAGCAGGAAGTCTGCTTCTCTCTTTCCCTCTCCCTTTGCCTTTTACCCCTCAACTTGCATGCTTTCTCTCTTGCTCTGCTCTCTCTCTGTCAAATAAATAAATAAAGTCTTTAAAAAAGAAAAACTCCCAACAAACAAAAGCCAAGACAAGACAGTTTTACATATGAATTTCTACCAAACATTTAAAGAAGACGTTAATAACTATCCTTCTCGAAATATTTCGCAAAATAGAAGAGGAAGGAAAGCTTCCATATTCATTCTATGAATCCAGAATTACCCTGATACCAAAACCAGATAAAGATACTAAAAAAAAAAAAAAAAAAAAAAAAGACAACTACAGGGCAAGACTTTTGATGAATGTAGATACAAAAATCCTCAACAAAATACTAGCAAACTGAATTCTACAATACATTAAAAAAATTGTTCACCACAGTCAAGTGGAGTTATTCCAAGGGTGCAATTGTGGTTCACTATTCACAAGTCAATTAATGTGATACATCCATCAAGAAGAGAAAGGATAAAAACCATATGATCATTCCAATAGATGCAGAAAAAGCATTTGACAAAGTACAATAATAATTCATGGTAAAAACCCTCAACAAAATAGGTTTAGAGGGAACATGGCTCAATGTAATAAAAGCCATATATGAAAAACGCACAGGTAACACACTCCATGGTGAAAAACTGAGAGCTTTTCCATTAAGGTTAGGAAAAACACAAGGATGTCCACTCTCACCACTTAACATAGTATTGGAAATTCTAGCCACAGCAATCAGACAAAAGAAAAGAATAAAAGCAATCCAAATAGGTAATGAATAAGTAAAACTTTCACCATTCACAGATGACAAGATATTATATGTGGAAAGCCCTAAAGATTCCACTAAAAAACTACTAGAACTGATAAATTAATTCAGTAGTCACAGAATGCAAAATCAATGTACAGAAATCTGTTGCATTTCTCTACACTAATAATGAAGGACCAGGAAGAGAGAAATTAAGAAGCAATTCCGTTTATAATTACATCAAAAACAATAAAATATTTAAGGATAAACTTAACCAAAGAGGTAAAAGATCAGGGCTCCTTGGTGGCTCAGTCTTTCAGTCTTTACGTGTCTGCCTTCAGCTCAGGTCATGATCCCAGGGTCCTGGGATCGAGACCTGCATCAGGCTCCCTGCTCCTCAGGAAGCCTGCTTCTCCCTCTCCCACTCCCCCTGCTTGTGTTCCCTCTCTCACTGTGTCTCTCTCTGTTAAATAAATAAATAAAATCTTCAGAAAAAAAAAAGGTGAAAGATCTGTTCTCTAAAAACTATGAAACACTGATGAAAGAAACTGAAGATGACACAAACAACTGGAAAGATACTACATGCTCATGGATTCAAAGAAAAAAATTGTTAAAATGTGCATACTATCCAAAGCAACCTACAAATTTAATGCAATCCCTATCAAAATACCAACAGCATTTTTCACAGAGCTAGAACAAAATAATACTAAAATTTGTATGGAATCACAAAAGACTCAAAATAGCCAAAGCAATCCTGAAAGAGAACCACAAAGCTGGAAGTATCACAATCCCATATTTCAAGATACACTACAAAGCTAAAGTAATCAAAACAGTATGGTACTGGCACAAAAAATGGACATATAGATCAATGGAACAGAATAGAAAAGAAATAGAAAACCCAGAAATAAACCCACAATTATATGATCAATTAATCTTTGACAAAACAGGAAAGAATATCCAATGGGAAAAGGACAGCCTCATCAACAAATGGTGTTTGGAAAATTGGACAGTAACATGCAAAAGAATGAAACTGGACCACTTTCTTATACCATACAAAATAAACTCAAAATGGATTAAAGACCTAAAAAGGAGATATGAAACCATTAAAATTCTAGAAGAGAACACAGGCTGTAACTTCTTTGACATTAGCTGTAACAACTTTTTTCTAGATATGTCTTCTGAGGCAAGGGAAAGAAAAGTAATAATAAACTGTTGGGACTATATCAAAATTGAAACCTTCTATACAGAAAAGGAAGCAAGAAAACTAAAAGGCAACCTACAGAATGGGAGAAGATATTTACAAGTGACATATCCAATAAAGGGTTACTATTCAAAATATATAAAGAACTTAGGAAACTCAACACCCAAAAAAGAAGTAATCCAATTTAAGAATGGGGAGAAGACATGAACAGACATTTTTCCAAAGAAGACATACAAATGGTCAACAGACACATGAGAAGATGCTCAACATCACCTATCATCCGAGAAATACAAACGGAAGCCACAATATGACCTCATACCTGTCAGAATGGCTAAAATAAAAAACACAGGAAACAACAGGTGTGGGGGAGCCTGGGTGGCTCAGTCAGTTAAGCATCTGCCTTTGGCTCAGGTCATGATCCCAGGGTCCCCACATCGGGCTCCCTGCTCAGTAGGGAGTCTGCTTCTCTCTCTCCCTCTCCCTCTGTGTGTGCTCTCTCTCTCTAGCTCTCACTCTCTCTCAAATAAATAAATAATATCTTAAAAAATAAAAGACACAACAGGTGTTAGCAAGCATGTGGAAAAATGCACTGTTGGTGGGAATGTAAACTGATGCAGCCACTGTGGAAAACAAGATTGAGGTTCCTCAAAAAGTAAAAATGGAACTACACTAGCATCCAGTAATCCTACTACTAGGTATTTACCCGAAGGATACAAAAACACTAATTCAAAGGGATACACACACCCCTATGTTTACAGCAGCATTATCTACAATAGCGAAGATATGGAAGCAGCCCAAGTATCCATCAATTGATGAATGGATAAAGAAGAGGTGATATATATACACAATGGAATATTATTCAGCCATAAAAAAGAATGAAGTCTTGCCATTTGCAAGGACATGGATAGAGCTAGAGAGTATAATGCTAAATGAAATAAGTCAGTCAGAGAAAGACAAATGCTTCATGATTTCACTCATATGTGGAATTTAAGAAACAAAACAACAAAGAGAAAAAGAGACAAACCAAAAAATGGACTCTTAACTATAGAGAACAAACTGATGGTTACCAGAGGGGAGTTGGGTGGGGGGATGGGTGAAATAGGTGAAGGGGATTAAGAGGGCACTTATCATGTCTGTTGCACTGAGAAATGTACAGAATTGATGAATCACTCTATTGTATGCCTGAAGCTAATATAACACTGTATGTTAACTGTACTGGAATTAAAATAAAAAAAAATAAACATACATACATAAAATAGTATAATAAAAATATTCAAAGTACAGAAGATAGCAGGGGCACCTGGGTGGCTCAGTCCATGGAGTGTCTAACTCTTGGTTTCAGCTAGGGTCATCATCACAGGATCATGAGATCCAGCCCCACATGGGGCTTCTTGTTCAGCGGGGAGTCTGCTTCCCCTCTCACTCTGCCCCTTCCGCCTGCTCACACACTTACTGTTTCTAAAATAAATAAATAAATAAAATTTTACAAAATACAGAAGATAGAAGAAAAGGAATTAGAGAGATAAAACAACCAAAAAAGCAGGGGCAATCAGGAAATAATTGATAAAATCATATACTTAAATATAACTACATGAGTATTTGTGTTAAATTTTAATATTCTACAACATTTCAATTAAAAGACAGAGATTGACATTAGATCAAAGCACACATGCAGCTCAACTACATGCTATCTCGAAGACATACATATAAATATAAAATACAAATAGGTTTAGTTAAAGAAGAAAGAGTGTACCATGCAAATGGTATGCATAAGCAGGCTGAAGTGGCTTTATTAACAACAGATATCTAGATTTCAAGATAAATAGTGTTACCCGAGATATAGAAGGACATTTCACAATTAAAAAGGACAACATTCATCCTAAAGATATAATCACATATGCACATGCTTCATAAGAAATCTAAAAACAAACAAAAGAAATCTACAAAATGCAAAAAGCCAAAATTATGGGAATTAAAGCGACAAAAAAAATTCCCAATCACATCTGAAAATTTTAAACCCTTCTCTCAGCAATTGGCAGACATCAGACAAAACCTTCACTGGAGACACAGGATTTGAAAAACCAACTTGATCTAAATTTCACTTATAGAACAGTATTTCCAACTGCAAAGTACGACAACTTTTTTTTAACGTATGCAAGATACTTTGATTTGAATAGACAGTTTTCTAGGTAATAAAACAAATTTCAGTATACTTAAAAGGATGACAGTCATGTTACTCTGAATGGCTGTAATAAAATTAGTAATAATACATCCAGGAAAATACTATGTAAATAAAAGTTAACAATATTTTATAGATAAAATAAAAATATTTTAAACAACATAATTAAGCAATAATGTCTAAATAATCAGTTACTCAAATACAAAATCTCAGTTAATATTAGAAAACACTTCGAGATGGGAGGGAAAATGCAAATAATATATAAAAATATAATTTCAATCATTCATGCTCCTTGAAGGGATTTTGGGAGCATTCACTAAAAACATAAGTCCCATGAGAATATGACAAAACTCTTAGGGAAGTTTTTAGATCTCCAGTTGGTGGTGGTTAAATCAACTTTTTCTGGATCATGAGAATCAGAGAAATCTTCCTGGGACATCTGGATTCAACAAAGAGAAGGAGCAACAACCCCAGTTTTATCAAAGCTTCCCACTGTGTTTAAAATGAGTTCACTTATGATGCTCTGGTAGAAGTGGAAGGGAGATAGATACATGAGGTAAGGGGATTCTGCTTAATTCAAGAAAGACAGTTCTACAATAAATTAACAATAACTGAATGCTTGATAATATTTTTAAGCATTTACATGTATTGTTCATTTAGTACACACAGAACACTTTTGTAGCTATGATTTTTGGTTTTGTAGGTATGATTAAGCTCTTTTACAGATAAACAACTTGAAGTTAAGAGGTGAAGAATCATGTGGTCGTAGAGTAAGTAGGTGAATTAGGACTTAAAGTCATGTAGGGATGGATAAAAAAATGGAATATATATAAAAAATAGAATATTATTCAGCCATAAGAAGGAAGGAAATCTTGCCGTTTGTGACAACTTGGATGCACTTGAAGGATATCATGCTGTGAAGTAAGCCAGACATAGAAAGGTTAAGCATTGTTTGATTTCACTTATATGTGGAATCTAAAAAAGGTTAACTCACAGAAGCAGAGTAGAATGATGGTTCCCAGGGGTTGGAGTTGGGGGGGAGAGAATGGGAGTTGTTGGTCAAAGGGTGCAAACTTTTAGTTGTAAGATAAATAAGCTCTATGGGTCTAATGTACAACATGGTGACTATAGTTAATAATACTGTATTCTAGAAATGAAATTTGCTGAGAGTAGTTATTAAATGTTCTTACCACACACAAAAATTGTATCTATGTGAAGTGATGGATGTGTTAATTAGCTTGATTATGGTAATCATTTCACAATGTATACGTATATCAAAACATCACACTGTATACCTTAAATACATACAATTCTTATTTGTCAGTTATACTTCAATAAAGCTAGGAAAAAAATACTCAAGAAGTTTGATTCAAAGTTCTGGGAACTAACCACCTGCTATTAAAGCCTCTAGACTGCGGCACATAATACATAAGGAATGGAGAGAGCTTTTGCAGAAAGACAACACAGATGGGAAAAATGACAATGGTGAACTGAAAAAGCCATTTAATGCCTCACTTTTTCTGCCAGAATCTAAAAGAGTATCTGCCAAAGACTAAGTCAGAGATGAAAGTGATGGTAGAACACTTTGAATAGTTCATACATCCCAGAATTATCCTGATTCTCTGGCAGAAGGTTACCAGTGCCCTTCCTCCAAAACAATAGTTGCCTTCTTAGGAAAACAAGGAAATATATTTATAATTTGTATTCTGAATGAAGGAAAATTGGCAAGTGATATTTTAAAATTTCATTTATTTAAATTTGCCATCTCTGAGAGCAGAGACAGTATTTCTTAACACTGTAGTAATTAATACATGATGTGTAATGTCTTATTTTATTTAATGTATCGTTATTACACTACTGCCAAGGTGCAATAAAAGAAAATTAAAATGGCCAGGAAGGCATAATATATGGCATTTTTTCCCCCTGAATCATGCTTTTAAATAATAGTCAGTGCAGTGTCATCCAGGCCATTTGGGGATTACAAATTGTATTATTAATAAATTGTTTGCCTGAGATGAATTGAAGTAGCAGAGGCAATGCAAGTTAGATGTATCTTTCAAAGACTGTGAAGAAACTAATGTTTATGGAAGGATGTGCGTTTCCCAACTGGTGACAAATTAACCCAAGTTAACATGGTGGGTGACAACGATTGGGAAAAGATCTACTCCCTGCCATCCACTTCCTTTCCTCCCAACACTTTATCAATGCAACAGCCTTCTTCTAGATGTATTTCCTGAAAATTGTACCCAAAGAGAGTAGGTACAGTGTACAGATTGCAGAGTGGAACCTATGGTCATAGGCTTCTGCCTCTACCAGCAGCCAGAAGGATCATAGTCTCAAAAATCTGTGGTGGTTAATTAGGTCTTTGGCCCTCCCAACAATACTTGCTTCTAAATATTTCCTTATAAATATCCTGAAAATCTGGATAGGGTCCAGATATTTTTTGTCCATGTAATTCCATATTTTCATATGGGAAAAGACAGAATACATTAAAACAATATGTGAAGAAACAAAGAAATACAGGTACATGTTTTTTTTTCAATATTTGTTAAGATGAAGAGAGGAGAAGCATCATGACAGATTTAGGAAAGAAGTTACAGAAGGCCCAGGCTACAGAGAGAGAGACAGAGAGAGAGAAACTATTATCCTGATGTGTAAGGGCATAGGTTGGTTATGCCTGTTTTTGTCCTTTATCTCTCAAAGTTGCATATGTGAACCTCTGTTCATATTGTTGTAAACCATCAATTTGTATTGTCCCATAGTATTTTATTTGGCCACATGTACCACACTATTTATCTACTCTACTGCTGGTGGGAATTTGGGTAATTTCTTATGCATGTATATTACAAATTGTGCTTTTATGAATATTCTAAAACAGGTATTTTGGTAAGCACATGCATGTGTTTCTCTGGGTAAAATTAAGAGTAGAAAGGATATGTCAGTTAGTGTGGGTATGTTAGATGTGTCTCCTGTATTAGATACTTCCAAATAACAAAAGGGCTGCACGAATGTATACTCCTAGCAGCAGTGTGTGAGTTCTGCATGATCCACATTGTTCCTGGTCCCTTGATAGTCATCTTTTAGAGCTTAGCAATTCTTTTGTGTACAGAGTAAACTGATTAACTTCAATTTTGATTTTTCTGGTGAATTAAGAAATTGTGAATTTTTTCAGATTTTTATTCATTATTCAGGTATCTTCTTTTATAAAGTGTCTGTTCAAGGTGTTTTTTCATTTTTCTATTGGTATTGTCTATTTTTAACATAATCTTGTTGATTTACAGCTATTGTTTATAGATTTAGAATATAAGTCCTCTGTCAGATACATGCATTTGGAAAAATCATCTTCCAAACGGGGATTGCCATTTCACCCTCTTATTGATGTCCTTTGATAGACAAAAGGTATAAACTGTATACATTATAATTTATTTTATTTTCCTCTGGGTTTAGGATTTTGTTGCCTTCTTAAGAAATATTAGTAAATTCAACATAGTGAAAATGTTACTTCTATTTATCCTACAAAGCTAGAATTATCTTGTTGTAAACCATTATTCAGATGTAAAATCAATCTGCAAAATATAAAATATTCATATATTTTTCAAAATGTTTTTTTGGTATTAAAAAGTCAATTTTAATTTTGCAATGAATCACTATGTGACTAAAACAGATGGTATTTAATAAGCAAATATTATACAGAGCTATTTTAAAAAGCTAAAGATTTCTCTCAAATATAGAGAAAGAATAAATCTTGCTTTTCTGAATGGCTCATATACTCAAGAAACTAAAATACTCTTCTAAAGAGCAGCTTTGTATTATCTATTAGAAACATTATTCTACCAAGACCGAATCTTAGTAATTAATCTTCAGGGAAGATAGTAACACTGATTCCTAGGGCATCATCATTTTCACATTCTTTAACATTTTCTTCAGTAAAACATTTGCTGTGTGCTTCTTCTGGGTTTCTTTCCTTCTTACGAGTATACGATGATTTATTTTTTGTCTTTGATTTTCTCTTTGGGACGTGCGTTAGTAATGTTTTCTTTTTCCAAAGCATGCTGTAGGCAGTTATAAAGCCTTTCAATTCTCTTCTTGTTTTCCTCCATTTTTTGATTTGCTATCTTTAACAGGAAGTCAATATATTCCTCAGTCACCATCAGTTTTCCCTTATGGCTTAATGGAACTTCTAAGCCATGTGTGCTCCGGATAGCCAACATAGTCTTTCCTCTCTTTCCCACGGTTATGCCGGAGTTCCTGAAACCAGAATCTATTGCCACTGAATGCAGAATCTGTGCATCCTGCAACTGTCGACACTGCACATGAAGAACGAGCGGTTCAAATTTCAAAATGGCATCACCATTTGCTTTCTTCAGAGCTGCCATCACATCATCCTTTACACAAGGTTTGTGTGTAACCAGTAGCCAGCAACGGTTTTGCTTTTGAACCTCAAAACCATTTATATCCCCGTCTAGGAGGATGATGCGCCCAGCGCAGGAACTGGTGGTGAAGTACGGTTCTCGCCCATTCAGGAGCTGCACAAGTTCTACCACGTTCTCGTCCACACTGCCCTTCCGGCTGAGGTCAGCTTTGCTCAGACACTGCGCCTTCCATCTCCTGAACTCTGCGGTATGATCCATCCGAGGAAGGATTTAGAGTCTATACTTTGACGTTAGCCCACGCCTCTCCCTGAGGGAAGCCATTTTGAAGCGGGTGGTGGCCGGAAAGTCAAAATGTTTTTTAAAATAGGTTTCTAAGAGATGCAGTACATTTTTAATGATGAAAAGGTGAAAAACACATGTTTTGGATTATGTTACTATATTTAATAAACACCTTTGAGAAGAAAAAAGTGACATTTGCATTTTGACTTTTTCAACCTATGAACATGGTCCATCCAGGACTTTCATAATGCATCTTAATAGAATTTTGAAGTTTTCAGTTCAGTAATCTTGCACACCTTTCTTTAAATTTATTCTTAGAAACTTACTTTTGATGCTATTGTTAGGAGCAATTTTTAATTGCACTTTTCATTTATTTTAATGCAACAGAAGAATCCAATATTTTGTATATTGATCTTATATCTAACAAACTCATCAAGAGCATATTAATTTTATATTTCTACAATTGCTTTTATGTTCTAGGTAAATAAGTCATCTATGAGTAATAACAGCTTGATGTTTTCCTTCAAATTGTAGATGTCTTTGAATTTTTTTCCCTCACCTTGCGATGGCTTGGCTATCTAGTAGAAGACTTAACAGGGGTAGTGTTAAAAGGCATTTTTTCTTTCATTCCCTTTCCCAGGAATACCTGAATATTAGGTATTTCTCCACTGAATTCAATCTTTACTGTAGATATTTTAAACAATTTTTCCTTAATTTCTTAATTTCAGAATCCTAGATAACCTAGTGAGGTTATGGATGAGAAACAATCTTACTTTCAAGCCAATCTATTCTTAGCTTCTTTATTTTCCTATACAATTTTTTCTTGAAAACTGAGTAGGCTCGGGCATTTTGTTTTGTTTTATTTTTATTTTTTGCTTGTTTTGCTTCCTATCTCATTTCTCTATATTCATATCCCATTAAAAGGAGCTTAAAGAAACCAGTTAGCACTTTTGAAATCTGGCCACAAATTTCCTTTTCTAGATCAAAGAATAAGATATTCTCTTTTCCATGTTACTACAGATGATAGTTTTGCTAAATATTCTGCATCTACATGAACAACTATAGTGGTTCAGAGAAGCAATGGTCTTGCTTTTTTAGTTAGAAGAGGTTGTGTGTGTAGGCCATTCCTAATACCTGGTTTATGATTTGGCTAATTGAGCCAAGAAGCTGCTGCTTTAGGTGGAAGAGACAGCATAGTCTTTAGAAAGTTGGGTCCACTTTAATTTCCACGGCCCCAGATTTGAAGGATAACCACATTCTTCTTTCAAGATATTTTGGCCAGGAATGGCACCGCTTTCTAGCTATCCATATAAGCTACCTTTTATTTTAGTCACTGAAGTTTGGTGAGCTGGCTTTGTGTTGTCTCTGTAGTGCAATGTAATAGTCAATATTTTTGTCATTATTCAAATGGTAGCAAATAAATCAGGAAAAATGAGGAAAAGGAACATGCTTATGTTCTGTTTCTTGTTTTTTGTTTTTTTCCTTCTGCGTTACTTGGAATAAAGACATTTAAACGCATCAACACTGTTTTACAGGATTCATGCTGGCATTTACCATGAAGTCATGCTTTGAGTCTTCTATATATTCAGATTCCCCATTGCATCATTTATATGAATGTACAGTAAGCACTATGATACATATATCTGCATTTCTGGAAGTGTCTAACATTTGCAAATATTTTATAATAGCTTTCATTAAAAGAACCATCTAGCTGAGAAGTCACAGAATAAATATATGAAAAAGTTAAACACCATTACAAGAGATACATAAATATTCAACACAGTGATGTAAAAGGATCATAAGATAATTCATGCTCAACAAAAATTTTTATAGACTCAAACTGAATAGAACTATTGAGGGGGTAAAGGAAATAGAATGGTTAGTTCATTTTCTTCAGAGCTTCAAAACCAATGGGAAGTGTAACCACAATTCTTCTAAAAACTTCTAGAGTATGTATAAAGAAAATCGAAAATCCATGGGAAGGCATAGAGCAGGTTGTGCAAATTATCAGGTCACCTGCTGATAATCCAGATAATTCCAATTATAGAATTCACCCATAAAAAGTGGGCATTATGGTGAATTCTTAATGAGGTAATGAAGTGTGATAGGGTTTGGCTCAGACAGTGAAAGATTCAAGAGTCAATTCCAGCCCACAACAGCCAGTGGTATTTTTAAATGATTCTACTTCAGTTCTTAAATGTCATCACTTCTTGTGGGGCATCAGAAAGAGAGGCCTCTCTCCTCCTATGTCTTCCTTCACTTAAAATTAATAGTTTTTTTTTTTTTTTGCTGTCAAATTTCATTTCATATTTGATTGTGTGTCAACTCTTCTTTGTGAATAGCTATTTTAGATAGAAAAAAAGTCACAATTCTATTTTCTGGTGATGGCCAAGAAAAAAAAAACAAGTAATTGATCTGTGTGTTCTGCTTTACTGCTCATTTTAAATGTCTCCAATCATCCTGAGTTGTAAATTATCTATTTGTTCTTTTAAACCCTAATTTTTCTACTTAACTTCCACCATAGAATTAGGGTCAAGGACTATGTCAGTCTTCACAACACTAAGATATTAATCCTAAACTACTTTCTCCCCAGAATTCTATCTTCATGCTTCTACTCTGTCCCACACTCCAATTTTTTGATGCTGACAAATTTCCAATGTGGTTGCCTAATTTTCCCACTTGTGATGACTCCCACTTTATATTTCCAAGGACATTTAGGTGAGTTAGGAAGCTTGGAGGAGGGGATAAATTACTGGAAGCAGAGTCATTGTGGCATTTCCAGATTTCTGCCAGTCCCTCTGAGCCAAGGCATTATGCAAAAGTAAGGCTGGGAAGGATACAGGTTTAGTGGGGCCTAAATATTAACAGTTCGTGGAACCCTTTTAAGGTAAAAACCCACAAAACTATGAATACAAAACGAAGTAAAAATAAAAGTAGATATTTCTTTAGAATGAGGAAATAAGAGGCCTTGGAAGGGGGCTGTTGTGAGGGACCCTGAAGTATAAGCTACATTATTAGTTTATATTGAAACCCCTCATGGAGGAAAATATCTTAGGGCATGATGTTTGAAGAATCATTAACAAGATCCCTTGTCTACTGAAAAGAAATCCACTAGAGTTGAATTTAAATGTAATAAAATAATAATCTTATTTACTAAAATGAATCAAATTGAAGTTTTTCTTTTTCCCCATTCTTTTCTTTTCCTTTAAATTGAGGTATAATTGATACATAACATTTTAGTTTTAGGTGTACAACATAATGATTCAATATTTGTATACATTGTGAAATGATCACCACAAGTCTAGTTACCACCCATCCTTAAAAAAAGCTGCAAAATGTTTTTCTTGCAATGAGAACTTTTTTTATTATCTTATTTTATTTAAATTCAATTAATTAACAAATAGCGTATCATTAGTTTCAGATGTAGAGTTCAGTTGTTCATCAATTACTATAATACCCAGTGCTCCTTACATCACGTGCCCTCCTTAATGTCCATCACCCAGTTACCCCATCCCGCCACCCACCTCCCTTCCAGCAACCCTCGGGTTGTTTCCTGTAGTTGAGAGTCTCTTAGGGTTTGTCTCCCTCTCTGATTTCATCTTATTTTATTTTCTCCTCCTTTCCCCTATGATCCTCTGTTTTGTTTCTTAAATTCCACCTATGAGTGAAACCATATGATAATTGTCTTTCTCTGATTGATTTATTTTGCTTAGCATAATACCCTCTAGTTCCATCCACGTCATTGCAAATGGCAAGATCTCATTCTTTCTATGGCTGAGTAATATTCCATTGTGTATATATACCACATATTCTTTATCCATTCATCTGTTGATGGACGTCTGGGCTCTTTCCATAGTTTGGCTATTGTGGACATTGCTGCTATAAACATTGGGGTGCAGGTGCCCCTTCGGATCACAACGTTTGTATTCTTTGGGTAAATACCCACTAGTGCAATTGCTGGGTTGTAGGGTAGCTCTATTTTTAACTTCTTGAGGAACCTCCATACTGTTTTCCAGAGTGGCTGTACCAGCTTGCATTCCCACCAACAGTGTAAGAGGGTTCCTCTTTCTCTGCATCCTCAACAACATTTGTTGTTTCCTGACTTGTTAATTTTAGCCATCCTGACTAGTGTGAGGTGGTATCTCATTGGGGTTTTGATTTGCATTTCCCTGATGCTAAGTGATGATGAGCATTTTTTCATGTGTCTGTTGGCCATTTGTATGTCTTCTTTGGAGATATGTCTACTCATGTCTTCTGCCCATTTCTTGACTGGGTTATTATTTTTTTGGGGGGGTGCAGTGAGAACTTTTAAGATTTACTTCCTTGGTAACTTTTGGTGACTTTCAAATATGCAATACATATTATTAACTCCGGTCACCATGCTGTACATTACATCTCCATGACTTATTTATTTTATAACTGGAATTTTATACCTTTGGACTCCCTTTTCCTATTTCACCCACCTCTGTCCCCCACTTCTGGCAACAACAAATCTATTCTCTGTATCTATAAGTTCGGTTTCTTATTTCACTTAGTATAATGCCCTCCAGGTCCTTCCATGTTTCAGCAATTGGCAAGATTAAATTCTTTTTTTATGGTTGAGTTTTGTATATATTGTATAATCTTTATCCATTCATCCATCGATGGATACTTAGGTTGCTTTCATATCTTGGCTAATGTAAATAATGCTGCAATGAACATGGGGGTGTATATATGTTTCTGAGTTGGTGTTTTCATTTTCCTCAGATAAATACCTAGAAGTGGAATTACTAGGTCATATGGTAGTTCTATTTTAAAATTTTAAGAAACCTCCATACTGTTTTCCATAGTAACTACACCAATTTACATTCCAGCCAACAGGGCCCAAGGGTTCTCTTTTTTCCACATTCTTGCCAAGGCTGTTTATGTCTTTTTGATCATAGCCATTCTAACAAGCATGACGTGATAGCTCATTGTGGTTTTGATTTTCATTTCCCTGATTCTTAGTGATGTTGAGTTTCCTTTATGTACCTGTTGGCCATCTATATATCTTCTCTGGAAAATGTCTATACAGATCCTCTGTCCACTTTTTTTAGTCATCTTTTGTTGTTGTTGTTGTTAATTAAGTTGTATGAGTTCTTTATAAATTTTGGATAGTAACCCCTTAACAGATATATGATTTGCAAATATTTTTTAAAGATTTTATTTATTTGAGAGAGAGAATGAGAGAGAGAGAGAGCATGAGAGGGGGGAGGGTCAGAGAGAGAAGCAGACTCCCTGCTGAGCAGGGAGCCCGTTGTGGGACTTGATCCCGGGACTCCAGGATCATGACCTGAGCCGAAGGCAGTCGCTTAACCAACTGAGCCACCCAGGCGCCCTGATTTGCAAATATTTTGCAAATAAGTAAAATTCTATAACTTGGAATAAATTGTAAGACTTGAAATGCAAACTAAAGTACCCTAGTTCCTTATGCTACGATAGAGATAACATATGTATATCCAGAGAGCAAAGGTAGAAAAGAGGGTATAGAAGAGAAATTTAAAAAGAGGACTGATAAAGGAGCAAAAAGGGAGCTTACTACTGCATTGTGGGAAGCCAGAGAGAAGGAGCCTGTTCACAGATTTGCCCCAAAGTCCCCTCAGAGTACAGCAAGTCTGTGGGTGAGGAGGGGTGTTGGGTGATTAGCTTTCTTTTATTGAGAATGTGCAATGTAGTCCCTACCCAACTGCCTCCAAACCAGGTTTATCCCCTCCTTTCTTTCTCATGAATACTTTGAAGGTGTTTTGTTCTGAACCCAATTTGCAACTGACCCAAGCCAAGAAGAGACTGTATTACAGATTTCATGAGCAGCATAAAGTGTGGAGTATTAAATGATTGGACATGAAACTATGAGAAGCAGGAATAAAAAGAAAACCCCTCACTTGTGTTTAATATGAAAGCATTTGTTTCCTGTTCCATTGGCCCCACTTTACAGGTGGAAACAAAACAATGTCTGTCCTTTGCCTATGAATGTCAGTTCCAGAGAACTGGTATCTCTTGCTTCCAAATCTAGCTCCTCGCTTTACCCTTTTCTTTCCCCCAAAGAAAACATCTCTTACCTGCACCAAGATTTGCACACTGACAGCCACCTGGAGTTTGTGGGCTAAATCTGCAGAGCCTTGTGGGCATCTAAGTTTGAAGAGCCCTATGAGTGTCCAAATCACAAAGACTGAGCTTCCAGGCAGCATTTTGTTGATGCACAAATGTCACAGCTGCCCGCTTGGCTGTTCTATATGGTTAACTCTACTGTTGTCTGCAAGATCAGGGCAGTACCTTCATAAGCAGTGAAGTGATCTGGAAACATTAAGCATTGATGAGACTCTTCTCAGTGATGCCATACTTTTTAAATTTAATGATTGAAAGGGAGAAAAAGATGATTGCATTTCATTTTCTTTGTACTTTGATGATCAGAATTCATTTTTTATTTAAAGTTCTCTGTGGGGCACCAAACAATTTACTTGAATACTGTTAAATGGCGAGTCATCCTATTTTCTCTCTTATAACTGTCTGTATCTTGGCAGCTTGTAACTTAAGCACCCTGTTTTCTGCTGTATCTATTTGAGCCTGATAGAAGCAGGAATCATGCAAGGTAGCTATAGTAGCAATGCCAGGCTGCCCAGGAATTGGAATCCTGTTGAAGTAAACAGTGTACCAGGTTTCAGGGGGCAGCATAGACACAGGATAAACTTTGAGAAGTGGTGTCTGGGAGAAATTTTTGAGTAATCTGTTATTTGTAGCTCATTTTCCAATTGCATTTTGGAGTTACTCAGTTTTATTTGTATGTGTGGTTTAAATACTTGAATCATTTTATACTTGTACAATTAAGATAAGTCTGTTCTATGTGCCAAAAGCCACAACCACAGTTATGTTCAGATATGCCTGTCTAGACTATATGTGTATTAGGATTCTGTAAGACCATATCTTCAATATATCTAAGGTCTAGATGGATACATTTGTCCAGCTCAAGAGATCTACAAGATGCCATCTTAATGCTTTCAGAAGTACCAGCAAAAGTATGACAGCCACATCCTAGATTATGTCTTTGCCCTGGTTCTTAGTCTTAACAGCAATGCTCTGGGTTCTTCTTCTTGTTGTTACTCCTTTAAAAATCAGTTTTATTACCCTACACTTTTTGGATGCCAGGAGCCTGGGCATGACTTAGCTGGATCCTCTGTTTTGAGTCTCTTACCAGGCTGCAAGTAAAGGTATTCGCCAAGTCTGGGGTCTCATCTAAAAGCTTGACTGGAGACAGATCAACTTCAAAGGTCATTGGATCATTGGCAGAATTCAGTACCTTAAGCATTGTTGGATTAAGAGCCTCAATTCCTACTGACTGTTGGCTGGAGGCTTTCTGAAGTACTTAGCCATGTGAACTTCTACAACATGGAAGCTAGCTTCATCAAAGTATAAAAGCCTTATAGGCAATAAAGAGATTATGATACACAATAGAAATTAAAATCTTATGTAAGCTTTGATTTGGATTTCCCTGATGCCGAGTGATGTTGAGCACTTTTTCATGTGTCTGTTGGCCATTTGGATGTCTTCTTTGGAAAAATGTCCGTTCATGTCTTCTGCCCATTTCTTGATTGGATTATTTGTTCTTTGGGTGTTGAGTTTGGTAAGTTCTTTATAGATTTTGGATACTAGCCCTTTATCTGATAAATCATTTGCAAATATCTTCTCCCATTCCGTCGGTTGTCTTTTGGTTTTGTTGGCTGTTTCTTTTGCTGTGCAAAAGCTTTCTATCTTGATGAATGCAAGCTGGTGCAACCACTCTGGGAAACAGTATGGAGGTTCCTCAAAAAGTTGAAAATAGAGCTACCATACGATACAGCAATTGCACTACTGGGTATTTACCCCAAAGATACAAATGTAGGGATCTGAAGGGGTACGTGCACCCCAATGTTTATAGCAGCAATGTCCACAACAGCCAAACTGTGGAAAGAGCCAAGATGTCCATCGACACATGAATGGATACAGAAGATGTGGTATATACACACAATGGAATATTATGCAGCCATCAAAAGGACGGAGATCTTGCCATTTGCAACGACGTGGATGGAACTGGAGGGTGTTATGCTGAGTGAAGTAAGTCAATCAGAGAAAGACATGTATCATATGACCTCACTGATATGAGGAATTCTTAAACTCAGAAAACAAACTGAGTGTTGCTGGAGTGGTGTGCAGTGGGAGGGATGGGGTGGCTGGGTGATAGACATTGGGGAGGGTATGTGCTATGGTGAGTGCTGTGAATTGTGCAAGACTGTTGAATCACAGATCTGTACTTCTGAAACAAATAATGCAATATATGTTAAGAAAAAAAAAAGAAGAAGATAGCAGGAGGGGAAGAATGAAGGGGGGGGAATTGAAGGGGGAGATGAACCATGAGAGATGATGGACTCTGAAAAACAAACCGAGGGTTCTAGAAGGGAGGGGGTTGGGGTATGGGTTAGCCTGGTGATGGGTATTAAAGAGGGCACGTTCTGCATGGAGCACTGGGTGTTACACACAAACAATGAATCATGGAACACTACATCAAAAACTAACGATGTAATGTATGGTGATTAACATAACAATAAAAAATTTAAAGGGAAAAAAATCTTATGTAAGCTAGTCATGGAAGTGACATCCCATCTCTTTCTTATTCTATGGATTTAAGCAAGTCACCAGACTACACTGAAGTGGAGCTTATATAAGAATGTGAATACCAGAAAGTGGACTAATTTAGATGGAACATCCCAGAACCTGCCTACCACAATAATCATGCACTTAATGAATTGTGGTTAAATTAATATTGTAAAGTATTGATTTTAAAGTATGAAAATGAGGTTTTTGGCATAAAAGCTGTTATATACTTTGTAAAGACATGATAAAGGCAAGCTAAAGATAAAGGTTGTGAAATGTATATGAGCTAGACAACTGAAAATAACAATAAAAATCTATGATGATACCATCAATTTTTTTCACATGTCCAATTTTTTATTATACCTTAAAGAAATGGGAATTAAAATTATGAATACTGTATTGCAGATGTGACTTAGGCACCAAAAATAATGTAGAAATTCCCTCAGCCATACTCATAAAGGTCTTGTAACTACATCAAAAATATGGGCAGTCCCAAATGTTTTAAACAAATAAACTTTGGGTATCGATATTGGAAAAATATATGGGATCTACGTATTATACTAATTAGGAGAAATTACTTACTAAAATAAATGTTCCTTCAAAATTTACAGAAGAGTTAAAGGCATTTGTCAGTAAAATTGGATTAAAGGACAATTTACAAAATATTACATGGTAGTAATAAAATTGAGACTAAATGAATACATATTATATTTACTTAAAAATATAATGGCATAAAATAAAAATCAAAATAAGCAGCTTCTATATTCAGAAATCCAAATAAGAAATGATATGGATTTGGTTTTGTTTCTAAAGTCCATATCATTTAAATGTCCATAGCTTTTAAATGTCTGGAAACTGTTTCATTTTACCACAGTGCAATCCTCGTATTTTTTGGCTCTCTATATCTCTTTTCAATAGTCTTTGTAAGCCAGAGGTTCTTCTCTGAGCTTATCTCTTCCTTAGTGAAACTTCAAATGTAGCTTACCTTTTCAATATTTTGCCTTGAGATTCTCTCATACAATGTTTTATGTCTATCAGGTATATTTCTGCCTTCACATTGTTGCAAATATGTTGACATTTTTCTAGTCTCCTGTAATAGCTTCCTTACCATCTATTGTCCATTTTCAATGCTAGTGGACTGCATTTTAAGTTTCTTATGGCAGCACACAATTTTCAGTACTGATTTCTCTATTGGTCAATTGTTATGGCAATACTGTGGCATAACAAACGACCCCAAATTTAAAACAGCATTATTATGCTCATAAGACTGTAAGTTATCTGGCTTTTAACTGATCTCTGCTGGCCTCAGCTTTAGGCTGCTGCTTCAGTCCATGTCTACTCCAGATCTGATTGTTCAGATACCTCAGCTAAAAGTGCAATAGCTACATGGAAGGTATTCTTCTCATGGCAGATAATCAGATCAAAGAGAAGAAGTCCACATATGCAAACACATTTCAATGCTCTACCTGTGTCATAACTGTTAGTCTTTTCCATTAACTATACCAAGTCACATAGCAAAGTCCAAACTCAGCTGCGGGAGGAATGAATATTCTGCCAACCATGTAACCATGACAATGGGGAGAAAGTGTGAATCTCTTATATGGTAGTAATAAAATTGAGACTAAATAATTAAACTGCCATTATATTAGACCCAGACTGAGTTAATCACAGTACTTTCCTTGGGAATGGAGGCTCAAAATCTGCCCGTGTCAATAGCATCTATAGAACTGTGGCAGAACCCATTCTACAATAAGGTTTGGTTGGGCAAAGAGAGTCAGTCTGAAGGGAGAAGATCAAAGCTGCCTTTGTCTCTGATGGAAACACTTTTATCTTTATCATATATTACATTTAAAAAAAATTAGATTTGCTCAAGTGATTCAGTATAACTTGAAACCAAATGGGCCCAACTAATGTAGAAGTACTGGATGTTACTGAAGCCAACATCATCGATGAGATCTCATACAGACAAGCTTTCTAGCCGCAGGCAATCAGAAAATAGACACATGATTTTGGTCTCTGCTACTTCTAAGTCTCTATGGAGAGAGTGACCCTGTTGTCATGGGGAACTGACATCTTCACACAATAGCAAGTGAAGACCACCCAAGAGTAAATAAGTAATAAAGATAGCACCACTCCATTATTAGAAAAAACATCTCTAAGTGCACACTCTATAGGCAGCATGAGCACTTAGTAAAGCTTTCACTGAGTATATTCCCTTTGGGTCGAGTTCGAGCATAACGATTTTAGGATTACTGGATTTTTCTTGTTTATATATGAAAAAAAAAAGAGTAAGACATACAGTGAACAGGGAGGAAAGATAATTTACATTATAGATTTAAATAGGTTTTATACGTTGCAATGACTCTATTTCTAAAAATACTGCAGCCTGCTGTTGAAATCGACTGAATCACTTTTTTAAAATTTTTATTGTTATGTTAATCACCATACATTACATCATTACTTTTTGATGTAGTGTTCCATGATTCATTGTTTGTGCATAACATCCAGTGCTCAACGCAGAACGTGCCCTCTTTAATACCCATCAACAGGCTAACCCATACGCCCACCCCCTCCCCTCTAGAACCCTCAGTTTGTTTTTCAGATTCCATCGTCTCTCATGGTTCGTCTCCCCATCCAACTTACTACCCTTCATTCTTCCCCTCCTGCTATCTTCTTCTTTTTCATTTTCTTAACATATATTGCATTATTTGTTTCAGAAGTACAGATCTATGATTCAACAGTCTTGCACAGTTCACAGCGCTCACCATAGCACATACCCTCCCCAATGTCTATCACCCAGCCACCCCATCCCTCCCACTGCACACCACTCCAGCAAACCTCAGTTTTTTTCCTGAGATTAAGAATTCCTCATATCAGTGAGGTCATATGATACATGTATTTCTCTGATTTACTTCACTCAGGATAACACCCTCCAGTTCCATCCAAGTCGTTGCAAATGGCAAGATCTTCGTCCTTTTGATGACTGCATAATATTCCATTGTGTATATATACCATTCTTCTTCATCCATTCATGTGTCGATGGACATCTTGGCTCTTTCCACAGTTTGGCTGTTGTGGACATTGCTGCTATAAACGTTGGGGTGCACGTACCCCTTCAGATCCCTACATTTGTATCTTTGGGGTAAATACCCAGTAGTGCAATTGCTGTATCGTATGGTAGCTCTATTTTCAACTGTTTGAGGAACCTCCATACTGTTTTCCAGAGTGGTGGCACCAGCTTACATTCCCACCCACAGTGGAGGAGGGTTCCCCTTTCTTCGCATCCCTGCCAACATCTGTCGTTTCCTGACTTGTTAATTTTAGCCATTCTGACTGGTGTGAGGTGCTATCTCATTGAGGTTTTGATTTGGATTTCCCTGATGCCGAGCGATGTTGAGCACTTTTTCATGTGTCTGTTGGCCATTTGGAGGTCTTCTTCAGAAAAATGTTCATGTCTTCTATCATTTCATGATTAGATTATTTGTTCTTTGTGTGTTGAGTTTGATAAGTTCTTTATAGATTTTGGATACTAGCCCTTTATCTGATATGTCATTTGCAAATATATTCTCCCATTCTGTCGGTTGTCTTTTGGTTTTGTGGACTGTTTACTTTACTGTGCAAAAGCTTTTTATCTTGATGAAATCCCAATAGTTCATTTTCGCCCTTGCTTCCCTTGCCTTTGGCGATGTTTCTAGGAAGAAGTTGCTGCGGCTGAGGTCGAAGAGGATGCTGCCTGTGTACTCCTTTAGGATTTTGATGGGATCCTGTCTCACGTTTAGGTCTTTCAACCATTTGGAGTCTATTTTTGTGTGTGGTGTAAGGAAATGGTCCAGTTTCATTCTTCTGTATGTGGCTGTCCAATTTTCCCAACACCATTTGTTGAATAGACTGTCTTTTTTCCATTGGACATTCGTTCCTACTTTGTCAAAGATAAGTTGACCATAGAGTTGAGGGTCCATTTCTGGGCTCTTGATTCTGTTCCAGTGATCTACGTGTCTGTTTTTCTGCCAGGACCATAGTGTCTTGATGATGACAGCTTTGTAATAGAGCTGGAAGTCCGGAATTGTGATGCCACCAGCTTTGCTTTTCTTTTTCAATATTCCTCTGGCTATTCGGGGTCTCTTCTAGTGCCATACAAATTTTAGGAATCTTTGTTCCATTTCTTTGAAAAAAGTGGATGGTATTTTGATGGGGATTGCATTGAATGTGTAGATTGCTCTAGGTAGCATTGACATCTTCACAATGTTTGTTCTTCCGATCCATGAGCATGGAACGTTTTTCCATTTCTTTGTGTCTTCTTCAATTTCTTTCCTGAGTATTTTATAGTTTTCTGAGTACAGATCCTTTGCCTCTTTGGTTAAATTTATTCCTAGGTATCTTATGGTTTGGGTTGCAATTGTAAATGGGTTCGACTCCTTGATTTCTCTCTTCTGTCTTGTTGTCGGTGTGTAGGAATGCCACTGATTTCTGTGCATTGATTTTATATCCTGCCAATTTACTGAATTCCTGTAGGAATTCTAGCAGTTTTGGGGTGGAGTCTTTTGGGTTTTCCACATACAGTATCATATCATCTGCAAAGAGTGAGAGTTTGACTTCCTCTTTGCCAGTTTGGATGCCTTTGATTTCTTTTTGTTGTCTGATTGCTGTGGCTAGGACTTCTAATACTATGTTGAATAGCAGTGGTGACAGTGGACTTCCCTGCCGTGTTCCTGACCTTAGGGGAAAAGCTCTCAACTTTTCCCAATTGAGAATAATATTCGCTGTAGCTTTTTCATAGATGGCTTTTATGATATTGAGGTATGTACCCTCTATCCCTATACTCTGAAGAGTTTTGATCAAGAAAGATGCTGTACTTTGTCAAATGCTTTTTCTGCATCTATTGAGAGGATCATAGGATTCTTGTCCTTTCTTTTGTTAATGTATTGTATCACGTTGATTGATTTGCGGATGTTGAACCAGCCTTGCAGCCCAGGGATTAATCCCACTTGGTCATGGTGAATAATCCTTTTAATGTATTGTTGGATCCTATTGGCTAGTACTTTGGTGAGAATTTTTGCATCCATGTTCATCGAGGATATTGGTCTGTAATTCTCATTTTTTGATGGGGTCTTTGGTTTGGGGATCAAGGTAATGGTGGCCTCATAAAATGAGTTTGGAAGTTTTCCTTCCATTTCTATTTTTTGGAACAGTTTCAGGAGAATAGGTATTAATTCTTCTTGAAAAGTTTGGTAGAAATCCTGTGGGAAGCCATCTGGCCCTAGGCTTTTTTTTGTTGGGAGATTTTTGATGACTGCTTCAATTTGTTAGTGGTTATAGGTCTGTTCAGGTTTTCTATTTCTTCCTGGTTCAATTTTAGTAGTTGATACATCTCTAGGAATGCACCCATTTCTTCCAGGTTATCTAATTTGCTGGCATAGAGTTGCTCATAATATGTGTTTATAATTGTTTGTATTTCTTTGGTATTGGTTGTGATCTCTCCTCTTTCATTCAGGATTTTGTTGATTTGGGTCCTTTCTCTTTTGTTTTTGATAAGTCTGGCCAGGGGTTTATCAATCTTGTTAATTCTTTCAAAGAGCCAGCTCCTAGTTTCGCTGATCTGTTCTACTGTTCTTTTGGGTTTTATTTCGTTGATTTCTGCTCTGATCTTTATGATTTCTCTTCTCCTGCTGGGTTTAGGCTTTATTTGTTTTTGTTTTTTTTTTCTTCCTAGCTCCTTTAGGTGTAGGGTTAGGTTGTGTATTTGAGACCTATCTTGTTTCTTGAGAAAGGCTTGTATTGCTATATACTTTCCTCTCAGGACTGCGTTTGCTGTATCCGAAAGATTTTGAACAGTTGTGTTTTCATTTCCATTGGTTTCCATGAATTTTTTTAATTCTTCTTTAATTTCCTGGTTGACCCATTCATTCTTTAGTAGGATGCTCTTTAGCCTCCATGTATTTGAGTTCTTTCTGACATTCCTCTTGTGATTGAGTTCTAGTTTCAAAGCATTGTGGTCTGAATGTATGCAGGGAATAATCCCAATCTTTTGGTACCAGTTGAGACCTAATTTGTGAGCTAGGATGTGATCAATTCTGGAGAATGTTCCATGGGCACTAGAGAAGAATGTGTATTCCGTTGCTTTGGGATGGAATGTTCTGTATATGTCTGGGAAGTCCATTTGGTCCAGTGTGTCATTTAAAGTCTATTTCCTTGTTGATCTTTTGCTGAGATGATCTGTCCATTTCTGTCAGGGGGATGTTAAAGTCCCCCACTCTTATTGTATTGTTGTCAATGTGTTTCTTTGCTTTTGTTATTAATTGCCATATATAATGGCTGCTCCCACGTTAGGGACATAGATATTTACAACTGTTAGATCTTCTTGATGGATAGACCTTTTAAGTAGGATATAGTGTCCTTCTTCATCTCTTATTACAGTCTTTGGTTTAAAATCTAATTTATCTTATATAAGGATTGCCACCCCAGCTTTCTTTTGGTGTCCAATAGCATGGTAAATGATTTTCCACCCACTCACTTTCAATGTGGGCGTATCTTTGGGTCTAAAATGAGTCTCTTGAAGACAACACATTGATGGGTCTTGTTTTTTATTTCAATCTGTTAGCCTTTGTCTTTTGATTGGGCCATTTAGCCCATTTACATTCAGGGTAACGATTGAAAATTATGAATTTAGTGCCATTGTATTGCCTGTAAGGTGACTGTGACTGTATATTGTCTGTGTCCCTTTCTGATCTATGCTGCTTTTAGGCTCTGTTTTTGCTTAGAGGACCTCTTTCAATATTTCTTGGAGGGCTGGTTTCGTGTTTGGAAATTCCTTTAGTTTTTTGTTTGTCCTGGAAACTTTTTATCACTCCTTCAATTTTCAATGAGAGCCTAGCTGGATATAGTATTCTTGGCTGAATATTTTTCTCGTTTAGTGCTCTGAAGATATCATGCCAGTCCCTTCTGGCCTGCCAGGTCTCTGTGGATAGGTCTGTTGCCATATAATATTTCTACCATTGTAGAGTACATATCTATTCTCCCGAGCTGCTTTCAGGATTTTCTACTTGTCTCTGAGACTCATGAGTTTTACTATTAGATTTCGGGGTGTTGACCTATTTTGATTGATTTTGAGAGGGGTTCTCTGTGCCTCCTGGATTTTGATGCCTGTTTCCTTCCCCACATTAGGGAAGTTCTCTGCTATAATTTGCCCCAATATACCTTCTGCCCCTCTCTCTCCTTCTTCTTCTTCTGGGATCCGAATTATTCTAATGTTGTTTCATCTTATGGTATTGCTTATCTCTCGAATTCTGCCCTCGTGATCCTGTAGTTGTTTGTCTTTTTCTCAGCCTCTCTATTTTCCATCATTTGGTCTTCTATATCGCTGATTCTCTCTTCTGCCTCATTTATCCTAGCAGTTAGTGCCCCCATGTTTGATTGCACCTCATTAATAACCTTTTTGATTTCGACTTGGTTAGATTTTAGTTCTTTTATTTCTCCAGAAAGGTTTCTCTAATAACTTCCACGCTTTTTTCAAGCCCAGCTAGTATCTTTAAAGTCATGACTCTGAACTCTAAGTCCGACATCGTACTAATGTTTGTATTGAGTAGGTCCCTGGCAGACGGTACTACCTCTTGTTCTTTTTGCTGAGGTGATTTTTTTCGTCTTGTCATTTTGTCCAGAGGAGAATAGATGAATGAGAGAAGAAAATGCTAACAGGTTAACAACGTCCGCAGCACATATACTCTATAGAAATCAGAAAAGACCTGAAACCAGGGGAAAAGAAAGGGAAAGAAAGAAAAAAGAAAGAGGAAAAAAAAAAGAAAAAGAAAAAGATAAAAACAAAAAAAAAAGGACAAAAAAAATAAAACAGAATATGATCAAATATGATCAGGCTAGTGCATAGATCAGTGCCACACACTAGATTTTCGGCGTATTTTAGTCTGTTAGAAAAAAGTGCCTTTTTTAAATTTTAAAGGAAATTAAAATTTTAAAGGAAGACTTATATATGTACAAAATAAGGGTTGATACAATGAAGGGATGGAAAATGAGTGTAAAGATGAAAATTATAAAAGATTGTATAAAAGGAATTGATAGATAAGAAGTTGTTTGAGAAAAGAAAGAAGATTTAAAAAAAAGAAAAGAAAGAAAGAGGGAGAGAATGTGATCAGGCAGGAGACTAGAACAAAGCCATACACTAGTGATTTAGGGTATATTTTGATCTGTTAGAAGAAACTGTATCTCAAAATTTGAAAGATAGAACAACTTATATATATATGCCAAAAATAAGGTAACTGCTGAACGGATAAAATATGACTCTGAAAATGAAAAATACGTGGAGGGAGCAAGATGGTGGAGGAGTAGGAGACCTAGATTTTGTCTGGTCTCAGGAATTCAGCTGAATAGGGATCAAACCATTCTGAACACCTACGAAGTCAACAGGAGACCAAAGAAGAGAGTAGCAACACCTCTCTGAACAGAGAAGCGACCACTTAGTGGAAGGTAGGATGTGCGGAGAAGTGAATCTGAGGTGATATTCGGGAGGATAGACGTCGGGGGAGGGGCCTCCGCCGGCCGCTTCTGGCAAGTGATAGAGCCGCGGAGCACAAAATCGGAACTTTTAGAAGTCGGCTCCGCTGAGGGACGTCACTCCAGTAGCTAAGCCGGGGGTGGAACCCTCACGGGACATTGTGGTCTCAGGACCCTCATGGTCACAGAAAGACCAGGGGTGCCTGAGTGCAGCAGAGCTCCCAGATATTGGAGCGAGGAAGCCCCTGCAGAGACGGAGCCGAGGAGCGGGCTCTCAGCTCGGGGTTGCCATAAATCCTGATCCATGGCACAGTCGGGCCAGGCCACTGCTCCTCCAGCAGGGACCCAACAAGGGAGAGATCCGGGGAGACTCCCCTCCCTCCCCTGGGAGGAGCGGCGCGGGAGTGCACCGCAGGGATCTGCTGGGTTTGGAGACTCCACACAGTGTCCAGTGCTGGAGATAGAAACGCTCGGTCACAGGCCTGGTGAGCATGCAGTGAGGCTGGGGACCAGGGAGACGGGAGTGACTTCTTTTCTCTGCGGGCACACTGAGGAGCAGGGCCCCGAGTTCTCAGCTCCTCTTAGTGGAGATTTGGAGGCCACCATTTTCACTCTGGTCCTCCAAAGCTGCACCAGAGCTGGTAGGGAACAAAAGGTCCTGAGAGCAAACCCGAGTGGCTTTCTGAGCCCCTACCGAAAAGAGTGCGGCAATTCCGCCTCCAGCAAAGACATTTGGGAACCATGGCAACAGGATCCTCCCCCAGAAGTTCAGCACCAACAGCCAGCAAGCGAAGACCAAATTTACCGATCAAGGAGAACGGGAGAACTCCAGTGCTGGGGGAATACTGCACATAGAACTCATGGCTTTTTTTACCATGATTCATTAGTTTTTCAAAGTTAAATTTTAACTATTTTTAAAATTTTTCTTTTCCCCTTTTTCAACCAACAGCTTATCAATCCCTTTTTCTAAAAAAACATTTTCTATTTTTCATTTTTAGAGTCATGTTTTATCCCTTCATAGTAGTTACCCTTATTTTGGCATATATATATATAAGTTCTCTCTTTAAAATTTTGAGATACAGTTTCTTCTAACAGATCAAAATATACCCTAAATCACTAGTGTATGGCTTTCTTCTAATCTCCTGCCTGATCACATTCTCTCCCTTTTTTTTTTGTTTTTCTTTTTTTTTAATCTTCTTCTTTCTTTTATCAAACAACTCCTTATCTTATCAATTCCCTTTATAAAATCTTTTATAATTTTCATCTTTACAGTCATCTTCCATCCCTTCATTGTATCAACCCTTATTTTGTACATATATAAGTCTTTCATCCTTAAAATTTTAGGAGGCACTTTTTTCTAACAGACTAAAATACGCCGAAAATCTAGTGTGTGGCACTGATCTATGTACTAGCCCGATCATATTTGATCATATTCTGTTTTTTTGGTATTGTTCCTTTTTTGTTTTTATATTTTTCTTTTTCTTTTTCTTTTCTTTCTTTTCTCTTTCTTTTTTCTTTCTTTCCCTTTCTTTTCCCCTGGTTTCAGGTCTTTTCTGATTTCTATAGAGTGTATTTCCTGAGGAAGTTTTTAACATGTTAGCATTTTGTTCTCTCATTCATCTATTCTCCTCTGGACAAAATGACAAGACGAAAAAAATCACCTCAGCAAAAAGAACAAGAGATAGTACCGTCAGCCAGGAACCTAGTCAATACAAACATTAGTACGATGTCGAACCTAGAGTTCAGAATCATGACTTTAAAGATACTAGCTGGGCTTGAAAAAAGCGTGGAAGTTATTAGAGAAACCTTTCTGGAGAAATAAAAGAACTAAAATCTAACCAAGTCGAAATCAAAAAGGTTATTAATGAGGTGCAATCAAACATGGGGGCACTAACTGCTAGGATAAATGAGGCAGAAGAGAGAATCAGCGATATAGAAGACCAAATGATGGAAAATAAAGAGGCTGAGGAAAAGACAAACAACTACAGGATCACGAGGGCAGAATTCGAGAGATAAGCAATACCATAAGATGAAACAACTTTAGAATAATTCGGATCCCAGAAGAAGAAGAAAGAGAGAGAGGGCCAGTAGGTATATTGGAGCAAATTATAGCAGAGAACTTCCCTAATGTGGGGAAGGAAACAGGCATCAAAATCCAGGAGGCACAGAGAACCCCTCTCAAAATCAATCAAAATAGGTCAACACCCCGAAATCTAATAGTAAAACTCATGAGTCTCAGAGACAAAGAGAAAATCCTGAAAGCAGCTCGGGAGAATAGATACATACTCTACAATGGTAGAAATATTATATTGGCAACAGACCTATCCACAGAGACCTGGCAGGCCAGAAGGGACTGGCATGATATCTTCAGAGCACTAAATGAGAAAAATATTCAGCCAAGAATACTATATCCAGCTGGCTCTCATTGAAAATTGAAGGAGTGATACAAAGTTTCCAGGACAAACAAAAACTAAAGGAATTTCCAAACACGAAACCAGCCCTCCAAGAAATATTGAAAGGGTGCTCTAATCAAAGAGAGAGCCTAAAAGCAGCATAGATCAGAAAGGAACACAGACAATATACAGTCACAGTCACCTTACAGGCAATACAATGGCACTAAATTCATAACTTTCAATCGTTACCCTGAATGTAAATGGGCTGAATGCCCCAATCAAAAGACACAGGCTATCAGATTGATTAAAAAACAAGACCCATCAATTTGCTGTCTGCAAGAGACTCATTTTAGACCCAAAGATATGCCCACATTGAAAGAGAGGGGGTGGAAAACCATGTTCCATGCTAATGGACACCAAAATAAAGCTGGGGTGTCAATCCTTATATAAGATAAATTAGATTTTAAAACAAAGACTGTAATAAGAGATGAGGAAGGACACTATATCCTACTTAAAGGGTGTATCCAACAAGATGTAACAAATGTAAATATCTATGCCCCTAACATGGGAGCATCCAATTATATAAGACAATTAATAACAAAAGCAAAGAAACACATTGACAACAATACAATAATAGTGGGGGACCTTAACACCCCCGTGACTGAAATGGACATTTCATCTCTGCAAAAGATCAACAAGGAAATAGACTTTAAATGACACACTGGACCAAATGGACTTCCCAGACATATACAGAACATTCCATCCCAAAGCAACGGAATACACATTCTTCTCTAGTGCCCATGGAACATTCTCCAGAATTGATCACATCCTAGCTCACAAATTAGGTCTCAACTGGTACCAAAAGATTGGGATTATTCCCTGCATACATTCCGACCACAATGCTTTGAAACTAGAACTCAATCACAAGAGGAATGTCGGAAAGAACTCAAATACATGGAGGTTAAAGAGCATCCTACTGAAAATGAATGGGTCAACCAGGAAATTAAGAATTAAAGAAATTCATGGAAACCAATGGAAATGAAAACACAACTGTTCAAAATCTTTCAGGTACAGCAAAGGCAGTCCTGAGAGGAAAGTATATAGCAATACAAGCCTTTCTCAAGAAACAAGAAAGGTCTCAAATACACAACCTAACCCTACACCTAAAGGAGATGGAGAAAGAACAGCAAATAAAGCCTAAACCCATCAGGAGAAGAGAAATAATAAAGATCAGAGCAGAAATCAACGAACCAGAAACCAAAAGGACAGTAGAACAGATCAACGAAACTAGTAGCTGGTTCTTTGAAAGAATTAACAAGATTGATAAACCCCTGGCCAGACTTATCAAAAACAAAAGAGAAAGGACCCAAATCAACAAAATCCTGAATGAAAGCGGAGAGATCACAACCAATACCAAAGAAATACAAACAATTATAAGAACATATTATGAGCAACTCTATGCCAGCAAATTAGATAACCTGGAAGAAATGGGTGCATTCCTAGAGATGTATCAACTACCAAAACTGAACCAGGAAGAAATAGAAAACCTGAACAGACTTATAACCACTAAGGAAATTGAAGAAGTCATCAGAAATCTCTCAACAAACAAAATCCCAGGGCCAGATTGCTTCCCAGGGGAATTGTATCAGACATTTCAAAAAGAATTAATACCTATTCTTCTGAAACAGTTCCAAAAAATAGAAATGGAAGTAGAACTTCCAAACTCATTTTATGAGGCCACCATTACCTTGATCCCAAAACCAGACAAAGACCCCATCAAAAAGGAGAATTATAGACCAATATCCCTGATGATGAACATGGATGCAAAAATTCTCACCAAAATACTAGCCAATAGGATCCAACAGTACATTAAAAGGATTATTCACCATTACCAAGTGGGATTTATCCCTGTGCTGGAAGGCTGGTTCAACATCCACAAAGCAATCAACATGATACAATACATTAACAAAAGAAAGAACAAGAATCCTATGATCCTCTCAATAGATGCAGAAAAAGCATTTGACAAAGTACAGCATCCTTTCTTGATCAAAACTCTTCAGAGTATAGGGATAGAGGTACATACCTCAATATCATTAAAGCCATCTATGAAAAACCTACAGCGAATATCATTTTCAATGGGGAGAAGCTGAGAGCCTTTCCCCTAAGGTCAGGAACGCGACAGGGATGTCCACTCTCACCACTGCTATTCAACATAGTATTAGAAGTCCTAGCCACAGCAATCAGACAACAAAAAGAAATCAAAGGCATCAAAATCAGCAAAGAGGAATTCAAACTCTCACTCTTTGCAGATGATATGATACTGTATGTGGAGAACCCAAAAGACTCCACCCCAAAACTGCTAGAACTCCTACAGGAATTCAGTAAAGTAGCAGGATATAAAATCAATGCATAGAAATCAGTGGCATTCCTATACACCAACAACAGGACAGAAGAGAGACAAATCAAGGAGTCAATCTCATTTATAATTGCACCCAAAACCATAAGATACCTAGGAATAAATTTAACCAAAGAGGCAAAGGATCTGTACTCAGAAAACTATAAAATACTCATGATAGAAATTGAAGAAGACACAAAGAAATTGAACAACGTTCCATGCTCATGGATCGGAAGAACAAACATTGTGAAGATTTCAATGCTACCTAGAGCAATCTACACATTCAGTGCAATCCCTATCAAAATACTGTCCACTTTTTTCAAAGAAATGGAACAAAGGTTCCTAAAATTTGTATGGAACCAGAAGAGATCCTGAATAGCCAGAGGAATATTGAAAAAGAAAAGCAAAGCTGGCAGCATCACAATTCCGGACTTCCAGCTGTATTTCAAAGATGTCATCAAGACAGTATGGTACAGGCACAAAAGCAAACACGTAGATCAATGGAGCCAAATTGAGAGCCCAGAAATGGATCCTCAACTCTTTGGTCAACTAATCTTTGACAAAGCAGGAACGAATGTCCAATGGTAAAAAGACAGTCTCTTCAACAAATGGTGTTGGGAAAATTGGACAGCCACATGCAGAAGAATGATACTGGACCATTTCCTACACCACATGCATAAATAGACTCCAAATGGTTGAAAGACCTAAATGTGAGACAGGAGTCCATCAAAATCCTAAAGGAGAACATAGGTAGCATCCTCTTCGACCTCAGCCGCAGCAACTTCTTCCTAGAAACATTGCCAAAGGCAAGGGAAGCAAGGGCGAAAATGAACTATTGGGATTTCATCAAGATAAAAAGCTTTTGCACAGCAAAAGAAAGTCCACAAAACCAAAAGACACCCGACAGAATGGGAGAAAATATTTGCAAATGACATATCAGATAAAGGGCTAGTATCCAAAATCTATAATGAACTTATCAAACTCAACACCCAAAGAACAAATAATCCAATCAAGAAATGGGCAGAAGACATGAACAGACATTTTTTCCAAAGAAGACATCCAAATGGCCAACACACACATGAAAAAGTGCTCCACATTGCTTGGCATCAGGGAAATCCAAATCAAAACCTCAATGAGGTACCACCTCACACCAGTCAGAATGGCTAAAATTAACAAGTCAGGAAACGACAGATGTTGGTGGTGATGTGGAGAAAGGGGAACCCTCCTACACTGTTGGTGGGAATGCAAGCTGGTGCAACCACTCTGGAAAACAGTATGAGGGTTCCTCAAAAAGTTGAAAATACAGCTACCATAGGATCCAGCAATTGCACCACTGGGTATTTACCCCAAAGATACAATGTAGGGATCCGAAGGGGTATGTGCACCCCAATGTTTATAGCAGCAATGTCCACAACAGCCAAACTGTGGAAAGAGCCAAGATGTCCATCAACAGATGAATGGATAAAGAAGGTGTGGTACATATACACAATGGAATATTATGCAGCCATCAAAAGGAATGAGATCTTGCCATTTGCAACGACGTGGATGGAACTGGAGGGTGTTATGCTGAGTGAAGTAAGTCCATCAGAGAAAGACATGTATCATATGACCTCACTGATATGAGGAATTCTTAATCTCAGGAAACAAACAGTGTTGCTAGAGTGGTGGGGGGTGGGAGTGATGGGGTGGCTGGGTGATAGACATTGGGGAGGGTATGTGCTATGGTGAGCGCTGTGAATTGTGCAAGACCTTTAAATCACAGATCTGTACCTCTGTAACAAATAATGGAACATATGTTAAGAAAAAAGAATAAGAAGAAGATAGCAGGAGGGGAAGAATGAAGGGGAGTAAGTCGGAGGGGGAGACGAACCATGAGAGACTATGAACTCTGAGAAACAAACTGAGGTTTCTAGTGGGGAGGAGGGTGGGGGGATGGGTTAGCCTGGTGATGGGTATTAAAGAGGGTACATTCTGCATGGATCACTGGGTGTTATGCACAAACAATGAATCATGGAACACCACATCAAGAACTAATGATGTAATGTATGGTGATTAACATAACAATGAAAAAGATTATAAATTCACAGTAAAAAAAAGAAAATGAAAAATAAAAAATGTTTTTTTTTTAAAAAGTGTTGATAAGATGTTGTTTGAAAAAGGGAAAAAGAAAAATTCAAAAAAAAAACCGTTAAAAAATTAACTTTTAAAAGTAATGAATCATGGTAAAAAAGGCATGAATTCTATGTGCAGTATTCCCCTAGCGCTGGAGTTCTCCCATTCTCCTTGATCGGTAAACTTGGTCTTGGCTTGTTGGCTGTTCGTGCTGATCTTCTGAGGGAGGGGCCTGTTGCCTTGGTTCCCAAATGTCTTTGCGGAGGCGGAATTGCCCAGCCCTTGTTGTCCTGGCTAAGCAATCTGCTCGGGTTTGCTTTCAGGAGCTTTTGTTCTCTGCAAGCTCTCGGTACAGCTTTGGAGGACCAGAGTGAAAATGGTGGTCTCCCAATCTCTGCCTGGAGGAGCTGAGAACTCGGGCCCTGCTCCTCAGTGCACCCCCAGAGAAAAGCAGTCACTCCTGTCTCCCCGGTCTCCAGCCGCACTCCGTGCTCACCCGGCCTGTCACCGAGCATTTCTATCTCTGCCACCCGACCCCGTGTGGAGTTTACAAACCCAGCAGATCCCTGCGGTGTGCTCCCGCGCCGCTCCTCCTGGGGGAGGGACGGGAGTCTCCCCGGATCTGCCCCTTGTTGGGTCCCTGCTGGAGGAGCAGTGGCCCGACTGGGCCGCGGATCACAGTTTATGGCAACCCCGAGCTGAAAGCCCGTGCCTCGGCTCCGTCTCTGCAGCCGGCTTCCCCGCTCTGATACCTGGGAGCTCTGCTGCACTCAGGCACCCCCGGTCCTTCTGTGACCCCTAGGGTCCTGAGGCCATACTGTCCCGCGAGGGTTCCACCCCCAGCTTAGCCACTGGAGCAATGTCCCTCAGTGGAGCTGACTTCTAAAAGTTCTGATTTTGTGCTCCCCGGCTCTATTACTTGCCAGAATCGGCCGCCGGAGGCCCCCTCCCCCGCCGTCTATCCTTCCGAATATCGCCTCAGATTCACTTCTCCACATGTCCTACCTTCCAGTAAGTGGTCGCTTCTCTGTTCAGAGAGTTGTTGCTATTCTTTTCTTCGATCTCCTGTTGAGTTCGTAGGTGTTCAGAATGGTTTGATCCCTATTCAGCTGAATTCCTGAGACTAGAGGAAATCTAGGTCTCCTACTCCTCTGCCATCTTCCTCCACCTCTCTGAATCACTTCTTGATATACATCCTTACATGAAAACTTCTGCAGTTCTTTTTGTGCTAGGTGGGTTAGGGAATCACTCACTGGGCATCTATCACAGTAAACCAAAGAACTTAATTCCATATATAGAGTGGACCCAAAAGTTGTCCTTCCTTGAATGCAGGTGGTTCTCTTTGGTCTTGGATCAGGCAGAGCACATTGTGTACTTTCTGAACATTGCAGCCCCTGTGCAAAAGCTGTGAAGTCAGTGCCAACCCAAAGGTACTGACTAATGAACCTGCCATGTGTGTGTTTTTGTGTGTGTGTGTGTGTGTGTGTGTGTGTGTGTGTGTGTGTGGCAGGGGAGAGTGGAATCTGTACCGTCTACAGTATCCCAGTAGCTAGATTTGAGAACATACCTTTTCTTTTGATATCCATTTTATAGACTTTTATTCCTACAAGAGACACTTCACTGTTCACAGAAAATTCCTTTTTCTAGGTCTGGATGTCAGAAGGTCAATCCTATTATATTTGCTCAAGTGGGGAGGCAGGGATTTTCATCTAATATCATAGACCCTACTGATCATGTGATGATTAGCTTTTCTCATTGCAATGACATATTTAATGAAATCGATAAAGCTATAAAAATAATGAAATTGAAGTACCACAGGAAAAAAAAGTCAATACTTAACTATTCTTATACATCATTCCTTCTGGTATTTGCAAAAATCTCCTGAATTAATGTCCATTGAAAATACAAGGCCTTTGTTTAGTTTATTCCAGATAAAGTATAGAAGTAGTGGCTGTTTATTTATTTATTGAGAGAGAGAGAGAGAGAGAGAGAGAGCACATATGCAGGGAGGGGAGGCAGAAGGAGAGGGAGAGAGAGAATCCTAAGCAGACTCCACGCTCAGTGTGGAGCCAGAGGTGGGGCTCCATCTCAAGACCCTGAGATCATGACCTGAGCAGAAATCAAGATCCCACGTTTAACCAACTGAGCCACCCAGGCGCCCCAGAATAGTGGCTTTAAAATTAGAAAGATATGAGTTTGAATATAAAAACAACTTACTAGCTCTCTCACCTTACTCTCTCTATGCCTTGGTTTCTTTATCTCCTAAAGATGAGGTAATAAAGCCTACTTCTTAGATTTGTTGTAAGGATTCTAGAAATTCACCATGGGAAAAAATTTTAGCATAGTGTTCAGCTGTAATAAACACTTCTTTCTGTTGTTACTGCTTTATTATCTTTTATTTGATTTGTAAAGTAACATTGCATATGAATGCCCTATTGGTGAAAATTAATTTTTATAGGTAAAATGAAGAACATTACGTAACAACATTCCATGTTCTATTTATCTTTATTTCATTCATCTACACATATTCACTAAACTATAGCAAATCTATTTCCTTCTGGGCTTTGAGGTTTTTGAGACATGTGTTTATAGAATTTTAAGTTAGAAAAGGTGTTAGAACTGGTCCATTTATTCTAAACTTTCATTTTTATGAATAAAGAAACAAAAACCTCAAAAGATGGAGTGGTGTATTTCAGGAAAGTGAAGCTGGGTAGTGACAATTGAAGGTAGAATCTCTGATAGACTGCTGCAGTAAAGACACTCAATTTGTTGATACCTCCCTATGTCCATGTCCTTGGGTAGTCTCCTGCCACCGTGACTCTGGACCCAGGGATATGGCTTGCTTTGTTTGGCCAATGAGACAATAGAAATCTGACCCATAAAAAGAGACTGTGCATTGGAAGTTGAGGTACCATGGAATGATCCCTACTACGAAAATTAGAGTGACATTTCATTGTTCTTATCTACCATGACTTGATGTGTCTTAGAATTTTGCCACTAAAATAAAAAGAGGTTCATCTACTAGTAGATAACGGGCCATGTGGGCAGAGACAACACTTAGCCCAGGTATCACAAACATCATAGTCATCCTCGCCAAGGCCTCATCCAAAAATAGCTAAGGCCAAACCCAGTAAGTAGGACAGCCTCCTGAGTATAGCCAAAATGTGTAATCTATACCAACATAAAGAGCTGTTGTTTAAAGCCACTCTGTTCTGGCAATTTTGTTACAAAGCAAAATCTAATGGATATATAATTAATTCTAGTTTACCTTGTGCTCTGGCATTTTGAATTTAAAAATGTTATGATTTTTACACCAAGATAGATGAATGGATAAGGAGGATGTGGTGTATATGTATAATGGAATATTACTCAGTTATAAAAAAGGATGAGATCTTGCCATTTGCAAAGACATGATGGATCTAGAGAGTGTCATGCTAAGTGAAATAAGTCAGAGAGAAAGACAAATACCAAATGATTTAACTTATATGTGGAATTTAAAAAACAAAACAAATGATTAAACAAACAAAAAATCAGAATCAGACCTATAAATACAGAGAAGAGACTGACAGTGGCCAGAGAAAGGGGGGATGTGAGGATGGACAAAATGGGTAAAGGGGAGTGTGAGATACAAGCCTCCAGTGAATTTTTTTCAGGCCTCCAATTATGGAATATATGTCATGGGGATGAAAGGTATAGCACAGGGAATATAGTCGATGTTATGGTGATAGTGTTATATGGTGACAGATGGTAGCTACAGTTGTGGTGAGCAGAGCATAATGTATAGAGAAGCTGAATCACTATGTTGTATACTCAAAACTAATGTAACATCAGTGTTAACTATACTCAAATAAAAAAAAAGAAAATGTGAGTTTTTCTGGGTTGAGTTCCTAATAATTATTGAATTAACATAAATGAATTAAGGATCTGGTTTGCTCACCTCATCTTAGGTCCAGATTATGTACCTAAGCATTAAATTTCAAGTGTTATAAGTAGGAGGCAGGAACAAGGGTGATTATGAGTTTATTTTAGACACTAGTGCAAAGTGAACAAATCCATTGATCCCACAGCTTCTAAAAAACAATTGTTTTGAAGAGTTCACTACAAGTTCCAATGTAAAAATGAATGGGCCCTCTTAGAACGCATCATGTAGCCTAGCATCCAGGAATACCTATCAGGCAGCCACAGGTATAACCGTGAAACAAGCTTAATTAACTGCATACATGGAACAAATCTGGACCACCTGCACCTTCAAGACCCAGTATTTCTTCAAAGCAGAGAGAAACAAAAAGAAAGACAACCCATCTGTTGTAGTTCTAAGAGAACATGTTGTAGCTGCTGTGATATTCCACCAGAGAGCATCTGCATCCATCAGCTAGATCTGAAAACCGCTGTTCTGTTGGATGTCCAGCTAGAACCAAGGCTTTTTCCAAAGCAGATTTCCAGAACTGCATTTGAAAATAATGACTGTGTCTTTGAAGTATAGCAAGACTATTTCAAAACTTAAGACTTTACAGGCACTGTGTTTTATGCCATGTACTGTGTTGGCCAAGAAAATAATGGAAGGTGGACCAAGTCTCATTGACACTGTTCTCCCTTGACCTTACTGGATAGATGAGGCAGACTACCTTCTAAAGGTAAAGATCACCTGAAGTACCAAAACCTCACTACCATCTGAGTGAAACAGGCAGTGAGTGCAGAAGGAATCCAAGTGAAGAGACCTTGTACTTGGGGGGAATGATGAAAGTCTTCATGGACTAGGTTCAGTTATCCCATTCTCACTGGTACCCACATCTTGAATCCTTCTCGAACACTTCTCTTTGCCCATTTGGTCTTGGCATTTCAGTTTGGAGTATATGTCCTTTAGCTACTGCTGAACTTCATATTCCAATTTAGGGCATTTAGAAAAATTGCAGCTGTAAGCTCCTATTCTTAGCTCTACCTTTCTGAGTATTCAAATGTCTGCCCTAGAAGCTCTTTCTCAACCCAGCTTAGCGTGATGGTAATAGCTATGTTCCCACTTAGATATATTCTAAGCCCTTTGGTCCTCCTCTCAGAGATCTTATCCCCGTCTATTCACTCCCACTACACATTTTAATGTGCTTTTGCCCTAATAATGCCTCTGGAACAGTCATGTTTTTCCCCCATGTTTATTTGCACATGAACCACTGGAATTTCTTTCTTTTCATGTTGCTCATCCTTTTGAATGAAACAGTTTCTGAATGATACATGATTTTTGCTTATCTATGAAATACTAGAGAATCTCTTCACTCTTATAGTGCCCTTGTCAACTTGGATTTAAATATCACAGTCATCTACCCACAACATAAGATAAAAGTACTTTGGGAGCCTTTTAAATTTTCTAAGACATATGCTGTGGTTGTTACCCTTATGTAGTACCATTAGCATTATTTAATAGTTCACTGACTGCTGTGGATTGGGGGGAGAAGGTGCTGTTCTTTCTCAACAGGTTTACAATTTAAACTAGAAATAAATAAATATATGTATATATATATTTTTTTCCAAATGAAGAGACCATGGAGTATAAATGGAAAGAACTTTGAAGAGAAGTGAAATTCTTCTATAGGCTTGTTTTAGCTGTGTGGAAGGAAGCATGTGCATTTGTCTTCAGGAGCATTGCTTTGATGATTCAAGCAGGCAGCAAATTAATTTACATTTGGGAAAGACTTTGTTTACTTATTTTAATACTTATTTTAATGGTTCTATTCAGCTACTCCCAGATATGTCACACCTTGCTATAAATAGGCACTTTTTTATTATTATAAGCTGTAACATGCAAAGTTACTTATTCAACAAAAACATGCAGGGGTCCAAAATGCAATCGGCACAGAGCAAACATGAGGGGTGTGATAATGAATGAAAGGTCTCCATCCTCATGGAGTTTACATTTCAGCCAAGGACAACATATTTATATATTTACTAGTGTGAGTATGTGTTTGTACCTATTTTAGAAGAAAAGTGCTGGATCATATGGGAACTTAAAATAAATGACCTAGGCTGAAGGGCGATGGTTAACCGAGAAAGATTTTCCTGAGAATGTAAAAATTAAGCAATGGTCTCAAAAGTAAGCAGGAGAGAAAGAGGGTGAAGTGGGGCAGAGGAGGACTCAGGAAAATCCAAGCCAAGAGTGGTGGCATGTTGGAGGCCTCTGAAGCACTAGGAGGCATGGCACATTTAAAGGAATTCAGAATTTCCAGTGTGGCCAGAAAGCTGAAAAGACTGGTTAGAGGTGAATCCGCAGAGACAGGCAAGGGCCAGATTATTGTCCTGTTCATCATATTGGCAATTTTGAGTCTTATTCCAAAATCCATGTGACCCATCGGATCTGAATTTTCTGGGGTCTAGAAATTTTAGCATTACATGTATATAAAATATAGCATGGCTTAACTTTGAATTAAAACATGTCTAGGGGCGCCTGGGTGGTTCAGCCATTAAGCATCTGCCTTCAGCTTGGGTCATCATCCCAGGGTCCTGGGATCGAGCCCCGCATCGGGCTCCCTGCTCAGCGGCAAGCTTGCTTCTCCCTCTCCCACTCCCGCTGCTTGTGTTCCCTCTCTCGCTGTGTCTCTCTCTGTCAAATAAATAAATAAAATCTTTAAAAAAATAAAAATAAATAAAACATGTCTAATTAAAGCATGTGGATGAAATAATACTGTGAATAATACTCTCTCTCCTTTTTAGATGTCTTTCCCAAAGGAAATTCCTAAGAATTTTATCGGATGCTTTTATCTTTATAACACTCATGGAGAGAAACAGTCCTTGACTACTTGCACAGGCAGGGTGAAAAAGAAGCTGATTCCGGAGAGCTATCTTAGGTTCTGTATGTCTGCTCTATGTCATTATTTTTTTTTCTTAATTTATTTATTTGACATTTATTTATTTTCTTAATTTATTTATTTTTTCTTAATTTATTTATTTGAGCATAAGCAGGGGGAGCAGCAGGGAGCATCCCAGGACCCCGGGATCATGACCGGAGCTGAAGGCAGACGCTTAACCAACGGAGCCGCAAAGGAGATTTTCTCAAGAATTGAGCGCAGGAATATTATACCGAGAAGAACTTCCTAACATTTAGTTCTATTATATCACAGAACGCGTCCCCAGGAGCTGTGGTATGAGGCTGATCATGTGAGTTATTTAAAACTCAACTGGACAAAGTCACGTTGGATGTGCTGCCAGGAATCCCCCAGTTTCAGCCACAGTAGAATTAATAAGACAAAAAGATCACAAAAAGATATTTTTCTTCAGCTTTGTTTTGTTTTGTTTTTTCCTAAGCTGAATTCTGTAACTTCTACTGATATCAGCTATATTAATTGACAGCAAGATTCTTCACTTTTCTGGTGCCAAATTTATGAAGAACTGGAACAAAAGGATGGAGCCACGAAAGAAAATCATTTATGAAGAAGTAACCTGATCTCAGGAATGAAAATCTGAACTCGGTGTTTAGGAACATGGATCCTGATTCTATTTCTCTCTCCAACCTTGGGATCAAAGAAAGAAAAATTGCATGAGAAAAGGCCGTGGTCCCGATGACATCTTATGATAAATATGTCTGATTGTATATTACTTCCTACAATGTCTATGTATCAGTTTTCAGCCCATAAGAATAATGGATTTAAATTAGTATCTGTTTTGCCATTAAAAGATTTAAGATGATTTCTCTCTTATCCATTTACTACTAACAGAGCCATTAATACTGTTACTACCACCACTACCACTACTAACTGCTTCTATTGCTATGACTATCATTATGATTATGGTACACACCAGTCTCGAAGAACATTCCCGAAAATTTTCCTAACCCAAAATATGTAAAATATATGCATTGCCAGTTTAGAATACAACTATGTTCCTAGTACTACAGTGTCATGGATTTTCACTGTGATATCAGAAAGAAAATATATTCTTAAAATGACCTGAACTTCTTAAAAAATTTTTTATCGTTATGTTAATCACCACACATGACATCATTCGTTTTTGATGTAGTGTTCCATGATTCATTGTTTGCGCATAACACCCAGTGCTCCACGCAGAACGTGCCCTCTTTAATACCCATCACCAGGCTAACCCATCCTCCCACCCCCTCCCCTCTAGAACCCTCAGTTTGTTTTTCAGAGTCCATCGTCTCTCATGGTTCGTCTCCCCCTCCGATTTCCCCCCTTTCATTCTTCCCCTTCTGCTATCTTCTTCTCCTTCTTCTTCTTCTTCCTCTTCTTCTTCTTTTTTAACATATACTGTATTATTTGTTTCAGAAGTACAGGTCTGTGATTCAACAGTCTTGCACAATTCACAACGCTCACCATAGCACATACCCTCCCCAATGTCTATCACCCAGCCACCCCATCCCTCCCACCCCCCACCACTCCAGCAACCCTCAGTTTGTTTCCTGAGATTAAGAATTCCTCATATCAGTGAGGTCATATGATACATGTCTTTGTCTGGTTGACTTATTTCGCTCAGCATAACACCTTCCAGTTCCATCCACGAAAATGACCTGAACTTTTAATAACAATCCCACTATGGTTCCATAAATCAGCAGACTAATTAAATGGAACTCTTAGTTTATGGAGCATTTTCCCAAGCACTCTCTCATTTAAACCTCAAGACAACCCTGTGTGGTCTGTATTATTAACTTTATTGACACAAGAAAAAAACTAAAGTTCAGGAAGAGGAGTAGTTTGCTCAGAGTGAGAGTAAGTCCAAACTAAATTCACCTTGGATTCCACAGCCTTTTACTCTCCCCATTCTAGATAACCTGCCCTTCTCAAGCATTTGGGGGGCTTCATTCTCTAAAAAATATTCAGAAGACAAATTGTATATGCCAATTACACTTTCCTCCCTCCACTTCCTTCTCTACATGTTTTATTTCAAAACTACACACATAAATATAGGTAGTATTTTAATGAATGGTATTTTATTGAATTTTAATGAATAGTAAGGTGTTTTATTCATTGTCAGGATGAACAAGTCCTACATGCACAATAATGTAAACAAATGTCACAAATATGAAAAAAGATAGACCCAAGAGGACATAGTGTGAAATTCTATTAATGATCTTCAAGAACAGACAGAAGTAATTTAAGGTTATTAAAGTCAGAATAGAGGATATCCTGGGGAAATTATAACACACACACATATATAAATTATAACACATATATATATAACATATACGACATATATAAATATAACATATATATACACGTATATATATGTATATAAAGCAACAAAGTGATTAAAGTTGCATTTTAAAAGACTACTTGTTGGATCTCCGGAGGATTGAGTGGAAGAGTAAAGGAAAAGTAGAGAAGCTGGAGAGTCAGGTATCTACTCCAGAGGCTACTTAAACAGACCAAGTGAGAAGTGATGACAGTAGAGAAATCATAGAAAGAAAAAAAAGCAGTGACTATTAATAGTGCCTAATGGATACTTGACTGTGAAAAATGATGGTAAAAGAAAAGTTAGGGGTTATTTTCAAGTAATTTGTGATAATCTTGACTAAGATAATTCAAACTAGATAACCGAATAATTCATCAAATTTTAGAATGAGCTAATTGTTTTCCCCCTATATTTTCTGTGAAAATGTGCAATTGAGTATGAGTGCAATTCACCAGGGAAATGTTTTGGCTGGCGCAGTAAGCCTGTGATTCATTAGCATAAACACACTTTAAGTCATTGTGGCGTTAAAGATTGTCCAGGGAGATTGTTTAGAGAGAGAGCGCTAGGGATTAGAATTTTAAAAACATATAAATAAATGAATAAAGGATAAGGGTGCCTGGGTGGCTCAGTCAGTTAAGAACTGAATGTGAACCCACCCCTCCCAATAAATGGCAGCCCTTCTTCAGTACACATTCTTTAAACATGGTAGGGTAAGGGTGAGGCAAGTGAGGCACTAATTTCAGACACAGCATTTAAGGGGGGCACCAAATAATGCAGTAATTAAGACAGTGTTTTAAAGCATTATCTGAAACTATTGAAATTAATGCAAAAAATATACTGAACAAAATACGATTTTAATGAAAGATAGGTTCCAGCCTTAAATTGTATTACCCTCTCTCACCCTAATTTCCCTGCTTCTGGAAGTTAGCCAGACTAACCCCCATCACCACTTCCCAAAACCACTATGTAAAGCTGGTTTCCTGCTTTGTTCTAAATGACTGAGCTCTGCAACCAAACTCGCCTTTTGCTTAGCAAGCAATAAAGTTTGTTTCAGATATATCTGACTACTCATCTTTTTCCATAATCCACGTATAATAGCAGGGCATGTATATTTTCTGTGCTGGACAAGGGTTCCTAACCCAATCTTGCCATTAATATATTCTGAAACTTTGCTAAAAATTTTCCTCTCTGGATATCTTTTCACATGTATTAAGTAAGCTCTTAGGTTTGTAATAAAGAAATGAATCTTGTGGATACCTTCAATAAAGAACATTACTGCAAGGAATCACAGAAATAAACTTGAGGTTGCTATGGTCACTGCCTTTTAACCCTGAGGCATACAGCAAGCCTTGGAGAAAGCCCACAGAAATAATTCTGTTTCTTTTATGAAAGGGCCAAAGCACTGGTGACTTTCTTTTATTTATTCTTTAATAACAAAGATACAAACATTTAAAGAACTACTTCCCCAGTAGTTCTCGCTCTCAAAAAAAAAGAAAAAGAAAAGAAAATTAACTTTTGAGGGTTTACAAATGATCTCCAATCATCACATTAGCTCAGTTACATTTTTCTAAACAAAGCAAAACTAACAAACAATTTAGGCAAGACACATTATTGTGAAATTACCTCGGTCATTGCTAGCTTGGAATGCTAATAAAAACAGAATGCATCAAGCGCTAATAAAGCTCAAGACCCTGATCTTTATTTAAATTTTCTTTTGATCTTTATATCCATTTTGCAAGGAAGTTGCTATTATTATCCCATTTCACACATGAGAAGACAGAGAAGAAAGTAGTACAAGTTTGAACAACTATGATGGAGAAAAGCCAGTATTTCAGCACAGGCTGTTTTGCTCTGAAAGCCACATTCCAAATCACTATGGGCTTTTGCTTATAAGGTTTGCCACATCACATCAGATGTAAAAAAATAAATGAAAACAGGTGGACTAGAAATGTAGTACTTGGTCAGAGGAATATGTCTCCACAATTGCAAATCATATTATTATAAATAAGCCTTTTAATGATTGTACTATAAAACAAAATAGTAAGTTATTGCTGTGATTAAGTTCTAGAGATCATAAATATATTTTTAAAGGCTGGTTAAAAATTGCTTTAATATTATGTAAAAGGGTGCTTGTGGCTTAGAATAAAATCTTTAGTATTCATATTGGATAAAATTCAAAAAGTGCAGTGTCTCAAGCAGCTTCACCTTAGAAAACATCATCTACCCGCCATTTTTTGTGTTATAGGACTTAAAAAGTGGTTCTAGCAATGAAGTTCCTAAGACTGCAAACAGCGCTGAAGAATTTAAATGTTGGCCTACATATACTACTCAGAAGCTTTATTGTGGCGGTGGTTCAGGTTATCTTAAAAGTCTTTTTTATGTGTTTTCTGGTTGTGAAATTGGATATTGGCTTATACTCAAGGTGCTCAAATATTTTAGCATACATATATATTTTTTTAGACTTTCCACAAAGAAATGTTGATTTCGTTGCACCATTACTCAATATGGAATGTCCTCCTTTAGCACAGATTGAGGCCAAGCATCTGCGAGAAAGCTCGCCCTGCTCTGCTAGCATGTGGTTTGCCTCAGTCCTGCTGCCATCATCTGTGGCCATGTAAAAGCATTTGGTTCTCAGAATGCACTGAGACTTGAGCCTGTGGACATGCACTTGAGCATGCACTTGAGCCTGAGACTTGATGGACACCTCCACAGTCTGATCAAGTTCCCACCTCTGCCAAATGGAAGTCGTATCGCCTGTTCCATTCCTTGCCCAAAGAGGACATAACAGAGCTTTCTCATTTCTTTCATCCAACTATTAATATTAGAAAGTGCTGTAGGAAGGGCAATGCTTCTTTGCAGCACTTAGTGGAATACCCACATATGTTCAATTTTCTAGTCTAGAAAGCTTCTACCAATGTGAAGTGTTAACCACAACACTCAGCAATCCTGTCAGGGTTTTTGCTTGCTCCCAAAGTTGTCAGACCCTAGCCTGGCCCTCTGGACATATTGCACTATTTACCGATATGTTTCATGAATAAGGGAAAAGTCCATCCCATGTCCGATGCCGGTGATAGATGCCTTTTGGTTCCCCCATGTTTTCCAAACTCCAGCTGCATACCTCTCACATCCTTGCTCTTCCTGCCCAGAGTAAAGCAATGGAAGCCAGAACATGCTAGTCAGAACTCTTTGTCCTCCTTCCACGGTCTCCATACTCTGTAACTGGCTGGTTAACATAGGAAATGTGGAGCAGTTGCCAGAGAATCAGGATTGTAATCAGTCATCCTGAGGTCTAATCCTCTCACTTGCTTTGTGACGTGAGACAAGGAACTTCATCTCCTACATATCGTTTTTCTCCTCTGTAAAAGGAAGGGATTGAATGAAAAAATCTGAAAGGTATCTTCAAGGAAAAAAAAAAAAAGAAATAAAAGAAAAATCGCTAAGTCTGTAATTGCATAGATATCTAAAAATGTAATTTTCACACAAAAGTTTTGCTAATGGAAGCCCGGTACCCTAAATATGGTGGAGTCATTTGTGAGGATGTGCTCTATTTCTGTGTTACTACCAGTGACATGACAGCTATTTAACATCCTTATTAATGTGTCATCGATTTATTTGTGTGCGTTAAGTCAGCAATTCTCAGGCAATGGGATTAGTGAAAGAATATGGCTTTATATGTCAGAAAATCAAGGGATCAGATCTAGGCTGTCTCACAGATCAAGCACTTATGTTATTTAACCTCTCTACCTCAATTTGCACATCCATGTAATTAGGACAGTTATACCTACTCCCAAGGTTGTCATGAGGATTACGTAAGGTAAGACATGAAGAAAAGAGCACAGTGCCCAGCCCATACTGAGCACCCATGACAGCTCCATTTTCTTTGTTTCCTTCCTCAATATTAAAGCTGGTCAAATCTATGAGATCTATAATTATCCAGTTCTCAAATAAATTTCTTGTAAAACCTTAAACTGAATGAATATCTCTCCCTCCTGACTTCTCTGCCTCTGGATGCAGAGATATAAAACCATTGGAAAAGACTGATGATATCCCTCCCCCAACACTCATAGACAATACAATAAATGACTTCTCATATTTGCCATAAAATAGTATATAACACATCATCTTTGGGAAGTATACGTTTAGAAAGATAGAGTCCCAGAATTTTTGATGCAACATTATAAATACTATCACTTGACAGTCAATAGTTTCCTGATGTTAAATATTACGTTTATTAGAAAGAGTGGTATTTCTTAAATATCACCCAGTGATTCCCCATTATGTCATCCTCCTGTTTCATACTGCATTTGGACACATACTGACATTGTCCTCTATTGTAATACACATATACGTTTACAGAAAACTGAAAGATATGTATTCATAGCTCAGCTGTTAAGGCTCTTGGTTAGTATGTGTTACTTAACCTTGAAAGTGGCAAAACCCAGGCTGCGGGGCTGCTACTCCTCACATCACAGCCACTTGAGTCTCCTCTAGTATCCCACATTATCTTTGGTTCATGATGAGAAAGTGGTCCCCATAGCCCTTCTTGCTGGACGTCCATATCCTTGACCCTGGGCATTAACTCATGAACTGCTCACTACTAACTGTTTTAGGGTCAGAGTGTCAGTCTGGCAGAAGTATTCCTTCAAGGGTCCCATCACCATGTTCATACTTAATTTGAATTTCTTTGAGTCCTATGTTTAATGCTCTAGACACTTTCCAGAGCTATAGGTCTCAATCTGGATAATAGATTGTAGGGAAGGTAAGTCATTTTCTGTCTCAATTTAGTTAAGCCAGCAAAAGTAATCTGTTGCTTTGATAATCCGTATACCTTCCCCACCCCCCGCCGATTTCATTGTCATCAATCATGTAAAGGAATTGGACTAATTCACTTTTCCCACTACACCATCTTCTAATATTTTCTGACTCTAAGTATTTTTGAGTAGCTATTATGTACCAGGTTCCATGGGTTTTTAAAGGAAGTAAATGCCCCTGACTGGAGGTAAGTAAGTAAGATTCTCCTACTCAATGAATATGTAGGGTACTGATGTCATGGTATAATTAGCCAGGAGATAATGGGAAGGCAAGAGTAATTGCTCTGGTTGCGTCTCTTCTTATCAGACTTTTGCCCTGAGAGCAACAACCAGGGAGTACTTAGGTATGCCTGTGCTGACCACACAAATAAAGGTCCTTCTATTTCCTTGCTGAAGGTATATGGGGTCAGTGAAGAAGTTGCCAACCTAAGGATGAACTAGAGGAAGTTAAATCTTCTCCCTAAACCAGAATATCTTCACCACTCATGGTCCATCTCTCTGACCTAACAAACATTTAATGAGCAGACATTGTGGCCAGGCATTGTGCATGGTGCAGAGCACTCCAGAGCAAGTGAGAAGCAACTGCTGCTCTCCAAGAATTCAAAATCTGAGACAATGACTATTCTTGCAGGAAGGAACCTGGAAAGGTTAACACATTAAATGTGGTATGTTGAAAAGGCTTGGGTTCTGATTAGGCCTTCTTATCTGTATGATTGTAGAACCATTACTTAACTCTCTGACCCTCAGTTTCTTTAACTATACACATGGTCAATAGTAATGTATTTCTTTTTTTAAAGACCTTAGAGGAGAGCAGGGCACTGTGAGAACAGAGCCCCAGAGAGAGTTACCGGTATGATTAGGGCAGCTGGGGTGGGAGATTCCAGGGAACCAGGTACACACATGTGGATTACATATTAGATATTTAGCATTCAGGGCTGAACAAGGATTTATTTAGCATGATCCAAAATTTGTTGAGTCATCAAAAATGGGACTAAGGAACAAGTCTGGAGACATTCACTGCAGGACGCTTGGTAGGCTCTTTACAACTCACGTCAGCTTCAGAACTTTTGCGATACTAAGTGAGTTAGGCATGGATCTCAGCTGCATGGTCATTACCTTTTAGATAATACAATTGGGGCTCTGGGTGCTTTTTTAGCCTCATGTTGTGTATCCTTCTTGTTTTATGTTGCCTCAATATGCTATAGTCCCTGGAAATGAGGCAAAGGCAGCAGGCCAGGAGTTAATATCCTCATTTAACATTTTGCGAACCTTGGGATAGATTAGGGAGGTGGAGGAGAGAGAATGGGACAGGTCGGTTGATTGTAAAAGCCACTGCATTTCAAGAATGTAGATATCTTGTTAATTCATTCTGGGGCGAATATTCACAACCTGGGAAATCTAAGGGAGAGGGAACATTCTCAAAAAATCCCCTGGAGGAAAGAGCATACTTCATCATCTGATGACAAGGCAGGGGTGTAACTTCCTGACAGTGTATAAGATGTGACCACCCAGTTACCTTCTGGGTTTGGACTCCTCACCCTCTGGCTGTTTGGCTGCTGCACCTTCTGGCCTCAGGAGCCCACATTTCTCATGCCCACACAAAGAATAAAATGGAGACATGGAGATTTAAAAAGGATCCAAATTTGTTCAATTTGTAATAGTATCTATTTTTACTGTTTTAACCGTTCTTTTGAAGTCTGACTGCCTTGGATGCCCTCTCCTTGGAGGCTCTGCAGAAATGACTGGGGCCTGGGGAAGGGAGTGCTTGCTAACCAGAAGGCCTCATCGCAGTCTGCTCTGGAACATGTGGGTGGCCTTCCTGGTGACCAGAGGGCACCATAAGTTTCCCTCTTGGACATGGATTTGCCGCAGGAGCAGACAGAGCCACCTCAGGATGCTCTTTCACCAAGGAGCTCACCTGGTCCAGAGGGACCCGACCCTCACCCTCATGGAAGATTCACTTTTGCCCAGGCTATCCTCACACTCTCTCCTCATAGGAATAGGCTGGCAAGGCTGCTGGTCGGCCTTCATCACACACATAGACAGGGCCTGTGCTAGATCTGGCTCTGCCAAGGTGACTGGTACCTCGACCTCATCACCCCTTCCTGGTTCTGCTGTTTATGCCTGTAAAATACACAGGTCTTGATCACACACACACACACACACACACACACACACACACACACAGTTTAGGTGCATTGTGCAGTTTTTACCGAGAAAAAATATTCCGTAACATTAGAGCATTTCCATGTAAGGTCAATTATTGGGGTTATTTTAGCAATATTAACTATGCTAATAAAAGCTGTTTTTGTTGTGGTGGTGGTGGTGGTTGTTTTAAAAGGCATTTGCAAGTGGTCAGTGTAAGCCCTGTGTTTTATTTATGTTTTATTTAAGAATCATGCCCAATTTTATTATTTTACAGGAAAGAAGAAAGAGGTAAAAGTATGTTTAACACTTCCTGGGTACTGGTAGATGCTCTCTATTCAAATTGTACTTCTTATTCACTGGAGTACAGAATTTTAGAAAGATAGTTATGATACGAACATATGCCTGAGCTCTTATACATAATTATAAAAGCTGATTCTGTAAGTTACAGTCTCATCAGTAGGAGTGAAAATTTCATCAGAACTAAGTAAAATGTCACTTGGTGGGTCATACCTTCTTCACTCTCAGCCCACATGTTCTGGTTAGAATTGACCTTACTCACTGTTGTGGGAATAGATACTGAATCGTGTGACTTATTTCTCAAAGTGTGGACTACGAACCATGTCATGAGCATCACTTGACAACCTATTAGAAATGCAGTGCCCTGGGCCCTGCATCAGACCTACTGAATCAGAATCTATCTTTTGAAATATTCCTCAGGTGAATTCTATAAACGTGAATTATTATAGTCTAGGTCTAAAGCAGTGGTTCTTAAGACTGGGTAGACACTGAAATCACTAGGGAGCTTCAAAGTATACTAATGCCTGATTCCCACTCACCGATGTACAGGCTTAATTAGCCTAAGGTGGGCCTCAATATAAGTATTTTTTAAATCTCTGCAGGTAATTCTAAGGTGCAGACACTAATTTTCAACCACTGGAGAGCTTACCTCCCTACCTAGAGTGACTACTTCTGATGTAGGAATTCTATTTAATTCAATTACCAATGAGAGGCTCACCCTGGGCATATGTCTGAGTCTGAAGGAAAGACAAGCTCTCTCTTTCAAGTTGAAGGTGAAGTTAAAAATATATGAAATTGGGCCTTGATGTAATGAGCACTGGGTGTTCTATGCACCTGATGAATCACTAATTCTACCTCTGAAACTAATTTAAAAAAAGAAACTGGGAAAAGAATAAATTAAACCTAAAGTAGGCAGAAGAAAGTAAATAACAAAGATTATACCAAAAATCAATGAAATGGAAATAGAAACAATTGAGAAAAACCCATAAAATACTAAATATATATATATATATATGAATATATATATGTGTGAATATATATGAAATTCAGAGCAGATGTATAAATGGATAAAGATCATACCTGCCTGGTAGCAAAGTCAACACATGGAAGAAAACAGAGCTGAGCAGAGGAGATGGAATGAAGTGGGTCCTGGTGATAGTTTTCAAGTCCCACTTTAGGTCCCTCCTAAAGCATTTAAACTTTGCCTTTAGAGTAATGTCAGCTGGTAAATTCCTTTTCAGCTTATAATCATTTGGTTGGTTTTTCTGTTTTGTGCAACGGACAGTGCTTTAGTTGATACTTAGATCAAGGACCCTCTTGCTAGACTCCATCTTTAAAGTACATTAATCCATAATAAAGTTATAGAATTTTAAAGCTTGAAAGGAACCTATTGAGTTCTGAATCAGTACACGTACTTTATAATTGAGAAGGAAAGGTTCAGGACAAGTAAGGGACAAGGCTGTCCAGTAGGAGCTGGATGCAGAACCACAAGGGTAGAACTCAATGCCTTCAGGAGACTTGTACTTTCCTGTGTGCAATACTCTCTCCACCTCACTGACATTTGCCTTTTCCATTCATTGCTTGCACCTTTTAAATATTCAAGATCTGAAACTCTCATTATCATTTACTAAACTGTGCTCTAAAAGTCACCAGCAACCTGGCAGATGAATACACAACCAAAGGATTCTTTGATTAAGTAAATTTGGAAAGTGCATTTTAATAATTTCTACCTCCTCGGGGAGCATCTCAATTCACCTGTTTCTGATAAATGCTTCTGTAAGGAAAACTGCTTAAATTCTCTTTCTCCTAAAAATACCTATTAACAGAACAGCTTTCTGAATTGAAGTTTTAGAACACAATCGGTGAGGAGTAATATGGCTCTAGAAGAGTCTGAGTTCATAAGAGAAATGCCTAGATTCACTTTCTCCCAAAGCAAACCCCGACAAAAAGATTTGGATAAGATGATTTATTTAGAAGGTGATCTCAGGGAGAAACCTGGGTGGCTCAGTCATTTAGGTGTCTGACTTTTGATTTTGTCTCAGGTCATGATCTCAGGATTGTGGGATGGAGCTCCTGCCTTGGACTCCGTGCTCAGCGGGGAGCCTGTTTGAGATTCTCTCCTTCTCTCTCCCTCTGGCCCCCCTTCCACTTTCTCTCCCACTCACTCTCTCTCTAAAATAAATAAATAAAATCTTTAAAAAAAGTTGATGATCTCAGGGAGCAGAGCAGGAGTGAAAGTGTAGATGAAGGAGGGATGGGAGAAAAAAAATCAAAGGATTAGTCCCCATTTGATGGGACTCAGACTTCTGATATGATAAGGTGGGTAACAAAATGCTGCTTCCAGAGAAGTCCTCAGTGGTGCAGGTTTGGGGGTGATCATGTAGCTGGACAACTGCATGGATGGGAAGATTGGTCCTCCCCTCCCGGTTGTTTGCTGTAATCCTGGGACATAGTTTTCAGGCCTCTCCTCTCCTGTCTCAGCAACAGTGAAGTCATCTCTGGACCTGAAAATCTCCTGAGCTTCCTAATTGGAGAATTTCAAGGCAGAAAAGAAGAAGAGCATTTTTTTTTCCCCCCTTCTGATGTGGTCAGACTTCATTTTCTTGATGGCTTGGACACCAGTATCCTGGATCTCAGCAGAAGATAGAAGTCTGAAACTGGGACTCTGAAGTCACCCAGGATAATTTTAAATTCAAATGAGCTTCTTAGACAAAAATGGAACATGCTGGTACAGCCATAAGAGAAAATGAAGACTGACAGTTTAATTTCTCTAAATACTATAAGCAAAAGGATGTCGGCTCCATTGACTGGCATGGGGCAGGGTGGGTGGTTGCCTTGGTTGAATATAATAGCCTATGGCAGAGAATTATAATATTAAAACATACCCTTATAAGATTTTACATGGAGAAACTGGGAGGGACTCTTCCAGGTAAGCATTTCAGATTATATTTTGCCTCTTACTCTGGTCCCAGTCCTTTACAGCAGCCTGAAATGGGTTGATTTATTTACTACTGCCTAAAACCCTAAAATGACCCTGTTTATCAGAATTTATCAAAGTGGCCCTCGTGTCTTCTGTATATCACCACTCATACCATCTTAAGAATGATTGCTGCAAGTGACAGGTACATATAAAGGGCTCATATCTCCTCCATTTAGAAGCATCTCAATTTACAATCTATTAAACACTTCGGGTGCAAGAGACCTGACATTATTGAAATTGACAGAAGATACATGTCACGTCTAAGTTTTCTTTTCAAGGCAAGGATTGCAATCTCAGAATTAATTTTATAGGCCACATTTTCTCAACACAGAGAGCAGGACCGATCCTGCAGACAGGACACTGGAATCCACATGATGGATGGAAATGACAATGTGAAGAAAATCAGATATTTTAAGCTTATATTTAAATAATGTTGAGGGTAATTAGAAGAATGCCATGTTGTGAATGAAATAATTTGGGGGTGGGGATGGCAGACAGAATCACTTATAAAATAACAAAAATATTTCTTCTTCGTTTTATTTTAGGACATCTACTTTAAAGTATATACAACTGCCCTTCAACCCATATATACTGAACACTCTGATGATGATAATTATGGCTACAACTTAGAGTTTTTATATGAGAGACTGAGCTATGGGGTTTACCTCTGTTAACTCTAATATTTGCATGGCAGTTAAACTATCATAGTGTGTGAGGAGAAATTAAATAATTTCTTATACAAGAGGAAACATGTGTTTATACCATTATGATATTGGTATTGTTGAAATGAATTTCCAGGCCCAGGATGGAGATGCTCCTGCCCAGGATGCCACATCAGCAACCTGAAACTTAGATATCTTTTGTGCGTCTGTAAATGCTCCACACTGAGCCTCCCACGTATAGCACAACTATCCAATGATGCAAGAAGCGTTCTTTCAGTTTCTCAGTCTCTCTCTCTCTCTTTCTCTTCTTGTCTCTCTCTCCCTTTCTCTCTTTGTCTCTCTTTCTCCCTCTCTCTCTCTCCCCTTCCCTCACCTCTCTCTCTTCTTGTCTCCCTCTCTCTCCTTCTCTCTCTTCCTCTCCTTCTCCTTCTTTCCCTCCCCCCCCCTTCCCTCTCTTTCTATATATTTCTATCTTCTCCCTCTCCCTCTCTTACTCTCTCTCTGGGTCTCTCAGATTGAACCATTAGTCTCTTCACAGAAAGATAAAGTTTTCCCTAATCACTCCAAATAAAGAAACTGAAAGAGGAAAAGCAAAACAAAAACAAACAAAAACTTTCCAAAGGATGAATTGTATTTCAGGTTATATCAGTTAAATGCATTTTAAAACTTCTAGTATAAGGAAAATACTTGAAGTTTTGCCTTCTAGAATGGCAGAGGTGTGAAAATATGGAAAGAGACTGTGTGTGGGGGGGAGTTGAGGTAAAGATGGGAGGGGCTGTTCTCCACCTGAGCTGCAGTGGGGGAAGTTACAGAGTTGCTTCAACCCCTTATTGTAGACTTGCTTGTTGTTTATTCACTCTTGCCTAACGTTGGTGGGGCTGAAACCAGAACTCCACAGGTGATGTCTGCAGCCACAGATTCTAGTTGAGTCTAGGACTTTGGGAGGAGAAGGGATTCTTTTGCATATGTGGACATCTCAGAAAACTAGAACACTCTTTACCCAACAGACACCTTCTTCATAACGTGGAACTTGTGCCTTTGTTTCTGGCTTGGACAGGAAAAGAGAAAACAGTGGAGTGGAAGAAAAAGAATTGTGACACACGAAGAAACCATTTCTAATCCTGTGATAACCTTTCCTTCTCTGAAGTCTGAGTGTAAATTCTAGTTCTGCTCTTTTGCAAGCTGAATCTACCAATTTGTCCCTAATAAACAGATGATGCTGTTCTGAGAAGTTTGGGGACTTATTTCTTTTTTAATAGGAAAATTGGTTCCTAATTAGAATCTCTTCTTATTTGCATGAGGATGGTGGTGGTGGTCATGTTTGACTCTGACTCTCCGTTACCTACCATGATGCTTAGCATGCCATCTGAACATTCCCCATAAATGTTTATTAAGATGTTGGTCAGGGATTGAATTCTCATCTGAGACACAGGATCCTTTTCTAAGCTCATGGGTTATTGACAAAATTCATTGTTTTGTGGCTGTTTGCCTGAGATCCTATTATCTTGCTAGCTTAGCCAGGGATAGTCCTCAGCTCTGAGAAGATGATCTCAATCCCTTCCTCGTGGCTCCAAAGGCAGTTCACAACAAGGCTATCTGCTTTCTTCCAGGTGGTAGCATTACATCTCTCTTACTTTTTAATTCCTCTTTAGTCTTCAGTGAAGTGGTCACCATTTGCCATGTATAACATAACCTCATCAAGGGAGTAACTATCCCATCATACTTACAGGCTGTGCCTCAGAAGGGAAGAGGACTATACAAAAGGTTCAGAAATGTGGGGCCACCTAAGAATTCTGCCTACGGTATGTAGGAGGTACCCATACTCTCTTATGATGAGGAAATTCATACATGAATTTCATGTGTCTTATTTAAGGTGTTGTGGAGTTAGTCATCAAGGTTAGTCTATTTCCTATGTTTTTTTAAAAAATCTCTCTTTGTCATTAGTATGACAGGTAAAAATTATCACTTCACCTTAAGGCATAGGTAGATGCAGGCCAAACTTATCCAAATTTGCCCAGGTGGTTTGGCTTCTCAGATAATCCCATTCTTTTTTTTTTTTAATTTTATTTACTTATTTGAGAGAGAGAGAGAATGAGAGAGAACATGAGAGAGGAGAGGGTCAGAAGGAGAAGCAGACTCTCTGCTGAGTCGGGAGCCTGATGCGGGACTCGATCCCTGGACTCTGGGCTCATGACCTGAGTCAAAGGCAGACACTTAACTGACTGAGCCACCCAGGCGCCCCTGAGATAGTCCCATTCTTGATCAGAAAGAAGGCCCCTTTACTCAAATGGTTCTTCTCTTATTATCTGATGAATTTTGGTGATCCCTTGATAAAGAAAGAAATTGTTCACATGATACACATGCACACATACACACACACACACAATTGGCTTTGCCATCTATATAATTTTCCTGTGTGACCACAAACCCTTGTCACTATTCACTAGACAATGAATCGTCACCAGAATCAAGATGTGCCAACAAGGTTCATTTGGAAATCGAATATAATAACTGCACTTTGTAGAAAGGTCACCATATGCTCAGGCATGTCCCAGCCATCATGGAAAATACACACTTAGATAAAAATAGCCCTTTCTACAGAGACAGGTGTAAAATACCTCACTTCCTAGGGAGAGATACACAGCCCTTCACCAGTAGTAAAATGTAATTGCCATTCTCAGAGCCTTTTTCAGCATAGATTTTGATCATAAAAGGAATTATTGTTCCATTACAGAAAGTAAGGGCCACTAGAAAAATACAACATGAACTGGAAAGAACATCTTCTGCCACAGCATCATACCACATAGCCCAGACCTCCAAAGATGTGACTTTCGGGAGGTGCTGAGGCTAGGCCTTGATCTTCTTCCAGTCTGTTCACCCTGACCTAAGAATCATTTGGAAACCTTCAAGATCATCCCTTTAAGTTTCTCCATAGTGGCAATATTGTCTAACATTCCCATGGTTTCTTTGAATGACTGTTTCCTCATGTAGTGAGATCAGATTAACTCAGGTCCTGCCCACCCCTGCCCCCCACCATGTCCTACTTTGTTCTGCTCAGATCTGGTTGTTCCAGTGCAATGATTTTGCTCCTGGGATGTAAGCTTGACAGTATCTTCATTCTGGTGAAGTGAGGGGGTGTTATAACATCTACTTTCATACCCTCCAACTTATTAAGACTCAGGATACCAGTGTCCTTCAGCTTCCCCCAATGAGTTAATAAACTAATCAACCATAGAATGCTGAGTACCTGTCTTGTGAAGGGCACAAAATAAGTCAAAGCTATTATTTTTCCCATTCAGAGTTTTACATTTATGCAAAATCAGTACTAATTATTCTACCTTAAAAAGTACAAAAGGCAGTGCTTATCAAATGATAAAGCAGATTAAACCACTCACAACTCAACCACAACAGACTGTGATTGGATCACAGTCTGAAGAGACAAGGAATGGACACCTGGATACAGCTGGGTTGGGAAGAATCTCTTTCCCATAAAATGTGAATTATGTGAGTCTATATTGGACAGTTGAACTAGAAGGACATATGTATGATGTAGGGAGTCCAGACCACATCGTATTTATGATGTTGCACAGAAGAACCACATGTAGGGAAAGAATAATCATAAGGAACAGAAGGAGAGAAAGAGAAAAAGAGAGAAAGGAATATGTAGCTTTAAAGCATTGGTTCTTCTTCTTTTTTTTTTATTATGTTATGTTAATCACCATACATTACATCATTAGTTTTTGATGTAGCATTCCATGATTCATTGTTTGCATATAACACTCACAGACCAGTACCTCTGAAACAAATAATATATTATATGTTAAAAAAAAAAAGATAGCAGGAGAGGAAGAATGAAGGGGGGGAAATCGGAGTGGGAGACGAACCACGAGAGACGATGGACTCTGAAAAACAAACTGAGGGTTCTAGAGGGGAGGAGGGTGGGGGGAAGGGTTAAACTGGGTAAAGCTTTGGTTCTTAAAGGTTTTCTGTTCTTGGTTCCAGTCCCTCATAAGGCCCACATACATGATACGCTCTTGGGTTATAGAAGAAACCTTTTGTTGTTGTCTTTTCTCTTACTTGTTTAATCTAGTTTGACCAGCATCTATTACTTTTCACTAAAGAATATCTCACAAAGAAAGGCACTAATTTTTATGTTCCAACCACACTTGTAATAGGAATTCAGAGAAAGGAGAAGTAGATTGGAAAGGTCAAGGTGGATCTTAAGTTGGTCCTGAAAGAATGAGGAATAATTGAGAAGCCAAAAGGATAAATGGCATTACAGGTAGTGTGAATAGTATGACCAAAGGTGAAGAGACCCGCAATGGACATGTTGTGTACGGAGACCATGAACCAACCTGGTTTCCATATATAGTTTATATCATATATTTGTGACACACTCAGGCAGGAATATCAGAAATGCTCATTTTGTGGGAGATCATAATGCTTGCCTCTTTTATTTAACTTCAAACTGTTAGGTTTGCAACAATGAATCCTCACTTGTAATCAATGGTCAGTTATCTACACATTTAATCTAACCCCTTTTGCAAAATGTTGTGACAAAAATGAGGATATCTTCTATGGTCAAAAATCACATGTACTTTGGGAGGCAGTTAGACAAGGACTCTACACCAAGATCCACTACTTACCAGCTGTATGATGTTGAGCAAGTTACTTAGTCTTTTTGAGCTTCAATTTTTCTCATTTATGCACTAAGGATAATAATACCTAGTATATAGAATGAAATAAAACTATGCATACGTAATGATATTAGGGTCACTAAGATAATAAGATATGACTTCCTTCCTGATTCATTTGTTGTACATCTACAGTGTTGCCAAATCAGCACTAAACCAAGATGCTGATGATAGTGATTGTCATGACTGATCAAGATAAAATATGACCCAAGAGATTTGTTAAATGCCTAATGTGCCTCATGCCATTTAATACTTACAACAACCTCAAAAAAAATATCCAGTACAAAGTTCTTGTTATAAAAATTTTCTGTTGAGCTTACCTCTGGAATTACTTCTAGCTCGCTATCAATTCTGGGTGAGTATGTCTCTGGACTCTGAAATGGAGTTTGTTCTGTCATGAAAACAAATGTCCCTCAAACATAGGCCATTAGGGTGGGTTTAATGAAAGTCAAACATCACCTTCAGAGCAACATGTATTTATTTTCAGGCAAGTCTGGTGTGTATGTTGGCAGGGGGCATTCAGAAAGCATGAGTGAGGATGTTTGTACTTGATAATTTGAGAGGAAAGAAAGAAAGAAAGAAAGAAAGAAAGAAAGAAAGAAAGAAAGAAAGAAAGAAAGAAAGAAAGAAAGAAAGGAAGAAAAGAAAGGAAGGAAGGAAGGAAGGAAGGAAGGAAGGAAGGAAGGAAGGAGGAAGGAAGGAAGGAAGGAAGGAAGGAAGGAAGGAAGGAGGAAGGAAGGAGGAAGGAAGGAAGGAAGGAGGAAGGAAGGAAGGAAGGAAGGAAGGAAGGAAGGAAGGAGGGAGGAAGGAAGGAGGAAGGAAGGAGGAAGGAAGGAAGGAAGGAAGGAGGAAGGAAGGAAGGAAGGAAGGAAGGAAGAAAGAAGAAAGAAAGAAAGAAAGAAAGAAAGAAAGAAAGAAAGAAAGAAAGAAAGAAAGAAAGAAAGAAAGAAAGAAAGAAAGAAAGAAAGAAAGAAAAGGGAGGGAAGGAAAGAAGGAAAGATTGGCCTCCAAGTAGAGATTTATCACAATTAGATTTATCTGTGACTCTTGGGCAAGTCACTTGACCTTTCTGAATTAGACTTTCTTTATTTGTAATAGATAAGTTTCACAACATGCAATATAATGAAGTTCATTGGTTTTAAACCATTGTTTCTGTGTCCAGGCCCCACCTCAGATCAATTAAATCAGAATTTCTAGAGAGTAGAGCCCAGATGTAGATATTTTAATAGTATGCAAATGATCTAAATGTGCAACCGACTTGACATCACTGAAATAGATGATTTTTAATATATGGTCTATGTCTAAAATTCTAGGTACTAGATAGTAGTTACATCCTATAAACACTGAGTTGGGGCAGTATTCTTGGAATTTGAAGGGGGTAATGAAAATGATATCTTCTGAATAGAGGTTATAATAGCCTAGTCAATTTGAGGAACTATTTGTAAGACTGAGTCAAACCTAGTGAAAATAATTTTGAGATAGAAGCTGGTATTGATAATCAACTTGGAGATGATTCTGTAGATAGATTAGTTTAATTCACTTATTCAATAAATTTTTTCGACCATCTACTGTTGACAAACCCCTACTGGGTATCATAGTAGGAAGAGAGATAATTAGATGTGAATCCTACCTACAAAAAATTTAACAGTTGGTGGAAATTCATTATGAGATCATGACATGCTAACATTTCTTTCCATGGACATTTGAAAATACGTCAGGAAGGGAGGGGGTCATATTTGAATTGAGCTTCAGCCTGTAAGAACAGGTGGAGACACATGCATATGTAGAACCAGGGTTTGGGAGATGGGTGGAAGATCAATCAAAACAGAAGTGTGTAATTAATGCTTTTCACATTTTTCTCAGCAGGTACTGCAGTTTGCATGTTGTCTCATGCTGTCTTATAATTCCATGTCCTTAATCAAGCATTCACATGATCTATAATGCCCTTTGCTTCGTTTTCATCTTCAAGAGTCAGCTAAGGCTGCCTCCTCCAGGAAACCTTCCCTGTCATACCTGATTTTGTCTGTCAATTGTACATCCCTGTGCTTGTTTCCACCATGATATTTACAATGTAATATCCCAACTATGTTGAGTTATTCAAAGTAGGGAACTTTGTTCCAAACTGTCATTTATAGGTTTGTGCCTTTTATATGACCTAGTTCAAATCAGGCCACAAATAACTGTTAGATTGAACTGTAAAAATGAAATAATTTTAATATAATAAATTACCATGATTCAATCCCTAGCTAGTTTCTCTAATGTGATTTTTTTTTGGGGGGGGGGTCTATATTTAATACACCACCAAGTTTTAAGTTCTTTACAGGTAGGATTCTTGTCCTTGCCTTAACCTACAAAGACCCGTGTGATTTGTCTCCTGAATATTGCCCTACTATTGTTTAATACTCTTCTCTTCATTTTTCACTCTGTTCTCTTCACACTGTTCTCCTTTCTCCTTCTGTAGGACATGAGGGCTGGTTCCTTCTCTGGGTCTTTGCAGTTCTAGTTCCTAAAACACTCTTCCTTGTCACATGGCTTACTCTTTCCCATTATTCTCTTTTTAAAAAATATTATTTGTGCATGTTTTCCAGCTTTATTGGGGTATGATTGACAAAAATTATATACATTTAGGTCATATTATGTGATTTCTTTTTAAGATATACAATATGATGATATAATGTAAAAATATACTCTGGAATTTGTAGCACAATCAAGCTTGTTAATGCATCCACCATTTCTTTTGCGTGTGGTGAGAACACTTGAGATATACTCACTTATCAAATTTCAAGTATACAATACCATGTCATTAACTATAATCACCATGCAGAATATTAGATACCCAGATCTTATTCATCTTATAACTGGAGGTTTGTATCCTTTGACCAACATCTCCCCATTTCCCCCACTCTCCTGCCATTTTTATAAATAACATATAATATATAATAAGTTGAATAAATAAGTAGTATATACAATAATAAATAAAATAAATAAAAATATTTTTTTTTGCTTTTTAACTCCTCTTTTTAAAAATGAAATAGATTTTTTGGGCACCTGGGTGACTCATTAAGTTAAGCGTCTGACTTCAGCTCAGGTCATGATCTCAAGGTTCTGGGATCAAGCCCTGTGTTGGCCTCCCAGCTCAGCAGGGAGTCTGCTTGTTCCTCTCCCCCTGCCCTTCCCCTGCTCATGCTCTCTCTCACTATCAAATAAATAACTAAAATCTTTTAAAAAAATGAAATAGATTTTTGATAATCTGGGCTTAGCATCTCCGGTTTTTTAATGAATATCTGTGCCTGTGATATTTAGGGAATGAATAGCATCTGGTTAAGGATAAAAATGGGGTGAGGAGGAGGGAGAAGACATGACTGGTAACCTTTAGAATTCCCTCCCACCATTGACAGCATCACAGAATGTTTTCAGTCAGGGTTAATACTACATTGTTTTAGAATATCTTTTAAAATTACCATTGTCGGGTGCCTGGATGGCTCAGTAGGTTAAGCATCCGACTCTTGGTTTCAACTCAGGTCATGATCTCAGGGTCCTGGGACCCATCCCTGTGTCAGAGTCCACGCTCAACGGGGAGTCTGCTTGAGGAACCTCTCCCTCTCCGTCTGTCCCTCCCCCACCCCACATGCTTTCTCTCTCTCACTTTCTCTCAAATAAATAAATAAATCTTTAAAAGAAATACCATTGTATCCTGCATTTTCAGAGTATTTAAAACTCCTCAGTGATATTCAAATTTTAAGATTTGTGAGCCTACACACATTCTGTAGGATACAGGCAATCACTTTAAGTACAAGACAATGAGGTTCAGAGAAAGTAACAACTTGCCAAAGGTCACCTTACAAGTAAATGGATAGAAACAGGAATTTATATTTCATTCAGACCATAATACCCTTGGATAATTCTGTAGAACTGCATCCCATCGATATTAAAAATCACCCATACCAGTCGTTCATTACACGGTACTATGAAATGTGTAATATGTTCCATATAACACAACTAATGTAGGGCAGACTTAGGACTTTGAAGAAGAACTAGATAGAAAGGCAGAAAATCTTCATTCATTATGCTGAATTGCCATTGCAAAATTACTCCGTATCATTACAAAAGGTTTTAAAAATTAAACTCACAGCTGATGCCACCTTGAAAATCTGGCATTTGTCCATGAACAGACTTGCTATTAGCTCAACTTTGGCTCATTAAACATCCTGAATTTGAAGCAAATTGTTTAAGATGAAACATGTATGAAACTAGTATATTGATTAAGCATGACTTACGAAATAATCAAAACACAACTTTATTTTATCTCTCATTGTTGCTTTACAGTATTTAGGAGCAGATCTTTTTCTGGCCCTAAGTAAAAATCCTCCGGGTTCATGACTTTTATGTTCCCTTTTTGGTAAGAGAAAAATCTCACTTTAAGTCACAAAGCAATCTCCAATCAGAAATTAGAATACCTAATACAAGTCTAATAAAAAAATTTGAACTTAATTTAGCATTGAAGTCTCTCCTGTTCCCTAGTTGTAGACTATATCAACTCAAAACCTATGGTGAGAAACAGACTTCTCTATTTCTCTGCCACTGCAGTAGCCACTATTCAATTTATACAAATATATTCTGTTGGAACAGTAGACCCCCAAATCTATTGAATTGACTTCAATGAACCTCATTCATCTTGGGATGAGCTCTTTGAAACTAGATAAGCTCTTTGAAACTTCTCCTGACATGGCCTGCCACTATTCTTTAGAAAGATTTGGAAAGATGTCCACTTCTCTTGCTGCCCTTATTCTAGGTGATGATCCCAAAGAAATAATAAACAATTATAATTAGCTCTTCAGTTAGTTCTTTCTATTTATGCCTTATAGAGTTGGCTTTGTGAATTTGATACAGCATGTTCTTTCTAATTTGGACTATTATGTTAGAGAACGGTAGGGGTTGGTTGAGGATGGTTCATTTCAAGTCTAATGTACCCAAAGGATACAAAAATACAGATTTAAAGGGGCACATGCACCCCAATGTTTATAGCAGCATTATCAACAATCACCAAACTATGGAAAGAGCCCCAAATTTTGTCCATCAACTGATGAATGGATAAAGAAGATGTGGTGTATATATATACAATGGAATATTACTCAGCCGTCAAAATTGTATCTTGCCATTTGCAACAACATGGATGGAGCTAGAATGTATTATGCTAAGCAAAATAAGTCAGTCAGAGAAATACCATATGATTTCACTCATATGTGGAACTTAAGAAACAAAAAAAAAAAAATGAACATATGGGAAGGAAAAGAAAAAGAGACAAAGAGGGAAGCAAACCATAAGAGACCCTTATCTATAGAGAACAAACTGAGGGTTGATGGAAGGAGACGGGTGGGGAGTAGGCTAAATGGGTGATGGTATTAAGGAGTGCACTTGTTATGATTAGGACTGGGTGTTATATGTAAGTGATATGATGAGCACTGGGTGTTATATATAAATTCTACTCCTGAAACCAATATTATACTATATGTTAACTAACTAGAATCTAAATAAAAATTTGAAACAAACAGACTAATGTATGAAATGACAAGACTAAAATAAAATAGGTGATTTCGAGACGAATTTTGATCTAATAATGTATTTTAAGCTTTTCTATAAAATAAATATTTTGGAAAGTCTAATAAGGTCAAGCTTCTTGGATATGTAGGTCAAAGTTTTCCAATAAATTTGGAAAGCTTTTGGTCATTATTTCTTTGAATATTTTATCTTCTCCTTTCTCTGACTCCTCTCCTTCTAGTACTCTCATTACTAGATGCTGGGGAGCTTAATAGTGCCCCATATTTTTCTGAGGCTTTGTTCATTTTTCTTCACTCCTCTTTTTCTCTGTGTTCTTTGGATTGTATAATCTCTATAGATCTATCTAAAGTCATCGAATGCTGTCTTCTGCTGGATCAAATACCATTGAACCCTCCAGTGAATTTCTATTTTGATTATATGTGTTTTTCAACTCCAGAATTTACATTTGGTTCTTTTTTCTATGATTTCTATCTCTTTTTTGATATTAGTTATTTGATATTATATTGTCATCATACTTTCTTTTACTTTAAGCATTGTTTCTTTTAATTTTTAAGCATATTTATGACTCCTTTAAATCTGTTCAATTTGACATTTGATAAGTCAGAGTAAGACAAAGGATTTAATTTAATGTGGAATCTAAAAAAAAAAACAAATAAACAAACAGAGGCAGAATCTTAAATACAGAAAACAAATTGATGGTTGCCAGAGGGGAGAAAGGTGGGGAGATAAGTGATAAAGATAAGGGGGATTAAGAGGTACAATTTCCAGTTATAAAATAAATAAGTCATGGAGATGAAGAGTACAGCATAGGGAACATAGTCAATAATGCTGTGATAGCATTGTTTGGCGACAGATGGTGACTAATTTATTGTGGTGAGCACTAGTAATGTATAGAATTTTTGAATCAGGATGTTATATACCTGAAACTAATACCACATTGTATGTTAATTATACTTCAATTAAAAAAAAATCTGACATTTGAATGCCCTCACAGGCACTTTCCATAATCTATTTTTTTGTTTCTGGTGTATGGGTCATACTTTTCCAGTATGACCACCTTGTTGCCAGTGTTTGTGTGTAAGTGTGACATTTTGAATGATATATTGTAGCAATTCTGGGCACTTTCTTTCTCATCCCAGGGCTTATTATTATTTTCTTGCTTGTTTGTTTACTGATTTAGTCTGGATTATTTTAGTGAAGTCTATCCTCCCCCAACGCCAGCCCCCCATCACACACCCGGTGTGAAGCCTCTGAGTTTTCTCTTCAGGGGACATAGATTTGAGTATGTCCACAGTTACCCTAGGATGACAGTGATTATAGTAGAGCTCTTTTCCTGATCACACACAGCTGTTAACTCCATTAATTGCTTACTAATTGCTCTGTTGTTTTCAACAATGCCTTGAGACATAAATTCCTTTACATACGAATCCAATCAAATTTAGACTCCTTTCAGGGGATAGTTCCTGAGGTCCTTGACTGATATTTGTCTGACTTAAGGGAGTTCTTTCCAGCTGGCACTGTCCTCATTTCTCTCCACTGAAATGAGGACAACCACCCAGGTAGCCTTTGTCACCAACAAATCTACAGATCTCCTCTCAGTTGCTTTTCACCATAATTTTGACTGCTTATTAAAGAGTACCTTTAGGCTTGAACTTCTTTGTACTTCATTATGATTGAAATCAGTTCCTTGGGGGTTGGAGATGAGATTAGAGCTCTGTTCTCTGGCCTCTCCCCATGGGCAAAATATCTGACCCACGGGTCTGGTGTTGGAGGTGGGGACAATGGCCAGGTTCTTTGTGAGTGAAACCACTGTGAGTTGCTGAATGTTCAGTTGATACAGGGTGGCAACAGTCCCAGATCTCCCCAGCTTGCCACTCTCACTGAGGAACGCCCACCTTCATATCCCACTCTTTGAGGATCCTCACAATTTTTCTGTAAATCCACAACTATTCTGCAAAATATAGTTTTGTTTTTTAAATACACTTAAAAAAATGCCTATCCTCAGTAGATTCCCATAAACAAATCTTTTGGACCACCTTTTTAAGTGAAGGGTGTAGGAACGTGTATTTGGGAGGTTGGGGAAAGTAATATTTATATGGAGGAAAACAAAAACAAAAACAAACCAAAGCATTTGTATCTTTACCAATTTTCTCTGGGAGCTATTTCAATGTGGATATCCATTCTTGTTTTTACTCTAGGCAGATAATAATCTAGGACAAGAATATTAAAAACATTATTTCAAAATCAACATTAGTCCTTACCCTTCCAATTTATTTATTCTTTTTTTCCCTCTTTTCCTTTGGTTTACCTAGTTCCATATTTGTATAGGGACCTACTTCTACTTTGACTTCTTAATCCTGCTTCCCAGCTGTGACATTATTTTCACACATTTATCGTGGCTAGAAAGGAGGTAGGAAGGCTTTTAGAACGGACTCTAAACAAATGCATCTGCAAACTTCTGAAATCATTGTAAGAGAAGAGAGAAACAGGTTTTCTGGGTTTTAACAAATAGCAATTGTGGCTTGGGGGAGGAAGGAGAACCACAGGTTCTTTTCTCCTATGTATAAACCATAACTGCTAGGTACTTTGTTTTACTCGCAGGGTACCGGTCTGTTTTCCAAGGATAAGCCCTGATTCATGAATAGTAAAGGTATTTTTTGGAAGAATATTCCAGGCTCCTTTAATGACTGAATTAGTCTACAATTTAGGACACTCTCTTGTTCATGGAAACACTGAAATTTAATGGCTGTCCTGGCTGCTTTGCTTGCATTTGCTCATCTTAGATTGGTCTAAAGAATAACTCAGAAGCTACTTCCAAAAACACATCCTACAGAAGTCAAGTCAAAAAAGGTTTTAATTATGACTGAGTAATAGTTACTCTGTTTTCTTTTTAAAGTAGGCCCATCGTTGGTCCAGAAATTATATTTTTCAATAAAGTTAAAACAAAGGAAACAAAATATATATTTAGAAGAATTTTTACCATTTTATTATTATAGCTATTATCTTTCTGGCTTTCATCTATTGAATATTGGGTGCTACATGTGTTATTAACAGGTGTGTTATTAGTTTTGTCAAGGCTGTGAAGACATCTGAAGGTATTTCACCCTTCTGAAAATAAACTATGTGAAAAGTTGTGGAATTTAAGAAATACTTTGCAATTTCTAAAGTCATTTTTCCTCCCTAAAATGTCCATTTGAACTTTATAATAACAGCAACAGGAGAACTGCCTTGGAAGATCTTATATTATACAATGGAAGAATTCGAGGCTCAAAAAAGTTTTAAAGGTCATTTAATCCAATCCTTTCATTATATTTTTTCATGCCAGTTTTTTTCATTTTCCTTTGAAAATAGTACCAGACTACAAAATGTTGCAAAAATGAAATTCTTACATACCTTTTATTCAGCTTCCATAAAAATAAACATCTTATACAACCACAGTGCAATTTCAAAACTGGGAAATTAAATGTGTTATAATACTGTCAACTGATTTATAGACCTTATTCAAATTTTGCCAGTTGATTCACTGATGACCTTTTCCTGGTCTAGGAACCAGTCCAGGATCATACCCTTTGTTTTCGTGTCTCCTAAATTTCCTTGAACTGGGGACAGATCTTCAGTTTCTTTGTCCTTCATGATGCTGACTTTTTTTTTTGTACTAGTTCTTTATTTTTTAGACTGTTCTTCAATTGCAACCCTTTCATTTTCAAGTTTAGGCAACGAAGCATGATGATTCCCTGAGTTCTCACAGCAAATTAGTAACAGACTTAAACACACATAGAAGGCTGCAAATTGTATGGAAGTTCATCCCAAGATTTCAGAAGGCATGTATCATGTTAGAAGGGTAAGGACTGAACAAGGAAAGGGTGAATTTATACAAAGGTATAATAGATGCAATCAATACGCCTCTAGTATATTACTGATTGATTACCTATGAAATCTTGGATTTTGTGCTAAGCCATTGGATTTGTAACACTGCGCAAAAACCAAAATGTTCCCAAGCCCACAGTTTGAATTCCTTTTTTTTGTTTCACCCAGCACTTTGTCTTGTTCTGGAGGATGTGGAAGTGTATGTCCACAAAATATTTAGAACATGGTTAGTAGCAAAGTGCTCTTCCAAATACGTTATACAAAAAGACTGGCTTTAGGATGAATGTTATAGAAGATCAGGGAAAGAGTAAAGCATGGCCACTAATGGGAGAGACCTCTAAATACACATACCATCATCATCATTGGAGAGTTAGATGATAGCGATAGATAGAATATATTTCTATTTAACTCTAAGATCTATTATCTATCATCTACCTATCTATATCTATCAATCATCTATCTATTATCTTACACACAATCCCACACCATTCCCTCTACTGCCCTACTGGGGTCTCTTCCGGGCCCAGATACATTGTCTGTGCTCTGGGTTTGATCAAGGTACCAATTCACAGACACTAAGGGGAAAGAAGAGGAATCCCTAGATCCCTCTCCTCCCAAAGACGCTGCCAAGAGTCCTGGCTACAGAGGAAATCTGGACTCCTGGTGGAGAGGACAGAAGGGGAACAAAGCGAGAGGAGGACAGCAGGAGGGGAAGGGTCCCTGGCGCTCACAGCCCGCTCTCAACCCGCAATCCAGCCAAGGGGAGAGCGGGGCACGGAGCGGGAGCCTCCACCACTCCTGGCCCCCGCTTGGGTTCCGCAGGCGACTACCCGGGAATCGGGAGACCGGGGCTTCAGTCCACTTGGCGGCGCTTGGCTCCGCGCGCCCCGCCTCCCGCCCGGCACCGCCTCCGCCCGCTGCCTCCGCCCGCCCCCTCCGCAGCCCAACTTGGACTGAGTTGGGGTCCTGCGCGCCTGCCCCCTACAGCTGGCCAGCGCAAAGCCCCGCGCCGCCGCCGCCGCTCCGGCCCCCTCTCCGCTGCTCTCCGCTCCCGCGATGGGAAAAGTGGGCGCGGGGAGGGACTCCCCCCGGGGCTGAGCGCACTCCTCGCCGGCGCGGGGCTCTGGGTCCTGGGCGCCCCGGACGCCTGCGGTGGCGGCTCCTGCGGTGTCCCGCGGTCCCAGGGCCCCGCCCCGGGTACTCCCGCACCTAAAGCCGCGAGGCCCGGCTGCTGCCACTCCCTCCCCTCCCGGAGCGCCTCCGGCGCAGAGCCGGGAACTGGAGCCGAGCAAAAGTGGAAGCCCGGGGGTACTTTGAGCAGCGGGACCCTGGAACTCCTCAGCAAGAGTAACAAAGCCACAGGCTTCGGGGCTGGAGGAGCTTGAGCGATCAGCATGTTGGAGGTGACAAGGAATTCCGCACACAAAAGCCGCTCCACTTGGCTGACCACCAGAGCGTCGTGAGTGAAGTGGCGGCGGGGCGCCATCAAAGAGGCGAGGGGTAAGGGGTGAGGGGAGCAAGCGCTAAAGTGTGTTGAAGAGTCAGGTGGACAGGGGCATATGAGGCTTCTGACTTGGGAACTGTGCAAAAAGAAGCCACTGCCCAATTTCCCCAGGAACTGTATCACCTAAAAAATGCTTCCATCCCTCCGGGACCTCCATCTTCTCCAAGCCCCAACCATGAAAGAAACTTCCGAATTAGCAGGTAAACCCTACACCCTGTCACAATGGTCTGTGGGGTTGAAGACCAGGCGAAGAGTGGGTTTGTTAGTTAAGTATCTGGAATGTGAGGGTGAGAGGGTTAACTTTTAGGGCAGTCTGACATTCTCTGGAATGATTTCCCCTTTACTTGCTGCAGACTTACTGATGGCTCCAGGAAGTCCAAGATGTCAGATTAGCAAGGTAATTTAAAGTGGATGAGAACTGCAGTGGACAGTCATTGTCCTTTGGTGCAGTCTGTCTCTCTGGGCACTCTGGAGATGCAAGTTACAGAGAGAGAGCCTGTATCACCTTCTAAGGGCGTGTGTGTGTGTGTGTGTGTGTGTGTGGTTAGAGCTGGGGCTTTGCAGCTTGGGAATTATTGATTGTTTTCCGGTGTGATCCAGTCCTAGAACATTAAGACCCCAGTGCCAGCAACCCCTTGTTGTGCCCCACTATTTGCCCTCCTCCAGTGAAGAGCATAAATAAAGGCTTGCCCTGTCCTTATGAGGGGCTTGCTAGATTACAAGACAGTGACACTGAGGACAGTAGGTGTGGTGGGCTTCTGCTGCACACAGAGAAGCTCGTAGGAATGAATGTCATGATTTTTGGCCATGCTGGAGGAGGTTTTAGAATTTGGGGAATATGCAGCCCTTCAGTGTTGGAGCTGTCAATTTAAAGTGAACCTGGAAACTCTCCTTGGCAGAAATGGTGAAACAGCAGCTTTGCCACTGGTTATGATTAAAGATCATTTAAAAAACGTGTGAAAGTTCTCTAGGCTACCATAGAGCAGACATTGAGAACATTATGAACAAGGGCAGGCAAAAAGTAAACGTAAATAAGTGGTAGATTCAATCAGGAAATTGAGCGTTTCTTCTTTGAAATATGCACAGATTATTCAGTTTAGCACCTTCTAACCATGACTTCATTTGTAGTAAGATTGCTAGAAACCTTCCCACTTTAGTTATGCTTATTGTGAGCTTCTGAAATAGAAATTTTGAGTATTTTAAGATAAAATCTGTTCAGTGGGAATGAACATAGGTTTAGAATGTATTGATACAAATCACAAGAACAGCAATTAGTATTCCTAGCCCTGTCCTGAGAGCATCCAGACTACTCTGATATCTAGCCTTGAGGATAAAGGTTCTGGTCCATATGTTGTTCATATACACGTTTACTTAAACAAATGAAGCCGAGATTATTTCCATGGAGCTCCTGGAGACCTTTACTCTTACTCCTTACTTTAATGATCACATCTTTAATATCATTGCCACTAAAATTATTCATTCCATTTAAATTTGAAATTTTTAAAACTTTTTCACTTCTTCAAGCAGTTTGCTCAGAATTTCTGACTGTGAAGGGAAGTGTTAAACACATCAAATATGTAGGTACCATGAAGCAAAGGACTTTGGACTAGAAATACATACTGATATCCAAGCTGCAAATTATCCCTTACCTCATCTTGAAAGATTTTGAACAGAATGAGAGAGGAGAAAATGCATCTTTGGCAAGCCAGATACTTGTTCATTTAAGAAATTACTAAAATGTATTGCCAGGTTGTGTGTGGGGGTGGGGTGGGGGGTGTGTTGTGAGCATGGTCATAAGCTTATGCTTATAAGTCATATAGGGACAGTGTTAGTCAAATTTTGGATGCGTGAACTGCAGTACATCTACGCTTTCTCTCTTGACTGAAGTCCTTCATTTTTTAATCTTAACCCCCCACACATACACACCCCATAACCTCTCTCTCTCTCTCTCTCTCTCTGTACTCAAAGGCAGAGCTACTCAATTTCATCTAGCCAAATATATCTGTTTCAGCATCATGGAGGAGGTAACATTATTTTTGCAAATTGGAGTGTGTAGAATCAGAGGAAACTTCTCAAATGGAGGCAACTTAATGAAATGAAAAGTAGAGTGGAGAATTGAGTGCTAGCCCTCTTTATCATGTACCTTTGGCAAGCTGACATAATAATCTGAGTTTAGATTTCTTTATCTGTAAAGTGAGGTCAGTGCTAATCAGAATTAATCGACAGAACGACAGATCTTGATGCACATGAAAGGACACTGTTGTGGTAAAATTCCGTACATGTGTGTGTCACTGTCATTTCCAACAGCTTTCTTTCTCTCAGATCAGTAAAGGGAGTAGTTCATCAGCCCCAAATTCGAAGACAACATCAGAAATTCATGATTTGCCACTTCGGTTCTCTCCCAGAAAGAAGTGGGGCATAGGCATCACACATCCTTTGAACCTGTCTGATTTTTAGCTAAAAGCATGAACTAAAGGGATGGTGATTATAGACTGCCCATATAACTTTTCAAGAATTCTGAATAGTTTTTGCCTCCTTCCTGTGCCTGTTGCTGATGCTCTTGGGACAGCTGTTTGAGGATGTGAATTTGGCCTTGCACATGACTAGACCTTTCTTTATTCTGTGTGTGTGTGTGTGTGTGTGTGTGTGTGTGTGTTAAGAGAGAAAAGAGAAAGAGGGAGAGAGAGAGCGAGTTCAAAGGAATTTCCAAGATTTTGAACCATTACTTAAATTCAGGTACTGACATTTGCAGCCTTGTCATACAGGGCAGACTTTCTTGATGGAAACCTTTGCAAGATTTGGACCAAATGTCCTTGTCAGGAACGAGTGTATTGCTTCTACACAACTCATTTTATACATGATCTAACTTTATTTGATTATATTCACTGCCTTGTGGGGTATGTTGTGTGTATTATTCTTTCCTCCACTGAGTTTGAAAATGCTAACCAGCACTAGCTCATTAATGCCTATGACATTCTTGTTAGGTAGGTGGTAAGCATTAATATCTTTTCCTCACATTTTTATGCTGAATGTGATTTAAATGTTTCAGTTTCTCACCTCCTGGCTCTTTCTCACTGGCAACATTGCTCATAGACAGTCATCTGCATACATAACTCACGTCATTATGATGGTATTAATGTTGCATTTATCAAATTGCCACGACAGTCTGGTTATCTGACACGCATGTCTTCTCCAGCTATTTTTAGACCTGAGATATAGCAACACTACCTTAGCAATTAAACTGGGCCAGTATTTTTTTTTTAAAGATTTTATTTATTTATTTGAGAGAGAGAGAATGGGAGCACAGGCAGGGGGAGAAGCAGAAGCAGACACCCTGCCGAGCAGGGAGCCCGACATGGGGCTCGATCCCAGGACCCCAAGATCATGACCTGAGCTGAAGGCAGTTGCTTAACCGACTGAGCCACCCAGGCGCCCCTCAACGGGGCCGGTATTTTTTTGTTGCTGTTGTAAAATGTCGTATATTCATCATTTTAAAAAATGTCACAATAATCTTGATCACCCCCACACCCCCATGACATTAAACAGGAAACCAAGGTTCTGAAAGAATAAGTCACTTGTTCGGGTTCTTATGCGAGTGTCAGGGACAGAGCACAATTTATAAACTTTTTTGATCTGACTCCCAAATCTATGCTTGCCTTGTAGATAGAAATCAGAGCCAGTCAAGATCTGTTTGTAAAATTGTAAAATTATTCATCATGAATGGATTTCAGAGGAGGTTGGGAGGAGGCACGTCCTGGTTATGGATGCTCCATCTCCTTGGGAAAAAGGAATGCTTTTAATACCTACCTGTCAAATTTCATTCCTGAGCTCCAGTAGTGATTGCATTGTTCTCACACTCTGCTCTTCATCTTTAGAGAGCCTTAAGATCAACACTTGAGTGATTCACTGAGCACAAATTCGTGGGAAAATTTTGAGATCTAGTCTTACTTCATACATTTCTGAGTCAACAAAAAAACCTGATTTTAGTTTGACATCTGTTGGGAAAACCAGGTTTGGTGATCATTTATATAAGGTTTTTTCACCTGACTTTTTAAATTTTCATAGAATTGGCTTTCTTTAACAAACTTACAGTTTTCGTTTTCTCATCAGGGCTCTGGTCCTAATTATGAAGGCAAATGACATGGAAAGCAAGATGCTGTAGAGGAAGAAGGCATAGGATGTGGAGGCAGATGGACTAGTTTGAATCTCCTTACTAGCAGTCTTCCAAGTAGGGAGACTATCTGCTTTCTGCTTTCTGAGGACACATAGTTGTTTCTCTGAAGCGCCAGCCAGCTCAGACACAACATTTTCGTGTCTTCAGTTTGAGAGTGTTGAGCTCCTTGTACTTGTAAGTAAAGTTTTGAGGAGACAAAGATGACACATCGATCTATGTCCTTGACTTGGGAGTGAACAAGCCTTCTATTTCACATGATTAGGTATTTCCCTATTGTTCACATACATATGTGTTTACATAAATCCCTGAAGTTTGAAACCCACTGTTTAAATCAGGTACTGGTATTCGAGTTAAAATATAAAGAAATAGTAGTTTGTTTTATATCACCTTTGTAGTTGGCAAACATGGAATCTTCAGTGGCAAAATGCATAATCTCAGAATAGAAATTACAATTCTTTTTGGAATTTCTGGTTCCTTCTATAAAAGTCATTAAATATTGACTCTGGGGGAGGGGAAGTGAGTGGGGGAATGGGTTGAATAAGTAATGGGGATTAAGGAAAGTACTTGTGATGGGTACCAGGTGTTGTGTGGAAGTGATGAATCACTATATTGTATACCTGAAACTAACATTGTATTCTATGTTAACTGGAATTTAAATAAAAACTTTAAAAAAAAAAGGCTCTGGAGATGATTCACATCTTTAAAAAAAAAGCATGGATAGAATAGAATTGGACACAATACCATAGAGTTGGGCACAAAAATATATGGAGTGTTTTCTTATTTATATGAGTAATTGCTAACATTTAAGGAATACCATGTGCCAGGGACAACACTAACAGCATTATGCAAATAGTCTTATTAACTTTTCATTCTACAGATATCGCTGAGCACTGAAGATGTTCCAGGCACTGTTGAAGAGGTGTGTGTGACATGGTAGAGGAAGGGATGAACATTCATACGAGGCCGTAGAAGATGCAGGTCATCTGATGGCAGAACTGCTAGAGAGGTAAAGGTGAGCCAAGAACCTTTTGGCGGGGATGGTTAAGAAGGCTTATGCAAGGTTGATGCTTAAATTGGATGATGAATAGTAGTGAGGACTTTAAAAGGGGAATTTTGACATGACCATAGTTCTTGGTAGGCAAAAGAACTGCAAGAGCAAACATAGAAAAGAAATTCCTTAATATATGACATCAGTTTTGAATGATTATGGGTGTATTACATGCCCAATGAGAAATTGAAAATCTGTGCCCCCCAAAACAAAAACAAACAAAAAAAACCCCACACCATCCCTTAAAGATATGACTGCCCTTATCTGCACATTTTTAAATCTCATCTTGAATGTTATAGCTTCTTTTTATCCTCTCAAATACAGTTTTCAAACAAAGATGGTCTTTTATCTAGTAAAGTCCATCAGAGACATCCTGAGCCAGCCTCCCCAAAATGCCACTTTGCCTTATGTCTTTAAATTTATATGCAAATTCTATGGCCTTTCTTTATGTGTATCTTGATTGTTGTCCCAAACCTCTCGAAAGTATGAAGAACACACCTGTGTCTCCAAAGGCGAACTGGCCAGACCTCATCCCTGCCATGGCCAGAGGTGATGGCCTGGAAGACCTGTGGCCAGTGTGAGGAGGAACCAGACTCCTGGGGATGTGATGGCCACTGCCGAGTGCGACTCCACTCACATCAGATGTATGTGTGGGCGAGGAAGAAGTTTCCTTCTTTCCTCCAAGGTGTTTCCAGTTAGTTTAGGAATTGACATGAGACAGATTAACAGGATGAAAACAAAGCCAAACCAAACCAGAGTGCACATGGAGGTACAATAATGAAATTGAGACTTCAAGAAATGACCAGGGCAGGCAGTTTTTACACTTTTTGGACAAGGAGCCGATAAATCTCTAAGGAATTGACAGGACAAAAAAATGTAACTTTGGGAGCTACAGTTGGTAAGGGATTCTAAACAGGATTTGGGCTGAGAAAGTAAAAGGGTAAAAAAGTAACAAGGGTTGTTTCTAAAGCCTCATTGGCTCAAATTTCCTATAAAGGATAGATTCTCTTTACCTGCCGTACAGAGAAGGAGATTTATTTTTTGCTTTCTGGAAACAAAAGCAGGTTGAGGGGTGGGGGCCATCAGAGTGTTCTTTTTGTACTGGCTGTCTTGTAAATAATTTTTATTTAAAATAATCAGAATGCCAAAGTAGCATATTTGGGGTAGTCTGCTGTTGGCGCCTACAGATGCAATGGTTCAAAGCTTGGCAAAAAACAAAGGTGAAGTTTTACTATGCAGGGTTCATCCTAAAGAAACAGATATTATTCTAAAATTCTGATGGGGATAAAAGGACCCAGATGTTCTTATAGGAAACCCTGCATGTGCTTTTACGTGTCCATCAAAGCCATCATGTCTCTGCTTCTGCTGAGATCCACTGAACATTTTTCTACTACCTTAGATCAGTAATGTATCTTTTTACTGTTCAAGATGCTTCACTTTTGAAGAATTTTGTCATATTTCTTCAGTTTTATTATCATAGTCCTGAGACATAAGAAGGACAGGTATTATTACCTACAGTTTGTGCTAGATGAAGCTGAGGGATGGCTGGGTTAGCAGTGTGATTTACATGTCAGGTGTTAGAAGAAGGAGAGGCTAAAACCTAGGAATTCCACAGAATTCCACTGATACCTGCACTTGCTCAGGCCTTTTTGCCGTGGGCTGGGGACAGAGTTATGTTTTGGCTAAAGCCTGCCTTCCTGCCCATAAGGGACCACCATTGGGATGGGGCACAGGGCTCTGGGGGTCCAGGAGAACCAATACAAATGACACATGCTGGGCTTTAGAACGAGTTGTTTCATTCAGGGTGATTGATGGGTCATCATTAGCCTTATAAAGTGACCATACAGGGTGCTAATAAGATTTACTTCAAGTCAGGTGTCATTGCCTAATGATAGAAGTGTTATTTTATGAAGGGGGGGACATTGGAGGGGGAGACGGACCATGAGAGACTGTGGACTCTGAGAAACAAACTGAGGGTTTTGGAGGTGGGGGGATGTGTTAGCCCGGTGATGGGTATTAAGGAGGGTACGTTCTGCATGGAGCACGGGGTGTTATACGCAAACAATGAATCATGGAACACTACATCAAAAACTAATGGTGATTAACATAGCAATAAAAAATTTAAAGATAAAAACAAAATAAAAATAAAAGGGAGGGAGGGAATGAAGATTAAATAAATATCACAATCATCAATTATAAAAAAACAACTAATGATGTAATGTATGGTGACTAACATAACAATAAAATTAAAAAATAAATCTTTAAAAAACAAAAAAAAAGTGTTATTTATTTATTTGCTGACAATTGAGAATCAGTTCTCAATGGCTCCTTTTGCTCTTCTTGTGTCTGACTGAGACTAGGGGTTGGAGACAAGGCAGAGGGGAGTTTGCTGAACAACTCTGTTCCACCCAGGTGTGCTGTCTACATGATATAACAGAAGCTGACTTTTAACAACAATGATAAAAGTCACCATAGCTTTTGAGCAATCCTCTATAAGCACATTGCAGACTATCATCACTATGTTATTTAATTTAATCCTTACAACAACCCTGTGAAGTAGGTATTATCCCCATTCTAACATTGTGGAAACTGAGGCTCAGATTATTACTGACTGGTGTTCTTGGACAGAAATTTACTAGAGGAAAATGGGAGTTCCAGGCAAGGCTCTTGGGGCTTATGCTCAAACACAAGGGAGACAGAACAAAGGAAAGCATCCATCAGAAGCTGAGGTGACAAAAGAATGATGTCTAAGCATGTAGGGATGGAGGATACAGGAAGTGGGGCACGTAGGCGCAGTGGGCAAAACATGCTTCATCATGCACTGCATGTCTCATTAGCATGTTAAATCTCCACCCTTGAGTGTGATTTTTGGTGTTGTAATGAGGGAGAAAGTTGGTGAAAGGTCACATCAGCCCTGTGGTCCACCTTGGCGCAGACTGGTTTGGTTTGGTCTTCACCAATCTTCCTGGTTGAGTCCCTCTTTTGATAAACATGCTTCTTCCATGTTCCTGCAAAATATACTACTCAAGACACAGGGTTTCGGCTACCAAGAAATGCTGGATTTCAAGGTCAGAGTTGAGGGGACCCAAGCCCAGTCCCTGCTCTGTCTCAAGAGGGGTTAAGAAAGCTGCCACAGATTACCTAGTTAAAAGGTGGTGCATCAGGAATTTGAGTTTTGCTCTGACTTTGACTGCAAAGCTCTTTCTACTGTCACACTGCCCTTGTGTATTGAGTTCATTCTGAAGTCTCTTAGAAGAGGAATTCCTAAACCAGTTCAAGTGATGGTGGGGGAACCCTTGGCATGAACAGAAAAATCTAAGTGTGCCCCTTTCCCTGTTACTCTGTCCTCAGGGTGCTGACCTGTTTGATTCCTTTCATGACATCCACCCATTCCTATGAGTGACTCCTGTAGCATGACTAACATGTCATCTCCAGCTTGCTCTCCAGGAAGAGTGAATGTGTGGAAGCTGGCATTTGATTTCTCCCTGCTGGCTACTGATCCTATAGAGACAGATGGACAACATGGACACTCACTTGGACATGAGGCTACTGAGACATGTTATCAGGTAATTAGCTGATCATACTGTGCCCAAGAGCCAAAGGCTTGATGGTTCTGGTCATCTTCCCTAATTAGAATGAGAGAGGATATGGGAACCCAAACTCATGGGTCATCTGATCCAGGGCTTGTCTGTTTGTAAAATCAAAGGTCTTCTGTTTAGTTCCTCAGTTCTTTCTCCTGATTAGAATCAAGGAAAAGGCTTTTGTCACCCAGGTTTGGAAACACTGTCTCTAATCTCCAGCTGACCAGCCCTGGGTAGGTGGAGGGATTTTGAACTGAGCAGCCTCAGGTTTTCCCACTGGCAACCAAAACTACGTTCAGGGGTGTTCCTCACGCCCCCACATTTAAATAACCTGGGATGTTTGAAGTAAACATATTTTACTAATCTAGAATTAGTATTTATTATGTTGATGGGGGCGGGAGAGTGAGCAGGAGTATTTATGTTTTAATAATCCCCTAGGTGATTCTTAGTAACATTAAAGTTTGAAAAAAATTTCCCTAGAGGATTCTTCTGTAGCTTCAGGTCCATGAACTTTCTGAGATTGCCTACACTTCTGTGTACGTGAGCATTTTTTTTTTTTTTTTTGGAAAAAGTTGAAGTCCACAGCTTTTGATAACTTCTCAAAAGAATCTGAATACAATGGGGTAAGACCTGCTGAAGCAGGCTAGGGGAGAGATAATGATGCACATATAAGATGTCAGAAAAAGGAAAGACTTGGAAAGCAGTCTTTCTACTGTGAAATAAACACTTTGTAGTTTGTATAATGGGAATGAGTTCTTGGTACCATCTTTCTTGGTTATCCACATAAATAAGATTTGTGTTCTGAGGATAAAATATGGTGCGTTTTTTTAACTCTAATATAATCAGTAGCAAAGACTCTGGAAACAGACTTCTTGGGTTTGAAATACTGCTTCATCATTTACTAGCTCTGTGACTTCATGAAAATAACTGTGACTCTATGCCTCTGTTTCCTCATACATAAAAATACTCTTCTTAAAGTTTGTTACAATCTTAAATGGGTTGATAGCCCTTAACATAGTACCTGGCACATAGTAGTAAACGTTAGCTGTATTATTATTAGTAGTTAGTAGCAGCAGTTGTTGTTGTTGTCATTGAATTAATAATAACACACCATAGTAAGCACGACTAATGCCCCCTTAGCAGGTGTGTAATGTGTATTGTCTCTCTTCTGTAATTATGTAATTATGCTCTCTCCCTTGTCCATTGTCATGTCTTAGAGGCCTGGGGCCATCTCTCATCTTTAAAAAAATTGTTTTGGGGTGCCTGCGTGGCTCAGTCGTTAAGCGTCTGCCTTTGGCTCAGGTGGTGATCCCAGGGTCCTGGGATCGAGCCCCGCATCAGGATCCCTGCTCGGCGGGAAGCCTGCTTCTCCCTCCCCCACTCCCCCTGCTTGTGTTCCCTCTCTCGCTGTGTCTCTCTCTGTCAAATAAATAAATCTTTTAAAAAAATTGAAAAAAATTGTTTTTGTTCTTTTTTTCTATATATCCCTTACAGCATTTATAACTATTCACTCAGAGTAAACACTTACTAAATTCTTGCTGTGTGATTTTGGGTTTGAGTTTGGTTTTTTTTTTTTTTTTTTGGCCTTTTCTCGGTCCATAAAAGCAAATAATACCCATGTTCTTGTGCATCAATGTGATAAAATATCATATACCTATTAAATGTATTATTTATCTGTATTTAATGACTTAGAAAATGTATGCAGCAAAGTAAAAGGTAAAAACATAAATTTTTTAAATAGTAAGATTTTAAGTTCCATGAGGGTAGAAATTTTTGTCTGTTGTGTTCTCTATTTATCTAACAGGGCATCTGGTGCATAATAGGGGCTCGGTATACTTTGTTGAATATGTTTCTATTTTTGTAAGAGAAAAGAAAGAAAATGTAAAAAAAATTAGAAAGGTAAGATTAAAATATTATCATTGATTATGACTGTTTTAACTATCATTTAAATTGTGGGTTTTTTAATATTTCTTCTATGAATATATGCTACTTTTATAACTTAAAAAATATTTTAAACTGAATCAAAAAAGGTCATGAACCTTATAAGCTTCATTATGCTTAATCCTAGGCATCTAGATTTCACCAAAAAAAACCCCAAATCTCTACCAACTAGTGTTGGTAGATAGTTTTGATGACAAAGGTGGTAAGGAGATCACTTCGTGTTTTTTCTTCTGATTGTGTGATAGTGGATGCAACCAAGCCTTTCCTCATCAGTTTTTTTTTTTTTTTTTAATTAGAAAAGAGACAGATATTGGGGCACCTGGGTGGCTTGGTCATTAAGCATCTGCCTTCGGCTCAGGTCATGATCCCAGGGTCTTGGGATTGAGCCCCTTATCAGCTCCCTGCTCAGTGGGGAGCGTCAAATAAATAAATAAAATCTTTAAAAAGAAAAAAACAGACAGATATGGAGGTACTTGCACCAACAAGACTATATACTATATACTAGACATTCAGGTGACCTGTAAGTCCAACAAAGAAAACATATATCTCAATTTAAATCTCAGGCATTAGCTTGATCTGGATGTTCATCTACGTGTACATATTCATATATGTGCACACACACGCACAAAATGCACACCCTGAGCCATATGAATACATAGTGGATCAAGCACTCATATTCTGCCTGGAACTCCTCACCCATGAAGGTGAGTCATTAGAAAGTTTTGCATGGCTGTGGAAAAGAACTTTGGTGATTGCATTGCTTAAATGAAAGGCAGCCATGGACAAAGGGAAAGAGAAAGAGGAGACAGAACCAACAAAGGTTGAGGTAGAGAGAGCCAGAGAAGGGAAAAGACCCCAAAGACTATGATGGAACCAGAATGAGAGAGAGAGAGAAGCAGGAGGGAGTGAGAGAGGTAGAGGGAAAGAGCCTATGTCAGAAACATGAAGACGCAGAGATCCAAAGAGAGAATCACAGGCAGAGTGAGAAACTGAGGGAAGCCAATGACAGTGGAAAACTTGTAATTCATCAATGTTTTTAAAATTTCTAGAGTGGAACTTGATCTTAACACTCACTAGAACGTTTCCTACTGATAAGTTGGGTTTTTTTTTTAAGTTTTAGTATAAATTCTAAATTTTTTTTCATAGATACCATCTCTTACCACTAAAGGACCTGAAACGTACACACCCGATTGCAGGGCACAGGGGAAACCAACAGCCACCTCAGTCCCCTTTTGAAGGTATGTGCATGTGGCTTCTGATGTTACAAAGAGAGGGTACTTCAATTTTTTTTTTCCTCTTGGCTGGGAATGGGTTTTCCTTTTGAAACAGTATTCACCCTTGTGGTTAGATTTCTAGGCAGCCCCCGAAAGCCTTGGGTCCTTGTATTAGAGCTTATGTTGTAATTTAGATGTCGAATGGGTTAGATAATTTTACAGGCTCATCTGAGCATAAAACTAGAATTAGTAAACTGTACATTTGAAGAGATATGGGGACACCAAAAACTTGGATGCATTCGCTTTCTTTTTTGACTCTGCAGACATTCCACAAAGGTAGTTGGTAGCTACCCAACCACATATACCTGGTTCTTTATGAGGGAAAAAAAAAGTGATTTAGGAATTTTTTTTTTTTTTTTTTCTATTTGAAGAAACTAGTCCAGGTCCATCACTGTGTATTTTTGCTGTCTTTAAAAGCTACATTTTGGTTAGTGGGGCTGCATAAAGGATATACTCAACTGACAGTACATTTTGTAAGACATTTTTAACAGTCATTAATTTGGGACATGAGACCACTCATTATACAGGGGTGGGCAAACTATGGCCCCTGGGATGAATTTGGTTTGCTACCTGTTCTTCAAAGTAAAGTTTTATGGGAACACAGCCTCATTATCTGTTTCTATATATCATCTGTAGCTATTTTTGTGATGCACCCGGCAGAGTTGAGTAGCTCTAACAGGGACCATAGTCCTGCTGCACCAAAAATGTTTCCTATCTGGCCCTTTATAAGAAAAGCTTGCTAACCGCTGGGCTAGATCATGGGGAGGAAACTTTTATCCATCCCTCTTATACCCGTCTATGCTGTTTTGATTTTTTTTTTTTTTGCCATGTGTATGTATTCCCTTTGTAATAAAGCTATTAAAAAAAAAAAACAAAAACATCTCAGATGACTGTGCTACATGCTAAGATGCTTTGTCCCTGAGGTGATATACACATAGTGGAAGGAGTAGCCAGCTATACAGATATAAAAAATGCAATTTAGAGTCATAAGTGCATAGTAAATATAATCAAGATTTGTGCAAAGTCCTGTGAGGATTTTGGGAGTGGGAAGGAGTGACTTTATAAGGAGTTGATATTTGAGTTAGCCTTTATTTTTTTTTAAGATTTTATTTATTTATTAGAGAGAGAGACAGCGAGAGAGGGAACACAAGCAAGGGGAGTGGGGGAGGGAGAAGCAGGCTTCCCACTGAGCAGGGAGCCCCATGTGGAGCTCGATCCCAGGACCCTGGGATCATGACCTGAGCCGAAGGCAGACGCTTAATGACTGAGCCACCCAGGTGCCCCTTGAGCTGGCCTTTAAACAAGATTAGGGATTTGCCAACCCAGGGACTGTTGGGAGGGGAAAGGATCTGTGTAGCCAGTTTTTCCTCCCTTTTATGAGAACTAGGTCCACCTTGTGGTTCTTCATACATTTAACAGGATATGACCCGTCCTTCTTCCTTTTTAGTCTCATCTGTGTCCATGCCATTTGGGGCTCAGTCTACCAGTCCTGAAATACCATCTTTAGTTTCCTTTTTCCCTTTGAGCATCACATCTCTGACTGGACCAAAGACTCTGAGCTCCCAAACACGTGTGCTCTCTCCTCTCTTCACAGTAGTTTCACTAGCACAGTTGTGATGAGCTTTCTTTCCCCTTGATATTTGTCCTGTTGTTCCTCTTATACAAGATGGGAATGAGTGACTGTCATTTTCTTGGGCATGGGGCCTGAACTAGAGTAGCTGTTGGGGTGCATTATGACAAGTCCATTGTCATTTTCTATTAGTGCAGTATTGTTACCCTGGGAAGTGTGATAATAGGCGAAGGAGGGATTGACATCATTATTATCTACAGTCCACGTGTTACACACGTATAAATGTGAGGAGGGGCTGTGTACCTCAAGTAGGTATTCTTCCCTCTTGGTTTTAACCTTACCAGCTTTCTCAGAACTGCTCCAAAGAACAAAGTTAACTCTTATCAGACTCTGTAAAATTGTTTTTTCTCCAGTGACTCCTATCCATCTCTTCTTTCCACCATGGAATTTTTTTTAAGTAAGTATACATTAAAAAGTGTCCACATCATTACTGCACTGTTTGTAGGATTTTCATAAATGAACACACCTGTGTAGCCAGTACTGTGGTCAGAAAGAGAACATGAGCAGCTCCCCAGAGGCCTGACTCGTACCCCTTTATAGTTAGTTCTTACCCTGGGATAACCTGTTTTGACTTCAAATAACATGGGTTGGTTTTACTTGGTTTTATACTTCGTGTAAAGTTTGTATAAATGGAATCTAATTCTATGTCCTTTTTTTATACCTGTGTTTTTTGTTCAATATTATGTTTTTGAATTTCTTTCATGTTGTATTTACTTGTGAATTATCTAAACTATATAATTTGAAATTAATATGAGTCATTCTTCCATAAATATTCTCTTCTGTGTCTTTTGGTGAACATTTAGACCTATCTCCAATTCTGAGGACAATTATGTTCAGCTTTAGTAGATACTGCCAAATATTTTTACCAAGTAATTGTACCAAATGATACTTCCATCAGCAGGGAATAAGAGTTCTGGTGACTACACATACACATGGAAAAAAGAGTTTTCATCTTTTTTATTTTATCTCTCCTTTAATTATGGAATATTGTCACATTGATTTTATTAAGTATTTCCCTGATTACTGCTAAGGTTAGTTGTTCATTTGGATATCAGTATCTCTTTTGGCAAATTATTTGTTCAAATCTTTTGAATTTTATTCTGTTTCCTATCTTTTTTGCATTGATTTTTGGGAGTTTTTCATTTTTGTTGTTATATATCTAATCTGGCTGAGTCATTTGTCATATATACGTATATTTTCCTAAATATGATTTGACTCTTCACTGTCCTAGTGGTGTGTCTTGTAATGTACAGAGGTTCTTGACTATAATTTATTCCTGCATAATTATTGCTGCTCAGAACTTTTGAGGGACTGGTTTCATTATAAATTCATCAACTTTTCATGGTAACACAGAGATGAGCTGCCGCTCTTGAATCCTTGTATCATCGGACCATCTTTTTGAAGTTTCCTGAATGAGGTATACATTATCCGTTCAAATGGTCAAGGAAAGTATGTGAATCTAGGCTGCTGTAATCCTTAAATGAGTTATGTCAAGAGAATTGAATTGGTGAATAACCTGAGCTCCAGCCACGATTGCTCAGCCAGGTATATCCTGAGTCTACTACTAATGGAATCATTTTTGTGCTTTTCCACCCTTTCTTGAAGTATCCTAGTGTGACTCAGTTCTCATTAAAGACTATAAGATGTACATGTTAATTTCATGGCAAAGAGAGCTTTTTATGTTAAAAAGTTAAATTTTGGGAATCATTCAAAATCTTCTTCCCCACCCCAATAAACTTTCATTCTTCTATACTAACAAGTGTTCTAGGGATCTTATGAAGTGAGAGGTTCATTTATTCAATCCGTAATGAATTAATAAGTGAATGAGACATGAAGACTGCCCCTTCATTGTTGATTTTTTTTTTCTCTCACATCTTGCTTCATCAAAGTTATCCTTTATTTAAGCATCTCAGGAAAGAACCGAAGATTAGGATTGGGTCTTGATGTAGGAGACTGAGAGGGTGCAAAGTGGTATATAAAGAGCATAGAGAATGTGTGACTGATTGTCAGTGATTTGTCCGGTGCCTCACAGCAATGACCTGTAATGCTCCATTTCCACTGGATGTTATGAATGTGGCTAATGGAAAAACCTAATTAAGAAACATGCTAAACCAACTCTGTAGAAAGCATGACTTTTGATTGAATTGGTGAGTTTCTATCAATACTAATAGTCAACTGAAAGTATTAGAGCTTTTTAAGTAATGGCAGGGACTTTCTCTCACTGATGAACTTTAACAGAATCCCAAAAAGTATTATTTTCTATTTCAGAATGTGTGGTGAGGTCATCCCAAGAGTTGGCACCTCTATATCCCCAGAGTGTCTGCCAGTGAATCTCTTGCCATTCTAGCATGAGTAGTTGGCTTCCAGTTCAAGTCCAATTCTTCTGAAAACAGAACTGCTATTTTACACCGTCTTGGCATTATAGAATTCCTTGTACTGCTGACTTCAGAGTTTTGCTGAAACCATCCCCATGAAATTGGTAATTCATTAAGTGCCAAGGGCTGGCTGAGTTCATTCCTATCACATCAACTGTTTTTGTGTGGTACATATTCATTCTCTCTCTCTCAGTATCTATGTATCTATCTATCTCCAGAGGCTCATTTTATTTTTTTAAAAGATTTTATTTATTTGAGAGAGAGAATGAGAGAGACATGAGAGGGGGGAGGGTCAAAGGGAGAAGCAGACTCCCTGCCAAGCAGGGAGCCCGATGCAGGACTCGATCCTGGGACTCCGGGATCATGACCTGAGCTGAAGGCAGTCACTCAACCAACTGAGCCACCCAGGCACCCTCCAGAGGCTCATTTTAATTAGAAGATGGATCTGTTCTATTCCTTTTGAAAGGACTTTCCTCCACCAATTTCACTTAGTCCGTGGGTTTTGGGTTCCTCTGAGTCTATGAGAAGGTAACATGGAAACCAAACCTTAGGGAAACCAACTTGTTTCCTTGAGAAGGACATTATTGTCATGAAAAGTGATTGCAAACATCAGTAAAATTATATGAGGGAGAGTAAAACATCTCATTACTGTAGAGTCAGGCTTATCCCCTTTATGAGCTCCATTTAATTAATTATTAAAGGCTAGGACATTTCAAAAAATTTTATCAGCCTTCTGTTAAGGTCAAAGTAGTAAGATTCACATTTATATGTTTTATAAATTGTGTTATTTCAAGAACTCTTTCTTACATTTGAGGAGGCAAACTGAAATGTGAAGTGGAGAGGCCTGGGCTGAGTCAGAAGGTCTGCTCCTTCTTTCTCTGCTGTTACTTGGCTCTGTGACCTCAAATATGGTACTTAGTTTCCATAAGTAAGGAGATAAAAATACTGTTTACAAAGTTGGTTGTGAGGGATCCATAAGTTAGGAGAATGGCTGATGTGGTGAGGGCAAGACTCACTGTAGGTGTCCAGTGAATGTTTGGCTCAACATCTACATCAATCTTTTCTAAGACATTTGTTCAGGAAGTTTCATGAAATGCCAGTGGTTGTGATTTGTGAGCACTGGTCCAGGATATTCTTGGGCTAGGGGGACCATCGTCTGACCTCATCCTGGAATATTAGAGTGTTTTAGTGCTGATTTGTCCTTCATTTGTGTGTGGCTTTTGAACAAGTTTCGTAACTTTCCTTGACCATTTCATTCTCTCATCTGGACTACTAGCACAACATTGCAGTCCAGTGTAACTTGGGCTCTGAGTGAGACTGCTCGAGCCTTGATCTCAGCTCTGCTATTTAATAAATAGCAAATACAGTCCAAAACCTTGGACAGGTTGCAGAAGCTTCTCTGTGCCTCTTTCCTTATCTGTTAAATAAGCATAATGATAATAGCCGCCTCATACGGTCTCCACGAAGCTCATGTGAACCAGTACATGAAAAATGTTCTAGAGAGTACTGTCACATGATACGTGCTCAATAAATGTTAATTGAATGATTTTTATTTCTTCCTAGTCCTCGCTTGAATGAAATCACCCATCATGGAAATCAGAACGCTGAGTACACTGTTAATGCAGTGTTAATGCCACGGCAGTTCTCTGAAGAAAAAGAAAATGTGTCTAATGCTCCCAGTTTTATTTCATCTGAATTTTTGTCTCTCTCCCTAAACCCTGATTTCTCTTTGTGGTAGAGCAGCAATAAAAACAACGACAACTCCAGTCTGAGGCCAAACTGCCAGAAACCAAGGATGAAAAAGACAACCCCTCCTCCTTAGTCTTCTTCTGTGCCCCCAGGCTTTCTTATGCTTTATGTATTTCCTCAGGAGCAATGTAGCTGTGAGTAGAGTTCTTCCTGGAAACAGGCAGAAGGGTCCTGCTTCCCTTATGTCAGGCTCATATTCTCACTCAGGGAATCAAGCATTTCTTCCCCTTCCTGTTTCAGCGGTTCCCACCCCCAGCCTCAGACCAAGTCAAGACTGGTAGGGCTGCTACCTGGAGGAGTCTCCTGGAGCCCCATGAGAGAGTTCAGAGTGCCTCTAGGACAACAAAACGTGTGTTGGATGACACAAGAAGATGCCCTCTGAGAAGTATAATCCAGTCACAAAGGCCAAAGTTTGAGGGGAAGTTGCCATTTTTCCTTGTCGTTTACCCGTCAAGGGTCTGTCTCCCTGAATCTTTGAGTTACGGTATCCTGGCTTTGTACAGCTGCCCTGGTAGTTCTGCCACTCTAGCTGTATGATTTGGGGCCTTCAGTTAATGTCTCTGAGCTTCAAATTCCTCTTCTGTATGGTGGGGGTAGTCATGCCTGTCCTGCTTGCTTGATCAAATAAAATCCCAGCTTTGTGAATCTGAAAACTTAGGGTCCCAGAGCTGGGTAGGAAGCTTACGTGCTACCTCACACAGCCTTCGTCTGCTTCAAACAGCCACCCCTTACTGGCACCCTGGACAAATGATCCTCCAGCTTCAGACTGAGCTCTGGCTGGGGAGCTGCCCTCCTCCGAAGCTCCAGTTGTTAGAAAGGTCTTCCATGGGCTGGGCTGAAATCTGAACCCTCCAATAACTTTCACCTGCTAGTTTCTGTTTCACCTCTGGACTCAACAATACATTTTACCCCGAAGTATTCTATATATTGAAGACGACCGTAAAAAGTCCCACCACAGATTTTTTAACTAGTTATCAAATCATCTTTTCAGCTCCTTTGCCTGCTCTGCCTTTGGAGTTCTGGTCTAGATTGACTGCATAAAACAGGACGTGGTGCAGGGTGGTCTGATTCTAAGGGATCCTTGTGACATCAGTTATAAAACTTTCCCTGGAGTTCCCTGGGGGGCAGGTGTTATTAATTATTACTAATGGCAGGTGTCCCCACCCATAGCGGGGATGCACAAATCCTAGAGCCGTAATTGGAAACATGCTTCTTAACATGCTTTAAATTATTTTATTTAACTTGAAAGTTTTCCCCCTTCTATCACCTTGAATTATTTTTTATTCTGAACAATATTAGAGATATATCAAATTTTAGTAAAAAAAAAAAGAGAGAGAGGGGCGCCTGGGTGGCTCAGTCATTAAGCGTCTGCCTTCGGCTCAGGTCATGATCCCAAGGTCCTGGGATCGAGCCCCGCATCGGGCTCCCTGCTCAGCGGGAAGCCTGTTTCTCCCTCTCCCTCTGCCCCTGCTTGTGTTCCCTCTCTTGCTGTGTCTCTCTCTGTCAAATAAATAAAAATATCTTAAAAAAAGAGAGAGAGAGACCTAGAGAACAAATCTAAGGAATAAAATGGAAGTCATTTGTAACCCATCTATTTGTAAAAAAATAAAATTATATTTTTATACCTCATACCTTGGTCATGCATATATGCGTTTATGTGTAATTGTTGAAATTATGCAACACATGGTTCTGTGGTTCTACATTTTGCTGTCTTACTGAATATTATGTTCTTTTCCAGTGCCATTACCAATTATTTATAAGTGTTATCATTATAATGGTTGTATCATAATATTCTATTGAATGAATACTCTATAATTTACTTAATGAATTACACCCTATTGTAATCCTTAATTTGCATTCTCCTAGTTCTTAGGAGCTTCAGGGCTGTTCTCTTTGAGAAATGGGAAATTTGGGAAAAGGCAACACCTCTAGATTCCTGCAGAAGGATTACCCCCAGTAATCCCTTCACCCCATTCTTCTTTTCCCAAGTGGGTAGAGTTAAGAGGACATACAGACCAGATCCTATTAGAGCTGGAAAGGTGAAAAAAATGGGTTGATTTGTGTGTAGATGTGGGTGTATGTGTGCAACTCACAAATTCAAATGTAAAATGCTCTACTGGGGATTTATCTGTTTAACAAGAGGTTTGGATTTGTTTCATTTACTTATACAAATTGGGTCCACCACGGGCTTGAGTGGCCTCTTTCCTCCATAGGAAGGCTTTACCTTGATCAAGGAAATCGAGGAAATTCAAGTATCAGGAAATTGTTGTTCTTTAATGTCAGGAAGAATGCACTTGAACTCCCAGCTGGAAATCCAAGAATCCCAAATGTTTTCCACTACCATAACCTGGGGCTCCCTTTCTTGCTAGGGCATAGCCCTGGCAGCATGAAGGCTCCACTTCCATATAATCAGATCACTCAACAGGGGTAATTGTTAAGGGGGCAATACCCCACGTCTCTGCAGACATAGACCAGTCACCAAAAGAGCCAACTAGAAATCTGTGTCTTTTACAAAATCCCCAAGCAAATTTTGTCGGGTAAATTTAAGAAATGGATCATGACCCTTTTCTAGGCTATCAACTTAGCCCAAAAAACAATTGCCCCACACCTGTATTTCCAAGGAGTATTAATGTCTTCGATACCAGGCTTTACTTAATGGATTGTTTCATCTTTAGAGACTATCAAAATCACATGACTGGAAAGGAGCGGCTTCATAAACCTACATCAAGGCTGATGGAAGAGGTTTTCTCCAGGATAGAAGTGATCGTTTTTGAAAGAAGCATCCTACTTCCCCCCAAAGGCATTGCCACGAATAGAGAACCAGCTGCTCCCTCCATCATGGGCCAATACCACCCTTGTGGAATGGATACAAACTGTGTTATCACCTATGGGGGCTGGCTGATTTGAGGCAGTAGCATATGGTTGACTGTTAAATCAAAATAAAACCAAACAAATTTGTGGTTGCTTAGCCTCAGTAGAGTTCTCAAGAGCCAATACAAACGACTAAGCCCAGACACAGCCTTACTCCATCGGTGCTTTATCTCCAGCCCAGAGGAACAACCTTCTTGGGCTCGGTGTGCTGGGATGCTTCCAACACACCATCCAGACATTCCTGAGGGCACAGGTTTCTGTGCAGATGAGAAATAATCCTCTATTGTATGTGCAGATGAGAAACTACTGATTTTGTATCTCATGTGCCTATCAGGAAGATGAAAAATCACCTCGCAAGATGACCTGGTCCTAGTAGTGAGGGTGTCCGTATCTGGGGGATGGGTCCTCATAGTGGTAGGCTGCAGTAAAGAGGAGTAAAAGCTCTAGGTTCTTCCCTTTCCCATGGTATAATTTCAACAAACAGGGCAACAAGATCTTTAAACCTCTCACTTTGGTTCTAACCCTGACAAAAATAATAGATAAGAATTATCTTATGAAAAAGCAAGAAAGGGAGAAAGTACGGGAAGGAGGGGTGGGAGAGAGGTATGACCAGCTTTCTCTACTCTCCACATTTAAAAACATTCCAAAGTGTGAGCTGCTTGAAAATAAGAATAGCTTCTCTTTTCTTTGCTGGGCCACCTTCAAGAGGCATGCATGTTTTTTGTTCCGTCAGTATTGTGGGGTTGTTAGATTTTGTGGACAGGAGCTATGGCTGTCAGCAGAGCAGGAACCATAGTAAAGTGGGGCACCCCTCCCTTGAAGAGTTGTTCCCTACGAGAAATGCAGATGAGCCTCAGCCCTAGTTGCTCATTGCCTGGGTTTCCTGGAACATTCAGGAAATAAGAGGCAGGTTTCAGGAACGTGTGCCCAGTTCTCCCAAGGAGGAGGAGAGTGGTGGAGATGGCTCTAGTATTGCTGGGTCTGAGACCCTTCTCAAAAGCAACTGGTCACTCTCAGAGTCTGGGCATCAGTTAAGCCCAGAAGGTTGTAGATCTTGAAATCCCTTTCAGTAAAGGATGTAAGTGCTGAAGAGATAGGCTTGGTGCCCTGGAGCAAGGCCTGAGGGAACTCGTAGGTGTTTTAGTAAGAGCAAAGCCATGGATCATAACCAGTGCAGGTACAGCTGACATACAGCCAACAAAATGGGCCCAAACAGGAGGACAGGAGCCAGAGGGCAAAAATTCCAGGGGCATTCCACCTGCCCCAACTTGAGGAGAGAACTCAGTCAGCTCCTCAAATTGGCTGATTTATTTGATTGTAAACGTTGTTTGCTTTTCCTATCAGTCCACGTTTTTCTGACAATAAAAGCAACAAATACTTGACATAAGTATCTAGCAATATAAATTATAAAATCTAATATGATAATCACCCATTATTAAGTTACTACTTATAGATAACCACCATTAACTAATATATATTCTTCCAATTTTCTTTTTTTTTAAAGATTTTCATTTATTTATTTGTCAGAGAGAGAGAGCACAAGCAGGGGAAGTGACAGGCAGAGGGAGAAGCAGGCTCCCCACTGAGCAGGTTGCCCCACGTGGGACTCCATCCCAAGACCATGGGATCATGACCTGAGCAAAAGGCAGATGCTCAACCGACTGAGCCACCCAGGTGTCCCTGTTCTTCCAGTTTTCTTTCGATGCTTTCAGGAACATATAAAATGATTGTGTGTATATTTATAAAATAATGTTTCACTACACAGACACCCACACAGAGACATCAGTTCCTATAATGCATATTATGTAACTTGCCTTTTCTTCCCTGCCAATAGATTTCATTTTTCCCCCTTTTGATCTACCCAAATCTACCTCTTTCTTTTTTTTAAGTAATAGATTTTAATTTTTTAGAGCAGTTCTAGAGTCAAAGAAAAATTGAGCAGAGGTACCCACATACCGTCTCCTGGTCACACACACAGCTCCCTCACTTTGGACATCCCACGATATAGTGGTGCATTTGTTACACTCTGTGAACCAACATTAGCACATGGTTATCGGTCATAGTTTACATTAGGAATCACTCGTAATAGTGTACACTTTAGGGATTTTGATAAATGTATAGTGACATACTCACTATTACAGAATCAGGAGTAGTTTCTCTGTCCCAAAGATTCTCTGTATTCTGCCTATATATTCCTTCTCCCCCTGAACTCCTGGCAACCACTGATCATTTGATCATCTGCAGAGTTTTGTCCTTTCCAGAATGTCATATAGTTGGAATCATACAGTATGTATCCTTTTCAGATTGACCTCTTTCACTTTACAATATGCATTTAAGGATTCTCCATGCCTTTATGTGGCCTGGTAACTCATTTTCTTTTAGAGCTGAATAATACTCTATTGTATGACTGTACCACAGTTTTTCCCCTTGTTGAAGGATATCTCAGTTGCTTCCAGCTTTTGACAGTTATGAATAGGTGGCTGTAAACATTTGCGTGCAGGTTTTTCTGTGAACCTAAGTTCTCAACTCATTTGGGTTGATACCAAGGAATGTTATGGCTGAATTGTGTGATAAGAATGTGTTTAGTTTTGTGAAAAACAACCTGCCATACTGTCTTTCAAAGTGGATTGTGCCTTTCATGAATCATTCCTTTGCTGTTGTATTTAAAATGTCATTGGGAAACTCAGTCATTTATATTTTCTTGTGTTATCTTCTAGGAATTTTATAGTTTTGTATTTTAAATTTGGGTATATGATCTATTTTGAGTTAATGTTTGTGAAAGGTATATTTTTGTGGGTCTATTTCTAGGCTCTTTATTCTTTTCCATTGATCTATTTGTTTATTCTTTTGTCAATACCACACTGCCTTGATTATAGTAGCTTTGTAGTAAGTCTTAAAGTCAGGTAGTGTCAATGCTGCAACTTTGTTCTTCTCCGTCAATATTGTGTCAGCTATTCTGGGTCTCTTGCCTTTCCATGTAGACTTTCGAATCAATTTGTTGATATCTACAAAATAACTTGTTGGAATTTCTGCCTAGGAGTATATTGAATCTATATATCAAGTTGAAAAGAAACCACATCTTAACTATTAACTCCCTACTCATGAATATGAAATATCTCTCAATTGAGTTTTTCTTTGATTTCTTTCAACAGAGTTTTGTAATTTTCTTCATGTAGATCTTTTGAATATTTTGTTGGATTTATACCTAAGTACTTCCTTTCTGATGCTAATGTTATCTCACCCTATTTAATGGGTGCAAAAAAAGTCTATTAAATGAATGTATTTAAGAACTCTCATTAATTTTTCAGTGCATATTTAATTTGGGTAGCTTTAAAAAGTGAACAAATGAAAAGCATAGCTTTGGCCATCCACCAAAGCAGAGATGGTGATACATTACTTGGTCAAGCTGGAGGCCCAGAAAATTAAGGACACCAATCTATATTTAATCACCCAGGGTTACAGTTGTCCAATACACCAGCATAAAGAGCAGCAAACTAGATTTTACAATAGGGTGAATCTACTCAAAAGTAAGTACCTGAAAACAACTTAGTCTGATAGATAGACAGATGGGTTTTCATTCTTGTGTGTTTCCAAGAACCACTGATTCAAATAGTATAGAGGAACCTTAACACTTTTCTAGTGCTCAGGTTATGTGTGTAACCAAACCAGGGAAGCTTAAAGTGATGTTTCATAACACTAGTCTAAATTTTGATCCATTAGAGATAATTTGGGGATACCTTTGATTTGTATGTTCTCACATCTCTGATGTACTCCATAAGATAAGACTTTGAAGGGGGCTTCTCTTCTAAACATTTAGGGAGAGTTTCAATTTATTATTTGTTTGCCATCCCCTTTAAAAATCTGGAAACCTCCTCTTTAGGATTTAGTCAGTTGTCTCTACGATATTCTGAAACCTCTTCCATCCTACCTGCTCAGGAAATGTGAGCCCTAAATTGTACCTGATTTGAAGTTTAAATGGACCTTACCTCAAGTGTAATGGCAACTCCACTGTTCATTCACCAGGCTATTAAGCCTGTCATTTCCCAAGGCAGCCTACAGAGCAAAGTTTTATTTAATTGTTCAAGCACAAGGAAGAAAAATATTTAGGTGCCCTGCTTGTCTGAAGCTTTTTTTCCGGGACTTTGCCATCCGTTAGCATCTGAGTTAGAGATAAACTTTGTGAGATGGCCACATGAAGGTTGAAGACCACAATAAAATCGTAATACACATATCTCAAAAGGATGATTTGAGGATAAACACATAGCACGAAAGAACTGTTCTTCCTCACTTTTATCTAAATGTTTTTAAAAAATATTTGAAGAGAATGGTCATTAGGCTAAAATTACAAAATAAATCCAGATGAGCAAACGCTATTTCTTTGACTCACTACTTTATCCATTACTTAAAGTTTTATCTGTAAGGCCAGTAATCAGTATAAGTCTAACACTAACATTACTGGTTTCCAACAATTATCAATCATTTTCATCAGATTGATTCAGAGTGAGAAATTTCAACAGGCTGGTTTAAAAGGAATTGCTCAATCACCCCATAGATACATAAGAAATAATAAATGCCGACTGTTGTACAACACAGAGGTTTATGGTTGTTGGTTAGACAGCATTCATGTGATGCTAGATAACTGGTATACCGGTCTGTGGAAAGTAGTCAATAAATATTAGCTATATACACTCATATTTCATTGATTCTAAGGTAATTTGATAATGGTGCCTTCTTGATATTTCCAGAAGCTCTCTATAGAAGGTTTTTGGTCAGTGGCACTATCAGTGTCACCTAGATGACGCTGACTATTATATTCCATTGATTCTAAGATGCATCCAGAACTTTGAAGATGTTAAAATGCAAAAATCCTGCTTATTATTGAAAATTTCATCAAGACTCCACAGGATAGTGGTGATTTGTGAGTGTAGCTGAAGCCCAGCTCCACAGATTCAGAGTATCTGTGGAAATAGAGGTTTGTCAGCATGATACAATACAGAGTCAGAACTTCAGGTTAGTAAAGAGCAGAGGGAACTGGAGAGTGTGGTGAATGGTCCCTTCCATTAAAGCAGGTCAGTGCTATCTTCTTTCATGTCCTAGGTAACCAAAGGAAGAGCATTTTGGGTGACTCATGAATGTTCTCTAAGTTGCCTAAACATCTTAAGAACAAAATCTTCAAAAAACAAAGCTTTCTTTTACACTTATAGTTTGAAGGTATAAAATATATTCCTTAGGGTCTCCTTATGCTGACTTAGGATAGTGCTTAATTAAGCTGCCCATAAATAGTATTGGGAAAGCCAGGGAGAGTTTAAATACTATAATTAAAGGCACTCATTGTATGTTTTGCCTTTTATGTTTCTTAACGGTTTGTAAGCTACCCAGAGACAAATTAATATTTTATTCCATTACCTCAGTCTTTCATAATCTTTAATGGAGTGAATAGGGTTAACGTTGGACATTTAATGGATGTTTACAAACATCACAAGAAAATCAATACTGTCATTTCATTGTTTACATAATATTGGACCAAAAGCATTCCCCAGGTTGAGTCCCACACCTGGCTCCAAATACTCTTCTTCTGTTGGGGGGAAAAAATCATTCTCTTAAAACAAAAAAACTTCTCAGAGCACCTTCTATAGACTCGGAGGGTCACTGCAAAAATAGGCATCCCTAGATTGTTGAAAAAATGACACTACATGGGGCGCCTGGGTGGCTTAGTCGTTAAGTATCTGCTTTTGGCTCAGGTCATGATCCCGGGGTCCTGGGATCAAGTCTCACATCGGGCTCTCTGCTCAGCAGGAAGCCTGCTTCTCCCTTTCCCACTCCCCCTGCTTGTGTTCCCTCTCTCGCTGTCTCTCTCTCTGTGTCAAATAAATAAATAAAATCTTAAAAAAAAGAGGGGGGGGGCACTACAGGGATCCTGACTGTCCATGTCAAAATCCTGGAAATGGGAAGTTAACAGTCAAGAGGAGTCAAGCTGAGTGCTAAGCTGATTCTAGATATTCTTTCTGCCAAAGGATTCCCATTACTTCCTTGTGTCTATGTCTAGAAAGTGTCCTTGGCATTATTAATTATCAGGTTGGGAATTAAGCTACTGAATATCCTCCTTGTCTAAGATACAGCTTTGATTTCCTACCCAGAGCCCTTGTGGTTCCCTAGGAGGGCAAAGGTACTGTCAAGGTGGGGTGAAGAGGGGTCTAATTCTGGTTCCACAATATAGTAGCTGTGAGAACTTACCTAAGTTCTTTGGTTCTGAACTTCAGTTTCCTCCTTTCTTAAAAGGGATGGTGGTGATTAATAATACTTCCTTGTAGGGTATGGTGAAAACTAGAAACAATAAGATACAGTAAGCATCTGTGCATAAAAATGTTCATTCCCATTCTCCCATCTTTTTTTTTTTTTTTTCAATCCTGGGTCTCTCTCTCTCTCTCTCAGCCTGGCTACAGGTGCTACATCTTGATGCCAACCATCCGCCTGAAGGTCCAGACTTGCTCACTCTCAAATGGCACAGGTCCATGTTCCTTCCATTTGGCAGGGCACCCTCCTTTTTGATAGATTTCTCTGAAGTGACCACCAACCTAAATTACCAGCATTCATCTTATTCTTCAACACAATTTGTCTGTTTCTGAGTGTTTGTGTTGCTGAGCATCCAAGTGGGCATGCTATGATCTCTTTCCCTTCCCAGGAGAGTCTGGCTACCCCTTTGTAGCCCTGGACACAATAGCAATCAGGCAAAGGAGAGCAAGAATCAATCAGTGCAGCCAATCACTATCCCTGGGAACCTGATTCAAAGAAAATTTGATATAGAAGTTGGGTCATCTGTGTCACCTTCATATAACAATAACAACAAAAAAAAGGTGATGCTACTGGGATGAGGGCCATTGGGTCACTGCAATCACTATAAGCGTTGACATCAAGGTTTCTAAAAGTTCATTGTCAAAACTGTATATATATTTAGTGGGGTGTGTGTGTGTGTGTGTGTCTATCTTGCCTTATATAACATACAGTTTTCTAAAAATTGTATTTAAAATGTCTCTTATTTCAGTTGTAAAGGGTAACAATCTAGCTGGAATAATTTGGGTGCTGTATCTTTTCACAGCTAGTAATGCAAATGCAAAACAAGCCTCAAATTGTTTAAAAGTAGAATTATCCCATAATGGCTTGCTTTAAGGGACAAAAACTGATTACGTAATTGAGTTCCCTTAAGGAAGGGAATTCTGAATTCTGCCTTCAGGAAGCTTCTTTTTTAAATAGATCTTGATGGACAATTCCATCACAGATCCCATTACTTCAACCAGACAATTATACTTCAAGAACCAAATGTACTGGGATCCCTTTCTCTTTTCTTTTTCTTCATCTGTGTGAGCATGGATGTGATTCTTGTTTGCAATCATGCATGCTATTTCAGCTCTGACTTATGCGATTGATTTTATCTTCTTTTCCAAGCAATTAAATAACTCATTCTTGTTAATTGAGCTCATGCTAGGAGGTCCTAGATTTTCTTTAGAGTCTGCTTCTGGTGATGATGCTTTCCTTAAGGACCACACCAGCCCAGGGCGCATTTTCCTTTTCCAAAACTTCACTGGGGCACAGAAACCTCATGCTTATTATCTTTGTCCTCTTCTCTTTTCTTACATTTGGACCACTATCCCCCTAGTCCGGACATTCTGGCAATTCTTAAGGGCTTCTGATAAAACTCAATCTGACCTGATACTTAGGGAAATTGACACTATTGTTTGTTATTTGTAATTGTGGACGACGAGTATGAAAACAAAACAAAACAAAACAAAAAACCTTCTCTTTTTTTCCCTGTTAAGATACATCAATAATTGGTAACTGTGGTTTTTGTGGGCACCGCTAAGAATCTGCCCACAGGAGTTGGCCGTCAAAGGCGGCTATAACCAAAGCCCAGAGCCTCTAGCTGGCCTGTAAATCACAGAGCCAAAGAATTTAAGGGCTCCTAGCCCCATGGAACTCCAGATTGGGAATTTCAAGCCCCGATCAAAAATTTTAGTATGAAATAACTTGGAGCTGAATTTGATAAGGTGCCACATTAAGAAAGATAAATAAATAAGTAAATAAATAAATAAAGCACCAAACTAAACTTCCAGCAGTTAACAAAAGATTTCCAAAAAGAAAGATGATTTTTAGGCGGAGCAAGATGGCGGAGGAGTAGGAGACCTAGATTTCGTCTGGTCTCAGGAATCCAGCTGAATAGGGATCAAACCATTCTGAACACCTACAACTCAACAGGAGATCGAACAGGAGAGTAGCAACAACTCTCTGAACAGAGAAGCGACCACTTACTGGAAGGTAGGGCGTGCGGAGAAGTGAATCCGAGGCGATATTCGGGAGGATAGACGGCAGGGGAGGGGCCTCCGCCGGCCGCTTCTGGCAAGTGATAGAGCCGCGGAGCACAAAATCGGACCTTTTAGAAGTTGGCTCGGTGGAGGGACGTCGCTGCAGTGGCTAAGTGGGGGGTGGAATCCTCCCGGGACAGTGTGGTCTCAGGACCCTTGGGGTCACAGAGAGACCGGGGGTGCCTGAGTGCGCCAGAGCTCCCAGGTATCAGAGCAGGGAAGCCGGCTGCAGATACGGAGCAGAGTCGCGGTCTCTCAGCTCGGGGTTGCCATAAACTGTGATCTGCGGCCCAGTCGGGGCACGGCTCCCCCAGCAGGGACCCAACAAGCAGCAGATCCGGGGAGACTCCCCTTCCTTCCCGGGGAGGAGCGGTGCGGGAACGCACTGCAGGGATCTGCTGGGTTTGGAGACTCCGCGCGGGGTCGGGTGCCAGAGATAGCAACGCTCGGTCACAGGCCGGGTGAGCACGGAGTGCGGCCGGAGACCGGGGACACGGAAGTGACTGCTTTTCTCTGGGGGCACACTGAGGAGCGGAGCCCCGAGTTCTCAGCTCCTCTGAGTGGAGATTGGGAGGCCACCATTTCTGCCCTGGTCCTCCAAAGCTGTACCGAGAGCTTGCAGGGAACAAAAGCTCCTGAGAGCAAACCGGAGCAGCTTCCTTAGCCCGGACCGACAAGGGTGGGGCAATTCCGCCTCCGGCAAAGACATTTGGAAACCACAGCAACAGGCCCCTCCCCCAGAAGATCAACACAAACAGCCAGCAAGCCAAGACCAAGTTGATCGATCAAGGAGAATAGGAGAACTCCAGCGCTAGGGGAATACAGCACATAGATTCATGGCTTTTTTTTTTTTTTTTTACCATGATTCATTATTTCATCAAAGTTAATTTTTGTTGACTGTTTTTTTTATTTTTATTTTTCCCTTTTTCAACCAACATCTTATAAATCCTTTTTTAAAAAAAAAAAACATTTTTTATTTTTCATTTTTAGAGTCATATTTTATCCCTTCATAGTAGTTACCCTTATTTTTGGCATATATATATAAGTTGTTCTCTCTTTAAAATTTTGAGGTACAGTTTCTTCTAACAGATCAAAATATACCCTAAATCACTAGTGTATGGCTTTGTTCTGGTCTCCTGCCTGATCACATTCTCTCCCTTTTTCCTTTTTTTTTTTTTCTTAAATCTTCTTTCTTTTTTCAAACAACTTATCTTACCAAGTCCTTTTATAAAATCTTTTATAATTTTCATCTTTACAGTCATCTTCCATCCCTTCATTGTATCAACCCTTATTTTGTACATATATGTCTTTCTTCCTTTAAAATTTTAGGAGGCACTTTTTTCTAACAGACCAAAATACGCCCAAAATCTAGTGTGTGGCACTGATCTATGCACTAGCCTGATCATATTTGATCATATTCTGCCTTTTTTGTATTGTTTTGTTTTTGTTTTTATCTTTTTTTTTTCTATTTCTCTTTCTTTTTTCTTTCTTTCCCTTTCTTTTCCCCTGGTTTCAGGTCTTTTCTGATTTGTATACAGTATATTTGCTGGGGACGTTGTAAACCTGTTAGCCTTTTGTTCTCTCATTCATCTATTCTCCTCTGGACAAAATGACAAGACGAAAGAAATCACCTCAGCAAAAAGAACAAGAGGTAGTACCGTCAGCCAGGGACCTACTCAATACGGACATTAGTACGATGTCGGACCTAGAGTTCAGAATCATGACTTTAAAGATACTAGCTGGGCTTGAAAAAAGCGTGGAAGTTATTAGAGAAACCCTTTCTGGAGAAATAAAAGAACTAAAATCTAACCAAATCGAAATCAAAAAGGCTATTGATGAGGTGCAATCAAAAATGGGGGCACTAAATGCTAGGATAAATGAGGCAGAAGAGAGAATCAGCGATATAGAAGACCAAATGATGGAAAATAAAGAGGCTGAGAAAAAGAGAGAGAAACAACTACAGGATCACGAGGGCAGAATTCGAGAGATAAGTGATATGATAAGAAGAAACAACATTAGAATAATTAGGATCCCAGAAGAAGAAGAGAGAGAGAGAGGGGCAGAAGGTATATTGGAGCAAATTATAGCAGAGAACTTCCCTAATGTGAGGAAGGAAACAGGCATTAAAATCCAGGAGGCACAGAGAACCCCTCTCAAAATCAATAATAATAGGTCAACACCCCGACATCTAATAGTAAAACTTACGAGTCTCAGAGACAAAGAGAAAATCCTGAAAGCAGCTCGGGAGAAGAGATATGTAACCTACAATGGTAGAAACATTAGATTGGCAACAGACCTATCCACAGAGACCTGGCAGGCCAGAAAGGACTGGCAAGATATCTTCAGAGCACTAAACGAGAAAAATATGCAGCCAAGAATACTATATCCAGCTAGGCTATCATTGAAAATAGAAGGAGAGAAAAAAGCTTCCAGAACAAACAAAAACTAAAGGAATTTGCAAACACGAAACCAGCCCTCCAAGAAATATTGAGAGGGGTCCTCTAAGCAAAGAGAGAACCTAAAAGCAGCAAAGAGCAGAAATGAACACAGACAACAGACAGTTAACAGTCACCTTACAGGTAATACAATGGCACTAAATTCATACCTTTCAATAGTTACCCTGAATGTAAATGGGCTCAATGCCCCAATCAAAAGACACAGGCTATCAGATTGGATTAAAAAACAAGGCCCATCAATATGCTGTCTGCAAGAGACTCATTTTGGACCCAAAGACACCCCCAGATTGAAAGTGAGGGGGTGGAAAACCATTTACCATGCTAATGGACACCAAAAGAAAGCTGGGGTGGCAATCCTTATATCAGACAAACTAGATTTTAAAACAAAGACTGTAATAAGAGATGAGGAAGGACACTATATCCTACTTAAAGGGTCTATCCAACAAGAAGATCTAACAATTGTAAATATCTATGCCCCGAACATGGGAGCAGCCAATTATATAAGGCAATTAATAACAAAAGCAAAGAAACACATTGACCACAATACAATAATAGTGGGGGACTTTAACACCCCCCTGACTGAAATGGACAGATCATCTAAGCAAAAGATCAACAAGGAAATAAAGACTTTAAATGACACACTGGACCAAATGGACTTCACAGACATATTCAGAACATTCCATCCCAAAGCAAAGGAATACACATTCTTCTGTAGTGCCCATGGAACATTCTCCAGAATTGATCACATCCTAGGTCACAAATCAGGTCTCAATCGGTACCAAAAGATTGGGATCATTCCCTGCATATTTTCAGACAACAATGCTTTGAAACTAGAACTCAACCACAAAAGGAAAGTCGGAAAGAACTCAAATACATGGAGGCTAAAGAGCATCTTACTAAAGAATGAATGGGTCAACCAAGAAATTAAAGAAGAATTAAAAAAATTCATGGAAACCAATGAAAATGAAAACACAACTGTTCAAAATCTTTGGGATACAGCAAAGGCAGTCCTGAGAGGAAAGTATATAGCAATACAGCCTTTCTCAAGAAACAAGAAAGGTCTCAAATACACAACCTAACCCTACACCTAAAGGAGCTGGAGAAAGAACAGCAAATAAAGCCTAAACCCAGCAGGAGAAGAGAAATCATAAAGATCAGAGCAGAAATCAATGAACTAGAAACCAAAAGAACAGTAGAACAGATCAACGAAACTAGGAGCTGGTTCTGTGAAAGAATTAACAAGATTGATAAACCCCTGGCCAGACTGATCAAAAAGAAAAGAGAAATGACCCAAATCAACAAAATCATGAATGAAAGAGGAGAGATCACAACCAACACCAAAGAAATACAAACAATTATAAGAACATATTATGAACAACCCTATGCCAGCAAATTAGATAACCTGGAAGAAATGGGTGCATTCCTAGAGATGTATCAACTACCAAAATTGAACCAGGAAGAAATAGAAAACCTGAACAGACCTATAACCACTAAGGAAATTGAAACAGTCATCAAAAATCTCCCAAGAAACAAAAGCCCAGGGCCAGATGGCTTCCCAGGGGAATTGTATCAGAAATTTCAAGAAGAATTAATACCTATTCTCCTGAAACTGTTTCAAAAAATAGAAATGGAAGGGAAACTTCCAAACTCATTTTATGAGGCCACCATTACCTTGATCCCAAAACCAGACAAAGACCCCATCAAAAAAGAGAATTACAGACCAATATCCTTGATGAACATGGATGCAAAAATTCTCACCCAAATACTAGCCAATAGGATCCAACAGTACATTAAAAGGATTATTCACCACGACCAAGTGGGATTTATCCCTGGGCTACAAGGCTGGTTCAACATCCGCAAATCAATCAACGTGATACAATACATTAACAAAAGAAAGAACAAGAATCATATGATCCTCTCAATAGATGCAGAAAAAGCATTTGACAAAGTACAGCATCCTTTCTTGATCAAAACTCTTCAGAGTATAGGGATAGAGGGTACATACCTCAATATCATAAAAGCCATCTATGAAAAACCTACAACGAATATCATTCTCAATGGGGAAAGGCTGAGAGCTTTTCCCCTAAGGTCAGGAATGCGGCAGGGATGTCCACTCTCACCACTGCTATTCAACATAGTATTAGAAGTCCTAGCCACAGCAATCAGACAACAAAAAGAAATCAAAGGCATCCAAATCGGCAAAGAGGAAGGCAAACTCTCACTCTTTGCAGATGATAGGATACTTTATGTGGAAAACCCAAAAGACTCCACCCCAAAACTGCTAGAACTCATACAGGAATTCAGTAAAGTAGCAGGATATAAAATCAATGCACAGAAATCAGTGGCATTCCTATACACCAACAACAAGACAGAAGAGAGACAAATCAAGGAGTCGATCCCATTTACAATTGCACCCAAAACCATTAGATACCTAGGAATAAATCTAACTAAAGAGGCAAAGGATCTGTACTCAGAAAACTATAAAATACTCATGAAAGAAATTGAAGAAGACACAAAGAAATGGAAAAACGTTCCATGCTCATGGATTGGGAGAATCAACATTGTGAAGATGTCAATGCTACCTAGAGCAATCTACACATTCAATGCAATCCCCATCAAAATACCATCCACTTTTTTCAAAGAAATGGAACAAATAATCCTAAAATTTGTATGGAACCAGAAGAGACCCAGAATAGCCAGAGGAATACTGAAAAAGAAAAGCAAAGCTGGCGGCATCACAATTCCGGACTTCCAGCTCTATTACAAAGCTGTCATCATCAAGACAGTATGGTACTGGCACAAAAACAGACACATAGATCAATGGAACAGAATCGAGAGCCCAGAAATGGACCCTCAACTCTATGGTCAACTTATCTTTGACAAAGCAGGAAAGAATGTCCAATGGAAAAGAGACAGTCTCTTCAACAAATGGTGTTGGGAAAATTGGACAGCCACATGCAGAAGAATGAAACTGGACCATTTCCTTACACCACACACAAAAATAGACTCCAAATGGTTGAAAGACCTAAATGTGAGACAGGAGTCCATCAAAATCCTAAAGGAGAACACAGGTAGCAACCTTTTCGACCTTAGCCGCAGCAACTTCTTCCTAGAAACATCGCCAAAGGCACGGGAAGCCAGGGCAAAAATGAGCTATTGGGATTTCATTAAGATATAAAGCTTTTGCACAGCAAAAGAAACAGTCCACAAAACCAAAAGACAACCGACAGAATGGGAGAAAATATTTGCAAATGACATATCAGATAAAGGGCTAGTATCCAAAATCTATAAAGAACTTATCAAACTCAACACCCAAAGAACAAATAATCCAATCAAGAAATGGGCAGAAGACATGAACAGACATTTCTCCAAAGAAGACATCCAAATGGCCAACAGGCACATGAAAAAGTGCTCAACGTCGCTCGGCATCAGGGAAATCCAAATCAAAACCTCAATGAGATACCACCTCACACCCGTCAGAATGGCTAAAATTAACAAGTCAGGGAACGACAGATGTTGGCGGGGATGTGGAGAAAGGGGAACCCTCCTCCACTGTTGGTGGGAATGCAAGCTGGTGCAACCCCTCTGGAAAACAGTATGGAGGTTCCTGAAACAGTTGAAATTAGAGCTACCGTTCGATCCAGCAATTGCACTACTGGGTATTTACCACAAAGATACAAATGTAGGGACCCGAAGGGGTACGTGTACCCCAATGTTTATAGCAGCAATGTCCACCATAGCCAAACTGTGGAAAGAGCCAAGATGCCCATCGACAGATGAATGGATAAAGAAGAAGTGGTATATATACACAATGGAATATTATGCAGCCATCAAAAGGAATGAGATCTTGCCATTTGCAACGACGTGGATGGAACTGGAGGGTGTTATGCTGAGTGAAATAAGTCAATCAGAGAAAGACATGTATCACATGACCTCACTGATATGAGGAATTCTTAATCTCAGGAAAGAAACTGAGTGTTACTGGAGTGGTTGGGGGTGGGAGGGATGGGGTGGCTGGGTGATAGACATTGGGGAGGGTATGTGCTACGGTGAGCACTGTGAATTGTGCAAGACTGTTGAATCACAGTTCTGTACTTCTGAAACAAATAACGCAACATATTTTAAGAAAAAAGAAAAAGAAGAAGATAACAGGAGAGGAAGAAAAGGGGAGTATGTCAGAGGGGGAGACGAACCATGAGAGATGATGGACTCTGAAAAACAAACTGAGGGTTCTAGAGGGGTGGGGGGTAGGGGGATGGGTTAGCCTGGTGATGGGTATTGAGGAGGGCACGTTCTGCATGGAGCACTGGGTGTTATGAACAAACAATGAATCATGGAACACTGCACCAAAAACTAATGATGTAATATATGGTGATTAACATAACAATAAAAAAATTAAAAAAAAAAGAAAGATGATTTTTGTTACCAAAAGGATAGAAGCACATAATCTTAAATGAAATGACAGTCATTTATTTTGAATAAATTTAGCTTTATGAAAAACATACTTTATTTTCTTATTTTTTTCTTATATTTAAAACATGCATCACTAAACCCTTCAACATTACACTCTACAATAAAGATAAATCTCACAAACTTAATGGTGAATGAAAGAAGCCAAACACGAAATGGTTCATACTGTATAGTTCCATTTACAGAAATGATATAAACAGGTGAAGCTAATCTCTGTTGATAGGAGTCTGGGCAGTGGGTTATCATCAAGAGGGAGATGGGGAGGGTCTGGGGAGAGTCTGGAAGGGAGTGAGGGTGGGCACGTTTCTAGGGTGCTAGTAACATTTTATTTCTTGATTCAAGTAGTGATACACTTGTCTATTCACCTTGTGAAAATTCAGCAAGCCGTATACTCTTTTACATGAACATTGTCATATGTTATGTTTCAATTAAAATGAATTAAAAAATAAAGGATTTGTCATCATCTTCCTGTGTAGACCTAGAGGCATTTGGAAATCACTGATATGGTTTTGTTTCCCTTTTTGGCGGATGAGGAAACTGAGGACCTGAAGGAAAACCATCTTGTTCAAAGTTGTGAAACACACCAATCATCCCACTGGGAACAGAGCTTTCTCGGCTTAATCCAGCTCCCTTGCCATGCAGCCCGGTTCTTCATCCTGAGATAACTGTTGTAACCTGAGAAGTCTCTATGAGGAAGGGCCCAACTTCTATTTGTGTGTTCATTCAGGTGCCAGGCACTTGGTAGACACCCCATCTATACTTACTGAGTGCAGCCTGGAATGAATGTGGCTGTCACCTGTCCTCAACCAGGGAGCTGGGCACTTCTTGCTAGATAGCAGTCTCTTTCACACTTGTCCATCTTTTGGCCATGGTATTATCTCTTAAAGAAAATCAATTTCTTCTCTTTCCAAAATGACTCCTCTCCTTGAACACCTGAAGCTCTGCAACCATTCTTATTTTATGTTTTCCTCTCTCATTTACACTTTTTATCTCTTTCTTCCTACTAGGTCTTCCCTCTCTGCCTACAGATATGCTCAATATTCCTCTTGGAGGAGTACACAAAAGCAAAGCAAAATAAGCGAAAGTAGCCCCTTTCTTTGTCTCTGATAGTGATCAGATAAGTATTGGGTGCCCATCCTGTGTCCACATGCCACCCCAGCCCACACTCAGGCCCAGTCTTCCTCTTTGGTTCCTTCTTTACATTTTCACATTTTTTGAAGAAGATATGTAATCATCAGTTCTTCCTGTTCCTCGTCTCCAACTTTCTCCTCAGTCCATGACCCTCTGGCTTCCACTCTCACAGGTCTGCAGACACTGTTCTTTTAAAGGATGTCCATGTTCTCTTGGTAGGGTGTCCCTACACCCTAATTTTCCTGGGATTGCTACAGTATATACCTGTGGTCCGGGAGCTCATATTAATGAACCTCTGTTTTTAAATTCACAAAAATCTTACAGATTGGAGAATCAATTGTGGTCAACACTACATTTTAGTCACCATATAAATGGCCATTACTGAGTCCTCATTCTCACGGACACTTGTCAACATTGGCCACATATGTGTTAAGGTTATGTGCAAAGGCTTTGGCACAGTACCCTGGGTTCAATTCCTGGCATTCTTTTGTGATCCTACACAAGTCAGTTATTCTGACCCTTGGTTTCTTCATTTATAAAAGAAGGAATAGCAGTAATAATGGCTACTTCATAATGTAGTTACATTCATTCAACAGGAAAAATATCTGAAGTATGTTGTGCAGGCCTGGGACATTAGCATTGAATACATGGGACTGCATCTTCTTGGTTGAATCTATCCCATGTTCCCCACAGTGGTGGTGTGTTGTTTTCTTTGTTTTTCGTTTTTTGTCTTAGGTGATGTTTCCTGGGATCCTTCTGTCCAATCACTCTTTACCCACTGTGGTTTCCTTGTTTACCATTTTTGCATTTGACACTCCATTTGTGTCTTATGGTTAAGCCTGTGGGCTGAGCAGCCTGACTTCATGGATTCATAATTTGTGCTCTGTCACTTAATGGCTGAGTGTATTTGGACATGTTATTTTTTCCTTTTCTTGCATTGATTGCAATAATTATAAAATGAGGTTTACAGCAGTATCTAACTTCAGAGCTGCTACCTACTTCAAAGCAGTTATTATAAAGATGAAATGAGCTAAGGCATGTAACAGGTGCTTAGTGTGGTATGTAGAACAGAGGATGTGACCACAAAATGTTAGCCATTGTTATGTTCAGTTACCAGTTAGGTATTTTGGCCTTGCATTCATTCTTCTCTCTCCTCTGCCCCCATGTAGGCATCTGTGCTTTGTCCTGTGCGTTTGTCCTCTGTGGAGCCTCACAAATCCTTCCCTTTCCCTACATGCCACTCTTACTCTAGTTGAGACCATTGTTCCTTCTTTCTGATGTACTAGAATAACTTCATAACTTGTTTCCCTGCCTACAGTTTGTCCCCATTCAAACTGTGGGTCCATGGTAAAGGAGTTGAGTGTTCCAGAACCACATTTCTGATCATGCCAGTCTTTGACACTGAGAACTCCTGTGGTTCCTCCTTGTCTAATGATTATATTTCAAGCTCTAGGTTCTGCTGTGCAAGCTCTCTTGTATCTAGACCTTACTCACCTTTCAGACATTATTTCTGCTTTGCACACATTGCTGCATCCAGTGGCCCAACTAAATGGACCCATCTCCTCTTCCTCAAGTCTGACTGCAGTTACCCCATTGGAGACATTGTTTCCATTGTTCCATCATTTTCAATACTCTCCCCTCTCTGAATGCCCATTACTACCATCTTTTAGAGTTCAATTCAGATGTCATCTTCCCTTTGACTTCCCTGATATATCCTCTGCCCTTAAAATGGAAGGTTTCTCTCTAACCCATGCAACCCTCTGAGATAGTGTCTAACTCTCTCCCTAATAGGTGTAACATTTTCTGCAATGTGTTCTATCTGAAGACAGTTGTTCCCCCACAAGAACAGCACCTGCAAATGCTTACTCTCCTTGTCTCTCTGTCCTCTTCCTCTATCATGCAGTTTACATCAATCTGTCCAGGGAAAGAAGGAGAGTGGCTTGATTTCATTAACTTCATTGTGTGCAAGAATTGAGCCAGGCTCTGTGAAGGCCACTACAAAAACCATAAGGGGCTCTATTTCTACCTTGCAGCTACATAAAGCTGAATGGTGGAGAAAGAATACAGATACACACAAAAATGACTTAGGGACCTTTTCAGAACAGCACATAAACAGGTGCAGATTAATGAAGTGCCTAGGGAGTTGGTAAGTGCTGACATGCAGAGTAGGGAGAGCCCATCAGCTTTGTGATATAATGGGTGAAGGCTTGGCAGAAAAGGGGGGTTTGGCAGAAGGAATAGAAAAGGGAAACGATAGTATGGCTGGCAAAGGGAGGGAAGGTTATCCTGGTGTGTATGAGCAGATGGGCAAGAAGCAGCAATGCTTATTTCCTCAAATGCCTGAGGGGCAAGGCTGGCTCTATCCTGGAGAAGTTTAAGCCCAAATCAAGATATTCTCCATCCTGGGGGGGGGGGGGGCAGAGCAAGATGGCGGAGGAGTAGCAGGCCTGGATTTCGTCTGGTCTCAGGAATTCAGCTGAATAGGGATCAAACCATTCTGAACACCTACGAACTCAACAGGAGATCGAAGATAAGAAGAGTAACAACTCTCTGAACAGAAAAGCGACCACTTACTGGAAGGTAGGACGTGCGGAGAAGTGAATCCGAGATGATATTCGGGAGGATAGACGGCGGGGGAGGGGGCCTCCGTCGGCAGCTTCTGGCAAGTGATAGAGCCGCGGAGCACAAAATCGGAAATTTTAGAAGTCGGCTCCACTGAGGGACGTCGCTGCAGTGGCTAAGCGGGGGGTGGAACCCTCGTGGGACAGTGTGGCCTCGGGACCCTCGGGGTCACAGAAAGACCGGGGATGCCTGAGTGCTGCAGAGCTCCCAGGTATCGGAGTGGGGAAGCCGGCTGCAGAGACGGAGCCGAGGCGCTGGCTCTCAGCTCGGGGTTGCCATAAACTGTGATCCGCGGCCCAGTCGGGCCACTGCTCCTCCAGCAGGGACCCAACAAATGGCAAATCTGGGGAGACTCCCCTTCCTCCCCCGGGAGGAGCAGCGCGGAAGCACACCGCAGGGATCTGCTGGGTTTGGAGACTCCACACGGGGTCGGGTGCCAGAGATAGAAACGCTCAATCACAGGCCGGGTGAGCATGGAGTGCGGCCGGAGACTGGGGAGACGGGAGGGACTGCTTTTCCCTGGGGGCGCACTGAGGAGCGGGGCCCCGAGTTCTCAGCTCCTCTGGGCGGAGATTGGGGGGCCACCATTTTCGGCCTGGTCCTCCAAAGCTGTACCGAGAGCTTGCAGGGAACAAAAGCTCCGGAGAGCAAACCCGAGCAGCTTGCTTAGCCCGGACACACAAGGGCGGGGCAATTCAGCCTCCGGCAAAGACATTTGGGAACCACGGCAACAGGGCCCTCCCCCAGAAGATCAGCACGAACAGCCAGCAAGCCAAGACCAAGTTTACCGATCAAGGAGAACGGGAGAACTCCAGCGCTAGGGGAATACTGCACATAGAATTCATGGCTTTTTTACCATAATTCATTAGTTTTTCAAAGTTAATTTCTTAACTATTTTTTTTTTAATTTTTCTTTTTCCCTTTTTCAAACATCTTATCAATCCCTTTTTTAAAAAAACCTTTTTTATTTTTCATTTTTAGAGTCATATTTTTATCCCTTCATAGTAGTTACCCTTATTTCTGGCATATATATATATAAGTTCTTCTCTCTTTAAAATTTTGAGATACAATTTCTTCTAAAAGATCAAAATATACCCTAAATCACTAGTGTATGGCTTTGTTCTAGTTTCCTGCCTGATCACATTCTCTCCCTTTTGTTTTTTCTTTTTTTTCTTTTTTCTTTTTCTTCTTAAATCTTCTTCTTTCTTTTTAAAAACAACTTCTTATCTTATCAATTCCTTTTATAAAATCTTTTATAATTTTCATCTTTACAGTCATCTGCCATCCCTTCATTGTATCAACCCTTATTTTGTACATATATAAGTCTTTCTTCCTTTAAAATTTTAGCAGGCACTTTCTTCTAACAGACCGAAATACACCCAAAATCTAGTGTGTGGCACGGATCTATGCACTAGCCTGATCATATTTGATCATATTCTGTTTTTTTTGTTTTGTTTTGTTCTGTTTTTGTTTGTTTTTATCTTTTTCTTTTCCTTTTTTTTTTTTTTTTTCCTCTTCTCCCTTTCTCTTTCTTGTCCCCTGCTTTCAGGTCTTTTCTGATTTGTATAGAGTATATTTGCTGGAGACATTGTTAACGTGTTCGCATTCTGTTCTCTCATTCATCTATTCTCCTCTGGACAAAATGAAAAGACGAAAAAAATCACCTCAGCAAAAAGAACAAGAGGTAGTACCGTCTGACAGGGACCTACTCAATACTGGCATTAGTACGATGTCGGACCTAGAGTTCAGAATCATGACTTTAAAGATACTAGCTGGGCTTGAAAAAAGCATGGGGGTTATTAGAGAAAACTTTCTGGAGAAATAAAAGAACTAAAATCTAACCAAGTCGAAATCAAAAAGGTTATTAATGAGGTGCAATCAAACATGGGGGTACTAACTGCTAGGATAAATGAGGCAGAAGAGAGAATCAGCGATATAGAAGACCAAATGATGGAAAATAAAGAGGCTGAGAAAAAGACAAACAACTACAGGATCACAAGGGCAGAATTCGAGAGATAAGTGATACGATAAGAAGAAACAACATTAGAATAATTGGGATCCCAGAAGAAGAAGAAAGAGAGAGAGGGGCAGGAGGTATATTGGAGCAAATTATAGCAGAGAACTTCTCTAATGTGGGGAAGGAAACAGGCATCAAAATCCAGGAGGCACAGAGAACCCCTCTCAAAATCAATCAAAATACGTCAACAACCCGACATCTAATAGTAAAACTTACGAGTCTCAGAGACAAAGAGAAAATCCTGAAAGCAGCTCGGGAGAAGACACATGTAACCTACAATGGTAGAAACATTAGATTGGCAACAGATCTATCCACAGAGACCTGGCAGGCCAGAAAGGACTGGCATGATATCTTCAGAGCACTAAATGAGAAAAATATGCAGCCAAGAATACTATATTCAGCTAGGCTCTCATTGAAAATTGAAGGAGAGATAAAAAGCTTTCAGGACAAACAAAAACTAAAGGAATTTGCAAACACAAAACCAGCCCTCCAAGAAATATTGAAAGAGGTCCTCTAAGCAAAAACAGAGCCTAAAAGCAGCATAGATCAGAAAGGAACAGAGACAATGTACAGTAACAGTCACCTTACAGGCAATACAATGGCACTAAATTCATACCTTTCAATAGTTACCCTGAATGTAAATGGGCTAAATGCCCCAATCAAAAGACACAGGCTATCAGATTGGATTAAAAAACAAGATCCATCAATATGCTGTCTGCAAGAGACTCATTTTAGACCCAAAGACACCCCCAGATTGAAAGTGAGGGGGTGGAAAACCATTTACCATGCTAATGGACACCAAAAGAAAGCTGGGGTGTCAATCCTTATATCAGACAAATTAGATTTTAAAACAAAGACTGTAATAAGAGATGAAGAAGGACGCTATATCCTACTTAAAGTGTCTATCCAACAAGAAGATCTAACAATTGTAAATATCTATGCCCCTAACGTGGGAGCAGCCAATTATATAAGGCAATTAATAACAAAAGCAAAGAAACACATTGACAAAAATACAATAATAGTGGGGGACTTTAACACCCCCCTAACTGAAATGGACAGGTCATCTAAGCAAAAGATCAACAAGGAAATAAAGACTTTAAAGGACACACGGGACCAAATGGACTTTACAGACATATTCAGAACATTCCATTCCAAAGCAACAGAATACACATTCTTCTCTAGTGCCCATGGAACATTCTCCAAAACTGATCACATCCTAGCTCACAAATCAGGTCTCAACCGGTACCAAAAGATTGGGATTATTCCCTGCATATTTTCAGACCACAATGCTTTGAAACTAGAACTCAATCACAAGAAGAAAGTCGGAAAGAACTCAGATACATGGAGGCTAAAGAGCATCCTACTAAAGAATGAATGGGTCAACCAGGAAATTAAAGAAGAATTAAAAAAATTCATGGAAACCAATGAAAATGAAAACACAACTGTTCAAAATCTTTGGGATATAGCAAAGGCAGTCCTGAGAGAAAAGTATATAGCAATACAAGCCTTTCTCAAGAAACAAGAAAGGTCTCAAATACACAACCTAACCCTACACCTAAAGGAGCTGAGGAAAGAACAAATAAAGCTTAAACCCAGCAGGAGAAGAGAAATCATAAAGATCAGAGCAGAAATCAATGAAAGAGAAACCAAAAGAACAGTAGAACAGATCAACAAAACTAGGAGCTGGGTCTTTGAAAGAATTAACAAGATTGATAAACCCCTGGCCAGACTGATCAAAAAGAAAAGAGAAATGACCCAAATCAACAAAATCATGAATGAAAGAGGAGACATCACAACCAACACCAAAGAAATACACACAATTATAAGAACATATTATGAGCAAATCTCTGCCAGCAAATTAGATAACCTGGAAGAAATGCGTGCATTCCTAGAGATGTATAAACTACCAAAACTGAACCAGGAAGAAATAGAAAACCTGAACAGACCTATAACTACTAAGGAAATTGAAACAGTCATCAAAAATCTCCCAAGAAACAAAAGCCCAGGGCCAGATGGCTTCCCAGGGGAATTGTATCAGACATTTAAAGAAGAATTAATACCTATTCTCCTGAAACTGTTCCAAAAAATAGAAATGGAAGGAAAACTTCCAAACTCATTTTATGAGGCCACCATTACCTTAATCCCCAAACCAGACAAAGACCCCTTCAAAAGGAGAATTACAGACCAATATCCTTGATGAACATGGATGCAAAAATTCTCACCAAAATACTAGCCAATAGGATCCAACAGTACATTAAAAGGATTTTTCAGCACAACCAAGTGGGATTTATCCCTGGGCTGCAAGGCTTGTTCAACATCCGCAAATCAATCAACGTGATATAATACATTAACAAAAGAAAGAACAAGGATCTTATGATCCTGTCAATAGATGCAGAAAAAGCATTTGACAAAGTACAGCATCCTTTCTTGATCAAAACTCTTCAGAGTATAGGGATAGAGGGTACCTACCTCAATATCATAAAAGCCATCTATGAAAAACCTACAGCGAATATCATTCTCAATGGGGAAAAGCTGAGAACTTTTCCCCTAAGGTCAGGAACGCGGCAGGGATGTCCACTATCACCACTGCTATTCAACATAGTATTAGAAGTCCTAGCCACAGCAATCAGACAACAAAAAGAAATGAGAGGCATCCAAATCGGCAAAGAGGAAGTCAAACTCTCACTCTTTGCAGATGATCTGATACTGTATGTGGAAAACCCAAAAGACTCCACCCCAAAACTGCTAGAACTCCTACAGAAATTCAGTAAAGTAGCAGGATATAAAATCAATGCACAGAAATCAGTGGCATTCCTATACACCAACAACAAGACAGATGAGAGACAAATCAAGGAGTCGATCCCATTTACAATTGCACTCAAAACCATAAGATACCTAGGAATAAATTTAAGCAAAGAGGCAAAGGATCTGTACTCAGAAAACTATAAAATACTCATGAAAGAAATTGAAGAAGACGCAAAGAAATGGAACAACATTCCATGCTCATGGATTGGAAGAACAAACATTGTGAAGATGTCTGTGCTACCTAGAGCAATCTACACATTCAGTGCAATCCCCATCAAAATACCATCCACTTTTTTCAAAGAAATGGAACAAAGAAGAGACCCCGAATAGCAAGAGGAATTGAAAAAGAAAAGCAAAGCTGGTGGCATGACAATTCCGGACTTCCAGCTCTATTTCAAAGATGTCATCATCATCAAGACAGTATGGTACTGGCACAAAAACAGACACATAGATCAATGGAACAGAATAGGGAGCCCAGAAATGGACCCTCAACTCTATGGTCAACTCATCTTTGACAAAGCAGGAACGAATGTCCAATGTAAAAAACACAGTCTCTTCAACAAATGGTGTTGGGAAAATTGGACAGCCACATGCAGAAGAATGAAACTGGACCATTTCCTTACACCACACACAAAAATAGACTCCAAATGGTTGAAAGACCTAAATGTGAGACAGGAGTCCATCAAAATCCTAAAGGAGAACACAGGCAGCAACCTCTTCCCCCTGAGCCATAGCAACTTCTTCCTAGAAACATTGGCAAAGGCAAGGGAAGCCAGGGCAAAAATGAACTATTGGGATTTCATCAAGATAAAAAGCTTTTGCACAGCAAAAGAAACAGTCCACAAAACGAAAAGACAACTGACAGAATGGGAGAAAATATTTGCAAATGACATATCAGATAATGGGCTAGGATCCAAAATGTATAAAGAACTTATCAAACTCAACACCAAAGAACAAATAATCCAATAAGAAATGGGCAGAAGACATGAACAGACATTTTTCCAAAGAAGACATCCAAATGGCCAACAGAAACATGAAAAAGTCCTCAACGTCGCTCGGCATCAGGGAAATCCAAATCAAAACCTCAATGAGATACCACCTCACACCTGTCAGAATGGTTAAAATTAACACGTCAGGAAATGACAGATGTTGGCGGGGATGTGGAGAAAGGGGAACCCTCCTACACTTTGGTGGGAATGCAAGCTGGTGCAGTCACTCTGGAAAACAGTATGGAAGTTCCTCAAACAGTTGAAAATAGAGCTACCATAGGATCCAGCAAGTGCACTACTGGATATATACCCCAGAGATACAAATGTAGGGATCTGAAGGGTTACGTGCACCCCGATCTTTATTGCAGCAATGTCCACAATAGCGAAACTGTGGAAAGAGTCAAGATGTCCATCGATAGATGAATGGATAAAGAATGTGTGGTGTATATACACAATGGAATATTATTCAGCCATCCAAAGGAATGAGATCTTGCCATTTGCAACAACGTGGATGGAACTGGAGGGTGTTATGCTGAGTGAAATAAGTCAATCAGAGAAAGACATGTATCATATGACCTCACTGATATGAGGAATTCTTAATCTCAGGATACAAACTGAATGTTGCTGGAGTGGTGGGCGGTGGGAGGAATTGGGTGGCTGGGTGATAGACATTGGGGAGGGTATGTGCTATGGTGAGCACTGTGAATTGTAGAAGCCTGATGAATCACGGATCTGTACTTCTGAAACAAATAATGCAATATATGTTAAGAAAAAAAAAGAAGATAGCAGGAGGGGAAGAATGAAGGGGAGTTAGTAGGTGGGGGAGACAAACCATGAGAGAGGATGGACTCTGAAAAACAAACTAAGGTTTCAGAGGGGAGGGGGTGGGGGGATGGGTTAGCCTGGTGATGGGTATTAAAGAGGTCACGTTCTGCTTGGAGCACTGGGTGTTATGCACAAACAATGAATCATGGAACACTACATCAAAAACTAATGATGTAATATATGGTGATTAACATAACAATAAAAAATTATTAAAAAAAAAGATATTCTCCATCCTCAGTGGAAACACTGAGGAAATCAATCCTTTATGTTTAATGATAAGAACATGCACTTTGCAGTCAGACATGCTGGGTTACGTCTTTTACTTATCAGACGTGTGATCCTGGGTCCATCACTTCACCTCTCTAAGGCTTCATTTTGCCCAAAAATCTTCAGCTCCGCTCCAGGTTTAGAACATGGGATTTGGTAGTAGATTAAATTCTACCACTGCTATATTCTGGCTCTGTGAACTTGGAAGAGTCTCTTAACTTCTCTGAGCTTCTTCATCTCAATAGGATGGTTATGAGAGTGACTGAAATAGTGTAAATAAGGGTCTTCTATATAAAAAAAAAGTCAATCCATTTTAGAAAACTATGAAATGGGAAAACTAATGATTACTTGCTGAGAATGTTTTTTTTTTTAAAGATTTTATTTATTTATTTGAGAGAGAGAGAATGAGAGATAGAGAGCATGAGAGGGAAGAGGGTCAGAGGGAGAAGCAGACTCCCCGCTGAGCGGGGAGCCCGATGCCGGACTCGATCCCGGGACTCCAGGATCATGACCTGAGCCGAAGGCAGTCGCTTAACCAACTGAGCCACCCAGGCGCCCTGCTGAGAATGTTTTATAGTGAGCCATCATCCAAAGCGCTAGGCATACAGTTAGCACCTAATAAATGAAAGATTGATACTACTCCAAGACAATATATGCCTGAGATTAACCAGAAAAAATGCATCACCAATCTACTTAATCAATTGTATAATAATTTTGTGTTGAATGTTTGTCTTCCATGCTTGAATGCACTTCGAAGCATTCAGAGCTTTGACTGTCTTCTCTACCATTGGACGCCTGGTACTAAACATAATTTCTAATACAAAGTCAGTGTTAACTAATGCCTAGACGAACAAGAGGGACTAGGGAAATAAAGTTTTTTTAGTGGGAATTATGGGACATGCACAGCTGATAAATGGTAGATTTCTATGGACTAATGAATTGTGCAAATTATTTTCAGAATTGTTGGAATGAGGCATTTGCATTAAATATGGAGAGTATTAATAAGGCTGGAGATTCTAATTTTCTCCAGTCTATCTTCTGTTTTATTTACACCTTATTTGCAACGAATTCATATTCTTGCCCCCATTTTCTCTACCTTTGTTATTTGTGGGTTTTAGGGTTTTTTTTTCTAACTTTGTCCTTTAATTCTTTATTTTTTTTCTTACAGATTTTATTACTTACTATATAAATTGAAAGATTTGTATGCAAAGAGTCACCTTGGCTTTCAAAAAGTGCTTGCTATTAGAATCTAAGGCATGGTGTGTCTTCTGGCAATTATTATAATTATTGGAAAACTTTAATTAGATTCTGGAAGGGGGGAATATTTCCTTGGGGTAAGTTACACAGAAAAAAAAGAGATAGAAAGGGAAATAAATTCTAGAGAATGAAGGGAAGGCAAAGAGTTTAGTTATGGCAACTTAATCAGCTTAGTTAAACTTTATCAATTTGCAATCTTGGAAGTAGCTAACAACTTCATTTGCAAATGTTTATGAAGCACCTTTACATGCAGTGTTGTGAAGTGTTACACTAAGTAGAGTGGGAATTAGAAGAACAGGGCATAGCCTCTGCCCTCCAGGATCTTCTATCTTAGTTGTGGAGGGAACTCTAAGTCAGTAAAACTTGAGTAAGCCTCTTGACTATCTTGATTTTCGTCTGTAGAAGACAGGCCAGGATGTTGAAGGAGTTTGGAAACTGGTCATCTGAGAAATGATGAAAAGATGTCAGAGTTATTGCCTTGGAGAGATTAAGTAGGAAGAGGAGTTTCAGAGACTGAATGGAGGAGTGTCAATTTCATGTGGCTCCAAAGGACAGAGTTATGATTGATTATTATTTCATTCATTCATTTATTCATTAAATGAATACAGAGCATCAACTAAATGCCAACTATTGTAAATGTCACAGAGAAAAAAATGCAAAAAAATCTATGCCCTAATGATAGGAATGCCCCAAAGGAAGATACAAAGGAAATTTGCTTCAAGAGATGAACTTCTTTGGAACCAGAGATTTTCAGAGATGGGCCTCCTAGGAAGTAGGGTCAAAAATTTCTCACAGAGCTTTCAAACTGTTCATATACAGAGAGCATTCAACATATTCATTTACTGATTTATTTAGCAAATACCACTATTTATTGTAACCCATAATCTATGCTAAGTGATTGGAATACAGACAAATAACACACAAAGGTCCCTATCTTCACAGAGCTTACATTCTAGATGGAAGGAGAGACACAACAAACATTTGTACAAATAAACATGATAGTTTCAGGTGATGATGCATATAAAAAATAAAAAGCATCCTTTATAATTGTGATAAGGAGAATCTGAATGGGATATTTTAATTTGGATGGTAACCTTGCAGATGACTTCCCCACTCCAGTGATTGCCCTCAGCTGAAGCGAGCTGCTTCACCCAAGACCATGTTCCCTTCCAGGGAACTATGGGGGCAGTTCACATGCAATGACTCACCAAGTAAGCAAATAAAGACCTGGGTACCTCATTGTAATAAGGGACAATTATGCAGAACCTTCTTCACTCCAAAACTCCCCATGATGTTGACAGACTTTCACTGAGCAGTCATCACATTTCAACTTCTCCTTCTGTCTGAACCTGCTTTCTTCACTCCTGGACAGAGTTCCATCCTGAAAACACTGCCTAGTAAATTTTGTGCACACAAATTTCTGTTGTAGAGTTGGCTTCCCACAGTCCTGCTTTCACATGACCTGTGGCAGATGTAATTGATAAGGAGTTGACCATGCAAAAATACATTGGGTCTATTCAGCTATAATGAAACTGATGGCAATATGGTATCATTATCGATACAAGTCCAGGAAGATAGGATCTTTTCCTGATTCCCAAACAAACATGACTGCAGCCAGCTGTCCCTTCATGGATGTTCTCTCTGACCATCATTGCCTGAACATTCCCTCAGCTTGACTCAACTTCAGGCAAGTTTCTTTTTGACCATAGGCCCCTGACCTCCATTTCCTTAGAGCATTTGGTTTAGAAAACTCGGAATTATAAATGCTTTCTCTGCCCTTTAAGATGTAAATCTTCTCTAACACTTGCCAGCTTTATGACCCAGGAATGTCTTTCTCAAGGACAGAAGCTGTCCCTTTGAAATATAATCATGAAGGAGGATAGGCATCTTACCTCCCAGTCTTTGAAGCTAACTGAATAAGCACCAATTAGCAAACAGACATGGTCTAATCACATTAACCAAACTCTTTCCGAATGCCCTTTAATAGTTTTCCACTAGCTCACCAGCTGCTTTATTAAAAAAAAAAAAGAGGGGGGGGGCTCCTGGGGTCTGCCTTCAGCTTATGGTCATGGTCCCAGGGTCCTGGAATTCAGCCCCACATCGGGCTCCCCGCTCAGTGGGGAGTCTGCTTCTCCTTCTGTCCCGCCTCCTGCTCATGCTTTCTCTCTCCTTCTCTCTCATATAAATAAATAAAATCTTAAAAAAAAAAAAAAGACTTCCTTGCCTACTGAACTGCTTCTGGTGCAGTTTTTTCCTTTGACACCTCCTTTCTCTAGTGATCGTTTTAGCAAACAGAAAGGCTGTCAAAGGAAAAGAGGCTGGACTTAGCAGAGCTTGATCCTGCTGGCAGTAAACTCATGTTCTGGATTATTCATTTGAATTCTTCCTGGTCAGGACCACATGAGACTGTAAGAGTCCCTATAGTTAGTCTTTAGTAGGGGCAGCAACAATACATCTGCTGTTATCTCAGACACCCAACTGGATAATGAGGTGGCAAAGAGCCGGCCTTGGAGAGCCAAGCACGGGAATGAAGCCTGAGCTCAGGCATGGCTGAATGGGCAGTTGAGATTTTGGGCCTCAGAATCTATAATAGCAAGCTCCAAACTGATACTGAGCATCCGAAAGTATGATGAACTTGACTATTTCTAAAGGCTTGTCCTACTCTGATAATTTCACATCAGCTTCTCCAAGCATCAGCATGTACTTCAGAGAGTTCATTTGTTGTGGTAACCTGGAGGTCTACTGAGCTGTCACCCTGAAATTTACCTTACAAACTCCTATTAGAATCTGAGTTACCCATTCTTTGCTATATTTTTGTGTGTTTGTTTGCTTGCTTTAAGGTTGTTTTTCATTAGGATAAATTCCCAACATTGGGATTACTGGGTCAAAATGCATACCATTTTTATGGCTCTTGTTACCTGTTCAGATTGCCCTTTTAAAAATGGAAAAAAATTCATTTGCTGCAAGCACTGAGTATACCAGTGTCCTACAATCCTCTCCAATTCCCTTTTAGGAATTTGAATGTGTTGTTTTTGTTATTTGTTTGATGGGACCTGGTAATTATTTTATTTTAATTTAATTTAATTTATTTTTTTTAAAGATTTTATTTATTTATTTATTTGACAGAGAGAGACACAGTGAGAGAGGGAACACAAGCAGGGGGAGTGGGAGAGGGAGAAGCAGGCTTCCCGCTGAGCAGGAAGCCCGATGTGGTGCTCGATCTCAGGACCCTGGGACCATGACCTGAGCCAAAGGCAGACGCTTAACGACTATGCCACCCAGACGCCCCAAGACCTGGTAATTATTTTAATATAATATGAAAATATTTAATTACTCTTCGGTCTCTTTGTTGCCTCCAGGCAGCATGACAAAGACTCTTGGCATATGTTTCAGGTATCTGTCCCTGGGCCCACCCCTCTGGTTTCATCTTCTCATTGGCTTGGGTTAAAGGATTCTTTCTGTGGTTATGTAATTACTGTGGTATCAGCAATGGTAAAGGAGAGATCTCAGAGGAACAAGTGCCAAAGCATGGAGAGGTGTCTAAAGCAGGACTCATTCATTTCTGGGCTGTGAGAGAGAGATCTCAGAGGAACAAGTGCCAAAGCATGGAGAGGTGTCTAAAGCAGGACTCATTCATTTCTGGGCTGTGAGAGAGGGTCCCTCTGGGTTTAAGGAGGTGCATATTGAGCCTACTTCCTGTACTCCTTTCCTCCTAACCCAACCAATTATGAGATGTTTTATTAAAATCAAGTAAGAGGAGCTCAAAAATGTAAGAAACCCTCTAAAGGTTGCTTCAGTATGAGACAGCCACATAGGAATGGGAAAGAGCATTTTGACTGGTGGTTCACAGGCTAACTATATGTATATGAGGTCTAGTTTCTTTATACTAAACAAACAAGCAAACAAAACTGTATAGAGTTCAACATTTTGCAAAAATATTACACATATTTTGAAACAATTGAAACAATATGCAAGAGTATAAATTTTTAAATAATGGTGTCATTTTCCAGTTTTGCTTCTGGGAGACATCCTGTGTTAAGGTTCTATGCACTTATATAGATTTTTAAACATTAATTTGAATATTATTATGAAATATGCATACAAGAAACAATAGGGAATGATGTAATGAATATTTCTTTACCTCTTATTATCCAGCTTTATCAAATTTATCAAACTCCCATATTTCAGAGTTTTCTACATTTGGAATGTAAGTGCTTTGTAAAGGATTTCCTTGGTGTTTACTGCACATCAAGTTCCCATACGAAGTCATTTTCTCATGCATTGTATTCCTTAATGCAGTTTGTACTACCATCCCTTAAAGAGGTAGTATTATATCTAATTTATAGATGTGTAAAACTGAATCTCAGAGAGGGAAGGAAAAGAATTTAAGTTTTACAGATAATGCATGATGGACCTAGAGTCTGAGGAGCAATCTGCCAGACTCAGAGCCAGCTATGAGGCTTGATTCCTTCTCTCTTCAGTTTGGTGTGTGTGTGTGTGTGTGTGTGTGTGTGTGTGTGTGTGTGCGCGCGCACATGTATGCCTGAGTGTGTTTGTGTGACTGCATGTGTCTGAGTCCACATACATGTGATGTTTGTATCCGGAATGTGTTCATGTGAGTCCGTACATGCACATGAACAGGGGAGAGAAGATCTTGTCATTTCAAGGGACATGGCTCATGGTAAGAAAAGGAAGTACCCTTTGAATAGTCTAAGCATCTCTCAACACAAGTAGAGCAATGCCTATTCTCAGTCTTTTCCAGGGGAGGAATGGCCTCTCATTTCATTTTTTTATAGGAACATCTATCCCTAGCCGACAGTTTATGAGCAGCTTTCTGTCGTGGGCAGGAGTGTTGGCTCACTATAATTAATTCCTCTCTCACCCCCACAGCTTGAGAGTGAGAAATGAAAGGGCATTAAAGGGAATGCAGTTACAACCCACAAAGGAACTACATAAAATGTTACCTTTTGGCTCAACACACTGCTCCCTTCATGAGTCCTATTCCCAAGTCCTCAGCTCAGCACTGAGGACAGGGTTTATTGCTGGCTGAGACCCAATCACAAATTTGTCAGCAGTCACTCTCCAAGGTTTGGTAGGGGTATTCGTTAAAACTTTGCTGAAAGTCAAGATTTTATGCCAAAGGTCTTCCCTTATTCCATATGTGTTACATGTAAGATAAATAAGGGCAAAGGGAAGAGATAGATGAATTATTGGTGGAATTTAAACTTTGCAGTCAGAGAATTGAGTGTGAGTTCCCCCATTGCCATGTAACAACCTAGAGTAGAGTAAAGTCACCTAGACCTTCTGGACCTCAGTTTCTCTATTTGTGGCATAAGCATTACAATACATGTCCCCTAAGGTTTGGGGGAAAGTTAGGTAAGTGAAGTGTATACACTAGCTAAAAGTACCTGGCACATCGTCAGCTCTCAGTGCTAATAACGATATAAATCAAAACAGTTAAAACACTCCTCCCATTTACCTTCCCATGTATAATTTATGAAGTGCATTCACATCGTGTCACTTCATCCTCAGAGCAATCCATTAAGACAGGCGTGCATTCTTTCTCTGTTTGCACGCGTTTCATAGGCTGAATGGATGGCTTGATTAGCCAGTGCTCTTTCCATTGCTCCAGGTTCCACCATGAGAGAGCAGTGGCCCTTCTAGCTCTGGAACGCGCTGAGTGACTGTGAGGAAAACTCTCAAAACGCAGACTCTTTCCTGTAGTAGGACAGATGGTCTTAAAGAACGGGGCTTTACCTCACACTGACCTTTTCAGTCCTTGTGCAAAACCTCAATCTTGTTTCATTTGGTAAATTTCATAATGTTAGTTGTATTGACTTCTGTGTTTCTTTCTTTTAAAGGGCAGGTTTTCGGTGTGCAATGTGCAATTCAAGGTTCTATCTTCCTCTGTGAATCAGGAAAATAAATGATGGAGAGGGCTGGGGCAACTCCAAGGCTTGGGTTTGATTTTTCCTTCCGGGGGTAATGGCATGGGATTATCTCAAGTCTCCACAGAAAAAGACAGGAAAAAGGCTTATTCAGGTAAGGGAGGGTTCTATGGTAAAATGCAGATATCCTTTCCTGGGGTTCCTAGCAGTCTTTGGTAATTTGGGGAAATGAGGGAAAAGGAAACAGATCGAGGAATTGGTTCCTCCCTTATAAAAGGTGAAAGAAACAGAGAGAAAGCTGGGAGGAAAAGGGAATACGAAAAAGTTCGTTAGCTTTATACTTTTGAGCCATTTATTCTTGCCAATTTGGAAAACAAAGCAAGTACATAGAGTTATTATTATTGTTTTTTTAAAGATTTATTTATTTATTTTAGAGAGAGGGCCGGGAGGAGGGTCAGAGGGGGGAGGTAGATAGAGAATCCCAAGCAGACTTCCCTCTGAGTGTGGAGCCTGATGCAGTGCTTGATCCCAGGACCCTTAGATCATGACCTGAGCTGAAATCAAGAGCTGGACGCTTAACTGACTGAGCCACCCAGGCGCTCCAAGTTGTTATTGTTTTAACCAGTGTAACACATCCATCTACCCATCTTTCGTTTACTAAAACTAAAATCTGTTATCAATGCATTTGGGTGAATGGTACCATCCTCTAGCCCTGGGTACTGACCCCTTTCAAATCATGAAATGTCGCCATGTGCTCTCACAGAGAGAGCCAGGGTGCAAGATGTTAATTGGAAGTCTGTCCCTCTGACACTCATCCATTTATTTTTATTTGTTTAATTTAAAATTTGTCTACAAACACTTACTTGCTGAGCATTTATTTTGTGAATGGAGGAGCTGTCCTAAACCCATTATTACTGGATTCCAGCATAGTCAGGTGAAGTCTGTTTCTGGAGAAAAGGAGAAATTCAGCACAAGGAGTGGTGATGTTCATACAGGAGACCCAGGGAGAAGGTAGATGGATCATCCCCCAGCTCTGAAAAGCAATGTTCCTGTGGACTAGGTGGTATGTGTGGATAATCAGTGCTCAGCATGTGCTGTAATAAAGATGATTCTACTACATGTGCTCTGGCTAGAATATGACTTCTGAATATTGAAAAGTATTCAAAGGTGTACATCATGATGAGATGGTGGTAAGGGAAGCAGGAGCCCTTTAAATCTCGGGGGAAAGGAAGTCATGCCCTCTGAACCACGAGGGAACTGGGCAATCTGGTCCCACATTTGGGAGATGAAGCATCTGAGATTCAGAGAGAAGGTGACTTCACCTCAGTTTCCTGTTAAGCAGCAAGGGCATTGAACTCACACCTCCTTATCTTGTGTTTGATGTTTGATGTTTTTTGGCTTTATTTTCCATAAACCGCACTGCCCATGAAACATTATAATACAAATAATCACAGAATCTTAATTATATCATTATATGTTACACATGGTTTTGTTTGGGGAAGCAAAGAATAGGTTCCCAGAAGAAGGCCCATTGAAGTTGGGATGTGATGGGTAAGTAGAGGTGACAGATGCCAGGGCGGCACTGAGGCACTTTGAAGGCGTGAGTTCTCCAGACAGATGGATATTAGTTTAATTTTACAATAAATTTGTGGGTTGTATCCCATCAAAAGTAAAAAGCAAGAAAATATTAATAAAATCAATCCCTGGGATTCTTTCATAGATGTATGTGATGGGCTGCCAGTGAGGAACTCAATCCTGACAACTGCCATGTGATGAGCTTGGAAGGGGACCTTCTCCAGGTCAATCCTGAGATGATTGTAGCCCAGTCCACAGCTGGATCACAACCTTATGAGAGACCTTGAACCAGAGGGTCCCAGATAAGCCACACCCTGATTATGGTCCCAAAGAAACTTTGAGAAAGTTACTGTTGTTGAGGTTGCTCAGTTTTGGGGTATTCTGTGATTTACCAGTAGATAATTAATACATTATTCCTTGCTGGGATCAAGACATGTTCAGCCTCATTTTCATATGTCTTCTCCTTGAAGCTTTTGTCCAAAGCCTTGAAAAAGAGGGTCATAAAATTTCTTTTCATAATTGTTCTTAGTAAAGACAGACATCAAACAAACCATTAACCACACAGCTAGACACTTCCTGGCTTTTTCATAGTCATAAAAGTCTGAATCTGAGGTTGATTGACATGGAAACTTCCAGTTATTCAGACACTATGCCCTAATACTGATAATGCCTCAGGTTAAGACAAGCCCTTTGGGGCTTCTCAGGCCTATGGTACCCTGCACCTTAGGCTAAAGAAGATGAACAGAAGGTCAGAAGCTAACTCCAGGAAGGAAGGGGAAGCTGCTGTCATATTAAATCTTCTCCACACAGCCTTTTCTACTACAGTAGCTCCAGATGGCCTCCTAGGCCACACATTATTTCTCAGTGAGCCAGTTTCCCTGGCTTCCTTTAGGTCAAGGATCCCAAAAGAACAGGAGAAGTAGTTTGCAATCTCCTGTAAGCCTATGGCAGTTTTTATGTTAGAATCTAGGGAGACCCTCCTTCCCTGGGGCATTTGGGAGCCTTCTCTTGCCCTCTGCCTCCCCCTTCTCTAAGGGGAAATATTACTGCCAAGCATATTCTCAGAGCAGCTTAAAAAACACATACCCAGCAGCATGTCCTGGAAAAAATAAAGGCACGAATGAGGATAGGCTATTTCTAGATAAAAATTTAAAAAAATATATGCAGAGAAGAAAAATTAAGCTCATGCAAATTTCCTGCTTCTCCCACAGTTGTAGGGGCCTACATACCAAGAATTTGGTTTTCTTTAATATTTTAATTGTGCAATATTTCAAACTAATCCAGAAAAGAAGAGAATAATATGATGAACTCCTATGTACTTTAACTCATCCTCAACACACAGAGTGAATGTGGAATGTAGGTTATTCTTTTTTCCTTTTTTAAAAATTATTATGTAGATTATTCCTTATGCATTTCTAAGACAATATATCACTAGTCTCTCTCTCTTTCTCTCTCTCTCTCTCTCTCACTCTGTCTCTGTGTCTTTGTGTCTCTCTCTCTTTCTTCCAGTGTTATTCCAGTGCTATTTCTTTTTTTCTAGTACCATGGTCTGGGCTGAATGCATAGGTTTTGATGTAATATGATTTTGTCTAGATTTCTGTTCGTTAATCACTGTTTACTGAATCCTCACAAGAGTGTTATGAAGACAGGACTATTATTAGTTCCATTTTGCAGATGCAGGAACTGTCCTAGTGAAATGACGTCACTTGTTAAAGGCCATGGAGATGGCCAGTCTATGATATGAAGGAAGATCTATCAGAAAATTGATCAATACAGTTTAACAAATACTGTTTCCTCAAAAGGTTTGTTTTCCTCTTTCCTAAAATAGATTTGTTTGTTTTCCATGCAAAATGAAGTAAGATGAGCCCTCATTTTTACCCTGAAAAAATTCCTACCCTGAAGTAGGAAAGTGAGAGGCAGGGATTATGCTGAGAGCACGTTGTGACCAGTAGCCACAGGTCAGCTCAGGACACCCAGCTGGGGTGCTGGGGAATAAAAATAGGGAAGGAGAACAGTTTGTTTCAGCTCCGATCAGAACAAGAGCAAAGGAATCAATGTTTACCAAATGAAACTTATCTAGAATAGCACTTATTTCCCGAGTCCCATAGGTATTACAAACTGAAACAGGAAAGGAAAAGCTATTAAAATAAATGATCCAATAGTGTTCTTTAAACAACCATCAGCACTTTGACGAAAAGGAAACCCATACCGTCCTCTTCTTCTATATTTTCTAAGCTCAAACTCATAGAACTTTCTTGGTAGGTCAGCACTAAATTTAGGTAGTGCCTGCTAAGTCCTAGACACTAGTACTTAAAAGGAAGTAGAAGTTAAAAAGAATCTCTATACATGTGGGTGTTATGCTTGCAGGTAATTTGTTGCTAGAGCTAGAGGAAAGTTGAAACCATGGCTATTAATAAAAAACAACATATGAGACAAGCATTACATTTTATTTAATTTAATATGCTGGATAGAAATGACAGATTTCCAAAATTCTTCTCTCCCATTTCCTCATGAGCTTTAAAGAAAATGTTGTACCTCTCTTAATCTTGCTTCTTTCTTCATGTTCCACTGAAGTATCTGTGAAAAGTGCAAGGGGTAAAGAGGTAAAGTGAAAATAATGATGATGATGATGATGATGATGATGATGATGATAGTCTCTTTTTCCAGTGTTATTTCTCACTGGTACCTAGAGTTATGATTTTTACATAGTTTTATAGGGCTGGAGCTTTTTAAAGGTGTTTTAAGGAGGATAGAGTAAAAGTGTTTTAAAAGTATATGACTACATTCTATTTTATACATATATGTACACAAAATGTAGTATATATCACATTTTCATTATACATTCATCTGTTGATGGATGTTTAGGTTTTTTCTATATCTTGCATACTCTGAATAATGTGGCAATGAACATCCAGGTGCTAATATCTCTTCAAGACCTTGATTTCAATTCTTTGGGATAAATACCCAGGAGTAAGATTGCTTTTTCACATGGTAGTTCCATTTTCAATGTTTGAGGAACCTCCACAGGGTTTTATCTAGTGGTCACACCAATTTGCGTTCTTACCAGCATGGTGCAAGGGTTCCGGTTTTTCCACATCCTCACCAGCACTTGTCTTTGGTCTTTTTGATCACAGCCAACCTGACAGGCACGAGAATGTATCTCATTGTGGTTGTGATGTGCATTTTCTGGAAATGAGGAATTACCAGAGATCTGCTACATGACAGTGTACCTATAGTCAACATTACTATATTTTACACTTAAAAATCCATTGAGAGTAGATCTCACGTTGAATGTTCATACCACCATAAAAAGTGTATGAAGAGATCCAAGTCATTTTGTAATTACTTTTGCAGATCATGTGTCTTCAGTGGTTACATGGAAGTGTTCCAGGCCTGAACCGTGTGCATTATGGCTTTATAAGCGATGTATCCAGTCTATAGGAAGAGGTAAGCTCTATTTTTGCTCTGCGTTCTCTCTTCCTGTGCCAACTTTTGCTGGCAGTAGGAAGGTTGATTTAAATGGCTGGTTAGTGCAGTGGAAAAGTCCTGAATACACTAAAAGTAAAATTGTGGTAAATTAAATAAACATGTAAAGAAAGACTAACAGTTTTGAAGGACTCTGGCTTCAGTTTTTGACGCCATGCGTGTAATTTCTGCAGCTAAGTTCCCAAATTAAGGTTCCCTTCATTCTTTCAAATTTGTATATGCCTAAGGATGCTTAAAGCAGAATTTTCCTTCAAACACCTTGTGCAATTTATCCCCAGAGAAGGTCATTCACAGGGATTTACTCAAGAGGTGACTGGTGTATTTGCAGAATGTTTGACATCCAAGCTTTTGTTTTTGGCTGAGCTCTTAGTAACCTAGGAAGATGTCCAGCAGAAGTGACCGGAAGTAAGGAAGAAGGCAGGGACTGCTGCTGTGCATTCTCAACACTGAGCAGGAGCAAAAAACATTGCTTTCTCAGCCTTGCAATGAGCCCACCAGCACTCCATCTTTATTAATACATATCAGTACACACACGTACTTTCATACCAGACTGAATGCAATTCTCATCATGAATCTGGTGCTCCTACATAGTCTTTTAAAAAGGTGGTAGGCTTAAGAGTTAACATGTTGACTGTTAAGTGCAAATTATTTACCCACATGTGGTCATGGTGTAGTGTAGAAAGAGATATAACAAGAGTCAGGACTATGGGAAGGCTGTTAAGGAAATCAAAAACAAAATCTTTTCCCAAAACTTTTACCTAACTGAACCAGAACTTCCCATTTAGAGACTTCATTCTAAGTAATTATGGATCATTCTCTTATTCTCTATTATTTTGTAAAATTTGCTTAGACCTAGATGGGCTAAAACAGCAGAATTCCCCCATGTACAAATATATATATATATATATATATATATATATATATATATATATATAATCAAACAGGTTGATTTGAGAAAATATATCCAAGGTATGTCTGGATGGTAATTGCTAGTATTACTAAAGGACTCAGCTTTTAAACAATTATACTTCATATTCTGGGCCTCTTCTATTTGTAGAAGAGTTCTAATTTGCTAAAGCTCAATTTCTATAAGTAGCTTTTTAAGACTATAGCTAGGTTGTGAAACAGAGTAGGCATATGGCGTTGCCTAAAGCAAAATCTTGGATCATATAGTACACAGGTCAACTCTAACCCTTCAGCTGCCTTTGTGAAAGAAAAGAAAAGAAAAGAAAAAAGAAAATCATCTTTTTTTCTCAATACAATTTACTTCTCTTAGACTATGGTGATAAATTAGTTTAAAAAATTAGATATTTTACTGCTGGTTGTGTCAATGTTTTTCGTAATAAATATACAAAAATCTGATGTTGGCGATGTGCTGATACCCTCTAGTGTGTTACTATTCTCAATACACAACCTGCACAAGCATATGCATTGGCTCCAGGGTTTGGCAGTTAGTACAGAAAACTAATGAGTAAGTCTTTCCATTTCTATTTCTTAGGTCCTGCCTACTGAGAATTAGGTGGTGCTGACCATTTGTGGGGGCAGGAGTGATGCTCTGATACCTTTACCTGGCAGAGGTGGAATGCCTGGAGGTTGTAAGGGTCTCTACAGAGTATCTTGAAATATCAATAAAATATAAATATTTCAGTCTCTATCAGGCATCATCTTATATTGGATCCAATATTAGCAAGTTGAATCAAGCTTTGAGGATTAAATAACTATGAAAGAAAGACTTAAACTTGAGAAAAATTCAACCCAATAATTTATTTCTTGATGACAATTGGGTAAAGTTCACCTTTTAAAGCAGCAGAGTATTTCAGTCAGCTTTCTACATGAGTGGAGGTTGATAACCTCCTCCCTCCTTTGAGGCAAGGTCAAAATATTAGCATTTGACTTAACCAGGAGCTCCATTTCCACCAAGGGAAGAAACCAAAAAGCTGAAAGCAACCACGGTTGTCATTGGGCTATCCATACATATTCTTTTTCCTCTTCTTCTGGGCGTATTTTGAGATTGTACTTGAAGTCAGGTACGGCCGTTAGACTTATCTCGTACAATGAAATGTAAATAAAAGTAACGTGTGCTGGAGAAAACTCTTCAGGCTTGGCCTTCCACTGAGGTTGACTTGGAGCAGAGCTCCCAGCAAATGGGCATGTACTATACAAGAGAAATAAACCTTTTAAACCACTAGGAGTTGAGAGTAGCTTCTCAAATGTTAGTGTTCATCAGAATCACTTGAAGGACTTTTTAAACTGATTGCTGGGCCCACCTCCAGAGTTTCTCATTTAGTAGGTTGGTGAGGAATGTGAGGATCTCTAGCAGGCTGCCAGATGATGCCAACGCTGTTCATCCAAAGTCCATGCTTTGAAAACAACTACTTAGGCTATCTTGACTGAGGCAGGAAGGATACCCTGATTTATGTAAGTGAATATAAATGATGACCATGCTTTGGTAATTTATTCTATGGTAGGTACTGTATTTCTTCACAGTAATCCTAAGACCTATGTTGCCTTAATATAATCCATTTTACAGATTAAAAACTCAAGACTTCTAGAGCTTTAACTATTGCCCAGTCTTTTATTTATTTTTTATTTTTTTAAAGATTTTATTTATTTATTTGACAGAGAGAGAGAGACAGCGAGAGAGGGAACACAAACAGGGGGAGTGGGAGAGGGAGAAGCAGACTTCCCGCCGAGCAGGAAGCCCGATGTGGGACTCGATCCCAGGACCCTGGGATCATGACCTGAGCCGAAGGCAGACGCTTAACGACTGAGCCACCCAGGCACCCTATTGCCCAGTCTTTTAGATAATAACTGGCAGAGTTGAAATCTCAGGCTGCCTGATATTAAATGTTATATTAATCTATTTTTGTATGATTCAGACTCTTTTGAAGGTGTTTGATCACCTAAATAATGCTGTCTATCAAAGTGCTGGGTTTTGGAACGTATTCTTATTTAGTAAGATCATACTGAGTTACTTCATTGCAACATAATTATATTTTAGGATAATTGTGTTCTTTCTAGATGTGGTAGAGGCCTCAAACATGAATAACGTCCTGTATGTTTTCATAGAATTTGCAGTCTTTTAGAGTAAATATCTCAAAAGCAAGTCAAATTATAAATCATTAGGACAAGAATAAACAAAAGACTCTAGGAGTCCAGAGGAGGGGGGGATTCCATCCAGAGAGTGGATGAGAACCTATGAACTGAGCTGTAAAAAGTGATGGGTCTTTAGAGCAAAGTGAGAAGGAACTGTACAATTGCAATACTGAGCTACAAATCACCACTGAGAAGATTGGTTTGATCTATATTTTTTTAATTAAAAAATATCCTTGGGACACTTTAATTCTTTAAAGGTTAATTAATAGATGTATTGAGTGTTATGGTAAGGATTAATGGAGGTGGTGCTGGAGGAATAATAAGGAATTGAAAGTATAATGTAGATTTTCTGCTAGGTCATGTTCCTATGAGACAGTTAAATATGATGGCAGTGACAGTACCAAGTTCCAGATGATATTTCTAAGTAAATTGTTTAAATCCTCAATCTAGTTGTTTTTTTTTTTTAATCTGAAAATATAATAGCTAATAACTTGAGAAAGTGCACACAGATGAAAATGATTTGTGGAGATATTGATTTAAAATATGTTTGTCCCCAGTTAGGTCCCATGGAGTAGCTTAGTAGCTTAGTGTAAACTGGAAAGGAACTGGAATTTCTCTTGGAAAGGATCTTCTAGCATCTTGTGCCTTCCATAAAATAACTGGCACTTGTTAAGAAGCCAACGCTTGCCAGAAATAAGTGGAGCTGTTTTTGTGATGCTTATTTTCACACAAACATGTCCCAGTGAAGTCAATGTGTCAGCTGCCTCATAAAGTTGATTGGGTTTTGAATCTCACTTTATAGAAACTGCTTACTTGAAGCATGTCCAAAATGTTTTGAAACTGCCAATAAAGCCACTAGTTGACCATCTATAGGGACATTACTGTGAAGTGCCTAAACTGTTTTTTCCTCCAAATCTTCTCCACAATACTCCTCCCTTGAATCACCAACACATCAGTAATTCTAGGCTGACAAGTGGGGACTATGGGAAAGTAGGTGGATTTCACTCAGTGGAGTCTAGACACGAATCCCAGCTTGCCTTCTGCAGGTGAGAGAAATGAAGTCATCAGGGTTGTGGACTCTGCACTTACACCATTTGGATTAGATTTCACAACTCCACCTTTTATTGGGGAAGATGCAGAGCATTATTTCTGTTTGAGGAAATTAAGATCATGATGGACTTTGGATTTACATAGACTCTTGTTCAAATCTGAGCTTTACTACTTACTAGCAGGACACCCTTGGATAAGTCCCTTAACTTCCCTAAGGCATGGGCTGTGAGGGCCAGGGAAGCTTTGTGAAAGAGATAGATGTGGAAGACCTAGAATATGGAGGTGATTCTAAGATATCCAAAATCCAAAGCTGCATTTGACAATATTTGTGCCAACAAATGCTTGTATTACTCCTCAGTCCATCCCTTGAAATGTGGACTTAGAATATTCAGAAGAGAACACATTTTATGTCCATTAACAGGTCATGAGCATGGGGATCAATATTATTGAACCCTAAGACACAGCCCATCTTTACTTTTCAGACTCTGACTAGTTGGGATTTGACTACTCTAAGACAGTGGACAGTAAGGGCTGGAGGGGGACAGAGGTGAGAGAAAGGCATGAAATAAAATGTCATTAGAGATCCTCTAAGTCCGTGGCTTTTTTCTTCCTTTTCTTGAAACAGATCTGGGCTATTAAAAAGGATCATATTTAAAGTAAGCTAAATGGAATCTTTATTGGAGTAATCACAAAACATATTGTCTGTTTCTACTTTTTCAGAATCTCTTTAAATTTCTCACATGGTATTTATTTTCCCATATTATAATTCAAGATGTCATATTTCTAAATTTCAGTTTACTTGGTAAAACCTATCGATTCTGTCAGAGACCTGTTAACTAAAAAAGAGTAAGATTGCCTACTCATTCCAACCTGATCCAATTGCTTGAACTGAAAAAATAAGGAAAAACACAAACAATTTTGACAAGCAGCACTGTTAACAATGAGCGGAAATATCAGTGGATAAATTGGGAAATCCTCTATAGAAAATTTTCCTCTGCAGGAAAAAAAACTATTAGCCTTCCAGGGCTTATGAGAGAAGATTTATCAATATTGTCCAAATTAAATCTAAAGAATGGTAATATATGTCACAAAAAGTATGTTTTGTCATTTGGGTAACATTATGTTAACCATATTTAACTTTAGGACTTGCCAGAGGCTTTAACATACTACCGCACATTAGGACACTCCAATGTATTTGACAACAGGAACATTTTTCTCTTGGGCCTTATTTCAGGACTAATCTTCAGTAGAGGACATTTGGCAAAGCTGATTTAGAGGGCTTACTTTCATGCTGATTGTTTCAATCTAATAAGTAGGGTAGGGCACACACCTAATCTTTAAAGGGTGATATTATGAAACTCATCGCATGACTTTATATTTTGCAGCTTGGTGTCTCTGTCAGAGTTGTAGATGGATCAAGGCATTGAGCCAAAATAAATAGCCTTGGAAGGTACTCTTAGTTGTTGCCCCCACCCCTAGGGGTACTCTAGGTTGTTGTCCTTCTACCTGGTATTAGTGCTGCTTCCTGAAAGCAACATTTGCTTCTTTCTGGGGCTGGGAGTAGGAGTGCAGTGTTAAGTGTCATAATTGTGTTGCCCCTTTGACAGCTTCCCTTGCAGCGAGGGGTGACTAGGTGACTCAGTTATGGTCAAATACACAAAATGGGAGCATTATGAGTAAAGGTTAAGCATCCTAATGGGAGGCAATTCTCAGATACCATACCTTTCCATTTCTGCTTGCATCAAATGTGTTTAGATTTCTTGTGTTCATCCTGTGAAGGTGAGGTGAGAGCAATAAGGGTGAAGATAGTGGAGCAGGGCAGGGGAAAATGGTTTCTTGGTGGCTACTGCCCTAACTGTGAGTGTCTTCACAGTAGATGTTACTATCTTAGGCAGCTCAAAATTTTCAATATATTTATTTATTTGTATTCCCTAATATAAGCATCTTTACCTCATTTTCTTTATCCAAACTCTGTTCTTCATATTATAAGTGTTCAAAATCAGCAAGGGCCTTTCTTTGAATGTTTTAAACTGTGACCAAAAAAGTTGGTAACTTTTTCTAACATATGCACCATTCAAACAGCTTCTCTTTGATTTTTCTTTGTCTTTTTTTTTGTGGATGAAGGCTAAGCAGGTCGAAGATTGCTAAGAAAGGTACTTATGTTCCTCATAGGCCCAAGGGTTAGATCCGTAATATTTTAATGAAAAAAAAAAGAGAAATATAAAGAAAAAATGGACAGCATATACTGTGTAAATTTAGTTAATAAATTCGAGTTATAAAATCCAGCACATTCACTAATTGATGATTATATACCATTGACCTGCTCATGCAATAGCTCCATCAATTCTCCCAACCGGTGCTGAGTCAGCTGGTAAGATTTCTGATTTCTTTAAACTCTTTGTGTCCATGGTGGGATAAATTGTTATATATATATACTATATACCTCAGGGTATCATATAGGAAGGTATTATATAACTATTTTCCTGCAATTAATAAGTACTTGGGGGTGGGAATGCTTTGAAACTATATCAATATCCTGTCTCCTCTTGTTGTTACAAAGACCTTGAAACCATATACTTCAAGAACCAAAGCAAATATTACTATTTTTTTAAGATTTTATTTATTTATTTGAGAGAGACAGAGATAGAGACAAAGATAGTGAGAAGAGAGCATGAACGGGGAGGAGAGGGAGAAGCAGGCTTCCCGCCGAGCAGGGAGCCCGACGCGGGGCTTGATCCCAGGACCCTGGAATCATGACCTGAGCTGAAGGCAGACGCTTAACTGACTGAGCCACCTAGGCGCCCCTACTATGTTATTTTAATAGTGATTTTCTGGTTTTCTTATTCCTCCTATATTTATTGAGATTACTGCATAAGGAAGAATTATCCGTTTTCCTCCATTTATTCATTTATTCTTTTATGTACTTATATTAACATGGTCCCATGGATATGCATTTTAGTCTTTGGATTATGATCCAAACTTTTGATACTTACGTTGCTCAAATTCTTCTAGCTATGACCACGGGAGCTCTTTCAGATTAGTTCCTGTGTTCTTTCAACATACTTTATTGGGAAGGGCAGGTAGGGACTCCTTTATTTTGCATACCACAAGATACTCTGGAGTCATCCTGTGTTTTGCTTGTCTTAGTCCTGAAAAGAATCATCTCTCCAAGAAGACTGTGTTTGTCGGAACATGGAATACAGAAACTAAGCTGTAGGTATCAGGGGTTCTTTTTTTTAAAGATTTTATTTATTTATTTTTGAGAGAGAGAGAGAGAGAGAGAGAGCACATGAGTGGGGGGAGTGGCAGAGGAAGAAGCCGACTCACCGCTGAGCAGTGAGCCCGATGTAGGACTCAATCCTAGGACTCTGGAATCATCACCTGAGCTTAAGGCAGACACTTAACCAACTGAGCCACCTAGGTGCCTGGCATTAGGTGTTCTTTTAGTTACTGTGGTGGCACAGCTCCTTGGTTCTTCTAGTGAACATAACCTGACAAATATATGAATGTATACTAACCCACCTCCAAATAATTATCTGCATATACTATTTATTTATAAGAAATAGTTTGTCATAATATCCCTGATTCCAATTTGGCAATTCAGTCTTTTCTTTTACAGCTTCTTTGACAATGAGGAACTAACTCTCATTCAACACTAATGTACACATAGAGTTGCTAATTCTTAAACAAATTGGCCAACCAGAATACAATTTTTGTGAGTGGTCTTTAAGTCTTACAGTATACAATCAAAACACTGTTTCCAAAGTTATTTAGGTCAGCTCCCTTCTTTCCCATCCCCTTTTGAGGAGTGAGTAATTCACTGGCAACACAGAATCTCTTGTCACAGTTTTTACTATATCTTGAATTCCCTGCATATCCTGGTAGATTTGAAAAAATCCGAATAGTAAAACTTATTCTGTGTTGTGTACAGTTCTATCATTTGGGGAAAAAATGCATAGAGTCATGTATTTACCAACACAGTTCACATTTAATATGATCATTGAAAAAATTGAACTACAGTCTGCCATATTGTTCATGTGTGTGTTCCATTTAATTTTGTTTGTTTTCTTCTATTTTTCTGTCTTCCTTTGGATTATTTGGACATATTTATGATTATATTTTATCTCCTCTATTAATTTGTTATTAAAACTAAAAAAGTATAATGGTTTTCCTAGGATTATACATCTTGCATTATATATCTTTATTCAATTAAATACTACCTTAAAATAACGTTATACAGCTTGAATGTGTAATTTAAGATCATACAGCTGTGTAGTCTCAAGTCTTTTCATCCTTTTTTGCTATCATATATTTTGCATGTTCTATAAATACACACATTTTTCATGCCTGAAGAATTTCCTTTAACATTTCTGAACAATCTGAATCAACATTCAGATAATATAATCCAATATTTATGACAGTATTTTTCCAAGTGCTGCCTTAGAATAATACTGTGTCAATAATACCAGGTGCCATTATCATATATTTTATATTTACATGTTATAAATATAAAATACATTATTACTATTTTTGCCTTAAATGACCAGTTATCTCTTAGAACAATTAAAAATAAGAAAAATGAGTTTTATGTTACTTTCATTTATGCCATCTCCAATACTGGTGATTTCATTGTGTGGAGCCAAGTTTTCAACCATTATCAGGTTGTTTTTCTGAAAAATTCCCTTTGATATTTCATATAGCATGTATCTTCTGGTAAGGAACACCCTCAATTTTTGTTTTGTTGGATTTTCTGAATCAGTGTTTACTTTTCCTTTGCTCTTTATAGTTCTGGGTTGTCAGTTGTATTTATTGAACTCTTTTTTTAGCACTTTAATGATACCATTCCATTTTCTTCTAGGTTATGTGATTTTGAATGGGAAGTCTACTATAATTCTTATCTGCGTCATCATTCAATGACTTCTTTTGGTTTCTCCCTGCTTTCAAGATATTCTCTTTGGTTTTAAGCAATTTAAATAAGAAAGGCATAAGGGGGTATTTGTGTTTGTGTATGTGTGTGTGTGTGTGTGTGTGTGTGTTTGCAGGGCTGTGGAGCTTGGCACTCTCTTAGCTTTTTAGATCTGCAATTAATTTTAGAAAGTTCTTGGTCATTACCTCATCAGGTATGTACTCTGTCCTGCTCAGACCTCTCTTTTTCTTCTGGGATTCCGGTTACTCAGATGTTAGAGCACTTGATATTGTCACAGAGCTCTTAGTTACACTGCTTTTGTTATTGTTTGTTTTCATTTTTATTTTTTAGCTTTTCACTTTCTGTTTCTGAGTATTTTCCATTGACAATCCCCAAAGTCATTGATTCTTTCTTTCACAATATTGAGCCTTCTGATGAATCTCTCAAAAGTAGTCCTCCTCCTAGTTGCTATGTTTTTCACTTGAAACATTCATATTTGAATCTCTCTTGTAGCCTCAGTCTCTCTGCTGAAACTCTTCCTCTGATCTTGCCTGTTTTCCACCTTTTTAAACCTGGTAGCCTATTCATTATAATTATTTGAATGAATGAAACTTAAGAATGGTTCCAACCTTTGTCAGATCTGAGTCTGGTAATGATGATTGCTTTCTCTTTTGAAAGTGTATTGTAGGGGCACCTGGGTGGCTCAGTCGGTTAAGCATCTGCCTTCGGCTCAGGTGAGCCTCACATTGGGCTCCTGGCTCAGCCAGGAGCCTGCTTCTCCCTCTCCTCCAGCGCCTCTCCCCACTCATTCTCTCTCTCTGTCAAATAAATAAATAAAATCTTTTTTTTTTTAAAAAAAAAGTGTGTTGTAGGGTGCCTAGGTGATGCAGTTAAGTTAAGTGTCTGCCTCTTGGTTTCAGCTCAGGTCATGATCTCAGGGCTCTGGGCTCAGCTCGGAGTCTGCTCCAGACTTCCTCTCCCTCTCCCTCTGCTCCTACCCCCTGCTTGCGTGCTCATGTTCTCTTGCTCTCTCTCTCTCTCTCAAATAAATAAACTTTTTAAAAAAAGTGTGTTGTATTTTCTTACTTTTTGTAGGACTCTTAATTTTTTGTAGCAAGGTAAGTATCTTGGGAAGGACAGTGGAGGCTGAGGTAAGTAGTTTGGTGCTAGGTAACCCATTAATTGGTAAAATGTTCCCTCTTCTAGGACTTTACAGTGAAGTTTGGCGTTATTCTAATTGGGACTTGGGGTTTGAAGTTTGTGGTCATTCTGGCTATCCTCAGGGTGACGCAGGCTTCAAATTCCTCTAGCAAAACTTTGTGCTTAAAGTAGGGGCTTATATGCCAGCTAGCTTTTCTCAGTGTCTATTCCACGTGGAGCTTTTGTCCTCATCTCAAAAAGGTCTCCCACCTTCTTGTCCGTCTCCTACCCCTTCTAGCATGATTTCCCCATTACTTGTTATTCGATGCTTGTTACCTCAGCAATGGCAGGCAGGTAGGGCCTTATCTGGTTATTCTGATGAAGCCTCCGTCTCAGTGACACCATGCCCCTGTGTCTGTGGTCCTGTCAGTGCTCCTAACACTCCTTGGCTGTAGTTGTGGGTCCAGCGCCTACCCCTGCCTGTCCTCCAAGGGTAGATTTTTTTTCTTTTTTCTGGTTTTTCCTCCAGGTTTTCACTAGTGTCCTTAGCGTATCAGTGTTTGTTGTCCTTCTGGACTAGGATCCTGAGACTGCTGCAGCAGTTGCCACAGTCTTGGTGTCTTAAAATAACAAATCCCATCACTCACAGTTCTAGGTGTTCAAAGTCTGAAATCCAGCAGAGCCACACTCACTCCAGGGGCTCTACGGAAGAATCTGGCCCTTTCCTCTAACAATTTCTGGTAGCTGCCCTGATATTTCCATGCTTTTAGCACTCTCTGCCTCTGTCTTCACATCATCCTTTCCTCGATGTATTTTCTTTCCTGGTATCTGTCTTGCAAGAATACATGTTATTGCATCTAGGGTTGTTTTGTGAAGGTCTTAGCATATCAGTAACAGATGTTGTGGCTGGATAGGCCCTTATGGTTCTTATTATGATTGCAAGATGCCCTTCATCAAAAACCATCAGGAAACTCTGAAAAATATGGAGGTTTATTATTTACTAGACCTGGAAATTACACAGCACACCTGGAGCCACACAGTGAGGTCAAGGAGGGGAGGGGGTGTGCAAGGGCAGGTGGTTCTGCTTTTATTGAGGTCAGGATGAGGGCCTAGGGTTTCACAGGCTCCTTTCTTATTGGTGAACTTAAAACCTGGGGTGCCTGGGTGGCTCAGTCAAGTAAGTGTCTGACTCTTGGTTTCAGCTCAGGTCATGGTCTTGAGGTTGTGGCATCTAGCCGCACCTTAGGCTCTGTGCTCTGTTCAAAGTCTGCTTCAGATTCTTTCTCCCTCTTACTCTCTCGCTTTCCTAAATAAATAAAATCTTTAAATAAATAAATAAAACTTAGTAAGAGTGGGAAGAGAAAAGGAGCCTCAGTCAGAGGAGGTGGCCTGGGACTTTATCTAGTCCTGTTTCTGTCAATGCATTTATTCATTTTAAGTGGATGCCTCTTTGAAATGGATGCTCCAGCAATCAAAGCTTAGGTCAGGCACTTGTATTACAAAAAGAAAAAAAAAAAGCAACTGTCAGGATTTACATTACAAGGGCCCACCCAGGTAATCCCAATTAAACTGCTCCTCTCAAAATCCTTAATCACATTCTTCCCCATATAAGGTAATTTTCATAGGGTTCAGGGATTTGGCTATGGACATTTATTCATGGAGGAGAAGGGCACCATTCAACACAATGCATCTTCCTTTTTTATATCATTTTTTGAATATTTTATTTATTTATTTGACAAAAGGAGCACCCAGCAGAGGGAGTGGCAGGCAGAGGGAGAAGGAGAAGCAGGCTCCCCACTGAGCAGGGAGCCCGATGTGGGGCTCCATCCCAGGACCCTGGGATCATGACCTGAGCCAAAGGCAGCCGCTTAACTGACTGAGCCACCCAGGTGCCCCAACACACTGCATCTTCTAACTCAGGCATTTGTCCAACAGGAGAGAGAGGCATATCCAAGTGGAGTCCTGTGCCTCACTAGATGTGGTTGCTATTCTCTCCCAGGTCTGTCTGATGGGGGACATTTTCTGAGGACTTTCTACAATCTTTGTAGGAGGACCTGTTGAGATTACTACAGGAAAAAAAAAAAAACTCAAAGAGAATACTGACTCTTAATTTCAGTCATCCCAAGGGCTTTAAACTTTCTCACCATGCATATTTGTCCTTCACCCACTTTCTAACCCAACTCAAGCCAGTGTTTGCATCTTGTCTTTGTTGCAGGTACCTTTCCCTCTCTCTCCCTCTCTGTGTGTGTGTGTGTGTGCGTATATATGTATATGTGTGTGTGTATTACCAATTATATCTCTGATAGGATCAAGAAAAGTTGTGAATCTGCATTGGGTATTGTTGAGAAATATACTTGGCTAATTTACTTTTTATAAAATGACATTTTGCTGTTTTAATTTTCAAGTCTCTGATTATCAGTGAAAATGACAATGTTCCAAGTTTGTTGAAATAGCTGAGAATCCCACTTAAACTTTGTTCATGAAGAAGCGTCATCATCAGAACGTTTAAAGAAGGGACGAGCTGAGGAGCAAGGCTATACATTTAATGTTCCAGGTGCTATTTAAACATGGGCTAAACAACTACTTGGTTGGAATATATCAGACAATGAATCAGTAACATTTGTAATAGAAGACCTTCAGGTCTCTTTGAATCCTGACTCTGCACTTGGGGATAAAAGAATACATAGAAATCAGTTGTATCTCAAAGTGCTAAATTCAGAGCAGAAGAATTTTTTTAGGATCCTTTTCCCCTTTTTGATGCTGCCTCTGTTCACTTCCCCTCTACTCTTTATCTTTCCCCCTCAAGGAACAAGCTGTTGATACCATTTATCTAACGGCCACTTAGATTAGCACCTTCTAAAACATGCCAAGTTTTAACCTAGAATTTACTGTCTTTCATCTCAATTGTCTTAAGATCCTTTTTGTTTTTTCTCAGGGAGATTTCTCATCAATAAACTGAAGCTCGTTTCATTTTAAAATTAAGCAGCTGCACGTGGTGTTAAGTGGGGGTGTTGTGTGGGAGATAACAGACTGGGGTCAGATAAAAGCTGTGTCTAATGGAAAAGTAGGATCAATTTAGCAAATTGCTGGACTAATTTCTAATGATAGCCTGATTTAAAAGACTGCATGATACTGCATGAAAATCCTAAAATTTTCGTTGTTTCTGGAAAGCTTTGGGGAAACCACAAATAGAAAAAAACTTATTGTTTGGTTTTTTGTTTGTTTGTTTTGACTTTTCTTACTGTGATGCAGAGATATATTGTTTGAATATAAGGATAAATAGCCTTTCCCCTATTCCAGAATCTATCATTCTATATGAGGCCAAAATAATGGCAGGGGCTACTCCAAAGAATTCAGTCTAAGGAATAAGACGGCATAATGCTTGTAACTCTTTCCCCCATGTTATTAAGTGCCAAGGTCTGGAGAAGAGGAAAGAATCCTTCTTGGTTCCCATTTGAGAAAAAAAATTAATTTTTCTATTAAGAATTTATTTTGGATCAATGGATAGCAACTTCCTGGGGCTATTTTAGTGTAGTCAGAGATCACTGAGGTCAACATATCTTCCCGTCTCTGAAATGTTTCAAGAGAAAGATTAAACATCTGCTATCTTCAAAAGTTCTATAGCTAGGGAGTTGGCAAAACTAAATTCTCATCCCAGTTTTATCACTGATTAGTTTGTTACTGGAAAATTTTCTCCAGGTATAAAGACCCCAGGACCCTCAACTATAAAAGAACAGAAGTAAAACTGAACTGTCCCCAGGATAGCTATAAAGTTCTGCAGGATGGCCATCTTGCCTATCGTAAGAATTGTGAAGCAAAGCCGTCTCCTGCCTTCCACAATAAGGTATTCGCAAACCTATGACTATATATACTTTGTGTTGCATCTAAGTGTCGTAGAGCATAGGACTTAAGGAAAGTGAATCATGCATTTGAAGTAGTCCCCATCCAAGCCTTTCCATCATATTCAGTAATTGTTCTTCCATCAAGACCTCAGTGGAGGTCAGAATGGTTGGCACCTGGTACTACTGTGGTCGAGAAAGTCAAGTCAGATAGTGTAGTAATCATATGGGGTCAATTGACCTGTTTTAGAATTCTAGAGTCATGTGAACTTTGGCAAGTAGTTTAACCTGTTGAGTCTTAATTTTTCTTACCTGTGAAATTGTGGTATCAAAACAACCTAGTGAGGTAAATGAAAATATGAAATGAGGCCTTTTATGTAAATCATGGTGCTAGTACATATAGGTGATTCAATAAACATTAGCTATTTTTATCAATCCAAACACTTTTAACTGAATTATATTTAGAAGCTATAAGGTACTGTGTAAATTATAACTGACACTTCCAGATGGATTGTGGTATTAAGGTATTTCCCACTTAATTTTCCTTCTATAAGCATCTGTAAGCATCACTAAATTATGCTAATAAACACTGACTCATACCCTCTACTACTATCCTCTTAAATTTTTGTGTTTTTTTAGGAATATTTTATTTCATGTAATAGTTCCCTTGTGAGTAATTTAGAGGCTTTCTCACTGATTATTTCACTTTCTTTCTGTTACAGAGAGACCTCTGGGTAGCCAATTCAGATCTACTAGGCTGTTAAAACCAGACCTGTCATTTATTTATTCCTCAAATATTTATTGAGCAGTTACTGTGTTTCATGTAAACTTCTAGTTGCAGTAGTGGATAGTGCGAATATTAAGGAATCTAATTTTTTCTAGTCTCAGTGAATGAAAGTCTGCTACCCACCTGAATTCATTGCTATGAGTATCAGAATTAAAATTCTCAGGACCTGAGAAAACTCTCCATGGAGAGTGGTTGGGGCTGATGGGTTTGGAAAGAGTCAACAATCAGTCTCTCACTCCAAAGAGTAAGTACCGTAAGTGAGGTCTGTAACCTGAAAGAAAGGGCTCATTTTTTTCCTCTAATTTTTCTATAGTTACTTTGCAGCTCATGGATGTCCCTTTATCAAAGACTTTATTCTTCTCATTCCCTCTTCTTGTCCTTCCTTCATCTTAACTTCAGGTCTCCATGCTACACCACTCCGCATTTTCTCTTTTCTGAAACTCCCCATTAAAGGAATGTTGCAGAACATGCAATTTTTTAAAATAAAACATCTTGTTTATCATACTAGTAAATTCTCTTTGGATTTGCCAAATACCTACAGTGGGTCTGAAGGATTTATATGGAAATGAAGGCAGCACTACATCTGCCTAATTAGACAGATGTACTCATAAAAGGAGCCCACTCACTGCCTGCTGGAATGTGAGGAGGATTAGTCTAGGGGGAACTCCTCCTCAGCTGTTGGGAGCTGTTAGCTCACAGGCTCCGGTCTCCTGGGACACTTCCCTGCTCCACAGGCAAAGGGGAGGATAAGTTCTTTTTCACATCCAATAAAGTATCAGATTAACCTCCCTCCCTACTGTTACAGACTTAATGTTAAATTGAAGGAAAGCAGGTTGCAGATTTCAAGAAAAGTGGCAGGGATCCAGCCACTTACCTGGTGCAGGAAAAAAGTCACTCCTCCCACAATCAAGTTGAGGAATAGGATATAGGTCCCAAAGTAAAAAATAATAATAATAACAAATAAATAAAGTAATAATAGTAATAAAAATCAGAATTTAAAATCATTCACCTGCGTTTTTCACCATGCTTGTTTGAACAATTTGGTAACCTTGATGGGCCAAATTACCATTGCTCAACCTTGTCATTTGTAACAAAAATTGGCTTACACATGTTCAGAACTGTTACTGCATTCACAAAACACACAACATAGAACCAGCACAGAGAGACAAACACTAACAGGTTTAGAAACTTACACACACAACTGCAGATACACATTCAGACACACAGATTCATTCCTAGAACCTCACAAACAGGCTCCAAGGTATGTACATACTCAGACACACATAGACACAGAGACCTCGTAGGAAAGAAGGCCACAGTTCCAGAGTCACACAGATTCAGGTATTGGTACAGAGACACAAACAAACAAAACCCCTTACATATTTGTTTTTTTTGTTGTTGTTTTGTTTTGTTTTTAAAGATTTTATTTATTCCTCAGACAGAGAGAGAGAGAACCCACAAGCAGGGGGATCGGCAGGGGGCAAAGGGAGAAGCAGGCTCCCCACTGAGCAGAGACCCCGATGTGGGACTCAATCCTGGGACCCTGGGATCATGACCTGAGCCAAAGGCAGCCACTTAACTGACTGAGCCACCCAGGTGCCCCAACACATACGTATTTGGACACATTCAAAAGCCCACATGCATCCACCTAGCCCCAAACACACAGAAAGACTATCAGAGATACTCAGAAACAGAAAGAATAACCACTGGATGAACCTCATGGTTTGTTAATTATATCTCAATAAAGCTGTTGAAAAATTAAGAGTAAGAATTGCTGAGCTACACTTAGACAGCCAGCAAACAAAGATATAAGAGGAGACCTACAAACCCAGGAAATCTCCTTTAGTATTTCTGGGTCTTTATTTGTGTGTGAGTGTCTGCGGGTTTTTGGAGTGGCATTGTGGTGTTATTTGCCGCCTATTGGTGGACAATACTTTTGCCAAACTCAATTGCAAGTTCCCTGGCCCCTTGCTCAGGTGGGTCGTGTGGAAGGCAGGATTGAAATTCCAGCCTCCAGGGGCACCTGGGTGGCTCAGTTGTTAAGCGTCTGCCTTCGGCTCGGGTCATGATCCCAGGGTCTTGAGATCGAGCCCCACATCAGGATCCCTGCTCCTCAGGAAGCCTGCTTCCCCCTCTCCCACTCCCCCTGCTTATGTTACCTCTATCGCTGTGCCTTTCTCTGTCAAATACATACATAAAATCTTTAAAAAAAAAAAAAGAAATTCCAGCCTCCAAAGGAGAGAATTACACATATTTTTCTGCAAAAGGAGATTCTATTAAAAATGTTCCTCCCATGGGAACCTGAAAATTTAGGGAGCAAGAATGTTTCACTCAGGTTTGAATGCCAACAGAGATCCAGATAGAAGAACAAAATATCCTGTAATAATGATAATAAAGAAGTAATGTCTTTATGGCCTTTTATAGTATAAATTGTCTTGTACCTACTAACTCAGTTAATCATCATCAGCTGTTCCCTGTGATCTCATTTGATCTTCAGAGTAACCAAATGAAGAATTATTTTTTATAAATATTTTACACTTGTTGAAATTACTCCCAAGAGAAGCTATGTAACATTTTTGATAAATTGCATATTTAGAAGTCAAATTCATGTCTGATGGACTTATGAGCCAGTGCTCTTGGCAGCTGTGTGTCAAGGCCTCTGCAGACACTGGGCTTGGGGTTGATCTTATGGCTCAACTTACTTTACATGCAGGAAAACTGAAGTTCAGAGTACTTTACACCAAGCTCCCAGGGGCACACACAGACCTGAACCTAATATTCTGATTCCTGTTCTAGGGCTGATGTCACCAGACAAATGAACTTTTGAAATAGTCAGTGAAGTGTATGTGAGCTGGACTAGGTGAAGAAACTGAAGCTTAAGAACCAAGATTGAATTAAAAGCCCAATGGCCATGCCTTGAACATCCTCCAAAGGAGCCTGGGTTTCCCTGGAAGGCAAGGGGGTTCTGTCTAATTCTCTCTACTCCTCTGTTGCTTTTCTGAGGACTATGAAACTATTCTCCCTAGCATCTGGTCCAGTGATGTTTCAAAAAGCTCTTGGAGGGGATTGCATTCTATCCACAAGAGTAGAGGTACAAATTTAACTTCAGGAAGAGGTTTTGTCTGTTTGCCATTTTCTCAGGGTTTGCGTCTGGCTAGAATGAAAAATGTTCAGTAACTGAGAAAGCATTCTGATCATATTGTAGAATTTCCTCTAAATTCTCTCCTCTGAATCTGAGTGTGATTACAAAATTCTTTAGTATTTAATTCCATGGGTAAGTGATTAGAGAATAAAAATGTAAGTTTCTGTAAAGAAGGTGATAATGACAAGAAGGTGGAGAAACACGGCATTAGATCAGATGTCCCAGATCCCCTTATTCAGTTAAACATTCAAATTGTTGCCAACTTTCAGACTTAGAAGATTTTATGTAAGTATCAAAATTCCTGGTGTCTTTTAAAAATGAAAATCAGAAGGTCTGGCAACTGTGGGCTGATGGTTTCCATGGCAATAATTGACCAAACCTGTGTAGCAGTTTTACCAATGAGTAGGTCACATGCTCTGTTGTGCATCCCAATCTGTTACCTTCCCCACTAATGATGTGCATTCTGACCCATTCCACTTATCTGGGTTACCTGTCTGGACACTGCAGGTATCTATTAACATTCACAGTATTCAGATAAAAATCATTACAATTTCAGAGACAGATGTCTTAGCAGTCCAGGGAGAGAGAAGTCAGAAAAGCATTGAGAGCTCAAAGATGGCTTCATAAGAAAAGTGGGAATGCAGCTGTCTTATAACAAATCAAGATTTATTGAGGCAATAAAGGAGGGTACTTTAGTGGAGGGTACATAATAAGAGGAACAAGAGATAATGCAAAATTAAATTCTGGTGAACAAAAGACCAACTATGCAAAGTAAAACATTTTAAACGTTTAGAATAAAATGTGAAACATTATATTTACAGTCTTAGGTTTGCAAAGATTTTCCTTTTTAAATGACCTAAAAAAGGACAAACCGTAAAGGGAAAAAAATGGGTAAGTTTGAATCCATTCAATAAAGAACATCTGTTCATCTAAAGACATCATAAACAAGGTAAAAAGACAAGGAACAGATTTTGAGAAGATATTTGCAATGCATAAAACTGACAAAAGCTAAGTATCCAGAATTTATAGAGTGCTTCTACAAATCAAAATGAAAGAAGGTAAACAACCCAATAAAAAAAAGGGCAAAATATATGAAAATGTCATGCACAAAAGATAAAAGACAATTGGTCAATAAGTACATGAGAATGTGCTCAATCTGACATGTTATCAGAGAAAGGCAGATTAAAACAATAGAAAGTTATTATTCTGTACCCCTGAGACTTACGTAAATCTAAAGTCAAATGATGCTGAAGCGCTAGACACAGATGTGGCAAATTTGGAAATTCCAAACAGTTAAAGCTGTTTGGAAACCATACCTTCAGAGGGCAAATGACAATATTGAATAGTGTTATGTATGTACGTCTTAACCCAGTAACTGCAGTGCTATGTATGTACCTTGAAGAGATTTTCACACATGTGCAAAAGACAATGTATGCTTGACTGTTGATTATATTATTGTATGTGGTTGGGGAACCCATCTTAAATTGAAAATTAAGATTAGAGGCACTTCGGTGGCTCAGTTGGTTAAGGATCTTGCCTTCGGATCAGGTTATGATCCCAGGGTCCTGGGATCAAGCCCAGCATCAGGCTCAGTGGGAGGCTGCTTCTCCCTCTCCCTCTTCCTGCCACTGTGTACATTCTCTCTCTCTCTGTCAAATAAATAAATAGAATCTTAAAAAAAAAAGAAAAGAAAAAGAAAATTAAGATTGATTGAAACATCTTAAATGATCCTCAACAGAAAAAGTGATAAATAAATTATGATATAGTCGCAAAATGCAAAGCTATAAGATAATGGAAATAACTGCACTAATACAACATCTGTCAATTTAGCTAAATCTCCAAAACCTTCAAAAATCAAAATGCAGAGAAATGTACTCAACTGAATATAAAAGCATGAAAAATAAGAGTGAATAACATGATTGCTAAAAAGAAAAAAAAAGTCAAGATAGAAATAGAAATGGGTTTGTGTGAAGGGAGAGAGGTTCTAATGTTGCCAACATCTGGCCCAGGCACACTAGGGCCCTGAGTAGGGAAACATGTGGAAAGTTGCACTTTGTTATAGAAACTTTAAATGTTGCTGTGCTTTTGTTGTCTGATCAAGAAACCACAGACAAGGTCTCCTTTCAAGGATATTATTACCTAGGGGAGACGAGCCATTGTAGATTCATGTGGAAGATGGTAGTTTCTGGTTTCAAAACTTTTATCTGAAGAAATAAGAGTCTTTTGCAGAGTAGCCAGTCCTGAGAGATAGAAAAATCAGTTGATGTTCTCTTCGGTATGAACATCATGTAGAGAAAAACAATTGGGCTCCCATAGATTATTCCCTTTATTAGAGAAAATTTACTTCTTTTTCAAATGTTTACAATGACCTTATTACTGTCAAGATCTCAGTCCATGCCTAGCCTCTGCTTGAATACATACAAATCAGCCAAAATCAGAGCTCTGGAAATTATACCATCCTTCTCAGAAACCCCAGATCTTCATTCTCTGAATAAAGACCAGATCCTGCATTCTCTCAGGGCTTTTTTTTTTTTCTTCTTCTTTTTGAACAGTTTTTGGTTTACAGCAAAATTGAGCAGCAAGTATAGAGAGTGGATACTCCCCCACAAAAGCACAGCCCACCTACTGTTAACATCTGACACCAGAGTGGTACACTTGTTATGAAGGATGACCCTATAATGACACCTCATTGTCCCCCAAAGTCCATAGTTTATGTCAGGGTTCACTCTTGGTGGTCTACATTCTTAAGGGTTTTGGCAAATGTATATCACATGCACTCACCATCATAGCATCATACAGAGTAGTTTCTCTGCCCCCCAAATCCTTTGTGCTCCATCAATTCATCCCTTCCTCCTCATAGCCTCTGACAACCACAGATCTTTTCACTGTCTCCACAGCTTTGCCTTTTCCAAAGGGTCATATAGTACTATATAGTATGTAGCTTTTTCAGATTGGCTTCTTTTGCTTAGTAACATGTATTTAAGTTTCCTCCATGTATTTTCAGGTCGATAGCTCATTTCTATTAACACTAAATTAATATTCCATTGTATGGATGTACTATAGTTTATTTATCCATTCACCCACTGAAGGACATCTTGGTTGCTTCCAAGTTTTGGTAATTATGAATGAAACTGCTGTAAACATCCATGTGCAGGTTTTTGTGTGGACATAAGTTTTCATCTCCTTTGGGTAAATATCAAAGAGTATGATTGCTGAATCATATGGTAAAATTATGTTTAGTTTTGGGAGAAACTGTTAAATTGTCTTCCAAAGTGGTTGCATCATTTTGTATTCCTACCAGCAATGAATGAGATTCCCTGCTGCTCCACATCCTTGCCAGCATTTGGTGTTGTCAATATTCTGGATTTTGGCCATTATAATAGGTGTGTAGTGGTATCTTACTGTTGCTTTAGTTTGAATTTCCCTAATAATATACAATGTGGAGCATCTTTTCATATGCCTATTTGTCATCTATATGTCTTCTCTGATGAGATACCTGTTAAGACCTTTTGCCCATTTTTAAATCAGTTTGTTTTCTTACTTTGAGTTTTAAGAGTTCTTTGTATCTTGTATACCAGTCCCTTATTACATAAGTTTTTTGCAAATATTTCCCCCATTCTTATTCTCTGACATTGTCTTTTATACAGCATTTTTCGTCTTAAAGAAGTCCATCTTATCAATTATTTCTTTAATAGCTCATGCTTCTGATGTTGTACAGCCTCTGATTTTTGACTCTAGCTTTATTTTACCTTCTACACTCCTCATCTCTTCATCTGTTATGTCAAGAGGTACTTACTGTGAACTTCTTGTGATCACACAGAATTGTGAAGGAGCAAGAGAGACAATAGTCTTATTCTCATGTAGCTCATACACCAGGGTAGAAGCAGACCATAAACACACTGACAAACAAATAAGAGAATTTCAGAGACTATGAGTGCTACAAAATCTGTAAAACAAAAATATGGTACAGTTTCCCTGGCGACACTAGGCAAGGTGATCAGGTGAGGTCACACTGGGGAGATGAAACCTGAGGTGACGCCAGTAGGATATGAGACAGTCACTTAAACATCTGTGGGAGGAACAGGTCAGACTCCTCTCCTGTGCTCTGGCTCAACTGGCCTCCCTGTCCTGAATGCATCTATTCCTTTGGGTCACTGTGTCTTTGGTCTAGGCTGATGTTTCTGCCTAGAGCACTGCTCCCCTGATACCTGCACATGAAAGTCCTACTGCGCTTCCTGCGCCACCACCTCCAGGATGTCTTACTGACTCCCCTGATTCAGTGCTACTGATCTGCCGTGGCCATTCCTGTCAGTAGTAAGGTCAGCATAGTCTCTCTGCCTGGTCTATTTTGATTACCAGTGACTGGACCACTAAAATGGGTGTAAGGGGGGAAAGAGACAGCATATATTAGGTTAGAAAGCATGTCATTAAGAACTAATGACTGGTAAGAGCTTCCTAACTCCACCTTTGAATTTTAGTACATGGGTTTTGGAAGCAGAGGTTTGTTCTCTGTGGCACAATCTATCACATATTAGGTCTTACACATATTAGGTGCTTCCGAAATATACGTTAAATAAGTCTTTGTATTCTGTTTTTCATAGTTATTATTGGGTATTATGTATTGAGTGCTTATTGTGTGCCAAGCCCTATGCTAAGAATTGCTTATGCATGGTCTTACTTAATTCCTATATATAGCCTGTGAGTTAATATGATTATTTATGCTTTATAGATAATACAGCAAAATACAGATAATACAGCAAAAATATTTAACCACAACAATAACAATACAAGGTATTATTCTTTGACCATTTCTTTGGATCAGAACAATTTGGTGAAACACTTTTCTTTTAAAAACTTTCAACTAACCTGCTATTTCCTGTTGATCAAATGAAACAAATTGGTAGTGGCCAGGGCTGACATATTGGGTTACATCAGTTGAGCCTAAATCTATTTTCCAGGACATTGCAGCCCATAGGTTGTATGCAAGGTCATTTTATTCGCCCTTATTCTTTATTCTTTTTTTTAATTTTTTTATTGTTACGTTAATCACAATACATTACATCATTAGTTCTTGATGTAGTGTTCCATGATTCATTGTTTGTGCATAACACCCAGTGCTCCACACAGAACGTGCCCTCTTTAATACCCATCACCAGGCTAACCCATCCCCCTCCCCCCCTCCCCTCTAGAACCCTCAGTTTGTTTTTCAGAGTCCATCATCTCTCATGGTTCATCTCCCCCTCTGATTTACCCCCCTTCATTCTTCCCCTCCTGCTATCTTCTTCTTTTTTTTTCCTTAACATATATTGCATTATTTGTTTCAGAGGTACAGATCTGTGATTCAACGGTCTTGCACAATTCACAATGCTCACCAGAGCACATACCCTCCCCAATGTCTATCACCCAGCCACCCCATCCCTCCCACCCCACCCCTACTCCGGCAACTCTGTTTGTTTCCTGAGATTAAGAATTCCTCATATCAGTGAGGTCATATGATACATGTCTTTCTCTGATTGACTTATTTCACTCAGCATAACACCCTCCAGTTCCAACCATGTCTTTGCAAATGGCAAGATCTCATTCCTTTTGATGGCTGCATAATATTCCATAGTGTATATATACCACTTCTTCTTTATCCATTCATCTGTCGATGGACATCTTGGCTCTTTCCACAGTTTGGCTATTGTGGACATTGCCGCTATAAACATTGGGGTGCATGTACCCCTTCGGATCCCTACATTTGTATCTTTGGGGTAAATACCCAGTAGTGCAATTGCTGGATCGTATGGTAGCTCTATTTTCAACTGTTTGAGGAACCTCCATACTGTTTTCCAGAGTGGTTGCACCAGCTTGCATTCCCACCAACAGTGTAGGAGGGTTCCCCTTTCTCCACATCCTTGCCAACATCTGTCGTTTCCTGACTTGTTAATTTTAGCCATTATGACTGGTGTGAGGTGGTATCTCATTGAGGTTTTGATTTGGATTTCCCTGATGCCGAGCGATCTTTATTCATTTCCTGATCTTTCTTTTTTTTTTCAATGCATGCTTCCAGTCTTTCAAAAAAAACCAAAATGTGGAGTATACTTTTCCTTTACTTTCCTTCGTGCCTGGCCTTGTGACCTCCCTTGGTCAATGGAGCATGAGACTAGGTAAGAGGCTTCATTTCTTTCCTGGCATCTCTCAGAAGAGTTTTCTCTGGGTATTCCTTGACTCCTCAGTCTGGGTCCCAGAATGAACTCATGTCAGTCAGGCCTGCCCCAGCTGACCACCCACCATAGACTGCATGCAGCATGAGAAGGGGGGCAGCAGACCCAACAGCAGGAAGCTGAGGCACACCGTAAGAAATAATGTGTATTGTTGTATGTCACTGTTGGTGCCTGTTGGTTACACAGCAATAAAATCCAAATGCCTATCTAATAATTTTTATTAGGAAAAAAAGTAGAAGTGGTTGGAGGGAGTGGCCACCACAGGAATCCATACTTTCCATGGTCACAGTCCATTCATCCTAAGGCACAATGTCATTTTGTCCTTTCATTGATTTTTTCCCCTTTCTCTAGCCCTTTTCTTCTGCCTAAATCAGGTTTAATAAGATTGTTTATTTGAGTTAACATGGTGAAGTTTTTTGCAATAAAGAATATCACATTGTGGAGCTCCTGGGTGGCTCAGTTGTTAGAGTCCTGGGATTGAGCTCCCCATCGGGCTCCCTGCTCAGCAGGGGAGTCTGCTTCTCCCTCTCTTTCTGTCCCTGCTTGTATGCTCTCTCTCTCTCTCTCTCTGACTCACTCTCTCTCTCTCAAATAAATAAATAAAATTTAAAAAAAAGAATATCACATTGTGCTGAATCAAGTCCTAGAAGGAAAAACAAAGCTGACAAGACAAAAAGAGCTAAGAGGAAGCCAGTTTGATGTGCTCTCTTAGAGTAGATGACTTGCAGACACAGGTTACTTTCATTCATTCTCTACATTGGCTAGCTCTGTCTGCTTCTCCCAAATTCAGAGTTTCAGCTTCACAAAGTATTTTTGGCCAGGAAAGAGGCATTTTGAAGCACTCATCTCTGTAATACCTAGGCTATGGCAAGATCTTACCAAATGTTGGTCGAATAAATGAATGAATGAACAAATAAACCAAACAATCAGTGAATCAATGAATGATAATCAATAGAAAAGATTATCAATGATAACAATGAGCCCAACAGCAATATGATTTATTTGACACTTACAGTGTGAAAGGACAAGAGCTCATTGCTCTTCTCCCTTTTCCCATTAAATCCTCAACAATGTCCTATTGATGTAGGTGACATGCATCTCACAAATGAGAACATTGAGGGTTGAGCAATTAGTTCAGAATGAAATAGGTAGTAGCAACATCCTTCTAGATATGTCTCCTGAGACAAGGGAAACAAAAGCAAAAATAAACTATTGGGAATACATCAAATAAAAAGCTTCTGTATAGCAAAATACATAAATAAATAACAAAACTAAAAGGCAACCTACTGAATGGGAGAAGATATTTGCAAATGACATATCTAAAACATAAAAAATTTATAAAACTCAAACCCCCAAAATGAATAATCTAATTAAAAAGTGGGCAGAAGACTTCAATAGACATTTTTCCAAAGAAGACATACAGATGGCCAACAGACACATGAAAGGATGCTCAACATCACTCATCATCAGGGAAATGCAAATCAACCGCCATGAGCTACCACCTCACACCTGTCAGAATGGCTAAAATCAAAACACCAGAAACAACAAGCATTGGCAAGGATGTGGAGAAAAAGGAATCCTCTTGCGCTGTTGTTGGGAATGCAAACTGGTGCAGTCACTGTGGAAAACATATGGAGTTTCCTCAAAAAATTAAAAATAGAATTATCCTCTGATCCAGTAATTGCACTAGTGGATATTTTCCCAAAGAATATGAAAACACTAATTCAAAGGGATATATGCACCCCCATGTTTATTGCAGCATTATTTACAATAGCCAAACTGGTAACAGCCCAAGTTCCATGGTAGACAAATGGATAAAGAAATTTATATATATATATACACACACACACACACACACACACATATATATATACACACGCATATATATATATAATGGAATATTACTCTGCCATTAAAAAGAAAAAAACTTGTTATTTGTAACGTGGATGGATCTGAAAAGTATAATGCTAAGTGAAATAAGCCAGTCAGAAAAAGATAGGTACCATATGATTTCACTCATATGTAGAACTTAAGAAAAATATGAACAAAGAGAGGAAAAAAAAGAGAAACAAACCAAAAACAGACTCTTAACTATAAAGAACAAACAGATGGTTGAGGTGTGGGGGGATGGGTGAAATAGGTGAAGGGGATTATGAGTACACTTATCTTGAAGAGCACTGAGTAATATATGGATCTCTTGAATCACTGTATTGTACACCGGAAACTAATATAACACTGTATGTTAACTACACTGGAATTAAAATTTTAAAAAGAATGAAATTAATAGTAAATGCTAAAAGTGAGATGCAATTCCTCCTTTCTCTGTCCCAGGTAAGTCTCAGGCTTCACAGAAACCCATTCAGTGAATCACTTTTATTGTTGTGGCTTATTCCTATTTTACAGATGAAATAACATGGGCTTAAAGAGATATGGGATCCTTATACAAAACCCCTGGAAGGACTAGTGGAAAATGTGGAGATGAAGAGGACTAAGATTTGCTCTATGGAAACTGCAAAATTAAAAGAAAGAGACGTAACTCTGAGGCCAAGGGTCCCAAGATTGGAAACAACACCATTGCCACACTCTGAAATCCGGCTTTGATGCCCGCAGAAGGCTCAGCCATCATGCTGCCATGCTGACCCTCCCTTCTGAAGGCGAGGATCTGACTGTATCTGGCTTCTTACACAGACTGCCTCTCTAGGAGGATGTCACTATCTTTATATACTGTGATACCTTGTAAAGACAAGCTTTGATTTCTTCTCAACAAATATCCTTTCTTCCTCTCTTCACTGCCAATTATGCTGAGAATTACACTGCGTAGGCTTTATTCCCCTAGACCAAGATTTCTCAACCTCATCAACTTTACCACCATTAATTTTTCAAGTAATTTTTCTTTTTATTGGGGAGGGGTGCCTTGTGAATTGTAGGATGTTTAACAACTTCCCCTGGCCTCTAGTCAGTGTCACAAGAACCTCCTACCCACCACTACTCCCCATTTGTGGGTTGTGACAATCAAAAGTGTCTAGCTTAGTTTAGTTAAGAATTGCGGGTGCCTGGGTGGCTCCGTCATTAAGCGTCTGCCTTCAGCTCAGTTCATGATCTCAGGGTCCTGGGATCGAGCCTTGCATCAGGCTCCCTGCTCCTCAGGAAGCCTGCTTCTCCCTCTACTGGTCCCTCTGCTTGTGTTCCCTCTCTCGCTATGTCTCTCTCTGTCAAATAAAGAAATAAAATCTTAAAAAAAAAAAGAATTTAATTCCTGTTAGGATTCTAGGATGGTCATTAAGTTGGCACATCAGTCAATTACCCCTTTCTGTGCATGAATTTCAGATTCCTTCTTGAGAACAGGTGTTAATGGAATGGTGATTGGAGGAAAAGAAGTAAGGAAAGACTCATGAATAATATGTGAAGGGGAGGTTTCAGACATAAAGATATTGACCTCTAAGACCCAAGTCTTAGTGACTAAGTGACTTAGTGACAAAGACTAATTCCCCTTTTCTTACATTTTGCCTCTGCTCTTTGCATTCTAACATTTCCTATTTATTCACATATATGTATCTATCATCTAATTTAGCAGAAAGAATATTATGAAGCCCTCTTATTTAGGGCCTTTGGGGATGAATATCAAAATAAACACAATCCTGGACATTAAGAAGCTCACAGTTTTGTGACCCTTTCACAGCCCAGGTCTCTGCTTGCTGATGTGGCCTTGCTTCATCCTACACCAGAATGATACCTAAGAGCAAAATGCGTCTCTTCAAGAATCTGTAAGTACTCAGTTCTCATGAAGTCACAATTTAGGTAAAAGACTTAACAACACTCAAACTAAAAGTGAACTGTCAACAATTTATTTTCTTTAATAGATGAAGTATTCTATGATTGAACCTCTGTTAAGGACTTAATTATAAGGTGCTAATAGATTTGGAAAGCACAGTTTTCCATTTGTTTAATTTAAAATGGAAGTTAAATTATTGATTCATTTGTGCTACCTCAGGCTGTAAGCACCATGTTCATTCTTTTATATGAAACAACAAAGTTCACTGGGTCTCAGACTGTCCAGTGCCAGTAAGGTGTTCTCAGGGATTCTGTCTCCCTGGGGGCAATTTCCTTCACCCATTAAGCCCTTCAATCATTTGTGTCCACCCAAGAGCAGGACAAGTGGTTGGCCCCACTTTCCCTGCCAGTTATTTTTTAGGACAGACTTTTTCACATTTCATTGGTTCTGTGGGAGAAAAATGCCATGTTGACGATAGAGATTTCATTCTTTGTCCATATCACATTTCACTGATGCATCCATTCAGAACTAGAGATGATACCCTGGTGGGAAATTTTTCTCAGGAAAAGGGTGGCTGAATTGCTATTGACAATATTTTCCTCTAGATAAGAGAGAGTTACTTGTGGTGAATATTCTGAGAAGCTCTAATGGATTAGAAAAAAAAAAAAAGCCTATGTATTTAGAAGACATGTATTGTGCCTTACGTGCCCTATTCTTCATATTCCTTTCTATTTATCATCAATTTCTCTTACGTATTTTCACAGGTTGTCTTTGATGTAGAATCATGAGGTTTGCTTATTAGGCCTTATGTCCAGTTTATAGATGAAGAAACTGGATGGAGTTCAGAAGGGTTAAGTGACTTGCCCTGCTTTAGTCAAGCATGCCTCCCATTTATCCCCAAATGATGGCCAAAAGGATTGTGCTAGTTTTCTAGGGATGCCCTAACATAATTGAACTAACTGGGTGCCTTAAAAAATGGAAATCTATTGCCTTATGGTTCAGGAGGCTAATGTCTGAAATCAAGGTTCCATCTGAGGGCTATGAGGGAGAGTCCATTCCAGATCTCTTTCTTTGGTTTGGAGATGGCCTTCCTCACATTCACATGACATTCTTTCTGTTACATAAGTCCGTCTCCAAATATTCTTTTTTTACAGTAACATCAGTCACATTGTATTATGACTACCCTAATAACTTCATTTTAACCCTATCTCCAGAATAAGGTCAAATAAGGTCAAACCCTATCTCCAGAATAAGGTACTAGGGATTAAGACTTTGACACATGAATTTTGTGGGAAACAATTCAACATATAACAGGGAAATTCATGTAAACAAATCCGAATAAACCACTCCTCACTTGTTATGGAATAAAGTATAAGTTTCTTATGATGAGCCATGTCTCCCTTCCTTATGTGGCCCTTGTCTCCGGCCTCAGCCTCATGTCTTACCACCACATAGCAGGAAATCTAACCCTCCTGAACTACTCAGTAAAAGCAACTCATATTTATCAAGCACTTAAGACACTTTGCTAAGTGCCTCATATGTGTATATAATGTAAATATATTATGCTGATCCTCAGTACCACCATATTATAGATTCATTTATCCATCCATTCATTCAAACATTCATTCATTCAAAAATGTTTTTGAGTGCTTATGGTGTTGAAGCTTTGTTTAAGATCCAGGGTGTACAGCAGCCAATAAAATGAAAAAAAAAAATCTCAGCCTCACAAACTTACATTCTAGTGGGGGAAACAGATAATGATAAATTAAAACATCATATAGTACAGCTGACCTCTGAATAACATGAGTTTGTTTTGAACTGTGTCTACCTATATGTGGATTTATTTTGATAAATACAGTACAGTAGTATAAATGTGTTTTCTCTTCCTTATGATTTTCCGAATAACATTGTCTTTTCTCTAGGTTAATTTATCATAAGAATACAGAATATAATAAAAATAATACACAAAATATGTATTAATGACTGCTTATGTTATTGGTAAGGCTTCCAGTTAACAGTAGGCTATTAATAGTTAAGTCTGGGGGGAGTCAAAAGTTGTAGGTGGGCGGGCGCCTGGGTGGCTCAGTTGGTTAAGCATCCGCTTCTTGGTTTTGACTCAAGTCATGATCTCAGGGTCGTGAGATCATGCCCTGCATTGGGCTCCATGTTCAGCGAGGAGCCTGCCTCTCCCCTCTCTCTCCCCTCCTCATGCACTCACTCTCTCTCTCTCTCAAATAAATAAATAAATCTTTAAAAACTATTAAAAGTTATAGGTGGATTTTCGACTGTGTGGGAAGTTGGCACCCCTATCATCCCTGTTGTTCCAGGGTCAACTGTATAGTAAGCCATGAGGTGGGCTATGGAGAAAATTGGGACATGGATGAAGGTGCTCCAGGGACAAAAGGCAATTTTTAAAAATTATATAATAATTTTATACTTATGGAAAGGTTAAAAGAATACTCTGCATCCAGATTCCACACATGTCATTCTGAAATAAATTCAAATGTACAAAGAAGTTGCAAGATGGATATAAATGTGTCATGGATCCCCTTAATCCTGAATTCCCCATTATTCATTTCCCAACATTTGCTCACAATTTCTCCCTTCACTCTCTCTCTCTCCCCTCTCTGTCTATCTGTCTTTTTCCATTTCCATATTTCACATACATGATACTATAACATCCTTCTTGCTGGATTATACTACTAATAACCTTTATACAATATACATTTATTTCTTCAACAAATTAGTAGTCTTGAGAGTTTTTACTAAGGTAATGTTAATCTTTTCTCAACAAGAACTTGGCTATGTTTTTACCTTATACATCAACATAAAAGTTCAATTAATTTTCACATTATTGAGCACTGAACTCTGCTATTACAAGTTAGATGCTAATTAATACTCCTTTACTTGCTCATTTATTTGCTCATTTATTTGTAATCTTTTTTTTTTTTTTCCTGTCAGGGCCCACAAAAATGTGAAAATTCCATTCATTGTTCTTACTAACCCATTGATGGATTGTAGAATAAAGTAGTAATTTTGAAAATTATAGCTATCCAAAAGGTACATTTTTAGAAAGATGCAACATTCTGAAGGATATTGTTAACTAGCCAGCAATTAAAAATTGCAAGAATACTTCACAGCAAGATTTGTGAAAATTTTAATGAGTTTCTGAAATGAGATAAACAGTTTCTTTAAGGGACACATCTAACCTTGAGAGTCCATGAAATTACGACTGGTGAAATGGTGGGAAGGAATATATTATTCAGTATGTTTTAATATGAACATTATTAGAAGATATCTAAAAATGTTTGAACATATTTAGGGAAATTAAAGCTTATTGAATATATAATACTTGTATTTCATAGTATTAACAACCCTGATCTAAAGTTATTTTATTCCCATTTTATAGATGAGACAGCTGATGCCTGGAGTTACTCATAATTTATGCTCCTCTAACGGGAGCATTCCAGGCAGAGGGAAACATGTGAAAGCAGGAAGCCAAAGGAATGTCGGGAGCTAGAGGAACTAAAGGAAGGCTGACATGCATGGAGTGTAAGTGTTGGAGGAGAGTGGTCTGATGTGAGGCCAAGGAGAAGGAAGGATGGCACCTGCAAGGTTTCCTGGAAAATGTCAAGGACCTGGGGATTCAGCCACCATGTTTCAAGATCATTCTTGCCGCAGTGTGAAGAATGGCTTGGAGGGGACAAGTGGGAGACAAGAGGCAAAGCAATTGCAGAAGTCCAGGAAAGATGATGGTGATGATGGTGATGGTGATGATGATGATGGTGATGATGGTGATGGCGATGATGGTGTTGGTGATGATGGTGATGATGGTGATGGTGATGATGGTGATGGTGATGATGGTGATGATGGTGATGATGGTGATGATGGTGTTGATGGTGATGGTGATGATGGTGATGGTGATGATGGTGATGGTGATGATGGTGATGATGGTGATGGTGATGATGGCATAGACTATAAAAGGGGAGAGCTGAATTTGCTAGAGATTTAATAGGAAAGTTATAGGGGTCACTCACTGATGGCAGGAAAGGTTGATGATGAGGGAAAGAAAGAGTGAGGATGACTGCCTCCTTTTCAGATCTGCTCATGAGTGTGGAAGGCAGCAGGGAGCACTAGAGAAAGAGAAATTATCAGAGAATTTTCTGAATTTGTTGTATGGCATGAAGAGTTGAACTGAGACACATAAAAAAAGATATTTGAATGTACGAATTTGGAATTCGGAAATGTTAGGACAGGGAAGGTAAGTATGAAAGCAAAAGTAAGGAATATTTTTAATATTTTTCCATGGTTTTGAAGGTGCTCTTTATACTACTTATTTCAGAAGGCCCTATATATCTATTTCATGACTCAATGCTTTTAATATGCACCGAAATCACCAAGGTACAGTATATTGGAAGATAAAAGCTCTGGGTTCTATCTGCTTTGCTTTGAATCAGCTTGGAGACTTTCCAGAATAAATTTGGGCAACTTAGTCTTTGTGCCTCAGCTTTTTTTCTCTATAAAATGGAAGTAATAACACCTCATTGGGTTTCTTGAAGATTAAATTTAAAAAATAAGGAAATAATTGAATAAGCCAAATAAGTTGGTTTAAAATAAAGCTTTTAGGACACTTAGTGGCATTGAGCAAACAGCCAAAAAATGTTAAGCTAGGCTTTATTATTTTCCAGATAATTTATTAAAATGCAGATTCGTGGACCCCCAACTCAGGACTTTCATGTAAATGTCAAGTTACAGGATAGTGTGGGCATTTTAGTGTGGATTTGGCTGTGTTTTAGACTGGAGATAAAGTTGATGAATTAGAATTCAGTGATTCTGGTCATAACTCTGGACCCTACCACACTTATTAAATCATATGTTTTTTTTGTTGTTAAAATACCAAAGAATCTACATTTTAAAATAATCTCACCAAATCTTAGTGATGCTGATCTATATCTATGCCTGAAAGGGATACCATAACTGTGTCAGAACAATCTCAATGTCTCAGTTATTACCGGGTTGCTTTTTGTTGTTGATTTATAGTTATAGTGAAAAGAAGTGGGCATTTGAAGGAAACCTTTACATTTTCCTTAGTAAAATGTTAATATAAATTACTGAAAATTGGTAGCTTTCTGTTTAGTATCACTATTCTTTCTTCTTAGCTCAGGAAAGATCCTGGTGGTTTTGTTTCTCTGAAAGTAGGAGATGGGTCTCTATTCAGCATCTCTTCAGTCAACCAAGCACCTGTTTTTATAAAATAAAAGAATGTTGTTTGTATCTGGATCATTACTTAAAGTAATAAAAAAAAAAAACATTGCCAAGCAGTGTAAACATCAACACTCATGAATTATTATTCTTTAAAAATGTTGGCTAAATTTACATATAGATTAAACTTAGAATTTATGAAATGTGATTTTCTTTCAATTTGATGGCTTAGTGCCACTGGTGTTTTATGGGTAAGGTCCCTGCACAGAATGCTGTATGTTTTTCCATGTGACTGAGGACATGGAAGACCTCATCTTTGGCAGACTTCATGGCATTAAATTGCAAATTGAATTTGAGAGGGCAGAGAAAGGATGTGTTGGAGAGTGACTGAGGGCTGGAAATTAAAACTACATGGAGCTAACACATGTTCCTGAGAAACTCATAATGAAGCTTCCTCCTCTCAAAAGGCGGTTTACAGAGAGCAGATTTCATTATTGAGGGCACATATTTGATACAGCTTTTTTTCCACACCAACTCAACTCATTCTGGAGAACACGTCGATCTCCTTTCGTGGAGGTTTATTACCTGTACACATGCACATTCACACCCAACACCCCTAGGCTGGGCCCTTCTTCTCACACAGTCTGACTATAGGTAGAAATGAAACCAGACCCTCACGCTTCACCTTGATTTTCGTGCTTCATATGTTAATGACTTTTACTGGCAACTTTGGTGACAGAACTTAACTTCTTTGGCAGACCCCACAACATTAAATTGCAAATTGATTTTGAGATGCAGCAAAGGATGTGGCAGAAAGTGACCAAGGACTAGAAATTAGAATGATGTGGAGTTAATACCTGTGACCTGAGAAACTCATAACGATCTTTCTTGCTTTCTAATGAGGGTTTACAAACAGCAGGTTTAATTACGGAGGCCGTATGTTTGATGTCAGTCTTTGATCAACACTGATTCATCTTGTTCTCTGCATGGAGAAGACTCCAATCCCCCTTCCTGGCAGTCTACCATCTACTGCGCGTGCACACACACACACACACACACACACACACACACACACTCACTCACTCATCTCCCTGACATGGCCTGACTCTAGGCAAAAGAGAAACCAGATCCTTATGTTTCCACATTGATTCTTTCATGCTTTGTATCCCAATGGCTTTCCCATTGGGACTTTTATGACAACTAACTTTTGCTTCTTTATTATGTTATTTTTTTTCCCAAGGACACATGATTTAACACAGTCAGTTTCTTGATGATTGGCCTCTCGAGAAAGAGCCATTATTAGCAGGACCCACCCATGTTCTGTTCTTCCTAACTGTCCCACTCCTCTTTGACGTTGGCTCAGTCTACTGTCCTCTCCAAACAGGACTTTCTTCAACTTAAAAGAAGGTTTTAGTCTTATAGGGAGATTTTTCTATCAGAAATCAGCTTAATTTCCCCAAATGGACTGTAAGAAGAGCAGTTAGGGTCAGTGGGAGGAAAAAAAACAGGAAATGATGAGCAAGTCATGACCAGAATATGAACAAATCAATCAGCAAATATTGATTACTATGTGATTTCTCAAAATGTGGTTCCCAGCCCCGCTGACTCACCTCAGGGCTTGCTAAAGCTTGAGATTCTTAGACCTGACTCCAGATACATAGCAAAAGAAGGTCTGGAGCTGGGTCCTGAAAAACTGCTTTTTAAAAACATGATCCCAGGTGATGCTGGCAATCATCTAAGTATGAGAACCACTGGCCTAGTGTATACATGTTATAGTGGGAGTTTTAAATGGGGTATAAATAAATAAAATTTCATAATAAATGGTTTCCATTTTGATATATTAAATGAAGATCTCTTCATCTTCCCCCTACCACCCCCAGATCCAGAGCCATCCTTTGCTGGAACGCAACAGAACCAGCTCCGACTCCTCTCCAGAGCAGGGAGTGGTAAAACACAGCCCTGGTGGGTTCAGAAGAAAGTGTGCTTTAAACCATTGCCAATTCCTCTTGTAAGTAGAAAGGTATAGTCGACGAATAAATAAATTAGAAAATCAACAACCACGCAGTGAGTTCTGAAAGGAGCCTTGTGTCTCTGTTCCTCAGATCCAAGAGCGACTGTGAAATCGGCAAAATAAGTCCTAGTGCCTGCAACCTGCCTCGGGAGTATCACCAGCTTCACAAAGTAGGGGTGAAATGAGAGCCTCTCCTTGGGGGGGAGTATTATCTCTTATCAGGTCCAAGCCAAAAGCTATAGTTAAAACACCTTATTCGTTATCTCCAATTTTGTATGTGTTTTAACACCTCCACGATGGGATTCTCTTTTACTCCCAGGGTCCATGCTGATCAGCGCTGTATTATTGATTTTGGTTTTTCATTAAATTAGGAACAAGTATCACTAACGTTTACAAATCCCCAAGAGTAGAGAGTGAAGTTTTTTGGGGGAGTGAGGAGGAGGCATGAAAAACACCTTCAAATTTCCTGATTTTTCTGATAATTCTGTGTCTCTCGATGTATTGCAAGGGAACAAGAGATTAACTATTATACTCACCTGGGTCAGTTGCTCAAATTCACTCCAAACACATCATATGATTCTGCGTATTTTCACACAGGTATGTTTTTACATACATAGCGTGCGCGCACACACACACACACACACACACACACACTCACTCACTCACCACAGTTTGTGTGGAAACCAGTAAATCATTGTAGGAAAGCAAAACTCATGACTGATATTTGATTGTATGAAACAAACATTTAAATTCTACTTGTGTTCAACATCAGCCTCATTCCTATTATTTTATTATTTTCTCTGACAGTCAAAAGTGTAACACATATTTGTTGGCTTTGTTTAATTTTGCTTCCTTTTGTGATGGATGGGTCTAATACAAGGACAGAGCTCCCACCAAAACAAGTAATGAATGGATAGTTTTATCTTGTTTTGTTGTTCTATATTTATCTCCCTCAACTTTTTGCTGTTTATGCCCTTTACTCTAAATTCTATGAGCTAATGTTTATTGGACATTTAGTATGTTCTAGGACCTGTATTACAGATTTTTTTTTTTGAGAGAGAGAGAGTGTGTGTGAGTTGGTGGGTGGGGGGGAAGGCAGAGGGAGAGAGAGAGAGAATCCAAGCAGGCTCCACACCCAGCATGGAGCCTGACATGTGACTCAGTCTCAAGCTCCTGAGATCATGACCTGAGCTGAAATCAAGAGTTGGATGCTTAACCGACTAAGCCACCAGGTGCCCTGTATTACATGTTTTATGCACATTTTACTTCAGCCACACAACTACCCAGAAGAGGTGCTTGAATTTAAAAAAAAAAGGAAATACGTTACTCAAGGTCATAAAGCTAGTAAATGAGAGTCTGTTCACTTACTCATTGGTTCATTCATTCATTAATTCCACTGATATTTATAGCTCATTTATGTGCCACATTCCTTGGTCCTGGGATGCAGAAGTAAAGTAAAAGACATAGTCTTTGCATCATGGAACTTTTATTCTGAGGGGCAGAAGGACACACATACACACACACACACACACACACACACACACACAAATACATATATATGGACTATAAATGCTATGGAGAAAAATAAAACTAGATAAGGACTAGAAGCTGATGAGGGTAACATGTCAGTTTGCATATGATGATCAAAGAAGATATTTATGAGAATGTGATATTTCAGTTAAGGAATCTGAATGATGTGAAGGATCACGTGGGTATTTGGGAGATTCAATGATGTTAATATGGCCTATAAATCCCTGTGGGATCAGTTCCTTGCCCTTCCCTCTAGTCTCATTTTCCCCCATTCCAAGCATTCCTAAATTTTCTTTTTTTCATAATGGACTATGCACCCAATTAATTTAGAATTTTCACCTGTGCTGTTCCTTTTTTTTCTTACTAGAATCTCCTCCACCTGGGTTCTCTCTGGCTCTTTTGTCCTCCTTTGTCACAACATGTGTGTCCCAATAACGTAATATTCTGAAGTTGAAATTTATCTGTTCTCACTTCCTCTTAAAGTGCAAGACCCATGAAGGAAGTAGGTATGTACCCAAAATAATTGGAAGCAGGAAATCAAATAGATACTTGTACAGGGATGATCATAGTAGCACTACTCACAATAGCCCAACGGTGGAAATAACCTAAGTGTTCATCAATAAATGAGTGGATAAACAAAAATGCAGTATACACATACAATGGAATATTATTCACCCATGAAAATGAAAGGAATTCTGATGCTACAACATGGATGAACCTTGAAAACATTATGGTACGTGAAATAAGCCAGACACAAAAGTGCCAATATTGTGTGATTCCACTTATCGGAGTACCTAAAAAAAGATAAAATGACAGAGACAGAAAGTAGAACTGAGATTACTAGGGGCTGTGGGAGAGGAATGGGGAGTTATTGTTTAATGGATACAGAGTTGCTGTTTGGGATGATGAAAAGATTCTGGAAAGAGAGAGATGATTACACAACATTGTGAATGCATTTAATGCCACTAAATTGTACAATTAAATACAGTTAAAATGCTAAATTTTGTTATGTATACAAAATTTGGTTACTACAATTTTTAAAAAGGCCCATAAAAGAAGACTCTTTTTATTATTTTACCATTCATTCCTGGCACCTAAAATGCCCAGCAGGTACTCACCACACATTTCTGGAAGGAATGAGCCAGTATTAAGTCCAGTTCCATGTCCAGAGCCCACTCACACTCTTAACCACTGCATCAGTGATTCTCTACATGTGTCATTCACGAATCTTGCAGGTGATTTCAGGAGCTTGAAATTATTTTGCATGGTACAGAGCCATAACACCATGGAATACCACATTATATCTCAGGGAAAAAAAAACATTTTTCATACCTTATGATTCTTTTTTTTTTTTATTCCTATGATCTTTATCAAGGAAAAATCTTTATTTTTTTAAAGATTTTATTTATTTATTTTACAGGGAGAGAGCAAACACAAGCGGGAGAGGTAGATGGAGAATCTCAAGCAGACTCCCCTCTGAGCATGGAGCCTGATGTGGGGCTCGATCCTAGGACCCTGAGATCATGACCTGAGCCAAAACCAAGAGTCAGACACTTAACTGACTGAGCTAACCAGGCGCCTGGAATAGGCCTCATTTTTGTTGCTATAGTTTCACACTTAATCTTTCTCTCTTTCCTCCTTCCCCCCCCTTTTTTTGATAGTGTCAACAAGAAACCTCAGAGCTCTTTTTGGGCTGCAACACTTAGCTAGAATGCCATCATATAATTCATACTGTTGTTATTCCAACTTTTAAAATTTAAATGTAATACTGGCTTTGCATAGTGGTTCTACTAAAATGTTTACATAAAAATTATTTAATGCTTAAAGAAAATGTTAGAACAATAATAATACAGATAGATAATGGGTGTTGCAATAAAAAACAGAATGGTATTGTAAAAATGATGGAGGTGAGCAAAAAATTTGCCCCTATCTCTGGGGACTCAGCACACCCTTGAGCTTGGGTCTGCTTCTCTCATTGCTGTTGGTGTCTGCCTCTCCCACTCTGTGTCCCTGTCCTCCCCTCGCTGTGTGCTCTATGTCTGCCTCTCTTTCTGGTGCTCCTGTCTGCTCCCCATCCCTCACTTCCCCACCTTGGTGCATCTTAGGCTGTGTCTTTGCTTAGCTATGTCATCCACACTATGCCTGGGGATAGGACAAAGTGCAGACAGTCTGAGAGTGAATTTCTATGGGGAAAAATTGCTGTTTGTTTCCTGTTGATCCCTGATGAAAAGTTAATAGCTGCTTGCTTTATTTACCACCTCCAACTTTGCCCCTGAAGACTCCTAAACTTTCTCCCAGCCTTCTTTTAATTTTCAGCTGATGCCCAGTGAATGCTTTCAGTGGTTACAAAATTACAAAGGGGTAACAACCTGTATCAGAGAGGAATATTACTTTAAACTGAAGTGCATTTTTTCGGTTTTATCTCCCCCACTACACGCATGCACACACGCACACACACACACACACACCACCACCACCACCATCACACTGCCCCTCTTATGATTTGGAATTTAGACCAAACCACAGGTCTAGATACCAGATGAGGGATGGGCTATTATCATCTGCTGAGTTCTCACTGGAAAGGAGATTCAGGACACTTCTCTTGGCATGGGGACCTTGGGAATGGGTCCTGATGGGTATGTGTGTTTGTGCACACACACCATATTAGTAATGAAAAGACACTGATTTCTTTCTTTCTTTCTTTAACCTCCAGAATCTTATTTCCAGAACAACTCCACAACTTCCTTCCTTCCCTATATTCAGCAACAGGGTGACAAGGTGGACTGCAGGGTAACAAGAGCACTCTGGCTTGTCCACCTTCTGTTCTACTCCTAAGTCACTTTTTATCCAAAGCCATCATGATAAAATTATTTTTGAAAAGTATAGACTGCACGGAGTTTACAAACCCAGATCTAGGCCAATGCAGAGATGCACAGACAGGAGGTGGGGTCCAACACATAGCATAAAAGGCCTGCACTCCAAATTTTTCCCCAAAAGGCTCATTTCCATTGAGAGACAGAGAGAGAGAGAGAATAAGTAATGCAAGATGCCTTCTGAATTAATCTCCAAGGAGAAACTGTTCAAGCATCACTGCAGACAGCTCGATGCAACAGGCTTTACACTTCATAGAAATCAAGACAATCAGAAAAGCCCTGGATAGAGCAGATGCCCACCACCCCTTCCAACAAGTGTGCAGCGATTACTGATGAGAGAGGGGTCCAGGCTGCCCGGTCTGCCCCTGCCATTCATCCGCACAGGTTACGGACCAGTCTGCATCCTCTTTCCTCCTTTCCTCTGGCCCCCCTTTCACTGAGACAAATATAATCTTGGACTCCGCTCTTCCCTAAATTTCAACCTTGCTGCACTGCACCCGGCAGTGGACTCATACGAGTCTGTGAGTTTGCTCTGTGAGTTCTCTGTCTGTCAGAGGTGCTAAGTGGAATGGCACATTCTTCACCCTTCCTGTGTTAGGCCTGCTCCCCACTGACGTCTAATATCTCCTAACCTGCCTGACTCAGGGGTTCACTTACACATTACTTAAAACAATCTTTCAAAGATTTACTTTTAGTTGAAACATTATGGAATTTAGAGTTAAGGAGAGATGGGTTTGTTCTCCTAGTTGAAGATTAGAAAACTAAGTTAAAAGAAGCAGGTTCAAGTCCAGGCTTAGCTACTGACCTCACATCTGATTTTGGACAAGTTATATATACTCCACGAGCCTCAAGCTCCTCTTAATCTAGAAAATAATATCACTTCACAGTCTCTTGAGATTCAAATTGGGAAGGACTGTTGTCCTGTTCGACCTGTTTTAAATCTGAGGTCACTGGCTCTGTGGCTTTCTCTTCCTGCCACTTGCCTTAAAATTGTTTTGCTCTAGTGAGTGGCACCTGTGAATATCCCTTCTGTCAGGGGAGGGGAGATGGGAAGAACGCTGATGTCTGAGTTGGGGACCTGGGTTTTCTCCTAATCAGTGTACCTCTGACTTCCGAATAATCTTGGAAGATTCCTTACCTTTTGTGAATTTCACTTTTTTTCACTTGACAAATGTAGGAATAAACCTTGACTTTCCCATATTATTATTATAAAGTCCCAGTTAGAAAATAAATGTGAAAATTTATATTAGTAATTAATAAGCTCAGTTTTCATTCTATACAAAATCATTTTTTATTTTATAGCCATATTTTATAGTATCTTTGTTAATTATATTTATCAAAGTATATGGCATAGTAAAAATTAATCTATGGATTTATTAAGAAAAGCAGCAGTTTCTCACCCTATTGCTCATTGCCTGTACCCTCATTCCCTGAGAAGTTTTATTTTAATAATTTCTGGCTTTTAATTTTAATAATTTGTTTTTGAGTGTTTTGGTTGTTAACTCATAGGTCTTAAGCAGTATTCTTAAAACTCCAAGTGTTATAATAAAAAAAAAACAACTAATGATGTACTCTATGTTGGCTAAATGAACATAATAATAAAAAAATCTTAAACAAAAAATTATAAAAATAGAAAACTCTGTGTGCTAATTTGTTAAATTTAGACCTAATCGTCTTTATTTTCTGTATTTCCTCATCTCATTTTCTGACAACATTTCTAATTATTTTCCTAACCCAAACTTGTGTCCAAAAAAGAAACCAAGTAAAAAGACAAGGAGAAATTTTTCCCCATTCTTTTTCCTACATCCCAAGGCTCTACAACATTATTGTCCCCCCAGAGAGAGCACTGACCTGGGACCAAAGGTCAGCTTGGAGCAGTCATAGATGGGGACATCAATGAAAAGACAGAGTCCCTGTGTGACAACTATTGGTGGGTTATTTACTTAACGGTCACATGACAGAGGCAAAATCACTCAGAATCCCCTTCCTGAACAATAGCTTGCCAAGAACGCAGAAAGTAGCTTGGTGTCCTTCTCAGACAAAACTGAATAGTCTTTCAGCTGCAATGAGAGTCTCTTTGACAAGAACATGTCTTTTCTTTTTTGCCAGCCTCAGCCTGTAGTTTTCACCACAGCACGATCGGACCTGGATTCCGACTGTCAAAATGAATGTGATGGAGCATGAATTCCATTGCATTGTCTTGCTGCATTGGGGGTTTGTTTTCTAAAGTAATTATTCACAAGATGTAGCACTTCACTTTGTGTCTCCATGGCAGTGGATGAAGACTTACTATAAATCAATCCCCTATTCTTATCTAGAATTACTAGGAAGAGAGCCTTGAAGATGATTAGAGATATTGGAGAGAAGGAGAGACTTCTTACAAGGGAAAGTGAAAAGGACTGCTGAGCTCGTAGTAGAAAAGGTCCAAGGGAACAGCGCCAAGGGATATAAATGAAGGGCCAGTATAACAAAAGCCAATAGAATATCCCTGTTTGCTGAAGAGTAATACATAGAAAGAAAAATACATTTAATTTGAGTTAAAGCAAAACCTTTAGTTGGACTTAATTTTTAAGTATCTTGTTCCCTAGCAATACTCACAAAAGTTATCTTCACCACAATAAATAATAATAATACTGATCTGTAAGAAGAAAAGTAATAGAAGTTGATAGGTAAATTAACTCAAAAGATTCCTCTTCTGTTACCAAGTTATAAAACTACTAGAGTGATAAAGATCCGTTTTCTCTCTGATTTTAGAAATGATATCAGTAAACAGTGGCACGTAGCATCTTCCATTTGGATTGTGTTTTTAGGTTTTCAGTACAATTTTAAATTTCCTTCCCAATTTGAATCTCAAGAGACTGTGAAGTGATATTATTTTCTAGATTAAGAGGAGCTTGAGGCTCGTGGAGTATATATAACTTGTCCAAAATCAGATGTGAGGTCAGTAGCTAAGCCTGGACTTGAACCTGCTTCTTTTAACTTAGTTTTCTAATCTTCAACTAGGAGAACAAACCCATCTCTCCTTAACTCTAAATTCCATAATATTTCAACTAAAAGTAAATCTTTGAAAGAAATTTTTTTTTTGGTGAAACCTAATTAAGCAAAGTAGCATTTCTCTTGCTTTTCTGCTTTACCAGTCAAATCCATGTAAGATACCTTTCCCCCAAGTAGTCTTATAATACTTCCTAGGCCATTCAAATACTCCCTATTTTACTCCTAGAATCAATGAGAAGATTTAACCATACAGTATATTGATAACAGCTCTTCCTATAGGTTATAAACATAATCAGGGCTCAAATCAAACCTTCCTTTACCTGCTATACATGGATAATCTTCTACCATTTACTTAATTGCTCTAAACTCTGAAATAGTTTTCTTATCTATAAAATAGTTAACTAAATATACCTCCCTGTTGTGGTTAACTGATTTTTTTTTTTTTTTTTTTTTTTTTGGTCTGCTTCCTTCACCCATCAGATCTATTATAGTGAACCCACTAACGGAAAGATCCCACCCTGAGCCTTAGGGTTTGGCATGTGACCTAGGGCAAGTGAATCAGAGAACTCCAACCCCATGGCTGTGGTAACTGACAGAAGGATAGATATGTTTACTCAAGGAAGATCAGCTAATGTCTTCCTTAGGCCTTACCTGGTGATGTAATAATAACTAGCTGCCTGTTGCAGTTGCATTTGTCCATTTCCTCATCATACGGAGGAAACATGTCTGTGGAATGGACAGAGAGTAAAGCTAAAGCCTCTCCCCTCAGTGGGAGGAGAAACAGTGTGCAAGAAGTGGATCTGGTAATGCCTAGTCCACCCATTTCAGCAGAATCTTCACGTGTAAGCTCTCCCTCCCTCATTTCATTATTTTATTACTAATATTATATTTTATTTTTGCTTAATTGACCCTGAGTTTTTAGACTTTTCTTGTTTATAATTTGAAAAGTTCTGATTAAGGACAATGAGATAGAGTTACCATATTAAATGAGGTGATGAATGAAAAGTGCTTAGCACAGAATCTTACACATAGGAACAACTCACTTTACTTTTGAATCTAGTATTATTTTACTGAGACTCTGAGAAACAACTAATCAGCCCAAGATCAAATAGCTAGAAGGTAACAAACTAGGTTTTAACTCTGGTCTGCCAGACTCCAAAGTCTCTGTTCCAAGGCGCTGGTTTACTGCTGTATTGATTTTTCTGTCATTTGGTGGCACTTTTGTTGGGTACATAGTTGAGTGATCTTGTTCCTTCCCCACTGGCTCACCATTTTTCTTATTATTCTTGGGAATAAGAATATATTATTACAGGATATTATAGTGCTGGTGTGGCCCTATCCACTAGAGAAGAATAGGCTTTTTAACCCTCAAAGTGCAACCTTCTTCTCTCAGGTGGAGAAAAAGGTTCTAAGTCCAGAGAGATCCATGGGCTGTGGCTAAAACCCTGAAGATGTCTTGGCCTTGCTTCTCCATTCTGTAGAATGCAGCCACACTCCCCAGGCCCTGTGTTTATCACCACAGTCAAGGCAAAAGTATTATCTAACTCCAAGGTCCTTCAATGTACATTGTTTGCCAGCCCAGCTAAGGAATCTTTCAAGGGGCGGCAGGGTTGCCTTCTAGATAGAATTCTATCAGGGGCCATCCACTGTGTATGTTTTGGACTGTTCTGTGGCCTGCCAAGTTCCTTGATGAAATCTCTCCCTTTCTGCTTTTCAGTCTTCAGGGTAACATAATTGAATGTTTTTGCTTAGCAGCCCTCCCCACCATTTCCCTTCCCCAACTCTTTGCTGACTAAAAATAGTGAGGATAGAAGTTATTTCCTTTTGGATTGAAAGTTCACAGTTTGGTGCCATGAATGAAATGTGTGTGCAAAATGTTTTGTGAAGCTTAGGAGGGATATGTGAGTATCTGAGTATGAGAAGGTGTGACACGGTGTGTGTGTGTGTGTGTGTGCATACGTGCACTCCCTATGGCATCTCAAAACTCATAAACTTACAAGTCCATGAGTGAACCCCCAGTCAATGCCAATGTCTCCCATCAATGTGATGGACAGACTTTAGGATGGCCCCATGCACTCTGTGTGCTGGTGTTTGCACTTTGTTTGATCCCCCTCCCTTGATTGCAGGAACACCTGTTTCTTGCTTCTTACCAAAGACCATGGCAAAGGTGATGGGGGTTCACTTTCATGACTACATATGTGATATAAAACTCCTCTTGCTAGCTGACTCACTCTTGCTTTCTGGCTGGCCTTGAAGAAGCAAGCTGCCATGTTGTGAGCTGCCCATAAAGAAAGCCACCTGAGAGGGAACGGGGGGGCAGCCTTTAGGTGCTGAGGGTGGCCTCCCTCTGACAGTCAGCAGGAAACTCAAGCTCTCAGTCAAACCACAAGGAAATAAAATCTGTTCCAAGCCTGAGGGATTGTTCGGCCAGCAATCCAGTTGAGAACACAGCCTGGCTAACTCCTTGATTGGAGTCTGGTGAGACCCTGAAGCTGATAACTAGTAAAACTGTGCCTGAATTCTTGGCGCACTGAATCTGTAAGACAATAAGCCTGTGTTGTTTTAAGCCATGGAGTGGTCAGCATTTTGTTATGCAGCAACGTATAACTAATATGATAGATACCAAATTATGAATATATTGTTAAAATGTGCATAATTTGCATAGAAGAAGGGGCTTGCAGTCAGATCTTCCTTGTTTGGAATATTGGCCACAGCCTTTATTTACTATGTTCTTCAGAAACTTATTTGATGTCTCTGAGCTTAAATGAGACTTCTTAAACTATTAAAATAAAACATGGCTATTGTTGTTAACTCACAGGATGTTTATAAACTTTAAATGAGCTAATTCATGCAGTAAGCTTTCAAGAAAAAATGTCTATTTTTCCAACCTCTGGATAATCTCTGCCACAGTCCACATCATTTTCTACAGTATTATACTAATCCCTTTATTTCAGCCTCCTTCCTAGACTGTAAGAGTAGCAAGAACAAGAAGATTCCCATCTTGTTGACCTTAAAACTCTAGCGAGAGCATGGTCTGCCTGGAGAGCATATAGGCTTAACACCTGTCAGTTATGTGAATTCACGAATCTTTATTAGGGGCGCTGAGCACATCAACATGGTGTTTGTTAACTTGACAAAGTGATAAATTATGTCCGTGTTTACTTACTCATCCCTGAGGCTAATTGATGTGACAAGTTTAAATTAAGATAGATTTTTAAAATTCACTATTAATTAAAAGCTGAGTTTTGCAAATAGAGTTTACTGAACTCCTGACCACTAGATGGCTCATCGATGGCCACTGACTGAGCATCATTGTTTCCTGATGAATAGAATATGGCAATTATCTCAGAAAAATCTGGGTTTAAAGATCTAGGAGAGGGGCCCCTGGGTGGCTCAGTCAGTTATGTGTCTGACTCTTGTTTCGGCTCAGATCATGATCTCAGTGTCCTGGGATCAAGCCCTGCGTCGAGCTCAGAGCTCAGCGCTCAGCGCTCAGCGCAGAGTCCGCTTCTCCCTCTCCCTCTGCTTCCATTGCCCCGCCTCTTTGTCTCCCTCTCTCAAATAAAAAAATAAATAAAATCTTTAAAAATAAATAAACAAAGATCTAGGAAAGATCTAAGATCATGATAGCAAGCATCAACCAGGAGGGTTTTTCCTAATTACTTTTTGCCTGAACCTTGAAATTCAGGCTATATGATCAATCACAAAATATGGCCACAGATTCTTCCCAGCCAGTATGTACCCCAGTCTTCAATGTGACATTGTCAGTTTTCTCATTAAGCTATAGAGCCTACCTATTTACTAAGCCTTGAAACTATATTGGCCTTATGGCTTATGTTGATCACTAGACTTTGCCTGAAGTCACATCAGGGGACTCCTGAAGCTGTCTTCAAAGACTTGCAACTTCCACCTACACGTGCCTGGACACTTTCCTGAGACCCGTAAACAAAGAAACAGGCTAACCTCAGAGACAGTGAGAGGCTGTGTGGAAACCGAGATTCCCAGCTCACCACCTGCAAGCACCATGAGACAGCTAGATCATACAACCCTTCTGCTGATGGCCACATAATGATGTCAGGGAAAACCAGCATAGGAATCAGTTAGTCAACCCACAGAATTAGAAATAATAACAAATAACTGATTATTTCTTATATAAATAATACATAATTATATGTTTATATAAATAACTATTTATTATTTACATAAATAATAATAAATCATTGTAATTTAAGCCGTTGACTTTCAGGGCGATTTATTACACAGCAAAAACTAACTGGACCCTCCTCCCTAAATTTGTACACACACGTACACATATGATGTTGAGATTCATTGCTAGTTATTCAGTGACTCTGACAAGTATATATTCTGTCTGTAGATATACTTAAGGAAACAAACAAGTAAACAAAAAAAATGGGTTAAGAACCATAAACCAATCTTCAGATACTTTTTTCCTTATATGTATAATAAACGTCATGGTGTTGTTTTGAGCATGAAACAGGTAGGTCCTAAAATATAGTAAGGGCGTATCTGGTTTCATCTGCCTCTGAATGCTCATGTCATTCCAACTCTAGTCTGAAGTTCACATTGTCAAAGACTTTTCCCCATTTTATCTTTCCCATAGGCCTTCATTTTGGAAATGACCCCTCCCAGATTCAATGTGATAAGGAGGGGTACAGTTTATCAAAGGCTTTGCTTCCCAGTCTGGGCAATTAGAGGCCTCCTTTAGGAGACAGGTTTAGATTCTGGGAGGGCAGGGCTGCTGCCCTGAGATCACAAGCTGTAGGAAGCATGTGAACCTGGAAGGCTTACCATCTTTCCCATCAAGAAGAGAGAACCTGCCAGAGAATGAAGGTGTCCCAGAGTTAAGTAGGGGGAGAAAGAGAGAGATAATGTACTGACGTGTATTTCTGTATTTCTTAAAAACACAGTCTGAACCCCTAGATCCAGCTATTTCTGATATATATATATATATATATATAACTTTTATTTTCAGTAACAATCAAATGAATTCATTTTTTTTCCCTTTCAACAAGCTTGAAATTAGGTTTCAGTCACTCCAAGTAAAAAGCCCCAATAGTTAATGTACTGACATAGACTTTCTGGTGGATTTACATTGCATTTAAATCCTTGTCTCATAATGAGATGCAAATATTATTTTATATTAAAGACATTTCAAATATCAAAGTAGCAAGGATGTTTATTTGGGGGTATAGCAAGGATTTTGATTTTGATGGGGTTTCTAAAATTACATCCATGGAGATATCAGCCTAGTCCCTTCTGTGTTGTTATTTAACCTGATTGCTAAGTATAAGGTAGAAGGGTTTGAATACAGCAAAAAAGACTGACTCTCCCTCAAGTAAGAGGGAGCTCCTCCTACCTGACTGCCTTGAGCTGGTACATTGGTTTTGTCCTGCCCTCTGACTGGGACACCAGATCTCCTGGGTCTGCAGCTTGCTGCAGATCTTGAGATTGTCAGCTTCCATAACCACAATTCTTTACAATAAATGAATAAATCTCTTTCTCTCTTCCTTTCCCTTTCTCTCCCTCCTTCTCTACCTCTCTCTCTCCCACCTTGTTTGAGATCAATTAAGCTGTTATATGATCCACAGAAGATGATCAATATGCTCCCAGCATTACAGTTCAGTGTAGTGTCTCTGTCTCGTGTGGAAGAAGACACTACCTGTTATACGTTCCTTCATATTTTACAGAAGAATAAAACACTCTTGGGGTTGGCAATAGCTAGATGAAATAGAGATCACAAATAATGCAGGCTTAAAATCATATAAATCCTAGAAGTCTGAGCATCTTTCTGGTCAGTTTTAAGAATGCAAAACCCTGGGAAGTTCTCTTTGATTCCAAGTCACTTTGGTTTCTAACATGAGTTTGCTGTGGCTTCTATCTTAAAGTTTCCCAAGCAGAACCCTGGTAACCTTCAATTCCTTGAGAGAGGAGGGATTGCCTTCTTAGCTGGAGTTTTCTGCACAGATATGGGAGGAAGGAATTCAATAATTTGGGAGGACTTGATTTTTTGGTCATAAGACTGAGAGTTAGTAAAGAGAGTAGGAGGAGATCCTCGGCAATGGTTTATAAAAGGGGTTTATGGTGAGTACCTGAAGAACTGCTATGGTGAAGGGACACCTGGTTAGCTGTAGAAGAAAAAGGAAAAAATACATATTGCAGTTGTGCACGTGAGAATGCTCCCCCACCTGCAGGAGAGCTTTTTCCACTTCTAGACGTGTGAACCAAAGGTAACATGCCTCAATAAAACAAACTCCATTCCAATGTATTCAACTTAACAAGATGTTCAGAACATCAGCTTCCCCTTCACATGAAGATGACTGTGACCTCCAAGAGAAACTGGCACATTTAATGGCAGAACTTCAGCTTGTTCCCTTATGTTCAATGCTGAGGTCTTTGGAAATGCCCAGGTTCTGACGCTTTCCATGAATTATTCAATTATTTATTGGATTCAAAAAGATACCGCAATACCCTTCCCTATTTGCCTTAGTATGGTTTCCGTTGTGACCAAAAAACCCTTTAATGTATATTTTTAAATACACAGGTTTTGAGTAGCTACTGGAGATTTAAGTCCAGACCTGTCTGACTCCAAGATTTGAAACTATTTCTTCTCCAATCCAAAACAGTGTTAAGGATAATCATTCCTCAGTTAAGAATAATACTCTGTAGATACTCGCTTTGAAGAATAACATTAACAATTTTGTTAATTTGTTCTTTATTCATGTTTTTTTGGTTTAAATCAACGTATCTATTTCCTTTATATTTAGTTCTATTTGAAATGTGAAAAATGCGTTGTAATTGCTTTAGAACTTTTTATTCTTACTTTATCCACTCTCCAATTACCAATAGCCACATAACTAAGTTCAAAAGAATTTCTTGAGAGTGTGAAGACTGCAGGCTTTTCTTGTCCTGAGGTTTTTCCAGACAAGGTAACATTATCCAAATGGTACAAGGAGGTAAATGTCATGTACCCCCTCCCCCTTCCACATCCTTCAGAACAACAGAGCTGGCTCTCACATGTAATTACTCAGTGTGCAGTGGTTCCACAAAAGTGACTGATAACGCCGGGCTTGTTTCCTTTCCAAAGATCATTTTACTCTTGCAATTAAAGTCAGTGATCCCAGCTCACCAGCAAACATCTGCTGTTCATTCATAGCTGTGTCAGGCATTCCTCACTCTGCTGTGAAAGCATCCATGGGGCTGGCTCCCAGAGGATGTTTATTCTAAAATGACATGCTGGAAGTACAGGCTTAATAGTGTAGGTTTACTGAAAGCAGCAAACTAATTTGCTCTTTCCCCATTTCTGAATGGGTTCTCCTGATGTCCTCACCTGTTCATGGTCGAAGTGTATTTGTTTTTTATATTTGAGAAAATACTTCATAATGGGCCTAGTGAGCAGCTTGAGAATAAATGTGCTTATCAGCATTTTCCCTAAAGCTAATGGGCATGTAATTCCTAATCTGAATAATTTATTTTGAGGGATGATTATGACAACGTAGGGGCAGCTATCCCATGACCTTTGGTAGTGCTCTATGGGGAAGTGATACCTTTTAATGAATCCATAAGCATTGCCCCACTCAATTAGTAGCTCCTTGAATTATTGATCAAACACTTAAACTTACTGAAGTGTCTTGATGTCACAATCATGTTGGAGAAGCCAAATTAGAGTGGTGTAATCAAAAGAGCACCAGATAGGATAATTAACTAGCTGTGTAACCTTCAACGAGTCACTTGACCACTATGAGCCTCACTTTTTTCATTGGTAAATGGAATACCTGCCCCATCCTGCCTCTAGGTTATTGTGATGAGTTAATGAGACAAACGATATGGAAATAGATGATGAGCAATGTGTATAAAATGTATGTTTGATATTACTCACTGAATCTTTTACTTTTTCATAAGAATTTGATGAACTAGTGGGGATTATTTTGTGAATTTGGAGCAAATTAATTATATATTTGCAGTAGGTATATCTACTATATTTCTATAGTTATTTTATATCTGTAGGTATGCAGATATAAATAGATATTGTATATCAATTTTAAGGACAGATTTTCTTCTCCAGCTTACTCCCAGTAAATTCCCACCTAAGAGCAATATATCTTCTGAAACTGTAAACCCTTTCTAATGTGAGCCATATAAATTCCCACGAGATTTCCTGGAAAGACCATCATTATATCAGGGGTGTTGGTCTTGAGTAACATACTAGTTTGTCATTTCAGTGGTAGAAACTATGGTATGCTTTCCTTCTGCATCGCAAAGCAAATAAAAGGAAACTTTTATATATAGGCATAATACATATTTTGATTGCTTGATTGTCAGAGGGAAAACAGAGAATCTACAAGAATGTTTAGTTTTGTTGAATGTATTTAACACTACCACAGTTGCACTCACAGACTGCTATCGGGTTTATATAAAGTCCTAAGAACATTGCTTATTTGCTTCTAGACCACATTTTTTTCTTCTTCTTCTTTTTTTTTTTTTTTTTACAAGCAGCTTGTAAAGCCAAACAACTTAGGTATCTCATTTAAATGATGGACATGTTTGAACTGAGGCATACCATTTGATTCAAGGCTCTAAGAATAAAACTGTGCCTAGAAATTTTGGAGTGCCTCAGTCTAATTTCTGAAAGGATCAATGAAGAAGCTCAGAACTAGCAAGACGATGTTTCATTGGAATGCGGGGTAGGGTATATGGCTGAAGAGCTTGACTGCATGAATCCTGTGAGCAGAAAAGAAAAATCATACAGGAGTGGCTTAGAACATGTCAACAATGTGAGGAAATCAGAGGTCATTTGCTTTAGGGTCAAAGCAGCAGTGATGACTGAGTCTGAGGAGAGCAGTTCAAAGTTCACCACTGGGACCCATATCCATGATTAACTTCACAGGGAAATAAACTAACCTTAATTTAGATTCACTGAAATAGGTGAGAGGCACAGCAAGAAAGCTGAATTATTCAGCTAATTTCTTCCGTACCCTAACTGGGATATAAAAAGAGGGGTAGGTCTGGGGAGGAATTGGGGAACTGGATTCAGTCAAGTCAAGGGAAGTAAAGGGAGAAGCAGGGCACTGTGGCCGGACCATGCGCACATCGCACTGAGAGAGCTTCCACAGTGAAATGGGGGCCTTAGAGTAGACGGTGTTTTACTGAACACAAAAGGCAGAGATAGGATTCAGACACCTGAGCAACTGGTACCTGCTGGGCAAAGGACCAGAGAAGAGAATACTGTGCAGAACGAGGGGCACACCAGGATCATGATTCCCTGGCAGTCCTTGGCTCAGAGGTAGGCTGCAGATACACGAGACCACACACCGTGAGGCCTCACCCAGAGCTGCGTCTGTGTCATGGGACTTGAGAAACTCGCCAGAGGTTGGGCAACATTGAAGGACATGGCAGTGTAGCCAAACCAAAGTGAAGAGACCTCACTAAGCACTGCAAGCATTTAGTTGATACTCCAGGAAAGCCAGATGAGAAAGAAAGAGCATACCCAGCATATGAGGGAAGACTTAGGACTAATAGCAACAGGGGACAAAAAAACCACAATAGCAAAGAAAAAAAGAAGCCTATCAATGACAACAGGTCTGCCATTAATTAAACTATTGATCAAACAAAATTAAAATCCTCTCAAGAAAGACATATTTCAAATTCCCTACCATATATAATACACAATATGTGACACACAGCAAAAATTACTAAACACAGGAAGAAGCAAGAATATGTAGGGGCCTCTGGGTGACTCAGTCAGTTAAGTCTGACTCTTGATTTCATCTCAGGTCATGATCTCAGGGTCCTGAGATCGAGCCCTACGTTGTCTCCATGCTGGGCATGCAGCCTGCTTAAGATTCTCTGTCTCCCTCTGGAAAAAAAAAAGAATATATGGCCCAAGAATTTAAAAATAAATAAATAAATAAATAAAAGCAGCCAATTAGAAATATAACCCAACATAAGAACTTCAGGTTACAATTAGAAGATAAGGAGTTTAAAGCAACTGTTGAAATTAAGTTCAAGGACTGAAGAGAAAATGTGGTAAGAACAAATGAACTGGTACGGAATCCCAGCAAAAAAATGAAACCTGTAATTCTGCTCTGGAAATTAAAGGCACAGTTTCTCAAAAGAGGGGGCAAGATTAGATGACTTGAGCCATATTTTTAAGACTGTAATTCAAAGGGCTTATTAATATGAAGATCAACAGAAATTATCCAATCTGCAAGAAAAAGTGAAAAAATGTTTAAAAAAATAAACGGAAGCTTAGAAAATTGTGCTGTAATATTAAGCAGTCTAGATAAGCGGGTTCCCACTACCTCAGGAGAGAAAGAACAGGTCAGAAAAATTATTATAAGGAAATAGATAAAATATTCAAATTTGGTGAAAAACATCAAACTACATATCCAGAACAAGTTTCCAAGATCTTGGAATCAAAGGGATCAAAAATAACACATACAAAGACAATGTTAGAGAGGTACATCATAGGCTAACTGATGAAAATTACAGATAAAGAGAAAATCTTAAAAGCAATCAGAAAATAGATACATTGCAGAGAGAGAATAACAATGTGAATGATCGTGGACTTATTAGAAAAAAATACATATACTTAGGTGAGTTCTATCAAATATTTAAGGAAGAAATAATACCCATGTTACACAAAATGTTTTAGAAAATAGAGGAAGAAGAAGCACCTCCCAATTTATTTTATGAGACCAGAGCAACTATTACCAAACCCTGACAAAAGTAGCTACGGTAAGGAACATTTCAGACAAACACCCCCATGAACATAATTGTAAAAGTTCTTAATGAAATATTAGCTAAAATAAATTCAGCAACATATAAAAAAGATAATATATTATTACCAAGTAGTGATTACTCCAGGAATATAAAAATCAATCAGGGTAATTCATCATTTCAAGAGAATTTTTTTTTTAATTATACAATCATGTCAATACATGAACTAAAAAATAAAATGGGTATATGATTAGATAAATTGGATAGCTAGGGAAATCTGTTGTAAAGCTCAGATGTTAAACGTTAAAGGTAGATATTTAGTTCTTATGTAAGTATTCACTGTAATAATCTTTCAAATTTTCTGTAACTTGAGAAATGCTCAAAATAAATTGTTGAGGAAGGTCACTGTAAGCATTTTGGAATATATTTTTTCTTTCTTCTTTAGAATTATTTTCTAAAAATAAATTCCTGGGAATGGGATGACCAGGTTAAAACATCTGAACAATAAATAAAACTTTTAAATTGATAGAATTTTCCCCATAAATATTAGTCTTTGATTTTCACATGTGCCGAGTGAACAGAGCATGTAAAACATGACTTCTGTATTTTATGATTGTAGAAACTGAGTGTCCAAAAGGAGAGTAACTCATTTTCTAAGGTCCAATAAATAGCAGGTATCAGGGGCAGACCAGAGCAAAAATCTTCTTGTCTCAGGAATTTTCTGTAAACTAGGATAGCAAGGGGAAAATGTATCTTTTCTCTTTGTTTTAAAATTGGTATTGATTCCTTTCCAATTTTTATAGTATTTTTATGGCTAATTACAAGATTTGGGGGGAATATGTCAAAAGAGGAGAGAGAAGAAATTCATTTAGTGACTTAGATATACATCATTGAATTGTAATAAAAACGAAATGTAAAAATAATAAAACTGTTTTTATTGAGTACTAAAGTACTATATTGTTTTTTTTAATTATACCATTGAATTCTAACTAAAATCATATGACATTTCCACTATAAGATTTGAGGGAAAAGAAGCCTGGAGAAGTGGTATAATTTCCCAATACCAGGCAGTCTATAAGTTGCAGAATTAGAATTTGAAACAGGATAGCTGAGAAACCAAAGCACTTAATTTAACCCCATATTTAGTATCTCCTAAACAGCACTGATGGATTAAGAATATTCCACACTTATTAATGACACATTCTGAGTTTGGGGTTTAGCTTTTGCTTTGTTTTCTCAGCTACCTATGAATATTGAAGTTCAGCATTTGAACAACAATCACATTTCCTTCCAGCTAAGTCTAGAGGGTAAGTTAATGGCAAAATTTCCCATTTTTATCAATGAGTCTAGTGCCCAGAGAGCTTGAATAACTTTCCCAAGTTCACTAAAGTGTCCCCATCCATGCAGACAATTGAGCCCCGCTGGTTCCTATGATAAACGAGCTAAGGGCTCCATGCCTTTGGATAAGTAAGCAATATATATACATGTTTAAACTGTTTCAGGAGTCAATTTCCATGGAGCTCTACCATAGCTCTACCAGTATTTCTTTTATGTAAAAATATTTCCTCTCTCCTCTAATGATAGTGGGGTTTGTAACACCACTGTTCTGTGACTTACTATTACAGTACCAGCTATTCAGAAAAGAGGGAGTTTTTTTAGTGTTGTTTTTTTTAATCTCTCTTCGAGTTCCAGATGGCTTCATAATTGGTTTATTAACTTTGCAGATGTTATAGGAAAATTTTAGGATGTAAGCCAATAATGGATCACAGCAGCTAATGAGAGAAAGCTTTTGAATTGATTATTTACTGTGAGAAAACAAGCAAATTACATACGTCAGTGCAGGTATGGATCTTAAGTCCAGAGTATTTGATATTTTAAGGACAAGCTGATCACTAAGAAAGTGTTTTTTTTTTAAGATTTTATTTATTTTTGTGAGAGAGAAAGAGTGCGCACAAACATGAGTGGAGGGAGGAGCAGAGGGAGAGGGAGAAGCTGACTTCCCTTGAGCAGGGAGCCAATGCAGGACTCTTATCTCAAGACCCTGGAATCATGACCTGAGCCGAAGGCAAACACTTAACCGGCTGAGCCACCCAGGTGCCCGAAAGTGATTCTTTACGTAGGGATTTCGGTAACTGAAAAAGAAAACAGAGTTGTACACAGTTGGACAAAGTAGAAATCCTCTAAGTTTAATAACATTAGTATAATATAAAAGTCCACTTACAAATGTAATTTACTTTTAAAAAGTAACTAATTGAAGTTTAGCTTGCTCATTCTAGAAGAAAGGGCTAGGGAAGTGTTTGGGAAAATCCCCCAAGCCAAGAAAGAGATCAGAAAAATCACCAAGTACTAGAAGAGTTACATTGATTCTGTGTGCTAAGAAACTGTTTAATTTGTTTGTACACCTGCTCTGTCTCCTGATGACTTTAGTCATAATCAGCTAGGTAGTAACATAAAATGTTCTGTGCATATGTATTTCTTCACACCATCTGACTGATGTCATTACTCCATGAAAGAAAATGCTAGAGAAAAGAGTTTTATTAATTTGAATTCCACAGCTAATGGCATGTCCAAGAAGCAAAATTTCTTTTTCATGACTCAGTTTTAAGAACTCCTATGTTGAAATTTAGTGCAGATCAGGTGGTGGGTAGTAATTCTTATCCCCACTCTCAGGGCCTATGCCTATCTATGGGTTTTAGAAAATAAAGATAAGAGTATAAACAATAAAGTCAAAATTTTCTCATAATTCATGCCCCAGAATGAAAATTGATGACATTTTCTTGTTTATTCACCCAATGATTTATATGCATATTTTGCAAAACTGGGTCATACAACACCTGACATTTGACCTGCCTACTTCCTCAATGGTTAGTGACTGTTTTCTCTGCAACTAATTCTTCTGAATTTGGTTTTATCAGCTAAATATTGCTAGCCATCATTCTTATGTACTGGCAATTAGTTGGCCAGTGGCCGCTTTTTGGAATTTAAGTTTTTCAAGATTTATGACTCATAACATTTATAATTTTTGTGTATTTGTAATTACACACATAAGACAAATTCCTATATGGAGAATTGTTAGGTTAAAGCACATGAACAAATCTTGGCTTTTGAAACATTGATAAATACTTAAGTCCTTTCTCTATGGTCAAGAGTAGTTATTAGCAAACGCAACACATACCCACATATATTTTAGAATTTGGATAGACCAAAGTGACATTTGATCTTATATTTCTGTGACTATTAGTAACAATACTCTTTTTTATCATTCTTTTTTTGTCATATAGATCCCTTTGTTTAAGAAATACTATATATTTATCCTTTGCAAAAAAGCAAAAAAAATTGTAACTTACACTCTGTACTCATATATGGAACTCAGGATTCATCCTTTATCAGTCATAATTCCAGTTGGTACACTTCTGAGTGGAAGGCTGAGCTGGATTCAGTTTTGACACGAATTATGTAAATTGCTATATAATTTGGACCAAGTTTTCCCTTTATCTCTATGCCTTATTTTTGCCAATCGGTGGGGAGGCGTGGGGGGAGAATGATGACAGGAATCAGCTGTATGCTTTGAATTTCATCAAGATGCCATTGGAATAAGTGAGATCATAACCTAATGCTATCACGACTTCAGCTATCTGTGAAAAGTAAATTTACACTTTGATGCTTCATTACGCTACTTAATAGTGACATCAGGATATTTTATTATATGTATTAAAATAAGACCCTCACAGTCCTTAGCTACATTACCTGGAGCTCCCAAGTTAGTAAGAAGGACGTGGCTTAGAAGTCATTAAACACTTACATATCAAGGTAATATGCTAAGGATTTCACATGCATCACTTTATTTAATCTTGACAAAAATCTTACATTATAGGTACTGTAATCATCTTATATGTTAGATGAGGAACTGAGGGAGGAGCATTTTAAATAACCTGCCCAAGAACACATAGTTAACAGGTATTTAAGGTGGAAGTCAGGTCCTGGATATCTGAATAAAACTGCAATGTGATCTCTGCTTTGTTAGTCTTGGAATAAAAGCATGATTTGAATTCATTGTATTATTAACCTCTCAAATACACAGTATGATTAGTGGCAGGTTAATCCCTTTCTGACACCCAACATAGGCCTCTGTCGTCTTTCTCCACGTTCAGTGGAGAGTAACTGAGGTCAGTTCTCAGTAACTGAGTTCTCATAATAACAAAGTAAATTTAATATTAGCCTAAATCAACTATCACGAGCTGAGGAAATCAGTGACTGAAAAAAATATATAAATAAACAAAAATAAGTCCCCTAAAAATGCATTACAGTGACCAGATGTCAACAAGATGGTGGACTAGGAAGTTACAACCCCTCCTTCTTCAACAGAGATGGGGAATTAACAGCAATATATAGACCAGAATAACTCTGTGAGAACTCTAGAGATGAGTTGAGAAGCCATAGCAAACAGGCCATTGTAAAACCAAAAGAGGATTCCTGTAAAAGAGGTAGAAAAAAGTGTACTGTTTGGCAGGCTCACCCATACCTCTCCCCCTCTGCAACATTGTATGGAGCAACTGGGAGGGAACTGTTTATGTTGCCTCTCTCATCGTACCTTTAGGTTCTCAGGGCTTTCCTTCTCTCTTCCAAAAATTATCCCCTAACATCGGTTATGGATTTTGCTAGATGTAGTAAAAAAAAAAAAAAATAACAATAAATAAATAAATGAAAGAAAGAAAGAAAGAAAAAGTCCTTCCCAACCCTTATGAAAATATTTCAGGAAATTTTGGATTCCAGTAATGGTGGCATAACTTGGATAAATTATGCCTCTTATAGATACCATTATAAAACCTAGAGGAAAAAGGGGGGGGGATTTCTGGAGAATACTCAAAATGGAAATCAAGGAGAGAGAAATCAACCTTAGAAAGACAAACTGTAATGGATGAGATTTGCAAGTTTGAGGCTTTTCCTTGTACATTCACAGACTTAAAGCTGACTGTAGGCAAAGCAGCAGAATTTACTTTCCAAGGTGTTGGAGGACAGAGATATGGAGGCTTGTAGAATAGCAGAAAGTTAAAGGAAAAGTCTTTAAAGAAAGGGAGCCACAGAAGAGTTGAACACTAAAACTGTGCATTTGAATTCCTCAAAAGACTTGACTGCCAAACTATATGTACTTTAACAAGGTCCCAGAGGAGCTGAGGCAAAAGCAACAACTGGAACCTCACAGAATTGAGAGACAATTTCAGCTCCTGACCCCTGCAAGAGAGGCTGAGTCTTGAATTTTAATACAACCAAGTTAACTCGTCTTTAGGGAAATGTCACTCTTCAGAGAAACATAAGAGGAAAAGTCCAGATGTTAGGAGAGAAAATAAAATGTGTGTGGGGTGGGGGCTGGGGTAAGTGAGTTAATTAGAGAAAATGATCACAGAAGACTGCCATTTAAGCTAAAGCATGTATGAAGTATGAGAAGGAGGCAGCCAAGTACAAACAGAAATTACGCCATGTGAAAAAATTACACATGGCCTGATGTATAGTATGTCTACAATAAATAAATACTTTTCAACCAATAAACCAAGAAATGTTATTAGCGACTCACTTTGTGACACAAATATTGACTCTCAGTAAAATCTTTGGAGGTGAGGGTATGGGCTTGATGATTAAGCTAGGTCAAGTTTCTATCTGGAGGTGTGACTCTTTTTCAAGTAAAGTATCAATACTCTGGTTGAGTTTGAGTAAGACTGTATAGGTTTTCAGTGATTGCACGTATGGTCTCCCCTTATGAACTCATTCATCCTCAAAATCCTTTGCTGAATCCTTGATACTTATGATGCCTTTTTGAATATTAGGAATTTCTTTTGATATCGATCTTTTTTAAACTCAATTAGTACATTATTAGTTTCAGATGTAGAGTTGGACACATCACACCAGTTGCACATAACACCCAGTGTTCATCACATTATGTGCCCTCCTTAATGCCCATCACCCAATTACCCCATTCCCCCACCCACCTCCCCTCCAGTAATCCTCAGTTGGTTTCCTATAGTTATGAGTCTCTCATGGTTTGTCTCCCTCTCTGATTTCTTCCCATTACATTTTCCCTCCTTTCCCCTATGATCCTCTTCTCTGTTTCTTATATGCCACATATGAGTGAAATCATATGATAATTGTCTTTCTCTAATTGACTTATTTTGCTCAGCATAATACCCTTCAGTTCCATCCACGTCAATGTAAATGGTAAGTATTCATCCTATCTGATGATGAATGGCTGAGTAATATTCCATTGTATTTATACACACACACACACACACACACACACACGCATATGATATATACCACATCTTCTTTATCCATTCATCTGTCGATGAACATCTTCACTCTTTCTATAGTTTGGCTATTGTGGACAATGCTGCTATAAACATTGGAGTACATGTGTCCCTTCATATCACTACATTTGTATCTTTGGGGTAAATACCTAGTAGTACAATTACTGTAGCTCTATTTTTAAATCCTTGAGGAACCTCCATACTGTTTTCCAGAGGGGTTGCACCAGCTTGCATTCCCACCAACAGTGTAAGATTGTTCCCCTTTATCCACATCCTCACCAACATTTGTCCTTTCCTGACTTGTTAATTTTAGCCATTCTGACTGGTGTGAGGTGGTGTCTCATTGTAGTTTTGATTTGTATTTCCCTGATGCCGAGTGATGTTGAGCACTTTTTCATGTGTCTGTTGGCCATTTGGATGTCTTCTTTGGAAAAATGTGTGTTCATGTCTTCTGCCCATTTCTTGACTGAATTATTTGCTTTTTGGATATTGAGTTTGATCTTGGATACTAGCCCTTTATCTGATATGTCATTTGCAAATATCTTTTCCCATTCCATACATTGCCTTTTAGTTTTGCTCTTTCCTTTGCTATGCAGAAACTTTTTCTCCTGGTGAAGTCCCAATAGTTCATTTTTGCTTTTGTTTCCCTTGCCTTTGGAGACTTGTCTAGCAAGAAGTTGCCTTGGCCAGGTCAAAGAGGTTGCTGCCTATGTGCTCTAGGATTTTGATGGATTCCTGTCTTACATTTAGGCCTTTCATCCATTTTGAGTCATTTTGTGTGTGGTGTAAGGAAATGGTCCAGTTTCATTCTTCTGCATGTGGATGTCCGATTTTCCCAATACCATTTGTTGAAGAGACTGTCTTTGCTCCATTGGATTTTCTTTCCTGCTTTGTTGAAGATCAGTTGACCACAGAGTTGAGGGTCCATTTCTGGGTGCTCTATTCTGTTCCATTGATCTATGTGTTTGTTTTTGTGCCAGTACCATACTGTTGTGATGATTACAGCTTTGTAATAGTGCTTGAAGTCCGGCATTGTGATACCCCCAGCCGTGGTTTTTTCTTTGTCAACATTCCTCTGGCTATATGAGGTCTTTTCTGGTTCCATACAAATTTCAGGATTATTTGTTCCAGCTCTGTGAAAAATGTCAATGGTATTTTGATAAGGATTGCATTGAATGTGTGGATTGCTCTGAGTAGCATAGACATTTTAACAAGATTTATTCTTCCAATTCATGAGCATGGAATGTTTTTCCATTTCTTTGTGTCTTCCTCAATTTCTTTCATAAGTGTTCTGTAGTTTTTAGAGTACAGATCCTTTACCTCTTTGGTTAGGTTTATTCCTAGGTACCTTATGGTTTTTGGTGCAATTGTAAATGGGATCAATTCCTTAATTTCTCTTTCTTCTGTCTCAGTGTTAGTATAAAGAAATGCAACTAATTTTTGTACATTGATTTTATATCCTGCCACATTGCTGAATTCCTGTATGAATTCTAGCAATTTGGGGGTGGAGTCTTTTGGGTTTTCCACATAAATTATGTCATCTGTGAAGAGTTAGAGTTTGACTTCTTTGCCAATTTGAATGCCTTTTGTTTCTTTTTGTTGTCTGATTGCTGTGGCTAGGACTTCTGGTACTATGTTGAAAAACAGTGGTGAGAGTGGACATCCCTTGTCATGTTCCTGACTTTAGGGGAAAATCTCTCAGTGTTTTCCCCATTGAGAATGATATTCTCTGTGGGCTTTTTCATAAATGGCTTTTATGATATTGAGGTATGTTCCCTCTATCCCTACACTGTGAAGAGTTTTAATCAAGAAAGGATGCTGTATTTTGTCAAATACTTTTTCTGCATCATCTGGGAGGATTATATAGTTTTTATCCTTTCTTTTTTTAATGTGATGTTTCATGTTGATTGATTTGTGGATGTTGAACCACCCTTACAGCCCAGGATTAGATCCCACCTGGTTGTGGTGAATAATCCTTTTAATGGACAATTGGATCCTATTAGCTAGTATCTTGGTGAGAATTTTGGCATCCATGTTCATCAGGAATATTAGTCTGTTCTTCTACTTTTTGGTGGGGTCTTCGTCTGGTCTTGGGACAAGGTAATGCTAGCTTCATAGAACAAGTTTGGAAGTTTTCCTTCCATTTCTATTTTTTGAAACAGCTTCAGAAGAATAGGTATTAGTTCTGCTTCACATGTTTGGTAGATTTCTCCTGGGAAGCCATCTGGTCCTGGACTCTTGTTTGTTTGGAGATTTTGGATTACTTCTTCAATTTCCTTAGTGGTTATAGGTCTGTTCAGGTTTTCTCTTTCTTCCTGTTTGAGTTTTGGTGGTTTATACATTTCTAGGAATGCATCAATTTCTTCCAGATTACCTAATTTGTTGGTATATAGTTGCTCATAATATGTTCTTAAAATTGTTTGTATTTCCTTGGTGTCAGTCATAATCTCTCCTCTTTCATTCATGATTTTATTAATTTGGGTCTTTTCTCTTTTCTTTTTGATAAGTCTGTCTAGGAGCTTCTTGATCTTATTAATTCCTTCAAAGAATCAGCACCTAGTTTCGTTGATCTGTTCTACTGTTCTTTTGGTTTCTATTTCATTGATTTCTGTGCTAATCTTTATTATTTCTCATCTCCTCCTTGGCTTAGGATCTATTTGCTGTTCTTTCTGCAGCTCCTTTAAGGTGTAAGGTTAGCTTGTGTATTTGAGACTTTTCTAGTTTCTTGAGAAAGGCTTGTATTGCTATACTTCCCTCTTAGGACAGCCTTTGCTGCATCCCAAAGGTTTTGAACAGTTGTGTTTTCATTTTCATGAATTTTTTAAATTCTTAATTTCCTGGTCGATCTATTCATTCTTTAGTAGGATGCTCTTTAGCCTCCAAGTATTTGAGTTCCTTCCAAATTTCCTCTTGTGATTGAGTTCCAGTTTCAAAGAATTGTAGTCTGAAAATATGCAGGGAGTAACCCCAACCTATTGTACCAGTTGAGACCTGATTTGTGACCCAGTATGTGATCTATTCTGGAGAATGTTCCATATGCACTCAAGAAGAATGTGTATTCTGTTGCTTTAGGATGGAATGCTCTGTATATATCTGTGAAGTCATCTGGTTCTGTGTGTCATTCAAAGCCCTTGTTTCCTTGTTGATCTTCTGCTTAGATGATCTGTCCCCTACTATTATTGTAGTATTATCAATGTGTTTCTTTAATTTCATTATTAATTGGTTTATATAATTGGCTGCTCCCGAGTTAGGAGCATAAATATTTACAATTGTTAGATCTTCTTGTTGGATAGACTCTTTAAGTATGATATAGTGTCCCTCTTTATCTCTTACTACAGGCTTTTGTTGAAAATCTAATTTGTCTGATATGAGGATTGCTACCCTGGGTTTCTTTGGATGTCCATTAGCATGATACATTGTTCTCCACCCCCTCACTTTCAATCTGGTGATGTCTTTGGGTCTAAAATGAGGCTGTTGTAGGCAGCATATGGAGGGGGCTTACCTTTTTATCCAATCTGTTACCCTATGTCTGTTGATTGGAGCATTTAGCCCATTTACATTCAGAGTAACTATTGAAAGATATGAATTTAGTGCCATTATATTACCTGTAAAGTCACTGCTTCTGTATATTGTCTCTGTTCCTTTCTGGTCTATGTTACTTTTAGGGTCTCTCTTCACTTAAAATATCCTCTTTAATATTTCTTGCAGAGCTAGTTTAGTGATCACAAATTCCTTAAGTTTCTGCTTGTCCTAGAAGCTCTTTATCTCTCCTTCCATTCTGAATGACAGCCTTGCTGGCTAAAGTGTTCTTTTTTTTTTAGTATTTTATTTATTGGGGTGCCTGGGTGGCTTGGTCAGTTAGGCATCTGCCTTCAGCTCAGGTCATGATCCCAGGGTTCTGGGATCGAGCCCCACATCAGACTCCTTGCTCTGCGGGGAGCCTGCTTCTCCCTCTCCTCCCCACTCGTACTCTCTCACTGTCTGTCCTTCTCTCTCAAATAAATAAGATCTTTTGGAAAAATAAAATAAAATAAAAAATAAAAAAGATTTTATTTATTTATTTGACAGAGAGAGAGACAGTAAGAGAGGGAACACAAGAAGGGGGAATGGGAAAGGGAAAAGCAAGCTTCCCACTGAGCAGGGAGCCCAATGCAGGGCTTGATCCCAGGAACCTGGGATCATGACCTGAGCCAAAGGCAGACGATTAATGACTGAGCCACCCAGGTGCCCCTGGATAAAATGTTCTTGGCTGCATGTTTTTCTCATTTAGCACCCTGACTATATTATGCCAGCCCTTTCTGGCCTGCCTGGTCTCTGTGCATTTGTCTACTGCCAGTCTAATGGTTCTACCCTTATAGGTTAAGAACTTCTTGTTTTGAGCTGCTTTGAGGATTTTCTCTTTATCTCTGAAATTTGCAAGCTTCACTATTATATGTTGAGGTGTTGATCTATTTTTGTTGATTTTGAGGGGGGATATCTGTGCCTGCTGGACTTGAATGCCTGTTTCCTTCCACAGATTAGGGAAGTTCTCAGCTATGATTTGCTCAAATATACCTTCTGTTCCTCTCTCTCTTTCCTCTTCCTCAGGGATTCCAACCAATCTACTTTTGTTTCACTTTTTGGTATTGCTGATTTCTCGAAGCCTCCCCTCCTGATCCTTTATTATTTTTCTCTCTTTTCCTCAGCTTCCTTATTTTCTAACATTATGTCTTCTATGTCACTGACTCTCTCTTCTGACTCATTTACCCAAGCCATTTTAGACTGCATCTCAGTTAAAGGATTTTTAATTTAATCCTGATTAGAAATTATTTCTTTTATTCCTGCACTAAAGGATTCTCTGGTGTCTTTTATACTTTTTTCAAGCCCTGCTAGTATCTTTATAATTGTTATTCTGAATTCCAGGTCTGACATTTTACTTATATCCATATTGATTAAATCTATGGCAGAGAATGTAGTAGCTCTGGTTCTTTCTTTTGTTATGAATTCCTCCTTCTAGTCCTTTTGTCCAGAGAAGAATAAACAAGAGAACAAAAAATAAATAAAAAATAAAAATATCAAACATGATCCTAGTGAAATATACACTAGACAATCAAAAGAGACCAGGAAAAAAAGGGGGAAAAAAGAGAGAATACAATCAAACAGGTAGACAGAACAGGGTCATACACTTGGTCCTGGGTATATTTTGGTCTGTTTGTTAGAAGACACTTGATCCCACAATTGTAAAGAAAGAAAAACTTACATATATACAAAAATAAAATTCAATAGAGTGAAAGGAAGCCAAAATAATGAATATATCTGTAAATTGTAAATGTAAAAATGAAAATTTTAAAAAAAGACTTAAAAACAAAGAGTTGATTAAATAAGAAACTAGTTGAAAAGGAAAAAAAGAAAAAAGAAAAGGAAAATTTTAAACTGAAAGATAAAAAATTCATGAGAAAAAACTTTGAATTCTATATACTATTTCCTCTAGCACAGGAGTTTTGCAGTTCTGTATGCTTGGTAAATTTGGTTTCCCCTGATGTCCAGCTGGTCTTCTGGAGGAGGGTCCTGTCACATTGATTCTCAGGTGTCTTTGCATTGCCCCTTGCCAGGGGGCTGGGCTCAGTGTAAGTTGCTTCAGGTTGTTCTATGTGGCTTTTCCTCCCTGAAGGCTTTCTGCTCCACTTTAGAGAATGAAAATAAAAATGGCGGTGCCCCAATCTCCAGGCCTGGAGCTGAAAATCTCAACCCCCACTCTTCAGTAAACTCTCAGGGAAAAGCAGTCTTCACTTTTCTGTGGGCCAAACTGTGCAGACTCCTTAGGTGTGCTCCTACGCCAGTCTTCCCATGGTAGGGAGGAGGGTTGCCACAGGTCTGCTGCTTTCAGGGCCCCTGCATGGAAAGTGGTTGCCTGATCATGCCACAGTTGGCGGTTTATGGCAAACCAAGCTGAGAGCCCACTCCTGGACTTGCTGATCGTAGCCAGTTTCACTGCTCCAATGCTTGGGAACTCTGCCGGCTCAGGCACCCCTGTTCTTTCTGTGACCCTGGAGATCCTGAGACAACACTGTCTCACCTAGGATTCTGCCCTACTTTTCCATCTGAGAACCTTTCGGGCAGAGATGTCTGTCACTGGAGCAGACTTCTAAAAGTTCCAATTTTGCACTCCAGGTCTATATCATTTTCCGGTAGCTGGCTTATGGAGGCTCCCTCCCCCTGTCATTTATCTTTTGCTATATCCCCTCAGATTCACTTCTCTGCACCTCTTACCTTGCAAAAAGTGGTTGCCTTTCTATTTGTAGAACCCCAGAAATTCTTTTCTTACATCTCAGATTGAATTCACAGGTGTTCAGAATGATTTGATAGACATCTAGCTGAATTCAAGGAACCAGATGAAATGAGGTCCCCTACTCTTCCACCATCTTGCCTCCCTTTGGCATCTGTCTTATTTTCTGTACTAGGTCATGACTGCATTGACCCCCAAGGTTGCCTAGGGCAGTGCCAGTATTTCTTAGTCTCCTTTGTGTTGGAAACACCTTTAATAACTGGAGTTTCTGGAATGAAGAGACTATCCCCACTTTGTCCATGTGTAATCCTGAAATGATTATCTCAGACTCAAACTCAGGACTATCTGACTCCCAGGTACATACACCTTGCCATTATCTTGTAAGTCTTTCCTGGTGAAATTTATTTCCTAGCTCTGGAGGTAGCAGGTGTCACTGTGGGTTATGTTGTGATGGAAAGCAGAGAGACTCTGAGTCCTTATCTTAAGAAGGTGATTTCAAAGTGAGCTAAACACTGAAAGAGATGCTGCATATATCAATGGTAGAAATCTGGGATTGTTCTCATTAACTTTCAACTCTGCATCTTGGTTTTTTACAGTATTCTATGCTTCTCCTATCTCCCCCAATGCATTTCCTTCCAAATATGGCTTTCAGAAAAACATTTTTGGCTTTTAATGGATTATTTTGAAGGTTCTCCCCTTACTTTCTATCGTTTTTGTGTTTGTCTCTATACAAAAAGCATGCTTCCTTTTCCAGCTGCTCTTTTTTATCTGTGGGTTTAAAAATGAGTCATCTAAATTTTAACTAGTAATTATTCTGTAATTAGACACTTGAATATTTGACTTTCTTGGCCCATGGGATAACCTAGTCAGAATTCAGAATCAATTTGTATAATTTGCCTTTTACACCCTTATTCAATCTCCTTGAGTTATTAAAATATACAGTTATGTAATAACATTTGGAGACATTTTTCAGAGCCCAGTGTCTTTCAGCAATTAATATGGTGAAGTATTATAGGAAGGAGGGCTCTGATGAAGTTCATATTTATTTACTGATGAACTCTTTGGCCTCACTAAATTGTGTAAATCTAAATAAATCACTTATTTCTGAACATCAGTTTTGTAATCCATCATATTGTTCTGACTCATTTTTAAAGTTTTTGTTAAAGTCGAATAAAAACTATTCTCATCATAACACAATCTGTATCTGTGACACATAATATAGGATGATTATGCCCATTGTTCATGTTGAATATTCACTGAGTACTTCCTATGTGTCAGGCTGTGTAAGGTATTCTGCATGCATTATCTCATTTGGCCTTCCATTTGAGATTTGGAGAAGTTCAGTTACCCAAGTCACAGTACATTTAACTGAGAAAAACAGATAAAAATTTCTGCCTTAAGAGAGCACATTGTCTAAATAAGGATGAAAATATATGTATTTTCATGTTCCTTGATCACTTGGATTTATGATATCAAATGAGAAATGGACAAATTCATTCCCTTCTATAAGCCTCAGTGTCTGTATTTGTAGAATGAAAGGTTATACTCTAAGCTAAAGCAATCTATACCAATAAACTACCAAAATACTTTGTGCTTCTTCTTAGTTTCTGCCACCAAATCAATTCATATTTATACTATCCTTAATAACCCAGGCGCCCCATTTGTTTTGTTTTTTATTATGGCCATGAATGGCTTCTAAGAGAGTTGCAAAGAAATAAAGTGCTACTGTGGTAAGACATGGCCTAGAGGCTTTCATCAGAATTCTATCAACACTGCTCATCCCTCTACCTGTGCTGGATGGCTGATGACCTGCCATCTTGCCTGTGGGCTCAAGATCAAAGAGTTAGGAAACCACTAAGGAAATCAAATGTGGTCATTATAAATTATTACTGGTAACTATTTAGTGGTCATCAGGAAATGAATTGACCTACACATCTGGGGGCCAGAAGAAATGGTGGGTATATGTGGTCAATCTCTATGCAACATGATATAACCAGACAGTTCAGATAATTTTTTGTGCCACTTGAAAATAATTTTAGGGGATATTAGAACTAGAATGGAGGGGCGCCTGGGTGGCTCAGTCGTTAAGCATCTGCCTTCAGTTCAGGTCATGATCCCAGGGTCCTGGGATTGAGTCCCGTATCAGGCTCCCTGCTCAGCGGCAAGCCTGCTTCTCCCTTTCCCACTCCCCATGTTTGTGTTCCCTCTCTCGCTATGTCTCTCTCTGTCAAGTAAATAAATAAAATCTTAAAAAAAAAAAACTAGAATGGAAATATCTTCCTATGTGATATTCCTGCAAAAAATATATGCCAATAGACAGTTTAAATACTTCAAGCCACTCTAAATTTTCTAATGCCTTTCTATTGTCATGTCATATATATATACATATATGTATGTGTGTGTATGTGTGTATATACATATATAGGCAGTGTGTGGATGTAAATATATGTGTGTGTGTGTATATATTTGGCAGTGTGTGTGTGTGTGTGTGTGTGTGTGTGTGTATGCCCATTATGTATTAGGCATCCTCCCGGTTCTGAGAATGTAGAAACTATGATTAAAATATTACATTCCTCCCCCCCCCCGCAAAGCTCTCTATGATTATACTGGTTTATAGGATTTTAATATTATCCATTTAATGGAATTGTTGACCTGGGTATGTAGAATGACAGAAAATCTATAATTTTCAGGACTGCTTATAGAGGAAAATGAGAATATAGTCTTGAATGTCTTTTGGTAATGATTCTGGGTTCTGAACCCAATTCCAAAATGTATATTAGGGAAGGGATACCCCCACAACACCAGGCAATTCTCTGGACACCAGCTGGGTGTTCTATAATTCAGCCAAATTCTGACACTATTTACCTGGAGATATCATATTTTGCAGAGGCTGCTTTTAGGTAACAGACTTCAACAATGGAAACCTGAGTAAGGTAAGGGGCTCCCAGTAACACCGGGCTGAATGCGCACAGACCCATTAGGTGACCCACTTCAAAATATCCATAAGCCCTAGCTGACCAATGGGCTACTTACAACCTAGCACAGGTACCAGAAAAAGAAAATGCCATACGTTCCCACACTTCCTCAATTCCTCCTCTTAATTAAGCCCCCTACCACTGCCTTCCAGCAGATAGTTTCTCCTTTGCTGTCCTGCTCACTGCTCCCTTGCAGTGTGTTCAGTAAACTTCATCTCCTTTGTTCTGCCTTGGGGATATTCTTTCACCACTCTCACTGCCTGCCTCTACGCAGTCTGGTCACCCCACAGATTCCACAGGTTACAGTTCAGTCCTACAAGCATGTCCCTGTCCCCAGAAAGCTACATATTTCAGACACTAATCACAAGCCCAGGTTGTTTTCTGTGCTTCTGACCAACCAGCTATCTATCAAAGATTTCCATGACAACTCTCTTTGGGTTCAATTAATTTGCTAGAGCAGCTCATGGAACTCAAAACATTTTACTTTCTAGATTACCAATTTTTATAAAAGAATTTAACTCAGGAACAGCCAGATGGAAAAGACATAGTACAAGGCTTGGGGAAGGGGCACAGAGCTTCCAAGCTCTCCCCAAAGATTCCATTCTCCCAATATCTCCAGTGTATTTACCAACTCAGAAGTTCTCTGAACTTGTCCTTTTATTTTTTTAATGAAGGCTTCATTACATAAGCTTAGCTTATGTAATGATTAATGATTGGCCATTGTCAATTGATTCAACCTCCAGCCACTCTCCCCTCCCCAAGGTCAGGGGATGGGAATGAAAATTCCAACCCTCTAATCACAGGGTTGGTTCCCCTGGCAACCAGTTCTCATACTTAGAAGAGCTTGAGGCATTCCAAAAGTCATTTCGTTAACATAACAAGAGGCACTTTACCACTCCTATCACTTATGGAAATTCCTAGGATTTTAGGAGCTTTGCACCAGGAAAGGGACAAAAGACCAAATACATATTTCTTATTATAAATTACAATATCATAGGAACTAATATATTTTGAACTATTTAAAAAGTGGCTTGTTTGAAAAGAAAACTGAATAATGTTCACATGTATAGGTGGAGTTGGAAGAGAGGGAGAGAGATTATTGCTTAGGTTGTGTTTTAATAGATCTTGTTAAACCTTAGTATTTCAGGATAAATTTTAAGTAGAGAAGATAATTGTACATATAGTCTGTTTCCTGTAAAGCACAGTCATAATTTGTAACATCTGCAATGAATCTATTTATTTTGTTATTCAAATAGCACACAGATTTCCAATGTTGATTTTGCTCTGATTTTGAATAAACTGATTTCTTTTTAGTAAACCATTGTCTCTTGAATTGCAAATAAGTAACTAGCTGACACAGGATGAGCCCTGGCCTGGACCAAGAAATCTCCAAGAATTGAAATTATCCAAATTCCTTCTCCCTTCCTTGAAGGTTATAATAGTTATTTTCATCTGTTAACTTGACTAGGCTAAAGGTTTGCCCAGATAGCTGGTAAAACATTATTTCTAGGTATGTCTATGAGGGTGTCTCAGAAAGAGATGAGCATTTGAATCCGACCAAGTAAAGAAGATGGCTCTTGCCAATGCCAGTGGGCATCATCCCATCCACTGAAGGTCTGAATACAACAAAAAGGTGGAGGAAGGGTGAATTCTCTCCCTCAGCTAAAGCTGAGACATTCATCTTCTCCTGCCCTCAGATATCTGCACTCTTGGTTCTCAGACTTATGGACCCTGACAGGGACTTTCATTGGTCCCCCCATTCTTAGGCTTTTGGAATTAGAAGGATGTATACCACTAGTTTCCCTGGTTCTCTAGCTTACAAATGGCAGATTGTAGGACTTCTTGGTCTCCATAATCACATGAGCAAATTTCTATAATAAATCACTTTATCTGTCTATCATCTATCTATCATCTATCTATCTATCTATCTATCTATCTATCTATCTATCATCATCATCTATCTATCATCTATCTCCTACTGGTTTGTTTCTCTGGAGAACTCTGAGTAATACAAACATATAGTAACAAATAAACAGAATCACCAAAAGCCTATTTCACCCAGAGCCCTCCCTATTTATTATACCAGTTGCCCCAACATCCTGACTGATTGAGATCCTCTTTTCTCTCTCAAAAGTGTCCTGGAAATAAATTATACCATTTTGCAAGTACCTTACTCATGACCAATCCCTTCTGCACTCCTCCATAATAATAAAGTGTCTAACAAAGCATGGTGCTCCAGTACTTCTCAGGAAGAGGTTTAGCTAATAATAAAGGAGACTGCATCATAAGAGAAAAGGCTTCATTCCTGTTCGCTACAATTAGATTCATCTGCTCCCAGAGACATTTTCATATACTCTTACGCCTAATATGGCATTTGCCTTAATGTTGTAGAATGAGGGGTAAGCGGAGCTGATAGATAAAAATTAAATAAAAATAAAGCTCAATTACATATTTAAGTGGATCCTCATGACCCAGAAAGATGTGATATATTTTTTAACCTAACAGCCATGTGTCCATAAAGAGTAAGGTGGAGAGAAAAAATAAAACAAGAGGAAATCAGAGAAGGAGAGAAACCATAGAGACGCTTAATCATAGGAAACAAACTGAGGGTTGCTGGAGGGGATTGGGGTGGGGGGATGGGGTAACTGCGTGATGGACATTAAGGAGGGCACGTGATGTAACGAGCACTGGGTGTTATATAAGACTGATGAACCGCTGACCTCTACCTTTGAAACTAAAAATACATTATATGTTAATCAATTGAATTTAATTTAAAAAACATAAAATTTTTAGAAAGAATCAAAGAAAAAAGAGTATGGTGGATTTATATAAATACTGATAACATACTAAACCTTGCTTTTTTCATTTGGGAATTGAGACTGCCTCACTAAGGCACTGGAGCTCTCCATTTCTTTCTTAGAGCAAGTTCCCAGCTAGAGAATTTAGTTCTTAACTTGACAAGGGATTGGTGGTAACAAAAAGTGGCTTTCTTAAGAGGAGAGCAGAATGGTTTAAAAGCATGAGCTTTGAGATAATGCAGCTTTGGGTTTGAATCCTGGTTACAGAAATAAGTAGTGGGGTGACCATGACCTTGTTACTTAATGCTTTGAAGCTCAATTTGTTCATCCTCATAGTAAGGCTAGTAATTCTTCTTTGATAGGGTTTTTGTAAAGATTAAGTGGTAGAAATTCTGTATAAAGTGCCAAATGGGACCCGATACCCAACAAAAATTGGCAAACACAAGCTACCCTTTTAGGCTGGTGTTGAGGCCCTTAGTTATACTGTCCTCCTTCTTCCATTATATTTCTGGGATTTCTTGAGTCCAGCCAACCTGCAAATTTACTTATTTCTCTGCTGTGTATAACTCCAAAGTACTCCTATCACTTTTGAAAGGAGCCTGTGTTTACACTGTCTACCAGGACAGCATCTCTTCATTGTTGTTCATTCAACGCTTCCTTGGACAGCTCAGTGGAGAACACTTTACTCAGTCAGTGGTTTAAACTTCCCCCAAGAAATTATTCAAACATGTTCTGTATGTGCAGACAAGTGGGGCAGTGTTTCTATACTCCCCCCAGCTCTCTAGTTCTCTATTCTTATGCTTCTACTCAGGAAGACACGGCAGACCCCCTGTTTACTTGCTCTTTGTTTGCATTTTATGCAAGCCTCTATCTGTGATCCTTCCTAAAACCACAGCAGCACTGAACAGTTTTCTGTCTATGTTGACTCCAAACAGCTCAGTCTATGCTGAATTCAGAAACCAGAAGCCCTCTCATCTCACCTTACTCAGGTGGAAATGGGGGTGTCTCTCATTCTCTCATGAGATCACAACACATGGAAGGAAGCTGTCTGAAGTTTTGATGAGGAAGAAGTAGTGGAATGAAGAATCAGGGAGGACTCCTGAGGAAAGAATGACAGCTTGGGAAAAGAAAGAGGAAGGGAAAAGAGAAGACTGTGAATATGAAGATGTTAAAAAGGTGTTCAAAAGTTGAGTATTTCTGGTTCCCGGTCTAGCATATAAGGAGCTTAGAAATTGTCACTCCTGTTGTCACAGAAAAGAAAAAATGAAAAAAAAAAAGGCTGAACAAACTAAAAATTAATTCTTCTTAGATTCATCAGAAAACTGAGGTCATAAGGCAAAAACTGCCCTGAAAATTGGAGAGACAGATCAGCAGATATAGAGAATCAGAACTTACTAGAGCAGAATTTTAGGACCAGAAGCCCACCACTGGAGCTAATAATGATGTACAATAACTTAAGCTTTAGTTGATGAGCTACTGGAAGCTCAGTATCGACAAGCTTGAGAGTTAAAAACCCCAAGTCTTAGGGGGACTTCACACCTTCCTAAGACTTACCTGTGGGAGTCCCATCAGATTCTCAAGGTGAAAATCAGAAAAAAAAAAAAAAAAAGAAGAAGTTACCTCTGTTTCAGGCATGAGGACGGGAAAAGTAGCCATTATGAAATATACCCAATGTGTTCTGTTTGTCTTAACAAAAGTGTGCCTTAAGGGAAAATATTTCACTAGATCCTGACTACCTTGAGTTTTACCAGAAATTAACTGAACTTGAGGAAGGGAAATGCCCAAACTCCAGCCCCTTCTTGTCTTCCTATCTCATTTAAGTGTGTGTGGGGGGGCCGGGGGGAGGCAAGGGGAGAGCTGAGAAGCACTTGTGGGTGACATAACCCAGGGCACAGACTCACCAAATGAGTGAGACCTAATTGCAAGACTGTAGAGTGCTTCCCTTCCTCCCACATCTTACCACCGTATCAAAAGTGCTCCTGTATTAGGGAACTGCAGTTGAAAGAACTGCACGTCAGAAATTATTTAAGAATTCTCTGGAGAAACACAAAGACAACAGGGGAAACAAAGACAAGAGCAATAGGGGAAAGTTCAGCCTCCAAAACCCACAGCTGTGGCAAATAGGGAAAATGGCCTAATTCCTAGTCAGATAAATATAAGACTTCACACTAAAGCCCCATTGACCTCAGACCCTTTTACACAGTACATCATGTCGAGCTTCCATCCCAAAATTACAAGACATACTAAACTAATAGACAAACAGCACAATTTGGAGAGACAGAACAAGCATCAGAACCAGACATAATTATGACAGAGATTTTAGAATTATAGATCAGGAATTTAAACAACTATCATTAAAAAACTAAAGACTCTTAATGGGAAAAGTGGACAAACAGAAAAACAAATGGATAATGTAATCAGAGAGTTGGAAACTCAAAGGAAGAATCAAAAGGAGAGACAGATTTACATCTCAGTGCTGCTAAAAATAATAGTTACTAACTTATAGGTTTGTACTGAGAGATAAAGGAGATACTACATATAAATAACTTGGCATAATATTTGAAATATAGAAATTGTTTAATAGAATTTAGCTAATATCAATGTTTTCAGGGTGTATCCTATCATAGATATGAGGCTAGCCCTGTTCATACATTAATATATGTGGCCCAGACATTGTAGTTTTATTACCCTCATAATACAGATAAGAAAACTGAATATGCAGAGAATTAAACTTGGTCGAGGCCACATACTAAATAAAGAGCAGAACTTAGATTAAATTTCAGGTCTTATTCTGGAGTGTGTTCATTCTCTCCTCCGTCCACCAGTATATGTCTTTCCATAAGCAATTTTAAATAAACATATCTATATTAAAAATGCAGCTACTCAAATTTGCCTCCTTCCAAATTAAAATATCTGTCTAGATTGGAAATGTGAAGAAAAACAGAAAGAACAAGGCATGGATGTTAGAACTGGATTATTTAAATATGACCATCTTCAAATGCTATATGTAGACTATGAAATTCAGGATGGGTGAATTTCTAAAAGATTTGGTTGGTAAAATGTCCAATGTTCCATTCTTTTACAATTACTCTTCCTCTTAAGATACAATCTAATCAGAGAGATCCTGAGGATTTTCTGCTTCCATTTTTGCCTTTAGATAAATACCCATCTCCATCTCCTGAAAAAGTTGCTTCATCCTTTCCTTAGGACTGCACCTGTCCAGAGCTGGGCCTTTTCTCCTCTAATGCAACAATCAGAGTCTGGACTTTAATTTTTTGAGACCATGCATAGTATTTTCCATCTTAGATTTCATCATTTAGCACAATGTCTGGCATATAGAAGCTCACTTTTTTTTCTACTTTATGAATATATGCTAAGTGTGTGTGTGTGTGTGTGTGTGTGTGTGTGTGTGTAACCATTTCTGCAGTCCCAGAAGGAGGTTTTTTTCTTTCATTTTTATTATCAAAATTATTCTCTCTCCCTCTCTCTATATCTCTCTCTATCCCTCCTGTCTCTTTCTGCCTTCTTCCTCCTTTAATTTCTAAAATATCCACTAATTTATTAGCTGGTGTTAAAGAGGTTTCATTACTTTTTTTCTCTAATATTAGGAACTGTTACCTAGCTTGGAGGTTTTATGAAATCTCCTTAGGAAATCATTTCAGTATCTATTCACTTCCTAAGTTGTGCTTTCTTGTCTCTGGTCTCAATTTACCTTTGTTTCACAACTCTATTGCTTTCTTTGGTTCTAGATAGTTTTTTTTTTTTAATTTACATCTATTTTATAATAATTTGTTTTATTATAGGTTCTCTATTCTTCCCTTCTCCTGTCTTCCCAAGATTGGAAGTTAATGTAGTACCTTCTTTCTGAAGGCTTCTCTTAATGTAGGTCTATGCTATCATAGGAACTTTCTTCAAATGTTAAGGATAGACAACACTATTGGCCTCGGAAAAAAGGGTTGAAATATACAAGATAGTTAGTTAGTTATCCTGGCTTCTTCTGCTACACCAGTATGAATATTTTACCTACACATGAGAGATTCTCTTCCCTTATATTAAAGGTTGCGATTACTCCCTATTTTGGAGAAAGATGTTACACGAGGAAATTATGAGAATAGAAAGATGGATCAAAGTATCTTTGCAAAAATCCCCATTCTAGATTGAACTAAATAAGCTCTTTAAATATTCTATTAGAATATGATATCTTGGGGCGCCTGGGTGGCTCAGTCGTTAAGCGTCTGCCTTCAGCTCAGGGTATGGTCCCAGGGTCCTGGGATCGAGTCCCACATCGGGCTCCTTGCTCCGCAGGAAGCCTGTTTCTCCCTCTCCCACTCGCCCTGCTTGTGTTCCCTCTCTCGCTGTCTCTCTCTCTCTCTGTCAAATAAAAAAAAAATATATATGATATTTAAAAAAATATATCATGCAATTCTTACTCCTGTTTCCATCTCATTTCTATCATCCTTAAAAGAAGCTTCTTTATGTGGACATTTGTTGTCCCTCTTCTCCAAATTGCCCATGGGTGGGTATGAATGAGAATAGTGACACCGGAATGGAAGTGACTTTGAGAAGCTGTTTTGTCATGAAGGCATACATAAGAGTTTATCTGAACTGTAAAGATTTATGGAAGCTCATGAATTTCTGCTATGGTTTCTGCCCATTTTTAAAAGATCAGAATATTTTAAGCTGAATGGGATGAGACAAACATAAGGATCTTGAAAGACCACAAAGGGGAGCAGCCTTTAAGGGAAATGACAAACGTGTTGTGAGTTAATATTCAGGAGCAAGTGCATTAATTATATGTAAAGATAACTCTTAATTTCACTCAAAGCTAGGCTTTTGATGGTGGATTGTTTAAAAATGCAGGTCATTTATAATGAAAACTGCCACAAAAAGATTTAGAGTTAGCAGATTCATATTGATCCATTTAATGGGTAGTAGCAAACATTTCTTTTCATCAGCTTTGCATTTGTACATTTATCTGTTTTGCAGGCCAATCCAATAAAACCTCTTATTTGACATTACCTTCCTGTGTCCTGCAGTATGGGCTTTAGTTGGATTAAACCCTGATTGTTGCTACAATTTCCTGAGGGCACTGGTATATTTGCCATTACAGAATGATTTTTTTCATAAGACTTCTTTTCCTTTGTCCCTTTTGAGACTGGTACCCTTTCCACTGTGAAATGACCTGGGTTTGCAAGCAGGAAGATAACTATGGCATCTGATTGTATCACCACATGATAATACCTGCTATGCTTAAATAACTTTCCAATTATGTGACCCTATTCAATATTATGATGAGGGACCTGACTGACATTTTCTCAGTTATCTTATCCACTTCCAAGTGGAAGTTCTAATCTTTGAATGAATAGCAAAATGAATCTTGGTAACACAAACCCTAAAGCCCCTAATTTTGAAAAAGAAGATACTAGCTTTAGAAAGGACAAAAACTTCCAACTTCTAATTATATGTGATAAATCATTAAAAATGAAACCATTATGTGTGTGTGTGTGTGTGTGTGTGTGTGTGTGTGTGTGTGTGTGTTTACAATCCAGGCTTTAGTGAATTTGCAGCCACAAATTTCTGATTTATAAGATGAAGGTTTGAAAACCTTTTCCATAAGCAGAACGGAACGGAACGGTGAAATAGCTTAATGCGTCCATGTCTTTGTTTTCCCTTTGCTCCATTCCGCCTGGTCTAGTGCAACATCCATGAACACATAGTGCACATTTGAGAAGCAGTGTAGCATAGAGGTTCATAATGTAGACCCTTGAGACAGGTAATCCGTGTTCAAATCCCAAATCTGCCTCTAAGTGCCCTCTGTGTCTTATTGACCTTAAATCTAAAATATGAATCGAGACAGTACTTGCTTATAGAATTGTTGTTAAGGTTAAATGAGGTGAGATTATGTTAAAGTCTTATTTAAACATGTCAGTTTTTGTTAATATCCCACCATTACTACATTTGGCGTCATCTGCTGATTTGCCTGCACAACCCCCTTCCTCCTTCTATGGTAATAATTATTTTAGTTTTCTTGGAAAACCTCTTCTCCTTCTTGTGATTTTGTGAAATTCTTACTCATGGTACTCTGTTCTGCCCAAGCCCAAAAGTGAGGGTGAGACCCTCCTAGGCCAACTAGATCTTTACTCCATGCAATTTAAAGGAAAAACAAAATGAAGAAAAAAAATATTGATAGTCCTGTTCATACGCAATAGAGTATGCAAATATTAAGTCTAGAATGATGAATTTTTACACCCATATAAACCCCTGGAAGCACCTGAAAGTAAGGATAAAAAATATTTCCTATATCACAGAAACCTGCTTACGTCCCTTCCTAGTCACTACACCTAAGGCAACCAGTATTCTAATTTCTATTATCGTGGGATAGTTTTGTATACGATAATACATGGTAATGAAAAAAAAAAGACTACATATAATATGGATGAACCACGGAAATATTGCTGCCAAAAATAATATAAAAGAGTATATATTTTATGATCACACTCATAGAACTTTGCAATCTGTTTCATATAACTCAAAGCCCTCACTGATACACTTCATTTACAAAATACCCTGTTCTGTACTCCTTTGTTCTCACATTCAAATTTTACTCAACAGCCAAGGCACAATGTAAGTCATATATCATTTAAGAAATCTCTACAATCTCTTGACTTTTGCAAACTAAAAACACTATTTCTTCCTAACTTATTCATTAAGTTATTTTATATCTAATTATTATTGGGCATTGTTTCTATACCCAGAGTCTTAGTGGCAGGAGGTAGGTAGGGTACTTAGAAATTATAGAGGAGATAAGATCCTGGATAGGTAGTTACCCAGATACTATCTGAATACTACCAGTGACTGGGAGTTTACTGCTTTAAGAGGCAAGGTATTTAATGGTTGGGGAATTCTAATCATTAAAAAAATCTTTTAAATAAAGATAACTAGGGCGCCTGGGTGGCTCAGTCGGTTAAGCGACTGCCTTCGGCTCAGGTCATGATCCTGGAGTCCCGGGATCAAGTCCCACATCGGGCTCCCTGCTCAGCAGGAAGTCTGCTTCTCCCTCTGACCCTCCCCCCCTCTCATGTACTCTCTCTCTCTCTCATTCTCACTCTCTCAAAATAAATAAATAAATCTTTAAAAAAAAAGAAAATTAAATAAAGATAACTAATGTTATTATAATTCATTTTATAATTCATATCTGTTGATCTTTCAATTCTCTGAAATGTTCCGATGGCTACACCCTTTTTCCTCAGAATAAATCTGCAGATATTTGGAAAGTGTTATTATGTGTAAACTGAATTTTCACTTTGACTTTCTGCTCCATTAATTATTCCTTAGAGGAGATGGCCTCTAGCCTCCTGTCAGCCTGCATATAGACTCTGGATTACATTACATTTACCTTGTCAATGGCTTTCAACTGAGAGAACAAAGCATGTCACTCAAGATGTGTTCTGGTAATTGTAGGTTAAGCTAGAACTCTAATTTGATGTCCATACTATTTTAACTTTGTACTTGCTAGGAAATAAAATATAGTAATACGTTGCAGTAAAAGATAATGTCGCTAAAACATGTTTAAAGCTAACCTTCTATTAAGGCATTTTAAATGAACTCCAGCTACAATCATTGAAAATGAGACTGTGGCACAAGAATAATTGTTCCCTTGACAAAATGTTTTATGGGTTGGATTCATTTTTTTTTAATTATACATAAAAAAGTAATTTATGAGCTTAGTATGTTTAGTAGAGATTATTTATTTCCTAAAGGGCATGCCACAATATTCTTCATATTCATTAAATTATGTATATTTGTATATAAAAATTTAATTTATGTGTAACTTTCTGGAATATGTCAACCTTCATTATGTGAAGTAAAATTATCCAGTACTCATCATTAATGTTTAAAATAGAAAGCCAATGTTTCAATATGATGAACTAATTTATTAACTACTTAAGAGCCAAATTTTAATCCAACAAAATCTAATAAAATGCAGTAAATATTGTGTGTTGTGTGTGTGTTTATAATTTAAGAAAGGGAATATAAACTACTATAATAGAAACACAAAATGATAAAATAGTTAAAGAAAAAAGAAACAGATTTTAAGAGGCACAGAATAATATCAAATAGTCTAATACATGAGTAATTAGAATCTTACAAGAAGAAAGAGAGGCTGGGGAAGATTAATTATTTGAAGTGAAAATGGCTGAGAAGCCTCCAAAATTAAAGAGAGACTCCAAGTCACAGATCCACAAAACTGCTATAACTCCAAAAGGATAAATCCAAACAAAATCAAAACAAACCAAACAAATCAAACAAAAACCCTAGACATATTTTATTAAAATTGCTCAAAATGAAAGACAATGAGAAAATCTTTGAAGGCAGCCAGAAGAAAAACACACATGATATACTGAGGGTCAAGGGAAATGTTCAAAGCAGACTCTTCATCAGAAACTCAGTATACCGGAGGATAATGAAGCGGTATCTGTAAACTCAGATTCCTATGCCAGGGTAAATATTTTTCAATAATGAAGGAGAATTAAAGACCTTTTAAGACAAACAAAAGTTGGGAGAATTCAATGTCAGCAGAGCCATATTACAAAAAATATTAAAGACACCTCAAAGGTACAGATCTAAAAAAAAAGAAAGAAAGCCAGAAAAGGCCCATTTAATTTTAAATATGAAAATATATTTTTATGACTGTCTAGATCAAAAACAGTGGTAGTAAATTATGTGTTTGTAGAGTGTGAACATAAAATATATGACAGAAATACAACAAAAATTGGGAGGGAGGAATTAGGATTATACTATACTATTGTAATATCCATATATTAAACAGGAAGCTGTGTAATATTTGAAGATAGATTCTGATAATTAGTGATATATACTATAAAACCTTGGGAAAGTATTCAAAAATCAAGACACATAAATATAAGCTAATAGTCGAGTTATTACAATGTTGTAAAATATATGCAACTGATTTTTAAAAGGCAGTAAAAAAAGGAAAAAGGAAAACAAATTTCAGACAAATAGAAAATAGTTACCAAGACATTAGATTATAGATTTTTATCAAACCATAATAATTAAATTAACTATCAACGGTTTAAAATATTACTTAAAATAGAGGTTGTCAAACTGGATTTAAAAAGCAAGACCTAGGTAAGCCTGGGTGGCTCAGTTGGTTAAGCGTCCAACTCTTGACTTCAGCTCAGGTGATGATCTCAGCATCGTAAGATCGAGCCCTTTGTCAGGCTCTGTGCTAGTTGTGAAACCTGTTTAAGATTCATTCTCTCCCCCCTCACTGCCCTCCCTACCTCAGCTTGCCGATGTTCTCTCTCTCTCTAAAAAAAAAAAAAAAAAAAAGCAAATCCTAACAATTATGAGATATCACTATCACTATGCACCTATAAGAATGACTAATACCTGAATCAGTAACACCATCAAATGCTGGCAAGAATGTGTAGCCACAAGAACTGTCATTCATTACTGATAGAAATGCAAAATAGTACAGCCCCTTTACATGACAGTTTCTTAAAAAATGAAACAAACTTTTACCACATGATCCAGATTTCACACTCCTTGGTATGTCCACAAACAAATAAAAACTTCATATAAAATTTATAAGCTTTTTTCATAATCCCCAAACCTTGGAAGCAACCAAGCTGTCCTTCAAGAGGTAAATGAATAAGCAAACTGTGGTTCATCCATAATATGGATTATTATTCAGCCATAAAAAAAAGCTAATGTAACTACAGAAAGACAAATGACGATTAAGCCATGAAAACGTACCGAGGAAACTTAAATGTATAGTAGTAAGTAAAAGAGGTCAGTAAGAAAAGATTACATACTGTGTGATTCAAATTATATGACATTTTTGAAAAGGCAAAGCTATACAAACAGTAAAAAGATCAGTGGATCCCTAGAGGTTTGTGGGGAGGGAGGGCTGAATAGGTGAAACATAGGACTTTTAGGGCAGTGAAATGATTCTGTATGATACTATAGTGGTGGATACAAGTCATTATTTTTTTTGTCAAAATCCACAGAATGTACACAAACGTTGAACCCTATTGTGAACTATGGACATTAGTTAATAATGCACAATATTGGCTCATCAACTGTAACAAATTTGCCACACTAAATGTAGGATGGTAATAATATGGGAGAAGGGGGGGAAGAGAGAAGAGAGGAGTTTCTACAAGGACACTATAATTTTTGTTCAATTTTTGTGTAAACCTAAAACTGATCTAAACACAGTATATTAACTTAAAAGGGCAAAATATAACTATAATTTATAAGAAACTTAGATTGAATATGAAAGCATAGATGGATGAAAAGTAAAAAGGATAGTAGATATACCATGCAAACACTAATCAAAGCTGGTGTGTCTATATTAATATCAGGGAAAATTGAATTAAAAATAGAACATATTACCAGAGATTAAGAAAGGGGGGCATCATATAATAACAAAATGTTGATTTCAGCAAAATGACATAGTAACCCTAAATGAGTGTGAACCTAAAAATATAAATTCAAAACACATAAAACAAAAAAGGATAAAACTGAAAGGAAAAAGAAGCAAATACAAAATTTTAGCTGGAAATCTCAACACTCTTCAACACTATGCATTCGGCTTCTAACTGTAAGTTTGGATTTTTCTATTTTTCCTTGCAGTTATATCAGTTTTTACTTCACATGTTTTCTACTGTGCAAACATATTTAAGATTATGTCTCCTTGGTAGACTGGCTTTTTTATAAATATATAATGCCCCTCTCTGTCTCTGTTTATAGATACAGATATAGCTCTAAAGTCTACTTCATCAGATGTTAATATAGATTCTCCTGCTTTCTTTGACTAAGGTTTCCATGATATATATTTATTTTTTCATTTCTTAGACATTCAATACACCTATATTGTTACATTTGAATTTAGCTTCTTACAGAAGCAAAGAGTTGGGTCATATTGTTAAAGACCATTTCTGTTAAGTGTAAATACCAACATGTTAAGACTTAAGTCAGACATTTTACTTTTTATTATATGTTTGTTCTCCTTTTATTATTTCACTGCTTACTTTCCTGCTCTCTTGTGGGTGAATTGTACTTTTATTAGAATTTTATTTTACTTTACCTGTAGTGTTTTTTTGTGTGTGTATATCTGTTTGTATATCTTTTTTTTCAGTGGTTGCTGTAGGGATCACAGTATATGCACATAACTTATCACAGTCCACTGATGTCATCATTTTACCAAGTTAGATGAAGCATAGAAATCGAAATCTATACCTCCCTTTATATTTCTCTAGCACCCCCAATTTATAATTGTCCTTTCAGCTTCCTCAGGTTCCCTCTTATTATCTCAAATCCATTTTTTAAATAATGCTTATTCCACCAGACAGCACTAAGTTGGGATAACAAAAGCATTTGTGCTCCCTCAGGCATTGCCTGGCTGTAGCTGGGAACTGTGTGCCATTTTCCTTCATTCTTAGTTTCTTAAAATACTGCTTTCTTTTCATTTTTTTTAAAGGGGGTTTGGTAGGATACTCGTTACCACTATTAGGAAAGAGGTTTTCAAGTTAAAAATAATGAGACTATGAGATTGGGGTGTTTTACCAGTCCGGACAAAACCTTACAGATATTATTATAGAGAACAACTCCACATTGTGTCAAGGACTGAATCATCCCAATTTCCCCTGTGCTCACTTCTAAGATCTTATTATGATGGAAATGGACTGCAAATGAACTCCAATTGCATCCAAACTTCAAAAGCTATTTCATAACTGCTTTTAATCTGACTATTTAAAAGTATAACCTCCAGATAAGATTCTCAATCTATCTCCCTTATAGAAATAGAAATTATTAATAAGAGCAGTTATTCCCACATTCCCCTTATCACATGGATTTTTGAAATTATGCTTCTCTTGGGTGTTTAAGATAGAGGGTGCATGTCACCATAATTAAAAATACACCCCTACTTTTCTTATCCATGCTGAAAAAAATTAATCCAGACATTGCTTATTGATGGCTTACAATCAAATGTGCAAATAATATGCTTAGAGAACATTAAAACAGGTCTAATAGGGTGGCAATTCATTTCCTTTTCAATATATATGAAAGGAAACTTTAATAGTGGCTACCTTTAATGCATTCGCTATGAAGAATGAAAGTCCACACTAATGTAATTTAAAAACCTAGCCCTGCCTGCAAATTTCAGAGGAAGGATTAAAAAAAGCAAAAGCTTATTTCCAAACATACTGACTAGATCATCAGCTCCTGCTAAACATGTTTCTTCTCTGGACAGTAACCCATGCTTCTTCTCCTTTGCTGAATTTATAGAAATTGTTACTGTAAAACCAGTGAGTTGGGGCTGTTTGTTTTCATGCGCTAGTTACCAAGTAGCTAAGACCGAAGATGGGTTTGTGGGACTCAGTCTTGAATCCTTTTCTTTGCTTCTATGAGTTATTATTTTAAACCCCAGTTGATGTAGGAAACAAAGGCAGAAGAAAAATTATGAAATTTCCTTACTACCAGCCCATTGTCAAGTCCTTGAAACAGGCAGAGTGACAATCCTCTAGGGACTCAACTGCTTGGATGTTGACACTTTGCTAAGGGCAAAAGGCAATCCTACCCTGATACCCCCCTCCTCCCCGATCCTGTAAGTCTACTTTAACATATAAAAATTCCTTTAGAAATTTCCTTTATCTCTAAACCCCCAAGATACGTGTTGGCAATCACCCCCCAAGCATATGGCCCACCAATATACATCTGCAGGGTCTCATGACTAAGGTTTTATTAGACTGTAACAAATGACCTTTTCCCAACAATAGCTAGCCCCCCTCAAGGTCCTGGAAACCTTGCCTCCAAATTCCTTAGAGAGTTAAACGCTATCCCTAACCCCCTCCCAACCTGAAAGCATATAATAGGCACTCTTCGTGACCCTGGTGCCGCTCTTTCTGCCCACGGCCCTGTCCCCATGCTTTAATAAAACCACCTTTTTGCACCAAAGACATTTCAAGAATTCTTTCTTGGCTGTGGGCTTCGAACCCTGATGTTCTTTCCTATATCACAGTGGCCTAGTGAGGTGTTAGGCTCAGTATTGGATTATCTAAGATCCTCAAGGCAGGGGATCTAGCTCCACCTCTATCTCACCAGCACTTGGCCTTCCAGAGTTTGCAGCATCCAAAACACCCCTAGTACTAAGCAACACAAGGTCCTCTCTCTTTGGAAGGGTATAAAGGGTTAATATTTTATAGCACATGAGGACAGGACAAATTGGCAAAGAACTATTTATTGGGTAACAGAAAACATAAAATATATCTTGAAGAAGTCTGCTCTGAAAGATGTAGCTTAAATATTTTTACCCCTGTTTGGTTCGTTGTGGTATTTGTTTGTTTCTTTTTGGTCAAGTCTTGTTCCATTGTGGAATATCATTGCTATAATTGAATAATGAACTTTTATTTTTAAAATATTTTCCCGATTTTATTATTTATTCATTTTAAAAGAAATTTAAATAAAGGTTATGTATATATTAAGGTATACAACATGGTGTTTCGATATATGTACACACAGTGAAATAATTACTAGTCAAGCTAACTAACATATACATTTCACATACTTTTTTTTGGTAGGCTAATGAGCTTTTAAAATGAAAAATGCTAAATTAAGAAATCATCCCACCTTTCATTAAAAGATCATCAAGGCTCAGGCTCCTGCCCTGGTAATTAAAACCTAATATGGAATATTCATGATAGCTCTAATTCCTTCATTACCTTTGCCAATGAGTCTGTGAGTGGCTATTGATATCCAAAGGTTGGCTTCCACTTAATTATTGTGATCTTTCCATTAATACTTTTTTTTATCCCAAAAGCTTGAGCCATATAACTATTCATGAGTCATTTCCCCTATATGTGAGATGTAGCCCATGATGAATTACCTTGAGTTTCATTTTACCAAGGGTTTACTTTAAATGATTACCTGCTGCACAAATAAAATAAGAGAAGCAATGAAGCTCTTATTATTGATAAAAGTTGCATGTGTTTTAGATACAAGTTATATTTAGCCACTCTCCTTGAGGTTTTCTGTAAATTTTGAATGAGCTAGCTAGCATGGGGTAGAACAAAATCACAAAGACTGCATGAAGAAGTAATTAACAGCACACCAATACATTTGAATTACAAGGTCTTTTTTTAAATTGTTTACAGTGGTTTCATCATTGCACTTCTATTATTATGTGTTCATATGCTTAAGTATATAACCAGGTAATACTATTCTTGAAAGCAGTTTCTAGAATATCTCAGTATTTTGAACTCCTTTGAATGTCCAAAACCTAGTATGAACTCAAAACCAGTTCTTTCTAAAAGAAAGTTTAGGGGAATGGGAAGATAAAACAGGTTAGGGTAGGTAGGTTAGGACAAAAGGTGTTGCAAGAAAAAAAGAATGCTCAGGAGCATTTAAAGGATTAGATGGGAATTAAACAGGAGGATTTACTGGAATATCACTTTAAATTTCTGAATAAGCATAACAGGGCATATGGGGCCACATACTTTGTAGCCATGAGTAAATAATGCATTTCAAAGTTAAGTATGCATGTATTTTTTTTTTTTTTTACCTCACTTGCTTTTACTGGCTGCCAGATGTACCAATATCTATAGTAGTGCCGGTAAGCATAATAAATGATGTTTACAGGATAAATTGTCAAATGTTAGTTGGTGGCAAAAAGGGGAGCCTTTCCATTGCATCCAAAAGTGTTGTTGTTTTAAAAAACAACAATAACTAAAACAGAGGAAACAATGTGTCCTACAGGATGCTATATAGTTATTCTAACAATATTAAAGTCAAAGTTCTTTTGAGGCCAAGCCCACTGTGCATGATGGGTGAAGGTGATGTTCTAAAGATTTGATTCTTTGTCATTTCTTATTTCACAAATATTTTATGACACTTGAATCTGATGGCAGCAAGAATTAACCATCTTGCTTAGACTTCCTGGAACTGGTGATCTGGGAATGAATTTTACTGTCTGGCAGACAGTAAAATAAGAATAAAATTAAGGAGGGTGCCTGGGTGGCTCAGTTGGTTAAACGACTGCCTTCGGCTCAGGTCATGATCCTGGAGTCCCGGGATCGAGTCCCACATCGGGCTCCCTGCTCAGCAGGGAGTCTGCTTCTCCCTCTGACCCTCTTCCCTCTCATGCTCTCTGTCTCTCATTCTCTCTCTCTCAAATAAATAAATAAATAAAAATCTTAAAAAAAAAGAATAAAATTAAGGAAAACAAGACCTAGATTTTCAGATTCTCTAAGACTGTGTAGTACCATCTAAAGTCTCTTCCAAAGAATGGAATTAAATCTCCTTGACGATGTACAAGATGATGAGAGAGTTCTGCTGCCTTTGTGGTTCTTTCTAATTGTCTATGATAGCCCTGCAGCAGGCAATTAGTCCAGAGAAATTGGAGAACATGAAATGCCCCATTAACTACTAATAAAGTATGTAGATCTGGTTATAGAACACACAGGGTGGGAGGGGCCCCTCTTGTCATTGTTCTCACCTTTTGCTTTGAACACATCATTTCATCGCTGTACTGCTGAGGCACACCAAGACTCCTTATCTGGATTACATAAGTAGTTAAGAAAAAGGTTAGGGTAAGAAGAGAAAGGATGATGTAACTGTGGCACAAGAAAAGAAACCATTTCCATCTCTATCATCATGTCTCAAATAGCCATGAAGACTGAGCCAAAACTCCCTATAGTTAAGTGGCTGCTGGTTTCTGGTGGCTCCATGCCTGGCTATAATTGCTGTCTCTGACACCTGCTCTATACCTATTTGGCCAGTCTCCAAAATTTAATGAGACTTAATTATGTGCCAGGAGTTGGGCTATGTCTTGGGATTATAGGAGAAAAAAACAATTTAGTGTTTAAGAGCTCCAGATTCAAGCAAACTACTTAAAACTTCGGTCACTATTTGAAGTTGAATATGAGAAAATTAATATATTTTCTGTAACCTCACATTTCTTACTTAAAAATGTAATAGTATGTAAATTAGCAGAATTCAGGGAGTATTAAATAATGAACAAAAAGTGTTCATCAAAGTGTTATTGATGTTTACTTATTGTCAAATGTTGTTATATTATTGTTTCAACAAGTGTCAACTCTGTGTCAGGCGCTAACCCAAGGGCTGGATTATACAAATTCATGCATCTGGTCTTTGTGTGGGATAGAGTCCAAGATAACAACACTTCTCTACAGAATGATTTCTGTCCTGCTGGATTGCACCTATAGGACCTTCCCTCAGTGACAAGCATCCAGTCCTCAAGGGCCTTCTTGGTGAGATCATTAGTGGGTGTCTGAGCTGAGAGATCCTCCTGGCTAACCAGGGGCCTTCATGCACAGCTTTACCTACTAAGGGAAGAAAGGACTCTCCCACTGACTCAGCAGCACCATTGGCTAGACTATGAGCAGAGTCCTATAATCATTGTGAGATTCCTTCCCTCTAAGATGTGGCATCAGATTTCAGGAAGCTGGAAGTGGGGGCAGTAGACACATCAATGAACACAATGAACAAAGAGGAAAAAGCTAGTCAAGAAGCGTGTGGTATGAAATTATTCAGCCTCCTCACAACTCAAGTGTGAGTTAGTGGGGTTTTAAAATCCATCTTGTTTTGGGGCGCCTGGGTAGCTCAGTTGGTTAAGCGACTGCCTGCGGCTCAGGTCATGATCCTGGAGTCCCGGGATTGAGTCCCACATCGGGCTCCCTGCTCGGCAGGGAGTCAGTCTGCTTCTCCCTCTGACCCTCTTCCCTCTGGTGTTCTCTCTCATTCTCTCTCTCTCAAATAAATAAATAAAATCTTTAAAAAAAAAAGGATTAGCAGAGGATTAGAGGAACAGCTCCTAATTCCCTCTGTAATTTAAAATCCATCTTGTTTTCTTAGACCCAGGCTCGGCCATTTATAAGTGAAGTAGGCAATTTACTGCTCTTAACATCAGCTTCCTCATCAGTGCAATGGAGATGATCATAGCACCTCCACCTAAGATTATAACGAGACAATGTGCAGCTTCTAGTATCTGGTATCCAGTGCCTGACATATAATAGACTCTCAAATCCAAGCAGTTAGAACAACACAAGATGAACAGGTTAGGGACTGTTGAGTGTGTTTTTTCCCTCTCCAAAGGGGAGGTTAAAATTATAACACATAACTTTCAGGTACTTGTAGGATGATTCTCATTAAGTGTCTAGACGTGTTTGATGGCTCCCAATTTTGCAGATTTCATGAAGCATCTACTTCTATTAGGGATCACCAGGCATTTAAAACCCAAATCTGCTTTCTTTCTTTCCTCCTCTTCATTTTGATTCTTAATAGAGACAAATTCTAAAGGTAAGGACTTTTTGGTTTTCAATTATATTATTTCTGTCATTCAAAGACCCATCTTAAAATAAATGAAGTAAACGTTAATAAAATTGTAGACAAATAGACGATAGATAGATAAACTGTATAATGAGAGGCTATTAAATTTTCCATGCTTTATACTATCTTCATCTATATGATAAAACAGTGGGAGAATAAAATGGAACAAGTTACAGAGAAAAATTTTACCAAAATTATATTGAGCTCAGGATGGCATAATACTCTACTGATTCAAAAGAAAACCCTGTTTATGTTTTCTATAAAAAGTTATAAAAGAAGATAAAATTTAAAAAAAAAATCCTGTTCCTGGGCACCTGGGTGGCTCAGATGGTTAAGCGTCTGCCTTCGGCTCAGGTCATGATCCCAGGGTCCTGGGATCGAGTCCCGCATCGGGCTCCCTGCTCCTTGGGAGACTGCTTCTCCCTCTGCTTCTCTCTCTCTCTCTGTCTCTCATGAATAAATAAATAAAATCTTTAAAAAAAAATCCTGTTCCTCCTCAGAAAATCTCTTCTGGTTATTCAACTGTTAAATTCCCTCAAGTCTTATGAAGTTACTATTTTATGATAAAGAAGACAGGGGTACACCAGGCTAATTATGCTGTTGGTTTCAGTCCAACAATGACTTATTCTTGCAAGTTATTAGTGAGTTTACTGGACTGCTAAATCAAAAATTTATTTAAAAAAAACTGTGTTTTTCTTTGGTTTTGTGAAGCATCAGGGTTATAGATGAAGGTGCATAAGGCTATAAAACCTTAACTGAAAGATTATAAGCTTGAGTTTCTAGTTAAAGTAAAGCTAGATTTAAAATTAGCAAAGATTTAGTTTCACACTTGGTAAGCCTAGCAAAATAAAGAACTTCATGTAGAAAGGTCCCATTTTGATAAGAAACGTTGTTGTCTTAAATTGGGGTGAAACTATGGAGAGTATAGGGAAATCATCTGCTGTCAAATGTCCTAGGGAGAGAGGCCCTTCTTTTCAGAGTTCTGGCCCCTAAATGTCAGGTAGGCTGAGCATCATTTGCCTGGGGGCCATTTTCTTAATTCTCCTTGGATTCCCATTTAAAGCTGTTCTTTATATCACATAAAATTCATAACTGGTGATGAGAGGCAGTAGAATCTGAAGCAATGAAAATTGTTTGGAATATAAAAGTGCCGTTTCCTCCCTTGGAATGACCACCTCTCCCACTAACCAATTTCTATTCCTATTTTAACATTCAGCTCTATTTCTTACCCTCTGTGAATTTGTCCACACCTGTTCTCATTCCCAGTGAATTCACATGGTAGACTCTGTTGTAACAAATTAAGTCCTTGGTTTTGTGAGGCCTATAGTTCTTGCTTGGAATCTCCTGGTAACAATTTGTCCTCCCATATAAACTGAACACTATTCAACAGCAGAGGCAGTGATGTCACATGATGAGTAAACTGGCTTCAATTAAAGATCAGGCATCCTTGGAACTTTCTGAAGAATACTCTATTCTCAAATGGCATCTGAATAAGTAGTGTGACCTCATCTATGGGCCATGGTCAGACTAGGCTGAAATATTTGCAACTAAACTGAAGCTATTTGTTTTATTGTTGTCCCTACATAGTAACCAAATTAACTAGACTTAGATTTAAAATGACAAAGATAGGGTCTATGTACGGAAACAACAATAAGGAAAACAGCCCTTGGTGATTAGGTAGCCAGGGTGTAAGTGTGCTGGAAGGTGGGGAGGAAAGAGCAGTTGGAGGGGAGAGCAGGTGAGAATTACATCTGGATGGGAATCACATATGCCTCCCAATCTATGACAAGGACTGTCAACTTTGACTTCCAAGAAGGGTCCGGAGATTCTTGGGAGAGAAGCTTTTTTTTTTGTGGGAAAGGAAGGAAAATTCTCTGTACAGCATGGAGTCCATCACTCAGCTGTTCCTGTCCATCCTGTGCACAGTTCATTTCTAAATCAAATGTAAAACGAAGGTTTTTAAGTGGAAACAACAATAACACAAACACAAACAAACAGAAATCTCTGGAACACTTTGGGGCATCAACAGAATTTCTTGAGTGCCACTCTCACAGAGTACAAGCCAAAGAGGGAAGCGGAAGGGTTTCCTTTCTTGCAGTAACACACCCAACAGCTGTGGCAGAAACAGAAGACCTGCGTGTTCTTAGAAGAAACGGCAGCACCTGGTGGGCAAGCGATGACTCATCGGGGTCTTATCGTCACCTAGGAATCCTGTGGAGCAATAGCCGTAGGAGCCAGGGGAAAACTGGCTTATCTGTGAGCACGTTATTCATCAATGTGGGGATCCCAGAGATGTTCGGCTGGGGAGGAGAAAGGACTTTCTAGAGGATCAGAAATCAGAGTCGATGAAAGTTGCTTTCCTGTTATTACTGTAACCTCACATGCGCTACAGTCTGTTAAAGCATAAATCATCTTCGATTTCAGGCAGACTTTTAGAACTTTAGAAAAAGAATCAAAGTAAAGAATACAAAACTCTTCTCAGAAGAATAGTTATTTATAACTTTTGAGTATAAAGTCAGTAAGAACTAGATTGACTCAGGCTCTTATTACAGAAATTAACAATTCTTGCAGATATACCAGAAATCATTCAAAGAGGATAATAACTTGCCTGGGACAATTATTTTAAACATTGATATTACTCAGACAATAATTACGGGGTGGGTGATAAATACATTGGGACTTTTGTTTTGTTTTTGTAAGGCAAACGTCTTTTGGACAAGGACAGGGAGCGAAACTAAGAAATCTAAGCACTCCGTGGAAAATATTCTTGCATTTTAAGCGTGAAATTTCAGGCCAGATACAGAAGTATTTCATTTGCCCATTAAACCCAAAGATTGAACTCTTAAGATTTTTAGAAGGAACAAAATTCTAAAATTTATTCTGAGCAATCACTAAAAAGGGCAGAGGAGAGATGTGAATGAGTTGTCACTGATGCTCCTAGGAAGTGTGCAAGGTTTTCCCTTCTTAAAGGAACCATGTCTTGCCACAAGTATCTGTGGGCAAAAAGACAGAACTGAGGGATCTAGAAGCCTGTCCCATAACCACATTTTCACCATCATCGGTATCATGAATATTTAATTGAGTACTTAGCATATACCAAGCACTGTGCCAAATGATCTACTTATTCGTTTATTTTATTCTCTAAACAACCCAATGAATAAAGCAGTTTTAATCACACTTTCCAGATGAAAACATTCAAACAAATAGCATGTACAAGTTCATGGATATGGTAAGAGGCAGAGCTAGGTTCTCAACTCAGATTCCGACCACAGAACCTGTCTTATTAATGAGTGCTTTATCCTGCCTCCTGATAGGTCCTGGCTAGTTAAATCCAAGATACAACCATCTGGGAGGAATAACGAAATTCATCCTTCTTGGTTTTTCTGTCTGGATAAAAGATTCTGCCATTGTTTCTCAAAGAGAGTCATAGCCAAGCTATTTACAAACTTGCTTCAAGTGAGAAAAATTAGTGGTCAGCCAAAACAGTTTTTCTCCATTTCTAAGATAATCAGTTACTTCCATTTAACTGCAAAGGATGCTTCCTCTGGGGGCGGGGGGGGGGCAGATATTAACCCCTTTCATCTCAGAGTGAAGATGAGTAATCGTATTTGTTTCAAATGGTCTTTTCCATCCTGTTAGTATTTACCAATTTGAAGGACAGTCTCCTATCTTCCTCGATGACAGTCATAATCTCCACTCACCTCACATCCCCAGCTATCACTGTTTCTGAGACTATAGCAACCATGTCAGTTTGATGAACCGAAGTCACAATTCTACCTCTGGAACAACTTACTTAGATTTTTATTTGTCACAATCTCAAACTCTGAATTACCCTTTTGCAACTTCCTTTCCTCTCTGTCTCCCTCCCTCTGTACATTCTTCCTTCTATCCTTTCTTAGTCCCTTCCTTCTGAAGGGAAATTGTATGCCAGACACTAATAGAAACTGGAGCTTTGATAAAGAAAGATCCATATTCTTTGCATCGGATGATGTAAAAGGAGAGGATCAACAGAGCAGAGAAACTGTGTAATGGGAACTCAGAAGGAGTAGATGCAATGGAATCTTGGTAAACCCCTCAGAGGGGGAAAAAATACATAGTGTTTACCAATTTCCAGGTTGTAAATATTTCCACCCTAGAAGACATCAAGCTATCAAAAACACATCATTGAATGGCAGGTTGGAAAGAGATACATATGTTTTGCTCTTATAAGCCTGTGTAAGTCATCTCAAGCATGCTTTTGGCTGTAAGTAGTTAACCATCGATCAGTGTCAGAGGAAGCTGTCACATTGGAGTTGGTATTTGATCCATTTCTCATGTCTCCTAAACGCTTAACTCCTCAATCTGTGTCTTTACATCCTTTTATCTCCACCCCACTTGTGTTTTATGATAAATACGTAAGTTCACTAGTTTAATTTCACTGGTTTAATAATATGACTAGGCTGAACTAGAAAACATAAAGATAGATGCATATAGAGGTATGGCTGTAAATATAGATATATATATTCCCAAGGAGCAAAATTGCTATAAGCATGCCTAAAGTACTGTATTGGTACATGAAATTAGAAAACTCGTTTGATATTCATTCATGAGTTCCATATTAATTCGCTCTCTTTGTTCTCTCATTGCGCCCTGCCATTCCTTTCATTTCTCTCTTCCTTACTCCCTGTTTCTTTATAATTGCTGCTCCAAATGTGCTCCACTATTCTGAGCCCTTTATTCTCACAAAACAACTCCCATTCCTTCACTTCTGGGCTCAAGTTCAAACAACGTGAAGCTCTCCTTTTTGGGGGCCACAAAATGCCATTTCTGTGTCGACCTGCTTTATTTTTCCTGCGTGTTCCTAGTCTTGTTTATTTCTGACTTCTCTGAAATTTTGTTCTGGGATTTGTCAATATTCTCTCTTATATCTTCAAAACTCCTGGCTTTTTATTAGCTATTTCCCCACACCTATAAGCAAGCTTGACTTTTTTCTCCTACATGAGATTTTCTCCAATTGGATATATCCTCAAGCAATATTTTTAGCTTTCTTCTTCCCTTCAGTGTATCTTTTCAGGAGAGTTTTATAGACTATTTTCCTCTCTTTCTCCTTTTAACATTAATCCCTTAGTCACTTTCACTCTAGCCTTTATCCTCACTCCTCTGTGATCACTGATTTCTTGGAGGGTGCAAGGTGTGCCTGAGGAGACACTCCGGAGGCTCTTTTATCAGAGTGCATGTTGATCGGCTCTTTGCACCTGGTTTTCTTGACAAGTGCTCTGTGTGGCCATTTTGCTCTCCTCCTACTTCTCTGACTGCTTTTCGCTCTCGTTTTGTGGCTTCTTTTCCCATCCCCACTTCATAACCATTTCCTCCTTTAGTTCCTCTTTCTGGCAACTGCATTTACTCCATCATTCTAAGACAGTTAGATGCTCTACAGACTTTTGAATATTTGACATTAGACATTTAACTGAAGGCATTCTAGTGGGTGTGTGGTGCAATCATGTGTTTTCACTGATGACTAATGATGTTGAATATTTTTTCATGCACTTCTTTGCCAATTTTATGTAAGAGTATATAAATATTCCTCTTTGAATTGTCTTTTCAATCTTTTGCCCATCTCTTACTGCACAGTTTGTATTTCTTTACTGATGTGTAGGAGTGCTTTACTATGTTCTGGATGACAGCCTTTTGACAGATGTATGCCCTCCTTTCCTGTGCCTTGCCTATTCATTTTCATGGTGTCTTTTGAGAAAGCTGATGTTTTAATGTTTATGAATCAAATCTATTTTATTTAAATTTATGATAGTTCTGTCAGTGTCCTATTACGTAAAGATACTCCATCGCAATATTGTAAAGTTAGTTATAGTATTTCCTGGATGTTTGAAAATGTATTTATATTCATGTCTACGATGCGTCCCATGTTAATTTTTGAAAAAAAATGTGAGATAGTGGTTGAGGTTTACTTAATTATTCTGGCACGATAAGTTAAAACATATTTTCCTCTTTGAATTGTGGTTGGAGGAGGTCATCTAGAGGATGTGACCTCTGGGTGACCTGCCAGCTGCCCTGGGGACAATCAGAGGATCCTCAACCCCTCTCCTGTGCTGGGAATGTTCGCTCTGCCCACTGTTCCTGCAGTGGGAGCTGTTTTCAAGGATACAGATTTAAGAGTTTGAGGTGTTGTTGGGATAGCTGGAAGGTACACACAGCTGCCCCCCCGTTAAGGTCTCTTTATGAATTTTTAAGATTCTGGCCGGCACCCTGGGAGATCTACTCATCTTGCTGCCAAGAGAAGCCTGGTGAGTAAGTTCCCTTGCATATTAAGGCAGTCACCTACCAGTATGGAGTGGCTGGCCTCTTTTTTCAGTCGCTCCTTACCCTCCATGAATGGGGGCCAGTGGGGCCAGGTTGTGAACCAACAGTTTGATTTTAAAAATCAAACCACAGTGGGCTTATTCCTAGTGTTCCATTGACCTATTTTCCTATCCTTACTAACAAATTAGTTTGTTTATGGTGGCATTACAGGAATCTTGAAATTAGGTACTGTAAGTCTCCGAACTTTTGCTTCTTTTTCAAGGTTAATTTTGGAGTTCTAGATTTTATAATAAACTTGTCAATTTCTGCAAAAAAAAATGCCTTCTGGGATTTTGAATGAGAGTAAACTTAATCTTGAGATCAAATAGGAGAGAATTGACATCTTAACTATATGGAAGCTTTCATTGCATTAAGATGGATTATCTCTCCGTTTATTCCTACCTACTTTCGTTTCTTCATGCAAGGGTTCGTTTTTCCTCCCATATAGAATTCCTGCACATCTTTCACTATAATTATTCCTAAGTATTTTCTGTTGTCTAAGGAGTGACAAATCATGTATTTCAATTTAATATCCCATTATTATTGCTAGTCTACAGAGATAAATTTGTACTGATTAAGACTTTGTTTCTTGTGACTTACTAAGTTCACTTTTTAAGCTGTGGAATTTTTTTTGTACATTCCTTAAGGTTTACATAACTATTGTCTGAAAAATACATTTTACTTTTTTCTTTCCATTCTGTATTTTTTATATTTATTTATCTTGCTATAGATAAAACCTTTGTGTAATGTTTAAAAGACATGATGAGAGTGAACATCCTTGCTGTATCACCTATCAGAAAAAAACCTTCAATATTTTATTAAATATTATGTTGGGTGTAGGTATTACATATGTGTGCTTTATGAGATCAAGCAAGTTTCTTTTTATTTCTAGTTTGCTAAGATTTTTTAAAATCATAAATGTGTGTTGACATTGTCAAATGCTTTTTCTACCTCTACTGAGCTGGTTATATTTTTATATAGATTTTATTCTGCAAATGCAGTAAACTACATTTACCTAATTACAAATATTAACTGCATTCCTGGTGTAAACTATTTTTCCATTTTTATATAATGTTCGTTTGATATGCTACTATTTTGTTGAGAATTCTGCATTTAAATTCGTGATGTACATCGACTTGTAATTTTATTTTCTTGTAATGTTGTCTGGTTTTGGCAGTAAAGTTATTCGGTTATCTGGCCTCATGAGTTGGAGATGGTTCTGTCTCTTCTACTTTCTGAAATAGTTTATGTAGAATTGGTATTATTTCTCCTATAAATATTTAATACAAAATTTTCGTGAAGCTATCTAGAGTAATTTTAATTGTGGGACATTTTCTGAATACAAACTTGGTTTCTTTAATAAGCATTAAGCTACTCAGATTGTGTGTTTTGTGTGTCAGCTTTAAAATTAATGTTTAGAGGATACAGTTAACAAAACACAATTTTAAGACGAACAAAATTTTGGCATTTTGCCAATGACTATTTTTAAGATGCATTTGTCTAGAAAGCCTTTATTATGCCAGATACATAATAGAATACAGATAATGCCATATTTCCCAAGGGAAGAGGAAATCTACAAAACACGAAACTCCCCAGAGTTCCCACAGGTGATCAGTCACTGATAGGATGCCTCCTTTGGACTGACCTCGATGTGGATGTCAAGAAGCATCCAACCTGTCTATTGACACTTTAGCTGAGCCTGACAAATGCACACCAGGCTCATGTACAAGTGAGCACATCCATATGGCTGAGACCCTGTCAAATACCAGCATAAACAAAGGGAAATGGAAAGGAAACTCTGATGCACCCGCTGCTCTTTCAAAAACTGAATCATTTTACCAAATCATTGTGCCCTACTTGTGACCATTCACCTCCTTTAACATAAAGCCACTCTCCAACTACTAAGGTTACCTATATTTTTTAGGTTTATTTATTCTTCTTTAAAAATCAAGTGTAACGTAGACGAACCATGAGAGACGATGGACTCTGAAAAACAAACTGAAGGTTCTAGAGGGGAGGGGGTGGGGGGATGGGCTAGCCTGGTGATGGGTATTAAAGAGGGCACATTCTGCGTGGAGCACTGGGTGTTATGCACAAACAATGAATCATGGAACACTACATCAAAAACTAATGATGTAATATATGGTGATTAACATAACAATAAAAAAGATAAAAAAAATCAAGTGTAATGTAAATATGATTATTGGAAATAGTTTGGAAGATACAAAAAAGGAAAAAAAAACACAAAAACCTCAGAAGCTTACTTTCAAAGCTAATGCCAGAATATTTACCTAATGAAAATATGTGTTTATAATTAATAATTAACATAATACTATATATTCTGTATTTTTATTAGTATGTTATTATTTTCCCACTCAAGGTATACTTTTTTGAATTTAATAGTAAAATATTATGCCATCTTATAGCTACATTAGAATTTACTTAGCCATCACTTGCTTTGATTTTGATTTGCATAAAATCTTTCTATATAACTCTGATAGATTTTCTCATTCTTTGGATAGATTCCTTCTTATAAGGTGAAATAATGGGTCAAATGCTATAAACTTTCTTAAGGCTGTTGATAAAATATTCCTAGTTTGTTTCCTACACAGTAATGAGAATATTAAATTCACACTATAGATAAATGTAAGTACCATTTGCTTGCACATTTATAAATGATCAATTTTTTAAAAATCTCTGAACTTTTGCTGGACAAATACATCACTATTTTGTTAGCTTATGTTCTTTAAACATTTGTAAACATTTTAAATATATTTTTATTCACATATACTTTTTTGTAAATCACATTATTCTCTTTCCTACTAACCTATTGACATTTTAGTTAATAATACTTGTTAACATATAAGCTCTTTAGAGAATATCAATTTCTTTCTGTAATATTTTGGTAAATATTCTCCTTGGCTTTGTTTGCCATTTATTTTGGTTTATGTGTTTTGATATGGAAATAATTTTATCAGCATTTATATTTTTCAATTTCTTTCCAGTTTATTTAATTGCATGTATTTTTAGAAAATTTCTTTTTATAGTTACTAAAGCTATTCACCTATATGTTAGTGAGTGTTTTATAGGATTTTCCTTATGTTTAAAATTCAATCCATCTGGTATTTATTTTGGTCTTCTAAGCCTTACTGTAGAGGAATTTATCTTTTCATTCCCGTTATTAAGTTCAAAACTTAGTAGCTAATGAAGTAGAACTTGATAGGTATGAAGTTGGGCACTTTCTTTAAAAATATCAGTTGTGTTTCTCCTGTATGTTAGGAGGGCACTCATTTCCAGCTCTTAGTGCACTACAGTTAGAGACCGTGCATATTTCTGTAGTACAAGATAAAGAAAGCACCTTTCCTTGGGGTGGGCTGGAGAACAATCAGAGGAGAGGAAGAGAGGAGTATTTGGGCTAATGAGGGAATAATAGAAAGTTTATTTTCAGAAGTGATCTTGGAGCTTCACACTGCTCTTATAAAATGTTCAGAGCCCAAACAAGTACCATATAGTGATTTGAATCTCATCATTATGAAACTGTCAGCAAATCAAGAGTGTTGAAGGTTTTTTAGGACACTGACCTGGAATCTTCAAAGTATTCAATATTATGAGAAATGTAGACTGCTGGGTGGTCTAGTCTAGATGGCAAAGACTAAAAGGACATAATAGGCAAATGAAATGCATGAATTTTTACTGGATCTTTTAAAAAAACAAATATGGTTTTTCAGACAACTGGAGATGGAAAATGGTTGGAAAATTACAGGGTAGAGTTGAATTAATGTTGATCTTTTCATGTATGGCAGTTGTGTTGTAGTTTTGTAAGGGAATATCCTTGACATCGAGAGATGGGTTCTGCAGTATTCTTGTTCTTGAGATACACATTTGGAAGTGTTGCTATGGATGCACCCTATGGTTGAATGGTTTAGTACCTGAAGCATGTGTGCAGGGAGAGAAATGGAACAGTTAGTAAATATGGGGGTGTGTATCATAATCTCTAACTTTTTTCTATTGGTCTAAAAAGTTTCTGATACATACTTGGATATACATAGAATACATACATGCATACACATAGGGTAATACCACTAGGCTGTTATCCTAGGCTTGTCATGAGCAGTAAATGTGCTGGTTCATGTAAAGAGCTTCCTAGTATGTTTGATAAATTACTAATATTTAATACATGTTAGTAAATATTAACACAGAACTTTGGTACAAGAATACTGAGAATAAATTTTCTAATAGCTCATGATGATGATGACGATGATGATGATGATTTAGTCCAAAACTCCATGTAATGCCAATATCTTTCTAAAGCAATCCTGGCATATGGTTTCTTATGTTTGAAAGCTTCCAATAAAAGTACCTTATTATTTTTTTCATTGTTATCCTTGCATAAACACATTCTTCATGACATTTTAAATCCTTTTCTTTCATGAGGTTTATCAAAAGCATTCTTCTCAATTGGGATGATATTTTCCTTCTGAAGTCTACAAACTAACCTATTGCTTAAATGACTGATTTGGGCATTTAGATGTGCATTGTACCTCTCGTTCTCCCTGCCTCTTAATACTGTAAAATAGTTCACAGCATTCAGTTCACTACCCATTTGTAGTATTAATTCAAATACAATTTTAGAGCATAAAGAGAAATGCAGCTTAAGAGGAATAATCTATACTATGTCAGGTGTTGCCCTTTAAGATTTTGCCCAACTGTGAATGTAGAGTTTTCCTGAAAAGTCTGAAATCTAAAGTGAAAAAGATCATATGACTTTAAAGATCCCTCTGATTGCACTCTACAACCCACAGTACAAAGAAGGACTGTATTTCTCTCTGTACTTTGAATTCTAATATTCCCTGCCTACTTCCTAAGTACACAGATATTTTCTGTAATAAAAATTGGCCCCAGAATAGGATTAGTGTAGATGAGATTCCCTCAAACACAATACCAACCATGATCCCTTCAATTTAAGTTTCTACTTCCATGGGATTTGCAGGGAAAGAAATTTAATTTTTTCTGAAGACAAATGTATTAATATTTAATAAAAACAAAGTCAGGTGACAGTGTTATTTAAAAAATAAGAAATGCACATAACATCTTTCTATATTTGAATAAGACAACTGACTGAGCAGCATTAACTCCTAGACATAAAATGAGATGTGGGTAGGAAGAAAATTCAGGCAGGAAAAAGTGCTTATCGAGCTAAAGTGCTAAATGGAATTGTATTATGGAAATAAATCACAGATTTGTTCTCAAAAACGTTGTCCTTTCAGATATTGGTGGGTATGGATGTTATTACCAATGGTCTAGGAAATCGGCAACTATGTTTAGTATGAGTGACCCACACCATAACTCAAATAAAGGCTGTGAAATATATAGTGGACACTTAACTTTTTTCCATCTCTGCTCTTTACATTCTGACTCCTCTCCTATTCTGTATGGTTTACTTTTAGGTGGTTTCAAGTTGGGCCTTGTCATTCTAAACCCTTGCTATAGTACTTAATTCAGAAATTGGCCCACAGGACAAGTTAGTGCATCCAGATTTGTCTCTGAGACTCGTGCCAGTCAGGTAGTTGTATTAATTAGGATAGGCTGCAGCAACAAATTGAATCTGACATTTCAGAAGCTTAGCAAAATAAAGACATAGTTACAGGGCAAGGAAAGTCCAATTTGGTTTGGGCCACACTCTTGCTTGGGATGTCACCCATATGAAACATGTGGTCTCTTAGGTCAGGGCACAAGGGGGAAGGAAAGCTTTGAGACACAGAAAAAAATATTTCTGAGAGCCACACCTGAATAGACTGAGACCATTTTCTCCCACAACTCCTTGGCCAGAACTCAGTCACATGGCCCCAATAATGTGAAAATAAGGCTAGACAATGAGTCTTTCTGTCTGTATAGGAGGAAGTGAGATGTTAAAAATGTTTTTCTTTCAGTGCTTTTTCCACAGAGGTTAATAGTCTCATAAAATATGAGCCTGGGTAACCAGTGTTCATTTTTTCCCACCCAACATGGAAAAAAAAAAGCCCTTCGTAAGTATAAAAGCAGAGAGGCATTGTCCTGATTATATCATTTGAGCCTTACAAATAACTTGATAAGTGCCTCCTCTTTTTTCTAAATATAATTTCTAAGTACAGTTTGGATTTCTCCTTCTTATAACCAAGAGTCATTACTGATTTAAAGCTTTTAGACTATTTAGCCTAATGCTTTCTAAAATTAGCTCTATTAATCAATCAATCCATAGGAAATAATTTATTAATTAAAAATCGTATCCTTAACACTATAGTGCACCTGGTAAACTTCTACTTATCTGTCAAGCTTTGTTCTACTGTCACTTGCTCAATGAATTATCTTCATCACATTCTGTGATGATCACAGCTCCATTAATTCACATACTTCTCATGGGCAGCATGGCATATAAAAGCATGGGCACTGAAGTTAGACTCCCCGATGTAAATGCTGATCCTTCCAATAGTCAGCTTTGAAGCATTGACATTTTGTTTAATCTCTGTGTGCCTCAGATTCCCTGGCTGTAAAATGGGTATAATATAAAATTATTATAAGGAAAAAGAAGTTAATATACAGAAAGATGTGCAGTAGTGACACACTTCAGGCTTCAATAAATGTTAGATATTTTATTATTCTTATTTTATTTTACTTTTATTAGGCTGTGAACTCCTTAAGAACAAAGACAGTGCTTATTAACTGATTGTTTCAATGGTGGTCAGAATATGCTTAGTACCTAGTGAATACTCAATGAACTTTAGTTGAAGGATTTTACTAAAAGTAACTATTCAGTAATAATTATAACAACTAGCATTATTAAGCCCTATCTGTGTGCCAAACGTGGTCTAAGTGCTGTGCATGTACCAACTCATATAATTAATAAATAGAGGAAGGAGTATATCACTCATGGTAAATAACTTGCTATTGTAATTTAATAAAAAAATTCTAAAAGTTTAAAAGTATAAGACTTTATTTATCATTGGCACAAAAATTATACTTTGATGTTGCTGATTGGTGAGGACTCCTAGGCAGCACTTCTAACAGTATTAACTGAGGGCTCTAGGCTTTGAACTTGGTACTCCACATCCCTAACAAGGGCTTCCCAGATCACTGCGGAAGGGAAGAGATTAAATAGTTATAGGGAGGATTTTCTTTTATTTTTGAACTAAGACCAGCCTAGAAATGTCTATTACTTCCACACCCATTCCATCATTCTATTGACCAACACTTGTCATAAATTGTACCATAATGAAAAAATAAAGCAAGTTTCCTTTGTGATTATTAGTAAAATTAAATCATTTGATAAAATAGGAAATTTTAAATGTCTACTTGCGGGGAGGCAAGATTAACATTCAAACAAATGAAAAATAAAGACTACTATCATTGGAGAAAACTTCATTTAAGAACTTGAATGTGCCCGGCAGGATGAGAAGTTGTTGGATTGGTGGGAAAAAGGGGAAGGCATTCCAGATGAGGTGCGGGGTGCAACTAAAAGTGTAGAGGAAGAATTAATGGGAAAACTTGCCGTTCAATGGCTGAGAGCCAGGGAAAACCCAGACTCAGCACAAGGAGACCCAGCAACAAACACAGCACGTGGTCGTCACAACTGTATAGCAATTGATACATGCATCCTTCTTTCTAGAGAACCCTTTGACAAAGAACTAAGCATAATGCTAGGTGCAGGTTGAAATGGACTCCATTGCACCTGGTTGTCAGATAAAAAGATTCTTCATATCTGAATCCATTCTTTTTTTTTTTTCCAAATTACTGTATTCCACACAAGATGGTCTACTAGTCCAGTTTAGGATGATGTTGTTGGCAACATTTTCTGGTAATTTTAACCTCATTGCACCAACTCTATTTATTTATTTATTTATTTATTTATTTTATTATGTTAGTCACCATACAGTATATCATTAGTTTTTGATGTGATCCACGATTCATTGTTTTCGTATAACATCCAGTGCTCAATGCAGTACGTGCCCTCCTTAATACCCATCACCGGGCTAACCCATCCCCCCTCCCCCCTCCCCTCTAAAACCCTCAGTTTGTTTCTCAGAGTCCAGAGTCTCTCATGGTTCATCTCCCCCTCTGATTTCCCCCCCTTCATTTTCCCTTCCTTCTCCTAATGTCCTCCATGCTATTCCTTATGTTCGACAGATAAGTGAAACCATATGATAGTTGACTTTCCCTGCTTGACTTATTTCGCTGAGCATAATCTCCCCCAGTCCCATCCATGTTGATGTAAAAGTTGGGTATTCATCCTTTCTGATGGCTGAGTAATATTCCACTGTATATATGGACCACATCTTCTTTATCCATTCATCTGTTGAAGGGCATCTCGGCTCTTTCCACAGTTTGGCTATTGCAAACATTGCTGCTATGAACATTGGGGTGTGTATGGCCCTTCTTTTCACTACATCTGTGTCTTTGGGGTAAATACCCAGGAGTGCAAGTGCTGGGTCATAGGGTAGCTCTATTTTTAATTTTTTGAGGCACCTTCACATTGTTTTCCAAAGTGGCTGTACCAACTTGCATTCCCACCAACAGTATAAGAGGATTCCCCTTTCTCCAGTTCTGACTCCTGATTGTTTTCACATAGTTTAGTGTTGCCTCCTCACCTAGACTAAACTCCATTTGAAAATAGAGACATGAGTCATTCCACAGTCCTAAACACAGGCAGTAAGCACAATCATTTAAATGATTCTTCATCTCTTGATTCACTAGATATTTTTATAGATACCTGGCACCACAGTTCTTTCTTACTCTCTATACACAGACTTCTGAACAGAAGTAACAACATAATCCCCAAATCTTATCTACCTATCTACCCATCTATCTCTCTATATATTTTTCCCTTTTTTTTTTCATCTTTTCTACTGGTAAAGTAGCAAAAGGCTAAGTTGTGACATTTCAAGTTATGAACCTGTCTTGGTCCCTGTAATCCATCTTGTGAGATATGGGGCACAGCTGCCCATTAGTAAATGATTGATATTTCCTACTTTGCCCCGTTCATACAGCCATCAGTAACCCATATTCTACTGAGTATGTTGTCTTCTTATGTTATTTGTCACTCTTCTGCCACATTTGGAATTTGGGTGCCATGTTAGCTTGTGTGGGTGTCCAAGCTTAGCTTAAAATTCTAGTGCTTTTTCTCTTCAAGTTCTAAGGCATTTGGGAGAAGTATAATAGCTTCTTAGGATTGCATCTGCCAAGTAAGGGGATTAAATAAGCAAAGAAATAGAAATGACATATCATGCAAAACCTAATTCAGGTCCAATTGAGGTGTCTTCAAAAAGCATCTTTTAAAAATAAATTTCTAATCCATGTTACATTTGTATCTTTAAGTGGTTATGGAGATGAATGGATTGCTCTATGTGAGGAAATAATTTGCATGGACTAAGTTTCACTCTTAATCTGAAATATGTTTTCTCTGAGGCTCAAAATAGGTTGGTTCACAATATTCTGCTCTTCAAAAAGTTACATCTTTAGGCTTCTGGATAAAAAAATCAAGATCTGTAGTTCCTCTGATGAGTCAGTAAGGTCTGACTGAGGGCATATGAATTTATCTTAGGGACCTAGTGTTGAAAATGTATGATGTAGACTGGGGGTGTATTTTATCTTCATTAATGCAGGCAAAAACAGAGTCCCAAGGAGAGGATAACAAATTGGCTAAATGATGCAGCTTTGTTGTTTCAAGGAACAAGATTTGACTAGCAGCCTAACTATATGGGACTAATGAAAAGCCTATGAATGCAGGGCCTCTTATCTGAGCCAGAAGATATCATTGCACTGATTTTATTCATTGCATTAGAGTTTAGGTTTGTAGAATTAGGCTAATGAATAAGTCAGTCAGTGGATAAGAAGAGATGGCAAGAAAAGGGCAGTATTAGAATAGAGACTTCAGGAAGGAAAGAAAACGAGTTAGAAGGTTGCTGAAGCCACCCCTCCCCCCACTGTGTGGGGGCACTGTATAAAGTAGTCCCCTATTATCCATCAAGGATACATTCCAAGACCCCTAGTGGATGCTTAAAACCTCAGATGGTACCAAACCCTATATTTGCTATGTTTTTCCTGTACATACATACCTATGGTGAAGTTTAATTTATAAATTAGTCACAGAGATCAACAATGATAACTAGTAATAAAATAGAATATTTTTAACAGTACACTCTGATAAAAGTTATGTGAATATGGTCTCTCTCTGTCAAAATACCTCATTGTACTATACTTGCCCTCCTTCTTGTGATGATGTAAATGATAAAATGCCTACATGATGAGATGATGTGAGATGAATGATGTAGGCATTGTGATGTAGTGTTAGGCTGCTACTGACCTTCTGACCATATGTCAGAAGGAGGATCATCTGCTTCTGGACCATGATTGAGTGTTACTGAAACCCCAGAATGTGGAACCGTGGACAAGGGGGACTACTGTGTTTTCAGCATGTGTAGTTTCCATTAGTCTTCAACTCACAGCCATTTCCAACTCTTTTGTAAACGGAGTAGCAGTGTTAGTTTCAATATTCAGTATGTGCAGAAATAGCAAGCCCTCACTACCTGGCCAGGAAGGAACATATCAGGGATGCTGAAGCATCAACTCCTCCACTTTTGTACATCAACTGGGTAAAACTCAGAATTCAAGGCTGAGAATCAGTGATGAGGATGCTCACTGATTGATAGATCTATAGTTAGATAAATAGATAATGCTGCTGCTGATGGCTATGATGGTAGTCAGCATGATAGTGATGATGGGAAATATCATTAACACTCAGATTTTCCTTTTTCTCTCTCAGGCTCTGCTTTAAGGAAATGTCATAGGAGTTATTTAATGTTCACAGCAACACTTTGAAATAAACACTATTATGATGCCATATTTTATAGAAAGAAAATTAAGTGAAATAAAGGTTAGTTTGTCTCAATTCACAGAGCTTAAGAGATCATGGAAAACTTAATAGGAAATTGCAACAGCTGAGATTTATGAAAAGAAAAATAACACCAACAAGCCTTGTGAATTTCTGTAGTTTCCACCCCTTCCCCCAACAAAGTAGCCCAGATTTTCCCAGTGAATCCTCTTTAGAAGACAGACCATTTCAGACCCATGTCTAACAGGGATGGAGTTCTCAGGAATCTCAGTGTCTAAGGCTATGATGCTCTACCCTGAGAAATTCTGATTTTTTTTTTCTTGGTGTTATTTATCATTCTGTAGAGAATGTAATTCTAATTACAAAATTAAGGATGTTGGGAGTTAAAGGATACTGTCCCCTTTTTAACTAAATCAGATGTGTATCTAAATCCCAGTATTCATGGATGAGCGACTTAGACCTGTACCTGACTATCTTGTTCCATTTTACTTTATTTGATGGCCCCGCAGTAAAGACTGCATATAGGCATTCAGAGAAGTTATAAGGTTTATGCTTTATACGTGGTTGCTGTTCTTCCGAGGCCACGGAAAACAGACTACCAAGAAGCAGCACTCCTCAGGTTACTTCCTCCAAAGTGTGATTCCAAAATAATCTGCAAATCATTGTTTTCAACATATCTACTTTCCTAGTATTTTCCTGCTCCTGTAGAATGGCATATTAGAGGTTAGGCTTTATCTCACAGCTATAAGTATATACCTTGGCATTAATATCGATTACACACCAGTATGAGATATGGCAAGAATGGTGCTTTCCAATAAATCTGATGAGAAGAATTAAACTTCTCTCCATGTTCCAGCATTGGCAATTACATTTGATTGAAAAATGAGTTGTTCTCACAGGCACTAGAAGTAGCAGATTTCAAGTATTCATATATCAATAAATAGCTAATAACAGTATTGTATATATCATTAAATAATCATAACAATTACTCTTCTTCAGTAGGACTAGAGTACCTTGTGCACTACAGCTGAGTAAATCACTCCACTTGATGGTTTCCTGTTTTACTCTAAAAAGCAAAGACTGTAAATAATGTAAGCTGTTAGCTGTCACACAACTCATATCATTAGTAGAAGGAGTATTTATGGAACCCTACGCAAACCTAATATGATAGAAAAAAGATGACAAGAAGACAGCAATGGCATGGATAGAAATACTAGTGGGATAAATAGCAAGTAATGCAGTAAATGAAATATAATAATATCCAGACTGATTTTGCATGAGCCTTCTTCCAATCAACAGATATGTAAGGCTTTGAAGTTCACTTACACTAGGTTGGATATTTTGGTGGAAAAATATGCCCTGAGTTCTAGTACCGACTCAGGTGCAGACTTTGATATACAAAAGTCTGTTTATCTCAGAATAAGAATAAAATATTTAGTTAAGTATTGAAAGTTATTTGAAATTGTATTCAGATATAGCTTTTACATCACTGTTTATAACAGTGTCTAGAAACAGTAGGAGCCTTAAGAAGGTAGAAGTGAAGAAGCAGAAACACAGACTCACATTCGTTGGAAATCCAGCCTTCTTACATGTTTCTTTCCTGCCATTCATTTTATATATCATGCAATGTCAAATGAGCCTTATGTTTCAAAAGGATTTCTTTGTGGATCAGTATCCAACTCATTACAATTGCTGACCAGACTCAGGGGAAAAAGTCACCTACATGCTGCTTACAAAAGACCCATCTTAAGTATAAAGTTGGGGGAAAAAAAGGAATTAAAAAAATCATATAAACACTTGGTGAAAGAAGGCTGCTATAGCAAATTCATATCAGAAAATTTAGATTTTAAGATAAGAATCCTTATTAGAGATAAACAGTGATAATTTCATAATGATGAGAGTTCATTCACCAAGAAAATATAATAATTCTAAATGCACATGTACCTAATGATATAGCCTCTAAATATGTAAAGCAAAACTATATAGAATTAAATAGGAAAATTGATATAGCCATAATTCTGATAGAAAACTTGAACATAGCCCTCTCAGTATGTGGCAGAACAGTCAAATAAATCCAATAAAATATGGAAAATTTGAAAAGCAAATGAACAAACTTGATATACCTGGGCAGATTTTGAACACCAAACTGAACAAGTGAAGAATACATATTGTTTTCAAGTGCACAAGAGATTTTTAACGAAATAGACTACATGTTAAGCCATTGTTTAATTTTCAACAAATGTCACATAATTGAACCATTAGAGACGATGGACTCTGAAAAACAAACTGAGGGTTCTAGAGGGGAGGGGGGTGGGGGGATGGGTTAGCCTGGTGATGGGTATTAAAGAGGGCACATTCTGCGTGGAGCACTGGGTGTTATGCACAAACAATGAATCATGGAACACTACATCAAAAACTAATGATGTAATGTATGGTGATTAACAGAACAATAAAAAATTATTTAAAAAAATAATTGAAATACTAAAGAGTAGTTTTTCTATTTTGAAATTAAGCTAGAATGCACTAACAGAATTACCAAAAATTTGTAAATTATGCTGTATGTGTCTAAATAATTCATAAGTGAAAGAAGATATCACAAATTAAAAGTTTTATTTGATAATGAATAGTATCATTGCAACCAAAAATGGCAATAGTCAGTATTAAGAGAATACAGATACAACTGTGAATAGAGGAAATTTATAGTCTTAAACACATACTTGAGAAAGTAAGAAAGCTTGGAAAGTAATCATTTAACAATTCATTCAAAGAATTTTAGAGAAGTATATGAAACAAATTCCCCAAAAAAGTAGAAAGAGGGAAAGAACAATGATGGAAGTAGAAATTGATGAATAGAAAGAAAATCAAATATATAATGGGGAGAATAAAAAAAAATCAAGTTTGGGGCACCTGGGTGGCTCAGTCGGTTAAATATCTGCCTTCAGCTCCGGTCATGAGCCTGAGATCCTGGGATCCAGCCCCCTGTGGGGCTCCCTGCTCAGCGGGGAGCCTGCTTCTCCTCTCTCTCTGCCCCTCCACCCTGCTCGTGCTCTCTCTCTCGCTGTCTCTCTGTCTCAAATAAATAAAATCTTTTTTAAAAAACCCTCGTTTGTTTCTTTTAATATTTTATTTATTTGAGAGAGAGAGAGACAGACAGAGAGAGCAGGAATAGAGGGGAGGGGCAGAGGGAGAAGCAGGCTCCCTGCTGAGCAGGGAGCCCCACAGGGGGCTGGATCCCAGGATCCCCGGATCCTGACCGGAGCTGAAGACAGGAGCTTAACGGACTGAGCCACCCAGGCGCCCCTCCGTTTGTTTCATAAGACCAATAACATGGATGAATCTATGGCAAAACTGAAAGGGAGCCAGAGTGAAAGTTTAGGAGAGGACATCTAGTGAGCCAGGTGGGGGGCAGCAGGTTTGGGATGAGCTCTGAGGTGTTCATTTCCAGAGTTTTAGATCCACACCACTTTACTTGCATCCACCAGATAGCTGTCTTTTGCTTGCCGTTGACATGCCTGTAAAAGCCAGGATAGTTTGGTAATGTTGGTGTAGGCTATCGATTTTTAATATTGAGTTTGGAAAAAAAAAAAAAAAGCATAAGTATCCGATGTGGGGACAATCAGAATGAGCATGATGCTTCTTTGAGATTTTCTAGATCTGAATAAGCCAGCTTCAGGGCAGTCTCTGCCTCTAGTACAAAAGCTTGGGGCAATTCTTGTGTGAAAGAAGAAGAAAAGATTTGCGAGAGATCTGTAGGGCTGAATATTCTAAATGCAGGGCCAGAGTGAAGAAATGAGCAGGAGAAGTTGTTGGGAGAGCAGCTCCTGGAATCCTGCTGGTCACTTTTCCAGGTCAAATCTATTAAAGTGTTGTCATGTACATAGATATAGATCCCAAGCTTACACTTTTCTCTTTCATAAGTTTTCATAGCCAAAGTAAGCCTAACTAGATGATGGTAACCATGTAGAACATGGGATGAAATTTTGGTTTCATTCTGAATGTGAGGGGTGGCCATTGGAAGAGATTTCATTTAAAGATCACCCAGCCAGAAAGACAATTATCATATGATCTCAATGATATGAGAAATTTGAGAAACAAGACAGAGGATCATAGGGGAAGGGAGGGAAAAATGAAACAAGACGAAACCAGAGAGGGAGACAAACCATAAGAGGCTCTTAATCTCAGGAAACAAACTGAGGGTTGCTGGAGCGGAGGGGGTGGAAGGGAGGGGGTGGCTGGGTGAAAGACACTGGGGAGGGTATGTGCTATGGTGAGCGCTGTGAATTGTGTAAGACTGATGAATCACAGACCTGTACCCCTGAAACAAATAATACATTATATGTTAATTAAAAAAAAAAAAATCACCCGGCTGTTGTGTGGAGAATGGACTTTGTGAACATGAATGGAAGTGGGAAGACCAGTCACGTAGCTGTGTCAGTGGCCTCAGTGGCTGTACCCAGGCAACCACCACAGTTGACTGTGGATGGGATTAGTGTATCTGAGTGACTCTGACCCTATGGTCAGAGTGTCAGATATGGTGTTACTTCCCCAGGCTGTGTTAATTAAAGCAGCCCCTTTCCTAATTATCTTGGAGCAGTTATTTTCTCTGTGAAAAAATTTTGCGGGAGAACACCTCCTTTCTTTTTTCTTAAGCAGAGAGGAACCTGAGAATCAAAAGTTCTTGTGTTTATGGCTAGAGAGACATTAAAAATCTTTCAGCTATCAAAATAATTACCCAAAAATCAAAGGCATGAAAATGCTGGCTGGTTCTTATAAATGTGTTTTAGGTCATGTAAATCATGGTAAAGGTTGCAATTAGAGATGAATCCCCCCCACGCCCCGGGAAGGCTACATGCAGTTTTCAGCTGTAGAAATTTCCTTTATCTCTTAAGCTCTAGGCAGCCATCCCTGCAAACTGTAATCTGTTTGCCTATATTACATGTAAAAATTGTTGCCAAGGTCAATGTCTTTAGAGATATAAAATGTAGGAAGAATTGTCTCCTGTGCCTGATATGTGTCTTCTGTTAAGAATATTAGGCTGAAATAGTTTAATAGCAGATATTAGAGAACTAATTCTGAATCTCCTTTCTGATGGCTAGAAAATTGGTAACTCTCATCCACTGAAAATTATTTTCTAACATAATTTTTTCTCCAACCATGGTATAAGGCTTTTAAGATTATTTTAAGAAGCATCTTTGCAGCTACACTTATCATGGGATGTGAAAGAACTAAGTTTTAACATCTTATTTTTTTGGTGGCGGTGGATGTCATCTTGGTCCTTCTTTATTATAAGCCTTTGGGTTATATCTTCTTTGTGAAGTAAACTCTAAAGCAACTTTGAACAACTTTGAAGAACTCTTCAGTTTTCGGGTAGAGAAAGGCCTTTTCCATATTCTTATATTACAGGCTTCTGTTGTGTCTATCTGCAACGGTGGTAATTTGTGAACATGACTTCAGTCATTAATAAACTGGACATCTATGTACCAGACACTGTGTTAAGTTCTAGGCATCCAATAGCCAACAAAACTGAGATGATTCTTGTCACAAGGAGCCTTCAATCTAGTGTGAACAAAAGTTCCTTCATCCAAGCTCCCTCATGCTGCTGAGCTCCTGATAAGATACAGAGAAGATGCCAGGCTTTGCATTTTAGAGTCTTTATTTTGAAGGTGAAAGCCCACTATTTCCTCTGTGGCTTTAAACTTGCATATAGGTTGCCTGTGGGTCTGGTATCCAGTTTGTATCTGTGAGACATTGGCATCTAAACGGTTTTTAAAGTTTACTAAAAATGTGGCCCATAGACTTTGAGTTAGTTCCTACTCTGTCTGTATCAGGCACTTTAATGTGTGTGCATGTACTCGTGTGTGTTTGTTTGCCTGTACCTTTCGTGCCTTTGGAGTATCCCCTAAAAGCAGATTAGTATGATCTCTGCACAAATGAGGGTATTGAGACTGAGAAAATAACTTGCTCCTGGCCAAGCAACAGGCAAGTGGTGGAGCAGAATTCAAGCTCAGACTGTCTTTTTCAACAACCCATTCCCCCGTCAGCGCCCCCACTCTACTTCATCATGGATATTTTGGCTTCTGCTTCTTTCAGCCCTTTCCCCTTATCCTAGTGGAATAGGGCAGCTTTCATCCACTTCTTAAATAAAAAAATTATACTTTTGATGACTTCAGTGACTTTCTAGTTTTGTCTTTCTCTTTAAGGAAAAAAAATCAAATGGGAAATTAATTAAAGCCCAATATTCAACTTAGATTGTATTTGTGGACTTTTTTTGGTGTAGATAATACTTTAAGCTATAGAACTAAAGTACACCAGCCCCCAAACTGAGAATCTAAACATAGTGGTATGGACTGAATTGCGTTCACCCATAATTCATATGTCGAAACCCTAATTTCCAGTGTGACTGTAGTTGGAGATAGGGACTTTAAAGAGAAAAATAAGATTAAATGAAATCATAAGGGTGGGGTCCTAATCCAAAAGGACTCATGTCCTTTAAGGAGAAGAGAAACCAGGGAAGCACATGCACAGAGAAAAAGTCATGTGATGATGCAGCAAGAAGAAGGTCCTGTGCAAGCCAAGGAGAGAGGCCTCAGGAAACACCAACCCTGCTGACATCTTGATCTTGGACTTACAGTGCTTCTGAACTATGAGAAAATAAATTTCTGTTGTTTAAGCCACCCAGTCTGTGGTATTTTGTAATGGCAGCACTAGCAAACTAATACACAATGATAACACCACGAAAAGAAAAAGAAAGAAAGAATAACTGTCACTTGGAGAGAAGGAAAAAATAGTTTTTAAAGTACAAAAGGGAGGAAATGAGTGCACAAAATAAGGAAGACAAGATGTCCTTAAAAGATAACCTGAGAGCTTCATAGTTGCTAGTGATAACTAAACTCTCTGACTCACAGCATTGAACCATTTAACCATCTTATCCTATGGGTCACTGAGAGAGTAAAATTCCTCCCTCAGCTCAAGCTCTCTGTGCGGAGTTCAGAACCTGCACAGTCCTGATGCGACTACCAGGAGATTATCACAGCCTAGATATCTGACTTAGGCTTCCTCCCCTCACTGTGTGAGTGAACCCATGATTCTAGAGTGGAAATGATAGCTGAGCTTCCCCCTCTGTGATGAACGGAGGGGACTTCTGGGCTATTCACTCTGATGTCTGTCTTGTGCCCCATGGACATTATCACACAGAAGAGAGATCTCTCTTTCACTTGGACAGTCATCAGCCAAATCTTCTGGCCAATCTTTTTGAGATCCTGATATGTTTTTCTGATGGGTACAGTCTCTACTAGACGCCAATGGAGTCAATGGTTGAAAACTGAAAGGCTTTTCTAGTAGGGTTCGTAATGAGGAAGTCTGATATCTCGTTGACCAGAAATCTGTTTTAGCACCTGTGGCCTACCACACAGGGCAGTCATCATCTATTGGTCATTGTAGACCCTACTTTATCTGCTGACACTGCTCCTATTAAAGTATTTCTGGTGTCTTCCACCATGCACCCCAGCACACTATGCCGCCTTATTTCACATACAAAATCTGTGTGATAAAACATTGGTGGTGCAATGTATAAGGCACTCACTGTCTTTGCTTCCTAACCCTCAGTTTCTTGATGTGTAAAACTGGGTTAATAATAGCTACCTCTCATGATTGTTATGAGGATTAGAGGAATCAGTATGTTAATGTACTTAGAACAGTGCCTGGTATGTGTAAGTAATAACTAGGAGCTACTGGTACTGTGATTATTCAAAATGGCCATGTAAATGAAGGCTTCTGAGAAGAATGATATTAGCAAGATACCTAACAACTACAGGTGACGCTGCACTCACCTCCACTGTTGCCAAGGTGGTATTTTTAGGATGCGTACTGCTGTTCTGAGCTACCGTGTCTAGTCTATCTCCCATTCTACGAGGTAACACCAACTGGTACCCTATTGGAGAAAAATCCTGCTTCTTGTTCCCTGTCCCCTGCACCTCTCTGTCAATAGGGACCAGAGCTAAACGTGGAGCAATTCTTTTCGATTTGTAATTTTAAGGGAGTGATGGCTCCCCAACAAAACCTCAAACGTTTGTTTCTTTTTTCAAATGTGCTGTTTACCAGAACATGCCTTTACCTTTCCCAGGGAATGCTATGGATATAAATAACCATCTAGGGGAGATATTTTGAGTATACAAGATGTAACCTCAGGAAGAATTCATTCTTTCTTAAAGCAGAACTCTCTGCTCATTTCCCCTCTCTGGGGACGTAATGAATAATGTGTGAGAGTTCAGGAGTAATTAAGAATAATGGCAGTGTCAACCTTAGGACAAGTGATAAATTTTTGTTTATGATTTAGCAATTTTATTAATGCTTAGTCAAAAGACTACTTCTGGGTTGTAACAAAAGTATGCTAGAATAATTCTTTAGCCTCAGAAATGGAGAAACAGACTTGCAAAATATGTTCAGAAATTTCCTCCCAGGAGGCATGAATTAAAATTTGATATTCCATAGATTATTTCATGGCTTGTGAAATTTCAACATTTTTCTACAATATTTAATTTACTTTTGAATATGCATATGTCCTAGGTACCTAATGTCTATACTGATGATACAGTCCCCATTCTACATACTCATGGGGAGGTGGGGTGAAGACACTTACACATAAATAATTACCAAAAAAATGAGATCAGTACAAAAATAACAATCTATGCAAAATGCTTAGGCAGTGCAAACATTGTGGTACTTGAATCAGTCTTTCTAAGAAAGGAGATGATTTGTCCTCAGCCCTAGAGATTCTGATTTAATTGTCTTGCTGTGGGACCTAGCTTAGGTATTTGTTTTTTGAGTTCCAGTGATGATGTCTATGTGTAGCCATGGTTGAGAATCATCATCCTAATAGGTATCATTCCTGCTGAGCTTCCTTATTCTTGGCAGTAGCAGCTTTATGATCTCTCTTAGGGAAAAGACAATGGAAAATTCTCATATTCAGGTTTCAGGATTTCATCATAATAGAACACTAGATGCAATACCCCCATGCTCTGTGTCTGTGCAGAACTGCCCATTTGACAGAGGCAGAGAAGGGTACTAAAAACTAGCCAGATATATTCAGAGATCAGCACTTTATCGTTCTGAATCGAGATTTCTCACTCTAGGTTGCTCTCAATTGGACACTGCTGACCTATAAAATTAACAAGTATAGAAAATGCTAGAGAGAAATAGGTTAGGGAAATGATTCTCAATCTTAGTTGGGTATAAGAATAGAAGACCTAGAAGACTACTTATAGTGCATATTCCTGGGTCCCATCCACAGGGATCTTATTTCAGTATGTGTTCAATAAGGCATAGAATTGTATATTTTTAATAAGCTATTTGGTTGATTTTTGAATAGGAAAGCAAAGAACATACTTTGAAAAAAATAAAACAAAACACCATGGGGCTTGAAGAATCTCCAGTGGTGCCAATCACAGGGTTTTCTGGATTTTAGGCATCTCTGAAGAGATAAGGAAGAAATGGACAGAGAAAGAGGAGGTTTAGGCATGACCGAAAAGGGACCTTGTATATGTGCAAAAGTACATGTCGGTTTAGAAATAGTACTTTAGTGTTGGAAAGGACCTCTAAAGTGATTTGGTCCAATCAAATGTATCAATATCAGTTATGACATTACAAATGAATAACCATGTAGCCTTGGCTGACCTTCACAGAGGGAGTTCCCTACATCCCTGCCCATTTCTGGATGACTCTGGCTGTGTACTTGAGCTGACCATATCCACCAATCTATACTTTTCTGACCTTTAGCTTTTTAGCAATATCAAACAAGCCAACGTGTTCCTCCCCATGGCAACTTTCATATACAGTTAATGGCCCTCTTGTTGACATCCTGTCAGCTTTCCATTCCCCTTGAACACTCCTCTTCTTCCAATATTCTTCTTTCAGCAGTTTCCAGACCATTCACCATCATGGTCATAGTGCTTTGAAATCTGTAAGCCTCAGACAGATGATCCCAAGAGATCAGTGTTACCAATGTTTTATACCCACATCTGCTGCCCCCTTCCCCAAGTACAATGAGAGTATTACTTTCTGAGATCATTTTTATTACTTACTGTAGTGCATTTACAGAATACTAGCAAGTGAACCTGAATCTGGGAATGAACAAATGAGTGGTTTTTTTGTGGGTTCCTTCAAATCATTGACTGACTTGGGAAAGAGTAAACTCCAACAGAAAAAAAATTGAATGATCCAGAATCAGATAACCAATTCTAACATGCCTGAAATCCCTCTCAGTTTGGTTTCCAAGGGTACCTGGTCTAGATGTGTTAGGGATCCTGCAGGTGCTCAGAGGCAGAGTGAGCAGAGAAATTGCAGAAGTTGTTTGCAGCCATGGGGCTTTGCCTCTACTCCACACCTAAAACCATGTCTGGATTGTCATGTTCTGATTCCACAGGACCTGGCTCATCATCAGAGGAGATAAATTTGTCATTTGATGGCAAATACAGTCACCTGGGTTGGCAAAACAGAAAGCATAATCTTCTTGGTGAATCTTTGATTTGCAAAGTTTGTATTTCTACAATAGTAGCTTTCTACAATAACTGTGGCAGGATTTTTATATACTGTGCAAACAAGGCTGAAGACTGTTCTTCAAGAGGCTGGAGAGACTTGCAGGAGGGGAATTGGTGAATGTCTGTTTCTTCCCATGGTTTGCACAGGAAGGAAAGATGTTATAGAAGAAAAATTGGAAACGTGGATTAACCAGTCGAAAGCCTTCTAAGGGAAAACAAATGGTACTTTCTACTCCTGGTGAAATTTTTATTATGTTGTTCAATCTAAGGTGGCTGACAGTGGAATAGGAGCAGAGTTGTGGGTAGAGGATCACAGAACTAGAAGAATTGGATGATTCCTCCTTTCTGTACATATGTGTTATCAAACAAGTCTGAACTTGTTTGGTAAGATGGTCAAGTGTATAGTTGCTATACAAGTATCTGTAATGATGCATCATCCATTTAGCACAGATCTCCACTGCAGATTATCTGCCTATTTCATGAATCATTACCTTCTCATGGCACCCAAGGCCCTTCATGACTCCAAAATATCTTCCTCCAGGGTTGTGCCCCACTGGGGACCTCAGGGCACCAAAGCCTGAACTTTTTGTTGTGCCCTGAACATGGTAATTTCATTCACACCTCAGACCATTGGTCTTGCTAATTCTTCACTAGGTAGATTATTACTTCTGATCGTCTTCCATTGAAAATTGACTTATTTTGCAGAGCCAACCCTAATGATACAATGTTCATGAAGCCTTTCCTGAATTTTTAATAATGGCATGACTTATGGAGCTGCTATTAGGTAACAGGCATTGTGCTGTGTCAGATATATTGTTATTTACCTTAATCCTCATACTCATACCATAAAGCAAAGTATTATTTTTTTTATTTTAGGGATGGGAATGGAACTCTAGACAAGTTTTATTTGTTTAACCCGCCCCCTTTTTTTAAAGATTTATTTATTTTGGAGAGAGAGAGCATGCACGTGAGTGGGGGGAGGGGCAGAGGAGAGAATCTTCAAGCAGACTCCCCACTAAGTGTGGAGCCTGATCTGGGGCTCCATCTCACGACCCATGAGATCATGACTTGAGCCAACACCAAGAGTTAGATGCCTAACCAACTGAGCCACCCAGGTGCCCCTATTTGTTTATCACTTAGTGTCACCAAGTTTAAAGGGATGACTTAGACTTTGAACCTAGATCTGTAGATACAAGAGTCAACACTCCTCATCACTATCCTCTATGACTTTTATTATTACTACTCCCTCTATTTGTACTTCCCCAAAAGGACTTATGCCTCTACTTAGTACTTATTTATACTTTAAATATAATTAGTTGGCTACAGAGCTCTTATCCTTGCTCTGCTATAAGCAGTTCTTTTTCATCTCCCATCTTCTCTCTTTGTTGGAGAAAGATCTGGGTATCCAATAAATATTTATTGAATTCAAAATGAAGGAACAATGGCTAAAACTTTTGCTTCTGGCTATGATGTAGTAGTGTGTATCAGAGTAACTCACATTAACAGAAATACAAAGGAAGTCATTTAGCTAGAAGAAAAATAATCTCAGATGAAAGATGAAGCAAGTTAAAAAAAATGAGCCTGTAAGTGATCTAAATAAATAGAGACTGTTTAAAACAATGGCAATAATGGTTTTTGAGTTTTAATATAGGTTTTAAGTAAGGGTCATAAAATCTTTTCATTGTTGGGGAAGTGGTAAAAGGAATAACTTTTTATATACTCTGACAAGACAAGAAGAAATGTTGAAGTGAATTAAGGAAACGTATAACAGGCAAGCTATTAGAGGGGAAATGGAATGATTTTTAAAATTCATAATTATTTCAAAAGAAGGCAAGATTATGAAAATATATGTATACTAAGCCCAAATATATTACTAATTAAATAAAAATAGATGAAATTCTCTAATTAAAATAAGAATGATAGAAAAGATTGAAAAAAGAAGAAAATAACTCTCATAATTAGAAATACCTTTCAATGTAAGGGCATGGAAAGGGTGAAAATAAAATTGTGTAGAAAGATAAAAGAAACATCAGGGAAATACTAACGAAAAAGAAAGTTCGTATTGCGTTAATACTATTAAAAAGGAAATATTTATGATCAGAAATAATTCCAGAGTTAAAGAGAACATTTAATGATGATAAAATGGTCAGCCCAAAAGAAATACCCATTCATCCTAAACTTGTATGCCATTATTAGTAAGTCCTGAAACAATATATAATATGAATGGTGGTGATTAGATCATAGCATCTGATTTCTCCTTCTCCTGACTTTCAATGATATGATCATTCTTTTCATCAAGCCAATACATATAAAGAGCCTGATTCTGAATATTTCACATTCAAGGTGGCTTTTGCAACATTGTTATTGCTATTAATATGAATATTTTATTTATATGCATGCATACATAAAAGAATATGCATGTACACCTATATAGAAAACTCTGTGTAGGTAGGTGTGTATGCATAATGCAATCAAATAAGATGCTAAGGTGCATCTTAGCACCTTATAAGGCTAATAAAATGATTCCTGTTTATAAAAGAGCTAAATCAGTTGCCACACCTTAAACATCCTACCTGTGACCCAATGATGCACAGGATATACAGGCCTAGGCAATCCCTAGCTTTATATGAGTTTCTTTGGGATTATGACATATAGTAAGTGGCATCTAATAATTGTATACTTTATCTTAATATTATTTTGTTTATTAACTATTAAATAGGCGACACATGCACATTGACCGAAATTCAAAACCACAGAAGTGAATGAAGTGAATAGTGTGCTTCCCTCCCTGTTTTTTTCCCAGATTAACCAGTCCTTCTCCTTGAAAGCAATAACTATTGCCTTTCTTATTTATTTTCTGAAGGCATTCTGTCCATTTAACAATATCATTTAGTAATTATATATAAAAATAATATCACTTAGTAACTAGTATTATAAGGGATATAGGGGCACCTGGGGGGCTCAGTCGTTAAGTGTCTGCCTTCGGCTTAGGTCATCATCTCAGGGTCCTGGGATCAACCCCAGCGTCGGGCTCTCTGCTCAGTGGGGAGTCTGCTTCTCTCTCCCTTTGTGCTCGCTTGCTCTCTCTTTCTCTCTCAAATAAATAAATAAAATCTTAAAAAAAAAACCAAGGGATATATGTATGTGTGTATGTCTATTTTTGTGTTGTATAAATGTGTGTATTTTTCTTGTGGTTTTTTTTTTCTTTACTCAACATGGTTTTACAGCTGACTTTTTTATTGAAACTACCACCAGGAGACCTGTAAAATGTCTCATTCTTTTTCACAGCTGCAGAATATTCCATTTTATAGAAATACCATAATTTATTTGACTAGTCTTATATATAAACTAATTTGTTCCCCACATTTTATAATTACAATTACACAATTAATCTCCAAGCACATATATATTATATCTCTCCTACTACAAGGGTATTGGAAACGCTTCTGTAAAATACATACCTGTATTCAGAATTGCTAAATCAAAAACTTTGTTTTTAAGTTTGAGAGCTATAGCCAAATTGTCCTTTATAGAGGCATTCTCAGGTTGACACTCCCATTGGTAATCACTTACGCTCATTACAGTCCTCAACATAGTGCTGGATGGGCATCAGACTGGAATGAAGTACAACAGGTAACTGGATGCTTCTGAAAAGGCAAAGCGGCAACATCCACCAACTGTGACTGCAGGTAACCTGACTATGAAGGGATTCTCAACTTAAACACTCCACTCGGATCCTTTTTCCTTGAAGTAAAAATCATATGTGGCAAGAAATTATTCTTTAAAGCCCCAAGACATCAGTAATAAAAATGTAGTGATTCCTACTTGATATGCAATTCACTGGGACAAGCATTAACAAACAGACGTTAAGGAATCAAGAATAAATAAACATTTAAAGAAGACACTACTGAAAGTGCACATGAGATTTCCCTGCAGGGAAATGGGTATATGCTGGAAGGAGGCAGGAGGGAAGGGTTGAGGACTCTACTAAATCTCTGCAAGTACATATTGTTTGCTCAATTTTAGCCAACATTCATTCTCTTCTGTTAATTCACAGGTTAGTTCACTGCAAAGCTCCAGAAATAACAAAAACATCTGGATGCATGGAATAGAAATCAAATTTCCCCCATGATTAAAAAAATACCTTAAACCTCTCCTGTGTCCTCCCTCTCTCTCAACTCCCCTCCCTCCCTCTTCTAAGAGTACTATGTACATTCCCCTGGGAAGATGATTTTGTTCACTGCTATCTTCACACAATTTTCACTTAGTTCCCTATATAATTACGGGTTTCTCAGGAAGGTAAAAAAAGGCTGCCTATAAGAAACAGCCTGAATACTCCCAAAGCTGCCTGTGTAATAGATTTTAAAATGTCTAAGTTCTAGGGCTTTTGCCCAGATGGTTCAGACCTGTAGATGCTCTCATGCTTGGAGCCCTTCCATGGAAAGCAGTGCTCCTGGGTGTATTTATTACATTGATCCAGGACCTGCTCCCTAGCTTGGTGTTCAGACCCCAGAGAGGGAGTTCTCAGCAGCAACTTGCAGAAATTTATTGCCTGCAGATAGCCATGGGAAGTGGAGAATAGCACCAAGAATACACTGATTTAATAATGGAAGGGAGCACAATTTCATTGGGAAAGACTCTGTTCACAGTTTCTTTTTCTTTTTTTCTTAAAAGCCCTACATCATCATTAATTGAAAATATGGTAAATAGGGATGCCTGGGTGGCTCAGTCGGTTAAGTGTCTGCCTTTGGCTCAGGTCATGATCCCAGGGTCCTGGGATCAAGCACTGCATCGGGCTCCCTGCTCCGTGGGGAGCCTCCTTCTCCCTCTCCCTCTGCCTGTCACTTACCCTGCTTTACTCTCCCTCTCTCTCTCTGACCAATAAAAGTCTATTTAAAAATATGGTAAATAGAGGAAAGAAAGGGAGATAATCACCCTTACCCAAAGATTAACCATGTTAAACCATTCTGCTATGTTTCTTTTGGTCTTTTCTATGTTTTAAACACAGTTTACTTAGCATATATTTATAGAGTATCTGCTAAGTGCCTGGCACTAGGCTACATGTAGTTGTGACGATGTTAATTGTGGAGGCTGAGATTTTTGTTGTTGTTGTTTAACTTTATGTAAACCTTTCTTGTTATTATGCATTCTTTGTTACAAATGTTAACTATGTTTGAACATAAATTTATTGTATTGAGAATACTAATAATAATTTTTGTTCACTAAAGTATAGTGTAGTGATTAAGATGATAGTTCTGTAGAATCAGAATGAATCAAATTCTAACTCACTCTTGATTAGCAGGATGGATGTGGGCAAGATGTATAGTTAATCTGGTCTTCAGTTTTTTCTTGGATAAACTAGAGCTAACCTATATACATGATTTCCATACGACTGTATCACATTGAGTTCCTGTGAGCACAATGAATTTATTCCAGTAGAATGGGTCTTCTCCACCACCAGGCGGACCCTGACTGCCTCTCCTACTGGCAGCATCCAAAGTACTGATCAGAGCGGAGGAAAACCATGCAGTGTGGATGATTGGGAGGACCACACATTCATTGCCATCACTTGCAAACAAAACTTCGCAAGGACTGGCCACTCTCGATCGGATTCTAGCTGAAATGCCCTCAGCTTCCCACCCCCTAAACCTCAGACTGCCCCGCACGCCATCTATTCCAACCGTTCCGTATTGCATCTCAGGGCAGGAGCTGACCATCCCTTCCAACGCAAGCTGCTTTGTCGGTGCTCTGGACCCCAACTTCCCTTCAGCTCTTGAGCAAGTGTCTCCTCCCTGTCCCCGACCTTCAACAGCTGGCTCACTGTCACCTGCATTTCACCAGCGGCGGAGTATGCAAAATCTTCTCCAGTTTTAAAAGCAAAGAAACCAAAGCCAAAGCTACAACCATGACAACTTTCAAGCCCCTATTTCTCTCCAACTCCTGCCAACTCATTTCTTACTCATAGGTGAACCTCTCCCAAATAAAGAGGCTTCACCTTATTCTCCTTTTCCACCATCCACCCTCCACTCGACCCACTTGAATATGTCTTTTACCCTTTCCAGCCCAGTGAAACGGCTCTTGTGAAGGTGAATGATGACCTTCCTTTTTTTTATAAAGCCAATGGACACTTCCAGATTCTCATTTGAATTCATCTCTCTAGAACATTTGAGACATTTAAACACATCCTCCTTTTAAAAACACTTTTTCCTTGAGTCTGTGATACCACAGACTCTAGCGGTTCCATTTGAGTCTTATTTCCAACGTTTTTCTATGTGCCTTTTAAACACCATTTTGATTTAAATATTTTCTTATTGATTTATAAATTTTAGAAGTAGGCTAAACTGTGTCCTCTCAAAAGTCCTCTCAAAAGTCATATGTTGAAGTTCTAACTCCCTGTACCTCAGAATGGGTTTATTTGGAGATAGGAGAATTAAAGAGGTAATTAAGGTAAAATGAGGTCCTAAGGGTAGGACTTAATCCACTATGACTGGTGTTCTTATAAGAAGTGGAAATTTGGACACAGGTTTGTGGGCCTGGAGAAAAGGCCAGCTGAGGACACAGTGATAAGGCAGCCATCTGCCGGACAAGGGGAGAACCCTCAGAAGAAGCCAACCCTGACAACACCTTGATCTTGGACTTCTTGATGCCAGAACTGTGAGAAAATAAATTTGTTGTTTAAGCCATCCAGACTGGGGTATTTTGTAATGGCAGCCCTAGCACATTAATACACATACACTAAAAGGTAAAAATCTTGTGTTCAATGTCATGACATTTTCCACATTTATAAGGTGACACACAGTAACAACCTAGATAAACAGACTATTGTCAGGCACCTGGGTGGCTCAGTTGCTTAAGCGACTGCCTTCAGCTCAGGTCATGATCCTGGAGTCCCGGGATCGAGTCCCGCATCGGGCTCCCTGCTCAGCGGGGAGTCTGCTTCTTCCTCTCCTGCTCCCCCCTCTTGTGCACTCTCTCTCTCTCTCATTCTCTCTCTCAAATAAATAAAATCTTAAAAAAAAAAGACTATTGTCAATCTCCCACATGGCTCCACTAAAATAATACCTATCTTGATCTCTATTACCACACATTAGTTTTGTTTTTCGACTCTAGATAGAATCACATTGTGTAATTCTTTTGTATCCTGTTTCTTTGGCTCAAAATCACATCCATGAGATTCATCCTTGTTATTGCATGGCTGTACAGTGTTCCATGGTGTGAATTCAGTTGAACAATTAATTATGTTAGTTCATCTCTTTATGGACATCCATACTGTTTCTACTTTTTAATTATAGATAATTACAGAATGGAAATTCTAGCATATATTTTTTTATGGGACATAGCAAAAATTTCTCTTGGGTTCTTGTGCATATATTTTATTAAAAATGAGCTCTGCTTTCTCTTGGATAGATATGTAGGAATGAGATCATGGTGTCATAGAACGTGTGTATTTCACTGTAGTCTAACTTTTTCAGAAATGAGTGTACTGATTAACACTATACTCATTGTTATGTGAGAGTTCCTATTGTTCCATAACTCACCAGCACAAAGTGTTTTCTGTTATTCTAATTTCAGCTCTCCTGGTTGGGAGTACAGTAGTGTCTCTTCGTGATTTTAGTCTGCATTTTCCTGTTAATGTTACTGAGAACATTATATATATATGTATATATACATATATTTATAGTAAAATGTTTATCACAATAATATTATTCTTACTTGTCATCAAAATATCTTTTTTTATGAAGTAACTGCTCAAGTCTTTTTTTTTTAAGATTTTATTTATTTATTTCTCAGAGAGCTCAAGAGAGCGTGCAAGCAGAAGGAGCGGCAGGCAGAGGGAGAAGGAGAAGCAGGCTCCCCGCTGAGCAGGGAGCCAGATTCAGGGCTTGATCCCAGGACTGCCAAAGGCAGATGCTTAAACCATCTGAGCCACCCAGGTGCCCCCCTACTCGTCTTTTATCCACTTATGTAGTGGTTTGTCAGAATATTCTAGTAGATTTATAGGTGTTCTTTTTATATGCTAAATACAAATCTTTTGCTGCATGTTTGTATGTATGTGTGTTTATGATGTATATGTATATATATATACATATACAATATATATACACAAATATATATATGCACACATATATATTGAGTTTTCTGTGTGAGAAATATTTCTTTTTAATTAATAAAATTATTTATCAAGTATAATACTTCAGATTTTCTATTTCATCATTTTTTCCATGTTTATAAATTATATTCTGGAGGAAATGACAACTTTATCTCATTTGTAAATTACTTTTTATAATACTTTTAAAAATACTACAAGATATTTTCAATGTATGTGAATATGTGATTTTATATTTTATTCATGTGTACTACATGTCTCTTATAATCTTGTTTTGTTTTATTTTAACCTTTCATTTTCTTTCCAAGCTTCAGTTTGGGTAATTTCTATTACTTGTCCTTGAATTCATTAATCCTATTTTCTGCTTGTCAAGTTTTCTATTAAATCTATGCAGTGGGTTTAGATTTCATATATTTTGTATTTCAGAGTTAGATAAGGTGAGTTGCATTAACCATCTAGCAATATGGGATTGAGCTGGGTCAGATTATGGTTTTATGTTTCAGTAAGGGTAGTTCACTTCTGGTTTGTCCCTATTCCTCAAGCAGGGACTTCCCTGACTTTTCATTACAATCGTGGTATGTCCCTATTTCCTCATCCCAAAATAAGAATGAAGGATATTCAGCTCTATCCTTCTGAAGTTTTGAACTTTGCCCTTTAGCTCCATTATTTGAGGCTCCTATAGGACAAGTGTCTGATTGAGAAACAAATGTGTATTTGAGGAAGGTTTCTCCTTCTGGTATGGCTTTGCCTATGGGGCACTGAAAGATCATAAGAGATTTCCTTCTGTCTTTTAGAAGATGCTTTCTACTCCTCAGGCACATGGAAAAACTGGCTGCTCATTCAAGGCTCTCCAAGTTTTCAACTTCAGGCCCTTTTGTGTGCCAAGGTCTCGCTCTCTTTTTTTCTTCCCATTTTACTAAATCTGTGTAAACCAAACTTGATACTCAGTCCACGATCAAACTCTGCAAAGGCTCCAGTCTAGAAAATGATTAGTAATGGCCAATTCAACTTGGATGGGCTTCCTTGTCTCTAGAATTTTCAATTCATTTGCTTCTCACTGTTTACACAGTATTCTGATTTCTTTAAATAAATATGTATATTTATATATCTTCTCCTGGTTGTTGTAGGGGTATGTGTGGTTTCTGATATACCTACTATATTCTATATGGAAACAGAAGGCATCGCCTAGGCTGCTAAAATTTGGCATCCCTTCTGACATAACTGTAGGTGCTCTTTTGCTTCTACAATTTTCCTAGGTGATCTCATCTTTATGAGACTTTTCCATTTATTTTGCCAGACCAGATCCAGCTTCATGTTCTTATATAAAATGACCTCTATAGCATGTTTATATTGGTGTTACAAAGCACCTCAAACTTTACAAGTTTGGAACTAACTTTCATATTTCTCACTCCCGACTGGCTCTCTTATATACTTTGTTGAATAATAACATTATCCAGTTGCAGTGTTTCTATCCACTGCCCAGAAGCCTGAGAGTCTTCTTTGACTTCTCTCTAATCTAGGACACCACACAGTCTTTATTGTTTTACCATTTAAATATTTCTTAACTCCATCCAATTCTCTATATGTATACTGTCTTCCTCCTACTCCTGGCCACCATCATTGCTCACTGCAATTTTTCCTGTAGCTTTGTAGTTCTTCCTGCCTCTATGCTTTCTCTTTTCCACCTCATTCTTCAAGGGTGACACGTGTTTGTCTTGTCCATTCTGGCTACTATAACAGAATGCTGTGGGTGGCTTGAAAACAATACAAATTTATTTCTCACAAAAAGATCAAGATGCCAGCAGGTATGGTGTCTGGTCAGAGCCTACTTCCTGGTTCTCATTATATCCTCACAAGGCAGAAGAGGTGAAGGATCTCTCCTGGGTCTTTTTTTATAAGGGCAGTAGTCTCATTCATGAGAGCTCCACTCCATGATCTAATCACCTGCCAAAGGCCCCACCTTCTAACACCATCACATTGGGAGTTAGGTTTCAAGGTATGAATCTTAGAGGGGGTCACAAACATTCAGTCTATAACAGTGTTCTTTTAATACTTCATATTTAATATTTTTCCCTGCTAAAGTTTATGTTTTCCATTTTTCATAAGAATATGTCTATATTATTTAATGAAGGCACTAAGACCCACTGATATAGTCTGTATCTATATATCTAGACTTAGTAGCAGTACTTTCTGCTTTACTGTGCTTTATTCTGCTTCAGTCTGAGTGTGTTTGGAGGGTTTTGTTGTTCTTGTTAATCCACTTCTCGCCACTTCAAAGCTTTTCATATATATTGTTACCCTGACTTAAACACTTCCTCCACCCACCCTATATGACCTGGATAACTCCTACTTATTTTTAAGTTCTTAATATAAATGTCATCTTTTTGAAACAGTCTTTCATGAGTCTCTATTCTAATGTTGATATTCCTCTTTCGTACATATCATAGTCCCTTAATATTATTACTTCTAGTAATATATTATTACTTCTCTCATGTACTATCGAGAAAGTTAATTTTTGTAAGAAAATTTCCAACATAAAAGAGTGAATAGTATTTTTTAAAAGATTTTATTTATTTGAGAGAGAGAGAGAGCAAGCATGAGTTGGGGGAGGGGTAGAAGGAGAAGAAGCAGCAGACGCCCCAGTGAGCAGGGAGCCTGATGCAGAGCTCCATCCCAGGACCCTTGGATCATGACCTGAGCCAAGGGCAAACACTTAATGGACTGAGCCACCCAGGTGCCCCAAGAGAATAGTATTAATAACCACCTATATACCACCATTATCTGGCTTCAAAAATTACAACTCATGGCCAATTTCATTTCATCTATACCTATAACCACACCTCCCTATCTCATTATTTTGAAATAAATCCTATAAACATTTCAATGTATATCTTTAAAGGATAAGGATCTTTTAAAAATATTGTATCATTTCTCACATCTAAAAATCTACAGTATTTTTTAAAAGAGTTTATTTATTTGAGAGTGAGCACAAGTAGGGAGCAGAGGCAGAGAGAGAGAGGGAGAAGCAGACTCCCCGCTGAGCATGGAGCCCAATGCAGGGCTGGATCCCAGGACCCCAAGATCATGACCTGAGCTGAAGGCAGATGCTTAACCAGCTGAGCCATCCAGGCATCCCCAAAAACCTATAGTATTTTCCATAATTTTTATAGTATTGTAAAATACCTAGTAATTGTTTCTATGTCTCTGCCCCACTTCCCACCCCAGTTTGTTTCTTTGAATTAGGATTCAAATCAAGAACCAGATGGGGTGCCTGGGTGGCTCACTCGGTTGAGCGTCTGACTCTTGGTTTTGGCTCAGGTCATGATCTCAGAGTCATGAGATTGAGCCCCACATCCATTGGACTCCCCACTCCTCAGTGGGGAGTCTACTTAGGATTATCTCCTTCTCCCTCTACTCCTCTCTCTGTCCATGTCCCCCCTCAAAATTAAATAACCTTTAAAAAAAATCATGAACCAGAAAATAAGTATACATTACAACAAATTAGTATCTCTCTTACATATCTTTTTATACACGAATTCTTTTGCTTGTTTGTTTATTGCCTTGCCATTTATTTGTTGAACAATCATGGATTACTTGCCCTGTTAATTCCTCTACACTGATTTTTTTTAATTGTACCCTCATAATGACATTTAGCATATTCCTCTTTCCTCTAAGGAAAAAACAAATATGTATTTGTTCTTTGCAGTTAAATCTAAAAACTTATTTATATTCAGTTTTGATATTTTGGGGAAAAGGTAGTCTAGGTGGTCTCATGTACTTTCATCAGGAGGTACATTATTCTGTTTTTCCCACTTTTTGTGAGCTCAATTTTCTTTAATTGTTTTGTGCAGTCATTGCCCTGGGCTATTTTGCATGCATTATGTGTTCCACAAGGGCAGGAAATACCCTGTCTTGTGCCAAGTATAATATTTGTCACACACAATGTGTTCAATTGAGTGAATAAGAATAGAGCCTTGTTTTAATTTATTGTATTGTCATATAGTCTTTGTCTCCATATGGATTTTGGGTTGCTGCAGGGACAGATCCTTTTATCTAACTTCCTGGGCTGGACTGAAATTTTTGTCACATTATATATCAATGAAGTTTTGAGTGGATGTTTTCAATCAACCAGGTAATATCACATGCTATAGGAACTATGAGTTTATGAAGGATCTTAAGGCCTATAAACCTCTGCAATTTGATTACCCTAAATCTAAGAGTGGTGGTTGAGAAAGCAACCCCATATGCTTTTCAGCTGTAGCATTTTTCATCCAAACTGCTCCTAATGCCTTATTAATCCATGCTAGCATTGCTGTGCCTCTAAATTTAAACTTACTGCAACCCCTTGGAACTAAGTTTATGATATGAGAAGTCACTTTGTGGTTTACAGTTTAATATGCTCAGTTAACTCTAATAGTGCTGTTTTCTTTCTTCAACAGACATAAAGCATTTCCATGATTGAAGATAAAAGTAAACTTTGTGTGTCCTTACTGCTTTTGCTTCATTTTCTGTTGATTCATATGCTGTCAACCTAACACAAACATAATATTTTTCCAACCTACTCTTAGATATTATGTTTCCTGCTTTTCTTGGTCTGCAAAGACAGGGACAAGTGCAAAAGAGGCTTATACTCTCCTGCTGTAGGCCTGTTCCACGTTAAGTTGATAAATCATGGAAGCAGAAGTCATTTGCCAAAAATACATTTATTGGAATTGGAATTACTTTATCTGCAGAGATTGCTGGATTGGTTTATTAATTCTTCTAAATCCATCAAATACTGATTTTCTAGAAATATAATACACAATAAAATTAAACAAATTTCTTCTATCTTGTAATAGTACTTTGAAAAGAAATGTAATTGTACCTTGTTGCTATATCATAAATACCATTATGTTGAATTCAGTGGTTAAATATGCACTGATGTATTTCAAAATAGACATCAAAATCACTGGTTATATTTTATTACCATTCTTGATTTCAAAATAGTGAATGTTTTCCAACCATACCCATAACCCAGGTCCCCCTCCTGCTGATGAAGAGAAAATAATAATAATCCTCTCTAATAAAGATGGAACCTTTGCTTGTCTCCTGAGTTCCTAATTGAACTCTGGGTACTGAGGAACCATGTTTTACTTACCTCTGAAGTGCTACATTAAGCAATGTTTTATGATGTATTTCTGTGAAAACCACTGGTATCTCCCTCTAACCAACCCCTGAAATTAAAATTCATTAGTCTACCTGAAAATTAAAGAGGGAAAAATATGTAAAGCCCTTTCAAAAATTATTATGCCTGCCCCCAAGGAACAGGATAACAAGCCTTCCTGTTAACAAATTTGTTACATTAATTTAAGGAATGATAATGAGCACATCCTCTTTGTAAAAACTCATTGGGAAATTTACTTTCAGCTCCTCTTATGAGACTTGCTCATGAATCTCTTAAATGTTATTTAACTTTATATCTTACAAACTCTTTAATTCATGAGTGGAATCCTGTTTTCTCTTTTCTCTGGATGTGGGGCAACTCTAAAGCCAAGCTGTAGCCCACCTACCCCTGGAGCATGATTTTTCACCTGCCTTTTCAATAGTTAGCATCCCTCCCCCTTAACTGGGCTTGGATTTATTTTGCTATTTTTATATTTGTTTGCTTCCCCCCATCTAATCTCCTTTAGTGTTATTTATGACAATTAGAAGTGTAAATTCAAAGATATTTTATTGTACACAATCACTGTCTTCAAACCAGTTGTAGGAGTATTACATTTTTATTTTATGTTTCATTTCAATTTGTTCTCTCAAATCTGTTTCTCTAGAAATTTATATTTTTCTTTACTGAGTTTGGTGTTTCTGTTTTGGGATTTATATTTTCCTGTTACTTGGTGACTCCTACCCTTTTTTGTTTATTTGTTCATTTGTTTTGTTTTTTAAAGCACTTCCAGAGTAGTCTGCATATTTTCTCTAGCTACTTTTCTGTTAGATCTCATTTTTATGTGGTTTAATTTTAAAAATTGCCTTAATTTATTGTATGCTGATGCCAGTTATTGTTTTTATTGTTTGTCTAGCATGTTTTCTATAATTTGCAAAGTTTCTATAATTTCATGGATGAGAAGGACACATAGGCTCTTTTGTCATTTTGATTCAGTGTCCCTTAATCGCCACTTTATATTTTGCTGAAGGAGGGAGTCTATCACTCAAGGACGTGTGTGGATCCATCTCTGGATGCTATTTTATTTTATTGGCATATGTGTCTATTATTTCACTAATAGCATATTATCTTGGTCACTTTAGGTTTATAGTAAGTCTTGAAGTTGGGTAATACCCACCCTTCAATGTTATTCTTCTTCTAAGTGTTTTTTGTTTGTTTTTGCCTTTTATATAAATTTTAGTAATACTTTATTGATATATGCAAAATAGCTTGATAAAATTTTGATTGGGATTATATTAAATCATAGATCAAGGTGCAAATAATTGAAATCTTAGCACTATTGAGTCTTGCCATCTATGAACATGGACTACATTTCCATTTATTTAACTCTTTGATTTCTTTCATAAGAATTTTATGTCTTCAAAAAAAATAATTTTGTGTTTTCCCACATACTGATCCTATAAATATATTGCTATATTTGTACCTAAGTATCTCATTTTTTTGACATAATGGATATGATAGTGTGTTTTTAATTTCTAATTTCAAGTTCCAATTAGTTTTTTCTGCTATGAAGGAAAGCAATAGACTTTTTAATATTAATCTTCTATCCTGTGGCCTTGCTATAATCTTTCTCTTGATTCTTTTTTTTTTTTAAGATTTGTTTATTTATTTGAGAGAGAGAGAAAGCACAAACAGGAGAGTCAGGGAGAGGAGGAGAGAATCTCATGCAGACTACACTGAGCATGGAGCCCAGCATGGCGCTGGATCTCATAACCCTGAGATTAGGACCTGAGCCAAAGCCAAGAGTCAAATGCTTAACTGTGCCACGTAAGTGCTCCTTCTCTTGACTTTTTATATTTTTCTCCATAGACAATCATTTTATCTGCAGATGAAAACAGGTGAACTTCTTTCTTCCCAATATGTATATTATTTATCTCCTTTTTTTTCTCATCGCATTAGTAAGCACTTCCAATAAAATGTTTATCAAGAGTGATAACAGAGTACACCCTTGCCTTGTCCCCAGTCATAGGGAGAAAGTATTCAGTTTCTCACCATTAAGTATGGTATTAGCTGGAGGTTTTTATAGATGTTATTTACCAAATAGAAGAAATTCCCTTCTATTCCTAGTTTTCTGAGCATTTCACCATTAATAGTTGTTAGAATTTGTCAAATAATTTTTCTGCATGAAATGATACAATTACATCTTTTTTTCTTCTTTAGTTTGTTGTTGTGATGAATTAAATCAACTCATTTTTGAATTTTGAACAAGTCTTGCATACCTGGAATAAATCACACTTGGTCATAGTGCATAATTATTTTAATACATTTTTAGATGCAATTTCACGACATTTGTTGAGAATTTTGCTTCTACGTTTAAGAGATATTGGTATGTAATTTTCCTTTCTTGTTGTATCTTTATCTGTTTTTGGTATTAGGATAATACTGCCACAACAGAATGAGTTAGGAAGTAGTGCCTCTAGTTATATTTTTTGGAAGAGATTATAAAGAATTGGTATCATTTCTTGTTAAATGTTTGGTAAAAATAACTAGTAAAACCATCTGGGCCTGGGGCTTTCTTTTATGAAAGATTATTAATTATTGATTAAATGTCTTTAATAATTATAGGCCTATTCAGATTATCATTTTTTTTCTGTGTTTTGTTATTTTCTGTATTTCAAGGAACAGATTCATTTCATCTTATCAAATTTGTGGGCATAGAGTTCCTCAAAATAATTTACTATTATCTTTTTAATGCTCATGGTATCAATAATGATGAATCCTCTTTCATTTCATATATTAATAATTTGTGTCATTAATTAAATGACATTTTTTAAAATACATTTTAAAACTGCCATTAGACTAATTACTTTTCATCAGAAATGTACCACAAAGACTAGCAGAGGTTGGTAGTTGGTTAGCCCTGACAGTTGATATAGTTTTTTTTATTTTTTTATTGTTATGTTAATCACCATATATTACATAATTAGGTTTGGTGTAGTCTTCCATGATTCATTGTTTGTGCATAACACCCAGTGCTCCACGCAGGATGTGCCCTCTTTAATATCCATCACCAGGCTAACCAATCCCGCTACCCTCCTACCCTCTAGAACCCTCAGTTTGTTTTTCAGAGTCCATCGTCTCTCATGGTTCATCTTCCCATCCGACTTACTCCCCTTCATTCTTCCCCTCCTGCTACCTTCTTCTTTTTCTTTTTTCTTAACATATGTTGCATTATTTGTTTCAGAAGTACAGATCTGTGATTCAACAGTTTTGCACAATTCACAGCACTCAACATAGCATTAGACTACCCAATGTCTATCACCCAGCCACCCCATCCCTCCCAGCTCCCCACCACTCCACCAACCCTCAGTTAGTTTCCTGAGATTAAGAATTCCTCATATCAGTGAGGTCATCTGATACATGTCTTTCTCTGATTGACTTATTTCACTCAGCATAACACCCTCCAGTTCCATCCATGTCTTTGCAAATGGCAAGATCTCATTCCTTTTGATGGCTGCATAATATTCCATTGTGTATATATACCACTTCTTCTGTATCCATTCATGTGTTGATGGACATCTTGGCTCTTTCCATAGTTTGGCGATGTGGACATTGCTGCTTTAAACATTGGGGTGCACGTATCCCTTCGGATCCCTACATTTGTATTGTTGGGGTAAATACCCAGTAGTGCAATTGCTGGATTGTATGGTAACTCTATTTTCAACTGTTTGAGGAACCTCCATACTGTTTTCCAGAGGGGTTTCACCAGCTCGCAATTCCACCAACAGTGTAGGAGGGTTCCCCTTTCTCCACATCCCCACCAACATCTGTCGTTTCCTGACTTGTTAATTTTAGCCATTCTGACGGGTGTGATGTGGTATCTCATGGAGGTTTTGATTTGGATTTCCCTGATGCCGAGCGATGTTGAGCACTTTTTCATGTGTCTGTTGGCCATTTGGAGGTCTTCTTTGGAAAAACGTCTGTTCATGACTTCTACCCATTTCTTGACTGGATTATTTGTTCTTTGGGTGTTGAGTTTGATAAGTTCTTTATAGATTTTGGATACTAGCCCTTTATCTGATATGTCATTTGCAAATATTTTCTCCCATTCTGTCAGTTGTCTTTTGGTTTTGTGGACTGTTTCTTTTGCTGTGCAAAAGCTTTTTATCTTGATGAAATCCCAATAGTTCATTTTTGCCCTTGCTTCCCTTGCCTTTGGCGATGTTTCTAGGAAGAAGATGCTGTGGCTGAGGTCGAAGAGGTTGCTGTCTGTGTTCTCCTTTAGGATTTTGATGGACTCCTGTCTCACGTTTAGGTCTTTCAACCATTTGGAGTCTATTTTTGTGTGTGGTGTAAGGAAATGGTCCAGTTTCATTCTTCTGCATGTGGCTGTCCAATTTTCCCAACACCATTTGTGGAAGAGACTGTCTTTTTGGCATTAGACATTCTTTCCTGCTTTGTCAAAGATAAGTTGACCATAGAGTTGAGGGTCCTCTTCTGGGCTCTCGATTCTGTTCCATTGATCTATGTGTCTGTTTTTGTGCCAGTAGCATACTGTCTTGATGATGACACCTTTGTAATAGAGCTGGAAGTCTGGAGTTGTGATGCCGCCAGCTTTGCTTTCCTTTTTCAATATTCCTCTGGCTATTCGGGGTCTCTTCTGGTTCCATACAAATTTTAAGATTCTTTGTTCCATTTCTTTAAAAAAAGTGGATGGTATTTTGATGGAGATTGCATTGAATGTGTAGATTGCTCTAGGTAGCATTGACATCTTCACAATGTTTGTTCTTCCAATCCAGGAGTGTGGAAAGTTTTTCCATTTCTTTGTGTCTTCTTCAATTCCTTTCATGAGTATTTTATAGTTTTCTGAGTACAGATCCTTTGCCTCTTTGGTTAAATTTATTCCTAGGTATCTTATGGTTTTGGGTGCAATTGTAAATGGGATCGACTCCTTGATTTGTCTCTCTTCTGTCTTGTTGTTGGTGTATAGGAATGTCACTGATTTCTGTGCATTGATTTTATATCCTGCTACTTTACTGAATTCCTGTATGAGTTCTAGCAGTTTTGGGGTGGAGTGTTATAGGTTTTCCACATAAAGTATCATATCATCTGCCAAGAGTGAGAGTTTGACTTCCTCTTTGCCGATTTGGAAGCCTTTGATTTCTTTTTGTTGTCTGATTGCTGTGGCTAGGACTTCTAATACTATGTTGAATAGCAGTGGTGAGAGTGGACATCCCTGCCGCATTCCTGACCTTAGGGGAAAAGCTCTCAGCTTTTCCCCATTGAGAAAGATATTCGCTCTGGGTTTTTCATAGATGGCTTTTATGATACTGAGGTATGTATCCTCTATCCCTATACTCTGAAGAGTTTTGATCAAAAAAGGATGCTGTACTTTGTCAAATGCTTTTTCTGCATCTATTGAGAGGATCATAGGATTCTTGTTCTTTCTTTTGTTAATGTATTCTATCACGTTGATTGATTTGCGGATGTTGAACCAACCTTGCAGCCCAGGGATAAATCCCACTTGGTCATGGTGAATAATCCTTTTAATGTACTGTTGGATCCTATTGGCTAGGATTTTGGTGAGGATTTTTGCACCCATGTTCATCAAGGATATCGGTCTGTAATTCTCCTTTTTGATGGGATCTTTGTCTGGTTTGGGGATCAAGGTAATGGTGGCCTCATAAAATGAGTTTGGAAGTTTTCCTTCCATTTCTATTTTTTGGAACACTTTCAGGAGAATAGGTATTAATTCTTCTTTAAATGTCTGATAGAATTCCCCTGGGAAGCCGTCTGGCCCTGGGCTTTTGTTTCTTGGGAGATTTTGGATGACTGCTTCAATTTCCTTAGTGGTTAGAGGTCTGTTCAGGTTTTCTATTTCTTCCTGGTTCAATTTTGGTAGTTGATACATCTCTAGGAATGCACCCATTTCTTCCAGGTTATCTAATTTGCTGGCATAGAGTTGCTCATAATATGTTCTTATAATTGTTTGTATTTCTTTGGTGTTGATTGTGATCTCTGCTCTTTCATTCAGGATTTTGTTGATTTGGCTCCTTTCTCTTTTCTTTTTGATAAATCTGGCCAGGGGTTTATCAATCTTATTAATTCTTTCAAAGAACCAGCTCCTAGTTTTGTTGATCTGTTCTACTGTTCTTTTGGTTTCTAGTTCATTGATTTCTGCTCCGATCTTTATTATTTCTCTTCTCCTGCTGGGTTTAGGCTTTATTTGCTGTTCTTTCTCCATCTCCTTTAGGTGTAGGGTTAGGTTGTGTATTTGAGACCGTTCTTGTTTCTTGAGAAAGGCTTGTATTGCTATATAATTTCCTCTCAGGACTGCCTTTGCTGTATCCCAAAGATTTTGAACAGTTGTGTTTTCATTTTCATTGGTTTCCATGAATTTTTTAAATTCTTCTTTAATTTCCTGGTTGACCCATTAATTCTTTAGTAGGATGCTCTTTAGCCTCCATGTATTTGAGTTCTTTCCGACTTTCCTCTTGTGATTGAGTTCTAGTTTCAAAGCATTGTGGTCTGAAAATATGCAGGGAATGATCCCAATCTTTTGGTACTGATTGAGACCTGATTTGTGACCTAAGATGTGATCAATTCTGGAGAATGTTCCATGGGCACTAGACAAGAATGTGTATTCCATTGCTTCGGGATGGAATGTTCTGAATATGCCTGTGAAGTCAATTTGGTCCAGTGTGTCATTTAAAGTCTTTATTTCCTTGTTGATCTTTTGCTTAGATGATCTGTCCATTTCAGTCAGGGCGGTGTTAAAGTCCCCCACTATTATTGTATTGTTGTCAATGTGTTTCTTCACTTTTGTTATTAATTGCCTTATATAGTTGGCTACTCCCATGTTAGGGGCATAGATATTTACAATTGTTAGATCTTCTTGTTGGATAGACCCTTTAAGTAGGATATAGTGTCCTTCCTCATTTCTTATTACAGTCTTTGTTTTAAAATCTAGTTTGTCTGATATCAGGATCGCCACCGCAGCTTTCTTTTGGTGTCCATTAGCATGGTAAATGGTTTTCCACCCCCTCACTTTCAATCTGGGGGTGTCTTTGGGTCTAAAATGAGTCTCTTGCAGACAGCATATTGATGGGTCTTGATTTTTAATCCAATCTGATAGCCTGTGTCTTTTGATTGGGGCATTTAGCCCATTTACATTCAGGGTAATTATTGAAAGGTATGAATTTAGTGCCATTATATTGCCTGTAAGGTGACTGTTACTGTATATTGTCTGTGTTCCTTTCTGATCTATGCTGCTTTTAGGCTTTCTCTTTGCTTAGATACCCCTTTCAATATTTCTTGGAGGGCTGGTTTCGTGTTTGCAAATTCCTTTAGTTTTTGTTTGTCCTGGAAGCTTTTTATCTCTCCTTCTATTTTCAATGACAGCCTAGCTGGATATAGTATTCTTGGCTGCATATTTTTCTCGTTTAGTGCTCTGAATATATCTTGCCAGTCCTTTCTGGCCTGCCAGGTCTTTGTGGATAAGTCTGTTGCCAATCTAATATTTCTACCATTATAGGTTACATATCTCTTCTCCCGAGCTGCTTTCAAGATTTTCTCTTTGTCTCTGAGACTCATAAGTTTTACTATTAGATGTCGGGGTGTTGACCTATTATTATTGATTTTGAGAGGGGTTCTCTGTGCCTCCTGGATTTTGATGCCTGTTTCCTTCCTCACATTAGGGAAGTTCTCTGCTATTATTTGCTCCAATATACCTTCTGCCCCTCTCTCTCTTTCTTCTTCTTCTGGGATCCCAATTATTCTAATGTTGTTTCGTCTTATCGTATCGCTTATCTCTCGAATTCTGCCCTCGTGATCCTGTCGTTGTTTATCTGTCTTTTTCTCAGCCTTTTTATTTTCCATCATTTGGTCTTCTATATTGCTGATTCTCTCTTCTACCTCATTTATCCTAGCAGTTAGTGCCCCCATTTTTTATTGCACCTCATTAATAGCCTTTTTTATTTCGACTTGGTTAGATTTTATTTCTTTTGTTTCTCCAGAAAGGTTTTCTCTAATAACTTCCATGCTTTTTTCAAGCCCAGCTAGTATCTTTAAAGTCATGATTCTGAACTCTATGTCTGACATCGTACTAATGTCTGTATTGAGTAGGTCCCTGGCTGATGGTACTACCTCTTGTTCTTTCTGCTGAAGTGATTTTTTTCTTGTCTTGTCATTTTGTCCAGAGGAGAATAGATGAATGAGAGAACAAAGTGCTAACAGGTTAACAATGTCCCCAGCAAATATACTCTATACAAATCAGAAAAGACCTGAAACCAGAGGAAAAGAAAGGGAAAGAAAGAAAAAAGAAAGAGAAAAAAAAGTAAAAAAAGATAAAAACAAAAACAAAACAATACAAAAAAACAGAATATGATGAAATATGATCAGGCTAGTGCATAGATCAATGCCACACACTAGATTTTGGGCGTATTTTCGTCTGTTAGAAAAAAGTACCTCCTAAAATTTTAAAGGAAGAAAGACATATATTAACAAAATAGGGGTTGATACAATGAAGGGATGGAAGATGAATGTAAAGATGAAAATTATAAAAGATTTTATAAAAGGAATTGATAGGATAAGAAGTTGTTTGAAAAAAGAAAGAGGAAGATTAAAAAAAAATAAAAAAGGGAGAGAATGTGATCAGGCAGGAGACTAGAACAAAGCCATATACTAGTGATTTAGGGTATATTTTGATCTGTTAGAAGAAACTGTATCTCAAAATTTTAAAGAGAGAACAACCTATATATATATGCCAAAAATAAGGGTAACTACTATGAAGGGATAAAATATGACTCTAAAAATGAAAAATAAATGTATTTTTTTTAAAAGGGATTGATAAGATGTTGGTTGAAAAAGGGAAAAAGAAAAATTAAAAAAAAAACGTTAAAAAATTAACTTTGATGAACTAATGAATCATGGTAAAAAAAAAAAAAAGTCATGAATTCTATATGCAGTATTCCCCTAGCGCTGGATTTCTCCCGTTCTCCTTGATCGGTAAACTTGGTCTTGGCTCGCTGGCTGTTTGGGCTGATCTTCTGGGGGAGGGGCCTGTTGCCATGGTTCCCAAATGTCTTTGTGGGAGGCGGAATTGCCCCGCCCTTGTCCGACCGGGCTAAGCAAGCTGCTCGGGTTTGCTCTCAGGAGCTTTTGTTCCCTGCAAGCTCTTGGTACAGCTTTGGAGGACCAGGGGGAAAATGGTGGCCTCCCAATCTCCGCCTGGAGGAGCTGAGAACTCGGGGCCCCGCTCCTCAGTGCGCCCCCAGAGAAAAGCAGTCACTCCCTTGTCCCTGGTCTCTGGCCGCACTGCGTGCTCACCCGGCCTGTGACCGAGCCTTTCTATCTCTGGCACCTGACCCCGTGTGGAGTCTCCAAACCCAGCAGATCCCTGCGGTGCACTGCCGGACCGCTCCTCCTGGGGGAGGAAGGGGAGTCTCCCCGGCTCTGCCGCTTGTTGGGTCCCTGCTGGAGGCGCAGTGGCCCGACTGGGCCGCGGATCACAGTTTATGGCAACCCCGAGCTGAGAGCCCGCACCTCGGCTCCGTCTCTGCAGCCGGCTTCCCCGCTCTGATACCTGGGAGCTCTGCCGCACTCAGGCACCCCCAGTCTTTCTGTGACCCTGAGGGTCCTGAGACCACACTGTTCCGTGAGGGTTCCACCCCCGCTTAGCCACTGGAGCGACGTCCCTCAGTGGAGCCAACTTCTAAAAGTTCTGATTTTGTGCTCCGCAGCTCTAGCACTTGCCAGAAGCAGCCGATGGAGGCCCCCCCCCCCCCGCCGTCTATCCTCCCGAATATCGCCTCGGATTCACTTCTCCGCACGTCCTACCTTCCAGTAAGTGGTCGCTTCTCTGTTCAGAGAGTTGTTGCTACTGTCTTCTTCGGTCTCCAGTTGAGTTCGTAGGTGTTCAGAATGGTTTGATCCCTATTTAGCTGAATTCCTGAGAGCAGATGAAATCCAGGTCTCCTACTCCTCCGCCATCTTGCTCCGCCCCTGATACAGGTTTTGTGCCTTGGTTTCCTTTTCCAGACTGGCTGACGTGTTTGTTTTTTTTTTTTACATGCAAGGTCTTTCTTATGTAGATTTTCTCACATCCAACCACAGAAATAACCAGATACAAAAACTAATGGAGACACACATATTGTTATACAAATACATCAGTATCTAAGAAGGAAATTTTCCCTTATATTATTAAGAATGTTCTAACAACTGCCCTGAAGGTTGATATTTCTACCTCTCACTCAAACTCTTCTGAAACAGAAATTATCTTTAGGACTTTAGGATTACTGTTTGAAATTGTTTTAGTGAGGTTTATTTTGCATGTATTTTAATGTATTGCATGTATTTTATTTTGTGTGAAGTTGGGTATTTTTTCATATGTTTAATGTCTTTTGAAGTCCATTTCTGATGAACTTTAGTTATCATGTTTTGCCACTTTTTATTTGAACATTTGTTTTTTTTCTATGAATTTATAAAGGTTCTTTCCATATCAAAGAATTGGACCCTTTACTTGAAATATGAGTTTTAATTTTGCTTCCATTTTGCCATTTTTTTCTTTGTTTATTGCTGTTTTTGATATTCATACTTATAATTTTTATGTTGTAATTGAACAAACTTTTCTAGGTGTGGCACAAAATTTAGAAGTCCAAATATATTTGATAAATCTGAGATAAAAAGTAATTTAAAATACTCCTCCATGGTTTTTACTAGTAATATCTAGCCTTATTTTTTTTTACATTTAATTCTTGGACCATTCTGAGATTCATTCACTTGAACACATAAATCCACATTTATTTGATTTTAAATGGGCACCCCATTCCAATCTAATTCACTCTAAAAGGAAAAATAAATGAAGGAAAAAAGAAAGAAAGAAGACATGTCCTATAATACAGATTTCTGTGTTTAAATATTGTCATTGATTTAGATCCTTATAGAATCTTCTTTTCTGAAATTCTGGCCAGTATACTTTCCTGATTTATAATTCAGAGGAAGTCTACAGAAAACTGGATATATTTAGAGGTCTCCTGAACTTTTGTTTCTTGGGCATATCATGTTGATTTCAACCCATTATTTACTAAAATTTAGTAATTTTAAATTGAAGCATATTGAGTTTTATGGTGCATCAATGATTTTTATATTTACTAAACTCTAATTAGAATGCAGCTATTTATTCCTATGTTTACATTTAGTTTGGTTCTACAAAATGCATATTCTATATCATATGAGCAAGCCACTCTCTCTGACACTGCAAGGCATCCACAGATAATTAAGACTACCTCCTGCCTTCAAGGAACTTACATAGAGATAAAGCAGTAGATCAGTGAGTACAATAAGAATCAGAAGAAAATATTTTTTCTCAGAAATATAAAAGATGCTTATCTTATGGGAATACAAAAGAGGGAAAAGTCTCACGTTTATGAAGGAGCTATGCTGGAAAGTATTCATGGAGGAGATATTTAATATTTGAGATAGTTCCTAGTAAGTTGAGTTGGGCTGTAGGAAGGTCAATTGAGGAATGGAACTCTGAAGAAAAAAAAATAGGGTTGGAGTAGTTAGAAAACTATTTCCATACAGAAAGAAGTCTAGTTTAACTGGGTTGTGGAATATTTACTGAGGGACAACGAGAAGTAAATTTGGAAAGGTAAATTGCCATCAGATCAAGAATGGTATTTGCTCAGCATTTCCAGGTATTAGAGAGATGTTTAAAGTTTGAAGAGGTAGAGGGTAACGTAATTCTACATTAGAAGAATTAACCAAGTAGCCGAATAAGGATTGACAGCAGCTTTAGTTTATTCATGAAGTGTTTAGGAAGCAGTCATTATTTCTGCTAGAAGTCAATCCCACCTGCCCTTAGGAGCTTCTATCCTATCCTTGGAGGTGTGAATTTTATGTGTGTGGTGGGTGGAAATGGGAGGTGGCACTGAATATAGGCATCCCTCCTAGAACCTGGCAGATACTGGGATTCAAATAACCAACAGTTGGTTCTTGCATTTTTTCCCCTTGATTTTGTACCTCGTGCAATAAGAACATGCTATGTGAGAAACCTTGAAGTTTCTGGATTCTATAGGGCAGTTTGGGCAGGTGGAGTTGATTGAGGTGAAAGTCTGCATCTGTGTAGTCCCCTTGAGGTTTCTTGGGGGTCTGGTAAGAAATAATGGAATGTCTTCAGGTGGGGTCGGGAAGAGTGTGCTGGAATATCACATATGTTTGCCTAGCTTTTTTCTGAAACTTCCTGGAAGACTTCTAGCCACTAACGCATTAAAAAAAAAAATCTGTCATGTAAATTTAATTTGCTAAAAAGCTTATGGATAAATAACCAAAACCACATTCTAATCAGTATTTTAAGCTAGCATAATTATGTGCTGTTGGCCTGGTGGAGAGGATGGGGAGTTGGACCTAAATGCCTTTGACATCCTCTCCTGCAGGCACCCACACACCTTCCTCCCTTCCATTTGAGGCTTCAGTTTACAAAAATGTTTCCTTTACCTTTGAGGTCTGAGAGACAGTTGGTAATGGCTGGCTGCCTTTGAAGCCTCTGACCTTCAAAGGTCAGGGTAGACATTTAAATTTAGCACCTGGACATCCATATTCACTTTTTAAAAAAATTTTATTTTATTATGTTATGTTAATCACTATACATTACTTCTTTTCATTTGATGTCCCCAGGGAAAGCAGATTTCTAGTAGCTAAGTCCTCTGAGTGATAGATGACATCTAGGTTTCTTTTAAAATGACGTGACTGGGGCTCCCATGTATACCCCAGCCCATGAGGAAGGAAACTCCATTTCACATTTACCATGCTTGAGATTACAATAGACAGATGAATGAGAGTAAGAGAGAGAGAGAGAGAGAGAGGAGAGAGGCTTACATCTGCAGGGTAGAGAAATGTGAGTGGGAAGGAATATGATTTAAAAGTGGTCTGACAATGGTCAGGTACATCCCTCTACAAAACAGTGCAAAGTTCTGGGTAGAATAATTTCTGTATCAATAAATAAAGAAGGAATTGAGATCACAATCAAGTCACAGAAGCGGAGAAATTGGTGATTGTTGAACATGGCGATGTAGTTGATTGAAGTCTAGAGTAAGGTTGTCTTTAGAAGAGCTTTTCAAAGGTCATGATGATTCACCCTAAGCCCCCTGGGATATACTCATAAGGGAGGTTATTATTGGAACAGCTTGGGAACTGTTACAGGTGGAGAGAAGGGACTCTTAGCGGACCTTCCAGTGCCACCAAATAAGTTCTAGCTCTGGGGCCTTTGACCCAATCTCCTACTCTGGATCTTGAGGCCAATTTTGAGAATGATGTGATGACATATCTAGGAAAATATCTCAGGACAGGTAGTATCAGGTGTCTATTTACTGGGTGACAGATCGATATTTCTAATTGTGCAACTCCAAGAATTTATTTGTATGGGCCCATGTTTATAGTTTCTGTAATGTTAGCTTTTTATTTTTAGTTTCCTGTTGACAACAGGTCTAGAAAATATGGAAACTTCATAGAGAAAGATTGTCTTTGAGTGAACCATGAACTGGAAAAAAGAGGTAGAAGACCACTGAGCAGTAATAAATATGGAAGAAGTTGAGGAAGTAAAAAAAGGAAAGTAAATGAAGGCCCCCCTTGGTGGGGTGGGGGGCGGCAGGGAGCTGTGAGAAGGGTTCCCAGGAATACAAGGTCTGGTTATAAGTCAGGCTGAAAAGGAAGTGAAGAAGGTACCCAAGAGAGCGAGCAGACGTTATCATATCTCAAACTGCAGAATTTTCTTGTCATTGGTCTAGTTACTGTCTTCAGCCAAAGACCAAATACATTTCCTTACTTACTCAACAATACCAGGTAGCTATAAACAAGAACACGAATATCCACGACCATTGTTTACTATGTACAAAATATGTGCCAATATCTTCATAAATTTCTTTACAAGCACATTATTTAACCCTTGCCATGATCCTACAAGGTGATAGAGAAGGGGCAACAGGCTTAGAGAAGGCAAACCATTTGCCTAAAATTTCACCACTGATGTCTGTGAGTGTTTGAATCTAGATCTATATTAGCAGAGATATCTTCCTTCTTGGGGTGTATAACTAAGTTATTGTTATTATTAGGCTACCTTTGAGACAACTGGAACCAAAAAAGTACTTTCTCATATTTAGGGTGAGTGCTTTCTGTGGCAGAGTAAGGGGGCACACATTCCAGGGTTATATTTTATCCTGTCAAGAAGGGCCTTAGGCTTACCTTCAAGTGTGAGTGCCCACACAATTAACCGAGCATTACTGAAGCGAACTCTGGCTTTGAAACTTAGAAATACGCTTTTGAAAGCAATTGTAAGAGAGGCAGTGCTAAAAAAAAAAGTCAGCAGTTTTAAAGCAGAAAGAAAAACGTTTATTAAAAAAAGCTCTATTAATGTCATCAACTTTCCTTTGCTTAAGGTCAAAACCTTACAGTATGTTGGAATACTATTATATTACAAATGAGTTCCAACAATCATCTGTTTTCATGGTCTTGTCAGGTCTCTGACTGGGGTCTTTCTATTTGATCATTGTTGTGTTAATGACTGTGATTCAATGAATAAGCTATGATACCTACAGTTTTAAATTAGTGTGTGTGAGAGAGAGAGAGGGACGGAAAGAGAGAGGGGAAGAGCCAAAAGGGGACTATGTGGTCAGAGGAAGATTCTTTCTACTGGTTTACATCATTGAAGACAATCTGATATAGAAACTACTGATTTATATATAGTTGAAAGCAAAGAAATCTGTCAGGAAAGTAAACACAATCATATTGACCCTTTTTGAAAGGCGAAAGACTCAGAGAATAGGGAATGTGGGGCAAGTCGTCCAATGTGTGTTTGGCTACCTCATTGACATCCAAGTTCTATTCCCAGAAGATTATGCTTCAAAGAGAATTAGCCTCTGTCATTTACATAACGCATCAAGGTCAGCAAAGAACTTTTTAAAACATATAATGAAGTAAGCACAGGGCTAGAATTTGAATCTTATTAAAGATAGACTTCAGCCAGAATATGGGTGTCTAATTCAAGGCAGGTATACAAAATGTTTTTTAAGTATCAGGATTTATAAGCATGCTCTGTAAAATGGTGGTAACTAAGTGGGGGGAGGGGCATCATCCTTGGGTCTAGAAGGTTCTTTCTTTTTTTTTTAATTTAAATTCAATTAGCCAATATATAATACCTCATTAGTTTCAGATGTAGTGTCCAATCATTCATCAGTTGTACCTAACACCCAGTGCCCATCACATCACATGCCCTCTTTAATACCCATCACCCAGCTGCCCCATCCTCCCACCCACCTCCTGTTCTGCAACCCTCAATTTGTTTCCCAGAGTTGAGAGTCTTTCATTGTTTGTTTCCCTCTCTGATTTCTCCCATTCAGTTTTCCTTCCCTTCTCCTATGAGCCTCTGCATTATTTCTTACATTCCACATGTGAGTGAATAGAAGGTTATTTCTATAAGGGATTTCAGCAATCATCTACTCTATTTCTGATACAAATACCAGAAGAAATTTGAGGATCAGAGAAATTTAATAATTAACCAAGGTTATAACTCTAGTCAGTGTCAAAGCTAGAATTAAAATTCAGATTTCCTGATAGTCTCTTTTATTTTTTCTTTTTTTTTAAATTTAATTTTATTATGTTATGTTAATCACCATACATTACATCATTAGTTTTTGATGTAGTGTTCCATGATTCATTGTTTGCATATAACACCCAGTGCTCCATTCAGTACAAGCCCTCTTTAATACCCATCAGCAGGGGCTAACCCATCCCCCCACCCCCCTCCCCTCTAGAACCCGCAGTTTGTTTTTCCATAGAGAGTCCATAGTCTCTCATGAGTTGTCTCCCCCTCCGATTCCCCCCTCATTTTTCCCTTCCTGCAATCTTTTTTTTTTTAACATATAATGTATTATTTGTTTCAGAGATACAGATCTGTGATTCAACAGTCTTGCACAATTCACAGCGCTCACCATAGCACACCCCCTCCCCAATGTCCATCACCCAGCCACCCCATCCCTCCCACCCCTCACCACTCCAGGAACCCTCAGTTTGTTTCCTGAGATTAAGAATTCCTCATATCAGTGAGATCATATGATACATGTCTTTCTCTGATTGACTTATTTTGCTCAGCATAATACCCTCCAGTTCCATCCATGTCATTGCAAATGGCAAGATTTCATTCCTTTTGATGGCTGCATAATATTCCATTGTGTATATATACCACCTCTTCTTTATCCATTTATCTATCGATGGACATCTTGGCTCTTTCCAGAGTTTGGCTATTGTGGACCTTGCTGCTATAAACATCGGTGTGCATGTATCCCTTCGGATCCCTACATTTGTATCTTTGGGGTAAATACCCAGTAGTGTAATTGCTGGGTCATATGGTAGCTATATTTTCAACTTTTTGAGGAACCTCCATACTGTTTTCCAGAGGGGTTGCACCAGCTTACATTCCCACCAACAGTGTAGGAGGGTTCCCCTTTCTCCGCATCCCCACCAACATCTGTCGTTTCCTGACTTGTTAATTTTAGCCATTCTGACTGGTGTGAGGTGGTATCTCATTGAGGTTTTGATTTGGATTTCCCTGATGCCGAGCGATGCTGAGCACTTTTTCATGTGTCTGTTGGCCATTTGGATGTCTTCTTTGGAAAAATGTCTGTTCATGTCTTCTGCCCATTTCTTGATTGGATCATTTGTTCTTTGGGTGTTGAATTTGATAAGTTCTTTATAGATTTTGGATACTAGCCCTTTATCTGATATGTCATTTGCAAATATCTTCTCCCATTCTGTCGGTTGTCTTTTGGTTTTGTGGACTGTTTCTTTTGCTGTGCAAAAGCTTTTTATCTTGATGAAATCCCAATAGTTCATTTTTGCCCTTGCTTCCCTTGCCTTTGGCGATGTTTCTAGGAAGAAGTTGCTGTGGCTGAGGTCAAAGAGGTTGCTGCCTATGTTCTCCTTTAGGATTTTGATGGACTCCTGTCTCACGTTTAGGTCTTTCAACCATTTGGAGTCTATTTTTGTGTGTGGTGTAAGGAAATGGTCCAGTTTCATTCTTCCGCATGTGGCTGTCCAATTTTCCCAACACCATTTATTGAAAAGACTGTCTTTTTTCCACTGGACATTCTTTCCTGCTTTGTCAAAGATTAGTTGACCATAGAGTTGAGGGCCTATTTCTGGGCTCTATTCTGTTCCATTGATCTATGTGTCTGTTTTTGTTCCAGTACCATACTGTCTTGATGATTACAGCTTTGCAATAGAGCTTAAAGTCCGGAACTTTGATGCCACCAGCTTTGTTTTTCTTTTTCAACATTCTTCTGGCTATTCGGGTCTCTTCTGGTTCCATACACATTTTAGGATTATTTGTTGCATTTCTTTGAAAAAAAAGTGGATGGTATTTTGATAGGGATTGCATTAAATGTGTAGATTGCTCTAGGTAGTATTGACATCTTCACAATATTTGTTCTTCCAATCCATGAGCATGGAACATTTTTCCATTTCTTTGTGTCTTCCTCAATTTCTTTCATGAGTATTTTATAGTTTTCTGAGTACAGATTCTTTGCCTCTTTGGTTAAATTTATTCCTAGGTATCTTAGGGTTTTGGGTGCAATTGTGAATGGGATCAACTCCTTAATTTCACTTTCTTCTGTCTTGTTGTTGGTGTATAGGAATGCCACTGATTTCTGTGCATTGACTTTATATCCTGCCACTTTACTGAATTCCTGTATGGGTTCTAGCAGTTTTGAGGTAGAGTCTTTTAGGTTTTCCACATAAAGTATCATATCATCTGCAAAGAGTGAGAGTTTGACTTCTTCTTTGCTGATTCGGATGTCTTTTATTTCTTTTTGTTGTCTGATTGCTGTGGCTAGGACTTCTAATACTATGTTCAATAGCAGGGGTTATAGCAGACATCCCTGATAGTCTCTTAAGTGTGCATTTGGACATTTCATTAATTTGAGCTCAGGGACAAAGTCAATAAAATATTAGTTTTATTTGCAATTCGTCCTGTTCTAGTCATGTTACATATTATCTAATTGTAGTCACTTTTGTCTAATATCTATTGAGCACTTTTTGAACGCCAGGTACCATGCTGAGCACTAGGATTCAGCAGTGAGTAAGGCGAGCATAGTCTCTGCTCTCATTTAGTTTACAGTCTAACAGAACCCAGGTACTAAACAACTATTTATTATAAGTGCAAATGGTGTTTGGAAAAGTGGAATCTACCAGGGTCCTTATCAGAGCAAGCTTTATTATTTCTACTTTATAGAGGAGGAAACAAAAAATACCTTCCAGGAGATTGTTGGGCAAATATTGTAGCAAGAATATGGGGTTTTAATGGCTCAGGATCCTTGACACTTACAACAAAATATAGCAGATAAAGTGAAATAGGCAAGGAGGGTTTTATTAAAGAGTTATGGCTAGAGGGGAGAGAGATTGAAATCAATTGCACTGAAACAAAAGGTAAGGAGTTTTAAGTGTTGGGATAAGCTGTGAAAGGCACTAAAGGACATTAGGGTGGAGGTTGGTCAATGTGATTAGGTCCTATGAACTTTCTAATTGTTCCTTATGGAAAATTAGGCTCCTACCCTCTCACAGGGAAAGGGTCACTATCTTTCTTGATGCTTACATTTCAAAGGGATGGCCCCTAGGTCCTTGAGAAAGATATTCCTGGGTTGTAAAGCTGGCAAAGGCTGGGAAAAGAGAAAATGTTTTTACAATTTTAAGTTTTCTAAAGTAAATGTTCCAAGAGAAGGAAATTCAGGTGCCTATGATCACAGCAACCGACCTCCAGGACTAAGGACTTTATTTTTCTGGATTCCTAAAACTTATTAAACTTACTAAGCCCTCATTCTGGGCTAGGCAGTATAACAAATAAGTGTGTATAGATCCTTAAATTTAGTATTGTCAGAAACTCTATGAGCTAAGTATTGTTATTATATCCCTATTTTAGAGAAGAGGAAAGAAAGGTTCAGAATAATTAAGTGCTTGTCTCAGAGTCACACACCAAATAATTGAGAGCTGTGGGACTCAGCCCTAGGCTGGATGTTTCCAGAGCCCATGTGCTTATTCAGATTCTTTGATGTCTTGGAAAGTTCTAAAGATCTAGAGGCTTATATTAGTTCCCTATTGTTGCTGTAACAAATTCCAACAAACATAATGGCTTAAAACAATGCAAATTTATTATCTTTCAATTTGGATGGTCAGAGGTCCAAAACTGGTCTCGCTGAGCTGAAATCAAGGTGTTGTCAGAACCGCATTCCCTATGGAGGCTTTGGAGCAGAATCCATCTCTGTCTTCCCCGCTTCTGGGGGCTATGCACATTCCCTGTCTTGTGACTCCCTTTCATTTTCGAAGGCAGCAATGGGCAGTACAATCTATCTCCCACCACATCACTCTGACACTTCTGCCTCACTTTCCCACATTTTTTGCCACTTTATTGAGGTCTAATTGAGAAACAAAAGTTTGTATATTTTGCAATGTACAATGTGATGTTTTGATGTTCTTACACATTTTGAAATAATTACCACAATTAAGTCGATTAACATATCCATCACCCCAAATAGTTATCATTGTGTGAGTGTTTGTGTGTGTATGTGTGGTGAGAACATTTAAGATCTACTGTGTTCCTTTTCATGTTAAAGGACCCTTGGGATTATATTGAGTCCACCTGGGTGAGCAAAGATAATCTTTCCATCTCTGGTTCAGTTTCTTTAATTCCATTTGCAACCTTAATATCTCTTTGCCATGTAGCTTAGCACATTCCCAAGTTGAAGGGACTACAACATGGACTCCTTTGGCAGGCCATTATTCTGCCTACTTCTAGCCCAAGTCTTAGAGGGACTGTAGTGATCAGTTCTCAACTCCAGGTAAATCCCTTGTTCTAAAGACACAGAGCATAAAAAAGCTTTTCCCAGGGCGCCTGGGTGGCACAGTCCGTTAAGCCCCTGACTCAGTTTCAGCTCTGGTTGTGATCCCGGGGTAATGAGATCGAGTCCCACAATGGGTTCCACTCTCAGAATGAGTCTGCTTGAAATTCTCTCTCCTTCTCTCTCTGTCTCTCCCACTCATCCTCGCTCTCTTGCTCTCTCTCAAATAGAATAAATTTTTAAGAAAAAAAAAGCTTTTCCTGAGGCAAGTGTTGGTGCTCCCTGACTAACATGTTTAAGGTAACTGACCCCTAAAATACAATGAGGGAGCATTCCTTTTTCCCTCACCTTCCCCATGCCACCTGTTCAGTTAAGCCTAGCTAAATATGAATCAGGAGAATTTCAACCTTTGCCGTGTATTCTAATAAGGGCAATATCCCCTATCCCTGATATGCCAGGTCTCACAGCTTCTCAAAGGGGCTAGATTAGCCAGAAACACCAGCAATACCTCACCTATTCCCGTGGACCTGTCCTTCCTAGACATGCTTTAATCTTGCTTCTTTCCAAATATATCATGCAAGAACTGTAGTGTTTCTCAAAATGTGATCTACGGACCATCCATATAAAAATCACTAGGAGAATTATGTTCACTGTTAATTCCTGCATCTCTTCTCCTACCCAAGATTGGTCTGAGTTAGAGCCTCAGAATCTTCTTTAGAAATGAGTATCCCAGGGGTGCCTGGGTGGCTCAGATGGTTAAGCGTCTGCCTTCGGCTCAGGTCATGATCCCAGGGTCCTGGGATCGAGTCCCGCATCGGGCTCCCTGCTCCTTGGGAGCCTGCTTCTCCCTCTGCTTCTCTCTCTCTCTGCTCCTCTGTCTCTCATGAATAAATAACTAAAATCTTAAAAAAAAAAAAAAGAAGAAATGAGTATCCCAGATGACTTTTACTCCAGCATCCCAGGACCACACATTGAGAAACACTGGCACACATAAAGTTCCCAAAGAATGTTGAAATGGAGACTCTGTGTCCCGTGTGTGTGTGTGTGTGTGTGTGTGTGTGTGTGTGTGTGTGCCTGTGTAGAGAGAGAGAGAGAATGAAAGAAAATGAGACAGAGGATTGGGGGTGGGGAGAGTTCTTATATGTCAGACTGTGCTATAATCTTTTTATAGGGAGTCTCATTGAATAGTAACAATCCTACAAGGTCAATACTACTAGTGTCCCCATTTTAAAGACATGGAAACTGAGGATCCTGAAATACAAGTAACTTGGCCAATGTCACAGAGATATGATGCATACAAGTGTGTCCAAATATTTGCTCTTTTTTCCTGCTGCCTGAATTGGGCAGAATTCTTCAACACAGACAATGACTGCATGGTAGAGTTACCACAATTTAGTACTTTTGAAAGTTAAACAGGTGAGTTTTAATAATTATGCTTGGACAAGAGGAATAAACTGACTATCCTGGCAAGTCAGACCTTCTCCTTAACCCAAGTCCTACCAAATGAGCTATAGTCATGTGAGAACAGGACAGGGATGCAGACTTGCAGGGCCCTGGACATTTGGGCATAGGAGCTCATCTTCCTGTGGTGAAGGAACATTTATTTGAAATTAAAACTTTCCTTTAATTTTATATTATTTCTTTTTGTCTAATAAGTAAATCATATATATATTCATGTCTTTGTGTATCATTAATTGCATATCTATTTTTAAAAACTGTATTATGTGATCTTATTGTCATAAACCTTATTCAGTCTATGTGTATATCCATTCAGTTATCCATTTGTTCCTTATGAACAAAGTGATGGCTAGAGTAATTTTCATCAAACTAAAATACTAATATTTTTTCCCCTGGTGAGGAAAAACTGTTTTGGATGATTTCTTTTGCATTCTGTTTTATTCTGTGCTCTTCTAAATAGTTTAAAATTTCATAGAGAACGTGTTAACTTTCTTAAGATATAAAACTTAAAAAATAATACAAGGTTTTTTTCAAAGGTTAAACGTTTAACTAATAAAGGATCCATATCCTGCCTCCTGTGTGAGTTTCCACAGTATAAAACCCTAACCAAATTCATTCCCTGCTTTAGCTGTGGTAACTCAGGATTATCATAAATTCTTGTTTGCTGAGACCAGTATTTGTTTAAGTCTGTTGTCCCAGTAAAATTATTAAGAGCAGCTACTCCTCTCTAAAGTGTCCTTGTTTAGAAAATAAATATAAGGGAGCCTGGGTGGCTCAAATGGTTGAGCGTCTGCCTTCAGGTCAGATCATGATCCCAGGGTCCTGGGATTGAGCCCCACATCAGGCTTTCTGCTCAGTGGGGAGCCTGCTTTTCTTTCTCCCTCTGCTTGCTACTCCCCCTGCTTGTGTGCTCTCTCTCTCTCTCTCTCTCTGTCAAATAAATAAATAAAATCTTTAAAAAAAAAAAAAAAGGAAGGGAAATATATGGTCACTGTATCAGGTTGGGTCTGACGAACAGTTTAGTGTACAGAATATTTATATGGCCCTAGTAATCATCATCGGTGGAAAACAGAAGCAAGAAGCCAGATGAGGCAGAAACCCAACTGGGGTGCAGGCTCTACAACAACCTCGGCTGATCCCATAGGGAGTTCTGATCTAGAATGGCCCTTCACAGCTGTCTAAGTCAGGCTGAGACTCACTAATCAGTCACTGGATATGGACCACCTTGAAAGGGGTATGACTTGGTAGGGGCAGCTGTCTCCCACTGGGGGAATCCCTGAAGGTTCCTTCTGCTGACAGCTCTCCTTGCAGGTAGGAAACAAGATCCTCATGAAAGGGGCGGTCTGGGTGGCACTCTGGTTGTGTTCTCCTCTCACTGTAGTTTCATGAGGTACAAGTACTTCTCTGGGGACCTAATTAGTTGACCCAGTTCACCACTGTGGAGAGAGGAAGTACCTCTAAAAGTAGCTCTCTAGTAATGTGAGCAGGGATCCCAGCAGACCCAGGCTGGAGTGAGGTACTTTCCCTAATTGTTCTAAGGACGTGTGTGGTCATAGTGGCTAATAAAAGTCATTTAAGTTGCATTAGGCTCTTCTGTTGTAACTTCCCCTATAATTATGCCTTGTAACGGAACAAAAAGGGCAAGGACTTTCCCTGAAGTCTTTCTAGCTGAAAACTTTCTCTGTGAAAGAAAATAGCTAATGTTCCAACTTCTCATTTCTTCCTCTGGGGAAGTTGCTGTTTTTTAAACACATGCGCGTGTGTGCACACATACACTCAGCAAACCAATACTACCAACACCACAAGCCTACACCAATACAAAAGAGTGGATTGTTGTTACTCTGGCAGTCTTTGGAGCTCAGGCCCCAGAAGGTGATTTCTGTCCTTTTCAAATTCACACTTTTCCTGATTGAGAAATTTTTGATTAATTTCAAGGAGACAGATCTCAGATTATGGGAAGGATTCTTCCAGACTATGCTGTCTCAGATCTTTTATTGAAAGATGGTTCTGGGAATGCCTGGGTCGCTCAATCAATTAAGCGTTGGTCTTTGGCTCAGGTCATGATCCCAGGGTCCTAGGATCAAGTCCCGCATCAGGCTCCTTGCTCAGCAGGGAGCCTGCTTCTCCCTCTGCCCGCTTGTGCGCTCTCTCGCTCTCTCTCTCTGACACATAGAGAAATAAAATCTTTAAAAAAATTTTTTTTAATTTGCTTTTCTTTCTTTACATTCTACCTTTTTGTTGTCATTGTTGTTCTCACTCTAAATTTATTCATTTGTTAATAAAAATAAATAACCAATAACCCTAAAAGTAGGTAATACTATCACTGGCGTTTTAAATATGAAGAATCCTATACTCAAAGATGTTAAGTATAGGATTGCCCAAAGGTTATTCAGCCTGAGATGCAGCAAGGGTTCAAAGCCGGTCTGTCTGGCTTCAGAGCTCCTTCCCTTCACCATTAAGGTACACTGTGTTCCCTGATGAAACGGTCAGGATTTTCAAATGGCAAACTTGCAGCGTGGATGTTCTGCCTCCCTACCCTGTCTCACTGACACTTGGAAAACAGCTGACTCAGTTTTAAGGGCTGATTGAAATGTGAATGCTCTAGAGGAGGCTTTTGAAGGACCCAAGTTCATTCTGGGTCGTGGCAATGCGTAGGTCACCCAACTCAAAGTAATTGACGTAGTGGTAATAATCAGTTCCTTTTAGAGGGGATTGTGCCGTGTTTAAAATAGGGCTCAGAGAAAAATGTGTTATTTAGCAAAGCATCATTACAGCTTGAGAGGAAAATGACCCATCATTTGTCTTTAATTCCAGTTTTCCCCCTGCTCTTGTCCCTAATTTGGACCCAGGGTTTCCTCATTAATTGTATAAATGGGATTAATGACTTCATACCAGCAGAGAACATAAAGTACTTAAGAACTTCAGCCATATGACACATTATTGTAGTAGCAAATGGTGAAGTATTTAGCATTTATATAGAACTTTATTTGCAGTGTGCCTATTCTGATCGCATATTCACACACATTATAACCCTAATGATCACTTTGTGCTTTTCTATTTGTTATGCTTGTATGTATTTGCAGAATTTAAAATTTGTAATATTAAGCAAAATTAATGCTCATGAAAGCCTGCAGCTGCCTGCCTGTGTGGTTTGGGGTTTCATTTATTCAGAGAGCCTCTGCCTCCCCCGCTGAGATTGCTAAACCCCTTGGGCTCTTTGGCATCATAGGGGGAACTCTGGATCACTCATCTTCTGTTGGTGGAGATTTGAATGATGCCCTGGGGTTATTTGATTCCTCGAGCAGCCTCAGTTTAGGGCAGCTTCTTCACCAAGAGTCTCTGTTTCTAGCTGCAAATTCCATATCCTTCAATCCTTTTAAATAGGCTTAGACCTTTCTGGAGGTGCGCGAGTACTAATTGGCCAACTCCCAGCTGACAACTATCTAGGAAAATACAAAGTAGACTATGATGCGTTTTCACATCTTTCCAATGAAGGCTACTTAGGACTGTTTCTGGATTAATAAATATTACAGAATATGCACAATGATAACAATGGTAATAACTGAATAATAAATATAACTCAAGCATTTGCGTAAGTACTCTGTGTATGCAGTCTTGTTTACTCCTCCGAAAGTCTTGTGAGTTCATTACTAGTATTATTCCCATTTTAGGAAGGAGGAGGCTGGAACTTGGAGAGTCGGGGTGACTTGCCCTTTGTCCCATATTTAGAAAGTCTTTTTCTAGAGTTCAGACTCAGGATGGATTCCAAAACAACTAGGAACCTTAAATCCACCTTAAATCATGTGAGTCTCACAATCAGGGAGATTTCATGACAGTCATTGAAAACAACACTGTCCTCTATGAGCTGCTTTGCACACTCAAATCACTTTTTGTTTATAGTTAAAAGTCAAGGAATTACCCTTAGCAATATGTTCCTCTCTGTCTTCTCATTTCTCCCCCATCTTCATTTCTTTTGCCTTTTGAAAAAGATGACCACTTTCTCAGCATTGTGACTGTCCTGTTCAGTTTAAAATTTAGAATTTATAATTCAATTTTTTCTACCTCATATTTTAATAAGATTCAAATGTCTGTGTTGCTATCTAATGACCTATTTGTGATAATGAGGAAATATCTGGCAAGGGGTGTCCTATTTTTATATAAAGAATGTGAACTTCACTGAGGCTTGGGAAATTGCAAACTCTTACTTATTGGTTCCTTCTTCCACCCATTTACATTTGGCTTCTCTAGCTTCCCCAAATCCCTCTCTCGGAGGACTGCGATGTGGGGGATGGATTCATACTTGGTATGGCAAGTTAATGAGGTACTTCTGTGCTAATTGAGGTAGGTATTTAGCTGGCTTTTGGAGGCAGAGTGACAGAAGATGGGACGATTCCTAAATTCTATGTACTGTTGAGGGAGTCCTTTTCTGTCACCATGTCAGGGAATTTGCAGGAGCAACTCCTCTTTGGGCAGAACTAACTCTTCCCTTGTTCAATACCAGTAGGAGAAGACCAGGGAGTTCTTCCTGAGGAAGGAGGGAGGACACTTTTTTGATCATCTCCTGTATGCTAGGCACTTTTAGACTTATCACATGGAAGACCTATTATGTTCTCTGTTGTTTGGAGTTGGGAGCTGAAACACTGCTTTATGAGGCCAACAGATGGAAAGAAAACCTAGAAGCTCAGTTTATAGGAGTTTGCCATTCTTGGCTTTCTCATGGTCCTCATCACCACAGGGAGGTTTCAGACCAAAGCTCTGAAGCTTTCCTGAACATCTTCACTCTACAATGCTTCAACACACACAGCTAGGAGTTGTCAGCTCTGCAATAAGATATTGCCCCTGCCTTTCTCTCAAATGATATTCCTAAATTCTCAGCATTGACTTAAAGCCCTGTTTTAAAATCTCTTGCTGTCCCCTTTGATCTGGAGGTGAGAGGATCATATGATTCTTTTTACTATCACCTCATTCCCCTCTGCCTACAGTCAAAAGAGAACAGGACATGGCTGAGCAATGTCCTCAGTCTGTGGTTGTGTGTCACAAGACCATTTTATAGTGTCAACCTCCGTGAATGCCATTTGGGGAAGTCTGTGTCATTTTACAGCTCGGGGCCTCAGACCACTACCATTTGTAACATCAAATCAGGTTGGATAAATTTCTCTCTGACAGATTTAAAGTCTGTCTAGACCCAGGGAAAAATCATCCCAAGGAGCCTTAAGTTTAACTGATCTTCCTGTCCTCAATCAGAAATGAGTAAAAAATGTCACAGTGAAAAGTGTCAGCATGTTGAATCTCATAAATCTGTCAGCAACCTAACTTCTCATACATGAAATTAATCAAATAATTTTTCCCCTAATTTGAATTTGAATTATGACTCTGAATTATAGATATATTAACTACTTCTCAGCTGGTAACCATGCTTTTAGAAGACATGGAGGTGTTTTATTTTAATTTTATCCTGCTTCTGATTGAGTGGTTAGAGTGACAAGTGATCAAGCCCCCAACAGGTTAAAAAAATAATCCATAATAGGTGAGTGCAAACCACTTTTGGTTACACCCAATGAGATATAATTGGTGATATTGGCAACAACATGAATTGCATTGATTTTCCCATCCAGCCGAAAACCTTGATGATACTTTTATTTTCATCTCTACTATTCCTTTTATTTTTAATGAAACTATTTGTACAATGAAAAAAAAATACTAGTTACAAGTTCCATGCATCTATCTGTGCTGTTTTCCTGAAGGAAATGCACTTGGATATATGTTATCTACAAAATCATCAAAATAGATGAATTAATGATTATGGACTCCCTGGGCCACCATCTACTGTTATGCAGGCTATGCATCACACAAGGGTCCCCAGCCAAGGAGAAAAAGAATGCTAGGACTCCTGCCCATATTCCACCTCCCAACCTGGCCACTCAGAGGAAGAGGTTTCTTTTTCTAATTTACACAAAAATGCCATATGAACTAAAATAGAAATTTACTACCATGTGCCAGGAAAAGACTAGAAGCTCTATGGGCTGTATTACATTTAATGTGTACAAAAACCCTTACAAAATGTATTCATTTCCTCACCCTAGTGATATGGGAAGTGAAGCTCTGAGAAGCAACAAGTCACAGTCCTATAGCCTGTAGCTGAGCATTGGATTTAAAAACCTCATCTGTGCCACCAAGTGCTCTGTGCTTATCCACTGGGTTCTGAGTCCTCTACTCCACCTTTGAAATGGTTTCCTAGGGAAAGGCTCTGTGTTCTACCTTAGAGGAAATGGGAAACGTTAGCTTCTTTGTCAGTGCCCCAGGCAGTTGTTGGAATTTTTATTTTCTTGCTTATGTCCCTAAATCACTCTCATGGCATCAAAAATGGTTCCTTTAGCTACTCAAACTCTGCTTTCAGAGTAAGAGAATAAGATCACTCTTCTAATCAGGACTCAGTTTTAGGCAAGAAAGACAAATAAGCTCAAATTCAGAGGAGAAATGGAAGGACCGCAGTGAGGTCTCATGGGGACACAAAGAAAGGGGAAGGCCAAGCCTTAGGAAGATTAAGACTTGAGTTGTTGTTGTTAAATGTCATCTTCTCAGGGTTTCTGTGGATTTCTTTCCTCATCCGTTCCATTCTATTTTCCTCGTCTGCTTCCTCTGGGTCTCTACTTCATATATCTGTTTGCACATGTCCTGATATGAAGAGCCCCAAATTTGACTTTGCAGCACCTCTCACATCCATTTGGAATTCTGTGTCTCCAGATTCAAATTCCAAACCCTGGGGGTCCCGCTGACTTACTCTTCTTCCCATGCTAGATATCCTACTTAGGTGTCTTCTCCTTTTACATTTGACTGGACCTGGTTTCTGCAGAAATTTGGTTGGGGTAAAGGATTTAGGATTGGGGAATACAGCATAACATACACTCCAAGGTGCCAAGAGTTGGGAGCCCATATTAATGCGCATAGATTGGCAGCTTCCTAAAATAGATTTAATGTACTTTCCAGACTCTCTAGCTGATACTACATTTCAGAAGGGTCATTAACAGATCCAATCCATGGCAAAGGCTACAACAGCCAAGGTGCTATTCCAAGGATGAAGTTTGACCTGATAAAAGGATAAACAAGTCTTACAGTAGGGGTGAGGAGAATGAATGTCTCTTACATTTCAGGGGGAAAAAAGTCTGGCTGTTTATTTTTTGGTGCCCATATTACTATCACCCCTTTAAAAACTGTAACCCTCCTAAGATCAGTGGTCAGGAGGCCTATGTGCCTTCAGCCACGTGCATGTTAAATCTGACGTGGGGCTAGGTTCTAATTTGTACCCTTTGCTTATGAACCTCCCTTGTGATCTGGTTCCCTCAGTTACAGGTGTCTCCAGCTCCACTGGAGTAGCTCAGTTGGATTGTGGTTCTTGGATAGCCTGTTTGGACTGGCAGTCAGATTTCAGATGACCTTTGCTCTGGCCTGGTCCACCCTTAAGATGTGCTTCTTATTTGGACCCTTGAGCTCCATCTGGTCCTATCCAACCTTACAATTTTATCTTTCTTTATATAACAGGTATTGAGAATATACTTACGTCAGACACTCTGTTTAATTCTTCTGCACGAATTCACTTAATCTTCAAAAGACTGCATGTGGTAGCTAATATCATTATCTTTATTTTACGGAGAGGAAAATCAAGTTTTGGAAAGATGAAATATAATATCCAAGATAACCCAGAAACTAGGAGGTTTAGATGGGATTTAAACGGAGGCTCTAGACCCCGTATTCTGACGCACCGCACTACACTGGGCGGAGCCAATACGCAAGAGGCGAGCACCTAACGGCATCTCCCGCATCTTCCGTACATGGGGAGCAACCTGCTTGTTTCTCCAGCTGTTACATGTCTAACTTACCTCCCCACTGACACTTAACATTTCTTGTGGACCTACGCTATTTGGAGGCACAAATCAAGTTTTCAAACCCTGTTCTGATGGGACCTATGCTACCCTCCAGCTTTCACCACCATCAAAGGAAATTTGTCACTGTGATGTGCGTGTGTGTGTATGCTTGTGGGTGTGTTTTCTGCTCAGCTTCACGTCATTTTTCCTAGGAGAAGGAGGCTAACTGTCAATGCTCGGCTGCCCCCAAGCCTGGTTTTATTCTGAAGCAATTAGCACTTTTACAAGTAAGTGTGATTACATGGCTCATCAATTTCTTCTGATGATTAATTTACTTCAGTAATTTGGTAATGATGACAATGATAATAGGTTTGCATTACCAAAAATAATATTAATATGTTATTAATACACAAAAATATATGAACATAATAATATAACTAATAATATAAATTAGTACAATTGATATTTATAATATAATTAATAATACAATATAAATTATGCTATAATAATATAATGTATATTATTAATGCTATATAATAATATATTATTATATACTATAATGATATTCTTAAATATAATGTATAATTATATATATTTATAATTATATATACATAATTAGTATTTAACTCTGCTAAAAATCTTTTTTTTTTTAAGATTTTATTTATTTGAGAGAGAGAATGAGATAGAGCATGAGGGTCAGAGGGAGAAGCAGACTCCCTGCTGAGCAGGGAGCCCGATAACTCTGCCAAAAATCTTTTTTTTTCTTTTTTTAAATTTATTATGTTTTGTTAATCACCATACTATACATCATTAGTTTTTGATGTGGTGATCCACAATCCATTGTTTTCGTATAACACCCAGTGCTCCATGCAATATGTGCCCTCCTGAATACCCATCACCGGGCTAACCCATCCCCCTCACCCCCTCTAGAACCCTCAGTTTTTTCCTCGGAGTCCATAGTCTCTCATGGTTCATCTCCCCCTCTGAGTTCTCCCCCTTCATTTTTCCCTTCCTTCTCCTAATGTCCTCCATGCTATTCCTCATGTTCCACAAATAAGTGAAACCATATGATAGTTGACTTTCTCTGCTTGACTTATTTCGCTGAGCATAATCTCCTCCAGTCCCATCCATGTTGATGTAAAAGTTGGGTATTCATCCTTTCTGATGGCTGAGTACTATTCCATTGTATATATGGACCACATCTTCTTTATCCATTCATCTGTTGAAGGGCATCTCGGCTCTTCCCACAGTTTGGCTATTGCGGACATTACTGCTATGAACATTGGGGTGCATATGGCCTTTCTTTTCACTACATCTGTGTCTTTGGGGTAAATACCCAGGAGTGCAATTGCTGGGTCATAGGGTAGCTCTATTTTTAAATTTTTGAGGAACCTCCACACTGTTTTCCCAAGTGGCTGTACCAACTTGCATTCCCACCAACAGTGTAAGAGTGGTCCCCTTTCTCCACAACCTCTCCAACATTTGTTATTTCTTTCCCTGTCCATTTTGCCATTCTAACTGGTGTAAGGTGGTATCTCAATGTGGTTTTGATTTGAATTTCCCTGGTGGCTAATGATGATGAACATTTTTTCATGTGTCTGTTAGCCATTTGTATGTCTACTTCAGAGAAGTGTCTTTTCATATCTTCTGCCCACTTTTTGACTTGATTATTTGTTTTTTGGGTGTTGAGTTTGAGAAGTTCTTTATAGATCTTGGATACCAGCCCTTTATCTGTAGTGTCATTTGCAAATATCTTCTCCCATTCTGTGGGCTGCCTGTTTGTTTTGTTGACTATTTCCTTTGCTGTGCAGAAGCTTTTTATCTTGATGAATTCCCAAAAGTTCATTTTTGCTTTTGTTTCACTAGCTTTTGGAGATGTACCTTGAAAGAAGTTGCTGTGGGCGATGTCAAAGAGGTTACTGCCTATGTTCTGCTCTAGGATTTTGATGGATTCCTGTTTCACATTGAGGTCTTTCATCCACTTTGAGTTTGTCTTTGTGAATGGTGTTAGAGAATGGTCGAGTTTCATTCTTCTGCGTGTGGCTGTCCAATTTTCCCAGCACCATTTATTGAAAAGACTGTCTTTTTTCCATTGCATGTTTTTTCCTGCTTTGTTAAAGATTATTTGACCATAGAGTTGAGGGTCCATATCTGGGTTCTCTATTGTGTTCCATTGGTCTATATGTCTGTTTTTGTGCCAATACCATGCTGTCTTGATGATCACAGCTTTGTAATATAGCTTGATATCAGGCAACGTGATGCCCCCAGCTTTGTTCTTCTTTTTCAACATTTCCTCGGCGATTCGGGTTTTTTTCTGATTCCATACAAATTTTAGGATTGTTTGTTCCAGCACTTTAAAAAATGTCATTGGAATTTTGATCGGGATGGCATTGAAGGTATAGATTTCTCTGGGTAGCACAGACATTTTAACAATGTTTATTCTTCCGATACATGAGCATGGAATGTTTTTCCATCTTTCTGTGTCTTCTTCAAATTCTTTCATGAGTGTTCTGTAGTTCCTAGAGTATAGATCCTTTACCTCTTTGGTTAGGTTTATTCCAAGATATCTTATGGTTTTTGGTGCTATTGTAAATGGAATTGTTTCTCTAATTTCTCTTTCTACAGATGCGTTGTTAGTGTATAAGAAAGTAACTGATTTCTGTGCATTGATTTTGTACCCTGCCACATTACTGAGTTGCTGTATGAGTTCTAGTAATTTGGGGGTGAAGTCTTTTGGGTTTGCCACATAAAGTATCATGTCATCTGCGAAAAGAGAGAGTTTGACTTCTTCTTTGCCAATTTGAATACCTTTTATCTCTTTTTGTTGTCTGATTGCTGTTGCTAGGACTTCTAGTACTATGTTGAACAATAGTGGCGAGAGTGGGCATCCTTGACGTGTTCCTGATCTTAAGGGAAAGGCTCTCAGCTTTTCCCCATTGAGGATGATATTCACTGTGGGTTTTTCATAGATGGATTTTATGAACTTGAGGAATGTTCCCTCTATCCCTCTATGCTGAAGAGTTTTAATCAGGAAAGGATGTTGTATTTTGTCAAATGCTTTTTCTGCATCAATTGAGAGGACCATATGGTTTTTCTCCCTCCTCTTATTAATGTGTTCTATCACATTGATTAATTTGCGAATGTTGAACCACCCTTGCATCCCGAAGATAAATCCCACTTGGTCGTGGTGGATGATCCTTTTAATGTATTGTTGGATCCTATTAGCTAGGATTTTGTTGAGGATTTTGGAATCCATATTCATCAGGGATATCAGTCTGAAATTCTCCTTTTTGATGGGGTCTTTGCCTAGTTTGAGGATTAAGGTAATGCTGGCCTCATAGAATGAGTTTGGAAGTTTTCCTTCTGTTTCTATTTTTTGAAACAGCTTCAGTAGAATAGGTATTATTTCTTCTTTAAATGTTTGGTAGAATTCCCCAGGGAATCCATCAGGCCCTGGACTCTTATTTTTTGGGAGGTTTTTGATCACTGCTTCAATCTTGTTACTGGTTATTGGCCTATTCAGGTTGTCAATTTCTTCCTGTTTCAGTCTTGGCAGTTATAGATTTCCAGGAAGGCCTCCATTTCATCCAGATTACTCAGTTTATTGGCATATAATTGTTGATAATAATTTCTAATAAGTGTTTCTATTTCCTTGGTGTTAGTTGTGATCTCTCCCCTTTCATTCATAATTTTATTAATTTGGGTCCTTTCTCTTTTCTTTTGGATAAGTCTGGCCAGTGGTTTATCGATCTTATTTAATTCTTTCAAGGAACCAACTTCTAGTTTCATTGATCTGATCTACTGTGTTTCTCGTTTCTAATTCATTGATCTCTGCTTTAATTTTAATCATTTCTCTTCTAATGTGTGGCTTAGGCATCATTTGTTTTTTCTCTAGTTATTTAAGGTGTAGAGTTAGTTGGTGAATTTGGGATTTTTCTATTTTTTTGAGTGAGGCTTGGATGGCTATGTAGTTCCCCCTTAGGACCGCCTTTGCAGTATTCCATAGGTTTTGGACCAATGTGTTTTCATTCTCATCTATTTCCATGAATTGTTTAAGTTCTTCTTTGATTTCCTGCTTGACTCAAACATTCTTGAGCAGAGTGGTCTTTAGCTTCCAAGTGTTTGAATTTCTGCCAAATTTTTTCTTGTGATTGAATTCCAGTTTTAAAGCATTGTGGTCTGAGAATATGCAGGGAATAATCTCAATCTTTTGGCATTGGTTTAGACCTGATTTGTGACCCAGTATGTGGTCTATTCTGGAGAAAGTTCCATGTGCACTCAAGAAGAATGAGTGTTCTGTTGTTTTAGGGTAGAATGTTCTGTAAATATCCATGAGGTCCATCTGATCCAGTGTATCATTCAAAGCTCTTTCCTTGTTGATTTTCTGCTTTGATGATCTGTCCACTGCTGAGAGTGGAGTATTGAGGTCTCCTACAATTAACATATTATTATCAATATGACTCTTTATTTTGGTTAACAGTTGGCTTATGTAGATGGCTGCTCCCATGTTGGGGGCATAAATATTTACAATTGTTAGATCTTCTTGTTGGATAGACCCTTTAAGAACGATATAGTGTCCTTCTGTGTCTCTAATTACAGACTTTAGTTTAAAATCTAATTTGTCTGATATAAGAATTGCTACCCCAGCTTTCTTTTGAGGTCTGCTGGCATGGAAGATGGATCTCCATCCCTTCACTTTCAATCTGGATGTATCTTTAGGTTCAGAATGAGTCTCTTGTAGGCAGCATATGGATGGGTCCTGTCTTTTTATCCAATCTGCAACCCTGTGCCATTTTATGGGAGCATTTAGGCCATTCACATTGAGAGTGATTATTGAAAGATATGAATTAATTGTCATCATGTTGCCTGTGAAGACGTTGTTTTTATAGATTGTCCCTGTAAATTTCTGTTGTATATCACTCTTGGGGGTCTTTCTCCTTTTATAGAACCCCCCTTAATATTTCTTGCAGGGCCGGCTTAGTGGTCACATATTCTTTCAGTTTCTGCCGGTCGTGGAAGCTCTGCATCTCTCCATCCATTCTAAATGAAAGCCTTGCCAGATCAAGTATTCTTGGCTGCATGTTCTTCTCATTTAGTACCCTGAATATGTCTTGTCAGGCCTTTCTGGCTTGCCAGGTCTCTGTGGATAGGTTTGACATTATTCTGATGTTCCTCCCTCTGTACATAAGGAATCTCTTCCCCCTAACTGTCCGTAAGATGGTTTCCTTGGTTCTAAGATTTGCAAGTTTTACTATTACATGCCGGGGTGTTGGCCTGTTTTCCTTGATCTTGGGAGGGGTCCTCTCTGCCTCTAGGGCACGAATGTTTGTTTCATTCCCCAGATTAGGGAAGTTCTCAGGTACAAATTGCTCAAATACATCTTCTAGTGCTCTCTCTCTCTCCACTCCCTCTGGGATTCCAATTATTCTGACATTGGAACACTTCATGGTGTCACTTATTTCTCTGATTCTATTTTCATGGATTCTGAGTTGTTTTTCCCTGGTCTCCTCTTTTCCCTTTTTATCTATTATATTGTCTTCCAGGTCACTTATTCGTTCTTCTGCCTCAGTTACCCTAGCTGTTAGATTATCTAGAATGGATTGGATCTCACTGATAGCATTTTTAAGTTCTGCCAATTCAGCTTTCATTTCTGCCCTTAGAGGCTCTATGTTGCCATTAATTGATTTCTCCATTCTAGCCATTGTCTTCACAATTGCTAGCCTGAATTCCATCTCCGACATCTTGGTTATATCTGCATCCATTTGTAAATTTGCGGCATAAGTCATAATCTCTGAGTCTTTTCTATTTTGGGGGCTCCTCTTCCTAGTCATTCTGTTGATGGGTTTTTGAGGGAATGTATAGAGTCCAAATTATTGACCAGAACCCAAGCAAGATGCACCTGTTTTCTTGGGACCTTAGGGTTGCTGGCCTCTTGTTTTCCCAGCCTGTCTCCTGGGGGAGGGGCCTGCTGCGCTGTTACTCAGGCAACCCTGTTTGGGCGGAGTTGCCCTGCCCCCTGTGGCAGGGGATGGGCTCCAGCGGGAATCGGTTTTTGGGGTTTTTGTTCTCTGGCAGCTTTCCGCATCTCTTCCGCGAGTCATAGCAGAAGACACCGTTTCCAACCCTCTGCCTCAGAGCAGAGAGACCACAGTCTGTTCTTCAGTGAGCTCTCCAGGCCACACCGTCTCTGTTTCTGTCCGTGATGCTATAAACTGCAGTGGCCTGGGTTTTGTGCCCCTCCACAGCGCCCCCAGTCCTGCCTCCAGGTCGGAGCACGTCTCTGCTCTTTGTGCCTCTAAAACCACCAACCGCCCCGAGTTCGCACGGTGACCCCTTTGCTCTGGGTTTCCGCCCCAGGGGCGGCCCTGAAGTCCTTTCCCCACCGCTACCGGTCTGCGAGTCTGTGCCCCGTCCCCAGCACACGAGGCTGTCGCTCACCAGCGGTGTAGGATCCCCACGGCCAGGCTCCCTCCCACTGCCATTTATCCTCTGATATCTGCCTGCGGTCTCCCCACTTCGTACCTTGAAACCAACCACCTGCGATATTCTGTTTGTAGAGATCCAGATCTTCTTACATCTCAGGCTGGTTTTGTGGGTGCTCACAGTGGTCTGGTAGATATCCAGCTCAATTCTGGGGACCAGTTGAAATAGGGTCCCCTACTCCTCTGCCATCTTTCCTAGTCCCCCTGCCAGAAATCTTTAAATTTCTGCTCTTCATTGGTGCTCTGGTGAAAAACCTAGCATCTGTTATTTCCATCATAAAATGTCAGTGTTCTAAGCCATCTAAACTGAAGACAGATGTTAATAACATGGTTTAATTACTAGTGGATGAATTAAAACAAAAACAAAAAACAACTTTATTCACCCTTCACAACCTCTTCATTGTCTCAATCAGGTGGTCTGAAAACTCTTCAGACCTCTCTGGACTACGGTGGTCCAGACGGATAAGGAGAGAAAAACAAGGATGGTTCTAGGCTACATTCTAAAAACAAAATGATGGTCTACCCTTAACCCCTTATGAGATGCAGCCATCAGGATTACCTGTATCCCCACAGCTCATTGCACACACACACACACACACACATATGTTCCACTTATCTTTTGCTGCTACTTGAAAATTTATTAGCTTAATGTGATAACTACTTTATTATAGCTCACTCTCTTGTGGACCAAAAATTCAAGCAGGGCTTGACTGAGTGATCTTCTGTTCCAAGTGGCATTGGTGAAAGTCACTTCTGGTACACAACTGGCAGATAGTCTGTCTAGAATATCCATAATGTCTCACCTCTCATGTCTGTCATCTTGGTAAGGGTGGCTGGAGGGCTGGGCTTGGTGGTACTGCAGACAGAAGAGCCTAAATGTGGACTTTCCAGAATGCTTGTGTCAGGGTAATTAGACTTATATAGTGCCTCAGAGGTCTAAGAGTGAGTATGTCAGTGAACAAGGAAGGCCTAGGGTCCAATATGATCTAGACATTGAAGTCACATCATGCCACTTCTACTATACTCAATTGGTTGAAGCAGTTATAAATTTGTCACTTAGCACAGTGCTTGGCTTGAAGGAAGTACCCTCCAAATCACAGCTAATAGGATAACATCACTGTGCTTAATAGATATAATTAGTAATACTGTGTTTCTATAGTATCCAGGCTAAAGATCTTTGTCCAAGACACCCAGATATCTCCCATCTTTCATTTAGCTCCATATGAGCCCTATCTGATTTCGTTTCTCTCACCCAATTTCCCCAGGGGCTTCCTGAAGGTCAGGACCTGCCTTGTAGGGAGATGTTCTTAGTGACTCAGGCTGAGCACAGGAGATTGTGATTTTATTAGATTGGCGCCCAGATCAGTAAGGCCAAATCTGATCATCATCGGCTAACTTGGAAAGCCTGCCCCTGTAGAGACATGGCCTGGCTGATCTCTGCTGAGGCAGGGCCCATCTTGTTTGCTTCAAACATCATCTTATTCATAATTGATAAGATCCAAGGACATCTCCATCTTCCATCATCCTAATTTAGTGAAATATATTGTTAACTAAGACAGTAGTGCTCAAAACGGCTATTGATTCCAACTTTCATCTGGGGACAAACTAATTTCCTCTGAACAAGGATTTCACTGACAAAATAAGGTGAACATGCAAGCATTTCTTTTCCTGCTTCATCCAAAGCATGGTGTCAGAATTGTTTAAAGCAACCAGACATTGACAACTTAAGCACCAGCAAACCAAGAAAATATTCCTTATGAAACTTCTGGAAAGAGGGAAATGGGCAAATACCAAGCCCTGTGGCTCCTAGTTGGAACCAACATCCTCTTACCATTGGCCAACTTAATGTGTTGCTAAACAAGAAAAGAGAGAGGGTAGAGTTTATCTAATTGCAGGCTATCACTAGGTAGAACTAGAAAAACTAGTTCATTATCATTAGAAAAAAACCACTGGACAGATTTAGGGAGAAGTAAAATGTTACAGCTTCAGTGGGTACTTTAGCCAAAACACCCAGATTATTATCCCATCCCTATGTAACAAATCACCACAAATGTAGCAGCTTGAAACAATGCTCGTAGTTCTGAAGGTCAGAAATTCAGAAATAGTGTAACTGAATTCCAGGTTCAGGGGTTCACAGGCTGATTCAATGTTGCATTCCCATGTGGAGGCACTTCTAATTTACACCGGTTGTTGGCAGAATTCAGTTCTTTGCAGCTGTAGAACTGAGGTCATGTCTCCTTGTTGGCTTGCCAGCAGGGAGCCACTCTTAACTCTTGGAGGCCGCCCATATTCCTGACCTGCAGTTCTCTCCATCTTCAAAAGCAGCAGGAGAATTTTTTCAGGTTAAATTCCTCTCACATTTTTTTAATTTTTTACTTTTATTTTTCTGGTCTCTGACCTCTAGACTCAGATTTAAGGTGCTCATGTGATTTGTCTGGCTCACTTAGATAATCTCCCTATCTTAAGGCCAACCAATTGAAGGCCATATTACATCCATCAAAGCCTTTTATATCATTACCTACCTTAGAGTTTGACTGGATTTCTGGGACCCGTGTGTGCACCAGGTGTCCGGAATGTTAGAATTCTTCCTGCCACTCCAGGGATAAGGATTATATGAATGCCAGGATTGGAAGGGTTCTTAGGTTATCTCAGCTGGGTGAAGAACTCTTGCACAACTATTAGCTGTGGAATTTTGATGAGTGTTTCCAGTAACTACTATTTCAGAAATTAAAGCAACGCTTTCAGTTCATTTGGTCATGAAACAATTTGTATATTGAATATGTGATTTCGACATCCTTTGAACCAAATGAAGGCAAGAGAATTTCCTTCAAAACCATAATTACTCTGTGGACCAGACTGTAAGCAGTGTCAGAATTCAAAGAACTAATAATAACACTAGTTATAATAAATAACTAGATAATTATATATTTCATTTCCCTTATCTTATTAGGTCTTCCTTCAAACACACACACACACACACACACACACACACACACACACACACACAAAGAGGCAACATGAAGTAGTTTATGGTTTCTAAAAGTGTGGTCCAAGAGTCAATGCTAATGGATGCCTCAGGGTCAGTGAGAAAAGAGGTGAATGTTAAAAATACAAATCTGTGAGCTATATCCCAGAATCCATGAACGAGATCTCTGTGGGTCTGGTTTATAAATCTGCATTTTAAACAAGCTTCAACAGTGATTTGTTTAGTTTGAGAATGACTGATATTCCTTTCCTTGTGATAAGAGCTGAATTAGGATAATTTCTGAACTCTTTCCTACCCATTTACACCCTCTGCCACAGGGGATATAGAACCGTATGTCTCTTAGTAAAGTTTGTAAAATTGCAAAGAACAAACTAGGGATGCTTAGTTTAACTCCTTTTCTTCTCTGAGGGGGGGAGTGGCGGGGGGCAGGAAGTATCCTCTCCTGTTCTCTTGGGGCAGTCTCCTTCTCCGGACCCTGCATGAACATGGGGCCTGCCCTGGTCCAAAGTGACTGGATTATAAATTGGCAATCCTTCAATTTCTGAGGTTATTTGTCATCATCATAAATAAATAAAGCACCTACTTTATTTGATACTGTTAACCTTTTTTTCCCCAGAAAGAGTGTAAAGTGGCATCTTTTCCTATTGATTGTAAGCTCTGTTTCCTCTGCCAAATCTCCCTTCCCAGCCTAGTCTCCTCACAATTATTTCTTTTGTTTGTATTCTAGTATAGAATTTGTTCTTCAAGCAGCGAGATGATTTTTCTTTTCACTAGATCTTATTTTGCTTCAGAATTCCCTTCGTTTACTTATGGCCAAGTAGGAAACCCTCAGAGCAGCCCAGCGGACCCTAACCACAGGGCACAGGCAGGTAGGAAACCCTCAGAGCAGCCCAGCGGACCCTACCACAGGGCACAGGCAGCTGGTTCTCCCTTTAAGGCCCTGAGCAAAAAAAATGTTCTTTCTATGGGGTTCTACTCTTCCTTTGACCCGTCACTCTTTCTACTCACCTCCAGGACCATGCTACATGCAACTTTTTATTTAGATTAAAATTTTGTTGTGAAACACTGAATTATGAGTTTCTTAAAGGCAAGAAATATATTATCTTTTTCCCTTTAATCTTTTGAGAATCTAGCATAATGCCAGGGAAAGAGTAGTTGTGTGACAAATGTAGTTGTAGTTTGAAATTCCTTGGAATCTCATACTAGTATTTGTAATTATGCAAATAATACATACAGTTGTAGAAAAATTATAGAAACCTGAAAATAAGAAAAAATAATATAATACCGGTTTTGCTATTGTATTTTAACACATTTAAAAATAGGTTGGATACATACAATTTTATAGTTAAATAAAACTTATAATATGATCATTTCCCAGTGTTATAAAAAGTTAAAAAAAATTGGAATTATATTCCAATAGGTGTGCTAAAAAATATTTTATCACTTGCAATTTGACCCTAGACTACACTGAACATCATTATGTATAAAGCTTTTTGAAGCATAGAGAAAACATTTCCTTAGTATTTACTCCTGCAATTGCCCGGGGAAAATTGCTACTAATTATATAATCATTTTTATAAACTTTTTTATACAGTTTGCAGCAACTTCCTTTTCTTGCTCTTTGATGAGGGTTTCATCAAATTTGAGTATGCATATCTATAAACAATCTTTGTAGGAATATAAAATGATATAAATCTTTGAGAATTTGTAGAACAGTTCTGTAAACCTTTTCCTTGCAATAAATGCTCTTCTGTCCAGTTTTATGAAGCCTGCGCACTGCACAAAGGTTTCTGGGGAAGGTGTTAGCAGGAGGGACAATCTGGTGTTGCACTAGCCATGACACTCACTTTGGGCTGTCTCTGCTCAGTGCTGTTGTTTTTTCTAATTTGTGCAGGGCTGTCCTGTGCTCACCAAGCCACTGCCCATCTGCAGGTGGTACTTTTTGTAAATACCACAAACACTTCTTATAGGGCAGAGGGGCTGTGGCCAGGAGATTTTCAAGGCTAAGGGGATCCAATTTATGTATTGGGTTTCCCTATTAATGTTACTTTCTTTTTTTTTTAATTAATTAATTTATTTATTTGAGAGAATGAGAGAGAGAGAGAGAGAGAGAGAGAGAGCATGAGAGGAGGTTGGGTCAGAGGGAGAAGCAGACTCCCCGCCGAGCAGGGAGCCCGATGCGGGACTCGATCCCGGGACTCCAGGATCGTGACCTGAGCCGAAGGCAGTCGCTCAACCAACTGAGCCACCCAGGCGCCCCTATTAATGTTACTTTCTGAAAGAACAGGTGATAATCTGTGCACTTTAGCTTTGCGGTGGGGCGGCAGGTAAACAAGAGCTTGGGTAATAAGATCTCTCTCTCTGTCTCTGTCTTGATCTCTGTGGGGGTGTTTCCTTTCTCTTTTAACTGTTATAGATTTCTGTTACAACTCAGACCTATTTTTTTTAAATGGATAATAATACAAATGGACAACTAGTGATTTGACTGAACTAGAAGTCATATCACCTTCCTTCTTTCTCCTTCCTTCCTTCCTTCCTTCCTTCCTACCTTCCTTCCTTCCTTCCTTCCTTCCTTCCTACCTTCCTTCCTTCCTTCCTTCCTTCCTTCCTTCCTTCCTTCCTTCCTTCCTTCCTTCCTTCCTTCCTTCTTTCTTCCCTTAAATGCTTGATACTTATTGAACACACAATGTATTCCAACATCTGCGGATGTAAGAGGATCATGATCTACACACACCACGGAAACCCACATAAGCACACCCACAGACTGATGATCAGAATGTGGGAAGAACAGTGCTATAGAGCTACATACACTGGGAGTTCTGAGTGCATAGAATAGGGACAGCTGAAGTGGATGAAACCAGGAGAGGCTCACATATAGCTAGAACCAGGGGGTAGGTAAAACTGAATGACCTAGAAGTAATCCCCTCTTGGAGAGAGGACCAAGTCAGCTAACAGTGTTTCTTGCATAAACGAGGGCCCAGGTTTACCTACTCGTTATAATAGTGATTCTCCTATAAAGATACATAGCCTAAGTGGGGAGAAAGGAACAAAAAAATCCTTTTGCATGTAATTACTATTCCCAACAACTTCCACCCTGATGAGAGAAAAAGTTTGGGGATGTTTCACAAATATATTTTAGCTGAGTCAAATACTTTTGTTTGGTGCCTGTTCAGGCAATAACCAGGCAGCAAGCCACTTGTGGCTTAATTACTAAATCATATTAAAACAAGGCAATATAATTGCAATTAGTGTTAGAATAATTTATTCATAAAATGCCAGTATATGTATTTATTTTCTATAATCCATTACTTTCAGCCTGGTCCGATGTGTGCTCCATTAAATTATAAAGTACAAGGTCATTAACCTACAGTTCTGCTTGTGATCATGTTTTTAGATTGCATTGTTTGCTCTTCAGTTAGGATTAAATTGTTAGCCCTCTTAGGTCATTTATCCTCAGCTATTTAATTTCTCTGTGATCATCTAAAGGCTCTTATTATTGCTAATTAAACAGGTGTGATCCACTCAGAAAACAGTTGTCTTTCTCTGAATATCTGGTAGGATCCAAAATCAAGTCAATCCTCTTCAGCTTTCATTGTTCCTCATAACTGAATCCCCTCGTTAGTGATTTTGAAATTGTGGTATGTGTCTGCCTGTTCTGGATTATTCAAGTTTTGGAGGCCTCTACACAGAGCACTGGGCACATGGAAAAGTACACACATGCAGGCACTCTTTTATTCTTTTTTTTTTTTTCCTGCGTCCAGCCTAGGACTTTAGTTTTCCAGGGATGGCCAGCAGAGTATACAGATAATGAATCTGGAATTGTGATATGAGGCTTCCCAGGCAAGTAGCTTCACATAGAGAAAAACCCATGTTCTACCAGTAGAGAATGCATGTACCTCTACTCAAAGTTAGCCTTCTAAATAGCTCTTTAATAAATGTGTTTGAGAAAGAATAAATGGTTTAATCCAAACCCACTCCCACTATTGGCAGATTCACTGCTTGTTGGTAGGAATAGGAGAGAAATCCAATTTGTTAAGTTCCTCCTGCCAAAGTAGCAAGGAATGTTGAGATAGAGATTTTCAGAACCATGGCCCCAGACAAATTTCCCAACTCTTCAAGAGAAGAACTACTGCAACAACTATTCTCTGTAGAAGGAGAAACCGGATCCTAGAGATAGTTACTTACCCCAGATAGCTGATATAGAATTCAAATCTCCAGGATTTTAAGGCTCAATATAATATGCAACATTCTCTTTTCTCTTTAGCATTACCATATGCAGAACAAGCAATATTCTAGGAACTAGTTGCACTGTTTGAGAATTAACCACATTTGGCCTTTTTTTTTTTTTTTCCCTATCCCACATTCTTGCTATCCTCTACTAAGCATGAGACTTCCTGAGAGGCCAGGGCAGCATATGTAAGGCAGTCTGTGCTGTGTATCATGGTGTATCACAGAGGTTTGCCCCTTGAGGACAAACATCCACTAACCCGGCTTCAGGGAATGTTGTTACTGATAGATCTCAGCTGAATTTCTCCCCAGAAAATTCCCTTGGCCAACGGGAAATGCTTTGCCCAAGTTTAAACACCCTCTCCATGAAACCCCCCTCCACCCAGTCGAATGGCAGGTTGATATAGGGACATAAAGGTCTGGCCCTTGCCTCAATTAGGGATATCTCTGGTTATTCCAATTTTGAGCTCCCTGCATGCTTAGCTCAGGCCGCTATTGTAACTGGATCATGGTCCAGTTCTTGCTCTGTCTTCCTGCATCTCTCTCTCCCATACAGGCATTGTTATTGAACACTCCCAACTAAAATGCCAGAACACCAATCTGTATCCCAGAGTCTGTTTTATGACTTTGACACTTGATGTAGAAAGAGTCAGGAGTGTTGGGGAAAAATCTAAAATGATGTTTTGGAGCAGGATCACTCGCCAGCTGTCAGTGAAGACTTCAACATTGATGGAAGTTGGAGTATTGATAGTCTCTTTAATGCTTGTGCTGTGCGTGTATTTAACTTCCACCAGTGGTGAAATAGGATGGGACAATGGTGAAAGGGAATGCGGTGTGAGGTGAGCTGTCTCTGGCGTTTGAAAAGTACAGAGAAAGCAGTTGTTCCGTGGAGCAGGATGGTTGTGGCTAGGGCTGATCAATGTATTATAGAAAGACAATGATGGGTGTTACAGAGGGCACGTTCTGCGTGGAGCACTGGGTGTTATACGCAATGACTCATGGAACACTACATCAAAAACTAATGATGCAATGTATGGTGATTAACATAACATAATAAAAAAAAGACAATGAAATTCTAAGGGATTAATCAATAGTTTATTTTTTAAAAGATTTTATTTATTTGACAGAGAGAGACACAGCGAGAGAGGGAACACAAGCAGGGGGAGTGGGAGAGGGAGATGCAGGCTTCCCGCCGAGCAGGGAGCCCGAGGCGGGGCTCGATCCCAGGACCCTGGGATCATGACCTGAGCCGAAGGCAGAGGCTTAACGACTGAGCCACCCAGGCACCCCCAACAGTTTAAAGATAAGAGCAACTGGTTTTGAAATCAGATGATGGGAAAAACCTGAGGATCAAGTCTGATACTCCATTTAAGGGAAATAGAAGTCCAGAGAAGGTTGAAGTCTCAAAAATATCAAGTTTGCTGTTCTAGAGCAGAGCCCTGACTACAAAGACGTGGTGAGAGCCTGAGAATTGGGCTGCAGTTATATAGAGAGGTAAACTCATTAATCTTGATTACTCTCTAGTACCTAAGCTGCAAAAGGAAAACATTCTTCCTTGCTAGAGGCCAGTGCTTCCCCATCATTCGAAGACAAAGAAGAGGTCTCTGCCTTACAAGTCCATATAAATCCCCTTTGAGAATCGACCCTTATCACTCATACTGGCCCAAGACCAGCATGCAGGGTTAATCACAGTGCATGCTAGGCAGGGGAATCTGAGCTAGTAAAGTAGAAAAGTACTCTACCCCATGGAGCTGCAGGACTTGAAGAACCAAGCCAGCTCAAACTGACAGGAGCCAGGAAATTATGTGTAGGACTGGGTCCAGAGGATGCTTCATCTAGGGACAGAAAGACATAATTATCAAGGAATAGGTTACTGAAGAAAGTGATCACTATCCCACAATATAGGACTTACCCCCCCCCCCCCCGCCTTGTAAGAGTCTGGGAGACAGCGCTGATGTGCTGCTAGGGTAGCTCTTGAGGACTTTAATAGTGAGATGGCTCATAACAAACTGACGTAGAAATGCTAGGGCCACTGAGGGGGATGCTGGGAAAAGGGATTGAAAGGCTCAGAAACATGGAAATAATAGAGCATATATACTATAAAAAGCTATTTAAAAACCAGCTGGATTTGTTCCATGACAGGACAAGAGGGCTTTGTGTTCCAAAGAGATAAGGTGTGTCCTGGTGAGAGGAACCCTAGCATCCCTGAATAGTTCATACGGACTGTCCTCTGTAGGCTGAGGCTATGCTGGGACATCCTATTACAGAATGGACCTACCTAATAACAGTGAAATGATAAGATACTAAAATCACAGGGGCCAGGGTGCCATGCTGAAACATTAGATAGGTAGGCACAATACTCCTAATGAGTTATACAATCAGAATGACAGCCAGGGCAGTCTAACGTATAAAAAGATATGGAAAAAGTTAATAAAACATAGCATTACTAGGGGCAAGAATGCGAGCCTGGAAACAAGAGTGTTGCTCAATCTATAAAATCAAAAGAAACCAAGTACAATCAAGGGACTAAGGGAAGACACCCTAATAATAAAATCACAATTCTTTGCCCAGATTTGCTCAATTTTATGGAAAAGAATCAATTTTCAGATACATTATACTTTGGTGAAAAGGTTGTATTCTCTGGAGGAAGGATCATGTAACATCACAAGTATATATAGTAATGGAGTCCCTTGTTACCAGAGTCCAGACTATAAATAGATCATTTTTCACTTGAGAAATGGGAATACCAAGGTATTTTGAAGAATATTAGATACAGGATCTGCTTTAACATTAAAGCCCAGAAACCAGACATGTGATTATGGTGCCCCTGTTAGAGTAGGATATGAGTATTCTCAATGATTATTACCTTGGTCTTCAAATGAATAGTTGGAGTAAACATATGTGGTTGTTGGTAGAAGTTTCCACTGGTTCCTTGGCCTTTGGGGAAAAGCCTACAAAGTGACAAAAGCCACATAAACCAAGATTTTAAATTAAAAACAATATTGTATTCCAAGAAAGGCCAGGACTAGAGTGGGACAAGTGAGCCTCGTAGGGCACAAAATTTAATAAAATATTCACTTTCAGGATCATGTACTCTAGCCCTGACCCTGCTCCTGAACTAAGAGGCAGAGATTAGTGGTATACCGAAAGACCTAAAGGAGCCAGGGAGATGGTCCAAATTGTATCCATATTTAATGACTCCACCAAAAAACAAACAAACAAACAAAAAAACCCAGAGAGCTATGGGGAGATGGCAGCAAATTACCACAAACTCCATGAAGTAATACATCTAATTGCATATGCTCTGCCAGATGAGGTAACTTTGCTAGAGCAGATTGACAAAACCTCAGATACATACTATGAGGTCATTGATCTGGAAAATGTATTCTTCCCCATCCCTACCAAGATGTATCAAAAACATTTTGCTTTCATGCAGGATAAAGAACAGTATACATTTATATTTATGCTTTAGGGCTACATTTGTTCTACTATCCTCTGGTATAATATAATCTCAAATGATCTTCACTGTCTGGACAGTCTACAGAACATACTATTGGTTCACTATTTTAATAATATTATGTAAATCAGACCAGATGAGCAAGAAGTAGCATATATGTTGGTGCCTTTGGCTCTTCACATGCACACTAGGCTGGGAGGTAAACTCTGTAGGAGTTTGGGGGCCAGACACAAAAGTGGAGTTTTTAGAGATCTCATGTTCTTGACATGACAAGATATCTGCTTAAAAATAAAGCACAAATTACTGCTTCTTGCACCTCCCACAACTAAGAAAGGAGCACATGATAATCTTCCAGTTCTAAAGACAGCGTATTTTACACTTAATATAATTTCAAAGCATTTGTCAAGTGACATAAAAGACTACCTCCTTTGAGCGGATCCTAGAGCATATAAAGACTATGAATCAAATTCAGGATGTGGTGCAAGTTCTACCATATGACCCATCATATACTTTGGTGTTGTATCTGTCTATAATGGACAAGATGCCACGCAGTGTTTAAAAGTCAGATCCAATAAAAGAAGCGGATTATAGATCCCCTGTGTTTCTTGAGGCAGATCATGATATCATATGACTTTATGGCCATAACTGTTCATCATCAGTTCATTTCTCTCAGACCCAGCAATTTATTTTTTTAAAGATTTTATTTATTTATTTGAGAGAGAGAGAGAGAGTGAGCAAGAGAGAATAAACACAAGCAGGGGGAGTGGGAGAGGGAGAAGCAGACTCCCCTACTGAGCAGGGAGCCTGATGTGGGGCTTGATCCTAGGACCCCAGGATCATGACACAAGCCAAAGGCAGATGTTTAACAGACTGAGCCACCCAGGTGCCCCATGACCTAGCAATTTATAAACTTGGACACCATTACATAGAAATGATATATCCAAGATCAGGCAGGTGTAGGGTGCAAGTAAGCTGATCAGTCAGGTTTCCTAGATACCCAGGCCATCTACCACTTTTTGCTTTAGTTACCTCAGTCTCTGCTAACACCTATGGTAACCAGCCAACACATAGAAAAGTTCTGAACTTGATTCACAGGCATGTTAGCTCAGTAAGTTGACAGATACTGAATGATTGGTGGACACACTACAGATCCACCACAGTGACCCTGACAGATAGAAATGAGGGAAAATCATTCCAAGTGGCAAAGTTTCAAGTAAAAACTTAAGACTTTATTTTTTAAGAGCAGTTTTAGGTTCATGCAAAATTGAGCGGATGGTTCAGAGATTTCCCATTTAGCCCCTCCCCCACACATGCATAGCCTTCCCTATTATCAACATCTCCCACCAGAATGACTTAGACTAGTAGGAAAAACAAAAGATTTTTCTGCCCCATGTGTTGAACTACCCTGGTCACTTCACTTAGAACTTAGGTAAGTAAAGCAGATATTGTTATAACTATTTTAAAAATGAGAAAACAGGCATTCAGACATATCTGAAATTTTTCAATGGCCTGTAGCCAGTAGATAGTGGAGACCACTGGATTCCAAGCCATGACTTCCTTCCTGTCCTCTCTCAGTGGAAACAACATGTTTCTGCCTGTGTTATAACAGCACTAAGCAAACTTATTTTCTTTATTCAGACAGACCAGCAAATAAATTGCCTTTTGCATGGTGAGCAAGCCATTTTGCTGTAAGTTTTTGCTTTCTTCCCAAGCAAAGGGAAAAAATAAAATTATCAACTAACAAAATAAAGCTATTAACTGTTTTCTCTTTTGGGTGGGATCTTTTCCTTCTCATCATCAGTAAGGAGACATATTTTTCTCAAATATGTGAGTGACCCAATCATGTGTTTTGCTGACCATTAACATTGCATAATCAATATTTATTCTTTTTTCACTGGTTCAACCCTTTAGAGAACTTACTATAGACCAGCTCTCTGCTCATGCTTGGAGCTTTATAAAGGAACATTAAACATGCTCTTTGCCCTTGCAAGTCTCACATTTTATGGTATAAACAGATGTGGAGACTAAAAATGACAATATGGGGAGAAAAATATTTTAATTGATACCTCTGTCTGTTTGAGTCAAGGATGACCCGGACACAATGAAGTAAGGTCTTGTTGGCAGAAGTGGGAAGATGTATATAGTACAGCAATTCTGAATGGTTGGAATATACATGAGGGAGAGATGTCAGGGTAAAGTTAAAGGGAAGAGTAAGAACCAGATCAGTAAGTTGAACATCAAGGATTGAACATATTTGGATTTAAAAAATAAGCCAGAATTTTAACCTCTATTGTTAGCTTTACAGCCTCCATAATTGGCAGACAATGAAAGTAACCATCTTTCTACACTACCTTGTTCTGACATCTGGAGGAAACTCATACCATCACAGGAGGAAATAGAGTGATTTACTAGAAGTATAGGAATTGATGATCATGCTTTCAGAGCAATTTTGGATTTATGCCAGACCACAAGCCAGCATATTTTAAATTGAAATGGCTGGAGGGAATCTAGGATAATTTAGTACCTTTTAATGTTTTCTAGGGGAAGTGAATTAGATTAGGATTTCCTTGTCCTTCTGTCCAGCAGAGTCCTATTCAGGTAATTTGAATCTGCATCTCTTGGCTCTAAAGTCTGGGTGCTTAATAATACTGCCACAATTCTGACATGGTTTCTAGGTCTAGTATTATATGATTCTGTAGGGCTATTCCTTCCTGGCCTCTTCATTCACAAAGTATGTGTTTTCATCACCTCAGTGCTTGACAAATGACCTCCCCAGGGCTTGTCTACAGTGTTGGCTGGACATCTGAATCACCTGGTAGTGGTTAAAAACCATGACTCCCAAGCCAAACACATGACAAATTGAATCAGAATATCTGACATTTGGAGATGGGACAAGGCGTACGTGCACGTGTGTGTGTGTGTGTATGTGTGTGTGTGTGTGTGTGTGTAACTTACCAGGTTATTCAAATGGGCAGTTAAGGTTAAGAATGACTACTATGTAGTATCAGCCATGAATTATTTATTTTGTTTTAAATTCACATACTAGCTGTTTACTGTGTACCTGCTAGCAGAGGGTTAAGCAGTAATTGGAAAAACAAAGGACATAATGTAGGTTCTATGTTCTCTGGGACGTGACATTTTAGATTGCAGCTCAAGTCAAACACATATGAAACAGTTAATAAAGAACTGAGAGATCATAGTAGCAAGTTACTCTGTATCTCCGTATATATGTGCCTTTTCTATGAAAGGGGGACAACAATACATTTAAGTTTGCCCAGAGACAATAATGGCTTACATTATCTCTGTCTTCTTGGAATAATTATTAGCAGCACTCATGTGCTCCCATGTTTCCTGTTTAGTTGATAGGTTATAAGCTCACCCTAAATATTAAATAATGAGACATTGGGAAATCATTGGATTTCCAGTAGAGTGCCCAGCTCTGTGCTCAATCTTAAGCATCCACCATGGACCCCCAGTTCCTGTTGGACTTCATGGTCTAGCTGTCTCCTGTTCTGCACAGAGGTCTACACTGAGCTGTTACATAAATCATGAAACTAAGATAATTATTTCCTACACTCTGCCACACCATACTCTCTGCACTGGCCCCATGATCAGCAGTCCACCCGATGTGAAGCAGCTAACAGATGCTACATCCACAGCATCAGAGCTACATTCTATTTATATATAGAAACCCATCCCTCAGCAAATTCTGTAGCTATGGGCATGTGGAGCTGTGTTTTCAAGGACAATTTCTATGTTGACATGTCCAAGGAAGCTTAATGAAATCACTGACTTCAATCTCAAGTTCCCCTTGGAGCTTGAGGAGCAGGCAGACTGAAAGACTCTGTACCCAGGTGAAACAAAGGAACATCCAGTGTCTACCTTGTCACAAAACCTCTTCCTCAGAAAATGATTGTCTCTGGGATGGGCTACCTGTTGTTTCTAGAAGATAATTCAGCTGAATTCTGCCAAGTCATTGAATACATTTAACAGTCATTTATCATAAATATGTGCATGCTGCAGTGATATGTTTGGCTATAGAATCAGCTCAAACTTTTACCTATTTATTTTACTCTTTCATTCCTTTTGTTTTACTTCATGTAAGCTTCTCATCATCTCTCTGACTTTAGTTTTGCTTGTATTTTTAATGAAACTATTAGCTGAACCAATAATTGGTGGGCAAGCAACTGTTTTGCATTAAAGATATAGATGACCTTAAAATCTAAGGCAGAAAAAAAAGATACAATATTAGGCAAAGCATGTGGTAATAATTGGTTTACTTCTTGGAAATTTTTTCCTATGGCTGTTTGTCCTTGAACCTTGTGGGCATGGTGCTGGGCTTAAGGGCCAGTCTTACACTATAAGTAACAACTGCATCAATAGTAATTTCTTTTCTGTTAACACCTATTAAAAGGAATAGCACCATGGGGTAGAAGGTGTGAAGTGTCCCAATCAATCAGAAATTACAGGAGCAATAAAGTAGTAAAGGCATAACTTATTTATTCAACACATATCCATTGTGCCCTCTGTATCTTGAGCAGGAGCCTAAACGGGAGGATGGAAGGATGTGTGACACAGCATCCTATCTTCTCAGGGAGCTCACAGACCAGAACACAAACACACAATTATAAAAGACACAAGTGCTGTAGGGAAAGAGAAGTGGGGATGGGCATGCAACCTCATCTAAGGAGATGCTTTCTGAGAAAGAGAGACCTTGGAGCTCAGATCAGAAGTAAGAATGATGAGTGAGAGGCAGCAAAGGGGCAGGGAGGGGAAAGTGCTCTAGGCAGAGGCGTACAACATAGAGATGAAGGAGCCTGTGGTGTAGTGGGAAGCAGTATGGCAGGAGAAGGATGGGAGACATGTGGCCGGAGAGGTCTGCAGGGCCACAGGATACAGACCACTAGAGGGCACCCTTGAGGCTTTACCAACATGGTTTTGTTGCCAAAAATGCATCATACAAATCCCTTTGTGAGCGAAACATCAAACACAAATTGACAGACATTCTACAAAGGAACTAGACTCTTCTCTTCAAAAAAATATCAAGTTCATGGAACACAAGGGTAGAATGAAGAATTTTGCTGAATAAAAGAGACTAAAGAGTCATGTCACTAAATGCTGTTTGTGATCCTTGCTTATATTCTAGTCAGGAAACAAACATACAAACAAAGTTATAAAGATAATTACTCCAAAAGTTGGACACATTTGAATACAGACTGCGGATTGCATTATAATATTATATGACATTATATTTCATTATTATGCCAATTGTACTTTGGTTATGTGATAGAATGTCCTTGTTTTAAGAAAATACTGTGATGCATTTTAAGGGTAAAAAGATACGTGTGTGTCATTTGTGAGAGATAGACAGACATTGTTCCCCCTTGATTTCCATGCCTTTGTTATGTTCAAGCTCTGACAACTAAGCGTGATAGAATGTCAGAAAAGATTGAAATCCTCTCTAAATCCTTGAAAAAAACTAAAACCTCCTGTTCCTTAAGACCAAAAAATGCATATTAGTTATCTTATTCAGCTCCTGAAAAATGTTCCCTGGGGTCACCTAAATTTTATACTAAACTTAGAAATTATTAATAAAAATAACCAGTTATTAAATGCTTCCTTGTGCATAGCACTATAAGAAGTACTTAATCCTCAAATAGCCCTACAAAACATGAATAGTCATTATCCCCATGTTTTGGTGAGGATCTGAAATTTTAAATAAGCCATTGATGGTCACACCACCAGTAAGTGTCAGAGTCAGGCTACAAATCCAGCTTATGTTGTTTCCAAATCCATTCTCTTAATCACTACACTAAGACTAAGAAGTATACCTTGACATTTTAATCTTAAAGACAATTCCCAGATCCTCTGGCCTGCCAACAATGCCACTTTGGCACACAAGGGACAAAGCATCGGCTTTTCGAATGATGTTGGAGATGTAAAGTTCTTACTGTTCTGTTCTTCCATGTCAGTAGGACCAGGGACTCTCTGTGAATGTTACAAGATGTTGGCTACAGACTCATGCCATTTCACCACTGTCCCAAGCACAGAGATGACTGGGTGTCCTGAATGTTCAAGTCCTCATTTCCCTCCGAGTGACAAGCACTGGGATGTGACACGGTGCATCTCCTGCCAGGTCACCTGCCAAGCACCTGAGTTAACAGCGAGGACACCTGCAATGTCATGGTCAGTTTTATGCTTTGTCTTTTCCTAGGAATATGGTATCGGGAGTAAGTACTACAAATGCAGGCCTGGACGTGAACAATGACCTAGAGTCAAAGGGAGACTCTTGTCTCTGCAATAGGTTGTTTCCTTTTTTTAATTCAAGAGATCTACCCTCACCTGTCTACCTTCTTGCCTCACTTTCCATCAACCATTTAATTGAAGATGTAGATTAGCTTCCTCCTATGGTCGTTTGTGTTTGTGTTTTGTGACTAGCAGTGTTAGCTGCTGACAAAATGTGGGAAAGGGGAAGCAGGACACAATAGAAGTGAGGTAGGGTAGCCCCGATGCGTACCTCCCGAAACCTGGTTGGTCCTGGCTCTGGCACCCATGAGCCAGGCATCTCCAGGCCTCGGACAGCACATCAGTAATAACTCAAGAGAACTAATTCCTTGTTCACTCAAGGCAGCCTTTTTTATGCCTGTTTTCCCAACATAGTTATTACTAGGGCTCAAAAGTGTCCCCATCTGGATGATAAATTATACAATCACCCAAACACTAGAGAGAATAATTGGGTTGATATGAGGATCAAGAGGAATAATACAGCATGGAGTGGAGATTACCTGCACAGACCATGAACCCAGACTGCTGAGGTCTGAATACTGACTTAGCCACTTCTTAGCTCTGTGGCTACGAACATGAGACATGGTAGGTTGGGCCACCCCCTCCAGGAACTATGGGCGCGTCATGAAGTGATACACGTGTATAAAACAATGTACTTTTTGGGATAGTCCTTTTGTAAACATTCCTCATGAGCCTGTAGGAGGCAGATATTTGGCTATCCTGGTTCTTATTAATATACAACCTCTTGTGATGAATATAGATAAACCAATTCTTGTCAAAAGTCATACAATGACCATTTCTACATACAGGGCAATACCTACATGCGTACATGGATTTAACTAGCTCTAGGGAAAACACTTATAAATGTTTTCTATATTTTAAAAAAGGATGCTATTGCCTTAATGTCAATAGAACTTCTCCTTGAAATTTCCCCTAATAGTGGTGATGGGTTTGCTCTGAATAATCTGTACTTTCTAGCCTAGGTCTCTCGGTGAGAGAGCTGGGTTGGGCACTAGCTATACAGAATTATTCATTCCCAAGAATGATCCCTCTGCCTCTGGGCTGACCCTGTGGGTTCCCCTGTGGCCCTGTGAGGTGTGGCATGCCCCTTCCTCTTAGGAACTCTGAGTAACACACTGTTTGTTAAGGGCAATTGTCTCCTGATGTGTTCACCTCACCATACCTGTAAATAATGAAACCTGCAATTTTAAACAGATCTCAGGGCTCAGAGTCACTCACTTGCCTGGTCTGGGACATTTGCCTCGGTCCTTAGAGAATCATTTGTTCTTCTCTTGGCAATCCATTCAATCACAGCAATTATTTGCTTTTCCAGTCAAGTATCATGGACTCTCTCAGGACTTTAGAAAACCCCATTTACAACATATTTGCAACAGGTAAGGAAAGAGAGTGATGAGTTGACAAAAACTATCTTAACATTGCCCTAGGAATAATTTTAACATATAGAACAAAATCCCCTTGCACCAAAGCTTAAAATAACCTTAGAAGGAATACCTATTATTCAACACTACTTCACAACCAATGCCTTATGATTTTTCCTTCTTAAAGCACATCACGTACATCCCATCATTTGATCACTGTGATAACAGGTTTATTATTTGTACTTTCTACATGAAGGACATTAAATTCAGAGAGGTTGTGACTCACTAGCTGCAGAGCTAACATTAGAACTGTGGTCGACTTGGTTCCAGCCTTCTGTTCCTTCCTTTGAATCATGTTGTTTCCCACCTATGACATTACTTTTTATGAAGAAAGAGAGATAATGATGATAATGATGATAATGAGATGTATTCAAAGTGTTTCATGGCTGACATTTTTATTTTTATTTCTGTGAAGGTAGGCTTTCCTTTATGCCCAAACATAAATAAGAGGTCATGTTTCATGATCTAGAGAAAAGAAATTATTCTTTCAATTTTTCCCTAGGCTTTTTTCTTCCACACTAAGAAATATTTTTCAATGTTGTTTTCTTAACTGTAAATAAGGTTACAAGAGGGAGTATTCAACGAAAACAATTATAATTGGCTACAAACATAATCCAATAACCTCATTTCACCCATATTGTTAAAGGAGTTAATCGGACCGGCACATACAGCCACCAGCTAAATATATTGTTGTATGCAAACAGTGAATCCAATGTCCTCCATAAATATCCCTCTGCAAAAAGAAAGGGGAAGGAGGGAAGATCCTGCAGTGTAAGTCCCCAAATTCACCCATTTATCCATTTGGTCCAAGGACGTGATTCAATCAATTCAGGAAGGAGAGAAACAGACAATATGTATTTATTATCTGTATGCATTTTCAAATGAAACAGTTAAACAGTAAAAAAACAAAACAAAACAAAACAAAAAACTTGTAATTGCAGGAAGTTCAGCCCAAATCAGGTGTCTTTTCTGCCAGGACACCTTGTAAACATTGCATCTCACATCTATGACATTACTCTGAAGGAGATGAAGTATCTTTTGTCTAGGTAATTATTTCCCCTCCGGGCATATCAGCATATTTATATTTTTCTTTAAAAACTCCAGATATAAGAGCTCCTTATACCTTGGTTGGTTAAGTGTCTGACTTTGGCTCAGGTCATGATCCTGAGGTCCTGGAATCGAGTCCCGCATTGGGCTCCCTGCTCAGTGGGGAGTCTGCTTCTCCCTCTCCCTCTGCTTGCCACTCCTCCTGCTTGTGCTCTCTCTCTCTCTCTGACAAATAAATAAATAAAATCTTTAAGAAATAAATAAATAAAAACTCAAAGTATAACAAAATCTTACTTTTTTCAGATTTTCCTGGCTTAGAAATGTTGTTCAGCCAGTAGTTACCTCATCAGCAACATTACAAAGACATTTTGTGTCTGGACCTCTGCTCCCACTGTGCTCCTTATTCACACTGTAACCTAAGGCCAATCTGGAAACATTTTAAGCCTTATATTCTTTGCTTCTGAAAGGGAGTCATGATCATGCTTTTTTTTTTAATTAATGGGGTCATGAATGAATGCGAATGGATTTTTTTAAATGTGCAATATGTACAATGTGAGGAAATATTCAATAAACGAATTCAACAAACAATAATGGAAACAAGGATAAAAGAGAAAATTTATCTTACTTCCAAATACAAGTCACTTTGAGTAACTCTTAGAGCATAAATTATATCCTAACAAAGAATTTGCAAATGGCACATGTTCACTGTTAGTTCATTAAGGAAGGTCTCTACCTTGAATGTTTTCTGGTAATGTTTAGTTAATTCAGATTTTAGTTGTTGTGGCTTTTAAATACACCTCTTAAATGGGGTTTTCCCTGATTCCGTTGTTTATCATTTTCATTAGTCCAAATGAGTGAGCTTGTCTGCCAGCCATTTTCATGGTCTGAGTTGACAAGCCTCACACTTGGAATTTGTGTTAAAGCAAAAGTTCTATTTTTCTAGAAAATAAATTATTTTTCTCTGTAAATTGTATTAACCGCCTTTGCTTCTGAGACATTCCTTAAATAAGGAAAAGGCAAAATAGAATACTGATTCCTCATTCCAAGTTTAAGCATTTTACAAATACTGTGTTTGAGTTTATCCCTTAACATATTAGTCAGTATTTTTTTAAAAGATTTTATTTATTTATTTGAGAGAGACAGAAAGCATGAGAGGGAAGAGGGTCAAGAGGGAGAAGCAGACCCTGCACTGAGCAGGGAGCCCGATGCGGGACTCGATCCCGGGACTCCAGGATCATGACCTGAGCTGAAGGTAGTCGCTTAGCCAACTGAGCCACCCAGGTGCCCCTTAGTCAGTATTTATTAGCCCATTTATGTCTCAAGAAAGAGACCATACCCCGCCACTCATCTGTTCTGCTTGCTTTGAGGATCTTCAATGTGCTTTGTACAATTAGTGTTAATCTTATCTCCCCCAAATTTGTTCCTATACATATGTTTACCAAGAGTACACTCTGCATTGTGCTATCTGCTGTGAGAGGCAGAATAAAGGTAATTTTAATTGTTAGTGTACCAATAATAGTTATTATAAAAGACTTATGGAGCTCACAGTTCTTTGGGGGAGATGAACCACAAGCCCAAAATAGTTAACAATACAAGACAGTATATGATTAAGGAAAGCAATTTGTGAACCCAGTTGTCAGTGTTAATAGGAATGGAGAGAAGACAGGAAACAATACTTGGGGGAAAGCTTCTTGGAGGAGGTGAGGCATGAACTGAGCCTGAGGGTGAGGGTTGTATGCGACTAGGATATAAATAGCATAAAATGTGAGAAGAAAGATTTGAGACTGAGACTTCAAAGTGACTTCAGGGCTGAGCTATTGATGCCTTTGGGCGAGTGGGTATAGTAAGCTACTCTTTTTTATCCTTTGCTTTAAATGAAGGTAAATTCATGAATGTCAGTGATTTGGGCTTTTCCCAATTTATGTAGCCTCAGTGGCTCTTAATTGTTTTGTCTCATCTTTAATATTTCTTATTGGAATAGCAATCTACTTCTTGGAATACTCCTTCCTAGCTCAAACTGTATATTTTATAGAGATTTTTTTTTTCCCCTAGAACCCTATTGAGATTTTATACACACACACACACACACACACACATATATATATATATATTTCTTTTGGCTATTCTGCCTATATTTGATTGGTTCAGGATAGGACCTTGACCTAAGCTTAATAAATGAGTCACCTAGCCAAGATTTTTGATCTGAGAACAAGGGAGCTCATTAGGTCACTTTCTCCATTTGCATCTGTAAGATGTGAAACTTGGAAGCTCTTATCCATTGTGTGTTTGGTCAGGTGTAGAAAGCTCTTCTAGATAGGAGAGAAGAATGATTTCTTCTTCACATAGAAATGGGTGTGCATGCATGCATGTGTGTGTGTGTGTATGTGTGTGTGTATGTGTGAGGGAGAGATCATCTTCAATACATTGATGGTTCTATTACATTTAAGGCCCAACCACAATCTTGTTCTCAGTTACGTTTTTAGTTCTTGCAAGTAAAACGATATTTATTCTTTAACAAATGGTATGTTCTGAATGATTGTGTCTGCCTCCCTCCCCAAAATTCACGTTGAAATCTTAACCTGCCAGGATGATGATTTTAGGAGGTGGGGCCTATGAGACAGGATTAGGTAATAAGGTTAGAGCCCTCCTGAAGGGAATTAATGGCTTTATAAGAGCAGCCCCACATTGCTCCCTAGCCCCTTCTGCCAAGAGATGAAATGCAAAATCTGAAACCCAGAGAAGGCCCTCTGCCTACCATGCTGGCACCTTGATCTTGTGCTTCCGGCCTCCACAACTGTGAGAAATACATTTCTGTTGTTTGTAAGTGACCAAGTCTGTGGTGTTTTGTTGTATCAGTGCACGTGGATGAAGACAGCAAATTAACAGTTGATTTGGAGATACAAAGTTCAGACTGTGCTTGTCCACATAACACCATTTTGCAAATTAAAATAAATATATTCCCTCTGGTTGCCCCATAAGCATAGGACTCATAAAAGGAGCACAGAATGTCTTATAGTCTCCATTGACCCACCCCTTAACCTGTTGTCTCTTTACAGTAAAAAAACCTATACAACCATTCACAGCAATCTTACAGAGGTCATGGATCTTTAGCCATGGCTGTAAGGACTATTTTCGTTTAATTATTGTCCTCTATGTCTTAAACAGCCTATTAATTTATTCTGTCCAGTCAAAATATCCTGGGGCACTTACCAGGAATATAGACTAGCTGTGTGGAGCTTTCCAGTCATCAGGAGATGGGTTTGTGATTGCCTTCTTTTCCTGATAAATTCTGCCATAACATAAACAAGAAACCTTTTTTTTTTTCAATGAAAGTGAGGAATAGTAGTGGATATGAGTGAAAACTGTGTGCAAAAAAGAGCCAGTCCTATTTGCCTTTAGTTTTATGATTTGAATACTCTAAGCAGGGAGCTGTAACTTGGTTCCTGAGCCATGAATACTTTTGACAGTTACACTAAACTTGGGCACCAAATAATGTCCCTAGAGAAATTGAAAATTGGTATGTACATATTATATTGCAGCACCAAATGAAGTCATAATGCAAACAGAATGCTCACAGCAGGAACAGTTATTCCTGGGCAGGTCTGGTCATGCCCCACGGCCTCTACAAACAGAGGAAGCCCTCCCCAAGGTTTGGGAAAAGGCTAGGACATTATATTTTGTGTGTAGAAAGGAGGGCCGTAGTGGGGTAAATTCTTCAACATAAATTATTGCACAGTCTGTAACTATTTTTAAAATGAAGAATATAATTTAACTTGTCAGCTCAGGGGTAGAAAAATCCATTTTCTTTATAAAGGAGATAACTTGCAGGGTAACTGAATACGGAACTAAGGAGAAATGCCCTTCCTAAGAACAGATATGCCTCAACCACGGATTTAAAGATAAAGAAACCAATCTGGATGGGAGGGTGGCAGCTTGTGATTTATGAAGCCAATCAATCAACCTGAGTTTATGTGACAGGCAGGTGGGAAACATAGTTGAAAACACAACTCCTGCCTCCGATTGAGTATAATTTCTTTCCAACCTCAGAGCAGTTGTTTAGATCTTATCCAGATTATGACTTTCCAATATCTCTGATCTTAGCCTTGTCTCCCTGAGCTGTGTGGTCACAGTTATTTTGCTCGGTCTTGGGAAACACTGTGTTGCTTGGGGTTCAGACCACCTTGGCTCTGATCCTGACTCTGTCATTTTCCAAGTAGACCTTGGTCAAATCTTTTCAGGATCTTGCTTTCTGCACCCATGAAATGGAGGTTCAAATAGCACCTGCCCTGCAGAGTTGTTGACCTTTTCAAAGAGAAACCTTTTGGTTTCATATATTTTCTGTATATTTTTCTACTATTTCCCTTACTTCCAGTTGAATTTTTATTATTGCCTTCCTTTCCCTTGCTTTGAGGTCAGTTTGCTCTGCCTTATCTAGTTTTGCTGCATCCAATAAGTTTTGGTATGTTGTGTCTTCACTTTCATTTATATCAAAGTATTTTCTGATTGCTCTCTTACTTTTCAAGTCATTGGTTACTTAGGAGTACATTGTACAATTTCCACATATTTGTGAATTTCCCAAATTCCCTTTTATTCTTGATTCCTAATTAAACCTCACTGTGGTTGGTGAACATACTTTGTATGAGTTCGATACTTTTAAAATTACTGAATTTTTAAAATCACCTCATATATGGTTTATTTTGAGGAATCCTGCTGTTGTTGGGTAGAATGTTGGATAGATATCTGTTGGGTCTAATTAGTCTATACTGCGGTTCCAGTCTTGTTTTTCCGTATTGATCTTCTGTCTAGTTGTTGTATGCATGATGGAAAGTAGAGCACCGGAGACGCCATAACCCGAGTAGTCCTGCCAACGAATTCTTTATGTGTTAGTGCATATCTCCAATGCTTAGGCAGGAAGTTTACAACTCTGACTTAGCCTTAATTTCATGACAGCAGAGTCTCAAGGTCAGCCAGAGGAGAGAGATTAGAGACTCTTTGGGTCTTTTCCTGTACGTGTGCACAGCCCAGGGCATGCAAACAGCCCTGGCTATGTGTGTGGCCTTCTACATTCCCAAGAATATGTCAGAGATTCCCAAAGCTCCCTGTAACATCTATTCATTCCTCTCCCCAGCATTTCCTTTTATTGTAATTATTTTTATTCTTTGAGAACTTATTTTGTGCCCCATTTCTTGCCTCCACCTCAAGTAGATGTAGTATTAAACAAGTGACACTGATTTTTTTTTTTTTTTCCTGTTTACAGACACCCCTGGGAGAAAGTGCATTCACATGGTGTGAACCCTGAGTCAGGTCAAATCAAGACAAATGAGTGCAGTTCAACAGGGAACTTCTAGAGAGATCAAAGAGCAGTTCTTTGGGAATGGGACTTTGGAGAAGCTCAAGTCCTATTCTGTCCCGTCCAGTGCTGCTGACGTTTTGGTTTTCCCTGTGACTATGGGGCAGCTGCTTCTCAGGACAACCATGGAGGCACAGAGCGGGAGATGGTAATAGGGTAAGTTCATTGCAATAAAGCTCATTATTATTACCAAAGTTCAGTCTTCCTCTCTAATAGATGCCCCTTACATTGTTATAGGCCTTTGCTTAATTCCCAGAGCTCTGAAAAAATTGATTTTCACAATTTTTCCCACTGTTCTCATTACTCCAGGGAGGAAAGAATTTTCAGAGTTCCTTATTTTGCCATTCTGCCTGACTTTATCCAGGTGCAATTTTAATCTTCATTCTCTTATGAATAATGTTTTTATTGCCTTTCAGGCTTCTTTTTTCTTCTTTATTTTTTAAATCTTTTTATGATATGCCCCTTTTGTGGTGATTTTCTTGCTTCAACTTATTTTAGTTTCTTTGTATGTAGATTAAGGTGTTTTCATTAATTTCAAATTGGCCATTTTTTATGTTGTTTTCTTCTTCCTTCCTTCCTCCTCCTTTTTCTCCTTCTCTTCTTCTTCTTCTTCTTCTTCCTTCCCTCCCTCCTTCCTTCCTTCCTTCCTTCCTTCCTCTCTTTCTTTCTCTCTTAAATCTAGCCCCACCCATCTCTCCTCCCTTTCTTGGACTCCAATTATACATGTGTAGAAAATACGCTATTGTCACAGATTCTTTGCTTGTTTTTAGTCATTTATGTGTCCTGACTGCTTCAATTTGTATAGTGTCTACAACTATGAGGTCAGCTACATTGTGCTGTTTTTTTTCTGCTGTGTCTAATCTGATGTTTGAGTGATTTTTTTTTAATTTTAAGATATGATATATTTCAATTCTGGAAATTCTGTCAGGTTACCTTTTAAATTATCCATTTCCCGCTACATTCTATTCATGCTTTCTCCTTAATTCCTTGACTATATTTGTAACAGATATGGTAAGACCTTTCTCTGCATATCCCATCCTGTCTCTCATTCTCAGTAGGTTTCTAATGATTGATTTTTCTCTTTTTTTATGGATGACATCTTTTATTTTTCTCATGTCTAGTCATTTTTGATTGGTTGTTATATATGGTAAGTTTTCTGAAGTTTGTGCTTGATTTTATTTTCTAGCCATGTTTACAAACCATTGAGCTTTGATCTAAAGGCAATTAAGTTACTTGAGGAACAATTTCATACTTTCAAGATTAATGTTTTAGTTTTGTTAGGATATAGTACTGCCTGGGTGGCTCAGTTGTTAAGCATCTGCCTTTGGCTCAGGTCATGATCCAGGGTCCTGGGATCAAGCCCCACATTAGGCTCCCTGCTCAGCGGGGAGCCTGCTTCTTCCTCTCCCTCAGTCCCTCTCCCCACTCATTCTCTCTATCTCAAATAAAGAAATCTTTAAAAATAAAGGATATAGTAGCTTATACAGACATTTCTTGGGCTTCTATTGAATGTGCTAGATATTTAACAATGACTCCTCACTCTGGCCAGTTGGGAAGAAATCTCTAGCACGCAGCTCCTCAAATTCTACTTGTGTCAACTACCCTGAATTCTAGACTGCATCTCAGATTTCAACACAACACATTTCCCAAGTACTGTTGGGTTTCTTTTGACCCCTCAAACTGTGATTTGCAAAATATTTGTCAGGATAATTGTAGGGCTGGCATTATTAGTTTCCCTTTTATCAGAGACCATAACTTTACACTGCCAGTGGGTCAATACCTGAAAATAGTTATTTCTCATGTTTTGTTCGGCTTCCTCACTGCTAAAAGTAGGAGGAAGAGTCCATATCCAGCTACAGAATCAAGGCTGGAAGCAGAAGTTCCAGTCCTTGCTAGCTGATTTTTAATTCCTTGGCAATTTTGATCTTTTTTCCAAAAATACTTCATGTAATTAGCAATTTTAAAATGCCCTGAAAGATTTATTAACAGTAATAGCAAATGCATCAGTCTCATGCTTAACCCTACCCCATTTCCCATTAAGCTTTCCAAAAATAATTACTTTTCTTTCTTTTATCTGTTTCTTAAAACAGATTAGCCATTAGCTCCCTGGATTTTCCTTCCAATGTTGATGCTGACTTGTTACTTTTGGTTAAGAAAATTTCTTCTATGCATTAATAAGCCAGTCATACTCTCTATACATTAATGCTATTATATTCAAGATAAAACACAAAGCTAATTAATCACTTCAGCATGTACCAAGACCTCTGCATCAAAGGGTTCAGACATGCTTTCACATAAGAGGTGGCATAGCATAATGGTTAAGGACTCAGGCTCTAGATTTAGAAAGACAACTCCATCTCTGGCATTCACAAATTTTTTAGCTTTCTGCAATTTGAAGACATCTTTGGTTTTTACATGGATAATGGCTATAGTGAGAGTTCCTACTTCATAGGAATTTTTCTGAGAAGTAAATTAGATAATGCTCGTAAAGTGCTTAGCCTAGTATATGCTTTATCTAGTATATGGTACATACTTACATTTTATCAGTGTCGTAGAGAAGTAAAAGAAGGAGGTGGGAAAAAGAAGATCAGATGAGAAAGAGGAAGGAAAAGAACAGGAAGAGAAGAAGACATAAAGTGTCAAGAGCTATCAAGAAATATTATAAAAAGCCTTGGGTTGTATCTTACAAGCTTAATTTTTAACAAGAGTTTCCCTCTGTTATTGTAATGGACATTTATTCAACCCACTGTTATTGAGCTGTATAACTTTACTTTTCTACCGGAGGAAAATTGGATCTGTCACTAGTTAATTATATTAGTTAAATACCTGGAAAGGTGGTAGGAGTAATTTACTGGGAGCAATACCTGCCACATTATGACATCTTCGTGTAGTACAGTTAATGATAGCCCCATTACAAATTTAATCACACGTAAATATATACTGTGGCCCCTGGGACTCCAACCAAATTTAAACTCTAGGGAAATTTACAGTACAAAAAATGAAGGAGATGAATGTTTTCAGTAGCTCTTTTAAAAATAGTTAATCTTTGGGGAGTGCAATAGGAAAGTTTTCCAAATCAGACTGATCATTAAGGTAGATAAATATCATTAACTCAAGATGTCCTAGAGATTTTTGTCCTCTATCTGAAGTCATCTTCTTTCTTTCAGGGTGCTGCTAAATCCAAAAGTATAACACAGAGCTACTTGCTCTCAGAGCCCAGGTGTTCTATGGACATTTAGGGTGTACCCCATAATCCAGCTTATGGGTAAATCATAGCCAGGGATGGTTATGCAGCTACATTATTTCTAAAGCTCCCAGAAAACTTCAATCTAATGCTTTAAACTTCTCCTAACAAAGCGTCAGAGGTAGAACCAATTCTGTTCCCAAAGACACCCTGGCCCTTGAGTACATACCCAGTAATAGAATCAAGGTTTCATACAGGTAGACAACTATATAATGACTATAGACAGAGCAACTGCTTGCAACTCAGTGAAGGGCTTCAGGTCTTAACACACAGTAGATTTTCAACACAGGAATGTTGATCTCATCTCAATTCCCTGTAATAGAATGTAACAACTAGGCTCACTCCACCAACCCCCCAACATATTTCTCGTCAAACATGATTCCACAATTTGGTGTTCTAGAAAAGGTGTTTTTTTTTTTTTTTTTCATAATAGCTGGAATAAAATTTACTTAGGAAAACAAGCTGCTATAAATAAAAATATAAATCCATGTAGAGAGGTTATTATAGTTTAATTGTTTCTCTTTATTTTCTACTGGGTAAAATTGGGCTGCTGCCTTATACCCATCAGATTCAGAGTTAATTACTCACACAAAATCAGCATGCTAGGTTTGGGGCCATTATCATAACCACCTTATTTGCTTTGCTTTTCATATCACACACATATATACGGATATATGTGTGTATGTGTATGTGAATGTATATATGTGAGCAAAGTAAAATGCAGCATAAACAAAACACCAGAAAGAAAGCCTATTTCATTTGGAATAGGTGTATTGCGGACCACAAGTGAATAACTTCTATATGACATTCAGGTAATAAAGCAGTGCCTACTCCAGGCAGCCTGTCTTAACACCGAATCTGTTCTAATTCCAGAAAAAAGGCAACTCCGCATGAGGAAGGCATATATTTTCTTTCAATAAATCTCTGTTGTGAGCATATGCCTCACTGACATCAGCAACACCAATGTTACTTATGAAGAATCACATTTAGAACATGTACCTCGGGGCACACAACATACTTGCTAACTGAAGATGGGGCCAGGATCTGTTTATTGATTGTTTTGTGCCAGGATTTTTACATTTATTCTTATAGTAACACTGCAAGAAAGTTCATTTTATAACTTAAGAGAAAAAGTCTCAATGACATTAATTAATTTGTCTAAGGATACACAGCTGGTATATTACACAGCAGAGATGCCCACCAGTTCTACATTTGTTCAACGTTCTACCATTCTCCCTTGCATCAAGATAAAAATAGAAGAAGAAAGGTAAGCAGGGGTATCTTTATTATATATGTCAAAGTGAAAAAAATGCACTGGACAATATTAAACAAAGAAAGATTTTATTCAAGCCTGTTGCAATAGGGAAAAGAAGCCAGAACCATTTCTAAACTCAACTCCACTGAAACAAACAAACAGTAGGGTTTTAGGAGCTGGATTAGGAGGAGATCATAGGCCATCTGTGTTTGCTAGTTGGCTTTACCCAAAGTAAAAGTAAACTTTCTCATATCTTCAGGACAGGAGGTAGTTTTACTTCTTGGGGCAAGGCACCCCCAGGGGAAGGTGGGCTTCTTACGCTTCCACAGATACTGAGAGGTAGAAGCACTACCTTCCCTCATGATGACATTTCAAACAGATCGCTCCCAGATCCTTCAGAAAGACACTCCTGGGTTGTAAAATTGGCAAGAGAATTTTAAAAAAGATTTACATCTCAAAGAGGCAGAGAACGAATTTATAATTACAAGTTTTCAAAAGGAAATGCTCTAAGAGAAGGGAAATCAGGAGCCTAGAGGCAGAAAGAATTCAGCACAAAATGCAGTCAAACTGAGGGGAACACTAAGGTAGTTTCAGTGAATATGCATACATCTGCGTCTAGCTTCTTGCCCCTTTGCCTCTTGTGCCTCATCCTTCTCCTCAGTTTCTGTATTTGTGTACTTCTCTCTCATCTCACCATTAGTAAAGCATAATAGATAAATGTGACTCTCATGCAAATATACACAGTATTAATAGCTGACTGGTTTTGCTTATTGGTAATGGCAGGAGTGCCCAGGAGGGCCTTCTCTCCAGGAACTTCTTGTCTTACATCTTCTAACACTGTTTCTTTTGGTGAATCCTCATGTCCTCCAAGGCATAGGTTATCTAAAAAATATATGTTGTTACTGTTATTCTGCATTTACCTTTAGATTTTCCATTGTTACATTTCATTATCTTTTGCTATAGTGTTTGCAGCATTAGATTTTTAAATCATGTGTGATGTGTGCTTGGATTTATTTTTAGGTATACATTTTGCTTTCTTATCTGGAGAGTTGCAGTAAAAAGGAACTGGCATCTTGGCAAAATTAGGGACTTAAGAGCATTCTAGTGGTATCACTTTTGATCAGATGAGGCTCTCTCATTTTCCTCATCTCTTTCTCTCCCACTTCCTCCCTCCTTCATCCTCTCTCTCTCTCCCCCTCTGTCTGTCTCCTCTTCCTCTATCTCTTCTCTCTCTCTCTGTCTCTCTCTCTCCTCTCTCTATCTCCACTTTCTCTCTCTGTCTCTCTCTCCCTCTATCTCCACTCTCTCTCTCCTTCTCTCTCCCTCTATCTCCTCTCTCTCTCTCTCTGTCTCTGTTTCTTCTTTCTCTATCTCCTCTCTCTCTCAATCTCTCTCTCTCTCTCTTCTTTATAGTTCCAAACTCTGGCCCACCTCATGTGAGCTCTTTCTTAGGTCATGGTGAACTCACGGAGAGGTCTTACATGAGAAAATGCAAGACGGAAACAGACTAACCTGCACAGGCTGCAGCATTTGAAACACCACACTGCTTGCACTAATCAAATAATTCCTCTGGGTAAATGCTGTTACCCTGACAATACGATCTTGGAAGATGGATATTTGAAAAATGAGCATCCTAGAAGGATATGAGCAGGGAAATGAACTTCAGGTTATAAAGAAAATTAGAAGGGAAATAAACATATCAATAACAGAGGAGCCGAGGTGGCTATCTATCAGGGGACAGTGTTATCCATCCTGGTTCATTGAGCAGAAGTGTAAACACTGAAATATTCATGAAGAGGATGGATGCAGGGAAGCTGAGTTACAACCCAGAGCTCCAATTTGATGAATGCTATGCCGCGAGGGTAAAGGGACAAAAAGAAATGGGCATAAACGAAGGCAAAGGTTCATCTTTTATTTTTTTTTTTTGCTTTTGCTTTCCATTATACTCAATTATACAATAAAATGTCAGAAAATAGAAATATAAACACACATGCTTTGTGTAGTATATTGAAACTTTCTGCAGACAGGAAAGAGATAGAGTATGTCTTTCTGTCTTCTGGGAATATTTAGATATTTAGATACTTTTGTCTGAGAAATCAGTGGGGGTCTTGATGGTGGTGGACTCCATGAGGAGTGGGTACAGCCTCAGTACAACCTTGCTGTCTGATGACATTGACTCCTTGTGCATGCATGGAAGCCAGTGTTCAGTTATAAGCATCACACTTACACAATATTTCATCGATGGGATGAAGGCAGATGAGACATCACTCACACACACAATGTGCCAACATTGCCAGAGGAAAGACTGGTGAAGGACCCCTCTCCAGGGTCCTCAGGAGTAAGTCTGTTTGCTAATCAATATCTCAGTGACACTGTATTTTACTACTGCTAACAGTCAATTAAAGAGATTTATTCTTCTGTTTTCCCTTAAAATGTATTTCTAGAAAGCAAGCTGAGGAAATAGTGACTATACAGGAAATAATGAATACCCTGATTATGTTTCCAAGAAAACCAGCCAACAATACTGTTTATTTATCCCTTCATTTTGAAGATATATGAAAAAGGCAACAAACTGTGCTTGAGAATATAAATTGCCTAGAGTGCTAAAAATACTAGTTGGGCATTTACTTAATAAATGTATAGACAACATGCAAACTGTTTTCAATTAGATGGACTTTGCCTTTCCTCTCTAAAATAGGGCAATTTGAGTAAACTTCAACAACTTTTATTCAATGACCAATAATCCAGTTCATCCATATTTTGATCTAGCAAAATATTGAAGTTTAAGATGAAGCTCTGCCCAGTACTTATAGTCAAAAACATTTAGTAAATAGATAAATTAGGGTAAAAGGGAACACTTAGCAAATTAATGAAGGAAGGGTCTGCTTATACATCTCTTGTGAAAGGTAATTTATTTTTCATATGCTCTGAATTACTTGTAGAAATAGAACTTAAGGGAAGTCCTACTGTGAACTAATAAAATATATGAAGTTAAAACAGGAGCACAGAAGTGAGAACATTTTAATGGCCACTAATGACTTAATTAGTATAGACCATCACACTGTTAACAAATTATTACCCTTGATAGATAGAAGTGTGCCTAATGGATTTGGCCATTATTTTTCTGTGCTCCACACTTGAGATAGTTATTGATCTCGGTCTACGACATGTATTTATGATGCACTTGTCTCCAATCTTCGTGTACCTAAAGAGGCTAGCGGGTCTCGACTTGCTCTTTCTGTACTATTTTCATGTAATTGTCTCAGGTAAACTGCCCCCTACCTCTTAATTTTCTCATGAAACAGGTCTGCCTATGGCTACATTTCCTCACTTGTCTCTCTCTCTGCTTCTTTGTCATGCAGACATCAGGATGCATGTAAGATGTTCCACTCTTTTTGTCCACACTGCAGCTCTTTGTCTCTAGCTGGACTAAGACCTCTAAGCATAGCACTTGATACTTCTGGGAGTTGCAAAGAGCATCAACTTTTCTCATTATATTCACTACAAGAAAATTCAGAGAAGAACTTGTATGGCCACCCCTTACGAGCACAAAGGAAGGGAGGAAGGAGGGAGGGAGGGAGAGAGGGATAAAGGAAGGAAGGAAGGAAGAAGTTTATATCTTTCTATCCTTTGTGCTTGTTGGCTATGGCACGGTTCACGAGCAAGATGCCCTCCTCATCCCGCTCCCAGCTCACCACCCAACCAGGAAGGCTAAAAAGGATGAATATATAACTGCTGTGATTTGTTTACTCTGAAGAAAGTCTCTATTTTAAGGTGAAATTAGAAAATGCGTCATTTTAATGGTTGAGAACAGGTGTCATTGCTGCTTTTCAAGCTTTTTGGGAAAGTTAAAAGATGACAGATGTCACAGATGTGGTTGGGAGGCAAGAAATCTGCCCCTTCACTCTTCACCCACCATTAATAATAATTGTAATTTCTCCTTGACTTTATGAGCCGCTGCTTTCCCATGAGGGGATGCTCGAGTCCCCTTAAAAGCTCCGTGTTCTGGCATCATTTGCTGGCCTTACTCCACGTAGCTTAGCCCAAAAAAGATTTAAGGTGAGGGGGTGGCATAGATGGTGACATATACTAAGGCAGCTGATTTGCTTTTTATGGGGTTTTAATGCTAACTGCTGAGCTATATGTGATTGCTCAACACACTTTACAATGGAAGTTCTCATCCATACTCTGTGCTGCTTATTGCTAGCCACAAGAAGCCATTATGAACAATGGCACAGCACACTGTGGATGTGCCTGCCCCTTGGGGCAATAAAACAGTTACCTCAAACTCACTGCTCTCTTCTATAAGATCCCATTCATCTGAAATCCAAGAGATTCTAGAGAAAGCAAGATTCCTATTAAAGGAGATCTCCTGGTGAAAATGGGGCACTTACTAAAAATTAGCTCATAACCTTCAAATCCCAATAGTAACTAGACAAGGTTTGTGAATTTCTTCATTTCTCTGTCTTTTCTCCCCTCTCCTCCCACCACCACCCCTGGTTTTCTTGCAACTTACTCTCCTTTGACTCTTCATAATTTCATGTAACCAGGCCCTCTATGCCTCTTCTCTGATGTGAAGTATATACCACTGCTGTTAGGGTAAAATGACTGCTTTGGGTCTTAAAAGAACATCTATCATATTTCTAACCATCTCCTGCTCATCTGCAGCAGGAAATCCATTAGCTTCTTGAGTCAGCATGATTCAAAAACACCTCCTCCTTCAGTACCCATCATCCCAGTGCCTGGCATTACTATCTCCTTTGCCACCCAAGCATAGACATTTTTCCCCATTTTGTCCTTTTTCGAATCTCACCTCTAACTGTCACCAGTGGTTGTTGACTTACGTTCAATGTTATTTCCTGAGCTGCCAATGCCTTGTCAACCCAACAGAGTTACTGAAAGACCCTGAAACTGTTGACCCCTGTCTTGTCCCTTATCATCCATATCCCTACCATCACTAGTATGATTTCATTAATATGCAAATGGAATGTTTCTTCCTTGTTTCAAATCCCAGGGGGTTTCTTAAATCTCAGACTGTAAAGCTCAAACTCCTTAACTGGAATTGCATACCAGCCTCTTCTTGCTTTGCCCGCTATCTTTTATTATATGCTAGTGTTTCCCTTTCACACTCATTGGTGGTTCTGAGTCCCTGTAAAGCGCCATGCTTCCAAATGATTCTGCAACAATATACACACTTTTTCTTCTTCTTAAAATGCTTCACTCAGCACTTCTTTCCCTGGAAAAATTCTTACTGAGACCTCAAAACAAGGCTCAAATATCACCTCCTTCCCTCCTCACCTTGTGAGTTAATGACTTTCCTTTGCATTGTAATTTTTACTCCTTATGGCACTATTTTCTAATCTGATATTTTCTGTTGTTTCCACAGAACCATGAGTTCATAATGGTTTCATAAAGAAACTATATAGAATCAATGAAATACATTCAATAATAAATGAGGGTACTTTCTCTTCTAGCCAAGAAGGAGTAACCAGAGTCAAACTGACCTTACTGCACAAACAAATTAAAAAAAAAAAACCTAGAAAATAGAATACATGAAATAAGAGTTTTCAAGACAATGGACACCAGGCAACTGAAAATGGTGAGCCCTGAAAATAAGAAAATGGACAAGGGCAATTATGATTGATGGCTTGTTGCCTGGAGAGCATGTCCAAGCCATGGCACAATGAGGGGAAACCCAGGGAGAGACTGGTGGTCTCCTTGAGTTGAGGAAATAAAATTATGAGTCGGGTGGCCAAGGAGCTAGAGTTGATAGGGCAGAATACCAGAAAAGAGAGGCCAGCAGAGAGGAGAATAATCGATTAGATTTGTTTTGTCTTTTTATATAAATTATCATTATAAAATGCCCTCCCTATTCCTGATAATATTCTTTGTTGTGAAATCTAAAAAACCTAAGATTTATATAGTCTCTTCAGCTTCAGCTTTCTTTTGATTAGTATTAAGTCATACATCATTTTCCATCCTTTTACTTTTAACTAACTTTTGTGTTTATATTTCAAGCATTTTTTTCAGCCTTATGGACATATAATAGACATGTAACACTGTAAGTTTAAGGTGCACAATGTGATGATTTGATACATGAATATGCTGAAAAATGATTATCACCGTAAAGTTAGTAACTCATCCATCACCTCACATAATTACAATTTTTATTGTGTACATGTTGAGAACATTTAAGATCTACTCCCTTAGCAACTTTCAAGTATACAGCACAGTATTGTTAACTATAAGTCACCATGCTAGATAGTAGATTCCAGAACTTACTCCTCTTATAACTGAAAGTGTATACCCTTTGGCCAACATCTCAACAATGAACACCTGTATCTTGCTTTTTCCTCCAACCTGATAATCTGTCTTTTAATTTGGCTGTTTAAACCATTTAATTTAATGTGATTACTGATAAGACTGAGTTTAAAATCTACCATCTTATTTGTTTCCTATGTATTTGTTGTTTTCCTTTTTTTACTGCCCTTTGGGGGACTTCTGTGTATACAGATTGTTCCATCTATAGACTAGGCTGTGGTTTGAAAAATACAATTGTGATCTAAAATGACACTTTGTTATAATTATTTCATTGTTAAGAACAAAATAAAAATCAAATACTTACAAACCAAAACATATCCAGAAAGAATACTACCATTGAGACTATGGTAATAAAGACATAGATGACAGAGACAGAGACAAGGAGATGATACAAATAGATAGATATAGACATGGAATGGCTATAGAAATGGATACGGACATAATTTTGACATTTGGATCTCTAGCCTGAAGTATATGCAAGATTATATCTCCATATCTTGCAAGCACATTTTCTGACATTGTATGAATGTCTCAGAAACACTGTTTTGATGTTAGCACATGATAAATCTTGCTGACTTCATCCCTATCCTCACACTATTTTTAAACAGGGCTCACATCCTGTCTCGTTTCCCCCTGATGTCTTTGGGTGGCAACCTTATAAAGTTCTAAGTTGCAAGAGATTTATCTGTTGTTCTTATAACTTTGCTTTACTCTAAAATAAATAATCAGAGCAAATCAATTGAAAAGAGAAAATAAAGCAGTGGGGTGGGGGGCAATATGATTTCTTCTTAGAGCCAAGGCTATCAGGGCTGCCTGACATTATAGTAAGCACACTGTCAGTAAAGCACTTCATGTCAATTAAGTACTTGTCTAAGGGGCTGAACATTTGTTGGGAACGAGAATCTGTGTGCATAATAGTGAACACTGTTGATCCACTGGTTCAAGAACTTGGAATCTGAAAGGGTCCGGGATTATAGAGCTTTCCAAAAGGGTTGTGCTGTGATCATGCTGATTTCTGCAGCCTACTGAATTTGGACAAGTCTTCTTATAAAGGAAGTATGATAAATTTTATGTATTTATATATTTTAGGGGCTACATTTCATCCCCCCTCACCCAAATTCCTATGTTGAAGTCCTAACCACAGTACCTCAGTATGTGACTGTATTTGGAGACAGGGTTTTAAAGAGGTAATTAAGGTAGAACAAAGTCATATGAATGGGCCCTATTCCAATATGACTGATGTCCTCATACTAAGAAGAGATTAGGTAGGACACAGACATATACAGAGAGGAGACCATGAGAAGATACTGGAAGAAATGTATATCTATAAGCCAAGGGGAAGAAATCCCTTAGAAAAACCAAGACTGACACCTTGATCTTGGACTTCTAGCTTCTGGAACTGTGAGAAAATAAATTTCCAGTATTTAAGCAACTCAGTTTTTGGTACTTTGTTATGGTAAGCCTAGCAAACTAATGCAATTTATTTATTTACTGTGTTATACTGTATTAACACAAGATCAGTTGTTCAAGTATCACCTTTTAAATATTTGTCCCATTTTCCACCAAGAAAATTAAATGGGAAAGAATAGTCTTTTCAATGATGCTGGACAGTTGGATCAACCCATGCAAAAGAATGAAATTGAATACCTTATTATACCATATGCAAAATTTAATTCAACATAGATTATAGATCTAAATATAAGAACTAAAACTCAAAGATGTCCAGAATTTAGTTCTGATTGGAGGAGGAGAGCAGGCTCTAAGTGGAAAAGATTAAGTATCCCTCACCAGTGGCGCGTCCCATGAGTTTAACATTGGGCACAAAGTTCCCAGGATTTAGAAGCATCTTTAATGGTAATAGGAGGAAGGGAGCGAGCAATAGAACAGATGAGAGTGGGGATGAAAGGTAAACTTTGTCCCTCACAACCCCCTCCTTTTTTTTTGCTAATGCTAAATCTAGAATGAGCCATGATAAAGGTGGGTACATCTTCTATATGAATGCAACACTGGGAAGATTTGAGAAAATGATCGCCTTTTTTCAAAGTGAACATGGGACTAGGATGTGGTTCTTAGAAACAAGGAAAGAAAAGAGAATGCAGAAATTATTGGGCCTGAGCTGCGGAGTTTCACTATTCTTTATTCTCCAGGTCAAAAATTGTCAGCTCAAGTGAGCTACATCACTTTCTGTAAGGTTATCTTTTTGAGCAAACCAAAGACAAAGCTGGTTTCAGTAAACTGTAAGGTCACTGAGTACATATGTTCTGAAGTACAGTTTTGGGCAGTGAAGTTTGTTGAGCTCCCATTATTTTCCTTCTTTCTTTCTCTCCATTTTCCTTTTTCCCCTTCTTTCTTTCTTTCTCCCCTTCTTTCTCTCTTTCTCTCTCTCTCTTTCTTTTTCTTTTTCTTTCTTTCTTTCTTTCTTTCTTTCTTTCTTTCTTTCTTTCTTTCTTTCTTTCTTTCTTTCTTTCTTTCTTTTTCTTTTTCTTTCTTTCTTTCTTTCTTTCTTTCTTTCTTTCTTTCTTTCTTTCTTTCTTTCTTTCTTTCTTTCTTTCTCCCTCTCTCCCTCTCTCTCTTTCTTTCTTCTTCTCTCTCTTTTTCTTTCTTTCTCTCTTTCTCTTTCTTTCTTCTTTCCTTCCTTCCCTCCTTCCTTTCTTTCCCTTTTTCTTTCTTTCTTTCAACAGCTCTACTGGGGGTGCCTGGGTGGCTTAGTCGGTTAAGTGTCAGCTCAGGTCATGATCCCAGGACCTTGGGATTGCCTTGCATCTGGCTCCCTGCTCAGTGGGGAGTCTGCTTCTCCCTCTCCCTCTGACCCTCTCACGCCACTCTTTTTTTTCCCTCTCTCTCTCTCAAATAAATAAATAAATAAAATCTCTTTAAAAACCCAGCTCCACTGGGCATCATTATAAGCTCTTAGGCATTGCTATTGTCTTTAGATCCTAAAACATACAGGGTGATTGTCCTACATGTTTCTTACTGCAATTAGGAACCTTCTGGGGGAAGTTTTTTCCCAAACTCTTGATGAAATCATAATGACTGACATAAAGACAAATATCCTGAAATCTTAAGGGCACCTAACAATTATTGAGCACTCACAATATGCAAGAACTTATTTAACAATTCACTTACCATATCACCCAAGATTCTCAAGCAGTCTTTGAAATATTAAAATGTATATGCATGTACATACATTTGTATAGGCACACACATGCAAATACATATATGTGCACATATACATGTATAATGTGTATTGTGCATATACATTTATGTGTATGAACAAATTATATAAAAACACATTCCTAAAATTCTAAGACTTCCATCAGTTATTTTGTTCTATATTTCCCATATGTACCCCTTAAATTTTACCTTCTTCACAGGGAGTTATCTTTCTCTCAACCTTACTCACTGGAGATATATAAAAAAAAATTTGTTAAATTCACAGTATCCCAGTGTGTAAGGCAAAGATAATAGAACAGGTGTGTTCAGGACTCACACCATATCATATGTACATATACATATATAGCTTATTATGTCTGGCTAGCTGAAGTTTCTCAAAATTACAGAGTGTATGTGTGATGAGAGAGAAAGAGAGAGAGAGGTTGAGAAGAATGATAATAGATTATGGACTATACCACACAAAATAAAAGGAAAGAATCCTAGAACTGAGTATATGAGGTATCTCCTAAAGTATGGAAATACAGGCAGATATACATCTTGTTTATCAAGTACATCTTTAGTATTAAAAGTAATCGTTATTATATTATTATCTATGTTTCCAGACTAAATGGATAGCTGATATGCTATTGGGGAACTCTGTTCCCTCAATGAATTCCTATTATTTCTGCTTCTGAAGGTCACACACACAAGAATAATTATTACAAGGATTTTTCTCTCATTGCATTTTTTTTCTAGAAATGCTTCACAACCCTATATGTGCAACAACCACTTAACAAAATGTCATCATGAGACTGAGGGTTTATAATTTTAAAAAACATAACTAGGAGCCCTGGCCACTATGACTCATAAAATACACAATAAGATGTTTTGAGAAAGATTGAAAAAAACAGGAAGAATATGTATGCTCTCAGCAGGCAAAACATTGCTGACATTTTAAATAGTAATGAAACCCAAGAATTTAATCAATTTTGCATGTCAAAAATAGGTGATTAATTTGTTTAGTTTACTTCTTTAAGTTTTGTGTTTCTTATGGAATAAGTTCCAGGGTATTAAAAGTAAAATAAAATAAAAGCCTAGTGATTGTAGAGAAGTAACTGATAGTTGACTTTTTTTTTTTACAGATTTATTTATTTATTTATTTATTTGAGAGAGAGTAGAGGGAGTAGCAGAGGGAAAGAATCTCAAGCAGACTCCCTGCTGAGCACAGAGCTCAACATGGGGCTTGATCTCAAAACCCTGAGATCACAACCTGAGCTGAAATCAAAAGGCAGATGCTCAACCAACTGAGCCACCCAGGCACCCTAAGAGTTGACATTTAAAACCAGACTGAGGGTCACCTGGGTGGCTCAGTAGGGTTAAGCCACCTGCTCATGATTTTGGCTCAGGTCATGATCTCAGGGTCATGAGATCTAGCCTCAGGAGGGACTTTGCCCTGGGTGTGGAGCCTGCTTAAGATTCTCTTTCTCCCTCTGCCCCCCACCCAACCCTGCATGTGTGCGTTCTCTCTCTCTTGAAAAAAAAATTAAAATTAATGAAAAAATAAAATAAAATAAAACCAGACTGAAGAGATACTTATGCAACAACTGACTTTTTAGCTTCGTCAACACAGTTGTGTTTCACTTTCAGAAAGCAGAAGGAAAAGCCCACCATTAGCCAACTTATATTAATATGATCTATGTCCCTATGGCTGTGCATAAAATTAGGGCTCTCTTCCTGCTTCTTGTTCTAACTGGTGAGATTTAACTAACTGTAACATTTCTGAATTTTCCTCAAGAGAAATTCCATCACACTGAACCCCTGAAGTTTAAAAGTGTGGAGGTCATCTAACACCTTACTGTATCTCTCTTCCATGGAAAAGCTAAAGGGACAGGGCTGTGATTCAAGGTGAAATACAGACCCACAGTGGAAGTCTTAGTGTTGACACAATAATCTGCCAATTGAACTTTAGTTTGACTGAAAATTAATCGATGTAAGGGCAATTTTTAAAACGCTTATAGTATACTTAAAAATAATATTCTTACATTAAATATTTAGCTTGTAATTGGTCATTCAGCAAGCAAAGAGTGCCTTTCATGATTAGACAGTTTCTAGGGTCAGGTGGACAATTCTTCCATAAACTTTTATATGTTAATCATGTCATACTTGTTATTTATTTAAGGAAGAGGGAGGGAGGAGGAGAGAGTGAGAGAGAAAGGAAGGGGGGAAGAAAGAGAATAAGAGATGCTGAAAAAGTGTTGGACTCAAACAGAAACATGAGGTCCTTTCGGAAGGAAAATCATTTTCTTAAGTTGAAGTAGCTGAAGAAGGGAGAACTCAGTTTTACAAGTGCTCACACCTTATTGACAAATATTCCCTAGACTTTGTTGAACTACTCCACAATGATCAGAATTTCAAATATCACTTAGGCATATTTTAAGGTATTGAAATATGCCATTTCCAAAAATTTTGAAATAATTGTCTACCACTGAATTTTCTTCCCTGTAAAGTATAAAATCAGTACCTAATGTGCTATCATAAGCTATGTAGCCTAAGTGTTCAGGTTATTGTAGAAATATAGATGTTTGAATAAATTAATAAAAGGATGAGTAAGGGTGCCTGGGTGGCTCAGTCGGTTAAGCATCTGCCTTTGGCTCAGGTCATGATCCCAGGGTCCTGGGATCAAGTCACCCATTGGGCTCCTTGCTCAGCAGGGAGCCTGCCTCTCCCTCTGTTTGTGTGCTCTCTCTCGCTCTCTGACAAATAAATAAATAAATAAATAAATAAATAAATAAATAAATAAAATCTTTTTTAAAAAAAAGGATGGGTACATGTGTGGATAAGGGATTTTAACTTGAATTTTTGGCAGGACCTGTGCTAACTTGCCAACATGTGAGGGCAGTGACTCAGACTGGTTGAGATTCACATTTGCGGCTGCTGATCTCACAGGTGGGGGCCACAGCTTGTTATATAAATAAGATTTGTATCTTAATCATAAGTTTAGATTATCTGCTACATCAATTTAAAATGAGGATCTAACTGCCATTTGTCTTATTGTGAACTCTCGCAAAAATTTTCTTAATATCACAATGTCTTGAGTACTTTCACAACATATCTTACCAATATCTTCTAAATATCCATGGGTCTTCTCTGTGGCATTTTTTGAGTCCTAATCTCACTATCTGTGAACTCCTGGTTCTAAATCTCATTTTATTTGGAAGTTTGGAAAAATTACTTACATTAAACTACTACTTTATTAAAGGCTGACACTATACTCACCTTTAAGTTATAAAGAGCCAATGAAATAATATATGTCTAATGCTAAAAATGAGATCTGGTCTCTAAGAATATGACAGAACAGCTATTATTATTATCACTAATACATCATAGTAGCCTCTCAAAATCATACTCTCTTAATGGAGACAACAAATAAGTTACCTATAAACTCATCTGTCCCAGTGCTAATTGATCAATTGCTTACTCCTGAGATAAATACATAACATAGGAACAGTATATTATTTCCATTTTTTGAAAGATCTTTTGGGAAAAAAAGTCCTTTGGAATTATGGGAATTGCAATTTTCATAAACACCTATCTTATTGCTGCCTAGTTTATGTTTTACATGGAAGAAAAAAAACTATGCAATATAGGGAAGCATGAATTTTGACATAAGCATGTCAAAACATCCCAGAAAAATACAAAATCTACACTGATATATTTTTTAAAGATTAAGTAATAATGTAGAAGTTACAACTTATATTACCCAAGATTATAGAAAACCTTCAATTTCTTCTTTATTTCATAAGGAAGATTAGTTTGTTTCACTTATTATAATAGTAGAGTAGATCTTATTGGAATAACTCTCCCACAGATAAATATAAATTCTTATAAATATTATATTTTTAAAAATATCTTTAAAGCCATGAGAAAGCAAAAAAAAAGGGGGGGGAACAGAAACTAGAAGAAAATTGAGCCTTGAAATAAAGGGATTGCAATGGGAATCATTTGCATTGCTACAGCATTTCACCTGGGCATATTTATAGTTTGGGCATGGGATACTTGAAATGCAAAGATAAAGCGAGAGTATTACCAGATTGAGACATTACAGGACTGACTCTAAGGCCACCAAATTGACTAGAAATAAGGGAGAAATTCCTAGAAAGGACCAAGACTCAGGAGTGAGTGGAAGAATGAAAATCTGTGTGTAAACTCAGTCCAGTTCCATGACTGACCCTGAAATATCCTTTACTAGGGGAAGTGCCAAGGGATCAAGTTCAAGTTACAAGGTAAAAGAATGAGGGAATTAAACAGAGGTTTCAGCTGCTTCCCACTATAGAAGCAATAGAGTTTGCCATTCAAAACCAGGTTACCTACTTACCAACATAATTTCTACTATGTAACCTACAAATATTAGGTATACAATAAAAAATTACTAGACATGCAGAGAAACAGAAAAATGTGACTCAGAGACAAGGGATAAAAACAGTCAATAGAAAGTGACCTTGAGATATCTCAGCTGTTGGAATTTGCAGAAAAAGATTTGAGAGCATCTATTATAAGAACATTCAAGGATATATACAAAATAAAATAAGAAAATATGTTCATCATGCAGGATGAAATGTGACATATCAGTGAATAAACATAAACTATAAAAATTCCAATCTGGAAACACTAGAAATGTAGAGTTCATTATCTAATAGATAAATGAATAAATATAGAAGTCTTTGTACATGTTGGCTAGTATAAATCCTTCCGTTTCCCAGTTTGGTCCATTGAGAGGGCCTAGAAGTCATAAAACCATAGTAAGAATAAACATACATAGAACCCCGATGTTGGTTTCTAAGGACCATTCTCTATAAAAGAAATCAGGGATCCTTGGAAAATGGCCAGTTCTAGAGCTGGGGAAAGGGGAAATATGAGGATCCTGTAGCATCTACTAACACGAAAAAGTAAATGGATGCTTGGGGCTAGGGAAAAGATGAGCATATGCCAGAATGACAAAGCTGCACCAATATGAACAAAAATAACAGCAGGATTGAATTCTAACACAGGGAGTAAAACAAATATGAGTCCATATTGATATAAATACATGATTAAATTAATAAATAATGGTGGAGAAGGGATATATCTGCCTTTTATAAGAATTCCAAATAATAATGTAAAGCAATGAGGGAAATAAAAACTTACCATTAGAATATCTCAGTAATAACTATTGCAGGCAAATCCTCTAGGCAAAACTTTTAAGAAAAAACAGTATATCTTCATAGGCTGCAAGTATCTCTCATCAACTATTAATTACTGGAGTGTCTTTAACTTTTGTCCACAAATTATTTGATATACCTCCCTATAAAAAGTAGAGCTTAATTCACTCCCCCTTGAGTGTGGGCTGGACTTAGTGACTTACTTCCATCAAATATAATATGGAAAGGGGAAATTATTACTGTAAGGAAATCTCTGAAGAAACTGGGCAGATCCCACCTTAACTAAGCTATCAGATTGAAAGTCACCAATAGTAAGTCATGCTGAAATGGTGTCAAAAGGGCACTGAAGCTAACCAGAAAAAAATTCCAATGGCCAAAGTGAGAACAACATACACAGCAAAATAAATAACATGATATACATGTGTACACATGTACACATTGTGTATGTACACATACACAATGTATATATACATTATACATATAATACACACACACATATATATATGCACACAATGAAAACAGTACTCAACTTCTAGGGCATTTTTTCCCCATATATCCATAGTGCCAGTTTAATCATGAGATCTATTCAGCCAAATCTACCTTGAGAGACACTCCACAAAATACCTGATCATTACTCTTAAAAAGGGTTAAGGTCATGAAAGACAAGGAAAGCCTTAGAAATCATCACAGATTGGAAGAGATTATGTAGACATTATAATTAAATGTAATGTGGTATTCTGGATTGAATTTTAAAATAGAAATAAAGGACATTAGTGAGGGAAGTTTTGAAATCCAAATAGTCTGCAGTTCAATTAATAGTGTTGTGTCAATATTAGTTTCTTAGTTTTGATATCTGTATTATGGTTATACAAGATGTTAACATTAGGGAAACGTGGGTGACAGATGGACAGGAATTTTCTGTACTATCCGTGTAACTCTTCTGTAAATCTAGAATGATTTAAAATAAAGTTAAAAAAAAAAAACCAGTTACCTCCAAGAAATGTATCTTAGACCTGGTTAATCCTTCACAGGTTCCTGACTCTAAACCCTCCCTCTAAAGGAATTTCATTGAACAGAAATGATGGATGTATATTTTTCAAAGTGTAGCACTACTTTTTATGAAGTAAATTGAGGGCTTCTTCTGAAGTCTGAAATTCTGACCAAGGAACATACTGTGGTTCCCATAACCTTACTCGTCCTTCCTCTCTGCCAACCACATATATATGTGGTGAGTTCATACATATGTATGTGGTGTGTGTTCACACAAATGTTAGGAATGCTACAGAAACATGGGCATTCCAACTCTAGACTTTCACACTGAAAAAAGAATATGTTTAGTGATTAAGCAGCCAACTATATTAATTAATTAATTGAGAGTAATTGAGTTCATGTCTCTATAATTGTCAGAAATAAATCAGAGCATGCAATAAGACTAAGCTAAACATGAATTCTGAGATGGAGCATTTACCTAGATTAATTGATAGTTCTTTCTAAGTAAAATTTAAAGCAAATTTATCTCCACCTCAAGCATGCCTTCAACAAATACAGACCATCTTGGTAAACTAAACCACCAGACCCTGGCCTGCCTTCACAGAGCATATATTCTAGCTGGGTGTCGGATGTCATGGAAATGAAATACAGAACAAATTTTTAAAATATGTGTATAAATTCAATTCAGATACCATAAAAGAATTGCAAAGAAAATAAGAAAAGATCATGTAAGAAAGAGTTACCATGGATGTATTGTTAGACTGAATGGCCAGAGGAAATCTCTCTGAGGAGGCTACAGCTTTAAACTATTTTCTCTCCACTTTGAAACCAGCCTTCTACATTCTTCTTCATGATGGGGCTGGAAATCTGCAAACTGTGTATTTGCTTTTCCAGCTGCTCCTTATTAGGCTCTGCCAGTAAGTGGCACTGAGAGTAGTCTGAATGTCTCTGGAAGGGAAGAGATACACTCCTTTCTGTTGCTTTCAGCCTCATCTCAGCCAGAGTTTTCACCATGGTTGTGGGAGTTCATCCTAGAAGCAACAGTTCATTATAGAATACAACAATTTACTTTATTCCCCACATTCCCATGATGAGCCTCATCACATCCCAATAAGAAGCCAGAACCAGCTGCCTGGCAACCCAGAGATTTTAATGGATGCAGACTAAACAGGCCCAAAAAATTTTACTCTCTCTAGACAAAGGACCACGGAAAGGACAGTCTAGCAAAATAGAATGCTTTTAGACACTAACCATGCTACTGCAGCCAAATGCCACCAAGGTTAGGAAAGGCTAAGTGGAGAGCTGTGACCTCTACTTTCAACAGGCTCAGTTTTTCAGGGCAACTTCCTTTGATACAGTCTACAGCAAATGTCCATTCTTGGACAAATGTGTTGTGCTGTATTTATGCCAGTTAAACCTTATCATTAAAGTCTTTTCTTCCATGTTTTCAGGTATTATCAGTAATTCTGGTAAAGGAAAATATATAAACTTGGTGTATTTTTTATATAACACATTATCCTGGTAAGTTTATAACAAATGGCATGGATGAACACACATGGAACATGGATGAATCCATATGCAGACTATAAATTCTTTGAAGCAGAACCTGTTTTATGCCCTCTTATGTAAATCAGGATTTCTTAACTTTGGCACTACTGACATTTTGTGGCTAATAATTCTTGGTTGAGGGCTGTCTTGTGCATTATTGTATGTTTAACAGCATGCTTGCAATAGATGCCAGTAGCACCATAGCTGTGATGACCAAAAATGTCTTCAGACATTGCCAAATATCCCTTGGGGGCAAAATTGTCCCTCTGTTAAGAAACACTGTTGTAAACAAATCTCTAACATAGCATTGTGGCCAGTATTTCAAACAGAAAATGGAGAGAGATTTGCATGAGCATTCTTCCATCTCAAGCAACGGTATATGCAGGAATGTTTGTCAGGATAGCTATTAAAAGTGGGAATTGTGTCTATGTTCTGCTGGGGTTCAGGGCACATTCCCCCAAAACATGACACTTTGTCATGTTTTAAGCTGAAGGAGTTTGAGAAGATGGCAGAAGCACAAAGGTCTCTCTGCCCATCCCTCTGCTATTCTCCCCTGAAGCAGGTCCTAAGACTTTCATGAGAGAGGTGCCCTCTATACCCAGAGAAAGGAGCATCCCTCTCTCCAAGATGGAGCAACACGAAGAAAGAGCTGAGCAGCAGACCTTGTGAAGGCTTCCATCTTTTATTACACTTAGCTCATAATCTTTGTCCTATCATATGATTCCATGGCTGTCAACTCTTTATCAAACCTAGCATAACCATTCCCTTATGAAGGCTCCCATGTCACATAAAACTTAGATAAATGAATACAGTTTTCTTGGTGAATCTGTGCTTTTCAGTTTAATTTTCAGGCCCACCAGCAACCTTAGGAGAGTTGAGGAGAACTTTTTACCCCTCTACAGATCTTCTCCGGTGTCTTTCCAGGGCCTAGTGCATAGTCATGACCAGAAATTGCCTTATGGATAAATGAAAATACAAATAAGCAGTAATGACAATCTGTAGCTTGCCAGTGGGACTTGATAGTTGATAGTTGTCTTCAAATTCTTTACGGATATGTTCAAATGAGACTTGTTGTGTCTAATGAAAGAAGTTATCCCAGAACAGTGAGTATAATTTGAGACAGGAGAGTACAGTTCCAAATAAGGAAAAATGTGATCTCTGCTGACTCAATTTTCTCTCTCAATATATTCTTGCTTCTCTAGGGTAGGAGTTACATATTCCTTGATCACTGTTACGTTTCCCCTGTTGGAAGAGTGACTGCTAAATAGGAGAGAGTTAAAAAAAATTACATACATTCCCAAGTGAAAAAATTCAGACCTTTTCAAATATAAAAGTAGTGAGTTCCCCATCACTGGAGTTATTTTCACACACCCAAATGATCACACATTGTGGATCTCATCGCAAAGATGCAGGCATCAGGTAGGTGTTGAACTATATGATATGAAAGACTTTTTGCCTAGTCTGACCATGATGTTTTAGAATTCTATTAAATTTATGCACTTAATTTGCCTACTCTTGGCACAGTTGTTAGGAAAATCTGCCCCACCACCTGTGAAGCTTTCCTCAAAAAATGAAGCTCATTGGACCAAGTGAGATGAGAGAGGTAGATCTCTTATCCTGGGGCCATGAGATGAATCTTTCACAGTGGTTTAAAGACATTAAAAAGCCCTTTTCCTTTATTCTCCTTTCAGATTATCTCACCCTATTACATAAATCTCAGAACTTTCAGTTTTCCCAGACCTGGGGTAGGAGCCCGCCTTCCTAGAAGCTAACCGAATAAAATTTTCTTCTTATATGGTGGCTGATTATTGGGCTTCTGTCAGGGAATACACCACGGAAGCCAGGCCATAATCAATAAAACTTATGTTGTTAAATGTTCCTGAAGTGTTGCTCCAAAGTGCCGTACAAATGTTATATATTGGGGTGTGTGAGCATTCTCTTCCTTGTGGATGCATTAGTGGAGTAAACAGAGAGAAGTAATAGCAGTGTCTTTAGGGCCTTCTAGCTCCTGGAGCACCTTTTTCTGGGGACAAAACCACACTGGTTGAAATTCTCTTTCTGGTGGAAATATTCTGTTATTGAAAGACATTCCCAGAGAGGCATTGTCTGTTGCCACAGAAGAGCATCTTAGTTTTAAAAATAGCACCTGCTGAGGTTTTCTTAATCTGCCTGGAAATGGTTGTGTGCCATTTGGGCATTTGCCTGTTTATTTCATTTCTCATGCACATATTGCTCAATAGAAACATAATTTCCTCTTTTCATTTTTTTCTTAATTTAGAAATATTATCAGCTTTTGAGTGACTAGAAATAACCATTAGTAATAAATAATGGTTACAGAATGCTGGAAAAAATCTGCAAAGGAGACTGCAGTTGATTAGAAAAATGGTCACAATACTTTATAGTACCTCTGATTGAAAGATGGGGCTTGAATCCCCAGCTCTTTCTGTGTGCTGTGGTATTTTGACTTACCTATTGCAGAGGTGACCTTGTGAACTTAGGTCCTGGACCTATGCTTGAGATGCCTTGCAGTTTCAGCTGTTGCTTCTTGTGGATTCCTGTACCCCTGTGTGAAGAAACTGAGGCTTGCAGGCCCCCCACTGTTGCCACAGCTGACAACCTGCCAAATGCCAGACTTGGGAATGCCTGGAGCCCAGTTCACCCAACTGCTAGGCAATCTGCTAGCCAGAGCCAGGTGACTACAGACTTACAGGGAGCCCGGCTGAGTTCAACCAGAGGAACTGCCCAATTGACTCATTAGTGTGAGCTAAAAAAGGTTGCTGTTTTAAGCTACCAAATATGAGTATGGTTTGTCACATAGCAAAAGATAACTGGTACAGAAACTGCTTCATAGAAACGAGGACATACAGTAACAGATGTAGATCTTATGCCTATTTTTTTACTCCTCTTGTAGATGTAAGCTTAATAAAAGCAGCAACCTCATTTTTCTTGCTTATGGCTGTGTGGCCAATAACTAGGACGGTACATGAGAAAGAGTTAATGAATTCAATTTAGTGGCAAATACTTTGAGCATGACACTGTGTTAATTTTACAAGATTCTGTCCTCCCATATACTCTAAGAAAACTGCCATCAAGGGGCAACCTCTATCCAAGTCAAACCAGAGGATTTCACTCCTGGGTGCAATTTGAATGTTCCTTTCATCCTAAGCTACAACTGCATAAAGAATGGTATCAGGCAGGCAGTCTCTCTCTCTCTCTCTCTTTCTCCCTCTCTCCCTCTGCCCTCACTCCTCTTTGTCTATAAAGTAGAACTTAATATACTGTATACCTTATACCAATAGTCTGATAGTTAATCAGCCATAGCAACTGGTTACAACTGGTTTTAAAGCTGGGTTGCTGTCAACCATAATATTTAAAGATGCTTGTCTTTGGGGAAAAGGGCTTTCTCTAAGCTGAAAATATGGTAGTGATATAAGAGATACAGTTGTGGTTTAAAATAACTGTTTATAAATAAGAATAATACCATGCCCACTTTCGGGGCTAAACTTCTCTTGAGTGGATTGTGGTTTGGGAGAAGAGAAGAACTAGGTTTTATATTTCCTTGATTGGGTATGGCAGATAGCAAAATATTATCCTGACACATTCACAGAAGGCAACAGCAATCTTGTAAACTTTATGAACATAGAAAACCCTGACAAGTCTCAAGCTAACATCAGATGGTTAATGTCAATGTATATTCAGGGAAAATAAACAAACCAAACCAAACCAAAACAAAAACAACCTATAGTCTAAATAAATAGCGGCAAGAGTAAAATATACCTTAACAAAATGCTGAATTTAATTGATAATTTTGAATTACAAGCCACAGTTCACTAATTCATATTATAAATATGTTTATATAAAAGAAAGGAAATGACATGTTAATGTTTTATTTAGTTAATAAATTGACATGAGGAAATTACTTGAAGTGGCTGATTGGTTAACTTCTATCATTTTCCTACAGAAAGATTTGAATTTTAAAATGTTACTGATATTTGCTAATATTCTAATTAGTAAGCCCTACGATCATACCGCACACCTCTGAATTCGAATCCTTAGATCAGCAACCATTAGAAAGGAAGATTTAAAAATTAATATTAATTATTTTACTACTACAGCAAAGACATATATAGGGTAGAAAGGGATAATCATTTTTCTTAGTCCATTCATTTAGCACTTGTTTAATGACTGATGCCATTTAATTTTGGTGAGGAGGGTAGAAGAGAGGTGGAGCAGCTAAGGAAGTAGAATAAAGAAGCCAATTAACCACCCTTCTCTCTGTTCTCTGTGTTGCCCAATACCAGAAACACTAGCTGGTGATAAGGAGAGATTTAAATATATATTAATGGACACTAAATAAAAATAAAAATTCAGTTCTTCAGCCGCACGAGCCACATTTCAAGGGCACAGTATCCAAATGTGGCTACTGCCTGCCCTTTTAGACAATGCAGATATGGAACATTTCCAGCATGACAGAAAATTCTATTGGACAGCACGATTTTAGAGTATGATTTCTTCAGTCTCAAATGTCATTCAAATGAAAAACTACATACTATAGCCGAGTATGGGCACAATCTTTATTTCATATTCTTCTATCCATATTATTGATATTTATGAACATTTCCCAAGTATTATATAACAAGAAGATGGTTCCATATGCACTTGAGAAGATTGTGTATTTTGCTGTTTGGGGGTGAATTTTTATATCGATGTCCATTGTGTCTAGTTGATTTATAGTGTGCTTCAGGTTGTCTTCTACCTAGTTGTTCTTTATATTATTAAAAGTTACTTGGACTTCTGCTTTTGCTCCAACATGTAAAGAGCTTGGAAGTCACCACACCCATCCTACAATAAGAAAAAAAGAGAACAAACTAAAAATCAGCAACTGCTAAATGCATCGGAGACTTCAAGTCTCAGAACAAACAAATGCCGTAGAAACTGGAGAGATAGATAAATACAGGGATTTGGAGCATACTAGGAGTTGAAGCTGCTGGAGGCAGAAACTTAGAGGAAAACTTAAATGGTAATTGACAAATTTCTGGAGGTTAAGCATGGACTAGTTTGAGAGTTAGAGACTCCTGGGGCCTCAGTCTTGAGGACTTCCACACTTTTGTGTTTTACCTCCAGGAGCCTAACCAGGTTCTCACAGTGAAGATCAGAGTAAAATTTCCTGTGTTTCCATCAGAAGTACAATGAAAGTAGTCATTTAAAAATATTCCCAGAGTGTTCCTTTTTCACCTTCCCTAAAGAGAAACAATTTCAGCAAAGCCTAATTAAGGTATAGGAAGGGAAATACTCAATTCCACACCCTCCACACACTCCATACCTTTTACTGTATTCTGTATTCTTGTCATGTGTGGCCATTGAAATCTCTGCTCAGTAATCTTAACAGTCAGCTAAGAACTGAACGGAGATTTTATTAAAGTCCTTGGACCAGAAAATCTCCCACCCTTTGTTGCTGGACTCTGTGTGTGTCTTAGGACACAACTTCAGCACTCCAGAAGTTTAAATCTCTGCATTAGTCTTCATCTATCTCTTATGCAGAGTCTCAAGGTCAGCCAGAGGTGAAAGATTTGAGCTTGCTTAGATTTTTTTTTCCTGTGCATGAGCAAAACTTTATATATGTTTACAGCCTTCTAGATCCCTAGGAATATGTCAGAGTTTTTAAAAAGTCGGTAGACATCTCATTCTCCAGATTTTCATTTTAAGTTTATCATCTAGTTTTTTGACCCTATTTATTCACCAATTCAAGTAGCCACAATGTTAAGCAATTGCTGCTGGTTGTTTTCAACGAACATATTAGGGATAAGGCTTTCCTCCATGAGAAAGCTCTGAGAACAAGACTAGCCCTATGAATGGAACTTTTTTTATGAGTTCCCAAAGAAGTCAAATTGTGACCATTCCTTAAGGATGACAATTTTGTGCAGCACTGCCAGATCTATTCTACCTCCTCAGTTAATTGTTAGACTGCTGATTTTCACAACCTCCATGGCTTCTGAAGCTACTAGTTTTCAAGTTTACCTTGGACCTGTGGAGAGGGGTATGGTAATAGAGCAAGTTACAGTACTGCAAATTGTTTTGTTCTTTCTGAGAGTTAGCCGTTTTTCTTAAATAAGGGCTCCTCAGATTGGTAATACTGGTTAATTTTTAGAGTTCTGAAAATTTGATTTGACAAAGTTTGCCAGTGTTCTGATTGGTGTTATGGAGGAGCATGTTTTTGGCAATCCTTACTCCATTATTCTGGATATGTTTCTCATATTAATAGCTTTTAATTTAAAATATCTAGAATTGATAACTCTAAAATTATTATTATTATTATTATTATTATTAATTCTAAAATTTAATGTGTATTAAAACAAAGTTAAGAAGGTATGGTTCATACCAGTTTTTCACCTGTTCATGCACAATGGTGCTTTCAAGTAGGGTTTAATAAAGGGATTATATATAGGGATTAATATAAGGAACTCCTCCCAAAATTGCTTGACTGTAAGACTTTCATTTGGAAGATTTGTTTCCTTGTTTGTTTATGGGATGAGTACTTTGTAAAATACTGGGAAATGCTGGGATAAGAAGGTCTTGGTTATTCTCACTAGGTATTTATAGTTGAATCAGCAAGGAGTCACTAAAGAACAGTGCAGGAATTTCATCTTCTCAACAGACCATGGATCCTCTATGTGCCAGGTAAAATTTCCTGCCTATGATCAAGAGGATGGTTTATGTTGAGGGAGGTCCCAACTGCCTTCTCAACTCACCCCCTACAAGTTTAGTAGTTTACTAAAAATCAAATCTCATGGTAATAAGAAAGCTTTCTCTAATCACTTTAAGTAATTGAAAGGACAATTAAATCACTAAAAATCAGTAACATTTTAATACATTTCAAAAGTTTTCAAAGGGATTTTAAATCTCATAAAAGGATTAGAGACAATGAACACTCAAAGAGTTGTCTGTGTTGCCAAAAAGTAATTCAAACATGCTAGTAATTTATCCCCGATTTAAGCTAATATTTATTGAACACCTAATACGTGAAAGAAAATGTGCTACCAGGATCAGCTAAATCATTTGAGGGGTTAAAAATAAAAATGTGGGCTCTTTTATTCAAAACTATCAAGAATTTGAAGTAAGCAACAGCAGAGCTTAAAAACCAAGTGTAGGACCCTTCTAAGAATGGAGCCCTGTGTGATGGCATAGATCTCATATTCAACATCTGGCCCACTATGCTAGACACACTCGTAAGTAGTATCATATTTAACGAGGTAAACTTTTTATTCTCTTTTATGAGACATTTAACCTTCAACAAATTAAATGTTTGCCCAACTTACAGAGCTTGCAGATGGATTTGGGATGGGAACCCAGGGCTTCTGGTTTTAACCAGTCCCTTCCAGCCTGCCAAATCACACCATCAGCAAATTGAACTTATTTTTCTTGATGGCTAGAAGGGACATCAGAGCAATACGTGAAAAATGATGTGTTTAAAAATAGGAAAATAAATTGCTAAAATAAAATATTTTATAAAACATCATGTGGCGGAAAAGCAGGAAACTTGTTAATAAAATAATTACCATTAGTAAATGTACCTGTTAAAAGATAGGCATTGAGCAAAATACTCTCACAAGTTATTGTGTCATTTAGTCCACGTAATGACTCTATGATCAGTGCACTAAGATTATTATCCTCAATTCACAAATGAGTTCACTGAGGCTTATAAAGAATAAATTATATATGTAAGAACACAGAGCTTGGGATTTAAATTTGAGCAGCCTAATCACTACATGATATTCCCCTTGGTTGGAGTCAGGAGACCTGACTCCTAGTTCTGGCTCTTTCAGAGCCTCAGTTATAAACTTTAGACAAATCACTGACCCTTACTTGGCTTTTGTTTTCTAACACTGGATTAAACAGATGCTTAGATCCTTTATACCTCTCAAAGGCACTTCTTTTATACAAAATGAAGGTAGTGGTATGGGAAACTATAGCCTATTTTTTCTAAAACCGTGTTTTTCCAGACTGTCTCTGAAACCCAGTGAAATTTCAACCCAGTTGAAATAAAAAACACTTCTCACAACCAAGTGCAGATGCATTGATTGCTCTTATATTTGAGGTCTACTGTGTACTATCAGCATAGATTTTCATTTGTGATTATTTACCCTATGGGATATATTGGAATATTAATATTAATATTAATTTAGAATATTAATAGATATTACCTGTGAAAGGGTTTCTAGCATTAACAGTTTCCAGGTTCTCTCTAAGTTAACTAAAAATGCATATAGCAGAACTTTTCATTGCATTTAAAGTGTTTGTGCTTGTGGTGACTCTTCAAGGAGTGTAATATGTACACTGATTCCTAAAGTTATTTAACCCAAGAAACGTATTTTAAAAGTTTTTTCCGGGGGGGGGCATTCTTATTCAGAATTCATAGTTCTATTGGCAACATTCAGGTTTCTTATGAAAAATACCAATTAGCAATGCATAAATTCCAGCAACCCTTCTCAGAAGGCTACACATCTCTGTGTCAAGGAAAATTGCCCAAACAAGGAAAGGTGTGCTTATGTTAATGGCAGGTCCTATTTATTTTCTGAAATTCCCTCCTCCCCTGAAGAGTTAGTAGGTTGTTAAAACTAAACTTCTCAGAAATAGGCAAGAGTTTTACAGCAATGGTCACATAAGTACAGGAAACAGTGGATCACTAAGATTCGGTGTTATGGTTTATCAATCAAAAAAGCATTTACATCAGTCCCTAAATCCCATAAAGAGGAAAAGTGATGGAAATCCAAATGTCTGTGTTACCAAAGATTTAGTAGAGTCTGACTTATGGAGCACTATTTCCATCCCTGATTCAAGTTAATATCTACTGAATACCTACTATGTGTCAGACAACGTGTTAACTAGGCACATTTGTGGATGGTATCTCATTTAGTCCTTCTGATACTTCTACAAAGATAGGTCTTATTATTCCCCTTTCAGTAAGCATCTATCGATAATTCAAGTGAAAGTTTCCCTGACCGATAGGGCTGGTGTATAGAGAAGCTAATATGGAAACACAGGGCTTCTGATTCCATAATCCTTTCCCACCTACCACCGCCCTGACCAATACAACTGACTCTTCTTGGTGAGAGGAAAAGGAACTTCAGAGTCCTGCAAAGAATAAGAGCTGAAATAGACAATTCTGTTTTTTTAAGAAAAGGAATACAGTAAGAGGAAAATAGCAGTTATTGGTCCAGAGTGGTTCCAAAATGCAGCTGGAAACATGGTGTCTATTCCTTAATTAGCGTTCAATTCTACCACCTGAGAATGCTTCTTTATAGCTTTTGGGTCTATCTACTTGCCCTTAGTTCATTTCTGTGAATCATTCTTTTATTTTTTTTCCTTAATTGAAATTATCTTAAAGTCTTCATGAGATTCTTCTGAATGCTTTGGGGTTCAGTTCATTAGAAGAAGTCATACCTACAAATCTCTTCAAGGCAGGTTCCTCTCTGGGTGGGCTGAGAGCCTGAATGCTATAGACAAGGCTCCTAAGATTCTTAAAAGCCTAAGGGGGTCTATGAAGCATAGCTTTAAATCCTTTTGAAATTGTAACAAAGGGCCTAGGTTTTAAACCTTTAAAATGTTATTTATCCTGATGTCATTTCTTACTTTGAGAGGTATTTGCTTTCTGGATAGACTGGTAATGAAAAATAGTTTAGTTTTGAATCCAGAAAAACTGGACTCATTTATATAAAGTTTGCCTAAAGTCTGAATAACTCTTTGTTTAAAATCTCTCATAGATAGATAGATAGATAGATAGATAGATAGATAGATAGATATCCATATTTTATCATCTGTCACTAAAAGAGACCAGATAACACTTTCAATGATGTATGTAGGTATTCTTTTAGCCAAATCACCAGTTCATCACCGGTTTATATTTTCCATTTTATCCCAGGTGACAATGTTGTCAAACTTTCTGCCATCACATTACAAGTTTTACTTTTTATCCAGCCTTCATTAACGGTCTGCCTGAGACTTTTTCAGCATGCCTGCTGCTGCCCAGTCCTATTTCAATGTTAGATTTTGTAAGGTTTTGTTATAGAAGCATTCCACTTCCATGTACCAAATTCTATGCCAATAAGCGGTTGCTGAGTAACAAACTACTCCTGGGTGGCTCAGTTGGTTGAACGACTACCTTCTGCTCAGGTCATGATCTTGGAGTCCCGGGATCGAGCCCCGCATTGGGCTCCCTGCTCAGCGGGGAGTCTGCTTCTCCCTCTGACACTCCTCCCTCTCATTCTCTCGCAAAAAAACAAAAACAAACAAAAAAAAAACTAAAACAAACTACTCCAAAACCTAGTGGCTTAAGTTATAAATATTGTGGGTCAGGACTTTAAGCAAGGATTGGCTGTGTGATACTTCTGTTCACATAGCACTAATGTATGTTAATGGATTATAGTTACCTGCAGAATGAGTTCGTCTGCAGGGTCCAAAATGGCTTCATTCCTATTTCTTGTACCTGGATGTGGATGGCTGGAATTCTGGGCTCCGGTTGGGTGAGGGGGGGTGTTAAGCTAAACATTTACATTTTGCTTTTTCAGCATGGATTTTCAGGTTTGGATTTCTTACTTGTGGGCTTAGCACTTTCAATGAGTTTTTCAAGAGGCCTAAACAGAAGCTACAGGTCTTGTAACGACATACATTTGGTAAAGCTAGTCACTAATACCACACTGGATTCAACAAGATAGAATTAGATTCCACTTCCCTGTAGGAAAAGTAGCAAATGATTTTTCAGCATCTTTAATCGTAAAAGAGTTCCCCTTCTAGACTGTTTTTCATGAGAATGTGAAGTGCAGGCCCACACTGGATGAAGGTGTCAATTGCAGAGAATTTTTTGTTTTCCAAACAATTTTCTCTTCTCTAACCTATTTTTTTCTCTGAAACCCCAGTGTTTTCCCAGTGTTATACATTTGTTCAATAATCAGTTAGATCCATTACATTCTAAGTGACTGAATGGGGTGGCTGGGTGACAGACATTGGGGAGGGTATGTGCTATGGTGAGCGCTGTGAATTGTGTAAGACTGTTGAATCACAGACCTGTACCACTGAAACAAATACATTATATGTTAAAAAAAAAAAAGAAGAAGAAGAAGAAGAAGAAGATAGAAGGAAGGGAAAAATGAAGGGGGGAAATCGGAGGGGGAGATGAACCATGAGAGACTATGGACTCTGAGAAACAAACTGAGGGTTCTAGAGGGGAGGAGGGTGGGGGGATGGGTTAGCCTGGTGATGGGTATTAATCAGGGCACGTACTGAATGGAGCACTGGGTGTTATACGCAAACAATGAATCATGGAACACTACATCAAAAACTAATGATGTAATGTATGGTGATTAACATAACATAATAAAAAAAAGAACATATGAAGCATATATACAGTTTGAAGAAAAATTATAAAGTGACATACTTGTAAGGTAATAAAACTCTGCTATCAGCCCCCCAAAAAACAAAAAATAAAACAAAACAAAAAAAACCAAAACCAATATAAAACAAACAAGAAAATAAGTGACTGAATGTCTGACTAAAATCAGATTTTCAGATACAAAAATTTTAAAAGAATCTTGGTGAAAAGAACACATTTCTGACCCAAATAATGGAAGAGACAAGTCACCTGATTTTGAATGAAGATTAAACTAGAGAATCGAATGGTATGATCAATTCTCAGTGTCTCCATCTTCTGACTCTATGTTCATTCAGTCTTTTTGCAATGGCAAAATTTCTGTAAGATTTTTTAGGTCTGTATATCCCCACATTAAAATTCAGTGGCAAAAATGCCAATTTTTTCAGTAATTAAAAAAAAAGTCCCAGGATTAGTTCTGACTGGATCTGAACCAGCATTATGGACAAGAAAATAGAACAATGAGCCTCGATCACATGCCTGTGGTCACATACACTCCTGGAGCAAGGGGTGTGTGAAGCTATCTCATTTCAAAAAGCATATGAGTAGGGCAGGTATTTCTACAGAAAACAATTATGGTATTTTTATCAAGAAACTAACAACTTGATGCTAAGAGGCAGATAAAACTTTCTGTCACACTTATGCTGTTCCTTCACATGAAGGACCATCCTTACCATCTCAACCTGTTGAGTCCTACCCAACCTTGCAGTGCTGTCTAAAATGCCACTGCCTCTCTGAAATCTATCTTGATTCATTAACCTCTTTTAATACCTGAACTAGATGTTCTAATTTCGGTTAAACTGAGTTTTAAATTTCTTATGTGGCTTTATATGAGCCTGTCTTACAGCTGTTCTTGCCCTTCTCTTAAATTCTCCACAAACACATATAATTCTTTTCTTTTTAAAGATTTAGGAGGCCTGGGTGGCTCAATCGGTTAAGTGGCTGCCATCGGCTCAGGTTACGATCTCAGCATCTGAGATCAAGTCCCACATCAGGTTCCTTGCTCAGTGGGGAGTCTGCTTCTCCCTCTGCCTGCCTCTCTCCCTGCTTGTGTGCTCCCTATCTCCCTCCCTCTCTATCTCTCTCTGACAAATAAATAAATAAAATCTTAAAAAAAGTAAAGATTTTATTATTTATTTATTTTAGAGAGAGAGCACAAGTGGGAGGGGGAGGGGGAGAGGAAGAGAGAATCTCAAGCAGACTCCACACTCAGCGTGGAGCCCCACATGGGGCTCAATCTCACAACCCTACGATCATGACCTGAGCCGACACCAAGAGTCAGTTGCTTACTTAACCAACAGTACCACCGAAGCACCCCATAAGCACATATAATTCTTCAGAGTAGAAACTTTGATACCTTTGCAGATGTATGTCAGTAACCTGTACTTAGCAGATACAGTAGATAAAGATCTATTGAATTAGGTGAGTTCAGTGACCCCATACTTATCAGAAAGAAATTATGCTTCCATTATATATGTTTTAATTTTATATAAGCCTTTTTATATCAATTTGTACAACTAGTCAATGACATAGTATAATAACCACTCTATTTTCCTACCTAAGAATCAGTCCTGGGTGTTAACTTCTTCACATGTGATTTAGGGAGGAAATATCGGTTAGGTTAAGCCAAATTAGCCATTTTTTTTTCTCACTTTTCTTTTCTCTTTTCTCCTGTGATTAGTTTAAGGGTATCCATGTGACTGATGGAAAGATGAGCAATCTTCTGGAGGGCTCTCTGAGTAAAATGTCTTTCTCTTAAAAAGAAACACAAGGGAAGAGACTGTAGCATTTCTTTGGTTAGATCTTTTCCTACCTATGTGATACATGAAACTCTAGCAGATAGTCTGTGACCATTAGAGGAGCTTGCCTTGATGGATAAGGGGAACACAGTGAGGCTGGAGAGCAGAGATAGAGCACAGTTGTGAGGAGAATGGTAAGCTTCTGTCTTAATAATCCTTGAACTGCCAAACTCTTCACATGATAAATGTGTTCATTGTTTAAGCCAGTGGTGTTGATTTTTCCATTATTTCTACCCAAAAGCATCTTCATTAATGACAACAGGCAGGAATGGAATGTAGGTTTATTGATTCTCAGCTCAGGGATTTGTCCAAGAGATCTTTACACTTAGAGAGAAGGAAGAACTTTGCCTGGAGCATGGAAGCCCTGTGATTTGTGGGCCTGGCCTAAGTTGATAGAGAACACTGATCACTGGGATAGCTACTTCATAGATTTAATGCTTAGGAAAGGACATACTGGCATCTTTAGCTATTCTTGGAGCAATAGAACAACCTTCATAACATAGATTCTATCCTTAAGTATCTTTCATTCTTACCATATGCCTGCAAACTGAACTGCCCAGACTCTTAATGCATACCATGGCAGATTTTTCTGTTTCTAATCTCAACTGTGCTACATAGGATGTAAATGATAGGCTCTCAGGCACTTGATATCCACAAGGTGATTGGCTGCCTGTGTGACTCCAGAGAAAACAAATCCCAAGAAGGACAGAGGGAGAAGAAGAAATGCAGGGCAGAGAGAAAAATTTGGCCGATTTCTTTTCTGTGGTGGAAACATCATCCTAATTTTTACTCTGAAATACTGTCAGGGCTAGTTTCAGAAATTAGCAGTGACTTGCACTCAGAGTTCTACATTTCCACGTGGATGAATGAGGAGCATCTCTTATAAATTATAAATCATAAGGCAGAAGATGTTCTATGTAACTCTTTCTAAATTGCCATCTTAATGTGGTAATTATTTTGTGTGGGCATGTCCTGAACAGATATTTAAATCAGAAAGCAGAGAAGAGGTTGGGGAGAGACATGGTTGGACAATACTAGTGCTTTTTCTAGCAAGTTTTGGCTCCTTAGAGCTGAGGTGCGTCTCATAAACACAGCACAGAATCAATTGTCACGTTTTCTGGGGATCTGTGGTAAAACAAGATAAAATGACAAAAAGCTAGTCAGTGTCTTCTTATTTGTCATGATTTATTTTTCCTGTTGTACTAATTAAGTACTACATTAGAATCCACCCTGACCTCTAAGTGATGGGCACATGAAACTGAATTGTAATTTAACTTCCACACTTTTAAAATGTGTTTTATTTCCTGGGGCAAAAGCATAGCTCTGAAATCGGTATTTTCTTTTTTTCCCATGAACTGATTATGACCTCAACTGACATGATTAAATGGACTCTTCTTATTGTTTGTGTTGTGTTTGTAATTAATTTATTCATTAAATCTTTATTAAACATCTATAATGTGCTGAGCATCCTACTGGATGGTGCATTGGATTCCTACCACTGCTGTAGCAAATTACCACAAACTTAGTGACTTAAAACAACACAAATGTATTTTCCTACCATTCTGGGGGTCAAAATCTAAAATGAATCCTATGGAGCTAAAATGAAGGTGTCAGCAGCGCTGGTTACCACTGGAGGCTCCAAGGGAGAATCTTTGTCTTGCCTCTTCCATTTTCAGAGGCTGATGGCATTCCTTGGCTCATTACTATGTTATTCCGGCCTTATTTTCTGTCCTTTATCTCTTTTTTTAATTTTTTTATTTTATTATGTATGTTAATCACCATACATGCCATCTATCTCTTATGTCTCACTCTGATCTCCCTCCACCTCCCATTTCTAAGGATCCTTGTGATTAAATCATATCCACCCAGATAATCCAGTATATCTCCCCATCTCAAGCTCTTTAATTTAATTACATCTGCAAAACCCATTTTTCCATATGAGGTAAGATTCATAGATTTGTGGAATTAAGAAGTGAACGTGTGTGTGTGTGTGTGTGTGTGTGTGTGTGTGTGTGTGATGGTGGTGGTGCTGGTAGTGAGGATACTATTCAGCTAGCCATAAACAAAAACAAGGAGATAGCTTTCTTCTGTTTTTTTAATTATGTTATGTTAATCACCATGCATCACATCATCAGTTTTTGATGTAGTGTTCCATGATTCATTTGTGCATAACACCCGGTGCTCCACGCAGAATGTGCCCTCTGTAATACCCACCACCAGGCTAACCCATCCCCCCACCCCCCTCCCTTCTAGAACCCTCAGTTTGTTTTTCAGAGTCCATCATCTCTCATGGTTTGTCTCCCCCTCCAATTTTTTCTTAAGAGTTTTATGGTCTAAAAAGGGAAATTAATATATTTAATTACAATCCTTTGTAAAAAGAGAAATACTGGGGAAATGGGAGGTCAAAAGTGAGAATGCTCATACCCATCTGAGGGTACACGAAAGGTTCCCTAAAGGAGATTGTTGTAAAGGAATTTGAAGGATGGGAATATTTGGAGCTTCATCAATGAGAAAAGACATGTTTTAAGTACTTGGTAAGAGGCAGGACACTTTAATAAGTGCTTTATGAATTCCTTTATTTGTTATGAATGTCTCATAAGGTACGGACTACTATGATTCCATTATAACAAATGGCTAAAGGGAGATGAAGACAGATTAAGCTGTTTGCCCCAAACCACACACATCCTGTTTGGAAAAGCTCTTCGGCAGGACACCCCAGGCTGAGGTAAGAGCAACTGTTAGGGCAGAGGCATAATGGTAAATGGAAAGTGGCTTTACTTGTCTCCCCTACACTCACCACAATAAGCCCTGTCACTGATAGAAATCTCAAGACCCTAACTAGGCAGAGGAATTGGCTTGTGCAACAACTAAGCTCAGTTGGTTAAGCATCTGCCTTCGGCTCAGGCTCAGGTCATGATCCCAGGGTCCTGGGATCCAGTCCTGCCTTGGGCTCCCTGCTCAGTGGGGAGACTGCTTCTCCCTCTCCCTCTACTGCTCCTCCCCCCTTGCTTGCACTTTCCCTCTCTCTCTCTCTCTCAAATAAATAAATAAAATCTTTAAAAAATACCCTCAGACTCTTAAAAATAGCTCTGCTTCTGTTTATCCAGCTTTTAAAAAGAGTGACTTCTAGAAGGTAGTCATCTTGCATAATTAAAACTTTGTATAGTGGTGTGGCTTTAGTTAACAGTACTGTATTGTATACCTGAATTTTATGAGTATAATTCTTCAGTGTTCTCATCACAAGAGAAAAAAAGAAAAAGAAAAAATGGTAACTATATGAGGTGACAGATATCTTAATTAGCTTGATCGTGGTGATTACTTCACAATGTTTTGTATGTGTGTGTGTGATATATCAAACATCAAGCCAGGAATATACCCCAAATATATATAATTTTTCTTTGTCAATTATACTTCAGTAAAACTGGGGGGGGGAATTGACTTCTAAGATCGGGGTAGAAGAATTGCTGTCACTGATCCATAGAGCTTCTAACGTGGGTCAAAACAGCCTCATTTTAGAAGGAAATCCCGTATCAGTCCTCCCACTAGACTACAGGAGAGCAGTCAGAAAGAAACAGAACCAAATACACTGGCTACACCCACATAGCTATTCGGGTTGAGCCTGGAACAGTACGGGATTGAACTGCATGGGTACACTGATACGCAGAATTTTTTCTCATACAGTATAGTATCATAAATATATTTTCTCTTCCTTATGATTTCCTTAATAACAATTTTTCTAACTGGCTTTATTGTAAGAGTACCGTATATGATACATTTAACACAAAATATGTATTAATTGACTTCTTTATGTTATCGATAAGTCTTCCAGTTAACACTAGGCTATTAGTAGTTAAGTTTTGGGAGAGTCAAAAGTTATATGCAGATATTTGACTGAGTGGGGGTTGATGTCCCTAACTCCCATGTTGTTCAAAGGTTAAACTCTATATAGCAATTGAAAATTGGCAACATAACTTGTATCTATGCAACCATTAAAAACGATGATGTGAATCTGTATTTATAGACATGGAAAGATGCACCATCTTGTTAATTGAGAAAAATAGGTTACAAAACAATCTCACAGAATCTCAATTTTGTTAAAAAAGTATGTGTACAATGCACAGATAAATGTTGCCAGAATAAACAACAAGGTGTTAGCTTCTATTTGCTTGACTAGGATGTAGATGGTTTCTGTTTCTTTTCTTTTTGGTTTTCTTTATATTCTATTCCTTCACTCCTTTTTAATGGTGAACACGGATTTCCTTTGTAATAAAAAAAGAAAAAGAAAACGATGCCAATAAAGACCTTTTAAAAGAGAGTTCCCCATTTTTATTCCCTTCCATCTCACCCCAAACACTACAAATATTTTATAGGATTATCTCAGGGATATCCCTGGGGGCTCAAGCAAACAAAAGTTCCAGAGCAGGGAAGCATGAACGTGAAAATGTTTGAGAAAACAAAGAAGTTTTTTCTGCTTTCCCCAGCACTGATTTGTGGTTTCTCAGGGAGATAATTATAACATTGAAGTTGGGGGGAAAATAGTACAATTATATTAGTTCCAGTGCTGTTGGCTATTTTAACCCTAACCTATGAATATTATTAGTGAGCGGATTGAATCTTGCCATTGTAACCTACATTAAATAAGTTTTGTGTTCACTTGCTTATTTTATTTTTATTCCTTGTTTGTTTGTTTTCTTTTTCCTTGGCAAGCACTACTGGGGTAATAGATTAGATTACTGTTAAGTCTTATATGATACATTATTTTAGCAGTGCTTATACGACAGTAATAAAGAGAAAATTCAATAGTATTGGCATGATAAAGTGGAAACTATCAATAAGGAGAAAGAATTCATCATAGTCATTAGATTTGAGGGTTGGAAAGAAGCACAGTATGTTAAGGGTTGGCAAAATTGCATTACGGAGTCATTTAATTTCTATATGGATTTTCATTTTTTTAGTGAGTAATTAGTATAAATAACTCTGACTGGTTTTAAAAACCATGGATACTGACAAAAATAAAGGAGTAGATGATGGGAAGCAGATGGATCATTTAATTTATTTCTCAATTACAGTTGACACATTGGGCACGGAAATCTGCAAGTCATCTATTTCTTTATGGTCCATTTTGCAGCTGTGTTTATTGTCATAACACATAAATACATTATCTCATTAATGGAACACTGAATAATTTTTATTCCAAAAAACACATTCACACACAATGCTTATGCTCCAGAGAGAATACAAAAAAAGGAGAATATTTACCCAACCTAATGCAGCAGGGGAGTAGGGCTTGTGTGGAGTGAAGGCTTTAGAAAATAAGACATGGTCACAGCAGAGGGTAACCTGCTACCTTTTAGATATCATCTATTAGTCACTGGGACACTCTTCTTCTCAGATAGTAACACTACCTAATGAAGCCACACTTGGAAATCTGTGTGCAGTTCCTAGGTAATGTGTATTGCATCTGAGATGCAGTTGGATAGTAAACTTTATTATAGCCCGTTTTAGGATCTCTCTTCTAGAAATGCCAGATAGAGTGAGGGAAATACCAGAGCCTACTTCTGGTGCTGTATTTAAAGTTGTAAAAGCAATACACATCAGACTGGGAGCAGATAGATCCTTTATTCTCAAGTGAACAGATGGATTGTTACATTCCAACAGCTTCCGCATTAGAGTAGTATAGTTGATGGTGGGGTTGTGTACCAGTTTAGGATATAGAAAAATGACTTATGTTTCAACAACACATGCTAACCCAATAAGACATAATTTCAAATTCTTTGCACTTCCATATTATGCTGAGGTAAGGTGCTATATAAACACTCAAAGTTCATAAGGATTCCAGTGGTTGGATAATGTTAAGACTTTGGTATGATGATAGATTTGATGTCATTGAAGAGGTAAAAGTTAATCCAGCAAAAGTGATTTTGATGCCAGCATATTAGAATATCTGGTACCTTATTCATTGTAATTTCTAAAACTCACAGACTATTGTGAATGGAGAGATCCTTACTGATAGACCTCTCTCTCTCTCTCTCTCTCTCTCTCTCTCTCACACACACACACACACACACACACACACACACACACACACAGGATGTCAGTGTCTCTTCATTGTTGGAGATCTGATGATGCATAACTGTTGTGTTCTTATCCCAGGATACTCTCTGATGGTGAGTCCAGGGCAAAGTGAAAGACTGACTACACAAGAGAAAGGAGAAATTGGCAAAGGAGGGTCTGGATTCTGGGTCGTGAGCTGCTAAATAGGACCTTAGGAAGAAAATGTCTAATGAAAACCATCAAATTGTTTACTTTATGGTTTGTCACGTGACTGCTGATTTCTTCATGACCCCTACATCTTCAGTGAAGTAAAATAAGTGAATTAATTGTGCAGTTGTGGCATTGATGAGGAATGCATTGGAGGATTGAGTTTAAAATCTGGATCAGGGGCGCCTGGGTGGCTCAGTCGTTAAGCGTCTGCCTTCGGCTCAGGTCATGATCCCAGGTTCCTGGGATCGAGTCCCACATCGGGCTCCCTGCTCCGCTGGAAGCCTGCTTCTCCCTCTCCCACTCCCCCTGCTTGTGTTCCTGCTCTCGCTATCTCTCTCTGTCAAATAAATAAAATCTAAAAAAATAAAAAAATAAAAAAAATAAAATAAAATAAAATCTGGATCAGTGTCCCAGAAGTAAACAAAGATACCAGCCCCAAGAAGCAAGAGAGGTCAAGGAAACTGAAGCCCCCATGAAATTCACAGAAATCTTTTGTGGATCTGTGGACCCCCCACAGGCCATGGAATTACATGTGTCCTACATTTAAGGCAATTTTGCCCAGATCCTTAGGGCCAGAGGCTCCAGCAACCATCTGATTTACAGTTACAATTTTCATGACATTTACTTTTGAGAGCATGTCTCCTACATATGTTGTGTGATTAAAAGCATGGGCTCTCCAGACAGTGATGGGGAGGAAGGATGGCCACAGCAGTTACTGCCTCTATGGAGGCATCTTCCCAGAGGATGTTTTGATCTTTCACCAAATGATGAGCAAAGAGAATGCAGCTGTCTCCAAGTCTTCTCAGAAACACAATATGTAAAACTCTGGGCTCTCTCTCTCTTTGCAAAACTCAATTTTCCTGAGTTGACAGCTCAACTTACTCATAAGCAAGCTCAGACAATTCACTCTCTTGATCCCTGCTCAGTGGGGGTGTTGCGTGAATAACAGTGACAGCTCAAGACAAGCAGTCCTGGGAACAATTGCAAGAATGCAGGGGTGGTTGGCTGTGGTTTTCAAGAGTGTGAAGGGATGTGTGGGTTCCTTGAAGATGCCAATTCCATGAGTCTCAGGAGGCAGCAGTTGGAAGGGTAAATGAGGAAACAGAGGAGTTTTAATTTCAGGCTAAGGTCTCAATTGCAGTGGAAAATGGGTGACAGGTGGTGGCTGCTTTCTCAGTGATTTTAAGCTCATTTAAAAATTACATAACTTGGCCATCAAGTGACAAAAACTAACTCTGTAACAGATGACTTTTACTTTTTAGTCCAATGGTGCTTTCTTCCATACATATCTCTCTCTCAAGTTGGAGCTGGGATTGGACATGAATTTGTGCATGTTTAAAAGACAAAATTTTACAGAGGATATTAGCAGTATCTGGCAAAGCAGTCCATGGGCAAGCCTGCATTCAAGTGATCACTTAATCCTAGCAAAGTGCACTGCAAAATTTATCATTTCTTCCTAGAAATGAATCCTGAGTCCTATACTAATTAAGTTTTGGAAACAAAATGGAAAATTTCCTGTTCACTGCCATAGTTCTACATGTATTCATTTGTTCTCTCCAAAGCAATTAGTTCAAGCAATCTTTTAGATGCTGTCAGTTATGGATTTTGTTAGACTGTATGTAACAGAAAACCTATTATAATGGCTTAGCCAAATGGAGATTATTGATGTTCGTCATGTAATGAAAACCCAGAGCTAGGTAATCCTGGGCTTGTGTAGCTGCTCAAAGGACCAGGCTCCTTCTACTTTCCTATAATTTAGCTCAGGGATTTCTTTCTCACCTTGTAAGTAGGCTTCTCCTTTTGGCTCATGTCAGTATTTCAGGTAGAAGAAAAGAAAGAAGCAACAAGAAATGGTAATGCTTGCATTAAAAAACTAAAATATTTCCAGAAATTCCCAGTAGATATTTGCTTACATTTCCTAGGAAAGTACTGTCATTTGGCTTCTCTTACCTTAAGAAAAACTGGGAAATTGAATATTTTAGTTTGCTACATCACTGACCAAAGTAAAATAAAGCTTATATAAGAGAGAATAAAAGTCGAAGGGATACTGGGAAGAAAAACAGCCATGTCTGCTACACCTATGATAAGCTCATGCAGATGAGCTTCTGCTCTGGAGGAATCTAAACATGAAGCAAATTATATTAATTCATTCACATACTCATTTACTCATTAAGCAAATGTTGATTGAGTTATTATAATAGTGGTGCTGATGGTGCAAAGGTTATATGCAATCCCTTCCTTCAAACATATTAAGGTCTAGTGAGAGGAAACAGACACATGGATGACTGCCCTGCGATGGGGTACCCCTTGTGAGAACAGAACCAGGGTGCAGCTAAGGAAGCGCGAAGGAAGGGCAGGTGGGCCCTCAGGAAGGCGGTAAGCAAAGACTTCTCACATGAGGTGCTTGATAAAGGAACACTTATACACTACATTTCCAAAGGATTGACTTGAATATCATGTCAATTAAAAGGTAGAAAATTTTAGAGTCCATGTGCCTCTTATTAACTATATGATCTTCCTGAGCGTTGAGTTCCTTCCACTGTTTTTACCAAAATCATAGGGCTAGCATAAAGATCAAATGAGCTGGGGTGCCTGGGTGATTCAGCTGGCTGAGCATCCAACTCTTGGTTTCAGCTGAGGTCATGGTCTTGGAGTCCAGAGATTGAGCCATGTCTCAGGCTCTGAGCTCAGGGGTGAGTCTGCTTGAGATTCTTTCCCTCTGCCCAACGCCCCCACCCAACTTGCACTCTCTCTTTCTCTCTCTCTAAAATAAAATTTTTATAAAAATATCAAATGAGCTAATAAGAAATGAAATTAACTTGCACTAATAAGTACTAAATCACTGTTGATTGAACACAAGACTGAATGCAGATTCTACCACTATCTCCATTTCACAGCTAAGGACAATGCTGTTGACAAGGTCAGGTACCTTATTTATAGTCTCATAGACAGCAGTGAAAGAACTGAAGTCCCTAACCCAAGACATCTGACTCTAAAACCCACCTGCTTCATGCCTTCCCCACTTCCACCAAAGGATTTAGAAAACATCCAATAGTGTAGTTTATGTTGTGCATTATCAGTTTACACAATGTCTGTGAAGAAAATGTGTTGGTTCTATAAAGTCATCAAATTAGGGTAATTTGGCCAATTTGGTGGAATGCTCTCTTTACTGGAACTTTGAGTTTTATGTGAAATTATTTTGCTTTCTATAAATGCCCAGTGTATTTATAAGTATCAGTTATTCCTCTTTCATTAAGGGCTTTCAAAAAACACTTAAAGTAGTGTTTAATAAAATATACATATACCAAAACAGGTTAAAACTCACTAACTAAAAAAACCAAAACAATGAAAACAAAGCTAAATATAATCACCAAAGGAAAAGGAAGAATTAAACAATAATGAGTAATATTGATAGAACTGAAATCAAAAGGTCTACATTTAAGAATTTTAAGATCATGAGATACATTTAAGAACTGTAAGATCATGAGACATAAAACTCACTAACGATCTTCCAGAGAACCAAAGCAAAATTGAAATAGGACATGTGACAGAGTTCTAATTGCATAATAAAAGGAAGTGGCTCTTCCTGTATTATAAAAGGAACTGAAGCTAGATTTTCATTTGTTTTACCAATTTTGAAATCACAGGAGATTGTCATTTTGCTCTTTATGGAAGAGGTGCTTAATGTCCCTATTTAGAAGATTGTTAAGGTTACAGGTATTTTTAAAATACAGGTGACCTACTTGCCAATCTTCTCGAAGAATTGTTTTAAAATAGGTAACATGTCCATAAACATGCCTAAGACCAAAGTGGTTTGATGCTAGGATACAGAGTGGACAAAGGAGCCTTTCTGGGAGCACATAACACTCTGTTGCTCTGGACAAGTGGAGATCTGTAATTGCACTAATTCTTTAATATCAACAAGGCACTAGCACTAGTGGAGACTTTCCAGGCAGCTGTCTTCAGAGAATAAACCAATTATATCCCAGAAAAAAGGGGTTGAATCCTTCAGTCTTGCCTTTAAATGACACAGTATTGCTTCTAAACATCTTTTCCCGACGTCCCTAGGTATTTGAGAAACAAAGCTTGTTTATGTTAGTTTCATTGAAATGAAGCAAGAAGAGAAATACAGAAAACTCTGGTATATCATCAGGTCAGAATTGTTTTCAAATAGTACTTAATTTTACCCTTCTGGACATTCCTACTATTTTAAAGTTCATATTTACTCATTTTATTCGGAGGTCTGGGTGGGTGACAGCCAAGCACAATGTCTTTTTCAAAGGAGAATATTTTCCAGGAAGAAAAGCCCAAGAATGTTGGGATGTGTTTGTAAGTATACAGCATCTAGGTTTTCTTAATGGAGTGCTGGAATGTCATACCAATAAAATGGGAATGGAAATGAAATCCTTTTTTGTGTGTGTATGGGGGAACTGGATACTGCAGAGATTTGTCAGTGATCTTATCTGGCAATCAATTCCTGGAAGGGGGAGTTAAAGTAAGTCCATGCATTCATTAAAATCACTGAACAAAAATCTCAGCTTCATATGAATAGACATAGCATTTCTCCTATTTTATTTTTAATATATTTATGAGGGAAAAATCTCACTTCAACAGTTTCATTAGAGCATTTTTGACTTACAATTGGCATGCAAATGTCTGGCTAAATTGTTGAGCAGATTCATCACTATTCATCACAGAGGAGCACTCTTGAGGGAGACAGAGAGAGCAGAATTACTGGCCTGCACCTTATTAAATCCACATAATCCAGAGATAGAAACTGCCTTTAAATGAAAAGTCAGGTGCAGGAGTTAGGGGGTGGGTATTCTCGGCCACTGATGTGGAGATTAGGGCCCTGTGGCAAACCTTGGCTCTGTTTTTGGTCTCTGCTTCTCCAATTCTGACACTTGACCTCTTGTGATCTCAACATCTTACCCAAGTGTTTCTCAAACTCTATGTCAATTTCATAATAATAATTAATTATATTTTCCTGAAGAATAAATTCTTGTTGTTTCAAACCTGTAGCATTGCTTCTCTTGCCACTAGGCATGCAGATCAGACAGTCAGACAGCTGTAGAAGTTGGCATAAGTTCATACTGTACTACAGGATCCTGGAGTCCCACAAATAAATGCAGGGAGCCTCCACTCACTCTGTTTCAATGTGGCCATCCCATAATGCATTTCCATAAGCTTTTAACATCCTAAGTGGAAGCAGAACTCTCCATAATGTTTTTAAACTTACTGTATGAGATATTTAAAGTTTATAGTCAGAACACTTCAAATGTCAAGCAACAAATATCATTGGTCTCCTCCGTGAAAAAGAAATAGTGTTAGTCTCCAAAAGCATTTCTCTATCATGGAGCTCACAGAATTTGGGGGTAACAAGACAATCATAACAAATTGATTCTACAAAATGGGGAATTAGGAAGTAAGAGCTAACAGTACCTATTCATTTTTATTCAAGTGACATTAATTATTCCTCTGACTTGGTCACTGTGCTTGGTCCTGCAACCAAATTAATGAATAAAACACACAAGACTCTTGCCTTCTTCAACTCCCAGTGAAATGAGGGACCAAATACTAAAAATAATCAAACACATAATGCAGTATCAAATTCTTATGAAGGAATAGTCCAGACCACTATCAAAAACAGGGGGATTCAATTTATATTGGACCTTCAAGATATTCTGTCTGCAGATGTGAACTTTATTCTGAATAACGGAAACAAATGAAACAAGGAGGGGAAGGCAGGCGGTAACCTGGAAAGAAGATAAAGCTTGGACCCAGTGGAGACATAATCTTGGTACATTTAAGAAACAGAAGACAAATGTGACTAGTGTATGCTCCAAGAGCAAGTAAGTGTGGTTGAAGTTAAGAGAGGGGAGATAGGCTGAGGTTTTATGAAAGAGATAAAACTTGAGTCTTGATACTTCTATGGAAAGTATTCTTCCTGTGATAGAGAACAAGCTTGACCTTCTCTCCCCCATGCTTTCTCTTGAGGTAACATAAAGCCTGACAGTGGTCTGTGATCCCAGCAAATTTCTTCACTGTCAACCATTCCGGAGAAATTTTCAAGAAAGTCTCTTGGAAAAGCAAAATGTGAAACAGGTAATATCAAAAAGTGTCTTAGAGAAGGTCAGCTGTTTGCTTATAAATCTTCCTTTGCTTCCCACATGAAATAATATTCCAGGGGCACCTGGGTGGCTCAGTCGGTTAAGCATCTGCCTTCCGCTCCGGTCATGATCTCAGGGTCCTGGGACTGAGCCCCGTGACGGGCTCCCTGCTCAGCGGGGAGTCTGCTTCTCCCTCTCCCTCTGCCACTACCCCCCTGCTTGTGCTTTCTCTCTCTCTCAAATAAATAAAATCTTTTAAAAAAATAAATAAATAATATTCCAAAAACTTTCTTCAGATGTTCTTGTGCACTTTGGTATTTGTGTTTGGTTGAAAGAAAGGTCTGCGGGGTTTGCGGAAGTTGACGTTTGCAATATCCAATTTGTAAAGCTCTATGTAAAAGTGTCACGGAGATGATTCAAACTTACTTTCACTGGTCAGCTGGACTGGTGAATGAACAAATGTTTTACATGCGCTGATTGTTTTTAGACTTTCCTTCAGGGAAGACGATGACTCTTACTATCTGCATCATGAGGTTGTTCTTTCTAGAGCTCTTTGAAAGCTACTCACTATTTGAGGGCATCACAGTCTCCTCAGCCTGCCTGGGAATGAAAGCTTTTGCATCCAAAACATAAATTAGAATGAACTTTAAGATTTCATATTCAAATAGTTTGCAGGTTTGCCACTGGAAACATTTTTGCTTTGATGAGACCAACATGTCCTCCAACATGCCCCTGAACTGGCCTGGATTAATTAATTCTGAGCAGAAGCAAGAATAAACAAGAACCAAGATTCACCCTTTAATAACAAAAAATGCATGCATATACATGTACATATATTGATATGTGCATATTTCATTTTATTTACACATAAAGAGAATTATGTGATATATAATAAGCAAGACCATAGGCCAAGCATAATTTCAATTATGTCAGCCTAGCTCTCCAGCACTCACAAATGATCACTCCCATATGATATCCACATCATTCACCCCATGGGCAGACTCTCCCTCTTACAAAGACATTTCAAATGTAAGCATTGTTTGTCTTTTTTTTTTAAGGTTTTATTTATTTATTTATTTATTTATCAGAGAGAGAGAGAGCAGGGGGAACTTGGAGCAAGGAGCCTGATGTGGGACCCTAGGATCATGACCTGAGCAAAAGGCAGACCCTTAACTGACTGAGCCATCCAGGCATCTGTGAAGTGTTTGCTTTTGAATTTTCAAGTCATCTTCTTCAGGAGTAAAGGCAATGATAACTGCCATTTATTGAGTATTTACTGGTGTCAGACACTGGGCTGGGCACTTTACAATAATTTCATTTACTATTTGGAATAACTCTATAACAAAGATATATATTATGATATTATTTCTATTTTTCATGTAAGCAAATTGAGGTTTATATAGGTTACTTAGCTTGCCCTGAAACACACATGTACAATAAATCAATATTAGAATACAGTCCAGAATGACCACAGAACATAAGCTTTGAAATGTCTATGAAAAAGTTGGTAATAATGTCCACAATAGCCAAACTGTGGAAAGAGCCAAGATGTCCATTGACAGATGAATGGATAAAGAAGATGTGGTATATATATACAATGGGATATTATGTAACCATCAAAAGGAATGAAATCTTGCCATTTGCAATGACATGGATGGAACTGGAGGGTATTATGCTGAGTGAAATAAGTCAATCAGAGAAAGACATGTATCATATGATCTCACTGATATGAGGAATTCTTAATCTCAGGAAAGAAACTGAGGGTTGCTGGAGTGGTGGGGGGTGGGAGGGATGGGGTGGCTGGGTGATAGACATTGGGGAGGGTATGTGCTATGGTGAGCGCTGTGAACTGTGTAAGACTGATGAATCACAGACCTGTACCTCTGAAACAAATAATACATTATATGTTAAAAAAAAAAGAAGAAGAAGAAGATAGCAGGAAGGGTAAAATGAAGGGGGGAAAACCGGAGGGGGGGATGAACCATGAGAGACTATGGACTCTGAAAAACAAACTGAGGGTTCTAGAGGGGAGGGGGTGGGGGGATGGGTTAGCCTGGTGATGGGTATTAAAGAGGGCACGTTCTGTGTGGAGCACTGGGTGTTATATGCACACAATGAATCATGAAACACTACATCAAAAACTAATGATGTAATGTATGGTGATTAACATAACATAATAAAATTTAAAAAAATAGAGAAAGAGATCTAGATTTAAAGCCAGGAAGACTGAGTTTATATCCAAATTACCCTAATTTTCATGTGTGCCTCTTATTCAACCATTCCAGTTCCTCAGAGGTAAACTCCTCAGAGGTGTAGTTTCCTTATTCTAGAAAAAGAGACAAAAGATTTATGAAAAGTGGACAGTGCCTTATCTAGTATTAAGGGTAGAAACCATTAACCTGAACTTTAAAGTTATACCAAAATTCAGATAATTTTTTATCATGTGGTGCTGTTTGAGGTAATACACCATATTTTCATGAATGACTAGCTATTAGCATCCTCCAAGCAATTTGGAAATTCTGTCTTTGATGGTACTGGCTCTGTAAGTTTCCAGTATTTTGGATGGAAAGGACTGTGTTTTGGAAATAATCACATGGGATACTGTGAGAGTTTATAGATGGCTTAAACTCAATAGGTAATGTTCTACTCCTTTGGCTGAGAGGTAGGTACAGATGTACAGTAAGTTACTTGTTTTGTGCTTTGACTAGCTTTGCGCAGTGGCAGTATCGTAGCCAATGAGGTTTATCCGAGGCGCGATTATTGCTAATTGAAAACTTTGTGCTTTGACTATGGGAAAAAATTAACAAATGCAAAATTGAGTACTGACAAATGAGCCCTCTTAATGCCTATGATCTCCAGGCAGGACTCGATTATCTTTGTATTACCTGTGTTCTCCTTTCTTAGGGAGAACTCTCAAAAGGAGATACCTTTCTCCTTATGCCCATGATCCCTCTCTGGACCACTGCACTAAAATTCTTGTGAGGTTCATCATTGAATTGTTTCATGTGTGATTCTAATGTCTCCAGGTAGAACGTCTACACCCTGAGGACAGGGTCTGTATCTGCCAGTCTCGGGTTTGTTTCCTCACAGCATAAAAATACCTGCAGAACCAAGACTGAAGGCCCCAGCTCTCCATTCTGTCTTAGCCTAGGTTTTTGGGGACTAGACATACTGGATTTGAATACTCTTTTTCTTTCCTATCTGACATTCTATGATTCTGTGAATTCTCATATAGAAACACCCATGAATAATCTGCAGGGAAAAAAAAAACAGCTCTCAAAATCTAGATGCTTCTCAAATCATAACGTAAACAAAGGAACTTACAGAACTCTGCAGTAATCAGGCTGAAAACTATGATATTTTGGAAATAGAACTTCTGCCTTTGAAAGAAACTAGTGATAACATTTCATTAAAATCATATCTATTTCTAAAGGCTACAGTTTCCCTTTCCAAACTCAGGACATTTAAGTACAAAAGCCCAGTGGCTTTTTTTGGATGTCCCATCATAGGGGACATTTACAGGGCAAACACACAGGTTTTGTTTTTCTTTTTTTTTTTAATTTTATTTATTTATTTGAGAGAGAGTGAGAGGGCGAGAGGGAGGAGAGGCAGAGGGAGAGGGAGGGAGAGAGAGATAATCTCAAGTAAACTCTGTGCTGAGCACAGAGCTGAACATGGGGCTCGATCTTAGGACCCAGAGATCATGACCTGAGCTGAAATTAAAAGTCGGAGGCTCAACCAACTGAGCCACCCAGGCACCCCACAAACACATAGGTTTTTAAAACCCTTCCCTGCCAAGCAGCCATGGAGCTTCTGAACTGCATTTCCGAGCATCCTTCAGTGCAGTTTCCCAGACAATTTCCTAAGTGAATGGAGTACTTTGGCATTTGGCCTCTAGCTAGTTCTTGATGCCCATTGATAAAACTGGGCTATAGGAAAAGCTTGTCCTAAAGATGCCTCGGTGTCTTTCCCATTCTGCATTTCTATCTCTTCTTTCCACTCTTCCACTGCAGCCCACATACTGGATCCTTTGTATAGACTGCTGACATCTGAATGGCTAGGACTCCACATACGGCACTATTGGAAATGAAGTGCTGTCTTATCTTTTGACTCTCTGTACTCCCTTCATTGCTTAGAAAGGCTAAAATTCAGATAATATATTGGATTTCCGAGCCTACTTTGAGTTTAGTTTGGACCTAGAGTAGGTCAACGAAGCCTGGAAGAAGGAAGAGAGTATCCACCGAGAGAAAGCAAGGGTGGCCGAAGGGAAGATGGGAGAGGTAGACAGAGAACTTACAGAAGAGACTCGGGAGGACCCAGTTTCCTTCCTGCGGTGGAGCACAGACGTGCAGGAGAAGGCCTTCAGCAGGGAGCCAGCGTGCGATCTGTCAGGATCTGGAGAGTGCAGGCAAGAGTTGCGGCCAGCAAACTGAAGATGGCTAACAAGCAAGATGGAAGCACATGGGTTACTGACACCACCATGACGCTTAATGAATCAACCCTGGGACCGTCTATATCTTGCTCAATGACAAAAGAAACACACTTATTCTAAGCTATTTTGAATTAGCTAAAATCTTTCTAATTCAAGACCAACATAGACTCTTTGGGGTTTTTCCACCCCACTGTCTTTTATACCATATTTTAATTCACAACCGTACTAGAAGGGAGATGATACATTCTCCTTAATTCTAACAGTTGGAGGACATTTTTATGCAATAAAATTGGACTGTGAAAAGTGCATGGAATGACTAAATTTTAAAACATATGTCAGATTTATTTATTCTGCAATTGTATAAAAGCATACAACTTTGATGAAGGTAGAAAGAAATATCAAGGAAAATTTGAACACAGGAGAGGTGGAACAGGACTCTCCCTGCCCCTGATCTGTGGGATATAAACATATTCTATTACAAAATAATAGTTTAGAAGTGAAGCTAGTGACACTCAAGTTTCATACAACCCTGACATTTGAGTCAGGCCAGCTATAAAGCCTGTAGTTGATCCTCTGGGGGAGGCTGAGGGTAATTGAAATGTGGCTAAATAGGGAATCATTATTCATTGCCTCCTGGCTCTTGTCAGTAGCACTCAAAGGTCTAGGGAACTGGAAACGTCATTAAATCCATAATAACCACATTTCCAAATTGTGGCCTTTGTCTTGGTTTAGTTACCTGCTTGCCACCAAATTACCCCTTGCTATTAGTGTGGAAATTAGCTGAAAGATGGTAACTGCTTTCCTCAGGATCTTCCTCAGAATAAATTCATGCACAGCTCTCCTTCTGTTTGAGGACTGGAGGAATTTGAAAACAGCAAATCAGTTATCACTCGTTAATGTTTTGTTCACTAGGGAACATTTTTAATTTAAAAAAAATTGTTTGAAAGTGGTGTTTTCCTCACATCTGCTGACGTCTGGGAAACTAACTGTGACCCACCCTTCAGCTGTGGGTGACCATGTTTGAATATACCGCCGTAGAGTATTAGTTTGATACCTTAAAAAAAGAAAGACAGTTTTACTATTGAAATAAAATTTAAAACTGCATTTTATTTCTGAGAACATAGCCTGGTTAAATGGAAATGAGGGGAATATAGTTATTAAATTTTTCTCCACAAATGCTCTGTGTCCCTTGGGCTGGGCTGCTGTTCCTGGTGGCAGGTCTCGCTGCTTAATTGCTTTCATCGGCGTGTCAGACTAAGGTTGAAAACAAACAATGTGTTTCAGAATGTCTTCTCTTTTAATTAATTATGACAGTGTAATTTGCTTCAATCTTAAACCAAGTCAGAACTTGACAATATTTTTCTTAAAATGTTGAGAACAAGTCCATAAAAGCATGGAATAAAAGTACATCTCCTCGTGCAACATTTTTAAAAATGAAATGTCCAAATGATTTTTACAATTTTACTGAAATAGCTGTTATAAATATTAACTTTTTAGACTGACACGATCTTTATACTATCATTAATGAACTATGGAAAATGAGGTCTAAATGCTGAACTCATTTGGCAATTATTCAAATAGTTGGAGTATCTTCTCCAAGGAAGAATTATGAAAGGTGAAGTGTCAGTGTTGGATGGGAACATATTTTATACATTCATCGGTAATTGGGTAATCAGTACAGTTATTTCTGATATTGGGAGTGCTGAAATTTTTTTTTACATAGAATATTGAGTAAAGGCATTCAATTTAACAAATACTTAGGCCTTTACTGTACTCACGAGAACCATCCCTCCTGTCCCCACACACTCAGTCAGTCAGTTACAAAACTAAGATTACAGGTAGATTCCTATTCAAGAATAAAAAACACTGTTATTTACTGAGGGCACTTAGGTCCAGTGCATAAAGTTTGTAATACTCAAAACACTCCTGTGAAGTTATATAACAAGCCCATTTGACACCCATGGTAAATGAAGACCAAGGAGTTTACAGATCATGCTCTGGAAGTTATTGAACCAGAATTCAGAGAGAAGTTTATTTTGTTATTCTACAATTAAGCTCTTAACCCACTATGGAACAAACGGTGTGCAAGTGCGTGCGCGCGCGCACACACACACACACACACACACACTCATGCACATTCACAGCGTGAGGAAGATTGCTATAGTGCTGGTGCTAATTACAGGGGGAAAAATGGAGAAAGTGCATTCTAAAAAGAGAAATTCATGAGGGTCAAAACTAGTGGCTTCATTAACCTTCTCCCACTAACTTCTGAAAGTTTTAGGGGACTGTCTCAAAGAACAGTTATGAGACATGACTGTAGGCTCCAGATTGAAAGCATGAAAACAAAGTTATGAAGTGTGCTCTGTGCCAGAGAAATAGAATCTAGCTGAAGAAATCCCGTACAGACAGGAGCAGCACAGAATCCTACACCTATTTGCTTTAAAATTCTTGTTTCACTCAAGCTTTGCTTCATAAATATAGGAAATGATTTTAGATACACACTTTATAGTAGACTCTGTTTTTACTTCCCATTTGATTTTTAGAATGAATGTGGTTAGCAGGAAATACATCATGCTCCTGGATATTTGATCCAGGACAATTTAACCTTATTTTTATTTTTTAAGTATTATTTAAAGATATTTTAAAGCTGGTTTGGGAATGGGGTAAATTATATTAGGTTTGAAAGGGACAATTGTAAAAGTAAATGTAACAGTAAAAATAAACAATGCCTCAAAGAGTACCCAGCACATAGTAGGTCTTAACTAAATATCTGGTAGATGGTTAGATAAAGGACAATGTCAATGTATTATATTATTGTTTTTGTAGCATATGAACACTTACCATGCTACAAAATTTCATCTAGGGGTGCCTGGCTGGCTCAGTTAGTTAAGCATCTGACTCTTGATTTCAGCTGAGGTCGTGATCTCAGAGTTATGAGATTGAGCCCTGTTTGGGGCTCCACACTGGGCATGGAGTCTGCTTAGGATTCTCTCTCTCCCAATTCCTCTGCCACTCCCTCCTCTAAAAAAATTCATCTAGCATTGGCTAAATATCATCTTGAGATTTTATTTAAAACATGTCTGAAATGATGTTTCATTCTGGGGAAAAAAAAAACAGAAGGAAAAAATCTTGCATTTGAATCATATACTAAAATACCAATTTTCATAAATAATATAAAAATATTTTCAGTGACCTGTTTCATTTTAGATTAAGCCTGAACAAATAATTACTATGAAATCCTTCAGAAATAGTATTTCTGTTCCTCAAGGAGGAAATAGATGTGAAGAAAGAAATGCCTTCTTTTTTTTTTCAAAATGCTTTTTAGATTTTTCATTTTATAAAATTGGGGGAAAAAAACCTCCTGTCTCCTACTTTTTATGTTCCACAAATGAAAGACATTTTTAGGAGTCTACAGCTCTCCAAGTAAAAAATAATCATAAATTGAATTTTGCAAGACTCTGTTTTTTTTTAATGCTGACTTAAAAAATATAAAAACAAGGAGGGGTTGCTTGAGAGAGATTCAGAATCAATCTCATTTTAGTGGTGACTGCTCATGATTTGCATAAAATAAATTAGTCTTGTTTGGAACAACCAGAAGTACATAACAGGATTGTAAAGTAAGACAGCATGGTTGCCTATCTGGCAAAATAACAGAAGGAAATATTCGGCTCATCTTTGTTAATCGTTTTACAAAATCATTAATGTTTGTGGCAGAAAAGGGAAGGAGGTGTCAATGTTTAACTTCTCCAGCCAACAGCCTGGTCGATTAAATACATTGTATGTGCATTGGGCTTAATGTAGTCCAAATAAAAGATGTTACTTCTCATTGTCAAGAATAAAGTTTAGGGCGCCTGGGTGGCTCAGTTGGTTAAGCGACTGCCTTCGGCTCAGGTCATGATCCTGGAGTCCCGGGATCGAGTCCCGGTCTGCTTCTCCCTCTGACCCTCTTCCCTCTCATGCTCTCTGGTTCTCATTCTCTCTCTCTCAAATAAATAAATAAAATCTTAAAAAAAAAAAGTTTGGTATGAAATACGTAATAACCATTTAGTTAACTTTTTGTTTCATTTTGGACTTCTCAAATCTTCAGATTGTTTTCTGGATGAGTCATAATAAGCTAAGAAATCTAGCATATTCCATGTGCAGCTATGTTACCAACAGACGTTTGTCGGAGTACTGTTTACATGCAAATCACCAGGTGCACTAGGGATTGGTGCTCTCTGGCAGCTCTGTTCTCCAGGGGTTGCTGACCTGCCTAACAGAAGAGTGACTCAAATGATGCAGTTCTTCACCAAGTCTGGCAAAACAACTGCTCTTTGACCTCTGCTTCAGGAAACTGAGGCTTGACCACTGTGACAGAATTGTCACTCTTTCTAGACCCCCTTCACCCCCTTAGAAGTCTCTCATCCAAGTACTTGTGTTAGGGAAATTGTTATGCCCCTTGCCCCTGAATATTTTCCGAATTGTTCTCAGAAGGTCATTTTGGTGACATGGACTCTCTCTGTAATCAGGAGTTTAGATATTTTTCCCTGGATTTTTTTCTCTCAGGAGTACTTAAGGCAGGTTGAATGCATGCCCCATATTAGTGCACATTTGTGTTAGCACATTCGCGTTAGCTCCCTGTTAGCCCACTCCTGGTAACAGCCCATGTCCCATGTTAGTCTCTGGCATTTTAGGCTTCTTTCATGTCAAAGACACAAAGGAGAAGCACTTTTTATTCTTTAAAAGCAGGGTTAATTACATGGAAAAGATTTCTGAAAGGCCAAGGAAGGAAGTTCATGTGCATTTAAACAGCTTCAAGTTTGAGCAAATGCAACTCCAGCGAAGCTGGCTTTTGTTACAGGACAGTGCCAGAAGTTAAGGGCTGGGGAGGTCAGCCCAGAACAGGTAGCCATCCAGTGAACGGAAGAAGAGCCAAACAGAGATAAGGTACAAGCAAAGTCGGCTGGGCATGCAGGCTTTCTACCTCTTACTCTTACCTAACTACTATATTTTCCTCATTTCCAAAGTTCCAGCTGCAAAAGGCCATGTGTATAAGGACATGTTTGAGGATCTTGTAGACAGAATCTAGAGGATGTGAAGGAGAAGCATTTGTGAATAGCAGAATCAGGTGGCTAGATGAGAGGCTGCTCAGAATCCTGCACTATTCCATGATGCTGGGATCAGGACAGGTGTGAGTTTCACTGTGTTTGCTGTTTCCCATAAAGAATTCTCTGTGCTGAGAGTAGAATCACTTGCTTTTTTTGGTTTAGTTATTTTTAGAGAGGCAGAGGGGAAGGGCAGAGGGAGAGGGAAAGAGAATCTTAAGCAGGCTCCATGACTAGCACAGAGCCCTATGTGGGGCTCAGTCTCAGAACCCCAAGATTATGACCCAAACTGAAATTAAGAGGCAGACACTTAACCAACTGAGTCACCTGGGTACCCCTAAAATGACTTGTTTTTTCTAGCTACATGCTAGAAGTTCATCCTTCTCCCTGCAGTGAATGGTGGCAGTGTAGAGATTTTCTTAGAAGCCCATCATTTTTTGTTTTTGATTAATTATGCAATTTCACTGTTGAATTTTGCATCTTATTTTCTTCACTTCCTATTTGCCTATAAAGTTCATTGTTGGGATTTAATTATAATCATTTCATAATTACTGTATTACATCATTAACTGATGTCCATTTAAGCCATTAACAATATCATTTGATATAAAATTCATAAAGTCTCAGTGGTAATCTGTGGCATCACTGTAGTGGTCAATCTCTCCTCTCTAGCTCGTTTTTTTTTTTTTTTTTTTTTAAGATCTGAAAGTGCTTTTGGATCCAGAGATGATCTTAAATCCTACCCCATTGGTAATCTATAACACCCATACACTTCTTATGGAGTCTGTTCTCAAACATAGTTCTGTCTCCCTTCACCATCAGTTACTATGTTCCTCTCTGTTCCTACCAGCTCGAATTCATTATATTTCTTCCCAAAAAATATCAGAAAGGAAGTGATAGTTTCAGAAACATAGTGCTGTATTGTGACCTCCCTCAGGACTGGCTTCATGCCTCCTAATGTCAAACTGCATGCTTGTCATTCTACTCTTAAGGCTTTACTAGGTTTGAGTGTCCTTGTATTTTCTGGATCTTCAAGATTTCTATTTTATTTCCACCCACACTCTATGTGGGCTCCTTTGGTACATTATCTTACCATTGTTGGACCTTAGTTTCCTCATCTGTACAATGTGGAAATGGGGCAGGATCATGGTCAAAATCTATTGCTATATTTTTTTGTTATATTCAATTCCATTTAAATATAATTATATCCTAATTGCTTACAGGCTAAAAGAGGCCCATCACTAGCTTTTATGTGAATTAAAAATTAACTAGAGTTAATACTGTGTTGTGTACTTGAAATTTGCTAAAAAAAAATAGACCTTAAGTATTCTTCTACACACACACACATAAAAAAATTAATGCTACCTATTTGAGATGATATATTTTTAATTAAGCCAATCATGGCAATCATTTCACAAAATATAAGCAGGTCAATGCATCATGTTACAATGTATAAATATATACAATGCATAAATATATACAGTTTTGTCAACTATACCTCAATAAAGCTGAAGAAAGAAATGTTAACTACTAATAAAATGTGTGCTTCTCAATGAAGAATGATTTAAATGGACTGAATATTACCTCTTTAGAATACGTTGGATCTCAGATCTGGTATACACCAAAGGTTCATCCACTCGGAACAATGGAACAACAATGATAGAACCCCTATGAAAGTAAACCCAAAAATATCCATTTTGTCTCAGCAGAGTCTGGGGAATAAAAATCATGAAGCAGGCTTGGGCAGGCAGATTCTAAGCCTCTAGCAGACAGCACAAGCATGGGAAGGACATGGGCAAGTGGTACAAAGAAAGATCAGGGAACAAACTCAAAAATATTAGTTTTAATGAGGATGTATTTTGTACCAATTTTGCTGAAATATTTCCTCTTGGACCAGCTTGACACCAACTAGGATTCTCTAATCTCATAAGACATTCCTCCCATTAACACATTTCTTTGGATAAGGCAACAAATTATGTCATTTTGTGAAAACTCAAACCTAGCTATGCTCCATTGTGCAATATTTTCAAGCTTTGTGGTATTATTTGATCCATTTCAGGATGGAGGATCAGCCTTACTTTTTTGGAAGGTTTCTCTAATCATAGAATCCTTAAAGTCTCTTGTGGGATCTTCTCTTTATCCCCGGCATTCTGAAATTCTGAAATATGTTCCTAGCTTTGGGTGTATTCTCATTCTTTGGGCTAAGCTAATAGTAAACTATTTTAATCACTGTCACTCTGTCTTAAGAAATTTGAAAAAATTGATAGAAGTATTGATATCTATCATGTTCATTGGAAACAAATTCACATCTCTTCACACCATACTTGCTTCTTTGAGGTCCTGGAGACATTGTTTGGCACAGTCATGATTTCTAGGCTTATGCCTCATTCCCCTCCTTCCCGTATATAGTCAGTCCAAACTTTGTGCCCTCTCTCATTCAATTCCGTTAGTCACCAGGGCTTGGTCCAAGTCCCATGTGCTCTATCTAGCAAGACCTCTGACAATTCCAATGTTTATGACTCTATTATTTACTGAATCCCATTGTCAATGCCGCACACTTAAGCACCATGTTATATACATGGCCACAGGCGTGAGGAACTGTAAATATATTAGCATTTCCTAATCTCTTCTATTTAAGTATGTATACTTTTTCTCTCTCTCTCTTTTTACTTTGTTGTCGAAAGAATATCAGGTGATTTTAATAACAGAATAACTAGTGATGATAGTCATCATAATAGATTAGAACTTTAGTTTCATAGGGGTGCCTGGGTGGCTCGGTTAAGCATCTGACTTCCGATTTTGGTAAGGTCATGATCTCAGGATCATGAGATCCAGCTCCATGTCCTACCTATTTGAGGTGATATATTTTTAATTAAGCCAATCACGGTAATCATTTCACAAAATATAAACAGGTCTTAAGATTCTCTCTCTGTCCCTCTCCCTCTGCCCCTCTTCCCCCCTCTCCCTCACACATGGTCTCTCTCTCTAAAAAAAAAAAAAAAGAACTTCACTTTCATAGAAAATGTAATGTTTTTCCAACAGCTTTCACTTGAAATCTTCTACCATTTCCTCTCTCAGATAAACTATACAAGTTCCTTTCAACTTTCCCAAGGAAGAATGTTAAACTATCGCGAATTACTACAAAGCTTTCTTACAGGAGTAGAAAACAAGTTTCTTGACTGCTTTAAAAAAATTAGCTAGAAAATTAAGCCCTTACTTTCTCATGGCGACTGAAATAAATGCATGCTCCAATGAAAAGGAGCATAAATCAATTTCAATGTTCTCATTGAGCTGCAAATTTTGTTATTGTCCCTCTAGCACAATATAGTTGCCATAAACCATGTCTAAGTAGGCAGAAGAAATTATTTCCATGAGATATTTTCAATTGGATGAGACTTTTTAGGTTTTTCTGTTCTACCTTATAAGTGCATTTTAATTTAAATGTATTCTTAATCATAGCAAAAGAAAACTCATCTCCTCACAAACTAACCAAAGAGCATTAATTTCTAAAGTAATGGAATATCTTAAAAATTCATCCAAAATATCCTAGTCAAGATCTTTAAATATTCTACTGGTATTATTTTTTAAAGGTATTCCATTGCACTGTAATTATATAGAGCTTTTTTATTAGTGGAACACATGAGATGATGTAAACTTTCCAGCTCCCATTTCCAGGCTTGTTATCAGAGGAACACATGAAATAACAGAGTTTACAAAAACAGAGGCTTTCAGGGAACGTCCTGATGAGGAGCTGGGGCATGCAAACTTCTGAGTGTTAAAGCCGTCAAAGACAAATGTAATCAAATACAAGAAAGCAGGCTTGTGAAATGGGGAAGAGAGGAAACTGACTTTCACACAGTACATTAGGTGATATATGATCTGCTGAGACAAAATGCCAACTTCCTCACTTTCACATTCATCCCAAATCCTCACTTTCAATGCTTTCGTTTCAAAGGAGTCTGCCAGGGATGAGGAAGTGGGTTCGATTTGGTATATGAGTGATAAAAATGAAGTGTCCAATTTGTGCACATATATATCCTGCTAAGGACAAACTGCTGGATTGCCCCAAGAGAGTGAGCTGCCACTGTTTCCACCGAGATGCCCACTCTCCTTTGCAGCGAAGTGGGCATATGGCTCGTGTGTAATCAATAGAGTGCAGCAGAAGAGACACTGCATGACTCTTAGATTAACTATAGCTTCCACCTGATTCACTGCAACAGCTGTCCTCAGAGCCTTGAGCTACCATGTAAGAAATTTAACTTCCCTAAAGCATCCAGGCTTTAAGGAAGCCAAGCCAAATAAAATAATCACATGTAAACTCTAAGGTTGGCAGTACTAATCTTTGAGTCATTTCAGTCATATGAATGCATGTAAATTATCCCTTTGATGACTCTAGTTTTCAGCTAGAGAGTCACCTCCAGTCTCTGAGATTACCCACCCGAGGCTCCAGCCATAAAAAGAGTTAGGGTACCCCACTGAACAATAACCAAATTCCCAACTTGCAGAATCCACAAGAATAATAAAGTAGCTATTTTAAGCAAATGAGTTTGGGAATAATTTGTCACACAGCAATATAAAATAGAAAAGAAATTTGTTATTTGCAATTTGGGGCAAATAAAACAACATATAGCTACCACTAGCACATAAGGAATACAATAATATGAGGGAGACAGGTGTGTTTTTTTTTAAATATGTTTCCTAGATTTTTTTGGTGGGATGGGTTGGAAGTAGAGCATGCAAGTGAGAAATAAGCCTAGAAATATTGGTTTGAACCAATATGTCCTTTCAATCAATTGAATTTCACTTTATATGCTATTTCAAAAGAGGATATGCAAAGACCTTCCTGGACACTCCTTCTCTCTAGAGTCCCCTTAGCAGATTTTGCCATCTTGAGCCTTAATTTTAAAATCTAGTACCTAAGATTTTGTTTCACTTTCACATCATCAAAGGATGCTCAGGCACAAAACTATAGCTAGGCCCTTTGGGCACCACACACTCACTCATGATAAACACCACATCTTGGAGATATTCTTGGAAGAATGAAGACTCCAGTTATGGTGTTTATGGATTTCATAATGTCTTCAGTCAGGAGACAGGGACTGTAATCAAACCTTGAACCTTTATAGTAATATGTTCCGCACCAGCCTGGACATTGATCTGCTCCTGATCCACTGTGTTCCGTTTCACTCCCTCTCAGTGAATTACAGAGTGCTTTTCCACTTTTTTTTGAAAGAATTTTTCCTTTGAATTTGGAAGGAATGCTTCAAGATAAGTGTGACAGTGGCAATTTTCTTATTTTTCTGAAGCACTATACCTCAGAGAGAGAGATGCTTTTCCAAGGTTAAATGGGTAATTAGTAACTCATTCAGGATTGGAACCCATACCATAAAATTTAACATTAGAGGGCGGAGCAAGATGGCGGAGGAGTAGGAGACCTGGATTTCATCTGGTCTCAGGAATTGAGCTGAATAGGGATCAAACCATTCTGAACACCTATGAACTCAACAGGAGATCGAAGAAGAGAGTAGCAACAACTCTCTGAACAGAGAAGCGACCACTTACTGTAAGGTAGGATGTGCGGAGAAGTGAATCCGAGGCGATATTCGGGAGGATAGACGGCGGGGGAGGGGCCTCCGTCGGCCGCTTCTGGCAAGTGATAGAGCCGCGGAGCACAAAATCGGACCTTTTAGAAGTTGGCTCCACTGAGGGACGTCGCTGCAGTGGCTAAGTGGGGGTGGAACCCTCGTGGGACAGTGTGGTCTCAGGACACTCGGGGTCACAGAAAGACCGGGGATGCCTGAGTGCAGCAGAGCTCCCAGGTATCGGAGCGGGGAAGCCGGCTGCAGAGACGGAGCCGAGGCGCGGGCTCTCAGCTCGGGGTTGCCATAAACTGTGATCCGCGGCCCAGTCGAGCCACTGCGCCTCCAGCAGGGACCCAACAAGCGGCAAAGCCGGGGAGACTCCCCTTTCTCCCCGGGGAGGAGCGGCGCGGGAGCACACCGCAGGGATCTGCTGGGTTTGCAGACTCCACACGGGGTCGGGTGCCAGAGATAGAAACGCTCGGTCACAGGCCGGGTGAGCACGGAGTGCAGCCGAGAGACTGCGGAGATGGGAGTGACTACTTTTCTCTGGGGGTGCACTGAGGAGCGGGACCCCGTGTTCTCAGCTCCTCCGGGTGGAGATTGGGAGGCCACCATTTTCACTCTCGTCCTCCAAAGCTGTACCGAGAGCTTTCAGGGAACAAAAGCTCCCGAGAGCAAACCCGAGCAGATTGCTTAGCCTGGACCGACAAGGGTGGGGCAATTCCGCCTCCGGCAAAGACATTTGGGAACCATGGCAACAGGCCTCTCCCCCAGAAGATCAGCATGAACAGCCAGCAAGCCAAGACCAAGTTTACCGATCAAGGAGAACGAGAGAACTCCAGCGCTAGGGGAATACTGCACATAGAATTCATGGCTTTTTTTTTTTTTTAAAGATTTTATTTATTTATTTGAGAGAGAGAATGAGATAGAGAGAGAGAGAGCATGAGAGGGGGGAGGTCAGAGGGAGAAGCAGACCCCCCGCTGAGCAGGGAGCCCAATGCGGGACTCGATCCCGGGACTCCAGGATCATGACCTGAGCCGAAGGCAGTGGCTTAACCAACTGAGCCACCCAGGCGCCCGAATTCATGGCTTTTTTACCATGATTCATTAGTTTTTCAAAGTTAATTTTTTAACTGTTTTTTTTTTAATTTTTCTTTTTCCCTTTTTCAACCAACATCTTATCAATCCCTTTTTTATAAAAAAAAACATTATTTTATTTTTCTTTTTTAGAGTCATATTTTATCCCTTCAGAGTAGTTACCCTTATTTTTGGCATATATATATAGGTTGTTCTCTCTTTAAAATTTTGAGATACAGTTTCTTCTAACAGATCAAAATATACCCTAAATCACTGGTGTATGGCTTTGTTCTAGTCTCCTGCCTGATCACATTCTCTCCCTTTTTTTTTTAATCTTCTTTCTTTTTTCAAACAACTTTTATCTTATCAATTCCTTTTATAAAATCTTATAATTTTAATCTTTACAGTCATCTTCCATCCCTTCATTGTATCAGACCTCATTTTTACATATATAAGTCTTTCTTCCTTTAAAATTTTAGGAGGCACTTTCTTCTAACAGACCAAAATACACCCAAAATCCAGTGTGTGGCACTGATCTATGCACTAACCTGAACATATTTGATCATATTCTGTTTTTTTTCTGTTTTGTTCTGTTTTTGTTTGTTTTTATCTTGATCTTTTTCTTTTTCTTTTTTCTCCTCCTTCTTTTTTCTTTCTTTCCCTTTCTTTTCCCCTGGTTTCAGGTCTTTTCTGATGTGTATAAAGTATATTTGCTGGAGACGTTGTTAACCTGTTAGCATTCTGTTCTCTCATTCATCTATTCTCCTCTGGACAAAATGACAAGACGAAAAAAATCACCTCAGCAAAAAGAACAAGAGGTATTACCGTCTGCCAGGGACCTACTCAATACTGACATTAGTATGATGTTAGAAATAGAGTTCAGAATCATGACTTTAAAGATACTAGCTGGGCTTGAAAAAAACATGGAAGTTATTAGAGGAACCTTTCTGGAGAAATAAAAGAACTAAAATCTAACCAAGTTGAAATCAAAAAGGTTATTAATGAGGTGCAATCAAACATGGGGGCACTAACTGCTAGGATAAATGAGGCAGAAGAAAGAATCAGCGATATAGAAGACCAAATGATGGAAAATAAAGAGGCTGAGAAAAAGAGAGAGAAACAACTACAGGATCACGAGGGCAGAATTCGAGAGATAAGCGATACGATAAGACGAAACAACATTAGAATAATTGGGATCCCAGAAGAAGAAGAAAGAGAGAGAGGGGCAGAAGGTATATTGGAGCAAATTATAGCAGAGAACTTCCCTAATGTGGGGAAGGAAACAGGCATCAATATCCAAGAGGCACAGAGAACCCCTCTCAAAATCAATCAAAATAGGTCAACACCCCGACATCTAATAGTAAGTTACGAGTCTCAGAGATAAAGAGAAAATCCTGAAAGCAGCTCGGGAGAAGACATATGTAACCTACAATGGTAGAAATATTAGATTGGCAACAGACCTATCCACAGAGACCTGGCAGGCCAGAAAGGACTGGCATGATATCTTCAGAGCACTAAATGAGAAAAATATGCAGCCAAGAATACTATATCCAGCTAGGCTATCATTGAAAATAGAAGGAGAGATAAAAAGCTTCCAGGACAAACAAAAACTAAAGGAATTTGCAAACATGAAACCAGCCCTCCAAGAAATATTGAAAGAGGTCCTCTAAGCAAAAAGAGAGCCTAAAAGCAGCTTAGATCAGAAAGGAACACAGACAATATACAGTCACAGTCACCTTACAGGCAATACAATGGCACTAAATTAATACCTTTCAATAGTTACCCTGAATGTAAATGGGCTCAATGTCCCAATCAAAAGACACAGGCTATCAGATTGGATTAAAAAACAAGACCCATCAATATGCTATCTGCAAGAGACTCATTTTAGACCCAAAGACACCCCCACATTGAAAGTGAGGGGGTGGAAAAAGATTTACCATGCTAATGGACACCAAAAGAAAGTGGGGGTGGCAATCCTTATATCAGACAAATTAGATTTTAAACCAAGGACTGTAATAAGATATGAAGAAGGACACTATATCCTAATTAAAGGGTCTATCCAACAAGAAGATCTAACAATTGTAAATATCTATGCCCCTATGATGGGAGCAGCCAATTTTATAAGGAAATTAATAACAAAAGCAAAGAAACACATTGACAACAATACAATAATAATGGGGGACTTTAACTCCCCCCGACTGAAATGGACAGATCATCTAAGCAAAACATCAACAAGGAAATAAAGACTTTAAATGAAACACTGGCCCAAATGGATTTCACAGACATTCAGAGCATTCCATCCCAAAGCAATGGAATACACACTCTTCTCTAGTGCCCATGGAACATTCTCCAGAATTGATCACATCCTAGGTCACAAATCAGGTCTCAACCAGTACCAAAAGATTGGGATCATTCCCTGCATATTTTCAGACCACAATGCTTTGAAACCAGAACTCAATCACAAGAGGAAAGTTGGAAAGAACTCAAATACATGGAGGCTAAAGAGCATCCTACTAAAGAATGAATGGGTCAACCAGGAAATTAAAGAAGAATTAAAAAAATTCATGGAAACTCATGAAAATGAAAACACAATTGTTCAAAATCTTTGGGATACAGCAAAGGCAGTCCTGAGAGGAAAGTATATAGCAATACAAGCCTTTTTCAAGAAACAAGAAAGGTCTCAAATACACAACCCTACCCTACACCTAAAGGAGCTAGAGAAAAAACAGCAAATAAAGCCTTACCCCAGTAGGAGAAGAGAAATAATAAAGATCAGAGCAGAAATCAATGAACCAGAAACCAAAAGAACAGTAGAACAGATCAACAAAAGCAGGAGATGGTTCTTTGAAAGAATTAACAAGATTGATAAACCCCCGGCCAGACTTATCAAAAAGAAAAGAGAAAGGACTCAAATCAACAAAATTACAAAAGAAAGAGGAGAGATCACAACTAACACCAAAGAAATACAAACAATTATGCGAACATATTATGAGCAACTCTATGCCTGCAAATTAGATAACCTGGAAGAAATGGATGCATTCCTAGAAATGTATCAACTACCAAAATTGAACCAGGAAGAAATAGAAAACCTGAACAGACCGATAACCGCTAAGGAAATTGAAGCAGTCATAAAAATCTCCCAAGAAACAAAAGCCCGGGGCAAGATGGCTTCCCAGGGGAATTCTATCAGACATTTCAAGAAGAATTAATACCTATTCTCCTGAAACTGTTCCAAAAAATAGAAATGGAAGGAAAACTTCCAAACTCATTTTATGAGGCCAGCATTACCTTGATCCCAAAACCAGACAAAGATCCCATCAAAATGAGAATTACAGACCAATATCCTTGATGAACATGGATGCAAAAATCCTCACCAAAATACTGGCCAATAGGATCCAACAGTACATTAAAGGGATTATTCACCATGACCAAGTGGGATTTATCCCTGGGCTGCAAGGTTGGTTCAACATCCACAAATCAATCAATGTGATACAATACATTAACAAAAGAAAGAACAAGAATCCTATGATCCTCTCAATAGATGCAGAAAAAGCATTTGACAAAGTACAGCATCCTTTCTTGATCAAAACTCTTCAGAGTATAGGCATAGAGGGTACATACCTCAATATCATAAAAGCCATCTATGAAAAACCTACAGCGAATATCATTCTCAATGGGGAAAAGCTGAGAGCTTTTCCCCTAAGGTCAGGAACGCGGCAGGGATGTCCACTCTCACCACTGCTATTCAACATAGTATTAGATGTCCTAGTCACAGCAATCAGACAACAAAAAGAAATCAAAGGCATCCAAATCGGCAAAGAGGAAGTCAAACTCTCACTCTTGGCAGATGGTATGATACTTTATGTGGAAAACCTATAACACTCCACCCGAAAACTGCTAGAACTCATACAGGAATTCAGTAAAGTAGCAGGATATAAAATCAATGCACAGAAATCAGTCGCATTCCTATACAGCAACAACAAGACAGAAGAGAGAGAAATTAAGGAGTCGATCCCATTTACAATTGCACCCAAAACCATAAGATACCTAGGAATTAATTTAACCAAAGAGGCAAAGGATCTGTACTCAGGAAACTATAAAATACTCATGAAAGGAATTGAAGAAGACACAAAGAAATGGAAAAACGTTCCATGCTCATGGATTGGAAGAACAAACATTGTGAAGATGTCAATGCTACCTAGAGCAATCTACACATTCAATGCAATCCCCATGAAAATATCATCCACCTTTTTCAAAGAAATGGAACAAATATTCCTAAAATTTGTATGGAACCAGAAAAGACCCCGAATAGCCAGAGGAATATTGAAAAAGAAAAGCAAAGCCGGTGACATCACAATTCCGGACTTCCAGCTCTATTACAAAGCTGTCATCATCAAAACAGTATGGGACTGGCACAAAAACAGACACATAGATCAATGGAACAGAATCGAGAGCCCAGAAATGGACCCTCAACTCTATGGTCAACTTATCTTTGACAAAGCAGGAAAGAATATCCAATGGCAAAAAGACAGTCTCTTCAACAAATGGTGTTGGGAAAATTGGACAGCCACATGCAGAAGAATGAAACTGGACCATTTCCTTACACTGCACACAATAGACTCCAAATGGTTGAAAGACCTAAACGTGAGACAGGAGTCCATCAAAATCCAAAAGGAAAACACAGGCAGCAACCTCTTTGACCTCAGCCGCAGCAACTTCTTCCTAGAAACATCGCCAAAGGCAAGGGAAGCAAGGGCAAAAATGAACTATTGGGATTTCATCAAGATAAAAAGCTTTTGCACAGCAAAAGAAACAGTCCACAAAAGGAAAAGACAACCGACAGAATGGGAGAAAATATTTGCAAATGACATATCAGATAAAGGGCTAGTACCCAAAATCTATAAAGAACTCATCAAACTCAACACCCAAAGAACAAGTAATCCAATCAAGAAAAGGGCAGAAGACATGAACAGACATTTTTCCAAAGAAGACATCCAAATGGCCAACAGACACATGAAAAAGTGTTCAACATCGCTCAGCATCAGGGAAATCCAAATCAAAACCTTAATGAGATACCACCTCACACCCGTCAGAATGGCTAAAATTAACAAGTCAGGAAACGACAGATGTTGGCGGGGATGTGGAGAAAGGGGAACCCTCCTACACTGTTGGTGGGAATGCAAGCTGGTGCAACCCCTCTGGAAAACAGTATGGAGGTTCCTCAAACAGTTGAAAATAGAGCTACCATTCGATCCAGCAATTGCACTACTGGATATTTACCCCAAAGATACAAATGTAGGGATCTGAAGGGGTACGTGCATCCCAATGTTTATAGTAGCAATGTCCACAATAGCCAAACTGTGGAAAGAGTCAAGATGTCCATTGACAGATGAATGGATAAAGAAGAAGTGGTATATACACAATGGAATAATATGCAGCTATCAAAAGAAATGAGATCTTGCCATTTGCAATGACGTGGTTGGAACTGGAGGGTGTTATGCTGAGTGAAATAAGTCAATCAGAGGAAGACATGTATCATATGACCTCACTGATATGAGGAATTCTTAATCTCAGGAAACAAACTGAGGGTTGCTGGAGTGGTGGGGGTTGGGAGGGAGGGAGTGGCTGGGTGATAGACATTGGGGGGGCATGTGCTATGGTGAGTGCTGTGAATTGTGCAAGACTGTTGAATCACAGATCTGTACCTGTGAAACAAATAATGCAATATATGTTAAAAAAAAGAAGAAGAAGAAGAAGATAGCAGGAGGGGAAGAATGAAGGGGAGTAAGTTGGAGGGCGAGACGAACCATGAGAGACAATGGACTCTGAAAACAAACTGAGGGTTCTAGAGGGAAGAGGGTGGGGGGATGGGTTAGCCTGGTGATGGGTATTAAAGAAGGCACATTCTGCGTGGAGCATTGGGTGTTATGCTCAAACAATGAATCATGGAACACTACATCAAAAGCTAATGATGTAATGTATGGTAATTAACATAACAATAAAAAAGTTAAAAAAATTTAAAATGAGTAATTTAACAAATATTTATGGAACACCTCTCTAAGGCCTGGTCCTGGGTCAGGCATTCCTTGTTCATAAGGACTGAATGCTTGCTATATAAAAGGGGCTTTGCAATCAGCATGGTGAGGACTAAACCAAGTACAATGAGATTACAGAGAAGAAGCAAATGACTTTGAGCCGAAATGAAATGCTGGCATGTTTTAAGTTATGTCGTTGAGGATAAAAATGATGAGCTGCAGGGAGCAAAGAGGCATTTAAATGTGTTCCTGTCTCAAAGAAGAGAATGGGCAAGGACACAAAGTGCCCAAAGTGTGGAGGGAACAGGACGGCATTCAGTGTAACTGAAGTAGGGCCAGAAAAATATAGGTAGGATATCGAGGTGTCCCTTGAGACGATTATAAATTCATATTAATATGAATACACACCAATATACACACGAATATTTATTTATTTAAAAATGTGTGGCTTACTGTCAACTGGGATAAAGGTCATGGGAAAGGACTATTGGGAATCTGCCTGGTTTCTATTACAGTGAGACATTCTCATCTATTCCAAATTTACCTGTAGACAAAGTTACTTTCCATAGTCAACACTTGTCTTAGGGTAGTGTCTAATGTAGGGACCACATGATGAAATTCAGCCTTGCATTTTGGAAGTTTCACTATAGACCCAAAGCAGCCCCCCAAAATATCACTTACAACCATTGTAAAAATTACCCCAAAATGAGATGTGGTCAGTGAATATTTTCCTCTTGTAAAATTTGAGCATCATTTTTGTGCTTTTTATAGATTAGTGTCCTGGGCAACTACTTTCCCAGCAGCCACTCTCCCCTGCCCACTGTCAGGCTGAAACATAGGGAGAAAAATGGAAAAAATGGCAGAAGATAAGGCCGGTGGCCAAGTTACAACATTTGGACTAAATTCTGCAACCTATTGAGAGAGAGAAGAAGTTCTCTCTCTCTCTCTCTCTCTCTCTGTGTGTGTGTGTGTGTGTGTGTGTGAGAGAGAGAGAGAGAGAGAGAGAGAACAGAACACAGAGCCTGACCTCCCTTCAATCTGTCAGTAGGTCTTAAATTCCAGGTGAGAGTTCTGACTGGTCTTTGTTAGTCTATAACTTTAGAGAAAGATATAGCCAGGAAATGCCCTAATAACCTATTTTAAAACTTTATACCATAAATTCATTGGTTTTCACTTTCTTTCCGCTTCATTTTTAATTTTAGCTACACCTTACTTCTTCCTTCCTAATTCTACCTCATTACCCCAGTCTCTCTATTTTAACCCCACGATTCTTTTTATAATACTATATAGATGACACCTTTATTTTGTGTTATGGAGACAAAGTCATCTTTCCCTCATTAAACCAATAAAGAAGCCAAACTATTGTAATACCTCAAAACACTTCTCCAGTGAAAGGAATCACCTGAGCAACTAAAAGATACTGTATCAAAACTTGTAGACAGTCTCATAAGATAAAGTACATACAAAACCTACTGCAGTACACATTCAACACATGCTCCATAGATAGATGCTTAACGATTAAGTCTTAAAAGACTTAGACAAACCTGTCCCTCACTAGAACTCTGTTCCCATTGTGACAAACCAGAGGGATTTAAGTTCTTCGTTAGAAGAGACTTCATTGAATAATGTACCCCTATTAGATTTAATGATTTGGGGTGGGGATGTCTGATTTTTTTTTCCTCCTGTAGGAAATATATGTAGTGTCATTTCGTTCTACCAAAAAATTTGAGCACGCAATTTCAGGAACCAACAATGAATCTGAGGACAGAAAGTAACCCGTGAGTTTTGACCTCAGTTGCTTCCTGAGACTGGAATCCAACAGTGTGCCCACCGATGGCGTGGTGCATTTGAGTGACACAAAGCGCATATGTGCAGGCCATGGCTATGTGGAACTTGTTCCCTAATTTAAACAAGGCAGGGTATTATCCTGGAACCTGATAGCATTCATAGCCATTCCATTTAAGTCAGCTAGAAGAGTAATCAAGTTGCAGTGAATAAAGCTATTGCCTTGGAGGATCAGAAAGTGTTCTCTTTTCCTATGGTCCATTATTCTATAATTTTTCTGAGATAGTGTTCAGTCTGGGGACAAAATTGCTACATTACACAGGGCTGCTTTCAAATCCAAATAGGTTATGCTGAAAACATCAGGAAACCTGGAAAGTAACTCTAAGGTCTCTCTAGTTCTTCTCTGGAAAGGAACTTCAGAATCATTTATTTTCGTAGTTTCCAACCTTCTTTTAGCTGCTAACACTTTTTTTTTCTCTCTCTAAATCAACCTTGGACAATTAATTCAACACAAATAATACATAGAAGTCAAGTGTTCTGATAAGAGATCCAAATTTTTATCTTAGCTAAGAATGTTCCTAACAATGTGAAATTGAAAAGTCACCTAATTTCTCTGTGCCTCCCTTACTTTTAATCTTTGAATGGGAAAAATAATACCTGTCTTCATAATATTTTAAAAACCAAACAGGTAATTTATGTGAAAATACCTTGGAAATATTATATGTATCTAAGATATTCTTAGGGTGTGAAAATAAAAGCATAAAGTTAGCATGTTTTTAAAGTAATAAATTGTGTTAAAAACCAGGAGTATTCTAAAATGGAGAAAATGAAATATTATTGGTAGTGTAGGCAATGACCCTTTTCCGGAAATTCTGGGTTGCCCAAGGATTAGGATTTAGTTTGTCTGGGTTTGGGGATAAGAGAACATGCTTTTTCTCGTGTAATGCAGAAGGGGGTGCTGTGCATTTGCCACCCCCTCTCCTGGGTTTTCTTCTTCCTTCTCTTCTTTTCCAAATTTCTCCATTCTTCTTCCTTGGTGTTAGGACCCATATTGCTTGTCAGGACACATAGGGTACATTATTCACATTTGCCCAGTGAGGCTGGGAATCACACAATATTTCATTAGCAGTCTGTTTCCAGTAGCCAGAGCCTTGCTGTTGTGAATTCTGACCAGTCTGAATGGGAGTCTGGCATTCTCCTCAGTGCCTTTTCTGCATACCACATTCTCTTTAAATTACATAGGACTAAGTAATCACCTAAAATGATAAAATTCCATTGGGATCCATATCACTAGGGATGGACAAAGTTACCAATATAACATTGTAAATGTTTCTTCTCTCTTTCTATCACATTTTGAATAGAAAAGCAAGTGCTCTATGTAGGAGGAGGGTGGGTATCCTGAACATGTTCAGTGGACCAGCAAAATAAGAACATAGTCTTATCAGGGCACAGTGGGGACATATAACACAGGGAACATATAACTTCCTATGCTAGGACTTGTTTATCTGTTTTCAAACCTGGCCCTCCTTCTTGGAGATGGAACAGGAGTATAAGATACACAACCCCACAGGCTTCCTATAGATGTGATGAAACAAATTGCCTGCATCCCAGAGGCAGCCCTGGGGCCTCCTGATGTCCCACATGGAAGCACTGCCACAAAGTGAAGTCTCTGATATATCTGCAAACATTCTGCTGCTCAAAGCAATAATCCAAATTATGCCAAGAGAGAGGTGGTGACAACAGCATTTCTATGTCTCAGTCTTGCCCCTATAATTGTGGTGGCTCATGAAGATACTGGTCTTAAGTCTATCTTTGGAATCAGCAGAAAACAACCATTTTCTATTCTGAAGCAGGCACAATGACTGATTGGAATAGGTATAAAAATCGCTTTCTGCTTTATGATGTGTGGATTAATGAAAGTATTAAACCATACTAATGATAGATAAGGAAATTGTTTCCACTGTAGCTGAAAGAAATAAAACTGCTCCATCTTAAATTAAAGAGGTCTAAAACTTTGCAAGCTCATCAAAAGCGCATGGGCAACAAAGAGGTACAAGTTTATAACCCGTTCTGGAGCACCTTAATTTCTTAACATCCATCATTTTTCTGCTTCATTAGTGTTGGTGTGCTTCTCAAAAGCTTCTGGGAAAACTAATTTTTGCAGAAAAGGATAATAAATATGGGTCAGGCTAATATCTTTTTTTTTTAATAGGGAACACTGGGATTTCCCCATTTTATTAGCATGCTGCTCTGTTAATTTTATTTCATTGACACTGTTACCTTTGTAGCAGCTGGGTCCTAAGCTTGAACGGCATGATTTACTACTCAAAGATTAAATCTGAACTTGAAAAATATCCAGGCAATATCATTCCTGAGAAGGTCACAGCCTGTGTGCATATCCCCTCAAACTGGTGAGATTTGGTCGAGTTTTGTTTATAGAGTCAGCATAAGCTTGTGGAAAATGGGAACATAAAGAGTGATGTCAAGATATACGTACCAATAATCTCCTGTGCAACACTTTTTCCTCTCAGAGGTTCATCTGATTTCAGAAACAGCTGTAGTTCTCAATTCAACACAAGACTTTGACCAACTTTATTAAAATTCAACCTCAGGGTCTGGGCCACTTGTCCTTTTCCTAACGAAACTGTGGCCTGGGAAACTGATGGGAATTTATTTGTCATTCAGGCATGCACAATGTGGAAGTTCAGTCAATCAGTGACCATGGAGCTGCCCCTTGACCCATGGGTTAAGAACTTAAGAACACATGCTTCCCCCTTTCATTCCCCGGGCAAGAAATTTAGAGAGCCATTTCAAAAGCTCCACAGAAGGTGCCTGGGATCAGTCACCCCGAACAGTGGCCAAATCAATAACTTGTCCTTGTGTTGGCTTCACTTTATTTCCTCTGTCCCTCATATGTGCTCTATGAGATTACACTACAAAATAAACTACCTTTTTCTCCTGCTAAGCTTTAGGGGGGGAGCCATACTAAAACAACATTTCTCTTACTTCTCTTCAAAGGTGTTGATTATAAGTCACTTGTGCTGATGTTCTTTCTTCCATTACCCACCACTAATGAATCATGGAACTCCTGCACCCAGCCAAAGAATGGCCTCACAAACCTTTCAAGTATAATGTCCAGTTAGATTTATCACTTGTTTTAATTTGGCACATATCACCCTTCCTTGCCTGAGGTCCTCTGCCTCTGTTCCAGAGGGAATCCAAAGTCAGCATGGGCCTCTGCTTGTCTTTCTGGAATGAGCCGCTTTCCATAACTGCATGAAGGACTAAGGCCTCCATCACTCAGTGTGTAGTTCTTCCATCCTTTCATGCATTTGGATGTGGATGCCAGGCAGTCTGCTAAGCTATTCCTCAGAGCAGTTCTCTTTCTTGCATATCAGCCAATGGTGTGTAGGATTCAATTTTCTGTCTCACAAAGAACCTGCATTTTTGAGTTCCTGACTTCAATACCTGATCATTTTTCTTCAACTTACTAACTTAATCTGCCATTTTTCGGTCTCTTTTTTACCAAATTAAGCCTCAGAGATGCTTAACCATGTCTTCATTTCTTGATTCTAATTAATTTGACTTCATCCCTGGAAACCTGGAATAGTGTCCTTTACCTCAAGAATACAAAATTTGTTTCCAGAAGTAAGAATGAGAATATTATGATGGTATGGAAGTTCTGATACCTGTTTCCTCCCCAATTATTTCATAGCAATGTGAAGGTGAGGTGTAGCTCTAGCTAATTACTATGTCCTTCTTGCCATCATTGCACATTAAAGATTTACCATGAGTAATTGTTGAAAGAAATTATTAATGGATAAATCAATACTGGCTGGAGAAAAGCCACTAATCATGAAAAATGTGGAAATCCTGACAAAGTGAAGTGAAGAATTTCAGGCAACAGAGAAGAGGGTGTTTCCTTTACCTCCCAATATGTAGGCAATTGTAAACTCCTGAAATGTGCCTTAGGAATTTCATTTATAAAGACCCTGGAGTGAAAAGCATTTGTCCCAGTACTCAATACATGGATGGGTAGGTATGCTCTATGGTATACCACTTTTACCCAAACTCACCACGTCTTAGATCATATTTTATTCGAGTCATTGCTGAGCAACCAGTTGCATGTAGGTGTAAGCTGACAGCAATTCTATGGATCTAGACTTGCTTAGATTTAATAGTTAATTTGGCTAATATGTTACTTTGTGTTCTTAAGCAAATTTGGGTTATATTTCTGCTATTCCTGAGTGATCTAAGCCCACCATGGTATGTACTTATCAGACCATGGTTGCTGAAATTGCCTATTTACAGTTAAACCTGGGCATGGAAATAGCCACAGATGTTCAAGTACATTATTTTGATGTCATATTCTTCTATGTACCCATAATGAAGCAGCACCCTACCTTTTGATGATCAGGGTCAGTTACCAGTGTGTATATGATAATGTCTTTCTTTGCTCACTGAGGAGGCAAAAGTGACTAAATCCAGCTACAGACTTCAAGATTAGTGGAATTCATATTATACTGCCTGGCCAGGATGAACAACCATCCAATTTGTCTGGGATGAAGGAGGATCCTAGGAGGCAAGACTTTAAGTTTTAAATATGGGTAGTTGTAGGCAGCCTGGGACAAGTTGGTTACCTTACCTTTGGTCAAGGGCTTTCCTAATTAGGAAGAAGTACCTCTATATCCATGGGCACATGATGCACAAATATTGCAAGTGGTTTACTATGAGGGCTGGGAAGAAGGTCCACTCCTGTATTTACCCTTAAAATCCCAGACCTATATATTCTACCTATTAGAACCACAGTACCATATAATCACTATTGGTTTAAGTTTTAAAATATTGCCCAACATTCAGTGATTGTCAGCTCAACCTGGTGCTTCAGCTGCACTTTGAAGAGGCAACTGTTACTATAGTTTATTACACTAAGCCTGATCTTTTGAGAAGATGAATGGTTTGTCATAGAATAAGAGCCTTTTTGTGGATTGGATTTAATGTGAACATTAGTGGATCTGAGCCACCCAAGGGATGGACTATCATCAGGTACTTCCTGTGCTCTGCTTAAGAGTACACCTGCAGGAAACTACTTAGCCATTTCTAATACCTGTGTCTGGAGGTAGAAAGAAGTTAGAACTCTGAGGGACAGTCTGTGACCTATGGAGACAGAAGCCAATTCTCTTTTCCCATTCCTTGCACATAAAATATTGAGGCTCATTCTACATTGGTTTCCACAAAATCTCTTATGGGGTCTGGCCCCATTTTCTCCATTCTCCTAGTGGTGACTAAACTTAAAAACACACTGTTGAATTTGCCTTCCCTCTTTTCCTCTTTCACCCCCATCGCCTGATATTATTTACCAGAATAAACTACCTGTTCATGAACCTTGTTTCAGGCTATAATGTATGCATTGTAGAAGTGAAGTTAGGGGATCACCTAGCCTAAAAACAATGTCTTGGTACTTTGTGCAAGTTGGAACTCTTGCTTGCAAGTGACAGAAATCTAACCCAAACTGGTTTAAATGAACAATTTGATTCACTGGTCAAATTAACTGTTAAATCTAGGCAAATCTGGATCCAGAGCCTCAGAAAATTATATTAGCATCTTTCCACTCTGCTTTCTTCTTGTGATAGCTTCATTTTGAAGCAGACTCCCAGACACAGTGACCCCAGGCAGCTACAGATATAGAGCAAATAGGTTTTTTTAATTATTTTTTTATTTTATTATGTTATGTTAATCACCATACATTACAACATTAGTTTTTGATGTAGTGTTCCATGATTCATTGTATGCGTAGAGCAAATAGTTTTAAGATCAACAGAAAGAGATGTATTCTTTCCTGAATTCCAACAAAAGGCTTGGAATTGGACCTCATATTGTTGTCCTAGATCCATGGGTTGTATCTACCCCCGCAACCCCAACAAATTGTTGACTGGGATGATATGACACCCTGACTGACACTCTTGAGCTACATTTCAATCCCTGGAATGGAGAGCAGGGGGGACACCACATCCCTAGCTCAACAGATGCTTTCAGAGTAGGAAAAGGGGGGTTCACCAAGGAAAATGAGGAAGCAATGACCACTAAAAGCAATAGAGAAGTTGGGTAGGCAAACATACAAGTGTTCCTACACACTGCAACCCTCTCAATCTTACAGTCCCTTAGCCCCTTTTCAAAACAAAACAAAACAACAACAAAAACAAAAACAAAAACAGCTTGGGGGTTTGTGTTCTTCTCTGCCCTAACCTCTACTCCTAAACAAAACACACAGCCTTCTCTCTAGGATCCCCACTTCTTTTCCTCTGCTTTTCCTGGTAAATGTGCATCCCTTTACAAACCCTCCATTAGCTTTTATATTTGCCTCTGTGTCCAGGTGTGCTGAACAGCTTCTCTAAGGTCTGCTGACACGTCTCCAGTGCTCTCCATGAGATTCTCCATTTCTTCATGAGACCATCATTCAGAGAAAGTCACTCACTTCATCATTACCCTTTAACACCATTTGTCTGTGTGTGAGAGAGCATGTACGCAGCAAGGGAGACATACTGAGGTCATCAGAGCTTTACCAATGCATTTTGTCAAGTACCGGGGAGTCTCCATAATAAACAGAGAAACAGGCTGAGGCATTTTGACTGCTCAATTCATCATGGAAGAAACAGCACATGTGAAGTGGGATGATGGAAGAAATGCCAAGGGGATAGGGAAGAGGCACTGCTTAAAATGTCCAGCAAAGTCTCTTATTTTTTTATGTTTACTGCGCAAGGTTAGGGCTTAAAAATGGATCCATTTTTCAGAGGCTCCTACAACAATTCTATCTTGAATTTCAAGGAAAGGTGCAGTCTCTGTTCTCTGCTGCTTGTCAGCTGTGCAGTGGGGAAAACTCAACTATCCCTAATTGGAACAGGTACTTACTTAGTAACTCATGTCAAAAGGACTGGATGATATTGCCTCAATGGTACTATTAAAGTTGCCCATGGTCAGTGCCCACTGCAGTTTACAATGAAGGATTCAGTTCCTAGGTGTCCTAGTTAAATTCAGTTCCTGTTCCTGGCTGCAGCTAAATTCTTATTTAGGCATTTCATAAAGAAGCATTGCTTTGTCACAATGTGAAGGAAGGAAGAAAGCATATTTAGGTCAGTGCATATGGACCTATACTACTTTTAAGGGAAATCAACATGTATGATTTATTCATGATAAGTTCAAGAATGTCATTTTCAAAGTAAAGAATGCCTAGCAATTAGAGCATGATTCATGCATGGGCAGGTGAAAAGGTGTTCTAGTGGACTTGCCAGAACCCTCATCCCTTTTTATAGCTACACAAAGAAGATGTATTCCTGAAGTCTTAAAAGAGTTTGTCTTGGTTTCCTCTCTAGCTCAAGGTAGGGTCTTCATTAAACAGCTCTATCAGAAGGATTATGCCACCATTTTTCAGAGTTCCAATTTCTGTATATCTAGGGACATTTATTCTTCCCAAACTAGATTTGTCATCTATTGACATCAGATTTAAATACCACACACTGTATCCCCACCATGATTAAACATTTCTCTTGACCTTGCATTGCCTATAGGTTACATCCAAATTTTTGGCATGTCATGTTAAAAATTTCAGAATTTTGTCCCGACCAGACACTCCAACCATATAATCGCAATCTGGCCATTTCCTGAATACACTATGTTCATTGGTCCCATTATACATGTTTTTAATTCTCTCTGAAATGGCCTTCTGTGACTGGAGATATCCTATCAAAAAGTTACCTTTCTGAGAAATCTTTCCAAATCCTTGAGCAGAGGTTAGCTTTTCCCTCCTCTGTGCCTCTCAAGAAAAGGAATCCCTTTTCAATTTATTATAATTATTATTATTTGCTACTAGGTTAAGGTAGTCCCAGATGAGACAATTTTGCTCTGCTCCAAGTGATCTTGCATTCTCTAGTAGACCACCTCAGGCTTATCTCATGTCAGATTCAGTCATAGAGTCAGAATAGAATAAGAAAAGGCCTCTTGAACCCTAAGTTCAAAACTGGCACACTATCACTTCTATTGCCTCCTACTGATCAAGTGACAAAGGGATTTTTTTAAATTTGTTTTATTGTTATGTTAATCACCATACATTACATCATTAGTTTTTGATGTAGTGTTCCATGATTCATTGCTTGTGCCTAACACCCAGTGCTCCATGCAGAACATGCCCTCTTTAATACCCATCACTAGGCTAACCCATCCCCCCACCTCCCTCCCCTCTAGAACCCTCAGTTTGTTTTTCAGAGTCCATTGTCTCTCATGGTTCATCTCCCCCTCCGATTTACTCCTCTTCATTATTCCCCTCCTGCTATCTTCTTCTTCTTTTTTTTTCTTAACATATATTGCATTATTTGTTTCAGAAGTACAGATCTGTGATTCAACAATCTTAAACAATTCACAGCGCTCACCATAGCACATACCCTCCCCAATGTCTATCACCCAGCCACCCCATCCCTCCCATCCCCCCCAGCACTCCAGCAACCCTCAGTTTGTTTCCTGAGATTAAGAATTCCTCATATCAGTGAGGTCATATGATACATGTCTTTCTCTGATTGACTTATTTCACTCAGCATAACACCCTCCAGTTCCATCCACGTCGTTGCAAATGGCAAGATCTCATTCCTTTTGATGGCTGCATAATATTCCATAGTGTATATATACCACATCTTCTTTATCCATTCATCTGTCAATGGACATCTTGGCTCTTTCCACAGTTTGGCTATTGTGGACATTGCTGCTATAAACATTGGGGTGCACGTACCCCTTTGGATCCCTACATTTGTATCTTTGTGGTAAATACCCAGTAGTGCAACTGCTGGATGGTATGGTGGTAGCTCTATTTTCAACTGTTTGAGGAACCTCCATACTGTTTTCCAGAGTGGTTGCACCAGCTTGCATTCCCACCAACAGTGTAGGAGGGTTCCCCTTTCTCCGCATCCCCGCCAACATCTGTTGTTTCCTGACTTGTTAATTTTAGCCATTCTGACAAAGGGATTTTTAATGGGCCTGAAAAGTGTGGCAATAAATTCCACCTTTAATGGTGGGAATAGGTGGCTGCATTTTATATATATATATATATATATATATCTCACATCTTCTTTATCCATTCATCTGTTGGTGGACATCTTGGCTCTTTCCAATGTGTGGCTATTGTGGACATTGCTGCTATAAACATTGGGGTGCACATACCCCTTCAGATCACTACACTTGTATCTTTGGGGTAAATACCCAGCAGTGCAATTGCTGGGTTGTAGGGTAGCTCTATTTTCAACTTTTTGAGGAACCTCCATACTGTTTTCTTTTTTTTTTTTACTTTTTTTTATTATGTTATGTTAATCACCATACATTACATCATTAGTTTTTGATGTAGTGTTCCATGATTCATTGTTTGCGTATAATACCCAGTGCTCCATTCAGTACGTGCCCTCTTTAATACCCATCACCAGGCTAACCCATTCCCCCACCCCTCTCCCCTCTAGAACCCTCAGTTTGTTTCTCAGAGTCCATTGTCTCTCATGGTTCTTCTCCCCCTCCGATTTCCTCCATACTGTTTTCTAGAGTGGCTGCACCAGCTTGCATTCCCACCAACAGTGTAGGAGGGGTCCCCTTTCTCCACATCCTTACCAAGATCTGTTGTTTCCTGAATTGTTAATTTTAGCCATTCTGACTGGTGTGAGGTGGTATCTCATTGAGGTTTTGATTTGGATTTCCCTGATGCCAAGTGGTGTTGAGCACTTTTTCATGTGTCTGTTGGCCATTTGGATGTCTTCTTTGGATAAATGTCTGTTCATGTCTTCTGCCCGTTTCTTTATTGGATTATTTGTTCTTTGGGTGTTGAGTTTGCTAAGTTCTTTATAGATTTTGGATACTAACCCTTTATCTGAAATGTCATTTACAAATATCTTTTCGCATTCTAATCTCACTGATATGAGGAATTCTTAATCTCAGGAAACAAACTGAGTGTTGCTGGCCTGGTGGGGGGTGGGAGGGATGGGGTGGCTGGTGATAGACATTGGTGAGAGTATGTGCTATGGTGAGTGCTGTGAATTGTGTAAGACTGATGAATCACAGACCTGTACCTCTGAAACAAATAATACATTATATGTTAAAAAAAAAAAAAAGAAGATAGCAAGAAGAGTAAAATGAAGGGGAGGAAACCGGAGGGGGGGATGAATCATGAGAGACTATGGGCTCTGAGAAACAAGCTGAGGGTTTTAGAGGGGAGAGGGGTGGGGGGATGGGTTAGCCTGGCAGAGTGGCCAGCGTGCTGATGTTCTCAACAATACGTATTCAGGAGGGCACGTATTGAATGGAGCCCTAGGTGTTATTTGCAAACAATGAATCATGGAACACTACATCAAAAACTAATGATGTAATGTATGGTGATTAACATAACATACTAAATAAAATTAAAAAAAAGAAGCAATAAAAAATGGTGGGAATATGAAGGCAGGGGAATAGGCAAGTCACTTTGCAAAATGTTGTGAGGTGGAACATTGGGGCATTTTGGTAATCAATCAGTCACTCACAGTGACCCTTCTTGCAGGTCTGGAATTGTATATGGCACATATATGTGTATATTATTTTTCAAACTCTTCTGGAAACCAAGACTTACTTCTCTGTAATTGCAGAAGATGGATTTTTTTAAAAGGCACATTCTGAAATTTTCCCATAACCACTGGTATAGATAACAGTAATCCATGAAATACATTTCATCAGTCATGTATTAACTTGGCTTAAATTTCAAAAAATGAATGTATTCCCTATATGTCAGTATTTGCAGCCTAGTACTCAACATTGCACAGTGCGGACAGCATGCTAACTGACTTATTGCCTCTACACTTCTGCCTTCTCCCTGTCATTTTGTCTACTGTCTCCATCTGTGTTGTCATTGGTTCAACCTTGTTGGAAGGATCTCTTAGAGGGTTTGGGGAAAAGGTAGAAACTTGTGGAAATTTTTCGGTGTGATGTAATTCACAGGACTGAGACTCTAGAGCCATGCATGCCCATAACTGTGTTATTGATACTCAAATTCAACTCCTATAAATAAAGATGTTAGACTGTGTCTTTTCCAGTTTTAACATTGGTTGTTTCTTGGATTTAGTGCCTTTATGCAATTTGTTATGAGACTTTTTTGATGGATGTCAAAGTCAGAGAACTTAATAATGTCCCTAAAAAATCTTTGTGGTATGTCATATTGTAGGTGCAACATCTGGAATCATCACTGCCATTATTGCAATCTTTTACCTAGTGCTTTTGATGTATCAGACATACATTACTTCATTTACTCTCCCCTTAGAAAATTCAGTAAGAGATATACGATTATCCTAATTTTACAACTGACATTCAAACAAAACAAACAAACAAAAACAATCCTGAACCTTGCAGGGAGCTTGCTCTGGGTCCCATAACTGGGAAAATATAGGATTTTGGTTAAGTTTGGGTCTGTGTGATTCAAAGGTCATGTTCTTGTCCACTGAGCTCCATCCCCCCCATGAATTCAGAGTAAGAGCAATCGATGACTGAACGCTTTCAGGATTCCTTACAAGATCCAGAAATACAGCAGAAATTGGTATTTCCATTCTTGAGGACTCCCACTCCAACCAATACACACCCACTATGTTCTTTGAAACCAAGCCTCTATATCTTACCCCTTCCAATGAAAATAATCTCAGAGACCTGATAATATTAAGATTTCAATATTTATAGCTTCAAAATATTTCCCTTACATAATTTTTAGTTTTGAACCTTTCTCATTAAGAAATACTGGCTGTGACATTGATTTCTATGCTAGAAATTTTATATACCTTATATTACACATATATACACATCTAAATATAGGTATATAAATATATATTATAATGTGTTCATGTATATATAATCTGTACAATTTTTGTTAGGTTAAAGCCTATGGATTTTACAGGATTCCCAATTTTTCAAATAAGAATAAGTTTAGCAATCCACAAATATAATTTATGGACAGAGTGATCCAAAAATTAAAAGCCAAAACTCAGAGTGGCCAGCGTGCTGATGTTCTCAACTTTCAAACAGTGGAACAAGACCTATGGACATTTTTCCCCTTGCAGCAAACCTTCGAAAAAGGAAATTAGTCATACTAACTTTTAAGATGCATTTCTTTACAAAATATTGCAACTGGTCATTTCCTTATGGGCATCACAGAAAGATGAGGAGAACAAATAGTTCCACAGACAACTGCATAAGAATCTTAAATTAGTCTCCAAAGACTAGAACCAGAAGGAGGACTGCAGGAAGAATTTGCATATATTGCTTGCCTATGTTTATTTAATGTACTTCCAAATATTTCCTATAACCTTAACACATATATTCAAAAATCAGATAAAATGTGGAGATTTCCACTCATTTTGAGGAATGAAATTCAGAAAAGATATATTTATGGTGGCAGAATAACATTCTATATGTTATCACCAAGAGAAACGTGATAAAAGCAACAGAACCTATGTATTAGAATTAAGCAGTAAATACATATATTGAGGGTTCAATGTATGCCACCTCTGGGCTTGAAAGCCTTGTTCTTGAGTAATTTGTCATACAAAATAGGATGCGTGTGTGTAAGATTTTTAGTTGTGTATCTACTAAATGGTAAGTGCTTTAGAGACATTATCTCACACCAGGCACACCAGGTTAGTGTTATTATCTTCACCTGATAGGTCACCAAACAATTTATTCAAACTGTATGGTCTTTATCTACTCAGTGTATATAGCCTGCAGTGTGTTGGGTGTGGTGGATGATGAAGACAAAACATGTTGTAACATTGGGAAACTCAGTATGACATGAATGTCAATAGACACAAAATATCCTATTTTAAGCACAAACTTGGATGTTTCAGGCTGTTAAGTAGGGGGGAATAGAGATCGGTGGACAAGAATATGACCTTTAAGGGCACCTGGGTGGCTCAGATCGTTAAGCACCTGCCTTCGGCTCAGGTCATGATCTCAGGGTCCTGGGATCGAGTCCCGCATCGGGCTCCCTGCTCAGAGGGGATCTTCCTTCTCCCTCTGCCTCTTTCTCTCTCTCTCTCTCTCTCTGTCTCTCATGAATAAATAAATAAAATCTTAAAAAAAAAAAAAGAACATGACCTTTGAATCACATAGGCCCAAACTTAACCAAAATTCTTTATTTTCCCAGTTATGGGACCCAGAGCAAGCTCCCTGTAAAGTTCAGGTTGTTTTCTTAAGGGAGGTCTTGTGAAAACAAGACAAGTGAAGAGCTTTCCCTGTATGGGTAACAGTACAAGCAACGACATTCAGGCGGAGAAACACAGTAACAACCTTGCACGTTCAGTGATGTGCATTATGTGGCATAGATCAGTATTAGGAAGGAAGGACTAGACTCAAGAGAATGAGGGTTTATTGGGGAAGAATTCTCCAGAAAATGATGTGTCCTGACTCTTTGGCAACGTTTCTTCCCCTCCCTGTGATTGATTCTGCTATGATTGTTAATCAATGGGTATTCCACATTTCTTCTTGGGAAAGAAGATTTGCTCCAGGCCAGCCATTAACAGCTCCTTTGAAGACTGATATGGATGGTTGGGCCATCTCCATGTTCCTGAGTATTGAGGAGCACTTAGGAATGAAGCTGCTGGAAGTCAGAGTGTTCCCACCACAAGACAGAATCTCCCTCAGAGAATACAGGCAGAGGCCACAGAGGCAAGAATGAGAAACAAAATCCTGATGGTGTACTCGGATTGCTGGATACAGCCCCCACAAGGATCACTACAATTCCTATTGTTGCTTTTCTTGCAAGATGGAAAATTTGATAACTTTAATTACAATTGAGCAAAAGACTTTGGGATCTCTAAACAAAAGATAAATCAGGAGAACATGAATATTTATTACAAAACATCCAAAATGAGAGTTGTTCCACTGTGTCCTATTAGAAATATTAAAGTGCGTTAGGAGCTGGGAAGAGGTGCATTTTTCAATAACCAAATGTCATCTATTTAACTTGCACTGTTGGTTTATTATTTCTTTTACAGGAGTAATTTCACATACTGCTGCTTCTGAGAGAGCTGCTGCCCCCCTTCCCTCACGCCCCCCCACCCCCTGTCTTCTTTTCCTTCACAGTCACTCAGCCAGTCTGTGTGAAGGTTGCTCTTTTTCCCTTCACTTACTCAGCATTTTCCATCTCAGAAAGAGAATCTTCTAACTCTGAACTGGGCAAGTGATAGGCAACCCAGAAAATTATCTTCTTAAAGGGATTTAATCATTTTTATATGTCCACTGACTGACATTTTCTATCCCTCACCCCACACCGAAAGAAAAAGCAGTGACATGCCGGCCTTCACATCTTAAATGGAAGTAAACTTTGTTCACTACCTTTGGCTTCTTGTGATCAGAACTTGCACTCCTAAAAGTTGATGCTGTTGGTGGGATAGATGTAAATTCGAGTTTATAATGAGAATGAAACTTCATTATTCCCAAAAGATCTTGTGCTGTGTGTAGGCAGTGATTAAATAAGCATCTCAGGACTCATGAAAACATACAGAAGTTTCCTAGTAACAGATCTTTATTGAAGCCAGTCTAGGACTGAGCTTAGAATAACTATGTAGCCTTTCTTATCAAGGAACTATTTCAAGAATCAGGTAGGGAAGGGATAGGGTGAAGTATGTTGAGGCCCCAGTTGATAACAAGCTCTGTTCTGAAGTATCCTCAGAAATGTAGAGAGGTCTTGTGGGAGTTATCACAGCTATTAAAGAAGGGCAAGTAGATCTCTGAGAAAAGCTTCAGATTCAATATGAGTAGTTCTTAGGTAGGATGAATTTTTCAGTCACTAACCTTAATAAATATTGGTTTAAGCAAGGGGGAATGAGGGGGTTATGTACCTATAAGAAGTTGGGTGAGGCAGAAGTAAAACTTTTGAACCAGGTAGATGGATAGGCTTTAGAATGGAGACCAAACAGTAGTAATTGAAGGACAGGAAAGACAGGAAGAAAGATCCCAGTGTATGCATCCATTATTCAGTGACCAGCAGGACAAGTGTCATCAGGTGGAAATGAACATCAACAGTATGGAAGGAATAAAAATCAGAAACCGAGCTATAAGGTAGCAACTTTCAGCATGAGAGCTAGAGTATGACACAGCTAGGAGAGGGCTATGATACAAAGTCAGCCAATCTAGTTTTCTCTCAGTGTCAGGAGATAGCCTAGACCTGAGTAGTTTCTTGTTAATTGTATGAGTTCTTTGTTCCTTTTGTAATCTGTTTTTTTGCTTTGTTTTCTTTTTCCCTTTGTAATCTATTGGTAGTGGCACCTCTCTCTCACTCTCTTTCTCTCTCCATTCTCCTTTCTGTTTCAATAAATTAGTGCATCAAAGCATCTGATGTTGAGAGTTACACGAGGCTTGGCCAAGTGTTCTAGTTTGAGGTACGCTGATTATGCCTGAGAAAAGTAAAGATCCAGCACAAGTGATGTGTATTAAAACAATAGCCAGACAGATCTGCGTGTGATGTTCTACATTACACTGCATAAATGTTGTGGCCTTACCAAGTTTATTAATCTCTCTAAGACTCAGTTTCCTTATCTTTAAAATGTGTATAAATGCATTCATTTTAGGATTGCAGTGAAGAATGAAATGCAAAAGTGCTTAACATCGTTCTTGGCATTGAATATTATAAAATCCCATAGGAATAAGGTAAACAAAGAATCCAAGATGAAGTTTTTGATACTGAGGAAGAGCAAGAGGCAATATAGTGTTCTAAAAAAAGCTTTGGCTTAGGAGACTGGCAGCCCTCAATTAAAATTCCAGCCCTTCAATGTACCAATTCTTTGTATTGGATATGCCATTAATTTTCTTAGCTTCAGCTTGCCCATCTTCAAATGAAAATAATAAATCTACCCTATGGCTTTTGTAAGGATTAGTCATAATGCTTAGAAAGAGCAGCTTAATCGTGAAGAGGAATGATTTATAGGAAAAGAATATGGAAAGACTATGTGTCCTTCTTATGCTACCTCTTGACTTAGACTAAAAAGATTGGGATGATAATGAATCGTCCAGGTAAAGACTATCAATTCCTGATCAGAAGGTGAAGAAATTGCTTTGATGTGTCAGTTGAGGCTTGAGGAACATCTCTCACTGGCAGTGGAATTAATGTCTAAAGGTTGGAGATGGTGCGGATAAAAACAAGAGAGTAAACTGTTGCATGTTCAGAGCAGACAGCTACTAATGTGAGTGTCTGTAAAAAAGGCAGGGCAAGCAGAAAAAAAATAAACCTATCAAGGAAGGGAAAAATGAAGGGGGGGAAATTGGCGGGGGAGACGAACCATGAGAGACTATGGACTCTGAGAAACAAACCGAGGGTTCTAGAGGGGAGGGCGGTGAAAGGGTGGGTTAGCCTGGTGATGGGTATTAAAGAGGGAACATACTGAATGGAGCACGGGGTGTTTATGCAAACAATGAATCACGGAACACTACCTCAAAAACTAATGATGTAATGTATGGTGGTCAACATAATAAAAAAATAAATAAACCTATCAAATAATCACCTTAACAAACAGTGTTTGCCTCTGTTAGATTTACTCTGACCTGTCTTCATGACTGAACCATGCAGCCAGATCTTCAGGAGTTTCCAGACCCCAGAATATTAAAACTTTCAGAAATCCAGGACACGGCTACTTAGCTTCTTAGTTTCTTTATATTCCTCATTCCTATTTCTCATGGTTTCCCTCTGGTTTCTCTCTCTCTCCATCAGTTCCTCCCTCCCTTCCTCCCCACCTTCCCTCCTTCCCTTTCTCTCTTCCTCCCCTCTTTACAGAACCCTTTTCTCTGCTACAGAGGGCATATAGTGGTAGAAGATAACTTCCCTCAACTCTCAAATGCATGTATTTTAATTCCACATAGAAGCACAGACTCCCTCTGGCCACAGCAGCTCCCAGTCTGCATTCAAGACACCTACTAGAGAGAAGGCAATATTTATCTAAATTATATCAAGTGCCAAAGGATGGTTCAATCAACTAAAATCAGAGAGTCGGGGTCATACTGTGGTCAAGAAAACAGTATGAACTAGTAGATCCTATAAAATTTAAATAAGGAAGAGTTGCCCAAAGAGATTGTCCCACAGTTTTCCACTTTACACAGGGCACTTAGTGACAATTTTTCTCACTTATTATTTTGCTTCAAGTGAAGCAACATGTTAGAAGTGAACATGCTAGAGGAGAAATGCTCAACTGGAAAGAGTCCAAAGGAAAAAATATGGTGGACTGTAGTTTTCCTCAGCCAGTCAGAAGAAGGTATTAGAGATTTTCCCATCACCCCTTCCATATTTCAATTTCCCATCAGAAAACATTTGTTTTTTACATAGGCTAAGAATTTTCTTGGGGAGTCAGTGTGACAGACTTTTCCCATCACATCCTGTTCAAATCAAGGACCATAGCTAGAGGTATTGCACCAAATCCCATTCACTTAAAAATAAACCCAGCATTAATCCAGTAATTAACTGCATTGAGTGTTAATCAACCTTCCTGTGAGAAAATAAATTTCATAATCTTTCCCTACTTGTGAAGAATAACTGCCAGATGATATTCTCTGCATTTTCCCTCCTCCATACCCCAAGTTGCACAGATAAATTCTACTGTCATTTTTATGGAAGCATCTATATGAACCCGAAACTTTTATTATGTTAGCTTTTCCATTGATAAATTTCCAAAAGTAGCTAATTTAAGGTCTTGTAAATCACAATTCTGGGTTAATGAAGAATGACAGGAAATGAATTTAACACAAGTTGCAGGCAATAGTAACCAGTCTTGGTCCTCTTTCTGACCACCTTAGTCAACCTCCTGTCCTCCCTCCAGCTTAACTCTGTGTCTGAGCTGCAGTTCAGCATTATGTCAGCAGAGAGTTGGCAAATTTGTTACATCTCAGGCACTGGAATGGATTAGTAGTGCTGTCTAGAATATGTGTTGAGAAGAATTCTGATGGTTTTGTCTAGACTTTGTTTGGAAAGAAGGCAAGGATTGACATTACTGACTCTCCTGGAGTAGAAGAGATTACCAACATGTATACCTTTCTACACATACTGCTGCTTCTATCAAAAGGAGGCTGGGGGAGTACAGTTGCTCCCATACTGGCATTAAGTCCTTTGGAATATGACTGACACTCAACATCTATGACTATGCTAACACAATCTCCCTCTCCCTCCCCTCTCCATTCTCTCCCTCCACTAATTCCCCTACAGAGTAGGTACTATTATCCTACAGGCCAGGAAGCTGAGGCAATGAGAAGGAATGTTCCCATGATCACATCGCTAGGAATGGGAATCTAGGCCAGACAATCTGAGTCCAGTGCTCTTAAACCCTGTGCTTACAGGCTCCAGAGGGTAGGGAATTAACACTAACTTAGACCCAAATGTTGGACAGTCAGCTGTCTATTAGCTCAATGATGTGCTCCTTCATACCAACCTCACTGCTAGCTTGATTCAGATCTTTCATTGTCTCTTTTACCTCCACAACAATCCTATGGAATAACTGTAATTACTCTTAAATATGCACCATTAGAACTGCTTGCAAATAGTAAAAATTGTGACCATTATAACCCTAAATAACAAGGAGAGATTCAAGTATATCCCACCCTATAGTTAAGATACTGGCATCTGGAGAAGGCTGCAATAGAAACACAAAGGCAAACACATTTGCAAGTCCCTATGAAGGCTCAACAATGGTTTATTTCAAAAAAGAAGTTTCTTAGGGGACAAATTAAACAAGAATTCTGGCTGCAGTGGAGTGGTATATTTGTATATATTTATTGTCAAATAGTATCAAATCCACTTGACTGCAGGTAAATATTTTATGAACTCATTTGTGTTTATAACTCATTGTGTATCTCATTTCTTGTCTGTCAGTTATTTATGCTTTATTTTAAAGGACAACAAATTCATAAAAAATTACAGTATTAGCAAAACCTTCTATCAGCCACTTCTCTCTCCCCTAAGTAATTTGTGTCTAGAGAATCAGTTTCAGGCTGATTTATTTTTATCAAACCTTTGCTTGGAAAAGTCCCTTTTCTGCTTATGACCAGTACAAATAAATCTTGGATTCCTCATTCCCAATCCATTGCCTAGGCAACACGCACAGATGGTCAATAGTTCACACAAGCATGCAACAGACCATGTAAACAAGCCTTCAAATAATTACCAGCACATTTCAGTAATAAAGTAAAAATTCTGCCTAAGAGCTGATTGCATGTATACACCTCCATGCCCATCCCCTTGGGAAAAGCAACAACTAGGCTTTCCAATGCTATGTGATTTCAGCCCATTATTAGCATGGCTGCTTCACCAGATAGTGTAGACATCAGAGAAAGAAGCCTCAGTTGGCAGAAAAAGGGGTTCATTTTCTGCACCAGTTTTTTAGAGTCAGAAAGGTTTGTATATAAGAACTGACAAGGGTATGTCTATATGCCAGATGGAAAGTTGGAACTGTACCTACAAACCAAACAGAAGACAAGGAAAGCAGCCTCCATGATACAATGGAGGAAGCAAGGGCTATCACAAATACAGACCCAGGATCCAATGCATTTACCATCTGTGAGGCTTCTGAGCAGGTTACTTAATATCACAGACTATTTCTTCATCTGTGAAACAGAGAGATGATGATGGTTTCATATTGTTGGGCCAATTAAATGAGATAATATAATGTCCACAACACTCTGGCTAAACGTTTGCCTCAAGGTAGTTGTTCAGCAAAGGTCAGTTCCATGAGTAATACTGTCTAGCACCTCCCAACAGAAACTAAGATTTAATTTAATCCCATACCCATCATTTCCGCAAAGACCTCTTGTTAATTGCTAACTGAATAACTCTACAGGATGAAGCCCCTCTTTTGTTGAACACTAAGGTTATCAGGGCTGGGATTTCTGTGTGTGTGTGTGTGTGTGTGTGTGTGTGTATGTGTGTGTGTATTGTGCTTCAAGTAGGGTTGTCTACCACTTTCAAGATTATTCTCCCTTCATCCATCTAGTACCCTCTGATTGTTTAATTTATTCTTTCTTCTGGGTGATTATACCCTGCACCCTCTCTTCAATATACTCTTGAGAAATCATCACTTTTCCCATTCTCTGTCCACTAAATTCAGGTTGGGTGAACTGTATATCCTGGTTCAGCACTTAACTCAGGCCCTGGTCAGTGTAAGCATTCAGGGTTGCTTTTGTTAAAGCAAGTTCAAAGAAGGCCATTTTTTTCTTTCAGAGATGATGGACCAGAACCCAAAATATGAAGAATTTTTCTCCACAGTGAGTTTAACATTGGGACAGAGGGGAAAAAAGGATAGTTTTTGTTGGCATGATTTGAGACCTTTGATCCATCTATGTCTGAAGAGTGAACTTTTGATATTAGCACAAGTGCTAAAGGATGATGAACACCTAATGCAGACTGGGTTTAAAGCCAGAGATGTCTTTTCAGAGAGAAGTGTTTGATCATAGTCAGTCAGGAAAGAATGTAGATAATGTGAGCCTTGAAAAGGAAGCACAAGTGTACCACTATGTGAATATGAAAGAGAAGATAGAGGTTTGGGCAATGGGAAGAATTTAAAGATTGGAGATACAGTTTGATGGGACAGGTATGTGGTAGAGCAATTTGTTATCAATACTTTCATTTTGTTGTTGTTGTTGTTGTTTTGGAGGTGGGGGAGAGAGTGAGACAGAATCTTAAGCAGGTTCCATACCCAGCATAGAGTCTGAACTGGGGCTCAATCTCATGACCTTGACATCATGACCTGAGCTGAAATCAAGAGTCAGACACTTAACCTACTAAGCCACTGAGGCGCCCCTCATTATTTTTCTTTGCAACTCATCACCCTTTAACTATAAATGTGAATGGTGGAAAAACTCCCGATAGTCACGTAAATAATAAAGACTATATGTTTCTGAGGAAGAGAAGCTAAATAATCTGGATAATAAAGCAGTTCAAAGAAATAAGATAGAACAAAACATTAATGAGGAAACAAATGAGAGTAGTATTTACTACCAACAGGATGGTTCAAAATGCCTACTAGAAGCAGAGAGGAATATTTTCCTTCATTTATAAAAGTGTATAAACTGGCTTCTTACGTATAATGTAAAATATTCCTTCCTTCCATGCCACATCTATTCCCTCTTTTAATGTCTGCTTTTCTACTTCTTCAAGAAAATGCTAGTAGATTCTTCCCATATAAGCCCAGCCCACAGCTTACTTCTTTTCTTCCACCATTATGACTTTGACATTATCTTTACCAAACAGAGTTCCATAAATATTTGTCAAATGAATGAATAATGATATAATGCCAAATAATGTCAGATGAATGTACATTGAATAATTTGTTCATTTATTCAATAAGCAATTATTGAGCTCAGACTATTAGGCACTGGGGATATGGAAATGAAAAATCCATTCCTTATCCTCAAGGAGTTTACACATGATTGCTTGTCAGAGGAGTTTCCCAAGAGCAGAATTTGTTTCTCCTTTCCTCTTTCTTTGTGTGTGAGAGCCACAAGATGAAATATCTAGAACGTAAATAAGTATTTATTAACATACTCTGTCCATTTCATGCCTTATGAAAAGGGAAGCAAGTAATTTTCATTGCAAGAGAGGTGGAGTTGTCCAGGAGGTGGGGTCAGGTTCATGATGTCTGCTATGAAAATGAATTGAAAGTCTTTTTTTTTAAAGATTTTATTTATTTATTTGACAGAGAGAGAGAGAGAGAGAGCTAGAGAGTGAATACAAGCAGGGGGGAGTGGGAGAGGGAGAAGCAGGCTCCCCACTGAGCAGGGAGCCCCATGCAGGGCTCCATCCCAGGACCCTGGGATCATGACCTGAGCCGAAGACAGATGCTTAAAGACTGAGCCACCCAGGTGCCCCGAATTGAAAGTCTTGTAGGGTTCCAAGAACCCTGATTTTCTCAAAGCTGAACACTCAGTCTTTTTCCACTACAAAGTTTGGAAATTCTCAGTGCTGAACTCCTGAAGTGAGGATTACTGCCAGGAGCAAGGAGACACAAAGCATTGGGTCTTATCACCAAGTGTGAGCAAATATTGATATCTTCATAAGATGGTCAATTGTCCCTTCTGGCTGTAGTGGGGGAAGATGTAGAATCTGGAAAGAGGGAAAGAGTTTTGCTTTCAGTGAAAAAAACCTTTAATGCTAAAGTTCTAAATTATCCCAGCATTAATAGATTTGTTTGAGTCATAATTTATATTTCAAACTCGATCGTCTTTGAATATTTTAACCAGATATGAGCTGGTATTGTGTTCATTGATCCATAAGATATTTTAACAGAATATTTTTGTTTACAGATTTCTTTTGTTTTTATATTTTCTAGTCTTTGAGAAAGAATATATAGCAATGTCATAGAAGCCAGATGATGGGTTTTTAGTCCTTCTTTATCAGCTAGGAGGATTTTGATTGAGAAAAGACAGTTTCTTAAATTCTGTGCCTCTATCACCTCACCTAGAAAATGGGGATAATGTTTCTAGAATATTGAGCTAAGAGTTTGTTTAAGATCCTGTGAGTACATTGCCATGATAATTCCCTATTCTTAACCTCCCTCCGAATCATTCTTTTTCTTATAAGTTGAATCTGAGATAAAATCCTTCACATTGCCTTTTCTTAGGATCTTATTATAGTTATTATAGTATAGCACAGAGTAGGTGCTCAGTTAATGTACTTGGGAGGAGAGGGGAAGGAGGCAAAAATATTTATTCATTAACTCATTCAACAAATACATATAGGAGCAAGTGCCATTTAAATACCAGGTATCAGGGGCTCCTGGGTAGCTCAGTCAGTTAAAGCATCCAACTCTTGATTTTGGCTCAGGTCATGATCTTAGGGTCATGGGATCGATCCCCGTGTCGGTCTCTGCGCTGAGCATGGAGCCTGTTTAGGATTTTCTCCTTCTCGCTCTGTCCCTCCTACCCCACTCCCTGCTCACACACACACACCCTCTCTCTAAAAAATAAATAAATAAACAAACAAATAAATACCAAGTAACATTATGATTTATAACCAGTAAGACAATGTGACTTCAGCTCTCTGTTTGTTTCACCAACTGATCCCCATTGTGCTTTCCTGGGACATTGACCTGCAGGTATTATGTTCATTTGGTCATCCTATGAAGCTCTCAGACTTACAGCAGTGGAACACATCTAAACATCTACTCAATACATGGGAGAAAGGGAGGACAAACTGGAAGTAGAGGACTGGTTTGAAGTGACATGAACTTTTCCCCATTCATTTCTTTGAGCATTATTTTTCTCCACCTAATGCGGGCAGGATTCATTGATGTTTGGGAAGGAACATCCCCCCACCCCATGTTCCAGCCTGCCCTTTCTTCTGTAGGATAAATGTTTTGTATAACACAAGCGATTTATGTATTGACTAGTATATATTTGTAAACATAGGTTATAGTGTAATGAATATATATTTTGGAAGTAACAGATTGTAGGTTCAAATCAAATCTCTACCATAATCTGTGATTTTAAAAAATACTTAACTTCTCTGCACCTTATTTTCTCTTCTTAAGAACAGGGTAACAATATTAACCTCATGGTAAGCATTAAATAAAATCATGCATACCAATATCCTGGTCTTCATGTAAGGTAGGTAGTAAGTAAGATTCTAAAATCTAAAGATTCTAAGATGCCAAGATTCAACAATCAAATTTGAATAAAATTCACTATTTAACAAAGATTAGTCTAATTTCTCATAATCCTAGATTTTTAACTGTATCTGTCTTTATTTAGTTCTTTTTTGGTGGGAGAAGTTCAGACTCATTTCAGAATCAAGACCGAAACCTGACAACCTTCCCACCACCCAGAATCCAGTCTTGGTAGTGACACTTGTTTCCAGAAAACCTGCTCTTCTCAACTGACCCACAGGATCACGATAAAAGGGTTCTCTATGGATGGATGACAGGATGTCTTTGATTATTTCCCAAATCAGGGAGCTGTTTCTGGAGTTAGGATGTTTTGTCCTGAGATTCTTTAATCACTTAGCATCCTCTCTTCACAGATTTAATCTTTCTTCCAAGGGACCTAATGTTGCAGATAAATGCTTCCTGCAGTCTGGGAATTCGTAATGGACAGTAATTAATTACAAGTTAAGAAAATAAAATAGGAATGGTGCGCCTGGGTGGCTCAGTCGTTAAATGTCTGTCTTCGGCTCAGGTCATGATCCCAGGGTCCTGAGATTGAGCCCCACATCGGGCTCCCTGCTCAGCGGGAAGCCTGCTTCTCCTTCTCTCACTCTGCCTGCTTGTGTTCCCTCTCTTGCTGTCTCTCTCTGTTAAATAAATAAATAAAATCTTAAAAAAAAAAGAATAGGAAATAAGGTAGTAGTTTTCAAGTTCAGAACAGATAGAGTCAAGGGTTGGACCTCAAATAATTGGTTTCCTGATAAAGTTTTCCTCCAGGGGCTCTGAAAGACCTTTTATTTTAATAAGTATTTGCCAAGATTAGAGATTTCTCTAAGCTACTGCCACCCTGTTACCATGAAGAAAGGCTGAAGAGTCTTGTGTTACAGGCTCCAAGATTTGCTGCATTCAAAAGGAATATCATATCAAAAATGACAGTGCAGTTGGAGGGTGATTGGTTTTCCTTCTGTAAGTCACCCGAGGGATCTTATTTGAATTTTATGATTGTGCAGAGTTGAGACTCAGGATAGATGGGATTTGCTCTGTCAAAAGTTTCTAAGTTAGAATTAAGGTTTCCTGATCCCCACACCTGAGCCTCTACCTAGAGCCCCACTCTGCCAGGTAATTGAGAAAGCTCTATGTTTTTATCAATTATGGAATAATTTCTATTTTTATTATTAATATAATAAATGACCCTCAAATGCCTGAATTAATCAATGAGCTAGCCATTCAGAGATGTTCTTCTCTTTTAAGACTGCACTGTATCTTTCCCGTGAGGGAGGTAGGACATGCACATGCAAAATGATACATAGTATGGTGGGCTGTAAAAAATATTGAAGGAAACAAACAAAAAAGTGTTGAAGAAAGTAGTTCTGACATCACCGGTGGCTTCTGTGAAGAAGTGATAGTTAACTGTGATGTTAAAATAAATAGGACTTAAATGAGTAGAAAAATGAGGTAATCTTGGGAAATGGTATCTCTATTAATACAGAATCTTGAAAGTACAAATTATTATGTATGTTTTTGGTGGTGTAGCATTTTTACATATCTTCAATCAAGAGTTGGAGTCTAATTCCATACCCTTGAATATTTCCTGGCCTAACTGACTTGCTTATAACAAATAAAATGTGGCAAAATGATGTTGCATGACCTCCAAGGTTATATCATAATAGGTGTTCCAGTTTCAGTCTGGCTCTCTCTTTTATGGTACTTGTGACTTAGGAACTCTAAACTGCCATCTAGAATTCTGGCTGCACCGAAGCTGCCATGCTGGGGAGAATACATGGAGAAACTACATGGAGGAAAATGGAGATGCCTAAGGAGATCTGCTGATTCATCCCCCAGGTGTTCAAATCTTCCCAGTTCATGTACCATGTGAATAAAGAAGACCTCAAGCTGTCACCTCTCTTCAACTACATGAGAAGACCAATCAAAGAATGCCTAGCTTAGTTCAGACAACCCCAAGAAACATGACAGACAATAACAGTAAGGGATTGTTGTTGTTCGTGCTTCTAAATTTGGGGTGTATGATTACATAGCAATAGATAATGAAAATAGGAGAATAGATATGATTAGACTGGTGGGAAAAAAATATATCATCCTAGGGATAAGAGTGAAATATAACTGGAGAACATGGTTAGGCTAGACCAAGTGGAAACTTGAATATTGGGCTGAAAGGTTCAATGTTTTCTCTTTGACAAAAGTAAAACATTTGGCATCTTCAGGAGATAATCCTGGCAGGGGTGTGCAGACCATGACTTGGAAAGAGGTGACAAAGTCTGGGTAAGGAAATTATTGGAAATTTCTAATGATTCACAGATAGCACAATGAAAGTTCTAAGAGAGCGAAGTGGTGGAAATGGAGATCATGAGACTTATTCCAAATTTATGAAAAAATTGTCTTAGTTTAAAAAAAATCGTCTTAGTTTGACTTCTGGCAGATCAAATGCTCTTCCCTTATTCTTGTTTTCTTGTCCTTATGTACCTTCCTCATGATGAGCATATGGTTGGTCCTTATGTACCTTCCTCATGATGAGCATATAGTCATGGGCAAGAAAGAAAGCATGGCTTAATAAAAGTATTTTTGGATTGGGGCACTTGGGTTGTACAGTCAGTTGAGTGTCCAACTCTTGATTTCAGCTCAAGTCATGATCTCAGGGTCAGAGATCAAGCCCTGCACCAGGCTCCACTCAGTGTGGAGTCTGCTTGGGATTCTCTCTCCCCTCTGCCCCTGCCCCTAACTCATGTGCTCTCTCTCTCGGTCTGTCTAAAAATAAATAAATAAATCTTTAAAAATATTTTTGAATTAAGAGAAGAACTTGGTTCTAATTTTGGCTTCATGACTTACTGAGCATATAAAAATTGAGTAAACATCATGGGACTAATTTTCATCTCTTGAAAATGTAATAATATTAACTGCTTCATAGGCTTGCTGCAATCAATTCATCTTCTTTTTAAATCTCTCCTTAACCAATTATATCAGTATCTGTGGTTTCTGCTGCCTTGTATAGGCAGACCCTCTGAACAAAATCTCTATCCCCAATCTGTCCCCCAGTCCAGATGATAGACCCACCTGACATATACATCTGAGTGCCTACAGGTAACTCAAACATGTCAAAAATGTTCCTTATTCCAAATTCCCCACTGCCACCACAAACAGTTTAAAGAATGCTTGTTCAAAGGAGCCATGACTTAACCAAGAGAAACAATTTTTAGTGACAAAATCTGGCTCCAGGGTAAAATCATCAAGAGGAAAATATTTGATTTGAAAAACTGTCTAGAACCATTTGCATTTTCCACCATCATAAACAGCTATCCCTTCTAACCAAATCTAGCTTTGTCCAACTTACTTCTTGTGCCCTGCATTTATTGTTTACTAGATATTAATGAATTAATGAATAGAAAGCCTGACGTGCAGTGTATACACATGTAACTGATGGATTTAAAAGTCATATGCCCACATTCACATACTTTAGGGCACCTACAGCTGAAAAGTAAAACAAAAGATATAACCAGGATGCCCAATGATACCACAGACTGTGATCATAAATTCATTTACTATTGACTCCAAAATAGCTCCTAATTTCCTTTACTTAGAAAACATGAAGCATATACAGTGACACCTGACTTTAGGGTTTCTCTGAAAACACAGAATGAGAGCTCAGATCACTGTTAACACACAGAATTCTGAATATTAATTTAGACTTCCATTTGAAAGGAACAAGATGGCATAATATAGTCTAGATTTTGGTACCAGAGTGCATATGTATCCTAAACAAAACAGAAGGAAGTAAAATTACGATCATTTCCCCCTATTAATCCCAAGTGGAAAGGGATTCTGAACCCCATCAAGTCCTCTTTGCACTTTCAGACCTCTCTCATTCTCTACCTCGTGTCAAGGAGAACTCTTAGCTAGATTTCAAATCAATCTTAATTAAGATCACAGCTGAGATAAGAGCTTCCCTTCTGGTCTGAATAATTGAACTTTTATTTGGTGTAGGGTTTATTCGGTGTAAGTTTGATGCATTCTTTTACATAACAAGGAATGTGAAAGAAACTATAGCTTCTCATAAATCAGTGGGGTAGAGAGTTTTGAAGAGTTTCTTCTGCTCTTTTTCTTAGTGGCTGCTATTTTTTTTTTTTTTTCTTTAGCAGCCTGAGCTGATTTACATTTGGCAGTTTGGAGACAGCTGGGGCAAAGCCCAGGTTTACTGAGGGTGACTGGGGAGGCATCGACTGCTGGAAAAGCACAAGCCAAACTAGAATTTGCATAAAAAGAAGCCAGGCTTGACACTACTAAAAATGCCACCTGTTTTCTGAAAGCCTAAACCTGCTTCTGTCTTGCTTTCCAGGTTATTATCTATAGGCAGGATCAGCTGTCCCTGATTTCAAGGAATAAGTCCTGAACATGATGATGTCAGCCATTTCTACAGCCCAGATATATCACAAGTGAAGTTATGGCTCCACCCAAAACCCTTAGGAACCCATTCTTTAGGAGCTAGTTAAAAGGACGCTAGATCATAATAAAAATAATTCTTTGTTCTAGTGGTAAGAAAAACTGGTACTTATATAAACCAAACTCATTACCAAACAATATCTAAGTGCAATTAGAGGCAAATGTTTATCAAAGAGAGCCATTTAATAACTACATTTGGAAAATTTTATTCATCTGAAGAATTAGGTATAAGCTATACCCTCACCTACTAAGTCACCAGAAATGCCAGAGATAGTATTTTTGTTTGCTTGACTCTTTGTTTTTAAGTAAGCTCTCTGTCCAATGTGGGTCTTGAACTCAGGAGCCTGAGATCAAGACTCACATGCTCTACTGACTGAGCCAGCCAGGCACCCTGAGAGATAATATTTTTATTTTTTTATTTTTTTAAAGATTTTATCTATCTATCTATCTATCTATCTATCTATCTATCATCTATCTATCTATCTATCATCTATCATCTATCTATCATCTACCTATCTAAGAGAGGAGGTGAGCCGAAGGGGAGGAAGAGGGAGAGAGAATCTTGAGCAGAATTCACACTAAGCATGGAGACCTATGTGGTGGCCCAATCTCATGACCCTAAAATCATGACCTGAGCCGAAACCAAGAGTCTGATACTTAACTAACTAAAGCACCCAGGCACCCCCAGAGAAAAATATTTTTTAAAATACCATGTTTCTTGAATACAAGAAGGAGGAACTGTAGCAGATGAGAAACAGAGACATCCTAAAAATGGTAGAAATCAAAAGGGAAAGAGTGCATTCCAGTTCCAACAATGCTAAAATAAAGTATATTAACCCCTCTTAAATAAAAATTTAGAACTCTGGAAAAATTATAAAAAATACTGCTTGCAGTAATAGAGAATGACAAAAAGGCAAAAATGCAAGGCCACTTGAACTTCGAAGGGAGGAAATGGCATCGTGTGAGATCTGTGTTTTATGGATTTTATCCTTGGGGCACACTGCATTACTGTGAAATACAACTCATGTTGTAAACGGCAGGGTTACTAGGTTGATGTGATAGAAGACAGAGGCTGCAGCTGAAATAGTGGCTGCAAATGGAGAGAATAATCCTAAAATGGAAAGAGCCACAGTTGGGGCAGCCCCCAAATTTACATATCTCAAACCCACAGCTGAGGACCCCTGCATTTCATTTGCACAGGGAAAATTCTCAAGGAACCCAGCAGAAAGTAGTTAAGTGCAAAACTGAAAGAGCTGAGCAGAAATTTGAGCTGTTCATACCACAGAGGGTAGAGGGGGAGTTTGGGGTTTGAATCCTGCTAAATCACATATGTGGTAAAAACATTGGGATTCCCATTGAAACTCCAGAGGGATTAAGCCTTAGGAATAAAGACAAGATTCCCCAAACTAAGAATTCTTAGTTTCCATAAGACTAAGGGAAAATTTGTAGGAAAACAAAAACACCCTTATGGAGTATAAACCTAAGAATGCATACTTTCAGTGTGATTAATAATTGTTTATTAGAATAAAAGTGAACTCTCCTCAGAGGAAAATAGTTGAAACCAGAATCTGCAATTTAACATATCCAGTACACGATTTTCTCCAGCATACCAAATTTTCTAGGAATGTGAAGAAACAGAGCAATTTTAGTGAACGTTAAGAGAAATAGCAGCCAACATCAAAAAAAAAATGTCAGTATTACACTAGTGTTAAGTTAGCAGAAAATGAGAGATCTCAAGGTAAAATCAACAGATAAATTAATTGCTTGTAAAAGAAGTGAAAGGAAATTCTAGGATCGTGAAATAAAATATATGAATTGAAAACATACTGATGGTGTTCAAAGCCAACTGAACAGCAAAAGAAGATAGGGTCAGTGATAATGAAAACAGACTGATAAAAAAAAGTTTGAGAAAAAAAAAGGTAGAAGATCAATGAGCAAAATATCAGTAATCCATGAGACAATATCCAGGGATTTACCGTATGGGTATTTGAAACCCTAGGAGGAGAGGAGAGAAAAAGTAGTGGATTGTTTATTAACCCTTATGATAATTATTAGTAATATTTATTAAGCATTTATCATGTTCTAGGCATTACGCTAAGCCCTTTCATAGAGAGTTTCACATTTAACTCTCTTATCAACCTCATTTGTTAGGTATTAGTATGCTCCCCTTTTCACAGATGTGTAAAATAGACTCAGAGAACTTAACTGGTTTTCCCAAGTTCCCAGAGGGACAGAAAAAAACTAAATACTGCCACAGATCTCTTCAGCCTGTTGGTTTCTATGCTTGTGTTCTTAACACATCTTACCTTTCATTAATAAGAGTTTTATAAAATAACTCAAGTGTTCTAAATCTACTCCTAAAGTTTTCATGGGGTTGTTATTCTTCATCCTCTACTGGCAAACTGAGGAGAAAGTATTCCAAGCATTATCATGTCACAGCAACAATTTACAGATGGAGAAAAAAAAAAAAAGATGTGATTTTTTTAGAGATAGTTCCTCTGAACTTGCAAGAGCCAATTATAGACATCTCTTTCCAGGTCCATGTTCAGTGGCATCAGACTAATAGCATGAAATTGGCATAATAGAGCATTTACACGAGAGAGATTGCCAGACACTACAAACTGGAACTTGACTTCCACTTTCATTCCACTTCCTCTCCCTGCCTGGACAGCCAGGGACAAACATTTGCCAGCTTACAACTGACACTTACCAGTATACACTGGATCCCACCTCAATGGCTTAAAATAAAACCTACTTTTTTCATGAACATACATAAAAAATCAAAGATAAAATTTATCTTCATGTGTAGCATGAACCCAGTAGTACATCATTTTTTTCTCTATATATGCGGGCTCCACTTTCTCCTCTGCATTGGCCCCATTCTCAGACAGGTTCTCACTTTATGATGAAAAGGAGGCAACAGACATCTCAGGAGGAAAAGGAAAAACAAAAGCATGTCCTTCTCTTGGGCATCTTGATCACAACCTGAGATTAGTTTCATTGGTTCCAGGTTGGTTCCCTAACTACCTGTGCATCCAATTTTGTGGCCAAGGGAGATGTTCAAGCCTATATTGCATGCCTCTCTCTGGAAGTGGGGTCAGCTCCACCAAAGCACATAACTTGAGATAAAGGAGTTCCAGTTGCTCAGAGAGAAATGAGGGCTCTTTTTTACCAAAGAAGGGTGATTCCAGGTTGCATGGCTAAAATAATGACAGACATACACTCTATTCAGTGTGTACATGGATATTCTATTTCAAACTATGGTGGGAAATAACTCATGAAATAAGGCTGCTAATACCTCCCAAATTATGGAAACTTTTAGCCTTGCTATATAATATGCAGGTCTTTTATGCCCATTGGAGCCCTCTCTCATACAACACCTTCTTTTCCACTGAACTATTTGAGTATGATCTCAACCAAACTCCTTAGCAGCCAAATCTTGTCCACATATGTCTTAGATGCTGTCCAGGCACCTAGCACAGTTTCAGGGCAGTGGGAACCACTGACTTTGTTCAAAGCTGGGGGGAAAAAAGGAATGGCAAAAACTTTATTTTTCTAACTTTACTAGAGTCTATATACACACACACAAGAACATGAGTTTAACCTTCTGTGTTTTTTCCTACCGATCTGGGATTTAGCATAAGAAATATTGAATGCAATCTAAAACCTTGAGAAAGAATGTGATTCTATGCGTTAGTCTTATTTAAAATGAATGAGGCTGCCAGTTCCCATTTCAGCAACAATATTTTATAAAATTGTGCTTTGTAGGTTGATCTTGCTGCACACATGGATTACCAGAGAGGTACTGCTTGGGTTTCCAGAGCACAGGAGTGGTCCTTTGAGACACAGCTAAAGAGACAAACAGTGACAGATAAATCTCTGACTTTCAACTTATTTTCCCCTTTTCACTTCCCCTTTTTCCTTGAATAGGGTTACATTGCTGTCACAAATGATTCATTCTGCTGTGGCTATGTTTACCATCCCCTTTTGCCCAAAGTGAAATCGGTCCATATATTTCCAAACCATGTCTTTGGTGGGGACAAGGGATTCTGTTGGTCAAATGCTCAGTCACATTAAACTGTTATAGAAAAACGTGTATGCTCTCCATGCTGGATCAAGAGATGACCTTTTCTCTAAAACATAACAATGCACTTTGAAATTATTGGATCTCAGACCTCCCCATCACTACTTTTGGACATGCACAGAATTGTGTAACCTTTATCCTCAAGACATTCTCTCAGCTCTTCGTTAGCCTAAGCCTATTTATCACCACTGCACATTTATTCATATTGTTTCTTCCTGTCACAAAATCTCTTTTCTCTTTCATCCATCCCATCTAAATCCTGACCACATTTTAAGACCTCTTATCTTACCATTTCCTTCCCAAATCGTCACCATCTATGTTCACTGGTCAATCACTGAAACCCTATATCATTTATCACTTAAATGAGCGTAATTCATTTTAGTATTCTTCATGGGAGTTCTTTTTTTTTTCTTACATACTTCCCATGGTTTTTGTTTTGTTTTGTTTACATTTTTAGAGCCAAAGTAGCCTCTACCCCTGAAGAGCTGGGCACACAACTTTGTATTCCTTATACCTAATTTTCTAGTAACACTTGTTGCTGTGGTAAGCCCAATTCCTTCCTCATATGTTAGCATATTTCTCTAACTCCTGATGTCTTAATTCTCAAATTTGGTATATTTCAATATTATCTAGGAGGTTTGGAAATATAAACCCATATTCATGGGATTTGCTCCTGAGGTTTCAATTTAGAAGATCTTGATAGACTCAGGAATTTTGCTTTCATTTTCATAATATTAACCCAAATTATTCTGAGGCGAGTGAGGAAAAAGTGAACTGAAAAAAATGTTTGTGAGGAACTTTTAGCTGAATCTTTCCAGAGTGTTCCTGAATCATTAGTAAATGCTGTCTTAAAAAAAATGGCATCTCTGCACATCCCACAGCCACACAGCCCTCAAAATCCTCATCATTTAAAGAAGGAGGGGGAGGAGAAAAGGGAAGGGGAGGAGGAGGAGAAGAAGAAGAAGTGGTGAAGGCTGGAATTAGAAGGGATCACTGTTGAGAATATGAAGTTTGAGAACATCTTGCTGCCCTTGGGCATGGAAATAGCACGGGTCTTTTATAAGTGAATTTTCCAAACTAATGATGCCACAGAAGAAGCCATATCCTAGGTGACCATTATATCGTGCAACACTCTTTAGGATTTGTGAAAGTCATCAGCTGGAATCCCAAGCCATCATTTACCTAACAAATCATGTAATTTGATTCCCTCATTTCTGATTCCCTACCAGTTGCTGTGAAATGGTCATAAAAGAATTCAATCCTATTTACAGCCTAGTCTTTTTATATGATCACTGGGTCATCTCACAGATAGAGCCTTCTGCATATTTACCTTATAAGAAGTTCTGGGGTGGAGCAGATGGTGAGTAGTTGCAGGGGGTCATCAATGTCCATTAATAGCCCCAGTGAGGTTTTCTCCTGTGAAACTTCAGAAACCGTGGACTAGGGAGACGCATGAGACAAGAGGTATAGCAGAATGGCACAGTAGAGATAGCCCCATTTTGGTTCCAGGAGACACGGGTCCTTGTGCCCAGTCTGTACAAAATAAGGATACTAAGTTTATTAAACGCTTAGCTAAAGGTTTTCGTTCGTTTTTCTCATTTGAGCTTCTCAATTAATGTCACATTGTCCATTTTGCAGCTGAAGTAATCATGTTAAGAAAGATTAAATGATTTGCCTAATATTGCAGAGCCCGTCAGTGCTAAAATGGAGATTTAAAGCCGGCCGACTGATTCTGGAAACAACTCCAAACTACTAAAGCTATATGCCACTACTTCTCTTGTTAGGGACATCAGCTAACTCAGTCTACAAATATCTGTAACATATGTGTATGCACATGCCAATTCTGGGTATTGCATAGGGTTAACATACAGTTCAAGTTTTAAAAAGTGCATAGAAGAGAAGGTAAGGTAAAATCAAATGCCTACATTGTACAGACAGGTAGTGGGCAGTATGTAATTCCTGCTCAAATGGGTAAGCAACATTTACCTTGTCAACCAAGAAAGAATTCACTGAAAATTTAAACAAAGAAACATATATTGGGGTAATCAGAATTGCAATTCAGGAGACACAAATTCAGGTTAGAAACATGAAGTATATTCCCAGAAAGACAGCAGAATTTTAGGGCAAAAGGTCATTTAGGTTCTCTATGCAAAACAGGGACCGAAAGGATAGCTGGGATTGGTTGGGTTAATATGCAAATGAGCAATTGAGACTTGTCAAATGGTGTTGGCTCCTTTCAAAGAATGCAAAGGATTCAGGTGTCCCATGAGGAGGGGGAGTTAAGTCCAGGCTGAGGGCATGCAGCTGGCAAAAGTTTCATGAGTTTATCCAATGAGGATATGCATAAATTGCTCCTCTCTTCCGGCCTCTCAACCCAATTTTAAAAAGACTCTCTTAGGTAGGCTTGCTTTTTCTCTTACTCTCTCTGTTTTGAAATCCTTGACAATCTCCAGCCTTTTGTTACTATGTAGAATGCCAAGCTAAAATTGTAAGGTCTTTTAATGTTTCTTCAGGAGTGGTAGGTAAAGTATTTGACTTTAGAAATTTAAGAAAAGGCTATGATGGGGTGACTGGGTGGCTCAGTTGATTAAGCATCTACCTTTGGCTCAGATCATGAGCTCAGGGTCCTGGGATTGGGCCCCTTGTGGGGCTCCCTGCTTAGGGAAGAGTCTGCTTCTCCCTCCCCCTGCCCCCCCACTCCTGCCCTCTCTCTCTCTCTCTCAAATAAATAAAATCTTTAAAAAAGGAAAAGAAAAGGCTATGATGAATAGAAAAACATGTCTGCAGAGTGCTAGTATGAGTTCTATGCAATACACAAATGTAGTCTCACTTACAGAAGTGGCCTTTGTACTAAGAGACAGGAGGAAATCACTTACCTTACTAGGATCTTTGATGTTTTAGCTCCAAAATGGGTCCAAGGGTAGAAATTTGCACCATTTGTTTTTTTAACACCTGCAACTGTATCCCATTCTAAATCTCTGGGTTCTAACTGAATAAATCCTACTCTTGATCTTGAGCAACTTACATGATGATTGAGGACATGGAGACCACATAAATAAAAAATCTGAGACTCTGCAAAAGTTTAAACAAAGAACATATTCCCTACACATTTGAGAAAGAATAAGACATTAAAAAAAAAAAACTTCTAAGGGGGGCAGTTATCAGAAAATAGTAAGGATAAGGCAACTGAAACTCCAGCAGTGGGAGTACATTTGGCAACATTTAGTAAACTGGAAGCTGGGATTCTGGGACATGGGCTTTGTCAGGACGCATGGCCGTATATGACAGAGAAGACTCAGGAAGACAAATAACTTCAGGGTTTTCTAATGAGAGGAAGGGTTAAATTTTTCTTCGTAACTCCAAGGCTTAGAATTAGCATGTGGAGGCAGATTTTGTTTCTCAGAAGAGGAGCACTTCTCATACCGGTCAAACCTATCCAAGAGATAGCAAGTTCCTTATCACTGAGAAACCTCCGGGGTGCCTGGGTGGCTCAGTCATTAAGCCTCTGCCTTCAGCTCAGGTCATGATCCCAGGGTCCTGGGATGGAGCCCCGCGTCGGGCTCCCTGCTCTGCGGGAAGCCTGCTTCTCCCTCTCCCGCTCCCCCTGCTTGTGTTCCCTCTCTCGCTGTGTCGCTCTCTGTCAAATAGATAAAATCTTTAAAAAAAAATGAAAAACCTCTAAAGAGAAGCTAGAAGATGAGAAGGGACGCTCTGAGAGATTTAAACTTTAAAAGATGGGGTTAAGGTGGCACTGCTACACAAACCCATCTGCTCATCAGAATCCTCTAGAAAGATTTTCAACATGCAAACATAGTAGAATCTGATTCACTAGGGGTAGAGAAAGCCTGCAAACTTGTTTGGGGCAAGCAATGCCCAGTTGCTCTGTCGTCACCACCTGTCGTTGAAATCAATGGACTATGCTCCCCAAAAGTCCTCTTTCCGGTTTAGGAATCTCTAAAATAGCTTTTAAAATATTTACCTTGTATTGAGTATACACGTACGGTGGGCTATGATATTTGCATTCCATTCATGGTCTTTTCTAGTGCTTGTCCTATCCCATTGGACTGGTTCTCTTTTATAAATGAGGAAAGTGATATTTTTTGAGGTGTGCAGTGATGAAGTAGAAAACTACTAGTCATACTGCCCAGTGCCTATTTCTTTGTGCCTAAAAATAGTTCCCCCTGGACTCAGAATCCAGAGTAACAGAAAGAATGTGCCTCCAGGAGGATAGTAATACCTGTGCACGTCTTGTGAGCAATGACTCTTTGTAAAGCCCTTTACCTCACACAGGTAAATTGCAGTTACTAGTTTTCCAACCCACACCTGAGTACTAAGTGCCTTCCGTAGCATATGAGTGAAATTAATTCAACGGACAAGGATAATCAGGAAGGGAATTGTAAGAGAAGAATCTGGAAGAATTTTTTCCATATGCAATGCATTTATCTGATTAATGCCTTGGCTTCCTGCCCAAATTTAATGTGTATCAACACTTAGGGATATACAGAATATTCACAAAAGGAGCTGACTGAGCAGGACTGTGGTGAATACGTAAAGAAAACTCAATAATACAAACGCAATCAAGTTGACCAGTTTCGGGAGAGGGGCAGTGCCTGTAGTATTACAAATGGTCATTTCTGATGCCTCCTCAGCTGCAGAAAGGCAGCATGGGCATTTTGTGATGATCAGATGGCTCTATTCACCTCTTTGATTTATTTTTCCCTTCAGGCTAGGACAAGAGAAGTAAGAAAGTCAGATTTTTTTCTCAACCCAAAGCCGACCAAATTTTGCTAAATTAAAATGATTCTGGATAAGTCAGATTGTAGGGCTCTTCCATCATTAACAAAAAATCAACAACTGTGTTGTTGCTTCTAGCATTTTTTATCAAATGAAGATACTGGCCGATGCCATCAGCAGGACCCAGGGAGAAATGCGTTACATTATCAGAATCATAAACTGCTGAGACAAGGGCCAATTATTATATGTATGCATGAAATATGTATTCATGTAAGCATTAAAATTATATTTCACTGTTTTAAATAATACCATTTACATTAGGGATAATGACCTTTCTGAAAATAACAGTGGGGTAATTATAGTGTATAATTATGCTTACTCAGGTGTTTTGTGTTGTTCTGTAATAAAACTATAACAATGGAAGCCAGATGGCCTCTGAGACGTGGTATGACAGTTCTCTCGTTAAAAAACAAAATTCATGTGTAAGACTGATGAATCACAGACCTGTACCTCTGAAACAAATAAATCATTATATGTTAAAAAAAAGAAGATAGTAGGAAGGGAAAAATGAGGGGGGCGGAAATCGGAGGGGGAGACAAACCATGAGAGACTATGGATTCTGAGAAACAAACTGAGGGTTTTAGAGGGGAGGGGGTGGGGGGATGGGTTAGCCTGGTGATGGGTATTAAGGAGGGCACGTACGGCATGGAGCACCGGGTGTTATACACAAACGATGAATCATGGAACACTGCATCAAAAACTAATGATGTAATGTATGGTGACTAACATAATATAATAAAATAAAATTTAAAAACAAAATTCAACAGTAAATTTAAAGATATAATTGGCTTCATTAAACGATCTATGAATTGGGCAGCATCCTACCCAGCAAATAGAAAAGAGCTCTGTCCAGCTGCAGAAATGGATGGAAGGTTTTTAAAGACAGGGAATGGGGTGAAAAAGGAAGTTATTAGCAAAGAATGCATTGTTTTAGGCAAGGTCACCCTTCTCCAGAATGGAAGGGGCTAATCAATGAACTACCTCCAGTGTTGACCAGAACATCCAGTTTGGCTAGTTAGTTATATTCCTGGGGCAGTTGAAACTGCAGTTAAGTTAGGTATTAAGTTTTTGGTTTACTGACATGGGGCTTTAATGTAAGTGACTCCATTTGGGGACCTGGGATTGACTTGAACAGAATGAAATCTACCTCAGTCTAATGGCTTTCTTTAATTAATTAAACAGTATACAGTGGTAGACATCGATGAAATTTGCTGTGGAAATAAGATTTGTACCATGTCAGGTAAATAGCGTGTATTCAGGAAATGTTATTGAACTGATTTGAATTAGGAATTTGATTAGGCATAGAAGCTAAAAATTGTTATTAGGCATAATGCCTACTTTGGGAGTAATCCTAGTACTTCCTAGGGGCCAGCTGCCTGTTTTTGTAAACAGTTTTATTGGAACACAACCCTGCTTCTTTGTTTACATATTGTCCATAGCTGCTTTGTGTTACAGTTGTAGAGTTTGCATAGTTCTACGAGAGACCCTATAGCTTTTAAGCCTACAAGTCTAAAATGTTTAATCTCTGGGACTTCATAAAATGTTTGCCAGCACCTGTTCTGCATATTTGTAATGGTGATGGTAGGAAATACAGAAGGAGGTCTGAAATTGGAAAGAAGGTAATGAGTTGAATTTGAGCAATTGGCTTTGCAAACAACTGCTATCACTGTAAGAAAAATACCCAAAAAAGGGCATAAAAATATAGATCATGTGTTATCAGTATTATATCAAAAGGTTTTCTCTACATTTAAGAAATACCGAAGTTTGTTTTTTTTTTGGGGGGGGATTTGTTGTTTTTGACTTGATTTTTTTTTTTTTAACATACTAGACTCCTGAGGAAAGTCTGACCCTGTGATATGGTCAGGAAGTAAGGAATAAACAACAGCAAGACTTTATGAAGAAAATGGACAATTATTATCACTTTTTCCCCCACATCTTGAAACTATTTTATGAAGAATAAAAAAAAGAGATCAGAATTATATACTAGAGTGCTGTCAGGAAATTAAAACCCCACTAGCTATTCCAGCAGTGAATTTATTATAGGATTTTTGGGTGGGGAATGGGCAGGCTAGGCTTCTTTGATACTGTAGGTCAGGATGTTTCTGAAAAGAGTCAGAAAGATTCAAAATTTCCAAGTTCATCCAGCTATTCCCACCAACTTGTCAGAACCTGACTCTGTCTCTGTCAATGCCTTGTTTATGACAAAACAAACGCAGCAAATCTGTGAATTCAACATATGTTGTAATTCTGCAACACAAACTAATAGATTTTCTGTGTACTTATCAGTAAAGTCATCCCTGCAGATAAAAGGAATTAGGGAATATTTAGGGAATATCAAAGATGCATTCTAATTGCTTGATAATGATTTAAGCTGGGATTTAAAATTCAGAGCTTGTAATTTTTTTTATGAGGTCTCCAGCATAGTCACAAATAGTCACACTGCTTTCACAGTTTTTTATAAAGCTAGTATAAAACCACAGTAGTGAAATATGTCTCTCACTTTGTCCTCCAAAGTTCCTGCTTAGTAAGTACATCATTACATTCAAGCTTACAACAAACCTCTGGATACTCACCTACATTGTGCCACAAACATTTTATTATATTATGTATCCATGCGTAAATCCATAACTTTCTCCATTTTATTATTGATGTATTTAAATAAGTTACATATATCAGTATACTTCATCCTAAATATTTACTCACTAAAGTTCAATGTTTGTTTATTTTTTGCCCCCCATTTAAGTAAGATTTATATATTAAAATTTATAGATGTTAACATTCACTGAATTTTTACTCAAACCTGTGTAAATATTTACTTTGCTTCATTGTTTACAAGTATACTATAAAATACTATTGATTTTTATATAGTAATATCATTCTACAATCTTGCTAAATGCATTTTCTTATTCTAGCACTTGTAGGTTTTATAAAACTCTTCATGAAAACAATTTTTTATTTCAGTGATTGGGACCTCCAGTGTAATAATGAATAGAAGGGGAGACAGGGATCCTATAATTTTTTTCCAATCTTGAGAAGAAAGCATTCAGTATTTCACCATTCAGTATAGGATATTAACTGTAGGCTTTTCATAGATGTTCTTGATTATGTTAAGGAAATGCTCTTCTAATTTCATTTTGAGAGTTTTTATGATGGATAAAAGTTAAGCTTTTCAAATTTACTGCTTGCAAATAGGGAAACAGTCATATGGTTGAATAAATTTCTGCAGTATATCTTAAGTTATTCTAGCAATTAATTCTTAGGTCTATTTGATTGTTTGAAAAAGTCTTTCCTTGATTTATTTTTGAAAGATATTTTTTATGATTATGGAACTCTGACCAGATAGATTTTTGTTCTTTGCCTACCTCCTCCAGCTTTCAGTACTTCAAAATTTTAAAGATGTTGCTTCTTTGTTTTCTAGTTTCCCAAGTTCTGAAAAGGGATCTGTAGGAATCCATATTTTTTTCTTGTGTATTTTGTTTCTCTTTCCTCCAGCTACACTCAAGGTTATTCCTTTCTCTTTGTTTCAAGAGTTTGACTATGATATGCCTGTGTGCATATCTGTTTGGTTTGGTTTGATCTTGTTTGGGGTTTTTTGTTGGTTTTTATCCTAAATTCTGAATAGGGATTTCTGAGCTTCTTGGATCTTGGTCTGTTGTTGTTAATTTTGGAAAATTCTTGGCCATTAACACTTCAAATATTTCTTGAGCAAACCTTTTTCCCTCTCTTCTCTTTGGGACATCAATTACATATATATTAAATGTAAGATACTCTCCCATGATTCTTAGATGTTCATAGGGTTCTTCACATTTTTTTGTTGTTGTTGTTTTACTTTAGACAATTTATGTTGGCCTATTTTCAAATTTGCTGATTGTTCCTCTGTTGTGATCAGATCATTGAAAATGTATCAGATTATTGAAAAAGTTCTTTGAAAACACCATATATGTATCTCTCTGTGTGTGTGTAAGCTGTGTGTTATTTCTATCATTTGTATTTCAATCTTTTTTTATTTTGTTAAGAATTATAGCCACCCAAATATGTATATAACCCAATCCTCAGAACTGGTGAAAATGTTCTATTTCATGGTGAAAGGGACCCTTGAAGATATGATTGAGGTTAGGGCCTTATACAGAGTGTCCTGGATTACCTGGGTGGGCCTAATTTAATCACACAGACCCTTAACAGAATTTTCCCTGGCTGGAGGCAGAGGAGATATGGCAGAGGTAAAGTCAGACAGAGCTGAAACATGAAACAGCCTGACACACCAACCTCTTTTAAGATAAGAGAGTTTAAGGTGATGAAGAATTCAGATGGTCTTCAGGAGATGGGAGAGATACCATACAGACAACAGGAAAGCAGAGATCTTAGTCCTAGGACCACAAAGATTTGAATTCTGCCCACAACCTAAACATTGTATAGCCCTTTATTTATTTAAACCTTCTTGATTTGTTTTATCAGAGTTCTGTTGTCTTCAGCAAGCAGCTTGCAAATATTTTGCAGGATTATAATCAATCCATTTTTCCTTACTATTGTAAATGATATTTTTTAAAATAATGAACTTTCTGAAAAATGTTTTTAGGGATTGCCCTAGAGTTCAATGCATCAAACATGTTTAATAGATTAGATATTCAAGTATTTTTATGCCAATTCCCAACTGAATTATTTCAGTTGTGTATGTATGAAGAAGTCCTTGTTTCTCCATTTTTGAAATCTACTTTCTCTAGGTGTAGAATTCTTGTTTGTGCTGTTTTTTGTGTTTTTCAACTCATCACTTTAGGTATTATTTTATTTCCTTCCATTTTGCATAGTTTCATACAAGAAGTCTGCTGTAATTCTTATATTTGTTACTCTAAATGCTAAATGTCCCAGCTACACCCCACCCCCATGTCTTCTATTTGGTTTTTGTTTCTAGCAGTTAGAACATTATATGCTTAGAGGTAGTGTTCTTGGTATTTATTCTGCTTGGTGCTCTCTGAAATTCTCAGGTCTGGTGTTTGATGCCTGTCATTTTTAAGTTTTCAGCTATTTCTTGAATATCTTTTCAGTGCCATTTTTCCCTTTCCCTTCTGTGATTCTAATTACACAAATGTTGGATCATTTGATACTCTATTTACATGTCGTGATGCTTTATTCTACTGTCTCTCTCTGCTTTTGTTTGATAATTTCTACTGACAGATCTTCAAGGTCCCTCATTCTTCTGTGACCTGTCTACTGATGAGTGGTAGAAGGCACTATATATTTCCATTATTGTGGTTTTCATTTTCAGTGCTTAAATTTGATAGTTTCTTAGAGTTCCCATCTCTCAACTGAAACCACCTATCTGATCTTTGGTGTTGTCCAACATTTCCACTAGAATCTGGATCATACTAAGAGTTATTTTAAATCCCATCAGATAATCCTAATCTCTGTGTTCTTGGTTGAGCTTATTTTCTTCTTGTTCTTTCACATCCTTAATATGTTTTGTTATTGAAAGCCAGATACTTTGTGCAGAGTAGGAAAGATGGAGATAAACAGCTCTTATGTCTGGAAATGGGCACATTTTTCTTTCTGCTTGGTCTTTATTGATGGGCTTTGACTTAATGTAGTTAGAAATTTCACTGATACTGATATTTTTTTGTTGCTATGGTTACTGTCAGTGCATCACATTCTTTAGATAGTGATGTCCTTTATTTAAAAAGGCGGCTGGTTTCCAGACATTTTTTGTTTTCAATGCTGCTGACCCTTCAGCTTCATCAGCCCTGTGTCTTGGGCCTGGGGGATATAGCCTACACTATAGCCTACAGGAATAGGTCCTGCTGCTACCTTGGCTATGGTTTTGAGCCCACCATTCATTCCTGCCTCTCCCCTAGGATAGGATAGGGACATTTGTTCCCCCATTCTCTTCCCTTAGTTAAAATGGATCTTCATCAATGCCCTAAATACAACAGTGTTTTATTGATTTATTTTGTTAAATAATTTATTTGACAAGAGAGAGCACAAGTGGTGGGAGTGGCAGGCAGAGGGAGAGAGGGAAAAGCAGTCTCCCCAAGGAGCAGGGAGCCCGATGTGGGGCTCTATCCCAGGATCCTGGGATCATGACCTGAGCTGAAGGCAGACACTTAACCAACTGAGCCACCCAGGTGCCCCACAAACTGTTTTTTTTGTTTGTTTGTTTGTTTGTTTTTGTTTTACCCTTCCCCACACACAGATGAAAGCTTTTGTTCCCTGGAGGAGATAGGGGAGAATTCTTTCTTCTGTTTGAACTCCTGTACCCTCCCCAGCTCTGTATCATAAAAGACTTCTTAAATTTTTTCCCAACCTTTCTGTGAAGATCCAATGAGGTTAATGGATTACAAAATATATAAAAATCTTACACCCTTCTAAAGGGTATAGGATTCCTCAATTCCTGTGGCTTTCAAGAAGCTTCATGGTCTCTCAACAGACATGACCAGTCTCTACCAATTTAACCAATGATCATTGCTGAGATAATAGCATAACAATTTCCAATATATGTGGGCCTAAAAAATGGCTTAATAGCACATTTGACCATATTTTGTATAAAATATTGGGGGGAATATATAAATTGAAGGAAGAGAATCAGATATAGTTGTAGGAAAGAGAATAAACATAAATACAGTCATGGTTATATTTTTATACAGTATGGAAGTGTAATATCTTTCAGTATGGTTTCATTACTTTGTGATCCTAGTTAAGAAAAACCTGGTACATATGTGTGTAGAAGAGTCCAGGAATATGAGTGTATGTATGTTTCTCTATTCTTATGCTCCTCATCGTATTTGAACTTAAACAGCAAGTCTTGTATGCACATTTACCCCAAGTCAAATCAATTCTCATTCATTTTGTAATAAAATTAAGTATAAGTCAAAGCAATACAACAAATCATTACAGTAAATAAGTATCAAACATAAAACAAAAAAATAAAACAAAATTAAGGTAGTGACAGCTTATTGAAATTACCTTGCAAGAGGTCTCCTTTTTTCTAAATGGTTTATCTTTCCTAAAGAAACATTATATGGGAACTCAAATGCAATGTCATGGTGCCCAGTAATAAGAGAGTAGAGCCTTTTGAAATTCCTCATTTTATGTCTCCATATTCTTCCTGTATAAGCCACAAAAAAATACTATAGATGGTGATTCCCTCTACAGGAAAGGAGTCCCTTTACAGGAAATAAAAGGAATCAGAGTGGTTTTGGAATAGTTAAATGTTATTTATAAACCATGATCTCTAGCAGAAAGACAAACAGGAAAAATTGGTTGTACTGGAAAGGTTTTAAGAGATAAATAAGAGGGAAAGCAAAGAGCTAGATTTTGCCAATCAAACTACAAATTGGCAGACAGTTCTGGATTTCTCTCAAGTTCCTGTGTCTACAAATAATTACACCACTAATTGCCAGATAACCCAGAGCATTCAGGAGGAAGAGCTACAGAAATAATTTGGAATCAAAAGCAAAAAATTATGAAATGAGACTTGGGCTAAAAATTCCTGCTCTGAAGTTTGGAGATTCAATATGTATTGTTAAAATTCTGCCCCTCTAGTTCATGCCCTGATTGATGAGCAAGTTCAGGGGATTTGAATAATAAATAAAAGATAGGAGAAGACAAGATAATCTCCTCTACAAATTGTAGATACTGTATCAAGGTCAAAGAGCATATTCTTAACACTAAAAATAGTGATTTTTTTTAAGAAAGATCAATATGGTCAAACTAATATAGGACTCACTTGAAATCCTGCATGATTAAGTTGGGCAATTGCCTTCATTCCCATTTTTTTTTTAACCTGGGGGTGGGGAGGGAAGTCAGAGTCAACAAAATGTGGTTATCACTTTTCCATCAGATGTTGGTGATAAGTTCCTAGAATTTTGGTTTTTCAATGCTGATATTTTTCATAATCAACCTATACAGCATTCTTTGACTAATGGGCTTGGAATCAACTGAATGGTTTAGGATCAAAGCTAGTTGTCCTTGCTTTGAACCAAGACTTGGGTGGATCACAATTTATTTCAATCTAAGATTCTTGAGGCATGCCTGAGTTACCAGTTCTTATGTGGGTCAGTTCTCAGCTGCCATGATATAACCTAGAAGCTGATTGAGTAAATAACTACACGGTGACAAACTTCAATCTCCTAGCAACCTCCTCATCTGTGTCTCTGCATGTTCATTCCTTCAAAAGCTGGAGCCTGATCGCCCATATCTTCATGTGGGAAACTCCTATTCACTAAACATCTGCAGTGGACCAGACACTGGTATGAGGGATTCAAAGCTGAATGAAGCACAGCCCTTTCCCTCAGGATGTTTACAGTCTTCTAAAGGGAGATAAACCTATTTAGAAAGGGGGGGGTGGAGTCCTACATTAGGTAACAAATCAAAGTATGCCCAGTGTTTTAAGGGAACCCACTGGAGGAAAAAGAATAGAACAGGATGGTAGAATTCTAGGCCAAAATGGTCCTTGAAGATGTATGGTCAAAGTCTTAAAACATGAATAGGTCCTTTAGAAAAAGAAAAATGAGGTGATAGAAATATTAGTATCAATAATTTGGAGTGACTATGTTTATAACTATGCTAATGTATTTACATGCATTACTACCCTAAATACCCTAAACAACGCTATGGTATAGATGTCATTACTATTTTCACTTTACAAAAAAGAAAAGGGCAATTCAATGGCATAAAGTGTGAACTCAACATTCAGAATCAGGGTATCTAACTCTAAAACACATGCTCTTGAATACTATGATCCTTGCCTCCCATATTGCAATGGAGCAAGATCACTGGAGGCAAATAATAGTACCTATAAAAATAGGGAGCTGGGCAAGAACATAGAAAAGCAAGAAAATGACTATATAGTAGAAAGGCAGGAAGGAATCAAATCAGAGAAGACCTTGACACCACAGTTTGAAGCATGGGTTTTTAAATGGAAAGCAATTGGAGGCCATTGACATTTAGCTAGAGGGATGCCATGGTTGGATTTGCAATTTATTAACTTATTCCAGCAGAATTGCTGATAAATGGATTACAGACCAATGACACCAGGGACAGGGAGACAAGTCCAAAATTTGTATAATCCAAATTAAAAATAGGATCTGAAATAAAGTCAGTGCCGTAGAATATAGGGGTGAAACAAGAACTAAAACCCACCTAAAGGAACAGTTATAGATCTTGTTTAACAGTTGTGCACAGAAGGTGAGAGTAGAAATCTCACATGCATCCATGGATATTAGGCAACTGGATAATTGATCATGCCATTCACTGAAATATAGAATAGAGGAAGAGAGAGAGACAGTTATACAGAGGAAATAATGAGCTTACTTTCTGTCCAAGCAAAGAGGGGTTTCTAGGTCATCCATGTAGAGCTATTTGCAGGAATATGTGGACCCAGAATTCAGTTGAGAGATGACTCAGGATGAATTATCTTTGAAGAGATTGCCTTGGTGGAGATGTAGAGATTGAATATAACCATCTGATAGATATTGGGGTTATATGCCACAAATATTGACTGATAATGTTCTAAAGGTTAAATTGCAGTACCAGAATATTTAGTAATATATCTGCTTACATTTGTACCTAATACTGATGATAATACATGCAAGGTTTAAACAAAATGACTCCAATTCTCCACTCTTCCCTGCATTCACATCCTTTGATGTGGGTGAATGCCTTTACGTTCCTCCCATCATCATAAATAGTTGGTGTATATTTTCCCAGCCCTTAAATTTGGGCTAGGCTTTGACTTGCTTTGGGCAATGGAATTCATCAGAAGTTGTGAGCCAGGGTCTCAAGAGGCTTTGTGTGCTTCCCTCTCTGTCTCTTGGAACCTCACCACCGTCATTATGAAAAGTCCTAGCTAATCTGCTGGGACATGAGAGATGACATGGAGGAAAGTCCCAGTGGTTCCAGCCAAGGCCAATCCAGAGCAATCCAGCTGTTACAGGAGCTCCAACACAACTGAGTCCTGTGAAACATCCCCCTGACCTCTAGACTCATTGGTAATAGCAAATGCTTGTTGTTTCAATCCACTGTTTTGAAATATTTTGCTGCCCAATAAAACCTTTCAATGTTTAAATTACCTTTGGAGTTTTCTACAGGAATTCAAAGAAAAGGTAATGAGAATATAATTTCTAAAAAGATTTTAGTGATATTAAATATTCAGTTACATGAAAATTTGGCTTTTATGTTTTATTATGCACATAGATATTTCTGTATGACCTATTCATATATTTTTATGGTTTGTACTAGAACATGAATACCACCATTCTAAAGGGAATATTTTTTTCTGCAATCTGAATCACTTGTCATTTAGAAAGACATTCCAAGACCCTTGGAAGAGACAGATCATGGCTAAAAGCTACTCTACACGGTCATTATTATCATGACCCAGAGCAGGAGCCCCTTTGTTCTCTATTCTCCTCTCATTTTTTTCCCTCTCTTTTCAGACCTCATGTGATGATTTCATTTTATAATAGTGGGAAACCTCCTTAAAGAACAAATACATTCAGATGAATTTTCATCAGAATAGTCATAAAGGGATTGTACTATGTCTCCTATATCTCCTATCTCTTCAACATCCTTTAAATTTTTTAATTAAAAAAGGATTCTGATAAAAGATGTTATGTGATCACACATAGGCTTCTCTGACCTAGAGCCCCTGAGAGCAGAACTATCTATTCCAACCCATGCACAGTTTCCACATGCTCTGTTTCACATCCATTTGGACATATCTGGTTGACTGGATAGAAGATACTTTTAATGAAAAGATTTCCTGGCCCAAATCAGTCTACCAATCCTTTTACTCTTAGCCTAGCCTTCTAATTGGTATTTGAACTGGACTGGGCCTTAAGTATCATTGCTATCCCACAAAACCTGCACTGTTCTTAGGCACTCGGCAGTTGGATGTTCAGGGAGGAAATGATTGTTTCCTGCAACCACGGAAGGGGCTCCCTTGCCTGAGCCCAGGTCTGACGGGCCCCAGCCTCTGGGGCTGGTGAGCCTTCCTTACTGAGGACATGGGACTCTGCTCTGGTCTGATGTCACTATCTCTCTGGCTCCCAGGATTTCCTGTATCTGACTTGGTTCTTTTGCTCTTTTCTACATCTGCCTCAACAGTCCTAGTTATGACTGACAAATTCACAAAGATAACCAAAAATTATGAATGGTCCCTGTGCTCATGGAGCTTGTTTTTTTGTTTTTGTTTTTGGGGTTTTTCCCCCCCCCCTTATCCCTTCAGAGCATATTTGCTAAGAACAAGAACATTCTTCTATATAACCACAGTGAAGTTATCAAAATCAGGAATTTAATATTGATATAATATTCTTTAGTTTCACCACTGTTCCAATCATGTCCAAAGGACATATTTAGACCATTTGTTCCAGTCAGTTGTCATATTTCTTAACCTGCATTTAATCTGGAAGTCTTCTTAAATTTTTGTTTCAGGACATTGATATTTTTGAATAGTCCAAAACAAGAATTTGTGGAATTGTTTTATAGAATTTCCCTGAATTTGGGCTTGCCTGATGTTTCCAAATGACTAAATTCAGATCATTAGTGGCTGGAATTCCATATCAGTGATGTTCTTTCCTTCTCAGCGTATCTTGTCCCAAGGCAGGTGATATTGATCTATTGCATTTCTGGTGATATTAACTATGATCACTTGGTGTCTCCAAAGTATAGTTACTATGTTGTCCCTTTTCCAAATATCTTGGTAAGATATATTTGGAAACTTTTATGGACTGACAGTGACCCTCCCCAAAATTTATACATTGAAGAACTAAACCCCAGTGTGATGACATGTGGAGGTAGGGCCTTTGGAGGTATTAGGTTAAAATGAGGGTGCAGCCCCACATGATGAGACTAGTGTCCTTATAAGAATAGAGACGAAAATTAACCCCCTTTCCTATCATCTCTCTTCCCTTCATCCCATAGATCCCTGGTCATGCAATAAGATGACCATGTGAAAGCCAGAAAAATGACTCTCAACAGGTTTGAATATTGACAAACCTTGATCTTAGAATTCCTAGTGTGTAGAACTGTGAGAAGTAAATGTCTGTTTAAGCAACTCAGTCATTGCTATTTTGCTGTGGTAGCCCCAGCAGACTAAGACAGAAACAATGCAAATATGCCCTTACTCAATTTTTCACCCACCAGTTTCAGCATCCATTAATGATTTTTGCCTGAAACAATGAGTATAATGATGATTACCAAATGGTGATTTTCTAATTCCCTCATTCCTTCTACATTTACTATTGAAACTTTTATTGTAAAGATATATCCAAATGGACTCATGGATGATTATTTTATTGTATGTATTAAAAACTCTACTTCTATTTATTTAGATGTGCTCAAATGGTACAAGATTTAGCATGTGATGCCCCTTGAAGCTGACATTTTTCAAGTACCTCTTTACTTTATGGCACAAAATAATATTCCAGGCACATCTAGTTCTCTTCCATTCTATTCCTGAAATCAGCCATTTCTATCAAGTATCCTCCTAGATTCTTTAAGTGGAAGATGGTATGAGAAACCAACATATGACCACTAGGTGTGCTCATTGCTACTTAAGTTCTAGTCTTTCTCAGTACACAGTTAGAACTATAGGTATGTACAAACAAATATGTATACAGTAATACATATATACCTACATATTTATATGTATTTCTCAACATATCTATATTGATGCATGCATATACATACAACCATACACACATATACATATATGTGAATATACATATACAACCCAAAACATCTAACTTTCTTTAACTATTAAACGAAAATCATCTGTTCACACCAATGCCTCCAATTTCAACTAAATACTAGACAGTTCATAATGTCCTTCTCCTCAATATTTGTAACTTCCTTTTATGACACTAAGAAACCTGGCTCCCATTTTCTTCAATATAGTTATTTATTTGCTTTTATCAAGAATACACAGAAAATAGTTTTCAGAATTGTTAACACCCATTACTTTGTGAAAAAGAAACGTACCAGAGTCCAACATATTTTAGAATTTTGTCTTTAGCCTGAAGCATATAATGTACTGAAAAGTTGAAAAGTTAGTTCCTTTTGTCTGACTTAGTTCTTTTTCTCTTTGTTCTGATTTAGTTCTTTTTCTCTTTCCCTCCAGTGTGGTTACATTATTTCTTCAAATATGGTTTATAAAATGTGCTTAAACTATGTTTTAGTATTCCCCTTGTACATATTTATATTTTCCTTTTTTGAGGATTTGGAACATAAGCATAGTTGTAAAAGTGAAACTATTCAAAAATGGTTCATCAGAGAAACATTATTGCCCACCCTATACTTCCATACTTTTCATCTTCCTCACCCATGTCCTGAGAGTACCCAGTTTCATTAAGCTCTAGTTTATCCTTCCTATGTTTCTACATGTACAGTTAAAGGATAGAAGTGTATCTTCTCATTTTGTCCCTCTTACACAAAGAATAGCATACTTTGCGTGACTTTTTTTTGTATTTTGATTTTTTTACTGAATTATATATCCTAAAAATTATTCCATATCATAGAAATCTTTCATCCCCATTCTTTTATTCTGGCTGCATTGTATTCCATTATGTAGCTATATGATAATTTACTGAACCCCTCTTCAATGTATGAATATATAGGTTTGCAATATTTTTTCATTTATAATTAATAAAATGAATGAATTTAGATGTGCTAATTTAGATATTCCTAAATATTAATTTTTCTATTTTTGGAGATACACCTTCAGAGAAATCCCTAGAAGTTAGATTTCTTGGACCTAATGTGTACATACATGTAATTTTGTTGAATATTGACAAAATCTCCATAATTTATTGCCAAGTACATTCCAAAGAGCATCACATGAGTATCAGAGTGACTGTTTCTCCCTTTTTTCCAACAGAACATGTTGTCATATTTTTTTTTTTTTTTGCCAGTCTGATATATGAGAAATGGCAATCTGGTATAATTTTGTCTTCTGTATTTCCATTATGAGAGAAATTAAATATCTAGACATGGAGGGTGCCTGGGTGGCTCAGATGGTTAAGCGTCTGCCTTCGGCTCAGGTCATGATCCCAGGGTCCTGGGATCGAGTCCCGCATTGGGCTCCCTGCTCCTTGGGAGCCTGCTTCTCCCTCTGCTTCTCTCTCTCTCTCTCTCTCCCTCTCTTTCTCTCCTCCTCTGTCTCTCATGAATAAATAAATAAAATCTTTTAAAAAAATAAATAAATAAATAAATATCTAGACATGGAGAGACTTTAGATATTATGACCTTAGCCCCATTAAATAGGTGAGGGAATGGAGCCTCAGAGAAACTGAATTATCCAAGTCAAGATACACACACACACACACACTCACTCTCACATTATGTTATATAAACTAAGCCATATATATAGATATTTAAATAAATATCTCAATATCATATAAATGACAGCAAGCTAGTTTTTTCTGGAGATACAATGGGGAAGATAACCAGGCATCCTACCTGTAATGAACTTGCACTCTGGGAAATACATTTTAAGGGAAGGTTACAAATATTAATCAAATATAGAAAAATTATAGCAAGTTATAATTTAATTTCTGTATTGTTAGAGCATATCATAGAAATGATTGACCTTGTCAGGGAGGTTACTGTGAATATTCCTAAAGGAGCAAGAAATGAGCTTGCATAGAGGAAGAGTGCATGTTAATTAGGTGACTGAGCACACTGAGGACCAAACAGAAGACGCTGTGTGTGTTGAGGGGGTACAACAGGTGTCAAGAGCAGAGAGCAGAACTGTGGTTGTCACAGCAGACAAAAGGACAGTGTGCAAGGTGCGCTGGGTCTGTAAAGAGAGAGATTGGCTAATTGATGTGATTCAGGAAGATCAAAAATTTAAGTTATTCAAGCTGAGGAAAGGGAGATGACATGATCTTACCTTGTTTTGGAAAGTATCCAACTTAGTGGCAAAATGGAGAATTCATACAGTGAGGTAAATTTGGATTGAGGAGATAATTCAGAAACTCTGCAACAGGCCAGGCTTTAGTGGAGTGTTGATGATAGAGACTCTTTTAATTCAAAATTACTGAGTTTCCCTTATGTCAGGCCCTGAGTTAGGGTCTGGAAAGAGGTAAATAGATACGAACAATACTTCAGAGTTAAAATAGGCAATCCATGTTGGTAGTTTGGATATGAAGTACAAGAGAGACTAATTTAAACATAACTCAACTTTCTGGCTTGTGGAAAACAAAATGTATAGTGATTTTGAAGGAGACATATTTGGGGAGGAAATTCAAACATTTGGGCTGGACATTTTGAGAATCTGTGAAGACTTTGAGACATCTTTTGGAAGCTGTCAGAGGTTCAGTTGGTCAGGGGAGTTCAGAGCTCAAGGAGCTGTCGGAGTCAGAGATGCAGGGTAATTTGTGAGTTGCCTGCAAATAGATGACATTCCATGTGTTGGTGTAGGTGAGGTCCTCTAGGGGAGAGTGAAGGGGAGGAGAAAAGAGCAGGGCTTGGACCGAGCCTTGAGGGACATCAGCACTGAATGACTGTGGGTGGAAGGGAATAAATTTAGCAAGAGCAGTAGGAGGGAAATAGAATGGTATAGAATCATGGAAACTAATTGACTCTGGTTTTTAAAGAAGCAGGGATGCACTGATAATGTCAAATTCTTCTACTAGAAAAGGGCTAAAACAATTTATTTGATTTAATGACAAGGAGTCTTTTCTTGATTTCAGTGAAAACTGGCCAGTGATGGAGAGGTGAGGTTGTGGAAGAGAAGGAGGAAGTTCGGCTGTAAAGAGTTAAAAAAGGAGATGGGAAGCTGCGTAATATTTTCAATGAAAACATGCAAGTTTGCTCTGGGTCTGAGATTCTACTTTTTTTTTTTTTATTATTCCCTTTAGTTCCACACTTTATCAAACCATGCAGGTGTGGATCTTAGGTTCTCACAGGAAGTGCCCCCAGGGATCAGTTAAAAAAAACCCACCTGGGATTCTGAAAAACACACACGAAGATCCCCCACTAAGCAAATCATCTCAGAGAATTTCCCAGGTTGCTGTCGGAAGGGTTCCCGAGATAGGAAGAAAACATCTGACAACTAACATAAGGGTTTTATCTTTATTAACCAAAGTGCAGCTCTGGGGAGCATGCAATATGAATAAATGATGTTTTTACTAATGCAGCCAACATTCAAAAGTAACAAATCCACTGCTTTACATAGCAAGCAATAGTGACAGTTCTATTTTCCTAAATCTGTCTCATTAACAGGAGCTGTCTACTTTTTAAGCATTAACTCACTGAATGCTGCCACTTGGATAGACACAAACTGCTTGCAACAGATATATATGCTTTATGATCCCCCAAACCCTGCATTTCTATGGCTCCTTTTGTTTTTATTGAGCGAATTTTATTGTGGCAAAAAGTTTGCAAAGTGAGACTTGTCACTTTCCAGTGGCAGTAATTTAGCATCTAACAAGCAAAACTCATAAGCCCTGGAGAAGTGCAGTAGCTCAGGAACTGATGCTGGGGTGCAAATGGGGTTGACTTTCCAAAGCAGTGAATGTGAGTCAGAAATGGAAATGAGGCTGGGAAAGCATTCTCCAGTATGGATGTGAGAAGGAACAAAGAGGAAATACAGATCAGATTAGTAGAAGATGTTAATCCAACTAAAAAGGGGCAGCTGATGGCATGGGAGTAATGTTAATAAAATAATAATCAGGATATTGGTAATAGCCTTCATTGATAAAGGGCCATAAACGATGGAGTCATGCACTATACCATGAGCTTTACAAACACTACCATTTCATTACTATGTTATAAATTCTGTGAAGGTCTTAACTTCTTGAAACTCTATTTATAAATCCGAAAAAATTGAAATAAAAATGACTGAAGTCCAAAGCAAGTTCAAGTCGTGGAGATAGATTTTAAGTTTCAGTTCATTGTTTAAACTCTTAACCATCATGTCCATTGCTGAACAAGTAATAAGGGTCCTTCTACTTATGGCTACAGATCAACTATGTGACTCAGTAAGGTGGAAGTAAGAAGTTAACATATGAGCTGCCCCACATGTAAAATAAGGAGACAATTAGACAAAATCATCTGATCCTATTCAGAATTAACCATTTACCCCTTTTTATTGCTAGAAATTTATACAGAGAGGCTGACTCTTAAATCCCTACTAAAGCCACTAGAGAAAATAAAACCTAAAGAGACCTTCAGAGCTGAAGCCCAGGATGCATAAATGAAGGATTAAATGGGTGAATGCATGAATGATCAAAGGCCTGTGTCCACAGCATTATTTTAAGTGCAGTGATAGATAATGTGAGGCTCAGAATGTGTACTGTCTCATGTCCCTGGGGGAGGGGGTTTTCTTATGTAAGAATTCTTAGATTGGGTGGAACACTCAGATGTCATTCAAAAAAAAAAAAAAAACTCTTTAGCGTTATTTTTTTTTTAAGATTTTATTTATTCATTTAAGAGAAAGTGAGAGAGCACAAGCAAGGGGAGAGGCAGAGGGAGAGGGAGAAGCAGACTCCCCGCTGAGCTGGGAGCCTGACATGGGGCTCAATCCCAGGACCTAGGGATCATGACCCGAGCTGAAGGCAGATGCTTAACCATCTGAGCCACCCAGGAGCCCTTCTCCTTAACATTCTTGATGCAAGAATTGTTTTTTCCATTTTGATTTCCAAATACATAGTGTCCTTGAGGGCACAATAATCTCCATGAGAGAGTAAATATGGGTATTACTATTATGTGACTACTCATAAATACAAGAGAATTCCTGTCTATACTTATTTTATTATCAGGATCTCTGGGACTGAAAAATGTGAGTATAAAACTTGCAACTTCATAACACATATATATTGCAAAACTTTAATATTCAAGTCAATTTTTATGATACCAATATTAATACACCAGATTTTTGCTTCATACTTATTTTGCTAATCCTCCCACTATTTTTGTTAGGTATACCTCTTGTTATAATATAAAAGACTTATTTAAAAATCTGAAACCTTTTTTAAATATACAAGTATAATTAATTTACATTTACTATTGTGTTTATATTTTTGCTTTATTTTGCTTTATCATTCTCACTTTTTCCTTCTCTTCTTCCTGCAATCTGTTATCTTTTACCTTCTTTCCTTCCTGCACTAAACTGTGTTACATTTTTTCTACAATTTTCAAAAACATTATTTCATCTATAGATTTTTTGCAAATCTATAGATGTTTGCCATTTTTTCTTATTCATTTGACAATTTTGTAATGATTTTGTAGTCTTTTATATTTTTTTGCTTTTGATTTATTAAGATACGTGATTGGTTATCTCCTACAAATTTTATTTGATATTTGTTTTTATTTCATCAATAATAGCCCTAGCATTTTTTGTTTTATCTCATTTTAATCTCATCAAAAATGGCCAAAGGGTTGTGGAAGTGACCTAAGCGTCCCTCGACGAGTGAATAGATAAACAAAAGGTCACATATACACTCAATGGACTATTACTCAGCCTTAAAAAGGGAGGAATTTCTAACACATGCTGCAATATGGATGTATTTTGAAGATACTATACTAAGTGAAATAAGCCAGTTGCTGAAAGACAAACCATAAGATTCCACTTATGAGGTACTTAGAGAAGTCAAAATCCTATAGTACAGAGGAAAGAGAATGGTGGTTGCCAGGGGCTAAGGGTTAAAGGGGAAATGGGGAGTTAGTATTTCATGGGTGTAGAGTTGCAGTTCCATAAGATGAAGAGTTCTGCAAATAAATAGAAGTGATGGTAGCACATTGTGAATGCATCTCATATCACTGACTATATAGTAAAAAAGGTTATGATCAACTTTATGTATTTTACCACAATGTAAAAAAAATTTGTGCATAGCTGGTCCATGCATACACGTGTTTCTGTTGAAGCTGTAACATTTTTTTTTTCCTCCCAGGAATCCAGGAATTAATTCATCTTATGAGTTCTGTTAATGTCTCAAATAGAAATTTCAAATTCACAGAACTCATGAAAATCTAGGTCACCTGTCTTATGTGTTCCAGACATAGATAGGAATAGTTTCAGTTTTTTTTTTTCTTCCCAAAAGCTCTTTAAGTCCAAATACTACCAATCACTAGTTATTTCAGCAGCTATTAGGATAGGGAACTTCTCATCAATTTAACAGAGAGATGAATATCGGAAATAAATTAACCAGGCCTATTCATAATCTGACAAATGAAATAGTTTAGTCATATATTTGTTGGTTCATAGTTAATATCTTTACATATCTTTTTTTTTTTTACTGAGGTATAATTGACCTACAACATTATACTAGTTTCAGGTATACAACATAATGTTTTGATATTTGTATATATTATGAAATGATCCTCACAAAAAGTCTAGTGAACATGGATCATTATACATAGTTACAGAATTCCCCTTCTGTAAGGGGAAGTGATGAGAACTTTTAAGGTCTGTTCTCTCTGCAACTTATTTTTTTAGAGATTTTGTTTATTTTAGAGTGAGAGAGAAAACAAGTGGAGGGGAGAGGCAGAGAGAGAGGGAGAAGCAGACTCCCCTCTGAGCAGGGAGCCCGATGCAGAGCTCCACCCCAGGACCCGAGGATCACAACCTGAGCCAAAAGCAGATGATTAACTGAGCCACCCAGGTGCCCCTCTCTGCAACTTATAAATATGGAATACAGAAATATAGTCACCGTGCTGTGTATTACATTCCCATGACTTATTTTATAACTGGACATTTGTACCTTTTGGACTCCCTTCACCCATTTTCCCGTTCCCCCTCTCCCACCTACTGGTGAACACCCATGTGTTCTCTGTATCTTTAAGCTTGGTTTTGTTTTGTTGTTGTTTTGTTTTTTTTTAAGTCCACATATAAATGAGATCCTATGGTATTTGTCTTTGTCTGCTTTAGTTCACTTAGAATAATGCCTTCAAGTCTATCTATGTTGCTGCAAATGACAAGATTTCATTCTTTGGTACGACAAAGTAATACATACATAATAATACTTCCTTTATTCATCATCGATTGGACACTTAGGTTGTTTCCACATCTTGGCTACTGTAAATAATGCTGCAATGAACATGGGGGTATCTATAACTTTAGGTATCTTTACACATTTGTATATCAACTCATGGAATAAGCTGAAGCTACAAACAGCATATGGTAAAGAAAGAAAATTAAAATATCAATTAGGTTGAAATTTTAATTTAAATATATTTTATACCTTTAGATACAATAATTCCACCCTCAGAATTTACTCTAGGGATGTAATTAGAGAAGTGTGAAAAGATGTAAATATAAGAATGTCCACTGAACACTGAATAATGCATGGAATTACTGAACTATTACTGTACACCTGAAACTAATATAACACTGTACACTATACTGGAATTAAAATGAAAAAGTTAGTAAAAAGAGTTTATCACAGCATTGTTGATAGTATTGGAAAATCTGCAATATACTTGTCCCAATAATAACTGCTTAAATTATGACTTCTACACAATAGAATATTATAAAGCTATTAAAATGATGTAAGTAGAGTAAGGTATAAATGGATTCAAATTTAGTTGCCTTAAAAAGGTACAAGTTAGGGCACCTGGGTGGCTCAGTTGGTTAAGTGACTGCCTTCGGCTCAGGTCATGATCCTGGAGTCCTGGGATCGAGTCCCACATCGGCCTCCCTGCTCAGCGGGGAGTCTGCTTTACCTCTGACCCTTCCCCCTCTCATGCTCTCTATCTCATTCTCTCTCTCAAATAAATAAAATATTTTTTTAAAAAATGGTACAAGATAGTTGCCTTAAAAAGGTACAAATTATAGCATAAGTCCATTTTCTTTTTTTCAAGATTTAGAAGTCCATTTTCAAAAGAAAAAAAGGTGTAGAATTAGATTATTTTTAGATGGTGGGTTGATGAATATTTTTATTCATGCTTATCTTGAATTTTTATTTTCTCTCTCTATATAAATGTGTGCAATGAAATTGATAAATTAATATTATAAATATTATAAATATTAAGTATTAATATTAAAATATTAGGGAAGATTTTGAGCATATAAAATATTTTTCTTCGGGTTTGCTGGAATTATTGCTTCCAATTGGCTAATAAATATGAAATCTAAGATTTTGCAATTTTTTTTCCAACTGAGTGCCAGGTTTTAGAATTAAAATGTGATCACCTGAATAATTCATAAATTGGTATTTCATGCTTCCTATCTGAGGTCATAGTGCCCATTGACAGGCTGACCAAAACTGGAGAGAAAGTAGAAAATGTGTTTTCTTGGACAGGAACTACAGTAGGGATGTTGCATTCATTCTCATCATGAGTCATTCTGCAACCACTCCTGCCTCCTTCCTGATACAAAGCAAACACTTGGGGGGTCCTTCTGTGATGTTCTGACTTCAAAAAGTATTCTTTAGCGGGGCAGAGCAAGATGGTGGAGGAGTAGGAGACCTAGATTTCGTCTGGTCTCAGGAATTCAGCTGAATAGGGATCAAACCATTCTGAACAACTACGAACTCAACAGATAGAAGAGGAGAGTAGCAACAACTCTCTGAACAGAGAAGCGACCACTTACTGGAAGGTAGGATGTGCGGAGAAGTGAATCCGAGGCGATATTCGGGAGGATAGATGGTGGGGGAGGGGGCCTCCGTCGGCCGCTTCTGGCAAGTGACAGAGCCGGGGAGCACAAAATCGGAACTGTTAGAAGTTGGCTCCGCTGAGGGACGTCGCTCCAGTGGCTAAGCGGGGGGTGGAATCCTCCCGGGACAGTGTGGTCTCAGGACCCTTGTGGTCACAGAAAGACCGGGGGTGCCTGAGTGCGGCAGAGCTCCCAGGTATCGGAGCGGGGAAGCCGGCTGCAGAGACAGAACCAAGGCACGGACTCTCAGCTCGGGGTTACCATAAACTGTGATCCGCAGCCCAGTCGGGCCACTGCTCCTCCAGCAGGGACCCAACAAGCGGCAGAGCCGGGGAGACTCCCCTTCCTCCCCTGGGAGGAGCGGCGCGAGAGCGCACCGCAGGGATCTGCTGGGTTTGGAGACTCCACACGGGGTCGGGTGCCAGACATAGAAACGCTCGGTCACAGGCCAGGTGAGCAGAGTGAGGCCGGAGACCACGGAGACGGGAGAGACTGCTTTTCTCTGGGGGCGCACTGAGGAGCAGGGCCCAGAGTTCTCAGCTCCTCCACGTGGAGATTGGGAGGCCACCATTTTCGCCCTGGTCCTCCAAAGCAGTACCAAGAGCTTGCAGGGAACAAGAGCTCCTGAGAGCAAACTGGAGCAACTTGCTTAGCCCGGACTGACGAGGGCGGGGCAATTCAGCCTCCAACAAAGACATTTGGAAACCACGGCAACAGGCCCCTCCCCCAGAAGATCAGTACAAACAGCCAGCAAGCCAAGACCAAGTTTACCGATCAAGGAGAACGGGAGAACTCCAGCGCTAGGGGAAAACTGCACATAGAATTCATGGCTTTTTTTTAACATGATTCATTAGTTCATCAAAGTTAATTTTTTAACTGTTTTTTTTTTATTTTACTTTTTCCCTTTTTCAACCAACATCTTATCAATCCCTTTTAAAAAAAAAAAAACATTTTTTTATTTTTCATTTTTAGAGTCATATTTTCTCCCTTCATAGTAGTTACCCTTATTTTTGGCATATATATATAAGTTGTTCTCTCTTTAAAATTTTCAGATACAGTTTCTTCTAACAGATCAAAATATACCCTAAATCACTAGTGTATGGCTTCATTCTAGTTTCCTGCCTGATCACATTCTCTCCCTTTTTTTTTTTAAATCTTCTTTCTTTTTTCAAACAACTTATCAATTCCTTTTATAAAATCTTTTATAATTTTCTTCTTTACAATCATCTTCCATCCCTTCATTGTATCAACCCTTATTTTGTACATATGTCTTTCTTCCTTTAAAATTTTAGGAGGCACTTTCTTCTAACAGACCAAAATACGCCCAAAATCTAGTGTGTGGCACTGATCTATGCACTAGCCTGATCATATTTGATCATATTCTGCTTTTTTTGTTTTGTTCTGTTTTTGTTTTTATCTTTTTTCTTTTCTCTTTCTTTTTCTTTCCCTTTCTTTTCCCCTGGTTTCAGGTCTTTTCTGATTTATATACAGTATATGTGCTGGGGACATTGTTAACCTGTTAGCATTTTGTTCTCTCATTCATCTATTCTCCTCTGGACAAAATGACAAGATGAAAAAAATCACCTCAGCAAAAAGAACAAGAGATAGTACCATCAGCCAGGGACCTACTCAATACGAACATTAGTATGATGTCAGAACTACACTTCAGAATCATGACTTTAAAGATACTAGCTGGACTTGAAAAAAGCGTGGAAGTTATTAGAGAAACCCTTTCTGGAGAAATAAAAGAACTAAAATCTAACCAAGTCGAAATCAAAAAGGCTATTGATGAGGTGCAATCAAAAATGGGGGTAGTAACTGCTAGGATAAATGAGGCAGAAGAGAGAATCAGTGATATAGAAGACCGAATGATGGAAAATAAAGAGGCTGAGAAAAAGAGAGAGAAACAACTACAGGATCACGAGGGCAGAATTCGAGAGATAAGTGATACCATAAGATGAAACAACATTAGAATAATTGGGATCCCAGAAGAAGAAGAGAGAGAGAGAGGGGCAGAAGGTATATTGGAGCAAATAATAGCAGAGAACTTCCCTAATGTGAGGAAGGAAACAGGCATCAAAATCCAGGAGGCACAGAGAACCCCTCTCAAAATCAATAATAATAGGTCAACACCTCGACATCTAATAGTAAAAGTTACGAGTCTCAGAGATAAAGAGAAAATCCTGAAAGCAGCTCGGGAGAAGACATATGTAACCTACAATGGTAGAAATATTAGATTGGCAACAGACCTATCCACAGAGACCTGGCAGGCCAGAAAGGACTGGCAAGATATCTTCAGAGCATTAACGAGAAAAATAAGCAGCCAAGAATACTATATCCAGCTAGGCTGTCATTGAAAATAGAAGGAGAGATAAAAAGCTTCCAGAACAAACAAAAACTAAAGGAATTTGCAAACACGAAACCAGCCCTCCAAGAAATATTGAAAGGGGTCCTCCAAGCAAAGAGAGAGCCTAAAAGCAGCATAGATCAGAAAGGAACACAGACAATATACAGTCACAGTCACCTTACAGGCAATACAATGGCACTAAATTCATACCTTTCAATAGTTACCCTGAATGTAAATGGGCTCAATGCCCCAATCAAAAGACACAGGTTATCAGATTGGATTAAAAAACAAGACCCATCAATATGCTGTCTGCAAGAGACTCATTTTAGACCCAAAGACACCCCCTCATTGAAAGTGAGGGGTGGAAAACCATTTACCATGTTAATGGACACCAAAAGAAAGCGGGGGTGGCAATCCTTATATCAGACAAATTAGATTTTAAACCAAAGACTGTAATAAGAGATGAGGAAGGACACTATATCCTACTTAAAGGGTCTATCCAACAAGATCTAACAATTGTAAATATCTATGCCCCTAATATGGGAGGAGCCAATTATATAAGGCAATTAATAACAAAAGTGAAGAAACACATAGACAAAATTACAATAATAGTGGGGGACTTTAACACCTCCCTGACTGAAATGGACAGATCATCTAAGCAAAGGATCAACAAGGAAATAAAGACTTTAAAGGACACACTGGACCAAATGGACTTCACAGACATATTCAAAACATTCCATCCCAAAGCAACGGAATACACATTCTTCTCTAGTGCCCATGGAACATTCTCCAGAAGAGATCACATCCTAGCTCACAAATCAGGTCTCAACCGGTACCAAAAGATTGGGATTATTCCCTGCATATTTTAGACCACAATGCTTTGAAACTGGAACTCAATCACAAGAGGAAAGTCGGAAAGAACTCAAATACATGGAGGCTAAAGAGCATCCTACTAAAGAATGAATGGGTCAACCAGGAAATTAAAGAAGAATTTAAAAAATTCATGAAAACCAATGAAAATGAAAACACAACTGGTCAAAATCTCTGGGATGCAGCAAAGGCAGTCCTGAGAGGAAAGTATATAGCAATACAAGCCTTTCTCAAGAAACAAGAAAGGTCTCAAATACACAACCTAACCCTACACCTAAAGGAGCTGGAGAAAGAACAGCAAATAAAGCCTAAAGCCAGCAGAAGAGAAATAATAAAGATCAGAGCAGAAATCAATGAACTAGAAACCAAAAGAACAGTAGAACAGATCAACGAAACTAGGAGATGGTTTTTTGAAAGAATTAACAAGATTGATAAACCCCTTGCCAGACTTATCAAAAAGAAAAGAGAAATGACCCAAATCAACAAAATCCTGAAAGAAAGAGGAGAGATCACAACCAACACCAAAGAAATACAAACAATTATAAGAACATATTATAGCAACCCAATGCCAGCAAATTAGATAACCTGGAAGAAATGAGTGCATTCCTAGAGATGTATCAACTACCAAAATTGAACCAGGAAGAAATTGAAAACCTGAACAAAACTATAGCCACTAAGGAAATTGAAGCAGTCATCAAAAATCTCCCAACAAACAAAAGCCCAGGGCCAGATGGCTTCCCAGGGGAATTCTATCAGACATTTAAAGAAGAATTAATACCTATTCTCCTGAAACTCTTCCAAAAAATAGAAATGGAAGGAAAACTTTCAAACTCATTTTATGAGGACAGCATTACCTTGATCCCAAAACCAGACAAAGACCCCATCAAAAAGGAGAATTACAGACCTATATCCTTGATGAACATGGATGCGAAAATCCTCACCAAAATACTAGCCAATAGGATCCAACAGTACATTAAAAGGATTATTCACCACGACCAAGTGGGATTTATCCCCGGGCTGCAAGGATGGTTCAACATCCGCAAATCAATCAACGTGATACAATACATTAACAAAAGAAAGAACAAGAATCCTATGATCCTCTCAATAGATGCAGAAAAAGCATTTGACAAAGTACAGCATCCTTTCTTGATCAAAACTCTTCAGAGTATAGGCATAGAGGGTACATACCTCAATATCATAAAAGCCATCTATGAAAAACCTACAGTGAATATCATTCTCAATGGGGAAAAGCTGAGAGCTTTTCCCCTAAGGTCAGGAACGCAGCAGGGATGTCCACTCTCACCACTGCTATTCAACATAGTATTAGAAGTCCTAGCCACAGCAATCAGACAACCAAAAAAATCAAAGGCATCCAAATCAGGAAAGAGGAAGTCAAACTCTCACTCTTTGCAGATGATATGATACTGTATGTGGAAAACCCAAAAGACTCCACCCCAAAACTGCTAGAACTCATACGGGAATTCAGTAAAGTAGCAGGATATAAAATCAATGCACAGACATCAGTGGCATTCCTATACACCAACAATAAGACAGAAGAGAGACAAATCAAGGAGTCGATCCCATTTACAATTGCACCCAAAACCATAAGAGACCTAGGAATAAATTTAAGCAAAGAGGCAAAGGATCTGTACTCAGAAAACTATAAAATACTCATGAAAGAAATTGAAGAAGACACAAAGAAATGGAAAAACGTTCCATGCTCATGGATTGGGAGAATCAACATTGTGAAGATGTCAATGCTACCTAGAGCAATCTACACATTCAATGCAATCCCCATCAAAATATCATCCACTTTTTTCAAAGAAATGGAACAAATATTCCTAAAATTTGTTTGGAACCAGAAGAGACCCCGAATAGCCAGAGGAATATTGAAAAAGAAAAGCAAAGCCGGTGGCATCACAATTCCGGACTTCCAGCTCTATTACAAAGCTGTCATCATCAAGACAGTATGGGACTGGCACAAAAACAGACACATAGATCAATGGAACAGAATCGAGAACCAAGAAATGGACCCTCAACTCTATGGTCAACTTATCTTTGACAAAGCAGGAAAGAATGTCCAATGGCAGAAAGACAGTCTCTTCAACAAGTGGTGTTGGGAAAATTGGAAAGCCACATGCAGAAGAATGAAACTGGACCATTTCCTTACACCACACACAAAAATAGACTCCAAATGGTTGAAAGACCTAAATGTGAGACAGGAATCCATCAAAATCCTAAAGGAGAACACAGGTAGCAACCTCTTCGACCTCAGCCGCAGCAACTACTTCCTAGAAACATCGCCAAAGGCAAGGGAAGCAAGGGCGAAAATGAACTATTGGGATTTCATCAAGATAAAAAGCTTTTGCACAGCAAAAGAAACAGTCCACAAAACGAAAAGACAACTGACAGAATGGGAGAAAATATTTGCAAATGACATATCAGATAAAGGGCTAGTATCCAAAATCTATAAACAACTTATCAAACTCAACACCCAAAGAACAAATAATCCAATCAAGAAATGGGCAGAAGACATGAACAGACTTTTTTCCAAAAAAGACATCCAAATGGCCAACAGACACATGAAAAATTGCTCTACATCGCTGGGCATCAGGGAAATCCAAATCAAAACCTCAATGAGCTACCACCTCACACCCGTCAGAATGGCTAAAATGAACATGTCAGGAAACGACAGATGTTGGTGGGGATATGGAGAAAGGGGAACCCTACTACACTGTTGGTGGGAATGCAAGCTGGTGCAACCACTCTGGAAAACAGTATGGAGGTTCCTCAAACAGTTGAAAATAGAGCTACCATACGATCCAGCAATTGCACTACTGGGTATTTAGCCCAACAATACAAATGTAGGGATCCGAAGGGGTACGTGCACCCCAATGTTTATAGGAGCAATGTCCACAATAGCCAAACTGTGGAAAGAGCCATGATGTCCATCGACAGATGAATGGATAAAGAAGAGGTGGTATATTTACACTATGGAATATTATGCAGCCATCAAAAGGAATGAGATCTTGCCATTAGCAACTACATGGATGGAACTGGAGGGTGTTATGCTGAGTGAAATAATTCAATCAGAGAAAGACATGTATCATATGACCTCACTGATATGAGGAATTCTTAATCTCAGGAAACAGAGTGTTGCTGGAGTGGTGGGGGGTGGGAGGGATGGGGTGCTTAGGTGATAGACATTGGGTAGGGTCTGTGCTATGGTGAGCGGTGTGAATTGTGCAAGACTGTTGAATCACAGATCTGTACTTCTAAAACAAATAATGCAACATATGTTAAGAAAAAAGAAAAAGAAGAAGTTAGCAGGAGGGGAAGAATGAAGGGAAGTAAGTCAGAGGGGGAGATGAACCATGAGAGATGATGGACTCTGAAAAACAAACTGAGGGTTCTAGAGGGGAGGAGGGTAGGGGGATGGGTTAGCCTGGTGATGGGTATTAAAGAGGGCACGTTCTGCATGGAGCACTGGGTGTTATGCACAAACAATGAATCATGGAACACTACATCAAAAACTAATGATGTAATGTATGGTGATCAACATAACAATAAAAACATGCATCATGGCTGTAAGTTAATTCATTAATAAATGTAATATTGCATATTGAACTGAACAGATTTGGCCATGCTCAATGCCATAAATAAACCAGTAGATCAATCTTAATGTGGATTATTGTGTAATGATGGAAAGGCTGAGACCTTAAGACACTCTTTCACCTTACTCCCAAACTCCCTGTCTTAGTTTCTGTTTTATAGTTCTCCCACATACAGATTAGACAGTATGTCTGTTGGGGAATTTATTTCCCCTGTCCCTGTGCTTTTACTTAAGTCATTTATCATACTTGGGGTGCCCTCCCCTTCCATACTGCTTATGCAGATCCTATCCTATCAAATATTGCCTCCCAGAAATTTAATTACCTTGCCTCCAATATACAGGCAAGAGTCCTTCGTTTTCAGATAAGTAGCATGTCTGAGTGTCTGTCACATATGTCCAATGTAAAGTCAAACATCACGGTTGCTGACTGCATTAAAGAATCAATGAATAGATTCTAACATATAAAACATAAGACTTTTCTGTGTCTGTCTATCATCTATCTATCTCTAGCACTTTCTTTTATATCTTAGGTTTACTTGGACACACACTTTCTTCTTTTTTTGATGCCAAGCCATTTTAGACCAGGGACTGTGTCAATGGTAACTCTGTACTTTGCCTCTTTTTCTCTAACAGTGACTGGCACTGTTCTTCACATAGATTAGAATTTCACAATAAATTGATTAAATGCAGGATTTTATACACTAATGAATAAACTTATTGCCGTCATGCATGTTTTACACTCATCATATGGTAGTATTCTCATGTTGCCATGTATTATTTGTTAGCCATTTTCTTTTCATTGAACAGGAAATCAATTGAAGAAAGAACCTACATCTTGCGCATATTTATACATGTATTACCTTGTTCCACTTTTGTGTCTGAAGTTGAAGAACTCGTGTGTCCCACTCATCATGTGTTTGTTGAATAAATGAATAAGTCTTAGCATAAAAAGACACCATCCCATCCTTCAAGGTTTTTTATTTATTTACTCTTGTTATTTGGAGTACTCCCTCTGTGCCAGACATTAAATTATTCACTGCATATCACAAACACTTAGTACATCCCTGCTTAAAGTCAACTGTGTGTGTGTGTATGTGTGTGCGCATGCAGGCTCATAGAAGAGTTCATTGTTTAGAGAGGGCAGAAGAAGTAGGTGTTATGCTTATACTCGAGAAGAGAGCTTATATTCTGCTTTCCTACTATGATGATGATAATACTGAATATGTGCAGAGGACATTCAGGATAATACTGAATATGTGCAGAGGTGAGAAATTCAGTTTCCAGCCAAGAAGGGCTAAGCTGCTCTAACCACAGACGCACACACTGGGTTCTGAGTACACACCCAGATTAAAGGGGTTGGGAAGATTTTGAGATTTCTTTACATCTCAAAAAATAGGGGTGCTGGGTGGCTCAGTCGGTTAAGTGTCTGCCTTCAGCTCAGGTCATGATCCCAGGGTCCTGGGATCGAGCCCCACGTCCGGCTCCCTGCTCAGCAGGGAGTCTGCTTCTCCCTCTCCCTCTCCCTGCCATTCCCCCTGCTTGTGCTCTCTCCCTCTGTCAAATAAATAAATAAAATCTTAAAAAAAAAAAAAAAAAGGCTAGAGAACTAGAAGGCCACGATCCAGGCAAAATGTGTACTTGGGACATTTAGACAGCAAAGAGGAATCCAAAACTAGAGCTACTCAGAAGTGACGGGCCTCAGGCATTTGGCATGGTGGAAATCTATTTCTGAGCCATGGATCTTAGTAAAGCTTTCATTTTAAGGAGTTAAAATAAAAGAACAGCAAACCACTCTCGAAGAATGTTAACAAACAAATCGTGAAACTCTCCTGGCATAAAAAAATTTTCATTTAATAAGATTTAAAAAAAGATGCAGTTCTTTGACCACAATAGTAACATAATATTCTTCACCAAGACTTATGAAAATGAATCAAAGAAAAATAGAAAAGAGATAAAGAGATCAATGTGAAGATTATATAATGGTAGATCATTTCAGATTTGTACAGATATTAAAATAATAATACGAACAATATTATCAGTGGTGAAATACTGAATTTCCCACAGAAAGATAGAAAAAGGAAACTATGCCCTTTATAATCACTTTATTTAACATTGTACTGGATATCTTAACTATTTCAACAAGATAAGCAAATGAAAGACTGATCAGTTTGGAAAAGTTCTTTTTTTTTTTAATACCTGTCAGTTTTCTTGAATGATGACTATCCCCTTAGTATATCTAAATACTAAGGATACAGTATTAAAGTACAGAAAATTAAATTAATAAATTTAACAAAGCAGTAAAGTTCATATGCTAATGTCAATTGTATATATATATAGCCAATGAAGAAATAAACAAATTAAAAAATCAGTCTGCTTTTATTTGGCAACAAATAGCAACAAATACTTGGGAATAAATCTTTTTAAAAATGTCCAAAACTCTATACAGAAAACCACAAATGTTATTGATATAAAATGTTTAAGGTTACAAGAGTGTACATATTTGCTACATGAACTAGAAAAATCAATAATGTGAAAAATTTAATTTTCTTAAATGTTTTATAAAGTGAAACCAATCTCACTGTAAGTCCCATCAGGATATTTTGAAATTATAAACTGATTCTAAAGTATATTTGGGAATTCTAAGAGAAAAAAACAGCCAAGACAATTTTTTGGAAAAAAAAAAAAAGCCAGGGAATTTATACTAACAAATGGTTAAGTGTCTGTTGTTACTTGTTACTAAACTACAGTAATAGAGGTAGTGTGGTATTGGCACAAGGATTGACAAATAGACTACTGGAACTCAATAGAAAAATCAACAGACTCACAATTATATTGTCTTCTTTCTCTACAAAAATGTTGTGGTATAAATGGGAAAGGATAGATATTTCAATAAATTAGGCTAATCTATGGGATCTCCATATTGGATCTCTACCACCCAGAACATTTTTTTAAAAATTGCAGGCAGATTACAAATTTATATAGAAAATAATAACTCTGTCTTTAAAAAGCATAGAATATCTTTGTGATCTTAAGGTAGGCAAATACTTTTTTCAAAAAGTAACTATTACTAAGCTGGACTACATTCATAACATTTTTTTTAAATCAAAAGAGGCATGTAGAAAGTGAAGGAGAGTCAATTTTCCGTATCTGTATATCTGTATCAGTAAACATATAGATATATGGGTAGATAGAAAAACAATCCGTCTTTACACTATGCTTTAAAACTATTAATTTGCAATGGTTAAAGTATTCTTCTAAAAAAATAAAGAAATAGGATCACACGGAAGGCAAAGATTACCTAAATGTAAAACAAGGACAAACCACAAAATAAAATACTAATAATAGAGATTAAAATTAACTTTTCATTCAACAGCATTAAGAGAATGAAAAAGGGGGCACCTGGGTGGCTCAGTCTTTAAGCGTCTGCCTTCGGCTCAGGTCATGATCCCAGCATCCTGGGATCAAGCCCTGCATCGGGCTCCCTGCTTGGCGGGGAGCCTGCTTCTTCTTCTCACACTCCCCCTGCTTGTGTTCCTTCTCTCACTGTCTCTGTCAAATAAATAAATAAAAATCTTTAAAAAAAAGAGAGAATGAAAAAGAAAACCAGACAGGGAGAAAATATTCCTAAAACATTTATATAATAAATGACTAATCACCAGAATATACAAACAATCCCTTCAAATTAATGATTGAGAGGCTAAAACCCAATAGAAAATGGGTAAAATAATTGAACCACCTCCACAGAATGAGGTTTGTCAAATAACTATATGAAAAGATGGTCAAATGCATGTCATCATGACATGGAAATTAAAACTACTGTGGGGGGTGCCTGGGTGGCTCAGTCAGTTAAGTGTCTGCCTTCCACTCAGGTCATGATCCGGAGGCCCTAGGATTGAACCCTATGTCAGGCTCCCTGTTCAGCAGAGACTCTGCTTCTTCCTCTCCCTTTGCCCCTCCCCCTGCTCATGTTCTTGCGTTTTACCTCTCTTTTTCTCTCTCTCTCTCTCTCTTTCTCAAACGAATAAATAAAAAATCTTTAAAAATGGGCACCTGGGTGGCTCAGTCAGTTAAGCATCTGCCTTTGGCTGGGGTTATGATCCCAGGGTCCTGGGATCGAGTCCCATATCTGGCTGCTTCTCACTCTCCCTCTGCTGCTCCCCCTGCTTGTGCTCACTTGCTCTTTCTTTCTCTCTCTCTGTCAAATACATAAAACCTAATATATATATATATATATATATATATATATATATATATATATATATATCTTTAAAAACTGTGAAACCTCTACAAATCTACCCAAATTACTAAAATGATAAAGACAGATGATATTAAGTGTAGGTAATGAAGAACTGGAACACTGCAGTTATGAGTGTGGTGAGTGTAAATGTGCTAAAACACATTTAAAACTCTTTGCATTCGCTAAAGCTGAATATATGCATACCTTACGGTGCAATGATCCTCCTCCCAGGTGTCTACCCAGTAGAAATTCCAAATCTCCTAAAGGTCTACACAAGAATTTCCAACACGAGTTAAATAAACTGTGATATATTCTTTTTTTTTTCAGTTTTTTAAAAATTTTTTATTGTTATGTTAATCACCATACATGACATCATTAGTTCTTGATGTAGTGTTCCATGATTCATTGTTTGTGCATAACACCCAGTGCTCCATGCAGTACGTGCCCTCTTTAATACCCATCACCAGGCTAACCCATCCCCCCACCCCCCTCCCCTCTAGAACCCTCAGTTTGTTTTTCAGAGTCCATCGTCTCTCATGGTTCGTCTCCCCCTCCGATTTACCCCCTTCATTCTTCCCCTCTTGCTATCTTCTTCTTTTTCTTTTTTCTTAACATATCTTGCATTATTTGTTTCAGAAATAACTGTGATATATTCTTATCTGGAAATACTAGGCATCAGTGAGAATGAGTGAACTATGAACTGCATAAAACAGTGTAGATGAATATCCCAGTCTAACACTGAGGAAGAGAAGCCAGACACAAGCAAGTACGTACTATATATATGAGAACATTTCTATCAGGTTTAAAGAGAGACAGCAATAATCTAGAATGGTAGAAGTCCATGTATCAGTTACTTTTCTTGGATAGACGGTGGGGGATATAGAGACTGGAGAGAATGGAACTATTTTGTCCACATTTCCTCTTCTTATAAGGACAGCAGTCAGACCATATTAGGACCCACCCTCACAACCTGGTTTTAACTTGAGCACCTGCCAGTGGAATGGTTGAATAAAGATAGCCTAGTAAGAGAGTTTGAGGGGTGGGGGATAAAAGGTAGGGGGCAAATATTCCTAGAAGAGCAAGCAGCCTAAATATAAACCAAGGATATGTAGGAAATTATTCATGTTACCAAAAGTGGTTCAACTAGCATGGGTTCTGAGTATGAATCATTGAGTAGTGAAGGAGAAGGCAAGAATAGTTAGGCTTTTGTCCAGTTATGAAAAATTAGGATTATGGATGGTAATAAGGTACTTTGCCTTTTGATGGGAAATTTGATAAATACTGCATTTGTCCCATATGAAGGTTGATGACTGACAGACAATTACTATAACTAAGAATCACTTTAACTTATGAAGTGGCCTAGAAACCATCAGGCCGTAACTCACTCCCAAATTTATTTTAATCCTATTTAGATTGAGGAAAATGCATTTTATGTTCTATGATTTAAATGTCAAGTGTGCCACATTTAAAAAATTCTCTAGAAAAATTTTCCAGGAGAAATACAATCTGACTGGACTTCCTTGCCTATCATTGTCTTTCTTTTAACACCAGCATTTCAGCTGGGTATGTTCAGGTGTGTAACGTGGCTTCATTTCCCACAGGACTGCAACTCAGGACATCCAGCCATGGTGTGGATCTCACCAAGTGCACAGACCTAGAGGCTCAGCCAGAGGCAGGGCTAATTCTTCTTGGAGTGCCATGTGAGGCCAACACAGTTGTTCTGGCCCAGAAAACGCGAAAGCATCTAAAAGCCCTCTTGTTGTTTTCTCTCTCCATGCTTTTTTCTTTTATTTATTTTCCCTTCAGTCTTTCTATATTATTTTCTTCATTCCTATTTTTCCTTACAATTTCTCATTGGATTCTCTGTTTTCTCTATCTCCCCCTGCCTCCATCATATACTTTATCATCTGAAGTTCATGTGCTGCAGATTTCCCAGTTGAGTACAGCCTTTCTCTATCTCTCTTCCTCTCTACCTGCTGAGAGTGCCCTCGGTCCTTGCTTCTATTTCTTTGGTCCTACGCAGACTACATGATCCACTGAACCCTCATTCCTGCTGTGAATCCTTTCCTCAATTCTCCAGCTGGAACAGACCTCTCCCTCTTCTGAAAGCCTGTCCTTCTGAGAGTCTGTCCTACCCACTTGGCACTTACCCACCATTGCACAAATGATAGATGCACCTCAAAAGACGCATTTGAGGAGATATATATATACCCAGAAAATAATAGATGCTCATTCAATGCTCGTTGATCAATTCTCCTGCTAGTGAGAAAGAGAAAATGGGAAAACAGACATATAGTTAAACAGGCATTTTAGTGACCCCTCTCCTATCTTTCTATAATCTTTTCTCTGTACACTCTGTACACTTTTTCAGTTATGAGTTCCCCTCATCCTTTCTTGGCCTCTGTTTTATTTTCCTACCTGTTTTACTCTCTCACTTCCTCTCATTCTTCGACAGGTGGTCACATATTTTTCTCCTCTTCCTTCCTTGAAAGATGTCAAGACCACTGTGTAGACAGCATGCACTTTCTCTCTCTTTCTCTGTTTCTCTTCTGCTCTCCTCCTTTTCTGCCCTTTTCTTTCTCCTTCTCTTGCCAGCCTCCTCTTTCCTGTTCACCCACCCATACACTCTGAATAATTCAAGTTTTATTTAGAATGAGTCAAAATAAAATTGCTTGAGGGCTCAGGCCATGTAGGCCAAGCTTTGCCTGGAGACAATATTTACAGCTGAGTGATAAATAGGGATTGCTGGCAAGGGGTTGGTGGCCTGTCAACTAAAGCAAGCCTAGAAATACTGCCATAACAATTGCTGAATGTAGGAGAGTTCATAGTTAATGACTCCTGCACTAAAAACAAATTGGCAAATGGCAACCAGCACAAAGAGAATTACTGTGGTCAGTTTGGAGATAGAGTTGTGCTATGAGGTTAGGCTTGTCAGAACACACTTTCACCTGGCCTGGAGACATTACCTACAGGATAAGACAAAAATTCCTTGGGAATCCAGGCTGACAGTTTGCAATATCTGAAAGCTGGCCTTTGGACAAGTAGTGGCAAATGGGTCTTTCTAAATATATCAGAGTCTCCTGTCTCAAAGTACTAGAACCATAATACCGGCTGGGGCTCAGACATAGAAAACAAGAAAAGAAGTTCTTCTTTTGGACTGGAGCATGCATGGCTTTTTTTTCCAGGAACCAGAAGTCATTTATTAGCTTCAGTGAATGAGTTCCAAGTTCTTTCTATGCTCAGAGATGCACTGCATCATCAATACCCCTACAGTAAGGTTTAGCTAAGTTCCTAAGTTGTAGCAAATAAAATGCAGGTTTAAGTCTTATACATATCTCCAGCCTGCCCTATATGACTATCCCATGCATGCTCCCAATCTGCATATCTTCCCCTAGCTGTGACTAGCTGAAGAAAACTTTCAGATGGTGAGTCTCAAGACAGAAGAAACCTGGAAGCCTGAGTAACACCTGAAGGAGAGTCATTCGGGGGAAAAAAAAATGCAAACATATGCCCAATTACAAATGCCAGTAAAACTTTGGTCAGAGTGTAGAATATTAAATAAGTGTTCATTTTATTTTTTGTAAGATTTATTTATTTAATTTAGAGAGAATGCATGGGGGTGTGGGAATGGTGGAGGGTTGAGGGAGAGAGAAACTTCAGCAGACTCTGCACTGAGCACAGAGCCTGATGTGGGACTTAATCTCACAACCCTGAGATCAGGACCTGAGCCGAAACCAAGAGTCAGATGCTTAACAGACTGCACCCACCAGGAGCCCCAGTGTTCATTTTATGAAGAAAATAAACAATGGACAGAAATTAGTCTACCATGACAAATATAGGATCATAGAATAGTTGGCAACAAGATTGATCAGAATGAACACAAGTTGGTTGTGATCTTCCTGCTTTGCCATTCCTAATTTTTTAAAGCCCCTCATTCTTAGAAAACAATTACTATTCTCAGTTCATGTGGTTTCGTTGGTCCCAATGTTCTCCATATTCAGAGGTGGCATATGACTCAGGTTTGGATAATCAACATATTCATTCTCTTAGACTCTTGCTCATATATGGATTCATAAACAAAAATGGTCCACTGAAAATGAATCTTGAGACATGCTAGGGCCAACTAGAAAGAAAACTTGCTAATGGATATGTTACAAGAATTAGAGTCTGGATCTTCTGGGGGTGTCCATGAGGGGAAAAACTCTCCTAAGAATGAAGCCAGCATAGTACAAAGCAAAAAGGAGAGGTAGACATAGTTTCTTGATAACATTGTTTGAACATCCAAAGACAACTATTCCTGAAATGAAGTAGTTTTGAACTTTTTATTTACATAGACTATAAATGGACTTTTCCTTTATGAAAGTCCAAGTGGGATTTTTGAGAATCAGAACTAAAATTATTTTGAAACTTTCTACCTGACCTCTTATTACCTTGCATCTGCAGGTCAGGTAAAGCGGCCCCAAATAAAAGTAAAAATGGGAAGAGAAGATGTGTGGGTCGGGATGTCTTCCTATCTGGTCCTCATTCAAAGGAACAACTAATACTGAGCTTAGTAGACAGAGAACACTCAATAAACGTTTTTGATGGATCAGGTAAATATTCTGTACCATGTAAATATATGACTCTTCTTTGATTTCTTATGATATCTTATCATAAAACTTCCTTATGACTGGTATGAAAATATGATTTTTCTTCAAAACTGAGACTCTTCTGCGAGTAAAAGAAGGAGCTCTTAATAATTACACCAAAATAACATGCATAAACTGGGACTTTCCTGGGCAAAGCTGGGCATATATTTTTTCTACATGTAAATAAGCACTTTTGACACAAGCTCATATATAACATAAACCTATTTATTCAAATCCCAGGAATGATACCCAATTCTGATTTATTCTCTCTAGGAAATAAAGAATAATAAAAAGAAGTATGAGTATGTTAAAAAAAAAAAGGCAAGAAAGAAACCATAAATAAAAATTATCTGGTAAGATTTTTGTTCCTCCTAAGATAAAAATAATTGTGAATATATATATAAAACATTGAATTTTTATGAGGGCCATAAGAAACTCTACAGTCATTGTGATCTTCTAGAAAATAATTCTTGCTCAATGCACAAATTCTTACCAGGCAGATCTAAGGCTTGCTACTTCTTTCCTTCCCTTATTTTCATTCATCCATTCATTAAGGAAATATTGACTGAATCTTTTAATCTTCCATTCACTGTGCTGAGACATAGATTAGTCTTAGGCATTTCAGGTGTAAAACAAAACAAAAAACAAAAACTAAGAAAACCAGGAAGAAGTTCATTGAAAGGAAATAAAAAGATGCATTATGTTTGAAGAAGAAGGATATGTTTACTAGGTAGGACCTAAATATTGCATAAAGTTAGAGAGTACTCAAAGGAAAGAGGTAGAATGGGTTCAGATATTGAAAGGCCAAAGATTTGGGAGTTTGCCTTCCTTTCTCCTGACATGACCATAAATATGCTTTCAGATATGTGGGTGATAAGGTTCTGAACACTGTGTGGTAGCTAAGATACCATGAGGCTGGAGTCCATGATGAAAATAGTAAAAATGATGGTAAACATTTACAGAGCTCCTACTATTTTCTGGGCACTGTTACAGGTGCTTTACATGTTTTAATTTACGTAATCCTCATAAATCCCAGTAAATTAGTTATTCTTACTAACCCTATTTGATTGGGGAGGAAAACAAGGCACTAATATAGTAAGAAACTGTTAAAGGACTTAAAGATTGCAAGTAGTGTTGCTGAGATTTAAATCTAGACTTTTTTTTTTCAAACCCCTCATATGATCACTACACTATAAGCAAGACCAACCTGAGATGAATAAGCATTCTCAGCTAAGGAGAATAACCTTAGGAGAAATGTGAAAAAGCAAGGTATAAGATAGAACTTTGGAGTGGCAATGTTTTGATGTTCTGATAATACAATAATGTTGTTTTAAGATTCAGGGAGAGGAAAGAATTGGGAATAAGGTTGAATTTAATACTTGGCTAAGCCAGCAAGCAGATTGGTTTGCAATAACTCCATAGGTACAAAAGTAGACATTGAGTACAAAAAGTAGACATTGAGACTCAGTGGATCAGAATAAGACAAAATATTAGTCACTGCACAGAACACAGCAGGAATGTGAGCATGGAAGTACCAGTGTGTCTCCCCAAGGCCCACAGAGTGATGTGATGAGCCCAGATGGAAGTTACACACTCTATGGGTTGCACTGCAGCTGACGAGCCCATGGCCAATGGCCCAGTACATTTTATAGCAAGCAGTAAAAGGAAGAGTCCCCAGGCTCCAGGGGGTGAGTAGTTGTACTATAGTCGTGCTGCAGCTGTCTTGTCCTACTTAATTTCTTACATGACTAGCAATAGAAATGACTCCGCGTCAAGGGACAGTTAGGTCTTGAGGTTTGGCACACCAGTTAGAATGGGCAAAGACAGACAGCCTCTCCTAATAGGTGTAGTGATGACCTCAGTCAAGAAAGGAACTATATATAGTGCCCATTTTTAAAGAAAAGATAATACTCCCAATACATGTAAGAATGTCCTGAATCTGAGATATTGTTAGGATATCTAGAGAGCTGTTTTCCAAGAACCAGTGAGAAGAGTCGGGGGTGAAGACATATAAAGGAATTATCAGTAAGTTGTTAAAGCCAAAGCAAAGGAAAAATTGAATAACATTCTTTTTTTTAATTCTTAGTCAATAAATCCATAGAGAAATAATCCCTGTTGCCCCCTTTTCTCTATGTATTTCCTATTTTCCTTTTAAATCCCAACCTATCATTATCTCTAGCACAGTTCTTGGGACAATATTGGTATCACTAATATTAGAAATTGACAGACTAACTAGAAAAATGAAAGACTAAATAAAACAAAAGATGACTTTTTTTGTGAAATGTTTCCCATTTGCTCATCTCAATTCCTATAATACTTGCTATTTTGACTGTTCATTAAGTCCCATGTATATATGACATTTTCCAACTTTTTTTTTCCTATTTATGTTTTACTGGCTTAGAAGCTATTTAAACACAAGGCTACTAAGTAAATATCTTTTTATTCCCCACAGGTTCTAGCAAACTGCCTTGTCCAAGATTGGCACTAAATAAGGCCTTCATTTTGACATAAGCAGGCAGAAAGGTAACCTATAGTTTGTGTGTGTGTGTGTGTGTGTGTGTGTGTTCACCAAAGAAGAAAGCATCAAATACTTTCATATTTGAACATTTACTGTATGTCCCTCACAACACTCATCTGATCGCATATGTTATCTTATTTAATCACATTACATTACAACAGATCAGAAGGCTGGCATTATTATCCCCATTGAATAGATGAGGACCCAGAGACTCAGAGAGCATGTATCATCTATAGAGAACTGTAAAGACCGTGAATAGCAGAGCTGGGTTTTGTCCCATTGTATACCCGATTCCTAAGCCCTTGGTAATCATAAGTGTACCCCTTTTGCCTTTTTTATGCTGTTGCTTTCTCTTGAAAAGACAGCTCTTATTATCATTATTTCTGGAATCTCGCTTTCAGCAACAAAACTATCCTTTGCAGGCCAGCCTGTTTCCAGGTCACAGCCACTGAGTAAGCCTGGGGTGCAGCCAAAAGTTACAGAAGTGGGTGCCACAGTTATTAGGGAAGTTGTTGGCCTTGTTCCACCTGCCTGCTTTGCCCAGCTCCCCCCGCACACAAGACACTCTGCATCTGCTCTCCCAAGGACCAGCACGAAAGGACTGAGGCTGAGGAAGACAGATCTATCTTACTCCTTTCTCTTGAAAAAGGAAGAGCACAGACTTGCCTAGCTCAAGCTCTTATCAAGACAAGATTAGTAGTAGTGGTAAATAAACTTTTATCTACCAAGTCTTCTTAAACCCCCATCACTGAAGAGAAATGCAGTTGATCCTTTTCCAGCCAACTCAGACTATGGAGCATAACCATCCAGTACAGGTTACTCCTTTATACAGGCACCTCCATAAGGCCTTCAGGGGCCTGCAGTTCTTTCAACAAATCGGACTCATCTCAGTGTATATTTACATGCATTTTATAGGAAGTCCTTACTTCCTACCAATAATCAGTTACAGTAGAGATTAGAATGATCTGCAAACAACTAAATTCTAAGCAAACACCCTAACCAAACTTCACAGGAACCCTGTGAGTAATCCAAAATCCCCATTTTTCTGATTAGGAAACTGAAGCTCAGGGATTAGGAAACTGAAGTTCAGTGACATGCACAAGCTCACTCTGACAGCGACTGGCATCACTAGGATGTTATAGGGACGGAAAACATTTCTCTTCTTCCCTTCTGGGTTCTTTGGCTGGCCTAATAGTTAAATTGACAGAAGATAGATTAGCAAGAGAAAAATTGAATTTCATATGTATGGAGGCCTCAAAAGTATGAGGCTTAAAGAAGCGGGCATAGCAGCCAGTCTTTATAGATAGTAGACAAAGAAATAATTTGTGAGGTATTGACAAAACAAAGGGGTTTGTCTTGGGGGAGCTAATTAGTGAAGAAGTAATAAAGTTTGTTTATACAGTCTTCTTGGTCCCAAATTCCCTATCTCTGGTGATAAGGGTGTTTCTCTACCTCCTGGCACAAGGAAGGTATTCTCACATGAGAGATTTATTTTCTGATTTCAGGGACATGAAGGAAGGTCAGTGTCTTCTTACACCTGCTATTTCTTAAGTAACTTTAATTCAAGATAATCAATATGCCAAAATGGGTGCCTATTCTACTTCCCTTCATTGTGAACTCAGCTCCTGTTATTCTGATTGCTTCTGTACAGCAAATCTGCCTGCCAAATAATAACGCTCTCCATTTGTTTAATGCTTTATAATTTAAATTTTTTCGATCTGAATGATCTGATTTCATCCTCATAGCAGCAGGCAGTGTTCCCTTTTTTCATAGATGAAGACACTGAGGTCCAAAGCATTTAAGAAGATATTTGTCTGAGGGAACTTAGCAAGTGAGTGGCTGAGTCAGATCCTAAAGCTGCTCACAGGTTAAGTTCCATCATTGCTCCTCTCAGAGCATGCCATGTGGCCATTCATTCTAGAAAGGTCCATTTTATAACTATCTTTTCTGTCAATAGCACGCAGACAGAGTTGTATAAGTTTTCAAAGGAATACATAGTTGACTGAGAAGAGAAGGAAAAGAATATTTAGGGGCCCAAGGATAAAGCCAAAGGAAGATGCCAAAATGGGATGCCCTGGGTATCCGAATTCCAAGTCTCAAGGAGCAGCATATGGGCAGCATGTCCCTGGCAACAAAGTCTCTGTGGTATAACCATAAAGTCCTATAGCAAAAACTTGTCAGCCTTGGCATCTAACAGAGATGTACTAGATTCAAGCCCTGATTCAGCTAACTAAAGACTATGACCTTGGCCTGTGTACCTACCTACCTCAGTACCACTTTTTCTATCTGGGAAATAAAGAAACAATCATGCCTACATGCAAATAATGATTTGAAATCATGCAAATAATGATAATGAGAGGTTGGAGAAGGAAGTAGTTAAATACATGGCATTGACTTATACAGCATGTACCACTGAAGAGAGAGAATGAAGTCAGGATTCATGTATGAATGGAGGTGGTGATGTTTGGGGGTTGGTGTGGAAAAGAAGTATACAGGAGATTGAAGTCTAGCTCTATCTTCTACCCTGTTCCCAGTACCAATTGTGAGTTTAAAATATCAAATTCATTCTACTTTCCTCGGTCTTACATTGACACTGTCCATGACAACTTAGCACATTCATAGAAATTTCTTAAATCTTCACAGCCTCCAGTGGGAGAGATACTGAAGGGGGATACTTCTCCACGCTACCCATATCGTATGATGTGTGAGGAACATACCCATGGAATCAATGACAGGGGAGGGCCAAGAAATCACCTTTTTTTTAGCCCAATATATTCATATTGGCAGGACCCACACAGCCAACCACAGCATCTGAGCTTAAGGAAAAAGTTGGAAGTCATCCATCCATCTTCCACCTGAATCAGGATTTCCTTGTGATGATTGTGGTATTGGGGATCTCCCCACAAACTTAGGCACCTCTTTCTTTTCTTGAAGATTTGTTTGTGCTCAAGCATGCCTCCAGACCCAGATTCTACCACTCACCTATAAGACCATTCTCTCCTCCATTCATCTAAACAGGAAGAATCTGCTCCAACCAAGAGGATCCACTCATTGTAGAGACCAGAGCCTTCCTTTTTCCATTCCCTCCTACATGTGCCATGAATTTTCTTTCCCTTTCATCCAGACCGCATGTATTTCTCCTGTAAAGTCTAACTTAAATTGTTCCCCATAAGTGGTCCCTCCATAGCTCATACTGATCTCTCTCTCCTTTCAATTTGAAACATATATTATTTATACAATCTATTTGACAAATTATCATTAATAGAGCAGTCTGTGATGCCATTTACATGTATTCATACCTTACTGTACTACCCTGTTGCCTGCTCCTTAAGAGAAGGAATGGTCATTTTTATTTTTTGTCAGCTACATTATATAGACTGGTACTTAGCACATATCAAGGATTTGATAAATATTTGTTGAGTCATAAATTTAAAAAGAGAATGCTTCTTGGAATTGTGATGAACTTACACAAAATCAGTGCCCCAGGTAAATAATAATGGTAGTTCCCATTTATTGGGCCTCATTGTTTGACAAACACTGTTCTACATGTTCCAAAGGGATTGTCTGATCTTATAATTGCAATAACACAAAGTATGACAAAAAAAGGAAAGAGAGGTTAGGTAAGTTGTTCAAAGGTACACATATGGTAAGATGGTGGAATTGAACTTCGATCTCAGGTGGTTTGACTTCAGCTCACATTTTTAACCACTATTTTATTTTTTTTAATTTTTTTATTGTTATGTTAATCACCATATATTACATCATTAGTTTTTGGTGCAGTGTTCCATGTTAACCACTATTTTATATTGGTTTTCAGTACTTGGCTGAGCCACGTAGGATTTCTTTACATAAAGTAGTAAATGAGTTTCGTCCTTGGTCATAGTGTTGGCTCACAAGACTCCAAGGAGGGAAGCTATTGTCATCTCAGATTCCTGGAATGTAATTGTATCTCAATAGATTTTCAATCTGATTTAGATTGTCATACCTACAGTGAAAGAAAGAGTGGTGTTTTTTTTTATACCTGCTCCCACCAGCGAGGTCCAAAATATACTTTCCATAATTATACATATGTCTTTCTTACAAAACATGCAAATGCCCAATAACCTGAGCGGAGTTTCATTTTCCATGGCAGTTCCCTTCTAGCCAAAATAGACCAGCCGGCAAATATCTCCAAAACATAGTTAAAAAATATATTTTTATCTGTAATAGAAATGTCACTTGTCCTAGTATCCCCTTTAGCAGCAGGAAGGGGAGAGTGAGAGTGAGAGAGAGAGATCTATTTTGTGTGATTCTGCTTTTAAAATGCATGGCACTTTGTCCCTTTCAAACAAATGTTTCAATCTTTGAGGAGTTTTTGGGTCCTGCGCCCAAGATTTTTTTTTTTTAATCACTTTCAAGTTTCTCTATAGTCTTGGCTTATTTGGAATTCAGAGTCCTATTTTTAAAAAATAAAGGAAAAGAAAGAGAAATGGGCTTTCTTATCCTGTTTTTCTCTGGAAGGTCAGAGGCCATTCCTCTCAACAATTCATGTAGCTCTGCAGGACCCCAGAGGAGCAGCCTTGAAACCCAGCTCTGTCAGGGTATGCAGCCCTGGAAAGGAAAGGTTTACTGACTTAACAAAAGCTCCAGAGCAGAAACAAATTAGGAAGAGCTGTTCCCATGTTCTCAGTGTCAATCCACTGTGTCAGCTCAGTCTTGAAACTGAGGACTGAGAAAATCTTTGACTCCAAAGAACGACCGAGTGATATAGAGAATGGACCAAAGGGAGTTAGACTTCTGTACAGTCCCTGTAGTATGTTACTGCCTTAACTGCTTTGTCCCCTGGTCACTGAAACAGTCTCCTGTGTCCTTCCCCGGGGTCCGAATCACACTGAAGTAAGCCTTCCCTTGACCATCCCCTTTTACTGGATAATCACTCCTCACCCTCCATATTTCAGCTCACTCACTGCTTTATCCTATTTTTTACCACCTCCTCTGAGTCATTTACTATCCTGGACGTGGTGGATAGAGCCAGGAGCAGAAACAAGGAAAAAAAAAAAACCGTATTCAAATAAGCAAGCACATACATAAGATTTCCAGGGTTCAGAAGTGCTGTGAAGAGAAAGGAAGCACGGTAAGGCAATGAATAAGAGCAAGATAGGAGGGAGCTATGTTGCTTCGGATGTTCAGGAGAGGTTTCTCTAATATGGTGACAAAAGAACTGAGATCTGCAGAATGTGAGGCTGAGACAGGCCAATATTAGAGAGAAAAGCATTCTAGGCAAAGGGAACAGCAATCACAAAGACACTTGGGTAAGAGGACATAAGAACTGCAAGATAGAGAATGTGGCTGGAGGGGGAGGACATGGTGGAGGGAGGTTTGTGACCGATCAGTCAGAGCAATAGTTGGGGCCGGATTATAAAGCGGTCTGCCAGTTGTGATATGGGTTTGCGATTTTATTCTGACTGAGATGGGAAGCCAGTGATGATTTTTGAGGTGAGATGTGATATGATGTGACCTTTGGTTTAAGGAGACACCCTGGGGCAAACAGGTTGACCATGGAGTATATGTGTGACCGTGGGTCCTCATGGAGTGATGATGGCAGGTGAACCATCCATGTAACAGTAGTATGATACTTCAGATGAGAGAGATCATTGAATCCAGAGTGGTAGAGATGGAGTTATTATGAAGTGATTGCATTTTGTGATACACTGTGAAGTTAGTCTCTGCAATAATTAAGGTTTTCATGTGGTGTGAGAAAAAGGAGAGAATTAAGAGTGACTTCAGTTTCGGGTCTGAGAAAATTAAGAATAGAAAGCTGAAATTGCCATTTACTGAAAGAGAATTAGCAGAGATGATTTGGGATGAAAAATCAAAATTTTGCTTTTGAAACTATTAAGTTTGAAATGCCTATATCAAAGGAAGAACATCCCCTTGGTTCCTCTTACTGCTGAATAAGGTTATGTAAAGACAAGGTAAGTGGTATCTCCTCATGACTTTCAAACCAGTCTTCTGTAGGAGTTTCCAAACCTGGCAGCTCATAAGACACAGAAGACAGAAAAAATAAATAAAGACATAGGTTTCTATTTCTTTGTCAACAATGTGTCACTACTTATGGAATCACTTTTGACAAAAATTTTTCAGCTGCCCCATGACCATCACAAGTATGGTGCTTCACTAAAAGGATTCCAGAGACTCAGCATATAGTTTTCATGGTCAAGATATATATTGCCACAATGCAGTAAGAATGCACAACTGTGTCAGTAAGGGGAAAAGATATATCAAGCAGTGTCTAGTGTCTATATTCATGTGCAGGCTTCTTTTAGCTCTCCCTAAAGAGAGCACACAGAGCATATTCTCCCTCCACCCTTGAAATGCAGAAGGAAATGCATACACTGTTCTTCTGCCCAGGTATGCCCATTGAAAACTCAGAGGCCAGGATTTTCATTAGGAACTGGTCACATTAGGCATGATGGCTGACCATAACTATCAAGCTCCAGACTCCTAGAAGGAAATTAGGTGATCGTGATTGGTATGATAGGCAGGCAAAGCATTCTTATCACTTAGAGAACTTGACAAGATCCAAGTGTCCAGACACCAGGCAAGGGCCAGCCTGCACACAGACCTTTCCAAAGAGTAGGCATGTTGTGTTAATTCTTTCCTGCCTAATCATAGATTTTAGGACAGGGGCACTAGCATAGATTCAGATATCACAAGCTATGGAGTGAGACTTAGCTGTCGGTTTTTAAAAGATTCATAGCTAAATCTGATGATCACCCAGGTTTTAGAACCATCACTTGTAGTTCAGCTACATGAAGCTACTTTTCCAGTGAACACGCAGACAGGCATGGAAGAGGAGGTCGGAGACTCTCTGTCAATAATTAACTAAGGTTTTAGGCAAATCACCTCATCACTCTGTTTCTTTATCTATAAATGAATGGGGATGGATTTAAATGATCCCCAAAGCCCCTTCAGTTCTAATATTCTTTGGTCTAGGTTAGAGAAAGCAGGTGAGATGGAAAGATACAGGCATCTTGCCCAATGCTCTTCCCTACTCCCTCTCTTCACTTCCTTGAAATCCAGAAAGCAAAGCCCATTGTCTCCTCTCTATCTCTTGAGGGATGCCTGAGCTGAGGCATGCCATAAGATCAATAGAAGCAAAGACTGCCTTTAACATATTTCCCCTTTACATTAATGTCACAAATGACAAGACAATTTTATAGGGGAAGAAGGACATGTACTTAGTTTGTCGGAGTGAGAGAGAAATTAAAATTTTGAAGAACCACAAAGGCCTTTTGGGTAATTTTAAAGACAAGTCTACTCTAAGACAACTCTACTGATAAATCTAGATTCCCAGCCGGGGGTGTGGGGGGGTGTGTGTTCTTTAGCATATTTTCTGTCTGTAATCTTTTGTGGGCTTTATGAGAAAACTGTGCGTACATCTTACCTGCAGTAACCAAGATGAAATGAGAAACACAAGTTTGTAACTCTGTCATAGAATTAAGAGATCTTGACGGCAGGTCTCTTTGTTTACATTTAGGGTCTACAGAGGGATTGAGTGGGCTTAGGTGCCCCACTAAGGTGTAGTTTGGGACTAATAAAAGGATTAATGCCTGACATGTATTAAACCCCTTTTAATAGAGCAGATCAATAATAATATACAATAAAGTCTCTCTTAAAAGTCTCAAGTTTAAAGAAAAACACTCCTCCTTCATTTATCCTCTCTTTTTTACTAGCTCAAATTCTTCCTGTCTCCTGAATTGTATCCATATACAAGCATATATTAGTATCTCCATCATGGTAAACATGATATCATCTCAAATTATTAACCTCCTATTCACTACACACCTACTATAAAATGAGATTTCTCCCCAACTGTTTCCATGAACACTGCTCTCATCAAGTATATCAACAACCTCCAGGTTGCTTAATCCTGCAGTTTTCATCTCCCTCAATCTTTTGACCACATTGACAGAGTTGACCATTATTCTCTCCAACTTCTGTGATACAGTACTCACCCAGTTTTTCTCACAACTCATGGTAAATCCTCCAGCTACACACATGTGTGTGAGTGTGTGTGCATGAGCACACTTGTGTATAGAGAGTAGGGACAATATTCACAAGAGTAAATAATACTTGAGCTCATTGAATTTTTACATATGCACATATATGTGTAACTACCATCCTGATAAGGATATATAATATTTTCAGCAGGTTCCTTCGTGCCACCTCCCAGGGAACACACTCCTGCTCAAAGAATTCAGTGCTATTCTGACTTCTGTAAACCTACATTTTTACATATGCACATATATGTGTATTTTTTACATATGCACATATATGTGTAACTACCATCCTGATAAGGATATATAATATTTTCAGCAGGTTCCTTCGTGCCACCTCCCAGGGAACACACTCCTGCTCAAAGAATTCAGTGCTATTCTGACTTCTGTAAACCTACATTGCAGGGCTCCCAATAGCAGCAGGAGGTAGTAAGGCCTGCTGACAAGCAGTTTGCTTTTCTCTGTGTGAGAAAATTTATTTTCTTTTAATATCCCACTGGACAAATTAGGTAACGTGGATAAACCCAGATTAAGAGTAGAGCAAGAGACTCACCTTCTTGTTGAGAGGAGCTGCAAAGTCATGGTCATTACAAAAGGATGTCCCTGCTATGCTAAATACAGAGAGAGAGAGAGAGAGCAAAATTTGAACATATATCCTCTACCCATCTACCACCACTCTAACTGTGAGTCAAATTACATCATGACAGGGGAAAAGCCTACTGCTTTCCAATTCTTCCCTAGAACCAAGTCTACTGTAACATAGATACTAATAAATATTGTATTAAAGGAATTAATGACTAATAGTTGATAGTTTTTTAGATCCATGTTTAGATCCCATTTGATGTGTAGAGAATGGTCTTAGAGCATGGTGGCTGTAGATTTGCAGAGGGATGAACCCAGGGCAGGGTACAGGTTACCGACATGGGTGGATATTATAGATTATGCTGAGGTGACAACATTTCCCCATATCCCCATGTTCCAAGTCAAGGAAAGATCCATAATTTTTTATCGTTGTTGCTGTTCTTTCAGAACCTCTGCTTCTGTTTGGTTTGCTCATTAGTTTTCTGCTGGAAGAATTGTTTATTGTCCCTTCTGCTTTCAATTACTTTCAGTAATAAGGCTAATGATAATAACAGCTAATATTTGTTCAGTGTTTAGAATATGGCAGGCACTATGATACACATCTTTAATTATTACATTTAATTCTCAAAATATTTTTGTAGTGATATTTTTATTCCCATTTCATAGGCTAGGATCCTGACACTCAGAGAATTAAGCAACATTTCAAGGTATCAAAGAAAATGTGGTAGAACTCAAACACAGGACTATCTGATTCCAAGCTCATTATCTTAAGCAACACACCATCCTAGCTCTCATGGATATATTTGTTTAGAAGTTTTAGAGTTAAAAATTTAGTGGAATTTGGGGCGCCTGGGTAACTCAGTCGTTAAGCATCTGCCTTTGGCTCAGGTCATGATCCCAGTGTCCTTGGATCGAGCCCTGCATCGGGCTCCCGGCTCCGCGGGAAGCCTGATTCTCCCTCTCCCACTCCCCCTGCTTGTGTTCCCTCTCTTGCTGTGTCTCTTTGTCAAATAAATAAATAAAATCTTTTAAAAAAAATTTAGTGGAATTTATCTACACAAGTAGATTCTTAAGCTTATACACAACTTTAAGTGTCATCTGGTTCAAAATCCAAAGTTTGAAACTTCTCTCCAATATACTTGGCAAGCACTCACCTGGTTATTTTTGTAATCCCTCCAGTAACAAGGTAGCTAATGGCTTTATTAGAAAGCTCATGACCTTTCTAGGGTACAAAATGTATTTCATGATCATAATGAAGTTGAAACCCAACAGATTATCTTGAATTGTTAAGTATGCTAATATTATAATCCATCATCTCATTGCCAGTAAATTGGTAACAATCAAACACGGGAACCCCACAGAGATTAGGTTGACAGTGCATTCATTTTATTACTGGCAAAGCTGGACTGGAATTGTTTATGGCTTCCTACCTCAGACCTTGGTTTAAATTGAAATGCCAGATCAGAAATGGGGAGACTGTGAATGGGAGATTTACTTCATTGGGAAGAGGGAAAAAGAGCAAAAGCATCTGGTCCTGTCAAGCTCTGTAATGTGAGGCAAATATTCAACATTGAAGAGAAAAAGAAATAGTCAGATGAGCCCCATGCCAATATTTCAGGTCAGTATCCGTGCCTTCTCGTGGGAGATTATCCAACTGATGTCAGATTCTCCCCCAGTATCTCTTATCAGATTAGGAAATTCCTCTTCCAGAAGGGACAGAGAGGGAAGGAATTGGCAAATGAAACAAAAGTACTCACTCAGAAATGCCAAATTTGGAATGCACATGTGTGTCTGTGCACATGTGTATATGTACACATGTGCATGGATCAAGGAAGCTGAAATAAAAATCTCAGGGAATCATGGGGAAGTAAATGAGACGTAAGTGCCCCTCCCTCACCCCAACAGATACTCACACATCATCCAATGGGAAGGAGTAGGGTTCTTCTTTCTTAGCAAAGCTGATGTAATGATGGTGACTATAGGGGAAATGAGGAGTGTTATTTCTTTAGATAAATTTTCTTCCAGATCTGTTTCACAGAACATTTTCCCTGTAGTTTGTCCCTTAAGAAAAGGGTTTATTCGCCTCCTCCCCTCCTTTGGGCCTAGAACTCTGGGGAATGCAGTTATCCTCCTGTTTAGAAATCTATAAAACCCATTAGTCTATGAAAGGATATGGCAAGTACAACAATCAAAACAAAGCAAACACTAATTAAATATAACTATCAATCACTCATTTCCCCATATAACATTTTTATTAGTCTGTAGAACTAGTGTCTGAGAAAACAGAGGTCACCACTTACCATTGTTCAAGTTGTACGCTGCACAAGTCCGGAGGATGCCTTTTACCTTGTTGTTCTCCTAGATTTGTGTAGCTATTATTTCAATTTCCCGGCAGATGGCAATAAAGTTTCTTAAGGAAGGGATGTCTTTTCTTTTCTTCCTTTTTTTTTTTCCTAATTCACCTGAATTCACCCTTTACTGAAGCTAGAAGAATATCCCCATGCATCTCAGAGCTATGCTTTTCACTGGCACTGGAAGAAATTGTGTGATCCAAGACATGGTTCCTTTAAGGTAGTAAGCTGAGTTGTACTCCTTCAGGGTTTTTAAAAAACATAAAATTAGTGTTCCAGGAATCATTAAATTCAATTTCCTTCAAATATCTAATACCTTCAACTGAAGACACAATTTTTTTCCCTCTTCAGAACTTAATAAAACCAGTCAGCAAACAAATGGGTTTCATCTCTGACCTGGGACAACAAGCCATGTGAAACCAGAGTTCTTTGCCCTTTCAAAGCAGTAGCATTTGTGGACTTCATTAGTTACAGGGATTCCAGTTACCTGTGGATTTGTAGGAGTCACCTGCAACAGGGATTAGTCAATGATCTGGTAGACAGGGTGTCCTGGTTCCAATTCTGCCTTTGTGACACATGTGATTTTGGCATATGAATGGCTGTCTACTCCCATTTCTTCATATGGGAAATTAAGGTGATAATGTCTGCCATTCCTGCCTTTTGGAACTGTGGAGCTGAATTACAATTAACTGTTTTAAAAAAAAGTGAAAGGACGTTATAAACCATAATGTAATATATAAAATATAAAGGATTCTAAAATTTCCATTTTCTCCTTAAGGCAAAGGTCACAAGGTCTAGTCTTTAAAGGACCAGTTAGGTAGTTCTGTCAGTTATTAAACTACTGATTCTCAACTTCTTTTTTTTTTTTATTTTATTTTATTATGTTATGTTGATCACCATACATTACATCATTAGTTTTTGATGTAGTGTTCCATGATTCATTGTTTGTGCATAACACCCAGTGCTCCATGCAGAACGTGCCCTCTTTAATACCCATCACCAGGCTAACCCATCCCCCACCCCCTTCCCCTCTAGAACCCTCAGTTTGTTTCTCAGAGTCCATAGTCTCTCATGGTTCATCTCCCCCTCCGATTCCCCCCCCTTCATTTTTTCTATCACTGTGAGCATCACATTTCACCACCCTCGTAAAAGCAGTCCATTCCAGAACTAGCAGTTCATCCTAGTGTGCCAATTGTCCAAACTTTGCAGGTTAAGCCTTATTGTTCCTTTTCAAAGACACACACCCCAACCAGTGCCCTTTTCTGCAAAAGCCCAGGATGCCCCTCAGAGTATTCCTTCTCAGAGACTTATTTCGGCTCTTGAGAGGCCCTCCCAAGACCTTTGCATTTTAACAGGTACAGCCACTTGCCTGTTTTTCTCCCACCCGCTGAGGTGACAACAATGGCTTCCTGAAGTTGTGTGGGTTCCATCACCTCACTGTCTCCTGACTAATACAGAAACAGAAACGAAGCAGGCTTGGGATAATTGTTTTTCTTACACATTTACTCTCAATTTGCATAGTAAACATGTATCTCCACTTCCACAGATTTATGTGTTCTTTTTCTTTCCTCTCTTCCTTCTTTTTTCTGTTGAAGCATGTAATGCTCTTATACTAGTTTAATTTACATGTGTCTGCTAAATGTGTGTGTCCAATGAATATTTCACTTTTCCATTAACATTATTGGAAAATCTGAGTACAATTGCAACAAAAAAAGACAACTGTCGGGGTGCCTGGGTGGCTCAGTCATTAAGCGTCTGCCTTCAGCTCAGGTCATGATCCCAGGGTCCTGGGATCGAGCCCCGCATTGGGCTCCCTGCTCGGCAGGAAGCCTACTTCTCCCTCTCCCACTCCCCCTGCTTGTGTTCCTTCTCTTGCTGTCTCTCTCTGTCTGTCAAATAAATAAATTAAATAAATAAATAAATAAATAAATCTTTAAAAAAAGATAACTCTCACTGGAACTCAGTATTGAGGGGAAATAAGGAGAGATGGGGACAGGGACAAAGCAGAGAGGACATACTGAAGGTGAGAATTGAGGACTCTGACTGTTACAAGGGAGGCATGTGAGCTCAGCATCACTAGATCCTCAAGTTCTTCATGAGAAAACAGAAATCCAGAGTTTTGTGTCCTGAATGTAAATGCTCATAACTTGTGGAAAAGAACATTAAATATTGTGCCGGTTAACACTGGGTGTTGCAAACAATAGCCATCAGTGGGTCAGAGCTGGCCCGGTAGTTGTCAAAGTTGCTTCACGGCATCAGATACTGTTTCTATAAGCCAAATTTTCATGCATATACTCACTCTTGGAAAATTACTTTGCAGCAGAAGAAGAACATAGACTCTACAGCCAAGAAGAAAAGCCCAGTTATTAATGGAAGTCTTTGATCACATAATCATGATTTTAGAAAGTCCTACTAAGAAGTAAGTGCTCTTTATTACTGAAACAATTTAGGAAAAAGTTGATGTTGGAAGGTTTTGTGGAATAGAGGCTAGCTTGGAAAGAAAATCCTCTAAATTACCTTTTAAAATCACTTGAATATAATTGACATTTCTATCCAAAATAGAAACCTCAAAATAGTAATAGCAAGTTCCAGACCCTTGAATGGTATTAACAGTTCTTTGTACAGAGCAACTGCTGTTCACTAGGGGACCTCTGAAAAGTTTTAGAAAATGTTGATTGTGGGTTATCTTTCAGTAGCATATGATTTTGGAACTTTTTAATGGTAGATAATTGGGCCAAATTTGTAGTTTGAGATATTCTTGCACATGGTGGTGGACTGAACATAGTATTTACAGTGGGAAGATTCCAGTTTTAGTTTACAATCAGTTAATTTGCCAATGACTCATTCATTTAATGGGACTAGCTGTTCATTGATTGAGAAGCTGTGAAGAAAGATTGTCCACTTCCTCTTCACTTTCGCTCAACCTGTTTAAATTACCTTTATCCCTTCCTATCTTATACTATTTCCAGCTGCCATAATATTACTGAATTTTCACTTCCCACCTACCTAGATAACTTTTTTTTGAAGACTTTATCTCTTTAGAGCAGTTTTAGGTTCACAGCAAAAAGTATAGAAATCTCTCAGAGATTGATGAACCTACATAGACACATGATCATAATCCAAAGTCCATAGTTTATAGTTCACTCTTGGTGGTGTATATTCTGTGGGTTTAGATAAATGTGCAATGACATATAACCATCATTACAGCATCATACAGAGTATTTTTACTGCCCTAAAAAATCCTCTGTACTCTACCTAGTCATCTCCCCCCTTAATCCAACCCCCTGATATCCACTGATCTTTTTACTGTCTCCGTAGTTTTACCTTTTCCAGAATGCCATTTAATTGGAATCAAAAGTTGTGTAGCCATTTTAGATTGGCTTCTTTTTTCTTATTAACATGCATTTAAGTTTGTTCCATGTCTTTTTGTGGCTTGGTAGCTCATTTCTTTGTAGCCCTGAAAAATATTCCATTGTCTGAATGTGTCACAGTATATTTATCCATTCACCTACTGAAGGACATCTCAGTTGCTTCCAAGCTTGGGCAATTATGAATAAAGCTGCTATAAATATCCATGTGCAGGTTCTTGTACTGACACAAATTTTCCACTCTTTTGGGTAAAATACCAATGAGTGTAATTGCTGAATCATATAATAAAACTATGTTTAGTTTTTGTAAGAAATGGCCAAACTCTTCCAAACTGTCTGAACCATTTTGAATTCCCACCAACCATGAATGACAGTTCCTCTTGATCTACATCCTTGCCCAGCATTTGATGTTGTTGCTGTTCTGGATTTTGGACATTCTAATAGGTATGCCGTGAAATCTCCTTGTTTTAATTTTATTTCCCTGATGGCATATGTCCCATGGAGGAGTATCTTTTCATAGGTTTTCTTGGCCATTTTTGTATATATCTTCTTTGATGAAGTGTCTGTTAAGATCTTTGGCTCATTTTTTAAAAATATTTTTTTATTGTTATGTTAATCACCATACATTACATCATTAGTTTTTGATGTAGTGTTCTGTGATTCATTGTTTGTGCATAACACCCAGTGCTCCACGCAGAATGTGCCCTCTTTAATACCCATCACCAGGCTAACCCATCCCCCCACCCCCTTCCCCTCTAGAACCCTCAGTTTGTTTTTCAGAGTCCATCATCTCTAATGGTTCATCTCCCCCCTCCAACTTACTCCCCTTCATTCTTCCCCTCCTGCTATCTTCTTCTTCTTTTTTTTTCTTAGCATATATTGCATTATTTGTTTCAGAAGTACAGATCCGTGATTCATCAGTCTTGTACAATTCACAGCGCTCACCATAGCACATACCCTCCCCAATGTCTATCACCCAGCCACCCAATCCCTCCCACCCCCCACCACTCCAGCAACCCTCAGTCTGTTTCCTGAGATTAAGAATTCCTCATATCAGTGAGGTCATATGATACATGTCTTTCTCTGATTGACTCATTTCACTCAGCATAACACCCTCCAGTTCCAACCACATCGTTGCAAATGGCAAGATCTCATTCCTTTTGATGGCTGCATAATATTCCATTGTGTATATATACCACATCTTCTTTATCCATTCATTTGGCTCATTTTTTAAACCGGTTTTTTTTTTTTCTCTTATTGTTGAGTTTTAAAGGTTCTTTGCGTATTCTGGGTAACAGTCTTTGTCAGATACGTCTTTTGAAAATATTTTCTCCTAGTCTGTGGCTTGTTTTCTCATTCTCTTTTCTCTCTTCTGGGGAGCAGAAATTTTTAATTTTGATGAAGTCCAGCTTATCAATTGTTTTTTTCATGGATCATGCCTTTAGTGTCATACCTAAAAAGTTATCACTATACACAAGATCATCTAGATTTTCTTCTATGCATTATAGTCTAGGAGTTTAATAATTTTGCATTTTATATTTTTCTCTGTCTCATTTTGAATTAATTTTTTGTGAGAAGTGTGAGGTCTGTGCCCAGATTCTTGTTTTTTTGCATGTCAGGTATAGATTTCTTTTCAGAACCATTTTGTTGAAAAGACTTTATTTCTCCATCATTTTGCCTTTGCTCCTTTGTCAAAGATCAGTTGAGTATATTTGGGTCTATCCTGGACTCTCAATTCTGTTGAATTCTTTCATTTGTGTGTCACAAACACGACGCTGTAGCTTCATAGTAAGTCTTGACATCAGGTAGTGTCAGTCCTTCAACTTTTTTCTTCTCCCTTAATATTGTGTTGTATATTTTGCATTTTTTACCTCTCCATGTGATATATAACCTTTTAAATATTCTTCCTTGATTTCTTCTAAAAAATGATGTTTTGGGGTGCCTGGGTGGCTCAGTTGGTTAAGAGACTGCCTTCGGCTCAGGTCATGATCCTGGAGTCCCGGGATCGAGTCCCACATCGGGCTCCCTGCTCGGCAGGGAGTCTGCCTCTCCCTCTGACCCTCTTCCCTCTCGTGCTCTCTATCGCTCTCATTCTCTCTCTCTCAAATAAATAAATAAATCTTTAAAAAAAAATGATGTTTTGTTTCTCTTCTCTTCCCTTGTTAAGCTCTTTGTATAGTTGACCTCCATAATTCCATAGTTTTTCTTCTAAGATTACTTCAAGTGAGACTCTTCTACTACCACTCCTTAATTATTGTATATTCAAGGTTTAATATTCAGCCCCTTTCCTTCTTTCCCCATATCCTCATCCTGAACTATTTTATCTACACTCTTTGCTTGAATTATAGTCTATGTTATGATAGATCCTATAGTATAGATTTGGTTCCAAGCTCTTTCTTGATTTCAGACAAATCACGCTGCATGACTGTTGGGCCTTCCCAACTGGCTGCCAAATGGCTCTCCATCCCAATATCATCACAACAGATCCAACTGTCTTTTTCTTTCCCCTTGTCCATAGGTTTCTGCCATAGCTCTTAGAATTAAAGCAATTAAGCCTGGGTATTCACTCTCTAACTTATCTCTCAAGCCAATGAGTCATGACACTTACTCTTTTTTTACCTTGTAGTATTTTTAAAGTCTCTTTAACTTCTCATTTCCACAACAACTATCATCTCAGTCAAGACCTAAATTCCTCTTATCTATATTTCTGCTGCAAGCTATGAACAAACCATTCAGGTTCAAGTCATGCCATAAATCAACCCATTGTCCACATTGTGGACAGTGAAATTTTTCCCCAGTACAATTACAATCTGCTTTCCTGCTTGAAAAACATGCATTGGCTTAGTTTTTATAAGTATTTTGTCATCTGTCCCATGATTGACTCTGCAGCTTTCTTTCTGTTTCCCTTGTGCCCTTTACTCCTGTGTCCATATAGGATCATTTTCTTTTCACTGAACTTACCTTGATCTTGATCTTTGCAGGCCATTCTCAACCTATTTCCTTTTCTTTTATTATATATTAAGTATTCTCTTCTAACCTTCTTTCCTTTTATGCAGTGTTAAATTTATCTATTTGCTTGCTGGTGTCTCCAGTTAGACAAAGGAAAATATAAAGATCATGACCTACATATCAAATCCAATTAGTTGGTAGATGTTGTATGAAGCTGTGTTGACAAGATTTCTGAAGATTAGTTGGACTCATTAAGGAGAAAAATGACATGATTGATTATTATTGTCTGCTCCAGAAAAGACAACAACTGACACATATTTTTATTCTTTGCACTAGAAGGAATAATATTTATCTGAATATTATTGGATCATATTTATCTGAGTACCTGCTATATGTAAGGCACTGTTAAGACCAATTTGTCTATAATTTTACTCTTATAATCATTGTTTGTGGAACATAATCCAATGTGTTCAAATAAGAAGAACTAAATTGTTAAGTTGTGTTTTTATTTAAGGACACATAATACATGGCAAAGGCAAGATTAACCCTACACCCTCTGACTCAAACACCTGTAGGTCTTTGAGAAACACATGCTATACCCAATGTTCATAAAATTAAATAGCTTGGTGGAAAAATCTGATATACTCCCGGTCCTGTGCCAGATATTGTTAGAATAAGAAGGATACAAAAGAAGATATTATACTTGCCTTCTTTGAGTTCATGTGAATGTGACAGAAAATATGAAGTAGCTGGCAGAAAAACTAAGGATTAGACCTTATTCTGCATCTCTGCTTGTTTGGGAAAAGCAAATGAGAGAAAGGAAAAAGAGACATTTTATAATTGCAAGGCTATAATGATGGCAGTGTAAATGTAGATGCTATGAAATCTCTCATGGAGAGTTAATTACTCCTTATTAAGACAAATTTTATTCTTTAGAAAAACAGACTACCTTATATCCATTAGGCCTTGCTACTTTGGGCATCCTTTAGCTTTCTCGAGGAAAGTTAGAATGGATGATGCCCTTATTATTGGAGCTACAATTAAGTGCTGAGAATTATCACCTTTCCCAAGCACAAAAGTCCATGTAAAGTACTGGAAAGAACTTTGATTCAAAGTAATCCAGGTACTAATGGAAGTTTCTGTCTTATCACTTAGTAATTTTATAATTTTGTATAAGTAACATATTTGCTCTACATCATCCATAAAATGAGGATGATAAGACCTACTTACCAGGATTTTTGTGCTGATGAAATGAAATCATGCATACAAAGCACCTGACAAGAGGTAGGTGATACAAAATGGGGATTGTGATGGTGGCAGCCATGATGCCTATGGCGCTAATGACAACAATGACAATGAGATGATGACGATATCATAAGGTATTTTGGTTGGGATGCAGACCCGGGATCTCCCAACTCTATATTCCAAATCTAGCACCTGAGGCCTGACTAGTCCCTCTAAACTTAGTCGGCCTCCATTGTCTCTAAGAGTTAAATTCTGCTTGATGTATTCACATACTCGGGGGTAACAACCACACTTCGAATTTTATAATATTTGACAGTTCACAGATATTTTCTGATCAAATCAATTAATATTACAGAACACACTTGAAAGAAATCCTGGTATGTAATAAGTCCTATATAAATTTTAGCTGTTATTAGTATTAATGTTATTATCAATATTTGTCAGTGCATTTAATTCTTATATCAATATACTGGGAAGTAGAGGATTTTTTAATTCCCAATAAAGAGACTAAGATACCAAATCTCACAAGAGTCTGGTGATTGCCAGCATTTAGCTCTGTGCTCAAGGGCAAGTAACTTTTATGCTTAAGATGACTTCTCCCAGCACCTGTGCATAGCTGCTCACACAGCAGGTGCTTGGTCAATATTGTTAAATGCTTATGTAGCTGATTTATAGAGGCCATAGGAAAACATTGGTTCAGAGGCCTATTTAGGTCTAAGTCAAGGATAACCTCCATATTAATGTCAAAAATAAGAATTAATAACTTGACTCAAACATTTATATACAAATAAAACAAATAACTAATTAAATATACATACTGTATAAACTGCACAAAGTCTTTGCTTAAAATCACAAGGTCTTGTGCATCCACTGACCCTTCAAATATCCTCAATTGACTAATTTCCTTGCTTTTGCTACCTTTAAGAAAACTCTGAAAAGGGCTGGTGAACAATACTATACTTAGAGAGCTGGACAAAAGAAGTAAATGTCCAGGCCCTTGACTGGGGCAAAAATGACTGGGAGATGCTCCCTTGCAATTATCTCTTAAGATAAAGTTCACTTACTGAACCAAGGTCCTTCCTCTTTCTAGAATGTAGTACAAGAGGCATATAGACCTGGAAACTAGCAACCACAACAACTACTTGTTATATAAACATATTTAACTTAAGTCAAGAAAAACATAAGTAACTTGATCCAACTGATGAGGTAGCACCTGAAATTCTCAACAGGTCACCAATATGAGACAGGCTTCACACTAGGTGAGATGGGGAGGAGGTTTTGTGCTACACAAATAAGAGAACTCCAGTATTTTATACAACAACAATGTTCATCACTCAGTATGTAGCATTATTTTCACAAATGTACCACAGTAATTTAAGCTGATAACTAGTGAAGAAGAATATAGGATACTCTCTGTATTATTTTTACAATTCTTCTATAAATCTAAAATTATTCAAAAATAATATTTTAAATGTCTCATAAGTTTCCTATGTTAGGGTGGTATGAGGGTACAGAGGATGACTGGGATAGTCAGGAGCATTTTCATGCAAAGATGGTAGTTAAACTGAAAGTTTAAAAAAAAAAGTGAATAGGGGCACCTGGGTGGCTCAGTTATTAAGCATCTGCCTTTGGTTCGGGTCATGATCCCAGGATCCTGGGATCCAGCCCCCACCAGTCTCCCTGCGCAGAGGGAAGTCTGCTTCTCCCTCTCCCACTCCCCCTGCTTGTGTTCCTTCTCTCACTTTGTCTCTCTCTGTCAAATAAATAAAATCTTAAAAAAAAAATGAATAATGGTAAATAAGGTGAAACAGGTATAAGGAAGTCCATGTTAAGTAACCTAACCTTATTACCAAATAATATTTCACAAACATCTTTATATGTCAATTACTAAAGATATATATCATTTTTATTGAGTTCATATTTGTTTCTGAAATGTACACTAATTATTTCTTTGAATATTCAAGGTATGATCATTTTTCTTTTTTAATCAAATCTATAGGAAACCTATAATTCCATTTACACTTATATTTTAAGTATCTGCTAAATTTTCTCCCAGGAAACTGTAATCTTCCTAAAGACAAAAGCTGTGTCTATCTTGTTCACTTAGTCTCTAGGACATAGTATGCTATTCAATAAAACTTGATTGAATAAATGTGGATGTATGCTGTGCAAAGACACAGACAGAAAACACAACAAGGAATGTAAGAGAGTTGCAAGTGGTTTTTCTACAACTGGAGTAAAGGATTCCTGTTGTGGAATTTGCAAGGCAGGAATTGAATTTTAATTCTCTCTCTAATACAATCAACAAAATGTTTATTTTGAACCTGGTCTGTGTCACACACTATAACTACAAAGATGGAGACCTATTGGCTCACTAGGGAGGTTATGGGATTGCAGGGTCCATAATATGAAGAATTTTTTTTCTCCTCGTAAAAACTACAGGACATCTCTGAGGTATTTTATGTAGGAACCTTAGAAAGATCTTTGAATCAGCTATTCTTCTGCAGAAGGAAATAGAAGGAGGGTCAACGTTAGGGGGCAGAAATTCAGATGTCTGTTTCAATTGTTGAGGCAGAAATGATGAGTGTTTCCACTCCATTAGTTGTGTGGAGATCAAGGAGTGGCTGGAAGGGTAGCTGAGGTTAGGAGAATGCAATATGGTGGCAGTTGTGAGAGGAGATTCAGGAGGAAGAAGATGGATTAAAATCAGTCTGAAGGGTGGCACCTGGGTGTCACAGTCGGTTGAGTGTCCAATTCTTGGTTTTGGCTGAGGTCACAATCTCATGGTCATGAGATCGAGGTCCACATTGGGCCCTGCGCTCAGCAGGGAGGCTGCTTTTGATTTTCTCTCCCTCTCCCTCTACCCCCACTTAAATAAATAAGTCTTTAAAATAAAATAAAATCAGGGTGCCTGGGTGGCTCAGTTGGTTAAGCGAGAGCCTTCAGCTCAGGTCATGATCCTGGAGTCCCAGGATCGAGTCCCACATCAGGCTCCCTGCTCAGTGGGGAGTCTGCTTCTCCCTCTGACCCTCCCCCCTCTCATGCTCTCTCTCTCTCTCATTCTCTCTCTCAAATAAATAAATAAAATCTTTAAAAAAATAATAAAAAATAAAAAATAAAATAAAATAAAATCAGTTTAAAGGTAGTAATATCAGCTGTCCTGTGACGGATTTGATGTGAAGGAAGATGAGCAAAGATGGAGAATGATTCTCAATTTAACGGCTTGCATAACTAGGTGGGTAGAAATAGCACATAATGGGGAAGTAAGCTAGAAGACAACACATCCTATTGTAGGATGGGGATGGGCTGCTGGAACACACCGAGTTGGAGTTAACTGGAAGACTTCTAGGTGAAGGGGCTAGTTGGCAGTTGAGTGAGTATACCAGTCTCTAGGGAGAGAGCTCTGGGCTAAAGATGGGGACTTCCAAGTGAAGAGTATATGAGTAAACATTGATTCCAAAGATCCTATCTCTAACCCTTTCTTTATGTAATCATTGTAAATGAGACCACTCAAGGAGACTAAATAGATGAGAAGTAAAGAGAATCCACAATAACCTCTAGAGAACACCAGCATTTAAGATAGAAAGAGAAGAGCATGAGAAAGAAGAACATTTTGAAGTCATGGTCAGAGTGGTGCCAAAGGTAATAGGTGAGAATGATTTAGAAGAGTCCATTGAAGTATTGTTCAGGAAGGAGGAATAATTCAACACTCAAGTGACAAAGCTCCCATAAATGATAGGATTTGCAATCAGGAAGTCATCCATGGCCATAATTAGAGCAATGCCTGGCACTGAGCTGATTGCTTTACATGGAGAATTATGTTTAATTTTTACACAGTTGATGAGGCACATAATATAATCCTAATTTTACAAATGACAAAACAGTAGCTTAACTAACTGACTCAGAGCCACACGACTAGTTAGTGGTAAAACTCAGATTCACACCTAGGAAAGCTGATGCTGAAAACTGCACTGTGAGTAACTAAGCTCTACTGTGCCACCCACTGACACATCTAATTATTTTCAACTCAGCACTTGATAGTTCAGAATTATGTGGGAGTTTTTGTCCTCCAATTTTTCATAAACACAAATATTAATTCTCCAGTGTTATTCCGAAGCATCCTTAGGACTGAGATATACCATATGCTTCTGTGTGTTCCCCGAGTTTTTAGCCCAAAATGAGGTATACCCATAGGTGTCGTATCAATAAACAATACTGAAGAAAATGAGCATTTAAGGTGTTATTATAAAGGCAGACCAGCCAGATTGTCCTCCAATGACACAAGTAACAGATCAAAAGAGCAACATAACTTTTGACTATGCTCCTTGCTTCTAAGCACTAGATCATTATACCTCTCTAATGATTTATGTGTGAAGTTTCCAAGGTGATGAGAATAGGCCACATATAGACCTTAATACAACCATAATGGGTTAATAATACATCCTCTGTTCTTTTTTTTTTTTTTTAAGATTTTATTTATTTGCGAGAGAGAGAATGAGAGACAGAGAACATGAGAGGGAGGAGGGTCAGAGGGAGAAGCAGACTTCCTGCTGAGCAGGGAACCCAATGTGGGACTCGATCCCGGGACTCCAGGATCATGACCTGAGCCAAAGGCAGTCGCTTAACCAACTGAGCCACCCAGGCACCCTACATCCTCCATTCTTAATGCAAGAAAAAGCAAGCCACGAGAATTGCACAAAAGAGGTCAAGCTCACATCTCTGGTGGGCAGTTCCTTTGAGCTTAGAGTCTGGAACAAACTACTGTGGAAGGAGAATACTCTTCATCTTCCAGCTGATAAATCAGTCACCAGTTGTTTTATATTTTAAAACATCTGAACAGTATCTCAGGGCTCTGGAAAGGCTTTATTCCCTAGTTCCATTGGCACACAAGCCATTGTCTTAATTGTGTACATAATCTCCTACAGAAGCAACACCATGGATTTTGCCCCCTTCTGAAAAAGAGGGCACTATAGATATCTCTTGCATAGAACTACTGCCATGGTTCAATTAGAGGAGAAATAAATTTTACTATCTTGATGAGAGCCCGTGAAACCAAAACTAGGCAATATAGCCGGCTTTAAGAAAATGGAATCTTGTATTCTTTGACAGTGTAATTATTACTCTCTGTCAGCTTATTCTACTTTTTCATAAAAATCACTTAATGCTTCACAAAGATATTACTTTTGCGATCAAATATCACGTTGGGAACTGTTAATAATTTGGGAACTTCTATATTAAAAATGGCTAATTCACTAAATGCATGAGATGCCATAACCTGAGAATACCCCCATCCTGAAAGTTCTGTTTTAATGGTTTGCTCCCAATGTAGGACATTAGAGAGAGCCAGGGGACTGCATTGAGGTTCTACAGTCTGGTGTTTAGAGCCCAGAGAGTCAACGATTCAACTGCAAAGAATTTAGGAAAGTTATTGCGAATATTTTTAGAAGAAAGAGTTTTACTCTGTAGCAACAGACTTCTACGTTATTATATGATTATTTTTTAAACTTAAGGTTAAATAAAGCCTTGTTTTTAGAGACTTTTCTCATTGAGCTAAAGTATTCTGACAATGGGAAGCTTTTAATCATTTTAGTTGACTTTTTAAATGTATTTTTAAAAAGTAAAACTTGCTCTTTCTGATGTAGACCAATGTGAATTTTTACCAATACATTCAGTCTTGCGTCCACCACCACAATTAAAATACAGAACAATTCTGTCCACCCTAAAATTCTTTTGTTTTGTCCCTTTATTTGTAATCAACCTCTCTCTCCTTCCCCAGTCCCTGGAAACCACTGATCTGTTTTCCGTTCCTATAGTTTTGCTTTCTGCTCTTGTATAAATGAAATTATGCAGTGTGCCACCTTCTGAGCCTGGATTCTTTCTCTTAGAATAATGAACTTGAGATTCTTCTACATTGTGTGTCATAGTTTATTATTTGGTGGATACTATTCCATTGTAGAGAATAGTAGCTTGTTAATTCTGAAAAAATGCATATGTAATGCTACCCTGGCAATGATAATAGTGACACATGGCATCATGTGGGTGCTTATTGTGGATCAGGCATTGTTGTAGCTCTGTCCACACACTACCTCATTAAAATCTGTCATCCTAGGAAATAGGCAATATCACTATTCCACTTTATAAAAGGAAAAGGAGGAGAGGCTACATGAAGTCACCTTCCCAGGATTATACCATTTGTAAATGTCATAGTCTGTATTAGAATCTGGGCAGCTTCACTTCAGACCCACCAGTACAGCCACTATCACAAACTGCTGCCCAGTAATAGCGACCAACACTAAGCATTTGCCCTTGGGCCATGGAAAGCATTTCCTCTTTATTTTCACACAAATAAAGGTGGGTTGAGGAAACAGAGGTTTACAGAGATACAACATGCACCAAATCACCATGATAATAACTAATTTTCAACCAAATTGTGAAAACTGAGTCCTAGTACCTTTAAGAGTATTTAGTTTTGAGGGGATTCTGGGTTTCAATTTCAATTTTCTGTTTCCTCCTATGACACTGAATTTTCGGTTCATCGCAACATGCACAGAGCCTTTTGCAGTTGGAATAACTTCTTGGACCTTGGTACAAATCATCTCCCAGCCTTTAAGATTAGATAATAAAATGTATTTAGTACAGAAGAGACCTAGTCGCTATCTTGATTTATCTCTGCCTGTGGGGGAATTGAAGGGATGAAAAAAATTCATCCTCAACCAAACTACATGAAGTTGACATGTAGAAAACATTCTTAGATTCATTTTAACTTCAGGTTGTTCTTCAAGAGGTTAAATCTTTATTCCAGGAGAAAAAGATAAAAATAAAATTTGATGCTAGATTGCATATGTTATCACCTTATCATAAACACTGTAGACTTGGAAGCAATATCCTCCAGTAGAGATGAGTAAAGGGAAAATGTGATTTTATTTTTCAATTGTATTTTTAGTAAAAGTACTATACTCAGCTCACATCTGTAAGAAAAAGGGCTTAAGGTACTTAATGTATTTTAATTAACACTTACTCTACTAAGGACATAAATAGTATACCAATTTTATTAAGGCGTAGAATAGGAGGAAAATTTGAGGTCTTAGGGTTGAAGTCAGGCCCTGCTGGTAGTAATGTTTCATGGTGGAGACAGATTTACTAAATGAAAGAATTGGAAACAACACCAAGAAAACACTGTGGGCTGACATTTCAGCAAAAAAATGCATTCTTGCACACCACAGTAGTCCTTGTATTATTCATTTTCTCAATAAGTTTCCATAAAAGAAACCTATCTTGAATACTCTTTCCTACCTTCCTTTCTGGATTCATTTACAGGATGTAATTGGGGAGTAGTGTGGAATGAGTGAAGTATGGAAGGTGTATCTCTTTTCTGAACAACATTCTGGTCAACTTTCAAATGATTCCTAGTTAGATATTTGGACAGCTATCCTTTTGAGACCCAGATACATTTGGGGCATTATAGAAACTATGCTACAAAACAAAAGATTTGTTCTGAGGTGGAGCTAGGACAAGACCAGTCTTGATATGGGGCAGGATTATGGCCTTGTTCTTAGGTCTTCATACTGGTGGTAATTGCCAGCTATTTGCAAATTTCCGCTCAATATAAGGGTGAGTTTTTTTCAGATAACTGTAGTGGGATATCCAAAATGAGCTAGTTTATCTTGAAGACAGTGAATTGAGAAGATTCCTGAATGCTGTGGGTGAGATGACAAGGCACAAAGCAAGAAACAAGCTAGGAAAATAGCTTAAACTTTAAAAAATAGCTTTATTGAAATGTAACTGACATACGAGAAGATGCACATACTTAAAATATATCATTTGATAAATTTATTTTGCCATTAAGCATGCAGTCCAGAAGTATTAAGTATGTTACACTATTGTGCAACAGATCTCTAGAACTTTTTCTTCTTGCAAAACTGGAACTCTATACGCATTAAACAACTCTCCATTTCCCCCTCCCTCCAACCCCTGTAATCACCACTCTGTTTTCTTATTCTATGAATTTGACTACTTTAAATCTTGCATATAATTGGAAGCTTAACATATTTGTGTTTTTGTAACTGGCTTATTTCACTTAAGGTAATGTCCTAGGGGTAAATCCATGTTGCAGCAGGTGACAAGATTTCTTTCCTTGTTGAGACTGAATAATACTCGTGTGTGTGTGTGTGTGTGTGTGTGTGTGTTGTTTATCCATGTACCCACTGATGGACACTTCAGTTGTTTCCCTATCTTGCCTATTATGAATAATGCTTCTATGAATATGGATGTGTAAATATCTCATTCAAATCCTGCTTTCAGTTCTTTTGGACATATATAAGCAGAAGTGAAATTTCTGGAGCATATAGTAATTTTATTCTTAAGTTTTTGAGGAACTGCCATACTTTTTCCATAGTGGCAGCCCCATTTTATATTTCCACCAACAGTGCACATGGGTTCCAAGTTCTCTACATGCTCACTGACACTCAATATGTTCTTTTTTTTATTATAGTAGTGATCCTAATGGATTTGAGTTATAAATTTATAACTAGAAAACTTATGAATTGAAAACCATACAATTTTCCAAGTTCAGATTATTTTCCTTCTGTTACTAATTATATACCTGACCTTATACACATCCACTTCACCTCTTCTTTCCAATTTTCTAACACATTAATTAGAATAATACATATCCTAAAAACAAGGTTTTTAATATTATATGTGATATGATTATATGTGATATAGAAAGATACGGTATGCAGAGAGATGGGGATATAAATAGAGATGATTATATGTCATGGATGATTATATGTCATTGAATCCTTATGTATAATAAGATATAGTAAATAGAGATAGGATAACTTCCTTGGCAAATTTCCCTATATAGCTGCCTTCTTTCTCTGTCTCACTCCCCATTTCCCTAGGATCACCTCTCAAATTAACTCCTTCCCTGGAGTCCTTGTCTCAGGGTCTGCTTCTAAGGGAACCAAACTAACACAAGTACCTAATCATTCTTAATTATTCAGAAATATTATTTATTTAAAGTTTAAATTAGAAGGAGTATATTTGATGGGCCTGGCACAGTTCTTGGCAATTAGATTCTGTTTGTTATACTCATCATAAAGTGTGACAAGTGATTCACAATCCTTTATCACTCCCCACCACCATCTCTCCTCCTGGAGGAAGAATGATAGCCCTGGAGAGAGCCCTATGCAAATGGAAGTTGAGAATCTAGACCTAAGCGAGACCCACAGCAGCACAAGGACCATTTTCTCCATGTCTATTAGCAAATATAAGGGCTATGTTTGACAGTCTCATTTTTCCCTCTGTATTTACACTTCTAATCATCAGAAGATGAGCAGTGATGAAAAATAAGAATAATAGAAATTGGAATTAATTCTGTGTAGGTTTAAAGAGTGTTTGACCTCCCTGAGGCTAACTCCTGGAAAGAATTGTGTAGAGGGTGGATTTTTCTGTTTGGATGGAATGTGGACTCCTTAAAAGTCAGAACCACACTTTTTTCTTTTTTTTCTTTTCTGGGATCCAACACAGTACTTGGCATATATGCATGGGTAGAAGTTTTAAAATCTAGCACTGAATCTATAAGCTGTTTATTTCAGTGACTCAGAGTAGCAGCTGACATTATTGACTGTTTACTCTGTGCTGGGCACCATGTTAAATACTTTATAAACTCATGTAATCTCACAAACACTCTGTCCTTTATATGTGGCTGCAAAACAAACTATCCAAAACTAAGTTGCTTAAAACAAAAACAACTAAGTTTCTAAAGCTGGTCATCAGAGGGCACTGGTTTGGGCATATGCAAAGTCACCTAGGATGACAGTGATTTTAGCAGGTGTCTCTCTGTCTCTTTCCTGATCTCTCTTCCTCTGTTTCTTTCTCTTTTTTTTAAATTACTATTATTTTATTTCTTTTTATTGAAGTATAGTCAATATACAATACTACATTAGTTTCCGTGTACAACGTAGTCCTTTTGACGATGCCATACATTACATGATGCTCTCCATGACGTGCAGTTACCATACAACATTATTACAATATTATTGATTATATTCCTTACATGGTACTTTACATCCCCGTGACTTATTTATTTTTATTTATTTATTTTTATTATGTTATGTTGATCACCATACATCATTAGTTTTTGATGCAGTGTTCCATGATTCATTGTTTGCGTATAACACCCAGTGCACCATGCAGAACGTGCCCTCTTAAATACCCACCACCAGGCTAACCCATCCCCCCACCCCCCTCCCCTCTAGAACCCTCAGTTTGTTTCTCAGAGTCCATAGTCTCTCATGGTTCATCTCCCCCTCTGATTTCCCCCCCTTCATTTTTCCCTACCTGCTACCTTCTTTTTCTTCTTCTTTTTTTTTAAGATAATACTGTATTATTTGTTTCAGAGGTGCAGGTCTGTGATTCTTTTAGTATCACACCACCTGTTAATCTCCACTATTTGCTGGCTGATTGCCCTATTGTTACTAACAATGCCCTAGGGCATAAATTGCTACTTAGTCTGGGACAGTTATATTTGAGTCCTTCTACTGAGCAGCTTTTGAGACTAATCTTTGGGGTTTGTTCTGACCTCGGGGGCAGTGTCTGCTTAGTTGTTTCCGGGCTCTCTGCTCTGAAGGACTACCTCCATCCCTGGGGAAATCGTCAGAGCTACTGATGTGGAGCTGGAGACTCAGGATCAGTGTTCAGCTCCTCTGGTAGATATATCCCTACTTTATGAGAAGGGAGCTCTGTGGGGACAGTAACTTTTGGTCTTCCAGGCTTCTCTGTCCAGTATGGAACCTCTGCCCTATGAGTGAGCTGCACAAAAACAATTGGGGCCCTATTATTCTTAGCCAGCTACGCCCGAAGTGGAGCCTCTTCTCTATTTGTTGGAGGAGGGAGAAACACACTTTTGGCCATACTCACCAGAAATTTAGGTGCTGCAAGACACAGCTCAAGGCGATGGGGGCTTAGAAATGATTACTCCTCTTCCAGGGGAAAAAAAAAAAAAGGTCAAAGTCATGCCTCATGTCCCATGACGATACCATTGTGCTCAGGTTCTTAACAGTGAGCTGAACTGTCATTGCTGCGACCACTACTGCTCTGGACCCTGAAAGTGGCTCTTTCTGCCACTGCCCTCACTACAATGGACTTTAAAATGCTTTCCTTCCTGATTTTTGCTTCACTAGCTTTAGAACCAAAGTTGAGTGTGGGCGGCTCTGATTTACAGAATCTCGGTTACATACCATAACCTAGCTATAAGAGATGTTGAAGGAGTAATCATTTCATCCCTATAATGTGAAGTGAAATTTGCCTTCTACCAATAGTTAAGATTCTGCAAGTTCTTTGTAGATGGTAGATAAAGAGTACAGATCTCATTATATGGATCTTTGGAAAGAATCTGTTGAATTAATGAATAACAGAACTGGGAATAGTTACTAAGAGAGGTTATACTTGCCTGTTAATGTGGATTTCCCTGAGGTTTCTCTCAAGGACGAAGAGTAGGATCACACTTTCCTCATATTCCTAGGTTACCAATGAGGAGAGTGACCTGTTTCATTCTTTTCATGAGTCTTTGTCACATACCTTCTCTGTGCCAGCCATTGTGTTAGGTACTAGGATCAATGGTGAGGACAAACAGACATGTGCTTGGATTGATGGAGATTATGGTCTATTACAGGATAAACATGTTAATTTAAAAAAAATGTAAACATGTAAGTATCTCATAAGTATGAGAATGTGCAACAGGCATATGACCTGGGAAAAAGATTCAGAGAAACTTACCTGAGAAGGAATGGCTGAACAAAGATCCGAAGGATAAAGAGAAATTAACTTTATAAGAAGGGAGATAGGGATGGCAAATAAAAAGTATTCCTCACAGCAGAGGGAAAATACTTGCAAAGGACATAAGGAGGTTGAACAAGTTCCCTCTGAAATACTGAAAAGGAGTAGTTGTTGGATGCCAGAGAGGATTTTGTACAATTTCAGGATGCAAATGGATACAGAGATAAAACAATATTGAGATTTAGAGAGCTTATTAAGGATAGGCACTTTTTAAAAAATTTTTTATTGTTATGTTAATCACCATGCATCACAACATTAGTTTTTGATGTCGTGTTCCATGGATAGGCACTTATCCAAACAACTATGGGAAGTCATTATGGGAAGTCACTGAGGGGTTTCCAGGGAGTTTTCAGAAAAAGAGGCCTGAATGCAGAGTCAGTCGGCACTACTGACTATTGTTGGTACTACTACGCTCCTCATCTTCCCCCTCAAGGCTGTTCTGGGAGTTCCAAATCCTTTTTTTTTATAAGCTGAACTTTACTCTTCCTCTGTTAATCACATCTGTGTTTTGAGAAGGAAACTCTAGTTCCAGTGAGGAGAATGGCTTAGAGGGTATATGAGGACACCAGCTGGGAGACGCTGTCAGACTAGCCTTGGTAAGGGGGGATGGTGGCTCCACCTGGAGCAGTGGCAATAAAGATAGAAACAAAGAACTCGGTCCTAAACTGGAGCCAAGGGTGATGCTGGACACGTAGGTGGTGAAGGAGGACAGACACCAGCTCTGTATTCACTGAAGCCTAAATTAATTCTGTGCAAGGGGTAGTAGTGAGTGTCTAACCAGATCATACTTTTCCCAAAATTCATTATCTGCTGCTATTGACTTTAAGCAAAATATATTTAGGTTCTCATTATTCTTCTTTAGTAAAACTCAATGTCCAGTTGATTCAGCAAAATTCTTAATAACTTCTTTGCATTTCTAAACTTGAAAAGTCATCATCTTTTAAATATTTCAGGTAAAATAGTTATTTACTAGGAATCATATTTTTTGAATCCACAATTATCTCATTAAATATCACTAGCTTTAACATGTTCAAAATCTAAGATCTGTACAACAAATAATATATTTGGTTTAATAAGTATAATAATTTCCTCTAAATTATTTAAGGTGTAGGAGAGAAATTTATTTGAACCAAAAAGCTCTGGTCTTTATTTTTAGAAGACATCTCCTCTGGTAAAAGTCAGACAGAACTTATCTGTCATCACGAAGTGAGGCAGCAATAGATTAAGTACCTTGTTTCCTGTGGAGTATTAATATATGTGAACATATATGTATGTTTTTAATTTGTGCATATGGTGTGTGTATGAGAGAGAGAGAGTGTGTGCATAGAGAATGGAGCTTGTCATAAAAGAAGTGTGTTTCCCCAACAGGTAACCTAAAGTTGAATGATTATACATGGGAGTCTCAGTGGCCAGGAGATGTAATGAGTTGTTGTCTTTGTGGCATGGATTCTTTCTACCCTGATCCCATGCCCCATAGTATCCCTCTCTGGTCTCTATCTCAGTACATGAAATGTCTTTGTGTTAAATAGAAATACTCCTTAGAGAGGTGTTGCAGGAAATTTGGGTCAAATCTTAGATGCTTGATGAGATCATAATTACAGATCTTCTGTATTTGCCAATGGTGGAGAATAAATCACAGGAGCCATGGGAGCTTTGAGGGATGACATATCAAAATCATAAATTTGGGGTCCATGGTTCTTCTGGGAACTACAATGGACAAGTATAGGGTACTGGACACTTGTTAGTGAATAATGATTGTGAGAACAGGTAACCAAAACAAACTTAGCTAATTTCTCAAAATTGTGGGGGCCAGCCCTGCCTACTATCTTGAGAGTCTTCCAAAGGCTTATCAAAGCTCACCTTTTTAGAAACAAATGTGTGTTCCTTCAGAGGACAGTGCTTTTCATAGTATGGTCTCCAGACCATCAGCATAAACATCACCATGGAACAACATTCACCACACACATTTGGAAGTAAAATATACTACAGAATATTTTAGGGAAATTGGAAAAGAGCTCCGAGTGCATAGTCAGCCATCTTTGGAAGCTCTGTACTTCTATGTCTGTTCCTCCTCTCCTCCCTCTGGGACTATCCTGGGAGTTCCAAATTCTTTTCCTTTATAAGCTGAGCATTACTCTTACCTGGCATCAGGCACTCAGTCTCACTTTCTACACCTAACCCTTAATAAAAATGATCCAATTATTCAGTCTCCCAGCAAGAAGGAGGCTGATGCTTGTTGTCAATGTAAGCAGTTTACTGTGCTTCATTCCATTCTCCTACTTCCTTTCCTAGATTGAATGCTACCTGGGAGCCAGGACTGTGTCTGCCTTACCCACTCCTCTATTCCCAACAGTATGTCTGGCACATAATTCTGGGAATAAATTATTGAACAAGTAGATGAATAAATGCAAAGTTAATGATTAAATTAGGGGAATATCATCCACCTATGGAAGTGACTAGAGTCTTTGGCTTTATGATATTCTTAGTCAATAAACTCATGGGTTGGTCAGCCCTGCAGGGAGATCATTCAAGGTAATGAGGGGGAAGGAAAGATAATGCACATGTAAAACAGAAAATGGTGATAAGCTAGTGGAGAGTAATATGTGTACTGGGAAAATGTGAGATCCAAGAGCAGACAAGTACAAACTGTGGTTGCAGATGCCTGTGTCAGAAGACTGAAGGCAAAGCATTTGGGCCCATACCTGAGAGTGTAATAAGCCACTATAGGCTCTTGAGCAGAAGAATGACATGATATCAACTTTGGCTAATTCTTTTTAGCCAAATCTAAGCTCCACCCACAACTACCTTGTGGTGGAGCTTAGATAATGTTTCCAAAGATAACAGAACTGAGGTTCAGAGAGGCTATGTAATTTTTCCAAGGTCATGGAGCAAGTGAAAGACAGACATGAGATCCATCCCAGAGTCCCTCACTCCAAGGCCACTGCCCTTGAAAGAAAGATTAATCAGTCAGTAATGTGTGAAGAGGCACAACTTTCAGAAAAAAAAGTTACTGGTGTTAAAAAAAAAAAAAAAGTTACTGGTCCTAAGGTGGCCCTCTCTTTCCTAATAAGTGGAAGGAAATGGGAGGGGTAGGTGTGAAACTCTCAGTAGGTTAAGACTGCACATAACAAATGCTCGCAAAGGCTCAGGCTCCCAGTTCACTATGAACTAACTGACCAAGGGCAGTCTGTGATCCACTCTATACTCTTACAGCATCTCCCTTCTCTGGACTGTGAATCATGTCTCTGAGAAATCACAGCAGGGCAGGCGAGGTGCGAAATGAATGTTTCGTCCCTGAATGTGAGCCAATGCTGACACTCCAGTCAGTCCCTAATGATTTTCTGTCTGAGTTTCTACCCACTTTGAGGTTTCTTGATTTCCTGCATGGTCTCTAACCAACATGTGGTCCCAGAGTGCAATTGTGACATTAGGGAAGGGTGAGGTAGCAAAACAAAGAGAAGAAGGAGGGGAAAAAAAGGTAGCTATCCACTGTTCAGTGACTTGATCCACATGTTTATATGGACACACAGCAGGGATCTACCTCGTGGTCAGACATTTCTATGGGACTCTGCACAGGCCCCATATCAGTAATGATTAGAGAACAGTGTTAGGGGACCCATCAGGCCAGGCTGCCATTTTTAAAAATTTGAATATAGTTGACACACAATGTTACATTAGTTTCAAGTGTACAACATAGTGATTCAACAAGCTTATACAGTATGTTATGCTTACCACATGTGTAGTCACCATCTGTCACCATACAATGCTATTAAAATATTATTGATTACATTCTTTATGCTGTGCCTTTTATTCCCATGACTTAGTCATTCTGTAGCTGGAAGCCTATATCTCCCAGTCCTTCATCCATTGTGCCCATCTGCCAACCCCCTCCCCTCTCGCAACCATCAGTTTGTTTTTGTACTTACAAGTCTGATTCTGCTTTTTCTTTGCTTATTCATTTTTTTCTAGATTCCACATATGAAGGAAATCATGGTATTTGTCTTTCTCAGTCTGATTTCTTTCACTTAGCATAATACTCTCTAGGGGTCCATCCATGTTGTCACAAATAGCATGATCCAATCCTTTTTTATGGTTGTGTGATATTCGTGTGTGTGTGTGTGTGTGTGTGTGTGTGTGTGTATCACATCTTCCTTGTCCATTCTTCTATTGATGGACACAGGTTGCTTCCATATTTTGGTTATTGTAAATAACGCTGCAGCAAACATAAAGGTACATATTTATTTTTTAAATTAGTATTTTTGTTTTCAGCCTGCCATTTTGATTCAAAGAAGGTAAGAACCACTCAGAGGATGTCTCTAAATGTCCACTTTGTCTGGTTAGTCTCTAATCAAGCATGGCTTCTGTTGACAATTCCATGAGGTTTCTTTCTTTCAGTATTCCTAGAGGCATTGCATACTCATAGTTTCTTGTTTACATGGAATATATCACTCTGTCAGCTAAATCTCTCTGCTAGAGATGAGAAATGGCCCTTGCCACTGTTAGATGGGTGCTAAGAATGAGGAATATTAGCTTCTACTTGAGTTTCAAGAGTAGAACTGGGATATTCATGGAAGCAATAGAAATAATTATATTCACATTATTGGTTCTAAATGTATTTCTCATTTACCAATGCATTTTTATGAGCCAGGCACTGGGCTAAATTATTTTTACATATTATTGTTAATCCTTACCACACACTTGTAAGTAAATGTTATGTTTTCCTGTTTTTCAGTAAAAGAAACTGAGAATTAGAGAACTGAGCTGACTTGTCTAAGATCCTTCAGCTCATACATGGTAAAATTAGGATTAAAACTTCAGTTTATCTGTCTGAAATCTTAATACTTCCTACTGCATCACTCACACTGAAATTTCAATCAACAAAAATTCAGAGGTTGGTTCACAGTGAGGCTTTATTTGAAGTCAGGAAAATTCAGTGTATTCTATGTGTCCTGTTTCCAGATCATAAAGTGTTGTGGTTGATTTTTCCATAATTGTCATGCCTGATTATTTTTCCACAGAAAAAGTCACATAGAGCAAAACATTATATAGTATTTCTATCATATGATTTAAGAAAATTATAGTCAGGTTTTTTTCTTTCATATTTTACTCTTTAGCCATAAAGTACTAAAAGGTGTGTCTATATTCAGGATAGTTTCCTTCTCAGAGAGAAGCCAGACAAGGAAGGAACCCAAGTGAGTAGAAACTGGATAATCTTGGCCTCCATAGTATAGACATAAAATGGTGTTATTCCAAAGATCAGAGCATCCCTTATTACATTTCAGTGGAAGAGAAGATCAGCAGAGTGGCTACAAGGTGTAACAAAATGGAAATGACTAGGGCATCAGGATGCCAGTGATCCAGCCCTAAAGTTTCCCCTACCTCCCTGAGGTGAGGGAGGTTTCTTCTCTTTGGGTCTCCTAGAGTCTCATGTAAAAAGAATAGTTTGTTTAATTCACATTTATATCTATTTAAATTTCAGACAAAATATCTAGCAAAATTAAATCCTTATTTGAAAAAGACTAAGTATAGGGGTGCCTGGGTGGCTCAGTCGGTTAAGCAGCTGCCTTTGGTTCAGATTATGATACAGGGGTCCTGGAGTCAAGCCCTCAGTGGGGCTCCCTGATACTCTCTCCTTCTGCCCCTCCCCCCACATGCACACACACACACATACACTCTCTCTCTTTCTTTAGCTTGTTTCTCTCTCAAGTAAATAAATAAAATCTTAAAAAAAAGAAAAAGACTAAGTATAAATACATATGAAAATAAATAAAAATCCAAATCTTCTGAGAATTCTTTATTTGTAGGAATTACCAGCTGATATAGGAACTCTGGAGACAAAATTAACTTTTAGTAAGTAAAGGAATATCAGTAATACCCTCAGCTCTGAAATAGGATGAGCTATCCCAGGCAGTAAATTTTTAAATGACTAGTTAATATAGGTTTCTCTTTGAAATATAGCCTGACTACTACAGAGTTCAAATTGTTTTAATAAACTTGATTCTGAACACTAGAATATTAATAAATTGAAGATAAGAAGTACTAAGTTGAAACCTAGTTAGTTACAATGACCACAGAATCTTAACAGCACTATTATTGCCTGGGGTGCTGTAATCCCACAGCATAATGGAACAGGATGGTAAGAGTGTCAGACAACAGGAAGACCAGGAGCCCATGAACTGGATCCCACACAGTCCTATTAACACAGACTACACTTAGATAAACACATTTTTTTTGGTGTTAAAAGCAAAATGTCAATTATATTAGAAACTGTATATTAAATGAAAAATCTCTGGTCTACCTGGGTCCCGGGATTGAGCCCAGTGTTGGGCTCCCTGCTTAGCATGGAGTCTGTTCTCCCTTTCCCTCTCCCTCTGGCTCCCTTGCTCATGCTCTCTCTCTCTCTCTCTCAAACAAATAAATAAAATCTTTAAATAAATAAATAAATAAATAAATAAATAAATGCAATATCTCTGAATAGTTGACAGTCAAGGGAAATGAATTGTTACACTCCAAACACTGAGCAAATATGGTAGTCTCAGATCATGCAGCTGTAGTGGAAGAACAGTAGTGCTTTTGCATCAAGTTAGGGCAGAGCCTCTGTTGTTGAACAGACAAAGGATTGTAAAGAGCATTGAGGTACGGTACTTGGGCAAGCTTGGCAGCAAGGAATATCCACTGATAGAAGTCAGTGTTCAAAATACCAAAACAGGGTGTTAGAAAACTGGTTTGTAATATGAGAATTCACAGGAAAGCAAATTGTACAACAATTTTTGAGTGTCACCTCATAGTTTCTTAAAAAGTCAGGGATAATAAAACCTGTTACCTGACAATTATATTTTGGGAGTACCCCTAGAGAAACCTGCCCACCTGTGTGCACAAAGACATCCATAAGAGTGTTCAATATTTATTTAAACATTGAAGCCATCTAGATTTTCATTAATGATAAATGGGTAAATAAATCGGAGTATGGCCACACAATGGGACACTCTTCAGCAGAGAACACAGCTTCAGTAGAAGAGCATATCCAAGGTTGGGGGTTCCCCAGCAAAGAGACCCCAAGTCACACATTTCCCACAGGAAGTTTATTAGGCATTGCTCTTAGGAAGGAGATGTTCTGCCGTGATGCAGTCACAGCAAAGTCCTCAGCTAATCCCATGTGGAACTCTGACATGGGGACAGCTTTTCAAAATTATCCAAAATTCAGACAAAGAGAGCCACACCTTTGTATCTTAATCAGCTGTTCAGTGGATAGTTGTTCCTGGGGAAGAGTCACCAGGTATACGGCAGACCCCTTTGGCTGAGGGCACCCCTTGGAGTGGGCATCCCCTGGAGATGGTGCCTCCTGCAGAGGGTCTCAGCTGAGAGCAATCAGCAGCCAACATATCCAGTTGCTGAGGGAAGGACTGGCTAGCTCAATTCTGGAAGTTCTGAAAGAAAATCTGAGCAGCATACCAGAGCATCCAGAATTGGCATATAATAACATGATTTATTTCCTAACATAATGTTGATGCAAAAAGTTGCTTAAGAATACAGAAAAATGCGATGTAATAACTGTATAACATTTAAAAACATGAAAAAACAATAATGTATGTTGTTAGACCTCCATAAAGAAGAAACATTCCATATAATAGTTACCAATGAGCACAAAAGGAGGTGTATTTAGATGTTCACTACCTAGGTGTCAGGATGGCACATGTAATGACTCGTACTATTATACAAATATTTATACATTGGATATATTTCATTGGAAAATCTTAAAAGTTTAATCTGAAAAAATAAGATTTCTCATATATTTATCCATCCATGCATTCATTCCGTAAATATCCTTTTTTTTAACTGAGCTCAAACTTAGAAATAAGCCTTCTTCTAAAGGCTAAGAGAGAAATAAGAGAAGTACAAGGTATTTGTCTCTTGCAGCTCAATAAATCTGGAGAAAATATGAACTAAGAGAAATAGCAGATATTGTCAAGTTCGGGATATCCTAAAGAAATTCTATTAGATCATTCCATCTGAAGGCTATTATTAATGGTTGTCAGTCAATGATAAAGGATTCTGTGAAGAAATGAGCCCAGGGGAAGTTCAGTGAAAAAATACGAAGTATGTTTCTGTGCTGCAGGAATTTTCAGAGCCTTTAGAATATTAATGGTTACTCTCTAAGCATAGATACAGGGGATGTTAGAATACATTTTCTCAGGTTATTTTGATCACTGAATTCTTGTGAGTATTGCTTTGTCTTGCCAAACACATTTTGGCAAACACTAGTCTGAGCCAATGCTATAAATATGTAAAACAGGAAACTAAAGCATGGAGAAATGGAGTGATTTATCCAAGGTCACTCAGCTGATTAGTGAGTGATACCAGAGAGCCGGCAAAGAGAAGAGAGAATGCTCATTGAAGAGCATTCGCCCAGATACATCTGAAAAACAGGCAGCCATTTTTTACAGCTTGCATGATGCTAATGAGAAAATGTGCCCATCTGTAAAACCAAATAGAGGGTAGTGTGCAATACGTATGACTTTTTTTCATATTTTTAAAGATGTCCATCATCATTAAACAGCAGACAGAAAACCCTGAAACAGATTACGGCAACAACAATACTATTCTTCTGTTAAATACCTTTTAGACATCTGGAACTCATAGGAGTTGCTTAACATTGCTAATGGGATTATCCTCTTGCATGTACATTACTTAATAATATGCATGTTGCTGTTAAATTATGTTAATAGATTGTCAAAGGAGAATGGGACCTTAGGGATCTCTTACTCTAAACTTTAGTCACTTTTCAGAAATGGAAACTGAGACCCAGTTTGGGTAAACAGCAAGGTCAAATGACTATTTTGTGGCAACACTGGGCTTGAGACCCTGGGTCTCCATCGTTCTCGAGAAAAGTGCTTCCAGTCATGTATGAGTGTGTATAAGAATGCCAGATTACTGGAGGTTGTTCATAGGGTGCCACACTGAGTTTTGATTTAGACTTCCATTAGGTTTTTCATGAAAGATAATGATTCTAGAAATAAGGTGACTTGTCATCCCCTGGAAGCTAGGGCTCCTGTTTAAGGAAGCCAGAATGTGAGGACTTCGGCCTTTGCCATCTGGGTGAGGTGAGAGGTAGAGAATAGTTGTTTATTGCATGCATGAGTCATCAGACACAAATCCCTGCTGAAGAAATATTTCCACATAGATCTTGCTTACCCCCTTCAGGGGAAATAATAGCTTGGCTTTCTTATCTATAAATGTCAACAGTGCTGCAAAGCATAAGTAAGAGCAGTAATCAAAAGAAATATGAAGATGAACTAGCTCAGAACAAAAGAACGGCAGATGGCAGATTCAGCTTCTCCTTAGAATATACAGTGAAGGGAAATATTGAGGTGCATGTTGTTATTCTGATTTTTGACTATAGGGGAAAGGCAAATCCAAGAGTGTTGCTCCTCAGCCACTTAAATATTTGTCTCTGGGGAGGCGTGGCGTCACCAAGAAGGCTCATAATGTAAGAGGAAGAACCACATGGACTCTATTAACTGCACAATAACTGGCTGCAGCTGCCTTACCACTGAAGTCCGGATTGATCCTGATTATAATACTTCCTTACTTCCTTTAATAATAAATGTGTCCATTTATCTGTAGCTCCTAGATTCTCTCACCTTGCCTCTCTACTACCAGTAAAATAAGAAAGCCCATCTCTAACTGGAGGACTTTCTCATGGTCATGCCTGGCCTACAGAGGAAAGAAAACATAGATAACTTCAAGGTTGAAGCTGCTCTCCTTACAAATATATTTATCATTTAAGGAGATGTCTTCTGAGCCTTCCCAGGGAATGTAGCTAGGTTATGTCATGAAGAATATTAAATATAATGCATTAAGCAGATCAATAGCCAAATTTTATGTACCCAAGGTCAGGCTGATCGGTTACAGTAAAAAAGAAAAGAAAAAGAAAAATCCTGTCTTGAACAATTATGCATTTGGGAAACAGGAAAGGACTACTGTGTTCCAGTGCAAGCCAGGAATCCATTGATTACTTGACGCTCAGATGCTCTTGTTTTATCAGAGGTCTAATGATACTTCATTTTTCCTAATATCTGAGGTTATCTGATAAGCTCAATGTTGTGTTACAGCATCTCTTAAATGATTTCAGTTTTCCCAGAACTACAAGTAGACATTTGTGAACAAGTGAATTGACGACCTATGACAAAAGCCCTAGGTGTGGACTCTATTTATTGCTATAAATTTTTGGAGGGGACATGTATTAGTTAGGGTTCTTGAGAGAAACAGAACCAATAGGATGTCCAAAATTTGCAGAGTGCTCCAGCAGGCTGAAGATCCAGGGAGAGGACCCAGTCAAGAGCCGTTGTGGTAGTTCAAGTATGAAGGCACTCTGATGGTAAAATTCCCTCTTGCTCAGGGGAAGTCAGGCTTTTGTTCTATTCAGGCCTTAAATTGATTGGATGAAGCCCACCTGCATTATGGGGGGGGAGGGACAATCTGTTTTACTCAAAGTCCACCAATTTAAATGTTAATTCCATTCAAAAACACCCTCATAGAAACATCCAGAATAATGTTTGACCATATATTTGGGCACTGCACCCTGCTAAGTTAACAGATAAAAATTAACTATCACAGAGCCTTTTGGAATTTTGTTTCCCTTTACATCTGTAAGGACAGCCCTTGGGATGTAGGCAATGTTGGGGTTCAGAGCCAGTGGTCAAAAGAGAATTCTTGAGATGTCTTCAGTGCAAAAAGTGGATGGGGACAGGACCCATGGGCAGAAAGAGCCGCACGGGGTTGTGATGGGTGACTGATTATATACTTACAAGTCAGGACAGGGTTAGAGATAACAGAGTCCTCCAAAGTATTTTGGAAACAAGGTTTCCAGGATGCTGAGGGGGCTAGCTATTGTTAGGAAAAGGTCATTTATTGCTGTTTAGCAAAAACTCAGTCATGAGATCCTTCAGATGTATATTGGTGGGCCAGAGGATTGGAGGATGATTACCAACATGTATCCTGTGGGGTAGAGATAAAGGAAGTTTCTAAAGGAATATTTATATGTTAAAGTAAACTTATTGGGATCCTGGGGGCATCGGGCTAAGATTGCCTCTTGCCCTTAGCAAAGTATCCACATCGAGGCAACTGAGTCCCTAGAGGAATTTCACCCTGCCTGTTTCACAGACTTGTTGATGGGCTGTAAGTAGTAAGGAAATTTAACTTTTCTTTTGTCTTTGTTTCCCACATCACTTGTATCTAACAGCTCTTGAAAGATCTGGAGATCTTGCTCTCTTACATACAGTTAGATGGGTAATTCAAGGAAAGTCCTGCTTTAGAAAGAATCACTCTAGTCCTACTGGCTGTGCTATTGCATGTTTGGTTTGGTTTGGTTTCTTGTTGGTTTTGTCTATCTTTCAAATGATGTGTATTTTGTCTGACAACTGGCTCTGATTTGGAAACCAGGCAAGGCATCCTGCCTTTTATTGGTGTGGCTGATGTTAAGCTTTTGTTAATCTATTTTTAATCTCTTTTAAAGATATATATAATCTCAAATTCTTGTCAGCTGCCCATCTAGCTTAAACCCAAGAATACATCACTTTTAAGTCATCTCCACAAATCCTTGCAGATCAGAGTCCACTGAATGTTCTTTACCATAATGATATCCACCTTACTTTTCATGTTTATGTGCTATCACCTGGCTTCTGCTATTCCAGAACCCTATCAACCCCATTGATACTAGGGAGCCCAATTTCCTAACAGTATCTCCTACTCCTCTCTGGCCTGCAACAAATACCTGTGGCTGAACTTCTCACTAATGTCAATGGCTTCTTCACCAGCACATTCCTTATCATCTTAGCAGGGAGAATATCTTTGGGTCCCTCCTGAGGAGCATAGCTAGATGATGATTTTTCAAGTTTTATATAATAGTTCCATTCTAGCTTTCCAACTTATGAGTCTTTTAATCTCCACACAGACACTATGCCAAAGCAGTTCTGGCATCTCTTCTATACTTACCATGGGCTGCTATTTTTTCTAACCTTCTAAGAGTCATTATAGAAGCATATTAGAACCAGTTCCTGGGATGCTGGCCTGGGTGTGAGGACTTGAGATTCAAGAGAGTGCCCCAATAGACACAAAATCTACTTTTAGGTATAATCTCTCAGTTCCTGCCTGGATATATGATTCAGGTCTTCAGTGTATGATCCCTGAGTATAATCCCTCTCTCTCCTTAGCTGGCACGGGATGCCCCAGTAAGGCCATTATGAGACTTGCCCTTGGTTATTATTCTGATATCCAGAGGGAAGACCCTGCAGGTGTCTGTCTCACTTGAAGTCTCCACATAGTCTTTGGCCAAAAGATGAGCTGTGGGTCTGTAACAAGGGGAAACAGTCTGCTTATCCAGGCCCAGAGGCTCCAGGGCAACCTGGAGTTTCAGTTTACAGGTAAGTCTAACCATACGTCCCAACCCAAGTCTAAGTTTTCCACTTACTCCCCATCAAGGTGCTGATTTGGGCATTAGAGACTTACCAAGCCTACAAATTTAGCCTTCTCTCAGGTTCAACTACTTCTATAATTAAGTCCAGTCCTTGGTGGTCACTACGGTTTGTTCTCTTGCCGCTGGGGAAGGACACTTTAAATGCTGCCATGTAAACCACCAAGATTTCCTATATTACCTTAAATTGTTAACTGGTCACATTTGTCATGTTCTCTCTTTAGTGCTTCAGTGATGATCAGCAGCAATCTCCCAGTTCTACTGCCCTTTATAATTTCTATTTTTCCCTTACCACTCAGATTCCAGCAATACCCCACAACCCATCCTATCAGTACCCTGCCCCTAGCTGAGCAGAGGTAAAAGCTCCAGTTATTGCAGTGCTACTGCGTGCCTTGGGTTACCAACATTCCCTTTCTACCATAATGGGTTCCTCATTGCCTGCTGGCCAATGAGTGCTCTAACTCCAGAATCCTTTTCTTAGAAGTACCAGCTGTCTTAGGTCAGATTTTCTAAAAGAAGCCTGCAAAATTAGAGTGCTTCTTTGAGAGGTTTAGTAAGGAAATGTTCCTGGGGAGAAACTAGTAAGTGAGTGGGGAAGGTACATTAATAAAGAGAAGCCAAATTACAACTCAATTTCAGTTGAAAACCCATCCTTACTCTGAACTCATGAGAAGTACTAGATTCTAAAAAACTCTGATTTGTCCTAAGTTGACAAAAGAAAGTTGAGCTTTTATCCCCCCCACCCTTATCAAGTATTTACTGGTTGCGAGCTGCCGCGAACCAGGCAGAGTGGTGTAAATCCCTGGAATTTCTAGATGTCCATAAAAGCAAATGCCCCTTATAGCCCAAGAGTATACTCTAAAGAAAGTTATGGGTGGAAGCCCTTTGCAGGAAAGCTAACAGATGCATGATTGCAGAAGAGTAGTAAAGGGGATCTAAACAGACCTGGGAAGAGCACAAGCAGCATCTGCTCTACTTTGAAGGTTTTTCTGGCACCCAGAGAGCACTATGGCACCATAGGCTCGGGTTAATACTCATGCCTGGGAATTTGCATGACATTACACGTTTTACATCCATATTTCTTTTGTATTCATAATATCCAGGTAGGAGAGGAAGAAGGATATTATGTCTTATGTTTGATGAAGAAACACAGTTACAAGTAATTAAATTAGTTAAGAACCACAGATGGGTCAAAGCCCCAATTATCTGACTCTGTCTACATCTCTGGTTCTCCCATTACTGGGTTCACCATAGTCTATATTTGAGCATCCCCCAAACATATTATTCACTTGTCCAAAGTAGCTTTCTCATCTAAAAGTCCTTTTACTTGCCAAACTTGTCAGTTTTCAACAAAATTTGTGTTCCCTAACATACCAAATATCAAATATTAGTGTGATCAACACTATCCTAGGAGACACAGGTGACACAGAAGAGGACAAGAGGAACTTTTTTGTCTGTAAAGAGATTATGGTCTGTTACTGGTTGAATTGTTCCCCTAAAATGATATGCTGAAGTCTTAAATTCCAGTACCTGTGAATGTGACCATGTGACCCTACTTGGAAATAAGATCTTTGCAGGTTTAATTAGGTTAAGATGAGGTCATTAGGGTGGGGCTTCATCCAATCTGACTGGTGTCTTTATAAGACAGCTGTGAAAGGATGCACTGGGGGAATCCCGTATGATGACAGCAGTGAGGGAGGTGAGTCAGCTGCAAGCCAAGGAACAAGAGCAGTGATGTCCTCCACTAGAAGCTAGGAAGAGACAGGAAAGGATGCTCCCCAGCCTTCCGAGGGAGCATGGCCCCACTGTCACCTTGATTCAGACTTCTAGCCTCCAGAATTTGGATACAATTGAATGTCTATTTTTCTAAGCCTTCCAACTTGTGGCACTTTGCTATGGCAGCCCTGGGAAACCAGTACATGTTCTATGTGGAGAGACAAGAATAACACGCATGCCAAGACCCAGCAGATGATGAGCATAAAAAGGGAACATTAAAAGACTTGCTGTAGAATCTTGAGTGTCCATGAGGTGTAGGTGCGAACTTTGCATAAGTCATTTGTTCTCCTTGAATCTGAAGTTGCTCAGGTAAGCTGTTCTTTTCCCTCCCACAGGTGTAGCACCAAGTCAAGCAAAGGAGCAGTTAGGCAATGGAAAGTGAACAGTACTTCCCACCTAACTTCTGTTTTAACTGGAGGGGAGAGATTTACATTATTACTTTTTAATTCGGGTGTAAAAGCAAGTCGCTTTCTATTTCTTTAAACATATTTCAAAAGCAGTCCAAAGATACAAAATGCTCTCTGGAGTTGGACTACATTTAACTTCTCTTTGCATATTTCCAGGAACTCACAGGCATTTGGTTTTTAAGGTTCTTTGCTTAACTGACAAACATTCCTATACCTGTGCCATACTAAAGGGAAGACAGAGATAAATTGAGAGGAGAATATTGTTACAACACTTGGATGATGACAACTCATAAGGAAAAAGCAACACCGCATTAAGAAGACTAAAATCGGTGCACAATTGTCGGAAATCACTTATGTCACTGGAATACTTTACCAAGTTCCCGTGCATAAAAGAGAGATGTTTGGACACAAGCCTTCACTGAGAGTAAGAAGTTCCAAATATATTCACAGTTGTCTCCCCTCAGAGTTTAGGTTTTGCTCCAGAGCCAGTTTCAGAAGCTTATATCAAATAAAAGATTTTACTCAATCTGTAATGAATTGAGATTCATTCCAGCAGGTAAATCTCATTGAGGGAAATTACTTCCTGCAATGATATATGATTCATTCATTCACATCTATGAGCTATTTAGAGGAAATTATCCACGGGATTGTATCATTAGTTTAAAAGCTGCTTCAGTTGTTTTTCTGTCAGTATAATTTTAAAACATGTTAGTGTATTCGTGGGGAAAAATGTATTTGAAAACACATCTAGCTCTTTCCATATTGTTAAAATTGGGATATCAGAGATTTTTTTTTTCATTTGTAACCAGTTTCATGAATAAAATTGACAAGAGTTAGCCTTCTGCTATGTATATCACAAGACATAGTCCCTTGCTAATTCTTCTGTTAGAAAAACTTTTCTGAACTCTGCTTTAAGATTGGTCATCTGGATATATCAATTCAGTTTCTAAGTTCCATATGGAATTTGAGCTACCATTCCAAATTCCAAATGGAATAGTTTTCCTCCAAGCCACATATGAAATTATTTTTGCTAATAGGACAAAAATAGAAAATTATATCCATGAAGGAAATATTAAGACACTGGAGAAGTAAGCAATGGCGAGACATTAGGCCTACATAGCATGTCATCTGGGTTTTCCTGATGGAATTTTAAATGTCAACAGAAGCAAGTAAATAAATATGTAAAGAAATACCCCACAGAAGGAAAGGATGGAACATTGAAAGAAAACTTAATTGAAACTTATTATGTAAGCTTTTCCTTCCAATAAGCAGAACATCTTTAGCTTTTATTCTGTTTGCTTTGTTTTGTTTTGCTTTCTTATAAGATATATCTGTTGGTATATGTGGGGGAAAATGGGAGTTTTTCTTTTTCTTCCCTAGACTATTGGTATAAAATTTAATATATAAAGTTTGTCTGTGGTAAATAGTATATAGTTGATCTTTGCTTTTAAATAGTCTAAAAATCTTAAACTTTCACTTGGAATAATTCACTCAGTTACAATTAATGTAATTAATGATATAGTGAGTTTGTAACTTCCTCCTTTATTTTCTATTTGGTTTATGTTTGCTGACTTTTTTTTCCACTTTTTATTGTCCTCATTTGAATTAATATATTTTAATTTACTTTATTCCAGTAATGTGTTATTTTTTTATAATTTTTATTGGATATGTTGGAAACAACAGAATGCAATATAAAGCAAATTGCTTTATATATGTAATTCTTTGCTGATTACAACCTAATGAAAATCACTACTTTATCATTTGCTCTATTAGAATATCAACATTTTAAAACAGAATATACATTTTTTAATTTTTTCACTGGCTATCTCTTTCTAAGTTAGAAATTTTCTTTCACACTGTGACTACTTTCTCAACCTAAGGTATTGAGAAATTAGTTTTGTTGTTGTTCTATTGAAGATAATGACTTTTATTCATTTTGTGTTACATTTAATATTATTTCTTTCTTTTTGATTTTCAGCATTGTTTGCATAATATGCCAAAGTGTGTATTGTGTGTGTGTGTGTGTGTGTGTGTGTGTGTGTATCATGTCCAGTGTTTGCTGAGCTCCTTTAATTTTTAGGTTTATATCTTTCATTAGTGTTAATATTTTTTCAAGCATTTTATCTTCAGATATTATCCATTCTCTCTTCTCTAAATGTAACTCTTCTTATTCTTATAACTTCTTGGTATGCCTCAAATATCTCTTACATTCTGGTTTCTTTCCATCTTCTACATTTTATAAAATTCTATTTTGGAATTTGTTGGAATCGGTTAGATTTTTGAGTTCATGAATACTTTGTCCAGTTAGTTGATAAATCCATTGATTGAATAGTTTTTCCTTTTCTTCCTCACTTCAACTCAGGTATGAATTATATGCAATAAAATTCAACAATTTAAAGTGCATAATTCAATGGATTTTGATGAATATATAGTTTTTTAACCATCACCTTAATCATTACATATAACATTTCCATCACCCCCAAAATATTTCCTGTGTAGCATTCATCTCCCCTTTCAGTCTTGGACTACTACCAGTATGATTTCATTCATTATAACTTTGCCTTTCCTAAAAATTTGTATTGATAGAATCCTATATTTGTATTGTATATCTGGCTTCTTAGTATATTCTTTTTAAATTTTAATAATGATCTTGAATATATCATTTATTTTTTATTAATGGGTAGCAAGCTCTTGTATGGATATACAACAACTTGTTTATCCATTCCCATGCTGATGAACATTTATGTCGCTTTCAAATTTGTCTATTATGAATAAAGCTATTATAAACATTTTTGCATTTTTGCATGAGTCTCTGCATGGATATACATTTTCATCCTGCTTAAGACAATAACTAGGGAGAATGTCTGGATCATTTCGTAGGTATATATATAACTCCTTTTTTTCAGTTTTATTGACATATAATTGACAAATAAACTGATAATATATTTAAAGTGTACAACATGATGCTTTGATATGAGTATACACCATGAAAGGGTTTCTACAATCAAATTAATAAACATATCCATCACATCCCTTCACACATTTCCTTCTCTTATTTTTTTTTGCTGATACTTAAATTCTACTCTCAGCAAATTTCAATTACACAATACAGTATTATGAACTATGTCACCATGTTATACATTAGATCCTCAGACCTTACTCATAATGGAAAATTTGTACCTTTTTATCAGGCTCTCTCCACTTAACTGAACCCCCCAGCCTCTGGAAACCACCTTTCTGCTCTGTTTAATAAGTTTCTTTTAAAAAAAATATTCCACGTATTTAAATTCAATTAGCCAAGTTACAGTACATCATTAATTTTTGATATAATGTTCAATGATTCATCAGTTAAATAAAACAATAGAGATTCCACATATGAGTGACAGTGTGCAGAACTGTCTTTCTCTGTCTGGTTTATTTCACTTAACATGATGGCCTCAAGTTTGATTCAGGATTTTCTTCTTTTTAAGGTTGGATAAGATTCATAGTGTGTTTGTATGTGTGTGTATGTATCTATATAAAACTTCTTAAACTTCTTAAAAATTGCCCAACATTTCTAACATGGTTTGTTCTATTTGATGTTCAATGTATGAGAGTTTCAGTTGCTCCAAATTCTCACCAACACTTGGTATTGTGAGTCTTGTTAATTTAATATATTCTTAAGCTGTGGTATTCCATTATGGTTTTCATTTCTAATAGATAATTATGTTGAAAATCTTTTCATATGCTTATTTGACTCCCACATATCTTCTCTGGTCTTAAAATTTGTAACTAATTTTTAATTGAGCTGTTTCTTATTCTTGGATTTCAAGAGTTCTTTATATATTCTGATATGTCATTTATCAGATAAGCAAATATTTCATCCCAGTTTGTGGTTTATATTTTCATTTTCTTAATAGTGTCTTTTGAAGTCCCATTTATCAATATTTCCTTTTATGGATCTTGCTATTGTTACCATACCCAGGAAAACTTTGCCTGGGTATGGTAAAATGTGCTCCTATGTTTTCATCTATAATTTTTATAGTCTTAGGTTTTACATTTAAGTCTATGATCCATTTAGAGTGAATTTTTTTAAAGATTTTATTGATTTGCCAGAGAGAGAGTGAGAGAGAGAGGGAGAGAGAGTGCAAGAGTACAAGCGGGGCCGGGAGGGTGGCAGGCAGAGGGAGAAGCAGGCTCCCTGCTGAGCAGGGAACCCAATGCGGGACTCGATCCCAGGACCCTGGGATCATGACCTGAGCCGAAGGCAGACACTTAACCGACTGAGCCACCCAGGTGTCCCTAGAGTGAATTTTTATATGATGAATTAGGAGCCATAATTCCTTACTTCTTTTGTTTTTTTGCACATACGTATCCAATAGTTCCAGGAACATTTGTTGAAATTATGATTTTTTTTTAAAGATTTTATTTTATGTATTTGTTTGACAGAGAAAGAGATAGTGAGAGCAGGAACACAAGCAGGGGGAATGGGAGAGGGAGAAGCAGGCTTCCTGCCGAGCAGGGAGCCCGATGTGGGGCTCGATCCCAGGATCATGACCTAAGCCGAAGGCAGACGCTTAGCGACTGAGCCACCCAGGCGCCCATGATTCTTTTTTTTAATTGTCTTTGCACATTTATCAAAATCAATTGACTTTGAGTGTGAACTAATTTCTTAACTTTTTGCTTTGTTCCTACTTTTTTTATTTATCTATTTTCTAATACTAGACTGTTTTGGTTGTTTAGATTTATTTTAAAAGTCTTGATATCAGGTAGTTTAGGTTACCAACCTCTGTTTTGAAGTTCTATAGGCAATTCTAGATACTTTGCATTTCCTTATGAATTTTAAAACAAAGCTTGTCAGTTTTCTACCAACTAATGCCTACTGAGATTAGGATTGTGTTAAACATATAGATAATTGTGGGGAGAAGTGACATCTTAAAAATATTGAATCTTCCAATCCATGAATATGACATAAATTTCCATTTATTTAGGTCTACTATAACTTCCGTAAGCAATATTTTCTGGTATTCTGTATACAGGTTTTGTGCATCTCTTGTCAGATTTACTTCCGAGTATTTTGTATTTTATTATAAGTGGTATTTTTTAGCTTGAAACTTTTATTTTTCATTCTATTGAAAACACAATTGAATTTTTTGTATGTTTATCTTGTATTTTGATGATGAGTGTCTGAACTTGTCAGTTTTTTCCTGTTTCAATTTAGATAGTTTCTATTACTATGTCTTTAAGTTTACCAATCATAATTTACCATTAATTTCTTCCATTATAATTTTTACCTCAGATGTTATCATTTTCATTTCTAAAAATTTGATTTGGATATTTTTTGTATCTCTTATGCCTCTACTTAACAGGTACACCTTTACTCTAGCACCTTGAATATATGCAATATTTTTGTAATAATAATATTTATAATAACTGTTGCAATACCATTGTCTATCAAGTTTGTCATTTTGGTCATTTCTGGGTACGTTTCTATTGATAAATTTTTCTCCTGATTATGGGTCTTTTTTACTACCTTTTATCATGCCTGATAATTTTTTATTGAATATCATACTATACAAATTTTACCTTCTTGCATGCTGGATGTTTATAGAAGGGGGGGAAGATAAGTCATCAGCCTTCCCTGAATCTAAAGGAGGTCATGATCAATTTGATATGAAATATATTTTGCTCCCTAATAATATGAGATTTACAAAGGAAAACCCACATTTTCTCCCTGCCCTCATTTTCCAGTTCTAGACTCTATTGAATGAGAAACTGATGCTTGGCGAGGGAGTCATTTTGCAAATATAAGAAGTAACTTCATCAACATACTGAGGATAGAAGAGCAGAAAAACCTAGGTCTTATATGACATTGTAACACCATATCATGCCTACAGGTGTCTAATTTTAAATTTAAGTTTAACTTTAAATGCCATTATAGATTAGGCCATTATTCTTTGTTATGGTTGTATTGATGTTTCATACATTCTAAAATCCCCAAACATTTTAGGCACATGTTATTTTATGGGATAGAAATGGGCTCAGGTCTGCTGGGGCAGCAGTCTTTAGTATTGAGAGGACTTACTGTGTTTTCCTGGAAAGGAAGTCTAATTGATCACAGATGCAAAAAAGTTTAATTTGATAATTCTCTCACAGATATGCTGTGAATCATATTATAGAAACACAGAATTGGAAATTAGATGCCAAAACTCAAATTATCCTCAGAAAATATAGCTCAGTCTCCCCTATCCTTGAAACTCTCCATAGCAATCTATAATACCTCATACATTGAAAGATATCATGAAAGTCTAAAGATATTTCTAGCTGTTCAGAATGCTATATAAGTATAATTTCTATAAAATCTTTAACTATAATTATAAATATGATTATGTTATCTCACTGAACAAAATTTGCAGAAACCATCCCAAAGTCCCATTATATATATATATATATAATATGCTGTATATATATATATATAATATGCTATATATATATATATATATATATATTCCATAGCTTTCTAAGTGTGATGACTTTCTTGGTAGTTCATGCCTGTCTTCTTAGAGCTTCTTTGGTCATGAATCAGGAAACATCACAATTTCCACTTCTACCCTATTTGATAAGGTTTTATGTAGAACAATGGTATAACGGTTGGGTAGGTGAAATTGGTGGCTTATAAAATCCTATGAGAAGTATTAAGTCCTATTTCCTATATGACTTAATCATACCTAATACTAGAGTTTTGGGTAGTAAATAAGATGTGTAAAATAATTAAGATCATATGTGTGAAATACTTATACAGTGTCTGGCCCATATTATGAGTGTTTAGGAAAGAATATCTATAAAGAGGAAGGAAAAGAAGAGAATGCCCTCCCCTAATTATTTTTACTTCATTTTTCTTTCCATTTTTCGATTTAAGAGAAAAATCATTCCCAAGATTCTAATTCAAATAGTCACAAAATTCAACGTTCTGTCCAGACTAATTTCATGGTTTGCTTTTCTAACTATATGGGAATACAGTATACCTGTATGGAATCTGTTCAGGGATAACTCCTTCAAAACATTTAAGATTGAAGGACCAAACAGTATAGAGATCTAGTGACACAGTGGCAGTGGCTATTTCTTTCCTTTTCCTTGACACTTGGGAAGAACATGACCATGGCAGGGAGAAGGCAGAACAAACAGAAACAAATGTCAACAGGAAGATAAAGTTTTTTCCCCCATCTCCCAAAACAAGTGTTCATGCATGCGCACGCGTGCTCACACACACACACACACACACACACACACACACACACACACACACACAGGGTTGTTCCCCTGTGGCTCTTTTTTCTGGACTCTGGACACTTCTCTTCCCTCTAAGGCATCCTTCCTTTTCCACGAGGCATGGCCTGTGTTTGCAGCTGAATAACCTTATTCCTCCTTGCAGAAGATTGGGAATTCAGAGGACCCTTTCCCTTTGAACTACTCTTTGGAATTTGTCTTGTCACTATGGGGGCTGTGGGACACCATGCCTCATATTCTCGGAAATGCTCTAGTTTTCTACCTGAGAATGTTCATACAACAGCACTATAAATTTAACAAGGGATGTTGCAACCATACACTGGATGTATATTACGCTAAGACTGAGTCTTACATGCAATAAACAAGATTTTATCTTTATTCTGGTGTCATTTCTTTCTTTAAGAACCTTTTGCCAGTTGGAATAGTTAAAACTTACAGTTCGGTCCATTCCCACAGAATTCATCATTTCTTTCCTCCACTCTGTATCTGTATCCATTTTTGTCCGTAGTGAGAAACTAGGCTCCCAATATTACCAATACTTTTGCTCATTTGTGCAAAGGGATAGTACAGTGAAATAGTTTCATGATTGTGTCAGTCATACCACTTAAACTCAAAGCAGAGTTCAGTTTACTTCCTCCCATCCCAAATAAGCATGTATAATTAAGTTAGTATAAATCTGTGTATAAAAAGTTACCTAGATTAAGTTTTTATTTATTTATTTTTAAAGATTTTATCTATTTATTTGACAGAGAGAGACAGAGTGAGAGAGGGAACACAAGCAGGGGGAGTGGGAGAGGGAGAAGCAGGCTTCCTGCCGAGCAGGGAGCCCGATGCTCGATTCCAGGATCCTGGGATCATGACCTGAGCCGAAGACAGATGCTTAACGATTGAGCCACCTAGGTGCCCCAGTTTTTTTGTTTTATATTTTCATTTTTCCTTGAATATAGCTATATTATCCTTTTGGGACTGAGTTGGGTCCATTTGTCTTGGTATGATTTGCTTTAGCTCTCTTTCTTTTACAGATCCTTTACAGTAGTGTTTTGTATTTGTATTTGGCTTTTCTTAGAATATCAACATGTTTCCATAAATTAAAATAGATATTTATGGCACCCCTCGGTATAAGCGTATCCTTTTTGTATTATATATCACTCATTTCCTTGCTTCTTCCACCCATCCCCCAAAACCTTGTGAGGTCTCCATTATTCTGAATGGGTGCAAAACATCAAGATGCCAAATAGAGGAGAAGCTGAATTACAGGCAGAGAAGAATTTTGAATTCTTGGGAATAACCCAGAATAAGGTGGAAAGAAAGATAGAATTGATAGAAGAGAGAAGAGGCAAAAAATTGGTGAAAGCTATGCAACACGACTTAATCCTGTCTCTTTCTGGTCCCCCCCGGAACTCAAAAAACCATCTGACACTTCTACTAGCACCACAAGAACATATTGCGTTTCTTGTCAAGTTGAGAGTTCTTATGGAGAGAGAGCGCATCATGAAGATTCAGAAAATTAGTGATTCTTAATACAGAATCAGAAGTAGGGGTGCCTGGGTGGCTCAGCCGATCAAGTCATGATCTCATAGGTCATGGGATGGAGCCCTAGGTCAGGCTCTGTGCTGGATGTGGAGTCTGCTTGAGATTCTCTCTCTCCCTCTCTCTCTGCCCCTCCCCCTACTCTCTCTCTCTCTCTCAAATAAGTAATTCTTTTTAAAAATGGACTCAAGGATGGTATCACCCCATCATCCAGCAAGCATATGCTCTTAGGAATGTATATGTGAAAACATGTGGGATAAAGAGAAACTGTAAACTGGGGGAAGCCAACTTTGCACTACCATTATTGGCAATTATATAATAATAGCTAATAGTTTTATATATAAAACCCATAATAATAATTTGGAGTAATTTGAAATAGCTACTGTGGTTTTGTCTGTGTATGGGTACATATCAGGAAATCAATGTTCAGAGGGACAAAGTAACTTGTCTAGAGTGAGCTAATAAATAGCAGAATTGGACTTAAAATAATGAAATTTGATCCCAGAGCACAAGTAACTAACTACTTTTCTGGTGCTCCTCAATGTGTTACTACATCTGGCTAGATGGAATGTGTGACAAGCAGAGATGACATTTGGAGAAAGACTATGCAAATCAAAAAAAAGATCAAGGGTTAACTGAGAAAACCTTTCAGTGCTTCTCTTTTTCTGCCAAAAAAATAAAAGAAAGAAAGAAAAAACCTAAAACAAGAACAAAAAAAGAATAACAGCCAAGAAATAAATTACATGTGTAGGTGACACTTGTAGTAGTCCCTTGAACAGCTTCTGTGTTCCAGAAGGTCATCTGTTCGTGTCTTTTCTCTTGTCTAGGACAAGAGTTGCTCTTTCTAAAAGAACTAAAGAAATGCATAAAAAAGAAAAATAAAGCCAATCTTTACAAAACATTTACAATATATATTCTGTTTTGGAGGAAAAACAGCAGGTAATTTTATTTTTTTCAAATTTTGCCCCAGGTGACTATTGTTAACTCTAAATCACAGCCACAGAATCTGTTAATATTGTGGTAATTAATGCATGCTGTATAATGTCTCATTATTTCAATGTATTTTATTGCCAAGATATGATAAAAGAAAACTAAAATAACCAAGGAAGCATAATTTGTGGCTTTTTTTCCTAAAGCATGCTTTTAAATAACATTTAGTCAGAGCAGTGTTATCCAAGTCATTTGGGAATTACACATTGTATTAATAAGTAGTTTGGGTAAGATAAATTATATTAGGAGTGGCAACACAATGACATATGTATTTCATAGTGTGAATGTCTTCCTGGGGAGAGTGAGCTATTGTGTAACCCTGGGTAGGTCATGGAAGAGAGATATTGAGAAAGCAACAGGAGATCTGTGGAGATAGGGATCAGAAACCACTACTACCCTCAGATTCAAGTATACTTTGACCAAGGAGGGATAGGTGAATCTGCCAGCCTGTGGGGTGGGAGTATAGCCAGTCTCCACTTCCCTCCTGCTCCTTGAAGAGAGTCATGGTCACAAAGACCCTGTGGTAGATAAATTAGTTCTCTGTCTCTAGGATGATTCTTATGGCTCTGGGATTCCTTACAAACCTCATCGCTTCATTTGGGGCTACATCTGGATATCTGCTATATGCAAAACCATGTTTCCCCATGTAGAGGACAGAACAGAGAACAGAGGAGTAGAGTGATATATGGGAAAGAAAAAAATAAAAGGGCCTAAAGATAATGCAATTTCTTTCAAAATTTGCAGAGCTAAGAAATATGAGGTACATGAGAGACTGGAAAGAAAACTCAGGCCAGTATCATGGAAAATGAGGCACCAGCCCCTCAGAGGACAGATGGAGATGGTGGACAGGGGGGGCAGAATAGAAAGGGGCTTCTTTTCAATAGTGTATTTGATGTCTCAGTGAGTGCAGTAAGGCACTCACTAAGTAAGTAGTGAGTAAGTACACAGTAAGTAGATAGAGGATAGACATATAAGAAAGGTAGACATAAAATCTGTGAATATCAGAAAATAAGAAAACTCTTAACCCATTAATCTTTAGACTGTTGAAGTTTTTTTAATCTACTAACAAACTATGAAAATTACAAACAATTTTAACAAAGTTTCTGAGTACATATTCAACAACAAAATAAAATATATTTCTACATACTAGCAGTCAAAAATAATGGAAAATAAAGTTTTAAAAATTACACTTACCAGAGTATAAAAAGAAATATTTATGAATAAATCTAAGTGAAAATTATAATATATTGCTGTGAGAAATTAAAAGACTAAATAATTTTGAGAAATAATTGAATCAAAATTCTCAACAATATTAGAATGTCTGTTTTCTTCAAAGGTATATATAGATTCAAAACATTCCTCTCAGAATTATGATACTGACTTACAAATATGTGAAAATTAGCATGTTGGATCTGAAATTTATAGGGAAACACAAAGACTTATAAGACCCAAGACAATCTTGAAGGCAAAGAAAGTTAATTATGCTACCAGATGTAAAGTCTTATTATAAAACACAATAATTATTTCAATGGTATATTGGCAGAAACATGGACAAACGGACTGATAGACTATAATAGACTCCCAAAATAGATCAACATATAAGGGACACTTAATTTATGACTTAATTCATAATTTATTTAAGTGGTGGAAAGTATGGGCTTGGCATTAAAACTTGGGGAAGCAATTGTATATTTATAAGAACAATATTCTTTTTTTAAGATTTTATTTATTTATGAGAGAGAGAGAGAGCAAGCAAGAGAGAGCACGAACAGGGAAGGGAAAAGAGAGGGAGAGGGAGAAGCAGGCTCCCCACTAAGCAGGGAGCCCAATGACGGCTCCATCCCAGGACCTCAGGATCGACCTGAGCCAAAAGGCAGATGCTTAACTGACTGAGCCACCCAGGTACCCCTATATGTACTATATTCTTAAGTCCTAATAGAAACGATTAGACATGAATCATAGACCTAAATATGAAGATTACAATTGTAAATCTTTCTAGAAGATGTAAAAAGATATCTTCAGAACCTAAGGATTTTTTAAGCAAGTAACAAAATACGCTAATTTTAATAGATACAGATAAATTATGATGATAGATAGATGGGAAATAGTCAGAGAAATAGATAGATATAGATAAATGATGACTTAGAGAATATTTTTGATAACAGAATATATCTGGAAAAAACCCTATATCCTGAATATATAAAAAAAATTCAAATATAAGTAATAACCAAATCAAACCACCCTGTTAAAATGTGGGAGAAATTTTTTGAACAGTCTCTTTATAAAAGAACATAACCAAATGGGGAATAAGACATCAAAAGTTGTTCAACATCACCATGTATCACGGCAATGCAAATATTAGCATAATGTGATACCACAGCAATCACATCAGATGAATAAAATAAAAAGACTTAAAATACTAATGCTGGCAGGAATGGGAGCAACTGAAACCTTTGAATATTGCTGGGAGTGCAAATTAATTCTGCCACTTGGGAAAGTTACTTTGTAGAATTTATTAAAGTTAAATATACCTATTCTACAGTCCAAGATTTCCATTCCTTGAAACATACCCAAGGTAAATAAATAAATCCACCAAAATACAAGTATAATTTTATTCATAATGACCCCAAACTAGAAATTTTACAAATGCTTATTAACACTGGAATGGGTAAATTGTTGTATATTCATAAAAAGATCAAATCATTGATATACCTAACAACACGAATGAGGTTCACAAACTTTATGTTCAGCTAAAGAAGCCAGAAAGAAAATAGGGTGTCATAAGATTCTGTTTATATGATGCTTAAGAACAGGTTAAAATAATCTATGTGTTTATCTAAGTTTTAGCCTAAGATTACTTCTTTGGAAGTATTAACTTGAAATGGTTATCAGGGGACCTTGTGGGGTTCTGGAATTAGTCCATACCTTGATGTTGTCATGTTTACCCAGGTGACTACATATAAAAAATGCATTGAACTTTGCACATAAGATTAGATTACTAGGCATGTTCATTTAATTAAATGAATGAATAAAAGAAGTAGAAATATATTAATGAATGAATGATTGAATAAATGAATGAATAAAGCAACATGAGCAATATTACCTCATCTTGTATATATTAACCACCTAACCACAGCCTGTTTAGTGACTACATGTCTGGAGTTGCCCATAATGTGCTGAGTATTGTGGTGTCCATATCACTGTGAAGGAAATACAAAAAATGCAAATGACCATAGAATCCATTCATCCTACCACATATACATCTCTCAGACACTACCAGTTAATGCAATATTGAAATGACCTCCTAGAAGCTTATCTAAGGCACCAGGTGAGGATGATTCTCTGAGGGCTTGCGGTGCTATCCTTTAAAAACTCGTTTTATACTTTGAAATGACAGCCATTATATGGGGTAATTTCCCTAATAAGTAAAAAAACGGGGGTGGGAAACCAGAAGGTGGACTGAAGAATGGGTCTACCTGCCATCACTCTCAGTAATCCATTTGGGGATTTAGAGATTTGCTGAATTAGAAGTTCAGTTTTCCAGGATGAGAATGTTTCTGCTGAGGGATAAAATAAAAGTTCTATTAAACTTGAGAATATAGCTGCTGTTGGTCATTTGGTCTTTTATTGTTATATGAGCAGGCAAAGAAAAGAGTTGCTATTCTGGTAGTGGTAATCTTCCCAATTATCATGAGATCTGGTTGCTGCTACATAATGGGACAGAAAAGATGTCTATAATTTAGGGTATTCACTGGGATATATTTTGGTTCTTCTATCCCCAATTATAACCATGAATGGGAAGTTAGAACCAGAGTTTAGTAAGGGCATGATAAATACATCAGACCCCATAGGGATGCTGGTGTGGTTTATGACACAGACTAATCAATCTGGAGTAACCAAGGGCTGGACAAGTTTGAAGGGGATTTTTATAATGCCTGGCAGAGGAGAGAGACATTGAAAAGCAGGGAGTACCTTAACAACAACCACAGCAGCAAAAACTCCTATGATGGGCTAGCCATTAAAGTGTTCATGACAGGATGAAGCACATTTAAGCTGCTGCTGAGTGGATGCATGGTACAAAAGCTGGACTGTAGTAGAGGCCATGCTGCCCAGCCTCTGCCCTCTGAACCCTGCTCTCCTACCATCCCATGCATCTCTTTCCTTGAAAGTGTTCTTTGGATACTTCCACCAGCTCTGCCTACATGTCTTGTATGCTGAACATTTCAGTCAGTACCAATCAGGAGGAAAATTCAACAAATGAGTAATATTAGTAATTGCAAATGATTTCTCATTCTTTGGGTGAAGTAACTCTGAGATGCGTGTAATACATTGGCTTCAAGAGTTCTCCAGAAGGCTTAAGCCTTGAACACTAAATGGTACCTTGCTTGACAATGCATTTTATTGACTGCCTCTTCTTTCCTATAGCCTCTCCTCACTTAGCTACCAACGTGTCCTAGAATCACCTCCCAAATAAAATTCTTATGCCAATGTTGACTTCTGGAAGACCACCAAACAGAGCACTATATGCAATATTGCCCAGTAGATTTTTGAAAACAAGACTACATGTCATTAAATAAGTTTCCTTTGCATTTTGGGGTAACTATTTAAAACAGAAGAAAGAAAAAGCAAAGCATTGAGTTTAGGAGATGGGGACTAACACCCCAGCTTTAGTTACTGAGTAACCTTGGAGAAGTCACATAATCCCCCTGGACCTCATTTTCTACCACTATAAAATGAACTCTTAATGATGTAAAGCTGGTCTTATGTAATTCAATTCTATGCATTGTTCTACAAAAGACTTAAATCTTACATTTTTCCTTCCCATCCTCTCTCCTCTCTTCTTCCCAGGCATGACCTCTGCACCATATTATTTTCAAATATATGACACAAATTATATTTTTGTCTAGTTACTATGGTGATCAATGTAACTCAAATCCGTAGATAGAAGTGCTAAATTTTATTCCCATCAAAAATAATACTTACGGTTCGTGTTGCCTCTTGCATGGAGTAGAGAAGCCAGAGAGCTGGTAGGACTGGAGAACTGGACTCAGGCTGTTATCCTCTGCAGCAGGGCAAGAAGAAACACACAAGAAAGAATCCAAAGCAGCAGCACACTTAATAACCAGGAGGTAAGGTTGTACAGGGTTAGGGATTATTTGTGAGTATTTTACATAGTATTTTTAAAAACATTTTCAAATCCATATCCCACCTATAAAAATTCAGAACTTCTACATAGCTATGGAGCCCTTCAGTTTGACCTATCCTCACCTCTCCCTGTTGTCTCCCAACGACAAGGCCAAGACATTGTCTTCTCTCTCAGGCTATTGGCCTTACCCTTGACCAGCTTCACTTATTTATGTTCCTTCCCTGGTCCCTAGCAGTTTTTGAGATTACAACCCATGTCCTTCAAATATCTTTTTTTTTTTTTTAATAGATAGCTCATCATCCAGAGATACGCAGAGAACACATTGCTGTCTTTTAGCACAATTCAAACATGCTTGGACATACTCTAAAACTTGATTATTTCATCTCTATTTTTCTAATGGCTCAATTATTTATTAGTATTTCTTTATCCCCCACAAGACCATCACACACACACACACACACACACACACACACTGAGACTGAGTCATAGACATTTACTGGATCATCAATTCACTCTAAATATAAGATTTGTAAAATGTGGAGTGAAGTAGGGAGGTTACATGGAGTAAGCATAAGAGAATGGAAACAGCTCGTTTAGAAAGGTATGGTCCTGCTGATGAGAATAGAAATTTGCAAAGATACTTTGGATAGCAGTTTGAAGAAAAAACAGGGCTATGTTCCTAATGATCCATCATTTTCATTTCTCAGCATCTACCTTAGAGAAACACACTTGTGGCTCCACAGGCACGCACAGTGATGGCGATGCTCATTTAGCATTTATTCAGACTGCAAAATCTGGCAACAAACTACATGACAATGAATGGAGGAATAGTTAAATTGTGGAATGTCTGTATTATGAAATATTAAACAGAGTTCAAAGAATGAGATACATCTTTACCGGCTTTGTAAGACCTTTGTAACTTAGCAAGTTAAAAGAGAAAGTAGTAGAACAAAATATGTAACACAAAATATTACATAAACACAAAAATGAAACTATATATGTAAGTATGTTACTGCATGCATTAAAAAAGAATCTGGAAGGAAACACAACAAACTCGTAACAGCAAATCTCTCTAGGAAGTGAACAAGATTTCAAATGTCATCAAAGGAGATTTAGCTATTTATCTTTTTCTTTTAAGAGAGAGAATTACAAATACAGAAAAAAAGGAGAAAATTGTAAACATCCGTATTGCTATCACTGATAACTAACCACTGTTAATTATTACTTTTTGCTTCCAATTTATCATTTGTAGAAATAATGGTTGTTATTATAAATATTTCAAAAGTGTGGAAAACTACACAAAAATAAAAACACCTCATATCATGCCACCCAGAAAATAGCTATCTTTTATATTCACTAGGCATTATTCCAAAGAACTTTCTTAAGAGTATATAAAGAGAGATAGTTAGATACATATACAGATGATTTTCTAAGTATGATTTCATATTGTATAGATGATTTTTTAAATATAAAAAGTATTAATTTTCCATCAACAGATGAATGGATAAAGAAGATGTGACATATATAAACACTGGAATATTACTCAGCCACCAAAAAGAATGAAATCTTACAATTTGCAATGATGTGGATGGAACTGGAGGGTATTACGCCAAGCAAGATAGGTCAGTCAGAAAGACAATTATGATATGGTTTCACTCATAGGTGGAATTTAAGAAATAAGACAGAGGATCATAGGGAAAGGGAGGGGAAAATAAAATAAGATGTAATCAGAGAGGGAGACAATCCATAAGAGACTCCTAACTCTAGGAAACAAACTGAGGTTTCCTGGAGGGGAGGTGGGTGGGGGGATGAAGTAACAGAGAGATGGGCATTAAGGAGGGTGAGTGATATAATTAGCACTGGGTGTTTTATGCAATTGATGAATAACTGAACTCTATCTCTGGAACTAATGATATACTATATGTTAAATAATTGAATTTAAATAAAATAAGATAAAAGATAAAAAATAAAAAGTATTAATCTTTTTACTCATTTTATTTAAAAATGAGTAAATATACTTATTTTATTTAAATAAAATAAATTTTATTTAAATTAACAGAGGATAGTAAACTAAAGTAATTCTTGAATTTAAAACATGTGATGTATTTCCACAGATATTAGTTCCAAAATTATAACGTAAGGGAAAATTCAATTAAAAGACTAAGGGGGAGGGGGGCGAAGCAAGATGGCGGAGGAATAAGAGACCTAGATTTCGTCTGGTCTCAGGAATTCAGCTGAATAGGGATCAAACCATTCTGAACACCTATGAACTCAACAGGAGATCGAAGAGGAGAGTAGCAACAACTCTCTGAACAGAGAAGGGACCACTTACTGGAAGGTAGGACGTGAGGAGAAGTGAATCCGAGGCGATATTCGGGAGGATAGATGGTGGGGGAGGGGGCCTCCATCAGCTGCTTCTGGCAAGTGATAGAGACGCGGAGCACAAAATCGGAATTTTTAGAAGTCGGCTCCGCGGAGGGACGTCGCCCCAGTGGCTAAGCGGGGGGTGGAAACCTCGCGGGACAGTGTGGTCTCAGGACCCTCGGGGTCACAGAAAGACTGGGGGTGCCTGAGTGCGGCAGAGCTCCCAGGTATCGGAGCGGGGAAGCTGGCTGCAGAGACGGAGCCGAGGCGCGGGCTCTCAGCTCGGGGTTGCCATAAACTGTGATCCGCGGCCCAGTTGGGCCACTCCTCCTCCAGCAGGGACCCCAACAAGTGGCAGAGCCGGGAGACTGCCCTTCCTCCTCTGGGAGGAGCTGCACGGGAGCGCACCGCAGGGATCTGCTGGGTTTGAAGACTCCACTCGGGGTCGGGTGCCAGAGATAGAAACGCTAGGTCACAGGCTGGGTGAGCACAGAGTATGGCCGGAGACCGGGGAGACGGGAGTGACTGCTTTTCTCTGGGGGTGCACTGAGGAGCAGGGCCCCGAGTTCTCAGCTCCTCCGGGTGGAGATTAGGAGGCCACCATTTTCGCCCTGGTCCTCCAAAGCTGTAGCAAGACCTTGCAGGGAACAAAAGCTCCTGAGAGCAAACCTGAGCAGCTTGCTTAGCCCAGACTGACAAGGGCGGGGCAATTCAGCCTCCAGCAAAGACATTTGGAAACCACGGCAACAGGCCCCTCCCCCAGAAGATCAGCATGAACAGCCAGGAAGCCAAGACCAAGTTTACCGATCAAGGAGAACAGGAGAACTCCAGCGCTAGGGGAATACTGCACATAGAATTCGTGGCTTTTTTTTACCATGATTCATTAGTTCATCAAAGTTAATTTTTTTAACTGTTTTTTTTTATTTTTCTTTTTCCCTTTTTCAACCAACATCTTATCAATCCCATTTAAAAAAAAAATTTTTTTATTTTTCATTTTTAGAGTCATATTTTATCCCTTAATAGTAGTTACCCTTATTTTTGGCATATATATATATGTTGTTCTCTCTTTATAATTTTGAGATACAGTTTCTTCTAACAGACCAAAATATACCCTAAATCACTAGCGTATGGCTTTGTTCTAGTTTCCTGCCTGATCACATTCTCTCCCTTTTTTCTTTCTTTTTTTTTTAAATCTTCTTCTTTCTTTTTTCAAACAACTTATCAATTCCTTTTATAAAATCTTTTATAATTTTCATCTTTACAGTCATCTTCCATCCCTTCATTGTATCAACCCTTATTTTGTACATATATGTCTTTCTTCCTTTAAAATTTTAGGAGGCACTTTCTTCTAACAGACCAAAATACACCCAAAATCTAGTGTGTGGCACTGATCTATGCACTAGCCTGATCATATTTAATCATATTCTGCTTTTTTTGTATTGTTCTGTTTTTATCTTTTTTCTTTTTTTTCTCCTTCTTTTTTCTTTCTTTCCCTTTCTTTTCCCTTGGTTTCAGGTCTTTTCTGATTTGTATAGACTATATTTGCTGGGGACGTTGTTAACCTGTTAGCATTTTGTTCTCTCTTTCATCTATTCTCCTCTGGACAAAATGACAAGACGAAAAAAATCACCTCAGCAAAAAGAACAAGAGGTAGTACCCTCAGCCAGGGACCTACTCAATACGGACATTAGTACGATGTCGGACCTAGAGTTCAGAATAATGACTTTAAAGATACTAGCTGGGCTTGAAAAAAGCATGGAAGTTATTAGAGAAACCCTTTCTGGAGAAATGAAAGAACTAAAATCTAACCAAGTCGAAATCAAAAAGGCTATTGATGAGGTACAATCAAAAATGGGGGCGCTAAATGCTAGGATAAATGAGGCAGAAGAGAGAATCAGTGATATAGAAGACCAAATGATGGAAAATAAAGAGGCTGAGAAAAAGATAAACAACTACAGGATCACGAGGGCAGAATTCGAGAGATAAGTGATAAGATAAGATGAAACAACATTAGAATAATTGGGATCCCAGAAGAAGAAGAAAGAGAGAGAGGGGCAGAAGGTATATTGGAGCAAATAATAGCTGAGAACTTCCCTAATGTGAGGAAGGAAACAGGCATCAAAATCCAGGAGGCACAGAGAACCCCTCTCAAAATCAATAATAATAGGTCAACACTCCGACATCTAATAGTAAAACTTACGAGTCTCAGAGACAAAGAGAATATCCTGAAAGCAGCTCGGGAGAAGAGATATGTAACCTACAATGGTAGAAATATTAGATTGGCAACAGACCTATCCACAGAGACCTGGCAGGGCAGAAAGGACTGACAAGATATCTTCAGAGCACTAAACGAGAAAAATATGCAGCCAAGAATACTATATCCAGCTAGGCTGTCATTGAAAATAGAAGGAGAGATAAAAATCTTCCAGGACAAACAAAAACTAAAGGAAATTGCAAACACGAAACCAGCCCTCCAAGAAATATGGAAAGGGGTCCTCTAAGCAAAGAGAGAGCCTAAAAGCAGTATAGATCAGAAAGGAACAGAGACAATATACAGTAACAGTCACCTTACCGGCAATACAATGGCACTAAATTCATACCTTTCAATAGTTACCCTGAATGTAAATGGGCTAAATGCCCCAATCAAAAGACACAGGCTATCAGATTGGATTAAAAAACAAGACCCATCAATGTGCTGTCTGCAAGAGACTCATTTTAGACCCAAAGACACCCCCAGATTGAAAATGAGGGGGTGGAAAACCATTTACCATGCTAATGGACACCAAAAGAAAGCTGGGGTGGCAATCCTTATATCAGACAAATTAGATTTTAAAACAAAGACTGTAAAGAAATGAGGAAGGACACTATATCCTACTTAAAGGGTCTATCCAACAAGAAGATCTAACAATTGTACATATCTATGCCCCTAACATGGGAGCAGCCAATTATATAAGGCAATAGTAACAAAACAAAAGAAACACATTGACAACAATACAATAATAGTGGGGGACTTTAACACCCCCATGACTGAAATGGACAAATCATCTAAGCAAAAGATCAACAAGGAAATAAAGACTTTAAAGGACACACGGCACCAAATGGACTTCACAGATATATTCAGATCATTCCATCCCAAAGCAACGGAATACACATTCTTCTCTAGTGCCAATGGAACATTCTCCAGAATTGATCACATCCTAGGTCACAAATCAGGTCTCAACCAAATCCAAAACATTGGGATCATTACCTGCATATTTTCAGACCACAATGCTTTGAAACTAGAACTCAATCACAAGAGGAAAGTTGGAAAGAACTCAAAAACATGGAGGCTAAAGAGCATCCTACTAAAAAATGAATGGGTCAACCAGGAAATTAAAGAAGAATTAAAAAACTTCATGGAAACCAATGAAAATGAAAACACAACTGTTCAAAATCTTTGGGATACAGCAAAAGCAGTCCTGAGAGGAAAGTATATAGCAATACAAGCCTTTCTCAAGAAACAAGAAAGGTCTCAAATACACAACCTAACCCTACACCTAAAGGAGCTGGAGAAAGAACAGCAAAGAAATCCTAATCCCAGCAGGAGAAGAGAAATAATAAAGATCAGAGCAGAAATCGATGAACTAGAAACCAAAAGAACAGTAGAACAGATCAACGAAACTAGGAGCTGGTTCTTTGAAAGAATTAACAAGATTGATAAATTCCTGGCCAGACTTATCAAAAAGAAAAGAGAAATGACGCAAATCAACAAAATCCTGAATGAAAGAGGAGAGATCACAACCAACACCAAAGAAATACAAACAATTATAAGGACATATTATGAGCAACCCTATGCCAGCAAATTAGATAACCTGGAAGAAATGGGTGCATTCCTAGAGATGTATCAACTACCAAAATTGAACCAGGAAGAAATAGAAAACCTGAACAGACCTATAGCCACTAAGGAAATTGAAGCAGTCATCAAAAATCTCCCAAGAAACAAAAGCCCAGGGCCAGATGGCTTGCCAGGGGAATTCTATCAGACATTAAAAGAAGAAATAATACCTATTCTCCTGAAACTGCTCCAAAAAATAGAAATGGAAGGAAAACTTCAAACTCATCTTATGAGGCCAGCATTACCTTGATCCCAAAACCAGACAAAGACCCCATCAAAAAGGAGAATTACTGACCAATATCCTTGATGAACATGGATCCAAAAATTTTCACGAAAATACTAGCCAATAGGATCCAACAGTACATTAAAAGGATTATTCACCACGACCAAGTGGGATTTATCCCTGGGCTGCAAGGATGGTTCAACATCCGCAAATCAATCAACGTGATACAATACATTAACAAAAGAAAAAACAAGAATCCTATGATCCTCTCAATAGATGCAGAAAAAGCATTTGACAAAGTACAGCATCCTCTCTTGATCAAAACTCTTCAGAGTATAGGGATAGAGGGTACATACCTCAATATCATAAAAGCCATCTATGAAAAACCTACAGCGAATATCATTCTCAATGGGGAAAAACTGAGAGCTTTTCCCCTAAGGTCAGGAATGCGGTAGGGATGTCCACTCTCACCACTGCTATTCAACATATTATTAGAAGTCCTAGCCACAGCAATCAGACAACAAAGAGAAACCAAAGGCATCCAAATCGGCAAAGAGGAAGTCAAACTCTCACTCTTTGCAGATGATATGATACTGTATGTGGAAAACCCAAAAGACTCCACCCCAAAACTCCTAGAACTCATCCAGGAATTCAGTAAAGTAGCAGGATATAAAATCAATGCACAGAAATCAGTGGCATTCCTATACACAAACAACAAGACAGAAGAGAGACAAATCAAGGACTCAATCCCATTTACAATTGCACCCAAAACCATAAGAGACCTAGGAATAAATTTAAGCAAAGAGGCAAAGGATCTGTACTCAGAAAACTATAAAATACTCATGAAAGAAATTGAAGAAGACACAAAGAAATGGAAAAACGTTCCATGCTCATGGATTGGGAGAACCAACAGTGTGAAGATGTCAATGCTACCTAGAGCAATCTACACATTCAATGCAATCCCCATCAAAATACCATCCACTTTTTTCAAAGAAATGGAACAAATAATCCTAAAATTTGTATGGAACCAGAAGAGACCCCGAATAGCCAGAGGAATACTGAAAAAGAAGAGCAAAGCTGGCGGCATCACAATTCCGGACTTCCAGCTCTATTACAAAGCTGTCATCATCAAGACAGTAGGGTACTGGCACAAAAACAGACACTTAGATCAATGGAACAGAATCAAGAGCCCAGAAATGGACCCTCAACTCTATGGTCAACTTATCTTTGACAAAGCAGGAAAGAATGTCTAATGGCAAAAAAACAGTCTCTTCAACAAATGGTGTTGGGAAAATTGGACAGCCACATGCAGAAGAATGAAACTGGACCATTTCCTTACACCACACACAAAAATAGACTCCAAATGGTTGAAAGACCTAAACGTGAGACAGGAGTCCATCAAAATCCTAAAGGAGAACACAGGCAGCAACCTCTTCGACCTCAGCTGCAGCAACTTCTTCCTAGAAACACTGCCAAAGGCAAGGGAAACAAGGACAAAAATGAACTATTGGGATTCCATCAAGATAAAAAGCTTTTGCACAGCAAAAGAAACAGTCCACAAAACCAAAAGATAACCGAAAGAATGGGAGAAAATATTTGCAAATGATATATCAGATAAAGGCTAGTATCCAAAATCTATAAAGAACTTATCAATCTCAACACAAAAAGAACAAGAAATCCAATCAAGAAATGGGCAGAAGACATGAACAGACTTTTTTCCAAAGAAGACATCCAAATGGCCAACAGACACATGAAAAATTGCTCTACATCGCTCGGCATCAGGGAAATCCAAATCAAAACCTCAATGAGATACCACCCCACACCCGTCAGAATGGCTAAAATAACAAGTCAGGAAACGACAGATGTTGGCGGGAATGTGGAGAAAAGGGAACCATCCTACACTGTTGGTGGGAATGCAAGCTGGTGCAACCCCTCTGGAAAGGGTTTGAGGTTCCTCAAACAGTTGAAAATAGAGCTACCATACGATCCAGCAATTGCACTACTGGGTATTTACCACAAAGATACAAATGTAGGGATCCGAATGGGTACGTGCACCCCAATGTTTATAGCAGCGATGTCCACAATAGCCAAACTGTGGAAAGAGCCAAGATGTCCATGGACAGATGAATGGATAAAGAAGAGGTGGTATATATACACAATGGAATATTATGCAGCCATCCAAAGGAATGAGATCTTGCCATTTGCAACGACATGGTTGGAACTGGAGGGTGTTATGCTGAGTGAAATAAGTCAATCAGAGAAAGACATGTATCATATGACCTCACTGATAGGAGGAATTCTTAATCTCAGGAAACAAACTGAGTGTTGCTGAAGTGCTGGGGGGTGGGAGGGATGGGGTGGCTGGGTGATAGACATTGGGTAGGGTATGTGCTATGGTGAGTGCTGTGAATTGTGCAAGACTGTTGAATCACAGATCTGTACTTCTGAAACAAATAGTGCAACATATGTTAAGAAAAAAGAAAAAGAAGAAGATAGCAGGAGGGGAAGAATGAAGGGGAGTAAGTCAGAGGGGGAGATGAACCATGAGAGATGATGGACTCTGAAAAACAAACTGAGGGTTCTAGAGGGGAGGAGGGTAGGGGGATTGGTTAGCCTGGTGATGGGTATTAAAGAGGGCACACTCTGCATGGAGTACTGGGTGTTATGCACAAACAATAAATCATGGAACACTACATCAAAAACTAATGATGTAATATATGGTGATTAACATAACAATAAAAAATTTAAAAAAAAGACTAAGGGGGAAAAGATGAGGATAAATACATAATGTGTCTCTTTAACATTGCGTTTCAGTTTAATGCAATATCAATTTACTCCATGGTGGTGGATGAGGGTAGTGGGCTGCTTACCCTGCCTTACATTTTCCCTTCCCATGTTTTAAGTTACACTGGTATTTCCACTGCCAACTTCCTTTAGCAGCCTGTTCTATAAGCATCATTTGATATAGTTTTATACAGAAACTTATTAACTGCCCACCATCAATCCTTTTTGCAGTTTGTCCACTCCTGAGAGCGTTTTTACAATATCTTAAATCACATGAATTGAACATTAGCCTGGTAATGGGTATTAAAGAGGGCACATTTTGCGTGGAGCACTGGGTGTTATGCACAAACAATGAATCATGGAACACTACATCAAAAACTAATGATGTAATATATGGTGATTAACATAACAATAAAAAATTAAAAAACAAAAAAAATAAAATGCTACCAACTAAAAAATTAAAACCTACTAAATAATAATAAAAATGCACAAAAGAACAAGACTTAAGGATTTTGCCAGAACAATCCCTGAACCCTGTGAGGATACAAATTATGTGCACCTGATCTTAGAAGTTTCAAACTATATTCTGTAATTTAAAATTCATTTCTTATGCCATATTCAAAGATACATAACAGTCTCAAAGCTTTGAAAGCTCTAGGTATAATTAAAATTCTTTGAAATTTCAAAAAAAAAAGAAGGACTCATGGGTACTTTGTTCTCTGAGATATTTCATTTTTGAGACTGTTTGCCTGTTGCCTTTGCATTTGGATATTCTCGGATCACTCTTTTTTGTCTTCAGAACATTATTGCTATAGAGAAATCAGAACACCTCCTGATTTTTTTTTTACCTTATAAATCCTTTTTTTCCCCTTTTCTTTCTTTCTTTCTTTTATTTTATTTATTTATTTTTTTTGATGCCTGAAGTGTCTTTAGGGTTATTCCTGATGCTGAGAAGCTTAACTATCAGCTTGTATGTTTTGTATCAAGTTTTCATGAAATATTTTATAATCTTTCAATATTTAGATATAGTGCTCATTTTTTAAAATTCAGGATATATTTTATTTCATAATTGAATGAATTTCTCTTTTGCATTTTCTCAAATACTCCAGTTATTTCTCTGTTGGAATGCATTTATCAAGTTGTTTTTCTTTTTTTTAAAGATTTTATTGATTTATTTGAGAGAGAGAGAGAGAGAGAGAGAGCACAAGCTGGGGGAGGGGCAGAGGGAGAAGCAGGCTCTCCACTGAGCAGGACCCTGGGATCATGACCTGAGCCTAAGGCAGATGCTCAACAGACTGAGCCACCCAGGTGCCCCTGTCTTTCTTTTTCATGTATACTTCTGTTGAAATTAGCTTAAACTTGTCCTTTCTGTCAATAATTTTCTATTTTTTTTACCATTTTTTGTTTCCATTCATTTTTTACTTCGGCTATTATCGTTCTGAATTTCTACCTAGATCTACAGGCTTCTGTCCCATCTCCTTGTGTCTTTCTTTCCTCTAGTCTTTCAGTCCTTACTTCTTTGAATTAAAATTACTTTTATGTACTGACATAAAATGAAGAAATTATAAATAAGCTCCCTATTTTCCTTGGAATATATTCATCATTTGGATCTGGTTGTTTTCATTTTCTCTGATGTCTTCCTCTCCTTCCTTCTCTCTTTTTCTTTCTTAGTTTACTTTGATGAGGGAACCCTTGGACAGTACATCAGGTCTGCAGGTCAGTGTATCACCCTGAAATCTCAGCATTTGTCAGAGGCAGCCTGTTCTCTTTTTACCAGCTTGCAATTCTCCTAAGTCAAAAGAGGTGAAAACCATAAATATTTATAGTGCTTCTTTCCCAATTAGGTGTACTAGGAAGAATTCTCAGAAATTTTTTGCAACAAAGACTGTTTGGGGTGGTGGGGATTCAATTAAGAATCAAAGTGTCACTGTAGCTCCCTGTTTCCCTCCAGAATCTTCTGTTTCTTTTCTTTCCTGTGTACCTGTTTTTGAAACCTATCAATTGCAGTTCTAAATCCTAGGTGCATATTAGACTCATTTGGGAATTTTTTTTAATGCAAACACCTAACTCCCATCTCTCAGAAAATCTGCTTTAAAGGGTCCAGAGTGGGATCGTGGCATCCTTATTTTTTTTTAATTACCTAGGAAATTCTAATAATCAGGCAAGTTTGAGAGGCACTGCATTATACTCTGCCTCTCCCTTTGTTTGATCGCTATTAATAATTACTTTTTAGGGGGTGAGGTTCAATTTTGCTCAGCTAATGAAGGGTAGGAGTCTGAGACACAGCATCAATTTATGTTCTCAACCTTGAAATAGTAAAATAAACTATATCTGTAGCAAATGGTCCCCAGTCTCCAAGTCCTAACACAATAAAGATTTCTTTCTCTTACATCCTAAGTGAAAAGTCCAACATGGATGTCCCTGACTGTGTAAATCCCCTGAGTGGCTCTGAGGTCACAGCTCTCTAGTTATGGCCCCACCATGTTCAACACATGCTTTGGAAATTACACTGTCATCACCCAACTGGCAAATGAGGGAGCAAAAGATGGAGAAACACATGCACTCCTCACTGACACGGCCTAGAAAACACCTTACATGATGTGAGTCCCATGCCAGATATTCAGCCATGAAAATGAAATAAGCTTAGTGAGCAACCAGCCAGTCTCTTCCACATATGCTTGCTTAAATTTTCATATTTTTCTGCAGCAAATATTCATGTATTATTTTTATAACTAAATTTAGTTTTTAAGATAAAGGGGAAATGATAAAAATTTGACAAAGAAATCTGGCAATGAAGAAACACGGCTGTCTAGAGGAGAGGGTTTTCTGAAAAAGAGGAGAAAAATAATGATGGATTGGACAGAATAAACAGAAAGAAAGAGAAAGAAAAGGAAGGAAGGAAAGAAAGAAAGAGCAAGAAAGAGCAAGAAAGGAAGGAAGGAAGGAAGGAAGGAAGGAAGGAAGGAAGGAAGGAAGGAAGGAAGGAAGGAAGGAAGGAAGGAAGGAAGAAAGAAAACAAAGGAGAACCTAGGCTTCCACACGGAGGATCCTAAACTGGGTAGAATTGGCAGCAAGAGCTACAAGTTTCTTGAGCAGGGACAGAAACATTACACATCGAGCCAACTTGAGTTTCAGTGCAGAAAATTAGATGAGATCTTTGCCAAATTCCCCAAAGATATCAGAAAATAGTCGTATATATTTAGAAGCCATAGTTCTTCTTGTCCCAATTTGTTCCTGACTTTCTGGCAGAACAGGTAGAATAGAACTCTGTTTTCTATGCTCCCAAAACTTTTCTTTGACCTTCGTGTACAAAATTAGAGAGGCAGGCATGTTTACAGGAAAATGAAAAACCATCCAGAAAGCAATAACCGTATCCCAACAGGAGGCTCCATTTTTTTGTGGAAAAGCACTAATAAAAGTAGAGAAATAAAGATCCATGTAATCTGCAGAGGGAAAAATGGCTTTGTTTCCTGCAGGTGTTTGGAACAGAACTGTCTGTTGAAACAAAGTGTCACTGACTTCTCTCCCAGACACATTCCCAGAGCCTCCTGAAGAAGCAGCTGGGAGAGTTATTAGCAGAATAACCTCAGAATCTCTGTTTCCATCCTGCCCTGCCTTATATTAAGCTTACAGAAACACTGGGTGGGATGGTTTCCTGAAACGTGGTGCTGTGTCCTGTAGGCTGGGCCCACTAGGTGGCCCTTGCTCTGAGCAGAATTAGGACACTGCACAAAGCTTCCCTGGACACAGAGAACAGGGCTACAATTTAGACTATACTTATACTTCTTGCCAGACCATGAGTCATTGCTCCCTGCTTCCCAAGGTGGACACCCTTGAAGGTTTCTTCACACTAAAGGCAGAGTCTTCCAATTGCTCTCCTAAAAATGTGGACCTTTTCTAATTTGCACCAAAGGCTCCATTCAGGTGAGGTATAAACTATCCCAAACGGAAGCCATTTCTGGCTGATACTTGATCAGATGTGAATCTGGTCTTTGAGATGCATGACAGGTGCTCTGTCCTTTTATTTTGCTGATCGTGGACAGATTAGAAGTAACCTTTCCTATCCTCTGTCCTTTTATGTGGTATTTTCTTGCCAAGGATGCACACACAAGACTTAGCATATTTTCTTCTGAGGCCTATCAGTCCATCGTTGAACTCCATTGAGAAAGCAGAAATTCAATTCTCTTATCTGTATCCAAGGAAAATAATAATAGTTAATATTTTTGAAGTCTTTCAGTAGACCACCTTCTGGCTTAATCACTAGCTATCCATCATTTAAGCCTTGTAAATACACTGTAAGGTATGTATTATTGCTCTCGTTCAAAAAAGGACCCACAGAGAAGTTAAGTCACAAGTGCATGGTCATGCTTCTGACAGGGGTGGGGGGCAGAGGTTTAGAATTGGAACCCAGGCTTCTGTGACTCATAGGCCCATATACTACTCCAGTTTTCCCTACATGCTTGCTACAGAGTTGCACTGGTGCTTTAATAGCTCCTATTTGCAGGACATGCTGTGTAAAAGGAAAAGTAGTGCCTATTCACTGGTGCTTATTTCCAGTCTGCATCAGTGGTGTGATATGAAACTGTCACAAACCCTTTTGAATTTAGGTCATTGTACTCTAAAAGTAGGATGTAATCCCTCTTTTTTTTTTTGATTTTTTATTGTTATGTTAATCACCATACATTGCATCATTAGTTTTTGATGTAGTGTTCCATGATTCATTGTGCATAACACCCAGTGCTCCATGCAGAACGTGCCCTCTTTAATACCCATCACCAGGCTAACCCATCCTCCCACCAACCCTCCCCTCTAGAACCCTCGGTTTGTTTCTCAGAGTCCATCATCCCTCATGGTTCGTGTCCCCCTCCGATTTCCACCCCTTCACTCTTCCCCTCGTGATATTTCTCCTTTTTTTTTCTTAACATATAATGTATTATTTGTTTCAGAGATACAGATCTGTGATTCAAGTCTTGCACAATTCACAGTGCTCACCATAGCACATACCCTCCCTAATGTCTACCACCCAGCCTCCCCAACCCTGTCACCTCCCCTCACTCCAGCAACACTCAGTTTGTTTCCTGAGATTAAGAATTCCTCATATCAGTGAGGTCATATGATACATGTCTTTCTCTGATTGACTTATTTCACTCAGCATAACACCCTCCAGTTCCATCCACGTCGTTGCAAATGGCAAGATCTCATTCCTTTGGATGGCTGCATAATATTCCATTGTGTATATATACCACCTCTTCTTTATCCATTCATCTGCCCATGGACATCTTGGCTCTTTCCACAGTTTGGCTATTGTGGACATTGCTGCTATAAACATTGGGGTGCACGTAACCTTTTGGATCCCTACATCTGTATCTTTGTGGTAAATACCCAGTAGTGCAATTGCTGGGTCTTATGGTAGCTCTATTTTCAACTATTTGAGGAACTTCCATACTGTTTTCCAGGGTGGTTGCCCCAGCTTGCATTCCCCCCAACAGTGTAGGAAGGTTCCCCTTTCTCCGCATCCCCTAACATCTGTTGTTTCCTGATTTGTTAATTTTAGCCATTCTGACTGGTGTGAGGTGGTATCTTATTGAGGTTTTGATTTGGATTTCCCTGATGCCAAGCGATGTTGAACACTTTTTCATGTGTCTGTTGGCCATTTGGATGTCTTCTTTGGAAAAAAGTCTGTTCATGTCTTCTGCCCATTTCTTGATTGGATTATTTGTTCTGTGTGTTGAGATTGATAAGTTCTTTATAGATTTTGGATACTAGCCCTTTATCTGATATGTCATTTGCAAATATCTTCTCCCATTCTGTCGGTTGTCTTTTGGTTTGTGGACTGTTTCTTTTGCTGTGCAAAAGCTTTTTATTTTGATGAAATCCCAATAGTTCATTTTTGCTCTTGCTTCCCTTGGCTTTGGCGGTGTTTCTAGGAAGAAGTTGCTGCGGCTGAGGTCGAAGAGGTTGCTGCCTGCGTTCTCCTTTAGGATTTTGATGGACTCCTATCTCACATTTAAGTCTTTCAACCATTTGGAGTCTATTTTTGTGTGTGGTGTAAGGAAATGGTCCAGTTTCATTCTTCTGCATGTGGCTGTCCAATTTTCCCAACACCATTTGTTGAAGAGACTGTCTTTTTTCCATTGGACATTCTTTCCTGCTTTGTCAAAGATTAGTTGACCATAGAGTTGAGGGTCCATTTCTGGGCTCTTGATTCTGTTCCATTGATCTATGTGTCTGTTTTTGTGCCAGTACCCTACTGTCTTGATGAAGACAGCTTTGTAATAGAGCTGGAAGTCTGGAATGGTGATGCCGCCAGCTTTGCTCTTCTTTTTCAGTATTCCTCTGGCTATTCGGGGTCTCTTCTGGTTCCATACAAATTTTAGGATAATTTGTTCCATTTCTTTGAAAAAAGTGGATGATATTTTGATGGGGATTGCATTGAATGTGTAGATTGCTCTAGGTAGCATTGACATCTTCACAATATTTGTTCTCCCAATCCATGAGCATGGAACGTTTTTCCATTTCTTTGTGTCTTCTTCAATTCCTTTCATGAGTATTTTATAGTTTTCTGAGTACAGATCCTTTGCCTCTTTGGTTAGATTTATTCCCAGGTATCTTATGGTTTGGGGTGCAATTGTAAATGGGATTGAGTCCTTGATTTGTCTCTCTTCTGTCTTGTTGTTGATGTATAGGAATGCCACTGATTTCTGTGCATTGATTTTATATCCTGCTACTTTACTGAATTCCTGGATGAGTTCTAGGAGTTTTGGGGTGGAGTCTTTTGGGTTTTCCACATAAAGTATCATATCATCTGCAAAGAGTGAGAGTTTGACTTCCTCTTTGCCGATTTGGATGCTTCAATTTCTTTTTGTTGTCTGATTGCTGTGGCTAGGACTTCTAATACTATGTTGAATAGCAGTGGTGATAGTGGACATCCCTGCCACATCCTGCCTTTAGGGGGAAAGCTCTCAGTATTTCCCCAGTGAGAATGATATTCACTGTGGGTTTTTTATAGAGGGCTTTTATGATTTTGATGTATGTACCCTCTATTCCTATACTCTGAAGAGTTTTGATCAAGAGAGGATGCTGTACTTTGTCAAATGCTTTTTCTGCATCTATTGGAGGATCATATGATCCTTGTTCTTTCCTTTGTTAAAGTATTGTATCATGTTGATTGATTTGCAGATGTTGAAGCAGCTTTGCAGCCCAGGGATAAATCCCACTTGGTCGTGGTGAATAATCATTTTAATGTACTGTTGGATCCTATTGGCTAGTATTTTCATGAAAATTTTTGCATCCATGTTCATCAAGGATCTTGGTCTGTAATTCTCCTTTTTGATGGGGTCTTTTTCTGGTTTGCGGATCAAGGTAATGGTGGCCTCATATAAGGAGTTTGGAAGTTTTCCTTCCATTTCTATTTTTTGGAAGAGTTTCAGAAGAATAAGAATTCTTTAAATTAATTCTTTAAATGTTTGGTAGAACTCCCCTGGCAAGCCATCTGGCCCTGGGCTTTTGTTTCTTGGGAGATTTTTGATGACTGCTTCAATTTCCTTAGTGGTTAGAGGTCTGTTCAGGTTTTCTGTTTCTTCCTGGTTCTGTTTTGGTAGTTGATACATCTCTAGGAATGCATCCATTTCTTCCAGTTTATCTATTTTGCTGACATAGAGTTGCTCATAATATATTCTGATAATTGTTTGTATTTCTTTGGTGTTGGTTGTGGTCTCTCCTCTTTCATTCATGATTTTGTTGATTTGGGTCATTTCTCTTTTCTTTCTAATAAGTCTGGCCAGGGGTTTATCAAACTTGTTAATTCTTTCAAAGAACCAGCTCCTGGTTTCATTGATCTGTTCTACTGTTCTTTTGGTTTCTAGTTCATTGATTTCTGCTCTGATCTTTATTATTTCTCGTCTCCTGCTGGGTTTAGGCTTTATTTGCTGTTCTTTCTCCAGCTCCTTTAGGTGTAGGGTTAGGTTGTGTATTTGAGACCTTTCTTGTTTCTTGAGAAAGGCTTGTATTGCTATATACTTTCCTCTCAGGACTGCCTTTGCTGTATCCCAAAGATTTTGTCCAGTCGTGTTTTCATTTTCATTGGTTTCCATGAATTTTTTTAATTTTTCTTTAATTTCCTGGTTGACCATTCATTCTTTAGTAGGATGCTCTTTAGCCTCCATGTATTTGAGTTCTTTCTGACTTTCCTCTTGAGATTGAATTCTAGTTTCAAAGCATTGTGTCTGAAAATATGCAGGGAATAATCCCAATCTTTTGGTACTAGTTGAGACCTGATTTGTGACCTAGGATGTGTTCTGTTCTGGAGAATGTTCCATGGGCACTAGAGAAGAACGTGTATTCTGTTGCTTTGGGATGGAATGTTCTGAATATATCTGTGAAGTCCATTTGGTCCAGTGTGTCATTTAAAGTCTTTATTTCCTTGTTGATCTTTTGCTTAGATAATCTGTCCATTTCAGTCAGGGGGGTGTTAAAGTCCCCCACTATTATTTATTGTTGTCAATGTGTTTCTTTGCTCTTGTTATTAATTGCCTTATATAATTGGCTGCTCCCATGTTAGGGGCATAGATATTTACAATTGTTAGATCTTCTTGCTGGATAGACCCTTTAATTAAGATATAGTGTCCTTCCTTATCTCTTATTACAGTCTTTGGTTTAAAATCTAATTAGTCTGATATAAGGATTGCCACCCCAGCTTTCTTTTGGTGTCCATTAGCCTGGTAAATGGTTTTCCACCCCCTTACTTTCAATCTGCGGGTGTCTTTGGGTCTAAAATGAGTCTCTTGCAGACAGCATATCGATGGGACTGGTTTTTTAATCTAATCTAATAGCCTGTGTCTTTTGATTGGGGCATTTAGCCCATTTACATTCAGGGTAACTATTGAAAGATATGATTATTTAGTGCCATTGTATTGCCTGTTAAGGTGATGGTTACTGCATATTGTCTGTGTTCCTTTCTGCTCTATGTTACTTTTGTGCTCTCTCTTTGCTTAGAGGACCCCTTTCAAGATTTCTTGTAGGGCTGGTTTCGTGTTTGCAAATTCCTTTAGTTTTTGTTTGTCCTGGAAAATTTTTATCTCTCTTTTTTCAATGACAGCCTAGCTGGATATAATATTATTGGCTGCATATTTTTCTTTTTTTTTTTTAAAGATTTTATTTATTTATTTGAGAGAGAGAGAATGAGAGATAGAGAGCACGAGAGGGAAGAGGGTCAGAGGGAGAAGCAGACTCCCCGCTGAGCAGGGAGCCCGATGTGGGACTCGATCCCGGGACTCCAGGATCATGACCTGAGCCGAAGGCAGTCGCTTAACCAACTGAGCCACCCAGGCGCCCCTGGCTGCATATTTTTCTCATTTACTCTCTTAATATATCATGCCAGTCCTTTCTGGCCTGCCAGGTCTCTGTAGATAGGTCTGTTGCCAATCTAATGTTTTTACCATTGTAGGTTACATATCTCTTCTCCCGAGCTGCTTTCAGGATTTTCTCTTTGTCTCTGAGACTCATAAGTTTTACTATTAGATGTCGGGGTGTTGATCTATTTTTATTGATTTTGAGAGGGGTTCTCTGTGCCTCCTGGATTTTGATGCCTGTTTCCTTCCCCACATTAGGGAATTTCCCTGCTGTAATTTTCTCCAGTATACCTTCTGCCTCTCTCTCTCTTTCTTCTTCTTCTGGGATCCCAATTATTCTAATGTTGTTTCATCTTCTGGTATCACTTATCTCTTGAAATCTGCCCTCGTGATCCAGTAGTTGTTTCTCTCTCTTTTTCTCAGCTTCTTTATTTTCCATCATTTGGTCTTCTATATCACTGATTCTCTCTTCTGCCTCAATTATCCTAGCAGTTAGCGCCCCCATTTTTTATTGCACCTCATTAATATCCTTTTTGATTTCGACTTGGTTAGATTTTAGTTCTTTTATTTCTCCAGAAAGGGTCTCTGTAATAACTTCCATGCTTTTTTCAAGCCCAGCTAGTATCTTTAAAATCAGGATTCTGAACTCTAGGTCCGACATTGTACTAATGTCCGTATTGAGTAGGTCTCTGGCAGTCGGTACTACCTGTTGTTCTTTTTGTTGAGGTGATTTTTTCTGTCTTGTCATTTTGTCTAGAGGAGAATAGATGAATGAGAGAACAAAATGCTAGCAGGGTAACAACTTCCCCAGAAAATATACTCTAAACAAATCAGAAAAGACCTGAAGAAAGGGGAAAAGAAAGGAAAGAAGGAAAAAAGAAAAAGAAAAAGATAAAAACGAACAAAACAAAAGAAACAGAATATGATCAAATATGATCAGGTGGTGCATAGATCCGTGCCACACACTAGATTTTGGGTGTATTTTGGTCTGTTAGAAGAAAGTGTCCCCCAAAATTTTAAAGAAAGAAATAGTTATATATGTACAAAAATGAGTGTTGATATGATGAAGGGATGGAATATGAATGTAAAGATGAAAATTATAAAAAATTTTATAAAAGGAATTGATAAGAAGTTCTTTGAAAAAAGAAAGAAGAGGATTTAAAAAAACAGGAACAAAAAAAAAAGGGAGAGAATGTGATCAGGCAGGAGACTAGAACAAAGCCATACACTAGAGATTTAGTATATATTTTGATCTGTTAGAGGAAAGTGTATCTCAAAATTTTGAAGAGAGAATAACATATATATATGCCAAAAATAAAGGTAACTACTAGAAGGGATAGAATATGACTCTACAAATGAAAAATAAAAATGTCTTTTAAAAAAGGGATTGATAAGATGTTGGTTGAAAAAGGGAAAAAGAAAAATTAAAAAAAAAAGACAGTTAAAAAAAATTAACTTTGAAAGACTAAAGAATCATGGTAAAAAAGCCATGGATTCTATGTGCGGTATTCCCCTAGCGCTGGAGTTCTGCCATTCTCATTGATCGGTAAACTTGGTCTTGGCTTGCTGGCTGTTCGGGCTGATCTTCTTGGGGAGGGGCCTGTTGCCGTGGTTCCCAAATGTCTTTGCCCGAGGCGGAATTGCCCGGTCCTTGCCAGGTCCGGGCTAAAAATCTGCTCACGTTTGCTCTCAGGAGCTTTTGTTCCCTGCAAGTTTTCCATACAGCTTTGGAGGACAAGAGTGAAAATGGTGGCCTCCCAACCTCTGCCCCAGAGGAGCTGAGAACTTGGGGCCCCGCTCCTCAGTGCGCCCCCAGAGAAAAGCCATCACTCCCGTCTCCCTGGTCTCCGGCCGCACTGCGTGCTCACCCGGCCTGTGACCGAGCGTATCTATCTCTGGCACCCGATGCCGTGTGGAGTCTCCAAACCCAGCAGATCCCTGCAGTGCGCTCCCGCGCCGCTCCTCCCCGGGGGAGGAAGGGGAGTCTCCCTGGCTCTGCAGCTTCTTGGGTCCCTGCTGGAGGAGCAGTGGCATGACTGAGCCACGGATCATGGTTTAGGGCAACCTTGAGCTGAGATCCAGCTCCTCGGCTCCATCTCTGCAGCCGGCTTCCCTGCTCTGATACCTGGGAGCTCTGCCACACTCAGGCATCCCCAGTCTTTCTGTGACCCCAAGGGTCCTGAGACCACACTGTCCCGCGAGGGTTCCACCCCCAGCTTAGCCACTGAAGCAACATCCCTTAATGGAGCTGACTTCTAAAATTTCCGATTTTGTCGGGGTGTCGATCTGTCTCTTACCAGAAGCGGCAGGCGGAGGCCCCCTCCCCTGCCATCTATCCTCCCGAATATCGCCTCAGATTCACTTCTCTGCACGTCCTGCCTTCCCAAAAGTGGTTGCTTTTCTGTTCAGAGAGTTGTTGCTATTCTTTTCTTCGATCTCCTGTTGAGTTTGTTGGTGTTCAGAATGGTTTGGTCCCTATCCAGCTGAATTCCTGAGACTAGACGAAATCCAGGTTTCCTATTCTTCCACCATTTGCTCCACCTCTTCCCTCTTTTCTTCTTAACATTGTTTCTGAAAGGCCCAGATTTATTTATTTATTTATGTTTACACTCCATTAAAATATGTTAATGCTCTTATGTGTCAGGAATTATTCTAAGTGCTGGAGATACAATGGCAAAGAAACAGATGAGAACATTGCCCTCATGGAACCTACAATCTAGTGGGGCAGTCCGATAAAGCATTAATAGAACAAGCAAAGCCAAGGGGCACTCTTTAAGAATAACTGTCTCTCCAAATCATAAAATACTCTTAATCTCAGGAAACAAACTGAGGGATGATGCAGCAGTGGGGGCTGGAAGGGAGGGGGTGGCTGGGTGATGGACTTTGGGGAGGGTAGGTACTATGGTGAGTGCTGTGAATTGTGTAAGACTGATGAATCACAGACCTGTACCCCTAAAACAAATAATACATTATATGTTAATTAAAAATTTTTTTAAAAAAGAATAACTGTCTCTCTGATGAGGTGCTATCTGAGCAGGGACCTGAAGGCAGGAGGCACAGAGCTGTGCTAAGCTTCCTAGAGGGATGATGCTAGTTCACGTCAACACACATTCCAACAACATGAGAGAAGAATGAGCTTAATATACCCAAGAAAGCATAAATTTACTTAAAATCATGTGTGCAAAATTTTTATAATGTATTATTTCTTCTGAATTATAGTTAATCTTTATTATTTATTCATTGTTTTCATTAAAGAAGCAAGTGGCAAAATTTGGGAGGATCTTCTGCAGGTTAGGGAGTCAGAGTGATCTTTTTATCCTTTTGGAGAATTTTATTCCTTCAGAATAACACTACTTAGCAAGGAGTTGTGAGAACACCCCAACCCAGGGTAGAAAGGTGAAAGAAAGGGGCTGTTAGGGTAAAATATAGAAGTGGATGAAAGTGATCTCACATATGTGGTCTGTGACTGCCCTGTGTGTGTGTGTGTGTGTGTGTGAGAGAGAGAGAGAGAGAGAGGGAGAAAGAGAGAGAGACAGAGATAGAGATAGTGGGCGTAGTCAATTTGATGACAGGAAGGATTTTCAGTGCCCCCTAACAAAGAGAGAAAAAGTCTGGGAGAGGTCCATTTTTAAAATTTTTAATTTTATTTATTTATTTATTTTTAGAGAGAATGGGTGTGTGAGTGGGTGGGGAGGGGCAGACGGAGAGAGAGAATCTTAAGCAGGCTCCACGTCTAGCACGAAGCCCAACCACGGGCTCAGTCTCACAACCCTGAGGTTATGACCTGAGCCAAAATCAAGAGTCAGACATTTAAGTAACGTAGCCATGCAGGCACCCCAAAGGAGAGGTCCATTAAATCTTATCTTGGGGGGAAAATATCCAGAAATACAGGAACCAAAGCATCATAAATTATAATATTGTAATAGCTGATCATTTAATTCAATTGCACCAATACCACCCATTGATATGGTCTATTGTTGTTTATGTATTGATATTTTATTGCATCTGTTCAAAGCTGCACCCTTTGTGGGATGTAACCCCCACCCTACCCTCGCCCCCACCATCAGCCTCACGGTTACCATGGAGTGAGCACAATTTTGTGACACACTGGTCTGATTCAGTTGATTGATTTAGGATGGACATCAAAAGGAAACAACATTAATCTGTTCATCTCATTTTTTGCCCTAAGAATATGATAGTTTTCTTGTGATTCCAATTTCTGGGGGAGAAATAATACAGATGGCTACCAGATTTTCTGTGGATCAGGGAAAGGGAAGGGGAAACTCTACATAAAAAAGGAAGGGGGGAATGAAGAAAGGATCCTGGTGGTGTTAAAGCTTCAGGTTCCACTCGTTTCTTAAGGTTGGTAGAATCCTTCCTTATCCTTGAATTCCATGAGACAGTCCAATCTCTCTTTTTTTGTTGTTTTAAGATTTACTTATTTATTTGAGAGAGAGAGAGAGAGCACAGGGGGCGGGGCAGAGGGAGAAAGAGAATCTGGAGCAGACTACACGCTGAGCCCAGAGCCTGAGACTGGCCGTGATCTCACCACCCTGAGATCAGGGCCATGAGATCACGACCTGAGTGGAAACCAAGAGTCAGACGCTTAACCGACATGCCACCCAGCTGCCCCCAGACAGTCCCAATTTCTTAATAGCATTTTCCCTTTTATTAATTTAAGGTAGTTGGTGTTGGGTTTCATTTCCTTGTAATCAAAAGTATCCTTTCTAGAATTTTCCACATATTTCTAGCTGGATCTTCACAATACCTGTGTAAAGTGTATATAATTTCTTCCATTTTATTGATAGGAACTCTGAATCAGAAAGTTGAAGTGAAGAGCATACAGTCACATAGCTCCTGAAGAGACAGTTCCCCTTTAGCGTGATCTTGAGCACAATACACAAGCTGCAGAAGAGGAGGAGAATAGGTGTATGTGTTAGGGTTGCGTCTATAAAGATTTCAATGGCTTTATTATCAGACAAATCAGAAATATTTCTTAAGGGTAGGTGTGGCACTTACTGCTGGCTGTGACTTACATCTTCCAGGTTAGTTTTCACAGAACTGATGTTGGTTGGTCATATGAAACTACACACTGAGGGGTAATGTAGGTGGAACTGTGCCTTGGGCAAGAAATCCCCTTGTAAGTTATGGCCCATCACCAAAGTATCTTCTGGCTCCCAAATCCAGAAGAAAATAGAAGCCTTTAAAAAATGTCAACAGACTGACACAACACCCAGCCTATGCTCTCTATCGACCTTTCTTTTCTCCTTTGCTGTTCCAGTGGGAAATGTGTCCAGTCTCCTTCCAAGGCAAATCATTCCACCTATGTGTTTAAAATCTTTCTCATCTGCCTCCTTCCGGGGACCTTATTCTCTGGCTATGTCTCCACTCTCTTATCTTACCCACCCCTCCAAATATGTTTTAAAGTAATTGAAACACCTTCCCAGGATCTCACAGCCTCCTTTATCACCATGTTTCTTAACCACTCTTCCTAAAGAAGGTTCTTAAAAAACTGGTCCATGCCTGTTACAGCCACATATTCTTCAATCCATTATAATTCAGTTCATTTCCCTCATCATGTCACAGAAACTTTTCACACTTTGGACAAAAAATAACCTTTTTTGCTAAAACTCAATGCACTCTTTTCAGTCCTCATCCTTCTTATACTCTGGCACTATTTAATGCTATTGATTATTCTTTCTTTCACAAACTGGTCCTTTAGGTGTTTTTCCCCTTCAATCTTTGACCATTCCTCACCCTCCTCTATAGGATTTCCTCCCTTTTTCCTTTTTGTCCATCCCTTACCCTTTGATGCTCTGAAGGTTGATCTCTCAGCCATTTTCCTTTTCATTCCATAGTTGATCGATTGGTTGTCGCTTCCACTATTATGGCTTCATTTACTATCCATACCCCTGTGATCCCATAGCTTATGCCAAAAGTTTAACTTCCCACTGCTGAGTGGATATCTCTCTTTGGGTGTGTCACTATAACTGAATACATTGTTTTCCCCACACAGTGAAAATTAACATCATCAACAAAGCTGCTCGATTCAGAAAATGTGAAGTGACCTTTGACTCCACCCTTTATTCATCCCCATTTCCAGGTTGGCAAATTAGGGCTTTCCCTTCCTAAATATTTCCCAAATGTTTTCTATCTCCACCACGGTAACTCCTCTTCATCTTTTGTGATGTCCCCTGACAGCACTCTTGTCCCTCTATACAGTTCCCCACCATGAAGCCTGAAAGAGCTTAATAATACGCAATTCTGACCTTGTCAACTTTTACTTTAGACCCTTCAATAGGTTCTGATTATATTTACAATAATGTTTGATATCTTAATGTCTTCCCTCTTATTTTATGGACAGGGATTATGTCTATCTTGCTCACAACTGTATCCCCAGTGCCAAAGTACAGTTCTTGGCACACAGTAGGGATTAGTAACATAAATAAATTCATGTTTACCTGCTTTGCCTTTTGGTAAATATTCCAAAAAGAACTGCATGACAGAAATACCTTGTAGCACAGGGAACTGAGTCCTAATTTCCATTCTACCACCAACTTAAATTGCATCCTTGGATCACTGAGGGTTTTGCAACCTGGGGAACCTGCTGGTCTCCCAGGTTCCTCAACATCTAACATCCTGTGCTTCTTTGTTTGATAATCCTCTTCTTAGTCTGTGTCAGAGTTCATGAATGAACAAAAGAAAATTAGGGGGAAAGAAGAGTCAATGTTTACTAATAAACAGAGTCTATAAAAATAAAATGGCTTTTTCTAGTGCCTTTTTATTACATGAACTTCTAGTAGTCATGTGTTGAGAAAACAAAAAATTGTTCTCATCCCACCTTCTCTATTAAATTGTGCAGATAGAGCACACATTCCCATTAACTGGGATGCCAAGTGTGAAATTAATTCATGTTGTCCACATAAATCAAGGAAAAGAGAAAGAAATCTAATGTCTCAATGCTTGTTAGCTTGTGAACATCAGAATACACTATTATCATTTCATGGAGTGGCCACATTAATCCATACATTGTCATCTGAAATTATCAGCCCTGCCAAAAGAGTTCATCAAGATTGTAACACTAATGTTTTTGTGTGACAATGTTAATCTAGAAAAAAAAGTGCTAATTGTCCTTAATTGCATGCATAATCTCAAAATAATGCATATCAATTTCTAAAAGAAAAATTTCTGAGCAATGCTTGATAGTCAAAAATATTTAGTGAGATGATTCACCACTTGAGATTATAAAATCTTCTCTGAAAAGGAAAGCTCAATATGTTTTCAATGAGGCAAATTGGCTCTCCTACATTCATAATAGTTTTCTTTTCCTATCTAAGTAGTGTTTAATGACATCAACAATTCTGACTTTAGCTTGTTTTCATTCACACTATCATAAACAACCTTGGAATATTTCAAGTTTTGTACTCAGTTGAAATTAATTATCACAGACTGCCAATGGAATGTTACAGTGTGACGTATTGTACTCTGGGTATCTTGCCACCAAATGTAGCAAATGTATCAACAACACTATGATGAATATCTTAATTATTAATGATTATATTAACTGCTCATTTGATTGTTATGACAAATGTATTTAGTAGCCACATACAGAAGTAACTAAATGTTGGTCGCTTCTTGGAAAAATGCAAAAATCTCACTGTTATTTTTAATAATCTAAAATGATCTTTTTGGTTTACTTTTTACCCTAGAGTCAGATGCCAGCAGTAAAATTAAGAAGGAGCTAAGGTTATTTTAAGCATTTTCCCAGTCTCCTTTCAAACCTTCTCTTCCACATGGAATCACATGCATACACATCGCAGTCAAATATTGCCTTCATGTGGTATTCTGGACACCCAGAGAGTATCCCTGCACAGTCCAACCCTCTCCAATTGATATCCTGGTACAGAACATTACCAGTTCTTCCATACCAACATATTCTCTCTTTTAGTTCTGTGTCCCTTCCCTGCTTTCTTCTTTTAGATGAGTATCAGTTGAAAAGGACTGGTGAATTTCATTGGAAGTACTGTTTATCTTGCTTTTTTGTTTTCAGGTATGGGGAAAAGCTAGTGAAAATACATTTCCCATCCTGCATGGCTCTATCCTTCACCCTTTTTTCAACACGAGGAGTGATTTATCTACCTTAGTAAGTCCAATATTCTGTCCTTTAATTTCCTGCCTAGCCTACAAGATCTATGGAGTGAGAAGCCCTGGGGATTTTCTTTGGCTGTGCTGCCCATTTGGTGAGCAGATCAGGCTAGACCTGAGAGAATCAATCCACCATTCTTCCAGGTTCTTACTGAGTCACTGGGTGGGGGTTCAGTCCATTTCAATAGGGAAAAGAATAGAAAGCCCTGCTGGTCTCCTCTAAAGCTGAGTTCTCCCTTTCAAGTTTCCTTTTAATGGTGTCTCTCCCTATGCCTCACTGAATTTGAGAACCCAGAGGAGAGGAGCGAGAACTCAGAAATACCAATATGCAAAGCCATCTATGGAGTGTTTGCAGAGAAATGGGAAGTTATATTTTAGTTATCACAATGAAAAACAACTTAGAAGAAATTTTATTTATCACTGAGAGACCAATGTGAAAAATATTTGAGGCTAGGAGACTTCTTCAGTACACCGTAAACATAGGAAAACTATTATGTCCCCATCTCTCTATTCCAAAGAAACATACTGAAGTTTGATCATGTCATCATATTTTATATCATTTTGTTTATAAACTCTGGATTCAGTGCATTCGGCTCCTGATCTCTTCTCCCCTTTCTAATAGATCGGTGACCCAGAGCAAGTTACTTAAATTTTCTATGCCTTAGTTTGCCCATTTGCAAAATGGGGATAATATTATGAAGCTCATAGGATTGTTATGAGGAGTGAATGAATTAATGCTTAAAAATTCATAGAATAAAAAATTTATGGAATAACACCTACAATATAATAAGCAAACTCATTATGATTACTATGTTTAATCTAATACTTGTAATTTACTCTGTTTTTAGTTTTCAGGACTTTTCTCTGCTATCTTTCTCCTTCACTCCCGTCCTCCTTTCTGCCCTCATGAGTTTCTATCCTTCATGCTTGCTATAATATATTGACCACACTCGTTTCTTTCTCCTTGGAATGTGTTCTCTTCTGGTGTTTGGAAGAAGTTGACATTCACAGTTCACAGTCAGTAATGTACTGAAAATTAGCTGGACACTTGGAATATTCTAAGCAACCTTAAGTGTTGGGGACATTTACAGGCATTAAAACTAATTGTTCCAGCTGGAATTTATCCAGAAGAGCCATGGGAAATGCATCGTGAAGATTTTATTGACTATAAGTGGCAAAGACCTTGATTTTATGTGTCCTCTAAATGAAAACACCTCCCTTCTCTCAATTGTCTGCCAGAAGTAGAAGAAAGCAAATTGCATTTCTTGACAGAGATTACTTGGACCTAAAATGTCATAAAACCAATTTTTTTCAGGGGTAGCAGCAACATATCAAGAATGTGAGAGGCTAGGTGACAGAGACTCATCAAAGTATGGGTTTCCCTGACTTCTAATCTCCAACCTGCTAATTACTAGCTGTTAAGCTTGGACAAGTGCCTTATTGCTTTAGAATCTTGGTTTCCTCATTTGAAAAATGAGAATGAAAACATCTGTAGGACAGGTTTGCTCTGAAGAGTAAAGGAGGTAACATTACGAATGTGCCTTGCACGGGGTCTGGATCAAGTAGGCAGTCAATAAACACTACTTTTGCCAACCTGGTTTCAAAGCCTTCCCTTGTTTTCAGATTTCACTTAGGCTGAATTTTGGGGAAGAAGTTACATCTCTAATACATCAATATTCAAACATAGAATAAGGAAACGATAGCCCCAAATCTGAGTTCAGAAGCCTTCCTTTTCAAGTCTTCACAGATTCTACTGCTCATGAGATACCTTATACCCAGTCAATAATCAGGATGTTGAGTTATTATTCATTTATCTGATGCATTAAATAAAGGAGTTTTAACACCTGCTGTGGACGAGGGACTGTTCAAAATACTTAGTAAGACAGTCAATGGTCCTTTCAGAGGACTGAGATCCTAAAGATGGAGAGTCAGAATGAATAAACAAACAAGAAAGATAATTACAGAAATCCAAGAGTGCTATAAACTAAAACAGGAAACTCTAAGAGACAATGTCTGGGTGGGGGATATAATTTTATTGATGAATTTCTTTGATAAATATTTCAACTCACTATTTCTAAATGATGAGGGAGTCCAGCTGCGAGACAATCTCTGGGAAGAGCCTTCAAGGCAGAGGAGAGAGTAGTTCATAGGCCCAGAGGTGAGAATGAGATTAGAATATTTAAAGACCAGAAAGAAGGCCAGTGTTGCTGTAGCACAATGACCTTACAGGGGAGTGGTAGAAAGAGAGGCAAGAGCCAGATTAGGCGAATCTCGAGATGATGAGTCATACTTGGGTTTTATTCCGTATGCAGTGGGCAGACTGAAAAGTTTTAAGCATGAAAACAGCTTAATCTGAATGCTGATAATATTTTCAAGGATGCCTTTGTCTGAGAAGTGGGTAAAGATAGAGACTCCTTGAGCTGGAAAGGGCCAATACATCTTTAACTTTAAATTCCTCGTTTTAAGATAAAATTGTGGCCCACAAAAATAATTTATTCAAAAGCTTACGTAGTGTTACTAAGTACACATGGAGAATGGGTTCTTGGCCTATGTTCTTTCTACACTAGTACTCTAAAGTCTGCTTCATATCACCCAAGTCCTCAATGTTGCTTAATTATAAGAAAATAAAGTAGACCAAGTGTCCCATCAGGGCCCTCGCAAGGATCTCTAAGAGTCTCCAGAGATGCCCCATATATTAGCTAGCATGTCTTTTCTAATCTTTCTCTCCTCTGGGGTTCTCACAAGAGTGAGAAGGAAGTGTCTGTGTCTGGAGTGCCAGCTCCCAGTCCTCAAAATCCATCAGTCCTGAAGGGGACAAAGGAGTACCATAAAGCATTGGGAAAATTGTCCTTTTATAGCTCCACAAAACATGTTGTCTTCTCAGCCCCAAATTGACACTTGGGCCACAGGTTCAGAGCCTCCATTAAAATAGCTCCTTCATTGTCCCCCTAAGCTCTTTCTGGCCAGGGATCATAACAGAAACAAATGACTAGGAAAAAAATATACACCACTTATTTCTCTCTGTTCTCTCCTCTCTCTGCCCATCCTTCTTGTATCAATCAACAGTCAAATATACTTCTGCCCAAATCAAAACCTAACAAAACAAAACCTATATATTTCAATTTATGCAACTGGGTACTCTAAGGAGTCATTTCACCATAGTTTGGTTTTTCAAAGACCCCAACTCTGGATGCCAGTCTAGATCACTCAATATTCCTTCCTAGGTGAAGCATTACTTATAATAGCCATGATATAGAAACAACCTAAGTGTCCACTGATAGATGAACGGATAAGTGAGATGTGATACATATACGTGTGCGTGTGTGCGTGCTTTATCTCTCTCTCTCTCTCTCTCACACACACACACACACACACACACACAATGGAATATTCTCAGCCATAAAAAAGAATGAAATCTTGCTACTTGTGACAACACAGATGGACCTAGATGGTATTATGCTAAGTGTAATAGGTCAGAGAAAGACAAATGCTGTATGACTTCACATACATGCAAAATCTAAAAAATAAAGCAAACAAAATAAAACAGAAACATATTCATATATACAGGAAACAAACTGTTAGTTACCAAAGCAAAGAGGCTTTAGAGGTTGGGAAAAATAGGTGAAGGGGATTAGGAGGTACAAAGCTCCAGTTACAAAATAAGTAAGTCATGGGGCTGTAATGTGCAGCTTAGGGAATATAGTCAATAATGTAATAACTTTGTATGGTGACAGGTGGTAATAGACTCTTCATGGGGATCATTTAGTAATGTATAAAAATACAGAATCACTGGAAGGCACAACTGAAACTAATAGGATATTGTATGTCAATTTTACTTTAATAATAATAATAATAATAATAAAGATTCTTTGCTACATGAGAACAGTGGGAAATATGGCTGCTGATTGAGGTTGCTCACCCTGCCCAAAGTCCTCCCTGATGTGGCTTCAGCAAGTAAAAATTTGCATTTTAAGGTGTCACCTCAGCAAAGGGTAGTCCTGTATTTCTCTGTGACTTAAGCGATGCCATTACTGCCTAGAGAATGGAGAAAGACGGGATTTACTGCTTGAAAGACTTCTTAATAAGTCATTGGCCTCAGCAAAGGTGCTTTTCCTTAATTTATAGAGGAAGCTATCAATCACGAGAAAATACGTCCTGCTCATTAAAGAGAGCAGTTGGCCTCCTGCCAGCTATCCCACTGAACTGGAGGATCTGGGTCAAGTGCACACGGACAGCCACTGCCATTGGTTTTCAGGGGATGGTTATGAATTTTGTCATTGCAACCAGACCCCAAAAAAACATAAAGGAGCAGTGATTTGTAACAAAGTTATGTGGGATGAGATAGGAGGGCAAACAAGGTTTACGTTTCATGGGGCTGACTGAAAAAGTTATCTGACCCTCCCTGAACGTATAAATGACCCTATGCCTATGGACGGTGATCATCTTTAAGATTTAGAAGCCTGAGGCTGGCGCTCAAACCAAGGGATTGTGAGATGGACAATGAGCACTGTGTTATCAAACACCTAAGCCTCTCCTCTTCAGAATACAGGACCAGGGTGGGAGGAAGTTTGGAGCACAGCAGGAACGAGAGGAAAATCGCTGGCACCCTGAGGAACCCAAAGCGACAGAGGAAGCTGGAATGTGGAGTCACAGTACATCTGCGGTTGTTCAGCACTCTGGAAAACTGGGCCCAAATCTAATGTCACTTATTTACAAACAATGCTCAGGAGCTCAAAGAGATACCTGTCCCTGAGATCTACGGAAATGAAAAACCAGATGCCAGGAGGGCATCTTGGCAGACATTCCAGGTCACGCTGGCCGCTTCTCTGGACCACACGGCAGGAGCTTTGGGATTGCTGCTTCCCGACCCACAGGAACTATCCGTGAGCTCCTTGCCCTCCTAAGAAGAGAAAGGCTTTGGCCAAGAGAGAGATTTTGCTCTCCTGCTTTTAACAAGGCATTTCTATAAGGGCCATCACAGGCCAAATTATGAAGCAGGCCCCGAGTACTTCTGTTTCCTTCACTCCAGGCTCTCATAGGAGAATTCATCCCCTACTCTCCCCATACAATCTGTTCTCAGAGATATCATTTGTCCCAAGATGTCATGAATCTTCCATCTGTGTTTAAACTCTTAGTCCAAAAGAATCAATTACTTAGAGTGGGATTTAGTTACTTTCTAGACTTACAAGCAGTTTGTAATTAACAGAGCCCACTGAAACCACCCTTGAGACCATATCTCTAAGATCCTAACTGATCTGGCCTCTTCCCAGGTTTCTGACTTATATTCTGCCACCTGTGATACTCCTCTTCCCTCAAACCACCATTTCACCAGCCAGAGGGCCTTTGTACATGTTCTTCTTTCATCTGGAACTGTCTTCTGTACTTCATATAGTTACACCCAGCCTAGCCTTCATATCTCAGCTCAAATGTCACTCTTTCAGGGAAGTCTTCCCTGCCTCCCCAGACTGGGTCAGGCCTCCCAGCTCTTAGTGCTTACAGTGCTTATGGTTTGTTTCTTATTGGTATCATTTCTTCAATGGTCAACTCTTCCCCAGCACTGTAAATGGTATGAGTCTGGAAGTTTGCCTGCTTTTTATATATTTTTTTTTAATTTTTAAATTTTTAAAAAATATTTTATCTATTTATTTGAGTGACAGAGCAAGCGGGGAGAGGGAGAAAGATAAGCAGACTCCGTGCTGAGTGTGGAGCCCAACATGGGGCTCAATCCCACCAACCTGAGATCATGACCTGAGCCAAAATCGTCAAGCAACCGAGCCACCCAGGGGCCTCACATGTTTTTACATGTTGTTTTCCCAGTATTAAATGAAAATCTAGAAGGAGAAAATTGCAGACTGAAAGAGAGCTATCTTAAAGGCCCTAAGATGAAAATAAGCTTGACATGTTCCAGTCAACAGAGGAGGCTCAATATGTATGACCAGTGGGCAAGAGGGAAGAGGAGCAGAAGATGAGATCAAGGAAGAAAACATGGACAGAACTGTAGGAACCTCAAGGCTTAGTCCCAGATTTACTGTGAGAAGACAAATCATTAGAAAGGAATTCTTATATGGATATTTTACTTTTCAGTTTGCAAAAACAGTATAGATTTCCTATATACCTTTCAAGCAGGTTTCCATAATGAAAACACCTTTATAAGTACATTATCAGAATGAAGAAATTTACAATGATACAATACCGCTAACTACAGGGTGGATTTCATCAATTTTACACGCACTGTGTGTACATTACTGTGAAATCATATCACATGTATAGATTCATATAACTAGCACCACATTCAGGATATAGAATGATTCCATCAAACTACCTCATGGTCACAACTACTGATCTCTTAGCTATCACTATAATTTTGTCATTTCTAAAGTATCACATAAATGGAGTCATATACTATATAACTTTTGCAGTTGGCTATTTTCACTCAACATAATGCCCTTCCTTGTGGTCATCTTGCAGAGATGAAAAGGATGCCTGATCCAAAATTTGGTCTGGATGTCATAATTTAGTTTGGATACTACATACCTGCCAAGAGGGTACGAAAATGTTTATTTCTTTTTTTAAGATTTATTTGTTTATTTGAGAGAGCACAAGCATGAGGGACAGAGAGAAAGGGAGAGAGAAACTCAAGCAGACCCCACACTGAGTGCAGAGCCCGAAGTGGGACTTGATCTCATGACCCTGGGATCATGACCTGAGCCAAAACAAGAGCCAGATGCTTAACTGACTGCATTACCCAGGTGCCCCAAAAATGTTTATTTCTATTATAACAAGGCTTTGTGGAGAAATCTGAGTATGCTCACAAGAAAATCCAAGTGTTTTGAGAGAGCAAGGAGGGGAAAGTACCTTTGTCTTTTATTGTGGTCAGGAAGTGGGACTGTGGTGAATGTTCCCAAATGCAGCCCAGGGCTTGTGTGGTTTAAACTTTCCACCAGCACCAGAGGAGAGAGAATCCAAGCTTTCTTATCAGCTTGCCCACATATGAGACAAAGGGGGAAAAGGAAGTGTGGTCTTCAAAGAGGCAGATGTCAAATATAAAAAATGGTGTCAGACATTTTAACGTACCTTGAGATCCATCTAATCGTTGCATGTATCAGTTGTTTGTTTTCGTCGCTGGGTAGTTTTTATTGCATGGTTGTATCACAGTGCATTTATCCATTCACCCTTTAAAGGATTTGTGAATTGTTTCTGGCTTCTAGCTATTACAAATACAGCCTCTCTGAACATTTGTATATGGGTATTTTTGTGGATATATGTTTTCATTTCTCTATAATAAGTACCCAGGACGGTGATTGCTCAGTCCTGTGGTAAGCATGTCTAACTATGTAAGAAGTTGCCAAACCATATTCCAGAGTGGCTATGCCATTTTACATTCACTAACAATGCATGAGAAATTGCATTAGAGGGGTTAAGTATGAGAATGACATAAACTCATTTACACTTTTAAAAGGATCACTTTAGCTGCCAAGTGAAAAATGGAAAAGAAAGAATTAAGGGCAATAGTAGGATCAGGAAGACTAGTTAGGAGACCAATGTAATACTCCAAGGTGAGAGATAATTATTTTATGTATGGAATTATAGTAGTAGAAGTAGAAGGGGGTAGACAAAGTCAGCACATCAGTTGAAAAAAAAAGTTCAATGGATTTGGTAATGTGTCTGTGGTGGTAGTTGAGGGAAAAAGAGAAATTAAAGAATCAAGATTCTAGCTTGAGTAATTGCATAAAAAATGATGGGTTTGCTTATTGACATGAATGCAGTGGGAGAAGAGCGGTTTATGGAAGAAATCAATTATTATAGTTTGGTCATCTTAAGCTTGTAGTGCACTTTACCTAAATGGAAATGCTAAGGAGGCTGGTAAACTTGTTAGGGAAGGTCAGAACTGGAAATAAAGATTTTTTTTTTTCAGTAATTGACAGGAAGGTCTAATCAGGTTTGAATTTTTCCATTTGAGTACAAGGAGGGGGCAGGGATTGAATAATTCATCGTGTTTGTAGGACAAAATAAAATGGATCATAGAACCTAGCAGGGTAAAAGTGGTGAGAAGGACATGAAACAGTAGGGATAATGAAAAAATAACATCAGAAGATTAAAGACTGCAGTGAGTTATATAATTGGTAAAATGGAGGTAGCAGGTCAATGATCTGGAAGGACAGAAGTCTAAGAGTGTAATTCAGGAATCAGATACCTTCTCTTCAGAACCACCATCCCGTGTATTCCCAATCTTAAACCTTGACTAAGGTAGTGGTGTTGACATGATCTAGGACAGTGTTATGGTTCATTTTCCATGGCAATTTGGCTAGGCCATGGTACCAATGTTAAACTATTCTAGATGTTTCTGTGAAGGAAATTTTTAAATAAGATTAAAACTTAAGTCAGTTTATTTTTAGTAAAGCAGTTTACCCTCTATAATTTGAGAGGGATTCATTCAGTCTGTTGAGACCTTAATTAAAAAAAAAAAAAAAAAAACTGACCACCCCTAAACAAGAAAGAAATATGACAGCCAACTGTGTTTGGACACGAATTGCAACTCTTATCTGGGTCTCAAGCCTACCAGCCTACTTTGCAGATTTGGGACTTGCCAGCCTCCTCCATATGAGCCAATTCCTTAAAAGTCTCCACACACACACACACACACACACACACACACACACACACACACACAAACACACACTTCCTATCATTTGCGTTTTGTTTCTCTGGAAAACAAAACCTGGTGAATACAAACCCCCTCCCTCTCTTTTTAGGTACAATTTAATCCACATCCTTTAAGCCAATTCTGAAGCTGTAAAACAACTTGATATTCCTAGGGGCTATGCACACATCTGCAAATAAAGGAGAGTTGAGAAGACTCCAAAGATGTTTATGAAAATCTTTACAGAATACTTCTTGTTTGCTGCTCTCTTGCTTGGTTCCTGAACTCTAGGCTCCAGATTTTTGGTTTCACCATACACTTGTCTTCCTGCCACAGTTAGCCCCTTACACCTCAAACCCTGGCCTAGAGGGTAGTTCACCTGGGGGAAAATGGCTGCCTTTGCAAACTCAACTCAATTTTGCAAACTTCTCTTCTTCTGCATCTCTACCCCATCTTCTCCCAACATTTGGGAATATGTTCCACTTTGACTACTTTGGTTATTATACCTATTTTATTTCATTTGAATATTTTGATGAAATACTAAAATATTTTGAAATACTTTGATGAAACAATGAAATACTATTCAGTCATTAAAAAATAAGTAAATTCTGCCATTTGTAACAACATGGATTAAAATGGAACACATTATACCGAGTGAAATAAGTCAGACACCGAATAACAAATACCACATGTTCTCACTTTTATGTGAAATCTAAGAAATGCCAAACACATAAAAGCAGAGTATAGAGTGGTGTTGCCAGAGTTTGGAGGGTGGGGGAAAATGGGGAGATGTTGGTCATAGGGTACAAACTTTTAGTTATAAAATGAGTGTGTTCTGAAGACTTAATGTACACCAGGGTGACTATAGTGAAGCACATATATTGTATACTTGAAATTTGCTAGGAGAGTAGGTCTCACATCTTCTCACCACAAATGAAAAAAGTTGATGCATATATAAGTTGATGTATATTTTAATTAGTTTGATTTTGGTAATTATTTCATAATGCATACACTTATCACAATACTGCATACACCTTAAGTAAGCAAAATTTGTGTCTATTTATCTCAGTAAAAATGGAAAAAGCACCGTTACACATAAAAATAACATAGTGTTAGCTGATTAAAAATGACCAATTTTTTTTTCCTTTTCTGTTCTCGTACATTTATGTTAATGTCTCTGGAGATACTTGTTTTTGATGGTCTGAAGCTTGTTTTGTAGTAGAATTCTGGAGGAGACTCATGTGAACAATATTCTCTGAGTTGTCAGTTGTTAGTGACAATTTATCTTCCATCTTTATACTTGGAAATTTATTTGGGTGGTTATAACATCCTTGGATTCTATTTTCCTTCTTTGGAAATACTGAAAGTGTCACTACATTTTCTTGTAGTGTTGCTGTAGAAAGTACTGATGATAAACTGATTTTATTTCACTTATACGTGTTATAATTTTGCTGGGGTATGCAGAGTTATTGTTGTTTTCAAGTTGAGAAATTTTACTAAATATATCTCAGATTTGGTTTTTCTGGTTTCCTAAGGATGTAATGGGCCTTTTAAAATGTAATTTTAAGTCTTTTGTTTGTTTTTTGTTTTCAGAAAAATTACTTAGAATTATAATTGTTTGTATTCACTCTGTTTCTATACCTTGTTACTCTTTTCTGGAGACACATTATTTTTTCTTTAAGTTTTTTATTGTTATGTTAATCACTATACATTACATCATTAGTTTTTGATGTAGTGTTCCATGATTCATTGTTTGTGCATAACTCCCAATGCTCCATGCAGAACGTGCCCTCTTTAATACCCATCACTAGGCTAAGCCATCCCCCCACCCCATCCCCTCTAGAACCCTCAGTTTGTTTTTCAGAGTCCATTGTCTCTCATGGTTCGTCTCCCCCTCTGATTCCCCCCCCTTCATTTTTCCCTTCCTACTATATTCTTTTTTTTTAAACTTATATTATTTGTTTCAGAGGTACAGGTCTGTGATTCAACAGTCTTGCACAATTCACAGTGCTCACCATAGCACATACCCTTCCCAATGTCTATCACCCAGCCACCCCATCCCTCCCACCCCACCCCCACTCCAGCAACCCTCAGTTTGTTTCCTGAGATTAAGAATTCCTCATAACAGTGAGGTCATATGATACATGTCTTTCTCTGATTGACTTATTTTGCTCAGCATAACACCCTCCAGTTCCATCCACGTCGTTGCAAGTGGCAAGATCTCATTCCTTTGGATGGCTGCATGATATTCCATTGTATATATATACCACTTCTTCTTTATCCATTCATCTGTCAATGGACATCTTGGCTCTTTCCACAGTTTGGCTGTTGTGGACATTGCTGCTATAAACATCAGGGTGCACGTACCCCTTCGGATCCCTATATTTGTATCTTTGGGGTTAATACCCAGTAGTGCAATTGCTGGATCAAATGGTAGCTCTATTTTCAACTTTTTGAGGAACCTCCATACTGTTTTCCAGAGTGGTTGCACCAGCTTGCATTCCCACCCACAGTGTAGGAGGGTTCCCCTTTCTGGAGACACATTTTATATCATGCTGTATCTTCTTACCTATGTTTAAGGTTACCACTTCCTATCAAATCATTTTTTTAATTCAATCTTCTGTGCATTCATTGTTCATTTTCATTTCTGAACTAATTATTTTTAAATTTGACCTACAAATCTTTATTAAGATCTAATACATATGCAACTGTTTCTAATTATGGTTTATGTTTTATTTCCTATCTTGTGCCATTATCTTTATGTAGTTATCTTCCTTTGAAATACATTACAATTCTCATCTCTTCTGTGGTCATGTTTTCAGGCAAGCTTTCCTTGATGTGGGACTATCATTCCCCTCCTTACTCTCTTTTTCTTATAGGACTGTATAAAATTTCATCTTAATCTTCTTGTTACTTATAACATAAGAAATTAGGGTTTTTTCCCCTTACTTCATGTCTCTTGAGTACCCTTTTCTGTTGTTTTGGTGTGATGTTCAAAATATGTTTACTCTTTGAAAGCTCCTTCCTCTGTTCCTCTCCTCCACTTTGACTTGGACTGTCTTTTGTCCATGTAGTATGTCCCCGAAAGAAAGCTTCTCCTGACTGATTTAAGAGTTCATGAGCTTCAAACTGCTCAGCCCCTTTAGAGAACCTATCAACACCCTGCATTCCATCCCTTTTGGAGTTGGCAAGCCTCTCCAGTTTTTTGTTTTGTTTCGTTTTGTTTTATTTGACAGAGAGAGACACAGAGAGGGAACACAAGCAGGGGGAGTGGGAGAGGGAGAAGCAGGCTTCCCGCTGAGCATGGAGCCCGACGCAGGGCTCGATCCCAGGACCCCGGGATCATGACCCAAGCTGAAGGCAGATGCTTAACAACTGAGCCACCCAGGTGCCCCAAGCCTCTCCAGTCTGAGCAACTGTTTTCAAGTTGGCTGTCTGAAGGTTCCAGTAAGCGCATGTTGATTCACACACTTTTTTGTTTCTGTTCTAGGGACTTTCAAGTCCACTAGATGCCTAGTTATTTCCCTTTGCTTTGCCCTGCAAATTTTATAGTAATATAATGACTATGATGGTGGTTTAATAATGACAAGACTGATGGTGGTTTACCTCCACATTCTATATGGCTCATGTTGAAAAAAAATTTTAACTGGTATTAATGTAAACCTTTTCTGATTTGGTTATGTTGTTTGTTAGGATCTTTGTTGCTACATAGATATTGTCTATTTCACAGGGCATTGGAATGTGTTTTAAATTGTGCTATCATTTCTATTTTCAAGAATTTCCTTAGATTATCTTATTTGTTATTTTTCACAATCCCTGAAACTATTTAATGTTATTATTCTCATTTTATGGAGGAGACAAAGCTTTAGATATTAAACAAATTTTCCAAGGGCAAGCCTCTAGTAAGAGAAAGCATTGAGATATGAATTTGTCATTATTTTGCAGAGTACCAACTATCAAACACCCTCATAGGCTGCTTCTGAGTGTAATTGAAGCTGACAACAGAAGGATAACTCGGAAGTGAATAAGTGAAGGATAGGGAGGAACTTGAGGCATGGGGAGAGAATGGAATTGTCACAAGCCCTGGTGCTTAGGGTTTGGGAAATTGAAAGGTTAGTGTGGCCAGAGGCTTGTGGGCTAGGAGAAAATCATGAACTAACAAATAAGGAGTGAACAAGGGTATATGATTCAGAACACTGTAGAACAGAGCCAAGACTTTGGATTTTATGTGAGTCCAAGTATTTTAACATGTGCGCAAAATAACATGCATGTTCAGAAGGATAAATTAGGCACTAGGTATCTTGGACTTTGAATCATTCATAGACTACAGGTCCAAGAGCAGAGGAGGATGGGACATGTATAGAGCATTCATGGTTTGGTGGGATGTTAACCAAACCTGAAATTAAAGTCCCAGGGCATCTGGGTGGCTCAGTCAGTTAAGCAACTGCCTTCAGCTCTTGTCATGATCCCAGGGTCCTGGGATTGAGCTCCACATCAGGCTCCCTGCTCAGCAGGAGAGTCTGTTTCTCCCTTTTCCTTTGCCCCTACCACTGCTCGTGGGCTTGTACTCTCTCTCTCAATAAATAAATAAAATCTTTAAAAAAATATAAAATAAAAAATAAAGTGGTATCCAATGTGGGCAGAAGCCACAGGAAGTGAACTGGAGAGTTGGAGTAGATGAAGCCAGTCCTCACCCAGGACCTCATGGGAACTATGGCTTCACCATCACAGTAATCACTGCTGTCAGTTGCCATGGAGACCATGAAGCCAGGTTGCATAATCAGAAACTGAAGAGAACAACAGCTTTGGTTTGAAATAGGAAAACACATTTTTTTTAAAAAAGCCACATTATCTTAACCACGTTATAGTATTCAGACCCCTGCAGCAGAAGGTCCATGATATGTACATGTGAAAATGTTGTGGCAATAATGACTTCACTTCCTTACTTTGTATATCAGCTAGCTTTTATTCCTACCCCTGAGACTTTGTGAGTTGGTTTTGTGATGTTTCTTAGTACACTGTAACATCCTGTACTTTGTCCTTTCTTACTCAACAAAGCAAATGCATCAGGGAAAACAGTGGAAAGGAAAATGTCTGTGACTCAGGTATTATTTTTATATGCATTCAAATGACTAAGGATGTTGAAATGCTTGTACCTCTGTTTATATGACTTAATATATGCATTACTAAAATAGAAATTAAAATAATACATAAATTAAAGTCACAGTTTCACGTTCCATTATCACATCCATTATCCCTTTAGTGTTAAAAGTTTTGTGTTTCTATTTAAACTTTGGCTTCTTCTATGTTTGGGATATGTGGGAAGTGTTTGTGTAAAAAACACTGAATAATGTGATGCAGATGAGGGGACATTAATACCTTCAAGGAGGTAGTTAATCAGCAATATTTTTAAGGACCTACTTTTAAAAATTCTTACCTTGTTCTGAATTATGAGTCATCTCACCACCTCCAATGAGTTGAATGATTGATTATGTCTTATGTATCTTTACATGCCCAACTGTCTGGATACAGAATTGTAAGACAGTTCCAAAAAAACACAAACATAACTGGACATCTACTCTGTGCCAATCACTGTTCTTGATATTGGAGATTATAGAGCTGATAAAGATGCTATACTTGCCCTTAGTGAGCAGAAGAATTTGTATGCTGAAATGTGGGCATTATAAACAGCTTTAGATGGAACAAATAATGATATAAGTTATAAATAGAGCTTTCTCTTGTTTTAGTCCCCTTTACTTAAAACCTCTGTGAGAGCACTGACTGGGTCCTAATCAATTCCACATCTCTCAAAGTGCCTGAAACTTATTTTTGTTAACATAATCCTTGTGTTGGGAAGACAAAGCAAAAATACCTGAAAAATTTTAACAATGTTATAAAGACACCATGAAAACACAATAATTCAGAAATGATAACAAATATTTATTTACCTGAATTCCATTGTTGAAGGTGATATAAGAAATACAGTTTCTATTTCCTTTTTTTTTTTCATGGACCTTGCAACTTTATGGGAAAGTAGCAAAAACAAGCACTGAAAACATTCTAGAACTTTTAGGAAGAAACCTACAAATACACGGGAATACAAAATGCATGTGGTAAGAAGGGTAGGGGATAAAGACTGCTTTTTTTTAGGTGTTTTGCAGTAGTTTAACTCATTCTTTAGGAAGCAAGAGCACTGTATTATCGTTAATAGAGGGAAAGGCTGTGGTTGAGGTTAGGTGAAAGGCAGTGACATCCAAAAAGCAACAGATATTTGCTTTGAATTTGTCATAAAATAGCCACAGTGTCTGGCCTAGTGGAGAATTTTGAAAAGATTCCTCTCCTATCATTAATGATCATAACATCTCACTGGTCATCAGAAATCCATTGCTCTCTTACTTCATCCCTTCAGTTAAATTTGATAGTTTTGCCTTCAGATTTCTCTCTTGGAGTACTTAATGGTTTTAAATACTGGTTAGCTGTTCTCTATGAAATGTGTTTTTTCTCTTAAATAAAAAAAAAGAAAAAATGTCTATTTTAGTTCATGACAATGGTTAGCAGAGACAAGTCAAGTCATTTAGAGAGTGTGTTCTGCTCTATTGCCCATCTCAAATATATTCAGTGCCCCTACAATAGTAAATTGTCAGTTTTCTCTTCCATGGATTTTAGCTTTTCTCCATCAAGTACTTTTACTGTTAACTCCCACCACATGTTTAGGGTCTAATGGCCCTATTTTATTTCCTGCTAGTTCCAAAATAATCCTCTTTTCCCAGAATTCTGTCTTCTGTGCCTCTAACCATCTTTCATATCCAATGGGCAAAACAGTAATCCACCTGTGAGACCCTGGGACCCTGGCAATAGCCACCTACAGCAGTTTCCTTTTCCACGATACTGCCCACCTAACCTCAAGGAAAACCTGGGCAGCCTGGCAGTACAGAGAGGAAAGCAGAGGGATATCCTCACTGAATTTCCAGGTCCCTGTCAGTCATTATAGGAAAGATTATATATAGGAGGAGCATAAGGTTGAATCTAGGTTTACTGGCACCTGAGCCAACAAAGCATAGTGAACTCTTTTAAGAAAATAAAAGTATCAATGATAATCAGATAGAAAAGTCACTCTTGACTAAAATAAGAAACTAGGGAGCTTTGTCTTAAGTGGGTTCAGGAAGGTCTTCAGTCCTTCATCTCTTATAGGCACAAGTACCAGGAAGAAGACTCTAAGGGATGGGAATATGTTATTCACTAAAAATTTTCTTAGGGGCATGATGTCTGGCTAGAAGGGAAGACCCCGAGTGCAAGCTCAAGTACACAACTACAGTCACAGGAGTGTTTTGTTATATCAAGGAAGAACTCGTGGAGCTACTGACTGAGATGGTAAAAGAGGGTAAATAGAAAAATAAGTGAAGAGGCATGCTAGCGTATTCCAGTGTGTCCACTGGTGGTACAGGGGTCAAAAATATCGTTAGGAGAATATAATTTCCAATAGGTGTGTTTTAGATCATCTTGCTGAAAATAGACAATATAAAAAATTGCCACTGCTCTCACCCCAGCCTTCTATCCCCATGAGACCTTCAGTATAGGCCTTTTTGCTCACCAGTACACTAGAGGGGAAATAGAGAAAGTACTGCATTTTGCATTCAGAAAGTCCACATCAGCAGACACAAGGCAAGCAGAGCTGTATCTGATACTTTACAACCAGAATAAGTGTGGGAGTTATGATGGAAATGAAGCAATAAAAGGGGAGAAATCCTTTTTGTGTGTTAGTTTAATGCAGGAGCATTTTTGTTCTACCTCTCATTATTCTCCATTTTACAGCTGGAGAAATGAAACAAAAACCCTGAAGACATGTGCTTTGTATAGGCTAGATTCTATTCATCCCAGAGCATCGAGTCCTTGGACTCCAAGTCCAGCTGTCTATGTCCAAACCACACTTACTTTGACTGGCTTAGCTAATCCCTTTTCTTTCCTCTTGGAGATAAAGGGGATGTCTTTACCCTGCACTAAGTTCTGAGCATTGACATCTGCTTGGTATCTGTAAACAGAGCCAGCAGAAGCCCCAGAGCATCACATTCTCAAAGTCTGCACGTCACATCAGTGGAGCCTTGGTGTGAAGACATGAGAGCACCTTGCTGCTTGTTCTTTATCCTTGAATTCCCTGTGGGCCTCAAGGCATGTTTTTAAGTGGGGAATCTACTTGTAAACATTAAGCATTGATCAGACCCTTCTTAATAATGCCGTAAGTTTTAAATTTAATGATTACATAAAAAAGGGGGATTTTTAAAAAAGTCACATTTCTTTTGTTTTGCATTTTGTGGGCCAGAACTCATTATTTTAAAGGTCTCTCTACATATTCCGATAATTTTCATGAACACAATAAAATGCTGAGATTTTGTCTCCTCTGTCCTGGAGCCATTTCCTTGGCAGATTGTAGGTAACTCACCCCAGCGGCTCTCTGCCTCACTGTATTATCATCTATTCAGGCATAAGAAAGACGTGTTAGGCAAGGTGTGGGTTCTGACTGGGCAGTGTGGCCTAGCACAAGAAATCCAGATGTTTCTGTTAGTTTCTGGGGTCAGGGAAACGCAAGTCAAACTTGAAACAGACACAGGGGTGCAGAAAATTGGTGGATAAAGAACTGATAGACCTCGCTTGAAATCCTTTGTTCAATTGCAATTTTAAGATGCTCTTTTTTCTATCTGTATATTAAGAATTTAAGTCTGAAATTACTCTAAATGTGTACTTTTTATTTCCAGAAAACATGGAATGCCAAAAAGCCACATTCATAATTCTTTTCTGAGGTGTCTCACTCCATCTCTAGAATCCAGAGTTAATTAAGGAAACTTAGAGTTTATCAGGTTTCTATCAGATCATGCCCTTAATACTTCTGAGAATCCTTTTGTTCTGCTGAAAGGATTGAGTTAGATCACCTTAATCCTTCCAGAAATTCTTAACAAAGAATGTGACAACCACATCCTAGACTTCCTTTGCCCTTAGATTGCCTCTTAATGGCAGTGTCCAGTTTGGGACTTTGTCCTAAAGCTTTGTTTGAATAGCCAAAACTTTGAAATAATTAAAAAGTTTTCTATTTTAACTTTGCAAATCTTGGAATGTGTAGGCTATATATATTTTCTCTCAATTACATTTACCAATCTTCTTTCTTTCTTTTTTTTTGGAGGGGTGCATCATTTGTTTTGTAATAAGAGCTTCTCAAATTTACTTGGTAGCCACCAGCTTACGTTTTCAATACTATGACTCAAAACCACCTAGCTGAGGGCTCGTATATCAATAATACCTTCTGTATTGCAAGTTTCCACAGGTGATGGATTTACCAAATATTTTGCCACTACATAACGTGGATTACCACTCTTCCAGCATCCTCTCCATGTTTTCTCACTATTCATTCCCAGTACCAAAGCCAGCATTTTAGACATCTGTTATTGTAGCACATCACTGTCAATGCCAATTTCTTTATCAGTCAGCAACTGCACAGTAATATTGCAAAATATGCCACGCCAAATATTAACAGCTTGCAACAACTAACTGATCTTATTTTCAGAGTCTGTATATCAGCTATGGTTTGGCTTACCTAGACTGGCTCCATTCTAGGCTGCTTGTTTGATTTATGTCACATATATTCTGAGGTCTGCACAGAAGGAACAGCAGCTACTCAGAACATGTTCTTCTAATGGCAGACCAGTGGACTGTAAAAAGACAAACTTTGGAGCACAATTAAAGCTTCTGCTTCTATTATTATCAATTAAAATCCCATCAGCCAAAGCACATCACACACCGAAGCCCAAAGAGTAGTCTCTGCCCAATATGAAGCCATCATGAGGGTAGGAATGTTATTATTCTTCTACAGGGAAATAATGAATTAGGACCAATTATTTAATCTACCACAGCATGAAAGTCAGCAAATGTTCATTGACATTGAACAGTTACTTTTTTATCAAAAGAGCCAAAGAACAGCACCCTGTACCATGTAATTGCATGTGGGGGTAAGGGGAAATCCAGTGTATAGAGAAGGAGAAGCATGAAGCAGAATGACCACATAAGGCAGAAATGTGAGAGGCACAGAAGACTCCGTTGATTCCTGACATCTTTCCCAATCCTGCTTCCAGTTCCTTCCTGAGCCTCAGGAGATTTCTTCTGCTTCTTTGAGACCCTGACCTTATTCTTAAAATACATTTCAATGTTGTTCTTAAACTCAATCAAAAGATTTTCTTGTAATTTGAAACTAGACATTACCAGAAATTACACAAGGGTGTTAATGAGGGCAAAATCCTGTATTATGTACCCTCCCTGCATTCAACATACCAGCCCTAGTGAATAGGAAACCAAACTAGATGGTCTCTCAGGTCACTTCTAGCTTAGAACTGGTGGAGGAGATTCCTTTGAGGGATCTAGCTGTCAGGCTAGATCAACATGGCCATGTTTCATCACACTAGCACGTGTCACCAGTGTCAGTGAAAAACACACAAAAGTAGGTAGATAACTTGGCATACTCCAATGCTACACAAATGACTCAATGTGTGTATACTCTCCTGGGAGAAAGTAACAATTATCTAAACATCTACTGTGTACCTTCTTTCAAGATATAAAATAAGCCCATTAGCTCCAGGATTATTGTCTTTATTAATGTAAGTGTTAAAAAAAAGGTAAGCCAAAGAGTCATGAGGAAGTGACATGAGTTGACTTTATAGATGGTACTCTTCACAGATAGCAATGATGTGTACATACAACACTGCTTAAGGGTAGAATAGTTTGGGTTTTTTGTTTTGTTTTTGTTTTGTTTTGTTTCTAGGGCACAGGACTATTCATCCAATCCACTTATTCTGCTTTCCCCTTCTTCAGAAAACTGGTTTGCAAGTTGGAGATTTGTGTCCTTGGGAATATTGTTGGTGAACACAGCAGAGATGCTGCCTCCTGAGAAAGGACAAGCAGAACACTCACTCCATCTCGCATCTGCCTGAAGTGAATGATACTTCTTAATTAGTCAAAGCACACTGTTGATAGAAACATGTAAATTCCAGATTTCTTCATAGACCCTGGAACAAAACCTCCTATTATCTTCCCTTACACCGGTAAGGACTCTAGAGTTCTCCAGTGTGGATCCCAGTATTAAACCCAGAAATTTGCTAAAGAATATGGTGTGGCACCAGCCTCCAGCCTTCTGGGTTGGCAGTGTTATTTACTTCAAGAAGATTTGGATTGGAATATGATACACACAATTTGTTAGTGATCTGTATTTAACCTCTTTAAGGCTCATGTGTAAAAAAGTCTCCACCTCCATGCCTACCTATAGAGCCTACCTATAGAGTTGTATTTTAAGAAGATGATACATGCAAATTGATCAGCACAGTGCCTGACAAATAGTAAGTTCTTACTATTTTCTCTTATCTTGCCTTATTGCAATAATGTTATACATGGAAACACTATGGATGATACAGCTTTTTTTAGGAGAAAATAAAGGCATTTCCTCTTGACTTTTTAATATCTATTTTCTCTTATCTTGCCTTATTGCAATAATGTTATACATGGAAACACTATGGATGATATAGCTTTTTTTAGGAGAAAATAAAGACATTTCCTCTTGACTTTTTAATATCTATTGATCTTGACTTCAGTCTTTAACCAAGTATTCAGTGGACTAAAGCAGTTCTGTCCCTCTCTATGGCTTTCTGGCTTCTGTGCTTTCTCCATAGTGTATTAGAACCAGAGAGAGCTTTGGAGTTATTTGTTGTGCTGATGGAGAAACAGACAACTGAAAAGATGAGGTGGGTTGCTCAAGGTCATTCAGCAAGGTAGTAACAAGGCTGAAATTACACTCTATTCTAGTCCACCTTTCATTTCACCATCCAAACTAATAAAAGAAAATAAAGTAACATACGCATTTCTCTGGGTTAGTTTCCTGGTGAGTTTCTTAGCTAAACCCACAACAAAAATTAAAAACAGGGATAAAACGTACAAAATGGGAACAGGTATATTTTCCCAACTCAGATAATGTGCTTATATATTAAATCTGAAGTTTCGCAGGCATGAGACATAAACACAAATAACTGTGGGTGGATTTCAAAAATCAGTGTGAACTAAATAATTTTGTAGAGCCCAGATATCTCTAAAAAACAATAATCATACACTACAGGACCCAACAAGGGAATAGAAGGGCCTTCCCAGAACCCCACCAAACTTTGGATGTGGGAAGACTCAGCAGGGAGCCAACGTATGATCCCAAAGCAAGCTTAATTAAAGCACACAGCGGTGTACAAAATTGGACCACCTGCATCCATCGCTGAGACCTGGAATTTGTTCAAAACAGATAGAATAAAAGAGAGAAAGAAAAGAAAAAGAAAATTCCAAAGCTTTAGTTAGCTCCAAGAAAGATATGTAATGGTTGCCATAATGCTACATGAGAGGGTGTCTGCATGGAGTAGCCAGGCCTGAACATCCACAGCTGTGTGGTTGAGAGTTCAGCTTTAGGACAAAGATACATCAAGAGAGTTGGTAAGATATGTCTGGTGATTGCTGGGACTGTAGGTGGAATGATGCATGTGACTTAGAGAGAATGGCTGTTTACCAACTTGAGGCATCTGTAGGCATCACATTTTGTGCCAGGCATAGATGTAGCAAAAAGAATGACTCAAGCTGCTACATTTGAAGACAGTGACCACCAGAAGCGTCAAAATCTCAGTGCCTTGCTAGCAAAACAGGCAATGAGTACAGTAGAGCCTAAGTGAAAAGAGACTACTAGGGTTGAGGGGTAAAGGAAGACTGCACATAGGAAGTGAGCCTGGGCTCCGTTCACCTCAGCCCCGCACATCCAGGATGAGCTGTCTTCTCCCTTCTGGGTCATCCATTATTGGGTCTTTGGGCCCTGAACTTGGCAGCTCAATTTAGGTGTGGTATCAATTTGCTGGGATATCACCCTTGGCTAAACGTTTGATTCCAATTTAGAGGTTTTCTAAACATTATGACCATGAGACACTACTTCTGAGATTGCCTCCTGATGTTTTTAACTGCCAGTACCAATTTCTGTGGAATGCTCTCTACCAGTAACCCATACTTAGTGCACTGATTGGTTTTCATGCTTCTTCTTACATAATTTCCAAGCTTCTGTGTCTTCCTAGCAAAGGCCATAAAATACTGCGAATACCCTCATATTCCTAAAAATATCCCTGCCCTTTCACCCCAGCAATAACTCTGGAATAGATCTCTTCTCACAACATAACCTGCTAATGCTGAATTTTAAATTTACCAGTTCCCTTTATTCATATCTTGAATGACTCAGCTTCTGAATGATCAAGAATTGTTCCTATCTACAGTAGGGTACTTCAGCCTTATAAGCCAGTCCTTACCTCTACAGGAATTTGAGTACCACAGTTAGCCATACTCTGTTAGTGACTAACTGTAGCCTGCTCTGAGAGCCTCTTAATTTTCTCAAGATACAGGTAATCATTATCCTTAACTATTATAACCATTGTTTTTTTTTTTTCTGGTAAATATTCAACAGCCAGTCCTCCATAGAAGACAGCCCTGATTTCTAATGTTTGCTGATTTTCGTGCTGTAAATATTCCTACCATGTTTGACTTCAAGCTACATATTTGACATGACTGAACACAGAATTGGGAAAAGAAGCTCACAATTGGCTTTTGCAAGCCAATAGACGCTGGCTTCAGCACACCACCGAATAAGTTATTATTTAACAGTGCACTTTATGCTGTAACAAAATAAAGATGTCATCACATTTCAGTAGATTTACAGTCTGAATCAGAAAAAAAATACACAAGCATATAAACATGCATATACACATGTATAAACCATCAGGGGGATTTTTCAGAATCCACAAAGGAAAGGTAACTATTAGTGAGGATGTTTCAAGTATATGGTGAAGTAGTGTCTGTGTTACATTGTTGCGTAAAACACTAGGCATCTATTACAAGATAGTTGCACATGTTTAGAGATCGATTTGGTAACTTAAAAAGGCAGCAAACAAGTTTCCACATGGAAAATGCTTTGTTTACTCAGTTCAATTATTTTGAACAGCCACCCAAAGGTCTCTGAAGTTGGGCAGTTATCTAGTTATTCTCTGGCCATTCTCAGGTAGGGTTGTAACACACAAAGTTATTTATCCAGCAAAAAGCTACATAATGTACACTCTGTATCAGGCACTGAAATAGACAAGGTCTCTCCCTGTCCTCATGCAGTTTGCTGTCCAATGGGGAAGGACAGGGGGAAAGGACACAGCTGCATATTTACCTATACAACTGTGTGCATTTACCTGCTATAAAAGACCTGTGCAGGGCATCGTGAGAGCTCATGACAGGTAAATTGACTTAGTATGGGAGTACGGGTGCTCAGAGAACTTTTTTCTGAAGGTGTGACAAATAATAATATGAAAAGTGAGTGGAGTTTGGTGACGGAAAGCGGAAGGTATTGGAGGGTGCAGTAAAAGCCAAGGGAACTTGCAGCATGTTGAGACCTCTGAGGCATGAAGGAGTGTGACTCATTTTAGAAACTTGATCAGTGTGGACAGGATGCAGGGTAGATGGCCAGAGATAAGGCTGGAGAAACAAAGTCCAGATCAGGCCGGGTCCAGTGGATGGTGTTCAGTATTTTAAATTTTATTCCAAGAACTAGGTTAATCATTGGGCTGGAAGGTGGAGGAGAGATCAACAAGAGAGTGATATGATTAGAGGCATCCCCAGAACCTCAAAACTGTGGCATTAAATGTATATAATATATGGAAGGTTTTGATTCCATTTAAAGCATTTCTGCTTCAGGGCAACATAAAGAAATATGTCTTTTAATATCACTCCTATTTCTGCATATCTTTTTACAAAACAGCCTTAAGAATGTCATCGGATGTTTTTATCTTTGTGGCAATCATCCGGAAGGACTACCCTGACAGGTGGGTGGGGGAAATCTGGTGTTTTTTGTCTCTGGAGACAATAGAGACCAACCAGCTTCTTGTTGCTAATTACAGGAATTGCATACTTGGAGAACTGAGTTCCAAGACTGATGGACAGGAGGATGTCTTCTGGGATGGGGAAGAGGAGTAGTGGTTGTCTGTGGGAAAAGGAACAGATAGATTACAATATTAGAATTTAGAAGAGAGTTCATCTCTTCAACAGGATTTTCCAACCCCGCCAGCACAAATGTTCAAGGACAAACATTACTGTGCAGCTTTTTCAAATGGTTAAATATCATTTCGAAGTTAACAACTTGAGACTCCAGCAAATCCACAGAAAGTACCAAAATCAGCAGCTTGAGGTTCATTTCACACAGAGTGAGAAGAGTCAGACGGGGGATTTGCTATTGATTCTGGTCTGGGTTGCCTCCTCAGATCCATTCGGAGGGGCATGTTTTATTTTTGTCTCTGCTCAACTCATCTTTCCTTTCATGGTGTCCTGGTATAGGCTGCCTCCTCCTGCATCCCCCGTACCCTGTCAAAACAAAACAAAACAAAACAAAACAAACACTCCCTTGCTCCAGTTCATCTCACTGCCACTTTCTTCTCTTGTTTTTCTATTTGTATTCTTATTGATTTTCTTTATGGAGGTAAAATTGAGTAAAGGAAAATTCCTCCAGAATTCAACACAAGAATATCCTATCAAGAACTCTCTAACGGTCAGCTCCACTTTATGGTGGAATTAGATCCCAGGAGGAATAGTAAGAGGGCAATCATCTGAGTTATTTAAAACTCAACTGGACAGAGTCATGGGATATGTGCTACCAGTAATGTCACGGCCCGTGCCAAATGGGAATGAAGAAAATGAACATAAAAGATGTATCTCCATCCTCAGCCCAATTTTTCTCAAAGGTGAATTATGTAGCTGCGGCTAAGGTCAGCTGAATCCACAGGCAAAAAGATGGCCTGTTTCTCTGTTCCACTTTCCTTAAACAAGGTGGGGAAAGGATGATTCCTCCTTTGTTTATCAAGGAGGAGCATGGACTCATAAGCTCACAAGTAAAAATTTTAGGACCCAAGTGTGAATTTCAGGCTTGCTCCAGACTCAATAGCAATTCTATGGAAATTATATGGGAAAAGATCAGTATGTGCCATTTCCACAAATGTGCCTCCTTATACATCACTTCCTGTGATTCCTAAGTGTCACTTTTAATTACAAATGAGTAATATTTTCTTGTCACCAAAAAAGCACCTAGTTTCTGACAGCAAGATATTATAGCAACTGCTCTGAGGTATATTTATATATTTCTCTATTTTTTGTGGGTTTTGTTCGTTTGTTTGTTTTTTAAAACATATAGCAGCTGGGAAGTCTGGTTCCAGGCCCAGATCTTATGTGATCTTTCAGGGCTGCCCATGGCCATTTCCAAGTGTTGCCGGGCAGGCTTCACGATGCACACCCTGGGAACTGCAGTTGTTTGGAGGAAGTACAGTCAAGGACTCTGGCTTAGGCAGCTGCATCCAGAGGCACTTCTGCCAAGACCTCCCAATCAAAGGCCTTGGTTGATACCCTTTTTTCACTCTGAGCCCATTTTCCTCCACTGCTACCTCTCCCCTCTCTTCCTCTGGTCCCTGGGTCCATGGAAAGGAATGAGCCCTATCTGCAGGCTCGTCAGCAGTAAGATCATTCCCCCATCTATGCTACATGTCCTCTGACCCCAGCCAGGTGCTGCTTTGAGGGGAAAAATAGAACACTGGGGAGTTGGCACGTTTTCCTTTTGCCTCTTGCTTGCTGTCTCCTGAGGGAATAAAAGCTTGATTGCTAACTTTGAGTTTGACTCATTGTCTCCTCACCTGGCAGCTTGACACCAGGACTGCAAAGTGTTAAAATTTTTCTGGTCCTAAATATGTGGCATATATGCATCAAGGCGTGGAGGTAAGTCAATGTCCCTATCGCCTAGCCCTCTAGGTCCAAGGAAAGATGAAGTGACTTTCCGTGACAGTGGCAAAAGTTAGATAAATATAATCCTCATCCCTCCCCAGAATTTCAGTTAAAAGCCACAATGTTCTAATATGCCAATGGCCTCATGCGCTTAGCTCCGCAGCATATCAGCTCTGGGTGGACAGAAGAGTTCCCCCAGAAGCATCCACATCCTAATCCCTGGACACTATGGCTATGTTCCACTACATGGCGAAAAGACTGTGTGGATGTGATTACACTGAGATGGGAAGATTATTCTGGATTATCAGGTGGGCCCAATGTAATCACTAGGAGAGAGGGCACAAAGAGGAAGTCAAAATGATGCAGCAGAGAAGGACTTGCCCCACCCCACTTCTGGCTTTGAAGATGGAAGAAGGGGATAAGCCAGGGAATGTTGAGGATCTCTAGTTGCCGGAAAGGGCAAGGAAATGGATTCTTCCCTAGAACCTTCAGAAAGCAATGCCACTTTGCTACCACCTTGACTTTAACCCATTGGGACGTGTGCTGGACATCTATCCTACAAAAGTATAAGATAATAAATATTTGTTTTTTTAAGCCACCCCAAGTATCATGGTCATTTTTTTATAGAAGCAATGGTAAATGAATACAGGCTCTTCCACAAGTGTTCTTTTGCTTGATCCTCAAAAGCGCTTCCTAAAGTAGGTATTGTTATTGTTATTAACTCTATTTGAAGTTATTGCCTATTTCTAAGCTTTAAGTGGTCCCTTTTACCTAACGTTCAGCTGGGGGAAATAATTTGCTCAGGGTTGCATGGCCAGTAAGAGGCAGAGCAGGAACTCAAACGCAGATATATATGAACCCAAGCCATGTCTCCTTTCTATGATATTCCCCTATCCCTCTCAAGTGTTTTCGCAACCTCAACCTCAGATGAGTTTCATTGCTAAATATTGCCTCTTAACCCAGTCTTTTACATATGCCTGGCCAAATCACCACACACATAAATGCAATGTTTAAATCAGGATCCTGAAAGCAATTCCTTCTTAGCCACTTGCAATTGGGAAAATTCTCATGAAAATTGTCCTGGATTTTATATCGCTAGGATGAAGAAATTAACCTTGCACCTTATCTCTGTGATCACTTTGCAAGACTCTCTGTTCCCTGGCCCCTTTACAAACTCAACCTCCACTACCACCAGACCACAGCACTTAAAAGCATTTCCTTCATGAGGTAGCAATAGTTTACTAGTGACTAGAGTTAACAGAAGGGCCATGTTTACAACCCCACTGTTACAAGCAAGAGTGTGCTGTCTCCTGCAGCTGATTGTTTCCTTTGGCCAGGCATGGATAACCACCAAAAAAAGTCAAAGCCCTGGCTTAACAGGTGACAAGTGTAGAAGTGGCAAAGTGGTAGACATGGAATGAATAGTCAGAATATTGGGACTATTGCTCAGGAGGAAATGTGCCTCAGTAAAGTAGTCAATCAGATCTCCACTCAGTTGTCCTTCACGGATGAACTGCACCACATTCACTCTTCAGGTATCCCTAACAGAGGGTTATGTCATTGTCACCTGTCTATAGGACCCGTCGACAAAGTATCTCTAATCTACTGTATATCCCTTTTTTATCCACTTAACAATATCTGTACTACTGGGCTCTGCTTTCTGATATTTAGCAAAGATCATCTCAGAAAAAATAATAATAATAAAAATCACTTCTCTTGATTTTTGTCTTGTGGGTCCTTGCTCTCATGGATCCCTCAGAAAAGGCTTGTCTTTGGAAGAAACAGCTGCCTACACAGACAGCCAACAGAGCCTAAAGCCCGGATGCCAGGGCAGGGTGAGTCAGCAGGCAATACTCCTTGGATTCTCTAGAAGTTGCCAAGAAATGGATTATTTGGAATTGGTCCAACTACTCGGGCCCATTGTAAATAGTGGTAGTGGTGTAGTAATAAGCATAATAATAGCATTAAAGTAGTAATGATATAAACTTTTATTTCATTTTCCTATGCTAGAATAGTAAGAATATTAATTCATATTCTCATTTAGTCATCACATAAACCCTTAGAGGCATGTATTAACATTCACTTTATTTTTTCAGCTAAAAATAATTGAGCTTAAAGAAATTAAGTATTTCTGAAGATCACATGTACACAGACCTGGGTTTGATTCATAACCAAATATTCTTTCTACTGCTGCTTGGCAGGGTGAGAATGCATAACAGGCTTTCTTACTGGTGACTTCTTTGGGCCATAGGTGTCTGATTCTGTGCCATCTCATCATCTCTGCACAATGAAGAAGGACTGGGCTCCGGGAAAGTGGATGAAGATTTATGGTCAAGGTGCAAAGGTGCCCATTAAAAAGACCAGGCAGACAGATAAACTGAGTGATCAGTCTAAAAGTTTTATAAAGAAGAAAGAATCTGGATTCAAGACTAATGGTATATTAAGGAGGGCACTTGTGATGAGCACTGGGTGTTATATGTAAGTGATGAAGCACTACATTCTATTCCTGAAACAAATACTACACTATATATTAACTAACTTGAATTTAAATAAAAATTGGAAGAAAAAAAAACTAGTGGTATAGAAATTAGCCCAAAGCTAGGGCAAAAAGTAAGTGGTAGAGCCTGGATTAATTCTCCACACTGACTGGCACCAGGATGGTATCTAATTATAGTGAAGATATGTCTCTAACGTTTAAGAAGATGGGCAAAAATACATAAAATGTAATTTTAAAAAGGGGTGCCTAGGTGGCTCAGTCAGTTAAGCATCTGCCTTTGGCTCAGGTCATGATCTTGGGGTCCTGGGATCGAGTCCTACGTTGGGCTCCCTGCTCAGTGGGGAGTCTGCTGCTTCTTCTCCCTCTGTCCCTCCCCCATTCATGCATGCTGTCTCTGTCTCTGTCTCTCTCTCTCTTTCTCAAGTAAATAAATAAAATCTTTCAAAAAATATAATCTAAAAAAATAAAATAAGACTGGCCTATCCTCCATATGGACAATCTAACTCTTGTGACTTGTAGGAAAATTTGGGTGGTACAGAGAGACTTTTAAAAGTTATTGTCATTGCTATCAGGAAAAAATAAAGCTTCAGTAATGCATTTAACTCATGTTTCATGTTTGCTGTGAGGCTAAGTAGATTCAATAGGTGATTGACAGATAGATAAAAAAAAATTTAAAGCCAATTTAAGGAAATACCACTAAGCAAATAAAATGGGTGGTAGTTATGGCAAATTGGATAAGGCAGAAGCTGTTAAGCTCTTATGAGGATAGTATTTAAATTTTTAAAAATTCTTTATTAATCAATATAATTGTAGCATTCCCAACCAAAAGAGACAGATGACTACACATTTTATTGAACAATATTTCTTATGATTACCTTAGAAGCTCAATGTGTTTGTTTCTTTAGTGTTTGACAAAACAGGGAGAAGATAAAAAAAAAAACGTACTGCCTGTTTTCAAGAAACTTATAGTCTATTGTGAAGAGATGTTAAAACCCAGAGGAAAATTGGCAAAAACAAAGTGTGTATGAGTCTGAGAGGACCTGATGATATATCAGAGGAGCAAATACAGAGGCATGAGAGTGTCCAGAGAGGTTCCATGGAATGGAGGAGGCATAGTCTTGTGCTTGAAGGATATGTTGTATTTGCCTAAGTATGGAGGACGGGAACAATATAGGAGACTAAGGGGTATTATTCCAGGTGGAATAAGTATGCTGCATTTTGATAGAAATGTACAGGTGAGGGGGGGTAGGAAGTGGGTGTTACAGAAGTAACCTGAGGTTTGATCCAGTAATCTACCCAAAATTAGTGTGTTCAAGTACTTCAACCAACATAAAGACCTGGGATTAGTGTCTACTTTCTAATTGGGAGGTCTCCTGGACTGGTAGTGACAAAGATTTTCCATCTCACACACTTTTCCCTTTATGAATAATAGGGCTCAAAAACTCACCTCTTTCAGTCTAAGTATGAAGTCAAAAATATTCATGAGTAAACCCACTAAAAAGTGACCTAGCACATGCTATGTGTCAGGCACTATACTAGCACTAGACCCCAGAGGTACTGAAATGTACAAAACAGAATCCCTCTCAATAAAAACTCACAATCTAGGGATAGAAACAGACAAATGAACATCTGATTATAATATATTATGAAAATGTTATGGGAACAGTTAAAGACAGTTTCAAGTATCATATAAAAGTATTAACCAATTCATCTTGGTGAGGGAAAAAGAGACCGTTAAGGATGGTTAAGTCAGTACTAACTTGAAAGACAAGTAGTCATTTACAAAGTTGATGGGGTAGGAAGAGGTATCAAGGAGAGAAGGAATACCTTATGTAAAACAAGGAGACTAAGAAAGAAGAATGATCGGAGAATACTAAATATTTCAGTATACTAAAGTATAGGTTGCATTGAAGTAGCAGTTAAAAACATGAAGTTACCAAGAGAAGCAGATATTACAGTTTACAAATGTGTGAATTAGATTAATCTTCTAGAAAAGAATTATAAATATATATACACAAATATATATACATATATATGGTTATGGTTAGATGTATGTTTGTATTAAAGAGCAACCAACTCAAATAGTACCTGAGGGGCCCCAATCCTTGGTGATAAGGATAATATACAAGGTGAGGGACACATGATTCTTGAGTTTTCTTGGGGTATTTTCTTGTTGGCAGTGCAGGGAATAGAGCCCCAAGCATTAAGTGTCAGTTTTAGTAAACTGAGGAGTATGAAGAGTCAGAGACCATGCTTCAGGGCACCAGACAGCATAAATATGAGGGACAAAGTTGTGGAGCAGAGAGAACCACAGAGAAACAATACTCAAAATCCGCAAACACATATTCTCAAGTCATCAAATAAATCCCAAAGTCTTTATAGAAAACTCCATGAAACCCAGCACAAAACATTAGGTAGTAAGTGAAAGACCAGAGTAGAGTTTTCTGTTGTCACTCAGAGTGGGTGTGATACAAGTTGGAGTTCAAACACATAGGGATTTCTCCTGCAACCCAAGAAGGACTTGGCCTTGGGAATAAGGACCATTCCTAGGATTAAACAAAAATGAACTAGATCAATAAAGCCTAAAATCATTCTTGAAAGAATAAAGCCTATTTGTTGTAACACTACCTGCCCGATAAGAAAATGTAAACATCTTTGCCGAAAGAAAACATCAAGATTCCTTTTTTTAAATTCATAAGTCCAGCATCCAATTAATAAATTGTAATACATGGCAAAAATGAAGACTGAGTGACATCAAATCAATAGTAAAATAGGGAAAAATAGAGAAAAGACCAAAAGAAATTGGACTTTTCACAAAATAATTTTAATTAATACATTTAAGAAAATAAAAGAAGATAAATTTTGAGAAAAGATTTAAAACATGAAAATGCCCAAATCAGAAATTATAGACATGAAAAATTCAATCACTAAAATTAAATTCTGTGCATAATATCATATAAGAAATAGCAGAGGGGTACCTGGTGCCTCAGTTGTTCAGCTCAGGTCATGGTCTTGGCTCAGGTCATGACCTCAGGGTCATGAGATCGAGCCCCTCCTCAGGCTCCACACTTGGCATCGAGCCTGCTTAAGATTCTGTCTTTTTCTCTCCATCTGCCCCTCCCCTATCTTTCCCTCTTGAAGAGAGAGAAGGAAGGAAGGAAGAAAGAAAGAGCAGAGAGCCTATAGAAAATATCCAAATTGAAGGAGGAGACCAAAACTGATAGGAAATAGAAAAAGAAAACTATAAAATACTGTAGAAAATATGCAAATTGAAGGAGACCAAAACTGATAGGAAATAGAAAAAGAAAACTATAAAGTACACACGATACATGGGATTAGGCTCACGTGAAAAAAAAAATTGTGTAGAAATACTAGCCTTTTTTTTTAACCTGACATATTTCAAGAAACTCCAAGAATCCTAAGAGGAAAAATATCTTAGAGAGCTCCATCTAAGCAAATGATACACAAACAATTAAAAACCAAAGATAATAAATTAAGAGCATGCAGAGGGGAGGAAAAAAGATGAGTTACCTTGAAGAAAACAATAATAAACTGATGACTGTTTTAATTAAGTGAATGATTAAAAACAGAAGTCAATTAAATGATGTATCTAAAGTACTGAAAGAGGATAAAGAATATTCCATCCTGTTCAAGGTAGTAGTTTTTAACTCCCACTGTGGACATTATAACCACATATCTGCTGATTTGGGGTTCTTCTTATACTGTGGTTAAAATATATGCAAGTGGGAAGTGCAAGAGAGTGCACGTCCAAGCAAACTACAAGAAGAACTCCAAGACATACCCTGAACCCTTTGTGCTATTGGACATGGAACAATGATTACATTTGAATACAGAAATGAAGAAATACACAGTGGAGATTAACCATGACTGGGGATTAGCAACACAGGGAGAGATTCTAAAGTAGAGGCATCTGCATTGCTTGAATCGCTGACAAAAGTCCAACAAAGTGAACAACTTTTGAAATCAGACCTTAAATAAGAGGTCTAGAGAATATGGAATAGTGTGTGCCTGGTAATCAAGATGAGGTCAAAGAACAAGTTTCACTAGAAAGAGGAAATAGGAGGGAAAAAAAAGAAAGAAAGAAAGAGGGAATAGGAGAGAATTGGGAATTTAATCAGAGAGGGAATTTTGAGAGTTTGAGGTAGAATCAGTAAAGTGTAGGGGATGTCCCGATGATGGACTGAGAGAGTTGACTGAGTACCATGGAGTGAGGCATATGAGGCCTGGTCTCAAGAGAGTCAACATGGTACCAAGCAATGGGCAGAGGAAAAATGAGAGCAAGGGGCTAAAAACATTAAAAAAGAAAGAAAGAAAAAGTACTTTAGACAGGCAGACAATGGACCAAGATGGGAAGAAAGCATTTAACTTGACGATACTAGTTTCAAAGATGGAGGAATGACAGGAATTTCAAAGATGGAGGAATGACAGATGGTTGAGTGTAGAATGTGGTCTGAAGTGGCAGGGAAAGCAAGCCCTAATGAAGATGATTCCATTGTATCGTAAGTCAGGAAAGAGAAGCATGTGACATTGGAGAGGGTTGTGAGGAAAGTGTAAATGTCAAAGGAAAAGCAAGACTCATTCAAAGAACAAGAACTAAAGATCTATTTGTGGAGAAAAGGTCAAATGTACTACCTCTTAGAACCTGCCTCCTATGTGAAAGCTATCATATGACTCTATTTGCTTTTGTACGTTCTTTTAGCTTTAATGTTTACAAAGTTTTAGAAATCTCTTATTTTGTAATTTTTGTTTATATTGACAATAATATTATTTATTTAATAGCTAAACATTTTTCAATGAAAAAAACAAAAGAATATGCCATCCTAGAATTCTATCCCAAGGAGAATATGTCCCATAATTGAGAGCAATTCCCAGACATTTTCAGATTAATAGATCTGGAAGAATCTGTTGCCCATATACTTGCCTGTAAAATATATTAAAAGCTGAAAAATAATCTCAGATATAAATATGAAACTGCAAAAAAATGAAGGACATAGGAAAAAAGAAAATATGAGAATGCCACAAGTTAGGTTTTTGAGGAAGTGCACAGAAAGTTCACTGAGGAGTCCTCTCAGAATCAACACCTTAGGGGGAAGTGAAGATGCTGAATTGAGTAGAGGAATCTGGCTGCTGTAGGGGACCTACAAAGGCCTCATCCAATCCTCCAAAGATAAAAGCCTAACCTTTTATCTTTCATTCTTTGCATGAGGCCTTCTCCAGGAAGTGAGGGGTGATTCTTGGGCAAGATGGCTCTCTTCCAAGGGCAAATGCTGTGAAGGAAAACCAAGTTTTGTAATATTGGTTATTAACACTACCAGCAGCTGAGTGAATGAGTGTTTCCGTCCCAAAGAAGTTAGATCTGGACAGTGCACCACCGTATCTATTATAGACCACCTCTTGGGCACTTGGTTCTATTTATATCCTATAAGTTCTGGTAGCAACTTCTTCAGGATTCTAGTAGGCTCCCCCCCCCACTGGATGATTTGTATGAGGAAAATATTTATGGTATTAATTAGAGCCCTAACTATGGCAGCTGCTTTCTTGGCCAAAACTGATACTTACCATCCTTTTCACCTACCTGAGCTGAAGGCAGATGCTTAATTGACGGAGCCACCCAGGCACCCCTGCAGGAGAAAATCTTTATGGCTGTCAGGAAATCATATTTTTTTTAGATAGAATCTTATAATAAGGAAGAACTATAAAAGAAAAGAAAACTGATTAAATGGGCTTCATGAAACTTAAGAACTTTTGTAGTTTATAAAAGTTTAAAAATTAGGGGTGCCTGGGTGGCTCAGTCGTTAAGTGTCTGCCTTCGGCTCAGGTCATGATCCCAGGGTCCTAGGATTGAGCCCCTCATTGGGCTCCCTGCTCAGCGGGAAGCCTGCTTCTCCCTCTCCCACTCCCCCTGCTTGTGTTCCCTCTCTCGCTGTGTCTCTCTCTGTCAAATAAATAAATAAAATCTTTAAAAAAAAAGTTTAAAAATTAGTATTGTCTATCCTCTTAGAAGTGAGGGAGTAGCTACCTCGAAGGATGTTGTGAGCATAAGGGAGCTTCTGCAATGCTCTTAATGCTCTCTGTGGCTATATAATATATATTTCTATAGGGATGAACGCATTTTGGTTTCCATTTTCCATGCATTGGGCAAGAATTGGTCATTATGGGGCACCTGGGTGGCTCAGTGGTTAAGTGTCTGCCTTCTGCTCTGGTCACGATCCCAGGATTCTGGGATCGAGCCCCACATCGGACTCCCTGCTCGGCAGGAAGCCTGCTTCTCCCTCTCCCACTCCCCCTGCTTGTGTTCCTTCTCTTGCTATCTCTCTCTCTGTCAAATAAATAAATAAAATCTTAAAAAGAAAAAAAAAAGAATTGGTCATTATTCCATGAATAACTCCGATCTGGTCAAATAATGAATGCCATGTGGGGTGACAGAGCCTCAGTCCTGGTTGAATTACCAGGACTTTCTCTGGATGAGGTTGCCATGTTTATTCATTTACCATCAAAGTCAAGAGAGTCCCATGTGGATCATTTAGATGCTAAACATATGTTTCCCTGCCGCATTTTATAACAGTAATCTTAGCTCTTCCCAATGATCGAAGCCTATGACATGCCATGATGGTGACTCCTTTCCTTGCCTGATGGTTTGAGAAACTCAAAACATTTGGGGGATAGTTACTATGTGCAAGTTAGTAGCGTTACTACTGTCTGGAAGTCAAGACCTCTAAACGTACAGAGTCTAGGATTGGTTTTTCTCAGCAGGCGCTGGGCCCTGTGGGGCTGAGATCATGGCAGGAATTTGAGGATTCATGACTGTCCAAAACCACCCTATATCTGCCACATGATAATGAAAGTACCTATTCTAACCTCCTCCCAGGAAGGAGAGAACCAAGCCTTCTCATTCTTCTTGTTTAACCGTCAATGTTAAAGAGAACTATAGAACTAGAGGCAGGCAGCTGGGGTACTTTGCAGCACTTGGAAGAATGCCAGAATAAGTTACCTTCTCTGACCTAAAGAGTGGCATATAGGGGACTTGTGGACATGACACGTTTGGCACAACAGTCAGCCTCCCGTTCCAGGCTTTCTTTCTCCCCAGCACCGCCAGGTTCCAGCTTGACTCCCATGACATGATCTGCTATTTACTGATGTGCATTGTGGCTAAAGTGAAAAGAAAATCAATAAGCTGTCCATCCAACATCCAATGCTAATGATATTTGCCTTCTGGTCCAGCCACCTCCTCCATACTGCAGACTCTTGTTGCCACTGACAATGCCTATTATATGCTCACTGTCCTTCTTGGTGTGTGGTAAGGAAAGTCAGGAATGCCACCAGGATTGCTTGTTTTCTTCTGACTTGCTATTCATTTTCATCCCCCCACCTAGATTTTGTATCTAGACTATTACTGGAAACAGTTGGAATAACAGCGAGAGGGCAGGATTTAGAATTTGGTAACCTAAGGCTATAATATTCCAACATCACTTTGGGTAAAGCATTGTACACTCCGGGACATCACGTCCCTCAGCTCTAAAAGGAAGGAGTTTAATAGAGATATTACCAATTTCCATTTCAATCAAATAATTTTGTGATTCTATAACCAAAGAGATTTCAGGGATTTGAATTTGCCAAAGATTTACCTAAGGGAAATGAAATCTTACATAATCTTAAAACTTTCTAAGGATGAGAGAGACCTGATTCATTGCTATTATTTCTGCCACATGGCATCTATTTGACCACACCTGAGTTAATTATTCATGAATGGAATTGAGTTTAGTTACCCAGCGGATTTCATGAACATGGTATAATGAAACACTATCTCATGACCATGACATAGGACCAAATATAGAAATTCACACAACACATGAATTGGCCCTAGTTAAACCTCAGCTTCCTTATCTATGAATTAGGGACATTACCTACCTCACAAGGTTTCCAGAAGATGACATAATTTAATATTTATAAATCACATAGCATAGTGCCTAGGCATATTAACCTTGCTGCTTTCCTTAGGTTTTGAACATAACCATGATTTCAGAGTCAGTAATCATGTAAATAAACAGTAAGGTCCCTCTTGACAAAGATTAGAAAGAATGTTCCTCTTCCTTTTGACTAATAAACCTCATAAGCCTGGCCATGAAAATACTGAGTTCTAAACCTCCAGCTTTCCTACACATATGGTACCATTACAAGCAAAGTGAAAAATGGGAAAATGGGATCCAAAATGTGTTCATCCCTATGGAAATATATATTATATAGCCAAGGAGAATATTAATAGCATTGCAGAAGCCCCTACCTTGTGCTCCCTTATGGTCCAACACCATTCTAGGTAGCTACTCCCTCACTTCTAAGAGGATAGATGATACTAATTTTTAAACTTTTTATAAAACACAAAATTTCTTAAGTTTCATGAAGTCCATTTAATCAATTTTCTTTTCTTTTATAGTTCTTCCTTATTATAAGGTTCTAACTAAAAAAAAACAAAAAACAAAAAAACAAAACAAAAAAAAACTATGATTTCCCGACAGCAATAAAGATTTGCTCCTGCAGGGGAACCTGGGTGGCTCAATTGGTTACACTTCTGCCTTTACTTTATGTCATGATCCCAGGATCCTGGGATAGAGCCCCACATCCGGCTCCCTGCTCAGCATGGAGCCTGCTTTTCCCTCACCCTCTGCAGCTCCTCCTGCTTGTGTTTCTCTCTCTCTCTCAAATAAATAAAGAAAATCTTTAAAAAAAAAAAAGATTCACTCCTGTAATTATTTCAGACTGTGTGGTTTTATTTATATGATCCATTTTGAGTAAATTTTTGCATTTAGTGTGATGTAAGGGTGAAAGTTTGTTGTTTTATCCCAAATAGATATCTAGTCGTTCCAACTTCATTTCATGAAAGATGACTCTTTCAGTTTGACATCTGATAATTTTACCAGAATATCAATTAAATAAACAAACAAACTACTTCTGGTGTCATTGTTCTATTCAATTGATCTATATGTCAATTTTTAATGTAAATATGACATTGTCATAACTGCTGAAGTTCAGGTAGTGTGATTCCTCTAATGTTTTCTTTTTCAAGATTATTTTGTGTATTTTAAATCTTTTTGTACTTTCATAAAAAATTAGTATTAGATTGCATTTTTTTTCTCTTTTTAAATACTGCTCATATTTTGACAGGGCTTGTGTTGAATCTAGAGATAAATTTTGGCAGAACTGACATTTTAACAATACTAAATCTTCCAGTCTATGACTATGGCACGTATCTCCATTTATTTAGTTCTTTTCAAATTTACCAAAGCAATATTTTCTTTTTTGTGGTCTGTGGTTCAAGCACACATTTTGCTATATTTATATCTTAAGTATTTCATGTTTTGATATTATTATAAATGATATTGTTTTTCAATGTTATTGTTAAGTATTTATTACTAATATATATAAACAAAATTCATTAGTGATTATAAAACTTGCATCAGGTGACTCTGCTATTTTATGTCTTAATTTAGTAGGGTGTTTTGGGGTTTCTTTTGGTAAATTCCTTGGCAGATAATCATTGAATTAAGGCAAATGAGAGTTAGATAGATTCTTCCTCTCTAATCGTATGCTTTTAGTTTATTCTTCTGAATCATTGGTAACTAGGACTTCCAATACAATACTGAGTAGAAGTGATGAGAGTATAACCTTGTATTATTAATAATATTAAGCAAATAATATTCATTCTTTGATCTTTAAAGAATGATTTTTGCGGTGGACATTTATTAAATGTCTTTTATCAATTTTAGGAAGGTCTTTTCTATTTTTTTTTATTATGTTAAGTTCATCACCATACATTACAACTATAAAATACTCATGAAAGAAGTTGAAGAAGACACAAAGAAATGAAAAAACGTTCCATGCTCATGGATTGGAAGAACAAACATTGTGAAGATGTCAATGCTACCTAGAGCAATCTACACATTCAATGCAATCCCCATCAAAATACCATCCACTTTTTTCAAAGAAATGGAACAAATAATCCTAAAATATGTATGGAACCAGAAGAGACCCCGAATAGCCAGAGGAATGTTGAAAAAGAAAAACAAAGCTGACGGCATCACAATTCCGGACTTCCAGCTCTATTACAAAGCTGTCATCATCAAGACAGTATGGTACTGGCACAAAAACAGACACATCGATCAATGGAACAGAATAGAGAGTACATCATTAGTTTTTGATGTAGTGTTCCATGATATATTGTTTGCATATAACACCCAGTGCTCCATTCAATATGTGCCCCCTTTAATACCCATCACCAGGCTAACCCATCCCCCCACGCCCCTCCCCTCTAGAAACCTTAGTTTGTTTTTCAGAGTCCATAGTCTCTCATTGTTCATCTACCCCTCCGATTTTCCCCCACTTCATTTTACCCTTCCTACTATCTTCTTTTTTATAACATATAATGTATTATTTGTTTCAGAGGTACAGGTCTGTGATTCAACAGTCTTACACAATTCACAGCGCTCACCATAGCACACACGCTCCCCAATGTCCATCACCCAGCCACCCCATCCCTCCCACCCCTACCACTCCAGCAACCCTCAGTTTGTTTCCTGAGATTAAGAATTCCTCATAACAGTGAGGTCATATGATACATGTCTTTCTCTGATTGACTTATTTCACTCAGCATAATACCCTCCAATTCCATCAATGTCGTTGCAAAAGGCAAGATCTCATTCCTTTTGATGGCTGCATAATATTCCATTCTATATATTTACCACATCTTCTTTATCCATTCATCTGTTGATGGACATCTTGGCTCTTTCCATAGTTTAGCTATTGTGGACATTGCTGCTATAAACATTGAGGTGCACATACCCCTTCAGATCCCTACATTTGTATCTTTGGGGTAAATACCCAGTAGTGCAATTGCTGGATCATAGGGTAGCTCTATTTTCAACTTTTTGAGGAACCTCCATACTGTTTTCCAGAGTGACTGCACCAGCTTGCATTCCCACCAACAGTGTAGGAGTTTTCCCCATTCTCCGCATCCCCACCAACATCTGTCGTTTCCTGACTAGTTAATTTTAGCCATTCTGACTGGTGTGAGGTGGTATCTCACTGAGGCTTTGATTTGGATTTCCCTGATACTGAGGGATGTTGAGCACTTTTTCATGTGTCTGTGGCCATTTGGATGTCTTCTTTGGAAAAATGTCTGTTCATGTCTTCTGCCAATTTCTTTATTGGACCATTTGTTCTTCGGGTGTGGAGTTTAATAAGTTCTTTATAGATTTTTGGATACTAGCCCTTTATCTGATATGTCATTTGCAAATATCTTCTCCCATTCAGTCGGTTGTCTTTTGGTTTTGTGGACTGTTTCTTTTGCTGTGCAAAAACTTTTTATTTTGATGAAGTCCCAATAGTTCATTTCTGCACTTGTTTCCCTCGCCTTTGGCGTTGTTTCTAGGAAGAAGTTGCTGGGGCTAAGGTCGAAGAGGTTGTTGCCTGTGTTCTCCTTTCGCATTTTGATGGGATCCTGTCTCACATTTAGGTCTTTCAACCGTTTGGAGTCTATTTTTGTGTGTGGTGTAAGGAAATGGTCCAGTTTCATTCTTCTGCATGTGGCTGTCCAATTTTCCCAACACCATTTGTTGAAGAGACTCTTTTTTTCCATTGGACATTCTTTCCTGCTTTGTTGAAGATTAGCTGACCATAGAGTTGAGGGTCCATTTCTGGGCTCTCTATTCTGTTCCACTGATCTATGTGTCTGTTTTTGTGCCAGTACCCTACTGTCTTGATGATGACAGCTTTGTAATAGAGCCGGAAGTCCAGAATTGTGATGTCACCAGCTTTGCTCTTCTTTTTCAACATTCCTCTAGCTATTCGGGGTCTTTTCTTGTTCCATACAAATTTTCGAAGAATTTGTTCCATTTCTTTGAAAAAAGTTGATTGTATTTTGTTAGAGATTGCATTAAATGTGTAGATTGCTCTAGGTAGCATTGACATCTTCACACTATTTGTTCTTCCAATCTATGAGCATGGAACATTTTTCCATTTCTTTGTGTCTTCCTCAATTTCTTTCATGAGTATTTTTTGTTTTCTGAGTACAGATTCTTTGCCTCTTTGGTTAGATTTATTCCTAGGTATCTTATGGTTTGAGGTGCAATTGGAAATGGGATTGACTCCTTAATTTCCCTTTCTTCTGTCTTATTGTTGGTGTATAGAAATGCCACTGATTTCTGTGCATTGATTTTATATCCTGCCACTTTAGTGAATTCCCGTATGAGTTCTAGCAGTTTTGGGGTGGAGTCTTTTGGGTTTTCCACATAAAGTATCATATCATCTGCAAAGAGTGAGAGTTTGACTTCTTCTTTGCTGATTCCGATGCCTTTTTTATTGTTGTTGTTGTCTGATTGCTGTGGCTAGGACTACTAATACTATGTTGATTAGCACTGGTGATAGTGGATGTCCCTGCCATGTATCTGATCTTAGGGGGAAAGCTCTCAGTTTTTCCCCATTACAATGATATTCGCTGTAGGTTTTTCATAGATGGCTTTTATGACATTAAGGTATGTATCTCTATCCCTATACTCTGAAGAATTTGATCAAGAAAGGATGCTGTACTTTGTCAAATGCTTTTTCTGCATCTATTGAAAGGATCATATGGTTCTTGTTCTTTCTTTTATTAATGTATTATATAATATTGATTAATTTGTGGATGTTGAACCAACTTTGCAGCCCAGGAATAAATCCCACTTGGTCGTGGTGAATAATCCTTTTAATGTACTCTTGGATCCTATTGGCTAGTATTTTGGTGAGAATTTTTGCATCCATGTTCATCAGGGATATTGGTCTGTAATTCTCCTTTTTGATGGGGTCTTTGTCTGGTTTTGGGATCAAGGTAATGCTGGCCTCATAAAACGAGTTTGGAACTTTTCCATCCATTTCTATTTTTTGGAACAGTTTCAGAAGAATAGGTATTAATTCTTCTTTAAATGCTTGGTAGACTTCCCCTGGGAAGCCATCTAGCCCTTGACTCTTGTTTGTTGGGAGATTTTTGATTACTGATTCAATTTCCTTAGTGGTTATAGGTCTGTTCAGGTTTTCTATTTCTTCCTGATTCAGTTTTGGTAGTTTATACATCTCTAGGAATGCATCCATTTCTTCCAAATTATCTAATTTGCAGGCATAGAGTTGTTCATAATATGTTCTAATAATTGTTTGTATTTCTTTGGTGTTGGTTGTGATCTCTCCTCTTTCATTCATGATTTTATGTATTTGATTATATATATCATTTCTCTTTTCTTTTTGTTAAGTCTAGCCAGGGGTGTATCAGTCTTATTAATTCTTTCAAAGAATCAGCTCCTAGTTTCATTGATCTGTTCTATTTCATTGATTTCTGCTCTGATCTTTATTATTTATCTTCTCCTGCTGGGTTTAGGATTTATTTGCTGTTTTTTCTCTAGCTCCTTTAGGTGTAGGGTCAGGTTCTGTATTTGAGACCTTTCTTGTTTCTTGAGAAAGGCTTGTATTGCTATATACTTTCCTCTTAGAACAGCATTTGCTGCCTCCTAAAGATTTTGAACAGTTGTGTTTTCATTTTCATTGGTTTCCATGAAGTTTTTTAATTCTTCTTTAATTTCCTGGTTGACCCATTCATTCCTTAGTAGGATGCTCTTTAGCCTCCATGTATTTGAGTTCTTTTTGACTTTCCTCTTGTGATTGAGTTCTAGTTTCAAAGCATTGTGTTCTGAAAATATGCAGGGAATAATCCCAATTTTTGGTACCAGTTGAGACCTGATTTGTGACCTAGGTTGTATTCTGTTCTGGAGAATGTTCCCTGGGCACTAGAGAAGAATGTGTATTCTGTTGCTTTGGGATGGAATGTTCAGAATACATCTGTGAAGTCCATTTAGTTCAGTGTGTCATTTAAAGTCTTTATTTCCTTGATGATCTTTTGCTTAGATGACCTGTCCATTTCAGTGAGGGAGGTATTAAAGTCTCCTACTATTATTGTATAGCTGTCAATGTGTTTCTGTGCTTTTGTTATTAATTGCCTTATATAATTGGCTGCTCCCATGTTAGGGGCACAGGTATTTACAATTGTTAGATCTTCCTGTTGAATAGACCTTTTAAGTATGCTATAGTGTCCTTCCTCATCTCTTATTATAGTCTTTGATTTAAAATCTAATTTGTCTGATATAAGGATTGCCACCCCAGCTTTCTTTTGGTGTCCATTCGCATGGTAAATGTTTTTCCACCCCCTCACTTTCAATTTGGAGGTGTCTTTGGGTCTAAAATGAGTCTCTTGCAGACAGCATATTGATGGGTCTTGTTTTTTTATCCATTCTGATACACTGTGTCTTTTGATTGGGGCATTTAGCCCATTTACGTTCAGGGTAACTATTGAAAGATAGGAATTTAGTGCCATTGTATTGCCTGTAAGGTGACGGTTACTGTATATTGTCTGTTTTCTTTTCTGGTCTGTGTTACTTTTAGGCTCTCTCTTTGCTTAGAGGACCCCTTTCAATATTTCTTGTAGGGCTGATTTTGTGTTTGCAAATTCCTTTAGTTTTTGTTTGTCCTGGAAGATTTTTATCTCTCCTTCTATTTTCAATGACAGCCTAGCTGGATATAGTATTCTTGGCTGCATATTTTTCTCATTTAGTGATCTGAATATATCATGCCAGTCCTTTCTGGCCTGCCAGGTTTCTGTGGATAGGTTTGCTGCCAATCTAATGTTTCTACCATTGTAGGTTACAGATCTCTTGTCCCGAGCTGCTTTCAGGTTTTTCACTTTGTCTCTGAGACTCGTAAGTTTTACTATTAGATGTCAGGGTGTTGACCTCTTTTTATTGATTTTAAGTGGGGTTCTCTGTGCCTCCTGGATTTTCATGCCTGTTTCCCTCCCCATATTAGGGAAGTTCTCTGCTATAATTTGCTCCAATATACCTTCTGCCCCTCTCTCTCTTTCTTCTTCTTCTGGGATCCCAATTATTCTAATATTGTTTCTTCTTATGGTATCGTTTATCTCTCAAATTCTGCCCTCATGATCCTGTAGTTGTTTCTCTCTCTTTTTCTCAGCCTCTTTATTTTCCATCATTTGGTCTTCTATATCACTAATTCTCTCTTCTGCCTCATTTATCCTAGCAGTTCGAGCCTCCATTTTTGATTGCCCCTCATTAATAGCCTTTTTTGATTTCAACTTGGTTAGATTTAAGTTTTTATTTCTCCAGAAAGGGTTTCTCTAATATCTTCCATGCTTTTTTCAAGCCCAGCTAGTACCTTTATAATCGTCATTCTCAACTCTATTTCTCACATCTTACTAATGTCCATATTGATTAGGCACCTGGCACTCAGTACTGCCTCTTGTTCTTTTTTTTGAGGTGATTTTTTCCATCGTGTCATTTTGTCCAGAGGAGAATAGATGAATGAGAGAACAAAATGCTAACAGGGTAACAACAACCCCAGAAAAATATACACTAAACAAATCAGAAGAGACCTGAAACTGGGGGAAAAGAAAGGGAAAGAAAGAAAAAAGAAAAAGATAAAAAAAAAAGAATATGATCAAATATGTTCAGGCTGGTGAATAGATCAGTGCCACCCACTAGATTTTGGGCGTATTTTGGTCTGTTAGAAGAAAGTGCCTCCCAAATTTTTTAAAGAAAGAAAAGCTTACTTATATACAAAAATAAGGGTAAATACAATGAAGGGATGGAATATGACTGTAAAGATGAAAATTATAAAAGATTTTATAAAATGAAGTGATAAGGTAAGAAGCTTATTGAAAAAAGAAAGAAGAGAAATTAAAAAAAAAGGGAGAGAATGTGATCAGGCAGGAGACTAGAACAAAGCCATACACTATAGATTTGGGGTATATTTTGGTCTGTTAGAATAAACTGTAACCCAAAATTTTAAAGAGAGTACAACATATATACATATATATATGTATATATGCCAAAAATAAGGTTAACTACTATGAAGGGATAGAATATGACTCTAAAAATGAAAAGTAAAAAAGAAAAAAAGTGATTGATAAGATGTCGGTTGAAAAAGGGAAAAAGAAAAATTCAAGAAAAAAAAGAAAAAGAAAATTAAAAAAAGTAACTTTGAAAGACTCTAGAATCATGGGGAAAAAAGCCATGAATTCTATGTTCAGTATTCCCCTAGCGCTAGGGTCCTGCCGTTCTCATTGATCAGTAAACTTGGTCTTGGCTGGCTGTGCTTGCTGATCTTCTGGGGGCGGGACCTGTTGCCGTGGTTCCCAAAGGTCTTTGCCGGAGGGGGAATTGCCCCGCCCTTGCCAGTCCGGGCTAAGTAATCTGTTGGGGTTTGCTCTCGGGAGCTTTTGATCCCTGCAAGCTTTCCGTACAGCTCTGGAGAGTGCAAATGGCGGCCTCCCAATCTCCGTCCTGGAGGAGTCAAGAACTCGGGGCCCCACTCCTCAGTGCGCCCCCAGAGAAAAGCAGGCAGTCACTCCTGTCTCCCCGGTCTCCGGCCGCACTCTGTGCTCACCTGGCCTGTGACCGAGCGTTTCTGTCTCTGGCACCCAACCCCGTGTGGAGTCTCCAAACCCAGCAGATCCCTGCGGTGCACTCTCACGCCCTCCTCCCAGGGGAGGAAGGGGATTCTCCCTGGATCTGCTGCTTGTTGGGTCCCTGCTGGAAGAGCAGTGGCCGACTTTGTCCTGGATCACAGTTTACGGCAACCCCGAGCTGAGAGCACACTCCTCGGTTCCGTCTCTGCAGCCGGCTTCCCCGCTCCGATACCTGGGAGCTCTGCTGCACTCAGGCACCCCTGGTCTTTCTGTGACCCTGAGGGTCCTGAGACCACACTGTCCCAGCAAGGGTTCCACCCCCCGCTTAGCCACTGGAGCAATGTCCCTCAGCGGAGCAGACTTCTAAAAGTTCTGATTTTGTGCTCCGCGGCTCTATCACTTGCCAGAAGCAGCCTCAGAGGCCCCCTCCCCCACCATCTATCCTCCCGAATATCGCCTCGGATTCACTTCTCTGCGCGTCCTACCTTCCAGTAAGTGGTCGCTTTTCTGTTCAGAGAATTGTTGCTATTCTTTTCTTTGATCTCCTGTTGAGTTCGTAGGTGTTCAGAATGGTTTGATCCCTATCTAGCTGAATTCCTGGGACCAGATGAAATTCAGGTCTCCTCCTCCTCTGCCACCATCTTTCTCCTCCCCAGGTCTTTTCTATTCTTTATTTGTGTAATGAATGTGTTGACTTCTGTCAAATACTCTTTCAGGGTATATTGATATAATCCTATCATTTGTCCCCTTCATTTTATTTAATATGGCCAATAGAATTAAAAGTTCAGTTGTTAAAACAGCCTTGCTCCTTGGTATAATTCCTCTTCCGATGTTATATATTATTAATTATATAATTGGAGTTGTTCTTCTAATATTATCTTAAAGATTTTTTTTTGTCTCAATTCACAAAAAAAAAGTGGTTGGTAATATTTTTTGTGATGTCTTTATCTGGTTTTGCTTTCAGGTTTAACTTATTCTCACAAAATGTGTTGGGGTAGTTTTCCTTGTAATCCCTGTTCTGAAAGAGTTAATGGAGAATTCAGAATATTTCTCCCTTATATGTTTGATAGAATTTGCCTGTGAGGCCACCTTTACCAAAAGTTGGGTTTTTTGGAAAGTTAATGTGTTATTAATTCAATTCATTTACTATCTATTGTATTTACTATTTGGATTTTGTCTTCATCTCCTAGTTTCAGTCATTTGTGTCTTTTAGAAATTTTTATCTTTAAGTTATCAAATTTATCAGTATACCTTTCTTCATAATATTCATGTATTCTCCCATTTAAACAACTGCTTTAATGAGGTATACTTCATGTACTATACAATTCATCCCTATATAATGTACAATTCATTGTGGGTTTGGGGATGTTGTTTGTATTTTTTTTTTTTACTTTATTTGCAGAGCTCATCAACAAGGATAATAATTAGTTTTAGAACATTTTCTCAGCTTAGAAAGAAACCCACCACCCATTAGCAGTCACTCAGCATTTCTTCCCACCAACCCCAGCCCTAGGCAACCACTAACATAAGTTCTGTCTGTGTATTTGCCTATTCTGGATGTGTCATATAAATGGAATCATGCAATATGTGATATTTTGTGACTGACTTCTTTCACTTAACCATAATATTTATAAGGATTATCCATGTGGTAGCATGTATTAGAACTTCATTTTTTATTGCCTAACAAATATTCCATTGTATAAATATATCACTTCTTTTATCCATCATTCAGTTGATAGACATTTGGGTTGTTAAATAATATTTTTCCTATTATAAATAATGGCTCTATCAACATTAGTATACGAGTTTTTGTGTGAATGCATTGTTTTATCATGCAGCAACTTTACATTTAAACTTTGGAGTAACAGCCAAACCATTTTACAAAATGGCCATGACATTTTACATTCCTACCAGTAATATATGAGAGTTCAAGTTTCTCCACATCCTTACTGATGCTTGTTTTTATCTGTCTTTTTTATTGTAAGCATCCTAGTAGATGTGATGTATTATCTCATTGTGGCTAATGATATTGAACATCTTTTCATTTGCTTATTAGATAATTTTATAATTTTTAGACATGTGTATTCAAATATTTGGCCCATTTGTAATTGAGTTAATTGTCTTTTTATTGAATTGTAATAGCTCCGTATGTATCTTAGATACATGTCCCTTAGCATATATAAGATTTTCAAATAGTTTATCCCATCCTATGTGGTGTTTGCTCACTTTCTTGATGATAGGTTATGAAGTACAGAAGATTCCAATTTTGTTTAAGTCAAATATATATGTATTTGTCTTCTTTTGTTGCATGTGCTTTTGCTGTCATAACTAAGGAACCATTGCCTAATCCAAGTCATGAAGATTTATGCTTGTGTTCTCTTCCAAGAGTTTTATGGTATTAAATCTTACATTTGGGTATTTGATCCATTTTCAGTTAATGTTGGAGAAAGGGTCAAATTCAGTTTTCCTATGAGGATACCCAGCGGTCCCAGCACCATGTACTGTCCCAGCACCATGTACTGAAGTCTCCAACTACTAATGTAAAGACTATTCTTTCTCCCATTGAATGGTCTTGGCACACTTGTGATGCCTGAGTTTATTTCTAAACTATCCATTTTATTCCAAAAACCTATCTTCTCATTGTGTTTTTTGTCAGTCTAGATAAATGTCTACAAATTTATTCAAACATTTCAAAGAACCGACTTCTTAAAACTTTTTTCTTTTATTTTTCTTCATGAATTTCCAGTTGATAGTTTACTATTTCCTGAGTTTTGCCTGCTTTACTCTTCTTTCTTAAGTGTATAAATGTGGAAAGTCATTTATTTCGGTTATTTCTCCTTTTTTGATGAGGGTATTTATAGCTATGATTTCCTATCGAGGCATTGCTTTTGCTCCATTCCCTATGTTTTGGTACATTGTCTTTTTTTTAAGTTTGTCTCAGTATTTTCTAATTTCCCTGTAATTTTGCTTCTGATGATTTCATTATTTAGTATGGTGTTTAATATCCACATATTTACAAATTTTGCAAATTCCTATGTTGTTTCTAATTTCACTCCATTCCGTTTAAAGAACATATTCTACATGATTGTAATTCTTTTAAATATTTCGAGACATGTTTTATTGGTTAGCAAATGGTGTCAAGGAGAATGTTCCGTGTGCATTTGAAGACCAATTTATATTTTGCTGTACTTATTTAGAAAATTCTATGGATGTCTATTAGCCCTTGTTGGACTATACTATTGTCCAAAGCTCTCATTTCCTTGTTGCTCTTCTAATTAGTTTTTCTACCCATTTTTGAAAGGGGGTACTGCAGTCTCCAACGACGATTATCAAATTGTCTATTTCTCTCCTTCTTGTCGTTTTTACTCTTCCTCTTTGTTTAGACTTCTGCTTTTTACTTCCTCAAATTCCGTGCTCTGTCATTAGGTGTGTATATATTTATAGTGCTATATCTTCCTGATGGGTTTATTTATTTTTTAAATTGTGGTAAAAAACACTTAAACGAAATTTATCCTCTTGAAGATTTTAAGTGAACAATATTATTAGTTATAGACACAGTGTTATACAGCAGCTCTCTAGAACTGATTCATCTCGAACATTGAAATCTCATGCCCCTTAATTAGCTCCATCTCCTGTCCCCTGACACCCAGTCTCCCTGGCAACTACCATTCCCTTCTCTGTTTCTATGAGTTTGATTATTTTGGGTGCCTCATATAGGCTAGTCATGAAGTATTTGTCCTTCTATGACTGGATTATCACATTTTGCGTAATGTCATCAACATTTATCCAAGTTGTCATATGTTGCAGGATTTTTTCTTTTTTAAGACTGAATACTATGCCATTGTATGTATATACCATCCTTTTAAAATCAATTCTTCTTTCCATAAACAATTATGTTGTTTCAGCATCTTGATTTTACTGTGAATCGTGTGGTCAAGATAGGAATGCAGTTATCTCCTCAAGATTCTGATTTCAAATTTTTTGGATAAACACCTAGAAGTGGGATTGCTGGTTCATATGACAGTTCTATTTTTAATTTTTGGAGAAATGTCCGCACTGTTTTCCATAGTGGTTGCACCATTTTGCATTCCCATAAACAATATACAAGGGTTCCAATTTCTTTACATCATCACCAACACTTGATATCTTTTGTTTTGGTGATGACAGCCATCCAAAACGTGTGCGGAGATATCTCACTGGGCTTTAATTTGTATTTATTACCCTGATGATTCATGACATCAAGCACCTTTTCATACATGTTGGATATCAGTATGTCTTCTTTAGAGAAATGTCTACTAAAGTCCTTAGGCCACTTTTCATTATATTATTACTTTTTTATTCTGATTAGTGAATTGTAGGTGTTACTTACATACTTTAGGTATTAACCCTTCATCAGATATATGATTTGCAAATATCTTTGCCCACTCTATAGATGTTCTTTTCACTTTATTGATTGTCTCCTTTCCTGAGCAGAAGGCTTTTAGTTTGGTGCAATCCCATTTGTCTATTTCTGCTTTTGTTCCCTGTGATTTTGGTGAAATCAGGAAATATTCATGAAATCATTGGCAAGACCAAAGTCATGAGGCTTTTCCCCCGTATTTTCTTCCAGGAGTTTTATGGTCTTAAGTATTATGTTTGAGTCTTTAATGAATTTTGAATTGGTTTTTGTTTATGATGTAAGACAAGGGTCCAATTTCATTTTTTTGGCATGTGGATACTCAGTTTTCCCAACATCATTTGTTGAAGACACTCTCCTATCCCCATTATGTATTCTTGACATTTTTGTGAAAGATTTGCTGACCACATATGCATGGCGTTATTTCTGGGTTCTCTATTTTGTTTCATTGGTCTGTATGTCTATCTTTATGCCAGTACCATACTGTGTTTTAATTAGTGCAGCTTTGTAATATATTTTGAAATCAGGATGTGTTATACCTCCACCTTTGCTCTTTCTCAAGATTGTTTGACTTTTAGGGGTGTTATTTGGTTAAATTTGCATTTTAGAATTGTTTTTTCTACTTCTATAAAAATTCCATTGGATTTGGTGGGGATTGTATTGAATCAGTAGACTGTTTTGAGTGGTATAGACATTTTGACAATATGAAGTCTTCTAATATATGAACATGGGATTTCTTTCCTTTTTTTTAATCTTACTTAATTTCTTTCATCAGTGTTTGGAGCTTTCGGTATATAAGTATTTTACATCCTTAGTTAGGTTTATACCTAAGTATTTGATCCTTTTTGATGCTGTTATAAATTGAATTGTTTTCCTAATTCCCTTTTAAAATATTTAATTATCAGTGTATAGAAAAAACAGTTTTAGTATTTTGATTCTATATCCTGCAATTTTACTGTATTATCTATTAGTCCTAACAGTTTTTTGGTGGAATCTGTAGGGTTTTCTATATGAGATCAAGTCATCTGCAAGCAAAGACAATTTAATTCTTTCTTTCAGATTTTTTTTTTTTTTTTTTTTTTTTTTTTTTTTTTTTTTACTTCTCTTTCTTGGCTAAATTGCTCTAGCTAGGACTTACAGTATTATGTTGAAGAGAAGGGGCGAGAGTGGACATTTTTGTTTTGTTCCTGATCTTAGTGGAAAAACTTAGTTTTTCATTGTTGAAAATGATGTTAGCTGTGGTCTTTTCCTATTCAGCCTTTATCATGTTGAGGTAATTTCCCACTATTCCTAGTTTGTTGAGAGTGTTTATGATTAAAAGGTGTTGGATTTTGTCAAATGCTTTTTCTGCATTTACCAAGATAATCATGTGGTTTTTTTTATCCTTATTCTTTTAATGTGGTGTATCACATTGATTGATTTTTCATTTGCTGATCCTCCTTGCATCCCAGGGATAAACCCCAGTTGGTCGTGGTGTATGATCTTTTTAATGTGCTATTGAATTTGGTTTGCTAATATTTTGTTGAGTATTTTTACATCTATAGTCATCCAGGATGTTGGCCCATAATTTTCTTTTCTTGTACTGTCTGGCTTTGGTTTTGGGGTAATGCTTGCCTCATAAAATGAGTTTTGAAGTGCTCCCTCCTTTTAAATTTTTTGGAAGACTGTCAGAAGGATTGCCTTTAATCTTCTTTAATTGTGCAGTAGAATTTGCCAGTGAAGCCATCTGGTCCTGGGCTTTACTTTGCTGGGAGATTTTGATTACTGATTCAATCTCCTTACCAGTTATATGTCTGTATATTTATAAGATTTTATCCAACTCTTTTACTTATCCAGTTCATTGCTGTATAATTGTTCATAGTCTCTTATGATCATTTTATTTCTGTGGCATCATTGTAATATCACCTCTTTCAATTTTTTATTTTTTAAAATTTGGATTCTCACATTTTCTTAGTTGTTCTAATGATTTGTTCATCTTGTCTTTAAAAAAAACAGTTTCATTGAGTTTTTCTGTTTTTCTACTCTCTATTTCTGATATAATCCTTATTATTCCATTCATTCTGCTAACTGTAGGCTTAGTTCTTTTTCTCATCCCTTGCGGTGTAAAATTATATGTTGTGGGGTTTTTTTAGATCTTTCTATAAGCATTTATCATTTAAACTTCTCTCTTAGTATGGCTTTTGCTTCATCCCATATATTTTAGTCTGTGTGTTTTCATTTTCATCTGTTTCAAGATATTTTCTGATTTCTTTTTTTATTTTTCCTTTGACTTATTAGTTGTTCAAAAGTATGTTAATTTCCACATATTTGTGCATTTTCTAGTTTTCCTTCTGCTATTGATGTTTAGATTCCTTCCATTATGGTAAAAAAAATATACTCAGTATGATTTCAGTCTTTTAAATTTGTTAATACTTGTTTTCTGACCTAACATGTGGTCTGCCATTCAGAATGTTCCATGTGCACTTGAAAAGAATGGCTTATTTTACTGTGGTTGGGTTGTATATTCTGTATATGTCTGTAAAGTCTATTTGCTCTATACTGGTGCTGACGTCTTCTGTGTCTTTATTTATTTTCTGTCTTGTTATTTAATTCATTATTGAAAGTGGGGTATTATAGTCTTCTACTAGTGTACTGTTGTCTATTTCTCTCTTCAGTTCTGTTGACATTTGATTTATATATTTAGGAATCTTGATATCAGGTCTATATCCATTTATAATTGTTATATCTTCCTGGTAGATTGACACAACTATCATTATGTAATGCCCTTTTTTCTTGTAACATCATTGACTTAATATTTATTTTGTCTAGCACTGGGTAGGGTATGTGCTATGGTGAGTGCTGTGAATTGTGCAAGACTGTTGAATCACAGATCTGTACTTCTGAAACAAATAATGCAACATATGTTAAGAAAAAAGAAAAAGAAGAAGATAGCAGGAGGGGAAGAATGAAGGGGAGTAAGTCGGAGGGGGAGACGAACCATGAGAGACGATGGACTCAGAAAACAAACTGAGGGTTCTAGAGGGGAGGAGGGTGGGGGAATGGGTTAGCCTGGTGATGGGTATTAAAGAGGGCACATTCTGTGTGGAGTACTGGGTGTTATGCACAAACAATGAATCATGGAACACTACATCAAGAACTAATGATGTAATGTATGGTGATTAACATAACAATAAAAAATTTAAAAAAATATTTATTTTGTCTGGTATATATATAAATATTAAGTCTATATTATATAGAGAGAGCTATATAGCTATATATAGAGAGAGAGCCATCTTCATCTCTTTTGGTTACTATTTACAGGGAATATTTTCCCCCATCCCCTTATTCTCAGCACATGTGTGTCCTTAAATCTAAAGTGAGTCATTTGTTGGCAGCATATAGTTGGCTCTTGTTTTAATATATATTTATTAAATATATATTTAGCGGGCGTCTGGGTGGTTCAGTCGGTTAAGCGAATGCCTTCGGCTCAGGTCATGATCCTGGAGTCCCGGGATCGAGTCCCGCATCGGGCTCCCTGCTCAGCAGGGAGTCTGCTTCGCCCTCTGACCCTCCTCCCTCTCGTGCTCTCTGTCTCTCATTCTCTCTCTCTCAAATAAATAAATAAAATAAATAAAATCTTTAAAAATAAATAAATATATATATATATATTTAGATACCCTATGTCTTTGGGGGAGGTTAATCCATTTATACATAAAGTAATTACTGGTAGGGAAGTATTTACTGTATAGCCTTTTGTTAATTGTTTTATGATTGGCTTGTAGTTCTTTTGTCCCTCTTTTCCTCCCTTGCTATCTTCCTTTGTGTTTCGTGTGTTGTATTCATATGCTTTGATTTCTTCTTCTTTTCCTTTTGTGTAACTTCTATAGGTTATAGAATATAGAATATAAGTATATTCCTTGTGGTTACCATGGGCGTACATAGCACATCTTATAAGTCTATTTTAAGCTGATTACAACTTATTTCAAGCTCATACAAAAACTCTACACTTTTATTTCTCCTCAATTTGTTATTGATATCAGAATTTATACACTTGATATTATTGATACCACAATTTGCATCTATTTATACTGTGCATCTGTTAAATTTTATTAGTTATATTTATTTTACTAACTTTCTCTTTTAGGTTTTATGCTACAATTAAGTGAGTTACCTACCACCATTACACTAATACAGTATTCATTTGTCTATATATTTAACTTTACCAACAAGTTTTATATTTTCTATGCTAACCTATTACTGGGCTGTCGTGTGTTTTGCCTCCTTTCATTTCAACTTGAAGAAATCCCTTTAACCTTTCTTTCAAGTCAGGTCTAGTGATGAACTCCTCCTTTTATTTGTCTGGAAGGGTCTTTATCTCTCCTCCATCTTTGATGACAGTTTTGCTGGGTATAGTATTCGTGGCTTGTTTTTGTTTTTCTTTCAGCACTTTGAATATATCACTCCACTCCCTTCTAGACTGCAAGGGTTTTGGCTAAAAACGTCACTGATAATCTGAGGATTCCCTCAAATGTGACAATTCTCTTCTCAAGCTGCTTCAAAATTATCTCTTATTTTTGACAATTTGATAATAATAAGTCTCAGTGTTGATTTCTTTATGTTCATCTAATTTGAGATGTCAAATTTTTTCTCTCCCCAGAGATAAGTTGAGATCTAAGGTTTTTCACCTGTTTGCCTTTCACAAAGCTGGAAGAAACTATAACAACTACTTGCATGCTATATCACATTTTCATCTTTGTTCTCACTGGCCACCAGGAAGCAAGAGTATACTGGTCATGTTAATGCTCTGAGATAGGCAAGATGGAAGTCTTTAAACCACCCTGCAGAAATATTGGGGCATTGTAAGCAGGGTCAAACTCCTTCCTTCCTCATGGAGAAGCTGGGAGCTGGGGTATATCACGATTCATAGGTTACAGTTGTTGTGGAATGGATCTACAGGTTTCACACAACTATTCCAGAAGTGGAATAATTCCACTTATCCTACAAATGACTATAGGATCTGTAATATCTCACTTTTCTTTTTATTTCTACTTTTCATTTTGATATTCGTAATTTCTGTGTTCTTTCTTTTTGCTTCATTGGTCTAGCATATGGATTACTAATATTCTTTTCAAAAATCCAGATATTGATTTTATTGAATTTTCTCTATTTTGTAGATACTACTGGATTTCTGGGTAGGTAAACACTTAAGGTTTGATATAAAAAAGTCTCGAGTTCCAAACCTAATTTTCAGCTTATTAGCTGTGTAAAATTGAAACCAATTATTTACTTTCATTGTGTCTGTTTCTTTATCTTTGGAAGCAGATTAGAATGCTATATATATATATCTCATTTGGCTGTAGTAAAATCACTAACTATAAAACCCTGGTATAATGTCTGCCATTACATGGGGTTTAGTTTATTTTCTCTTTATATCATCAGTTGTTATATCTTTGAAGATCTGTGGAAAGGACATTGTGAAGGAGATGGACCCCACTTCAAAGAATTTTAGAGGACCTGGAGGTAAAGGTGCCTAGAAAGGCAGACCCAGGTATGACTTCAAGTACAAAACATTGAATTTTTCAGACTGTGAAGGGATTTATTTTGCATATGAGAAATCTGCTACAGCTTTGAAAGAATGACAAAATAGTTCCTCAGAATTGGGGGCATTTGGAATTTCTAAGATCCTTAAGCATGGGGCTCATTTAGAGTTCCTGTTTTCTGAAAGAAGCACTCAGGTGTCTGGCTGTTATTTCAAGGCTCATATTGCTGTGGTGTTTGTTGTTGTTGTTGTTGTTGTTTTTAGTTTTATATTGCTCTGCCAAGCTATACTGCCTGAGAGTATGTCCAGCCTGTGAAGCTGGGAATTAAAATCCTAACTTATATTTTCAGAAACTAGGGAAGCATTTTTCCTCAGGAGCACATGTCAGTTATATGTAAGAAGAAATAAACCTCATGAAAACATGGGAATGATGTGAATACTATGGATGAAAGTCACAGACAGATAAATTTATGGGACAGGGTAATGTTTTAAGGAGGCTTCTTAGAGAAAGCCCTTTGTGTCCACTAGTGGCCAATGTCAACAATATAACTTCTTTTTTTTTAACTTTTTTATTGTTATGTTAATCACCATACATTACATCATTAGTTTTTGATGCAGTGTTCCATGATTCATTGTTTGTTCATAACACCCAGTGCTCCATGCAGAACGTGCCCTCCTCAAAACCCATCACCAGGCTAACCCATCCCCCTACCCTCCTCCCCTCTAGAACCCTCAGTTTGTTTTTCAGAATCCATTGTCTCTCATGGTTCATCTCCCCCTCTGACTTACTCCCCTTCATTCTTCCCCTCCTGTTATCTTCTTCTTTTTATTTTTTCTTAAAATATGTTGCGTTATTTGTTTCAGAAGTACAGAACTGTGATTCAACAGTCTTCCACAATTCACAGCGCTCACCATAGCACATACCCTCCCCAAAGTCTATCACCCAGCCACCCCATCCCTCCCACCCCCAACCACTCCAGTAACACTCAGTTTGTTTCCTGAGATTAAGAATTCCTCATATCAGTGAGGTCATATGATACATGTCTTTCTCTGATTGACTTATTTCACTCAGCATAACACCCTCCAGTTCCATCCACGTCGTTGCAAATGGCAAGATCTCATTCCTTTTGATGGCTGCATAATATTCCATTGTGTATATATATCACCTCTTCTTTATCCATTCATCTGTCCATGGACATCTTGGCTCTTTCCACAGTTTGGCTATAGTGGACATTGCTGCTATAAACATTGGGGTACCCGTACCCCTTCGGGTCCCTACATTTGTATCTTTGTGGTAAATACCCAGTAGTGCAATTGCTGGATCGAATGGTAGCTCTAATTTCAACTGTTTGAGGAACCTCCATACTGTTTTCCAGAGGGGTTGCACCAGCTTGCATTCCCACCAACAATGTAGGAGGGTTCCCCTTTCTCCACATCCCCGCCAACATCTGTCGTTCCCTGAGTTGTTAATTTTAGGCACTCTGACGGGTGTGAGGTGGTATCTCATTGAGGTTTTGATGTGGATTTCCCTGATGCCAAGGGATGTTGAGCACTTTTTCATGTGTCTGTTGGCCATTTGGATGTCTTCTTTGGAAAAATGTCTGTTCATGTCTTCTGCCCATTTCTTGATTGGATTATTTGTTCTTTGGGTGTTGAGTTTGGTAAGTTCTTTATAGATTTTGGATAGTAGCTCTTTATCTGATATGTCATTTGCAAATATTTTCTCCCATTCTGTCGGTTGTCTTTTGGTTTTGTGGACTATTTCTTTTGCTGTGCAAAAGCTTTTTATCTTGATGAAATCCCAATAGTTCATTTTTGCCCTGGCTTCCCATGCCTTTGGCGAGGTTTCTAGGAAGAAGTTGCTGCGGCTAAGGTCGAAAAGGTTGCTACCTGTGTTCTCCTTTAGGATTTTGATGGACTCCTGTCTCACGTTTAGGTCTTTCAACTATTTGGAGTCTATTTTTGTGTGTGGTGTAAGGAAATGGTCCAGTTTCATTCTTCTGCATGTGGCTGTCCAATTTTCCCAACACCATTTGTTGAAGAGACTCTCTTTTTTCCATTGGACATTCTTTCCTGCTTTGTCAAAGATAAGTTGACCATAGAGTTGAGGGTCCATTTCTGGGCTCTCTATTCTGTTCCATTGATATATCTGTCTGTTTTTGTGCCAGTACCCTACTGTCTTGATGATGACAGCTTTGTAATAGAGCTGGAAGTCGGGAATTGTGATGCCGCCAGCTTTGCTTTTCTTTTTCAATATTCCTCTGGCTATTCGGGGTCTCTTCTGGTTCCATACAAATTTTAGGATTATTTGTTCCATTTCTTTGAAAAAAGTGGATGGTATTTTGATGGGGATTGCATTGAATGTGTAGATTGCTCTAGGTAGCATTGACATCTTCACACTGTTGGTTCTCCCAATCCATGAGCATGGAACGTTTTTCCATTTCTTTGTGTCTTCTTCAATTTCTTTCATGAGTATTTTATAGTTTTCTGAGTACAGATCCTTTGCCTCTTTGGCTAAATTTATTCCTAGATATCTAATGGTTTTGGGTGCAAATGTAAATGGGATCGACTCCTTGATTTGTCTCTCTTCTGTCTTGTTGTTGGTGTATAGGAATGCCACTGATTTCTGTGTATTGATTTTATATCCTGCTACTTTACTGAATTCCTGTATGAGTTCTAGCAGTTTTGGGGTGGAGTCTTTTGGGTTTCCACATACAGTATCATATCATCTGCAAAGAGTGAGAGTTTGACTTCCTCTTTGCCGATTTGGATGCCTTTGATTTCTTTTTGTTGTCTGATTGCTATGGCTAGGACTTCTAATACTATGTTGAATAGCAGTGGTGAGAGTGGACATCCCTGCCGCGTTCCTGGCCTTAGGGGAAAAGCTCTCAGCCTTTCCCCATTGAGAATGATATTCGCTGTAGGTTTTTCATAGATGGCTTTTATGATATTGAGGGTGTACCCTCTAACCCTATACTCTGCAGAGTTTTGATCAAGAAAGGATGCTGTACTTTGTCAAATGCTTTTTCTGCATCTATTGAGAAGATCATATGATTCTTGTTCTTTCTTTTGTTAATGTATTGTATCACGTTGATTGATTTGCGAATGTTGAACCAGCCTTGCAGCCCCGGGATAAATCCCACTTGGTCGTGGTGAATAATCCTTTTAATGTACTGTTGGATCCTATTGGCTAGTATTTTGGTGAGAATTTTTGCATCCATGTTCATCAAGGATATTGGTCTGTAATTCTCCTTTTTGATGGGGTCTTTGTCTGGTTTTGGGATCAAGGTAATGCTGGCCTCATAAAATGAGTTCGGAAATCTTCCTTCCATTTCTATTTTTTGGAACAGTTTCAGGAGAATAGGTATTAATTCTTCTTTAAATGTCTGATAGAATTCCCCTGGGAAGCCATCTGGCCGTGGGCTTTTGTTTCTTGGGAGATTTTTGATGACTGTTTCAATTTCCTTAGTGGTTATAGGTCTGTTCAGGTTTTCTATTTCTTCCTGGTTCATATATGGTAGTTGATATATCTCTAGGAATGCACCCGTTTCTTCCAGGTTATCTAATTTGCTGGAATAGAGTTGCTCATAATATGTTCTTATAATTGTTTGTATTTCATTGGTGTTGGTTGTGATCTCTCCTCTTTCATTCATGATTTTGTTGATTTGGGTAATTTCTCTTTTCTTTTTGATCAGTCTGGCCAGGGGTTTATCAATCTTGTTAATTCTTTCAAAGAACCAGCTCCTAGTTTCGTTGATCTGTTCTACTGTTCTTTTGGTTTCTAGTTCATTGATATCTGCTCTGATCTTTGTTATTTCTCTTCTCCTGCTGGGTTTAGGCTTTATTTGCTGTTCTTTCTCCAGCTCCTTTAGGTGTAGGGTTAGGTTGTGTATTTGAGACCTTTCTTGTTTCTTGAGAAAGGCTTGTATTGCTATATACTTTCCTCTCAGGACTGCCTTTGTTGTATCCCAAAGATTTTGAACAGTTGTGTTTTCATTTTCATTGGTTTCCATGAAGTTTTTTAATTCTTCTTTAATTTCCTGGTTGACCCATTCATTCTTTAGTAGGATGCTCTTTAGCCTGCATGTATTTGAGTTCTTTCCGACTTTCCTCTTGTGATTGAGTTCTAGTTTCAAAGCATTGTGGTCTGAAAATATGCAGGGAATGATCCCAATCTTTCGGTACCGGTTGAGACCTGATTTGTGACCTAGGATGTGATCAATTCTGGAGAATGTTCCATGGGCACTAGAGAAGAATGTGTATTCCGTTGCTTTGGGATGGAATGTTCTGTATATGTCTGTGAAGTCCATTTGGTCCAGTGTGTCATTTAAAGTCTTTATTTCCTTGTTGATCTTTTGCTTAGATGATCTGTCCATTTCAGTCAGGGGGGTGTTAAAGTCCCCCACTATCATTGTATTGTTGTCAATGTGTTTCTTTGCTTTTGTTATTAATTGCCTTATATAATTGGCTGCTCCCATGTTAGGGGCATAGATATCTACAATTGTTAGATCTTCTTGTTGGATAGACCCTTTAAGTAGGATATAGTGTCCTTCCTGATCTCTTATTACATTCTTTGTTTTGAAATCTAGTTTGTCTGAAAGAAGGATTGCCACCCCAGCTTTCTTTTGGTGTCCATTAGCATGGTAAATGGTTTTCCACCCCCTCACTTTCAATCTTGGGGTGTCTTTGGGTCTAAAATGAGTCTCTTGCAGATAGCATATTGATGGGTCTTGTTTTTTAATCCAATCTGATAGCCTGTGTCTTTTGATTGGGGCATTGAGCCCATTTACATTCAGGGTAACTATCGAAAGGTATGAATTTAGTGCCATTGTTTTGCCTGTAAGGTGACTGTTAACTGTATGTTGTCTGTGTTCCTTTCTGATCTTTGCTGTTTTTAGGCTCTCTCTTTGCTTAGAGGACCCTTTTCAATATTTCTTGGAGGGCTGGTTTCGTGTTTGCAATTTCCTTTAGTTTTTGTTTGTTCTGGAAGCTTTTGATCTCTCCTTCTATTTTCAATGACAGCCTAGCTGGATATAGTATTCTTGGCTGCATATTTTTCTCGTTTAGTGCTCTGAAGATATCTTGCCAGTCCTTTCTTGCCTGCCAGGTCTCTGTGGATAGGTCAGTTACCAATCTAATGTTTCTACCATTGTAGGTTACAGATCTCTTCTCCCGAGCTGCTTTCAGGATTTTCTCTTTGTCTCTGAGACTCGTAAGTTTTACTATTAGATGTCGGGGTGTTGACCAATTATTATTGATTTTGAGAGGGGTTCTCTGTGCCTCCTGGATTTTGATACCTGTTTCCTTCCTCACATTAGGGAAGTTCTCTGCTATTATTTGCTCCAATATACCTTCTGCCCCTCTCTCTCTCTCTTCTTCTTCTGGGATCCCAATTATTCTAATGTTGTTTCGTCTTATCGTATCACTTATCTCTAGAATTCTGCCCTTGTGATCCTGTAGTTGTTTCTCTCTCTTTTTCTCAGCCTCTTTATTTTCCATCATTTGGTCTTCTATATCACTGATTCTCTCTTCTGCCTCATTTATCCTAGCATTTAGTGCCCCCATTTTTGATTGTACCTCATCAATAGCCTTTTTGATTTCGACTTGGTTAGATTTTAGTTCTTTTATTTCTCCAGAAAGGGTTTCTCTAATAACTTCCATGCTTTTTTCAAGCCCAGCTAGTATCTTTAAAGTCATGATTCTGAACTCTAGGTCCGACATCGTACTAATGTCCGTATTGAGTAGGTCCCTGGCTGAGGGTAGTACCTCTTGTTCTTTTTGCTGAGGTGATTTTTTTCGTCTTGTCATTTTGTCCAGAGGAAAATAGATGAATGAGAGAACAAAATGCTAACAGGTTTACAACGTCCCCAGCAAATATACTGTATACAAATCAGAAAAGACCTGATACCAGGGGAAAAGAAAGGGAAAGAAAGAAAAAAGAAAGAGAAAAGAAAAAAAAAGAAAAAAAGATAAAAACAAAAACAGAACAATACAAAAAAAACAGAATATGATCAAATATGATCAGGCTGGTGCATAGATCAGTGCCACACACTAGGTTTTGGGCGTATTTTGGTCTGTTAGAAAAAAGTGCCTCCTAAAATTTTAAAGGAGGAAAGACATATATGTACAAAATAAGGGTTGATACAATGAAGGGATGGAAGATGACTGTAAAGATGAAAATTATAAAAGATTTTATAAAAGGACTTGATAAGATAAGAAGTTGTTTGAAGAAAGAAAGAAGATTTAAGAAAAAAAAAAAGGAAAAAGGGAGAGAATGTGATCAGGCAGGAGACTAGAACAAAGCCATACACTAGTGATTTAGGGTATATTTTGATTTTAGAAGAAACTGTATCTCAAAATTTTAAAGAGAGAACAACTTATATATATATGCCAAAAATAAGGGTAACTACTATGAAGGGATAAAATATGACTCTAAAAATGAAAAATAAAAAATGTTTTTTTTTTTAAAAAAAGGGATTGATAAGATGTTGGTTGAAAAAGGGAAAAAGAAAAATAAAATAAAAAAGAAAACAGTCAACAAAAATTAACTTTGATGAACTAATGAATCATGGTAAAAAAAAGCCATGAATTCTATGTGCAGTATTCCCCTAGCGCTGGAGTTCTCCCGTTCTCCTTGATCGGTAAATTTGGTCTTGGCTTGCTGGCTGTTCGTGCTGATCTTCTGGGGGAGGGGCCTGTTGCTGTGGTTCCCAAATGTCTTTACCGGAGGCTGAATTGCCCCGCCCTTTTCGGTCCGGGCTAAGGAAGCTGCTCCGGTTTGCTCTCAGGAGCTTTTATTCCCTGCAAGCTCTCGGTACAGCTTCGGAGGACCAGGACAAAAATGGTGGCCTCCCAATCTCCACCTGGAGGAGCTGAGAACTCGGGGCCCCGCTCCTCAGTGCGCCCCAGAGAAAAGCTGACACTCCCGTCTCCCTGGTCTCCTGCCGCACTCCGTGCTCACCGAGCCTGTGACCGACCGTTGCTATCTCTGGCACCCGACGCCGTGTGGAGTCTCCAAACCCAGCAGATCCCTGCGGTGCGCTCCCGCGCCGCTCCTCCCGGGGGAGGAAGGGGAGTCTCCCCGGCTCTGCCGCTTGTGGGGTCCTTGCTGGAGGAGCAGTGGCCCGACTGGGCCGCGGATCACAGTTTATGGCCACCCCGCACCTCGGCTCTGTCTCTGCAGCCGGCTTCCCCGCTCTGATACCTAGGAGCTCTGCCGCACTCAGGCACCCCCGGTCTTTCTATCACCCCGAGGGTCCTGAGACCACACTGTCCCGGGAGGATTCCACCCCCTGCTTAGCCACTGCAGCGACATCCCTCAGCAGAGCCAACTTCTAACAGTTCCGATTTTGTGCTCCGCGGCTCTAGCACTTGCCAGAAGCGGCCGACGGAGGCCCCCTCCCCCGCCATCTATCCTCCCGAATATCGCCTCAGATTCACTTCTCCGCACGTCCTACCTTCCAGTAAGTGGTCTCTTCTCTGTTCAGAGAGTTGTTGCTACTCTCCTCTTCGATCTCCTGTTGAGTTCGTAGTGTTCAGAATGGTTTGATTCCTATTCAGCTGAATTCCTGAGACCAGACGAAATCCAGGTCTCCTATTCCTCCGCCATCTTGCTCCGCCCCTTAACAATATATCTTCTTGAAAGAGAGATCTGACTATCTAGATGTTCTCGATTTTGACTCTTAAACTTCAAGTTATTAAATATGCCAGACGATATAGCTGCGGGAGCAGATAAGAGTCTTATCTCTTATTTCATGCCCACATAGGAAAGAATAAGGAGGTCTGATGGAAAAATAAAGGAGTCCAAATTTTTTGGTTCAAAACAGTGGAACCCAACTTTTTTTAAGTCCAGCACCCAACAAATAGATTCTGATAAAGAGTTGCTTCAAGTTTGTTTGGGGAATCACCTTTACCAATGCTCAGCTCATGTGTTTTGAAATGAATTGGCCTTAGTCAGATGTCCAGGGTTGGGTCCTAAATCATGTGAACTGGGCTTTGCCAAACCAGGATATAAACTGGAATTACTAGGGTGCTTCCAAAAACTAGTGCCTGGATCTCACTCCCAGATATGCTGACCTAATTTCTCTAGAGTAGTAAACCTACTTAAGTATTTCAATCTCCTAAGAGATTCTACTGTAAGTCCATCCAGATCTTAGAGGTTCTGCTACAAGATTATCAATGGATATAATCTCACTGGCCAGAGTGATTTGTTCACAGATAGGAATTCAACCTAACAAAAACCAAGATGAGATCCTGGTCCTACACAACTGTCAGGGCCTAGGGAGGAGAAAGTTCTCTCTTTTCACCCGGACCTCATGATAAAATAATGTAACCCATGGAGCTTCTGTGGCTATCTTGTAACTACGAAGATGGTGTCATTTGAGAATAAAGCCAAAACAAAGGAGAGTGGCACTGTACTGAGAGAGAGAGAGAGAGAGAGAGAGAGGGAAGGATCCCGGTGACACTGTTCAAGTCATACCTGAAATCAGCCCTGTCTCTGGACTTTACAATTCTGGGAGTTAACCACATTCTTTTTTTGGCTTAAGAGACCTTGAGCTGGATTTCCTAATACTTGGATCAGAAAGTGTCCTAAGTAATACAGTGGCGTGGAAATTGGGCCAAAGTTAATTTTCAAGCTTAATTTACAAATAATAATAAAAAAAATAGAGTCATTTAAACTAAGAGGTTTTAATTCAATGTTTTTAATTTAGAAATGAAAAAACTAAGGTACATAGTGGCTGGTTATTATAGTTCAAGCTATATTTCAAATGTAAGGTTACTAGAACACTAGTGCATTGTCCACCACCCTATACTACTTTCATATTTGATTTCTTGAGATCCAACAATATACTTATCTCTATGTGTTCTTTAATGAAGTAGAGGAAGAATAAATAAATGAACCTATGCCTCAGCACCAAGTCTTTGAATCAACATTTGCTAAAAATCTTCTATATGAAAGAAAATTGCAAGATTTGGGGAAAAATATATGACGCATGGTTCCTGTCTTCAACAAGTGACATTCAACCTCAGAAACAAAAGAGACATTAATTGGACATAAGTAAAATACTGTCCAGCTTACAGAAAAGAAGATTTATGCAATATATAGCATTAGCAATCAGGCATCTGGACTTAATGTCAAACACATTAAGTAAGCCTCAATCATGCCACTTCCACCTACTAATTTTTGGCCTTATACAAGCTACATACCCTATTTTAAAGCCTCCATTTTGTGGTCTTAAAACTGGAACCATGTATACCTTCCCAAAGTAAAGATTAAGGGAAATATTATAGCATGAGTGCTCAGCACAATACTTGATAAGTAATGCTCAATAAAATAATACTGTTTTCCTTATGCACATAAAAATACATATGAAAATGTATGTCTCAAATATCATTATAACACTGTGGTATGCAAAATAGATCTCAAAATAGCAGATGCATGTTATTCAGAAGGTACAATAGGCAGATGGTTGAATGTGGTCAGCACATTTTTTTGTTTGGCCCATACAGTATTTTTTTTAATATTTTATTTATTTATTTGACAGAGAGACAGCGAGAGAGGAAACACAAGCAGGGGGAGTGAGAGAGAGAGAAGCAGGCTCCCTACTGAGCAGGGAGCCTGATGCGGGGCTCGATCCCAGGACCCCGGGATCACGACCCAAGCTGAAGGCAGACTCCTAACTGACTGAGCCACCCAGGTGCCCCTGGCCTATACAGTATTTTTAAAACTTTCTAATTATTTGCCAATATTTAAAAATAAGATTATTTCACATAAATATCTGGATTATTGTCTTCTCTTGGAAAATCAAACGATCTGAATATACTATGCCTAAACTTTTCCCTAGCAGCAATCAGCTGGAGCAGGTCAGTAAGTGCCCATTTTTATGAACATAAACTTTCTTATTTGCCAAATTCCGTACCTTGTCTCCTTACTCATTTACAGTATCTGCCTGGTCTTTGCAGGCATTTAAATTAGGGAATGCTAATGAATGTGTACCAAAATATCATCAGTTCCATGATCTGTTAAATAGGGTTTACACACACACACACACACATAGAATTATATACACACACAAAGAATTACTCAGCTAAAATGGTTGGAATTAGAAATGCTTTAAACTGTAACTTCCCCTTCCTGCAGTATCTCAATTGACTAAGTCTCCAAGAAATGCTTAAAGAAACCTATCTTTTAAATTAATTTAAGCCAGTTTTTCCAAGTGTATTTCCCCAAAGAAGGTTTGTTAAGAGTGCTAAGAAAAGGTGTTAGTGTAACACAGTTGCTGTCCACTGGTACAGATGTAAACATACCTGTGGGTTCATGTCCTATATTTCTAATATTCAAATACACTCTCCAGAGCAGGGACTCAGAATGGAATTAATAAATAATCTAAAATTGAAAAAATACAACAAAAATTTAAAAATAAATTTTAATTTTAAAAATAGTAATCTAAGAATAAGAAAATATTGGCTATCAAGTGGGTGTATATAATTATGTGAGTTGTATGTTGGACTTTCAGGAAAAGTGAGAGTGTGCAAAATTAACATGCCTAAATTATTGACCCCATTCCTTGAACTGAAGGTCTCCATGGTAATAACACAGCATTATATCATCTTAATTTTGAGCAAGTGTCAGCTTTGTATGTTTCCCCTTTTCCCCCATATTTTACATTATGTTGATCACAGTCTTCGAGAAGAGCATTAAGTTCTGTTTTATAATCAAAAGGATTGGAGGATGTGAGGACTAATTATTTGCTTTTCTTCTCTGACCTGAACTCAGGATGATCAGTAAGCTTCCACTTTACATCTTTTGTCTATTTGATCTTATTGTTCTCTCTTCCCTTTGAGGGATGTTACTCAGAGAAGCATGGTTTTGCTCTGCACCACTGGCTTTCCTTGGGAAGATTTGAAATATTAATAAATGTCAATAATAAATTAAGATATTCATTACATATAGTAGGCAATTTGTAACATGCAGATTAGAATAAAGACAATGAAAATGAAATCAACCAGCAATGGTGCTAGGTTATATTTTAACTTTCTATGACCAACATGATCTTAATGTTCATTTCCCTAATGTTCATTCAGACAGCTTTCTTCCTGACTATAAGGCCCTACCCTCCCTTTGTTTAGTGCATGTACTTTAGAAAACTTGCAATTGTAAATTCTTTCTATCCCCCTCTGAGATGTAAATCTTCTCCCAGTCCCTTGCTAGTTTCATCACCCAGGAATGTCTTTCTCCAAGACCAGGGAACCATTCTTCTAAATGGAAAAAATAGGGTAGAAGCCTACCTCCCAGTTACACTGGGAGTAATAAGAGCCATAGACCAATATCTTCCATAATATCCTCCAGTACTTTCTTCTCCCCAGGGGTTAAAAAACCCTCCTGCCTTCTGTTTCATCTTCCTTATGTTTTAACCAAGTTGAGTTCAGTCTCTCTCACCTGTGGTGACAGTTTTAATTGAAGTCTTCCTTTGCCTGTTTAATTCTGTACAATTCTTTGACAGCTCTTTATTTGCTGCCCTCCCCCCAAAGTACAGTTTAATAAAGTCTTTACATTGTCCTGTATCCCATATAATATGTATTTTAACCACAGGGTCATAAGAAGTTCATTCAAACACTATTTAATATTAATCAAAGAAAACTACTCAAATATCTATCAACAATAGAAAATTGCATTGTCATGTATTTATAACATAGTATAATATACGCAAAAAGAGTAAACTTCAACTGCATGCAGAAGTATGGATGAATCCCACAAACATAATGTTGAACAAAATAAAGAAGATATGAAAGAGTAGATATTCTAAGATATTATTGATACAAATTCAAAAAAAGACAAAACTAGTTTATGTTAACATAACTAATGTTTGACACTCCCTTGGGATTGGTAAAGACTGGGAGAGATCATGTGGTGGGATTCTGGAGTGGGGGTAATGATCTGAGTTTTGATCTATAGTGTTTAACTGTACCCTTCTGGTAATATGCAAGTTTTCCTAAATAATTGTTCAAAAAACTACATATGTCAGGGCACCTGGGTGGCTCAGTCATGAAGCATCTGGCTTCGGCTCAAGTCATGATCCCAGGGTCCTGGGATGGAGCCCCTCATCAGGCTCCCCACTCAGTGGGAGGTCTGCTTCTCCCTCTCCCACTCCCCCTGCTTGTGTTCCCTCTCTCGCTGTGTCTCTCTCTCTGTCAAATAAATAAATAAAATCTTTAAGAAATAAAAAAATAAAAAACTACATATGTCACACATCATAAAATCTACAATACCATGATACTGTATCATACCAACTCCATCATTCATTTATATCAGAGCCTTTTGAGGACAACCACCTGCAGATGATGGAGACACTGCTTTCTTTTTTTTTTTTTAGTTTCAGGGTGTCTATTATTCTACTTCATAACATGTTAGTAAGTTATTTTATAAGATAAGGTATCACATAATTTAAAACTTTTTAAAGGTCACCAAAAAGATTTCCTAGGTAAACGGCAACCTGGGGGTAAAAAGTCCCATGGATAATAAGTTGTAGACAAAGAGTAATCTTAGTAAATGTAAAAACATTCTATGGACCAATAAGGAAAACAAATCATCAAAATGTCAAAATAAGAAAGTTATAAAAGAAGAAATACAAGTGGACAAAAATATAAAAAAAAAAGTCACCTAACCAGTAAACAAGCAACAGATTAAAATGATACCATTTTCACCTACCAAATTGATAAAGATTTAAAAATTTATTAATACTTGCTGTTGACAAGGTACAGAAAAAGAAGTGCTCTCAACCACTGTTGGTTGGAGTATAAACTAGTTCAACATTTTTACATATTTGAATGATTATGATCTTCTATGATCTTGATAATTTTTATTTTTCAATTATACCTCAATAAAACTGAAAAAAGTGAGGGAACGTTTGGGAGCAAAAAAAAAACATGCACTACACTGACAGGCTGTTTTCTTCAAAAACAAGTTAATTGTTCATTAATTTCTTCTCTTGCTCCTCTCTTCCTACCCTCTCTGCTCAGTCTCCACTATCGCATTTATCAAGTAATACTGAACAGTACTTCCTTCTGTAGGTTATTTGTTCACTGGTAACATTTAATTGAGAAGTCCTTAAGTATATCTGTATATATACATACATTTACATACACTACATATGTGTGTGAATATATATATATATATATATATATGGCTATGCTTATTTTAAATAGGATCCCAGCCTGCACTTGGAAGCAAATAACTCCCATTTGGATGATCATCTTCACATTTCTTTGTCATAAGAGAATGAATTTCTAATTCAAATCCATTAATAAAATTAAAATTTCTATTTTCAAATATAACCAAGCAGTTATCACCCTCCCTCAGTCTAATTTTAAACCTAGTGTTCTAGATTTATTGAAGTCCAAGGATAATTGATGCCCATCTTATGTTTTTATTTACTTTTAGTCAGCTCAAGGAAAAATATATTATGTTTATTCCAAGAAGTCATTCCATTTAGTAAGGGAGATTCTATCCATGTAATTAGAAGTATTGAGTTAACAATGATTTATAAATATGGGTTGCTATTTGCTATAGACCAAATGTTTGTGTTTCCCCAATATTTGTATGTTGAGATCTAACCTCAATGTGATGGCATGTGGAAATGGGGCATCTGGAAGTGATTAGGTCATGCGTGGGGAGCCCTCCTGAATGGGATTAGTCGCCTCATAAAGGGTCTCCAGAAAACTCTCTTGCCTATTCAGCAATGTGAGGACACAGCAAGAAGACAGGTATCTGTGAATCAGAAATCAAGTCCTGGGGCACCTGGGTGGCTCAATCATTAAGTGTCTGCCTTTGACTCAGGTCGTGATCCTGGGGTCCTGGGATGGAGCCCCACATTGGGCTCCAGGCTCTGCGGGAAGCCTGCTTCTCCCTCTCCCACTCCCCCTGCTTGTGTTCCCTCTCTGGCTGTGTCCCTCTCTGTCAAATAAATAAATAAAATCTTAAAAGAAGAAGAAGAAGAAGAAATAATCAAGTCCTCACTAGACACCGAATCCCCTGGCACTTTGATCTTGAATTTCCCAACCTTGAGAATTGTGAGAAATAAATTTCTGTTATTTGTTAAGCCCCACCCAGTCTATGCTATTTTGTTATGGCAGCCTGAATGGACTAAGACACTATTACATGAGAAACAAGTGGGCTTTGGGGATCTGTTTCAATATGAGTTATTATGGCATGCACTGTCAAATGTAAATGCAAGAATCACAATAATTTTTCCCCTTGAGATTAATTCCTATTTCTCATGTGAAATTGTTTCTCTCAAAAGACAACATACTGATGGGGCGCCTGGGTGGCTCAGTGTGTTAAGCATCCGACTTGATTTTGGCTCAAGTCATGATCCCAGGGTTGTGAGGTACAGCTGGGTGTTGGGCTCCATGCTCAGCAGGGAGTCTGCTTCAGATTCTCTCTCCCTCTTTCTTTTCCCCTCCCCCACCCAGGTAAACACACGTGCATGCACTTTTTTTCTCTCTCTCTACTAAAAAATAAATCTTAAAAAAAAGACAACATACTGATGATTTGTTGCTCTGGATCTGAAAAATTATTTTCTGCAACATGCAGTTGTCACCTCTGATGACTAAGAGATATGTCCTTGAGGTGGTCCTTCAAACTGAGGATTGTGTTCTTACTTTTAATAATTTTCAAGTAAATTCACCCACCTGGAAGGGGGAGTGCCTCCCTCCCTGTCCCAAGGGATTGAGACAGAATTCTGATTTAAGATAGCATTTAAGACAGCATTTTGATTTAAGGCCTGTGTAATTTCTTTGTTCTCATTATGGAAGTATTTTTCCAAGGGCTGCAACTTAGGGAGAATTTTGTTTGGCCCTTGGTAGGCTTACTGGTTGTGAGAGGGCAGAAGGAGGAAAATTGGCAAAGCATTTTCAGCAACTGTACAGGTAGAATCTATTAATTTTCTCCATAATTTTGGTACTTTTCATTTCTCAATCCTCAGAAACCCAGGCATTCTTAAATAGCACTGTTGAAGCAAATTTTGCTATTATACATCTAATTAATAAGAGAAATGAAAAATGAAAATAATGAATAAAAAGTCTAAATGAAGCTTTTCAACAGCTTATTGTCAGAAAGCAAGTGACCTATCATAAATGCCAAGAAATGACCATGGCATAATTTTTTTAAAACTGGAGAAACTTTTCAATGACTAATGTCAACCTAACTTGATCACACATTTTTAAGATGCTAGATGACCAGAAAGCCATGAATTTCATCCATCAATAAAGAAACTTGAAAATGTTAAGATCTATTGAAGGAATACATATAAGTTTGCTATCCCGTAAGTTACTAATAAAAGAACAATTTTCAGACTATAATATATCATGGGATAGAAGAGAACTAATTGCCAGTCTGTTTGTGAGGGTGAGGAAGGGAGGGGGAGTAGCAGGAAGAATTGTCTGCTTCAATTTAAGGCCTTTGAGATCACCTAGATCTGAGCTCACCAACTTTCAGGCTATGTGATGCTAATGCAGAAGACAATGGAATTTAGAGGTTATTGTGGCTGTGATTTCCAGGGTGATTTCTGTGCTCTTAAATACCTTTTGTAAACAAACATTATTTCATATTAAAACAGAGATGTGCAATAAATTCAAATAAGCAATTTGCATAAATTTGACAAATAAAAGTTAATATTGTAATGAATTTTACTGATTTTTTAAGTTTTGTAAGTTTGGTAAGGATAAGTTAGATTTTTTTATATTCTTGATGAATAGGTGAAGTAATAGCCTGAGTTCTCACCACACCCAGATGCCAGTGGTACTAATGAGCATCTTTGTGATTTCCCATACAGATTATATTCACCTAGTTGGGAGATCATCATAACTTCTGGTATGGGTAGAGTACATTTTGTTTGACACAGAATTTTCATACACATCATTTTATTTGATTCTTGTAACAACTCTATAAGATGTAAAGCACAAAATACCATTATCCTCATTTTACAGAGGTAAAAACATAAACAATTAATGTTTAGTAAATGTCTACTCTATGTCATCAATGCCATGAATGCTGCAAATATAAATTTGAGCAAAGCACCTTCCCCCCTCCCTCGAGAAATGAATAGTCTATTGCAGAAGATGAATAGAAAAACAGAAAATTAAAATACAAAATGGTATAGGCACCCTAATAACATCATACCATTGTACAAGCATGAAAATAATGAAGGTTATGCCATTGTTATTATTATTCAAGGATTGTTGTTAATCAACTCTACAGGGGAAAATCAGAGGGAATGTCTATTAGAGGTGAAACTTGAAGAAAGAGGAGGAATACTCCAAGACATTGGGGAAAGAAGGGAGGTGTTTTCAAGAGGTAACACCTTTTGCAGAGGCCAAGGGCATTAATTATGTAGTTTGTACCATCAGCCTAAGGTTGTGCAAATATTTAAAGCCAGAGCTTAGGTTCAAGTTCCTGTTTTTTCTATGTGATCTTTCCTCCCCAATTACAAGTATTCAAAGTCTGACCAACATACTACTTTGAGCTTCCTAAATAAAATACTGCCTGACCAATTACCTCTAAAATGGCTGCTCAGAGAAAACTGTCATTGACATTCTTGATTTCAAGCCCTATTACTTTGGGGAAAAAATCGCTCTGTACTGACAAATCACAACAGTTATGAACATAGTAATAACATAACAAGAACAATCAAATGCAATTGAAATGAAAATCCATCAATTCAAGCTGAGTTTCAGTTCTTGTAACATTCATTGAAGTTTAACGTCCTTTATGACTTTTCTGGAAGTTCAGATAAACTGGTTTCTGCAGTTTGGGCTTGTTTGGCTATTTATGTTCACATCCACATTCTCAAATTTTTAAGAGCAGAAAACCAACCCATGTACTATCATCTGGTCATATACCCACTAATAGGGCTACGGTAAGAGGACTGGGTAATTTATATTCATGTTCAAACTATTATCACAAGGCTCGGACTGAACTAGTATACGTTTATGTGTAAGGAACCTTTGAAAAGCAACTTGCTAAAAATTCGGTTCTTTTATTCTCAGAGACTGGTCAGAGATTATGGAATCTTGCCCAGTGTTGACGATCTCATTCTGATTGCTCTAGTCATGTTCATATTCTTGGCTGGTGACAGTTTTTGCCATCGATTTTCTATTTTAAAAAAGAAGGGGGTAGAATCTGGTTGGAAGTGGGAGCTCTCAGATTTGTTTTGAAGCTTTTTTTTTTCTTTAACTGGGATTGAAAAGCAGGAGGAAAAGATGAGGGGGTTTGGTGGCATAGCTGGAGGTCTCCCAGGTCACTCCCCAGAGCCACCAATGATTGGAGTTCAGGTTTCCTGTTTCCCTCTCTTCCATTGTAATGGGGTGAGTTTTTCCCAATGGCTGATTGCATGTTGTCCTTAAGTCGGCTGTGCGCATGTTCTTAAATAACCCAATGAAAGAAGACACTCTGGCTGTGGGACAACTCACATCAAGAAAGACTTAGCCTCTCCCTCACTGGCTTCTCTCTCATTACTTGCCCGTATAACAAAAACAAGCGAAACACTTCTACTCTCTAAAATTGGACTAAAATTGGAAGCTTGCCACAGTAACTGATTTCCTGACCAGCTATTTTCCCAACAAAGAAATACAAACTGAAAACACTAGATTGACAAGTTGCTGAAGTTAGTTATTGAATTGATTTACCTTGGCTACATGTCCTATGATGGTCTTGCAATATATGTCTTATTAGCCTCTGTGCAAAGAGGTTTTCCCTGGTATAACTAGGTTATCTCTGTGTGGGGAGAGAGTGGCCTTCTTTAGAGCTCCACCTGTCGGTTCTTGATGAAAATAATAGTGAATTCATTCATTCACCTACTCTGTTGTAACCTTAGATGTTCTCTACAAACTATAGCCTGGGGACAAAAATCCAGCCAAGTGCCTCTTCTGCTTATGTGTGTGTGTGTGTGTGTGTGTGTGTGTGTGTGTGTGGTGTGTATTATTTTTCTGATTGTTTTTTAAGCACATGTATAGAGTTTATTATAAGGATACAGTGGTGTCTCATGAATGCTGGATGGAAAATACTTAAATGAGGCATCACTCAATGGTGAATTTCACTACCTGCGTGTTTTCCTCTGGTTTTACTTTCTTCGGGTCTTCGCCTGTTTCTGTAAATAAAGTTTTATTGGAACACAGTCAAGCCCATTCACTTATGGGTCCATGGCAGAATTGGATAGTTATAACAGAGGCCATATGCTTCCTGCAAAACCTAAAATACTTACTGTCTAGTCCTATCCGGGAGAAGTTTGCCAATTCCTGCTCTGTTCTAAACAGCTTCAAACATAAGCATCTCACTCCCTTTTATTTTCACAGAAATAAAAAATAATGGGAATTTACATATTAAAAATTTTACTTTTCTTGCAGTTCAAATAGATCAAAGAAATAGTTTAGAATTAGCACACTAAATTAACCCTAAGTCTACAGTCATGAGAAATAGAATCCACTTATTCGCATTAGCATTACTATTACTGTTATTATTATCAACATGCATTACCCATGTGAATGTCACGATGAAGAGCATCTTACAAATTTCTGTAATCCCTACACCAACCCTGCAAGACAGGTAATGTTCTTATGTCCATTTTATAGATGAAGAAATCGAAACTCATCAGTGCCTCATAACTTGCCCACAAAACATTTCCCCAAGTACATGATAGCCAAAAACTAGTCTATGACTTTCTGACACAAAAGCTTATGATTTGGGGGCACCTGGGTGGCTCAGTCGGTTAAGGGTCTGCCTTTGACTCAGGTCATGATCCCAGGGTCATGGGACCTAGCCCCGAGTTGGGCTCCCTGCTCAGGGCTCACTGCTCAGTGGGGAGTCTGCTTCTCCTTCTCCTCCTCTCCCCCAGCTTCTGTTCTCTCGCTCACTCTCTCAAATAAATAAAATCTTAAAAAAAACAAAAGCTTATGATTTTAAATACAAAAGGAGTATTTAATTCATTTGATCGCAGTGAACTCAACATTTATTTGAATTCTTCACTTACTCAAGGCATTGTGGCAAATACTGAGGGATACAGAAACATGAATGAGATTCAGATATGTCTTTAAGGAACTCAGTTTTGGTTAGCATGTGTTGTCCTTTAAAAAATAAATACTCCATAAATGATAAAACTTTGTTTTTACTTTGCACTGAATCTCTTTTATTCATTTCCTTTCTTCTAAGCCTTAGCTAAATAAACTGGTTTCAGTGGAAGTGTAACTGATTTATATAGCTGTAGCACTTTCTGATATACTAACAGAATATAAAATTGGATATTAAGAGAGTGAAGAAATGTGGTTTTGAGTCAGGGAATATGATGATGTTTCACAAGAACTAAGTATGGGTCAGGCTGGGCTTGCAGAAAGCAGCACGAGCATCCTGGGTGTCTGTGTAAATGAAAAGATGAGAGGTGAGAAAAAAAAAAACAAGAAGTCGAAAACGAAGGCCTTCAATAACAAACTCGCCTATTGGGCAAATTAACCAAAGTCATGCTGAACAGGAGATTTGGTGAGAAGGTGACTGAGTACAGTGTCAGTTTTAAGTACATCTAGTCTGTGTTGCTATATTTGGAGGGTCCAGTTGATCAGAGCACAGGGTCAGGTCCCAAATCCAGGAGGCACATTCTGTGATGTAACTCAGGCCGCTAAAACAGTAAGAAGGATGAGTAGTGCTGCCTCCAGGGATGCCCGTGGTAGAGTAGTTGGGGGAGGTGACCACCTCGGTGAGTGATCCCATTCTGCCCCTCCTCTGCCTCTTTGGTGGGCAGGGCCCTCCTCATCTCCAGTCTATCTGATACTATCTCAGAGCACAGTGACAGGCCTATCCCACATCCCATCCCAGCAACAACGAGGCCATTTCTAAGTCTGGATCTCTCCCAAGCTTGCAAATTAGAGAAGGTCAAGTCAACAAAAGAGAAAATGTTTTCTTTTGCTTTTATGCTGCCAACCTTCATTTTTCCTGATGTCTTTGTCTCCAGTATCCTGGATCTCATCTGAAGATGTCAGTATGAAAAGAAGGGCTTTGAATCCACCAAGACTCTCTTTAAAATTAATGTTAAAAAAATCCTCTTAGTCAGAAATGGGTACAGTCCTGAAGTCATCAGGAAAAATGAAGACTGACAGTTTAATTTTACTAAATACTAGTAGAGAAAGGATGTCAGCCACAGTGGCTGGTGGGCCTGCCCTGGGTGACAGCAATAGACTATGTCGAAGAGAATTAATAGGTATTTTTTAATCTTTTCATGATTTTACATGGAAAACCCAAGGGGTAACTACTCTGGGTGGGGACTTCAGATGATATTTTGCCTCACTTCTTGATTTCAGTCTACCACATTGAGTGAATTGGGCTTATTTATGTATGGATGCATAAAACAAAATTCCCAAATGCCTCTTCATGTTCATCTTGCTCAGGCAGTGTGCCCTCTGTGCATCCCCAGCTTATGCAGTCTTTGAGGATGACATCTCAACGGTGACAAGTACATTTACAAGGCTTAGGTCTTCTCCATTCAGATGCTTCTCAATTTAGAATCCGTCAAACACATCATGTGCAAGAGGTTTGACATTGTTGAAATAGGTAAATACATACCATGTTCTCACTTTCCCTTGGAGACAGGGATGGTAACCTTGGAATTAATTGCAGAGGGCAAGTTTACTCAACTGAAAAAGCAGAACCAGTACCCCAGACAGAAAACAGGACTCCACACAGTGGGGAGGCAATGATGAAAATAGGAATTTCAGACAATTTAACCTGTATGTCAGTAAATGAAAGGATAACTAGGAGAGTGAGTTTTAAGGTAGGTATGGTGTGCGGACAGGACCTGCCAAAGATCAGGGCATCTAGGAAGTGGAGTCTACACGAAATGTTTCAAGAAGCACTCAAGTCGACACCTGTGGAAGAAGTGAAGGAAGAGAATTTTCAGGAGAAACTGGATTATGATGAAACCATAATAAAGGACTCAGTTGACCTTATGGGGGAACCCAGACACTGAGATGACCCTGCAGAGTTGTTACAATTTGGGGTAAGGGAGTGCTGGCCCTTTATTCCTCCATTTTACCTGGAGAGAAGAAGATGTGAAGTTGGGAAACGTGTTTCTATTGAGCCTATGGCAGGATCTTGTGGATAGTAAGCTGCAAAATTTTAGTCTCCAAAACCAATGGTAGCTGGAAGAATTAGGGTTTTGGTCTGAAGCAGGAGGAATTGGAGATGCAATGTTGCAACATGACAGCTTTCCTCATGAGTCACTCCAATTCATTTCCTTCATTTGAGTTCTGGAAGCCATTTCTTCATGATTCTGGTGGCCTCTTTCCTTAGAGTAAATTTGCAAGAAGAAGGATGAGTCCAGGGACTCCCACTGCTGCAGCTGGTCTTGAAGCACAACTACATTCATCACCTCTCTCTTCTATTGTCCATTCTGTATTCCCTTTTGCTTGTCTAGGTGACTTACACTTGTCAGGCTGTAGCTACTATACTTGTCTAATAATTGCTAGCATTGGTATCAAGAAACCCTTCTGTGGATCAGTAGGGTGAAAATAATATTTCTCCCCACCTCCAAGAATATTCTCTCTACTTCCTCTCAATGAATAAGATCATGACCACTGTCATAGTAGTGACTCTTTTCCTTCTGGTTTCTCAGTTCAGGAGGCCCATGGGGACTAGCTATGAGCCAAGGGCTATTTTTAAAAAGATTAATACATTACTGTGAATTACATAGTCTTGCTCAGAACCCTAGGGCAATACATTATGGAATCTCCTACTCAGTGCTTGCCAGAATTTACTGAGCATCTTTTCTACCACAGTCACCTTAATACACAGGGGATGATGACAGATCCTATATACCAAGCAGCAGGGCTCTTTCACCAGAGCATGGTCCTGCTACAGGATACTTTCCTAATACCTTTTATGTGACCTGATATGTGAGTCAGTACAGTACTCCCAAAGGTGGAATGTGCTGCCTCCAAAATGTCAGAGGTCTACCAGGCATTGTGCTTCCTTCTTCATGATAAGTATTATGAGATGCAATAGTTTGTCCTTTGGAGGTAATGTCTTGGCATGCCTCATTGGATCCTAAATAATTAACTGATGTAGCTAGTTCCTGATATTCATGGGCTTTATCACCCATTCTTTGAAGTGCATGCCTTATACCAAGTCCTCCAGTGAACTTGTCACTTCTTTCTAATCTGGCCTGATTAGCATGATGTCACAAATTAGTTCATCACTGTGATGCTCTGTGGGGTGTCCAGATGGCCTAGGTCTCTTCAGACTATATAATAGCACAGAATAAGAGAACATAACGGTCTCTGAGCTTCTTGGAGGGGGGTGCTGGTTCCCTGCTCACCAGCACATTCTTTATTTGTTTTGGCAAGTGGATGGCCTTTCAAGTCTTCCCAAGGAAAAATACTCATCTAGTGGATTTTCAAGACTTATATGGTATATAACTCTAACAAATCCACTTTTCTGAGCCTTTTGAATCCTTCATTGACCTTCTCCCACAAAAATGCTGGCATTTCTTTTCTATCAAGCAGGGACCACTGCTTTCTCTGACTCCTGAGAGAGTATACCCATATCAATAAAGTCTCCAAACTCCGGCTCCACATTCTGCAACCCTTGATCCAGCACCTTAAGAATTTTGTTCCATATGTACTGTCCCAACTCCTGCCTGTATATGATTAGTATGTCTTGCAGCTCTTTAAAAATATAATTCATCTCTTCCTTTAATAATCACAGCATTCACTGGCTCAGCTATGTTGTGCATTAACTCTATCTCGTAGGCAAGAGTGGAGGTTCTGTCCAGCAAAGGCAAAGGCTTCTACATAATCTTCAAGTAAGGGGGTAGGTCTTGGGATACCACTTCTGTAGAAAGTGGGTGAAATGGTACACTTCTGTCAGCACAGATAATTTGAGGGAATCTAAGGAATCAACATTTTTTTAGTTCAGCAACCCAATCCCATTTTCCAGGATTCTATTCCTTCCCAAATTGGATCCTGATCATGGCTCACAAACCAATCGGGTCTGGGAAACCTGGCCCTCTTTAAAGCTCTGGAGGTCTTATGAGTAAGTCCTGAGAATTGTGCTCATCTTTTTAATCAGTCCAGCTGTAAGAGATAGGAATCTCTTTATATGCTACCAACAAGGTCCTCTGGCTTACATTGTTTGCTTTTAATTGCTAGCTAATTGGTCTTCAGCCTTTTATTATCTTTCTTCAAAGCTTTTATCACATCCAGGAATAGCATTCCTTTGTTCCTGTTTCCCGGTGTTACTCAAATCCTGGATATCTTGCTCCTGCTAGTAAATTTCCTTCCCCGGTATTATCTCAGTTCTTCACTGGTCAAAGTTTTTAAAATTGTATTGCAGTTTTGCACCAGGGTCTATCCATGCTCCACATAACACCAGTAATGAGTTCTCATTGTCATCCTCCAGTTGGTGCTTCACCTCCAAAATCTGATTGTAAGACCCGCTTTCTCAGACCACTCCTGGACACAACTATCACAGGTTTTTTCCTGGAAGTCAGATTCTGAGATGGAGATTGTAGTAGAGGGAATGTGTTAGGGAATGATCTTGGAATCAATTCCTAGGGAGAAGTTGGGCTGTGAGACAGTCACGTAAAAGGCCGGAGCCAGTCCACCAGGAAACTTTGATGGTCCTTTAGAGTTTTCTCCAATCAGGACAAGGATCTTTATATCCCACATCTACCCGTCATTATTTCTGTATGTCCCCCAGGAGGGTCCTGTGATCCAGACAAGACAGCTGCCATTCATGAAGGGTGATTTCCGGAAGGGACTGAGCAATAATCTGCCATTAGCGCTCAGCCTCTGAGGGAATGATTGCACCAGTGCTTAATCAGGAGAATATAGACACAGCACAACATCCAATATAAGAACAGAAACATCAATACATCAATAAAATGAGAATATGTTCAGCACTGGGACTAGGCCAGTGAGGCCTCCCAAGCAAAATTTAAGGGGGCACCAAAAAGTCAGTAATAAAAATAAATATTTTAACTCAATATTTTATAACAAAAAGCAGTGCAAAAACAGTGATGAACAAGATATCAACATTTTAAATGAGGACAAGATCAGTATTACTGGTTTTGTTTTTTTTTCTTTTGCCTTGGGCTCTAATATGGCTTGGCACAGCATGGATGTACTTGATTGGTTTGTTTTATTTGTTGAAAATAATTTCTTAAAATATAACTAACTCTTCAGTACCCCTGAGAATGGTGCACATAATAATAAAATCACAGCAAAAAATTACTGAGGGTCTTTTATACAAGGGATTGAACTAGAGACTTCAGTAAAGCACAGGCTCCAAGATCTGCAAGACAGGTCTTATGTTTCCTGTTTTACAGAGGAGGTAGAGATAAGTTAAAAGATTAACAATTTTTATGCACAGAAATATTTGCATGAATCATGGTCTGTGTTTTATGTATTTTTAAAATTTTTACTCATTTTTTTAAACAAAACAAACAAAAAAACCCAGTTTACCCATTTATCCCACTCCCTACCTCTTGCATCCACCAACCTCTTTGCTATAGCTATGAATTTGGTTTTGTTTTCTGTTTCTGTTTCTTTTTTTGATTCCACATATGAGTGAAATCATATGGTACTTGTCTTTCTCTCACTTATTTCACTTAGCATAATGCCCTAGGGGTCCATCCCTATTGTTGCAATTGACAAGATATAATTTTTTTATTGATGGAATAATATCCCATTGTATTATATGTATATACCACCATTTATCCATTTTTTTTCATCAGTGGACATTTAGATTGCTTCCATATTTTGGCTATTATAAATAATGCTGCAATAAACTTGGAGATGCATATATCTATTTGAATTAGTGTTTTCATTTTCTTTGGATAAATATCCACAAGTGGAATTGCTGGATAGTATGGTATTTCTATTTTTAATTTTTTGGGAACCTCCATAGTGTTTTCCATAGTGCCTGTACCAATTTGCATTCCCACCAGTCGTGCACAATGGTTCCCTTTTCTCCTCATCCTCAACAACATTTGGTATTTTTTTTGTGTGTGGGGGTTTTTTTTTGGTACTAGCCATTCTGACAGGTATGCAGTGGTATCTCACTGTGGTTTTGATTTGCATTTCCCTGATGATTGGTCAGGTTGAGTATATTTTCATGTGTCTGTTTGCTCTTCATCCATTTCTCACACTTTTTCAATTAATGCTGTCAGTGAGATATGTTCAATTATCTTTCAAAATTTCAAAAGAAGGTTTAGCAAGATAAGCTACAGGACTTGTTGCTGCAATTAATCTCCAAGATATAACTGATATTCATACTCTCTGGCCCCCCAAGTTAGCTGATCCATTTCACATTCCACTTACCCTTTGCTTGTACTTCTGTTGGTCTAGATAATATATCACATGGCATCATGCCTACCTAATTACTGAGGTATCTACCCCAGTTACTGTTTGCTGAGCTTGGAGCCTGCTTGAGAATGTCCCTCTCCTTCTTCCCCTCCCCCTGCTCATGTTTTCTTTCTCTCTCTCTCTCTCAAGAAAAAAAAAAGAGAGAGAGAGACAGCAAATGGATCACCTGATTAACATATTCCCACTACCATTTTCTTGTACAAGAATGCTGTTTCCTCAAGAAGATGAAAGCCAACTATTTTCATCAAATGGTACTTCCCTTCTTTGTCTTCTGTTACACTGTCATGAGGAAACCAAACTGATCAGACAGCAGTGACAGTTTTAAGTTTAATGACACTCATGTTGGGTCTACTAGTGTAAGTATCCCCCCTCATAGAATCAGGACCTCTCCTACACTATCCAATACGGTAGCCTCTAGCCACACATGTCTTCTGAGCACTGGAAATGTGGTTAGTGCAACTGAGAAACAGCATTTTAAAGTTCCTTCGTTTTAATGAATTTAAATTGGAAGTTAAATTTAAGAACTGGCATAGTGTGTAAGTTTTGTGTGTGTGTGAAACACAACCTTATCATTCTGGGACAATAACATTTTGCTTTAAGAGTGAAATTTTATAGCAATAAACACATTAAGAAACAAAGATCTCAAACAATCTAACTGTACATCTCAAAGAACTAGAAAAAGTACAAAGTCCAAAATTAGTAGAAGATTGTCTTACGTTACTGCTTTCCAGATAATTTATGATGTCCTATTTGATTTTCCCCTTTAACCCAAGGCATACATTCCTTAATCTCCAAAATTTAGGATTTTTGGTTCCTTTTAGTAAATATATTTTTTAAACATTTCATTTATTTATTTGACAGAGAGAGAGAGAGAGAGAGCACACAAGTTGGGGGGAGGGGCAGAGAGAGAGGGAGAAGCAGGCTCCCTGTGGAACAGGGAGCCCAATGCATGGCTTGATTCCAGGGCCCCGGCATCATGACCTGAGCCAAAAGCAGACACTTAACCGACTGAGCCACCCAAGTGCCCCAATATTTTAATTTTATTGTATATGACCAAAGAACCTGGTTAAAAAAACATTGTTTTTTTATTTTAATTTATAACCAAACCATGATCTATTTTTGAAACATTCTATGAACAAAATAAACCTAACATTTTTATTCAAAAAAAAGAGTGAAATACATAGATATTATTGTTTTGTTATAGTGCTCATTTAATGTTTGTGTGTAATTTCCAGGATACCATAAACACAATACCAATCTAAGCATCTTAACAGTATCAGCAGTTTGATTTAATTAGAAGGATTTTTTCTATCCATTGATATAACATTATAATATGCTTATTTGAATATATTATACAGACGGCAAAATTAAGATATACTGTGTGAATTATAATAGATAATTCAAGCATATATTTATAATGATATAATTAAATTATTTTTCATGTTTAAAAATAAGTATGAACAAAATTTAATATTTAAAGTATAGACATGGCACTAATGTAGAATACAGTGGGGCAGAACCACAACCAGCAATTTTCTTAAAAAGAAAACAGAAACTGGAAGAAAGTATGTCATAAATTTCATATTGAATGACAATTGTAATTTTCGGAAATGGAGCAAAATAAAAAGTCCATCTGTTCCTTGTATTAAAAAAATTAAGGTAATAAAGTGAAGTGTTAAGAGACATTCTCGGAAAATGCATGGTGAATTTGGTAAGAAGTTTATTCTCAAATCATAAGAAAGTCGATCAAAATTAGTCAACTGCTATCAGAATTAAACATCCAACAATAAATTTTTTAATGATTTTTAAAAGGACCTGAAATTGTAACTTCTACCTATTATAAAATGGTACGAATGCTTGTGAGTGTGCACAGACATGCACACACACACACACACACACACACACACACACACATTAGATGGAAAGGTTATTGCTTCAGTTTCAAAATTTTGCTGCAAATCTGTGAGAAACAGACTAGAAAAGATATTTCACAAAAACAAAATTCCTCAATTGAACCACCAAGTAATTACGGTTACCAGATCTTTCTAGCAATATGAAAGATCAATTGATTCAAATTTGAAAAATTGCAAATACTTTTCTTTAGCTTTAGATGTTTAGTTTGATATAAGAATCATGGCCCAATTAATATGTTAGATACATTTTACCTCAAAGGGCTTCCAAATTTACCAAGAAATGTCAATTTAAGGCCAAAGAAAATAAACTCAGAGCACAGATATTTTTTAATCTTTCACATCTGCCCAAGGAGAATTTCAGGTTGATATTAAAAATTTTGTTTCTATCACAATAAGTGGTGCTCCAGCTTTGTTAGGTCAAAAGTCTGGATGTATTAGATTTTAAAATAAGATACTATTCTCCCTAAAATAAGAGACTGTTATTCCACTGAATGAGAGATTTAAACAATTTGTACACAGTTAAGCAGACTATATGAAAATTATCAAAGATGTAGTTGTTAAATTTTCTCACTATATTAGTGCAAATCATCACCAGTTTATACAACCTTTCTAAGAATTAAAGGATAATGAATCTATTAATTTTATGTTGTATGCCAATACTAACTGGTTGAGTCATGAAGTAATATTTCCAAGATGCACAATTTAACTCCAGTCCAAGATTTTCTTGAAATAAAAGTAATTGTCTTAGTTTGGGCTGCCATAACTCAGAGTACAGACCAGGTTATTTAAACAACAAATGTCTATTTCCTAAAATTCTGGAGGCGAGGAAGTGCAAGGTCAAGGTGCCATCAGGGTGGTGCCTGGAGGGAGCCTATCTCCTGGCTTGTAGACAGCTGACTCCTTGTATTTCTATCCTCATATGGCAGAAAGAGAGGAGTGAGGAAGGGAGTGAGAGCTGCCTCTTTCTATATGGACATTAATTCCATCACGAGAGGCACACACTCTTATGATCTAATCTTACCCTAATTATTTCACAAAGGTCCCACCTCCAAATACCATCACATTGAGGATTAGTGTTTCAACATCTGAATTTGGATGTATGAACATTCAGCCTATAGCAATAATATTTGATAGATATTCTGTAATCAAAGACAAAACTGGCAATGTGATTTATGTTTTTCTCACTGATATTACACTGCATATGAAGAAGTTAAATTTGAAGATTCAAGGAAAAGAAAAGCTTATTTGTGAACTACTTAGACAAGTGTGATCATTTTTGTCGAAATTAAAACTTTCATATTAACCACAAAGCATTTTACACATTTTTCTAACTTGAATCCAATGTGCAGACTTTAACTATATAAATTGACTTCAGGGGCACCTGGGTGGCTCAGATGGTTAGACGTCTGCCTTTGGCTCAGGTCATGATCCCAGGGTCCTGGGATCGAGCCCCGCATTGGGCTCCCTGCTCAGTGGGAAGCCTGCTTCTCCCTCTCCCACTCCCCCTGCTTGTGTTCCCTCTCTTGCTCTGTCTCTCTCTGTCAAATAAATAAATAAAATCTTAAAAAAAATAAATAAATTGACTTCAAAAATTCCAAAAAAAATTGAAAACTCTTTGTTGATAAGTTTGGAGTTCCTTTTCATAATGATAGCCTGACACAAAAAATAGTAAATTTATTTAACACAGACAGATATAGTTTCAAAATGGATAAACTTTCACTTCAAAGCCAAATGAAAAGATGAATCAGTGTTGTGTGGATGCAAACACTGAAGAAATTTTTTTGCTTCATTCAGTTATTGGAAACTTTTTAAAATATGTTTGAAATAACTCAGGTATGTTAATCTACTTTTTCAACTATAAATTGGATTGGGCAAGAATCATCCAGGATGTTAAACCTAAGGGGAAATTTTGATGAGAACCAGGATATTTGCATTATATTAAAGTGATTCTTCACCAAATGTTTATTACTTGCAGTGGATAAAAACAATAACGATACAGTACAGTACAGGGCTGCCTGGGCATTTTCCTTCAGCTCAGGTAATGATCTCAGGGCCCTGGGATGGAGCCCAGTGTTGGGCTCCCTGCTCAGCGAGGAGTCTACTTTGTCCTCTCCCTCTGCCCCTCACCTCCATTTGCTCTCTCTCTCTTTCTCAAATATATAAATAAAAATATTTTTAAAAATAACTATACAGTGCAAATATCAGACAATACTATGACTGAGTGATCAGAATTTACACTCTCAACAAGGGAAATATAGCAATCATGTGCTTCAGGCTGTGATACCTGGAGGAAAATACAGGTTCACCTATCTAGCATTCTGGCACAGAAGTCATATCCTAATCAAATCTTGAGTGAACATAAGGCAAACACAAAATGAACAATAGTTTATTAATCAAGGGAGAGGATGACTATATTATTTCAAAATGTTAAGGTTATTTTTAAAAATGGGCTGTGGAAATATTACAGATTAAAAGAAACTAAAAAACATGACAACTGGGGCCCCTGGGTGGTGCAGTCCATTGAGCATCCGACTCTTGGTTTTGGCTCAGGTCGTGATCTCAGTGTCATGAGATCGAGCTCCATTTCAGCCTCCATGCTCAGTGCAAAGTCTGCTTAAGACTCTCTCTCCCACTGCCCCTCCCCCTGCCCCTAAAATAAACAAATAAATCTTTAAAAAATGGTGACGACTAAATGTGACACCTGACTATAGACTGGATTCTGGTTTGGGGGTTATATAATGTTCTAAAGGATCTATTGGGTCACCTGGTGAGACAGGAACACAATGTTAGATGAAAATATGATACTGAAGTGAAATTTACTGAGGCTGATAACTGTATTGTGGTCATGTTAAAAATTGTAATCATCATTAGTAGTAGTATGATTACTGTTATCATCATGACCATTTGTTGAACACACGCTCTGCTAAAAGCGTTATGTGTGTTGTTTCCTTCAATCCACACAAAACCCAGAGAGAGAGACAATCCTCCAGTGGAGCTTTGTCCTTTTAAAAGTTTTCCAATGTGGACATCTCTGGGATTACAGCCAGCTGATTATTGAATCCAGACAAGTGAAAGCATCTCTGTTGTGAAATGTAGTTTAATTCTGCTTGAAAACAAATTCTGTCCCTCAAAGCAGAGCACATCTGGATGGAATTAGTGCAACCAAGGTGAGAGGCTCAGAAAGGTGTACTTGCTCTCCTGTGAAGTGGGGAGTTGGGAGAGGGTTCAGAAAGCATTATCTGAGGATGCCTTTACTTGATAACATGAGAAAAAAAGACAATAGAAGGTGGTCATGATCAAAAGTACAATATTAACCATTAGATGTGTGAGGCTTTAATCAGATTTGTTGTATGTCCCCTTGGGTAAGTCACCTGACTCTCAGAGCTGACTTTCTCTTATAATTGGAATCACAAGAAAGTTTCATCAGATCTGTGGTTCTTAACACTGGCTGCAGATTAGAATCACCAGGGAAGCTTGCTAAAGTAAAATAGCAAGGCAGACAAATTACGTCAGTCTCTGGAGGGTGGAGTCTGGAGATACATATATATCCCCAGGTGATTTTTGTTGTTGTTGAGGTATGACTTACATGTAAGTGAACTAATCTTATGTTTACAGTTCAATGTATTTTTACCATTTATACACCTATGTAACTACCTCCTGCATCAAAAATATAGTAGAACAATTCCACCACTAAAGATGACTCCTTCAGGTTTTCTCCCCATCAATACCCCCCAATGCATACCCCAAAAGTAACTACCATGCTGATTTCCAACACCATAGATCAGTTTTGCTAGTTTTTAAACTTAATATAACTGGAATCAGGCAGTATTTCTTATTCTGAGTCTGGTTTCTTTCACTTAGTATTAAGCATATACAATTTAACCATCATTTTTTTTTGTGCAGCTCATTCATTTATTATTGTTTCACAGTATTCCATTAACTGAATACATCACAAGTTTTAGTCCATGTTATGGTTGATGGATATTTGAGTTGTTTCCAAAATCTTGCATATTATAAATGGTACTATTATGAAAATATTCATACAAGTCATTTGGAAAATAAACACACTGTTCTCGGGTATATACCTAGCAGAGGAATTGTTGGAGCATAGGGTGGTAGCTCTGTATTTCCTTTTAGTAGAAAGGACAGAAATATGTTTCAAAGTAGTTGAGCCAATCTAACTCCCACCAGTAATATATGAGTTATCCAGCTGTTCCCCATCCTTATCAATATTTGCTATTGTCAGTCATTGTGATCTGGGCCTTCTAGTGAGTGTATAGTGTATGGCATTGCTCCACAGTTTTTTTCTGTTTTGTAGTCTGTTTCAGTTTCACTCATGATGAGAAGAGAACACCTTTATCTATGTTTACAGGCCATATGTATATTCTGTTTGGGAAATACCTTCTTGAGTTTTCTCAATTTGTAATACAATTGTCATCTTCTTATGGATTTGTAGAAATTCTTCATCTATTCTACATGTGTGACAGGTCTTAGATATATGTGTTGCAAATATCTTAATGGGGTCTTTTGACGAATAGAAGTTCTTAGTTTGAATGACTTCTAACAGTTTGAGTTCTCCAGACAGCAAGCTCTGAGTTAGTGTTCAAGATGTTTATAGACTGTCCTTCGGACAAACACTGATGGGAAAGAGGAGAGAAAAGGACATGTCTGTTCATGGTGTATGTCCAACAGTCTTGGCTGACCACAGGAGCTCTGGAGCACATATAATTTCTTAGAGTTGTCCTACATTGGCCGAAATGGCAGAACTTTTGTACCTTTGTCTGGATCGGGTCACTGATCTGACCCTGAAAGAGTATGACTTTGGGCAAGATAGTTCTCTGCCCCTGAGGCAATCCCTAAAGTGGATTGCTAGCTGAACAGTGTCCACTGACAACCTTCCCTGCAGCTGGGACAAGTCATTCTTTGGAGGGGGCTCTAAGTATCACATCTCTATGCCTCCCCAATAACCAAATCATACATTTTTCAATTCACAGTTAATGCTTTTTTGTGTTACATTTAAGAAATTTTTGCTTCCTTCAATATTACGAAGGTTTTCTCCTGTGTTTTCTTCTTGAAGCTTTTAATTTTTTTTCATATTTGGCCTCATCTATAATTTTTGTGTATGTTATGAAGAAAGAGTCAAAGTTACTTTTTTTCTAATATGGATATATAACTGAAATCAGCTCTGTTTATATAAAAGACCATTGTTTGTCCACTGCATTTCAATGGTACCTGTTGTATTTTAATGTGCAATTGGAGTTGTGAATTATGCTAGAGATGAATTATAAGCTCTCTCTCAGGTCTGAGATTCCAGGTACAAGATAATAGGTAGTAGTGTGTAAATAAAGGGATGTTACACCATTGGTTAGCATGAAAAGTGGTCAATGATAATGGTGTGCAACAAGTAGCAGTTATGGCAACCTAATAAGTTTGGTAAAATATTTGTGAGACTGAACCAAACCTGATGAAGTGATGTTTGAGTTCAGATATGGAAAACTGAAGTGGCAGTGGAAGATTTGTTGGCCATGTGCAAGTTATGAAACATAGCGGAACACTTATAAAATGTATGAAAGTATGAATACTGGCAAAGTCTTTTCAGTCTATTCAGAGACAATTAGACACACCATAGAAACACTAATACCTTTTTCCTATCGGCATCAGAAAAGTTTCTTTGAATATGTGGTATTTTAATTAATTATTTTAATAAAGAGTGGAGAGTAAAGAATATGTTCATGGGGAATGCAAGATTGAAAGTGGAAGAAATTTGAGGCAGGAGAAATTTCATAAACAAAGATTTGCTTCCACCCAGCAACATTGAACTCTCTATGCCATTACATTTATTTTCAAGTCTTCTCATTCTTTAAGAGCTTTCTCAGGGTTACCTACTCTAGGAAATCCATCTCTTGCTCATCTGACTTCTTGCCACCATCATATTTACCATGTCAAATCCTCAACTAGGCTGTGAGCCCATCAAAGGCAAGGACCATGAACTGTAAATTCCTTCATTGTTTTGTTCCCAGGATTTGTCCCATGGCCTGGATCACAATATGTTATCAACAAATTTTTGTTTGTTAACTTTAGTTAACAAAGGTAAATCAAATGGTGTCATTTCCCAGCTCAAAATCCTGAAATGGGGCTTGACACATAGTAGGCTCTCCATATTTCTCTACTTAAGAAAAGTGAATCCTCCTCACAGTGTTCTCATTTTTTTTTTTTTTAAAGATTTTATTTATTTATTTGAGAGAGAGAGAATGAGAGATAGAGAGCACGAGAGGGAAGAGGGTCAGAGGGAGAAGCAGACTCCCTGCTGAGCAGGGAGCCCGATGTGGGACTCGATCCTGGGACTCCAGGATCATGACCTGAGCCGAAGGCAGTCGCTTAACCAACTGAGCCACCCAGGCGCCCCAGTGTTCTCATTTTAATGTTATGATGGTAATCACTTTACAATATATATCAAATCAACACATTCTATACCTTAAACTTACACAACAATATGTCAGTTATATCTCAATAAAGCTGAAAAAATGAATTAATTTAATTTTTTAATTTTAAAACAACCACCTCCAAAGAAAAGTGAAAGTAAGTGTATAGGAAATGATGACTTTTTTCCACTTGATTTATCATGCTTGTTAATTAGAGAAGTGAGAGAAAAAGCCAAGTTTTACTGGTACTGAATCATAGGAGTAAAGGAGCTTATCTTAAACTGCCAAATCCTTACATTTGCTATTTGTCTTTATGAGCAAAAATAATAACCCGACAGATGAAGTGGGATAGACTCCTAGAAAGTTGTGTAACTGACTTAATTTCTGGAAATTTACTTTTTACAAAAAATGATGTCTTTCTCACAAAATCATTCCTGGTTTGAAGAATGGGTTAGCTGTGGCTATTCATCTTGGCATCCCACATTTCCAATGCATAAGTAAGGTAGATGTTTTTTAAACAACACATTGACGTTCAAGCCATCTCCTCAGAAGCCTTCAGTTTCTTTAAAAAAAGAGAAAATATACTTGTAACCTAGAGAAAGTAGTAAGTATACCCTTCCTTGTCACCAAATCAATAAAGAAAGAACATTAACAAAAATGGTAGCTTTGGGAAGACATTTCCAATTGTTGTTTTCATTTCCCCCCTTATTATTTCTAATTATAACATTTTTTCATAGTCCCAAGCATAAAGTCCCTAGAATAAAGGCATAACAAGATGTAGGAAAGATATTGCATTTTCCTGAATTTTATGAAGCTGGTATCAATCTTTTGTTTCACAAACTTCAGACGGGCTATTACCCTAAACAGAGGCTTGGTGCATTAGAAGTGGTATTGACAGAATAAGAGAATTCCCAAGGATACAAACAAGGGGTGGGGGATAGGCTTCTTTCCTACTCCCAGAGAATGGAATTCGGGAAAGGTCACACAGTGGTCAGACTGGAGATAAATTTGAGCTTAACTAGCTCAATAAATGACTCAGAGATACAGTTTTCACTCTTGTTTGTTTCCCAGTAAGAGGAGAAAGGACAAAGGATTGATTGAACCTCAGGACCAAAGCTGAGGGTGGTGCATTTGGAAGTGCCCAGACCTAAAGTCAGGAACCTGGAGGGGTTTTTTGACCCAGCTTCTAAGGGTCATGTGACCTTGGACAACTCATTCAACCCGCTTGGCCTCAGAGGTTTTTTTGGTTGGATTTTGGTGAGTTCCTTTTTTTTTTTTCCCCCTAATATGTGTAATTACAGTATCGAATTTCCAAAGGCTTTTCTGGCTTAACATGTTTGTGGACCTACAGCTGCAATCCATAATACTTGTGAAATTCTTGACCATACCAGTTGACCATTCACAACTGAGAAGAATTAAAAGTAGATATTGTTATTCCCAGTTTTCAAACTGAGTAAACTGAACCTATCCTAGGCAAATGACTCACACCTGGCTACAAGCTGATGAATCTGGTTCTAGACTTCATGGCTTCTAATCATGTGGCTTTTTTTACTCCCCCACACCACACTTCAACAAAGAAAATACAAGTTCTGTATTATTTGAGCATTCAGATAAAACTGGGAAATAGTTCATTTAGTCTCCTAGTGATATCCAAGTACAAGGAAGGCAGAGAAATAAAGTCTTTAGTGAAATGGCTTCATGCTGAACTAAAATTCTAAATTTATCTAAGAAGGGGAGATTGAATAATTAGGATATGACCCCAAAATCAGTGGAGAACGGCTAATTAGGGTCAACAAAAAAATCAGCCACAGAGACCATCAAAGGCTTCTAAGCAAATAGTGATGTAATTAAATTGTAAGAGAAAGGAACGTATATTATGCATTTTTATAGAATCACCAAAGATATTTCAAAATACATTATATAACTACTTAAACTTTATTTTTTCGAGAGAAGCCAAAGCTAGATATAGTATATATAAAAAGTAAATGTGGCTCAGTAAAATATATAACTCAAGTGATAAATGCTGTGAGTAATCAATCAGGAAGCAGTGAGGTTTATATGAAGAAAGGCTATCATTGAAGGCTTCATGGAGGAGGTGAGACTAGACCATGATAGGTAGGATTGGGCTGGTAGATCAGAATGGTGAGAGCTCTTTAAGTAAAAAAAGAGGCTTGATTTTTCCTTAATAAACGGGCAACCTTAGAAGTAGCCAGGTAGCAGATTTCAAGTATAATGTAATCTGGGTTATTCATAAAAAAGAGTAATTAGTTATAAGATGCAGATGACAAATAGATGCATGACCGTCAGGAGTTCTTCAGCCCAAGGGATTCTTTCTGGGCATTGTAGTAAATACCTACTCTGTATAAGACACCATGCTACACACTTCATATTGAATTTAGTTTTCACAGTTTTGTTCTGTTGAGCATAATATGAGCCCTACTGTGTAAATGAGGATATACTAGTAGATAAATGTGAAAGTAATTTTATTAGAGCACTCACTGTCAGTGATTTAATCCCTGGCATCTGAGACCTCAACCCCTTGTTGAGCAGAAGGTACGGGGAAGTTCTGGTGAGAAATGGCAACTGTTACCTTATTCCCCCTGTCACAGACTGCCAAGTGATTACCAAATGCAAGTTCACAGCTCCTTCTGATAATGCAGACTACATGGAGGTTCTGCCATATTCAGCATGTTGCCTTCCAGGTCATTGTGATGGTTTTGTGGATCCCACCCCACCAGAGGGGGAACAACAGAGTAGGCATGAGAGTTCATTTTTTTTTTTTTTTAAGATTTTATTTATTTATTTGAGAGAGAGAGAGAGAATGAGAGAGAAAGCACATGAGATGGGGGGAGGGTCAGAGGGAGAAGCAGACCCCCTGCCGAGCAGGGAGCCCGATGCGGGACTCGATACAGGGACTCCAGGATCATGACCTGAGCCGAAGGCAGTCGCCCAACCAACTGAGCCACCCAGGCGCCCGGCATGAGAGTTCATTTAAGGGCAATTTCTGGAAATGGTTTGATCACTTTGTTTATACCCCATGACTAAAACTTAGTCCTAGGCTACACCTAATGGCAAAGTGTGTGTCGCACTCACACTCTTCTTCTTCACTATGGTCTCCTACCTCCTGTCAAGATGGAGGGAGACACAAATCACTGAAGAATTTCATGAGAAATATATTTTTTCACAGCCCTAAGCATGCATGTAAATTCCCACTCTCACAGAACTGATAATTCTGCTCTGCTTTAGGAGGTTCATCCAGAAGTGAGATGTTGGGAAGAGCACTTGGAAACTGGTAGGTTTTCTCTCCTTTACAGCTCCCTCAAGGAAATCAAAAGTGCTTGTTTTGACAGTGGTACAAGGAGATAAAGAAAAGATTTTATGTTACATGACTTGGAGTAATTTCTCCATTGCCCATGAATAAAAAAACAAAATCCTGAATTTGGCTTTCAGGGTCTTCAATTGGCTTTTATTGCTTGCTATCCAATCTTATCCTTGAAAATACAAGTTTTCCTCTGTTCCTGCCCCATAATTTCCTAAAATCACATTTTTACTCACCTTACTTCCTTTTTCTATAATGGTCTTCACCCTTACCTTATGACTGCCATATTTCTAAAAACCAGTCCTGGTTCTTCCAAATGGGCATTCATATTCTCTCTCTCTCTCTCTCTCTCTCTTTCTCTCTCTCTCTTTCTCTCTCTCTCTTTCTCTCTCATTCTCTCACTCTTTTCTTCCCTTCTTCTCTCCTTCCCTCCCTACCCCTTCCCCTAAACCTTTGTAGCCACTTTACTTTTCTCCTGTACTATAATCTTTTCTGAACTTACTTTATCACCCCTATTGAATGCTATATTCCTTTAGAGAGATCTGAAATTTTACAAGACATGGAATTAGGTGTGTAATGCAAACATCTATATCTCCAAGGCCCTGGGAAACCAAGCTACATGCTAAGTAGGTATGATTGACTAATAGGGGTGTCTGGGTGGTGCAGTTGGTTAAGCCCAACTCTTGGTTTCAGCTCAGGTCTAATCTGAGTCCTGAGAGTTTCTCTCTCCCTCTCTCCTTCTGCCCCTGCCCACCAAAATAAATAAATAAATCTTTTAAAAAATAGATATGCTTCACTAATAAAAAGAGCCCTTGAGATAATAAGTATTCAAAAACATTTGTTGAGTTTTGTTTTCTTGTTTGCTTGATTTTTGAGGCCACTGTAACATTAAATTTTTTTCATTATTAATACATTAATTAAAACTGATACCAAATATATATCATTTGTTACCATTTTAGTGTCCTATTTAGTGTACTGTTTTAGTTATCTCTATCATGGACTTAATGGTTAAACAAAAAATTAATATCTTATAATTCTGGTGGTCAGAAGTCTGTAAAGTGTCTCAGTGAACAGAAATCAAGGTGCTGGCAAGACTGCATTCCTTCTAGAGGCTCTGAAGAATCCTTTTCCTTGCCTGTTCTAGCTTCTAGAGATTGCCTACCTTCATTAGCTTCTTCCTCCATTTTCAAGTGAGCAGCAGAGCATCTTCTAACTTCTCTAATTATAAGGCCTGCGTCCACCTCCCACCATCTCAAGATTCTTAATCACATCTGCAAAATCTCCTTTACCATGTAAGGTGACATAAACACAACTCTAGGGATTCAGATGTGGACATCTTTTCCATTATTCTGTTGACCAAAATAAATGTGTGACCTAGCTGAGGATTTGTAATTAGATTTTTTATAGCATTTCCTCTTAGAATAAGAAAGAACTGCAAATCACAACTCAGGACTCTCACTCTTGGTATCACCAGGAGAATGTTGGGTTTGGTCCTAATATGTAAGAAGTAAAAATAATATTGAGATGTATTTTCAAAGCTCTCAGATAAATATAAAAAAAGAAACTTTTTCATTTTGATGCCATAAAACATTATTCAGTTGACTACTAAAACACACTTAATCATGGTACATTTATAAAGCCATGAAATATTTACAATCCAATGCCTAAGGCGGATGTCATATACTATATTCCTTCCACATTTGAGCAAATCATGGATACAAACACTCAAATTGGTGCTTTCAAGCATGTTAGTGAAAACAAACCTTTCTTTAAAAGTTGTTTTTTTGTTTGGCAATTTTTTTCATTCTGAAATAAACCATTTTCTAGATACTTCTGAAATGACATAAATGAGCCTTGCTTGTAAAATTCTTTTTCAGCTATCATTCAGTCTTTTGGCTCTATTATTTCCATAGAGATATGATGATCTAACTGTTCTTTACCAGACATAGTATGGTTATGCCATGCCATGCCATATAATTTAAGTAGATACCTTTAGGTGTACTTTTGAGCATGTATGTTTATAGATTTATCTATCTATGAATACAGAGATATAGTTATTTTCCCTAAGCTGATTTTTCTAGAGCTCTAAAAAGCTCTTCACTACTGTTTTGGTGCTTCTAGCTCTAGCTACATAAGTGCATTTGTAATCCCTGTGAAGCCCTAAGTTGATGACAATTGGCACAGACACACACACACACACACACACACACACACACAGTCATATGGGAAACTTTACTTTGTAGAATATTTATATTGTTTTACTAACTTTTATCTTGTATGTATTTACCCTTTTGTATTTACCTTTCTGTATTATAATGATTCTACTTTATGGTCTATAACCATTATTCTTTCTTTACTCTTCTCATTTTAAGCAGTTGTCACAAATGTAGTTACATGGTATTTGATCAATATTTATAAAGTAAATAGAACATTATTTATGAAAGCAAGTATTATGTACTGAGTGTTGTACCAGGTTCTGGGATACAATATGAAGAAAAATGACATTGCCCCTTCCCTCATGGAGCTTATAGGAGTCTAGTAGGGAATACAGATATTAGGTCAAATTATCACAGAAATGGAGACTCACAGCTGTGATGAGTGATAAGAAGGAGAGGCATGTGATGATATGATGGTTTATGAAAGCTCATCAGGAAGGTCAGGGAGAGCTCCCCTGAGAAATGTATTTAAATTGAGACCTGAACAATAAATGATGTGTGACCAGGTGAAGAAGGGAGAAGCTAAGCATTCCACGCATGGAGAACAGCATGGGCAAATGCCCATGTGGGAAGCCACAAGCTGCTGGAAGTAGGGTGGTGAAATTGGAACAAAGGTATATGTGGGCTCAACATGACGAGGGGTAAGTCCATGGCAGAAGGGTGACATCAGATGATGCAGCCCCTAACTGTACTACAGGGCCTTTATTCGAAGAGCTATCAGAAGCTATGGAAAGATTCTAAGCAGAAGGGCAACATGGTCAGTTTGGATTTCAAAACCGGTATTTGAGAATTTAAAACTAATGTGCAAATTTTTGAAGACCATGGTGCAAAGGAAGGAAGGCAGTAGAACTTCACGATCAGAAGAGGGAAATATTAAGTAAAAGATCATAATAACATTCATACAGCCTCATTTATTTCCCTCTTAACTGTTTGCCAGTCATTTTATTAAATCGTCATGTCTGATCCTCAAAGAAAAGTCCATTTCCAATCAATCCAAGTATATTCTTGGCAGCCTAACCTCTTACTGGCCTTTTGCCCTGCATAGGTATTATCATTATCATTATATACATTATATAATGTAGAGAAGGTCAGCATTATGTGACCAGTTGTTTGAAAGTATGGTGTTTATGTCACTGGTCATTAATTATTTCATTCAGCATGAGCTGGAGTCTAGAGCTCAGAGGCAATCTGGTGGGCAGAGTCCCATGGCTTTGTATCCTAACCAGTTTCACATTGTTATTAAGTTCCAGACTCCTTACTATGATGACCATTTTGTGAATGTGGGTCTTTGTTACAGAGGACCAGTTGGCAGAGTGCCACCACCCTTGCAGAATCTCAGAGCATATGACTTATTGAACACGGTCAATGGCATTGTTTTTATAAAGAATGAACAGTGCAGGGCGCCTGGGTGGCTCAGATGGTTGAGCGTCTGCCTTCGGCTCAGGTCATGATCCCAGGGTCCTGGGATTGAGTCCCGCATCGGGCTCCCTGCTCCTTGGGAGCCTGCTTCTCCCTCTGCTTCTCTCTCTCTCTCTGTCTCTCATGAATAAATAAAAAAAATCTTTAAAAGAAAAAAAGAATAAACAGTGCATTTGCTTATCATCTAGGATATGATACCTAATACAGCTCTGAATTTCTAGTTCATGCTACAGACCTATCTATTATGTTATATAGCTTAATAAATAAGGATTTTACCCAATCGTGATTTTAATCATCTTTTCGTGGTCCATGAAATTGATATTTGGATTATAATTTGACTATGAGTACTCTTTATGTGCCAAGGGCATTCTAATTAAATATTTGAGTCTATTCCTAATTTCTCTCCTCCCAACTAACATACCATCTCTTGACACAGAGTCTAATTATTCACTGGCTCTACCATGTCTGTGTATCCAAACACAACTCATTGGCTTTTTCTTGTCCTTTTCTTCAGCTGAAATCCCTCCCAAACTTCAAGGTCATACTACTAACATCCAATGAGTTTTTGCCGAATACTGCTCTTTAGGTGGTTCTAATAGTTTTCTCCTCCAAATCCTCAAATCTTCCTTCCTCTCAAATGAATCATGTGGCACAATGCCTGCGATAAGACACTTTAGATATTAAGTTAGGCAGAGATTTCCACCCTCCCCCCACAGATGTACCTTAAGCAGTAGATGCTTAATATATTGAGTTTAACTTTAACAGAGTTAAGAAGAGTCTCTGAGACCCCTCACTTGAGGCAGTATCTTTCCACATTGCCTTGACTCTACAGGAAAACATGCTTCTTATGTTAAAGCTGGGCCAGGTCTCCTTGCTGCCAAGCTAATAATAAACATAAATCCAGGATTCTTAACTGAGAGAAGCTTTTCCGCTGAAATGATTTCAATCCCAAGTGTTAAAATGTGTGAAAATAGCTAAAAATAACAATGAACGTCAATTACTGTATATAAGGGGCTTCTTTTCCACTTCTTTTTTTTTTTTTTTTAGCAGTTAGTTTTGTGTTCTCATAGAAACACACTCTGAGAGGAGCAAGGCTGGCTGTGTTGGTTAGTTGGTTATTAGTTTGTTTGTTTTATTACCTGCATAAGAAAATCTTCAACTCTCTAGTATAATAGTTGTTCTAAAGAGCATAAATAGAGGTTGTGATATGGACTTTAAAAGTTCATAGTGTAGAGGAAAATAAACTACCTAAATCAATCAACCTATTAAGAAAGGAAGTAATGAACACCTATTTCCTATACTAGGTCCTGTGCCTCATTCAAAAAATGTGAATATTTCCATAGCATTTACTATATGAAGAACAATGTCCTAAGTACTTTACATACATCACCCTCTTTGATTTTCCAACATTACAAGTATGGTTCTTTAATTACTGCCATAACTCCCATTTTATAGACTGAACTGAGGTACAGAGAGGTTGGTCATCTACTTTGCGGTAGATCTACCCCAAGTCACACGGCTAATAAATTGTGGAGCTGAGCTATGAGATCAAATAGGTCTAAGGATTCTGCTACAGTTATGTGGTAAAGCATAAGAACTTCCAAAATAAAGGTGATAAAAGCACTTCAGATACATTAGAACTCTTGTTCCATGGTATAAAATAGAGAATGTAATAAAATTGGATAGAAGACAGATTAGTGTGATTTAAGCTGGGGAGTTGGGAAAACCCTTTAAGTGATGACAATAATATGGACTTGAATTTGGCTTTGAAGATAAAAATTTAGGCCCTCCTCAGCCTAACGCTGTCTTCCTAGAAACCTCTGTGCCATGAGAGCCAAGTGGAGGAAGAAGTGAATGTGCAAGCTGAAGCGAAAAAGAAGGAAGACGAGGCAGAGGTCCAAGTGAAGTGCTAGCTTGTGCATCCATGGAAGCCACAGGAGCAGAAATAAGGAAAGCCAGAGGCCAGGGATGCTGGTTTAAATTATTGGACTGCATGCCCACTTTCTACAACTTGAATCAATGGATCAAAAACATCCATTGCTATCTGATCACAGTGACCACCTATAAGAGACCTACCTTGCTCTCATATTAAAACAGTCTGTTTTGGTCCTTTGCCCTGGACCTGTGACTTTTGGGACTAAACTCTGTCATTACTACCATAACTTCCAATTTATAAAGTCCCAAAAGTGGAACTTCATACATTTGTGGCTAAATGTAACGTGTGTACAATAAATCATGTCTTCCGCTGTCTTAGCTGAAGGAAAAAGTCATTCAAAAAATAGAAAAGAGAAGAAAAGAGCACAAAACAAAACAGAATGAAAGATTTAGCTCCCCTCAGAGGGAAGGAAGAAGCCACTGCAGGTAGAAAAGAAAAGAAAAAGAGAATTAGGAAAGGCAGGAGCATGACCAAGCCTAGTGTCTAGGGAGAGGCAGTGGAAGAAGGTTGGTTCAGGACTTACATCAAGCCACACCCCGAGCTTACCTGTTTTTTAATGTTTTCATTTTTTCAATATTTTCATTTCCATATAATTTCAAACTTAGAAGAGGTAAAAGAATAGTGCAGGAAAAATACACCTTTAACCCAAATTTTCCATCTTGTAGACATATTGTCACATTTACTCTGTGTAGGTATGTGCATATGTGCACACACACCTTTCTCCGGATCCACTTGAGAGCAAATTGGAAGCACTGTGTTCCTTTATCTCAAATTCTGTGATGTATAATTACTAAGAAGTTTATTTTCTTATATTAATTACCATGGTACAATTTTTAAAATCATGAAACCTACATTAATACAAGATTATTAACTAATTTGCAGGCCATAATCAAATTATGTCAAATGGCCAAATAATGCCCTTCATAGGTATTTTTTCATCAGGTCCGGGATCTAATGAAAGATCGAGCACTATATACATGTCATAACTCTTTGGTTCTTTTTCATCTGAAAAAATTTTCAATCTTTTTTTTTTTCATGACCTTGACATTTTTGAAGAGCAATTATTTGTTAGGTTGCCCCATAATTTGGGATTGTCTGGTGTTTTCTTATGATTAGGTTCAGGTTATATAATTTTGGCAGAAAATGGCAGAAAAGATTCTGTGTCTCTATCAGTACCTCACAATAAGGGTTACAAAATGTCAGTTAGCTCCAAAATTGATGGTGTTAGTTTTGATCATATGGAAGTGTGAATTCAATCAGGAAACATAAAATACTAGAAGGTTAAACAGGAGAGGTTTAACATAAAGAATTATTAGCTGTGATAAAAGAGTAAATATTAGACAAAATATAACTACAAAGAAAATCTATATGGTATTTTAGGTGGAGGGAGAGTACCCATGAAAGTACAAACTTAGAAGTTCAGACCTCTTTGGAGAAGGTGTGGTTCATTCCACAAGATAGCAGAGACATTTCCTGGTTTAGCCAGCTTGGAGCTGGTTTGGATGTGCTGGGTAAACAACAAATGATCCTCCAGAGAGCTGGCAGAGATAGGAGGCCATCAAAGCATGCAGGACATATGGGGGCTTACAAATCTGTGGGATCACTCACGACACAGGTAGGCAGCCTGCAGAAAGTTCCATTGGTAGTTTGGCTTCCACTTCTAGAGAGCTATAGAGCAATTGTCACAAGCTGAAGCTGCAATATTGTGGAAGTATTACATTCCGGCATTCTGGGCTCATGCGGGGGCACACTCTACTAGATATCTATGTGTGTGTGTGTGTGTGTGTATATATATATATATATATAGGTATAGGTATAGGTATAGGTATATATGTTTTTTCATACTGATATTTAAAAATTCCAATCTAACACAATATGGTATATTAAAGTATTCTCCTCTTTCATATTTGTAACTACCTTCTCCAACAATGAAAATTCTTGCTCCCATTACATTCTATATAGTTACTCAATTGCTCAATCCTAGAATATATGGCAGTAGCCTCATAACAGCAAACACACCATCAACGAAAGTAAACCTATTAGAGTTATCTATTTGTGATTCTTTTTTCCCTTCTTTTTGGTAGAATGTTTATGCTTATACAATGAAATTCACCAACATTAAGTGTGAAATTCAAGGATTTTTAAACTGCATAAATGTTTATCACCCCAGAAAATTCATTTGTGCCCCTTATGACTCACTCAGTCATGCCTCCACCCAAATAAAATATTTCTTTGAATATTAAGTTTGCCTGTTTTAGGATGTCATACAAATAAAATAATACCGCATGTGCTTTCTTGTGTCTGGATTCTTTCACTTAATATAATGCTATAAGGTTTATCATGTTGTTGTGTATATCAGTAATATACACTTTTTTATTGCTAAGTATCATTCCATTATTTAAACACATGACAATTTGTTTAGATAGTCTTCTGTTTATGTGTTTCTGGGTGGTTCCCATGTTTCCAGTTGTTAAGTTTTATGAACAAGACCACTATAAATATTCTTGCACGGACCTTTGTGTGGACATATATTTTCATTTATCTTAGCCAAGTACCTAGGAGTATATTCATGTTTACCTTTATAACAAACCTTCCAAATACGTCTCCATTTTCAGTACTCCCATCAACGACTGAGCGCGCCAGTTGCACCATGTCAGTGCCAGCATCTGCTGTTGTAAGACTTCTTTTGTTTTTGCCATCCTAGTAGATGTGACATACTGTATCTGTGAGGATTTAGTTTGCACTTACTGGCAAAAACCATGTCCAGTATCATTTCATGAGATTATTTGTCTATTAGAACATTGTTATAAACTACATGTTTGTATACCCATGAAATTTTTCTGTTGAAGACCTACCCCCCATGTGACTATATATTTGGAGATGAAGCCTTTAAAGAAGTAATTAGGGTAAAATGAGGCCATAGTGTCCTTATAAGAAGAAACACCAAAGTCCTTTTTTTCCCCTGCTGCATCACTCTCTCCCCATCCATGTACTGAGAAAAGGTCATGTGAGCACAAAGTGAGAAGATGGGTAACTCTAACCCAAGGGAGAGTCCTCACCAGACACTAATCCTGCTAGCACCTTGGTCTTGAACCTCCAGTCTCCAGAATTGTGTGAGAATAAATTCTTGTTGTTTTAGTCACCCAACCTGTGCTTTTTGTTGTTGTTGTTGTTATGGCAGCCCAAGGTGACAAATACAGATCTCTTTTTTTGTGAAGTATCTGTTCAGTTTGTTTGTCCATGTGTTTTATTTGAGTTGCTTGCCTTCTTATTGTTGACTTATAAGAATTTCATCATAATTCTATCTCAGTCAAGTGGTATGGGATCATAATGGCTGCTGTACTGGATTATTTAACACATGCTGAGTACTGAACTGTGTGCTTTCTGTACTTTATCTTATTTAAACCTCAAAACAATGCTATGAGGGAAATTGCTGTTTTATTTCCTTAAGATCTGGCACAAGGCTCTATGTTACCCAGGTGGACTAATTCCATTCCTGACTTTTACTAACCAAAGTTATGTTGATTAATAAAGAGATAGTTTTGTCTTTTTATATATTTTTCATTTTTAGAATTCTTCATAATTTTTCTCATATTGCCTATTAACTGATATGTAGAAATATGTGTATGTGTGTTGGTATGAATGTGTGTAGAAGGCACTTAATAATGCATACAATTTCATCACAAGTTGCTTTTGTGCTTCACTTCTCTATTGCTGTGTAACAAACCACCCCATAATTTAATTCATTAAAAAAAATGATTTACTGTTATTCCCTATTCCTGTGGGTTTACTGGGCAATTTGTGTTGATCTCACTTGTAGATCACCAGACTCACTTGTGTGGTTGAAATCAGATATGGCTTGAAAGGCAGATGGTCTCAAAGGACCTTACTCACCTATCTGTCACTGTGTTGCCTATGGGCTGGGATGCCTCAGTTCTTCTCTGTGACGCCTTTCTTTTTCCAGTAGGAGAGATCAGCTTTCATGTGGCATGAAGATCTCAGGGCAACCTAACAACAGGGACAGTGCTAATGTGTACTTGTCAAGTCTTACTTTGTTGATGGCCCCTTGCCCAAAGGAAACCACATGGTCAAATTTGAGTAAATGTCTGAGGGGACTTGAATGCACCTCTTGGTGAAAAACGTGGGTGTCTCAAAGTGTACCTGTGTGATTTTAATTTAAAGAAGTGACCAATTAGGGGTGCCTGGGTAGCCCAGTTGGTTAAGAGTCTGACTCTTGATTTTGGTTCGTGGAATGATCTCAGGGTCATGAGATGGAGCCGTGTGTCTGGCTCTGTGCTGGGTGTGGAGCCTGCTTGAGATTCTCTTTCTCCCTCTCCCTTTGCCCCTTCCACTTCCTCCCCACCCTCCCCACCCCCTGGCTCATGCTCTCTCTCTCTCAAAAATATTAAAAATAAAAATGAATAAAGAAGTGACCAAGTGATGACATGGAGAGTCCAGTGTTGTTGAAAGACAAATTTAATGTAACTTGTTGTTTCCCTAGAAATGAGAGGCAAGGCACATCACACAGGTCACAAAGGAAAAACCAGTGTCAATCAGAGGCAGAAAGAAAAAAAGGGAAATACATAGGTCATAGCCTTTATTGGGGTTTCTGCAAGAACGATAAGGCAGAACAGGGTAAACATCTTAGTATTGGCTAGTTTGAATAATTTTCCTGTGGGCTCTGGTGTTTAGAAGCTGTCCCTAATTGTCTGGCACCTGTCCCTGAGTTGATTTAAGGCTGGAGAAATATTGGCTTAGTGTGTGGAAGTTAGATAAAAGAGATGGTTGAGGATACAGATTCCAGGTTGATTGGTTTGTAAATGAAAGGCAGGTCACCAGCAAGCTGTTTACCGTATAGAAGGAAGTAGTTAGCCCTGGGAGGGACAATCTCTCTTCAGCCAGCAAGGGTCCCCCAAAATGTCAAAATGTCATAAGATATAGAAAATTAAGAGTATGATTAATACACTGGAGAAAATTTTGTGCCCACTATTAATCCACTTTTAGTTGAAGAACCCCAAGCATCAGTGTTCTGTGTAGCCCCTGTCAGAAAAGTGCTAGGTAAATCTCCTTCTCTACAAATAACAATAGTGACAAATAATGTTTATTGAGAGAGTACTGTGTGCCAAACATGACACACATAGTACATCATGACTTGAATGATCACTATTAATTCTCACATAAATCTTATAATATAGGCACTATTATAATCTCTACTTTCCAGATAAGTAAACCAGAGTTTTAACAATAGAATTTTTTTCTTTTGGATCTCAGAAGCAGAAAGTTAAATTAACCAGTCTCTTTAGTGCAGAACACATTATAATGGTTGACCTGTACAATAAAAACAAGTTTCAATGAGGGGACTTGCCTGTCATTGGGCCGGGGTAGGGGTTCCTCTAACATCTTTTCATCAGCGTCTTAACAGTTATCCTAACAAAATAAAACCTTTAAAAAATATTGAATAGGGATCGTTTTTTTTGGAGAATTTGTACTGAATTTCTGACCTTTGTGTGACTCTATAGCTTACACATTTAATCACCAAGGTCAACTGTCCTGAATAATTAGCTGTAGAGAACATTTCTTATCATTGCTCACTCTGTGTATTCTCTCCTGTATCAGAGAAGGTACACATTTCCATAGTTTAAGTAATTCCAGTTTAACTTCAAACTTAACTCCCTTTGCTCATCTTTATTGTGCTAAATCAGTCAGAGCTTCTCGGTCATAGATACATTTCCAACCAACTGAATGAAAAAATAAATGTGTGTGAAAAGTACATAAAAATGTTTCTTCTAGACTGCTTAGTTATCTGTCTCCATCTGGATTCCTCGGTAATTCTCTCCTTGTTTTGCGTTTTTTTGTTTAATTTTTTCTGGAAAGTAACATTTGTACACTTTACAAAACCATTTATTTTCTTTACTTCTCTAAGTGCCAATCTAGGGGCCATTTCTGAGTATCTGAGATTTTTTTCCTTTGCTCATTTCCCACTTTTCTTTTTATGGTAACTTCATGAAGCAGGTGGTTCCTCCTGTCGTAATTACATTCCCTGAATTTTCTGGGTGCAGTTCTAAGAATTACTGCAGAACCTTTAGTAGTGAAGACAAGAGAAGTGAACACCATTGCCTCCTCATCATGAAGGCTCAGGTCTACAAGAAAGATCTCGGGAAATGCTCCACCTCTGCTGCTTTCATGGCGTTCAGTAGACAGCATCATCTCCTTCGCATAAGAACCAGGAGAGAGAGTCTTGGGGGGCGGGGGGAAGAAAAGTTGAAAGCTAAGAAACCAGGTATATCCTCATATTTTATGGATTATAGTACCGAGAGCACTAAACAAACAATAACACTAGCAATATTATACCACACAGATATGCCAGAATCCAATCTGGAATTAATTTAAAAAAATTTTTTTAATAGCAACGACCATCGTCAACCCACAAAAACTGAAACATATTGAGATTGGATAAAAATTAAGACCCTCTGAGAGGTGTCTAAGACATAAAACAAATGCATTCATGATTACATTTTATTTTTCTAGCCTAAAAGCTACAAGGGGACAATTCAGATTATGAAAATATTATTGTTTATTGGCTGACAGAATTTTAAAGTCACAGATACAAGAGAAAAGGGAGACCCAGTTGTGTCAAAATTCTGGAGAACAAATGTTGAGATTTTTAAATTTAGGAATGGTTTAAGGGGACTTTATAGCAAAATATAGGATCAAATAAAAATGTAAATGAGCTAGCTGATCCATTGTGGGATTATGAAATTTTATATATGTGTATATATGTATGTGTGTGTGTGTACATATATACATATAGATATACAAAATTGGAAGATGTTAGATGAATTTTGTGCATGCAATATCATTATTAGTTTTTATATTTTAACACTATAAATAGTGAATCATCCCCTCTTCTTCTTTAGAAATATTTCCCTACTATGGTTTCTGAATTACAAAGTTCAGTTCACAAATATATTTTCATTTAAATATCAGGCAAGTTCCGGTAAGGAGGCAGAAGCAAGACCTTCCATTTTAACAGGAAGAATTTATATTATTAACTAGGTATTAGAGACCTGAATAAAACAAAAAGAGGAATCTGAGGTATGGCAGAAGCAGTGATTGAGGAAAGAGCTACTGCCTGGGGGATGGAGTGGGGGGTGGGGAGAAAGGAACGAAGTTGGGATTTTTTAAACGTACAGGTTTGGGGAAGTGCCTAGAAGGAGCTGGAATTCAGGACTTTAAGGAGGACCTACTACTGCTTGATTACCACACGTACTTTAAAAGCTCAGAGCAAGTTCCTGCAGAAGTAGGGCCAAGACTACTGATGCATGGTTGCTTCTAGACTAGTGGTCATAGCTAAGAAGCTTGGAAGTCAACCCCAGTAGCGCCACAAATCACACTACTAAGAAGAAGGTCCTGGAGAGGTGACATGTCTCTAGCTTCATGGGTTTCTCAGTGAAAGTCTCAGAGTGGCATCTGAAAATACGTATAAATTGCCCATAAGATACAAAAAGTCCTGCTAAGCATGGTGCCTTCTATGTAATAGTATCAATGCAAGTTGTCTTTCACCTCAGAGGGCATAGCTCAGCATACTTCACAGGACCTTCAGATATTTCGCAAAGATTGTGTGAGCCTTCATAAAGTTCAGTGCACCACCTGGATTGCATGCATTTTTCCAACGAAATGGATGTAATTGCTATTATCTGTGCTTCTGGTCTGACTGGCACAATGTCATCAGTGTAGTGGACATTGTAAAGACCTTCAAGATTTCTGCACACCATAATATGATAGTATGAGATTTGATGTTGCCATGAGGTAACTTTGTGAAGATCAATTGTGGGATAAAATAGAATTGTTTCAAATGGATGGATCTTACAAACTGGCATGGAGGGGGAAAAAACTTTTGCTAGCAGCAGTCTGGGTACCAGGAAATGTATTCATTTGTTCTGAAAGCTACTTTACCTTATCTGACACAGCAGCTCTATTTGGAGTTGCCACTTAATTAAGTTTAAGATAATTCGCAGTCGTTCTTGGAGATCTTTCTCCCTTTATCATGGGTTGAATAGGACAACTAAATGAGGTATGATAGGTATCAGGACTCATGAATATTTCAAGATTTTGATGGAAGCACTAAATTTTGCAGTCTTTATAGGGGGATGGTATGATTTTTTCTTTCTTATTCTAGTAAGGGAAGAGAAATTCTCAGGGCTCCCACTTAGTTTTCATTTTCACAATGACCTTCAGTCAATGGTCAAAGAGATATGTGAATTCCAACGTTTGCTATGTCTGTCTATTACAATTATTCATTCAAGCAGTGGGAAAATAGAGTGTATCGACAAAACTGCTGGGCCAATTTTAATTCACATTTGGCTAAAAACTCCATTTATGGCCTAAACTCCATTGTCCCCTAATTAACTTGTAGATCACAGTCACATTTTGGGATTCCCAGAAATTACTGTCAGATCAAATACAGTGTCTACTGATCTTGATAAGTGCTAAGTGTTCCCATTTCCCTTTGTTAAAGGGCCTCAAGCCCCTTTGAAGAAGGTTTGGAGGAATATTTCCATACATATTTGTGGCAGTGTGGCAGGCCCTGTTCCTAGGTATAGCTCCAGGTTTGCGAGCTGGCTATGATCTCAAAACTGGGTGAGTGGCCATGATTCTCCATGATGGTAATTGTTTGTTTGTTTTTTAAGATTTTATTTATTCACGAGAGAGAGAGAGCACAAGCAGGAGGAGGAGCAGAGAGAGAAGGAGAAGCAGGCTCCCTGCCAAGCAGGGAGCCCAACTTGGGGATCAATCCCAGGACCCTGGGATCACGACCCAGGCAGAAGGCAGATGCTTAACCGACTGAGCCACCCAGGCACCCCTCCATGACGGTAATTAAAAATCACCAGAACTAGAGTGTTTTTTCTTTTATTTTTTTAATGTGGATCAAGTAATATTTATTAGACCAATCATCTATTTTTTCATAAAGGCATCATAATTAGTGACCTCAAAAGTTCACTACAGGTACAAATAGTCTGATTTCTACCGCATCCTTACTGTTGGTTAGGTAAATATCCCCAGCTTGTCCATGGTGGTTATGCACTGTCAATTGTCTTTTGTTCCTCTGATCTTATCATCCCATTTGAAATCAGGGAGTTATTTCCTATTCTTATACCCATACCAATGCTCTCATCATTCAGGTATTTCTGAATGCCTTAGTGAAACTATAACCTTCTGGGCACTCCTGGAGGAGGTAGGGGGGATGTGATGAAATGCATGCCTCTTCCACATTTCTATGTCTCTGAACCTTTGGATTTCTTCCTTTACATTGTTCCATGGAAGTTCTGGCATCTCAATCACATTAAGTGAGGTTTGAAACCATTAAGTTCAAGCTTTAGTCTATCATCAAAATTCTTAAAAACTTTTCTAAATTGGTGAACATCAAATCCAGAATTTCTGGTAAATACACCTATATAAATATATTTAACTGAATCAAGAGTTACACTAAAACTTCCTTTATCCTTAAGGGGCTACCATAGAAGCTGTTAGAATCCATTCTCATAGATAGTCCCTGGTTTCTGCTGGTATAAATTAGCAAGATCTTGATTTTTTTTTAAATTTTATTGTGTTATGTTAGTCATTAGTTTTTGATGTGGTGATCCATGATTCATTGTTTTCATATAACACCCAGTGCTCCATGCAGTATGTGCCCTCCTTAATACCCATCACTGGGCTAACCCATCCCCCCACCCCCTCCCCTCTAGAACCCTGTTTGTTTCTCAGAGTCCATAGTCTCTCATGGTTCGTCTCTCCTCTGAATTCCCCCCCTTCATTTTTCCCTTCCTTCTCCTAATGTCCTCCCTGTTATTCCTCATGTTCCACAAATAAGTGAAACCATATGATAGTTGACTTTCTCTGCTTGACTTATTTCACTGAGCATAATCTCCTCCAGTCCCATCCATGTTGATGTAAAAGTTGAGTATTCATCCTTTCTGATGGCTGAGTCACATTCCATTGTATATATGGACCACATCTTCTTTATCCGTTCATCTGTTGAAGGGCATCTCGGCTCTTTCCACAGTTTGGCTATTGCGGACATTGCTGCTATGAACATTGGGATGCATATGGCCTTTCTTTTCACTCCATCTGTGTCTTTGGGATAAATACCCAGGAGTGCAATTTCTGGGTCATAGGGTAGCTCTATTTTTAAATTTTTGAGGAACCTCCACACTGTTTTCCCAAGTGGCTGTACCAACTTGCATTCCCACCAACAGTGTAAGAGGGTTCCCCTTTCTCCACAACCTCTCCAACATTTGTTGTTTCTTTCCCTGTCCATTTTGCCATTCTAACTGGTATAAGGTGGTATCTCAATGTGCTTTTGATTTAAAAATCCCTGATGGCTAATGATGATGAACATTTTTTCATGTGTCTGTTAGCCATTTGTATGTCTACTTCAGAGAAGTGCCTTTTCATATCTTCTGCCCACTTTTTGACTTGATTATTTGTTTTTTGGGTGTTGAGTTTGAGAAGTTCTTTATAGATCTTGGGTACCAGCCCTTTATCTGTAGTGTCATTTGCAAATATCTTCTCCCATTCTGTGGGTTGCCTCTTTGTTTTGTTGACTGTTTCCTTTGCTGTGCAGAAGCTTTTTATCTTGATGAAGTCCCAAAAGTTCATTTTTGCTTTTGTTTCACTAGCTTTTGGAGATGTATCTTGAAAGAAATTGCTGTGGGCGATGTCAAAGAGGTTACTGCCTATGTTCTCCTCTAGGATTTTGATGGATTCCTGTCTCACATTGAGGTCTTTCACCCACTTTGAGTTTATCTTTGTGAATGGTGTTAGAGAATGGTCGAGTTTCATTCTTCTGCATGTGACTGTCCAATTTTCTCAGCACCATTTATTGAAGAGGCTGTCTTTTTTCCATTGCATGTTTTTTCCTGCTTTGTCAAAGATTATTTGACCATAGAGCTGAGGGTCCATATCTGGGTTCTCTATTCTGTTCCATTGGTCTATATGTCTGTTTTTGTGCCAGTACCATGCTGTCTTGGTGATCACTGCTTTGTAATATAGCTTGAAATCAGGCAACGTGATGCCCCCAGCTTTGTTTTTCTTTTTCAACATTTCCTTGGTGATTCACGGTCTTTTCTGATTCCATACAAATTTTAGGATTGTTTGTTCCAGCACTTTGAAAAATGTCATTGGAATTTTGATCGGGATGGCATTGAAGGTATAGATTGTTCTGGGTAGCATAGACATTTTAACAATGTTTATTCTTCTGATCCATGAGCATGGAATATTTTTCCATCTTTCTGTGTCTTCTTCAATTTCTTTCATGAGTATTCTGTAGTTCCTAGAGTATAGATCCTTTACCTCTTTGGTTAGGTTTATTCCAAGGTATCTTATGGTTTTTGGTGTTATTGTAAATGGAATCGTTTCTCTAATTTTCTACAGTTGCATTGTTAGTGTATAAGAAAGCAACTGATTTTTGTGCATTGATTTTGTATCCTGCCACATTACTGAATTGCTGTATGAGTTCTAGTAATTTGGGGGTGGAGTCTTTTGGGTTTGCCACATAAAGTATCATGTCATCTGCGAAAAGAGAGAGTTTGAATTCTTCTTTGCCAATTTGAATACCTTTTATTTCTTTTTGTTGTCTGATTGCTGTTGCTAGGACTTCTTGTACTATGTTGAACAATAGTGGTGAGAGTGGTCATCCTTGATGTGTTCCTGATCTTAAGGGAAAGGCTCTCAGCTTTTCCCCATTGAGGATGATATTCGCTGTGCGTTTTTCATAGATGGATTTTATGAACTTGAGGAATGTTCCCTCTATCCCTCTACTCTGAAGAGTTTTAATCAGGAAAGGATGTTGTATTTTGTCAAATGCTTTTTCTGCATCAGTTGAGAGGACCATATCGTTCTTCTCCCTCCTCTTATTAATGTGTTCTATCGCATTAATTTATTTGTGGATGTTGAATCACCCTTGCATCCCGGGGATAAATCCCATTTGGTTGTGGTGAATGATCCTTTTAATGGATTGTTGGATCCTATTAGCTAAGATTTTGTTGAGGATTTTGGAAGATGTTGATAATTTTTAAGAGTACAGCTCTTTTCTACTGGGTCAAATTTTGAGCTTTTTTTTTTTAGAGGATTTTAAGATATTATCCTGGGAGTCTAAGTTATGATTCTGGTGGTAATAATAGGTGGGCATATAGCGGGACTTGGAGATAATAGACGTTCCCCTGTAAGGCAACACCCCAGATGAAATTACATGGTATTCAAGAAAAAGAAAACTAGACTCCTCAGACACAAGAAGGTAGGTTGTATAGATTGGCAAAAGAGACTCAAAATAACTTGAGAATCAAGAGTCTCAACTTCATCTGAGTTCACCTATATATCCCCATTCCAAATGCTAAGACCCCAATATTTTCTAATAAATGTCTTAACTTTCACATGAGGTACTTGGCAAAACTCTGAATCAATGTAATCTGTAATTCTGCAACTTGCACAATTAATGTTTGTGTCTGGATTTATTGAGCTTACCCCAGTGGCTATAAGAATAAGACTCTCTTCAGGGCCACCAGAGAAGTTGTTGGTTGTTGAGTTGTGACCTTGTAACAGCACTCAACTCAAGTTCAACTCAACTCAAGTCTTAAGGGTGAACTTGCTTCAAGCTTATGCACTCCTTGCTCACTGACCTAAGTCCCTTGGTCTGTAGAAGAACTAACCTACTTTCCTTAACATTTCCAGACTGCTGCTCTGGAGGAGTGAAGAACCAAACTTTCCCAGAAAATAAGGCCTGACTACATTTGAAAACATCTGCCACTGATGCCAGCAAGTCTGTTCAGGGTCATGTCCACATATGACTAACTGCATAAGCACTTGCCTCTCCTGCACATAACCCCCCTCCCTTTCCCCATGCCTTCCCCTTTAAAACCTTCACCTAGTTGGGGGAGATGGTCTTTGGGATGTTAGTCCACAATCTTCTCAGGTTGCCAGGTTCCCAAATAAGGCAGCATTTCCTTTCCCACCATCACTTCTCTCAAGTATTGATTTGCAAGTGGTAAGCAGCTGAACCTGAGTTCAAAACTGGTTGTCTGTGTGGTACCAGCCTCAACTTGTCATTTCTTTCTTTAAGCACTCCAAGACACTTAGAAGCAGTTGCCCCACACCAAAGTTCATGGGATCATCATTGCTGCCATCATAGTCAAATGCAGCAAGTATTGCATCTCGTAAACAAACGCCTTACCTCAGAGGGCACTTTATCACAACCATGGGTGATAATTTAATTGCTTCTCATACCACTAAATGCCAGAGATTACCAGCATTCCATTCCTATTTCAGGGAGTACAGAACTGCATTCAAACCCAGAGATACAGACAATCGAATCCCAATATGTCATCTTCGAGGGTTTGTTTCCTGGGACCACAAATTACCAATTTTGCATCATTTGGGTTCCAGTGAGGATACAGAGCAGCCCACCAAACTGTAAGAGAACAAATTTAATGTATCATGCTTAACCAGATATTAGATAACCAAAAGGCAAAAGACATCACTGATGTACAGCTACCACCCCCAGGACCTGGGAAGACAACAGGAAGACGATGAAAAGGAAGAAGTCCCACTGAGCAGACACTCAGCTCTCTGAGGAGAAGACATCAGCCGACTGCAACCCACATTTCAGAGTCTCAGAGATGCACTCCCATTAACCTGGAACTCAAACCTCCAAGGAAAGTGTGCTGATATTTCAGAGGGAGTACTAGGGGGCAAATTGGAACCAACCACTGATACAGAAACCAGCTACCACAGTCAGGATGAACACAGTCCCTCTGGTGGTGACTCTTTTGTCTTTCTCCTCTTACAAGGCTCCATCTAGCTCCCCCTGCTGGTCGAGCCTCACAGGAAGCCGGCAGAACGGAAATAAGTATAATTTGCACAGTACTAGGCACAGCATCCCATAGTATGAAAAGGTGGGTTTTAAAAGAAGAGACACTATCATGATATTCACCACATACCGAATGATTTGAATAATCCCCAAATCAAAACAAACTGCAGGCGTTAGCTAAAAATGGGAATAAAAAGATACTTTGGCATTAGCTCAAAACTTACTTAATGTGGGAATAATTTCCCATATTAATGTGTTAGAGAAGACTGTTTCTCTTCACGGTAGCACAACTAAGAATAAAATAATTACGTGCTTTAAAAAAATCTGTCCTAATTAAAATGAAATGATTTTTTGCAGTAATAAAAATGGTGAGATTCTGGAATTGGTGACTAAGAGTATTTGCTGAATTTCTGTGCATGAGATTTTTAAGAAAAGAATATGCCATCTGGATAAGAAGAAGAATGAGCTGTGGAGGAAGATGCAGGTTCTCTGGATAACCTTTAGAATTTCTTCCCCACTCGTGGTAGCATTTTGGTATGCTTTAAAAAAAAATGTTCATATCACATCCTTTTAGAATATCTATCTTTATCACCACCAGAGCCTGCCTTTGCACTGGGTTCTGAACTTTTAAAAATGTTCACACTTGTTTTAGTTTTCTGTGGCTGCCATAACAAATTACCATAGATGTAGTGGCTTACCGATACAAATGTATTCTCTGGAGGTGAAAAGTCTAAATGGGTCCTACTAGACTAAAATCAGGCCATTGGCAGGCTTGTGCTCCTTTCTGGCGGCCATGGGGAAAAAGCACTTTCCTTGCCATCTTTAGCTCTAGAGACCTCCCACATCCCTTGGCTTGCACTCCCTTTCTCTATCTTTAAAACCAGCAACTTTCCATCTCTTTGACCATTCTTCTATGGTCATTGTTCCCTCTAACCACAGCTGGGAATGGTATCTGATTTTAAGGACCTGTGTGACTGGGTTAGGCAGACCTGGAAAAGTACTCATTTGTAGGTCTTTTCCTTAAGCACATACGTAAAGTCCCATTTCTCATGTAAACTGATATAGTCACAGTCTCCAGGGATTAAGACATGGACATATTTGGAGGCTATTACTCTAACTACCAACATCTTTCTGAGTTGCATAACCACCTATAGGAATGCAAGGCGGGCATTTTACAGGTAAGGGAAATGTAACATGCAGAAATTAGGAGACTTGCTAAAGATCTCATTTCAAGCTAATAGCAAAAGCTTGAACTAAATGTATATTTCACACCTTAATTTGCTTTTATGATGTCATGGAATCATAACTGCCAACATTTAAAATTATCTAGCCCAGTCTTCTATAACACAGATGAAGAAACTGAGACCTACAGAATTAGTGGTTTACTCTGTACCACATGCTAGGGAATGGCAGATCTAATATTTCAAGAAAGTACTGAAAACAGAAGCATGAAATCTATATTTATTACACCACTTTGGCCCTACAAAATCACTCCATATCTTCATCAACTATTTTAAACATAAAATTCACAGTCAACATTTCTGTGGGCATCTGGGCACTTGTCCACATGTGGACTTGCTGTAGTCTAGGCTTCACGTGCACAGAGCTGGCTCAGCTCTGGTTTTTAGAATTTTTGGACTTGAACCAAATTGTTTAAGGCTCAGTCTGTGTGTAACCAGTGTGTTGAGCAAGCACGACTCCTGACATAATCAAAACAAAACTTTATTTTTGTCTCTCACCATCTTTCCAAAATGTGTTCAGTTGTGATAATGTTTCTCTGCCCCTGGATGAAAACTTCAAGTCAATGATATTTTTGCTCACTTTTTTTTTTTTTGGTTAAAATATCCTGGAGTCACTTTAAGTAACAAACTGGTCCTAATTCAGGAAGTCGAATGTCCAGTTCAAGATACTGATACAAACTTTGGATTTGATTTAGCATTAAAAACTCTCACCTTCCGAGCCTGCAGAAGCCTGCATCTCCTGGAGGCCTGCAGTGGAAGAGAAGCATGGTTGGCTTCTTTTGTATTTCCTTGCGTGTGCTTTCACTGCCCTCACCCTACCTTGCTAGATTGTTTATGACTCCTATGCAGTTGGAGCGGAGTGAGAATGGAGTGGAAAAGAAGTGTAATCTTTTGTTTAAATGGCAGTTTCATGAGCTAGTTTTCTGCTCCCTGGGCAACTGTTTAGAACCGCTTTTTCTTTGGATGCTGTCAGAGACTTTTTTGAGTTTCTTTATTGGGGCCCTCTGTCCATAGATCTCATACTCTGGACATCATACTGTAGTTGATGGCATGCCCTAACTTCAGCAAGCCCTAGTATCTGGGGCTATCCCTTAGCTTTTTGCTGCTGAGACCTGAAATTCATTCCTGAACTCTCTCAGTGACACTACTAGATGGTGTCTACTACTACAAGGTGATTCTAGGTTGGACAATATTCTCCCACATGACCTGCCACTGGCCCAAGAAAAAGACCTAAATATCCTCTGTACTGACCAATTCTTGGAGGAATGCAGGTTTATTGCAAAATAATAACAAAGCTGGGGCACCTGGGTGGCTCAGTCAGTTAAGCATCTGCCTTTGGCTCAGGTCATGATCTCAGGGTCCTGGGATCGAGCCCCGCATCAGGATCTCCGCTCAATGGTGAGTCTGCTTCTCCCTCTCCCTCTGTGATCTCTCTCGCTTTCACTCTCTCAAATAAATAAATAAATTTTTTTTTAAAAAGATAATGACAAAGCAGCCCCTCTAGCACCACTGAGATTTCAGTAATGGGAGTTAGACGATAATCTTTGATCACAGAAATCATATATTAAGTTTCCTATATTCTCAGGAACACACACACACACACACACACACATACACACACACACGTTTATATTATCTAGCTAAAAGTTCTCAAAGTTATAGAACTAAAGACTTTCCTTTGAACATTTGCATATATTAATTTGGAAAGTTACTTTGGAATTTTCCATCTCTTGTACCTTGGTGCTTAGTTGAAATATCACCTATAATTAACTTTTCCATGTGATTCATTGCCAACTTATTAAAATCCATATCCTAGAGCAGTGGTTCTTAAAGTTTTGTGTGCACTGGGATCCCCTGGAAGGTCTGTAAACTTTCTGTTTCCGATTCAGTGAGTCTCTACATTTCTAACAAGTTCTCCAGTAATGGTAATGCTACTGGTTCCAGGGACCACACATTGAAACCACTACTGTAGGACAACAGGATGTCAATGTATCCCTGCTCTGGTACTGTCTTGGAGTTAACATTTGGGAGATAGAGAAAATTCATACATATGAACTTCTCATATAAAATTTAATAAATGTAATCCTTCCTCCCATCATCTCTGATCCTAGTATCATAGAGTTAGGAACTTTGTTTCCAAATTACAAGTGATTCTATGGAGCAGTATGATTGATTTTGTTTATCAATCCATCTATTTATTCAATTATTCAATAAGCAACTATTGATCACCTATATGGTGCCAGGTATTGTATTCTGGGATAATGTTTCTCAAAGTGTGGTCTCTGGTCCACCAGCATGAGCTGTGGGGTTTTTTTTTTGCATGAATCAGAATCACCTGGAGGGCTTGTTAAACACAGATGGCTGAGCTCCACCCCCCGTGTTTCTAATTTAGGAAGTCCAGAGTGGGGCATGAGAATTTACATCTCTAACAAGTTCCCAGTTGTTAATAGACACTTCTAAACTGTCAGTAGACACTTCTAAACTGTCTTGAAGTGTTAGGCATTTCTGTTTTCTCTTTCCAGTTTTTAAAAGTAAGGAAAAACAATGTCTTTCTTATATGACCTCACTGATATGAGGAATTCTTAATCTCAGGAAACAAACAGGATTGCTGGAGTGGTGGGGGTTGGGAGAGATAGGGTGACTGGGTGATAGACACTGGGGAGGGTGTGAGACTGTTGAATCACAGATCTGTACTTCTGAAACAAATAGTGCAATATGTGTTAAGAAAAAAAAAAGTTCGCAAGAGGGGAGGAATGAGGGGGAGTAAGTCGGAGGGGGAGTAAGTCGGAGGGGGAGTAAGTCGGAGGGGGAGACGAACCATGGGAGACGAACCATGGGAGACGAACCATGGGAGACGAACCATGGGAGACGAACCATGGGAGACGAACCATGGGAGACGATGGACGCTGAAAAACAAACTGAGGGTTCTAGGGGGGTGGGGGGATGGGTTAGCCTGGTGATGGGTATTAAAGAGGGCATGTTTTGCGTGGAGCACTGGGTGTGATGCACAAACAATGAATCATGGAACACTACATCAAAAATTAATGATGTAAGGTATGGTGATTAACATAACAATAAAAAAATTAAAAAAAGAAAAAAAACAATGTCTTTCTTTAAAAATTAAAGTCTCCATCCAGCACTGGGTGTTTTGCACAAACAATGAATCGTGGAACACTACATCAAAAACTAATGATGTAATGTATGGTGATTAACATAACAATAAAAAATTAAAGTCTCCATCTAAATCATTTTGGAATTATTTGCCAACAAAGAAAAAGGCTTATTTTTAGCAGTACAAAACATACCATCTTTAATGATGAACAACTACAAACACAGTTCAGAGTTCATTTTATTTACAATCTTCTCCTTTTTCTCATTATTCTCTTTCTTCCAATTAGCTCTTTCAAAATAAAGGGCTTGTAGGTGACAGTGATAGACAAGAATTTTTATAATCCTGTCAATCAAAATAAATTCCTAGTATGAATATGTCATACTCTTGTTGGCAATGACTAAAATCCAGTGATGTATTTTAAAGGGTCCAGTGGACACACAAAAACAAAAGAGCACTATGATATTTTAGAATTGTGATTATAGCCAAGGTGTAGGAACTTGAATCAGAATAACCCCCTGTTGAAAACTGAAAAATTTAGGCGATAACACAAAATGACTGTTTTAATGGCCTTGGAAATAAACTATGCATAGAGGACTCAAGGGGCTACAGTTCATACAATGAGTTGAGCTCCATTTTCCCAGGGTTTTACTCTTGGAGTCCATTTATCATTTCATGCTTGGGGGAATATTTTCCTTAGCAAAGTAGCAGTCACATTGGGCCAAGGAGACTGAAGCTTAAATTTAGGATGGACAAAGCATCTAGGACTTAAAGGAAAGATACCACAGATATAAGAAACACTTAAAGTGAGTAAAATAATATGCATATAATCTCCCCTTGGAAATTCGTGATTGCACATTACAGGATAAAACTTGAAAGAAAGCAGCAGAAAGTAGCACCTGCTTGGAGATTAAAGAGCTGAGCTGCACAGTGATTTCAGCCACCGTTCCATTCTGGGGAAACAAAAGTTGAAGACCCATCAAGATGCAGTGGTCCTTTCCCTAGTTTGGTTTGAGAACCCAGAACTATCATATCATAGCAGCAAGGGCAAAACTGACATAGAGCAGTTCTAACAAACCCTAAAAACAAATCTCATCCAGATAAAGTTTGTGTATTCTATCTGTCATCCAAAAGAAATGTTTATACAATATGTTAAAGATAATTCATCCAGATATCTAAATAATTATATTGTGTCTGAGATCTAAATAAAAGTACAAAGCATGCAAGAAAACAGGACTAAAATACTGAGAAAGAGAGAGAGAGAGAAAGAGAATAGAAACAGATCCATAGATGAGTCACATAAACAGGCATGTCAAAATAATTATATTTAATATGTTCCTAAAAAGAAAAAAGAATAATGCTTAAAGAATCCTATAAGCTATAAAGAAATAGTCTACAACTGAAAAAAAGTTTAATTTTGAACCTAAGAATTCAATAAGGGGGTGTAACAGAACAGAGTATGTTTGATTGAGAATGATGTCAGAATAATGTGATCAGATTGATGCTTTAAAGGAAAAAAGATGGGATAGTTTTAACACACTTTTTTTTTACAATTTTATTTATTCATTTGTCAGAGAGAGAGAGAGAGAGAGAGAGCACAAGCAGGGGTAGCAGCAGGCAGAGGGAGAAGCAGGATGCCCGCTGAGCAAGGAGCCTGATGCGGGGCTCGATCCCAGGACCCTGAGATCATGACCAGAGCCAAAGGCATTTGCTTAACGACTGAGCCACCCAGGTGTCCCAACACACTTCTAATTACATTCCATAAGAAGAGGAAGATTCATAGGCAATATTTGAAGAAATACTTGCCAATATAACTCTCCAAAACTGGCAAAAAAAAAAAAAAAAAGTGAAATGTAGCATCAAGAACAAATGAATATCATGTGATCGTGAACTTCTTATGGGATACCATTACTTAATTAGAACTTGGGGAGTCCTAGATTGGTTGCACGCCTTGCATTAATCTCATGGAGGATAGCATGAGCATCTTTGATTTTTGACTTTGGATTCAGTCATGAGACTTGCTGAGACTAGTTAGATGATAGCATACAATATACAGAAGAGACTTGGGAAATACTTCCACACTAGGGCTTCTTCTCTCTTTCTTCTATTATCATCATGGAAGAATATACCTCAGACAGCCTGCTGAACCAAGAGGGATGGCAAACCAATAAAGCCCTTGTGTAAACAGGTGCCTCCTTTATGCAGACCCAGCCAATCAAAGCTCACACCCAATCACAACCAACCTGCAGATGTATGACTAAGAATTAAAGACTCTTGGGGTGCCTGGGTGGCTCAGTCGTTAAGCGTCTGCCTTTGGCTCAGGTCATGATCCCAGGGTCCTGGGATCAAGCCCTGCATCAGGCTCCCTGCTCCATGGGAAGCCTGCTTCTCCCTCTCCCACTCCCCCTGCTTGTGTTCCCTCTCTCGCTGTGTCTCTCTCTGTCAAATAAATAAATAAAATCTGAAAAAAAAAGAATTAAAGACCCTTGTTTGTAATTCTATCTTTAAGTTAACAGTTTGAAGGACTTTTTATGCAGGATTATGTGGCAAATAATATAAAATGTAAAATGTAAACGTACTAAATTCTCTATAAATTGAAAGAAAGTTGTTGGGAAGATGGGGTAGAAATACTTTTCCCTCTTCCTCTCTATGATACATTTAAGAACATTGGGCATTAGACATTACAAACAAAATGATTTTGAAAAGCGGAAACAAGAGGGCAGATCAGCTGGGTACCTTAATGCCCAGAGAGCAATATGGTAGCAAGTTCCCTAGGTTTTCTTTTTGCCTTATATATCACAGATTTCAAGTTGGAAAGGCTGACAACCTAAAAATACTAACAGTCACAGACAAAGAATTCTAACAAAAGACTGTTCTCTCTAGCCAAAGGACAAGGAAAGGTACAGACTAGCAAGACACAAACTTTTAGTCAACAACTGCGCTACTTAAGCCAAACATAACAAAACACACACATACACACCCTACCTGTGGTCTCACCCTCAACCATGGCAACAAAGGCCACATGAGGATCTTAGCCTTCCATTCTTGCCAGGCTGTGACAAGGTATGCCAAATCCCCCCCCCCCCATGTGTGGTATCAGAGAAGACAGAGGAGGGAGCAAAGATTTTCATCCCTTCCAGGCAATAATAAGGCACTCCTTCCCCGTAGTGAAGACCATATAAGGAGCTTAGACTTCCATATGTAATGAAAGTAATGCAGAGTCCCTCTCTCTGCCTTCTGAGGTAGTGTATAGGAGGCCTAGTAGAGACACAGATCTTTCACAACTGTCCAGTGGTAACACGGCAACCCTCACTTGGGTGTTATTGAAGGTATACAGACGGCAGTACTAAGAACTTTTAGTCTCCTAGATAGTGAGGTATTAATGCTAACCTAGTGGAGAGCCAGAACTCTAACCCCACCTGGTAGTAACAGGGAAGACACCCTTGTGAGTGTCAAAGAGACTGAGAGGGCAATGTGGAATTCTTCCCTCACCTGGCAGGAATGAGACAGCAGTCCATTTTTCTCTCTTGGGAAGAAGCAACTAAACCAGAGGTTTAAATAACATAATACCATAAATGCCCAGTTTTCAATTGAAAATCTCTCATCATATCTAGAACCAGGAAGATCACAATCTAATTGAAAAAAAGACAAGCAATAGAAGCAAAGACCAAGATCACAGAAATATTAGAATTATCTGACAACAATTTTAAAGTACTCCTTAAAAAAAATACTTCAATGAACAATTATGAGCATACTTGAAACAAATGTAAACATAGAAAATCTCAAGAAATACATAAAGACACGGAAAATGGAAGACAAAGAAGAACCAAATGAAAATTTTAGAACTAAAGAATACAATAACTAAAATGTAAAACTCAGTAGATGGGCTTAGAAGAAGAATGGAGAGGACAAGAGAAAAATATAAATGCAGAAATTATCAATAAAATATTAATAAATCAAATCCAAAAAAGTATAGAAAGAATTATACACCACAACCAATTGGATTTATCCCAGTTATACAAAGCTCACTCACCATTTGAAAATCAATTAGTGTAATCCATCATATCAACAGAGTAAAAAAGAAAATCACATGATCATATTAATAGACGTAGAAAGAGCATTTGACAAAATCCAGCCCTCACCCATGACAAATATTCTTGGTAAACTGGGAATAGAGGGGAATTTTCTCAACTTTATAAAGTCTATCTACAAAAAATCACCAACTAACATCATACTTGATGAAAAAATTCAATGCTTTGCCACTAAGATTAGGTACAAGGCAAGGATGTCCACTCTCACTACTCCTCTTCAATATTACAGTTGAAGTCCATGCTAATGCATTAAGGCAAGAAAAGGAAACAAAAGTTATGCAGATTGAGAAAGAGGACATAAAACTGCTTTGTTCACAGATGTCATGATTATCTATGTAGAAAATCTGAAATAATTGAAACAAACAAACAAACCTGGAACTAATAAGCAACTGTGGCAAGTCACAGGATGCAAGGTTAATAAACAGAAGGCAATTGTTTTCCTATATATTAACAATGAAATATAAAACAATACCATTTACATTTCTATCCCCTCAAAATGAAATACTCAGGTATAATTCTAACAAAAGATGTGTAAGATCTATATGAGGAAAACCAGAAAACTCTGATGAATGAAATCAAAAAACTAAATAGACAGAAAGACTTATTATTGTCAAGATGTCAGTTCTTCCCAATTTGATATGTAGATTCAATGCAATCTCAATCAAACCTCCAGCACATTATTTTGTGGATATCAACAAAACTGATTCTAAAGTTTATAGAGGCACAACACCCAGAATAGCCAATACAATATTGAAGGAAAAGAACAAAGTTGGGGGATTGATGCTACCCAACCTCAAGACTTACTATAGTGCTACAGTAATCAATACAGTGTGGGGGCGCCTGGGTGGCTCAGTCAGTTAAGCGTCTGCCTTCAGCTCAGGTCATGATCTCAGGGTCCTAGGATTGAGCCTCATGTCAGGCTCCCTGCTCAGCAGGGAGTTTGTCTCTCCTTCTTCTGCCCCTCTCCCACTGACGCTCCCCCACCCCACTCATGCATGCTCTCTCAAATAGATAAATAAAATCTCAAAAAAAAAAAAAAAGACATTGTGATATTGGCAAAAGAATAGACAAATAGATCAATGAAACAAAATAGAGAAATAGACCCCCATAAGTATAGTCAACTGATTTTTGACAAAGGAACAGAGATAATACAATGGAGAAAATATAGTCTCTTCAGTAAATGGTGCTAGAACAAGTGAGCATCTACAAGCAAAATAAATAAATAAATAAATAATAAATCTAGCAGAGTTTACACCCTTCACAAAAATTAATTCAAAACAAATCATAAATCTAAATGTAAAACACAAAACTATAAAACTTCAAGAAATAACATAGGAGAAAACCTAGATGACCTTGGGTACGGTGATGCCTTTTTAGATACAACACTGAAGACACAATCCATGAAAGAAATATCTGATAAATTGAAATTCATTAAAGTTTAAAAGTTCTCTTCTATGAAAGACAAAATCAGGGGAATTAAAAGACAAGTCACAGACTGGAAGAAAAGACATCTGATAAAGGATTGCTGTACAAAATATACAAAACATTCTTAAAACTCTTTAAAAACTCTTAATAGGAAAATAAACAACATAATTAAAAGTGAGCCAAAATCATAACAGAGACCTCAATTAAGATATACATTTAGATCTTTCATCCATTTTGAGTCTATTTTTGTGTATGGTGGAAGGAAATGGTCCAATTTCATTCTTCTGTGTGTAGCTGTCCAATTTTCCCATTTGTTGAAGAGACTGTCTTTTTTCCATTGGACATTCTTTCCTGCTTTGTCGAAGATGAATTGACCATAGAGTTGAGGATCCATTTCTGGGCTCTCTATTCTGTTCCATTGATCTATGTGTCTGTTTTTGTGCCAGCACCATACTGTCTTGATGATTACAGCTTTGTAATAGAGCTTGTAGACTCAAAATGGATGAAAGATCTAAATGTGAGACAGGAATCCATCAAAATCCTTGAGGAGAACACAGGCAGCAACCTCTTTAACCTCAGCTGCAGCAACTTCCTCCTAGACACATCTCCAAAGGCAAGGGAAGCAAGGGCAAAAATGAACTATTGGGACTTCATCAAGATAAAAAGCTTTTGCACAGCAAAGGAAACAGTCAAGAAAAGCAAAAGACAACTGACAGAATGGGAGAAGATATTTGCAAATGACATATCAGATAAAGGGCTAGTATTAAAAATCTATAAAGAACTTCTCAACTCAACACCCAAGGAACAAATAACCCAATCAAGAAATGGACAGAAGACACGAACAGACATTTCTGCAAAGAAGACAACCCAATGGCCAACAGACACATGAAAAAGTGCTAAACATCACTCAGCATCAGGGGACTACAAATCAAAACCATAATGAGATACCACCTTACACCGGTCAGAATGGCTAAAATTAACAAGTCAGGAAGGAACAGATGTTGGTGGGGATGTGGAGAAAGGGGAACCCTCCTAAACTGTTGGTGGGAATGCAAGCTGGTGCAGCCACTCTGGAAAACAGTATGGAGGTTCCTCAAAAAGTTGAAAATAGAGCTACCCTATGACCCAGGAATTGCACTACTGGGTATTTACCCCAAAGATACAAATGTAGTAATCTAAAAGGGCATGTGCACCTCAATGTTTATAGCAGCAATGTCCACAATAGCCAAACTATGGAAAGAGCCTAGATGTCCAACAACAGATGAATGGATAAAGAAGATGTGGTGTGTATGTGTGTGTACACACACACACACACACACACACACACAGGAATATTATGCAGCCATAAAAAATGAAATCTTGCCATTTGCAACAATGTGGATGGAACCAGAGGGCATTATGGTAAGCAAAATAAGTCAATCGGAGAAAGACAATTATCATATAATCTCACTGATATGTGGAATTTTAGAAATAAGGCAGAGAATCATAAAGGAAGAGAGGAAAAACTGAAACAAGATGAAACCAGAGAGGGAGACAAACCATAAGAGACTCTTAATCTCAGGAAACAAACTGAGGGTTCCTGGAGTGGTGGGGTGTGGGAGGGATGGGGTGGCTGGGTGATGGACCTTGGGGAGGGTATGTACTATGGTGAGCGCTATGAATTGTGTAAGACTGATGAATCACATGAAACAAAGAACACATTATAGGTTAATTAAAAAAATAAAAAGAAGATATACAGATAGCAAATAAGTTTATGATGCTCCACATCGTATGTCATCACAAAACTACAAATTAAAACAACCATGAGGTATTGATACACACCTTCAAATAACCAAAATACAGAACACCAACAACACTAAATGCTGACAAAGATAGGGACAACAGGAGTTCTCATACACTGCTAGTGAGAATACAAAGTGGTATGGCCACTTTGGAAGACAGTTTAGCAGTTTCTTATAAAACCAAACATACTCTTAGAATATGATCCAACAATTATGCTTGTTTGTATTTACTCAAAAGAGTTTAAATTTATGCCCACACAAAAACCTGCGTAGGGATATTCATAGCAGCTGTGTTTACAATTGCCAAAATTTTGTTGCAGGCAAAATGCCCTTCAGTAGGTGAATGGATACATGAACTGCTATACCCAGACATTGAAATATTATTCATCTCTATTAAGCTATGAAAACACATGGAGGAACCTTAAATGCATATTACTAAGTGAACAAAGCCAATATGGAAAGGTTACAATACTGTATGATTCCAATTCTATGACATTCTGGGAAAGGCAAAACTATGGGACAGTAAAAAGTTCCATGGTTTCCAGGGATTAGGGCATCATGGAGAAATGAATAGGTAGAGCACAGAGGACTCTTAGGGAAATAAAAATACTCTGTTACAATAATGGATGGATACATGTCATTATACATTGTTCAACCCATAGAATGCCCAGCACCAAGAGTGAACCCCAAGATGAACTATGGACTTTACATGGTTACAAAATGTCACTGTAAGTTCATGCTTGGTAAAAAAAAAAAAAAAAAAAAAAAAAAGTACCAGTCTGGTGAGTAGTGTTGATAATGGGAGAGGCTATGTATATGTGGGGCTTGTGAGAAACCTCTGTAACTCCCTCTCAAATTTGTTGTAAACTGAAAACTGCCTTAAAATGAAAAAATGTTAAAAAAGAATACAAAGTAGGAAGAATTCACCTACCCAGTTTCAAGATGTGTTATACATCTATAGCATCAAGACTGTATGGAGGGTAAGCACACAAATCAACGGAACAGAAGAGAGCTCAGAAATGAAAACCCCATATGCCCAACTAATTTTTTACAAAGATGCATGCAAAATCTTATGGGGGGAAGATACTTTTCAACTTAAGACTCACACCTTATGCAAAAAATAACTCAACATATATCATAGGCTTAAACATAAAGTGTTAAACTATTTTCTGAGCCCAATGCCATCAGCTAAAGTAGCCCATTGCCACCACTTCTATTCAACATCATATTTGTCTTCCTATCCAAAGCAATAAGCAAGGCATAAATAAATAAGTATATGATAGAAATATTTGAAGGAAAGAAATAGATGTTCAATTTGCACATGATATATCATTAGGCACATAAAAATTCTAAAAGATTCTAAAAATTATTAGAATTAATAAGTAAAATTAACAAGGTCACTAGGTGCAAAATTAATATAAGAATTAATTCCATTTCTATAGACTAACAAATAATTGAAAATTAAGATAAATATAATATTCAAAGTGTCACAAAACACCTCCTATATCTGAGAATAAATTTATTGAAAGGTGTGCAGGATTTCTACACTGAAAACTAATGAATATTGCTGAGAGAATTTAAAGAATGTCTACATAAAGAAAGAAAAATAATGTATTCACAGATTGGAGAACTCAATATTTTTAAAATGTTAATTTCTCCCTAATTGATCTATAGATGCAATGTAATCCCATTAAAAAGTCCAGCCTTTTCAAAATCAACAAGGTAGTTCTGAAATGATCTGGAAGAACGAAGTAGGGGACTTCACCCCAGATACCAAGATTTATTATAAAGTTACAGTAACTAATGTATTTTATTAGCACAGGGTTTGACAAACTGATTAAACAGAATAGAAAACTCTGAAACAGACACACATGCATATGTTACCTGATTTATAGTAATTATGTTACAGCAGTGTAGTGGGAAAAGGATGGTCTTTTTAATTAATGGTATTGGGTTAATTGGTAGCCAAATGAAACAATATGAATGTTCACCTCATACCATATACAAAAATTAATTACAGATGGACTATAGACATAAATCAGTAAGTAAAACAACACAGTTTACGGAAAAAATAAGATAATACATCCATGGATATGGTATAAGAAAAGACTGCTTGAACTAAAAATAAAAAGCATTACCATAAAGTTTTGAAGTAATTGATGAATTGTATTACATCAAGATTAAGAATTTCTATTCATCAGGAAATAGAATATAGAAAAAGCAAACCATAGATTGGGACATTATATATAAAATATCACTACTGTCTCTATAAATCATTTGAGGAAAAGGATTATATAAGAACTTCTACAAATCAATAAGAAATACTGACCAACTAATATTTTTAAAATGACTAAAGCCTGAGACAAGCACTTTAGAAAATAGGATATTCAAACGGTCAATAAATACTTTAAAAATACTCAGCGTCCTTAGTCTTCAGGAAAATGTAAATTAAATGACCAGAAGTTACCTCTAAACTTTCGCCAGCTTGGCTAAAATTTTTTTTTTTAATTAGGTGTTGGTGAGGATGTAAAATTACTGGAACTCTCATACGTTTATATTTGGAACAAACACTTTGAAAAATTGGTACTATATAGTACAAGTAAACACATGCCTTCCTAGGACTTCTGGATTCCAGGCCCAAGAATGTATCCTAGAGAATGAGTGCTTATGTCTACCAAATAACATGAACAGTGATGCTCATACCCATTGTATTCATAACAGCCATAAAGGGGAAAGTACTTAAAGATCTGCCACTAGTAGAATGAAAGAATAAATGGTTGTATATTCATACTGTTGGAATACTACACGGTAGTAGAATGGACTGATCACTAGTACATACTACATGCATGACGAATCTTACAAATATAGTATTGAATTATAACACCCAGATACAAGGATATATATTATTTGGTTCTATTAAATATTTTCAAGAAGAGCAAAATTAATTTTTGCTGACAGAAGTCAGAATAGGCATATCTTTGTCAGAGTGGATGCACATTGGTGTTATTGACTGGTAACATTCAAGAAGCCTTGTGATTCTGGAAAAGAATTCTATCTGTGTGTGTGTGTGTGTACGCACATGCATGTGTATGTGCAAAAACAAAATCACTGAGCAATATAGTTAAGATTTGGACATTCTTTTGGCTGTAGGTTAAACTTCAAAATAATTTATTAAAATAAATTTTAGGGCGCCTGGGTGGCTCAGATGGTTGGGCGTCTGCCTTCGGCTCAGGTCATGATCCCGGGGTCCTGGGATCGAGTCCCGCATCGGGCTCCCTGCTCGGCGGGGAGCCTGCTTCTCCCTCTGCTTCTGCCTCTCTCTCTCCGACTCTCATGAATAAATATTTAAAAAAAAATAAAATAAAATAAATAAATAAATAAAATAAATTTTAAATGCTAAAAACCATTGTCATGTTTATGGGGTAGGATTCTCTTCAAACAAGCTGTAGCTAATAGTGATAGGTTGGAAGACATTAACATTTCAGTTAATGATTTTTTAATTGCTTATTTATTGATTCAACTTTTGTCTTGGGTGTAAATTTAGCTTTATGTGACATCCGGGGTGGGTGGCTGTGATTCATCCTAGTGATGATTATCTGACAATATTAAGAAAAGCTATTGAAAAAATAAAAAGAACCATATCAAAGATGGGAGAATGCCAGCCTTGTCGTTCATTTATTCATTCAATAAACACTTACTGCATGTCTACTGTGCTTCTGCCTTGGGTTGGATACTGAGGCTGGGAGATAAATATATAAGACCTACAGGACCCCTAGTCCACTGGAGTTTGCAGTCCAATGAAGAAGACGGATGGATAAGACAGATGATTATAACAAAAATATAACGTCAGAATAGATGCAGGATGGCAACAGAATATAGAAAACAGATACTGGTTACCTATGTAGTACTAAAACAACAGCACTGAAATATATATTATAAGATGATTTCCATGGTAAGAACCCTTAAAAGTCAATGGGTAAATTCCAAACATTCCCTAATGAAATACTCGGGTCTAAGAGGTAATGATATATAGGCCATGGTAGGCAGGGACCAAGAGTTAGGTTATAAAAAAGATGACTGGTACGTACCATGAGGCTATCAATTCAGAGCTGAATCCATGGTCAGCAGATATAAAGGAAACAAAAGTAGATAATGTGAATCTAAGTAGGTAAGGGAATCAAAACCTAGAAATATCAGGGAGTTAGACTAGGAGATGGAGAAATGGGATAAAATACATTGGTGCGGGACCTAGATAGCAGGCACATAGCACTAGATTAACAATGAACCAATCACCTTCTTAAAAAGGAGTTCTTTAGACCACCACAGCTAGGACCACATCTGACTTTAGAAAATGGACCAGCCTCTGCCCACAATGTGACTCTGAGTCATACCTGGTCATAGTAACTGAGAAGATAAAGGTAGCTAGCTGAGCACTTTAGTAACATTGTTCAAGGCAAACAATTATGGGTCCCCGTCTAAGTGTTGATCTAAGCTTACTCACATCTTCAAACTCTAGACTAATCTCTACATGATAAATTGTATGTATTTATTCCATGATGTCTTAAATAAGGGATTCCCTCTGACCTATCTTAAGTTTATTTTCCACATTGCAAAAAATAATTCAAATACATAGTCAAAATTTCAGACTACCATCCAATCTACTGCTTACCTCCTAGAAGCTTGTGAAACTCAAGGGCAGAGTCCTTGTACTATGATTCACATAAAAGACAGGTTTGACAAAATGTAGGAAGACAGTAGTTCATTCCATCCTTTTAATTTAATTACAACACAAAACGTCTGAGTTTCAACCCCTGTTCTCTATTTCTCAGTATGGTGGCCTTTAAATTTTGTTTTATTTCTAGCAGGAAATAAGTTTATTTTTGACTGGATTTTAACTTCTTGTCTTCCATCTAGGCAGGCATGTTGGAGGACAGTGTCAAGTGAAAGGTGATATTTGAACTGTGAAATAAATTTAACAACAACTAACATGTATTACTCTGTGCAATTTGTGTATTTGCTCCATGCCATATAGAGCAAACTTACCTATAGAAGGTGACGAAATGTCCATTTTACAGATTAGGCAACAGAGATTCAGAAAGTCAAATGATCTTGTACAGCTAGTGACTAGCATATACTGGACTGAAAACTAGGATTTTGACTTCAAAATTTAGGAATTTAAGCCCCACCCTGTACTATTCCAAGCAGTAGAGGCTGATAGACACAATAAACTTTGGGCTTTGATAATTTCCCTTCCCTTCTGTTCTGTGCTCCTATCAGAGATTAACATACTGTCGGGCATATCTGCACTCTTGGGGGCTGGACTATATCTACTCTTTGTCCAGATCAAATAGAGAAATGGGAAGCCACACAGAGTAGTTAATATCTACCCAGCTGTGCTACTTATTCTTTGATTTATTTCCTCCTTTTCTTTGCAAGCTACTCTTGCCCTCTGAAAGAGAAGTCCCAAAGATCTTATTTTTCAATGGCTACTGTACATTTTATGGAGTTGTATTCTGCTAGAATATTATGCCCTAGAAATCTACTGAATTTGGCTTCAATGTTAACCTCATTCATCCTTGGATCAGTTCTATGGAAAAGAGACAAAAATAACAAAAGACTTCTTGTGATATGAAAGCTTTTGGTTGTCATTTCAGTGGCCCTTAAAGATTTGGGGAGTAGCTTCCTGTCTCTTCCTTCACTCCCCTACCCAGTACTCCCAAAGAAAAAGAAGCAAAACCAACTGAGTTCATTTCTTACTACTTGTACTTTCAAGGGGACCGTAATCAAAAAAGTGTTATGAAGCTGGTTTTGTGATTTACTATGATAAAACCTTTTTATTTTGGACTAACACAATTGGAGGACAGGAGAGAGATGACAGAAGTTACTTTTTATGGTTTCTAGATAATTTTAAGATTACAATAATTTTTAAAAACATTCTAAGTCTTTTTGGTAACGGTATAGTTTTAAAGTCTAATAATACTGCTCTAAATAAACTTACTTAGTCATAGTACACATTTTATCTATTCCACATTAAGTAGGACTATTAAAATGGGAAAAATACATATGCATATATGAGTTCACACAATAACAGTGATATTATTTCATGCTTCTCTCTTCCTATTTAATTATACAATCTTTTGAAACCTGAAATGATTGTGTAGGCAGTGCGTAGTAGCTAAACAAAAATAACGGGGAGTTTTAATTCATGTATATATAAATTGGGTGCAGATTTGGACTAAATGGTAGAAGTGAAGTATAACAAAATTCAGTGCTAAGTTTTTTCTCAAACTCCATGACCTTGGATAAATTTCTTTTTATTCTGTATGATGCAGGCAAAAACTGCCCCCTACCTACCTTTTGAAGCTGCTGCAAGATTTATTAAACTAGGGGAAAAAAACCCAAAAACTCTTTACAGGTCTGATGAGATAAGAGTTTCGTAAATATGAAGTTGTATTGTTATCTCCAAGAGGTATACGAAGTTGAATTAAGTTTTACAACATCCTTATGAGTCAGGTAGATAATCTTAGACCTATTTTTACAGATAAGAGAGTTTAAGCCCTTGCATTAAAGCCACTTAAATTGGGTATATGAGAAGAGATAAAATTACTGGATTCAGACTCAGGTCAGTATTTGTTGATACCTCAAAGTATTTTAAAGGGCAGTTTTGCAAAACTCCCATCTCCCCTCAGCAGTAATGAGAAAAGTCTGCATATTCTTCTCCCTCACTTTCTTCCTATGGTTCCTCGTGTAATTGATCTGAAATGCAAGACACCTTGTCTCAATGGTATCCAAGGGGAGCCAAGTATTTTCAGAGCTATTAAAAGACATTGTTCTAATGATGAAGCATATAATGTGATTTAGTGCAGCTGAAGCCAAGTTATCCACTAGCTATGGAGAGACCTAGGGAAAGGGGAAGAGAGGAAACCGATGTGACAACTCCTATAACTGGTGCAGGAAGGTCATGTGTGTAGTGAATACACCACGGTCTTTAATATTAACCCCCACCCCCACCAAATAAAAGCGAACGTAAACTGGAGAACACAAATTTCACCTTCAACCTAAACAACTTGTTTTCAAAATTGTTTGTTCAACATTACTAGAAATTATTCAAAGTGCTAATTGTAGAGCCTGACACAAAATAAATCACCAATAAACATTATCTGTTATTAGTGGGATTGGGAGAAAAAGGAGTATTGCATAAAGTCAAGAACATACTAGGAATAAGAAGCCTACACTGAAGCCTTCATCTTTCACTAAATTGGTGTGTGACTGCATTGTTTCGAAAGGGATCTGTGAAGTGGGAACAATGATCATACTTAGCTGAGTTTTGCTTAAAATAATTAATTAATTAGTTAATTAACTAATGAGCGGATACATGTAAAATCCTTAGCAAGTTTTCCGGCATGGGTACACATCTAATTGACAAAATGTTAATACTGGACATTGTGCAGCTGAGGCTGCTATACCCGTGTGGCTCAGCCAGCCAAACATTATTCAGTGAGCCCTCCCAATGAGTCACGCACTGAAGGAGGCACTGGGGAAACAACAGATGAATAAGGGAGATGTGATCCATACCTACTTGTAGATTTGTGGGGAGTTTTAGCAAAAACCACTCAAATGAAAGAATTGAAGACTACCATATATGCTAAGAAGAAACTAATAGGGGACTGACACAGAAAATGTGAAAGGAATTTTTTTGTTGGGTAGGGAGTCAGAGAAAGTTTCTCCAAGGAAGTACATTTAAAGTACAGATGTCAAAGAAGAGGAGTCACCCATATGAAGTAGGCGTGGTCATGGGGATTCCAGGCAGCATATGCAAAACTGAATGAGTTGAAAAAAACTTGGCACATGGGAGGAAAGGATGCCCAGAATGGCTGGAGCATATGGGTGAGGGGAAAGAGAGCTGCCAAAAGTAGTTGAAGAACAGGCAGCACTCACCTCTTGCAGGCCTCATTGTCCATGCAAGGATCCCATGGGGATTTTATTCTGTTTGCAATGGTAAGTCAGTGAAGAGTTTCAAATAATGGCAAGGAATAATATTTTTTTATCCATTTCAAAGACCATTTTTGCTGCTTGGGAGGGCAAGTCCTCGGCACCTTTTTGATCATTCAACACCAATTAGCACATGGCTCCAAAATGTTCATATTCTTTTTCTGTCTCTCTGTGTATAGTTAGAAACATACATTTATATATGTTAATTGGTAATTAAATATTAACAAGGCTGTTTTCTTCCTGCACACAATGAATTATCTTATGGTACTATTTGGATACTTGTGCCCCACTTTGGAGATGACTATTTCAGAGATAAGATGGAGCAGAGCGTATCTTTCAATGTACAATGAAAAGACTCCTTATTGGAATTACAGAGTTCTCTACTGACATTTGATAGCAACTATTTTCGTAATAACCCATTCTTAATGCAGTATATTAATACAATCTGTCGGGTTGCTTAGTGAGTTGTTGGATTGGAAATACCTTGAAATAGGCTAGACCACTTTCCCCCATAATTAAGCCATTTCTTGAAGTCTTCCAGGAAAAGAAAATGGTTTAGGGAACTACTGGTACTTTCCTTTTCCGCTTGTTGACAAAGGATCAGAGACATAAGAAATGAAATGAATTTATATAAAAAACAATTCTTGGAGCCAATTTCACCCACATCTGTGTAACCTTTTTCTCAAATGAATAATTAGAATCAGGCATTTAAAAAACGCCTGCCCTCTATGAATTCTCAGCAAATGGATTGCAAATGATTTCATTTTAAAGGGATTATTGTAATGGGTCTGTTTTAAAAGATGGGAGCTGTAAATGATTTGGGAAGGAAAAGTCAGCTCTCTTTCTACCAATTCTTCAGGTGGAACTTCATTTTGAAATCAAAACCACCTAAATTTTGGTAGGGCAATAATAGACTAAGGCCAGAAAATTTGAATTCACTAATTTCTTTCTTTTTTCCATTTTGCATTTTCCAGTCCTATATTAGGATGGGAATTTATTCGGGTTCTAACTCTTTAATCTGGTTTTTCCTCTCTTGGAGGAAATCTCACACACTCATCCAGACTGGAAAGGAGTTTAGCAGGGTATAGAAAGAAGACATAAGGCAAAGAATCCCACAAAGCTCTGAAAACCTTTCTCAGGAGAGGAAAACAGTTGCCCTGGGTTTTAAGGAAGAACATTTGCAGTTTTGGGAGGAGGGAGGACCTCTGGCTCTCCTCTCCATCTAGAAGTGTGCCAGACAATGTTCCTTTTTTAGGAGGATCCAGGCTTGGGTAGTCGAGGTGCTTCTGGAAGAACAGTCTGTGTCTCTCTTAAAAACAAACAGGTCACTCTGTCTTTAGTACTTACATTCAAAGGCTAAGAAGTCGGCTTCCTTGCATTTGCATATTTCTTGGATTGGACATAAGAACAAGAATTTAAATAATTGTTTGTGTAACACAGCTCTGGGTTGGACTGATATAAGAGAATTTCCTCTTGAACAGTATCAAAAAGAGTATCATTAATTGAAGAATAATCATCACCGCTACTTTTAAGTTGGTCTTATCACAAACTCACAATTTAGATTTTTTGGGAAGGTTACCTTTGCAAGTGTGAAAATGAACAAAAATATAATTAGAAACTGAAGATTTGCATGGCATTCATTTGTTTAATCAGTAAATATGCTTTGAATAATTTAATAGCTACCATGTGATAAGGAAGTGTTATTAGGCACATGAAGACTACAGAAAAATTCGAAGGTATTTCAACCCTTAGAAGCAAACTTTCCATTTGAAAAAGGCTTGGGTTTGGGAAAATTCTTTGTAATTTTCAAAGCCCATTCACCTACTATAAATCTTCATCTGAACTTCTGAACAGTAGCAGGGGAGCTGGAATGGACAGACATTATAATCATACAATTATAGAATTTTAGAAGTGGAAGGAATTTTAAAGGTCATCTGATGCAACCGCTTAATTTTAAAGTGTAGGAAGCTGAGAGATTGCCCCTTCGTCTGAGGCCCCACAGCAAACTAGGCTGTGGCAGAGTATCCAGCATAGCCGTGAAGTTTGCTGATAAGAATCTTCAGGTATGTGGCTAGCAGCTCTGGGCTAGGCACAAAAGACATAGGATAAATATAGCACCGTGCCTTTTTCCCTGTATCTATGTGCATACCGACGTAGAATAGACTCACAATGCGTATGTATTCAATTAAACACTGACAGATTTCCTACCGCGTAGGACACTGTGTCAAGCAGAGGATAAAAATAGCAAAGAAAATAAACTGGCCACTTCTTCCAAGTTGCTCACAATTCCTGTCCTCAGTGAGTTTGTGGTCTCTTAGGGGAGCCAAGATACATGTCCACAAAATGCAGGAAGATTGAATTCAAATACAGTGAGCGCTTTAGGAGGTCCGGAAAGGAATCTAAGCGTAATAATTTATGGAAAAAAAAAAAAAATCCCCCCAGACCACACACACACACACACACACACACACACACACACACACACACACGATCATTTAATTACATCATTCTCTGCAGTTGCCTTCCTGGGATCTCCCCCAGGCTGGGACACTCAGGCTCTGCCTAAGCTACCGTCAAGACGCCAACTCGCGGAGACGAAGGAGGGAAAGACCAGGAGCCCACCCAACCTTATCATCTAAACTGGAAGAGACGAGGAGGGGGTGGAGTGCGGGGGAGAAAACGGCAGCAGAGACTGACAGAAACAGTAAAACAGGAATAGGAAGTCCCCAACACAGCGAGCACTCCGCGAGCTCCGGCTGGCCGCCCCCACGGGAGGGAGAGCGGAGACCGCGGCCGCGGGGGCGCAGAGCGGGCGGCGGCAGCGCCCGCGAGCCCAAGGGGAGGGCCGACGACGCATCCAGTCCTCGCAGCCACCCGCGCGGCGCAGCTCGGCAACGGGACGCGGCGCCCGGAGCCCCGGCAGCTCCCTCCCTCCCCCCCTTCCCGCGTCGCCCGCCAGCGCGCCAGCGCCCGCTCCGCCCGTGACTTCAGTTCAGCTCCACCCCCGCGTGGCGGCGGCTCGCTCGGTCCGAAGCCACGCTCGGCACCAGCCCAGCCTGGGCAAGCGGCCGCCACCTGCCCCGCGCCGCCTTCGCCCGCCCCCTCCGCGGCCCAACTTGGATGGAGTTGGGGTCCTGAGCGCCTGCCCCCCAACAGCCGGCCAGCGGAGAGCCCCGCGCAGCCGCCTCGGCTCCGGCCCCCTCTCCGCTCCTGCTCTCCGCTCCCGCGATGGGAAAAGTTGGCGCCGGCGGCGGCTCCCCAGCCCGGCTGAGCGCGCTCCTCACGGGCGCGGGGCTCTTGGCCCTCTGCGTCCCGGGCGCCTGCGGCGGCGGCTCCTGCTACCCCCAGCTATCCCCCGGCTCGGCCCCGCGCTGGGCTCCGACCCCAGGGGGCTTCCTTCGCCAGGGGCCGCGAGGCAGAGCTGCTGCCACGCCCCTGCCCCTCCTTGGGCGCCCCCTGTTCGCAGTGGCCCCCGGAGACCGAGCGCTGTCCCTGGAGCGGGCCCCTGGCACCGGGGGGTCGGTGGCGGTTGCCCCACGCTCTGGCCGGCGGAGACGGAGTGAAGCGGATCCCGGGAAGGCAGAAAGGGGAGAGGGCGCGAGTCGAAGCCCCCGGGGAGTGCTAAGGGATGGAGGGCAGCAGGAGCCTGGGACTCTGGAGCGGGACCCGGACAAAGCCACTCGCTTCCGGATGGAGGAGCTGAGACTGACCAGCACCACGTTCGCGCTGACAGGCGACTCCGCACACAACCAAGCCATGGTCCACTGGTCTGGCCACAACAGCAGCGTGAGTAGATGGGGACTGAGGGCAAGGGGTGAAAGATGGAAAGGGTTAAAGCAGAATGTTGTGTTCTGATGGAGAATTTGGGGGAAATGAGGTTTCTGGACTTGAGAGATGCTGCAAACTAAAGTCTTCCCTGCCCACCTCCCTTAGGAGTTAATGTCATCTATCAGGAGACCCATGACACCATCAGAGTCCTCTCAGAACCCCCCAAAAGCTTCAAACTGGGCAGGCAAATCCCTGTTTCCTGTTTCGTGGTCTCATTGGTGTAGTAACAGTTGAAGACAGGCAAACAGAGGGGGTTAAGTATTCTGAATGTGGAGGTGAATGGGTTAAATTTCCAGGCAGGATGACATTCCTTTAAGTGACTTTCCTTTTACTTGCTAGACTTATGGGTGAGCACAAGTAAGATCAAGAAGACTTTATGTGTAAGCTTATTTTTCTGCAAAGCTTCTAACCCCCTCTTCCCCAGAAGGGAAGAGAGATGCAGCGGACACTAAGGTGCCCTTAATGTATTCTCTGTTTCTGGGGACCAAGTGGATGCAAGTTTCAGGACGGGAACTCTCTAGCATCTTCTAACAGCACCAGCCAGTGTGTTTTGAGAGCTGGGGCTTTCCAGCCTGTGAATGAGTGGTTGTTCTCCGGCATGATCAGTCCCAGGAAGATCAGATATATCCCAGTGACAACAACTCCCTGTTCTTCCCCATTGACGGACCTCCTCTAGAGAAGAGCACAAATAAAGACTTAGCCCTCCTTTTATGAAGGGACCAGGGAATTGCTGGATTCCCCATGCTGACGCTGGGGAGAGTGGGTGCAAGTCCATGAGCATTGGCCACGTCAGGGGAGGTTTTAGATTTTTGGAAAAGCCTGCATGTCTGGAATCTGGGGTAGCTATTCCAGCTTAAACTGCACCTAGAAAACTTCAATGAGCTGAAATAGTAAAGATCCAGCTTTGATGGTAATAAGTGAAGATGACTTAAAAGTGTGGAAAGTTCTCTGAGCTGCCATTAAGCAGACAAGAGCATAAAAACCAAGGATGGGTAAAATTAAAAAAAAAATCAGAGTTTCAGCTTCCATTGGGTTATTGAGAGTGTAGTATTTGTAATAGGTACAGTCTATGCAGCCTGGTACCTTTCAGAATGTTTTCAGTTGTGATGTCATTGCCAGAAACCTTCCCAGGGAAGTGCCACTTTAGTGAGTTGTGCTCATTGTCAGCTTTTTAACGAAAGTTGTGAACGTTTTAAAATAATAGTCTGTCATCATGGGTTCTTTGGGTATATAGATATAAACTGTATTAAGGCAAACCATGATAAATGGTTTTTTTTGCATTGATGTCTCTGTCCTGAGAGGATCAGCAGGGTTTTCCCTACAATTCAGCTCTCATGACTGAGGCTATGGTTTTCTATGGTTCTCAGGAATGATTTAATCAAATAATTGAAGCTGAAATTCTTTCCATTCAAGTTCTGCAGACCCTTGCCCTCATTTCTTTCCTTAACTATCATATCTTTCATATCAAAACCGCTAAAATTAATCCCCCAATTTGAACTCAAATCTTAAACTGATTGAATGACTTTCACACTGCTTTAAGTGATTAACTCAAAGCTTCTGGCTTTAAGGGGAGATTTTAAACACATCAAACATTATATCTGGTTGTACCGAGAAGTAAAAGACATTGGACTCAAAATATTTCTGGCTTTTAATGTAATTCGAGCTGTAAAATATCACTCACCCATTAGACCTCTACTTTAGTTCATCTCTTGAAAGATCTTGGAAAGAGCTGGAAACGGAGAGTACATCTTTGGCAAATTTTAAACTCCATTTAAGAAATGGCGCCAATCACTGCCAGCCCTTTTTATTTTTTAAATGATGCTTATAAGCACAGTCCGGCTTATTAGGGTCAGGACTTGGATGGGCAACATGCAGGCATGTCTGAGATAATGTAGCAAATAATCAAGGTAGTGCATGTGAAAGGTTTGAGCATTCAGATCATGTTGCTAGTGAGATTTCTACCCTTTGAAGTTTTTAATTCTGTAAGGAACCCCCCCTGCTCCGCATCCCTGCCTGTTTACACACAAATTGTTTTTTTTTTTTAGCATATATATGCAGATGGCAGAGGGAGAGCTATAGTCTTAATCCAGGTCCCACAAAACAAAACTGGCCCAGATTCATAGGAGACACAAAGTTTAACATTTGTTTTTAAAGGAAGGAAGGCAGAAAAACTTTTTCTGGGCAACTCTGTGAGGTGAAAAGCTGTGTGGAGACTTGAGTTCTAGTTCTGCTTATTTGTGGTTTGATCTTGGCAAGTCTATTGCACTCTGAGTGTGAATTTCCTCATCCTTAAAATGGGGTCCGTGCCAATTCATTACGTGCCAGGTTGCACATAAGTGTGTTGTGATTGTCAAGTGCAGTACAGTACACCTGTTTGGAACTCTCAACTTACAGCACTTCACATCTTCCTAGAGCAAGAAACCCACTAACTTAAACCTGAGGGCAACACTGTGGGGCTCTCATTTTTTTCCTATTTAGATGTCAGTACCCCTGTAAATCCACCCCCTGACCCACTCAGGGCCAGAGGCAATACACATCCTCTGACCCTGTCTCACCTTTAGCTAAAAGTCTTGTTAAGTAGGGTTTCTGATTACAATAACACCCGCATTAAAGGTGTAAATGTATGGTAATTATAGGCTGCCTGTCAAACTTGTGAGGAATTCTGGATGTTTTTCTCGCCTCCTTCCCTTCTTCCTGCCCCCTCCACTGTTGGACTTGTGCAGTTGTGTAAAGACATGACTGTTTTGCCTCATCCGTGGGAGTGATGTGATTCCTCTATACTGCAGTCTAGCTTGATGGAAAGTGTTGCTAGAGTTGGTGGAACACCTGGGGGGATCTTTTGGCATGAAAGGTGCTGGGTATGAATCATTTGTCATGAGCTTGGTGTCGTAAGCAAGAACATATTGTTCCTACCCTACTCATCCTAGGCATGCTGTGCCCTGATCTAAATTTATACAGTAATCCTTAGTTTGTTAAAATATATATTTGTCTATATATGCATGTGTGATGGGGCATGTGTTTATTCTTTATTTCCAAGAAATTTCAAAGCGCCACACTTATTAACCCTTATAAAACCCTTGTTAGGTAATAGGTGAGTGGCAAGTGTTAATATTGATTATTCATATTTTTACACTGGAGTCAATTTGAGTATTTCAGTTCACTGCCTTGTCCTTTTCTTACCGGAAATAGTGTCAGAGGCTTTTATTTCTATTTTGCCATTATGATACTTTAATGCTGCATTAGTATAGACCACGATGGTCTGGTTGATTTCCGTGTACCACTTTGCCTTTCGTTGTTCTGGGACTTGACATTTACCATCCAACCTTCGTGAATAAACTGAGTCCCAACTTGGGTCAGGTTTTGGGTAGATGCCTTACGTCCTATAATCTCACTTAATTTTCACAAAAATGTTATAAGTAGGTATTCTCATTACATAGAGAAGCAACCTGAAGCTCTGGAAGCTAACTGAGTTACTGAGATGGTACAAAAGGTCAGTGGCAAATAGGGGCTGGCACCCAAACCTCACAGAATGGCTGGTCTTAAAGATTTTCAGGTAGGACAGAAGAGCTCAGACCTCTTGGAGTCAGTATTTTAAATAATCCTCTCTTGGGGTGGCTGTCAGATGATGCTGGAAGAGGGCGCGGTGTTAGCTGGGAGCTCCATCTCCTTGTAGAAAAGCAAGGGTTTTAACACGTGCCTGTCACATTGCACTCTTTACCTTAAGTAGTGATTTGGTTGTTCTCTTATCCGCCTACCTCTTCATCTTTAGTGAGACATGGAATCCGCACCTGGTGATTCATTGAGCACGAGGTAACCTGCCGTCATTCAGCTCTCAGATCTGGTGTTCTTCAGGAACAGATTCCTTTTCTAAGTGTCTTACAAACCTGATTTTGGAGAGAGGTTGCATGTAAACACTTGCTTTGACTGCACATTTAAACATATTTTTTACTTTTTAATAAAGTAAAATGATAAACGATTTTAGCTTTCTCTAACAAGCCCACATATTTCCTTCTCTGATAGGTGCTTTATGCTATTAACGAATGTTAATGTGGTGTGACATGGAAGGCAGTGGGTTTGGAGCAGACAAATTTGAGTTTGAATGTTAGCTCTCCTGCTTACCACATTCTGCCTTGAACAAGACATTTAAATTCTTGGAGCTTCACCTTCCTCAACTAAAATATGGGGATAGTGTGTCTTTCGCAGGCTTTTCTTGAAGATATGACATCATGTATGTGAAGTGGCTGGTACATAGTAAGTGCTCAATAAATGCTATTTGTTCTTTTAATTGCAGAAATAATTCTCTACTGGCAGATAAGAATCCTGAGTTATAGTCTTGACTGTGTACAACAATTAGATATGTAGTCATAATGTGGCTTCAGTTTCATCCTCTGTAAAATGATGGAAATAGACCAGAGCACCACAGAAATCCCTGAGGGGTTAAAAGTAACTTAATAGTTTGTTCAGCGTGCAGATATTGTGCGCCTACTACATTTAAGCGCACTAGGAGTGTTGGGGATGCACAAATGACACAATGACCTATACCCTTGACGTATAAGGAGCGAGCCTCTCATTCACGTGATTCCTCCTTTTTTCCATGGTTCATGTGTGTATCTACTTATAGGAAATCAAAACATTTAAGATCCAAGCAGGCATTCATTTCAATGCATGTTTGCAGCAAAACCTAATTTAGTATATTTATTGTATCACATCTTCATGTTAAGGAGTTTTTTATCTTTGGACAAAAAAAATGCTTCATATGAAATTGGGAAGTTAGCTTCTCTTAAGATATTTAAGGGGTTTTCTAGAGGAAAATGACATGAATGTTAACTCTGGGAACTCTCTCCACATCCTTTTATAGAAGACCCCCAGAAACTCAGACCAAGGTACAAAAGCTGATGGACTTATTTATTTAACAATTATTTAGTAAGAGAAGAATGATTGCTCACCTTCAAGGAGAGATTGCCATGTGGCAACATTATGCTAAGAAGCTTACACAAATTATCATATTTACTTTTAATTCTACAAATATGTATTGAATCCTAATATTTGTTAGACACTGATAATAGAGATATATGCGGAGTGATGCACAAAGGTGAAAAGAAATAATACGCGCCCTCAAAGCACTTTCTGTCTTGTACTGAAAGAATCCTCTGAAGAGGCAGCCAAAGCTAAGTGTCCTCTGAGGGCATAGCAGGCTGTAGGAGTTCAGAAGAGGATCAGACATCTACAAACTGGGGTGGTCTTCAAAGTTCATTGCAGAGCAGGTGCTTCAAGTGAACCTTGAAATGGAGAGAATATTTTGATTAAGAGATGGAGGTTATTTATTTTTATTATGTTAATCACCATACATTACACCATTAGTTTTTGATGTAGTGTTCCATGATTCATTGTTTGCGTATAACACCCAGTGCTCCACGCAGAATGTGCCCTCTTTAATACCCATCACCAGGCTAGCCCATCCTCCCACCCCCCTCCCCTCTAGAACCCTCAGTTTGTTTTTCAGAGTCCATAGTCAAGAGATGGAGATTATTATGAGAATATTTTGAGCTGAATGGATGGTGTGACTGAAGGTCAAGGGTAGAGATATATAAATTCCTATGTATTCCAAAAAATTAGCCTACATTAAATGTAAACTATGTTTAACTGAAGTTTTTGTCTTAGAAATAGTTTAAAAAATACTCCTTAAGCAAAAATATACACATTCATCTTCTAGTGACTTTGGGTATAATCCAAGCCCAAAAAGAAAATAAAACCAGAGTGGTCACTTAAAGATATGATTGCATTTATTGTCTTTATTTGCACATTAAATCTCAGCTGGAGACATCATTGTTTCATTTTTACCTAGACATTTGCCACACACAGTTTTCTCCAAAGGGCTTTCTTTTGTTTAAGTCCTTGGTCAGAAATATCATAGGCCCGGCTGCCCAGAGGGTAAATTAATTTGGTTCCCAGCCAACTGATGTTAAATCACTAAACATATGTAAAATATTTATCCTGTCTTTGTGTATGTCTCAATTACTGTTCTGTATCTCTGGCTAGAAAGGGTGGAGAATGCATCTGTGTGTCCTAGGGAGGAAACTAGCCAAAATGGCGTTGCTGCGGTGGCCAATGGTGATGGCAGAGAATAGGCATGGTCAGCGTGAGGGGGAGCCAGGTGCTGTGGTGGAGGAATGGTTACTCTGAAGGGGGGTGCGCTGTGCTCAGGTGGGATGAAAGGAATCGTCAAGTGGTTGGCAAGAAACAAAGGTGGAATCTTACTGTGCAAGGTTTATGAAGAAAGAACAGAGCCTCTTCTAAAAGGTAAGTAGAGAGAAAAAGAACATGAATGTTCTGTAGGAAATCCCACGTGAAATTTTCCATGTGTATAAAAGATATTGTGTCTGTTTCTATAGCACTCCTGAATGTTGTTGTACCACTTTAGATCAGTTATAGCCATTTCCTTTGCAAAATGCTTCAGCTTTCAAAGATTGGAATATTATTTCCCCTACGTCTGTTTTTTTTTTGTTTTTGTTTTTGTTTTCACCAAGGGCCTATGAGATAAGAAAGGCAAATATCATCTACATTTCTCAGGTAAGGAAATCAAGGCACTGCTCTTAAGCAGGTCAGTTAGTGGAAGAAGAGGGTCAACAATGCTTTGTCACACTGTAGACTGATTCTTGGTTTGGCCCGCCGCTGGCTTTCCAGAGGTAAGAGTTAGAACAGCTGCATCCCAGCCTCTCGGTTTGCCTGAAGCCTATGCACCTGTGTCTATAATGTTTGCTGATGTGGGAAGAAGTGTGGATATTGGCCACGAAGCTCCTGAGTTCTAGGCTCAGCTACTCAAGTTATTTATACTGGGCTTCAGAGCAAGTGGCCTTATCAAAAGTCATGCTCTTGGCATTGTTTAAACCTCTCAGAGGGAACCTTAAAAAGAGATGATGGGACTTTCTGCAAGCCAGGTCTCTGGCAAAAGCCCATTCTCCATCTTCCATGGCTAATGGACTTCAGAGGTCAGATTACTTATAACTGAACTAGTTGTAGCAGGGGCTTGGGGGCAAGAGGGAAATAGCCACGTCTTCCCCTCCTTAATTGTCTGATGCAGAGGAAATGCCATTTGAAATAATATTAAGTATGGTCTAGTCAAGGGAATGTCAACATTTGGGGACAGCAGTAGCCAAACTGAAGTGCCTGTTGAAACTCATGGATTTTATTTGCTCAAGGATTATAATTGAGTTACCAGCTATTGCCTTTTCTACTCCTTCTGACTTTGGGGGTTGGGGTGGGGATGTGAGCAAAGGAGAATTTGCTGAACACCGTGATAGCTCCCTATGGCCAGATAAGGTATATCGATTATAATAGAATCCCCTCTTCATAATACTATAAATAACCACTAATTTAGTGAGCAGCTTCCCTGGAAGTACATTCTAGAGCATCACATTATTTCACTCCATCCTCCCACCACCATAATACAAACGAGGTATTATTGTCCTCATTCTAAAGTTGTGGAAGTCGGGGGCACCTGGGTGGCTCAGTCATTACAGTTGTGGAAGTCATGGCTTAAGGAACTTGCCCAAGGTCACCCAGCTGAAGGGTGGCACAGCTGGAATTTGATTTTTGCCCTTTCTGGCTCTAAAACTTTTTCTCTTTGATCACGTTGACCCTCTGTAAGGGTTCAGTTCTGAGTCTCTTTAGGGAGAACCTCACAAGTCAGGGCAGAGGGGTCCTAGGGGAGCTCCTAGCACAGGCACCCCACCTCAGTGTTTTCCCTGTCCTATCCCGATCTCAGGGCACTAACCTGATACATTTTACTTGATAATAAGCTACTTCGTGATGGAGCTTGATCAAAGCCTTAAGGGCCATCTGTCCGCATGAGTGGCTCTCCTGGGGTTATTAATATGTGTCGTCTTGTTATTCTAGGAGGATGTGTGGGATGTGCTATTTGGTTTCTCCCTGCTGGCTAATGAACCTAGAGTGACAGTGTGGGCAATTTGTATGCTTTCTAAAGAAAGTGCTAATAAGAGTCATGTTATTAGACCACCAACTAATCCCGTTGCGCCCTGAAGCCAGTGGATTGATGCCTCTAGTCATCTTCCCCTAACCAGAGTAGCAGAGACTCCTGAGACACAAAATTATGGGCCATAGATCCTTCTGCTTCAGGGTCTTTGGAGGAGCGTTGGGTGGGTTAAATGCAAAAGGTCTTCCCCTTAACACTTCCCAAAATACACTCTTTAAACATTTTTTTATCTATTTGAGAGAGAGTCTATGTGCAAGAGTGGAGGGGAGGAGCAGAGAGAGAGAGAGAGAGGGAAAACAGACTCCCCACTGAGCAGGGAGCCCAACTGGGGCCTCAATCCTAGGACCTTGAGATCATGACCTAATCTGAAGGCAGACACTTAACTGACTGAGCCCCCAGGAGCCCCCCAAAATATACTCTTGATATGAACCATTAAAGGGGAGAAAAAGCTTTTTTAGGCATGGTTGTCACCTGCTTAGAAACCTATCTGTAACCCTGTTTACCCTGACTTACATTTTGCTGAGTTGATGGGAGAATCCTAAACTGGGCAGCCATGGTCACCTCAGGCAGCATTTCTCAAAGCTTGACCTCATGGGACCTGCTTTTAAATCTGTTGATGGGGACTAGGAATCTTTATTTTACAAATTCCCTTAGGAACTCTATAACGATTGAAAATCATTTCCCTAAAATTCATATGTGAGATTTGGGGTCCATGAACCCCTTCCATTGTCTGCACAGTGTATAAGTATCAATATGCTTCACTTTTCCCCATGGCAAACTAAAGCCCACAGCTTTTATCAGCTTCTCCATGGAAACTATGACCCCAGGGAAGAAGACCTGGTGTGACGTATTGTAGGAGAATGAGAGACAATTACAGGGGACAGCACAAGTCCCCAGACAGAAGAAGATGATACTTTTTGGCCAAATGGTGATATTTTTATCACTGGATGTATTCTAGGCAGTTTCTTTCCTGGATGTCCATATGACCATGAGTAAACCATGTCTTCAGTGGCTGAAAGACTACATTATTTTAACTAGAACATAATGTTTTGTGATGGGGTTGAATTCTTGCTCCACTATCTACTAGATATGTGAACTTGGGCAATTAGCTTTACGACCCTGTGCTTTAGTTTTCTCAACTGCAAAATGGAAATAAGAATGATATACTTTTTATAGGGTTTCTTAATGGTTAAAGGAGACAATAGATATAAAAATGCTGAAAATGGCATGTGGCACATAGCAAGCAATCAGTAAAGTTTAACTATTATCATCATTGTTATCACCATTATTTTGTTAGTATTAATACTAGAATTACTCATGCTCAAGTAGGACCTACTAAATGGTGTTTTTAATATTTTGCTCTTGATATTGCTTCTGTTTCTGCAGTTACATTCTTCCATTCCAGTTCCATTTTCTTATAATGAGGCCAGGACTCTGTCTTACTCTTTCTGTCATCCCTCTCAAGGTCTCCAGCTATTTACACATAATAGTTGTAATAAGGCTCTGGACCTAATTTCCTGTGTGTGTGTGTGTGTGTGTGTGTGTGTGTGTGTGTGTGTGTATGTGTTGGGGTGGGGGTGGGGGTGGGGGTCCATACCAACAAACAATTCCCTGACACCAGATGGGTGTCTATAATTCAACTCAGTTTTGACACCATCCACCCAGAGGTAGCATTGGATTCCACTAGTTAAGGGCTCAGTCCCACAGGACTGCCATCTCCCACCTCCCAAATTCAGATGTCAGGGTGTCTCCTGTGCTTTTGACTAAGCAGCTATAGATTAGAAGTTCCAATGACTCTTTCCTTGAGTTTGGTTAATTTGCTAGAGCAGTTTACAGAACTTAAGAGAAACATTTCACTTACCAAATTGCCAGTTTCTTACAAAAGGATATAACTCAGGAATAGTCAGATGGAAGAGATGAGCAAGATGATGCCTTGAGCAAGGTATGGGGAAAGGGCATGGTGGTCTCTCTGAGCATGCTGTCCCTGAATCTCCACATGTTTACCAAACTAGGATCTTTTGGAACCCTGTCCTTTTGGGTTTTATGGAGGCTTTATTACATAGGCATTATTGATTAAGTCATTGGCCGTCAATTCAGCCTTCAGCTCCTCTTCCCTCCCCAGAGGCTAAGGAGTGGGACTGAAATTTCAGAACCTTCCAATCAGGGTTGTAACCAGCCTCCATTCTTAGGTGTGAGCCCATAGTCATCTCATTAATATAACAAAGGACACTTTTTTTTAAGATTTTATTTATTTATTTGACAGAGACACAGAGAGAGAGGGAACACTAGCGGGGCGGGGGGGGGGGGCGGGGAGTGGGAGAGGGAGAAGCAGTCTTCCCACTAAGCAGGGAGCCCGATGTGGGGCTCGATCCCAGGACCCTGGGATCATGACCTGAGCTGAAGGCAGACGCTTAACGACTGAGCCACCCAGGTGCCCCAACAAAGGACACCCTTATCTTTCTCATCACTTGGGAAATTCCCAGGGTCTTGGGAGCTTGGTGCCAGAGATGAAATGAAGATCAAATATACATTTCTTATTATAAATCACAATATCACAACTTGCTTACTAAATATTTGCTGTTTTGGGGATGGGGAAATTGTCTAAATTCTAAAGAAAGTGCTTCTAGCTAGGGGCGGCACCTGGGTGGCTCAGTTGGTTAAGTGTCTGCCTTTGGCTCTGGTTATGATCTGTGGTCCTGGGATTAAGCCCCACGCTTGGGCTCCCTGCTCCATGGGGAATCTGCTTCTCCCTCTCCCTGTACCCCCTCCCCCTGCTCGTGTGCATACTCTTTCTCTCTAACGAATAAATAAAATCTTAAAAAAAAAAGTTCTTCTAGCTGATCGAAGGATTACATTGACAGGCAGAGTAAGAGAAAATAACATTTAATTCTTGTGTGTAAGGAATCCACATAAGCATGAGATCCCAAAGAGAGTAAAGCAAAATGGGGTATATATGTCATTCTGAACTAAGGAGAAAGGGGTATGGGTCTGAGACTTGAAAGGGGAGGAGGACAATTCACGGGAAGATGAAAAAGAAAAAATGTTTGGTAAACAAAATATTTTCTGGACCGTATAGAAACAATGGGACACAGAGAGGAATTTTAACAAAGACTTCGCTGGGTTCTTCCCTGTCTCCTACACCTTGTTCATGTTATACTATAGTTGTCTATGGGGATAGCTCCCGTCCCGGAGCAGGTCCTCCATCTAAATTCTTTTTAGGAGTTGTGGGGTAGGTCAAAAATTCTTCCCAAGTCTTTTGGGCTTTGATTATTTTCAGCTTGAAATAATCTGCACACCAAAGTGGTGCATTTTGGGGCCATCAGCCCTTAGCAACTACAGTGTTTTATTTACTCTTTCCATGGGGAAAATGCCTTTTCACTTAGAACAAACAACCCATGATCTTATTCATGAGTGTTATGGATATTCAGCCACTAAAAGATTGCTTATGTAAAAATATACATTGAATTGGGAAACCCCCCACAAAATAGTAGAAAAGGAAAAAATAGATTAAAAAATAGTACAAATATAAGCCACATGAAGTCAGGGGGTTTTTTTTGGTCTGTGTTGTTCCATCAAATATCTCAAGCCCCTGGAAATATACCTGGACATGGAAGGGACTCAATATTTTTAAAAACTTATTATATACTATAAAATACCACTTTTGTAAAAAAAAAAAAAAAGACGAGGAAGAAGAGGAAGAGTATGATTCGAAATGTTCACCTGCGATTATAATGAATGTTGGGTTTATAGGTGATGTTTTTCACTTGTCCATAGTTTCAGTGTTGTTGTTTCTCAATAAACATGCATTGTTTGAGTTATTTTTAAAAGTTATTTGAAAAATGAAAAAAACAAAACAAGAGAGCAGGCGTGATTTTGAACTTGGCCTCATTAGAACTGAATTCCAGGCAACTGTACTAAACAAAGAGCCCACGTTCAAGTTGCCTGATTTGCTTCCAATCACTGTTGTTGGGAGAGAGCTAGTGTCCAGGGTTTTTGCAAAGCAGTAAGATCACTCTGTGTCTCTCTTCGGGTGGCAGTGAGCAGCAGCAGGGGCTACCAGGCCCTTTGTTTACCGTCCCCCTTGCTGATTTCAGAAAGAGAGATCCAGAGGTAATTTCAGCAACCTGCCTGACAGCCCCTTCCAGAAATTCTAGTGACCTCCAGTCTCCAATAAAAGAGCGTGTATTTTGTTTTAAATCTTAGTCTCTGACTTGAGCTTCGTCTCCATCTCTAAATCATATATGTACATATGATTGCATACATAATAGATGTGTGCATCCCTGTGTGTCTCCATATACTCACAGCGGCTTAAGCTCCGATATACAACACTTAGGTCTCTACCCTTAAAAGTGGAATGTTGGATACAGCTGTAGCGATGGTCACTGATTGTGAGAGCTGAGTGGAAGAACACCTCCAAGACAGAGAGAGAGAAAAAGAAACACAGGAATGAGAGAGACAGTAGAAGCAGAGAGCTGGTGAGCAAGACAGAATAAGAGGGAGAGGGAGAGACGGTATGAGATCCTGACAGAGGCAGAGAGAGACAGCCAGACGGAGACAGCAGAGGTAGACCAAGAGAGAGGAGGATAAAGAGAAGATGAGGCAAGAGACAGACAGACCAGAGACAGAGAAAGGCAGATGGAGAGACAAAAAAGACAGAATTATAACAGAGGCGTGGAAGCGCTGGAGTAGATCATGGGAAAAGAATAAGAGATGAAATAGAGAGGAAGCGTGTCCGTGAGCGAAGAGAACTCACTATCAACTCCAAGACTTCACAGTAGAACTGAGTGCTAGTCTAATGGCACCCTTGTCCTGTAGCGACAGCACTTCTCTGGCCGTTACCCTGGGGTCAGGGGACTCATACCCAGCCCTGCTGTGTTGCCAGCAGAGGCGGCCAACCTTGCATGTGTGGCAGCTTTGAGAGCCATGCATGTTGGTTAGCTGGGTGTGGGGTAAAAGGGGGGCATGTAGTGTTGAGGCATTTTTAAGCATGCCTTAAGAGTGATTTCCTGCGGGAAATGGAACCAATGGTCTGGATGATGGAAAGGCAACTTTTAACCTTTCCCTTTATACCAGTCTGTGCTGTTTTGAATTTTTAACATGGTCATGCATTTCTTTAATAATAAAAATACTAAAACATGTTTTAAGTGGCTGTTGGGTCAGTGCTGACTGTGCTGAGCACTGAGAATACAAAGATGAATATGACCTGACCTTTAACCTCGAGGGTGCATATTCTGGTGGAAATAGACACATAAACAGATAAATTGCAATTTAGTATGATAAGTGCATAATAGCTGTAATAGAGTTTTGTGCAAAGTGCTACTGGAGCAAAGATGAGCAGAGAACAACTAATTTTTCCTGAGAGTGGGAGGCAGTGCTTTAAAGGGAGGTGATATTTAAGCTGGTCTTTATACAAGATGAGGAGTTTTGCAGACAGAATAGGATGGACAGGAGGAAAGGCCCCTCCTGCCTATTCTATTTTATTTTTTTAAAGATTTTATTTATTTGACACAGAGAGAGAGATAGAGAGCACAAGCAGGGGGAGCAGCAGGCAGAGGGAGAAGGAGAAGCAGGCTCTCCGCTGAGCAAGGAGCCCAGTACGGGGCTCGATCCCAGGACCCTGGGATCGTGACCGGAGCCGAAGGCAGCCGCTTACCCGACTGAGCCACCCAGGCGCCCCTCCTGCCTATTTTAAACTCCCCAAATCTTAGGTCCTGGATTCATTTTAGGTTGTTAGCACAGTCAACAAGCTGTGACAACGGATGGTACTCTCTTCATTATCTCCATGCCCAAGATATTTGGAACGGAGCCTCACAGTATGTTTAAATATCAGATTGGACTCCCCAGTTTAAAAAGTCCTATTAAGTTCTTGACCTCACACTGACCAAGGGAACCTGATTTGCCCAAAGGGAAAAATTTTTCCCCTGAATCTTTGCGTACCCATGTATACTTGTAGACCATGTGCACAGATGCATACACACACGCACAAAATCCTATTGCTATCTGCTGTATTCATGGGAGAATTTGATTAAGCAATGATGGAATTTTCCATTGGTTATTCTGTATGTTTCTGCTTTTAAAGAGTTAAAAGTGGGTGTTTCTGTCATTTTCTTGGACATGCCTCCCAAATCAATATGGGGACTTGGGTACATTAGGATGAGTTGGATGATCACCCTGCAGTATGGACTGCAGTATGATACAAGGCAGTAAGAGAATACCATAGAGTATTGCATATCAGTGTTATCCATACTGCACTAGTATGCCTGGCAAATCACAGGGAGAACATATAAAAATATATAGGAAAATCCCAAAGAATAAATTTAGCTTTTTATTGGTTGGCCCCTTTTCTTCCTTCTTGTACACAAAGAAGAAAAAAGAAAAAGGGGGGGTAGCTGGTGAGGAAAGGCATGGCCAGAGATAGACCATGAGTGGTCAAAGGGACATTTCTGTGGTCTTTGAGTTCCACCCTCTGCGTGCACAGGACTCTCAATCAGACTGTGGTTTAAGATGATGTTACAAGGTCCAGATCTGTCTTTGGAGTATTGTGACTAAGGAATTTTTGCCTAGCTTTTTGTGCTACTGTAGTCAATTTAGTGACTTAGGAATGTCACCATTTTCAGACAGAAACTTGAGAATGTGCTTTTCAGCTGATAATAAATATACCTTGAGACATATAAATGACCATCCCCGAAGAGTAAGATGAACTCTGCCATGGTCTGAATGCACCCTCCCCAATTCATGTGTAGAAGCCTAACCCCCAAAGTTATGGTGTTATCAGGTAGGGCTTTTGGGAGGTGATTTGGTCATGAGGATGGAACCCTCATGAGTAGGATTGGTGCCTTTATAAAAGTGACCTAAGAAACTCCCTTGCCCTTTCCACCATGTGAAGACCCAGCAAGAAGGTGCCATCTATGCAACCAGGAAGTGGGCCTTTATCAGACACTGGATTTTATGCTGTCTTGATCTAAAAGTCCCTGGACTCCAGAACTGTGAGAAAGAAGTGTCTGCTGTAAGCCACCCAGTCGATGGTATTTTGTTATAGCAGCCTGAATGGACTAGACAAGTTCTCTGCCAGTCGCCTAAGCTTCATTTCCTATGAGACTCTCCTTGATATTCATTTAAGTTAGGTTAAAATCTTAGGAAAAGGAGAAATAAAAATTGTATTTGCCTTAAAATCTCATCAACTATGGAAGTACCCAAGTACCTCTTGCTCAACCTAAATGTAGGTTTTGTCATGAATAGACATTTCTCCAAAGAAGACATGCAAATGGCTAACAGACACATGAAAAAATGCTCAATATCATTCATCATCAGGGAAATACAAATCGAAACCACGATGAGATACCACCTCATGCCTGTCAGAATGGCTAAAATTAACAACTCAGGAAATAACAGATGTTGGTGAGGATGCAGAGAAAGGAGAACTCTCTTACACTGTTGATGGGAGTACAAACTGGTGCAGCCACTCTGGAAAACAGTATGGAGGTTCCACAAAAGGTTAAAAATGGAACTACCCTACGACCCAGCAATTATTACACTACTAGGTATTTATCCAAAGGATACAAAAGCAGTGATTTGAAGGGGCACGTGCACCTCAATGTTTATAGCAGCACAATCAATAATAGCCAAATTATGAAAAGAGCCCAAATGTCCATTGACTGATGAATGGATAAAAAAGATGTGGTATGTATAAAATGTGTGTGTGTGTATCCAAAACTAATGATGTAATGTAATGTATGGTGATTAACATAACAATAAAAAATTTAAAAAAATAAAATGTGTGTGTGTAATGGAATATTACTCAGCCACGAAAAAGAATGAAATCTTGCCATTTGCAATGATGTGGATGAAACTAGAGAGTATTATGCTAAGCGAAATAAGTCAGTCAGAGAAAGACAAATACCATATGACTTCTCTCACATGTGGAATTTAAGAAACAAAACAGATGAATATAGGGGAAGGAAATGAAGAATAAAATAAGATAAAAACAGAGAGGCAAACCATAAGGGACTCTTAACTATAGAGAACAAACTGAGTGTTACTGTAGGGGAGGTGAACAAGGGGGATGGGTTAAATGAGTGATGGGCATTAAAGAGGGCACTTGTGATGAGCACAGGATGTTATATGTAAGTGAGGAATCACTAAATTTTGCTTCTGAAACCAATACTATGCTATATGTTAACTAATTTGAATTTAAATAAAATCTTAGAATATAAATAAATGAATAAATAAATAAGTAAATGTAGGTCTTGAAAATATCTGTAAAGAAACAGCACTTATATTACCATTTGAGGGAGAGGGATTAATTTATCTTTCTTTTACATGGGGGATTTAAGGTAGTTTATTTAAGGCAGGGTTGGCAAACTATGACCCATGTACCAAATCTGGCCTAAGACCTGAGTTTGTATGGCCCAAAAGATAGGAGTAATTTTTACATTTTTAAATGGCAGAGAAAAATAAAAATAAGAATGATAGGTTGTAACACCTGAAAATTATCTGATATAACATTTTATTGGAACACAACTCTCATTCATTTACATATTATGTAGGGCTGCTTTTGTGCAAAAATGACAAAGTTGAAAAATAAAATGACAAAGTTGAGTAGTTGTGACATAGATCATATAGCTCATAAAGTCTAAAATATTTATCTTCTTCCCCTTTTTGAGAAAGATTTGCTGTCCCCTGATGAGGAGATTGGCGAGCATATGAGCAGTGGTGCATGAGAATGAAGATACCGAAGTTGTTGTCTGCGTGCTAACTTGAGGGTGGTCACTTGACCCTGGTTCCCTTGCCTCAGAGGCATACATAATCCTAGCCACTGCAAATTCTTGGTTCCTGTGTGGACCTTTTGTTCTCTGTTTCTGTCCCTTTGCTCACACTATTTCCTCTGCTTAGAAACTTAATCGGCCTTGGTTCTGCTCAGTTAAATCCATTTCATTTTTTAAGTCCTTGCCTGGGTATCACCTCGTTGGTGAGAATTTCTTCAATACTTCCAAGAAGAAGAGACAGCTGAATCTTATGAGAAGAGATCTTGTGTCCCAAGTTACTCTCTTTGTGCCTCTCTCCAAGCACTGGCTTGTATTCCAATCAATGGACAAGGCTCCATCCCATTCATTTTTATATACCAGTATTTGGCACACAGGAGGTGCTTGATAAATGTACTTTAAATAGGGGCACCTGGGTGGCTTAGTTGGTTAAGTGTCTGACTTTTGATCTCAAATCAGGTCATGATCTCAGGGTCTTGAGATCGAGCCCTGTGTGGGCCTCCGCACTCCGTGTGCACTCTACTGGAGATTGTCTCTCTCCCTCTGCCCCTCACACTCTCTCTCAATAAACCTTTAAAAAATTAAAATAAAATATTAGAACACTAAAGCAGTATAGGATCATTTTATTGGCCTTTTTTGATAGGGAGGGTTACTCGTCAACATTGAGACACCATAATGATGGGCCACGTGGATATTTTTCACTGTCCTGATTCATGAAGTATAAACTATCTGGATTGCCTCATCCAGATAATTCTAGTAAAATGACCCAAAATTAGACAGGCAGACAGACAGACAGACTGAGAGGGAGAGATTGAGAAAGCATAGATTCAAACCAAATAAATCAGATTGTGCTGGAGTCACAGCATCGTCATAGCAGGAGGGGTAGGGCTGTGTCCTAATGAAGTCTGATGTTCTGGCTGCCAGGATGTGCTGATGGCTGGTAGGGGCTAGCATTGCCTCAGGCCTGAGGGAGAAAAAAACTTCATGCTCCTAATTTAAGGAGCTGGATTGAGAACCAGTCCCCATGATACAGAAGTCTTAGCAAGGCTTTGAGAAATGGTGAGGACATATTGCACTGTGAGAGATAAAATTGCATGTGTGATAATGGACTGAACTGAGAGCCCCGTGACAATGAGAAAAGAATTATATATTAAGCAGACATGTTTTTTTCAGGCACATTTACCCGGAAGGGTAAATTGAGGGTTGGTGGATTTTCCAAGTGAGTTTGGACAGAATGGGAATTCAATTAAAGGTGGGCAAGGACTGCTATGTATTGATGACTTAGGCAAAGGTTGATAAAATGATAACCAACACTTACTGGGTGTTTACAATGTGCCAGGCACAATTCTTGGTAAGACACATATCAGCAATAGGAACTAGGCAATGTTATTATCCCCATTTTAGAAATAAGAAACTGAAAAATGGGAGGTTAAATAACCCACCCAAAGTCAGTAGGATAGCAGAAGGTAGAATTGGGATTTCAATACAGATGATTATGGTTTAAAAAGCTCAGCTCTTTGCCATTATATCCTACTGCATTTGGGACACTATGACATTTCATCTTTAAGTAGCTTCAGCTTGTTCAGGTAGTAAATCGTTATTTATCATGTGCCTAATACATGTCAGGCATGTGCCAGACACTGGGAATTTGTTCATGATTATAAACCAGTAATCGTCTTGACCCTCCATGTGCTTAGTTAGAGCTTGGTGGTCCACCCACAGATTCTCTGTAGACTTTGAGAGATTATGATCCAGGACTCCTTTTGAGAGTTAGGCTTTTCAGAACTCCTAGAGCTTACTCATTCTTTAGGAGTTAATTGAAAAAAAATGTGGGAGAAACATTTTTTTAAAATGAGATGAACATTGTTAGGCAACAGGTAGAGTTCTGGTTGTCATGGCTGAAATTATTCACAGAAATCTTTTTTTAAAGATTTTATTTGTTTATTTGAGAGAGAGAGAGAATGAGAGATAGAGAGCACGAGAGGGAAGAGGGTCAGAGGGAGAAGCAGACTCCCCGCTGAGCAGGGAGCCCGATGTGGGACTCGATCCCAGGACTCCAGGATCATGACCTGAGCCGAAGGCAGTCGCTTAACCAACTGAGCCACCCAGGCACCCTATTCACAGAAATCTTTGTCCAGAGAGATATAAACACTTAGGGGTTCTCTTTGTCACGGACTTTGGCAAATTAATGTTTGTGCGTGGGTGTGTGTGTGTGAAGGACATTTATAAATGCACACACATCTCTGCTTCTGCCTTCATATCTAAATCATCAGCCATACTTATAGCTGGACAGTCTCATTCAGTGTCTCTGCTTTATTTTGCAAGTTTGAGGCAAATTCTGTTACGTAAGTATATAATAAAACTATAGGGCTGCTTTTCTATGAAAACAAAACTGCTTGCCCCAGTTATGTGATTAAGTAAATATTTTCTCTATAGATGGGGAAAAATGATAAAAGTGTTTCAAATGCAGTAGTAGCTATAGCACTGAATTAAAAGTAGAGCTGGGTGCCTGGTGGCTCAGTTGGTTAAGCGTCTGCCTTTGGCTCAGGTCATGATCCCAGAGACCTGGGATTGAGTCCCACATCCAGCTCCCTGCTCCGTGAGGAGTCTTCTTCTTCCTCTCCCTTTGCTCCTACCCCCGGCTTGTGCACGCTCTCTCTCTCAAATAAATAAATAAGATCTTAAAAAAAAAATGTAGACCTTAAGTGGAAGTTATTTAGCAAAGAATTTGGGGTTCTTTATTCTTGCAGTAGTTCAGTACCTTTTCTTACTTGGAGAATGCTCCTTTCTATTTTTTTTAAGAAGGAGTGCTTGATTTCTTTCTCTAAATCAGGGACTGTTTAAACTAGATAGTGTTGTATGCAACTGCTATATTTCATCCTAACAGCTAAGTGGCCCTCATTCAATCAGAACACATTCGAATTGTCTGACCTTGATTTATTATTAAAATGACCCTATAGCTAACATTTTTGTGTCTTTAGTGGACTTCCTTATTTTTAGGCCTGCTTACATTTTATTTATGCTAAATTGCTTGCAAAATCATGGGTTTCTAATTAAAACCTATTCTGTTTCTTTGTTAAAACACTTGGTGCGTGCTGCTGGATTTTCCTACACAGTGATTTTTTGTTGGATAGAGTTTCTTAAAATGCAATATTTGGACTGCAGTCTGGACAGAAAACCAGGATAGTAAATGAGTTCCACATCCTTTAGACAAGACCATTTCTGCAATGTGCCCATCTGGGATGACTGACAAAATGTTTCCTTCCCATAAGTTGCTGGTTTCTGGCCTTTCTCCAGTCTCATTTTCTTGTAGGTGATTTAATTCAGGAACTTTCACTTCACTGTTCCTGGTAGTTCAAATATCTTATACCAGCCAGAAATGCCTAATGTGTTTGCCCAAGATTTTCCTACCAAACAATCTGCTTTATTCATTGCTTGCCCATGTTTTAACACCACCTCCCACTCACATCGGTATTTATCACATTGTTTGGTGATGGATAGGAGCAGAGAAATCAGAATGCTTTCATACCTCTCCCTTTATCCACAGGAAGATAGAGATTATCACCACCTTGCTGAAGAGGAAGGTCCTTTAAATAACACCATGCATCCTGATAGCTTAATTCTTTAAAAGAGGCACTACAGAAAGTCTTGGCATATTGACGTAACCATTTATTTTTCTTCCCTCTTTTTCAAGAGGTGGTGTGGTTATTTGTCACACATACAGCCTTATAATCCTGTACAAAATGCAGGCAAGCAACTGAATGCAAAATGCCTTTGTCCCCTCTGTGAAGCTATTGTTTCTCAAAAATTGTGACCACACTTACACAATAGGTTAGAGGAAAACTGCTAAATGGGGAGAGAAATATGGAGGAATTCAGCAGGTGGAGCTGTTCCCATGAAGCAGTGCTGAACCTAGCTCTTGCAGTGGGCTTCAGCCACTCCCTGCTGCATGCCCACCTGGGCAAGGCCACGGGCTCTTATTTGTTTGGCAGAGACAAGTTAGCTGCAGGATTATGCTCTCTTTAAACTCAGGCAATCTCCACATGGGTATATCCCTTTATATGATGAGATGTTGCCAATGTGTGCCTAGCTCTGTAACTGACCATTCTGATTCTCAGGAACATCATGTGTGGTCAATAAAGGCTTACTAAGAGGAAGGGGAGAGTAGTAGTTGAAAATATGGACTGTGTTGCCTCCTGGTTTTGTTTTATATTTACTAACTCTTTGCCTTTTGTTGTAGCATCACATAAACCTTTCATGTGCTTAATTTTCTGGTAGGGCTGAGAACACAGAAGTAGTCCTCCTCTCAGGTGGCTCACAGTCTAAGGGGGAAGATAAATAGTTAAAATACTTTTGGTAAGTGCAATATGCAGGTATTTACAGAGGAGAAGAATCTAGCCAGAAGGGCGGTGGGTGAGGTGATGACATAAGCAAAGACTCCCAAGAAGAAGTAACATATCATGTCCCTGGTAACGTAAAAGGATAAATGGGAATTTTCAGGTGAAGCAGTGAAGAGAACATGCTCCTTGTGAAAGGATTGGCTCATATGGCAGCTCAGAGGCACCAGAGGGAACAGATCATGAAGGGAACGGAGAGCCACTGGCACTCTGTGGAAGGTGGGGGAAGTAGATGAGGCCAGAGAAGCAAACTAGCATCATGTCCTGAAGGGTCTTGCGAACCAAAGTGAAGAACTTGGGATGAATTCTGAGCATATTATGGAGTGATATGATCAGCATTTCAATTTGGAAGAAGAAATATGGTGACAATGAATTGGATGGAGGAAACATTGGAGAAAGAGGGGCTGCTTAGAAAGTGTCTTGTAGGACTCACTTGTCCATGGAACCCATTTGTGAGGCACTGTGTGAACCGCTGAGTGCCTGCCTATGGATGATGATGCTGTCTTGTGACTTTCACACGTACTTTTCAAGGAAACACTACAGAGGGCAGGGCCAACACACAGTGTGTCACAAAATGTGTGATCAATAGTGATATCCTTTGTCTGTTATGACTTTAGCCTTCATCTTTGGAAACATAACGCATATTATCTCAGCAATGCAGAAGCCAGGTAGAGGGAGGTCTGTGGTAGGATTCAGGATGCCCGGGTGTGGCCCTAGTTTCCCCCCCAAATTTCTGAGTACCTAATGTGAGTCATTTTAGTTCCCTGGGCTTATGTTCTCCCTTCCAAAATGGAAATGCCAGACTGGACAATAGCAAAGGTCTCATCCATTCTATAGACTTATAAATGTGATCCTACCTATGATCTAGTGATAAGAAGGATTTGAAATGGTATTTAGGAAGCGCTGGGAGAGGAGCCACAGGTGAAACTGGAATTTACACTGATGTTCTAATGATTGAGAGGACTTTGTAGGGATAGAGAGTATGGATTTGAACCATGCTAAGACATTTTAATATAGGTCACTACACAGATAGCATATAAATAAGGGCTATGGATAAATAGGCTGAGCATACAGGTGGTGTTAAATAAATATTCAAATTAATTTTAAGCAGCTTTAACAAACAGATGACATCTGTTTTCCTCTAGTCTCCATGCCTAATGCAGTGCCCTCCTTACGCTAATGCTTGAGAAATGTCAGCTAATGAAGACGATTTAAAATGCCTTCTTCTGAGCATGGTTGGACATTTTTGTAAGAATAGCACTAATGTTTTCAGCTGCTTCTTGCATTGCAGATTTTCTATGCCACAAAATCCAAGCTTCCCACACAATCCTGGGTAGGATTCATGAAAGCAATCCCCAGTGGGACCTCTCCTACAGTCCTTATCTCCCAGGCTCACATTTTAATATCTTTCCTCCTCCAAAACCTCTGCTACATTGTAACACCACAGGACAATGGAGAATGCCCCCAGGGAAGCAGGAAATGAGAGGGCTAGCTACCCCAGGATCCATTTTCCCAAAGTTGAATGAGGGAAGCTTTGGAAGACGAAAGCAGGGGAGGGTAGGTAATACAAGGTGCCTGATCTCTTTTCCTCCTTCACCATCTTTTCTGTCTCCTTAGAATTAAGCTTCATTTAAGTGTGTTGTCAAGGACTGTGTTGCAAGTCAGCGGGGAAGAATGGGGCTGTTTTTCAGGACGGTGAACACTGTTGTTTTTTCTAATGCTGTGTTCAGTGAAGTCAATGGGATGGTGTTGAAGACAGGAAGTGACACTGTTGCCTCAGCATAGCTCCCCGAGTGCGGGACCTGCCACTGGGACCCCACTGGGAAAGCTCCTGTGTTCAGCATGAAGCCAGGCATCTGGGGAGTTGTGATCAAAGGCAAAAACTCCTCTTTGCTACAGCCAGCCTCTAAAATAGACCCAATTAAGCCCTTAACTAGGAGCCCAAGGGATTCCTCTGTGCCATGCCCGTCATTACTCCACACTACCTAGGACTTCTGCATGCACACAAACAAGAAACAGTAATAATAACTTCTTTGCATTACATGATAAAGAGCCAGGAAAAATTTTGAGTTAATGATCTGAGCACTGCCCCAAAGCAAGTCTGCCTTATATAACTACCACTTTCTTGAAAAATAGTCCAATAATCCCTGTTGGGCACTCTGCATACTTTCTCAGCTTGTTCTGGCTTGGAGAATTGTAACAGTGCTAACAACTGGCTCAGAGAGGAAATGTTGAAGTTTATGTTCACAGTAATAATATTAATTTGTTCTAATGTTAAATAACATGGTTGTACCCCTCCCCTCCATGATGTCCATCTCTGGAAATTTGGCCAAGATGAGTTTGCCCAAAGGATGATCAATACAGATGCTTAGGAGCTCAATTTGAGTGCACGTGGAGATTTGGCTAGATACTTCCATCCCTTGCTTTTCCACCAGTCTGATTTTGGTAATTGAATGTTGTTAACTGTTGGGTCCCTTATGAAGCAGAAAGATCTCTGAGATCATTCCCTCCGATGCTCTCATTTTACAGATGAGAGATCTGAAAACTGTAGAAACAGAACTAAATATGCTGTGAAGGACTTCAGTGGATTCTTGATTTTTACAAAGGGTTCAAAAGATGTGTGGTGTAATTTGGACGGGGTTTGGATTCTTGGTTCTGCCATTTCCTAGTTGGGCAATATTGGATAGGTCACTTAATCTCTCTAAGACAGTTTCTTCACCCCTAAAATGAAACTAATATTGCATCCACCTAACAGGATTCACCTGAGTCTTACCAGAGATAATACAAGCAAAGCATTTTGAGCAATGCCAGTACTATGTGTGTTACCTGTTGGGACATTGAAAGACCTTTTGAGGGGTGCCTGGGTGGCTAAGTCATTGAGCGTCTGCCTTCGGCTCAGGTCATGATCCTAGGGTCCTGGGATCAAGCCCTGCATCGGGCTCCCTGCTCAGCGGGAAGCCTGCTTCTCCCTCTCCCAACCCCTCTGCTTATGTTCCCTCTCTTGCTGTGTCTCTCTCTGTCAAATAAAAAAAAACAAAGAAAGAAAGGTCATTTGAGAGGATGTACCTATAGACATCTTGAAAATCATTAGTTGCAGGAATATGTATATATGTGCATATATACATTTTTTCCATATCACAGAGTTTGATGAGGCAGCAGACCTTTATAACAGAAGAATTTTCTACTAAAAGCAGTTGCAGAATGCATTTCACTTATAAAGTAATAGGCATTCACTGAGAACATTCAGAGCTTTAGCTCAGTTGTGACAACATCGTCCAATAAAAATGAATATGTGTTCATTTGTTTGAAAACTCAACACTTAAAAGTCAACCACAAAGAAGCAAACCACAAAAATGACAGTGTGAAATGATTGCTGACAGTAAAACCGCCTGTCATGCAGTTAGAAGTTTGAATTTTAACAGGTTTTAACATAACACATTTTTTATTTTCATTATTTATTTATTGAGGCAAAAATTGGTACATAATACTACACTAGTTTCAGGTGTACAACATAATTTGATATTGCATAACACCACATACAAAGTGTCACCACAGTAAGTCTGGTATCAGTTTTGTTTGTTTTGTTTTTAGGATTCCACAAATAAGTGAAATCTTAGATATTTGTCTTCTCTCTCTGACTTATTTCACTTGATACCCTCGAGGTCCATCCATGTTGCCATAAATGACAAGGTTTCATTCCTTTTTATGGCTAAATAATATTCCATTGTATATATACCACAATTTCTTTAACCATTCATCCAATGATGGGCACTTAGACTTGTTTCCATATTTTGACTATTGTAAATAATGCTGCAGTTAACAAAAGGGTGCATATATCTTTTCAAATTAGCATTTTTGTTTTCTTCAGATAAATAGTCAAAAGTGGAATAACTGGATTGTATAGTAGTTCTATTTTTAATTTTTAAGGAACCTCCATACCGTTTTCCAAAGTAGCTCTGCCCATTTACATTCCTACCAGCAGTGTACAAGGGTTCCTTTTCTCCATAACCTCTCCAATAATACTTGTTATTTCTTGTCTTTTTAATGATAAGCCATTGTGACAGGTGTAGATGATATCTCATTAGGGTTTTGACTTGCATTTCCCTAATGATGAGTGATGTTGAGCAACTTTTCATGTGTCTGTTGGCCATCTCTATGTCTTTTTTTTTCTTGGAAAAATGTCTATTCAGATCCTCTGACCATTTTTTGATTGCATGGGTTTTGTTATTATCATTATTGAGTTATCTGAGTTCTTTATATATTTGGATATCTGCTCATTGGCAGATATATGATTTGCACATATTTTCTCCCATTCAGAAAGTTGCCTTTTTAATTTTGTTGATGGTTTCCTTCATTGTGTAGAAGCTTTTTAGTTTGATGTGGTCCCATGTGTTTATTTTGCTTCCATTGCCATTGCCTTTGGAATCAGATCAAAAAAATATATATATTACAAAGCCATAATAATCAAAACATCATAGTACTGGCATAAAAACAAGCAAATAGATCAATGGAACAGAATAGAGAGCCCAGAAATAAACCCACACATATATGGTCAATTAATTTACGACAAAGGAAGCAAGAATATGCAAAGGGGAAAAGACAGTCTCTTCAATAAATGGTATTGGGAAAACTGGACAGCCATGTGCAAAAGAATGAAGCATACTGCTATGTGGACTACAAAATTAACTCAAAATGGATTAAAGATTTGAGTGTAAAACCAGAAACTGTAAAACTCCTAGAAGGAAACCTAGGTGGTGAGCTTCTTAACATAGCACACTTTTAAAGGCCTCTTTGGAAACCTGTGTTGCTGGAATTGGTATGTATGAAAGAATTGTGATGGTAGTAAACCTAGCTTCATGGATTTCACGAGGAAATTTGGTTGCCTAAGCTTGAGATATTTAGTGCACATTCGGATAAACACAACTATACACTCATTTTCTTTTCAAATGTTAGGGAACTGAATATTGTGAATGACTCTTCAGTCAAAATTGAGATTGTTTTATTCCTGGATTAATTTGAATGCTGCTTTGGCATTACCTTTGTTGATATGCAGGAGGGAAATGCAGTGGTTAAGAGAATCACTAATAAAATAAGATGAAAATTGAGAGGGAAAGACCATAAGAGACACTGAACTCTAGGAAACAAACTGAGGGTTTGCTGGAGGGGAGGTTGGTTGGGTGAAGGGGTGAATGGGTGATGGGCATTAAGGAGGGGACTTGATGTAATGAGCACGGGGTGTTATATGCAACTGATAAATCACGAAATTCATCCTCTGAAACTAAATAAAAAGAGAGAGAGAGAATTGCTAGAGGCCCACAAACATGGGTTTGCATCTTGGGTCTCCTTTTTACCAGCCAGAAGACTTGGACAAATCACTTAAACATTCTGCCCCTCAGTTCCTTCACGTTCAAAATGGGGTTGATGATGGTGACCCTATAGAAGTGTTGTGAGAGACAAGTGAGAGAACACACCTGAAGCACTTTGTGCTTGGTTAGGTGTGAGGAGGTTCTGAATACCTGCCAGTTATAATTTTTAGTTTTATGTCTGGGCTATTATTATTATCTCTTGGTGACTCTGGATTTCTCAGAAAGGACTGTACAATCACTAGAAATAGTTAAAAAAAAAAAAAAAGTCCTGCCGAAAGACTAGTCAACAAGGATTGGTTCCATTTTCTGTTCTGGATGGCAATGGAACAGCCTCATGCATACAGGCTTCATGAATTCCTAAGTCCTGGTGTGTATGTGTGGGAGCCTGACTATACTTTTAAGGGTCTCCTTTCCATTTGTCCCTCTATCTTTCTTTTTCTCTTCCTCTCCCTCTCTCCTCCTTGCCCTCTCATTTGTGTCCCCTGGACTTCCTAGGAGTTCACTGCTAAGTCACCAATTGATTTCAAGAGCAGACCACAGGGTCTACAAGTCCTTATTTTATTTGGAAAGATTTTGGAAGGATAAAACAATAATGGGAATTATCTTTTGTCTCCCCACCCCCACCCCACCAGGCTTTCCAGATAAGCTCATCTTGCATCAGCAAGGCTAAAACTAAGTGTATACCTCTGCCTTTTACCAGCTTGGTTTCTAATTTTAAAAATTATGTTTGTATATGTCTTTCTAAAACCAGCAACTTAAATGTCCTCCTTTCTACCTGCAATTTCTTTTAAAGAAAGAAAGAATATCCAGATGATTTAAGCAAATGAGAATTTAATTCATAAGATTTAATCTTATTTCTGTGCTTAGATTCATAGCTTTAATCTGTAAACAAGCACATCATTAGGGAGATAGGTAATTACACAAATTAGATTGGAGAAACTTTGCCAGGAGAGATGGATTTTGTTTACCCTCATGTATTTGGCACCAAAGGAATTTCTCTCTCATACAAAGCTATGTCTTGTGTGGCTTGAGAAAAGGAAAAGAGTGGGAAGTCTAGAGAAGGAACACTTTTGGCCCTAGGACTAAATCTTGTAGCAATGAACGCTTGTCTGGTCTCTTGATGGGGGTTAAGTCTATACTGAAAGATAGCAGAGAGCATGGAGCAAATAGAAGCATTAAGGTGTCCACTTCTCAGGAGCCGGGCACATGTTTGTTGCTCAAACTATGTGGTTTGGTTTAAATGGAGAGTCTGCTAAAATTTCAGGATGTGCTTTGCACATGTTGAAGTGTGCCCATGAACAATCAATCAGATTGTCCTGGGGATCTTTACTGTTACAAGTAATTTCTAAGATTTAAAAAGAGGTACATTGTTCCCAGAGTGTGCTTGGTCTACTTGAGAAGTAAACTGTAAATATGAATTGATGTTTCTGTTTGCTCATCTTAAAGAGGGACTGGTAAAAGTTGGTGAGTCATGTAGGCCACCAACCTTGGAAGGAGTTTGCAGGCAGCTATGGTTACTGTGGGTTGAGGCAGGCAGAGAAGGTGGGGAAGGAGAAAAGACATTGTCTGTGGAAAGATTGATCCTCATGAAGAGTAATCAACAATAGATTTGCAAAGATAGTTTGGATCTGGGCACTAAGTATTATCTTTCTCTCATGGGCATTAAGGACAAGTAAATACTTTAAATAAAAAGTGACCTAAAGATAATTGCATTAAAATAAGAGTGATCAGGTATGAAGTTCAGAAAGAATTACGGAAGTGGAGGGATCGTTTAGGAAGTCAGCCATTCATTCTTTTATTTAAAGAAGATTGAGCACCTGCTATGCACTAGGGACCATACCAAGAACAGGAGATTCAACAGTAACAAAGCAAATATGAATTTTGCCCTGAAAATTTTCAGATATCAAGACCTGAGAAAGATGATTATAGCTTTGATTATTTTGGTGATAATGAGAATTGAAAGGAAACTATTTATCCATCTCTTCCACACCTCACTCAACAAGTATATGAGAGAGCTCATTATATTCTGGGAACATAATAATAGGAGACAGAGTTCCTCTAATGAACTGGATGCTCATGGTCCCTGCCCTCATGGACATCAGAGTTTAGTAGGTAGAGAAAGATATCAAGTACAGAACAGTATTGCTTTTTTCTTGGTAAAAAATTACTGAAGTATAACACATACAAATCATAAATGGTACATTTTCACAGAGTTAGCACACTTGTGTAGCCAGCACTTAGATCAAGAAATAGAATATTATCAGTACCCCAAAATGCCCTGTGTTCTCTCTCAGTCACTAGCCGCCAGGGGTAATCACTATATTACTCTTAAAAGCAAAAAAATAATGTCACCTGTTTTTGAACTTGATATAAATGGAACCATACCCTACACACTCTTTGTAACTGGCTTCTTTTGCAACATTCATCCACATTGCTCCATATAGTAGGAGTTTGTTCCTTCTTTTTGCTATCGAGTGTCCCACAGTGTGGATAATCCCCCATTTATCTATCCATTCTCCCCATAATACGTGCTTGACTAGTTTCCAGTTTGGGGCCAAATACTGCTGCCATGGACATTCTTGTAAAGAGCAATATTACAACAGTTGATACATTCTATGAAAGCACATATAGAGGAGGTTTAACCTAACCTAGTGGGGCGGAAGAAACTATGAGGAAGTGAAATTCAGCTTAGGGGGGATGTAGTCCAGACAGAATGAATGCTATATGCTGACATCCAGGGCAGGAACAGTTTCAAGAGCTCCTCTAGGGCAGGAATGGCTAGAGAGTGAGTGGGATCAGTGCAGTGGGCTTCACAGCTCCCTCAGCACCTGCGTTTTCTACGGCCCATGCAACAGCCAAAGTCTACTCTGTCCTTTCTGGCGGTCCCACCTCCCTGCCCTCTCCTCCTCTACTTGGCTCTCAGGCTAGAAGAATGACTGAGGGGCCAGGCTGGTAACCACAGAATACAGGGGTTCCTTGGTGGGAGACAACAGGAGCCCTGAGACCACAAAGCCCCAGATTCTTCCATTGATGAACACTTATTTCCAGGATGGAACACTGGGCATGATTTTTCATTAAGAGAGATGGCTATACCATGGTCTTAGACCTGTCTAGTGCAGTGATTTAAAGGGAATTTGTCCCCAAATAGAGTTAGATGGAACTGATTGGTTCTCCTAAATTTGTTCTGCAAATGGGAAGAAAGGAGGGGGGGTGCTCAATGGAGTAGAGGGAAGTAGCCAGTGTACACTGCGTTAGTGGAAATAAGGAAAGGCCAAGAGAATATTGTGTTTTATTAGAAACTTGACCTCGCAGCTATTTCTATTTGGGTGCAAGGCAAGGACAAATGGCTGAGTGGCTTACTCAGCAGATAGCAGTTCCTGAGGGGAGGCAGTGTTGCAAAGAGGCTAAGAGAAATGAACCCTGAGGTCAGATGGCATGGACTTGAATCCTGACATTCCTCTTTAGTAGCTGGGTCATCTTGAGCATGACACTTAACCTCCCATGTCTCTGTTTGCTCATATCTAACATGGACATCATAATAAAAGCAGGCACAATGACTACAGGATTATATACAAGGCGTGCAGAACACTGTCTGCTATATCTCAGCATCTTGTGTTAGTTATTGAACTGGGCACCCTGCCTTACCAGCTGTGACTTTGAACAAGTCGCATTCCCTCTCTGAGCCTCAGTTCTTTCACCTGCACTCCAAACTCAGGTCTCCACGCTGCCCTCTGATGGTAAAACGTGATTCTCCAGAACTAAAATGGTATGATCACAGCCTGGTGCTGAAGTATGTTTTGTATGCTCCCGATGATGGCAATCACAGCCCCAAATTTGTCTAGTGAAACCCACTGCTTTCAAGCTTTGACTCAATCTGGACTTGATGCATTCTGTTTTCATTGAAGTCTCTGTGGAACCCTAGAGTGGATCAGAAAAAGCAAAGATTTATTGTTCGTATTCTATTCTTTCATTCCCTTTTGATTTTTAAGATTTTAACAGATCATTTGCATGAAGACCAGTCAGGATTCTTTGCACTCTCCTTGAATATGGGTTCACTGGCCACGCCTATGAAAAGTCTAATGAAAAACACCCCTGTAAGTTTTGCATAAACAGATTTCTGGCTTCTGCCTTCTTGATCTCAAATCGTCTGTTCCTTTCAGCCTTTTTGTTTCTTTTTCTGTTTTCCCCTAGGACTTCAGAATCTTTCCTACTAAACAGAGGCCACAGTTGACTTTCATCCTGATGAACATCTTAAAAGAAAAACCAGAGGTTATTTATCTGAAAACAGGATTGTGACAAAGGGTGGGGACCAATGAGGAGATCAGATACACTTTCAGTTGCTATAACAACCATATGTAATATCTATATTCTCTTTCTTTTTTGCTTTTAGTAGCATATCTAACCCATCTTTTGGTTTCTGATTCTAAAACTCACCTGGGATCATTTTACAAAAGGACATGTGATTTTTAACAATACTTGAAAAAGAAACACAAATGCAACAGTGACTATCAAGTGTTGTGGGTCCCCTACCTGCCAGGTGCTCTACTGGGTGTGTTAATATATGTCATTTCATGGTAATTTTCTGTCTCTTCTAGAACACTGGAAGATATATTGCTTCCTGGAGAATACAATATTAATCTGAAACACGTATAGCTGGAGTCATTAGGAAACTCCTAATGCATGTTCTGAGCTTCTAGAGGAGCTCTCTTATGGATTGGCAGGTGTTGGGTGGGGAGGCTAGTTTGATCAGTACCCTTGCATGACTTGTCCAGTGACTTCTGCTCATTTTATACAATTAAAGCTGTGTTTGGCCACATAACTGTCTGAATATCTTTCTCCTTTGTCAAAGGGAATTCTGATCTGTGTGTATGACACTATTACTTCTTCAATGCTTAACTAGAAAAGAATATAAACCACAGTTATACTTCAGTGCATTCAATTTTGTACCTACTATGTGCAAAGCACTGCACTCAGTGCCAATTTGGGTGAGTAGATTCAGTCTGCAGCCAATACAAAGAGTCTTGTAATTGTGGTAAATCCTGGGAGAAGCATTCAATGATTAAAGGATGCTGAAGACTTCTCTTCAGAATAAATTTACTGTAACAAAGACTTATCTATCATTGTATAATAGTTTTTTTCTCAAGGACCCTTTTTTCTCTCTTTGAAATCAATTCACAAATATTTAGGGAGCACCTACAATGTATTGGGCTCTCTGTGCAGCACAGGGTTTACAGTGGTAAATAAGAAAGGACCCTCAATCAAAGATATATTGTACATATTTAAATGTGGAGTAGTATGAGTGTGTTTTCCAAAGCAACGTCTTCTTCTTTCCAAATTTGCCACCATTAGCCAGAGTTAGGTTTTCAAAGATTTTATTTTGTCACTCCTCTTCAAATCCTTCAGGGCTCCCTATAGGGAATAATAATGGGAACGATAAGGGCCATCCCTGCTGAGCTTTCCATGGCCCACTCCACTCTACCCCTCACATTCTTGTCTTAACAACATGAAACTCCAGTAGACTGACAGGATGTCAATCTTCAATGATGCACTCTAGTCAGAGATGGAGGGAGGGAAGGCTGGTCTGTAAGAATTAATAGCATAAAGCCTAAAAGTTACAAAGTGTTATAGTGGACTGATAGCTATTTCTTTATGAAGTGAATCGTACCCACATCATTTCCTTTCTTCCTTCCTCACATCTGTGTCCCACCCCACACCTCCTTCCCATTAGAGTGAAAGTACACCAGTTACTTTGCCCAGAGGCCACATGCCTCTGACCACTTTCTTATTTTTAGTAGTAACAGCAACAGCACGGTACACAGGGACCATAATCTCAATGACTCACCCAGAAATTTCAGCACAAGGTTGTGGGAATCTGTAGTTGTCTCTTTCAGCGGCTCTCCCACATATAATGGAAGAGCACTTCCATAAGCTGCTCATGTTTGTTGCAGACATAGCAACAGACAGAAGACAATCATTTAACTTGGAATGGAAATCTGGGGATCTGTTGAGGATTTCCATTCCGTTCTCGACCCTATCCTGGTTTTCAAATTCCTGGAGTCATGATACTAGAGATTTTCAAAAGTTGTGGCTGTGTTCAAGTGCCGAGAGTAGTCAAAGAGAGGCGATGCGGAAAGAAGGATGTGAAGGAAGCGGCAGGGCTGCGTTGAAGGGCTCTTCCAACAAAGTCTGTCCCGCAGTCTAGATTTCCAGCCCCTTTAAAGACGTCTTATGTTCTTGACAAGGGAAAAACAAAACAAAACTGCTCTAAGGCTCTTCCAAAAGTGTGACTTTTTTTCAAAGCCAAGAAAAAGCCTGCATATGTTGTTAAAGTAAGCTATGCAAGGACTCATTTCTCTAGATTTTATTCTTAAAATATGTGACAGAGAAGAAATAATAGCTGAAACGTGGTTGCACGCTTAGGGTAACAGCGCGGCAGTTGAATGAAGATCGTAATCTTAGTGAATCTTGTTAATGGTTTAACAAACAGACGATAATCACAATCAGCCCATTGATTCTTTGAATGGAAGCAGCCTCGGAAGTGCTGCTTAAAATAGTGTGTTGGTTTTCACATTAAAGTAGGCCAAACTCTCTCTGTTTACAGTATTAATTTGCTTAGCAAGCCCTTTATTTCATAGACAGTAAGGAGATAAGCTTCAGCCCAGCTGCGACTGAATTATCAATCAAGCAACAAGTATTTGTTGTCTACTGTCTGCTAAGGATTGCTAGGCACCATGGTGGATATGTAACAAATAATATATAATAACTCCAGTTTTGAAGGAGATTCAGTCTACAACTAAGGACTTAATGTTCACTGATTTAAAACTTAAATGCTACCTTGTGGAAATGAACATAGAGCATGGGAAATGAGAACAGAGACAGAGGGATAGAGCTTTGTAGAACACAGCAGATTCTCACCAGATGATTTAGGATAGGTGTGTTTGGGTCCAAAAATTTAGGTGTTTCCCATCAGTGGGGAAAGGCTTGGCTATAGGGAGAAGTAATGAGATTTTCTGGAGTTAACAAAAACTTGACCCTGGTAAGGTGTTATGGATGAAGGCTGGGGATGATGAGGGAGAGAAGTGGGGAAAGAGGGGGCGAGCTGAGGGGGGAGAGGGAGACTGATCAGAGTTGGAAGCCTTTCAATGTGAGGAAGAAGAGAATTATAAATTCTAGCTCAGTTGAGTCTGAGAGGTTTAATTTTTGAGGTTTGATTTTACTACTTTATTCTTCTTAAAGAAAAACATTGATGGCAAACAAAGTTTCTATTTTGGGTCAACAGTAGACTTGTTGGAAGGAGGCTGGGGACGAGTGACAGGAAGCAATGGACAAGGGAGAGGAGGGATTGTCTCGTCTATGATTCTGTCTCACCTGCCCAGTCTGTAAATGGGTGGGAGATAACTCAGTCACAAAGTATCATCGTGGTGGTGTCCTCTGTGTAGTATAGACTCTGCCTAGAAATATTCTAGATGAGGGGCGCCTGGGTGGCTCAGTCTTTAAGCATCTGCCTTCGGCTCGGGTCATGATCCCAGAGTCCTGGGATCCAGCCCTGCACCGGGCTCCCTGCTTGGCGGGAAGCCTGCTTCTCCCTCTCCTAGTCTCCCTGCTTGTGTTCCCTCTCTCGCTGTCTCTCTCTCTGTCAAATAAATAAATAAAATCTTTAAAAAAATATTCTGGATGATAGAAGAGTGAGGTACCCTTTCTAAGGTACCATAACATCCAAGAGAGGTGTTGAAGCCAGACCATGACAGTGACAGTTTTTGAAAGAAGTTTGCAGTTGGTAGATGAGTTATAGGAGAGGGAAGTGGGGGTCAGAGGAGCTGGAATTGGGAGAGGACATAAGGCAGAAATGAGATCTGAATGATCTCAGTAACAGGCCCAGGGAAGGGGGCATGCCAGTAATAATGGCTCTGCCAACACCAGCGGACAGACATGCTTAAAGAGCCCATGTGCAAGACAGTTCAGAATTGGAATAGGTAGAGTAAGGAGCAAGAGAGAGTACTCAGGGTCTAGCAACCTATGTGTGGTGTTTGCAACAAGAAAGCCTTGAAAAGCGATTTCAGCTTCTAGCCCTTCACACCTATATGAGGTACCTAGAATAGGCAAATTCATAGAGACAGAAAGTGAAACAGAGGTCACCGGGGTTAGGGGAGGGAAAAATGGGGAGTTACTGCTTTATTGCTCTAGAGTTTTTGTTTGGGATGATGATACCCTTCTGGAAGTAGATTGTGGTGATGGTTATATGACATCAAGAATGCATTTAATGCCACTCAGTTGCACACCTAAGCCGAAGGCAGATGCTTAACTGAACGAGCCACCCAGGCGCTCCTCAAATAAATAAAATATTAAAAAGAATAAAATAAAATACAGTTTACCATGGGGCACCTGGCTGGCTCAATTGGTTAAGTGTCTGACTCGTGATTTGGCTTGGGTCATGATCTCAGCATTGTGAGATCGAGCCCCAAGTTGGGCTCCACGCTGGGCGTGGAGCCTGCTTAAGATTCTTTCTCTCCCTCTCCCTCTGTCCCTCCCCTTCCTTTTTCTCTCTCCCCTTATCAAAAATAAATAAATTAATTAATTAATAAATTAAATAAATAAATAAATAAATAAAATTTACCTCTTCAAGTTATTTAACTCTGTCACTGCTTAGAGAACTTTTTGCATTTTCCTTTTTAAAGATTAGAAATATCAAGCTTGATTTCAGGAAATGCTGATTATTTGTTGCTATGCAGTCTGTAACTCTATAGCAGTCAACTTGTTCCTTCTGCAGATAAAAGCAGCCTTAAGATAAAGCATCCTATTTTTTGTTTTGAAAAATTTACTCTGGCCCTAGGGCTGTCAAATGGCTTAGATTTTCCAGATTTTCTCACTGTTGGTGGTTCTAGTGAGGGTGCTTGCATTCTCTTGACTCCCACTGAAGTCTCAGTTTCAGGATCTTAAGACAGCGATTCCTTCTAGTCAGTCCTTTATTGTATGTAAAATTCATCCCTCCTTCCCTGATAGCTTGGTCTTTTTTCCTCAAAAATGTATAGAAACCTTGGACATACCTGAAGACATTATTGAGTCTGCTTTAGTTATAGGGGATGGAATCTTTGTAATGCAGAACAACATAATTCCATCTCCAATAAATAAACTGACACTGACACCCACAGGAACTCCCACTTGAGCAGGGCAGAGCTTTTGTGAACTTCAGAAAATGATCAATGATCTCTCCCGTAGAACCCAACAATAGCACTAGTGCTAGTGACCGGGAAACTAAAATCAATAAAGAAAAGAGATTTCAGCCAAGGCATCAGAGAGGTTATTAAGGACAGTGAGAAAGGGGAATTAGAAGAGCACCTGGAGAGGGTCTTAAAGATCTCCCTTGGAGGGCTTGTTCAGAGAAGGCTCTTGAATGTAAGATGACAGATCTGCACTCCCATTTTCAAATTAAACGGCAAATTGGGAAAAGTGGATAAAATATAAAAACCTAAATCATGTTTATGTGAAACGCTTTCCTAATTAATAAGTTAATCCATCTCTACCTGGTTTCTCCCTAATGCCTAGTAAAGGCAATTGTGTTTTCGTTCAGGCTCGTGTGGAGCCTCTGATAACAGGAGTTATTTGTACATTTTTTTCTCCCTCCTTTTAAAGCTAGTGTCCAGTTGAGCCCAATCATTGTATTTCTTTTGCTGTTGAAGGAAATGGCAGCTCTTGTGTGAGCCTGACTGATTTATTCTGTGTTCTTTCATCCCACAGCAACTAAATTCTAGTTAAATTTATTTTTGGACAAAGGTAGTCCGCTTCCGAGAGATCCTCTTTTAAATGAATGACAGCAGACAGTTCCAAGACCATTCATTTGCTTATATCTATTTGCTGTATCTAGACAGCTATTATCATGCATGTGGTACTTCAGAGCAATTTTACCCAGTCTGCTGTCAGCAACAACCAGCTGAAGGAGCCTGCTCAGCCAGACTTGTGCTTGGCATCTTGAATCAGAACTGAAACTTTTGATATTGCCTTGCTGTTTTTGCAAGTTTGTGTTCAGAGATAGGTGATGGGAAAGAGCATCCTTATTTGCAAATAATTTATTGCTTTTAAGGGGCTATAGGTGTGTATAATAGGGTTTTCGGCAACCATCTTAGGAACAAGTTTGTACACTTGAAATGAAATGTGTTCCTCCGCAGAGCCTGGTTGCTAGAAATAGTGACACCACCTGAGAATAAGACTCCGGAAACTATCAAATACTGAGATGATAGCTAAAGGGAAGTGAGGAAAAATGCCGGAGAACTAATGTTAATCCACATTATGAAGCAAGGAGAAGGCTGGGGGAAGTGCTCCCCCTCCAACTTTTAAAGGGATGTTGGCATTCATGAAATCCCAGTTAGGAAAATGTGTCCTAGAAAAATAATGTTGGTAATTATTTAGTAATCCCTTATGTTGTGGTTAAGATTTTTGTTTCTTTGCTCGCTTGTTTTTGCTAGGCACATTATATGGATTTTGTCATTAGATTTAATCCTCAAAAGCACCCTTGTGACTTCCATTTTGCAGAAGAGAATACTGAGGCTCAGTAAGCTTCAGACACTTGTCCAAAGCCAAGCAACTGGTAGATGGCAGAGATAGAGTCAACCACATACCAGCCTGATGATTCCAAAATCTTAACTACACTGCCCATTTGCCTCCTCCCTGCCAGTGAAAGTTCGCTCTTGCTTCAGGCAGGCTTTCCTAAATGTGAAGGGAGAATGAAGCCTAGTCTCAGCCCTGGATCCTGCTCTCACAGAGGATGCCTGAGATTTCTGTTGCTTTTGTGTAAATTCTTCTTCATGTAGGGCATGCTTTAAGCTAAGTTTACCTTTTTTTTTTTTTTTTAGATTTATTTATTTGAGACAGAGAGAGAGAAAGAGAGAGAGAAAGAGAGAGGGGGGACATTGTGAGAGGGAGAGAGAACCTTAAGCAGACTCCCAACTGAGCATGGAGCCTGATGTGGGGCTTGATGATCTTACGACCCTGAGATCGTGACCTGAGCCGAAGCCAAGAGTCAGAGGCTTAACTGACTGTACCACCTAGCTGCCCCTAAGCTAAGTTTATTTTTATCTGGAAGAAGGAATTAACACCCCTGAGCAATGCAGGTGTTGTGGAATTTTTGAAGATTTGTAAGACTTTTCGCTTACCCTGAAGAGCTTACAATCTAGTAGAAACATCGACAGAAAGTAAAGTAACATGTTTTGAGAACCTCCTGAGTTGTAGTCACTTTCCTAGCTATTTTGCAGAACTACTTTTATTCAGTCTTTGAAACAACTGAAGACACCCTTGTGTCCCCATTTTCCAGTGAGAAAAGGTTCCAAGATGGAAAGTTTTTGGCCCAAGGTCACACAACTGGTAATCATATGAGAGAGGCACAATTTAAACCCAGGTGTGCCCGAGTCCAAAACCAGTCTTGATTGCCATGTTCGCCCAAACCCCTGTTACACAAGACAGTGTGCCATCAGATCCAGGGGAGGAAGTAGGTCCAACCTACCAGTTGGAAGAAATCAAGCAAGGTGTCATGGCTTTGAACCAAACCACATGGAAAGGCAGAATTTGAGCATAAGAGCAGAGGGGTGATCGCTCCACACAGGAATGAAGCATAAGTGAAGTGACAGAGAATCAGAAAGGCCTGGGGTCCATACAGAAGACATGGTCAGAGATTGTTTAAGTTTCTCTGCTGTCTTCAGGAAAATGATTCCATCTTTCTACCACCTTGAGAACTAAACAGATGGTAGGCCAAGTTATGCCATGTGGGAAAGATACCCACAAGGACACACAGACATTTAAGAAAATGAACTAAAAGTCATACCGGTCACATAGAAGTGCCTACAAACAACATGTCTTCTAAGAAAATCAAAGTACTGGTGGGGTCCAAACCTATGCAGCGTCAAGCAGTTACATCCTCGAATTGGAGGAATTTGAAGCATAGCCCTGAAAGCAGAAGGAGCTGTGTACAGGGAAAGTGCATTCATTGGTCCAAGAAACATAAGGAAAAGAAATACCCTAAGTGGCAGCATAGAATCCTGGACCAGTTAATTTCTCTTACCTGGCATGATCTGGCTCATTATCAGCAAGCTTTCTTGAAGAGCCAATGTACCATGGGCATTTTTTGCAATTACACATCTCCTCTGAATAATCAGCCTGTCATGAACAGGATTGAGGTTGGCATCTCATTTGCTGCCGAAGCCACCAAAGATCTGTAAATCATGTTAACCACTGCTGGGCTCAAATGAATGGGTGGGGGAAGGAAAGGCTACTTGCCCATGGCGCTAAGTTGTGTGTGTTCCCTCGCTGTTGCTATTTATGGCAAGCAGAGTGCTTATAAGTATTCTCCCAATTTGCTCATTAGTTCCTAACAAATCTTTTAGACTCCTTTTTCTGTCATGGACAGACTGTGTCCCTTCTGCTTGGAATTGATTCATTAATACAATTATCTTGAGGCCACAGATCCTCTCTCATAACTGGGATACAGGGAAATGCCCACAATTAGAGGAGATTAAATTCCCATCTATCAAAAGAAGTGCCCCAGTGATGAGCAGAACTGTTGTGTCCCCTCTCATTGGTGTTTCATAATGAGGCTAGAGACATGGACACAGGCACTCACTCCACACATGTGCAGGGAAAGGGTCCTAAGGAAGATTTCTGACTTCATCCCAGAGGCTGAACATGGCTTAAATCAAATTAGTGGAATGCAAAAGATCACAGGGGTTATTCTCCCTTAAAAGTCACAGGTGGTCAGATTATTTTTGTTTCTCATTGAAATTTAATTATAATCTAGAGTCCAAGGATTGTAGTAAAGTAGAAACCTGTCTGCCTAAGATTTTTCTGGTTTATGAACCGTAGTATTCTGAGTGGTACGGGGAAATTTTCAAAGATGCTGACCATGTGTCTTCGAAGTCCTAGGATGTCAGCTTCTTCTAGGCTGATGACCTAAGTGTTTTATTTAATGGCAGTTTTTAAATTTAGAAGCAGGATTGGAGGGTTGTTTTTTGTTTGTTTTGTTTTAGATAGGGTGAGGTGATCATTGGTTTCCTTGGAGCAGGTCAGGCTTAAAGTGAGCTTAAAATGAAGAGGAATATGATGTGACTCAAGAGACTCTTCCAAAGCAATGACATAGACAAGAAGGAAAGTAAAGGGACAAGAAGGTCAAAGAGGTGAAAATAAAGTCAAGCAGAGACAAGTATGACCTTAAAGAGGTGTTTAATCAGGTTGCATCATGTTTAATCATGTGTTATAGACCTTTGCTGACATGTTAGTCTATTGGCAAATCACCTTAGGGATGAAGGAAGGAAGAACATTCCAATTTAGAAGCATTGGTCGCCTTTCTTCTGGGACCTGAAGTATTTCCCATAATGATGGTTTAATACAATCTTGGTCAATTACCTTTCTGTGAGAGCTGGGGATATGTGCCACCTTGCTGGAAATGTTAAAATCCCATTAAACTTCAGTTATTAGGGCAGAGGAGAAAAAAAAGAAACACAAAACTGAGTGATTCAATTAAGACACAAGCGACCAGATGTCTTTGGCACGGAATTAGCTTTCCTGTTATGACCAAGAAATACTGATTTTCAAGTTAACTTGAAGCCTATTTCCCCCCGTATTCACCATTGTTATTAGCTTCCCAGTGTTCCCATGCTGCGCCCATTGCCAGATTTTCAGAGATTTAGCTCGTATCCAAACACATTAAGCCATTTCTTCTGTATAGAAAGACGCTATAGCCACCACCACGAAGACAGGTGTGCAGTGAAGTATTTACATCCCCTGCCTTGCTTTGTTTCCAGAGTGTAGCTGGAAAGATATTGCCAGGGTTTGAGATACTGCTTCTTGGGACTAAGGGACTGAATGAAACTTCCTTACTCTTGTGTAGGGCACATTTGTGTATAGCTCACTAGCAATTTCTTTCTTTCTTTCTTTCTTTAATCTTTTTTTTTAACGATTTTATTTACTTGACAGAGAGAGAGAGAGCACAAGCAGGTGGAATAGCAGGCAGAGGGAGAGGGAGAAGCAGGCTCCCTGCAGAGCCAGGAGCCTGATGTGGGGCTCGATCCCAGGACCCTGGGATCATGACCTGAGCCGAAGGCAGACGCTTAACTGACTGAGCCACCCACGTGCCCCCACTAGCAATTTCTAAGAAATGAACAAATTGCAGTGTTTGTTGGCAAAGGGAGAAAATTACCTCCAAAGAATGCTGAATTTTAGGTCCAGCTTCGTTAATGTTCAGTGGTGGGTAAAGGGCTTAGTACTTGAGAACACCTTTGTTTTTTTTTTTTCTTCCATAAATTTAAGAGAGAGGGTGTTCTGTAATTTCTATGGATCCTTCTAGCAGCTCTGTTTGTGAAATGGTTCTGCAAACACCAGGAAAGACCAAAGCAAGGCAAACAAACAAAACACACACAAATCTTAGAATCTGTGTGTTAGATACCAGTAGATTTTCCCATAATGATAATTTTTATATTGAATTTTTTGTCATTGTGTTTGTAGGTCCCTTAATTATTACTTTTGGAGGGAATCTACCTTGATTTTAATTGTATTGTGATACTCAGGACTTTGGGTGAATGGATTTATTTTGGTTAGTCATTAGTTCATGATCGATATTACATTGGTAACCATATCATGATTGATATTACATTGGTAACAAAATCAGGCTGATCTAGGGAGCTTGAATGAAGCTCAGTATTGGAGGTCTATGTAATTGGTAAGAGGGAGATCTAGAGAGGCAGGCTCTTCTGATCTGATAGTTCTAAGGAAGCCCTTCTAGTGAGAACAGGCACAGCAAGGGTGGTTGCTGTGAGTTGGTCCCAACTTCCAGTGGCACAGCCAAAGCAATTTTCATGTTGAGATGGCCAAATATCACTATAATCCTTGCAAATTTCTGGCTGAGCAAATTGACGAAGCTTCCAGACCCTTCTGGAAATAAAGAAAATGGGCATTTTTGTTTTGAGAAAGCTGGGAACAATGGGTAGTAAAGAGAGAATTCAGCTCTCAACTGTTGCATTTAGCTGACCAAAAGGCTGACAGTTCCCGTGATCAGGTTGGAAAACTGCTGTCTACTGTGTGAGTTTCATAAACAGAAACTTACACATTTTATACACGCTGGCTGGTTCCTTCCTTTTTTTTTTTTTTTTGGTTTTGCTCTGACATAACTTTGCAAGTTGATGGATCACTGACTCTTAGATTGGATTACCTTTTTGTTTGTTTTGTACTTCCCACCACGGGTAACTACACCAGTGCTCACATCAGACTAGCTACCAGTTCCCAAGAAAACGTAGACAGGGAAGAGTAGACACTATTAATGATAGGCTTCCTTTCTTTTCAGTTTTCTGTACTCTGAACACTTTAGAGCTAGCTTAAGATGTCACCAGTTTGGGAGAAAAACATATATTTCAAAACTGCCCATCCTTGATTCTGTTTCCTGTCAGCTGTTTGGCAGGTTTCCCACTGCATGCCTGATCCTAACATTGGAATCAGAGTCGCAGAGGGAGTAGGACTTAGGTGCATTTAATAGAGGCTTGTCTCCACTGCAGACAGGCGTCAGAACTGGGAACTCTAGGTTGGAACACGCCATGCTTATTGAGACCACTGCACACATCTCCTATCTTTTGGAGACGGCCATGCTCGACAAGAACAATGACAACATGTATTTCATAAGCACACGGACACTGAGAGGCATGGTATAAAGGAGTTTTAACCCTCACTCCATGGGTTTCAGTGCTGTGTCCATTTTGCAGAGGAGGAAACTGAATCTTTGACAGGGTAATGTGCTCAAGTCACCCAGCTTGTAAAATGGTAAATCACAGATTTTAACTCTTATCTGCCTTCTCCATGGCACCTGAATTTAAACATTAAGCTCTATCTTATGGGTAAAAGAAGGTTGTCACATTTTGAGTTAAACATTCCAAAAATTATCCAGCGATAATATCATCTTTAACTCTGGACAGACTTTAATCTTGTTTGTAATCTTGGCATTAATTTGTGACACATTGTATTTATTGAGTGTGCCTCATGTGCTAGGTTCTTGGCTAATTGCTGGGGTATAAAAATGTTTAGAATGTATTTTATATTCCTTGCTCTCAAAGTGTCCTGCCTTGTGACTTTTCATCCATTCATTTCAAGATTCTCTAGTTGAACCTACTTTCAAGAATTAACATTCACATAGTTCCAGTCCATTTTAAGTTCTTTTTTACTGGTTATTGAATAGTATGGTTGTCTACCATATTGCTTCATGACCATATGCACATTATTTCATCTGTTCTATGCACTCGGCATCATTTGTGGGAAAACTGTGAACGTAAGGACCAATCATTTCACTTTTTAGTGAGGAGATGCAACTTCATTTAGAATCTTTCACCATGCACCCACTTCTCAGTTGGAAATTGCTTTGGCTCTTTAATTAAATGCTTTGGGCCTCATTCAGTTTGTTTGCTTGTTTTCTTACTTTTTTTTTTTTTTGGCCAGTTTGTTTCTCCTCCGTAATTTTTAGAAGTTAGAGAAAAGTGAAAATGAGAGAGGGGAAATTGTGGAGGTGAAGCAATATATTTTCTCATCTTGAATAGGCAGGAAAGCAGTAACAATGAACAGAAAGGGGCTTGTCAAAATGACTGATATTGTCTCTGCATCTCTAATAATGTCTAGAGTAACATCAACAACACGGAGGGTTTGTTGAGCATTATCCCAACTTGAGTTTCCTCTCCTGCTTCCCTTCACGTCCAATTCATAGCTTATCTCCAGCTGCAAATTCAGGCTGCAAGACAAGTGCTAAATTGGTGCCTCACTTTGGACCATGGATGGGATGTTTTTCCTCTCTTTGTTTTTAGCCTGTAAGGAGATGATAGACATTTAGACACTGAGGTTTTCCTGAAGCTGCATCATGCTATTGTGCTATCAGTATCAGTATCAATACTTTTGTTCAATAAAAAAATAACAGAATCTATAGCCATTCATTTATGAATCATTTAAGATTAGGGTTTTGTGTTCTTTCCTTCTTCAGACTCTCTCTCTTTCACACACACACACAGAGTCAAATGTCCTATTTTTATCTATAATTAATTTGAGTAGCTTCTTCCTCACCTTTCCTGGTTTAGTGATCAGGGAAGCAGAACCCTGACATTAGAGCAGAATGCCTGCTACTTTCTGCTCAGCAGTTCTCATTCTGAATGGGAAAAAAAAAAGGAAGAAAATGAAAAACAGACTTCTGATGGTTTTACTTGAAGATGAAAAAAACAAACAAACATGGAAGAAATATCAAGACTGACCACGGTCAGGAAAGGCTTAGGGGTGAGAACAGAGAGATGGAAATAAGGATGTAATTTGAAAGGATATTTTCCCCTATGAGATGACCTCTTTGTGCCCTCTGGAGCAGAGGAGGCCAGATAGAGGCTCTGCAGCACTTGCCCATCCTGGCAGTGCGTGCAGACCAGCACCGTCTACATCCATGGAGGCGTCCTTCTGTTGCTCTCCTCCACTTGGCACATGCCCCGTGCCGACGTCTGCATGTAGACGTGCTTGCCTTCATTTCCTTATCTCCTTTTTCTGTTATAAAAGTAATGCATGAGAAAATTTTTGCTGTAAAAGATAAAAAAAATTGATAAAAATATTGGTTTTCTCTGGTCTGTGCCCAAACCATGGTTCTTTTGCCAAAGGGAACTGCTGTGTATTTTTTTCAGATGGTTCATATTTGTTGTGTATGGAGATGCATATACAGGGAAAGAAAATGCATTTTTTGTTGTTTTTAAATAACTGGCTTCTCCATGTGTATACTGCTGTACAGTTTTCTTTCTTCTCTAAATGGTATTTCATGGGCATTTGCCATGATGTTACCTACAGAATACCATGCGATTTTTACTTATAGGATGGCGTTTTAGAATGTGGTTAAATCACAGCCATTTTACTACTAATATATTTCACAATATGGTGATGACAGCCACCATCTAGCCTCCTCTGCTGTGATTTTCTTGAAACACCTGAAAAGCAGGATGGCATTGGCCCAAACCCATCACTGTTTGGATTTTGCCCTATGAAAGCCTAATTCATGGAGAGCAGGGAGAATGCTTATGTTCTTGTGGTCAGCTCAGCTCTGAACTCCTGCCCCACTTTAATCTGTGCATTTTGTGGATCATCTCAACATGCCACACATGTTTGTTGAATCAAGAATGTCTCTGAGGAGAGCCAGAAAGGAATCATATTTTACAAGCTCCTCCTATATGCCAGACACACTTAGGAATGACCTCATGTCATCCTGTGGCAATTCTGAGAAACTGCCTCCAGTTTATAAGGGAAAATGAAGCTCAGGAAAATGAAGTAACCTGTCTGAGACGACACACACACTCAGTAAGTAAGCGCATTATAAATTTAAATACTCTGGCTTCAAAGACATTTGTGAATTGCACTGTGCCACATTGCCTTCTAATTTGAACTTCATTGTTCAAAGTGCTGGTTATTTTGCTCTTCATCCTCTTCATTTCTTCATACAGAACTTAGGTAAAGCTCTCACCGACCAGGGTTCCTCTGCTCCTCCTAGATCAGTGCTTGCTGCTTTTTGCACCGGAGCCTTGAAATATGGAACCTAGGGATTTTCTCACTGTGGTCTTCCCTACAAGGAGCGTGTTACAAGAAGGGATGTTCTATGGAAATTAAATGGGTTTTCTTGAATGGGGTTAGCCTGCTTTTCACATTTTCAGTTGTAGCAATTTGGTGCCAGTGATGCATGGCTGGTTTAGGCAGTCGTGCTTTGCCTCTCAAGTTAGTCATCTCTGATTTCATGGAAAGAACCCTCCCTTAGAGAAATAACAGGTGGAAAAGATCTATTAGGCTATCCTTTGCATTATGCAATTGCTTACTGCTGGGAATTTGTTGGGTCTTTGCTTTATCCCTATTTCAAGTGACCCACGTTAGAAGTCTTTGGTCTTTTTCTATAAACTAATAAGTATCACTGTTGTGATTTGCTTCGTCTGAATGGCCTCTTACTTATTTTGAATCTGCCAGTCTAAATCAGACTCTTACCATCAGAGAACAGAATAATATAGTACTATACAATCATCTCTCCCAGGCACTTGGTTATTCCCAAGTAAGTTTCTTTTATTAGTTTGTTTCTTTATTCATACATTTATTTATTCACTCAGAAAATATAAATTAAGTGCCTTCTATGTGTATAACACTGTAATACCTTATGACCTAGCAATATGGGATGTGTTTTATGATACACAATGATACAAGGTACTCAACATCTAATACCTACACCCTCAAAGGTTTTGACTAATTATTTATTTCTGACACGAAATGTATTCACTTGCGAAGGTAGTGCCAATATGAAGTGGAATTAATAACAATGATAACAAGGAGATAGGTTACAAAGCAGGCTATGATTAAAATCCTGGTATTTCTCCCAGATGGCATGTGCTTTGTGCTCTGAAAAGGTAGGTAGAATGAACTGGAAGAGACCATAAAAAGCTCTACTGAGGGACAGGTTTTGGAATAGTTGTGATAGGTCTTGGATCTCAATGGATAACTCCATGCACAGATACTCCCCAGATTCCTTCATTTTCTACAACTGCATTGTCTTGATGATGAATACACATATTATGTTACCTATCTGAAAATTAATCTGATTTAATTTGTAACAGATCGACTTATTTGGTCCTTAGGAAATATGAAAAGTACCCAGCACCTATGAGGAATCGTAAGACTTTTTTCTTAGCTCTACTGACCAATTCTGGGATGTGGACAACTAGGTTAACCTCCCTGGACATAGGACATTCATATGTAAAATGAGAAGTTTGAAGAGGCTTCTAACAATTCTTGAGGTTTTGTTTTGTTTTTTGGCCAAGGATTTATGTTGACTATTCGATTGCCTCAACAGTGCTGTAAAGCAGGCACAATACTCTCTCCATTTTACTAGTAAAACAGAAATCAAGGCCAAGCAAGGCAGGTAACTTTCTCAAGGCCTGAGATATAGTAAGGTATTTCTGCTTTATAATTCTCTTAACAGGTTTAATTGGATTTCTGCTAGGGACCATTTAAATACAAACCTCATATAAACCATCTTCTTTCTCTAAAACCAGCTGTATACCTCAGCTGAGTACAAAGCAACAGGAATCTGCAGGTAAACAATAACAGCACCTCCCATATTTGTTTGTTGTATCTGTGTCCATCCTAGTAACTTTGGTCATGTGTCTCTGAACTCTTCCTAATTCTTTTGCACAATTTTGAAAGCATATATCAAAATCCACAATAAAGTTTTGCTATTTTTACCTTCTTCTTTTACTTCCTGTACTAAAAGATTTGGCTCCTTTGTAGGGTTGTCTGCTGCTTTCATTTTACTGGCTGTGTGCTGCTTTTCATTAGAGTATGTAGCAGGACAAACTAGCTGATGCTGCAGTAACAAGCAACTCTGAATTATCCGAAGCTTTAAACAGGGAATATTTGTATCTTATTTATATTATGTGACAAGAGTAAGTCATTTAGGGGCTGTGCTCTGTGTAACTATTGTTCAGAGACCAAGATATTGAGGAGTTCACCACCTGTAACTTTCCTAGTTTTGAGGCTGGGGAAGAAAGCTGCAGAGGATCTTACATTATAATTAAGTGTTCTGATCTGGAAGCTGTATATGTCACTTCTTATCACTACCCATTGCTCACATCTGGTAATATGTCTTTAGGTGCCTAGAAACAATCAAGATGCTGATGTACTCAGTTGTTAATATTTCAAGAGAAAAATGGTGTTAGTCTTGCAGATATCATGAAAAACTAAAAGGAAGTGGACAAGGGCATAACAACCTTACTTGATAGGTGTTGTGTACCATAGCTATCAATTCACCTATGTAGTCACCCATTGATCTGTTTATCCTTGTAAATTATATACATTTTTATCAAGTTCCTTATGATCTTATGGAATAAGATAGGGATAATTTTTAAATCAAAGGACCTTGGATGTTAAGTAAGTCAGTGGAGGAAAATGATAAAGTACTAGAATAAATCTGTCATGGGCATTTGTATATGATACAGTTCTCTTCAACTGATGGATTATTCTCCACATTCACTATAAACTTTCTAGTAGCTAAAGCAAAAAATATACATATGTATTTATAAGATTAACAATGTTCGTTTGATAAAAAAAATTGTGGTTAAGGAGAGGAATCTTACTCTTTTTTAAAGATTTATTTATTTATTTTGGGGGTGGAGGGGCAGAAGGAGAGGAAGGGAGAGAATCCCAAGCAGACTCAGTGTGGAGCCCGATATGGGGCTGGATCCCAGGATCCCGAGATCATGACCTGAGCTGAAATCAAGAGTTGGATGCTTAACCATCTGAGCCATCCAGGTGCCCCAGAGTCTTTCTTATTCCAGATACTGCAAGCTAGGTGTGATTTTTCTTCAGAGCTCTGCAGGAGTAATTTCCTTTAAGAGCTATAACAGCTTTGTCTTATAATGCATTCAATATTTAGATGGCTGGCTGGTGGAGGAGGGGCACTTTTTTGCTAGCTAAGTAAGTACAGAGTAAATAGGTAATTCTTAGATTTGGCTTGATTCCAGTAAAAGACCTTTTGTACTCATCTGTCCATAGTACCCATTTGACAAATACTTATTGAGCTTGTGATATGCTGAGAACTGTGCTTGATTTGGGAAGTACCAAGATTAGGGGCTCATTGTGTAGCTGGATTGACCTATTGCGTAATTACTGTCAAGGAAAAGCCTCTTGCTCTTATCAAATGTGGAGTGATGTTTGAATTTGTCCAACATAAGGCTATCCTAGAAGTGAGTCTCCTTTATATCATCTGAATGTACATGGTAATAGGAGAGCATATTTGGCGAGGAGATCCTAAACCTAACTTCTCATTATCTGCATCCAATAGCAGAGGCATATCCATTTCTTGCTTTGATCAGTCCTGGGGGCTGAAGAAGTCCAAATCCAGTGCAGCTTTTTAACATTTTTTTTTTTTTTTTTTTGCCCTTCTAACCTTCTGGACATCTTCTATTCTTTTTCTCCCCTCCTTTTGCCCTTTTCATGGGATGTGTTAGCCATGAAGAAGTACTCTTTCCTTCCTGATCTCTGCATTCTCTGACCTGTCACAAGGGCTTTGTATATATTGTGTTCACTTTCTAGATCAATCTCCCTCTCACTCTGCCTTTTACAGTGTCCTTCAGATCTTAACTGACGTATCACCTTCTGTCTTTATACTTCCTGGAGTCTCCAGATAGTTAATATGAGCCACTCTTATGTTTGCCCCCACAATTTGATTCCTCATTAGGCTAGGTATGCTAAGCCCAGTGATTGATCCATAGTTTTCACTCAATACATGTTAACAGTTTGATTGCTAGTATTATTATTATACTTTCAAAATTTATGTTGATTATTGAGAAATAAAATTGAGCTTTCTGTCCAGCATTTCTTTCCCAGGTTGGTTCTTTTGGATACACCACTGGCAGTCAGGTCATCTTTGGCTCTTCAGGTTCTGCCCTTTCTGATTCTATCTTCCACATAAAGTTGAGTTTGTTTCATACTTGCCAGCTCCCTATTTCTTAAGCCTGACTACTAACTCCTGACATGCCCTTTCTTAAAACCTAGACCCAGATGTGACTCTTTAAAAGGAAATTAATATGACTATATCCCAAAGGAATTTTCTGCACTCTTCAGGGGGTTTGGTAAAGGGGTGGGGTGGGGCGTGAACAAAGGAAAGGACTCTGCCAATACTATGATCAGATGAGGTTAAATAAGTATCCAAAATGCCAAGTCCTAGAATGTATTTTGGGCTTCCCATTCTGGAGTAGACACCTTTGCTTTGGGTCTGTTTAAACATGATTTCTACTGGGAATGTCACACTGATAGTCCTTTCTGCTTCCCTACTCTCAGCCCATGTGGTTCCAGTAGAGTAGATCCCACACTCCAAATCCTGAGGGACACATACTCTGATCTGTCAGTAAGGGTATAGCATCCCTCTTGGCCAGAATCACTGGCTCAAAAGAAGGAAGGTGACCAGAACCTTTCAATCCAAAACCTTTCAAGCCAAAGAAACTCAATTTCTAGATTTTTGCTGGAACTAATGAATAATAGGGCTGCTAAGCAGGTCAGATATTAACTCAGCATAAAAGGATGGCATCCTGATGAGAATTTACTTGAGTAAAATCCGACAGCAAGGAAAGCTGAGCTAACGGGTGGGGGAGGCTGTTTCCTGAGATTATTTGAGCACCTGGACCAGTCAAACCTGAGGATTCCCTTCTTAAACTTCTCAGATGCATGGACAATATATCTTCTTTGTTGTTGAAGCTTGATAGAGTTGGGTTTCTGTCATTTGTATCTAAAAGGGTTCTGACTAAGCCACCACTCATTAAGGCAGAGGAAAAACTATATCTGGAATTTTTTTTTTCCGAATAGAGGGGTGGACTGTGAGTCAATTCACAATGAAATGATGGCCTGTTTAGAACTTGAGTTTGCCCTGCTTTAAAATGGTGCCCATGGCAGTGGTCACAGGTGATCAGGAGCATTTGGTCTTTGAGTCATGAATGAAGGAGCACAAAGTGGGTATTTTATGGCTAATGGATTCCTCTTTGGGATTCCCCTCTTTGCTTCCTACTGAAATGTAAAAACCTACACAATGCAGATGGCATATTTCATTAATACAAACAGAAGTCCAGGCAACAGATGCTTCGGGGACTGAGGGGAAAGGAGATTTCTATATTTCTCCAACAGCAACAACTCCGATGACAAATTTCTCCCACTGAGCATATTGAACCAGGAGCAAAGAAACATGTAGTTTTCAAGCCTTAGGCACTCTATGGTATTTAAAAGTAGGAAGATCAAAACCAGCATTTTCGTACAAAGAATGTTTATGCAGAGGAAGCTGTAGGGAAAAGGAAGGAGCAGAAAAGTGAGGCATGCTCTGCGAATTTCCTGGGGCTTCAGGATGGGTAGGACTTATAATGTTCTCTGTCTGTCTAGAGAGCATATATTAATAAACCTTAGTCAGGGCCACTGTCCTCTACAATGACAAAAGCCAAGTCAGGCAAATTATTTGCACATCAAGGACTGGATTAGAATGGTTCCTGTTCCTTTGTTTCTTATATTGTTTTGTGGAAAATGTAATGCAGAAATGATTAATTACAGAGTAGACCCAGTTCTTTTTCTGTTTATGATCAGGTTAAATCAAAATGCCCAAGTTTAAATTATGAAACTGTGTCAAGGTGCAGTGATTAAAGAATTATAAGAATTATACAATACTTTCTGATCGTATTCTCCTGAGCTCATTGTGACTTTGGACAACTGCCCAGTCAGGAATATGAAAAGAGAGAGGTATGGGGACAGAAAGAATACAATAGGCAGAAAGTGCTTATTTTTGTGCTATTTCGTGGAAGAGGGAAGATTGATAGCAAACATTTGGAAGCAACATTATGGTAATTTTTGTGACTCCTCAGTAGGGTAGGCATTATAATGACTGTGATCACAGGACATCTTTCTGCTTAGAAAATGTAAAGATTTGCATTACTCTTTACAATGTGTGTGTGTTACACACACTCACACACACACATATATATATTCTTTATTTGACCCTCTAATTGTGTGTGCATTTTTAGCCTATTCAGTTGTCAGAGTAGAAAAGGCTGAGTTAGGCCAAAGAATCACAATCCATAGCTTTGCATCTTATAGGTAGATGTTCAGACTCCTCTGTTTTTTAAAGGCTTTTCTTTCTTTTTCTTTTTCTTTTTTCTTTTTAGAACAGAAGTAAAACCCTAATGAAATGCCTAGTGAGATATAGGAAGCAAAATAAAACACTTTTAACAAATCCCAGTTAGATTCCCTTTTTAAGTGTAACTCAAAAGAGGTGATACCATTGAAAGTATGAACACCTTAAAATTCGATACCATGCTGCTGCTGGAAACCAGGCTTCACTTGGTACAATTTGCTTAATCCTGCTGTCCTGGCCCACATCCCTCATACCTTACCCATTCCCCTGACTTTCCAGAACTCAGAGGTCTCCTTGTATCCAGCTCCAGGGAGGTAAGATATGCAGATTGGTTTGCACAAGAAAGGCCACAGGTTTTACCTTCTAAACTTTAAATTCCCTCATATCCACAGTGTTTGAAAGAATAATGAAATAGGGGTGCCTGGGTGGCTCAGTCGGTTAAGCGTCTGCCTTTGACTCAAGTCATCATCCCAGGGTCCTGGGATGGAGCCCTGCATTGGGCTCCCTGCTTGGCGGGGAGCCTGCCTCTCCCTCTACTGTTCCCCCTACTTGTGCTCTTTCTCTCTCTGTTAAATAAATAAATTTTTAAAAAATCTTAAAAGATAAAAGAATAATAAAATAAAATAATGAAGGCTTAATAATGACAAGTGTCTAAAATGCAATGACTGCTGTTAACCATTCATGTATTCATTCATTCTGTGTTTACTGTATAACAAATACTTATTTTGTGATGCCTTATTCTAGTCATCAGGGGAAAATGGTGAACATGATATATGTGGTCTCTTATGATCTATAAAGGAAAGCTCCTTTTCTATTTTGTCCAATCCATGTTGAAAACGTTGAATATTCCACAGCAAGGAAAAAAGATAACAAGTAGATCATGGGCAATTAAGAATTGCATAGACTAAAGAGACTGTGTAGGTTACATTTGTGTACAAGGTGGGTCATCTTAAAGTTGATAGGGTGCAAAGGGACTCATAGTTAACTGGACAATGTCATGCTTAAAGACATTCAAGTTATTTTTATTTTAAAGAAAATTGAGTCAACTCTGCCCAAACATAAACACACACACACACACGCACACACACACACACACACACACACACATTTAGTCCATGGAAGACTTGCTTCTGGAAATATTTTATTTTATTCTAGAATTTGAGGTTATTGCTTTTGTTCAGTATATGCCCATTGTTTCTCCGCAGGAAGAATTCATATTTTCTTAAGGAGGGAGAATTTTGAAGTAACATTAAGAATCTTGTCAGATAAACTTTTGCTCTTATATGGGTATTTTTTTTTTAATCTTTCTCTTGAATCCTCTGTGGGAGTTAGATCTTAAAACAATGCCAGGAGGGAGTGATCAAGATCCAGCCCACTAACCACCGAAGTTGTGGGTTAGAACTAGTGCTAACTCCTCTGAGTAATGTTCAGTTTGAAGAGATATCTGTAGTCATCTGTAGGATGACTTAAACCAACCTAACTGAAGCTGATTTTCAGGCTCCTTTTTTGATATTTTTCAATGCTGGCTTGTGCCACAAGACACATAGCTTTGATGCTATCATAAAGCCTGCCTAAGAGACTCTGTAGTTACCTATTATTACAGATTACAAAATGTACCCATGTCAGAAAGACTCATATTTGAATCTGTGTGAGGTAAATAGACCTAAATTCTTGTTCTTAAGCTCAAACCTCAATAACCTACAGAAATGTCTAGAAGAAAAGTTCCCTTTAGTTAGTAGGGGTTTTTATGTGACTCAGAAAGATTGTAACCTCTCAGGAGACAAAAGTGTTTGCTCCCCTTCTCACATGTAAATGTCAGAGAGTTGCCATTTGTTGTAATTGCAACAAAATTAGAAGTAACAGTAAATAATCACGTTCTTTTGAAATTACATATTTTGTCTGTGAGATGAATGAGGTCAGGAATCCTATCTGTTTTGCTAATTATGTCTCCTACTACCAGTGCAATGCCTGACATATAGTAGGCACTTAATACATAATTGTTAAATCCATGCAGAACAAATGAATGGATTAATTTTAGAATACTTTCATCTATAATGTTCTTGTGGCTTTTTATTATGTGGTCCTATGGTTCTTTGATTCAACAGCTTCAAGGAAAATGTATTTCAAACATACACTAGCACTGTTCAATAGAATTTTCCACAATGATAAAAATGTCTTCTACTCCTCTGTTCAATATGGTATTAACCACATGTAGCTATTAGCACTTTAAATGTAACTAGTGTGACTGAGAAAGTGAATTTTTAACTTGGTTTAAATTTAGTTTTACTTAATTTAAATTTAAACAGGCATGTGTGGCAAGTGGTTGTCATACTGTATGGCACATAGACCATTTCTTAACTTTAGGGAATAATGTTTAACTATTGACTAGGAGCTCAGTGTTTGCACCTGCTTATGGAAAGGGTCACATTTTAGGAGGTAGATGTCCAGACGTCTTGTATTTTCTAGTAGTTACTCCCTCAAGAGGAGATGCAATTTGAGTCTTAGTTAAAGTACAGAGGATACATTATGTAGCCTGTAGTTAATAGAGGAAGAAAACATCTTGTATCAAAACTTCCACTTTAATGCAATGGACCCCGTATCTTTTTATTTTTGTGCAAAAGGTATACTGGGCCTAACTTAATACCTCACCCATGGTTGGTCTTGCATGAATAGTTAGTGAAAAAGAACGAAATTTCGTGTCAGCAGATCTGAATTCTAGTCCCATCTCTGCCATGTTCTTAGGGATCTTGGGTCTAACACAATACTTCTCAGTCTCAGTTTTCTTAATTGGAAAACAAGAATATTAACAAGTGCTTCCCAAGGGTAATGCTTGAGTATTGCATGGAAGAGAGTATACACGCATCAAGGTTATCAAGAGTAAGTGGATCTAACTGTTGTCACTCTGGAGCTTCAGACTGATATCTCCAAGGAACTGACTTCAATTCCAGGAAGAAGTCATTCAGAAGTATTGGGAGTTATGCCACAAGGCATTAAATTCCCTCATTCCATATAAAATGATGTCATCTGCAAGAACAAGGTGTTGGGTGAGCCCAAGCAGAAAATGATACATTATCTAATTGGACATACCTCCATGCCATATGATACCCACTCATATGCCAGGTCCTTTACCTTTATAACAGATGAAGGTAGTCTAGAAACGTCATGGGGGAAAAACAAAACATACAATTATTGATCTAGACCATAGGAAGAACTCGCCACTCTACATTCAGAAAAATGACTAGTTCTAGCAGCTCCTGGAAAATGGTCGTTGTTTCTGGGCCCCTCATTATCTGCTGAGTGGCTCTCTACATGTTCCAAGAAGAGCCATAGGATTGATTAGGGTGGCATGGATTGACTTGGGAGGAAAGATAGAAAGAAATAAAGACAAGCTGGCAAAGAAAGGCCTACGGGGAAATATCATAACTGCTTGCCAGTAGTTGTCTTAACTTAAAGAACAACCTGGGTAGTAGCCAGAAAATGCAGTTGTTACGAAAGTTTGCTCTACAGCTTACCTAATGATCGTTTGCATATGACACAGGACCTGATCTGCACAGGCAAAAATCCTATCAAGGTAGTGCTTTGCAGAAAATGCTGCTTCACAGTAGGATTTAACAGATATTCATTGATCACCTAACTGTGCAACAGGCGGACATTTTCACTTGTTTCATATCATTTTTACAATGTCTCAGTGATGTAGACTTTTGTGTGAGTCAATCCTGGCAGCAAAGGGATGGCACACTCAAATGGGAATAGAGGAACATTTAATGAAGGGACTATTCAAGACTTACTGTCAGAGTTAAAGGAAACTAATAAGCAATGAGGATGCACATAGACACTAACAAGAGTGTGCAGCTATCACCTCCAGTCCAAAAGAGACAAAGAGAGAATATGGTGACCAGGTTGGAGAGGGAGCCATTGCAGTGATGGAGGCAGAACATAGGAGAGTGGTAAGCACAGATAGAGGAACATGGCCACTGCTTATCAGTGGCCTGAGAGAGAGGCAGATGGAAAGGAGAGAGGGATGAACAACTTTGATCTCTCTCTCCAGCCTTGAAACTCCTGCCACTTCCTCCCCTTGGCCCAACCAGAAGCCATAGGGCAAGGGAGCCCAGTTGACACAGCCCCAAATATCAGCATCCTTTGGCACACAGCCAAAAGGAGAAGGAGGGTAGGAAAGAATCTGGAGGGGCAAATGGAAATTATCCAGCCAATTTTTTGCCTTCATTTTGCAAATAGGGAACTTGAAGCCCAGAGGGAATAGATGATTTGCTTAATTGCATGCAACAAAGGGATCAAATCAAACATTTCTGATTCCAGAAATTTTGTTTAGTTAAGTTCTCCACTTCTGGCTCACTTGTTTAACATAAAGTGCTAGGTTAGACTTTATTGGACTAGGTTCATGACTCTATCTGCTGAGCACAGAGGGTTTTATTCAGTTCCTTGATTGAAGACTACACCCTAACACTGACCAGTGATTTCCCAGAACTTTACATTCATCCCAAGTGGATATGGTGAGCATAGATCTCAATACCAAGAAAGGTTGTTCTCTTTAAAGTACATGAGTCATTTAATACAATGTGAGAGTTGGGGGAAATTAATGTTGGGATAGCATAGAAAAGTGAATGGGGGAAAATCAGATGGGAGATCTAACTGAGAATCACGTGTGTAGGGGGGAAGCTTATGGGAAAAATCTTGGGTTAAGAGTGAGTTTCAGATTGGTTATGTTAGGAATTTGGCCTTTAAAAATATTGATAATTTTAGCAAATCTTTAGTGTGTATGATGTGGCAAGCTGTGTTCTAAGCTCCGTCTTTACCTATGAAAGCTCTGTGTTCCCTAGCAATTTGAGCACTTATATGTGAGAAAATGGAGGCATTACAGAAGCTGGAAGTCATACCAGTAATATGTGGTAAATAGGAATTGAATCTAGTCATCTGGCTTACCTCATGGCCAGTTCTACTTTTTAATGTGTATTAAAGCAATGCACAAAGCCTTCCAATTCTTATTCCTCATTTCTTAAGTGGGAGTGAGACATAATTTTGTCTATGTGTTGCTTCTGCAATACAACAATAACTTAGCTATATATTATCCACATGGAAGGTGACTGCAGATACCAGATAAGATGTAACTCATCTATTAGCAAACATAAGTAACTGTGTTGACTTAGTATATTTTATAATGGTGATGATTGTTTCTAGTTGGTCGGAAACAGAATCCACAGTGAGGGTTTCATAAATACCCCAGAGGGAAATTATGGGGCAAGTTGTGAAGTTTCTTTTTATTCTTGGGTTTTTATGCATATTGAATCCCACACACCATTTGGAAATAACTACGTTGAGGTTATATAGTTTTTTGTAGACAGGACACATAACTGTTTTTCATATTTGGCTTTAAAATATTTTAGCTGAATCACTTTTATCATGCTTCCTTGGATGAGAAGTAAGAAGTAAGTTTTTTTTTTTTCTTTCTTTCTTTCTTTCCTTTTTTTTTTTTTTTTTTAATTCCCCATGATTTCTGCCATATACCTAGCCATTTGGTAGCTTTCTAAAATTTTATTTTACTGTGAAACTCAGCACTGATAAATCACTGGCCCTTACATATAGAGTGGATTTAAAATTTATACACTGTGACTCAATTGGGTAGAAATATAATATCTTTATTTCTCCATAACTGAATATTGCTTGCTCACTAGCACCCATTTCTGCCTAAGGAAGGAATACTCATATGCCATTTGAATGTATCTCCCTTACTTCCAATTTCAGTCTGTCTCTTTTCGGTTAAATCCAACCCCCCAAACCCTCTAGAGAAGATACTGTTTCAGACTTTTTAACTCATCCTTTCTCTTGCTCTTCCACCTGGGTTCCGGGGGACCATGAGTTCAAGAGCCACATGGAGCCCCTGAAGTGGGGAAGAGGCTCAGTCATACTCTGGTTGTTACACACTTCCACTGACGAACGTCACCCCTTGGTCTTTAGTGTTGACTCTGATGTGGTTGTAGATGAGATAAATTGTTTTCGCTTTCCTTTTGTATGTTACGCTTTAAGATCACTGACCTGGTGGAGTAGGCCTCCATCTTCATGCTCACTTGTGTGATGATGTTCCCCAAGACTGACTGTGGCTGCCATTTAATCCCTAGCTTGGACTGTCTACCCTAATTCTTCTGTGTGTTCCCTTCCCCTCTTACCTGATGACTAGCCAGTGCCCTTAGGAAATGTCTGTGTCCTACATGAGGCCAGGGAAATTTCCACATTTCTTCACACCATGCCGATACCCCGCCTTAATATGAGATACTCTGAAAGGCTGCCTTCTTCCGTTTCCAGAAAGAAATGGAGTCCCTACTACCCACGGATCACCATACCTGTCTATGAGACTCCTGCTGTTTTCCCAACTGAAGATTTTCTCTCCAAAGGGGGCAGGGTTGATTGAGTCAGGGACCATACTTAAATCTAACCATGTTGCTTCTTTAATTCTCAAGGTTTCTGCCTCCAGGTCAAATGGTTCCCTCATTTTTTGTGGGGTGGGGGGAGGGTGCTGGCAAACTACTCCTGTATCTTTTTATACTCAGTGCTTACCCTACTCTCTCATTCTACCAACCATTGATACATGGAGACTTACAAAAAAAAAAATTTAAAAAACCACTTCTCTATTTTTTTTGTATCTAAATATTACCAATCAAAAGTCTTGGGCTCTAAATCATTTGTAGAGGCTATGACTTTGGGAGAAAAATTTTTGGAATTCACAGTTGAATAATGAAATTACCTCTCTAGTCTGTAACTGTTGCCCTCCCTTGAGTTATGTGCCTTACCTTCCTGGTCTATTCTTAAGGAGGAGGGACTGCTTAAGGGAAAAAAATTACTAAACAGGAATGTAATTTAGGTAATATTTAGAAATATTAGCCAACTTTAGTAATAGATAGGAACAAATGTCAATTTGAAAGAATACTTAATAGAAAAGATTTCCCAGTGAGTTAAGATTCTCTATATGATTGACAGACACTCCTTAGAATAGTAAGACTATGCATTATGCATTCTACAACAAATATTTGCCATGCATCACTGTTTGGGGGCTAGAAATGTAGCAGAAAATAAAAAAAAAAAAAAAAACGAAACTCCCTCCCTCATAGAGTTGATATTCTAGAGAAGAAATAGAAAATGTATGATACATAAGCAAAATATGAAGGACATTATATGGTCATCAGTATTATGGAGAAAACAAAGCCAGAAGAGTGATAGGACATCTGGGAGAAGCAGGCTTTCTGCAGTGTTAAATGCAGTGATGAAAGTTGGCACATCTTGAGGAGATTAGGGAATGAGCCATGTGTGCATCTGGAGCCATCGTGGTCTAGGCAAGGGTATGGCAGGTGGAAAGTTTCTGAGGCAGGAAGGACCCTGGTGTGTTCCAGACAGAGCAAGGAGACACAGTGGCTGGAACAGAGCAAGTGAACGAGAGAGTAGAATGGGGTGAGGTCAGAGAGGTCATGGAGGAAGAGATAGTGACAGGCACACAGCCTGAGGTTTTGGGGGCCATTGAAGAGAATGTGGCTTTTATTCTGAAGGAGTTGGGGATCTGGTAAAAGGTCTTTAATAAGGAGTGACAGGAAAGGCTCACTTTTTAAAAGAATTACTCTAGTTGAGAGTAGACTGGAGTGAAGAGTAGAAGGAAGAGATTCTAGTCAGGAACTTATTTCAGAAAGTGAAGCAGGTATGCAGCATGTAGTTGAGGAAGGTGCTCACATGATGGACGTATATGTGGAAATCACTCATACATTTTGGGAGCCAGTACTGCATTATGGTTCAAAACAAACAGACAAAGAAAAACAGAAGAAACCACACACACACAGGCTGTGCTCTCTGGCTGCTTAGGTCCAAGCTGTAGTTTAAGTACTTACTGACTATGGAATCTTGGAGAATTCCACTAACGTCTAAGCCACATGGGGCTTTTAAAAGGATTATATGAGAAATGACATGAAAAGCAACAAAGAGTACCTAGCTCATAAAAACTCAAACTGTCACCTGACATCATTATTGTCATGGTTACTTTTATCATTGAACTTGAGAAAAGCAAAACTGGAATCACAGAGCATTTAGGATCTTTTCCCTTTCGTTTTCATGGTTGGTTTTCAGCCCGAGCATCTGGGGATATTTTCCAAAAAGCTTTCAATGCTTTCAAGATTTGTCTGGTATAGGTGCTTAGAAATAAAATATAGAGCCTTCTGTTTCTCAAGTCCTACACTTGGTTCTCAAGTTGAAAGCCACAAAAACATGCATTTGGCATCTTATGGTTACTGCGAAAGAGAGTGTAAAAAGAAAATTGTGATAGGTCTCTCACATCACCTTAATTCGTTCTCAAGCCAATTCCTTGCTGATATGTAGTAGAAGTTTTGTTCCCAAATGGTGACTCAGTAGGAAGAATGAAAGATCTTAGGAGCCATTTGACTGGCAAGCATATTGGACTGCATCCCTCTCCTGTCCAAGGCAGGGAGGATGATACCATCAAGAGTCAACATTAATAGCTGTCCTGCATTCAGCACTTAGTGTGTACCAAGCACCATGTGACATCCATAACTTTCATCCTGCAATAGAGATATTGTTCCTACTTTCTAGATAAGTGAAGCTCAACACTACTCATTTCCATGGACATAAACAGCCATCTACTGAAGGGTCTTTGTCTAACATCCTGGCTTTTTACTGCAAAAGTTGCTTACCTCCATCTTGAGCAACATCAACTCTTGAAGTGTTCTTGGCATCTTACAGTCTACCAGAAGGTATATCTAACAGTCAGTGAGTCTCTATTTTCTGAGCTCACATTTTTTTTCCAGTTGCGTTTAGCATGGCTTCCAATGCTTCTAGGTAGGAGCATATCTGAACTTCCGATGTGTGCATGTGCTCTCTTTACTATCTTTCCACAATTGGCTGAAGTATGGTATCTTTTCATTTTCCTTCGTAAATCAACTTCCAATACTCTTAAATCATCCTTGTTCCTCTTCTAGTTCTCTTAGATTTACTGGCATTTTGGGTCCTGTATGTGCTCCCATAGGCAGTGAGGTTTAGAGAGTTGTGCATTCTGATGGCTTTACTGAGGAACTCGCTTGTACACAAGAACAGGATAATAAGAAAGTGAGTGATGGGTCATGAAACCATATGGCAGCTACTTTGCTATTGGGGGATCCTAAGGTTTTTCTATTTCACCATCCAAAAAAGTAAAATGAGTTGAAGAAAATATGTAGCCATATGGACCATTTATGCTCTGAGGAAGCAGGGTCCAGCTGTTAGAAGCAGGTGGGGGGTTCCGGTGGTTACTCTATCTTTAGGATTCAAAAGCTTTTAGGCAAGAGGCTCTGAGGTAAGCATTATTGCTAAAGGTGTTTGAATCTCAGTGACTTATTCTCCACCTGACACTTTAGCAGCAGATGAACTCAGTCAGTCTCTGGAATTTCAAGCCCATGCCTAAACTGTTAATGATGACTTTAAAAGAGACACTCCATTCATCTTCCTGAGTTTACAGGATTGTCAGAAGACCAGAGGCACCGATTTAGAAACTACAGAAAAGTTATCCTGCCAGAAATGGAAATTGATGCCTCGTCTTCACTTCTGAAATCCCCCTCCTGTTTATAGGACCCCACTGAGTGATGAAACAATGGATTGTCATCATCAGAAGGCTGATTCCATAAAAAAGGGAGGGGGGCAGTGTTCACTTGAAATTCTAAGACATCGGCATCATTAATGCGCGGGACTCGTAAACAAATGGTGAGGATTATGGGATTTATCAGAGAAAGCTTAGACAGGGCTACTCACCAGCTCCATTACACAGGCAGGGAAAGGATTAGTAGAGAAGTTAGGTTAGGCAGCTGCAGGACAAGATTTGTGACAGACTGTGGTAAAGGATGGCTGTATTAACTGCTTTTGTTGTTTTCCCAAGCTGCACCAGACCAGAAGGCTTGGGTCTCCCTTGCTTTTTCGTCTGGAAAACCCCATGGAGGGAATACTTTTTCTCATATGATTGCTCTCTTTTGGGAGCTGGCTCTCTCACCTTTCATTCCACTCACCAGATAGGTGTGTGTGTGTGTGTGTGTGTGTGTGTGTGTGTGTGTGTGTGTTTGTGCGCATGCGTGCTTGCATGCACAAATGCTCACTTGTGTGTGTCTGTTAGAATAGATTTCTGGCCATGTTGTTTTGGCCCATTAATCCTATATTTAGGGTTTCCCCTGACAATGTTTCTCCATATCATTTCAGCTGTGAAATCTTGGTGTAGCAAAGGGCAGGAGAGCACCAGATGAAAAGTTTGGCTTGTGTGCCTGAGAGACTTGGGTCTATATGCCTGCTCAGCATCTCACTGGCCAACCTTTCCAGAACCTTGAATAAAGGCTTTGGTCCAAATTAAGTGTGCAGTCAATGAGGCTATTATTATTTATGGTTTCACCATCTCTCCCATGGCCAGAATTTCCCAACCCCGCTAAGCTAAGCATCCAGGTTGAGTGTTGGTTCCACACAGTTGGAAAAGAATAACTAACAGCTACCCACAGCTTTAAATTTTGTAAAGTAATTGCATACTTTCTCTTAACATCATCAAAAGTATTGGAAGATAGAAAGTATTAATATCATTGTCAATTGTCATCGTCACCATCACCATCATCATCATCACTACTACCATGATTTTACACAGGAGAAAAGGAAGGTCAGCAAAGCAGTGACCCAGTCCAAATTACAAATCTGCTTTGTTCACTCTTTCTATGGGGACAATGCTAAACAAATCAACAAAAAAAGATAAGTTACACTACGGAAAACTCTAATTTCTCCTCAGCTTACATGGTCACTGGAGGCTGACGCCTCCCATTCCATTTTGCTCTCCTACCCTACTTCTTCCCTCATAGTACCTGATTCAGCTCATGCTTCTACAAGGTTCTCTCCAGGGGTGAATAGACTGTGACAGTTCACTGGTGGGAAAAGTGCTCTTGGTCCTCCTCTTCCTACCCTTACAAAAGGAATTGTGAGTGAGAGGAATGGAGATCAAGAAGGCTTATTCACCCCAGGCAAAGTCCTGAGCTCCTCTGCTTGGAATTCATCAGCCTCTCCACCTCTTCTCGTTCTGTCATTGTTGGCTGAGTTAGGAAATGAAATAAACACAGACTTAAGGGATTTGGTGGTTCTATGGATGATTCATTTTTCCCAGTTTTCCGTTCAGGGTTTTAAGTCTGAAAAGAGCTTCAGGATTCTTAGAGTCCTTTTAAAAATTGTAAAGATGGATGGAATAAGTATTGCTCGAGTTTGGTGGGCTTATTTTAAGGCTCTAGGAATTTACAGTAACTTGAATTTAGTTTTGTGCCATTTTTCTGAGTTCTGTGCCTTAGGTGGATAAGAGACAGTGTTTGGGAAGGTGTACAAGTGACAGCACTGCATCGACTTTATACTTGGGAGAACTGGTTTGCTTTTTTCCTGACAGCATCAGACTTGAATCTTGTCGTCATTTTGTTAGATTATTTTACCTCTTTACTTCATGCGTTTATTCTTTCCTTAACTTAATTAATTATATAATAACCGGTTTGAGCCCTTGCTCAAGGTTTGACTCTGTGCTTAGTGATGGGAACAAGGCAGTGAGAAGGGCACACACTGAATCCTCAGAGATAGGCAGTATGTGTTAAGACAAGATAGATTTTTCGTGTGCCTGGATTAATTTAGACTACTCTTTCCCGAAGCTCAGAGTAATAGACTATGTATAGTATTAGTATTATTTGTGCAGAAATCACACAAAAATGAGGACATCTATGCCATTTTTTGATAACCTCAATAAATATTCTTAGTTCACCATCAAGTAACATCAGCCTTTTTGTTAGTTTATGCTGTGAAAACTTTGGCTTTATATTTTATTTTACTCTAACAAAGATGCCAACAAAACAAAATTAACAAGTAAAATGCTCAAAAAATGACAGGGTTTGTCATATACTTACATGAAAAACATAGGGTGATTATACCTATTGATGTTTTAAAGATTAGCCATTGATTGATACAGACTATTTTTCACGAGTGACTTTGGCATGTCATGAGATTCTGAATCAGCCTCCTATTGCAATTTGAGTGTGGCCAATAGCAGCAATTAATGTTAGTTAACAAAAATAAATTGTAGTAACATTAATGGTAATTTTCTCAAATGAGCTTAAATAAAGGGGGCACTAGTTGGAAGGGACACAGATCTCTCTCCAGTAAGCCAAGGAAGAGCTGAACCAGAAGGTTCCAGGAAAAGCAGGAAACGTAGCAACTCCAGGGGCTGCAGTAGAAGTTGTTCAGGAACTTTATTCTAAGACCTACCACTGGTGTGATGGAAACTCTGCATCTGCATTCCACATGACTGTGCCCAGAGAGGTAGAGGCAGAAGGCTACTGATGACCGAGTCCTGGCTGTAAGAGCTGACTTTCTGAGTGAAGGTGAGTCAGACACATGACCGGCATGCCTACTTCATTACATCTCTGGGTCTGCCACATCCGTGTGTATATACTCTTTTCCCTGTGGTTTAAAGATAACCCAGCTCAGCACTATCCAGCTATTACACAGACAATCAGTGTGCCAGTCATCCCATACCCAACCAGGAAAAAGCCAAAGTTCCAACCAGAGGCTGCCTCCAAATGCAGTGAGTGCAGTGAACCACCGTAAAGTAGCTCGTCCGTCCCTGAGTTTCCTAGGTGATGTGCTTGCCTCTCCCAATGTTTATGTCCATCTTGTCTCACAGTTCTGAGACTCCTGGATCAAAAGGTGAATTTAACTATCATCAATGCAATCTGTGTACAGTATTTGGGGAAGAGAGTGGGGAACAAAACAAAAATCCAACCATTTAAAAAAAAAAGGAAAGAAAAATTCAGTGTGTGAGTCAGTTACCTGAACCGTAGCAATTGAGAAACTCTAGGAACCAAAAGAGAAAGAGGTAGAGGCTATAAGAAAGATTTCTGCAGAGAGAAGTCTCTCACTAATATTTCTCTTTCTCCTCCTCTACTCTTCGTTTTATTTTTGCCATGTCTTCATGATGAATGAAATGCTTATTCTTCAGACATTTGACTCCTTGATGGCCCTGCCTATAGAAGGTTCTAGTCATCTTCCTCTTCATATTTTTTACTTGTCATTATCTTCATCATCACTACTTCTATGTATTGAACACCCACCAGGCTCCAGGAATTAGGCTTGATATATAGTTACATAGTTATATGTATAGCTATAGTTCTATAGTTTTATATATATATATATATATATAATTCAGTTTTTATAGCAATTTAAAAGATCATTATTATTTAGAGAAAATTTAATGGCTATTCAGATACATGAAACATTTGCCCGTTAGTGTAGCTAGGAAGTAATAGAACCAATCTACATAGGTCTTTCAGGATCTTTCCATTATACTGTGTTGCCTTTTATTTATGAAATAAAGGTGTTTTTCTCCAGGAAAACTGAGCATATGGCACGAGGATGAAGCTGCTTAATAAAACTAGACTGGCTAGTGCTACTATGGAGTGCCATGTTTTCTAAGGGAAAAAAAAAAGGAGGGGAGCTGTTCTTAACCCATTGATAATGGTCCAAATTTGAAGAACCAGCCAACCACATCATGGCAGGTTAAGTGCACCGGGCTTCTTATATTTTATAGAGGACAATTATTTGCCATTACCAAGGACAATACCAAGACTTAAAGTACAAGAGGAGAAGTCATAGAGGAATAAAAATGAAATCCAAATTTTGAGACTCCCACGTTGTGTTCTGATTACTGGCATTATTTTCTAGTGGACTTAAATAGCATGATGTGCTGGCAGTGCTGTCTTTCCAAACCATGCTGGTAGGTCACTTAATCCACCCAAGAACAATGATAGACATGTTATTTCAATAGTTTTGTCTTATTTTTTTACAGTGAGAAACAAATCCAAGAGATTGGTTAGTGCCTAAAGTCACACAGTTAGAGGTGACAAAGTCAAAATAATGAATCTAGACCTACCTGATTCCTAATTCATGGTCTTTCCACTCTGACATATTATTTCTAATTTGATAAATTTATTTGAAGAGTTAAAAAATCTAGGATAGAAATTTCAGACTACCTCAACATTTTAAGCTATTACATATTAACTTCTCTTGGCTATTAAAAACTGTAGTCTCTTAAGGAGTTTAGAAGCCCCCCAGCCACTCCCCCCAAAATAATCCATCTGTGTTATTAAATATATCATCTACTCACATTGGAGTCTTGAGAGTAGATTAATTTTGCATCTGTATATTCAAATCTTGGACTTTCTGTAGTATTGGCTGGGTCTTACTACAATACACAATGGATTAGGACTTCTGTGTGAATTGTGAAGCTATTAAATGATTATATGTCTCTAGAAAGCAATAAGCCCTCTAGGTATTGTGTTTCTATGAGATTACTCAGATGCTTCTCTGGTGCCTGAATTCTCTTCACTGTGAAAGCAAGCTTTGAAAATTCTTATTTTGACAGCATCTGTGGAAGTGCTTTAAACCCCAAGTCACTTCCAGGCTTTGAACTTCTTTATTCAGTCACATTCTTCTTTTGAACAATACAGCTTAGAAATTTGTTTGGTAATGGGGAAAAGGCCTTAGTTTGTTTTATTGTCAAATTCCAATTGCTTTGTGAGTGATTGTAAAATGTAGAGCTAGTGTCTGTAATGCAATTGCCTCGGCATAAATACAAAATGCTCATTGTTGACTCCTCCTGAGAAAAACATTGTATGGCTGTTAGGAAGGATTGTGCTCATGCTTCTACAATGTGCAGCCAAGTAGGATCTTTAAGATCCATCTTCAGCACGTGATGTGCATTTGGGTGTCACCAAACTTCTGTATTTTCTGGGTTGAGAAATGGAGCAAATGCACTCAGGGGCTTGATTTACTTGCCCTATTTCCCTTCACAGGAGCCCTTGGCAATTTTTCTTTTTCACCCGCATTTCCCCATGGTCACATTATGTTGTCCTTACTGTAGTCTCTAATTAGGATGCTATTCGATAGTAAATAAATTATTTAAGAGTTTAATAAAATAAAACATGGCATGAATTGTCCATAAAGGATAAACTAAAATGAGCTTTAATCATGTTTCTGTGTTTGGAAGTAAATTTCACATTTATTTGCAGAAGATGAACCATTAAACTCTGCATAATAAGTCACCCCAACTTGAGGACACCCGTGTTGGGTCAGCTCAGATGTGGTATGTTGATATTCGGATCAGCTTTTGTTTGTTGTTGTGTTTAAATGGGATTACCTAAGGACAAAGGAGGCTTTCCTAACATTCAGACAATGTAGTTTTCAGAGTTATCTAAGATACGATGATTTAGAAAATCCCAGAGTCAGAGCGACCTTGAGTAACATTGAGTAAATCTCTGTCCCTATCTCTCCCTGTCTCTTTTCAAATGTGAATGGGCCAAAGGACTTGCCTCTTGGGTCTCTAAGATTTTAAGTATCTGGAACCTGAGGTCTCTTCAATAAAACAGGGGCTTTGAGGGCTTCATCCTTCTCTAACCTCTCATAAAGACCTGATACTGGTATTGAGAGATGAGCACACAGTTTCAGAAGCTGAGATTTTGAAAATCGTTATCCCCTTGAGTTTATATGAGGTGGATCATCAATGTTTTAATAAGCTTGTCATCAGGATTTCATGAACCATGGACCCAGTATTTTTCAGGGAATGGAATAGATTAGAGCCCCAAATAATTTTGGAAGTTGTATTCTTTTTAAACCAATTCATAATATCTTTTGAATAATTTGTCTTTGTAGTTTTGTAGCATTTACTTGGTCTCATTATGGGGCAGGAAGTTCATTGAGAAATACATCAAAGAATGCATTATTATACTTCTATTTATTTTTTAGATTAAGAAGCCGAAGCATGCATTTGATTAGCTTGCATTTGTAACTCTGTTGTAGACTATTATTGACCATTAACAGATGAAATTACATTTCAGTTTTCTAAGTCCTTTTTCTTTACATCAGAAAATTCAGTGTAATATTTTCATTCTCCCCCCCCATCCTCTCCCTCCGTCCGCCCTCTCTGTTTCCCCACTCTTCTCTCTCCATACATGTACATACATACACACACACACTGACATCTGTGCTCATTATACAAACCATGGCTTAAACGAAGATTTGGCTTCTGACAATAAAAAAAAAAAAAGTATAGTTCTTGTTCATTTACAACCTTTTTTTTATCCCCTACTGTAGAAATTCACATTAGCATTAGGAATACCTAACAGTTATAGATGTATACACTTTTAAAAAGTACCCTTAGCTAGAATATGGGAGGACATATCATATTCATCCAGTCCTGGATGAATTTCCTTACAGTATGCCCTTAAATAGCAAGACAAAAGGCCACATGCTGGAGTGCTAGAGTCACATCCAAACCCTTAATAGGATCCTTTTGCAGTCAGAATCTAAATGGAATGCCTGCGGTTGCCCCAGTTCCTATCAGTGTTCCCAGTTAGAGGCCCAGTGTTTCCAGAAAGAGGTCTATTCAGCCTCTTTCTCGTGAAGATATAGATCCCTTGTCCAGAGAAGGAAAGCTTTCACTTCAAGCAGTTATGACTCATTTTGAAGCATAAGGATAGGTTAGGGATCTTCTAAAAATGGGGTCCCATTTCCTAGAATTGGGAGGTAATTGGTTTGAAGGGTTACTCGAGTTCACAAAACGGTTATGAACATTCCTAATCTTTCTGAGAGTAAGGATTAAAAACATAAAAAAAGTATGACCCATGACACTCTTGTACTTTAAATGTCTGGGTCTTAGGCAAGAAAGTTGTTAATTAAAAAGCATGTGAAATGGGATTGGAATAATAACATGAAAAAAATAAAACTCACAATTGAAATAAAATCATTTGAAAGTCTGATGGAAAAAATGAAACAAAGCTAGAAGTCTGTTTTGAAATATATAATATTAACAGTCCTCCAAGATTTTATGTCATAGGATGTTGCATTGGATTTAAATATTTTCTTCTTCAGATGATCATTTCCTTTAAAATTTTCCTTTGAAATATTTAAGCATCTCACTCCCATAGATACCTTCTCACATCAGAAAATCCAGCTCTTGGATTTTTTAAGGACCTTATTTATTTAAAAAAAAAAACTACTTCCCTGCGTAGTAAACAACCTCTTCACCTTTGAACAGAACTGTGTCTAAAATGAAAAAGAAGAGAAATGTATACGTAAGAAATGTTTACAAAGTAAAAAAAAAAAAAGTTAATTAAAATAAGCTCTTTTTAAAGAGTAGGGAAAGTAAAGTTTCCAACATTTGAGGCCATTTCAATTCTACCCTCAGAGCCCCTGAGGGCAGAGGAAGCTCTGTTCAGACAGCTGGGAAACCGGGCTTTGACAACAGGAAAATCTTTGCTCTGAGAGTTTCTGGAAGTGCAGGTGTGATTAAAAAACAAACAAAGCCTGAAATTAAAATGAAGGAAAACTGAGCAATTTCACAACAAATTGGGCAATTTAGAAACTGCACTGTTGCTTCAAATATGCCAAATGGGAAAGTGCTGCTGTCTCTTTGTGGGATCTCTTCTTATCAGTTTTAAACTGAGTTTTTTCTTCACTAACATAAAAAGAAGGCCATGTATATTTGTTGTAAGTTGAGAGACTAAGAGGATTTTTTCTGGTGCTGTCCTCTTGGTCTGGGTAGCTTACAGCAGTGTTTTACTTTGTGAGTTCTTCCTCGTGGTTTCTGGGTCATGTTTGTCACCCATGAGATGGAGAGCCACAGAAGGGGCCAATGATGGTTGCAGAGTTCTTGGTTTTTGTTTGTTGATGTTCTTCCTATTGTTTCATCTTAATCTATTTTTCTTCCCATCATGTATTGTTGGTTTCTTTCCCTTTCTCTTTGTGTCTTTATATATTCACTAGGTCTAAACCTCTGCTAATCTAGAAATGGACTAAGTGATAGCCATGGGCAGGCAATGCATAACATGTGATTAACTTTTTCTGAATGCGGCTGGATTCAGTTGTTACAGAGGGCAAAGAGAGAAAGCAGCATTGAGGGGAAATAGCTGCTCAAGTCTTTCACCCACCGGAGACAGACTGGGTGGTCGGGTTGCTGAGAACAGCTCTCAAAATGGCAAACCTTGTGGGTCAATGCTACAGTGGTTTCCTATAGTGGTAGGCATGTGTCTGAATTTACATTCTGTTCACATCATATATGAAAAGCAATCAAGTCGACTTTCTATTCCAATGACTTAGACAAGATTCCTGGTAAAGAAACATAAGCTGTTTTCAACTTAGGTGATTTTATTTGGGGTCAGACTGTGACTCGGTGACCTGGGACTTATTTCAGGAAATGTGTTCTTACTTTAGTATGATCCCTGAGTTGTAAAGTTATGGTAAGTTTGGACTCATGTGGAAGAGAGAGGGAATGACTAATGAAGTGTCTTAGCAAAGTGCTTAGCGGTACAGGTTCTAGAATCAGAAAGATTTTGAATTGTGTCTAGAGTACTTCCTAGCTTTGTTATCAGGTTGACTGACCTCTCCACACCCCTGTGGATTCATTTATTGAATGGGAATATTGATAATACTTCAAAAGGTCGTAAGACTAAAATGAGATGAAAAATGTAATGTGCTTAACACACTGTCTTCTAAGGAGAATATTAGCTGTAATCATGAAAGGTGGATGGGGGGAGTGAAGAGAAGGCTCTAGGTGCATTAACCTGAGGACCAACCATGCCCTTGAATTTTCTGTACGATTATTTTAAATATGATATTTTTTAAGCCATTGAGATCAGTCATTGAGATACAGTTGATCTAGGAGATTGTGTATTATTTTTACTGTTTTAATAATCAAGTTTTGAGGATGAATAAAGAGGAGAACTTGTTAAAATTTACTTTGCTATTTATTATAGCAGAGGGGCAACTTTTAGCCCTTGTGTGCAAAGCACTTCTGATAAAAGTGTAGTAACTTCTTAACACTTTGGTTACAGAACTGCCAAAAGTCCTTCACGTGCAAAGCTCTTTATAAAATGAAGCACTATTTGATTAAAGGCAATCTTGTATCAATAAGTATGTCGTTACTTAGACACAGGGACTTAGAGAAAGGATTGTGGGTAGTTGATCAAAGAGTTACATAGGTTTTTCGATCTAAGGAAGCAAGTTGTCTTTAAATTGGAAGCATTATGAGTGTTTAGAATCCCTTCTGGCTAATGCTGGAATGACATGGGTTTAAGGGAGATCGTCTCATTTTATGGGTTGCCTGTGGATTGCAGAAGATACCTTGGAGGAGAGATTTAGTGCTGGGGAACCTGAGAGAAAGCTCTTACTTGGCAGCAGGAAGACTGCACACTGAAAAATAACATTATTGTTTAGTGTCAGCCACTCAAAAAAAACACTGCGGGTTTTGTCATTCATTGGAAGACTTTGAGGGTGCTAATAAAATACATTAGAAGCAGGTTGTTCAAAATGGTTCTAAAAATGGAAAAGAACCCAAATGTTTATTGCAGCAATTTTATTGCTGGGTAACATGGTCTTTACGACCAGCTTGTTTATAATATATTCAGTTGCGTCTCTGAGGAATTTCAGGCTGGTGAGAATTATTTGGATTGCATGAGCATAATTATGTTACAATTTGAAAACTAAATCTCTCTTTGTTTTTATCATACATTTTATTTTATTAATCTTTTAAATCGGAGCAGCTCATGAGGAAAATTGTTAGCCAGCCAAAGGCAGGCACTGGGGTCCATCCAAGATACCTTCGTTATTGGCCAGTAAATCCAGGTTTTGTGACAACTCAGAGTTCTCCCCTTGGCAATGTTTGTGTGGCATCTGTGCTGACTTCCACTGAATTGTTACTCCACCAAGGATGCTAGTCAGATAGAATGAGTTTCTCGCACAGGACCTCCCTGGTTTGTTTCTAGAGAATCGTTTGCCTCAATTTTTTATTATCCATTTTTCCAGAATCAGGGGGCAAAATTTCTTTGGAGGGTTCATTAGTTGATACCTTGGCATCTAGGAACCTTTTTCTTTCCTTACTCCTTGCTTTATACTGAAAGATGTAGCAAAAAAAAAAAAAAAAAAAAAAAAGAGAAAAAGAAAAGAAAAAGAAAGAAAGAAAGAAACCTTTAGTAATGGTGACTTTTGGAACAAGTGATAATTGTTCATTTCCTTGGTATTTCCTTCAGGATTAAGTGCTAAGAACACATGAAGCATCAAAACCAACCCTCCACTCTAGTCAATGTTATAGAATGTGGCTACTTAAAAGATGTGTAGTTCTTCATACCTTAACACCAAAGACCCAATTCCAGATAGAATCTGTGTTGACACACCTATGGAACTCTTCCAAAGTATGGTGAAAATTCTGTATGTAGTGAGAGGTATTATCTCCTTCAGAGTATTTCCTTATGATCTCACCATCATTTATAACCAATTAACTTCTTTTTTAATTTAATTTTATTATGTTATGTTAGTCACCGTACAATAATACATCGTTAGTTTTTGATGTAGAGATCCATGATTCATTGTTTTCGTATAACACCTAGTGCTCCATGCAGTACGTGCCCTCCTTAATACCCATTAACTTCTTGAGAAGCTTTTATGTATTTCATGGGGAATACAGTATAATAAAATGTGACAACTGGGCTCAATGAATTTAAGGCTTGTTGTTGAGAATATTTTACATAAATACCACCGCCGTGAATCAATGAATGATCTTACTATTGTTTGGTGCTTAATTATGAGATATGGGATGTTACTGCTTTGGAAGCTTAGAAGAGAGAATGTTGGATCGTCAGTCTCAGTAGTGATCCTGGAAGAATGACGAAGTACAAAGGTTTAGGTAATTCAACTGGGAAGAGTTTCCTAAACACAGCGCATGGAGAAAAATGCAGAGAGCAGCTTGTGTAAGATTGGGTGCTGGAGGGATTCTTGGGGACTGGGTTGAATGGAAGAGGTGTATCCAGACCAAAGGCATTCATTATGTTTGGAATTGTTTTCATTGCCAGAGAAAACTTTAGTCTGGGACCTGGGCAAGACTATTATGCAGAAAGAGTTCACATGCAAAGTCCCTAACCCCACAATTCAGTGTCAGACACAGGCTCCCCTCCCTTTCTTGTTTCTAATCTGGTTTTGAATTCTCTGCAGGCTGAGCTAGAACTGAATGAGTATTTTTTTTTAATCCCACACACTTCTACTACTCCAGGGTGGGAACCCCTTTTTCTGGCTATAAGTTATCTAACAGTGTGGCCTTCTTCTAGGAAAAGTGAAAATTGTTACATTGGAAGACTTTGTTGGTAGGATTAATGAAATAGAACCACTGTCCCAAAGTATTTTTACAATAGTATTTAATGTACATCACCTAGGAAAGCATTTCAAACGTAACATTGGGCTTCCTCTAAGTTTTTCTAATTCCCTTTTACTCACGTAACACTCTATATTGATTTTAAGTGATCTAGGAATAGCAGTTACATTGAACAGATGGGAACCATAAGTTTCCCAGACATTAAATGGTGGTTTGGAATTGCAAAATCAGTGAAAATGAGTTTCTCGATGTCCCAAATTCTCACCCTACTTTTCCTAAATGTTTCCTTCTCCCCTAATTGCCATATTCTCATCTAAACCTTTTCCTTTCCTCTTGCTATTGGAAGCATATAGAGAGCAGATTGTCATTTTCTAGAGGCATCAAGGCCTCATGGGTAAAAGGGAAGTCTCTGGAGTTAGAGATCTGAGTTTGAGATCTAGCTCTGTGTTACACAGAAGTGTGGCCTTGACCCATTTATTCAATTTTTCTGTGTTTTGGTTCTCTCAAGTGTAAAATGGATATAATAGTGGTAGCTAACTAATAGATTATTGTGAGAATTAAATATGGCACTTAAAATGCTTAATACAGTGCTTATATTTTAACAAATATTCAATCAACTTCAGTTATTAATAAATGAATACATAAAATGAAGATCTCTATGTATGTTTTCCCAAGTTTTATCCTATACTTCTTTTCATATAAGCATCCAGAAGCTACAACAGTAAAATCATGCCCGTTATTTGACAATAACTAGTAGTAGATGAGTGGTAACAGTTTATAAGAATGGTATGATTTTCAAGTATGTACTTTTTTAAACATTTGAGACTGAATTTAGAATTCATACAGCACATGACATTCATTATGCCATCTAACTTGAGCTAAAAATGTTTATAAAAATGGTATTCAGTTTTGAGAATTTTGATTACCTAATTAAATGTTTAAGTATTTTAAAAACTGGAAACATGGTTAAACCACATGCAAGAGCACAGAGACCATGGGGGGAAAAAGTAATAAAACATCAGAGGGGAAAAATGAAACAGGAACACATGAAACTCTAGGTCATTAGAGACTGAAAGTTGGGGGAAGAAAAGCATGATTAGGAATGAAAAAAAAAAATAGGGCGAATCCCTCCAAGGTAGAGTTATTAGAAGTAACAGATGCCCATAGTCAACAGGCTGCTTTCATCTTGAAGAAGCACAACAGATAAAGGATGCATGTCAAATGTGAGCGCTACAATATAAGACTTTTCACAAAGGAGTTAAATGTATTGGATAAACACACCAACTTCTCCCATGATGCAAATCTTTCATTCATACCACTGTCCCAGATACCTACAGTATTATGAGAAACGGTTCCAGGGATGAGTGGGGTAACAACTGCCATAGTCAGGACAATCAGGAAAACAAGCTCCAGGGACTCCTAGCAGAGTCCTCCTTACCATGATCCTCCCCTCAGCGGGAGCCCAAATAATGGTTCCTTACAAACAGCTCTGTGGTGCTTTCTCAAAAGTTCCATCCCTGGGCTCACTAAGTGTTGGCTCAGAAAAGGAAAGCGAATTATGCTCAGACTGAACCAAAAGAATAAACAACTTGCCTTTACATATTATTAATTATTGGCAAATAGTTGCTGGATGAATGAATTAGACCTTGTTCAAACATTGGTGATGTGCTGGGCGCCCTAGTTTTGAACTCACTGGGGTACTGTGCTTATTGTTTAGAAGAGATTGCTATGAGGAATATCAATGTTAGAGGATATTAATATGTGTTAACAAAAGTGTTAAAAAGGCTTCCATAGTCAAATATGTTTGGGATATGCTGGCTTATGCAATGTTAAGTAGATTTCCTGACTGTAGGGCGTCAGAGACTTTCATATGCTGGTGTGCATTGTAAATCACCAAGAAGGCTTCTTACTTATGTCACTGTGGCCTGAGTTTTTCAGAGTATCGTATCTCACAGTCCTGATGTTCTGCTAAACTCAGTGCCAAAAAACCTAAGAGCAGACTTTGATATTAAGATATCACCAATTTGTGGCAGCCCTTGGAAGCCTATGGTCTGAGATAATTTTTAATTTTGTCCAAGTTAGTATTTGAGTTTCAGGCACTGTACGGAAAGTCATTTTAGTTAATCAGTGAGTCCAGCTGTTTTCTACATCCTTAATTTTTTTTTCCTGGTGGTGTCACCCTTTTGAAGTAATAAAGCTTTGTTTCTTTACGGGAAAAGATAAAAGAGAGAGAGAAGGGGCATCAGAAGAAAGTCAGCTGATATGGTGATATGGCTGGGGACAATGATAAAGTGAATGGGAAGCGAAGAAATCTTAGCCAGAAAACAGAAACTGCAGAGACAACTAAGGAGTGAAAAACTGAATTCAGCTGTGGCTGTTCTTGATAGGAACACATCCAACATGTAATCTGTATGGAATCAAGAATGATTCAAGAACAGATTTCACTAAGTTCTCCAGCTAGGGCCAAAGTTGCTCTCTATATAGCGAAAAGAGCTTTCCTGAAAGGTAAAAAGCTACATTATTTGTCTGTAAAGCTGTACATAGGAAGGGTGTGACTTTAGAGACATGAATGGAGGAATTCAGGGGTCTGAAGAAGTGTTCTCTATTTGTGAACCTGAGGATTTCTGACAATCTTCATGATTTTATCATGTGAGAATATTGATCTCTCTTCTGTGTGGTGGTAATGTTTATCCAGTTCTCTGTGCCAAGGACATTTACTCTAAAGAAGACATTGACTCCACTTTGCAGATGAGTAAACTGAGGTCCAGAGAGATTAAGGCTCCCCATCACATAAGACTGCCTACTTCCATACCATGCTGTACCATCCTGCTTTCTAATAAGGAAGTGGCTTCTTCAGTTGGCATTAATTGAGGAGTCACCATTACTGGTTTGTGGTATCAGAACCTCAAGCCCTCTATTTTAACATATCAAATTTAATATATTCTATTCATTATGAAGCTGAACTGTCCAGTTGATAAAATCTCCAGTGATAATTTTGAAGATTTCTTCCAGGTAAATGAACTTAATAAGGCTGATTTTTACAGATATTTACTATCCCAATTTTGGGTATCTATGCCTTGACTTTCTACTGCCTAACAGTCAATACTCAATAAATGTGATTACTATTATCAATGAAAACCGTTATAGAATGTATCTTATTGAAGAGACCCCTGAGCCCAATTACATGTTATCTTCTCCATGCCATTTTCCCTGGTCCCCCAAGTTAGAAGATATTTCTCCAGTCTCTAAGTGTCCAAAATGCTATATGGCATTTTGTATTTCCTTGCTGTCATTATGAGAGGCAGTAGGGCCCAGGAGAGCACAAAGGCTTTGGAGTCAGAGTTCCTGGAATTAAATGCTGGTTCCACCATTAACTGGCAGTGTGACTTGGGCAAAATGCTTAAACTTTCTGCGCTTCAGTTTCCTTATCTGTAAAATGGAGATGCTAAGAATATCTGCCTTTTAAGGTGTTGTATGTTATTGTATGGTCAGCAGGTGCAACAGTGGCTGGCAAGTGTTAAAACTTAACAAATGGAGGTTGCTATTGAATTCATGTCCCTACTCTCCATTTGATTGTAACCTCCTTGAAGATAGTGGTCATACCTCATTCATCCCTGTCTGGCAAATGATAAGCACTGGATAAATATTTTTTACTGAATAAATGTGCCGAGTGAATGCCTATGGAGATGTTTTCCTCACGGTTTTGCGGTGGTTTTCATGTGTTTTTCAAAGAACTGTAAACGTCAGGTGAATGCTCTTTAGAAAATTAGTTGCATCTCTTTACCCTGTTATTCTTGGCCATTCCACCTTGGCTGATCCCATCTCTCCAAATCTTTTCCTCTGTTTAAAGTAGTATCCTTAGGGAAGAATTATATAGGAATATCTGTGCTACATGTAATTGAAGCAGTAGCTCATTGTAATTAAAAGTAATTGAGACCATACTGTGAACGGGCTTTAGTTGAAGAACAACAGGCATCAACTAGACAGAGTGTCCTGATGCTCTCCTAGCCCAGTGAACTCTAGTAACCCTACAGCCCTGGGGCACAACGGGCCTTTGTGTCAGTGCCACTGAAGAGCACTGAGGGCCCTACTGGGGAAGTGGCCTTTGAAAGACAGAGATCTGGTGTGTCTCTTGCGGGCTTTGGATAGTAGTGTGTAGATAGAGTAGTTAAGAGCTTAGGGTTGAGGGTCAGGTCTGCATGTGGCTTCTGGGGCAATTACTCAAACTTTCCTAGTCTTGCTAGTTCCTTTCTGTTGTTGTTGTTATGTGTTGTTTTGTTATATTAGTTCTCTAGAATTGATCCAAATAATGCATGTGCTCTCATTTTCTTTCTCTTTAAAGATTTTATTTATTCATTTGTGTGTGTGTGTGTGTGTGTGTGTGTGTGTGTGTCTGAGAGAGAGAGAGAGAGAAAGTGAGAGAGTGCTGGGGGGAGAAGCAGAGGGAGAGGGGCGAGCCCACTCAATGCTGAGTGCGGAGCTTGACACAGGGCTTGACCTCTCAACCCTGAGACCATGAGCTGAGCCGAAATCGAGAGTCAGAGGCCTTAGCGACTGAGCCACCCAGGCACCCCTCATTTTCCTTCTCTTTTTTTATACAATATTAAGAGCTCATTCTTTTTTTCTCTTTTTATACATATGTCTATAGAGGTATGTATATATGTGTGTCCATATTATATATACTATTAATATACATATATAAAGAGAAAGAAATTCATGTTATAGAGATGAAATGAAATAGTGCCGATTAAATCATACTCTGACATTTGCAGATGCTCAAGGTATGTTGTAGTGTGATTGGCCTTTTAAGGCATCTGTATGGGTTAGGTAGATAAAAACTTATTTAATTGCTGATTTGAAAATGAAATAATCTGGTTGTTCTCATTGGCGGAATGTGGCTTGCCTGATTTTATTACTGGCTCCAAATCCACCCCAAGGTGCTCCTCTAACCGCCCTTCTTTCTCTGGGACTCCATGTTCGGCTCCGCCCAGAGAGGGCGCTAGAGCAAACCGGCAGGTGGGAAGGGAGGTCAGGACCCGCTCCTTCGCTGCCTTTGGCTCCCTGTCTTCCGGTTACCATGAGCATCACCATAGCAATGCTGCTCACCTGAACAGCGGGGTTGCTTCCCTTCCTGTAAAGTCAGTCGAACCCAGGTGTAGTTTTGCCAGCACTTGAAGAACCAACCTCATGGTGCCCCTCAGAGACGCCCCACGAGCCAAGCAGCACCCGCTTCTCTCGGGTATGAATTCCTGAGTTTTGGCAATTCCGGCCTCTTTCCCCTCTAACCCCCAGCTTTCTGCAGTTAATCACCTCGTGATACCCTTTAAGTTCCCTTTAGCCACGGTCAGTTACCTAGTTCACAGTTTTATACCTAGCTCACAGTTCTTCATTTGAAATTCTGCCTCTCGAGATACGATACGCTTTCCGCCTGGTGCGGGGGTTGCCACGTGGGTCAGTGCGCCGTGTGGGCAGTGCCGGAGTGAGGCCAGTCGGCAGATGCCAGTTGGGTGGTGGCTTGCTAAGTACTGTGTATTTCTTAGAGCCAAGGAAGTGCACCGGTCTGGAGGGACAGTTCTCCACGGATGTGGTGCCCTCAATGCCTACTTAAATGAAGAAGTCTCACTTTCCCATGGGAACCTTAATTGCAGAGGATGTTCTCTGCCCATGACCAGGGCCACAGAGGTGAAATGACTCACCCCAAGGCAGGTGTCCCTATGAAGGTTCATAAGTTGCAGGGGTTTCACATAATCTCTTGCAGTGGTGTGCAAAAGCTGAGTGCATGGTGGACACTTTTCGAAGGGGAGGCTTTTGTTTTCAGTAGGTTTTTCACGGAGCCCCGACCCATAAAAACTTAAGAAACACAGTTGCAGTGGTGTTATTTGGAAGGAAAATATAGATGGATTTTTAAGAAAGCCTTTAGAATTATTTTAGGAATGAACATAAATAAAAATAACTACACAAAAAATCTAGTGGGATATTTCCTGCCCTTGAGGCTGATGTTGGGAAGAGCTACTCCTCTTCCCTGCCAAAGTCCATGCTCCCTCTTTTGGCATCATGATTCTGAGCCAGATGGGCTGTGTTTCTGACTTGTGCTGGTCATTCCAGCATGTCTGACCTCAGGCTGGATAGAGCCAAAGCAAATGTTTACATTTTGTATCTTTTGCATTATTCATTGTTAACACCTAGTAGATGCCAAGTGGGGGAAAAAAACTTTCTGGTGACTTGACTCAGGTCAGTAGCAAGCCTCATTTATGAGACTTTTTTTGTGTGTGTGTGTATCTTCTCTTAAAATGATCATTGGAAGATTTATATTACTCTCCTTATGTAGCATATATTCACAGGATAAATGTATGTATTTGTAAATATATACTTTTATATATATATATAAATATATATTCATATATAAGCATATATATGAATTAGATTCTCCAAAATATTCAGTGTCATCATTAAATAAGTAATAATGATTTTTGGTGGTTTTTTTTGTCTTGAGAATTTTCCAGCAATCCATGCAATCATTGCAAAGCGCATATTATTTTTCTGTATTACTCATGCCCTATGAGAGTTGGTAGAGTGGATTAAAAAAAGATTTTAAAAAATGATGAGGGGAAAGTAAATTGTCTTTCTTGAGACTGATTTTGCATCCACCAGATCTGAGCACGGTAGGAAGCCTAGGAAAAGATGATTTAAGTGGAGGATAAGTACTCAAAACTGAGTTTTAAATTCTGCAATTCTCTTCTCTTATTTGTCATTATTTCTTATTCTCTCATAGTGAAGAAAGAGGCATTTGAGTGGGAGTGTAAAATGGTGCAGCTGCTGTAGAAAACAGTCTGTCAGTTCCTCAAAAAGTGTAGACTTACCATGTGACCCAGCAATTCCACTCCTAGATATATACCCAAGAGAATAGTCACAGGCAAGAAAATATACCTGAATGTTCATAACAGCATTATTCTTACTAGCCAAAATGTGGAAATAACCCATGTCAGTCAGCTGATGAATGGAAAAAGAAAATGTAGTCAATCCATATTTTGGAATATTATTCAGCCATAAAAAGGAATAAAGTACTGATAACATGCTACAACATGGATGAACCTTAAAACATGCTAAGTGAGAGAACTCAGACACAAAAAAAGTATATACTATATAATTTTATTTATATGAAATCTCCAGAATAGGCAATTTCATAGAGAATAGAATCAAAATAAATTAGCGGCTTGGGGGAGGGGAGAAAGAGGAGTGACTGACAAGGTGTCTGGGGTTTCTTTTGGAGTGGTGAAAGTGTTCTGAAATTTGGTAGTGGTGATAACTGCACATTTCTGCAAATATACCAAAACTCACCGAATAGCGTGATTTAAAAAGATGAATTTCAAGGTTTGTGAATTATGTCTCATTAAATTAAAAAGAATTGATAAAAATTAATTTTTTGCATTGAAAGAATCATTGCATAAGACACTGTTTGAATTGTGTACTCCTTCCTCTTTCAAATAAAGACTGCTTAATTTGCCTAATTCAAAAGAGATTTTTAGGGACAGACCCATGATTTTTAAAACGTAATCTTCGATGGAATTTTGGAAACACGAAAATGTTAGAGATGCAAATGGAGTCAGCCTGGATATCTTGCAGTTTTGTGGCCGCATTCCCTTCCCCAGGTAAGATCCCTCCACGCTCACGCTGGAGCATCTCCTCAGCTCCTCTGGAGGTGCTTATTCATCCATAGCTACACCTACAATGTCAAACCAAAGTCAAGGACACTCTTAAGATTGAGAACTGAGTTTGTAATCAGAAAGACAGATGAGGTAAACAGCAACAACAATAAAAGAGCAAGTATGCGTCTTAGAAGCTATTGGGAATCTGCTAGCAGTATGTTCTCTCACCAGCTAGGTCTCGTATATAATTAATTATTGTTGTGCTTGGATAATGCCCACTCTCCCCCACCACCCAAGATCATAGTGAAGGAGAAAAACAAACAAAAAAAACCACCACCACATAACCTCAAGCTTTTAGTCAGACTGATTTGTGCCTAAAGTAATGATTGTTCAAATACTACTAGTTACCCGACCTTTAGAAGAAAATACTAACCACTTAAGTAACCAGTTCTTTGTGGTTTATCGTAAGATTTGAAAGGTATAATGTATATGGGGCTTGATAATATTTTGAGGAGTTAAAACTATTGTCTCTCCTTGTTACCTTGTACTGTTACACCAAATTCAAGCAGGTAGTGTGCTTGCTGCTCAATTGCCTCAGTGAGGAAATTGGTTGGAAAAAACGACAAATGTGCTTTACAAATCTTCCAGGCCTTTCTTTCCAAAAGCCCAAGTTCAGGGTAGACTCCGGACTTGTGGTAATAGGCTTCTCTAGAGCAGATGAGAGAGAGTTCCTCCACGCTAGGAAGGGGAGGGGGATTAACATCACCAAAAAGCAAGGCAGTCCTTGTCTTGTTTCTCAGCAATACCATTATGATGGAGGCAAGACCTTGGAGAGGAAATGAGAAATGGGGTCTTTTTTTTTTTTTAAAGATTTTATTTATTTATTTAGTTGACAGAGAGAGACACAACGAGAGAGGGAACACAAGCAGGGGGAGTGGGAGAGGGAGAAGCAGGCTTCCCGCTGAGCAGGGAGCCCGATGCGGGGCTCGATCCCAGGACCCTGGGATCACGACCTGAGCCAAAGGTAGATGCCTAATGACTGAGCCACCCAGGTGCCCCAAGAGATGGGGTCTTAAGAAAGCTAACAAAATCATTCTGCACCTTGCTTGCCATGGAGGCAGCAAAAAGCGGGCTTTTCTTTTTTCTTCCTTTTTTTCTCTTGACTGCTTTGTGGGATAGGGGCTTAGAATCATCACAGTTTTCATCATTGTCATCATTGCCAACAATGAAGGTAGTGCTTTAAATGTGCCAGACATTTTCTAAGCACTTTACACATATTGCTTTATTTAATCCTTAGAACAACTCTTATGAAGTAGGTTCTCTTTATTATCTTCCTTTTACTAATGAGGAAACTGATGAGGACCACAGAGGTAGAGTGAGTTGTCCTGGGTAACACAGCTAATAATGGGAAGAACAGCCATTTGAACCCGGTCTGATTCCAGTGGCATTTAGGCACCATGTTATGTGCCTCTCGTGATGATGAATTAAATCTTGTGTAAAATAAGGGAACTAATAGTTCCTAAAAACGTGTATTTATGGACCAGATTTCACACCTCCTCTGCCTGAAAAGCACATAACATTGTATAAACCTCATCAATATAGTTCTATAAATACAAAAAATACACTAAGATGTTTTGGAGTGCTAGACAAATTGATGCCCCATTTCAAAGGAAATGTTGTAAGTGTCACCTGGCAGTAGGGACAAGTCTAGGAGGCCAGTGTGACCTTTGCTCAGACCACTGGGCAAGGGTCAGAAGATGGTCATCCAGATGGGCATCCAGAGACTGGCCAAAAACTTACTGTGTGGGGAAAAATGTTGAACCAGCTAGCTGCTTTTCTCCCGAGGATTTGGACTTGGATCCAGGGGAACTGTGTCAGTCAGCTATAGGAGAGAAGGCAGGCTGCATTTATAGAGCAGATGAGTTTACAAATGGCAGAACCCAGGGGGATGACTTCAAAAATCCCACAGCTGAAATCCCTGGAACTGCCTCATCGCTAGAGTGATTCTGAGTTTCAGCTGAAACTCCCATGTTCCCATGAAACCACGCTACCCTATCAGTTCTTTATAGGTTTACCAACATACTAGATGTTAGAACTTTTCTGTATTAACCACACATTTTTAGTATTAGAGTTGGCTAATTAGATAAGCAAGATTATGTTACAGAGGGCCCCACTGTGGCCAAAAACAGATTTTTTTTTTTCATATCCCAGTGGCAACAAGTCAACATCTGTCATTTCTCCTTTCCCTCTGCTTATATGTTTGAGAACACTCTTTTCTTCTTCCATTTATCCCTTAATCTTTAATAAAGGACCCAATCCTGTTTTGTGTTTCTCCCCTAGAAAAATTTCACTAGGGTTCAGAAAATAGTGATAAAAATGATTAAATTATTGTAACAAAGTAGGCATCTGGACTCTTAATAAGAGTCAAGGCCTAATCAGCATTAACTGAATGACTCTTGATCACTGAACTTCATTTCTCTCCAGTCTTGGGTTTCCAGTGTCTAAGCAATAGATTGATTTGTGGAGCCTTGTAGCAGATGGCTGGCTCTTCATTTTCAGATGGCTATTATCTTTGAAAAGGAAGACTGAAGATACTAAGTAATATTTGCAGATTTCCTTGTGGTTTGCATAGCGCATTCTCATTTCACTCATAAACATTTTTATTTGGTAAAGCGATTGAAGGATAATGAACATGGTAGCAACTCCTAGTTTTCTGCCTGAAGGGATTTGAGGCTCTTGGAACACAGGGTACAGAGACAACTCTAGAGTGAAATGTAGGAGCTATTTCATGCCTCAGTGGCAATAGAAAGTGCTCCTGATGCTTGGAACCCTAGGGGTGGACTCCGAGCCACAGATGCCCTCTCAGCTTCGGACAGAATGAGAAAATCAGCCATCTAGATTGATTTGAGGTAACCTTAGGACTTGGGGGAAAAAGTCATAAAAATATTAATGCCCACGAACATTTCCACTTTTCTTCAAAGGTTCAGTCTCCGTAGGATTGAGAACTTGCTTTATGAAGGTTGAGAAAAATTGTTTTCTTTATAACAAGGAGGTGGTGGTTAAGTTTCAGGTCCTAAAATTAAACAGATTGGATTTGAATCCTGTCTCTGCAACATTTTAGGTTTGAGTTTGAGCCTCAGTTTTTTTTATTTGTAAAATGAGGGAAATAATAGTACCTACCCTTAGAGCTTCTGACAAGATTAAAAGAGATGATGTTATTAGAAGCTTGAAGCACTCACTAAATGTTAACCATTGATCTTTTTATTATTGTCTTTTGCTGCATTCTTAGGGCTTGATGTCAGAACATGATAGTTAGGAATGCTAACTATGCAGAGCTGCTTAGCATTCATGGTATTGATAGGGGAAGAGAATACTCATTCAAATTACAGGCAGTTCTAGGATTTCAAAACAAAGTGGTGCTGCCTTTATTTGGGTTCACTACTCTGCTTTGCCACTATTTAGATGTTGTCCTTAGGCAAGAACTTGAGACTCACTTTCACCTTCTGTTAAATGGGAATCACTGTAAATGACACTTCATGGTTGTCTTGAAGATGGACGGAAGCTATTTGCAAAAATAACACTGTAGAATTGCTACTTCCTTTAATCTGTAATCCAGACCACTGGGGGTGTATAGTAAGTCTTCTGAACAGCGCTTACAGAGATGGTATAATTATACAAAAATATAACACAGTACATCAACAATAGGAGGTTGCTGTCAGCAAGAGAAGAGGAATTCATGTCTGCCGAGGGATGGGTAGGATCAGGGGGGTAGATCCCACTTCGGGCTAGACTGTCAATAAACAAACCTTCAAAGAGATTAAGTATTAATAAAATTCCATCATATAAAATAAAATTCCATCATATAAAATTCCATCATAAATAAAGTGCAGCAGACTGTTTACATTAACTGGGGCTTGATAGGAGGCAGGCTGGAGGGAAGGCTTCAGAGAGAAATCACTTTCCTGGTTCTTCCTTTTTGCCCTAAGCACTGTTTCCTTGGGAACAGCTGTTACCAGTGAGCCAGAGTGGATCTGCTTCTCCTCCTTGTTTGTCTCCCTCAGGTGCAGAACGTATAGCTTTGAGCAACAGGCTATTGAAGGCCTAAAATCAATCAAGACAAATGTATCAATTGATTGTGGGGGTCAGGGGAGACAAGGGTAGGACAGATAAGTCTAAATAATTTTTAATGTCCCTTCCAGTTCTGAGTTTAGGATTCTAAGATGGTAGGCCCAGCTGCTGGTACCTTATTTAATCTCCTATTATTAGCCAAGACAACTGTTTAGATTTTAGAAGTGAGTTAAGCTTGGTGGGGGAGGGGGGGCGGTTTAAAGCCCCAGGTAGCTGCCTAAAAAAAATTGTAAACTTTTGAGAACAAACAGTATTAGTGGAGGGAGTGAGGGTGAAGGGAGGATGTAATGAAGATTGTTGGTTAAATGTCTTTCAGCTCAACGAGGTTTAGCAAGTATTGAACTCTACTGAACATTTTCGGCCTGGTATCTTTACTGTTCTTCCCATTCTTCATTTACTTCAAGTATTTTAAAATACACTCAGATTTCATTGCAACTAAAGAGTTACTATCATGAACTTTTGCACGATCCCAGTGAGTTTCCATTTTTAATTGGGAATGTGGAGAACTGAGGAAGAAGTTGCAAATTCATTTAGGTACTTGACTGTGGTATGAGAAAGCTAAGGACTGATATCAAAATCTTATCATCTATATTCATATGTTATAATATGGGGGTAATAAACATGCTAAGCTCCTTTCATTAAGAATGCAAAAATGAGGGATGCCTAGATGGCTCAGTTGGTTGAGCATGTGACTCTTGGTTTTGGCTCAGGTCATGATCTCAGGGTCCTAAGATTGAGCCCCATGGCGGCTCTGCACTGAGCACAGTCTACTTGTTCCTCTCCCTTTGCTCCTCCCCCCACCCCCCCAACTCATGCTTGTGTGTGTGCATGCTCTCTCTCAAATAAATAAAGACAATCTCAAAAAAAAAAAAAGAATGCAAAAATGAAAACTTATAGCCAGGCTTTGTTTAGACTCATGGTCAATGAGGATTTATTTTTATTGTTATGACCATGAGGCACCATGAGAATTTGATTGCCTTTCAAATTATCAAATGGTTAGTAAATAATGTTAAACATCAATGAGTGTCACATATCCTAGTGTTTGGGAATTGATTTTCTACATATGGTACTCATGGTTACTTTTTATTAACCAGAATTGAAAAAGCCACCAGCTTTTAATTTTTTTTTTAAGATTTATTTGAGAGAGAGAGAGAGAGAAACATGCATGAGGGCACACACAGGAGTTAGGGGTAGAGGGAGGAACAGACTCCCCACTGCGCAGGGAGCTCAACACAGGGCTTCATCCCAGGGCCCGGAGATTATGACCTGAACTGAAGGCAGAGGCTTAACCAACAGAGCCACACACGCACTCCAAGCTTTTTTTTTTTTAAGATTTTATTTATTTGAGAGAGAGAGAGCATAGAGGGAAAGTGAGAAGAAGCAGACTCCCCACTGAGCAGGGAGCCTAACGTGGGGCTCAGTCCCAGGACCCTGAGATCATGACCTGACCTGAGGTCAGACACTTAACAGACTGAGCCACCCAGGCACCCTGCCCCCAGCTTTTAAATGGTCTTAAATGGTTGGGGTTCTGCAGAACTTTCTCAGCTACTGGTAATATCGGAATGTTCTCCTCTCATAGAAATAATAATAGTGTTTAAGTATTGTGATTTTCTCCAGAAGGTTTTTTTATAAAACTGCCTACTCACTTTAGAAAACGTGAAAATAGAGAATCATATACAGAAGAACACAAAAGCTCCTATTTTTCCACTAATAAGAAATAACCCCTAACATGTTGGTGCATTTCATTACATACCCATACACATTTACATAAATATATACAATAATTTATGTATCCACACATAGATATGTACATACACATATATACGTAAACATATGTGAGAATAATTGCATATACACACCCCTTCTGGCCAACTTTCTAGTGTCTAGCAGTCATTCAAGGCAAGGTCATCCTCTTCTACTGTCTGATTGTCTGATTTTCTGGAAGCATATTTATTCCTCTGTAATTTGAAATGAATACTGTGGAATTTGTCTCTTGGCTAGAAAGAATTATTTGAAATAACAAAAGCAAAAATCAAGCACAAAGCACCTCCGTGAAGCACAGTAAAACTCCTTAAGTCTTCTTACATTCTTACCACTGACTTCACATTAAAGGGTGCATTATCCCTGACCTTGCTGAATTCTTGGAACTGGAGAGAGAAGAGGTACTAAGGAAAAAGGAAGTAATGAAGGCATGGCATAGATTCAAGTGATTTGCAGATCAGTCCCCATGCACTTATGGAGTGGCCACAATTCCTTTTGTGGAGCTCTCTTTGGATTGTTTAAACAACTAACTTCTCTTTTCTTGACCCTGAAATTCAGACCGCATGTCTCAGCTGGGCTGTATTAATTGTTCTGAGCTATCACAGGTAGGTGATAAATAGTTTCAGCTTCCTGTGGTGTTTTAACATTACATCTCCTGTTTTTATGAATATTTTAATGAAGAGTGTTTTTAGTTAGCTCTAATTATAACCCAAAGTGCCCCCTCCTCAAATTAATTTCACCTACCTCACTCATCTATAATGGAAAATGATACCATGGAGGTATTAATCAATTTTAAAATGTTAATATTGATTAAAATATGGTGAGGATTGAAGGGATGACTTGATTTTTCCATCAACTTTAGAAGAAATTAAATTCAACATGCATTCCTTTTATGAGTATTACTGTTGTGAATATAAGCTCTTTTAAGTTAAGAAAATAACCTTGCCTTTAAAATGATATATGTGGGGTACCTGGGTGGCTCAGTTGGTTAAGCGACCGCCTTTGGCTCAGGTCATGATCCTGGAGTCCCTAGATCGAGTCCAGCATCGGGCTCCCTGCTCGGCAGGGAGTCTGCTTCTCCCTCTGACCCTACCCCCCTCTCATGTGCTTTCTCTCTCTCTCATTCTTTCTCTTTCAAATAAATAAATAAAATCTTTTAAAAAAATGATATATGTGTGTCCTGCAGGCTGTGTGGTTTTGGACAGATTACTTTACTTCTCTGTGCCTCAGTTTCCTCCTCAGTAGATGAGGAACTGGGGGCTGCTTATACCTACTTTATAGGGTCATTGTGAGGATTCATTCATATAATAAAATGTGAAGTACATTTAACAGTGTCTGATATAGAGTAAGAACTCAGTAAATGTTAGCTACTAACATTACTATCCACTCAGATTAGTTTCTAATGTTTCTTTCACATTTATTATTGACCAAACCTTATTCTGTTAATGTATTTCTCTGTTGCATTGCAATCAGCAGATTTGCAATTTGCAATGATTCATTCATGTATATACTTTGCCCTACTTATTTCCAGATTAATTTTAAGGTATTTTATATGATAGATAAAATGAAATAAGTTATATGAATGAAATAAAACAACCGCATTACTAAAGGGATGAAAGAATAATTATATCAGAGCCTAGGCTAAGAAAGCTATTATATCGGAGGCCTGGAGTTTGCTCAGAACTGCCCACAAAAAAGGCAAAAAGGAAAACAGTGAATTATGAGTTTTTAGTATCTTATAAGGGAAAGGCTGTTGGTTTTTCAAAGTTTTTTTCTTATACTGCAATCTAAATGAAACGTATTGTATTGGCCTTTACGTAAGGGATGTTGAAAAACCAAGTGGATGGTGTCTTTGTTAACAGTTTTACTCCAAAAAAATCATGAATAGTCTTAAAGTCATATTCTTTGCCTTTTATAAGCTGGAAGTAAGCATTTTAATTAGGTATGTAGTCTTTTGTTATGATGTTATAGTGATGCTTGGGAATTTACTTATTAAATTTATTTTCCATATGATAAGCATCCATTAGGGATGTTTTTGAACAAGTTATTTTTCTTTTATCCTTTGATTATTAAGTTGTATATTTTGTTCCCTGAAATAGATTATATAATAAGCGGTGAAAATTCATGTTGAGTATCAGTAGATTACTTGGTAGAGAGTCTGAGCTGGTTCATTTTTACATCTAATTTTCCTTAAAGTTGTCTTTTTCTTGATAGAATATATCACTAGCATAGCTCTTATACTTGTCAGGGAAGATTACTGTTATTTTTTACTCTTAGATTTATCTAGGTGGAATGGAGACAGAGGATAAATTTTTTTTTTTTTTTTTAGATTTTATTTATTTATTTGACAGAGAGAGAGAGACAGCAAGAGAGGGAACACAAGCTGAGGGAGAAGCAGGTTTCCTGCAGAGCAGGGAGCCCCATGTGGGACTTGATCCCAGGACTCCGGGATCATGACCTGAGCTGAAGGCAGTCGCTTAACCAACTGAGCCACCCAGGCACCCGAGGATAAATTTTTATGAGTTAACTTGGGAAGACGAAGAAGGTATATTTGAAAATGTACTTGATTCAGCATTTTTAAGGCTTTGGTTTGGGTCTAGTGATTATTAAAATTAACTAACATATGATTTTTTAAAAAGATTTTATTTATTTGACAGAGTACAAGTAGGGGGGAGTGGGAGAGGGAGAAGCAGGCTCCCCGCTGAGCAGGGAGCCCGATGTGGGACTCGATCCCAGGACCCTGGGATCATGACCTGAGCCAAAGGCAGATGCTTAACCGACTGAGCCATCCAGGCACCCCTAAAATATGACTTTTAAGCCCCTTAAAAATCTAGTGGAAAAGGAAGACAAACACAAGGCGATAAAGAGAGGAATGAAGTGAGTTACATTCAGTATTTTTTTTTCATCTAAAATATATTGTCTAAGAGTAAACATAATTGGAAATGTCAAAGAGAGGGGAGAATTGTGACCTAGGGCTTGTGGTCACAATTATGACAAAGTAAAGGAAGAGAGTTGTTGGCACAGATACTGAATTGGGCAGCTCCTTTCGTGATTACACAGGGATGCTTTTGATCCAAAGGGGGTGCTCGAGGGCTGAGAGCCTGCTGGGGACTCTAAGGAGGAAATAGCCCTGTGTGAACAGAGGACAGAGTAAGTCTGGCAGCCTGCATTTGTAGGTCTGGAACGTCTGAGACCTCACTAAGTACATGTCAGTAAAAATTAGAGCAAAGAGACCTACTTCTGTGTATACTTTGTTATCTTCAAGGCATTTCATATACGTTAATTAATTATAACCTCACAAGAACCCTCCTCAGTACTATTATCCCAGTTATACAAATGAGAAAAAAAAGTAAGTTGGATGGGTCATAAATTACTGAGAAACTGATAAATAAAAGCATGGAAGACAGGTGTAAAACTCAGACTTTCTGTTTGTTTGTTTTTGAACTCAGACTTTCTAAATCCTTGTTGCCATTTCCATTCTGCTCTCTACATTTTAATATTGCGGTGATCATGTGTACAAGTGTGTGTGTGTGTGTGTGTGTGTGAGACAAGGTCTGGCAGGGGATATTTAGTTACAGTAGAGCTTGTTCAGTCACTGGTAAGGATTTTGTGTATGAGGACAAATGATAAATTAAAGATTACTGTGTTTGTCAGAAGCATTCTTTGACTCTCATGATAATCAAATCTCTGACATTCTGATATACTTCATAATTGAATTTTATTTCATTTGGTAGAACATCTACTGTAGAGTCTGAGTAGATTACTGAGGGTTTTTTTTAAATTTACCCTTTTTTTTGACATCCAAAAACATTAAATAAAGTATTATCTCCATTGTCTGTGCTTGTGGAACATAAGCCTGCTTGATGTCAGGAGGATGGGCCAGATGGACTTCTGAGGTCCCTTTCATTTTACAGAACTCATTATTGTCTCATCTCCAACTGCTCCAAAGCAGTCCTTTCATAATAAAGCTCATAGTCAAAGCACTAAACATGGCCGTTTATACAGAATCCCCTGGATTCTTTATAACAGCAGGACTGCAGTTCCTTGAATCTGACATCCACAGTGCTTCTGAGACTTTTGCTTTCATTGTCATTAATGACCTCGTGGGAAATCTGAGCTTCTTGTTTCACTGGGATTTTGAACATCTCTTCGGCCATCTGAGCAGTTATCAGGCAGCATAGAGGCTTTGTCTCAACCAGAGATGATGCCTTTAAACAGTGTAAAACATAGCAAAGTAATTGCTTTTGTTTTAAGGTCCTTATCTTGGAAGAGAAAACACTGAACAATAAGATTGTGTGGGAAACTATAGCCATATCATGTCACAGTTTCAGCAAAATGAGACTGTTTGCATTTGTCACTTTTGCTGAAAGAGTGTCTTTATAATGTGTGCGTGGGATTTGCTTTGGCCCTCGTTGTAGGAGCTGGCTCTGTGGAGGGAAGTCCCTTATTTTGAGCCTATTGGCTGGCCTGCCTGTAACCCGAGGCTCCAATGAGAAAACAACAAAGACAGGTTTTATGTTCTGTGCTAGAGATGATTTAGATTATGCTAAGGAATTTTTATACAGACATTCATCATAGGAAACAAATTCAGGTCAATGAAGACATAAAAATGGCGTATTGGTTTTCTGTCACAAGATGCACGACAAGGAAGAGTTTCAGCACATGAAAAACAGCCAGGGTACCACTGTTAGCGTTGTGCCTTTCCAGTTGGTGATTTCCCTAGTCTTCTCTGAAAAGTTGAAAAACTGTGTTTACTTTAATGCCATTTTGATATCAAACAAATTCAGATTTTTTTGTGCTTTAAGTTGTACTACTTGAAAATAAAATCTTAGGCAGTTGGAATTGTAAACCAAAATTCTGTGTCAGCCCCCCCTTTAAGGATAGTTAATATTAGGAAAAAAAAAGGATAGTTAATATTTGTAGTTGCTAACATGTGTGATTGCTAACATTTGCTTTCTGGTTCCCATGTGTCATACCTGGTTCTGTCTATACAAATCTACCACCCTATGAGGTATTATTTTCCCCATTTAGCCATAAGGAAACTGAAGCTAGAGCGGGTGAGCCGCTGACTCCAGACCACACTGACAAGTTAGCAGGGCTGGGATTCCAACTCAAGCATTCCGAACTGGGAGTCCTTGTTCCCTAAGAAAGGACAGCAAACAACTTGAAGTGCTTTCTGAATCATCGAAGAAAATTACAGTCAAGATAACTCAAGATAACTTTATTGTTTCTTAATCTAACACATTCTATATTTTTGAATGACAATCCATGTTGGATATTTAAATACAAATCCTCTGTTAGCCAGAATATTTATTAACCAGAAATCCCTATTTCTCTGTCATGTTGAATAAAAGTTGACTTTGTCTCACTTTTGAATTAGGTCCAACAGACACATTCCACTATAGGAGGGTTGTTATTTTTGTGCCATAATAGTTGTCTTGTAACAAGTTCTGTGTACTCTTTTTTTCTTTCGACAAGCAACAAAAATGGTCCGCAAATCAAATGGGTTTCTTTCATTTAAGGTGCTATAGCCTGAGTATTTTTATCCCCTCAAAATTCATATGTTGAAACCTAATCCCTAGAGTGATGGCATTTGGAGGTGGGGCTTTTGGGGAGGTGATTAGGTCATGAGGGTGAAGCCCTCGTGGTTGGGATTAGTGCCCTTATTAAAGAGGCTCCATGGAGCCCCCTTGCCCCTTCTGCCATGTGAGGACACAGCCATCTAGGAACAAGGGATCTAGCAGAAGAATTAGTATTAATGTGTTGATTGCAGTATCCTTCTATTTTCATGTAACATTTAAGTGTGTAATTTTAAATTGGGCTATACAGAATTTGGAATTTCTAAATTGAGAACAAATCTCATCTAAAATTTAATATATTTTTCTCTTATTGCCCTTGTTAAATGCTGGAATCTGTGCGCCAAATAAGATACTGAAGCTCAGTTCTATCAGACATTGTAAGAACCTGGATTTTGAGAGAGAGAGGGAGGGAGGAAGGAAGAGATGGGGGGAAGAAAAGGAGAGACAGCCACAGCTCATGGACAGAAACTCTATACCTAACTCTAGTTAAACATGAGAACAGAATAACTTTGTTCAGGTTTAGGAGCTGAGAGCAGTTGGACTCTTGTTGCAGGAGGTGTGGATTGGGAAAGCCTATGACTGAAGACTATAACCACAAGAGGCAGAGGCAGATAATGTTTTATAATGCCTGTTATATAAAGGATAGGCCATTATTGTAAAGGATTCCTTTTTCTAATAATTAAAGTTAGTGAGTTGTGTTTATGTGTATGTAAGAAAGAACACACTGGTTGTCTTTATAACGATGATCACTTTAAGTTGAGATTTGTGTTCAAGAAACTCATGGGTAATTTTTAAGTTGGGGGGATACATCTGTTTCACAAAATGGTTTTACACTGATTATTTGAGAATAAACAATGGGGATTTCATCCTTTTCCGTGTCCTTTGAGCTCTAGTGGTGTGTTTTTCACTCCTCTGTGTGTCCCAGTCATGTTTTTTGGAGTATTAATGATGACATTTAGAACAGAGAGAGGTCAGTGGTCAGACGTGAGGATTTGGGAAGTGAAGATTGGGTGCTGGAGTTTTTGAGTATAAGGTGACAAGGAAGCCACCCAGCACAAAGAGGAATAAGCAGAAAATAAATAAATAGAAAATGACAATAAACTGAACATATAATGTCTCATGTATGGGTATATTAACTGTGGCTTCTTAGTGACATGAACCTCCCCTATATGATTGGGCCATAGATAGTTACTATAAGACAATAGTAAGATTAGAAATACAGCTCCAGTTTTCTCTCTCTGGCCTGGAAAAAAGTTTGGCTAAGGAGAGAATAAATTTCTCCAGTGCATTAGCCAATGCGATCAGTTTATTTCCCTTATTTCTTGCCCTCTTGCCCTTTGTGAGTTATAAATGAGTTGAATGAAAAAGAGCAATACTATTCTGCTTTCTGTACATCTTTGAATTAGCTATCAGTGGCTATGTGCTCAATATATGGTGGGAGATTTTCTCCCGCCCTCAAGAGCCATTTCCTTCAGTAAACTCAAGTTTCTGTGCCACTGGGGGACATGGCGCATCCTTCTATTTCCCAGTAATTGGCAGAGAACAATTAAAATGAAAAGCTCAGTGGCAAAGGCAGGGCATTTTATCTGTGTCTCACAGACTGATGGCCAATAGCCCTCCTCCCGTGCGCCCTGCAAGGTGGGGCGGTGGTCTTGCCCCGTGCTTTCCCAATGAGGCAAGAGAGCAGAGTGTGGTAAGTGACTTGTTTTTCCAGGACATGGTGGCGGTTTGGAATCTCTTGAGTCCTGGCCCATTGCTCAGTTCACTGAACCATACAAGTACATCACTTCATCTAGGCTCTTTTATGAGGTTCTTTCCCATTCCTAGAGCACATTTTTTATAATGGTTGATGGGCTGTTTGTCGTGATTAAAGCCCCCCAGACATCTGTACTCTGTAACAACCAATGTCTATAAGGAGCTAGTTCCACAACTTCTAACATTCTTTTCTGCCAAATGTCATAAAGAAACTACTGGTTTCTGAAATTAAATAGCTTTGTTTCTCCATGGCTGGAGATCAAATCGTCGAAGGGGGGTGTGTAAAGAAGAGTAATCTCTCAAAGTAATCCCTCACGGGTGACTTCAGCCTTCAAAAGAGAAAAGGGAGTTACGGATTGGGTCTGATAGCAACTGCTTTGAAGGGAGTATTTCTCCTTGTTTCTATGTTGATATGGCTCATGTTGTAGCAAGTTGCACTCTCAGCAGACTGGTGCCAGGCATGTCCTGGTATCTTCTCTGTTTCTGAAGCAACCAGGAGGCAACTCCAGATTTTAATTAGAAATGTCTTGCTGCATTATTTTCCCGGTCTCCTGTCACCTCTGTGGACTTCTCTTCCCTTTGAATCAAACTGTCATTGCTGCTGTCCGGTAGGGAAAAAAACACAAACTTTGTGTATTGACGAACAAGTTCATCACCAAGTCAGATGGTGCAGAGTGCACTTAAAAGAGCACTAATATGCTCATAGCAATATTCCCTGCCCACTGGTGAAGTGCAAACATGTAAGGCCGACACTGCTTTTGAAAAGTATTTTTTAAATTATTTTTTGTTTAAGTTATAAAAATGTTATCAGTTAAAGTCATCTTCGTTGTAAGTAATGTAGGGAATCTTTGGACATGTATGAAGCGCTCTTCTTTATTAAACCCTGCCTGTATAAATTGAACTTAGCAACTATTCCTTTATGTCCATCTCTCTTTCCCCTGGGCCAGATCTCTGCTTCTCTTCTGCATCCTGTCTTAACATGAAAGGATGCTAGTGCTTTGCTCTTGTTTAGAACACAGAAGGTAACAGGGATGAAAGAGCTGGTGGTACAGGCGAAATAAACCAGAGGGGAACAGGAAGATGATCTCTTTGTTCTTCAAGGGTTCCCTCAGACATCTTCTCTCCCCATGAAGTCTTCTCTGGTCCCACGATTCAGAATCAATGCGCTTTCCCTCAGTGCATTCTCTGGTGGATCCGAGGTAGCCATGTTCACATCTGGTCTCTGACTACGTGGTAGGCTCTTGTGAGTCTTAAGGAGTATAGCTAACTTTTATTGGGCTTGCCCTAGTGACAGGGGCTCAACAAGCATGATCTCATTTGATCTTTTCCTAGTAGGCACTAGGAGGAGAGTCTACGCATTACTGCATTTTATAGCTAAAGTGAAGGGATGGTAAATAATTTGCTTATGTCAGATAGTACTTCCTAGGTGTTGGGATTGAATTTGACAACCCCAAACCCACTCTGATCAGTGCATAGCTCCTGCCCTGCTGTTGCCACTTGGCCATTGATTAATAAATAAATGTCTGACGGAGTAGAATTCTCGGCATTTAGCTGAACCCGTTTCACCCCCTGCCCTGAGTTGTCATGTTAGTCTTTTAGCAAGATTGTAAACCTGACTTTTCCCTGGTTATCCTTAACTCTCAGTTAAAATCTCTCTCTTGCACTCAGTTCCAGCCAGACTTTCCTTCTTTCTGTCCACCGAATGGGCCCCCGCTGTTTCTGTTGCACAGGTAAGGTATACATGCTGATCTCTCTGAAATCCTCCTCTCTTCACCTGGTGCTTTTCTTCTCCTCCTTTAGAACTCAGTCGAAACTTCCTCAGGTTATCCTCCAACCAGAGCCCCCAGTTACACACTCTCACGGTGCCATGTACCTTTTCTTTTTCAAAAGTTATTACAGTTGGAGTTCTGTGTTGTCTCAAGGCCTTTGGCTGGATTTGCTTATCACTGTATCATCACCACCCATCACAATAAAGATACTGAAGTTAAAAAAAAATATTTAAGTTGTTTGTTCACTTTTCCACTTGTATCTCACCTGTTGTGAAGGTTTCCACTTCCTATTTCCTCTCTCTGCACTATATTCCATATCCATATCCTTCTGGAACCATTTGTGAGGCATTTCAAAATAAATATCACCTAAATGAGAGGTCTTCAACACTTGAGGGATATCAAAGTCACCTAGGGAGCTTTTAAAAATTTTGATAGCTGGGTCCCACTCCTGACCAATTAAGTTGGAATCTGGGGTAGGTCCCAGGTATTGACATTTTTATTCCCTTAAGGGCTTCTAAGTGCAACAAGGATTGGGAACTACTGATTTGAATGGTGATTGCGCACCATAGGGACTCAGTATAGAAATGCTCTTTGCCAAACAGGTGTGTGCATTTCATAAATATAGACAAGTTATGTGCAGCAGGAGGTGAACTTGTGTGATTGAAGGGACTTACAAACTCCTACAAGTGATGGTAAGACACCAAAATCTTTATGAGACACCAGGATTTCTGCTTAGTTTCATTTTTAATGAAACCTGTTCAACTTTTGAATCATTTGGTTTGCCTCTTCTTTTGCCCCAGGCAGATTTTTTTTTAAAGATTATTTATTTATTTTGAGAGAGTGAGAATGAGAGAGAGAGAGAGAGAGAGAGGGTACATGAGAAGGGGGAGGGTTGGAGGGAGAAGCAGTCTCCCCGCCGAGCAGGGAGCCCGATGCTGGACTCGATCCCGGGACCCCAGGATCATGACCTGAACCGAAGGCAGTTGCTTAACCAACTGAGCCACCCAGGCGCGCCCCCCTCTGGCAGATTTTTGCAAGCATTTTCAGTGAGCTCTGTAGGAGGACTATCCATGTGTGCGTTTCAAATATTGTAGTTCTTCAAAGTTGCAAGTCAACCTTCTTTTCCAGTTGGAGTCACTTGACTAAAAGTGTTTTTTCTGATTCAGAAAGAAAATACACAAATGGTGAAGTATAAATATTCATATCTGGCTCACTCTGCATTTCATATTCAACTACCTACTTAACCTTTGCCTGTCCAACTTCATTTACCTGTGACAAAATGTGATCTGCAGGGTTTTTTTTTTTTAGAAGTAAAAATTTTTAAAGACTTTCAGTAATGGCAAAAAGCCTGCTAAAAGCTGTTCTTATTTTAATATAATAAATCATAAATGTGTAAAGTGGATTTCCCTGGAAGTATGCATTTTAAAATTTAAGTGGGGGGGTACATATTTGAAGAGACTAATGCATCACTACTCTGCTAGTGGAAATCACAAAGAATTTAAGTAGGAGAATTTGGCTTAGGACAGGGTTTCTTAAGCGTTTGAGTGAATGATTGAGTGGCTTTAAGTGAGAAAAAGCAATGGGATTTGCCTGTAGGCTTTTAATGTACACATAGAAAATGTACTTCCAGGTTAGATGTGCCATTGCCTCAAGATTTCACCACACGTAGAAAGTAGTTGATTCCTGCTTTGTACTGATTATGTCCTTAAAGTAAAGTGAGCCATATGGCTTGCAGTAAAAATGCTGAGAAGGGAGAGGGGAGAGTTCCTTTGTGATGAGTTTCTTATAGAGTTCAATGGGGGAAAAAATCATTTTCTGCAAATATGGATTTCAGGCCTTTTCCTATCACTGATGTTCTAAAAAGGGACTCTTCTACTAGAATATGATCCACAAAATTTGATGAAAAAAATTCCCATTGTAGGACAGAAGTTGACAGGTAGCTGGAAAATAATTCATGGGGACAAGGGAAGACAAATAAATCCATGGGAGGCTAGGAGCAGATTTAGGATTTCTGTAATATTGTTGTTTTAAAAAGTGCTTCTGTGATTGCAGAGGCTGGAATTCAGTGTATGTCTTCACATTATTGCTTAAGGAGTTGATATCTACTTATCTATCTACCTATCTGTATCTCTATATGTATATATACCTGCCAGTACCTGGTGCTCAGTAAATGATATTTGAATCCGAAGATTCGGAGAAGTAAGGTGAAAGTTGTCCTGGAGGGTTACAGTTTACATCTGTTGTTCTGGGTAATTATTCGTGGTGCCCTTTTCCAAAAACATCCTGAGTAATTGCTCATTTATATGGTCACTTTCCTTAGAAGCAGTAAGTCCAACCTCGTGGATTTGATTAACTGAGATGTAACTGGACAGATCTTGAAATCTGAAAATGATGCTTGATTTGGACTAAAATGTCATCCTCATGTCTGAGGTTGTAACCCATGGATTCCCAGCTGCTGAGAAGTGATAAATGAATCTGTCCTGTAACCAGCAGGTATCTGCAGGGGTGGGTTAGGACCAGAGGTATTTAACAGCTCCATTAATGACCTGGAAGAGCTGTGATAAGCAGCTTGCTAATGAAACCTGCAGATGATGCTAAATTTGTAGGTGTTGGAAGCAACAATTGAAGCATGAATAAAAAAGGATCCAAGCCAGGCAGGGGCCAGAACGCAAAAGTCCATTTAGGGTGACTTTGTAAAGCAATTTTATGGAATATCAGTAATCCATAAGACCAAAGTGAGGCATAGCACAGAAGTGACTTATGTCATTGAAAAGTCTGTGGCCACAATTCCCTTTGTCTCTAAGTCAGAGAGAGAATACTGGCAAGACATAGGATTAGTGTCAAATAACTGGATCCAAATTCCAGCCCTTTCATGGATTAGCAAGGTTTGAGTGACTTTCTGCATCTCTAGGATTCTCAGTTCCTTTTGTAAATGTTAAAATAATTACGTATCGGAAAATGTTTGGTACACCCATGTAGCTCATTATGGATTGGTTGAATCAAATTTTAAGAGCAGCATCGTAACACCAAAAATTGTACTTTCTTCTGTATCAAGAGTCCACGAGTCTCCAGTAAATATATAGATGGGCTTCAAAGCTCTGAGATAATATACCAAATATTTGGTGTGTGCCTATGAGCGTGGCCGGGTGTTTTCCTGGAGAAAGTGTCTATAGCTTTCATCCTGTATTCGATGGTGCTGACATCTAGAAACACATTAGAGCCTCAGCACTGGACTGTGAGCTTCTTGTAATTTCCTTTTCAGTGCTCTGGCCACACATTGCACTTTCTCTACCTTCATCATGCCAGAATGGCTTGCAGCTCCGGCCTCGGGCAGTTGCTGTTACTTCTGCCATCCCCTAGATGTTTTAGTGGAGGAAAAAATGCCAGCTCCTTGGAAAGGTCTAAAGTTCTACCCCATCCATCTTCAGGTACTCTCTATCACTGTGCCTTGTTTTGTTATCCTCAAAACACAAAACCAACCCATAGTGTGAGAACTTCTTGTTTATTATTTCATTCACTTGTGTGTTGCCAGCCATTAAACTACAAGCTCCTTGAGAACAGTGTCCTCGATTTTCTCACTCACTGCCACATGCCTAATACCTAAAACTGACCCATAATAGGTGCTCAGTGGCTATTTGTGGCAGGGAGAAATGAAAACACCTACCTTACTTCACATGGGACCTGGCACGTAGTATATATTAAATGATTTAATGACTACAAGATGGAAAGGATATGTGAATGAATAAATACAACTCACTGAGGGCTGCCTGGGTGGCTCAGTTGGTTAAGTGCCTGACTTCGGCTCAGGTCATGATCCCAGGGTCCTGGGATCCAGCCCTGTGTCAGGCTCCCCGCTCAGCAGGGAGTCCGCTTGATCCCTTTGCTCTGCTCATGCTCTCTCTCTCTCTCTCAAATAAATAAAATCTTAAAAAAAGGTACTACTCACTGAGATCGTAAAAATGTGGAGGGAAGGATGACACCTGAGCAACGGCAAAATTCACGCCACTGTTCTTTGGCACAATAGAGAGTTTTGCTCTCTAGCCTTCAAAACCTTTTATATTATCTAGTCCTTAAGTAGATTTGGGTGGTGCTTTTGATTCTAAAAAGAAGATTCCCAGGCACATTTCCTCTGTTGCAAGAATGGACTGAACTATCCACCGATCCATTTCTTGGGTATACACAGGAACTGTGGTTCAACTGCTGACAAGATGAACTCTTGACATATTGAAGTTCTATCCAGAATTCAGTTTTGAGGAGAGGTTCCAATAAAAGTATTTGTGCCTCCTTTTATTCAGCAGGACTAGAAGATTCCAGAAATAAAGCGTAAATGGAATGGCATTTTTGTCACTGGGGTTTCTGTTGAACTGGTCTGCAATCAAAATACATCCTTCAGAATCAGAAAGCAATGCCTTAGATTCTTCCCCTCACAGGAATCAACCTCTTCTGATTGTGGAAATGGAATTTGCCTTATGGCTGAAGCCTATACTCCTGTTCTTATTGGATTGATTCATATCTCACATTGGATTTACTCTGTCAAGTGTTTAAAAGTGACCATTTTCTCTGAAAGCCTGTCAACCCTGGATAGCAAGCTGCAGAATAAAAGAAAATATATGACCCTCATATGTAAGCATTGGCTATTGAGCCAAATCTACCAATATCTAAGATTCAGAAAGGTTAATTAACAAATATATTTGTTTTGACCTAATCTCTCCCTTAGGCTAGTTTTTTTTTAAAAACTTAAGGATTCTGGTTGCTGAGACCTCTTCCTACAGGAGCATGTGTTAATAGGCCAGGTTTCTTGAAACTCTTGGGATATATGTGTGTACTTTGTAGAACAACAAACCCAATTTCTTATACTAATATCCCTTATTAAATGGGCTTGAAGCCAAAATCCTAAACTGAGGCAGATTGCATTTGTTTACTGATTATCCTCTCTTCATATAAACCATGAACCAGAACTGGAACTTCAGCAATATCTTATATGTGCCAGAAGTACTGGAAAAATCTTTTTCCTAAAAATCCAAATTCATTTCTAGACTTGTAATTTTTACTGCATAATTAACAATAATGTCTGACACTGTCATTCTCTTGACAGAATCTAACCTGGAGCATCTGGTATTATTTAGCCAAGAGCCTAGTTCTATCCTCCCAGTACAAAAGGGCTCTGATTAATTAATCATTGCTCAACCTGAATAATACATTAAAGATAAACTTCAATGCTTAGTAAAAAAACAAAGGGGAAAGTTTTCTTATGTTCTAGATGATGGGGTTTCCTATGAATAGAAATGTAAAAATGAGTATGGTTTAGCATTTACTCACCACAGGTTTTAAGCCAGAAATGAAATAGGCAAATGTCTTCTTAGATGGCTAGTTGTAGGTTCAACCAGCTGAGCTTACCACCTGCCCTAGGGTGTTTGTTCCCGACTCCCCCCCACCCCCAGGCATGCTGCCTTACCTGTGATGCCTCTGTCTCACACCTAATATGTCGTTGTCGATGAGCCAAGAAGGACTCAAGGAGAGGGCAGTTCATTGGGAGGCTAGATTGTGAATTCTGTGTGAACTTTCTCTGTTTCATTCTCTGTTGGGTCCATAGTGCCCAATGGAGTCCCAACCAGCTGTGCCAACTAATGGTGTCTAGGTTCCCAACCTATTAGTGCCCTCCTCTGATCAAGGACTAGAAGTTGGTGCAGTTTATCATCCCGTCTGTTTTTCTCTGTGTGAATGTGGTTCTCTAACCCACAGGTTCCGTATCTACAGGCTTCTAAAATGCTTAAAGCGTGTGATCTTCATTGGGCTGAATAAGATTATAACGTGTTTATGATTGGTGTTGCTTTTTTGCCTATTTTAAGAGTCTTTAATGTGAGTTTTTCAAACACAGAGTCTCTGTTACTGTTATTAAATGTGGCCTTGCGTGGCTTTGTCAGAATACCTCCTCCATAAAACCTGTCCTTCTGTTTGCTCATTATGTCCCTTCGATGGCTTTTCATTTAGACCTAACACAGATGACTTTTCTACCAATCCAAAAGATTCTCTCACCTACATTCTGAATGGGTGTGAAAAGTTGCACTTCACTAAACTTACGTAGAGCGTATAGCTCAATTCCAAAGGTCATGAGATATTTTTCCATCTTCACATACCCCATGCAGTACTTATTTCTGAGTGCTTATCAGTTATCAGTTCATTCAAAAAACATTTACTTTGCAAATAGTATACCCCAGGCAAGGTCCTAGGCACTGGAGATAGAACAGTGAACAAAAAACAGGCTCCTGCTTTCATGGAGTTTACACCTCATTGAAAGATAGCAAATAAATACAAGGCGTACTATTTTAAATGGTGTTAAGTGCTACGAAAAAAAGTAAGGCAGAAAAAGTGGAAAGACAGTGAGATGGTAGGCTAACTTGTGTTGTAACTGAAGAGCTTCTTGGGCATGACTGAGCACCAGTTAGATGCAGCGCTTTATACTAATAGCTCATTCCTTATAACGCGCTTTCAGTGTAATGATGGAGATAAGGAGTCATAAAAATAGTTAAAACAATATTGAATATAAGCAAGCCAATAAGAGAGGTACACTGTATTGTACCCCTCTTATTGGGCTCTGAAAAAGAGAAAAGACCCAGAACAGGGGTGTAGAAGGTGGGACTCCATTCACAGGGAACAACATGAGCAAGGACATGACATTGGAAAAGGGTTGGCAATGCACTGAAGTAATGAATGACCCATTTTGGCTAGAGTGCAGTGAAAGAGAGAGAAGTGTCAAGTTTCCTTGCTGCCGAATTTTGAAGGGCTTGGTATGCCGAAGTGAGAGATCTGAATAGAAGAGCAACTTTAAAATATATATATTTAAAACATTTTTTCTGGTTATCAAAATAACACATTTTTATGATGTAAAATGCAGGCAGTTCTTAATAATGAAGTTTCAGACAGAAAGGCAACTTGATCAGAGCTATGGTAACACAGTAATAAACTGTCAGTAGTATATAGACAAGCTTAGAGTAGAAGAGTTGCAAAATATCATTTAAGTTTATTGACGTCACCTGCAATAGTTTTGATTTTTGATTTTTAATTACTTGTTCTCCTGACATCTGGGTTCTATCTAAAATAAAATTGAATGCCAGATGGGCCTTTTCCAGAAACCTTATGAAATTCAAATATGCAGCCACCATCATGGTTTACGGACTGTTTGACAGATACCAGGCCACCTTTGCTGAATACTTTTTCTTGTACTTTCTACTCTAAATGGTTGTCCAAAGTGTCGTCAGGCCTCAAGGGAGACTGAACCTAATTAAAGATTGTATTTTTTTCTGGAAGGATTTTAAATCCCAACAATTAATACAGGAATTTAGAAAGGCAAATGATTCTTTCCCTGGAATCAAAGCCATCCCGCTTTTTGGATTTGTTGTTTCCTGTTGGAATAATAACTGTGTCTCCTTTCATACCCCCTGGCGCATGTAAGATGTCTGTCAGTGCCCGATGTAAAGACTTCTTCATCCTGTTGCATTTTCTCACCCTCTCTTGGCTGCGTATGGACTTTTATGGGCTCTAGTCACTTTGCCTGTGGAGACTGTTTCTCTCTAAAAATATATTAAAATTATATTTTATGACTGAATTGGTGTAAAGACAAACATGTTATTTATTTAAACATTTGAGCTAAAATCTATTTTTTTCTTCTGATTTCAAAATAAATTAAAACCTTGCCCTGGCAATCTAAAACTAATATGAGCCTTAGGAACTCTGTGTACTGTGCCTTTTGGGTTCGTTTGTACTTATTCCTTTCTGTGGAGAATTGATGATAAGCCGAATTGAAAACCCGTATGCATGGCTGGGTCCAGGGTTGTTCATGCCCCATAAGACTACAAATATGGACTTCAAGTCAGATATTGCATACTTTGAAAATACCTTCCGTTCTCCAATAGGAGCATGGGGAAAGGTCAGATGCATTTTACTGACCTTTTCATTCTGGTCAGTAATGGCAGGTGTAATCTCTTATTTGCAGTGAATTTGGGAAAAATAAAACACTTGCATAAGAACAACCAGCTTCCAGAATACTTACATGAGAACTACCAGGAGCAGTTAACTAGGCCCCTTTTAATGGACTTTCAGCTGCTTAGGCCCTGTTTAATGGAATCAGGTATTTTGGATCAGAGTCATAGTGTGTGAGGCATAGAAATCTCATGCACACATGAGCTTGTAGTCACTGTCCTAACAAAAATCTATTTGTGTTCCTTCCTTCTAGTAGTTCTCCATTATAAGATAAAGCCTAACTCTTAACCTGCACTGACTGTCCTTCATACTATGGTCTGACAGCTCTCAAAGCCTGGCAGCTCGTTCTCCAGCCATGCTGAAGTACCTGAAGTTGCTCAAATGCTCAGCCTTCTCTTTGGGCTAAAATCCCCTTCTTTCAGAGTCCTGAGCTTGTGTTGACCCCTTTGTGTAAAAGCCTTTCCTTTCTTTGTGCCCTGTCCGCATATCTGCTATACCATTGATGACACATTATTGCATTTGTTTAGTTGTGACTTTACCCATACGAGTAGAATGTTTGTTTCTTTAGAGTAGGACCTATTATTGCTTTACAAATTGCAATGCATGTTTCTTAAAAGTAGAGTAGGGGGCGCCTGGGTGGCTCAGTCATTAAGCGTCTGCCTTCAGCTCAGGTCATGATCCCAGGGTCCTGGGATGGAGCCCCACATCGGGCTCCCCGCTCCACGGGAAGCCTGCTTCTCCCTCTCCCACTCCCCCTGCTTGTGTTCCCTCTCTCGCTGTCTCTCTCTCTCTGTCAAATAAATAAATTAAAAAAAAGTAGGGTAGATTTCTTATTTATGTTTGTTTGCTCTGTGTGTGTGTGTGATTTGTTTATTTATTTAAATCCTAAGACTAAACACAGACTCTAACTAATGTTAGGCAGGCAGATAGGATATCTTGATTTCTTTCCTTCCTCCCTTTTTTACCTCCTTCCTTCTCCTTCCTCCTCCTCCTTCTTTTTTTTTTTTTTTTTTTAATGAGGAAATAGCCAGGCATGTATTGGGTTAGATAAGATTGAGATTAGGAAACAAGTTGAACATCACCAGAAAAATATTGAAAGCCAACAGTTAAAAATAAAGGATCATCTGACTTCATTATAAGACTTCATTATGAACAGTTCTCCACCTAGGTTTTTGTTTTTGTTTTGTTTTTCTCTAGCAAGAGAGAGAAGAGAAAAACTAGCAAGGAACCAACACTGTGTGATCTGTTGTTAGAGTGAGTAAAGGTGGGGAAGCTAATGTGGCATAATTGGGAGAATATAAAAAGGGACAAGTATGTACTCCCTACTTTTGTGGAACTTAAATTTAAATGCAAACATTATCAAAGCCCAGAGACAGAAACTAGCAGGGCTTTTGGAGAGATAGTTCAGTTCAATTCATTGAATATTTATTGAACCAAAGACACACAGATCATGGAACTTTTTTACTTTAGTAGATGGAAAGACATTAAACATCAAATCCTACAGTGAAAAATATGATTGTCATTTCTTGTAAACATCACAGGTAGTTTCTTGTGGATGGGCAGGGGCAAAAGGGGGCTCGGTGTGAAACATGAGGCTGGGGGGATAAAATAGGGCCAGATCTTGGCAGTGAAGAGTGTGGCCTGAAGGCAGTGATAACTTAGAACACTTTAAGGCAATGGAGAAAATATTTACTTTGGAAGTTTTGGGGCCATGGAAGAAGGGAAGAAGACCACCACAAAGAGTGCTAAGAAACACTCCTTACCTTATTAAAGGTAGAATGATTTGATTGCTTTTTGTGTTTGGAGAGCTGTTCTTCCTATAACCTCAATACAGCTATTTCCTATTTCCCTTATGTCTTCATGGAAGGAGCACCATTTTGATACAGGCTGGCTGAGTCTGAGGACCCAGAGGGGATCCCACAGGACTAACCAGGAGGGTCCTTGGTGTCAAGCAGGATAGAAATCAAACACAAGCTGAGAGGAAGTGGGAATAGTTTATTAAAGACAGAGAGTACAGACACAAACAAGAGTGTCTGGGATACAGAAAGGAGAGTGTGTCTCTGTCTTAGCCCCAGGGGGCTGTAGTTTTTATTGAGGATTGTTGTCCAGCACATGTCTTCTCATGCAGCCAGGAACAAGAATGAGTGTTTAGGTTCCTCCATTAAGTCACTTTTACCCTGGAGCCAGGGGTCTTGGTGAGTCAGTAGTCTCGGAAAACATTCATGACAAGCTTACCCGGTCACTCCTTAGATGTTATCTCCTATGCTGGAAGACTCCAAAGAAATCATTAACTCCTTGCCATTTACAAGGAGGACATGCATTCCCTGTTCTACAAGGCCTGTGTAAGGTGGAGGTGTAGGTCCTAGCGAGAGCAGAAGCAGGAAAAGGAGGAAAAAAAAAAATCCTTCACGGAGTCCCTTCAGTTTCCCTATCTCAGTTTCATCTGGCAAGGGAGAACATGAACCTTTCAAATGCAAAGTCAACGTTGTAAGACATTTTCCAATATGAAACCTGCAGGTTGAATAAAAACTGTGACAGAAAGGATCTATGACACTACCCAAAATAAGTCCTCCTCCTTCGGTATGTGCGAAAAGCGTTTTTTCCTTCTCCTTACATGCTTTCCAGATTTTACCTGCACCAGATTTTAATAATTGAGAATCCACAGGTCCCAGTATTTCCCTGGAAAAATTTCCTATCAAATCGGATTATCTTGCAGATTTTTTTTCTTTTTCTCTTCACTTAATTTGATTCTTGATTTGGTGGGTGACAGATGATGAAGAGGAATGAATTAGAAGCCTGGGGTCTTTGGGAAAATACTTGGGTAATCTAGCTCAAATATTTTAACACATTTATTTGGGAATAGCCGCAGCATCTGCAACATGGAGCTCTTACCTGCCACCATCACCTCCCCACTGGTACAGTGGAAGCCTGAGCTGAGTCAGAGGTTTCCCACATGCAGCATTGAGAGCAACAACTCTCTCTTCCCTTGCCAAAGGCAGATATTCCTGATCTGTGGCAACACATTCACAGTCCTTGGATGGCCGTGAAAAAGACTCACTACCAAGAAATTTGAGTTAGAACCAGAAAGAACACTTACTTGCCAGCCTGCTTCTTGATGATTTCCAAGGTTCTTTGTAAGTCTAGATGATGTGAGTCTCCTCCAGGTGTTTGTCCTAGAATTCAGTATGGGCCCCTTCCTGCCAGGTGAGAGCTCTTTGTTATTATTATTCCGATTCATAGTTCTTGTTTTTGTTGAGTTATTGGATAATTTTTCCCAGTACAATGCCCGAAATGATTACACCAGACCCTAAGACAGAGTGAAATCTATAGGTACAAGTTCGAAACCACAACAGATCTGTGGCCATCTGGTTTGTCAGCACCCTTTATTTAGTGTGGTTGTCCCATGCATAATTACAGAGGGGGTGTTTAAGAGTTTGCTCTGCTTGAGGGTTGACGGGATTGTGAAGTTTTGGAAGCTGTCATCTCTTTGCTTGAGATGGTGCATTTTAAGGTTAATGAATCTTTGTTATGGACTCATATTTGAAACCCAAACAAGGATTTTAATTTTAAAAAGCTTTACAGTTTTCCAAAATGCCTTAAGAACTGTTCTTCTCTCTTTTATCAAAACCTGAAAGGTACACAGGGAACATATTATTATTCGCATTTGTGATAAAGAAATCGAGGCATTGGAAGGTTAATTGGCTTGTCTAGGGAAACATAGATATGGACTCTGAAAGCACTGTTTGAAATGCAGTGCCCCAGCCCTGCTGGCTAAGGGTTCTGAGGTCTGTGATCTCATTCCTCCTCACTTTTCACTGCATAGCTGGATTTACTGGGCTTTTATGTAAAATTCTATTTGAATGTAGGGCTAAAAATGTTTAAAAAACGATTGGTGTAAAGGAAGGAGAAATGAGCTGGAAGCCTGAGTGTTTTCCATTTGCAAGTGAAGAACACAAATGGAGCCCCACTGACTCCAGAGCAGAGGGGGTACCACTCCTGTAACTACAACCGTAAGCAGCAGCCCTATCTTCGGGGCCCCCTTGAAGCCTGGTGCTTTAGTCATCAGAAAGCTCCCTCCCCTGCTTCCCTCTGGACATTTCTCTAAGTATGTTTCATTCTTGGCCAGGATCTTCCAAGGTGGCCAAGATAGCCACCAGTCAAGAAATGCTTAAGCCACCGTAGAGGGAGAGACCCTCCCTCTCTCCCCGTGGCGTTAACCAGAGGTCTGTGGCTGCCTTTCGTTGCATTAGACAGAGCCATGTACTCCTGGATGAATTATCAGATAGAAATATATGTAGTAAAATATGCTGCATTTTAGTGGTTCCCCCCAAAATACAAGTTATGTCATACCACACATTTGTTCTGAACTTGCATTTTCCCTCCCACTTAGGAATACATTTCATAGATGTGTGTGTGTGTGTGTGTGTGTGTGTGAGTGAATACATGTAGATCTATCTTATTCTTTTCAACTGCTGCATGGTATTACATTGTGCAAATAGAATATTGATTATTTAAAAATTTACCAATGTGAGTGGTTTTTGTCTTAGCAAATAATACATCATAGTAACAGCATTGGGCTACATATGAGGTTGTTTCTCAAGAATGGATGTCAAGGAGGTAGATCTACTGCGTTAAAAGCTATGGGCTTCCCACCTTTGATGGGTGCCACTTGACCTCTAAAATTTTCACCAGTCTCATTAGATCTTCAAGTTAAAATAATGTTGCTGGGGCTGTTCCTAGCAAATTCATGTTGAATATTTACTCTGTCAGGTGCTCAGTCAAGTGTTCCCTTTTAATTCTTATAACAGGCCAGATAGGGTTACCCTTGCAAATGAGATACATGTTAATACTAGCATGACTGTTTACAGAAAAATCTGCTGAGGCTCAGAGAGTTCTAGTCACTTGGCTAAATTTAGAAAGGTGTTTGTATCATCTTGATAAACTAAAGATGAACTTTATGTTCTAAAGGTAGAGGGTATATTACGTAGGCCATCCCAGCTGGCCAGGGATTCTTTGACCCCTCAGTCTTGGGCTAAGGAGCACATCCCCAAATGTTCTATCCTGGTGTTCTGTATATGGGATCTGGGTTCTGTGCAGTATTTCTACACTTCCTATCTGGCATAATGAAACGTGCAGTGAAACACAAAGTCAATGAAAGAAAATTGCTACTGAGGTTCTTACTGATCTGAGAGCAACCCAGAGAAAATTAACATGGCACGGAGAAAACTGGAAAAAAAAAATGGGTCATTGGTTAATGCAACATATACCTTCCATAGAGTAGGGCATGTGGAGAACAGTGCAGTCTTTGGCTCTTGTGCAACATGCTTAATGTGGTGACAGTGACCTAGGAATTCTTGAAAGATGTAAATGTTGTCACTTTGTTGCTGGCTTCCTGGAATCAGTTGGTATTAAGTAGCCTGATTTTCCTTAATCCTGTGAAGAAATGTGTTTATTTAACCCTGTTATTGTGGTCACATGTTTAGCTTATTTAACATAGATTGCAGTGGTGGAAGAGTGTCTGGTCTCTTTAAAAAGTAGATCAGCTGCTGAGCTCTTCAGAGGTAGTTAATTGGTAGCTGCTGAGTCGGAAAAGCACCCCATGCCTCCCAGCTGAATCCAGAGGAGACCCAGAGAGGAAGGAAGGCTGCTTCCAACTATTCCAGCACGAATGAGCTGAGCGCAGTTATTCTGAGAACCAGGAAATAATCAGACCAGATAAATTTAAGACACTTTGGCCCATGCTAGAGAATATTAAAATATTCTTGGTACATCGAAATTTTAGAAGTTTCTATAGAACAAATGAGAAATTAGCATATGTAGGGCCAGAATTTTCAATTTATAAAGAGGTCTGGGATACTTTTTATTTTACGCTTTTTGGATTACCTTCATACTGTTTAGCTTAATTGTGTTTGGTAGTTTATCTCTGTTTTGATCTTGTAAATGACTCCTCCTTGTTTTGGCGTAAACTCTTGTGGCTTATCTTTAGCATTATTTTTTTTAAACATTCTGGACCTATCATGTTTTAATATTGGTCTTTTTTTCTGTCCTCCTCAAGGTCCTCAAAAGAAGAACCAATCACTGTCGACCTCTTGGCAGGGATTAGAAGGTAGAGCATCCTATCAGATACTAGAAATAGCTGACTCAGCCGATGGGAGGCTGACTCTCTGCCCATAGATGGTGAATATTTATTTGGAGCATATTCTTCTGTCATGCAAGTTTAGGTCCCATTTCTAACAGAAGTGCTACCAATTATGACCTTTATTGCCCTTGAAATGTGTGTCATGCACCTGGGAACGTTAAACATTGCCTTATGTCTTTTAATCCACACCCCCCCGACCCCTCTCAGGGAGGTTACACCTTCACCCTCACCCCAATTTTACCAGTTAGAAGCAAAGAGAATTCCAGCAGCTCCCATGGGACCATAGTTATTGAGCGACTCAGAGGTGGAACTCACTTCTCTCTGATTCCAGGATTCATTACACTACCTTGCTAAATGCTTGCTTTAATTTCCCTGCCCTTTTTCCCCCCTACGCATCTTCTACAGCTTTAGGAGAAATTTGTTTGTTTTTTGTTTTGTTTTTCCATTTAGAGAAGCTTGGTACTCTTTAACAAATCTCCTTTTTCCTCTGTAACTTTGTTTGGTGACACCTGGCCATAAATAGCTAAGAGGAAGAATGAACACATGAATAAAGTGTCCTCAAAACTAAGTGCAAAGAAAGTTCCTTCTTTTAAAATTTTATCTGGGACCTGATGAGCAAGTTTCGCCTATTAGCCTCTCCAGCTGAAGCAATTGGGACTAATGATCCTTTTCTGGTGTTTACCTCAAAGGGATGTTATAAGAATTAGATGAGTCGTTTGCTGGAATAACAATATAATATTCAATATTTTGAGAATTGCACCAAGTGTCCCCACGGTTTGATTTTTATCTGAGAAAGACACTGGATTTCCCTACTCCTGCAACTTATTTATAAAATATGCCAATATTTATTCGAACTTCTTTGGGTCCGGAAGGCAGATAGAAAATGCAAACATATTATGGTCATTTAATTCTTATTGAGCTACCACCTGGGCCGTATACAGTCCCAAAATGAGCATACAGACTCCTCGCTCCTTTCTGGGAGCTTGTGTACTAGCGTGTCCTCATGCGCTAAAATTAATTACATAACTAGTGTCACCATGGGAGTGTATTACAATCATTGAACCTATTGAAAGACTGGCTTCATTTGCTTGGTTCCTAATTTTAAAACATAAATGACCAGATAGAGAACTAGCAAAAGTGGAGCCTTCTTTTTAAATGGAATTCTGAACAAAAAGGAAGGGTGACTATAACGCCCAATTAAATATTTTAGAACTCGAAATTTTCCTAACCAAGAGATTTCCTTTACCCAAATGTGAGTTGGGTGGTGTGAGTCTAGATATTTTTGCAGGGGGTGTTCAGGAGATGCAGAAAAGGAGGAAGCAGCTCCTAAGGAGGTCTCACGTCTTAGGTCTGAAGCTACGGCTGACTCTAACAGTTGTAGTTCTAACTTGTGTTGAAATGACCATCATGAACAGTCATGTGGAACCAGCTCAGAGAGAAACAATGGATCTCTAGGCCAGACAACTTGATGAGGTCACCTATAGGCTTGATGGACTAGAGAATTTGAGTCATGTATAAGTATCACCGCCCTCTTCAACAAACTTGTGTGTGTGCGCACACGTGGGAACATGAAGTATACTGGCGCTGGTTCAAGGTTCCCCATCTGTACTTCACAAATACTCCCTCGAAGTGATGTCTAAAATGAAGGGACCTGTCTATGGCCGTAGTGCCCTGAATGCACCTGATCTTGTCTAAAATGAACCTAAAACCCAGCATTTCTTATTACCAAAGCATTAAATACTTTCCCTTTATGCTGCCTAAATTAAACAAAAAATACATGCATTGGGGGCAGGTTTTTAATGTCGCTTTATCCCTAGCAGGTACAGCCTTTTGTCACAGTATAATCATGTACAGTCAGGAATCAACACTGTCTGGGTTCAAATCCTGATTCTGCCATTTACAATAAATATGACTTTGAAATATAAAATATAAAATGAGAATAGTAGTTATAATGTCAGTTTCATAGGAAGTTTGTGAGGATAAAATCAAACCATCCACATAAATTTATGCACTAAGAGGACCAGAATTCTAGAAGTGTTATCCCTTTAACTATCAGTCTGTTTGGAAGCACAGATTTAATGATTCTCAAATGTGAAATAACTTTGAATTGAGATATGAGATTTACCATTGACAGGCAAAAGCAAGTTAAAGGAGGAAAAGCCCAAATTATGGGTGATGTTTGCAATCACTCACCGAGCCCTTGTGTGTCATCTGTGGAAAACCTCATCGGTGGGACGCCTGGGTGGCTCAGTCGGTTAAGCATCCGCCTTCAGCTCAGGCCATGATCCCAGGGTCCTGGGATTGAGACCCTCATCAGGCTCCTTGCTCAGTGGGGAGCCTGCTTCTCCCTCTGCCTGCCACTCCCCCTGCTTGTGTTCTCTCTCAATCTCTCTGATAAGTAAATAAAATCTTAAAAAAAATAGACCTCATTGGCAACGATAAAGCACCATACATAGAGTCCTGATTCACTTTCAATCTTTACTAATAATAAATAGGAGGTTTTTACTCCATTCTTCTATCAAAGCATGGTTCTCCTATGGAGTTGGCAAAAGGTGGGGCTCTGGGTCACTGGGTTCACTTTGAAGGGTTTTTTGTTTGTTTGTTTGTTATCACTGGGAAGAGATGTCTCATTCTTGGTGGGAAGCTAAGCGCCTGTTTCCCTGTGCTTTTCCCTCAAAGAGTAATCCTGCATAATGTCATGTGTCAAAATTATTTTTTTTTTCTGGAGGAATTCACTGAAGCAAGATGTTCTAAGCTGCCTTATAGGAACGCTGGAGCAGACTCAGCCTCCACATCTCTAAAGATGTAGGGAACCCAGCGATCATGTGCAGCAGTATCTTCCCTTTAATGTGGAGATTGGTTGGGATTATCAAGGTGATAATAAATATCCTAAGCTGCTTTTTTTTAATTATAGATGCTCAGTTAAAAGTCTATATATTTGTGTTTTTAATTACGCAGAATAGCTAAATCATTCAGCTTTTGGTGGATATTCTTTTAATATGCTGAGGATTACATTGAGTTTATCAAAGTGATTCAGAAGTCAGGTTAGCATTTTTATATATTGAATAAAAATAAGTAAATCGATACCTCACAATATATTTTTAAAAAGGTAAAACTTGATGTTTATGGGAGAACACTGTGAATGGTGTGGTAAAAGAAAAATAAAAGATAGAGGAGTCAACATCCTGGTAACCCAACCTCCTCAGAGAAACAGGTATTTCTTCCATTCTTGAGGTTTGGAGTGGAGCTGGAGAGAGATTCAGTTTTCTCCATTAGAATCATTAGCGTTGCTTTACACTGAAGTACAAAGGAAGGAAAGGTAGCACCCTCCTAAATGCCTCCCAGCCACACTTCCTTAAGCAGCCTCTGGGCTCCTCACTCTCCACTTGCCTCTGATCCTTGGAGCCAGGCCCGCCGGACGCAGATTCAACCACCTCAAGCTCCCGTCTTGCCCCTTCCCACCCGTTTGCTTATGAGACCCTCTTTACTACACAGTCTAATTAAGACTTAGCCAGGGTGCTTCCAGATGTGACAAATAAGAGATTTTCCTGTTGAATTGATCTGCCTATCTCTGTTCTCGCCAAGCTGTCCCGTGGAACTCTCTTTCCAAATGTGTTTATGATGCTGATTAACAGTTTCCCCAACCCACTATCAATGAGCTAGGGGATTAACGGACTTATAATTATATCTCACTTCTCCCAGAGCATCAGGAGTGATTAATGTGCCACATGCGGCTGGCTTTGCTCACTCTGTATTTCAGTATCTGGGAGGCTTATCTCCCCAGGCTCCTTCACTGTACATGGCTGAAAAGTTCTCCTGGAAGCAGAAAACTCACTTGTTCTGTAGACAACAGAACTCAGAAAATAAGGAAGTGGGGAAGGATTTAAGAAAAGCAGCCAAAACTTCATATACCTCAAGGAGGGAAGAAACAACCGCTAAACTCTAGAAGCTTTCTTTATTTTTTAAAATTTTTAAAAATTTTTTTTATTTGGGAGAGAGAGAGAGAGAGAGAACGCACAGGCAGGGGGGAGTGGCAGGCAGACGGAGAAGCAGGCTCTCCGCTGAGCAAGGAGCCCGATGAGGGACTCCATCCAAGGACCCTGGGATCATGACCTGAGCCAAAGGCAGACGCTTAACTGACTGAGCCACCCAGGCATCCCTAGAAGATTTTTTGAAACTGTGAATAGGAGTATTTAATCTTGTTCACCTGTAGTTCTTCTCTCTGTAAAAGGAGGGCTTCCCTACCATACTGAATAGTTGCATGATTGTTTATTATTTAATTGAAGAGCGTAGCATGGTTCTTGGCACATAGACATTAGTGTTTACTTGTAGATAAGTCACTGTTTTTGTTCAAGGCCTTCACCATCACCTGTTGGCTGTAGCAACCAAACACTTTGCACAGCCCATGCTGTGCCCTGGACAGGATTCAAACCGTTGCCATTTTGTAGCAGTGAGACTGGCGCTTTGTGGGGAACAGGATTCGAGAACGGCATGTCATATTATATTGGCTCTTGGACCCATTCCTCCCTTTGAAAAGAGGACGATGAGCTTGTTCTTTTGGCAGGTTTTGTGGTGGACAGTTTTGGTAGTGATTGTGACACAGATCCCTCCAGTGGTCAATTTTTGTTTCAGATTAATGGGTGCAGCAGTGAGTTTGAAGATGTGATGTGGTCTGAAGTGTCCTGAGTGAGGAGGAGGGTGGGCAGGAGGCTTAAGTGTTGATCGCTCCTACCAAAACGATGTCAAATAACAACAGCCCTGTTGTCATTTTCCTTTGGCATTGGACACTGTGGAGAACTACCCAACTCATAAGACCTCTTTTTTTCTGGAGACATCTCCACATATCTGTGGGGCAACAAGAGGAGGTTCCTAGCAGGCTTGTTTATAGTAAGTGACTTACCTCTCCTAACTTAAAGCTGGTTGAAATCAATGCACTTTCCGACCCCAGGAAACTGGAATTGAGACTGAGGGAGAACAGCTGTTGGTACAACTGACAGAAAGTCTGGTTGTTCTGGGGAGGCCACTTTCCACCCATCGTGCGGACTGAGGAGCGAGAGAGGGGGAAAACATTCAAATAACGAGAGAAACCAAGAAAAGATATGGACAAAGAGCACTCCTTGGATCTTCATGGTTTTCATGCCTGCTTTCAGCCCCAAGGCTTTCAATCCATGCTATGCCCCTTTATGCATGTAATAACTTTCCCTTTATTTTCTCTTTTTTGTTTAATCTAGTTCCATCTGGTGTCTGTTAATTGTTGGAACCACAAGAGTCCTCACTAGTCGATGTATGTGTGTTTTATGTGTATTTATGTATCTGGAATGCAGCTCTGGGTAACATCCAATTCAAAAGGCAATCCTTCAGAGTCTCAGTCCCACAGAGAAGCTGTGAGACTTTGTTTTTGGGTCTATCAAAACATTGCAAATGATGCTGCTGATTCCAGTGGACTCTCCTTTCTCTCTGTTGGCACCACTGGATCATGCCTAGGTCTGAGATTCTGAACGTGATTGAATAACATATGAGGAAGGATGACATATCAGTTAGTCCAGATTTCTGGCTTTGGAAGACAGAACTACACAGGGTCCTAGAGCAGAAAAGTTGGGCAAGGGAACCAGAAGAAAGGAGAGGAGATGCTGAGGCTACTATGGAGCACAAATAGGCTTTCAGGTGTCAGAGAGAACTCCAGAGAAGGGTCTGTAAGCAGTTAAACATAATTACCCGAAAGCCAGGGCTGAGTGGAGATTGGGTGTCATTCACATTTTGAGGCTGTTAATGCAAAGTTCTTCTTTCCTATCAACATTACAGAAACCTTCCAAAAAAAGTCAATCATTTTCAATAAGAATGGAAATAAAGTCATTCAAGGCAGTTTGCCAAATTATATTATTCTGTGCCTCCAAGCTGTAGGCATTGATTCCTGAAATGACTCTGGACATGATCAATTGCTTTTGGATTGCTAATCTGATGAGTATTATAGGCCATGGCTAGAAAAAAAATGCGTTAGAAATGGGGAAAAAAAATCTGGCAGGGGTTGGAAAGGATCACTGGAAAGTTACTTTTTAATGAAACCAAAAGAGGTAGCTTAACAGTGAAAGAAAGGAGACACTATTGACACGCCGAATAGTTCTCATGATCTCTCATGATCTCTTACCTCAAGGATTAGGGAAAGGAGAGTTTGTTCTATCATTATTTTCAGCCAGAGGTGGGACATTTCTCACTTGTGCTGTGACTTCATGTGTTCAGACATCTGCCTCAGCATGGGAGATAATGCCCCCCAGGTAAGCTAAGCTCTCCTCTTTGGAAACAAGCCAGTTTCTGAAAAAAGAACAGTTTGAGAACTGTGGGCAGTAATACCCCTCTACTTCTTTCTCTGAGGACAGCGATGAGAGGCAAGATTCCAGGATTCAGGTGAACTGTGCAAATGGTACTTAGAAGACTCAGAAGACTCAGTGCCCTGTGTGTATCTCCACGTTGTGGCCCTTCTTTTACTGGCATTTCTCCTGCTCTCTTTTTGTGTTTGTGATTCTCTGCCTTTTCTTTAGTTCTTTATGAGCCACTCTTTCTTTTTCTCTTGTATTCTCTTTCTCCCTTATGTCTATTTCTCTTTTTTATATTTTTTAAATCCTTTCAGCATAATGTAGAAATGAGTTTTGCCCTTAAAGTGATTATTGTATTAATCGAGCAAATTTTTTTTTTCCGTTCAAAGTTGAGTTTGGCCATGAATATGCTTTTACTGCAATCTTTCACTATCCCTCCAAACAAAGAAAAATACTGAGTAATTAAAGTTGCTGTTCCACTTCTGTGAATTTGGACTTAAAAGAGTTTTATTGGGGTGCTTGGGTGGCTCAGTCAGTAAGGCCTCTGACTCTTGATTTTGACTTGGGTCATGATCTCAGGGTCATGGGATCGAGCCCCACATTGGGCTCCATGCTCAGTGTGGAGTCTGCTGATCCCTCTCCCTCTGCTCCTCCCCCTGCTTGCACTCTCTCTCAACTAAATAAATAAAATCTTTAAAAAAAAAAAGTCTTATTAATATATTTCAATACCTTTATATTTGTGATTTCTCTTTGTTTGCACAGCAGAGCTATGGGTATGGGGAACCAAGACACAAAGAGGGCATAGATAAAAGCACAATGGACTTTAGAATGTACAAATTTTGGATTTAGATGTGCTTCAACTACTGAAGAACAGTTATATGACTTCAAACAAGATATTTAACCCCATTTTCTTATCTGTGACTTTTGGGATCAAAATAACGCCTACCTTATGGTATAGAGAGGAGGATAAAGTACTATGTGATGTAGGTAGAGCACTTCACCCAGGTCTTTGGGCATTCTCAATAAATGATTGCCATTATTATTAATAATGCTGTTATTAGACTTGTCTGAGTTCATCTGATACTAAGTAATAAATGTAGGGACTGGCATTTGACCAACAAAAGAGATGTTCTTAGGACTAAAAGAAGCAACATAGAGTTGCTTCTCTATGTCCTTCACTTTTTCAAGTGGCAAAATGGTTCACATAATTTTTGAATCTGTAAGTTCTTGTATGCCATGGTAATCCTCTCTGGTCCAGCATACCCCTCCAAAGCTTCCTTCTATCAACTCTTCCTTTGCCACAATGTTCCTTCCTACCTCAAAGACATCACACAAGCTGTTCACCCTGCTTAGAATGTAGCTTATGTTTTCAACACTAGTAATTCTCTGGTATAAGAATAAAGAGCCTACCTGCCAGACTAGAACTTGGATAAGAGTGAGACAGACAGAATGAGTTTGTATGTGTACGTGCAACTGTATGTGCTTATATTTGATTAATGCCTGTTCCCCACCCTTAATTGTAATGTCTGTGAAATCAAAGACATACTTTCTTTACCTCATCCCATATCTTGAATACCTAGTTCTGGTCTGACAGAAAATACGAGTTCAATACATATTTGTTGGGTTAATTGAATGACCTGTTGAGCATTTAGGAAAGAGGTTTAAAATGGAAAGGCTCTCTTTTCAGTTGTGGGATTTTATTGGGAGTGAGTGAGCTAACATTCACTGTACACGTTTACCACATACTATGGTTTGGGGAAATTACAGGGAAAGGGAGACGCAGACTGATTTTTGCAGTTGAATGCTTGCATGAGTGGTGTATGGTAAGGAGGCTGTGGACGCCCACGCAAGTAGGTAGATTTAGTGTGACTTTTCCTGACTAATGTGTTCCCAAACCAATAAGCCCATCCCCCTGACTGTTGGAAGGGAATATTGACCAAAATGCACATGCCTTTATGGTACTCTCCCGGTATTACACAGAGATGCCAAGTTACCAATGAATGACCCAAACATTCTGTATAAAAACAAAATTAAATTTCAGGCTTGCCTTAGGGAATTTGCTTTAATGAAGTATAACAATTGATTGAAATCCCTTATGAGAACATCTAGCACAGTGTCTGTACATCCTATGGGCTTAATATATATTAATCTTCCCATTAGAGCAAAGTTAAGAAAATTATAGGGCTTCATTTGGCTTAATATCTTTAACTGGGCTGACTTCTTGATTTGTTATCTAGCAACTGTGAGTGTTCATTTCCTAGAATCACAGACCATTGAGCTGGAATGACTTTAGAGATTCTCTGGTCCAACTGATTCATTTTTATAACAAAGAGTAAAGAGAAGCCAAGGGAGGTTAAGTGACTTGGCAAAGGTCACACATGTGCTTCTTTGATTTAGAAGTCAGCATGTGTAATATGTTCTGTCCCTCAAGTGAAGAGACGTGGGGAGAGAACACAGATTGACAGTGCTTTCTTCTACTTATTGAGCACCTGCTACCCCAGCCAATATGTTAGAGCCCTGACACTCAGTACCGTGTTTCACTTAAAGTCAAGTAGGCACCATGATCACATGTGGTCTAGAAAGATAGGAAAACTGAGGCTCCAAGGTAATTGACACATTGCCAAAATTACAGATATAAGAAGTGGTGTGGGTGGGAGCCTGCCTGAAAATGGGCCACTTTTTTTTTCTGTTCCCTGGCGGCAGTTTCACATGAGGAAAAGATGGGAAATTCAACATTAAGGATAGTCAGATGAGAAACGATTAATGCCACCATCTAATATGTGTTAGCCGAAACCTTAAAATGCCTTTTGAACTGAACAGTTTTACCAGGTAAAGATATAGAGGCCCCCAATCCACGTGGCAGAAGTCTGCTGATCCAGAAAACACCTTCCTCCCCATTAAAACTAGCCAATTAGTTCCAAATTGTGAGGGATAAAATTAAAAAAAAAATAGAGAAGTAAATTCAACCCCAACTTTCTGTTTTCTTTGGTAAAATAACCTTATCTCCTTCACCAAAACTCATTTATTCATTCTTTTATTTGCTCACCAAACATAGTTTAAGAACTTACTTAGTAGAGACACCAGGTGGAGAACTGAGAAGACAGACGAAGAAGTCTCTGTTCTTTCCATCAGAGTGTTCACATTCTCATTGAGGGATGATGGACAGGCTAACAAATAATTGTGATGCAGTGGTTTCTGTACCTTGACAGAAATCCATTTGCCATTGAACCCAGTGGGTTGTGTTTGGCTCTCAGGTAATTCTGTATGTAAGGACCTGCCAGAGGAATCGAGGATGGGAACCTTCCCCTGTAGCACTGGGTGATTGAAACTTCTGCAGTGCCCTTGCTGATCCTGCTAATAAATCAGGTAGGATCCACTGGGTGGCTTTCATGGCTGTCCTTGAGGAAAGGTGTCATACAGCGTCTCGGGGATGAGTGTAATGGTTTATGACTAAAGCACCTGAAGTCCTATCACACAGCAAGTTCCCTGGAGATGGTGATCATACAGAACGAATATTGCTTAGCTGGTGATAATGTCACGCTGCCGTGCTGAGTTACACGGGTTGCCTGATTCCTGCAGCTAAAAAACTCCTGGGTGATTAATCCTGATGTAATGTAAATAGAGTCAGTGTCAAGGAGATCATAAATGAGAAAATGGATGCTCGGATGGGGACATTAGTGAGGAATAGAGAGACGCCATCACCCTGTTCATTCCTCAGTCAGCCCCTGACAACATCATTATCCAAGTGAGAAGAGGCACATCACTCAGCTAGATCCTGGAAGACTTCCAGATCTTCCTCCCCTACCCCCACCCCCAGCTCTATTTTAAACAGTAAATATTTTACAAGTCGTGTAACCAGGTTTTCTCTTGCTTGCCATGCCTTCGGGGAGGAGTTATAGGACCACCCCAGTATAAGAGAATCTGATAGTCAGGCACCTTAATTGCCAACCAGACAAACTGGGGCATGAGTTATTCATAATTGTTAAAGGCCTCATTAGAGATTCCTTTAAGACATGGTCTCACACATATGACTTACAGAAATTTAATTGCACATACATGCTAGATTTCTGGTTTGCTGACATTCAGCTCTTTAATTGGTTTCTACCCAGACATGTAGAAGTCCACCCACATCATTTGTCTTGTGTGTTTGGTAACTTGACTGCCGATGTGAAGGGTCCTGGGAAGGTGTCCCATCACACTGGACACTTTCTCGCCACCATGCTTGAGCTTCTCTTTTCTTTGTTTTCCTAGTCCTTCCCTTTCCTCCCCTTCCTACTTCTTCCCTTCCCTTTCTCTGTGTCTCTCTTCCCATCTGGAAAAAGATATATATATTTTAGAGGTAGCCTCTGCTTCAAGCTTTAATCAGAGCACTCCCTCCAAACAAATCCGTTGCTCTTCCAAAGGAAAAAAAAAAAAAAAAAGAAAAAAAGAAACCCATTGCTCTAGTCAGCTGAAGAAATAAATACTGTGAAAGAAATTTCATTGAATAACATTTTTCTCCATCTTGTTAAACTTCTCAGAAACATTTCATTGTGTAAATGAAGTTTATCTCAAACTCATTTGAAAGTCTGTAGAGCTTTGGAGTCATTTATTCTTTACCAAGATGCTCGCGATTTCCTTTTAATGTGGGTGGTCACATTCCTGCAGCAGATGGTGGATTTTTAGGTTGGCAACCATGGGGTCCTGGGTGGGAGAGAGGAAGGCTGTTAAGTTGTCTGAAGAGAGGCTGATGTAACTCTCAAGGCTGACATTCAGTTGACCTTCAGCTGTTCCAGGGCTTATCTCTTCATGCCAGGATTATTTCAGCAATCCCTCCGCTGGCCCTACTTCTTCTCGGATCTCCCTCTTGCTTACTGCTGTTATCAGAAGCACCTTTCTGAAGGGCTCTTTTTACCCGGCAGACTCCCCTGGCTTCCTATTTAAACTGCCTGTGGAGCTAAGTTCCAGCTCCTTAACTCCGACATCTGGGGTACTCCAGAATATATCCTTCCTCTGACTGAATTTACCTTCCTGAAATGTGCCGTGGTTTTGACATTCCCCTTGGAGTATCCCTCGGGACACAGAAATTAACCATTCCGGGGGTGCCTGAGTGGCTCAGCTGGCTAAACGGCCAACTCTTGCTTTTCGCCTAGGTCATGATCTCGGGGTTCTGGGATTGAGCCCCGCTGATATCAGGCTCTGTGCTCAGCAGGGAGTCAGCTTGATATTCTCTCTTTCCCTCTCCCTTTGCCCCTCCCTCCCACTCCCACTCTCTCTCTCTCTTTCAAATATATTTTTTTTAAAGAAATTAACCATTTTGTTACACTCCATAATCAATTGGTTTTGTTTTGGGTCTTGTTTCCAGTGTATCTGATTTTCTTCATCTTCTCTATATTCATATATGCTGAGCATTATAAAATATAACATGGTCACACCTCTCTCTCTCACCTAAACCCCCCAAATAGTTCATGATCATTCATTTCATGATTAGGCTTCCTTTGTAATTTCAGTTACCTGCTTCAGTTGAGGGGCACGCCTCTTGGAAACTCCCTGAATTTTCAAGTCTTCCTACCAGTCTTAGCCACACATCTGGGGTCTGCTTGAGCCTTCAAGAACTATTTATACCCAAGCTGGCATTTCTTGGGTTTGATTCCTTCTTTTAGACAGACTTTACCATGACAGTAGTTCTAAATCTCTGTGTTTTATCTAGAATTTTTAGCCAGGTTATTATAAACTTAGTTTTGTTTGTTTGTTTTTAGTTTTAACATTTTCAGTCCCTTTTACTCCCTTGGCAAGCCATTTATAACAATGAACCCCTCCTCACTTTTTAGATTCAGGCTTTGTGACCCCTTATATAACACCTGCACCTGGCAAAAGTCATTTGCCATAACTCATGTTAGTAGGGATCTGGTGTGCTTTGCATCAGGTAATTTTGTGGGCATTATTCAGCTTCACAAGTCTCCAATACTGAGAAGACTATCCCTCAGCTTTAAGCAGCCTAGGTAAATCTCTGCAGAATCTTCCAAAATAGAATATCCTTTCTCTTCCTAATCTATTCAGATGCTTCCAGAATATTTAATGATATTCAGGAATTATTATATTTTTAGATATGGCAAATGTCTTACAGTTATAAATGTCTTACAGTTATTATTCTTTGTAAGAGACCATGCCTTTTAAAAAATGTACCCTGTGAAACAATTATCAATGAAATGATAGGGCATACTGGCTTTCCTTTAAAGTAATCCAAGAGGAAGGTGAGAAATTAGGCTGAGGTACACATACAACAGGACAGCCTATGGGTGACTATTTAACCTGGGTGATGGGTACTTGGGTGCTCATTACACTCCAGCCTCTCAAAACTTAATACACAGAAGTCACTTGAAGTTCTTGTTAAAATGCAGATTCTGATTCGAGAAATCTGGGGTTGGCATGGAATTCTGTATTCCTAACAAACCTCCAGGTGACAGTGATGTGCTGATCCTCTGACCACACTTTTGGAAGCTTTGAGAAGTAAGGTATTAATAATATTTTCTTCTCATTTGTAAATATTTGGGATTTTCCAGACAACAACAAACCCCTTCTGTCCATCATGTTCTAACTCAGGTTCTAGGACTACCTTGAGGTTTTTCTCCTCATTTTAGAACAGATTGGTTTCTCCATGTTTTAAGCTTCACTAGATCTTCTAGTCTATAGTATGCACTGATAGATATAATCGTAGAGTATCCTGACTTGTTAGTTTAAATTACTATGTCCCTGTTTTTCTGAGACTGCAAAAATTCTCAAGTCCCAACTGTGCTTTATGTCTTTTGTACCCTTATTCCCCCTAACACTTGCTTTTAGAGTTAGATTTGCCTCAGGGTAGGAGAGGAAAAGGTAGATATTGCCTAGATTCTGAAATGCTAAAATGGATGCAACCAATTAAAACCCAGAAAGGTAGTTCGGGGACAGAGAGTGGCAGATAATGATGGACAACCTGTTAGTCTTAGAGGGCCATTGATTAGCTCCCTTGGTGGCAGGAAGGCCAACATTTCTGGGAAACCTTTGTGTGTGGGTAAAAGAGTGTGGTAAGGACACCAGGGGCCCTGGATGTTGCCGTGACTCAAGAGTGACGAGCTGCCTGGCCTGCAGCTAGTGCTGGAGCTCAGGAGATGGTGGCTACAAGTGTGCGATGTTCCAGATGCACAGATTTACATACATCATCTGATAAAACCCTCATAATACCACTGCAGGTAGTTACTACTAGGTTCCTTTTCCTGAAGGCATACTTCATGGTGAACTTGGACAGGCCACTTAACCTCTCTGAGTCTGTACCATATCAGGGTTTCAAACTCAGACCTTGGATTTTGGAGGCCAAGCCCTTCCTTATTAGGCTCTCACTTTGATCAAAAGTGTCTTAAGTGTGGTCTGCTTAACTTGAGGGAGTCTACCTGGGGTGTTTATGCTCCTCTCTCCCCACACCCTAAATCAGAATGTTGAGGGTGGGGTTTAGCAATCTGTATTTTTACCAAGTGGGTTTGGGCACCCTGAAGTCTGACCCATTGCCATGTTGTTCTGACAGGTTGAATTACACACATGTGCATGCACACGCACAAAGCCAGCCCTCAGCGTAAACTAGACTGGTACTCTGGTAGCTTTACACATGCTCTCTGGGTCTGTTTACTCATCTGCTTTTCTTTAATTGTAAGGTTTCATTGAAATTTTGTATGTAAGACATTGGGCATATAATAGGCACTCAGTAGATATCAGGATGTTCTTCCCTTTTCAATTTTTAATGGAGAAGAGAAAAAGCTTAGTTATCCAAATGAAAGTTCTGTATCTTATAAATGTGTATATTGTATGTATGCAGAGAGGATCCAGTGGGGAGGGGTAAAGTAGATTTAATTGAGAATTTAGTTCCCTAGGGGAACAACAACAACAAAAGTTTAGAGATTACTGCCCTCTGTTGTTCAAAATTTCTTAAAATTGCTTTCTCTGAATCAACCACCCAGTCAAAAGTACGAAATTTTGCACAGCTTCCAAAATCCATTAGAGAGATTTCCCTCTAAATGTTTAGGGAAGAGACCTACGAGACAGAGATTCAGTGTGTTTGTTTTCCACACTGTCTGAGGGCTTGCGTACCAAAATGAGCCCTGGAACAGAATTTCCTTAAAGTACCTTTTGAGGAACATTGATTGGAGCAGTGTTCATTGATTGTGTTAATCACAAAAAAGGTGTAGGGATGCTAAACCTAAACAGATTTTCTTACTAAAGAATGTTTTAGGTCTTTAATATGCCAACATCTATAGGAACAAAAGTTAAAGGCCTCAAACATGTGGACATTACACATTCTCCCTTTCCATCCTCCTTTCTGTCCCCTTGCCCCTCCCCCCAGCATTGCAGAGGACAGATAATCCTAGCAACAAATCCAGGCATCAGTTTTGAACAAATCTTACAGGCCAAGTCATTTGGGGGTTATTCCAATTCCATCCTGCAGTCCATTTACTACATGTAATTCTAACCAAGGTTTTTGTTTTTTTTTTAAGCCTATTAGTGAAATTCAGAGATTAGAGGCTACACATTTATTAGCATAAAAGGTAGAGGCATTTGTCCTATTCATGGCTCCTTTTAGTCATTCTTGTCTGGGCAGAGTGACTTGGATAATTTGAGATAAAAGCACTCATCCCAAATTGACTTGAGCTCAGTGGTCATCACCATAGGGGACATGGGGCAACTCTCCCTAGATAGAAGGTACAGAATGGCCTTGGCTTATTGAATTTTGGGTCCATATCCTCAATGACTGCATTACTTCTAAAAAGCCTTCTCAGATTTTCTGTAGTTTACAGTGATTGCTCCTTCTTGGAATCCCAGAGCACTCACTCTGTTTGTAGCTCTTGTTCTGGCATTTACTTTCCTTGTCGGTCCAACAGATTCCCCTGTTGGAGCTGCCTCCCTAAGTAGATCATAGGTTCCAAAAGGGCAGAGTCACACCCCAGTGGGCTTGGCACAGCATACCACATGCAGTGCACGGCTGATTAGGACAGAAAGCACAGCCCCTCTGTACTTGCCTTTGGCATTTGAGAAATTCTAGTGATACATTTTGATTGAATGGCATTTCCCCCACTGGGGCTGTTAGGGCTTTAAAAGTGATGACTTCTAGAAGGAGCCTGCAGAGACTGAAATACGTAGCACAGGAAAAGGGATCGGCAGAGTGAACGAGCTCCCTGTCAGAAAACCCCCTGACTGAACCCTACTTCAGTCTGGAATTCTGCAAACCAATTGCCTCTTTCGGTTTAGACAAGTTAAAACACAATCTTTATAATACTGTGTTTTGTGGTTCACAGAATCCTATTCCTATAATAGCCAGTTTTGCAATAAAAAGGAATAGTGGAGGCTGTGGTGAGCCTGAGAATATATGATCCATTGAAGGAGGAGCAGCTACTTCTTACCTTCACTCAGGTGTTGCCGTCAAGGATGTGAGCCAAGGATTGCAAGATACACAAATGTTAAAACAACAACAATAATCTGAAACCAGTATTTATAATGACAAATCTGATTTTTACGAAGTTTGTTTATTGAAAGTTTATAGAGCTATATTCTAAATCTACAGTTTACCCACTAGTCTGCATTGTATATTTATGTGATGCTTAAGAGTTTAACAAACAGTTCACAATTATCTCATTTAGTATTTTCAACTACCCTGTGAGATGGGCAGGGATCCCCTTCACAGGTGCAAAAACTGAAGTTTAGATTGGTGAAGTGAGTTACCCAAATTTATAAAGCTATTAAATAACAGAGCTGGGGCTAAAATGTGGAACTCCCAGTTGTGTTTTTTTTGTTTTGTTTTGTTTGGTCTTCTTTCATCCAAACTGCTTTGTCCTAAGCCTGTATTTATTTTTTCTTTCAGTTTTGAAAATCTATTTTCTTACTAAAATAGAACACATACACATAAAAATGTACAAATCATGAATTCACTGCTCAATGGATTATCACAAAAAAAGAGAATGTGCCTATAAAACTATCACTGTTGTGAACGGACAGAGCATTCCCAGCATGTCAGGAACCCAGGTCTGTCCTGGCCTTAGTCCTCAAAGGTAACTACTCTCCTGATTTTTGACTCAGTAGATTATTTAGATTTTGCCTGTTCTTGTTCTTTTTGTAAATTGAATTAGACACTTCATATTATTATTCCATGTCTGGTTTCTTTCGATCAGAATTGTGACTCTAAGATTTATTGCTGTTTGTTTCATGTAGTGGTGGTTTGCTTATTTCACTGATTGTAGTTTTCTATTGTATAAATATTCCACGATTAATTTATCAGTTTCACTGTTCACGGGCATGTGAATTGTTTCTAGTTTTTGGTTGCTACAAGTAATGCTGAAATGAACATTGTTGCACCTATCTCTTAGTATCCAAATATATGAATTTTTGTTGGATATATGGGATTTCTGCTTTATGGAGTAAGCACTGTTCACTTTTATTTTTTAAAAGATTTATGTATTTATTTTAGAGAGGGAAAGAGAGCAAAATAGAGCATGAGAGAGTGTGAGTGGGGGGGAGGCAGAGGGAGAGAATCTCAAGCAGACTCCCTGCTGAGTGAGGAGACTTGTGTGGGACTCGATCTCATGACCCATGAAATCATGGCCTGGGCCCAAACTAAGAGTCGGATGTTTAAGTGAGCCACCCAGGTGCCCACACTGTTCACTTTTAATAAACACTGCCAGAGAGTTTTTCAAAGTAATTAAACCAATAATCATACTCCCACTGGTGGTGTAGGAGGGTTCCAGTGGCTCCACATTTCACGACTATATATTTTTCATGTCTTTCTGATCTTAACTGTTCTTGTGGGTATGTTCAGGTGTATCATGATAGCTTTTATTTGCATTTCTGTGAAGAATAATGAAGTTAAGAATTTTTAAAATGATTATTAGCCACCTAGCTCTCCTCTTATGGGAACTCCTTGTTCATGCCCTCTTTTTTTCTGTTAGGGAATCTTTCCTTTTGACTGAAGGATTCTTTATATATTCTAGATATAAGCCCCTTATCAGTTACATATATTGCAACTATGTTCTCCCACTTGACACCTTGCTTCCCTTTTCACTCTGTTCATGGTTTCTTTTGATAAGTAGAAGTTTCTCATTTTAAAATAGTCAGTTTACCATTTCTTGCATTTCTGGTTAGTGCTTTATGTGTTCTGTTTAAAAAAGTCTCTTGTCTACCCCAAGGTCAGACAGATATTCTCTTATATTATCTTCTGGAAATTTTATTGTGTTGCCTTTCACATTTAGACCTACAGTCCAGCTGGAATTGATTTCTGTGTATGATTCACATTAAAGGTCAGGATTATTATTTTTTTTTATGTACGGTTGTACAGTTGACCCAGCATCATTTATTGAAGAGACCATATTTTCCTCACTATTCTACAGTGTACCATTGTTATAAATCATGTTTCTATCACTGTGAGCCTGTTTCTGAATTCTCTGTTCTTTCCTGTTCATTTAGCCTTTCACATTGTTTAATTTTTACAGATTTACAGAAAATCATAATATCTAATATCTGGTAGTTTAAGTCCTCTAAATTGTGGGTGGCTCAGTCTGTTAAGTGTCTGACTCATGATTTCAGCTCAGATTATGATCTCAGGGTTGTGAGATTGAGCCTCTGCTCTGGGCATGGACCCTGCTTAAGATTCTCTCTCTTCCTCTCCCTCTCCACCCCCCAGCCAGCCCCGTTCCCTCTCAAAAAAAAAAATATTCTTGGACCTTCTTGGCCAGTTGTGCTTCCCTTTTATTTTATAATCAACTGCTAATGTTCCATTTTGACTTAGATGTTTTTAGTCCAAAGTTATTTCTTTGAGAACTTCATAAATTTGTCACCTGCAAAGTATATATATTATTTTCAAATATATATGTCAGTTCTCCATATTTTGATTCCAGGATAACTGTCTTTGTTCAAGTTTGGGTTCTTCGGCCTCTGAGCCTTTGCACTGGCTGTACCTTAGGCCGAGAATGTTTTTCCCCCATTACTGGCATGCCTAACTCCCTCACCTTTTTCCAGATCTTGCTTAAATACCACATTCTCAATGAAACCTGATTGTAGTTAAACTTATAACTTCTAACCCCCTTGCCCTGTTCTACTGGTATGTATGTGCTTGTGTGTGTGTGTGTGTGAGAGAGAGAGAGAGAGAAAGAGAGAGAGAGATGACAGTAACACTTGTCACTTTCTGATGTACCATCTAATGTATTTCTGATTAGGGGTCATTTATATTGTCTGTCCACATCAACAGAGGTGTTGGCTTTATTGACTAATATATCCCAAGGGAAGAATAGTACCTTGCACATAGTATATGCTCAATAAGTATTTGTAGAATGAATTGAATGAATGGAAGGTTTCTTTCTTACGCCTAACCCGTCTCTACCTGTGATTTAGACATATAGGACAGTCTAGTGAAAGGGTTTGACAGCCCTAGAAAATTAGTTGGTGTGCATGAGAATCTGAGGAGCTTCCTGGAAAGAACCCATCCTAATCTTAAACATGGCATTTTAAACCAGCAATTTACTGCTTCAGTGTTTGTAGAGGAAGGGTGATTCTGGCCACACTGGCTGTTTCTTCTAGGAATTCATGTCTGTATCCTAGAGGGAGAGAAGATGTAAGTTGGAAAGAAAATGAATCTTTTCTTTTTCTATAGAAATTCTGTAAAACACAGACTGCAGGGCTCCAACCCCAGTGTTGTGTTGTTGTTGTTGGCATTGACCTGGAACCAGATCATTTGTATTTCTAACAAGTTTCTAGATTGTGCAGGTCCTGCTGGTCCAGGGCCAACACTTTAAGAACCAGTGTTATTACAAGGTATCAGGAAGCAAATGCCCTGGACTCCACGACCCCTTTGAATGTGACCCTAAGACAGAAAGAAACATTTTGGCACTCCCTAGTCTGGCAGTTTGCCACAAAAAAGCTTTCCAAACTTTGACACTTTGAAGCATTTTAACAGGTATGAAGTATCCACTGAGATGAACAGTGGAACCCATAAGAGGGCCAGTGCCCTGAAGCACTAAAGCAAAAGCCAGAGAAAGGGTGAAAGAGAATGGATGCCACTTGATGGAAATGTTTCCTTTTTTCCTTCACTCAACCTCCTTTTTTCTCTTTATGCTTTCCTTCCCTCCCTCCCTCCCTTCATCCTTTCCTCCCTTTCTTCCTTCCTTCTTTTAATGAGCACATTTGAGTTGCCCCCCTCCCAGAAGACTATGGGAAATAACCAAGTGTGTCTTCTTTGTGGGAACCTAGAGATTCTGAATTAGCAGAAACAGGAGTCAAGAGTGACACATTTTTCCAGACCTTTTAGTCCTGATAATCTTGTTAGAAACAAAACCTTCAGCAGCCTGGACCTACATCTTTGTAGCATGAGGAGATCGGGTATGTTAGCAGCAGGAGGCCTAGAGGGAATTTACGGTGTCATTGCAGAGTCCAGGTTTTATTTAATTCTGTTTTCCAACCACTAGCCAAAGGGAGCCTACAAGCTGAGGTAGTTCTGCATTCTAATAAATAATCCTAAAGAGCTCTTCAGGTTCCATCTAGGCATAAGTACTACGTATAAAGACGCAGACAGCCCATCATTGATGTTGATCCCAGTGCTAGTGCAGGAAGGGGGGCTCGCAATGAAGGGAAGTGTGGGTAAGGGCCTCTTATTAGCCCCTTCAAAGTTCGAGTGAGTCTCCTGCTGGCTCCTTGTGACTCACAGTTACCTCAGAACTAATTACCTTCGTCTTGGTGGCAGGTTCCATCTCAGCGCTCTGTGGAGTTCCTGGCTAGTTTGATGCCATTTACTTTACCTTCTGCAAGCCACCTTACTGAATTTCAGCGAAGCCTGGGCTCTGGGTTAAATGCCACGTTAGTTATGCAACTTTTCCTACAGGTTTGATTCCTTGCCGTCCTCCAAACCTACTTGAGGCAGATGCAGTTTAACATTGTGAAGAGAGCCTATCTACCAAGGGCTAGGGCACAGTACCTAGACTTCTTTTTGTTCATTAATTCAACATTAATGAGCTACCGACTTAGTACCAGGTACTCTGCAAGCCCCTGGGGTGTGGAAGTGAATGCTCTTTCCCTGCTCTTGAGGAGCCCAATAAAGGGACAACACTGGACACATTGACAGAAAATGGCAGAGACATGAACCAAGTATTAAGAGCTTCTAGAAGAGGGATAAGCAGTACAGCCGGAAGGGGCAGGTGCAAGCTTCTTAGTAGAGGTGGGAACCTGACATGCATCTTTACTATTTTATAGGAGTTAGGGAAATGGAGAGAGAGAGAGAAGAGCATGAGGTGTAGATGTTATAAAATGTTATAAATAAAAACATAAACATGAGTCACAGAGTATCTTTGGAGAAGTGTATTTATTAAGACAGGGATGGAGGAGAAAGGATCATGGTGAGCTAACAGTCATCCTGTTAATGGTCATTCAGTTTTCATGTATAAAATAGTGGTAGAGTACATGGATTCTGGAACTAGATAGTCTAGGTTCAAATTTTGATTCTTCCACAATTAACTGTGTGACCCTAGGCAGGCCACTTAATCTCTCTGTGCAGGGTGCTTAGCTTCTTCATGTCTTAGTCATATGTAAAATAAGGATGATGATATTCTCTCAGAGTTACTGTGAAAACAAGTTCAATGCTTAGCATAGCAACAGTTAAATAAATATTAGCAATTATTATTATTTATTGTTATTAAACGTTTAGTATGCTTAATATCATCATCATCTCCATCATTTCTCCCAATAATCCAATGAGCTGTTAGTGTCCCCACTTGGATTTTTTTTCCAAACCCGTCCAATGTCAGGACATTGGCTCCTAATCCTAATACTACACTATGTTCCACAAACTACTACTGGTATGCCTCAGATGTCTGGCCAAAAAGTCGGTAAGGGAGTGTGAGAAATGAAACCAGATCAGTACAGAGGGTTATCCCCTGAAGCTAAACAACGATGTGGGGAATGGAAGGCAGGTGCACAATTGAAGCCAAGCAAATATCCCCTTGCGGTTTTAGGTGGTTTGTGTAGGAATCCATGAAGTCCAAACCCACTGCAGTAACAGCCCGCCCTCTCCTTTGCCCGGATCCACACAGTGCTTGTGTGGTCCTCAGACAGCTGCTTCCGATGTTACGTATTGCCAAGAAAGAAGATGAAGCAGTAAACATATTTCATGATATTTTTTTTCCCCTTTGAGAAATGAACATCTCCTTATCCCACTATTCATCATAAAGATAAAATAGTGAAATCTGTGTTTGAACAGATTCACCTTTTCAATCCAGTGTCTTCTGACCTAAAATTCTCCAAGTGTAGTAAATTAACTGGTTCTCTGTGTCATATACTGAAGGAGACTGGGGAGGGAGAACCCCTTCTGCAGGCAGGCAGTGATTTTTGCCTAAGTGGGAGCTATGTAGGGAAAAGATGGGATATTCTGTTGGGTTCTCTGTTGTATTCCTTTGTATTATCTGACAAATCTTTAAACACCTCCATGGACCAGGTTTCTAAGAGGTGGAGACTTGTCAAGATCTCCTGAGAATTGGAATTCTGCAGGAGGTTGTGGCTAGCTGCAAGATAAACCTTGTGTCCATAAAGATTGGATGAGAGTCCACATAGCATCTGAAGGAGCAATCATCAGGTGGCTCTCAGGGCAGAAGCAAGGATACAGTGTTGGCAGGAAAGAATGAGAGCAATTGTCTGAGGCTTACATGGATTTTTATTAAGAAAACAACGTGCTTTTCTCTTATGGGGAAGGTCTTATTTTTTGTTATCTGCTCTTGGTGAGTTTGATCTCTCATTCTCTCTCAGACTTCCAATGAGCACATTCTTCCTGCCTGCATGAGGCGCATTTGAATAAGGAGTGAAAAGTGGTTTTGGACATAAGAAGTGAAAGTTTTTCCCCCTGTGGACAACGATGTGTGAAAGGGAGAATAGAACTAAAACCAACCCCAAAATGGGGGCTTCGTTTTGTCCACGGCCAAGAAGGTGGAGCAGTGAATACAAGGAGCTGCTGTTCATGGGGTATCTGTCTGGATTACCTGGTGATTAGAGCAGAATTATTTTTTTCTCCTCCTCTGCCCCCTTTCCTCTGCCCAGCCCGACGTGCAAGACTGGACTTTGTCATTTTGGGCAGATCTTATAGTGTGTTGCAGAGTAACAAGTCTCAGCTCCATACAGTTCAGTTGACTTATGCATTTTCTGGTGGGGACTGTGAAAACTCATTGTGTGTCTGTTTCTGGTGGGATTATCTGATTTGAAAGCTCTGATATGAGAGAAGCTAAAACATTATCTGCAAGATGTGTTCCATACAGCAGGAAAACAAAGATGCAAGACAACTCTGCCAATAGAAGCTGCCATGGGCCCTTGTGGCCACCAGAGCTCTGAGCTCTGCCTTAGAAAAGGGAAGGGACATCTGACTTACTCAGACATATGAGTCCTCCCTAAATGACCACAGCCCTGAGGTTAACTTAATTATTCCATCTGTTCCTACTAAACTCTCCAAGCTGGGCTGATTTTCCGAGCTTTGTGCTTGGTTTGGTAAGGGAAGAGCCTGATAGAAACTGACGCCGCAGTACTTGACATCCCAGAGCTGTGGATAAACACATCTGCTGGAGAGATGAGCTGAGTGATGAATGTTCACCAAAGCAGGATGTGTAACTGAATGGCATTTTCTTTTCAAGAGCCATTCAGAGAAAGCTGGGGTGAAAAAATGCTCTGCCTTGTGAGCAGGTAACTAGGCCTCAGATCAGTGGAGCATGACCAGGTATGTCTGGAGTTTTATATTCTGTCCTGCAGAGGAGCTGTTTGAAATATTTCTGGCTTGGATCTTCAAACTCATTTAGCTGGGAACCCATTTTATAAACAAAACTTTTTCTGAAATCTCCCTTACTCCATCCTATCAAAAGATTTAAATAGTATTTTGTTTAAGTAATTTATAAGTTTGGATTTACATGTGCTTTTAAAATCTGCCACTTCAAACATTAAGCTTATTTTGATGAACAAAAACTTGATGAGCAGATGTTATGGATGGTTATAACTGCTTTTAGAAATATGTTCAATGCTGTGGTTGTTGATGCTAGTGTGATTTTCCAGAGTTGGAATACACTAGCCCACACAGTTAAGTAATTACGCGTCGTAACAATTTTTCAACAGCGCAATCTCAATCTCAAAATGTCCTTCTGTTTTCCTCTGGTCTTCTTTCTAGTTGAATCCACGGAATGCCTTGAATCACTAATAATTATTTACATTTTCCAATAAATAAAACCCAACTTAAAAGAAGTAAAAAAAATAGGTTCCTCAGTGAGTTTAAAAGCTTTTTGTTTTTTTACAAAATACTTTTATGTATATTATGAGATTGTGATATTGTCAATCATTTTTTAATTGTGCATATTTTGGTGAGTTTCTCAGTGATTCAGCACTTTATTTTTTTTTAAAGCTTTTATTTATTTGACAGAGAGAGACACAGCAAGAGAGGGGACACAAGCAGGGTGAGTGGGAGAGGGAGAAGCAGGCTTCCTGCCAAGCAGGGAGCCTGATGCAGGGCTGAATCCCCGGACCCTGGAATGATGACCTGAGCCAAAGGCAGATGCTTAACGACTGAGCCACCCAGGCGTCCCAGTGACTCAGCACTTTAAAACAGAAAATTTTATTTTGCTTTGCCTGTTGACTACAAACTTTAAATTTCCATTTTATTCTAGTCCCTTTGTCCGTAGTTTGTAAGCTCAAAAACGTTATGGCCTGCGTTGCTAAATTGAGTGTGTTCTATGTACTAAAAACTTTAACAAGATTCACAAAAATCTTGCTGCAACCATATTCTATGTTTGAGAGAAACAAACAAAAATTTAGTGATTTCTTGTCTCACTTGAAATAGTCATACTTGTACCTTGCATCCAGCATAAGAGCTGAAGAACTCCAGTGAAAACATAAAACTTGGAACTCACTGCCTAAATAGTTGTAAAATGTCTGTAATTTAATGAACAGTATAAAATGCATTCTCCAACAGAGTTTTGATAGAAGATGGCATTTTAGAAAGTGGTGTTAGCTCATGCAAGATACAGAGGCTACTTGAACATATTAGGGGAATAGCTTTTACAAGGACCATGATGTTTTACAGATTTTCCTATTGTTTTCTCAGCATCTCTACAGATGTAATTACATTTTGCTGTACTGGATTATATGTTTAAAAATCTGATCCAGGGGTGCCTGGGGAGCTCAGTTGGCTAAGTGTCTGATTCTTTTATTTTTTTTTTAAGATTTTATTTATTTATTTGACAGAGAGAGAGACAGCGAGAGAGGGAACACAAGCAGGGGGAGTGGGAGAGGGAGAAGCAGGCTTCCTGCGGAGCAGCGAGCCTGATGGGGGGCTCGATCCCAGGACCCTGGGACCCATGACCTGAGCCAAAGGCAGACGCTCAACGACTGAGGCAGAGGACACCCCAAGTGTCTGACTCCTGATTTCCGTTCAGGTCATGATCTCAGGTTCATGAGATCGAGCCCTACTGGGCTCTGTGCTGGGTGTGGCGTCTGCTTAAGATTCTCTCTCTCCCTTGGCTCCCCTCCCCACTCAAGTGCTCTCTCTCTCTCTCTTTCTTTCTGTTCTCTCTTAAAAAAACAAACAGAAAACCAAAACTGATCCAGACCCGTAAGAGTTTCTGTTGTATAAACAGAATAACCAAATAATAAATCTTCCCAGATATCTACTTGCCTGTTCACAACTTACCTAAATATGCAAAATGGAGAGAGCCTATGATAACCATTTTCATTTACAGTTGGAGTCTCACGATCCCATATAACCTGGTTCCAGGCAGATTTATCCCATATGTAGAATTCACGTTCTCAGCTCCATCTCTGCCCTCTGTTATCAAATAATATTTCTGATTGTGTTTTTTTAACATGATCTGTTTCCTAAGACTCCATACTGCAGTGTCATGGTCAGGGATTAATACACTTTTTGTCTGTTGTGGGCACACCTCCTTTACATGTGATGAAGCAATTTATGTTGGACAGTGCTGCAATTGTGTTTTCATCAACATGTTTGAATTTTTTTTTTTTTTGCATTCATCTCTTTAATAACATTTACATGTTAATGGGCTCTGAGAGAATCTAGGATGTACTTTTGTATTTTGGTGTTAAAATGACCTTGTGATTTGGCCGAAACACTGAAACACAAAATTGCACTGCATAAATTACATTGAGGGTTGGGACTTCTATCACCTTAAAAAGTGAAACCAATGATAAATGCTTATTGTACTTTCTTTTTATGAGTGACTTTATGAAATATTGGGGACACTGCTATTTTATGTATTATTGAAGTTGTCATTAGCACTAGTTGAAGAATCATATGATGGTAGTATAAATTGCTATCACATTTTGAAACTGATCAATGTCATCGCAGTCTATTCTAATAAAAAAATTATCTGTAAATGTAATGATACATTTCTAATATTATTTAACCTGGAGTAACTAACTAAAGTGCTCTTGAAATGTATACAACATACAAAAATTTTATAATAGTTGTCATAGGAAGACCTAAAACTTAAATAAGCACTGAAATTCTATAAGAATATGTTGTACAGTTGACCCTTGAGTAGCAGGGGTTCGAACTGCATGGGTCCACTTACATGTGGAATTTTTACCATATGGTACTGTACATGTATTTTCTATTTCTTGTGATTTTCTTAATGACATTTTTTCTCTAGTTTCCTTTATTGTAAGAATACAGTATTTAATACATGTAACATATGAAATATGTGTTAATCAACTGTTTTGTTATTGGCAAGGCTTCCAGTCTGTAGTAGGCTGTTAGTGGTTAAGTTTTGGGGAGTCACAAGTCATACATGGATTTTTGACTGCCTGGAGATCAGCGCCCCTAACCCTATGCTGCTCAAGGGTCAACTGTGTATTCACTTGCTATTGCACACGTATCAAACTGTCATGACCAGGGCTTGAGCCTTGAGTGGGACCCGGAATAGATAGCAGTTCATTCACTTTAGTACACTCCTGTGTAATGGACCAGCACAAGTCTGATTTTTTAAATCTTTTTTAAAGAGTCATGTAGAATATTCCATTTAGCTACTTCTGAGTTACTAACCACTCCAGAACGTTATGGCCTAAAATCCCAACACTACTTATTTTGGTTATGGATCTGCATTTTGGGCATGGCTTAGCCATGGCATTGCCATGCAGTATCAGCTGGTGAGGCTCAGCTGGGGCTGGAGAATCCATCTTCGAGATGGCTCACATACATGACATGACACGACGGTGATGGCCGTTCCCTGGGAACTCAGCCAAGGGCCGACCTTCACTGGGGCCTCTCTGTGGGGTTTCTTGGGCTTCTTCTCAGCATGCGGGCTGTGTTTCAAGAGAGAGTGTTTCAAGAGACAGGAAATGGAAGCTGACAGTTTGTTAGGGTCTAGCCTGGAAGATGGCACAGTATCACTTCTGCTACATTCTGTTCTATTTAACTGTCAGAGACCTACACAGATTCACAGGGATGAGCCCAGGATTCTCCTTCTTGGGAGCATTATCAAGGAATTTGTGACTATCTCTAATCACCACACAGAATTACCACCTTGGGAGTCGATGAATCTTTACAAGAAATTCCAAATAATTACACAGAATTACAGGAGATGTTTTAGACTGAGTTAACACAGGTAAATAACCTAAAGAAAAATGAACAACTTTGATTTCCTGTGGAATGTTAGTATTTGCTATAGAACACCTTTGAGCGTGCAAGATTGTTTTTTAATTATAATCAGTAAAAATACTGAAAATGTAGTTTTATTTTTTTCAATTTTTTTCAAGATTTTATTTATTTATTTGACACAGAGAGAGACACAGAGAGAAAGGGAACACAAGCAGGTGGAGTGGGAGAGGGAGAAGCAGGCTTCCCTTTTTTTTCTTTAAATTTTTTTATTGTTATGTTAATCATCATATATTACATCATTAGTTTTTGCTGTAGTGTTCCATGATTCATTGTTTGTGCATAACACCCAGTGCTCTATGCAGAATGTGCCCTCTTTAATACCCATCGCCAGGCTAACACATCCCCCCACCCCCTCCCCTCTAGAACCCTCAGTTTGTTTTTCAGAGTCCATCGTCTCTCATGGTTTGTCTCCCCCTCCGATTTACTCCCCTTCATTCTTCCCCTCCTGCTATCTTCTTTTTTTTTTTTTCTTAAAATATATTGCATTATTTGTTTCATGGGTACAGATCTGTGATTCAACAGCGTTGCACAATTCACAGCACTCACCATAGCACACACCCTCCCCAATGTCTATCACCCAGTCACCCCATCCCTCCCACCCCCCACCACTCCAGCAACCCTCAGTTTGTTTCCTGAGATTAAGAATTCCTCATATCAGTGAGGTCATATGATACATGTCTTTCTCTGATTCACTTATTTCACTCAGCATAACACCCTCCAGTTCCATCCACGTCATTACAAATGGCAAGGTCTCATTCTTTGTGATGGCTGCATAATATTCCATTGTGTATATATACCACATCTTCTGTATCCATTCATCTGTCAACGGACATCTTGGCTCTTTCCACAGTTTGGCTATCGTGGACATTGCTGCTATAAACATTGGGGTGCACGTACCCCTTCGGATCCCTACATTTGTATCTTTGGGGTAAATACCCAGTAGTGCAGTTGCTGGATCCTATGGTAGCTCTAATTTCAACTGTTTGAGGAACCTCCATACTGTTTTCCAGAGTGGTTGCACCAGCTTGCATTCCCACCAACAGTATAGGAGGGTTCCCCTTTCTCCACATCCCCGCCAACATCTGTCATTTCCTGACTTGTTAATTTTAGCCATTCTGACGGGTGTGAGGTGGTATCTCATTGAAGTTTTGCTTTGGATTTCCCTGATGCCGAGTGATGTTGAGCACTTTTTCATGTGTCTGTTGGCGAAATCAAAGGCATCCAAATCAGCAAAGAGGAAGTCAAACTCTCACTCTTTGCAGATGATATGATACTTTATGTGGAAAACCCAAAAGACTCCACCCAAAACTGCTAGAACTCATACAGGAATTCGGCAAAGTGGCAGGATATAAAATCAATGCACAGAAATCAGTGGCATTCCTATACACCAACAACAAGACAGAAGAGAAAGAAATGAAGGAGTCGATCCCATTTACAATTTCACCCAAAACCATAAGATACCTAGGAATAAATCTAACCAAAGAGGCAAAGGATCTGTACTCAGAAAACTATAAAATACTCATGAAAGAAATTGAGGAAGACACAAAGAAGCAGGCTTCCCGAGGAGCAGGGAGCCTGATGCAGGGCTCGATCCCAGGATCCTGGGATCATGACCTGAGCCGAAGGCAGATGCTTAGCGACTGAGCCACCCAGGTGCCCCTGAAAATGTAGTTTTAAAAAGAATGAGGCTAATAGAGAAATCTGGGATTCTGTGAACATAATTTGAAACATATTTTCATGTACTCCTCTTTCAAAGTTGAATTCTCGTTCTTTCTGCAAAAATATTCTTCTTAGTTCTATTTGTTACCCTCCTGGGCTTCCTTAGTTTTTTCATTGCTTATGTAGTGCATCACTCTGCTGTCTATTTTTTTGTTGCTCTGATTTAATATATTTTAATTCATTTATTCATTCATTTAACAAATGCATATTGAATATTAGTGTTAAGGACAGGGTGAGCTGTGATACAGAGACAAAAGGATGTGAGTTAGACTTTTCTCTCTCTTTTCCACCCACTGATCTATCACCAGAACCTTGAACAGGGTCTGTGAGATAAGTTGTCAATAAGTATGAGTTTTGAGTGCCTGAATGAAAGTTCACAGTGTTCAGTGAACTGAAAACCTAGTAGGAGATACAGAAGTACGTTATTAAAACCCTGTGATATGTATTCTAACAGATATACAGTGTGTTATGGACATATGAAGGGGGCCCCAAATCCAGCCTCCAATTACACACCACAGCCAAAAACAAATTACCACAAAATCAAGAATGAACAATCAACAATTGAAAATTTTCAATCACAATAGTATATAAACTGGAATATTGATTCTAACTAATTCAAGTCTTCACTCAGATAATTATCATTAGGTATTAACAGAGAGATAAAAAGGGGACCTGTACTTTCCTTTAATTTCAGTGTCAGAAGATACCTCAGGATCATACGTCTATTTTGCCATTTTCTTTATTTTTATGATCTCACTCATTAACATTTTTTCTCTGATTACCACAGCAAATATTCTCATTGTAGGAAATATGTAAGGTACAGAATAGTACAAAAAGGAAAAAAATACCAAAAAATTACCTAGAGTTCTAGCAAGAAATAACTATGTTAATATATGTTATATGTAGTCATATATATGTATGTATATATATGTAGTCATATAGAAAAAGAACAAAATACAGTTGGGGATCATAATACTTACACAGTTTTTAAAAGTTCTATATATTTCAGTTAAAATTCTCTACTCAGCCTTTATTCATGAATTACTTTTCAAAAAATCATAATTTCTGACATGAATTGTTATTACATTATATGAAATTTCTGCAATGTAATCATCCTCTTTTCAAAGCTTGTATGGTGTTCACCCTTTTTTTTCTGTTATAAATAATGCTGTGGCAAAATTTTATATGCTTATCTTTGACCATATTTCAGTTATTTGCTTAGAATTGTTTGCTGTATCTGTGATTTTTTTAGTAACAGCCAGGAACATTATAGAATTTTTTTTTTGTATGTGTAGACACATTCTTTTCTTGAAGTTTGCATGAAAGTATCACTTCCTCTCTGTCTCTGTCTCTGTCACACACACACGCGCACACACACATGCGCACGCACATGCACACGCGTGCACACACACACACGCCAGCATACTTATGGGGCTTTATCCATTTCCTCTTTTACAATGCCTTGACTACAATGGGGGTGATGTGTTCCACATTTTTACCTGCCCTGCCTGTAACCTGAAGTATGGACCTGTAGAGGAGGAGTCTAAGGGGGATTTCCCAGAAAAGCAGACACTTGAACCGAATTATGAAGAATAATTAGGAATTAACCAAGGAAGGGAATGGGAGAATGATTGTAGTGGCCTGTGTAAAAATCCAAGCTTGCATATGGGAATTTATTACACATAGGAACAGTAGGATTCTTAGCTTTAAAGAGGAATATGGCATGGATTTTTTTTTAATTTTTATTTATTTTGGGGGAGGTTTTAGGAATCTCTTTATTTTACTTTTTAATGCAGTGTTCTATAAAATACACTTGATGGTATTGAAAGTATCACCAGGTAAATCATTCACTGATACTTTTTTTTTTTTTTTACAAAGTAAAGACATTAAGGTTTATTTATACAGTAAAACACACTATGGGGATTATGGTGAAATGCTTGTATATGTATTTATAATGGAAACTTATTGGTAAATTACACATTTAAAATAGATTAGGGAATAGAAGGTATAATTGAATCATATTCCTTCTTTTTTGACAAATAGAAGTGTATATATTAAAGTATACAATGTGATGATTTGATATACATAAATATGTGGAATAATTGCCAAGATCAAAGTAATTAATATATCCATCACCTCACATAGTTAATTCTTGGTGTGTATGTGGTAAGAATGCTTGAGATCTACTCTTAGCAACTTTCCAGTGTACAATACGGGATTATTAACTACAGTTACATGGGTTGCCTTTTTTTTTTTTAAGATTTTATTTATTTATTTGAGAGAGAGAGAATGAGAGATAGAGAGCACGAGAGGGAAGAGGGTCAGAGGGAGAAGCAGACTCCCTGCTGAGCAGGGAGCCCGATGTGGGACTCGATCCCAGGACTCCAGGATCATGACCTGAGCCGAAGGCAGTCGCTGAACCAACTGAGCCACCCAGGCGCCCTGGGTTGCCTTTTATATTTATTTATTTATTTATTTATTTATTTATTTATTTATTTATTTAACGATTTTATTTATTCACTTGACACAGGGAGAGAGAGAGAGAGAGAGCACAAGCAGGAGGAGGAGCAGACAGAAGGAGAGGGAGAAGCAGGCTTCCCGCGGAGCAGGGAGCCTGATGTGGGGCTCGATCCCAGGACCCTGGGATCATGACCTGAGCCGAAGGCAGTCGCTTAACCAACTGAGCCACCCAGGTGCCCCCCTGGGTTGCCTTTTAATTGTGAGTGTCTGTAATTGTATTTCCCTCACTAACTACCTCCCTCCCCCTTCATTTTACTTCATCCCTCCTCCCTCTCTCTTACCTTCCTTCCTCCCGAATTTTCAGGGCCATATAAATTACATAATGAGAGGCACAGTGGTCCTGAGCTGCAGGTGGGGTCTTCTCTGTGCCATGGCCACTGTCCCCCACAGCCTCCCTCCCACCTGGCCATTCTCCTAGCTGGCCAGAAGCTCCGAGCATCCAGCATCACGCAGATAATGCAGATAATGTCTTTGACCCTGAGGAGTGCAGTGCAGTGTGATGGCACATTTTTTTTTTTTTTTTAATGAAATCATACTGTAGTACTTTGTGGGTATGCCGTCTTTTTTTTTTTAAGATTTATTTATTTATTTACTTGAAAGAGAATGAGAGAGAGAGAGAAAGCACATGAGAGGGGGAAGTGTCAGAGGGAGAAGCAGACTCCCCGCTGAGCAGGGAGCCTGATGTGGGACTCGATCCCGGGACTCCAGGATCATGTCCTGAGCCGAAGGCAGTCGCTTAACCAACTGAGCCACCCAGGTGTCCAATGATGGCACATTTTTATTAGCTAGCATTTTATATATGGAAAAGACACCAAGAGAGCATCGGAGCTAATACTCCCCCTTGGATATTTAAATGATTAATAGTAGATTAAGAAAACAAATTTATTAATAGGTAAGTAGGTAATCAAAAAATATTTGTCTCTCTACTTGTATAGGGACTTTAGCTTTCCATAGACCTATGTGTTCTTATACTGCTACTCCACTGAAAGAATGTAAAGGGTAGGTATTTTGTTTATGCACGTAGGCACCTCTTGTAGAACAACTTTTTGTAGTAACAGGTGGGCTGAGCAATACAACTCTACACTGATTTCTGTCAGAATGCCAGTTCCCTGACAGAGTCTCAGTGACGGCCGCCGCACTGAATGATACATGTCAGTAAATAGTGGGACAGAAGCTATGTGGAACCTGTACACTTTTGTTTAAAAAACCTATGTTATTTCTTCTAGGATTTAAAATCAGATGTATTAAGTTATGAAGAGAATATAGTGGAACCTGCTTGTTGAGCTCTTGCTAGATAGAGATGAGTTTCTTTGTACAGAATGTAGCCTGGATTTTCTAGACATAATTGTCTTAGTTCTTATGTGTAGGAAACTCCAGCATGCATACAATTCATGTGATCTAGCATATTCAGGAAAGTTACACTGTTTTCTTAAATTCTCCCAGGTTTTTGTAGCTATAGAAATGAGGACTCATTAGCTACCGTTTCTGCTTCAGCCTGTGCTCTGTGGGCTGGAAGGAGTTGCAACCAGGAAGGGAGGCGGGGCATACAGTAGCCCCAAAGAGTGACTGTTTCTCAAGGCCTCCTATATTAGTCTCAGGTAGGAGCTTCCCAGGGCCCAGGTCTGAGAGAGTAATTAAAGGAAATTGGGAAGGTACACTTGCTCCATAATTATTTTTTAGTTCCAATGTAGTCTGACTTGACTAATTCAGAATTATTGAGAGAGATATTAGTTTGGCTTAATGAGAAGCATGAAAAATGTAACATTTTAAATTAAAACACGGCTTTATTACCTGAGGCTATATTCAAAACCACAAACTAGTAGCCTAACACCTTTTGTGGTGATGCTCCTGGGCCTGCTTTAATGATGAGATAAAGATGATTTTTAATTTGCTCAGGGCCATTCTTTTTCCTGATTTGGCTTACAAATCCAGTAGTCTTTGCTGTGTTCATTTGCTATGTAACTCCTTTTTAAAAAAGATATATTCTTGGAATTTTTTCCTTCAAAATCATAAAAGTGACACATTACCACTAAGAAGTCAAAGGAAAATAAATTATATGAGGAACAAAGTTAATAAAGACCTTCTCTTTCAAGTCAAATCTCAAATATAACCACTAATAACAGTTTGACATGAAATCTTTTAGATCTAAATTTAACTGTCTCAGCCAGGGTATACAATAGATGCTCAATTAATAGTTGTTAAACTGACCTGAAGCCAGCCCCAGCTTATAAACAGCCAAATTCTGTCTCTGTCCTATTACCCCAAACCCAGCTTGACCCTCCATGGCTTTGCTTTTATGTAGATTACTGAAATGGCTTCTAATGGTCTGAAATGTGCTCTGTGTTATATTTCCTTCTCCCAGAAGCCTCCCACCACACTCCCCATTGCTAACAAAACAATGAAATTCCATTTAGACACCTCCACATTTGACCACAATCTAAATAACCTCCATTTTCTTGCACTTTTCCCCCTTACACATCTTAAGTTCCAGACAAATTAGACTTCTGAAATTTCTTGTCTACACCTTACTCCTTTCTACATCTCTGCTTATATTAATGATCACCCTCAGCCTGGCCTTCAATCCAACATTAATTTAAAGGAACTACTGTGTTCAAGACAAGGAGCTAGTCACTCCAGAGTGACTTACCTTAGGTAAGACATTTTTACTACCTTTAAAGGTAATGTGAGAGGGCAGAGCAAGATGGCGGAGGAGTAGGAGACCTGGATTTCGTCTGGTCTCAGGAATTCAGCTGATAGAGATCAAACCATTCTGAACACCTACGAACTCAACAGGAGATCGAAGATAAGAAGAGTAACAACACTCTGAACAGAAAAGCGACCACTTTCTGGAAGGTAGGACGTGCGGAGAAGTGAATCCCAGGCGATATTCGGGAGGAGAGACAGCGGGGGAGGGGGCCTCCGTCGGCCGCTTCTGGCAAGTGATAGAGCTGCGGGGCACAAAATTGGAACTTTTAGAAGTTGGCTCCGCTGAGGGACGTCATTCCAGTGGCTAAGCGGGGGGTGGAACCCTCGCGGGACAGTGTGGTCTCAGGACCCTCAAGGTCACAGAAAGACTGGGGGTGCCTGAGTGCGACAGAGCTCCCAGGTATCGGAGCGGGGAAGCTGGCTGCAGAGACGGAGCCGAGGCGCGGGCTCTCAGCTCGGGGTTGCCATAAACTGTGATCCGCGGCCCAGTCGGGCCACTGCTCCTCCAGCAGGGACCCAACAAGCGGCAGAGCCGGGGAGACTCCCCTTCCTCCCCGGGGAGGAGCGGCACGGGAGCGCACCGCAGGGATCTGCTGGGTTTGGAGACTCCACACGGAGTCGGGTGCCAGACATAGAAATGCTCGATCACAGGCCGGGTGAGCACGGAGTGTGGCTGGAGACCGGGGAGACGGGAGTGACTGCTTTTCTCTGGGGGCGCACTGAGGAGCGGGGCCCCGAGTTCTCAGCTCCTCGGGGTGGAGATTGGGAGGCCACCATTTTTACCCTAGTCCTCCAAATCTGTACTGAGAGCTTGCAGGGAACAAAAGCTCCTGAGAGCAAACGGGAGCAGCTTGCTTAGCCCGGACACACAAGGGCGGGGCAATTCCGCCTCCAGCAAAGACATTTGGGAACCATGGCAACAGGCCCCTCCCCCAGAAGATGAGCACGAACACCCAGCAAGCCAAGACCAAGTTTACCGATCAAGGAGAACGCGAGAACTCCAGCGCTAGGGGAATACTGCACATAAAATTCATGGCTTTTTTACCATAATTCATTAGTTTTTCAAAGTTAATTTTTTAACTTTTTTTTTAATTTTTCTTTTTCCCTTTTTCAAACAACATCTTATCAATCCCTTTTTTAAAAAAAACTTTTTATTTTTCATTTTTAGAGTCATATTTTTATCCATTCATAGTAGTTACCCTTATTTTTGGCATATATATGTAGTTGTTCTCTCTTTAAAATTTTGAGATACAATTTCTTCTAACGGATCAAAATATACCTTAAATCACTAGTGTATGGCTTTGTTCTAGTCTCCTGCCTGATCACATTCTCTCCCTTTTTTTTTCTTTTTTCTTTTTCTTTTTAAATTTTCTTCTTTCTTTTTAAAAACAACTTCTTTTCAAGTCCTTTTATAAAATCTTTTATAATTTTCATTTTTACAGTCATCTGCCATCCCTTCATTGTATCAACCCTTATTTTGTACATATATAAGTCTTTCTTCCTTTAAAATTTTAGCAGGCACTTTCTTCTAACCAAAATAAGCCCAAAAGCTACTGTGTGGCACTGATCTATGCACTAGCCTGATCATATGTGATCATATTCTGTTTTTTTTTTGTTTTATTTTGTTCTGTTTTTATCTTTTTCTTTTTCCTTTTTTTTTTCTCTTCTTTCTTTCCCTTTCTTGTCCCCTGGTTTCAGGTCTTTTCTGATTTGTATAGAGGATATTTGCTGGAGATGTTGTTAACCTGTTAGCATTCTGTTCTCTCATTCATCTGTTCTCCTCTGGACAAAATGACAAGACGAAAAAAATTACTTCAGCAAAAAGAACAAGAGATAGTACCGTCTGCCAGGGACTTACTCAATACTGACATTAGTACGATGTCAGACCTAGAGTTCAGAATCATGACTTTAAAGATACTAGCTGGGCTTGAAAAAAAGTGTGGAAGTTATTCGAGAAACCCTTTCTGGAGAAATAAAAGAACTAAAATCTAACCAAGTCAAAATCAAAAAGGCTATTAATGAGGTGCAATCAAAAATAGGGGTACTAACTGCTAGGATAAATGAGGCAGAAGAAAGAATCAGTGATATAGAAGACCAAATGATGGAAAATAAAGAGGCTGAGAAAAAGAGAGATAAACAACTACAGGATCACGAGGGCAGAATTCAAGAGATAAGCGATACAATAAGACAAAACAACATCAGAATAATTGGGATCCCAGAAGAAGAAGAAGTAAGAGAGAGAGGGGCAGAAGGTATATTGGAGCAAATAATAGCAGAGAACTTCCCTAATGTGGGGAAGGAAACAGGCATCATTTTCCAAGAGGCACAGAGAACCCCTCTCAAAATCAATTAAAATAAGTCAACACCCCGACATCTAATAGTAAAACTTACGAGTCTCAGAGACAAAGAGAAAATCCTGAAAGCAGCTCGGGACAAGAGATCTGTAACCTACAATGGTAGAAACATTAGATTGGCAACTGACCTATCCACAGAGACGTGGCAGGCCAGAAAGGACTGGCATGATATCTTCAGAGCACTGAACAAGAAAAATATGCAGCCAAGAATACTATACCAGCTAGGGTATCATTGAAAATAGAAGGAAAGATAAAAAGCTTCCAGGACAAACAAAACTAAAGGAATTTGCAAACATGAAACCAGCCCTCCAAGAAATACTGAAAGGGGTCCTCTAAGCAAAAAGAAAGCCTAAAAGCAGCATAGATCAGAAAGGAACAGAGACAATATACAGTAACAGTCACCTGACAGGCAATACAATGGCACTAAATTCATACCTTTCAATAGTTACCTGAATGTAAATGGGCTATATGCCCAATCAAAAAACACAGGCTATCAGATTGGATTAAAAAACAAGACCCATCCATATGCTGTCTGCAAGAGACTCATTTTAGACCCAAAGACACCCCCAGATTGAAAGTGAGGGGGTGGAAAACCATTTACCATGCTAATGGACACCAAAAGAAAGCTGGGGTGGCAATCCTTATATCAGACAAATTAGATTTTAAAACAAAGACTGTAATAAGAGATGAAGAAGGACACTATATCCTACTTAAAGGGTCTATCCAACAAGAAGATCTAACAATTGTAAATATCTATGCCCCTAACGTGGGAGCAGCCAATTATATAAGGCAATTGATAACAAAAGCAAAGAAACACATTGACAACAATACAATAATGGTGGGGGACTTTAACACCCCCCTAACTGAAATGGACAGATCCTCTAAGCAAAAGATCAACAAGGAAATAAAGACTTTAAATGACACACTGGACCAAATGGACTTTACAGACATATTCAGAACATTCCATCCCAAAGCAACGGAATACACATTCTTCTCTAGTGCCCATGGAACGTTCTCCAGAATTGATCACATCCTAGGTCACAAATCAGGTCTCAACCGGTACCAAAAGATTGGGATCATTCCCTGCATATTTTCAGACCACAATGCTTTGAAACTAGAACTCAATCACAAGAGGAAAGTCGGAAAGAACTCAAATATGTGGAGGCTAAAGAGCATCCTACTAGAGAATGAATGGGTCAACCAGGAAATTAAAGAAGAATTATAAAATTTCATGGAAACCAATGAAAATGAAAACACAACTGTCGAAAATCTTTGGGATACAGCAAAGGCAGTCCTGAGAGGAAAGTTTATAGCAATACAGCCTTTCTCAAGAAACAAGAAAGGTCTCAAATACACAACCTAACCCTACACCTAAAGGAGCTGGAGAAAGAACAGCAAATAAAGCGTAAACCCAAGAGAAGAAGAGAAATAATAAAGATCAGAGCAGAAATCAATGAACTAGAAACCAAAAGAACAGTAGAACAGATCAATGAAACTAGGAGCTGGTTCTTTGAAAGAATTAACAAGATTGATAAACATCTGGTCAGACTTATCAAAAAGAAAAGAGAAATGACCCAAATCAACAAAATCATGAATGAAAGAGGAGAAATCACAACCAACACCAAAGAAATACAAACAATTATAAGAATATATTATGAGCAACTCTATGCCAGCAAATTAGATCACCTGGAAGAAATGGGTGCATTCCTAGAGATGTATCAACCACCAAAAGTGAACCAGGAAGAAATAGAAACCTGAACAGACCTGTAACCACTAACAAATTGAAGCAGTCATCAAAAATCTCTCAAGAAACAAAAGCCCAGGGCCAGATGGCTTCCCAGGGGAATTCTATCAGACATTTCAAGAAGAATTAATACCTATTCTCCTGAAACTGTTCCAAAAAATAGAAATGGAAGGAAAACTTCCAAACTCATTTTATGAGGCCACCATTACCTTGATGCCAAAACCAGACAAAGACCCCATCAAAAAGGAGAATTACAGACCAATATCCTTGATGAACACGGATGCAAAAATTCTCACCAAAGTACTAACCAATAGGATCCAACAGTACATTAAAAGGATCATTCACCACGACCAAGTGGGATTTATCCCTGGGCTTCAAGGCTGGTTCAACATCCGCAAATCAATCAACGTGATACAATACATTAACAAAAGAAAGAAGAAGAATCATATGATCATCTCAAAGGATGCAGAAAAAGCATTTGACAAAGTACAGCATCCTTTCTTGATCAAAACTCTTCAAGTATAGGGATAGAGGGTACATACCTCAATATCATAAAAGCCATCTATGAAAAACCTACAGCAAATATCATTCTCAATGAGGAAAAGCTGAGAGCTTTTCCCCTAAGATCAGGAACACGGTAGGGATGTCCACTCTCACCACTGCTATTCAACATAGTATTAGAAGTCCTAGCCACAGCAATCAGACAACAAAAAGAAATCAAAGGCATCCAAATCGGCAAAGAGGAAGTCAAACTCTCACTCTTTGCAGATGATATGATAGTGTATGTGGAAAACTCAAAAGACTCCACCCCAAAACTGCTAGAACTCATACAGGAGTTCAGTAAAGTGCCAGGATATAAAATCAATGCACAGAAATCAGTGGCATTCCTATACATCAACAACAAGACAGAAGAGAGACAAATCAAGGAGTCGATCCCATTTACAATTACACCCAAAACCATAAGATACCTAGGAATAAATCTAACCAAAGAGGCAAAGGATCTGTACTCAGAAAACTATAAAATACTCATGAAAGAAATTGAAGAAGACACAAAAAATGGAAAAACATTCCATGCTCATGGGTTGGAAGAACAAACATTGTGAAGATGTCAATGCTACCTAGAGCAATGTACACATTCAGTGCAATACCCATCAAATACCATCCACCTTTTTCAAAGAAATGGAACAATCCTAACATTTGTATGGAACCCAAAGAGACCCCGAATAGCCAGAGGAATATTGAAAAAGAAAAGCAAAGCTGACGGCATCACAATTCCGGACTTTCTGCTCTATTACAAAGCTGTCAACATCAAGACAGTATGGTACTGGCACAAAAACAGACACATAGATCAATGGAACAGAATAGAGAGCCCAGAAATGGACCCTCATCTCTATGGTCAACTGATCTTTGACAAAGCAGGAAAGAATGTCCAATGGAAAAAAGACAGTCTCTTCAACAAATGGTGTTGGGACAATTGGACAGCCACATGCAGAAGAATGAAACTGGACCATTTCCTTACACCACACACAAAAATAGACTCCAAATGGTTGAAAGACCTAATCGTGAGACAGGAATCCATCAAAATCCTAAAGGAGAACACAGGCAGCAACCTCTTCGACCTCAGCCACAGCAACTTCTTCCTAGAAACATTGCCAAAGGCAAGGGAAGCAAGGGCAAAAATGAACTATTGGGATTTCATCAAGATAAAAAGCTTTTGCACAGCAAAAGAAACAGTCCACAAAACGAAAAGACAACCAACAGAATGGGAGAAAATATTTGCAAATGACATATCAGATAAAGGGCTAGTATCCAAAATCTATAAAGAACTTATGAAACTCAACACCCAAAGAAGAAATAATCCAATGAAGAAATGGGCAGAAGACATGAACAGACATTTTTCCAAAGAAGACATCCAAATGGCCAGCCGACACATGAAAAAGTGCTCAACATCGTTCAGCATCAGGGAAATCCAAATCAAAACCTCAATGAGATATCACCTCACACCCGTGAGAATGGCTAAAATTAACCAGTCAGGAAACAACAGATGTTGGCGGGGATGTGGAGAAAGGGGAACCCTCCTACACTGTTGGTGGAATGCAAGCTGGTGCAACCACTCTGGAAAAGAGTATGGAGGTTCCTCAAGCAGTTGAAAATAAAGCTACCATCCGATCCAGCAACTGCACTACTGGGTATTTATCCCAAAGATACAAATGTACGGATCCGAAGGGGTATGTGCACACTAATGTTTATAGAAGCAATGTCCACAATAGCCAAACTGTGGAAAGAGCCAAGATGTCCATTGACAGATGAATGGATAAAGAATTGGTATATATACACAATGGAATATTATGCAGCCATCCAAAGGAATGAGATCTTGCCATTTGCAATGACGTGGATGGAACTGGAGGGTGTTATGCTGAGTGAAATAAGTGAATCAGAGAAAGACATGTATCATATGACCTCACTGATATGAGGAATTCTTAATCTCAGGAAACAAACTGAGGGTTGCTGCAGTGGTGGGGGGTGGGAGGGATTGGGTGGATGGGTGATAGACATTGGGTAGGGTATGTGCTATGGTGAGCACTGTGAATTGTGCAAGGCTGTTGAATCACAGATCTGTACTTCTGAAACAAAGAATGCAATATATGTTAAGAAAAAAAAAGAAGAAGATAGCAGGAGGGGAAGAATGAAGGGGAGTAAGTCGGAGGGGGAGACAAACCATGAGAGACGATGGACTCTGAAAAAGAAACTGAGGGTTCTAGAGGGGAGGCGGGTGGGGGGATGTGTTAGCCTGGTGATGGGTATTAAGGAGGGCACATTCTGTGTGGAGCCCTGGGTGTTATGCACAAACAATCATGGAACACTACATCAAAAACTAATGATGTAATATATGGTGATTAACATAACAATAAAAATTATTATAGAAAAATAAAGGTAATGTGAGAGATGTTGAGATAATTATGTATGAAACTCTAATGAAATAACCTCTCCCGCACTACCCATTATTTTTGTCCATACACATAACATCCTCTTTTCTTATTCACTGACATCTTCCTTTCCTACCCTCCCCGAAAGTGGCATTGATACTTCTCCTGGATTTGTGTTCTCACTGGACTTCTTATTCTGCCTCTGATTACAGACTGTCCCAATTTTATGATTTTTCAACATTATCATGCAGGCAAGTGATACACATTCAGTAGAAACTACTTGGAATTTGAATTTGGATCTTTCCCAAGGTGAGCAATGCATGGTAGGATCCTTATTGGTGATGCTGGGTGTGGCAGCCTCAGCTCCATCAACCCCATGATCACCAGGCTAAACAACCGAGACACCTACCACCATTCTCTGTCTGTACAGCCACCCTGTCCTTCACTCGCAGTACAGTATTCAATAAGTTAAATGAGGTATCCAACACTTTATTATAAAATAGGCTTATGTTGGATGATTTTGTCCACCCCGAGGCTGTCAGTATTCTGAGCATGTTTAAGGTAGGGGAGACTAAGCTATGATATTTGGTACGTTAGGCCTATTAAATGCATTGTTGACTTAGGATATTTTCAATTTACAGTGGATTTATTGGGACATAATCCCATCATAAATTGAGGAAGATGTGTGGAAGTACTTATGTCTGTATCTTATCCTCCCCCTACCCCCTGCTAGGTTGTAAAACCCTTGAGGACAGGGATTGTGTCATTCATTCCATGGGTCCCCTGAAGCAAACAAAGTACTGAGACTAATGTCTTAAAAATATGACCTCTGAAACAAATAATACATTCTATGTTAAAAAAAAAAAACGATAGCAGGAAGGGAAAAATGAAGGGGGGGAATCGGAGGGGGAGACGAACCATGAGAGACGCTGGACTCTGAAAAACAAACAGGGTTCTAGAGGGAAGGGGGGTGGGGGGATGGGTTAGCCTGGTGATGGGTATTAAAGAGGGCACGTTCTGCGTGGAGCACTGGGTGTTATGCACAAACAATGAATCATGGAACACTACATCAAAAACTAATGATGTAATATATGCGATTAACATAACATAATAAAAAAATACAAGTATTGTTTATGAATTTGTATGTATTTGTTCAATATTACCTGTGTAATCTAATTTAAAGACTCATGTTGGGTAAGATAGGTATTAGCATTAGGCTTACTGAAACTCAAATTTTTAAAGATTTATTTGTTTTTTTTGAGAGGGAGGGATGGGCATAGGGAGAGGGAGAGAGAGTCTTAAGCAGACTCCACACCCAGCACAGAGCCCAACGTGGGGCTCGAACTCACAACCCTGATATCATAACCTGAGCCAAAACCAAGCAAGAGTCAGACCCTTAACCACCTGTGTCACCCAGGTGCCCCCCTGAGATTCAAGTTTTGAGGTAAAATTGACTCCTACAGTTAATGACCTCCCCGAGGTTTTTGCAAGTTCAGGGAGAAAGGTAGATGTTCTCAGGACCACTCTGGCATCCACTTCCTGGGTGTGCACCACACAAAGTAAAATAAAATCTTTTTCTGGCTTCTACAGTAACAACCTTTTTAAAAAATCAGCAATTTCAAATCTTTGTGAGTTTTGTGGACTTATCTGAAGATTTGGCAGCGGGGGGTGGGGGTGGGGGAAGGAGGGACCCCAAGAGCATAGGTTTCCACCATGACTCGGGTTTGATTTCTTTCTTCCTTCTCCACGTCTCTTTCCTCCTCACCTGCCCCTTTCCAGTTTGCTCCCTGTAACTCTAAATGTTCCTACCAGCCATCATCTGCTCAGATCTTTTTCCAAAACAAAGAGAACAAAACAAAACAGAAAACAACAACAACAAAAAAACCCAGGATCCAAATCCAAGAGGAATTCTGGTGTCAACGGTTAAGATAATACAATTTTCCCTCTTGTTACAATTGAGAAATCTCATTTTCATCAGGCATAAATAAAATTTAAGCTCAGCCCTTGGCTGAATTTGTAAGGCCTGAATTAAGGAGGTGTATTCTTGAGGCTACTGCCTGATCTGGAAATAAAAATGGCTCAGAAGTCTCTGAAGCTCAGTTATTGTTTGAAAGAGCTGAGCTTCTGCTGGTGCAAATGGAAACAGTTTGTCTTCAAGTCAAGTCGAAGTGATTTCGCTTTTGACAAAGTGAAGAGATGGGAGAATAAATATGTACCCTGAACTCCAGAATCCTGTTTCTGTTTCTGCTGTTTAATCTAAGGCCAGGGACTAAGCACATTTTCTGAAATGAAACAAGTGGTGCTATAAATGGTAATAGGAACAATGCATCTTCACGTTTTGATGTGGCTCTGATGAGCTCCTTTTAATGAAACAGGACACAGCAGATGCAAAATGATCAGAGTAGAAGACCAGAGATGGAATTCCACATGAAATAGAGACCCTCATGCCTGGACATCTGATGTTAGGAAAAATGATGTCTATTTGTGTATGTGTACGTGTATCAGTGTGTATGTTTGGCAGTGAATGTGTGTATGATGGGTTGTGTGTGGGGGAGGTGTGTATCAGTATGTGTGTTTGGTGGTGATGGTGGTGTGCATGTGTATGTTTGGCAGTATATGTGTATATGATGGTGTGTGTGTGTGTGTGTGTGTGTGTGACAGGATGCGTGTGGGGAAGTATGTATCATTGTGTGTGTTTGGCAGTGTGTGTAGATGATGGATGTGCGTGGGGCAGTGTGTATCATTGTGTTTAACAGTGTGTGTGTGTGTGTGTACGATGGGGTGTGTGTGTGTATAAGTACATATTTAGTGGTCTGAAGGTGCTGGGCATTACTCGTGTGTTTCTATTAAACCTGCAGAGTATAAATCTAAAGCTGTTATTTGACTCAGGCTTTTGGGAAGGCATTTGAGGACTTGCCTTTGTTTGACCAAACGGAGTTTTATTACTAGTTATTTCTTAAGATTTTACTTAGAGTCATTCCTTGCCAACCTCAGATCCCAGGAATTATTCGTCGTTGAAGGTGTATAGTCAGTGACAAATGGGAGAATTGAGAAACGGTGCAAGGAGCTACTTCTAATTGCTCGTTTATTGTCTTTACCATCTGATTCTACTCTAGAGACTGTTAGCTTTACTAACCACAGAAATTAATTTTTGCAGAGTTCAAAACTTTAGGAGCTCAATGTATCGGAGAGGTTATTTTTTTAAAAGATTTTATTTATTTATTTGACAGAGAGAGACACTGAGAGAGGGACACAAGCAGGGGGAGTGGGAGAGGGAGAAGCAGGCTTCCCACGGAGCAGGGAGCCCAATGCGGGGCTCGATCCCAGGACCCTGGGATCATGACCTGAGCCAAAGGCAGACACTTAACAACTGAGCCACCCAGGCGCCCCCCAGAGAGATTATTTTTAAAAAGAGATGCCTGGGTGGCTCAGTTGGTTAAGCGACTGCCTTCGGCTCAGGTCATGATCCTGGAGTCCCGGGATCGAGTCCCGCATCTGGCTCCCTGCTCAGCAGGGAGTCGGCCTCTCCCACTGACCCTCCTCCCTCTCATGCTCTCTCTATCTCATTCTCTCTCTCAAATAAATAAATAAAATCTTTAAAAAAAGGAGATGAAACCACTCCTTGTTTAAAATGAGGTAATGGTATGTGTGTAGAGGGAGGGAATTTGGAAACATTTAGTGCTAATGAATAATTCAATTTGATTTACTGGAGAAATGAAAGGGGATGGCATTCTGCCCTTCTCTTAATGTAAAAAAGATAATGGCTGTTTCACTTTAACATTGTATCTGAAAGTATCTAATACAGCTTATTTTTATTCCAGGTCAAGCTATCAGCCTTTAAAAGTAGTTTAAGACTGGCTGTCATATTAAAGTTCACTTTTAAAAATAAAAGGAGTCTGAGATGAAATTGTGCTTGCTTGCTCCTTTATGCCACCCCTACCCCGGTCTCCTTGCAAAAGCAAAATGTGTTTCTTAATTGAACATTAAAGACGGGAAAGAAGCCAGAGGTTGGGAATCCTGATGACAAGAAAGGCCAGTGTGAACGAGCCCAGTAGTTCAGGTAACCAGGCCAGCCTGCTGTTAGGCTACTACTACAGGGAAATGATTTTCACAGCCTGAGCTGATGCTTGTGGCTGTTACTTGGCACCGTTCTAGAAAGTTCTATGCCCCTTGGCTCAGGCACATTTTAATACAAGACTGACAAGTCATGTGAAGGCAGTGGATATGAACATGCGTGAATGCGTGTGTTAGAGTGTGCTGGTGAAGTTGTGGGGGTTGACATTCTCACTACAAGGAGGTTTTGTACGTTAGGCTTCTGTTCTTACATTTGCAAGGCTGCTCATAGGTTGCATTCAGGGTAAGTCTTCTAAATTAAAAGCAGACAGTGTAAGTATCTGCTGAAATCTCTGAGAAGTGACCAGAATAAATGGTCTCTAATGCAGAGTCTTTTCTCTCTCCTTGCCCCACCCACACAGCTACAAGCAAGGGAGGTGGGCAGCTAAGAGGTAGTGAGAAAGGGCACTGTTCAGTGTGGGGGGAGACAGGTAGTTCACCAGTGGAAGCACATTTTCACATTTGTTTGTTTTTTTACTGCAAAAATGGCCAAATCATATTCTTGAGCTTTTCTGTAGACATTTAGGAAAAACCTTCAGTAGAGTAGCCCACATTTCTTTGGCTTTTGATGCCCTTTGGGAGGTTTCTTGAGTAAGGGAACTCTCTCTGTGTTGGTTATAATTTCTTTTCAAAGGACTTGAAACATGCCCCTGTTTGCATGCGTGTAAAGTGCTTAGACATGAGATGAGTTGGGATAGTTATGTTCCTGGGGGCTGGGGATTGCTCTATGTCAGCATATCTATGATAGTGTAGTCTAGCCATAGTCAAAGAGCAAAGCACTGGGTCAGATTCAGAGAATTTGTGCCAGTAGGGAAGTTCTAAGAACATGGCAAAGCTATAAGCGTGGGAAAATGAGTCAGAAATTCAGAAGCAGTAATGATCAGGACAGGACTGGGGAACAGAGGCGAGCCCAGGATGAAGGCAGAACAAGGTGAAGGCTGAGTTTATAACCCACCTACTGTGTGCCAGGCACTGTGTTGAGTATAAAGGTAAATAATGCATAGCTCTTGCCCTCAGGGTAGTTAAAATTACTGTGAACAAGAGTATCAGAGGATTAATTTATGTGGTATCAGCTTTGCGGCCACAACACTGTATTCAACACCTTAAAGGCACCAGGCTATTCTGGTGCAGCTTTATAAAGAAAAAAGGATGTGAAAGGGATTTTATGCATTCCTCCTACTCTTTCCTTTTCCCTAAATGAAAAAAATCCAAGAAAAAAATAGCGATGGAAATGGAGTCCCATATGCTTCTCTTGTGATTTTAAATATATATATATTTTCATTTTTAGAAAACATCATAGATATTCCTTTATAACTGTCATGTAGGCACTGGGCAAGTTTCCTTAAGTGTTAGAGACATTGAGTTTAAGTTCTTTACAAATTGGGCTCTATCATTTCCCCAGAGTATCAGCACTAATCACATTATGTAGGTGACACGCTCCGGTCAAATCATCCAGAATGGTCACCACATTGCCTATCTGCTATTATATCATCGGGCTGCCTCATTTGCAAATGGGAAAATTGAAGCTCTGAAAACAATATGCTTCTGATTTCTTGATACAAAAAAAGGCAGGTGGTGGTTGGGGTAATGCCTCAGAGAAGTTATGACATGTGACTGTAATGTGGAATTCACACTGATTTCTGAGGATCTTGCGTTTCCAGTTTTAGCTCAGATAATTCAGGTTTTGTGTGTTTGTGTGTGTGTGTGTGTGTGTGTGTGTGTGTGTGTGTGTGTGAAAAATTTGTGCCTCGGTGGAAAACTTTACATTGTCTGTAGCACACCCTTCTGGTAGCTACCTGATTCTGATTTTATGAAAGCCGTTTTACAGTTTTTAAAATTGTAGATAAGTGCTAGCCAGCCACACAAAAATAATTTTTGTCGATAGACAAGCAAATTCTGTCCTGACCTGGGGAGGTCCATTGACACCCCAGCCCTGCAAAGGGGGTTTTGCCTGCATTTGCACATTCATTTCAACGTTCTTGTAATCTATATACATTGGTGCTTTTTTGGACTTGACTTTGACGGGTTATAACATCTTGCAGGTTCCTTTGTGATAAGTAAAAGAAGTCTTTAAGCCATGTTCTTTTCCTGTCTGTATGAGAATAACGATGTTGCCGTTTTTGGAAAGTGATCTCTGAGCACCATGTTACCACTGTTGCTGCTGCTGTTACCAGGGTTGCTATAAGTATTATGTCTGCCGTGACCGGTGTTTTGGGGATAGTGTCCGTGCCCATGTAGTCCTAATTTAGGAAGAAAAGAACAACCTAATGCTCCAGAAAAGCAACACTTCAGGTAACTTTTAGTAACATATTTCACCTGGCAAAGCAAAGGCTACACTTCATGCCTGCACAGCCTTCCCCCACCCCCCACACCTTTCCAACTTAGAGGATCACCTGATGGTAGCCTCCTCTGTGGTAATCCTTGCCAGAGTGTAACAGAAAACCTATAACTTGTTGAACGGATCCCATTCATTTTCCTGACCGCCCCCCCGGCCAAACCCCCACCACCAACAGATGTGTAACTACAAGATTCAGTGCCAATTCAAATTCCTAATTCATTCCTAACACTGCTCTTCTAGTCTCTGCAATTCTGTTCTCCCTTCTTAACCCCTAATATCACCCATCCCACATGTATTTTATCCCTCCTTTCAGGTATTACTAATAGTCCTTCTGTTGACAAGGTTTCCGTTTCGTTTTTACGAAATGGAGTGGTAGGTTTACTTTGCTTTTTGTGCTCAAGGGATGGAGAGGAGGCAAAACACATTTCGGCACCCGCCTCTCTGGGGTAGTTGTCGACTCAGCCAGACTGCTATCAGTAAGTTATGGCCTCTTCATATCATCCTTCTCCTCAGAAATATTCGTCACCATTTCAGAATATTTTATCCTGAGTTGTTCAGACTTCACTAGTATTTTCACATTCAAATAATGCTAAATAGCACGTTCACCAGCAAAATTTAAATGGAATCTGAACTATTACCTTTACTTCAGGGCAAAAACAGCTCAGGGGCATATACTTCTGTCCAAGATAGTTTTAATCAGCTGCTAAAATCAAAATCACCATTTAAATTGATAGCATTTTCATTAAAAAATGGTTTCAGAATCTTTTCCCAGAGTTATCTGTTGGCTTAAATAGGGTCAATTGCTATAACTGTATCTCTGTGATCTTTATTTGCTCTTTATATGATATAATCCTATTTTTTTTAATTCCCTGATTACTTAGAATGGAATTACATAGTGAAGAGTATCATACTGGTAGAGAAATGGATACCTGATTATATTGTTTTTCTCAGTTCTATTTTTTAAGACATTCAGCATATTTCCTAAGGATTGTTGTCATGCTGTGGTCATTTTCCATAAAGGGTTGACCTCAAAAAAAAAAAAAATCAATTCTGTAGGTAGAAGAATTCGGTATTATGCAGGTTCTCTGAAACTCCTTGGGATTAGATTTAATTAGAGTTTTATTTTTTTATTTTTTTAAGATTTTATTTATTTATTTGAGAGAGGGAGAATGAGAGACAGAGAGCACGAGAGGGAAGAGGGTCAGAGGGAGAAGCAGACGCCCTGCCGAGCAGGGAGCCCGATGTGGGACTCGATCCCGGGACTCCAGGATCATGACCTGAGCCGAAGGCAGTCGCTTAACCAACTGAGCCACCCAGGCGCCCTTAATTAGAGTTTTAAAAGGCCTATATTAATAGCAAAGTAGGTTTATTTTTTCTTATCAGTATCATAAATTAAGAATATATTTGTTTCTAATTTCCCCTTCTATACATCTTATTTCCCCTTCTTCATATCACATCCTTGGATGAATAAAATTTACTTGGTTGATTAACTTCGAAAAGAGCATTTTTCCCCTCATAGATAGCACATTCAAATAAAGTGCTGATAGTTTCAACTGTGAATGCTGGGGGAGGATACCAGGCCAGACTGACACTTATATTTGCTGCAGAATGAACAAAAATATTATCTAGTTTTTAGCTTTCAAAAATTATTTGTTTACAAAGGGAAATCTTGGGGTGCTCAGGTGGCTCAGTTGGTTAAGCATCGGCCTTAGGCTTAGGTCATGATCCTGGGGTCCTGGGATCAAGTCCTGAGTTTGGCTCCCTGCTCAGCGGGGAGCCTGCTTCTCCCTCTCTCTCTGCCCCTCCTCCCACTTGTGCTCTCTCTATCTCTCTCTCAAAAAAGATAGATAAAATCTTTAAAAAAAAAGAATAAGGGAAATCTGTACACTCCTCTAAAAGTCAAACATTCGAATTCAAAGTTTCACCTTCATCATTTCCCTTATGTCATTGACAGATCTTTTATTTCTTTGAGCCTCAATGTTCTCATCTGTGAAATGGACATGATAAAACTAGTAAGATAGATACTTTGAGGGTTATAGTAATCAAAAATACCAGTGGAGCTTCATGTGAAGTTGGTGACCCAAACCAAAGCAAGTGAGCAGTCTGCTGTTGGCGCCCATGCATGGGAAGAGTTGTCAGTCCGACAGGGGAACTGAACAAATGCTTAGAACCTTGGCCCAGGAAGTAGCATCTTGACCTGATAGAAAGCCCTATGAGAAACAAGCGGGGCCTTAGGGTTGATAGGAAAGTCTAGGAGAGGAGTCTGCGATACACGTCATTAGAAACCACTGTATAGTTTTCCCATCTTGGAAAAACTGGTAAATTTATGATACTTTTCACTCTATTATAAACTGTTGCTAGTGAGTCCAGAATCAGCCTCTCTTTTCCTGGTTTGAGCCTATACAGAAGGCCACTCCAGCTCCTCATTATCATGACAAGGAGAGGAAGTCTGAGCACTGTGAATGCTGGGGAAGCCTGTACAGAAGCAGGGGCTCCTTTGTCAATGCCTGTGCTTTTGAAGAGCATGCAGACTGTGGTTCTTGAGAGATGTACCGAGAAGCAAATTACAAGCAAGCATCCAACAGCCTAGCTATTGTGATCCTGTGTTGATTGCTCAGTCTTCACCTTTTTGTTCCCTGTACCTTTCTTCACACTAAGTTCTTGAGACAGTATTCACACTGAGTCACATTATAACATATGATATTTAATTGCATAAAATATTTCATCTCTTTCAGATCTGTCACTGGTAGAAGTGGAGATAAAAAGACCCAAAAGACTAATTTACTTTTACCATCAGAATCAGATTCTAAATGTAGAAATTAATGAGACGTTTGCATACTTTTAAAATGAAGTTACAAATGGAAAACGCAAAAATGACTTTATACAACCCCAGTTTCATGCTTTTTTCTTCTCGTCTCTCTCTTGTTCTCTCTCCTTCTTCCATTCTCTTTCTCCCTGTGTATTCCCCCTTTCCCCTTCTAGTATTTTATGTAGCCTGCCTGGGATTTAAAATCTAGCTCTGCTCCTGGGGTAATGATTTTTTAATCAAAGACAGATAATTATTAGTGATGTTTGAGGCTGAAAATCATGGATTCACCTTTCCTTGATTCTATTGACTCTGTTCCCAAAAGGCGTCAGTACTTTTGTCAGTAAAACTGGCAGGCACACGTTGAGGACTCACACAGAGATCTGTTCTGAGAAAATCAATTTTCAAGTTAGAATTGCCCACTACAATTAAGATCTATGCCCTTTCAAACATTTCAGCCTAGCTCACCTGTTAAGTCCAGCTAAACGTGTTCTCATTGTTTCAGGTTTGATTTCACCTACCTGGGGAGTAGAAAGGACAGAATGAGGGTGCTGTCTCCCCACCGGCTTGTCAGACACATCACTGTGGGGAGAATTATTGAGCCATTTGAGTCCTGTGCCCAGGAAACGAGAAAGCTGCAATAACACTCTTACTTCTAGAACACATGCTGAGTAGGCATTGGTTTGGGTGGAAAGCTCTCTGGTATCCCAAGGGCCTTGCATGTCACATATAAAACGTAAGTCAGAGGCAGTGGAACATAAAGTTCTGTGCTGTACCTGGTATTTGACAAATGGCTAAACATAAGTCACATTAGTTTGGCTCATGGAATACTGAACAGGTGAAAAAGTGACAGCCTTCTTTTCAGCAGAGTAACGGAGCTCCAGTAATCATTGGCCATGGATAAGACTCTCTTTAAGCAAACTTATTTTGTCAACAATTGTAACTATGAAAAGCACAAATTAGAAGGTCATTGTTCATTTTGCAGAAGGGTCATTTGCCCTGATTAAAAGAGGAGTACATAAATCTCTTTAAATTATAAACTCTTGATAAAATTATAATTTTTGTGTTTTTAATTGGTTTTGTCTTTTTTTTTTAAGGAATCAGTTTACTCACACTTTTAAAAGTAGACCTATTGCATTAACTGTATGTGTGCACAAAAAATGAATAGGATATAGGTAGAAATGGAAAGTGGCAAATAAAGACTTAGGTTCTCCCCGATCTCTTTAAATCCTGTTCTTCTTAATTGCAACTATTTGGTCTCCATTTGCCCTTTGGTTTGTGGTACCATACACTATGACACTGGTTGTAGCATTCATTCTGAGGAAAGAGCAATTTGAAACATGTAGTAGACTCCCAAAGCTGTGAAAAGGATTTCAGTTTTCAGAGTAGGATGAATGCTTGCTTCAGTTGGGCCTTGACTGGATAAGATGTGTTAGGTTTGAAGGGACCTAAGGAGACTATCTCCTCCCAACTACTTGCTTCTGAGCAGGTGATCTTTTTTTTTTTTTAAGATTTTATTTATTTATTTGACAGAGATAGAGAGAGCACAAGTAGGCAGAGAGGCAGGCAGAGGGAGAGGGAGAAGCAGGCTCCCCACTGAGCAGGGAGCCCGATGCAGGACTCAATCCCAGGACCCCAGGACCATGACCCGAGCCTAAGGCAGCTGCTTAACCAACTGAGCCATCCAGCCCTGAGCTGGTGATCTTAAAAAGGAAGCTGTGTGCTATTTCAGAAGTGTCTTCATCACAAGAGAATTTTTTACAAGGTGACCCTTTTTGTACCTATTCAATAAATGACCCTTAATATTAAGAGCAACTTAGATGAAGCTGAATTAGGGAAGGATGTGCACATAAAGAGAAGCTCTGATTTAGAATGGATTATGTCAATGAAGGCATACCCAGAACCAGTTGTTCAACTTGAAAAGTCCTCTGCCATAAGACAGAGAGGATCTCCATGGTGGATAATGGGGAGGGGCTCTACTAGGGAAACTGCATTGTGGTTGAGCTTTAAAGTGTCAGCGATGTCCTGCTGAGTGGAGACAGAAGAGATGAGGCTTGAATATGGGTAGTAGAGAAAAGAAGTGAGAGAGAGTTAACTCTCCATACATCAAGGTTATTGCTTACTATTAGTGAACTTGACAGAATGAGGGTACTGCCAAGGGAGAAAGGCAGCCTGAAGGGGAGTTTTAGGGAATGCATTTGCAATATTCTAACATCATTTAAATTAGAGGGGAAAAAAAAAAGCCCCTCCTAGGGACATTTGATCCTTGTCTCATCAGTACAAGATTGTGTTTTATAGAATAGTCTCCTCCACTTTGCTCAGGATACTATAGTTTTATGTGATGGGACTTCTGGCTGTTTCCCCTGGGAGGTTATTACAAACTCTGAAGATATTTCTATGTTACAATTGTGTTAAAAAGGCAAATTTTGAGACCTGATTTTATTTATTGTGGAGCATTGCAAGCATTTATACTGCTATATGAGTGTTAAATATTAATGCATTTTTCCTGCTCTACTGATACCTAGGCATCACGTGACTGTATAATTCTGGAAAAGCAGTCGAAAGCTTCCCAGGAGCTGTCCTACTTTACACTTAAAAGGATGCCCTCTTGCAAAGGATTCTTTAAAAAAAAAAATTAAAATGATTTACCCACTTTTTAACCCAGTGGCTCCCTAGAAATGAGTTTCTCTCCAGAAGTAGACAGATTTTCTTAAATACACAGAAGCTGAGCTGAGGGGTTGGCATAATTATCAACCCTCTAGCTTTATGTTAGGGCTAGGTAGTCTTCCCTTAACCAGTGGTAAGCAGAGATCATATATTTTTCAACCACTGCCTTTCTTGTCAGCTGAGATATGGATGCCGCTCTTCCTCTGGTACCTCTCTGAACAAACAATAACTTTAAACCCACCCCTACTTTAGATCTTGGGAGTAGGTAGATTGATCCCTTTGCCCCACGTCAATGTGGGTATGGTGGTGACTCACATTTTGTGGAATAAATGTGCTTTTCCAAGTTGATATGTGAGATAGAGGTCTGCTTCTGCTTTTCCCATTGCTTCCTGTGATGACTTAATTTGACACGATATAGGAACTTCACCGAGCATGGAAAGAAATGGCAGATTGATAGCTTCCCATATTCCTCTCTAATCCAGGAAGAGGAAAGGAAGATGAGGCTGCTGAAACGTCCTTGCTCTAACCATTTAGTCTGTTTTTGTTTCTATCATTTTTTTTGTTAAAGGTGACCCTGGAATCCACCTTGAACACAGCAGAAAAGATGAAGAACATTCTAGAACATAAGCAAACAACTGATTTTGCAATCGTTGTTGTCGTCTTCCAAACGTTATTTGAAATCGAGTTAAAAAAGGAAACAGCACTTGTAAAAGACAGAGTTTGGGAGGTTTTTTGTTTGTTTGTTTTTGAGAAGGAGCCCTAGGGTGTTAGAGGAGTAGTTCATAGTGGACTAGCTCTTCTGCAGCTAATCATTATAAACTCCTGAAAACAAACACACAGAAACTACCGGAAACACTGGAGAGCAATCAACAACAGGCAGACTGAAGGCGATTTAGCTCATGAAAGAAAGGAACCAAACTGGGTGAGACCTGAGTTTTCCCTGAGAACGTAGCCCTATTCATGTGGCACAGGGCGAGTGGACCTCAGGGAGGGCTGCTATATTCAGGGTGTCAGTGGGTGGGGTGTGCGGCATCCAAAGACGCTGTGACGATGCCTCTAAAAGGAAGAAGCCACAGAGGTGGGAGCCTCAGCACTTCTCAAATACTAGCTGATTCCTGAATAGTAAGGAGCCAGCAGATGAAACAGTTTTAGGATGAAAAGGGCTAAAACAGGGTGTCAGCTGCTGCTTACTGAAAGGGAAACAGTTTATAGTTTGAACTTTGCCCAACCAAGAGAGAAATACCTTGAGCCTTCCATTCAAACACAGAAGGAATACACCTTAGGGATAAAGAGTATATAGGAAAGCTAAGGAGTTTTCCAGAAGCCTAAGTGAAAACTTATACTGTCTCGTGCTGATAAAGTATAAAGATAAGCTTCCACAAGCTCCAGGTAATTGGTTAGTAATTTTTTAATAGCCTATTTGGAGGAAAAAAAAAATCTTCATAAGAAGGTAACAAAGTCTAATTCCTTGCAACAAAGCATCCAGTATCCGAGATGTTCAATGAACAGTAAAAAGTTACTAGTCATACAAAAGTGGAAAATGTCACTTAAGGTCAAGGGAAAAAGTTGTCCACAGAAACCCACTTGAAGATGCCCTAATTGTTAGAATTGACAACAAAGACTTTAAAGTAGCTTTCATAAATACGTTCAAGGACTTAAAAGGTGATCATACTGAGAGAATAGTTGGAGGCCTCAGAAGAAAAATGGCAACTATCAAAAAAAAAAAAAAGAACCAGATTGGGGGGAAAAACTATATAAAATGAAAACATGTATTAGATGAGGAGATTTGACAGAGTGTAAGGAAAAGATTAATAAACTTGAAGATAGGTCACTAGAAATTACCTAACCTGAAGAATAAAAGAAAACAAAACTCCCCTCTAAAATATTTTTTAAAAATAGAGCTTTAGTGACCTGTGAGAAAAAACAAGTTATTTACATATGTATATTATATATATGCTAAAAAGTCTCCAAATTTGATTAAAACATTTAAATATCTATGAAGCTCAGCAAACCCGAAGTATGATAGATACAAAGGAAACCACAGTTAGCCACATCATAGTCAAGCTGCTGAAAAAACATCATTTGTGTTTCAAAATTCATTTTAGACAAGACTGCCATCTAATATGGAGCCAATTCTTAGGAAACTTTTAATTGTTACAATATGATTACCAGTAGAATACAAGGATGTGAATGGAACATGCCAACTGTGAACAAATAGACCAGAATTTGAATTTTGGCTCTGATGCTCAATGACTGAACCTTTGGAGAAAGGGGCACCCTGTGTCACATTTTGTCTGTAAGATTGTCAGTAACCATAGAAACCCCAAAAGGCTGTGTGAAGCTTGAATGAGATAATAGGAGATGCACAGACTTAACATAAGGCCCTGTGAGAGGTGCTCTGTAAATGCTCGCTTCTTTTCTTTCTTCTTCCCAGGCATTTAGAGTGCCTTTGAGTATACATGATTCTGGCTATTCTATGGGATATACATAAATGTATATATTATGAGAGGGGAAAATCCACTTTCTAATTCTAAATCAAAGACCTCTGGTAATTTCAACTTGATTTTTAAAATATTTCACATAATGTTTCCACTTAGAAGACATGTCTCCACTTACAAGTCTTTGGAAGACATGCATGGAAAACAGAAGTCTGAAAATTAGCTCATCCATGAGCAACTTAATGAGAAGGTAGTTCACATTTGCTAATGTTTTCATTGTCTTCATGTGTCCGTGAGGTTTCAGGATTGAAAGCATCTCTGAAGTAAGTTTTTAAGAATGTGCCTATAAAGATAAAATTCACTTCCATGTCTTCTAGTACCACATGAATGATGGCAAGAACATTAATTCTTATGATTAAGAATGGTGATCACTGTCATTTCTGTAAAGTTAAATTGATTTAGCTATGCCTAAAGCTTTGCAAGGAAATCTGACAAATAACTTGAGACATTGGTTAGGCAGTTTACATGTCAGTAAATAAGCCTGTGCCATTGGAAATATTTCTAAATTAATTAAAAAGATAACACTCTCAGCTATAAATTATCATTCCATCCTCTTAAAACCTCACATTTTGATTTTGGAAATGTTTCAGTGGGACTTTTAGGATTCTCTTTTATAATTGATTAAAATGTATCATCCTTGTGTGCCTGGGTGGCTCAGTGTGTAAATGTCCAGCTCTTGGTTTCCGCTCAGGTTGTGATCTCACTAGTCCTCTGGTCTGCACCCAGCCAGAAGTCAGCTTCTCTGCCTCCTCTTCCTCTGCCCTTCCCCCTGAGTGCTCTCTTTCTCTCTCTCTCTCTTTCTCTGTCTCTAAAATAAATAAGTAAATCTTTACAAAATGCATCATCCTGTTTCAATATGTGGTCCCTTATTCCACTCCAGTTCCTCTGTAACATAAAATGCATTGGTAATTTCCATTAATCCAGACATTGGCAAAAGTCATTAGCTCTTGCATTTAAAATTTCTTAACAACTGGCCTTTAACAAATTGTCATCTTTCTTAATAATTATCACCCTACGTATGAACATAAAGTTAGATGTGACCTTTACAAGTTGTCATTAGGGCCTTGGAAAACTTAGAGGTAACAAGAATTTTGCCATTGGTTCCCCTATTGGAATATTCCTCATGATTGCTGCTGCCTCGGTGACTTAGGCTTCTGTCGTTCTGTTGCTGCTGTTTTGTAGAGTTATTCCATCAGGAAGTTGTGGTAAAGTCAAAGACAGAGATGGCAGTGCACTGTATGAACTTAAATAAATGTTTACCAGTGGTTACTAGTCATAAGAATGGCTACTAATATGGTTTCAAAGACGATGGGCAGTGTTGCTTATGGAACTCTAGTAGTGACAAAAAGGCAGTAAATCCATGGGAAGCAGGAAGCACTTTTTTAAAAAATTTTATTTTATTATGTTATGTTAATCACCATACATTACATCATTAGTTTTTGATGTAGTGTTCCATGACTCATTGTTTGCGTATAACACCCAGTGCTCCATTCAGTATGTGCCCCGCTTAATACCCATCACCAGGCTAACCCATCCCCCCATCCCCCTCCCCTCTAGAACCCTCAGTTTGTTTCTCAGAGTCCATAGTCTCTCACGGTTCGTCTCCCCCTCCGATTTCCCCCCCTTCATTTTTCCCTTCCTGCTATCTTCTTTTTTTTATTTTTTTCTTTTCTTAACATATAATGTGTTATTTGTTTCAGAGGTACAGGTCTGTGATTCATCAGTCTTACACAATTCACAGCGCTCACCATAGCACTTTTTACTTGAATGGCTGACCACATTCACTTCTTACGTGACAGAACAAAAGCAGGGCTGTTTTTGTCAGGGCCCCCATTGACTAAGGAAAGAGAAAAAAACACTGTCTCTGATTTTCAGAGTTCTGTCCATTGCCTATAAGGGTAGATTATATAAGAAAATAATACTGGAATGCAACTGTATATATGATCATTCTGAGTTAGGCAATATACTGTATATTGTTAAAATGAATATTTAAAAGACAGCACAAGTTTAAATGTTCTTTTTTAGTAGTGTCTTTGGTATTTCATTCATTTGACCAACGGTTACCATCCTGTGCCAGGAAGCTAGGCACTTGTCTTATCAGATAAATATAATAAGGCCTCTGATATCAAAGAACTTTCCATAGATAGCCTTCGAGAATAATCCAATGTTCTTTATTTGGTTATTTTATATCATTAAAAAAATTAACACTGGGGGGATCAACATATTAATGGGTAAATTTTAGGGAAACTCTGATAACATTCCAATAACATTAAAATGCAGTTCTGGTAAGCTATAACCAGCAAGGCAGAACTTTGTCTTTTCTAGAATATTTGATTGTCATGTTTATATCTTTTACCCATGATACTGATCTCTTTAAGGGACCGGGAGCAAAATTATACCCATAAGAAACATAAGACAATAGAAAGCCTGTCTTAAACAACCAAGTGCCTTGAAAAGATATTTTTCTTAACTGTGAGTTCAGATAGATTTCTGAAATGGTAATAGTTTGATGAAAGAAAAGTTCCCCCCAAACCCCTTAAAATCTAAATTAGTTTTCTCATCCTTGAAACCAGGCACAGTTCTCTGTTTACATTTCCACATTCCATGGACTAACATACTGTAAAATTTCAAGCCTAGCTGTCTTGGCTAATGAATATACAGTATGTTGAAAAAGCATGATCCTTAGCTTAGAAGACAGAAGCACAATTTTGTTAGCAATTCCTTTATATCAATAGTTATTTAGCTCTAGTTATATACATATATATATTCCCCCTAGTGTTAATATATATATATATATTAATGTTATTCTTATAAGTCAACACAGTGAGAATCTTAGGCATTAAGTTGTGGTTGAATCTAAAGATTGCATTTTCCTTGATCAGATTTCAATAACGGCCTTTCTTGTGGTTAAGGAATCCAATTTAGCCTCTTACACACAATCTAATCTAAGTCTATGTTCTATCTCTTTTAATTATACCTGACCATCTACAGGGGCCAAAGTCCTTAGAGAAATAATTACCATGCTTTGGCTAATGTATCTTGCTGACTTAGGATTTGGAAGTCTAGAAACATGATGAAAGCCAATAGGCTTGGTTGGGTCTTGGGGTCAGTAACTCAGTAACCCTCAGTGAATATTTGGTACTCATAACATTTTCTGAGCTTCTCACAGGATATCCACGAGAGTTTCATACCCTAATGGACATAAGAGAATTGAGCAATTGGGAATGCATTTATAGAGAAGGAGGTGACAGGAAAAACCAACAGACAACAAAACAAACAGGCTGTTAAATGCCCCTTTGCCCTATAATGAGGAGCCCTGTTCTACCTGTTTTCTCTTTGGATAACTGGTTATTTTTCTGAATCCCTCAGTCTAAAGTTAGAGACAGGGATAGAATTCTCAAAGATGAAAAATCAATTATTCTTTTGAATCCTCTGAGGTTGTAAGTGCCCCGGAGAGGTGATTACATCGGTCTTCCTCTATCCTCTGTTTTGAAAGCACATAGGTTGTATGAGAAAGATCATGTGCATCTCTATAACTGATGATGTTCTTTACCCAGAGTTAAATAAATTAGCTTCAGAAAGTTGCCCCAGAATTTTGTTTATAGCTATTGTTCATTGGAAGTGGTGTATCTAAAGTCCTTAGCTTTTATCAGATATTCAAAGAAATTTATACCCTCCCCCCAAAAAACAGGTGCAACAAGCTCAGAACTCACGATCTCACTAGAATTCTGATTTTTTAAAAAGATTTTATTTATTTATTAGAGAGAGAGAGAGAGCATGAGCCTGGGGGAGGGGCAGAGGGAGAGGGAGAAACAGATTTTCCACCAAGTAGGGAGCTTGACGTTGAGACCATCCCAGGACCCTGAGATCATGACCAGAGCCTAAGGCAGATGGTTAATCGACTGAGCCACCCAGGTGCCCCTAGAATTCAGATGTAATTATTCTCCCCGATGAAGCATTTGGACAGACTCCTGGCAGCCCATAGTTATAAGCAAATGCATTCTTGCACACAGGTTGAAACTCCTTTAGCTTCTAGTATTGGGTGGATTTCGGCAACATTTACCTCCTATTTTATTTTTTGATTTGGGGGGAAGGACAATGTTAAGCCTCTCATATACTGACAACATAAAGACATCTTCTGGATCACTGGATTCCTGGAAAATAGACTTTATGAATCTCCTCTCCGTACTGTGATCTTTTGATTGGTTCAAATCCCTTGAAACTTTTACCGTGTACCTATTTTTTTTTTCTTTCTCATAAACAAATGAAACCTTTAGTTCAAAGTTCAAGGAATCATGTTTCCATGAAACAAATTATATCTCTCAAGAGAATGAACATTGAAAGAGAAGAACGAAGAATTGATGACTTATTGACGGTTGTAATTCTCCACCTTGAATTATTGACAGCATGTGACATTATAACCTTACAAATTGCAATCTATAAACAGCTTAGAAAATATGACCTTTGCATTACAAATGGTCTCACAAAGCCTTCGGCTTATTTCAAACAGCTACCACCAGCATATTTTCTTATGGGCTGCAGAAAAGAGGGCAGGCATATAACCAGAGAACTGGATGCTATTTAGAAAGAGCTCAGCAAGGCCACTTACAGGCAGAAGTGATGGATGGTGAGTGGCAGCAAACTTCTCAGCCAGGGTGAAAGTATTAGAAGTTTGCTTGTCATTGATTTACAGTCACCAAATAAAAAGAACTAATTAGCCGAAGTTGGTTGACTTAGCACTTTCTCTCCTCCGCTTTTGAAACAGACAGGGACTTAGAATTCATAAGCAGGACAAAGTAGCTCCAGGGTATTTTTGCCAGTCTTTCTACCCACAGTTGTTCTTCAGGATAGAATGCAGCTAAAAGTCACCAGACTTTGATTTGAGATGTAAGCTGGTTTTTACTCTGCCACAAATGATAGAATAAATGTTTAGAATCCCTTATGTAGCTTTGGCAAAAAAAAAAGTCAGTTAGAGACACACAAGTATTGTCTGTTTGTTCCAGTATACTGCATGTGTTGGATGTTACCCATGAAAATGCTTCATCATACTGGCCCATAATCATATCTGACTTGTTCCTTTTACTTTTTCTTCTTGATTCAGGGCTTACCTTTGTTAGGTTTTCCAAACATCCCAATTGCATTTGTGGTAGAGTACCCTCAGAGTATTGGAAATAGCCCTGAAGTCATGAGAAATGAGTTTTGTTACTGGTTCTATCACAAACTGAGTGTGGACTTTGGCAACTCATGTGACCTCTCTGGGCTTCAGTTTCCCTTCATGATAATAAATACAGTATCTAGCATTTAAGGGGCTGCTCTGTGACAGTACTTTACATACAGTCCTCCAGTTAAGCCTCCTAATAACTCTCTGAGAGCCTCTAAGGGGCTGAAATTTTCCCACACTCCCCTGATGGAGAAACTGGAGCTTATGAAAGTTAGGTTACCTCCCATTAGAAGGAGGCTGAGTCGGAACACCAGCCCGGCAGTTTGCCTCCAGAGCCCAGACGTTGAACTCAGGACTCACTAGTTTCACGGGTGGTGTCTGTGATTAATAGCATTGCATTTGCTCCGGGGAAAGAACTCAGTTATGGAGAACAACTGCTGTATCCTGCTGGCTAATGATGCTGTGTGGGGATAGGAACCTAGTATTGCTCGAGTTTTCTGATTTTTTTTTTCAAGAGAAGTAAGAATTCCAGTTCAGTATATAAATTCCTGAATTTTGAATGCTGGCAACTTGATCCACTTTGTTTTTCAAACTTGCTGAGGACCAGTATTGTGTAGGATGAAAGCATGATTTGGGGCAGCTGTGGTGTGTCCTCTGCTTAATGATCTATTATTTAAATGCTACCTACCCTGCTACATTATAAAATGGCAAATTTGGACTAATTTGATAATTTTAGTAATCTCTAGGTACCCCCTAGCACCAAAATTCTGTAGAATTCTTTGATTATCTCGTTTCTAGTTCTCATATATGCATCTTTTCAAATTGCTTTCTTCCAAACTTTTTAGAATTTTTCTCAGATGCTTAACACAGAAGACCCTGTCCTGTCAAAGATGCCTCTAGTCTTCTAGTCCTCTTTTTTAAGATTTTATTTATTTATTTATTTATGTATTTGAGAGAAAGAGAAAGCTCAAGAGGGGAGAGGGCCAGAGGGAAAAGCAGACTCCCTGCCGAGCAGGGAGCCTGATGCAAGACTTGATCTCGGGACTCTGGGATCATGACCTGAGCCAAAGGCAGTCACTTAACCAACTGACCCACCCAGGCACCCAGAGTCCTCTTTTTTCAAAACCTCAAAGAGTTACTACCTTAGATGCTTTCTCATTTTCCCCTACATCATCAGTTAGTCGCCTCATCTCCCCGACCCACCATAATCTCTCTTTCTTTTGTTCTCTTCTTTCCATTTCGACTCCTACCACCCTGGGACCAGCCTCCAGAATTCAGCACCATTGCATTGAAATAGACTTTTAAATGTCTCCTTAACTTTCGGCCACTTATTGCTCTAATCCAGGGGTTGGCAAACTACAGTCTGAGGGCCAGATTTGGCCATCACCTGGTTTTGTAAATAAAGGGTTTTGGAACACAGCCACACCCATTTGTGGACATATTTTCTATGGCTGGTTTCATGACACAACTGTGGAAATGAGTAGTTGTGACAAACATTTTGTGGTTCACAAGCCTAAATTATTTACTCTCTTATTCTTTAAGAAAAAGTTTGATGGTAAACCACTAATCTATTTCTTACATAGGTGTCAGATTTAAAATACATAGCTTTGTATCTTTAGTATTATGTGTGTCTCCTCTGTGCTCAAAAGTCTTAAATTCCTCTTCATATTTTACCACGTAGATACACACAACAAGTTCTAGAGATTTCTCATCCTGGCATTAGAGACCATCCAAAAATTACCTCAGTTTATCTTTACAAGCCATATTTTTCAAACATCATTGTAATCTCTGGTCAGGTTTGGTTAAATGATGAACCACAAATATACCATGCTCACCCTAAGTCTGAACTTTTGAGAATGTGCTGCCAGCAGTATAATTTATACTCCATCATTCTTCAAACTATGATATTCAATGGGCATTTGATTCTAACCACACTAATTTTTATTGAGCATCTATCTACTGTGTATCAAGGATGGCAGTAAGCTCGCAACGTATAAATCAATTTCATTCCTTCCAAATTGACTCACATTTTTAAGCATACATGTCTGTATATTGTGTAATTATTCACTGACCATATATACTGTTTTTTTATGTCATATTCCATCTTAGTACAAGAAATTATATTTGTCATTAAAATTATTTTTTTTAAGATTTTATTTATTTGAGAGAGAGAGAGAGAGATAGCGAGAGAGAGCAGGAGCTGGGGGTGGGGGGTGAGTAGTGGGCAGGGAGGGAGGGAGAGGCAGAGGGAGAGGGAGAAGCACTGAGCAGGGAGCCCAAAGTGGGGCTTGATCCGAGGACCCCGAGATCATGATCTGAGCCAAAGGCAGATGCTTAACCAACTGAGCCACCCAGGCATCCCAAGCACAAGAAATTAACTAGATGATAACCTAATGGAAGAGACAGGTAAACAAGAAATGAAAGTGGTGTGTGTAGGCCATAGTTGAAACACACTACACTAAAGAGGCAAGATGGAGCCACACACTCTGCTCAGAGAGGCTGGGATGGCTTCATGGAGGACATGGTGTTTGAACTGGGTACTGGAAATCAAGAAAGCCCTAGAAGCCTGAAAATTCATGGTGGATCAAAGAATAGCAGGGTGGTCATGAAGGCAGGATTACAAGGAGAAGCAGCAACCAATACAAAATAGAAAGAGGATCGGTGCTGTATGGAATGGACTTTCGATGTTCTATGGAAGAAGAGGGAATTAATTTAGTCCTCTTGAGGCAAGGGAACCTTGAGTGTTTCTGAACAACAGAGTGATAATCAGATTCTGCCTAGATCGTAAATACCTAGGTGGCAGAAATTACATTTTCTATCCTTTTGTCTCCCATAGGGTCTACCGGTTCTGCTGTGAACATAGTGAACATTCAGTAGAGAGTTGTTCATTGATTAGTTTCTTCCTGAGAGGGAAGCATTTCTGATTGGCTGGTAGCCAACAACATTTTGAGTTTTGTCTGAGCTTGATAAAATGCTGATACCGAGATAGTTAAAAAAAGAAAAAAAAAGGAAATATCATTAAGGTGATGAGAAGCGTCAAATTCGTGACATTTCTCAGTGCCTTGTCACCTTCACTCCAGCGGCCAGAAGTGTTGTTTTCAGCTTTCAGCAAATTTTTCGCAAAGTTGAGACTGTCTTATAAAATAAGAGGCCGAGAATTTATTCTTTCTTAAACCACTTAAAGTAGGGCTGGGGAGTAGGAGTTTTCTACACTCCTTGAGGGTGACATGCTATTAATTATTACTATTGAAGCTGGAGGGAAATGAGATGAAGGTTTTCGCCGCGGAAACCTTTGATGCAGTTGATAGAATGGAAGGGTTTTGCTCTTTGCTCTTCCTCCAGATGTGTGAACATCAAGCTGTCAGCCTTCTGCACTGTAAGTGACAGGAATTACCAGCCTGTACTAATTGTCACAAGTTGCCAGAAGTAATGGAAGGCTGCGGGGATCTCAGCTTTAAGTGTCCGACCTCAGGTTATGTTTGTGACATTGGTTTAAAAAAAAAAAAAAGACGTTTTAAAATTTGTAATCTGAGATGGTTTAGCTCCTGGGGGACTGCTTTGTTTCTCTCCCCAACAAAAACTAGGATTATTATTTCATTGGGAGAACTTCATAAAGCTGGGACAATAGAACATTCCACTTTCTGATTTGACTGTAAGGAGAGAACCAGGGTCATTCTTTTGGCCTGAACCAGTTTCCCTTGCTGTGGTTCCAATGTAGATAAATGTGGTAATTAATTAGCAAGACGGGTAAAGAACAGCATTCATAGCCTTGCCTTGCAGACTGACGCTGGTTTTGGATTGTGGTCTCTCAGGCCAAAGTATCTAAGAGGCACAGTGTCTGCACAGGGTCCATGAAGATCTCCCTGCACCCCTGCTGATCCCCCTTCAAGCCTCTTCTCCTGCCTCCCTTCTCTCATTTCCTTCTCCACCCTCAACGAGTTGTACCATCTCAAAACACACCCTCTCCACCCAGATATCATGTGCATATCATGTGCATTTCACGCTTGCGCATTCCTCTGGCCCCACACACTTAAGATTTTATTTATTTATTTGAGAGAGAGAGAGCATGAGACAGGGGAGGGTCAGAGGGAGAAGCAGACTCCCTGCTGAGCAGGGAGCCCGATGCGGGACTTGATCCCGGGACTCCAGGATCATGACCTGAGCCGAAGGCAGTCGCTTAACCAACTGAGCCACCCAGGCGCCCTTGCAATGTATGATTTTCACTTTTTTAGCCCCCTTAGCTAGACCAAGCTTTGGATACAATATTACCCCCTTGGTGAAATCTTGTTTCAGACTCCCATCCCCCTACTAGGCAAATCCTCATAGCATTTTGTATGCACCACTATCTTTTTTTTTTTTAAAGATTTTATTTATTTATTTGAGAGAGAGAGAGAGAAACAGCATGAGAGGGGAGAAGGTCAGAGGGAGAAGCAGGCTCCCCGCTGAGCTGGGAGCCCGATGTGGGACTCGATCCCAGGACTCCTGGATCATGACCACTATCTTATGTATATGACATTGTATGTATAATGTCATACATATAATTATATGTATAGCCCTGAGGTAATAATAAGTTATGCCCTGCTAGTCGTAATATCAGATGCATTAGCAGAAGTAGGTGCTCATTTAAACCTTGTGACTAAAGGGAAGGGTCTCATTCCTGAATCTTATTCAGACCCAGCGTCCTTCGAAATCCCCAAGTGCAAGGACATCCCGTTATCTTTATTGTGCCTGCCTCCCCGCCAGGCACTGCCATTCAATAATTCTGCCAAGTGGTATCTTTTCCTCACGACAGAGTGCTAAACAGTGATTTATTGCTTGAATACACATTGCTTCCATGGAAGTCATTTGTTTAAAACAACAGTAAAGCACTAAGTAAATTATTCATTCCATGCTAATTCTTCACTTTTATGTTCTGTAGTAAGCATCAAAATAAGCAGCCTGTGGGGCGTTTTATTTTTGCCACATTAATCTTGGACAGTTTAAAGAAAAAAAAAAAAAAACAGGAGGAAATCTAAAGAAGAGGATCTATTCTCAAGAAAATAGATTATTTTTTCTTTTTTTCTTTTTTTCCTTCTAGCCTCCTGCAGCAGGCGCTTCTCCTTTCTCCAGTTTCTCTGAATCACTTCCCGAAGCTTCCCTCCTGACGGGCCCAGAGAGCCCCTCACACTCATGGTCAGCTTTGTGATCAACACATGACCTTCTCTCTGCATAGAGCCATTCACAGTGGGTCAGCAAGTGGGGTCTTTCCTGGGAGATTTGCATTTCCTAGGGCAGACAGGGTATGGGGTTTCTAAATTTCACTAGTGTCTTGATTTAGGGTTAAAGGATTAAGAGGAGAGAAGCAGCAGTGACATACTTACCCGTTTTTGCAACTGATTTCCCACATGGGACTGAGATACCATTCTAGTCTTATCTTTCTTTACTGAAGCCTTGTTTCCTGTGTTTGGGACATTTGAGTGACTTTCAGCTTTTTTCATTAGCAGAGGGGCAGATAAATGGTCTTGTTGTAGACTCTTGGGAAGTTTCTCTCCTCTTTTCTGCACACGACCCCTCCATGTTTTATACCTGCTGGTGGATGAGGAGAGGTGTGACTTTCTGGCCTGTGGAGTCCACAGAGGTCTCGGGAGGAAAGACGCAAAGCTGACCCCTCCTCAGGACGGTGGAAATGCTAAGTCAGCCTGTCGTTCAAGCCCCCGCTCCAGATCAGAAGCCAAGAAGATCTAAGCTTACATATGTGTGACCCAAGCCCCAGGCCATCCCAGTTTCCTGTGTGAGAATCGCAACTACTACCACCCAGCACTGTGAAATGAATTAAATGACATACTGTGTGTAAAGCACCTGCTTGTTGTAAGAACTTGAAAAGATCCCATTTATATCCAGCTAGGGATTGCTCCTTTCTCTTTATTCCCACAGTACTTCCTTTCTAAAGCATTCAGCTCTGTGAGTCCCTTCCCAGCTACAATAGACAATGAGGGCAGGTATCCGTTTTCTCTTTTTGCATTCTCAGTAGCACTTAGAAAAACAAATGTGGATTGTGGAAAAACGACCGAATACGTGATGGATAGATTGATTGATAGCTAGCTCGCTAGAGTTTGGCATCAGGTTGATTGAAAGCAAGAGGTATACTCTTTGAAACTCTTTAAAGTTCTGTCTTTCCCTCTCCAAAGAGACCGAGTATCATGGTGGTTAAGCACCTGAGCTCTGGTCTAAGTTTATTTGGGTTCAAATACCAACATCCCACTTATATGCTAGCTGATGTTGGACAAATTCCTTAAACTCTCCTCTGTCATCTGAAAATGACCAAAAAAAAAAAAAAAAAAAAAAGTATTGGCTTTATAGGATAGTTAAGAATGTACATAGACTGGGGTGCCCGGGTGGCTCAGTTGGTTAAGCAGTCAACTCTTGATTTTAGCTCAGGTCATGATCTCAGTGTCCTGGGATCAAGCCCCATGTCAAGCCCCTGCACTCATGGGGAGTTTGCTTGAAGATTCTCTCTCTCTCCCTCTCCCTCTATTGCATACATGCACACTTGCTCTCTAAAATAAATAAATCTTAAAATAAATAATGTACATAGATTATATTATTCAAAATGCTTAGCAGAGTGAAAAAAAATTTTTTAAAGTATTCCATAAAGTAAACTGGTGATAATAATCCAGTTAGAAATGGAATTCTGATGTTACCAATCTTATTCAATAGGAAAAGGAGGAAAAAGAGTTAACCTGGCTAAGGGCATACGAGGAATTAAAATTGACTCTGTAGCCAGAATCTAGTCCTCTCAACTTCTAATTTTAAGTCTCCATCCTACCAAAATAGAGACTTGATTTGGCTTTGTCCCATTGTACAGAGGAAGCAATTTTGAGTGTCCTATAGGAAATAGTTGAAAGACCTAGAATTCAGACTGTGATTCCAAATATGCACCCTGATATACTTGTACTGATCCAGGGCTGTCCATTTCTGGATAGAAGAAACTCACAGAATGGGAAGCAGTTCTCTGCAGTTCCTGGCCAACTTTTGGGGCTCTTGCGGATCTGTGCATGAAAGCTAACACTTTTGAATGAAAGGACAGAAAATCAGTAAACCTTTGGATTGGTTCATAGGCACATTTTACAACTACCAGCCCTCCCAAAAGAGATACACAGAATTGAATCATGTAGCATTTAATTCCTTAATCAGCCCACACTTCCAAGAGGAAATCCAAAGTGTTTGGAATATCATTCCTAAGATTAGAATTTCATGAAATAGCAATGCCCTTGTGTTACAATTACTCAGATTTTTTGATCCCACTCTATTCTAGGTGCTTGCTACAATAATTGCTCATGTAACTGAAACGTCTTGTTTATGCCTAGAAAAGTCCATCACCAATATAACTACAGTCAGTTAGTCAGACCATTAACAAATACTGAGGTTCTTTAGGTCAGCAAGAGAACATTATGTCTGGGTTCACATGCAGTTGTGAGAGTAAAGAAGTATTGAAAGGAGTGATTTGAATGTGCATGTAGGGGCCATGTCATACTTGGCCTTGTAGGTCAGATTATGAAATTTAAACTTTAAGATCAATGGGAGGACACACAGATGTTTTGAAGAGGGGGGAAAAACAATTTTAATATTTAAAGAAAGTTATCGTGGTTATCAGTACAGAGGGCGGTTGGAGGGAAGCAAGACAGAAAGCTGGTGGCATTGTCAAAAGCAGTGCAGTAGGCCAGAACAGTTGAGGTGAGGTTAATGAGAGAGGTTTGTAGGGCTCAGTGACTGATTAGGTTTGGGGAGAAAAGGTGGGGGGAGAGTCAAGGAAGACTCACTCAGAGCTCTAGATTGAGCAATGACAGTAGCATTTATTAAGCCTGGGAACACTGAAGATTAGAGTAGATTGGGGTATTTGACATTGGATGGTATTATAATGAGAAGAGATCTTACAAATGTGTAGTGTAACCATGGAGGAGACTGAAGCCCCAAGAGTGCATTGGCTTCCTCAGTATCCCAGAGCTCAGGCGTAAGTCCATCTCTCTGGATTCACAGCCCAGGATGGCAGAAATGGAGAGCTCCATTCTTAATGAGCGTCTAATGTGGGATCCCACTCAAAGGGGACTTCACAGTGAAGCCAATGAAGCTTAAGATTCAGAGCCTTCACAGGCATAAACTCCTGTGTATGCTGGGCATTTGGGGGGAATTGTAGATTGTTTCAGGTGTAGAAAGCTAGGTTGCAATCAGGAAACATTTCTATTTTCCTATTTTTGCCAAACTGCCTACAGGTATCTCAGAAGAGAAGTATGTGAATTTTTAAGGCACTGGTAATTTGTTTTGAGCTAATTTGTCATTCTCATAAATGTTCACTGTTAAACTTCATTTTATTCATCATTTTGTGTTCTGTTTTGTGAAAAAAAGCCCTCAAATTGTGTGACTCTCATCCTCACAAAACCGGTGTCTAGGCCTGATGCTCCTGGTTGCAGTCCTCACTTGACTCCTTGATCTCTCCCCCTTGTCAGAACTGGCCCCCTCCAGTCCTCCTTCTGTACATAGGAACCCCTGCTTTGTGCTCCGAGTCAGCATATGGTATGTTCAGATTATTCCTTACTCTCAGAAGTGCCTTATTCAAGAACATATTCTTCTAAAAGTATAACCTCCACCATTTGTCAGACGAGATGGTTAGAGTTACATGATCTTTGCAGTCCTTTCCAATTTTGTCTTAAGTTTCCTGTAAAAGAGTGACAAAGTGCTAAATATTTTTATAACCACCCACCAGTCATCTAGATGCCGTTGTAGAGGATCAGAACTAGAGTCCTGTAGAAGCATTTGGGTTCTGTGATTAGATGACAAGAAATGCGTAAGAATCATTTAACTTCTAGAGGATTCTTTCCTCCAACAGAAGCCTTTATTATTTATTAATATATTTTACTTGGGATTTCAAGATGTTATTTAAATTTCACTTTCAAGACAGCTTTTTTAAGCTTTGAATTTCCTCTTGGGCAAATTGTGTCCCATCACGCCTTAGCACTCAGACAAGGAGAACAAAAGATCTCTTAATAGAGGTCTGTTGTTTTTGCTTATTTATTTATTTTTTTAAAGAGAGTAAAATGTTTCTCTTTCTCCCTGGTTCACCTTAAGATTTTCCCAAGGTAAAGGAAAATATTTGAACTTACCATATTAACTGTCACTGATTTTTTTTTTAAGGACTTTATTTATTTGACAGAGAGATAGAGAAATAGAGAGCACGAGTAGGCAGAGTGGCAGGCAGAGGGGAGAGGCAGACTCCCCGCCAAGCAGGGAGCCCTACATGGGGCTCGATCCCAGGACCCTGGGATCATGACCTGAGCCATCTTAATGGACTGAGCCGCCCAGGTGCCCCTACTGTCTCTGATTTTTTATTCTTACTGTTTTTGTTAGTTTCACTGTATGGTAAATGAGAAGAGAAAATGAAAAAAAAAATTAAAGCCTTTATTCTCATTTTTTTATTCCATTTTTATTGAGGTTCATCTTCTGACAATTGGATCACCGTTAAGATGCATATCTTTATTTATTAGCTTCCTGTTAGTGTGTTGTGTTAACCTTGGAAAAATAGTATTTTTAAAAATTGAGTTAACCTCTTCAGATCCATGAATAACAGCATAAAAACCAAGATGCCAAAGTAGAAAAGGAATGACTTGGTTCATTTCTTTGTATTGAAGCTTAGTATAAGGAAGCATAAGAACAGAAGGGCCCCTCATCATTAACAGACAGTTTGATGCTTAATGGTTTGTTCATTTCATGTGTGGCTTCTCATGTCGGGAGAGTTTAATATTTAGATTATGTCTATAATTCAGATAGAGAGTGATTTGAGAACTTGGAGGCCTGTATCCCTCAGATCAGTGTATGGGGGAAGTTGAAAGGGAACTTCTCCATTCTTCATATTCCTTTTCCCTCTCCTTACATCTCTCTCTCCTTACAACCTCAGGTTGTCCCCCTTTAACATAGACATAGGGGTTTCCTCTCTTTGTTTTATAGATTTCCAGAGAGAAGATAATGCAAGAAATATTTCCTTACTGTTTTATAACTCCTTATTTGTGTTTCTATAACTAAGTACCCAGTGACCTAATTCAAATAGGGATTAAGTCAAAGAAAGATGGTCTGTTCCCTTCTTATGCAGGGGAATGAGGACAGCCTGGTATATGGTTGTCCATAAAGTACTATGTCCAACATACTACTTTATGAAATAGTAGATTTGCACTGGGTATTTTTTGTGGTTTCCTTGAACTGTGTCTCTCCAAACAACTCACTGATTTTCCTGCTTCTCTCCCCCTCCTCCCTAGCCTCATTTGCTTTGATGTCTTGAAGCTTTGCCTTTAGGTCTCTCCAGGTCTAATTTTTCTATTTTACTCTCTCCTTCTTGTCTAGAGGTCTTGTCTAGAGTATGCATTTTCTTTATATTTTGTACAATCATTTTAGCATGGTACTCTTTGGGGATTACATTGATACAGGTATCAGCCTTTTTTCTAGGGAAAAAAAGATCATTTAGCATCTCTCTAGCTCTCCTGGTGTAATGCAGATGTTTAAAATAAAGTATAATTTAGGGCGGAGCAAGATGGCCGAGGAGTAGGAGACCTGAATTTCGTCTGGTCTCAGGAATTCAGCTGAATAGGGATCAAACCATTCTGAACACCTACGAACTCAACAGGAGATCGAAGAGGAGAGTAGCAACACTCTGAACAGAAAAGCAACCACTTTCAGGAGGGTAGGACGTGCGGAGAAGTGAATCCGAGGCGATATTCAGGAGGATAGACAGCGGGGGAGGGGCCTCCGTCGGCCGCTTCTGGCAAGTGCTAGAGCCGCGAAGCACAAAATCGGAACTTTTAGAAGTCGGCTCCGCGGGGCGAGGGACGTCGCTCCAGTGGCTAAGCAGGAGGTGGAACCCTCGTGGGACAGTGTGGTCTCAGGACCCTCGGGGTCACAGAAAGACCGGGGGTGCCTGAGTGCAGCAGCGCTCCCAGGTATCGGAGCGGGGAAGCCGGCTGCAGAGACAGAGCCGAGGCGCGGGCTCTCAGCTCGGGGCTGCCATAAACTGTGATCCGCGGCCCAGTCGGGCCACTGCTCCTCCAGCAGGGACCCAACAAGCGGCAGAGCCGGGGAGACTCCCCCTCCTCCCCTGGGAGGAACGGCGCGGAAGCGCACCGCAGGGATCTGCTGGGTTTGGGGACTCCACACGGGGTCGGGGGCCAGAGATAGAAACGCTGTATCACAGGCCGGGTGAGCACAGAGTGCGGCCGGAGACCAGGGAGACGGGAGTGACTGCTTTTCTCTGGGGGCGCACTGAGGAGCGGGGCCCCGAGTTCTCAGCTCCTCCGAGTGGAGATTGGGAGGCCACCATTTTCACTCTGGTCCTCCAAAGCTGTACCGAGAACTTGCAGGGAACAAAAGCTCCTGAGAGCAAACCGGAGCAGCTTGCTTAGCGCCGACACACAAGGGTGGGGCAATTCCGCCTCCGGCAAAGACATTTGGAAACCACGACAACAGGCCCCTCCCCCAGAAGATCAGCACAAACAGCCAGCAAGCCAAGACCAGTTTATCGATCAAGGAGAACGGGAGAACTCCAGCGCTAGGGGAATACTGCACATAGAATTCATGGCTTTTTTACCATAATTCATTAGTTTTTAAAAGTTAATTTTTTTAACTGTTTTTTTTTTAAATTTTTCTTTTTGCCTTTTTCAAACAATATCTTATCAATCCCTTTTTTAAAAAAACATTTTTTATTTTTCATTTTTAGAGTCATATTTTTATCCATTCATAGTAGTTACCCTTATTTTTGGTATATAGATATAAGTTGTTCTCTCTTTAAAATTTTGAGATACAATTTCTTCTAACAGATCAAAATATACCCTAAATCACTAGTGTATGGCTTTGTTCTATTCTACTGCCTGATGACATTCTCTCCCTTTTTTTTCTTTTTTCTTTTTCTTTTTAAATCTTCTTTCTTTTTAAAAACAACTTCTTATCAATTCCTTTTATAAAATCTTTTATAATTTTCATCTCTACAGTCATCTGCCATCACTTCATTATATCAACCCTTATTTTGTACATATATGAGTCTTTTTTCCTTTAAAATTTTAACAGGCACTTTCTTCTAACAGACCAAAATATGCCCAAAAGCTAGTGTGTGGCACTGATCTATGCACTAGCCTGAACATATTTGATCATGTTCTGTTTTTTTTTGTTTTGTTCTGTTTTTCTTTGTTTTTATCTTTTTCTTTTTCCTTTTTTTTTCCTCTTCTTTCTTTCCCTTTCTTGTCCCCTGGTTTCAGGTCTTTTCTGATTTGTATAGAGGATATTTGCTGGAGACGTTGTTAACCTGTTAGCATTCTGTTCTCTCATTCATCTGTTCTCTGGACAAAATGACAAGATGAAAAAAATCACTTCAGCAAAAAGAACAAGAGGTAGTACCGTCTGCCAGGGACCTACTCAATACGGACATTAGTACGATGTCGGACCTAGAGTTCAGAATCATGACTTTAAAGATACTAGCTGGGCTTGAAAAAAGTGTGGAAGTTATTCGAGAAACCCTTTCTGGAGAAATAAAAGAACTAAAGTCTAAACAAGTCGAAAACAAAAAGGCTATTAATGAGGTGCAATAAAAAAATGGGGGCACTAACTGCTAGGATAAATGAGGCAGAAGAAAGAATCAGCAATATAGAAGACCAAATGATGGAAAATAAAGAGGCTGAGAAAAAGAGAAAGAAACAACTACAGGATCACGAGGGCAGAATTCGAGAGATAAGCAATACGATAAGACGAAACAACATTAGAATAATTGGGATCCCAGCAGAAGAAAAAGAGAGAGAGGGGCAGAAGGTATATTGGAGCAAATAATAGCAGAGAACTTCCCTAATGTGGGGAACTTCCCTAATGTGAGGAAGGAAACAGGCATCAAAATCCAGGAGGCACAGAGAACCCCTCTCAAAATCAATAAAAATAGGTCAAAACACCGACATCTAATAGTAAAACTTACGAGTGTCAGAGACAAAGAGAAAATCCTGAAAGCAGCTCGGGACAAGAGATCTGTAACCTACAATGGTAGAAACATTAGATTGGCAACTGACCTATCCACAGAGACGTGGCAGGCCAGAAAGGACTGGCATGATATCTTCAGAGCACTAAACGGGAAAAATATGCAGCCAAGAACACTATATCCAGCTAGGCTGTTATTGGAAATAGAAGGAGAGATAAAAAGCTTCCAGGACAAACAAAAACTAAAGGAATTTGCAAACACGAAACCAGCCCTCCAAGAAATCTTGAAAGGGGTCCTCTAAGCAAAGAGAGAGCCTAAAAGCAGTATAGATCAGAAAGGAACACAGACAACATACAGTAAAAGTCACCTTACGGGCAATACAATGGCACTAAATTCATACCTTTCAATAGTTACCCTGAATGTAAATGGGCTAAATGCCCCAATCAAAAGACACAGGCCATCAGATTGATTAAAAAACAAGACCCATCCATATGCTGTCTGCAAAAGACTCATTTTAGGCCCAAAGACACCCCCAGATTGAAAGTGAGGGGGTGGAAAACCATTTACCATGCTAATGGACACCAAAAGAAAGCTGGGGTGGCAATCCCTGTATCAGACAAATTAGATTTTAAAACGAAGACTGTAATAAGAGATGAAGAAGGACACTATATCCTACTTAAAGGGTCTATCCAACAAGAAGATCTAACAATTGTAAATATCTATGCCTCTAACGTGGGAGCAGCCAATTATATAAGGCAATTGATAACAAAAGCAAAGAAACACATTGACAACAATACAATAATAGTGGGGGACTTTAACACCCCCCCAACTGAAATGGACAGATCATCTAAGCAAAGATCAACAAGGAAATAAAGACTTTAAATGACACACTGGACCAAATGGACTTTATAGACATATTCAGAACATTCCATCCCAAAGCAACAGAATACACATTCTTCTCTAGTGCCCATGGAACATTCTCCAGAATTGATCACATCCTAGGTCACAAATGAGGTCTCAACCGGTACCAAAAGATTGGGATCATTCCCTGCATATTTTCAGAGCACAATGCTTTGAAACTAGAACTCAATCACAAGAGGAAAGTCGGAAAGAACTCAAATACATGGAGGCTAAAGAGCATCCTACTAGAGAATGAATGGGTCAATCAGGCAATTAAAGAAGAATTAAAGAAATTCATGGAAACCAATGAAAAGGAAAACACAACTGTTCAAAATCTTTGGGATACAGCAAAGGCAGTCCTGAGAGGAAAGTATATAGCAATACAAGCCTTTCTCAAGAAACAAGAAAGGTCTCAAATACACAACCTAACCCTACACCTAAAGGAGCTGGAGAAAGAACAGCAAATAAAGCCTAAACCCAGCAGGAGAAGAGAAATCATAAAGATCAGAGCAGAAATCAATGAACTAGAAACCAAAAGAAGAGTAGAACAGATCAACGAAACTAGGAGCTGGTTCTTTGAAGAATTAACAGGATTGGTAAACCCCTGGCCAGACTTACCAAAAAGAAAAGAGAAAGGACCCAAATCCACAAAATCATGAATGAAAGAAGAGAGATCACAACCAACACCAAAGAAATACAAACAATTATAAGAACATATTATGAGCAACTCTATGCCAGCAAATTAGATAACCTGGAAGAAATGGGTGCATTCCTAGAGATGTATCAACTACCAGAATTGAACCAGGAAGAAATAGAAAACCTGAACAGACCTGTAACCACTAACTAATTGAAGCAGTCATCAAAAATCTCCCAAGAAACAAAAGCCCAGGGCCAGATGGCTTCCCAGGGGAATTCTATCAGACATTTCAAGAAGAATTAATACCTATTCTCCTGAAAGTGTTCCAAAAAATAGAAATGGAAGGAAAACTTCCACACTCATTTTATGAGGCCACCATTCATTACCTTGATCCCAAAACCAGACAAAGACCCCATCAAAAAGGAGAATTACAGACCAATACCCTTGATGAACATGGATGCAAAAATTCTCACCAAAGTACTAACCAATAGGATCCAACAGTACATTAAAAGGATTATTCACCATGACCAAGTGGGATTTATCCCTGGGCTTCAAGGCTGGTTCAACATCTGCAAATCAATCAACCTGATACAGTACATTAACAAAAGAAAGAACAAGAATCATATGATGCTCTCAATAGATGCAGAAAAAGCATTTGACAAAGTACAGCGTCCTTTCTTCAAAACTCTTCAGAGTATAGGGATAGAGGGTACATACTCAATATCATAAAAGCCATCTATGAAAAACCTACAGCGAATATCATTCTCTATGGGGAAAAGCTGAGAGCTTTTCCCCTAAGGTCAGGAACGCGGCAGGGATGTCCACTCTCACCACTGCTATTCAACATAGTATTAGAAGTCCTAGCCACAGCAATCAGACAACAAAAAGAAATCAAAGGCATCCAAATCGGCAAAGAGGAAGTCAAACTCTCACTCTTTGCAGATGATATGATACTGTATGTGGAAAACCCAAAAGACTCCACCCCAACACTGCTAGAACTCCTACAGGAATTCAGTAAAGTGGCAGGATATCAAATCAATGCACAGAAATCAGTGGCATTCCTATACACCAACAACAAGACAGAAGAGAGACAAATCAAGGAGTCGATCCCATTTACAATTGCACCCAAAACCATAAGATACCTAGGAATAAATCTAACCAAAGAGGCAAAGGATCTGTACTCAGAAAACTATAAAATACTCATGAAAGAAATTGAAGAAGACACAAAGAAATGGAAAAACGTTCCATGCTCATGGATTGGAAGAACAAACATTGTGAAGATGTCAGTGCTACCTAGAGCAATATACACATTCAATGCAATCCCCATCAAAATACCATCCACTTTTTTCAAAGAAATGGAACAAATAATCCTAAAATTTCTATGGAACCAGAAGAGACCCCGAATAGCCAGAGGAATCTTGAAAAAGAAAAGCAAAGCTGGCGGCATCACAATTCCGGACTTCCAGCTCTATCACAAAGCTGTAATCATCAAGACAGTTTGGTATTGGCTCAAAAACAAACACATCGATCAATGGAACACAATCGAGAGCCCAGAAATGGACCCTCAACTGTATGGTCAACTCATCTTTGACAAAGCAAGAAAGAATGTCCAATGGAAAAAAGACGGTCTCTTCAACAAATGGTGTTGGGAAAATCGGACAGCCACATAGAGAAGAATGAAACTGGACCATTTCCTTACACCACACACAAAATAGACTCCAAATGGTTGAAAGACCTAAACGTGAGACAGGAGTCCATCAAAATCCTAAAGGAGAACACAGGCAGCAACCTCTTCGACCTCAGCCGCACAACTTCTACCTAGAAACATTGCCAAAGGCAAGGGAAGCTAGGACAAAAATGAACTATTGGGATTTCATCAAGATCAGAATCTTTTGCACAACAAAAGAAACAGTCCACAAAACCAAAAGACAACCGACAGAATGGGAGAAAATATTTGCAAAGGACATATCAGATAAAGGGCTAGTATCCAAAATCTATAAAGAACTCATCAAACTCAACACCCAAAGAACAAATAATCTAATCAAGAAATGGGCAGAAGACATGAACAGACATTTTTCCAAAGAAGACATCCAAATGGCCAACAGACACATGAAAAAGTGTTCAACATCACTTGGCATCAGGGAAATCCAAATCAAAACCTCCATGAGATTACCGCCTCACACCCGTCAGAATGGCTAAAATTAACAAGTCAGGAAACGACAGATGTTGGTGGGGATGTGGAGAAATGGGAACCGTCCTCCACTGTTGGTGGGAATGCAAGCTGATGCAACCACTGTGGAAAACAGTATGGAGGTTCCTCAAACAGTTGAAAATAGAACTACCATCCAATCCAGCAATTGCACTACTGGGTATTTACCCCAAAGATACAAATGTAGGGATCTGAAGGGGTACATGCACACCAATATTTATAGCAGCAATGTCCACAATAGCCAAACTGTGGAAAGAGCCAAGATGTCCATCGACAGATGAATGGTTAAAGAAGCGGTGGTATATATACACAATGGAATATTATGGAGCCATCAAAAGGAATGAGATCTTGCCATTTGCAACGATGTGGATGGAACTGGAGGGTGTTATGCTGAGTGAAATAAGTGAATCAGAGAAAGACATGTATCATATGACCTCACTGATATGAGGAATTCTTAATCTCAGGAAACAAACTGAGTGTTCCTGGAGTGGTGGGGGGTGGGAGGGATTGGGTGGCTGGGTGATAGACATTGGAGAGGGTATGTGCTAATGTGAGCACTGTGAATTGTACAAGACTGATGAATCACGGATCTGTACTTCTGAAACAAACAATGCAATATATGTTAAGAAAAGAAGAAGAAGATAGGGGAAGAATGAAGGGAAGTAAGTCGGAGGGGTTTATGAAGCATTAGAGACGATGGACTCTGAAAAAGAAACTGAGGGTTCTAGAGGGGAGGGGGGTGGGTGGATGGGTTAGCCTGGTCATGTGTATTAAAGAGGGCACATTCTGCGTGGAGCACTGGGTGTTATGCACAAACAATGAATCATGGAACACTACATCAAAAACTAATGATGTATGGTGATTAACATAACAATAAAAATTATTTAAAAAAATAAAGTATAATTTAGAGCAGAGTAATTTAAATAGAGAAAGGAGAATATGAAATGGTTAACATTATCCACTAGCTATGGATATATGCTTTGGGAATTATCCTTTTTTATTCAAAAAAGAAGTGGAGGAGAAGAAAGAAGACTATGGAGGCCTGAAGTGTTGCGTATTGTGAGATTAACAGATTTTGGAAAAAATGCTTTTATTTTTTGAAGTTGATAGTGTCCCTCCCCTTGAAGAATAGAAAAACTAGTTCTATTTTCAAGACTTGCATCAAAGAACAACTTAGGTCCATTGGGTTTGTTTGCTAAATATAATGACCTGCCTCTAGGAAGAGAGTTAATAGCCTTTTAGTACATGCATTTCTTTGCTGGTCACTACCAGGAAAGAACTTCAACTTTCAGCAGAAGACGGGAGAGAGATGAGAGTTGTCTTGAGTGAGAGCGGTAGTTTTTCTCACATGGAAACTCCTAGGACAGCGGTCCACAGCTCACGTGCCATCAGTGACCTCATATCTTAGCTGCAAATGACCTCTAGAGGGGAACAGAGTCAGGGGAGGATATGGCAGATTTTTACTTAAAAACGTTCTACTCTCCAAAAGGGCAGTCCCATATTCTACGGTGTGCTCTGTGCCTCATGCTGAGTCAGTTACCTATATACCGCTGTGTCTGTCTGCAATAATGTTGGCTGTCTGGTCTTTTAAGTTCCTCAGGGAGGTCCACTAGCCATGTAACTCACTCACACCATTTCAGTGTCATTCAGAGGATATTACATAAAGAAACATTTTATTAAATTATGTGTGGGTTCTTAGAAAACATGAAGGCCATTTGGAATGAAGGACTCCCCAGAGGCAAAAATCTGATTGCTTTCTGGCTGGCCCTATACCCCAAATTCATCCCACCCTTTCTACTGTTTTTTCTTTTCAAACTGTGTTTGTGTGTGCTGAATTACCTCTGTCTGATGACTTCAGACGCCCATGTGTGGTGGTTGTGCGCACCCTTATACCAACCTTTCAACTCCCCTCTGAGGGCTCTTAATCCGATTTAGCTATTATGGAATTCTCATCCCTTTGATGAGTCAAATGGAGTGCAATTACACATTCACTTAAATCTTCTGAAAATGAAGATACTATAAGCTGTTCTGTTGAAATCTGCAGTTCCATGTGCATGCATTCATTATCCGGAACCTCTGATCTGGAAGCCGCCAACTTCTGTGATTGAAGTGGAATGATCATCCCTTAACACTGGATTTCACAAAGGTTTTTTAAAACAAATTAAAAATGACAAATGAAAATGCTGCTTACCTAAGGTCAATAAAGAATTAAAACTCAAGTTTATCTCATTTAAGGAAAACATATTCCAGGGATGTCTGGAAGAAGGCAGAGTGAAGGAGGAATCTGTGGCCAGTACCCTGTCTCATGGATAACAGGTCTACAATACTCTTGAATTGCACAGAAAGTGAAGATCCTTCACTAACCTTTAGTAACAGAAATACTCAGGACAACATACCATAGAGATAATGAAGCACAGTGAGTAAGAGTCTATATATAATGTGATTTAAACTTGTCCACCACTTACCAGCTGAATAAATTACCTAGCCTCTGTGTGCCTCAATTTCCTCATCAGAAAAGAGAGAGAGAGAGAATTACTTGAAATATGCTTAATAATGAAATTTGGCACACAGACTAGTGCTCCAATAAATTCGAGATGTTATTAATGATAGCAACTACTTACATTTGCAGAGTAGTTGAACATTTTAACAGAATTTTTCCACTTCCTGTTGTTTGCTTCTCCCATTTCTAAGAGATTAAGGAGAGAGACAACATTATCTCCTTTTTTTTAATGCTTGTTTTTAATGTCTTTTCAGTATTTGAGTGACTTATTTGAGGTCTCTCAGTGGCAGACATTACTCATTGTTACTTGGCAGCCACTACCCACTATTTCTTTACTGGCAGAGCCTATCTCCTACCACAGAAAACACCAAGTCCATTTCCAGAACCCTGTCTTCCTCATTTTCCCAACTTTCATTGAAGCCATGATGTGGGCCTGTGGCTGAATAGTGTTCATTGAGACTACAGAGATTTTGCTGGAAGGGCTTTTAGGAAAGTGTCCTTTCTAATTTGAAAACAAAAAAGCAGATGTACAGTAGAGGTCTTTCTTTTCTTTGCTGAGTGTAGCTGTGTCTGCACGTGCTACAAAGAAGTGTCAGGACCACCTTGCAAACAGGAGGGCACACAACGCTAAGTGTTAACACTTTCAGAGAGGAACTGTGTACATGGTGTGGATGCCTGATGGCATTGTTAAGCTGTATTAGTCCTGGAACTGCATAAACTGAGGGCCTTTTTTTTTTTTTATCTGAGACAATATATCCCTCATTATTTGAGTGGTTTTTAGTGTTCTGTTTCTTGCTGCCAAAGACATTCCAGCAGATATGGGGCTAAACCAAGACTCAAAGTCTGGTCTTCTTCTGATTCCAAAGCCTTTATTTGTTTGCTTGTTTATTTGTGTGTTTTGGCAGAGCCTACTGTCATCCTGTATTTAAGGCATCCACAGTAGAGCCTCACGTATCTCTCTATTCTGATACTCTCTGTGTCCCAGGGACTTGCTCTCTTCTGACTGCTCTGTGAGCTTTCACACCTCTGGACTGCTATCCTCATGCCCCCTCCCCTTAGAATACTAGCTCTATAGCTTCTCGTCACCATCAGAATCACGCACATCTTCTGGTTTTTGTCTTGACTGTCTTCTTTTGTAAGAGTCTATACCTGATTATACTTTTCTTTCGTGCTCGCTAGATTTAAACACTGTTCTCCTGCTGCAAACCTTTGTCTTCCTTAGTGTAATCATCTGCACAGCTCTGCCTCCCCACTTGACTGTGAGCTTCCAGGGCCCGTACCGAGTCTCATTCTTTCTTTGTGTCCTCATAGCATGTAGTTTTTTGTTTTGTTTTGTTTTTTGTTTTTTTGTGTTTTTTTTATCCCTGCCTCTTAAGAAGGCTTAGTAAGTGTTTATTGAATTAAATGTGTGCTGAATGTTCTTTCTTCTGAAGGAAGTTCTCATTTTCTGGGAATTACAGAAGGTTCTTGTTCTTGGATTCATGACCTGCTTAGGATTCAGGAGATCAGTGATATCATTAAAGTTATAGTCATTGTTTTATGCTCCTAGATTTTATTGGATCAGATTCTTAAAGAATTCATGGCTACTCAAAGGAATGAGAACTTGTTTAAGTTAGAAAGTTGAATAATTTTGTCTTTGGCTCTCTCAGCCAAAGACACAATCTGGAGTGTGCATATTTTTAGGAAAACCACTGTTTTAAGTTTGCTTCTTTTTCCCCAAAACTGGAGTGTGAAGAAAACAACCCAAAACAAAAACAAAAACAAAAAATTCTGGCTATTGAACACCCCTCTTATATTGTATCCGGTTCTTCAGTCCCCTGAAAGATTGTTCTAAATCTCTTTAGGCCTTATAATTTTTTGTCCCCATATCACTTCTATCCACGTTTTTTAAAATATCCAACCAGCTGGTCTCTGGTAAGCAGAGAGGAGGCCATTGGAGACAGGGAATTGAGGAAACATCAGGGCATGCTGGAAGTTGGTGGTAAAAGGATGGAGGTAGCCAGCTTTAGCCCCTGAGCCAATCTACTGGCATCTTCAGTGTGGCTTTGCCATTGCTCACCCACGCTAGACTGTGGCCCATCCCAGGTAGGTGGAATTAGGAGTATTAGCATGGATGAGTTCTGTGGAGTCTCCCCATGTGTTACAATGACAAAAACACCTGCCCAGGCCAGCCCTGAATCACTAATAACCGAGAGAAATACAAAAGAAAATGCCTTGTTTTATAGACTAGCATCTGTGTTGCCATCTACATTATTCAGGATTTGGAACTATAGATCTTCAGGAATAAAAGAGACTTTAGGATCTTCTAGCCTAGATCGCTCACTGTCAAGGAGCCAGGGCCACACTTCTGTTTGCCTCAGGATTAGAATCTTCTTCTGCAGTTGGACACAAAGAAAAAAGGAGGCAAATCACTAATAATTGGAAAGTGAGGGGACATGTCTTGCTTTTCTAAGATTTCCCAGAGAGGATGAGATGAGGTGAGGTGCAATGGCCAGGCCAAGGATTCTGGTAGAAGTCAAATCTCCCCAAATGTCCATAAGTTTTCCTATAGCTATCCTAACCTAAATTCATCATTTAAGAAGAATAGTAAACTTGCTAAGCAAGCTCCTCCTTCAAGAAAGATTCTCAGTAGCCCTCTACCAGGTTGCTACTCCTAAGCTAAAGAATTAGGAGAGAACACTCGCAGGGGGAATATGTACATCCTCCTCAGGGAGTGGGGGGAATGGGAGATATATTAATGCCCATCAACCTTCCATCCCCCTTCCACCAATATACATTGTTGTAAGTTAGCAAAGGAGAGGGTCAGCACACTATATTCCTTCCTTAGGAAAAGAAATGGAGAATTCCTATCCTTCTACTTGGGAAGTGTGGAATAAACGTTGCTGTAGTTATTCATACAGGTGTTTTCAAAAATATATTGTGTCGAACCAGGTTACCAGGAGGGTGTTTTGGGGTTCCTTAAGTGTTTGGGGTTTCATTTCTAAATTATATTTTTACGTTGATTAAACAAAATATGCTGTCATATTCAAAGGTGTCATATGTCCAAATACTGGGCATAATGGAGACTGCTCACGTGTAAATTTAGGTTGCTGCCATACAACAGTCGAATGCACACCTGGAAATAAGGCTTGTCCTGATGTTTGGCTGCAACAGAATAGTTTTGGCCTCCTTTTGCTGTTTCACAAGAGAACACTTTTAATAGCCATTGGCATAGTAGTGTCTCTGTTTATCTCTATGCATGCTTTTGTTTTGTAACCCAGTGAAGACGGGAAGTTGGGGTTAGATGAGGGGGGAGGTGGATTGACATTTTCCTCCCCTAGGGTCCATTGTGATGGTTGCTTCTCGCTCCCCAACTTTATTTGAGAAATAATTGACAAATATAATTGTATATATTTAAAGTATTCAGTGTGGTGCTTTGATAAACATATGCATCGTGTAATTATTGCTAAGATCGAGATAATTAACATTTCCATCACCTTACATAGTTAACTTTCTCTCTCTCTCGATTTTTGTTTTGTGTTTTTTGTTTTGTTTTGTTTTGTTTTTGGTGAGAATGCTTAATAACCACTCTCAGTAACTTTCAAATGGACAATTTTTTTTTTTTGCTTTTATGGTATTTTTGTTTTGTTTAGTTTTTTTATTATGTTATGTTAATCACCATACATTACATCATTAGTTATTGATGTAGTGTTCCATGATTCATTGTTTGCATATAACACCCAGTGCTCCATGCAGTACATGCCCTCCTTAATACCCATCACCGGGCTAACCCATCCCCCACCCCCTCCCCTCTAGAACCCTCAGTTTGTTTCTCAGAGTCCATAATCTCTCATGGTTCATCTCCCCCTCCGATTTCCCCGCTTCATTTTTCCCTTCCTGCTATCTTCTTTTTTTTTTTAAACATATAATGTATTATTTGTTTCAGAGGTATAGGTCTGTGATTCAACAGTCTTACAAAATTCACAGCACTCACCATAGCACATACCCTCCCCAATGTCTATCACCAGCCACCCCATCCCTCCCACCCACTACCACTCCAGCAACCCTCAGTTTGTTTCTGAGATTAAGAATTCCTCATATCAGTGAGATCAGAATGTGAGAAGATATTTGCAAATGACATATCAGATAAAGGGCTAGTATCCAAAATCTATAAAGAACTTACTAAACTCAACACCCAAAGAACAAATGATCCAATCAAGAAATGGGCAGAAGACATGAACAGACATTTTTCCAAAGAAGACATCCAAATGGCCAACAGACACATGAAACATCACTCAACATTGCTCGGCATCAGGGAAATCCAAATAAAAACCTCAATGAGACAATATTGTATTATTAATTATAGTCACCCTGATGTACATTAGAGCCTCAGAACTTATAACTGAAAGTTTGTACTTTAGATCCTTTGACCTGGATCTCCCCATTTCCCTTTCCCCTCCCAGTCCCTAACAAACCCCATTATATTCTGTCCTTATGAAATCAGTTTTTGTTTGTTTGTTTTTTATTCTGCATGTAAGTGATACCATACAGTATTTTCTATCTGGCTTATTTCACCTGGCAAAATGCCCTCCAGTTTCACCCATATTGATACAAATGGCAAGATTTTCTTTTTAATGGCCAAACAACATCCCACATAGATACATATACATAGTGTATATGTGCACGTCTATGTATATACCATAAACATTTTTTTTTTATTTATTCATGAAAGAGAGAGAGAGAGGCAGAGGGAGAAGCAGGCTCCCAAGGAGCAGGGAGCCCGACACGGGACTCGATCCCAGGACCCCGGGATCATAACCTGAGCCAAAGGCAGACGCTCAACCATCTGAGCCACCCAGGCGCCCCTACCATAAACATTTTTTTAACGTGATGGTTTCTTAGCACCTACGTAGAGGGGTGGGTGAGAGGCTGGAGTGGGTGAGTTGGTGGAATTATTCTGTAGGAGCTTTGGAAAACTCTGGGAACAGGGGTAGTAGTTTGGTGAGCCCAGATAGTGTCAATTTAGCTCAGTCCTAAGGAGGAAGCCCGTGATCACTTCCTGGAGGAACCTCACTCATCCCTGCACAGATCCTGGCACTGTTTCTGGCACTCTCTCACCTTCTAAGGGATGGATGGTTTGAAAATAACAGCTTGGTGGGTTGGCTTCAACATGCTCTTTATACACACGGACCAAGTGACGTTCCCCCAGTAGCTTTGTAAACAGTGGATATGGCAGGAAGGAGCCACAGCAAAACAAAAGTACAGATGGCACATGGTGACAGACCGGGTGGGGAATCCTGAGCCATGCCATTGCGCCAAGACCCACAGATAACTAACTGGGTGCTGAGGTCCTGGCCCAGAGTAGGTAGAGGTTGTTAAGCCACTGATAGTTGGATTATAGCTATTTAAAGAAAGTATCCTAAAATTTAAAAAGGAACCTAAAAAGGCTATTACCATATGGTCATCACTTGCTGTTTTGAATCAGGGATATTTTGGTACTATCTAATGAAAACGAGATATAGAAAGAAAGGAGATGCTGATGAGTATTCCATTTTGTGTGTGTATGTATCAAAACAGCCTTTCTCTCATTGATTGGATTTATAATTCTATGCAGTTGGGCTCGTAGAATTAAATCTATACATGAAAATTGTTTACCGAATGAATAAAAATAAATTACCATTTATGTATTTTTAAGTACATATAACATTTCATTTGATGAAAAAGTTTCACTGATTTTTTTTTTTAAGTTTGGGAAGAATGCACATAAACAGTAGACAATGGGACCAGAATAGGCAGGTAATTGCGTTCTCCCCTTTTCCTCATGTAATACTGGTAGTTTGGGTTGTGGGCCCTTTAACAGGTAGTAATTCTAGTAATAGTATTGCTAATTAACCAGGACAGAAAAGTGAAGAAACAACAGCAAACCAGATCTAATACAATGAGGCATCACTATCCAGGAGTATGGGGGTAAATAATGCACACAGACAGAGAAGGGGAAAAAAATGGGGGAGAGAGATCGCAAGGAATCGACTGGAGACATAACTAAAGGTTAGCAGTTCGCCCTTCTTTCTTGCTCTCGTTCTGAAAACAGAAAGATTAGATTGATTCAAGCAGATATACTTTGCAATGCCAGAAAGGATGCCTCTTCGGGTGCGGTATTGATAAACTGCCTGAGTGTATCAGTGGCATTTTGTTTTACTGGCCCCTCAAGAAGAGGCAGGGAGTGGATTTTTACCTTCCTGCCCACCTGTCTGAGAATTGCTTAAACAGTTTCTGTGTGTGTGCGTGTGTGAGGGGCTCCACACCATTACCTGCTGGGTTAAAAGATTCCTTCTCTGGGACTCCTCTGGATTCCTTCATCAGATGGATGGGAGATGCAGCCTGTGCCCAGCTGAACTTCATTATTGAGTGTACTGCTGTATTGTATCAAGAGAGCAACTACCGAGAAATGCTTTATGTCCACACCCCCATTTTCTTGGTGGGGGATTTATAGGTCTATTTGGCAAAATCATACCGAGGTGGAGTGGTAACGTCACTCTGTGTCTTCCAACAAACAGCCACCCTGCTGCCGCTGATCAGCGTTCCTGGGATGGCGGTGATTGAAATTTAGCACTTAGAGTGACTTAATTGGCACGCAGAACTGTTCAGCATATGCCCCCACCACAGGTGCACCATCTGATATACCTGTAGGGTGCCCAGTACCTCACACATGCTCACATTTTGTTAAAGAAGGAAGTTTTGAGCAGGTCCTTGAAGGAAGCCTGCGCAGTGGTTCAGTAGAGGGGTGGTCTTAGAGCACAGCTCCTCAGATCTCTGTCTGTCTTTGGGTTACCATAGTTCTTCATTCCCTTGAACTTGGAACAGACCTAAGATTGTGGAGTTCTAGTTTGCTTACTGTGAAAGAACTGTTGGGTATCTGCTCATTGATGCTTGTGCCTTCGGTAAATCAAGCCCTGTGCTAGCAGAGTGGAACTTGGAAAGGTTCAGTACTCCTTGGCAGCTTGCTGCCTTGAAATTCAAGGTTAGAATGTTCTGTGCTCACTGTGACTAGAACCGATCCCTTGGCCTTCAGGGAAAATCCTGGAAATCGATGTCAACATTTTTCTGCTGAGTTGGAAACAGCAGGGCTGGGCCAAATGGTCTCGGTTATGTGAATCAGGAGAGAAATGGAAACCTCAACAGAAAACAGAGCAGACCTATTAAGTTCTTGGCCTTATGTAAGGAGAGCGAATGAGGGGTGAGGACTCACTGGGTAGGAACACACTGCTCTGTGGACTCTTCCCATGTGTCCTGGGGCTCATGTGCTCCAGGTAACGGGGGGCCCTGGTCATCACTGCAGATGCCGGAAGAAGCAGTCTTCTCAAGCTGCCATGATGGGCATGAGTGTCCGCGGGACTGAGGAGGGGTAGATAAGCTGTCTGTCAACTGAGGTTTTCTTTGATGAGCTCCTCCTGTCCTAACTGGATCACAGACTACAGGCCTCATCTGTATTTACGTTCTCCTCAGGCATCAGGCGAAATCCTGGGTTCCTAATAAGTGTTCAATGAGTGTTGAATTCTGAAAGAAAGAACAAAATCGTTGGGGTTCCTCTGAGTGATGTTGAGAATAGCAGTGGCTTCAAAGCCAAGAAGGGTTTGCCGTGAAGCTGTGGAGCTGAAGTGTCAGTGTCCCAGGACCTGTTCTGAAGTTTGAATTTGTATGTTTATATGCTGTTCCTTACAGAGGGTTCCCCAAATTCTGTAAGCTTCAGGACCCCATAAAACACAAATAAACTCCTGTTAAAATGTTCTTGCTGAGCTCTTGTGGCAGCCTGGATTCCATCCAGTGGCTTTCCCAGAAATTAGAGAATCAGAAGAAACAGATAAAGCCAGCCCTGCAAAGGAGAGGAAAGGGAAGGAACTGACATTTAAGAAGCCCATGCAGATGGAAGAATAATTAGCCTTTATTACCTATGTTAACTCCTCACAGCAAGCCTTTCTGGGTGATGGCATTACTGCTTGCCCTCTTAATAGATGGGGACATTGAGGTTCAGAGAAGCTAAGCAACCTGCCCAGTGTGGTACAGCTACTAGGGCTGGGACCTACATCACTGACCTTACTCTCTCCTGACCATCTGCTCAGGGGCTCCCTTACAGGGTGCATATTTGACAGCTCTGCTAGCCTTCCCTGAAAGCCTTTCAGCCCACCAGGGTAAGGAATGCCTGGATGGGCAGGCAACTCTTACTGCAGGACAGAGGGAGAAAGTTGGGGAGGGGATCAGGCCTGAGTGGTTTAAAGGAAGGCCCTGGCAAACCCTTCCCCAGTCGGTGTTAAGTGATGCTGTAACAATTCATTCAATTATGTTAAGCACCCATTAAAGGAATCCTAAGTCCTCCCTTGGGCCATTTCAGTTCTATGATATTATAATTGTTTGAGACTAACCATGATGTCTTCTTTTGCCTTCAGGTGATTCTCATTTTGACAAAGCTCTATGACTATAACCTGGGGAGCATCACTGAGAGCTCGCTTTGGAGGTACGTAGATAAAGTGAGCTAAGGATTACTGTGTTACTTAAACATGACGCCCATGACTGCTCTTCCCCACCCCTTTTTTTTTCCGGGGGTGGGGAGATTTTTGGCTCTGTGTTCTCACTGCTTCGTCTGTTTGCTCTCCGTTTTCTTTAGTCACAGGTTGGGGTTTATCGCCAGGCAGGCCAGATCCTTACTTCTTTATAGACCCCTTGTTTTGGCCACAGGTCTTTTTGCTAAACTGTTCATTATTGGGTTGCCTTTATGCGTTTTGGTTCCCACGGTTCTCACTGATTTATGAGCTTGTTGGAGCAGAAACAAAAGAACGGAGGGGTGTCTGCAGAGAGAATCTACAGCACCACTTCCTTCCAGGCCCTCAGCTCACTAGCACACACGTGTATGCACACACACTCGCGTGCATGCCTTCCTCTCTGGGATTCACACTGTATTGTGTGAATATAAATTCTTCACATGAATGCTATTGATCCTCGAGGATCTGACTGACTCATTGAACACCAGCACACATGTGCAGTTAGGCTGAAACTAGGGACAGGAAGGTGCTCAGAAATCCAGGCAGCTCTCGGCTCCTTTTGTTCTTAGGGGCTATATGTTCCGTTGTTTCTGTTTGTTTGTAAACATGGGCTTTATTGGTCTCATCCTGCTTGGGTCTTTGCCAGCCCGTGTCATGTGCCCACACCCAAACTGACCTCAGGCACAGGAGGTGCATGGTTGCTTAGGCCTGGGTCTTGTGATAATCCCTGAGCCAGGGAGAGGGTGGAGATGACCCCAGGGATGATATTCAGCAATCACTGGGTTGGCGCCCAGCCCAGAGTCTGATGGGTCAGTGCCGTCATTACAGTGATGGCTTAAATATGTTGACTATCACTTCTGATCAGCCATCCCTGAGCACATACACTGCTGTGCACAGAGGATGGTGGGGGAGGGGGGGAGGTGGTACTAAGAACATAGGAGCTGGGAGTCGCCTCCGGGCAGACATAAGCGGGCGGTTCTCCCACACGTAGGATTACGGGGAACTTCACCCGCTGTCAGTTAACATGACCAGGAGAGACTGGCTGCTGGGCCTCAGTCGCAGGGCTAATGTCTAGGGAGAAGGGGTCCAATCTGCCCTTTGGGTCAGGGGTCCATCCCTGCTACAGTGAACAGTGATGGGGCTGGAGGGGAGGTAACTGTACTTGCTTTAGCAATTGGGTTGTAGGGCAATGCCCTTGTCACACAGAAGAGGGTCCTGAGTTATACACCCTAAAGGAATCTACCCCACAAAAGGATTGTTCGCTAAATTTCATTTTAACCTGATGGCTGTTTTCCATTAGGCTTCACACTCTATATAAGAAACCCCGAATAAATTGTTGTGTGCTTTAGGAAAACCCCAGCAGACCAAAGAAAATGATAGGATCCTGTTCTTGTGCTTGTGGTGAGGTGTTTAGATTATTGAACTCTTCCCCCAACAAGGTCAATTATGCAGAGTTTTGGTCCCAAGGAAATGATGTAACAAAATTAAAGTGTGGGAAGTTTGGTAGGAGCCTCAGAAAGTACAATTCTTTAATGCATTAAGGGCCTGACACTCGCTTTATTGTTTAAATTCAGGACCCCTTCATCAGACTCTCTGTGACTCCACGTAAGCTTATGTTTCCTTGATAGATTGCTCTAATGTATGTACATACATGAAAGTAAAAGCCAGCTTTTATTTTGCGGTGCATCTGCTGTGTGAAGTGTAGTCGGCATGTTAGAAAATTAAAAGATATGCAATTCTGTCTCAGTGGGGACAGAGGCTGTTAGAGGCCCTAAGTCTCAACCCGAGCAGTGAGAAGGGCATGCCCCAGGGACAGGAGGAACAGCTTGCCCTAGACTGCTAAAGTCAGGTTCACCAGGCTCCTTTCCCCCTTGTGGGGCACTGTGACTGATGCCCTGGCCTAGGGAGGATGTTTTTTTCCTCATCTCAAGAAGGGGGGTGAGTTAGTAAAATAAAAAGATAAATAAAAATTTAGTGTGCAAATAAGCAAACAAAAGTAATACCAGGCCTTTCTTCTGAAGGAGCAACCTCTATGGACTTAAGCTTTGGAAAGTGTGGAAGGAATCATCTGTTGACCCTTCAGTCTTAGGATCACTTTCAATGGAGGATATGTGCACATACATATGCACACGTAAATACGCACACACACGTATACACATATAATATACCTGCATATGTTTACTTTTCTGATCGAGCCACGATAGTCATTTACCGTGTCTGCCCTATGTTACATGTCTCATTTGTAGCAAATAACTACTGTGGGTGCTCTATACCATTAGAACTATCAGTTTAATACTTTGATAGAAGAACCCATGCCTAAATGAAAATATAATTTAGAAAAGAAAAGAGGGAAGGAAAAAGAAAATATTTTGAATACTTCATAACTGCTTTGGTAGGGCTTGTGTTTTAGGGTGGTTCACAATTCCCATGTTTGGTCTTTAGGGGATCTCTTTGGGGTGTTAATATAGAAGAGGAGAGGGGGAGTCTGGATTAGCCCTGCTTGAAGGAAACTGGTGCCAAATTCGTTTTCTCCTACATCAGCTCTTACTTTCTTTTTAGAAACCTGGCTTAAAATTGGGCGCTTGCTGGGGACAAGGTGGAATTTAGGTATTCTCATTATATCCCTAGCACAGAGCACTGGACTTAGCCCATTGACGATGCTCAGTAAGCATCTGTTCTTGAACAGACCAGTGAATACTTAAATTTCATATTCTTACTCATTTATTCAACAAAGATGTATTGATTAACTCCTGTAGGTCTTAGATTGTTCTGGTCCACGGAGGCGAACGTGGGTGTGTACATAGATCAAGAGCACGTAAGCTCTGTCTGTCTTTCAGGTGTTCATTGTCTAGAGGGGGGCAAAGATCTGTGGACGGTTCAAATGAGAGTTAAATGTACTTGTATGGAACCTACCTTCTATAACTGTATTGGATTGGGTACTTAGGCAGCCACCTAAAGCTGCCCGATCCCAGAAGAAGATAGATCTAACGTAAACAGACAGACTGTCATACGACCTAAGTTTTGTAATAAAGACACGAGATAAGCGTTGCTTCTTTACTTTACTCACATGTCTATTTTCTCTCAACTAGACTTTAAATCCTTAAACCCAACACCTTTCTGGTTTAATGATAATGGCAATGATGCTTGTGATAATGATGATAATAACAACAATAATAAAAACGAACTTATTGAGCGGTCACTATGTGCCAGGCATGAAATTAAGTGCCACACATGCAGTATTGCGTCCTCTTACTTCATTTTTATGGTGTGCTCTGGGTTATGCAATTAGTAAATAATAGGCCATACACTTACGGGGATGTTAATAAACTTCAATCATTTTACCGCTTACCTGTCTTTGGGAGTCCCCTCTGCCTTCTGGTGATTCTTTCTGTACCTGAGCAAATAAGCAAACAAAATTTTAATCCTAAATATATGAAATAGAGTTTTTAAAGAACTGTGACATTCTGAGCAGCTTATTACTATTCCAGAAAAATATCAGGCAAAAGGGAAATGGCTTCTTGTCCAACAAAGAGACACAAGCACTTTTCAGTGGAGCCCTTATTCTTTACAAGTTTTTCCCACCAAACAGTGAGAAGGGGTCAAGTGGCAAATGGCGTGGGGTGTCAGAACAAGAGAGAGGTCGAGAGGCAGTTGACCTTGTAGTGATGTCCTAGGCTTCGCACCTTGCTGGCTCAGCAAGCTGTGGATGACAGGGTGAGGTGCAGCTGCGCTGAATTAATGAGCTCCTACTCCCAGGTGGTCTTGTCATTGACTACACCTTAATCTTGGAGCAAGTTGTTGATTTTGTTTTGTGTTGAGTTGTTGTTCACTCAGGGAGTCCAACCGAGAGGAAAGGGGGATAATCTGACACACAACAATTCACTACCCCTCAGAATCTTCTCCACTTCACAGTGGATTAAGCTTTGAGATTCGGTAGAGGTGGTGGTTTTGCCATATTGGAGCAAGATAAGCTTAAAGGTTGAGATAAATAAAATGTCAAAATCTAGATACAGTATCTCTGAGAAGAAATATATTCATCTTTTTTCCCTCTAGTGCCTGGGTAATCAGCACTTTGCTGAGAGAGGCTTAGCTGGTGAGAAAGCCCTAGGCAATTCTGGAAGGAGCTGAAAGGGATACTCTTTTTTTTTTTTTTTCTATTTATTTATTTATTTCTGATGTAGTGTTCCATGATTCACTGTTTGCGTATAACACCCAGTGCTCCATGCAGAACGTGCCCTCTTTAATACCCATCACCGGGCTAACCCATCCCCCACCCCCTCCCCTCTAGAACCCTCAGTTTGTTTCTCAGAGTCCATAGTCTCTCATGGTTCGTCTCCCCTCCAATTACCCCTCTTCATTTTTGAAAGGGATACTCTTAAAGGGACAGGCAGCCCTCAGTGCCCGTGTCCTAGAGCTCAGCTGACATGGCTGACTTCTCTTCAAATCCAGGGTACCATTTCAGATTCAGGTGAAACACAAGCAAGCGTCCGAACACATCTTCAAATTGGGTACTTTTCTAGGAGCAATACCTGCTTTTTGGGCACAGGGAGCATGTGGCTAAGGTAGGGAGCATGGGTAGGCTTTCTGTGTGATTCCACCCTGGGAGCCAGCCCTGTGTCCTCATTCCAGGAGCAGCTTTGTTTCATCTTGGGTGTTACACACAGCAATTATCAAGAGAGGCTTCCCCGTGGAGTCTTTGTGGAGAGAATAGCTCTGTGGAGAGTCCCCTGAGGCAGCGTCTGTGGGGGGTTGGCTGCAGACAGTGCTGTCTGGAGAGTGTCCGCAGTTCAGGCTGACAGAAGCTGACCGGAAGTCTGGGACTCTGCCTTCCCTGTGGTGGATGCGCATTAGCTGGGCATGTCTTGCCTTCCCACTCCTCATCCAGGGCAAGAACAAAGGGCCGCTTGGGACAGGTTGTTAGTCCCTGCTTTGAAGGATGCTTTGCTACAAAATCCAGCTTTCAGTCAACTACAAAAATAAGAATATAAAAAATAGGGATACCCACCCTAAAAAAAGAAAAAGAATCAAGCTACAGTATGGTAATTTCCCCATAGGAGGACTCTTCATGTCACACAGCTCTGATGATGTTACTCTTCCTGGTGCATGCACATGTCTAGTGCCTTTCCAGGGGCCGCAAGGAGAGAGCCACACTCCCCGGCAGGATCATGACATGCTTTGGATTCTGGCTTCTGGATTCTTTTGAGCTTTCTAAATCTCACTCCCTTTCCCATATTTGAGTCACATGGAGTTGCTTGTCGCTCCTGGAGTTATAAGACTATTGTATTAAACCTTATTGTTATTTTTTTAAAAAATTGAAAAAATCTAATATATGCTCAATTATGATGAGCCAAACAGTGCAGAGACAAATAAAAATGTTAATAGTCTCTTCCCACACAGATCTCGCCTTCCTGAGGTCGATGATGCTAAGAGTCTTTGGTGATTCCGCCCATATCATCATGCCCCAACTCAAAAAGATCAACAGATACACACGTATGTCAGGATCACTTTTTTGTTTGTTTAAGAAAATAGGAATAACTAGTCACAGAACTCTGATAACCTGTTTGTTTCCTTGACAATGAGTCATCGGTGTCTGTCCTGATGACTGTGTTAAGAAGATAAAGTTAAGCATCAGATCGTATGGATGTGCAGTGCAGAGTTAAACAGCTACACCCTAACTTACGCAGTGCTTCATGCGTGCCAGGAAACGTTCTCAGTGCTTTTTACCTTCCTATCAGCCTACAGAACAGGCACTCCTAGGATCCCAGGTTTGCAGGTGAGAGGAGTGAAGCTTGCAAAGCTGAGTCACGTTCCCAACACAGTGCAGCCAGAAGTGGTTCCTGAATCGATCCCTTTAATGTCTGTGCCCCACGGCCTCCCCATTACCTTTTCAGTGGATCTCTAGCTCACGTCCACAATATTTGCTATTACATATAGCACTTCCATAAACATATTGTAATCATGTCCTTGTGTTGGGGTAACTTTCTTGCTGTAGCTACTCTGGAGTCCTAAAGGTGATACTGTGGTATCAAAAATGTATACATAATTAGCATTAATGGATAGCTGAGATGATTTTTAAAAAAGATTGGAACAATTCACACCCATAAGCAGTAATAAATTATATATTTCCCAATGATTTCGCCAGCCCTGGGGATTTTCAATTTAAAAATTGAATTTAAAATTAAAATTTAAAATTTAATTCAGTTGAAAATTTTGCGAGTCTTTTCAGTGAAAATGGTGTGTTGATCTCCGTGTGGTTTAAGGGGTATTTCTCTGGTGGCTAGTGACGCTGAACACTTTTTCATAGGTTTATTTCTCTGTGGCTCTGTAGACCTTCTGTTCCCACCTGCCTCTCCCTGAAGCCAAACTAAATTGTTCCTTCCTCATTAATACTGTAGCACATTATGTATCTTTGTTTTAGGATGGTTGTCAGGTATATATTTATTTGGTTCAGTTTAACAAACATCGAGTAGCCCCCTATTTTGTGCCAGGCACTGTGCTAGACAGACCCTGGGGAAAAAGATCCAAGTAAGAAATCGTTTCTTCCCTACAAAAACTGCAAATCTAGTGAAGGGCACTCAGCAGGTGATTACAGAAGTGTGGCAAATGCAGCGTGTAGCTACGCACGAGCTATTGTCAATACTCATCTATTTTCATACTGGCCTGGAAACTCAAAGTCTGTGACCACGTCTTAGTTACTTTTGTTTGCTTGGCACCTAAAATAGAACTTGGCACATATTAAATAGCATTATATGTTTTTTTTGCTTAGAAGCAATATATTAAGAAATGGTTTAGGGTTTCTAAAATCCGGGTTTGTGTCTTGTACTGGTTTATATCCTAAATTTTTTTTTAAGTTTTATTTATTTATTTGACAGAGAGAGAGAGAGAGAGAGAGAGAGAGTGAGAGAGGGAACACAAGCAGGGGGAGTGGGAGAGGGAGAAGCAGGCTTCCTGCCGAGCAGGGAGCCCGATGTGGGGCTTGGTCCCAGGACCCTGGGATCATGACCGGAGCCGAAGGCAGACGCCCAACAACTGAGCCACCCAGGTTTATATCCTAAATTTTTTAACCTCATGCCCTCCAGGTAGCAGATACTGTTATGAATCATGTGCTACATTATCTTGTGAAAGGACATCACAGTCGATCAAAGAGTAGGAACACAGCCAGTGCCAAGTGGGAAGAGCCCAGATTCAAGTTCGGGAAACTGGTAATGTCCATAGATGACCATGAATGTTTGTTGGCCTCCTCAATTCTGACAAAATCTTCTTGAATACCCACATGAAGGCCGTTTCTATAAGGATCCTCCTGCAGACTCTGCACACCTTCGTGAGATCTCTGTGAGGGTTAGGCCTCGGGCTGCCCCCTCTCTGCGCTCCTCGTTGACCTCAGTGGTTGGCTCTGTGCTGAGTCCCCCATTTCTCTTTTTAGCAAAGTAATGGATGAGATACACATTAAAGCAATCATTGCCCTGATGTTCTCGTAACTTTATCAATATGAGCCCAGGAAACAAGAAAATAATCCTAGAGAAAGCGGAGCAACTAACATTCTAATATCAAAACTTGTTATAGATTCAGGAAATACTTAGAATGTTAATTACCATTTTACTCCACTGTCTTTGAGTATAGAATTCTATACTGAGCACAAAGAATTTCAGAAGATGCACAATTTAATTATGTGTAGCAACATGCAGTTTTATTATTCGGTCAATGCAACTCATTCATATTTCAGATCTCAGCCTGAATACCACCTTATTTCTAAAAAACTATTTATATCCACCTTATTTAAAAGAAGGCCCTTGTTTTTGTCTGCCACAGGTTCTTTGTGTATTTCATTCAGTGTACATGTTGTGATCTGTAATGATTTTATTACTTGGCTATTGTCTGATGCCCACCGCTCGAATATAAACTCCCTGAGGGCAGAGACTTTGTATTTTTCACTTTCTGTTTTATTGCAAATGCCCAGAAAAGTGCCTGGCACATTGCCATTTAAGTGAGATTTGTCAAATTAACTGAATTTATAAGTAAGTACACATCTGGAATCATGCTAAATGGTTTGAATCCAGATATGAATAAGATCTGATTGTCACCCTTAAGCAACTCACAGTCTGGTGGGAGAGACAGATAAATAAATGAGATTAATGTGTCAAGTACCATGATAGAGGCACCATAACACGCTCTGGGTTGGGGAAGAGAAAGCTTCCTGGATGAAAGGATACCTGATCTGACTTTTTTTTTTAAGATTTTATTTATTTGAGAGAGAGATTGTGCATCAGCAGAGGGGAGAAGCAGAGGGAGAGGGAGAAACAGACTCCCCACTGAGCAGGGAGCCCAATGTGGGGCTCAATCCCAGGACCCTGAGATCATGACCAGAGTTGAAGGCAGCCGCTTAACTGACTGAGCCACCCAGATGCCCCCCTCACTCTTGATGAACAAGTAGGAATCAGGCCAATAAAAGAGGCTAATTATTTTTTTTAAAGATTTTATTTATTTATTTGAGAGAGAGAAACAGAGATAGCAAGAGAGAGCACAAACAGGGAGGAGAGGGAGAAGCAGGTTCCCTGCTGAGCAGGGAACCTGATGTGGTACTCAATCCCAGGACCCCAGGATCATAACCTGAGCTGAAGTCAGAAGCTTAACCGACTGAGCCACCCAGGCGCCCGAGGCTAATTATTTATTTATTAAGTGTATACTGTATTCCAGGCATTTTTATATGCTGATGACACAGCCTCTTAAGGAGATTACACGAGATCACAATATAGTCTGTGTATGGATGGAGTATTTTAGAGATGATGTCAGAAAAATAGAAATGGGCCAATTCAAATTCATCTGTGCTAGGTATTCTGACATTTATCCCAGAGGAAGTAATGCATCATTGAAAGTTTGGAGCAAGGGAAAGACTTGATGAAATGGGAATTTTAGGGAAAAAATTTTCATGGTATCATGTTGAAGATATAGTTGGAAAAGAACAAGACTGGTGACCATGAGAACAGTAGTCAGTAAGGTAAGAGATGAAAAGGGGTTGACTTTTGGTGGTGGGCGGGCAGGAGTATGGGATTTCATGGGGTGGTGAGTCCAATAGATCTTATAAAGTAAAAATGAATGGAACAATTGGATGAGTGAGAAGGTGGGAGGAAGAGACATTTCTAGAATGACTTTTCTGCTATTTTCTTGGATAGTCCAGTGGATGGTGAGGGCATGTACTGCATACATCTGCTCTACTGATGTCTACTGAGCACCTACAACTGAGAATAGGTTATAGAAACAACTCTTCCAAGGAAGAAGCTGTGAAGGGAAATAAAGGAAGAAACATGATTTTCCATAAAGGAGGTCATAGATTATATCTTCCTTTCTTGAAGAGAGAGCAACCCTGACCATGTTTTATGGGGGGATGAATCAGTGGGAAGATGTTGAAAATGTGGGAAAACCTCAGAGTGAATCCAACTGGTAGAAGGTTGAGTGGCAGAGAAGATAAGTGTTGGGAGCTTATCCAGTCATGGTAGATCAGGATGGACTGAGGGGTGAGCACAGGGGAGTATTTCTTCTACCAAGCAAGGAAGCCAGAGTGGGGCACACACAGATCAGCTTTCCTGGGAGACCAGGAGTTGAGGGAGTTCCTGACATTTGGATTTACGGTGAGTGAGAAACAGACTTGAGGATCAACAATGTGGAAGGGCTGCTGAGGAGGCATGAGGCGGGAGGGCTCAGGGGCCTGCAGGTGCAGTGCTGGGCGGCTACAGACTGGGGTTAGCATGACTGTGCTTTCACTGCAGTGAGCCTTATGTCATACTCAAGAAGACAGTTGGTTTTGTAGTTCCTGAGAGGTGTTGAACAATGACAACAGGGTGAGGGAGCTGAGGAGGTTGCCATGGTAGATGAGGGGGTCTGTGCTACATAGAGAAGAAAGTGAAGCTGGGGGTTGGGGGAGGACAAACAGCAGAACAGTAGGATCCCCAATCCAAGTGTGTTTAAAAGCCTACAGCACACTTAAGAAATAATATCCAGAGGAGTGTGACTTTTAATAATATTAAACTTAGTACATATCTAGCCCCCAGGGGACTTTGTGAAAAGGAACTGGTCAGAGCAGGTGGAGTTTATCTGAAAAGCCTTTTATTAAAGCTATTGTTAAGAAATCCATTCAGCTCTGTAGGAGAAGGAGTTGCTATTTTTCTGCATGTGTATGGAACTGCTGGATCTGCTTGTCAGGTCCCCCACGTTCCTAGGTATTCGTGAGTGACAACTTACCTCCATAGCTTTGGCGAACACTGAGCAGCCTCCTCTGATCTGGTTATGGCAGGTTTTCACCAGGCAGCTCTTAACCTCCAAGACCTACGGCTTGTGTATTAACCACGTGTGGTAGTCACTGTCATACCTTTCTTGAGGGAGAAAAAAGAGAGACAGAGACAGACCAGCTCAGATGTCACATTGAAGTGATGTTGAGTTTCTTTTGGTCCCTTTTTTTTTTTCTTTCCACAGTTTGCTCTGGAGCCCATTCCAATGATTTGCTCCTTTTATATTTAAAAGTCTAGTTTTTGGACTTTAATTTTCTGGATTCTAAATTTATGTTGCTTTGGCTTCCCCTATCCCTCTCCTCTTGGATAACCATATTCCTTGAGTTTGATCACTCCGCTTCCTAGAATTCCAATGAAGGAAGATCATTATATGCTCTAGCCATGGTCAACTGCTTGTAGGTTCCACCAGACAACAGGTGCGCTTGGAAGGCCAATCCATAAACAGGTCAGCACTTGGGCTTGGATGTTGAACTGCCTAGACAGGAATCCAGGCTATGTCCACTCACTAGCTCTGAGATGGTGGTGGGGTTTCTTAATCTCTCTGCTCCATTTCCTCATCAGAGAAAAAGGAGTCATAATAGCACTTATCTCATAGAATTATGGTGATGGTTATGTTAAATGTGTATCACCTGCTAAACACTCAGTAAATAATGCAAAACAAACAAAAACATTGGATTTTATACTGCTGTGGTTGTCTTTGCTTGAAATATTTTTTCTCCTGTATTCGATTTATCTAATAAATGATGATGATAGCCATTTATAATGGCTGTTTCCTTTGTGCCAGGAACTTCTTCAAGAGAGCTTTATTCATATCAACTAAATTAATTCTTCCAATAACCCTATGAGTTGGTACTATTTTTGTACCCATTTTATAGATGAGGAAACTTATACACAGGATCATAAGGGTAGTAAGCAGTAGAGAAGGGATCTGAATCCAGGCATTCTGGGTCTAGGATGCAGGCTTTGAACCCCATAGGGATTCTCTCTTCCCTGATCACCCTCTTCCATATAGAGAATAAATTACTGCTCATGTGCTTTTACTGTTTTACATGTTTTCCTTTTTGAATGCATTACTTTGAATTGTAAGTACTTTCTGTATATTTATTCCCCTTACTGGCAATATTTTGAAGGTTGCCTGTTCTCTTATTTTCTTTTGTATCCCCAGTGCCGAGCACAGTTCTCGGCCTGTAGTATGTGTTCAGTAAAAAGGAGCACCAGGACAAATATATTGGGGAAAGAAGATTTTTAAAAAAATTATCTATGTCACCTGTGTACTTAATTAATGGATGTAAAGCTTGCCGCATACTGTATATCACAGGTAATCAAAGGTTAACTTCCCTCTGTTATTGAACTCGAATGTCAGTTCTTGGTGTAATTTATTGCCATGGCACATGAAGGAGGGGACAAATATTAATTTGATTTCAGTGTGTAGGTTGACACTGTTATGCTGCATGTCTATAGTGATGTTTCCATAAGTGTCAGAAGCTGGTATGCTAGTAAAAGGAAGATAAATTTATTCCCATTTGTGTCTCCTGGTTGTATTTCCTTCTGTTAGCATCAGAGGGTTGTTGAAAAACAAATATATGTTGGGCCTATTTGAATTCCTGATCCTGAGCTCTGTGCTGTGCTGTCACCAGAGAATTAACTTTAGGTGGAGGGACATGGGACAGTCATGATAGAGCAGCCTCCCTGTGAGCAGAGGCCAGGGGAGTTGTGCATGTCAAAGAAGCTGGTAGCCAGGGGCGGGGGCTTGCCCTGTGTGTCATAGAACAAGAGGAAAGCAGCCTTTACTGGAGAACTTCAGAAAACCCTTCCTTTTCTTTCAGGTGAGGTTTCTGAAATACTGTTCATCCATAAATCAAGCTGGGGCACTTTCAGTTCCGTTCTCCTGTTTCCAAAGGGAAATGGTGTGCTGAAGAGTTATTCCTCAGCACGGCTTTATTTCTTCCTCCTGCTGGGATGTATTAGCAAGGTCATCACCTTTGGTTTATTGGCTTCAAACAATCTGTGATTGCAGAGGATTATGACTTCTTAGCTTGCAGAAGCAGGAGATGCAATCAATTCATGAAAGGCACAGGACTCTTTTTTTTTTCTTTTAAAAAAATGTATATTTATTTCTGCCAGCATTTCTGGGGACCAGGACTTAAAAGAGCTTTTTGAAAAGAATTTATCTTTGAGTGTCCTGCTTCTTTGCCACTTTCAAATAAGAACATTGAATCAGGCCAGTGTGAACTTAGCTTTAACTCTTTGAGTTTGAAAGAAAGAAGATGACTTGATGAAAGTCTGTCTTCTCCATTCCCAACTCTAAACCACATTAATTGGGAAATTTATACTTGCTGCATTATGCATTATTCCATATGCTTGGAAATAATTTGGGACTTGGATTAGCCATGCCTGTAATAAGTCGATGCATAAATTCTTTTCTTTGGTGGGACAAGGAGATTTCTTCATCTGAAAACCCTTAGAACTTGATTAGTATTTATTGTGAAATTTTTCTCACTTATATTGTCATTTCCCAACTTCCTAGATCACCCGTTCTTGATTTATTTTTGCCTTCTCTCAGTTGGGAATCCATCACTTCTGACCTCAAAGGAGCGTGTCAGAATTTAAACCACTCTCTTCCTTCTACATTGCATGAGACATTTCCTCTTGTTGGGTTGCAGAAAGCAATCCCAACAACCTGTCTCTTCAAAACTGAAATGAATGTTATACGATGGAGACTATACTTTTACCAGGTGACAGTGGGTCCCAGCCTGTAGTAGCCTTAGCAATCAGAGTTTCGCTGACGTCAAATGATTCTAGTTACTGCTGCTTTCTTGATAGAGGTCTGGCCTCTAATTTTCCCTTCTTGGCAGCGCTGCAAAGAGGCTGATGCTCTTGATGCTGAGATGATCTATGAATCTATGGACTCTGCCTATATCTATTACATTTTTTTTTTTTAATTTGGACCAGTTTTAGAGTATCTACAAAACTGGAAGACTCTTACTCAAAAGGGCTCTGCTTACATTGTCCATTGGCTTGTTTGAAACCAACATGATACAATTGTTCCTCCAATCACTAGGAAGCATTTGGAGCTGCAGAAGGGGGCGACAGAAGTCAGCTACTGTCTGGACTCTGGTCAGCTAAGAAGGCTGCCTCCATGACAGTCCTGATTAGCTTAGCTAATGGCAGCATGGCATTGGTAGCCCGAGGTACATCGGTTTGCCACCTTTGCTCCTGGGTACTAACTCATCTGTGTTCTTCACCTTTTCCAGATACAGCTCTGCAGGGTGTATTCAGACTGAAACTTAGAGCAATTTCACTTACTCCAAAGACCCATTGTAGTTGGGCAAAGGTCAAGGTACTGGTACCAGTCTAGTTTATAGTGGCAAACATCAAGCTGATGGATGTGGGGTGTGATAAGCCTTGAAATAGGTCTTGTAGACTAGAGCAGATTTAGATTGTGGATTTTGGTTCCTCTTGCCTCTAGTTCCTGGGCCATCTTTCTTCATTGATTTGACACTTTCTGTCACCCAGTAGTTCCTGTACCCACTGGAAATAATGCTACCCTTCCTTTCTTATGGATTCTTTATCCTCCTGGAGGAGATAGAGTTGAGATGTGTAATTACCCTCATGGGCCCTCATTTCCCTCAGAAAATACACATGTGCTAATTTAAGATTAGATAGAGTTTTTATTGTATTTAAGCAAGGGCAGAGATTTATCAAAAACTGGGTGGTCACCAAGAACTGTTAGTGATTTTGTCTGTGAAAGATGGTCTGCAGCCCTATCTGAAAGTCCAGTGTTTTGATTTTCCAAGATGCTTCTGGAGTTGAGGCTTACATTATATTCAAGAACAGTCTTTGCACTTGATGCTTCCTTTTAAGTTTTCATTTTCCTCCAGGGCTAATGTCATCATCATCAAACCTGTCATCATCACGGCCACAGCTGATCTGTGGAGGAAATCATGGTTCACTAAATCCCTGAACAATAGCTCTGCTTCCAGCTTCCCAATGTCCATGAAAACCTCATTCCCTACAATTACATTTCATGTTAGTTTGCTGTGAGGAAAAAATGTCTTTGAAGCTCCAGATGCAGAGTAGGGCTCATTAAATGTAAGTTCCCTCTTTCAATAGTATGTTCATACTTCGTTTTTTTCTTAATGGCCGAAGACGTTGATTTCAAGCCACTGAAAATTGCATGGGGGCTAGTAGAAAACCTGTTCTCAGATTGGCTCAACAAATCGGGGCTCCGGTCATGGACTTCAGTATCTCCTCACTGCATTTCATCTCAGTTTTGTGCTCTTTTCTGGGCATAGGATCCTGGGGTTGTGAGTTAGTAGCAGTCCTGTTGTTCTGCCTCAGAAAATCATGCAACTGTGGTCCAAGATACCACTCAGGGCCCAAGTGGACATAGGAAGGAAAGAGCTTGGGTGAAGTGCCTCTGTCACAGCTGATGCTTTGGGGCCAAGTTGAAAGTTAGAAAAGAGGGGAGTTGAGATTTTCAGCAGTGAATCTGCATTTAAGAATGTTAGTTTCCTGCATCATACTGCAAAGATCACTTTTGCAGATTTTCAGGAGGTAGAAAAGAAAAGTTAATATTCAAATGTGGTTCAATCAGATGGTGATAGAGGTATGTACTCAAAAGAACAGAGCTTAAAAACAAACAAACCACAAAACCAAAAAAAAGAAAGAAAAAAACAAAAAAAAAGAACAGAGCTTACAGGATGCCAGTTTTTAAATTTCATTCTTAAGTTTCAGAGTATTTTTAGAAATGTTAGAAATTCTAAATGAAAATTGAATAAGCATTATCTCCCTAGATTTTTCTCAAACTTTTGCAGATACATAAAAATGTTTAATCTGTTAGATCAGTACTTTAGTCAGTCCTATAAAGAGTAAATAGTATGTCCTGTGTGTGTTTTGAAAGCTGGTATGAACACATCCTGTGCACTGCCACTAATTGTGTGATCTCAGCCAAATCATTTTATTTCATAGAGTCCCAAGCTCCCCATTTATAAGAAGAAAAGTACATACTAGATGTGATGTAGGAAAGACATTAGGGTTCGAAGCCGATGGCCAAGAAAGAATTCTTGAGTTGTCTTTGGTGCAAAAAGGTGGTTTTAGGAGGCGGAGCAAGATGGCGGAGGAGTAGGAGACCTAGATTTCGTCTGGTCTCAGGAATTCAGCTGAATAGGGATCAAACCATTCTGAACACCTACGAACTCAACAGGAGATCGAAGAGGAGAGTAGCAACAACTCTCTGAACAGAGAAGCGACCACTTACTGGAAGGTAGGACCTGCGGAGAAGTGAATCCGAGGCGATATTCGGGAGAATAGACGGCGGGGGAGGGGCCTCCGTCGGCCGCTTCTGGCAAGTGCTAGAGCCACGGAGCACAGAATCGGACCTTTCAGAAGTTGGCTCGGCTGAGGGACGTCACTGCAGTGGCTAAGCAGGGGGTGGAATCCTCCCGGGACAGTGTGGTCTCAGGAGGCTCGGGGTCACAGAAAGACCGGGGGTGCCTGAGTGCGCCAGAGCTCCCAGGTATCGGAGCGGGTAAGCTGGCTGCAGAGGCAGAGCCGAGGCGCAGGCTCTCAGCTCGGGTCTGCCATAAACTGTGATCCGCGGCCCAGTCGGGCCACTGCTCCTCCAGCAGGGACCCAACAAGCGGCAGAGCCGGGGAGACTCCCCTTCCTTCCCGGGGAGGAGCGGCACGGGAATGCACCGCAGGGATCTGCTGGGTTTGGAGACTCCACACGGGATCAGGTGCCAGAGATAGCAACGCTCGGTCACAGCCCAGGTGAGCACGGAGTGCGGCTGGAGACCGGGGACACGGGAGTGACTGCTTTTCTCTGGGGGCGCACTGAGGAGCGGGGCCCTGAGTTCTCAGCTCCTCCAGGTGGAGATTGGGAGGCCACCATTTTTGCCCTGGTCCTCCAAGGCTGTACCAAGAGCTTGCAGGGAACAAAAGCTCCTGAGATCAAACCCGAGCAGCTTGCTTAGGCCTGACCGACAAGGGTGGGGCAATTCCGCCTCCGGCAAAGACATTTGGGAACCACGGCAACAGGCCCCTCCCCCAGAAGATCAGCACAAACAGCCAGCAAGCCAAGACCAAGTTTACGGATCAAGGAGAACGGGAGAACTCCAGCGCTAGGGGAATACTGCACATAGAATTCATGGCTTTTTTTTTAACCATGATTCATTAGTTCATCAAAGTTAATTTTTGTTAACTGTTTTTTTTTTTTATTTTTCTTTTTCCCTTTTTCAACCAACATCTTATCAATCTCTTTTTAAAAAAAAAAACATTTTTTATTTTTCATTTTTAGAGTCATATTTTATCCCTTCATAGTAGTTACACTTATATTTGGCATACAAATATAAGTTGTTCTCTCTTTAAAATTTTGAGATACAGTTTCTTCTAACAGATCAAAATATACCCTAAATCACTGGTGTATGGCTCTGTTCTAGTCTCCTGCCTGATCACATTCTGTCCCTTTTTTCTTTCCTTTTTTTCTTCTTCTTTCTTTTTTCAAACAACTTCTTATCAAGTCCTTTTATAAAATCTTTTATAATTTTCATGTTTACAGTCATCTTCCATCCCTTCATTGTATCAACCCTTATTTGGTACATATATGTCTTTCTTCCTTTAAAATTTTAGGAGGCACTTTTTTCTAACAGACCAAAATACGCCCAAAATCTAGTGTGTGGCACTGATCTATGCACTAGCCTGATCATATTTGATCATATTCTGCTATTTTTGTATTGTTCTGCTTTTGTTTTTATCTTTTTTTCTTTTTTTTTTCTCTTTCTTTTTTCTTTCTTTCCCTTTCTTTTCCCCTGGTTTCAGGTCTTTTCTGATTTGTATACAGTATATTTGCTGGGGACGTTGTAAACCTGTTAGCATTTTGTTCTCTCATTCATCTATTCTCCTCTGGACAAAATGACAAGATGAAAAAAATCACCTCAGCAAAAAGAACAAGAGGTAGTACCGTCAGCCAGGGACCTACTCAATACGGACATTAGTACGATGTCGGACCTAGAGTTCAGAATCATGACTTTAAAGATACTAGCTGGGCTTGAAAAAAGCGTGGAAGTTATTAGAGAAACCCTTTCTGGAGAAATAAAAGAACTAAAATCTAACCAAGTCGAAATCAAAAAGGCTATTGATGAGGTGCAATCAAAAATGGGGGCACTAACTGCTAGGATAAATGAGGCAGAAGAGAGAATCAGTGATATAGAAGACCAAATGATGGAAAATAAAGAGGCTGAGAAAAAGAGAGAGAAACAACTACAGGATCACGAGGGCAGAAATCGAGAGATAAGTGATTCGATAAGACGAAACAACATTAGAATAATTGGGATCCCAGAAGAAGAAGAAAGAGAGAGAGGGGCAGAAGGTATATTGGAGCAAATAATAGCAGAGAACTTCCCTAATGTGAGGAAGGAAACAGGCATCAAAATCCAGGAGGCACAGAGAACCCCTCTCAAAACCAATAAAAATAAGTCAACACCCCGACATCTAATAGTAAAACATACGAGTCTCAGAGACAAAGAGAAAATCCTGAAAGCAGCTCGGGAGAAGAGATATGTAACCTACAATGGTAGAAATATTAGATTGGCAACAGACCTATCCACAGAGAACTGGCAGGCCAGAAGGACTGGCAAGATATCTTCAGAGCACTAAACGAGAAAAATATGCAGCCAAGAATACTATATCCAGCTAGGCTGTCATTGAAAATAGAAGGAGAGATAAAAAGCTTCCAGAACAAACAAAAACTAAAGGAATTTGCAAACACGAAACCAGCCCTCCAAGAAATATTGAAAGGGGTCCTCCAAGCAAAGAGAGAGCCTAAAAGCAGCAAGGATCAGAAAGGAACACAGACAACATACAGTAAGAGTCACCTGACAGGCAATACAATGGCACTAAATTCATACCTTTCAATAGTTACCCTGGATGTAAATGGGTTAAATGCCCCAATCAAAAGACACAGGCTATCAGATTGGATTAAAAAACAAGACCCATCAATATGCTGTGTGCAAGAGACTCATTTTAGACCCAAGGACACCCCCAGATTGAAAGTGAGGGAGTGGAAAACAATTTACCATGCTAATGGACACCAAAAGAAAGCTGGGGTGGCAATCCTTATATCAGACAAATTAGATTTCAAAACAAAGACTGTAATAAGAGATGAGGAAGGACACTATATCCTACTTAAAGGGTCTATCCAACAAGAAGATATAACAACTGTAAATATCTATGCCCCAAACATGGGAGCAGCCAATTATATAAGGCAATTAATAACAAAAGCAAAGAAACACATTGACAACAATAAATAATAGTGGGGGACTTTAACACCCCCCTAACTGAAATGGACAGATCCTCTAAGCAAAAGATCAACAAGGAAATAAAGACTTTAAAGGACACACTGGACCAAATGGACTTCACAGACATATTGAGAACATTCCATGCCAAAGCAACGGAATACACATTCTTCTCTAGTGCCCATGGAACATTCTCCAGAATTGATCACATCCTAGGTCACAAATGAGGTCTCAACCGGTACCAAAAGATTGGGATCATTCCCTGCATATTTTCAGACCACAATGCTTTGAAACTAGAACTCAATCACAAGAGGAAAATCGGAAGGAACTCAAAAGTGGAGGCTAAAGAGCATCCTACTAAAGAATGAATGGGTCAACCAGGAAATTAAGGAAGAATTAAAAAAATTCATGGAAACCAATGAAAATGAAAACACAACTGTCGAAAATCTTTGGGATACAGCAAAGGCAGTCCTGAGAGGAAAGTATATAGCAATACAAGCCTTTCTCAAGAAACAAGAAAGGTCTCAAATACACAACCTAACCCTACACCTAAAGGAGCTAGAGAAAGAACAGCAAATAAAGCCTAAACCCAGCAGGAGAAGAGAAATCATAAAGATCAGAGCAGAAATCAATGAACTAGAAACCAAAAGAACAGTAGAACAGATCAACGAAACTAGGAGCTGGTTCTTTGAAAGAATTAACAAGATTGATAAACCCCTGGCCAGACTTACCAAAAAGAAAAGAGAAATGACCCAAATCAACAAAATCCTGAATGAAAGAGGAGAGATCACAACCAACACCAAAGAAATACAAACAATTATAAGAACATATTATGAGCAACTCTATGCCAGCAAATTAGATAACCTGGAAGAAATGGGTGCATTCCTAGAGATGTATCAACTACCAAAACTGAACCAGGAAGAAATAGAAAACCTGAACAGACCTATAACCAGTAAGGAAATTGAAGCAGTCATCAAAAATCTCCCAAGAAACAAAAGCCCAGGGCCAGATGGCTTCCCAGGGGAATTCTATCAGACATTTCAAGAAGAATTAATACCTATTCTCCTGAAACTGTTCCAAAAAATAGAAATGGAAGGAAAACTTCCAAATTCATTTTATGAGGCCACCGTTACCTTGATCCCAAAATCAGACAAAGACCCCATCAAAAAGGAGAATTATAGACCAATATCCTTGATGAACATGGATGCAAAAATTCTCACCAAAATACTATCCAATAGGATCCAACAGTACATTAAAACGGTTATTCACTACAACCAAGTGGGATTTATCCCTGGACTGCAAGGCTGGTTCAACATCCGCAAATCAATCAACGTGATACAATACATTAACAAAAGAAAGAACAAGAATCCTATGATCCTCTCAATAGATGCAGAAAAAGCATTTGACAAAGTACAGCATCCTTTCTTGATCAAAACTCTTCAGAGTATAGGGATAGAGGGTACATACCTCAATATCATAAAAGCCATCTACGCAAAACCTACAGCGAATATCATTCTCAATGGGGAAAAGCTGAGAGCTTTTCCCCTAAGGTCAGGAACGCGGCAGGGATGTGCACTCTCACCACTTCTATTCAACATAGTATTAGAAGTCCTAGCCACAGCAATCAGACAACAAAAAGAAATCAAAGGCATCCAAATCGGCAAAGAGGAAGGCAAACTCTCACTCTTTGCAGATGATCTGATACTGTATGTGGAAAACCCAAAAGACTCCACCCCAAAACTGCTAGAACTCATACAGCAATTCAGTCAAGTAGCAGGCTATAAAATCAATGCACAGAAATCAGTGGCATTCCTATACACCAACAACAAGACAGAAGAGAGACAAATCAAGGAGTCGATCCCATTTACAATTGCACCCAAAACCATAGGATACCTAGGAATAAATTTAACCAAAGAGGCAAAGGATCTGTACTCAGAAAACTACAAAATACTCATGAAAGAAATTGAAGAAGACACAAAGAAATGGAAAAACGTTCCATGCTCATGGATTGGGAGAACCAACATTGTGAAGATGTCAATGCTACCTAGAGCAATCTACACATTCAATGCAATCCCCATCAAAATACCATCTACTTTTTTCAAAGAAATGGAACAAATAATCCTAAAATTTGTATGGAACCAGAAGAGACCCCGAATAGACAGAGGAATCTTGAAAAAGAAAAGCAAAGCTGGCGGCATCACAATTCCGGACTTCCAGCTCTATTACAAAGCTGTCATCATCAAGACAGTATGGTACTGGCACAAAAACAGACACATAGATCAATGGAACAGAATTGAGAGCCCAGAAATGGACCCTCAACTCTATGGTCAACTTATCTTTGACAAAGCAGGAAAGAATGTCCAGTGGAAAAAAGAGAGTCTCTTCAACAAATGGTGTTGGGAAAATTGGACAGCCACATGCAGAAGAATGAAACTGGACCATTTCCTTACACCACACAAAAATAGACTCCAAATGGTTGAAAGACCTAAACGTGAGACAGGAGTCCATCAAAATCCTAAAGGAGAACACAGGCAGCAACCTCTTCGACCTCAGCCGCAGCAACTTCTTCCTAGAAACATCGCCAAAGGCACGGGAAGCCAGGGCAAAAATGAACTATTGGGATTTCATCAAGATAAAAAGCTTTTGCACAGCAAAAGAGTCCACAAAACCAAAAGACAACCGACAGAATGGGAGAAAATATTTGCAAAGGACATATCAGATAAAGGGCTAGTATCCACAATCTGTAAAGTACTTATCAAACTCAACACCCAAAGAACAAATAATCCAATCAAGAAATGGGCAGAAGACATGAAGAGACATTTTTGCAAAGAATACATCCAAATGGCCAACAGACACATGAAAAAGTGCTCAACATCGCTCGGCATCAGGGAAATCCAGATCAAAACCTCAATGAGATACCACCTCACACCTGTCAGAATGGCTAAAGTGAACAAGTCAGGAAATGACAGATGTTGGCGGGGATGTGGAGAAAGGGGAACCCTCCTCCACTGTTGGTGGGAATGCAAGCTGGTGCAGCCACTCTGGAAAACAGTATGGAGGTTCCTCAAACAGTTGAAATTAGAGCTACCATTCGATCCAGCAATCGCACTACTGGGTATTTACCCCAAAGATACAAATGTAGGGACCCGAAGGGGTACGTGCACCCCAATGTTTATAACAGCAATGTCCACAATAGCCAAACTGTGGAAAGAGCCAAGATGTCCATCGACAGATGAATGGATAAAGAAGAAGTGGTATATATACACAATGGAATATTATGCAGCCATCCAAAGGAATGAGATCTTGCCATTTGCAACAACGTGGATGGAACTGGAGGGTGTTATGCTGAGTGAAATAAGTCAATCAGAGAAAGACATGTATCATATTATCTCACTGATATGAGGAATTCTTAATCTCAGGAACAAACTGAGTGTTACTGGAGTGGTTGGGGGTGGGAGGCATGGGGTGGCTGGGTGATAGACATTGGGGAGGGTATGTGCTGTGGTGAGTGCTGTCAATTGTGCAAGACTGTTGAATCACAGATCTGTACTTCTGAAACAAATAACGCAACATATTTTAAGAAAAAAGTAAAAGATGAAGATAGGAGGAGAGGAAGAATGAAGGGGAGTAAGTCAGAGGGGGAGACGAACCATGAGAGAGGATGGACTCTGAAAAACAAACTGAGGGTTCTAGAGGGGAGGAGGGTGGGGGGATGGGTTAGCCTGGTGTTGGGTATTAAAGAGGGCACATTCTGCATGGAGCACTGGGTGTTATGAACAAACAGTGAATCATGGAACACTACATCAAAAACAAATGATGTAATATATGGTGATTAACATAACAATAAAAAAATTTAAAAAAAAAAGGTGGTTTTAGTAAAGCACAGGGACAGGGCCCGTGGGCAGAAATGCTGTACCTGGGTCATGAGGAGTGGCCCATTATACACTTTCAAGTTGTGAGGGGGTTTGGGATAGTGTAAGTCTCTAAGGAATTTTGGAAGCAAAGTTTCCAGGACCTTGAGGGGTCTAGCTATAGTTGGGAAAAGGTCATTTATTTCTGTCTAATAAAACCTGAGCCATGAGAACCTTCAGATGTATATCAGTGGGTCATATGCTTGGGGTATGATTGCCAACATGTATCTTGGAGGGTAGAGAGAAAGGAAGTTTCCAAAGGAATTTTTTTATGTTAATGTAGACTTACAGGATCCTGGGGGGTTGGGCTAAGATTGCCTGTTGCCCTTAGCAAGGTATCAACATCCAGGCAGCTGAGTCCCTAGAGGAATGTCACTTGGCCTGTTTCAAAGATTTGTCAATGGGCTGTAGGTAGTAAGGAAATTTAATAATTTTTCTTCTGCCTTTGTTTCCCACATCAGATGGACTCTGTTTTTCAGTATAGCTTTGGCGTTCCATATTTCTGAAAATTGTTGCCCCAAATAGCTGCCATTAAAAGCACATGTCCTCATATATTTTGGACTGCTAATGAGAAAATACTAGTACCCTTGTTCTAGGATTTTTTTTTCCTTAAATGTCTCCATCATAGCTCATTGCTAGTTGATTAGAGGTCGACAGAGGCTGGCAAACTCACTCTGGTTTTGCAGATAGTAATCTGGTTTTATGTGCACTAAATTAAAAAATCCATATCCCAAATTAAAATGATAGAAAACAAAGAATTACCTTGCCTAAGTCACCTTATGTCTCTGACCCTTGATTTCCATATCCTATTGGGTATAATAGTAATTCCATCAGTTAGGTTCTATGAGGAGTAAATAAACATTTTTAAGAACTTGTCTGGTACATTTTCAGTTTTAAAAGGTAAAAGCAACTAACAGGTCTTCTGACTGTAAAGGAAAAGAGGGAGGAGAACTAGCTATCATTTACTGAAAAGCCTCTGTGAGCCACAGTTTTGTAAATTTGTGAAATGAGGATTTTAAAAATGCTTTCCTTAGTTAAGGTTGCTATAAATATGTGGTAGCCAGATATCATCATGGTCCCCACGTTCTTCAAGTTGTGAAGTGCTCTGTGGACATAGTTATCCTTAGTTAGAAGTTGGAGCAGGGAAAACTTGACCTTTCTGTTTCCTCCAACATGGCAGGGGACTAAGTATGATTGTAATTCACTAGATACTGGTATCCTTGAGAATAAGTGTTTAGTTTGCAACCTTTTTTTTTTTTTTTTTTTTTTTGCCTTACAGCACTGGAGCAAGAAGAAGGCCTGTCACATAGTGAGCACTCAATAAGTATCTCTTTAGGGCGCCTGGGTGGCTCAGTTGGTTAAGCGACTGCCTTCGGCTCAGGTCATGATCCTGGAGTCCCTGGATCGAGTCCCGCATCGGGCTCCCTGCTCAGCGGGGAGTCTGCTCCCCCCTCTGGCCCTTCCCCCCCTCATGTGCTTTCTCTCTCTCTCATTCTCTCTCTCAAATAAATAAATAAAATCTTTAAAAAAAAATAAGTATCTCTTTAATGAATCAGTGAATTAATAAATCACTGATTTTATTTTAGCTTCTATTTTATTGATCATATGCCTGGCAATATGCTAAGTATATTTCACAGTGGCTTTTAATCCTGGGGAGCTTTTTAAAAATATGTGTGTTGTCCCACCCAAAATTCATGGAATCAGAATCTCTGGGACTGAGCCCAGGACATAGGTAGTTTAAAAGCTATACCCAAGTGATTTTAATGTGTGAGAGACACACAGAATCAATGAACTCTTGATCTATTGTTTTCCTGGGGTTTGCATGACTGGGCTGCTTGCTAATGTTGCCAATTACTTACTTCTGGGCATCCAAGTTTCAGTGAGCATGTTCTCCCATCTTGCTATTTGTCATGGCTAAAATATTCTACTTTAACAAGGATGCAAATTTATCATCCACATTAAGAGTGTAATCTTTTTTGCATCTAGTCCTGAAACACAGTCGTGCTCTCCATGTAAATCATAAACTTAGATCCTTTTGTAGTGTGAAAGAAAACACGTAAATCAAGATGGAGAAAATTAATGTTGACAAAGATCACTGATATGTTGTAAATTGCAGAGGCCTGGGTCTCAGACTGGTTTCAGAATCGCAGCCATTGGTAATTGCCATAACATTATGAAAGGAGGAGGCAGCACTGGGAAGGTGGTTTGAATTGGAGGCTAATTCCTGTTTAAGTGTTTGCTTCGCAACTGTATTGGCACAGACCAGCTAACTATTGCCATTGCCACTCAAGAGGGAGTGGTCACCTTGAAGGTACTTCTGATTCTATGGATTGTAGAGCAAACAGCCTCCTCCTGGGTGTGTGATGAGGATCTCCTTAGAGCAAAACCTGGTCTGGATTCTTGGAAACTATGTTGCTTTGTTCTTCTTGGATGGTTAACATTTTCTTCCTCTTTAGTTCCTGAGTCCCACCAATGTGTCATTTTGTTTAAAAAGTTAACATAAGTCCTGCGGTAGAAGGTATGCTCACACATGTGGTGAGGACTAGGAGAAAAATTGCTGTCACTCCAAGGCAGCAACATAGACCTTTGCTTTGTCACCCAGTGACAAAGTAAAATAACAACTCAGGATTCTAGTAATAACACAGGGTGACAGGAGTGCTGTGAGGTGGGTGCTTCAAGGAGGGGTGATTAGATGCCAAATGAATGTTATCGGGGAGCTATTAGCAGCCACATGTGAAGTCATTTTTACTGAAGGCAGTGATTTCTACACTGTTTTTTGTTTTTTTTTTTAAACCTTAGGGTATCTCCAGGTATTTCAAAAAATGTCACATACTTCTCAAAAATAATAATATACTTGTAGAGTATATTAATATCATAGTATGCTTTTTAAGTGAGCATGGGGGTGGACAAAAATTCACATAATGTGCTGATCTGCTTGACACATCATTTCCCTGTGAGAACACCCCCAGACTCTGACTGTCAGTGTCCCCAAACCCTGTATTTCTTGAGCTTCCTGGAATGGTGCAAGCCTGTGACTATTCCTGCTCTTCTGGAAGAATCTGCATTTCCCCGCCCCAGACTTTTGTGCTATCTCAGTGGCACATGCATTCTGGATTTGCAGTGCATTGATCTCTTATCACCCTTTTGTTTCTCTCTTTACTCTTACCTTTGATTCCAGAAACGTTTTTAAAATAATGGTTGGCAGTTAATAAACAGCATGGCAGGCAGGAAAAATGAACAGTGGTGTGCTCATTTTGATAGACTATGCTGTCTGCAGATAATTTACCAGGGCAGAGTGCTGACATACACAGCCCCACAAAAAGGGCTTATCCCTGATCTTAAACCAAAATCATTCTTGAGAGTTTCCATTATTCATAAGGCATGATCCATGAAACCTGCAGGAGGCTGTGCTGTGATGATGCCCCTGAGCTGGTGGCTCTCCGGCTCAGGAGTTAGAAACAAGCAAACATCTGTATTTGTGCACTTGGGGAGATTGCCAACTTTCAGAGAAAGAACTTCACTCTGGAGTTCAGCATGGTGAAACAGAGTTTTCTGCCTTTATTACCAAGCATCCCCCATACCCCCTTCCATGCTCTCCCTGATGAGTTCTGAGACCCTGCTCTTGCAGCTGCTTTGAGCTTCATCACATTGAATATATTTCATCACTCTTCCGTCTTGCTTCTACTGTAAACCCTTTGATGGTAGGACAACATGGCTTTGTGTGTCCCTCGCCTACTGGAGTGCCTGCCACATGATGTCGGCTCATTAAAATTAAATGACCAACCGAATGAATGAATAAAGATCCAAAAGGATATTTCTGGAATTTTCTACATAGGATCTAAGTGAAACCTCCTCCCAAATATTATTGAGCCTTCAGAGTCCGCCAGGAGACAAAGAACAGGATAAGGATTTCCAGGTCTTCTCAGAATTAGAAGAGAAATCAGACAGTATTAATCTTCCCAGGATCCTATCTCACAACATGTGGCTTTTCCAGAATCAGACCCCTCTAATTTGTGGGGATCCTAAGGCCACAGTATCTGCATTCATATACCACACAGCCGGTTTCACCACACTTCTACTCTAGGAAATTCAGATTGCAAAGGTATTGAAATCTGTGGAGATAGTCCTGCGTTTGAAAGGCACGTTCCCTCATGGCTGTCTTTGGTTACTAAGGCTTTGAGCCTTTTGAGTTGTGGGGGTCATGGGAAGTATTAGGACACCAGGCTTCCTAAACTTTTGATAGAAATTTCACTTAGGAACTTTACCTGATCAACAGTGCCATTAAAAAAATAAAACAAAAAGAGAGTCCTTATTCCTCTAAGAAGTTCCTATTCCTTTCCAGATTCTACGGAAAAAAACAAAACAATACAAAACAAGACACGACTGATCTAAGCACTTGGCACATAGGTAGAGCCCTCCTGTCTAGGTGCCATGCCTATGAGCTGGCCAGTCTCTTTAATACAAAGACAGTGATTTATAATGAGATGTGCAAATGTACACATTCATGCCAGCTTCTGCATATTCCCAGTGGCAGAATGAGGCAAGGCTAGCCGAGCGCTCTGCAAATAATTTGTATTCAGACATAGAGCAGCCATGCCACTTATTTTGCAGGGTAAGCCGATAGCTATTTACTCTAAGCATAAATGACTCTGTTAAGAGTGACCTTTCCTGATGATTTTCTAACCAATCAGTCTTAACACTTTAATTAATTAATTTGCTTAAGCAGAGGGAGCATTTCTACCCCTTCTCTCTTAGCAATCATTCATTTTACGCCATACTCGAAATTATTAGTTTGGGAATTGTAATGACCATACACCATTTATTTTCATCCTTCTGGCTGGAATCTCAGCAACTTGAGTGTTCTGATTATTTGTGTGTGTGTGTGTGTGTGTGTGTGTGTGTGCACATATACCTTTGCAAGTGTGTATGGTCATCTGTTTATTCTAGAAACCTTGCTGATTGCTCCAAAATCCAGCCAAGAACAACAGCATAAGTGACAAAGTTTGATTTTTCATATACCCAGGATCCTAAAACAATGGAGGGAAAATGAACCAGAAAGGCTGTAAAATAGCCTTCCTTGGGTGATCTGCTTTTTCAGAAGCTGATTAGAGTTCTGATCTGTCTTGGTGTGGCTTCATTATTAGAGAGATGGAAAGAGGAAGAAAGAAACAGTGCCTTTTCTTTTATTAAAAAGCCATTTTTATAGGGAAGGAAAGTAAACACAGTCCATATCTCTGTGGATCTCAGTTTTCTCTAATGGGCCAATTCCCATCTTTTTCTGTTCTAATATCCCAGGTCTTTTTTCTTTCTTTTTTTTATGATTTGAATTTTTCTATTAACTATTACAAGGAGACCTACATATAATGTATAGTGGAAAGGAGATGGAAAAAGGCTGAGCAATTTTAGAAGATTTTAGAAATCTTTTGTTCTGGAAAAATTCATTCTCTTCTGATCTTTGATATAATCGTAAGCCCCTTCTAAGTCTCTCCTCTAAGGCTAAGCCACCCTTGAACATGAAGCTGTTCGTAACCACTAAAGCATATTCATGGAGACCAAGTGGCACAGAAGTGGCCATTGATATGTCACCTGTGAGAGTCCGTGCCTTTCCTCTGCATGTTTCGGTGCTTCTCGTCATTGGTATACTTTAGTTGTCGTCTTTAATTGGATGCAACTGCAAGTAAAAGAAAATGTTCTTTTTTTTGCTATAAAATCACACATATACACAATCACAATCACAGTAGGAAAAACATTTGAAGAAATAGAGCAAGTTTATTTGCTAAGACAAAAGGCAGAAGTGAGAAAAAGTAGACATAGGGGCAGGGGTGGGTGGGTGGAAGCTATCAGCTCCCCTCCTCTTGTAGGGCAGCCTTCCTTTCCCTTACTCCTCCCAGAAGAATGGAATACTTCTGCTATGGTCACTTGAAATGCCAGATCCCATGCTCCGATGGAGCCCCCTGCTTCTGTGGGCCCAGGACCCAGCCAGGACAGGACCCCGCCCTCCCCTGTGCTCTGTGCTGTCTCTCCTGTTTACCTACCCAGCTCCGAAGAACCTTGGCTACCACCTTGTACCACATAGTATTTTTATTTTATGTTCTATTTCTATGATAGCATAGATAAACCCATGTTATGACTGACATAAGCATTAGTCATTGTCTCTTCAGTATGTAAATATATCTTTGTGGGAAGAATGGTTGTAGTTTAAGACTCTTGATCTAATATCAATTTAATACCAGTACCATTCTTTAATAATTCTTCGACTTCAGAGGTAACTATTCCATGTGTGCCTGCTTATACTTCTGGGTGAGATTTCACAGTCTACTTCTGTATCCTGTCTTCTCTAGTATTCTTTTTAGTTTTAAACATGTGAACTTGGAAATTTCTGACCATTTTGAACTATGAGAATAGGAAGTACTCAGTAAAAGGTGACTTTATCATTCACTGAACACTTCCCACGTATCACCTGCATTAAGTCCCAAAACAGTCCACTCAGGATTGTTCTTTAATTCCCACTTTTCAGATGAAATAATTGAGGCTCAGAAAGGTAAAGTTGCTGCTCGGTACTAGATGTCAGACAAGGAGGCAAGCCAGTATTAATATTCAGTTCTCTTTGACTTTCCAGCTTTTTATTCAAGGCACACACGTTATTTAAAAAATACATATTCTTAATGGCAGCATAATAGCTCATTAGATGAATCTATTTTAGTAGTTTTACCTTTAAAATAGTAAATCCCCTGATTAAGATTTACATTGTTGCTATTTTCTCATTATTATGAAGAATGCTGTGATGAATATAATTCTTAATGTATGTATAACCATGTGCTGTGGCTGGGATTGAAAGTATTTTCTGTCTCTGTATCTAATCCTCTGGTCTCCATAGATGGATAATATCCAGTACGAGCCTCGAGATACCAACAGGGAACTTACCTTTTTCTTAAGTCATTTTTTTTACATTCAAAGTGTTTTATTTCAGAATATTTTTAACAGCAGAGCCCTGGTAATGTGTTTATATAAAACATTAGGTTTGTGCACAAATTTCCAGAGATACACCTACTTTAGAGAGCCTGATATACCTGTAATTGCATCTCCTTTCCATCACCAAGAAAATCTTAGCAAAGTCATTGGCTTTCCTACTCCATAGAACACATTGTCCCTTGGGCTCTAGTATTACCCCCAAAGATATAGGGCAGTTGTTTTGCATTGTGCTGTTTTGCTGGGAAGGAACAATTTCATCATAAAAATACAGAAATAGACTTGAAGCAATTGTATGTGAAATACTATATGAACAAATTTCAGGTTATCTAGACATAAAAGGAAACACTAATTGTCTGGGCTCAAACATTCTTCTTCTCTCAAGCAATTTTCTTTTCTTTTTTTTTAAGATTTTATTTATTTATTTGACAGAGAGAGACATAGTGAGAGAGGGCACACAAGCAGGGGGAGTTGGAGAGGGAGAAGCAGGCTTCTGTGCGGAGCAGGGAGTCCGATGTGAGGCTGGATCCCAAGACCCTGGGATCACGACATGAGCTGAAGGCAGACACTTAATGACTGAGCCACCCAGGCGCCCCTCAAGCAATTTTCAAATGGTGGGAACAGTGAAGGGGGGAATTGCTAATCAGGGTTGGAGAGACCCTGGCTTTTGTCCTGGGGTCTCAACCAGTTACATATCAGTAAGCAAGCTTGAGGCCAACAAGAGGGGCTGCTTATTAGCCTCTGTATTTCAAGTCAATTTTATGCTAAGCAAGGAGCCAGTGTAATTTGGGTGTTTAGTGTGTGCTGCAGGGACAGCCGAGTTAAAGTGTGGTGGTGGCCCATCCAGGAGTCCAAAAGCAGAGAGCGAATGCTGTGCTTGGTGGAAGATGAATCATGCAGTCTGTGTAGCATGAGCAGTGGCCAGCAATAGGCCCTGGGGGAGATCTGAGGCTGCTTTGGCTGCAGGAGAAGACAGGACTGGGGAAGGGACCTTTGGTATACCACAGAAAACCACATAGAAGACAATCATTTATCCAGAATTATGAGGCTTTGCCTGCTCCAAGTTAGTCATCCTGCCAGAGTTTTGATACTTTAATTTGCAAGGATTCAGTGGTTGCAAAATGATATTTTTGTGCATACGATATGATGCATACTACAGGATTGAAGAGTAAAGTATAATTTTTAAAATAGTTTTTGAAGTCAACATGTTTTAGAAACTATGTGTGTATTTTTTTAGTATAAATCTATCTCATGAGTGAGAAAATCATTGTCACTCTGCGTAGATCAGAGCATCTGAAGTTTGTTGAAAGCAGAGCAAAGATTGCAAAAAGCCTAGATAGTTATGAAAGTTACACAAGGAATACATTTTGCTGGTCTGTTTTTGCAGAAAAAGTCAATTCACCTTACAGTCACGTTACCTTAAAATGAAAACAAAACAAAATATAGTTAAATGTAAAAAAAAATTAAATGAGTAGAGGATTCCAGTATTCCTGTTCACTCTGGGGGATATCCAGCAGCATCACGAACATCTGCAGAAATAGAGAGCATGGTGGGCACCTGTTTGAACTGTCCTTCCATGCCACTCATCCTCTTGTTCTTACACTTTGTTTTCAAATTTCTCTTTTGCTTTTTGCATACCTTTTGGAACAGCTCCTACAGAGACGTATATAATATAGGTATTCTATCTATCTGTCTGTCTGTCTATCTATCTGTCTATCTATCGATCATCTATCTATCTAACATCTATGTCTATCCATCTATCTAGTGAAGTTTCTGGGATTTTCATGATATTAACAAATGGCAGAGCCTTTGTTTTGATTTTGTTTTACCTCATTTTATTTTTTACCATATTGGACCATGGTATCATATCCAATAGGCTAAAAGATCCCTTTTAATCATTGATTAATGTATCACATGCCTCTGTCATCTGGCATTTCTCACTGGAACAAATTTTTTTTTAAGATGTTATTTATTTATTTGACAGAGAGAGACACAGGGTGAGAGGGAACACAAGCAAGGGGAGTGGGAGAGGGAGAAGCAGGCCTCCCACGGAGCAGGGAGCCCGATGCGGGACTCGATCCCAGGACCCTGGGACCATGACCTGAGCCGAAGGCAGACGCTTAACGACTGAGCCACCCAGGTGCCTGGAACAAATGATTTTTAATTAAAATGTAGATGATCATTTTAGAAGCTTTTTCAAAAGAATGAGAAAGTAAGCCATAGACTGAAAGAATGTTTGTAAAAGGCATATCTGATAGAGGTGTGTTATCCAAAATTTCTAAAGGGTGCTTAAAACTCATCAATAAGAAAAGAATCCACTTAAAAAATAGGCAAAAGATATGAACAGACACCTCACCAAAGAATATATGCAGGGGGAAACCATATGAAAAGATGCTCATCATCATCTATTATAAAGGAATTGCAAATTAAAACAACAGTATTCTACTGCACACTTTTTAGAATGGCTGAAATCCAAAACACTGGCAAAACTAAACGCTAGGGAGGATTTGGAGTAACAGGAATTCTCATTCATTGCTGTTGGAAATGCAAAATGGCATAGCCACTTTGGAAGGCAGTCTGGCAGGTTTATACAAAACTAAACATAATCTTACCATATGATCCAGCAGTCTTGCTCCTTGGTATTTACCCAAATAAGTTGAGAAATTACATTCACAGAAAAAACTTGCACATGGATGTTTATAGCGACTTCATAATTGCCAAGGCTTGGATGCAACCAACATGTCCTTTAGTGGGTAAGTGGATAAATAAACTGTGGTATATTCAGACAATGGATTATTATTCACCACTGAAAAGACATGAGCTATCAAGCCATGAAAAGGGGTGGAGAAACAAACCTTAAGTACATTCTTCAAAGTGAAAGCAGCCAATCGGAAAGGCTACATGATTCCAATTATATGCCATTCTGGAAAGGGTAAAACTCTTGAGACTATAAAAGGATCAGTGATCACCAGGATTTTGGGAGGAGGGGAGGGATGATAGGTGAAACAGAGGGGGTATTTATTTATTTATTTTATTTTATTTTTTTGAGGATTTTATTTATTTATTTGACAGAGAGAGACAAAGTGAGAGAAGGAACACAAGCGGGGGGAGTGGGAGAGGGAGAAGCAGGCTTCCCGCGGAGCAGGGAGCCCGATGTGGGACTCGATCCCAGGACCCTGGGATCATGACCTGAGCCGAAGGCAGACGCTTAATGACTGAGCCACCCAGGCGCCCCCAGAGGGGATATTTAGAGCAGTGAAACTATTCTGTGAGATACTACAGTGGTGGGTATTTGTCATTATATACATTTGCCAAAACCCGTAGAATGTATAACACCAGGAGCTGAACCTTAATGTAAACTATGGACTTTGAGTGATGGAAGGTATCAATGTAGGTTTATCCATTATAGCAAATTTACCACTTGGGTGTAGATGTTGATAGCGGGGAAGACTACATGTTGGAGGCCAGGATATAGGAAGTCTTGTACTTTCCACTTAATTTTGCTATGAATCTAAAATTGCTTTAAATGAAATGAAGTCTATTAAAAAAGAAGAGAACTTAAAAAAATCTTTGATGATTCTATTACTTTTTGGTTTCGGCGCTTTGACGTTCTGGTCAACAGTTTTGTCTGTTTGTGGTGTTTGCTTACTTTTATAAGCCCTTCAAAGGGGAATTGGGGACCTGCCCAGATGACAGAACCTACTGGAGTCTTCACGTTGAGGTGAAGCTAAGTAGTTTCATCCTCCATGTCCCTTATGAGGCAATCCTATAATTCCTTGTTGAGGTTCTGCATTAGTGCTTAGTGGCAGTTGCATTTTGAGCACATGACACATGGAAAAGAAATAAAAACTTTGTCCTTGGCACAAAATTAAAGTGTCCAAAGTAACTTATACCTTTCATTCTTTCTTAAGCCCTAATTCACCACCTGAGGAGCCCGGTCTACTCAATACGACTGTCCATTTACAAGTGGCATTTTCAGATTCTTGACCTTATTATATATTTCTTAGTGTTTTCTACTTCTGGGACTTCAAAAGTTCAGCAGATCAGAGGGGATTTCTCAACTCTGTATAAGATAGAGCACACAGGAAAGCAATTTCTTAGATTTCCCTTGTGGGAGTAAGGTGCTTGGATTGTATGAGGTTGGACCCCAGAGAGAGCTTTTCTGGAAACCCAGGCAACACAGAAAGAAATAAGCATTGTTCAGATTGAAGTTGTAACGGGTAGAGAAGGGATGTCAGCCTGCTAACCTGGTTTTGTGTTCCTGGGCACTAGACCCTTAATGTTAATACTCACAGAGGGTTTATAGTTGCCTCTGAGTCTGCATAGTTTCTGCTGAGGGCCCAGTGTGATAGAGGTCATGGTTAAGTGTGAGGTGGACACTCCCCTCCCTTCTCAATCCCTGCTCCCCCCTCCCCCACCGTGTACTGACTTATAAGGCAAATGTTAATTGTAACCTGTTTCTGGACATTTACACCCTTCAATCAAATAGAGGAGTGGGATAGAGAATATGCAAATAGGCAAGGAGGGTGAGAGAATTTTGTAAGGTGGTACCTCAGAAGGTAGACTCTGAACCCTACCTTCTCAATTTTGTGAGGTTGGTGCCTGTCACATCTGCTGAGCCAGATAAGGATCAGCAGGCAGAGGCATTCAGTAGGACTCACATGTGAGGAGGTAGATGAAGAGGATGTCTCGAAAAAAGAGTTGTCAAAGCACTGAGTTATTTCTTGTCTCCATCACATGGTGGTGAAGGATTGCACTTCAAGAAGGCTTCCTCAGTGTCTCCCCAAATTTGGGGTTACAAAGACTGGCACCTGACTCTTGATTGAAACAAAATGATTTATGGATTGTGTTGTGACTCCTGCCTGGGAAGTATAAAGCAAGAGGCAGCAACTGATGCCTGGGTCCAAGAGGGAGCTGCAGCTTTGGTGCCCTGGGTCTGGGGAAGTGGGATCATTTAGCAAGGACCACGAAGGAGGAAGGAGAGAGTGTCCCTGGTGTCCTCTTGGGTTCATTCAGCAGGCCTGTCCAAAGGGGCAAGGAGACTGCTTCTGACGGGGAGATGGAAAGGGGCGGAGTTGGGCTTCCAGGTGACCACCAGCTGGAGAGAGGGTCTCCAGTTACTACTTAGAATGGAGATGCAACAGAAAGCCCAGGGGTCTGCCAGGAGTTTCATCCAGGGAACATTGCCCAAAGAATAAAATTTAAGGGGAGGAAGAAACAAAAGCATGTTTTAAGACACTAGTCATGCTTGTTTAACACTGTGGTTACAGGAATAGATGTGAATGTGGATGTCTGCCCAATCCCAGCGGGTGGCTGGGGCCCTTTACTTCATGCATAGTGACTGCCTTTCTCTTTGCATTGGCTCTTGTTCTCTGGCCTGCAGTGGCCGGAGTATAAAACTCCTCTTCCGAGAAGTGATAGTGTAGCCTTTGAAGAGAAGGGAGGAACTTGCCACCTAGTCCCTAAACCTATCTAATATCATGAACAACCTAGGGGAGGAAGCATACAACTATTTTAAATGTGATTATACATGAAACTTAGTAATATACTAACACAGTCAGGTACCTTGTGAATCTGGAGCCACATTTAGCATGATTATATAATTTAGCTTTCAAACTGCAACGCTTTTGAGAGGGGACACTGTGAATAATCATGTTGAGACAGCAGGAACAAATGAGGATTGTCCTGAGTAAGGCAGTACATAACATGGGCATTCTACCCATCTTCTGTCGCTTCTGATCTATAGAAGAAAGAGGTTCTTTTTCTTTATTTTTTTCTTTTTGCCAGAAGTGAGAGCAAAAATCTTACCCTGCTTTTGTGTAGCTTTATGACATTTATTATGTAACACCATTAAGCATCCCCTGAACCAAGTAGCTCAGGGAATTTACTATTTATTCACTTTATGCTTGATGGTATTATGGGTCACACACACACCTATCAGAATCCAGCCAAGGCATTTAAACCAATATATCAAATTATGAAGCAATGTATATCTCTCCAGGAATCTGTACGTGCACCTGGTTAGGGGTCCCCGCAGATATTCTTTTCCCAGGCAGACCACGTTCAAAGTAATAGGGAAAAACAAATGACCACAACTGTCAGGATAGTAGTTGAAGAGTTAGTAAAATTAGGTGTGGTCCTTGTAAGAGTCAGTGGGATCAGGTTGGAAAGTATATAAGATTTAAAATCAGAAGACCTGGATAGAAGTATCTCACACTGGTACTTGCTGCATGAGATTTAGCAAATATTTAACCTTTCCTCATCAGAAGAGCATTGCTCCCTTTCCATCCACTCTTTATAAAGAGGTGTTTAAGTGGTCGATATTATAAAGGGCATTAGAATATGTATTATATTATACCATTTCCACGGTAGTCACTATGAAAACACCTGTTAGTTCTTTTTATTTGCCACTAAAATTAAGTATAAAACTTTTCAGCCTCACCTCCGCACCTGAGCCCAGATGTTGAAACTTCTGGTAAGGAGTAATCACTTGTTTTTCACTCTGGTCATAGATTTTAAACCACTGAATACCCTATTCATTTCTCTCTGTCCCTGTCTGTCTCTCTCTCCCTGTGTGTCTCTCTGTCTTTCAGCTGTTTGATGAGATCATATATGTGAGAATGCACAGCAAATGGCAAAGTTCAACCAGACCTTCATTATTAAGAAGGCACTTTGCTCAGGTGTTCTTGCATCTGGCAGAAGGCACTGAAATAAAGCAGGTGCAGATTCTTACGTCTCAGGAGGATGTAGTGAACAGGAAGATAAAAAATACAAAAGGCAATTACAATGATGAAAAGTTAATTGGTGAGTTCAGGGAATAGTAAACAAGATATAAATTCACCTAGTGTTCCAAGGATGTTCAAAATGAACTCTATCTATTGAGAAAACAATTACCAAGGAAGAAGTTAGCATAGGCCTCCAGCCAATTTGGCTACAGTCTCTAGCCCTTGAAGTGAGTACGACTTATAGGAGCTGTCAGGTATTTTTAGACATTTGTTGTGTTCCTTGCCTAGAGTGGAACCATTCCTCCCAGACTTTGAGGGACTCTTTAGAACTTAGCAATTGCCAGGCTGCTTTGCAATCCATTGATCAACCTTGATTGAATTAAATACTTAACCCAGTGATTCCCAGTGGGGTATTGAGGGGTGAATTTTTCCCACACATGATATTTGGCAATGTCTGGAAACATTTTTGGTTGTTATGACTGACGGTGGGGATTACTACTAGCATCTAGTATTTAGAGGCTGGGAATGCTGATAAACGTCCTGTAGTACCTGGGACAGCTCCTCATGACAAAGAATTACTGGGCCCATGATATCAACAGTGTGAGTTGACAGATGCTGGCCTAACCTTTCTGTGAACTTAGCACCATGGGAGTTTCAAAACGAGGAGGAAATAGGATCCCTGCCCTCAAGAGATTTAGAGAACTAATGCAGAGACCAGAGCAATATGTCCATTAGTTGAAATACTGCTACATCCAGAAATATTTACTGAGCCCGTACTATCGCCAGGGAATCTGCAAGGTTTTAGCATTACTAGGAGTCATGGTAGTACCTCTACCAAAGAAGCCTAGGATGTACTGAGGAGGACACATGTTATAAAGGAAAACATACAGCTTACTCACTGTATCATGAGGTAGATCATAATTGGAAGGGAAATCAGTGTTGTCCTTAGAATAAAGAGAAGGTTAGGTTGGGTGATCAGGGGAAACTTCCCTGGGAATATGGTATTTCAGCTGAGAAAGAGTTGGCCAGTGAGAAGTGAATGTGGGGGAGGGAGGCAAGCAGCAGTAGCAATGTGGCCCAGACCCCAAGGCAGGCAAAAGTTTGTGGTTGTGAGTAATGCGGGTGGTTTGTGTGAGCCAGAACATGTAGATGGGGGTACAGTCAAGCCAATTAACCCAGTAAGAATTCAGGGAAGAGAGAGATAAATACAGCTAAGGGTCACTAGGGAAGATCTAGAGGAGAAAATAGGAAGTTGGTGGCAGGCGGGGTGTGTGTTTGGGGGAGGATCCACAGGCAGTATTTGGAGAGAGAAATAAGCATGTCTGGTTTGTAAAGGGAAACAAAAGAATCTGGCCTTCCTGGGCTAAAGCAGGATAAGAGAGATAGGAACTTTGACTTTCATCAGAGTGCTTTTTAAATGAGGTCCTTTCCTTGGTGACATTGTATATGAGTGACAGAAAAAAATGAAAATTTGGGGGAAAGTAGACCCTTGTTTGTAAAGGGATTAGTACAGGTAACTTCATGTGGAGGGACTCTCTAGCGGTGAAAGATCACACAGTTAAAAGAGGCAGATGGAATTGACCGATGGTGGGATAGAAGAAAATAAAACAAAACGTATTGCTATCAGCAGCCACTCACTTCATTCACTCAATAAATGTGTTTGAGTGCCTTTGATGCACTAGACCCTGGACCGTTTGGTGAGCAAAATCAGAAATGGTTTTCAGATCTCAGGAAATTTACAATTTAGTGGGAGAGATGCCACTAAAATAATAAAAATAATAAGGTATTCACAAAGTTAAGTACTGAAATGAATGGATATTTGTCTTCCTAAAAACCTGTAATTACAGGTTTCTAGCTAGACAGCAGTGACAGGGAAGACTCTTCTGAAAAAGTGGTGACCAAGAGGCACATACAGGTTGACCAGGTGAAGTGGGACTGAAAGGAAGAGCGGAAAGACCTCAGCTGTGGTAGTGGCATGTGGAGGGAAGAGTCATGGCCCCAAAGAACTGAAAGAACTCCAGTGTGACTGGAATAGAAGGGCTGTGGGTGGTAGGGAAGCTGCGGGGAAGATGGGGCGGATTCAGGTGGGGATGGGGAGAAATGGGCAACAATGCATTTTAGAAGATCCAGGAGCAAGTCCTGTCAACTCATGTAGGAAAATACTGCAGAAAACCGGGGAAGGGATAATGCATCCATTAAGGTCTTGATGGTGGAAACATGCATTGGTTTGTTCGTATTCAAGAAGTGTTCAGCAGTGGTTGGGGGCTAAAATAGAAGATTTAGGGATAAACCAGTTGAAGGAGATGGGAGTGTCAGGGATGAAGGCTGGGTGCCTGAAGTGCCTAACAGCATAGATAGTGGTACCAGTCACTGAGGGAGGGAAACTCTGCACCCAGACCCATTTTTGGGAAGAAGATTACAGATTCAGTTTTAGAAAAGTTGCTTTTGAGGTGTGTTTGAGGTATCTAAGAGGAGTTCTCACATGCAGGTCCAGAACTCAGAGAAGAGGTTGGGGCTGCAGATAAGTAACCACCCTGCCCCTGCTTACTTTTAAAAGCTGACACTCTTTCCCCTGCAGAGGCTGGTACCTTGCCCTATCTAAAGAACTAAAGAGAGTTCCATCTCTTTTATTTATTTTTGAGGGGCATGGGGCAGAGGAAGAGAGAGAGAGAATCATAAGCAGGCTTCACACTTGATGCGGAGCCCCATGCAGGGCTCGATCTCATGACCCTGAGATCAGGACCAGAGCTGAAATCAACAGTTGGACACTTAACGGACTGAGCCACCCAGGCGCACAGCTCTGCTATTCTGAAGCGAGTCAAGGAGCCAAAGAGAGTTTAAATCCAAGCTCAATTGTTGAACACATGCTTCGGGGAGAAAGAACATGAAGGGTTAGAAATCAGATGTGCCAGTGTGAAGGGGGAGCACATCCACCTCACGTAATTTGGAAAGAATTGAGGTCTCACATTAGCCATTCATATAAGCCCTGAAGTAGCTGATTAATGCTGTGCTGGCTAATGAGCTAATTGGATGACAGGACTGTGTTTTGGAAAGGGATCTTCAAAGTTATCTAGACCAATGCGTGCCTTTTGCAGTTGAAGAAATTTAGGTCCAGGGAGGGTAAATGGCTTACCGAAATTCATCCTGCATATTAACAACAGAGGATGGCTACCATCTATCCCAATTTATTTCACTGTCCTACTGGGCTCTTCCCCTGAATTCCGGTTGTGAAAAGAGTGATGCAGAGTATTATTTCACTGCCTTGCACTTCAGGGTATAGATGTTGATCAAAAAGCCCCAGGCCCCTTTAGCTGAAGAGAAAGTGTTTTGTTGCCTTTTGCTGGCACATACTCATGAATCTCCCCCCGCAACTGAAATCCAGAATAGCTTAGATAATGATACGAACTTTAGCTACCCATTTAGCAGTCTCTTACAGCAGTCAGCAATTTTACAGTATTGCTGTCCCAAGGGGGGAAAGAGGGGGGGACAGTATAAGAAACAAGCTAATAAATCTGTTTTTAAAACCCAACGTCCTCCTCCCTCCCCCCAGCAAATGTTGTAAATTCTGGGCATTTATGATTTGCTTGAGGAAGCAAGCTCAGTGTCAAAAGTGTTTTAATAGCCTTTGATTTACTTTTTAAGTGCTTATTAGGATGACTGATGACAGTGTTTTCAAGCCAATCACAGACTTGGGAGAGACAGGAATTCATTGCTGTCTTCCCCTTGACTGGTGTGTGTTGGTTTGTTAGGTTTGGGGAGGGACTCACAAGCAGAGCAGAGACTCCACCTGCATTTCCTTTCCTCTGTGAGTGGCAGGTGTCTCTTCTTTATCCCTTTTGTCACCTAAAGGAATGTGGTTTGGGCACAAGGACATTCCTTAGGCTTCTGTCCCTCAAATGCCCAGTTCCAGAAGCCACCCACTGAGTAGGAATGGAGGGGCCTGCTCCCAGGGCTTCAAGATTTACAGGAAAAATTATCCCTCTATGTTAAGTCATGAATTCAGACAAGAACCAGCATTCCATCTTGCATGCCTCAAAGTTCTACTGAAAAGTAAACCAGGAGGTTGAAGCAGTAATTGGCCTGGGTTTTCATTTGTTCAGGCCATAACTGCCTCACCACGCACAGCCCTGGCGGGGTGAGCTGTGACACCCCTCTCTCCTTAATAGACAGAATTAAGTTGCATTTCATCCTGTGCTCCTCCGAAACCCCAATGGCCAGAGTAACTGAGAAGGCAGTGGAAGTGGGCTTTTCAGATGTAAATACCATAGCCTCTGCATGAAAATCCATGAAGTCAGTTCCTGGGTCTTTACTTACAAGACATTTAGATGAAAAATCAGTGTATTTCAGTTCCAGCAGCATTTTTCTTCCCTCTAAATCCAGGCACAGTGTTCATCAATTTGTTTAATAATGCCTGGGGAGCCTCTGGTTCCAGCATTGAATAATGGACATTCCCAGAGCTTGCTGCTTTAAATACTTTCTAAATTTCTGTTCCCTTCTGTGCAAAAGGCAAATTGACAGGAAGGAGATTTTCATTTTTCTCATTCTAAAGAGAACTGACACAGAGGAATGTGTTTTAGTAATGACACCTGGCCCAAGAAAAAGACACTTTGCCAGTGTTTTCCCTGCATTTTTTTCCCCCTTTTCCGCTGCCCAGTGGCTTTGCCATTATAGCAGAGGCTCAAAATCTGACTGCCTGCCTCTCAGAATCCCTTATGAAGCTTTCAAAACTTCAGCAGCACCGGTCCCACATTTGAGTGCCTGGAGTAGAATCTGGGTGCCTAGACTTTAAAACTCAAGGAGTTCAGTTCTGCTTGTGCAACCAGAATGAAGAACCCCCAAAAGATTATGCTGTCCAGAAGGGATGACACAGCTCTCATGCAATTGCATAGAGAGCAGAAGTTCTAAACCTTTGTGGACTTAGATGCTCTGGAGAGCCTGCTGAAATGCAAATTCTCTGGCCCCCAGAGACTCTGATTCCTGTAGGTCAGGGGTGAGTACTAGGCATCTACAGTTTAACAGGATCTTCTTGTGCAAGAAATAAAAGGATCATATCATGAGATAAAGTGGTGCAGGCAGATTGACAGGTGCCTTTGCTCTTATGTTTTGCCTGTTTTTGTGTTATTCTTGTTTGGTTATTCTGACTTCTAGGATTTGGCCAGTTTAAGCATAATTGGATTTCATTCCCACTTGTCTCCATGCTCAGTAGGTGCAGCCTTACTGTCTAGCCATGGTTAACCTTAAAGCAGTAGTTCCCAAGCAGTCTTAATATTTGAGGAACTGTTAATATAAATGGATCCCCGAACCCCTACGCCCACCAAGAGATCCTAGTTAAATCGGTTTGGGATGGTGCTCAGACTAGTATTTTAAAAATAATTTCCCCATGTGATTTCTAAGATGCAACCAAGATTGAGAACCACTTCCTAGAAAAATGTACAAAGCCCAGGAGCTCTTGGATTGGCCGAGAAATGCAAAGAGCTTTACTGTGACCACAGATACTGACAGTGCTGATGGGGTCAGGTCTTCCGTCCTTGGGGACTGCACTACCTGATACTGAGATCAGGATCCTGACTCCCTGATACTGATATCATGAAGCTAATCTATAGAGAGATTAGGGCCGAGACTGTGTAACTTAAAAAAAAAAATGTTGAGGGGCACCTGGGTGGCTCAGTCAGTTGAGCATCCAGCTCTTGATTTGGGATTGGGTCATGATCTCAGAGTCCTGGGATCAGGTCCTGCTTCTGGCTCCGTGCTCAGTGAGGAGTCACCTTGGGGATCTTTCTCTCTCTCTTTCCACCCCTCTCCCCCCTTGTTCTCTATCTTTCTCTCTTGCCAATAAATAATAAATCTTTAGGAAAAAAGTCAAGAGAAGGAAAAAAAGGACATGTGTAGGATTTGTTCTTATTACTGGACTCCAAGGGTGATGTCGATATCATCTGCTGTTGCAGTAGGGAATCCCAATGTGCGCCTGGCTGGGGGTACACTTGTTCATGGAATCCTGAGTGACACATCAAACAGGGAACTTATGGATGAAAGAAACTCTCTTTTCTTTGAAAAGCCTCCTTTTTGGTTGTTGAAACTAATCTATAGATATCGTTAGTAACAACAAATAGTTCATGGATGTCAACTGAAAATTAACACCATGTACTTGTCCAGTGCTTTCCAGTTTACAAAACCCTTTCACACACATTTTCTCCTTGATCTTTACAAGAGATCTGGGAACTGGACCCATTGAAGCAAGTGGGGTTCAGAGAATTTAAATGATTTATCCAAGGGCACAGGATAAGAACATACCAGACAATATTGGGGTGCAGGAGTCAAGTCTTGTGATTCTGCTTCCAAATGCAGACAGTTACAATAGTTGGGACATGGATAGACTTATTTAAAAATGTTAATTATTGCTACTTATTTTACAAACATGAATCAATGATTCACAGCACATCAGACCTATGATGTCATGGTTGTTAGCTTAGATCAGGTCCAAGAAAAATAGTTGAGTTGATTTAAAGAAGAAAAAAGAAAAGTGGGATGAATAATAGCACATGCAGTCCAGCAATTAGATGGAATCCCACTGGTGGCACACGGAAGACCTTGGTTGGGCCATGCTGCTGTAATCATGCCATCGGTGTGTGTGTGTGTGTGTGTGTGTGTGTGTGTGTGTGTGTGTGTGTGTGTGTGTGTGTGTTCAGACAATAATCACTGGATAAGTTAAATAGAGAAAAACTGTGCTGTCTAAAACTTCCTATGGCTTCCTTTACCTTCCATGGGAGACAGTTGTAGTAACTGATGTTATTGGTATCTGCACACTAATTGCTCCCTGCAGGAGAAGGAGTCAGGATGCAAACTCGTGCATGACCCTCTGTCTAGGATGAACACTAAAGAGGCTTTACTCTGTGCCAGGCACCTGATGAGCACCTTTCCTGTGTCATCTCAAGTACACCTCATGGAACCCTATGGCTTGGTATCATATATATATCCTCCTATTGTATCTCCTTAGCTGCAGTTTATATGTAAAAACACTATGGCACAAGTTGTGCAGTAGCCTACCCTGGTTTCACACTGTAGAAAACCAGGCTCCTGGCCTCCAGAGCCCAATCCTCAACTCCTTCCCTGCATCTCAACCAGTTACATACTTTGCATATGAAAGGGGAGCAGGGTCAAATCTAAGTTTGCAGGCAGAGGCCAAAGAGAACAGAATCGTTCTGCATTATGTATTTAGCAAAACTGTTTTACTTTGTTAAAGCAGAATGATGTGGCTTAAAAAAAACATCCAGTAAGTAGGCATGAGTGAAAATTACTAAAGAACTTTTGAAGTCATTTTTCCTGCCATGGTATACAACATGGTTTCCTTCCCACTGTGCCAAGCAGACCTTAATTCCCCGCAGATCGGCAACCATATTGTAGCAATACCTGCACATGTGTTGTGTGGATACGTATTGTTTGGTCTGTGTGTGTATGTTGTGGTGTGTGTGTGGGGGGGGGAGGGTGTGTATGTTGTGATGTGTGTGTGTGTGTGTGTGTGTGTGTGTGTGTGTGTGGAGAGAGATCAAGCGAAGAGGACTGGATTTTACAGATGAGAGGCAAAGGAACGGTCACTAGAGGTCACAGGTAAAAGCGATGGAGAAAGCAGTTTGGAGGTGGAAGTAATCTTGAAAATGAAATATTTTGGAGCGTCTGGGTGGCTCAGATGGTTAAGCATCTGCCTTGGACTCAGGTCATGATCCCAGGGTCCTGGGATCAAGCCCCGCATCGGGCTCCCTGCTCCGCGGGGAGTCTGCTTCTCCCCTTCCCTCTGTTTCTCCCCCTGCTCATGCTCTCTCTCTCTCTTTCTGTATCTCTGTGTCTCGAATGAATAAATTAAAAAAAAAAGAAAATGAAATATTTTGAGAATGCATAAAAATCTTGAGAAGGATGTGGGGGTAAAGAGATTAAACTGTTAACTGGGATAGACAAGCACACATTACCACCCCCCCCCCATTTATACAGTAGTGCGTAGTCGCTAGAAAAGGCATATCTTCGTGTTCTTGGCAGAGGTGGAGTAGGGAGGGACACAGGCATGTGGATTTCAGAGTTGATATGATGCCCTGGACTGGGAACAAAGAATTCTTGTCTCTAACTGTGTGGACATGTGTGAGTCTGCATTTCTGTATTTCAGTTTCTATTCCTGAGCATATTTTCTCTGTCCCTTTCTTGCCACACTTTATATTCTCCTACTCTCTACCTGTAGCCACTTTGTAAGGAAAAGATGATGACTTACGACAAATGGAAATACGTTCTTTTCACCCCAGTGAAGTCAGCGAGGGTCCTCAGCATGAGAACTGTGGATTGAGGGCAAGCGAGGCATTCATGCAGCCAGCATAAAATTGAATACAGTCCTCAAAGACCATGTGTTCTGTGGAATTTCAAAAGGCTATGTCAGAGCCTTCTTCCCAGACACCAGGGGGGCTAGTACCCTACACCACGGGAGGGAAGGAGGTGGAGAGGGCAAGATGTTACTTGCCTAGTGGGTGCTGTATGATTAGCCAAGGTATGCATCGCAGGGAAAAGCTGACCCTCAAAAATGGCATACATTTCCTGCAAAGCATCTGAAGGAACAAGGAAGACAGGAAGGGTACAGGGACTATGAAGACAAAACAATGGAGTGCACGGAATGTTGGAGGGACAGGAATTGTGCAGCAGAGCCTAAAGACTTGTAGTGCGGACTTCAGTGGTTTCCATGGATGCAGGTTGGGACAATTCTTGAAGTTGTCAATGAACCCCCCAGGGGCTGACTAGGAGAAGCAAAGCAGTGCAGTCGCCTGCCTACCTGGGATGGCTTCTCGGGCCGCAAAGGGAACAGTTCTGTTGCAGGGTCCCTCCAGTGTTCAGGGTGTACTAGTGGGCCCTTGGGAAAGAGTAGACAGTGTATCCTACTTCAGATGCATCCAGCCTGACTCTCAGAGGGAACAAATTTAATTATACAGTGAAATTCTTCAGCTGAACAGCTAATGCAGAGAAGTCAACCCTGTCAACCATGCCAATCCAGAGAAAGGACAAAATTGATCATTGGAATAAAAGGGGATCAATGCTAAGAGCTCCTAGAAGCCTTCAGTGTTGATAGGCAAGTTATATTAGCTTCAGGTTTAACATCTGAATTCTGATAATTGTGTGTTCACAAAACTTCTTAGTACTACTCAGTGGTAAAAACACCTATTGCAAACATTAAACAATTCCAAGACGGTTGGGGAGTTAAGACAAGGAATACGAGCACATGCCCAGAGGTCCTCTGGAACTGTTGCCCGACAATGATGAGGGGAATGCAGGTACTTGGGTTTAATAGTAGATAAGCTGTCATGCTGGGGGCAGAGACATAAATACATATGGAGACATGTAAATCATGATTGCTGACCACTGCAGGGAGACCTCTGCCCAGACAAAGTGGTTGAATAAAAACTTAAGGTGGCATATTTTGAGAGAAAAATCATGGTACATTCATTACTTCCGAGGAAGGACAGTAGTCAGTGGCTGTTAATGAAGCTTTCCTAGGAAATTTGGAGCCAGGACTATGCTTAAGAGTATGTATGAGTTGAGTTTCTATACATGAGGCATAATCTTTTTTGACCTTATTTGTAGATATTCCTATTTTATTTTTGTTATCAAAATGAAAATACTCTGATTACTTTTCTAATTATCAGAGTAACATTTATTTCCTAAATATTAGAAAAATAGAAGCACATAAAATCTGTATCTCTGTACACTAGGATGATAATTTTCGATATTTGTATATGTATATTTATTTCTATATATATAGGTACAAATAGGGAGCTGGTTTAATCATAGTACATTTGATCTATGTCCTTTTTTTTCTCATTTTAGTGTGTACTAATCATATTTCCACATCATTATCTTAATGTGACAGTATTTAATGGGTATATAAAAAATGTTTGCTAGTGTCCCCATTATTGGACATTAGGTTCTTTCTGATGTGTTACTATTATTTGTAATACTGGGATAGAATCTTTTGACCTCGCCGGGCACCTGGGTGGCTCAGACAGTTAAGCGTCTGCCTTCGGCTCAGGTCATGATCACAGGGTCCTGGGATAGAGCCCTGCATTGGGCTCCCTGGTCGGTGGAGGTCTGCTTCTCCCTCTCCCTCTGTTTGCTACTCCCTCCCCTCTCCCCCGCTTGTGCTCTCTCTGTCTCTCCCTCTCTCCCTCTCTCTCTGTCAAATAAATAATAAAATCTTTAAAAAAAAAAAACAGAATCCTTTGACTTAGCAATTTCCCTGCTAGGAAATAATGAAGAAATCTTGTAAAGATTTGCACAAAATGATGTGAACAGTTATTCTCTGGAATAGTTGCACTGAATATACACCTACCTGCAAGTTATTTGAGTGCTTGTTTCCCCATACACTTGGAAGGAAGGCTTGGTGAAGTAGCTTTTTCTTTTTCTTTTTCTTTTTCCTTTCTTTCTCTTTCTTTCTTTCTTTCTTTCTTTCTTTCTTTCTTTCTTTCTTTCTTTCTTTCTTTCTTTCTTTTTCTTTCTTTTTCTTTTTCTTTTTCTTCTTTCTTCTTTCTCTCTCTCTCTCTCTCTCTCTCTCTTTCTTTCTTTCTTTCTTTCTTTTCTTTCTGCCCTTTATAGTGTCTGGAGTCTAATTCTTTCTATATTATGGCAAGTTGGTCACTTGGCACATCCCTCAATCGTGTGCTCAGCTATTGATTTAGAGATGCCTTGGGATCCAAGCAGAATGTTGATTTCCATACTCTGGTCTCCCAGGTTTGTATTTAAAGCAGACTCACCTGTTATTACAACTTATAGTTGTTGAACCTAAATGTTTCCCCAAAGGGGAGAGAGGTGTTGATATGAGATGGATGAGATTGGGTTACAAGAGGATAGAAATTGACTTAGTTATAACCTCAGAGACCATACGAAGAGTTTACGATAAATTACGGGAGGTTACTGTTAATAAATTGTGAGATTGTTTTAAAGCATTCTGGAACTTTTAACTCTCAAATTTAGTGTTTCCGCAGTTGATAGTAGATTTGGCTGGCATGCATTATAAGTCATCCTTCTGACACATAAACACATCACACATGCATGCACATGTGAACCAGTGCTTCTTTTACGGGCAAAGGAAGTGAGAATCAGGGAAGTAGAGTAATTTGATGGAAGTTAGACGTGGATTATTGGAAAACCAGAGTCCTGAATGCCCAGGCTTGTTGGCAAATTTGTTCCCTCTTCCATGATAACTAACTGTTTTAATTATAAAATTACTTGGAGTGAAAATTACATATATATTTTAAAAATCACTCACAAAATAACCTTACTCTGTAGCCTTTTTTGAGGAGGGGGGAGGTATGGAAGAATGAGTAATAGTATATTACCTTTTAATAATCCTGCCCCATATAAGTTACAGGGATGAAAAATACAGCATAGAGAATGTAGTCAATAATATTGTAATAATGTTTTGTATGGTAACAGATGGTGAGCATTTCATAATGCATGTAATTGTCAAATTACTATGTTGTACACCTGAAACCACTATAACATTCTATGTCAACTATGCTGCAATTAAAAAAAATGTTGCCCCAAAGTTCTAGTTTTTCAAATCTTTATTACATTTGGTAATACAAATTTTCTTAGAAATGTATTTATTTGACCAAATTTTCAAATATATCTACATTGAATAGAGGAATTCATATATTTTTTAAACACTGCATTTATCTTTTCCTTCTCGAGTTTTATCTCTTTGCTTTTCTATTAATAAATTCACCAGAGTCACATCTTAATGCTTAATATTCATATACTAATTCTGTTTGCCTAAGAAGCAACTCCTGGATTTATTGAGCAATTTTAATATTTTTCTTTTTTTTTCCTCTTCTCTAAGTCATCCTTTCCTGCCTTTATTTTTATGATTTCCTTTCTCCTGCTTTTGTTTGTAAAAATTATGGTTATTTTTTACCTTCTTAAATTTAATAATTACCTCTTTTTTTGCTTTCATTTTAACTACTTAATTATTAAAGCATTTGAGGTGAAGCATTTATTTTAAATGCACAGTAGAGTTGTGGTATATCCCATGTTTTGATAATGGTGTTTGCATTTTCATTATTTTCTAATTAGTCTCTAATTGTAGTTTTTCCTCTTTCATTCAGTGCTTCTCTTTGGAGAGTGTTTTTGGTTTCTTAGTATAACATTGCTCTTATTTAAAAAATTATCTAATAATCTCATTTTACTTCTTGAAGTTAGCAAGTTATATAGCCCAATATAGAAGTCACAGGTCCCACCTCTCCTCTTCATTTTACACCAGATGTCTACATCCAAGTTGGCCAACAGGGGTCCACTCTGTTGGACCCATCTGTGAGATAATTAGGTAGGCTTTTTCCAAATTTGGCATAGTTCAGCTATAATCTTATTTTCCCCTTCTGTGGCTGTGCATCTTTCCATGATTTTATGGGTTTGTCCAAAGGAGGGGAGAGAGATACGGATGCCACTAACTGTTCTATCAAAAACAGTTAATGATCTATTTCAAGTCTCAGTGTAAGCACTCAGGATGCTTGACTTCTGCTTTCCTCTCAAGCCCCAGGGTCTGAATTGTCTTACTACTAAACTTCTGTAGTCCTTAGCTGCATTCCTCTCTGGCATGTCTCGCTTTTCCCCTTTCTGGGGCTAAGCCATTGAATATGGATCTCCTCTTCTCCATTAGAAAGTAAGCTCTTAGAAGGTATTCTTACATATTCTGGTTTCTTTTATATGTCTGAAGATAGACCTGAGCACATACCATGCACATAATAAACTCCGAGTAAAGTTTTTTGTTTTAAACTTTAAATCTTGAGACCAAGTTTAGATTCTAAAATTGATGTAAATCTACTTGATTTGGCAAATTTCAGCAAATTTCATGGCCGCCTCTGAGACTGGTGGAGAAAGGCAAAGCTGTATGTATGCATTTACTGTATGGCGCATTTCCCTGTTGTCAACTGTTGAAAATATTCCGAAGGAGAGATTTAAAGGAGCTGGATAATATCCACGAGCCCAGTAGCAAATATGTGAACTTTGGCAATGCTGATTCACTTCTCTCTGCTTCTTCCATAAGCAAAAAGAAGCTATGTTTTCCTAGAGCTACGACTCCTAACTCCTAGACTCTGCGTTAGGGCTAGGGGAAGAAGGGTGATTTTTCTAAGTTATTACGAGGCAAACAATGGCAAAGATGCAAACCCCATCACTCCTCTAGGAGAAACCACAGTCAGCTGGCAAATAAAACCATCTAGTCTTTTGCAAACCATGGATGTACATTATAGGATTTATATACAGCTATCGTCCAGTCCCTAAGACAAAACCAAACAAATGAAGAAAGGAAACCTTTTCCCAAGCTAATGAGGAATCTCATAGTAAGTAGGATTTGATTTCTTTGTCCCACTGAGAAGGTTGTTATTAGTGTAATTTAAAGGTAATTAAAAATACATTTGGTTTAGCTGTTACTTTCCCTTCAAAATGTCCATTCTTTCTTGTCTCTGAGAAAGTCCTGCTGGGTCAGTTTGATCTTCCAGAATAAACAATGTTCATTAATTTACAGAAATTTTAGGCAAAAGCATTAAGAGATGATGGTGTGGGAAATCACCACAGAGCCAAATCAAAACAGGATTGTTTTGGATTGTATTATTTTTTAATTTTCTAACAGTTATTCTGCTGCAACTTTTAAGAAATGACAAGAAGCAACTGGTATTCACAGTGAACCTCTTTTTTTCTCAATTCAGGAAAACAGTTCATTATCAGATACATGACCTTGGCTTTGCTGCTTTTTATAAAGCTTGTCAGTTGTTCCCTAATTGAAATTACAGAAACAAATGACTTCGTTGGGGTCCATGAGCCCTGAGAATTCGCAAATACCCATTAACAAGACTCTCCAGTGGTGGATGTTAGGATTGAAAATATTAAAACAGAAGGAGAAAGGAGGCATGCAGCATGCAAACTTGGAGGATGAATTAGACAAAGGGAACACTACATGAATTACTTTGTTTATTTCACCTGTTAGTACTTGTTCTTGATTCAATGCCTAATATCCTGTTATACAGGGATAACCATCCATAGATTCACTTTCCAGACATAGCCAATCCAGATATTTTAAAATAACTTCACATAAATATAAATATTAGGCATATGTATTAGAGAAAGTTTGGAAATTTCACAAGAGTTGATAAGAAAATAAGTCACCCATAATTCCATTGCCAATTATAATAATTATGAATCACTTGATGTTTTCTTCCTGTCTTTTTAGAAATTTTTTATTGTTATGTTAATCACCATACATTACATCATTAGTTTTTGATGTAGTGTTCCATGATTCATTGTTTGTGTATAACACCCAGTGCTCAAGGTAGAACATGCCCTCTTTAATGCCCATCACCAGGCTAACCCATACGTCCACCCCCTTCCACTCTAGAACCCTCAGTTTGTTTTTCAGAGTCCATTGTCTCTCATGGTTTGTCTCCCCCTCCGATTTCTCCCCCTTCATTCTTCCCCTCCTGCTCTCTTCTTTTTTTTTTCTTCTTAACATATATTGCATTATTTGTTTCAGAGGTACAGATCTGTGATTCAACAGTCTTGCACAATTCACAGCGCTCACCATAGCACATACCCTTCCCAATGTCTATCACCCAGCCACCCATCCCTTGCAACCCACCCCCACTCCAGCAACCCTCAGTTTGTTTCCTGAGATTAAGAAGTCCTCATATCATTGAGGTCATATGATACATGTCTTTCTCTAATTGACTTATTTCACTCAGCATAACACCCTCCAGTTCCATTCACATCATTGCAAATGGCAAGATCTCATTCCTTTCGATGGCTGCATAATATTCCATTGTGTATATATACCACTTCTTCTTTATCCATTCATCTGTCGATGGACATCTTGGCTCTTTCCACAGTTTGGATATTGTGGACATTGCTGCTATAAATATCTGGGTACACTTACCCCTTCAGATCCCTACATTTGTATCTCTGGGGTAAATACCCAGTAATGCAATTGCTGGATTGAATGGTAGCTCTATTTTCAACTTTTTGAGAATCCTCCATACTGTTTTCCACAGTGGTTGCACCAGCAAGCATTACCACCAATAGTGTAGGAAGGTTCCCCTTTCACTACATTCCCGCCAAAATCTGTCATTTCCTGACTTGTTAATTTTAGCCATTCTGACGGGTGTGAGGTGGTGTCTCATTGAGGTTTTGATTTGGATTTCCCTGATGCCGAGCCATGTTGAGCACTTTTTCATGTGTCTGTTGGCCTTTGGATGTCTTCTTTGGAAAAATGTCTGTTCATGTCTTCTGCCCATTTCTTGATTGGATTATTTGTTCTTTGGTTGTTGAATTTGATAAGTTCTTTATAGATTTTGGATACTAGCCCTTTATCTGATACGTCATTTGCAAATATCTTCTCCCATTCTGTCGCTTGTCTTTTGGTTTTGTGGACTGTTTCTTTTGCTGCGCAAAAGCTTCTTATCTTGATGAAATCCCAATAGTTCATTTTTGCCCTGGCTTCCCTTGCCTTTGGTGAGGTTTCTAGGAAGAAGTTGCTGCAGCTGAGGTGGAAGAGGTTGCTGCCCGTGTTCTCCTTTAGGATTTTGATGGACTCTTGTCTAACATTTAGGTCTTTCAACCATTTGGAGTCTATTTTTGTGTGTGGTGTAAGGAAGTGGTCCAGTTTCATTCTTCTGCATGTGGCTGTCCAATTTTCCCAACACCATTTGTTAAAGAGACTGTCTTCTTTCCATTGGACATTCTTTCCTACTTTGTCAAAGATTAGTTGGCCATAGAGTTGAGGGTCCATTTCTGGACTCTCGATTCTCTTCCATTGATCTATGTGTCTGTTTTTGTGCCAGTACCATACTATCTTGATGATGACAGCTTTGTAATAGAGCTAGAAGTCCAGAATTGTGATGCCGCCAGCTTTGCTTTTCTTTTTCAACATTCCTCTGGCTATTTGGGGTCTTCTTTGGTTCCATACAAATTTTAGGATTATTTGTTCCATTTCTTGAAAAAAGTGGATGGTATTTTAATGGGGATTGCATTGAATGTGTAGATTGCTCTAGGTAGCATTGGCATCTTCACAATATTTGTTCTTCCAAACCATGAGCATGGAACGTATTTCCATTTCTTTGTGTCTTCCTCAATTTCTTTCATGAGTATTTTACAGTTTTCTGAGTACAGATCCTTTGCCTCTTTGGTTAGATTTATTCCTAGGTATCTTATGGTTTTGGGTGCAATTGTAAATGGGATCGACTCCTTAATTTCTCTTTTCTGTCTTGTTGTTGGTGTATAGGAATGCCACTGATTTCTGTGCATTGATTTGATATCCTGCCACTTTACTGAATTCCTGTATGAGTTCTAGCAGTTTTGGGGTGGAGTCCTTTGGGTTTTCCAGATAAAGTATCATATCATCTGCAAAGAGTGAGAGTTTGACTCCTTCTTTGCCAATTTGGATGCCTTTGATTTCTTTTTGTTGTCTGATTGCTGTGGCTAGGACCTCTAATACTATGTTGAATAGCAGTGGTGATAGTGGACATCCCTCCCGCGTTCCTGACCTTAGGGGGAAAGCTCTCAGGTTTTCCCCATTGCGAATGATATTCGCTGTAGGTTTTTCATAGATGGCTTTTATGATATTGAGGTATGTACCCTCTATGCCTATACTCTGAAGAGTTTTGATCAAGAAAGGATGCTGTACTTTGTCAAATGCTTTTTCTGCATCTGTTGAGAGGATCATATGGTTCTTGTTCTTTTTTTTATTAATGTATTGTATCACGTTGATTGATTTGCAGATGTTGAACTAAACTTGCAGCCCAGGGATAAATCCCACTTGGTCATGGTGAATAATCCTTTTAATGTACTGTAGGATCCTATTGGCTAGTATTTTGGTGAGAATTTTTGCATCCATGTTCATCAAGGATATTGGTCTGTAATTCCCCTTTTGATGGGGTCTTTGTCTGGTTTGGGAATCAAGGTAATGGTGGCCTCATAAAATGAGTTTGGAAGTTTTCCTTCCATTTCTATTTTTTGGAACAGTTTCAGGAGAATAGGTATTAATTCTTCTTTAAATGTTTGATAGAATTCCCCTGGGAAACCATCTGGCCCTGGGCTTTTGTTTGTTGGGAGATTTTGATGACTGCTTCAATTTCCTTAGTGCTTATAGGTCTGTTCAGGTTTTCTGTTTCTTCCTGGTTCAGTTTTGGCAGTTGATACGTCTCTAGGAATGCACCCATTTCTTCCAGGTTATCTAATTTGGTGGCATACAGTTGCTCATAATATGTTCTTATAATTGTTTGTATTTCTTTGGTGTTGGTTGTGACCTCTCCTCTTTCATTCAGGATTTTGTTGATTTGGGTCATTTCTCTTGTCTTTTTGATAAGTCTGGCCACGGATTTATCACTCTTGTTAATTCTTTCAAACAACCAGCTCCTAGTTTCATTGATCTGTTCTTTTGGTTTCCATTTCATTGATTTCTGCTCTGATCTTTATTATTTCTCTTCTCCTCCTGGGTTTAGGCTTTATTTGCTGTTCTTTCTCCAGCTCCTTTAGGTATAGGGTTAGGTTGTGTATTTGAGACCTTTCTTGTTTCTTGAGAAAGGCTTGTATTGCTATATACTTTTCACTTACGACTGCCTTTGCTGCATCCCAAAGATTTTGAACAGTTGTGTTTTCATTTTCATTGGTTTCCATGAATTTTTTTAATTCTTCTTTAATTTCCTGGTTGACCCATTCATTCTTAATAGGATGGTCTTTAGCCTCCGTGTATTTGACTTCTTTCCGACTTTCCTCTTGTGATTGAGTTCTAGTTTCAAAGCATTGTAGTCTGAAAATATGAGGGAATGATCGCAGTCTTTGGTACCGGTTGAGACCTGATTTGTGACCTAGGATGTGTTCTATTCTGGAGAATGTTCCATGGGCACTAGAGAAGAATGTGTATTCCTTTGCTTTGGGATGGAATGTTCTGACTATGTCTGTGAAGTCCATTTGGTCCAGTGTGACCTTTAAAGTCTTTATTTCCTTGTTGATCTTTTGCTTAGATGATCTGTCCATTTCAGTCAGGGGGGTGTTAATGTCCCCCACTATTATTGTATTGTTGTCAGTGTGTTTCTTTGCTTTTGTTATTAATTGCCTTATATAATTGGCTGCTCCCATGTTAGGGGCATAGATATTTACAATTGTTAGATCTTCTTGTTGGATAGACCCTTTAAGTAGGATATAGTGTCCTTCCTCAACTCTTATTACAGTCCTTGGTTTAAAATCTAATTTGTCTGATATAAGGATTGCCACCCCAGCTTTCTTTTGGTGTCCATTAGCATGGTAAATGTTTTTCCACCCCCTCTCTTTCAATCTGGGGGTGTCTTTGGGTCTATAATCAGTCTCTTGCAGACAGCATATCGATGGATCTTGTTTTTTAATCCAATCTGATGGCCTGTGTCTTTTGATGGGGGGCTAAATGCCATTTACATTCAGGGTAAGTATTGAAAGATACGAATTTAGTGCCATTGTATTGCATGTAAGGTGACTGTTACTGTATATTATCTGTGTTCCTTTCTGATCCATGCTGCTTTTAGGCTCTCTCTTTGCTTAGAGGACCCCTTTCAATATTTCTTGGAGGGCTGGTTTTGTGTTTGCAAATTCCTTTAGTTTTTGTTTGTCCTGGAAGCTTTTTATCTCTCCTTCTATTTTTATTGACAGCCTAGCTGGATAATGTATTCTTGGCTGCATATTTTTCTCATTTAGTGCTCTGAATATATCATGCCAGTCCTTTCTGGCCTGCTAGGTCTCTGTGGATAGGCCTGTTGCCAGTCTAATGTTTCTACCATTATAGGTTACATATCTCTTCTCCTGAGCTGCTTTCAAGTTTTTTTCTTTGTCTCTGAGACTCGTAAGTTTTAGTATTAGATGTCGGGGTGTTGACCTATTTTTATTGATTTTGAGAGGGTTTCTCTGTGCCTCCTGGATTTTGATGCCTGTTTCCTTCCCCACATTAGGGAAGTTCTCTGCTATTATTTGCTCCAATATACCTTCTGCCCCTCTCTCTCTTTCTTCTTCCGGGATCCCAAATATTCTAATATTTCGTCTTACAGTATTCCTTATCTCTCGAATTCTGCCCTCATGATCCAGTAGTTGTTTATCTCCCTTTTTCTCAGCTTCTTTATTTTCCATCATTTGGTCTTCTATATCGCTGAATCTCTCTTCTGCCTCATTTATCCTAGCAGTTATTCCCCCCATTTTTGATTGCACCTCATTAATAGCCTTTTTGATTTCGACTTGGTTAGATTTTAGTTCTTTTATTTGTCCAGAAAGGGTTTCTCTAATAACTTCCATGCTTTTTTCAAGCCCAGCTAGTATCTTTAAATCATGATTCTGAACTCTAGGTTCGATATCGTACTAATGTCTGTATTGAGTAGGTCCCTGGCAGATGGTAGTACCTCTTGTTCTTTTTGTTGAGGTGATTTTTTCCGTTTTGTCATTTTTTCCAGAGGAGACTAGATGAATGAGAGAAGAAAATGCTAACAGGTTAACAACGTCCCCAGAAAGTATATTCTAAACAAATCAGAAACGACCTGAAACTAGAGGAAAAGAAAGGGAAAGAAAGAAAAAAGAAAGAGGAAAAAAAAAAAGAAAAAGAAAAAGGTAAAAACAAACAAAAACAGAACAAAACAGAAAAAACAGAATATGATCAAATATGATGAGGCTGGTGCATAGATCAGTGCCACACACTATATTTTGGGTATATTTTGGTCTGTTAGAAGAAAGTGCCTCCCAGAATTTTAAAGAAAGAAAGACTTATATGTGTACAAAATTAGGGTTGATCCGATGAAGGGATGGCATATGAATGTAAAGATGAAAATTATAAACAATTTTATAAAAGGAATTGATAAGAAGTTGTTTGAAAAAGGAAAGAAGAGGTTTTTAAAACAAGAAGAAGAAAAAAAAGGGGAGAGAATGTGATCAGGCAGGAGACTAGAACAAAGCCATACACTAGAGATTTAGGGTATGTTTTGATCTGTTAGAAGAAACTATCTCAAAATTTTAAAGAGAGAACAACTTATATATATATATGCCAAAAGCAAGGGTAACTACTATGAAGGGATAGAATATGACTCTAAAAATGAAAAATAAAAAATTTTTTTTAAAAAGGGATTGATAAGATGTAGGTTGAAAAAGGGAAATAGAAAAATTCAAAAAAAAAAGACAGTTAAAAAATTAACTTTAAAAGACTAAAGAATCATAGTAGAAAAGCCATGAATTCTATGTGCAGTATTCCCCTAGCGCTGGAGTTCTCCCGTTCTCCTTGATCCGGTAAACTTGGTCTTGGCTGGCTCGTTATTCATGCTGATCTTCTGGGGGAGGGGCCTGTTGCCGTGGTTCCCAAAAGTCTTTGCCAGAGGCTGAATTGCCCCGCCCTTGTCGGTAGGGCCTAAGCAATCTGCTCGGGTTTGCTCTCGGGTGCTTTTGTCCCTACAAGCTCTTGGTACAGCTTTGGAGGACGAGAGTGAACATGGTGGCCTCCCAATCTCTGCCCTGGGGGAGCCGAGAACTCAGGGCCCCACTCCTCAGTGCATCCCCATAGAAAAGCAGTCAATCACTCCCGTCTCCCCGGTCTCCGGCCACATTCTGTGCTCACCCGGTCTGTGACCGAGCGTTTCTATCTCTGGCTCCCGACCCCATGTGGAGTCTCCAAACCCAGCAGATCCCTGCAGTTTGCTCCCACGCTGCTCTTCCCTGGGGAGGAAGGGGAGTCTCCCCGGGTCTGCCGCTTGTTGGGTCCCTGCTGGAGGAGCAGTGGCCTGACTGGGCCGCGGATCACAGTTTATGGCAACCCTGAGCTGAGAGCCCGCACCTCGGCTCCGTCTCTGCAGCCAGCTTCCCTGCTCTGATACCTGGGAGCTCTGCTGCACTCAGGCACCCCCGGTCTTTCTGTGACCCCGAGGGTCCTGAGACCACACTGTCCCGGGAGGATTCCACACCCCGCTTAGCCACTGGAGCGACGTCCCTCAGCGGAGCCAACTTCTAAATGTTCGGATTTTGTGCGCGGCTCTATCACTTGCTAGAAGCCGACGATGGAGACCCCTTCCCCCACCGTCTATCCTCCGGAATATTGCCTTCAATTCACTTCTCCGCACGTCCTACTTTCCAGAAAGTGGTCGCTTTTCTGTTCAGAGAGTTGTTGCTATTCTTTTCTTCAATCTGCAGTGTTCAGAATGGTTTGATCCCTGTTCAGCTGAATTCCTGAGACCAGACGAAATCCAGGTCTCCTACTCCTCCGCCATCTTGCTCCGCCCCCACACCTCTTCCTGTCTTTTAATCTAGGTTTATTAACGTTAAAAAAGTAAGCTTATACCATATATAAAACTATAAACCCTACATGTTTTAAAACTTTATTATTTTCTATACTATTCTGTGGCTTTCAAGATCTCAAATTTTAATGTTTTACGTATTCTAACATATGTTTGAATAGTTATTTTTCTTCTCTCCGTTGGCATTCAGGTGATTTTTTAATTGGCTATTATAAATAATAATGTGATGTCAGGACATATTTTTGTTATATGTGTAGGTGTGAGTTATATCCTTAAGGTAAATCTGTAGGGGAAAATATTTTAAATTAAAGGTTAGGGACTATTTTGAAAATTACTGGTCCAATTTCAGGATCTGTATTAAGGCTTCTATTACAAAATGCCAAATTAACTTTCAAATATGTTCTCCCAATTTATACTTCCGCTGACATTATACCAAGTGCCTATTTTACTGGTTACACAAGCATTGCCCATTATCTTGGTGTGATATTAATCTCTGTTTATTTTAAAATAGAATAGTAAAATTTCATTTTTAAAACTTTGTGTATCATTGATGGAAGTTGAGAATTTAAATGTGTTCTTTTCCAATTCTTCATGTTGTAGATAAATTTGTATCTCATATACTTTTCTGCCTTGTCTGGTTTTCATCTACGAAAAATAACTATAGGTTCGTGTACTGCATTTGTATATTTTGTGCATTGCACTGGGCTGCTTTCTAGTTATTGTGGATGAATCTCTTGTATCCTGGATGATCATCATGATGGCAGCACAGTTCCCAAGACTCTGGAGTGATCCTTGTGTTTGGCCCTAATGTTCTTTTACGGAGAGAGTTCAGCTTGTGACTCTGTAAGTGCTGCGCTATAATCTTTCTCTAGAGAGCAGCCTTTTGGATGGACGGTACCATCAGCAACTGGTATGCAAACTTTTTAATTAAAGATGCTAGAAAGACTAGTGAAAAAACAAAGCTGGTGGGGGGAAAAAACCCATAAAGTCCTACTTGAGTAGATTGTCTCTTCAATTACATGTTCTAAACTAATGCAAGTTTAAACTGTCTATACCTCATTTTCCTCAAATGTGTAATAAAGATGATATGAGTTCCTACTTCAGAGAGTTAGAGAACTGTTTTTAAACCTAAAAACAAAAGTAGTACTGGAAACTGTCTTAGATGAGTTCCCCCAGAAACAGATTCTGGGAGTGGGATTCTGGTATAAGATATTAATTGTGAGATGATCCCTGGAAACCAAATTTGGACAGTGGGAAAGTGAGATAGGAGTAGGAAGGGTACAATAAAGCATACATTATCAAGTCAGTCAACACTGTGGGTGATTAGAGCTTAATCTCATCAGGGAAGTCTGGGAGTCAGTGTAGAACTCACACCCCTGAGTTACTCTATAGAAGGGTGAGGGAATTAGATTATTTATATACCAACTTTTATCAGTGTTTGATCGAGGACTGCCGCAGGGGCTGTTAATTCCCTACACCTTTGCCTGCTTCTGTAATCACTGGAGAGGAGGAGGGCTCCTGAAACCCTAGAAAAGCCACAGGCAGTTGGAAGTAGGTGTATGAATACATACTGTCATCGTGAAGCCAAGGAGTGATGAGTTAGAGGACTGGCAGCTTAGCTAATATACAGGACCAGAGAGGTGTAGGTCCCTGGATAGTCTGTACCTTAACATCATTGTGATCAGCATGCCCAACCTCAAACACAAGCAATGTAACTTCTGATTTCAGTTCTAGTCAATAAACATTGTTGCCAGATACTGTGAAAGCCGCTTGGGATATAATGACTAAGACCTGGATTCTGGATTCAAGCAGCTCACAATCTTGTTATTATAAACAGAGGAGTAAGCCAGCAGTGTGATAAATGTACACTATTGCAAATGCGAAATCAGGGTTTGATGAAAAATTTTTGGAGAGACAGCCATGAGAACTCACAAAGGGAAGTCACATCTATTTAGTGGTTGGTTTGGAGGGTAGTTCCAGTAGAAGTAACCTTTGAGCTTCCTTTTGAGATATAAATAGATGATAGCCTGTCAAGGAAGGAGGAGGTGGATACCCTAGGGAGAAAATCTGTGTAATATAACATGAGTAAAAGCATGGGGTAATGAAATAAGAGGGTTTATAAGTACTTCCATATGCCTGGAAGGAAGTGTTCATTTGGTCAAGTGATAGTTGTTGAGTTTCGAGAGCCATACTAGTTCTAGGTCATAGAGGACTGGTAGAGGAAGGGGTGAGAATCTTGGGAAGGTCTTGACAGGTCATGGAAAAACTTTACACAGAAGGCGTTTTGAGTGCTATTTGGAAGATACTTTGTACAAACATGATTCTGGAAGCACAGAGACCAGTGTAGGGGCAACTATAGAAATTATAGCAAAAAAGAAGTAAGCCCTAGTGGCAGAAGAGATTCAAGTGATGGTAACGAGGGTGGAGTCAAAAGGATGTAAGCACTGAGTAATGTATAGAATCGTTGAATCACTGTATTGAACACCTGAAACTAATATAACAGTAATATACTATTAACTATAGTGGAATTAAAATAAAAAAAAATGGTTGTGAGATAGGTCATGGGTGTTGGGGAGTCAGATGAGTGAGGTTGATTTTCAAGATTTCTGACTAGGCAACTGACTGCATGCTTATGCCACTCATCAAGTGGGTGCTGGAGAGAGAGCCACAATTTATGGGATGGAGGATGGGATGATGTAATAGGGCAGGGTGTTGCTTTCTTTCTTTAGTATCCACCATCCCTTCCCTTCTTCTTCCTCATTAATGCCTAGTTGAATCTTCAGTGTCAGTGGGACAGATTTCCTTTTTCTTGCCAAACCCATTTTATGAAATCCTCAGGGCTCAGTGGGGAATCCATACAGAGAACTTCATGGCTGCCATTTGGGTTCATGTATAGACTGAAAAAGCAAATGAGTTGGAATAGGGTGGGTTTTTCACTGGTACACAAGAAACAAACAAATAAACATGATTTAACCCTGGTTTCTCAATCCAGCAGTCCTTCCACCTACCAGTAGGACTTTGGAATGGACCCCTTAGCACCTGGAGAGATTGTTGTGAGAAATTAACAACATAAGGAGTAAATATATGCCTAGTAACCCTTAAGGACCATGTTAATATAAAAGCAGTTAATTCATGAAATAAGGGAAATAAATTCAGTAAAAAAAATAAACAAAAGCAACACTCTGATAAGAGTTGTCAGGACCATACAGTGGGTCCCTTACCTTTGAACTGGGGACAGAACGTAAATAATTGTGCTTTACAGTTTGTGGGAAAAGGTGATAATAAAGATAAAGGCATAAATGCATGACTTAGAACAGGGCAAGAAACCATCAGAATGGTAAATAAAATTAGGAGCCATTTCTTAGGAGAAAAATAAGGAAGGGAAAACAGAATAAAAGGAATGATGTAATCAGGTTAGCAGTCCCGTGTCTTTCGCTCCCCGCAAGTCTGGCCCTGGTTCCTATCAAACACACCACCCACATCTTTTTAGCAGTGTAACCTGGATCTGCACCCTGAGAGCCACCTCCCAGCCCCCCATACAGAAATTCATCTTCTGATTAGTGGTGGTGGCTATTCGTTTGACACTGGGACTGTGGCTTCCTGCGCCACCTGGATTTTGGAATGGTTGACATGGTTCTTTCATGAATAATCAGAGGAAGATTATGGAGTGGGCGGCTAACTAGTCCCTCACCTACCTATAAAACTTCTGCATAGAAAGTCCAACAGAAGAACAGAAATCTTGCTGAAGAAGTTGGTTGTCAGACATCTAATTAAATGAGAGGATGATTAGCAGGCTCAGTGCCATAGGTGAGTTTGTTTTAATAGTGTTTGGGACATCGGTGGGCAGGACAGGAGCTGATCAGCATGAATTGAAAGAAATCTGAAGAGCAGAATAATAAGACTGGAAGTAGAAACATGGAGACATTTTCAAAACCTTGCCTTAAAAAGAATCAAGGGGAGGGGAAGGGAGGCTGTCCCAGGGCTCTAGTAGCTTGTTGAGATGGCAGCCACAGCATTGCTCTTTTGAAGTTACTTGTGCAAATAAACATTGTCAGGTAGGGTTTGCTATTTGCAAGCAGCAGGAACCAACTCTGTCTAATTAACTGAAGGGGAGTTTACTTGCAGGATAATTGGTGCCCGTGGAATCAATAGGGGTGATGTCCCAGCTTGGGAATGGATGGTGGCCAAAGCTGCGTCAGAGGTCTGAAAAACAGGGACTTCGGTGCCATCCGGTCAGGATGCTGATAGCACATGTCCAAACTCAAGTGTTTCTTCCATTCCTATGTTTCTTACTTCAAGTTTAAAATCCTGGGCTAGCATGTCCCGCTGGCTAAGCTTTGGCTACAGGATCACCCTGTGGTTCTACAGAGTGGAAGTAAAAGAACTCTAACCCCTTCGACTTCTACAGAGAGAAGACACCTGCTTTTAACCATCCCTCCCAAGATTCTTCTCAGTGGTGGAGAGAGAATTCCCTGTAAAGGAATTTGGATGTTGGGAAGGCAGAATGGGCTTTGAGTCACAAACATGTACACGTGCGTGTGTGTGTGTGCACGCACACACACACACACAGGAAGGCAAATTTCCAGTGTGGAAGTGGTATGGAGGTGGTAGGAAAGTCCAGCCATAAAAGTTGATTTTTTTATGATGGGATTTTTAGATATTAAGATGTCAGGTGGAGAAATAAATAGAAAAGGTGCATTCCTTTTTTTACAGGCCATAGTATAAGGGTAAACCGAAAGATAGAAAAAGCGTCAAGAAAAGCAAATAGCAGATTAATCATGGGGCAACCAAATATCCTCAAACCTCTCTGCCATTTCTGGGCCCAGGCACAAAAAATAAAATAGTATTCGGGGCAGGAACATTGGAAATGGAGTGGGTAGGATGTCAGAATACCTGAGCCTGTGACCTTGAGTTATTTCACCTTTTCTCCTAAACTCTAATAAACTGAGGTTCAGCTCTAATATCTAATACTATGGGTGGATGCTTTAATTTGGAGAAAGTTTCTAGAGAGTGTACATCTGGTATGTTTGCCAAGTTTATTTTTATCTCCTTAAACATATACTGTAAAATTTATACATATATAAATAATTTACAATTAGAACAATATAAAATGTATCATCTTAACCATTTTTAAGTATACGGTTCAGTAGTGTTAAATATATTCACATTGTTGTAAAACAGATTTCCAGAACTTTTTCATCTTGTGTATCTGAAACTCTACACTCATTAAACAATAACTACCCTTTCTTCCCTCCCATAACCCCTGGTAACCATCATTCTATTTTCTGTTTCTGTGACTTTGACTACTTTAGAATGCTTAGTTAAGTAAGTGGAATCATAAAGTATTTGTCTTTTTCATTGGGGAAGATATGTGCTACGGTGAGCGCTGTGAATTGTGTAAGACTGTTGAATCACAGATCTGTACTTCTGAAACAAATAACGCAACATATTTTAAGAAAAAAGAAAAAGAAGAAGATAGCAGGAGAGGAAGAATGAAGGGGAGTAAGTCAGAGGGGGAGACGAACCAGGAGAGATGATGGACTCTGAAAAACAAACTGAGGGTTCTAGAGGGGAGGAGGGTAGGGGGATGGGTTAGCCTGGTGATGGGTATTGAGGAGGGCACATTCTGCATGGAGCACTGGGTGTTATGAACAAACAATGAATCATGGAACACTACACCAAAACAAAATATGTAATATATGGTGATTAACATAACAATAAAAAATTTAAAAAAAAAGTATTTGTCTTTTTGGGACTAGCTGATTTGCCTAAGGGAAATGCCCTCAAGGTACATCCATGTTGTAGTACAGGACAGAATTTTCTTTCTTTTCCATTGTGTGTGTGTGTGTGTCACATTTGTTTATCCACTCATCTATTGATGGACATTTGGGTTGCATGTTATGTTCTGGCTATTGTGTGTTGTGAATAATGCTGTTGTGAACATAGGTGTGCAAATAGCTCTTTGAAACTCTGCTTTCAATTATTTTAGGTATATACCAGAAGTAGGATTGTAATCATCAATCATGGTGCTTCTATAGAATTCTTTTTAAATCATCATGATAATTCTATTTTTAATTTTCTGAGGAACTTCCATACTGTTTTCCATAGTGGTTGTACCATTTTATAATCTCACCAACAGTGCACACAGGTTGTAAGTTATCTGCTTCTTCACCAACTTCATTTTATCTTTTTTTTTTTTTAAGATTTTATTTATTTATTTGAGAGGGAGAGAATGAGAGATAGCACGAGAGCGAAGAGGGTCAGAGGGAGAAGCAGACTCCCTGCTGAGCAGGGAGCCCGATGCGGGACTCGATCCCAGGACTCCAGGATCATGACCTGAGCCGAAGGCAGTTGCTTAACCAACTGAGCCACCCAGGCGCCCTTCATTTTATCTTTTAAACAAAAACTACTCTGCTTAAAAGTCATAGACCATGTACAGAATTAATGTCTAGAGTAAGTGGGGGGTCACTAAACTGCTGTTTCTCATCATTTCTTGGGAGCCCCCAGTGGTTTCAAAATACATACTATGAAGGGATATGGGAGAGGAAACCCAAGAGGGACTTGGGGAAGGTAAGCAAGTAAACATCTAATGTTGGGGTCTTAACTGAATGGACAAATGAACTAAAGTGCGTTTAGTCTAAAAGCTTGAGTACATCAAGTTTACTTGGGAATCCCTGTCAGGAAGGCTCCCAGCTGATATCTGGAGTATATCTGTTATGAGAACAGCTATTGTGTTAGAGTATTAAAAAAAAAGACTCATGTAATCTCAATAGCTGTATGAAACACATTCTCAGTAATCCCCATTTTGTGGGTTGAGAAACTGAGGCTTGTGGAAAAAAATTTGCCTGAGATTATACTACATGTTTCTGAATCCAGCCAGAGCTCTTGGCTCTTCTACCAGATTTTAGGATTCTTCATAGCATCAGTCGTGTGATGAAATAGCAAGTCACTTTTGTTTTACCTGCGTAGAAAGCTTCGTTTTGCTGATTTTACATATATCTAAAACTAGGTATAACTGTTCAAAACTCATGAGCAACTACTTTTCTTGGTGGAAAAGGTCAGATTGACAGCTCCCTCAAGTCCTTCCTTCCTTCTTTTGGAGGCTTCCAGGCTTATTCCACACCGTCTTTGTAATCCCGCCTCGGAGGTCTCCAGCATTGCAGGGTTTTTCTTGTAAGTCCAGTCCTTTAAGGACCTGGCCTGAGATGGCCTCATCTCAATAAGAATGGTCTCTCTAGCCCACATAATTGCTTTAGACCTGTGTCAACATGGATTGGAACTAGTGGCTTTAAAAGAAACGGCTTTTTTACACAGACCGTGTCAAAGCAGCTTTATTCTTCCCTCACCTTCACCACAGAAGCCTTCCCTTTTGCTCCCTGTGCCCCCATGCACACACACACGTACACACGTGCATGCACACCCCCCCACACACACACACATGCCCCACTAACTCCCCGCATGCTGACAGATTTTCCCAGTTTGCTGTTCATTAAGTTATATTGACTGTGGAAATAAAATATGTCACATGATCAAATGTTATTAGCTAAAAATGAATTAGCCACCTGCTGCTTCACCCCCGCCCCCGTGGAAAATAAAAGGAATTGAATTTGCTGAGAAATCCCCCTGACTTTTACTTTTTTTCCCTTTAAGCAGGTCCATATGTCAGGGAGAGAGCCAAGCTGTAGAAAGGAGTTGAAAGTCCATCTCTGTTAATGATGAAGAACCTCTATGCAAATAAAAAGCCCCATTTTATAAGATAAACTTCCTGTTTACTTGCAAACTCATGTTTTATATCAAACTGATGATGTATTCAGCTTCATGTGCTGGCCTGAAGAGTTAGGAGAGAATTACCCGTTTCTGGAAGACTGTGAAGTGTTGAATAAAAATGTCTAGTTTGTCTTTTGAGCTGAACACTCCCTTTACAATTCCTTCTACTCTTCTTTCCCACCCATTTTTTTTTTTTTTTTTTTTTTTTTTTTGTCTGTGACTCTTTTAGAGGGGGAAAAAATTACCCTTCCTGGCCGTTTCCGAAGATGTGCACTAATTTTCTACTTATTTTTCCCCTAGACTTGTTGCAGCATGTGATAGCCACATCTTTTAATTTGAAGGCTATTTAGGGATATTTATAGCTTTGCGTGTGTGAGTTTATATTGCATTAATTTATTTCATTCATTAACTCATTGTATCCATTCCATAAATGACTAGTGAGTGCAGTATGTGTCAGGCACTGTACTAGGTGCAGATCACATATTAATGATCATAAGTACACATGGCCCTTGCACTCATGGAGTTTTTAGGCAAATAGTGAAAAAAAAACAATAGGTAAGTAGCTTTAAGTGAATGTATCATTATAAAATCTGAGCTAAGGTTAATATTTCACATCAGAAGAGGTGCTTCTCATTCATTTTGTTGACTTTATGCATTATATATTTTTTAGAGTAGTCATTGAATGTGACCATATTTAGTAACTGATGACAAAAACTCTGTCCTTGGGTAGGGGTAGGAAAATGATAATTGATAAAATTTTCAGATGGGTCTTGTTTTTGTTTTTCCTGTGATTTTATTGAAGGAGTTTTACAAAGTATATAAGAAAATAATTTTTTTATTTGAAAACTGGGGCTCAATATGGGCTTTCATTTATCTAAAGCCCTTTAGAATGTCAGTAGTACACGCTATGAACCCTAGAAGGATACGAATTATCCTTATTTATAGTTACATCTTACCTGAAGGCAACTCCTTTAAAGATTGGAATAATTGGAGTGGATGTATGAATGAATGAGTTAATGGATGGATGAACAATAGGCCTTGATAAAGTCCCAACATATGTACCTACAACCTTTGTTATTGAAGTTTAAAGGCTTTGAACTGAGAGGGCTTCTTTGGTAAATGCTGGCGTGGAATAATGAGTTGTGCTAGATGTTCTGTAGAGCATAAGAATGACACAGACCCTGAGTTTTGTCAGCTATGGTGTGATTGAGGACACTGTCTAGGGACTATTTGAAATAGATAAACAACCACATCTGTTTAAAATAAGTCAAACTCTAGGTGATTTAGAATAATATATTGTTTTTGAGTCTGAGAAATAGCACACAGTTGCAGTTCTATTTTAACTGCTGGTTTATTGTAGGGTCAACAAGGAACGTTGACCCTGGTTGACTTGACTACAGGGGAATCTTGATCTATTTCATTCAATTTCACGTTTGCAGGTTAGTCAAGTAGCAAACCCAGATATGGTACAAAATGCCGGGAGACTTGGCCCATGGATATAGAGAAGGCTTTGTGTCAAGCATATTCAGGGTCACATATAAAATGTAGTTTGGCATTGAGTGTTAAATTTGGAGCGAATTAGTCAGAATTAAGGCAGTGTTGATGCTTGCCAAATTGGGCAAGCTATGGTGGAAGAAATGGTTTATCTGCTGCCCAAAAGGAAATGAAAGAACAATGCATCTCTGAAGTGAGTTGGGTATGGGAGATTGCCAAATAAAGCTAGAGGTCTTTTAATTCTCATTTATGTCTTTACAGAAATGGGTAGTTGGGTTGGTTTATTTGAAACCTTAAATTAAGACAGAAGTCTGTGATGTGATTCTTTTTTGGTCTGTTTCAGTCTTTTATTCTGTGTAATTATCAAAGAAGAAATCATTATATTCAATTTAAAGAAGATCCAAATTGAAACTTATGATTTCTTTAGTGTACTAATAAGGGTCAGGGGAACTATAAACTCGAATCTGTTCACTCACTCATGCATTTGGCACCTGCTGTACACAGGCATTATCCTTCATTGTGGTCACTCCGTCAACTTTATGCTAACTTGTTTATTTCTCATCCCAAAATACTTTTTCTTTAAATTTCTAAGGGGCTACTGGTTAATAGCACAATTTACCAGGTGCACTGTGTAAAAATAGCTTCTTACCCCCTCCAGACCAATCATCAGCTTGATTAATTAATTTAATCAAACACTCTAGTGTGACAGTTCATCCTAATTAGCTAATAATATTCTATTTCTCAGCACTCTTGGGACCTAGATATTTTTGTTGTGTAAAATAACACAGTCACCATATTGCCTTTCTATTCCTAAAGGCGTGGAGTCTACCAAAATGTGGGAAAAGTTTAGGTGTTTTCCACTGAGAGGGAAATAATGGATCATAAATAATACTAAAAGAATAATCTTTGATTCTGGTACACATGCTAAGTGCTGGCCTTTTTGCTGGAGCAGTCATGGTTGCTATGACCTGGCATCGATGCTCTGAACTCTGTTCCATAAGACAATTTATTTAGTTCCTGTTGAGATATGGAACCATGATTCTACTTTCAGCATAGTTGTCCAGGAAAAAAAAAAAACATATATATATATAAAACAAATCTATCTATCTATCATCGATATATCTAGAAATATATCATATGACCACAAGTGGTGCCAGTAACTGTCAGTCTCCTTAGGTTCATAGTGCCCCAAATGTGGCCAGAAACCACAGTAACTAAGCTTTTCCCACCATAAGCCAAGAGTGGATTTTGTTAATTTCAAAACTGCTGATGAGTTAATAATTGAGAAAATTCCCTTATGTTTCTATTCAGCATTTTCCCCTAGTAGCCCACTGATTTATTTGACCATCTTGTGTTCCTTTGTCTGCCTAAGATGCCATTTAGAAAAGTTTTCCCCATCATTAATGCCTCTCAGGGCTGATTTTACATACTCAAAACCAGCGATCACATTTTAATTACATGGGCCTTTGTTTTGTTTTCTCCTTTTTAATAAGGCTCCACTGAGGAGATCTTCCCCTTTCTGGGTCTAATGAGGTTGTCAGATCAATTAAGGTAATTGACAGCAGGTTTATCACATTCCTTAATCAGGAGTGTAGCCATTTTTATTAGAGGAAAACAATCCCCAGATGATTTAGAGATAGAAAAAAAGGTTCAATCCGTATACATAGAGGGAAAGAGAAAGACAACCTGAAATGTCAGAGTTTTGAATGAGAGAGGAAGATAGGACAGAAATAAAGCAGAGGGTCTTCAGAGCCAGTCCCAATCTAAAAGTAATACAGTGGTCCCCAGAATTGAGCTTCAGAATCACTGGAGTGATTGTTTAAAAATTAGATTGCTGCTGATAAAGAAATGCATCCAGTGAGCCATTATTCATCTTAAGCATACACAATGTTACATGTCAATTATATTACAATAAAATGAAAGAAATGGGAAAAAATAGATTTTTTGTTTCCCACATAGCAACTTAAGTAGGTATTTGGGAGAGCCCAGAAATCTGTATTTTTACAACCCCCCCCAAGATGATTCACTGCAGAAGGTAGTCATTTGCACAGTGCATTCTGAGAAATATTAGTGTAAAGATATTGGAAGAGCAGGGTGCCCTAGTAAAAAAGTTAGGTCAAAGGCAGTACTTCTTATACTTTACTGTGGGCACAAATCAGCTGGGGCTCTCTTTCATTGGGTATACGTGAGGTGTGAGCCTCTGTTCTCCTCTAAGAAGCACCAGGGAGTGATGCCATTTCTCCTGGGCAGTGGAATGCACTTGGGGTGCATCGAACATTGGTCTGCTTTTCTTGGTTCCCCAGTGCAGAAGGTGAGTTGGCAGGGCTGGGGCCAGGTTGTCTACCCTTTAGAGCTACTCAAAGTCCTAAGGTAAAGAGGTCAGGCTTTCTGCCAATGTCTGGGTTGTGTGGGGAACCAATGAATGGGGCTTAGTCCCAGGATGCCTCAGCCTGCTGTCGCAGAGCGTAACATCTTGACTTTTGCCAACGTTCTCTGAAGTACAGAAGGATTATATTTAATCTCTGAATACATAACACCAAGACAAGCATGTGTGTTTCTTCTTTTTTTTTTTTAAATCTACCTCCCAGGAAAAGAGTACTGGAATGACCTTGATGTTTTGCAACTAATTATTCTCCCGTTGTTCTTGAGGCACATAGGCCTCTCCCTAAAAACAGCACCTTGTAATTTTTAAATACTTTCAAGTTTTCTAGATGCTTTCACATCTGTGGTTAATTAATTTATTGAATGTGCCTTCTGTTCTGTTCCTCCGCTGCCTGACACAATGCTTGGAGCAAGGTCTAGGACTGGGTTCTCCTACATTTAGGCTCATAATTGAATTGAGAAGATAAGACATCATTCCATGATGTGTATCACTGGCTTTATTTTTATTTTGTATGCAACTAGGACCTTCAGTCCAGGGCAGAGTAGATTAGTTCTATCTGAGATAATCACTGAAGTGACACTTGCATTGGGCATGGAATAAAAACCTGTGAGTCCAACAATACAAAATACTACTCCTCTCAGTTTAAGTAATGTACCCAAGGCTAATTGATTCCCTAGAGTGAACAGTTAAGTCTATGGTAAACAGCTCAGTCTTGATTCCTTCCTCTGTGTTGCTCAGGGCCTCCATCTTTTGACTTTCTTCCAGTGCTGTTTCCACCATCAGAGAGAGAGAAAAAAAGGGGGGGGCCTAACCTCCCTAATAAACACGCACCATGCTCAGATACCTTATAATTGTCGGCGAGGCCATGAGCTTGACTTTATTAGAAGGCTAGAGACTTTACCTCTTTATTAGGCCACTGACATTTTATTCTTCCCATCCATTGCGTAAAATATATACCATCTCAGACCAGCTTCTGAAGAATGGAAAAGTATGTTTCCTGTGTTTTCCTCTAAGAATCCAAAGAACATTCTCAGATTCTGTTTCACTTTGTGACACCATGGAAGGTGGGGATGAGCCAACACTGGGCTCATTTATAGTTGATAAAACGAAGGCCCAAGGAGCTGGTCTGTGCTAAAGGACAACAGAAAACTGTCTTGGTGAGCACATAGTTTGTGGCTTTGTCTGCACGGCCATTCCATCTTCAGGTATAGTGTATCTGTATGTGAGAGAAAGAACACAGAAATACAGGGTGTGCAGTAAATTGTCCACACATTAGGAAACAATGCATTTGTAATGAGAATTATAGTCATTTAAACATTACAGGACATAAGAAAGTAAATCTCTAATGAACAAAGAAAAAAAAGACAAACCGAAGAACAGACTCTTAACTATAGAGAACACACAGATGGTTACCAGGGGAGAGGTGGGTGGGGAACGGGTGAAATAGGTGATGGGGATTAAGAGGACACTTACCGTGATGAGCACTGAGTTATATATGGAATTGCTGAATCACTGTGTTGTACCCTGAAACAAATGTAACACTGTATGTTAACTGCCCTGAAATTACAGTTAAAAAAACAAAACAAAACATGTTTTTCTGGGAGGCTCAGCCAGTTGAGCGTCTAGCTTCGGCTCAGCTCCTGATCTTGCGGCCCTGGGATTGAGCCCCGTGTCAGGCTCCCCGCTCAGCATGGAGTCTGCTTGTCCCCCCTCTCTCTGCCCCTCTCCCCGCTCCTGCTTTTTCTCTCTCTCAAATAAATAAAATCTAAAAAAAAAAAAAAATTAAAAAAAAGAAAATAGGGGCACCTGGGTGGCACAGTCAGTTAAGTGTTCACCTCTTGGTTTCGGCTCAGGTTATGATCTCAGGGTCCTGAGATAGAGCTCCAGGCCAGTCTCCCTGCTCTGCACAGAGTCAGCTTCAGTTTCTCTCATTTCCCCTTGCCCCTCCCCACTACGTGTGTACTCCCTCTCTCTCTCTAAAATAAAAATAAATAAATCTTTTAAGGAATGATAAAGAAATAAAAAAAAATCAGTCACAGAAATCTAAATACTGCACAGTCCCACTTAAATGATGTATCAGAAGTGGTCAAATTCATAGAAGAAGAAAGTAGAATGTTGGCTTCCAGGGCCCGGGGGGAGGGAGAAATGGAGAGTTATTTAATGGAGTTTCAGTTTCACAAGATGAAAACGTTCTGGAAATCTGTTGCACGGCAGTGTGAATATACTTAACTATTGAATTGTACCCTTAAAAATGGTTAAGAATGGTAAATTTTAGGATATGTGTTTTTTTACCACATTAAAAAATTTTAGTTAAAAAAAATCTCTAAAGTGCTCAACACTGGATCCTATTTTTTCTTTTACATTGAGTGTGTAACTGTCACATGGGCAAGTATTTGTAAGCTAATTATTTTTCCCACTAGTAAGAGTTACCAATTGTTGAAAGCCTACTATGTGCTAGCACTTCACATCTGCTTCTTTATTGGGAGGTTTTAAGTTTAGTCTCATGAACTCTGTGCCACAGTAATAACATTTTTCATTTTCCAATAACCCTTTAATCCATCTAAGATTACTGCATGTCAGGTGTGATTTCACCACCTTGATCTCTTTATTCTTTTTAACAAAGAATACTATAAAAAATGATTATGTAAATAATTCCTGAATTAGTGATGTTTTCCCAAAATAGTGTAAATTAACACATTTCTGACTTCGTTTTCCTTTGACCTTGTCAACAGTTCCATAGTTTTAACAATCTATTTAATTTTATTGGATTTATTGAAATATTATAATCATGATTAATTGTTAATCAATATTAATTGATATGAACGAAGATTAATACTCTCCTTTGTGACTAATATTGGTACTTCATTGGTATTTATGAATCTATTTGTTATACCTGTTGTAAGTGGTATTTCTACTTTATTTCAGAAGCCGTTGACTCTTGGTTCTCTGCAGACCACTCTGTTTCTGAACATTCTCTGTTTAGTATCTGGCATAGCCCTAGAAACACACTAGCTTAATCAGCGACTGGTGGGTTTGAATCCAGCTACTCCAGTCCTGGCTTTGCTCCTTTATTTGGATTGTCTAAAAGCTGAGCTTCCACATCACACTGGGAGAGTAGGTGTTTCCTTTTCCATCTGTCTGTGCTTTGGGGCATGACAGGTTCTAGATTCTGGGAAGGGAATGGATCTGCTCCATAATCTTTCTGTATGCTTGAAAGTCAGTACATTTAATTTACTTCTAATGAATGATACCTGCAGAGTAGCTACTCAGGATCTTTAATAACATCCATCCTTCTTCCATGACCAGTGTGGTAAGGTTGAGTTGCAATGAGCTGAACAAATCGATAGTAATCACAGGGTGCTTGGAAAAGACAGCCTCCTCTATAATCTTGGGACAGCTTAGTTAGTCTTGCCCCTCAACGCCAGATGAGTGTGTGTGTGTGTGTAATAGTCGATTTTAAGGATTTCTAAGAACAAACAACAACAAAAATTCACAGCTATGACTCCCTTGTTGTCTTCTTTATCAGAAGATAAGGACGTGAATGGCACAATGAGTGTGTCTGCTTCCCCTACTCTGAGGCTGTCCTTTACTTCCTTACCCTGGGGGTGCTTAGAGATAGCCTTCTTAGTCGCTCACGTTTGTTGCAACAATAAATGCAGTCTTTTTGTTGGGCCTGCCAAATCTCACTCCTTTGCTGCTGACCTCATGGACAAAAATCATCTTTAGATGTTTGGCCCTGAGTCCTTTCCTTTAGAGTAAATTATGAACCATTTAATAATTAAGGGCCAAAAAGCAGAGAAACCAGGACATGCAGTCCTATTGGATATGAGACTGACCTGAGGAAAGTGAAAAGGGAGGCTTTTTTTCTTTCTTTCTTTTTCCTCCAAGCTCTCTCTCTTTAAAAGTTTTTATTACATTTTTGATAAAATAATTGATGCATGATATAAAATTTGAAAACATAGAGAACCAAAAGAAAAAAAAAATAATGTGATTACAATAGCACTGCCTATCTGTGACTGTTGATGATATCCTGCCTGTTACATAAAGCTTTCCCAGAAATCCAACACATAAATTTTTCTGCTGTCCAAAGCACTGTCTTCAGCATAACATGAGGACCATAATTTTATCAAACCTTGTCCCATGTTAATTTCCAGTTGTTCATGTGCTTTTGTATCCGTGGTGAAATTCATAAGCTTCAGTGAGGGTTTAAAACCTCCCCTACGTCTTTCCTCAGTAATAGATGTTCAAGTGCTTATGTCATTGAAATGATTTTAATTATCCAGTAAGATAATGTTTTGTTTTGTTTTTCCATTACCATCTTGAGATAGCTTTTTAGTATGAAAAAGCTAATATTTATTTATTTATTCAAGAGTTAGAGTAAATTGAATAAATAATAAATATTGAATAAATAAATAAATATCCAGGTCTTAAAAAATGTTCTCAGTCTCTGTTGTTTGGGTCGTTTTCCTAATTGACAACCACTGGTGATACTCAGTATTGAAAGTGTGTGTGCTCCAGACAAGTGGAGGAAAATTTAATTTGTCTGGTATGGGTTTTAACTGACAAATGTTAGAAATTGACCTTTTCAACAGAAATTTACTTGAAAGTCCTAAGTGTAGCTCTGCTTTAAGCTAAATTTGTCACTAAGACATGATTAAATTCTTTTAAATGTAGATCAATTGCACATATTATTAATGGGAATTGAAATCTCCCTAAATGGTGTCCATAAATTTAAAAGAGAGGAAAAAAAAAAAAGAATGTGAAAGTTAAGGTCCCTCATCTGCCAGATGGATACTCTTGTATTATTTTGAAACCTGTTTGAGGGAAAGAAAGTTCTGCATTCCACAATAGACAAGGCTGGACTATTTGCAATCTTGTATGAAGGGATTGAATGTTAAGTTTTCAACATCACTAGAATCCAAGAGCCCCACATCTCATAGTGCATGGTAACAGTGCTATGAATATGTTTCAAATGAGAGAGAGAGAGAATGAAGGATAGAGAAAGAGAAGGAATCAGGGAGGAAGGAGTAAGTTTTGAGAACTCGCCTAGATGCTGAGTAGCTCACAGAATTAAGGAGAGGAAGCAGTGTTACAGAGATGTGGTCTGAGAGATGGCTGATGTGTTCGGCAAGGAAAATAATAATTCATTGGCGCAGAACTCCAGCTATGGGTGCATTGTGAAGTTTGAGCAAGAATTTGTGCCTTGATTAGAGATGCCAAAATATAAAAAGAGTGAATACACCAGATTCTTCCTGCTGTGACACCGTATGAAGGGTCACTTTACTTGTGCAAGGTCAGAAACATCATTATTTTCTTTCCTCTGAGTCAGAGAAGCTTAAGTCAAAGAAATAAGTAGAGCTGATAACAGAAATGCAGCCAAGATCATTGGTTGATAGATTTGCTAATTATGTTTTATGATTGTGCACATTAGGTCTTATGTGTCCCATTCAATCTTTAAGCATGACAGAACCTGCTAGATGAAAGAGAAATGAAAACTCTTTCAAAGGGTAAAAGGAAAAAAAATGAAGATGTTATTAATATTTCTGATAATATATTCTAAACTTAGGGACCTCGCCCCTCATTCAGAGGTCCTCTTAGGGCTTATAACATGCTTATGCAGATCAGACACATATCTGAGATTGGTGGCAAGTGGCTCTTCTAAAATCAAATCAGATTGAAAGACATCTGCTTACTCTGAAGTGTCAATGACTCTACAAATGGCTAAGGGAGCAGGCTGGGTAGGTTTCTCCTAAGCATGCTTGGGACACCTTATATTGAACGTCTTCTGAGACTTTCAGCAGTTATTTCTGCATATCATCTGGCTTTTGTGGGCAAAGTGATATGACTTCTAATGCATATGTGGTGACAGTTGTTCACTTTGAGTCCATAAAGGTTTTGCTGTTTTTTTGATGTTGTTGTTTGGTTTTTTAATTGAGTCATTCAACCTCAGCAGTCATCAAGGGGCCACTTACTCCAGAGCTCCAAATCCAGCCCTGGGCTACATCTCCAGAAAATGTAATATGCTATTCATCCCATTCGTATTAAAATTCTTTAGGAAAGCCTTCTATCAGGAGAACCACTGCTTTTGGTTTGGTTTTGTCATTCCCTTCCTATCCCATTAGACTGTGTGTGTGTGTGTGTGTGTGTGTGTGTGTGTGTGTGTGTGTGAAAAATCCTCAGGATAAAAAGCTGAGTAAAAAAGTAAATCTCTAAAGTGCTCAACACTGGATCCTATTTTTTCTTTTAGATTGAGTGTGTAACCAGGAAATCTAGTCTAAAGAATCTGGACTGTAGAACAGAGTTATCAAGTTATGGCCAAATTCTGCCTACCACTCTATTTTCATAAATAATAGTTTTATTAGACCACAGCTACCCTATCTGTGTATTGTCTATGACTGCTTTCCTGCTACAGTGATAGAGTTGAATTGCAAGGGAGACTCTATGGCCCACAAAGCTGAGCATATTTGGGGCACCTGGGTGGCTCAGTCATTAAGCGTCTGCCTTCGACTCAGGTCATGATCCAGGGTCCTGGGATCAAGCCCCGCATCGGGCTCCCTGCTCTGCAGGAAGCCTGCTTCTCCCCCTGCCACGCCCCCTGCTTGTGTTCCCTCTCGTGCTGTGTCTCTCTCTGTCAAATAAATAAATAAAATCTTCAAAAAAAAAAAAAAAGCTGAGCATATTTAGTGTCTGGCCATTTACAGAGAACAGTTTGCTAAACCCTGACCTAGACAGTATTTCTAACATTATGCCCAGAATCAGGTTGGTAGAACCAGATGAACTGCAAGCCATTCTGCAGGTACCTTGTTAAAGATGAGAATGATACACAGACAACCCAAGAGTAACCACAGTAAACCTATAGGCAGAGAATTTAGGTATTTGCTACTTTTTTTTTATTGTTATGTTAATCACCATATATTACATCATTAGTTTTTGGTGCAGTGTTCCATGATTCATTGTTTGTTCATAACACCCAGTGCTCCATGCAGAACGTGCCCTCCTCAATACCCATCACCAGGCTAACCCATCCCCCTACCCCCCTCCCCTCTAGAACCCTCAGTTTGTTTTTCAGAGTCCATCATCTCATGGTTCGTCTCCCCCTCTGACATACTCCCCTTTTCTTCCTCTCCTGTTATCTTCTTCTTTTTCTTTTTTCTTAAAATATGTTGCGTTATTTGTTTCAGAAGTACAGAACTGTGATTCAACAGTCTTGCACAATTCACAGCGCTCACCGTAGCACATACCCTCCCCAATGTCTATCACCCAGCCACCCCATCCCTCCCACCCCCAACCACTCCAGTAACACTCAGTTTGTTTCCTGAGATTAAGAATTCCTCATATCAGTGAGGTCATATGATACATGTCTTTCTCTGATTGACTTATTTCACTCAGCATAATACCCTCCAGTTCCATCCACGTCGTTGCAAATGGCAAGATCTCATTCCTTTTGATGGCTGCATAATATTCCATTGTGTATATATACCACTTCTTCTTTATCCATTCATCTGTCGATGGGCATCTTGGCTCTTTCCACAGTTTGGCTATGGTGGACATTGCCGCTATAAACATTGGGGTACACGTACCCCTTCGGGTCCCTACATTTGTGTCTTTGTGGTAAATACCCAGTAGTGCAATTGCTGGATCGAATGGTAGCTCTAATTTCAACTGTTTGAGGAACCTCCCTACTGTTTTCCAGAGGGGTTGCACCAGCTTGCATTCCCACCAACAGTGTAGGAGGGTTCCCCTCTCTCCATATCCCCGCCAACATCTGTCGTTCCCTGACATGTTAATTTTAGCCATTCTAACGGGTGTGAGGTGGTATCTCATGGAGGTTTTGATTTGGATTTCCCTGATGCCGAGCGATGTTGAGCACTTTTTCATGTGCCTGTTGGCCATTTGGATGTCTTCTTTGGAGAAATGTCTGTTCATGTCTTCTGCCCATTTCTTGATTGGATTATTTGTTCTTTGGGTGTTGAGTTTGATAAGTTCTTTATAGATTTTGGATACTAGCCCTTTATCTGATATGTCATTTGCAAATATTTTCTCCCATTCTGTCGGTTGTCTTTTCGTTTTGTGGACTGTTTCTTTTGCTGTGCAAAAGCTTTTTATCTTGATGAAATCCCAATAGTTCATTTTTGCCCTGGCTTCCCTTGCCTTTGGCGATGTTTCTAGGAAGAAGTTGCTGCGGCTAAGGTCGAAAAGGTTGCTACCTGTGTTCTCCTTTAGGATTTTGATGGACTCCTGTCTCACGTTTAGGTCTTTCAACCATTTGGAGTCTATTTTTGTGTGTGGTGTAAGGAAATGGTCCAGTTTCATTCTTCTGCATGTGGCTGTCCAATTTTCCCAACACCATTTGTTGAAGAGACTGTCTTTTTGCCATTGGACATTTTTTCCTGCTTTGTCAAAGATAAGTTGACCATAGAGTTGAGGGTCCATTTCTGGGCTCTTGATTCTGTTCCATTGATCTATGTGTCTGTTTTTGTGCCAGTACCATACTGTCTTGATGATGACAGCTTTGTAATAGAGCTGGAAGTCCGGAATTGTGATGCCGCCAGCTTTGCTTTTCTTTTTGAGTATTCCTCTGGCTATTCGGGGTCTCTTCTGGTTCCATACAAATTTTAGGATTATTTGTTCCATTTCTTTGAAAAAAGTGGATGGTATTTTGATGGGGATTGCATTGAATGTGTAGATTGCTCTAGGTAGCATTGACATCTTCACAATGTTGATTCTCCCAATCCATGAGCATGGAACGGTTTTCCATTTCTTTGTGTCTTCTTCAATTTCTTTCATGAGTATTTTATAGTTTTCTGAGTACAGATCCTTTGCCTCTTTGGTTAGATTTATTCCTAGGTATCTAATGGTTTTGGGTGCAATTGTAAATGGGATCGACTCCTTGATTTGTCTCTCTTCTGTCTTGTTGTTGGTGTATAGGAATGCCACTGATTTCTGTGCATTGATTTTATATCCTGCTACTTTACTGAATTCCTGTATGAGTTCTAGCAGTTTTGGGGTGGAGTCTTTTGGGTTTTCCACATACAGTATCATATCATCTGCAAAGAGTGAGAGTTTGACTTCCTCTTTGCCGATTTGGATGCCTTTGATTTCTTTTTGTTGTCTGATTGCTGTGGCTAGGACTTCTAATACTATGTTGAATAGCAGTGGTGATAGTGGACATCCCTGCCGCGTTCCTGACCTTAGGGGAAAAGCTCTCAGCCTTTCCCCATTGAGAATGATATTCGCTGTAGGTTTTTCATAGATGGCTTTTATGATATTGAGGTATGTACCCTCTATCCCTATACTCTGAAGAGTTTTGATCAAGAAAGGATGTTGTACTTTGTCAAATGCTTTTTCTGCATCTATTGAGAGGATCATATGATTCTTGCTCTTTCTTTTGTTAATGTATTGTATCACATTGATTGATTTGCGGATGTTGAACCAGCCTTGCAGCCCAGGAATAAATCCCACTTGGTCCTGGTGAATAATCCTTTTAATGTACTGTTGGATCCTATTGGCTAGTATTTTGGTGAGAATTTTTGCATCCATGTTCATCAAGGATATTGGTCTGTAATTCTCTTTTTTGATGGGGTCTTTGTCTGGTTTTGGGATCAAGGTAATGCTGGCCTCATAAAATGAGTTTGGAAATTTCCCTTCCATTTCTATTTTTTGGAACAGTTTCAGGAGAATAGGTATTAATTCTTCTTGAAATGTCTGATAGAATTCCCCTGGGAAGCCATCTGGCCCTGGGCTTTTGTTTCTTGGGAGATTTTTGATGACTGTTTCAATTTCCTTAGTGGTTATAGGTCTGTTCAGGTTTTCTATTTCTTCCTGGTTCAATTTTGGTAGTTGATACATCTCTAGGAATTTACCCATTTCTTCCAGGTTATCTAATTTGTTGGCATAGAGTTGCTCATAATATGTTCTTATAATTGTTTGTATTTCTTTGGTGTTGGTTGTGATCTCTCCTCTTTCATTCATGATTTTGTTGATTTGGGTCATTTCTCTTTTGTTTTTGATAAGTCTGGCCAGGGGTTTATCAATCTTGTTAATTCTTTCAAAGAACCAGCTCCTAGTTTCGTTGATCTGTTCTACTGTTCTTTTGGTTTCTAGTTCATTGATTTCTGCTCTGATCTTTATGATTTCTCTTCTCCTGCTGGGTTTAGGCTTTATTTGCTGTTCTTTCTCCAGCTCCTTTAGGTGTAGGGTTAGGTTGTGTATTTGAGACCTCTCTTGTTTCTTGAGAAAGGCTTGTATTGCTATATACTTTCCTCTCAGGACTGCCTTTGCTGTATCCCAAAGATTTTGAACAGTTGTGTTTTCATTTTCATTGGTTTCCATGAATTTTTTTAATTCTTCTTTGATTTCTTGGTTGACCCATTCATTCTTTAGTAGGATGCTCTTTAGCCTCCATGTATTTGAGTTCTTTCCGACTTTCCTCTTGTGGTTGAGTTCTAGTTTCAAAGCATTGTGGTCTGAAAATATGCAGGGAATGATCCCAATCTTTTGGTACCGATTGAGACCTGATTTGTGACCTAGGATGTGATCAATTCTGGAGAATGTTCCATGGGCACTAGAGAAGAATGTGTATTCCTTTGTTTTGGGATGGAATGTTCTGAATATGTCTGTGAAGTCCATTTGGTCCAATGTGTCATTTAAAGTCTTTATTTCCTTGTTGATCTTTTGCTTAGATGATCTGTCCATTTCAGTCAGGGGGGTGTTAAAGTCCCCCACTATTATTGTATTGTTATCAATGTGTTTCTTTGCTTTTGTTATTAATTGCCTTATATAATTGGCTGCTCCCATGTTCGGGGCATAGATATTTACAATTGTTAGATCTTCTTGTTGGATAGACCCTTTAAGTAGGATATAGTGTCCTTCCTCATCTCTTATTACAGTCTTTGTTTTAAAATCTAGTTTGTCTGATATAAGGATTGCCACCCCAGCTTTCTTTTGGTGTCCATTAGCATGGTAAATGGTTTTCCACCCCCTCACTTTCAATCTGGGGGTGTCTTTGGGTCTAAAATGAATCTCTTGCAGACAGCATATTGATGGGTCTTGTTTTTTAATCCAATCTGATAGCCTGTGTCTTTTGATTGGGGCATTTAGCCCATTTACATTCAGGGTAACTATTGAAAGGTATGAATTTAGTGTCATTGTATTACCTGTAAGGTGACTGTTAACTGTCTGTTGTCTGTGTTCGTTTCTGCTCTTTGCTGCTTTTAGGTTCTTTCTTTGCTTAGAGGACCCCTCTCAATATTTCTTGGAGGGCTGGTTTCATGTTTGCAAATTCCTTTAGTTTTTGTTTGTTCTGGAAGCTTTTTATCTCTCCTTCTATTTTCAATGATAGCCTAGCTGGATATAGTATTCTTGGCTGCATATTTTTCTCGTTTAGTGCTCTGAAGATATCTTGCCAGTCCTTCTGGCCTGCCAGGTCTCTGTGGATAGGTCTGTTGCCAATCTAATATTTCTACCATTGTAGGTTACATATCTCTTCTCCCGAGCTGCTTTCAGGATTTTCTCTTTGTCTCTGAGACTTGTAAGTTTTACTATTAGATGTCGGGGTGTTGACCTATTATTATTGATTTTGAGAGGGGTTCTCTGTGCCTCCTGGATTTTAATGCCTGTTTCCTTCCTCACATTAGGGAAGTTCTCTGCTATAATTTGCTCCAATATACCTTCTGCCCCTCTCTCTCTTTCTTCTTCTTCTGGGATCCCAATTATTCTAATGTTGTTTCGTCTTATCATATCACTTATCTCTCGAATTCTGCCCTCGTGATCCTGTAGTTGTTTCTCTCTCTTTTTCTCAGCCTCTTTATTTTCCATCATTTGGTCTTCTATATCGCTGATTCTCTCTTTTGCCTCATTTATCCTAGCATTTAGTGCCCCCATTTTTGATTGCACTTCATCAATAGCCTTTTTGATTTCGATTTGGTTAGATTTTAGTTCTTTTATTTCTCCAGAAAGGGTTTCTCTAATAACTTCCACGCTTTTTTCAAGCCCAGCTCGTATCTTTAAAATCATGATTCTGAACTCTATGTCCGACATCGTACTAATGTCCGTATTGAGTAGGTCCCTGGCTGACGGTACTACCTCTTGTTCCTTTTGCTGAGGTGATTTCTTTCGTCTTGTCATTTTGTCCAGAGGAGAATAGATGAATGAGAGAACAAAATGCTAACAGGTTTACAACGTCCCCAGCAAATATACTGTATACAAATCAGAAAAGACCTGACACCAGGGGAAAAGAAAGGGAAAGAAAGAAAAAAGAAAGAGAAAAAGAAAAAAAAAGAAAAAAAAAGATAAAAACAAAAACAAAACAATACAATAAAGGCAGAATATGATCAAATATGATCAGGCTAGTGCATAGATCAGTGCCACACACTAGATTTTGGGCGTATTTTGGTCTGTTAGAAAAAAGTGCCTCCTAAAATTTTAAAGGAAGAAAGACATATATGTACAAAATAAGGGTTGATACAATGAAGGGATGGAAGATGACTGTAAAGATGAAAATTATAAAAGATTTTATAAAAGGACTTGATAAGAAGTTGTTTGAAAAAAGAAAGAAGATTTAAGAAAAAAAAAAAAGGAAAAAGGGAGAGAATGTGATCAGGCAGGAGACTAGAACAAAGCCATACACTAGTGATTTAGGGTATATTTTGATCTGTTAGAAGAAACTGTACCTCAAAATTTTAAAGAGAGAACAACTTATATATATATGCCAAAAATAAGGGTAACTACTATGAAGGGATAAAATATGACTCTAAAAATGAAAAATAAAAAATGTTTTTTTTTTTTAAAAGGGATTTGATGTTGGTTGAAAAAGGGAGAAAGAAAAATAAAAAAAAAACAGTCAACAAAAATTAACTTTGATGAAATAATGAATCATGGTAAAAAAAAAAAAAAAGCCATGAATCTATGTGCAGTATTCCCCTAGCGCTGGAGTTCTCCTATTCTCCTTGATCGATCAACTTGGTCTTGGCTTGCTGGCTGTTTGTGCTGATCTTCTGGGGGAGGGGCCTGTTGCTGTGGTTTCCAAATGTCTTTGCCGGAGGTGGAATTGCCCCGCCCTTTTCGGTCCGGGCTAAGGAAGCTGCTCCGGTTTTCTCTCAGGAGCTTTTGTTCCCTGCAAGCTCTCGGTACAGCTTTGGAGCCCCAGGGCAGAAATGGTGGCCTCCCAATCTCCACTTGGAGGAGCTGAGAACTCGGGGCCCCGCTCCTCAGTGTGCCCCCAGAGAAAAGCAGTCACTTCCGTGTCTCCGGTCTCCGGCCGCACTCCGTGCTCACCCGGCCTGTGACCGAGCGTTGCTATCTCTGGCACCCGACCCCGCTTTCAGGATTTTCTCTTTGTCTCTGAGACTTGTAAGTTTTACTATTAGATGTCGGGGTGTTGACCTATTATTATTGATTTTGAGAGGGGTTCTCTGTGCCTCCTGGATTTTAATGCCTGTTTCCTTCCTCACATTAGGGAAGTTCTCTGCTATAATTTGCTCCAATATACCTTCTGCCCCTCTCTCTCTTTCTTCTTCTTCTGGGATCCCAATTATTCTAATGTTGTTTCGTCTTATCATATCACTTATCTCTCGAATTCTGCCCTCGTGATCCTGTAGTTGTTTCTCTCTCTTTTTCTCAGCCTCTTTATTTTCCATCATTTGGTCTTCTATATCGCTGATTCTCTCTTTTGCCTCATTTATCCTAGCATTTAGTGCCCCCATTTTTGATTGCACTTCATCAATAGCCTTTTTGATTTCGATTTGGTTAGATTTTAGTTCTTTTATTTCTCCAGAAAGGGTTTCTCTAATAACTTCCACGCTTTTTTCAAGCCCAGCTCGTATCTTTAAAATCATGATTCTGAACTCTATGTCCGACATCGTACTAATGTCCGTATTGAGTAGGTCCCTGGCTGACGGTACTACCTCTTGTTCCTTTTGCTGAGGTGATTTCTTTCGTCTTGTCATTTTGTCCAGAGGAGAATAGATGAATGAGAGAACAAAATGCTAACAGGTTTACAACGTCCCCAGCAAATATACTGTATACAAATCAGAAAAGACCTGACACCAGGGGAAAAGAAAGGGAAAGAAAGAAAAAAGAAAGAGAAAAAGAAAAAAAAAGAAAAAAAAAGATAAAAACAAAAACAAAACAATACAATAAAGGCAGAATATGATCAAATATGATCAGGCTAGTGCATAGATCAGTGCCACACACTAGATTTTGGGCGTATTTTGGTCTGTTAGAAAAAAGTGCCTCCTAAAATTTTAAAGGAAGAAAGACATATATGTACAAAATAAGGGTTGATACAATGAAGGGATGGAAGATGACTGTAAAGATGAAAATTATAAAAGATTTTATAAAAGGACTTGATAAGAAGTTGTTTGAAAAAAGAAAGAAGATTTAAGAAAAAAAAAAAAGGAAAAAGGGAGAGAATGTGATCAGGCAGGAGACTAGAACAAAGCCATACACTAGTGATTTAGGGTATATTTTGATCTGTTAGAAGAAACTGTACCTCAAAATTTTAAAGAGAGAACAACTTATATATATATGCCAAAAATAAGGGTAACTACTATGAAGGGATAAAATATGACTCTAAAAATGAAAAATAAAAAATGTTTTTTTTTTTTTAAAAGGGATTTGATGTTGGTTGAAAAAGGGAGAAAGAAAAATAAAAAAAAAACAGTCAACAAAAATTAACTTTGATGAAATAATGAATCATGGTAAAAAAAAAAAAAAAAGCCATGAATCTATGTGCAGTATTCCCCTAGCGCTGGAGTTCTCCTATTCTCCTTGATCGATCAACTTGGTCTTGGCTTGCTGGCTGTTTGTGCTGATCTTCTGGGGGAGGGGCCTGTTGCTGTGGTTTCCAAATGTCTTTGCCGGAGGTGGAATTGCCCCGCCCTTTTCGGTCCGGGCTAAGGAAGCTGCTCCGGTTTTCTCTCAGGAGCTTTTGTTCCCTGCAAGCTCTCGGTACAGCTTTGGAGCCCCAGGGCAGAAATGGTGGCCTCCCAATCTCCACTTGGAGGAGCTGAGAACTCGGGGCCCCGCTCCTCAGTGTGCCCCCAGAGAAAAGCAGTCACTTCCGTGTCTCCGGTCTCCGGCCGCACTCCGTGCTCACCCGGCCTGTGACCGAGCGTTGCTATCTCTGGCACCCGACCCCGCGCGGAGTCTCCAAACCCAGCAGATCCCTGCAGTGCGTTCCCGCACCGCTCCTCCCCGGGAAGGAAGGGGAGTCTCCCCGTATCTGCTGCTTGTTGGGTCCCTGCTGGGGGAGCCGTGCCCCGACTGGGCCGCGGATCACAGTTTATGGCAACCCCGAGCTGAGAGCCCGCGACTCTGCTCCGTCTCTGCAGCCGGCTTCCCCGCTCTGATACCTGGGAGCTCTGCTGCACTCAGGCACCCCGGTCTCTCTGTGACCCCAAGGGTCCTGAGACCACACTGTCCCGGGAGGATTCCACCCCTCGCTTAGCCACTGCAGCGACGTCCCTCCGCCGAGCCAACTTCTAAAAGGTCCGATTTTGTGCTCCGCGGTTCTATCACTTGCCAGAAGCGGCCGGTGGAGGCCCCTCCCCCGCCGTCTATCCTCCCGAATATCGCCTCGGATTCACTTCTCCGCAAGCCCTACCTTCCAGTAAGTGGTCGCTTCTCTGTTCAGAGAGTTGTTGCTACTCTCCTGTTCGATCTCCTGTTGAGTTCGTAGGTGTTCAGAATGGTTTGATCCCTATTCAGCTGAATTCCTGAGACCAGACGAAATCTAGGTCTCCTACTCCTCCGCCATCTTGCTCTGCCCCCCAGGTATTTGCTACTTTTATTGAGCATCTGATAGTAACTCAGATTTCTCTTCACATGAGATTTCCCTTAGAAATCCTAGAGGGAACTGGGCCAATTCATATTCCTTTCTGTGTCCAAGGTATTTACAGGGCCTGTGGCAAATAATCAAATGTTCAGTACATGTGGTTGAATGAATACAGACATATCAAAAGGCAGTTGGCACCATAATTATTACTAATCCGCTGGGGTTTGATAGGATACCAGGTAAGAAATCTATTTAAGAATGGTGGGTTCGTAGGCTGGCAGCAAATTTTAATCTTCTCAGCTCTTGCTATTAAGCCCATTGGTCTTTAACTACCTGTAGTTATCTCAATTTAATTTTTCTCTTCTCCATAAGTACATGTTGTGGATGGATAATAGGCTTGAGTTTTATTAGGTGGGATCTGAAGAAGGCATTCCTGGTATAAATGATGTTACTGGAACAAATGACTAAGAGATGTTAATGAATTTCCTTTTCTGGCCTTTAAAAATTAATGGGATGCAAGCTCTTCTCTCTGAAAAGGTTAGAGACCAGGGGTGGGAATTAGTCAACTTAAAATATATTTATCACCCTTGGAACTTTTGTTTCTAACAGAGAACAGAAGAATAGATATTTATTAAATAGCTACAGTGTGCCAAAAATCATAATATTTCTTTTAATTTTCACCACCATCCTGAAGGCTAGATACCATTCTCAGTTGCAAAGAAAGATACCAAAACTTGAGGAAGATGGAGAAATTACTTAGAGTCACCTTGTGAGTGAATCACTCAGCACATGAATAAAGGTCTAGCCATCTCCACAACCCATGCTCTTTCCACTGGACCTTTCTGTTCAAAGTAACTGGTCCTTTCTCTGTTTTGGAAAGTGGAGTTCCTGCTTGGTTGTTAGGCTAGCACTGATTCTGTGCACTCACAGCGAGGAATTTTGAAATTTTCATTCCATTTTTTTTTCTTCTTCCCTGTTTGTTAGCCTCCTCTTTGCTTATCCTGTAGAGTCTCAAACACCTGGAACCTTTTCTCAAAATACATTGTTATAAATCTAGAAAACTTTTTTTTAAATTTTTTATTGTTATGTTAATCACGATACATTATATCATTAGTTTTTGATGTAGTGTTCCATGATTCATTGTTTGTACATAACACCCAGTGCTCCACGCAGAATGTGCCCTTTTTAATACACATCACCAGGCTAACACATCCCCCCACCCCCTTCCCCTCTAGAAACCTCAGTTTGTTTTTCAGAGTCCATCGTCTCTCATGGTTCGTCTCCCTCTCCGACTTACTCCCCTTCATTCTTCCCCTCCTGCTATCATCTTCTTTTATTTTTCTTAACATATATTGCATTATTTGTTTCAGAAGTACAGATCCGTGATTCATCAGTCTTGTACAATTCACAGTGCTCACATTAGCACATACCCTCCCCAATGTCTATCACCCAGCCACCCAAACTGTCCCACCCCCCACCACTCCAGCAACCCTCAGTTTGTTTCCTGAGATTAAGAATTCCTCATATCAGTGAGGTCAAATGATACATGTCTTTCTCTGATTGACTTATTTCACTCAGCATAACACCCTCCAGTTCCATCCATGTCGTTGCAAATGGCAAGATCCCATTCCTTTTGATGGCTGCATAATATTCCATTGTGTATATAGACCACTTCTTCTTTATCCATTCATCTGTCGATGGACATCTTGGCTCTTTCCACAGTTTGCCTATTGTGGACATTGCTGCTATAAACATTGGGGTGCACGTACCCCTTCGGATACCTACATTTGTATCTTTGTGATAAATACCCAGTAGTGCAATTACTGGGTTGTAGGGTAGCTCTATTTTCAACTGTTTGAGGAACCTCCATACTGTTTTCCAGAGTGGCTGCACCAACTTGAATTCCCACCAACACTGTAGGAGGGTTCCCCTTTCTCCGCATCCCCGCCAACATCTGTCATTTCCTGACTTGTTAATTTTAGCCATTCTGACGGGTGTGAGGTGGTATCTCATTGAGGTTTTGATTTGGATTTCCCGGATGCCGAGCGATGTTGAGCACTTTCACGTGTGTCGGCTGGCCATTTGGATGTCTTCTTTGGAAAAAATGTCTGTTCATGTCTTCTGCCCATTTCTTGATTGGATTATTTGTTCTTTGGGTGTTGAGTTTGTTAAGTTCTTTATGGATTTTGGATACTAGCCCTTTATCTGATATGTCATTTGCAAATATCTTCTCCCATTCTGTCGGTTGTCTTTTGGTTTTGTGGATTGTTTCTTTGCTGTGCAAAAGCTTTTTATCTTGATGAAATCCCAATAGTTCATTTTTGCCCTGGCTTCCCTTGACTTTGGCGATGTTTCTAGGAAGAAGTTGCTGTGGCTGAGGTCGAAGAGGTTGCTGCCTGTGTTCTCCTTTAGGATTTTGATGGACTCCTGTCTCACGTTTAGGTCTTTCAACCATTTGGAGTCTATTTTTGTGTGTGGTGTAAGGAAATGGTCCAGTTTCATTCTTCTGCATGTGGCTGTCCAATTTTCCCAACACCATTTGTTGAACAGACTGTCTTTTTTCCATTGGACATTCTTTCCTGCTTTGTCAAAGATGAGTTGAACATAGAGTTGAGGGTCCATTTCTGGGCTCTCGATTCTGTTCCATTGATCTATGTGTCTGTTTTTGTGCCAGTACCCTACTGTCTTGATGATGACAGCTTTGTAATAGAGCTGGAAGTCCGGAATTGTGATGCCGCCAGCTTTGCTTTTCTTTTTCAATATTCCTCTGGCTGTTCGGGGTCTCGTCTGATTCCATACAAATTTTAGGATTATTCATTCCATTTCTTTGAAAAAAGTGGATGGTATTTTGATGGGGATTGCATTGAATGTATAGATTACTCTAGGTAGCACTGACAACTTCACAATATTTGTTCTCCCAATCCATGAGCATGGAACGTTTTTCCATTTCTTTGTGTCTTCTTCAATTTCTTTCATGAGTATTTTATAGTTTTCTGAGTACAGATCCTTTGCCTCTTTGGTTAAATTTATTCCTAGTATCTTATGGTTTTGGGTGCAATTGTAAATGGGATCAACTCCTTGATTTGTGTCTCTTCTGTCTTGTTGTTGGTGTATAGGAATGCCACTGATTTCTGTGCATTGATTTGATATCCTGCTACTTTACTGAATTCCTGTATGAGTTCTAGCAGTTTTGGGGTGGAGTCTTTTGGGTTTTCCACATACAGTATCATATCATCTGCAAAGAGTGAGAGTTTGACTTCTTTGCTGATTTGGATGCCTTTGATTTCTTTTTGTTGTCTGATTGCTGTGGCTAGGGCTTCTAATACTATGTTGAATAGCAGTGGTGAGAGTGGACATCCCTGCCGCGTTCCTGACCTTAGGGGGAAAGCTCTCAGCTTTTCCCCATTGAGAATGATATTCGCTGTAGGTTTTTCATAGATGGCATTTATGATATTGAGGTATGTACACTCTATGCCTATACTCTGAAGAGTTTTGATCAAGAAAGGATGCTGTACTTTGTCAAATGCTTTTTCTGCATCTGTTGAGAGGATCATATGATTCTTGTTCTTTCTTTTGTTAATGTATTGTATCACGTTGATTGATTTGCGGATGTTGAACCAACCTTGCAGCCCAGGGATAAATCCCACTTGGTCATGGTGAATAATCCTTTTAATGTACTGTTGGATCCTATTGGATAGTATTTTGGTGAGAATTTTTGCATTCATGTTCATCGAGGATATTGGTCTGTAATTCTCCTTTTTGATGGCGTCTTTGTCTGGTTTGGGGATCAAGGTAATGGTGGCCTCATAAAATGAGTTTGGAAGTTTTCCTTCCATTTCTATTTTTTGGAACAGTTTCAGGAGAATAGGTATTAATTCTTCTTGAAATGTCTGATAGAATTCCCCTAGGAAGCCATCTGGCCCTGGGCTTTTGTCTGTTGGGAGATTTTTGATGACTGCTTCAATTTCCTTAATGGTTATAGGTCTGTTCTGGTTTTCTCTTTCTTCCTAGTTCAAATTTTGATAGTTGATATATCTCTAGGAATGCACCCATTTCTTCCAGGTTATCTACTTTGCTGGCATAGTGTTGCTCATAATATGTTCTTATAATTGTTTGTATTTCTTTGGTGTTGGTTGTGATCTCTCCTCTTTCATTCAGGATTTTGTTGATTTGGGTCATTTCTCTTTTCTTTTTGATCAGTCTGGCCGGGGGTTTCTCAATCTTGTTAATTCTTTCAAAGAACCAGCTCCTAGTTTCGTTGATCTGTTCTACTGTTCTTTTGGTTTCTAGTTCATTGATTTCTGCTCCGATCTTTATTATTTATCTTCTCCTGCTGGATTTAGACTTTATTTGCTGTTCTTTCTCCAGCTCCTTTAGGTGTAGGGTTAGGTTGTGTATTTGAGACCTTTCTTGTTTCTTGAGAAAGGCTTGTATTGCTATATACTTTCCTCTCAGTACTGCCTTTGCTGGATCCCAGAGATTTTGAACAGTTGTGTTTTCATTTTCATTGGTTTCCATGAAATTTTTTTAGTGCTTCTTTAATTTCCTGGTTGACCCATTCATTCCTTAGTAGGATGCTCTTTAGCCTCCATGTATTTGAGTTCTTTCCAACTTTCCTCTTCTGATTGAGTTCTAGTTTCAAAGCATTGTGGTCTGAAAATATGCAGGGAATAATCCCAATCTTTTGGTACCAGTTGAGACCTGATTTGTGACCTAGGATGTGATCTATTCTGCAGAATGTTTCATGGGCACTAGAGAAGAATTTGTATCCCTTTGCTTTGGGATGGAATGTTCTGAATATGTCTGTGAAGTCCGTTTGGTCCAGTGTTTCCTTTAAAGTCTTTATTTCCTTGTTGATCTTTTGCTTAGATGATCTGTCCATTTCAGTCAGGGTGGTGTTAAAGTCCCCCACTATTATTGTATTGTTGTCAATATGTTTCTTTTGTTTTGTTATTAATTGCCTTATATAATTGGCTGCTCCCATGTTAGGGGCATAGATATTTACAATTGTTAGATCTTCTTGTTGGATAGACCCTTTAAGTAGGATATAGTGTCCTTCTTCATCTCTTATTACAGTGTTTGTTTTAAAATCTAATTTGTCTGATACAAGGTTTGCCACCCCAGCTTTCTTTTGGTGTCCATTAGCATGGTAAATGGTTTTCCACCCCTCACTTACAATGTGGAGGTGTCTTTGGGTCTAAAATGAGTCTCTTGCAGACAGCATATTGATGGGTCTTGTTTTTTAATCAATCTGATAGCCTGTGTCTTTTGATTGGGGCATTTAGCCCATTTACATTCAGGGTAACTATTGAAAGGTATGAATTTAGTGCCATTGTATTGCCTGTACGGTGACTGTTACTGTATATTGTCTGTGTTCCTTTCTGATCTGTGCTGCTTTTAGGCTCTCTCTTTGCTTAGAGGACCCCTTTCAAGATTTCCTGGAGGGCTGGTTTCATGTTTGCACATTCCTTTAGTTTTTGTTTGTCCTGGAAGCTTTTTTTCTCTCCTTCTATTTTCAATGACAGCCTAGCTGGATATAGTATTCTTGGCTGCATATTTTTCTCGTTCCGTGCTCTGAAGATATCATTCCAGTCCTTTCTGGCCTGCCAGGTCTCTGTGGATAGGTCTGTTGCCAATCTAATGTTTCTACCAATTTAGGTTACATATCTCTTCTCCCGAGCTGCTTTCAGGATTTTCTCTTTGTCTCTGACACTCATAAGTTTTACTCTTAGATGTCGGGGTGTTGACCTATTTTTATTGATTTTGAGGGGGTTCTCTGTGCCTCCTGGATTTTGATGCCTGTTTCCTTCCCCACATTAGGGAAGTTCTCTGCTATAATTTGCTCCAATATACCTTCTGCCCCTCTCTCTTTTTCTTCTTCTTCTGGGATCCCAATTATTCTAATTTTGTTTTGTCTTATCGTATCGCTTATCTCTCGAATTCTGCCCTCGTGATCCTGTAGTTGTTTCTCTCTCTTTTTCTCAGCTTCTTTATTTTCCATCATTTGGTCTTCTATATCGCTGATTCTCTCTTTTGCCTCATTTATCCTAGCAGTTAGTGCCCCCATTTTTAATTGCACCTCATTAATAGCCTTTTTGATTTTGACTTGGTTAGATTTTAGTTCTTTTATTTCTCCAGAAAGCGTTTCTCTAATAACTTCCACGCTGTTTTCAAGCCCAGCTAGTATCTTTAAAGTCATGATTCTGAACTCTAGGTCCGACATCGTACTAACGTTCATATTGAGTAGGTCCCTGGCAGACGGTACTACCTCTTGTTCTATTTGCTGAGGTGATTTTTTCCGTCTTGTCATTTTGTCCAGAGGAGAATAGATGAATGAGAGAACAAAATGCTAACAGGTTAACAACGTCCCCAGAAAATATGCTCTATACAAATCAGAAAAGACCTGAAACCAGGGGAAAAGAAAGGGAAAAAAAGAAAAAAGAAAGAGGGGAAAAAAAGAAAAATAAAAAGATAAAAACAAACAAAAACAGAACAAAACAAAAAAAAACCCAGAATATGATCAAATATGATCAGGCTAGTGCATAGATCAGTGCCACACACTAGATTTTGGGCGTATTTTGGTCTGTTAGAAGAAAGTGCCTCCTAAAATTTTAAAGGAGGAAAGACATATATGTACAAAATAAGGGTTGATACAATGAAGGGATGGAAGATGACTGTAAAGATGATAATTTAAAAGATTTTATAAAAGGAATTGATAAGATAAGATGTTGTTTGAAAAAAGAAAGAAGATTTTAAAAAAAGAAAAAAAAGGGAGAGAGTGTGATCAGGCAGGAGAGTAGAACAAAGCCATATACTAGTGATTTAGGGTATATTGTCATCTGTTAGAAGAAACTGTATCTCAAAATTTTAAAGAGAGGACAACTTATATATATATGCCAAAAATAAGGGTAACTACTATGAAGGGATACATTTTCTAAAAATGAAAACTAAAAAATGTTTTTTTTAATAAGGCATTGCTAAGATCTTGGTTGAAAAAGGGAAAAAGAAAAATTCATAAAGAAAAAGAAAAAAAACAGTTAAAAATTTAACTTTGAAAAACTAATGAATCATGGTAAAACAAGCCATGAATTCTATGTGCAGTATTCCCCTAGCGCTGGAGTTCTCCTGTTCTCCTTGATTGGTAAACTTGGTCTTGGCTTGCTGGCTGTTCAGGCTGATCTTCTGGGGGAGTGGCCTGTTGCCCTGGTTCCCAAATGTGTTTGCCGCTGGCAGAATTGCCCCGCCCCTGTTGGTCCAGGCTAAGCAATCTGCTGGGGTTTGCTCTCAGGAGTTTTGTTCCCTGCAAGCTCTCGGTACAGCACTGGAGGACCAGAGTGAAAATGGTGGCCTTCCAGTCTCCACCCGGAGGAGCTGAGAACTCGGGGCCCCGCTCCTCAGTGCGCCCCCAGAGAAAAGCAGTCACTCCCATCTCCCCGGTCTCTGGCCGCACTCTTTGCTCACCCGGCCTGTGACCGAGCGTTTCTATCTCTGGCCCCCGACCCCGTGTGGAGTCTCCAAACCCAGCAGATCCCTGCGGTGCGCTCCTGCGCCGCTCCTCCCGGGGGAGGAAGGGGAGTCTCCCCGGCTCTGCCGCTTGTTGGGTCCCTGCTGGAGGAGCAGTGGCCCGACTGGGCCGCAGATCACAGTTTATAGCAACCCCGAGCTGAGAGCCTGCGCCTCGGCTCCGCCTCTGCAGGCAGCTTACCCGCTCCAATACCTGGGAGCTCTGGCGCACTCAGGCACCCCCGGTCTTTCTGTGACCCCGAGGGTCCTGAGACCACACTGTCCCGCGAGGGTTCCACCCCCAGCTTAGCCACTGGAGCGACGTCCTTCAGTGGAGCCAACTTCTAAAAGGTCTGATTTTGTGCTCCGCGGCTCTATCACTTGCCAGAAGCAGCCACGGAGGCCCCCTCCCCCGCCATCTATCCTCCCGAATATCGCCTCGGATTCACTTCTCCACACGTCCTACCTTCCTGAAAGTGGTCGCTTTTCTGTTTAGGGAATTGTTGCTATTCTTTTCTTCGATCTGTTGTTGAGTTCGTAGGTGTTCAGAATGGTTTGATCCCTCTTCAGCTGAATTCCTGAGACCAGACGAAATCCAGGTCTCATACTCCTCTGCCATCTTGCTCCGCCCCCTAAATCTAGAAAACTTTTGAAGTTACAGATTCCTGAGTACTTCTAGGACCTGTTGGACTAGCAGCTCTGGGGGAGACAACCAGGGATCTGAATTTTTAACAGACTTCCTTCCTCTGCCCTACATCATAAATGTCAGAGAGACTGTCCTTTAGAGAGTTAGTCCTTCAATGCTCTTCAATGACATAAGATTTAGGAACTCCTCAACTTAGAAGTATTCCTAATTAAGTTTATAAATATACTCTTTTCTTTCCTTTCCTTTCTTTTCTTTCACTTTCTTTCTTTTTCTTTTCCTTTTTTTTTTGTACATAAAAAGATTATTTTGTAGTTCTTCAGTTCCAAGGCTAGTCTAGTTAATATTTCTAACTAGAATATGGCTGGCTCTTTTTATGATTCTGTCAGGAGAAACAGAGCATGCTTATGTAACAAGTAAAATGGAACTCTTGAACACAAAAACTTCATTTTGCACTGTCATCAGAGCCTGATCAATATCTGTCCTAGAGTCCAAATAAGGATACAGACTATGCTTTGCATTCCAACCATCTTAGACACCAAGTCCATCATTATCAATCTTATTAGAACTAATGTCTCAGGGGTTCCTGGGTGGCTCAGTCAGTTAAGTGTCTGACTCTTCATTTTGGCTCAGGTCATGATCTCAGGGTTGTGAGATCGAGCCCTGCATTGGGCTCCATGTTCAAAGCGGAGAGTGCTTGAGGATTCTCTCTCTCCCCCTCCCCCACCCTCTCTCTCCCTCCTTCCTCCCTCTCTAAAAAAAAAAAAAAGAACAGCTATCTCACATGAAACTGTATTAGACTTCTATTGCTGCCTAAAAAATTACCATAAATTTAGCTGCTTAAAAAAGCAAAGTTTTGTAGATCAGAGGACCAGGTGAACTCTGCTGGTTTGCTACTTAGGGTGTCATAAGGGTTGAAGTTAAGGTGTCAACTGGCTAGGGTCCCCCCCTGGAGACTCTGGGATAGCATTCTCATCCACGTTCATTCAGGTTACTGATAAATACAGTTCCTGAGGCTGTAGGTCTGAGGTCACTGTTTCTTTGCTGGCTGTCATCTGGTCTTGTTTGTTCTTAGAGACCACCCACATCTCTTCTCACATGGCTTCTCCATTTTCAATCCAGCAATGGCACCTAGTATCCTTCTCATGCTTACTCTCTGGCTTACTCTTCTGCTTTTCTTTCTTTTTTTTTCCCCTGCCTTTAAGAGCACATGTGATTAGATTGGGTCCATCCAGATAATCCAGGATAAGCTCCCTATTTTAAGGTTAAGTGATTAGTAACCTCAATTATATATGCAGTGTTCCTTTTGTCGTGCAATCTAACATATTCATTAGGGAAGGACATCTTTGGAGGGGGGAGGCAAGATTCTGCCTACCATACTCACCCACACACATCATTAAAATGTAATAAAAATAGATCATCTATAATATGAAGATAAAAGAAGTATAATGTATAATACGTGAATACATTTGTTCATTTATTTTAGTATGTGAGAGTACAGATCCTACACTATTAGAAGTCAAGTTGCCCAAAAGAAGAAAATGATGAAGACTGATACAAATGGGTAGGATTGGCAACCCAATTTCCATTTGCAGCATGGTTCTCAGTTATGTGATTTTAAGAAATGGTGAGGAGCTCCTGGGTGGCTCAGTTGGTTGAGTGTCCGACTCTTGGTTTTGGCTCAGATCATGATCTTGGGGTCGTGAGATCCAGCCCCAAGTCTGGCTCTGCACTCAGTGCGGAGTCTCCTTGAAAGTCTTTCTCTCCCAGTGACTCCCCCATCTCTCTCTAAAATAAATAAATAAAATCTTAAAAAAAAAAAAAGAAATGGTGAACAGCTCTTGGAAAACTTCTCAATAAAATTTTGAAAAAGAATTCAGTCTTCCCTTGAGGTAAATGGGAGTTAGATTCTGTAAAACTTAGTATATGTTAAAAATTCAAAATAATATATGTTGATATATAAAATAGAGTTTGACTCTAGAGATATTTTTCCAGCTATAGGAAAGCCTACTGTAATATTTGAACATTATGTGTGGTGATATCTAGCATCTCCTGGCCCATACTCCGTGCTGCCCCCAGTCATTATGACAATTTTAAAACATCCCACAAATTTACAAAGGGTCCCCTAGGAGATTGTGGCACCCCAGATGAGAAATACCAGCGAAGTGACAAGGGAAATTTTTCAGCTTAGAAATAGTGGTTGCTTTTCTCTGGACCTTTAAAAGAAGCCCTATCTGTTCTTGGCCTGCTTATATAGGTTTATCAACTAATCAAAAACACATTCCCTAGGTCATATACAAATCTGGCCATTTATACCATAGGGATATGCATAGGTAAGGAGTGAGGGTCAGGGAGACCTGCAGTATTCAGTTCATTCTTGGGTTGTGTGTTGCAGAGAGAGTGTAAGGTAGAGGTTATGATTATGGACTTGGGAGTCAGCCAGATTGACATTTGAAACCAAGTTCTGCCCATTATCAGTTGCCTAAGTATGGACAGGTTCCCTCCATTCTTGGAGCCTTGTTTTCATCATCTGGAAAATAGGAAAGTATGTCTGTAAGAGTACCTTGCCAGGTGCTTTGGAAAAGCCCTGCTTTTTTTAGGCAGGCTCCGTCCCTTTGCTTCTCTTCTCTGCACCGCAGCACCAGCCCAGGGTTCTGCACGGAGCAGATGATTCCTCTTTAATGCACAAGTGCTTCTTGACTCTGCAAGATGAGATTGGCTTTCCAGAGGGACTAGATTCTTCCAGAATCCGCATATTCCCTGGTCCTTCTCCAGAATTCTAGTCCATCAGGTCCTAGAAGTCTCTCATGATGAGTAGATCAAATATTTATTTTGTTTTCCACTGTTCACCAAACTTTTTCTGTGGTGGTTTTTTTTATTTGTTTTGTTTTCTTTTGTTTGCCGAGGGCTCTGTCCATTTTTTGACTAGAATGTTACCTCTTCAAAAATAGACTGATGTTTGAATTTTCTCCTAAAGCCCATTAAGCATCCTGAATTTTGTTCCCTGGATTTTAGGGAAGATTGGTTATTATTCATCATTTGTATAAAAACCCAGCTGTGGCAAAAAAGAAAAGGTCTCTCTCAGGATTTTCAAACACATTTTAAAGCAAACAAGAGCTGAAATGTCTTCAGAGGTATGAAAATAGCAACAGATTCTCATTAGCCTTATCACTATAAGAAAAAATTAGATAAATACCTAATTACTGAAGGCCTTATGCTGGGGGCTATGCAGAGGACACCATACAGGTGCAGTCTCTGTCCATGGGCACCTTGCTGTAGAACACCCTCTTAATGAAAGCACCACATATTTGGGTACAGCATGAAGGGACTGATTAAATGGGTGCTGATGGTGGTGGTAATTTGCAAGGGACACAAGAAATTACATTGCAATGTGGGAGGGAAGTATAGCTTTACAGCTTACCACATAAATGATACTCAATAAAGAGCTGAAGATTTAACAAGTCCTGGAGACTTCTTTCCCAAGGCAATCTCTGAACAGAATTTTGGGAGATCATCCTTCATTTTCAGAGAATTAGGCTCATGCAGCCTGATGTGGAAATGCTGGGGCGTCCTGTCTGTCATTTCTCTGCCACCCCTCCACATAGCTTTGACACACAATCCACATTACTGACCATTTTTCTTCTGGGAACGAGCCAGAGAGTGCGTTCCCTTGAGCACTTGCTCTGGCATTAATCTCCAGCTGTGTGCTTTCATTTCACTTCCTGTAAAATTCCATCATAGATCCTGTGCCTGACCTAAGGTTAGATGGCAGGGGAACAAAATACTGATTCTCATTTCGAATCACAATTGTTGCTATAAATAGCAAACTTTATAACCTGGTAGCTCCCTTGGATACAAAGTGATGGATGAGCTTCTGCTGATTAAAAAAAAAAAAAAAAGTCCATAACTCTCAAACTATAGTTCAAGTTGAAGTAAATGGTAATAATAAAGCACAACTAATATACTACTGAATTATTCATGTTGATTATAAAAAACTTCACCCTCAATGTCAAAGAAGCCACATCCCATACAAGGTATCTGCAATCAGAAATCACAGCAGTTGCCTAGTCCTACATGAAAAGGAACATTCACATACTGAATCAGGATTACACTAAAAAGTGTAAACTGAAAAAATTACTGTAACTGGAAGATGTTGTAAATAACAAAGAGAAATTATTAGAAATTGTTGATAAAAATAATTACAAGGTAATTAGGGGGGATATTCAAGATATGTTCTGGTGAAATTGATAACTTGATGATGACCTGTAAGTAGTCCTCGCTGAAAAACGAAGCCTAAGCACGGCTCCTAGTCTAAGTCCTCTGTCCAAGGCATCCTATCATACCCTAACTGGACTTCCTGCTTTCCTACTTCTGCCATTCTCTAGTTTATTCTATACATAGCAGTCAAAATGACCATTTAAAAAATGTCAGTTTCTGTCATATTTTTGAACACATCCCTTCTGTGCCTTCCCATCTCACAAATGAGAAAATCCAACCTTCTTACGCTGTCCTCCAGGGAAGGCTTTTTGCCTGATCTAGCTCCTGCCTGCTTCGCTCTACTCATCACCCTCTGAGCTATAAGTGTGCAACTTTCTTTGGTTCCTTGAATATACCTTAAAGCCTTTGAACCTATCATTTCTTCTGCTTTACATGTACACCCATTTCCCTCCCCAGCTTAATTCATCTGCCCAGAGAGGTCTTCCAAGGCCATCCAAATTAAAGCAGTCACCATGCTGTCACTTTTTATAGCCATACCCTGTTTTGTTTTATCTTTTTTTTTTTTTTAGGGGGAGAGGGAGGAAGAGAGAGTGAGAGAGCACAGGGGGTGGGGTGGACAGAGGGAGAGAGAGAATCTTAAGCAGGCTACACAGAGCTGGACGAGAGACTTGATCTCACGACCCTGAGATCATGACCTGGGCCAAAATCAAGAGTCGGACGCTTAACTGAGCCACCCAGGCACCCCTATCCTGTTTTGTTTTCATCTGAGAACTTATATAAACAACAAAATATCATATAATCTTATTGGTGGGATTGATTGTCTCTTACGCTAAAATGCATGCTCCTTAAGACTGGAGTCTTTCTTATTTTATATTTCATCCTCAGTATCCAGCACGGTGTCTGTAATATATTGTTCCAAATTCATCTGGTTTGTTGAGTGATAAGCTTAGTTGTACACACATGTTATTATAGGAGTGTTAAATGCTTTTCCCCTGCATATCATTTTACTGCTTTAATGGGCTAGAATCGCTGTTTTCTTTGTTTAGAGGGTAACTAAACTTCTCTGATCCCATTCACTCCCATCACTTACGATAAGAAACCCAAACCATCCCAAAATGCCAGTAGACTTGTATTTAAGAGTAAAAGATCCATTTCAGGTACAACAGTGACTATTTCAGGGTCTGGATAGTGTTTTCTCTGATGATGCAAATTCTTTGGCTCTTAGATGAAATGAGCTCATTGTATATTAGTAAATATTTATAAAGTATTCTATTGACTAAGTGTTTCACAATCAGGTTGATTATGATTCCTCCCAGCAACCTTGTGAAGTCAATCAGTATTATTAAAGAACAGCCCAGAGATGTTGGGCAACTTGCCCAAGGTCACTCAGCAGGTCATTGGCAAAGCCTGCACTGGCAACTTCAGAGCCCATTACTGTGACGAGACCTGATGTTGTCTCCTCTTGGAAGGGTGACCCCTCATCGCTTTCCTTGTAAGGTAGACATATAAACACTAACTGTTCTGAAGTAAGGGAAGTATAAAGGCCTTGAGTTGAAGGAGTTATTGGTGCAATTAGAAACTGGAGCCAGCTCCAGTTTCAATTGAAAACTGAAAATGGTGCTTAGTGGAGGTGAATTAGAGGACATCATTTCTGAGAGGAGAGAATTATAGTTTGAAAAAGTAGGAATGTAAAAAGTAGGGATATGTGTAGAAAATTAATTTGGGTGGCTTTGGGGGTTGAGAAATAATGAATTATAGGACCAAAATATTTTAGGACGAATCTGGGTCATGGTATCAGATCTAAGTTCTAGTCAGAAATAAGTCGAGTTCTCTAAAATAATATGCCACCGACTCACCTCCCTCAAGCAGTGTTTTCTGATGTTTTGTGAGGGTGAGAGTGCTTTCAAGTATATCATGTTTCATTCCCTAAAGTCCAACATACAAATTTCACAGGCCCCACCATTATCAATGTGTCCTGCTAAATATCTTCTAGGAATATTATATCAAGGAGAATGATCTGTTTTAAGAAACCATGCTGTATCTCACTTCCCTTTATATTTTTTTTCCTTCCTCTGGGATTTCAGATAAGTTGTTCTAAGTCAGTGATCTATTATGTTCTATATCATTTTCGCCCTTTGGACCTTCAGATTATATCTCCTAAATCTGTTCCTTGGAAGCAAATGCTGTTAAACCAACGACCACCTATAATAATAACTGCTTACATTGATAAATTCTTGCTATACATCGAGAACTTTTCAGGGAGCATCTCCTTTAACCCTTCCAACAATCCTATGAAAATGGATACCATTTTATCCCCTTTTTACAGGCAGGGAAACTAAACTCCTGGAAACTTTGTGCTAGTAAGATGTTACTAATTGGGCACCTGGGTGGCTCAGATGGCTAAGCGTTTGCCTTCAGCTCAGGTCATGATCCCAGGGTCCTGGGATGAGTCCCGCGTCGGGCTCCCTGCTCCTTGGGAGCCTGCTTCTCCCTCTGCTTCTCTCTCTCTCTCTGTCTCTCATGAATAAATAAATAAAATCTTAAAAAAAAAAAAGATGTTACTAATATGCCTCCCCCTCTCAGAACCTTCCAAAGGCTTAACATGGGCTGTGAGGCTCAGGGTGGTGTAGGTGCTGTTATCTTCATGAAGTGGCCAACTCTGTTCCCGCTCTCCTTGTTTTTAGCCTCTGCCCTAGGTGTGCTCACCTCCTTTCTGTGAGTCACACACTCTGAGCTTGGACCTCATTTAATATCCTGGTACTTGCTCTTGCCACTGCCTGTAATACTCTTTCTTACCATACATACCTGCCCGCTTTCTATCATTCCAGTGTATTCTCAAATGTCTGATCACAGCGGCCATTCTCTGACCGTGGTATGTAAAGTTGAACACCCCATCTTCACTCTCTGTCCCCCTTACTCTTTTCTTTTCCTTCAAGGCATTTACCATCCCTGAAAAATTATACATTTGTGTCTATGTTTACAGTATGTCTCTCCCCACTGAAATTTAGGCTCTGCAAGAACAGCAATTTTATAGTTGTTTTTGTTGTTTTGTTTTGTTTTGTTTTTCCCTATCTCTCTTTTATTGCCCAGGCCCAGAACAAGGCCTGGAACATGGGAGGCACAACATAACATAAATAATTGTTGAATGAGTGAATGCATGGACCATTACACTATAGTGCTACACTCTACTTCTAGTAATTAGATTAACTTCACGGGAGCTGCACATTATGCCTGATTACGAAGAATCAGGCTTGGATTCTGGTGAATATCTTGCAGCACCTGTTACCACATATTCAGATGCCACCAGTGCCACAGAAAGATGCAAGCCAAAAAGGATCTGAGTGTTTTAATTTATACTGGGTTCATCGACGCATGTAAGAATTCAGGGAAGGGACAATTTTTTTTTTAAGATTTTATTTTATTTGCGAGCAAGAGAGCACATGTGCATGAGCAGGCAGAGAGAGAGGGAGAAGCAGGCTCCCTGCTGAGCAGGGAGCCCATTCCCGGGGCTGGATCCCAGGACCCCTAGATCATGACCTGAGCTGAAGACCCACACTTAACCGACTGAGCCACCCAGGCATCCCAAGGGAAGGGGCTGTTTTAAGATTGTGGATGAGACTGACAGTTTTTCCAATATTACTTTGCTTTTTAAACAAAATTGGAAGATCTGAGGGCAGTGAAACCTGGCAGTTGTCCTGGGTACTTGTGGATGAATGTTAGTGTGGCCTCAAGTGATGGTGTAGGTTAGAACTCTGTCCCTGGTTGGCTGGATCCTCCAGATGTTGTGGAAGGGATTTTGCCTGTGGGTCAGTTAGATATCACTGCATGCAGATTGGAGGGGGTACACATCAATGATACAAGTGTTTCTGGGCGTTTTTGTTTGTTTGTTTGTTTAATCTATTCCATGAGGGATGCTTGAATACATTCTCTTTAAGGATTATATGTAATTTAAAAAATTTTAATATCCTCTTGACTACCAGCTCTAGTCCTGGTCCCTTTCCCAAATGTTGCCATCATTTTCAGTTTGGTATGATTCTAAAGTATAATTGTACAGGTTTCTTAAACATCTAAGCCTCTGTGTTTTTTGTTTATTTTGTTTTGGAGGAGAATTGGCTTTTTCCCATATAGTATTATGTTCCTTCGTTACAGTATTAATCAATTCTAAGATGGATAGGCTTTATAAAGTGAATTTTATTCTCTGATGAGATTAAAGTACTTTTGCATATTTGATAACCTGTAATTCTGAGAAGTGTCTTGGCACAAGAATCAGAAAACCTGGGTTGTCTTCATGACTCAAGTCTCACCTGAATGCTTGACTTGCTTTACCCTGACCCTCAGCTTCTTCATCTGCAGAATCCTAAAGTTGAGCCTGTTCCATTGTGTGGAAACTACTTTTTTGATCCTTGGAAGCTGTGTTAAAATGTTAAAGAATTACTAAAAGAGGAAGACTAGGGTGTGTGTGGGTGGGGGGGCACCAGTTGGAGTGGCAGACAGGTGTTTCAATGAAGATAGCTCTCTATCTGTTGAATATGTACTTAGAGTAGGGCTTAAACTCTCCCACTGCTTTAAAAGAAAAAAAAAAAAAGAAAAGAAAATGATTGAATAGAGATGTAATCATCTCTAAGACTTTATTGAAGTTCTAGTAGTCTAGAATTTTTAGCTTTCCTGAAAGTAATTGGGACACAGAAATGGTGATACTATAAGATATTGCAATGATATGCAACAATGAACAAACCATGTTTTCTGGCCAGGGCTCAATCATTTCACTTTTAAAGAAACTAAGAAGAAAATAGATAGGATATAACAGGCAAAGGATATACCTCCATTTCAACACTTCAACCCCTGGCTGTCTCCTACAATTTCGGGATGGTATTTTTCTCTAAGCCTTACTTCTCAGAAGTGTGCTGTATGCTTCCCTATGGATGCAGAGTTCCCCCATACTCCTCCAGCTACAGGAATTCTAAGAATATTACAAACAAGGCTAGAGATCAGCTAGTTCATTCCTCTCTGATTACATATGAGGAAGCACCTCATTCATTTTTCATTCACTTAGCTTTCAGAAAACTCAAAGTAGCAAAAGCTCAGTTATGCACCATCATGTAAGGCTGAGGTTCTAGCCATCTATGGGAAACAAACCCTAATTTGACCCTAGACCGTGACACCCAGAGAACAACTTCCACACCTTAGGATAATTGGATCATTTACAGTCAGGGAATTAAGTAAAGCCCATTGTCACCATTAAACGTTCCAGAATACATTTTTCATAATTTTTTATTATGTTCAATTAGCCAACAGATAGTACATCATTAGTTTTTGATGTTTTTCATAATTTTCATGTGCATGTTCTGACTGAAGGGTGAGGAGGACCAAGTAAGGTTGGCTTCATTCAATAAATATTTCACTACTGTTTGCCTATTCCTAGGGCAGGACAATTACAGTGCTTCTTTAGCCAAACAGGGTGTTCTGGAAGAGAGTGGAGCACTCTGACAGAAGTCACATGTTACAGTTAGCAATTGTAGCTCAAATTCATTTTCTGGTGAGGATGGCAAAACACAGGATTCTGTATGCCATTTCCTGTTTGGAACTCTTCACAACCAGAGGGAAAGTCTGCAGTGGTCCCTAGTACCATCACTACCTTTGAGTCTTGGCTTATTAGATGCTTGGCCTGGGGATCCTCCTTCAAACACAAAATTAACTTTAGGATAGTAGCTGGCAGATACTATGCATAGAGGTGCTTCATTGTTTGGGAGGCAGGTGATCTAAGTTATGTGTGCTTCACTGGGAAATTCCATTCTATTTCATTTTTTCAGACAAACTATTCTTCTATAAAGAGCACAATTTCAGTACATGAGCTGCTACATCTCTGTATTAAGCATCCAGGCTTCGAAGACTAACTGCCTGGGTCTGAATTGGGCTCAGCTCATTGTTGCCATGTAGCGTTGGGCAAGTCAGTCATCTTCTCTAAGTTTCGATCTCCTCATCCATAAGTTGTGAATCACACCAGTACTTAACTCATGGAATGCAAATTAAGTGAGCCAGTCCTTGTAAAGTGCTCAGCCAGAGAGTGGTATGTCTTAAGTGTTCAGTAAGTGTTCATTATTATTATTCATAAATAATTTGGCAAGCAGGTATGAGCATGGGGTGACGCAGCCTATGAGGATGTGACCTCAGCATGAGGATGGATGTGCTATGTGATGAATCAGAAATGCCTGGGGATTAGGGTCATATCAGAAGAGAGAGCCCTTGGTAAAGCTGAATAGTCATGCCCCCCTCCTAAATTTATCGTTGTGTAACTGATAAATGCATATTTTGTTTTCCATTGCTATATTTATATTGAATACTTTAATAATGTATAAGACATTTTATGTATATATTTGTATGAGTTCTTCCTAAGTGAGCCCCTAAATTCTCTTATATTTATGTCTCATATTGACTCTTGCCTGACATAAACTCAGGGTAGGAGAGCCCTGAAGTTTTCTTGCCCCCTCACCGTGCAAAAAGAAATACAAACATCAATTGTGAAATTTCTCCTATTATATTTTGTAATAACAGAGGAGAACATTTAGAGAAGTGGTGTTCGGTTCACTCAGCACCATGATCGGAGCCCCTTCTGGATTGCAAGAAGCAGCTACGATGTTGGAGAGACAGAAGAGTAAGTGTAAATGCACTGTGCTCTCCAGGAGGTGGTAGCAGGTGGGGAGAGCTGCACCGGATAAGGTCACACACAGCAGAATATAAAAACAGTGTAGGAGCCATTTGGATGAGTTTGAGCACATTCTTCAGAGGGACGTAAGAAAGTTCAGTGAAGGAAGAGGTATTTGAGTGCAGCCTTGAAACAGAGCAATGGGCAGAAAGAAGGGTAAAAGGGTAAATATGAATGAGTCCTGCCTACTGAGAGCAGAGTCTGTTAACACAGAAAACTGTGAGCATCGACACTTTCAGTACAACGGACAGGGATCTGGGATGTCACGGAAGAAAGAATGAAGTCCGCTAGTCATGGGGCATTGCCAGGAGAGGCGTCCCAGGGAAAGTGTCTGCAGAGTGAAATCTTGAAAGATAAGAAGGAATAAATGCCCCCTGCCCTCGCCACCACCATCAACGTGTCTGCTGAGCAGTGGGTATCGCATTTGCAAAGCCTGGGAGGCATGAAAGCGGCCGCCCCTGAGAAAGAGCGAGCATTCGCTTTAGTGTGCTCCTGCAAGGAGTTCTAGCCACAACAGGATGGTAACCGCCTGCCCCAGCTTGGGAAGTAGCAGGGGAGTGGAGGGTACAGATGGAGATGCTGCAGACAGGCAGGTGCGTGTGTGTGAGATGGAAGTCGTGGAGCTCATCTAGTTAAGGATAATGCTCTTCCCTGTCCCTGCTCCCGAAAAAGAAACCTTTACTTGAAAAGGAGGCCTCGATTTAAATTATTTGCCCTCCCTTTCTTAGGCAAAATAGTTAGAGATCCAGGTATCAGCTCGGGTTTTAGTTATTTTTATACTCGGTGAACTGAAATATCTGTCAGAGGTACAAGTAAACGCTATTTTGGTGTTCTCTGTATTATGGACGAACACTTTTGCCTCTGGTGGAAATAAGTGGCGTGTGTGACAGGGTGGTGTGGACGTCATTGCCACCTTTTCCTTGGAGTCCTACATAGTCACATTCAAACGCATTCAGCGTTCTTATTTCAGCTACACTGTGTGACGAGAAAGGAACATCAGGAACACAACGTGATAATCCAACCAGGAAGCGAAGACAGTGGCTCAGCAGGACCAGAAGGGTGAGCGGGAACTTTTATAACTTGTGGACACATAGGTGCCCATACCTTACATTTAAAAAATAACTTTAAAAAATTTACAAATCAAATTATATTGGAAATACTGTGACCCGTGGCAGAGTAGAAATATCTTTATATCACCTTGACATGCCTCTCCCTAAGCCCACTATTTAACCCCCTTCCCTCTAATTCTGCAAATTAACCTGAAAAGCTCAGGGTATCCAAGAAACAGAGGGAAGCTTGTTCAGCTCAGGATGCACCATAATGTCTCAGCAGCCCATTTAAATTATATGTTTAGGCTGACAGGCGAACGTATTTCACGGCAGAATCCTTAGAAAGCAGGAGACAGTTTCCTTCAGCTCCACGTCACCGTTTGATGTAGATTGCCTATTATATTCTTGAGGTATTATGAAAAACGGATTTGGAGATATTTTCTTGACAGTGGGTAGACTAATGGAATCTGGTGACTGTATTTAAAATGTGCAGGGGTTTGTTATAACATGGTAATAGAAATATCAGTTGCACTGACAGGTTAAAAAAAAATCTGTCAATGAATGATAATGAAGTTATTTAAATGTCGACTCACTCGCAAACATTTTCCAAACCCTAAATTACTCTCGCTGCCTTAACCTCATGCATCCTAAGTTATTAAGGAGCAGTGTCTGCAATGCAGCCGATGTACCTTTGGCTCTGGAAGCTATTTTTATGCCACCAAATGCACTAGGAGCAATGAAAGTGGCTGCTCTTAATGATTTTAGGAAAGAAACAAAACACAGAAGCCACAGCTTCTTGATTGAGAGGAGGATGTTGCTCCGCTTTTGGGAAATCTCACTGGTACTGATTTTTGAGCAATGCCCCAGTGCTCCCTTGCTTCCTGTCCCTGAGCTTCCCTCTGCTGCTCAGGTCTTCGTTTTGTGACCTTGGCTTGGTGTGCATGGGCTAGGGCATGTTACCTCCCTGGAGTCCGAAGGCTACTTCTTTTTGAAGAAGTGGCCTGGCTCATTCTTGGTTCAGAGAGTGTCCAGTAGGCTTCTGCATTCATTCACCTTCTGTATGGAGAAGACATCTGATATGCCACCACTGTCCTGAGGCCTGGGGATTTGGGGGCAGGGGAACCAAACTTATGTCCACTGCCCTTATGGCACTTGGAGTAGTCTAAGATGCCAGGCAGGGGTTTCTCGATTAAAAAGTGGAGGAGCATAGGACATGCTCCCCACCCTGGTCCCACTTCACCCCACACGGCTGATTGAACCTGCTGGGAACAAGGACTGTAGGAGTCCCTGCCGGCTGATGCAGGCTTCTTCATGTTGGCTTAGTAGAGATCCAGCTGGCCATACAAGAAGAGCAAGGTTCCATCGAGTCAGCCAGTCAGTGAAGAACAAATTGTGAGTGCCTGCCATGTCTGGGACACTCTTCTGAGAGTGAGGAAAACAGCGGCGGGCAAAACAGACATCTTTTCTACTCTACTCTCATGGAGCTTTCATTCCGGAGGGGGAAAGACAGAAAATTAAAAAAATAAAAAAGGTAGAAATCTATCAGATGGGGATAAATACTATGCACAGAGAAAACAGAAGAGGATAAGGAAGTTGGAGTGTGCTGGAGGGGTGGGAAAGTTGCTGTTTCATACAGGATTACCAATGTTCAGAAGGAAATGAGGAGGCCATCTGGAGAAAGAACTTTCTAGACACATGGAATAGCAAGGCTGGAGTGGGCTGGGGTGGGGGGCAGGCAGAAAAGGCAGAGGAATTAAGAGTTGGGCATCTATTATGTCACCAACTTAGTAGATAAAAAAGCACGTCTGAAGTTGACTTGTTGAGGACATCGGGGAATGGACTGGTTACCCAGCTGGTTGAGAGCCCATGTCTGGTTCTGTTTGACTTTAAGTACTTCTTCTTTCTGTGAAGCTGTGACGTCTTGATAATCTTCATGAGACGTCATCAGATAATTCACAAGTTGACCCAATTTTTCCATATTTCTAACCTTTCTAGGAGCTAAAGTGGATCAGATGAAAGACCTACTTTCTCCTCTTCTTAACCTATCGTAACAGTTTCTGCTTACGGTTTTCTTAAGATGGATTCTCTCTGGCAGGCCCCCGTGCCTTTACCTGGTATGAAGAAAAGCCAGCTTTTGGTCTACACCATGTAAAACTTCAAACAGCTTGAGTTCATATTCCTTTTATAAAGAAATGTTGAACTAGATTTTGTAGATGTATTTCCTTTTCCTCTTGTGGCTTTTGAGAGAGGCAGTGCAGCATGGGGTTAAGGATGAAGGCTCTCGAGTGGCAGCCTGAGTGAGGACTGCATCTTCCAAATTCTGTGGCCTCATTTATACTCCTGGTTCCTCCTTGTCTATAACCTGTGATTAGTATCAGTGTCCATCTCATGGGCTTCTGCATGTGAAGCATGCAGAATGAAGATCACGTTGTAAGCACCCCGATAAACATTCATTTTTATTATCTGTTAGGTTTCCTAAGCATAATAGTACATTCAGGAAATCCTGGCACACTTATTATAGAAGCAGAGTGTAGAATCAGTCACTCTCCAATTCCAGTTCTTATCCTTTCTTCTCTAATTCAAGCCCCATGCAAAGCTACTGGCACCCATATCCTTTAAAATATGATAGACTAGATTTGGTTACATTTAAAAATGGTAGTAACTTCATGAATATTTTCTCTTCTAAAAAAGCTAAATCTAAATTATTTTCTGTGATTCAAATTCTTCTTAAGGGTTCATGTTGTGGGTTTTAGTAAGTGATGGGTAAAGGATACCAAAAATAATCAAGAAAAAATTAGTGACAAGATAAATAAACACACACTGTCATTTAGAGATTGCTATTACATGCCAGTCATTGTGTTAAGTACTTTTTATGGATTAATGTAGTTTACAGATGATTCTGTGCTTATTTATTATCTCATTTGATGGTATATGATTATAGCAGAGGCAATGCAATCCTGTTTTCTTTCTGCCACTCCCTGTGGAAACTAGTCATGCTCTGTATTGATCCCTATTTGCGTGTGATGGGACAGTGCCCTCTGAAAGAGAGCACAAGGTCTTGGAAGGTGGGTGGTGCCATACATTGAACGTGGTTTCTCCATCCATCAGGGCAACTCGTTTCAGCTCTATGAATACAGTAAATACTTAAATAAAGACATACATTCAAATGTTCTAAAAGTCACTATTTAAGATATGTTTGCAGAAAGGTAGTATAAGGATTAAGGATCAAAAGCAAAAACCTGAGCACCTTGATTTAATCACTTGTATATTTACTGGAATGCACTTTTTTTTAAGCTTTCAGCTTTTTCTTACACAGCATAGATGTTGACAAAAACCCTGTTTTCCATCTGTATATGTCAACTTGTAAATAAAATCTGAAAAAAAGTGTTTGTTTTAGAATGTTTTAAGAAATGGTACAAGTTGAGAATTCAAGGCTGTTTATATTGCATCTTAAATACATTTCTGTGTGCTATATATCTTTTTAAGATTACTTTTTTTTTTTGGCTTGACAACAGTAGTCATTTTATGGTTAGCATAGGCAGGCATTTCTCTTTGCAAATTTGATTTGTTTTAACTATTTTTATTGTTCCCCTTTTCTTATAAAACAGATTCATAATATTTCTTGTGCCTTTTTTTGTTTTTGATATGCTTTTTCAAAGTATGTTGCTCAGAACAGTAATTTAATTAGATAGCCCTCAAGAATGAACCCTATAGTCAAATATGTTTGGAAAATGCTCCATGGAATATGCGTTTAGTAGGTTCACAGCATATATTAAAATAAAAAGATTTATGTATGTATTTGAGAAGAATAAAATTTATAAGTTCTCAAGTAAAAGAACATTAAATTTTCCTTATCAAACATTTCCTAACATTTTTCGATCTCAGATAACTCTCCTCTCCCCCATACCTAGGGATGATACTTAAAATATTTAACAGCCAGTACATTAGCTCAACTGTCTGTCTCTCATCCGCTCTTTCAGAGCCCAGATCCCTAGAGGGCTGCAGTTCCCACCGTTAACCATGCAAAGCATAACTGGAAGCATCTGTTAGCTGAGAAGGGGAGTTTGCAGATGGGCACTGGGAATTGCTTTCCAGGGTGCAGTGCCTTCTCCAAGGTCACTGTCTCCTCCACTGGGGCTCAGGCTGATTGGCATAGGCACTAACCAATCAGAACAGGTGCTCCTCTTAGTGCTAAGCAAATTTCTTGAGGACCTCTGCTGTGCCTTCAGTCTTTTGGTTGCTGGACTGTGAGGAAATCTAGGTCTCCAAGGGAGAGGCCATGTGGTAAGACTGGCAGAAGTGCTACTCGGAGAACTTAGCGCAGTAACTATTTACCAACTGGTCTGCAGATATTAAATATTTTCACTTCTGTACCCTTGAATCGATGTATCCTGGCCGACTGTTAGTATTGCCCATGATGCATGTAGCACTATCTAATTCTAATTTTGTGGGACAAATTTGAACAACTGCTAGTCTGTGCAGTTTTGGGCATGTGGAAATGCATAATTTTTTCTCTCTCTGTTAATTATTACAATGCCATAATGTTTAAACACTTAGCTCTGCTGGAATTGAGAATTAAATTTTGATTCAGTTGCTGAGCTTTGAAAAATCAAGGGGCAAGAGACAGCATTAAACAATGGTGGCAGACACCTTGAAGGATCTGGACTGGTGATATTATAATAAAGGGAAAGTATTCAATGACATATTGTAAGCTCTCTGAAAAGAAAGTTACTAATGTATGTCTGAGCTGGTCACTCTATTATCATCCTGTCACATTGAGATTTCAGCTAAACACACACACACACACACACACACACAAACGAGAATGATTCCATGTAGATTCCTCATGGAGTCACCCTCATTTGCCCTTGTAGAGTATACTTTTAAAATGTAAACACATCCATTAAATAGCTCAAGGATCAAGTTGATAGAAATGATAAGAAACTAATTATTGCCCCGCATAGACTGGTTCCTACTTCTCTAGCCTCCATTCCTATTATCCCACTAGGAAAATTAAACCATTCTCTCATCTCCAACATAGTCCTGCTGACGTCCACCTGTGGCCGGGCAGCATGTGCCAGTGGAGCCATATTTGCACACTCTCTCCTCCTCCCACTACCACCACCCTCCCCCAATAGATTTTTGCATCTATTTGTTGGTTCTTGAACTCTTGAGTATTGTTTAGAATAAAGATTAGAAAAAGTTATCTGATGAAAGGAGCTAGAGAAAGGCTAGTGAAATTTTGGAGACAAGTCTTAGGAAGGAGGGGAAGTTGACCTAGGAGTAGGGGAAAAATATGTCAAACACCAAGATTCAACTGAGTGAAGAAAGAAGTCTCAGGTATTTCTTAGAGATCTGGAGGAAATTTCGCATCAGCATGAGTTTGAGGGGGGAAAAAGACGAATATGGAAGGAGGATCTAAAGAAATTTGTTGTTTATGGATAAGATCTGTGAAAGTTTTGAATGCTCTTCAAATATTCTTGGGTATCAAACCACTGTTTGTTGGATTGGGATAGAGAGCAGGCTGGTCCAGAAGAAAGCCAGTTATATATTTGGGTAACACAAGGTGCCCTCTAGTTCATGATGCTCTGCTCTGATTACTTCCCTTTCCTAAAACCCTACCCATTTTCCATTTTGAAGTACAATAGTTCTTCAAGAAACTTTACATAATACCCCAATCTTCTCTGATTTGCAAGTCACCTAAATTCTATAAAGTGTTGACTATTATCTAATTATATATAATTGATTATTTAATTTATAATAGAATTAATTAATATAAACACACACACACACACACACAAACTTTAGGGGGAAAATGCCCTAGATCTCCAGCCAGATTAAATTCTTAATCCCTTAATGCAGGTTCATACATTATGCAGCTTTCGTGCTCCAGTCCCTGGTCCAGGGTAGCTTCTTAATGCATGGTGATGAGGTTGTTAACACAAACTTCTTCTAGTAGTCTCCATGGCCTGTAGGAATTTATGCTTTTATCACTATCAGGAATGAATTAAAATGGTTGCATTTTTTATTTCTGTTTAAACCAACTTTAATGTCTAAGCCTTGTTAATTCTTATCTATAGCATTGAACTAAACACATTATAGCCTTATATTTCTTTCTCTCACATAAAGCTGTGAGATTTTTGAGAGTGGGGGCAATGTGTTGTATCCTGGTACATAGCACAGGGTCTGGTACATTTTAGGAATTCTACAGATGTAAATGAATGAATGGATGAATTGGGATCTCCTATATGTAAAAAGAAGGCCAAGAGGAAATCGTATGTTTCCTTTAAATTGAAGCAAACAAAAACAATGGAAAAACTGTGGTATAGAGTAAGTAACACAGGGCTTAGGATCAGAACACCTGGATTCAAATGTTACCTGGCAATTTATCAGCTGTTTTCTTTGAATAGGTCACTTAGATTCTGTCAACTACTTTCTTTAAATACAGGTAATATTTCCTCCTGCACATGGTTGTAATGATGATCTAATGAGATTACAATTCTGAAATATGTAATAAAATTTGATAGACATGCTGATTAAAGCCTATTGATTCAGTCAGAATTAATAAGTTATTAACCAAGGGCTAGATAAAGATGAGAGAATCTTCAAAAAAGATAGGTCAGTGCCAAGAAGTAATGTCCTCCCAACTACAGGTTGCTTAACACCAGAAAAGGCCAATGAGTAAGGCTGTGAAATTTCCTTATTATTAAGATGTTTTCTTACTCTTAAATAATAGGAAAAGACTGAATGACCTTGAAGGGACTGACCCACCATATATTCTATGACTCATGAAAGGAAACGCAATTTGTAGATAAATCAGGAGAACCTGCTTTTCTACTGTGCCAAAGATAAAGCAAAAGTTTGAAAATGTCAAATCTACATAAAAACTCTTTATTGTTGTGGTCAGTTCAAGAGATACCCTTATCTCTTAATCTTTTAAACTTAACCACATTCTTTATGCAGTGTATGTACATTAAGGAGCACTAAAGAGATGGAGTTTTAATTTTTACCAATTCAATCTAAATGCAAACGTTAACCACTCACGTGATGCTTCTGTGTACATAACTAAGCATCATTATATACTAAATGAATTATCTAGAAACCTCCCGAGAGCCATGCTACTATGTAAAACATGCATTGTACTGACAAGCAGGCAAATGACATATACTTCTATCCTCATTAATGCTCCTTTTGAATTATAGGTCAACTGATTATGGAACCACTTATGAGAAGCTGAATGATAAAGTTGGTTTGAAAACAATTCTAAGTTATCTCTACGTGTGTCCCACCAACAAGCGTAAGGTAAGACATGTATATTCAGCATGCTGCTTATTCATGATATGACTTCTTTTTTTTACTTAAATTTATTTGTTATGTTAATCACTGTACATCACATCATTAGTTTTTGATGTAGTGTTCCATGATTCATTCTTTGTGCATAACACCCAGTGCTCCATGCAGAACGTGCCCTCTTTTATACCCATCACCAGGCTAACGCATCCCCCCACCCCCTCCCTTCTAGAACCCTCAGTTTGTTTCTCAGAGTCCATCATCTCTCATGGATCCTCTCCCTCTCCAGTTTCCCCTCCCTTCATTCTTCCCCTCCTGCTATCTTTTTTTTTTTTCTTAACATATATTGCATTATTTGTTTCAGAGGTACAGATTTGTGATTCAACAGTCTTGCACAATTCACAGTACTCACCATAGCACATACCTTCCCCGATGTCTATCACCCAGCCACCCCATCCCTTCCACCCCAGCCCCACTCCAGCAACCCTCAGTTTGTTTCCTGAGATTAAGAATTTCTCATATCAGTGAGGTCATATGATACATGTCTTTCTCTGATTGACTTATTTCACTCAGCATAACACCCTCCAGTTCCATCCACGTCATTACAAATGGCAAGATCTCATTCCTTTTGATGGCTGTATAATATTCCTTTGTATTTATATACCACTTCTTCTTTGTCCATTCATCTGTGGATGGACATCTTGGCTCTTTCCACAGTTTGGCTATTGTGGACATTGCTGCTGTAAACATCGGGGTGCACATAGCCCATCGGATCCCTACATTTGTATCTTTGTGGTAAATACCCGTAGTGCAATTGCTAGATCGTATGGTAGCTCTATTTTCAACTTTTTGAGGAACCTCCATACTGTTTTCCAGAGTGGCTGCACCAGCTTGCATTCCCACCAACACTGTAGGAGGGTTCCGCTTTCTCCGCATCCCCGCCAACATCTGTCGTTTCCTGACTTGTTAATTTTAGCCCTTCTGACGGGTGTGAGGAGGTATCTCATTGAGGTTTTGATTTGGATTTCCCTGATGCCGAGCAATGCTGAGCACTTTTTCATGTGTCTGTTGGCCATTTGGATGTCTTCTTTGGAAAAATGTCTGTTCATGTCTTCTGCCCATTTCTTGATTGGATCATTTGTTCTTTGGGTGTTGAGTTTGATAAGTTCTTTAGATTTTGGATACTAGCCCTTTATCTAATATGTCCTTTGCAAATATCTTCTCCCATTCTGTCAGTTATCTTTTGGTTTTGTTGACTGTTTCTTTTGCTGTGCAAAAGCATTTTATCTTGATGAAATCCGAATAGTTCATTTTTGCCCTGGCTTCCCTTGCCTTTGGCGAGGTTTCTAGGAAGAAGTTGCTGTGGCTCAGGTCAAAGAGGTTGCTGCCGGTGTTCTCCTTTAGGATTTTGATGGACTCCTGTCTCACATATAGGTCTTTCAACAATTTTAGTCTATTTTTGTGTGTGGTGTAGGGAAATGGTCCTGTTTCATTCTTCTGCATGTGGCTGTCCAATTGTCCCAACACCATTTGTTGAAGAAACTGTCTTTTTTCCATCGGACATTCTTTCCTGCTTTGTCAAAGATTAGTTGACATATAGTTGAGGGTCCATTTCTGGGCTCTCTATTCTGTTCCATTGATCTATCTGTCTGTTTTTGTGCCAGTACCATACTGTCTTGATGATGACAGCTTTATAATAGAGTTGGAAATCCGGAATTGTGATGCCACCAGCTTTGCTTTTCTTTTTCAAGATTCCTCTGTCTATTCGGGGTCTTTTCTGGTTCCATACAAGTTTTAGTATTATTTGTTCCATTTCTTTGAAAAAAGTGAATGGTATTTTGATGGGGATTGCATTGAATGTGTACATTGCTCTAGATAGCATTGACATCTTCACAATATTTGTTCTCCCAATCCATGAGCATGGAACGTTTTTCCATTTCTTTGTGTCTTCCTCAATTTGTTTCCTGAGTATTTTATAGTTTTCTGAGTACAGATCCTTTACCTCTTTGGTTAGATTTATTGCTAGGTATCTTACGGTTTTGGGTGCAATTGTAAATGGGATCGACTCCTTAATTTCTCTCTCTTCTGTTTTGTTGCAGGTGTATAGGGATGCCGCTGATTTCTGTGCATTGATTTTATATCCTGCCACTTTACTGAATTCCTGTATGAGTTCTAGCAGTTTTGGGGTGGAGTCTTTTGGGTATACCACATAAAGTATCATATCATCTGCAAAGAGTGAGAGTTTGACTTCCTTGCCGATTTGGATGCCTTTGATTTCTTTTTGTTGTCTGATTGCTGTGGCTAGGACTTCTAATACTATGTTGAATAGCAGTGGTGATAGTGGACATCCCTGCCGTGTTCCTGACCTTAGGGGGAAAGCTCTCACTTTTTCCCCATTGAGAATGATATTCGCTGTGGGTTTTTCATAGATGGCTTTTATGATATTGAGCTATGTACCCTCTATGCCTATACTCTGAAGAGTTTTGATCAAGAAAGGATGCTGTACTTTGTGAAATGCTTTTTCTGCATCTGTTGAGAGGATCATATGGTTCTTGTTCTTTCTTTTGTTAATGTATTGTATCACCCTGATTGATTTGTGGTTGTTGTACTTGCAGCCCAGGGATAAATCCCACTTGGTCATGGTGAGTAATCCTTTTAATGTACTGTTGGATCCTATTGGCTAGTATTTTGGTGAGAATTTTTGCATCCGTGTTCATCAAGGTTATTGGTCTGCAATTCTTTTTGATGGTGTCTTTGTCTGGTTTGGGGATCAAGGTAATGGTGGCCTCATAAAACGAGTTTGGAAGTTTTTCTTCCATTTCTATTTTTTGGAACAGTTTCAGGAGAATAGGTGTTAATTCTTTAAATCTTTGGTAGAATTCCCCTGGGAAGCCATCTGGCCCTGGGCTTTTGTGTGTTGGGAGATTTTTGATGACTGCTTCAATTTCCTTAGTGGTTATAGGTCTGTTCAGGTTTTCTATTTCTTCCTGGTTCAGGTTTGGTAGTTGATACATCGCTAGGAATGCATCCATTTCTCCCAGGTGATTTAATTTGGTGGCATACAGTTGCTCATAATATGTTCTTATAATTGTTTGTATTTCTTTGGTGTTGGTTGTGATCGCTTTCATTCATGATTTTGTTGATTGGGATCACTTCTCTTTTCTTTTTGTTATGTCTGGCCAGGGGTTCATTCTTTCAAAGAACCAGCTCCTAGTTTCGTTGATCTGTTCTACTGTTCTTTTGGTTTCTAGTTCATTGATTTCTGCTCTGATCTTCATTATTTCTCTTCTCCTGGGTTTAGCCTTTATTTGCTCTTTTTTCTCTAGCTCCTTTAGGTGTCGAGTTAGGTTGTGTATTTGAGACCTTTCTTGTTTCTTGAGAAAGGCTTGTATTGCTATATACTTTCCTTTCAGGACTGCCTTTGCTGCATCCCAAAGATTTTGAACAGTTGTGTTTTCATTTTCATTGGTTTCCATGAATTTTTTTAATTCTTCTTTAATTTCCTGGTTGACCCATTCATTCTTTAGTAGGATGGTCTTTAGCCTCCAGGTATTTGAGTTCTTTCCGACTTTCCTCTTGTGGTAGAGTTCTAGTTTCAAAGCATTGTGGTCTAAAAATATGCAGGGAATAATCCCAATCTTTTGGTACTGGTTGAGACCTGTTTTGTGACCTAGGATGTGATCTATTCTAGAGAATGTTCTATGGGCACTAGAGAAGAATTTGTATTCCTTTACTTTGGGGTGGAATGTTCTGAATATGTCTTTGAAGTCCATTTGCTCCAGTGTGTTATTTAAGTCTTTATTTCCTTGTTGATCTTTTGCTTAGATGATCTGTCCATTTCAGTTACGGGGGTGTTAAAGTCCCCCACTATTATTGTATTGTTGTCAGTGTGTTTCTTTGCTTTTGTTATTAATTGCCTTATATAATTGGCTACTGCCATTTTAGGGGCATAGATATTTACAATTGTTAGATCTTCTTGATGGATAGACCCTTTATGTAGGATATAGTGTCCCTCCTCATCTCTTATTACAGTCTTTGGTTTAAAATCTAATTTGTCTGATACAAGGATTGCCACCCCAGCTTTCTTTTGGTGTCCATTAGCATGGTAAATGGTTTTCCACCTCCTCACTTTCAATCTGGTGGTGTCTTTGGGTCTAAAATGAGTCTCTTGCAGACAACATATCGATGGGTCTTGTTTTTTAATCCAATCTGATGGCCTGTGTCTTTTGATGGGGGCATTTAGCCCATTTACATTCAGGGTTACTATTGAAAGATATGAATTTAGTGATATTGTATTGCCTGTAAGGTGACTGTTATTGTGTATTATCTGTGTTCCTTTCTGGTCTATGTTGCTTTTAGGCTCTATCTTTCCTTAGAGGACCCCTTTCAATATTTCTTGTAGGGCTGGTTTCATGTTTGCAAATTCCTTTAGTTTTTGTTTGTCCTGGAAGCTTTTTATCTCTCCTTCTATTTTCAGTGACAGCCTAGCTGGGTATAGTATTCTTGGCTGCATATTTTTCTCATTTAGTGCTCTGAATATATCATGCCAGTTGGCCTGCCAGGTCTCTGTAGATAGTTCTGTTGCCAATCTAATATTTCTACCATTTTAGGTTACATATCTCTTCTTCCAAGCCTCTTTCAGGATTTTCTCTTTGTCTCTGAGACTCGTAAGTTTTAGTATTAGATGTCGGGGTGTTGACCTATTTTTATTGATTTTGAGCGGGTTTCTCTGTGCCTCCTGGATTTTGATGCCTGTTTCCTTCCCCAAATTAGGAAAGTTCTCTGCTACAATTTGCTCCAATATACCTTCTGCCCCTCTATCTCTTCCTTCTTCTTCTGGGATCCCAAATATTCTAATGTTGTTTCGTCTGTTTTTTTTTTTTTTTTTAAAGATCTTATTTATTCATTTGAGACACAGAGATAGAGAGAGAGCATGAGCAGGGGGAGAGGGAGAAGCAGGCTCCCCGCTGAGCCAGGAGCCCGACATGGGGCTTGATCCCAGGACCCCGGGATCATGACCCAAGCCGAAGGCAGACACTTAACCATCTGAGCCACCCAGGCGCCCCTAATGTTGTTTCTTCTTTTGGTATCGCTTATCTCTCGAAATCTGCCCTCTTGATCCAGTAGTTGTTTGTCTCTCTTTTTCTCAGCTTTTTTATTTTCCACTTTTTATTGTTCTATATCACTGATTCTCTCTTCTGCCTTATTTATCCTAGCAGTTAGTGTCCCCATTTTTGATTGCACCTCATTAATAGTCTTTTTGATTTCGACTCGGTTAGATTTTAGTTCTTTTATTTCTCCAGAAAGGATTTCTCTAATAACTTCATGCTTTTTTCAAGCCCAGCTACTATCTTTAAAATCATGATTCTGAACTCTAGGTCCGACATCGTACTAATGTCCGTATTGAGTAGTTCCCTGGCAGTCAGTACTACCTCTTGTTCTTTTTGTTGAGGTGATTTTTTCCATCTTGTCATTTTGTTCAGAGGAGAATAGATGAATGAGAGAACAAAATGCTGACAGGGTAACAACGTCCCCAGAATATATACTCTAAAGAAATCAGAAAAGACCTGAAACCAGGGGAAAAGAAAGGGAAAGAAAGAGAAAAGAAAAAGAAAAACATAAAAACAAAAACAGAACAAAACCAAAAAAACAGAATATAATCAAATATGATCAACCTGGTGCATAGACCAGTGCCACACACTAGATTTTGGCTGTATTTTGGTCTCTTAGAAGAAAGTGCCTCCCAAAATTTAAAGAAAGAAAAACTTATATATGTACAAACATAAGGGTTGATACGATGAAGGGATGGAAGATGACTGTAAAGATGAAAATTATAAAAAATTTTATAAAAGGAATTGATAAGAAGTTTGAAAAAAGAAAGAAGAGGATTTGAAAAAAAAAAAGGGGGAGAGAATGTGATCAGGCAGGAGACTAGAACAAATCCATACACTAGAGATTTAGGGTATATTTTGATCTGTTAGAGGAAACTGTATCTGAAAATTCTAAAGCGAGAACAACTTATATATATATATGCCAAAAATAAGGGTAAGTACTATGGAGGGATAGAATATGACTCTAAAAATAAAAAATAAAAATGTTTTTTAAAAAAGGGATTGATAAGATGTTGGTTGAAAAAGGGAAAAAGAAAAATTAAAAAAAAAAGACAGTTAAAAAAATTAACTTTGAAAGACTAAAGAATCATGGTAAAAAAGCCATGAATTCTATGTGCAGTATTCCCCTAGGTGTGGAGTTCTGCCGTACTCATTGATCCATAAACTTGGTCTTGCCTGGGAGTTCTTGCTGATCGTCTGGTGGAGGGGCCTGTTGCCGTGGTTCCCAAATGTCTTTGCCGGAGGCGGAATTGCCCCACCCTTGCCAGGTCCGGGCTAAGTAATCTGCTCGGGGTTGCTCTCGGGCGCTTTTGTTCCCTCCAAGCTTTTGGTACAGCTTTTGAGGACGACAGTGAACATGGCAGCCTCCCAGTCTCTGCCCCGGAGGAGCCGAGAACTCGGGGCTCCGCTCCTCAGTGCGCTCCCAGAGGAAAGCCGCCAGTCACTCCTGTCTCCCCGGTCTCCGGCCGCACTCTGTGCTCACCCGGCCTGTGACCGAGCGTTTCTATCTCTGGCACCCGACCCCGTGTGGAGTCTCCAAACCCAGTAGATCCCTGCGGTGCGCTCCCGCGCCGCTCCTCCTGCAGGAGGAAGGGGAGTCTCGCCGGCTCTGCCGCTTGTTGGGTCCCTGCTGGAGGAGCAGTGGCCCGACTGGGCCGCGGATCACAGTTTATGGCAACCCCAAGCTGAGAGCCCGCGCCTCGGCTCCGTCTCTGCAGCCGGCTTCCCCACTCTGGTACCTGGGAGCTCTACTGCACTCAGGCACCCCCGGTCTTTCTGTGACCCTGAGTGTCCTGAGACCACACTGTCCCAGAGAGGGTTCCACCCCCTGCTTAGCCACTGGAGTGAGGTCCCTCAGTGGAGCCGACTTCTAAAAGTTCCGATTTTGTGCTCCGCGGCTCTATCACTTGCCAGAAGCGGCGGACGGAGGCCCCCTCCCCCGCCGTCTATCCTCCCGAATATTGCCTCGGATTCACTTCTCCGCACGTCCTACCTTCCAGTAAGTGGTCATTTTTCTGTTCAGAGAGTTGTTGCTATTCTTTTCTTCCCTCTTTTGTTGAGTTCGTAGGTGTTCAGAATGGTTTGATCCCTATCCAGCTGAATTCCTGAGACCAGACGCAATCCGGGTCTCGTACTCCTCTGCCATCTTGCTCCACCCCCCATGATGTAACTTCTGTCTTGATTGACCAACCTCTCTAGCTACATAAAAATCCATTACAGTCCAGCCAGGATTAGAGGTGTAAAGATGAGTTGATGGAGGTTAAGGTGGTAAAATGTCCGAAACCTCATAATGTTCAGGGCAACAGCTGTGAACGTAGGAGGGTGAGAGGTAGGTGTATCATTACCATTTCTGAAAGGCAGCTCCTAGGAATGGGTCTCCTTGAGTGGATGCTGTCTTGTAAGAGCTCGGAGTAGTCAGTCAGAAGAATCAGAATGAGCTTTGACAAGATGGAGGAAAAGGTGGGGTTTTCATCTGAAGTCTCCCTGTTTTCCCTTGACATGAGTGAATAGATTAACTAGAATTTGGACGAACGTGTCCTCCTGGTGCACGTTGGATATCTCATTTCTAAAGTTTATTCAGCCTGCACACAAATGTTGGGATGGAGACACTGCTGGAAGGAACCTTGGAGATCATCATATACTGCACCCTCATTTTATAGATGAGAAAATTAAGGTTCAGTAAAAGGTAATGCTTTGCCTCATTGCAGAGTTACGGGCACAATTGGAACTAGGATTCGGGTTTCTTGGTTGGCAGTCATACTATTTCCGCTGTATTATACTGCTCCTGGTAAGAGGGTTTATCTCTTCAGAGAGAAATGTTATTTTCTCAAGGAAGACAATATTTGCTTTTAAATGAGAAAGACTTACTTGTCTGAGGAGGAGAGTGACACTACATCCGTTCTTCAGTTTTTATAAACTTGTATTGTCAGGTTCTGAATTCTGACATGCAGTTTCTAAGTGTTGTGTGAATTGCATGAAATCACAGTATCCTTCAGGAAAAAGTGTTGTTCATTAGTATGTCCTAAGTCATGTTCTTTTATCACAGTAGCAGTGATACCCAGGTTCTCCATTCAGATTTGTCAGTAGTTACTGTTAATGATCTTGGGTAGGTATTTCATTTTGTTACCTGAACTCTGGGAGGTGGATGAGAACATCTCTGAATGGTCATTCCTTAACTCTGGCTGCACATCCAAAGCACTAGGTGATTCCCAAATGTGCAAGCTCTCATTTCACCCCCCTTGCTCTGGATTAGGGCTCAGGTAACTGTACCTTGAGCAGTCTCCCCATATGTTTCTTATATGCATCTAGGATTAAAAATTGCCTATGCAAAGTGTAACATTCCCTCTGGCCCTAACATTTCAAGCAGCTGTGCAGAGACTCCGATATCAGATGGCATGAGTGAAAACCCGGCTAAACCAGTTAACAAGTGTATAACTATGGTGATTTACTTAATCTCTCCAAGCAGTGTCATTGAATTTAAAATAGGGACCATTATAATTCCTACCTCATGGGAAAGTTGTAACTGTTATCTGAAATAAGGCATTTCAAGTGTTTAGCACAGAACAGCTAAGGCTCATCAATGTTTTTCTCTTTATTTTTTTCCTCATCTGCCTCCTTCTTCATATAATTATTAGAAGTAATAGTACTGATTATCCTCCCTAAATAGCAATGTTTAGTAGAACTTTCTGTAATGATAGAAATGTTCCTTTAAGCTGTCTGAAACCTTAGACATTAACCACTTGTGGCTATTGAGTATTTGAAATATAGCTGATGTGACTGAAGAACTGGATTTTAAATCTAATTTAACGATAATTAACTTAAATGTAAATAGCCACCTGTGGCTGATGGGCCCCAGTATTGGACAGAATAGCTCGATAATGTCAACCTCACAAATGTAGAAATACAAGCTGAACATTCCTGTCTTCCCCTTACTGACTAATTACTGGCCCATCATCAGCACTTACATTTAAACAATTTGACCTGCTGTATACAGTCCTAAATGGAAGAGCTGAACTTATACCCTTTAGTTTTGTAATGCAATTTAGTTATGTTTGTTAGCTTTGAATCAATTCTTAAATTCCATATTGATTTTTTCCTCTAGTTTCACATTTTCAGTAAATTTCATTTAACAAATCAACAATCTGTAGGTATCATAGGATACAAAGAGAAATAAGTAGCATTCCACCCTCAAAGGTCCTGTATTCTAGTCATAAATGCAATATGACTTTTTTGTCATTGAAAGGTCCTTTGACTCTGCTTCCACCCAACAGATGACTTTGGGTGAGACATTTACATTTTCCCATTTGTAAAGTGATAGAGACAAAAATGAAGGAATTTACAGCTGGAAGAGACCTTAAAATTGTTCTTAGAATTGTTCTAAGTTAGTGATAGCCTTTGTTCTATTGATGGTGTTAGAGAGGAATATGATTAAAAAAAAAAAGTAAGATGCCAAATAGTGAATAGTGAGCATGGGATTTTCTGTAGCAGCAGAATATGTGACTCCAAGATGGTTTGCAGGAGCAGAGCTTGAAACGTGAGACTCTCAAGTCCAAAAGCAGCTCCTAAGATGGGAAGGAAAGCTTAGAGGGAACACAGCAGGAGCCCCATCTTCTAACCCATTCATGCCAGTGTGCCAGCACCAGCAGGCCTGCATTCTCAGTCTGTAGTCATCTGCAAGACTTTGAAAAGTCACTGGCCATGGCATTTAGTGAAATTTTCACTAAACTTGGCAGACCCTATTTCCACAGAAAGAGAAGTCCTTGTCCATGACTATTAGAGAACAGCTTTCTCTGGGCCTTTTGCCTTCCAGAAACAGAGGCGGGCCTGAGCTGTTTAAATCGCAGTGTTTATGGGTGAATCTAAGTGGAGGAATCTTTTCCTGTACAGATAAACGAGGCCTTCAGGGTCACTTTCTGAGATGCTGATAGACTTAAGAAATATTGGAGGACGATGAAGGTCTTTACAATGGTGCAAAAATCAATAAAGTTGACATAGCAGTATATTTGTGTATAGTTTTTCTACTTATGACGTGAATTTATCACCATGAAATATGTACTTTCCTCCCCCAAAGGGACTTATTGAACCAAAGAGATAGTACCTATACAACATTTTAAAGTGTGAATATATTTGCCCCTAATCAATGAGAGTTTATGTAAAAGAAAAGAAAGAAAAACAAAAAAGAAGAAGAAAAAAGAAAGAAATATCAGGCTCTCTTAATTATGCAGGACAAAGGCACTCAAGTTCACTGCAATTCTCCTAGGACTTGTGCATCCTCTAGTGAAAAGGCAGGCTCCTTTCTAGGGTAGTATTAATTCTTTTCTGTCCCTAGGGTGCTATCTAGCAAGTTAACATCTTTTGTACCAGATATGTCTCTCTGCTTTTCACATCAGTGGGAGCAACTGGCATAAAACTGACATCAGGGAAACTGCCTTGCCTTCCCAGAAACCTGTTTTGCCTTCACATGCTTAGTGCTATTTTTAGCTGCTTGTGAGGACAAGCTCAGTTCTTCAATCAACGTGTCTCCAACAGTGGGCATCATGCCCTGGCTTTGCAGACAGCTTGTTAGGGGCATTACTGGGATCAGAGTCCAGAACAAAACAGGCCCTTATTTACAGTTTAAATTAATGATCATCCATTGGCTGTTTCTTCGCAAGCCTGCTGTAAATGACAGCAGCTTTCCTTGGATACGTCTGTTACAGTAAAAACTGTAATCTCATCGTAGGTCAGTCTAGGAAATCTTGACTAAGAGACATAAAAAGCTTACTCCCAGGTATTATCCTAGCTCATGCATACCCTCTTTCAGCAGAGCCCTGCAACCTGGCCTCTGACAGATGAGGTAGGCCCCCAAGAACAAGCATAAGTCAATCCTAGCCCCAGAGGAGAGACAGGCTAGCTATCTGTCACCATGTCTCCAAAGGAGAGCACTCCTCAACCCAGTCCATGATAAATCCCAAGGCTCGTTGGTGTGAGCGGTGCTTAATTGGCTACATACATATAATCTTTTATGAGAAAGGATGATTTAATGTGCACCTGGAATGAGCAGCTGGGATGTGGAGGATCATGATGGAAAGAACTAATACAAATGTAACAAAGGAAAACAAAATCAGTGCTGAAATCTTAGTCTCAATCTTAAATTCTCACTGAGTTTATTTGTATTCTGCCTAAAAAGAAAACTTCTTGATACTCTGGGTCTCTCTGTCCGCGATACCTTTCCTTTCACCCCCAACCAACCTTAGCTGCTCTCCCTTCACAAGGTGTGCTATAACATCTTCAAGGATTAAAGAGTACCAAAATCCCAAGTGGAATACACTGGGGGAGAAAAGAAGAAAAAAAATGTTTTGTTTTTTTAAACTTGGAGCATCCACTTCATTTCATTGTTACATCCTTGTACCCTCCATGCACTGTGTTCTCAGCAAAGAAGAAACCTAGAGAGTATTTGCTCTTTATATTTCCTGTGCCCCTCCATACCCCAGTTTCTTTTCCTTTCTGTGTTATCACCACTTAATTAAAACTATTCCTGCTGAGAGAGGCTTCCAAGACTTTCATCCTATAAATAGGACCCCAGCTTCTCAGACGCATTGATCATTTTTGCGGGTCCCTTGGTACATGCCAGCATTAAACACTGTTTGCATTTTCTCCAGATGTTTAGGTTTTAATTACCTTACTGTATATGGCACTTTCTAAATAAGCATTTGATTATTGACTCTTTGCCTCTTTATATCCAGGGCATGCTTAATTCCTCGTCATTTCCTCGGGAGAGGAAATATATATATATATATATATACATATATATGTATATATATATGTATATATATATTTTTTTTTCATGCAGGTGACTTTTGGGGACAGAAAAAAGGTATTGTTGATAACATCTGCCAACTTCTCTTAGGAAAAATATGGAATCATTGAATCAGAACCTCAAAGATATGGAGTCATTGAATCAGAACCTAAAAGATGTCAGAGGTATTCAGATTCTGCTTTTTCATTTAACAGATAAGGCACCTGAGTCCTTAGAGTTTAGTGACTTGCCTGAGGTTACAGGCAACTGGTGAAAGAAAAGCTGAGATCATTAGACCTTTAAGGTGAACCTCAAATGCCCTCTATTCCACAAAATGTAATCAATTCCATTAGTCAGATATTCTCACTCCTCCGATTTTCCAGGCATCTGCTTCTCGTTTCTAGCACTTCTCTCTCACTCCTGATGAGTCAGTTTTGACCCTGTCTAATGCCCCATTTAGAATGAGAGGCCCCAGAGGGGATAAAGCACCTTCTTCAGCTTCCTACGCTGTAACAGGCCGAGCCCAGTGTCTGGTAGGTGTCCAACACATGGCTGAGGATTTCACCTGAGCTTGGTTCAGTGTGGGGCTCCTAGGCTGGAAATTGAAAAGCAAAGTACAGTGTAACACAAGCTTTGACTCATTTATTTTCTCTAATTATGAAATTAATTCTTTCAAGTGAATAAATAAGGATAGTAAAAATCCCTGTAGATTTTAGTCCTTTCTAGGCCAAAATGTATAATTTTATCTTTTCTAGCCAAAAAGAGCATGATTAATATTTAAAATGCCAGGACTTTGCATAGCACTCACTACACATTATCTGGCAAGGCCAAGGGGAACTAGTGTATTGTATAATACATCAAAGGGGATACATGACATTTCCCTTGGCAGATACTCCGCAGTTGCTCATTCCACCCTAACTCATTCATCTGTCCCTTTGTACACAAGATCATGCATTTGCCTCTGATCTTTTAAAAATAACATCTATTTCATTCATAAAGAAGTGCATGAACTCCGAGACATAGTGGAAGTGCCATTTTCCAAACTTCCCTATACTTAACCTAGGCAATGACAGCTAAAGGGAGAGATCATCTCCTTTGATCCTTCCTGGGTATAGTCGAGTGTGGATACTGGTCCAGTCCATCAGGCTCTGTTCTGTTCTGTTCTTTTTTCGAGCATTCAAAAAGAAAATCAAAACCAAAAAAACATGCTGCACGTACATTTTTTTCCTCTGGGTAATTTTCCAACAGTCATCCAAACCATTGGGTTTCAAACAAGCTGCCAAATAATAAGTGCAAAGTGCTCTGTTTGAAACAGGCAAAGTGCCAGGAGCAAGGCCCACTAGCACACCCCCTCACTACCTCAAGGTGGCCCTGGGGAGCCCTCTGGGACTCCTGGGCTCCATGGAACACTGTTGGGGAAAAATACTGAGCTAGGCCATCCTCCCTCTGTATACTAAACTATACCTGGAACAACCATGTACCTTGTACAATTTTATATAAATCAAAGCACCTGCGATAACATTCATGAATAAATAAATGTGAATAAAACCACAAACTTCGATTTTAGCACATTATGTTAGTATAATAGGGACCTACTTGATTTTTATTGACTCTCATCTGTGTCTAATGTAAAAAAAAAAATAGCAGGTTTATAATATACCAAATTTCTCAGAACTGATCCAGTTAAGTAGTAAATTACAGCTTTATTTCATGTGGTGTTAAGTAGTGCTAAGTACTTTTTTGCTGGAAAGAAGCTTTTTGCGTAATTAACATTGCAAATTTGCCAGTCCTCATTTGTAAGATGTTGTGTCTATCACATGTCAGCATCTACTACATTAAATATTAATCGTGAATTGCTGATTAAAAAGTTGTATCTGTATGAAGATCAACTTTACAGGATGTTGCTCTTAAAATTCAGTTTATTAGTCACAATTATGTTTAAAAAATATGCACGTAGCTAGCTAGACAAATGGGTAGGTAGAAATGTGATAGATCCACAGATCAACTTTTTCTAAGTTTAGATAATGCTTTCTGGTTGACATCAGGTGATATTTATCAAAATGGGAACAAATTTAGAACTCTGACTTTTGGTTTTATTCTTTTGTAACAAATGAAGCTAATCAGGATAAATATAGTCTGAATTGGTCTCCAAATATTATGAAGTAAGATTGGTCCAGAAGCTGCATGTTTCTTATACCACTGACTGGGTCTGAAAAGGTAGGTTACCTCTGTGGCCAGGTGAACGGAAGTTTTCGAAAAGGAAACGAAGCCTGAATCAGAGGCTGATCATTCCTCACATGTGCACAATAGACTACCTGCTCAAACTTCTTTGGGGAGCTGTTTTCTTTTTTTAATTTAGTTATCTACCTGCCTATTTTTTAAATTTATTTTTGCCTCATCATCTGTCCTTATTAGAACTTGTATTCTCTGAAGTCTGGCTGGCCTAGTGTTAAATGTCCATCCATTACCCTTTTATGAAGGTCAAATGCATTATTTCAGGTTGGTTCCAAGTTACGCTCTGCTGTGGAAAATGGTCAGAGGTCTTTTCAACATTCTGGTCTGTTTGCTTCCAGCATACTCCCTGTGGCTTCTCAGAGGTTTCCATCATCCGGTGTTTGACATACTGTATCTAGAACATTTGTTTCTAGTGAATAGCCCTAGCCGCTCTAAGGATGGATGAAGTGAATGCTGGCTGCCACAGGAAATTGCCATATTTACTAGGGTGGGAATGTTTCACTCCAATATATCAGATCTGCCTCAAGCTTTCTCTTGGTGCTGTCAGGAAAAACAAAGTCAATGTCGATGAATCTTTGATACCCCCCACCCCTCACTGGAGAAATTAAGAGAACACCACCAGCCTCAGTGGCTAAATTGCTTCCATGTAAACCATTCCTTCTTCTGACCTGACCTTTCTCCTGACCAAATCTTCTTTTGATGGTTTTGTCCCTCTGTTCCTCAAGGCCCCTACCTCCCGGTTTACTGGGTCCCTAACTGCTAACATACATCTCATTCCGTAACTTTCCAAGTCAGCTACTTAAAATAACTTTTCCAGAACAAAATACTGTTATTTATAGGCAATAAGATGGGCTTAGATCTTCATAGGTGAAAAGGCCTGCACTATTTTGGTGACTGGGGAAAGAGAAATCTCTTCTTCTGGCTGCTTGGGGCTCTGTGTGTGTGTGTGTGTGTGTGTGTGTGTGTGTGTGTGTGTGTGTGGACTAGAATACTAAGTACTGCCTTGGTTGACAGCATCTGCCACCCAGGAATGAGCATGCTTGTAGTGGAGAAGAGGATCAGCTGGATGAGTCCAAAAAATAAAGAATGGAGAAAAGCAAAACACCTGAATACACAGTCTCTCACAGATAAGAGAAGAAGGGGTATCTGAGGAAAGGCACAGATACTAAGCCAAGAGAGAAGCTGGTGGAGATTACTGCAGAGCATTTCAAGTAACAAAGTAGTGATGAGAGAAAGCTAATGCAAAAAGCATGGTGAGCACATAAGGTAGAAGAAAAAAAATAATAAAATCAAAAATATTTTCTACAATAGATTAAGAATCTCTTGAGATCTCTCAGGGAGAGGAGAGCTAATTTACCAAGAACTTATTAAGGCTTTCAGAGGGAGTACAATTTACCCTTATCTCTCTGTTCTTCCTTGGTGCTTTCAGAGGGGTAAAGGATGTTGATGGCTGTGGCTGAAATTGGTTTTGCCAGAAAGGAAAACACAATTATGACTCAAGTGTGGGGGAGTAGCGGGCCTCCATCAAGGCTCCCTAGCTCCCCAGCAGCAGATTCAAATATCATTGCTGCTTCCTGCAACTTAATGAACTTTTGTCCTTTTAATGCCATCTCTCCTAGCTACTCCCCAACCCTCTGTGTAATGGCTTCTTCTATTTACGTGTACACCTTGTAATTTCTGCACTTGTCAGGTGTACCAACTCAGCACCTATTTGCAGTCACTGTGGAGCTACACTTTGTCATTTGAAGGTGCTCATTGTAAATTTTTGCCTGGTGGAGTCATTAGTTGTGGTGTAGTGGTTCATAGAATGGACCCTAGAGTCAGTCTGCCTGGCTTTAAATTCCAGCCAAGCCACATACTAGTTGTATGCCTTCAGACAGGTTTTATTTGTTGGTTTGTGTGTTATTAACCTCTCCATGATATAGTTTCCTCATGTCCAAAATAAAATAGAATGATTGTATCAATATCATAAGGTAGTTATGAAAAGAATCAAAACAGAATGATTGTATCAATATCATAAGGTAGTTATGAAAAGAATCAAAACAAAAGCAGAGAACAGTGCCTGACACACAGCAAGCATTCGATAAATGTTAGTCTCATTGTTACCACTATTACCTCTTTCAGATGACTTGGCATTGCCTTATGCTGTCATTTGTCAACCCAACCAAAATTATTAAATGTCTGTTTTGTGCCAGATCTTTTTAAGAACTAGGAAGTAGAATAAAAATATAAGACATTGTCCTTTCTTTTAAGGATTGTGCAGTCTGGTAGAGGAGATGAATGTATAAACAATCAACTACAGTATAGAACTTATGTATCTTAATAGCTGTGTACATAGAACTCTCTCTTTGGGGATTCAATGAAGGCTTCATAGAGAAGCAAATATTTGTCAAAGGAGAAGGGAAAAAGAAGATGAAAACTGTCTTTCAGTGTATGTGTAGTGAGAAACCAGTGCTCATAGACCACAGTGCATACATAATTTTGATTTGCAAATATTAAATGAATTAAGCATGTGCCTATTTTGACTCTTAAAACATGCTAATTTCCATTTATATCTGGCTGTGCTAGTTAGACCCAAAAAATGCCTTCATGACCCATTTGCATTATAATTCTAAAATAGTAACACAGTGTCTTTTCAATTGTTATAAACTTTTTTTCCATCTTATGAAATCAGGGGGGGCAGTGGTGACATTATTAAGATTTAATTAATAAAAGTAAATGTTACCTTGTTACAGTTGATTGATATTGATATATTCAGCATTTATCTTTACTGGTCATTCAGAACTACTGATGAGATTTGGAGGTACAATTTTAAGAAGTCAATTGATGCATTTTATTGAACATTTGGCTTGTGCCCAGTTCTTTGAAAGCTCATCGATGACTGTTTAAAAAAAAAAAAAGTGTGAACCTTACATTACCCTTATGTAGTTTACCATCCTGCTGCGGGGCTACAATTAAAGAACAGTGCAAGACAGAAGATGATGGATTGCATGGTACAAATGACAAAGGCTCTGAGAGTTTAGAGAGGAATGTAGTCTGGATAGTCAGGAAAACAGCATGAGAGGAGCTTAAATCGCTCAGTGAAGCAGACTGGTATGACACAGGGTCATGACACTCACAACAGAAAAATATAATTTAGTTGAACCGACATTATTTAGTGCGAGGTGGTAGAGATACAAACACACATAAAACAGGGTGCTGTCTGCAAAAATGGAAATTGAAGGGAGAGCTAGGTACTTAGAGATGAGCGTAGGTTTACCCTGGTACAGGTACTACACCTTTCATTTCCTGAAATCTTAATAATTTGATAATATATATTACACATCTTACTCTTTTGCATTCTAAAAGTGCTCCTTAAAGTGCTGCTTTGTTTATCCTAATTGTTGATTACGAAAATATAGTTTCTTTAAATTTATTGAATGCTTAGGAGAGAGCCCAGATTAGGGCAATAGGTGAATATCAGGGATGACACCTGGAATGAAAAGTATAGTCAAAGCAGGGACAAGAGAAACAGTGTAGCATTTGCAGGGAGTGGGGGGGGGGTGGCCTCTGGTATTCCAGTGACTAGCAATTCATTGTTTCCCCTACTGCTACTTTCTCAAAGGGATCCGCATTCTCCTGAGAGAACGGCTACAGCTTCTTAGCCAATGCTGATCCTCTCTCATTCACCAAACACATACTTCACTAGGATGGATGTAGCTTTAGGAGGTAAACCCATCCCACTTGACCTAAGTAATTGTAGTGTTTGAATTCCAGAGGATGTCCAGGAAAAATAAAAACAAAAAATGAACTTGAGCTGAGGAAAAAGATGTTGGATCATAGGAAGGCACTTGTCTGTATTGGAAGCAGTCTACTTTAATTTGAATTTATGTTATGTGGTATGTTTGTGGGTCTCTGCTCCTTACGCTTTATTAATGCCTTATTTAGCCAGCAGATTTACGTATTTTCTCCGCTGGCTATCACCGTCTTTGTTCCCTGGGCCCAAGCCCTTTGTGCTTCCATTTGGAAGTGTGTTACTGACATTTACAAACTCCCACCGAGGACTCAGTTACCACCATAGATGTCCATTGTTCCAAGAGAGCTGACCTTTATCCCTAGACACCAATTAAAATCTATTGCTATTCACCCCTGCAGTGCTTCCTGTAATTCTGGCTCACTGCCCAGTGTAACTGGTAGGATGCCTTCTTTTTAGTGTCATCTTCTTATTTTTGTTCCCAAACAAGAGTGACCTACAAATGGAAATGCGTGCTTCTGGAAGAAAAAGAAGCAGACCACCAGAGTGGACAACTTTTCAGTTGTCTGTTGACAGTTTTCAGTTAATCACATTTTGTGTCAATACAAATGAAAACCTTAAATAGTATAATTAGGCAAAATTTGGGATATTGCCTACAGGTTTATTCCACATTCACGTATCAGCAGAGTTCTCCAGTTACTCTGTTGGGGGTGATTTGTGGCTAATTGCAGGGCTATTCTGCCCGAAGCATGGCTGGGCCTGCTCCATGGCAAGCTGACAGAGACCAAAGTCCCAGCTTGGGGGAAGCCAGCCGCCAAGCCCTCTCTGTACATGTCACATTGTCTGTGTTACCCGCATAATGCGAGGATGGTAGCCTTTTAGGCAAACTTAAATTCCTTTCTGTAATGGATTTTGAGATCAGGGCGTTTAGTGCTGGAAGTAGTTTGTATGAGATCACAGATGCTCATCATAAAAAGATTGCTCTTTCTGGCAGACCAGCAAATTAAGATGTGCTAGTTTGGCGAAACAAACATGGCCTTGTATTCAGAGGTATATCACCTCCTTTGCAACTCCTTCCACTCCTCTATATCCCCACCCTCTGTGTGCTGGGGGTATGATGATGCCGACATTTTAATGGTGTTTGAAGACAAATTCTAGTGACCCAGTTATTTTAGTAGAAAATGGCTATAGTGTAAACATAGGGACAAGTGGCCCAAGAACAAGGTCTCTATACTCAGATTGAGACAAAAAGTCCCGATTTGCTTAAACTACATGGAGCTTGAAATTTGCCTTTCCCTGTTTAGTTTAAAATTCCAGAGCTAAGCAAGTTAAAGCTCGACAGAAAGCACTGTCCTCTTGTAGAAACAGCCTCTCCCTCCCACCTTGTCCGTGCACTGCTAGTGTGAACCAGAGTGAGAGAATGCAATTCTTTGATCTGGTTCCTGGAGTTGTATTATGCTCCCCCTTTTCTCCTCTCTTTACTATTTGAAATTTTACAGACTTGTGAAGGTTATACTTGGTATGAGGGCTTAAAATTTCCCAAGAGCCACCAACATTTCGCTTTTCCCACCCCGCAGCCTTGGTAGAGCCTGGGAGGGTAAAGCGGCGAGCAGGAAGCCACCTGGCTCCCTGGAGATCCATGTCAGCATTCCATTACCCGGAAACCAATGGAACCTGCTTAAGCTCATCTGACAAAGCCCAGAAGATTATCAAACCCAAACCATTTGGCTCCATTTATTACAAATACAAACTTTCATCCATAGTTCATTATGTTCCTCCTATACAAACCCAACTCGGGAATGACGAAGGACTCTGAAATAAATATGTGGGGGAGAGCGTGTTGAGATTGGATATTACCTATCTACAACTGCTTAGTTTGTTTCCCTCACTCCCTTTTCCCCTTCCTTCCATAGTCTCTCCCTCTTTGTCATATAAATAAGCTTTCCAAAGCTTTTTTATATGAGAGAGTAAGAGAGAGTAACAAGACCACCTTATATATTTCACACAGAACATATTTTCAAAATGATTACAAAAATGTGTGTGTGTGTGTGTAATCATGGCATGCCTACAGAAACAATGGGTGGGGAGGAAAGTTACAATATTTTATACCTGAGACCTTGTTAATAACTGGTGGTCTTTAACTAGGACCCAGGTCTTCGCATTTCTGGTCTGCGTTCCTTCCATCATAGTTCACCATCTCCTAAATATTGCCCCAGTTGTCTTGTCTGGGAGGTTACTTTGTCATAGTATCCTTGAGACTAAGTGCTGATTCGTTTCTAGACCTTTAATAAATTTCATGTTTGAAATATGAATTATATAATCTCAGATAAAATGCAAAGCACAGAGAAAACGTAAAGGCAAACCGTGTGTCACATTTGAAATCAGCTTGTATAAAATCATTTGGCTTCCTGCTTATCATTTCATGATAATAGGCTTGGCAGCTTTACAGGATAAACCTGATACTTTTAGAAATCTGCAAAAGGACTCCATATATACAGTCCCAAGGAAACTTCCTTTTAACCCCAATTGAATCAGACTAGATTTTCTCTGGCAGGAGGATGGACAGAGTAACCCTCATAGTGCCTTTGTACTCTGCCATGCCGCCTGTGACTGGCACTATTCCTTGTGCTGGCTCTGACCTCTCCTGGGGGCCCAGTAGGCTCTCTCTGTTGACTCGCGATGTCTTTTTATGAACTCTGGGTTGTTATTTTCCATGAGAGGGAATGCATATCAGAAACGCACTTCTCCTGCCATCACACCTGTGGCCAGTGACCTGAGGAGCAAAACAACTAGCCAATGTTTGGCGCAAGGATCTACTGAGAAGTAGACTCCATTGTCCTGGAGGGTGCTCCCTGGAGAAATCTCACCTGAGGAATGGTTCCAACCTCATTGCCTGTACACACTGCAGTGGACTTGTTCTTCCCCTTGTACAGCTATAATCATGGGCTCTGATTAGAACTTGTGACTCCATCATTGCATTTTTAAAATTTGAAATATACCACCATTAAATCTCTAGACACCAGCTTTTTCTGCAGAGGCTACTACTCCCTCTCAGTTCCTTAGATATTCTCTTCTTCCAAGCAATTTCCTCTGTAACAGCAGTGCCAAAAAAAAAAAAAAAAAATACCCTGTTAAGATTTGACACATGGGCCCAAGTATATAAACTTACGGACTGCCCCCCCTCACTTGTTTTTTCACTTTTTTCTATATCAAATGTATAAAAGAAAGTATGAATATTATAAAAGGAAGAGATGAAAAAAGTATTAGAAAGGAAGTTGTTTCAACGAGACCTGAATTGGAACCCAAAATCTTCCTTTGCCTTTTGAGCTAAGAAGTATTTGGAGTAACCCAGACTCTCACACTTGTCAAAGAAGTAATAGAACAGTAGGCTTCCTGCTTCTCAAATCAGGCAATACAATAAACTGTAAGCTGTAAGATACGCGTAGATGAAATGTACTGAGAACATTGCCATGTATGAGGATAGTTGATGCAGAAACAGAACAAACAGAACGAAACTCTGAAATCAGCAGGGAAAGCACCATAAACTCCATTTTAACTTTGAGAAAAGTAAGGGTCAAAAAGTGAGTTGTCCAGGGGCACCTGGGTGGCTCAGTTGCTTAAGCAACTCTTGATTTCGGCTCAGGCATGATCTCAGGGTCATGAGATCAAGCCCTGCATCAGGCTCTGCATTGGGCATGGAGCTGCTTGGGATTATCTCTCCCTTTCTCTCTCTGCCCCTTCTCCCTCTCCCCCGCTCATGGGTGCTCTCTCTCAAAAAAAAAAAGAAAAAAGAAGTAGCTGTCCAGGTCATGTAGCTGGTAATGCACATAGATTTGGCAGCATGTCTGCAGATTTTCCTGAGCTTCTTAGTTAATATTCACCCTCCCTATGTAGTAAATAGAGTATAGTCTCTCTAGAGCCACAGTTATTTCCTGTAAGAGGGCATGGGGGACAATAGCATCTGCTCAAGGAAGTGAGCGGTAACAGTAGTTCTGGTTTTTAGCCATTTATAGAAGAATGCGGTAGCTTGAATGTTTTACTGTCTGTTACCTGATATATGTGAAAATCCTTAAAAATACATCCACCTGCCTTTCAGAAATTAGTGGAATGAAGTAGCCAAATTAGTACTAAGTTCCTAAGCCTCCACA